>NC_141466.1:71993543-76993543 GCF_009769465.1 Tauraco erythrolophus | reverse complement strand
TAAGAGACTTTAAAAAATGCAAGATTTTCCCTTCACTTGTGTTGCAAGAATATGATGTATGTTTCTGTCATCTTATTTTTTCTACTCAGAAAAGAAATTCAGATTCCCGTCTTAAAGCAGCATCTATTTAGAGACAAGGCTCTCTACACTAGCTAGACTGTAAACTGTCATTTCAGGCTAGCTCAACAGATACAAGCTCCCAGTTGGGATCGTGTTTTGGAATTTATCAGTGATTCGTACCAGGTATCTTACTCACATGTTTTGGGTGGCAATTTATAGTTTGTGAAGCATGCAGTATGTGTTTTGTGAAGGCCTTCTAGACGGTGTCATCAGGTGTTTGTCAAGGATGAAAAGAAAATCAAGCTTTGCCTCAGGTCATAGTAGGGTGGGGGGGAAACAACTTTGGCCGTGTGCCAAAAAGCACAACATATGTAAGTGAAAGCTTCATACTGTGAGGAAAACTCTATGTAGTGGAGGCTTATGCTGTTTAGAGACCTTTGCTTGATGCACTGTTTGCTAAATATGACAGGAGCCATTAAGAAAAAAGCCAATATTGAGGCTGAACTATGTAATTTTATGTCTAAACACCAAAACTTACGGACAGCTGTTGGTTTTGCTTGCTTATTTACATAAGTTCACACAGGAGATGGATCTTAACTCTTTTGCAACTTACTGTCGTGGGAGTTAGAAGATCTTATGTGACTTCTCAACTAGTACGATATAATACAACTTTTTCTAAGTTAATATTTCTTAGTTCTACCAGAGGTAGCTTAGGATTCTGACAAAATAGAAGCATGCAATAGTTCTTGCATACATATTACTTTATTTTTATTATACATCAAAAAGCCTTTTTTGAATGTAATCTACAAGGGTTTCAGAACCAGAGTTAAGTCAAACTTGAAGAAAATACATGCCTAGAACTCTTCTGGAGTTGCTTGTTCTGGTTGTTCTCTCTGTCTCCTTTCTCCTTAAACTGGATCTGGACATGAACTCATGAATTTTTAACTTAAATGTCAAGTAAACTAGACCAACATCAGCTGTGGCCAAGCCAAGTCCAAAACTGAATCAGAAAGTTTCATGGTTGGGTTTGGGAATTTTTTTTACTCCATTTTTCAGTTTTATTGTTTTAATTCTGACTTTTATATCTTCATATTAAGCTAGTTCTAGTTGTAATTTTTAATTAGGCTGGTTTCCGGTCAAGTTGTAGTTTCTTTGGAGATATACCTGCCTAAAGCTTATGTGAAAAAATGACAAATGTCTCATGAAACTTACTTTATACGTCAGTTCATTTCAGCTGTAATTCTAGAGAGTTTTTAATGCAATATAGTAATTTTTGTCTTCAATGACATCATTTGATTTTTGTATTCTTTTTTTTTTTCAAATTTCTTGCTACTAGGGTTCAGAGGGATAAGGTAAAAACTTATTAGAAGGTAATTTTCACATATATTTCTGTTCTAGTCAGCTTGTAGCATTCACAGTTCTGAAATGGAAAATCTTGGATTAATTTAATTTTGTAATCCATAGCAACTTGCACATATGTCATAAGCCTTAAACTGAAGAACTTTTCCGGGAGTGCTGCCTTACTGCCAGGACGCACGCTGCTTCTATCAGGACACCTGGGGTTTTCAGCTGAAAAGCAGTAACCAGTTAAACCAGTTTCTTTATCTCATTGGTCATGGACAGACCCTCATAGTCACAAACTTAATTCAAATCATTCTTGTTATTCTCTGATCTAGTTTAATTACTAATACAGTCATAGATAAAATTACTCTTTATCTATTGCCCCTTCTCTCAATTGCAGTGATGGCTGTGATTAGTTTAGGAAAACTAGTATGAGAAGTTAAACTCTTCCTATGAAGTTAAACAATTAAAATATTTAAAGGAAAGAGGAAATTATTTTCCTGAACTGTGTGTTCAAATTTCTACAGTTTAGCTCCTGAAGGAGCATAATCTAGAAACTAAACTATTTCTTAAAGCACAGTACAGGTTTGACCTCTCAACATTGCTACTATGTAAAACTTGTGTGTTAGGAGAGCAGAACCTGGATTTTTGAAAAATCTTTTTACATAACCCTGTCTAGGACAAAATATTTATACTCCCATGCATGTTTAAAACTTTTAAAACTGTAGTATTTTCAGAGGACAAATCATACTTTGCTAGAGAATGTGCTTCACAATTATCCTATAGTGCTTACTGGTTTACTGATAGCTAAATAAATAAATAAATTGGGTTTTTATTTCTCCTGTGTTGTGGAGAGGTGTAGGCTCCACCTTGGGTTTTGCCATATGTTTTAGAATTGAAATCAATTCCTGGACTGTTTTTACATGCAGATTTAACCAAGCCTTAGGGTCATTTGACAATTTCTTATTATTCCTAGTCTCTCAGTTTTGATGTTAAAGCTGTACATGCTCTTAGTAATCTTAAAGACTACTTTGTATAAATGAAACTGTGTGTGAATGCAACATACTTTTAATGTGTTCCACATTGATATGGTATTTCAGGAGAACCTTTTTGCTTTGATTAACTTCTGGTTTAGTAGTTGGAAATTCTAAAGCTTTAATAGAAGAGTAGTGCTGTTCCAGGTTTTTTGTCGTATGTTATCAGATGTGTACAGATGCACTAGTGAATACGTGGAATACAGCTCTATGGTCAGACTTTGCATGTGCAAGGCCTTATTGCCTTAGCCATTACCATTACGCCTCTTAAGCATTTTGACTATTTGAAATATTTGTTTGCATGCAAAAAAACCCTTTCATTTTAACAAGTGTTTCTTAACTATTACTGTTAAGTGTTACATGTTCTTTTGCATTAGTATCACATCGTGAAATTTGTGAAGGAAAAGTTTATTATGCAAACCTAAAGATGCATTACTAGTCTTAAAAATATCAATAAAATTCACTTTTCTTGTACATGGGCAGTCTTGACAGCAATTTCTTGGAGAAAAAAAAAAAAGGAAAATAGAAAAATTCCTTGTATACTCCTAGTTAGTGCCATAGGAATAGTATTTAGGACTCTTATGAGGGAATTTCTATCTTTAGCATCTGATTGTGGACTCCTATGCTTTATGTTCTTTATGGGAGAGGAAGGAATGAGCTTATAGACATTATCGTATTACAGTTAATCAAATGATCAGATTTGATGTAAGAGTATAGTGAAGTTTTTCCATACGAGAAAGAAAACTTTCATAAGCACCCTAGAACCTAAGTTCTGTAAGTGACATCAGTAAGGAGTTTTGCTGGAAAATGAACTTGGCAATGCAACAGCAAATACAAAGCACATCACTGTAAGAGTGGGAAAATAGTTTGAAAAAAGGTACTGTAGTTTCACATATCATACTGTGCACATGGTTGTAATCATCAAGGTATTCTTTCATCTGACTTTCCTTTGCAATTACATTTTTAATATAACTAGAATTTTTTCAAAACAAATTCTGTTCGTACTTATGTTTATCTATAGTATGTAAAAATTAACTGTTTTGTAAGTCTGTCTTCCTGAAAATATGGTGATTTTCACTGAAATGTAGTGAGGAAGCGTATTTTGTAAAGAAAACTTTAGGTAGAAGAAAGTGACTCTACAGTCACTGTGGTTCATGTCCAAATTAAAAAAAAAAAAAAAAGAAAGAAAAAGTAATATGTAACAGAAATTCCATCACAAGTGACTGTTTTGTAGCTAATAAGAAATTAAATTCCTAACTGCAGTGGAAGAAAGGATAAAATAGCAGCTGTATTTATTATACACTGGTTTTGTGTTCCAGCAGGTCTTTGTGATATTAATGAAGGTACCATGGTGCCAGAAGATCGCTGCAAATCACCCACTTCAGGTAACCACAACTTTCTTTCATCTTCAGCTTATTTGCCCAGAAGATGGCATGCTATAAATCAATGTTTACTAGTTAAGCAATTATACAAAACCTGTTGGCTTCTCACAAGCTGTTTGAATTGTCATAAATTTTTCTGTGTTGCACAACTATATTTTTAAAACAAGGCTGGTTTAAGAGATGTAATAGGAATATGTCATAAAGATGAGTGAAGAGAGTTATAATCTGAAATATTTATGCTTCAGGGAACATGCTGCACAATGGAATTTTGAAACCTTGATAAGAGATGCACAAATTGCCCTAATAGTTCATGTGATTGTGTTTGAGAGTCCTCAAAAGTGGTAAAGATTATGATTGCTTCTATAAGAAGAGCTAGTTTTCTTCTGCTTCCTCATAAGTGGTAAATTACTATTTTCCTTTGGAATCAGAGGTCTTCAGAAACTGGCATCTTTACAAAGTAGGAGTTGCCTACTTAACACTCCCCTCTCTCTTTTTTTTCTTCTGGTTTTGGTTGCCGGTATTGTATGTGAATATTTTAGATGAAAGCTTCAGCAATATGTAATACTATTTAGTATTTTGTTTAATATTGGCTAGTTGAGGCTATAGCCATGTAAATATTTAATAATGCACGTCAATATATAGTATTTGAGATTAATATTTCATGTAGTAGCTAAAAATTTGTTGCTTATCTTCACCATTACTCTGAGAAAACTTCTAAAGTAATATGGTACGTTATCTGTTTCATTCAAAGCTGTACTCAAAGTTAAAGGACACAATTGCAGATTTACTCAAGTACCTAAAATAGTATATATGCTCTTTGCAACGTAGTGCAAAATGGTAATCCATTATATGCTATTCTAATATAGGAATCTAAAGAGAGATTTTTTTTCTTGTAGCCTGTATCTTTCAAAGCCAGGTTGAAAGCATAACAAAACAAAATATCCTGGGTTTATAGCTGCATTAGAAATTTTAACATGAACTTTAATTTCTGATTTGGCAACTGTTGTCTTTTGATATTAATCTTATTGTACAAAGCTCTCATCTAGATCAGTCAATGTGATTTTCATTTTTTGCTAACCCTTTCTTAGTAAATTACATTTATTTATAATTAAAGAAAAATTTTAATTGAAATTTCCAGCCAAATATTAACTGAAGATGTAATTTCATGACAGACCTGTGTAATGTTAAGTGTTGGCATGCTGAAGTTGTCAACTTCAGCACCATTTTTAATGCAAGCATTTTTTGTGATGTTTTGATTAAAGTGCATCTTTCCTATCTCATTTTAAAAATATCAAGACCAATGTCTGTAAGCCACTTGCTGTGCAGTGCTGCAGTTGCAGTAAATCACTTTGTCAAGATTGAGGAGGCTGATGATAATTCTTAGTAAGGTATTTGAATTTGACCACTTAAAGTCCAGGCTACATCTAGTTTCTGTTAGACTGCTATAAAATGTTGTACAATGAGCAGCTAATGACTTGTAACCCTTCATCTATATCCCTTTTTTCTCTCTTGCCAGCATTGCTCAAATGTCATCCCATGCTATTTCTAGTTGGTACTGCTAAAACTTAAAACACTGTTTAATTTGAGTTAGAGGTTTTAATTCATAATTTGGAGTTCTAGTAAAACTCAATTCACCTTTTCAACTAACAGTGCAATGAAAGCAAGCCCAAAGATCAAAATCAAGGCTTATGTGGAAAAATCCTAAATTTAACTTTTTGTCTGAACTCCCTCTGTTTTACCTCCCTGCCTCCTCTATGAATTGTGTTAGCTGAAGTAGGTTAAAATTTAATGCAACTTGGGTATTTCTTTAAGAGGATCAAAAAAGGAGACAACTTAGAACAGATGGATTCAAATATCCTGACAGGGAACAGAATAAAGGGGAAATGCCTCATCCTGCAGAGGCAGAAATCAATCTCCAATTTGTGAGTTGAGTGTCTCAGAAGACCATTTTGAAGTTAGTTCATATTAGAATAAAATCTAGAAGTATTGAGAACTGAGTATTCTGTGAAAAAAGTATGTAATGTCTTATCTACCTACACAATACTAAACAGAAGTAAATCTAAAGTACCAAAAATAGTGAATGGACAAAAGATGGAGGAGGAAGCCACTGTTGTATTCCCCTGTAAAATAGAATCTTGAAGGAGCGAAGTGGGACTGTGCCTTGCTTCCCCCAGTTCTGTCCTCTCCTCCCAGCTCTCTGTGAATGAAATGGAGTTCATGGCAGGCTTATCCACCTTTCCTTTGAGAAGGGTACTCTGAGAGAGGCACCTCTCTGATACAGAAGTCAATTGGTGATGTTTGTGAAGAGAGAAGAGCTGCAGTTCCTTAGATTTAGTTTGTTTCACATCTTTTCTGGGCAAGAGCACCATACTGGAAAGAAGCTTGAAAATGTCTTTCTGTTTTCAGAGAAATGAGAGGACATTTTGGAGAAATCAGCTGCACAGTATTGGTGAACTTGAGATGCAGGACAGAGACCAGATTTAAATTTATGTTTTTTCGAGTCTAGAGGCTCTCCAGTTAAGAGGAAAATACACTAGTACAAAAAGTTTGCTTGTTACTAGCTTTAAGATTGGAGGACGGAATTGGTAATTGAGTGCATACTTGGCTTTCACTGTTACAATATGGTCTGTAAAACAGACCAGCCACTGCTTGAGCTGAAGTCTGCATTTGGTCAAGTGATTGAAGTCTTCCACCTCTTCCACCCTTCTGTGCCCAGGTGAAGAGTAGTGGAAGCTAACTTTCATTAGAATTCCTCCAGTGGGTGGTTATACAACTGAGAGGACTTTGAAAGGGACTACCTGCCTATGCAAGTAGGGAGAGCATCCTGCAGTTTTATTAACACAGAACTATAGAAATACCGTGAAAAGCATAAGAGAAATAACATTATCTCCTGCTTTTTCTACAGAAGTTAAATGGTAATAAGCTTACACTATGGGTACATTTATTTGACCCATGAACCATTGTATAGCATTGTAAGCTATAAAGATTTTGTGCTCTCAAGTGTCAAAATGTTAGCATTCTGTTCTTATTTTATACTTTCACAGTATGAAATCCAATGAAATTTGGCGTTTTTTAGTTACACTATGTTTTTAATTTCATGACAATCATAATTCTTGAATTGTAGCCTATAGCCACCACTGTTTTTTCAGTATTAAGGATTCAGAAAAATCCCAGGTGACAGCATTGGCTCCGAGTTGTCTGCAGAATAGCTGAAGAACTGTGGCCCAACAGTGACTTAATTGCATTGGAAAAAAAAAAAAACAAATTTTCAAAACTTGAGTTTACTGGTATGGCGTTGTTCTGTGAAACGTAATTTAGGTTAATCTTCATGTCTGGAACCATGATAAGAACATCAATCTAGTTATTCAATGTAAAGATTTTATTCAATGAGGGAAATACTTCTAGCAATAAACTCGCTGCACTGTGCAACATCATACCTTGCATTATAATTTTCGTGGTTAATCTCAATATGGCAGAATTCCTGTCATACTAAACTAATTTGGACTTTATAGTATCTAGTACAGCTACAGATAATACTAGTACCAGTATTTGATATTTTAATACATCTTTATATCTTCCTTAAACTCTAAGCTTCTATTGATACATTGATTTTGTGTCAAAGATAAATGTATATCCATTTCATTTTGTCTTCACTCATAGGTTCTGGTTCACCAAACAATTCTGATGATGATCAGAAAATGAATAATTTTATAGAAAAGGGTACAGTATTTTTATTTTCTAAAGTCTTATTTTTTCTTCAGTTCATCCTTTGATACACTTAGATTGATCTTTTTTTATTAAAATATTATTTACAGTGAAGACCAAAAGCAGAAAGTTTTCCAAGATGGTAGCCAATGACATAGGTAGGAACTAGAAAAATTCTACTCTGTTCCTAATCCAGTGCCTTACTCTATGCAACACTAACCCAGCAGCAAAAAACAAAATAAACTACAAATTTTAATGTATGAAGTTATTAATCTTTCATTCTTTATGCTATTTGGTAATTCTTTGGGCTACTTCTCTACTAAATACGCTGGGCACAATAATTTTTTAAAAAATCAAGGATATTGATGGTTTAAATTCTCTGATTTTACCATTGCACTTCTCTATTTTTCTGGATGGGTGAAATTCTAATCCATACTAAGAGTTCAGTCTATGCAAGTCACAACATTATTCCACTACTTCTGCAAAGGTACACTCTCTTTGAGAACTTGTGACTTAATTTCTTTGTGTTGCATTCATAGCATATGGTCAGTTTTCCATATGACTATGGTCAAGATAGAGGTAGTATCATATTTTCATTTCATCATCTGGAAGAGGACTTGGTCATATATATACACACACACCCCCTATTACTGTTCCAGAACTGTATTTAATTTTCTGCATCCAACAGCAACACAATACCCTACCAGCTCCAGACTTGTAACAATTTGATTACAAAATTGCTTTGGAATATGTTGGTTGCAGGTAGATTGAACCCTTTTATGATTGGAATGGAAATTAACCGCTTCTGACAACTGGATCCTTAAATAAATGAAGGCAAGAGGCTGTATGATTTAATTTGGGGAAAAGGACTCTTCTTCCTTAGCTGCGATATGGTTATTTTCATTTCAGAATCACTGTGTAAATGGTTCATCTTGTTTTCGTTTAGTATGGTAGCATTTCCTTGCGGGAGGATTTCATTTTATCTCTTCAGTCAGATCAGAAGTACTTTGTATCATGAAACTGTTTGCTTAACTACCGGTTCATAGTTTGTGTTGAACCATAGGCGAAGACTAGAAGAGATTTCTTTTCCTGTAGTCTCCCTTTGATTTCCTGTTTGGCAGTTTAACTTTTATCGTAAACCAATAATCTCTTTAATTGCAATTCAGTAATTGAGAAGAAGAATCATTCAAAATTCAGTGAGATAAATACAAGTATGATGAAGTCATCTTTGGAATCTGAGGCATAGCATGAGGAAGAGCAAGAATACACCCTTTGCTCAATACTATGTTGAGCCCTCCTTGCAGTAGTAACAGAAGTGTTAGGGAAGATGAGCTCTGAGACAGTGGAAGCCTAAATTCAAGCAAGCAAATGGCTGTCAATAATACATTCTGACAATTCATATGTAATTAAGAAAAATTGACTATCATATACTTGAGTATCAATTAATATGTTCTCCTGTGGAAAATTCAGGCTAACTAGAAACTTATGTTCAGTTCTTCTGAGAAAAACACCACTTAATCTTGTGCATGTTATATCTATGCCTGTTGATGAAGTAGTGTTTCCCTTTGTCCCAAAACAGTGTCTTCTGAAGTTAAGACAGCCTATCTTGTGCAAAAAACATATGTTTGAGTGCGACTTAGTTTTTTCACTTTTTTCAGAGTAATGTTACACAGTATTAATAAAACATACTAATGACAATTCTGTAGAACTGTTGATACCTGTTTCCGCTTGAAGCCTTTCAGCTGGAAGTATTGTGAATGTGTTTCACAGCTAAAAAAGCAAAACATTTATTTACGAGTAATGTATTCTTCAGGGTGGAAGTTAACAGTTGAGACAATAATGCATTTGATGTATAATTCAGAAGTGTCTCCCAGTCAGCCCATACTGTGAGTTGTGTAACTTGCACAGTTTATTGGAAATTTAAAGAAACTTCAGTATTTCATCTGCTTTCTGTTAGTTTTCAGTAGTTTGATGCCACGCATTCAATTTCTTTTTTTCACTTCTGTGTTTTCTGTATTTAACCAGCATGTTTATTCTGCATGGCTTTTTCTGAACCAACATTCTAAGCTCTTCCACATAAGTAAAACACTCCTTCTTCAGTGTTAATAGTTGCATGTTTTTGCATTTCATTGGTTTAAACTGAGTTGCCAACTGCATGTGAATGAACAATGAGTTTTGTAAAATGTGTGTCACTTACTGTCATTAACTTCACCACGTTGTATGAAACAAATTGTTTACCATCAACTGTGTTCACATGGATGAATTTGAGTATATAGCATGGTGGTAGCTCCTTCCACTGACATATGACATAATCAGTTCAAGTACTTTCCATTCTTTGTGTGAAATGTAACCTGTCAAGTGGGTTGTGGAACAGAAGAATTATTTACATTGATAATTTCAGTTATTGTTAATATCACTCCTATGGCTGTTTGTCACATGATGAGGGAATACTTCATTTCAGTGATAGAGCTGTAAGATGGTAACATACACAAGCATTTAGAAATATGAAGCCACTATCAATTTAATCATTTTTTTAAGACTTATATAGAGATCTTCATTTCTACAGGTTTCTATCATTAGTGACAGTATCAGACAAGGATTCTTGCTTTGTTAAAGGAATCAAAAAACATCTAAGACTGCAACAGTAGCATAAATAAAACAATGTAAATGCTTCATGTACCAACACTTCAGCTTTGCCATATATATTTTTAAGATCAGTTGGTCTTCTGTTTTTTTGTAAATACTCAGTTGTGAGTGTTCTGTGCTAAGGAATGGATAGTAACTGAAGCTAGAGATCTACTGAGAGTCTGTTGCTTTTGGATCGCATTTCCCTTTTAGTTGCATCAGGAGTGAACTTTGAAATATTTGCAATTACCTTGGCTATATGGAGATACTTAGTTTAACTATTTCTAGAAATCATAGAAAATACTGTGACCATTATTAAAAGCAGCCATGTCTCTTAAAAATGGCAAGTATTGGAAAGTATAGATAATGGGCTGTGAAGTAGTACAGAGAAAAGTACAAGATGCAGATGAATTTACAGGAAGAAGCAGTGGCATGAAGTGTTTAATTTCTAAAGCCATGTCGTTTTTATAGAAAGACATTGTGGTGCAGCTTCGGTGGAAACAAAATCTTAAGCTGTTTTACTCATACTTTGGTCAGTTAATTATTTGACATGAAGATTACATATGGTTAAATGTATAGCTACAAATCGGGTCAGAAGTTGAGATATTGTCCATTTCTGGAAGAAGCATTAGTAAAGATATATGCTAAATATTGTAGACTCTGACCTTCATAACTTCCACGAGACTATGTGTCAATTACTTTTCAGGAAAAATGATTTTATTTGTTTTCTGCAGTTTATAAGTTTAAAAACAATTGCAAGCAATATTAGTAGGCAGATCTAAGCAGAGTAGCTTTAATTCCAAACTTGTATAATCTCTGCTGTTACAATTGGCATAAGGTGTTTCACATTTGTTACATTCTAAGTGTACACCTAAATTTTTCAAACAGTGCTAAAGTTTTTGACTTAATGCTGTTTTCAGGCAATCAAAGCTTAAGATGCTCGTAGTAAGTTCTCATTTGCCCTAATGCTAGAGTAAGACTGTTTCTTTCAATGTTTTTTGAATACTTTGATCTAACTTTGGATATATATTGCACATACTTGGTTACATTTTCTTGTAAAATGGCTTTATTGTTCTCAACTTTAGAGATTTCAGCATTGATAATCTATTTCTCTATTGTACTATCACTAGTACAATATTCAGGTCTTTAAGCATCTTGAAATTGGTGTTGTACATCTTTCACTTCTGTGTAGTTGTCAAATATAAAATAATTTTGGAATTTTGGTATGTCTAGCAAATTCTAAGCTGCTTAGTTATTTCTCATGAAATTTTAAATGAAATAGGCTTTATGTAAACTGTTCTCTTGTCTGTCAAAACAACCAGAGAGTTCTCTCATTTATAAAATTTAGACTATTTTTTAAAGGGTTTAGACTGTTTCCTTAAATGGAGAATGTATGAGGAATCCCTTTATAGCTTTAAAACTGATGCACGATACGTTGTAAAGTATCAGCTCAGGATAACGCGCTGCAAATAAAATGTAACTATTAATTCTAAGCCACAGCTTCCTATTGATAGTTCAGTTGTGTCTCAGCCTTTAGATTTTCTTCATTGAATTGGTTGAGCCTGCTGTGCTGAAATATAACATGCTATGCCAATACGATCTTTCATATTTTAATGTCTGCCCTTCAAGCCTGACCTATGAGAAGTCTCCAAGAATCCTGAATGTTGTTTTTGGTCTAATACCATGCTTTTAAATAATAATTACCTATATTAGCAACAGAAAGAATGTGTGAGTGCCTGTGTATGACTCTAGGTTTTCTAATTGAGATGAGTGTTAAATGTAGGTCTAAACACAGGCAAAATAATCGTTGCACTGAGCAGCAGTGTGACAGGAGGAGCAACCCAGTCTGTCTCCTTGTCTCACACCAGCTGCAGAAGGATAGTCTTGGTTGTAAACGCTGCAACCACCACCACCCAGAGAGGTATTAAACTCTGATATGGCAGCTACTGCTTGAGGTCAGCTACACTCGGCAGGAGCAGTCACCGTCATCTTTGCCCTGTTGCACAACTGGAGAAAAAGCCTGACATGGAGCGCTGTCTCTGTAGATCTGCATCCTATCTTTTCCGTTTATCTAATGTGTATCTGTTGTATTGTAGAAGTTATATAGCATGTAGCTGGTTTTCACTGAGGCATAGCAAAGCTGAATTTTCAAAAAATATTGTAAACCATAAGCCAGATATGAACACAAGCAGGTTTTTATACTAAGTAATGTTAGTCAAAAATGACTGAGCTTGCAGAATATTCCTATTTTCTTCTTGCATTGTGAGGCACTTTTTTCTTTAAACACAAGATGGCACTACTGCTATTTAAATAGGTTCTTGTTTCCTATTTACATTTGAATTATTGAGGGTTTTGACACATTAATGTATGTTTTGAAATGTGGTTTTTTGCTTAGCACATTAATCCACTATTTCTAGCAGTGACATCCTTTTTAACAATTCACGTATCCTCTTGTCCTAATAATGAGGCATAGTTCACTGTTTGTAGAAAATAATGGCTTGAGAAATTCGTTTTACCTTATCAGCCTAATTCACACAGCTGACCTTTCACTAAGGAACAAAAAGCTCAAACTGTGGATCTTACAATCCAACATGTTTGCCTGTTTTTTTATTACCTGCTGTATTACCTGTTACCTAGTGGTTTTTTTTTTTCTGTTTTTTGAGTTGTTAAAATTGCGTATTAAAACATTTCTATTTGAAAAGCCAAAAGCGACCAGTCTGGTCTTCCAAGTGACTAAGTCAACTAATCATTGCTGGTATTCACACATGGTAAAAGCTGTGAAAAGCCAAAAATAACTCAAATTATTTTCTGTATGCATACTTGAGCTTTTGTTCAGTATGTCAACTTTTGTGATTTACACATAGAAAACAAGTCTTATGATGAGGAATGCCCATCTTTTAATTCACAATTCCAGGTGAGATTTCATGATCTCTTTTCAAGCTGATGTAAGTTCAGGCTGACAGCGAAAAGATGGGTTCCTGGTCACTAGTGCTGTTTTGAACCATAATTTTCTGTTTATATAGCTGAGCTCTGATCTGAAACATGAGTTGATCTTGTTTAAAACAGTGCTTGGCAGAAACTTTTTAGATTAGTTTTGGCCTCACCATTAAGCTAAGCAGAGGCCAGTGCCAATGCCATGATGAGGGCAGAAAACATGTAGTCAAACTGACCTTTTTTCGTTTCAGCCTGCACTAAAATAAGTTAGCGACTAGTGTTTCAATTTGAGAGTAAGTAATTTCCATTTAATTTGAATAGAACATACTTTGGAACATTGACACATGAAGGAAATTAGAAGATTACTTCTGGAGTCTTATTCTCAAATTTTTAAAATGTATGACAGGAATAAAGCCGTTCAACTATTCAGATAACTAGCATTTACAATATTTATGAGCATAATCAATGATACAATGAAGAATTTCACTTTTTAAAGGAGTGGAAGTAACTGCTGTTCTTCAAGATATATAGAAAATTTATGTTAAAATTATAACTAGATTGAGTTAACTCTGTTTTTTAGCTGAAAGAAGCAGCAAGATTCAGGCTGCTTTATGACTGGTATCCATTACAATGTACTCCTAGAATTATGAGGCTATTCTCAACATCTACTTTAGGTAGAGAAGTATTACCCTCACAAGATGGTGAAGAATTAAATGATATATCAAAATTCAAGCATGTGGCTGGGAAATAAATTCAGAGTCTAGTCCTAGTCTAGACTCTGGGCTAGTAGTTAAGCTGCATCAAAATTATTCATTCTCCAGTATTTATTGAAAGAAAGATGGAAGAGGATGTATGGCTACTAGTTTACTAGTGGCTTTTATTACAGCTGCATTTGTTAATATCGTACTGCATTTTAAATGAACTGCAAGATTTCCATTTTTATAAAGAGAATTTTCCAAGTCAGGGATGAGTTCAAATGCTATTTTTTTACTTCAGCAGTATTATCAAAAATTATACTATCTTTTGTTTGACAGTGTTGCAAGTGTTCATGCACTGCTGATTTTATAATTATTCTCTAATGTCTTGATTCTTCTAAGGTTGTGGATTGCATCTCAGATTACTAGCTTTTTAGACCTGTGGATTGTCGTTTTAGCACAATTAAAAGCTTTTTTCTCTATTTTAAAAACCTCAGGTTCGATCAGGAAGTAGGACAGGAGAAAAGGGGATGGGATGTTAACTTTCTGTAAACCTAAGTGCATGTTCGTGCAATAGCTAAGAGTCTGTTCTCTGACCAATCACCTGAGGAGGTAAAACTTGAGGTTGAGCCAAAGCAAAATTCATCCAGTCCATCAAGTTCTGCCCTAAGCCTGAGGAGAAATGAAGCTTGGGAAAAGTCATAAAATGCTGTATTTGGAAATTTTTCCATCTTCCATGTTTTACTTTGCACTCCTCTCTTGTGGAAGTGAGGCTCTGCTTTAGTAGAAATCCTGTGAAGTACTGCAATTAATGTAATAAGCGATGATATAATAAATATTGGGAAAGAGGCAAATAAAGGCCAGCAGAATCATGTTTATTCTTTTTAAAAAAAAGATATACTTCACTTTTCAGCAAAGATGTCCAGGAAGCTAAGTTTGCCAACTGAGTTAAAGCCTGATTTAGGTAAGTTTACATAGTCGATTTTATTTTCACTAAAACTGTTATACAGAATGTGAGTACGTTAAAGTAAGAGTCCTAAATTATGTAAGCTAACATGACTGTTGTGTTTATCCAAAGCGTAGAACTAAAACTTTAATTCCACTCTTTTTGGGTGCTCTCAGGCACAAAATGTCATTGCTGTCATCGTAAGGTAAGCCTGCAAGTCTTGTACTTGGCTTATCACACTTTCGTTATAATTTTTAGGCATCTGTCACTCAGTTTATCAGTAGGGCTGTGATAACAAAAGCATGAATAAGCAGGTAACGTAAAGAAAATTGCTGCCTTTTTAGAACCACCTGATACATTTTAAATTGAAAAATAAAATATCTTAAGAATAAGAGGATGTGTTGAGGTCCACTCAACAAATAGTTGGAGAGTTTTGCAAATGTTGATTGTCTTGTGACCACTCTCTCTAAATTAAAATAATATACAGCTGTTTGGATGGATGACCAGTCTGAGAATTCAATTTTTCTTGAAAAGGCACAGTACCTTTTTATATAAGACACAGTTCAGTTGTGAAGTCTGTAGTACTAAAGGTCATTATATTGCATAACTAAACCAGCATACAAATTAGTGGATTTATTTTTTTTAGTACTTCGACTGCTGGCTTGTAGATCAGATCCAGCTTCCCTGCCTTGTGCTCTGGAGATGATGGGGGACAGCTGTAGACCTACAGCAGTAGATGCAGCCTGAGTGTGAAAGCTGCCTTCTGCCTGCCACAGCTCGCTCCCTCTTGTGCAGCAGAATTGCTACCACAATGCTGGTCGAAGACAGACCAGGATCAGACTGGCAGCTGCAGAACTGTGTATTTGACAACTGCTGCTATCAGCAAGGAAAGAGTCTATGGCACTGGGATATCCTGAAACTGAGCTGGACCACCCTGATTTACAATTACAGCTTGCTCCACTCAGTGAAATGTGAAGTTGGAAGGAACCCTCGGAGATCTTTAATCCATTGCTATGGCAAGGATCCAGATGTCTGATGATTTAACTTCTCATCTATTCATAAGCCTCCAATAAATAAGTTTTTAGAAAAATCCCAGACAATTCCTATGTTTTCTAGTCAGTTAGACAAATTTTGTTATTTAATCAATCTTCCTTGCTTCCATATTAGCTTTCTCTTGTCCTTCCCACGATGAACAGAGATAACCAAGTGCTCCCTATCTTTTTGTTAACTATCTTTTATGCTGTCGAAAGCTGTCATTATTTCTAATTTTCATTTTTACAGATTGTAAAAAAAAACTAAGTTCAGCTCCTTCTCCTTTTTGGGTTATGTTGTCTAAATCTAGGGTGGCCTCTGTTAATCTCTGGAATTTTTCCTCATCTTTCTAAAACTCTTGAGCCTAGAACTAGAGAGATTTAACTGTGGCCTTGCTGGCATGAAAGAGCAGAAAAATTTGATTTCTCTCTTCAATCTGTCTGTTCTTCCTTACTACGTTCACTAAGGGTTTGGGGATAACTTCAATTTAGGATGATTTTTATCACACTTTGTGAACTGGACCACATTTGTACTTAAAATTCTACTGTTGTTTTACTACCAGTTCTTTGATAGCAGTAAGTACTTAAAAGTTTTCTTTTTATGAAGACTGGAGAGAAAAAAGAATGCTGAAATTCTTTCAATGTTTTCCGATCTTGAAAGAGTTTCAGTGTTTTCTACATCACTTAATATTTGCTGTTCTTTCTACTGAAATGGAGTTTTTTGTCATCTCACTTCTGCTGTACTCATAAAATAGTTTGTACCTTCGGAATTGTAATTGGCTTTGACTGGTTTTGCTTGACTTTGCACGTGTGGCTGTCTGCACTTAGATGCCTGGGTTTATTCTGTGTAAAATTCTAGATTTGCAGACCTGTAAATAACTTCCTTAGGCAATTATAAAATCTTTTTTTATTTGACTTCCATCTTTTCTCGTAGCAATAACTTCTGCATAGTGTTCTTCAGAGATTGTCAGCTTGCTTGTATTTTTTTGTCACTTACGTGGCCATAACTACTTGCTCTAGGAGACAGCTGAAATGCCTTTCTCCCGAGTTCATTATCCTTATCACTTTCTCTGTTCTTTCCATGGCTTCTTGAAACCTGCTCTTCCATGATCTCATTCTTTCAAATTAGTTTTCTGGTTTTAGATCTTTAACTTACTCCTTTTCTTCCCTGACTAGCTAAAACATAATCTAAAGTATGTGCTTCTGTATTTATCCTCCACTTTCTAAAACAGAAGTTATCTTGAACATACTCCAGTCTGCATTATACCATTGCTTTTCAAGATTGTAATCCAGATTACTAAAGTACCATTGCCACTAGGTCCTGTCTTTTGGTTTAGTAGCTCAAAAGAGCCTCATCTTTCCATCCTTCTGATGAACTGGTGTGTAGTGAGTGGGTCATCATGCTGTTGTTCCTTCCTCTTCATCTGAAACTAATCCATTAACAAACCATAGATTCTTCCTTGTCTTCAGGATAAATAATATGCACTGATGTAGTTAAACTCTTTACCCCAGTTCTCCGTCCTGAATGAGTTGTCTGCTCTCCACAATGCCTGTATTGTCTGGCAAGTTAATTTTTATGGAATTTTTCCTGTCCGTTCCAATGCTTCTAGAATTTGTGCATATGCTCTTCAAATATTCAACCAGATGCAACTCAACAAATGCACATTTAATTTTATGCCTGTCACAGCTAACATACAATTATATTCAGACTGATTAATCCATGTCAGAGTCAAAGAAACATTAAGTTAGTAAATATTCAAGCCTGAAGAAACAAGCATCTTGAGAGTTTGTGGTCATTAAAAGTATAAAAACAAATAATTGTTTTCATTGTTTTACTCTGGATGTATTTTTTTAATGTGAAAATTTAGGATGTCAGCATCTGAGGGGTTGACCTAGTTTCTTTTTATAATTGATGTTTTGCATTTGACTTAGCTCAATTTTAACAGGACAATTTTTCTATTCTTATTGGAATGAAACTTCTGGGAAGATTCACTGTATTGAGTAGATGTCTGTATTTAGTCAGTTGAAATCTAGTTTGTGTGCTTGCTTTTCAAATGCATGTTAGATGTTCTTTCTAGAAAGCTTTGCAATAATTTAATGAAATTAGTATAGTGATAATTTCAGAAAGTATGTGGTTTTGTTGCTCTTTAGCTGTTAATCTTGCTTTAAAGATGCCTGTTGCATCTATACCCTACCCAAAGATCCAAAACAATAACTTAACTTTTTTTAAAGTCATGGTATAAATTGCATCAAGCTATTACTAGTAAGGGTCGTCTTGTGCTAAAATTTTGGAATGGTGAGTTAAAGTAAAGCGTTAATTTGGGAATGCACAGATGAATTCAGACATGCTGATGTGTTAAGCAGCACCACGTGTACAGACAGCACAAAGTTAGAACGGAGCAGCATGTTTACTGGTTTGAGGCTTTTGTTAATGTTAGAATTCACTCTCTGTTACAAGAACCTTACTTGCAAAGCAATGAGCAAGATGTCTTGAAAAGTTTTAGTGCCATTTTGTACAGTATTCAAAACATAAATGTTCAGCTTTACATACCAGTGCCAGGTGGCATTTGGTAGCACTTGATATTTCTTTTACTAAAAGTTTGTGGAGGTGTAAATAGCCTGTTGGACCTCCTCCATACAGTTTCCTAAAGCGGGACATGTTATCATGCTGTCTAAATGTCACTGCAGTTCTTAACCTAAAATAGTTGCATCTTCATAAATTATTAAATAGTCTTCCATGGAGGCCAATATTTTTTAATCTGATCAGTTAACTAATTGACAGAAAGGTTTGCAATTCAGTTTCTTTAAAGGAGGAGTCCTGCTTGACTGTTATTCTCTGTTCCAAGAAGCCAGAAATACACAGAACAATTGTTCATGGTTATTACCTAATGGCAACGTCTACAAAAAAAGATTGGGCACTTTTTTTCAGGATACAGTGGTGCAAACTGGGCCGAAAGGAAGTACAACTAAGGAAGAATACAGGAGTAATAATCAATAGAATGATACTTAGTATATGCTTCATGCTAACAACAAAAAGGAAAATGTGAATTCTCTTAATGCCTGCATTTTGCCATTCTTTTTAATTAATACTGGTTTGTTTTCAGATGTCAAAGACAACTCTTTCAGTCGGTCCCGGAGTTCTAGTGTAACTAGCATTGATAAAGAGTCACGTGAAGCAATTTCAGCTCTTCATTTTTGTGAGACTTTCACGAGAAAGGCTGATACGTCACCTTCCCCATGTCTGTGGGTTGGGACCACACTGGGTACAGTGCTTGTCATTGTACTGAACTTACCTCCGGGAGGAGACCAAAGACTTCTTCAGCCAGTAATTGTTTCTCCTAGTGGTATGTACAAAGCAGATGGGCTAAAGTATACTTTGATGAAGTAGTGGTGGTGGTGGTCTTTTTTTTTTTTAAGAAACTGTTTTTCTCTATTACAGGTTAGTTGGAAATTAATATATACTTCATTAATCTAGCTACTAAGGTTAACAATCTAGATTGGTTACTTCATTACCAGAGTTATAAAGTTAAAAAGTTGAAAATATTGCATCTAATATAAAAATACCATTTTCATGTGTGCTTGTTGAGAAAAGTGTGCTTTCGAACCTTAACGTAGTACATGGCAATTGTTAAACAGACAGCAGAAGAGATGAGTATTTAAAATGTTCAATTTATTATTTTTTTAGTTGAGGAAGGAAACTTTTAGTTTTCCTGTATCATAAAAAGAGAATACTAATGAAGGGTTGTATGTTAAACAACTAGCTTTAAATATTAGTGATAAACTGCTCCTTTGGATTGCTGTGAGAGGTCTTGGATCTTTTTTTGGAGAGATCTTTTTTTTTCCTGATGCACAGCAACTAATTTTGTTGTAATAACATATTAATGGTTTGCTGAATATGCTGTTAGACATAGCTTTAGCTTTCCTGCTGCCACTTTCTCATGCAGAACATGCTGCTCTCCTCCATTTTGTTCACACAGACGGTATCAGGACATGAGAATTGCAATGCTATTTGATTGAAATAGTGATTAGGAATAGCGTGACATTTTGGCCATATTTGATTTGTTCTTAGCGAGTGTGGCTTTGACAGCAGTATTCAGATTTGCTCAATAAAGGCAAGGCTGTAGACTGGACAGTATGTTTAATCTGCAGCACGAACCTTAAAAGTTGATGTCGTGTATGAGTTTCGTGTACTTAGCAAATGTTCATGTTTTCACTTGCATGTGAATAAATATAAGTAAAATAAGAAATGTTTTAGCGTAAGATCTGGCATACAGAGACAGTGATTTAAACAGTAAGGAGGGAAAAATTTTTTCATTTTATACTAGAGAGAGGTGGATTCAAGTGTGAATCGCAGGGGAAAAAAAAACATTGCTTGTTTCTGAACCTGTCTATTGAAGAAAGAAGAGATGCTCACCTTTGACTAACAGCATTTATTTTGGATATTAAGAGCACAGTTTACTCCTCAGGAGAGAATGAAATGAGTTTGGTGACACTGAACTTGAATACAAATGTGGATTTGAGCTTGACTCTCTCAAATGTATATGTCTCCATTGAAGTCAGTGGAAGAATATGCAAACATTTAATCCTTGAAAACCATTTTAACATGTTCTTGAAAACACATGTGCTCTTGCATGTGCTTCATTGGTTTTCAGACTAATTTCCAAAGGTTCTTGTAAGTTTTCTTTGCTACATAGGCAAGCCTAAATTCTTGTTTACATTTCATTTTACTAGCTGCTTAAAGGAATATTTTGTAGCTTGAAAGTCAGTTTAGGAGAACTGTTTTAGAAATGTACTCAACTTCTTTTTCCTAGGAACCATCCTGAGGCTAAAAGGGGCAATCTTAAGAATGGCTTTTCTGGATACCACAGGATCTTTGGTCCCACCAGCACATGAACCCTGGAGAGAACACAATGTTCCTGAAGATAAAGATGAAAAAGATAAATCAAAAAAGCGACGACCTGTCTCAGTGTCACCCTCTTCCTCTCAGGAAATCAGTGAAAACCAATATGCAGTGATATGTTCAGAAAAGCAAGCAAAAGTTATCTCACTGCCATCCCAGAACTGTATTTATAAGCAAAACATAACAGAGACTTCTTTTGTTCTTCGTGGAGACATAGTGTCATTGAGTAACAGTATCTGCCTTGCATGTTTCTGTGCCAATGGACATATTATGACTTTTAGGTAAGACCTGTTTGATAGTAACTTAAATATAAAAGAACAAGTAGTCTTCTGCTAGATAATAAATTTCCTTTGCCATTAGAATATGCATTTGAAAAAAAATCTGCATTCACTCAGTGTTGATGAACTTCTGAGTCTTGGAACTGGATAATTTTGGTTATGCATTCCTGTTAGTTATGCCTTTAACACATGAAAAAGTTTACCAGTTTAGCTCAAGCTGCCCTGATTCAACAAATAGTTCCAAACATGTTATATGGGTCCTTGAGTTCATGAACATTCTCAAATGTGAATTTACTTCCTGATGGAGAAAACTGCCTTGAATCAGACCTTCAGCTGGTGCCTGACCACAACTCTGCACATTTTTGTGCAGCTGTTTGCTTTGCACTCATGCCTCGAGCTTACCTTTTTGTTGCGTAGCTTACTTGTGTCTTAAAGGCCTTAAACTCAGGCTATAAAGACAAGATTAATTGTTAGCAGTTGCAGTGTAGAAATAAGTCATGTAAAGGGTTTAAGTTACAAGTTTAAACGTGTAAAAGTAGTATTTGAATGTACTTACATGTCACCTATGTAATTTCAACGTCCTTTTTCTTGAATATTTCCAAACGCTATTTTATTCTGAACAGCAGAGCGTATATATCTATACCATTGCACCTATGTTTTAGTCCTGGCTTATGCTAAAATGAATGTGGAACATGACATTATAAAATTGTGCCAGTAAAATTCCTAAAAGGTTATTTTCAAGGTTGCAAAAACAAGCTCCCAGCTTGGGAAACTCTTTAAAAGTATTTCTTCAGGAAGTTGTTAGGAATAAATCTAAAGCTGATCTGATGCATACTACAATTAACAGACTTAACAATCAAGACTTATTTTTTAACTCTATTGATGTATATTCAAACATACATTCTAAACATCTCTAGAAAATGCTGCTTACTTTTCAGGGCAAGCACTCTTTTTTCCCTACTTAAAAGTGAACTTAAATATGTTCAGCTACCATATATTCAAACAAATCCTGTTTTCCTCGGGATTTGTTTTCTTTTCTAAAGAACTTTGCATGGAAGTGGGTGCTAAATTGTAAATATTGAATTGTTACATTGCGTAGGGAAGTTGAACTCCCAAGTGTTCACTCCATTTCATAAACATGAATTGCTGCTGGAAAGTGGACTTAACATGCTGTTTGTGTAAAGTTGTCAGAGGTTTGTATCATACCCAAGCTGCCCAGTACTTACCTACTGATATAAATTTAGATAGGTCTTAAGATTCTGTTAGCATTTTCGGAGTATCAAACAAATGTATCGTGGATGTCATGCTATCCTGTCTGATCTAATGTTTTTGTGTGTTTTCTTGAAGCTGCAAGGATGTTTTATGCTTACATGAGTCTGAAGCAAAGCACTTTCCTGTTACTAGCTCACTCTTAGGATTATTCTTATTTTAGATACATTCATGGCAGAAGTGTAATTTCTAGGTAGTGTGCTTACAAGAGAATATTCCTTTTTATTTCTTACCTGTAGAACTTGCTTCCCAAGTCATGTTACCTGTTCTCCTTCCTTTTGTTTGTCATTCATGCAGTCTCCTGCTAAGAGACAATCCACAATCTGTAAAACGCAAGCTTAACATTTAGAAATCTCAGTATCATACAAAAAAAACCCACCCACCAAACCCAACACTTAATGTGGGTACTACATCTTTCATTTTTATTGATTTTTGGCTTCTCTTTACCCCTTTAGTGCTCTTTTAGTTTCCAGAAATAATAGTCTTATGCAGATGGTATCTGTAGCAGAAGCTGCTTAATGTATTGTTGGTATATTTGCAGCTAAGATCTTGTGTAAATTATGTTTTTAGAGAATTTTCACAGGGGATGTTTTTGAGACAGCAGTTTATTTTGGGTTCTCTTTATTGAGACATCAGGTGTTCAGTCACTTCTTACTTGCACTTGTTACTTTGAGAGGGAGGAATGTTTGGTAGCAAGAGTATTGTTACAACCTGAGTGTTGCACCTGTTCTTCAGTAGCTTGATGCAGTAAGTACTGCAGTTACATGTGCAGAATCAGAAAATACAAGGTAAGCAAACTTTGCTCTAAGAGGATTTCCTCTTAAATGCACAATCAGACAAAAAAGGTGGAAATAATTCATATAAGACTGTTGTTTGCAGCTACAGAATTGTGTTTTACTCGGAAATAAACAGGGGTGTGTTTTCAAAGTGTTCTTGAGGAGAGATCTTTGACTTGTATTTTTAGTGAAGGGGAAATTCTTTACCGGAGAGAAGAGGCAGAATGTTTAATTGTAAACTTTAGATAGATACTTATCAAAATACTTCATTAGTAATTACTGAATAATGCTTAAATCAATCTGATTTACATGCTCAGAGTATCATTTAAATGATGGTTTTAAACACATCTGTGATACAGATGTTTAAATTCCACTTTTGAGGTACTACCTTCAAAAAATATCATATTTATGTTTTGAGATCTTGTAATTACATATAATGATACCTTGTTTTACGTGTTGTTTATGCAGATGGTGAAGAGAAAAATAATATATTGCAGTTTAAAAATGAGCCATTTGATCAACAATAGACAATCCTGCTCTATTTAATAGTGGGTTTTTAATTCTTTTTAAGTTTGCCAAGTCTAAGACCACTGTTGGATGTATATTACCTGCCACTCACCAATATGCGGATAGCCAGAACATTCTGTTTCACCAATAATGGACAAGCACTCTATCTTGTCTCACCAACTGAAATACAGAGGCTCACCTACAGTCAAGAAACATGTGAAAATCTTCAGGTAATGAATTAAAAAAAAAGACTGTTTTCTTAGATATACTCTGAGGTTCTCAGTTCTAGCTTCACGATACTTACACTAATTCAGTTTGTCATAAAGCTGAGCACTTTGGCTTTCATGCTTTGATTTTTATTTTTATTGTCTCACTGTAGAGTCTGAGGATGCATCAGTTCTCCTCTTAAATTGTACTGCTTCATGCATCCTCTTGTGTTTGAAACAGATTCTTACTTTTTGATCTGTAGGAAATTTCCTTGTTTAACGTGCGGTTAACAAAACTCCCTTGTTCAATTGATGCTGGTAGAGGTGCATGCTGACAAGTGAAGAATGCTAACTTGAGGGAAGCTATTATGTTTCAGGGGTATTAACAGCTTGAAAAGATTCTCAGCCATGCTTCAGCTTGGAAGTTGTACAGAATACTGAAATAGCAGAGATGCAGGCTGTAAGCTCCACTTTCGTACCACGCATGGATATGCGTGGTATAGTTTCAACAGAACAAAATCAGGAGTGTTGCACAAGTTGTTGAGGGGCAAACACAGCTTTACTTGAACCCTTTTTTTGTCTGCTGAATTTCATGAGCTTTAAGCTTGTAACTATCAGAACAGATGGTTTGGACGGTTTTCTTAATGTGTTTTTTTTTTTATTTCCTAAGTCACTTTGCAAAGGCAGATGCCTATGGATGCGTATTCATTTTGAAATTCAAATTTACAAAATAAATCATTAAAGTGAAAGAATATTTCATTAATTCCTGTGTGTAATAATGTATACCTTGTTGTATCTCTTCTTTATTGCAAAGGAAATGTTGGGTGAGCTGTTCACTCCTGTAGAAACACCAGAAGCACCGAACAGGGGGTTCTTTAAAGGCCTATTTGGAGGTGGGGCACAGTCACTTGACAGAGAAGAGCTCTGTAAGTTTTCAGTATTCATTATTTTTCTAGTATTTTTACCCAAGGAAGTCAGTGATCCTTGAGAAATGTATTGCCTACGGTAAAAGAGTATAACACTTGCAAAGAGGAAAGTAAAAAAGGAATGACATACTTTTTCATAGCTTTTGTGTTGTACACCTTACTAACAGATCAGAAAAGCTTGTTACTGTTTTCTCAGTTTTCTCCTTTACCTTGTTAATTAAGAAGTAGATTATAAAACAAGAAGTGTGGCAACTGATCTTATTTTTATTCATCTTTATGCAGTGTATAGTACTGACCATGACTTTCTTAATACTGTTAAACTGAAAGGGGCTGCTCCTGGAGAATACTGTTCTGGATAGTGAGAAAATTAAAACTCCATTCTACTTCAGTTGATTTGCTAGATTCTTTTTCCTCATCTGATTCATGCAGAGATGCCTTAGGAATGAGAGCAAGGACAGAACTGTATGATAGTTCAATTCAGTCCTCTTCATAGGACAGAAAAATTCGGATTTGGCAAAGTTTTTATTGCTTTATCATTTTCTATTCGTTTTTTGATTGCAGCTTAACTTTTTTTACTGTGGCGGCATGCAAAAGGAAAATAACTTCCACTTACTCAGATATTTGCTAGATGAAACACCATATTATGCAAGTTTATTTGTTAGAAAAACTGTTTCCTTTTTAACATGAAATGTACCTGTTAAAACAGACGAGGCTCCTTGGCACTCCTTTCTTTTTTTACTGGTTCTTTTGATCTATTCAATAAAAAATAAATTAGTCTCTGTTACTTGTGCCTGTGCATTTTGAACAAATATCAGGTATTTAGAGGTTACTTTCTGCGTTTAAAAATTCCATTTGTATTTATATATGTATAATACTTTGAAAGGTTGGTCAAGTATTCTATTAGAGAAATTTGTGTGCACAAATTATGTATTTAGTTAGTGTGACTGGGACAGGGGAAGACTGCCTTTTCATGGCAACAGAAAAGCACTCTAACTTTAGAAGCTGTCTCTACATCATTTCAAGTTTCCACCATCAACTTTTGTCTCAGATCTTCAGAAGAAAAATAGTATTGAATGGGACAAAAAATGATTGTAGCCTGAAAGCGAGTTCAATGGCAATTCAAAAGACATCTGAAAATGTCTTTAAAATGGTCATTTAACATGAGGGAATTTGTAATAAGTGAAGTGATTTCTCTTTTTTATTCTTGGGAATTCACAGAAAAATGTTTATAGTGTTAGTTGAAATAGAAATAATTCTTCCTGGAAGCATAAAATCAAAACAGAAGAATCTTGAAATATTGCAACAAAACTTGTTAAATAAGTTAATATTATTTTTCATAAAGATGAAAAAAATAAAATACTTAACAATTTCATTGTTTAAAAAAAAAGCTAAAGATTATTTGGTTTGACTTCAGCACCCAAAAATATTTTGGCCTTCACTCAAATTTTTGTAGAGTATACCATTCAGCAGGAGACAGATACTTAACAGATGTGTCAAGACTGAGCTAAGTGGCTGATGTCCCATTACAAGCAAAGGAGATATAGTCAGTGTGGCACTAAAGTCTAGAGAGCTGTTAAGCTGACCGTTTGTGAGTGTTTACTTTAGGATGAGCTGATTTGTCCTTACAACTGAACTGCCTTTTTGGGGTTTACATTTTTTTTAAAAGATTTTTACAATAATGAGAGCATAGACACCTAATCTTCAGGTGTCTGTGTCTAAAACTGCACTTCCATCAAAGGAAACTTCTGGTGGAGTCATACTGCCTGGCTACACCAGCAAAGCACTTTGAGAACTGACCACACCTTGTATTTTCAAAATTCTCCTGCTTTGTCTGCTGAACTCCCAACACCTTCCTTGAGAAGTAAGCTGTATTGTTAAAAACCATTTCACCAGCACAGTTCTGTTGACCATGATGTCAGCACTGTTGAGAGTTTTACTTTCACACTTGAGCTGTGAATAGATTATAGTTTTATAACCTGCCTTGAAACTCAGAAATAGGTTTGAAAATCGCCATTTAAATAGTAACATCTAGTAACATTGAGTAGTGAGTATTGCTCGAAGTCATGCCTATTGTTAGGTGTTTGGTGTCCATGCAAAGAAATTACACCTCTTTATGAACTGGTTATGTTGGTATTTATGTAGTAATGATAGGAACCCTTACTGTTCTGTTTCTACTGTTTTGCAAATGCCTCCAGTTGGAGAATCAGCATCTGGGAAGGCATCAAGGAGTCTTGCCCAGCATATTCCAGGGCCTGGGGGTATTGAAGGTGTCAAGGGAGCAGCATCTGGTGTAGTTGGTGAACTTGCACGAGCCCGGTTGGCACTAGATGAAAGAGGGCAGAAACTAGGAGAACTGGAAGAAAAAACTGCAGCGATGCTTTACAGCGCTGATTCTTTCTCTAAACACGCTCACGAGGTGAGTCTGTTACATGTTAAACTGAACATTAAACTGATTCTCTATCAAATAGATACAAGTCTTGAAGTAACTGACTTCTGCAAAGGCATGTTAGAGGTATCTAAAGGAAATGCAATGTCATTGATAAAGGACACTTCCCTTTATCTATCGATCATTACTCCTAATAATTAAGTATTTATGCAAGCAGCTTTGTCTTGTGGCACGTTGATCTAGAGCATATTCTCTGCTTGAGTGGCATGTAGACTTCCAAAATTGGGGCTCAAGTCCCATTGCTAAAAAAAATGTATCACTGAATTAGATCTGTGTTGAGAGTCCTGTGGTTCTTAAAAAAGATCCAACTGTGTGCAATCCCCAAGTCTCAGTTTCCTCAGTAACTGCATAGGATGGATGTTCTCTTCCATGTTCATGCAAATCTATTTCTGTTCCCTGAACTCCTGTGCAACCTTCTCATTCTCCCAAAAATCTTTTTCTATCTGAGGCCAGATCCTCAGCAGTGATGCTACCATTAGAAAATTCATCACGCTAAACCCTTGTTGTTCAGCAGTGGTGGTGGTGCAGTTTTGAAAAGCTTTACTAAAGTCCCCCTTTTTCATACTGCTTTGTAAGCATATAATTTCTTTGTATCGTTGTACTTTTTGGTACATTATAGAAATAGTAATTAGAAATTTTTTTTTGTTTCTTTAGATGATGTTGAAGTACAAAGACAAGAAGTGGTACCAATTCTGATGACGCTCATCAATTACATCTGTTTAATTTTGTCCTGATGAAAAAAATCTTGGGTTTTCATTAATTTTGGCGGGACCATTGGAATTTGAAGGAGTATTCACCATTGGGATACTGTTGTTTCCTAGCACAAATCACACACTGTTTTACCTCAGTCATGGCTTTAACTGAGGAGCTTTATATTTAAAAGAAACACACACAAAAAACAAACTTGAGTGTTTCTTAGCTGTTGGTTAGCTGAGAGTTGGAACAGAGAAGGTAACTAGAACATGTGGAAAAGAGGGTAAAGGGAATACTTAGTGTGAGATGGGTAGGGGCAATGCAGGGTCAATCCTGTGTTAATATTTCTTATGCCAAAAGTTTTTGTGCTATTGTAATTGCTGCCAGTGTTATACCCTCCTGTGAGGAGAGGCAATAAATCAGGGGTCCAAGAGCTGGAAGAAAGTTGTTTGTCTTGCTGGATGGTAGCTGACTTACACTTGCCCTCTCTAGGACTCACTCTATTTACCATTATTGTTGAAGAAGAATTGAAGTCTGCTGTCACTTCTTTCGTCAGAAAAGCTGGAAGCTTAGAAGATTTCATGTTGAAAATGTATACATAGTCGACTTGTGCATAGTCTTTTCTTGGACCCCGATCTAATATTCTTGTATTCACATCATATTCTGTGAAGTGCAAAACAAGAGAATACAGAATTTTTGCATTAAAGTCAAGTGAATAATATGACTGGGATGTGTCATGCTGGGAGTTTTCATTTGTGTTATGGCCGTGCAATGCGAAATGTGGTAACATCTTCGTTGTGGTAAGAATACTTCAACTTCTGTTCAGTCAAATATTATGTTTTGCCAAAAAGTCGTTGGTTCAGTTTGTGTAATATTTAAATTGACTGTGGGTTCCATTCATGCTGTGAATTTTTATAAATGTTTAACAGAATGTATCTTTACAGCCATTAATTAAAATAGCTGAGATAGTTTTGCTCCAAACTTAAGTTCTAGATGCCCCTTTAGCCCTTTACTGTGAAATCAGATAATCTTAGACTCAGGTTTTCAAACAGTTTTACACTCCATGGAGGTGCTGATGCATGGATAATGGCAAGCATCTAATATTTGATAATTAGCAGTATATTGTTTAGCAAATTTCCGAATCCTCCTAGTAGAGCTATTTTACAAGTACCTATCAGCCCCACCCAGCACTACATGCAGTTGACCTGAAATTTGGATTTAGTCTCTAAAGCAGTTTTTTTCTGTGTAGGCAGTGGTAAGTGTCCACTAGAACTTCAGCAATTGCTAAAATAATGTCCAGTTTGGGTAAGGTAAATAATATAGCTAAGCTAAATTGCTCATGGCTGCTGCACTAAATCTGTAACAGCGGGAATAACCAGAGCTCTTTTAATGAGAGAATTCCTTTAAATAAATGTTTTCATTTCAAAAAATTAATTTAGACTTTTTCCTCAAAGCAGGGATAGTTACTGGTTTTGTTTTATACAAGAGAGTACTTAGAAGCTGGTAGACCTACATTGTCTGAAATGAATCATTTGGGTTTGCTTCTCCAAGCATCATGTTCTGTGTGGTTTTTTTCGCACACTTTCCAAATGTTCCTAAAGCAAAACCTTGATTATATTTGTGTTTTAAAGTGATGTTGCAGGTGCATAGGTAAAGCAACCTTACAAAAACACTCAAAAGATGCAAAAAATTAAAGTTACCGATGGTTCTTAATTCATTTTCAAATGAAAGGCAAATATGTTTGGGCTTCGTAGCACAAGTTGATAAATTATCTTCTTTTATGTTTAGTAGCATTTAATCAAAAAGAAAAGTAAATTCTGCTGCCAGTAGAAGGGCATGCCATACCATGTCCACTGTTCAAAGAATTTAACAAATGAGAACATGACAATTTGAACAAGCAGCATTGATTTCATGATGACTCCATCCCATACCTACTGAGGCAATGTAAACTCTAGTTACTTAACTCAGCTTGAAATGCAGTTTTTGCCTGTGCATGTTAATTAAGTTCTTTTTTAGTGTCTAATTAATGCATATTTAACACCATTTAGTTTAAGATCCAGGTAGAAGAAAACTAAATAAACTACTATCCATACAACTTCCGAAAATAAAATGCCCTATCTGACACTTGTCCCCTTCCCTATCTCACATTTATAAATTGAGAGAACTGATTATTTGATCTGGTGAAGAGGAACTATACTTCAGAGCAACAGAATCCTGAAAATTAGTCCGGTCAGGCTCTGTGGGAGAGGGTGGCAAAAGCACTCTTCAGCAAATCGTGGTATCAGTTCAATGGAAGATGACCTTGGCTTGAAAGAAAAGCATACTTAACTTTCCCATTAAGAAACATTTGATAAGAACCAGCAGGCAAAAAAAAAAATTAAAAATAAGAGGCAATGAGAGACCATCTGCCAGTACAAGAAGAGTAGTGGCTTAACTGGTATTATAGAATTTATCATAGTTGAATTTTTTCTGTTGTGTATGTTCAGAGCATGCTTCTAGATTTGAAAACTAATGAAACAGTTGCTCACAAGATGAGTACACAAATGGTTCTTGGTCAATAAAAGGGGCTATGTACAATTTTAGTCTAAAAACGTTCCTTTTCCTTCTGTGTGAAAGGAAGTTACCGTACACACATCATTGCGTCTTATTCTGCTCTTGGTGGTGCACCTTTTGTACAGCAAAGTGTACTGAAACCCTTGGGGGGAAGCACCCCATTTTTTTCGCTAGCATTTTAGTTGTCTGAAACTTTTTTAGAGTGTCTGGAAAACTATAAAATACAATGGAGCTATTACTTTTTTATTTTTTTTGATGAAAGTGTAAGAAACTGCTGCTACCTATCTGTTTATATGTAGTGTGTCTCATTAGGAACTGTAAACTGAAGAAGCTTTTCTTCACCTTAGTCCTGCCAAATCGTAACTTTTGAATGTTGATATGTGTACGTATGTGTGTATTCCAAATAAGTCTGAAAAATGTTACACCACAGGCATCTCCAGTGATTTGTTCTTCAGCAGTCAGTTATAAAATATAGTAATATATAGTGGTGTTCCTTGTCTGTCTTTATGCAAAGATTTTTGCCTGAGGTGGTATTTGCATGGCAGGTGATGTTGGAAAGCTACATCCAAAGGAGGATTTTTGGAAGCAAGTTCATTTCCTTTATTTTTTGTTTTCCTTTTCTCTTTTCCTTTTTTCTTTTTTTGCTTAATTAATGGCACTGATCTTACCTGAACTTTTAAACTTGAATTTTTTCCTGCACTTTAATTCAATCGTGGTATTTTATTCCTTAATTTTGTTTCTACATTTGTGCAGTTCAGGTTCATTATTTGTATATAAACACACACGTTCAGTAAAGACTAGAACAGACTACTTTCGGACACATTTGCTAATTATGTGACTATCATTTAGAATGTGTGTTTTCTTATCAAAATATGTATATACAATATAGAATCTAATGAAAGGCACTTATCCTGTGTCAGCATCAAGTTTATAAATTACTGCAACACTTTCAGATTTGTTACTAGATAATACAATAAAATCTGTTATATTTATACATACTGCTTAAGAATATACTTTTAGTTTTAAATAATTTTTATATGTACACTTCTGACTTTAATTTTGAAAAGACTTATGTTCAATTTTTAAGTCAAAGTACTTAAAGTATGTATATTATCCATAGAAGTTGTTTTAAGCTTATGAATACATTCATATCTCATATCGAGATGATACGATTACTAAGCAATGAAAAAAAATAGCCCATTATGCTTTGCAGAAAATAATCATACTTACTTTTACCTCTCATTTTGAACATTATTAAACAATTCCCTAAGTACGGAGAGGGAAGAAAGTGCATTCAGAAAACTAACTACTGTGAAAGTTTTCTCAATAGCTGCAGTCTGTGGCTGACTGGTTTTCTATGGGTTTTTTTTTTAGGTATACACACGAAAGACTTTTTTCAGCTCTATTCCTCGGACTTACAAAATTCTCCAAAATTCAAGTGAGGTTTCTCCAAGAAATGTTTTCTTTGAGTAATTTTGAATCTTGATTACACATCAGCTCTTTACATGGAAATCAGAGTTTTTTTGTATACCAAATGTGTTGGAAAACTTACAGCCTGCGGCTGAAGTGCCCTCCTCTTTCTCACCATAGTTTAACATACCTGGGTGGGCATCAATAGCAGCCAAAGTTCGGTGTGGGGGGAAGAAGTGCAAGGCCTTGCATCCCTCTCCGAGTTTCAGGGTAACTGGTTGATTGAACCTGTTCTTCATTCTAGCCAAGTTTCTGCATAATTTATGTGAATCTTTTTGAGTGGATGTCAATAGCTTTGCTACTACAACAAAATCTTCAAATACTTTGTAGACAGAAATTAATGATGTTTGAGGGGAGGAAGTAAGTAGAACAAAAAAATGTGTAGGCAAATCAGCTAAACCCATTTTACTTCTATTTTCATTGAAAAGCTGAAAGGCCAATTTCTCCTTCTTATGCATGTTATAAAGATGTGCTGGACATCATCTACTTTATTACTGTTTCCAGCCAGATGAGTACTGTGTTTCTGGGTTCCTTTACACTTTATAAATTTTAGACTTAAAGATGTGGATGTTCATTTAAAAAAAAAAAAAAAAAAAAACCACAAACAAAGGAAAAAGATAAATGAGACAGAAACATAGAACAATCAAATGAAAGGTGTCAATCAGTATTCCTTCTAGTTTTTCATGTAAAGCACCTCGATGTTTAAGTCATACAGCTGTAGGTTTCTTTGATACTTGTATTTTGGTTTTGTTAGTACTTAAGTTACGTATTACCAGGCAAATAATAACTAGAAGTTAAACTGTTTCAGTTGAAAACATGTAAGGAGTTGTATGTGGATTACCACTACCATTCAGTAACAGGTGATGCAAAGGGAGAGGGGTGGGAACATGTTTTAAATATTCCCTTTTAAAACGGAATTGTAAATAAGCAGTACTGTGTTATTTTAGACCTGAGCTCTGCTATCTGTAGTGGTTAGAACTAGGAAAACATGCTGCTTTCTAGTTATGCTACTGTTTCATTGTACCAGCACCATGGGGGAAAAATAAAAAAGCATCAGTAAATTTTTCTAACATTGCCCACTTGTGGGTAAGCATGCTTGATGTGTAGCGGTTCTCGTTTACGTATATCTTACTGTGTACATGTGTGTCTTCTTTTTTTCTTTTTGTTCATTGCAACTTATTCTTCAGTTAAGTCTTGCTGAGCCCCAATAGCTCTTCTGAGGGTGATTACTGGAATATGCATTTTTAGGTAGGGTTGCAAATCCATCTGTCTACAAATATAGTTTCATATGAACTGCAAACTGTACTGTTACAAACACAACTATGTTAGATTGCATAGAGTTATTTTACTTACATGTACTTGAACTGAACTATGTCATCATAACAAAGTTAAAAAATTAAGTATGGAATATTTTTGTAAATAAAAATACCTGTGCAGCTGGTATTTTAAATTTAAAATGTATTATACATTAATGTTTCAGAAAAAATGTTCATATATGTGTATATGAATGTGTCATTATGCTGAAGGGCTCTGACTGGGCAAAATAAACTATTCAAATCTCTCCTGAAATGAGTGGAGCTTACTCCTTTTCTTCCTAAGCAGTTCTTTTCCTGCTGGCTGGAGCATGCGGTGACTCCGTGCCGAAAGAGGCTGTTTCATTTTTGCCGAAGGTTTTGCGAGGTGAGCTTTAACGAGCGGAGCGGTTTGTACTTGAAGCACTAGCAGCCAGGCTGACAGTGAGCAGCCCCCCAGGAGCACAAAAGGCAAAATGGTTCGTCTGTGGGATGTTCCCAAGCAGGTCTAAAAACCTTCTGAAACGCACATCTCGATGGTGACGATGGGAAGTCCTGTTCTCCTTTCAAGCATCAGAAAAGTTAAGGTCATTCATATTACAAAGACACAGTAGTAAAGCAAAATATTTTCGGTAGCTGTGTTTTGGCAGTGTTCATGAATGTAAGAATCTGATGTGCTTGGGGAGAAGAGATGAAGTTTGATTATTTTTTTTAATTACTTTTTCCTTTGCCATATGTACAGCACAGCAGACGTAGTATCTGTCTGGTTTGGTTGAGGCTCAGCTTTGCCACAGACCAATTTCTAGCTGCAGCCTATTCAATTTTTCTGTCTTCTGCTGTTATGGGGGGAAAAAAAAAACAACCAACCACACACCTTTGTAAACATGCACTGAATGATGCAAAAATACTGAATCTGAAGAGAGGCTGGGGCAGTAATTCTGAGAAGTGAAATTGCTGCAACTCAGTGAAATTTTTGGAATCTCATGATGTCAAACAGTAAAATATTTGTGTTGGTTGTTCTAGTATGTGATTGATGTTGTGAGGACAGAGTTTCATCAGTGTGGAAAGCTGCTGGTTCCAGACCTCTCCTGCCTTCCTTTTTCTCTAATACATGATAGTTACGTGTTCTGAGCTTCATGCTCTGCAGCACATGGAGTTATAAATAGGACGATGCATTGGAATAGAAAATTGCTTTAACTTCAATCCAGTTAAATTGAAGGTATCCAGAGCTGTCGCGCCGCCTCCAGCCACTCCCTTGCTCTGGTCATCTCCGTCATTACTGGTAACATGACAAGAATAGCTCCCTCCCTGTGGGGACTGCAGGGCTGCCCATAGCATCAGTGGACTGATAAGAGAGGGGGACTGTCAGGCCCAGGTTGCAGAGTGGAGCGCTGATTTATTGAAAGTCTGGATTTGATGAGACCTACATAAAACTTGGTACCTTTTACGCATCATGTGTTACAACAGTCCCAGTGCCAACGTACTGTAAATTAAATGCATTGAAGTCCTACAGACACACAACAGTGTGCCCATTAGTATTAAACTGTGCCACCTTCCAGAAGCTTTCCTTACCCATATTCTTTATTGGGAATGGTTCCTGGCCAGGTCTGCCTGGGAGGAGGCTGGGAAGCCCCGTAAGGACATGGCAGTGGGCAGCTGAGGTCCAGTAAAGAGGGACTGTAAATTGGGCAGTGCTAAGGGCTGAGTACAGGCATAGGGACGAGGCATGTATCCCAGCTTTTGGAGACAGTCTTTTCATCCAGGCTGGGTCACCCGAAGCAGTTCCTCCCGGTTGCCTGCTGGCCTGTGAGTGGCAGTGGCATCCTAGCCCTCATCTGGCCTGCAGCCTCCTGGTGCACCTGGGCTGCTCCCTTGGCCATGGATCTGCCAAGTGAGAGATGCTGACTGTTTCCTCTCAGGAGAAAAGGTAACAGCCTTGCTCAAGGCATCCCAGTCTGGCCTAAGGAAATATGTTTTTCCCCACCATCCTGCACTGGGATAAACCCACAAGAGCAGAATGCCAGCGAACACCAGCTTCGCATGTTCTAGGTTCCTGGCTGATTTTTCATAACATGTAAATAATGCTCCCTTAGTAAGGGCTTGCGAGCTTGCATGTGTAACTCACTAGAGTAGCAGAGTTCTGCTCAGTCGCTGTAGCAAACAGCTTTCTGTGTTTTTTTCAGCCACAGGAGACAGTCTGGGCTGAAGCTGGTGCACAGGCTGCTCAAGGGGGAGAGTGGGAGCTGTACCTTCTGGCTGGGTGAGATGCAGGGAACCCTCCATTAGCCTCAAACACTCCTTTGGAGCTGTTTGACTCCAAAACTACTCAGAAGGGATGATGGAGGACTGTAGCAAAGCCACACTCAAGAGAAAAATGGGAAGACTGATGCCCTGTTTTGGAGCCAGTAACAGCATTTCTGCATATTGCTGCAATCTCAGTGTGAGCAGGGCTTCAGGCAGAGATTATCATTTGGAGGGGTTTGCAATCAAAATGTCAGACCCTGCTTATGTTTTGGTAAGTTTGTCAACTCCTCTGCCTGATTAAGCAGACATAATAGGAAATTTTATGTAACCGTGATTTCTGTGGCACAAGAGACCCCTGGGAAGAACGATGTGGAATACATTCTCCTGTGTGGGAGTGAACAGAATACAATTTTCAGCTGGTATCTCCTGATTCTCTTGGGCACCTGCAAGTCTCTTAGCACCACCCCAGTAAGTACCTTTTATCTGAATGTCAGTGTCACCTACTGACTGTGGTGCTTTTTCTTCTGGGATCTCGAAGCACATAGCACAGTGGGCCAGGCCCTCGTGAGGCTTCTCTTCATTACAGTTAATGTGTTTAGGTTGAATATGTACATGCCTGTCATTCAAGATGTATATCACAACATAGTACTAACTTGCATAAGGAAGAACTGAATTTTTTAAAATCCATCCCTTATGAAAGGGGTAGATGAAATTTAGTAATTATAGAAAAAAAAAAAGGAGTAATCGAGGTGGTCATATATCAAGTTTTCTCTCTAATATGCTCAAATTCAGAGTCAATTCTAGCTGTGAACTTAGGAGGTCCCAATATTCACCTACTTTCCATTTGGTCTTTAATCACAGAAGTTTCTGGTTGGCTTTTAGTTTCCAGCGTATCTCAAATGAAGCCTGGAAAGACAGAAATCAATTCTTTTATTCTACTGTTCCAGTTAAACCCCTTGAGAAAATTTTTTTCAGTGCAATGCCTTGGTGCTCATACCGTGTCAGAACCGGGGAGCATCGCATCCAAGGCCTTTCACTATCTCATGGTATTTCCATACCAGGAGCATGAACAGCTGTCAGTCTAAAGTGGATGCAGAGTTTACTGAGGGCATTAGTACAGAGCTTCAAGCAAGGAATAGATGGAGACTTCCAAAATGTAAACGGTGACAGGGATCGGCTGTGTCACCACATCCTGGGGAGCCAATTTCAAGCCTGAAAACCCCACTCCCTGTGATTTAACCTGGGGAAAAGGCAAGGCTGATGTGAATAATGACTGTTTGCCATAGTCCTCCGTCAGACTGATGACAAGCAATAACCTGAAATTTCTCCCGCAGCTGTTGAAAGGAATTTCTTTACATTTGCATTATAAACTATAAAGTTGTGAATTGCTCTCGGTCAGAGTGTGTGCTGCATGTATCGCTGTATCATTGAGAGCCCTACTCATGGTCTACTACCTTATTATTACAGGTGGTGTAAAAACACAGGAAAAAATGTTGATCTAAGCCTGGCCCCATAGGCTTCAGCCTGGTAAAAGAATGACTGACATAGGTCATAGAGGCATAGAAACAGGCAGACAGGTTTGGCTGAGCTGGTTGGCACACCACTGGTTCTCCTCTTGCCACACTTTTGTCAGCTGTTGTGGAAAAGAAAAGCTTTTAAGAATACATTTAAAATGAGAAAAAGTGGCTGTTTGGGCATTTACAGGGAGCTGCTCCTGAGATCTACAACAGCATGGAAAAAGTGAAGTCGGACTGTTTGAAAAATCTGACCAGGATTGATAGTGTTTGGCGTAGCTCACCAATCATGAGAGATCTGGCATCCCACTAAAGGGGCAATGATAGCTCTGGAGGGGACAGGGTGCTGAGAAGGCAATAAACACAGAGACAAACTGCTTGCGTTTGCTGCTGTCAAGAAGGTGGGAGCAAAGGGAAGGCAGCACAGGGGGAGGCAACAAGCAGAACGCAGCAGTCTTCGAAATGATCTTTGCAGCTGTGTTGTGCAGGATGGCATTTGTCAGAACCAGAGAAAAGGATTTTAAACGAGTACTGATGTGAAGCTTTATCGTGTGGATGTATATGACAGGCTTTGCTTTTGAAGCAATGCACAAAGAAGGGCCTGTGAGGCAGCTGGCAGCCCCATCCTCAGTGCCTGGGGAGAGTAACTGGGAATGATGCCTGAGGAGACTCCTGCTTGACCAAACAGAGGACCCATGTTATCCCAGGTGTTGCTTTGCATACAGACAACACCAGATATGGGCCATGTGTTTCCAAATACAGTCACACCTGAGGCAGCACTGTGGTTTGTGACAGCCCTTAAATTTTTCTGGCAGTAGGGAGAGCGCTGACCTCAGGGCTCCTCTGCCAGCAGGGAGGAAACTGAAAGCAAGAGCCTGACATTGCTGCGTCCTCCCCAGCATCCAGGCCAGGATGTCTGTCCTTCCTAAAGTAATACAAGTGGGCTTCTTGCCCTTCTCAGATGGTAGAAGGCAACTCAGGGACCCCATGTGAGGTCCTGCTGGCTGCTCTGACGCAGTCTCCAGGGCTTTGACCCCTGAGGATTTCCAAGGTAGCTTTGATCCGAACATAAAAAGACAGGTTTTCTTTTACAGTTTCTTGAGCAGGGAAGGTTAAAATTAATCAGCTTTTGATTTTACAGATCTTTTTCTTTTACAAAGGAGAACAAAAAAACCCTAGTGCTCTGGGACGATCAACTGGCAACGTTGCTTAATGTTAGCTAAGGTGCAATGCGTGCAGCTTTCTGCAGCATGCTGACATGTGGCCACATCTGTCCATAGGGCATTGCAGATGCAAGCATCCTCTCATGTGAAGGAACAATTAGCTGCAGAGTGCCCTGCAAGTAGCTTTTGGCTTCATAGTTGATGTTCTGCAGGTCTGCCTTGCCCTGGGACTTGTGCTCCCTGAAGGCAATATATGGCAGGAGCATGTTTTTTCATTTATTCCCAGAGCTTACAATGAAGTGTCACATTCTGGCTGAAGGCTCACAAGATGAGGCTTTGTCAGCATGCCAAATTCCTGAGCTTCCAGTGCCAGGTCTCTGTGAGTGGGATCTGCAGCAAGCTCACAGGCTCGGCACAGAACGTGCCCAGTAAGTAATAAGCTCCATGGCTTCCGGGCACCAGATGGATGTTCATGGGAGGAGTACTAGTAATATTGCAAATTGATAAGAGCCATCCCTTTCTCATTGCTACCACCCGTCCCACTCCAGAGTGAAATAAAAACCTCTCCTGCTCTGTAGTTTTAATCAAAAGCTGTGCTGGTGCATCACAGGGCATTAAGGATGACTGAAATTGCAAGCACTTTTTCCCCTCCACTGGAAGATTTACTGCATGGGCAACTGAGAGTCTTATGTCTTCCCGATAGCATTATCCTTTAGTCCTTTGCATACCTGAGTAATACAGTAAGTAGTATATGCTGTAGTAAAACCTCCCATAAAAAGTTCCCATTCAGCTAAAATATGGGTCTCTAGAAACTCTTGCTTTGACAGGGTCACTTAAAAGATTCACACACTCACCTCTTTTTTTTAAAAAAAAACCACTTCCTACCTGTGTGTGAGCTACAGTAAAAGTTTCCCCAAAACCTGTGCTCCAGTATTTTGTGGATCAGCACGGCAGCTTATTGTGGAGGGTTTTCCTTCCTCATCGTACCAGGCAAATAAAGGCAGCCGGGCCATGGGAGCGGAGGCATGGCAGACCTAGCTGGTGGAAAACTCCTCCAAGACTTTCTCTCTTCACAAACAGCTGCCCTTTTCCCATCAGGTGAGTGAAGAGCATGGGGGTTATGCTGGGAGGAGGAGAGATGAGAGGCTGCAGTGTGGGATGGGGAAGGTTTTGCATGGCTGGTGCTGGCCAGGTCCCTTCTGTGCCCTTCTCCCAGGTGCAGGAGGAGACACCTCAGCTGAGCAGGACACCGACGTGCCCATGAGGTGCTGGGGTGCGCAGGAAGGGGATAGCTGGAGGGACGTGGGCTCGGTGGTGTGTGTGAAGTTCGGAAGGGCACTGGGTAGGGCCCTGAGTGGCTCTGCTGGAGCCCAGGTAGGGTGCAGCTGTGTTTCAGACAGGTGAGGGACTGGGAGAAGAAGATGAGCCTGTGGATTGACAATGCAGTGGCAGGCAGCTGGTGAGTTGAGAGATGGAGGAGGTGTTGCTGGCAAAGGAGGGGAGGAAGACGTTTCCGCAGGGAGCATCACTGCTCCAACTGCACAGCAGAATTGGGCTTTGCTTGCCAGGACCTAAGTGCTGTTTTGCAAACATTAGGCATCACTGGAGACCTGTGAGAAGCAGTTTGGCTTCTCTGACTCTTCCAACTCATGCTATTAGTTTTCAATTTAAGCTCATCCCCTAACCAACAGAGTATAATGCAGGGAGCAGCTACGCACACAGCCTTTTACCTCTCTCAAGCTTTGAGAAAATCCCCCAAGAACAGGAACAACAGCACCAGCACATGGGTCACCCCAAACCTGACTGAATCAAGCACTCGGGGATGCTGCACCCTGTATGATACTACTCGCCTCTAACTTCTGCTTGCTGGGACGTTCTTGTTTCTCAAGGGACACTCTATACAGGCCTGGGACTACTGCCCATCTGCTGGGTGTGGGGGCTGAGTGTCGGAGCAAGAGGAAAGATTTGCCTCAAAATACATAAAGCAACAGGATGGATTTTTACCTAGAGCTGACTGTAATGAAGTGAGCCCTGCGTCATTTAGCAATTATTACCGTTGATCAATTATAAGTGCTTCACGAATTAATGTAGCCAGCTCCTACACAAGATGAAGGTTTTACAGACAGTGACCTTTACTATATTGCAACAACTCTGATACAGCTGCCCCAGTCTTTTCTAGCACTGAACAGATCAGCTTTTGTCCAAAGCAGGACAAGACATTAGGCTCCTGGTCTGGATTCAGATACACCAACCCTGTGGTTTCTCAGGAGTTTTTAAAAGTAAAACCAAAATGCCTTTACTTAGCATGGGCTTCTATTATAGAATGTCATTGTGCGTAGATTACAGATTTTGCTAGAGTTTAACAGTCAATCTTTTCCATATGAGTGCATGCTTTTGGCTGGGAAAACCATTATCTGAATATAATGGCTTTCTTTTCAAGCCAAAAACTAAGTATGGAAGGCACATCTAACTGAAATGAGAAGTACTGCGTTATTTCAGTTTTTGTAAAACTGCTCTTATTTCTGACAGTGGTTTTGCTGAAGACAGTGGTTTTGCAGAAGAGATGCAATCTTTCTTAAATAGACTATAAATAATAGCTAAAAACTGAATTGGAAGCAGAATAAATAGAGACAATTAATTCAACTGAAAAAGGCTAATTTTCATTCTGATTACCCATGCTGGCACACAATCATCATTTAATGCCATTAGGAGACTGTAGGATGAGGAACAAATCATAGAATTCAATTGATAAAATAAATAGTACAATACGCGTGCTGTTCGTTTCAATCCGTCAGTAATTATTCTCTGCTGCGTTACACAAAAATATTCCCTTCCAGCTTGAACACAGTTTCAAAACTCTCATTAGCAATTTCGAGACATATATGTAGACGATGTCGGTGATGCTCAGTCCTCACTTCTTCGATGTTATGTGTGTCTTTCCGCCTTCACTTTCCAAATGCGTACTTGGGAACCCTTATCGGTTGACCAGTATGCTCATGCCTCGCCTTTAGATTCTAAAATATTTCATGGAGGTTATTCCTCTAATTTCAGACAAATCTTGCTCCTTCCCCTCAGCCGGCTAATTTCCCAAGCTAGCCCACAGTTAATTAATTTTTTGCTGTCCTGCTGTGCTGGACACGTTTCATTCCTACCATCAGATGCCAACTGAAGTTCCCTGTAAGTGGCAGCTGTCACCCATCCAAAACTGAATCTGGAGAGAAACCCACGCTGCTCACTACTGGGTCGACCCGAGGGTACATGCAGCGTTTGATGCCTGTGATGGATTCTCACTGCAATGGTGATATCCCCTGGAAACCCATTGCAAGAATGCCTTTTGAACAAAATTCCTCAATTTTATTGGTGTGGCCTTCATTTTTTGTTTAAAAGCGTTGTTGTCTAAAAGCTTTATTTTACTGTAATACTGACCTTTCCCACCCTCACTCATTTCTGCATTTCTGCCCATAGGACAGGCCAGACCAGACCAAAACCTGTGCACACCCCAGCGTTTCTGCCATGGGATGAGGTGCCGTGGTGCTAGTATGTCTGCTTTTTTTGTTCTATTGATGACCAGAGAATGAATCAGACTTTGGAGGAACTTACTTTTAGCATGATGGGAAATTTAAGTGAAATTGTAAATTGAAGTTTAAGTTCAAAAACTGTTTACTCAGCATAGGCAGCTAGACTATATGAGCACATAAAACTAGTTTTCCTAAGAAACTAGGCTAAAGATCTAGCTTGAAACCCTCAGTACATTTGGATCAAACAGTACTGCGAAATCAATTCAAGAAATCATATAAACATCTGTACCTTAAAAAATATCATTTTAAACATTAATTTCTAACTGGTGCAGCAATGTACTCCTAAAAAAACATTCTACTGTTAGCTGAGTGAAAACTTTTCCAAGCCTATCTTTCAGCTTATCTCTCATCTTTATAGACTCTGGGAAGGCATGTTAGTCTCTAGGCAATGAATATGATTTGTTTACTCAAAGAGCTTCCTGAAATCCCAGCACAGCACTACTGTATGTTATTAAAAGATAAAAAATGTATTACTGTCAGGTGAAGGGTCAATGTCAAATCCTTGTTATATCTGGCAAATTCAGATTTAAAGCTGAAGCAGTCTTGAAGATGCTCAATTGAAAGCATCGTATTCAGCAAAAATATTTCATGATACCACATTGTTTCCTATGTCTGGGTCCATCTAGTGTTGTCAGGAGAGAAACATCACCTTAACATGCAGCTACCTGTCAGTTTACCTCTCTGGATACTTGCAATAAATTACAAGTTGTACAACAAAAAAAGAAATCTAGAGAAAGACCATCTTTATAGCATGTATGCCCAGGCAGGGGAGAGGAGAGCTGAGCTGGTCTGGAAGGGCTTGCTGAAGCCCTTTATTTCTGGCTGCAAGACATGGTTCTGCACTGAGACTGTTAACGTGGCCTTGGTACATACTGTATCGCAAGGTGGAGAAGCAATAAAAGTTTCCTATTTCAAACAACTAAGCAGATGTGACTGGATATTGTAAGGAGCTATTCAGCTGGAAATCAGAAGTCATTTTTACATAACTGCGCTCCAGAAGAAACATTCTTAATGTTTTTACTGCAGGACTCAGTTAAGTCTTGCGCACCTCTCTTTTCATTCAGTTTTACATGGATACCCTCTTCATAAGGGTTACTCTAAAATATTTTGTAGAAACTATGATTATAAAAAGTATAATTATTCTTGCCCAGGGAAATTATTAAAAAACATAGAAAGTCTGCTCGAAGTACTTATAGTCACAGCACTGTGATAAAGGTAACATAGCAAAACTGTAACTTTTTACTCAGAAACTAAACCTAAATGTCTCTTTTGGGGCGGGGGGGGGGGGGGAAGGAGGGGCGCAGGGAACCAGAGCAGCGTGTTAGCACCAGAAGGCAATTTGTTCTTCCAGTTAAATTGTAGGAATCCATCACATTGCAATGAGGTTCTCGAGGCAATTTAGGTAACGTTGTTTGATATACGTCTCGAAACAGTAACGATAACAATAAACCACAGAGAAAACAATTTACCCTGTTTCTGACAATTATTCTTTCAATATTGTAGTGGTCCCATTAACCAGCCCTGTGCATTAGCAAAATCCACTGTTTCAGCTAAGAATAAGGGGAAGAATAACAATGTTTAAATGGGTTCATTCTAAATCTAATAGCCATTTGAAAAACCTATAAAGTTTTTATCAAGTGTATAGATTCACCTAAATAGACAATGTTCTTACTTATTTTTCCACTACAGAAAAAGATGAGATCCTTAAATCTAAGGCCTTTTCCACAAAGGGCTTGAATTTCTATTGCAAATCTTAGCTACTAGAAACTGCTTTTGTATTGACATTTTCCTGACAGCAGAGGATCAAATATTTAAAACGTGTAATTTATTATTGCTCGCATGCAAACAATTTCTCTCTTCCAGAATGAACAAGTGCAAATAATTACTTATGCATACCTGACAAAAGAGGCACATGAATTTTTCCCCCCAGGTAGCGAGGCTGTCTACCCATCAAGTACGTCTCTTGCAGTTGTTCCAAAAAAAATTAAATTAATGTCTTTCAACGCCTCCATATGATAGTGTGTAACATCAGCAGCCTATGAAAAACCCTATTCTCAAATTATTTTGCTGAGACAAGAGTTCTGCTGACTTTCCATACGAGCAATGCTCATTGACATATTTCTGCCACAAGCAGCTACTGCAGGCGTTAACAAATCACGTCTTTTCCCCAGGGACAGCCAGAGCCCAGTGGAGTTTGTATCGTGTCTCATCCTTGCTTCAGTCTGCTCAGGCATTTTACTTGGGTTGCAGCTCCCGTTTACTAACGCGGCATCTTTAGAACAGACCATATTCTCCCAGAGCTGCTTGTGGGAGAAGGGTGTCCTTATGCAACCCCAGGGGTTGCAGGGTGTCCCTATGCAACTCCAACCACGTTTCCATAGTTTTGTGCATTATGGCAGAGCTTCTTGGCTGGTAGAAGACATACAGGGTGTAGATGCATTAACACCAGCCAAAAAGGAGCAACTTGTTATTTTCAATTCTTCTTTGGGTCTGTAAAAAAAAAAAAGGTGAGGTTTAGCTGTTTCCCTTCAAGTGCAAATGTGATAGAGAGTGAATATTTCAAATTCTTCAAATTCTATAACAAAATATTATGGGTAGAATGAGAACAGTGTGCCAGTCAATCTGAGTGTGGTCTATGCAACATTTAGCCACACGTAAATCATTGTGGAGATTGCCTATGAGAACCTCTGTGTAAACCAGTAAAACAACCAGTCGCTACCGATGAGAACACAAAGCAGCATGAGCTTCGGGTCTGGCTCCATCTTATGCTGTGGCCCCATGTCATAAAGCAGTTAGGACCAGATCCTCAAAGATACGTGGCTGCTTGACGGTCTGAAATTAGTGGAAGTCAAGTCCTGCTTATCTATAAAGCTCTACTTCTTGGGGAATTTTTGGAAGCACTTAAGCATAGAATTTTCACAGCTTTCTTTGGGAGCTGTGAACCTAGGGGTTTGAGCATTGCTTTTGGGTGCCTATCTAGATGGTTGAGTATCTACATGTCACTAAGACTCCTGCCTGTGGAGCTACAATCTCATTAAATCACAACAAGTAAATGGTATCACGGCTGATAAACTTGAAAAATTTTCTTGATGCACCAACAAGCAGCAGCAGCCCCCTCGTGCTAGAGCTGTCTTGTTTTATTTGATTGCTTGTGATCCTTCATAATCCCATGGCATTTTTCATAAAAGACCTCAACCCACAATTCAATTGCCAACATAAACTACAGCATCAACACAGCTGCTATTTGAAATGATAGATGCAGTCTCACCGAGAGCCAGGCAGTGACGGAGCCAGCTTGGTGGGTGACACGGGATGGTTTGTCTAGGCTGAGGTGCTCCTTTTTCCCCCCTGGAGGAGAAGGGAGGAGGAAAGCGAGGCAGGAGGGCTGGACCCCACACAGGTGGGGATGGCAGGGCCACCACCAGCTCAGCCCTACTTCTCCTCCACCAGCCAAGGACAATGCAGCCCATGCCGCACGTGGCTTGTTCTCCCTGTTATGGTATTATAAGCAAACAAAAAAATAATTTTAAAAAATGCAATAACTTAATCAAAGGCCATTACTGAAAAACAGAATCAGGAACTTTTTTCAGAGACAAATGCCAGCAATACTGCTGAGTAGCCTCCATTTCTTTTCTTTCTCTGAATTTGAGGGACTACATTAAGTCTTTGTGTCAAGCAAAGCAATTGTTTGTGACCCCGGGAAAATGACTGTACAGACATTTTATGCTTTCATTTGAGCTTTCCCCGCGTTTCAGTGTAAGACCTCCATGGCATGGTGGCACAAATGCTGTGCTGGAACATACACTTCTGGTAGGATCATGAAAAATACAGTTTTCCCCCGTGTAAGTAAAGTTCGTCAACCCGTGGTGGTGTGTGGGCTCTCATACAGCTGCTTTGTGCTTAGTACTTATGAGAAACAACCCAAGAGCTGAATGTGTTGGTTGTATGAGGAGAGTTTTTCTCCTTAGAGTTGTCTTCAAAGTAGTGTTATGATCATATTGTCTCCTAACAGTTTCCATCTGACAAGCTACTTCAGATTTCTGCAAAACAGAGACAGGCGGTCTGGATCCCATTCCCTTCTCTCACGACTGCTCTTGTCATAGTCATCAGCCAAAGTCTCTTTGGTGTCAGGCTGAAGGGTTTGCAGTCCTTCTTGTCTATTTGTGTTGCCATGCCCAAGCTTGTGTACTATTTATTTGACTTATAATTACCCATTCAACTATTAGAAGTGGGCACCTTTAGTCTGGACCTTCACAAGTGGAACTAATGGCAACTAACATGTAGCAAAGTTTGTACCGAATTAAAAGCTAAGGAAGAAAAATCCCATGTTGATAGAGAAGCTGTACCCACTGTCCATTTTCCGTCAAGCTCCCAAGAAAATCTGTTAAGCCAGGATAAGAGCTTGGAGGTTTTCCAGTTGCAATTTCCTTTTTCTCTGCTTTTAAAAATTTCTAGGAAATTTAGTAAATGCTGGCATAGTGACAGGTGGAAAGTTAATCCACTTCAGGCCACAGAGATCTGCGGGCAGATGGTTCAGCATGGCTTATTCTGAAGGAAATCCTCTGAGCAAAACCAAACTGGCTTAAAACAGAGTGATTTTATTTTTTTTTTTTCTTTGAAATCTAGAACAGAAATACAGACAACTATAATGGAAAGTTGAACTTTAGATGTTAAATTATGCTAATCCTTTATGATTTATGCATTAAAATGTTTATACATTTTTGTGCTAACCTGAAACACAGCAAACAGGTCAGAAGAGGTTTTGTTCCTAATATGGACAGTGAAAATTTAAGCCCCTTAAGACAAAATAACTTTGCTCTATATGAATGTTGTAGGAGTAACTCTAGTTACGTGGCAGACCTTTTCTTCTTGCCCCTGTTCCCACATACCAGGTTTTCTGCCAGTGCCCATCCCCACTGCTGCTGCCCCAGCCTGCCGAAGTCCCCTGGGCTCACTTCTGGGTGCTGCTGGGCACTGTGGGCCTTCACCAGAGCAGTGGTTTGTCCCCACCATTCCCATCCTGCTGCTCCTTCTGCCCTGCAGTTCATCTCACCAGCTACCCCTGCAGCACCTTGCACCTTTCAGCCACGCCCTCATCTCTCCTGCCTTCATACTAGGAGGACCATGGAAGGTCCAGATAGAATCCTACTAACCCTGCTCTGCTGATTATCCCCAAATTTCTGGTGTATCCTTGATAGGCTCTGCCCTTTCCTCCACGGCAGTCTGCTCTCTTTCTAGTCTCCTATCCTTTCACTCTTTTATAGTTCCTGCCAATTGGACTTTCTTCATATCCTGCTGTATTCAGATTTTGTCTCCAGTTCAATAGTTTAGTGCTGGCTTCCAAGCCTCAGCTAACCCTTCTTCAATTCTTTTAGGGTTGAATCAATGATTTTCTGCCTGAAAATAAACAAAACTTGATAAGCATTTGCTGAACTGAATAGGCAAGGTTTAGCAAATGATTTTATTCTCACAGAGTCCCTCAGCGTTCCTCACCTTTGAACACCAAGAAAGGTGACTAAGGCTCAGTCTGAAGTCCAGGAACCCTTCCTTCACCAGAGAACCTGCTGCCAGATGTAAAATGCTCTGTCCCCTCCTCCACCCCACAGCTTTGCGCAGCCTTAGCAATGGGTCTAACCTGGCCCCTGTGGGAAAATCTGTTTTTTGTCCACTTTAATAGTTGTTCTTAATAGCCATGTTCTTTCAGTCACCAAGCCGTAAAATTGCTTTTGTTGTTTATATTATAAAAGCACCTTGAGAGCAGCCTCAGCAGAGCTTTCTGTGCTAGGTGGTTGGGTTTTTTGCCTTTTTGCCTTTATTTCGCAGTTTATCAATTAAGGTCTTATAAAAATGATTAATATCCCAGCACCTCTCAGAACCACCAATTGTGGAAAAGTTTTGCATTTACCTCTTTCTCCAGACAGGAGGTCAAAGAAATGGCTTGTGTATTTAGCCCTGAAAATGGCATATGTTTTGGTCATCTCAGTATCGTTTTGTAGTGAGCTACATGCCCCAGACTGCTGAACCAACTGACAAGGAAATAAAACAAGACATGGGGGCTCCCCTAAGGCCACCGCCACAGAGGTGAGAGCTCGTTGCTCTGATCCAGTTGCAAATCCAAATTCCATAGTCCACTGGACTATAGAAATTACAACTTGTTCACCAAACAAGACGAATCAAACTTTTCCTTTGTTTTGTTGTTAAATATAGAATTGCTAGACAGCAGCGCTGGGGTGATACCGTTCTGATAACCTGTGCTGCCTAGCACATGTCCTTTGGTTAGCAATGCTTAGTTTGATGCAAACACTCTACATTCATATTGCAAGCTTTCAGTTTAAAACAGCATGTTTCATACAGCAGTCTGAATTCAATAGGAAAATTGCTGCTGCCTTTCCAGCTGTCAGTCAGATTAGAAGAACATTGCTCTCCTTTCTATCAAACTCTCCCGTGAGACTCTTTCAAAGTCTGAAGAGTATCTTAAGAATTTTACTGGACAAGTAATGCAGTAATGCCATTTCTTTCTATATCACATATTTACCAAATATCATAGAGACATATCTTAATTAGGATTAGGCATTTTAGAATTTCTATCACAAACGACTAGTCTTTTCCGAAAGAAAAAAAAAAAATCAAACATTTTCTTTCTGCTATTGAATTTCACCCTCCTGAGAGCAGGATATCCACACTAATGAAATTTTTGTATTTGTTGCTTAAGAGTCTTTCGACAGTTCAAGCATCTCCAGTGTCTTCCACCAAGGACAAAACATGTTTGCAGGCCAGGCTTGGAGGTTAGGACTTTTAAAAACCCCAGTGAGAAGGTCTGCAGCATGAATTGAAAGCCCAGGTTTTTAGGTGTTTAGAGCACCGGAATGTGTGACTGGGAGTGTACTTATTGGTTTGTACTGCAAGGTTAGCATCCATTACTGTCTCCTAGATTTGTTTCCTTATGACACACAGAACTTCTCAGCTACCTGTAAGCCTATGTACTTCACCTTCCCTGAGGGTTTCAGACTTTCCCTTAGTCTAAGTCATGAACCAAATGGTGTCCTGAAGGGAAAATGGGCTCTGGTCATCCTGTGAGCATTCTCTTTTCTTCTAGACAGTAGAGTTTGGGTTAGTAAACCACCTGAATATTGTTCTTTCAAAAGACCAACAAAGCTTAGTGCAGGGAATTTTAAAGTCCTTGGATCAAAGGAAAGACCTGAGGTAGAAGAAAGTCAGTGCTGGGCTGTTACAGTAGATAGGAAAACTGCTGATGGTGACAATGGCACAATGCCAGGCCCTGCCTGCCTTTAAGGGAGATGATTTGATGTGTAAAGTCTTCAAGGAGCCACAGGGCCGAGAAAGTCAAAGAGTGAGGAAAAAAAAAGAAAAAAAAGCACTGGAAACTGTAGTCCATGTTGGGTATAATGATTATTCGTTTTGATATTTTGCCTCTATTTTTGTCTAAGCACTAAACTGACCTGAAGCCATGTCTCAGGCGGCCTTCAATTTTTTAGGATTAGGAGATGGTGTGTTCTTGTGAATGCCCTTCTTGGTGTAAAAGTTTCTCTCCTAAACCTCAGTGCTTTCTCTCTCGCAAGCATTTAAAAGGCTTTTTGTATGCTTTTTGAAGTTCGGTAACCTTGCGCCATTCCCAGTCTTCAAAGCAATATGAATTGATGGACAGTGAAAAGGCCATACTTTGGGTCTGTGAAACAATTTCAGAGATCTGGTATTATTGCAGCAAGTTAAGCACAAACAGCAACACTGAAGTCTCCCTCCCTTGCCTCCCTCCTCGTAAAGCAACAGCTGAGACTTCAGAAACAGCACACAGCACCAGACATTAATTCAAGTTTGAGGAGTTTCATTTCAACTAATTACATGAGCAGTGTTCCAGGGTACTGTCTACATTTCTGAACTTTATCCATTTAATTTCTTCATTCTCAGCACTAATCCATGTGAATAGCAGATGACATGAAGACCTAGCAGTAGTCTTGTTGCTCCAGTTGTTTCTATTTAATGAGTCATGAAAACTGGCCTTAGAATAAAGTTTTCAACATTTCTCATCTTCTCAGCTTGAACTAACTCTTCATCATTTCCCCTCTAGCATCAACAAAGATTCTACAGGAAAAAAAAAAAAACCACCAACAGAAAAAACAAAATACCGCATGAACCTACCTCAGGAAACAAATAATAGTTGATGGAGAAGGGCATGCCACCAGTGGCATGACTTTCCTCTGCTCCAAGAGAAATATTCATACTGTTGGTCTCCAAAGACTTCATTGGTGCTGGCACTGGAGGAAAAGAAAACCTCTAAGTTCTATGAAAATACACCTGGAAAACCAGTAATTGTTTCTTACTCTATTTTTGTCGGTGCAAATAATTATGGTTGCCAGCATACATTGCAATAGAACTGGTGTGACAGGTAGCAGGCGATGGGGTGGAAGTTCACAAGATCCAATGACTTTGTTAAGTTGTGGTCACTGTTATGAAAGCCACTTTTCCATGGCTTTGGGTACTCTGGTCCTACTTCCTCTCACTGCCCTTCAAAACATGGACTTGCATCTATATTTGTGTTGGGGTTTTTTGCATTGTTTTTTTTTTCAATCAACTGCACAGATTAAAGAGCATGTCACAGCTGATTAAATTTCAGTGTACTTATAACTAGTGTTGGATTTCCCCAAATAATTAAAATTACATAAATTTATACTTTTGAAGAAATTATTGTTTGTTTTTGTGTTACTTGGTTATGTATCAGTAACACCAAGGGCGCTGTGATGCTCAGAAAACTCCAAAGGGAAAGTATCTTTCTTGTAGCTCAAGGTTTCGTTCATTTTAGCCACTAACGTGAGAGTCTTCACTGATTTGCTGTTCTTCATTGTACTGAATATGAGCTTCTAAGCCTGCTTTCCAAATCTCTCATGGTTTAGCTCTGACTTAGCATGTTGGGGGAAGTGGTGAGGGTGGTGGGTGGCTAACTGCTATTACAGCTTTTCTAATACAAATATGCAAATGACCTTCAGTTTGTCAATTTTCCCCGATATTTAGACTGCTAATACCACTTCTTTCTCCAAATCTCTAATTAGTATTTGCTTCTGTGTTGGTGCCTGCCGGAATTAATTGATATTTGTTAGATGCTGAAGGGCAGGAACATATGGTGCCACCTTGTGTGTTGTGCTGAGCTGTATGAAACCCTGCTGCTGTAACTGCTGAGTCAGTTCTTTCCTTTCCTCGGAGATGCCAGTAGCTCCAAGACTGACAAGTAGAGAAGGTAAAAACATTTAACCCAGTGTCAGAGCTCTGCTGCTGCAGCTGCAGTAGAGAATAGTACTGCCCGATAGAAAGATATTTGTAGAGAGAAACACTCAGTGTGTTTCTGAGTCACTCAGTGTTTCCTGACTTTCAGGCCATACCCAAGTCAGGAGGATTGCTTTGGGCTAGATGGATTCTGGCCCCCTGGGCTGGAACCCCTATGTGCAGATCAAGCACATTGCATGTGTTGCTGAAACACTTATTTCCATTTCATTTTGACTAGGGGGAAACCAGCTCCTGTGCTCCAAGGCTGTTCTGTGGTGCCCACCAAGCATTTGCTAAGCTCTACCTAGTTTATCAAAGTGATAAGAAGGAAAAGTTGGAGAACTGCTTCAGAAGCATGGTCCTGATCTGAACCAAAATGTAAACATAGGCACACTCTATACATGCCAAACTTCTCATCTGTAGCAGCAATGTCCATGTGTGATCTAATATCCAGTTCATTTCCCTACAAGTGTCAAAACCGTGAATTGTTAATTCATGCCCTGACTTTGGAGTGGGCTTCAACAAACCATTTCTTTTGGCAAGAAAACATGGGCGTGACAAGAGGAAGAGGACTGCTAATGCTAAGCTCTGTGCCTGTCGATGCAGTGCAGATGTAAACAAAACTGGCTTTCTAAGACTGATGTAATCTTCCAAAAATATCCCACTAATCTTTGTGGCCTCTTTCACTCATAAGCTACATACAAGTCTTCACATGACACACATGGACATGGTGCTGTAAAACGCTGCCGGCGGTGGGCTGCAAAGCAGCCAGTCGTGCCTGCACCAACAGCCAAAGCACACAGGGCTTCAGCAGCTTCAATGCTCTGGTTTGCGGCTATCATGACTTGGAATTTGCTGCCAGTAGCAGGATAAGAAGGCAGCTCAGCAACTTCTCGATGCTGCCTTTCACTCTAACAGTACAGGATCCCAGCCCAAACACAAAAAGGCAACATACTTGTAAGCCCATGAAGAAAGACCCAGCCGTAGCACAGGAGAACATATTGCACTTGTTTTGGCATGGAGACCTTTGGCAGGGAGCCTGTGTCAGAGGGTCTGGTTATACATGAGTCTTTGGGATTGGGGCCTGGGCTCCATGTGACCTTGTGTGAGGCTGTGATTCCAAACTCCCCTGAGAGTTTCTCAGCAACTGGGGACCATGAGCAAGCCCTGCCCAGCAACCTTGGCCATAATGTACTGGGGCTTCTCCCAGAGAGCATGCCTCCCCGCTGCACTGGAGGCCAGCACTGGGGAATATCTCATCTTGGCTTCTGTGTTTTGAGGATAAAGAAGAGAGTAAAGTGGCTTTGTGTAGAAGGCAAACACTGTCTGACACTGTATTTGAGCAGGGAGGTGTGAGAAGATAGGCCACAGGGCTTGGAGGCAGGGAGAGGCTTCCAGAATCACTGGACCATTTTTATTCCTGCCCCATGACAGCTACACATAAGGTCTGAGCTGCTCAAGCTACCGGTCCTCATGTCTGGCAGGGGCAAGGCACCACTCCTGCATTGCACCGACCCACACCACAGCCGTGCTCCCGGCAGCCTGCTGCAGAGCACAGGGCACGGTCCTCTCCTTGGGAAGTTTTGTCCTTGGAGGCATCCTTGTCCTCCTACACACCACTGGATAGGGAGGCTGCACATCATTACACAAATGTTGCTTTTTAGGAAGGGAGGGATGGATTCTACATTCACTGAGGTGTTGCTGCTGCAGGATTAAGGCATCTGTGTTTTTACTGCAATTACTCTGGGTGCTTTTTTTAAAAAATCACCCCTATTCAGGGATTAGCAGTGGTAGTTTAAACATACACTGTATTACTGGCCTCCTGACTTCATTGTTCACCTTCTTTCCTTCAGAATAAATAAATTGAAAATACACTGAAAGACACTAAAAGAAAAAGAGAAAAAACCTAAGAGCCCCACTGAAACAAAGCCTTAAGCTAAAACTAACTCCCCACTGCAAAAAAAAAGGTGGTGCCTGGGAACCAGAGGTGCTGAAAAACTAAATTTGCCATGGCTTTTAGTACATGATTTTAGATTTGGTACACCTTGCTCCCAGGTCTTCAGCAGATGATAGTACCAGGGAATCAGTGCAGAGCAGGGGGTGCAATCTAGACTTTTTTATTCCTAAACCATTCGGCTCAATCTGTTCTTAGAGAGGACACATGCATGGAATAAAAGTTTATTGTTTTAAAGCTGCACTACAGACCCATCTATTGAGATTTGATTTTTTTTTTTTAAGTTTATGAATTTAGCTACATACTGGTAAAAAGTTGCATACACATTTTTCTCAGCCAAGGAAAACCATAAATCAGCTGCATTTACTGACAGAAGAAGGTGCTGCTAAAGCAAACATTCTGTTTCCTGCTGAGAGGCTGTGAATCATAGTGCACAAAGCAATATGTACGGAGTTTTTATCCCACTGTAAAAATACTGGGGTGAATTTGTTGCCTGGAAGAAATGAAATGCAGTGAGACAGTGTGAAATACCTTAATCTGTTTCTTGCTGACATAATGTGTTTTGGATAGCTTTCCATCATATTACCCTAAACAGCTGGATATTTGAGTTGATGAGATTTTGTCAATTTTTCATAATTAATATAGGTTTTTCTGAGGGAATGGTATCTCTAGCACAGTGAATGGTTATTTTCTTTTCCTTATTTTACTCTCATTTATCTTCACATCTCTCTCACTGACTTTTTATTTCAGCACCTTTCGCTCTTCATGGGTCTTTAGGTCCGTTAAACATCCAACGCTAATTAGACTCTGTTGTCTAAACTGTACCAAACACTTCACTCAAAATCAAAGAGCGTTTAATTAGTTAGTCTACAGGTTGCACTCTATCTTGCAACATTAACGCAAATGAACTGTTGAAATGCTTGTTACAGCCAGCAAAAATGTAAAAAAAAGCTTCTTTAATGGCAATCAAGATTTCCATTTCACTATTGATGAAGGAAGGCATGACAAGTCCTTGCCACTCAGACAACTGCTGAGCTGTTTGTGGTGGAGGGAAGGGAGGGCAGCAGTAATGCTTATTTCTATCCTTTCCCAGGAACAACCACGCAGGCAAAGGCTTGTGGCTGTGCTGAGCACCCGGGAGGTCAGAGCTAAAGGGGTGAAGCCACAGGGTAGCCTTGGCTCAGGGGAAATGCCACTACCATGGGCAGGGATTGAATTTTCACTCCTGTGGCTTTTTTGGATCTCTAGGTGTTTATTCTCGCGTTCAATTGCTAATCTAGTAATATCTAACTGTATCTAATGAATACAGCAATAGGATGCTAAAGTTCAATTTATCTGTGTTTATTAGGTGATTTGATATCTGTGGATGTGCTACCACCATGCTACCAAGCTCTTCTGATATTTTACGGAAATTCAGGGAGGGTGGGGGTGCATGCCAGGTTTGGGGTACATTGACTATCGTGGCAGTTCACTGTTTATGTATCCGTCCATATCCTCTAACCATTCACAGGCAGAAGAGCAGATACTAAGAGAAACCGACACATCAGACCAAACTAAACCAATTAAAGTTCTTAGATCTTGTCCCTCTTTTCCAACTTGGAGAGGGTGATAATGACTTTGACACAATTAGCCACATGCAGGTGAGGTAGGAGGAATTCAGGTATCATGTGCTCTCAGACAGATGGTAATTCTTTCCAGATCACAGTAGACGTAAAGAGTGAAATGGATGCCTATCCAGTGCAAAGTTTCAAAGTTTACTGAAATTCCAAATCCCCAAAACAAGTGATTATGTGAAAATCTCATCTTTCTTTCTTAAAAAGAAAAAAAAGTAAACCCCCCACACTCTCAGCTTCCCCCACCCCCCCCCAAAAAAAAAACAGCTGTCATGAAAATGAAATTAATGTCATCAAACATCAGACCTAGTTCATGATTTCTGAATATTCTGGATTGAAAACACATTGATTGCTACAGAAGCAAAGAATATTAGGCAGTTCACTTAAGAAGGAGTTAAATCTCTTAAGTAATTACTCTTCAACTTGTCAAAACCGTGAATAATAATTATTTGTGATCTATAGTAAGGCTGTATGTAGCTGTGAGAATGTTATGTTGAAAAAATGGAAATGGTGAAACAAAGCCAAAAACTTGATCTGAAAGTGCTTTAAATCTGTACAATCCGTGGAATACTTGGAGAAAAAGATCTGTTCAAGTGAGTAAACAAATTCATCTCAAAGTACTTCAGACCAGTGACCAGCCGTAACATTTTCCAGGCATGCTTTATCTCTCTTCCTTCTCTCTTCAGTAACAATCCCCTAGCACTATTGTAAAAGAAAATTCCTTCAGGTTCAGAGTCTGCCTCTATTTTGTGAGACATTTAGGTGTCTACTAAAGTAAAACTCCCCAAAGGAGCCTCTTTTAGTAGATGGATCTACATAAGCCATCTTTTCAAAGAAAACTTGTGCTGAAATGTGCAGAACTGCTCAACATATGCTTGAGATAATTTGTTGACAGCATTGGGTTAGGCAGCTCAGTCTGCAAGAGCGAGCTCTGCAACTTTACAAAGAAAATAAAATTAACTAAACTGCTAGATTCCTCCTTTAAAAACTGGAAAAATATTTTTGATAGAGAAAAAAAAATTATTTGAAGCAAAACAGAATTTCTAATGCTTAAATCATTTCATTTCAGAATGCTACAGTTTTCAGTTACTTGCTTTGATCCACAAGCACAGCTGACTGGCAATAGAGGCAGATGTATTTGTGGTGCTCCCATTGTGAAGTATAAAAACAATATTGCCATTACCTGCTTCTAAATATTATTACCATTTTTACAGTGCACTGCTGTGAAGAATGATTGCAGTAAGTCCTATCTCTTCCTTGTTCATTCTAGGAGTAAAAATCTAAGGAAATAATAAAGCTTTTCCATTCTTCCTCATGAAATGAAAATCTCCAAAATTAAGTTGAACTGTGCACTGCCAAAATTCTAGTAAATATTCCTGTTCAGTGTGTTGCTTTTTTTTTTTTTTCTAATAAGACCTTGCTACAGTTATCTTTTAATACAATTACATTAAATGCAAGTAGACAGGTACCACATATACTGCTGCTATCTCTGCAGGAAGATTTCCAATAGATGTGCAATTCCACAAGTTTGAGGTGTCTGCCACTCTTTGAGGGGAAGGTAAGTAAATAAAGCAACACTTCCTTCTTCGTATTTATTTTAGCATATTAAAAAAAGAAAAAAAGACATGTCTGACAAGCAATTGTGAATTTTTAATGGAGAAATATGTCTTTAAATAGTAATCAGAATTAGCACTTTAGAAACCAAGTATTTGACTGAAAATTGCTGTAATGTTTTAGGGGTGTTACATCTCAGGGGAATTGCAGAGAATGTCGGAGCATAAATCAGATCAACCAATATTAAAAGAGCAGCATTAAATATCTTTGGTTTGCAGTGGAAAAAGACACAGTTTTCTCTTTGTACTTCAGGCAGAGGCAAAATGAAGATAATATGGCATTCCATCATTACTCTTCAGAGCTCTGAAACCCTTAATATCCTTGGCCTGGCATCTATAAATACTGTTCATTGCTATACACCACAATTAGGAGTAAGTTAGTGTTCAAATTTAGGTTATCCTAGAAGTTCAGTGAAGTCTTCTAACATAGTGAAGGTTTATGCACATGCTTAGTATAAAGTACCTGCAAAATTTCATTTAAAATTATTCATTAAATTATTCATTAAAAATTACATTCATGTGTGTTAAGGTTGATTACAGAGGCATATGCTTCACTTCTACAGTTTTCTTTCATCTTATGGATAGGATCTTCTATTCTGTATTCCTATCCTAATTCACAAAAATCTTTAGCACCTCTCTTGTTCTTAACTTCAGCAACGTGCCACTTCCAATGTTCCCTCCTACAGATCCAGTAGACATGCAGTGCATAGCTCAAGGTAGCAGTGGGTAAGGGAGAAAAATCTCTATGAAATAGGTACTTCAGAGGTTTAAAAGCTCTGATTGAAAACATCTGTAGAGGACTATCATTTTCTGAAAATAAAAGAGCTCATTTGGATGAGATAGAATTTTGTTAAAAGCTTGTAACACAAACCCCATGAGTCCTGCACTGGAGTTAGAGCATTTTGCACACGTGGGAGCTGATGAAGATTTGTTTGGTTTGATTTTTGCTGCCATAAGAAAGGTTAGATTTTATTACGAAAAGACAGGGGATGTCCACAACTGTAGCTTACACATCTGCTAATGGAAAGGTGAGCTACAGATTGCCTTACAAATTTACTGACTGGCATCCCTAGAATGAGTTGGCTTTTTATATTATCTAGAGAGAGGAAAAATAATTCATTAGAGAACATCTCTGCAGAATAATCCTGACACTTCAGCTGAGCAGTCTGAACCAATGCTGATTTTATGAGGCTAAGACTGGTCAGAGATAAAGATGCATTGTTCTTTTACCTAGGTCTTCAATTGGGCTTGAGTGAAACAGGAATTGCCCGAATTTGACAAATCCAAATTAAGCTAATTCATCATTATTTTATTAATGTTAAATTGAGATCAAACCTTGGATCTTTATTCCAAATCAGAGTCCTGAACTTGACGAGGACATGATTTAACCTGTCTCAAATCATTAGCAAGACTGAAATCCAGAGGCTGAAGTTAGACGGAAAGGTGGGTGTGCTTCATGGCACACTTCTGAGTCCTGATCTTTCAACCATCTTAATCAAGGTTTTGGTTGACATGAGCAATAGCTGTCTTCCAGGCTGTGTGACTGCTTTTCTTACCATATGAGCTAATGTGAAGATAACTAGCTGGACCTCCAAATTCTACTCTGGTAAGAGGTTGTGACACAGCTGAAGAATTCATCTGGACACCTGGGAGCTCAGAAATGTTCTTGGTCCACCAAGCTGAGATAAAGCCTTTCTCTGATTCTCAAAAGGCAGTGCCACAGGCTTCCAATTGTGTCTTGTGAATTTGGCAACCTGAAATGGTGACAAGAATCAGGATATTGAAAAATGCCAAAGTGTTGTCAATGGGGCTGCTTCTGGACTAGGTTTGACCCATGCCTAGATCAGAGTTGGTGTCACAGCTTGGATCATCTCACATGTGCAGCCCCTTTCCACTTACACAGCAGACCACTCCTACATTGCATACTCAGCTGAAGTGGGTGAGCCATGGCCTACAGAAGCCTGTAAGGGAAGGAAATTTCTTCCTCCCCCTATCAGCACTTCCAGAGGTAACAAGCATCAGCGATCTGCACATACGATATTTTTGATATTTGAGAGTTATTTGCTTTATAACTCGTCTTTCTCCTATCTTCTCCCATCTGAGGTGCAGAGGTTAACCTACAGATCTGTCTGTCTTTCTGCAGCCAAGGTCTGTACCCCTCAGCAATCTTCCCAGATTCACTTCAAATATAATTAAATAATTAAAGATAATTAAAGATGGATGAGACTTCATTCAAATGAAAATGTTTGTAAATGAATGGAAACTGCATGCATTCTATAGAGAAATGCAGACTCAATTATACAAAGATAAAAAACTTCTGATGAGCTACTGGTTGTTGAAAAAGGAATTAAAATATAAGACATCAAAACCATAAAATTGGATGTGTTCCCTGAAGATAAAACCCATCGTCCTGATTTTGTATCTATGGAAAACCTCTGGGTTCTTTTAGCTTTTAGCATGACTCTTTATGACAAGGAAAAATTGTCTCAGAAGGACAGAAAACACATGTTACTTCTTCCTTTTTCTTCCTTGCATTTCTAATTACACTGTTACATCAACTTTGGCAGAAATACATGTGGCGTAAATGAATTCACATGATTGTGAGAACTTTTCTTTCTTAATTCCCCAACCCTGTAACATTCTGCTAGTCTTGTATTTATCCATCTGAACAGTTAAAGCCCCACAGATGCACCAGCCATGACTGCCTGCGTCAGCAAGACGCCGGGTATCAGCTGCACTAAGACTGGAATCAACGCTGACTTTAATGAAGAGTTGGTGCCACGCGCGGTGGTGCGGCAGCCGGCGGAGGCGAGGTGGGCGTGATGGGCCGGGCTCCTGTGTCGCGTGATTGCCTCCTGACATGCCGAGGGATGGTGGAACGAGTCCCAGCTGGAGAGAAAGACCACACAGAAGGCGGGAACTGGGATGCAGCGCTATCTTTTGGGAGACAGAGTTGAATGACTGACAAAAATCTATTACGGAGAAAGGGGTGAGCATGACTAAAAGGTCTCACAGTGTTTATTCTGACAGGATGATTAATTTCTCATTACTCATTCAGAATCGGGCTGTCTGAGGGGAATTCAGGGAAATATTTGATTCTTTCAAACATTGATTATTTGGAGAAGCTTTTGCATAGATCCAAACACTTTATCCCGTCTTTGTTTTGAAATGGCGCAGCAGGAGCTTTCTAATTTCTTAGTGGAGGTTCTTCAGAGTCTTGGCACTCTCAAGACTCCTTAGTTCAAAGCCAGGAGCCAAATCCTTAGCTGCTTCAGAGGGTCTAACTTACATGGGCCATCCTGTAACCTTTCATGTCAGTTGGTTTCTTCTCCTCATCTGGGACTAGAGGTCCTGCTGATGTGTTGGCCTCAGGCCTGTAAGAGGCAAAATCATGACTGCTAACCTGCAGTGCTGCTTGGCTCCAGGAATTTTTACCTGCTAGGCACCTGGATAATAACCTTGACTTCTTCCTGCAAAGAAGCACTTTACGTTTGATTACCCTCAAGAAATAGAATAAGTATTCGCTGCTTTACTCTTGCTGATTTCTACCTTACATGGCTCCTGCTTTTATGTCCTTCCCCCTCTACTCTGCCCTTGTGAGACCTCACCTGGAGTACTGCGTCCAGTTCTGGAGCCCCCAACATAAGAAGGACATGGACCAGTTGGAGAGGGTCCAGAGGAGGGCCACGAAGATGATAAGAGGGCTGGAGCACCTTTCCTATGAGGACAGGCTGAAAGAGTTGGGGCTGTTCAGCCTGGAGAAGAGGAGGCTCCGGGGTGACCTTATAGCGGTCTTCCAGTACCTCAAGGGGGCCTACAAGAAAGATGGGGAGAGGCTGTTCAGGAGGGCCTGTTGTGATAGGACAAGGGGTAATGGTTTTAAAATAGAGGGAGGTAGATTCAGACTGGATATTAGGAAAAAATTTTTTACCATGAGAGTTGTAGAACACTGGAACAGGTTGCCCAGAGAGGTGGTGGATGCTCCATCCCTGGAGACGTTCAAGGTCAGGTTGGACGAGGCCCTGAGCAACCTGATCTAGTTGCAGTTATCCCTGTTCCTTGCAGGAGGGTTGGACTAGATGACCTTTGAAGGTCCCTTCCAGCCCTAACCATTCTATGATTCTATGATTCTATGTCTTGGGTCTCAAGTGCTGTTCAGGAAGCTCTGTGTGTTTATACCATCTACAGCAGCCAAGCTCAAGAGAGAAAGGGAAAGCTAGGATAGTGCTTCAAAACCATACACGAAAACCATACACAGCAATGGCCATGCTGAATCAAATGAGAAGTCTCTCTAGCTCAATATCCTGTCTAGGTTGAAGGCACCTAAGTGAAAATTAAGTATATGAACAGGGCAAACATTACAAGGAAATTTTCCATCTTAACTATTTTTGTTGGAGGGGTGGGGGGAAAGAATGAGATCTGGGCACAGCAAGAGAAGGAGAAAATAACTAAAAGCGTAGAGTGTTAAGAAAAAAAGCCGTTCAGCAGAGAAGTCGTGAAGGAAAAGGGCAGGAATTGTGGAAATAGGAGATGATGAAAAACACAGTCCATGAGGCAGACAGAGCTGCAGGAAATTGGTTGGGATAATAGACATAGAGGAAGGATGGATGAATGGAGCAGTTAGGGAAAGAGCCCATGGAATAAGGGAACTGAGCATGTGCCAGCAGGTAATAACAACAGCCAGCCTCTACTGTCAACTATGTACATGACAGAAACAAGTTGAAGAACACAGTTTCAATGCTTACATAATGAAGAGAGTCTGGTTTTTGAGTGATTTTGAAAATTTCATTATTATCCATCTATCTTCTCCTCAGTACCTTATAAATCTGGGCCTTTGCCTATATGCCTCTGAAGAGAGGCAGAGTAAAAAAAAATATGGCAGTAACTAGGACCTGGTTGTCATACAGCAGCTTTTCTGGTAGCTCCGTAAAACGGATGGGTGACACTGCTCCAGGAGTGCACAGAAGCCTCAGCTATTCTCAACTGAATGGCAGAGATTTTTTTCTTAATTTCCCCTGGTGTCAGAATACTACCTTGCAGTCCCAGGACATTGGAGAACCCTTTTGGAATGGAGAAGGTCATTTCTGAAGGATTGAAGGGTTTCTCCCTCCTCTGACATACATTTTCCATCCTACAGTAATTACAACTGGTAATTACAGCTAGTGCCACAATTTTTAGGGCAAGCTGCACAGCCTAGTTAGAAATGATGGATCCAGTTTTATCCATTTTATTAAATCCTTTTTTTTTGCCTCCACAAAGTGCTTTGGTGTCCTGGAAACCTGATGCCTGATGTTTGCAGATTTTCACAATGTATTTGTTTAAGACATATGACTATGCTGACTGCAAGTGAGTTCAATTTTATTAGGCAGTAGCTGTATGCTCTCAATTCAATTTCTCACTGGAAAAAAAAACAGATAACAACTTGAAATCTACATAAAGATTGTTGTTTCATGGTTTGTGTATGTGTCTGATGAAGAAGCTTTTCTTGATTAAGAGGAGTATTTGGAAGTTCATAGAAAAAAAGGAGACAGAAGCTCACAGTAAATGTCCAAGTGAGCAAAGCTGGTTTTGTTCATTATGATTCCAAGATAGTATCACATGGAAGTGCTAGATTGTAAGTTGTGAGGATGTAAATATTTATTAGTTTTCTACTCACTGAGCTGATATTCAGTTGGTATTTCTAGGAACTTCTGCAACTTACATAGTAGCAAGAACACTACTGTTAGTAATTATTTCAGATGTCTTCTTACATTTGCCCATAATATATAGTTCATTTAAATGGCATTCAGTGTGAAGCAAAATGTTTTGAGTATAGGTAAAATTCAGTCATGTGCACACCATAGCAGCATGATCCTCTGGCTCAAAGCCAATAGTAATGACAGTTGGTCTGTGTTTTAAGTTTGTAGAGATAAACCCACTTGAATTACTGTAGGGAACTTTTTCTTTATGAAAATAGGTGTCTGCCAGCAGTTGGTGAAATAGCAATCACAATATATTTCCAGGGATAAAGCGTATTTTTGTTTTGTTTCGGGATAATCCTGCTTTCTTTCAGGATAAAGTCCTTGCCATGAAAGGCCAAGAAGACAGGACTTGTGCAAGCCTGCTTTAGCTTCTCATTGACAGTGACATACAGAAAAAATTTAGAGGTTGACTGGTTAATAGAGAATTGGCTACTCCATGGAAGAAGTTTCGTTCTTATACTTTCTGTTACTGAGGAAAAAGAGGACAAATTTTTAGACTGAATTCTGTTTACAGAACTTGGTCTGAGGAAAACAACAGCCCTGTTTTGAATATTTATTCCCATTTCCATTGAATTTCCTTCTCTATTGTATTCAGAAAGTGATCTTCTAGTTATCACAGAATTGATCTTAAATTAATGCCTGAACATTTTTAATAGAAAAGGAGCACCACGATAAATAAAGTAGCTACTCTGTTTCAAAGGCACTCTCCAATCCAAAACTATTTTATCTTCATGACAGAGACAAAGGGATGTTTCATCAGCTAGATCTTTTATCTTCCCATTTAGATAGTCTCAGTGAGCATTAAATTATTACAAGCATAAATATAGTGAGCAAATTTAGGGCAGGAGGTCATGTTTTTGTGTATTTTAAAGTTTCCTTTAAAATTAAAACATTGCTTTGTTTATATAAAGTACTAAGTGATAAATTTGGTTTTGTAAACAATTCTATTTTTACACTTAAATTTTCTATAAATTTCCTATTGCAATGTTCTCTTTAGTCTCCTTTTTTTTGGTTTGCTTTTCCGCGATGATAGAGTTTTTGCTTAAATAATCCTTCACACCTCACAAGCAGCATCTTTTCAAATTTTTCTCTGTTGACAAGGCACAGGGAGAGGCTAGGAGAACTCGGTTTGTTCAGCCTAGGGATGAGAAGGCAAAGGGAATTAAACTTTCACTATCTATGGGGAAAGCTATAGAGAAGACAGAGCCAAACACTTCTTAGAAGCGCTCAGCAAAAGGACATGAGACAAAGGCCAGAACTGCTTTGACAAGACAGGAAGAAGAAATTCTTCTTGGGGAGAGTGGGTCAGTGCTGGAAGAGACAGCCCAGAGAGGCCAGGGAATGTCCATCCCTGCAGACTTTCAGAAGCCAGCTGGGCAAACCCATCTGCAACCTGATCTGACTTTGCAGTTAGCCCTGCTCTGAGTGGGGTATGGGACTGGGTGACCCCAGGGGTCCTTTCCAACTAAATTTTCCTATTCTTCTATGAAAGAGTACTTAAAATAATGATTGTCTGATTTATTTTTTTTTTATGAGGAAAAGTCAATCTCCAGAATATTCAACAGGCAGTACTATTCATTAGACATAGTATAGCTCATGGGAATTGGCAGGACATGTACTAATTTTTGAAATTCTAAGCTTTATACGTAAGCTTATTTCTCTGCAGAGTTTACATGAGCAATCTTCCTTTAGCGGCTGAGTTTTTTTGTTGTTGTTGTTGCTATACATTCTTTAGGATTAACACTTTAGACAGGACAAGGGATATTTTCAAACCTTCTCTCACCATCATCATTACTTTCCTCTGGACTCTCTGCCAATGTACTCCAGGTACAGTCAAATAATTGCAACATTTTACACAGACATATAAGCAGCTCTATTTACCTGCACTAATAGCCTGGTTCTGCAAATATTTGCCATTGTGTATAAGCAGTTCCATTCATTCTAGTGAATTATTCACCTTGTGCCCTAGTGGAAACCCTAAAAAAGTATTTGAGAACCTGCTTCTGTTGTTTTAGAAAAGTGCAGAAGTCTTGGCTTCCACTCATTCATTGCACATTATTCATTGCAACATAACCATGTGGTACTCCCTCACTGTGTGTGAATCTGAGTTTCCTTTTCTAGCTGAACAACTTCCCAAATATCTTAACAAAATTGTATTAGTTTCAGAGTCTTCCTCTCATTCATCTATGTGATTACTCTTCTAAGTATTTGTGTTCTTGTCTAGCTTTATTTCAACCATGACATACATCAGTGTATAGTTCAAAACACTAAAAAGTATTTAAATATCCACAGCAAAGGCCCACACTGCTTCCTTAATGTGTCAAAAATCAATGAAGTATTGATAAAAGCAGCAAAAATAAACAGCTCTCAGAATATATTTTGTACCTAAGTGTAAATTAGCATTCAGCTACATTTTCCTTTTTCTCATCCCAAGCAAAATGGCTATACACTATACATATACACAGACAGATATTTCTACACTATATTAATGGTATAGAAATATGCGACCATAGCTTTGCAAAATCTATCTATTGTCAGATAATGTAATCCAATAGATAATCATACATTTTAGCAGAACAGAAGTTCAAGGATGAAACTTTGTAATTTCTTGTTACGCTGTAAATGTAGAGTGCCCTCTGTTTAAAGGATACCTTAAATCAATGATTCAGTTAAAATATCCTTTACATTTGCTAAGCAAATATGACGTAGTTGTGCTTTTTGGCAATATCAATCACATTTATGTTTTATTACATGAGTAATATCGTCTGACATGGTGAAACCTGCCAGGAATCACAGTTTTTCCTCACAGTGGGCCTACAAATCTTACAGAGCAGAAAAAAAAATCATTAAAAAAAAATAGTATTTTTTCTGCCGTGCATCGCATCTGGACTTGATTCTTCTGAATACAAGTCAGAAATAACTTTATCCATTTTACTGGAAGCTACCTTCAAATGCAAAAATCTGGTCCTTACCCTCTACTACCAAACTGCTTAAGTGTAAAAACTCTACCAGCAACTCCATAGCAAACATTTCTGTACTTCCTCTCCATATGTGTGTATGCACATTGTGGCTCCAACATAGCAATCCTGTATCATCGGTGCGACTTCTCACCTTCTCACAGATAATAAATCTGCTGAATTTGAAAAACAAAGACAAGACTGACTTTGGAAATGTTGGAGACAATCCAGTCATACAGAGTACTTCAGAAATTAAACCCATTGCCTTGAATATTCCACAGCTCACATATTTCAAATAAATTCCAATCAAATTGTGAATTGATTAACTTAAGCTCAGATAATTTGGAAAGAAGTGGCCTTTATTTAAATGACAAAGTATGGAAAGCAGGGAGAAGTGTCCTTTTCTCACCTGTTTATAACAGGTAAGAGAATATTATTTATTACATGCTGCATGTTGTCTCTACTAGGACAATGCAGTTCAGGTTTCCTCTGGGAGGCTGGTCCATTGGCAAGGTCAGGGACAACAGACCATTTCATAGCCTGTGCACGGGCTTAGGTAATCCTAGAAAAGAGCAAGATTATTTGCATGATGAGAGCAGGGTATGAAACTAAATGAGGGAACCTAGGATGTGTGGCACTAACACCTTTACTTCTTAACTCATCTTAACATCTTTTTTCTTCTGTTTATCCTAGAACTAGAAGGCAGACTTACCTGTACGTGTTGTATCTCATCCATATTAGTTCTCCTTTCATTTACAAATTGCTCATGCTGCATCTCTTTGTTTAAGTACAACCTATCTCCAGCATATGTCAGGAAACCCTATGCACTCAGGGAAAGCTTCTCCCATCTTGTAACATATAAACACCTTAATTAGAATGTCTGTATAACACAAGTATAAGCAGCGCATACCAGAGATATACTGAATTTAACGTGAAATACAGTGTCTGTATTCCACCACTGACATTAATCTGCAAATACTGTAAGAAATACTGTTTAGAGTGATATACCCTATTGATTTAATAGTTTTATAGATACAATACGCATAACAGGTGGGAGCTTACAACCAGCGAGCACACACTTAGGTTTCAGCAGGATTGAAATCACAGTTCAATGTCTCAGAAATTAACGTTTTTTGCATTTAATCATTTTTATAATAATTTGACATTTAATAAAAAATACATAAAGCAGGTTTTCAAACTGAGTTTGCTGTTGTCACTCAAAACACGCCTCCATTTCCTGTTCTGCCACTCTGTGACCTTCCTCCTTTTTTTTTTCACTCTCAAATTAGCTTCCCAACGTATTGACTACCCCTCCTAATTTTATCTTACCTGGGAACTTGCTGAGGATGCACTCCACCTAGTCACTGAGGGCACCACTGAAGATGTTGCACAGTGCTGGCCCCAGTATCAGCTCCTGAGGAATGCCCCTTCTAGCTACCCACCAAAACTTCATGTAAGTCTTCACAAAGACTTTCTCCAAAGTTTTCTCAGGGACTGAGGTGAGGTGAACTGGTCTTTGGCTATCATCTGGACTGCTGATTGTCTTTTTTAGAGGTGGACATAACATTTTCCTCTCAAATGTTGTTTCTTTTTGTATTTCAAAGTCACATAAAACTTTGCTGTATTTGCTATCAGGCGACCTCATTTTGTGAAACCAAAATCAATGCCAAACACAACCAGAGAGACTTTCACAATGTTGTAACCTGCTGCCAAAGTCCACGCTCCCATGGAGGTGCACCACTTCTCCTCCTGCCATCTCCTCAGAAGCTAAGGATCCTACCCTTTTACGCATGGGAGACCTGCAGTTTACCAAACACATCTGAATCATAACATTTGCAAAACCTTAAAAGCCTTCCAAGATTCTTCTAAAATGTACACACAAAAATGATGTAATTCTGTATATACTGTCAATAAGCCAAATAAGTATGGGCTGTACCAGTCAGTTTTTCCTATCTCTCACACCATCAATTCCAGCTCCGGTTCACAGAACTTCCTTGCTAATTTTTCTGGCATTGTCAGTCTTTCACCAGGTTTGCGAAGAGAAGATAATTGCTGCTTCAATCTCTGTCTCTGGCCTGAGAAGAGGGTTTGACATATTACGTGGCCTGGAAGGAAGATGAGATACAGAAAAAGAAGAGGGATGGAAGGAGATTTTAAGTGGAATAAAATGCTGTTCTTCCCTTTCCCCCCTTCTAGCACGTGAATCTGTGATCTCTAGGCTTTATACCCAGAGGCAGCATTTTAGCCACATAAAATGTGTATGTATGTAACAAAGGTTACATACCAAGTATGTAACCTTTTCAAAACACTTTCCAATATAATGCTTTTTGTGAGAATGCTGCTATGCTGCATAACACTGTGGTGAACTACCATGAAGTCCTGAGGAAAAATGTGGGCCTATCTGCTAAAAAAAGGTCCTTCAGGAAACCTGTTACCAAAAAAAAAAAAAAAAACCAAACAAAAAAAACCTCCACCAAATTACAAAAGTGAGTGCGTTCTTCCTCCAGCACCCCTGCTCCTAGCAGCGGTGTGCTGTGGGGAGGTAGGGTGGGTGCCCCCACCGACGGTCCCCATCTCTCCCCAGCCCCAGTAGGGCTGCCGCTGCCTGTGCCTGTGCCCCAGCCCCTGCCCGTTCTGAGAGGACCCAACAAGCACGGCCAGCTCGAACTACTCCGGCTCCCTCAGTACCCCACGCACCGGAGCAGCTGCAGGGCTTGCCGAGGGAGAGGGCTTTTCGTAAGAAAACAAGTTTCAACCTGTTTTAAATTAAAATAGCAGCGGGGTCCACGCCTCACCCCGCTGGAGGTCGGCAAGGGGAGCGGAGAGCCCCAACCACCCCGCCTCACCGCCTGCCGGGCCGGGTGGGACGGCGGGGCCGCGCCGGGCCCGGCCGGGCGGCGCTTTCTGCGACGGCCTGGCGGGGGCGCTGCGAGCCCGGCGTTGCGGAGCCCGCGCGGCGGGCAGCGTGCGGAGCCTCCGCCGGCCCCGGGCAGCCCGCGGCGGCGGGTGGGAGAGAGGGGCCCGCGCCTCCCGCCTTTCCTCACCGCTTCCCGGAGACGCGGGGGGACGCTTGCCCACGCCGAGACCCCCCGCTCCCCGCTCCCGAAGGGTCGCCCTTCGGCCGCGAAGGGGCTCGGTGCCCCCGCGGTGGAGCCGCCGCTGCTGTCGGTCGCGCCGTCCCAAGGGCGCGGGGGGACAGCTCCCCGGGCCGTGCCCCCTCGGCGCGGTCCCTCACCCTCGCCGAGGGGAACGCAGACAGGCGAGCCCACCGGCTGGCTTGCGGAGCGGAGGCAGTTCCCCGCCGCTGCCCGGCCGGGCTGCCTTGTTCCTTGGCCGGCTGCACGCCGCCTCCCCGCGCTCCCGGTGGGTCGGGCAGGGGAGCGGCCGGTGGCAGGGAGCGCGGGCTGCCATCGGGCAAAGTTGGAAAGGCTTTGGAGGGAGCGCGGGGCAGGGGCTGGCAGCGGGGTGACAGGCGCGGAGGAGGAGCGGGGAGAAGCAGCACCGGGAGGAGCCGAAGGAAATATGCTTGCGGCGCGTCAGGCGCCTCGGGGGTAGGGGAGGAAGGAGGACCCGGGCGGGGAGCACCGCTCCGGGTCAGCGCTGGCGGGGAGGGGAAAGCACCGCCACCAGCCGGGGGAGAGGGAGGGAGCGCCAGTGACCTGCCGCAGATCGGCTCCGCCGCCGCCGCCGCGCCAAGCCGCCGCCGCCGCCGCCGGAGGATGTACAGAGCGCCGGCTGCCCGCACGGCCCCGCCGCCGCCGCCTCCTCCCGAGGGCAGCTGCGGGCAGCGGCGGGAGGGCCAGCAGGGATAGGGGAAAGCGGGGAAAGTTGTGCGCGCCGGGAGCAGGGCTGCGTGCCCCGGAGGGGCAGGGGGGCACCGCCGGCATCAGCGCGGAGAAAGTGGGGTTGGAAAGCAGTTTCTGGGCTCGCTGCCGGCGAAGCGCGTTTAACCATCATCCCAGGGGCGAAGGGGAACTGGGAAAGTAACTCGGAGAAGTGAGTGGGATTCTGATCTTTTTTGTTGTTGTTGTTGTTCCTTCTTTTTGTTTTTTTTTCCTCCTAATCCGAAAGGACCCGTTTAAAAGGAAAGCAGAAGCCGCCGTGTGCACCCGCTGCCGGGAGAGATACGGGAAAGGAGGGCACTGCCACCGGCACCCTGCCTGTGCTGGGCGAGGGTGCGGGATCCTGCGCTCGGTTCTCCCCCAACATGATCGTGCACCAAAGCAGCTCCACATAGTAAACAGATTCATCATGCGACAGAGCGCAGGAAGGTGAGACAGAAGCAGAAGCAGAAACAGAAACTAACACTGAAAGGAAGAGGGGAAAAAAAAGACAGCGACTGTGAATTACTTCCAGAGAAAGTGGGTGGATGTTGTGCAGCAGCGACTTGGGATTTTAGGGGATGTACCCTTACATTTTGCTTCTCTCTTGTCCGAGCCTTCCTTCGGCGGTGGCAGAAAGCGGCTGTACTTGATGCTAGGAAAACAGGAGGAGGAATAAACAGGAGAGATTCGTTCAGCAGAGCTTGAGATGCCCTACTGATCTGCTTTAGGGATTTTTTTTTTTTTCCCTGGTGGATGTTGATTTCTTGACCTTGATTTTGAGTCCTTTTAGTTGCATCGCAGTTTTTGTTTTGTGCTTTTATTTCCTTGGGCGAGGAGTGGAGAGGGGGAGGCTGGCTTCGGTGCCGAAAGTTGCGATCATTATTATTTTGGAGCCAGCATGTGCACCAACATAGTCTACGAGTGGCTGAAGACCCTGCAGCTCCCCCAGTACGCGGAGTCCTTCGTCGATAATGGCTACGACGACCTGGAGGTCTGCAAGCAGATCGGGGACCCGGACCTGGATGCCATCGGCGTTGCCGTGCCCCACCACCGGCGCCGGATCCACGAAGCCGTGAGGCGGCTGAAGGAGGCGGACGAGACGGCGGCGGGGCTGTACTTCACCCTGGAGCCGCAGCCGCCGCCGCCCCCGCCGCCGGCGCCCCCCGCCGCCGGGCGCTGCCCCCGCCGGGTGGCCGGGCAGGAGGAGGCCCGGCGGGGAGCGGCTCCCCGGCACCGCCCCGGCGGGCGGCGCGGGGCGGCCGGCGGCGGGGGGCTGGCCGCCTACCCCAGGCTGAAGCTGAAGATCATGATCCGGGACAAGCTCATCCGCGACGGCATCAACCTGAGTAAAGCCCCCTACTCCAACAAGGTAAGAGGGGCCCCGCGGGCCGCTGCCCCCAGGAGGGGCCGGGGCTCCCAGGTGTGGTGGGGCAGTGGTGGCAGCTGGACAGGTCCTCCTACAGGCAGTGGTTGGGTAGCACCCGGCTGGAGATGAGGGGGTCCTGCATGTCCTGGTCCCACCTGTGCCATGCGCTGGTGCTGAGTGCGTCCAGTTGAACCAGTGGCATTTGTGGAGGGAAACATGATCAGGACTTAGCAGCAGCCAGGTGTGAAGAGGAGTGGGGCCAAAGCAGGTCAGATCCACCAACGCTTGTTGGCCTGATGAGGATTTATAGGGTGGTGCAGTGTTGTGCTGCGGCCTGGGTTTGCTTCTATATGCATTGAACCATCTGGTTCTTTTAGTCCAGTCTAGTTTGGGGTGTGAAGGCAGAAATTGACAGGATGGTCTTAATGGTTTGGGGTTTCGTTTGTTTATTTTCCTTTTCTGTGAAACTTTTTCCTTGTGTTGGAGAGTGGTGGCTTCTCTCATCTTTTGTTAAAGGTCATGTTTTAGTGTCAGTTTCAGTTGGCAAAAGTGCTGGTGAAGCAAGTGGTAGTTTGGCTGCAGGAGCAGAAGAACAACACCTTCTGGTGCCTGGATTTATTTACTGGAGGATGGTGGTGACTGGTGAATGTCAAAACTATTCATCACCTGCTCCAGCACAGGCTGGTATATCTTCAGGACACGCAGTCTGCTGAAAGGCCAGAAAAGCGCGGGTCTCGGAAGAGTACGTTCCAGTTTGATGAAACCCCAATATTTACCTAATTCTTACTTTTTGAAAAGGTTAAAATGTAAGATTAATGTGGTTTGGAAGATAGAAATTGCTTTGTTGAAAGTTTTGTGTAGGTTTCCTGCTGAAAACATCATATGCAGGATAAATAAACCAATAAAATTACAGTGCCATGGAAGAAAAGATGATTTGTGAAACAAAATAAGGTATTATAATGCATTGTTGCTTCAGAGTTCAGAATGAAGTGCTTCAAAGTTTTTTGATGACCCAAGCTGCCTGTGTTTTCTTTAATGATTTGAAGTTTGATTTTTAAGAGAGACTGAGCAGTTGCAGTTGAGCTTCAACTTGTGTGTAGTTTTTATCTGTGAAAAGCTTATGAAGGTATGGAAGCAAGGTGATTGGGAATTCTGCAGGTCTGGGTTTACAGAAATGTGACAAATTAAATTTGAGAATTAATTACCTGCTGTAGGGGACCTGGGTATGAGGATAATGAGTAAAATTCAACTTGATGTGGTGCAGGTAATAAAACTAATAGCACAGTGAGTTTCAGGAGTCCAATTTTTTAACGGCTTGGTGGTAGAGGGTCACTAGTCAGTTCTCAAATGCAGCACAGTTGACTGGTTTGAGACATTTATTTATTCTCTTTTCCTGAAACATCTGGCTGATGGCATTGTCAGAGACCGCGTATCAAATCTGATAGGACAGTAGCCAAATCTAACAAAACATCCATGAACATCTAGTCTAAGTACAGCGTCTTCCAATACTGTATCATTTCAGAGAGTTTTTTTTTTTTCCTTTCCCTTTGAAGTGATACATCATAGGACTAACACCCTTCTCAAATTGCCATTACATGTCTCACATAAAAGGACTTCTATGGAAGTTCTGGCTTATCAGTGTAGCTGCAGCACATTACTCACCTCCATAGCTATGTTTCACTTCTTCCTTTGACTCTGTGTGTGTTGTAGTCACCAATTCCATTTTACCTAGTGGATCCTCTACCTTCTCGCTTCTATACTTCCTCCTTAGGAACTGTAAAATTTTGAAGAGGCTAGCATATGATATCAAGGAAATTCAAATCTTTGGCGCTGATTTCTTCTTTAGCTCACCTTATTTTGATTTGATGGGTCTGGTAATAGTGTGGATTAACTGTCAGGGCAAGCTTATTTTAGACAGAAAGCATCATTCAGCTTTAATTGATTTAAATGTAAATGCAACATTTTGAAGTAGAAAGAGGAACCAAGCTTGCTTTCCTAGTTTTGTTTCAGCCTTTGGTGTCAATGTATTTATTTTGGATGATAAATGCGTAGAATGTTTTTTTTTACAGTAATAGAAAAACTTTCTCCATCTCCTCAGTGTGAATCACTTCACATTGTCTCATGTTGTAAGAAACCATAAAACTGGCAAGAATTGAGTGTGTGTTGCTCAACATGTGTTATTCTGAATGCCACCCACATTTGCAATCCATCTCCAAAACAGCTTAAAGGGAATAGCAAAAGATCACGTCACTGTACATTATTCATTGGATGTTGTTCGGAGCAAGAAAAACGGAATACTGAATTCTTTCATTTGGGAAAGAGCCATATTATAACAGTATCTCTTTTTTTAAAAAAAAAAAAAAACCCACAACAACAAACCAACCCAAAAACCAAAACCAACCAAACAAGCAAAAAAACTTTGGCAAATTGTGAATACAATTTAAGCAACCTAAATTATACTTTTTATATAGAATATGCAGTGCACAGACTTCTGCATGTCAAAAGAAACTGGACGTGTTCTCCACTGTGCACAAGATTAAAAAACCAGCTTGAGGTTTGTGTCAAGTTTTTTGTATACATTTATCAGATGGTCATGTGGATATTCTGGAGCAAGGCACTAGATGCTGACCTATTTGGCATGTTTGCATTTCTGGTGCTGCTGAGCTGCTAACTATCCACTTACTTCCCTCCATTGCTTACATGGAGAATGCCACCATCTTTTCCTCTTAATATCTGTGAATGGAGGAGCATGTGTGTGTGTGTGTATGTATGTATACATATATTTATATGCATTTCACTTGTTTCCTGAAGAATACTTCATATGTTCAGTGATGTAGGTCTTAGACAATTTTTGAGTTTTATTATGTCCCTGAGAACTAGAAGTGCTGCTCCTCTCTATTGTTTGTATCCTTTTGCTAGCTACCTGAGCTGTAGACTTGTCAAAGGATCAAAAAATGAGTATTGGATGTGACTGTGGAGATGTTAGAAGCATCCTTTTGCTGTCCTTCCAGAGTTGTTGCTGTATTTTCAGATGAAGGTTGAAACAAGAGAGTGAGAGGGATAGAAATGTATTGGCATGGTAAATTTTAGTTTAACTTAGTTTGATTACAGTCAGCAGAAACTACTAACAACTACTTAGCAGAGCTTAATATAAATCTCTTAAAGACGTGCAAACTTTGAATTGAAGCCCTGTGTGTGGGCAACTTCAGACATGGAGGATTATCATAAGCCATCTTGATTATTTCCATGGAGAATTAGAATAAGGCCTCACCTCCTCAAATTGCATCTTACATATTTTTCAGTTATAAACCAACAATATAGCTGCAACTGAGGAGAACTCTACAGAAGTCAGTTTTTGTTCCATGGTGGTAATGCTCCCTAATACTCAAAGCCTTCTGGTTTAGTTTCATTCCTGCTGTTGCTGGCTGATAACCATGGAAGTCTTCTGTATCTAAGAAACTTATTGTTGGGTAACACTTGTGGAGGTGATGAGCTTGAATGCCCTTCAAACAAGAACCCGTGGTACCTCTCTGAGTCAAGTGAAACAGCTGTGCCATCTCTAGCTGCTTTAAAAAATTATCCTTGATGGTTGTAGTTCTGTCCTTAATTAGGAACTTAATTATGACCAGCATAGGCATAGTGTTAATATTCTTGTGCCATGTAGAAGTTTTGGGGGATGAACTGATGGCAGAAGGAAACCAAAATGAGCAGTCCCCCTGGGTTCCAGTGAAGATGAACAAAGGAAAGAGCAGAACTGACCTGAACCGGATCAGAGAAGAAGAGCCTTTACCTCCATACGGAGACACTTCTTGCCTCAATGGGTTTACTGTAAAATGGATTATGTCCATGCTGGGTTTGAGCAGGAGTAATGTCACTAAATGTCACTGTAGCAGGGAAAGCAGCAGAGCACCAATTTTGTCAATATAAAGACAAGTAGGGTACCTCATTGTGGAACATGCCAAGAGAAATTAAGTATTCTATTTATCTCAGATATAGATTAAGTGACATTTAATAGTTTACTGGAATTTCATTACTATTTCTAATTGAAATAAATGGCCTGACTTGTTTCTTGAGGAACTTTATTCAATTTTTTATCTGCAGAGAACTGCAAATACGTTAAAAATCAGTAAAAACACACATGCATTAAAAGCTCGCACACCAAATAAGATGATTTGCTTAGCCTCAGTAAAATTATAATCATGTCGATTTCAATATTAGAGGGAATAAAACTGTAGTGTGACACATGTATGTGTACATGACCTCATTGTCACTCACTGTGCTGTTCATGATTATTAACATGCTTGGGAAACAAACACTAAAAACTCAGCTGCATTTGAGGTCATAATCTCAAGAGTTCAAGCAGAGGTTGAAAAGTAGGAAGTCAGATCCGAGCGAGTATCTGCTTAAACAACGAACCACATTTTTTATGTTCTGCGCTGATGATATAGCACAAATTTGTGGTTCTGATTAAATCTTTGTTAAATCCTTGCCACTACAAAATGAGGAATATTTCACATAAGTTAAACGTTAAGAGGTAAAGATGCCAGCAACACTGCTTTGAAATACAAGCTGAGTCTGGGGCTGAATAATGCTGTCAGCGCTTTAGATATCTACAGAAGTGAATTCACTGAATTAAAAATATTGTGCTTTGAAGAAATAGCAATACTCACCCATACTGGAATTAAACATGAACCTTTTTCTAAAGACCTGGCTGCTTTGGAATAACTGCATCAACTCTGATTAGCAGAGCGTTCTCAAATATGCCTTGGGGAAAGCTGCCTATTGACAAAAGTACTAGTGCATTAAGTAGTAACAATATTTTCATGGCAATAAATTAGCAAAGCTACAGGCAATGTTCAGGAAGTGAAAAGGTATTTTATATAAGAAACCACTGAATTTGCCTTTGACTTTGTAACTTTGTTTTCTTTTAAAGGAAATATAAGACCTCATATATTGGGCAGTTGTTTCGAAGTCGCGGTTTATTAAACTCACAGAAAACTAGCTGGAAAAGATCTTCTTCCAATCAGACCATTATGGGAAAATGTTGCAGAATATGAATAATACAGTACTGTGCTGTATTTGCATTTGAATTGTTCCTGAATATTTTAAAGTGTATTCAGTCTGCTCTGGAAATGTTGAATGTAAATCTTCCTGGGTTTCATTATTTCTCAGGTTTGAGGGGAGGAAGATCCCATTAGGGTGTATTAAAGCTGCAGTCCTAAGAGAGGATAGTATCAACTCCACAGCCATCTTGCCCCTTTTCTGTGATTGTGTTCAGTGTATTTTCTCAGCTCTGGTCATGGTGGGGGCAGAGGAGAAGGGGAGCGTGTGGCTCCCAGCTCTGAGGAACTATACGGGGCTGAGCGGCAGCAGCAGCTGCCCTGTAAGGGGGGTCCTTCCTTTGTCCTCCACTCGGCTCCAAGTTTGAAGGAAAAGCTAAGCTTACAGGTCCCTGGCGAAAGAGAAATTCCCGGTCTCTTGTAGTTCCCTGAAGGCTTTTTCTTCCCCCAAAGGACATGATTCAGTCAGGCCTGAACAGGGACACCACCAGTGGTCTGGAAGAAGTCTAACTACCAGTTTCACTCCCACACACCAATAAACCTGTCTTGTTTTAAGTAAGTTTGGTGATCATAAGTCTTCCTGAGGAGAAAACATTTTAAGGAAAATATTTCTGTTGATACCCATACCCACAGAGCATCTGTTTCCACCATATGTAGGATGATGAAGCCCATACACACAACCATGTGTGAGCAATACCAAAGAAACCAAGACAATTTCTCATCAATGAATGTAATTCTGTAACTATGTTTCTAGTCTTGTCTAAGACCAATATCACTCTCTGACATATACCATACTATACAGGGCAGCTGTGTCCCTGATTTCAGATGTGAAATTGAAAAATGTACTTAAAGTCATGAAATTTTTTATACAGATGAAGCATTGAGACCAGCTACTGCAGCGTCTTTGTCCATTGCCTTACGATTAAGAGTAAACTTTTTTACATGTAAGTAACAGAAAAGTGATCAGAGAATAAGGAGTAATGTGGCTGTGTGGCAATTAGTTATGCCTGTTAATTTTGCCTGTTAGTTATACCCTGTGTGCCTATGTCATTATGAAGAGTCCCTATCCACTAAGGTATATAGATCCATATGTATAATCTGAAACATACTAACAGCTATTACAGAATTTTTGAAAAGTGCAGCAGAGGGGTTTGATGTGACAGGAATATTGTTATTGCAGATTAGGAATGAATTTATTGTATCACTTACAGGAGCTCACTTACCGGTTTGAGACTCTTCCAAAGCAGGAGAGGATGGAATGAGTTAAGACTAGATCGGTAGGTTCAACTTTTAAATTTCTTGCTTTGTCAGTTTGAATGAGCCCCTTTGCTTGGTGTTTGACAAAGCTATCTGGTTCAATCTCTTTGCCTAGGCTAATATGACGTCTCATATTGATGTGCTTATCTTGACAAATGCGCTGGCTCGTACATGCTGCAGGAATCGTTGCTTATTAAAAGAGCACGGCGCCGCTATGTTTAGCACTGCCGCGTTATTTTGGGACCGGCGGTGCAGGAGGAAGGGGAGAATTGGATGAACCTTCCCTGACACTGGCGGTCTGAGAGCCGAGCTTACCCAAAACCATCTCCAGTGACTCATCCAGCTTCTTCGGTTTGTTATTTGCAGATAATAAAAAACTTTTCTTACAATTTTGCAAAACAAAGGCGAAGTGGTGTGTCACGTGAAACACAAGTAGAAGATCCTTCAAATAGTATCTCATCCTGATTCTCACAAACTCAGCAGGATGTGAACGACAGTGATGCATGCCTCTCACGGGAGCTGCTCTCCTCTGGTTGGGCTCATTCCCAGTGAAGTCAGTGGGGGTTTTGCCAGTGATTTCATTTGATGCTGGGTTTGGCGAGAAGTGTTCGAATTTCAATCAGCTAACAAGCACACCCTTGCCGACTGTAGTTGTTGTGATGAGTGAGAACAGGATAACAGGAGATGAGAACGATAAATACAGCAGTAGCATGCAAAAAAAAAAGAATTCAGAACTTTTCGGAGCTTTGAGTGTCACCGTTAGCAGCTTCAACAGCAGCAAGGCAGACTTCTGAACACAAGATCTCACAGATTTGTGCTGGAATAAATGTTTGGTAAACATTCTGTGAAATGTCCACTAATGTGTTTTAGCTGGAATCAAGAACACACAGTTGTTTACAGCTGTCTTCTCATAAACTTAAAATCAGAGGGAAATAGCAATAATATATAGCAAATAAAACTTATAACCAGGTACATATGTCTGTCTTCCACAAGTTTTGTCCAAAGAAGAATTGCATTGTTTTTGAGGACCCACACCCTGAAGCAGGGATGTGGTGGTATCACTGTATATGATGTCAGTCGGAACTTTATGGGGAAATTAAGTCCGGTTCTGATGTCTGTGCCTCAGAAACCACACGGTAAATTTGGTGCGGTTAAGAAAAGAGTTAAAAAGCTGGAAAAAAAACTTGCCTTTCAGTCAGAGACTAAGAAAAGCTTGTACTGTTTTTTTTCCCAGAGTTAGTTAAGTGGCCACTTGGCCATGCTCTCACATGCATGGAAGGAAATATTTTTATTAGCAGAAAAAGGCATTGAGAACTTCAGTGGCTGGGAGCTGGAGCTAGGCTATTCACGCTGTGAAGGAGGCCAAAAGCCAGTATAAACCAAAAACTTAATAAGTCAATATTCCATAGAGAAACCACCACCCCCTCAAAAAAAACCCCAAAACTAGGAACAGGTGCCAGTTCTGCATCAGTGTCCTTGGTTTGTGGATAGACATGTTTGCTGGGAGTGACTCTTCCGCACTAGCAAGCTCGTGTCCCAGACTCCACATTTCCCAGCCCTGCTGTCCCAGAGTGCTCTGTGTACCCCAGAACTAACCATTCCCTGCCTTCTCCTAAATAATCTCCCAAAATTTGCCTCAAGGCACACTGTCACCTTCCCTAAGAGCAATCCTTCCCACCCAGGAATGTACATGTTTTGCCTTAGGTCTCCCTAACCTTTTTCTCCCCCAATCTACATTCACTCAACAAAGCTGAGGAGTGTTAACCGTGATCTGTTTGGGTGGAAAGACAGAACTGATGCAGTGTTAATTTTTTGTACAGCTTGAGATAATGCTATGTCTTTCTCACTTGAGCCCATTCCACCCACCCCATGCCATGCCATGCCATGCCATGCCATGCCATGCCATGCCATCCCATCCCATCCCATCCCAAGCCCTGTATGAGTGTCATTCCATCTCTCTCTCTCGCTGCCCCAGAGTCTCAGGCTGTAATTTGGATCCTTCTCTCTTCTCCCCATGCTCTGATGAGGAGAGCAGCTTTTCTCCAACTCAGGAGAGTGGGGCTGTCACTTGTCTCGCCTTTGTGTTCAGTGCCCCCAGCTGCCTTCCCATTGCTCAACAAAGGTGGCTGAGCCAAAGTTGCTCTCAAAAAAACCCTCTAGACTTTGATCTTAAAAAATTTCAATCTTAAAACTGCCACAAGCTACAGTTATCCAAAGTCTCTCCAGTCCAGTTCTGTGGCAGAAAGAAGAGACCAATCTAGGAAAAGGAGGATGTATTACTGCTTTTGAACATATGTATGGGACTGACTTGGTCTTTTTGAAGCAACACTGAGCATATTGTTAAAAAAGTAAGTGGTAACCTCATCAAAAGTTATGAGTTCAACGTTGAAAGATTTTTCTGGCATTATTTTAAAGTACTAATCATGTGATCATGATAGTTGCTTCTAATTGCAGCATCTCTGAATTCTTGTCCGATGGTTTAGTGGTTGCCAAAATGTTTTTCTTCAAATTTTTTTTGAACTTATTCTGCTAGTAACTGCTTGTTATATCCAGCTATTAGTTTAGCATAGGTTTTTTCGTAGCTAGGGAATGAGAAGTACCAGAATAAAGAATCATCAAGAATCAAATTTGCCCTTGAGAAAGTCTGTCACAGATCTTCATGTGCTAGTTCCTAGGCTAAAAATTTCAACCTACAGATAAGAATGAATGAGTATTTCAGCCTCTGAGTCTGCATTCTCTCTCATATCAGATCAAAAATCACAAGGAAATCTCATTTTAAAACACTAACCTGAAGAAACTCAGGGGTTAATAAAGAGAACTGTGGAAATTACTAACCAAGAAGGTTTGTTCATTTTAAGATGTTAACATTCAAGAAAGGAGATAAATAAAAAATAAGGAAATGTGACTGAAACTACCAAGAGATCTGGAAAATAGTAATTTTAATTTCACCTGTTCTGTTATTTTCATGTGAAGAAAATTTATTGGACTTTCCTTTGATAACTTCTAAATAAGATTTTGCCAAGAGAGTACTTCAGAGAGGATTTTTGCATACACTTGGTATTTACACAGTGGTAAAAATAATGCTCTGTATCTTGTGGGGTAGGATGAAGCAAGAGGAAGTTTGACAAGAATACCACTAGCTGGTTTCTGTCCAGTTCTAAAAATTATATACAGTAAAGACATACTTCATGCAGTCAGTGAGTAGAAGTAATAAAATGTGCCTGTGTCATTGCCAATAACGTCAAAACCAAACAAAAAACCCCCAGTCACTCATTTTGTATCTCTTTAAGAAGTACCATTAGTATCCCTAGCAAAAGTTATGGCAAAATTCTCCTAAAAAGATGACTTTATTTTCCAGATTTATGGTCTAAAAACTCAGTGTTTGAAGCAATGTAGAAAAAATCTCCTGTCAGTAGTACTTTGGATCCTGATACAGTAATTCTTTGGGAAAATGATTGTATTCTTTTGACAGAAAGGCATACACGTGCTGCAAAGTGAAAGGAAGGGAACTAACTTAATTGCTATCAGGTAGCAAGGGAAATCAGCTGAGACAGGCTTGCTCCTGAGTAGTCCCGGGCTAGTGGCCTTAGTGCTCATTTATTTCTATAAGTATCACTGCATAGGATTGAGCCAGTTTAGAGTATTTTTCCAATGGAGTTTAGATAATCTGCGGTACCACTTCTTACAGGTAAGTTTTATGCATATCAATAAAAGCAGAGATGTTCATAATTAGAGGTAGTCTGAATCTCTTGTTGAAGTTGGTTTGTACTGACACTGTAGCAAGTACGTGATAGTGTGGGTGCTGTGCATTTTATAAAATATTACGTCATTTACAAAATTTGGTGGCTTTCATATGAGCCTTCAATAGCAGGTATTAATTCATTTATATAGGAAGTTGTAAAGGATCGAGGTGTTTCCCCTAAGGAATTATTTAATCTTAGAGTTGGAAACTTACTTAAAAGAGAATTTATATTCTAAGCTTATGTGTATTAAAAAGAACTGCTTATGCAACCACTGGATTCATTAAATAAATTCTTATGGTGTCTAACAGGAAATAAGGCATTGCAGTATATCCTTCCTCTGTATGTATGTGTGCTGGTTTTGGTTTTGGAAGGAGCACAGATTTGTCCAGGAGAAATAATTGTTTTCATAGAACTTGTTTTATAGATCTTTCAGTGGCTGAAATTGATGTAATAGTTAATAGTATTGATCCAGATTTGGAAAATAAGGCAGAAATTCCTTTGTGCTGAGCACGCTTCTTCCTCCAGAGATAAGGAAATGAGCATCACTTTCTTAATGAGAAATAGCTTCATACTTACAATAAATATGAATTAAATTCAAAGTGAAGGTAGTGAAGGAATTTCAAGACTTTATTCTCCTTTTCTTCTCCTTGCCTTTCTTGTCATATTTACTGTGGAAAAGTCTTTCTCTAATTTGAATTTTTTTTTTACTTCTCTGTATCCTGCTGACAAAAGATGAAAAAATTCCCTTCAAAATGGCATTGCTTTTGACCAGTCCTCCTTTATTTTGGTGTGAGTATGTCTTGCAAAGTGTTGCATTTACAAAAAAAAAATCAAACTTTTCTGTAGACTCTTTCAGATAGTTACCTGACTAGTAATTATCTATTTTTTATATATATATATATGTACTACATACAAAAAAATAGATAATTTTATACATATAATATATGTATATCACACAGACAAGGAATAATACACTAATGAAGCTGTAGTTACGTTTTTTATATTACATGGGTTTAGGCACATCTGTGAACAGTTAGGTTTTTGTTCTCAGGATTTCGTAACTCCTTCTAAACACACTGCAGCACTGAATTTTTGGCTTTGTGTACTTTCCTGCTTTGCTAGCTGCTTGAAAGTTAGATGTGCAGAATATGTAACTGAAACATGTACGTTGGTAGGTAAATAGCTCTTTGATATAGAGGAAACTTCTGCAGTTTAAGCAGCAAGTGTTATCAGTTGCCTTTTTCATAGAAGGATTTTCAAAAACAAAAGTATGTTTGCAATAGATTGTGTCAGGTGTACAGGCTCTGACCTTATTACCCTCTGTCATGAAAGTTGGTGGAAGTTTTGCTATTGATTTTTTTTTTTTTTTGGGGGGGGTGGGGAAACAGACTGAGATTTTTTGCCAAGGGACTACAATTCTGCTTTCAAAGTACTAAACCAAAAAATGTAACCATTGTGGTTTCCAGTTGAAACCTTGCCTTGATCTAAATGGCTTTTTAAACATATTTTTATTAGCTGCTATTTTCATGAACTGATGAAAGTCCTTTCTCTTTGGAATGAGCTGCTGAGACTGTGGGTGCCTCCCTCAGTTAATGTTGCTATCCAAATACCATTAAATTGATCTGTACCTCTCTTCTCTCATTTTTTTTTTCTTTCTTGCTTTCCTCTCATCCCCTCCCTCTTTTCTTTTTCCAGTTTGGAGACTTGTGAAGTAAGTCCTAGCCTGCTAAACAGTGTGGTGAAATTCTGAATGGTCTTCTGTTTTTCAGCTAGAAGTAAAGGAATAAAAATGTAATCAGTAAGAATGAGATCCTTTTAGTACATGAAAAGCAAGAAATGGAACAAGTTGGTAATTGTGCTATAATTATTTACTGATGCTGTATAGCCCTTTCAAAAGGATTTTTAGCCTATTTAAGAAGAGTAATCCTATATGTAAATTATTGGTGCCTTACTGGTTTTAAACTGCCTGGGAGGAGCTAAACTTGGAAAGGGGGTATGAGCTGTAGTAAAGAAATCTCAAGAGCAGCCAGGTTGAGAAAATTTTTTTTAAAGCTACAATTTTAGATCATGTTGTTTTGGAACTATATGCCCCAAGGAAAAGATCACTGACTTTGGTGAAATGGTGAGATTTGTCTGGAGATGAGTAGGTTGGTTTACTTGTATGTTTGGTCAATCTTAAAGGTGGAAATTTGACATTGTAGCTAATTTCCTGTTCTTTTTTAAATTTAAAATGATGGGTTCAGAGGAGCTGCTGGCTATCTGCCCATACACTCCCTCACTTTTTCTTCAGAATCTCTCTGAAGTTTCTGCTCCTTTTCCTGATAAACATTAATGTTTTTCATCCTGTTAGCCCATTGCTTGTGCCCATGTAGACCATTTTGTCAGCTTGGTGGGGAAAAAAAAAGGCCTAAAAGAGTATGTGAGTAACATTCCAAGGTTGTTTTCTTTCTATATTCCCAAAACTGTGCATAAAGAATTACATAAACCTTGGCTTTCCAAATACTGTCAGTGTCTTTTAAATACAAAAAAGTTGGAAGAGAAAAGCATTATGTTTGTTATAGGTTCATGTTTAAATCACAGCTCTGGATGTTTAGACAGCTTGCAGCTGAAGACTATGTTTAGAAAACGACTCCTGCAGTTTTATGCAAGCTTCTTTTCCACTGTATGAATAAGCGGTAGTGCTGTATGGAACTGAAGCAACTGTGTATCTCTAAAGAGCAGAAAAAGCAGTGACATTAGTGCAGCAGTTTTCCATGTGTGTTCCTTTTAGATATATCTAAGGTTTGACTAAAATGGATATTGCTGAAGTTGTCACATAAACAGAGTTACTTTTACATCAGATGCACACTGACTAGAGCTGACATAGTGGCAAGTGTTTTCCTCAAGTGTGAGCTGGATTTTGAAGCTACTGATTGACAAGCAGTTGTCCAACTTTACAGAGGTTGCATTACTGGTAAACTTCATCTTGCCTATTAATCTTTTTACAATGCTAAGATATCTTTACCATTAGAATTTTTTGCCTAGTATCTTGCCTAAACCTTCCATGCAACAATTTGAGCTTGTTACTTGCCGTGTGTGACAGGGGCACAGAGGATAGAGGGGTTTTTCTTTTCCTCTGGGAGCAAGCTTTAGCTATCTATGGGTACTACAAAGTCCTACCTAAATGTCTCTGCTAAAATAAAGATGGTTCCTTAATCCTCCGTTTAGGTTACATTTTCTGGACCAATTTTCATTCTTTGAAGTCAATCCCTTTTGTACTCTCTCCCTTGTTGGTCTGAAGGGGTCCAGACATGGTATCCCAGCGGGGCCTTGCTGGTGTTGGGCAGAACATAAGTTACTCTCCTTGCCTGTTGATAATTTGGTTCGTTTACCCCCATATGGCTGTTACTCTTTTTGTAATGTTTTGATATTGCTGACTCATGCCTTGGATCCACAGGAGGCCCCGAGACCTTTAGGTAGCAGAGCGAGCCATTTGTTTCCCATTATTGGTGTATGTAATAATTCAGTCAGGTGTGCTTTCTTGCTGTTGCCTCTAATGAATAACATCCCTGTATTTATCAGGCTCTCCTTTCAGTTTAAGACCATTTTGAAGTCTAAGCCTGGCCTCCTGTGTATTAATGTTCTAACCAGTTGAATGGGGCTTGCTGATACAAAAAACCCCAATTCTCTGTTTCACTACTCAAATCAGTACTAAAAGTAATGATTATTGCTGTACTGTGGGCAGCCCTCTGCAAAATGTCTCTTGATATCTCTTCAAATTTTGGCATAGATAGCTTGTAAATATGGTTTTCCTAATATTTTGTACTTATTTGTTATTTTCATTTAGGCTGTGCTTCCCTAGTTCTCCAATACGAATGTCTTGTGAAACAGTATCAAAAGATGTACTAAAGGCAAGATTTTTGGCATCTACTTATTTCCTTTTTTTTTTTTCCCCTGGAAGTTTGTTATCTGGTATACAGAGATTAGACTGGTTTGACATAACTAGTTCTTGACAAGTCTATGTTGACTGTTAAACATCTTGTCGCATTCTGATTCATGAAACAAGCATTTTTATGTGGGAGGATCAATAAGGTTTTCCCTGTACAGCATAATAATTTTGTTCCAACAAATGCAGGTTTGTTTCATCCTTCTGTTATCTTTCCTTACCCAAAAAATAGCTGCTCTTGGTCACTCACTCCACCAGTTTTGGGAGAGGATAGCATGCTTTCCTGGTAGACAGCAGACCTATGTACCTTGCACGCAGTCCAGTTTTCCCCCCCATGCTCCCAGTCTAGTTGTGATGGTAAACCTAACCTAGTAGGTGAACAACTTGGTGGAGCTGTTTGCCCCTATGTATACAATGTCTGTGGGGTGCAGACACTTGTGTATCCTCTTCATTTCAGATTCTGCTAGTTTTCTAGTGGATGGAGGGAACTGAGGATAACTTCAGCACTTTGTGCCCCAGGAGAGTTCGACCGTAGGTGCTATGGGAATGTGCACTTTCAAAGGCGAAGGCAGAGTCTGCAAAGGAAGGCCTGGAGATGCTCCTGTAAATCATTTCCTGGGGAGTGCGGTGTGCATTTTGGCCACTGCCAAGGGTCTGGCCTGGTGCATATTAAATGCTGTGTGGCATCGATTCTGTTGTTCAGGATGTATCTGAAGAAAACAATAACGTGCCTGGGTCATACATGAATCATGATTAAATTTCTCAATCCTCAGACACATTTTTATTCTACATTAGTCTGACTCAAAAGTATAAACTGTAGCAAACACTTTTCCTGCTGGGCATATTGTATAAAAATAAATGTCTGTTCTGTGTCTCCCTGCAGACATAGTGACCTAATTCAGGGTCACTAGGTATAGGACTTGTGCGTGTTTTAATCACAGACCTTTGGGATTTTACGATATACTTGCAAGGCTATCTTCCTCCCTCTCTCTGGATAACCTGGTGGATTGCTTCTTCCCAAGGAGTCTTTGCTATTCTACATTTTTTTCTCTTGCATCAAGACCTAAAAAAGTTTCATAGACTTTTTGTAGGTCTGGCAATGGGCAGATAGGTATCCTGCAGTTTGTTTGTGGTTTTGTTGTTTTTTTTTTTTTAGACAGGGTAGACTAAAAACCAACCAAACAAAACCAGAAACCAGTTGATTAGTTTGCTCTAGTTTACACAACATGCTAGGAGTAAAGGCCCAGGAGTAGCTTGCTGTACACATATGAGCAATCGAGTGGCTGACACAGGAACAGATTTACAGGGCATACCACAACTTTCCTTCATTCTGTGCAGAGAAAAGGTGCCTTCTTCCTTCTCTCCCTGTTGTGCATCTTGCTATTTTTTTGCCACGAATTCATCATTCGTGCTTCTAATCCCTAGGATCTTCATCCCTTTTTAAACCTACCTAACCTGTCCCTTACATGGGAGAGTCAGGCAGGGGATGATTGTAAATCTCTTCTTCTGTCAACAGTGGTCCAGTAATGAAATCTCTGATACCATTATCTCTGAAGAAGGGCTCTTCCTCTGTTAATTGCACTGCATGATGGCCATAGGTTGTGAGGATCTACCTGCTGTGATGTTGCAAAAGGCAGAAGCAACAGAACAGTTGACTAGCGTAGCTTAAGCATGTGGCCTAATGAGAAGAAATCATTTCCTGGCTGTATAAGAAATGCTCAGTCATATGCAGAGCATCCTGAAATGTAGCACAGCAACGTAACCATGGGGAGGGCTGTGCTGCTGAAAGGAATCAAGTTCATGGAAAAGCCTCGGAAAATTCAAATGCACAGGCAAGAGAAAACCAAAGCGAAGTGACTCTCGTGTTTTCTCAAGCTGTAGCAAAGGAACGAGTGAATGAGGAAAAGCAGTGTCTGCATCCCACTGTCCGCTTCTCTCTAGCGCTATCTTACTCCCTCCTTGCGTAACCAGCAGATCTTCCAGTTAATGCAGTGGGATCACATTTAGTATCTTAAAGTGTTGTCCGCATTATCGTTCTGATGGACTGAACATGTTTTGATGTACAAATGCTGATCTTGAAGTGAAGGGGGCAAGCTGCAGCATACTGGAGATTATACTTAATTACTGAACCAAGCATTTATCTACTTACGTTTATGCGAAGTCTTGCATTTTCAACAGTTGAAGTAGCTGAAAACATTCTTTAATAGTGCTGATGTTACCCACTTTCAGCACCCTGTTCCTGAAAACAAACAGTTCAATAGATTGCCTTTAGGGGAAGTATTTTGCATGGTTGTTCCTAACCTGGAGCTTTGGGAAAACTGGGAGATAATTTAGGGGAAGCTATAAATCAGTGAAAAGGGACTTTTAGATTAAAGAATGCTTCTTCAACCATGACTGTGGCTCATAATAGGATGTTATAATCTCGTCATGTAGAAATTTCTGTGTTAAAAGAGGAGGCGAAGGGGAGGAAAGAACGAAGTGTACTTTTACCTTGTTCTGTTCAAATTCTGTCCCTGGAGGTTCTGCAGGATGGATCTGCAAATTGTCTCTTACGGTTGTTGCTTGTTTTTTTTTTTCAGTGCCTTCAATTTAGGAGAACCTCACCAGCATGAAAAGCAATTGTTACCTACACTAAAATACACTTTGGTGACCAGTGGAAGCAGGCAATGACATCAGTATGTAGGTGTGGAAGAATCCCTTTGATTTAGGAAACTGGTTTATTCCTATCATTGATGCCAATAGAAGCACTTCAGGATCCTTAAAACTGTAGTTTTATGTGTTTATTTTTTGTTTTTTAATAGGAAATGTCTTCTAACTTCCCATCCACATTTATTTGTGATTTGTTATTCCTTTTAAAAAATAAAATAAATAAATAGTGGTGACTTTTAGTTTAAGTAGGTTACTGTGTAAAAAGAACACCACCACCGCAGTGCCCATTCCACCTGTGCACGGTCTCTAATATGGGTGTATCTCCTTGCATGCAGAAGTGAATTGCAGCAGTAGTTCCCAGCAGTACCCTAGAATCATGAGCATGATGAGAGCAGTCATATCTCTTCGACATTTTTGTTCTGGTAGCTGAAACAAGGAAAGCTCTTCCAGTCTCTCCTGGTAAATTGGGCTGTCCAAATCCATGAACACCCTGATATCCCTTCTCTGCACCCATTTTAATATGCATTATCTCTTTTTTTTAATGTGGGTTTATTCCAGTTGAATTTTTATTCTAGTATTCTATGAGATTTCTAGTGAGCATACACTTTCATATATCTAGAAACATTAAAGCCTTTTCCTGTTACGAGGTATTTAATTTTTGATTTCCTTTCCACCCCTCCTAGAAAACATGTATTTCTAGAAGCCATATATTTCTTTTTATTACCAAAAAAATGCAGTAGATTGCCCAAGTAGTGTGTGGGAATTTCCGTTTCTTTTTTTTTTTTTTTAAATAAACCTATATACAGTGTTCTACTGCTCTGTGGAATGTTCTTGGGCAGTGCTGTATGTGGTAAATCATACCAGGTGTTATAAACTGTGTCTTGAAGTTTTTAATTACACGTCCAAACTGCATGTATACCACTGCTGGCCTTTTCAGTTTTTACTTATAGCAGATTTCTTTTAACTGGTGATTTTGATAGCTACATGTATTACATAAACAAGCAGGAGTGACAGATATGATCCTCAACTTTTTTTTTGTTGAATACTCCAAAGCAACTACTACTGTCCCTGCCACTACCACTCTCTTAGATAAAGTAAATGTTTTTAAAGTCAATTCTGCAGGGCTGCAGTTCTTGGCAACAAAATAATTTTGAACACTAGTAAGGAAATTTATGGATTTCAATTACAGCTTGTAGTGTATCATAATTCTAGTTTTATACCCTGTGCAGTTCAGTGTTTTGGATTTTTAATGGGTATAGAGCAGTAATCATAAAAGTGATTCAAAATGCACCCAGTAATTACAGAGATTTGCTGTTGCTTTTGCATTAAAAATGATGATGATTTACAATCAACAAAATTGCAGTCTATGGTTTTACTTCAGATACTCATGCTATTATACTGCTTATTAGTTATGGTCAGTGATTTAGAGCTTAAGAGCTACATGTTAGAAAGCTGTAAAATTAGTTATTCTTTAATAGATGATAACAGTAAATTTCAAACAGACGTTATATTAATTATAATCTTGTACATTAAATAATACATATGTAGCCCTTTGTATCTTCTTTTGTTGCTGGAAATTAATTACAACTATAGTGAAGTAGTTACTACAACAGTCATTCGTATGTATGTATTTTTCTTTTAGTTTCTATTATCGTCCAAGAATTTTAAGGTTAGCTGCCAGGCTCACTTATGTCTAGCAAGTAATGTAAATTTTCTTTCACCCCTACCTTCATGCATCAAAAGTCAAGGAGAACAGATTACTACCTGTAGGAAGTACTGTTTCTGAATTGGGCTTTGCAGTTGGGGACTAGAAGAGTTTAAGCTATTTTAACAGTAATGTGTTTCTTTAGAACATTATCAAGCATTAGCTTTTCCCCTTCTTATTAAACTTGGATTTTTAGCCAAGATAAGATAGCGATCAGGTACATTAGCAGTCAAGTCACAATGTAGAACGTACTGGCATAGTTACTGATTATATAGCTGTTTGTTAGAAATACTAACTGAAAAACTCAAAACTAGGGAAGTTTCTGAACTGTTGGATGTCTTGTTTTTTTCTACAAGCTGTCATGGAAAGAGTGCCCTTATTATTTTTGGCCAATAGTGTTACTGGAATAAACTTACAGTGCTTTATTTTAGCTTGTGTTTTATGTGGAATCTGCAGTTGAGTAAGGTTTCAGTCACTGTCTTGCGTTAACAGTTGTATTCATCTTACTGTTTGCAAAATATCCTGAAGTGATGGCCTCTAGAAATTCTCCTTGTCAAAATTCCTCATCTGAAAAAGGGTTTTGAAATGCAGCAGAGACCACCTTGGTACTAGTTGCTTTACGGTTTGCACACTTTGACAGATTCTTTTCAGCTTAGTACTGTGTTTCGGTGGTTATGATAGTGTGAGACAGGGTGCATCAGAAAACTAGAATAGCAAGATTTCATCTTGCTATTCTATTCATCTTTCATCATAGTTAAAGACTCAAGCATTATAAACACAAGCAGGAGAGATGAAACTCAAACCCTTACCTGAAAAGAGGTGGGTTTTTTCACTGTAGTGTATTCAGATCTAGAGTTTGTTGGATGGTTTTGATTAAAATTAAGAGTCTGAAATGTTTCATTCTAATTTTTACAGGTTGAGTGAACTTTGGGTTTCTGATGAAACTTGGCCCATGTTTCCAGCAGAATCTCTGTGGTCTGTAAAGCCTCATTTGTTCGTTTCTCCTTCTTGTCCTCTTCCTCGCTGGAGGACCTGAGAATCTCTAGCTGGTATCTGGCCTCAGTTTCTGCAGCCAACATCTGATGTATTTATGAGGCCCAGGTGGATTTCTATTGTGTAGCCAATGCTTCAGCATTTGAAGTCCAGGAATTGATTGTCAGGGTGAGGAAAAGTTTGCCCAGGAGCCATATATCCTGCAAGCCCTCGCAGCTGCTCAGTGAGATTGTGTTCTTGTGTGACTTCAGATGCCTTTTGCCAAATCAGGCTTTAACTACTGTACTTCCACAGCGCTAGCTGAGACAGTCTTTATCAGAATCAGGCCCTCATTTTACAAGCAGTTTAGACTGGTTGTGTTTTAAAAAAAAAAAAAAAAAAACACCAACCAAACTTAAAAAGCCTTTTTTAGGCAGTTAATTTTAAATCTGTGCTACCTTCCTCTTGTATGAGCACACACACACACACTAACTTCTCTTTGTATGAGAAAGATTAGTTTTGACTGGGATTAGTCCTGTGATATGGGTGAAGGTGGGATGGCATAAAAAGTATTAGGAGGCAGAGTGGAGACAGACACGAGGACATGAGGGATGGGGGGAATTCAAGAACATATCTTCAGAGACAGTGTTTGCCTCTGCCTCCTCAAAATGTGTGACCCTCTGTCCTGTGCACTGTAGATTCATGGTTTGTGAGCAGGATTGTTTCAGCTAAGTATTAACTGGAAGGGGCAGCGAGTGATGGATGAGTAGCAAACAGCCCTGACAGAGTCCTTTGCCCAAACTGTCTTTTCTTTCGTTTGTCAAGAGTTCAAGCCTGCCTGTTTCAAAATAGCTCTGGATTTGCAGAATTAATTATTGGGCAGAGTTTATCTTTTGGAAACTAGTATAGTGGATTGTGCTGGCTGGGTTAATACTTGCAGCTAATAATTCAGTGGTTTCTCTGTTTAGAGTTTTTCCATGTAATACGGGAAAGACAGAGAAAGTAAGACTTGAAGTTCCCAATAAGTCTGTAAAGCATGAACATCTGCTGGAGTCATGAGCTGCGTATTGACTGCGTTTGGTAACAGGGCAAAGGCAGCTGATCATGATTGTCCTTCTCTTAATTACTTTGTCAAATGTCGCTATGGTTCCATGGAGGGAAAAAAGGTATTGCCTTAATGACAAGGAAATAAGATAAACAGCAAGCAAAAATGGGGTAGACTGCCAGTATGCTGCTGCTCTTAGTTTTATTCAATAGTAACTGTCATTATTATGTTGAATCCTTTCTTGCTAAGAGCTTGGTACTTTTCTTCTACCAAAATATATGTTCTGGAGTTACAGTTTTAAAGACTGTTGACCTTTCATCCTTCTAGTAATTATCCAAAGTGAATATAGGTCAGAGTCTCAGTTTGGATGTTCCTTCTACACTTTCATTTTCTCTAGCCTTATGTTCATCCACCCTAATATTGATATTTTTAATGTCTTTTTAATGAGTGCTTTTATGCAGCAAGATGAGGAAGAGGTATATTTTGCACTTGTGAATGACTTGCCAAAATGTAAAATGGTCAGGCTTCAAATGAATCTATTACTTGAAGCTCAGCCCAGCAGTAGAAATTACATTTGAGACCTTTGGACCTTCAAGGGACAGTAGTAATCCATAGTTAATCTTTGTTAGCAAAATCAAAGACACGTTGATACATTTTTAACACTGAAATATTTATAACATTATGCTCCAAAAGAGAGAGAATATGTAAGCCAAAAGTGTGTTATATCCTGCTAACACCATATTGATCGTTTAGCTTGTGAAGCTCAAATAAGGCACTTGTGGTCTGTAAGGTGAAGTACACCCATGACTACGTAACAATTGCAAGCTGTGACTGCACGAAGGCAGAATCAGACTTCTCAGATTGCAGTCTAAACTGTGATGTTACTGCTATCATCTAGCTAGCTCCAGTGTCAACTGTGAAATTCTGCTGGGAATTTTCTGGGCAGCAAGGCACACACGGTAGGTAGATATGCAAGTTACGCTTTTGCTTTCCTGGAGCTGACCTTAGTCGTCTTGATTTGTTAAATGCTGTTGAGTCCCCTGAGCATTTCTCTCTGTGGGAGTACAAACCAGTAAGTTTCCTGTGCATAACAACCCGCTACAGCTGTTTGTTAACACTCTGCTATAAAAGTAACTATTTGCCTTCAGTCATCCTGAATTAAGTTAGCTTTTTAAAAGGAAATATTCTGAAACCAGCTGCATTTACATGCATTAGCTGAAGCTGCCTAATTAGTTTAATTAATTAGCATAATTAGCTACAGCTTCATTGTTCTGCATAGTTAGACTGCTGGGTAAGCCTTTGGGCTCAAAAAGAGTATTTGGAGTACCTGGGCTAAACTAGCATATACAGGGATGAATTGACTATTTATTTATTAGTCTCAGAAGTAATAAAAGATGACATGGGATTTACTGAAGGTACTGATGGAGTTAGTCTTTATGTATAAAGGAGATCTTTAAGTCTGCTAGCATGTGGAGTCTTCATATGAGAAGACTTACATGAACTTGATTTTAACAGTTTTTCTTGTGGCAAATATAAAACATGAGTTTGGACTATGTTACAATGACTGCATGTGAGATCGGAGTGTAACTTGTTGGGATAGTTTAATATAAGTTACCAACAAAAGGTCCAGTCACTTGTATTCACTTTTTAAATTATAAATTCTATATGGGTTGTTTCAGAGCTTTGTTAGGTGTCTGCGAGTGGCATTCAGGGCACTGAGGAGCACCAGCAGTCGAAGCAGCTGTGTTCACCACCATGTCAGATGTCTGGGCAGACTCGGTTTGCTGATGGTAGACCAGCATCTCTCTGATGTCTGAGAGCAGCACAGCTGAGGCTGTCAGAGTGCTTCGGTACCCTGCTCTCCACACCTGCAGCCTCAGACTGTGCCAGGCTCCGTGCCCTTTCACAGCTGTGCAAATCAGTGGGCAATGGGCTGCCGTGGCCACGTGCAAGTGCATGCTCACCTCCTCAGGCTGTCCAAGGGACTAGTGCTTTTTTCTAGGTCAGGTTACTTGTGGAGAGGTGTAGATGTACACTCTGTGTCTCTGTATGGCTGACAGTGTATAGAGTTGGGGTTTTTGCCTGACTGCTCAGAAAACTTGAGGGCCAGGATTTGTCCCTAATGTAATGTACAAAACTTTCGTGGAGTCACTGCAGAGTTGAATCTGGTATGTTTTGTCTTGTATGTCTTTTTAAACTAAAACAGTAGTAGCAGGATGAAAAATATTCAGTAAAACAAGTGTAGATTTATATTTTAGATACTGTTAATTTTAAGGCACAGTATTTGGTAAATAATACCAAATTTTGTCACCAGATAGATTTACAAGGCCTTTAGGAAAATTGAAGCACTGCATTATCTGCTTTTGAGTTAATTCTTCATATATTCTGGATATAGTCACAGAACTGCATCACAGCCATCCCTTTTCCTGTTTCTTATTGAATCAGAATTTACACTTCTTTGTCCTGGAATGACTTCTGTAAAAGATATTATTCCTTTTATATTCGTTTATGTAGTGATCTGCAGAAATGTGAGAAAGAGGATGGCCCATGTGGCTCTCTCTCCCTCTTACTATTTTCCTTCTTAATACCTTGCAAATGATCTGTCTGAGCGTTGTGTGAGTTTCTATTGTACGTTTCTCAGTAAGCATGCAGTACCAAAGCATGCCATGCACTACACCAGCAACCAAAATATTGAGGCTTATACAGCAAAGGTGTGAAAGGGAGATAAGGCTTTGTGTTGCACTTTTGTATAGTTACAAGTTCTAAAAAAAAAAATTAAAATAGAGAAATGGAGCAATAATGAGTACATGTGTGAAAGGGCAGCAGCTGGCATGGACTTGGATAATTTTAAGTGTGAAATTGAAATCGTCTTGTGATCATAGTAAGTGTCTACATTATTAATGCCTGGTGTATTGCTTCCTACAGCAATGGTGCTGTCACTTGTCTGTGAAGTAATATGTAGCAGACACTTTATTTCGGTAATCAGCCTAAAAATAATTTTAAGAGGTGCAATTTCAGAGGCTCGATTGGAACCGGACACTTGTGACTGATCAGTTCAAGGACACAGTCAGTATTGAAGCTTAGCATGAACCCTGATTATTCAAAATCTTGCCTCTTGTAAATAAATGGAAATGTTATTTTACTGTGTGAGCATTTCCTAAACCAGCACCACTTGCTTCAGAAAACCTTGTAGATAAATGATGAGTGTATACTAGGGGCCATATGGATGGAGAAGTGTTGAAAGCCAGAGTAATTTATTACAATCAGCTTGTTCCTGGAACAGGTGAGGTAAATCATTAGTTGCCAAGGACATCTCATGAGTGCGCAGAGAAGCAATACATTAACTGAGGAAAAAACAGACCACAAATTTAGTATTCTCTTGTCCCAACTATAAACGAGGAAGAGGAGAGGGGGACAAACAGGATACTCTGCCTCACAAGGACTAGGGAAGACATTGTGTTGCGTTTTTTGTTGTTGTGGCAAATGTATATTGCTGTGAGTGGCTAAGTTTTATTTGTCCTGCTAGTTGTTACTGATACACAAATGGGCTCGAAGAGGAGTTTGCATCCCCTATTTATTCTTTAGACAGTTTTCTGCACCTGATGACAATCCTAAAACTTCAGCAGCCTGTGGATTCCCTTGTCCAAATCTTAAAACTCACTGTTATTTTACTTGGACAGTAGAGTTGGTTGAATTTTTTCTGACAATATTTTAGTGAAGCAGTATTTTTTAAGTATGTAGGATTTGATGCTACAGCACTCTTTAATGTTTCAGTTTTTCACAAGAAACAGCAACATTCATTGTAATTTTAATAAAAGATTTTAAATGGTCTGTTTAGAATAGAGTATTTAATTTTATTTAAATAAGTCTGTATATCAAGTGAACGTGATGTGTTTTGGGGTTTTTTGTCTTGTTTTTACCTCCTACGGAAATGACGAGATTGTCTTTCAGAAAACGGAAGTGATAGTTTTTTCCTTTGAAAGAAAAAAAATTAGTTGGTGCTGATGCAAGACTTGCACACTAAGGAAGGTGGGAGACAAAAGTAAGGAATATGATGAGGTAGAGGCCACCCAGGAGAGTCATTACAAGCTTATTCTTATTCTTTTGGAAACTGCGAAGGAAATGTTGCAGTGTAAAGGGAGTACAAAGAAAGCTGAGACAGAAGTAAAGGTTAGTGTAGCGTGTAGCTGTCCTATGCCAAAGTCCCAAACCTCGCATGTTCCTGATTATGGTTGCTTTTTGGGAGAGTTTGTTTCATGATGAGAATTAAGTAAAGCTGTGGCCTACCCTATAAACTGATGCTGTTATCCTTGCTGCGTGTTTGAACAGTGATAGCTAAATGCTGTCAGATAAGAAAGTGACTATTTGACTTGCTTTAGACAGCTGGAACCTTTTAAAGCACATCAACATGCTCTGTGTGTTTGTTTCTACCTTTAAGGTTTGCATGTCAGTATTCCCATATAAACTTGGGTCTTGGCATTGCATGACTCATCTCTCTGCTGGCAACCTAAACCCCTTTAGATCACAATTTGTTGCAATCTGTTGCTTCCAGATCGTGTTCTAATCTGTGATGAAAGATACCAACTTTTTCCCCATTTTCTTCCTTCATACACACCAGACTAGGTCTCTAGTGCAGCTGACACATACAGTGCATCAGGCAGAGTTTGTGCGGAACTGTTCTTGTTACGTTCATACAGCTTGGAAATTAAATCAGACCTTGACTGCTGTATGGGTTCTCAAACAATGAGACTTCCATCCTAGTCAAATTACTCTAGTTGTAGCAACACTTCATGTCATACTGCTAACTTTGGCTTTCTTTATACTGCCAAGCTGACTTCTGTAAGTGATGTGCAGAGAATCTCTACATGTTGCTCTTCTCATCTTGGTTGTTTCAGGAATGAGATTCTCCCGTTTTATATATGCCAGTCTTGATAGTTTGTTGCAGATGTTTATTGTTGTTGACATGCTAAGAAGGGGTGCAGCCCAGCCTAAGAATGGTACCTCTCAAAACTTCCATTTCTCCAGACAAGATGGCCTTTTCTTGTTCAGGATGCTACTTGGCTGAGGGTCTCAGGCCTTTGCCTGAGAAAGGGTCTTTCAAACCTTTGCCCTTTCTATGTAGGGTGGCACACTTGGGAAGGGACCTGCTTTTTGGATCTTCCTGTCCCTCTGAGAAACCTGTGTGGAGATAAGACAGCAAAGGAATTGTATCATTAGTGTAAGAGCACTGATATTTGAATAGCTATGCCAATCAACTTATTCTTTGTCATAGGAGAGGAGGATTTTTTCTAATGCTATTTTTATCATATTCTGTCTCTTTTGCCTCCTCTCCAGTTGTTTAATAAGGCTCCTGGATGACTGAGTTAATAAATAACTTGCATCTTCCTCCTGCTCTGCATACTAATCCAGTTCTTCGCGACCGCTGTGTCCAGTAGGCAGTTGTGATTGGCTCTGGGCTTTTTTTCTAAGCTACTTGGAAATAGGAGCTACATCTCCTCTGAACTGCTCAGCCGGTGCTTTCCTGCTGCAGTGGAAGGCAGGAAATGTAATCTGTGATTGGTGTCGAGGAGATGCAGTGTCCTGCTGAGGGCTCTGTCATTAGTCTCCCTCTGTGTCTTGAAATCAGAAGATTCTTTTCCTAGTGGTAAAATATCAGTGATTGGAATGCGTGTACGGCAGCATAAAGAGGTAACATATGAAACAAGTCATCTCCTGATGATGAATTCAAGAAATACGATATGTCACAGATGGCAGAAGGGCTGTAACAGAGATAAATGGATGCAGTTAAAGTCTATACTAAAAAAAATAAAATCTTCTGAATAGTGGACTTGGTTGAAATCCTCATTCCCGTGTGTATGAAAAAGCAAGGCATTTGGGAATGAAGCTTGTTTCTTGAGTCTTAAAAACTGACACTAGGAATATTTATTGAAGTGTTTTTAACATGATGATGATGATGATTATTATTCCTTACTTTTAAGTGTTCCAGGCTTTATTAGAGAATTAAAAGGCACAGCAGTGTTCCATCTTTAACAACTGCAGGACAGTGATTGAAGTGATTGATTCTGGAGCTGGAGCCAGGAAAATAGATACGTTAATTGCAATTGAATGGGATGTTTAATATATATTTGTGTAATGTGAGTTTATGTCCATTTTTTAAATTTCTATCGCACTGCTTCAGTCCCAGGACTTCACAGAGTTAATCAGTGCACAGAATTTGTGCTGTTTTCTGCACAAGATTGTTCTGAACATTGTGTGTTGGTTTTCCAACTAGAAGCAGCAACTCTGAAAAGGTAAAAAATTCTTGCAAGTGGTAGGAGGAGGAATTGGATGTTAAAGTGTGGATCAGCTGTTCATGGGAAACTTCCTGGGGAGAAATAGCTTATGTTCTGATCTTGAACTAAGTGATCAATATGAGAGGGAGTTAAGTGCTGTTAAAAAAAAAAAATCAACCAACCAAAATCCCAAACGGCAAAAAAAAAATCCCTCCAAAACCCCAGTATTAGTCAAGGTAGCATTATTTCAGGCAAGTGTTTTATTGCAGTAAATCTTAGATAGTCCTCATTTCCTTTATAATTTAAATGTACCAAGTTCAGTCAATAGGGAGACTACTGGCAAAGAACTGACCTGTAAGGTAATGGAGACTTGCTGGGTTTATTATTCAATACTTGGGTATCACCCCAGCTCCAGGTTAGCCTACCGGATCTGTGACCTGAGGTGGTTTGGTACTGAGTGTTGTCATGTTTGTTAATGAGAACTATCTTTGTGCCAGGTTAGCACTTGCTGCCACGCTGTGTTACAAACGTGTTGAGACTCTCTTGGACTTAACCATCTGAACAGCCAAAATGAACTATGAAACAGAAAACAAGGCAAAGGGCAGAGCTGATGAATATAAGAATTGGGACTCAATCTTGCAGGTTGATAATCTGTCTTCAAAGCTGTGCTGACTATTGATAAAGGGAAATAGGGACCTTTCTTTTAGCTACTCCTGTCCTTGGTTCAGCAGCCCTGCAGTTTTCGTCTGGGAATCTTCTTTTTGTCTGGTTCTCGATATGTGAAGCCTGGTAGTTTGTCATGAGATATAGTCTACATTTGGTGATCTAGTGCCACCATTTTGCCAAGTGACATATTTTTTTATCTTGTTTGAAGTATACAGAAACAACATGAGAATTTTCCTGTTTGCCCCTTCAGGCAGGTGGCAGTGATGGCTGGATGAGCTGGCTGGCAGCTCCCCGGTTCCTATCTATGTCTCCTTTCACTCCAGAAACAGTCACTTTGCTTCATGTTTCTAATCCTCTCAATGACAAAACTATTTTTCTCATTTAGCAAATGTGAAATTTTCATGTTATACACAATATTTTCAGTGCTAGAGTAACCTGAGCATAAATAAAATAGTATAATCAACAAAAATGCCTTTGTTATGTTTATGTTTTCAAGTAAGCAAATACTTAGTCATATCTCCCCAGAGATGGGAAGACAGTAGTTATGTAAACCAGTTACAAACTACTTTGCTGTTTGCTACTGTTGGCTTTTGTTTCCGATAAAAAGTGTTGTTTGATTTGTTTGGATTTTTTTAAACAACATTGTTGCTCAGTATCAGTGGCTTCAAGTTGGTGTGTCATATTCCAACAGTTTGGGTTTCATGAGAGTTGAGAAAGGGCCAGTACATAGTTAATGAGTTTCTTGGTTTTCCAGCTAGCGCAGCTGCACTTCTGAAGTAGGAAAATATATACAAATCTAAATTAGTATTTAGTTTAGCTGAATTGAGAGATTTATTTTCTTTTTCAAGAAAACTATAGATGATTATTGGAATAAATTAATCACTTTCTAGCAAAATGCTTTTCTCACAAAGTGGGAATAATTATTTTAGCAGGGGTTTGGATTTTTTTAATCTGTATTATCTCAGCAGTGATACTTTCAAGGCTGTGGGAATACTTCTTAATATTGGAGGTGATAATTATATTTTGTGTTCCTTTAATCTATAGATTCTGTAATCTCTTGACCTAGATCCCTACCTCGTGAACTGAAAAATAAAAGTACTTGATTATGTAGAGGTCTTCATCAGTAGATCTCAAGTGTTTTACAATGGAAATAAGTACCATTTGACAGGTGATGAAACTTAGGAATAGCAGTGAAATAAATCACCTGAACGTGCTCATTAGATCAGTTGAAAACCTGGGAATAAACCACAATTTTCCTGTGCCACTCTTGTTTTCTTTCCAATAAAAAAATACCTCCTTGTGCAGCCATTTTTTTTCCTGAAATTTCAGTTTTTCCTGGAAAGAATAGCTGGTAGTTACTAAAAATAGTAATAAGTAGCATATGTGTGCACATATAGTGTTATAGTGCTTGCCTGCTCATGGCTCTTTGCAAACGCTAATTATTCTAATTATCTGCAAGGTTAATAAAATGATCTACAAGGTTATATTTTATTATATGTTGTAAGTATCATTAATATTCCTAATTATCTCCAATGTTAATATAATTTCTAAATTCGATCAGACAAAGCTGTCTCTTCTCCAATGACAACATCAATCTTTATGGTTTCATAGAATGTAAAAAAAAAAAAGGAACTCGGTTTATTGTGTAAAGTGAGATTTATCTCTTTATAGAAGAAGTTTTGGGGTTGATTTTTTTTTTTTATAAAGATTGAGTAGAGGTCTCAGTATTGTCTTTCTGAAAAAGCTGTGAGAGTGGTTATTCTTGGCCTCCAGCACAGATCAAAGGAAGTAATTCTGAAGTGGGATTAAACTTTTATTTCTGTCTTAACACGTGCCCCGTATGCATAAATTGGATTTATTTCAGCTGAAATAGAATATTTCCATTGTATATACCTTGTTGATCTGTCACTGGATTATATTTGCTTTTCCTGTGGGTCATGTCTTGCTGACACTCACAGTTAATTAGTTTGATGTATGTAGTCAGGTCTTTCCTCCTGTAATTTTTTGATATAAACAGACCTTGCACTCTGAAGTGTTATAGCTGTTTCTTTTCCATACCTTAATCCTCAAGATCATTCCATTCTGTGTGAGAGTGACCCTTCTGTGTGTTGCTGAACCTCTCCTGCTTTTTGATGTTCACAAATTCCTCTTGCTCCTTTTTTTATGTCAGGGAAAATACTAAACAAGATCAGTCTCACGACTGATCATTGAAGAACACCAGCAACAACCTTGTTTACTTGTTGTGTAGTTTCCTCTTTATAACCTAGCTACATCTCTGCTTTCAAATTCCTGTACTAATAGCCCCGCTGCCCCTGTAGGAAACTAGATTAATTTTATGTACATGTGGTGAAAATGTGAGATTGAACAGGTGAGCTGACTGGACTGCAACATGTAAAATTGTTGAGCTACTGGTCAAGCTGAGGAACATCTCATTTTGGATGGCAACAGTGCAGATTGCCAGTATGGCTCCCATCTACAAAAAGGGATTAAGTGGCCATCCTGGAAACTAGAGACCAGTAAGACTGACTTGTATTTATGACATGATGGTAGAGCCTGTGATAAAGGATAAGATCAGTGAAGAGATGGCTAAATGCTTTTGGGAGAAGGTGAGCATGGCTTCAGTAAAGGGAAATCCAACAAGGATTTTGAATGCGTACATGGTGTGTGAAGAGGGGAGGGGAATCTCGTGGACATAAGCTTATTGGATTTTTCTGAAAGACTCAGTGATTCCACATCAAATATTGGAAGCCAGATGGCTGTGGAATTGGAAAAAAAGATGCTTTCATAGGTTAAGGGGCAGGAAGGAGAAAGTTGGGGGCTAATAATAAATTTTCAGGTTGAAGAAGAGTCACAGGTATTCACACTGGGATTTATGCTGGGACAGGTTTTGATCAGTATGTTCAGTGATGTGAAGAAGAGCTGAAACAGTGAAATCCCTAATCTTATGGATGATGTTGAGCTGCTTTTTCAAGTGGTTAAATGCTGTGGTGGTGTTGGGGAACTGCAGGAGGAGCCTCAAAACCAAGTGGGCATAAAGGCAGCAGATAGCTTTAGCGCAGAAGAATATTTAACTACTGCATTGAGGGGAAGAATAATCCAAACCAGACCTACATGTTTCTGAACTTGGAAATGCCAGTTACAACTTAGGAACGTCACAGCATGACAGAGTGGATTTGCTATGAGCCAAATCTTGTGACATGAAAACTACAGTGGAATCAAAACTTGTAGGATATGGGTGTGAAATGAATAAAGAAGGCATTCCTGACACAACAAGTAGGGAAGTTCTGAAACTGCCCATCCTCACAACAGGGAGGGAGATGAACTGCATAAAGTGACTGTTCCCATGTGTGCTCCCTCAATACCCTTCTCCCATTGCTGCTGCAACTGGGGACAGAATACAGAGCTCAATGTACCAATGGTCTGAACCACTGGGACATGTTTCTTGTTCTGCCACAAGTGATCTGTTAGGTTTATGCGAAAATCTTCCCACTGACTCAATGACTCTCATTCCTGCTCACAATTAGGGAATGCAGATTATCTAGTTTTCCAAATTCAAGCATAAACCTCTGCCTCAATTAGTCTAAGGGTTTATCCTCTATTGTTCGTGTCTCCTGCCCTCGTGTTGAGTATTCTCTGCTATTGAAAACCGAGCCAAAGTAGTTTTTGGTCCATATTTAAACACCATCCTCCCCAAAGTTTTTTAAATAACTGATGAAAATAATCCATTTTGTACCTCTTCCAGCAGCCACTAAGCCTTGCTGTTATTAGTTCCCTTTTTTCATCAGTTTCTATGTGGTAGATTCAGTTACTGAGATAACTGTATTTGTGACTTCTTCAGTAAAACGCTGTCCTTCACTCACAGCTTCAGATTTGTGTTTTACATGAATTTGCTACAGTAAAATTTTGTTGATCTTCTGTGTGAATCTTCAACTTGATGCATGCCATGAGCAAGCCCAGCAGTAGGATTTTGTTTATTATAGAAAGTTAAGCATAAGTATAAGCCTTCACAGGATCATGTTTCTGGGTTTCACTTAATTGGTTGCTTAAATGCCTAACATAGGCTGTGACTTGTTCTTTTGACTTCAAAGCTACTTACCTTGTGTATGTTTATGTGGGAATTGTCTTTCTAAGATCATAACAGAATGGAATAGAGCTGGAGAAGCTCTAAGGGACTGGAGGGCCTTTCAAAGGATTCTTTTCAAGAGCAAACATCAGGGCTTTTTTTATATTTCATTGATCTATTTTAAAAAATTAAATATAACAATGTGTACTGTAGACATCCACTGTAACTTCTTTAAGTTTTAAATTTCATCATTTGACTATTGTCTCTCACTATCAACTTGACTTAAGATAAAACATTCATTTTAGTTTGTTTATTCATTCTCTGTCCATGAATTTCACTAGCAAAGGATGGATAGTGGGGGTTTTGGTATGGAACAACGTAATATCATTTTTGTATTGTATTAAAACATTGATTTATTTTTTGATTTCTTTTAGCTCAGTATTTTAATATAAGTTTGGGGGCTTTTTAAATGCCATAAGCAGCAGTTTGAAAAGATGCATGAGTGAAATTCTCTGTGTAATCCATCTAGCATTTTGTGGTAGCACTATGCAATTTGGTAGGATACCAAATCAATTAATAACAGCCTAATAGCCAGCATACTAGCACCAGCAAGAAATTGTTTCAACTGTGACTTTTTTCAATCCCTAAAAATTGTTCATTGATTTAATGCAATTTACAATAATAGCATAATGAAAAAATTATGATAAAAATGTGGTTTTAATATATGATTGTGCTTTGAAAAAAACTTGATGTGATCCACAGACAAAGCTTATGTTCTTGATGGAGGAGAATTAGAAAAGTCTAAGAATGCTTCAGAATATGTTGAATTTTACTTTTAATAGTAAAATAAGGGGAAGATGTTTCTGGGGTTTAGGACTGTAACAGAGCATAAGATCATCTAAACATCCTGATACCACTGACCAAGGAATCTCTCCCAATTTCACTTGTGCCTCTACTCTTGGAAATCTTTATCAAAGTCTATGCTCATGCTATAACTCCTCTGGAATAGCAGGTTGAGGCACAGACTTGCATTCCATTTAAGCTATTTGTAAGCCTCTTAGTAAGATTTTTTTGTTAGTGCTTGGAAGATTGCATGATCTCCTGCAGTGAGGTGAGTGTGGCTGTTCAGTTAAAGCTTGCAGGGAGTGCTGGGGTCCTCTCCCCAGCCCCCTTCCCTTCCTGGCCCCGACTCTTCACTCACATCTCCCCTACAAGAGTCGGGGCAGATGTGCCGTGACACATGTTTCAGAAGGGCTGACTTTCAGCCTTCACAGATGGGTGGTAGATTGTAAATTCTGCTCGCGTTCAGTTTTGCAGGGGCCATCGTTCTGATGAAGGCAGCTGAAACTGTCAACACCTAACAGTGCTTGAAGATAATGAGTGTAATATAAACCTGAGAAGCCTGTGAACAGCGTCGGCTTCCCACATAGTAGATGAAATCCACTGGGTCTCTGCATTTCAAGAAAGTCTTTTAATCCTATTCAGGCATTCATAATACTACAGTGCTTATGTGAAAAATTCTGGTTGTTCAAAGAAGCATGTTAACTAAAAAGTTAAAAGTATTTAAGCGTCCCATGTTTAATGTGTTCCAAAATCACCCCAGTACGTTGACAGCTGGTTATTAATTACAGTGCCATGGATAAATATGCCATGATAATACAACACATTTTTTATGTAACTAATATACATGTTTTCCAGTGCATGCTCAGTGTTTCCTTGGTGGATTTCAGTAATAAAATACGATATAGTAGATATTTATGTTCTTCACTAGCTTAGCTAGTTTTAGTTGAGTGCAACGTAGAAGTGAATTTCATTATCAGTTAGTAATGTTTGTGATATTTGGGTTTTTTTTTCTAGAAGAAAATGTATTTGTATTTAAGTTACTTTACTTTTTCTGAAAGGAAGGTAGGAGGAATAAGCCCTTGATAAGGTGCTTTCAGAAGGTCTAAAACCAGGAAACTTCATGATGGAAGAGGCCTGGCTTTCAAAACCCTTCTTTGAAATGAAATAGAATACAAAATATTGTAGTATAATCTCCAAGGAAACTAATTAAATGGAGAAATGATCATAAAATGTGTGAATTAATTGCTGAGAATCATGCATACAGAAATAATTTGTCTTCTGTCAATGTGTGTGGCTTTAGAATAGAATAGCGTATTGTTTGAAGACACTTACAGCTGCTACTAGCCATGGAGCATTTGGTGTGATTTCCCTTTTATTTGACTATTGCAATTTAAACGGCCTAAGCTTTTTAATTATGTGACCTGTTAGGATAGGGATTTACAGTGGTAACGTGTGACTTTTGTTGTAGAAACCACATGGATGCTCTACAAATGTTCAGTAATTATTATTACAAACACTGGTCCACATACGCTCATGACATTTACAGAACTATAAGATGATAGTTTCTGCCAAGAATCCATTTTACTGTAATAAATAGCTTATCTGTGTTATCCTCAAACATTTCCATCACTGAGAGCTGCACTCCTTCTTGTTCATCCTCAAGCTGTAGAGTACTTAGTATATTGTTAGTTAAAACTATAAAGTCAAGTTTGACAATAGAATGCAAATTGAAATTCATCAGTAGCACTTGTGAACCCATTTGCTGAGCTTGTGATGCTCTTGGTAAGCCATGTTGTTGTGGGAATACATAAAGAACAAATGAAGCTGGGGAGAATTTACACCAACTGTGAAGGCAATAACCCATTTTATTTACTTCCTTGAAAGTGCAATTCAGAAAAGAATTTTACTTTTAACTTTCTGACATAGCAAGGATGTCCAAATTAAATCTACATGGTGACAGTTACTGTGTCCTGAATGGTTAAACACCATACAACAACCTGACTGACATTTTTCTCATAGTCTCTCTGGAAGCTCATCATTGCTACTTCTATTTTGCTCTTTAATACTATTTCTACAGAAAGAAAAGACATCATTTTTTGTAAAACTACAAGTGTTTAATTCAAAATAAACAAACGTCAGCTTTGTGTGATGGAAGCTGTACAGTAGAGCTTTGGCTTAATTTTTAATTAATACAAAACTATTTGCTTGGAATTACAGATCTTTGCTAAACAGTTCCAAGAAATGCTGCAGAACCTCCATGTAAAACTGCAAAATCCTGGATGCATTTAAGCTATTACTTGCATATAAAATGGATTTTTTTTTTTTACAATTTATATTATTTACTGCTTTGTAATGTAGAAAGAACAGTTGGTTAGGAGGAGACACGTGCTGGCTTTTACGAGTTTGTAAGTGACTTACAGTGAAATACACCATTGTGGGAATGAATATAGCTAGTGAAGGCTATAGATAAAGTTGCTGTGCACTAATAAAACTGATACACTGAGCAATTATCAGGCTTTGTAGAATAAGGGTCAATAAACACCAATGACATTAGCTTAGTTTTACGCAAGTGAGCTGTTGCACTCAAAGAAAGAGTACTTCTCACTCATGTCTAAAGTTAAGGAAACATTAACTTGTTTGAAGTGTTAATCCCATGGAGGTTGTTTTCTGGAATGGGAATCAGTATAAAACTGTCATTATTACATTTTTTGCATATCCCACAAGAAAGACAATGCTTTTCTGAAAAGAATGCTTTTGACCAAGAGTTTGGATGGGTTTGGTTTTTCTAGTTTTGGGGTTTTTTTTGGGGGGTGGTGGGTTGGGCTTGGTTTTTTGCTTTTTGTGTGGTTTTATATTATTCTTGTGAGCATCTCTCTGTTAATGTGTTGCATGTGCTTTAGTGACATTTCTTTTTTCATTCAAGCTTTAGGCATCTTACTTTTGTTGTGGAGTGTGATAAAAAACTGAACAATATTCCATTTTTTTCTGTTTTGGTCTTAGACCAATAGCTGCATGGTACAGTGACCAGCTCAAGTTATGGCATAGAGTGTACTTACATGTTTGATAAATGTATATATTTAATTTTAGCTCCTGTTTTGCAGTTCTTAAGACAAAACACTATAGTGCTGCAGTGGATAGTGCACATCAATGTGCAGTATAGAATCAGGCCAGTAGTAACTTTTCCCACTGGAAAGTGCTATTGAGTCACACAAAGATACAAGTCAACCTTTCTTGAGAGAATAAATATCAAAAGGCAAATGAAGTAAAGTGAATAAAAAAGGATTATCTCTAACTTACAGCTTTGGGAAGACTTCAAAATTTTATAAATGTATGAATTTCAGATTGGAAATAAATGGGTTAAACGCTGCATTTAGATCTGGTTTCTACTTTCCAGTTAGTTCTGCCAAAAAGTAATTCCACTGGAACATTAGGAAGGAAATAAACTTTTAAACATAATTTAAGACCGGAAAATCTTTTATGGTTGTATTTTGTATCACGACTTTTATAAAAATGAAACATTTTAAAATACGTACAGGATAAAGTAGTATATCCCTGGGACCAAATGTCAGGCATGTCACTGTTTTCTGTATTTGTTTTAGTGGTTCTAAGTGCTTAACATTCTCATCAGCTAGTTCATATACTAATGACTTACTTCTGTAAAATCCTTTAAGAATAGGGAAATCTGCCCGTTCCCTGAATATCGTTCTGGGGCTTGTTCAACAATGTAAGTGCTTACATGAGAGTGTGTGAGGTCTTCAGTTTTATTTAAATATTGTCCTAAAAGTATTTCCCTGTTGTTTTTTTTTTTGGGGGGGGGAGGGGCCTGTAACTCTGAAGCAGTTTGTTTAGTCTTTTCAGACAGCATAATTATATTGATTTTTTTTTTTTTTTTTTTTTCCTTTCTACCTCTTTACTTAAAGCTATTGTTGCAGTGGAACTATACTTGATGCTGTCAATTCCATTGAATAACAGCTTATCCTTGAAGTATTTCCAAATTCCATATATAAGCTGCTACTCATAAGAATAAGTATCTTGAAACTTGGTCCTTCTAAAGAAACCAACACAAGAAGCACATTTTTTTGTATTGTTTGAGTTACTGTTTAGATTTATCATGACTTGCAGAATTCTGTAGCTTATTGGTTTTTATTCTTGCAAGATCAACAAATTAGTCCAATGGTGTCAACAATTATCCCTCACTGTTCTTTGGAAAGAACCTGAATGCTTTGGGCAGTTCTCAGACCTTCTGTATATTCAATGAACAGGGAGATGTATATTGTATATAGAAATTTGGTTTCCAAATTTTGGACAAGGACATATTCTGAAATATCATTTGGTGATTATTATTGGTTTCTCTTGAATATTCATTGGATTGCCATTGAAAGCAAATCATGCTTGTGACTAAGTGTGAGCAAAGCAGGTGTATGCTTGTGGGAATGGTCTGCAGCTATGTGTCAGCTCCAGCCAACAGTGATGTGGGAGGCCTTGTATCTATTAACAAAAAAGCATAATTTGCCAAATGTTGAAATTAGCATTTAAGATGTTGACTGGACAAAGAGAACCACAGACATTATAGATGATTGAGACCTGTCCTTCTAGAGTCAAATATAGATGATTGAGGCCTCACAGTCCATTGTGAAACTAAAAAAGAATTTAAATGTCTGGTTTTTAAACTAGCATGTCCTTGCACATGCAAGGAGGGGATCATCTGAGACATACAAAGAGGGTAAAGCACAGTTCCCAGTCTTAAAACTGAAACAATCTTCCAAGGGTTCTACTGATGCTATCAAAAATAAAAATTGTTTTGTGGGTTTTTTTTAACTGAAGGTAAACCAAAGTATTTTCAACCAAAATGATAATTTTCAAAAAAAAAAGTTAATAAAACTGCCACTTGAGCTATAACTTCAGTCAGTCTCATAATAAGACTTAAATGTTACAGCCATGCTTCATTCTTATAATTAGGAGGAAGGAGAAATAAAGACAGAATATCTTACTTTGTGAGCACTTGCCTTAATAGTGGTTCCCTCATTTTATTTTATTTAACATGGTGCAGTTTTACCTACTTTGGCATGCCCCTATATAGTCACAATTTTGTTTCAAAAGCCATTGTGAGATGATACGTTATGAGGCTTTCATTTCCATAGCTCCATACAATGTTTTAGCAAACCATATGCATCTGTGGATCCTTCCCTCCCGGTCTGGTGCCAGAAGGTTCACTAGATCAAAAACTAGAAACTACCAGAATCTAAACCCACCAAAATTTAAAACAGAAAATCTAAAAACTTTCAAAAACCTGAAGAGTCTACACCCCTGGAAAAATGGCATGCAAATGTATTCTGTCAGCCTTCTGAATGGAAGGGGTAGGGATCAAGGGAAGAAGACCTTGGAGAGTTATATCTGAAAGTCCCAGAAATAAGAAGTGTGAAAGACAAAAAGCAAAATAACAAAACCTAAAATATTCTCCATAGGGAGTGCGTTAAGTAAGCAAGAAAATAGCTATGCATTCAGTAAATTTGAGCATGTGTTGAAGAGCATATGAATTTATTTTGCAATCTAGTCAAATTACTGTTAATCGGAGTAGAATATGGAAGTAACTTAAAAATAAATTCAGTCTCAATTCAAACATTTGTTTCACATGCCACCTCCTTTCCCATCCCCTTCAAGTGTACGAAACAGATCAGAGGAGAAAATCTAGCTGTAGAAACAAGTTGAAACACTCCATGATAAATTGTAAAGAATGTGTTACTTTGAGATGAGAATTTAACCAAAAAGACCTGAAACAGCGTAGGGGGTTTTGCATGAGTTTAACTTGTTAATGCTTTCAGAATGCGTACATTAGATGTGATTTGTTTTAAGTGATAGGCCTGGAGTTTGCATCTTTACACTCTTCTACTTTCACCCTGAAAATTCTTCCACTAGAATGGATGCTCTAATTTTAAATAACCTATATTAATCTTGCTTTTTTCATATTAGCCACACTAAGCACGTCCTTTACTAGCTAGATGAAATTCAAATTTTTCAATTAAATTAATGAATTCAGTTTCTGAAACAAATAACTTCTATAAATACCGAATTCTAATCACTTGGTCATAGTAGTTGATCAAATTTTAACTGGCTTATGAATTGCAAGCATAAAATTAAAACAACTTCTAAAATTCTTGGGTCTCTTTGTGGGAGAGGTAGTTATTACCTTCATGATTGTTAATAGAGATTTACAGATCATGTTAGTTGATAACTTTTTTTAAATACTTCAGAAAAATAATGTTTTGCAGAATGTGCTGGTTTACATTACATTATCTCACTGACATAATCTTAAGTGTGGCCTCATAGAAGTCAAAAAGCAGTCAAATATCATGTGACTATGTCTAAGATGTATTCTACTTTCTGTAAGAAGGTTAATTATAAAGGAGAAGCTTTGAACAAATTTGTAAACATGATTATCAATCACTTTTCAGGTTTCCTGGGGCAGAGCGAGTTTCTGTAAGTAAGGGTGTGCATTTAACTAGTACAAATATGGAAAAAAAAAAAGAAGTATCTATCTAAATACTCTGTGAAGTTGTGTTCATTTCTTTACTGAACTGGACTACATCTATGAAGTTATTGTATCAAAATCAAATAATTGTTACTTACATTATTTTCAGTGATTTTAATGAAAAAAATTTCTAAGGTAGTGGAAGCTTTATTTTTACGAAAAAGTTTCAGTGTAACTCTGTCTATAAACATGAGGTAAAAGATGATAGTCATTCAAGAACAGTTTTGTGTGGTGCTCAGGAACTGAGTCTTGACTTTCTGGAGAAGAAAATGTTACTTTTGTTCAGATGTTAGACTCCTAAAAGAAAAATTTAAATATTGTATGCTAACTGAGGAGGGGAGGGGAAGACTTTCAAGAACAATTCATGTATCTCTCTACCCATGTTTTGAATGACATAAAGTGGTATTTGTATGTCTTGGTTTGCTATGGGCTGTTTTTCATTAACCTAGGGCAGATTATCGAGTTTGAGATGAATGCAACCAAAGGGGCAGATGGACTTGGTGATGGTAGGCAGAACAGGCTCTACAATTCTGGCTGCTGTCAGGGGCTGCTCTGCACAGGTGTTGTAGGTGTCTGTTTGCTTTTCCTTTTACACCTTCCTGTGTTGTGTATTCTCTTACATAAAGTAACGTGGTCTGTTGGTTTTTTTCCTCCTATGTTATTCATGACAGTCATAATTCAGTACCCTACAGGGGAAAAAAGGAAAAGAGTGCATGACTGTACACTTGAAACTAGTTTGTCAAAGAAAAGTAGATAGAAATGGGGTAATCTGTGGGGTTTTACCTTTCTGAAGATCTTTTGTTCTCTCACTTCAAAAGGAAACTTTTGTGTGTTGGAGGTTCAGCCATTGTAGCATCCAGTGTTGATCATGAAAGATACCAGTTCTTCCAAATGATTGTGTAGTACAATTGGCATAATTAGATCTTTTCTCAGGCTTCTGGTGTATGTTAAGAACAGTCAAATTGGATTGACTTCGGTTATTGTAGATCATCCTTGTGTCTCACTGATCAATTTACGTGGCATGGATACTGTATGCTTTCCTCTTCCATCGTTTTACTGTTCCCTTTTTAGCTCCTCTACTTATCACTACATTGTTAATTGAATCTTCTCTCTCAGTTTATCCAGAAGTCACATCTGTATTTGCTGTCTCTGAAGACTTTGTTCAGACTCATAATTTTTAATACCAAGCCATGTCTGCTTCAATGGTACAACATACAACTGTTTTGCTAAATGTTTCCACTGAGCTGTAATGCAAATATGCTCAGAAACACTAGTGGGTGTCTCTAACACTATATTCCCTCGAATAAGCTCATCATAGTTCTTTGTTTTCTGTTATTTTAAAAATAAAAGCAATTTAACAGAAAACTGAAAACAAAATTGTGTAGTTGAATTTCATCCAAAAAAGTGAGATGCAGTTGAACATGAAAACTGCAGTTCACTACAGTGTCCTCCTGAATAATATCAAAAGCAGTGGCTGAATATTCTCTATATAATCTGACAAAAATAAGAAAAACTCTTTCCTACTTTAATCCAGCCCTTCTTGTGTACAGACAAAATGTGTCAAGTGAAGAAAATCTAGTTGAACAATCACTTAGACTCTTTGTGAACTGTGTATTTTACTGCTTTTTGAACTGTATACTTCATTCAAAAGTCGTGGCAACAACTTCGAAAAAATGGACTTTTTTATGTAATAAAAAAGAAAACAGATGGAATGTCATGTCAAGCTGCAGCACAAAATGGATATCGTGTGCATAGATGTATATTTAAAATGATACATTTAAAACAGAAGTTAACTGAAAATTCTCTTGTGCTATGTACAAATAGCCCAGAACAGAGACCCTTGAGATCTGTACAGCAATATTGAGTAAATTACTGTAAAAATGAAATGCATCAAACAAATAGATCTATTAAATAGATGGTATTTCAAGAGATAATTTGTGTACTTGACAGCTCTTTACTACTATGTAAAGCACTCTGAAATACAGCTATTTACACAACAGTCTATGTGGCCTTGTTTCTCACAGTGTTTCAAAATGTTCTTTAAGTCTACCGCTTGTCAAAATGCATTAGTTGGCATTTGCCTTTGTTAAGGATTTTAGAATCTTGCCAAGTTAGTTTAAGATTTTTGTGGACAATAATTATTAGGGGAACTTGCAAAATAATATTTTATTTCACGTCATGTTACGTTGCTTTATACATTGTGTTGTTTAATAGTTAAATCTGAAACCAGACTTTTTCAGTGAAGTTAATAAAGAATGTTAATTTAGAGAATGAAAAGCTGTGTTAAATGATGTAGTATGGTAATCCCATGATTTGCTTGAGATCAACAGTTGCTTGGGAAGACAACAGCCTACATCAGTTTAATAAAGTTAGATACATTAGAAGGGAGGTACAGCTCATCAAGCTTTACACTTTAAAGTTTTTCTAACAACAGAACTTGAAAAATAACAAAATTTTTCTGTCATCTTTTTCTTGATACCCGTTGTTAGAAATGAATATTCTCTGTAGAAAATACTGTTTTGAGAGAGCGAGTGGTTGCATGTGAGTTTCATTGGGCATTTGGGGATAAAAATGCATGTGTGTACACTTTCAAGGATGGAACAGTGCATGGTTATATGTTTATAACTAATTTCCTTATGCTGACTGTAACTTGCTCTTCTTGAGGCTGTTTCAAAATGTCTTGGTTTCAAAATCAGAAGGAATAAAACATTAGTTAAGTTTTAAAACAGAAGCACCGTTGGCTGTTTTAAAAGGGCCGAGATTTCCCAGCAGACCTTGTTACTTGCTTTTCTTGTTGTTTAAATTTCCTATATAGCACAATGGTGATAGCGTAGAGAAGAGTCTACCGTACGCCCCTTGCATTGAACTGTGTGTTCCTCAGTAGTGTTATGGGAGAGCGAAGGGTTTGAAATGCTGACTAGTAAAGTAACATGAACTAAATGAGGTGGTGCAAAGGAATAGACTTTTTGGATCTGTGCGGACCCGCATCCAAGTAGCACCAGGCTATGTCTTGTGCTGTAAGCCATGTGCTGGGAAGCCTGGCATGTGGTCTGAGTGAAGAATTTCTTCCTTGCATCTATTCTGAATCTGCCCTCTTTCAGTTTAAAGGCGTTACCCCTTCTTCTGTCACTACACACCCTTGGAAAAAGCCCCTCTCCAGGTTTCTTGTAGGTTCCCTTTAGGTATTGGAAGGCTGCTAGAAAGTCTCCCTGGAGCCCTCTCTTTACAGGCTAAACAACCCCAACTTTCTCAGCCTGTCTTCATAGCAGAGGTGTTCCAGCCCTTGGATCATCTTCCTGGCCCTCCTCAGGACTTGATCCAACAGGTCCATGCCCTTCTGTTGGGGACTCCAGAGCTGAATGCAGTATTCCAGGTGGGGTTTCACAAGAGCAGAGTAGAGGGGCAGAATCACCTCCCTGGACCTGCTGGCCATGCTTCTTTGGATGCAGCCCAGGACATGGTTGGCTTTCTGGGCTGCAAGTGCACATTGCTGGCTCATGTTGAGCTTCTCATCAACCAACACTGCCAAGTCCTTCTCAAGGCAGCTTTCAATCCATTCTCTGCGCATCCTGTATTTGTGCTTGAGATTGCCCCGACCCATGTGTAGGACCTTGCACTTGGCCTTGTTGCACAAAAAACCTGATCTCATTTCTCCTCACAGCCTAGGCATGATCCCTCTGCACTAGAATGGACTAGAGTTTTAAAATGTGTCCGTATTCTTTCTTTTTCCTGGATAAATAGACTTTTTAAAACTGCAAACCCCACATCTTTTCTAAGTGCTAAATTCATTATTATAGAAGATTTTATAAGAACAAGGACAAACCTTTTACTTCCTCAGTTGTGAAATTTGCTTATGACTATAATATTAAATAGATCAGTAGATGTGATTTCCCATCAGTGCATTTCTTCTAAATTAGTAGTGCATTACTACTAAAATTTCACAAACAGAAGTCACTTATAAATTACTTTATAAGTGCGTAATGAGCATAATGATTGGTTTTGATTTTATTTCTGGAGAAGAAGCAGAGCACAGAGAGCTATAGACCTCTGCTGAAATATCCTTGAGTTCTTGTCCTTGTGCATGCTAAAAGAATAAGGACAAGTGAGGGAAGAAAGTTGGGTTATGATGAAAGTAGTGGTGTTTGGTTACCCTTGATTATATTTAGCTTGGCAGCGTTGCAAATGTAGACTCATGATGAGATATATGTTTTTCCACTTTCTGTTGCGTAGTCTGACATGCTTTCCTTGGAACTGAGGGATAAAAGTAAATGTCATAGGATACACTGGGCTTACGGGTGTTTAAATGCACCCTTGTCTCCCTCTAAAACATGTTACTATGTTACTCAAAATAAGAGTGAGTTGTTAAAAAGTTCAACAAATGCTGCTATGGTTTGCTTATGTTGTAAGCGTGAAAAAGGCAAATGCTTTTTTGTGGGGTTTTTTTGAGTGCTTTTTGTGGACATTTTACAGAATAGAAAATGAAGCAGATGTTTCAACAGATGTCACAGGAGGCCTCTGGAGAGAATGGCTGTTCCATGCACCAATAGCATTAGAAAACTACTGGAAGCTGGGGGGGGGGGAACCTAGAGTTGTGTAATCTAAGGTCCAGTGAAGTATAACTCAAAGGCTTTGATTGCAGCTCTTAAGAGTGACAGGTTCTACTTTTATTTTTGTCAGGGCACAAATTCAGAAACTTTCATCATCACAAACAGTTTTCTTCCTCCTTTGGCAGCTATGAAACATCAGCAAGGATTGCAGTGACTCTCTACCAGTTCTTGTGCGAAGTGCTCCATCTCCATCAGGAGCATCAGAAACAGATTCCTCTGTCTTGTGGAGAATAACCTTACTAGGGCCACTGCAGAGATGTGCTCCATGGAGGAGCTGCCAGAAGAAAATCGGGAACACATGTCTGGAAGCATACTTTCTAGGCTGGTGAAAACTGCAGAAGTGAAGGAAGGATGAAGAAGAATGGAGATTAAAAATATTGCAAAAATATAAAACGAGATAAGAACTTCAGATTCTTGCCGCACAGTGAAGTGGTACCAGTTGCAGCATTTAGTCGGTACTAAATTGAGATTAATTTAATTTCACAGGAAGGAAGAGAAGAATTGCAGCAATCTCCACATTCTGTCCAGCAGTACCTTGCTCAGGAAACAGCTTTTCTATCACTCTCCCCATTTTTTTTTTTTTAAATCAAAGTGCTTTTCCCAGTTCTAATAACCATAACAAGAAGGAAAAAAAAAAAGTAGGAGTTAAGATTAGATGATGGGTAACTCAGTTATCTTTATTTCATAATGTGCAAAAGTGTTTTTTACACACTATATGAATATTGGCTTTAGCAGTCCTGAGTCAGCATGGTGATTTGTAGGGTGTGCATGCCATGAAAGTGACATGCTGCATTCTGTAGATGCAGTTTTGTGGAAATGTCATCTTGCTAATGAATACAAACATATATTAAGAAAAAAAAGGAAGACTTCATTTCATTTGGGAATAAAAGCCAGTGAGGCCTCCTAACTTCCCAACCTATCTGAATCTTCTGTCTGAATGACACAAAGCTACAGGAAAGATAAACCCTTAGGAGTCAAAAAAACCTTTCAAAATGCGAAACAAGCCTTTGTCTTTTTAATTACCCAGAGTGGCTGTTGAAAGGAGTGGGATGACTGAGAGGGCAAAAGTAAGGGAGGCAGCTCATGATTTCTCATAGAGCTGAACTTGCCCAAATCTGCAGAGGCAGGAAACAGTTTTCCAGTTCATTAAAGGCAGCAAGCTGTCAGTCAGATGCTTATGAGCCAGCTCAGTTGAGAGGGGGCACATGCCTTGGTGGTTTACACAGGAATCCTGCGATTGCTGCACAAGCACTTTCGCAGCCACTGTTGGCAGCACTTAAGGCAGTGGCACATTGCTTTGATTTCAGACGGCCTTCCCAGTTTGGACTTACTTTCCCGTATTGTCACAAGTCAGCTCAGAGGGATACAGAGCACCCTAGATTTTTAAGCATTTCAGAACTAAAATTTACATACTGTATTTTACCTGAGGTTGACTGTGTGTATCTATTCACTTAATCTGTGAGTTACTGCTTTTAAGAATAAATTACTGCAATAACTTATATAATGAGAATCTGTAGTACAGAAACAGAAATATTTCTCTGTAAATCCATTCTTTTCCCTGTTGCATGCTGCAGGATGAACAGCCATCATCCTACTTCAGGAGGGAAAAGGATTGCCAGCACAGGAGGAAGAGAGATTAAAATTTTAAGAGGATTTAAGAATTCCTTGCAGAATAGTTTTTGCCTCGTGCTTTTTCAAAATGTGAGAAACACAAAACAAAGGGGAGATTAAAAAAAACAGAATTAAATGCAGCAAAACAAAACCTAGAACATGGAGCTGTAAGAATATATGAGGTGTTTCGTTGGGTTGGGTTTTTTTGTCTGGGATTTGTTTGCGTGTGTGATTTGAGGAGTATCGTTTGACTCGAGGCGTTACAGAGCACAAGCAACACTGTGTGTGTAAGTGTAGAAAACACTGAAGGGCTCTGCAAAACAGGACTGGAGCAGAACCTGGGACCATCCTGGGCTACTGTTACCAGAATGGTGTGATGTCTTACAGAGATGGGATCAAATGGAAAGCAATGGTTTGAGAGGGAGAAAAATACCCTAAGGTGGCAATACTCACCAATCCCTTATGATACAGCAATGGCTGTATGTCACATATGGCTTAAGTGTCACAGCATTTGAAGTGTAATCTTTTGGTGCAACTATCATGGAAGATTTACATGTATTATCCACTACCTAAATGGAAAGAAATGTTCTGCCAAATTCTTAGTTGTGAAAACATAAACGGCTGGAATTATACTTGGAAAGATGTCTTCTGTTCTTTTTCAGAAGCTACTAAACGATATAACGAAAAAGAAGAGAATAGTTTTGCTGATTCAAGGGCCTTGGAGATATTTGTTGCTGTTTTCCCATGTACCGTAAATCTCATTATTTGTACTTCCAGCAGCAAGCTGATTTGCAGATGTAGAGACTGAAATTTATGGCAAGAAGTAGAGGACTCCAGTGAGTTTAATACTATCCACAGCTGAATTGACATAAATCCAAAGCAACTGCATTTAAGTCTAATAGTTTAATAGTTGCTTCAGAACTTTTTTTTTTGCAATACATTTTCTTTCCAATGTGGCTTTTTCCCTTTGTTTTCATTACTACGTATTTATCAAGACTCATGTAACTTGAGACCATTAAAAAGGAAATTGAGGATTAAATGTTGGGTATTTGTGACCTTTATTTTAACATCTACTTTATTCCTAAAAGTCAGCCTGTTGTGGTGGCAGGCTTTTCTGGTTTCTTGGTTTTTTTATTTGTGGTGTGTTTTTTTTTTTTTGTTTGTGTGGGGTTGGTTTTTTTTTTAAGTAATGTGCAGTCAAAATACGTAAAGACAGTCTCTTAGGTGGTGGACATTAATCCAAAAGGAATTGTATCTATATTTCACTGATGTATTCATTTTCTTGATTTGATATATAAGACCCAGTGTAAGATTCTCCATAATACAGCATGCTGCAGAGCCATGAAAAATGCTGCTCTGTTTCGGGAATGTGCCAATGCAGGCTGCCCTCCCCCTTGAAAATGAGAAATGCAAACATTAAAGAACCATAATTGCTACTTTTTATGATAGTTTTCGATATTTTCATGCATTTGTGATCTGAAGGTGGGAGCAGGTGGTAGAAGTGTAGTTGTACTTGATGTGCACCTTAATGAACACCTTGCATAATGGAGATGTGGATGTGTTTGTTTATGGTCCAGTTTTATTTCTTTTCCATTGATGTATCTTGACAGAAAGTCCCATGGAAAGACCTGGGACTTCTGAGATAGGATGTCACTGCTCTGCAATGTATTCTTTTCTAAAACTATTTATTGAAAACTATGAGGTAGTTGTTAAATGCCTGGGATACAGTATGTATAAAAATAGGGAAACGTGTATTACTTTTTAGCAAGGCCAGATTTGTTGTCCAGAACACAGTCATGCCATGAGGAATATGATGTGAATGGGGGGAGAAAGGATGCCATCCTCATGACTTATGGACTGTGTTTTAATTCCATTCTCCGTGGTCTCTTTGAGAACCAGGGACTGTGTAATGCCAATGGATACAATTATGTTCCTTTAAAAAAAAGAGGGGGAAGAAAGTATCACATATGTGGGTGTGTGTCCTAGATCTGCTTCTAATTGGTTGTGAACAACAGCGTTGCTAAATCATCACCTGCTCATACCAGAAAATCTCAGTTGTTTTTTCAGGGATAGGAGTGCTGGTCCATCAGTGGGCATAATTAAGCCCAGCTCTGGGCAGTGGAAGGTATTTGCTGCAGAGACCTATTTAGATATCTGCAAAAAAAACTGACTTGGTTCATCACTCTCACTCTTACCTATGATGAAATAGTTGATTCTGCAGTAAGTCTCTTTTCTGCCGGGTGTGGTGGTGAGGTCTCATGTTTTTCCATCTGCACAAGACACACGTACTGGGGACTTTGACATGTTCACCTTGGTGGTACATGTTCCCTTGATGGTGACTCTTAATTACTTCACCTCCATCCTGACTAGGTTTAGGGTACTGCCATCCACAGATCTTACTGAAAGCACAGCAGCCCTTTATTTGCTCTCCCAGGCCACCACAGCTGTATTACCACTCAAAAAAGAAATAAAGAGATTGACTGAAAATGATGAGATAATTCAGGTTCTTTCAGTTCTTCTGAAAGTTATTTTTGTCTGTTGTTGCTTTTGTACTTTTTAAGCTTTCTAGCCAGCTACTAACAACACATTATTAAAGAGTGGATGCTCATTGGGTTGTCACTTAACCGTATGCCTTGGGAAACTAAAAAAAAAAAGCACCGATAGCACTTCTGACAGCATCGTAGAAGTTGGCAGTGTACTCTGTCCTTTCTGTGTTCTTGACAGAGAAGGCAGGCTGACTTTGACACTTATATTTTGACACTTTAAATTATTTGGATGACATGCATATTAAAAACAAAACAATAAAAGAAACCAACCACCCCCTATTTTTTCCGCTATTAGTATCTGAACAAAGTAGTGAGAATCATATTAAATATACTGGTATCACACGACTTTTATGGTCAAGTACAGATATTAAAACTCATTGTTACCGATTTTCGCACAATAGAACTCCAGTCCTCAGTTTTGTGTTTCCAAATAGTTTGATCTTTTAACATTTTTATTTTATGTGACCATTGTTTTCTCCCATATATACTTCCTTTCTTTTCTTGTATATTCTATCATCATAAAAATTAGCCTCTCAAAACAAATACGTGCTTGTTGGATTGGTTAATTGAGTTTTATTGCGCTTTATTATTCTCAATACAGCATAATAATGCAAGCAACTTAAGGAGAGAGTTGTAATAATAATTAGTTCACCTACAAGAAGCATTTAAATAACTTTAACTGTAGCAGTAACACTATTTTCTGTATATGTTAAAAATAAAAAGAAGATCGTTACAGAAAGCATTTGCAATAGTAGCAAGGACACTTGCTTTACCTTAATCTACTGGTTGACAGATCACCTGTCATCTGCTGATGCTAACAGGTTACTAAAGACTGAAGGCAGTTATGTTTCAACATAGCTCGAGGTTCAAGTTTTCTCTCTTGATATTGCAGTTGAAGGGGAGAATGGGGGGGAAGTCTTTTAGCTGGCTTAATCTGTACCGCCCTAAATAATTATATAGTTTGAATTATATATTTTTTTAAGATGCCAAAAAATAGAGCGAAAAAGGGAAAGCTAAAGGGGCATAGAGGTGCTACTGAAGTCACCAATAGTGTTCCTGTACTATTTGTTTGGGCTCAGTAGCTTGGTTCAATACATTCTCCTTCAAATTACTTTTCTGTTCAATTAGGCTCTTCTGTGCTTGGAAAATAATCTACTTCTAGCTGACGTTTGCAATTTAAATGTACTGTGATATTACAAGTTTTTTTTGTGTGTGCTTGTGTGTCAGGTAAACAGAATCATTGACTGTATGTGATACTTTCTTAAATAGGCGTCAGGAGGAAAGTGTGTCAAATGCAGAGGAAAAAGTAATATGAAAAGTCACAATTTAAGTTATGGATAAAGGTTATTTTAAAAAATGCAATATCAATGATTTATTTTTAACTAGTTGATCCCACTTGGTCTGTCTTTCTCCAGACACTTCAGTTATTAATGTAATGCAAACAATAAGTCATTCCATTTCTCTTAGTTCTCTTTCTGCTTGTCAGATGCATTTCTGTTCAGACTGTTTTGGCAGCAGCAGTGATGAAATACATTTATTGACTGCAGTCACAGCAATCTAAATAGATATTTGTCTTTCCCTAACACCATATAATAGGAATTTGTGGGTTTTATCCCTGAAGTAAATCTACTTTTTCCTACCATAGATTTTAATGTTTGGTTTTATCTAGCCTGTTTTTGTTAACTTTTGGAATACTTAAAGAAGGCACGAAGGTGGTTTCCCATAGCACGACATTCCTTTAAACATATTTCACTATATTTTGAACTTGTTTCTTAAAATTCATGTATAGTCTTGTTCTTTTTCTGTCAGTAAAAAACCAATCATTTACTGTTTTCTATAAATGTGGTACAAAAGAAGCCTGAAATAATGGGAGGTTTTCTTCATTCCAGTGCATGACCCATCTCATTTTCTGTGATTCATTCTTCTCCTTTCCAGGTTATCCAGAAGACTTCTTCAACTAGTTCTGATTGTTCTGAGAACTATGCAATAAAATTAAAGCAAGTTGCTAAAACAAGTAGATAATTAGTTTTAATCGGGAAGTCCTCGGTATTGTGGTCTCTATTCTGCAACCTGTATCTTTTTGTATGAGACAGTAATTGGATAGAATAGATAATTCTGTTAGGAAAAGGTATTGGTTGGTAGAACAACTGGGGAGTTATTCATTTCCTCCCTGCCCAACTTTCTTTGTAACCCTAAGACACGGTGTCATTGTACAGATAATGCATCACAGCATTCAATAGTGGAAAGAAAGCACTCGAGCTTGGTCTGGCCTATAATTTGATTATTAGCACTTGCTTTTAGGAGGTGAGACACACAGAAGGGTGGAAAGCACAGAGACAGTACCAGGTTCTTCATCACTAGTTAAAGGTCTTCAATTACCTTTTTACCAGACCCTGTTTTCTTCCTTCTTCCCAGGAAGAAACAAGGAGAAAATATGGGCCATGTATTACATATTGAGTGGCAGGGAAGGGTATAGTTTCTGGTTTGCTTCAGTTTTTCTTTGCGTGTGTGTGATCTTAAATGTCACAGGTCATCTACTGCCTGTTCTACTCTATAATCTTGCCACTGTAACTGTATATTGGCTGATGTTTTCTACCAAAAATACGCTTTCTTACCAAACGTCTACATTGTTACTACCATTATTTGTTTTCAAGTTGCACAAAACTGTAGTACTTCCTTTTGCTTTGTCTTTACCTAGCTGGTCTCTGAAGACTTCTCTAAGCACTCTTCCCACCATCTACTCAGTTCTCCTTCTGCAGATTACGTTCTTGGTGAGATGTAATGTGTTTTGGAAGCCCTGGGCTTACGGTACAGACAAGTGTGCAGCTACTTGTTAATGGCAAATATTAGCCAAACTTACTTGATCAATATTCTGTTAAACTTCTGATTTATCATACAACTGCAGAATTTTTTGGGCATTTGTGAGCAGGAATTTTGGTTTTGATAAGGATATCCAAGCGTTACATTGCAGGTAAAATAGCACCCTGAACAAAACTAACAATTAAAAACAATTAAAAGCATCCTATTTATTTAAGTGATAGTTATACTTGAGTTATAAAGTAGATTTCTTTCCTGTTGTCCTGTAGTCTAGTATATAATGTGACATACATTCATGAAGAGTTTTCTTTGACTTCCTGGGCCAGAGGGAGTTGGGCATAAAGTGATGCAATGGGATTTAATAAAAAAATCCTTGGTAGTTCTTACCCATTGAGATTCTATCAGATATCTTGGTGAATTTTTATTTTACTAAGTAGCTTTTAGAATCTGATGTGGAGTGGTTTCTTTCAGTCTTGGGCTTTGACAATACGCTTAGTTCTCCAAAAATAAACAGCATGCAATGACTTAATACGCTAAAGAATTCAGGAATGCAGGAAGAGAATACTATGATGGCAGAAACAAGCACTCAGAATGGAGAAAATACCAAGTCGTGGTTACCTGTGCAATTTTAACTACTTTACCTTTTCTCCTTTCCTTCCATGTGTATGCTAATTCATAGATAACTTTTTTCCCAATTGATCATAAACTTTTTTCATTATGTGTGATGTGCAAAATGTTACTTTTTCCTCACTATATCCCTAGTACGTTTTTGTATGTTAATTAAACTGTGTTCAATGCAAAATTATTAATTTATCTGCGGGCTTTTAAGCTGAGCATCAGTGAAGCATCTTTGTGCTTCACAAAGTTCATTAATTTATTTTCACAATATCCCTTGATGTGCTATCTCCATTTTACATTTGGATATCTTAGATACAAAAGAAGGAAAACCAGTATCAGAATTTTTAGCATATTTAACATTACATAGACATACTGTCGGATTCAACTATGATGACAGGAACATTCTGCAATGAGGTCTTTAGCTTGTTACTAGACAGCACTCTAAGCTGGCTGTAATACATTGTAGATGATTATGATTCATATGAAATATCTCATATAATTATGGTATTTCTTGTGTGGAAAGGGACATGCCTATCTCGAGACAAGCTTTGAAGGTCCCTTCCAGCCCTAACGATTCTATGATTCACAAACACTGCAGCCCTGTCATGGCTTTGCATAGACTTCTCTTGGCTGTTGTGTACTGCTTGCATACCTTAATGATTTTAAGTTAAGCAATATTCATAGGCTGCCTCATGATTTATGTATCCCCTCACAGGCATGGTATTAACAATTGGTTTTTTTCTGAGATTCTCATGCTAGTGCCATACTTCAGAATTAAGAAATAAGTATATGATTTTTAATAGCATTTGTCTCCAGTGGTGTATATGCTAGATACCAGAAATAATGCTGCTTTTAGAGTTGCTCTGGCTGTTCCTAAGGCACATATGGTCTTGTAAGTCAGTCTGTAGTTAACTAACGTGTTCTAGAAACATGAAGTTAATCATCCAGATGGGCATTTAGGAACTCAGCGTTTTATCAACTCTATGGGTTGATAGTTTTCCTTAGGACTAATTATTAGGGTTATTAATCCAAACAATTAAATTCTCTACTAACAGTACAGCTGTCTAATTAATGAATCTATTAATTAATCAGTAGGTTCTTCAGATGTCTACTGAGATACTGTCCCTTGAGCAGCTATATTAGTTGTTGAATTTCTGTAAATCAAGAGCTAGATCTTTCATTTATCTGGTTGTGTATTAAGCAGGAGCTGAATTTATTAAAGTACAAGGGTTGTATCTTTTCCTCTTTTCCCCTGAGTAAAATCTATTTTGAATTATCATTGGTTATTTTTTCCATTCAGCCACCTGACATGCTTGTGAATAGAAAATGTGTGATTAAAATCTAAGGGGTTGTTATTTAAATGCCTCCTTTCCAGTGACCCAGAAAAAGCTCTTGTAAAAATGAATGTTACCATATAAACATGCAAATAGCTTAATTGCTTTTAATTTCAAAAGCCTACTTACTTTGTGCTAGTAAGTCATGATCTTACCATAATACTGCTGTTGCTGAACTCTTGCTTTTACTTGTATGTGTTTGGTATTTTCCTTACTACCAACAGGAACATGCTTGCCGAGCCCAAGGTCGCTATTTTGTTCAAAACTTTTGGGTAATAAGCCATTACTAAAGATCTGGTGAACCCGCCTGCTGCCCTCCCACATGCTCGTCTCTTCCCTCTTTCAAATTATATGTGTGCAAGGATGGGGACTTGTATCACACCTGCTGTCACCTAGAGATTAAGTGTTGTCCTTCTCAGTCTCTGGTACAGGGAGACCAACCTGTGTGAAAGCCATGTGTGCTGTGTCATTCCCAAAGGTGTGTTCTTATCTGCAACATGCTGCCTTGCAGAGCTGCTTGAAAAGGGGCTGTCGTCTTGGTCAAGTCTGGCAAAGTCATCCTGTCTGGTTTAATTTGACTGATACTGTTTATCCCACAGGCATGTAAAGTGCTTTGACCACACACTATGCATATCTTTATGTGCATGGGTTTGACACAAAAAAAGTTTCTCTGCCTACTGAAATAGATGGGGTATGCTGTGCATGTTTGTGCTGGTCTGCTTGGTTTGCAATTTCTTTTGAAAAAGTGGGATTTTTAAAATTAAATATTACATCTTGGTATTTAGATTCTTTTGTTTCACGACTAAAACACTTCTCAGTTTATTCAGTAATGAAATCTTAGTCATATAAAAGTAATGAAACTGGTGATCATGCTTCCCTCTCTGTTTTGTAGAAGCCAAGGTATAAATTACCTTGTCAGTTCTAATTATTGTACAACAGACTGGAATGTGACTGCTAAGCTGCCATGACTGCATTTTTGCTAGCACACTGTCTCTCTCAGAGCCAAGGACCTTTTTTTATTATTTCTCCTCTTACTCCTTTCTCTTTAAATTCCCTCCCTCTTCATTTATCAAGTAAGGAGCTAAGGAGGAGGAATTTAAGCCTCAAGAAAACTGTATTCATTTTAATTAAAATCCTAGAATGCAATTCACACCTCTTATATTCCTGTGCTGGTGTGCATGAGGCTCTGGAACTTGCCAGCCCACAGCTGCCAACGTTGCTGTATTATTGGAACATATGCAGAGTTGGCTGCTTTTCCTAGTGCCATGCATCCTTGCTGCGAAAGGTGCTATACTGGGAAAGGGCGGTGTCAGAGGAGCCGAGGGCATATGTTCTCCATTGCAGTTTGTCTGTAGTGACATTTTGCTGGAGGCTGGTGCTGTTTGGGAAGGTAGTTTTACTGAGGTGACGGGCTGGGTTTTGCCAGCTGGCACTGAACGTATGCAAACTATTGGCAACAGGAAACAAGTGCTTTGAATAAAAACTTTGTAGAGCTCAGACCTGAGTGAAGCTGGCTTTACTCAGGAGACATCTTGTTCAGGTTCCTTCAACTTCTGTCCGTCTAATTTAGTGTTAACACAGATCTTTTAGGGAGCTTTAAGATTACGTTGGCTCGCTTTCCAGCTGAGTTCTGGAAACTGAAGACTGAGCAGGGGTATAATTCTGTTTCTAGCTATAGACAGAGCTAGAGATAACTGTTAAGTGTTTATTATCTGGACTATGTTGTGCAGAAACCTACAGTCACACTATATCAATGGCTGTCTGCGTGTGGCTAACCAAGCAAAGAGGACTAACTGGAAAATAGAAAGAATGCTGAACAACTGAGGAAATAAATCCTGAATCTATTAAAGAGAGAAAATAGAAAACCTAGCTCTATAAAACTCTTCTGAATTAGGAAAAGTCTCAATGCACTTCAAGGGCAAAAGCTTTATTTAGCTCATCTTAAAATTTTTTTTCAATATTCCTGTTCCTCTAAATTATTTCTGGGGTTTAAAAAAATGAATCTGACTTATTATTAATTGAAAACTTTTCAGTGGCAGCTGAACAGGTAGTATTTTTGAGGTTTTTGTTCTTGTAATTTATAGAATATGTTTGTATTCCAATAACTGTGAAGATCATTCCTTGATTATTTTTTATAATAGATGTTTAAAAAAAACCCATAAGCACAAACCAACACCTCCTCCCAAAAAAAAACCCCAAGAACAAAACCTTAACTATGTAAGCATTTAATAGAAAATTATCTAAAACAAATGATAGTGTTGTTAGAGAGCTTTGTACAGTTGCATCTTAAATATTTTTGCTGACTAAAGAATCTGTGGAATCTGGCTAATAAGAAACTGTAAAACAGTTTCTCTCACACACACCACCACCCCCATTGCTCTTCTGTTTTTTTATTCTTTTTTCCCTTTCTAATCCTAAGCTCAATTCATTACCTAGTTTTAAAATTTTACAGTCGCTTACTATTATATTAGTCCTTGTATATTCTGTGGATTTAAGGCAATGGTGCTAAGAATTATTTGAATAGTAAAGTGAAATGAGCAAACTCACTGTTTGCCTACTTGTATCTTTACTTTCCACTGTGTCATAGAGGTTTTCACTCTATGGCTCTCTAGTTATTGGTGGTCTGGGAAGTATATGGCAAGTATTTAATTCCTAGAGAGCTAGCTAATAGTATGGTTTTAACTGTCCTCTTAATTTTAAATATTAAAATTGCATTAAAAGGAAGACAAAACCACATTGCCAATATTGCTCTCTTATATAAGCAATTTATATAGTCATCGAAAAGATATTATATGACTTGTAAATGGAAAAAGGAAAGCTGTCTGTGCCCATGAAAGGAAGGATATAAATTTAAGAAATATTAGACTGTGTTAAGACATAGTCTGCAATATAAAAGCATGTGAGAAATCCTGCTATCCAACCTCAGCCTCAATGTTTTAATGGATTTAAATTCAAGGATAACCAATGTGGTCAAAAACTTCGGTCTAGAAGTCTTCAGAGGCAGAATTAAGACATGTCCAAGTTTTGCCGATCTGTAAGAGTTTGGAGCATGTCATTGTATTTTGTGCCTTTGAAATTTTCCTGGCAGTGAAATCAAAAGGTCCATTTTTTTAGTCTTGACTCTCTTAATGTCTTGATTTTCCATTTTTGTATCCTAACCAAAACTGTATTTACAGCATTTACTCCAACCTCTTTAGCCTGCTTAGAAAAAAAACACTGCAAAACTATTACTGCTATATTGTTCTCCATCTTACACTAGCACTAATAAAGACCACTTTAATAAAGAACCTTTTCTCCATCTTGTTTATATCTATTCTTTATTAGAGATTTCCATATTCAGTGATGAAGAAAATATTTTTATGATCTCCACATCTTAATGAGAAACTCCCTTCTAGGATGGATAAAGTAGGTAATTTGTTACAATAAGCTCCACTTTCGGCTGGGGTTGAGAACTCCTTGAAGAGCTTAAGTTAAAAGCATACCTCAAAGGGGACATTATTTCAAGAAATTATAGCCTTTACCTCCCTGCCAAGCCCTTCTGCACATTTGCTTGAGTTTCTTACCACCCTACTCTGTTTCAGTCCTTTGACGCTAACTATTTGTAGTGTTTAGTGAAACTTTTACTTCGTCAGGATCGTCTTGAGTACAGTAGATTCTTGCTATGTGAATAACAAGATCTTTTTCAAAGCTGAGAGACAGTGACATGCCAGCCAACTTCCAAGCAGGTATAAATAAATTCCAAAGTAGACTTCACAGAAGTGGATTTGTACCTTTGGTCTCATTTCTTCAGAGAAAGAGAGAGTAGGACAGCATGGAGGCAACGCTATGTTTGGCAAAGACAGGTTTTTAAAGGCAACTTAGTTTGAAACTTTTGGCTTTTGATGTGCGTGGTAAGGATCCTTGAAATATGAACAGCTTTTTGTTCTTCCAGCCTAGCTAAACGGAGCTCCTGGAATGTTAAGTCAGTTTAGAATGAAGGCGGAAGGGCCCCTTAGTCTCCTGTTCAGGCAGACTCTTTCAGCATACAGTGTGTGATACTTCAGTGCTTTAAATAAACGTGCTGTGTCAGGCATACTTGATCAAAGGTAGCCTTCCAGCTCTGATTAGAGCAGGTGAGCTTAGAGCCTGCCTTTTCAGAAGTGCTGAGCATCTACAAAGCTCTGAGTCACTTGGATTTGTAAAGACTCAGCATCTTTGGAAGTCATACCACTAGCAATGACAAAATTGGAGTATCCAATTAGGTGATCTCATAAGTCCAGTTAAATTATAGATGTTAGTATATTTACAGATGCAGGTAATCATGTGAATGCTTACCTCCATTGAAATCAATAAATGTTAAATTACTCTGTGCTTTTGAAAATCCCATTAGACACTAAGACAGCTGAATAACTTTAGAAATCTGATATGTGGGAACATTATTTTAAATGTGTGACATCTTCTGCTATGAAGACAGGCTGAGAGAGTTGGGGCTGTTCAGCCTGGAGAAGAGAAGGCTCCGGGGTGATCTTATAGCAGCTTTCCAGTACCTAAAGGGGGCCTACAGGAAAGCTGGAGAGGGACTTTTTACAAGGGCGTGTAGTGATAGGACAAGGGGCAATGGATTTAAACTGAAAGAGGGCAGATTTAGGTTAGATATAAGGAAGAAATTTTTCACTCAGGGGTGGTGAGGCACTGGAACAGGTTGCCCAGAGAAGTTGTGGATGCCCCATCCCTGGAAGTGTTCAAGGCCAGGTTGGATGAGGCTTTGGGCAACCTGGTGTAGTGGAGGGTTTCCCTGCCCATGGCAGGGGGGTTGGAACTAGATGCTCTTTAAGGTCCCTTCCAACCCTAACCATTCTATGATTCTATCCGTTATGTTAGGAGACTGTGCAAGAAAGCTGAGTTTTTTAGAGGGAGTAAAAGGAATTACATGCCCAGTCAATGGGGCATTCAGTGGCTAACTGTTGTAAGCTGCTTTAAAGCCTCAAACTGCCGCCTCTGCTTCCAGAGGTTTATGGCCCATATGTGGGAAGAGAAGAACTTGGCATATGGCGACATTGAAGCTCAGCAGAATGTTTATAATATTCAACATTATTGCCTTTGGCAGAGAAGTCTGAATATTGACCCACTGCCATACTTTGTAACCACTCTTAGCCAAATTCTCTTCTCAGGTAAGTTCATGCAATGCCATTAAGTTCAGTGAATGGAAGCTAATAAACATCAAAAGGAGTGTTATCTGGAAAAGCAGAAATTCTTTAGATTTTATTATTTTTTTAGTATCAACTTATTTCACTGGCTTTTATTTTTCTTCTGTTCTTTGTGAAATATAATAAAATAATATTTTCTGTCTTGAAAAGCTTGTGTGTAAGAAAGGGTTATAATCTCTTACAGAAAGAAGGGGGAGTTATGGATGATAGTCAGAAAGCCTGAGTGGTAGAATTCCAGTTATAGCATTAGTGAGGAGAAGAGATAATAGCAAGAAAGTGTGTTTCATCAGACGTTATCAGAAAAGTCAAATTATGTCTTAGTTGCACTTTATTGAAACAAGTGGTGTATAGAAAAGGGCTGAAAACTCTATTCAAAATTTCTTTCAGTGTGTGTATATTGTCTTGCTTTACCTTGACTAGTTTAGACAGCTCTTTGAAAATACATTTTTTAAGACGTTAAATATTAAGAAACTTTTATAATGAACATTTTACAGTGCGGTTAGTTAATCCATTTAGAAAAACAGTAAAAAATCTGTGTTCATGAAGTGCGTTTACTTGGTTAAACTTTTGAATACAGAAACTGCTAAAATTAAGGCTTTTTAAGGTCTGAATATATTTATGGTGTCATTTTGTGATAACAGCAGTAATCAAGCTATACACTTTTACTTAAAAAGCATCTGGTGAAATGCAGATAAATTAATGTTTCTTCCTCTGATGCTATTCCGTTTTCTTGGGGCTGGGGGGAAGTGAGGAGGGGTAGGTTTGGGGGTTTTAGGAAGGGTGCTTTTTTTAATGAGGCGAGACATTGTTTTATTGTGACAAATCTTTAAGATGGATGTTTTGCAGAGCTTTCAGCCTTTGCATCTTTTTGTTTCCTTTCTGAAGATAAGGATCTGGGTCAAAAAATATTCTATGTGCTTAGTGATGATAACATTTAATAGTGCTGCAAACTTACTCCTGTGAATTAATCATTTTGCATGACTCCTCCCTGTTGCGTGACTTTGTAATTTAATGTGTAATAATCCTCAGTAAATCCTTTTATTTTTTTTTCCTCAATCTGGCATGTACTTGGAGGTATGGTAATGTGCCATTGTTTGTGTCGTGGGTTAGGCCGATCCGGCAGCTAAACTCCACACAGCTCTCCCACTCCAGTAAAATGGAGAGGAGAAAAATGTAATAAAAGAGCTGAGGATCGAGACAGGAACAGAGGAGCACCCACCAACCACGGTCCTGGGCAAAAGAGGCTGTTTTCTTAAATCAAAACGGTTTATTAACAGCTACCTACAAAGAGAAAAGCAAACAAAAACGGTTACTTGAGAGGATAACAAGAAAACAAGGCCAGGTCTTAAAAAAACACCACCACTCCCCCTCCTTTGCCTCTTCTTCCCGGCTCTACCTTCTCCCCCCAGCGGCGCAGGGAATGGGGGAGTGCAGGTCAGTTCATTCCAAGTTGTTACTGCCGCTTCTCTTAAAGGAAAAGGAGTCCTTACACCGTTGTCCCTTGCTCCAGTGGATCCCCTACTCACGGGAAAGCGTGAGGCCCTACCCGCTAGGAGGCAAATCCTTGCCGCATCAGATTGGCCCAAGTGTGGGCTTTACCAGTCCTGGACTTTTAAGGAGCCATAGCCACTCGCTCTGGCGTGGGTCATCATACAGACTTTAAATGCGCTCCGGCGTGGGTCGTCATATCGACCTGAAATGCGCCTCTGAACAGACTTAGATGCGTAAATGCGCCTCGACCTGTGCCCATGATTCACAACGGTCTCAGGCTCAGGCATCTCCTTTAACGAAACACCTCCCCATCAGCGGGGGTCATCCCACAGACTCTAGATGCGTACCGTACTCAGGCTCTGGCATCTCTTCTCGACGTGGATCCTCCACGGGCTGTGAGTGGGTCTCTGCTTGCTCCCCTGAGGACTGGCTGCAAGGGGCTGCTCGCAAGGGGGACTCAGCGGTGACACACGTTGTTCCATTCCATCTTCACTGACCTCTTATCTGTGTGGCCGTTTGTCTCAGATCTGTCTTTTCTGGGTGAACTCGGCCTGGTGGGCACCCCGGTAGCGGAGCTCTCCCCGAGTTCCCCAAGCGGCTCCGTTGCGGCCTTTCCCAGCGGATGGCCTTGGCCTGGCACGGGCCGCTGCCCGGTCGGGCGCTGGGGAGCAGGAGCCATGACCCCCTCCCTTCTCCTTGCTCCTGGGCACAGGCACACCTTTCCGGTTCCTTTGTCCGACGTAAATAGGGCAATTCGCAGAGGCGCCGATTGGCTCAAGCCCCGAGGGGGACGGGAGTCCGGTGTGATGGGCAGCTTCTGCCACCCAGACCTCCTCCCCCACATCAAACCATGACAGTTTGACTTGAGACAATTTTGTACCTCACCGTTATGACCTATGGGAGCCAAGATGTAGTATTCTTGATGGGACTGAGCACTACGTTTGTAGACATGTGTGTGTTAAATCATCCATTACAGCTGATTTTTTGATTTTTAGTATTTCTAAAGTTTTGGACTACACGGTTACAAAGTTTCTGAAACTGGGATGAGGCAAAAATGTTTCATGTTTAAAATAATTCCAGTAACTTTTATTATTGGCTTTATCTACCAAATTCCATAGTTGGGAGCACTGTCTTGGAATCTAGGAGCAGGTGGCATTTTTGTCAGGGGTAAGACTTTAATTATTCATTTCCAAATTATAAACTTTTTTAAAGTATGTTTCCATGGGCTGAATTGAGACCAAAGGGAGGTATTGAAAGAGGCTAATCTTCTCTGTAGTTAATGGCAGACAAGTTCTCCCAGGGCTGATTCAAAGGATTGAAGTTAGGTTACTGCTGAGTTGCTCTCTTCTTTCATTACTTCTGGAGGAAGTCAAGAGAGAGAGCTCAGTTGAGTGAAGTTAGCCCTGGTGAATACTCTCTATTAAGGTTTCCTGAATTCTCTGAAGTTGTGTAAGCATTTTGCTGCACTTTTTAGTTCTGCTAGTGCTGACCAGTCTGTATACGTATCAACCCCCGCCCCCCCCCCCCCCCCGAGCTACTTAACACACCTTAGCCTGGAGCTACATCATTAATGTTGGATTCATTTTACTGCAATTGCTGCTTCTTGCTGAAGAACTAGCACTGAAACTGAAATCATAGCTCCTATCTTGCTGTGCTTTTGGTGAACCCTGTGCTGGCCCTGAGGCAAGGGTGAGAAAGAAGCTGTCAGACAGGAGTGTGCAAAGCAAGAGGGAAGGAGCAAGGCTGAAGCATTTCAGTGGCAGTGGAACAGCAGCAGTGGGAGGAAAAAGAAATGGTAATCCTGATAGTTCATATCTTTTTGTGACACAGGGGAAGACAGGGATTGGAGGAAAATCAAAACAAAACCCCAGCAAGCCTATAAAAAAAAAAATCACCACCAAACCAAATAAAAAACCCTTGGTTCTTCATCACGTCACTAAAACCCTTGGTTCTTCATCACGTCACTAAAAGCCTTGCTTTTATATTTTCTTTTGCTTTTATTCTATATTATTGCTTGCTGCTTTTTAATTTCAGATTTCCATAATAAACAGATTTATACTCAAACATGAGAGAATGATGCTTTTGTGTGTTGAATGTGCTTTGGCGTAATTTATCTAGATCCTGACAGGGATGTCATCCTTGATGATTAAAAAGGCATTAATGAGATGGGTGCTTGTCAAGACTGGATTATGGCCATCTCAGTGTTAGTTAAATGGCAGTGGAATGATTACTGGAAACAAAGGTGAAGCACACGTTTTTTGCAATGAATTATTGATTGTTCTTGATAGAGGAAATAAGAAATTAGAATGCCTGGAAAACAAAATATAAGCACTCCTTGGTATTTTCATCAGGTGTATTATGATGTGGTCGATAGAAGATTAAAAAGCTGCATGTGATATGAAGTCATTTCTCTTTAAGGAAGCCTAATTCAGATTAGACAGGAAAAAAATGAATGCATGGGGTTTTCTTTTTTGATTAAGCCATAATGTACTATGATTTATGCAATATGCAAATAGTTAGATATCTTGAACATGTACATGGGAATTCTTAATTACCATTAGATAAACTAATAATAATTCAGCTAGATACTAAGCATATGGTTGACATTACATCCGTAACAATTCTCAGAGCTTAAAAATTTAAGCATACGCTAATGTTGATTTAATTTCTTAGCTATTTAGTTATCTATTTTTATTTGACAAACTGGAATAGGTGGCATCTTGGGGAACCAGACCAAAATCTGATGTGTAAAGACTTATTATCTCTACAAAATGCTTTACAGACACTGCTTTGCTGTAAAAGCCTCTTCACAGATTTTTATCTTAATGTCAAAACAATTAATGGGAAAATAAGCTTTTCAGGATGCTTCATCTTACTTGTCTTCTGTTTGTTAATGAGCTCATCTCTCTCTGTCTGGGAGTTTTTAATACTTATGTGTGAGGAAAGATATACTGCAGTGCTGCTGCTGCTTGATGGGGAAGTAAAGTTTCAAGAAAATTGTAGTTGTGAATGAGTATTCCTTCATCCCTCCTCATCTAAGCTCAGAAGTATGTGATGTGAGATATTGTAAACGTTTCCTGCTTAGCATAAATTTGTGGGTCTTTCAGCAAGAGATAAGAAAAACAATGTATTAGGGTTTGGCATTTGCAGAATTTTGCCTAAAGATTTGGAGATATTTTTAGGGTTCTCTAGAACTGGCAAAAAAATCCTCTGTTTCTTTTCAACCCTCTTTTTTCTTTTTTTTTTCTTTTTTTTTTTTTTTTTCTATTCTTGTCATGCAATTGAAGAAAAATGCAGGAAACCAGTTGTAATCACTTTTAATTCTGCAATAGAAATTTTACTATTTTTCTTGCGTACATCAAATAGGTAGTCTTTATCCATTTTCTTGTTCGTTACTGTACCGGTGTATTCTCCTGTTTGAAACCTCATAAAAAATGATAGCTTTAATTCCAAAACATGAGTGTGTCTGGGCTTTTAACACTTGGTACAAGAATTTTAAAACACTTTATTTTCACATCTCACTTTCAAACATCATTTTTTGTAATAAACTGCAAAATAATAGTAGTTAGGAAGATCCAGCACTGACATCAATATGTCTAGTCTTGTGGAAAGCTAAGTGGTCCTCCATCCTGAGTTAGCCACTTTGGTTTTGGGTTGCAGCACAGGGCTTACAGGATTACACTGTCCACTAGGTTAGTAAATTATTCCTGCCTGGCTGCAAGGCAAGTATGTAGCGAGGTGTACCTAAATTTTAGCTCTTCTTTTTAACCTTTTTGTTTCTTAATGGCAATAACTTGGAAAACTGCTCCCTGCCTTCTCAGTTCTTTCTAGCTGTATGTGTTTTCACATGACAGCAGGTAAATTCTCTTATAAATATCAAGCATAGATGTATTGTAACACACTTAAATCTGTAAATGTGCCAAAATACCCTAATTAGTTTACTAGGAAGTGTGATCATCATGTGTACAAACACTATTAGGCACATGATCACTTGGTGTGACTTTAACTTCCCCCATTTGGCAAGAACATGGGATAATCTGCCTCCTCTTAAGCAGCATGAAGGGAACTGACTGTTTCCTGCACCTTGGCCAAGCAGCAACGCGGGCAGAGGGATCCGCTTTGCTTCTCCCACGATCGGGTTGCACCAGGAAGAATTTCCAAGCAAAACTAGCCATCACATGGAAAGGAACAGGGGTATGTGTGTTTGTGTGGTGGGAGGAGTAAAGACCATTTCACCAAGAATTGTGTTTGGACTGCTGACTTTTTTAGCTGAATTAGTACTCGAGCTAATGGGAAGCAACTTAAATACCTGCTCAAGCTATGAAGTTACTCTTGGCAGAACAGCAAAGCACAGACGTTTTCCTGGCTGGCTGGGTTGTGCCAGGATGTGAACAGCTACATTTTCAATGTAACATGTAGAGTAACAAGGCACATTAGCTTTTTCATTGTAAGTGGTAACTTTCAGAGTGTTTGGCTTTTAAAAAATTGTTCGTGTGAATGTAAGGCTTCTGCATTTAGAGTGAGAAATACCTCTTTTTCCAGTTTTGTGATGCTTGGGTGTTTTGCCTTTGTGAGGTGTGGATGTTGTGGTTTGGGTTTGTTTTCGTTTGTTTTTTTGTTTGTTTTTTTTTTTTAAGTAACGAGGGTATTGTGGTATTAACATTCTCTTCCTACTGAAATTAGTAGGAGAAACTCAGGAATTTGACTGGGAAGAGTATCAGGGCAATAATGGGTAGGAAAAGCTGAACTATGCTTTGACACCAAGCTGGTTCCACTTGTGCCCAAGCCCAAAGCGTTTTCTCACACAATGACTGCTGGGAGGTTGCATGTGTCAGTCCCACGCTGGAAGCCCTGGGCTGACTGGAACTGCTCCAGACAGATCTAAATATCACCAGATATGGAGGAGTCTATTGTGTGTTCCCATGGTTTCCTGTGTATAAGAAGCAACTCGTGTAGGTGTAGGCAGGCATAGAAATCTGGTTATCTTTAGGTTAGGTTGTAATGACAGTTTTGCCACATCTGCCACAAAATTGCTATTCAGAGAGAATGGTATGTCATAGCCAAACCTGTTATACCTCGGTGTGATTTAGTCCTTGCTGAGAATTTAGCAAAGGTAGTAAGTTGTAAAGCTTTATGTCAGCATTTTGCAGCTGAATCAACACCAAACATTAGACTCACAAGAACTGTTCTTAACATAAGTCCAAGCATACAGTGAAAATGAAGTTTCCTATAGAAACTCTCTCAAAATATGAGTGGTGATGCCACTATTTTAAGTTATTAAATCCTATTTAGTTGAAGATTGTTATGAGTATGTAAGTAAATATTGAGTGGAGAGAGCTGTGAGATAAAACAGGTTCTCTCTCCATCTGGTAGGTTTAAAGAAAAAATTACACTAAATTAGAGGTTTATGTTTCCATTTATTGATAGTATTTTTATGCTTCCTTAACATCTTATATTTGAAAACATCAATGCCTCAGGAAGCTGCATCATTTCTCTGTAGGTGCTAAAATTTCCATAAATGTGTGGCATGAAATCTGATAGATTTGTTTTTACTGACTTGAGGTGTAACTGAGGCTCTATTAACTTGTTATAATCCCTCTGCTAAATTGGGTTCTGCATATTTTCTTACTGTTAAGTTTCCCTATGAATGGTACATATTGCAAATATGTAACTCCACAATTGACTGGGAATAGTTATGAAGAGGTTGTTATGGTCTTTCTTGCGTAAGTAATACATCTTTACAAAACAGAATTATGTCATTGGCACACACATTTAACAGTGATTTGACTCAAACAGAAGAACTGGAACTGTTTCTTTGCCCTCTGAGGAAAAGAGCAGTTCTCTGTGTACTCAAGTCCTTCTGACTTTTTGTTGTAGGCTATATGTTATGATTACTGTCCTTTCTTTAGAGGACAATTAGACCTTTTTGTATCAGAGGATACTTCTCTCCTTCCCACTAGACATCCTCTTTGGCCAGAAAAACTGCTATGGCTGGGCACACTCAAGGAACTGAACTCAAGCTCTTAAGTTTAAGCCTGATACTATCCACTTTAGAATAGTTTTACAGTTAAAAGAAATGAGTTTCAAGAATGAAACTCAAGACACGCAGGACACTTCCATTGCAGTGATCAGAAACTCACAAACTTAAGTATCCTGGAATTTGCAGTTCCAGAGAATGTTTCAACAAGACTGTCAAGGTATTCTGCAAATGTTAACTAAACATTACATTTCGGACAGTGGTCTACTTTTCTTCAGGTAACTGAAGTACCAGTAAGCTCTGGGGTATTGCTATGGCTGTCCACTAAATCAGTAATAAAAACAGGTAAGCAATTCAAAAGTCCAGACTGCTGTATGTTACTATTGAACTACTGTTTCCTCCAGGACATCTAATTAAATAACAACTAAAGGTTAGCTATACATCCCAAATGGGTAAGTAGTTTTACCAGTTTGTGTAAGAACACCTGGCAGAAGTCCTAGTTTTTAAAGGATCTCAGTAGCATGAAATCAGTTAAGAAAATTGCGTGTGTTGCTGATGCAGGGTGTTGGCTGGCTGCAGTGGCATTGTCCACATGAGTTACTCAATGAAGGCTTGAGTTGCTCAATCTGTGTGTGTGGTTGTGTCTCTGCTCTGTGGAAAGCACGGTATCAGGATAGCTGTGGAAAGCCACGTGCATACATCTCAGTGTCCTTCCTCCTCCCCTCTCGTTGAGTGACTTGAGTGTGAAATGGCTGTTAAGAATATTATATTTCAGTCTCCTTTCTTTTGTCTACATGAGACCCTGTTAAGGCTGGTTCTTACTCAAGGACAGTTTTACACCGCTTTCACATTTTAAAGGTGACTTCATGTGGCCTCAGGTTACATCTCCCACAAGTGGGACGTGCCTCACTGGTGAGCTGGAAATAAACTGTCTGTGAGCTGCAATGCAAAATGTGAGCAGATAAACTTTGCCAGATCTGTATTGGTTTTCTGTGTGGTCAGTTTGTTATTTTAGTCCCTAAATTTTGGTGCAGGAATTTTGTAGCTGTGACAATTTCTCAAGATTTGTGGCTATGAAAAGGTTAGGAGCCGTTATTCTGCACTGCTCCACAGTGTGAGAGAATGTACAGGAGAACTTGTTTCCAAGAGTTAAAATATCTTCATAGATATGCTGGTCCAAACAGAATAGCTTCATTAAATTCACTGTATATATTTTGGACTGGCATTCAGTGAATACCGCAAATTGTCACTTTACTGCTTGAATGTTTTGTTTCACACTTAATACAATGTCCTTGACAGAGGAAAAAAAAAAAGAATATAAGAATGTATTTCTTTGTATAAAAAATAAATAAATAAATAACCCCACATCAAAAAACACCAACCCACACACTCTGGACTGTGCTAGTAGGTTGTATAAGAATCTCAGTACACTTTAAAAATAAATATATGAAGTAATGCTATATGTAGCAACCATCATATGGTTTAATCATAGTTTAATACAACCAAGTTCAGCCTGAGTCCAAGAGATAGTGATCCTATTAAAATCCAGTGTGATTACAGAGCTGTTTTCAAGAAAGAGGGAGGAAGAGGGCTTGTCAGCTTTTGGCAGTGCTGAGGTGTTGGACTTTGATCAGAAACTTTGATTCCTGTGGCTTCTATTACACAGGAAAGGAACTAGTCTTGGCACATCTTCTAACAGGTTGTGAAAGATCTGTTGCTCATGCCCATTGGAAGAACTTTCTTGACTATCAGACATCTTGGTTCCATTAAATAGTTTCAGAGAAGTCATGAATTCGACCTTGAGCATTCACAAAAATGGTTTTAATAATGAGTTTCCAGGCACCATGTTTATGAAGCATGGGAGAATAGCACTTCCCTGCCTGCCAGATATCTGGAAGGAAAAGTTAATTGAAGGTTAAGAGATGCTGTATTTTGCTGGGGATTAAAACATGGTAAAGTAATGGAAGGTGAAAAGTAATTTGTAAATACTGGTATGAAAACTAGAAGCTACCATGTATGATTTATTTTAGTAGGCATATTAAACAATACAAATGGATTATATTTTATATAATTTCTTAAGTTTTACATTTTCTATTACGTTTATAGTTGGTATGATTTCATTCTCCTCTTAAAGTAAATGTAGTGCTGTAAGTGGTCAGGTTTTTCTGTGTTTATCCCTCAAAAGCCATTGGAGGATTTGAAATAGGAACACGTACAATTTCAAACAGTTTCAGTAAAAGGAGAGTAAAGAGCAAAAAGATACTGACTGAATCCGCCTTCTATTTCTTTATTAAAGCAGAACACTGCAAGTACTACACAAAACTCCACAGAGGAGGAACAGACCTATATGGAAATTCAGACATGGATTTTCTGGAAGTGGACAAGTGTTGCTACTTCCCCAGCACTGCCTGCTGCAGAACATCTTGCCCATGTGAGATGGGAAAGGCTGCGTAGGATCTCCACTTACTGACCAGGCAGCCCACTTCCATGTCTGCAGATACAGCTGGCCACCTACTGCAATTTTCAGAGCTGTGGAGCTCCTGCTGGCTGATCTTAGTTATATCCTGGTTGTCAGCCACCTGAGGCCTCTATATTTCTGAAAACTCAGCCTTAGCCCTCCTTCCAAATGTTTCTCATTATAGCAGAACGTGAATTTAGTGTCTGATAGCTGTATCTGATCAGCTTTACATCCAGAACCTAGCAATGAGGGTGCCTACACATGGGGTTAATCGATAACACTTTCATATACAGATAGCCAAACTGGTTCATCCAAGGTGATGGAGACCAGAAAACAGAGATTTCGAGTACTGTAAGTCCATGCTTGTAACCTTAAGCTTTAGTTTATCTTTTTCTTTAATTGTAGCTATTGTACTGGTGGTTGAACAGTGTGGACTGAGCACATGTCTGCAAGTGTGTCCTACAGACCTGCGATGCCTTAAGGTTATCTCAGCCAGATGTGGAAAACTAGCCTTTCTTATGGGGAAACAGGGATGCTGGAGGATTCTCAGTGTTATTTTATTTGTATTCTCTCCACACAATGGGCAAGTGCTAACTCAGTTTAAACTAGATCCTGGGCTCTAAGCCACGCTGCCACCTGTGCTAGCTAGTCAGGATTCAAGATACCCAGACTTAAGTTAACCTTTCATCTCTGTGGAGATGAGGAGGTTTCAGCCAAGAGTCAGTAAAAACAGTAAACTATTGATAATACAAAAAAGACAGGGCTTATTTTATTTTTCATTAACTTTCTGGACTGAAATGGTTTGTTCTTGTATCTGTAGTTGGACATAATACACAATCAAATTGCAACCTTTAAAGGAAGCTTGGGTAACTGTAAGCTTCCATACAAAATAATAATATTAAAAAAATAAAAACTTTGGGACCTGACAGGAATCAGTGTTTTTATTTTTCTTCTTACCATTTCAAGGCAGAATTCTTCAGTTCAGCTCTGGGCTTGATTTTCACTTTGAATGATACAGCTCTTGTTTCAACTGAATAGCTAAAGCTGTCATGATGTTGTAATAGTTATTTAAGCCAAAGATATTATATACAATTTTTTTTAAATCTTCCCCAGTTCAGAAACAGAAAGGGGAAGTAAATTAAAAACATAAGTTGTGTTTTTTTTCCAAAATATATACTTTTTATGTTCTGTATACCATAATTTCATGTTTAAACTTTTAACCAAAATCTAGCATACTTTATGAAGTACAGCATGCAGATCAGTTGTTTCCAGTTTTCTGGTGTTGGTGAATCCAGTTACAGCATCACAGCTTTTCTTCCAGTTGCTCCTTCAGTCTGTGAACCCTGATTTACTTGAGAATCACTGAGTTTGCAGAATTATGGTTATGGGAAACCTCAGTGATGAGGAATGAGCCGTTTGTTTGTGGGAATACCAGTTTCCAGTGCTGCCTTGGCTGATGTCCTGACTCTGACAGTGCATTTGACAACATCAGATAACTGAAGCTGTGAAAATGGCACAGTAGGCAGATAATTTCTTCTTCACAACTGTTTTCACCCTGATTACAGATATTTAAAGACAGGTTTAAAACCATAAAACATGAGACTTCAATAGCCTTTCAAAATGTTATGTCAGTTTCACAAAATCTGAGTATCCTTGACAGCTGTGCAAGTTATGTATAGCTGTCAAAACTTTAGAAATATCCTTGCTCCTATTTTGAATTTTTTTTTTCTGTTATGCCATACTGATCACTTTTCTATTTCTGAATTTCTCTGCCTTCAGTTTCATTGCAAGACTCCTTGTTCTTATATTGTGAGACAGGACCTGATTCTAACTTGTCTATGTAATTGCTTTTTTATATCCTAGCTGTTCTTCTTTTGCTTGAACAAAGCAAAAAGTCTTAAAATTGCATTCTCTTCTGTTTCATGATACCAGGTTTTCTCATTTCACTAAATCAGAATGGTGCAGATCAAGTTAGTGAATGGACCGTGACGGGTCATCGCGTGTTTCCTTGTGTGTATGGTCTCTCCCTTTTCCCCTGCAAATTACTCCCAGCTGCGTATGCCTATTATTTGCTTCTGTGCCGTTATCATTAGTTCTGTGATGTCCTCTCTATTTTAAAATATCCCAAACATTTGGCCTTCTCTAGGCAAGAGGCAATACAGCCAGGTGGATGAACATGAGCTCTGGCTTAGACCAGTAATGGAGGTGGCTGGAAACTGCTGGGCCAGTTGGCTCCTGTCTCTTGCCTGTGAAACACTTACGACAATTTAGTTTCACATTATAGTCATTTTAATCGCACCAACATGATACCAGGGTGATGAATTTAAACTGCCCTTTGAGCCTGGATTGCACAACTAAGCATACTGGTGTGTCGTTGAGATACAGCAGGACAGCACTATTTTCCTGCCCCTAGCAGTCCACTGCTGTAGGCAGTTGTCGACTTCAGCTGCATGCCTTAGGGGATCCCAGGCCAAGAAGTCTGAAAGAGGCAGCCTCTTGCAGAGGCTGTGGCAGCAGGTGAGTTCTGCCAAGTGCCAACACATTGGAGAACTGGATTTGAAGGGGGGTGAAATTTTACTGTATTTTGGTTCAACATGTCAGTACAGGTTGTTTTTAAATATATATCTATGTGTGTATATGTGTATATCTATATATATGTGTATATATTTATATATATATGGCATAGTAATTAAGCCAAAGCAAAAAGCTACACAGGGAGGTGCTGGGACTTTCAATTCGCAGACCAAAGGACTTGTACCCCTTAGGAGAAGATGCAGAGGTATTTTATGCAATACTTTCTACCCTGTGTTGGGATAGATGTCGTTTTCCAAAGGTGTAACTTCGTATGCTGTTCTGAATGTGGCGTTTCTTTAGTAAGTGGAAGAAAACCAAGAGAAAGACTTTCTGAGCTTGCTAGCAATGAGGATCTCTAACATTTGTCTGTTAAAGGAATGTGAAGTTATTTTGCAGGGTATTTGCAAAATCCTTTTTTGTTCAGCTGGTGTTTGTGTCTTATCCCATAATTTTTTGAGCTGTGTTATGCTTCATCTTCACTCTGAAGGCACTGGAACAGGTTGCCCAGAGAAGTTGTAGATGCCCCATCCCTGGAAGTGTTCAAGGCCAGGTTTGATAGGGCTTTGAGCAACCTGGTGTAGTGGAAGGTGTCCCTGCTCATGGCAGGGGGTTGGAACTAGATGATCTTTAAGGTCCCTTCCAACCCAAACCATTCTATGATTCTGCACTTGTGATGGACTCCAGAAATCATTGGACTGAATTTTCTTGCAGGGTTGCAATGTATGTTTCAGTAAATGTTCTTTAGTATAAAGACTGTGATAAAAAATCTACTCTGATAGAATATGCATGGTTTTTCAAACGCTTTGCTCAGATTAATTTTTTATTCCCAGTGAGTCCCATAGCAACTTATAACTGGAGTTTTTTCATTAAGTTGTTGGAAATAACTGTACTGCAGCAAGTGATAAATACGCTATATTATTCTGAAAATTCTGCACTGTAAAGCATGAACATAATTTTCTTACTTATAAGATACTTTCCATGCTGTGCACAAATCTTTTATTATGTGTCTTGTGGTTGTCCTTATTTTCAGTTAAATTTATTACAATGCTTTGTCTGAAGAAAATATTTTGATTGGTTAGTAAACATGCCACAGGGGGTAGGTAATTTACATGAACCGGCAATTCTGTTGAAATTGCTATTCAGCAATTTAAACTATCTATTTCATACTTGCTGCAGTTAAACAAGGAGAAAGAGCCTCCCAAAACACGACCTAGCAAAAAAAAAAAAAACCAACCCAAACAAACAAAACCAAAAAACCCGAACAAACCAAACAAAACCAGAAACAAAAGAAACAAAACTGAAAAGAAACCAAAAAACAAACCACACCCACAACCCCCCCAAAAAAACCCCACCAGTTGAAGAATTATGGAATAGGTGGTTTGTTTGTTTATTTATTAATTTGTTTCTGGTCAGGGAATAACTTTCTGGGAAAATACTAGGAGCATGGTGTGTCAGCCTCTGAACACCCCAGGGATGTGTTTCTATTGCAATTCCTGTAGCCATTGATGCTGCTCTGGTTCCACTATAAAACTAAGTGGGTTAAGACAAACTAAAGTTAATTTCTCAACTATTCCAACTAGCACTAAAAGATGCCTACAAAGTAGTAACTTCATTGAAAAAATGCAGCAGATGAATGCCAATGTCAGAGATCTGTCTAGTATGAAGAATGCTGTTTCCCCCAGAACATGAAGTTTCTTTAAAAGCTGTTGTTTGCTCTTGTTTTGGTTATAATAAATCTGTAAAGTGTTTAATAACTAAGGCATTAAGGATTCTGTAAAACCACCTAATACCTTAGACATCACCTGAGAATTGTTAAGGAAGGTTTAAGCTGTGAACAGCCTCCCAGTTCTGCTACAGGACTTTTGAAACTTGTGCAGTCCTGGGCCTCCATTTCCCAGTCTTTCACGACTGTGTCAGGCTGCAAGTGAAAGCATTTGTTTTGGGGAACAACTGAAGCATACATAATGCTGAACACTTTAAATAAGTATAAGATTCTGCTCTAGGACAGGATGTGACAGAAAATGTCCTTCAATACTCTTGGACATTGCAGAGCATCTTGCACTCTGTACATACTTGCGACTTGTGTTCACTGACAAACTGCTTTCTGCTGCCTCACTCCTTCTGTTTCTGTTTTCATGCATTCCCATGAAGTTCTTAGACCCAAGCTGCAGTGGACTAAAAACTAGATAGAAAAAGAAATTTAGAAGCCTAAATATGCTCTCAAGATATGTCTAACCATACACACGTCTCAAGTCCATTAGTGCTCAGATTTTCATTATTAAAATTTTCTCAGAGCTGGAAGCTCTGTTTCAGCCTAGGCATTAAAGTGTCTGCTGTATCCACATGATAATTCCTGTCATTTTACTACACTGAAGAATCACAGTGAGGCTGCAAAAGAGGAAGAGAAATCCCATCCCAAAATGTGAGAGAGGGGGGCAGCCTTCCCATCTATGTTTTAGAGAGCTCAGCAAGGATGTGAGATGGATGTTTGTTTCTTCCATCTGGGATTGTGCTAGCGCAGAGGAAAGTGTCCTGCTGTGCATGTGACACTCATCTGAGCTGAGGGACAATCCTCAGTTGAAACTGCTTTTTTGTGCACAAAAAGATGTGAGACTTAGCTAAAAATAGTAAACAAGTTTTGATTTTAATGTTCATGCATCTAACTCTTGGACTACTTTCAAAGCTGTTTAAATGGTCACATTGCTGCTTGTGCTACAGGGACAGCTGGGTTGAAGATGCACCATTAGGTTCTCTGCTAGCATTTATGGTTCTCGTTGGCTAACTTCAGCATCTCCCCAGCCAGGTTGCTGGTTTCTGAGGGTGCCCTGTGAGGCACCTCCTTTCCCTATGGATGCAGGGCACCGTTCACAAGTACCCAGCTCAGGCCTGTAAGGCCAGTGCCTGGACACTTGGCAATGAAATCTAGGCAGCAGGTAGCTCAGCTGCACAGGGACTGTGTCTCTCCCCAGAGAAGGTATTTATCAAGTTGTATTCTCTGTCGAAGAGAAAATAACCTGTAAACGTCGTAAGTCAGGATTTTCAGCCTACTTAAACACTCCAACTTCATGACTAGCATTAGCCCAGGGCGTTTCCCCATCTGAAAATTGCAAAAGGTTTGTACCAGGACAAAGGAGACAGCATGTGCTAAGCATGTCCATGTATAATATAGTGGTGAAAGAGCCAAAGATTTTAGTTTTTCCAGTAAAAAACCAAAGCAACACTTTTAAGTCTTGGGCATCTGAAGAATTAACAGTAAATCTTGAGACCAGCTGTAACACATCTGAAGATTAAATGTGGTGACCCAGGGACAGAATAATTCATTCATTGCTGAACCACAGATCTAGAGCATCTCTTCCTGTTGTATTTCATGATGGTTGTGGATAGTTCACTCACTATCCAGAGTATACAACAGAAGCTTGTTAGCTTTTCACTCATTTTTTTTAAATACTTTTTGCACCGATAAAAGCAATGGATTAAAAATCAAAGCATAAGATACTGTAATGTTGCTTCTCATAGCTACATACAGGCAGTTTTTTTCTTTTATTTCTTACTGAAGCTGTTCTGGTTCATTGACATTTGGTTCATTAAATGGGTTCATTTATGTAAATATAATTTATAAAATGTACCTCACAGTTCATTCCACTATCTAAAACAGTTGAGTTTGGAATGTTATCTCTTTACTGCAGTTTTCTAATAGAAATATTTCGTCATGCACATGAAGGCCAGCCTAAGCAGCAAGCTACATTAGAATTTTCCTGGCTTCAGCTTTAGTAGGAAATGGTCAGGAATTTCCTGCATTGAAATATTTTTGATGGAGTTTTGAAATTGTTGTGGCATTCTAATTTAACACTATTTAAATGAAATAGTTCTACTTTACTTTTTGGTCTTTATTTCAAAAGCTATAATAATTTACAGTAAAACAAAATAATTGGAGCCATCAAAACAAAACATTTCAATTGATTTAGGATTACTTTTGGCTTTAGACCATGTTTGTTTTTTTGACATTTTATTTATAGTTAGAAGAAAAAATATTGAAAGTTTGTGTGACAGAAAACCACTTCCATCTCAGTCTAACATTAATATTGTATTAAACTAGCTTTTCATATTAGAAATTATGAATGGAAGAAAAAATATGGTAAGGATATATTTCTTAGACATAAGAAGAAATCATTATGAATGACATGAAAAAAAAAAATGCCAACCTTCAACTGACAAAGTCAATGTCGTGAATATGTTTGTTTATGCTCTAGCCTTAAAACATTTTGAAAACAGCCACCGCTCCACTTGAGCAATTTCTCATAGTTTAGATTTGCCGAGTATCCCTGTTTTCCCTTTTGCTCCATTTGTTACATCTGTATGAGCAAGGAAACACATTACAGATAGTCTTGCTGCCCTGAAGTGTGCAAAAGCTCAGTAGCTGATGAATATACAGCATAATAACAATCATTATGATAATGAAGACTAATTTATTACTCTATCGAAAGCCTAATCTGGTGCAGTTGTCAATGTCAGATGCCTGTGAGGTGGTTCTTCTTTCCATGTTACCAAGTTAGGAGCAAATTGAGGGTTGGCAAAATATGTGAGGAATATTTTTACTCATAAATTATTTTCAAACTTTGTGAAATATCTCTTGCCATTTGACCTTTTACTGTTGGGGTGCTTTCTGTGATGTTATGTTGGTACTTTTTAAAGTGGAGAAGAGGAACAACTCTCTACCCCAGAAACTATACTGCTGTTTTGAAATTTTGCATAGATTCTGGATGTGTGTATGAATTTATTGGAGAGTTATTATGAGCCAGCGTAGCCATCAGAGGGGTAGAAAGCCTATCAACCACTTCCTTTTCAGCTATATGCTAATGTATTTTGAGGCATCTATTTTTGGGAACAGCACATCCTAATGAATAACTTATTTCTGGCCAGTTAAACTTGAGTTACAGAAGCACAATCAATTTTTTTCTGTGTCTGCACGTGGAGGGATTCAAAGCCCAGACTGGAAGTGGGCAACAGCAAACCTCATTAAAAATTGCAACTTGGCAAAAGTGTGGTGTAGTTATCACAAAGAACTAATGCCACTGATTATTTTACAGGGAGAAAACTAGTTATAGGCCACAGCTGGGGATAGGGATGGAGGGAAAAGGAAGCATGCCAAGACTGCAAGAAAGAAATCACTTTTTGTTGAGCCAGCTTAAAATGTTCAAGGCAGGTTCCCAGGTTACTGGTGTATGGGTTATTTGCCCACCTGAGAAGCAGACATACACCTTCTGGGGAAAGACGCATGATGGAAACACTGGCAGTAGTACTTTGTTGTTAACTGTAGTAATGTAAAATGACTTAGAAATAGTAGTCATTTAAAAAGCAGATATTCCAAGGTGGTTTAGAATGAGAGTAATTTAGGTTGGAAAGGACTTGGACATTCCACTCCAAGTAGGAGCAACTACAGCAGATTGCCCAGGGCTTCATCCAACCCAGTTTTTAGTATCTCCAAAGATGAGTGTTCAACAACTTGACTGGGCCCCTGTTCCAGCACTTGACTATTTCAGTGTGAAAACTGATTTCCTAATACCTCACTGGAATTTGCTGTATAGCAGCCCGTGTCAATGTCACTCATCCTGCCCCTGTGAGCTTCAGAGAAGAGTCCCTCCTGCGCGCCCCCCCCCCCCCCCCCCCCCCCCCCCGTTTAGGTAGCTTACATTGGTATGTTATCATAGAGATGATGACTGGAAGGGAAAGAAAGAGCAAGAAGTCTTGTTTCTGAGAGAAGCTGCACGTTCTCTGCGCATTCTCACTCAGTTTTTCAGGGACCATGAACAAGTAATGAAGAACACAAAAACAACATCTTAAGTGCAGCATTTCGCTGATGTATCATGTTAAATATCAGTAGCAACAGAGCAATAATTTTCTATCTGTCTTTTTTCCTGATTTAAAAGATGCATATCTTACTATGATATTTAAAATATAACCCACATCTAGATAGACTCTAAATGATATTACTGACAAGAGTCTAGTGTATACCTTTCCTCCTTTTTACAATTTCTAGTCTAATTCTTTGTTGATAGAGGTTATTTAGATTTAATAATGACATGCCTTCAATTTGAACATAACTTTGTCTTCACATGCTCCTTGATACAATCAATGCCTTTGATTCTGTTTCCCACAGCATTCTCCTGGAGAAATGGGCTGCTTGTGGCTTGGATGGGTTTAGGCTTTGCTCTGTAAAAAAATCAATCTGGATGGCTGGGCCCAGTTGTGTTTAATGGAGTTAAATCCAGTTGGTGGGTGGTCACAAGTGGTGTTTCCCAGGGCTCAGTATTGGGGCCAGTTCTGTTTAACATCTTTATCAATGATCTGAACAAGGGGATTGAGTGCATCCTCAGTAAATTTGCAGATGACACTAAGTTGGGTGGAAGCGTTAATCTGCCTGAGGGTAGGAAGGCTCTACAGAAGGATCTGGACAGACTGGATCAATAAGTTGAGGCCAAGTGTATGAGGTTCAACAAGGCTAAGTGTTAGGTCCTGAACTGGTGTCACCATAACCCCATGCAACACTACAGGCTTAGGGAGGAGTGGCTGGGAAGATATCTGGCAGAAAAAGACCTGGGTGTGTTGGTTGACAGCCGGCTGAATATGAGCCAGCAGTGTGGCCAGGAAGGCCAACAGCATCCTGTTTTTTTTTTATCAGAAATAGTGTGTCAAGCAGAACTAGAGAAGTGATCGTCTCCCTATACTTGGCACTGGTGAGGCTGCACTTTGAATACTGTGTTAAGTTTTGGGCCTCTCACTACAGGAAAGATACTGAGGTGCTGGAGAGTGTCCAAAGACGGGCCACGAAGCTGGTGAGGAGAACAAGTCTTATGAGGAGCGGCTGAGGGAACTGGGATTGCTTAGCCTGGAGAAAAGGAGGCTGAGGGGAGACCTTATCGTGCTCTACAACTATCCAAAAGGAGGCTGTAGCGAGGTGGGTGTTGGTCTCTTCTCTCAAGTAAAAAGTGACAGGACAAGAGGAAATGGCCTCAGGGTGCACGAGAGGAGGTTAAGATTGGATGTTAGGAAAAATTTTTTCACCAGAAGAGCTGTCAAGCACTGGAACAGGCTGCCTGGGAAAGTGGTGGAGTCATCATCCCTGGAGATATTTAAAAGACGTGTAGATGTGACATTTAGGGACATGGTTTAATGGTGGACTTAGCAGTGTTAGGTTAATGATTGGACTTGATGATCTTAAGGATCCTTTCAACCTGAATGATTCTATGATTCATAACAGAAAGAAGTGCCCTCTCTTGATCATCCTCTTAGGCAGTCCTTTGCCTGCTCCACTTCACTGCTGAGAAGCTGCCGTGATCTATAGGATAGTTTCTGTGCCAGTTACATAAAGTATGCGGTGGCAAGTTCATGTTTAGTAAATGATATGTACAGCTGATCACAGTAAAAATTCATTACGCTAAATGTGATAAAATACAGGACAACACTGGTGCCATTGTGGTGCTTTGAGCCAAAGACAAACACCTGACCTGTTTTTCATGTATATAATTTTGCTGTATTTTGTTGCTTAGGATGAGTTTCAGGTAACTTAAATCTAGCTGTCTGGACAGGCACCAGTCTTGAGCATCTCCACACTGTGATTTTGCTTAACTACCTCTGAAAATGCTCTCTACCCTTTCCTGTGATAAAAGAAGAGTATATGCTTGGATTTTTTTTTTTTTTAAGCTGACCAAAACTAGATAGATGAATCCTGCCTCTAGGCAGTATCTATCCCTTGGGTGATTCTCCACTTCGTTTTCATGATAGCATAGTTCTTTTCATACCTTCTACTTCTCATTTGTGAATTTCAAAACACAGCAGAGACCAGTAGCCAATTTACCAGTTTCTGGGTGGGAAACTGAAGCAACATGAGCTGAGAGTGAAAGTAGATAAGAAGAAAGCCATAATTAGAAACTGTATTTTCAAATTCCTGATGTACTGCCCTAACCTCTAGGACAAAATGTAACATAAGTCCTTTAGGGATTTTTTTTTTTTCAGAAATGTTAGAGCTTGGTATTAGGTTATTATGTGAAAACTTCCACTTCCTTTTAAAATTTTAATTAAACCCTCAGCTGGAAGATATGAAACTCAAAATTCTCTAAATATTTAAAGAAAATAAATGGCTTTACATACAGTCTTTAGAAGAAAGCCTAATTTTAAACATGATCTACTGAGATTTGAAAAGGGTTTTAGTCATGGCTCTCCCCTCCCCAAATGCCAAAGATTTCCCTTTTTTTTTTTTCCTAACTTGTACTGCCTCTTATGTGTTGCATTTAGCCTGCCCAGTATGCTCTGTTTATGTAGTGATGGTGGTAAATAGTGATAAACATATTGCAGAGTAGCAGGTCTTTGCACAGAGAGCTGTGGTAGTAGTCTGATCTGTCTAATGCTAAGATGATTCCATGTTGAAAATCTGGGTGGTCTTGGAGGGGAAGGAAACAATAGCTTGTTTTAAGGAGCTGTTATTTCAAGCAGACCACCTCCTTGCTTTTTAGTAGGCTAGAAGGGGGGAAGTAAAAGTGAAATAATTTGATCCATCATCAAAAGCCAAGCAAGTCTGAAAGGGCTCCTCTCAAAAATCTATTACACTTCCTCAGTTTTAAAACAAAAAGAAGAGAATTCTGTGGGAATTCTGTATTGGGTTTTGATTTTTTGCATTGTTTTCATTTGCATAACAATGCTGTTCAGATACAATGGTGGGAGTCTCTCCTTCTGGATCATGACAACTTACAGTAAGGGTCTGCATCCGTTGATGTAGAGTAATTGACACCTGAGCTGAAGTCAAGACCTTTTGTGGTGTTAGAGCTAATTATGTAAGTCTACATAGCAGGGCATTAAACTGTAGGAAATACCTCTTAAAGATTGGAGTTTAGACAATGTGAAAGAATTTATCGGTAAGGCTGATTAGGATTAATGACTTAAGTGGGTCAAAATTATTTCTCTTGATGATTATCTTAGACTAAAGGTAATATAACTTTGCTAGTGGCTTTCAATCACCTACAAATAGGTAGATGCTGACTTTATGCCTAATATATTATGTGATAATGTTCTGTAGAGTGTTAAATAATGCTCATTTTCTAAACTTAACAGATTTGAATACAATGAATATGAAAAATGTGTGATTCTATAGAAGGGAGTTCAGAGAGGTAAATGTTCACCCTCTGTGTGTTCTGGGAAAAAAAATATCTAGTGAGGAATACATAACTAATTCAGTGTGTGTTGGGGGATAAAATATATGTCGTCTTGTTATCACCTCAATATATGTATATGCTTCTGAACTTACTGCTCATAATGCAGCAGTCACCATTAAGCGATATTTAAGAGAGTATTTTAATTAAATTTAAGCCTCTAAACAAAGAATGTAATTAATAGGTTGTGTTCCTTAATGGCTTCTAAATAAAAAGGAACTTGTTTTCTGTTGAAGAACAAATGGTTTCATACATAATAAGCTGCTTCAGGACTTTTCCTTTCTAAACCTTTAAAAGCTGATTTGGACTTTACAGAAGAAAATTCAGTTGCAACGCCCATTTGTGTTGTCCTGCTGCCAACATACCTAGGGAATGATTAAGATGGTACCGCATGCTACTGTGCGAGTTGAAGAAAGCATAATACGATCTTTTCAGTACTACTCACTATTTTGCATGTGCACGTATGCAAATGTTACATGGGTAAAAAGTAACCACTAATATTTCTAGCTGAAGCTGTTTGTGAGCATTGATTAGCTACTTTTTTTTTTCCTAAATATGTGGCTATATCATCCTGTATATTTGGAGTCATTTTAAATACTGTTATTTATTTCTCTTCAGTAAACATTGACTGTCTGCCTTCATTTCTTTGTGCCTGGGATAAGTTTCTGGACAGATAGTGCTATACTTTGGAATCATGCTGTTCGTAGCTCAAACATTGTTTTAGCAGAGAGTTGAAAGAACTATACTATTATTTTAGCTAAGCTGTAGCCTTTTTTTAATTGGCAATATAGTATACTTGCCCACATTACACTTATGAAATCAATTTTAAAAACACTTTTTTCCTCTTATTTTTTATTTAGCAGTTCCTGAAAAATATCTGGAACCATAACTATCCCTGTTTATTCCTCGCTTTTACGTTTATTTCTTGCATTTCTTCTATTTACCTTCCTCAAGGTTTGCTTGATCTTTTTTATGTACAATCTTTAGATTCAGACCCTTGCTTTGAAGTACAATCACTAAATTTTATGGTATTGTAGTAAACGAAGTGATGGACTAGAGCCCTTGTTATAAGCTTATTGTATGGCTCAGATTTGTTTTTTTGATGCAGTGCAGACAACTCTCAGAAATCATGGAATCACAGAATGGTTTGAGTTGGGAGGGACCTTAAAGATCATCTGGTTCCAACCCCCCTGCCATGGGCAGGGACACCTTTCCCTAGATCAGGTTGCTCAAAGCCTCATCCAACCTGGCCTTGAAAATTTTCAGGGATGGGACATCCACAACTTCTCTGGGCAACCTGTTCCAGTGCCTCACCACTGTCAGAGTGAAAAATTTCTTCCTTAGATCTAATCTAACTCTATCACTTTAAAGCCATTATCTCTTGTCCTATCACTACACATCATTGTCAAAAGTCTCTCTTCAGCTTTCTGGTAAGCCCCTTTTAGGTACTGGAAGGCTGCAATAAGATCACCCCAAAGCCTTCTCTTCTCCAGGCTGAACAGCCCCAACTCTCTCAGCCTGTATTCATAGCAGAGGTGTTCCAGCCCTCGTATCATCTTTGTGGCCCTTCTCTGGACCCAGTCCAACAGGTCCTTGTCCTTATGCTGGGGACTCCAGAGCTGAATGCAGTATTTCAGATGGGGTCTCACGAGAGCAGAGTAGAGAGGCAGAATCCCCTCCCTGGACCTGCTGGCCACGCTTCTTCTGATGCAGCCGAGGATACGATTGGCTTTCTGGGCTGCAAGCAGACATTGCTGGCTCAGGTTGAGCTTCTCATCAATCAACACCCTCAAGTCCTTCTCCTCTGGGCTGCACTCAATCCATTCACTGCCCAGCCTGTACTTGTACTTGGGACTCCCCTGACCGATGTGCAGGACCTTGCACTGGGCCTTGTTGAACTTCACGAGGTTCTCACCAGCCCACTTCTCAAGCCTGTCAAGGTCCCTCTGGATGGCATTCCTTCTCTCCAGTGTGTTGACCACACAGCTTGGTGTCATCAGAAAACCTGCTGAGGGTGCACTCAATATCCCTGTCCCTGTCACTGATGGAGACATTAAACAGCACTAGTCTCGATACCAGCCCTTGAGGAACACCACTCGTCACTGGTCTCCGCTTGGACATTGAGCTGTTGACCACAACTCTCTGAGAATGGCAAATGGCTTCATATGTAAGGGATGCCCTTTTGCAGCTGACTGGCACTTACTTCAGTTGATGGTAGAAAGACAAGAATAGAAACTGGACCTACAAAAGAAAGCAGCCCTCTACCTAAGGAACTGGATAATATGGCACATGTTTTCAGATGAGTTTGTGCTGTACTCCCCTCAATGCAAGACAGCAGAGGAGCATTAAGGAACATACATTGCAACAAGACAGATTTGGTACACTTTTACCCTCTTCTGGAGCAGGAGGAGGAGAGGAATACAAACTGAGTCAGTCTCCCTCTTAAAATGTTTCTGAGGGTACACAACTGTGCCCTATTTGCTTGTGACCTGCATTGACTGCAAATTTAGAAAAAAATGTTGGTTTAAGCACTTAGTAGGGACCAGACAGGTTTTATTTGCAGAACTCCCCTGCACAAGGCTATATTTTAGTCCTAAGTAGTAAAGCTTGTGTGATTGAAAACATGTGACATACTGCTAATTGCAACAACACTCAGCTCCTAGCATTTGTAGTGCTTGTCCTGAGGAAATCTGAAAGCACTTCAGCAAGGTTACTGCCACTGGCCTTTATTTTGAAGACTGGGAAATTGAGGCGCAAAATGATACGTCTAGGTCAGTGACACATTGGCACATCTTAGTCCCCTGAGCATCAGCCCAATACTTGGTACAATAGGCCATTAATTTCTCTTTGGCCCATCTGTTGTCTATGAAAGTGTGATTGATTCAAATGCTCTTTGGATACACGAGATCACTGTGTGAATGGTCTGTTTGTTTCTATTACATTATGAAAGATTTTTCTTTAATGCTGTTAAACGTACATCCATATTCTGGAATCAGCTGTTGTCTTGTGCTGTCAATGTTTCGTTTTCATATTGTATCTGATCTATCTTTCTTTTTTTCCTTATCTGTTAGTTTAATTTTAAAACTTTTTTTATGGTTTGACAAAGATTGATGAATTTCCGTAATAGTCTTTGTGCTTACACGTTCCTAAAAAATCAGTTTTCAACAATGAAGATATAAAAGCTTAATTTTAAAAGGTGGAGTAGAAGTGTCTATGTACTGTGTGATTTTAAGCCATGGATAGCAGCAGTAAGCACAGTTGCTGCAGCTGAGCGAAAGAAGTTGTTTGCCAGGCAACACTGCTCAGGGAGAGCAATCCAGAGATGTAATATCACACCCTGCTTCAGCCCTATGAGCACATGTAAAATAATGGCAGTATTTGGTACAAGATTTTCAGAGATACTTCAAGCAGGCATTTAGATTTATATGGCTTTGAAGGGAGTTGACATGCAATTGTTCTGAAAATAGAATTGAAGCGGTGGGTATGACTGATGCGGGGATGGAGTTTATTTCAGTATGATGCAAAAGGGAATGTGTGAGCAGTGGATGGGGGACTGGGAAACCATGTATTCTTCACTGATGTTAAAAAAACAAACCAAACAAAACCCAGTCTTACTGCTGCTCATCACAAGAACGCACTTCAAAAATCTTTAAGTAATTCCAAAAGAAGTAAAAAGACTTCCAAGTTTCATCATGTGTCTGTCAGCATAACTTCTGATCCAGTCCTGCTTGGATCTACCTCTCATCTTCTCTTTTTGCAACTGTATTTGTACCCTCTCTATCTTTGCCTTTTCATCAGCTATGGAGAATCATTGACTTCAGTGGCAGTATGCATTTTACTAGTGAGACACTGTGGAGAAAAAATAAATCGAAGAGGCATTATGTGGCTTTTGGTATGTGGTTCATCTTTATAATGAAGATTGAATAGGTGGCAAATTTCAGATTTAAAATACTTTTACCTTTGAGATACTGAAGGGGGGAGAGAAAAGCATCTGTATAATCCTTAAATAAAAAATAGAGGATTTTTATGCTTGGATGTGTTTTGTGGGGTTTTGGTTTTGGGGTAGGTTTTTTTAATATGCAATTTTACAAGAGTAACAAATTACCTCAGAAATCATGGGAACAAATCGAGCATAAGAAATTTTGTCCCAAAGGATGACCTTCCTAAGAAAATGTATGAAAACGCCTGACATATAAATTTATGATAAAAATTACTTCTCAATCATAATTATGACATTATCCCTCCAATCCTAAAGTCTGTACTGGATGTAGCAAATGAGATGGGATTTTATTTGATTGTGTCAATACATTGCAGCTGTTACTGCTACTCCTTCATGCAGCTTGGCAGAGCAGTTATTCTGGTGTTCTGCTGCAGCATTAACTTAGAGCTAAGTGTACAGTATGCCTCCTGCTTACCTGCAAATTCCCAGTTAGAATGGATGTGGCATGTTGTGCTTTAACACAAAAGTTGCCTTCATATTGTCGAGTAATTGGCAAACCTTTACATGCTATGATTGGCTTCAGCATTGCTAAAAAAATGAATTGATACTATGCCAAATTCATTCATGCTGTAACATCATTGACTTCAATGGCATGACACCAGATCTGAGTTTAGTCTATTGTGCTTCTGTTGCTTGGTTTTTCCAGGCACAGATACAGGAAGGAACAGGGTGGATATAGAATAGTTGATATCTTCTTTGCCTTTCCCATGATTCATTTTCCTTGTAAATTAGTTTCATTGAAGGAAATGATATAACTTAGTAGATCCCTGGCACAGTTCTTCACACAAACAAAACACATTATGGGAAAAAAAATATCTTTGTCTATTGTAGTTTGACAGTATTGTGTTCACTAACCATGTCTGACATCAGAAAACATAATGGAGCCACTCCATTATGGAAGGAGTGAAAAAAGCGTTTCAAACAGGATGGCAGTGACGAAATAACTTTTCACAATATGAGTTATTTGCGGTTTTTTTACATGTTTTACAACATTGTGGTAATATTTACAAAGCCCAGCCAAACCAAAGAGCTTACACAACGGTTTTGTTTGGAATATTATCAGTTAAAGTAGGACACAAGGTAGAAAAACCAGCAAATTTAGTTTATGCAGCAAACTTGGTCTAACCTGATGATTGTTACCATCATGTCTCATGGAAAGAAATTTAAGAGGGAAAGCAGCTTAGTCCTGGATACTACTCTGTGGGCAAAATTGGAAGTATGAATTGTGAATCTGAAAATGACATTTGGGGGTGTAATTCTTCATATTTTATGTATTTATGTTCCATTCATCATTTCTTCAACAGCTCTTGGAGCTGGCACAAAAAAGGAGGACAAACTTAAGTGTTCATCCTGTCTCTTCTGTAAGCACGCATCCTTCTCTTTGCCTCTGTAAATGAAGCTTTCTTGTCTTACCTCATTTCAGGTTGATATGAGATCATATTAATCTCATATCAGCAGCACGGTATGTCCTTTTCGTGGCCCATTGCATTGACTATGCTGCTCTTCAAGTCTGTGAAGTTGCTCCTTCTTTTCTACTACATAGCTACCATGGATAGTTTTCTTTGCTTGTTGTTTGTGATTTATTCCCTTTTGGCAGCAACCTGCTCTTGCACTGGATAGGTCTAACGTGAAACTGCTCTTGGGAACATCATCTGCTCCTTTGCATCAGTCTACGATCTTTGTCTCCGTTGCCTACCAAAGAGATCCTCAAATGAGCACCCATTGTGGTTTCTCACATGCAGCTTTCCATACTTGGCTGGAGCTCATCATGTTAGATCTGCAGAACTACCTCATTGCTCTCCGTAATGTCCTTCCTTTAAACTGTCCTTCATCATGAGGCCTATGGAAAACAGGCTTTGTTGGTGTCTCGGGCTGACCCACACTGCTGCCACTTTTTGTTTTATTGGACTTCCATGTCTCCAAATCCATCTCCCCTCCTTTCATATAGATAATATTTTACCAAAAGGAAGGACTGTCCTTTTGTTCTTCATTCTGTTTTCTACAACAGTGAGATCTGGATGCATGGCTGAGGCAGACAGTAAGTCATCTTACTCCTGTTTGTTAGCATGTGGCATTAAGGAGGGACACAATGGAAGGATAAGGAGAGCAACACTCAAACTAAGTGCTAAATCAGAAAAGTGGCTGTGGTATTGGGACCAGTCCTTTTGAGCTGATGCCACATGGCACTGTTCCTTGCAGCAAGATTTATTTCAGGACTATTTTTCTTAATTGTTCTTTTAATTTCGGTGTCAGCGCCCTGACATATCTATCTCCAGTGATCGTGAGAGAAAATTCTTTTGTGGTTTAAAGTTGGCATGCAAATCTTAAAATTAAAACAGACTGGTAGTTAAGCAGCTCTTGAAAGCAGCAGTGCTTTGAAGTAAACTTCTGTTCTTCCTGCAACCCTGTTCATTTAACATACAAGGACAGGTTTGTGTGCTGGAGAGACCAGCCATGATACACGGCAATACAGATAAGCATTAGTGGCATTTTCTTTGGGGTGGAAGAGGTGGCGGAAGAGCAGCAGTGGGAGAAATTTGGATTATAGATTCGATTTATGCCCACTATCCCACTTTGCTGATCTGGTTGACAGGAAACTAGTGGAACTTCCTTTAAAACTGTATTTTGGGGATGGGGCATCTTGTGTTCTTCCGAGGTTGCACAAAGTCATTCACTAAAACCCTTCACTATCCTTTCTCCACTAGTCCCTTGATGAGAACTGCATGTTCTTGCTGATTGCTGCTGTACTCTGAAGTAACAATATGTGTTATTTCTTGTGAGGTATATAGCTCTGTTTTGTTTGTGTTTTTTTTTTTTTTTTCCTCTTTTTTCCCTGCTCTTGTCTATATATATCATCACGGTGGCAAGTTCTTTTTCTATAGGGCGTCAATATCCACTCTATTTGAACCTAACATATTACAATCATATATTAATTTTTAGGTGTGGTATTTAAGTGTGCTGCATTTTAAGTCAGCTGTCAAATTTCACAACCCAGTGAAGTAGCACAAATGTCTATAAACTACTTTAACTATTTCAGCAAGTGTCACGAGCCAAATCCTGTTCTGTTTTATACCAGTGTAACACAGTAGTTAGGGATTTGCTGGTCTAGCATGGATTTACACTAATGTCATTGCCTTTGGTTCTTTGGACTTGGCAAAATTGCTGCTACTATATGAAGCATACTAATAAAATAGAGCATGAAACAGAAATAAAATCTCAGTACTATTTTTTATTCTTTTCTAATAAGTGCAAATAATAGCGATTGGCCTGTGTATGAAAAAAAGGAAAAGTCACACAAAAATAATTCATGCGTTTTAATCAAAATGTCTTTTCATAAAGCTTCATTGTGCTGACAGTGCTTTAAAATAGAGGGGGAAAAGCCCTAAAGAAGTACAGAACTCATCCTCTAACTTATTCGTTATTTACTGCCTATGAAAAATGGGCATTAGAAATTTTTTTTTGTTGTGGAGATGGAATTTAATGGTGCATATGACGTTGCGGTTTACATGAGCTTAATTGTTGGAGGCAAAGATCTGTTGCTTTTTCTTGTCAAGCAACAGGGCATTTGTTCAGTAGCAGGAGAGCATCCAGTGTAGCATCAGCTATGCCTTCCCCAACAGGTGGGCAGCCAAGAGGGCTGCTGAGTTTGCTCTTGGACTGTGACAGGTGAAAAATGCTATTTAATGAGTTTTCTTCCCAGTCAATTAGCAGAAGGAGGGAGCTTTCCCATCTGTGCCTGACACAACCAGGGTTTGCTGGTTGCCACATTCCCTTTGTGAGAGTGATGGGCAAGTCATAGAATGGGGTAATGGCAATGACTTTGCTGGCTGCAGTCAGTCTCACTAACTGCTCTGATCTGTTTAATCTTGGGGTTTTTTGATTAAATACTTCCCAGTAGTGAAAAAGGCCAATATGGAAGAAGGATTCTCACTAGGGCAGTACGGTGCTGCATGTAAGCTACATGTCTCATGGTAAAACAGAGAAAAACAACTAGCAACTCCCAGGCTGTACTTGACGTTCTCATCTATACGTGTAATGTATCAATAAGAGATGTATGTTTGTTTTGATTGCTTGCTGTCTGCAGGAGCTACTGGAAAATGTTGCCTTATTTTTGACTACTACTGGCTTTTTTGAAGTATTGTGTTATACCCGCATCGGTAAAATATACATAAATCTTTCTGAAGTCTTTATTAATCTTTTCCCTCCCTTTTCTTTTAATGGTATCCTAGTAAAGAAAATTTCAGTCCGATACCAGAAAGCACAAAAAAATTCAGTAGATTACCATTCACATTAATATAATGTGCCTTCCTTTCTACAAATTCTCTTCTTAATTTAAACAGAACTTTCTAATTGTGCATTTTATTCATTCCTAGACTCCATTAATCTGTGTATTGCACAGGCTTTAAATTTCTTCACATATCACTTCTGCTGAAGTAATGGAAATTAGAGCACATTAACAAATCACATCCTACTGGTGATACATTACATTTACTTACAATGATACGTAGAATTTTCACAGAGGACAGAGCAAGATGCGTAGCTGTACTTTCTGTACAGCAAATCAAAATCTCTTTGCAGATTTTCCTGGAAAGTGAGGTTCTTATAAATATATAGCATTCAGCTGACATATATTGGATAGCATTCAATTGCCTGGTACAGTTATTCCTGTTACCTACACTCTTAGTATTTATTTTTCACTTTCCAAAAACTGTTTTTGTCTTAAAATCTACTTGAGCAATTTTATTTCATATGTTTTATTGTGAGTTTATAAACTAGCATAAATACAGTTTTGAGTAGAGGGAGTTGCTTTGTTTTTCTTTTTCTTTTCTTTTATTTTAAATCTTCAATTCTGTGAAATATTGTCGCCTTGGGGATTCCTTTGAAAAACCTGATAATGAATGTAAGATGTGAGTGACTGGTGTGTGATTGTGTTGATGTTTTCCCTTCTCTTGAGCCCCGTTTGAAATTCAGCTCTGCACAGCAGGGATTGTCCTCAGCCACATATGACTATTTTGAGGATTGTGTGCTTGAGTAGCTGTGCAGGCTTTGGGCAACTGGCAGCAGTTTGTCATGGCTGCCTTTAGGCTAGTAAACCTTGGGGATTTTAATCCCTGTCCCTCTCTGTCAATCAAGCCTGTTTCACTTTTTAATGTAGTAGTATGTATTTTCAAACAAATGGTGTTCATTGTACAGTAGGTGCAAAAATACTAAAAGGCAAAATGCATAATGTTAGGGGGTTACCTATAGTCCCTCGGCTGTGTCACTGAAAATTATTTGCTCTGTGACACAATCCTTCATATTTAAATCATCAAGCTCGCTTGCCTGTTTTCTCATTGTTTTATTTTGATGGAGTACTTTGATGCTGTGAATCCTGGCTGCATTTAATTCATTATAATTATGTGAAACTAAACCCTGAATGGCTTCCAAATGAATATTATTTAATTTTCTTTGGCATTCACACAGGCAGCTTCTTTGCCAGCTGAGCAGTAAGTATAGACATGTTTTTAACTTCTGTGTGACACGGTCAGATTTTAGAGCTGTTCTTTTGCATTTCCAAAGTACTGAATATGCTGTTATGAAATTACTATTAATATTTTTCCTTCCTTTTAGTCCCAAAATGTAAAAAGTAAAGAATAAATGGTTTTAACAGTTTTTTCAGTGCTGTACAATATGAAAAGGGAGTTTCCACACTTAATAACCAGGTCCTGTGCGAAGATGGTCAGACATATTGAATGACCAGAAAGAATAATCTGATGTTTATTTGTGAGACATTTTATAATATTATTATATAAAATGGAAAGAAGAAAGACAATTGTATGGCTTTGTGTCCAACATTGCTATTTAATTGTAAAACCTCACGTTGTAATGTTGACAGGACTTCTGACATTCTGAGTGAATTAGTTTTGACTTCAGGCTTCTTTTTGTCCCTTGTTACTTCTGGGGCAAGTCAGTGAATGTGATTCACAGTCTCTATAGGTAACATACTAAAATGTTGTATTGGACTTCCCTCCCCTACAGCAGATTATATGATGAGCAACAGCTTTCATATGATGATAGGGCTAATGTCAGGTGGCCTGTCTCCTGCCTTCCTATTGAGTCTGAGAATGGAAGAGTCCCTAAAGCTATTGCTTAAGAGGGAAATAGTAAAAACCCGTCCTAATGGACTTCACGTGGGACAAAATCCAGGGACTTTGTTCAGAGCATAGAGGTCATCCTTTAGTGATTAACATGGGTCCTCTGCTCACCATAGTACATGTGCTCCTATGAGAGAAATGTCTTCCCTTCTGCTTACTTTTTCTAGTAGGATTTGAATACATAAGAACTGCAGGCTGTGCTGCTTGTATTTGAGTGCTATGAATGTCAGCTCAAAACGGGAATCAAATGGGAATCCAAATAATCCAAAAATGAAGTGGTGCTCAGTCTCAATAGATTAACAGTAAAGAGGGAAATGGAGGAAGGGCTTAAATCTCATGAGATGTTGGAGACAACTCTTGCATCCCATTTCAATATGACAGTAAGGAGGTATGTTACATACAACATACTGTGCTTGCCTTGTGTTCTCTGAGTCTGACCAGACATTTGATTTTCAGAACCCTTGGTTCTGCTTGCTGGCCCAAGACCTGAATTTCCTGAGGGACATGCTTGAATGTGTCTACATTTCCTGTAGTCGTATTTTTTTGGGAAGCCTTTTTTTCCCCTTGTAATTTCCATGCTGTTATTACTCTGTTACCTACTCAGTGTGCATTCTGCAAAACTTTGACCCAGTATTCATCAGGCTGTCAGACTCCCACGGTACAATTACAGAATGCATGAGGGAGGTTTAAAAATTATTTGGTCCTCTAGTTTTTAACAGTTTTACATATGATTAACTACTAAATGTCTCAAAATGCTGCTGTAAGCACCATCTTTATATTCCACCAGAGATGTGCTCTTGGGAGAACAATGAGACATTTATGGTATTTGGGTGGGAGGGAGATTAGAAAGTGTAAAATAATTTCTTACTCATAAACTCCCAGTAAATTATCTTTTCATTTTGTAATAAAACACTTAGTTTCAATAAAGATATACATTAGTGAATTGCTGGAAAATGGCACTATATTTTTAGTCCTTACTGAAGGATAATAGTGAAATAATCGGATGTTTTCAGAAATTCTCTCACAGATCTTTGTATCTTCATTTGTGGGAATTCTAGTACTGAGCCCTTTCATTGACATTCCCTCTCATCGTCTCACTTTCATTAATTCAGAACCTCAAGTTACTGAATTGCAAAGTCTGCTTTTTTTTTCATTTAAATTGCAGAACATTAAACATCAGTGATATGTTACACTCAGATGGCAGTGCCCTTTTCCTTCTGAAAATAGAAGATGTATAGCCCAAGACCCAGATCTTCCTCTGCCACAAAAGAACAGATGGTCCCATAGAAGGCCAGGGCTGAGTGGGACACTGTCTACCTGCTTGCTTCGTTTACGTTCTTGTGTTGTCTTACATGGAAGATACAGTCACAGTCTGTGACAGTCAGATTTTGCAGCATTCTAGGTGATGGTCCTTCTCCATAGCCTACTTGGTCGTTGGCGTGCTTTTCTAAAGAACTCCTTAGCCTGGATTAATTTTATGTGTATAAAAATAATGAAAGAGTGATGTAGAAAAATAATGAAAAGAGATAAACACTTTTGTTGTGGTTTTAGGCTGATCCAGCAACTAAAACTCACACAGTCTCTCCTTCTCCAGTATAGTAGAGAGGAGAGGAAAAAAAAAACCAAAGGGACTGAGGGTTGAGACAAGAACAGAGGGAGCACCCACCAACCATGGTCCTGGGCAAAACAGACAGGGCTTTCTCAAAGCAAAACAGTTTATTAATGATTACTTAGAAAGACGAAGGGAAACAAAAAAAACGATTACTCGAGAGGACAGAAAGAAACAAAACCAGATCTTAATACGGACACCTTCCTCCCCCCCCCCCCCCCCGCCCCGCTCTACTCCTCCCCCCAGCAGCACAGGGGGCAGGGACTGGGGGAGTGCAGGTCAGTTCATTCCGTGCTGTTACTGCTGCTTCTTTCTTAAAGGAGAAGGAGTCCTTACACCCTTTTCCCCTGCTCCAATGGATCCCCTACCCACGAGGAAAAATCCACAAACTTCTCCAGCGTGAGTCCAGCCCACTGGAAACAATCCTTCCCCACAGATTGCTCCGGTGTGGGCTTTACCACAGTCTCGGGTACTTAGGGAGCTGTAGCCACTTGCTCTGGCGTGAGTCGTCACGCAGAATCCAGATGCCTCTCTGCCTTGTCGTGCATCCCAACGCGACCATCCTCAGGCTCAGGCATCTTCTCCCCACGGGCTGCGAGTGGGTCTCTGCTCCACCGAGGCCGTCCTGGTTGCAGGGGGGCCGCCTGCTATCTCACCATCAGCCGCAGGGGAAACTCGGCTCCGGCACACCTCCTCCCGCTCCATCCTCACTGACCTGCTGTCGATGCGGCTGTTTCTCTCAGATCTCAGTCCTCTCCAGGTGAACTCAGCCCAGTGGGCACCCCGGGAGTGGGGTGCCCCCAAGTTCCCCAGCTGGCTCTGCTGCTGCCATTCTCCATGGGCGGCGCCGGCCCGACGCAGGCAGCTACCCGGCCGGGAGCCAGGGAGCGGGGGCAGTGCCCTCCTCCCTTCTCTGCTCGTTCCTGGGCAAAGCACCTTTTCCGGTTCCTTTGTCCTGACTTAAATAGGGCAATTCGCAGAGGCGCCCTATTGGCTCAACCCCGAGGGGGATGGCAGTCTGATCTGGTGGCCGGAACTAAGCCTAACCCGGTTCCAAAACCAGGGAGGTCGCAGGGAGCAAAATCCCTCTCCTGCCACCAGAACCACCCCCCCCTCCACATCAAACCATGACAACTTTGGAAGTGTTACAGACCTCTTTCTACCTCTGAAATGTCGGCTTTCATATGTAAAGCTATGTGGAGGTGAGATGACTTGGGCACAAGGACATTAGGACAATTCACAAGCTTCTCCTGCAATCCAAATGATTGGATTTTTTCTGGATCTCTTTCCAGAGCAGGGCAGCTTACTTTGAGCTTGGATCATCAAGCTGCAGCATCGCATTTGCTCAAACCTTGCCTTGTGGGTTTGAAATTCTTCAGGCTTAACCCTGGGCATAGAGGTAGAATTACCTTTACAAATGGCATCAAAGACAAGGTAAAGAATCTGAAGATCATGTCCTTGGTCACAGAGTTGATTCTAATTAAATCCCATCTATGTACCATGCTTATATTATGGATCTGTCTTACACTCTCACCTTTGGAAAACCAGCCTGTGACACATCTAGTAACAATTGATTAGAGATCTTCAATATTTATAAAGCACATTTTTGATATAGCTCCATACAATTGCATAATGTGTAATAGGTAAACTGAGGTACAGGTGATATTCCCAGTGTGTATCGAGTCTCCTTCATTCATTATAATGCTTATTTTTTATTATCTTTATTTTAAAAATAAGAAAGAATTGCTATATTTACTGGTATTATCACTGTTTTAATTTTGTTTAAATAATTATACACAGTCCATTCTTATGACTTCTAATTCTGCACTAAAGCAGCGTGTTAGTAAGTTTTGTTTTCTAGATGGCTGATCTTTGGCTTCAGACGTTTTTTTCCTCTCTAATTGGCTCAGGTTCCTGGTGTTTTCACTTAACATCTAGGACTCAACAGCCTAAGCTAACAGATCTCTGTGTCTCTTTGGACAGCTCACATCAGTACCCAGTCAGCTGAGTGCTGAGCAGCTGGGGATTCTTTCACCAGTGTTTTTTGAGGGGTGTGCGGTACCTTACTGAGCTGTTTATGTCTCTTTAAATTGGGAACGTTTTAGATGGACAGAATAGATTTGACAGAATGCATAATTTTCTAAGGGAAGTTCAAGCAACTAATTTTTTTCTCTTGTGTTTATGAATTTCAAAGTGTATGGCCAGACTTCAAATAGCTGATCAACTTGCTTGATAGGAAGAACTCACAGAAAATTACAGTCATGTTTCTACACTTGCTGCTTTCAATGCAATTGAAAATGAGAGATGCAATATGTGGATGGCATACTCAAAGCAGTAGCTTGAGGAAATAGTCACAACTGTGTGCTACTGCATGTACCAGCCTTAGAAGGAAAGATAATACAGTAATCAAGATGTGAGATGCCATGGGCTTGCATGAGCATTGTAGTCATGTGGATGGACACAAAACAACCCGATCTTCCTTGCTTTCCCCAGCAAAACCAGACAGCTCATTCTGCCTCCTTTTACTTGAACTAGTGCCTTGGTTTGTAAATCACAGAACTGAAAAATAAACAAAACCAAACCAAACCCCAAACCTATAAGTGCTATATTCAAGTACAAAGAACTAGAAACTATTCTGCTATACTATCTTCTAGACTTATATGAAAAGTAATTATCTGTGTAGTTATGTAATTCTTTCTTTTTTATTTTTAAATAAAGGATCGTACCAATTATGAGGTCTTCTATTCAGTTGTTTTCTTCATTTGTAATACAATACATATTTATAAACTAGTAATACATATTTATGGGTTGCATCTAAGACAGTAAGTATTCCACAGTTTGTCTAGAAAGTGGTTCACAGGGCTCTACTATGTAATTTTCAGAGCTCAAGGAAATATGAGTATCTATAACCTTCTTTTGAAGAGATTCATCCTTAGCAGATTTTAGTGTTACATTTAAAAAAAAAAAAAAAAAAAGCATGCTTGTGTATGTACTAAGGCTTTGCTTTTGAAACATGGCAGGAATTCAATTGCCCCAAAATAGATTTCCCCCAACCCCTCAAAGCACAAGGAACAGAGAAGGAGTGAGGTGATGTGGTGATGTAGGTAATCCGTAGCTGTCCCACTCACAACGTGTAATACAATCCATTCCGTTTTGGAAGAAACTTGTGGACCAAATGGAATCATTGCTGTGGCTGTTTTGGTGTATGAAGATGTCCTGTGGTAGCCGGGGGGAGGAGCTGACGTGAGTTACAGAGCATCCTCTAAGCAGTTCAATACATCTAGGAGACATAAAGGTGACTTGTACTTCTTCATTTTCCTGGACTGAATCTACTCTGTTGTATTTCTTAATTCTCTCAGCACAGGATACAGCTGTTGATTTTTTTTTTTGTGGTCCCAATTACACAGAACTAAGTTGGACAACAAATGACTGAAGAACAAAATATGCAAGTCCCTAGGAAGTTGTTACAGGAAGGAGTTGTGCCTGCTTTATAAAAGCAGATAGCAATGGGAAGGAGTCATTTCCTAGACTTAAAATGTTCTTCTTTCATAGCATAATATTACTGATCACTGTAACTTTTGTATTTCACTTCCACGAAGAAAAAAAAAGGGGTTTTCTGATTCCTCAGTTGATTGATGCTTGTAACATGATCACCTTTGCCTCAGGGCTCGTTTCGGCCGCCAGCAGTGTGTCTCCCACGTACATAGGAGTTAATCAAAGATTCGGATTACTGTCGGTCTTATTTGTTCAGAATATACATCTTCTGTCAAGTGAATCTAAGTTCACATAGCACTTAGAGCTTTCCCTCTTGCAGGATGAGGAATACGTTGTGTATGTAACTAGAGGAAACTGGGTATTTCTGTTTTTGCTGAAGGCTTTCAGTGATTGGAGAAAGTGAGAAAGATGAAAGCTGGTTTCTTCACCTCTGCTCATCTCTGTATTATGAGTCTTGTAATGTCCCGGCTTCATGTTGGGACAAGACTAGACCACACAATAATTCCTCCTACTCCTGTTGCCCTTTTTTTTTTTTTTTTAAATGTCTTTTCCCTGCACCCACACACGCTGAGGTTGGGTGTTGGTGCTGACACTAACAGGCTCCAGTGCTGATGGGAATCTCTAGCGCCTTGTTACTGCAGCACCAAAGCAGCTAGCTATAGGACCACAAGGCAATTTTTTTGTAGAGAGAGAGATTTTTGTATTTTGAAACCAGATGTATCTGCTACATCTTGAAAATTTTACCTTTTAAGCTCTATTTTTGTGATTTTTCTATATTCTTTTTATTATTACTTTAATGATAAGTGCTTGTATTAGTTTTGTGAAGGCTGTGCTACACTATTGCAAAAATATTTAAAGTGCAAAGAGAAACGCTTTAAGAGAGATCTGAAACTTACAGATGCTCAGAATCCTTTTGGTAAAATAATTTCTATTCAGCTTTATCAGGGTCCAAATTAGTGGATTTGCAAGATCTTCTGGCTTTGAACATTCTTAGCAGTATTAGACAGTTAAGATTTTGGAGGCTGCTGGTATCTTACACTGTTTCAGTAAAAGTCATATGTAGAGATTGTTTTGATTTGCTAATTTAGGAGGAAAACTGAAGATACCATGGAGGTTTTACCTTTCTACTCTATAGTCTTCATCTAGAAATGAGCAAGGACCTTCGTGCCAAGGGCTAGAAAAAAGAGCTTTCTAATGAAAATTCCAGAGAACCACAGTCACTGTACTTTGTTCAGAGGACAGAGTGGAGATAATATTTCTTCCCAAAATTTACAGCCTGTCTTATGTGGCTGATGATTGTAGACAAAAGTAAGAAACCACACAACAAACTAAAACTACATAATTTAATATCCTTGACTGCAGCAGTACCAATTTGATGGATCTGAAAATAGAATTTCCTGTCTCAAGGCTTGGCACATAGTCTGGGACCATAATGCCTGATATTAAACCATATCTGAACTGCGTAAGGTAAACTAAGCTCTGATGCTCAGCAGTGTTTCGGGTATCAGCATCCAAACAGGCACAGAGCTGCGGGCTATCTTGAAGTGAGCGTGTATACCTGCCAGTCAGCCAGGGAATTCATAGCAAGGCTGAGGCATTAAAGAGAAATATAGGTAGCAGATACTTTTTGTTTCCTATCACTTTCAAGGGAGAAAAATACTGTTAATGTTTCAAATGGATCTGTACGCAAGCTTGGTAGGTGTTTAGATACTCTTATTTCTTACAGGCTGTAATGAGGGATTTCTGATCTTTGTCTCTTCCTTTTGCTTTCTTAACCAAATATGTTACACGTGGCAAGAATGAAAGTTTCATAGTGCTAGAAAATGTACAATGAGTTTATGGTGCCAGTGCACTCCAGGTAACCAGCCCATACAATCCTCTGCTGAGAGTGGTACTCTAATTGCCTCTGTGTTTTCTTAAGGCTTTGTGACTGTCATAGTAGCAGCGCTACATTAACTTGTCTCTATTCTAAACAATTCACCTTAGTGTTGATAATTGAGCAAGTTTAGTTAGTCTTAATGACTGTAATATTATATGCTCTCTCACCCTCCCTGCCCCCTCCTAATTTATATTCACTGACGTTGTCACACGTATTTTTGCTCAGTGTGTTCTGTTTATGTTTTTGGGTGGGGATCCTGTGACCTAATCATGTGTGGTGTATGCATCCACATGTGAATTCGGCTATCTTTGCAGTTTGTAGAAGTGGCACTTGGAGAAAATGATTCAAATGTTCATCCTCTTACAGATGTCTAGAGCTGGTCAGGTGAATCACAGCCCAGAAATGGCCTTCTCTCACAGTGAGTCTAGGCAGCTAGCCAAGACGTGGATGTCTGCGTTGCAGAAGTCTGAAGCTGTGTCCTTAAAATAAAATGTCATTGCTTTTGTTTCCTGAACAATGCAAGCTATGGCATTCTAACACTATGAGGCTATTTAGATAATTACACAAAAAGTTTATTTGAGTCTCAGCTTTAAGGAAATCATTTAAAGTTATGGTTGAGTGAGTTAAGTAGTTGAGAAAATATATTTACTTAAAATGATGGTTAAGTAATATTGGTATTTTCTTTCTTTGTTTGATTTTTGTAAAAAAAGTAGGGCTTGTACCTTGTATATAATATGCAAAATTGTAGGCACATAGAAACTTTTGTTCAGTGACTGTAAAGGCAGATGCTCCCTCTAGTGCCTAAGACTATTTTCTTGTAATGGCAATAGCTTTTTTGGGGCTTTCTGCCATATTTTAGTATACAGTTGCTTGAGCCTTTCAGGTATCAATCTTAAAATGAGTAGTATGAAATGGGGATAAACCCTTTAGTATTGTATGCCTCCTGCATCTTTCCCCTTGTGTGTAGCAGAGGAAGTCAGATAATGCGTTAGGATAAAACATGACATGTTCTAAACCAGTATATAACATCTCTGTGCAGAAAGAAGAAAGACCTGAACTATCTAGACAGCTATATATGCTGTTTAGTAAGAGGGTATGAGCTGTAAGCATCTGTGTTAACGTCTGGGAGGAGAAGAGTGGAGAATGGACTGTATTTGTGTGCTATGCAAGATGCCTGAGAATGTATCTCCTCCTTGCTTGTTAGGCTGTGGCTGCATTCATCCCAGCACACAGTCCTTTCTGAAGGCAGCCTTTTGATGCTGTGTGCAGTCTAAAGTTTTTAAACGTTATTTTAAAAAAATACGCTTTCTACAGTTTTGTGTGTAAATCCTGTTTAAAAATAAGTTCTGTTACAAATAGTATGTTTAGAGAAAAAAATACATATGAATCAATGTATATTCCTAGCAATGTTTCATGATAAATTGTAAAATCCAAGATTATGAATAGTACTGCAATAATGCACTGCCTACACCATTGTCAAGCTCTGGTAGATATGACAGCAGAGGGTTTTAAGGGGATTTGAGGAAAGAGAATAGGTATGGGTTTCTAAAGAAATTTCTCCCAAGTATGATGATGAATGAATATTCTTGTGCTTTGTATTCATCCTGACTAAAATCTGTCTGAAATGGTGAGCTTTTAGTTTGAGGGGTTTTCTGTTATTTCCATAGGTAGTCTGTGTGTCTCTTCTCCCTCCTTTTCCTTCCCCCAGTCTTTTTCCTCGCAAGGAAAACAAATGGAAAATCTATTGTAAAGCCTCTGTGGACATCAGCATTCAAGCCCAAGAAAAATGTATACAAGTAAAATGCATGTTCTACTTAAGTGCACTGGGAATATCAGTAATATTTTTCATCTAGTAGCTTGCATTTATACATCTGAATGGAAGAGTGATACAGTGCAATTTGAAATAGTGGCCAGCAGCAGCCTCTCTTCTTTCCTGGATCCTTGAATCTTTCTCTTTCCCAGAGAAAGAGGAAGTGAGGAAGGGTCCACGTGTTTTAGCAATATTTCTTTTCAACATATACCAATACGCAGCATAAGAAAAAATAGCTGAAAGTAATTAACTGTGCTCGATTCCATTTTAAAGTAGTCTGCAACTAGAGCTGAGTACAAAACAAAAATTAAAAAAATCCAGTAACTTATGATTATAACTGTCTGTTAAAAGTTGCTTTCTCAGCATTGTCATTGGCAAAGCCATTTGCCTGCTGTGAAGATTCCTCTTCTCCTTGTGGTGTCATTTTATCAGCATTAGTGGGTATGACAGTAAACAGCAAAATCATGTTGTTTAAGAGCTAGGCTCCACTACAGATAACCCCTCCATGAAAAGAATGCCTCTTAGATTACCTCTCTTAAATTCTGACAAGATATGTTTACATCCTATTTGATGTCTCCATATGCCTTTAGCCATTTGGAAGTTTAAATCCTGTGCATTTACTCTTTTGTTTCCAGCTGTGTATTGTAGATTTTGTGCAGTAAAATGTTTCACTTATCACGTATTACTAGGTAGGCTAAACCCTTAGTCAACTGAGTCTGCATTTTATATTGGTTTTTTTGGGTAGTCAATGACCTTCTCAAGAAGAACATCTTTCCTAGGATGAGAACTTGCCCCCTAACTTTATTGTGTGCTACATGATTACCTTTGCTGAGGTGCTCTCAAGAGAAATGCTGTTTTTTGGCAATTGCAGTATAATGTCAGTAGAGACAAATATGGTTCAACAGATTCATATTGAGGAATTTTAAAGATTGGGTAACATGTCAACATCCTGAAATGCAGTATGGAAATGATCGTTCATGAGGATGCCGTTTGCATGCAAGTATCACATTTCTTTTCTTTGAGGAAACAGGAAGAAATTTATCCATCATGAGCATTTGCATTCCTGCTTCAAATAAAGGGTTTTTTCTTCAAGCTGCATTGAGTCAGCAGGATGTGGCCCATCCCTACAGTTCCCTTCTTGCTGTTTCTTCCCTCTAAGACTATAGCAATTAGCTGATAAGCTGTTGGAAGAGCAAATTCTGCTCCTCTCCCCTCTGCTGGCTCTGCTTAGGGAAGGGGAAAAAAAGGAGGATAAGATTTGCGATATGGAATGCTGAATTACCTCCTCTTTTATCTGATGATCATCTCTTGTGTATTCAAACCGAAGATGTGAGTGCTATTTCAGAAATGTTTCATGAAGTCGGCTTTTAATTGTAATCCATCCTTAATGTTGTCTTATAATCGTTGCTGTTGCAGAACCAAGACGCTCAGATCTGTGATCTTAGGCCTGTTTCTGCTCTACAGCTTCGTACTTCTTAGTTAAAATTGTGATGCTTATTTACAAATGACTAAGAACAGAAGTGCACAGCATGACGCTGCACTGATGCAATTATAATTTCTGTCTAAATATCAACTACTATGAGATTAAAACTATAACAAGATTTTTTGATTGATAGTTTTGATTTTATTAGTGAAGGGTAAAGTCTGCCCTGCAACTCTGGAAAAAATGTGTTGGCTTTTGATTTTTATATTATATAGCAGTTTATCAGGTAAGGATAGGAGAATTTAATGTAGCTGAATATATATTTTAAAAAATGCTGTTTCAGTAGTTATTATTTGGAGCTATTTTATTTTTGCTTCCCCAGTCCTAGGAATGTCTGAGCAGTGGGGCATGGACCTGACCTGCAATTCTGTCATGAATTCAGGTTCCGTCATAACTATTCTGATTTATATCACTGCTGAAGTTCAACCAAGACCTCGACCATTTATATCATGTAGTGATTTTTTTTCACGTAGCTTTTCTTTTGTTCAAAAAAAGTGAATGTTGACTTTCTTTAAATGTGGAATTCTTAATGTTTTCTGCTAGACCTGTTTTTATGAGTTAATCTTCCCCTGAATGTGCTTGTACACTGTGTGAAAGCTGATTTTTCTATGATGCAACATGAGGGCAGAACTCAGCTTGATTTCATTTCCTTCTAATAGTGACCTATTTGACAGTTTGCAGTTTGCCTTTTTATAGATACAAATTCATATCTTGCGTCTTATATCTTTGTATTTCATCTGGATTTTCTCAGGATAGACCTAGTGGAAAATGCTGTCTTTGACAAAAGAGTTTTAAGATGCTAAAGCTACTGCCTGTATCAGACCAATATTTTCTGTAAAATGAGGCAGATGTAATAATGAAACAAAACCCCATTAAACCTTTAGCATTACTCTACATTCCTGACTTAAAACTATAAAATAAAGCCATTGCTATTTATCTCAGTTCTCTTTTGTAACAGTTTAGCATATCAGTAATTTTGTTTACACCGTTCTTGTGGCATGTGCTACCAGAGGTTATCTTTTAAGTGTAAATAAAGTTTTTGGAAATTTTCCAGAATGTATCACAGTGTGATATATGTCATTGTATAAACATGTTGGCCAAGCTTACCTCAGTCTAAGTCTAGTGAATTGGAAGTATGAGCCACTGTGTTCATGTATTTCCAGTAGCTGTTTCTCCTTTTCACACTTTTGTGATAGTTGACCTGCTTATCTTGTATCCTTTTCTCTGATTTTTATGCTCTTTCTCATTTTCCAGCACCATGTTATAGTGCTGTATGCATTTCCTGACAGCCAATTAATTGACTAGCTCTTCAAACAGCCAAGAATAGAGGCAGCAGTTCTACATGGACCCCTCATGTCCATTGATGTGTACAGCAGACATCCTAAGAATGGGGACGCATTTCCCTGGTCTTGTGGCTGCATGCTGTTCACATCAATTTCCCATTAAAAGGTAATTTAAAAGTATAGCCCCAGGCAGACTCAGGAGAGAGTTATAAAAAGAGTTTAATTAACAGTTCAGAGTAATATAATCTAAGGTTGAATAGTCTGTAACCAGCTCATTTTTTTGTTCGCATTTGTCATTTCCTTTACTTGCAGATTAGAGGAGATTTCCTTGTTTGGTAAAGAACGCAGTGAAATAAGTCTTCGAAGAAGCTTTGTACGTGCTTGGAGCTAGATCACTGCATTATCACGAGCTTTGAACCTGCCACTGCTTATCTCCCCTCTGCATTAGCTCACCTCTTCTGGTCAACACGTTTTAAGGGAAGAGATTCAAGTGACTTCACATTTGGGCCCTCCATGGTTTTTGAAAGCTTTACTATTGTTCAAAAATGCGTTTAGCCCAACTTGTTCCAAAACGCTCTAAAGAAATAGCTATTTTCATGTGGAAAAAAAAGGTAGAAAATGAGGCTAGAACAGATATAGGAGGCTTTGTATTCAAAAGAAAGTACTATTGTCTCTCTTGCCTTCCCTTGTTGGTTGTATTCGTGATGAAACTTTCTTTACAAGGATTTTGTTTTTTCTCTCGTCCCTCCCTACCCTATGTTTTTGTGTTGTGCAGGTTTCTGCACACATCCAGCCAGGCTGAATATAGCGGGATGTGTTACTTTCATGACTCCTAACAGCCTTCAAATCAGAATGATTTTCTGTCACACTGGCCTGACCTTTTCCTGGAAAAATTTATTACCTAGAAGAAGAAAAAAAAGACATGTAAGGGGATCTGAAGTACTCCCTTCCTTGAGGGCTAAAGATATACAGTGCTTGTTGTCATTTAACCGTCCACCCACCTAATTCATTCTAAAATGCCAGCTACAAGTGCAACAATTTGTGGACATGACATATCTTGTGTGCTTGGTACATTAGGACTACAAGCCTGACAATTTTATTCTCCCACAGAAATCTGTCTTACTTTCTTAGATCTGCCTCCTTTTCTCTTCCAGTGGAAAATACGTAGATTTCTTAAAAACTTTTGATTTTTACATAGATTACCTCTGAGGAATAGAGTGGAAGTAGTGACTGAACTCGTTTTGCCCTGTGACCTAGTATGTTAAATCATTCCACAGTTAAATATGGCTATGCTGGGACATATTCTGCACAAGTTGAATAATCCTGACTTGTCAAGTATTGAGTTTGTTTTGATTGCAGAGAAAATGAGATGAGGCATGGTTTGATCTTCATCCTTTTGTGTGCCAACTTTTTAAGTACGTTATGACAGTTTAGGGAAAAAAAGCAGCAAAACAAGAATCTTTTCATATGATTGACAAAAAAGGCCCCTTAAGAAGTGCTTGAAGTGACTACCTCAGTGAAAATTGTTGTGGAGCTAAATCAGCTTTTTCAGTATCTAATTAACACTGCCACAACATCCAGATAGTTTGTTAATTACTGTTCTGCTTCTCCCTCCAGTTGCTGTGTCAGGTAGGCACGAAAGTTAACACGCACCTCCATAGTATACATCAAATCCGTTAATTTTCATCATGCTCTCACAATGGAAAGCCATAGAGGTGATCAAAATTAATTTTAACTATAGCCATTCTGCAGGCTTAGTAAGCTTATGAGGCAAATGTTAATTTACACATGTCTATTTCAAACATATGGTGGATTTATAATTATAACTGTGGAATGGTTTGTGGGAGGGTGTTCTGTCTTGTAGAGCTGAGACTAAAAGCAACATTTTTCAAGCAAGCCTGAAAAACTCCCATGGAGCTGACAACAGGGATTTTCCAAAGTGAGCATAACCCGAGCAGGCTTGATGTTCAGTGCCAGGAAACTCTGACTTCAGGGGTCTCTAGCATTCATGAGTTCCAGGGAGCGGGTGAAGGAAATTAAACGTAATTTAAAAATAGAGCTGTGTTTCTTAGCCGTACTGTATACATGCTGTCTCATGAAAATACTCACTGTATCCAAATATCCAAAGGCATAATATTTCCGTACAGAGTTGGGAGCGCTACAGTGAAAATGAACTTTACTGTCCTATATGCATACATAGCACTTCGTTGTCGGATTGGACACTGCTGTGCAAGAGGTCTCGCACTTGACTTGTACCACTGCTGAAGGACACTAGAGGTGATGTGAGTAGGAACAGGTACATCAATTGCTGCATTTTATTCTTAGCTTTCTGTTTGCTCACAGGTAATTGCTGACCTATACAAAACAGTACATGTGCTGCTGCTCACTAAACAGACCTGGCTAGTATATGCAGCCGTTTGGAAACAAAAGTTCTGCTTATCTGCAGTAACCACCTACTGAGAGGAATGAGGAGAAAGCAGTCCACCTTTCTCCTTTGATGTAGGCTTGAGGACTTGATAGCCCAGGTAAAAATGAAAAGGGAGAGATAGGAAGCTTCTCACAGGGTTGCGTAGTGGAAATCACTGTCTAGCTGTAAGCATAAGCCTGAAACTTCTAATTTCCAAGAATGACAGTAAGATACATCTGTCACTGTCACTCCGTCTTGTATTAGAATCTCCATCTTGTACTACAGCAAGAACACATCTAGCCTTGCCCAAGACAGTATACCACAGACAGCTTACCTGCTGAGAGGGGCTCTAGACAGCTTGTCCCTGAGAGCCATCACAAGGTGATCTGGACATCAGTTCAGCTTGTCTCTCAAAAGTTGGCCCAGCTAGCAGGGACAATGAGTTTTCTGTGGAAGCATCACTGAATAACCAATAACATCTGATGCTTCTCAGCCTTCCTACATGACAGAGAGAGACAGTGCCTTCACGGATTTGTTGACCACTCCTGTGCAAAGACGACTGGAAAATAGGAAAACAAGAGACAATCTGCTCCAGGACATTAGAAATTTTCAGACTGAGGAAACAGTGAGATTAGACAAGAGTGGGAAAGCCCACTAGAATCAGAATTTCCAAACCCTTTAGAGTATAGTGACTGTGAATAAATAATTCTCTTCTTTAGCCATAGTTGGTAAGTAACACTAGGAGCAACAGGAGCTTGCATCGGAAAGGACTGAGAAAGAGCGAGTTCAAAGTGACACCGAAATATTCAAAGGAGGTATATGCCAGGCCTGGAGAGAGTTGGATCTTATTAAGAGCTAGTGGGTCTGCAGATGTTTTGTGTTCAGTGGTGGACTGGGCCAAACTGTTGCATTGGACATCTTTTGATGGACGTGCTTAACTGCCACAAGTGCAATCAGGAGAAATGCAGCATATTGCAGTTTTTAAATCTGTTTGCAATGCTTTTTTATTTCACCTGCTATTTTGTCCTTACTTCATAGTAGCTTTCAAAGTTTTAATTATTCTTGCCTGTAGTTAAAATTATGCTTGCGTGGGTAAATGCGAGTGTGTTGTATCTAGTGTCAGAGATAATTGCTGGCTGTCTCAAGAGACTTGATAGATTCATTACCTCTACATATGGTAGGGAGAAAACTCAGATTTTATTTAAACTTTGAAGAGCCTTTAAAAAGGGTTAGAAATCATCACAGAAAGAGCATCAGTTTGTTAAACAAGGTCTCACATGTTGCTACATTAGTGCAGTCAGTATATTTATGTTGATATATATTTCCTACTTACCTTACAAAATAGTCTGGAAACAAAAAGGATTTATGGCTCTCTTTCTGATGCCCATAGATCTTCCAAAATGAAAGCACTTCATGTTGGACTCTGTCATTTTGAATATCTGTAGGAGGTCTGTCGAATATACTGAGGCATTTTCCAAGCGAAATCTTTGATGCATCTGATGCTATCACTTACTAAGATTATGGCCAGTTCAGCAGACATTACAAGCTGCGTGTTCGCTTTGACATCTTATTTTATCTATTTTATTGTGTTTTTCCAGTGTGATTGCACTTAATGGCCTCATTGAGTTTGAAGTTGTATTGTATGAATGCAGATGAGACAAGCTCCTCTCTCAGAAAAATAACTGAAGTTCTTGTAAGCACCTAACAGGAATTTCAGTTGATCTCACTGCTGGTTGCATAGTCCCATTCTTCTTTGCTGCACAGTCTCATCCCACTCACTTGTATCAGTTCTGGTATTCATCAAACTTTCATTTCACCATACCAAGCCAGTAAAACACTGGTCCAAGCAGACAGTAGCTGGTTTGTTTAGCCTGCCGTAGAGCCTCAGCTTGGAAGTGCAGCTTGGAAGTGCGGTTACGTGTTATAGCTGAGCTCATCGAGAGCTGTAGAGAGGAGTCCTTCCTTGCTCTTTCTGTCTGCTGCTATCCACACGATTGTACCCATCCCCTTTCCCACAGCTTTGGCTCTCACCAACTTTTCATTTAATTTGTTCAACTTGCTAATTCAGCAGAAAGTTCTTCAGTTCCTTTTCTCAGGCTTCTTTTCTGTTGAATGACTCTACCTTGTGGCAAAATTGGACAAGCACTTGACGTGCTGCAAAGGAGGATGAGGGGCAGATGAAGTGACTGGGATCAAGGAGGGTAAACGGCAGAAGAGTTGGCAACACTGGGAGCTCCATCATCAGTAGCAGTACACTTGAGATCAGCTTGAGTCATAACATGCCACTTCTACCCAGCACCATAACCAGAGGAGCAGGTAAAGCCAAGGCCAGGAAACAAAGGCGTGGAGAAGCCAGTAGCAGCAGAGAGCTGGGAATTAGCTCAGGAATGCTGCATACAGACTGTGCTGTCATCGTGCTTTTTTATGATTTTTGTGAACTCATGGCACAGTTTTGAAAATTACGGCTGCTGCAGGAAAAAAGCACAATAGATTTTATTGGGTGTTTTTCCATTTGAAGCCCTCTGCCTTCCCTGAAATATTTACATGAACTTAACAGACACTGGTAAGATTTTTTTTTTTTAATGCACTAGAAACATTACAGGCTAATATCAGTGTGTGAATGTAGTACTTAACAAAAGGAGAGGAGTGTGTGGTGGTAAGAACACCAGGTACTTTCACTGACAGAGGAAATGTGAAGGCAGTAGGGCGGTGTGGTGACCTAAGGAGGTTTCCCAGTGGCACTTGCTGGTATTCTCAAAAGCTTGCATCCTCCCTTTGTGCTGAGCTGTCGTTGGTGTTTAAATCTGTCATGAGGAAGCAGAGAATTGATCAAAATATAGCATGCATTTGACGTAATGGCGGCTACAGAAAAAGGGATTAAATTTGTTACAGATGTTGACATATTGCAGTTAGCTCAAGTGGAAATCTAGCTTGTCTTAATTAACACACAGAAAGCTGGAATACATATAAAGAGGAAAGTTCTTCAGACCAGATAGAGGATCTTTCAGCTAGTTAGCCAGCTTGCTATCATCTCAAATTCAGAACAACATAGCTTTGGACAGAAGAGTTGGATGATGAAGCACAATTGTCTCTCACTTTTTCAGCATTTAAGGCCAAGGAATCTGGTTATCCACAAAAAAAAAAAAAAAATTGTAAAAAAGTTTTGCCTAATATCTGTAGCAAACTGTTGGGAAGCTGTGGAAATCAAAATTGGTGAAGAAACAGCAAAGAGATTCACAGCTTTTTCAGTTCTGAAGTCTTTCCTCCAAGTCAGCCAAGCACCACACAAGTGTACTACTACCAAATATGGATTACTCAAATATGACTTTAATATAAAAGTAGATGAGAAAGCACATAAAGTAGCTATATTACTATGCAGAATAATCTTATAAAACAGTGAAAGCAAGTGTGAAATTTTCTTCCGTGTTTGACATACCTGAGAAAGAGGACTACTCTGCAGAGTGGCATGTAGGAATGCAATTAGTTCATAGTGTGATGTTATGTGCATAGAGAGTTGTAAAGCTCTCCTGTAGGGTTCTATTTAGAAGTCAAACAGCACTTGTTTGTTGTGTAAGCCTCCTTTGAGGAGAATCTGTATTGGTTCTTTTGTCCTCAATTCTGTCAGTGGAAAAATTTCTGTGCATTCTGCACATTTCTGTTTCTCTCCCTACACTGCAATTTTCTTTCTTACTCCAGGGAAGAGAGTTTTTGAGACCAATAAATTAGAAATTTTGCAGATGTCGTCCAGAAAGTGAAATTTGTCTCACTATTCTCTAAGCTGTAGAAATTAGCTTGTGAGGTTAACAGTGAAATAAAAAATGAGGTTTGGTGTGATCTTTATTGTTTGTGATTTATTTGTGGTAATAGCCTCTGTCATACAACTAATCACTTTACAAGTGTTCAAGGAGGACGTTCTTTGCTCTAGGGAACTCGCAGCATAAGGAAAACTGGTCAAGGGAGCAGGGGAACAGTGACAGGCAATTTAAAGCTTTGAAGGTGATGACAAGAAGCTTAAATTTGATGTAATAGAAGTGGAAGGCTTCAAAGAGGGAGTGACTTGACATGATCAAATCGACAGGTCAGGAAGATGGCTGTTGCAGCTGTGTTTTGCGTGGAATGAGGGGAGTGTTTTAGCAAGTCAAGGAACAGGATTTACCAGTGCTCAAGGTGGGATATAATGAGGGTCTGAGTAAGAGATGCGTCCATAGGAAACAGCAGCAGGATCTTGGAGATGTTAAGAATGAAGTAGCAGTAGAATTGGAGTGTGACTCTGCTGCATGGTAGAGGAAAGAGCAAAGTGAAAATTAACTCCGAGATTCTAAACATAAGTGATGGTGAAATCAGTTGAGCTGTCATCTTTCATAAAGAAGTGGATAAGCAGAAACAAACTGTTGATAAGGAAAGATATGGATACTGTTGTGGCAATGTGATTGCATTGATGGATAGGGGAAAAGCAACTGACATCATCTACCTGGACTTATCCAAAGCATTCGATACTGTCCCACAACAACATCCTTGTCTCTAAACTGGAAAGACATGGTTTTGATGGATGGACCACTCGGTGGATAAGGAATTGGCTGGATGGTCGCACTCAAAGAGTTGTGGTCAACGGTTCAATGTCCACGTGGAGGCCTGTGACGAGTGGTGTTCCTCAGGGGTCAGTACTAGGACCAGTGCTATTTAACATCTTTGGAGACATGGACAGTGGGATTGAGTGCACCCTCAGCAAGTTTGCAGATGACACCAAGTTGTGTGGTGTTGTGGACACGCTGGAGGGAAGGAATGCCATCCAGAGGGACCTTGATAGGCTGGAGAGGTGGGCCTGTGTGAACCTCATGAAGTTCAACAAGGCCAAGTGCAAGGTCCTGCACGTGGGTCGGGGAAATCCCATGCACAAGTACAGACTGGGCAGAGAATGGATTGAGAGCAGCCCTGAGGAAAAGGACTTGGGAGTGCTGGTGGATGAGAAGCTCAACCTGAGCCGGCAATGTGCGCTGGCAGCCCAGAAAGCAAATCGTATCCTGGGCTGTATCAAAAGAAGTGTGGCCAGCAGGTCGAGGGAAGTGATTCTGCCCCTCTACTCTGCTCTTGTGAGACCCCACCTGGAATACTGTGTTCAGCTCTGGTGTCCCCAACATAAGAAGGACATGGAGCTACTGGAGCGAGTCCAGAGGAGGGCCACGAAGATGATCCGAGGGCTGGAACACCTCTGCTATGAATACAGGCTGAGAGAGTTGGGGCTGTTCAGCCTGGAGAAGAGAAGGCTCTGGGGTGATCTTATAGCAGCTTTCCAGTACTTAAAGGGGGCCTACAGGAAAGCTGGAGAGGGACTTTTTACAAGGATGTGTAGTGATAGGACAAGGGGCAATGGATTTAAACTGAAGGAGGGGAGATTTCGATTAGACATAAGGAAGAAATTTTTTACATTGAGGGTGGTGAGGCAGTGGAACAAGTTGCCCAGAGAAGTTGTGGATGCCCCGTCCCTGGAAGTGTTCAAGGCCGGGTTAGATGAGGCTTTGGGCAACCTGGTGTAGTGGAGGATTTCTCTGCCCATGGCAGGAAGGTTGGAACTAGGTGATCTTTAAGGTCCCTTCCAACCCTAACCATTCTATGAATATATCCCAAATGTTATGTAATATTCAGGTACTTTGTTATTGGACATTGAAAAATGGAAGTACAACGTCTTTCACTTCAGTTTTCCAGGCTATAGGACGAAGACACAAGCCAAATCTTCCACTGTGTGCAAGCTATCAACAGTGCAGAGCAGAACCGCATATGCTGTGGAAAATGCAGGAGCAGTTTAGAGAAAGAACATTTCATTCACCATGAACTGAGTTACAAAGCTCCTCAGAGCAAAGCCACGTGCATCAAGTGAAATTTAGGCTCTCTGACTGAATAAAAGGCTATAGAAAACTCAAACAAAATGATTTTAGCACTTCATGTAAAGTTCTAAAATATTTCAACTGTGTTCAGTGCACAGCCAGAAGCACCCTAGCCTAACAAAACACTAAGAGCTGACATAAATCACAACAGCATAGTAATTTTGAAAGTTATTTTTTTCTTATTGGTTGTAGTTGATTTTGCTTTTTAGGGGATTTTTTTTGTTTGGGCATGGGGGATCAAGGCTTAAGTTTTTTTTTTTCTTTGGAAGCATTCTCATAAACTACTGTGATTCAAAGCCACAACTGTCTTATCAGGAGAGTTTTCTAACCAAATTACTTTAGAAAGGATGTCTTTGGGTAGAGCATTCAATTATGAGGGACTACCTGTGGAGAAAACGTCCACTTCATCAGTCTGTATGTCACCTCTTGGCTTCCCTGAAGTTTGAGGGACTGTTCTTGGCTGATGTCAGAGTAATATTTGAAAATTATGAAGTGTTTGCTTTCTCTAGATTTCTACATATAGTTTTTTTCCTGCTTGCTTAACTTACAGGATATGAAGTCTGTGGCAAAAATGATATATTCCAACTTCCGTTGGAAGTTATAATTGTGTATGATATTAAAAAAAAAAATAATTCTACAAAAATCAAATCAACAGTCGGATAGCACTTGCAGATACTCTAAAATTGTTGCCAACATAAGAATATGTGGAAAGCCAGGCACAGATGATTTTAACCAGTCTCACTGCACAACAAAAAATTATGATGTTAGCCTCTTTTGTGATTCTTTTCTTAGCCGTGATCTTTATGAAACACATTTATTTTAATTTTATTTTATATCACCACCCAAACAACATGGTGGCTGAATGTCAGGCTAGAGTGAAATATGCCCTTCTCTACTGCGGGCTTTCACGCAGGCTTTTAATTCCCGCTGTCATTGCAGAATCTCTCTTGTCTGAGCTCTCATATTGAAATGTGCTGCAATTCTTTCTGACTGTCTTAGGTGTTTATGGATTACTGCTTTAAGAAGAAGAAAGTTTGCATTACTTCACAAGCATAACCCTGAAAGTAGAGTAATGCAAGAGGCAAGATAGCCCCTTTGCTACTGATAATGGCACAAGTAGCATTACATTTCATGTTGCACTTGCTCAAGGGGACCAGAAAGTGCTAGTTTTTTTACAGGAATTAGTGGCCAGTGGGACAGGACTAACAGAAACTTTCTTTAAGACAGAGTATCTGATGCATGATGACAGTGGGGAGAGAGAGAGCGTATCATCAATGTTGTGACAGAAATCCCATGCTTCCTAGGAGTCATTGGCAGTTACTGCAAATCAAATTAGTAGGCAGGAGCTGTATTGACTTATGGGCAGTCTGAACATGAACGTGTTTGGTTGCATTTTTATTTTGATAAAATTGTAGTGACTTTGCCAGTATCCATCAATGTTTTAAGGGAAACGAGGCTTAAGGCATTTACATAGATACACTGTGGTTTTGTTGCAAGAACAAAGTAGTTTTGCAGGTGCTTCCTTGTGATGATGATTTCTTTGCTTTCAAATTTGCACAGTGAAGATTTCTAAGTATTATTAACTCGTTTTTTTCCCTACCTCCTAGTGTAGCTACCTGATTACATAATCCAGCTTTCAGTTGACAAAATTGTGTTACTCAGTGACAATGTCTTTGTGAGGTTTATGTTCCCTTTCCATGAATGTATCTTGGAGAAGACAACATGGGAAGGGAAAATTCATAAGGAAATGGCTGTATGTTTAGAATAAAATAAGTATCTGTCAGTCATACTAAGTCATATTCTGTGTACTTACGTATTATTTGCATTTTTCTACAAAGTAAATGTAATACACAGGGGTTTTAATCTTTGAAAAGTTCTGAAATGAAGACAGACTGAAACAGTGATATGTAATAAAAGAGCTCTTTGACAATAGCAAAGATCAGATATTATTGTGTATCAATAGAAAAACCCTTGGAATTTTAACTTCTCTGTCTACAAGAGTTACAGCTGTTAAGTGTATGAGTGACCAGCTGCAGATGTTCACCACATATGAGTAAGGAAATAATTTTTTTTTACATATTGTCTAGCTCTTTCAGTGGCTATACACACACATACATAAATAACATAAATTGTCACTGGATAATAACATGGCTAAAAAAACCAAACCAAAACAAAACCACAAAAAAACCCAAACCCATGAAGGATAGAAAACAGGAGGTGATATATTAGAAAGGAATTTAGAGATGTGGAAAACAGAAACCAAATCATACAATGAGAAGTTATTCCATACAAGAAGATCAGTCTCTTCAGACTTTTGTCTTTATTCTCTGTATTAAATTCTAAAATCTCTAATTATTTGTATATTTTGATAAACACTTGACAATTCCTCCTCTGTGTCCAAACTAGTATTATTTGGATGGACTTAATTAAGAGGCTGTAGTAAAAAGAGCCCTTGAAAGAGAAAAGAATTTTACTTGGAATTATTCTGTTCCATCTTTTTAGGCAGTGGTAGTCCACAAAGCTATGAAAAAAGAGGAATAGCAGGTGCACAACCTGGAAAAAAGTACACTTGCCATGTAGTAAACTGCAATATAGTAATCAGTAACTTTAAAGGCAATTCTTTTAAAGTTTTAGCAAAAACAGTATGTAGAAAGACATTCAAGCAAAAATGTATACCATATTTTTTCTGATATATGTGCAATTTTCAAATTGTTTATATGTTCTTGGAAGAAGAATTTAGCCCTATGTTTTGAGGACATACTCTTTAGAAGGCTCTGTCCTAAAATCCCTAAGAGACATGAACATGTGCTACACTCCAGGTATTAGAACTGACTTCTGATTAATGAGAATTATAGCAAAAGATTAGCCATCTGTGGGCTTCCAGAGGTGGAAAAAAAAAGCTGGTTAGATTTGATTTTTTCATTTCCATTTCATCCTTTCACTTCACATCAGATAAATGTTAACAAAATCTTTGTTAGTTAAGAAAACAAAACCCCAATTTCTTTATTTGAAGGCACAAAGAAAAGGCATATGGATATTCTAATAAAGCATATGGAGACCTTTAAGTAAAGACAAAACAAAAGCAAAGTAAAGTTACTGGCTGGACCCCTGAGGTGCAGCACATAAAAGCATTTGGTGGAATGTTGCCAATTCTCCTTTCTTCTGAAGAAGAAAAGTTCCTTTATATCCTAAATGAGTAAAAACAACACAGACAGTATACATCTGGTAGCAGCAGAGAGTTGCACACTACTTTAATCTCTGTTTTTATACAGGTTATTTTCACTCAGTGCTCAGAAAGTAGTGACCTTAAAAAGTTCATGGCAATTACTGTATTACACTATGAATGCAATGCACTTTTTTTTTCTTGTGCTATGTATTCACAATATACAAAGATTGCTACTGTAGGAACCTCCTTTCTGTTAACAGGGATCCCTACCCTGAAATGATGTTTTCCCACTGTAGTAACTTAACTACATTTGCAAATAAAACTTCACTGGCTGAGCCCAGAAACATAGTTTAATGCACTTACTATTTCTCTTAGTGATATGCAAATTTTTGGTAATTTTTACTTCTTTAGTAATGGCTTGTGTTTTCTGTTTTCATTTATGGTAGCCATTTAGACACACCAGCTGTGCAAAGGTAAACATGTACTTTAAAAAAATTAAAACATTCATCTTTTGCTGAACATAGTATCTATAAATAACTTGCTCTGAATGTATTTGAATCAACCTCTGGGATCTGCTATAGCTGACACGCACTGTCATTACTAAATTAAACATGTCAAGAACTGTTACAGCATATCCATACACTCATAATATGTTTTCACACTGTCTTCACGTCCTCCAGAGCAGAGGCAGTATGGCTGTAGGCAAGCTGCCTATTAGGAACGATCTCTAGTGTATACTAGCCACTGACCATGGCAGGAAATTGTAAGGGAGCACACCGGTCATCACAGCCCAGTGATGGGCTACTGATTTAGTAGTAGAGATAACTAAGGTTTGGTACCCAGGAACATTCCTTGGCACAGTGAAATTTACTACTGTAGGTGTAACAAAGGAGTACTTCTAATAAGTCTTCTTCTAGGCTACTGCTGTCTCTCTATTCTGAATTATTTTTAGAGAATATTGCTTGGAGGTCTCTTTTTCCGCAGTGTTACCCTTTTTCAGAGCACACCCACAGACTAGAACTCAGGTATCACTGTGCACATTGTTTAAAAAAAAAAAAAATAAATTAAAAACTCATCCTCTTTGGAGATTTTGAGCTATGAAAACTTTCCAGTGTTGCTATTTAGTAGATGCCTAATGAATTGTGTTGAAATTTTTTAAAGGACTCTGAGTTGAGTACTCAGAAGCAATCAATAGATGCCTTGACAGCTTCAGGTTCTTTTGACAATAATGGTCTCCATTTTTATGCTATCTTTTTATGATGTCCTTAAAATTATTAACCAAAAACTCCATAACAATTACTGTTGCAAATTAATAAAATTTCTTTCTTGCAAAAGAGTAGAAGCTACACCCCTGCTCCCAGTGTATAACTGAGGTTAAGTTTTGAAATGTGAGGAATGTATTTGGGAAAGTTGAATAGTTGCCGTATTCTTCTACACTCAGATATTATATCCTAAAATCAAAAGGAGCGTGGCCAGCAGGTCCAGGGAGGTGATTCTGCCCCTCTACTCTGCTCTCATGAGACCCCACCTGGAATACCGCATTCAGCTCTGGAGTCCCCAACACAAGAAGGACGTGGAGCTGCTGGAGCAGGTCCAGAGGAGGGCCACGAAGATGATCCAAGGGCTGGAACACCTCTGCTATGAAGACAGGCTGAGAGAGTTGGGGCTGTTCAGGCTGGAGAAGAGAAGGCTCCGGGGTGATCTTATAGCAGCCTTCCAGTACTTAAAGGGGGCCTACAGGAAAGCTGGAGAGGGACTTTTTACAACGGCATGTAGTGATAGGACAAGGAGCAAAGGCTTTAAACTGAAAGAGGGGAGATTTAGATTAGATCTAAGGAAGAAATTTTTCACTCAGAGGGTGGTGAGGCAGTGGAACAGGTTGCCCAGAGAAGTTGTAGATGCCCCATCCTTGGAAGTGTTCAAGGCCAGGTTGGATGAGGCTTTGGGCAACCTGGTGTAGTGGAGGATTTCCCTGCCCATGGCAGGGGGGTTGGAACTAGATGATCTTTGAGGTCCCTTCCAACTCTAACCATTCTATGATTCTAAAATATGTCTTTAAATTACCAACCACAGTGAAGTAGGAACATGCATGGACATGAGGGGAGAGAGAGGGTATTAGACCCCCAAGGGGAACTGTATACCAGAAGCAATGTCACTCAGAGCTGTGGCTAAGATGGTGTCTGCCTGAACACTGTGACAAGACCTCCGCAGCACCATTTCTACAGCTGCAAGCTGTTTTAAATGCACAGCTTCATCTCAGTCCTGCCCAACCTAGTACACGTGAGACATGTTTCTGTGTCCAGCTTCCCTCAAGCTAGGATGATATCCTGTGGGTTTGAATGATGGCAGTGGCTTTCCTTTCAGTCTGTGATCCCACATACCAGAGAAGCTCATACATCGGCCTCTTATCTTGAAGACTGCTGTGCTGCACTGCAGCTGTGTGTGCTTCCTAGTATAGCACCATGCTGAAGAAAGTCCTGCTAGAAGGCTTCTTGTCTTCCCTCCTCACCTTTGGAGAGGACTGGCACAGCCTATCTCCTTATGTGGCCAGAAGTATTCACTGTGCACACTTCCATTGTGTGAGCTCTTGTAAGAAGAGAAAGTTGGTCTCTGCATGTAATGCCGCTCAAGTTTCTGTAGTGTCTCCATTTTGGTTTTGGAGAACATCTGTAAATTATGTTGTTAAATGTAATTCATTAGGAAAGCAGTTTACCATGGGTGTGTCCAGCTGTTAGTGCAAAACAAATAGACAAGCGATGCTTGGCCCCGAGCCGTGACTGAAAAGCAATTGGGCAACGCATGCTACATGTCACAATTTGTTTTGCCATTTGTTGGATGATATATGGAGAATTCATCTTCTACCCCTACCTCTTCTTTTTTAAATGACAGTAGAATTAAAATTGAGAACAGTTTCCCAGACAACCTTAGCATTCCTTAAATGCTAAAGATATTTCTGCTGTTTACTGTAAATGGGGTGGAATGAAATCTTAAAAAGTCAAGCAAGCTATGTCCTAGTTTATGTCAGTCATCTTAGCAATTTTCTGTGATTAGATTCAAAATTCATAAATGATCTTTACTTTTATTGCCTACTAGTTGCACCAAATGGGGTTGCATTTTTTGCCTCTGTAAGTGTTCTTAAACGTCAGACATAGAAACAAATACAGAATATCTTTGCTCAGAAGGATGTAGTAAAAAACTTTGAAAAGAAATTTTGGGAACATAGACTTAGTCTGAAGGGTGAAATTCTACTGCAGATAGAGCAATTTCTTCTTTTTCTTCCACACCTCCTGATTTGATCATGTTGATAAGGATCTGTGTAATGCTCCTGCATCAGAAGATTAAATATTTTAAGGGATCTTATGTGGAGTGTCCCTGCAAGGAACAGACCATCTTTTCAGACATGTTTGTGCAATTCCCTAGAGCAGAGTGTGAGATGGAGGTCATGATGAGCAGGAGATCAGGAAAACTACAGAAATTTAGCAGCCGTTCTACAGAGAGTCTGGGCAATGTGAGAGACCAAGAGGCTGCTGCTCTGCAACACAGTTAAGGAAGATAACTTTCATCCTAGCTTTATTGCTATCAAGTTTTTCTGCTAATAAATGTTTTTGTCCCATGGCAGTTTAAATATGCCACGTTATTAAAAGAGAAGAACAGAAAAGCTGAAAATTACAAGACTGTCTATGCGTGAAGGCAATTTTCCAGAAGACTTAGATTGCTAATACATTCAAATCTTTCTAATATGATGCTGCATTTTGTGTGGGTTTTTTTTTTTAAACTTCTGCCAATTCAAGTTATTACAATATTGTGATGAAAAAATGAAGACTGTTTCAGTGCCTCGTGTTATCCCAAGCAGTAGGTAGCAACAGTGTTTCCCCTTCAGGTATATAAATAATTTCTTTTAAGGCTTTGACCCTCAGGTAGATTTCACCATAAATTTAGTGAACAAAACCTTCCTATTTCTGTAGTACAAGATGGCTACATCAATTTGAAGGCACATACTGTCACAGTATAGCGCTCCTTCTGTTGAATGCTCAGACAGCAGCTCTGGCTGAGTCCTAACTCATTGAGCTCCCATGTTTTCAACCTTCCCTCATGGTCCCTTAATACAAGTAGTTTGCATTGTTATTGCTTTATTTGGGCCCAGTGGCATATGATGATGGTGAAGGCTCTCCACCTGTTAGTCCTCCATGGCAGTAGGTACTTTTGTGATTTGGCTGTCGTAGGCCCCCAAACTATTGCTGGTTTCTCAAAGACATTCTAAGTGTGCAAGTGTCATCTTGAGAAGTTAATGATTTTCTGTTGTGCTATGGGAGATGAATTTTACTATTTAGACAACAGATGATGGATTCCAGTTATGGTGAGGCATTTTCTGACAGTTTGATAAATCAGCTAGAATGTATCATTTGTATGTGCACAGTTTATTAGAATATTTGGTTCTACAAACACTCCTCAGGCTATTTCCCTCTCTCCTGAGTATGGTGTACAGGTGTCAATTGGGTCAATTTCTATAGGGGAGGCCTAATATTGAAATAAAACATAACAGCAGATTAAAGGAAAAGAAATTGGAAGTCAGCAAAAGGCAGCCTTTTCTATTGTTGAAGTACAAGTTCATCTGGAACAGCTGACATCTCACACCGGATAGCACCACGGTCTGCTGGCATTGCATGTGCTACAAAAGGATTTTGAAAGGCTCAAACTAATTCTCTATGCAAGTGGGTATTCACTATCAGTTTTACTGAAGTAGAACATCTTTGTTACAATTTTTGTCCTCTTTCACTAACCTCTATTAGTTTTTTTTTGTCATTTGTAATATTCACAGCAATAATAATTATAGCTAACTTAAGGTATGAATGCAATGTGTAGTTCTACAGGTGTGCTGAGATAATGGGGAAATACTATTTTAGATATTTTTAAATTTAATCATACATGCTTTTTTTTTCTTCCTCCTGAAATAAAAAAGGTGATAACTTCCATTGCTGAATTGCTTTTACTGTATTAAATAATTTTAATATAAACTTTAAGAGTAACTTCAGATCTTGAAAAATTTGTTAGTAATTTGAATAATGGTAATAGTAATGGAAGTGCAGGTTTGGCATAAATATGCTTGCCTTCAAAATCAAAGGCTTGATTTTAAGCAGAATTAAAAGAAGAAAACTTCCTGAAAGGGAGCTGTGATACATCTGCATTGGGGTACATGTGGAGAGCCTGCTGGTATCAGTGGTTCAAGGACTGCAAATGGTCCCACGAGTTCTGATAACTTGAGGTCTTCATCTCCCAGATTGGTATCTTTAATTTCTGTTGTTGGGAGTATAAGTGTGTGCAGAGAAGCAAGGGACTAAATATTCAGTGAGCAATTTCCTACTTCTTTCAGAGAAATGAATCATTTTATCACAAGTGATTTCTGAATTTCTCATTTTGTTAATCAATATAGTACATTCATTTTGCCTTTCAGAAAGACTCAGACATGTGTACCCTAGTTTTACAGTGTTGCTTTTCGGAATGGAAGTTGCATTTAGCACCTCTGGTTTCCTACATAGCACTTTAGGAAGAGATTTGTATGTGTTTAGCAAAATGTACAACGTCATTCAAGGCTATTAATCCCAGGCTACTACAATTTTTGACAGCCAGAATTGGAGATGATTTAGCATTCAGAAGTACCAAAATGCCAAGAAGGAAAATAGATGTTTGGGGAGGGGAAAAAAAAAAAAAGGGGGGGGGGGGGAATCTTAAACATGAGAGTCATTTTCTATGATGAGCTAGAACTTAGTCACGCTAAATGCCCTTAAAAGCTGAAGACTAGAGCTCTCTGCCTTTCTTCAGCCTTCACATGGATGCTGTCCAGGTATCATGAAGCATATCCGTAGGACTGAAAAGTTGTCACATCCTCTGACCATGTAGTGCTCTCGTTTACAAAGCTTCAGCAACATGAAGAAGATTCACTAACTTTAACAAATTGAAGGGAGCTTGGGAGGAAGATTGGTAATAAAATTAATTAAGGTATTTATAGCGTCTTCTTACTGCTAACGTGATCATGTGTGCATTTTATGCCTCTGACCTTGCAGCTTCATAAGAGGATGTTTACTTAGGACCGTGTGATAAACCATGTATTTGTAAATTTTTATAACTATTAGTTTTTGAAAAAAAATATGATAGCGCATCATTTAAAATGAAATCAATTCACTTTACATAGAAAAATGTCATCGTCCAATATGAGAATTATACTTGGTTGCTAATTTGCTGTAGATTTTAAAAGAAATGATAATAATCTAAACCATATGGAAATTTATAACCTTCTTCTATAAAACAGCTGCACTTTTCATAACTAGTAAAAATTATGCATATTTTATATTTGTCAGATTAACTGCTGGATTTGGGTTTTGTCAGAGCCGCTGTTACGAGATAAGACACAAGTATTAAGTTCATCTTTTTAGAGCTTACTCTGGTATTGCTATTGCTGTTATTCTTTCTTTTCCCCTATCCTTTTCCATTCCCTTATCTCACTGTAATCATTCTCACCCCATCTCCAAAGATCTTTTTTTCAAACAGGCTTAAGTCTGTTGTCGAAATTGCTGTGAGTACACCATTAAGAAGGTGATAGTGATGCTGCTCCTGGGCCTTTGCAGTGAAGCAAAGTTGTCAAAGAGTAAATGTTTGATGTTAAAGAGTAAGTGTTTTACTTACTCTTAAACATCATTCTTATTTTAATGTTTTTCTGAATCCCTGCCTTTCAGTGCTTATGCCCTATCTATCTACCCACTTTTTTATGTCATCTATATTCTTAACGCTGAAATAAGAGTTAGATTGCTTATCTGATTGTTTATTGTCCAGTAAGCAGTAGTGTTTTCCAAACATGAGAACATCATCATCGTGATTCATGATAGGACACTGATATTAGAGAGCAGTCTTTCAAACAGCGCTTTCGAGGAACCAAAGTTTGTCCTTTAATTATAGGCAGAGCTGAGCAAAAGGCTTCATACTAGGCTACACTGGCTCCCCATAACCTCAGCCTCCCAGGTGCTCTAGCTAGACAAATGTGCTGAGTGTCTGCGAAGGATATTAACTCTAGATCTTGTTCAGGAGCTGTGTGTTACATCATCCTATGAAAAGCAAGCAGCTGATGCTGAGTAATAAACACCTTATTCCCACTTGCAAAGGGGAGGTGGGAGTTCTCTGTTTTCTTCCCTTCTCTCTCTGCAGCTGCTCCCCTTCTCCTCCGTTTCAGACTGTGGAGATACATCTCCTTGAGTGCTGGTATTAGAATACTTGACCAGAGGTTTCAGGTTGCTTCCATTTGTCTGAATTGATGTAGATTAAATTAATTTTGAATGATGAGTTATTTCAATTACACAGCCATTTCTGCCTGCTTGTCTTTACAAAGAATCCTTAACTGTCTTAGATATACATACTGTAATTATTGTTTTCTACAAGCTTTTTATTCATTGGTTTAAAATAGAAAATCCATTACTAATGGAAGGAGAAATCTCAGTATGTCTAGTGTTAATCTGGGTGTTTTTTCCCATCTGGTTTCCTAATAATGATATGTTGTGAAAAAAAGATGTTTATATTTACAGCTGTAATGAACTGCATGATCACATGAAGAATTGGTTGGGGCCTGCTGGGGGTAATTCAGGAAGGAGGAAGTGAACGCATAAGTTCATATAAGCATAAGTGCCGAACACTGTGTGTAATTAGAAAATCTGTAACACATTCTTATGAACTGTGACCACTCATCTGCGCTGCATATTTGTCCTTTAAGGCCTGATCCTGTGAGATACTGACTGTGATGTTTGCAGGGTACGCTTCTCGTTGATATTAGTGGGAACTGAGGGCATATGTCACCTTGCATGAACATATGCTCAGAGGGGTAACATCAGTTACCTCCCGCCATGTGAGTGCCAGCTTTGATCCATCACAGTACAGTTTCCCAGATGTGTCCTGGGTCGCATCTCTGTGCTCAGCCAGTATTGTTCGCCTAGAGGGCAAGCATCCTATATCACTTCTGTATCTCTTTCTGTACCTGGGAGCCTATGTGAGCCAGCACAGCTCAATTACTGCAGTGACAGCCCTCAGGCTTTTGTGAGTGGGTGGGTCTCTGTGTGTGAGTGGTGATGGGGTATTTACTTTTTAAAAAGAAGACAACTGGGCTAAGGAAGAAAATCTGATGCTTCTTCTCTGGAGGAACTGCAGGCTGATGGACTGTTTTATTCAACTCTGTTAAAATTGCTCAAAATGTACTTATACAACCTCATTGATTATCATGACAAAAAATACACAGGAGGAATTTTGCTGGAGGTAGAGACAGCACCAGAATGTCTGGCAATTATATTGCCACTTTAAAAAAATGATCTTAACCTCTGCTTTTAATCAGCATCTTTAGCAAAGTTGTTTGTTGAGGAGGTGTGCATGTTTGTGTCTGTCTCTTGCTTCCCCTTCACTTTCCACATTGTAATGGAAATGCAGGATGCCTGTGTACAATCTTTCACCTCTGACAGCATGTACTGCATACTGCACACAGCTGTCATGGTAATGACAAGTCTGGTGCACCAGGATAATTGGGTACTTGAAGAAGATTCATAAGGCAATATGCTGCAAAGTATTGTGTTGTGCCCTGGAGCAAGGGGAAAAAGAGAGAAGGTACCAGGCAGAGTAGGGAGTCTATCTGTGAGAAATGATAATCTAGTAATGTGATTTTGTTGGCCTATGAAGTGGTTTCCCTCATGCCCACCTGCCCCACAGAATTACGTTAAGGGTTTCAAAGTTGGTTTGTACTATGTAGGAAATTGGATTCTGTTTTATAAGTAATGGAATTGAAATATCCCAGCGGAGTGAAGGAGGTGAGTGTCGTCACAGTGATGTGGCTCTCTCTGAGTAGTAGTTTGGTGTCAAACCGCACTGTAATCCTGCCATCTGACAGCTCATTATTAAGAAACAACAAGAACTGACTTTATTATTGTAGACTATGGTTGGCTTATCTACAAATTAGCATCTTTTGTTCCCTTGTGACAGATTCTCTCTGCTTTTCTGGCATCTGTCATGAAGTGTTAAAGGTTAGCATATTTTTAGAGTTTAATGTGATAACAATTAACCTCTGATCTCTTTTTCTGATACATCTCCTTTTTCATTATTGTTGAAATTATTTGTCTTGGAATGAAGATGAAATGCTCTGAGACTGTATATTTATCTGCACTGATACTGATAGTCTGTATAATGCACTATTAGATGTTTAACAGATTGCTCATTACAATTTTTATGATGACTTCTCTCCCACGAAAGGAGAGAAGTGTTGGTCACCATTAAAAGCAGGAACCTAGAAAGTGGGAACCTAGGATTCAAACCTTCCGTCTGAATCTCTGATTTGTTTCTGCATTCTTGAACAAGTCACTTGGTATGATGGAAATAATAGCCACAGTACCTCACTAGCATGTTGAGAAACCTAATTAATTACTGTTTAAATACCACTTGGGTACCAGAGAATGAATTGTGGCAGAAATATGAAGTACTATTAGTAATAATAGGTTGGAACAATTAAAAACTGCCAATGTTGTTTTGCCTTGAGAGTTTTTTCTGGTATCATACAAACAGAACTTTCATTTAAAATATAAGTCATTAAAAAATTAGATCTATAATGCAATTTATGCTGCAAATAATATAGATAATGATACCAGTATAACACAATACCAACACTTGTCAACAAGAACTGGCTTGTAGTTATGTAGAGAAGGTCATGTGCCTTAAAAACTTTTTCAGCATCACTAATTTTGACTATTACAGAAAATGAAACAAATGTCAAGGTGTCCTTATCTTATTAATTATAATGAGATTGACACGGGCCGTAGAGGAGTGCTGGAAGAAGCACTCCTTAACTATCTAGATGGTGAATTAGGCTGTGCTTCCTTTTCGTAGATCTTTACAAAGAACTTTTTATAAAGAGCATTTATTGTTTTATTGATCTCATCATTTGGGACCCCAAGTTTTTGAATATCCTTCAAGGAAATTAATTTGCTGAGTTTTTCATTTTGCAGTAACATATTCAAAAATTAATCTAGAAGTCAGTGTGCTGTCTTCATATATTCTCTTTTTCTGGCAGACTGAGGCTATGTATTTTGAGTGTGTTTGGTCTTCATCTGAACAGATGCTTCCCTTTATTCTCTCTCATTCTTCTCATCAAAAAAAGATCTGAGCTTTTTCATTACATCCTTATCCAAAGATGCCTTTGTGTTTTAACCATCAAAGGAGATTCCATTGGCTTTAAGTGAAACTTCCAGGCATGATCCTGCAAGGCGCAGAGCGCTGCCACCTCACAGTGCCCTCAGTGGGAGATAACGGCTCTTTGTGCCCTCGAAAGGTTTGCGCTGCCTTGCAATGTATTATTATTCTAACAATTGTATTAGAAATTGATAAGTTAAAAGGTGAAAATCATGAACTATTTAGCTGCTGAGTCACTGTGTTAGCTTTGCATTTTGATGACTTCTGATTAAACCATTTTACTTTTAAGTATCCAAGTGGATAACCTTATACTAGTCCACACTTTATTGGCCTAAGTAGCATTGTGTTCCCTCAGATAACTCATAGTATCTGTGCAAACCCTATATACATAGAACCTTTCGTCAGCAGTGGGCTTTCTTGGCCAAATTTTCCTGAGAATGGAATATAATTTGTTTTCATTCCTCTGAGAGCTGCAGACCTGAATTATCTCTTTGGATATTATTTTCAGTGCAGTTATGAAGCACAAAGGGTTATTTTTTTGTGTGATAATACCTCTGAAATCTCTAATGCCCAATATTTGTTATTTGTTCGCACTGAGATGATTCAGGCTATACTGTATGGTAGGATGTTTCTCCTGACTTTCAAAGGCACACAGCATAGGAAAATTTCACTGCCCAACTGATAGTCTCATCTGGGTATCTGGAAAGCTCTGAGGCTGGGTTTTTTCTTATTTTTTGTTTTGGTTGGTTGGGTTTTTAATTCAGTGCTGCTTCTTTATATATGACAAGAGTCAACCTTAGGTTCACTTAGAAACAAATTATTTCATGTTTTCAAGAGGAAGATGAGTGCTAGGAGAAATAAATATATTGTAAATAACTTTATTCTTGTGTTACAGATGAAAGAAAAGGTCAAGTAAGGGATTGAATTTGTAGCAAATCAGGCACAAGTCCATTAAAGTATTTTGTATGCTGTGAACTAAGGAGTAAGCTTCAGAAAGTATCATGGTTTGTCCTCTGAGGGCTTGTAAGATTTTTTTTGTTTGTTTGTTTGTTTTTTTGTTCTTGCCCCATTGACTTTAGTTCATTATAAAGTATCTTCCATGGGATTGTATCCATGCAACGGGAAGCTCCTTCTACTCTGTTAGTGCACAGAATGATAACCTGGGACCTTAATTCATTTTGTGAATATGTTGCATGTTGGTGATGACAGCAGGCAGATAACCAAAGCCACTTACAGGAAACAAGTAGAGACAGCGGCCTGGATTTCTAACTGCTCAAAAATGCTCGGCTGCGGCTCCTGATTCTGCTGAAAGTCTGTGCTGATGTGGGCCTAGTATAGTGCTTTTTTGAGTCTGTTCTGTGCATAAGTTGACTACAATACTTAATAAAACAGCCCTGACCATATTCTCTTACTTCCTTTAACATATCTGCTATATTGAGAGAGAGGTAAAGGTTAGATATGCCAGGTGGGATGATGTACCTACAATCTGTCCCTGCTGACCTGCCAAAAAGGCTAGTTGTTGCATACAAGGATTTGATGCGGCTTATTTAAAGTAATAAGCCTTGAGAAGTAATTGAGGTGTGAGTGCATATACTTGAAAGTGTGGAGACCTGCAGTAGGTGAGGGAACTTTTCACGTTTCAAATCTTGTTTACAGGAAACATGCACATTCCCCAAATGAATTTAAACATCTGTCTCTCTAGTGAAGAACTGGAATTTGTACCATGTTAAGAAGCCTTGAGAACCTCAGGAAAAGCATATTCCAGTTCAATGATACCCAAGGGGTATGCTTTCCATAATTCTTACAAATTATAAATGTGCATGTGAAGAACTAAATTGTACAAAAAATAGAGACTAATACTTAGGAATACTTTCAATCATTGAGTTCATTGCTGCTATTAACTGTCTTTACTCATGGAAAAAAATAGAGACTAATACTTAGGAATACTTTCAATCATTGAGTTCATTGCTGCTATTAACTGTCTTTACTCATGGAAAAAAATGTAGGTATAAAATACTGCTATTCAGAGGTTTATTTCTCGTATGAGATTTTTTGAGACCCGTTAACCATTATCAACTAGTCATTTTAAGGAAGCCCACATTCCCTAGTACTGAATGAAAAAAATGTTAACTTTTAACCCTAAGCAGAGTATATAAAACCACAGTAAAAATTATGTTTACACAACACAACCAATAAAACACAAAATACTGTTCGGTAACAGCTTGATGTTTGACATCTGAATTATGGAGTTTATACACATACCAAATTATCTAGAAATAATAATCTGTAATTAATGATTTCATTTTAATATCAACTAAAGAGAATCATGAATGGTTGGAATGAGAGAACCTGTTTTTAATAAATGAGCACATCTTTAATGTGCTTCTTAATCCATTACTTGTTCATCTTTCACCATTCAGCTCCTCTTTTTCTTTCTTTTCTTTCGAGGACCATTGTTGTAGCATGTTTTTGCTTGATGCCTTGAGCTTATGTGCAGAACTGTCAGATATTCAGATCGGCCTGCATTTTAAAAATTATAAATGTCACATTTATTTCGAGGAAGATCTTCAGTCTTCCCTTGGTTTTGGTTTATTTATGTATAAAAAAAAAAAAAAAAATCATAACAATCCTTGTTTCCCCATGCCACAGAAAAGCAGGTAAAAAAGGAATTAAGGCCTTAAGGTTAGAGAGCTATTATTCTTAAGCCGCAAACACAGGTCTTCAGCATTATAGGCCAAGAAAATCCATGAGGAAGACTGTTTCCATGCCTGCAGAGCCTGTAGGATCCCTAGCAGGGACTTCTTTTGTTGTGACTTTAGGCCTTTCTCACCTTCTGCAGTCCGTTCCCCATGGTAGGCTGTTAACAGCATCGGTAGGTGGGAGCCTCACAAAGTCTTTCTGCTGCAGCTACTACAAAGTATAAGCCACTTGAGGGGATCTTTGGCACAGTCAACTCAAATATCCATGGAAATCATGGTATATTCTTTAGGTAAATGCTCTTTGGCTACTTCAGCTCCTGTCCTAGACATGCCCGTGATTCACAAGGACTGTTAACATCACAAATTAATGATAAAAAGTGCCTGACAAAGAGCTCAAACAAAGCAGCAGCTCCTCTATATTTTGTCACTCTTACTCTACTCACACAAGTTTAGTTGATCCGGTGGCTTGCTTGAGTTAGTTGATTGAGACCATTGGGATCAGTATCCAGAAAGTAACAGAACTGTAACTCAAGTACAAAAGTAATTTAATCATCAGTGCATATACGGTGCTCTGGATCAATCTCTTGTATCTGAGTGCTTTTTAGGATATACAGGAACAGGGCAGGGAAAGGTAGGCAAGCAACTGTCCTGAGGCATTAGTTTAAATTTTGATTATATTTTTGACATGCATGGTATGCTGTGGAAGAATAGATAGTTACTCCTCATGGGAACTAGTACATTCTTTTATGCAGGTTGAAGCCTAATGTGACCAGATTGACAATACTGAAGATGCTATTTAACCGTGAGACACAACAAAGGACCACATTGTTTAAAAACAATATTATTGGAAATACTGATGGTAAATGTGATTTGCTGGTGGTAAATTGAAATCACTGATTAAATTACATCTTTGGCTAATAAATTCACTGGGGGAACAGTGCACAGCAAGTGCCAACACAGCACAGCCCTAAGGCATAAATAAAAGTTATCTAATTGATGGCAAAGATAAATCAGAATGGAAGCAAGTGGTTTGTTAATGTGCTTACGAAGAATTCATTACTGCTGGTGGAAAAAGCTCCTCCTCTGCACGCTTCACTGCACAAGGCAACCCTGGTGTCTGTCACTTTTACCCACCTGAATTTGTTACCCTAAAGTTTGGCATGCATATGAGTTCTTTTGAGGAGGTATAACAGGTATCTGGGAGATACTCTTTTCTTACTAGACTACATCGCAGTTAAATTGACACTTGAGCTGTCTTTAATTGCTTTTATAATTTTTCTGTGTTGCTCAAGAAGCCCTGAATATTTTACCAGGAGATGTCTTTATATTTGGATAGTGGAGTGAGTGAGGGTCCCAAGCTGATTTCAAACCTACCTCTCAATATAGTGAACGAATTCCTGAACCAGCTCTGATGAGGAGCTACATTTGTTTCTAGTTGGTGCAGTTACCTGTGCAGAGGGAAGGGGAGGCAGTCTTCAAAGATGTTTTCCCTGGACTGGACATCAGATCAAAGTCAAGTCTCAGTCTGATGACTGAGCAGCCATTAAATGTCACTCGAAAAATGTGGTATGGAAATTATCCTTTCTTTGTAAAATACTTTGTTGTATCCTTGATTGTCACTTTGGGCTATATGATCGAGTGGTTAGCAAATCAAGGCTTAAAACCATCCATTTTTTGCATAAAAGTGAGTCTGAACCTGCAACCTTTGAGATTTATCTCTAGAAGAAGTCAATGGGAATTTCGATATCGTAGTTCTTCGGTTCTGTACTAACACATCTTTTTAGATCAGAGTCAACTCTAGCACGAACAGGTAAGCATCAGTGCATATACTGTGCTGTCTCATCTCTGCTATTTATGGTTGTGTTCTGATGTCAGTGTCACTGAGTAAGTCTCTCTGGTAACTGCTGCATTTAAGGAATTATTATTCCTCTACACAGAGCTGACCAAAACTTGTCCTGCTACCTCAAGCTGACAATTAGTAAGGATCTGGCGGCTTCAGAGAGGTTATATTGTGCTACTTCTTGGAGATGGGAATTTTCTGATTGATGCGCACAGTGTTTCTGCAGCTGTAAAGCTTAGACATAAAAACGCATGTTCAAATAACAGCAGCAGACTTAAGCTTTAGTAGAAATTCCGGAGGCATTTCCAGGTCTGTAGTTAAAGGCAGCTACATGCCCCACATAAGACAAAGTGTAAAAGAATATAAAAGTATTACAAATGCAAGTAAATGTTGCTTTTGAAAAAAATAACAAAATGCAGTTCAAACCTGGCAGTGATAACCCCTGAAAGTAGATAACCCCCATAGTCCTTCTACACTAGCACTAGCAGTCTGATTTTTCATTGTTCTTTGAAAGTTTGGAGCTGCAATTTAGTGGGAAAACAGTCATCTTCTCTCTTTGAGGTGGAAGAGGTAATGGCTCAACTTTTCCTATCTCAGTAAGTTAAGAAAAGAGGTAAAAATTGCCTTTCTTGAAATGATTGTGTAGTTTTCCAGAGACAGAATGACTGAGCAATCATGATAACCTTATTGACTTATTTTACCTGCCTTGTTGAGTGGACATGTCATTCAAATGAATGCTAGTCAACATAGCACAATCTTTTGAAGCACATTGCTGATTTATTTTATTTTTTTCCATCATGAAGTGCAACTTCAGGTGCTGATGAGTTTGTAAAGAAAAGCAGGGTGAGTATCAGGAAAAAAGATTATAGTGAATGAGACTGGAGTTGGAGGAAATTGACTCTGTGTTTAAAAAAACCAACATTTTTTATGTAATAAGATAAGTGGGACAGCTTATGTTTTCATCTCCAGATGAAAAATTTTCTTTGCTGTTGCAGCATGTTTTTCTCTAACCTAGCTTGTAGATATGTATATCTACAGATTGTGATCAAAAACATTCGATTTTGAGTGCAAGAAACTAAAATTATATTGAAACAGCTAAAATGGGTTTGTCCTGATTGAGATTCCAGCAGCCTTTACTAGAGCCAGTACTCAACACCTCTGAAAAGAGTTTCTTTTGCAGGGATGGCTAAACGAAGGTGCTCAATTCTGCGGTTAAAATGGGCTTGTTTTTTATGCACACAGCCATTCATTCAGAACCTAATGCTATATATACCACATGCATGTATATGCTAAAAACTATCTATAAATGGATATGGCAGGCTCTTTTTCCTGGTGGGTCCCATAGTGCTCATACTCAGTGTCAGTGTAGATTGGTGGGTCCATGGCAGCCTCTGAATTTGGTATAAGAGAAGGAAGCTCTGGGGGTAAACTGAGTTAAGAGGTAACTATCATTTGCTGCTTAGTCTAGAGGGTAAAGAAAAAGAGGTGATGGAGTGGCAGGGCCTTTGTGGAGGGCTACAGAGCCAGCTCCCACTTTGGAAATGGGTTCCGTACTTTGAAGGCCTCCATAATTCCTTGCCCAAAGCCAGCTGCTGCTCTTACGCATGGGGAGGAGTAGATTTCCCCTGTAATGAATATAGCTGTCTCTTTAGCACTAAAATGCATGACTTATAATAAATGGCAGCGATGGAAAACCTCCTGAGATTATTGTTGTGGCTGTGTGCTGTCACATGCCTTGACATCCCCATTCAAGGGATTATAGGTACAAAGAGAATGCTCAATGAGCTTATTAAATCAAATAAACAGATTTTTAATACTCATTAAAAAACCTTAAGTAGCTAGTGCTTTTACCAACAGGGGGGAAAAAAAAGCCTAATAAAAATCTGCTGCTCTAATTCGGAAAATTTAAGGCAGTGTTTGTATTAGAAATATTGGGCAAATGTAAGTGTATCTTGCTGAACGTTGCAAACCTTTTGCATTATAAGCAGCAAAAATGCCAAGACACATTTTGTATTAATCAGTCAAAATGCAGAAAGTAAAATCTAAAACCTCATAGAGCAGCAGAGGATATTCCTTGGGGGCTATTTCTGTGGAATTGCCTGACTTTTGCCACTGCACAATCCGGAGATCCAGCTATTGATTTAAGTCTAATTAGATGCTTTTTAGTAATGGTTTACATGTGTATTAGAACAGGTTTCAGGAATGGAGTAAGGAGGCTGAGAAACAGGTAAAATGCAGGGGCAGTCAGAAACTGAGGAAGATAAATTCAGAAATGTCTTTGAATTGTTGTGAAACAATTTTTTACTTATATGAGAGAAGCACATAATCAGAAGGCCATTTTATTGCAGGCGTAAATGCATGTTTTGTTTAGGAATTTTCTGTTATAAATGAACATTTATTTTGCTCACTATTTCGAGCCTTGTAAAAGCAGAATCAATATGTTTGTTTAGTTTGCTTGTAAAATTATAAAATGTCCTGAAGAAGGGCAACTGATTTTCAGACTGGAACAGACAGAGGGGCAGAAGGGAGGAAACAGGAAAAAAGAACAAGGAAGAATTAGATGAATACCATCTTGGCATGTCTGTCTGGTTCCTTCTTTCCTTCATCCGTCGTCTTTTCATCCTCATCTTGACCATCTGCTTTGGTAGCAGCTCCCACAGGTGCTGGGAAGATGAGCACATATAGCAAATAATTTCTGTTTACTGGAGCTGGGAGTTGTTCCCTCATTATAAAAATGCCAACCACTTTTGACCACCTTCTGAACCAAAATACTTAATTAAAAGTTCCATGGGAATTTAGCAAAAGAAAGTCTCCCAGTTCAAGCATAAGTTAGGCACCTGCTTGTTGGGGGCTTTTGTATAGTCCTCCTAGCAGCTGTGGATTTAAAGTTGTTGTATTTGAAAGGTTCTTTATTAAATGAGAGTAACAAAACAAAGCAAAAAATGTGAAACAAAGCTCTTTCAAGGCTCTGGTATATTACTACGAGGTTTCTTTGGATTGAGTAATATGCATAGTGCTGAACATAACTAACTTTACCTTGCATTTCTGTTTTGAGATTACTAAATTCGTGGCGAAAATGTTGAGGGCCCAAGTGAATAACAGTTACTCCTGAGGGCCCATTCTAGCGAAACACTTAAGCACATGCAATACTAAATATGCAAAAAGAAAAAGAAAGATGTAGTCAAATAAATAAAAGTTAGCACACCTGGAGTGTATGTACAGCAAGAATGAAGACATTGCATGTTTCACAGAACCCTTAGTGTGCTAGTTTACATGCATTTAGTAAGAATTAGAAATGTATTTGGATAATAGTTGAAAATCAACATTTGAAGGTAAGTAGAGAAGTGCAAAAAAAATATAATGTATAGTTTCCCATACTTTCATTACTATACTAATAAAAAGAACATTTTTTTTCTCCTTTTGATCAGGTTCCTAATGATTTTCCTTAGTGAGTAGATCTTGTTTCTTCATTTTTGCTTCATTCAGAGCATGATTCATCACAAAAAAAAATGTTTGTTGTAAAAATAATTGACTTCAGAAGTAGTCCAAAGTAGGAAAAGATAATATTTTCAGGAGGACTTCGTATCAAAGTTAGTCATTTTGAGAAGGTCATGAGATGCCCCTCTGTAGAAGTAAGCACCCAAATACCTTGGCAGTTCTGGTTGTGACTTAGTTTGGAAAGTAGTGCAGTTCGAAAGTGGAGGCTGAATTTCATACCTTGAATAAGAATTTATTCAATAGGATGACTATTTTAAGTGTTTTCCACTCAGTACTACGGAGTGTATCTATATCTTTGCATGCATACATCTTCCTTATTTTTTCTGAGCTTCCACAAGACAGCAGCTGAACAGTTGTTTTATTTAATTAAGTCTTTGGGTTGTATGGATGTCTGACCTTGTTCCTAGATAATTTGATTATACTTTTTTCACAAGTAATTATCTCGTCTGGAGTTAGACTGTCCCAAAATACTGAGAAATGAGTAAAGGAATGATATCATAGACTTTAAGTGACAAATGAGTCAAGTAGATTCCATTTACAACTTGGATGATATACTTATCAAATTCTTCTTTTCTGAATCATCTGGTTAACTAATTGTATTTATTGTTTCTTATGGAAGAACAGTACAAGGTATTGGTCAAAAAAAACCAGTGTGGACAGAGGTGATATATAGTCTTTTAAATATTAACAGAGGTTTTGTTTCTGCCTTAACATTTATAAATTATCTATTGGTTTGAGGCTTTTTTCCCTTGTCAGTCTCACTCTAATTCTTCAGTCTATTTGGGAAAGGAAAAAAAAAAAAAAGGATAAATTATGTCTAAATTACTGCATGGAATTAAGACATAACTGCAAAATAGATATATTTTTCTGACTCTCCCTTTCCCATTGCCTCCTAAATGATTAACTTCTGTTTATTTCTAATTAGAAAAGCCACATCAGACTAAGCCACAAAGCATGTCAAAGAGTATGCAAATAATGCAGAGTACTTGAAAACCTAGGGCACTTTGCCTTTAAATGCCCTGTGTGGTTTATTAAACTATAATTGCACTCTCTGAAATGTCGTATTGCAATTATATCCTGGGTTATTAATTAAAGGAAAAGAAACTCTAAATGGTAAAAGATAATTTTGCCTGTGAAAAGCTTTATTGAGTTTTTAGAGAAGGGCATTCAGGCAAAAAGTCATTTGTGAGAAAAACTCCCACTGAAAGAAAATTAGATGTTTTGAGCACCTTCTGGAGAAGTGAACCTGCATCCATTCGCAGCAGGCTGGGAACTGTAGCTAAAATGCAGTCAACCAAAGAGGAAGAACTGCAGGTGATAATGACCAAATACTTAGGGAAATTCATTAACACCAACCTGTGTAAGAAGTTCTCACTTTCTCTAGTCATATCTTTGGGAAATAAATTGGTTTACTGTTTTAAAAATAAGTTTACCTGTTAGAGTTACCATAATATGAAAGTTGTTAATATTCTTTAAAAATAGATGCAGATGATGAAACTTCCAAAAGTATCACCAGAAATACCACCACCTGTAATAGAAGTAGAGGTTATGTGCAAATCTTCACTATCTAGGAAACAACATTTCAAAAGAACAAGTATTTATGCACCTGATAGATGTTTACTTTCCATTTTCTATAGAATAATATGTTTTTTTTTAATGGAATTTAATTTTATGATCTATGGAGCAGACCTAAAATGGCCATCTGCTAAAGTAGAAACTATAAGCCACAACTCTGTATGACTTCTCTTTAGGAGTTTATGATTGAACCCAACCTAAAAATGAGAGATTTCAGTTTTGCCAGAGCTTTCTGGTATAAAAGGATCAGTTTCCTGGGTCCTTTTGTGTGAGAATGCATTTATACTTCTCAGAAATCATTGTGCTGTTGGACTGTATTGCGGAGAGATGGAGCATATTGAAGCATTTATTGGTTCTTCTTTTCTATGAAAGTGTTCCTCCTGTGCAAACTGCATGATCACACATTATTGCTTCACATCTGATGTCAGAAAATAAATCTGGCAAAGTGCATTATGTGTTTCTGTCTACATGCATGTTCTCAGTCAGACCATAAAGAGACTATGTTTTTACCTCTCTATATGCAAATGCTGGAATTTTTTTTTTTTTCTTCCTCAAAAGAATCCTACAATTAGCTGTCTTTGGGAGAGGGAGAGGAAGATCCATCAGATTACTTGGTAGGTTTGTCTCCAAAAACAGTTTTTCTGTGCTTCTACATACTAGCAGTAGATCAGGATGTGTGCAACTCTTTTGAAAAGATGATGCCACAGTAGCTGTTTTTTCCTCTAAGCATCGTTCTGTCAGTGTGAGTCATAAGGTTGCTAATGTTGGAAGAGTGTTCAAATTACAAGTTTTCAGCATATGGCTTTCATTTTATTCCAGATAGACAGACGAAGCTGGGTCAAGAGGTACTGGCAAAGGAGGGACCAAGAACAACTTTTATAAGTCAGCTTTTGAGTTAGTCTTGCAGGTGTAAGTAATTCTGACAGTCAAAGGGGCTGCTGGAATGAATGGAAGAGCATACAAATAATAAATAAACTGCCCCTTAGACTGTGCAGAAAGACAGCCTTTTATGATAAAAAGGCTCTAGCTCCTATCTTTTTACTTCAGCTGTTGAGAGGAGAATAAGCTTGGGGTTGGTTATTTTGTGGAATACTAATCAGAATATGCTTTTTGTTATACTATGTCTTTTAAATGAAAGAACAAAAGACAAATAAAAGAAAATAAATATTTTTAGAGGGATTTTTTTATGTTGTGATGAATGAAGAAAAAGCAAATCCTCTCCTCCTGTTAGGAAAAAAAAAACATGAAAAAACACCAAAGCTTCACCACATAACTAGAGGCACAAAACTGTTTAAATTCACGTTTGTGTAGTCTCCTTTGGAATGTGTCCAGCAGAAATGCTTTTAGGATAGTAAGAAAGTTTCACCGAATCTGGTGTCCCAGATGGAGTGTTGCTGGAGGAGAAGAGTACCTCTTGGAGGCATGCCACTGTTGAACCCATTCCTCTCGTAGGAAAGATGGAACAAATAGGTGTGGGTTATTTTTTTTCCACAAAGCAAATAACTGAAAAAAATAACCTATCTGAACTGCCAGAAAGTGGAGTACATCCCAGAATGAATCAAGAGCTCACCACTTCATTGTAGCCAGTGATCTTTGGCAAGCTTACAGATGTAAAATAGCAAAACATCTATGTCATATAATGACCTTATCTGCTATCTGCCTCTGATAGAGGCTGTAATTTACCTTCCATTTCTTCAATTACTTGTATTAGAGATATGTCCAATTTAGGAGCTCTTGGAAGTAGCTCGGGAGAATAGCTGAGAAGTTTGTTGCAAAGTAGAATGCTTATTTTTAAAAAATACTGTAATAATCTAATTGTTCAAAACCTAAGTGATGGAAAAAAACCATTGTGCTTTTCAGCAACAGGCTATAAAGAATTGATAGCACGATGTTTGATACCATTTACTTTTAAGAGAGAGAACACTTTTAATCACATCAAGAATTCTTAAACCTAAATATTTGCTTACTATTAGGTATTACAGCTGTTTCATCAAAGCATGCTTGAAACAATATCAATATAATTGTGAAGTTAAAATCAAGTTCAATTTTGTTATTATTTTAATGGTACTATTGAAACTCATTAGGCAGCTCATCAGTAGGGTCAGGATTTGAAAAGTTCAAAAATATTAGTCTGTTAATTGGTGTGAACCTACACTACCAATATTATGAGGTTCTGAACCAAAGCATGTGTCTAAACTATTTAATTGAATATTAAGACAGCACTGAAGAGACTCTACCATGAAAGTGTAATAAAAGTGAAGTCGTAGTACTGTAAAAGACTCCTTTTGGCACTTTTACACTACTTTTAAATCCTTATAAAACTTTAGAAATAAGTTTATCAACTCTGTAAATAAAGGATTAATGAAAAATTGGATTTTCTGCACTGTAAGGCTGCATTGAGCTTAAGCACAAGGAGCTGTGGACTGATAGTGTGAGATCAGGAATTACTGCATCTGAATTTCCAGAGCTTCATGTGCTCAGTTCTAGAGAACTGCATAGTTTATACCTCAGACTTCTGAGGAAATTTGCAAATAACATGTCAGCTTGGAATTAATAATTTTGAAGGAATCTACAATGACAGGAATAATATTGAAGCATAGCAGATTATTTTTAGAGAGGAATGACAAAAGCTATTTACAAAACTGTGCAAGACAGGACTTACTATGTGAAATATTAGGAAGCAGAAGAGCTGGCTAACGGGACATGACAGTGGATTGTATTGAAAAAGGAAATACTGGCTTGAGGGGGGAAAAAGCAGTGGAATTTCCCAAAGATTAAGAAGTTAATGGAGTTAGTCGTATTTTCATTAATAATATTGTAGCAAGTTGTAATGCTCTGCTGTTTCAGGTGACATGAATTTAGGAGGGAGTGTCAACAGGGAAAGAGAATTGAGATAGTGAGATGGAAAGAACCAGAAGAACATGAAGTTTAACGTAACAGAAATGTGATGAAATTCAGTTCGAGGAAATGCAGGATCATTCCTGTAGATTACATGTGGACTGCTAAATAAACGGAGAATACGTCATGAGATCGGGCAGTGACTACAGATGGTACTGCTTCATTTTTAGCACGGTCCCTAATTTTTAGCATGTTCCCTGATGTTGTTTTTAGGCCATGCCAGCTAGCGCTCTTCAAGACAATGGTCAGGTATGGCTCAGGGAATAGCGTGCTCCAAACACCATTCTTGACAGCCAGTTTGGACAAAACAGTATCGGCATTGGCACCACCTAACACTCACAGGCTTTGCACTTTCAAATGTTCCAAAATGCTTTCATACTGCATTCTTGTGCTGCACATTATATATAACCTCCATTTTGTGGCATAAAAATACTACAGTGGTGGGCTACAACATAGGGTTCTAGATATTTCAGGTACTTTCAACTGAAAAAAGGCCACACGATGATAGTAATGATAATAATAGTGATGATGATAGTCCATAAATCAGGCTGTGGTATTAGCCAGGGGGAAACTGCATTCTGGTAGAGATAGGAGAGCATTCTTGACATTATATAGGACAGCAGAGAGACCTCACCTAACAGTTTTGTTTAGCCCATGTTCGTGGAAAATGAATTTGAACTGGGACAGCTGGAGCTAGAGTAATTAAGGAAATTGAAAGTTTGCCATGCAGAGGGTGTAAAAAGATCCTGGCTTCTTAAGTGTAGTACAATTAAGGTTGAAGAGTGAGATTACTCCTTCAGGGGCAGGCACCAGAGAAGGAAGTGAAATAACTGTTTCAGCTGAAGGGCAGTGGTAGCACAAGAGTAAAAGGAATGTAACTGTCCCTGAATATATTTGAGTTGGGAGAAGATTTCTCACCATGAGACAGACCAGACAGGGTTTTGGAGCAACCTGCCAAGAGCAGCAGAGGGAGAATAAAAACTGGTTAGTTTTGCAATAGATCAGTGGCAATTTGTGAAAGGACTGGTAATCCGTGCAAAAGTTTGCAGGATGAAATTGTTTGCACTGCCTGGACTATCCCTTCCAGATTTATCTTCTTATTTTTGTCTGGCATAATGAGCACAACTATTTGGCCATTCAAAGAAGAATGAGCTTGAGCATCAAATGTATTCGGGACAATACTGACAGTAGTCTAGTTTTCTCAGGTTAAGCTGCAAACCAGTGATCTTCTAGTTCTAAAAATAAAAGCACTGTGTACGTCACATTGAAGAAAGTATGTGAAAACAATGCAAAGAATCTTTTTTATATTTTACTTATTCACTAAATCTTTGTGATTTAAAAATCAAGTTTGAGTGACACAAAGAACCTTCTGTAAAATGCCAGGCTTTTCCTACTTTTTTCCTACTTTCAATCACAACTTTTTTCAAAGATGAAATGTAGTTTTGAAATCTAGGCCTTTTTGTTTTCATACCATGGGAAACTAGTAATGTCCTCAAGGATTCTTGTTTCTTTCATTTTTACTTGGATATAGCATGAGCTTATATTCCTAAAGAAAAATACAAATTCTTTGTGTGTTCACAGTGAAATTAGTTGCATAAATCCTGCATGCTCTTAATTACAGCTACAAAATGGTAATGCTTTAATAGGCTATATGAGATCTATGATACAAATTGGCTACAATTTTCCAGTTTATTTTTAAAAAATATTTTACGTATTTCTAATTAGAGTGTTCTTTTAAGAGAGCCTATTTGATACATAAGAATATTTAATGCTGTATTTTCCTCCTCATCTTCTTATTTAATCTTACAGTAGTTCTGGGATTTATGATTTCTGAAGTTCATCTAGGTATAAAAAGAATAGTACATTAACCAAAGTTTATCAAACAAAAGTATTTCCCAAGTTTTAGTAGTGAAATATACTCAAAAACACAATTAACTTGGCAGTCTTACTTCGGGTGCTGCTACCTTTTACAGCTCTTGGAGATATTATTTGTGGAAGAGGACAATTTAAGAACACTTGCTTTTAGAGAACTTGTGTCCAGTTATGGTTTCTTTTTCCTATGCAATGATCTGATGATAACTGGGCAAATTCTAGAGAGAGAAGATCAGTAATAGAGTAAAAATGTATTGTTCCTCAGGGGAAAAAAAAGTTAGTATTATTTAAAAACAAAGTTTATTATTTTAGTGAGAGAGACTTAAGAGTTTTTAGGGTGCCACCTGGGGTCTGAGGCTGTACATCCAATGACAACGGTGGTGGTTTCACTAGGCACCATGTCTGAACATCTACCAACCTGATCTGTTATTTTGTAGGATATGCTGCTATAATCTCAGTTGTTCATGACAGCCTAGTCTTGTTGAAATTTCTGTTTGTGCTATATTAAAAATACCCATTCCAAGCAGTATTACTTGGGGCGGAAGACTAATTTAAATATATCATGCAATTATCTTTATATATTGACATTCTCAAACATTATTTATGTCTAATAACTTTTCCTCTGAATAAAGAGACCCAATATATGCAAATGAATGAGGAGGCATCCATTGTTCAGCTGCTTTTGTGCCTGAGGGCACTTTATGAAGTGTCAGTGATTACAGGTGCTTTTGTTTTGATCAGCATTTCCCCTAAAATAGCAACAATCACCAGTAAGAGGAAAACAAAGCCTTGCCAATATCAGCAGAATAATGAACTCAAGGGTGCTCAAGGGCCCTTCTAGCAAAGATAGCTGGTAGGGAGATGGTCTCCTCTTGGCACATTAAATGTGTTTTATTATGGTGGGGTTTTTTTGTAAGAGAGGAGAATTATACCTCTCAGAAACCCAGTGGGAGTGACACCGCAGTGTAATGGGGCTAACTTTTATGCCTCCACTTGAAGTACCTCATCATAGTAGTGAGAAGTTCAGGGAATTGGAGCTTCTAACCATTGCTTGTGTACCGTCCCTACTGTGCAAAGAAGCTGGAGAAATGCTAATATATACTGCAAAGAACTGTAAGTAAACTAAAAGGCTTCCTGAAGAAAAATGTTATGATATTGTTACAAACACAGGGGTTTAGGTGTTCTCCCACTCTCCCTGCTTCCTAAGGATTCTCTGGCTGAGTCTGGTCATTGGAAGGCATTTTGTTCTGAGTGATGCCTCGAGTTATCTGTTGCCACATAAGCTGCTGCAACTCTGCACAGGAGCTCTCCCGCCCTGCCTCCTGCTTTTGACTACTCTACTTTGGTGTTGGGTACTGTGATAGTTTTTGATTCCCCAACTAACCATAGCTGCAGGTATGGAAAGATGATTAAAAAAAACCCATCCTTGAAGAAAGATAAATGTTCACATAAAATTAGGATGTTAATACTTAGACCACGGTAAATATATTAATAACACATGTATTAGAATTTGAGATAGCAAAATACGGGAAAATCAAGCTCCTATCTTCCTATTCTTTTGATTAACTTATTTGAAGTATTTTTCTTTCTGCTACATTGTCATGGTTTGATGTGGAGGGGGGGGTGGTTCTGGTGGCAGGAGAGGGGTTTTGCTCCCTGCGACCTCCCCGGTTTTGGAACCAGGTTAGGCTTAGTTCTGGCCACCAGATCAGACTGCCATCCCCCTCGGGATTGAGCCAATAGGGCGCCTCTGCGAATTGCCCTATTTAAGTCAGGACAAAGGGACCGGAAGGTGTGCTTCGCCCAGGATCGAGCAGAGAAGGGAGGAGGGCACTGCCCCCGCTCCCTGGCTCCCGGCCGGGCAGCTGCCTGCGTCGGGCCGGCGCCGCCCACGGAGAATGGCGGCGGCGGAGCCAGCTGGGGAACTCAGGGGCACCCCACTCCCGGCGTGCCCACTGGGCTGAGTTCACCTGGAGAGGACTGAGATCTGAGAGAAACAGCCGCATCGACAGCAGGTCAGTGAGGATGGAGCGGGAGGAGGTGTGCCGGAGCTGAGTTTCCCCTGCGGCTGATGGTGAGATAGCAGGCGGCCCCCCTGCAACCAGGACGGCCTCGGTGGAGCAGAGACCCACTCGCAGCCCGTGGGGAGAAGATGCCTGAGCCTGAGGATGGTCGTGTTGGGGTGCACGACGAGGCAGAGAGGCATCTGGAGTCTGAGTGACGACCCACGCCGGAGCGAGTGGCTACAGCTCCCTAAGTACCCGAGACTGTGGTAAAGCCCACACCGGAGCAATCTGTGGGGAAGGATTGTTTCCAGTGGGCTGGACTCACGTTGGAGAAGTTTGTGGATTTTTCCTCGTGGGTAGGGGATCCATTGGAGCAGGGGAAAAGGGTGTAAGGACTCCTTCTCCTTTAAGAAAGAAGCAGCAGTAACAGCACGGAATGAACTGACCTGCGCTCCCCCAGTCCCTGCCTCCTGTGCTGCTGGGGGGAGGAGGTAGAGCCGGAAGGAAAAGGAAGGGGGGGGGGGGGAAGGTGTCGGTTTTAAGATCTGGTTTTGTTTCTTTCTGTCCTCTCGAGTAATCGTTTTTTGTTTCCCTTTGTCCTTCTAAGTAATCATTAATAAACTGTTTTGCTTTGAGAAAAGCCCCGTCTGTTTTGCCCAGGACCATGGTTGGTGGGTGCTCCCTCTGTTCTTGTCTCAACCCTCAGTCCCTTTGTTTTTTTTTCTCTCCTCTCTACTTTACTGGAGAAGGAGAGACTGTGTGAGTTTTAGTTGCTGGATCAGCCTAAAACCACCACATACATCTTGTTACACGTTGTTAGGACACTTGCATGACATCACAGCTGGGATTCAGTCTTGTTATAGACTCTAAGGGTTTTTTTTCTGAGGAGAGCCCTGATTTGAAGATGCAGGTTTTGTTACGTGCCCAAACCCACCTAGGGTGCCAAGGATGCTGTTGCATTCTTTTCCCTCCATGCCTCTTCTGCAGAAGAGATTAATTCAGAACACCTTAACAATATCCGTGAAGGACCACTGAATGCAACATCTAACATCTGGAAATGCAAACCTGGGATGTGGTGTCAGGTTGTAATCTCATATCCAGGCAGGGAGAAGAATGTGCAACTAGATCTCAACGTTTTAGCAATGCCCTGCAGCAGTGTTAGCCCATTCAAAGATAAACTCTCCCATCCATAGCTCACAGGTCAGGTTGTTCATGCTCTGAGAGCTACCTTTTCTGTACAAATGTAGGCAGATAATGATTCTTTACGCAAGCTTGCATTTAAATGAGAAAAATGCATCTGACTCATTACTAGCTCTTGAATGAAACTAGACTTAATGATAGCCATTCTCAAGAAATATTTTGGAAAAACATTTTTTCTATTAGCTCTGTTTTGTTGGAGCAGTGGTATTTTGTTGGATACTGCTGCAAGTGTAAAATAGGAAAATAAGAATTAAACAAGAATGTTAACATGAAACAAAATGTTATAGGTTACTGAAAACAGTCTTGAGTAGATTTTGAGAGTTTTATTTTTAGTTAAGATTTACTGAGCTTGATAAGAAAAAGGGTTATATATGTTGATATGAAAATATAGCTAAAAATTATTAATAGATTTCTCAAATGGAAATGATGCAGACTTGCACACTGGAAGATGAATGACTATATAATGCAAAATGTAAACAGCAGACAGCAAAAGAAATAGATGTGCCCAGCAACGTTTCAGTGTGCCAGGCTACTGTGAACTAAAGCATACGATAGCTCCAAAATCAATAGGAAGATCCATTTTGGGGAAATAAAGAATGGAAAATATGTTGGTTCCCCAATAGACTCTTTAAAAAGCCATTTTCAATTTCTGATGATGCATCAAAAGAAAGATAACATTTTCTATACTGATGCTCTTCTAAGGCAGAACACATGAGTTTCTATGATGAAATAGATGAAACATCAGATGCAATTAACTTGCATCTAACTCCTTAATTTTGCATAGTGGTAAATGCCATTAGCAAATCTGATCTTTATGATAGAGTGCATTGGGTTCTTTGTTTCATATTGGTGTCTATATGGAGACCAATTAATTTCAGACTAGTTTTTACTGAGTTTCTCACTGAACCAGTTTTTATCATAATGTGTATGACTTGCCAAAGAAAAATAATGTCACATGGTTTTCAGTAGCAGCCTAACTCAATAGGCTATAGAAGTTATCCAGGCCCCAGCTGTCAAAGACTGGTCCAAAAAATGAAATCTACTATATGGATACAGTCTCCTTTCGACAGTGTAAAAGGCAGTGAGCTGAAGAGTAGACATGTAGAGGCCTTGCAGCATAAGATATATGCAATACCTGAATAAATTAATTTGGCAAAATGTGTATTTTGCCAATAACCAAATAGCTATCAAGTGTGTTAATTGTTTTCAGGCTTCCAGAAGGTCTTTTGGCATACTGTTTCATTCAATGTAAGTTTTACAAAAGTTCTACAAGCAGTTTTATACTGTATACCATTTTAAAATAAACCAACAAAAATCCTATAAAGCAATTATTATTAAATAAAACCACATAGTTCTAAAGCATGAAATTCTTTGTATGAGCTATGGGCAACTACAGTATTTAAGGAAGTTTTTCTATATTGGGTTGGTGAAACAGTTGTGGAGCACATGCAGCCTATTTACTTTGTAATTGAAATTTCCTGGGCATCTGAGCAGTCATATGACCCTAAAGAAGAGAATTAGTGATTGCAATCATATCTAGCTAATCAAGCTTTCTGCAGTGAGCCGTATTTGAAAATTCTCCACGTACACAGGATGTTTCAATCGACTTCTAAATTTTTCTCACACATTTTCACAACAGTCCAATGTTGCATATTTGCTAATATTCCCTAATCTCATTAAACAGAGCGTGGAAAATGGATAGTTGGTAGGGGAGGAGAATAATGTCAAAGACTGCTGTGAGCAGAAGTTCAGCTGCTGTGGCTGCTTTATAAGAACTCCTGTTCAGTTTGTTGCTCTGATGTGAGAATTGAGAAAGCTCTGAGGTGCAAAACCAACGTTGCTTTTGAGTGAGGAACAATGCATGATCCCCTAGAGAAATTCACAGGCTCTGTTTTTTCCTCAATTGATTTTTTCGTTTAATGAAAATCATGACAATGTGCTAGATGCCCCCAAATAATAATCTCATAAATAAAAATGTTCATTTTTATAGGCAGCATTCTTTGAGACTTCTTTTTGAGACATCTTAGCTCCAGCCTACAAAATCAGTTTCTTCTATATACCTACACTGTCACTCATGTTCACATAGCAAATGAGTATTTTCTGCAGGTTCTGCCATAAAGAAGTGGTCTCATAAAATGATTTAAGACAAGGAAAAAACCCAACCAAACAAAAAAAAACTAACCCTGAATTATACAAACTGTGACAGAGATCTTTCTCCTGATTGATTCCAAGCAGTAATTTAATGAGGTACTTTCTGTACACGTTTAATGTATGCTAGCTTTCTTTCCTATTTAAATTGTCTCACTGGAGGAAGCGGGATTTTGTCTACCTTTGCTGGCTGAGCTACAGCTAAAGATAACAGCACAGGGCAAGACTTTTATCTGCAGTAAAACACTGGCTTTGAGGCAAATTTTTCTACACCTAGTTCTATAAATTAACAGGGAATTGAGCTTGGTGTTTGAAATCTTGAATTCCTGCATCCTAACAGTAGATGTCTTTATTGGTTCTCACTGTCCAGCTTTGTACAGAGACAGTGGGAAGTGTAATGTCAGATTAAGTGATCATAATGTCCTTTCTGGCCTTAAAAATCTATGGATAAAGCACTTCACCCTCTCTGTTCCTTAGTCTCTCAATTTTTAAACTGAAATAATTCTTGCACAGACAGGTCACAGGATATGCTAGGATTATTTAGTATTTGTGAGTGCAATGAAAATAAAGGCATGTATTTTTTTCAATAGAAATATTCAGATACTGCTAGAGACTTTCTTTAAACATTTACTAAATTATCATCTGGCTGTCAGAGTTAATCTAATATGATTAACAATTATATTATTGTGATATGCAATGCAGACATTTCAATACACATTCACAGGGGATTGCTTCTGAGTAATTTGTATGGTAATCCACAGTCATTTATTCTACTTTGTGCCTGTTTGTATGGCGTGGTTATGGTCTGTGTTAAGGTGTTTGGGAGCTGGATAGGCAGCTGGATTCATGCTCATTAAGCCTCAAAGCCTTTCGCTTTCTCCCCTGCTAACAGTGTTCAACGTGCTGTGGTTTTGTGATTTGGAAGTACAGCACTGAGGGAACCGAGCCGAAACCACCAGTCTAATTTCACTTTGGTCTTTTTTCACTTGGCTGATCAGAATGATTTTCAGTCGCTCCAGTCAGGGCTGGAATCCCAGAGGTGAAAAGTCAGCGAGTAATCCATTTAGCCACCAGGTCCTCCAGGTGGAGCTTAGCAAACTATAACAATTATTGTACTCTCTTCTCTCTTATCATAGCGTGGCCATTGCTAATATTGTGTCAGAGCTTCCATTTTAAACCATGCTTTGCAGGAGGGTGTAGAATTTGCTGTAAAAATTCCCTACGTGATGAATCCAGACACAAAAGGTCGCAATGCAAGAGCCATTTTTAGCACCCATTTAAAGATGAGCTCCAGTGACTTTTAATGAAAAATTGACTTTTTCATCCAGAATATTCTCCCCCAAAAATCCATGCACAGAAGAAACCTTCTGTGAGGGAAAAGGGAGATATTTGGTAGGATATGTGTCACCATTTCTCCCCAGATGCTGCATAAGTTGCAGAGAATGTCTCATTTCAGTATTGTAAGAAACATGGAATAGCACTGGAATACCTATACACTGACCCATTTGTTAAACATGGTAAAATACATTTATTTATTTATTTGACCACCTCATTTTGTTACACCTGCAGTGCTGTTTAATCATAGAAATTGCTTTTCATGCTTTATGGTTTGATTGAGCCCTTGCACTTTTTTTTCAGGTTGGAGGATATGGATCTGAGAAGTCACTTGTGTAAGGCAGTTTCAGTTGTCAGGTTCCCTGTACTTCAACATCTGGGAAGCAAATATCACAAAATTGGTTTAGTACAAAATGGTGTAATCAGGATTACTTCTTTTTTTAGTAAATGCATTTTTTGAATCCCTGTTGTAGAAAAAAAATCCATTTTATGATAAATTAATATTAAATAAATATCCATCTCTTTTATAATTACCTTGGCAAATCCCATGTATCATATGAGACACAGATATGCATTCTCACGTGTGAATTTTTATCTTACAAAGAAAGTAACTTCTCTTGAAAACAGGAAATCTTCTGGTGAAAACTAGGATGATAAATTGTTTTTATTCTTTTAAAGGTAACTTTTATAAACAGTCTTTATGTTTTGAGAGGCCATACAGTTAAGGATGACAGACAATTGAAACTGAGGGATCTCATGAAAAGTTAAAAACACTCAAAGGAGATGCTTCTGAACAGTATTCCATTTTCTGTTACTTCTTCCTGTTTGGGCTTTGGATTTGGTCTAATATCCTTATATTCCTCTCACTTCCAAGACGGAAAACATTTGAAGATTAATGACCTTTCTGCTCCCAGACAGGGAGCAGGATTATATCCTTAACTTACTACTGTTGTTAACCATGCAGATACCTTCCCAGACATTATTCTTCCAGTTTATCTCAAGTGCTGCCATTTCTCAGGGTTCCATGGCTCCATGGAATCACATAAAAGCGTTTGGTAGATGCACAATTTATACTTTAGCCGTCTCTTTGAAAATTCAACCTTCAAATAATAACTGGGGAGAACTACAGAAAAAATCCTTCTGTTTTGTGTTACTACTTGACCTTTCATAGCTGCTCTACAACTCTTATAATTTTATCCTAAATTTCCAGTAAATGATGTAACATTTAGCAGTATCACCAGGTCTTGCTTCTCTTAAATCCTTTGTACTTGAACCTGCATTTGTACATGGGAACAAGATACTATGTATGAATTTTATGCACTCACAATATCCTGAATGTTTTCTCTCCGGGAACTGAAAAATAGGGAAAACTATCAAATAGGGGGAAATATTTTGAATGCATCTCTCAGTATGCAAAACACAATAGGAAAGCTGACAACGCGTTCCTAAATTGAAGATCCTGTGTTTATTACAAATCTTTAACAATCTCTTGGCTGTTAGAATTGAGATGGGTTCAATTATTTTAAAAGTGACAAACTCTAATCAATATTCAATTATTGGTGTGTTAATTAGTAGATGATGCCTTGTCTCTGTTATTAGCACAGGCAATTTTCTGCTGAAGTTTTTTTCTGTTTCGACTGCTCAGTCTCCAGTTAAGAGCCAGGATCACTGCAGTGTAACAGTTGCTGCCTTGGAGCTTTAGGTTAGCACTTGGCCAATCAACATTTTCCAGAAATGTGAAATTTCGCTCAAGAAATGTTTCTGTGGGATTATGTTGCATAAAAAATTTTGAAGAGCTTTTATTAATTAATTCAGCAAAGGCAAAACTGCAAGAGATGTTACAATATCAGCCTGTGCTTGTTTGTCAAGGGCAAGTGCATTGCTTTGGAGTCATCTGCAAAACGCGCCTTGACTTCAGTACAAGCGTGCTTGGATTATTAGTGTGCATTGCAATTGGGATGGTCTTTCTATGAAGCTAGCTACATATTAAATTCATGTCTGGACTCCACTTTCAAACTTGTAGGCGTCGTACGTACAGTCGCGCATATTGAATGTGCATTTCAGTTTAAGGATCAGAGTGGAGAAAAACAAGAGCTGGAAATTTCTCACAATCCTAAAAGCCTAGAAATTTATATTCTATCAAATGGCTGAATTGTTGCTTACAAAAGTAATCTCAAAAAATGCCGCTAAATGTAGGACACTGATAATCTGTTAACTGCTTCTGAAAGTTCATTTATTTAGGGCAATAGAACATTAATGGAAGATGAAATGGTCCGAGTCAAGGATTATTAGTAGAGAGACAAAGTTGAACGTGAGCTCATTTTAATCCGTGAGATGTCAGTAAGTATTGGAGCACTGTGGTGACATACTTTTGGTGACTCTAACTGTTCCTATAGAAATTGGGCTCCTAAAAAATGAAAGATAACAATACAGACTTTCCAAATGTATTAGGGTAAATTCCTTTGATTTTAGTGGGAAGCTAGGTAGTTCCAGGTGATCGGTACTCCTCTTGGGGTATTAATTGTGATAGCTAATAGCGTACACACTAGTTTTTAGCATCATGCCAATCTTGGTTTAAAACACCCGGTAATTCTGCAAAAAAATGTTTTGAGTATTATCATTTTCCAACTGCAATGTAACACTGGCAGCTTTTCACTACAGTGGTTCCATCTGCCTTTATGTATTTTTTTCTTCCCTAGGACTTTACTGCTGGTCTACTAATGCATGTTGCACTACAGCTTTGTATTTTTTAAAGTTTAAAATATGAATTAGAACACATGCAGTTCAGCTTTACTCATTTTTCTTTGTTTTATGATACTACTTTTTACTATTTGTGTACAAGGGAGAGAAAAATCATAGAATAAATGTTGCATATTGAAAGGGACTATGTGGAGAGGAGTGAGAATGGGTGCTTTTGCTCATCAGAAACTGCTGATGTGTAACCCACCCTAGCTTCCACGTGTTTTCGGATACAGCCTTTTGCCTGACCACTCAGTATTACCACCTCTGTGCGGAGCTGAAGTCCTCAGCGGTCTTCCTAGCTCCCTATGTTTTTTCTCAGTGTGATTAGCTGGGCAACACTTAATTAAACTCCATTTCCTCTCTTTACGCTTCAGGTATTATTATGCAGCTCCTTTCAAGAGGTAATTTGTGGGCTGTTTATCAAAGCTGCAAATTTAATAATATCAAAGCCATGCTATTGCACTGTCACTGTAATGAGATATATTGACATTTCTTATGACCAGGATTTTCTCTCCATGTGTTATTCCTCTGTTGAATATTGTGGGCTTTCAAAATAAAAAACCACAATAATTAAAACCAAACCAAAACAAAAAACCCAAACAAAACAACACATCATCTATGTTATTTAGTCATAGTATTCCATTACCTTCACATCCTTCATAGTTAGATATTGCCAATCGCCATCCTAAATAGAACTTCAGCAATGTAGTAGTTTGACTGAAACAGAAAAACCATCCTGTGTTTTATCTAACAGTGTTACCTGCAGCACTCAGCTGCTATTTCTGATATGTGGCATGAGGGGAATGACAGCAGTGCCCTTTCAAACTGTTAGAGATACAGGTAGTCTCTGCTGTGTTTCCAGAGCAGCACTGATTACATAATTCTAGAACTGGTCAAAACCACAGATTTTTGTTTCCTATAAAATTGTGTATGATTTATTAAAAAGTTGGCATTTTTTTAGGAGAGAGAGTTCTGAATATAAACCATAATTATTGTAGTGAAAGTAGATACTTTCTTTGATACAATGGAAAATTACTTGGTGATTTTTTTTCTATATAGTTTCACAATAATATGTAGTGTGATTACAATGTCTGTTCTTTCCTTAACTATTGCGTACAGCTCTGCTTTTTGTGTAATTTTTTCTCCTTTTCATAATTCTTTCCTCTGCATTCGGGAGGTCTGCTGAGATTGCATATCTAAAATATCCAAAATGCAAATACTAAAAAATGAGCATGGAATGAAGTATGGAAAAAAACCAATAGTAAACAAAATTATCAAGTCTAACTCCCACTCCCTTTTTTTTAGTTTTTCTTTACTTTAAATTTCAAGAAAGTAGTAGAATGGGAAAAGGAGCATCTTGTAGACATTATGTAATCTGCAATGATTTAGGTCGTTTTAAATGTGAAGGTCAGAATATACAGTGTATCCATGAGTTAATGCTAATGTCTATGGCAGCATTGTGACAGCCCTGTGGTATTTTTGAACGAGAAATTATTCTTGAATATTCCATCCACATTTTTTTATAGCTTTTTATTTTAAACTTATAGATTGTTCCACTTCTATATTTGGGGCTATTGTTATTTTTTTTTGAGAAAATATGAATTCTTGTCTTAGCATTAAGAACCAATGACTGATGTTTCTGATCCTCTATTTCCTCTATTTATATGGGCAACTCAATTCTTGTATTCAATTCTTCTTTGAATGAATGTCTACAAAGATTCTATATTTGGTTCATGTGTGACTCCTGTACATGAGGCTAGATTTATTTTGAGTACTACTGTAAATATTGTGGCCATGGATGCTGCTGTTGTTGAAAATTCCTGGCTTATGATTACCTTTGCTTATCTAGAGATTTGTTTTCTATTGATGAAGTACTTCCTCAGAGCAAATGCAGTTATGTGCTGTTTGCAGAATTGTTGATAAGATAGTCCTACCTAGACATTTTGATGGAAGGTACAGTGTCTCGGAAAGATCCTCAAAAAAATGATCTGTCTCATCTGCTACCTCAGTGACTGTAGGTGCTGGTATAAACACATAGTCAAATCTGGAGGACTGTCTCATCAACAGTCCTCTGTTCCTTTCCTTCTTCCCTTCTTGGTGATGCTGCCCGCAACCTTCTTAGGATGTGGAAAAAGAATATATGCTGATCATTGTGAAAGTGAACATCCAACATAAGAAGACAAATCTAAATCCAGAGATGGTCTTTGTTGCTGGAGATTGTGAAATTGCTGCATACCCCTCAAAAAATGTGCAGCATATCTTTAACCATTTAACAGCATTGTCCAATGACTTCATTCTCATGGTTAGAGAAGCTGAGGGCATATTTCAGCCTCCTCCAGGTCAGCCGTCCCAACACTAGTCAACAGAAAAAAGATCAAAGTGGTTACCAGCTTTATCTATGTTGGTTGCACTAGTCTGAGATCAGTAGCAAACAACAATTAAATCTATCTTCTCCCTTTCAAAGACAATTCATCTTTTACTTGTAATGAAAAATACAGATCTGATTTTCACTTCGCTTCCCTTTAAGTACAATGGTACTATCTTTCTGCATTACTCCCTGAGTCTTGAATTCTGCACAATCACCATATTCAACACCTTGAGCTGTTGGAGTAGCACAACCTGTGCTGGATTCTGGAGTTTCACTGTCGTGATCAACATGTCGAATGGTGAGGGCATACTGAGATGTTCTTCAGTACTGGATGTAATCTAGGGTTTCATTTGCATTGGGCTGAGTACACACAGAAGGAGGAAGTCCAAGATTCTCTAATGAGACTTTTGCTGCCAGTTACCAAAGCAACAAAAGAGGAGCTGGAATTATTTGATCAGGTCAGGAGAGGAAGTTATGCAAGGACAGCATAATTAAAAGCAGTCCTGCAGGGGAGAATACAAAATATTTTAAGAAGATCCTAAAAATGCCCCTTGAATTAACCCTGTGAAGTCAGTCTGAGTATATAGTAACCAGAGGCTTTCGAGCTGGGAAAATAAATCAATTAGGAGACTACTGTAAGTGCTTGTGGTGAAGTATACATTTCAGGAGAGAGAAGAACTTCAAAGAGAATTAGTCACCACCTCTAAGTTGTGTAAATTTGCTTAGTTGACTGTGTTTCTCAAATATCTGTCTGTTCTCACATGACTGTTCACATAGACTGTGATGAATACATCACAGTGAAGAAATGGTTGTTGACCACAACAAAAGACCAAGTCAAGCTTGGTGTGAGACCTAATGCTGGCTGCATGCTCTGTCTATTCTATAACAGAGCTTACCTCTGTGAGAGACAGTTGCAGTCTCATTTTGTGAAAGGATTTTATTTCTCCTGTTCTTTGAACATCTATAAAGTTGGTCTGGAAGGGAAAAAAAGTAACTTTGCATTTATCTATACACCTAGTTTCTCCCTACTGACTGCTCTATTCAAGAGGTGCTTTAGTCATTGTGGCAGATCCCTAGGCTCCTGGCTTTTAGGCCTGCCTGCCGTGTTCTTCAGCATGCAACACTCTTGTGGCTTTGTCAGCTCTGGAGACAGTTGAACAATTAAACTATTTCTGTTAGAGGCTCCAAACCAATTTTTTCTGAGAAGCCAGGAAATACTTCAAGGTTGCTATTGTTGAAGGGCTCTTGTTCTGGATCCTGGGCTCATTATTCCAAGACCTGTGCCTGTAAGCATGAATATTTTCATAGCCTCAAAGGATTACGGTGCCTCTGGTGTTTTCCCCTCTGCAGCATCTCAGACACAGACAGCTTTGATTTCCACAGGTTTGGCGTTAGCATCGGTCAACTCTCGTCAGGGCACATAGCTCAGCACTGAACATCTCTTTGCTGAAGCTACTCGAGACATTGGCCAAGATTATTATTAGTTCAGTGCTGAAATCTGCACTACTAAACTTCATGAAAGATAGAATATTCAGGTAGTTGCCAGCTCCAGTTTCACTTTAAAAAGCATGAGGTAAAATTGGCACTCTGCAGATCCAGGCCCTCAGTGGATGATTCTGTCTCTGTTTCATCTGCTTCTTTGAAAAGAAGGCAGAGATCTTCATCACAGATCTTATAGGAGGCAATACAATAAGCCATTTTCATAAGATTAAAAAGGGGACGTTTTTTCTTTACAGCACCAGATCATCTGTTCTCAGTGTCCTGTGTTCTTCAGGTGCCCTATAGGCCTTGGATGTCTAAGTCTCACTAGATTGTGAATTTCTTTCAAAGTTCTTTCAAATGATCCTGTCGTTCCAAGGTCTCTCTCAGAGGACTTGGAGTACATGGTAACCTTTCATACCTCTATTTTTCAGTCACTAGAAGGCAAGGAGTACTTCAGGAAGAATTCTTTTAATAATGCTACCTCTTCCAATTTATGAGGTGCTCCTCATCGGATGTTTTCCACACTTAGTCCACCTCCTGAGATACGATTTAAGAACTTATTAAAGGATAAGTTGCAAAGATAAGTACTCACGGATAACTTGGGAGAGATATCACAACATTTTTAATAATGAACACACAACAGCATTAGAAAAAACTCATCTGTTGACAAAGAAAGAGTGCTGTAAGCACACTGAAGTCATTAGGCACAATCTCACCTTTCGCAGAAAAAGGAGTAGAAAGTACTGCTGGATCACAGCCAAGGAAGAAATCTTGGATGGTAAAATTTAATGAATGACGCATACAGTGGGGACGTGTGAAGGGCGTTATGGTTCAGCTGACTCTGTGGCAAGAGGCTACTAAAGGAACAGTCTGTCTGCTCTTCTACCCCAATACCATGTTCCCACTTCTCTGTGTTGGATCAAGTGATTTTATCACTAGAAACTGAGTTGATGTATCTTGTTGATCCATCAGAAAACTTTCCTTCTGTTTTTCTGTGTTGGCAGAGTTATTTTTCCACAGGATGAGCCAATTGAACTAACTCATCATGTAGCTGCATAGTTCACTAAATCTAACACAAGGCAGAGACAAGAATCCTTGACACAAGAATGCAGAGAAACTGAATTGTTTTGGCTGTAAAATCTATTCCAAGGGTAGTATCCAAAGTAAGGTAGTCAATGCTCAAGGTCTCGTACTTTAAATCTGACTTTCTCCTGGGGCCCTTTAAAAAAATTGACTTTGTAAAATAAATGTTATTAATACTGTATGCAAATAATGTGAGTCATAATAGATCACACTTTTTTCATTTAAGTTGATTATGTAACACACAGTTATATAATGAACATTTTACACTTTGTACTTACGAATGTTATTGCCACTGCTCACCAGGATGCATCTCTTTTCTTACTGGCTTGGATACCCACCTTTTTTTTTTTTTTTTTTTGGCATACTTGGTTTTTTTCTCCTAGTCATGCACACACAGACTTTATCTCAGATCAGCTCCATTTTGAACCAGAATCTTAAACTTATTTTTCTACACCTGTCCATTAATATTTACCTGAACGTAAGTTATGAAAGGAAATATCCTGGTGCTTTTCTGATGCAACTGTGTATTATGTAGTTTCTTATGTTGGTGCTAGTTACTCAAAAGTAAGAATATAAATTCATTACAAGGAAAGACTCATTACATTTTTAGACCTCACTTTAGAAGCTGAAGGCTTATCTTTGAATGTGCTGCAGCTGTTCTATAATCTTCTGAATCAAATGTAGATTGCAGAAAATGAAATGAAGTAAAGCAATTTGCTCTTTCCAGTCAACAAGAAATGAAATTAAGTCAGATGGCCTAACCTGTAAATATTCCTATGCTTGTCCTTTGAATATAACAAAACAAAGCTAAACCAAACCCCAAGTTTCTTTTTGCTTGATTTCTCATCTCTTTTAAGGTTGCAGGGCCTTGTAGACATGTACTGTGTTACAGCATTTGAAAGGGTATTTTTTTCACATATACTTTAAAGATTTAGCAGCAGAAACATATATTCTTCCTCTATTGTATATAAGAAGACAGATGAGAGGAAAGATAGATATTTGCCATAGATAAATATGCATTTCTAGAAACATTGGAAACAATTCATGATCCGAAAAGTCTGTAAAAAAACCCAAATTTATCTTTCATTTTTATATTTTTTTAATAGTAGAAATTGAAATATGGAAACTATAAATGACAGTTGTAAACTCCTTACAGTAAGCATAGCAATTTTTTACTTTCTGCCAGACTGCAAGGTGAACTCTGGGAATGTTGTGTTTTCTCTGAGCTGATCTCAAGGAATTTTGCTCATGCTCTGAATTGGGAGTGAGAATTGTGTGGGTAGCATCATCTTACTCAAATAATTCTGAAAATATCTTCAGTTGTGTCTCTAGGAAATTATTCTCATCAGCCACATGAAAGCTGCAGTTAAAAGATAGCAGGACACTGCCCTCACAGTTGTCGTTTTCCAAAATATGTCAGTGACGGTCAGTTCAGTAAAAGCATTAACAAAAGTGAAAGCTTTTTTTCCTCCTTTAGTTTGGAAATCTGACAAGGGCAGGATGTGCTCTTGCCCATTAGTGTCATGTTATGTTCCACAACTGGAAGAAGATGCTCTCATATTCAAATAAATTCTTTCCCAGTGTACACCAGAGGTTGTCCCTTTTTTGTTTTCTTTCTGTATCTCAGAATACTTTCTCCATGGCGCTCTCAGTAATGCCTGCTGAGTAATACATGTGATGTTATTTGCTCCCTGTTGTGTCCTACTGAATTGTCTATTGCTTTAATTATCTGCACCCCCATGGGATATCACAGAATGTGCTCCAGCATACCGTGGTGAGAGAAGGGCTCATTCAGCCTTTCTCCTTAAGTCTGCTAGGAGATCTGTGCTTTTCCTGAGCGATTCCTGTGGTGCCTTTCTTCTTTGGTAATGTAGCCGCCATGTGAGTCATATCAGGAAGAGAGTTAAATTCTAGTACATGGTAAGGACAGGTGTAAGTACGAGCAAGAAATGCAGGAATTATTTTGAAGTTTGCTAGAGATGATTGTTTTAGATGTGAGAGAAACTAAAAGTAGGAAAAATACATGATAATGTGAAAGTCGAATCATATTTTTAGAGTGTTAGGAAGAAATGTGAATGGAAGAAAGGAAGGACTTGAACCATGCAGATGCTGGATAAGAAAAAAGGGATGTTCAGGAAAGACATGGAGATTGAAATAGCTTTAGTGACAGGCTTAGCAGTTGCAACATAGGGAAATAATGGTAGCTGGGGGCAATAAAGGATTACATAACAAAGGAAAATAATAAGAAAAGGAAATAATATGGTCAGAATGGAGAAAGATTTCTAAAAAGATAGACAAGAAAAATAAATTGAATATGCAGGAAATTAAACACAATTTTTTGCCACATTTTATATAAAACTAGTTTAATGAACAACTCGACTATAACGGTTCTTAAGAAAAAATGAAGATTGTGGCAAGTTGAATTGGAATGCATGGATACACATGCGGACAATAAGAGCAGTGGCAGTATTTGTGAGAGATGTGGAGCAGCTGTTCTGCATTGTCCAGTTTTAATTACTATTCTAAACATATTCTTCCACCTGTTTGGCGATCAAGTTTCTCCTTTATAAAGTTTCATTGAAGGTCAAATGAAATGTGGAATCGATGCAGTCTTATCCAAATCTTTGTTGAAAATGGTTTGGTAGAAGGCCCTTTCAGAGCTTGCACAATTGACCAGAAGAAGTCAAAGCAGAGAAGGGGCATAACGTGCAAGAGGAACAGGATAATAACTGATGCAATATGTCACTGTGTGCATACACCATGTCATGCTACCATGTCCTTTTCAGGAAGAAGCAAGTGAGGATGTGGTGTTTACTGCATGCTTGGTTCTTTCCGTGTTGCCATAGATTGGATTGTGTCAGCAGCCAAGTGTTAAGTTGTACTGAGAACTTTTATTTTAGCCAGGCTTTTAATTAAACCAAGAATATTAATTAAAAGATCTGTGTATTGTAAATGCATAAAGTTTTAGGATTTTAAAATCAAGTTACTGGTTATGAAATGTTCTCAATGCCTATTAAAACAAAGTACATCAAGGTGTTAAAACCACTTTTTACTGCCATGTAGAAGGTCAGCCCACTGTAGTTGTCTAACACAGCATTGTCTTTTGTTGCTCTAATAGCTCCTCCCTGTCTGCTGCCATCAGACATAAGAATCAAAATATTGTAAGAATTTATCTTGCTGTACCAGGATTAGGTGGACTCAGCTGTGTTATCGACTTCAAGATTGCCCCGTGCTATACGAAGATAGCCATTGCATGGATGGTAAACAGCAAGCTCGCTGCTGTGCTGGCTGAATGCTCAGATATGGGAAACTTCATATGTCTTATATTTTTTTCTAGATTTTGAAGGAAATCCCTTGCCAGAAGTAGGTGAGGGTCAGGCTTTTTTGGTCACAACATGACATACTTATGGACAAGTCACTTCAATAAATAAATTAATCCTAGTGTTGTGGCCAAAACATTCTACTTATGCTGCTGCCAGTTATTGGTACTAAACAGAGATGGAAAAATGTTATCCTGTGATGTACCTTTATAAATGTTCCCTTTCAGTTTTAAGATCAAATTTAATTCAATAACATTCTCAGTTCATTGAAGTTAATGGTGAAACTTCCTTCAAATCTTCATGGTTTTCACTGTCATATTTCTCAAATCTGTCTTCTGTAGTTTTCCTTATGTGTTTTTAAATTATTTTCAATGCATATGGTACCTTTGTAAATATAAAATGTGCAAATATTTCATGTATCTCTCCTTTAAATCTCAAATCCATTTCCAGTTATTCGCAGTGACTCTTTTCTCTATTCTCTTGGCTGTTTGTCAGCATGAGGAAAACCTGTGGCAATTATTTCCTGGGGAGATCTGCCTTAGGCTGTAGCATTCTGAGACTGGTTCTCCTCTGTTCAATTCTCACTTAAAACCAGAAAGCTTAGGGTTTAACTGTGGAGTAGTATCTTTTTGGATTCCTTTTATATTTTTACATTAATATTAAAGATACAATCTTTAAGGTAAATGTAGATTATGTTTAAATGTAGATTACATTATAGGAGTGAATTATAGGATATTTGAGTATCTTTGTTAGACTTTCCTAGAAAGTGACAGATTCAGAATTTGCTAATTTCTATTGATTTTATGAAACATCATATTTTGATAGTATTTCCTTCCATCTGTTATTTTTTATATCTGCTTCATTCCTTAGCTATAGGTACCTATCAGGCCTTTATTTTGGAATAGATGCTTATTGTATTTTCAGTATTGGATTGAGCAAGAAAAGCAAATGCTGAGATGGAAGTCTCAAATAAATTCTTTCAAACAAAAGAAAAATATGGCATACATTAACATACATTTGCATATTCTAAAGATTGGTCTGTCAGAAAGTTTTCACTAATTTGAATTGTCTCTGATATGATATACTCACAGTTTTTTCCGCTGTCAACTCAAAGGTTTTGCTTGAGAGAAGCTGTTAAAAGATGTCTATTTCCAATGTAAACAGCCTTACTACTCCTCTAAAATTACTCCTTAGTCTATGGGTGGTGGTTTTTTTTCTTTTTTTTTTCTTTTTTTCCCCCCTTTTTTTTTATTTTTACTTCTGAGACATATTGATATGAAACACCATGTATGTCTTTTTCAAGGCTTTTAGCACATTTGTTTTGTAAAATCTTGAGGTACAGGCAGGAATTGTTAGTTTATGACTGTAACGGGTCAAGGTATCAGGTCTTTCAGGATCTGCTCCTAGTGAAGCTTTTCTATGAAGGATAACTTGAATGGTAAAACCAATAATTACAGTACTTAAAAATGACAGTCTGTGCATTTTTAGTGAAAATGTGCAAAATTATGGTTCAGAGTTGATTATTTTATAATAGCCTCTAATTACGTTATTGTTTGCAAAAGCAGGGTGGTGTTTATACTTGCAACAATTTAAAACCTAAGATTTTTCTACATACTAGCTTTGTTGGAGTAAGACAAAACTGACCCCAGCAAAGTGTCTAGCCTGGGGTAACTCCAGCATATAGCGCCTTTGAGTAAGAGTGAAGAGGAAGGAGGGTGTGTTCAGCTGCAGGCTGAGGCATGCCAAGGTTTGTTTGGAATTCAGAGTTCTCCTTTCAGTGATACTCAGTGTGTACTTAAAGTAGGAGCACGTTCATCCTGGTCAATTTGAGAATTACTATAATTTTATTTTACTACGCTGCTTCATGCCTGGTAAATTACTTTACAGTACAAAAATAATGTAACACAATGCCTTTGTCACTTCCAGGAAGACTTTTGGTCCTTGAAAGATGTGACTGACTGGCACTGAATAAATCCCTTGATATTGCTAAAAGGACAGAATGCTAAAAAATAGTAACTTGTCTCCTCACAGCATCAGCTGAATTGTCTTTCTTGTTGTTAAATTTGACTAATACAACCATGCTATTAAGAGCATGTCTGAGAAGCACTTACATGTTTGAAGGATAATATTTTTGTTTACTAACCTATAGACTAAGAGTCCTCTTCCTTTCACAACCCTTTCTCTGTCATCTCCTCCAGGGCTGTTGAAATTCAGCTTCATATTCACATACAAGGTCTCTGCTGTTCAAGAGAAGCTGTTTGGGAGGAACTTCTTAGTGGTTTTTTTTTGATAAACCATAAAATTCCATACACACAAAAGATGGTAGGTAGTAGCATGAATCGAAGTGATATAAGGTTCTTGGATAGAAAGTCTAGAGAGTTTAATCACCAGTGTCAGTGCCATCACCTAATTGTAGATTAGTAGTCCAAGTATGGAATGATGAACTGTCTATGTCAGTGTCCTGGTATCTTCCATAGCTCCTGTTGTTTCTGGGCAACTATAAAGGACAGCTGCAGTATAACCAAAGATAGGGCAGTCTGAATAAATTATGACCCTGCCTTCACTCTATATAGATACAATACTTGTGATTACATGCATTACTGAAGTATTGCTGCCTTTGAATCCCAGTAGGAAGGAAGAGAACAAGAAACAGCTGTTGAGTATCTGAAGAACTCTTAACTCTTCTCTGTGGTCTGATCAAAAGCCCAAAGAGACGTTCTTAGCAGAGAATATTTGACAAAATATTTCTGAAGAGTGGGTTTCTGTTCAACGTGTCTTTCTCTCAGGCTGATGTTCTCTATGAGAAATCATCTTGACCTTTATTAACCCAAAGATTTGGACTATAATTTTCTGTAAGGTGCAATAAAATTGAATATGAACGTATGGATAGTAATATTAGATGAAATATAAGCTTATTTTGACTGCTGCCAAATAATTTCTGGAGGATTCAGTGGTTTACAGATGAATGAAATGGTGGAACCAAACTCATAAGAAGTCTGACTATCCGTCTGGGGTTCATCACTGCCTGGAAAAACTTCACATAGCTTCTTCAAAAAGAGTTGGGCATACCTGCAGATGTCATAAGACCAATTTCGTTTCTAAATATTGAGGTGTTTTAAGCATGTATAACATGTAGTATTACACAAAAATTTCCAAACATTTTAATGTGGGCCTCAGCTTTCAGAAAAGATCCTGTGGAAGCAAGGATAATTTTATGAGCTTACTTTAAGAATGGAGAGTTAGTTTACCATTTATTTTTGTAATTGCATCCAACTTTTTCTATGTTCAATGATACTTTTACCTAAGGAAGGATCAGAGATTGAGAAATTCTTAGCTATTAGAATAGTTCTGTTAAGCTACCTATCCTTCTGTCTGGCACTGCACTATTGTTCTCTACAGGCAATTTTCCAGTGGTTTGTTGAATTTGCTTTTAAAAATGCAAAACAAATTGTGTTTTTTCATTTCCTATGAGAAAATAGAATCATAGAATCATAAAATGGTTAGGGTTGGAAGGGACCTCAAAGATCATCTAGTTCCAACCCCCTGCCATGGGCAGGGAAACCCTTCACTACACCAGGTTGCCCAAAGCCTCATCCAACCTGGCGTTGAACACTTCCAGGGATAGGGCATCTACAACTTCTCTGGGCAACCTATTTCAGTGCCTCACCACCCTCTTAGTGAAATTTTTTTTTTATTATATCCAATCTACATGTACCCTCTTTCAGCTTAAATCCATTGCCCCTTGTCCTATCACTACATGCCCTTGTAAAAAGTCCCTCTCCAGCTTTCCTGTAGGCCCCCTTTAAGTACTGGAAGGCTGCTACAAGATCACCCCGGAGCCTTCTCTTCTCCAGGCTGAACAGCTCCAACTCTCTCAGCCTGTCTTCATAGGAGAGGTGCTCCAGCCCTTAGATCATATTCGTGGCCCTCCTCTGGTCTCGTGCCAGTAGCTCCATGTCCTTCTTTTGTTGGGGACTCCAGAGCTGAATGCAGTACTCCAGGTGGGGTCTCACAAGAGCAGAGTAGAGGGGCAGAATCACCTCCCTTGACCTGCTGACCACGCTTCTTTTGATGCAGGCTAGGATACGGTTGGCTTTGTGGGCTGCCAGCGCACATTGCCGGCTCATGTTGAGCTTCTCATCCACCAGCACTCCCAAGTCCTTTTCCTCAGGGATGCTCTCAATCCATTCTCCGCCCAGCCTGTACTTATGCTTGGGAATGCCCTAACTCATGTGCAGGACCTTGCACTTGGCCTTGTTGAACCTCATTAGGTTCTCACAGGCCCATTTCTCCACCCTGTTAAGGTCCCTCTGGATGGCATTCCTTCCCTCCAGCGTGTCCACAACACCACACAACTTGGTGTCATCTGCAAACTTGCTGAGGGTGCACTCAATCCCACTGTCCATGTTGCCAACAAAGATGTTAAACAGCACTGGCCCCATTACTGACCCCTGAGGAACACCACTCGTCACTGGCCTCCACTTGGACATTGAACCGTTGACCACAACTCTTTGAGTGCGACCATCCAGCCAGTTCCTTGTCCACCGAGTGCTTCTTCCATCAAAACCATGTCTTTCCAGTTTAGAGACAAGGATGTCGTGTGGGACAGTATCATATGCTTTGGATAAGTCCAGGTAGACGATGTCAGTTGCTCTTCCCCTATCCATCAATGCTGTAACCTCATCATAGAAGGCCACTAAATTAGTCAGGCAAAATTTGCCCTTAGTGAAGCCATGTTGGCTGTCACCAATCACCTCCTTATTTTCTATGTGCCTTAGCATAGTCGTCAGGAGGATCTGCTCCATGATCTTGCCGGGCACAGAGGTGAGACTGACTGGCCTGTAGTTCCCTGGGTCTTCTTTTTTTTCCCTTTTCAAAGATGGGGGCTATGTTTCCCCTTTTCCAGTCATTGGGAACTTCACCAGATTGCCACGACTTCTGGAATATGATGGATAGTGGTTTAGCAACTTCATCTGCCCGTTCCCTCAGGACCCGCGGATGCACCTCATCAGGTCCCATGGACTTATTGACCTTCAGGTTCTTTAGATGGTCTCGAACCTGATCTTCTTCTACAGTGGGCGATTCTTCATTCTCCCAGTCCCAGCCTTTGCTTTTTGTGACTTGGGCTGTGCAGCTGGAGCTCTTGCCAGTGAAGACTGAGGCAAAGAAGTCATTGAGTACCTCAGCCTTGTCCATATCCCAGGTAGCCAGGTCCCCCATTTTCTTCCTGAGAGGGCCTACATTTTCCCTAGGTCTCTTTTTATCACTGACATATCTATAGAAGTTTTTCTTGTTGCCCTTGATGTCCCTGGCCAGATTTAACTCTATCAGGGCTTTAGCTTTCCTAAGCTGGTCTCTGGTTGCTCGGACAATTTCTCTGTATTCTTCCCAGGCTGCCTGTCCTTGTTTCCACCCTCTGTAGGCCTTCTTTTTGTGTCCAAGTTGGTCCAGGAGCTCCTTGTTCATCCATGCAGGCCTCCTGGTGTTCTTACCTGACTTTCTCTTTGTTGGGATGCACCGCTCCTGAGCTTGGAGGCGGTGATCCTTGAATATTAACCAGCTTTCTTGGGCCCCTCTTCCCTCCAGGGCTTCATCCCATTGTACTCTACCGAGGAGATCCCTGAGGAGGCCGAAGTCTTCTCTCCTGAAATCTGGGGTAGTGAGCTTGCTGTGCACCCTCCTTGCTTCCCTAAGAATCTTGAATTCCACCATTTCATGATCACTGCAGTCTGTCAAGGCTGCAGACAAGACAAGGCTGTCCTTGAGCGTCACGTCCCCCACCAGCCCTTCTTTGTTGGTGAGAACAAGGTCCAGCCTCTCTTCGCTGGTTCCTCTACCACTTGGAGAAGGAAGTTATCATCCATGCATTCCAGGAACCTCCTGGATTGCCTATGCCCTGCTGTGTTGTCCTTCCAACAGATATCAGGGTGGTTGAAGTTCCCCATGAGGATCAGGGCTCGTGAACGTGAGACTGGTCCTATCTGTAGAGGGCCTCATCCACTTGGTCCTCCTGGTCAGGTGGTCTGTAGCAGACCTCTACTACTATGTCCCCTGTCCCTGCTCTCCCTTTAATCCTGACCCATAAGCTCTCAGTTGGCTGCTGATCTGTCCCCAGGTGCAGCTCCATGCACTCCAGCTGGTCTTTGACATAGAGGGCAACCCGTCCTCCTCTTCTCCCCTGCCTATCCTTCCTAAAGAGCCTGTACCCTTCTATTCTGACACTCCAGTCATAGGATTCATCTGACCACGTCTCCATGATGCCAGTAAGACCATATTCCAACAGATGTGCACACACTTCTAACTCGTCTTGCTTATTCCCCATGCTGCGCGCATTAGCGTAGAGGCATTTAAGTTGGGCCCCAGATGAATCTGACTTCCTGGCTGGAGCAGCTGGAATGATATTCAATGAGTCTCAACAACCAAGTATATAATTTATTTGAATTATATATGATGTCATCAGAACATTATCATCCAGATAAAATTCAAGCAGAAAAAATATTTTTATTTATATTTGTTCAGATAACTTCTGAACATTGTGATGATGTGTTCTTTTTCAGAGTATAAATTTTATGCCTCAATGCACAGCAGCTGCCTATAGTGCCGTGTTCTACAGGAGACTTCTGAGGAGACAGATTTATGTAATACAGTCAGAATTTACAGTCATTAATATGAAGATGTTTTACCAATTACTTAAGCAAAAATATCCTGCAGAATTTATATCTTTTAGTTATTAGAAAGTGATGACTATCTTAAATTAGTTATTGGAAATAAAGAATTGAGCAACAGAAATTAATCACTGTCACAATCTTGTGCATGTCTTGTGAATGCTAGGCTGTGTAGAACATTTGTTTGGAAAAGGAAAAAATGTTATTATGATACCCTTAATAGAAACAGACAATCAAACAAATCTTAATTTGAAAAGGTTTTTGCAGTCATAAATCATAACGGCACTGTGCTCTAATAGAGGAAAAACATCTTCATAACTGTATGACCTTGGTGCAGAGGGTCACATTATAGGAGGGATATGCTCTCATTAGACATTTTTATTTTTCCATTTCAAAGACAGATGACATTTTTGCCAAAATACAAAGTTGAAGACATGCCTCGTAGCTCCTGGTAAAATCATGTTGTGTTTATCCTTAGGTTTTGTGGCAATTAAATATGTATTTCACGAGTGTGTTAAAAGTATCTGTCTCTGCGTTAATAGCTACCTTATGGTCATTTGCAATGTCACTGAAGTCAGCACAAATTAAAGGTCAATATATGTTTAACATAGATATAAAAACCAGTGTGCTGAGAATTTGATCGTTAGGGTCATGAGTACTTGGGCTGAACAGAATGAAGTAAAAACAAACAAACAAAACAAAAGGGAAAATGTAAAATATGCAACTTGGACTGCACAGACATCAATTGAAGATGTAATGTATCTTAGCTGCCATTTAGGCAATCTGCCCATACCGTTGAGAGAGGATCTATTTTTACATACAAGTATATATTAAAGATAGTAATCACATTTTGATTCCCATTAAAAGGATAGCAGAATATTAAGCAAATTAAAGGCTGAAATGTTGAGGATATTTATCTTTAGCCTAAGAAGAGATTAGTATGAATTTAAACTAATGAAGAACTGGATAGCAAATTAAGATAGATGAATTATTAGTTAGTTATATAGTTTACTGTATTCTTTATTTACAAAAGCTACTGTCATGTCACCTATTATGTCAGTGGGAGGTAACTAGCACAGGTAAAAAAGCTGAGGGAGATGTTTTGTGAATTAATGTAGTTGAGATAGATAACACATAGTTGATACAATTTATGTAATCGAGGTAACTGCCATTGGCCTGCAAGGCCTGTTTATGTCCCTCCGTCACATCCCTGAGATGCAATGAGAATGGTGCTCCAACGCCCGTATAGTATACGTATGTTTAGAAAAAGATGGTCTCTGCCAAAGAGCAGGCTAAAGGGTGCAGAGGGCACATGGTGTAAAGACAAGAGAGAGGAAAGTTAAAGTGATGTGGACTGTGAAATTACCTATATCTGCCAAGTCCAGCTCTGATACCTGAACCACATCTAGAGTCATTCAACAGACTGAACTGGTTGTATTTTGAGATACGGTGGTGAATGGGGGGGGGGGGAAGTAGTAAGATTTGATCTATATCTTCTGAAAAGGAAATAAAAATATGTCACTACTGAAGCAATGAAGGGCAGAGCAAAAGATTAGCGATACTGTTCCCTGGTGAATGTTTGTCGTCTATCAGTGTATAAACTTGCACTGTGTCTGGCTTACATCGTTGCTGTGCGTGTCTACTGACCCTGTTTCTTTGTGTACTGGGATGCACTTCCTGCAGGTTTTCTCAAACAAGGATTTTTGGAGTAATGTTTTGGAGTAATTTTTGAGTGTGACAGGTTTTCCGCTGTAAAATGAACAGGGCCCATAATAAACAACTCAGCAGTATCACCTAATTTTTTTCAGGTCACCTTTAAAGACAGACATGGTGTTCCTACTGTGCTACATGCCCCCAACAAACTGCTTCCTTAGCAGGAGCTCTGTTGTTTTATTGATAGCACAACTAACTACAGATAAATCCTCTGATTTGGAAGTCCCCCGTTACCTCCCTGAAACAAGGCATCTCCTACTGTGTTTCCTAACTATCAGATGATCAAAAAACTGAACTGTGAAAACAACCATAAGCATGGATCTTCCTTTTAGAATCCTGTTTTTGAAATAAAAATCTTATAATAAATTAGTAGATGAATGAAATATATCTCATTAATATACATTATAGCAGTGAGAGCAGGTTTTGTGCTAATTAAGGAAATACAGTAAGTTGGAGAGAGTTCAGCTTTACTCTTTTACTAATGAGCTATATGGTGTGAACGGTTAGTCATTTAAATCACGGCATGGTCTCGTTGAGATGACACCTTCAGTTGCAGATCTGTAGAGTAGAAGAATAATCATTATGTGGAAGGTGGTGCATTATCCAGCTTATGTGTACACAGGATCACGCTGTGATCTTGGAATATTTTTCTATTTACTGTCACTGAAGAAGGCACTCACAAGGTTTCAGCACCCACTCTGAAAGGAGAATCTGGAAAAGTTACTGAGCTGATTGTATATATCAGCTGTACATCAAAGCTTTACAACTTTGCTTTAGCGCATCTCTGTTTTGGGATTTAGTTCAGTTACATGCTTTCTCACAAAATCTCACTGCCTAAAGCATACTAAATGTGTCTGGTGTATCACTCGCATCTCATGTGGCCCTGTCAGAGGGATTTTAATACTCTGTGGTCATAAACAAATGGCTTCCCAGATTGCACCTCCAGGAATTGTTCAGTGGTACTGCAGTAGTTGCTTAATAGGGGTAGGAACTAGCATGTCAGAAATGCCCTAAAGGAATTAAGGGGGCTTTGATCCAATCTTTGTAATGGTCATGGTACATATTAAAAAGGCTATTTAAGTCTCTAGAATAGCTGCTTTGTTATAAGAAAAGTGGGTAGGGGGTGGGGGCTGTGGATTTATATAAAACAAGTCTTGATGCTCGTCATGGTTTTTGTATGGAGCTGTTGGCTACTAACAGTAGCACTTACTTGAATGCAAGCGTTGCCTTTCCTAGTTTTACTTCTGGAAAAATATCAAACATTTTGGATATCTTTGAAGAAATCTAGATGATCATTCAGTCACTGAACATATTGACTCCACAAGCCAGTCCAAGACAACTGGAAAGAAACTTTCTCTGCTTATCATTAGTCTGACCTCAAGAGTTGAATTTTGTCTGATATTCCTGTGATCTGGAGATCACAGAAAAAGAAAATGCTGATGGGAAAAAACTAGCTGAGTTTTTGAAAGCTCAAAAAATGTTCAGTGTGACTTTGGATAAAGAGGCAGTGGAAAGAGAATGTAGTCGAGACTGGTTTTGTTATTTCTGAATGTTATGTGTTATGAAGATCTAAAGAACAATGGGTTATACTTCTCAGATACATATATAAACACCCAATTTTTCTTTAAGGACCCAGATCTGTGTTTTGTGTCTGACATAAAATATGGCAAAGTGAATTAATTTATTTAAAGAAATAAGGTAATATTCTCTGATTGTGGCTATAAATACAGAATCAAGAATCTGTTTCAGAAACAGACAAGTGCCCAAATCTTGAAGTATGGGATAAAAGCTCAAGAGTCAGTGCGTTTAGTGTGTTTTCAATACACTGAGAGTAAAGATGGAGAGATACAAGAAAGGGAGGGATACAAAACTAAGTAACATAAACCTAGAGGCTACTGAAACTTTTAAAATGTAGTAATAGCACCTAAGCAGTGCTATTAATTAATTAATGAGGTCCCCCCTCAGTCTCCTCTTCTCCAAGCTAAAGAGACCCAGCTCCCTCAGCCTTTCCTCATAAGGGAGATGCTCCACACCCTTTGTCATCTTTGTTGCCCTGCACTGGACTCTCTCAAGCAGTTCCTTGTCCTTCTTGAACTGAAGGGCCCAGAACTGGACACAGTATTCCAGATGCGACCTCACCAGGGCAGAGTAGAGGGGGAGGAGAACCTCTCTTGACCTACTAACCACACCCCTTCTAATACACCCCAGGATGCCATTGGCCTTCTTGGCCACAAGGGCACATTGCTGGCTCATGGTCTTCCTGCTGTCCACCAGGACCGCCAGGTCCCTTTCCCCTGTGCTGCTTCCCAACAGTTCAGTCCCCAACTTGTACTGGTACATGGGGTTGTTCTTACCCAGATGGAAGACTCTACACTTGCCCTTGTTGTACTTCATTAAATTTCTCCCCGCCCAACTCTCCAGCCTGTCCAGGTCTCTCTGAATGGCAGCACAGCCTTCAGGTGTGTCAGCCACTCCTCCCAGTTTAGTGTCATCAGCAAACTTGCTGACCGTGCACTCTATTCCCTCATCCAAATCATCAGTGAATATGTTGAACAATACAGGTCCCAGTACTGACCCTTGAGGGACTCCACTGGATACAGGCATCCAACTGGACTCTGTCCCATTGATCACTAATGAAACTCATTAGCAAAGGAATCAGTGCCACGTAAGGAGTATACACTTGTCTTGGCTCTTTGTCAGTCTGATAACTCCTCAATATATTTTGTTCAGACAGAGGTGTCATAAAGTTAAGAAACTTGATTGCTGAAACTCGATTATTTGCCTTCTTGCCATATTTCTCCAGGAGGTTTAGCACATCTGTTAAGTAGATTATGCAGGGGCAGTGTCTATGGGCAAGGACCTGTCCTTTGGCCCCAAGCTCAAGTGCACAACAGACTTTGTACCCAAGTAGCTAACTTTTCCTCCAAAAAATATCTTGGCCTCATCCACACAGCCTTTTCAGAACGGTCCCTGGGCTGTGCTACAACCAGGCTGTTACCCAGTCACACCAGTGCTATTTGGTGTGAGCCAAAAGCACCAGGCAAGGTATTAACTACAGCTTTGACAATAAATGATCACAGAGTGGTCCTGGAGCCTGTTCCTAGCTCTATTATCCATACATTTTGGCAGAATGTATCTAAATATCTGAAATCACAAAGTAGAGGATACTCTGGCTGGACTTACATAGATGACTGATCCCCCTTGTTTCTGGGCTGCCAGAAATGACAGTGCATTTGAGAGCTCCAAGACCACAAGACATAATTAGTCACTAGACAGAGTCTGTGGGCTTTAGATCACGTGGGAGGCAACAGGTAGGACCATGCGATAGAGGTGTGTCCATCCAAGAGAGAACTGACTAGGTCATTTCCATGTTTTTACAATGGCGTGCTTAAAAGCCTATGCAAGTACACAAGGGATGGAGGAAAGCTAAGAAAGCCTTGAAGAAGATGATAAAGGAGGTATACTGCAGCTGCCACAGTGTCACTTGTTATTTGTGTTCACATAATGAAAGGAGCAGGTTTATTCTTGCTTATGTAATGCTCTGAAATGCTCTAAAATTGAGCAATGGATTCAAACTGAAAGAGGGGAGATTTCAATTAGATATAAGGAAGAAATTTTTTACGTTGAGGGTGGTGAGGCACTGGAACAGGTTACCCAGAAAAGTTGTGGATGCCCCATCCCTGGAAGTGTTCAAGGCCAGGTTAGATGAGGCTTTGGGCAACCTGGTGTAGTGGAGGGTTTCCCTGCCCATGGCAGGGCGGTTGGAACTAGATGATCTTTAAGGTCCCTTCCAACCCAAACCATTCTATGATTCTATGAAAATTGCACTGGCTGATGGTTCTTTCACTCAGTTTAATCTTCAGTTGCAAAGGGCTGTAATGTAAAATGGAATAAACCTACAAGGTCTTACAATTACTGTAAGGGTACATTTGAAAGTTTTCAAAAGGATTTGAAGTTGATATACAAATTCCATCCTCCAAGTAGTCTTTAAGATGTAAAATGTAAGAAATATACATGTATGTCTGCATAGAGCGTACCTTTGAATTTCTAATGAGTGCTTGATTGTGGGGATTCTAATCTGATAGCAATTTTCATCTTTACTTCTTTATTTCTGGCATGGAATACTCTATCATAAAAAAATAGACTGCGTTCTTTTCAAGTATATTCACAATAACTGTAGGAAAATGCATTTCATGGTTTTACAATAGGGCCTCAGACTTCACAAAGCAACTATATTGGTTTTTATGCATCCTTTCAGCATCTAAGTAACTTTATTCAGTAGTAATCACCAGTAAAAGGCACAGCACTCTCTTGAGATGTGAAGACATTGATTGTAAATCATAGTTTTGTAGTGGTTCACTACAGGAACTAGGAATATATGTATTATTTTTACTTAAGTACCTGGAATTGTCCAGCATCTTTCAAGTAAATCACAAATAACCTGATGTAGCAGCAATGACTTCTGTTTAAGTAAATGCTTCAAGACTTAGTCTAGTGAATACCTCTCTTCCTCTTCAAAATCTGTAGGTGATTGCCCAGGCTCTGAGGCTGACTGAGGGGGCAGAGGGTAGAAACACTAAGCAGAGAGTGCAGAGAGGAGAGGAACTGCCCTGTTTAGGATCAGCATGGACTTAGATCACTTTAAGAAAGTGCTGAGACCACAAGTGACGTAGACCAGGATGCTGGTTGCAAGCATGGGCTGTCCTGGGCAGCTCCCTGCACATCCTTGCTCTGATTCTGCTCTTCCTGGACTATGTAGGGATTTCACACAAATCAGCCACCAAATGCGCTCACTTTAGTTGGTGCTCTTTCTCTAGTTCTTCTAGTCTCTCAAGTTGGATAAGAATTACTCTTATCTCTTAATTTTTATTTTTTTCCCAGGAGTTTTAGTATCTTTGTAAAAAGTATATGCTGATTCAAGGGAAGGAGGGAAAACAGGAATGCAGATGTGTGGAGAGGGCAGGAATGCTCTTTGGGTGGCAGAGCAGCTTTAACCTGGCATAGGTCATGAAGCTACACGGAGTACCTGTCTCCCTTTCCGCTTGTTAGAGTTGAGGACAAGGCTTGGTTGAGGGTACAGGTTAAGAGTAGAGCAAGGTTAGTGCCTCTGCAGTTTATATTCCAATCACTATAGAGCAAACCGCTTTATTCTGCAGCCTGGATTCTACTGTTAGAACAATGCCTTAATATTAATGTGAAAGCAATACATTTCTGATCCATGTCTACAAAGGTAATCAGTCTTCTTTTGATTGGGTATTAGCTCATTTGGCCTTTAACTCTTCGGTGCTTCAGATCTTGAACTCAGTAACACGTATTCAATTTTTTCCTCAAACTTCACAGGAGTCTTAAATAAGAAATATGTTTAAAACTATGAAAATTCAAATAATGAAGTGTGAAAATGGCCCTATTGTTACTTCGCAGAAAGGATAAGAGACTGTGGTTGAACGGGGGGTATGGAAGCTAAAACGAACTGAGAAAATGTCAAAAAGGTAGAATATATAGAAAGTAGGAGGACCATTCTGGAAGTTTGGGAGGCTCTCAGTAGGAGACTGTAACTTTCTGGGTTTACTTATAGAAATATTTCACAGAATCTAACAATAATGATGATGTCTAAGAATATACCAAAGCCTTTGCTCCAGCTGACTCCATTTAACAAAGTATATATTCCCCCAATGTTTAAAACTGCAGGATCTGTTGGCAGAACATTAGAAATTGTAAATGAGGCTGAATGTGCCAAATTTCAGAGCCTAAAGCCTTCAGAAGGACCCAGCACATCAGGAAGATCTTTCAAAGGCTTTAGGAAAGGGTTGCAACAAACAGAACTGTAGCTCTTCTCAAAAATAGTTGTGCCAAAAAGCAGAAAGTGATTATTTCTGAACTTCTTATGGCAGTAAAATTTCTATAATTTATAATTGGACTATAATTTATAATTTCTATAATTATCTTGTTGGTCATTAATTTCCAGGAAGTGCCCAGTGCATCCCATAATGACTCCTCAGATTAAAAATAAAATAAATAATGTCAAACAAGTAAGCCTTACATTTAAATTTAACAAACTGTTATTAAAAATTATAGCTATGCACAATAAATAGATTCAACTGTATTGGACAGTCAGCATCTAGTAAGTCTCTTCTTCATTGATTTGCTCTGATGTATCATAGTTGCCAATAAATAAATACATTTCTGGATAACTTCCTCCTGTACTAACATTGCCACTTAGCCTGCTGAATCACTTTTGCCATTGAAGCCGTAGATATTTTATACGTGAGTATCACTAATTTTTAATGCTAATAGGTTTTGCATATGCTCTGCAGATAAATGTCCTTCAAGAACTGGAATTAGATAAACTAATTTTAATGAAGTCCTTCTGTTTGGATGTTGTATAGTCATGCTGGCACTTTCTTAATGGGGTACTTAAGTAAGGTATCTACGTCCACATTTACTTCTCAGAAATAAACACTTAAGTTGATTGCCGAAGGTTCCAAATTGTAGAAATTTAATTAATTACGTTTCTATAAATAAGACCACTTCCATTTTTATACAACTTGACCATCCAAATTTGAAAGCACTTGCCAGATTTTTACATCATGCCAACAATGGTTTGATGCTTTTTAGGAAAAAATGTAAACAAAAAAAATGGATTTAATGCTTTAGGTTGGTTTTTTTTTTTTCAGTAAGAATGTTCCTTGTGCTCTCTATATGTACATTGATACAGATAATAAAGAGGACCAGGACATGATCTCAGCTAAGGGCCTCCACACTGCTCCTAGGAACATCCTCAGGGGTCGTTTTGACGTCTCCAGCTAGCTTTGCCCCAGACACAGCACTGGTAGAGGATCCCTGAGCAGTGTGAACATGAATAGAGCAGTTTCTGGCCATCCTGTATTCAGCATCATGGAGGGAACCTGTGTTTCTGATTCATCTGGTGTCTGTTCTAAGTCAGGATCCAGAAAGGAGATCATTCTCTCCCTGAATATTTGGAGGAGCCTGATCCGCTGAGTGCCTCAGAAGATGCCATAGAGGTGATGGCCAGCAGAGCTTCTCACAGAGTGTGGCTGCAGCTACCACGTGCTACTGTGGGGGAGACTGGCCTACAGGTCTGTGTTGTCTTCTGCCTTTCTACTGATTGCCTTAGCCTTAGGAACCCATCCAGGAGCTGCGGGTAGGGGTTGACTCAGTTATCAATATTTGGGCAGAGCTGTTGTCATGGTTTACCCCCAGCAGGCACCTAAGCTCCACCCAGCTGCTCACTCATTCTCCCTCAGTGGGATGGGGGAGAGAATCGGAAGAGTGAAAGTGAGAAAACTCATGGGTTAGGATAAAGACAATTTAATAGGTAAAGCAAAAGCTGCACATACAGGTAAAGCAAAACAAGGAATTCCTTCACCACTTCTCATCGGCAGGCAGATGTTCAGCCATCTCTAGGAAAGGAGGGCTCCATCATGCATAACGGTTACTTGGGAAGACTGCCATTGCTCTGAACATCCCTCCTTTACTCCTTCTTCCTCCAGCTTTATATGCTGAGCATGGTGTTATATAGTATGGAATATCCCTTTGGTCAGTTGATGCCAGCTGTCCCATCTGTGTCCCCTACCAACTTCTTGTGCACCCCAGCCTACTCACTGGTGGGGTGGTGTGAGAAGTGGAAAAGGCCTTGACTCTGTGTAAGCACTGCTCAACAAGAACGAAAACATCCCTGTATTGTTGACTGTTTCCAGCACAAATCCAAAACACAGCCCCATGCTAGCTACTATGAAGAAACTGAACTCTATTCCAGCCAAAACCAGCACAGCTGTTCACCAGCAGCTTCATTACTTGTTTTCATTTTCATAAGCTGTAATTGGTTTAGCATCGGTTTACGAGGTTCTTGCCTACTTCTGCCCTGTCAGCGGTAGCTCTTCCCTCAGCCCTGAGGAACGGCGCTGGGAGTGAGCCTGCCTAGCCGAAGGGGTGAGCGGCTGCTTTTTTGCTGTGTCAGAGGCTTGGGGAGAAGCATCCAAATTAGCGCAGGAGAGTCTCTCCCTTCTTGCTGTCTGTTCTTCCCACTGAAGGTATATGCCAGTCAGTTGTAATCTGTCATTAATGACCAATCAACTGCTGTTTCTAAACTTTCGTTGCAGCTGCTGTCTATGCAGGTGGAAATCTGCCTGGGAAAAGGGGAAGGGAAACAGCAATTAAGATTTTTATAGTTTGTATTTACTGCTGGCCTTTTTTTTTGAGTTGTAACTGTTAGATAGTTGACTCTCTGAGTTTTGAACTTAAGCTGGAAAGGCTTGAGGCGAGTATTTTGATCTTCGCAAGGTTCAGGGAGGCTCGGAAGGGGCCCCACAGGACTGGTTGCGAGTGCTTTTGAGCTGAGGTCCAAGCCGTTTCCTTTGTTCTGCTTGGAGCCAGCATTGATTCTCATGAGTTGTCATGGTGGTTAGACATAGTCATTTTATTCGGTGATTTTAGGTATCAACGTAGTTTAGGGCGTTGTTTTCTCCTTTATTATTTTCTCTAGAAGGATTAGATATGTTAGAAAAATCAATGGATAAATTATTCCAATCCAAATGTGCAAAGGGAGGACTGACCCTTCCCCGCAACCCTTCATATTCATTTGACTGTTTCAAGAGAGACCTACCCTGAGTTTTGTTTTGCACCTGCTTTCAGCAACTAGTCTGCTGTGAAATAGGCCTGTTACTGTTTTGAAGGAGTACTTCGTATGCCATTGAGCGATTCCGGTTTTATACAACTATATAGGACACAAATTACAACACGCGTGAGTGAGAAGAGTATAAAGACTTTTCTTTGGTTTGATGTGTTGATATAGCATGATTGTAGGCCATGGGAACAAGGTAGCCTGTGAAAACATACATTATATTAATATTTGCTAGGTATGTGACTGCATTCTTCTGTTCTCATGATGCACAGAAATGTGTTTATGCTTAGACTTACAGTTTGGTACAAAGGCTACCGTAAAAGGAATGATATGTCACGATTTAACTGCTCTATGGATCGTAGTAGAATAAAGCAGTAATCCATCTCCCTTATGATGGTTCTAATTTTCAATTCAGCTGCGGCATTCTGTACCATGCTGTTTATCTCGTACTTTCATTCACTCATGGATCTGATAGTTGTGAAATTGGCAGATGGTTTGTGATGCTTTGCTGGGACTGGTTGTATCAATCCCAGTGATTAAAAGGCTTGCTGATTTGCTTACCCAAAAGGCTTAATGGCAGGCAGCAAAGGCTTTGTTTGAAAAATCCATGCCCTGCAATTCAACAAGGGGACAGAAAAGTAGACTGGAAGTAATCAAGTATTAGAGCTGCTTTATGGAAAAGCTTTTTAAAAAAACTTACTGACTCAGCAACTGGACATTTCCGGATGAGATCTGAACTATCATGGAAAATGCAGCTTCACACTGTTTTCTCAGTCATTTAATGATAATAAAGTTCGAGTTTTTAAGCAGGTCAGCAGCACAACTGAATGATATGTAAAACTTTGGAGAGGTGCCATGAATATTTTGCTTCTGTATAAAATCAGAAATGCGAAGTACAGAAGGCTGACCTTTATCCATCCCCTCCTACCTATGTAATTTAAGCATTCATAAATTGCTGGTTTTTTGTTGGTGTACTCAAATACTCCAGCAGACTATGAACACTTTAACCTGCTACTTAGGCTTCTTTAAGTTATTGTGATGGTTTCCTAGGAAGTTGTAGTTGCAAATTGCAAGCTATAGTCTACTGTAATAGTAGGCTATTAAATGTAAAGTTAAATGTCAAGTACACAATGCATAGCCTAGTGAACAGCAAACTCCTCTGGGAGTTCAGCATGCTGATCCCTGTTCTCAACACCATTTTTAAGCTGTATACGATGATTGTTGAATGGGAACGGAGTTACTGTTTCTCACGCTCATTCTCTCTTCGGCCCTTCTCCTCAGTTTCCAAGCTCCAAGAGGAGGCAGCTCCCTCTCAGCCCTTGGATGAACAGGGCACTCCTGAGCGGAGAGGTTTAAATACTCTTGGGCTGGGAGCATCTGGGTCCTGCCTTTGTCAGAACTATGCTAGCTACCGGATGCCCCACAGTGGTAGGCAATGTCTTTGTGTGCCCAGTGGGAGCTTCTCATTTCAGTCAGTGAGGCTGCCTTAGGCAATTGGTGTATTGTCACGGTGCTGCCACTGCTCCTTCTATACGTCAGCTCATTCTGCATATTGATATCCTTTCTTAAAAATAAAGGACATCCCTTTTATTTTTTTTGCTTCATTACATTATCCCGATTTTGGCACTTTGTGCAAGCTTTGGATAATATTAAATATACATTGAACCAGCTCCACTTGTTTTTTGCTTCCAGCCCTGCTTTGTGATACCTTTGCATTTTTAATCTTGCCCATGGGATCAGAAATTTCAGTCTGGTCAACATGGTGGCTGTTGCTGGGAAAATGAGAATCACCTTGTAAAGGACTAAATCTAAGTCTCCTCGAAATCTCCCTCTGACATTTCTGTCCTGTAGTCTGATCAAGAGTTGATTTTTTATTTCAGCTAATCCTCTCAGAGTTGCAAACAGCTTTTCAGCCTTAGATCAGCCACAAACCTTTCTCAAGGTTTGTCTTATGTCCTCAAGCTTAAAACATGCATGTTTTAAAACAAATGTGTCAATCTTACATAAGGAATGACTCTCCACAGCTTTATGCGATGCACTTGCACAATTAGCTCCCTCTGCATGATTGCCAAACACATCAAGAACACAGGAATCTGGTGCTATCAGACTATTCTCTGCATGTTTTTATTTTCACCAGCACTCATTTCTTAAAATACAAAATGTGGTTTAGATCTCTTGCAGTTGCCTTCCATATATCCAGACATTTCCGTCTTTCTTGCTCAAATTATTTTCTGTCATTTCATTTTCTTCCTGACACTAGATGCTGTTCAGAAATCACTTTGGACCACAGTGCTTGAGAGAGGAGACCCTTATTTAGGGGTGCATTTTCAGTCACTTCTGCTTAATAGAGAATATGCGTCTTCACTAGACCTTTCTGGGTCTTCCAAAGAATAAGCAGAATTATGTAAAGCTTCAGTTCTTCTATCACATTATATTTGTGATGGTACCAGCCAGGTTACTTATCTAAGGTGTTGTCTACAGAATCTGAGACCCAGCTGGAAAACCTGTCTTACACACCAAAGATGAAATTGTGAAATGTGCTCAAATAACCTAAGATCCTACCCGCAAAAGAGGAAAAAAAAATACTTAAGATTCTAAACTTATTGAAAGTACTCCTTCTACATCCTCTTACCTTCTTTGCTCTGCTAGATTTAAATCCAGGGATTTTAAATGTGCGTATTTTCCATATTGTTTTAGCATACTCTGGAGGCACTCTATGTAAGCTAGTTTTAATTAGATTTATGTTAAAGAGAGACTGCCTTTATCCTAGTTGAGCAACTAGACATATGTTGAATACTTTTAATGGCAGTCTCTCACCACTCTAACTGTATGTGTCATTATTTATTATCTTTTTCCAAGTTATAAAAAGACAACCAAAATTAGCTTCAAACAATAGAGGCATGATATTGATGGGATTCTGATCTCACAGGTAGTAAATGGGAATAAAGTGCTGCCTCTGGAAACACCTACAGAGTGAATGAACTTAAGATGCCCATTTACCTAAAACTCAGTGATACAGGATAGCTTCATCAATCAAATAATTTTCCTTTCGGGTAGTTCCTTCACATGTGGACAGGGCACTTTTTGGTAGTCATTTGCTTTAGACAAAATTTTTCCAGAGCTTTTGTTTTGACTGGAAAGTATTATAGTAATGGGGAAAAAAAATCCTGCACATGAGTAGTTTATGTTGCCATGAGGACGAGTGAGCAGTTAAAGACACGTAAATGCACCAAATTCTTTTCTATTCATATTCTTTATGTACGGAAAAGTTCTCAAGCAATCCAGTTTTAGCTTCAACTCCACAAGTACCTAATATATTCCAGCATTTTGTTAACCTTCTACGTAAGTCATTTGGCCAGCCCGGCCAGCTGAGGTTATATCACTATTTTCCAGTTTCCAAGAATTGCTGACTAGGCTGAGCGCATGTCAACTTCTGCATATCTGTGGTTAAGCACGTGTGCATATCCCAGTGCTATAGAGTGGTTTTGGAGAAAAGAATTTGAACTGTATTGTGGAAGAGACTTGTAATATTTCTGTACAGATTTGTGACATGCAATCTGATCATTTTATAAATAGAGTATTTGCTGCAATGAACAGAAATGCAGTGTAAATGTGGCTTTGCATCATAAGTAGCACATTTGCTATCTAAAGCCACTGTTCCCACAGCTAGTTTCATCCTTCTCTGTGACCGGCTTCTGTCAGTGCTTTTCTCTCAACAGAGTGCCATACAAAGACACATCTCACACTAAGAAAATTAAAAAAAAAAAAAGAAAAAATTAGGTCTTTCCAGTGGGGAAATTCATACAGTTCCATTGCACCTTAGGTTAAGGAACAGTTAATTTTGTGACTTTGGAGATGAACAGATTTTTGTTCGGTCTGTTGATTTTGTTTTTTTCTTTGCATAGTTAAAAAAGCATCATTGCGTTTAACCTGTGGAGTCCACTGTTGCCTATTTGAAAACTGGACGTAAAACCGATTAGGACAAGAGTAAGCTCATTCTACTTCACAACTCCTTGTGTGAACATAGGATACAAGCATTAATAATATAATTTTCAAGCTTTTTTTGAAAAGAAAAATGTTTTGCTTTCTGATTTGATTGCTAGGTGTTCATGCTAGGGTAGGGAGGCCCTTCAGAGGGATTTGAACAGACTGGATTGTTGGGCTGAGGCCAATGGCATGAGCTTTAATAAGGCCAAGTGCAGAGTCCTTCACTTGGGGTATAAAAACCCCAAGCATCGCTATAGGCTCGGGGAAGAGTGGCTGGAGAGCTGCCTGGCGGAGAAGGACCTGGGGGTGTTGGTTGACTACCGGCTTGATATGAGCCAGCAGTGTGCCCAGGTGGCCAAAAAGGCCAATGGGATACTGGCGTGTATCAAGAATAGTGTGACCAGCAGGAGCAGGGAAGTGATCCTGCCCCTGTACTCGGCACTGGTGAGGCCGCACCTGGAATATTGTGTCCAGTTTTGGGCCCCTCGCTTTAAGAGAGATATTGAGCTCCTGGAGTGAGTCCAAAGAAGGGCGACTAAACTGGTCAAGGGGCTGGAAAATAAAACTTATGAGGAGCGGCTGAGGGAGTTGGGGCTGTTTAGCCTGGAGAAGAGGAGGCTGAGGGGACACCTGATTACAGCCTACAAATACTTGAGAAAAGATGGTGGGGAGGTGGGGGAAGGGCTCTTTACATTAGTGATGGGTGATAGGACAAGAGGAAATGGGCATAAGCTTAGTCAGGGGAGATTCAGGTTGGATGTTAGGAAGTATTTCTTCTCTGAAAGGGTTGTCAGCCCCTGGAATAGGCTGCCCAGGGAGGTGGTTGAGTCCCCATCCCTGGATGTGTTTAAGAATAGGGTGGATGATCTACTTGAGGATATGGTTTAATGGGGATTAGGGATGGTTGGACTCGATGATCTACAAGGTCTTTTCCAACCTAGAAATCTATGAATCTATGAATCTAATGAAGACCTGTAGAATCTATAGATTCAACTCTAATGGGGAATGCCTCTGATTTTAATCACAGTTTGTAGTCTTTAACTTTGGGAAGAATGTCCCTTTCTGAAGTCTAATCTTCCTAGTAACTCTTAGAATGACTTTACTTTAAGACTGTATATAGCCTGTAACTATCAGATCTCGTTTCTTGGACCATAGAGTGATACCTTATTTCATTGTGCTACTTCCATTGTATAAAGTATAAAAGCCTTAATGCTTTACTCTTCTGTGCTGAATAAATAGTCTCCTTATTATAAAAATGAATATGTTACTTGGAGTGTAAATAATCTACTCCTAGGACAGAGTGATTGGAAAAAGTGGTCAAGGTAGATAACAGAAAAATGGAACTATTGTCTTGTTGAGACCTTGAGAGAAGAAGCAGGTAAAGAGGTAGTATCTTACCTACACTCTTTTCTTCAGGATTAGAGTTAAGATTTTTTATCTTCTTCATAGAGTACTGGTCCTCCACAGTGTAAGCCTTGTTGAAACTAAACCTTATTCAAAATCAGATTGCAAGTAAAGAAGAAAGTAGCAACTGTTATGAAGTAAAATCAGAGAAAGCAATTGCAGGGATGAATTAAAGCATTGTGGTTTCATTCAACAATAACCTAAAGTATTCTTAAAAGACTTTTATATCTTTAAGATGTTTCAGGCAAAATGATGCAAAATGTGTATGTGCACATATGCATATGTACATGAAGCTGACAATTTTATGTTAGTTTATACTGAAATCCATGGCTTCAGAATGCAATATAAATAGTATATACTCTGTCTTCCACCATTTCAGTGTAAGTACTGTTCAGTGCAAGTTTAAATGTACCTAATAAGAAGAAATCTGTAAGCTAAAGTGAAATTATGTTTGCCTAGTATATTTTCTTTTTGGAAAGTAAGCAAACACAAGAATATTGGAAACACATCCTGAAAATTTATCAAAATGGAACAGTTAGAAGTAGCAGAAGGAAAAAAAAATCCTAGGTATATTATTAGTAATAATTATCCCACTATATTACTCAACGATTTCAATGAAGAAAAGATGACAGTGAGGAATGTAAAGAAGCAAAAGAGCTTTTCACAGTCTAAAGATTAAAAACAGATTGGGGATAGAAAAATAAAAAAAAAATCATATAAGGAAATTAATTTGGGAAAAAAAAAACATCCTGGCTTTTTTAACTGTATATCTACCTACCATATTTCCTGACTGTAATTAAGTGCTGGATATGTTTTTTTTTGTTGTGTTATTTATATTTATTTTACTTACATAAAGAATGACTAGGTCTTGCCACCTGCTTTGTTTGAGAGTCATTTGAACATATGGTTCAGAACAGGTCAGCATACCCTAGCACACAAGATGTGTTTTTCCGTTTGCACAGCATCGCTTTCCCAGATGAAAGTTTGAATGTATCTTGCTGGGTTGCTGGTGTGTTTGCCAATACTGGCTTCGGGCCATGATCTATCTGGTATCTCTCTTTGGATCTGTGTAATGTAATGATGAAAGGGAGAGAGGAATTGTTTCTTAGCATTGACCTAATTCACTCTGCTTGTTTAATGACATGATAGCTTAATGTGATGTCCATAATGAAGCTAGTCTGTGATGACTTCACTTGGGATGGAACAAGCCTCAGACTACAAAAGAAGACCAGCCAGACATATTTTTATTTTTTTTAAATACCTTCAAAACTCTTTTGAGCTATCTTCAGCACCCTCCTGCCTAACCTCTTTTCTATGCCTGACTATATAACATTAAAAACAAACCCAAACCCACAAAAAAACCCCAGTTAATTTTCCAAATCGGATATTCAGAAATTGGGAATCTGCACTAAATTTGGAAACAATGTGCTCTTCAGTGTATTTCAAGAGATTGTTTTTCAATAATGGATGAAAATGAAAAACTAGAATATGCTACCACTTGCCAGTGAGAGACTGGGGATGTAGTTTTTTGAGAGATCTTCCAAAGAGAGACCAAAGTTCAGTATAAGAAAATAAGAAATGAGAAGAATTCTATTTTTCTTTTTTCCCTGCAAATGAGAGTCTGATTACAGATTTCATAAAGCCTGCTTTTGGAAAAGCTGGCTGTAAATTTTTGCCACTGAGTAGAATAGTAGATTTGTATGAAACAAGAGTTTTTTACTACAGATGAAGACCAGAGAACTGGTGCAGCATAGAAATGACGTGCATCAACTTCAGCTGAAGACAGTATGAATCTTTGTGTCATATGCCACATTCATGAAAACGATATATTTTTGTCCTGTTTCTAGAATTTTAGTATCTCTCTCTATTGCAGGTATAGGTATAGCATTTGCAATAATGAGGAAGCCAAAAATAGACCTGTGTTTTTTGATTCTTGTTTTCTTTTGGCTGCTGTGTGACATTTACAAGTTCAGCAAGTCATATATTTTCAAAATAATACTTCTGTACCCTATTTAAATAATTTTTAAGAGCAGTGATGGCTTTAGTCTGATTTGGAGTGAGTGATCGTGAGACTAAAAGGTGAATTTATTTTTTTCTTTAAAAAACTACTATATGATAGATGAGTTTCAATCAAACAAACAAACTTATTAAGCAAACATGCTGGCACAGGTGATAACTGGTTTCTGTCAAACAGCCACAGAGAAAGTGACTGATGTCATCACAACATTGTACAGAATAGGCAGCCCTTTGTGTGGATTCCTTTGTGAAGGAGATAGGTGAACATCTTTGTAATATTGTTGATGAGCTTGCATCTCCTCACTTGGATTGGTGGCCGTCATAAGGCTTTCTAAAAAGTACTACATAAATCTTACTTTTTGATGATTTCTGAGATTGAATTCAGTTGAGCTGAAGCCTTTATTGCATTGAATCGCAATGTGAGTCAAGGACCAATGGACATGAATAAGAATTAAAGAGATGCAAGAAAATAGCCCTAATAAAAAAGCACAGCACTTGGGTGCCACAGTTAGATTGAGTCCTGAATTATCATTGATGGGTTTCTCAATCTTGTCAGTAACGATGGTCTCCCATGGTGCCAGCAAACAGCGAGCAATTTTCTGCAGTAGCTGCTGTGACCAGATTGTATTAAGATGAAATGTTGTCATGAGACAAATACACAAAAGCGTCTACTTGTTTGTGTCTGATGCAAGGAAGAAAACCATCTTTCTCTGCTTTGTGAAGCATAGAGAACCCTCCTTGAATCAAGGCTGGAAGAAAATGCATTGGTGTTTCAGTCATGTGCCATTTATTGCGTCTTTATTAGAGACAATTTTTGTAACTGGAATAAAATGAGATTGTGTATATACAGACTATTTTCTATATATTAAATATCAATTGGTCATTTATGTCGGTATATTATCTACAGTAATGTTTCCTCATGTATTGTGTAGTAGAACAGTTGCTCTTTGCACTGAGAGTGACCTAACAGTACAAACATTTGTAGATAGCATTGCATTATGGCTAATGCATGTTTTCTGCACATAATTTAAATTTGTATATCTTAGAAGTAACCCAGAACAGCAGTGGTTGCTGGTGAGACAGGAGACCAAAATTGTTTAAATGGGTTTATTCAGAAGCACTGACATAGATGACAGGTATCTATATCAAAGATACTCAGTTCTGTTAAATCCATTGCAGTCTTTCATTTGAGGCCTTTAAGCTGACAAAAGTTCACAACTGAACAGCTCTCTCATGGAAATTTAGCTATTTTTAGTTATAATTAAATATTAACTTAATTACGCTAAAGTCTGGAATCACCAGGAAGTCATCATATCCAATTAAATTTAAGCAGGAATTCTTGGGAAGGGTACCGTTTAAGTTGTGTTCTTGTGGTTGCTTTTGCCAGTAGTGAAAGAGACATGCTAGCAGGTACTGCATACAAACTAGTTTCTAGGCAGAATCAGTAAATCAGAAAACTTCTGTCTTTGGATAATTGAGAGGTATAGTACTCACAGTTTTAAATGGGTAAAGTACATATGCAGTCACAGGCAGCTGAGAGAGAGCAACAGCTCTAAATCCTTTAGACACATCATTAGCTGAAAATGACTTGGTTTGTTTTGAAAAGATGTTTATTCATCATCATTGTGTAGCTAACAGCAGCCTATAATTCATCACATAAACCGCTCTGGTACTTGAGGATTGAAAGGTGGCAGAAGTTTCTAAAAAGGCTTTCTGGGAAGTTAGGGTTAATAATTTTAATCTATACAGATGTTAGTCTGTAACAGACAAATATAATTTTCAGGGAAATGAATAAAACTGTGGTAAAAATAGAATTAAGGGCACACGGATAAATATGATGAACATTCAAGGGGGCTTTTTAAATGGAATGCTTGATTCATGATCCAGGGGCTGGAGCACCTCTGCTACAAGGACAGGTTGCGGGAGCTGGGATTGTTCAGCCTTGAAAAGAGAAGACTTCGGGGGGACCTAATAACTGCCTTCCAATACCTGAAGGGAACTTACAGGAAGGCTGGGGAGGGACTTTTTACAAGAGTGTCCACTGATAGGACAAGGGGAAATGAGTTTAAGTTGAAGGAGAACAGATTTAGATTACATTTTAGGAAGAAATTCTTCAGTACGAGGGTGGTAAGACTTTGGAATAAATTGCCCAGAGAGGTTGTGGATGCCCCCTCCCTGGAGGTGTTCAACGCCAGGTTGGACGGAGCCTTGAGTAACCTGATCTAGTTGAGAGGCATCCCTGCCCATGACAGGGAGGTTGGATTAGATGATCTCTAAGGTCCCTTCCAGCCTATGCCATTCTATGATTCTATGATTCACAAAGCCACTGAAATTCTTCAAAGTCAGCAAGTATGTGAGTAGAGGAGATTGTCAGAATTTTCAGATGGCCTTCAAAAAGGTTCATTTCCCAAATGTTTTAAGGAACTTAAGTGACTCTAAGGTTGCTGCCTATACTATTCCTTGCATAAACAGGTAGTGGATCAAAAGACAGAAACCAAGGCACAGAAATAACTAGAATGAATATAGACTTGACCAAGTCTGTTGATGATATTAAAATTAACTCAGCATAGTAAAGACAAGGTCCATCAGTAACAAACTGCAAGATGAACTTATAAGAATCAGTGACTGAGCAGTGAAATGGCAGATGAAATGCACCGTAGGGAGACATAAAGTGATGCACATAGAAAAAGGTCTGAACTTGACACAGAGTATGAAGGCATTGAGCTCACCACTAATACTCGGGAGGAATATCTAGAGGTCCTGACAGATCTAAGAAAAAATAATTCTGTGCTAATTAGTGGTAGAAAAGATAAATCAGAAGTTTGTAATTATTAGAAAAAGAAGAGAAAATAAAACAAAAAAAGAAGATTATTATGTCAATATATAAATCTGTTGTGCATCCTCATCTGGAATAGCATGTGTGAACTGATTGCCTCACCTCAAAATCCCAAAGACTCTGGTTACATCTTATCTATAACTTCCACTTAGGTACCAGTAGAGAGCAGTCAAGTCTCCCAGAGCCTTCTCTTCTTAAGGTTAAGCAAAGCCAGCTCTCTTAGCATCTCCTTATACGTCATGTGCTGCAGTATATAGTTGAAGTGGAAGAGTCTCAAAGAGCAACAGGGAAGAGGAGAGACACGGAATAGCTTCTGCTAGGAATGACTGAGTGAGTGAAGATTCTTCAGGCTGGAAAAGAGATTACGACCATGAATGTGACAACAGTCTGCAAAATCAAGAGTGGCCTGGACAGGCTGATTGCTTTTTCCTCTATTAAGTAAGAGGGGTTGAACTGAAGCTGGCAGAAGGCAGGTTTGGAACAGTAAAAGGGGGCAGGTTTTCACCAGTCACGGAACTCCTTGACACAGAACAAAACTTTACTCTGGCCTAAGGTCTTATGTGTTAAAGCCAAGGAGCTTTAATGGCCCTAAAACTTATTTCTCTCTCTGATAGTCCCAAAACATGGCTTATATTGGTACTAGCAGGTGATAATAAAAAATGACCTTCTTTGGTTGGCAGACAGAGCTGCTGAACTGTGCTGCTTCCAGCACCTTTTACAAGTGGCTATATAATAATACTGACAAATCTGTGATGTGTTGCTTCATTGGTGCTGTTTTCAGTTTTGTGAAGATAGAAAGGAAGAATCCCATAGGTACTGTGCTGTCTTAGGTGAGAAAAAAACCCTAAAACACTACAGTCAAAGCACTTGTAGGTGATGGGAACAGCTGAACAAACAAGATGCCTTTGAAGTCATGAAGAGAAAAGAAATTCCATTTCTGAACTCCTGGACCCAAAAGCTGTGAAAGAAAGGATAAAGTGAAATGGAGGAATTAAAAATACAAGAAATACACCAGGAAAGGTGATTGAGGTTGATGGATACCTGTGATCAAAGTGCAGTAATAACTCTCTTCTAGAGAATCCCAGAAGCTGTCTGGCTTATCAGGAGTAACACTATCTCAGTTTCTGATGCATAGATTCATAGATTCATAGATTTCTAGGTTGGAAAAGACCTTAGAGATCATCGAGTCCAACCGTCCCTAATCCCCATTAAACCATATCCCTAAGTAGATCATCCACCCTATTCTTAAACACATCCAGGGATGGGGACTCAACCACCTCGAGTAACTTTTCAGACCTCTGACAAAATGAGTACTTCCAAACATATTTTAGGTGTATTTGATTAAGTAGATTGAAAAAAATTCTTCCAAAAAGTTTGTGAGGTTTTTTACCTTCTGATCATGACAAGTTGTGACAGCTTTACAAGTACACTCCCAGAAGAGGGCAAAAACATGATGCCTTTTCTTCCTTGTAGTTTGTTAAGTCATTTCCTGTTAATTCAATGGAAATAAGTAATTGATCTTTTCATATGAATATCACGGTGCATGTCTACCCTTTGGCAGGACTTAAAACAACAGCAAATGCTTGTTGTGTAATGTTGCTTATCGTCATCATCTTCTACGATTGTTTTGAGTCCTTCAGTAGTTTTAAGTTGCAGCTTAAGCAGTAAATACATACTCCACTAATCAATTTGAGATGAGTATCTGGAGAGAGCTGTACATGCTTAAGTGCTGTTAATATATCCTTTAGCCTGCAGGTGTACAGCATATGAAAAAAATATAATATAGCAGGTTGAAATACTGAAGACCTCTGGAAATGGATGAAACTTACGACTGTTCATCCTGAGAAAATGTTCAACTACTGTTAAATGTGATTTCTTTATGTGTTGCCTTGATTAAAATTAATTGCTTGTTTAGGATGCTTAGATTGGTTAATGTTGGTTCTGTCATTTCTCATGGATGCCGACAGTCTTTGTATCTCTGGTTGTCAACACTCGTTTACTTCTCTCCACTTATTGCATCTTTGATTTAGGCTTCTGGTCTTTGTTGAAGTCCACTCAAATTCTTCGTCAGTATCTTGTGTACCTTGTGCATCTCTCTTGAGTAGATAGTCAGCCTTTTGAAGTGGAAAAATCCCCTCTCAATGATTCCCTGGATTTTCTTCCTTAAACTACCCATATTTTCTATGTCATTTTTCTATCAATGGTCCTTTCTTTTTATTAACCACTGTAGTCTGAAACTCCTTTTTTTAAAAAAAAAACCACAACCTAAAACGTCTACCAAGCATATATTTCATTCCTCTTCAAGCTAAAATTCTATTTTTCTATTGCCTGATATTTTTCCTTGAAATCAACCTTCGCACCATTCCTAGATACTTTCCCCTTCAAAAATCCCTCCATATCCACCTTCTAAGAGGTGTACCCTCTTTCTTTATCCTCTCCTTTTTGCAAACTCCTGCATATTTGTTTTTACCACATCTCCTAGCTACCCAATATATATATGCACCCCTCCTTTTGCCTCTTGTATGTATATTTCTATATTTCAGCTGCTTAAGATCTCTTCTCTTGTAAAAATGACCTGCTTGCTTTGCTTCCATGTATTGTGTCTCTGACCCTCTGCCTCATCTCACCAGGTTTTCTTGTTTTCTAACCCTTGTATTCTTCTCCATAGTTGAGGGGGCACTTACATTTTCTCCTCCTTCAAGAGACCCTCTAACTGTTAAAAATCCCCCTGCTTCATCTTTTTTTACATCTTGCTGTCTGGTTTGCTTCTCCTCTCGGTCACCCAGAATGTAAGCTATGGAAAATGTTTTTTCAACACAGCAGTGCTATGAAGTTGAGGCCAATATTTCCTCATGCTCCTTTGTGACTTTCATATTCTGTATTTCTGGCATAAAAGGACGTTCTTAATTTCTCTAGAAGGTGTAGGTGCCTGTTCAGGGCCTCGCTACGACTAGAACTGCACTTCAGAAAAGTCGAGGCTGTATGTGCTGCAGAAAGTGCCTAGCCACAGGATCAGCTCATGGCTCAGAACGTTAATTTTGACCATTTCCTACTGTGAGATGAGCTCTTCAGACGTCAGCTAACCTAATTTATAACTTGGAGCATAATGATCTTTGTGAGCATTAGTAAATAAGGCCTTTACAATAAAAAGTTGTCACAGAAATATTCTGATATTGTTTCCAACAGTGCACAGCTAAAATGCTGAATCTGTAGGACAGGTAAACATAAAAGTGATTGGCTAAGAAATTAAACTTCTCTGCCAGATGCTCAAAAGGTATTAGATGCCTAACATCTAAAATATCAGCTGTCAAAACTCTTAAAATCCTGCTTCTTGAGCAAAATGATCTCTGAGATGGAGTGGGAGGAAAGGTTATCATATACAGGAGTCTAAGATGAATGTGTATTGTGCTGGTTTCATTCAATTCCTCCAACCTTCACCAAGCTTTCTGTGTGCAAAAGGAGAAACAGATTAAAGTAGAAGACAAACTTTAAAATGGATCCTGCCTCAGAATTTAAATCAACGTACAGTCACAGTCCATTCCCTATCAACCCATGTGCATTCAGGTGTTTTTTTTCATAAAAATACAGTGTTTTGTAGCTTTTAAGAACATGGCAAACATCAGAAGCCTTATTCATAGTCTGTTCACCTAATAGATTTTAAATACTTGCATCTTTTTTTCTGAAAATGTATCTAAATGGTTAATCAGAAAGGATTATTTCTTTCAGTCAGAATGGTTCTGACTGAAAACAACTCTTCTAGTGGATCAATCTTCATAAATCCTTACCTTCTTTGGGGAAGTTAGGTGAATCTGAAGGCACTTACTGACGGAGGGATAGATATAGAGAGGAAAAAAATGCTATCACAGTATGAATCTAGCAGGTATCTTTGATATTGTATTGTCTGTATATGATTTAGGAATAGATGTGTAACTACTCTGTTTCTGAGAGGGAATTTCCTTGGCTTTCGTGGTCGTAATAATTTACGCAATCTGCAGACACATGGGAAGTGTTAGTGACTTGACTTGTCATGTGCATGATGGTGCTGAAAGTTTACTGTTATATTTCCAAGGAATCTGTAAGTAAAACACTGAATGTCTTGCATTAATTTACCACCGTTTGTGGGGTGACTCCTACCTGCAGAAATGCTGCATGAGGCAGTGTCACCTTTCAGGCATGGGATAGGATAGGCACACTGGGGGAGGATAAGGAAAAACAAAAAAAAACTGCTTATCTGATGATCTTGCAGTTATTTTCTTGATGCATGATATATATGAATCTGTGCTGAATATTTTACACAGAGATATCTTAACTGAATTATTTTGAAGAGTCGTCCCTGCAGTTTCTTTAGTTTCTGAAAATCGTTTTTGGATTATGGATGCCAAATACATATGAAATTATCTTATGTCAGTTTAGCACTGTGGTGAAGTCATTATTTCTGCTTAATATTCCTTGCTTCTGCCTAAGAATTTCGTAAATACTTCTTGTCATAACATCATCCTGGGAGTTCATGCTCCCTCTGAATCTTTTTCAGCTTTACCATTTTCCAGGGTTCAAATCTCCTGTTCTGCTAGTGTGGCCTGTATTCTCAGTTCCTAGGTGTGCTTACTTTCCCCCTAACTGGTTTCTATGTGCTACTTCCATCTCCATATAAGAGTTTACAAGCAGTATTTGTGTAATTTGAAAAATCAGAAATGTTTTTTGTGTGTGTGTTTACACTTAGATTATTTTAAAAAATGCTTGATGGTATTGTCTCTAGTACATAACATTATAAAATCACACTTTCAACATTTTGAGAATGATTCAGTATTAGATAATTCCAGATCACTTAGTATTCTGAATGTACACTTTACTGGTATTGTCCAGTACTGTGCTATTTTCTAATTAGTAGTTAATGTGGTTCTAACTGAACCAATACAAAATTCTAAGAATAACCCAGCTTTGTAGTTACCAATTTATAACTTCCTAAAATACTAAAATTAGCTATGGCTGCCAAGACTGTCATTTTATAACCCCAAATGTAGCGTTAATTGTATTCCCATTCTCTGGAAACCAGATCTTTGGCAGTCTTTTGTCATGCACAGCATTCATACTTCTTTGTTTGCCTTCATTGCATACTGAAATGTTAGCGTGCTTCCAAATTTCTGAAGTTTCCTGAGTATTACGAGGTTTATATAAAAAGTGGTAATAGTGGTTGAAATATCTGTCTGACTGTCTCCATAGAGCTTTGGGAGGTCATTGTGAAAAAGAAGCTGATTTAGTAATCCTTATCTCTAGTTCATAGTAGGTATTTATCCACTTATGTTACTTACACGATGAAAAAATCTTTCATCATTCTTATGTGATGAGTACCACATTCTGCTTTTTGCAAATACAAGCATGATTTGAATACTCGAGCCTCATTGGCATGTCATGAAGTTTTATCACTTCCATCCATAATTGAAGTTTTTGCTATTGCTAAGTCTTCTCTTGCTATTATATTTTAAAGCCTTTTTCATAATAACTGTATATCTGCCATCTGTGATTTGAGTCTGGTTGATCTTAGATCTCATCCCACTGATAATGATAGCTAAATAATTTCTACCTTACTTTATCATTCTCCAAGCCAAAATCTCTGGTGTGGATTTGGCGTTAGCTACAGCCCTTGGGGAGATGGTGGTAGAAAGGGAGAAATATTAGCTAGTTGAATCCTGTGATTTTTTCCAGTTCAGTCCCAATATAGTTGTGCTTGAATAAAAATCCTCTTTGCTTATTTTGAGGTTTACCAAAGGAGTGACATATTTAATATTTTGCTGTTTGCATAGCATTTTCTAATTAATTTTAATTGAGCTCCTACAAATCATGAGAGAAGCAGCTCTGATAAATAATCCCAAAGTCAAGGATTTTCTTTTAATATTAAAAATAGCAAAGCAACCGTATTTATCAGTTTAGCCAAAAAAATCACACATTGCTTTTGCAGGTAGTTAAGGTCTGACATAGAAATTAAGTGTATCTTTTGAAGCAAGCTTTTATTACCTTAACCTTCAGTGTAGTTAAATTGCTTCCATGTGTAAATACTTTTCTAAATATCCCTGTATCAGTAGGCCAGGCATCATGTCGTGAATCAAAAATCATGTTGCTTTTTGCTCCCCCTGGAAGTCAGGTGTTGATATTTTCTGAGAAACTGTTTGCTCTGTAGTTACTGTGCTGGAGCAAATCTGAAGACATATTACTGTGGAGCCAGCGGTTTTTAGAACATAAATGGAATACCCCTCCAGCCTGCTGTGACGAATTTCCTGCACAGTCATGTCCTTGAATCATAAGCAATCAGTGAAGCATAGTTGCAGGAAACGATTCTGGGAAAGAAACCTGGGAGATAACTACCTTTTAGAGGGACAAATGTAAGCAATAAAGCTATAGCTCTGATCCCACAATCAGCTTCAGGTTAATTCTTGAAATTACAATGTATTGAACCTGCCAGAGGATCTTGGTCTTGAAAAGGCACAGGTCTGTAATAATGATTTTAATCTTAAAGAGTACAAGAACCATCTTACTAAATTAGAGATTCTTCCATTGTTTAATAGACATTGAATAAAAACCTACCTTCAGTTATTCTAAAAGATGATGAATGCTTTCAAAGAGAGCTGTTTGTTATTCCATGACAAAAAGCCAAACCTCTTAGACACCTAAGTGTAGATTTAGGAGTCTGTCTTTTGGCACTCCTGTTAAGAAAATTCTGAGTGCTCTTCAGGGCCATGATCTGTACTCCTTCCTCTGTCTTGGATAAATGAAACTAACAAAATCTAATAAAACAAATGTGGAAACTGGAGCTGGTATCCTAGGTACAAAAATGCAAGCATGAACACTTTCGTTAAGCCCCTCAAAAGGAACTTTTTTAATGAATACCAGAGATGATTGGATATTTTCTTGTTTTTGCTTTCTTAAAATTCCAGCAAGCTCCAAGCAAGAGGTTTCTCTCAGCACCTCTTGGCCTGGAAGACTGCAAATTTCTGTCTTGATACAGATTCTTTACAGAGTCCATACATGAGAGAAGAAAGATCAAAAGTCATTTTTTTATATAGTGAAAATAATGTAACTAATAAGAAAAATGAATCTCAAGAAAATAGATTCAAGAAATGATAGAAAACAAAGCATTAACTATTGAAATACAAGACTTCTTTTTTTAAATAGTTTATTAAAGTAGTTTATTTTGGATACAAGATTGTTGTGGAAAGTAACTATAAAAGTGCAATCTAACCTGAAATGCTCATAAAATCTGTCTATAACCCAAGTAGAAGTCTCTTATGTGCGCCTTTATTTTATGTATTCCTCAAAAAGATATTTGCCTGGTAGGCTATAAATGACATTGTAGTTTGTTAGTGTCCTAAATATTATTAATTATTAAAGCAGCATGTTCTCTTCTTTAAAGTAGTTATCCATCTGAATAATTGATAACATAATTGCTTGTGCTTGTTCCTATTACATAAGGGCTTGTCTGTTTGCTACTTTAACATAGCTGTCTGGAAGGAGGCTACTGATAATATGTAAAACATTTTAGTGCTTATTCAAGAGGATGAAATGGTACTATAATGATTTTTGTTGAAGAATTGCTACGTACTTATATGAAATCTGTGCTATATTAGTGTCTCAGGGAGTAAATGTCACCATGGTTCACCTTGGGATATTATACAGTAAGCAGCTGGTACATTTTTGTGTTCCTCTCATTTTCTTTGAGCCAAACAGTTGCTGAACTCTCTCACGCAATAGCTTTGTTTAACTGCACCCATAATCTCTTAGCACTCTTTGTTTCCCACATCTTGGATTAGATGGCAGCCTGCAAAGCAGCTTAAAACCAGCAGAATGGTTGTCAAGGGATCAGAGTGGCAAACTGGTAAAGCTATGAGGAGGGAAGGAAGGATGAAGAAGAACATGGAATGATCTCATGATCATGTGTGACACATGGCAGCCATGCTTCAGTCCTTTGGTCCTTGAGACTTGGCAGATTTTTAGCTAATACTGTGAGCAAATTATAAATTGTGAGAAGGATTTGTGTGGCCATTGTGTAAAGTATTTGTTGGTCGTTCAGGAAGACTGACTCTTGAGCACCAGGGTAGCGGGCCATACTCTGATTGCTGGGCCTCCGGTCCCTACTGCAAAGTGGAGTTTTCTGTTAGTCCAATCCTACTGTTGCATTAGGTACCTCCTGGAGGTCATATGTGTTTTTTCCACTTGCTACTGTAAACAGAAAGCAGAGCAGCCTCTCCAGTTGTGTCCAGCTGCCCTAATAGTCATAGGTATAGAAAACTCGATAAATGGTTCATGATTCATTCTTTGCCTTACAAGTCTTTGACCTGGGAGGATGTGGTATGCAAAGGGAAGGAGCTCTTTGCCCTGTCATAAAAATTGAAAGTTGTCTCAGCATGGTAAAAAATTGTTAAGAATATGATGAAGAAAGCTGTAATCTCTGTGGAAAGGAGGGATTTAATTGTGATGCTTCAGTAGGGGAGTAGCTGTTGGTACAACAGCTTGTGAGTTTTCTCAGCTTCTGTACTAGATTGCACAAAATGGATATAATATTATAGGCTCTAGTTCTGTGATTATTTTCATACTATATTTTTGTGAAGAACTAAAGACCGCAGGCTCTGGAGAAATTCTAGGTGCTTATTGCTTTGTAAAGATCTGGAGAACCAGTTGCAAAAAATTTGTAAATGGAGATTCTTGCCTCTTTTTACACGTTAACAAAAAGCTGCTACTACTTCTTCTCAGTTGGTACCATTGTAAGAATTGAGGATTTTGCTCCCAAGACTCTGCTTTAAGCGGTTGTCATGTCACCTACATAACAATGTCTGTGTGTTGGCTGCCTCCCTACGCTACTTTGTGACAGCAAAGCAAGTACCCTGCCACTCTTTGCCATAGCAATGGAAAATAAACATCTGGCTGGCTGTCTCTTCAGAAAATACAAAACGCAACTTCTGAGAGAGTGTCTACATACCACAGCATTGCTTTGTCAGAGAAATAATACTTTCTCTAAGAAAAAAAAAGCCCCAAAAACTTTAAAATCACAGTGTGCAGCATTAACATCTGGTTTAAAGTGTGTTAAGAGCCAACAACTCAATGTCAATTTGGTCTGACTTTACGGTATTACTTTCTTGATTATGGCTCTCGCTGGGGGAGCTGAGCATTTCGATATCATCCAAAGCCCCTGAGAACGATTCAAACCAGCTGGTGTTCTCTATATTACATAATTACAAAGCACATAGTGCCGTTTGGCATACTGAAGAGGCACTGGGGGCCCACTTCTCAAAATATTTACAGCCTTTTATTCTTCTCTAAACAATCATTTGCATAGTAAAAGTGATATACAGCACACCAACATGCAGGTTTACTTTATTTTCACTTTCTCAAACTTTCCTGGAAGTGGCTGTGTTTATCAGTGAGTAGGCAGAAGGGAGATGAAGCTGTAAGGGATAAAGGCTGTCATGTTTCCAGGAAAAGCTTTATGTTGACTCAGTCAGTGAAAGATGAGGAATCTTTCAAAGATAACCTGAAGTGTAAAAGTTGTCTTGCCTATGTGAAAGCATAACATGAAACGACTTCCCCGGGAAGCAGAGATGCTAGAAGCCAGGAGAAGTTGCAAGTGACTAAGCTGGACATGACAGGGTTGTCCATGTGTAGATGGGATGCAGTGGCTGCATCTTTACCAGAGTTGCACGTGTGTATGTGTGTGTCTTTGGTTTGAGTAACATAGTGAGATCGGCTTCTTTCTAAGCAAAATTGCTAAAGCTGTATTTCATCTGAGGTGATTAAAAAGCAGAGGACATTATCGATAGCTGAGATGCTCCAAAAAAGAGGAAAGGAAAAATCTATTGGAGTTTCTATTGTTGTATTAGCCTGAGAGAATTAAAGTTACACACAAAGGGATAGGTGAATGGTTGATGGTAACTGTCTGTTTTCTCCCTACCACACCAATAAAATGCATACACTTCTTGTACATACACAACTCTTGTACTACAAATCCCTATCTAATCTGAGCTGCCACAACTTACCATCGTGCCATGTGCAGGAAGCATTGCACAATGTAGCTAAAATCCTTCAAAGCCCCAAGTTCTTCTTAAGTTTTCCCTTACTAAATTTATGTTTGTCAAAAGGAATCACGTACAGCAATGTTAAATGAGAGATTAATTACTTTTTAAAGGCTTTCATGCTGCATAGTACAGGTTTTCTCTCTGTTTTGTTTTGGTTTAAGAGATCATTCAAAGAACTTAGTTATGTTGCGTGTAGGGCTCAACCCCAAATCCTTTGTCATTTCATCCACAAAGCTTCAAATCTGATTTGACCTAAACTTTTACCCCTTATAAAATTATTTTGGGGAGGAAAAAAATTATTAGCTGAAAGTGAGCATAGGCAAATTATTAGATACATTATAGGGAGGCTAGTATTTACCTATTGTCTGGGATCTGAATGGTTGGTATGAACAGATAGGATTACTTGTAAATCTCTGCAGCCTGCAGGGAGTGTTATCATTCAATTACCACACAGCAAGGGTTACTGAAACTAATTTTTGGTGTCTGTCTGCTTCCCACTTTCAAGATGTTTTAATGCATTGCATAATTTGGACTGTTGATGAAGGTATTATAAGCGCAGAATCAAAATGGCAAATGTAATGGCAGTCTGCATGGACCATTATAAGTGGGTTGCTGAGCACAGTGACACAGTATGGCAGGTGCCACTGTGTAGTTAAACCTGAAGACTGCAAACCTTACTGAATTCTTAACTATTTTTTGCTGTCTGGTCCACTGTAGAATTTGACTGAGTTCCAGTGGGTTTCACAGCTGACTTCCTAAACCTATACATGAGATAGGGCAAAAAAAGGATGCTCCTGTCACACGGAACAAGGAGACAAACACCTTCACCAGACAATGTCATGTTAGATAACCAGACATAAGCAGACTATTGGATCTCCCATTGCACTGATTCTCAATTTAGGCATACCACCAAAGTACCTGCTACAGGAGATTCTAGAAAAAATTACCTTAAGCCTGCTGGACAGCTGAAGATGAACTTGTTTATCACCTTAGTTTCTCCAAGAAAATACCTAACTGCATTTTAATGTATGCTGTTTATGTAAGAGCTGCATGAATGCTCAAATAGGAAACCATGCCATGTTTACATGGCAACCATGACTGTTGCTTTACAATTCATCTTATCCTCTGGTTCTCATTTATGATTCTGCTAGATTTGCCTTACAAGCTTTCCTGAGCAGAGACAACATCATGAAGGCAAAAGGAGGGAATTGAAGCTAAAAAGAGATTTATTTATGACAAAAGTGATCAATAAGCCAACAAAGGAGAAACACTCTGCTGGTCCACATACTTACAAACAAGGAAAAATTGCTTGGGGATTTGAAAGCTGGGGGCAGCCTTGGCTGCCATGATAATGAAATGCAGAAGTTCAGGATCCTGCAAGGAGTTTACAAGGCAAAAGGCACGATCACAACACTGGGCTTCAGAAGAACAGGCTTTCATCTGTTGATCAACCTGCTTGGAAGGATCCCGAGGGATATGGCCTTGGAGAGAAGAGGAGTTCAGGAGAACTGGTTAATTTTCAATTATTTCCTCTTCCAAGCTCTGTAACGGTCCAGCCTGTTGTTCAGGAAGTCAGGCAACTTTAGCAGGAGGCCTGCAAGGATGAACGAGGAGGTGCTAACAGAAACCAAACATAAAAAAGGTAGCAGATGAGTTGGAGGCTGGGGGAGGTGGATTGGGGTGCACAAGGATGGTTTAGGAAAGCCAAAGCCATGAGCAAAAGGCCATGTACAAAATAGGCACTGATACAGACTAAAGGCTTAGCTCTTGAGTCTCACAGACTAAGAATTTCTTTTCAGAAGTGGATCTGTGAGTATCCTGGAACCTGTTACCCTAATAACAGCCACAACACATAGAAAGAAATCCAGGCATTTTTGTTTTGTTTTGTTATTGTGTCTTTTCTGCGTGCCATTTTTAGGTTTTTCAGAATGTTCTGCTCTCCTAAGGATAACAGATTTAGCCACCTGCTCCATTGAAGTGCAAGCTATTATTAGGCATCCAGTGTTCCAAACAAAATAAATTTTTGTTATGTTCTGACATCTTTTAGGATCCCCCTTACTTCTCTAGTTACTCGGTATAGTGGCAAAACCTAGTTCTATCTTGGATGACTGTCTAGATACCATGGGTTTTCAATGAAACAGGAAAGGAAGCTGCAATGCAGGGCAGAAATACTCCTGCGCTTCTGATAATTTATTCAGAAACAGCAGAAACCTCCTGCACAGTAGCTCACTGAAATCCCAATGATACCATTCCCCCTTCTCATCCAGACAAATAGTGTTCCCAGTCTATAACATATACCTGAAAAATGCCCTAGAAAGGTGGATGATTATATCTATCCGCTCACTACAGAAAGAGAACAGTCAAGTCAATGCCATATCTGGTGAAGTTCATGTTCTTTCAACACTACCTGTTTTAACACTATGCTCACTTTTTTCAAAAGCCATGCACTGGAGCATCCTGTTAGCATGTATATTTTTTAGCATAAAAATGCCCTTCAAGTTTATATTTTGAAGTTGAATTTGGAAGTCTGCAGAGGCAGAAGCTTGAAGATTTCAGCTACATACTCCTTTCCATATACTCTCTGCTCATTCTGACTGTGAAATCAAAGAAGAAGAAGGAGGGGCAACAGAGTCATTGACACAATCAAATCTGGTAAAACAGATGATGGTTTTAATGGAATTCCTCTGGAGCCTCAAAGAGAAATCCATAAATCAGCTATGAATAAATCAGCAAACGTTTACCTACATGGATTTCAGATTTGTTGCTATAGCGCACAACCTGTTAAAGAAACTTGAATCAGTGTAAGAACACTTCACAACAAAAGTCTAATTTCTACTAATAAAATAGATCCCTTGAAGAAGGCTGCATACAAATCTCTTACCAGGCAATGGGTCCTTCCACGCTGTGGCTGGAAAGATGTTGTGGATTGAATACCCATCTTCCTGAATGGGCTCTGGTCTGCACACCAAAGAGATACAGGCTTTGCCTTTCACCCTGACACTTCAAACACATTTGCATGTAGATGAAAAGAGAATATTTGACAAAAGTAAAATTTAAGACAGATTTTTGTCCCCTTGCTTGTAGGTTTTGCTCCACAGTTAGTGCAGCTTTCAAATACTCTTTGTCACACCTCCAAAATAGTATTCCTTTTCCTTCTGACATCTTTTAGCACCTCTCTTACCTCTCCAGCTACCTTAATATAACAGTGACATCCATCCTGTGTGATTTTGTTGTTGTTTATAGAAACTGGAAAAAGCATGTGTAGCTGGAAGCTTGTCTGCCTCAATATAGATAGACCTTACTAGGTTATATATCTATATATCTATATTAACAATATAGTTACTCAAAGCTGACTAAAAATTCCATTAATTACATGTGAATATTTTTCTCTCAAAAAACCTAAGCTATTTTACAGTCTATTCTCGTGAATATTTTTCTCTCAAAAAACCTAAGCTATTTTACAGTCTATTCTCTGTTCTAATTTGCTTCTGAAACAGAAACTTCAATGAAAAGTAGCCATAATCCCCTTTAATGTACAGGCAGAGTGGATAGTGAATCGCTTGTAGAATAGACAACATACCTCTCCAAACCTGCATAAAACAGTGTAGCTGCTTTGTTCTTTGCTAGATTTAAATCTATTTTTTAGCTAGCAGATTCAACAGTCTGTGTGGTGCCACTACACAATTTAATGATATTTAATGATTGCATTCAATACTATTATTAATAAAGCTCAACAAGAAGAACGGTGTTGTGGAAAAGCAATAATATCCCTTATGACAGCTCAAATAACGAAGTAACCATTATTTTATTGAATATGTGCTGTATCTTGATACGATTAATTCGTGTTGAAAAGACTTTTCACCTATTACAAGAGAATAGGCTTTTCACACATAGTTCAATTTCTTTTACTGGCTTTAATAATTACATTTATCTGGTACTATTTTTTCTCCTCTGCAAAAACGTGCATAGTAATTTTTGTGTGTGTGTATATTAGCTTGAATTGCCTAGTTTCTTAACTCTGTAAAGGCGCATTTTAAGAGTCTGTACATCTTGCCTCTCTTGTTCACAACTAGTGTCCGTATATTCAAGGTGGATAATGCAGTTTGTGTTCTTCTGAATAGTATTTATCTACCTTTCTAAATGTTGATCTGTATGACATTATTATAAATCATAATCAAACCCTTATTTGCTGAAAGCTTCTAAGAAACATCACTTTAAAATGTTCCTTAAACATTCAGTTGAAAGTGATACCTTTTTAAAATGCATGGCAGCCAGCATTTTGCTACTTGAAAAAAGAAAAAAACCCTAAAGCTTAATGAAGCAAATGCGTCAATTAGGTAATTAGCTTAAAAAGCAAAAAGGAATTTCATGTCACTTTTACTTACTAAACCTTAGGATGTCTTACTAATTTACACATTAGATTTTTCTCATAAAGAAGTCAATAGATTGTGAGCTTGTAACTTCATTTACACGGATGGTAAAAATAGATATAGAAAAGGAAATTTGTAAAACTTGAAGAATGATGCCTACTATGGAAGAGTAGTTTGCTCTAACATAGGTCTCAGCATATGAAATTAAAATGTTAATTAATAAAATCATGCTTTAATTTCTTTAATTCATTTGCAGGAAGAATTTAAGGAATAGTGTACAGGGAGATTATTGTCTTGAATGCTATGTGTTGCAGTACCAGTAATTATCTTTACAGCAGAAGGCTTTAGTTTCGCTCTGTTAGAAGCTGATTACCTCTGTTAGGGAGGCAGGGTTTTCAGCCTTTCCATCTCTACTTTAAGGAATCCAAACATGATTTCCCTGTTATGATTTACCTTTGCTGACTTGAACATGGATATATATCCTCACCGTTGTACTGCAAGCGCAGGATGAGGTAGGTGAAAAGGAAAGATTCTTGCAACTGTGTCCTGATTTGTAAGATGATGTGACCTCCTTTAAAACAGCCAATAATCCATATCCATTTCTAAAAAGCACCTAATACCTCCCCCCTCCTGTGAATTACATCTGCTGTTTTTTTGATGGGTGAGGGTTGTTCTGTTTTAAGCACATGATATTTTCCAGCCACAATGTTCAAAGAAACTCAAGCAAGACTGCAGTGGAAAGGAAACAGAGAACTTTCTCAGTTTTATCTGTTTCTGAGTACTAATATGTAATGGATGAAGGCCCAGAGAAAGGGGCATCAGTGTAGTAGTGAAGTTACTGAGAGGTGTTGCATAGCTTTATAACTTGTTTTTGCAGGCTTTTTATATAATCCTTAATCACTGAGTATCCTTAAATCTAAAGTTCCCTTGCCTGAGGGTTTTATAATCTAGTATTGTATCAGTGCTCTCATTAGAAACTTCTTTCAGATTACACTTTGATCATTTCTAGACTTATTATTGCTTTCTCACGTGGACTAATATCCAAGGAAAATAGCTAATGAAAGAGATTCTACCTAGTTAAAACCCTGACCTTGAATTCTGACATCTTGTCTTTGCATGCAACATCTGCTCTTGGAGACTGATTGACAACTGACTTTTCTTTGAAGCCATAGGTCTTAGCTGTTTTTTTAAGAAAGAAATTTTCAGAGGCTCACCTAATTCTTCAAGGTTCTATGAAGGTCTTATATTAATTCTTGATTAATTTGGCTATTGACTGCACAGCTCTTTTTCCTTTATACTGTTAGCCTCTATCTTCAAATAAATGAAATTGTGTTTAACAGGATTTTATGGATATCTTTCTTAGAGGTACATGTAAGGGCTTTTAAAACTCATTTTATAACTATTCTATAAAGCTTAACTCCAGCTCAAAATTCTAAATTACTCAGACTGACCCAAAAACTTGAGTCTTATCTACAGAGGAAAAGCTTACCCTCAGGCTGTTCTGTAAGTTTGAGTTCTGTATGCTGCTAACCTGGCTGTGTTTGAGATGTGGCTGTATGGCCGCTATATGCCAGCTGAGGGCTTCTGTGCTTCAGCAGAGGAGGAATAGAAATGCAAGAATTTACTTGCCTCTATCAAATTCCCATGTGAACTGCTGTAACCTAGTTGCAACTGTACACAATTTTTGACAAAAAATCCTTATAAAATAGACTAACATGCTTCAAAATCAAGTTGTGCTTTCGTATATTATGAGGCAGAGTGCTTGAATCAAGGCCACTCAGATGTGATCAGTCTATTTCAGTTCTCTGTTTTACCTTTGGTTTCTCCTCTTTTCCCTACACTTTCTAGGGAAGCATGGTTCCACTACAGTCCAGAAAGATATAGCATGGTCTGTGAGCCTGCACGTCTGCTGTTTGGCCTCCTTTCTGCTTAGGGACCATCTTGTCTCCACACTTGCTGTTACTGTCATTACCTGTGCTGCCAGTCTGCATAGGCCAACAGGTGCAAAAGTAACTGGAATATGCTTGATGAGGTTCAATTAATCTTTTTTTTTTTCCCCTCTCTTTCGAGTTTCTCTTTAGTTGTGCCAGACTGGCTTAGCCTGCAATCTTGCTAAGCCTATAGGGCAATGGCTTTTAGCTAAGCAACGCTCTGAGCATGTCTAATTTCTCACCCCATTGGCCTGCCAGCTCCAGTGGACTGGCTAAATGGTTTTCAACCTGTCAGCACCGAAGGACAAGAGGGCAATATTTTGTCGCACAGCTATAAAACCACTTCAGCAAAGCTGTAAGGATTGCAGAATGTTATTGTACTAGGATGCATAATGCCATCTGAACCTTTCACTAATATTGATACTAAAAAAAAAAAATAATGACGCCGCAAAACATGGGGTGCTGTGAAACTATTTTGTTTATGTTTTAAGTGTCTGGGGATCTCTGTTTTTCCTCACAAACGCTCTGTCTTCCAGACGGTCTTGGTTTTATTGTGGATGTGAGGACATTTCTCTGGGAGTTTGCCTTTTATTATCAGCCCTTTTGCTGCAGCTTGTGAGGGCTCTCTCTTCCTCATCAGTGACCCTCCTCAGCTGCCCTCCAGGTCCTTCCAGGAGCCCCTGACCCCACACATGGCATTTTGCTGGCAGAAGTCCCTTTTGCAACTTTGCTGGTGTGCTCAAGCCATGCTTGCAGTGCTGTCCCTATGCTTGTGCTAGACTGGGAGGAGTTTGGCATAAAAAAATGTAGTGGCTTAGTGAAGGGCCAGACCATGTGTGGGACTACAGAATGACGCACAGGTCTGGCACCACCAATACCACACTAACATTAAAATGTAATACCTTTCATAATTCTGACAGGTTTGATGTTATTGCTGTTCCAGGAAGAGGCTCCAAGCAATCAAGTTCATTCCTGACCCTTTGTCTATCACATGTATGCTCCTTTATCTACCCAGGATGATGGGTTATTTTGAAAGTGGAAGTATTTCAGGGAAAAAGGATATTAGAGGAGTTCATCAAGTGAACAATCTTATTTAATATTCTCCTTAATGACCTTGACTCACTAACAAAATTTGCTGATAAAGCAGAGATGGGGTCAATCTCAATGCAAGGGAGGTGTTGAATAACAAGTAGGATGAACTGGGTAATATCGAGAGATGAAATGAATAAAAAGAGATGGATTTTAATGTAGAAAAGACAAAGCCAAGCATCAGAAGCAAGTAATGATTTCTGCTATATTCTGAGTTCTCATCAGTTAGAATAAAAAAGACTTCGTGCGTTAGGCAGTCATAGGATGTTCATGAAATACTGATGAGATTTGGCTGTGCAAAACACATGATAACAAGAGGCATGTGATAAGGTATTTCTAGCCCTTGTACTCAGTAGTATCAACTATTTAAAATGTTGATAGGGTTCTTTCTGAAATGCCATGGACACGTCTGTCTTCAGCAAGGATGAAAATTGTATTGAAATAACTGCAAATAAGGACTCCTGGGATTGCAGGTTATCAGGGAAACGATGTGTTTGTTCAAGAACAAATAGATGTCAGCCAGATGTGTGTACCTCTTGCCTAGAAAATTTCTGCAAGTACTGAGACAACCACTGCACTAGCTTTCCAGTGGGAATAGGAAATCTAACCAGATTTAAGATGACACTTGGTAAGGTTATAAACAGGATTATGTGACACAACTGCTTGTCTGCTATAGCAGGGGACTAGATTTGGTGGCGTGCAATTGCTTCCAGTATACATTTTCCCTTTGAAGAGAGCTTTTAAGTTTTCAAGCATTGAAAATAAAATTTAATAATACACAACAGAGAGATGCATTCTCAAAACTATTTAACCTCTGCAAAAGAGGCAGTGAAGGATAGAGCTGTGGATCTCTTTTGCCAGAAATATTTACCTTTATTCTCCGTAAGAGATTCTGGAGGGTTGTGTTGAAGTTTCTTTGTAACACGAGGAGAGTCTTGCATGGTATTGACTCTTCCCAGCTGACTGGAAGAAACTTTTCCTCACAGAATCTGAGCCTCCCTGGTTTGGAAATAAAAATATTTATATCCTGGAGTTCCACGATTTTTCATCTTCCTAAAAAGAAGCTTGCCTTTCTCTCTGAGTTTCTCGGAGTCACCAGTCTTTCTTGAACTTTGTCATAGTGTAGACTGATTCCAGGCATTGCCTTTTTGTCATCTTTGTGTTTTTTTTTCTTTCTGTCTGCAACATGTGTCTGGATTGTGACAGGAAATGCATAAGCAACTTGATAATGATAACATCTGTGTGTAGTGACAGAATCTTTCAGCTGAAAACACTTTTCAGCTTTTTCATCATTTTTGCAGAAGGGTTCCTTTATTCTCAGCCCACATTTGGTTATTCTAAAATAATATTCCTAGTTTTAGTTGAGATACTAAAGAAAAAATTCCCATCGCTGTTTTTCTAAGAAATTCCAAGTATTTGCTCTCAAGGAACTCTACTTACTTTGACAGTGACCAGATATAATGCTGGTTACTTTCCAAGTTCAAAGATCATAGAATCATAGAATTATAGAATCATAGAATCATAGAATGGTTAGGGCTGGAAGGGACCTTCAAAGGTCATCTAGTCCAACCCCCCTGCAAGGAACAGGGATATCTCCAACTAGATCAGGTTGCTCAGGGCCTTGTCCAACCTGGCCTTGAACGTCTCCAGGGATGGAGCATCCACCACCTCTCTGGGCAACCTGTTCCAGTGTTCTACCACTCTCATAGTAAAAAATTTTTTCCTAATATCCAACCTGAACCTACCTCCCTCTATTTTAAAACCATTACCCCTTGTCCTATCATAACTGGCCCTCCTGAACAGCCTCTCCCCATCTTTCCTGTAGGCCCCCTTGAGGTACTGGAAGACCGCTATAAGGTCACCCCAGAGCCTCCTCTTCTCCAGGCTGACCAGCCCCAACTCTTTCAGCCTGTCCTCATAGGAAAGGTGCTCCAGCCCTCTTATCATCTTTGTGGCCCTCCTCTGGACCCTCTCCAACTGGTCCATGTCCTTCTTATGTTGGGGACTCCAGAACTGGACGCAGTACTCCAAGTGAGGTCTCACGAGGGCAGAGTAGAGGGGGAGAATCACCTCCCTCGACCTGCTGGCCACGCTCCTCTTGATGCAGCCCAGGACGCGGCTGGCCTTCTGGGCCGCAAGAGCACATTGCCGGCTCATATCGAGCTTCTCGTCCACCAGTACTCCCAAGTCCTTCTCCTCAGGGCTGCTCTCGATCCAATCACCACCCAGTCTGTATTTATGCCTGGGATTGCCACGACCCAGATGTAGGACCTTGCATTTGGCCTGGTTAAACTTCATGAGGTTGGTACGGGCCCACCTCTCCAGCCTGTCAAGGTCCCTCTGGATGGCATCCCTCCCTTCCAGCGTGTCGACGGCACCACACAGCTTGGTGTCATCGGCGAACTTGCTGAGGGTGCACTCCATGCCACTGTCCACGTCACCGACAAAGATGTTGAAGAGGGCCGGGCCCAACACGGACCCCTGAGGGACGCCACTTGTGACCGGTCTCCACTTCGATATTGAGCCGTTGACCACTACTCTCTGAGTGCGGCCATTGAGCCAATTCCTTATCCACCGAGTGGTCCATCCATCAAACCCATGACTCTCTAATTTAGAGAGAAGAATGTCATGCGGGACAGTGTCAAAAGCTTTGCACAAGTCCAGGTAGATGACATCCATTGGTCGACCCTTGTCCACCAATGCTGTCACCCCATCGTAAAAGGCCACCAAGTTGGTCAGGCACGATCTGCCTTTGGTGAAGCCATGTTGGCTGTCACCCACCACCTCCTTGCTCTCCATGTGCCTTAGCATGGTTCCCAGGAGAATCTGCTCCATGACCTTGCCAGGCACAGAGGTGAGGCTGACCGGTCTGTAGTTGCCCGGGTCCTCCTTGTTCCCCTTTTTAAAAATGGGGGTTATGTTCCCTCTCTTCCAGTCATCGGGGACCTCGCCAGACCGCCACGACTTCTCGAATACAATAGCCAGTGGCTTGGCAACTTCATCCGCCAGTTCCTTCAGGACCCGCGGATGGATCTCATCAGGTCCCATGGACTTGTGCACCCTCAAGTTCCTCAGATGTTCTCGAACCTGGTCTTCAAGTACAGTGGGCGGTGGTTCATCCTCACAGTCCCTGCTAGTTCTTTCCACAGCTTGGGTGGTAAGACAAGAGGCTTTACCATTGAAGACTGAGGCAAAAAATTCATTGAGTACCTCAGCCTTCTCTATGTCCTGGGTAACCAGAGCACCAAATTTCAAAGACCTCAGAAAACAGGCATCTAATTATTATAAGAGCCTACATCTGAACAAAGGTGGTCAGCAATTTTACCAGATCCAAAAGGATTCATGAGAATGAGAATAACTGAGTCCCTAAACAGTTCACAGAAAGGGAGTAATTCAGTTACTATCACAGTTTTAACAGACACCAATTTAGCATCCACAAGCAGTTTTCTCTCAGACTCCTAGATATTCGTATCTTAGGCTTCAAGAAAAGAAACTGAAGGATTTACCTTCCAGATGATAAGCATCATTGTATTTCCCAGTCAACCTTAGAAAATACACAATTTTTTTGACTTATGCATTCATTAAACAACTTGATCTTCATTGTGCTCCAGAAAGGACAAATTGCAAAATTCAGCTCAGGAATTCATTAGTTTTGCTGTGCTGTCAATTATATCCATATCCTAGTTTTCTGAAGTTTTGAGTTTCAGTGGAAGAAAGATTCTTTAATTTTCCTTCCAGTTCTGGATCTCTTACCCAGCATGTTCTAATTTCCCAAATTCTTAAACTAAGTCTGCAACAATAAGTATAGAGAATTCCAGCAGGAAAATATTGTACTTAATAATTTCAGTCTCATTATTCCCTGAGCCTTTGATCATTTTACAGATGAGACACTCTTTTTTAAAAAAGAAATGTATGTTAAAACATTTCCTATTAGCAGTTATAGTGGGCTCATAGAGTTAGTATGTATGGACAGCTTATGCATCTGGAGTCCTTATGTGTGCATTTTTCCTTTGCATACTGTGGCTCTCAGACCAAAAAGCAGGATTTTCCATCCTTTAAAAAGTTTGGTTGGAATTAAAAAATCCTCTAGCTCTCTGTCTCCGTTCTAGGATTTTCAGAACTTAACTAGTTGACTGCAACTTTGGTTGACATAACGTAATTAATGCGAACAGTTACCACTGAAGAGAAAAATTCCTACTAGTAGCTACTATTAACCACTGTCCACTACTGTGGACACACAATCTGTATACCTAAAACATTTCTGAGTGCATGTAATGCTTCATAAAAGGTTACCCTGGCTCATTTAAAGAACAGGGCTGCTTCTTGGGCAAAAGGCGGCAATGTTTCAGTTTTGTCAATTTGCTGCTTGGCTACCATATTTTCAGTGCATTTCTGCATGTAACACAAAAAAAAAAAAAAGGGAAGTGAATAAAGAAAATAGAAGATGTTCAATAAATGGCACTTTTACATTCTCATAATCCTTGTCTTTCTGCCTCTGCTCTCCCAAACTTTTTTACCAATTCTTCCTCTCCTTCAGCATTCACCATCTTCCCAGCTGGGCAGGAGTCATCTGCTGCTGGGATTGGTTTTGAGTTCTGGACATACTGGCTGCCTATCTGATTTCTGCTGCTCAAAATGGGCAAAATGTTCTTTCTACCTCTACTTTCAGGAAAAAAGAGATACTTAACGATTCTTACTCCTCTACCTGAGTGATATCTAAGAACTTCATTCAGTTTTAAAGCATTTTAAAACATTTAAACATGGAATACTAAAACATTCAATTTCATTTAGAGTTTCAAAACAGAGGAAATAATAATAAAAAAACACACCACAAATAAATCACAGATCATATAAGACACTAACAAAAGAAAAAAATCCATTCTTTTCCCTAATTTCTATTTTTTTATTCCAAGGTATAAGGATTGACCTGCTGTAAGGAATCACGGAGCACTATATGCACATTAGTGAAGGAAATACCTGTCCTTGTTCAGCATGCTTTTTAAGAAGAGAATATCTAGAACAATTTATTAAATAATTAGTAAAAATATGCCTGAGGTCTACCTAATTGGGGGATAAAAGTCAGAGTGAAAGGGGTCTCATGGGAAGACCTGTTTAGCAAAACATGAAAAGTAGATCATTTTGACTTCTTAGATTTCATGGAAGGAAGGTTGATAATTTTGGTTGAACTGAACCTGAGATCTACAACACAAAACTATGAGATGTGAAAGACTGCAGAAGCACTCTTTGAGAAAATAGTTTAGGGGAAAAGAAAATAATGGTAAGATGGCCAGAGAAGTTGTTCTCAAAAATAGCTTGTTTTGTCAGTAGAAGGGAGAAGGACTTGCGTCATTTAAAAATACAAGTACTATCTGGCGGTCTGTTTTTAATAAATGTTTGCTGTTTGCTAGGATTTCCACAGGGCTGCTCTAGATTAGTCAATAAGAAAGATGCCGAAGTATGAGAAATGCATAGCTCTCCTTCAGCGTAGTCTTACTCTTCACCTTTGCCAAGGAGCATCTTCTCCAGGTGAGATCTGTTCCCAGCAAGTGGTGGTGGTTGAATGCGTGACAGGAAATTGAAGTAATTTCTTGTCTTAGGAAGTAGAAAATCTGATGGGCAAAAAGTACTCAGATGTTTTTTGTACTGTAGTTCTTTTTGTATTGAACATGTCTGTGGAATTTTGAGACCCTCTTCTAACTTTAAAAACCATAAAACCCCTATAGATGTTACTCACTGAGAGTATTTCAGATTATTCACTGCCATTTAAATCAATACTACTTTTCTCCCTTATTTTTTCATGGCTTTATTACCTCACTCACACACAAGTTTTAATTCAAAATATTGTCTGTAGCTATTCCACCTTTAGGTAGGTGCCTTGAATGATTATCAGCTATGATTACTAGTTCCAGTGGAGAAAATATTGGGTGGGGGTTTTTTCTTTTTCTTCTTTTTTCCTGCATGCTGCTCCAAAAGACACTGACACATGGTACTTCAGCCTTTGGACACAACAGTTGCCATGGGAATCTGAATGTTTACCCCCGGGTCCTTTGCAAAAGTACACCTTCCTTGTGGCAAAAGTGTTTCTATGGTAACGTTTTACTGGAGGCCACAGAACTTACACAGGATGTGCCACAAGGCTTCTTTTGCACATTAGCTGTCTTAAATACGTCAATACAGGTTTAGCTATATTAAGGCAGGTAATGGTGAGAAGAAGTGTTTCCCTTGGTGACTAGACTCTCTAGGATTTATTGAATACAATTCATCAAAATTTTACTTTATTCCAGGTTTTTATTCTGTGCACTTTCATTATTTCTGATGGGATGCCCTATTTTTCCATGGTAGTCATTCTCTGAATAATATTGGCTGATTGTATTATCTTCAAAGAAAATGCTGTATCAGTATCACTTTTAGTCCTTCTTTAATAAACCCAACAGGACTTTTGATTTTGAGAAGATGTTACTGGTGTTTTTCAGCTTCCTAAGATGTCATTTGGGTGTTCATAAGGAAATCACTATCTGTAGCAAATGTACTGGACTGAGGGGTTAAGTATGGGTTTTTATTGTTTCTTTTGATTCACTATAGATCATTGTCACCTCTGATAATGGCTTTCACCTTAAAAAATGAGATGACACTTCTCAAATTAAAATGGGCCATGTTTTCTCACTGAGAGTCATCCATTGATGTCGGCTTCCATTTACAGCAGAGCCTGAGCAGGCAGCAGTGTTCTTGCCGTGTAATAAATAATTTTGGGTTATCATCATTGTTTTATTACTGTGCTATCAGCCTTTATATTTATTCCCATCCATCAGTGAAAGGACTCTTATTGCTGCCAGGTATGTGGGCCCATTTTGTTTCCCCGACTGTTTCAAAACGCTGGTCCTGGCTTTGCATCAGCCATTGCTTTGCTTTCACTATTGGGACTAGCTACAGTGTGGGTTATTATTAATGTCAATCATTCTCTGCTGGCAAGGGTACAAAAGAAGGCTTCAGCCAACACTGTGCTACTTTGAACAGGAGTCTTAATCAGATCATCTTCCTTGGCCAGGGAAAGGTGTAGAAGAGAAAATGAGACGAGCTAACAGAATTAGGACAAATAAAGGCATTTTGTGAATGCGTTTGTGACAAATTAGCTCAGACTGCAAATAGAGATTGATTTGTCTGGGTGAGATGAATTGGTTCGCAGGAATGTAAGGATCAGTCTCTTCAAGTTTAATGTGAGAGAAGGTATATTTAGAACCAATGTTGGCTTTTCTTCCAGCAGTAACTCTAGACTGAAAATAGAGTCTGAAGTTAACACTGTGGAAGCTTCTTGCTTATACAGTCTTCTTGGTTAAGGAGCAGCCATTCTCACACGGAAGTTGGATAAAATGCAAATTCTGAAAATGAGAAACAGAGTCACACCCTGTGGAATTAATACTGCCTGACACCTTACACATACTGCTACCGCAGAGGTGGCTGCCAGCAGCCCTTGTGCTCACTCACCGAGAAAAATGCAGCGTCTTATTCATTGCTGGTGTACTTAGATTCACATCCACTTGAGATGAGTCCTGTCAGTGTGCTCAAACAAAATACTCTCAGCTGTTTGCCACCATATGATTGATGCTAATTTTTTTCTTTGCCATGTAAAAGCACAAAGAGGGGAGAGGAAATAATTTCCATCCAGCCTGTTGGCATTTGGAGTATTTCATTCAAGACCATGTTACTTTACTCTGCTTTATGACACAGGTACCGTGCAATTAAAAGCTTTACATGTGAAAAATTCATGCACACGTGACTTTATCTGGCATTGAATCTTCTACTTGGAAAAATAAGCAATTCAATAATATATGGAAGCCATATTTTCAGAAGGGTTTCAGTGAGGTATCTGAAAGTATTTGAGTACTTTTTAACAAGCATTCATTGCCATGCATAAGTTACATGGCTGTGCATGCAATCATTTGATCCTTATATGTACCATTTGGTTCTCAGTTTCAGACTGACTCAAAATTGGAACATTTGTTTACTTAGCTGGATTGTTTAGAAATGTGTTTTGCCAAGAGTTTAAGCAAGCCAAATATTTATAGATGCTGTTTGCAAGGATTCTTCCTAGGGGCAAATCTGCCAGACCCCAAGAGTTAAAGCATTAAATCAGCTTACCTGAAAAGGGATGAGAAATGCTCTGTGATGCTACCTGTTCCCCCTCCTGCATTTCTTTGGTTAATTTCCATCCATGTATCTTCACCTCTCTGAAATAAATAATTTCTGTGTTCAAAATAATCAGTTTAACCCTTTTGCAATTGAATTGTGCCCAGCCAAATGAAGTCAGTTAATTCTAGTATCTTGGCCAAATCAAATTAATTAATGCTGGCCTCCACTCCTTCCTCAGGTCTTCTCTGCTGTTACACGAAACTGCACCCTGGATAAGTAGCAGGCCTTCAGGGCACCATTTATTTCTCTTTACTTAAGCCTGCTGCCCCCTCTTCTCAGCAGTTCAGAAACTATTTGATACTGCCTTTCCATGCGCTGGAAGAAGGTTGAGGCACAAAGGTTAGTATAAACCTTGTTCTCATCTTGTAGAGTGAGAATTTAACTGCTTCCTCACTTCTTCCTTCTTCTCTTCCTTTAACTTCTATCTCTAGCAGCATCTGTATTGCTCTTTTTTTCAGACCTTGATTCTGTCTTCCTACCCATGCTTGTTTCTCTTCAAGCGCAGCCCACTGATGGAAAACAGAGATAATGTGAAGGGATAGCAAGACATTTTAGTGTTTTCGTGACTTGCAGGAAAGAGAAGTCTTGATGTTTCGGAGTTTTTTGGTGGTGAGTTTTGGGTTTTTTTCACGGTGTTAGAAGACAAAGATAAAGTTAAATAAGGAATGTTGCATTAAATCTGCAATTTGGCATGGAAGAATTTCTCCCTTGAGACTACACAGTTTCACCTGTGCTCCACCTATGTCCTAGGAGCTGAGAAACTGTTCAGAAATGAAGGGAGAGAGGGCCTGGTGACGAGCTGTATGCCTCTCCTTTTTTCTTAGCCAGTAAACAGGTTTTCCTTATCTCTTGAGGTACCAGAAGAGAGCTGTCATTTTTGTCCTGTCATGGGGGAGAGGAACTGGCACAGGGAGGCAATTCTGTACCCAAGGAAAAGGTATAATATAGAGAGGGTTCCACAAGTACTCTGGGCTGTTGCCTGCATCATGGGATCCTGACCTTTCCTGCAGGATTTAATTTTGAATGGGGGTCCAGTTTAAGGGAGAAAAGGAGATTCCTGTCTTTGTTCACTGTCTCCTCTAACCTCCTTGAAAATTTTTGTAATATTTCCATTTAATCCTTGTGGAATTTTGGTGAGAAAGTTCAAACAATACCACCCTGGATGTCATTGAGAGCCAGGGTAACTCAAATAGTATTCCAATAATGAACCACCTCTTGTGGCATCAGTATTCGCTCCATAATTAAAGTAGACTTTTCCATTATACATTTGATTTTGGATCCTTCAGTGGAATCTGCCGAAGAATTTCCATCAGCTTCAAAATGGGCTAGATTTTCTACAGGACTGAGAATTTCTCCCTTCCTTCCTCCCCAAAAAAGGACAGGATTTAGATAATATTTGTGTGAAGACGATATTCCTTAAGAAGAGGATGTGTATTCATTTGTATCTAAACAAGAAAGAATAAAATGAAAATTGGGATTTCAGATAGGCTGAGAAAGGAGAATGAGCATTTTTCTTGTTAAGTGCTTAATTTTATAGTGGTGATTTATAAAAATGTGTTGTAATGAAGATTTGTAACGCAGTAAATGATGAGTTAGTGTTGTGATTTGAAGATAGATTTTTCCATCAAGGTACTTTCATTGTGACCATCCTTTTTTGTTTCTAGTTCTCATTTATGTGAAATAAGACAGTGATTACATATATATTGTTTATTTATGTGTGTTCAACAAGTAATTGGTGGTTGGAACGTGGATGTACTCATAGGTACCTAGCAGCTTGGCAAAACTAATCAGAAGCCTTGCAGTGTTTTCGTGGAGGCATTCCTTTGACAAGTTAGGTAAAAAGTGGTCCCTAAACCTGCTGTTAATGCAGTTACCTTGAAAACACTGTAGATGGACAGTGAATTAAATCCAGGACTAAATCCTTCTTCCTGCACAAATTCTTTAGACACTAGGCTGAGATTTGATACCAACTTTCTCCTTCCAAAGTCATAAACCAGGTAATTAAGCACAGCTTTCTTGCAGTGATCTCATTGAGGGGGTGGGGGTGCGTGTATCTGTGTGACCCCACCTAACCAGCAATTTCAGTGTCACTCATAATAAGATATATAGGATTCAGTAATACAGCACTCCATTATGGTTTGGATATCCTATGCAGCTATGTTAAATGAAACTCTAGCAGCAGATCATGTAAACTCAGTTATGACTGATGCAAGATATTGAAAGAATTGCTGTGACAGTTTTTGCACTCTCTTAACTAGTAGCCAAGGTAGGAGATACCATTTTTGTTTGATAGGAGCAAAATAATTTAAAAACATATGAATGAACAGAATTTATTATTCTTCATTGTACCAGATTCTTCTAGAATGAATTCTGGCAGGAGCATCTAATTAAAGTAAATAATGGTAACAGTAATACATGTCAAATAAATAAAAAGGTATCTTGGGAGACTTTACTGAATGTTTTTCACAGACTATTCAAGCTGTAATATTGGGCGGTGCTGTATTTTGCATGTTGTGTAGTGACTTATTTTAAGAGATTTTTCTTTTTTTCGGGCGATAATGTTTAACTATTTTGGGGGGTACAGTCACATTAAGTCTAAACTACATCTTTATTTGTCATGTAATTTCTTCCCAGTAATACAACAATATGGCCTGCCCTATTATTGATGTGTAGCTGGCTGAGTTATCTATCTATCTTAGCTGTCATTTTCTTTTGGAAAAATATAGATTCCAAGTTCTAATGCTTAGTACCATAATAATGACCTCTTTCTGTAAAGACATGTGGGGTGGGTTGACTGTAATCTACTAAAGGAGAAGTAATTCTTTTAGCATTGCAGTGTTTGGAAATATTCTCTTGGTTTTCTAAGTTTTTCATGAGTAGAGACTGAAGAAATTAGTAAGGAAACATATTACCAAACTTTAAATCTTCAAATTGCAATTCAGTGCCTGCTGTCTTTATGTATTGGGGTCACTCCAGAATAACACACCTGTAGGCAGAAAATGTCATGTGAAAAACAAACTTCTTTCAAAAGAGAGCTGAAAACTTCAGACGGGTTCTTAGAGAAGGAACAGTCTTGTCATCTAATGCTCCGGTTCAATCTAGCCCTTACTAAAGGTTGGTGGGCACAGAGATACAATTACTGTTTTATCCAGGTATTTTAGTTCAAGGAGTTCCAAAAATGTAAAAAGACAAAAAATCTTTCTTGTCTATTACAAGCTAATTTTAACAAAATTCAGTCATAATGTCTTTCCGTGATTTTGGCTTTCAGTTATATAATACTGTGTTGCTGAAAAAAAAACCCACAATGGTGATTAGGAGATTAGGATGGAAAAGGACTGTTGGGTTATCTTCTCTGTTATCTCAAACCCATTGAGCACATTGGATAGGAGGCAACATCAAGTAGCAGGGATTCAGGGATTTTTATTTTTTTTTCCCAGCACTATTAACTTTGATTTTGCATAAGATCCATGTGCCTCAGGGGCCTGCTAGCTTGGACAGAGGTTAGCCAGTAACTGCTAACCCTGTCTGCGTTACTATCGATTCTGTCCTTCAGGCACAGTTAAAAAGACAACTTTCTAAATAAAAATCGTGTCACAGTCCATTGGAAAGTGTATACCAAAGCAAGAGCAAAAAATAGCTAAAATGTGCTCTTCTGTCTCCTCCTTAAACAGTGGGATTAATTTTAAAGAAATGCAGGTGATTTAAATTTGCCCTATGATTAATATAATAATTAGATGTAGTGTTCTTTGGTAAGCAGTAGAACTTTTTAGATGTTTGTTCATATTTATTGGTTACATATTGAATTAGAAATCACTAAGGAAAGACCCAAGAGAGGGATAATGGATCTCCATTTGACCTGGTCACCATTTCTTGGGCTTAACTTTCTGGAGGAGATGCTGTAGAAGGTTTCTCTTTCCTAAGAGCCACTTGGGAAAGCTTCCACTTTTGTCACTTGCAGCAGAGCAGAGCAGGTCAGCCAGCAGGAACCTTCAGCTGTGACACAGCTGGGGAAACCCAGGGAAAGATGGGAGCTGATGGGCACTGGGAAGCCCAGGCCCTGAGCTGATGAAAAGAAGGGGGCTTTCCTGTGCCCTCTGATAGGATGGAAGGGAGTTTAAACCTAGACACTGAGAGTCACTGAGCTGAAGGCAAAGGCAATAGTTTGTCCTCAAGCCGCTTTGTTTACGTTTTGTCACTCAGCAGTTATGAATTTCTTTAGCTGTGATTATATTTTTCCAGTAATTCTTCTGGATTTCAAAAAGAGAGTCTTAGAGACTGCAAATCTCCAATTAAAGATTGCAAATATTTGGTGTCTTTAAGGATGCTTGAAACAAAGGAGGAGGCAGTTGTATCCCAGTGCTCCAGCTGACTTGAAATATGTCAGGCTTTTCTTCAGCTACTCTCTGATTTGCACCGTTAACCTGAAATTCAAACCATCCTGACAGAAAAGGGTAGGGGGGTCAGGTAGGGAGACGGTAGTGAAGTATTGTGTCTCTTATCCAGCCAGTTTAGAGTTGCTCTTTAAATCACGCATGTTATAGCACATTGTGTCGCTTTGTCCAGCCTACTGTTAGGGATCCTGAATAGAAATTTCCTTCCTCTGATCTCCTCTCTTTAATGTTGTCGTATTTTCATTTTTGTATCTTTTTGATAACACCTTAAGTACTCTACTCAGTCTACAGGCTGGTTTTATACCTTTTCAAATAATTTTAATAGAGATTGTTTTGCTGAAAGAGCTGCATGTATTTGTTTACATTTAAATAATAAAAGTTTTATCTCAGTCTGCAGGTGTTTATTCGTGCTACTGTAAAATCGTCGCACCATTAAACTAATATCTCAAAATAGAACTTGACCAGCTGTGACCTGTTCCCATGGCATTCCCCAAAAGTGTCAAAGTGATGAATAAAATCCTGTGGCCCAATGTCCACCAGTACATAACCATCTGCAAGCCTGCTTTTTGTTTGCATGGATGAGTGGTCTCCTGTGAAAAGTCCTCCTCTTTACCCATTACTGGATAGAGTAGCATGAGGAAAGAGGTTATCATCTGAGTGACTCCCAAGATCTTTGACAGCGAGCTTTGCCTGACAAAGAAACCTAGTTCTAGCACTTAAAATAAATATTCTGAATGTTCACGTATTTTCTGTAATAGCAAATGGTAAAGTTAGAGGGTTTTTATAAGTTGCTTCATAATAATTTAATCACGCATCACAGTTTCTGCTGCACATTTTTCTCAGTTGTGTAGTAAGAGCAATGTGTGCGGAGGGGCTTGGGCAACAATGTCAGGGGAGAAATAGGATGGAGAAAGCTGAAGGGAATCAGTACATCATCTTTCTACAGGAAAATGATGTTTCAGTAGTAGTGATATTGTTCTTACTGAAAGCTATTCTAAATAAATGAAATATTCTAGTAGAGGAAATGGAAAGCAAATTTGTTTTGACTTCACAACTTACCAATAAATACTGTATTTTCAGCAGTGTGAAAGGAAAACTCTGCTATAGCCAAAGGAACAACATATTTCTATTGTAAGAAATAGCCTTAAAATACAAAACAAACCATGCAATGCTTTTCTTTAAACAAACAAAATGTCTTTAATGAGGAAATGGAGAAAAAAAGTCATTATTTTCACTCGACAACTAATCATTATGCCTTTGCCTTGGTAAACATATATTTCTCTCAGTTTAACTGCATTACATAATGAAATATTCTGGTTTCAGCAAGTGTATTTTCTGCTGAGTGTTGTGAAATTTAATAGAGAAGTAATGTCTTATTGATGCTTAGTTTTTGTGACCTTTTCCGTCTTGTATTAGTGACATATTGGTCCTCTGTCTCCAGTACTATGGGATTCTAATGGATAGTATAGAATGGGTCAGATAATGAAAATCCCTGGTACATTAACTTTCAATTTCATGAATGTCTGAATACTGCCTGGAAGATGAATAACAGGCATTTCCTTCCTTTTGCATTTTAACATTTATGATCTGGTTACAATTTTTTTTTGGTTGTGTCACCTCACAACAGGTCCTATATTATCATATTAAACTGTGCACTTTTGCTTTTGGCAAAGATCAAATATTGTAATTTGCAGAGGGAGGCAGATAATGCCCAAATACTGCTAAATGAGATAGTCTAATGTCCATTTTGCAAATGCAAATATTTTGCCCAAAGTTCTATTCCTTGTTTAGTAAGGTCTCACTCAGCTGTTTTAGGAAAGCAGTTAGACTTTGTTAGTGGTTGATCTGGAACTAAAAAAAAAATGATAATTACTGTTATAAGCAGCCTTTGTGCCTTGTAAGGCTCTAACAGTAGGCACGATACATGAAAGACAGCCAAGGAGAGGAATTAACCGGTATTTATAGGATGTATGTACGTGTATATAGGATACAATATTACATATATAACATACATATTATATTGTATCTACAAGATAATGGGAACCTAGAAGTAGTTAGATTTGATATTGCCAGTGTTAAAAGAAAGAAAGAACTGTTAATGACATAACTGAGGGTACTGTGGGAACTCACTAGTTCCAGCTCTTCATAATATATTAACACAGCAGTTAGTCTTTTTGCAAAATGTGTAAGAACTGTCCTGAAGCTTTCTAGGCATCACTTTTAGATGATCGTAGAATCACAGAATGATGTGGGTTGGAAGGGACCTCAAAGATCATCTAGTTCCAACCCCCCTGCCATGGGCAGGGAAACCCTCCACTACACCAGGTTGCCCAAAACCTCATCCAGCCTGGCCTTGAACACTTCCAGGGATGGGGCATCCACAGCTTCTCTGGGTAACCTGGGTCAATGCCTCACCACCCTCAGAGTGAATAATTTCTTTCTTATATCTAATCGAAATCTGCCCTCTTTCAGTTTAAAGCCATTGCCCCTTGTCCTATCACTACATGCCTTTGTGAAAAGTCCCTCTCCAGCTTTCTTGTAGGCCTCCTTTAGGTTTAGGAAGGCTGATAGAAGGTATCCCCTTGGGAGAAAACCCCCAACTCTCTCAGCCTGTCTTCACAGGAGAGGTGCTCCAGCCCTCGAATCATCTTCATGGCCCTCCTTTGAACTCGCTCCAGCAGGTCCATGTCCTTCTGGTGTTGGGGGCTCCAGAGCTGTACACAGGACTCCAGGTGAGGTCTCATGAGAGCAGAGTAGAGGGACAGAATCATCTCCCTCTACCTGCTGGCCACGTTTCTTTTGGTGCAACCCAGGATACGGTTGGCTTTCTGGGCTGCCAGCGCACATTGCGGGCTCATGTTGAGCTTCTGATCCACCAGCACTCCCAAGTTCTTTTCGTCAGGGCTGCTCTCAATCCATTCTCTGCCCAGCCTGTACTTGTGCTTGGGATTGCCCCCACCCACGTGCAAGACCTTGCACTTGGCCTTGTTGAACTCACGAGGCTCTCACAGGCCCACCTCTCTTGCCTGTCAAGGTCCCTCTGGATGGCATCCCTTCCCTCCAGCGTGTCAACCCCACGACACAGCTTGGTGTCATCAGCAAACTTGCTGAGGGTGCACTCGATCCCACTGTCCGGGTCACCGACAAAGATGTTAAACAGGACCAGCTCCACTACTGACCCCTGAGGAACGCCGCTCATCACTGGACTCTACTTAGACATTGAACCGTTGACCACAACTCTTTGAGTGCGACCATCCAGCCAATTCCTTATCCACTGAGTGGTCCATCCATCAAATCCATGTCTCTCCAATTTAGAGGCAAGAATTTCATGCAGGACAGTGTCAAATGCCTTTCAGAAGTCCAGGTAGATGACATCAGTTACTCTTCCGTTATCCACCAATGTCGTAACCCTGTCGTAGAAGGCCACCAAATTTGTCAGGCACAATTTGCCCTTAGTGAAGCCATCTTGACTGTTACCAATCATCTCCTTATTTTCCACGTGCCTCAGCATAGTTTCGAGGGGCATCTGCTCCATGATCTTGTCAGGCACAGAGCTGAGACTGACTGGCCTGTAGTTCCCTGGGTCTTCCTTTTTCCCCTTTTAAAGATGGAGGCTATGTTTCCCCCTTTCCAGTTGGTGGGAACTTCACCAGACTGCCACGACTTCTGGAATATGATGGATAGTGGCTTAGCAACTTTATCCACCGGTTCCCTCAGGACCCATGGATGCACCTCATCAGGTCCCATGGACTTGTGCACCTTCAGGTTCTTTAGATGGTCTTGAACCTGATCTTCTCCTATGGTGGGTAGTTCTTCATTCTCCCAGTCCCTGCCTTTACCTTCTGCAACTTGGGCAGTGTGGCTGGAGCACTTGCCAGTGAAGACTGAGGCATAAAAGTCATTGAGTGCCTCAGCTTTCTCCATATCGCAGGTAACCAGGTCTCCTGTATCCTTCTGGAGTGGGCCGACATTTTCCCTAGTCCTTCTTTTATCACCAACATACCTGTAGAAGCTTTTCTTATTGCCTTTGATGTCCCTGGCTGATTTAACTCTATCGGGCTTTAGCTTTCCTAACCTGATCCCTGGTTGCTTGAACAATTCCTCTGTATTCTTCCCAGACCGTCTGTTCCTGCTTCCACCCTCTGTAGGTTTCCTTTTCAAGCTTGAGTTTGTCCAGGAACTCCTTGTTCATCCGTACAGGCCTTCTGGTGTTTCTGCCTGACTTCTTCTTTGTTGGGATGCACCACTCCTGACCTTGAAGGTGATCCTTGAATATTAAACATGATATTTCAGAAGGCGTTACCTTGCTGGTCAGAACAGCCCTTCTGCTGATTTCAAGAAGCCTGTGCAATGTCAAGTTGTAGAGAAGAGTGTATCAGAAAATTTCTGAGAACACAGGTAGTAATAATGCCTAATGTTAAATAACATCAGTGCAATGTCTTTGGAGTCTTTCTGTTGAAAACACTGTGTAGTATTTTCAGGGGAGGAGAACAGGAGAAAGCCCACATTCCATACAAGAGTTCAACTGTATTTAGTCTCGTTCCATTCAGCAGCATTCAGAAACTGGAGCCAAAGTTATTAGTGTCAGTACTTGTTTTAACCATTGCGATTGATGGGTATAGATGAATACGGTGATTAACAAGATGGGAATATAGCCAGTGCACTATGTCTAAATAGGAATTGGACTAGATTTCCTCGTTAAAGTGAGGTCTGCGGTTTCTGTTCCAGATTTTAAACTGATCTGAGGTTGGGACCAATGGGAAAAGGATGTTTCTTCCATGCCAAGAATGAAAGAAATCCACAAACATCTTAGACTTAAGTGAGATTTTCTAGAGAGAGGTATGAAACATGATGTTGAAAGCAGGGTAGGTTACATCAGAATGTTTTATTGTTTTGTGGCTGCAAGAGCTGAGTCAGTTCACAATGCATCTCAGAGACAAATTATACATCAACGATTTTTCAATTCCCAGCATCAACTTTATTTATGATCTCAAAAGAAGATTTCAAAACATTCTGGAGCTGGATTGAATATGCTGCCTAGGACCCCATCCTTCCTCTGAAACCATTTTATGTTGGAGTATTTCAGAAGCGAGCAGCGTGTGACACTATGAATTTAGGAGAGGTTCTGTGGAACCAGTCATAACACTCCTGCGGTTGTGTAGGGACTTTATAACTACTTAAGAGTTTGATAGACATTCTTATTTTACATCAAAAATTATATATAAAAAAGCATTTTTCGAAACAGCCCATGTTGATATTTTTACTTTCTCCAAAGCTGTAATTTAAAGGTCAACTGAAATTTAATAACAGAGTATGAATAGCAAACATATTATATGTTTTATTAAAAAAGGAAAAAGAAAGTTTTCCTGGGCAGGCTGTATGCAGGAAGACCAAAATTTAACTGCAAAGTAAGAATTGCAAAGGAACTTCTGTGTTCTTCCTTTTGATTTGAAAAGTCTAAAAGATGCCTTTCTAAAATAAGCAAGTAGTTTTGGAGGAGGAATTCCTCAGCATGAGTCATGATCACTGTTGTTAGCAGTGCCATCTGTTGCAAGAGCAAGAACTTATTCCTGAACAGCTGCTGATTATGCAGATGCTGCTTCTTTTACAGAGGTTCTGTCATGAAGTAAAACATGACCATATATGCACGTGGGGGCATCTTTTACCTGGATTTAGAGAAACGCTTGATCTTTGGTAAAAAACAGTTTCAAAAACTGTGCCCAAAGCCTTGTTTAGCATTTGAGAGATACTACCTGATAAGCCATAAAAGCCTGTTCATGTACTTGGCAAAAGGCTGCCTTCGTGCAATAGCCTATCATAAGTAGCCAGCTAACTGCTTTTCAATTCTAGTCTGGTTCCATCATCAAACAGGAAAGCTGATGTTTGGAGGGTTGATGCATGTGCAAGCGTACAAAATAATTAATGTCTTAAGTTGTCCTCCTTCCATCCAGGTCTAGTTGCCTCTGGAAGATGGTAGCTGGAGTCATGGGATTGCTGCCATCCTTTTCTAGACAGACCTTTAACCGTCACTGTAGCTGATGACATTGCCAAAAGCAGGTGTGATGGTATTTGGTGAGAGGTAAATTCTAGAAAGTACAGATGTCATCTACTTCCCTAGTTAAAAAGAATAGCCTACCATACTCGGTGTGAAGTAGCGCAAAACTGTGATATGAGGGAGAGACAGCAAATCAGGCTGCCATCTGGAATGAACTTGATTTACCTGCATTTTAAAATGAGCTGGATTGCATCAGTTGGTTTTGGTCTACTGTTAAACTTTCATTTATTTTAATGCATAGACAAAACGGTATTGAAAGTCATCATTTGAAAGTGCAGACATAAAACATTATATAACATGTTGTTCCCAGATTTAAGAATGAATCAATACAAAAATAATAAAAAATAATCTGCAGTTTAATTTTATTACTTTTACAGAAAATACAATGCAGCCAAAGAAGATGTACACTTTGTGGCAGTGATAAGTACACAGTTCTTTAAAATGAATGAAATATATCTGAGAAAATTAATTTAATCAGCAATCTGACAATATATTTTTAACCAAGGCATGTGACCTGTATGTATTACATGAAACGTTCACGATTCAGATTTAGACAAATCTTATGTCTCATTTTCAGTCTAAAGGCTCTTGTCTGCCTGGTCATTACACGAATTAAATGGGCAGTTTAATTTGTGTTGTGCTACACACAGATCTGAGTGACTTTTAAGATGACTGCGATTCCATTCTTCTCCATCATCTCACCAGGGCAGGGATCATCCCAGCTTTCTTCCAATGATGATGGGTTTACCGCGCACTGTGAAGTATACACTGTTTAACAGCCTCGTGAAAATCAGAGAGGAAGCGCAAGAGGGTATTCCTGCACCAGCACATCCTAAGGATAAGGCCTCTGTGCTTGAGAAAGGGGGAGTTTGTAAATAACCTTTTGTAAATAAACATGCTATGCTAAGAAAATGCCCCAGCTCAAGGCTGCAACAGGGTCTCTTCAAGTGAGAAGTGGCTCTGGGAAGCCCCTGTGTCTGGTCCTACTAAGCAAAGCATCTACAATACTAGTAATGAAGATAGGAGTTAAAATTTCAGTTATCAGCAGTTCGAGTCTCTATTAGGTCTAATCAAAAGTACATCCTGTTGAGGTGATGCGGCTGCAGCCTTGCTAAGAAATGCTGCTCTGAAAAGGTATGGATGGCTGCTTTGCAGAAACGTGTGTGCTGGAACATTGGCAGCGCAAGTACAGCTGGTGTTTCGAAGAAAAGGCTATGAAATTCTCTAAGACAGGAGAATTCTCATTGGGAAAGGAGGATGGTGGAGCTTGCAGACAACGTGTAAATACATATTTTCAGGGTGAAATTCCAAGAGACCAGTGTGCTTGGGGAAAGCAAGCTCAGGGGATGTGCTTTTGCAGGGAAAAGCTGATTTTAGTTTCCAGTGATTACAGCTACAACTTGATGGATTATGGTAATAAATTCATCAAGTTCCATTTGAAAACTAATTAGAACAGTTGCCTCCCTTGCTTATACAGATTAATAATTTCCTTTTAATTCCCAAACTAAATTTATTTGTAGTTAGTTTGTACTCAGTTTTTCTCTTGCCAACATGATTGGTATGCTTTGATGTCTTTTGCTCTTCCCTAGTGTCTGTGCCCCCAAGTGTCTGGTCCCTTATACTATTTGTACATCCAGTCTAGCTCCTACTTGCCTTGTCTGGCAGAATTTTCTTTGACATAAACATATGTGCACACACCTAATTCACAAAAAATCCAACCCTGTTATTATTCATTACTGTGCTTCTACCCCTTACAGTTAAATCCTCCTCTTGCCTGTTTAACCCTATTTAAGCTTTCTGAAATTATATTGCCCAATGCTAAGAACTCCGGCTAAGAACCTTTACTCTCATGAAGCAATATAAAGTGCTGGTCTTTGAACACATTCCTCCTGCCCAATTCAATCAAAGCAGAACACATTAAAGGTGGAGATGACATTTAACTTCCATTCACTAGAACTGGGAAAAGTGCAACCAGGAAGCCCTATGACAGTTATCATATTTCTCTCATTTTGTTGGAAAGTTCCCTTTAACCCATATTAACATCTTACACTAATTGAGAAGGAGGTAATAAATTACTTCATGGATCGTTCAAAGTCTGATGATGCAGTGACATACAAAGGTTTTCTCTGAAGAGTCATTAACTGACTATTTAATCTTTGCCAGAGCCTAAAATTCTATGTTTATTTCTAGTCTTTTCTGGAAGACTTAAGTGAAAGATGTGATGGTCGTATCCTAGAGATATGGTGCCAGAAAATTAACAGTAAATGTATAATCAATATTTCCACCATCTATTGATTTATGTCAGTAATTACTGGTGAACCCATAATGCTGACTGTTGTCAAAATAGCCCACTCTTTATAGTGTAAAATACTAGTTGTGCCAAGGGATTCCTTATTTATCTCAATAAATTAAGTATAATAGTGATAACTCTAAGTAAGTGTTTATATTATATGGCACCTTTGACACTGGCCAGAGATTAATTCATTCAGAAGTTTTCTAGGCATGAATTAGTAAAGAAAATAGTAATGCCAGTCAGAGTCAGATAGTAAAACCCCTGGGTTGAGTCAGCCTGGACAATGCTGATGTAGAATATGGTTGGAATATAACAAGTCTGCTTTCCTGAAATCTCGCGCAGGTTCTCTTCTGTTTTGACACTTGTATTTGATTTTTTTTTTTTTTTTAAACTAAGAAGCAACAGTCTAAGTTGTATTGCTGGGAAACTCTTCATTACACAATAAATCACAGATTATGGAAATTGAAATACAGCACTGAATTTCTCTAGGTTAGTAGTCCATACCCGATTCTGAAAAAAAAGAGGCCTGCAAATTTACCAGTTAATGCAACTCTGTCCCTGATGGTTTGTATTGAGCACTTCTGAAAACAGGATCTTTAACTTGCCAGTGTAAGGTGTTCTGACTTTCATCAAAATGCGCAGGTTGCTGCAGAGGACTGGAGTCATGGATTTTCAGTAGCTTGTATGTGTACTCAGCTCCTTTCAAACTCACAGAAACCGTGGCTGTGTATTCTGGTAATTGAGGAGCAGTGTTGAGGAACAGTAGTTGGTACAATCACAATTCAGCTTAGTCCGTGTTAGAATATTTACAGAGTGGCCTCAGCTTTATACCTGATTTGGTTGTAATAATGTTAATTATTGTAGCGGTAATTCGTGTCTTGAACCACTTGACTATTTGAGTGTTCACCTGTTGTCTAAGCATGTTCTTGTTTTGTTTGTGATAAATAACTTTCTTTCCCGGCTCTTTATTTTTGTGTTAAAATCACCAGGATTTTAAGGGAAAAGAAACCATAAAACCTCTTTTTTAAAAAACTGAAAAAACCACTAAGAATATGGGGTCTGATTAATCTAGACATGATGGCAAAGGCTGTATGTTAGTGCTATCAGTACTGCATTACACTACGGCTTAAAATGCTTAATGGAAGTTGTTAAACTTTATTTTTCTACCATGATGTAATATTGTCTTTAAGATTAATTGTTCAAATTAGTGGTGTGATTTGCACAGTTGAAACTAAGCATAAGTGTATCAAAGGTCTTTTACCACAAAAGTCACCAGAGATTAAAAAACATTTTTGTAGCGGAAATCCTCATGATGAAAAATGCTTGTCCCTTAAGTGTTTCCCCCATTTTTCTGAGTTAACAAATGGAAAAAAAGGTTTGAGTGTCTATTATCTCTGTTTAATATTCCATTATATCTTAATGGTCGTCACATAACTTGGTTAAGTAACAACAATAATGTGACATTCACTAAATCTATTAAATTAAAAGTTCAAGTGTAAAGCTATGGTGAATTAGAACAGTAGAAGACTTGCAGACATGCCTCTGGTTTCTGTTACATCTTCTCTTTAATAATTTCATTTGAGAATAAAATATCTGAAATGAGAATCTAAAATATCTAAAAAGAAACTGTAGATAGATTTTGAGTAGTCTACCTTACTGGAAATCAAAAGAAATAGTACAGACATCAAAAATGCTCACAATGAGTACAACAACTGAAGACAAAGAAAATGTAAGAGCAAATTTGAAAAAAATGAGAGAGATGGATAAAAAGTACGTGCTGAATGTTTTACATGCATATTTGTCCTAGTTTTAGCTGGGACAGAGTTTTTAACAGCTAGAAGAGCTCCGTGTTTTGGTTTTACTCAGAGGCTCGCTCTGAGAAGAATGCTGATAGCAAGCTGATGTTTGTGGTTGGAAGTGAAACTCCAAGGACTTTTCAGTGTGCCAGACTGCAGAAGCACGGCGGGATAAGGGGGGAGCATGGTTGGGACAAGGGGAACACGATTCCCCTTGTGATTTGTGGTGGAACTTAAGATTGAGGGCTAAACTGGCCAATTAGTATTCCATATCATGCAGCGTCATGCCCAGTATAAAAGCGAGGGTCAGCCGGAGAGAAGGGCTTTTGCGCTTTGGCTCTTTTGCGCTTGCTGCGCTGTTGCTCTTGTTTTTCTTTCCTTTCTCTCTCTCTCTCTCTCTCTCTGCCCCTCTCTATTTCGGGGCCTCGCGTTCATCCGGGATTGCAGCTTTAGGACGAGACGGGCTTCGCATACGAGGGGGTGGTGAGCATCTACCCTGTGTATTAAATCATCTGTATTAAATCATTCTTATCTCAACCCACGGGTTTCCCGTTTATCCTTTAATTCTCTCCTTCATTCCTGGGGGTGGGGGAGGGGGTTTCAACCTAACCCACGACAATATTGGATACTCAAATTTAAGAGAAATTACAGTCTTTTTGTAAATTTATTACCTACAAACATCTGAAGTTTTTTAGTAGTTTTACAAATTAAATGGCAATAGTATATGTTGTATAGAACAAAAGAAAGAGAAAATTTGGGACTAGAGGAGCAACAAAACAAATTTCTGCTGTCCCCATGTGAAATCTTAAACCTGCCACCTTGACTTGACTGCAGCAGAAAGCAGTCTTCCTTTGTGGTGCCAAGGTCTAGGTGCCAAAGCAAGCCTCAGATTGTGGGAACACACCTGCTTGGAAACAACCTCCGAGGGCAAGAGCTGCAGAAATCAGTCCTCCATTCTGGAGTTACTCTTTTTGTTTCCTATGGGAGATAGCTGAAGCCATCCTCTGCTGATGCCCAGCTGCCATATTAATCCTAAAGGAGAGGTAACTAAAAATTAAGCCTAGTAGAACAGCAATTTATGGTCTATTGAAAACCACAGTGAAGGAGTCGCCTATCATATAAGGACATCAGGAACACTAAAGAATGACAGCTGCTGACAGCAGGGCTACATAAGTCTTTTTTTTCCTGGTTTTATGCTTAAGTAAATAAATATTTAAGTAAATAAACTGTAAGAAGTTTATAAAGATAGCATTAATAAAAATTCTAATGTTTACTTAATCTGGAATAGACAGATGCAACAGGAATTAAATTGTCCTGTACACGTTATCATTGTAATTAATTTTATCTTTAATTTTCATGAAGTTAAGATATCATTCTTTGATTACATGATTTTGAACACATAATTTTGCATTCTGACATGAGAAAAGAAAATCACAGGATATACTTTTCGTTTAAGACTCTTAGCTTCTGATTTGTAATTCAAGAATATATTACCTTACTCATCTCTGTGATATGCGAGAACCTTGGATTTTGGGTGATGTTCATTTGCAATAGTTGGTATGAGTAAAAACTAGAGAATGCCCTAGAAATATTATACAAGTGCCTGACAAGAACAGGTGGACAAAAGAAGCAAGCAGTGTACTCAGAGGATAATGGTTCAATAAAATTAATTGAACTGGGCAGAAGAACTCCAGATAACTCCTCCTTTTCTAAAACTGCTCAATTATTCTAACAGAACTTTTGTGGAAGGAATGTCAATCAGATAGTCAGTCCCTTGAGGCTTGCCTGATTGCAAGTGAAAGGATTTATTTTTTCCCCATTTGCTACAAAATTAGCATAGGTGCAGGGTAGAAAGTGTTTAACTACAATTCAACCCCTAGCACCAGAGAAGAGTAATGTAAAATAATATTTAGGAGGAGTTTTGAGTTTGTGGGAGGACCAGACAAAAAAATAGAGTCTTCAGCTCACTGCAGCACAGTACTACATGCTCACTTGGAGGAGCAGGGACACGATTCTTCCAAGCTGGAGAGGCAGGGCAATGTCAGGGAGTTCTCTTCTTCACTCAACTCCAATCCCCTCTCCAGAGACCATGGCAGCCCACAGTGTTTCTGCCTGTATCAGAGTATGGTGTGTGGGTCTCCTCAAGCGCTTTTGTGTTTCATCTTGAACTGCTTCACTTCTTTCCCACACATAACAATTGGTGGCTGAGTATCATCTCTGACCCACTCGGGATATCAACAGACACGTAATTCACAGGTAAGGTCTCCAGTGGACTTAACAAGAGGTTTCACTTTCTCATCCTGGAGCGTATGGATGCTCAGCCTTCCTTTACAACTTTTCAGATTTCCTCTAGCCAAATCAAGTAGATGAGACATTGCTTCCTAATTTTGAGTTCACTATGTTTATGATAACTAAGTAAAGAAAGCAAGAAATCTTCCCTGCTAAAACTATAATCTGTGAAGAACAGATTTGGATGTCACCTTGAGAATGAGGAAATATGAAGCAATATGCTTTGGTAGGTCACATCTACTCAAGGAAACAAGAGCAAATGCATGTGACGTAGTGAGCTTCTGTCATTCAGCAATTCATTTGTGATTGGCAATGCTATAGTCAGCCCTTCTGCAGTCAAGGACTTAATTGAAAACCTTCATATTAACTTACATTATTAATATTTCAAAATTTAACTAACAAAAAAAAAAGTGCTGATGAAAGTTTTTTTCTCAGTTACATTATAAAAGCATTGAATCTTTCCTTTTTGTCAGAAATGAGTGTTAATATTTTAATTACCGTGAACCTATGGCTTCACCTAAGGGAAGTGGGGCTATGGAGTTAGCAAATAAGAAGGAGAGGTAATGTTGCAGCCTAATTTTAGGATTCCTTTTCATTCTGTTTTTATAAATATAACCTATTCATTAAAGAAAAAAAAAAAAACATGAAAAAAACCCAATACCACCAAAAAAACCAAACCCAAAACACCTCTAATAGCTCCCAAAAGATTCAAGCTATAAAAAAAAACCCTCCTTCTATGGTACTTGAGTTTGTGACAGACACAGCTTCTATCAACCTTTCTCTAACTGTCAGAAGCATTTCTGTGAGGGCTGCAGCTAGACCAGTATGGTGGCCACAGCTGTGATTTGCAGATTCTGCTGCCACAGCTATTACGTGAGACTCTTCAAAGAGAAAAGCATCTTTTTTGATGAAGAACTTAATACCTTGAGCTCTCAGCATGACACATGAAGTCCCAGTTGCCTATGGAAAAACTGAGATGGCAACTCTTAAGAAGAGTTTGAATTGCCATCTGGTCCAGAAAAAGAAGTACGCAAGAAATTTAATACTGATCTGTCTGCCTGTACACCAAGGTTTCCATTCAGGCTGGAGATGAGGGGTGGATATGTTTACATTTTGAAGGGATATGGTGTCCTTTACAGGCAGATATTTCCCTGCCTGGCGACCATCTAATATATCTCTGTGTTTCTAAAGACCATGGACTACACAACAATAACATTTTTCTAGATGGAAAGCCCCATCCATTTGAGGAAAAGCCCCAGTGACAGCTGTTACTTTGTATTTTCTTCTGTTATAATTCTCAGAAGTCAGCACCTCTGTCATTAGCAACTGCTTTGAAGTATTTCTTCCAATATAACTCATTTTCGAGTGTTGAATATGTCTGAAATATATATACCTTCAAGGTTTTAAACCTTTGTTTCATCACTTGGAGTATGGCAAGTCCAGGGGCAATCTCTTAAAAAGTACTGAATACTTTTTAGAACATGTGAAATCTGCTGATTTAAGAGAACCAAAACCAGAAAATACAAAATAAAAAGGTTTTGTTGACAACCCAGACTGAGCTATGGAAGGATTAAATCTTGTAAGGAAGGAAAGGTGATGATACGACAAAGTGCAAATAGCTATAAAGGTTGTGATGAGTGTAGAGTGAAGTACACAGCTAGCTGAACAGCTCATAAAATTAAGCTGCTGTTATTGAGACTGAAGGACAGGCCAAATCTTACCTTTGGCAGTGCAGTAAAGATGTCTAGCTATGGCCTTGTCCTCCATCAAAGGAGTCCTAGCAAATGAGTGCAATGCAGCATGCACGTACTGTTTTTCTGAACAGAAACTGCAAAGCTGTAACTAGCATCGCTGTTGACTTTATCGAAGGTGTTAGCTAACTTGACAGTTTGACCTTCTCTTCTGATGACAGATATTTGGGAATATGCACTAGAAGTTAGCTTGACTTGACTTTTTGTGCTTTTTTTTTTTGGAGCTATTGCTGCTGCCTTTGGCTTTTGTGAGGGAAATTGCCCTTTTCTTGCATTCTCAGCTCTAGCCGTAAAGCAGACTGCACTGAACAAACTTTTGCCCTGAAAACCTAGTATATAAGATCTGCTTGCCTGCAATTTGCTGGCTCCTATTAAGCACAAAATCAGTGCCTCAGAGCATGATCAGTTTTTACCTTAGCTTTATAAATATTCATTATCTTGCATTTTCACTAATTGCTCTAGAGCAAGAGAAAATGTTAATTTTTAATCAATAATATCACATCCTTGAGAACATTTTACAAATTAGGAGTTCATTTAAGTCCCAGCATATGTTGTTAATGTTGGTTGTTACATGCTAACTAGTTTGGATTTTTTTAATCAGGAGTAGGACTGGAAATGCAAGCTATGGAACTAGCATTGAGCAGGAATTTTCCAAGAAGAGGTAAAGTAAGAGCTCTCATATAGAAGAATCAGGATTTAGTTACTTGCTGTTTGAGTTTCCTCCATGAAATCAGTTAAGGAAATAACTCCTTTTCCTGATGTAAGTTAACCAACTGTATGTGTAATACCCAGGAATTTCTTCTGATTAGTGATTTCACCATTTTAAGGCACCATGATTATAAATTGGTGGGTTTTTTGAAGGTTAAGTATTTTAAAGCACACAGATTTATTCATGCAGACTATCAATTACTTTGATATCCTTCGAATTAGCATTAAAGTTAAGGCTCTTTGAACTGAAAGGATTTCATTAATTACAGGCAAAAGATATGGAGCCCGTAATTCCTTTGGATGTAACTGTCATGAATCTTGAAATGTGGCAGGAAGAGTCATTAGTGGAGTGCCATTCACATTGGCTCATCAGAAAGGGAGTTTGATGTGATTGCCTCAAGCAGAGTACAGAAGGTCAGCACGGGCCAGTACCCTCAGCTAACAGAAATACAAAAAGTTCAGAGAGCTGCATGACAGCTAGCTCCAGTAATCCTGACTCCTCTGTCTAGATGAGTTGTTTCTCTGGGAGAAACCTATTGTCAACTGCTCAAGGCTGTTGCCGTTGAAATTCTTAAAGGGATTTTATTTTTTATTAGGTGACATTTCTATAATATTCTACATGACTTAACATTATTTTTAGGGATAGTAGTAAGGTTCAATTAGGATTAAGGATCAAGACAATGACCTGCTCCCTTTTTCTACATGTTTCACTTCTGCTTTTTCTCTGTGTTTAATGTTCTCCTGCTAGAGCTCCTGTGTAATTTCACATACTGTTAAATGCAAAAAGAAAATCTCGATCTTGCAAACTTAAAAGATATGTGTCAGGTCAGGAAGGGACATTTCTCAACTTCATTTAGCAGAGCCTGGGCACAAAAAAGATGGATGTGTGAGAGAGCCAATCACCAATTCTAGGTCCTTTTGTGCTTGAGCTTATTTTACCGGTGCAGGACCACGACAAGAGGCACGCTTGAATGGAGGCATTTACCCTTCTCTCCCCTGCACCACCAACATGGACGGGCACAATTTTGAGAGCAAACGAGGAGGTGCAGCTGGCAGAGTCAGTAGAGACAATGTGGCAACAGAGGTGTCCAGAGAGTCTTTGTCCAATATAAGAAACTTAAAATTATGTTAGTAGGAACTACTGTAAACTTTTGCTTTTCATCTTATCCAGCATCAAAAATATGAGATCTGGAGCTGTTTCAGCTCCTTCACTAGATTTCAGTTAGAAAAGTTTGAATCTTAACCAGTTCTGTAGTGGACAACAAATATTTTATTCTTAATATGGCTGTTGAAATTATATATATGATTTTGTGACTCCTGGTCGACTCTCCGAAATCATTACGAGGACTATCTTCCTCAGTCTTCCCTGCTTCTTAGTCCTTCTACCACACTATTTTCCCATGTTAATGTTAAAGTGAACATTCCCCAAAATGAGATGTTGAGACATCAGATTGACCCAAGTGACGTGGCCTTATAGCTGGCACAGATTGTGCATGACTTCATGCCTACACAGAAGTAAAGGGAGGAGATTCATTTTCCTGAACCTCAGCTATTTCTGTTGCTTCTGTAGAACAGATAGAGTTTCTTCACATGATACTTACTGGTCTCAGCCTCTACAATAAGGTTATTTGAGAATGGAATTGACTGAACAAACCATTTGATTCATAAAGCTTTCAAGTTACTAAATGGATAAATCTGTAAGGACAGGAGAAAGGATGAGAAAGGCCTAGATCTGACTGATTGGTAGCAAAAATTAGTCTCCTGCAAAGATTACAGTGCAGAGCAAGGTTCATTTTTTTGCTTGGGGAGAGAGAGGCTTTATGTGGGGGTTTTCACTGTGGTCGTTATTTATCTTTTTATACAACTGCCTTTTAGGAAGTATGTGAGATGTACTTGGTTCTGGTTGCATGAAAGTTCAGGCTTAGCCTCTGGGGCCGTGAAAAGGTTCAGCTGATAGTTAAAATAAAAGGTAAGTCACTTACTGCTCGTCAGGTTTTAAATCTGGTGATACTTTTGGAGAGCTGCTTTCCATGCCCTTACAAGCAAAGGCACTTTTTCCCCTTTTAATTGGCATTTGTTTTTTTTTTTTCTTCGTTATTATTTAATTAAGTGTATTAGGTCTGTGCCCCATCACAGTACCTGCTTTACTTCAGTCAGATTCATAAGTTTTGGTGCCATATATACGCTCAGATTCAAGCCTGCCGTACAAGTCCCAGCCTTGCTAGTCACCTCTGAATCTACAGCAGCAGAAATGTTAGAGCCTGAAAAAATCATGAAGTCACAAATATTTGTATTTAAAGTAGCAGCTTCTCAGATCTTCCATGTACCTCCCATTTTGTTCTCCCCTGGCATGTGAGCTACATTATTTTGACTCAGTTATAAGAACATGCAGTTTTCCTGGTACTAAATGCCCTGGTTTAAAAAAGAGGTTATTGGTGGCACTACTGCCAAAAGATGGAGCTCCATTATTTCTCAAGTCTTTTGCATCCAGACTCAAACACATACAGTATCTGGAAATACTACTATGCTGTATTAGCTATTTATGCCTTATGAAATACTTTTTCTGGCAAAATACAGTCCTTTTAAAAAAACTTTTAAATTTTGTAACTCATGATGGTGACCTGGCCAATGGTGGTACAGTTTTTTCATATGACTTCGTTGCTGTCCAGTAGGGAAGATGCAATAGTCCCATTTTGTGGGACTCAGAGATGATAGTATCATCATGAAGGAAGAAAGCAGAGTGAATGACGAGTTGGAAGGTTTATATAGAACTGTATCTGTGTATGCATTTATATGTATAAAGAGTAGATAAATCTGGTAAGATCAATGAGTGGTTTAATTTGGTCTGATTTTCTAGTTATCCCAGAAATCCATTGAGCAACCTTTTTTCAGATGTAGATTAAATCTAAACATAAATCTAAAGCAAATTGCATATTCATTTATTCCACACAAGGGAGGAAGATGCATAACTAAGCTTAGAATCAGCTTGGAATTTTTTTAATGTTCACTTTATTACACATGCCCCCTAATCGTTATTTAATTTTAAATGGTTTGGGTTTTGAGTCATAGATTTTGATCATATATCTCTTCAAAGAGATTATCAGTGCTGCCGCATTCCAAAATAAACTGTGATATAAATAAAACAAAGTAAAAAATCTTTCAGTAACAAAATTTAAATGTACTTAATGTTGCAGTTCACAAATCTTGTAATTTTAAATACCATTCCTTTACTTTCTAGGTATTTTCTTCACTCTTTCATATTTAAAAATGTAATAAGTAAATATGATGCATTTAATATAAAGGTAATAAAATATTGCATACACCATATACCTATTTTCACTTACTGTAAGCTGATTCAAAAAACTGCATGTCAAATTCAAATAAAATTCCCAGTATTGAGACCAGCTCACCTACTAATATGAGGTCTGGTCTGATTCAGACCTGTGTAATTTGATCTAAAATGAGGTTAGGAGGAAACAGCTTTAGTGTTATATGAGAACACATCCAACTGAGTTGATGCTCTAGATGTAGCAACAATATAGCAACAATAATAGGGTACCTAAGTAATGCTTGCTTGTTGTTGTGCTGTTTGGTTTTTTATGTTTTTTTTTTTTAATTTAGCCTTTGAAGGACAAAAATCACTCAAGACTTTCTTTAAAATACATATTGCAAAACAAAAATGAGAGACACACAGAGACACACGCAGACAAACAGCGACACTAAACATTCTGGGACATAAAACATTTTTCTAGAACTAACTCTTAATCAAGGTAGTATATTGACTTAGCCTCCACCTTAGTCTTGTGCTTCTTCATTTCCTCATGTACCCTCACTAGGACTTATAGGACTTGTAGCCTTCCTTGGAAGAGCCTAATTGGTGAAGAAAGAAATTAGCATGGAAGCACTCAAAATAGTTAGAAATGTCACTGCCTGACATTAATTTTAAAGTAAAGATCCCAGAAACATTGATTTTTTTAAGATGTTTCAACATTTTCAAAGCTACAAAATGATCTCTCTCAGGCTATCAAAGGCTGCTTTAAGATTATGTGAGCTCTTTGTTAGAAGAGTCCTTGAGGATTCCCTGCCATTTTTGATCCAAATGTGTAGCTTTCATATTGATTGAATTGAAATTTTCATGAGAAGAAATCTCCTTGTAGCATCTTTCTCTTTTGTACTTCTGAGTAAAGCTCTGCTCCCCAGATCTCAATTAAATCAGCATTGACCTTGCAACTCCCAGTAGATAATGCAAGAGTTCCTCTTGTCACTTTTTTCCCCTGCTGTTTTCAAGAAGTTGTTGTGCCCTCCAGAATTGTAGGAACAAACCTTCAAAAATATATCCAAAACACATCGTGGAATTATTTGAAATGCAATCCCTATATTAAAGGTAACCAATTACACAACTCAACATGCTCCTTCTGCAAACAGTTAAAATAATGCAGAAGTCTATCAAAATTAATTCTTCAGTTCTCATTTTCAGCATTTGCTAACCTCAAGTCTCCCTTGATTTCTGTCTAGGAAAGTCCTGAGCCATGTGCCAAGGTGAACTTGGTAGTGGGGTTTATTAGGATAGGGCAGTAGCGGTATAGATAAAGCAGGGTATAGCATAAATAGGCTTTAGCTGCCAGTCAAGGAAGCAGGTATGCGTTTTATCACTGGGCTCAGCCAAACTGAACAGCACACAGGTCAGCCACTGCTTCTTGTAACTAGCCATATAGAGGACAAGCTGTATAGGAGATACATGAAGTCTGGGACTCTGAGGAAAGTGAACCCTGCAAAACTGATTTTCCCTTCAACTCCGCTGAAGGGCTTGTGCACATATGTAGCTTATCAAAACAAAGAATACAGATCTACAGTAAAGCTGATGCTTTCTGAATTCTAAAGATGGAGGGATATTTTTATAGAAGCGTTAGATGTTCCTAAATGGAGAATGGATAATACAAAGACAGTTATAATTGAATTGCAGCCACTATATTTTCCATGCTGTTCTCTACATTTTATTGAGCATTAACTCAAAGAGAAATTGCAGGGTATTTTGATTGTGATTATTCTGACTTTTAGAAATAGACCTCTCCAGTAGTTTTAACAGCCTGTAATATTTTTTCATATGTCTAGAATATGGTTCAGGTTTATTTTTTTTTTCTCTTCTATTTTTAATACAGGAATCTTGAAAATTCTTTATTATATACTGGAAGTTATGCCATGCTCTATTCTAAGAATACAACAAACCAAACCCTAAAGACTGTTCTGTTAGGTTTGCCAGCATTCATACATTTTAACTATTGCCCGATTTTCAGAGGCATCTGTTCTGTTACCTGAAGACTTTTACCTCCTAAGAAGCAATTTTGTAAGGTTAGGTAATTCATAGAATTACTAAACCCCTGGTTAGGAAGGACTGTTTGTCTGTTTTAAATTTCACTCTGTTTTGGATTTTTCTCTCTGTTTTACTTTTTGATTTGGTTGAGTACTAAAATCATGTTTGTTACAGATTTGGGGAATTTGCTAGCCTCTCCTGCTGTGGATTCTTCAGTAAAACATGTTTCTTCCGGTTCTCTTTCCAAAACTATGGAAGTCAGCTCCAAATTAATTTGTCCTTTTTATTTGTGAACCAAGTATGATGTTCTGACTGGCTATTTTTCATCTTTCTTGCGGACATTTGGTGAGATAAGAGTGCAGGTTTTTTTGCTCAGCATCGTCTCTTATAATTATGTGTATTATAATAGAGTTTCTGGGATCAAAGGTAGACAGACTTAATAAATTCTCTTCTCTATGTACTCTAAGCAGTTATTTGTCTCCAGTCTGACTGGAATATGTATGTTGATTGTAATTTCTTCTGCAGGTGCTCAAGGGAGACAAGAGTTGACATTTGTTTCTCGTTTTACTAAAAATTTTGAGAGAGAACTGTGGCCTGGTGCAAGCACGATGAAAAGAAACCAGAAGTAAGGTGTAACTAGGCTTAGAGTCTGAAAATCTGGGACTCGGAATTTGTCCAGTCATAGCCTGATTTGTTGTGCTTAACAGAAATAGGTCATGTATTCAGGGGAAGAAATACAAAAGCAGCAGACATTTTTGCCAGTTTGGATCGGTTAGTTCAGGTGCTGTTAGCTGGTACAAAAAGACATAGGATACAGGATATACATAACAGCAAGTATAAAGCAATTATTGTCTAACTAGGACACAGAAGATAGGTAGGATTTAATGAGCTATTAGGCTAATCATCAGTCCATAAGCATTAGCATTAGCTATTAGGCTGAGCATGCGGCACCTCCGGCCAGCACGAGCCTGGTGGGGAAGGGTCAGCCTCTGCAGCCCCCGGCACCGGCTGCACAGCGCTGCTGAGCTGCCGTCTGCCACCAGCTCTGTCATCGCTGCTGTCACTGGCAGCTCAAAGGCATGACCTGATGAGTCTCAACTCACTTGACCAGCATCCGTGTCTTTCTCTCTTATCCCTTTCTACGTCGGTGCACCTTTCCCTCTTGAAAGTTGGCTTACCTTTCCCTCTTGAATACTTGAGCTACTAACGGTCCCCATCTCCACAACTGCACCCCATTTGCAATTTTTCTTTTCTCATCTTTCTGCTCTTTCACACAGCTCTTTCTCCTGACTTAGTAATATTCTCAGAAACCAGAGGCACGTTTACACAATTGGGCGGGATCAGAGCGGAGCCTTCAATCCTGGAAACACAGAGAGCTGGGGCCCTGAAAGACCGAGACGGAGCTTATAAAGCATTGCTGTCTGTTTTTACTATAACCTTTTTTTTTTTTTTTTACCGTTAATATTCAGCTTTATCAATTTTTGGCCACTAAACAATTCTGAACATTTCATTTGTGGAACCATAGTATTTCATCCTCCTTACATCAATATAGGCAGTTGTTCTATATTGACTCAATATTTCATCTTTCTACATTGACCTGTAGAAAGGTCATATTTCTATGTTGATCTGTTTCATCTTTCACTACCTTTTTGAACCACTGACACTGTTTTCTTTTCACAGCCACTTTCAGATGCGTAGCATATGCAGTAGGTTTATAATGCAAATTCTATAACCAGGAAATGTATGTGTTGCATGCATTACAGAGGAAAATAAGTCATATTTCCATGAGGGCATCTGTGCTTTCACTTCACAGCATAACTGTGTTATCTTGCTGTATTGATAGAAGCAGTCCTTATAAGCTGATATTTATGGAAATGCTGAAAAAAACAGACATCCAGTGAATTATTTTTTCCAGTATAGATTTACATTTGGTCCAAATTCCTTTCTTGAATGCAGATTGAAAATCTCTGTTTTGAATATCAAGAAAGAATACTCTTCATTTCAATGTATTTTGTATACTTATGCTAATTGCTGCTTGAGTTATACAAACTTAGTCTGAGGTCTTTATATGGATAATTTGTTATTTAGTAAAGTGGTTTGTCAGGTTATGAGACATTAATCCTCTGATAGGTCTTTAATTAGGAGAGATGAACTAAATAATTCATAGCAAGACTTGGCCTGAAAACATTTATACTACTCGATTATACCATTTTGCATGCAATGACAAATTGTTTTGGTATAGTCTGGAAATAGGGGGACTTAATTAATTACTTCCAAGGTTTTAGACATTTGTGATAGGTTCTTTAAATGCATTAGCTTGGAAATTCATACAAAGGCTAAAAATAGAGTTCAAGTCCTTGGGGTTAAAAAGCGGAGATGAAAAGAGAGCATTCTGCTTGCAAAAAAAGAGCAGGAAGCAGCAGAAGGAGGAGAGGAATGGCAGTTAACTGTGTCCAATTCCCCAAATATTATTTTTGCAAAATTGAGCTGGAAATCATTAAATACTGAAAATGACATGGTTTTAAACTTGAATAAAAGTAATGTGCTAATTACTTGAGCGCCTTTTACTCATCTCACCAATTAGATGGAAGAGGTAGCTGTGAAAGGAGCCCTGAATAGTTTAAAGAGCCTACAAACACGGGGAGGGGGGAAGCGAGATGTTTTTCTATTCTGAAATCACCTTTCAGATGAAATCAACTAAATGAGAATAATTTACTAGACTGGAAGGGGAGGATTTTTTAAAAACAAAACAAAACAAAACAAAACAAAACACAAGAGAAATAAGCTGGATGTTGTAGTAACCCAAGGTTTAATATATGTCACTAAGTGGTATCTTCAGATGATGAAGTGGTTATTCATGCTGCTATTGCACTTACAGCTAGCGGGAAGAGCAAATAACAAAGGGTTATAGTCATATGATCATATAAATCTGAGAAAAAAATTCATTTTGATAAGAATATTTACCAATTTATGCTGTGAAGGAGGGTGGTTTTTTACAAATTAAATGGCTCCTTGAACACTTGAGTTGGGAACTCTAAAAGTTTGCAATTCATAACCCCAAATCTGTAATTAATCCCTGAAAATGGTCCTTTTCAGTATGGACAAATACCTAATCTTTTCTTTTACACAGTCAAGTTGCTGACCTTTATGTGTAGCCTCACAGTTGGAGCACTCATTCAGTGCCCTCAAGTTCTGACTTCAGTTTCCTCTATGGCCTGAGAAGACTCATATGCACATTGCTACCTCACCATGGGTTTGACATCTGGGTTTGGTAAAAGGAGCTGTACCATTATGCTGAATTCAGCTGTGGGAGACCAGAAAATGAGCAATCAAAAGGGAGAGCAATGGAAAAGATAATTCATTTGCAGACTACGTGATGAGAAATGGCAGTTTGAACACCATACAGACTGAAACGGATGTTTTACCTATGAATGCTTTCTGACTTTAAATAACTACTATGTACTTAACAGCAAACCTTGAGGTTATTGCTGTTTAATTTATTGGTACAGATATGGCTCGTGGGGACAGCTGGAAGTCTGAAACATCCTCCGTGGATCTAAGCCACTATCTTCCACTTAAACTGCCTCAGCACTTGTGCTATTTTAGACTTTTGTCACTTGAGTTTCAGGGTATCTGTCTGTTTGTGAAAGTACTGAATTGAAAACCTCCTTTGACTGAAGCACTGATATTAGGAACAGTGGCACTGAGGACAGCAACAGGCATGAAAACAGCATGAGGTGGCCGAATTGAAATAAGAAGGGAAATAGCAGTAGCCACCTAGTAACCACTACTGCTATAATGCACATACCAAGCCTCTTTCATACTAGATTTCAACAATTCTCTCCAGTGATCCTAGGAAATCTCAGAATGTTGGCCACCTTTAGGATGATTCTAGACATCTGTAGAGAATTTCAAACAGGTCCATATTTAATGAAGAAAGAGTCTGACATCCACCTCAGAAGTTAAATATCCCAATGTATTATAAAAAGATGCTGATAATAGAGATGCAAGCGGTAGAAGGAAGGGGATGTGTAGGGTCTCAGCAAAACAATGTAGTTGCATCAAGAAGGGTAAATAGCTAAAGAATAGACTTACTGATTACGTTTGCCCAATGCAGATGTGTGGGTTAGGTTGATGCTGAATTTTATGAGTTACACGTGAGTAAAGAAGTCACATTTCACAGCTTCAAAGCAGTTGCTTTATTTCATAACCATACAAAATCAGATGAAATTTTCTTGTGCCTTTTTCCTTGTTTCTTTTTCAGTCAGAAACACATTTTTACAGAACCCACTTTTTAGCAAGTCAGGGCACTTAGCAGGAGCTGCAGCAAACTCTTTCAATTCTTTCATCAAAGCATTTGCAGCGCCCATTATAAAACAGCAATAGATGTTAACAAAAGGAAGTTAAACTGTATTCTATAAATAAAATGCTAGAGAACATCAAAGCTACTTGCAAAATCTTGTGTTTCTTTTAAGTTTCATACAATTTCCCCTCTTTGCATCCATGTGGTGAAAATTTACTTAAGGAGCTCAGCTAAAATATTCAACATTGTAGAAAAAACAAGACAGCCTACATAAAGAGAAGTAAGAAAAGTGCAGCTGAGTGAGAAAGATGTCAGAAAACAGCTTAGCTGTCAGTAGCTGTCATATGCTGCTGAGGCAAAGCCCTGCAGACAGGCTTTAGTTGGCTGCTGCCCTCCCCAGCGTGAGAGGTCAGCGCCCTGAGCAGCTCCAGCAGCACCGCTGGAAGGAATCAGAGGAGCACACTCTCTCCCACCAGCATCCACAGCCCCAGTGCCTGTCAGAAGATGAGCCTGGGTTTTGAATTAGCTGATTCTGCCAGCGTGGTTCCTCCCAGTCCACCAGAACAAAACGTGAGCTGTTAGCCTTGCAGGGGCTGCTCTGCTTTCTGTGTGAAGCTTTGCGACCCTGCTGCAGTCCACTCTGCTGTTTTGAGTTTGTTCTGAAGAAACTGATTGATAGAAGTGGTGGTTGCTCCTGGGCCTCTGGCAGTAGGAGCGGCACCAGTGGCTGTGGCATTAAAACACACATGCCAAGACAAGTACCAAAATAGTCTCTGCCTGAAGTCTTAAAATCAAAATAAACAGGAAAAAACAAAAAAAGTAAAGTGAATCTCTCAAGACAAATTGAAAGGTCAGTGGAGGAGTTTGAATACAGAGTCTAGCTGAACTGCATCCTCTGCCAAGATGACCCATTACATGTGAAGGATTCAGGGCAGAGGCAGCAGTGCCAGTAGAAGCCAGCATGATCTATCTCACCAGAGTCTGGCTGCCGAGAGCCAACGTCAGGCAGTGACAGACGCAGTCCAAGTTTCCTTCCCTGCAATCGAGTCCATAAAACCTGAGATAGGTGTCCTTGCAGAGCTAGATTGTCTCTGTCATTTTCTGAAGAGTTTTTCATTATAAAGCTCTTTGTGTGTTAGTCTAGTGTTAATGCATCTTGGTTTCCTGCGTAGATTTTTTGATGGCGGAACAGGTGGTTGGTTTGCCTCGTTGGAGAAACTACCAAGACAACTAATGGTAAAACCCTGCTCCGATGCCACTCAAAGAGGCTAATCTCTGCATATGTCATAGGTGAATTCACCCCATGAAATTGTTTGAAAGTAAGCTAAGCTGACTTGTATGATTTATGTTTTCTCAGAGCAATTCTTATAACTGAATAAAATAGACACCATTCAGTTATTTTTCTTTGTGTTTGGAAATAAAACTTCAACACCCAAACCAAAAACAAAAGAGCCAATCTTCAAAACATTAATCTGTGTTGTCATGTATTTCATTATCATTCTCACTAATAATGTTGCTAAGATGAAGAATAATGACAATTTCTCAAGCTACTTAAATAATATTTTGCATTTCTTGTTTTTCAAATCATTACTCCGATGCATACAATCATCTTAAGTGTACACTGCAGTCATGAGATGGATCTTAAAACAAGGAGATACTGTATAACTCAAAACAGTGTTTGCATATTCGACTGTTTGCAAAAACAACTATTAAATGCTGGTTGTTGCAAGAAACGTAAAATCTGACAGTGAGAGTTAAAAACAGAAGAGAGAGGCTGGGACATGCAGGAGCAGTCAGGCTGTGCTGAAGTGTGCCTGCTGTGCCACTCGTCAGGTGTTTGGTAATGGTAAAATCTTTCTTTTCCCACAGCAAGGTGGATGAAATGCAGGACTTTTCTCCTGAGGAGAACTTTTCTCTCTTGTGGCACAACCACTATGCGGGATGTCAACATGATGTGCCGCTTCTCTTGGTGTGCTGTAGCTCGCTCGGTTTTCCGGGAGGTACTGCAAATGCATGGCTCAAAGTTTGTTAAGTGGTGTGGATGTGCACAAACACCTCCTGGGCAGGGTGATTCGTTAAAGCTCGCTTGCTGAAGGTGGGGTGGGAAGGTGCAGTGTGGAAAGGAGAGCCGGCAGCGGGGCAGGCTTACCCCCGGGGAGTGCAGCACCTGCCCTGCCTGCACTGCTGTCCCCACCCAGCGTCTGCAGCCTCCTGTGGGTCCCTGGGCTGCTTTTGAAGCCTGTGTGTTGGGAAAGACAAAAGTCAAACGAACGTACTGCGTTCAGAGGTACGTCTATATTAATCTTTTAAAAGGAGCTTTATCTTCTGTGGAAAACTCTTCTGTATGTATGTATCAGGAAGGGCTGAAAAACACTGAATTAGCAAATAGTCATAGAGTCATAGAATCATAGAATGGTTAGGGTTGGAAGAGACCTCAAAGATCATCTCGTTCCAACCCCCCTGCCATGGGTAGGGAAACCCTCCACTACACCAGGTTGCTCAATAGTCGTTGCTATTATCTGAACTGTGGTGTTTTCACTTAATCCTGGTTGCAGCGTGGACAGCAGTTTGAAAGGTTGTCTCTTATACTTCCTTGCTATAGCACTGCATTAAGTTTTGGATAGAAATAAATCAAGTGCTAATGCTGCTTTTGTGGAAATAACAGGATCCGTGATTACTGGTAGTTAAGGAAATAATTCACTTTGTTCCAGAAACTCTTAACTCTGCCTTCATTTATTGCTGGTTTTCGAAGATGAGATACTGTGTGAAATACCTGCATAATAAAGTAATCAGGAAAACTAATGGTCATATTCAGAAGACTCATTCAGGATACTCTGTGTTCACATCATTAGGTAGCGTATTGTAGCTCCTTGGCTCTGGGTGTGTGCTGAGTTTGCTCACTAATATTCAGTGTTTTAAAAGCTTCATTAGGGTGGAAAACAGAGCTAATTTTTAAACTGTCTTCTGGTGCACTTGCAGAAATATTTCAAAAGTGAAATAAAGCTTTTGAAGCCTGCCTGTATTGAGCCCCTCAAGATGATGTTTCTTGACGGCTCCTGCCAGACTTCTTCACAGCCAGATCATCTGGTGGATTAAACTCAGTCAGTAATTAGGCACAGTTACATGCCTGGTCTCTGCTACATGATGGCAGTCATCCAGTAGCGACTTGAACCTTTACGAAGCTTCCTGAATGGTGTTTAAAAAATTCAGATGTAAAAACCAAACAACTAGTGCCCCCTCTCCCCTTTACCCAAGTGCCAATATCTTAGACCACCTTCTATGTACTGAGAGTTCTTCTTCAATGCCTTTCAGCATGCTCAAACTGCACCTCTCCAAGATGGTGTCATCCATGCAGACCTTCATGAGAATTCGCAGGAGGAGTAAGGAGTATTGGAAAAACATACAGTAAAGAATTAATGGGAAAAGTCTTCTGTGTGATCCATGTCCTCTCCCCACCAAGAAAGCCATTTACCTTCCCTGTGTTTGATATGACCTTACTCCAGATATTCTGACGCTATAGTTCTTCAGCCACTAATGTTTCTCTCCACAGTATTTGTTTATAGCTTTGCATGAGGATCTTTTCTTCCTCTTTGGCCTCTGTCATTAAATACACTGGGAGGTACTGGCAGAGGAAGCTCTGTGAAAATACTAGTTGGAGATGAGGGGAGAGGGAGATGACATTTACTTCAGTCTACAGAACAATCTCCTTTGACTGGCATGTAAACTAACTTTTATTCAAAATGCAATTAAAAATAAAATTTACTTTGAAATGTTTATGAACAAGAATATATGAAACATTCAGTAATCTCTGGTTTGAAATACATTCTGCAACTCTCTTCAGGCCTGCGTTGTTTGGGTTTCCTCCATATAAGTGGTGTGTGCCAGGACCTATTTTTGGTGCAGAAAGCTCTTCCTGTCCCATGGTATAAGCATAACTGTGTGAAAGTAGATTGAATTTGTCCCACGAGAATATTGAATGAAATTACTAATTTTGTAACTTCTAATACTTCTTTAATAGTGTATTCTTTTGTAACATTCAAGTAATCAATCCCTCTGAAATAACTTGTTATCATTTAAGCTAAAAGACTATGTATGTAGATCTTTCTTATATTAATGTATTTATTTTTATGCCTCTATGATATTAATTCAATGGTATTGGAGAAGTACCAGATGTTTGTGTGGTCAGAGGCAAAAGGCAGACGTCCAATATGGCCTGGGATCCCTCACATATGAGCAGGGCAGAGACTTTTGGACAGAAGTCTCAAAGAGAGGCAGCCATGAAATCTATGTGGGAGAAAGAAAGGAGCATAAGCAGGGAGCTGGGTTTGCAAAAGACAGTCTTCAGCAGGTGACTTGGAAAACTGGCTGTGATATCTGCTGGAACTAGCTGTCAAAACCTAAAGAATATGCTGGATTTGGTGTGGTAGCTTTTCTCTTTTAATGGTTCGTTTTATATACTGCGGTCTTTTCTGGGTGAATACAAATAATTGTATTATATACTACACTGTGCGCTTTTAAATATGGGTAAAAGGTGATAGATAAATTTGTGGGAAAGGGAAGAGAACTGGTGAGATGCCTTACATTGTGTATCACTTTCAGGTTTTGCAGATAGTAAATGCATGTAAAATGAAAATGTTTCCTTAGGTTTCACGACTTGTCAATCAAAGCTCTGCCATATCCTCCGTCACAGGAGGCGGGGAAAACTACGCTGGATCGCTTCCTCAAAAATAACTTATGAAAAATCTCTTAAATGAAAACCTCCATTCCACAAACGGTCTTTTGCTTATTGCATCTTGGTTGATTAGATAATTCTTATTATCAAAATGCTGTTTTCAATCAAGAATGACCTTTTCTTACATTTATTGGAAAGCTAGCTTTACAACACATTAAACCGAAGCTTTTGTGCTGGCGCTGAAAAGCTTGCTGTTCCACAAAGATGATCTTCAGTTTGTTTGCTCTCTACAGCCCTTATTACAGACAGCTGGCTGCTCGATAAGATTTTGGGAAGGGGGGGGTCTGTCTTCTATTTTGGCTCAGTCTTCCTGGTCTTTCAGTCTCTGCTGGATGTTATTAAATCAGCTTTGCAAAGCCCTCGCTCTGCTTAAAGTCTGAGTATAAAGAAGGATGGATAAGAGTTTTTTTTAGGTGAAATATTGTCCCCTGAAGATTATGCAGCAGCCTTATTACATGGGGTACTGCATCAATGTTATCTTTAGATGTTGAATAAGATGATTATTTTAGAGAACGTAAACTTGCTATTTTCAAGTTTGATTCTTATCTCCATTCTAGTTGTATTACTAGTTGTTGTTTTCTATTAATGGCACTTTTATATTAAATAAACTTTTGGCTCCTTTCTGAGCCTTTCTTGTCCTGCTGAACAATGTGAGGAGTACAAACAAGGTTTTAACTCTCTTGGCATTTGAAAGAGAGAGAAAGTAATTATAGGAGATAGGTGCTATTTGAGAAATGTTTTCACCTGCTGTCTTTTATGTTTCTTTCTTTCTGTTCAGTGATACATTTTTAGAGCAGAATTTTTATGCTTGTCCAACATTGCTTATTTATGTTCGTGTTTGTTTTTTTTTTTATTTCTGATAAAGGTAAAGAGTTATTATCTTAGAATATTGACTTTTGCTACAAACCATTTAATGTTTCATATTTTCCTGCAGCATTTTAAAGTACTTAAGCATCTGGTTTTTCTGTATATCAGTTTCTCCTTTTTGTGTGAAAGTAGAAATAACACTCTTGCTGAAGATTTGAGCTTTGTTTTTTTCAAGCTGTAGTTTTTCAATAATCAGTCATTTCAAGACTCCCTTCCGGACACATCAAGTGTTCTGTATGTCACAGCCATGGTATGTGAATTATGTTTCGCTACCTGTTGCTAAGCAAAGCGTTCACTATATTTTGTCCATATACTCTTCTGTATAATGTAACTTACAGCAATGCTATACAGGACAGACCTGCTGTATTGTTTTACACTGAGGGCAAAAACATTCACCACACAGACATCCACATGTGAATCAGTGGTGTAGTCTTCCCCTTTGTAGTCAGTGAAGAGAAAAAGGCCTTTTTAGGATGTGGTCAAGATCATCCTAAGGTTAGTGCCAAAAATACAACAGAAGTGTCTGTTTCTCTCCACTGACAATAAAAGTCATCTAGAAATTGTCACTCTCTAGGCATGTAAAGCTAAGTGACGTTTCAATCAACCATTCCCTCAAGTGTGGAAAGTGCACAGAGACACAGAGTTTGAGAGTGTTGCTTACTGGGGGTCACTAATGCCTCCATGTGTTCAAGTTAACTGCTGTGTGGTTTTTGAGTTCTTTTGGAAGAAAAATTGTGGGGTTTTAGAAAACAAGGATTTGCTTTTAGATGGATGATAATTTTTAAATAGTAGCTGTGCCTTATGGCTTGGTACCTAGGGATGTCAGAAGTAGGAGAGAGAGAGAGAGAGATGAATTTGTGGGCAGAGGGCAGGTGAAGATAGCCAGAGGTGCACAGTAAAAGCAATTTATCAAGTGGTTTTACTGCACAAATAATGCAATTTATTCTGCACATAGTTACCACATAACATTTTTTGCTGTGATTCATCATAAGCTGTGCCTCTGTCTTGCCACTGCAGGGGGCTCAAAGTAGACAGTGACTTTTGTTCTGTTCCTGTGCAGGAGACTGGCAGAGACTCGTAATTTTCCACACTGCTTCTCATGAAGCTTTGTGGAGGATCTTACCGGTCTCATGCTTTACCTAAGATTTTGTGGAAAACCTCCGTCTGCAGTTTCAAAGGTTTACAATAGATTTGAAGAAAGCATGTCTTCCATGCCCTGATTTATTGGTGACCTGACAGAAGAATGCAACCTTCCTGCTAATGTCAATGATATACAAGCTTCTTGGAATTATGAAAGACAAACTTACGTGTTTGTTTAGTGTGATGAAATAGCAAATGAAAGAAATTGTTGTGTGTGGTTTGTTTTTTTTTAAAAAAAAAACGTTTAAATTTGATTGTGTGTAGATGAAAATGTCCTAGAAGACAGAGAAGAACTTTTTTAATAAAGAATTCCGATATGTATGTATGGGACAAACAGGCATAATACCCGCACAGGTAAATGTTTTAAATCATTTGAGGGATAAATGGAGCATAAACTATGAACTATCTATACTTTTCTATCATATAAAGTTATCCATACATATATAATATGAAAGTAGACTGGAATTCAGGCTGTATGTCTCAATGTTTTTACATAGGAAATCGTTTTCAATGCAGTATAATTAGCCACAGTATCCTAAAATTAAAAGAGAATTTCTTGTCTGAGAGGCTGATGTGTTTTGTGGTGTTTGTGATACGGCTTGTTTACAGGAAAATTTGCCAGATTAACTTGATGTTGTCATTAACAGATACTACTGTCCCAAAGACTTAATTTAGGGAAGTTTCGACAGAGACATGACAAATTCAAAGCATTTCTTTGCTTCAAGTATGATGTTTTACTTCTAAAAACAATTGATGTTGTGCAAGCTCTGTAGTAAAAACTGTTGCACTTTTTAGTTACACTTTAAAAAAGAAAAATAACAAAGAAAAGTTTTCATCAAAATAATTCCCGTGTACAAAAGGGAGCTATTAGTGTTTGTATGCAGTGTCATGTTATAGACTACATGAGAGCTACCAGGACTGTACTTATTAGTGGTGTTTGTAACCTCCTAGGACATCATTTGAAGATTCTAGAGTGACTCTCAACTTGAACATCAGAACACGGATATAGAAGTTATATATAGTGTCAGTGAATTGTGTGAAGAAAGAGCAGTCTCAGAGTAATGTAATTTAACTCCAAGGAAAAAAAATACAGCATTCAGAAAATAGTTGCTTTCCTCCTTCAAATGCAAAGACCAAATGAGAGTAAGAGTAGAAAAATACTTCCGTTTGCTCTTAATTTATTCATATATGTGATTCCATGAATGGTTGGGATGATTTGGTTATTTAGGTGAATTTCTGACTTTATGCAGATAAAAATTCAATGAGGCAGAAAATGGAAACTCTGCACTAAACAGAGGCTGTTTTTTTACTCACAGTTAACTGATTGGAAGAAGTGGAAATTAAAAGCAAGCCTGGAATTTAGTGACCCACTGATAAGATGCCTCAATTCAAGTAGCACAAAGGTGGGAGAAAAATTCATTGGATTCAGGAAATAATATGCAACTGTACTGGTACCAGAAAAAGAAGGATCCATTTTCAAACTGTGTGAACTTCATCAGGAGTTTCTCACAGACTTGCAACTACATTTTATATATATTAAAAAAGGCATATATAGTATACATATTGTGAGGTGTATTTTACATGTAACTTTTTTTAAAAGCACATTAATTTTCAGATGGCATATTAATCTGCAAGCCTTCTTTGGATCCCTCAGTAGTTCTTAAAAAAAAAAGGTTATTAATATTACATTCCTGGATCCTTTAAGGTTTACAAGAAGTTGTAACCTCCACAGTTGCATCTGTGGGCATTACAAGTCATATGGGGAAGCACATCTTTCTTACACAGTTGTCGCAACAGAAGTACTAAAGTCATAGTTAAATACTTCCAGTATCTCTAGTGTGCAAATGCATTTTAAAACTCAGTTCTGATCTACTGACACTATTTTTCTAATTTATGCATTTTATGATTATGTAAGTGCATCTCCAGAGAGGGGCTTTAAAATGAACAATTATTTGGGCTTTTCACTCGCTTTTTTGATAGACTTCTTTTTCTCAGTTGTCTTTATAATTTCTCTTAAGTAACTATATAACCGAGCAGACTAACCTTTGTTTAGTCTCTGCTGATCTTTCTCAAGCTAGAAACAGTCATAGATGGATAGTGAAATTTCTGTCTGATGGCAAAAGTCTCAGTTGAAGTCCTAACAAAGAATTCAAAAATTTGCACTAAAACCTAGACTTTAAAAATCCTTTTCTGGGTCTTATTTCTTAGTAGTGAAGCTCACAAACTGCTAGTGAGAGAATAAATTTTTAAAGGTGGCAATCATTACACTTCCACGCTTCCCCTCACCTCTTTAAATTAGCGCTTTTTTAGACTGTTGAGGTAGAAATAAAGTTGAAGGCTACAGGATTCAATGTGGAGGGGTTATGTTTGTTGGCTTGTTTCAAGCTTGGTTTGTGTCTAATGCTGAAATAATGCATCCATATTTAAAAAGATGCTGGATGAGATTAGGAAAGTGACAGAATTCAGCTGAAAAAAATTAGAGAGATATTTTTGTTATAACTTCAGGTATACAGTTGCAACTGGCATAAATAAAAAAGTGTCTTCTACTTGAGAGTTCCTACAATATTTCTTTCTTCTGTAGGTATTGTTATGATTCCTTATGGCAAAAGTTTGAAGATTGCATATCAGCACTTAACATCAACAGAACATATTGGTTTATTTGTTTTAATTGGATTTCTTCTTACTTTAGTAATGTCTTCGATTCTTACTGTTGGTTACAGACACTTGCTTCTTTGCTGTCAAAAGGAAGGAGACCACTGTGTCAATTCACATAAGCTCCATATGAAGCAGCCTAAAATTTTTGGTGAATCTGATGTCCTTATTGCACTGTTTGGGGTTTTTTGTTTCGCTTAAAGGGGGGTATGTGTGTGTGTGTCTGTATATATATATATATTTACTTTAGGGTGAGTATTTTTGCCAAAGGACGTGATGAAGAGTCAGTTCTTTTCTGTGCTTAAAATGAGTGTTGCTGATTTCAAAACTGTCTCTAATATCACATATAAAACCTAGATCTCCTCTTGGGAACACAATGGATATGTTTTAGACCCACAGCTTTGGAAAGAACATACTTCCTTCCTACCTTTGCAGTTGCAAGTGGCCAGGAGAGGTCCATGATGGCCACAGTCCTCACATTCTGCAGTTCGTGAGAAACATAAATTATCTTTCATGATTATGATATTGCTAATTAGCACACAGTAATCTATGGTGTGCAATAGTATTTCTGCTTTGTTTAGGACAGTTTTGAGAGGGTTCAAGGGGGACTTATATGCCCTCATCATTCTCCTGCTTCTTCGTCAGTTTGATTTTACTTTTGAAGTCTGACGTGTTCATGGGGAACTTACACCCATGGTGAAAGCTCCAATATCAGGTAGTGCTGACAGTCCCCAAACCCTGTTCTGTAACAGTTCTTCCCTTCAGCTGTTGTCCTCCTGGGACCTGTAGTCATCTTGATTTTCCTGCTGTGCTCCAGCCTGTGTTGGGAAGAGGAGTACAATTGGCTGGGAAAAAAAAAAGCCTGACTAGACCCTCTCCATGTATTGTTAGAGCAGGCAGCACATATAGATAACATTGCTTTACCTGCTAGAGGAGGAAAGGATATAAAAGCCGAGTTGCATGAAACCACAACACTAGATTGTGAGATTAGTATCAGCCTACTGTTTTTTTTTGTTGTGGGTTTTTCGGTGTTTTTTTTTAATGATGTGGTTTACCAGTTGTACATTACTGACAGGAACTTGGTGGTGAAATCTGTTATCATTGTGTTCTAGGAACCTTTACCTGTTACTTATGTATTAAAAAAATAAAAAATAAAAAATAAAAATTTAGTTTTTCCCTCTCTATGCTTGTGTATCTAACTTTCACTTAATTTTGAAGGGGAGTTAATAGACAAGGTTCACTTGCTTACAATGTATGTAATCCATAAGATAATAAATTCCATGACCCAGAGGGCAGAGAGGGGTGTGTTTGTTTTCATGCATATGCATTTCTCAGTCTCTCTTAAAAACCATGCTTCAGCCAACTAACAAATCTGTTATAGCTTTTCCAAGGTGGTAAGTGGAGAGGAGATGTTCTGCAATTAAAGAAAGTGCTCATGGAGTCAAGTTGATGACTTCACAGACCTCTCAGGAGAGGTGTGGTCCTTCCAGAGTTCTCTCTTTAAGCTTTTTCTCTGATGTGCAGGCACAAGGCCCTGGTAAAAGTTTGATGATTGCACTTTGCTTTGTGTTGCATTCAGTAGAACTTTTCAAGGAAATAGAATCAAATCCCTTTTGAGTTTTCAAGGAAGTATCATTTTGATGTTGAAGTGTAGAAATCTTCTCTGACCTAAATTTTCAGAAGTGACTAATGCTTTGGGGAAATGCATTTTCTAATGCTTAAGCTGAGGTTATGTAAGGAGACCTTTTATGGAGAATGAATGCTGACAATTGGGGAATCGACAAATCTTAAGTGATCTAAACTGATTGTCTGAATATTCATACCTTAAAAATGTATGCAATACAGTTCCTTCTCTCTAATTGTGTAACATAAATACATTTTTTTCAGTATTGCAAAATTTACTCAATTATTAACTGGTGCACAAAGATGTGTTAACATGAATCAAAGCAGGATTATTTTTTTTCCTGTTCTGATTGAATTGTTCCTCATATCTTTCCCTCTCTCTTTCTGATTCATTTTATGAAAACTACATTAAATTTTATGGAAAAAAGACATTAGGATATGGATAAAAATGTAAATCCACAGAGGTCAGGAAAGTAAAAAGTAGAGTCATTGTGATCTCTGTCTCTTTTTCTATCCTGTATAGATATGGAGTATTTTGTTACTGAGGTTTGCAGTGTTAAACGTGTTGTATAAGGGAGCTGCTGCTGGAAAAAAATCTTTTTTGTCTTTTGATTATTATACAATTATTGTGTTTTTTTCAACAGGAGTTTTTAAAGTTTGTTTATTTGTTTGTTTGTTTGTTTTACTGGTTAATGTCAATTGTTTTTATTAAATTCCATTTGACCTTGTGAAGAATATGTGAGTAAAAAGATACTTCATTTGGAAGAGGGCTAGAGAGAGATGGATGGATGGTTTGTATTGTCTGTATTGTCTGATGGAATAAAATTTGCAGGCTTGCCGCTACAGTGACTGAATGGCTTTGGGAGGTGGTCCAGCAGATGCAAAGCACCTAATTGTGCTTGTTGTAGCTAGTTTTTCATGCTGATGTTTAGAACTTCAAAGAAATATGTGCCAAGAAAAACTGTATTCTCTTACACAGATGAAACAGTAGGAAATTGCACATCTTTAAAGATGGTCCGATGTCTTCGTAAAATTCCTGCATTGATTTGCATATGCTGTATAAAATGTGTAAATCTGTGCTTAGGAAAATGTATATCAATTTTGAAATGCAAATATCTATTTGTCCTCTGAGTAGACAATCTGTGTATACCTTCAAAGCAGGTAGCAATCTTCATCAATGTAATGTAAAAAAATGTATATCACTTACTGAAAAGAAATTCAGCCAGAGAAGCAACGCATTCTTAAGTTACTTACATCTTCTTACCTGTTACGGAGATTAGTCTGGCGTTTAGAGATAAAATGGAAATATAAACCATCAGAATTAACGCTTGCTGATTTAGACAACTAGAAATTTGTCCTTGATCTCCAAAACCTTTGCCTTTTAGTGGGTTTCATATTTGGTAGATTTAGAAGTGCTGCCATACTATAACAGAAGTTAATTTGTTGTATAAGAGAACTGACAATGTTGTTAAGTGCGTTGTAGAAGAAACTGTTTTAGTACTGATTTATAGGCAACTTGTAGAAACAGGATGTTGACTACATTGGATAAAATTTAAGTCAACTTTAGAAGTATGGTGTATTTTAAAGGTCATCTTTTGATGCTTAGCATTTCTATGTCCCTTCTTAAAAACTAGCTTAAGCAATTAGGACAAGATTTCTAAATGTGTGAGGTGCCTAAAGATGCAGTGAATGCCTGGCAGGATTTGAGAGTCATGTACATCTGAATGTAACTGATTTGTGAGGTAGACCCTGAAACTCAACATGAAGGGAAGAGTCTATGTACAGATGCAGCTACCTAACAGTTTGATCATACTGTGACCTTAGACACTGTGAAAGTGATGTCATCTTGCAGCTTTTAAGCCAGATCTGTAACTTAGAAGCATTTTCTCATTGTCTCATACACTGAAAATTGTTTTGCACCTTTATTTAAGATTTAAAGGCATATGATAGCAGAGAAGAAAATCTGGAATAAAAAAAAAGGTACAAATACACTACGAACTGAACTCTCCCTGCCAGGAAAAAGAGAAGAGATGCCACAGTAGATGGTATAATTGCAAATTTAGTTTTATTTAAGAAGCTTTTACTTCTGAAAGATGAGTGCAGAATTCAGCTGCAAAATAGGCAGCCACAAAAGCAGCTGTTAGGATTTACTCCATAAGGTAATTTCTTGCTGTGAAATGCTGCATTCAATACAATAGCTGGATATATCCTTACTGCACAACTTTCCCTCATCACTTTTTTTTCTAACTACATTTGTGTGAAGAGCTCAAGAAGAATTTTCCTCCTCTTGAATCTTTTGCTCCTTCCCCATGCAGAATTCCACGGCAATGCTTTTGAAGACAAGGTTCCTCTCTAAACGTGGTTGGGGAGGTGGGAAAGGGAGTTGCTGTTATTCATTTGTTCAACACATCAACCTCTCTAATCTCATAGGATTTAGTAGTCTTCGGCATTTGTAGTTCACTTTTACGACCACTGAAGTAATTATTATTGTTCCTTAAGTTAGTATAAGAAAGTTTCTTGTTACTCCTGTGGATACTCTTGAGTATCCAGGCAGCTAATTTGGGAGATTAAAGCTAGCAATATCAGTGAAAGTTATATGTGCTGTTTTAGTTCTTCCATGCTATTGTGTGCAAACAGTTCCTCATACTTTTACTGCCTCTCTTTTGGCTGCTGAGTACTAAGAGCTATAAGCAAGTTTGAACTGGAAAAGACTGAGTGAAAACTAGCACATCTACTACTAGCAGTAGTAGACCTGACTGAGTCTTTGCTCAGGGCTGTCAGGGGATGCGTCCTACAGGATTTAATTCAGTTCACTGTGTTCAAAGAAACTGTACACAGATGCTAGTGGATATGCTCTGAAGTAACGTTCATTAAGTTAACCTCAATAAGATGATACTGGTAATTTGTTGCAAGTGTTACAGTAAAGCACCTATAAAACCCCTGGTTAAAAACACCTTTTCAGTTAAATCCTTGTTTTGAAGCAATGTTGAAATGTTCATAGCTTCTGTGAAACCCCTTAATGTCTACAGAACCAACAGAAAATATTAAACTATGAGGGAAGCTAGACAGTTACATCAAAAATCCATTTGTGGAGGAAAATACACAAATATCTTTAAGCTGATAATAAAATTCTTCTTTCCTTGCACCGTGCAATTGTTTAGATCTTTGGGTTATGACTTATAAGTAAAGTGTCAGTACAACTACATTATTCCTAATTAGCAAAACATCATCAGATGTTTTTCTTCTATGAGGTAATGAGTAAAGGTTGACTACATTTTCAACAGTGAAATGTTACACTGTACAATGGATTTATTGTAGAATGACTGTAATACTTTGCGCACACATAATTTGAAAATATTTGAGAATCTTCTTTCTTTTATGCACTTCCCCATTCATTCATAAATTCCTGAGATTTATCTAGCTGTATTAAGCACTACTCATAGATGAAGCCATGGAGAGTTTTGTTTTGAAAACTGTAAGGTTATATTTGAGTTTGTAGTTTCCTTCTGTACAATGTGAGCCATGGGAAGGACAGTCTAAGATGCAACAGCCTACTTTATTATATTGCAACTACAGGTCCTGTGAAAGGGCTGTGTCATGCTGCATTGTGTATGTGTATTATTTCTTGAAAAGAATCACCATTCAGAATAATTAATCATAATTAGCAGCAAAGCAGGAACAAGGTCAAAATACTGTTTTTTTTTTTCATTTACATCAATCCCACCTATTTATGGTGCAGTCAGAAAGTAATTTTTTAGAATGTGTGCTTTTGTAGTTCAGATCCAACAACAAAAGACATTAAAATGCAACTGTTATAGCTGAATTTATGCAGGTTTTTTTCACCTGAAAGAAAAAGTCACCATTTAAGCACTCAAGTTTGGCAGTATTTCTTTTGTCATGCCTCAGAAATTCTAACTAGGGTGTATTCATCCTGGTCAGGGCTGCAGGTTGTTGGGATCTTTTTTAGTTTCTTGTAAGTATATTCCCATCAGTGCTGGTGACATATATCAGCACCACAGAGTGAAATACAGAAATGAAAATAGAATTTGAGGCCAGCACATCTTTGCTAAAAGCACTGAAAGAGATGTCCTTAGCAATAAACAAGAAAATAAGAGGGTAGACCATGACAGGATTTTGTGCATGTCCTCCAAACATGCACTGATACTATAAAGCTGTACAAATGGAAATAATAAAGGGAATTATTTTTCCCCTAGGCTTGACTCCAATAACTGATAAAAAGTCAGAGGAAGGAAGGATCTGATGACCTGTGCAGTGAGGACTGAGGAGCTGGAAAAAAGGTTATGATTGATTTGACCCTGGATACATTAGGAAATCAAGCTGAACGCAAGACCATTACAACCCGATGCTGTATGCTGGTTATCCTTGTAGATAAGAACCGACCAGTTGAAGGCATATCTGAGTAAGAACTAAATGTTTTGTACTTAATGGGTCAAAGCAGTCTGAAAACATTAAATCAACTTAGTACTAGTTTAGTTGCTATGCTTCTACTTGAAAGGCAAAAGGTTTGACAAATGTAAATAAACCAACAAGATACTTTCTATTCTTGAATAGTTGATGAAAACAGATCTTAATCTTTGCCCTTTCCCTCTTTACATTTCCTTTTCTTTTTTAAACAAAGAGAAATCACTCCTGACATACGAGAATTATTCCTGACCTTAAAAACAATGTTTTAGACATCATTTACATATTCTACATCATATGCTGTGACTACAAGTTTTGATAACTTGGAAGCATAGGTTTTTGAATGCAAATATATCAATGTGCTGGCTATTAAAGCTCAGGAGGGAGTACTGCTGGGACTTAATCACAAACTATTGAATCAAACCACAGAACACAATAAATTGCTTCTTAAGTAACTGCAAATCATATGAGGAAAGGGAAATATTGTTGAAAGGCCTCGATTTGCAACAGGCGTGCTAGAAATTGCATGCAAACAACATTTTCTACAACTGATAGAAAAGGCAACCTCTATAATTTTTTAACCTAGTCAAGTTGTGTAAAATACCCTTTAGAAGTTACAGTGTTTCAGAAAGGAAGGGAAAAAATGTAAATAGGAAAATGCAAAAAAAACAAAACATAAAAAAAGGCCTTGAGTAATATGTACTTGGGGATAGCATTTCAATGCCCGTGAACCCAAACAATTTAAGCTCTAAATTAGAGCTTGTGGAAGGGGTCTAATTACACTGGACCTAAAGAGTACATTTCAGTGTAAATGAGTGCCACGTTACAGATTTGGCAAATATTTCATGCAAAATGTTGATCTTTAAAGCTTGTAGAGATGACAAGTGGCTCCCTATTTTCCCCTCTCCTTCCCTGTATCTCTTTCAGCTAGGTTATTTTAATGATGATATTTTTACTTTGCTTTCCCCTGATGGAAGATCTGACATGAGATTTCTGAAACACATCGCAATTCTGTTCCCATTACATCAGTATCAATATCAAAGCAGCATAATTTTTTGTGTATTTTATATACATTGTGAATATATATAATGAAATATTTAACAAATAAGTAGCAAATTAGGAAGAGTTTTTCCAGTTTCCTTTCTCTGAAGGAATACGAAGGGGTAAAGACTTGGCTCTACTCAGATCAAGCCAAGCTATCAGAAAACTGGATAAGGCTGGAGGAAGCAATGTACTCATCACCTTTGCATCTGTCCTTGTATATTCATTTGACTAAGTTACTGAAAAACTTAGAAACTGCTGAGGACAAGATTTTAGGCAGGAAAATGTGGAAGTGACTGTAGGCATAACTAATTATGAATGCATTTGACTGGAGAAGAGACGTGAACTGTAATGCCATTGTTTGAAGTGCTTGCGACCTCCTTATAAATTGCTTCAGTGATTTTTTTCATTACTATAGAAGAGTCATTGTTTATTACTGCTGCCCTCTGTTCCAAAGTGCTGCATCATTCTAGAGTGCTCTGCTCAAGGAATACTTCCCCTGCATCCTAACCATGGTGTTTTAATGAGCAGATATGTAAAGCATGCTACTATTTTTTCCTGATAATTCCTTGCATTTCCTTGATAATTCCTTTCTAGAAGATGATTAAAACAGATTGTTCTAAAGCAACAAATCCGAGCCACCAGGGCAAGACAGACTAACAAAATTTAGATGAAAAGCATGAAGCCAGCTTTACGGTTGCTTTATTTTGCCTTAGCAGCCAATATGCCCTTGACTAGATAGGGTCTAACCATCTCATACAAATTCTTATACTTGCTGCTTCAGTGGTTTTTGTTGAAGATACTGGCTTCTACTATATGAGTCAGCAATGTTTATCAATTTTAATATCATGCCTCAGGAATATTGCCACTTACACTTTAATGTGACTTGGCTTGTCAATTCAAATCTTGATTTTTTGCAGTTTTAAACTCTCATAAAGTTATAATTTATAGAGATTCATGACAATTCATAAAACTATGCCTTTTGATTCTTAGATAAACAGTTTAGGAAGATGTGGCTTTTTGTTCTTGCAATGGGCTGTTTTATTTGACAGGTTTTATTTACTATATTTAAAGATGTAACATTGAGAAAATCCTAAATGCAAGTTTCAAAGTTCTTATTTGAATCACAGTGGGCATCTCTATTGGAAATGTTCCTGTAGAGTCCATTCTGAAAAGATTTAATTCTTGTTCCTGATATGCCCTACAAAATCCTTTGTATAATCATGTTTTAAAATCATACCTTTTCTAAGCCTACTCATGTGGGAAATAATCATGTTCTGATATAAACTGGTACCTTAATTCATTGTGCCAACACCTCCTAATACCCATCAGAAGAGCTCTGTTTCCCAGTATGTTCACAACCCTGAAGTCATGACTCTTTGATACAACCTTTGGTGTACAATTTTGCAGGCAGTGCACCATGAGAATTTGGGGTATTTGCAGCTCTGTTCTCAGCTTTGTATGAGTGAAGACAATAAACCTTCTTCCTGCTCGCCCCACTCCATGTAGATACCTTAAATTAGTCATCAAGTGTCCAGCACATTAGAAGCCTGAACTGAGCTCCTGGTGTAAATCTTTTTGTAAATGGTGTGATGTTATATGCTAACAGCATCTTCCTGTGCAGGAAAGAATGTGCATTTCGTTGTCTTGGATTTTCAAAAATAGATATAGATTGTGTTATCTCTATCTTAAAGACCACTTAGAACTTTAGTGGCAAATCAGTTTTTCATTATTTATATAAAAGAACAGTATATTTGGTTAAAATAAACAATATCGCTAATTTTGTATGATCTTTCATCCAGAAGTTGTACGAACATTTTTTTAAATTCTTAAGACATGTTTGTGAGGTATTGTGTAAAGATAAATTCTTTATATGCCTCAACTATTAGTAAAACAAAGTTGTTTTTAAACATTTCCTGTGTGTTATGATATAAACCTGGGAGTATTTTAGTAGGAATAGCATTGCTGGTGCATTACGAGTACCTAAGTACTATTTTTGGGTTGGCACTGGGACTTTTGTTTTGATGTTTTGAGATTCTTAAGTGTGAGATATGGTTGCAACACCGCACAGTCCCCCTTGTGTTTCCTTAGGCAAACCTTGCTGTTTTTAACAAGAAAATTGCAAAACAAACTGAACTATTTCCTTTATTTGGGTTTTTGGGTCACAGATGGGACAGTGCAAACCAAAATCATGCTGAACAAACACTACATTCTGAAAGTGTGCTGATAATTGAGCATACTGCTGAATAGTAGCTTTTAACATGCTTGAGCTTTGAGTATGGAGAGTGGTGGGGGTGTGGTAAGGAATTAGAGGGGTTTTGTTGTTCTTTTACCCAGCATTTTATGAGCCACATTTTTTTTGTTTCCCTGTTTTCTTGTCTGTAGCCCTCACTGTTTGTACATCTGCAAGGTACTCGGTACACTATTTTCTTAACCCTCCTGCCATCAAGGGTCTTGTACCATTTCCAAAGTGAGACTCCAGGCACATAGATGATAAATGGTGGGTTAAAATCTTTCAGCTGTAAAAGAAGAGTTTAGGGAGAAGGTTTACTGTGAAGTGTTATCCAGTAAAGGTGGACTCAAAACATCTGCTTTTGGAAAATAGTATTTCCAAAACATGTTGCTACTGTACTGACTGATAGAGAATTCATATGCCTCAGGTTTTGAGTATTACAGTCTGCATGCATATGCTGACAGAATAAGGAAAATCAGAAGGAACTCCAAGGATTTAATTTATAGTATATGCTACAGTTGTAAAATTGTATTCTTCTTTTATGTGTTTAGTTTTGTCTAAACTGAAGTTTATGGGGAAAAAAAATATAATGAATCCCTATATATCGCTTTCCTTTATTCCAAATTTATGGCTTTAACAATCTTCAGTGAGAAGCTGTTTATCTCAGCTCTGTGCATTTTGACATACAGGACTCATGTGGCTTCATTTATTTAATCTAGAATGCTTTTGAAAGAAACACCAATTGCAACTGTGAATATTCAGAAACATAGTGTGATTCTCTGTAAAAGTAGGACGTTTTCTTTATTGTATGGTCTCTTGATCTTTCAGTATTTTTACTTTTTCATGAATAAAGTAAGCATAAGCATTTAGGTATAATTTGTAGAAATTTAGTATAATTCTTTAAAAAATTCAAAGTGAGTAAATTAAATAACTTTTTGTGGTTTTGTATGTGTGTGTGTGTGTGTATATATGTACACGTGTGGACACAGTAATTTATTAAATCCCAAGCTTCAATATATATAATGCTCTTACATTTACAGAGGATAACTTCAGTGGAGGTTCCTGACAATAATACCTTAGACTTGTGCAGGTTTTCTTCTGCAGGCATCTGCCCTTTGCCATTCTGCAAGCTGTGTTTTGGGTTCAACTAACAGTCTTTGGAGAATATTAGTTCTACACAGACGTTAGACAAAAGAAGGGAGCTGCAATACCTCTAAGGGTGTCTGTAATTTATAATTTCTTGTAGGTGCTTTCCATTTACTTGCAGATTTATTGTTCTGAGAGTAGAGCTGCAGCAATTCATGAGCTCGGCCATAGTTTTAAATTGGGCAGGTGACAGAGGTTACAGGCTTGAGCTGCGGGAAAAAGAAATTTGTGACAGCTTTTTAGAGGTGGGTTTGGGGTCTTTTGTTTGTTCGTTTGTCCACAATGCTCAGCAGCTTGATGATCTTAAGTTTTCCTGGTGTCAGAGTCAGCTCTTCCTCCTTTTTTGTCATCTTCATTCCAGTCACATTGCAAGAAACCGTTTAAGTGATCTTTGTGATATTTGCAGGGAAGCTCAATATTGCCCTCCTTAGATACACATTAAGCATTGGTTCCATAAATTGGTCTGTTCCCTCTGGGCAGAGCTGTTAGATCTGGGCCCACGCAGAGCTGAACAGGCGTTTGTATTAATAGAGCTCTGTGTGGTCACTGCTGCCGCGGCTATCTGCCGTCTCACAGATAACATCACAGTCTGATGTGATGTGTGTAAATAGCTCCCTGCACTGAAAACAGTATTTTGCTGATCCAGCCTTCCAGCTCTTTCCTGATCCCAACTACTGTGCCGTGTGTTTTTTTCTCCTAGAGGTTGAACTTTCTTTATTATGTAACTGCTTACGTTCTTGTATTTTCTGTCCTTATTTATATGCAATTAACACTTGCTGTATGCAAGGAGCACTCGCACACCTTCCTTCCTAAAGCTCTGTGTTTTGTTCCTCCCTGCAAACCCAACATATCCTGGAAATATATCAAATTTCTGAGAGATTCAGACTTCTCATTCACTTTCTTGTCTGTGCAACGCCCTATATCACTTCTAGATGCCTTTCTGACAACAGGTTAGCTCTGATTTCCCTTAGAAGACCCTCATGATTGAGTTTTAAATTAGGATAGTAGTAGATTTAACACCAGCCAGCAGCTCAGCCCCACACAGCCACTCGCTCACTCCTCCCCAGCCGGGTGGGGTAGAGAATCAGAAGAAAACTTGCGGGTTGAGATAAAAACAGTTTAATGGGTAAAGCAAAAGCTGCACACACAAAGAAAGCAAAACAGGGAATTCTTTCACTGCTTCCCATGAGCAGGCAGGTGTTCAGCCATCTCCAGGAAAGCAGGGCTCCATCACATGTAACAGTTACTTGGGAAGACAAACGCCATCACTCCGAATGTCCTCCCTTCCTTCTTCTTCCCCCAGCATTATATGCTGAGCATGACATCAGATGGTATGGAACATCTCTTTGATCTGTTTGGGTCAGCTGTCCCAGCTGTGTTCCCTCCCAAGATCTTGTGCACCTCCAGCCTACTTGCTGAGGGGGCAGAGTGGGAGAAACAGAAAGGCCTTCACTCTGTGTAAGCACTGTTCAGCACTAGCTAAAACATCCTTGTGTTATCAACACTGTTTTGGTCACACATCCAAAGTGTAGCACCATACAAACTATAATGAAGAAAATTAACTCTATCCCAGGGAAAAACAGTGCAGATAGTTAAATAAACTCTGTGACCTATATCACAAGAACAGTAAGGGGATGTGTTCTTTAACAGCAATGGATGAAATTACTTAGCATGGCCAAAATTTTAAGTAGCTCCTGGTAGAGTGGTCAGGAGGAACTGCAACAGCAGAAGGCGTGTCTCTGAGCTCTGCTGCTAAGCAAACTTCTCCTGCCTTGGCTCTTGGGTAGATTATGGCTGTTAGGTCACTTCTAGCTTCCCTGTACAGACAAATGCCTTGACTGTGTGTTTGTCTGTCCCGATGTAGTGAGTCTTTAGGAGTCTTTGTCTTAAGTGTGATGACCTTGTGGTAATGTTTTACCATATAGTAAACCCAGTGTTTCGTGATACTGCCTGTCCACTGTGCTTCTTTGTGATTTACCTATAGAGCTTCATGCTGCCCATTTTAATGCTCTAAGTATGTGTAAGTGGCTCCCCACCTTCTCTTCATGACTGTCGGTGCATCCATCACAATGAGGCATAAATGAACTATGACTGTCAGTAGCAACATGGAATTTTTTTTTTTTAGTACAGCCCAGCTGATCACTAATCAGGCCCACAGCCTGTTTAGTCCGGTAGATGAGTGCAGAACCGCAGCAGTTAGCTGTAGCTATGAATTTTGATCAGAGTAAACACTAAGGGCTCATTTGTTATTGAGATAGGTGAGAGTATGGCAACAGGCAATGATGGAGGAAAGCAGGGCTGTGTGCTGCTAAGAAATGAGACAGTCAAATAATGTTACACTTCACAAATTTTCAGACATGAAATATAGTATGAAAGTTTACAAGGCTGGTATATAGCAAGTGCCTGGCATTATCTGGTAGCACTTGGAATGTGTTAGTACTTAGTAACTGAGTGTCTGTGCCTCTACTATTGAAATAAATCTTTTAGGAAATGCCTCTAATAAAAATTAGAGAAAATTGAAAAAGCTTTCAATAAAAGGCATTTGCAGACCGCCTATAGGTGCACTCAGTCTACAGCTGTTAGCGTATGTCAAAAGATCATGTGTTAAAATTGGCTACTTTGTCAAGTGGAAATAGTATCTGATGTCCAGTTAGATGTTAATTTTGCTTGTCTGTAACACTTCCTTGTTTTCTCTTCCCGCTCTTGGTGACATCATCTTGGGATTGTACAAATTCTGATGTTCTGTCTAGCACCTTGACATGGTCTATCGAAACCAAGGGGTCTCTTCTCTCCATCCTTCTTTCATGTTTATTTTTTTAGTTTGCTCACCTGCTTATGGTAAAGATTTACTAAAAGAAGGCACCTGGGGACAGGTGAGACTGCATTTGAAACACAAGTGACAGTCAAGATCTGGGTTACATTGCTGATTGGTAAGCTCCTAAATTTTGCAGAAAAAAATATATTGTAATAACTCTAGGACCTTCTTCTTATCTTCAAGCAGCTCTCAGTTTTACAGCAAAGAGCTTCTTGTGATACTTAGCTTTAAGGAATATTGATTCAAAAAGATACTGTTTGGTTCACTAGCTGCACTGTACAGTATTTCTAAAGCCCTAGTGAGCTAATAAATTTTAACAAAAAGTTGGTCCCTGCCTCTAAAGCTATACAAAGTCTGTTTAATGACATTGCAAAGTCAGGGGCTCAGAAGTTTAAGAGCAGCTGCCCAGGCTGCCCCTGCCCATGCAGCTTACAGCCGATTCCTTAGTCTGTGAGAATTATGGCATGCCCATTCCTTATTTTTCCTACTCCCCAAAAGCCACTGCCTCATCTAGTACTCAAGACCTTGATGAGTGCTGTATGGAGAACTAAGGCCATTGACTGTAGATGATCTGCGTTGTTCGTTCTCATATTTAGAAGCTGGACAACCCATAGGTGCAATTTTAACGCCTCCAGTTGCAAAATTGCCTTGGCCATGTGTGTATGTGCGTATATCCTCTTAGAAGTGTTCAAAGGTAAGTTCATCAGAGTTTGTACGCTGCTCAGATTCTGACGTGATTGAACAGCATAGAAATAACCATTTGTAGTTTAACAATTTTGCCATGATTTTGTTGGGGTGTCATAAATACAACTCAGACTAACACACAATTTCACAAAGATAAAGTTTGACTGTCCACTGAGCAGGTGCTGCACGGAGGGAAAAGTTTCGGCACCGACGTTGCGCAACCAATACTTTTACCATTGGAAATATATATTTATGTATGCAAGATTTATCTGCTTGGTATTTATTTTTTGTTTTATATTTTTATGCATTAATAGGCACGTAAGTGCCAAGGCACCAGAAAGTTTACAAAGTTATATTCAGTAACCTACTGAAGGCCTGTCAGTGAAAAAGAGAATTTTTATTTTAAAGAAGATATACACAGACACAAAATATTTTTCAAAGACAGTCAATGTTTGGCAGATACTTTATGATTAGCACTGATACAGTGTTTCTGTGGCATGATTTTATGAATCAGGCATTAAGTGTTTTATGTAGAGACCAACTTTATATTGAAAGGGATTCACTCAACATTAAAATGAATTCTGTTCACACTGTCACTGAGTGAAGTGCTGACAAAAGCAGAAAAATGAGATACTTGATGTTTATTGGAAGCAATTTTTTTCTTATTTGTATGGATGAATTGCAAAAATGTGCCAGAACAAATATGCATAAGTCTATTTTATAAAATGGCTTACTATTTTATTAAAATAATACAGACACACTCACCCCCGAACTTTATAAAATATTTTATAAAATAGTGAGCAACAGGCCTTGTTCTGGGAAACATATTCTCATATTTTATACAGCATATGTTCTTCAAGTAGTTCATTCTCAATCACTGGTCCTCTGTCAATTTTTTTCAGCGCCACAGTAGATGCATCTCTCAAAATATGACGAGATTGTATTTTAGGCAGCATTTCTTTTTGGCTTTTCTTTTTTAGCTTTTGGTTGGTTTGAGTTTTTTTGAGAACACAGTGCCGTTGCCAGTGAGATGGCATATGCAATAACTACATTATTTTAAATCTCTCTAACTTAACAAGGCATCAGAGGCTGAGCTGACATGATCTCCAGTGGCCGATTACATTTCCTGCTGGTGGATTACTGTTAGGAGTGAGGGAAGAAACTCTTGGTGGGACAGATAGACTCTACCGATCAGTTCTGCTGTAATTAATGTAGAATTTACAGCAGAAAATCCAGACCACCAGTCAGTGGTGTGTTCAGTAACTCGTGCCAAGGTCTCTTTATCAATAATGCTTATCTTTGGCAGGGGCATAGTTGGTTTCTTCAGTAATCCATAAATTGTTACAGAACTTACAAATCTGCTATAAAATCGATACAACTAATTGTAAATTAATAGCTTTCTAAGTGTGAAGGAGCATGTAATAAAGTAGATGAGTCCTTGAATGAGCATGCCAGTTCTGGTGTCAGGGTGGGAGCTTCCCACTGTTTTATGTGACATCTTCAAGTGTAAACACATTTCTTTTCCTTTCCCCAACTGATTTAGCCTGCCACCGTAGCAGGTAAACATTTCCGTTAGCCTCCTACTGTTAAATCGTGGAGTAACTATGATCACAAAAACATCCACCATGCAAGCAAACTAATAGAGCAGCAACTGTGGTCATAGCTTATCTCCATCTTACAGGCACTTTTTGTGAGTTCACTACTATTGGTGCAGAAACAAATCCCTTTAAACTGAATCTAACGAAGGAGAATAAAAATGGATGGTTACAATACAGACTAAGAGTTTATAGATATGCTTGAGTATGCTTACTAGTAAGAAAAACGTTGGTGTTTGTGGTGTTTTCCTGATGTGCAGTACTTGGCAGCAAGGCAGTGTCCTATGTGTTGATGCCTGGGCTGCTCAGGATTGAAGTGGCAGAAGAGGAATCGTCTGACTTCAGGATACTTCAGATTTTATTTAAAATCAAATATATGTACATGTTGACAGGTTTAGCTGTGTTACAGGCAGTAGACAGAAACAATTTTGAGGCAAGAAAAACTTCCCTGTTTATTGCTTGTGTTATTTTTTTTCTGGACTAAAGCAAAGTGTGTTTGCATATGTGCAATAGCAATAACTTTCTGTAATTTAGGTTTATTTCTAACTAGACTTAAATGAAAGCTTTAAGCTTCCCCCCCACCCCCCACCCCCCCCCCACCCCCCCCCCCCGCCCCTAAAATCTGTTTGGTAAAGCATGTAGAGTTGAAGCAAGATTAACTTTTACACATGATTCTTTCTGATCTGGGATTTCAAGGTGTCCTTATCTTCCTCTGAGACTGAAGTCTGGAAACTTGGCAGAAAGCCATTCATGCCAAAGGCTTATCGTGCAGCACAGCTTCTCTCTTCTGGATACAGCTATACCTCTTAGTATTAATGAATTTGATGGTAGCACCTTCAGTACCTATGCACTGTGGGTTTGGTTTGTGTTTTTTTAAAAATAATAGAATCATGAATAGGATGATGATACGAAGTCTCATACAGAGTAGTCTATATGTGAAATATATGCGGTAATAGGACATTTTACGTAGGAGTAATGTACTCCAAGTGTCATAGTTTGGAGGGAGGAGTGCTCAGTGTCCCCAGTTCTGGTTTGCCAAATGTATTGTGACTATGAATTTTTTTGTGCAAATGAGAGCATTCATTTAAGGCCCATGTTGAGTCCTTCCCTGCAGAGTGTCTGTTTGGCTGAAAGGACACAGAAAAGCAATGTCTTGGCTATGAGTAGTATGCAAACATTAAGTGAAAGGCTGAAGGGAAATGTGTTTCTCAAAAGATCTTAGTTTAGAGAGCTTTGCATAGATTGATAGAGGGCTTTTGGATGTTGTGTTATCCTTGTCGTGTCATGTCCCCCCTACCCCCATCCTCCCCTCTCTCCCTTGGGATAAAGGAGGGGGATAACAGGTGAAATCTGCTGAATGCTGAGTATGAGTAGAAAACATCTCCAGTGTGCCAGTATTGATCTATACTCTCATGCCCAGCCAGGAAGTCCCAGTGGAGGCACAGTCAGCTGTGGAGCTGCTGAGCGATACCCCAGTCTACCATGGGTCCAGCGAGGTGGAACTCAGTCCCTCTGGACCAAGGAGTGGCACATCATCCATTTTTCTCTGTTTTAAGATGAAAGGGGATCTACAAGTATGCTTTGTGACACAGCCTTGTGCTACCTAGATGGCATCTCTGTACCAAAAATAATAGGAACATTCTTGCTGTGTTAAAAGGGGGGGGGGGGGGGAGGGGAATCCACTTTAAATACATGTTGGAAGGGCACCACTGCATACAAACTATTTAAAATCTTCTGAGAATTAGTGGTTTGTTATAGAGTAAACTATACTCTGCAGGAAATCCTTTGTTTCTCCTTAACAGACTTTCAGAGTTCCTTATTTAAATGCACAACATCGTGTTTTCAATGATTCAAACGTTTCTTATGATGGTTAAATTTAGAAAAAGAGCAGTGCAGTTCAAAGGTGGTATCAATTGTAAATGAGGGGCTTTGTTCTTTTCCTTTTTCTCTCTAACTGCTCTTTTAAGTGTCCTTACCCACTAAGCATTTCATGTGGTTGAACAGTGGTCTATTTTCAAACTACTCCTTCTTTGATAATACATGCTAGTAATTAGAAAGGGTTTGAATGTCTGTATACACATTTACAGTGGAGACAATATGTTCTATTTTTTAAAATCCCACGTTCCCGTAACTTTCAGACACTACATCATCTTAGATTTCACAAAATTCCTATGTATCATTACAATTTTTTCTTACAAAGCTAATGAATTATGGAGGACTTCTGATCTAACACCATTCCATTTACTAAGAACTATTTTATGCGTACTGGATTAAATACTATGCCTATTGTTTAGTTGTTAGTTTTATAATAAGGTATGAATTTAGTTTTCACTTGCTCTTGAGTAAGACTGCTGAAGTCAATCAACCCACTCAGAAGGCTGGAGCTGCCCCAGGTGTGCCTTGACTGAGTGACCCTTTGGTGGTTGCTCCAGGCAGAAGGGTTAGTCCCCACGCAGCCCTGGGAGGGAATGGGCAGGTGAGCTGGGGGCTGGCCCCCTGGTCAGAGAATTGCCCAGAGCAGCCCTTCTGTCCATCCCTGCCAGACAAGGTTTGTCTCCCTGCCACCCTAAATTATATATCCCTTTCCTAATATGGTGAATTTCCACACCAATTTGGATAAGAGGCATATTGATGGTGATGTGTATTGATTAAATGTATGTGCTCATTGTAGTAGACATGTACTGTGGTTTCTTATCCCCTGCAAAACATCTCTTATCTTTTTGTGGGAGGACGGGGAAGAAGGGAAAGTCAAAACTGAATGAATTTAAACTTCTTTCTCTCCCCTAAATGTCAGATCTGTAACACAGATTTCCAGATATATAATTTTCATCTTCTTTTTTCTTTTTAATTTTAGGTAAGTGGAAGCTTTCTCTTCATGACTTGGAGATGTGTTTAATTGCTGTGGTAAGTGTTCTCCATCACATGAATATAGAGATCAGCTGTGTGTTAATTAACACCGTCAGTTGGCTTCACAAGAGGCAGTGGATTGTTTCTAGAAGGCTGCATGTATATACGCATGCTGCTTCTCCTACATGAGTTGTTGGTATTTGTGAATTCAGAAGATGATCTGCAGATCTGCTCAGTTGTACAGCTTGCAGGTATCCTCATTCATTATTATTCATGAAACTGTATTTTTGCATTAGGTTGCTATGTTGTGTTTGGTCTTAAAATATAGAAGCTTGTTAGCTGAAGTGTTTTACCTATATTTCTGTTTTGGCTACTTGTCCTCCAAATTTCTTGTGTTTGGTTACAGTAGTAAATGTTGTTTTCCTCACTTCCTTTAGCATTGTTTCATACTGCTTTGTAGTAGCACAGTTCTGGTTGTTAGTGTCTTGTCATATTGCTGTATGCGTTTTTTTAATTGCAAATTACTTTATAAATTGCATGCATATATGAAAGTAAAAAAAAAAAAGTGTACACCTAGGCATGAGTTCTTTCAGAGTGCTGAAATTTGCTTTTGTGCACTAACTGTTCCTGATTTACTATAGCTGGGCGAAAAGGATGGACAGGCTATGTTTTAGGGACTTCATTTTCAGATGGTAAGGGGGGAATTTTCTGTTTGAGGCATGCAAAGTCCAAAGGTGGTTTTTTTTGCCTAAGCGGGTGTATGATGAATGAGACAGTGGACTGCAGAAGAAAGAAACCTCCTTTTGTGATTTTGGCATTGTCCTGGGAAAGGGAATACATCTGTAATTCTCCTGTTGAAAGAACTGTGATATTACATTCTAGTATCACTTCTTCAATTGTGGCTTTGAAATTACATTTTATGACCCTGCTTGATTTTTTGGTTTCGTTTGTAGGGGTTTCGCGGGTTTTGCGACTGTAAATCTTTCCTGTGTGTTTTTCGTTTATATATTGGATTAAACCGGTAGTATTTTAAGCATATCCAGCATGCTTAGCCTTTGCCAAGAGCATTATTTATATTGATGGTATTTTTGGATGCAGGAAAAGAAGGTTATGCTAGTGTAGAATAGCTCTTCACTTCATTAAAATGGCTTTTTTTAGGATTTTTTTTTTAAAGACATATGCAATTTGTACACTGCAACAGAATAGTACAGGTCACCTTTTTAATCAAATGAGATTGTTTTATTTGCATTGTGGTTATCTTTTCTTGCTTTAGCAAAAAGATAGTGATGGTGATACTTAATTTTTAAAAAGTCAGTTATTAAATACGAAAGTGGTGGAGCTGTAGTAAGTCCTGCTTCAGAATGATTGTATGAAGCTTTGGCACAGTCCGTCTACACTGGAGTGGCTATCTTCTGTGGAAAAAAGATTGTTGTATAGTTAAGCCTGTACTTGTAAAATTCAGATTTTACTCAAGGCATTTGTGAATTAGCTGGAGAATGCCCAGTTGTGCTTTGTTCTTGGGGTTTTTTTGCTTGCTGAAGGGAAACACTCAATACTATACCTAGATCAAAACAGGAGATATATATATATATATATGTGTGTGTATATATGTGTATATATATCTTTTAAGGCTATAGATTATTGCAACTGCGGAGTTACTACTGGGGTGAAGGAGAAGCTACTACAGCAGACAAAATCACAACACGTATGTGTAGTTCTGTACATGTATAATTATATGGACTCTTTATTTGAAGATGTTGTCCAATGATTCTAAAGTCTTCCAGTGCATAAAGTAAATTTAAAACAATGAGGAGAAAACAAAAATCAAACAAACCCACAACAAAACCCTTTCAATATCATATAAGTCTTAAGTAGGTTGTATTCAAACGATTCTTTTTATAGGATTCAGTGACCTGATAAAGAATGTTTTCTTCTTGTTTCAAAAGTTTTTAACTTAGAATGGAAAAGTACTTACTTACTTGAAATGTCCTTTCCCCTCACCTACTTTATTTCACTGAATGCTTGCTGAAACATTTGATTTTTTTTTTTTGAGCTCTTACAAAAAAAAAAAAAAAATTGTTGTCCAAAGACACAGGTAGAAAAGTTAGAAATAACTGCAAAAAAAAAAAAAAATCCAACCACCTCTTACCAACACAAATAATATTTTATTGCCTGGTGATGTAGAGTAGAAAACTGACAACTCTAAGAAGCAGAAAGTATCCAAATGGAAGAACATTTCGTGACATAGAAATTGTCATCCCTGTTGCTGTAGTTGAGTATTGGCTGTGCGGTTAGAAAGACCAGAAACTCTCCTGTCAGTGATAACCAGCATAAGGGGAGAAGAAAGCCCATGTGTAACATCATATACAAATACATGTGTAACATTATATGCCAACTGTCAGCTGATGAGTTGCCAGTGGTCTATGCGTAAAGAGAACTGTGTGCTTGAGAATGTAGTTATATTGGTGTCAAGCCTAGTTACATACTATTTTTCAGCCTTTAAATTTTATCTCTTTGTTGAGTAGAAACACTTACAAATAAATTCCTGGCAGACAAATAATTTTTTCTTGAAATTAACTAAAGACAGCAGATTTCACTTTAGAAACTACATCGAGATCCATGCCCCATGCTGTTTCCAACCTTGTTACAGTTTTGTTTTCCATTAAAGAAGCAGGACTAGAAAGATGAGAAAATAGACAAATGGGAAGGTGAAGGAGGTCAGGTTTTTGTGATTGTGTAGACTTTTTTCATGCTTGTGCTTTGAGCTCTTTTAAGAATGACAGAGGCACATAAACCCAGATGTTGTTTGAAGAGCTACCTCAAAGGAGGTCAGTAAGAGCAAATGACACCAGTGTCAGGGCAAACTTCTGCTGTGGCTTTTCATGACCATACACAGCCCAGCAGCTTGACAGCTGCACCCCATTTCAAGTGTTAATGGTGCACTGATATGCCTGTCTTTTTTTTTTTTGCAAGATTTGAGGGTGCTGGTTCTTGACACCTGAAGTTGTTCACTGTAAAAGCTGCAGTTAACAATTTTTATTTTTTTAATACCGCTTAAACCTGGTGATGCTCACTTGTATTCGATGTCATTGTATATGAAGCCTTTTTTTAAGTGGTGATAGATATTCTTAGTTTGCATTGTACTTCAGCAATCTTCAAAACATTAAGAACTGAATTTGGGATTAATACAGCTATTCAAAATCTTCCATTCATTTCACAGCTCAGCTTGCTATCAAATTTCTGTAGAGAAACCTTGATAAAAGAAAATAGTATTGTAGAAACTGTGAAAAGTAAGGCTTGAGTCCTTTATACACAGCAAACATTTTAATTAGTCTGGCTTTGCAGACCAATTGGTCTGACTTTCTCGATCATCTTATTTTAGGCTGTAAGTTTTTCTAGTGTCACTTGTCTATATTCAATCACTTGTTACATTCTTACTGATCAAGTTTATTTTTTCAGAAATCACATAACTTTTTTTTAAAACCTGTAGCTTATAGCATCTATTACCATGTCACTTGTTTTCTTGCATTAATAGCTAAGTCAAAGGCTACAGTAAAGACATTAGAACATGAAAAGAAACAGCTGTGCCTTTTGCTGCTGCTGAAGGTAGACACCAAATGCAGAATTACACTATCAAAAACTTTTAAACACTAAAAATCTTATGTTTCAAAATAGCTATTCAAAATAACAGTTTAAGTAGTGAATGTTGGATTTGATATTCATAGCAATTACTTTAGACCTGTGGAGTTTATGGGAGGGGAAAGCATTTCCGAACAGCTCAGCAGGTTACTTCAGCTGAACGCGATTTTGAAGCGTGCCTGGAGTTCGTGCATTCCTTGGTGGATAAAGGCTATCATAAAGTTTCTCCATCAGGCTAATAAGATAACTTGCTTTTCAGAAAGAATCCTGAATGGAAGACCTTTTAGGGGTGGGGAGCGTTGTTTTTTTGTTGTTGTTGTGTGTTGTTTTGTTGAGTGTGTTTTTCACTTGCTACATTTCTCAAACTATTCTTTTAAAAATGTTTTTGCTAGACTGTTTGTGTATTTACTAACAAAATTGATTTTTTAAAAATATTTGATTCCAGAAAGTACTTTTTAAAGCTTTTATCTTAAAGGATAAATCATTGCATTTCAAGATGTTTCATGAACAAGAATGAAGCAAATAAGATATCAGTCTTTTGACAGTACAAGGTGAAAAAAAAACCAAAAACCAAACTAAAACAAAAAAAACCCCAACACCAAACCACTCCATCTTGTCTTTGGAACAGATGTGAAATTTACAAGGACAGATTGCTTCTAATAAATTTACTTCCACTGCATTAATCTGTTAAGTAACATCTAACTTTGCTTTTCATGATTATACTATTGAGATTTTCCTAAGCAGCCTTATTTCTACAGCAGGCTGGGTAAGGTTATCTGTCAAAGAAACTTCAGGCTATACTGAGAAACTCCCAGTGTCTTTCGTTGAACTAAACCACTAAAATTAAGATCTAAAAGCTTTGAAACCATATATATGTGAATACATGTATGCATGTTTGTAATACCAATCTAGCTAGATTGTATTTTCCAATTTTTTGTTTTGATGATCAGAACTACATTGCTTTTCTGATTTTGCACGCAGACATTTCATATTGTGTTATGATCTCTTGTAGTCCATGACCTCACTTTTACCTTACCATGCTTTTGGCGGGATTAGTCTGAATCGCATTCTGTAAAGCAAAAAGCACATTAGTTGGGTTAATTCAGAAGTCCAGTCTGGAAGGATTGTGGTCAGAAGCTATCATTGTACTTTTTAGTCTATTGTATCTGCTCTTGTGAGACCCCACCTCGAATACTGCATCCAGTTCTGGTGTCCCCACCATAAGAGAGACATAGATCTATTGGAGCGTGTTTAGAGGAGGGCCACAAAGATGATCCAAGGGCTGGGGCACCTCTGCTACAAGGACAGGTTGCGGGAGCTGGGATTGTTCAGCCTTGAAAAGAGAAGACTTTGGGGGGACCTAATAGCTGCCTTCCAATACCTGAAGGGAACCTACAGGAAGTCTGGGGAGGGACTTTTTACAAGAGTGTTCACTGATAGGACAAGGGGAAAAGGGTTTAAACTGAAGGAGAACAGATTTAGATTAGATTTTAGGAAGAAATTCTTCAGTACGAGGGTGGTAAGACTTTGGAATAAATTGCCCAGAGAAGTTGTGGATGCCCCCTCCCTGGAGGTGTTCAAGGCCAGGTTGGACGGAGCCTTGAGTAGCCTGATCTAGTTGAGAGGTGTCCCTGCCCATGACAGGGAGGTTGGATTGGATGATCTCATAGTGTTCTGGTTGAGAAACTGATAACTGCTGGCCTGGATAGGCACACCCTCCTTTGGGTTAAAAACTGGCTGGATGGCCGGGCCCAAAGAGTGGTGGTAAATGGGGCTAAATCCGGCTGGAGGCCGGTCACCAGTGGGGTTCCCCAGGGCTCAGTGCTGGGTCCAGTTCTGTTTAACATCTTTATCAATGACCTGGATGAGGGAATTGAATGTACCCTCAGTAAATTTGCGGACGACACCAAGCTGGGAGGCTGTGTCGATCTGCTCGAGGGTAGGGAGGCCCTTCAGAGGGATTTGAACAGACTGGATCATTGGGCAGAGGCCAATGGCATGAGCTTTAATAAGGCCAAGTGCAGAGTCCTTCACTTGGGGTGTAAAAACCCCAAGCATCGCTATAGGCTCGGGGAAGAGTGGCTGGAGAGCTGCCTGGCGGAGAAGGACCTGGGGGTCTTGGTTGACTACCGGCTTGATATGAGCCAGCAGTGTGCCCAGGTGGCCAAAAAGGCCAATGGGATACTGGCGTGTATCAAGAATAGTGTGACCAGCAGGAGCAGGGAAGTGATCCTGCCCCTGTACTCGGCACTGGTGAGGCCGCACCTGGAATATTGTGTCCAGTTTTGGGCCCCTCGCTTTAAGAGAGATATTGAGCTCCTGGAGCAAGTCCAAAGAAGGGTGACTAAACTGGTCAAGGGGCTGGAAAATAAAACTTATGAGAAGCGGCTGAGGGAGTTGGGGCTGTTTAGCCTGGAGAAGAGGAGGCTGAGGGGAGACCTGATTACGGCCTATAAATACTTGAGAAAAGATGGTGGGGAGGTAGGGGAAGGGCTCTTTACATTAGTGATGGGTGATAGGACAAGAGGAAATGGGCATAAGCTTAGTCAGGGGAGATTCAGGTTGGATGTTAGGAAGTATTTCTTCTCTGAAAGGGTTGTCAGCCCCTGGAATAGGCTGCCCAGGGAGGTGGTTGAGTCCCCATCCCTGGATGTGTTTAAGAATAGGGTGGATGATCTACTTGAGGATATGGTTTAATGGGGATTAGGGATGGTTGGACTCGATGATCTCTAAGGTCTTTTCCAACCTAGAAATCTATGAATCTCTGAGGTCCCTTCCAGCCTGTACCATTCTATGATTCTATGAAATTTCATTTGAAAGGCTTAATAATAAGCTTGTAGCTGCAGCTTTTTCTCTTTTGTTTCTTAATTTTTACAGTGAGAGGTGAACTGGTATGGAAATAATCAGTATAGTTCCAGAAGACACACACGATCCTCCGTAGCAGGATTTGTTTCTTTATGCTAGAGTGAGTGGAACCAGTATAGGCAGCAATAATAGTGAGCTTCTGTGCGGTATGGTTTCACATTACTTGTTTTACTTGGCTTGCTTAATGTCTGTTGTACAAACCCAGTGTGCTGTAAGTTAGAGGTGACACATTGTCTTGTTAAATTGGAGCTCTCAGATTTGACTGAGATCCTGTTGAGAGCACTTAGCTCACTGTTTACCTGCCCTTATTTGTGCCAGTCAAAGCAGGACATTGAAACTGAGCATCCGCTAGTTTACATGTTAATGGGGCGGTCAGCTAGCCTTAAATATTTTGAAGCCCAGAAAGCAATATCTAGATATTTCTGCGCTTTTTCTGTCAGCTAATGAAGACAAACTGAAAGTCAAATCTTCTGGCTTTGTTTTTCAAAATCAGATGTTAAAAAAGAGTCATAGTATTGTTTATGGAGCAGAATAACTCCAGAGTATTTAAGTGCTGTGAACATGCAAAAACTAACAATCATATCGTGGGTTGCTGCATAACTATTGATCTACTATGAAATTTTTTTTAAACAAAAATGAATTTATGAACTGCAACTGAAATCTTTATTTTTTTTAAAACTGGTTTGAAGTGAAACATTTGTAATTTTTTTTAATTTAAATTAGTGCTCTCCTAATTATATGAATCATCTGTTTTCTTCAGGGTTTGCCTGACAGGAAACAGTAAAATGCTATTTTATAGCTTGTTAGTAATGGCTTCTTTTATATTTTTTTAAAGTTCTGAATAAAGAAAGAGAGAGAAATCCTCACAGCTGGCAAAATATATTTAATTTTTTGCTTTATGGAAAAGAGATGGGAAGAGAAACTTGTAAATATTTATAACACCACCAAAATGGATTGACAGCAGAGGTGTTGACAACAAATTCTTTTAACCTTTATTTACAAATGTAATTAAGAACTGAAAAGATAACCTTAAAATAAAATCATGGAGGAGAGCCTTATGCATGGTAGAATTTGCTCTTTCATTACTGCACACTTTCAGCGCTCATTTACATTGTTATTTCCCGAAGTCCCTGCAACTGTTAAATTATGCAAATCAAGTTACCATAATATTCAGTGCCAAAATGTTTTATTTAATAGCAGTCATTAATTTATTTCTCTAATCGAATCCACTAGGAAATCATTTTAAATGTATCATTTTGTTTTAAATAGGTCCCAGTTCAGCAGAACAAAAACCTGTTGGGCCTTACAATCATGTTTTTTTTTCAACCCATGCATGACAATTCAGCAGTGATGCGCCCCCCCCCCCCGCCTTCACTCCCTGTTACACAGTAACTTTGCATAATGGGAGAATCAAACAACATATTTAAACATGACATAACCATGTATTTTATAATGCAATGGATAAATACTATTGTTAATGCTTCTGCTCAAAGCAGAACACTATAAGAAAGAGAAGAGTTGAAGCAGACCTGAGAGAACTAGGGTAGCACCTCTGAGACATGGTGAAGGCAATGCTAATGAGATTAAAAAGAGAAAGAGGAGAAATTCTTGCATAGCTCTGGGTCTCTGATTCACGTGATCTTTAGAATAGAATGCAAGAATGTCTTGAATGCTGCAATGAGGTAAGTTCAAGTGGTTGCTGGATCAACTCAAGAAAGTGAATTTTTTAATTTTTTTTTTCTAAGTCTTAGCAAAGGGAAGGTAGGGGAATTTTGGGTTGATCCATTCTTCTGCCATGTGTATTTCAAATATGCTATTTAGAGGAGGAAAATTTTGAAGAACGTGATTTGGTTTACCGCAAGCACAAGGAGGAGCATGATTATGGAGTTAGAGCTGCCTTAGGCTTTAGGAGAGCTAAGCGTAATTTAAAGGGATCTGAAAATACTACTCAGGTAACATGTGGAATTTCTTTTTTGCAGAGAAAGCTATTGCATTTGAAATCCTGAGGTTTAGGTATAAAATATAAAGCTTTATATCCACGTTTATAAGCAAAACCTTGATACTAGATAGATTTTTTCCTTCCACTAAACTCTAAGCCTTCGCACCCCCCACCTTCATCCCAATACTCTTGTGCTTCTGGGGCAGGAAATTAAATTCAGTGCAGGACTGGAGATTGCAATCATCTCTTCTCCTGTATCTGACACATTTTTACCTTGTTCCATTGCAGGGAAGTTCTGGCAACTTGTTTGAAAATGCAAGTGAATTATTTTTGCAGGGACAAATAAGGTTAACTTCGCAGCATTTAAAAACCACAGGGAGCAGAATATCCTGTTGTCTTTGAGAACGCTCAAATGAGATTCTTGTCTAATTGAAAAATAGGACATTTCTGGGTTAATTGCTGGAAATGACCAATTATCCAAACACCTCCAATAAAAGCAACACCACCACACCTCTGCTATCTTTCTTCAAAGAAACTATTATCATCTTTAATCTGTAACACATTCACCAGAGACTACATGCTTCTTATTACTTGGCCTTGTGAATAGCTGGTAAGACTGTTACCCAGCTGCCTTATTTGCCTTTTAAAATTAGATGGAGCAGCAGTTCTGGTGACAGTGCATTGCCTCAAACCTGTCAGTGTCCATCTTAGTGACAAGTTACAGGTCCTTAAGCACATGAAGTGATGTGAAAAAGTAGGTAGGTGGCTATCATCTCATATTTTCCCATCTTCCTTCTATGCAATTTAATTCAGATCTAAGTGAGTTAATTCCTTCTGCGTCCTTTCTTCCTTCTCAACTTTGCTTCTAGAAGTGTTGCTGTAGGAAGCAGAGGAATTAAAGGAGTGGAGAACCTGGCCATTGTTCATATGGAGTGAACGGCAAAACAAGGCTGCCCTGGTCTCATTGTGCTTCCTCTCTCCCCATCCCCAGCTCCTTTTCTAGGGTTAGGCTTCAGGAAGATCTGGCAATGAGGGAGAACATTCCTGTCTTTAATCTTTAAAGCATTCTATCATTGTTTATAGGTTTCTTTGCATATTTATTTAATATGTTTTTCATGCAACTCCAACATAAAATAAATCATGTCATGGGGTGTATGTGTCTCTTTGCCGATCTAATGGTGCTTACCTCTGGTCACTTTGACTCTTTATGTGTAAAGTATCAGGACTTAAAAGACAACAGAAGAATAAGCAGGTCTTTTGGAGAATTCTGCTTATATTTCTTTGATTTGAAAAATAGCAAGCTGTTAATAATGAATAAACACTTATATTCATGCTCAAGACAGATTTTTTTAATAATTATTTTATGAATCTGTAACACATTCAAAACAAGAGCAGCACATAGAAAAAAGATGTTAACATTAGCTAAAGTAATGTAAACTGCCTTTGACTAATCTCCCCATCTATAGATGTATTGTGGCAGAATTAAATATTCCATTTATTTTTAACTAAAATAAAATAATAAACAAAAACAATAAGTAAAACTGGTTACTGTCTCCTCTTTTTCCCTTCCTCTTGACTTTGTTCTTGTCAGATTTCCTGTCTATGATTATATATTCCTGCATTCCCAAGATATAAAGCTCTCTGTTGAATCTCAATGACAAGGAAAACTCTCAGCAGGTTTATTCTTTAGCGGTCTGACCTTTCCACTGTCAACTTGTTTATAAACAGTTCTACATCTTTGATTCAACCTGCAGTTTACTGAAAAGCAAGAAGCAAAACTTCTGAGTCTGCCTCTCACATTCCATGGTCTGTAATTTCTCTTGTGGAATCATAGTTTGGAAGATGAAAGGGAGTATTTTTTTTTCTTCTTTTTTTTCAGGAGCTCAGCATCTCAGGCTTGCAATTTTGTAGGCCCTTTTTACTGTCTTGAAATACTGTTTGCCTTACTACAGTGTCAGATATTAATCGGCTCAAATGGAGGCAACCAGCTGCTAACACTTTAACTCCTGTCGCTTCTACATAGAGATAAAATGCAGCAGGTAAAATGCCAGCTCATCAGTCTGAGGCTTTTTCCAGTTTCTGGTTGAATTTCTTAAGAGTGATCTAGAAATAGCACTGGGAGAGAAGCCACCTCTGAGGGAAGCGTGGCTGTGGGTTTGAGGAATGAGAGAAGCCTTTGTCAAACCTCCTGGTGACTTGCCTGTCAGCCTGAGCCTCGCTGTCAGGTGCCCCTTCCCCCTCCCTGTGTTTTCATCTGTCCCCAGTGACTAGGCTTATCTTACCTAAACTGAATCTACCTACCTCTAGCACTTTGTGTGAGCATACATGATTTCCTGGTGGTTTTGCTGGTCATCGAGAATGTGTAGGTATTGGTGTGTTTTAAATCATAACCACATGGTAGAGACTGAGCTGGTACATAAAAGTGTTTTTTTTAATCCAACAAAACTTCCTTAGCTGAAGACTGTCTAAAGCTCAAAAAGCACGTCTCCTTTTATTAGGATGTTCATTCTTGTCATGTATCACAGTGTGTTCTATAAAACAATCTTGAGTTTTCCTACCACTTTGGTCATCTTTTGTATGTCCCTATACTTCTCCTCCCCCAGACTTCCCTCTAAAAGAGCATCCCTCTGCTCATGGTTTGGGATGATGCTTGGTGACCTTCTCTTTGCCTGGCAAGTGCTGGACTCTCTGAGGATGCCCAGGGTGGAGTCTACTTCCCTCATCATTTGCTGCACCTGTTACCAATTAGCATTATCTACAAATGATGTGTTGGTTACTCATTAAAGCCTGGATTCTTGAAGTTATTTATATGACTAACTTCTGTGGGTTTCAGTATAGAAAACTTGAATGAATTTTGTGGAAGATATAAGTGACTTCTCCAGCTTCACAAACATCTACAGTTTGCACTCAGCTTCATTTCCTTGATAGCCATCTGCTATGCTGCTGCACACTTACATGTAGAAAGTGGATAAAGGAGCTTAAACTGTATTTACAGATTGGTTGCTTGGCTAAGAGATTGCTGCTGCTTCCCTACCCCCACCCCCCCCCCCCCCCCCCAAAGCATTGTATGAAGCACCTGAAGGTGTGCAAATGAAAATTAATACTTGCTTTTTTTTTACTGTGCATTTTTACTAGCAACTTTTACTGTTTTGTTCTGCTTTATTGATCTTTGTCATCAGAGATGTTTGTGTATCTACTTCCCCTGAGTTTATGTTTAGCAAGATATGATTAATTTGTATTGAAGCAGTAGTAAATGATTTAAATGTCCCTGTGTATCTGTAAAGATCATTGTTTGAACTGTACAAAGGATCAAATTTAGCGATGTTTAGTGCCCTCGACATCAGTTTCAAGTGCCAACTCTGAAGCCGTTAGGACCTGTTAATAGTCTTTGCAGCTGTCCACCTGAAATTTCGAAGTGGTTCAGTACTTTTATCTTTCATCATGTACATAATTATATTGCTATTTAAAGAAATCTCTGTGAATTAAATATGTGCTATACTTCCTTCTCCTGATAGAACTAAAATTGCAAATTTAGAAGTGTTCTTGTTGGCACTTTTTTTTTCCTTAAGAGTAGGCTGAAAGCTTGTGTAACTTGACAAGACAATCAATGTGAAAAGAATGCTGGCTAGAAAGGACTGAGATATCTAAGTAACTTTATCGAGTGAGTGATAGCAGTTCTACAGCCTATGCTTTATTTCAGGAAGAAATTTCATCTATTGGATATCTGTTTGTCTTGGCCCTATGACTTAGAATAAATCTTTCTTGAAACTACACTGCCTTTTCTGATTTCAGTGAAGTAAAGATTCAGTCCTAAAGAAGCTTCTTGTGAATGCATTTTTCTGGATGAGGCTGAAGCCTGACTGTTGAACTAGATTTTTGCCTGCCACAGGAGTGTACTCAAAAAGAGATGGGAAAACCTATAGACTTGTAGGATTCAAATGTACAAGATGGTCAGCTCTTTTTCCTGACAAGTTAATAATTAAAACTTAAAACTAGATTTAATAAGTAGTAGATCTGTATTTATAATAGAGTGAAACTATGTAGACTTAGGGAAGTGATTTGACATTAAATATATGTTTGAAGGTTAATGAACAATATGTTCTTTAAGTAATCTGAAGACCATTAAGAATACATGGTGTAAGTAAAATGTATGTCCTCTCTAATTATATAGAGAATTTGATTTGAGAAGGAAACAAAGTCCTAATTCTAGCCTGAGCAGCCTGCATAAGATTTCTGACCATGGGAGATAGCAGAGCCCTTTCCATAACGAACGTGAACAAATGAATTGTATGGTTAACAGTAATGCTTTGATTATTACTTCATTTTAGTTCATAAGAGTTCTGGTAACTGCTCGGCGGGTTTATAAACTTTACTCTCAAGGGAAACCCTCTGACCAACAGAAGTGCAGCAACAAGTAGAATGAGTATGTATCTGTTTACATTTTGAGTTGTGTAGGCATTGTGTAAAAGCTGTGTATCATTTTAGTCTGTCTTCTATCTAGCTAGTCAAGGAAGGGAGATTCCTGTTCACTGAGATTCTTCCTAATCTGTGTTTTAAGTATCATAACACTCTCAAACTTTTATTATTCCTTTCTAGTAAACTTTCTTCAAAAGAAGGCCAAACATAGAATCAGCACAGTATTTTGGCAATAAGGCAATATATTATGTGATATGCTTAAACCCATAGTTTCTTTTCTGAGTCAAAGATGTTGGCCTTTAGTCAACTATATCGTTGCTACTAATAGACACCGCCAGAAAGCTGATAACAAAACTCACCTCCATTAAATGTATTTGCTCAGCAGATGTGTATCACTGAAAATGAAGTTGTATTCGTACTACACTCAGAAATCTAGCAAAATGATCTTTGGTGTGCTTTAGTCCTGCAAATTGAAGTGATAGCTGACTTAATCTTTGTCAGATGTTTATTTACATTTCTCACAGGGAAATGCATTGCACACTTAGAAAGGCACTGGAATGTGTTGCAAAAAAAAAAAAACAACTATTGTTTAGAAAAAGATTCATCTATCATAGATATGTATGACATTTTGTTTAAGTATGATGAATGCATATTTGTATAAGAAATGAGACATCCTGATGCTATCGCATGTACATCTTTGCAACAACTACTGTTATGCTCTCTTCTAAGAAGCAAGTTTGTTGCAGATAAATATCTTACCTTTTGCCAAAATCTGGTTTAGAATGTCATGGATACTTGATGCTCTAGTAATCCCCAAGACAACCTGAGAATCTGTTATACAGTGCAGAATTGTCCCTGCAACCAGAAGTAGATCCTAAAAATCACATGGGTGGTATCTTAAGGTGGGCTAGTGGCCATGGTAGCAGGGGCCCAATTTCCACATACTTTGCCACATTGGCGTGCTTCTGACACTTTGGACTCTGTATGTAGATGAAGTGGAATGCTTTTGGCATTACTTTGTCTCCAATGCGGCCACGGTGGCAGCTCTGGTACTAAACGTCTTATCATTTATATGCCTCATGAAGATGTTGTTTAACTGTGCAACATGAGCTTTCCCATCAGCTATTCATCATCCCCTCTAAAGGAAAGTAGCAGTTCACATAGCAGCAGGCCAGGTTGTTCTCGCCCTTGCTCCCTTTGGGGTAGGGAAAGTTAAGAGGACTAGAGCTTGAAACAGCAAAATTTGTAATACCAAACAGAAATGAAGTAGAAATATCAGATTGTTTTCCACTTAAAGTCTGATTGAAGTTTGTTTTATTAGATATGTCTTAATTATCTTGCTCAAAAAGAAGAAGGAAAAAAAAAAGGAAGTAGGCAAGTTATTCTCAGATCTTCATTTTGGTTTGTAATATCGTATTTTAAGAGCCTAGCCCCAGATACTTTCTTGGGTATTTATTTACCAAAGTATGATTGGTGTGTTAAATTAAGCTTAATGTATTAATTTGTTTAAAACAATAATGCACTGAATGTCTCTAACGTGCAAACCTCTGCTTTTGAAGCCCTCTCTCTGATTAACCTATTTGCCTTTGTATTTAGAATAATCATATCGTAATTTTTAAGTGAAGCTATAAGGAATGATGTAAGATTCTGTAAAAGAATAATCTGATTTGAGCTGATAATATGTCAAATTGTAACATGATATGGAAATATAGAAAATTGTTGTTAATGTGTAAAAATAATTTGTTGAGAGCAGCAACATTTTTTCAGTGCTCTCGGATGTAATGTTTGATCATGGGAAAAGAAAGGAGTATTTGTGGAAGATCAAACAACATCATGTACAGGGAAGATTTTGTTGTTCACAAAGTCTGAGCCTTTTCTAAAATTCATCTGACACCTGTAGGTTCATCTGTGGGGGTTGGTGATTTTCAGTATAGCAGAATTTTGTTCTATGTAACATTCAGTGAAGTGACCGTACACAGTCAATTACTGTGATTTCATCAATAGGGAATCTATTGTCTGTAACATCAGAACAGGAATACTTTAAAGGATGGTCAAATCTATACTTTTAAAAACATACATTGAAAATCTCTTAGTAATGATCAAGTCTATCAAATACATGAGAAGCAGATCCTAAGGGTTATTTCGCATTTCACTTCAATACCATTTGGAATATTAAATTTGAACAGTGTCACAGTCAATCCCACCTATGGCCAGATAACTGTCTAGTCTGGGTGCAGCAGATCAATGGCACAATATTTGCACATGCTCGACAAGAAATTTTTTAAGTGCATGTACATGTATATAAATGTTTGGTAGCTTAACACATACCAGGTGAAATTTTACCAAGAAAAAACAAAACAAAACAAAAAAGAGCGAAACCCCCTGTGATTTGTGTCAGTTGCTGTACTTGCCAAGTAGAATAGAAATTCCCTCGCTTAACAGTCAGTGAGTAACATGATAATTTTTCAGCATTCCAGTATGTTTTCTCCTGGGGAAAAAAAAAAGTACCATTTGGGTTAAATAAAAACAAATAATAGTAGAGTCAAGGATGCGTTTCTGTTCCAGTTGGTGTTTGAAGTAGCAGACTCCTGATTTGTGGCATTTGGTTCTAGTAAAGGGAGATTGCTTTGGAAGGGCAAAGGAAATACTCCCCTACATACTGCAAAAGCACCAGCAGAGCCGTGCTTCAGTGACCCTGCTGCTTGTCCTGGCCTTTGCATATGTCTTCCTCTAAGCATGGGCATCATGACAGATCTTCAACTCCTCCAGTTTCCTGGTCTGTCTTAAACCCTGCAAACACTTGCACGCTTATCTGAATCCAGAGAGAAGCCTTGGGATAAGTATTCAATGTGAATGTAGTGTGTGGCTTCTTCAGTTCACGCTGGCCAGCCTTCCTCTGAACTGCTGATAAAGCTGCTTTTGCAGCTGCAAAATAGGGATGCAGGGTTTGCTGCTACCCGCTTGTTTGGTTTTCCTCTGCTGTGTTCTTCACCTATCAGCCAATATAGTCTATTGTTAAAATGAGTTGCCTGTGCAGCCACGTTGCCACCATATTTGTTTACGTTCCTCTGCTTGAACTCTCGCTTCTCATTTCACTATAGTTCATACTGTTATCATTACATGTGGCAACCTGTTTCCCTGTCAATGGGAATAAAGTGGCAGAAGGCGACCCTGCCTTTTTCCAAACAGCTTGCAACTGACCCAAGTGCAAGACTAAAACTTCTAGCAAGTTGAACCCTCAACATCTGCATTTCAAACTGTTTTTACTTTCTTTCTGTTTTGCATTGCACAGGCCTGCTCCTTCAAAATGACTGTTACCCTGTGCTTCAAATACTTGATTAGATCCCCCTAAAAGCATAGCTGGCTATGCAGTCTGTGTACTTCCTGGAGAGAAGGAACTATGGGTGGTTATTCCAAAACTTTTTAAATTGTGAGAGAGGCTGATGAAGGTCTAGGGAAAAGTGTAGCAGAACTGGATTCATAAGTCTGAGAAAGTAACATAGTCTAGTACCTGTTCTATAATAATTATTTTTTCTTCAATTGCATGCTACAGGGAACTTGATTTCTTGCTGTATTATATCAGTTTGGGTCACTGCATGTAGCTGCTTTTTTCTTCTTTTTAAATTTGTGTGACATGTCTTAAACTGTGTATAAAATATGATATGGAGATTGTATCAATGGCATTTCTAAACATAGGACTTTTTTCTTTCCCTACTTTGATGTCAGGGTTTTGGCAACTGCCCTTTACTTGTGTGCCTACCGGCTGCAGTTGGGGGTCCAGTTTTTATATGCCATATGCTGTCTTTAAAGCTATATTATTTTTCCTTTGACATTTTTTCCTCCCTTTTTTTTTATTTTTTACCCTCAAGGGATTTTGTGTTTTATACAGTTTGTCGTTTTTTCTGGTTTTTTGTACTAACAGAACTGAGCCCACCCAGGTTCAATACTTACGTGTTTTTTTATTTTTTTCTGTAGTTTTCCAGCTTCCGTCTTGTTCACAAGGTTTGCATAGACATGCTATGCTTTACAGACCTTACAGTCTAGTCTGACATTACCTGATATAATTATTTGTAATCAAAATTGCTCCAGATGATTTAGCAAGCAACATCACATGCAACTGCTAAGTATAGGAAGTATGGAAGTAGAGCCTGACTTAGACCCTGCTCTGACATCTTAAAGCATAAAACTAATGGTGTTAAGATGGTAACGTTAGGACAACTATATGTTATCTGAGGCTGACATGATAGAAGCCCAAATTATGTTATCACTGTACCGTAGCCTTCACATGTTACAAAACCTGGTATGCATAAGCAAAGCAGAGAGAGAAATAAAACCAGCTCTGTCTGTTGAAAGTGAATTCACAGATGCATCTGAAGAGGATGGGCAACGTATTTGTACAGTTCTGTTCCTGATAGTTTACCTCTTCTGAAATAGTGTAGTTCTGCTTAGGGTTTTATGATCAAAGAGGTTGTTTTGCTTCAAATTAAAATTGAGTCAGGGGGCTTTGATTTTCTTATTTGTATTCTAGTTTTTTTCCATAACAATAAAATACAAATATAAGTCTTTAAATGCATAATAAAATGCTGCTGTGAATAATATGCTGTTCAGAAGATGCAAGTGTAATTTATTTCCTCGTGTATTATCTTCAAAAAGATTGTTTTAAAATTTTAAAGGAAATATATTTTTGAACCTCTGAAGGACCTGTGTGCAGATATTAAGATACAAAGAGAAAAGTTCTGATTCCGATTTTAAAGCAAACTTTTATTTTTAAGATATAAGCAAGTTACTTATTTTCTATGAATCTTAGTGTTATACACATTAAAAAAAAAAAAGGAAATAATGTTTGGACATGTCTATGAAAAGCCAGGACGTTGATTGTGTAAAAGAACTGCATCCAAGCTATGTTTTCATAGTTGTCTTTGGGCAAAACTGTTTGAGATGGCTCATTCTAGCAAATGGTTAATTTCCATTCATTTTTCCTGAACACTACAGAAATACTGATGAGCAGTAGGAAAAGGAAAGGAGCATTCACCTTGAGGGAGAGGGAAGTTGAACTGGAACTCAGACGCTAAGAAAACTCCACTCCTGGCTTCTATTTGTTAGGCATAGTATTTCAGTTCCTTGGTCTACTATCCAAAAAATGCCTTGTTCATAGTTCTCAACTGGTAAGAGCATGTGGTACATATGGCCAGGGTATCTGAATGGGTTTACAAAAGGATGAACAGCTGTGATAAGTGGAGAAGGTGAAGTACTTGGGATTGTTGGCTTTTACTTGTGTCGTAGTTTTTTTTTGGACTGAGGGTCGAGACAAGAACCGAAAAGGGAGCACCCACCAAACATGGTCTCGGGCAAAACATGACTCAGGCTTTCTTCATAAACCAGAACAATTTATTAACAGTTACTTAACAAAAGACAAAAGGGGACGAAACCGGTTACTTGAGAGGAGAAAAGAGAAAACAAGGCCTGATCTTAAAACAACACCTCCCCACCCCCTATTTTCCTTTCGTTCCTGGCTCTGCCTTCCCCCCAGCGGCGCAGGGAGACAGGGAATGGGGGAGTACAGGTCAGTTCATCCATGTTGTTCACTGCCGCTCCTTTCTTAAAGGAGGAGGAGTCTTTACACCATTTTTCCCTTGCTTCGGTGGATCCCCTACTCACAAAGAAAAAGTCCCCAAACTTTTCCAAAGTAAGTCCTGCCCGCAGGATTGCAATCCTTCCCCATGGATCGCACCAGTTCGGGCTTTACCAGTCTCGGCCTCTTAGGGAGCTGCTGCCACTCGCGTCGGCGTGGGTCGTCCCACGGTCTCCAGATGCCTCCACGACCGCGTCGTGCATTCCATGCCCCATTATCAACAGTACCTGGTCGCGCATCCCCTGCTCCATGACCTCTCCTGGGCTCAGGCATCTCCTTCCCGACGTGGGTTTCTCCACGGGCCACGAGTGGGTCGCTGCTCCGCCGAGTACACCCTGGCTGCAGGGGGGCCGCCTGCCATCTCACACCGATTTGCAAGGGAAGCCTCAGCTCCAGTACACCTCCTCCTGCTCCATCTTTGCTGACCCGGTCGTTGTGGTTGTCTTCTCTTAGATATTAATCCTCTCTGGGGAAGCTCGGCCCGGTGGGCACCCCGGGAGTGGGGCGCTTACCGAGTCCCCCATGCGGCTCCCCCGGCGCCATCTTGAGCACATGGCGCCGGCCCGGGCCCGGGCAGCCGCCCAGCCAGGAGCGAGGGCAGCGCCCTCCTGCTCTCTCCTCGCTCCTGAGCAAAAAGCCCTTTCCCGCCCCTTTGTCTCAACTTAAATAGGGCAATTCAGAGAGGCGCCAATTTGGCTCAACCTCCCCCGGGGGGGATGGGACTCAGATCTGGTGGCACAGGGAGCAAATCCCCTCCCCTGCCACCAGAACACCCCCCCACACATCAAACTATCACAACTTGGAAGGGCTAAGATGGAGCAAAAAGCATTTCCCCTGGAAGAGGAAGATAATTACTGTTAAGGATACCAAGGAAAAGAAAGCTAATGGGGTGGGTTAAATATGATTGTGTTTGGTGGTGCAGAATGATGAAGAGAAACATTCTTGCAGTCTGTGGTTGAAAAGGTTAGATATGATTTTTACTTCTGCAGGTGGTTAAAGCCTTACTTGTTAGCTTTATCCACCATCATCTCTATATTTTAATTTACAGAATTTGAAATTTAGCACTGACTTTAGTGGTGCTGGTATTGATGTGCAACAATTTCAGACAAATACAGCTTAAATGGGTTTCTAACACAGGATAACATGTTCTATTGATGTGTTAGTGAAGCTCTTAATTAGGTGATGGTAGACTATGACAATATTGTGTGATGTGGCAGCACCCCCAAACAGTTCTGAAAAATTGCGTGTTAAAAAAAAGGTGTGGAGAGTAATGCAGGTGGAATCTTCATTTCCACTAAAATGGTAATAATGTAATTTTTAAAATCAAACCTATTGTTTTTCTGTGAAAAGATAGGGCTTCAGACTTATTATTTTACTATGCTTAACATTTTGATTTAGTAATCTAATTCTGAAATATTTTCTGTTAATATATTTTTTGTTTATATTAATTGCCCTTTTCATTTCTGTGCAGTAAATGTGTTTGCAATTTAAAGGATTTTAATTTAATTTTTTTGAAGTCTTTAGAAACTGGAGGTTAGTGCTGCTTCATAGAGAAATGTTCAGTTACCAAATTCAGCACTGTCCTGGTGAAGAGCACAGAAGGCAGAAGTCTTACCCAGGAGCGTTCCGTGTGCCTATGAAGACAGTGTCTTTTCAACTGAAGGAAACTTATTATTATTAAAGAATCAAAAGGCATTCAGGATTTTTGTGATAAATTGTCTTGTTGCAGTCAGATAACACTTCTTCCGAGGATGAAGGCATTGACAAAATATTTATACTGAAAGGTGTAGCAGGCAAAGGAATTGTGAGATTCTAAGACAAATATGGGGGGTTTTAAACTTGAGTGATCTGAAGGTGAAGAATAAGGATCTTATGGAACACATTAGTGAGTTAAGAGCATCAGTGGCTTCTGACTCTGGCTTATTTCGCTTATGGTGGCAAAGTTGCAATGTCAAGAGTTTTTTACAGCTGAGCGATGTAACTTGCGCCTGGGCAATAGTGTGGTAGTTACCGGTGAATAGAGAATGTGAGGTGGTGACAGAGAATTATGTTTTAAATACTCTGATTGTTACCCTAGTCCTTAACTACACTTGGAACTTATTTTTTTTTTAAGTCTTTCCAATGCTACTTCTGTCTGCACAGTTTAATGGTGGGAGCATTGGTATGGAAAGTCACAGCTGCCTTCTGAAGCTATTTACAGACACTGCAGTCTAGTGGTTATTCTGTACAATTCTACAACTGATACATCCTAACAGGTGGTACAAATGTTGGCTGTCCCAGGAGAAGAAGAAGAAAAAGTTATTGTAAATAAGATAATAGTATATCTGCATAGTATTTTTGATTCTGCAATTATCTACTAATGTTGAGAACTATAATTATTTAACCCACTCCCAGTTTACAATTTAACACTGCTATGTAAGCCTGGAGTTATAACAGTGGATAATTTCAGGCTTCAAAGCTCCCAGCATAGATGTGTCCAGAAGTCCATTCTGCACTCTGAACTCTCTGTGGTTTTCAATTACTACACACAAAGGTCATGTTTTCCAACCCTACTGTTCTGCTCTACACTAGCTTTTCCAGTCTCTGATTTATTATAGTAGAGAGTGAGATAAGAGCCAGTAAGTTAAAGCATGTATGTTTTGATGGGGGATGGGAGGAAAGGCTACAAATCCTTTTAGTAAAACAGAATGCTCTCTTGGTGGCTGCTTTGCTGGGTTTTATTAGTTCACCTGCCTTCAAATGAGTCCTGCAGGTGATTTGACATATGGATTGAGAGATTGCCTAGTAAGTTCCTCTGCTTCTTATAAGTACTTCTGTGTCCTGTGTAGATGATTTGTAACTTCCTATGCCAAGATGTATTTGTAAATCACACCAGACACCCCTATGCTTTTCTAAGCCACAGCGTGGCTTGGAAGGGGAAAGGAATGAAAGCTGAAGAAAGATGCTGTCGTGGTTTCAGCTGGGATAGAGTTAGTTTTCTTCGTAGTAGCTAGAACAGTGCTGTGTTTTGGATATAGTATGGAATTTGGTATGAAAAGAATGATGATAACATACTGATGTTTACAGTTGTTGCAAAGATATCAAAGGCTTTTCAGCTTCCCGTGTTTTGCCAGTGTGAAGGTGCCCAACAAGCTGCGGGAACGCTGCTGGAGCAAACAACCCACAACTCATAGTTTAGGATTTGAGTTTAGATTTAGGATTGAGGCCCAAACTGGCCAATGGAGTATTCCATTCCATATCGTACAACGTCACGCTCGGTATATAGATGAGAGTTGGCTGGAAAGCTTTCTCTCTTTCGATCCATCTCTGGGGCTCTCGCTCTTCTGGGATTGTGGTTTCAGTATCTCTCTTCTTTGGGATTATTGGCCCAGCTGGGTGTTGGTCAGCAAGTAGTGAGTAATTGCACTGTGCCTCACTTGTTTGTATATATTATTATCATTTTTATTACTACTTTCAATACTTTATTTCAATTATTAAATTGTTCTTATCTCAACCCATGAGTTTCTTTTCCTTTTCCCTTTGAATTCTCTTCCTCATCCCTTGAGGCTGGGGGAAGGTGAGTGAGCGGCTGTGTGGCATTTAGTGGCTGGCCATGTTCAACTATAACAGATGCTGACAGAAAAAGTATATTTTGAAGCCTGAAATTATCCACAGAACAGTAAGAGAATTTCAACACTCTACTTTTCTAAATGCACATTGAGTAAAGAGATGTCTAAAAATTTCCCTTGCTATTTCTTCCTAGTCATTGGAGTATGTGCTGCTTGCACATGGAGTTAAGGCCAGTTCTCTCTTCTGTCAAGTACTAGAGTCCTAATTTGAATCTCCTCATCAAAAGTCTCATTTTTCTTGTGGCTTCTCCTTGCTCTACTTTTCAATTGCTTCCCTGTTTCTAAAGAGCTTTTTAGTTTTCCACAAGATCCTGTGGGTTGAAATTTAGGGCAGCACCCACAGGTGAAGAACATCTTGGTGGTACATAAGCCAAAGTGACTTCTTAATTTTTTTTTTTCACACTTCCAGAGCATGCTTTAAGCCAAATGCAAGATACCTGGCTCCATACTGGGATAACTGAGTAGAGCTTAATTTGCTGTGATCTAGTAACACATGACTGATTCTTCTTCTTTGTGGCAATAACTAGTTAGGGACCTGACAGGTCACATTTGTTTGGGCTGAGGAAAAAATGATTTATAGAACAGATGTTTGGTTTTAATAAATTCGGAAATGTTTCCTTCTCTATGTAAAATATTTCCATGTGTATATATTTGTATGTATGTATTGAGTAGGAATAGTACTGTCATAACTCACTGTGTAAACTTCTTTGTAGATATCCTTATCTTACAATTTCTTCTGAAGTGTTTACTGTCAAAGCTGGTCTCAGCGTTTTAAGTTTGACCTGTTAAATTATATCTAAAATGAATAGTATTTGAATGTCAAGGACACTGATTATTTTTCTTCTAGTAGAAAAAAAGCTTTAGAAAGCAGGATTTTCAAGTTTTAAACATCTCTTGCAAATATCTCTGGTGCTTGTGTTCTGCTTTCATGTAATGATTTCTGCTCTTTTATAACAGTCCTTGATTCTGAAGTCAAACTGGAGAGAAAGGTTATTTCTGAGAGAAAAAGCATGTAAAGTTCACTAAAATCTTACCTTGTTTTGTAATTGAGCAGGTTTTGATGTCCTTTTTCTCATTTATGCAAAAAGATGGGGTGACTGGGGGAGGGGCTTTCTGTTTCTGCTTTCTTCCTTCCTAGAGGGTTAGCCGGTACTCTGGCTGGCTTTCAGTAATTTCTGTTTCAATTTTGGATCTGTATTTTTTTATCACCTATTAATTTCAGAAAAATCAAGAGGTTTGAGCCATTTTTTTTACCTGCAGTTACTCTTCTCTGTTGGTACAGGAGGATAATTTTTGATCCCACATGGAAAGTATAGGTGCCTCTTAATCAGCTGTATATTTTCAGCTAGGGAAAGAGTTTTCTGGTAGGTCTGACACTTCTCCTATTTGTTTTGTACCTTAAGTCTTAGGCTGCAGCTAAAATGTGCTAGAATACTAATGTTCCTTATTTTCAAAAATGTTGATCTCGCCTCCTGAAATTCCTTATGGAAGAAATTAAGAAAGATCAGTAAGTTTTTATTAACGCTATTTTACCTTCTGGGAAAGTTACAGTGCTTCAGATGATGGAAGTTATAATGCAATTCCAGGCAACATACAGGTTAACAATGACCTTTGACTGACCATGGAAGCACACAGAGTCTTAATAACTGACTCCATACAGGGACAACTTGTAGCCCAGTTTAGTTAGTAGTAACTGAGGGCCACTATAGCCTGATGGATATTTGGAGGCTTGCATAAAATGAAGTGGCTCTTTCTGGCTAAACTTAGGCTGACAGCTACCTATATCTCTATAGATTCTTTTATTGGCAAAGGCACAGCTCTGCCAGGACTGATGTAAATTGTCTTCAAGTTAAGATCATAAATAAGGGCATACTTCAGTCTTTGGCTAAACCAAATATTTCCTTAAATATTTTTGGTTTTATTTTATTTCATATCAGGAATACAAGAGGAGAACTGATACAGGTATGAGTTCAGAAAAATATTTCAAAAAATAGATGGACATGTGACTTCATCAGCATTCATTAGTGAAAGACAGAAGGGCCTTTCAAATTATTGACCAGATTTTGTGTTTAATTTGCTGAGTATCAGGAAAATCTCTGACATATTTTAATTTTAAAGGGAAATTTCAAATGTCACTGCATGACAAATATAGAACTAGCACTAATAAAAGACCTCTACTTTTTTCTTTGTACACATATGCATGCATACATACTTCCAATGTTCTCTCTTTTTTTCTCTTATGCAGTGTTTGCTAAGGGATGGACAAAGTTCTGTTTTCTGACGATGGTTACCACACAGTAACAGGCCTCTGGGGCCTTCCTTAGATTACTTCCCTCACTGCCACCCCTTATCTTATGTGAGGTTGAACTAATAAGATTGTCTTTCTTTGCACAAGAGAAGAAAAATTCACTATTTCAATAGTTCACTATTTCAATTTATCAATGTTTTTGTTCCTACAGGCTTGGGAGGTGAGAGAATTTAACAATAAGAGTGGTGTCTTTTTCTGAAGCATTTGTTAAGAGAATAAAGACAAGAAAATTACTGAGTCATAATTCTGAAAAGACATATGGTGAATAGCTGCTTACCTTTCTTGATGATCTTTCTTCAGTACTCTTAACAGTGAAAATCTGAAAGGACAAAACCAGTCATTTCACTATGTAAATCAGCACATAATTTTGTGGAGAAATTTCTAGATACTTTGAGCAGTCTAAACTTAGTTTTAGTTAGCATTTGTAATCAATTTCCCATTAAAAGAAGTAGTTTTCCAGTGTGTACTTGCATCCATTTTACTTTAAACTTTTGTTATCTTTTTGTTATTTAACTCTTTCTTGTGGGCACTGTATCTTCCTATGCAGAAAAGGAAAAAGTGTTCTATTAAATCGTTCAGGTTACTGAAGGTGTTTAGGAATAACAGAATAAAACACTTTTGAGTTTATTTAAAAACAACCAACCAAAAAAGCCCAACAAAACAGAAGCAAATCAAACAAACCTAAACAAACTCATGTTGGCATTTGTCTTAATAAATCTGTACACATTGAGTATAGTAATTTCAAATTATACTTAACTAATGAGTTAAACAAATTTTCACTTCCACTCATGGCAGAGAGGTTGGAACTAGATGATCTTTAAGGTCTCTTCCAACCCAAACCATTCTAAGATTCTGCATTTTCAATGTCTAGTTTTGTTTCAATGAGCCAGGCAGATTTATTGTAAAGTGGGGATTGATAAAGTGGTGAATTTGGGTTTTAAGACTGTTTAGTACTAGATTAAAAACATCTCAATCATGTAAATGGTGGACAATCTGTTTCAGTTCCAATTTGTTTAAAAGCTCTCAAAGAATAGCTGAAGAAGGTTCAGATTGTACTGGGTGCTTTCTGCCTGCTCACACTATTTGGTATTCAGGCAAACTTTATGCTGGATTGATGCTTCCGTCTTGCTACGGCATAAACAGCTCTGGCATGCACTCTGATTAGATGGAAGGATGCACAAGCATATCTCCAGGTTTGGTCCATTTCAAACTAGTACTACATAGTGTGGCATTAATGAGTACAGCATCATGGTATGAGAAGCCCATGTAAATAAACTGAACACCAGCTACGAAAACTCTTGTTGGAACATCTAATTTAAATCAGAGCAAAGCCACCTTGGTCAGTAGAAGTAAAAAATACCAGTATAGATGACAGTATGAGCTGCCTATCGAAAAGAACTGAAAGCTGTGTTTATACTGGATGTTTTCTGGATTTTGCCTCAACCTTTACAAGATCACCACAGCTGGAGTGTTTGCAGAACTTCACATTATTGGGGCACGCTCAACACTGGCTTTTAGTATAGATCCGTTTTTCTTTTTGATATCTCAAAAGGAATTGGAGTGCAGGTCAAAAAGAGCATCTGACTAAAAATACCCAAGTCAAGATAGCAGGACAATTAAAACAGGAAGAAAAGGAGGAGGATAATAGCAGGACTTAAGCAATCACCAAAGCATTGTAACCTTCGTAGCTGAGCCTGACCTCTTTGCCTTTCAGCTCCCCATGTTGTGCTTGTATTTTGGGAACATGTTCACTGAGAAAAGAAGAAAAAGCAGACACTAATCTAAAAAGACTAAAATAGCTCAGCAAAATGGGATATTAGTATTGCAATCTGAATGCTGTTCAAACATTGTTTTAAAATGCTAATTTTCCATTTTAAAATCTTTTTTTCCTAACTGAGCACAGATATACCCGTGAAAAATGACACTTGGCATGCAGTGATTTGAAAATCGCTGTCTGCCCCTTGATGTCTTCATCTGACAACATCTATATGTTGCCAGGTTGCCATGACAACTAAGCACAGTTGTAATTGCAACCCTGGAAAGGTAATTCTTTCACTCAAAATGTGGCATACATTTAGCCTGTCTGAAGTTTCAACAAACCATCTTTTAATGACAAGTATTTTGAAAGGCCTGAATGAGGTAGTTTTTGATGTCAGGTTTTTTTATTATCTCATGTAGCTTAACTAGATAGATATGTTGGCTTTTATTCAGTGGAGTCTGTATTTTTAAACCTTTTTATGCTTTATTTATGTTTCAAATATATGGTATCAACTGTGAATCTGAAATTAACATATGAAAGCAAAATACCACATAAAGTGTTCATTTACTTGTGTTGGCAGTTCTGAAAGCAGAAGAGCTTGATACATTCCTCAGACTTGCCATCCTTTTGGTTAAATCAAATGAGATTTTTTGTATGGTTGACTATATTTTCTTAACTTAATAATGAAACACCAAAAAAGCACATCCATCAAAACCAAAAAATAACTGCAAGTGTTTCTACTCAGCAGGCCATATTGCCTTTATAGTACCACAAAGGCAATCTTAAGAATCAGCAAAACTGTGAGTAATTCTCAGAAATTTCTACCTGATTTATATGCCTGGCATGGGGTGGGGAAGAAGCAGGGATTATGTGTGCATAGCTGAGCCTTATTATTCATCTGCCAATTCTCAGTACCCAGAATTGTAACGTGTAGCTGCGTTTTGCCTTATTGACAACCTGACCTGTCTTCTCAATCTGTGATGATGTATGTGTCTCACCATCCACTTCCATTATGCAGGGGAAGTAATATGTTGGTCAACTACACAACTTTGTAGTAGTGGAAAAAGTCACCTTCCTTGGATGCCTTGGTTGTCATTCAGGGCTAGAATACTGGGCTTTATAATCTCTGAGGAGTATAAACTAGCTCTGCAAAGTAAGAGTGAATATAGTTCTAAGCATTCAACATTAATTTCCTCAAACTCCAGTACAGCTCCATAAGGACATAGCAGGAGCATTTCTGTAGGTTGCTGAGTTCTTGCTCACTAAATGATAGTACTGTCACTTGAGATTTCTGGGATAAATCGGGCAACTTTAGTCTTTGAATCTGTTAAAGCTTCAGTGAAAGCTGAAAATAAATACTGCGAGTTTAACTTCATATGAGATAAATGCCTGTGTTTAGCTGCTTATTTGTCTCAGCAATCCACAATGCTAGAATCACCCTCCAGAAGACATACACAGAGATGTTTGTGATTTTTTTTTTTTTCCTTTTTCTTCCCCGAAAAAACAAGAGAAAGTTAGGGCTGTGAATGTGTTTTGAAAATCAGTTTGATTTTGCTGCAACAGCTTTGACTTTTCAGCATAAACTTCAACTGTCAGCTGAAAAATACTTTAAATGGATCGAGGCCATTCACACTCCTGGTACATTTTGTTTTCATAATAGAAGGTCGTCTTGCAATTCTAGACATCTGTGATCATTTCAGAGGGACAGGTCCTCTGAAACACTTGTGGCATTATGCCATCTGATTTTTTTTTTTTATCTGTTCCTTTGTGCTTGAAATTATTCAGAATGTTTTTCTTTGGCTCTTTTTCATTGCCTCTTAATGAACCAGAGGAGAGAACCATGGTATCACTCAGCAAAATAGAACCTGTCTGTTTTGAAACAAGTCACAGATGTGTCCCTAGAGATGTCTTAAAGCTCATTATGACCAAAGTACTGAGGTAGGCTTTCAATATTCTAACACAGTGTTATAAATTGCGGAGAAATAATCACAGTTGTTTAATTTGAAATAATCCTTTTCTTTCTGAGGCCTGTGCTTTGCATAGATGTGTTGTATCATTTGAGTATTTTGTATGATCTGGTAAACAGTGCTCCTATTGTTTTTGCAGATGACTAATTTAGAAAGCCAGGCACACCTCCTACGCCGGGTAGAAAACAGCTATTCTGCGATTAAAAGACATTGAGCAGCAAGCACATAACCATACCAAATGGTAAGGCAAGTAGAGTAGGAAAGGGGCCACAGCAATCCTCAACATCTTGCTGCGTATCTTATTCTGAATATTAACATAGAGATATTCTAGTGCCTCTGGATAAACATACTGGCGCGTGCTGGCATAATTCAGCTCAGAATTTGCTACTTAGTGGTTTATTTCAAAAATTAATTTTCTGCAATGTAAATGTGGATAATAAGTCCTTATTTACTTCTTTCTGTAAACTTTAAATGTTCAGTTCAACGCACGGGAAGATCAGCTAGGGCGTTACATCCTGGTTTTTAGTTTATGCTGTGTTTGTTACTTTTCCTTTTCTGAAAATATTGATATCTAAAAGCTGGCCCAGTATTCTTGCAGGAAAATGGGTTGTATGTAGTTTTGAAAGCTAGTTATGACCACGACTTTGAGTTCTTATCACGGTTACTGCTGTTTCCTGGAGGAGGCAGTATGTTGTGCCATCAAAGGTTAGGAGTTACCACAGTCCTGTGGCAACTCCACACTGTTGGATTTTACCTACTGGCTTGTTGGGCTCTGAATCTTCCCTTCGATTATGAAGCAACAAGATTCTTTCTTTCTTCATTTGCTTTTCTTTTTTCTTCTTGCCTTCCGTTCATGAGAACTGTGCTTTCAGGCTAACCTGGAAATCACTTGTGTGCTCTAGTGCTCTGCTTGCTGAATGTTCTGTATTTACAGTTCATTTTTTCGGGGTGCATTGTAGACTATAACATAGAGATTTGCTCATGTTGCATAGGATTAGAATGTCACTTTTTCTTAACCTGTGACTTTTTCATTGACCATATCAGCACCGCTTTGCAAGGAACCTTTGACAAAGTGGTTGCCCATCTAGGCAGCTTGTTTTGCCTGCCCACGCTTGGGTGAGGGCAGCAATGTTAGAGTTAACCACTTCACCTGATGCCGCTTCCCACAGAGGCATGTTACAGTCCCCTTTCCCTGCAGACACACTCCCCCTTAAAGCAATTACATGTCAATGTTATAATGGTGCCAAGAATTCATAAATTATATATAGACTGCCTGTATCATCATGTTTCTCCTTTGTCAAGGAAACCTCATTAGGATAGAGGTGAGCTAGTCCCCTGGGTGCCTTTCTGATGTTCTGGCATCCCAGTCACAACACACCTGCTTATAATCCTTATTAATTGAGACTTCCAGCATTCGCTCTGTGTATGGCCTCTGTCTCGAAATTCTTTTAGGTCGGTTTTCATTTTCCTATGTAAATCTCCTTTCTCGTTGCATGTGGGAAAGCTGTACGGAAAGAAGCATTCATAGCTCCTACTTCTGCTTAAGTTCATTCATCCATGAAATCTGTTTTTCACACATGAATATTAAAGAAAAGGATTTACATGAGGTAGATGTGAATTAACCTGTAATGCTTTTGCGAACCTCTACATCTGTGTGATCATTGAGAAAAATAAGTGATTGTGATAAGATTGTAGGAAAGAGAAGCCACTTAATGTGCAGTTTTGCTATTGCTGTAGAGCCTTCTTGGAGAAGTGTGGTATCTAGAGCATGTTTGTCTGCTCGTCAGGTGGGACTTGTAGTAAAAAGACAGTAAAGACTACATCTTCTCTGTTGCACATTCAGTGTATAGAATCATAGAATGGTTAGGGTTGGAAGGGACCTCAAAGATCATGTAGTTCCAACCCCCCTGCCATGGGCAGGGAAATCCTCGACTACACCAGGTTGCCCAAAGCCTCATCCAACCTGGCCTTGAACACCTCCAGGGATGGGGCATCCACAACTTCTCTGGGCAACCTGTTCCAGTACCTCACCACCCTCAATGTAAAGAATTTATTTCTTATATCTAACCTAAATCTGCCCTCTTTCAGTTTAAATCCGTTGCCCCTTGTCCTATCACTACACACTCTTGTAAAAAGTCCTTCTCCAGCTTTCCTGTAGGCCCCCCTTTGGTGCTGGAAAGCTGCTGTAAGATCATCCCGGAGCCTTCTCTTCTCCAGGCTGAACAGCCCCAAATCTCTCAGCCTGTCTTCATAGGAGACGTGCTCCAGCCCTCTGATCATCTTCGTGGCCCTCCTCTGGACTCGTTCCAGTAGCTCTATGTCCTTCTTGTGTTGGGGACTCCAGAGCTGAACACAGTATTCCAGGTGGGGTCTCACGAGAGCTGAGTAGAGGGGCAGAATCACTTCCCTCGAAGTGAAGTATGTTAGTACTTCCCTTGAAGTGAAGTATGTGAAGTAGTTAGTTATTTCTCACAGAAATGTGATGTAGAGATACTGTCTTGCATACTCTGTAACAGTTCTGATCTCGAATATGCTTACTGTGATTAATACAGTTGTCCTCGCAGCTTTTTGTTACAAATGTGGAAGCATGGGCTAATCTGTAAAAATCAAACTTTGGAAATATACAATCCATGCTTATAAATTTAAGAGCCCGTTTTGGCAATGAAAAACATGTTTGAAGGGAAAACAGTATTTAAATCAGAGGGTTACACAACATTTTATTGAAATCATAATTCAATAAAGAAATTGATGCTAATCAGTGTTCAAATCTCTCATCTTGTCAGCTCTATGTGTGGTGCCTTGTTTGGAGTGAAATGTTTTTTAACACAGCCTTCCTAATGTGAAATTTGTTTTCCTTAGTTCTTTGGTGGTGGTGTTAAAGGGAAAAAGACATAAAAAAAAAAAAAAGCACTTGTCTTTAGCCATAGTAGGAAAGGAGGGCAATTGATTTGATATTCATATAAAATTCTCTGGGGCTTTGCATGTAAAGTGTCAACAGTTCTGACCTATCTTTATCAAGAATAGAGGAAAAAATTATTTATTTTTTGTATTATAGTAGCACCTAGAGGCTCCTTTCAAAATCACCTTTACCATGTTTGACATTGTACATGTTAATGAGCATCTGTCTTCCAAAAATTCACAAGCAGGCCAGGCAAATACTGTAAGTAAAACCAGTGTTGTGGTACTCAAGGATGTTGATAGATCCGATGCAGAGCTGGGAAATAGTGCAAGAATACAGAGGGTAGGACCCAGCACAGCACCCTCATTCCCACTGGTGTGCTAATTCCAGGACAGCAGCATTTGAGGGGGTTCGGGCTTCCGGATCTCATAGACTCTGCTGGACTCCTTAGATCAAACTGTGCCCTCTCTGGATAGCTTTGTGGAAGTGAATGGGGCAATGAGAGCATCAGCTCGAGATGAGCTGAAAGAGAAGAAAACGGTGGTAGTAAAGTCTTCCTACAAAAGCATTGGTGCTGTACTGAATTGTGCTACTTCTTCTCTATATGCTCTTAATGCAGTGTAGTCTAAGAACACGTGATCTTGCTTTAAATGCCGTGATACTACGGTGCGTTGTAATCTGCTGTTCATCTTGCGTTTGGCAGATGCATGAACCAAAATATTCCAAGTGTAAGTGAAACAGAAATAATAAAACATGCACTATGAAATAATAGTGTGAGGGTGGGTGCGTGTGTGTTGGGGGAATGTATATATGCGTGTAGACAACATAAGTCATAAACAAAGATTATATAATATCATACACAAGCAGTGTTAAAGTAGCTTTATTAAGGTCATAAAATTTAGCTTTCAGGAGCTAGGAGATGTTGTGAAGGTTTTATTCATGGTCTCTCTTCAATCTTATCGTGTGCATACATTGTATTTATATTGCATACACTGTGTTTTTTTTCACCTCCAAATTCTTAATTAATTCAGACAGCATTGTTCTGTTCTTCTTCCTCTCTTCTGTTCACTCTCTGTGCATAGTCCTATACCTGCTTTACTGTGCATTATTCAAATCCTGTTCAAGTAGAACAATTGATATCCTTGTGAGTTTTCCAAGGTGCTTTATCATTACACAGTTCAAACATTTAAATGTTAATAAATCTATCGACAATACTATTGTGATATGTTATTGGTATCATTATCTTCATTTAAAGATTAGTTTTTCCAGTTTTATCACAGAAAGCATTAAAGTGCTGATTTATGAGTAGTAGGAAGTCTAGAACTGAGGCAGATAGATCCTGGTCAAAAATAGCAATTAAATTCATTTGCCTGGTCCGAGATGCCTGGGATAATGCTTCTCAGGGTACTGTTTGATTCAAAACATAATTCCTTCTTGGATCCACAGCTAAGAAGTTTGGACCTACATCATTTCTACAAATAAAATCCAGACTCATCAGCTGAGAACCTAGACAATGTGAAACACAAACATATAGCCATCTATAAAAGTTAAGGTTTTGATTTGTCCAGTATTCTGACTTCTCACACAGTGAATATGTAAATTCAGAATTAAATTCACCATGGCAACATCCTTAAGACATGATTTTTAGTTTTTTTTTTCTCTCTCTAGTATCTATCCAGCTTTCAGGGAAGCACGGGGAGCCCCAAGCCTGAAACAAATACCAAGAATTTTGTGGGTGTTAGTAATCTTTATGCATCCCCAAGGGGGAGGTACATGATATCCAACCCCCTTTCATATATAGAGTGAAGAAAAACAATATCTGGTCAATTTTAAAGATACATAATGCAGTTAGCAGCCAACGTAACACATCTTGTTTATTATCTGCCTGATGCATTGTCAAGAGTGGAAACTGTAGGGCTACCCGCAAATGATGACCGAGTTAACAGAACACCCAACAGTAATGGAAAGTTATTTTTCTTTATGTCTGAGGGAAGATACTGAAGAATTGGTGGGGGTGAGTCTTGGATTTGGGTTGGTAATTTTTTTGGTTTTGTTTTGGGTTTTTTTTGTGGTGTTTGTTTTAGGTTTTATTTCTTGAAGCACACTATGGAAGTTAATTGCACAGTTTTACAACCAGAGGACTTTTTTGAATAGCCTGTATCCTAATTTAATTTCTCTATATGAGCATATTGTCTTCCATTTTAAGAAGAAATCAAATTTTGGTATTGCATAATGAAAGTTTTAAAGCTTTTTCTCTGAAACTAAATATAACAAAACCACTAAACAAGAAAGTTTATGCAAACCCTGGGTGTATTTTTTTTTTTAAGATCATAATTTTTTTTTATAGTCACCCTGATGGCTCTTGAGGCGGTACAAGAAATTGTAAGTTAGGGTAAACTAAGCCTGATTACCCGATCTGAAAACTAGAAACCAACACTAAAATAGATTCTTCTTGTGTATACACAGAAGAAAATTGCAGCACAGAATTAGCTAGAATGTGAGATACATCTCAATGTATCTTAAAATGTATCTTATTACTTAAAATACTGTGTTTGTGTTAAAGGATGTCTCATTTCCAGTGTTTTTAAATAATAATCCATCATATGAAACTTTAAATTTCTAGATGAATTGATTTATTCTGTCTGTATTATTAATGATGAATTGCAGTTGCAGTCTTTGTTTATATTAATGATGCATCTTGAGTCAATAAACAGCTCCAGCAAATATTTGAAAACAGCAATCAAATGTGTTGGTATTTTCCATAGATTAGTTTCTATTGTAGGACATCTGATTTTCTGCTCAGAAATTTTCTCTCAAAATAGTGGTTAATAAAAATGTGAACTTTGTCTGCAATATCTTCTATTAAGAAATCTGATAATTATTCATTTCCTTATCATATTAAACATTTTCCTGTATCAGGACTGTTTTTTAACTTGACAATTTGGAAATTTTCAGTTCTCCCTCACATTCTAAGGCAGTCCTAAATGTAGTGAGATAGTGCTGGAGAGCAACGAGTGTAGAGAAACCATGTCATGGAGCTGTCTGAAAAATCAATTATATTCATTAAAAATAAATTCCAATATATGCATTTCTGCGCCCAGATACTTTCTCTCCTTGAATTAGTTTATGTTCCAATTGGGTGTTTCTTCCTTCTTTGCTTGCTGTGTGCTGTTAAAACATTAAAGGGTTCAGGTGAATTTAATATTCTTTTTAAGTACTCCTAATATCGTTGATTAGCTGAACTGCAGTGGAGCATTATTAGTCAAATGAGCCGTTTCCTATGTTCTAGCAATAGGTGTAATATTTAGAGATATAAATTGCACTTTTCATTTTGTGTAGGTGTTACACTGTTATTTCAAGACATGAGTAGCCTGGAAAAGCCATAGATCTCCCTGCCATAGGAAGAAAGGATTTTTTTTTCTAATCTCCAGGGCCCACCTCTGCCAGCAGTGCATTTGGGGGGAATGTGCTCTTCTGTTGTTGACTAGTTTTTCCTCTCATGTTATGTATTGGTGTCTTTCAGTCTATGACTTCCACTTAGGTCAAGGGCAAGCTTTGACAGACAAACCTGTGCCTGACAGACAAACCTGTGCCTTTCTGTAACAGCAGCTAAAGGTGGTCTGTTTGGGCCTAAAGGAACGTATTTTATTGTTAATATGGTGTGTTAAAACATTTGTACAGTCAATATTCACGGATTCTTTAATACAGCACTTTAACATAGCACCAGCCCTGGCTGCCTGCAGAGCCATACGAACACTACTGTCAGTAGGAAATACTGCAGTTGTTCAGCTCTTCTGCCTGATGGGAAAAGGTCATTTTGTCAGACTGAACAGATCACCGTTAGTGTGACTGTTTAGATGGCAATGAAAATTTCCTCTTGTCATAGGGAAGGTAATATGTTAAATAGAAAATGTTAGTAATGTCAACCTTAAAATAAAAGACTTTCTGTGGGTTTTGTTTTGCTTTTTCCCTATTATAAAAGACCTGCCCCTTAAAGGTCAGGTACTCCTTGGTAGCATTTTGATAAGCAAACTTTCTTGTTACTGCAAGATCAGTTTATCTTAATAGCACCAAAAATATGGCGAACTATTAATCTCAGACCTTTCCTTGCGTCTGTCATATTGCCACTAAGTGCTGCCTGTTTCTGAATTAGTGAGAAAATGATGGATCTACCAGAACAGTTTAAAGATTTAGGAAGTGTAGCCAGGCAGGAGGGATATTCTAATGGGACTGCAGCAGAGAGATGCTTATTCTCAGATTTATCTTTTGCAACATATAGTTATGCTGAAGGTCTGTGTGTATCGGCTTGTTGTACCTGTCTGACATCTATATATGGAAATGTATTTTGTGTCTATAGATAATTTCTTCGTATTTCATTTGCCTACAAGGGATAAAAACTTTAGGAACATGTTTCTCTTCTCTTTTGATAATGTTGGAAACATGGGTTCAGGGTTTTTAATCTCAGATTAATAGGCAGTGTAAGAGATTTTTTTGCAGGAATGCCCTGTGAATTTAGTTAATTGTGGGGCAGGATAAATCCGTATTCTAAACACAGCCCTCAAAGGCCTTAAACTCAAAGGTACCCATGCTGTGCCTAGATAATTCAGACCAGTATCCTGTGAGGAATACGTATATTACCTTTTAAGCTAAAAACTCGTGTACACTTGAAGTTAATATTGCTAGTGGCAATCAGTTCATTGTGGATTTAGATTCCATAAAAAACGTTAGGAGGATCTTTTCTCATGTTGTCCATATAATTCTAGTACTGACAAAGTGACCTCTGGTTCACCTCCTCATTGAAAATGAGACTAACAAAACATATCTATATATTTATATAGATAAATAGATCTAGGTATTACAAATATATATTATTACGTATTTGATACATTTAAATGCAGAGTTAATTTTTTAAAATACTATTAATATGACTGATGGTAGAAATTATATCATGCCTCAGTATTTCTGAACTTTTAACTTACTGTGGGAAATGTTTTGCCTTCTGAAAATCAGAACACTTGCTCATCATTTACTACTTTTGCTACTGAATTATACAAAGCAAAAAATAAAAATAAATGCATCTGAAGCAAGTATACAGAGTTAAGAGATAATCACAAGATAATGCTCTAATGCTTTATTGTTTTATGGGTTGTTGACCATTTAACAGGAAACAGTTTGAACCACTCCAGCCCAAGATAGCAAAGAATTTTCCATCTTTCAAGCTAGTCAATAATGAACTGGAGCATTGGCCAACTCACTTCAGTCCCCAATGTTTCGCTGGTAGTCTTAATACATTAAATCTTGAATTACATTTTTAACAGCTGGAGAGGTATTTTTTCTGAATTGGGATATGGTACCTTTGCTGCACTGTGTTTCATATTGACCTCCTCTCCTTTGGACAGAATGGTAAAGTGTAGAGTCATGGAAGGTTGGTGGTGGGTTTTTGGGCAACTAATACTCTCTACAGATATTAATCTCAGAAAAATAACTTTTTTCCTTTTGAAAATGGTTATTTTGTCTTTCTCTTTACAGCCAATGCTGATTACATTTGTAGTTAGTAAACCTGTTACCTAGCACACCAGAAATTAGTTCAAGTGCTCTTCAACTTGAAAACAGAAGAAACTCATGAAAACGTTGTCTAAATATTCAGTTAGTAGAAAGAGGTCTCGATGCAGGGTTTAAATTTCAGACTCTCTGAAACTTTACTAAACAAAAAACCCCAGGTGTTTATTTTCTTCTGGGGATGTGTTTTTAATGCTTTTGGGTCTTTTCAGCTATTTTTTTTACGGCAACTAATTGGAGTTCAATCTGCCAGATAAACAAGCAGAGGAGTTTAAAGGAAACTTGCCTTTTGGTGTCTCAGGAGGCTTCAAGATAATTTCCCTCTTTAACTCTCTCAGACTAAAGCTAAAAATATGCAGGGAAGGGATACCCTGGCACCCTAGAGAAAGGAGAAAAGCTGCACCTCCTTCTTTTGTCAAGGAAATGATCGTCTGTGGGCTGGAGGGAAGGAAGATCAAGTGGAGGGAGTGCACTTGGCAGGAGACAAGCAAATATAGGCTTCTGCAGTTTTCTCCTTTATGTCAGCTGATATAAGGCTTTGATTTGGAAGAATACATCTTAGGGTGCCTTTACCTATGCAGTTATGGGTTACAAATCAGAAGAAGAAGGAGCAGCACATTTTTATATTCTTTGGGTAGATTGAATGAGGGATATCTAAAAGCCCTTAAGCTTCAGTTAAAATTCCTGGAAGACTGAACAGAGTCTGGATCTCATATCTCTGAAAGCAGTTAGGGTAGCTCGTGAATAATTTTGCATCAAATGATTTTTGAGAAAGCACAGTCCTCAGGCCCAAAGACTTTAAATCTTGATTAGATTTGGGCCTCATGGGTTGGATTCAAAATAAATTTGATGTATTCAGTACTGGAAATTAAAAGAAATTGCTGTCTCTTGAAAAATTAAAGTCAGCATTTGTTGAAGAATCCCTTTAATTATTTTCCTAGTCTACATTTTTTTTAATAAAAATTCATTCAGCATACTCTTCACTGCTGTCTCTGAAAACAAGCTTGGTTTAGTTAATTGGTTGCAGAAAGTGAGCAAGCTCTTACGTAGTTGCAGCATGACTCCTTCAGTGATAAGATGGGAGAGTGGAGTGTAGCTATGCAGAGCAATCAGGACATGCATATTGCTGCTGACAAGACTTGCTGCACTTTCCACTATAATACCTATTTTCCTTCTGTCTATATTCCAGGCAAGCACTGAATATTTGTATGTGTTTTCACGCTTAGCTCTGTCAGCATATTTTGTCACTGTGGAAACCTCCCTTATTTCTTTGCAATAGCTGCTAAACATCAAGCAGCACAATGGTTATTTTGTGATGAAGGTTAGATGACAGTGATTTCTCTGAAGCCACAGAATCAGTTTTCAGCTTTGGCCAGAAGTGGATTTTTAAACGAGTTCATGGTGATAGACTGGCAGAGTAAGTTATACAGAAGAGGTGATATTAAAGCAATAACTTGGTAATAATATTCTTATTAATGGACTGCATGTCAAGTTGCAATAGAAACTATGATTAAAATTTTTTAAGAAATCTTTCATTAAACAGAGTTAAAAGGCTGAGAAGTTCTGATCAAATTTAGTTGCATGATTTTAAATACTTTAGAATAACTTCACAATAACTTATTTAAGAAAAGATAGATCCTTTGTGAAAAATGTTATTAGTGGAGTCCTTGAAGCAAGTGCTGGAAAATGGCTTTTCCATTACTTCAGAGGCAACATTAAAGTACCATGAAATTCAGAGCTTCTGGTTTTATCACAGACACTTTTATGCCAGTAGTTAAGCCTTTCCCTTATAGACCTTATATCTAATAGGCAGCATTTTAAGAGAACTGATATACCTGCAGATGGATCACCAAGTGATTATTAAACAGCAAGTTATAAATCCATCAGATTTTCTAAGTGTTGTAGATACTCATATATCATTAACTGATATTATGAAACATATTTGGGTTTAATTCAAATTCTAATATATATAGAACTTGCTTTTGTAAAAGGAAGCTGTAAATTTAGCTGACTTGAAACCAGCTCTTGGAATTTTTTTGCTATTTATTATTTTCTCCCAGTTAAGTGGGCCTTTACAAGTTAAATGAAACTATTTGCCTATTTCTTTTATAAAAATTGATAAACTTCCGGAGATCATTCCAATTATTGTACTTGGTCATGATAGGAAATTTTCTTTCCTGTTGCAGTGTCATCTGCAGTCTATAGAAGAAAATATTTGCATTTTATTCCTCCCTGGAGACAGGTTATAAGAAAGAGTAATTAGTAGGTAAAACGGAGCAAGTCTGACATAAAGCACTTGCGCTGACTGTCCAGCCTACCATCACTCTCCCTTTGCCAGCAAATTCATTGAAGCAATATTTTTGCAGTCCTGCAGATTATTTAAGGTAGCTGTGGCTGATGATTCCAAGAACACAGCTGCTAACACCTGGGTTATAAATAGGGATAACTGCAGAGGAAGAGCAGATACATACCTGTCTCCAAGCCAAAACATTTTACCAAAGGAATGGTTTCAGAAAACACAGGCTAGGCCAATGGGAACAGTTTCAAAGAAGTGTGCTTAAATTACACTGTACCATGGCAGGGCGAGAGGGGTTGTGAAATAAGAGCAAACACTTTGCTCCATACCCAGAGCAATAGGTTACAGGAAAGCAGAATGAGGGAGGAGCTGGGCAGCTGAAGAGGCTAGAGGACATTGCCATGTGTCTTGCTATGGTACTTTTCTTCTCTTAAATAAGGACAAAAGAACATGGTATTACAAGCCTATTCCTTTTGAGTGGTATTTGAATGCCTGCCTAGTACAAGAGGCAGATGTATTGTTCTTTTCTTCATCTAACGGTCAGAGGACTGCTCTTTGAATATTACCGGTCAGTGTTAATGTTACAGCAAAATATGGCATGTTGTAGCCATAGCGTTTTGTTGTCTTCTCTCACTGTGATAAAGGACAAGGTACAGTGGAGGCTGCCGAGTGCTTGGTTGGAAAATCTATCAGGAGCTTGAGACAATTCATAGGAGTGGCTGGTGAAGGCAAAGGGCAATAAATTACTGCTTTGAGAGAACATTACATAAAGTTTTTTCTTTTTGAAAAGTTTAAAATCTGAGGTTTGATCACTCAAAGTTTTTGCATTCTATTTCACCTTTCATAAGTTGCTTTCAGAAGTGGTAACTAGTGATGTCCAGACAGAATTTGACTTTACATAATTGTCCTCTGACTATGTTGGAATTCTTGCAAAACAGTATAATCGCATCCTCTCCCGAAATATGGTCTGGTGTTATTGCATTTTATAAAATAATTGTTCCTTCTTCCCTAAAGCATATGTATTGAAGGGGAAACAGACAAATTGCTTCTGACAGAATAATTTTAGGCAAACTAGCAAGGAAGTAAGGTTGCCTAATGTTTGCCATTATTAAAGCCTGCTTCCTGTAGCTTATAGTTTTAGCAGACTTTAATTTCTGGTTTGGACTTTTTCATGCTTGATCTCTGCCTTAAGACACTTTTTTCACCACATTACAAATGAAAACTTGAGACTGCAGATTTAAGCTCTACATTGAACAAGGTTTACAAGCATTACATACACCTATAATTATAAGACTGGATTACTGGAAATAAATTTGGGTTGAATTGGTGACCTTACTGGTAAAACTTTGTGAAGTCTTGCATGTCTCTAACAAAGGGAAGCATTTCAATAAAATTAATGTGGCAGTCTTGTGTTTGGATAACGTAAGAGGTAACTGAGAAGTAGCAAGTTACCAGATACTACATTATATATATAATGTTCTTTCCAGAAATTCTAAGTTAATTCTTAGTATGATGAAGTCATAAGCTTGAAAGGAATTCATCTGTTCAGTCACCAACAAGCTAGGGGAACTACCCAGAGGAAAAGCAACGGCCTCCACTTCATATGACATTCTTGCATTTGATCACATTTTAAATGTCATTATAGTTAGGAGACAGTTACCTATCTAGATATATTAAGTTTTCTTTTCCTATGAGATCACATGAAATGTCATTTGGAAATATATTTCCAATTGACTTTATTTAAATACTTTTTGACAGATGAAAAACTGGCAGGCAGTAAACCAAGCCTACTGAATGATCAATGACAGTGCACTGTCTATGGGAAGGAGAATCTATTTGGGGGCGTCACTGGTCATTGGTAGCTGCTTTTTTGCTGCATGAAGAGTTTCAGTAGTAATTTCTTGGGAAAAATGCCGCATATTTATAAAATATGTTGATTACACTAAACTGGAAAACAAAAAATGGAACACAAAGCAACTGTTAATACAGACAGACAATAACAAATTTAGATTTTTTTTATATGACAGGTAAAAAAACCATGCGGTTTTAGTTTAAAAAGAAATCTTGTCATGGTGAGGCTATCTCTTTTTGTAGTAAGGATATCGTTTAGCACTATGAGGCTGTGATACAACAGCATCAAAGCTGGACAGCTTGGTATTAGAAAGATGTGAGCTGAAAGAGGAAGTCACCCATTGAAGCTACAATAGTAAATCATTGGTTAGAGATGGATCTGTGGCTTGCAGAATAAAGAGATCCAGAGTGCCTCAAGTCTGCAGCACTCACGTTAATTCCTTCTAGACTGGCTTGGTGGTGATCTCACCATATAGACATTGGTCTCCTGGTATACATGGGACACCCTTGTCACTCCCAGACGTTCTTACTATGAACATTGAGTGTGGGACAGAAGGGGAGAAGTTCAGTTTGTGACCTTAAATAGAGAGAAGGCTAAGTCACAGCCCACCAGAGTGGTGGTTTATGGCATGATGTCAAGGACATGACAAACAGCCATAGTCAACTTCTCCAACAGGAGAGAGCTGGTCCTGGCAGAAGGTGACATTAAGTGGTGCTGTCTCGTTCATACTGCCGCTTGGAAGAAGAAACTGAAGCAGACCCCCACAACCTCACCTCAGCTATGTTTGAGTGAACATTTTCTCTTTCTTTGAAGAAAGAGACACATAGTCTGCGGGACACAACCCATGATCAAACTAGAAATCTGTGTTATTTGGTGGCATGCATGTATCCTCATAATTGTTTGGGTTGGCTGGTATGGCTGTATTTGAGTCTGATTGTTCTCTAACAATATGTAAGTAATCGCCCACAGAGACAGATTAATAAAAATGCTAAATTAAAATAGAAAATCATGATAACTTGTGCTGGGCTAGTTCCAAAAAAACTTAACCTGATGAGTCGTTGACTTTTTTTTTTAATGTATCCAATGTCTTCCACACCATTGACACTAATAGCATATGCAATGTGCCTTTAAAAAGCCAACAGTGACTGTATTGGTAAAAAATTCTGTGACTCTGATTATTATTGTTCTTCCCATGCTAATGCATTTGATGACTTTTAACCTTAGAATTATGAGGTATGGACAAATGATGTGCCATCTGTAACAATGAAATTGTAACTTTAAATGGCAGAAAGCATTAATGTCTACCACCTGGTATTAATATAAAGATTTCCATTAGAAATACTATAATTGACAGAATCAAGGTACTAATGAGGTTTCATATCTAGCTCTATTAATTTCAAAGATCGAGGGTTTGTTTTAGAATGTAAAATAGAGATCTAAATCTAGATAGATATTCCCAAGGGAGAATATCAGTACACGTTGTCAAATTTTAGCAAAGTAAAACTTACGAATGTTTTTACAAAACCAAGAAAGCTTTTTGGGGTTGGTTTGTGGTGTGTTTTTTTCTTTTCATTTTCATTTTTTGAACCTCCACTGTATTTCTCATTTTTCTTTGAAGAGCAGAGCTGTTGCTGAAATTAGAAGCTCTTATGGGATAAACAGTAAATTCTTTGAATTTTCTATGGGTTTAGGATTGAATAAGGGTAGACAAAATATTCTTTAAGATATTTGGTCAAAATTGATCCTTGAAAAGTATTTCAAGTATATTAATATACCTGACCATTTCATTATTATTTTTAATATGATTAGGTACTTCTATAACTGAAATACAAAATATACTGATCATTAAGGTCTAGCATGCTGGTTATGGAAGAATAATCCCTAATTTGATACCAATATGTTATTACCGTATATTGAGGCAGGTTTTCCAGGGTGAGAGCTACAATCATGTGGTATTTTCTGTGATGTTTTCCTTTAAAATGCCACTTGATCTATGTGCAGTCCCTTGCTGCCCTGTGAAAAATATTGTAAAAGTTGCCTGTGAATATGTTCATGTCAGTCACTTTGTATGAAAACAGAAATTCTATCTAAGTAATGACCTGCAGAGAAGAGGGCAAAAGAATGAGAAGTAGGATCTATGCCAATAGTATGTCCTATATCTTGAGGAGAATGACTTTCTAAGATGAATTTGTTTTAAGCAAGAGGAATCACCTTGTTTTATGGCCAAGTAGTAATCTCAAGGTCTGTACATTAAGTTTTGTCATTATGAAAGGAGGATTCTGCAGTCATATAAAAAAACATGACCCGTTAGAACAATCCAATGCACAAAGTCTATTTGCAAAGATTGTGTTATAAATCATGATTCATTGTGTGATTGTGATCAGCATGTAGCAGAAAAAATTCATCGTTCAGGGGTTTATTCTTTTTATAGCCTTCTTTTCATACAGTTAAATTGATTTACTGCTTTGTTCTTTATCTGAGTTTAAATAGTTTTTACATCTTTGCTTGCATATTTTCACAGTATCTATTTTACAGCACTGAAACATTTAAAAGAAAAAGGAAAGCTTTTTTTTCTTTCTTTATAGAATCTTACATTTGCATTTATGCATTAATGTTTCAAACACAAGACTGGGCACATAATTGTGAAGTGTTACCTTGCTCATTTTTGACCCAGTTTGTGGCCGATGCCTATTGCCGGAGGAAGAATCATATAAAGCATTCCTAATTCTGCACCGCTGGCCTGGGCTATAAGTTATAGCCCAGTGGGGAGCAAACTAGTGCTGCTAGGCATGGATGAGAAATGAGGTAGAAACCCTTCCTCACTTCTCCTTTTCTGCTAGCCAGTGTGCCTGAGATGACACACAAACGTGGGAATGATGTGGACTACCATAAAGCTGTCACTCATTATGTCCCTTGCCTTTGAGTTACTGCCTGATGCAACTTCAAGTATGTGTTTCTCCCTTGGGTTCTGTATCAAAGGTAGAATTTAGTCCTTTATGAGCAACAGATATAGGTGTTTGCAGTCTTTGTGAAAGCTTCATTTTCACTGACTCTCAAATGATTTAAAAGTACGGTTCTGGACTAAAACATGGTGACATTACAGACTTGTAACTTTACGTGACATAAGCTCAATTTACACCCCAAGTTTTTTCATTCTTCTGTGCTTGAAGTACTTGAAAATATTTTTCTCTGCCAGCAAGTGCAGATAGCTTACAGACCTTCTGTATTTAAATACCCAATGTATTTAAAAGAGTTGCCAGTTACCAAACTTCAGCAGTGTAAGGAACAACAGATGGAGAGCATAACTACTTTACCACTTCGGTAGAAAGCCAAAAAGCATCAAAATGTCTGACACATGGGCCCAAGAGCACATACAGTGATACAACTTTTTTTGCTAGAGAACTTGGAATCAAAGATCTTGTTTGACCCACAAGATACGAAAGGTATGGTTGAACTTATACAGTTTTTAATGTAAAAATGCATTTGCAGTAGCTTTCTTAATTACATTGAGATGATCACTCAAAGATCTATAACCATAATAATTTAAAAATCAGTATAGTACTTCACTCTAAGAGTCTCTGATATAGAGTACTCTATTATTGATTTGAGTAAGACTGTTATAAAAATCTTTCACTTGTTTTGTATGCAATATCTTGAATTCTTCTACCGCAGACTATCAAACCAAATGTTATTATTTCTTCTCCATACTATGATTAACAATGTGCAGGCCTTTGAAACTTTGAGCTAAGCTTTCCTAAACATATCAGTGTATGATTTTTCTTTCTTTTTATTCCAGTGACATGACCCCTGAATCAAATCAGACAAGGCTTGCCTTAGAATTTGTCTCTGTTGCTTTGAGAGCAAGCCAACAAGGGATGTGTAAATTATGCAGAGAGCAAATCCCAACTGTGTGCCATTTACTTGCACAACAAGCTCAACTTTAATTAAGCCAGGGCCTAAGATCCTTTGCCAAGTTGCTTTCAATACTGATTTTACATTTTATAGAGCAGCATCCTCAGCTATATGAAAGCCTTTTTAACCCTTCAAAAACCTGCCTGTGGTAGAATGTACATGATAAGGGACCCTCGTAATTCAGTGGCTGGCAGAAACACTCTATGATAAATATAATCATTGTAAGAGATTGCAGAACTAAATTTAAAAATGCAGATTTTTTTAGACTTCTTCAGCACAACAGGCGTAATGATCGACATGACCTACCACTATAGTATTGGTATTAAATCTACTAGATTATCACCTGCTAACATCAAACTGAAAGGATTAGGAAGAGATGACCTAAAGGGCACACCGAGGATTTGGAAATGAGATAAGGTCTCATAACTCAAGAAGGCTGAAACTCCTCTGTGAACTATGAAGGTATTTCCCAGTGAGTGGAATCCATTCTAGGGATGCTCATTACTGTGTGAATTCTTTCCTTCATGAGGAAATAAAATATTAATCCATTTTCTTATATTCTACAGAGACATATATTTCAGTTCTAGTACAGCTGCCAGATAGCAACTGTGACTGACTTCAGAGGGAATGTGGTTGCTGTAATCTATATTTTAGTGTGTTTAAAAGCTATTTCTAAAAATTAAAAGGTTTGATTTCCAGTACTAAAATTCAAAGTTGCACTTAACAATAAAGTCCATTTAAAATCTCATTTTAAGAAACAAGAAATTGAAAGAAAAATTTATTACCTTACCAAATTAGTCATAATCAGGTGCATATGGTTAAACTTGTCATGTGCTGTTAGTGGTTTGAATTTAATTCTAAGTATTGAAAGAGACTAATTTCACCAGATTAAAATAAATTATTGGGAAAATAAAAAAGAAGTTTTAAAGAAGAAATAAAAATAAAGATTGGAAATAATTTTTTTTGGTCATGCTTTTTAAACCCATTGTACTAGCTCTGATAAGGACTTAATGCATTAAAGCATGTGCAGAAGCAAAACTTAGAAGAAAGAAGGTTGTATAAAAACTGGCGATTAGTTGAGGGGTGGCGTAGGGGAAAGTGTGTGAGTTTTGTGCCTCTTTTGGTGTTTTGGGGGACCGTTATGTCTTCTGAAAATTAGATACCTCTACAATGTGTAAGAGCTCTTTCTGACAGTCTCTAATGAGGTTCAACAGGTTCTCTATGCGTACTCAGTTCATGTCTACTTTCTGTTAAACCCTTGGTGAGGATGGGAACTTGAACTTTTAATGAAGGTTAAAGTGAAATTTTGGCTGTTGACAGTCTGTTCTACAGATACTGCTGTGTGTCAAATACAGCCAAATATGGATCTGTCATTGGATTTCAAATCCTTTTATTTATTTATTAGTAATTTCAAAATAGTTTAAGCTCCATTATGCCTCAAACCATTTGAATGAAGCTGTCTGAGACTTGATGGTGTAAGTTAAAATTGCCAATTGCTATGAGTCCTGGTCACTGAGCTGAAAGCCATTATCAGGTACTACTATTTCTAACACACTGATCTGGCATATACAGATCTAATGCATGCCATGATATATTTGTATGTGAGATTTCCCTTTAGTGCACCCTTTAGTGCCGTCTCTGGAAATATAAGTAATAATATAACAGTAAAATGTAAGCTCTGTGTGTAAATACTAATGCCTAGTTCAGATGATACCTTCAACATTATCTTATATGCCAGCATTGTTTCTTTTCTGATTTTTTTTTTTTTTTGGTGCTTTCCGTAAGACACTCAATGGATTGTTTAAGGTACATGTTTGTGTGAGTATTTTAAAAACTCTGTATAATACCAAACAGTAATAAAGAGGGAATTTTAATTTTCAACTCATGGTCATACAGTAATTCAGCAGATGTCAGTTCCCTGCTAGGCACCTTCAGTTTTACTGAACTTTTCTCTGTTTTTTTTCCTTTTAGGGTGATCATGTAAACGTTAGGCCTGGAAATACTGTGAAGTACTGCTTAGTTATCAGATATACGAACAAAGTCTCTACAGAGACTTCATGCATTTTTGTTTCTTGCTGAAGGACTGCACATATCTCCATATCTTTCCTAATTCTAGATTTTTCCAGGATTTTCAGTAGCTTTTTTATATCTTTGTTTCTAGTCATTATCTGACTCTGTCATGAAATCTTCTGTAAACTCATCATTATGCCTTATGCATTAGCTTAAACTTAGTCAAAAATATTTGTCATGTTTTCCTTTTCCAGCCTCGTACAGCTCTGGCTCACCCCACCCAAATTTCATGCAGTATTCTTTAATGTACTGTCACTAAGTTATGGCCCAACTCATCTTCACTTAGTGTATAGTGATTCCATAGCTCTGTCCTGTGATATTTTAGAAAATTACTGAGTTTTCATTCTTTCTGAGCCCAGTCCTTGTTTCTGGATCTTGAAGCTTTGCACAAGTATTTCTTCTGTGGAGATTAAAGATGAGTCTTAGCCCTTTTCAACTTCTGAGCTCTCTGGTTTTCTTGATGTTGCTGTTTCACTCCCAACAGTGTTCCTATTTGGTCTTTTTTTGGGGAGAATATTCTCTTTTTCTGATATCCCTTCTTTTTGAGGTACTCAGGCCTTATAAGGTAGTGTTTGAGTAAGGACTTCTTGTAGTTTATAGAAGTTTTCATAGAGGTCAAGCCTGCTGTCTAGAGACGTCACATGTCAGAGAGCCTACAGCTGCCTGACTGTGGGCAATGGATAATTGTCATAGCCTCATATGCCCAGATAACCAGAAGGGCAAGCTGGTTGAAAGGAACAAACAGAAGTGTAGATTAATAGTAGCAAATATAAATAAAACAAATATGCATTTTGACAAATGTACCGAGCTTTTTAAAAGAAGCTCTATCTAGGATGTGCCAAAGACGACTCCCCAGCATTGTTAGCACTTAAAACCATCCCTTTCAGTTCTTAAACCACCAAACCAGATGTTGGGTGGTATGTAGTCTACAGTAACATCAGCCCCCCCAGATGAAAAAAATTTAGGCAGGGAACGTATGTAATATTAACCTAGCTGTTATTTTGGATGTCTACAGGGAGATTCACTAGTTACGAAAAGCAAACAGATCTGCCCTTCAGGGCTCTGCTTCTAGGACACTGAATTTCAAAGCAAACCTTCAGAGGTATTTGCTGAGCAGAAGTCAGCCATGGCCTTCTTAATCACACTCCAAAGATGAAATAAGAATAATACTGAAAAGCTCAAAAAAAATAGGATGATAAAAATTATTAGAGACAAGTATAACATAGGAAGAGAGGCTGGGGGTTGGGTTTTACAGCCTGAGGAAAAGAAAGATGGTCAGGGATGTAATTGCAATTTTCAGTTAACATGTAAGGAAGAAGGAGGGTTTTAGAGAAAGAAATTGGATTCGTCTTGGGGGTGCACAGAGAAAGGACGAGTGGTAGCAGACGCTTGGTTGGACGTATGGGTGGAAAAAAATCTTCCCCGTGAGGGTTCAACATTCGAACAGAAGCCCAGGGAGGTTGTCATCTGTCTGCCCTTAAAGATTTTCAAAACTTGGCTGGACAAGACCCTTTGCAAATTGACCTGTCTTGGAAATTGCATCTAAACTTGAAAGTCATCCCTGCTTTGGGCAGATGGTTGGACCAGATCACCTTCAGGAGTTGCTCCCGGCCTATATTATTTGGTGGTTTTATGATTCAGTATTAAATCTTCTATGTGGCATTTAAAATCACATGGTTAAAAATTCAAAATTAATAAGGTATACACAAAATAAGTTTACAATTACTAACCAGTGTGTGTAAACAGAGGATAATTCCCAAAGGAGTGTTTTCTAGTTGGGTTTGTAAGAATTTATTCTTTTTCCATTGCTAATTAATATTTTTACCTTTCATCCTGCCTTATTCCCCAAAATAGAAAATATTTAATGGCAGATGAGGAAACAGATGATAAAAGCTTTTTCTTGTGTTGTTTATTTTTCTTAGTAAAAAAATTCACATAAATTTGAAAGAGTATTAAATGGAAAAAAAGTTCCTACTGTCAAAAATATGATGTTACCAATAGGAAGACTGGCTGTGGGTCTGTGAAAGAAGAAAATGTCAATTCCCGTAGTGTGAAGTAAAACTCACACCTTATTTCTCATTAAATACCTTGTATAAACTGAGAATACAATATAGAGAATAGGAATGAAAAGACATACAAAACCTTTTCCGTATGTTTGAGTTGCTGAAAGAGAACTCTAGTTTAAAGTAGATCTACTTGTCTTTCAAAAATTATTATTCTTTCAGTAAACTTTTTTTGATCTTACTTTATGTCACTGTCCTCATCACTGTTTAAACTTTTCATGAGGTGTTGGCCCATTCTTGCATCCAAAGTTGTAACCTGTCTCTTTTCCCACCTCCCATGTCCCTCTCAAGCCCTGGACTAGGGAAGGCTAGGACTGAAAGTGAGCTTTAGGTCTGGATCCTGTTCATTTCTTACTGTGAATGAGAATAAACATGTTGGTCTCTTGGCAAAGTATTCACAGCCTTTAATTGAGTTCTATTAGTTGTAATTTACTTTGTTGTTATGTGCAATAACTATATTGACCTTAAAGAGAAGTTATGTTTAGAGAAGTTGTTCTAATCCATTTGTAACTTCATTATCAAACAAGAGAGTAGGAATAGTGAGCATATCTTAAAAGAAAAAAAAAAAAAAGTCCTGGATCATTCGAAGTGGGCCTGTCTCCAATATTTTGCTTAGGAAGAAGAGAAGGGAGGGAGTTATCTAACTCCTGACTACATACTCTTTTTTCCTGCACCTATTAAATATTTTTTGGTTTAAAATTCAACTAGTAAGATTCTCATTTTAAGCTGTCAAACATTTATTTGAAAACTAGAATCAAGATGTCAGTTTTAGTACTTATTTTCATTTATTTAACTCATTATGAAAAGGTAAAAGGGGAGGAAAAGAGAAAGGAAAAGAACACCCTGCTAATTCTAATTACTGGCAGAAAGGTCCTTAACGTTTTCAAGTGAGCATTTTTATACTTTGCCATTGCAATCTGTGAAAGGGGAGTGAATTGATTCAGGACTGTTCATTGACGTAGAAGTCCTTGGATGAGCCGGGATAGAGATGGAGCAGACAAAATGCTGATGTAGTTCTCGCTGCCTTTGCTGAGCTTATATGACAGGGAACAGGTAGACAGTTGTCCAATATTCAGGTAATGTTAGCCATTTCTTATGTCATGTTCATATGCAGAATGGATTTGAATATACCCTAAAGAGACTATCAGACATCTTTAGTGCATTGGATTAAACCCAACCTAGGTCTCAGATATTACCAGCAAAAGGAGGGAAAGGTGAGAATCAACCAACCAACAACAAAAAAAAAAAACACCAAACCCATAACTTTGTAGGATTCTGCCTATAGCAGCAAAAGAAACCTCTAAAAAACTGAGTTACACCCAAGAATGAATGTCAAATTTGTGCTATAGGGGGAAAAAAAAAAATAATTAAAGTGACATTGTGTAGCAGGAATTTGTATTTGTTGTGGTTTTATTTGGTTTCATTTTTCATTTGCGCATCACCCCTAACCTTTAGGGTAAAAGGTATTTCACATTAGCATAAATATTAAGCAGATGCCATTTCTACTACATAAAGAACTTTCAGCTAATCATTTTTCCATGCATTTAAATAGGAATATTAGGATGAGGGTAATTACTTCAGTTTTCCATGAGTGATCCATCAAGACATTGACTTTCACAGTATATTGTTGCACAGATTAGTAACTGTAGAATTAAATTAGAAACCAGTGTTGAAATATTTCAAGTGTTTTGACAAGTTTGATATTTTTTAACAAAGTTAGGATTTTATTTTGTAGAAGGTATTCCCTTCTTACGAAGAGGTTATTTTATCAGGAAAAGGTATGTTAGATTGGATGAAAAGGGAAAACTTTAGTTTTAAGATATGACCAGTTATATGAAGGAATAACCTAGCAGGAGTAAAACAAATATGTTAGAGAAGTTTCTTTAAAATTAAAGATTTCAAACTATTACTTCTGTTATTATTTTATTTCATGTCAAAGATATCACTGTTGGTATTGGGGAAGGATAGTACAGCATTGTACAATTGTACAAACGTTGTACAATTACAAATGTAATTGTAACAAACAAGTTTGACTTCAACTACAGTATCTCTTGGAGTTTCAGCTTTGGCCATTATCGAATAAAAAGAGCTTTTATTTGCTCCTCCAGTTTTTGGCCATTGTATAAGACAAATTTTATTTTATTTTCCAAGTCTTTACAAGAGTATTCCATGTTCAAAACATGCTGAAAAATCTTTATTTTTATATACCAAGAGGCTAAGCAACTGTCACAAAAAAGTCTCACTAAGCTAGGCTTGTAAGGAACTGCCAAGTAATATGTTATGTACTATCCACCTTGCTTAAGTGCAAGAATGTACCATTCATCCCCTATCCAGGTACAGAAGCAATGCTTTTTTTCTCTCTCTCTGCTTGACTGTATGCTTGAAAGCTAATCATCAGCTAAGCAAGTGATGGGACTTGGAAAGAAATTTGCTTTTTGAGTAAAACAGATTGCATTGCCAGAATGAAGTATCAGAGGAACTGCTTATTGCATGATTGCAGATCTGATATTAACAGAATGCTTCTTCAATGGTTGGAAAATTCTAAGTAGGCATTGACTTCTCTTGCCAATATCAAGATTTATTGGCACAAGAGATATTGACTGCAACAATCCATGACATTATTATATCTCAAAGATTAATAAATCTTGTTACTAGCCAAAACCATAAGTCAATATAATTATGCTTGATGATGCATGTTTTCCCTAAAGATCTCAGCTTCACATTAAACTTCCAAGAAATATCAAAATATCGAGAGAAAAAAACAATTAAGGGAGAAGTCAGTATAAATAGCCACATTCACGTTATCATATGTCTCGTAGTCTCTGAGTCTTCATGAAAAGCAGTTGCCTGTTTCTGTGCTATTTTGTATGCTTTTTAAAATGGTTTATTTTCTCTTGAAAAGTTGGACTCCTTTTCAGCAATAGGATTCAATTTTTATTATTGAAAAATAACCAGATGACACATACGTGTGTCCACAGGAACTTCTGAATTGACAGATGGTCTTGTTTCCAAATGATATTGTTAAATATGTAGGCCTAATGGGCTGCATAGGATTGTGGTCTGTTGAAGAGACCATGTTTTGTAACACCCAAAGGAAAGCAATGCTCTAGTGTGCAATTTAGATTAAAAAAAAAAAAATCAAAACATGCTTCTTAATAACCTGATATATTTTGAGCCCATTTATTGTTTTGTGGAAAAAGTAATTTTTATTTTAAAAAGAACCTCTGCCATTGATTGTAGCCAGGGTTTATTTTCATCGAGTTTTTGTCTTGCATTGTATTCTTCAAAGCAGAAGGAAGGTGGGGAAGGCCCCGGAAGGTTCTCGTGGCCGAGCGCAGGCTGCTGCGTCCCTCTACCTGCGGTGGGAGCGAGCCCCCCTCGCATCCCTCCTGGGGACGGCATGGGGCCTGGCTGAGATGTGGCTCACGGATGCTCCCTGTGCAAGAGCTGGACAGCAGAACCACTCCAGGTTCACACTATCTGCAGTGAATGGTTCGACATAGCATCGCTTTGGGACTGCGTTTGAGGTGGTGCAGTAATTTCTGGTGTCTGTGAAGTGTACAATAAGTAACTAATGGTGCAGAAGCAGGGAACAGTTGTGAAAATCCCTTTGCACTGGATTAGTTTTGGCTTCTTTCTAGATTTAAATCTGATTTTACAAATCTGAAGAAGCTGTTGTCTAAAAATATATAAACAGTTTTTTTTTAATTTCCCAAACTATTGCGTGATTTCAGAGAGGTGAACTCATCCTTATTCTGAGTTCTTCTTTGTTTTCCCTCTCGACCATGGCATTTTCTTTACCTGTTGACACTATCAGCATTAATAGCTTTTCTTTCTGATTTACAAAGTAAGCGGCAATCATCATATTGTGGAAGTTTCAGTTTAATCTGTTGAGTTGGAAAAATACATAACATCAAATGTACAAGCTAGTAAATTTCTGGGGGGAAAAAAAAAAAAACACCACAAAAACACCAAAAAAAACCACACAAACCACACAAAAAACCAGGACGGTTCACAAAATGTAGCCATACATGAAACTACATAGTTGTATATTTTTCAAAAAGGATATTAGAAAAAAAAGTGAAGACCTACAGTCACACAGCAGTGGAGGTAATAGCTCTGCACAGGAGTTGAATTCAATTTTGTGACAAATCAGCTACTGAAAATGCATTTTAACAAAATGGAGATACTGACGGGATTGAGGGAGAAGATAAGTTTTAAGTTTGTCCTTTCTTCTCAACTGCTTTAATTTCAAATTTGTCACTAATTTGAGGTGAGAGGGCTTTAATAAAATATCAGAAAGTCACCTTTTTTCTGAGAAGTCTAAGGCATTTATCAAAGCAGGATGACAGCGTTAAGAATAGGGGCTTTGTCACATCTGATATAGTTGGGGTTGCAAACCAGTTTCCATGTAATGTGAGAGGATGTAAAGTATTAATGGCTCCACAAAATCAGGCAGCAGAATCCCTTCCCATATTCTTCCTTTGCATCCACAAATTAGTTGGAAGATTGATTTACTTCAGAGCAAATAAGAATTGTCAAGCACTTCTCAAAAGCATGGATTAGATCAGGGAGATTTATCATGTTATAGGATCATATCGGTTGTGGTTTTTTTTCCACACGTTAGGTGGTTTATGTGTTACTCAAAAGTTGAGATAGTTGGTCTTACACTATTTGAAGTAATTTGAAGAGATTAGGGTTGCAGCATAAAAGAATAACAAGAAGCTGAAAGTAAAAAAAGCTGCAAACAAATGCTCATGGAATTACAACTGTTTTTTACACCCTGTCTGTCCCTTGCTAGTCATGAGATTTCCAGGTGGCACTCCTGCTAGAACTGAGCTCTGCTAATAGAGACAGTACTAACAGTGCAGGAAGAAAACAGTTGCCATTCATCTGTAGACTCAAACAGCGTGTTTTTTCATGTGGGTTGGAATATGTTCTCCAAACAAATTTTGTTGCATGTACCCCTTTGTAAGTATTCCAAGTATTGCATTTCATATTTTAAAGACAGCTTCACAAATGTAGTTTCCCCCTTAATGTGATATATGCGTCATAGCACAGGCAATTGTATCAAAAAGGGGACCTACAAGAAAGCTGGAGAGACTTCTATCAAGGACATGTAGTGATAGGACAAGGGGTAATGGCTTTAAACTGAAATAGGGCAGATTTAGATTAGATACAAGGAAAAAATTCTTCACTCTGAGGGTGGTGAGGCACTGGAACAGGTTGACGAGACAAGCTGTGCATGCTGTATCCCTGGAAGTGTTCAAGGCCAGGTTGGATGAGTCTTTGAACAACCTGGTCTAGGGGAAGGTGTCCCTGCCTGTGGCAGAGGGGTTGGAACTGGACGATCTTGAAGGTCCTTTCCAACCCAAACCATTCTATGATTCTGTGAAAAAGAAGAGGTAACAGAACCTATGGTAAATGAGCGTATAGTAAAGTGTAACTTGATCACTTTCTAGTTTTATAATATTCCTCACTTTCCCTTCTGACTTGATACACTGTCATCTTTTTTTAGCTGGTGAATCTCTATGGCCTCTACAGTCCTATGGTAGAGATCGCATCTACAAGTCTGCAGACTAACCTGAGGGGAATTTGTGGCAGTATTGCACAATCACATTGTGGTTGAGTGACTGTCACATTTTAGGGAAACGTGAACACATGGTTAGATTAACTGTTTTCTTCTCAGAAGGTCCTAGGAGTGCAAAAGGACATGAAACCGTGTAGGAGGAGATGGGGAAGCAATGTCTATGGGAAAGGCATTGAGGAGAGCTAGGCCAGAAAAAGGGAAAAAGCACTATAATAATTACAAACACAGTCAAAAAGTCATTCATTTTTTGTGAAGGTAGTGGGGATTAAAAAAAAAAAAAAGCTGTACAACGAAAAGGTTCCATGAAAATTAAAGATAAATGTTTATCCATGTTGAGTGATAATGGGGAATTATTTTCCCTGAGACTGCTTTGGCTTCTCTGCACTGCTCTGGAATCTATGTGTATCTCTGATGTAACCACGGTGGAACTGTGACTTACTGAGTTACACATGACATGTAAGAGTTTAAGTCTTCTACGAAGCAGGTAGGTCAACTCTCTGTCCTAGTATAACTTCTATGTAAAGTCTGTAAACTACTGAAATCTATACCTAGGCAGCATGTCTCCTAGTACTTGTTTATAACAAGCTTCACCTGGTCTTTCTAATTTTCTATTTTGATTTGTTTATAAAAAGGATACTGCGGGATGGCTGAAACATTTGTTATATTGCATTATCTTAATTTTACTGACATATCTTGTCTTTTTCAAGGTGAAACAAAGTATTTCTCAGCAGGTTATGCAAAGACAAAAGCAAAAATGGCATCTGCCATTCTTTAAAGGCTACTCTAGTAGCACAGCTGGAGCCAGTTTATACTACAAATACCAAACCATGTGCTATGAATTTCCTGATGAATTAGTGGCCTGTCATCTTGCTTATGCTATATGGATAGACCCCCAAATACAAAATTCTGTACAATTTCCCTGATCTACTGATCAAATCATTTTGTATATGAGCAATATAAGATAATGGTATGTTGTACTGTGTGCATAACTGAGCTATAAACCTTTGCTGTCTGCTCTGGTAGGGGTTCAATTTGTAATCTTTGATTCAAGCTATTGCTCATTCTTTTTATATTCTTCCCTCTCGGTTGGCTGAGTCTCAACACAGTTTGTTCTTTAAGCAAGCACTGGGAGCAATAACCATTAACCTTCTTAAAGTGGCTTTTTAGCATGTCACGAGTTTAGATGTCTTACTTCTTTTTGCCATTAACCTTTCTGATGGGACAGGGTGCTGTATTTTGCTTACTTCAGCTTGTCACGCACATTTTCACCCCTTGCCCATTTGCAGGCACTGTACTTCATTACCAGAAAGATAGGGGAGTGTGGTGGGGAAAGGACAAAGGCAGTGCGTGCCATATCTTTTCCCTAGGCACATGAGCAGCTAGCATGACTATAGTTAAGAAAAATAGCCCGTCAAAGAATTATCCTTCTACAGGTGCAGAAGCAGTTCCTCTAACACTATCACTGGCGCTTGCTACAAGGCCTTAATTGTCAACCGTGATAAGGCATTGCAACCAAAGCCCTCAAAACAAAAGCTGTTCATCTAAGGCCAACATCAGTGAAAGGTTCAGTTATTCTTGCTTTACTGAGCATGAAATGGAATTGAAAGGCAATATTAAATGGGTTATTAAACTTAAGACATGGTGTCTTGTGATCTTCTCTTGCAATTGCCCTTACCACATGCATATATAATGTGTGGAATATTCTCTATAGGGCTAGTCATTTGTATGGCCTTTAAGTTTCAAGAAACGTTAGCATTGCAATTATTAAGTTGTCATTTTATGATAAACTAAAATACGTTTCTTTTGGAAACTAAATGTCTCTTCTCTGGTTATTTTCATCCTCTCTATATGCAGGCAGGTATCTACCACAAAGAATGATTAAGTGGTGGAAAGAATATACTTATTTCTAGCACTATTTCCCCCTCTCTCAAAAATTCTTAAGGTGAGAAACATGTACTCTTGTTTCTCTTCAAAATAAACACCAGTCTGTCAAGGTTTTGGTTTATTTCACGTAGCATTATGACTTCCCTCATGTCCCATTGAAACAGTTCTAGGACAATTGACGTATGTTTCCTGAAAACAAACGAGGCATTTAAAAATGAATGCCATCATCAAGTAGCATTTTGATGGGAACCTTTCTCAGGTGAACACTGAACAGTTGTTTCCACAGATTTTAGCTGACTTGAGGGCAGGCACAAGGGAATTGCATGAAAGCACATCTCCAGTGCTGGATTCAGTGTTTGTTCAGCCTACCTAGAAACCAGAAAGGGCTGGAACATTAAACAAAAGGAATTGATCTAAAGGGCATTTGCCAATTAAACCCAACAGCTAGTAAAGGTGTCTGGTAACATAGCATTTCCATTGTTTGCTCAAAAACTACAACTAAACTGGACTAGGAAGCTCCCTTGTAACTCTTCGTCATTTGCCTGGCAACAAAGGTATTTTCTAGATGTTAACTGTCTTCATAACTAATTGAAAGGCTTGTCCAGACTGGTTAATTATCATCAGATAGAACCATTCAGTATCACTTCAGTAGCATGAAGCAGAAGTTGGAGGAACTGACGAGCAATAAAGCAGAAGGTAGAGCATCAATTAATTTTAACTGAAGCTTAGCTGATCTCCAGTTTGTGTTTAACCATAAGACAAGAGGAAATGGCCTAAAGTTGCACCAGGGGAGGTTTAGATTGGGTATTAGGAAAAATTTCCTCACCAAAAGGGTTGTCAAGCATTGGAACAGGCTGCCCAGGGGAAGTGGTGGAGTCGCCATCACTGGAGGTATTTAGAAAACATGTAGATGTAGCATTTAGGAATGTGGTTTTGTGGTGGACTTGGCAGCGTTAGATTAATGGTTGGACTCAAGGATCTTAAAGGTGGTTTCCAACCTAAATGATTCTATGATATACCTGAGAGTTCTTGCTAAAGAATTACAAAATTTAGGAGGGGGGGAAGGAAATATTCCTTGCAAAATGTTAGATGATAATTCCCAAAAGATATGGTTAGAAACGTAATCACTTTCACTAGGATTTGTCTGTCTCATTTTGGCAGTTTGTATTGAAAACAGCAACTTGACTTAGGAATGACTGAGAATCATGGTATAAATGAGTAACCTGTATTAGAATTTCTAGTGCCTATAGCTGCAAATTAAGAATCTATTTCTAAAACAGCAGTAAAGAAATTCACCTTTTTCTTTAATGATTCTGAAATATTTTTAATTATGATTGCTTTAATAAATCACCTAGCTATGGATGATCTGTCAAACATCAAAAGAAAAAGAAGTGGTGATACAGTCAAAACACTCATAAATAGTCTTAAAGCAAGAAAAAAATTGAATGGAATTAAAGATGCCACTGGGGAGGATTTTGGTTTAATCTGATGACTTGGTTTGGTTTATGTCTGCTGACAGACAACTGCCATAGCTTCATTTTAACACTTCACAAAATCATCTTCCAAACTGCTAGAAGCACAAAGAACATTTAAAGGCAACTTTCACCTGAAAATAAATTTATATATCAGAAGAAAAGTAAGGCTAAAATGATTCAGAAATCAAGTTTGAGTTGCTTGGACAAATACAGATGCTGTAGTGTTACATTAAAGATGCTCTGAAATTAGGGTTCCATCTTATTCAGAACTAAAACTATTTTGTTTCAGATAGTTAAGGTCCTATCAAATCTCGGTGTGTTTTATGCCTGGGATTTTGGCTTATCCTAATCGTCTTTCACAAGAACTGTAGAATATGATTGTGAGGCCACCTCAGCCTGTGTCTAAATCCTGGATGCGCTGTTGACAAATCACTTTTTTGTCATAGTATTTTATGGCTATATATGGGAAAAACAAGAATCCGTGTGAATGATTTTGTGTATTTTCTTATTTTCATTTACAGTATTGAAATTCCATGTTGTATTTTTTTCACGCCAGGTATTTCCTCCCCTACCCTTACATCTTCCATTGTTCCTCAGCACAACCCCTGAAGTCCAGGGAAATGTACAGAAGTGTCTTTTATTTCAAACACTACCGATCCTATTTTCTGTGTTAAGGAAATGAGTAAATCCATCCTTCCTGCATGGGTCAATCAATTTCCTTTTGAAAGGGAAAACCTGTGTTTCTTTTACCCTCAGACGAGATGTCAGTATTTCTACTGTGATATATAGGCAATGGATTTAGAGCGATTCTTTTTCCCATAAACCAACTAAACTGTTTGCTCTTCAGTTCATGTTTAAGGTATGCATACTTCAATTAATCCTTCGAGGACCGGATTTCGCATTGCAGTTTGTTCTTCTGCCCACGTGAGGTTGGTTGTTCTCACTATTGCTGCTCTGTTACTTCCTAGTGATTCAAGACCTGCCATATAGATTTGCACTGGTTGTGCAGTGCTCTATGCAACCAGTGATACTTGGTGTGTGTTGTGCTCTATGCAACCAGTGATACTTGGTGTGTGTTGTCTTCTAGTGTCTGTGTTGACACAGTAAAGGTTTGAGTGTTATCCATAGTGATACCAGTAGTCTCTGTGTCTGAGCTGCGTGTGATTCACATACGACTTGCTGAGGTTCAGTGAAAAAGTGGTAATGCAATAACCAAAGATGTTGGAGTGCTTTGTGATTTTTTTGTATGATAATCTTTTGCAGTCTTATGAAGACATGAGATCTTAGAGGTTTGCTCGAAAACTGCAAGAAAAACAAAGTTTCTAGTTTGTGGGAAACTTCAGTTTGGATCTAACATTTGCTTCAGCAAGTTTGCAGATGACACCAAGTTGTGTGGTGGTGTGGACATGCTGGAGGGAAGGGATGCCATCCAGTGGGACCTCGACAGGCTGGAGAGGTGGGCCTGTGAGAACCTCATGAAGTTCAACAAGGCCAAGTGCAAGGTCCTACATGTGGGTGGGGGCAATCCCAAGCACAAGTACAGGCTGGGCAGAGAATGGATTGAGAGCAGCCCTGAGAAAAAGGACTTGGGAGTGCTGGTGGATGAGAAGCTCAACATGAGCCGGCAATGTGTGCTGGCAGCCCAGAAAGCCAACTGTATCCTGGGCTGCATCAAAAGGAGTGTGGCCAGCAGGTCGAGTGAGGTGATTCTGCCCCTCTTCTCAGCTCTCGTGAAACCCCACCTGGAATACTGTGTTCAGCTCTGGAGTCCCGAGCACAAGAAGGACATAGAGCTACTGGAACGAGTCCAGAGGAAGGCCACGAAGATGATCTGAGGACTGGAGCACCTCTGCTATGAAGACAGGCTGAGAGAGTTGGGGCTGTTCAGCCTGGAGAAGAGAGGGCTCCAGGGTGATCTTATAGCAGCCTTCCACTACTTAAAGGGGGCCTACAGGAAAGCTGGAGAGGGACTTTTTCCAAGTGCGTGTAGTGACAGGACAAGGGGCAATGGCTTTAAATTGAAAGAGGGCAGATTTAGATTAGATATAAGGAAGAAACTTTTCACTCAGAGGGTGATGAGGCACTGGAACAGGTTGCCCAGGGAAGTTGTAGATGCCCGATCTCTGGAAGTGTTAAAGGCCAGGCTGGATGAGGCTTTGGGCAACCTGGTGTAGTGGATGGTGTCCCTGCCCATGGCAGGGGGGTTGGAACTAGATGATCTTTGAGGTCCCTTCCAACCCAAACCATTCTATGATTCCCTTAAACAGCCTTGTGTTCAAGAAACCCAAAACATAAACCAAACCTACCAAAATCCTCCAGTAAATAGGCTATAAAGATTAACTTTTCTAAATTTTGTTTTTAAAAAATAAGATGTTCTTCTCTGAAAAATCTTCAGGCCAGTTCTGCTTGATGTGAGTTACAGCTCTCTGACACTGGCAAGGGCAGGGCCACAGAGGTGAAAGTACTGTCTTCATCACATGCAGAAACTTTATGGTGACATCTAAGAAGTGAACACAGGCTTTTATTTTATTTTTACCTCCTACATCTTATACTTTATTTATCTGGTTTTCCTTTTATATTTTACAAAGCATATCAATCAATCACACCAATAGAAGGTGAATAATTTGTACTTAGTCTAAATGCACACAGTTTTAAGAGATCCTCAGTCTGTCATTTGAAAACCCCCACTAAGGACAGAAGTGAAAGTACAAGTTTATGTTGGTTTTCAGGTCTAGGACAGTATTCCACAGAATATGGTAGAGTATGGAAAAGAACATAAAACAGTGTATGATTGTCAATCCATCCTACCCCTCACTAGGTTCCCTTTGTAGAACAGTGACTTCTGTAACCTGTTATCATATTCAAAGGCAGTTTAGGCTCAGTGGCTTTAAAAAGATTGGAAATGATTTTTTTTTTTTGTTAAGGTACTTCTAAATCTCATTGGTGTCTGTTCTTACATGCAACAAGGGGTTCTTTTTAATTCCGAGGCGAGGCCTGAGGCTCTCATCCATGCCTCCAGGTGACCTGCAGTTAAGGCTTGTCAGAATAATTGCATCTTGCTGTGGGTGGGCATAAGCATTCTTTGTCTTTTTTTAAGATTATTCCCTGTAAACTATCTGATCTGAGCTGACTACCCTTCACAATGGGAGAGAGGAGCATGAAGTAAAATTAGCTATGCATGTCCTGCTGTCAGCCCGAGATCTCCATCATTGACTTCTGTCAACCTCTTTGGCAGGAAAACAACCTATTCTGCCTGTGCTTTGCTTAATGAAAACAATGCATGCTCATTAAAAAGAGGAAGAAGAAGAAAAAAGAAGCAAAACAAAACCCACCATCACACATCAAATCATCCCGGAAACCAAACCCCGCATATTTATTAAGATGTGTGTCCCTGTTGCCGTGATCACCTAGCATTGCCTTGAACTGCAAAGAACAGACAGGGAGTGATAGAGTGTGGATTTTCCTCTTTATGTATTATACTTGAGTTTAGTCTCGGTCTGGCTCCTAAATAGAATAATCAATGCCATTATCTCTTCCTCCCTTATCTAAATCACATCAGGAGATCAATAGCTACAACAAAGACGGCCAGTGCTTTCTTTCCACTGGGACTCATTACTTTGCTGCCCAAGATGGGGGTATAGATATTCTCAGGAAGGTTATCTGGTGTTCCCTGGTAGTTAACAACAACTGTCAGTTATTAATGGTGCTCTGCAGCCTCACCTTTACAGTGCTGTGACTGATAACAGGACATGTTTATAACAAAATGAATCTCTGCCTTCTCTTCTCCTCACCCTCCTGATTCTTGTTCGTTCTTTAGTTTCCTTTCTCCCCTCCTGTCTGCTGTTGCAATCTGAGGCAGCGTGTCTGAGAATATCAAATGTTGGGGGCCTTCTCATTGAGATTCCTCACAAGTGCAGGTTTGCTTTTATACAGGCTAACATCTGCTGCAGTATTACAAAGACTAATTAAAATAAATTCAGATCCTAAATTAGTCTTTTCAGTAACATTTATTACACAAGACACTGGGTGATAAAGTGTATAATATGGTTAAGCTGAAGCAAAAGTCCTATTTTGATTGGGTTTGCTGGCCAGTCAGGAGCAATCTCCCCAAAACTGTTTACATTTGCAATACGGTGCTTTCCACTAGACGAGTAATGAAGTCTACCACAATGTTTTCCTCATGTTTATTTATACATATCAACTAAATGTAAAAAAAATGATGCTAAGAAAAAAAAAGAAAAATACACTTCTGTCAGTTTGGACTACGCTCCCAGTTTTTCTTGTCGAAAACAGATAGCCAGTTTGCAAATCCTAGGTGAACAGTATGACAGACAATTCACACATCAAGTCATCAAATCCTCAAAAGGGTAGTTAGCCACTAATTTCATGGCTTTACTTTCTGTACTGGCACAGGCTCTCACTGTAAGTGCAGATCCCACCCTACACTGTAATCCTGCCTTGAGGGGCCAGGTGTGGAGACTGGATAATCCCGAATATGTATTTCTGTGGAGTGTTGAGCAAGGTGAAAAGCCAGGCAATAGTACCTGAAGTACATTGCGTATTGGAAGTGTTCGCAGTTAGAAAGATCAGGATGACCAGGATCATATTCATTCCTTATTAAGTGCTTCATAGAATGGTTTGGGTTGGAAAGGACCTTAAAGATCATCAAGTTCCAACCCCCCTGCCATGGGCAGGGACAACTTCCACTAGATCAGGTTACTCAAAGCCTCATCCAGCCTGGCTGAAGCAGCAGAACAGGGTGCCCAAACAACAAGGTCATCACTTTTCTGGACTGTAAGGCTGTAAATGAATGAAAATGAGCGGGGGAGCAGTTGTGAAGCTCTACTGCAGACACATGACAGTTGTTACACTAAGCAAAGCAGCCCAAACATGAAGCAGTTGCACTCTTTCCTAATACAATGTCAGGATTTCACATTGAATCTTGCGGGCCTGACCTTATGCCAAATGAAAATAATGAGAATTTAGCAGGCAGATTCAGATAGGAACAAGAGTCACCTTTCTCTGCAGAAATACTAAGGGTTTTCTGATGTACAGAGTAGCAAAGAACATGTGATGGTTTAGGTCTTCAAATGGGGAATGAACACCAGCACAATGTGAAATGCATAGCTGTAAAAAGGCTTATCTTAATAAAGAACTGAATTACTCATATTTCCAGTCGTCATGCTGCTTATTAGGAAAGGTTATTATGGTGGGAGGGGATTGTAGCTCTATTAATAATTCCTTGTGGACTTTTATGTGATCTCTCCTTGTTTTCTATGAAACGGACTAAGAAAGAGCGGAAAACATTTTTAGTTTTATTTCCATTGTCTCTTAAAATACCTAAGAAAACATTCAGGAATGTGCAGTGTGGGAATATTGCTTTCCTTTGCCTGCACAACATTTCAAGTGCGGGACATCTTGGCCCAGACCATTCCCACTTTGTTTCTTTATGCGTTTTAGGTGCCTTTTTTTTTTTTTCATCATCTTTTTCTTTAAAGATTTCAAGGCTTTTTTAAATTAATAACCTGGCATCTTTGCGTGCCTTCCAGTGGTTGGGAAATAAGTTTGTTGGAAAGAACCTGCATTTCTTTGCATATCAGAGAGCAAGCACCCTCGCGTATACTGTTTGCTTTGATAGTATTTATTCAGGACTAAAATGTAACTTGAAGTATTTTCCAGTAGCCCTCCCTTGGCTACTTCATTTTTTTTACATGGAACAGTAAAGCAGTGCAGAAGTTGATAAAAGATAGGTCTGTAAAAAGGGCATAATACGTTACGGACAACTCAGTAGTGATATTTATATTTTTCTTTACTCTGTCAGTCCCCAGATTATAATAAACAGATTGAGTGTTTCCAAGGACACCACAGGGAAACCTGTGGAAAAAACCAAAATGGGCTATGGTAGACTGTAATCACAACAAACAAAGTCTCTCAAAAATACCCTTGAAACTAACCAAGCTTCAGAGTAAGATAATCTTGGCAAAATACTTAAAAGGAGCATAATGAATGAAAGAGATGAGCAGCAGAAGTGACTGAATCTGTCTTAAATTAGAAAAATACAAAGGAAACGGAGTTGTCTGTGTCTGGATTTCTTGAAAAGTTTGTGTAAAGTTCCTTTTTCTCTGATAATTTCTTTTTGTGGCATAAATAAAATCACTTGCATTTGGTTTGCCGTCTAAAATACGTCTAGGAGAAAACATGAACTGGTAGTTAAATTACGGATAAGCTGATACCAACTTTTTATGTCTTTGTTACCTGGGTGACATTGTATCTCCATCTCACGCGATGGTGAAAGGCTTATATCTGTTAGAGTACACCATTCTTTTCTTCATTTGGCAATATTCTTGAGCTTTTGTCTGCTGGTTTGGGGGTTTTGTATGCGCTAGTAGCCACCCACTGTTGCCACTGTGTCACTGTTGCTGTCACTACTGTTCAAGAAGAGATCAAAGCAAACGACTTATGTCTTTAAATCGAAGTGTGATCATTAGCTAACACAAAAACGTATCTCTGCTGTGTAAAACTGGGAAGCTACGTTAATGCACATCTTCACCTTTGCTATTCTGAAAAGTGAGTGGTGCTGGAATTAGGAGCTCCTGTGAGATTGAATCCAAAAATAGTGGAAGTTTAGTCATACAGTTCGCAGCATAATGTTTGGCTACAGTTCAGCAAAAAGATGAGAAGGGAGGAGCGAGGCAGCAAGACAGGCGAGCCACACAGGAGTTCTGATGCTGATGAGACGTTTCACTAGGATGATTAATGCCCATTTACAAAATTGGGCTATTTACAAAATTGAGCATGTAACTTAAAAGACTGCCTGGATTAAAAGGAAGTATCCCTGCCCGCTGACACCACTTTATCCTGCACTGTTCCCTCTGTCCCATTGTGCCGTAATTACGGCTGAGCCTTGTGCAATGGCCCATCTCAGGTGGCATTAGTCCAAGTCCTGCTCACTGCAACTGTTCCTGTCTCTCCCGGTGTGTTGTGCCAGGCTGTGGGAGTGAGGGGACAAGGGAGCACTTAATGGAAGGTGAGAGGTTTTCACTTATGGCTGTTATTCTACTCTGATTCTGGTTTAAGAGCCATTATAAGGGTGTTTCAGAGCACAACAGGAAAAAAAGAAAACAACCCTACCATAACTAGGAGTAATGGGATAAGATTGAGCAAGGCAAATGGAGGCCCTTTCCTGACGGTAAGATCTATTAGACTGTGGAATAGATAAGTCTCCCATGGGAAGTGGTAGAAGTCCAACCACTTGAGTCATTTAAAACTGCAGTGGATAAAGAGCACAGGAGTATGTAATAGGGAATAATCTACCAGTGGCCACAGAATAAAAGATTGACATATTATGTCTTTCCAACTCTAATTTCAGGAATATGTCCAAACTGATTGAAGTTTTCCAGCTCGCAGTTTCCTGCTAAATGTTTTTTCAGAAAGTCCAGTTTCTAGAAGAGGAGTAGTAGCTACAGATAGCTCTTAAAGGAACTACTGCTTGTTTTATAGCGCTGTTCAATAACCTGTTCTGTAGATGTCTCCTTTGCAGGTGAGAAGTTTCAGACTTTTGCAGTTGAGTGAAGTCTGGCTCAGAGGATAGTTTTCCTTCCACCCTTGTTGTTCAAGACACCCTGTACCCCAATATACGTAGCATTATTAATATTAGTTTCAGGCTTTTGCATGTCTTGTACCTTGTTTAACCATTTATATAAGTAACCTAAAACATAGAAATAAGATTTCATTTCAGTGCTAGCCATCTCTTTCACCCTGCAGCCATATGTTGACACAATGGAGTGGGCCTTGCAGGAAGAGAAGTCTGTGGTCCTACAGTTAAACTCAGGAAAGGCGTCTCATACAAGAGGGACAGTAAGAATGTGAAGCACAAAGAAAGTACATATGGGAAGCACAGAGAAGTCTAGAATTACTAAAAGAAGAAGAGATGGAGATTGAATGTGGTGTGAGAGGAGAGCAGTTAAGGTAGGAGCAGCAGAGTTCTTAAGTTTACTTGAGCATGAACATGATGCAGAGGGATGGTGATGCAATGCCCTAGAGCCATAGACCTGAGATGCCAAGCTTTTGATAACTTGAAGGCAAAATTAAAGGTATTGAACAGAAGTCACTGGGGAGGACAAAGAAACGTTAAATACTTCTGGCTTTGGAAATTCCACTGCCTCCAGTAGAAAATATTGATCTTAGGATGTATTCAGTTTAAAAGCTGCATCAAGCCTGTAGCTTTGGTCCTTCTTTCACTGCTGCATGCATAACGTAACCTTAGATTAAACCACAGATTGCAGAATTCATGAGCAGGTTGTGCAACATATCTGTGATTCTCTCCTCCTCTCAAGTTATACCCCTTAGTGAGTATTGGCAGAACAATACTACTAGCATAAGAATTGGCTTGATCTAATCTGCAATGCTGTTTGTGCTAGAAAACAGAGAATAGTTATTGAAATAGATTGTGTTCAAGAAGCTCTAAGGGTGGGCTAATATACTCTGAAATTTTTAGCACCCCATAATGATTTACTCTCTTCAAGAGGTTAGTTTCTTTTTTTCTGTGATCTGTATTTCTTTTAATGTTGCAAGATTCATTTAACGAATATGATCTGAACATTGTATTGTTCGCTCTTTATTTTTTACTTCCTTTTCCTGTTTTTTTTAACATGTGTATCATGTTTGCCATTTACATCTAAATACACATGCTTTGCTATCTCAAGATTCTCTAGTTAAAAACCTTAGCCAAGAACTGAAGCAAACACATTAACCCACTCTAAACTATGTATGTATTACATTAAATCTTTTTTATGTTGGGCTTTGTAAATGCATGGATCTTTGCCTTGTACATAGATGGTGATCGGATTTTTTTTTTTTAACTAGCTATGATAGCTAATTCCAAAATTTTGATCTCTCACTAAGATGTTCATTTGTTCATCTCCTTCATATTTCCGTTTCATTGATGTGGGTGGTCAAGATATTGAAGATAGTGTATTGTGGTGCAACTCATTGCGTCAAAAGAAATTACAAAACTGTTTATTGGTATTTTTCTAATTCAAATCTTCTGTTTTGCTTGATGCGTCGCCTACAATTTCATGTGTTTTCTGTTGTCTGTGCTAGGCAAACAGATCATCTATTTCTTGCTATTCTGTTTGTGCAGAGCAAATCCATTAATTTTCTGTCTCAGAATTGATTTGTATGGGATAATAATAAAACTCAAGTATCAAAGTTGTACCAGAATAGCTGTTACTTTATATATATTTTATGTTTATAATGCTCTTCTCTATTTAAAGTAATAAAGAAATGCTAAAGGAGGAGCAAAATTCCAGTGACTATACCAGTATTTATCCACTAAATGAACACCTTTATTGTATCATTTAGGTGAAATATAGGTATACTAAAAAGCATGTGTTATTGTAGGATACAGAGTGTGTATGCATAGTGTATACAGTCCAGTAGAAAGCTATGCTGAAACATGTAAATGAATTAACACAGCATATGTAACCATAGTCTATCAATATATATATTTCCATGTTATTTCTTTTAAAGCGTTTTCCAAGAGGGTAAAATAAGAGCATGTGAATGGAATACTGATTCCACTGGCAATAATGGCATCTGATCTACAGAGATGGCTAGTAGATTCAAATCGTTGTCAGCTCCTGCCTTCTAGGCAGCAATCTTTCAAGGCAGGATTTACCATAAAGATCAGAAAAACAGCTGGCAACTAGCAACTTGTTATATAAAAGACCTTTAAATGTCTTCTGCTATCTAGCTGTGATGTAGTGTGATTTACTTAAAAATGTAGCTGTTGAATACACAAAATTATTCAAGACCCAGAACTCCAATTAGCTGGTAAAATCCAGTTATAGCTTTAATTGCTTTAAGGTTTCTGTGGGGATATGAGTCTGTAAAGACCTGAAAGGGAGCAGGGGGCAGGGACAGACTGTGTTCTGGAAATTCAGTTTCCTAACTGTGGTAGGAATGTTTCACTGAACACATTTGCACTGTTGTTAGTGAGTGGGAAGCCACATGGCAAATATTAAGGAAGGATAAGATACAGCAAACTGCAGAAAAATATAGTTGAAAGGAAAAAAAATAAATTTGGGGGCTGAAGGACATGTCGGACATTTAAAGCGGAGGGATAACTGAGATAATGATTTTCCCTGTCACTCAATTAGAGCACCAGTGCTGGTGTATAGTGCATAAAAACCCATGCGTGCTCTACACTGCTGATGGGAATGCTATATCTGCATTGCAGTTGCTAATAAGAATTGGATTGGGATGATTCTGAAGGCGGATTTCCAATGCACCTTCTTTCCAAAGAAGAAAGCTATAAGAGAATGTAGTTGCCATCAGCAGGTTTTTTATTTCAATTTTTTTTGTAAGGTGCAAACTTGTTCTTCACTCATCCATACTCACCCCCTTTTGTTTTTCTCTTTTTTTCCCTCCACAGTTCCTGGAGCTCTCTCTGTATTACCACATATCTAATTCAGCTTTCGTATCTGTTTTAGCTATCTGTCTTTCTGTTAGAGCTACTATAGCTATATTTCAACAGGCTATCCTGCTAAAAAATTGTGTCTGAAAACTCAGACCGACAGCTTAGAGAGTGAATTTGGATGGATGGACAGATAAAGGGTTATCCAGAATAGCTCTTAGAGCTGTCTATTTTAGCAAACTATTTAAGCTGTCAGCCTCTGTGTATTTATAGCCTACTTATCACACTAGTATCTGAACACCTATCAATTTAGCATTAGAAATCCAGTCCAAGTCTCAATCCAATTGTGGAGACTCATTGGCTGTTCCCTGCTTGCCTTAGACGAGTAGAATAAAAAAGGTGATATCCAGCCGTGCTTTGCTTTTTCTTTTCTAGTCTATTATCTGAAAGCTTGATCTAGGGCTTCCTAAACTGTTCAAGAGAAGGTCTTCTTGGTGATTCCTTATGAAAGGTAGCTTGCACTTGTTCGGAGCTTTTCTCTGAAAAAGGCTTACCTCTTTCTGAAAAGAAATTTTCATTAAAAAGTCTTGAAAAATTTCCAAACTAAAATTTTAACTTCTGTTTTTCACAAACTTTTCCTACTTTTTCTAATATTTCACCCTTTTCTATGTCTTGTTGTTTATCCATGAAGTTGTTTTTGGTTTTCACATTACTAGTTAGACAATATGCCAAAGAGAGAAAGTAAAGATTCTTTTTTTTCCCCACTAAAACCAATGGATAACACTTTGTGGAATGTATCATCAAGTGGTAGAGGTATTCACTTGGCAGTCAGAAATACTAAGCTTTGAAAGTGAAGCAGTTCTTCAGTATGCTGAGCTGAGAGTTGTCTAGAGAGGAAAAAGGAAACGTTAAACAAAATTAAAAGTTTCACATCTGATAACTTAGGGATTTTTTTTCTTTTAAATATCTTTTCTTAAAAAAAAAAAAAAAAGAGAAAGACAGTAATGGTTTTCAGTGCTATATTTCCAAGCATGAGAAGAACATAATGAACATGTGGTGGACTGCTCCCAGGGTTTATGCTGATCACAAAACTGCATCCCAGCTGTATACAGCAAGCATCTACATCTTGTCTTCAGAAATGATCAGCATTATAGACTGCATATAAAGAAAAAATTGTTTTCATTGCTCCCTAGGTTAAAAGGCAGAATAGAATCAAGATATGATGAAATACAGTATGATAGCACAATACATCTCTTTGTGCAACCTGTGATACTGATTGTTAATGCAGTCATATGTCATTAGAGACCTCAGGCCATTTGTACTCATGGTACGATCCTCGCAAAGGCCCTTCTGAAGCGCTGGAAAGTTCTCATGTTACCCCAGACACTGAGGAAGCAGTGAGAAAAGCAACCAGGTCAGCATGGTCATGAGTTACCCACACGCATACAGATGTAAGTTCACACCTTCGTTATTGCTCAGGTCAGACAATTTTCTGATCGTACCTCTTATGAATAAGCAAAGAGGAAGACTAGATGTGTGCAGCCAAAGGCACGCCTGTTTTTGTTCAAGAAAGAGCACTTGTTTCTCTTCAGGGGGGCAAAGTCTTCCTCATATGGTGGTTTCAAGGAGTAGAGGATTTCTTTTTTTCTTTTTTTTTTTTTGTCCTTGCTCAGGCAGTTTGAGGCATTTGAGACAGCAATCAGTCTGTAATATATGAGAATACATCCCTTGACCAAAAGGAAGTGCCATTTGTGGCCGAGTTCAGAATTTGCAGTTTCTTAGCCATTGTTGCCAAATCACATGCAGTCCATTTCTTCTCTGTCAATATATCGGTGCAGTTTCTGCTAGGGGAGGTCAAAAAGGAAAAAGCTTGGATTATGTTGTTTCCCTTTCAATGAATTTGAAGTTCTGGTGCAGATAGGTGATTAATTCTCTGATTAATTCGGTATGGAACTGAACTGGAGGAATATTGATGTATTCAGCTCTTCAGTTAAATGAGAGACATCACAGGGCAATGTACTGGATGCTTTTGTAGACTTACTCAGCAGATAGCTTTTTAATGCAGTCAGGAACATGTATATTTTTCTCTTTTTTTTGTTTTATTATTTTTGTCATATTAAATTAAAATTAGATGTATTTTGAAACAATAAAGTACACTAGTTTTCAGCAAAACAATAACAACAACAAAAAAACAACCAATCAAAACGTTTCTCTGGTTAGAGAAATCCAAGTTGGAATTGGGAAAACATACAGAGAGTTGTCTGGATTTCTGTTCTCCTGAAAGACCTGAGGGAGAGAGAAACCAGGAGAGGATGATGCAGGATGAGTCTTTGTATTGGGTCTGGTTGGGATGGAGTTAATTTTCTTCAGAGCAGCCTGTGCGATGCTGTGTTTTAGATTTGTGTCCAAAACAATGTGGATAACACACCGATTTTTTAGCTATTGCTGAGCAGAACTCTCACAGCTTCAAGGCCTTCTCTGTTACTCGCTCTGCTGCCCTAGTGAGTAGGCTGGGGGTGGGCAAGAGGCTGGGAGGGGAGGCAGCTGGGAGAGCTGACCTGAACTAAGCAGAGAGATATTGCATCCATGTAACATCATACGCAGCAATAACACAAGGGTAGGTAGTTTTTCCAAAGTAGGCACTGCTCGGAGGCTGGCTGAGCATCAGACTGCTGGTGGGAGGTGGTGAGTTGGTTGCCTTTGTATCACTTGGTTTGGGTTTGTTTTTTTTTTTTCACTTATTAAACTGTCTTTATCTCCACCTACAGGAGTAAGAACAAGTTTTTCTTGGTTTTGCCCTTCCTATTCTCTTCCCCGTTCCACTGCGGGTGAGCGGACTGGGTGGATGTTTAGCTGCCAGATAGCGTTAACCCACCACAGTCCATGATGACATAACTTTGGAAACAGTGAAAAAGGCCAAGTCTCTCCTCTTGGAGATAAGAACTTGATATCAGCTCCTCCCTGCTATGCAGCTATATTTGCTACTAACACACTTCTTGTATCCGTAGGTTGTTTGCAATAAAAATATAATGAGGAGGGAAGGACATGTGTATAAATATAGATGTCTAGATGTGTTAGCGACAAGTCGCTCTCAAAGGAAACAGCTGATCAACGTATAGAAAAGATGAAGGGGTGTGATCACGATCAGACAACAAGGTTAGTAATATCAGCCAGGTCTCCTAAAATAGATGGAAGAGCTGCAATTTCATGTCTTCAGCTACAACCTGGCCTTGTTTGTTGGTTTCAAATATAAAATAGCAATAAAGCATCCATCTACCTGACATCCTTTTATGTTCCCTTTCAATCGTGGGCCGCAAAATGTTTCTTTTCAGGTTTACTCTGGTTTGGCAGCTCTGTTATTGCCTATCACTTTAAGGAGTTGAAAGGCTGAGGATTGATTTCATTTTCTTTTAGCTTGCAAGCTTTTTTATGTGGAATCTGTTTCTCACTTGGTTTGCATTTCATCTAGGGTAATGCTGGCTATCAGTGCTTGAATAATAATTGAACTGAAGCAAGCTGTTCAGCCTAAGGTCTCAAGCTGGGAAAGCTGTGTGTGTCATGTGTGGGTATTTCAAAAGAGCTTAACATTCCAAAATTAAGTTGCAAGTAAATACAAAGGTAGAGGAAATCTGTGCAGGTTTGGCTATACACAGCTACACCACTGCCTTCGGTAGTTCCTCACTGTTCCTGGGAGCTAAGCCCTTTCACATCCTTGAACCATTTTCATCAATGATATGTAGTAAAGCATTACAGCACTGAGAGGTGGAAAATAACATACTGGTAATTTTGAAACATAGATGAGCCATGTGGAATTGTTTCTCCTGCCCCTTCATATGTTTAGCTTCTGTTGAATGGGCGTTTAATAGTTACCCTGCTTGAAATTGCGCTTTTATTTAGATACAATTAGTGCTGCTAAAAATGTAGATGCTGATTGTAGCTTTTGCAATTATGTTGCTAAACCTTTAGTTTACAGTAACGCTATACCATGGTTGTTCTACCATCTGTAGTCTCTGCTAATAAGAATTGGAAATTGTGACTCAACTGGCAGGAAATGAAGCTTATTTTACAGTATCAATCTGTAAAAGGGTTGGTGATTATGCTGTTTGTAGATTGCTTATATTGAATGTCACTGTTTGACACGTCCTCCTTGAATTTGGCAGATGTCAGTAGCTGGAGATAAACGGTTTGGGGTTACAGTGTGGGCTTACCTGCAGAATGTATGGTAAGAGCCAAGTATTTGGAAAGCTCCTCCTGTCTGTAGCAGGCTTGGGCCACAACTTGAGGGCAGGGTTTTAGATGGAGGTAGAGGAACAGAAAATCATTCACTTCATGAAACTTCACGGACATCTACAAAACTACAGGAAGTTTTATCTTTTTGCCATTAGATTGCTGTTTGAATCATGCTGGTCCTCTTGTAGCCTCTTATAGAAACCATTTTTTCTTCAAGTTGGGGTAAAAATTCCATTAGTGGTCTAAATAGTAATTGCATCTTGTAAGTCACAATCTGATGGCTTGAAAATATGGGTTAATTAAAACTTTGCAGACTGCTTTAATCTTTGAAAGGCTTTAACCTTCTACCCTGCTTAATCCAGAGATGGCACTGAAGCTCCACCAATATATAAGCATTTTTATGTGTGTTACTAGCTGTTCACAGTTACCGTGCTGCCAGTTAGACAATGTGATTTCTCTGTGCTCTGGAGCTGAGAGACAAGAAAGAATGTGTTAATAAAATATTAAGAAAAGGTCTTTCTATAAGAAATTCTGCCATTTGCATAAAAGATGCTGCAAGACACAAAAGTGTGAGTTAATCATAGAGATTAAACTATAAAAGAAAAAGGCATGCTTAGAGAGAGAGAGATGTTCGTGTTGTAGCTATCTATGGATTTATGATACTGCTGATGGATATCTTTTAAACTTTAGAATTAATGAGCACCCTGAGGACAATGAAAGGTAGTTGGTTAAAAAGGACTATAGAAGAGTGAAGGGACAGTATTGAATATAGGTTTTTTTTTTTCTCTGCAGGGGTAGGGCATGCTAAAGTTCTTTTGCTGATAAACATAAAATAACGTGTTGGAAAAAAGATCATGCTTCAGCCAAATAAGAAACCGCACAAACAAGTTACAGTATAGCCCCTGTAGCTTAGTTCCCTTATATTATAAAAGAAAAAACAGGTAAATAGCATAACTTAAAACAAAACTCCAGCTTTTTCTTTACTGTTGAAACTTCAAGGAAAAATGCCAAGCTTTCAAATGTCAAATTGTATGCAAACTGTTAGTGACTTCCTTTTTTTAGAAGGGATGAAAGGAGTTGGACTGCCTTGGGACTGTATTTTGCTGTGTGCATAAAGTTAGGAGAGGAGTGTACAAATTTGAAACATCCCCTCCTGAGCAAGTGTCTGCATGTCGTGGGTTAGGCCGATCCGGCAACTAAACCCCACGCAGCTCTCCCACTCCAGTAAAATGGAGAGGAGAAAAATGTAATAAAAGAGCTGAGGGTCGAGACAGGAACAGAGGAGCACCCACCAACCACGGTCCCGGGCAAAAGAGGCTCAGGTTTCTTAAAGCAAAACAGTTTATTAACAGCTACCTACAAAGAGAAAAGCAAACCAAAACGGTTACTTGAGAGGATAACAAGAAAACAAGGCCAGGTCTTAAAAACAACACCACTTCCCCCCTTTGCCTCTTCTTCCCGGCTCTACCTCCTCCCCCCAGCAGCGCAGGGGGGCAGGGAATGGGGGAGTGCAGGTCAGTTCATTCCATGTTGTTACTGCCACTTCTCTTAAAGGAAAAGGAGTCCTTACACCATTGTCCCTTGCTCCAGTGGATCCCCTACTCACGGGAAAGCGTGAGGCCCTACCCGCAGGAGACAAATCCTTGCCGCATCAGATTGGCCCAAGTGCGGGCTTTACCACAGTCTCGGGTTCTTAGGGAGTCGTAGCCACTCGCTCTGGCATGGGTCATCATACAGACTTTAAATATATCATATCGACCTGAAATGCGTCTCCATACAGACTTCAAATGCCTAAATGCGCCTCGACCTGTGCCCAGGATTCACAACAGTCTCAGGCTCAGGCATCTCCTTTAACAAAGCACCTCCCCATCGGCGGGGGTCAGCCCACAGACTCTAGATGCGTACCGTGCTCAGGCTCTGGCATCTCTTCTCGACGTGGATCCTCCACGGGCTGTGAGTGGGTCTCTGCTTGCTCCACCGAGGACTGTTTGCAAAGGGGCTGCTCGCAAGGGGGACTCAGCCGCGGCACATGTTGTTCCGTTCCATCTTCACTGACCTTAGTGTCGGTGTAGCTGTTTCTCTCAGATCTGTCTTTCTGGGTGAACTCGGCCCAGTGGGCACCCCGGGAGCGGGGCTCTCCCCAAGTTCCCTAAGCGACTCCGTCAGGGCCATTCCCAGCAGATGGCCCCGGCCTGGCACGGGCCTCTGCCCAGCGGAGCGCCGGGGGAGCGGGGGCCATGCCCCCCTCTCTTCTCCTTGCTCCTGGGCACCGGCACACCTTTCCCGTTCCTTTGTCCCGACCTAAATAGGGCAATTCGCAGAGGCCTCGATTGGCTCAAGCCCCGAGGGGGATGGGAGTCCGGTCTGATGGGCAGCTTCTGCCACCCGGTCCTCCCCCCACATCAAACCATGACACTGCAGAATCCCATAGCACATACATTTGTAGTCTTTTAGTCTTTCCGAACTGCTCACACTTTGCAATTCGGTGTGAAGTACTTGCTTAGTATTTTCTTTAGTAGGTTGAAAGTGTTTCTCATCAGTCCTGAGTACTCCAAACCAGGGATGAGTTTGGTACTTTCAGCACTGCTCAGGCTGATCCACGTGACCTTAAAGGGTTGATGGAGAGTCAGATAGCCCTCAGACTGGCATCTCTTTCTGTTTTAGAGTCCTGGTGCAAAGTAAGATTAGTGACACGGAGAACTTCAGTAGGTATTCATCTTCCCAAAAGGCTGCAAGCATTTGCATGGGCATCTCCTGGCAGTGGATGGTCAGTGTTGTGGTGGAGATGTGAATTCCCCTTACCTCTCTTGTGGGTACATGCTTTATTACCACTCTTGTGCAGGTCTTTGGGTTGCATCTGGTCTCCCACCTGGCTGTGCCAAGCCAATGGCCATGAATTTGTCAACAGCCCAGCAGTAAGTAACTCTTTAGGTTATGAATCTGCCACTCATGTTACAGAGGGAGGGGAGCAGTGTATTTTACAGGTTTGTCTTAGTCTCAGAACACTGTTTTTTCTCCACACTAGATGCCTTCATCTTTGCTCCATTTCTAAAATATTTTGTCTATTGTCTGCAACTTTCAAGTTACATGGCATTTAATAGTGAAATTTGCTGAGTTTTTCTTTGCCTGTAGAATAACTTTCTCTTTATCCTTTAAACATCAATTCAGGCATTTGTTGAAAAGCTCTGCATGGCTGGCAAACTCCTTTTAATCCCACTTATCCCTCCATTCCTCTGTCTTGTCAGCCCTTTTCATGAAGAGCCCTCTTTCATATGAGTATTTTGTCCTTATCAGGACAGAGCGAGCACCTTGCTGTTTAATATAAAGCCCTGAGACTTCCCTTTATGATGAGGTTAGACCAGGTTAGACAAGTAATTTCACCTGTCCTCATACTTTTTGTGTCTCAAGCGAATCAGTTTTTTCTTTACCAAAACAAACTTTTTGAAAGGTGAGCATACCGAGGATATATGTGACTGCAGTAAGTAGGACAAAATCTTCCCTCCCCTTGACAAAGGTGGAGTTCAAATGGCAAAGAGAAGGAATGTGAGCAGTCCTCCTCCAGGTGGGGGATGTTGTCTGGGGAAACAGCAGTTCTGCATCTGTAATCACAGCAGATACCGGTTGAATATTATTTCCCAAGGCAACAGTAAGGCTAGTAAGTATCTACAGATCATAGATCATATTAACTTTAGATTTTGAACTCAATATGACTGCTGCTGGAGTATTATGTCTGGTTCTGATGTCCCCAGTACAGGAAGGAAACTGGCAAGTTGGGAAGGTCTCTGGTGAGAGCCTTGCAATGACCGACTATAAGATCTTTACTGGTTCAGTGAATCAAGAAAATGCTTGAGAAAGAATTAAATTGAGTTTAGTAGTACTTACACAGAGAACAGAAATGTGATGTTAGAGGGCTTTGCAATCCATCTGAGCAATGTATCTAACAAATGGAAGGTAGACAAAATCAGAAGAAATATATTGCCTGCTTTTAATAGTGATAAATAAACACTGGCAAAATGTACCACAGTCAAGGATGGATTTTCTAAACCATGTCAGTGGTGGAACATGACTCAGTATTTTCAGGAGATGTTCTAACTTAAATAGATGTTAGTTCCAGGAATATCAAGACATATCCAGGAATATTCTAACCTGACATTAAAGTCTTTTTAAAATTGTACGTAATACACCCTCCACCTTTCTCTAATTCCGTTACAATCATTGTTTATACTATGAAATAATGCCTTTTGCTGTATTTCCAGACTGTCCAGCAGCTTCTCTTTATGCTAGACATAGTGTCTGTACTGTATATTGGGGACAGTGATGTGAAGATCAAGACTGGATTTGGTCTGAGTGCAAAAATAGCAATATAAAATGAGAGCAATTATTTTATTTTCCTGGGCTTTAAAACTGCTATCTTAAAGGACAAAGCAGAATAGAGAAACATAACAGCATTTCAAATCTCTGGCCATCCTCATCCCTTTTTCAGACCTGCCACAGTTTCTACTTAATAAAGAGTTCTATGCTAGTTTGTAGCATTAGCATTAGACTGCCATAGTAGTAACATAAGGGTAGATACCTGTGCATGGCCAGCAGGTCAAGAGAGGTGATTCTGCCCCTCTACTCTGCTCTCATGAGACCTCACCTGGAGTACTGCATTTAGCTCTGGCGCCCCCAACATAAAAAGGACATGGACCTGTTGGAGTAGGTCTAGAGGAGGGCCACAAAGATGATTCGAGGGCTGGAGCACCTCTGCTATGAAGACAGGCTGAGAGAGTTGGGGCTGTTCAGCCTGGAGAAGAGAAGGCTCTGGGGAGATCTTCTAGCAGATTTCCAGTACTTAAAGGGGGTCTACAGGAAAGATGGAGACAAATCTTTTAGCAGGGCCTGTTGTGATAGGACAAGGGGTAATGGTTTTAAACTGAAAGAGGGTAGATTCAGACTAGATACAGGGAAGAAATTTTTTACAATGAGGGTGGTGAACCACTGGAACAGGTTGCCCAGAGAGGTGGTAGATGCCCCATCCCTGGAAACATTCCAGGTCAGGTTGGATGGGGCTCTGAGCATGTTCCCTGTTCACTGCAAGGGGATTGGACTAGATGACCTTTTAAGGTCCCTTTCAACTCAAACTGTTAGCCTTCTATTAGGTTACTACCTTAATTAAATGTGGGCTTTTTAGTAATCATTCTTGAAGACTATTCCTTCACTCTACATTTCACTCACATTTCTTGGATGGATTTCTTGAAGATGAGCCCTAGTTCTGCAGTCTCCTGAGCCTTCACAAGGGCTGCGAATGGCAGCTATGCTGTGTAATTTTTTTTTTTTTTTAATAAAGGTGGTTCAGTGCCTGCGGTACTTCATGCTTAGAATTGAGAAAATGGCAATGTGCTCCCAGCAAGCATCAGAATATTTAATCCCCAGGGCTAGGAGGTGCAATATTTATATCTGTATTTATTTCTCAAGTGGTTTTAATGTCTTGGGTTCCTTTTACAAAATAGAGATGCTTTCGCTTTTTTTTGTTTGTGGTTTTTTTTTTTTTTGACAGGAGAATACGAACAAGACAATAATAACTTTCCTTTTCATTAGCTGTGTCTCTGCCTGTCCTGACATTTTCTGATGCATACCCTCTAGAATTTCAGCAGCAGCAACAACAGCAAAAAATACTGACTGCACTTGTGGTTTGTTAGCAGGTTGGGAGACAGGGAAGAAAAAAGAATATTCCAAAAGTATATTGACTGTGGCAGAATTTGGGTCTGCTTCCAAGTGATTAATGTAACCAAAAATACACCTGAGAAATAAATGAGTAGGAAACTATGTTCTCAGATACTCTCCCTTAAGCATATACTATTTGTATTTCCTCTCTCACTCTTTCAAAAAATACTTTTCCACATAGCTAGTTGGTGTGTTCTCCCCAATATGATATGGGGAGAAATATGATACTTGTAAGAATGAGAGCCACTGTATTTTTAAAACTTCATCTGCTCCATGTGTAAATAGTATAGACCAGCTACAACTAGTGCCATTTGTTTTAAACACCTCGTTGAATGGAACTGTTTTATGGAGGCTTGGCTGACACAGTGGCTTCAACTAATGGCAGTGGCCAGGAGGGCAGCTACGCCTAAACTTTCTCAGCAGTGCTGTCCTCAAAAGTATGAGCAATTCTTGAAAAAAATATGAGTTGATAGAACAAGCCCTTACCATTTTTTTAAAAAAAAAGTATTTCCAAATTTGATCTGCACAATTATGTATCTGTCCCAGTGTTTCTGTCTCCAGCAGTGGAGAGTATTAGATCTTGGAGACAAGTGCTAAAACTCCCACAGTGGACAATTATGGAATAAGCTGCTCTAAGGGAAAGTTCCTTCCTAGCCCCAGGATGCCTTGAAGTATTTCTGTTCTGTCTAATGTAATTGTAGGTCTTCATATTAGTCCTATAAATGCCAAATCCCTTTATTAATCCTTCTGCAAGAATAGTTCTTTTAAAAGTCAATTCTGTGCAGTGGTGGTTCAAAATAAGTAGAAATTAATCTTAAAATAAAAAGATACTATTTCTGTTTTCAAAGCAGGACAAGATCTAACTGATAATTTATGAACATATTTCTCTTCATGAGTAGCCTGATACGTTCCAGTTGAAAGACAGGAATTGATTATTCACCCTGGTTGTAGGCTGCTGAATAAATGATGCTGCTGCTAGAATATTCTTGAGACTTCTTTTTAATGTTGTTGGTTTTTATTTACCTGTTCCAGTTATTGCTATAATTCTTTGTATAATACTCATTCCATAATCCTTTGAAACATTCCTCAGATGATCTTCAGAACATCCTGAAACTTTTTTTATGTGAGTTCACGATCTAAGTTTCAAACACATAATTCACTAGTAATCTTTGTAAGAAATAGGATCATAAGTTCAGGCATTAAAGATAAATATTAGGTAAATTATAAGGCTAATGTGTTCCCAACTAAGTCATTTTCTGATAAGCATTGACATTTCTGGAGCACATTTAATTATTGATGTACAATATATCAGGAATGATTAATCAAAAGGGTATCATAAGTTCAAATGGATATAAATTATATGTTTTATAATGCTGCCATTATTTAATTTGCTAAGATTTTAGTTTAGTAGTCATCTTGGATGAGACAATGTAGGTGCACGCTGTGGGAATATTAATTGTTTTTTTACTTCCCACAGATTCTGAACCAGCAGGAACTGGGCATAGTTTCCAAGGCTAAGTCCTATGTAGAATTTCAATATGAATGCATGCCTGAAAGACTGTTTAACTTGTATAATGGTGTCAAACACAAGCAGTCTTTTAAAATAAAATTACATTGGCATCACTTTTCGAGGGGTGGGGGGTGATGTTTAACCTTTTAATGATCTTACCAGCCAGACCTCTGTTGTACCATAATGTGGTGAAAAATACCATCACTCACTTTCATCTAAGATATAATATTCTAAGGTTACACTGAATAGTTTAGATTCTGTAGATTTCTAACACAAATTTTACTCTGGTATGGTAGTGTAGATGTTACTTTCTCATGAATATGTAACAGCATAAGGAAAGAACTGGACAGTATGTGTTCTATATTAAGAAATCTATTTTCTCTTCATTATAAAACACAAATATGTTCCTAACAGAACTATCCATACTGTAAGTATGTTTAAGTCAGCTGTTACACGCTGGTCTTATGCAAAAATGCAGTTCTTTTACATGCAGCTTCTGAACATGCTGTCTATTGTGCAGGCTGCGTGCTATCTGACAGATTCATTGCTAGTAGGATTGGATCTGTGGTGATGATTTCTCAGCCCTCATGAAGGTTATATAAAGTTTGTGGCCTTTCAGCTCTGAAATGAGTTTGTTTTTCAAAGTTAAACGCATCTCTAAAATGCCTTTTCCAGCTGAATAATCAGCTTACCAAAAATCTTTTGTGGTACAGAATTAATTGTGAATCTAAAGCTTTTTTTAAAAAAAAAAAAAAATCAAAACGAAAACAAATGGAAACGTTTTGGTGGCCTTCAGGCAAAGTCATGTTTTTGGTGAAAATCTGGATGCAGTTTAGCTAGAGAATCTATATAGCGAAATTCCAGCAGATAAGAATGTTTGGGCAGTTTGGCATTTTCTCTCAATCTGACCTGCTTAATCATTCAAAACAGATAGAAAGTCCATTATTAGGGCCTCTGGTTGTCAAGTCCCTTAGGTGTATTGGGGTAATATTGCTCTTCCCACAGCTTCCATGGCAACTGAGGAATATTTAGAGGTTCAGTTCAGCACCACACATCAGTGATAGTAAGGCAAAGACAATAGCTGTCTGGCAGTAATCTCTCTGTTCTCATTTACTCCGGAGAGCAAGCTAATAGGAGAAAGAAAAATACTCTGTCCCTGTCCAGGTGAGAGCACTACTGAGTTTGCCTGCATCTTGCACATGGGAAGTATAGGCGACGGCTTAGGCCTTTTGCTTTCCCAACATACCATCCAGCCATTACTATAAGTCTTGCAGACACATTTTAATGTATTACTTTTTTGCTTTTTTCTTGAAAAGTGACAATGTCAACTGTACAGAAAATACTTTATTAAAAAAGGAGAGAAAAAAAGAAATCAGCTCCTCAGTATGGCAGACTTCAGCCCTTATGATGATACCATGCTGAAAACTCATGCGACTTTTTTTTTATTACAACAGTGTCTGCACAATGTGTTACGTGCAATTTGCTGAAAGAGTTTTGATAGGTTTCAACTGTGCACTGATAATTTTCAGTAAATTGTTTGGTTTTATAGTAGAAGGGTGAACACTGCAATAAGTCAACTGTTAATTGCTGACATAAAGGCATCCTACTATTCTTTTTCTTTTCATATATCACCATTGAAAGGGGGAATATGTTTCAGGGATGAGTATCAGTGCAATTTTAAAGAGTCACAGTAAATCACGTTTTTAGAAGAGAGAGAGTTCTGTATCAAAGGAGAAATCATTCAACAGCCTGAGTATTGAATCTGGCTATAAGTTATTTAATCAGCTGTAAGGTCATGACTGTGTAATAAACCTTTCTGTTCTGTTGCTGTTGGCATGGTTTTAAAAAAAAAAATTAAAATTTGTCTTCCACTACACTTCTTCAGGCTCATTGTGCCTTTGAAAACACCATGGTATGGTAACATCAGTTTAAGTCAGGGAGCTGTATACAGGCACAAATATTTGAGATGTGTGAGGAAGATACTTTCATAGAGCAAACACCCCTTACAGAGGTTCCCTATTGCCTACTCTGACTCCTCCAACACTCAGCAGGTCTGCTCCTGATGTCTGAAGTTGAGTGATTAACTTCATGAGTGGCCTGTTGCTGTAGGCATTACTTGATTTTTCTGGGGTGTGTGCTGTTTTCCAAATTGTCTACTTGAGCTAATTAGGTGCAGGTCAGCATGGCTGCGATTTTGTTCAGATTGTGTGATACAGCTTAATTTGGATAAACAACGATTTTGTTAATAGCAAAGCAGTAATGTAATTAAATACAATGGAACTTGAAATAAAGGAACAAAGAGTAGAGCAACACAATTCCCTTATGTTCATCGTTTGTTTCACCTGGCTATGAAAGGACCTAATTCCAAGGGATCACTGAATGTGGAGGGTGAGGTGGCGCATGTTGGGGGCATTCTGTGCTTAGTGTCACTCCAAAACAAGTTCCGATCCCTAAAGTAAAAGGATTCAACTGTCATGATTAACTTACGGCAAGGAAAGATTGCGAAAAGCAAACCGCTCTGTGGAGTAAATCTTGAGGGCTGCATATATGTTTGTATAGAGTAATTGAAATGCTAAGATTGGTTTGTAACTCCACAAGACACTACAGAAATAGTCACAAGATAGTTTGTGTGTTTTATGGAGTACATCTTCTTTCCTCTTTATTAATTATAACAACTTAGAAGCTTAAAACCAAACATGCTGTCTTGGCTGATTAAATTGTTCCTCTCTAGGGCGTGAACCTTGGATGTCTGGAGCAAAAAACACAAGCTACTACACATTGCATTTGGTCTAAATTCAAAGAGTTAACTTTGGGTGTTTTTGTTTAAACTTTTCTCTGTAGGGGCCAGACAGCTGTGGTATTCTGGAGTGGGCTGCATTTATCAAAAGGCATTTTTGCTGTTTTTTGCTAATAAGGCTTATGAGCATTGAGTCTACAGAGTGAATTTGGAATAGGGAAAATCAAAAAAAGACTCTTCTCCTGGGAAGAGTACAGGGACACTGCCCGGCTGTGAAGGGATGGGGTCAGGAAGGCAAAGGTGTGGATGGAGCTGAACTTGGCAAGGGATGCAAAGAATAATAAGGGCTTCTATACAGGTATGGCAGCCAGAAAAGGAAGGTCAAAGTGGACCGGTCCCGATGAGCAAGACTGGCAAACTGGTAACAACAGATAAGGAGAAGGCTGTGAGGTACTCAACAACTTTTTTGCCTCAGTCTTCACTGTCACCCTCTCTTCCCACACCACTCGAGTAGATGGACTACGAGGCAGAGACTAGGGCAGCGAAATCCCTCTCACTGTAAGAGAAAATTAGGTTTGTGACCACCTGAGGAACCTGCTAAGTCTATGGGACATTACAAGATGCGTTAGCGTCCTGAGGGAATTGGTTGATGTAGCTGCCAAGCCACTCTCTATGATTTTTGAAAAGTCATGCCATTCAGGTGAAGTCCTTGGTGACTGGAAAAAGGCAAATATTGCACCAGTTTTCAAAAAGGATAGTGGAAAGGTGGACCCTGGAAATGCCGATCTGTCAGCCTCACCTCTGTGCCTGAGAACATCCTGGAACAGGTCCTCCTAGAAGCTATGCTAAGGCACAGGGAGGTGATTTGAGACAGCCAGCATGTGGCCACCTAGTGGCCTTCTATGATGGAGTGACTACATCTGTGGACAAGGGAAGAGCTACGAATGATGCCTGTCTGGACTTCTGTAAGGCCTTTGACACGGTCCCCCACAACATCCTTCTCTCTAAATTTGAGAGGTATGGATTTGATGGGTGAACTGTTCTGTGGATGAGGAATTGGTTGGATGGTGACATCCAGAGGACAGTGGTCAATGGCTCAATGTGCAGACGGAGATTGGTGATGAGTGGTGTCCCTTGGGGCTCTATATTGGGACCAGTACTGTTTAATAACTTCATCAATGACACAGTGGGAACGAGTGCACCTTCAGCAAGCTGGTAGATGAGGTGGTGCAGTTGACATACCTGAGGGATGAGATGCCATCCAGAGGGACCTTGACAGGCTCAAGAACTGGGCCCATGTGAACCTCATGAAGTTCAGCAAGGCCAAGTGCAAGGTCCTGCATCTGTGTTGGGGCAAATCCTTGGTATAAGTACAGGCTAAGGGATGAAGAGATTGAGAGCAGCCCTGAGGAGAAGGACTTCAGGGTACTGGTGGATAGAAAGCTGGATATGAGCCAGCGATGTGTACTTGCAGCCCAGAAAGCCAACCATATCCTGGGATGCATTAAAAGAAGCGTGGCCAGCAGGTCCAGGGAGGTGATTCTGCCCCTCTACTCCGATCTCATGAGACGCCACGTGGAGTACTGCGTTCAGCTCTGGCACCCCTAACATAAGAAGGACACATGGACCTGTTGGAGCAGGTCCAGAGGAGGGCCACGAAGATAATCTGAGGGCTGGAGCACCTCTCCTATGAAGACAGGCTGAGAGAGTTGGGGTTGTTCAGCCTGGAGAAGAGAAGGCTTAGGGGAGACCTTCTAGCAGCCTTCCAGTACTTAAAGGGGACCTACAAGAAAGATGGGGACAAACTTTTAGTAGGACCTGTTTAATAGGACGAGGGCTAATGATTTTAAACTGAAAAAGAGTTGATTTAGACTAGATACAGGGAAGAAGTTTTTTACAATGAGGGTGGTGAACCACTGGAACAGGTTGCCCAGAGACGTGGTAGATGCCCCATCCCTGGAAACATTCCAGGTCAGGTTGTGTGGGGCTCTGAGCAACCTGATCTAGTGGAAGACGTCTCTGTTCACTAGAAAGGGGGTTGGACTAGATGACTTTTACATGTCCCTTGCAACCCAAACTATGAAAATACAGAAAAATGAAAATATGAAAATATGGAAAAGGAGGAGAAGATTAAGCATTTTGCATTTGAGAGAGACTGATGTGTTCAAGGATGGTCTTATTTACCAGCAGAGATTTTCTACTTCCTTTCACACATCATGAAATGTAGCTTAATACTGTTGATCTATTACATCAGTATTATGATGGCTAGCTACATGGTTAGGGGTAGGAGGTAGTGTACCTATCCGAAGGCAATCTTGTAAGGATTCATTCTGCTGCTGCTGAGTTAAAATTAATCTGTTTAGGAAGAGAATTCATCTTTCCACTGTTCTTTAAACAGATGAGGAAAGGCATCTTCTGCGAGGGTTGGATGCTTCTCAATAGCCAGGGTTGTCAGCCGAGTGCTCTGTTGGCTTTCCCTCTGTGGGGGCCTGTGTGCAAAGTGGAAATTCAAGGTTGAAATGGGATCTCTGCAATCATTTATGTGAAAGTTGTACAATGATGCCCCTAGATGAAAGAATACATAAAAATTCATAAGATACATGAGGAGCAAATTTCATTAATATTTATCAGCCTTCTCCTTTGTGGAATATACAGATGTTAGCTCATTGTTGCATTTAAATGCAGTATACTCAGGACAGGAAAGAAGTAATGGGCAGTAAATTTCAGCAACCTAATACTTCTGAGTGTATCTGTACATGGCCATGCAGCCTGAATGATAGTATACCTGCCTTTAAAACAGCATTTTCAGCTACTCTTTGTCATGTGAATTTGTGAAAATTAGTAAACCTTATTGACATCCAAAATTAAGAACTTCGTTAAGGGAATTTGGTTTTTAAAGGTTGGCCTTCAGACTGTTCCAACTCCCTGCCATCACAACCCCAGCAAAACTGAAAAATTAAATTGTGATAGTAAGACACCATTTCTATTAACATAGATGCTTTTCAATCTCTTGTGCTCTTTCTGAGATCAGACAAAAGTTCCACCTGTAGCTCATGGTTTAATGCTGCTCCAGAGGTGTAGCTGAAATGGAGAGGATTGTTTGAAGTTACAAATGTGCTAAAGCCTATCAAATTCTGCTGTGGCTACTCTTGTTCTCATGCTAGGGGATAATTTCTTGGAACAGAGGTGCTTGGCAGATGTACTTTGTGCCATACCAGAAAATCAGGCTGAGCAGCGCAGTGTAATAAGCGGTATTGTATAACACGTTGTTCCAATTAGCTCATGCCAGGACCTATTAACAGCACTTTCACCCATTTTTATTTCTCAGCCAAACACTAGAGTAATACCACTGGAAAACACAAGAAAAATGTTACGATCAATCCATCAGTTTAACTAAATGGCAATATACCGTCAGTTACTGAGGAGTCCTGCACTGTTTTCTGTTGACTGACAGGGCTACCCTGAAATAAAACCAGAATGTGAGCAGTCTTGACTGTGGTAATTCTGCTTGTGCCTCAGGCTCAGTGGTTGCACCTGCTGTGGTTCTCACCTGAGACTTTCTTGAGCAAAATACCATCCTGCTCCTCTGGGATGTGGGAAAGATACCACCACCTACTTCTCTATAAAAACTGCCTATCTTGATTGACAACTTCATGCGATGCCACCTACTTCTTGTGATGTCCTGCTATCTGTGGTCCTAGTTTCACATCGTAGATGCTTGTTGTTTTCATGGCAGCCTCCAGGACCCACATGGCATTGGCTTTTCCCTTCTCTCTCTCCTTAGCTACTGCAAGTACTGGCTGGGTCTGATGCTGGTTTCCAGCAGTGCATGCCTTCTCTTTGCAGTTTTCAGTTGAGCAAAATGCAATAGGCATTGAGACAATTTCTCCTCAGCCCATGTTTTAGATCAGATATTTGTGCAGATCCAAGATATCCTGAAGTACCAGAAACATCTGTGTGAATTTCTGCTAAGTGGGCCCTCCAGTTTCACACTGCATTACTGTGAGAGTCAACTGCCGGCTATAAAATAGCAGCTAGACCCATGCGCATTCTCTAGGCTATTCAACAGACTTCAGAGAATTACAGCATTAATCTGTGTCAAAGGTGGAAAAAAAATTAAATAAAACAATCAAAATTGATGCAGTTCTCTCCGCAGTGGAGGCTGGCTCTAATGGACTGTCAGAAGCACACGCTGGTGTGGAGCTGCGTGTGTCAGACCTGGCTGATGCTTGCCCCACAATGGGCTATTATCCAAATGCTACCAGAGAAGCAGTTTCAAATGGCCCTTAAAAAAAAAAAAAAAAAAAAAAATCAATGATCTAGAAAAACAGTTGAAGAAATGATGATAGGACTGTAAGAGTCCTGAAGGAATTGAGGGCTCTGACCCTGAGAGGATTTTAACTAAATGGCTACTTAGTTGATTGGATTTAGTTGGGGACAGAGGCGTGGAGAGGCAGGGAAGAAAAAGCTTAAATGAAGCTGGATGGATAAAAGATTATCTAATAGATCAGATTGAACAATAGTAAGAGCTTTATTACAGTCTTGTTAAGATTTGCCCAGCCGAACAGTTACTCAGTTATCGTGTTAAGATCCTGCTGTAACATGTTCCTAAGGGTTTTTTTCAGTCTCAGAGGTTGTATCCATGCCAGAGTAGAAGCAGGTTAGTAGTTCTTCAGCTTTTGTGCTGAGGGGAGACTGTGAACTCCTTCCTTGTGAGACAGCAGAGCTCCGCAGAGCTCATCAGCCTAACATGAGCCAGGTACGGACTATTTAGATGAGACTTTGGTACTCACCTTTTCATCCAGGCCATAGAGTGTGTCTTTCATTTCTTGCTCTTGCTTACGTACAGCAAATTTGCTTCTTTTCTGCTATCAAAATATCCCTTTTGGGTTTCCTTTCACTGAATTACATGTGTCCGTATGTCCTCCCAGCAACTCTTGTTTTTCAAATCTAGTATTAAGAACTACTGCTTTGTGTTATTCTGAATATATTCTACTGCTCCAAACGTCAGAGTCTCCCTCCTTGCCCTTCAACTTCTACACACTTAATTTTGGCCGTAGCTCAAGATCATTCTGGTCTTACAGTAGGGCACTTCAGCTCAAGTGATGGCTCTCCAGTTTCAATGATCTTTTGCGTTCTTCAGCCAGGAAAATATGTGGTAGAATCCCAAGAGTATGTGATTGACTGCACGTGCGCCAAGGCAATGCTAAAAGAGTACTTATTGTCATACTTCATATATTGCATACAGGCAGATTCATTAAACTGTCATACTAGGTCTAATAGGGGGATGGTTAGATGTTTCTGTACAACTGCAAAGACAAAATGTAGTGCAAAGATAGTGTCAGATGAAAACGTATCAGCAGATGGCAAACTGCTTGTACTAGTACTACTGGTTTATTTGTTCAAATAAAACAAAAGTGTGTAGGAAAAAACAAGCAAAAAGTGTGTAGGAAAAAATATCTTTGGTCAACTAACTGAGCACATAGCAAGTGTTAGGGTGGGGGGGAAGTCTTTATCACTGATTTGCAAGAAAGATCAGTTCTATCATGCAATTTCTGATATCACAGATTTGATCAAACTGTTCTTCATGGAAGAGGCTGCTAGGTCAGACCAAGCCTCTAGCTTCGTGTTGCAGTAACGGTGTTAGAGAGGACATCTATATGTGGGACTTTCTCCTCTTGAGAACTGATTCCTGTGTCCTAGCTGTCTAAGGATTAGTAGTGACCCCTCAGACTGATAAAATGAGTCTTCCTTCAGAGTGCCATGTGGATTCTTTGCGGCAATTTTTACCTCTTCAGAAGTGTCATAAGGGCTAAACTTGTCATGGATATCAGCAGAGGGTTTCTATTCATCCCCTTCTTTTTATTAAGAAGGAAGACTCAGGTAAGCGTAGATGATTTAGAAACCAAGGAATCATGATGAAAGTTCATGAATGTAATGCTTTTCTTTGTAGTTTACTTTTCCTTGGGAGTCTAGCTTGTTCAGAAAGACAGATTTCAGCTTTTGCTTCAAGCTCAGATGGTAACTTTATTTGAAGCAAGTAAAACAGAATCTAAATGCAGAACATCTCTGATCTGTTTATTATCCTACTGTCATAAAGTGGTGTGCTCAGCACTGCAGAGCGATTCCCAGCAGACCTCACTCAGGTTGTGTTCTGAGTGACCTCTACCCCGGGACACTAGTTGTCAAGGGCAATGCCAGCCTGCTGCTTAGCAGGAACCTGTTTAAGTTGCTTTATAAATATGGAAATTAAAAACCACTTCATATAGAATTTTCAAATTAAAAAAAACATAAAAATTAATCCCTACTCTTGTTACGATTGTTTTTAGTCTTTGGGATTTTTCAACAGCAACTCATGTTGTATTTTCATACAGAGTTTGACAGATGGAGGTGCAGCCTGAGCACACCTGCTTCTGAGCAGTGTTTGCACCTTACCTTGATACTGCTGCTTCTTACCGACCCACTGCTTCTTACATTATGTAAAACCCTTGATTTTGCAGACATTTATATGTGCTCTTAATTTACTCACATAAGTAGTCTGTCCTTCAGAAAGGTGTTGCCTTATGCTTAAAAAAAGCCTTTAAAGGCTAGTCTTAGGTAAGTTCTTAAATAAGTAGCAGGATCCTTTTTCAGTGTAGTAGCATGCTGTGCATTTAGTAAAAGCTGCTGACTGTTCCACATGTTTGAAAGTAAGGCCTTTACTTTTATTAGCGTAAAAAGGTTGTGTTGTGTGAGTTGACAGTTTTCAAGATTTTGGATACATGTGCTAAATGAGGAGATAACACTGGAAGCTTGGGGAGTAGGGAGGTGTTTTGGATGGGGTAGAATGAATAAACCTGCAAAGACATACTTGTGTCCCGCAGACATGGAGAAGTGAAAATTCTGGGGTCAGAAAGAGACCATATGGCAGAAAACATCAAAAATACTTCTACATTAAGGATGCATTGAAACAGACTGATGTTAACCCGTGATGAATTACAGCAGTATTAGACGTTGCAACCGAGTACTGAAAGAGACCATCGGCATAAATGTTACATTGGCAAATACTAGGAAACGGAAATCAGTTGCAGATTGTTATGACAGGTGTTATCTCAACTCTGTCTCAATAACAACTACATTTTATTTATTAATCAGGAGGAATACAGAAGTTTTGCAAAGAGGAGGATGAAAGTTGTGCATTCTGTACAAACTTCTGTTGTGTTGTGTTTAGATTTTTGTCTCACCTGCAGTTTTCATGGGACTTGGGTGAATGATAAGAACTGGTGTTCTGGTCAGGATTACATGAATGGGAGTGGTTTCAGGCTCCACAGAATCCCTGCCTATGTCTCACCCAGGGCTAAGGCACCTTCAATCAGCTCATCAGTATGCTCTAATGTGATTTTTGCTGTGTTTCTTGGGCATGATCTGCAGGGCGTATTGGACTCCTGTCTCTCTCAAAGGCAGGGTAGGATTAATGTTAGCTTGGAGAAAAGAGGCATCTGTCTTCCACTGGGTTCCTGCTCACGTTACGAATGTCTACAACTTTGGGGAAAAAAAATAATCAACTTCAAAATAAAAGGGGAGGGGCATAAAAGACAGGAGGATGAATGCCTCAGCATTATGAACAACTATGATAGTATTAGAGAGCTCAAGGAATGATTTGTGCTTTACATAGATGTAAACGTTTAAAGAAAAAATTAGATGGTTTTAATAACAAAATCTTCCATTTTAAAAGAACCACTGGAGCTGTAGCTAAGTATGCTTAGTGGCTTGGAACTTTTCTCAATTACATATTTATCTACTGTAGATTAAATAATCTGTAATATCTACTGTCATTAAATAATTACACATAAGTAACGTTCGTGAGTTCAAAGAGATAGCAGAATACAGTGTGTGCAAGTAAATCGCTTTTGTATGTTTGGAAAGTAAAGGATGGAAAGACGAGCCTTTTCTCAATGAAATTACAATGGGAATTTCTGACCGTACTGCTGCTCAGCCTACACCTTGATAAAGGGTGGGTTTGCGGTGCTGCCGGTGGTGTGCAAAATCCCTAGGTGTTCTGAGTTTAGACAGCTTGCTTTGAATATTCATTCACTGAATTCATATAAATTCAGCTGATGGTTGTCAGACTATTTAGAAAACAGACTGGAAAATTATTTCTGTGGTTCTTAACCTTCAGCAGAAGAATAATAGAGGGACCAATGGAGTTATAGTTCATTCTTTAGATTTTCTGTATTTTTGCTGTGCCTTGTGGTTTATTAAATATAAGTACTTCTTACCTTGTAATATATAGGGACTGTTTTACTTAATAGTTGATCTTTTACCCAGTTTGAAGTTACTGAGGAATTTTTAGCATATATTCTGCTCAAAAAAGGACAAAAGCACAAATGGTATCCTCCTTTTCTTGACTTTATAAAAAAAAAATCAACATGACTAAAGTTCTGGTTATAAACTGAAACACAGGATTTAGAGAAGAATCTAGACGTTGTTGAATTTTTGGTATGAAAAGAAGCATCAATCTGCCTTCCTGGGGCAAAAAAGAAGCTTCTTTCTATTTGATATTTTTCAATGTTTAAAATATTTGTGAAGATCGTTTAAATATTGTGGAAAAGTTTGGAAAAATATTTGAGTTATCCTGTTATCATAGACTAGTTGAATTTCTGAGCATTTATTTTTGATCCTGGCTGTAATCACTTTGACTAAAGGCTCTTTACTAAAGCTTCTTCTGCAACATTACCTGTTTGAAGTCATTTCAGGTTATTTTTTCTTTTAATATAAATTTATCAAAATGTATCTTGACAATTCAGGGACATTTATACAAATTATTTCCTTGCCTAATCTTAGCAGGAGTGCTATCAAATTGTTAGTTTATTTATTAAATATCACATTTACAAATTTCTTATTCTTAAAATTACTAGTAGAAATTTTTCTGTGTTTGCTTTAGTGTGTTGTTGAATGCAGATGGACCATTATATTGAGAATTAGTTTACCAGACTTGTAAACATAGGGGTGAAGTCTGTGAATTTAAATACTGTTATAGGAATTAAGCTTTCCTTCTACAAAGACAATTCATTATAGTTCTTTCAGAAATGCTGCAATCTTTTAAAGCTGAAATGACATTAAAATACATGTATTAAATATGTATTAGATAAATCTTAAGCCTAAAATATGCAAATGCTGGAGTCTGTAATTGCACTTATTGTTTTTCTCGATGTGTCTATTGATTTTTTTTTTTTTTTGATGACACCAAATTTGCTTCTTCTGATCTTTTAACACTTAAAAAAAAAAAAAATACAGCCATACCGGGGTTAGTTGTGTTATTGTCAAACCCACAGCAGATTGCTCTGTTGAACTCACCTCACCTTCAGTATTTATAAAGTACATTTGGTACATCTTAGATATTAAGGGAAGTAAATAGCTATATAAAACCAATTTCAAGTCAAATGCCATTTGAGAATTTGGAGTAAATACTGCATTATTGTATGCACTATCATTTATTATTTACATGGAATAAAAAATAAGACTTTGACCTTCAGCGATTCAGTTGTTTTCTAGGACACAATGAAGGTTTTACTAAATGTAATTTAATGTTCTGGAACATGGGTAAAAAAGATGTGCAGAATACAGATTGTAAGGAAAATGTTAATTATCTTAAATTTAATTACAGAAAAAGATCATTATGAGAATACATAAAAACACTTGAAATGCAGCCAAAACGTTTTCCTAAGAACATCAAAAATGATTGCTGTTTACTAATCACAGATGATGTAGACACAAAGCTGCGGTGTGGAAAGACATTTAAATTTCACCTGTGTGGGTGGCAGTAGAGAATCAGGGCTGGATGTAAAGTAAACTGGAACCTTAGCCTTGTAAAAGAGTGAGTAATTTGTCTAAGGCTGAAGCAAAGTCTTCCCCGTTACCTCCAAACTGTGCCAGGCAGATGGTCAGCAGCTTCTGTAAATGACAAATGACTCCAGACTTCCTCATCCGTGAGTACTGATGGGTATGAATTGCATGCTTTTTGTGAGGAGTCCTGTGGCTTTCAGCGGTCTCCTTTCGTGCTTAATGTGAAGTCTGAAGGTTACAGGTGGGAAAGAAGTAATGGTACGTGACAGCAGCAGTAACTACTTGATAATTGCAGGTGTTTAATGATTATCATCTCTTAAATGCAGCTTGGGAGCTTCCTTCATTGTGGCAGAGCGGCAAAGTTTCACAATCCTCTACTTTCAGACAAGAAATGTGTTAGCCAGGGATGAAGCAGAAAAGTCTGTTTATTGGAAGAATTGCTTATGACTATTGATTTTCATCTGAGCTTCTGACTCCTGGTTCTTTTGCAAGAACTGCTAATTTCTGCCAAGCCTCGCTTTTATGTTGTTTTATGCCAAGCTGAATGTTGCTGTTCAGCCAAGCTGAATCCCAGAAAGCTAATTTTTATTCTCCTTAAATGTAATATTTGAGATTTAGATAGGTCACTAAATTCAATCAAGCATTAAAACATGCAAAATTATTGTTTCTTTTCATAACTGTTTGAGCATTTTCCAGTTTTGCTTAGACCACTCCCTTCCTCCTCTTCCTCCAAGGAAACAAATTGTAGGCAATTGAACTGGCTGTTTGACTGGCTGACTCTCAGTTCTCCTCCTCTTCTTAATTTGAAGTGAATAGGCAGGAGAGAGAACAAATAAAAACACCTACAGAGACACACTAATGAAAATGGATCAGACTTCTCACTCCTCCTTAATAACTAGGTGGCTTTTATGAACTTTTATGTTCTGTAGCATACTACCATTCCTCAGACTGCTAGGAAATCTGAAAGTAAACTTCCTAAATCTGAAGGTAAGACAAGTGCAAAGGTTCAGGTAAGACAAGGCACTCCTGAAATGAGGGTTCAGGATCATCTTCCTGACGGTTTGTAGCATAATTCTGGAAAGTGTCAACTCTCTCATCCCACCTCCATCCCTTTTTATCACCTTGATAAATGAATTTATTAATTACTCCAGTGCCAATTAGTCTTACTGTGAGAAGAGGAAAGAGGCCTGAGATGCTGCAGGAGAGCAGGGAAGGGCTGGAAAGGAAACAGAAGGGACCAGGAGCAAGGCAGAGTGCGGGGTGAATGGAACGCAGAGCGGTGCGGGTGAGCCTCGGCCCCGAGTCCTGCACGTGCTTTCTCCTAACAGTGAGATCGCTCCTGTTGCTAACCTACCCCCGACATCTGTCGAAAAAAGGAGTTGGAGAGTAATGAGGAGTCTAAAACATCATGCTCTGTCCCGCAGACCACAATTAGAAACCTCATGCAGCCTTGCCCATGGATTTGGCAGGCATTTGCAGCCGTTTTCAGGGAGGTTTTGTTCTGACCTCTCAAGCAGCAAGTGCAGTGAGCTGGCGTGGGGCTGGCCCCTGTGTCCCAGAGGGAACAAAGGGGCGTGAAACAAGCACCCAGCAGAGCCCCGGGAAGGCTGCTGGGCCTGGTGTGCTTGGGGAGAAAGGATTCATTATATTTTAGGCAAATCAGAAAACACTGTGGCTCATAGACCTTCCAGGCTGTGCAACAGATGGTGTTGTTTTGGCTGGCGCAGGAGGCAGGTGCTAAAGCAACTTCCAGAGATAATGGAGCTGCAACCGGCAGAGTTGAAAAGAGTACAGAGAGTTACAGGGCATAACACATTTACATGGAGAATAGGAGAAGAGGGGCTTTGAAACTGAACTCGGACTTTGGAGGCAGCCACCTGATTCGATTGCTGCTTCTAGAAGGAAAGGAGATATGATGGCATAAGCTGCTTTGGTCTCCCACAGGAATGGTGTGAATTGCTGAAAATACGTAACCTTGTTAGGGCTGAGACATTGTGGTTATCATCTTTTATTGCTGATGTTTTCCGTTCCCATATATCACTGAAAGCAGAGATGTGCTCTCTGGGAGAACTAAAGGTTGTGGAAAAGGGGTGCAGATGGTCCCAGAGCATGGTAGTATTTATTCACCAGAGCAGCCTGAGAGGAAAAAAAAAGCATTCAGCCAGGCCACGGGTCTCCAGGCTGCAGAGGGTCTCATCTTCACGATGGATTTTATTTCTGCAGCCGAATTTCAGCTTCAGAATATAAGCCTTTGCTCGGCACACCTCTACTAAACCACAAGTCCTGCCCAGACGGTGAGTCTGGTGTGACCTTGCTGATGTCTTCCCCACAACCTCCCTCCTCCGCTGGACTGGGTTGTAGACCGGCTGGGCTATTGGGCTGGGCACCGTCTGGGGAGCCTGCTCTGGGGGACGTGCCAGTTAGACTGTACTCAGCCATTTGCTGCTGTGGCCACACAGTTCTGGCTAGCAAATCCTGCTGGCTTCCTCATGAGGTTAATGCTGGCTTGGCTACAGCTACTTGCCTGGGTGGACACCTTGTGTTCAAGTGAAATTCCAGAGGCTTGTAGTACAGGCTTAACAGGGCAATATTAAACCTTATTAACTCTATTCATGTTGATTTACCCCTTGGCAAAGACCTGCTACCAGTCTGCCCAGGTTGTTTGGCGACTCAGACATAATTTCCTGTAAAAGGACACTTGAAATTAAAAAGAAAAGCTATCACACTGCTATGCCAGAGTAAAGAAATGCAGGATGCACCTGTGCAGTTTTCTTGCAGGTCAAATACTGATATTGCTGCAACCTCATCAGGTGAAGCAAACCTTGAAATTGCAGAGACCAGCAAGTGTGATGCACATACTGCCGTTGGTGTGCACTCAGCTTCAGAGCTCCTGACTGGGAGAATGACTTTTTAGGTATTTGTTTCAAGCTGTAATTTCAAGGATTATTTCCTCTTTTTCTTCTCTATTTTAGCTAACTTTATTTGCATTTAGTTGTGACATATTTCATCATTGTTACCATGAAAGTAAATAGAAGCACAGTTGCTATAATAGTTACTGTATACAGATAATTAAAATAGAAAAATATTATTCTACTTGTTTCCTTTCACTAACTTAATGAAGAGTAATTGAACATTTCAAATGCCACTTGCTGTTTAAGCTATACTTCCTGATGGTGTTAGCTGCTCACTTGGCAGATAGTATAAAGAAACACAAGCTGTGTGTCCCAGTTAGAAAACTGTAATAATACCTGGGTTATTGCGTCATGGGAATCTTTTTCATCTAAGGATTGATGTGAATAGATTTTGCAAAATATTTTAGACTTCTACATCCCTAGAACATTTTTTACAGATTTGTTAATCATTTGATCTGTTCTTGAAAGTACGTATGGATTATAACTGGTATATATAGACAAATAGAATATAAAATAGTCTTTTTGGAAAGATAATATCTCAGTTTTCTAATTTAGACTGCTGAGGTTACTACCGAGTGTTAGTTGGGATCTGCCAGGAAGATTGATGCTCAGATTTTCTAAATAGGCAACTGGAAGTCTCCCTTTAGAAAGAGAGCTACAAGTCTGCTCGTTTTCCAGTGACTGAATGCTTCAAAAATGTATTATTCTTGAAGTACAGTTCTAGATCTTAAGTGATTTAAGGACTTAGCTTGCAATAGGACATTATGTCTAAATACAGCAGTGTTGTGATATCATCCATGTTAAAATAGGAGCCGTACAAATTACCCCTTAGGCATGTCTGTGGGAGAGTGAGCGATATAATACTTGAACTATCTCTGATCTGTGCGTATTGCTCTCGTCTGCTGCTTAGTAGTCTCAAACCTATAACTTTCAACATTTGAGGCTGACTTACTAAATTATAAAATAAAGGCAACACTCACCCACAAAAAAAAAAAAAATATTTCATAGAAACATGAGGAGAATAATATTTTAAATCTCTTGCAGGACAAAATGCTTATATATTATTTTTTTTAGAAAAGCATCGAGCTGTATAAAACATAGGTTTTTACACTTTTTTTATCATTGTCTAGTCAAGCAGATTTTCCCCTCTTTCAATTTGCATTGAATATAAAGGGTGCTTTGAGAACCCTATGGTAATTTAATTTGACATGTAGTTTGTATATGCTGCACAGATTTATAATATGTGGCACTTAAAACACACCAAAGATCTCAATCTTACTGAGTTTTGCTAGGCAAAGAAAGACAAATAAAATAATGTCATCATGAGTCTTTGGAAAAGTCAATGTGCATTCTTCCTTCCAAGCAGTACATTTGTCTCGCCTGTCGGCCTAAGTTACCCGTATTCTCAATAAAATGTGAGATTTTGCATGGCAGTTGGTGTGAAGTTAGCAAGGTGCCTAATTTCTTGGTGAGGATTATCAACAAGAGATTTGAATATAAAATTATACACTTATCAATCGTTTAGAAAATTTGGATTTTTTTAATATTCACGAATAGTTTTGTCTCATTTTCCTTTATTGCAGTTTGAACGTATCACAGCATAATTAAGGTTTGAAGAAAGATCAGGAGGCATCTACTCCAACCTCCTGCTCAAACTTGGGTGAACTATGAGTTCAGATGAGGTAGCTCAGGGTTTTGTCTAATTGGTCTTGAAAACCTCCAATGATGGAGACTGAGCAGCCTCTCTGGGCAATCTATTCCACTGCTTCACTGACAAACAGTGAAAAAAACCTGTTGTCTGATATCCAGTCTGGACTTGCTGTTTCAGCTTATGCCAGTTGTCTCCCATTCTCCTACCATGCACCACTGTGAAGAGCCTGGCTCTATCTCTCAAAAACTTCCCTGTATGTAGCAGGAGCTGCTGTCAGGTCTCACCAAAGCTGTCTCTTCTCCAGGCTGAACGAGCCCAGCTCCCTCAGTCTCTCCTCATGAGGAAAGTGCTCCAGGCCCTGAGCAAGATCTCTCTTCTGAAGTTGCTTCCGTTTATTGGTGTCTGTTGTGTAGTAGAGGGCCTAAAACTGTGGTCTAGAAAGTGTCAGGGTCACTGATGAAGATGTTAGCCTGGACAGGTCCCAGGACAGACCCTGCAGTGCTCTGCTTGTAACCAGCCTCCAGGCAGAGTGCAACCCGTTGACCATCAATCACCCTCTGAGCCCAGCCAGCCAGTCAGTTTCGTACCCACATAGACCATAACATCCTAACATGGATTCAAGAATGTGGGAGATGTGTTGAAAGTCTCACTGAAGTCAAATGTGTTCACTTTTTCCTTGTTTGGCCTTTTACTTCTAAAGTATCCATGTTGTTTCCCTTAAGTGCTTTTTGCTGACACTGTTTATCCCAGTTCTTTGGAAACTTTTGAAGCAGCTCTTTTGACTGACTGGACCAGAATGTATTCTTTTAATGAGTGGCCTTTTGCTTTTCTTTTATTGAGTAAAAATCGGAATAAGTGATATTTGCCATTTAATAAGAGAGGTAGCAGAGACCATTAAGGAAACGAATACTAAAATTTCATAGTTTGTTCAATAAAAAAATAATTTGCTGTGCCAGACTCTCTTTTAGGCTTTTTAAAAATGTATGTCTGCAGTGGAAATTATTTCTATTAATTGTAAAGACAACTTATAATACAGTCTAGTGGAAAGCTTTATTCTCATAGCAGTATGTTTCAAAAAGGTCATCCTTCAGCCTCAGAAATTGCCTTCAGACAGACTCTGTTTAGGCTGATTTTCAAATGCATTCTTACAGATGTCCTGTCCAGGTAAGTCCTGTTGGAACGCGAAAGTTCATTTCTAAGTAGTTGCAGTCCCTGAGCTATCAGAGTTTAGGGATCTGAATGTAATTTCTGCAGTTAAGAAGCTCCACTGTGTCTGTCTGTGCGTGCACACTTATGTCTTTGACACTGAAATACTGAAGAGCCTGAATTCCATTTTCCGATATGGCAGGTGGTTTCTAAAGCCGCCTAGGTACCAAAGGATTCATGCAAGCCCCGTAGGACTGCTAAAAGCAGCCGGGTATCTATCTATCTTCATCATACTTTACCTGTCTCAACTTTAGTCATCTTAAGCATGTAGCCAAAGAGAGTATCCTAGATTCCCCCAGCCATCAGGAGAGAGAAGCAGATCCACTACACAGTGATTTCTTCAGTGCGATCCAGATACCTCCTGGACTGCTGTGCCCTGTATAATTTTAGATTGTATAGTGCTGCCATGATTAAATACATGTTTATATTTAGGCCTAAGTAGCATGATTTTATCTACTTAATTTAATATCCAAGGCCTGAAAAATCAAATTCTTGACAGGATTTGTAAAATGATGTTGAAGAATTTTACAGCCCTGATTTTTATTGTCCGTATTTAGTATAAAGACCATAAGCCTGGTCTTTAAGTCTGAAAAACTTCTCAGACTCCTTTTTGCATGTAAAAGCAAAATGGAAAAATGAAAAGCATTCAGAAATTATGTTAAAACATACTTCTGTGTATGTTTGGGGGAGATCCTTCCTTCTGTAGTACTTGTACTGCAGTTTTCATGCAGATAGTTGTTTAATTGTCCTCTGCTGTGTGCACAAGGTAACAGGGGCTTGGGGACGTTTCACTTCAGTGGTGGAAATGAAAACAAAATATATGCATAAACTGCAGAGCAGCTGCCATGGCCACAGCCTACTCTGTTTCATCAGTTCAATTATATTTTTCTTTGTGCATTCAAATAATTAAAAAAAAAATTATTCTAATTTCTTCATGCTGTTAAAAAAAGAAATATGTATGAAGCAAAGACTAAGACTTTATTAATATTAAAGAAAAACATATGCTTAGACAGGTCAGAGGTAGTAAATGGAGATATTCTGGAGAAGCATTTTATATTATATGAAAATCTTTATGCATATAGTAAAAGACTGCATAAACAGTCTCCTTTTTATTCCTGGTGGTAAGTGGTAGTGAATTTCTTGTAGACAGTTGTCTACCAGAAGCTATGGGACAGAATTACTTAAAGTCCCTTGTTTGGGATTTAAGCTCATCAGAATAACCAGACAGTGGGCTCCTAGTCTGCAGCCGTGTTTCAGGGCACAGCACCTAACGCTAGAAGGTAAAGAGGAACCGCCTGTGTCAGCACGCAGTGCGGAGGGGCAGGCGGTACCTGGGTACCTTTGCTGTGAGCAGAGCCTGAAGCAGCCAGGGTAAGAAAGAAGGGGAGCGAGGTGGGGACACACTAATGGGTACCTGGAGGCACGCTGTGATTGAGATGAGCAGCCAGTTCTCGGGCTCCTCAGTTCTGCCACCCTTCAGCTCAAAAAGCTCTGGGAAAGAGATAAGTCAGTCAGTAAAACACAATAATTATATTCCTTCAAAAGCGAGTGAAAATGGCACATGTTCAACACGGATCTCCTCCCCCCTTTCTTGATCGTAACAGAAGATTTGGGCGGATTTCCTATTCAGAGGCAATCAGTGAGTGTGGAGAGCGAGGGATGAAGGATGCCCTGGCTGACCTTCAGAAGAATTATTGTTTCTTTCACTCGTGGTTTCTCCCCCATCTCCCTTGTACAAGGCTTTGGAGCTACAGAAGCTTTCTATTTAAAAACAGGTGCATAAGTGGAGCTGTCTGCTGCAGGGATGTAATTGATTCAGGACAACAGTGCCCCTAATCAGACAGCTGCTTTTGTCGTCTTGCCCTTTTGTATGAGGGAAGAGGGAAAATAGCTATCACTATGCGTTTTAGTCAGGAAATATTCAGCAAATATTTGTAAAGTAGCGTGTGTTTAGAATATTGCTTGAAATTATACATATATTTAACACTTTCCCCTCCCTTACTGCTCAAAACTGTCAAGCTTTAAAGGATACAATTTAATTAGCAATGGCATTTTAATACAGTTACTGGCACTGGCTCTGCTGTATGCAAATAATTTATTTCAGGGAAATTGTATTGGGATTGAAAATGTTTTTTTCTTTCCCAAGAAGTATTATAATTCCTAATTGACTGAAGCTTTGCTGATTTAGAAATGCATTCAAAGAAACCAAGATGCAAGTCAAGGGTATAGGGGGATTAAAGTTACTGTCACTCTTATGCAAATGTCTGTCACTCTGCACAAGGCTCACAAATTAAAATTGAAATGCCGGTTTGCTGCCACAGTCGTGCTTTCAGAATAATCAGGGATGAATTCAACTGACATACCACAACTGTTTCCGAAAACCAGAGCATCATTCTTGTTTAACATGGCACATTTATATTGTTAGAGAAGATTTATATCAATTTCATTCTGCATTCAGATTTTTGAAAGTTGCTAGATATGAACCAAGAGCCTCTGCTTGCCCTGAAGATGAATTTTCCGTGTGCAGCGCCATGCTTGTCACTACAGATTAGTGCATCATTTACAGGGAAAAGGGATAGATAGACTCGATAAAATATTTTGCATATGCATAATCAACACAATTGCAAATAAAGGCAAAAGTCTTAGAAGGCAAAACACAGCTGTAATGCTAATGCTGAGCGAATAATTTTCTTGATGAATTTAGCCCCTGTGTCTGCTCACCGAATGTCCTCAAACATATTGTAATTTCTGAAAATTTGGTTATTCTTTAGAATTGCTGCACTATTTTGAGTTTTTGTTTTGTGTTTTACTCTTCAGATTGCATGCAATTTGTCATTATAAAATATTTGATATTCAGCCTGCAGGCTTTATTAGCTAGTAGTCATTGATCATCTAAACATACCTCGTTTCTATCTACTGGCTGGATTGGTGTAATTTCTTTAAGAATACCAGATGCAAACATTTGGGCCATAGCAAGGTGTTAGAACTTTATTTGTGGTGTATTATGGTATGTCCTAGAACTAGTTGGTTTTTGTATATAAGAGAAAATTTTAAAATATACAGTTGCAGTCTTTGAAGGAAAGGCAAAAGATAAAATGATGGGATGTTTCCCAGGGGATACGCATTCTTTTCTCACCACATTTTCATCTACTTGGTCTGATTGGACTTTTTCTTGCTGTCTTTCTGTGGAAGGGAATGTTGATTTGCTTTTTTGTCTAATGTTTATAATTTCATTTATAAGCAAATTAATAATGATCACAAGCATTTTGAGAGGATCTGTAAGAATTCTCCATCTCAAAAGAATTAGAACCTCTTTCTGGTACAATATAAACAACTTATTAGCAAGGAATAAGGGAACAGTCATTATTTCAGAACAGTTATTGTCCTTCCTAGAGTGATTAGATGATTGCTTTGCATTTTGTGGAAGGAAATACTTACTGTAATGGTAGTAATTTTTATTTCACTTTCTTATTCTAGTTATTGGAAACTACTGCAGTGAATCCAATTAGGCAATTCAGTATTGTCTAAACATGTACACAGGCTGCCCGATGATTAGGGAGTATTCTCTGTGATCCTGTTCTAATGGGTAGCAGACAGGTTGTATCAAAAGCCAATTACAGAAAGTATAAAGCTATAAACCTTTTGAAGTATTTTCATAAGAAATAGTCTTGTGTTTTCAAAAATCGTAAATCAAGAATATAAATGTCCTTACAACTTGAAAAAAAAAAAAGTTAAATGGACTTATATTAGTTCATGTAATTTAAAAATATTTAGGTGTACAAGCACTGAACAACAGACTGCTGCTTCCAGTAGCATGTATGTTCTTGCATTTCTTTTCCATAAATCCATTAGTCAGGCACTACTGTTCAACAGCCTCTGTATTGGGTTTTACAAAGCGTTACATTCAGTTATTCTAAAATCTGCAAGTTATATATACCAGAAAAAAAAAATCACAAATGCCGTACTTGTCAGTGGCTCTGTACCAGTGATATATTTGCAATCAAGCTCCCATGCATATGGTATTATTATTAATGGTTCCGATTGCATAGTCGTCACTCATAATCCAGGAGAATGAATGTCATTGCCCAAGGCAAAACAGTGTTTGCAAAGAGCTCATCCTGTGCCGTTTTCTTTCGTGATACGTTCAGTGACCAAGTACAAAACCTTCCTAACTCAGTAGCTATTATTCAGGAACATAATTTATTTTGATGTGGGGAAGGAAGGTCAGATTCATTTAACAACACTGCATTTCCCCACCTGTTTTTGCTGTGTTTAGTGTCTAGCTGTTGACTATCAAATCATGTTTCTCAAGGCCTTATTTGAGAAAATTACCTGGATGCAATTTCGATGCCTACAATGTGTGCTACGTTTTCGGGGATTATTAGAAGTAGATCAACCGAATGGCTCCCTTTAGCGCTTATAATTTTTATTCTCCATTTTGTGACTTGCTGTAACCCCTATCCACAAGCTTTCATCCCTGGTGAGGAACACAGTATTGCTGTTGGTCCAGTGGCTGTCTAGGGTTTGAGGGCTTTGCTCAGAGTTAAAGCTGTTCCTTTATAGGTCCTAACTTTGCAATTTATTAAAGCAGTACACCTTAGTGAGGCATATTGGCTGTTGCTACTTCCATATCATGAAGCAACAATTTACAAACTGGAACTACCTTTTTGTTTTCCCTCTGAAAGTAATTATTAGCTACAAAACTGTAATAAATCAAAGCACTTAAAGATGGCCTAAGGGAGCTTTTACGTTCATAAAACCTCATCAGTCAGGGTTGAGTTTTGCAAAAACTCCAAGGACTGTTCCTTGTTTCATTTTTATTTGAACTTTCAGAGCAATGAAGTTAAGAAGGTTTGGATTAAAGGTTTTCACTGGGTGCTTTTTTTAAAAAACAACAAAAAAAAATACTGTTATCGATGCTAATTCACATGTTAGATACAGTAAATCAATTCTAATTCCCAGATTGCAAAACATCTAAGCTGGAATGAAGAAGAAATACACATTTCTATATTTTTCACAGATCTACCCATGTCTAGCCAGACCATTTAATTGATTATATTACTCTGTATTTGAGGATGGTTTGCCTTGAGCAGGGAGGTATCTTCCAGAAAAGGACACATCGTGTCTCAGCAGTGGTGGAGAGCTAATGCCAGGCTTAGCCAGAGCATCAGCACTAGTGAGGTTAGAAGGTGCCCTTACTGGACTGGGAGCTGCAAACATTTCATATGCTCACAGAGCTTACTGCAAACGCAGGCACCTTGACTCCTTGCTTAACAGGGGCAACTTTATTTTACATACTGCAGATATATTTTGCATTGTGCACAATGCTATTGAAAGTGCCTTGAAGTTCTGGCAGAGGATACAAAATATCTCATGAGGTGGGGAGGTTGGGTTAGATGATCTTTAATGGTCTCTTCCACCCCAAACCATTCTATGATGATATGATATGCAGGAAGAAATCTCTTGAAAGAGAAGCTAGCTTCAACACTGGCAAAGACTGTGCTGTTACGGTGATTTGGGCAAAGAAATATGGCAGCTCTGCTCCTGAAAATGCTAAAAATAATTTCTAAAACTGTTTTAAGTACTGAGCCTTTAGTTTTATCTCAGTAAAATGGATTTCTTTTCTTTATAGAAAAGTCATTCCTTTTTTATAGTGAATTAAGTCAGAGTTTCGAAAGCTGATATATATGCTCTTTTAACAAACTGAATGGGACTAACTTAATGGCAGTTTTTGGTAGGGCAGACAAGGTTAAAAGCATTAGTAGAGAGAGCAGAGACACGGACTGTCTGGAGAATATCTGTTGGAATAGTTGAGGTGGTTTTAGCAAGGACAGTGTAGTTACAAACTGTTTTCTGTTTACTGTCTTTCTTCCAGACAGTAAATCTAGTAATCCATTAGTACTTGTAATGCAAAGAAATAGAGTGGGGTGGGGGGAGAAGAAATGGCTGATGTAGCTATATTGGGAATATCACAGGCGTAAAGATGAATTGGTGCAACTGCAGAAGAAAGAGCACAGCCCTACAGCGTAGCTCAGGTGGGCACGGGCTGGAGCTGTTGATTTCTCATGTTTTAAGTCTTTCCCCTTTGTTGTCCCCCTGCTCCACTGCAGCAAAGGTAAAGAGATCACAGAAGAAAAAGTTATCTTCCAATGGTGTATTATTTTTCATAGATACATAATCTAGAAATGAAGCTGTTACTGTAATTCTTACTGTATTTATGGAGTAGCTGCAGGCTTGATTAAAAAACAAACCAACTGGAAAAACCAAACCAAACCAAACCCCAAAAAAGTGTCATAAATTGGTGGGGACTGTTAAACTGCTGGACAGGTGGTTAGAGGTGTTTGAGAAATGCAAGTGTTACTTTAGGTAACAGTCTAGACCATGGCATAGTGACATTGCATTGATATGCAGGACCAGCTGTCTAAAAACACTAGATCTCCATTAAAATAGACATTTTTAAAATTATTATTAAAAAGTCATTGAAGTATGAAATGCAAGATTGGAAGAACAATGCAAAAGGAAAATTAAAGAATTGGAAATAATTCTTCCATTTCAAACACTCTCCACTTAAATGCCAGTGTAATCTCTGCTAGTCATTAACTGAGATCAGCTAATGAAGAATGCACAAAACAATTAGGCTGTAGCTCTGCTATATGTTCAGTACTGCGAATAAAATTGTTACCTGGTAGTAATGAAGTGTTATTGGAGCTGACTGATAGAAAACTCCAGCTGACTTTGATGGGAAAAGAGAGGAGCCAGGATCTTGCTCTCCATCTTTAGCTAATGGAGAGACTTTTAACATCATTGAAAAGGGAAAGAAATTCTGCTTCAATTTTTCACTGAAACACCTCCAATAAATAGGATTATACATTTGTAAGCTCTTCTGGTCTAAAATAAACTCAGCAGACTAACAAGTGCCTGCTCAAACAACTGAGTGGCCTTATTGTAGAGGGTGAAAAACAACTGTGAAATGCAGGCAGTGTATGTAGAGTCAACTCATTCCCTTTTAAATTTCTCTACACATATATTGGGAGAATTAGTGAAAATATTGAGCTCAACTGCCAGTGATATACTCATAAAAGTATGACAAATCACACAAACAGTCCCACATACATTTAATGGCATGTTCTCAAATGACAGGAATCTTAGCTGCCTCTAACATGTTAAAATCTATGCACGAAATCAGGCTGTGTGTGAAAGGTGAAACACTGAAGAATTAAACCAAGATGCTACTTTGGTCTTACAGTCTCTATGAGCAGCGAGAAGCATGAGCTCCTTTTTGATACTCCACAAAACTTCAGTACCTTTTTTTCTTTTTTTTTTTTCCTTAGAACTTCAAGCTCTCTTGGACATGTCTCTCCTTCCTCCCTAATAAAGATTTGTGAGTCATGCACATATTAATTCCAGGCTCAACAATCCTAATTTATGGGCTTTGTAGCTGCATGTGAAAATGCAGAGGAGCTCCCAGCTGGCGGCTGTCCGGCTGCCCTCTGGGACAGCCCCTTGGACTGTGCTCACACTGGGATCCTGCCAGCAGCTTCAGTCATCCCTTGCTAAACCTGCTAACAAGGATCCGTTGCCCATTTTTGTGTGGAGGCTGTAGTGGCAGCAGCAACAAATGGTTAGTTTTAAGCTTGTTTACTCCTTTTTGGCAACTCCTTCCCCACCTCAGAGGCATCTGAGAGGTCATAGTTGCAGCACTTCTGCTTCCCTTCCCCGCTGCAGGCACGTGTGTTCTCTATTCACCTTGCTGTAACAAGGTGAATCTTTTAATCTTCCAGTTCAAAGCCAAAACCAGTGGAAAGGTGTTCAAATGCAACAATTTGCATTTCTCTATAATGTCATCATCTTGAAAATTGTATTCATCAGTGAACCTCTGTGAGAAAGTCAAGAGCATCTGGTCCTGGAAAGGCAAGTATTAGGTGAACATCTAGTTTGACCATTGTTCACCATGAAAAATTACTTTCCATCGTAAGAAGATGATATTTACTTGGCATTGCTTTAGATCCATAAATCTCAGCTCCTTTTACTCTTGCCAAAATAGTTTTTGTTCTGAAAAGAAAACGTCATAGACTTGACAGCTTTAAGACTTTTATCTAAAGTTGTTGCTGTTATATGGAAGATGCATGAAAGTTATAATGATGGGGAGAAATGTGAAAACCTTAAAATAAACTTTTTTTGGAACTGGAATGATCCAGTGAAATGAGTAGAATTACTGTATTATAAATCATGGTTTGGCCCAAAGTCTGAGTATTTTCTGCAGTTTTTGGTAATTCCATGTAAGGCTCTTGTAATTTTGTCAGCATACGACGTGTGCAATCAGTGTTGCCATTTCTTTCAGGTTAGCCCTAGTCACACTTGTTTCCATTATTTTCTAAATGTGCTTTTAGGGCTGAGTGGTGGTAAGTTTTTTCTTCACCTGTGAAGAAACGTAGAGACAGGGAGAAGGATCTCATAATGCTTCCTTAAACCAGACTGTCAACAAACCGTAACTGGTTTCCAGAGAAAGCAAATATTCACTTATGTTTTCATAGCACAGAAACCATCATCTCAAACTGGGAATAGTGCCAGCAAACTGATCCCTGAATAAGCAGTTTACTTGCTCAAACTCTTAGGCTGCATGAGAATCGGCACTTTTTTTTCCCCCCCAAATACCTCTGTTACTTGAGATAAGTAGTCCAAGTGTTGGCACATAGGCATGGTCAAGGGTTCATACTTTGGATTTCCGTTTGGAGAGTTATTGAGTTTAAAACCTGGTACCTTCCCTTCACTCAGCCTTTACTAGTTATTTAGAGTTAGTTAATAACAAGTTGCAACTATAGGAGTAAGTGAATTTCACATGTTTTTATGGGTTTAGATGGGATCTAATCTGATGGAATAGGAACAAATTTGCTCTTTGATACGTTCGATGTGCCTAATGTGGGAAGTTCAAGTTTTTGGGTATGCTTGAAAGCTGCTGACTGAGGAGCTATGAAAACCTAGGTCATAACCTAAATGCTAGCATCAGCATGACATCCAGTGTTAAGTTTCTTCGAGTCTAGCTTGGGCTGCTCCTAAAATTGTGAAGGAAGAAGCTGAACAGTCTCAGGCACAAGGTCTGGGGGTATGCGTTCAGTCTGTTTCCTCCAAAGCAGCAGGAACAAATGGAAGTGTTAGGGGGTCACCTGGCTGAGACCTTGTAATGAGCTTGTGGCACAGCTCGGCACATGCTGCTGAGGCCGAGTCTGCTTTGGACCAGTGCCAGGCTGGAAGGGAAGTCTTCAGGGGTGCGTTTCATCAAGTGTGCTGTTAAGAAGCTGCATGCGCACTCCTCGTTGGTACTCTGTGGTTTCTTTTATTTTTTCTTTGTCAGTTTGCTTAGTTTCTTTATTGGCTTCCTGAAATTCTCCAAGGAGAACGGAAAAGCTTTAATAGGCAATAAAATTGAGCATTTTAAAACAACAATAGTGAAAAAACGACATTAGTTTCTCAAACTATGTGGTGCTGGGGATTTTATGTAGTATTTAAGAGGGGGTGTATTTTTATTTCTTTTAATATTTTTAATTACTCTTTCTGAAGCAATATCAGTATTCTGAGAGATAGAGAATAATTATTGCAGAAGTGGGAGCACAGGAAACTCAGGTATTCTGAACCAAAGTGATAGGAACTGGAAAGTTCAGGGTTGCACGTTATTCCTGCTACAGGTGAAAGCGCTGTAAGCTCTCACAGACGTCGCAAAGGTGCAGAGACATCCGGGGGATTTTCTCCTGCAATAGAGTCAAAATTAGCTCTCTTAATGCTTGTCTGCAGGGAAGATTTGGCAGTGCAATTAAACTGGTCTAGTTACACAGATGTCACTCCTTGTTGGGTCACTCTGGTTTCAGGAGGACTGCCCAGGCAGGGAGGTTATACCAGAGTAACCACGGCAATGTGCTGCCACATGAGCATGGTGAGGCCAGTTGCCAGCTGGTGCCTACCAGGTGGTTGCCATCTGAGATGCTCAGGACAGCATTGCTCATGGTGAAAAATATTGCTGAGCTGTGCCAGGGCCTTAGGCAGGACATGCATTCCCATCAACACCCTGAAAATAAACATTTTAAGTTATAAGTCAAATCATTTCCCTATGTATATAAGCTCCAGCTGCCTTTGATAAACCTCCTATCACAGTTTGCTTTCACAGTTCGATTTGAAAAAAAAAAAGATGAGATTAACTGTTAATATTCAACAGGCTTCTGATGTTGGATCCTTAACCCAGTTTCTCACCACCCCAATCTCCTACTGCCCCTCTTTTTCATCCTCCCCATGGCTGCAGAGCGATTCCTGACTGAGGGAAAGGCTGGGAAAGGGTGACTAGCTGGAAGGGTGGGTGACCTGGCTCCAAGTCTTTGCTTTGCCGTGGATTGTCTGTATGGTCTTGAGTAAGGCAATCCCTCTGCAGTTTGATTTCTGCCCTGCAAAGGCGAGGAGCAGCATGTCCATGACTCCTGGAAGAGTTGTGATAACGGTGTCAGAGAAGATGAGTTGCACGGGTTGTGCAGACTGAGCAGTTGGGTCAGTATCTCAGCTGCGTTGCATTTCCTGGGAGATAGGGACTGAAAAGTTGTTTGTACCCCGGCCAGGCTGTTTTTGTGGGGTAAATCCAGTTTGCCCTCCCTCCTCTTCCCTTACTGAGCAGTCTTCCAGAGTCTTAACTGCCCCAAGCAGGTTTCTGTTTGTCTTAATGCGCTAAAAAGTATCTTTCTGAAAAAGGATTAAATCCCCTTGAAAACCCTTGTGACATCTGGTTATTACAACCTGCAGAAATAATTGATTTTAAAGTAGGAAGGTTCATGACACTTCTCAGGTCATTTGTCTTGCAAAGATTTGGATGGAGAAAGACAAACCTTATTCAGAGAGGGATGTTCTGATGTTGACTTTTCGATGTACAAGATACCACAGTTCATTATGGGACAGGCTCTTCTGTTGCTGTCAACGTTTGCTACCAACAGATTCAGAAAAATTGACAGTGCTGGATGTTAATGTTGGATATCAAAAAAGAGAAAAAGAAAAAAAGGGAGCGGCGAGGAACTGTTAAATCCGAGCTAAAGCTAGGGTGCTCTTCATCTCCTTATCCTCCCTGCGTAGCCTCCTATGCTTGGCCTTGTCTGAACTGGGGTTATTTATTTGGTTAGTGGTTTTTGCAGGGTGTTCCTGAACTGCTGAATATTTTGTGTGTTCGTCAGCTTGCATAATTTACTCTTACTTATCTTAACCAGTCTCTGTCTGAGGGGGAAAAAAGCGCGTATCTTGTGTGGGAATTCTATTATACAGTTGTTAAAAGCAGCTGTTTGAATCCTACTATTCAATCTTTTCTTTACTTCATTTCAAATGGGACAATTCAGATTGTAAGTTTAGCTCAAGGATATACAATGAGGGTAATCAAACGTCTTTATATGGCCTCAGATTTGTGTCATAAAGAACTGCAAAAAAGGCATCCAAATGCAGCATTGAAAGTTAGATGGCAATTTATTTCTACAGTGTAATCTGGCAGTTGTTTTCCAGGCTTGGAAGTACTCTGCCGTGGTTCATATGCTCTAGAGAGAAAGAGACCCTCATGAACGTGTTGCACACTGACCTTATACGTACCTTCCGTGTTTCAGAATTTGTTTACTGGTGTAACTGGAGGCATACCATATCCCTGACATAAAAGTGAAGGCATAGGCTAGTATTTTATCTATAGTCAGCTGTGTTCCCTCTTCCAGCCATAACACATCTTCAGTGTCAGATGTCTGGTGGTGGGAGAGACAAGCTGTAGCTTTTTAACAATAAATGGATCGTGCTAGCAACCCAGTCTGGTCCTCGGTCAGAATATTGGACAGGGCGGTGGATAGGACCTGCTGGGTCCAGTCCCTTTCCTTCTCCAGGCTTTGGCTGTCTTTGCCTCCCTCGCCAGGTTAGTGAGTGTCTTCAGGTGGGGCAGCACTTGGCTGAAATTCACCCACTTCTGTTTTCTCTTAAAAGCTGTCCATGGTTGAGTCTCCTTCTTTTTTTTAAAAAAAAAAAAACTCTTATTCTGCAGAGAATTATTTTCAGTGGGAATAGTTGATTATTGTTTCTTCCAACATGGAAAGCAAAAGACTACTGTGTCCTTTCAGATCATTTCAGATCACTGCTGGATCTTTGTTGCTTTTTTCTGAGGAGGCAGCCCAGGCTGGCAAACTCAGACTGGGTCTCCAGTCCAACAGGCACTATTCAACTGTGCACTTTATGCAAAGTCTGAGATGCTTTTGCAATCGTAGGTATTTGGGGGGAAGCGCACAATATAGTCAATGCTTCAGAGGATCCGTCTCTGTGCAATTTCATCAGTGCTGGAGCTCGCTTGCTTGGTCTCTGCATTGGGCTAAACAGCGATGGTGGGGAGGTTTTGTTCAAAACTTGCCTCGGTAAATTAAAAAAAAAAAACAAAACACAACACAGTATTTCTACAGCTGTATCCGGTATAAATAATTACCTTTGAGACCGCTGGTAAGTTTTGTAGCAAGTTTTATTCAGACACGTCCTCTGCAGAAATGACTATCGATACTCAATCTACCGTCCCTGTACATTTCGGAAGGAGTTTATCCAATAGCGGCTGCCCGAAAATGTCCTTCGGCTTTACGAGCGGCGGCTGCCACCCAGCGGCCGCCCGCCGCCGCCACGGGGCCGAGACCGGGGCCGGGAGGGGACCGGGCGGCCGCTGCGTTTCGCTCTGCCGGGGCCGGGGAGTTCGTACCTCGGGCGGTCGTACCACACCTCGTCACTTGAAAACCAACAAACGAACCAAACCCAAACCAAAATAAACAAAAACCAAACAAAAATCAAAGCAAATCAACAAACAAAAATAAAAACACGGGAGGGAAAAAGCTAACCTACAAAACATCCCTTGACTTCAAACGGTAGGGGCTTGATTGTGTTGGGGGGTGTATTTGTTATTTATTGCCCGGGGAGGGGAAAGCCCACAAGGGGCTGGATGCTCCGCCTGCCCAGCGTTTCGCTGGGCACACGCGTGTGGTTGCTTGAATTCGGCAAAGCCCTCCCTGGAGCTCACAGGGGTCTGCAGGTGCAGTGGGGAGGTGTGGGGTGTGCTCTCTAGGCTGCCCAGAGCAGCCAGCTGCTTTTGAGATCAGGGGCTTTTGGGGGCTCCTGCAGCATCAGTGACAAGGGAGGAGTTGGCATTGTCATCTGGTTTTGTATTTTAATAGAAGTAAACGTTTGCTGAAGGAATACCCTGTGTCTGCTGAAAAAGTCTATGCCAAATAACCTCTTCCCCCCTCTGCACCCCCAAAACCCAAAAAAAATGAAGGAAAAAGGAAAAAAGCTGCAGGATGACTTAATTTAAACAGGTCAAAGAAGAAAGGAAAGCATAATTTGCTGATGTACAAGACCACAACTTAAACATGATGTAGGGGAAAGAGCTGATATTTTGTCCTGACTTAATAATCATGATTTTACTTAGAAGATTTTTTTCCAAAAATGAAGTACGTTTGATAAGGGTGATGATGTGGCTTAAATAGTTTAGCCATTCAAACTGTTCTTGAATTATCTGACATCTATTCATTGAAATGAAGTTCTGCCTTTGGCTTTTTTCAAGGCCTACATTTGAAACTACAGATTTATTTGCCATTTATAGCCACTTCATATCCAAAATCACTACTGGAAGGCTGCTAGAATTTGCATTGTATTTTAGTATTAACCATTGTAAGATCAGTAGTCTGTTTATAGCACAGAAAAGTTGTCTTATTGTGTTCTTTCCTGCCATTCCACACTACCTTTCTGAAATCGATGGAACCAAGCAAATTGGAAGGGAGAGAACAATTTGGGTTGTTTATGATATTCTGGACAGAAATAGATGAGGCAACTGACTCCATTCTGTTTTATGATAGAGAACTGTGGATATAAACAAAATGCTGAAGGATCCTCGAGAGAGGTTCTCCGCCCCCTCTACTCTGCCCTGGTGAGGCTGCATCTGGAATATGGTGTCCAGTTCTGGGCCCCTCAGTTCAAGAAGGACAAGGAGCTGCTTGAGAGAGTCCAGCGCAGGACCACAAAGATGATTAAGGGAGTGGAGCATCTCCCTTATGTGGAAAGGCTGAGGGAGCTGGGTCTCTTTAGCTTGGAGGAGACTGAGGGGGGACCTCATTAATGTTTATAAATATGTAAAGGGTGACTGTCATGAGGATGGAGCCAGGCTCTTCTCAGTGGCATCCAATGATAGGACAAGGGGAAATGGATATAAGCTGGAACATAGGAGGTTCCGCTTAAACATGAGGAAGAACTTCTTCCCGGTAAGGGTAACAGAACACTAGAACAGGCTGCCCAGAGAGGTTGTGGAGTCTCCTTCTCTGGAGATGTTCAAAACCTGCCTGGACGCGTTCTTGTGTGATCTGATCTAGGTGGTCCTGCTCAGGCAGGCGGATTGGACTAGATAATCCTTTGAGGTCCCGTCCAATCTCTAACGTTCTGTGATTCTGTGATCCTTTGGTGCTAAGAGATTTTGATTTTCCCCATTGCTAATGCCAGATATCTTTAAAAGGTTTCATTTACCTTCTTTTGTTTATATCTTTTAGGCATCAGACTTTATATCCCTTCTCTGTGACCCTGAGTACTTAAAACATGATGACATTCTTCATGAAAACTGAGCTTTTCATAAATAACATGATTCCAGGAGCTGAAGCTTTAAAAGGAAATCTATAGTTATATACCTTTGAGAAAGCTCCAAGTTATGAAAATTATGTTAATTAATTGGCAATAATTGGGGGTTTTGGGGTTTTGCATGCTTTTTTTTAGTTATCAAACCATCTGTGGCTATTATCTATAGATAAATAGGAATGAAACTGACCAACAATACTGCTGAATATTGTTCTATTAAAACTATATGCTAGGGAGGGGTGAGGACTCAGCCACCTCTTTTGCTAAGAGCCAGCTTGGGACTATACTGACTTCTAGCCTTGAACGTTTTTTTCCCATTAACTATCAAAGCCTGACTTATCCTTCATATAGTACTGTCAAGGAGTGTGATAAATATCTTGCTGATTATTTATATACTTCATATAATTCTGGCTTATTTTTGACAGGTAATCATATTAGTCTTTGCTGCAATCTAGCTTGTGCTATAAATGTTTTTCCCATGCTGTCGGGTTGCTACGTTAAGTTGAGCACAGGGACTGTCTGCCACAGACAGAGAGAAAATGGTGCTGCATGAGAAAATAATGCTCAAAAATCTCTGTTTGCAAGTCTAAACAGGAGAGAGGAAGAGATTGTTTACTGGGGGACTTCATACAAGAACAAACAACTTTTTTGTTTCCAGTCAAGATCTGTTGACTGAAAAACTGCTTTAGCTGCTAGGATTTAGGGATAGTAACTCTAATAATTGGTAGTAGCCTCCTATTAATGGGTAAGAAAGTTGTGTAGGAAGTTGGCAACATGAACAACATCATTTACAGAGCCACTGGAAAGTTCACAGTAAGACAACTTTTTCTTTTTTGATAAATGAGCTGGTAACTTTTTTTAAAATCAGGGTCAACCTTCACTGCGTTGTTTCCAAAGAACGCATAATGTTCACATCTGGTTAGGCCTGACTGAACAGAGAGCATCAGTGGCTTTGTGTCCTACCTTCCAGCATGGGAAAACTGTAGGATAATGTGCTGGAAAAGAGATTCCTGTGAGCACTAACCCATTCTTCACAGAGATTGCTGGCGTCACTCCTGCGGAGGTAGCAGAGCTGCCTAATGGATTTCTCTTCCCCCTCCAGAGCGGCAGCGCTCTGTATACATTGTCTGCAACGCACAGCACAGTGTATATGATCAACAACCAAAGTACACAAACCCTAGGTCAGATGAAAGTAAGGCAGCTAGCAGACACTAAATATTTTCAATAGGAGATGAGGGTTTTTTGTTTTGTTTTGATTTGGTTTGGTCTTTAACTAAGCTTAAGATTGCCGTTGGCAGTCTGTCCAAGCTGGTGAACTCTGCTAAGGAAGAAGTACTGAGCCATTTCCTTGGAAAGCAGCTAAAAATGCTTTTTTAAAACAGTGACTATTTTATTGTGCACTCTTTCATTCCATGCAAACCTTTACTTTGCTTGTGTTAATGTCCAAGTGTCATGACCTGTGCATGGGACGTGTGCGTGCAGATAAATGTCTTGAGTTAGACTGACTCCAGATGGAGAGCAACACCATCTGCTACCTCTAATTCACAGCCCCAAACACCATAGATCTGATCCAAGGGAATGCCTGTGTGCTCCTCTGCTTGCAGTATTTCCTAAACGTTTCTCACACCTCCCATAGGAGTCAATCTTCATGTCCCAGCTTCATTACAGCAGTGAAAGAAGACTTGCTACTGCACGTTTTTATTCATACCAGAGTTTTCTGTTACAGGATCTATAAAGAGGAAAAGAGCAATGGCAACTCTTCCTGTCAGCACCCTGATTTCAAAAGGCAGCATTGTTCCTGCAAGGAGGAGGAAGGAGAGGGTAAAAAAACATGAACAGTTAGAAAACTAAAAGCAGCATTTCCTTGTTCCTCCATTTTGGCAGAAGTATCTCGGAACGTGACAAAGTTTTGGTACTCGTTGATGCTGAAGATCTGTGTAGGGGTTCCCAAGCGGTGAAGATGCTGACCTCTGCTCTGAATTCCCGAACCTGTTGTGAACTTTACTGTACTCACTTAGTGTCCCAACCCCTCTGAAGTCTCCATGCTCTTCCAGTGTTTTAAATGAATGAAAATGAGGACTGAAGAAATTGCAGTAAAGGGGTGACAAAGTTTTTCCTGACCAAATTTTGTCCTGATCCTTACAAATCTCTGTAGCATAACAAGTAAAGTCAAATGGTAAAATTTAAGGTTTCCTTAGCACAGCTATGTCCAGATTTAATAATTTACTATATAGTTTGCATTTGAAGTCACTGTTAGAGATATTAGAGACCTTTCTGCATCATTTCCTCTTTATTTTATCAGTTACCAGAGTCTTTTCTGTTGTACCCTCATGTACTGCTTTGTAATAAACATGAAAAAGAATTACTCTCACCCCTCAGACTTTGTAGTTAGAACTGTTACCATTTGACATAATGGCAAACTCAACTGTAAAATTGAATTCAGTATGGAGAGTTTACTTAGAGTTCAGAACTGTAGAATTTTCTGATCAAAACTCTCTTCGTATTTCATGACCCAAAGGGTATTTTGGAGTGTCAAAAGGAGCTCATGTGCACAGATAACAGTGGGGCTTTATAGCAAGGTTGTGTTTGACCAGTTACCTTTGTCACAAACTATTTTCAAGGATATTCTACTATGATACATAGTAAGTGTACAATAATTTTTAATACCCAAGGTCTAGAACCACCATTGCTGCTTACGTGTCTACCACACTTCTGGCTCCTCTCATATTTTAACTTGATGAATCTGATCCAAATTCCATTGGCATTAATGAAGAACACTCATTGACTTCAATAATCTTTGAATTGCATCTAGTATCAACTGTATTAGCATAATCAAGTGAGAGGTAATTGTTACGGATGCATTATTTAGCACTGATGGGGGAGATACTGTCAGCTTCCAGTGTCAGCTGGTGTTAGATGTTATTTTATAAGGGCTTGATTATTAAATTACTATTGCAGGTTATGAACCTTTCAGTTGTGCTTTTACTTCTTACTCTGCAGCATTCTGTATTTATGTTATCATTCCCTTAAAGCATACGTTGGAAGGGTTCAGCCACTCCAAATCTGTACTCTCTTCATCCGTGAAGCGGCATTCCTTATAAACCCGAGTGAAGCGAGGGACAGGATGTGCCTCACGTTCCTCTCTGCATCACGTAGTGAGACACATCCTGCATTGCTGCAGACAAGGCTTTCACCTAACAGCACTCATTTGTGCATAAATTGGGAGGAGGAGTGTGCCAGGCTTCTGATGCTGCTAATTCAAGTCAGGCTCCTGGTACGTAGTGCTCCTATAGCTTGAAAGATGCTGAAGGCCGATAAAACAAAGAGTATCAAACTACCGATGCCACATCCTGGAACTTACCCAGATCAAGCCTTGTTTGAGGGGTATGATCAGCAGTTGTAAAACAGGCAGTTTAAAGTAGGAAGCAAGATGCTGGCAGGTCACGCGTGTTATGGCAAAGCTCTCATCCAGCTGTTTTTAGTGATAGTGTCAGGTGTTGCCCTGTCCATTAGAGGCTCTGCCTGTGCCTGGGACGTGAGCATGGTTGGGTTGGTACGTGCAATAATGTGTGTTCTGAAGATTTTTAAAATCAATATTCAGCTTGATTGAATCTAGAAATACTTGCCGTGCCAGTTGCTACCAGTTTAAAAGCCATACTTAATCACAAGTGAGCAAGTTCAGAGGCCAACAGTAGTGTAGAAATAGGAGGGAGGATAGTTTCTACAGCAATAATCTCAGGTTTTTTAATACTTGTGGAGCAGTCAAAAATAGTTTTGTTGGTGATCAGGGCTTTTTTCCAAAGAGCTGCAGGGGACGTAGACCTGCCTTCCAAGAGCACGTAATTTGCTTTTAGTGAAATCCAAAATTATTAACTGTCATATTAGCCAATGCGTATACGTGTGTTGGCAGTTAGAATAATTTCACTTTAGATCCTAACATTCACGCTGATGGACTTCTGTGCCAGTGGAAGACTTCATCAGTCAATAAAAGTTGTTCTGCAACCTTATTCCATACTGCAAAAGCCAGACCTCACCCAGTGAACCAGAAACAAAACCTTCCTCTGCCTTGCCAGATGGGAGTGAAGATGCTGGAGAATAGTGTGCTTTAAATTTTGGGACAAAGACACATGTGCGTGTCATATTGGCACAGTGGTGTCACTGTGGGCTGTCCTAATTACCCACAGGATAAGGGAAACCTGCAATGTTACACCAGTACGTAAAGACGACTCCTCACTGGGGTGAATTGGTGCACTTCCAGCCGAGAGAGAAGAGATGGCCCATTAGTGTGTGACTGTGGTACCCAGGTCTGCCTGAGGAATAGGTCATTAAAACCAGAATCTACTCTCCATTGCTACAGAAGCCAAACCTTGCAATCTTTCTCACAAATCAGAGCAGGTAAAGTGGGCTGAAGCGCTAAGGAATAATGTTTATAAGATGTTAGTACAAGTGCATGATTTTAACATGGAGCTGTTTACATAGGTATTGAAATTAAAATATAAAATTGGGCAGGGTTCTGCCTGGTACAGGCAAAAGCATGGAGCTAGATGATGGACAAGTTTGGAACATGTTTTGTGAAGGGATCAATATAAAAGAGCTTCAGGAAGGGTACATAAAGGTGATTTACTTTTCACCTTTTTCTCGCTTACTGCAGAGAAATATAATTGAACTTCAACTAGTCTCTGAATTATTTGGCCTTCTGTTAAGGTGGAAGAGAAGGACCTTTGATAGATGTTTATTATGATCCTGATTGCTGTGTATCATGAGAATCAAGGGAGAAAAAAGAAAAAAACAGTCTTTTAAAGTCTGTTTCTACTGTGTGCCATTTCACCTCTGTGGTTTTCCTTGCCATCTCTATCCCAAGTACTTGCTTGTAGCATCCAGTAATGCACAAGCTGCCATCACTCGCCCTTCGCTCTTCTTTTTCACCCTCCCCCTCCAAATATTAGTTTGAAAACAAGAAGTTAGTCACTTAGAGTTTTCACTGCGTTTTTTCACCACAGTATTTCTAACTGTTGAAATTGTTTTCTAGTTTTTGAAATAACTCATCTAAGATGAAGTAATTTTCCATGTAAATTAAATTTCATAACACAAATTCATATGCTCCTCAAAATAAAATGCCTAAGTAAAATAAAGTAACATAATCATGGTAAAGTAATGGATCTACAAAAATTCCTTAGAACTTACAGTGGAACTCATCAACAGGACATATTCCCAGTCCACCGAGTTCAATGTACATGGTTCAAAACCACAGATAAAGTATTGGAGACATCCTGGTTGTAACTGGAAAGCCCAGAGGGTTAAGCATCCTTTAAAATAGGACAAAGATGTCTGTGTTCCACAAAATGCCAGAAGAGTTACATATGTTTGCCAAGTTGCAAAATTCACAGAATAAAGCAGGAAAAACATACATGCCGATAAGGAACAGTTTGCTGATTTTTGAAAATCAAAGAGCTTGAAAAGCTCTAATAATAGATTTATTGCCAAACAACATCCTTTGTAATTATTTATTTCTGGACAGATACAGGATGGTCAGCATCCCGGTTTATTTCATTTTGTTTGTGTAAGTAGAACACTGAAATGCTTAACTGGGAATAAGTGCTGATGAAAGGTGCATCTAAATTTATCCCACATTGTATGGGGGTGGCATGGACTTGGGAAATCTGAAATCAGATCATTGGATTGTAAATGTTGATTAGTGATTTAAATAGTGCAAGTATATCCCAGGCCAAAGTGTGTAGTCAGAGTCTGGTAGGGATAGCCTGGACGACTATTGGGTGAAAACATGGAACTTTTATTCTCCTTTTAATTTCTTCCCACTGATCTAATTAAATGCTGTCTGAAAGCAGTGGTTCAGGCTATAATAGTGTAGATATTACACTACTAGATGTACATTATATTATTAGATAGTATATATATAGGCAGAATTTTTTAAGCTGTAAGAAGGTGGAAAGCTTTTCCTATGTTTTAAATTATTTAATGGGGTGATGACATTACTACTGTCTTACCCGGTGGAAAGCGCTGAGTAGGTGTTTCACACCCCAGCTGTTGAGAGGTTGCTCCATCCATGAGCACGAGTCACCCCCTAAATGGGCTGGTTGTCTCACCGCTCCGGTGGCCTGGCCCCAGCAGAAGGTGCTCAGGCTCTCCTGGGAACTGTTCCCCACTCCGTCCACGTTGTTACTTAGTTTTGCCTGTCCGCTTCTCGAGGTTAAGAGAAGAGCCCACAAGCACACCAAGGGCGTTAGAAGAAGATGCTAAACATAGGACAATGTTAAAGATAGGAGCTTGGCAGAAGATGTAAGCTTTTAAATACTAAAACTTGGAGCTGTGGACAACATTCATCTAGATTGTCTCGGCAGTTTCCAAGCCACAGCACCTGCAGTGGTCCCAACTCATTAGGAAACATCAAGAGGTGTAGCGTGAATACTACCTCAGACCTCAATGCCTCAGAAAAAGCAAAAGATCTGATTAATCTAGTGAGAGCTTGATGGTCATATAAAGGTCTGCAACAGCATTAATTTGCTTGGAGTGATATTTTTTTGTCTGAGACTTGAAAGATTTTGAATCCTCACAAGGTTTATCTGTGAAAGCAGCTGAGCTTTAAAGATAGGCAGATGAAATAAATGGCAAATCTTGCATTGGAGTCTCCCAACTAACAGGCAGTCCTTAGATTGTTACATACTTCTCTCCTTTTCAGTTTACTACAGAAAGTTGCTGCTAAACTCCTCAGCCTCTTTTATCGGGGCACAAACAGGTCTGCGTGTCTATGGAAAAGAAGATGCAGCATTTAGATTGTCCTCAGATCTTGTTATCTCCATTTCTCAAAAAAAGCACTGCAAAGTCTTCTATGCTTTTCTTGGAGTTTGGGGTGGTTTTTTGGTTGTTAAAAGTGGTAATTATAAGCGCATTTAAATATGTTTTTGTAACTTCTTTCTATCACAGTAGTTTTGTGCATTAATCCAGTAATGTGTTGTGGCAGACTAGATGTTTTTAACATGTGGCTTATGATGAACTTTATGATATTTATATACGTAGCAAGCAGGAATCCACAGTTACGTTCCATACACAGAATGTAACTTCATACACCTTAGGGACTTACACTTCAGAGACTTTTAAATACAAGCCTCTGGCTCGAAGCTATCTTTCTCTTGGCTGCACATAGCACCCAGTAAAAATTTGGAGCTGACACGTCAGTTTTTGAGGTGTGGCAGAGTTATAGATGGTAATACAAGTTGAAGTTTTACAAATGATTATGTTAGAGACATGTAGGAAGCCTTGAGTTCCTTTATTATACGTTGTGCAAGCACTCAGTTAGCTGAGGCATACTTCACTTTTGAATCATAGGGAAAATGCCACTACCCAGCTTGCTTGCAAACTCGTTTGCTTAGAAGCCTCATTGCATCAGCGAAAACTACAGTGCGTGTTTAGAGTCCTCTGTGGAGCACAATGTTTCCTTTTCTTCGTTCAGTAATTTAAATGATTGGAGTGATACTTTTGACAAGGAAGAAATAATTTCATTGTTATGGATCGTTTTTCAAGTGAAACTGAGTTTTGGAATAAAGTGATGGTGAGTAAACCATGTGAGTGGGGAAGGAGGGATTATTTTTGGTCTGAGTTTTATTCAGCAGTTTCTGAAAACTAAGATGGAAGTGATTTTGGTGTTCTGACTGCAGGCTTATATGGTTTTTATTAAGTGGAAAACATAACATAACTATTAAAGAAGGGGCGAGACAGTAACAGGCACGCTTGCCGTCGTGTTCCATGGGAAAGTGGAATGTGATTTCTCTTTTAATATCGAAATACAAATCTGATTCACAGTTAGTTCATCTGACTTCTTCTGAAAGGGAAACATTCAGCTCATTAAACAGATGCATTTTGTCTAAGCCGCTGCTTTTAACATAATAGTAACCTGGATTTTCAAAATCATTTGTGGTATTGCTATCTAGATCTTTAAAGAGGAATTTTTTTAACTTAAAAAAAAAAAAGAAAAATAAAAGAAAAACCTGATTTTATTTCAGATAGGAGAAAACTTTTTGAATGACTAATTATAATCATTCTCTTTCTGGGAACTTTATTCTCTCTATTAACTGTATTCTGCATGTTCTGTAAGTAGCCATTTTCTTTTGTTACTCTTTTCTCGGTTTTTTGCCATCAAGATGCAAATAATACTTCAGTCTTTCAATTATCAATTTCATCCAAAGAGAGAGATTGTGGTTTTTAAGTTCAAGTTTTGCCCATAAGAGTAAAAAGGCCAGACAAAATAATGCTGCTTAAGTATAGGGAGGTAACCATATACGTAGCTGCAGGTTAGGACAAGTAAACTTTATTGTGCCTTCTCTTCTTGCTCATGGTAATCAGGACATTCGTGTTAGCCTGATGAAAAGAAAAAATCAGCCGGTTTTCTAAAGTAACTTAAGGAACACACTTTTTTCTGAGGGAGAGAGGTGGCGTGATCTAGCTGGTAAAGCATATAATCAGTGTGTCTGGCTTATCATCTCAGGCACCGCCACAGGCAGCCTTAAATGAGTTTGAGGAAGCCACAGTGCAACCAATTTTACTAAGCTTGCTTACAAGGTGAATTGCACTTTATTCATGTAGTAATGTACTCCCTTCTGAAAAAAATTCTTTCAGGTTTCCATCTTTTTAAAATATCACTAGTTTTTGTCTCCTTCACAGGGCTGCTGTGGTTCTTGTTCGTTCGGTGTGTTTAGTCTTTGATGACACTGTTTCGGCCATCTGTAGGTCTTTCCTCCATAGGCAGCGCTGCAGTTGGGAGAGAGTGTTGGATATAAAACAGGTTCAAATTTCCGAGCAATTAGTTGTATTTCCTTGTTTTAAAAAAGGCAACTAAAGTAACCATTTGGCTGTCCAACTGCAGAAAACGCAGAAGTACATAAACAACCTGAGTTTTAGACATGCAGGAGTTATGCTAATCTTTCTCCGTGTAATTTAGTGCAAGTTTGCAGGCGATGAAGTTCTTCTTTTTGCTGTCTTGTATATACGATTTGTACAAATGTCATTAACTCGTGACAGCGGGAAAGTGGAAATGATTGTTGGGTTGAACCTTTAGGCCGTGATCCCGCAGTCTGGTTGTAAATCAAGAGTGTTGTGGGTAAAGGCAACCTCTGTGGTTGTCTGAACAGATACATCGAGCAGTTTCCCATGCGCGGAAGTTACCTTTACAATTTAGTTATTTCAGGTGAGCTTGTGTCCAGTGACGACTTTGGAATTATTTCCCCTTCATGATTTGCTGACTGGTTTAAATATTTCTTAAAAAAATAAAGCTAAGAGCGCAACTCAGTCTGTTGGATTTTTTCCATGACTGAGGTTTTTTACTACCTTTCTCCCAGAATAGCAGCACTTCCATCTTCCCCTGACTGTAGTTTCCTCTCAGGTGAGCGCTCTCTGCCGGGAGCAGAGCCCTGTGCTCGGAGCCGAGCTTTATAAACACTTTGTGAAGAAGATGCAATTAAAACATCTGTCTATGGGATTTCCCACCTCTTGAAATCAAATTTTCAAATAAATGCCCCTATTTCCTAATGTTCTCCTATCACAGAGTGTTGCTTGTAGGATAATGCAATTTTCCTCATTGTTTTTTGCACCTGAACACCACTTAATAATTTAAAATGTTCAAAGGAGTGAAAATTATTTTTTCAAAAATAGAGCTATGGTTGTGTTAACACTGTAATTTTCAGAAAGGATTTTAAAAGAAAAGTGCTTGGAAATAGTGATTGTCATTTCAAATGCACTGCATTCCTGTCGAAGAAACCAATTGATTGTTATGGAGAAGATATGCCCGTGTCCGCATTGTGAGGGAGGTTGCAGCAATGCTGCTGAGCTCAGCTCTGGAAGAGATTCTCAAGTCACTCTGCAGAGCATCTCAGCACTGGAAGTTGGTGAGCTGGTTCCCCATGTGTCTTGAGGATGGGGTTATCTAGCCAACTGGATGAGAATGAGTCAGGATAGCTGATTATTGGTCGTGAGCCACGTCCTAGGTCAAAGAAAAAATGCCCTTTGAGACATGCTAATGCTTCAAAGATGGTGATGGACCCGTTCTCCTGATCACAGGCACTTTGCTTACTGCAGTTCCAGTTTTGAGATTTACTAAAGAAATACGTGATAACCAGAACATGGCTAATGATGTCAGGGTAAAAAGTGTAACAGTAGTAGGAAAGTGTTTAATCCTATAGTCATTTTATATTGAAAATTAGAGGGTGGGAGGGAGATCATTAGAGCAAAATGACTGTTTGATGCAGGGCAACCAAATCCTGTGGAAAGATTGGGGTTTTTTTCCTCATTTCCTGTTAGACACTAATTTCCTCCTGCCTCTTTTCATGTACCTATGGGTCAGGTTTGAACTGTGACTCTCAACAAGGGCTGATGAATGTGAAAGGTCTCTGAACTTTCCTTCATGGCTGCCAACGTCCTGAGCCCAGGCAGCACTCTCATGGGCTCAGGAGTGCCTCACCATCCTTATTGTATGCTGAAGCATTTCGTTTGGGGTGCAGCTAGTCACCAAGAAAACCTCTTGGTGAAGGGTGTTTTCTTCATATAAATTCGCAGCTGCTATGACATGCCAGTTGGTGTCAATGCAGTGTTTGAAACAGGCTGAGAGAAGGAGAGTGTAACAGAAGAACTGTTAATTGCCAAGTCACAGCTTTGTGGAGTCTGTCTTACCATAGGAATAGGATGTGCAAGTGTTTGCTTTTGGCCAGTGCAGTGTCACTCTGCTAAGATTTTTCGGATGTAGTTCAGAAACTTGGTTCTGCAAAACTGGAAGTTAGTTAACTGTGTGTGTTGCCGGCTTCACCACGCAATGGAAAGAGTGATCACACTTTCCTTTAATTAACGTGCTTAAAATAAAAAGACAAGCTATAAAGTGCTTTAGCGATAACATAAATAAAAGTACTAGTAGGTTTTAAACATGAAGAAGTCATGGTTTAGACAGAAAGCAAACCTTCTTCTGAACTCAAAGGTCTTCTGCAGTCTCAGGTGTAGAGAGGGGAAAGCCTGATTGTAAGCTCGGGCACAGCAAGGGAGTGGGCTGCGTCTTCTCCTTATTCAAAGCTCTAAAACGCTGATTGTAGCCAGCTTCCCTTGCCAAGCAGCGTTCCCACTATTTTTGAGAGACCTGCTCTTGTCTATATACAGTCCACCAACATGTGAAATGCTTTACCCATCGCTGACCAGGTGGAAAGTTCAAATTCATGTGCATGAAGAAACCGCCGATCCATTTGCATGATATACCACAGTTCTGCTGCTTTTTTTGTGGTTAGGTAGTAGATAGCAAATGATACTGAGGTATACTCTATATGCAACTATTACGGATTTTTTTTTCCCCCCTTACTCTTATTTCACTCCCATTTTACTGTCTCTGATTTTGCATTTCTTTTTCATCCCATGTGTGGAACTGAAAGCACTGTATCTACTGCACACCTGCATTTGTTTTCTGTCAAGTCATCCAAATTCGGAAAATCTAAACCCAATATTTACAGGTAATCTGCTCATCTGGAAGCTGGTAATTTTTTTAGGATCAGGTTGAAGGCTATATGCTTCCCCAGAGAAAAGACACATATACTGATGTTTATGCTTTGCAATAATAATATTTGTCCATGTGAGAAAGTGTGAAGTTTTTTTCTTCTGCCACGCCATATGGCTTATGACTATTTATGATCCAAACAATAACAGCTGCTGCTGTGTAAGAGAATCCATTCCTCTGAGCTGGAGACGCACTGAGTAGCGAATGACAAAGTATATGTCCACAGATGTATTCCAAATATCCTCATTTGCCACTCAACATCCTGTCTATCATTCTCCTCTTGGAAACTGTTGGAGCTTTTTTCTTATATGCTTAGCTAATGGGGAGGGCATTGACAGCTTGATTAGGGAATTTGGGAGCAGTTAGAGAAGCTGTGTGGGAGAAGGGAAAGGCATTCTGGTTGGGTGAAATGGAAAATGTGAATCATGCTCTTAACTGCTTTCAAGGAAAATCAATTGACTCTTTTAATAAATTAGCAGTTTCTAGTTGGAAGATTAAACCAGGTAGCCTTTAGCCCTTTAAAACATGGGTCATTTCATGTCCTTCATTGATGGTATGCTTAAAGTTTGGAATTCCGTATTACAAAGATACATTTTGCGTTTCTCAGCTAGCATCGGTCATTTGGGGCTTCTGTCAGTTGCCTGTTTGAGCCTCTTTGTTTCTGTGGTTTTCTCCTGGCCATTGTGATACTTCCTGAATTTTTGTATCAGATGCTGTAGGAGGTGACTTGCCATTGTCAGTCAATTCCTGTCGACAGCAAGAGGACAACTTCCAGTTATTATACAATTGGGCTACATGCCCGGCCTTTACCTATAGTGCTAAACCATGTCCGTGCCTGTCAGCAGGTTCTCTCATATTTGTGGAGAGTTGTTCGCGTACCTGCTCTTTCCTAATAGGTTAGACAATTGACACATTATGTTTATTATGACTTATCTCGCAAAAGCATATCCTAGGGAGAACAAAATGTTCAGGGGGAGTATTCTCCAGGCATATTCTTCCTGTCACACCATAATCTAAGAGTGCTCATTGGCAACAAAGAATTGCAGGTTTCTTGCAGTTGACACATCATCTGCCATGAAGCTTTGCTTGTAGATAAAACCCACTGGATTTCATCTGACTTCAGAGTGCATTGAAAGGTGGCTATGAATAGAAGTGATCACATTTGCTAACACCGTTTTCTGTTACCTAAAATCATAGAATCGTTTAGATTGGAAAAGACCTAAAAGATCGAGTCCAGCCATTAACCTAACACTGCCAAGTCCACCACTAAACCATGTCCCTAAGCACCACATATACATATCTTTTAAATACCTTCAGGGACAGTGACCCAACCACTTCCCTGGGCAGCCCCTTCCAATGCTTGATAACTCTTTCTGTGAAGAATTTTTTTTGTACTATCGAATCTAAACTTCCCCCGGTGCAACTTGATGCCATTTTCTTTCATCCTGTCACTTGTTACTTGGGAGAAGAGACCAGCATCGACCTCGCTACAACCTTCTTTCTAGTAGTTGTAGAGCATGATAAGGTCTGCCCTCAGCCTTCTTTTCTCCGGGCTAAACAACCCCAGTTCCCTCAGCTGCTTCTCACAGGACTTGTGCACTAGACCTTTCACCAGCTTTGTTGCTCTTCTCTGGAACACACTCCAGTGCCTCAGTGGCCTTGTAGTGAGAGGCCTAAAACTGAGCACAGTATTTGAGGTGCAGCCTCACCAGTGCTGAATACAGGGGGACAATCACTTCTCTAGTCCTGCTGGCCACACTATTTCTGATACAATCCATGATGCTGTTGGCCTTCTTGGCCACCTGGGCACACTGCTGGCTCGTATTCAGCTGGCTGTCGATAAATACCCTCAGGTCTTTTTCTGCCAGAAAGCTTCCCAGCCACTCCTCCCCAAGCCTGGAGTGTTGCATGGGGTTGTGGTGACCCAAATGCAGGACCTGACACTTAGCCTTATTGAACCTCATACAGTTGGCCTTGGCCCATTGATCCAGCCTGTCCAGATCCCTCTGTAGAGCCTTGCTACCCTCAGGCAGATCAACACTCCTTGGTGTCATCTGCAAACTGTACTAAGGGTGCACTCAATCCCCTTGTCCAGATCATCGATAAAGGTATCAAACAGAACTGGCCCCAGTACTGAGCCCTGGGGAACACCACTTGTGATCGGCCACCAGCTGGATTTAACTCCATTCACTGCAACTCTTTGGGCTTGGCCATCCAGCCAGTTTTTTACCCAGTGAAGCATACACCCATCCACAACATGAGCAGACAGTTTCTCCGGAAGAGTGCTATTACCGTGGAACCTTCTCATTGAAAAGCCTTAAAATTTAGCCAGATGAATTCCTTGACAGCATATAATGGTTTCTATCATTTACATTTATTTTTTTTTTAAATGCATCTTTAGTACTCATATGCCACTGGGAGTTTTTCATGTCAGGGCTACAGCTGCTGTGGAAACAAAAGGACTGAAAAGAACCTTCTGAGCCTTACTGGTAGTTAGGCTGGCAGCCCCAAACCTTGCTGTTTCAACAACCCTTTAATCTGGATGCTTTTATGGTCGTGATGGAGAGATGGTTTTAACTTAAATAGTTTTCTTCCCTCTGCTTAATGTGAGTAGGTCTCCATCTCAGACTCCGCTTTACTGAGATCTACAACCTCTGCTCCTCTCACCACGTACAATAGATGCTCTGTTGTCATGATTACACTGGCAGCTTATGATTTCTCTTTCATGACTATGCAGTGACCAGAAGGGTTTTGAAGAAGGGACCCCACAGAAACACATAGGCACTTGTGACCACTTAGAACAACCTTTAGGGCACATCCCATGTGCCAGTTCAGCAAATCAATAAAACCAGGCCAGGTAGATACAGGTCAAATCCCTTTATTGTAGAGCTTGAGCAATGCTGCTTATAGTTAATGAAAAATCTCATTTATAAATCTAAGGGCTGTGATATGGCACCGCGTAGTTGAGATTCCATAATTCATGTGCTGAGTCAGCTCATTCCCATGTGAAGGAAGGAGTTACTTGAGAACATGCTCCTCGGTGTGAATTTCATCTCACTTGCCAGAGATAAAATGGAATTACCTGAAATATTTGTATGAAAAGCCATAAGCGCAGGTGTAATCTACATCAGTGCTGCAGGAAAGAGCTTCTAACATATTCCTACCAGAAAAATGGTGATAGGTACCATCTCCTGCTCCATTTCTGCTTCACTAGGAGAGACAAATTACTTCAGCTTTCTTGGATCAATGCAGCTGTGCCCAGGTTAAACTTGGAACTGCATGAAGAGAAATCGATATTAAACAACTGACAACAAAAATGGCAGATGGGAAAAATGACTCTGTATAAACCAAGGCTATGTTTTGTCATGGCCTTTGCCTGCCAAAGCTGTTCTATGAGCAGTAACAATGGGTTGCATATGCAAATTTAAGGGATTGATGGAATTTGATTTTGTGCTTTGTTCTTTCTCACTGTCTGCTATGTTAAGCAGCGAATCCATTTCAATACCTACTATGTAAAATACTAGAAACAGCTGTGAGTATTTACTTCTAGGGTACTGCCTAGGGATAGCTGGGTTTATTGGCAACTCGGTGTTAGAGCAATCAGTGTCAAGAAATCACCTAGTGAATAAAATGATGTTGCTGACCTGTGACACGATTTGATGCCATTAATAGCAGATGTTGAAGCCTCTCCTCCTCCTCCAGTCCTGCTCTTAGTTCACACGACACTGAGATGAGAATTTGCTATTGAAAGCTGTCTCTGCTTCCTAAGCAGGGAACCCATGAACTTCGTCTGTAGAGGAAAGCTGCTGTATTGGCTTAACTAAGGGAATATCCGTACAGACTGTTTCTTGGTGTTGACTTCAAAAAAACAAAAAGCATATTGTCACACTGTCCAAATGCAGAGACTGAATTTACACTCATTCCTTGCTGCTGCCCCATGGCTGTGGAAACTGTAGAAATTAATTGCAGAGGATCTCTGCTTTGCTGTCAGCTTTGCAAGCCGATGAAATCGAGTATCTCCTCCACAGAGGCTGCCTTGCATGCTAAAATTGCTTAGCTTTGGCACTTCATAGGTGTTGTCTGCATTTTGGCTTCAGACCAACAAGCTCTAGAATCTAAGAGCGTAATCTCTGAAATCCCATATGCTTGCTTTAGCATAGCATAGCAAGTTAGAGCAAGAAGCTGTGTTTGGACAGCATCCCAGTGAGACGGCATGGAAAGTATGGAACCAATGAATGTCAGAAACCTGTACCTTGATGCAAATCCTCATGTACAGGAGTTGCTGAAGCACACCTCTCAGAAGTCTCCTCCTGGAAGTTAGAATCGATTTGCCCAGAGACCTTTGCCAGGACCCAAGTGAGTGATCTGAATGTGCTTACGCAATAACCTTGCGAAAGTGTGTCCATTAGCACCAGGCGAGCACCTCCAACAGCGATTGCTCATATGGTTTTTACCTGGCCTGTGATGAGGTAGGAGGGAATCTGGGGAGGACTTCTCTCTGTCCTAATGGAAAGTAAAGAACAAAGTCCGGCTTCTTTCATCTCCTGTGTGTAAGGGATCTTCTTTCCCATGTTGCCACAGGCTGATGATACGAGGGCTCATTTTGTTGGAAAATACAAGGTAGAGATAAGATAATGCGACAGCAGAATATTACAAGAGAATAATTAAAGTGCAAATTCCATGTCTTCCTCCTTTCCCCTCCAGAAATGCCCAATTTCTTAGCTCTGTTAAAGAGCAGGGATGCCAGCAGCAGAGAAAGCTCAGCAACACTGAGACTCTGAGATCCTTGGGGGAGCCTCAGGCCCCACTTTACCATAGGAAAAGCATTTTGGGCCATTCTGCCCAGTGTGGCTGTCACTCCATACCTTGAGAGTGCAGAACAGTCAATCATTGCCCCAAGTGAGGTTCAGACAAGCTGGGAGCTGTGCATGGGCAGAAGAGTTCGCAAGGCTTAAAGCATCTGCATGATCTGGTGTAATGTGGGCTATTTTATATTTAAAATATACTTGAACTATCATCCTAGACTAATTCCTGCAATATGAATTGCACTTTATAGTGCCATTGATCTCATTATTTCTGCAATTTCATTCCTTTTATTGTGAGTTTTATCTGAATAAAAACCAAAAAACCCCCAACAATTTGCTGTTCACCACTTTCTGCTGGCACAGGATGAACTTACTTACCCCAATACCTTTACTAAACCGATGGTGCTGATCCCCTGTGAAAAACCTGCAGCTGTTACAAGAATTTCTAACATATATCTTCAAAATCCATTTTTTGTCTCTTGATTTAATAGTCTTCTAAGCCATTATTTCAAAAGAGGATGTTGCCTATTTTTTATTTCTTGGGTTCAGTAGTTAGTGATGAATGAATCTCAAGAGAGAAAATAACTGAAGATGATGAATAGAAGAAAAATGTTCATTATTAGCTCAGGCAGAAAATGAATCCCTTTTCAGAAATTCAGGAAGTTGATAATAGTGGAATTTTTTTTTATAGATGATTACCCTCTTGACAAATCTATCACTTTGGCTTCTCAAACAAGTATGATATGTTTTGTCTTTTTTAGTTCTTGACAAGGGAATTCATGACATAATGTCACCCTGTTGGAAAATGTGTGTGTTTCTGGTAATTACTGGAAAATGATGCTGTTCTTAATTTCCATATTATGCAGGGTGGTTGCGATTAACAAGTTAGACATTGACAGGCAAGAAAGTGCTGAGATAAGTCAGTTAATTTCTTCTAGCTGCAGCAGACATGTCTCTGTAAGAAGGCATACTACCACTTGTGTGTGCTTTTTTTTTAACTGTTTACCAGCAATCTCTGAACAAAACAGAGCTGTGATCCCAGACAGATGCTGAATTTCTGTGCCATCTCCAGTGAAGGCACTCCATTCCTCATGTGAATTTTTACCTCATTATGAACCCTGCGCTACCTTTTATTATTGCAGCACAAAGCAAAAAAGAAAAAAACTGTTGTCTTCTCCATTTCCAGGTCTATATGTCTTATTTTCAGAGATGCAGGGGTGAAGCTTCATCTAAGCATCCCTACAGTGATGTGCTGTGTTTGAAACTCAAGCAGAGAACAAGATATCATGCTGTCCTTCTTATCTGTAAATCAAAATAGTATCTCTGCCTTCTTAGACATACCTTGCCTTTGGACTTCCTTTAGTGTTTCTCTCCGAATTGCTCTGTTATGTGGTCAAAGCCAAGGGTGACAGAACCACTCTGTCACTGCACGTACTGGTCGCTCCTCACTGTCGGATTAATGAGTGAAGTCACAGCTTGGATTAAAGTCTTGCCCAGCCCTTTATAACTCCTCAGCCGCATTTAACATGTCACATCAGGCCAGCCTTAGGTGTGGTTGGCATCTTTATTCGAAAGATGTGATGACATACTTACCTAAAACATTTGCCAAAGCAAAGGACCGAAGCAAAGCCAAGCCTTCGGGTTCCCTTGGGAAACAGAAAGAGAAGCCGGCAGTGTGGTCTCCAAGGGGTCCTTCCAAAAACTGCTGGGAGAGAAATAGTAAAGAAGAGGAATCAGAAAAAGGGCTGGTCCTCTTACCAGTACCCCAAAATAAGGCAAAGTTTGCATTAATGGGTTGCTGCAGCACAGGCAAACCCTTAGAGCTTTCTGAACTTAGAAAGGGTTTTTTTCTGACTGGTCATGGTAGAGAAGTAATCATTTAATGCAGTAAGAATGTATAGTATCTCAACACATTTTTCATTCTCAAAAGTAGAATGGAAAACGTAAATCCTAGGAAGCATGATAAATTCGCAAACTAAAAATAATTAAATAAAAAATGAATCACAACATCTCTTTGTTTTCTGTCTTTCCATTTTGCACATTGTTCTGCCAGGTTCTTTGGTCTAAAATTACTAATTCTTCAAAACAACAAAAAAAAATACTTCCACAGAAAATAAAAACTTCTGCCATCAGTTGTTGGAAAATTAAAATCTTTTATAAAGATAGGATGTGTTTATTGAAAATATTTGCAGTTGACTTGACTCTGCTCTTGAAAGTAATCACTTCAGATCCATGCAAAATGCAGACGAAATCCCCCTTCGTAGTCCCTTCCCCTGGCCTATGGTTAAGGAATGTGAGTCCCGTGGGCTCAGGATGCAAGATGAAAGCCTGCTACCTTGATTAGACTACAGTATAACCCAGGTTGAGCAATTGCATTGATTTGTATAACATGTGGCCCAAAGTCTTCTAAATTCTCTGTCCAAAGGGAAAGGAAGAGGAAAGAAACCTTGTGTTAAGTGCCTAGATTAAATTCCAATAATCTTACAGTGTTATAATTGAATGATTGATAAAGGAATAGCACACTATAAAATGATGTGAGAAACATGAATACCGTTCAACAAGATTAATATGCTAATTAAGGGGATTGTTTGCTCTGAACTAATTATAAAATCCACCTCCTGCAAACAGCTGAATAGGCTCAAGATGCTTCTTCCTAGCATTTTGTTGCCGTTGGTTATCTTTTAGTGATAAAGTTCATTACTTGCAACGTAATGGTATAATGAAAAGTAAGAGAAGGAATTGTCATCAGCTCAAAAGGATTGTTGGTTTTTTTGTTTATCTTTACAGGCTTTCTGGTGGTTTAATTTCACTTTCTTATATCCAGAAAGCTGTATTTAATTTTTAGACCTTGGATGCAGCATACAAAAATTTCAAGCAGATGTTTTTAGCCTGAGCAGCAGTCAAGCAGAGCAGAGCCCTGCACGTATGCTCTGGAAGCTGACATGTGGTGTTCCCTGCCTGTGCTCCAGTAAGATGTGTGCTGGATGCCTTTGGCCTATTGGAAAGGTTTTGTCATGTACGACTGACAGAAAAACGGGCTTTTCTGATACAGTTCCTGTGAGGCTGTGGAGCACAGGGTGCTGTCAGGGTGGAGATTATGGAAACACAGGGTAGTTAAGCCAGAGGAAGACAAAGACCCTCCATCTATTCCTTTGCTATCAGTAGTAGGAGGTGGTGGTAGGAAGCAGGTGGTTCTACATAATCAGGACAGATGTGTGACAAGTCTCTCAAAAGATTTCTCTTTCGCCTGCAAGACCCTTGTTTTCAAAGTCGCCTTGCTTTTGCACAGCTTTTGTCTGATCTCACCTCTCTCATCTAGCATCAGAGGCCTTTTTGTCCTACCAAAGGCTGCCTAAAACTTGTGCTGCCTGAAAGGAGCCCTCCTTTATCTTTCTGAAGCATCTGTTCACCATCTAATTTCAAAGCATAGCTAAAAATATGTTTTCTTGGTTTTCTTTTTCTTTTTCCCCATGCCAGTGCTTTTAAATTTCTTAATGACTTTGTTGTTGTTGTTTAATTTGTAAGTTTTTTAAATGTGATCCGTTAGGGTTTTTTGAGAGCAAAAATATTGCCTCAGATTGTTGTATCACAACATGTATCAGAAATGTATTAGTTAATAATACCGAAAAAAAAAAACCCACAACATCCTTATTCTGTTTAAATCAGCGTAATTATTTGGACCTGTTTTGTTTCACCAAGCAAAATAGCACAAAGAAGAATCAGCTCTTTGACTGAGAAGATGAAATAGTTAACCTTGGTGGATTTTCACCTATCAGTTTTGGTCAAGTTTTTATGTTTTTTCCCCCCTAATACTTTAAGTCCCCTGTCTGATGCTGGGATGCTTGCCATGACAGTACAATTTCTGACTTACAGAGATTATACGTGCTCCTTCATGCTTGCAAGAATAACTTCAATTTTTCTTTCCCATCCGTTACTCCCCTCTCCCCCCCTTCCCTTTTTCCTTATCCATATTTATACCAATAATGATGAAAAAAAGGAGGGAGAGCTACCTGCTACCATATCCTTCAAGGCCTAAGAAAGCGAAGTACATATCGAGCTGGGTTAGAGTTTTCAGTTTATGTGGATTTTTTTATTCTCTCAATTTATAGACTGAAGTCAGGAAATGCCTTCCTTTTACAGCCAGCCACAATCTGAGGCTTTTAGAGAAGAAAGAAGAGGGATCCTGAGAGCTTTCTCTTTCCCTTCCCTCTCCCCCTACCTCTTCCCCCTTGAAACCACTGGTCCAGATAGGCTCATCTCAGCCAAACACATCTTTTAAACTGCTTGGATACATTCCTTTCAGATCTTTTCAGACTCATTTTCTAAGGAAAAGGAGTGGAAAATTCACAGTCCTTAGTGTAGGGGGGGAAAGCCTTGAGAAAGGCTCAGCCATGCTGAGCTTAGGACAGAGGCTCCTTCCCCTGAGCACCTTCTGAGCTGTGTTACTTGAGTCTGCTCAATGAGAAAACATCACACTGGGCATTTTCACCAGGGCAGCTTTGCTAAACATTTTGCCATGTGGTTGGCCTTCGTGCTGCATCACTACGTATGTTTGAAATCCGAGACTTGGACAAGACAAAATAATTTTTCACCAGAAAACCGAAAGTTGCATCTTTTTGCTCCTCAAGTAATATTTTTGTTCCAAATATTTTCTTCTCTTGCTATGTATTTGGAGATAAAAACTCTTTTTAAGAAATAGTACAAATTATGAAAATAACTTTTAGGTTTTCATAGTTCTCAAAAATGTTTGAACTTTGGAAAATTTATCCTCCAAGAACAAGAAATACAGATGATGTGTGTCTGGAAAGTAATAGTAATCGTAGCTGTAAAGGTATGAAAATCAAGAGGATCCTCTAGAGTTATTCATGCAATGTGATAGTTGCTATTCTTCCCCCTGTAACAGATGCCTGTGGCTGAATACACAGGTTTGTATATATGCACTGCTACTGTAAAACTGGTCCCACTGAATCCAGAAATCCTGAGAACTCAGTTAAGAGGTTTTTAAAAAATCCTTGAACGTCGAGTTACAGCTGTAGCAAATAAGAATTCTGCATCTATAATCAATGCGATAGTTTGACGGGGGGAAATCTCATTTAAAAGCAGGTACGACGAGTACGATTTGCCTGAGTTTCTTCTTTGAACTTAGAGAAAAATGTTCTCCACCTAGGTGAGCAAGAGCCAGCTGCTGTCTTGCTTATACATATACATGTCTGGTCCTGTAGAGTGGGCAGAAACTGAGCTGAGGCACTAAGCAAGTGTGATTTAAATAAGTTTAATTACAGTCCTAGAACTGGAGTGTCGAGTTTGTGACAAACGCGTAGTAATTTCCACTGCACTTTATAGAGTCAGCAAATGTTGATCAACAGGTACTGCTTACCCTGCCTTTCTGAAGTTTTGATTTAAAATAACCAAGATCAAACCAGTTCTAGGAACAAGATATGCGTGCATTGGATTCTTACAGTTTATTCATTTTACCAATTCATTTTTTTTTCATGGTGCATATTCTCAGTAGCAATAGACATTGCAAAACAACTGCTATGACAAGATAATATGGTTTTAAAAGCCAATACTGTTGAGTGCAGGAAAAAAAGTATTAGAGAAATCAGTAGCTCTTGTATAGACTTAGAATTTGTGTGCGGTAACCCCAGAAGTTATTTTCCCAGGTATCAGTGGTATAGCAATAATGACATCCTGTTCAGGGGGTATGTCATGAAACCATTCTAAAGGCTGCTAACTATACATTTGTCATTGAAGCAGTCAGAGCTATATTCCCACAGCATTTGGAAAATCTTCCCTTAAATCTTCCTTTTAGTTTTAGAGGGTGAATGAAGGTACTTACATTAAAATTATTTTGCCTCTGTTTAACAGAGAATAGTGTTGTTAATGCAAAAAAAAACCCAAAACACCAACCCAACAAAAAAACACCAGTAGAAAATGCTGCACAAGCTTTTTATTTTTAGAAGCCATTTTCTAAACATTTAAATTTTTTTTATGTCCATTACTTACACTAAAAATTAATGCCAAAGTGGGAATTATATTTTAGAAAGAAACCTTTTTTCCTCTTTAAAACATGTTTTGTGCCTTTTTATGAGTCTCTCTGGAGAATGAAAGCGAATAGTTGATTCTCGGGAGGACTTTCATTTGCTTAAAAGTGAGATTTTTCATTTTAATGTTTTTAAAGCAGGTGTTAGTTTAAAAAGTTATTCAAGCTAAATGGGTTATTTGTTTCCCGTTATTTGTTTTTCCCAGTATCTTTTGCTTTTCCAGAAGACCCTTGATAACCACCTTCGTGTATTTAAATGTTTATCTGTTAGTGTTAAATCAATGTTAGAAATAAATAAATTACTCCAAAATATATTTTAAAATTCAAATCTATCCATTTTATTTTTTTCCCTTTTATTTCAGGCACGCTTATCCTGTTCCTATGAGGAATCTGGGCCCCTTCAATTTTTCTTTCCTCTCCTCCTCTCCTAAACCTTTGGAGCATTTTAGTCAAATACTCCACGAACAGGGCCTCCTCAAGATGCCTCCAGAAAGAGAAATTGCAGTTCATGTCACTCCACCACAGGGCAAAGAGAATGATACACATTCCCTCCAGGCTTTCTGCTTCTCCTTAAGGCATGAATAAAAAAGCTGCCTTGGAACCAGAAGACTCGAGGGATGACACTGTAGACGTGTTCATGACTTCTTGTTGCAAGTGGAGGACAGAGCTTCAAGAAGGAGTCACTGCAGAACTATCCGTGCTGGTTTTGCACTCTAATAATACTCGAGTTCCACCTCAAGTACTGATAAAAGAAATAACCCCACTAGATACCAGTGGTCTCTTTCTATTATTTATATCAATCCTATTAGGTGCTATTGTTCATCCGGAAGCAATCCAAAGAAAGGTTGGTTAAGAAAGAGACAGTTGTCTGGTGTTATAAACACTGGCCCATGGCTTTGCCCTTAGTGACCTAAGAGGTACCATAGGTTGAATTTTTATTAGCAGTACTTCCCCAATAAAGCTATTTTCCCTCAAACATCCCATATTAAATTGATTATGCACCATGTCATTTTAAAAGTATGCAGTTGCTGTTTGATTTATATGGTCAGACTGCCTGCCAACTCAGCAATTTCCATCCTAAAATAACAGATCCAAAAAACCCCCAAGCCCTGCAGTCGGCTGCTTTATGTTGTAATGAGTCAGCTGCAGATCTGTGCAACCACTAATTTCAGCCCATTTGTCCGAAGGGACAAGCAAAAACATGCTATTTTCTAGCAATTACAATCAGTGAAGAACTCTACGTGGAAACAGTCAGCAGAAATAGCAAGAAAAGAATGTTGACCAGGAAGCATTTTCTGCTGTTTTCTGCACTCGCTCTCTATACATATGTGTTTCCAGTAAACAGTTAAACGACAATCACAGACTTTGTTAGCCAGTTCTAGGAGAAGAAAAAGAAGGGGGGGAAAACCAAACCAAAACCAAACGAAAAACCCCGAACCTGGTGAAGTCAATGAAGTTGCTAGAGGTTTGCAACTAAGTGCTTACTAAAGTGAATGGATGCTGGCAAGGCAGGGCAAGCTTTAATAATGTCCCTAAATGCCATAACAAAATGAACGAAAAATGTTATTGGCAGCTCTTCCGCATGTCGTTATTTCAGATGTAAACCAGACAGGCCCCTGTGTGTCATGTATGTGCTACTCTGTCATTGCACGGCACACAGACTAGCAGAGAGCAGAAGTAGGGATGGAGAATACAAGTGTCTGGTCATATCTAAAAGCAAGAAAAAGTACAGAGGCAACCCACAAAGATAAATAATGCTGGTACGCTCTTCATGTGTATGTTATGCATCTTGGTATTAAGTAGGAGAGAGCAAGAGAAGAAATGAGTCTACTTTTACTTCTATGAGTCTACTTTTACTTCTAGTAGTTAACGGTATAGAGCTTGCTGATCTCTTCGGGATATTGTGATAGAGATACCTTGTGTTGACCACTTAAAACCCACTGCACTGTAGTGCTACAGTCCTTTCTTTGTGACTGGAACATGAAAAGTTGTAGGGTAAATTCAGGGTAAGAAATGGCTTTCTCAGAGTTCTCTAGTGGTAGCAGGAGACAAAAATTTCAGCCTGTGCAGTGTGGCATCTGGGAAACAGAGAGCCCATCTCCCTTGTCTTCCCTTTTGGCACTAAGAAGGTCACCAGGAATTCAGATATCCTTTTTGATGTGAAAGAGCCAACGAGCAGCTGACAATCACTGCGGATGCCAGCTTTTATCAGTCCAATCACTTATGACCATAATCATGTGTGTCTTTGTCGTTTTAAGGTGATCTATACAGCCTCATGCTTAGCTTGTATATTGTTTCTGTTAATGATGGTAGTTAATCCCAGAGCAATAATGTAATAAGACAAACCCAACAGAGTTTATTTGTAGGGCCTGTGAAAGGAACATCTTTAACAGACCTTGCATTTAATGAGAATATGGTATTGATTAAATTAGATCCACAATGGCATAAACAATAACATTGAATTTCCAAAGTGTGCTTTGATTGAGCTACTACTTCAGATTTAGGCTCTAGGGTTAGAAATGGGGTGAATGCATATCCATAAATAGTGTTTGCATGGCATCAGTACTAATTAGGATAATTATATCCCAGTGTCATTTGCTTAATTTATGAATTGGCAGCATGGCTGAAAGTAGGGGTTTTTTTCTTACTTTTTCTGTTTAGAATTTGGTTATTAGGATGAGGTCGTTAGTTTACAATTAAGTCACTTTATTTCCTCTAGCGCTAATAGTAATGGAACGCTTCATCACTAGAGCCCATATCTTGCCTTTCTGGTAAATAGAGGGAGGAACTCCTATGGGGTTTAGCTTCCCACACCATTATTAAAGCTGCAGGAGGAATTTCTTGCATGTGTTATATGAGACAATGAGGCAATTTCTTATGAAGTCATTTTTGTACACACATTCCTATCTTCATGCCTCCAGTGGGCTCTTTGGATCTTCCCCCATCCCTCTGCCATCAGTTCAGATGTGGAAGAGAGCTTTGCTTTGCAAGGGGAAAAAAATGTGAAACTTAGCTTTAATTACGGAGTTTTACCAACCCAAATCAGCCCTAAACATTCAATTCTAGGATGTGTGTCTGGCAGCAGTTGACATCAGATTCCTCTGATGAAGGCTTTTTCTCCTTGGTGTAGAAGGTGCATAAGGGCAGAGACCTGTTCTTTGGACCACTCTAGACCATAGGTGTGCCACATAAATAAAACCCTATTATGATCACCGTGTGATGCTTAAAAACAAACCACACAAACAAACAAAAATGATAATAAAAAGACAACAAAAAGGTAGGAGAGATTCCTTTTTTCCCACCTGCATTAAAAAAAAAAAAAAAAGAGAGAAATTGGCTCGGGGCTTTTTTATTATTTGTCACAGCAGGACGTGTTCCAGCCATCCAGCTCACTCCCCTTAGAGTGTTCCCCTCTTTCGGTGGGTGAGCGGAGGGGAGGAGCGCTGCTGCCTGCCCGCAGACACTGCTGCGGAGCAGAGTGAACTCCTTCCTTGTGGGACTGGGCAGCAAATGTCTTGAGTTGCATTTTAGGATGCAAGTTTAAAAGCAATTGTTCCTGTTGTTTTAAATACTCTGTTTTCTAGTAATATACTTTCACAGGTGTGTTTTTTTCCCCGGAAATGAAATGACCTACAGCTACATACCGCTGCCATAAAGCACGTACTTCCCTTTTAATGGCCCTCTTTGCTGGTAGTGTCCGCTCAGACCATGAGGCATGCTGTTAGAATAAAACACCCTATTTTAATCCCAGTTCACTGGTTGTGTCTTTTATCCTTCCAAGTCATTCTAGATATGTTTTAAAAGAATCTCAAATCTATGTGCACCTGAGAATGCATGCTATGGCTTTTTAACAGTGTAGCTGTGTTTCGTGTACTCACAGGGATACATGTCCCTACATATAAACTCTATGCCTGGGCCTTCTGAACTGGGTATCTTGGGTTCATTGAAAAATCCCCTCTGTGCCGTTCCTGATGGAAGCTTTGGGTGGTTGCTTTGCAGTGGGCGACCACGTGAGGATGTGTCAGAGCTGGGCCCTTGCCAAGGCTGGCCTCCTTCCACCCTCTGTGTTTGCCCATCAGCCTCTGGAGGAAGGTTCACACTGAAGAGCTCTGCCCTTTGGCAGGAGGACTAACTGTGTTCCCAATTTGCTGTGGTGTGGGGGAGGCAGAAGGGCTGAGACTGAGCAGCTGACAAGGCTGTGAAAGCTGTTAAACGGAGAGCTGGGGGTATTGCCGGAGGGTGGAAGTCTTGTCCTGCCGTTCCTTAGTCCATCCCACATTCCAGCCTCTTGCATTCATCTCAGATGTCTTCCAGAAACCTTCCAAGGAAAAACAGCTGCCTCATGCTTAAGAGAGGAAGTACTGAAGGCTCCTGAGGTTTTAAATCTGGGGGACTGATACAATTTCTCCCGTTTGGCAACACAAACAGTGTTTAGTTCATCTCTTGTTGCAGTCAGGGGCTGAAGAGCTACCCTAGAATTTGTAGTTTGCTGGAGTAAAGGATGGTACCTTGTGCAGGTTCTCAATGGTTTTAAAAGTGGATGACTCTTTGGTATTAAATTATATAGCTTAACAGATTTTGAAACGCTACATTGAGATAAGGATGGAAATGATGTGATATTGGTATACAGGCTTAGATTTTCCAATCTAAGGTGCCTTAAATTTGTTCACCTAAAGGTGGCTCTTCAGTGGGGTTTTTGGAAGTGTCCACTAATAGTTAGAAGAATAGATAGATCATTTAACAAATTTCATTTGTTTGCTCTTTTGAGACCCTAAATAGCTATAAAAATAAGAAGTGTGAGGCTTCCTCTACTACAATGGCTGAAGTTATTATAATGCCTTTGGAAGGGACAGTCAAAAATTAGTCTACTGGCTCCTAGTGATTACTCACAGAAAGACACAGCAGCCTTACAGGAGTCTGGCAGAGGGACTGAAGTCTGAATGTCCACATGCATGGGTAAGTTCATGTATGTATTGATGTAAACAGGCAATTTCTGAGTTGAACTTGCAGTACATTCACGTTAATTGTTAAATAAAGTGTTGGGTAGGTATTTTGAGTCATAGACATATTCTTCCATTCCTGTAAAAGTATGGTTCGGCTTGTGTTAACACGTGCAATGCTGTAAATCCAGAGTAACTCCCTTGAGATAGTGGCTTTAGCATAGATTTTACCCGAGCGTAAAGGGGAACAGGTACCTGAAGAAGGGTAGTCAAGGCGTGGAAGAGAAATTAATTGCCGTGATACATGCAGTAATTTTGCTAGATTAACAGAGGAGATAGATTCATCATATTCATGCTCTTTAGAAAAGGAAACAGAGGTTCTTCATAAAAATAACCAAAGTTCCTGTAACTAAATGCATATGAAGTACATTTTTTTTCTTTTGATTTCTTCCAACTTGCTTGCTTTGCTCATTTGACAGCATTTTGAGGATAGCTGTGTTTGCTATATCCTCTAGCGCATCATTTAATCAGTTTTCAGTGTTGTGCTCAGGTCACTGCTGTTAAGTGTTTACAGGAGTGAAAGCTGTATGCTTGATACCATCTAAGCATTTGAGAATGGCAGTTTGGACAACTGGTAAGGCAAAAAGAAATAATATTACTGTATGTCACTTAGCAATCAATACATATTCATAAGCAGCATGTCACAAGTGGACCTGCCAGGTTCAGGTAAAAAGTAGGGCTTGTGGGGAAATTTGAACAGAAGAGGTGATAAGGGGCAAAAGACAAGGAAACTCTGAAAACCTGGCAGGACTTAGGGCTGAGAGGAAGGAATGGGAGGTAAGAAGTTATGATACAGCTTAGCAAGGGGAAGATAAATTAAAAGGATTCAGAATTACATTGAGCTTGGAAGGTGCTGATGTCTGTTATGATTTTGCAGGGAAGCCAACGGTGAAGCTAAGAAAGGGATGGGGAGAGAAAGGAAAAGAGGTGATCAAACAGCCAGGCAAGAAACACGTGTATATTTGGCTGCACTTTGCTTTGCATGCCTTTGTGCACACGGGAAGCCAGGAAGGAGGAATGGAGGCTGCAGTAGTCAAAATAGAATACATGTAAGAGATGGAGCAAAAGATTGCACTCTAAGGATGGAGATGCAAGGGTGGGTTTTGAAGATGCTGAAGAGATAAGTGTTGTGATTTGGAGATAGTTTGGATGTAGTTAAGGGGCAAGGATTCAAACACAACCCCTAAATGTGGGCTGGAGTGATAGAAAGAGGAGTGATATTGTCAACAGCTTTAGAAAAGTTTTGTGAGGAAAGGTAAATTTATTTTGGCCATAATCCATCAAAAATGACAAAGAATTACAGATTTTCTTGGATAGCTAATTCATACTTAAACAATGATTTTTTTCATGAAATTAATATGATGTCAACTCCCAACAACTGGAAAAGTTGCCAGCTAATTTAAACCACTCTTACATAGATCTGTAAAAAGGCATACATTTCATGACATAGCTCTGTTGAAATGGTTGTTAGTTCTTGGATTATATCTGTCTTTCAGAAAACAGTGGGATAGGAAAGTACATATATTTTTAAAGGAAAATGTGATTGGAAGATCCCAGAAGTTGGCAAGGAAACATATGGCAAAATGTTAGTGCCTTAAGTAGATAGTTTGTGTGTGGATATGCATGTGCTTCCTCTTTGGATGGCTGGATTTGATGATAGCTCTATCTCTTGAATTTCCACAGATGTCAATCTTTCTCTCTGTCTTGCTCTTATTTTTTTTTAAACTAGCACAAACAAACATAGTATCAACTTGTAACTCGTCAAATAAGATGGCTAATATTACTGTCTATTCCTTCCTAGACCATAGTTCAGGACGAAGCTGGTTTGCAGCCACTATCGGTACAGCTACATAGAGCTGTTTATTCCAAGAATTTTTACAGTAACATGAAAGTTACCAGTTTTATCCTAGACAGCTGGAAGTCATTACTGTTATCTTTCAGGATTGACAGTGAAGTTCTGGCAGGTCTAGGACACCCATGAGAAGAAGTGTCCTAATGAACCGTTATGGACTACACAAGTGGGAGAGCCTTACAGTTGTCTGACAGACTCGCATCAGTATCGTGGCAGTATCATGACTCGGTTGGTAGACAGCATCGAAACTAGGAGTTGCAAATACTATCATGGCATCCACAAAACTAAAAAACTAGTGAATTACGCATTGCTCACCCTCTCTATACTTCTTCTTTTGCCTTCCTCTGCTCCCAAAGTGGGATAGCACTACCAAAGCCAACCTGGCTGTTCCTTCTGGGAAGGTGAAGGCAGTCCCTGCTCTTAGGGGAGGCTTGAGGACAGCCACACTTTCCTTCCATTCCCTCTGTCCAGGGACACCCCTTTCTGTTCCCAGTAAAATGCCAGATCACACCCACATCGGTGAGGTTAGCGGCACAGGAGCTGCAGGGAGGTGAAAGAGGAGGCTCCAGCATCATTCTGCATTTCAGGCCCCATGCAGAGTGAAGTCCTCCAGGGACACACCTGGGTTCCTAGCAAAAGCACGTCATTTAAGAAGCAGAGGGGTTAGCACGGGAAAGAGGTACCTGACGCCAGCTGGTACTGTACTGTACTGACAGTACAGATCTAAATTCTTGAGCAATGTGGTGCCTTTTGTCTTATTTCAACATACAGATGAACATACTGCTTCTTTTCAATATCTTGGCGCAAAAGTGCAGTTGAGTTTAAAATGCTAAAATGTATTTATAAACCTAATGCTTCCTCCAGCTGGGAGCTGGAGCAGTTCCTGTAGTTTCTTGTTAGCTACCCAAGGACAGTTGCGGCTGTTCTGTGATAAGAGAAAATTATTCATGCGATCTGTCTGGAATACAGATCGTATCCTTTTATTTCTAAACTATTAGAGGAAGGACGTGCACACAAGAAATGAAAGGAAATAAAAATGTAAAAGTTTTAGGATAGTTAGCCCACCTCCTGCCCCTTCCCTCAGCAAATGTTTCCTTGTGCAACATCAGGAATTTTGCTTTCCTTAATACTATGTGATATCATCATCTTACAGCATTCCTTATTAATAATGAAGAAAATTGAGCCCGAAACCCCCCATTTTTAAACCAAGCATTGTTTGCTAATCAGGCTATTATATTTCATTTAAGGAAATCACAGTCTAATTTCCTGCTAAGCAATCTATTATATTGAGGTGGGGAGGGAGCTGTCACTGCTGCTGCTGCTTCTGTTGTTTTAAAGCGCTTCTCTGCATTTGCAGTGCATAAAGTTGAGGGCTGCCTGTTCCATATGTATGTAACCATTAGGGAAAAGGAGCTTCAGCTAGTTTTGATGACTTTCCTCCTGTATCAGGCCATGCTGTTGCACCCCTTGCTGGCCTCCTTCTGGGACACCTTGCGAGATTTGTGATGGTCAAAAGACCAGAGAGCAAAGAGAAGTGGCAGCTGTGGAGAAGTGCCAGCGGCAAAGCTCTGCCCTTATCGCTTCAGTCCCAGGTTGAAAGTTACTCAGACTGTGAGAGCTGAACATTTCCTTTGTAGCAATTACTCTCAACATAAGTTTCCTCAAGGATATAATTGGATCACTTGCAGTGGGTTTTGCTATCTGTCTGTTATGAAGTCTTACTTGAAACGTGTGAGTCAAGAACATTAAAGTCTTGTGGGGATTTGTTTTCAAGGTTAGATTAGGATTTGTGTGTATGTATTCACAGAGGCAGGGCTTAAGGCAGGTAGCCTTGCATACATGGACTGCCTGCTGGCAGAGGGGAGGTCTGCGTGTGCTAAGACAGAATGACTTCTTTCCACTTGGATGGTAACAGGAGCATACTAGGTAGCCAGAATAAATTGCAACTAGATCACTCTATACTTGCTGCTAAGAAACACTAAACACGAGCATCTCCATTCATATAACATTTCTCCACTTAGGCATTCAACTAGGGATGAGGGAGTGCAGCTTTACTCTTGCTAGAAATAAAGCAGCCCTAGCCCACATCTCCTGATTTGAAAACAGTGCTGTGTGGCAGTACTGCTGCTTGGCTGTAGCAATAGCTCCCATCTTGTTTCTTTCTAGTTTTAGTATTGCTCACCTAAATATAGCTTTGCTTGCCACAGTCATATAATCCTTTACAAGAACAAGGCTGATATTTTTTAAGGAAAATAATTACCTAAAGGAGTTCTATTTCAAAGCTCAAACCGTCAAACTCATCGATTTCTTCCCTTGCTGCGTTTCCAGGTTGACTTGTCAGATCCCTTCCAAACATTGTGTTGGGAGATAATTGAGAACTAGAACTTACTTTGCACCTGCAGTGTCCGGGACCAGAACTGAATGATCCAGTCATGCCTTAACCACTACCTCTGTCTCCAGTGTACCTATCTCTACCTTTAGCTGTCACGCTGCAGCCCATGCTCTGCTGTGATTGCCTCCACTGTTCGGCTCCCTGTTGTCCTCTCATTGCAGTGATTCAGCTTCCAGCGTGGTTCTAGAGCACGGATTTTAATACCAGGCAATTACTGGTGTCACTTGCACAACGCAGTGCCAGGGATTTCAGCATGGAGCTCATTCAACCTGTCAGTTATGTTGGACCAATGCTAGGGATCTCGGACGCAGTGCAATGGAAAGGGTTTACTTTTGTTTGTCTCTTAAGTCATGGAAGGACAGTTGTGAAACCATAAATAGCAGCGTTTTGATTGCATTGATTAGTAAAGTCTGAAGTGGATGAAGATGAAGAGGAATGCTAGAGGGAGGGCAGCACATTCATCTCCTCCAGGCACAATCTATCAAGAATTACATTTTAGATGCCTGAACAACAGTGGCTTCCTTGGCCAGCTCTCTCTCTTTCTTGTGTCCATGCACATGTGTGTATATGCATGCACTTACACACCCACACACTCAGTTTTCGATGCAATAGAATTTGTGGTGCTTGCTTGGCTCCTCTACCTGCACGTCAGTCCTTCCAGGTATAACATATGCTTCTGGGGAGCACAGTAACATCACTGTGCCAGCTGAGACCTGTGAGCAGTTGTCTTCCTGTGCTAAAGCAAACATGCTTTTTGTTCTGATGAGATGCCATTTCTCATTTACATCAGGCCTCTTGCAGTACTGCGTCCCTCAGTCTGGGGTCCTAGGAGGGCAAAGGAAGAAGGATGGCTTCAGCGGAGATTATGGCTCATTTCAAATCGGCTTCTGAATGCCAGATGCTATCTCAGTAGAAATGTAACCCATTCTTGTGTCTATGGCTGGCAGTATAGATCTCATTACTCAGAATATGCCTGAAAGTTTTGTGTATATTTACTATAAAAGCAAGAGATGCTTTAAAAAAATAGAAATGTGACTTGTCTGTGTGATGTGTACAGCAAAGTAAGTGAATATGAGCACTAACAAGCAAAGTGTGAAGCATAGCTTGGAAAGCATGCAAATCCAATGAGAAGTATGTCAGATTTCAGATGAGACAAAGAGGAGGAAATACAGATGCAAGAGAGATTTTTTGCTCAAGCCAATATTGTTACTCTGCTTATTGAAGAGGAGGAACTGCTCTGAAATGCTGAAACAGTCCAGACACAGATACTTTAACTCAAAGTTCAAAGACTATCACAAACCAATCCAGAGTTGGTGGTGTTTGGATTTATTTTCTGTGATCCACCTGCACATCAGGGGTAAATCCTTCTTGCATTCTTAAAAGTTGCTCCTTCTCTCAGTGGCGATGCCATGAGGAAGCAGAAGGCCGTGCTTGGGTTCACTGAGCTGGAACAGCATATTGATATAAACAGACCTGGGACGTGCTGGAAGAGATGCCTGCTTGGCAGTAACACCACCTTGAGTTCAGACGGGATGTACATCTGTGCCTCATTGATAATGTAATAACCTTCATTACATTTTTGGCTGAGAGCACCTGTGCACAGCCCGAGACGTCAGCCCAGGGCAACCATTTTGATTGAGGTGATATTAGCAGCTCTCATTAAAACTGATGACTATAGCAGTGCCCAATAGCACTGCAGTACTAAAGCGTCTGTCAGCATTTCTATTACAGAGCTCTATTTTCAGGAGTTAATAACTCGGCCATAAAAGTTTGCCTACCTCTGAGCTGAAACTCGAATACAAAATGTCAGACTGGGATGTCTTCAAAGCAGCATAACTATTACAGGTCTAACTTTCACATTTTTCTGAGGCCATCTTGTGCTTTGTTAGCAGCGCAATGGCATTTATCTGGCAATTGTAAGATGCCAAAGTTGTCATGTGTCTTCCTAGGCTGGAATGGGAGAGCTGGAAATGCCTGAAAAGTCTTGGAAGTCTATTGGAAAAGGCGTCCTCCATCTGCCCTGAGAGCAACTGAAGCAGGCTATTAACCTTTAAAATTGGGCATTGTTCTAAAATATAGTAATATGATTATCTCACTCGTAATGAAACTTTGGAGTTTTTTGCTTTAATTTCACGTATAGCCTGCACAGTCTGTCTGGATAACAATTGTCTCAGTAATAATTAAGGAATAATTATTTCAGATAAAATATTCCTGGTTAGCTTTCTCCAGGTAGACATGCTTATTTCAAAGTAAGAATATCATCTTCATATTCATTTTTCATACTTTGGAGAGTGTGTTTGAGTAATTTCCAAAACTTAGGCATTCCAATTTTGGAATATAAATTTTTCTACTGAGTTATTCCTGAATCATGTTCAATTTAAATATACTTGCCAGTGGGGACAGGCCCTAAAAGATACAGATTCATTTAAACATGTAAAGCTAATGCATAAATACAGACCCTGAAAATGTCATCTTTCCTATGCTAAATTTTACTGGCAAGTAATGTTAATGTGTTTGAAGGGTTTAAATCACAATATTTGATTATACAATTCCTTACAGACACAAAATGACTGGCTAAATCAGTGGGATCGCAAGACTGCAAATACATCTCAGCAAAGAAGAATGTGGATAAACAGCAATTATGACACAGATCTGACAACTAAAAAATCCAGCTGAGCTCTAGAAGTTTATATTTTGGCATCTGGATCTTTGCCAACACCAATATTTCATACTTGACACCTTACATGGACAGTGTGTACTTTTGAGAATATTCTAAGACAATTATGTGCATCTTGGTGAGCCAATGTCCCCCTTAGGGAAAGGAGGGGGTGGGAGAGTGAGAGAGAAGAGAGCAAATAATGGGAACATTGATGATGCCTCTTATTAGTCATAAATTATAGAATCACATAATAATTTAAATTGAAAGGGGGTTATGGAGACCATCTAGTCCCAACCGCCTACTTGAAGCTGGGCTAACTTCAAAGGTAGATCAGGTCCTGTCAACTAGTCACTGTCTTCAGGGATGCTGATTCTGCTGACTCTCTAGGCACCTCTTCCAGAGCTGAGCTGCTCTCACTGTGAAGAGATTTGTTCTTGTGTCTAATCAGAATTTTTCTTGTTGCAATTTGTGACTGTTGACTCTTGCCTTGTTGTCATGTATTTCTGAGAAGAGTTTGGCTATTGTCATCTCTTTGACCCCGCTTTTGGTAGGTTAAGACTGTGGTTTGATTGCCCTTCTGCCTTCTCATCTTCAGGGTAAGCAAATGTGGCAGCGTTTGAGTTGGGTCCAGCCTCACAACTCTTTGGCCTCTGCGGCATTTCTCTCCAATTTGTAAGTTATTTCTATTGTGCTGGGGTCCAGATTTGTCACAGTGCTTTGGATGTGGTTTCAGGTTCTAGAGAAGACAGAAAACACATTTCCCTAGAACTGCTGGTTATCATCTTGATCGTGCAAGCTGTTGTACAGTTAACCTCCATCTGTGAAAGGGTGCACCACTGGCCCGTGTTCAACTTGATGTCCAACAGGAACCCTCAGTGCTTCCCTGCAAGGCTGCTCGCTAGCCAAGCAGGTCAGGCTGTATCAGTGCCTTCACTGGTCTCTCAGTATATTGGTGGGTGATTTTTTAGCTTTCGGGTTATTTTTTAGACAGGAAGCATTCTGAGATTTCCACATACTTTTATTTAAGCAACGATGGAGATATCAGGATAAACAGGAGAATTAGTTCCCATAGTCTACAGAATTAATGCAACCGACAGAAGAATGTAACCTCACCTGTAAGTTTTATTCATTGTCTGTATAACTGTTTAACATGTATGTGTAAGTTTCATCATGCATAAAACTTGTCTTTTATACAGATAAGTAAATATACTAAGCATTCTTCCTGTGTATGTATCTAAAGCACAGCACAGAGGTGTGCTAATTAAGCACTCCTCCAAATACTTCAGCAAGGTAGGGGGATAAGCTTTACGACCACCATATAGAGGATAGAAAAACTGAGACACAATGGTTGAGTTTTTTCCAGAAGTCTATGCAGTAAGTCGTTAAGTGAGCAAAAAGGAAAACTCTCCAATCCTTCTCTTTAGCGATGTAGCCATCTCAGTTACCTAAGCTGTGCTACATGTGGAATTTAAACCTACTATCTTCACAGTTTTAGTAAAAATGATTTGAAGACAGTTTGAGGAATGCACGAGTGTTTTGCATATTTAAGTTATGAGTTAACCAAATGGTTCCTATTTCTGCCTGAAAAAAAAAACAAAAACATTTAGGACAGGATATACTTATAAATTGCCAGAAAATCAGGAAATGTTTTCCATTTCTACAAATGAAAGTAGGATTTGGATCTCAGTGTTTGAATGACTATCATTTACAGGAACAAAAAACCTCAGAAGTATGTTTAAAAAAAAAACCAAACAGCAGTAAAATGAGCGGTAAAGCTAAAGTTAAAAGACTAACAAAGCATCTATGATTTGAGGAATGTGGTACTCAGAATGCAAAGACAGATCTTTAAATCTTTGCTTTCTGAAGGAATTGATCTAAATAATGCCTTTGTGATCAGTCTTTCCCAGAGCAAGTAGGCTGTGCTCAATGTATTGAGTGTTTTAGATTAATTCACATGAGGTCTACCAGCCAAACCAGAGAGGTGGGAAAGCAGATCAGTTGCTTGGAACTCCTCGGCGGCTGAACTCGGCCAACAAACTGTTCACGATGGCAGCAGATGTTCCTGCCTTTGCTTTATGCCAAAGTTCGCCGTATGGTCTTAGTTCGTACGCCATTCCTCCCAGCTGCAAATTCCAGCGCAGGCAAAAGCCTTTCATAGTGGAAAAATTGGATGCTGGGGCATCAGGACCTGGCGCTAGTCAGTGTTTTCAAAAAGGTGAATGATAGAATAACAGTAATCTGCAATATAACAACACAGATATCGCAATTACTTTCCTTTCCAGGCTTTGGCCCTGTGCCGTTCTCTTTCAGTGCATAAACATTGAGGTTTCTGTGGCTGGGCCACATTAAAATTTGCACTTCACAAAGTCCACGTTTCCTTTGAATGCAAGCTGTAGATGTTTGGGGACAAGCTCCTCAAGGCCATGATCTAGCCCTGTGGAACAAATGCTGGCATAGATTTGCACAAGAAAACAACAATATAAGAAGATTTTTCTATTTATACTTATCCAGAGAAATCTTGGGTTTGGGGGAGCAAGGCTGCGCTGGCTGCAGCGGGGCTCCACCCAGAGACGTGACTCAGGCTGTGGGGCTGCAGCCTGCACTCCAGAGGGAACGGGGCTTCAAAAATCACAGTCCTAAGTAAAGAGATCAGAATTCCTTTTTAACCTGGGGGTTTTGGGGGTTTTGCAGTGTTTGTTTTTTTAAGAACAACTGGGTGGCACATGGCTCATAATTTTAGAAGAAATAGGTCACTTTTTCAATTACTCATGTAATCTTGCTCTAATAAATACATTTGGTGTTTTATTTTTAAGCGTGGAAAGTTGATTAAATGGCTAGTTTTAGAATGCTCATTTTTTACATATTAGAGAAAGAGAAATGGACCCATCTTCAATTTCATATTCCTTTTTGTGAGACTTTTATCAATGTATACCAGTTATTAGTAATTTGTCTATTTTGCATTTAAAAAATCAGAAAATGTTATGCAACATTTCAGAAATTCTGATAACTTTTCACAAAACTTTTTGTTTTGCACATATTCTACCTGAAGCATGCTGACTAGTCCTATACAGGAGGAAGGCAGAAAGCGCACATGGATGCTCTTGTAAAAGAATGATGTCAGTATTTCTATATTTATTACTGTAAGGGCATTTTAAAATATATAATGCTTTTCAGTTTTCATAAATGGAATTTTGGAGTCATTGGTTTTTATTCAAGCTAGAGAGAAACCTAAGAGCTGGTGGGTTATACTGCTGAACAGGATTTCTGTGCCTTTGGAGCTCTTTTCCTGATTTTCAAAACTCAAGCAGTTAGTGTTTAAATCGATTTTGAAAATAGGACTGGGGTTGCAAGACCATATATCTGCTTCAGAAATCAGTAAACTACAACTGAATCACAGCATCTAGTTAGAACATGTTTAAAATGTACAGCGTGGCTGGCACCTAATGGCAGAGCTTAACATTTTGTTTATTTCTTAAGAGGGCACATTGCAAAACCCATCTTTTTTCTTTAAAATTGGTTAGTTATGTAAGCCTTAATTTTTCCGCATGCTTACTGACAGTTTGATGGAATCCTAAGTAAGCCTCAGGAATCAATTCCTCTGTTTTATACACCATGCTAAGAGTGATTTGATTATCCCTGTGGCTGCAAAAAAATAGCCTGCATCTGTCCTGAATTGAAAACAGATCCGCATTAAAGAGCATTACATCAGTATTGCTGATATGCTAGAAATGAGGCAGTTGGGAAGTACATTTTCAAATGAAATACGGTGGAATTACAAGCAATTAACTTCTTCCTTGGAGTAACAGATAGGCAGGATGTGTGTTCTGTTCTTTAAAAATACTTCACACTGTTAGAGAATAAGATAGGAATAGTGTGCTTAAAGAGTGGGCTACACAGGTAGCAAGGAAATACATGCTGCACAGCATCAGTGACTGCTCACTTCAGCCTCACCCTCCTAAGTGGTAGATGTTCAGTCAGTTCCCTGGTCATCACTGCTTCCTCCTTCGACTGAAAATATGGCCTAACATCTCCAGTCATGCTGGTGCCTCGTTAGCCTCATATGAGGCTCTAATATGTGTTCTAGATTTGCTCTTACTGTGCAAGAGACTACAGCTCTGTAGAGCCAACGCATATTTGTAATTCTTACAGTGTAGTTCTTACTCAGATTGATATGTCTTCGGTACAAACCGAGAAATGACTTGCATCATGGGCATTTTTACCTCTCTCAGGTAACAAGTAAAACGCAGTAGTCGGTACTGCTTCTTGGTAGCCATCAAAATTTATTAAAAAAATCCAGTAGCAGAGCAGATCTTTCATAACCTTTTCCATCTTAAACATATATGTCATAGACCTATTTTTTTTTCACCAGAGAAAAACTCATTTTAGCAAATTAAAGTGAAATGTGTCAGTATCTGAAAATCTAAAAACTGCATAAAGCATACTATAATTATTATCTAAGTCCTTTGGCTTTCCTACTTCTTCATTTCTTCTGCTTCTCCGCAGTTTGATGTATTTAAGGACCAGCTTATTCCAGAGGTGACTGAACAAGCGTGGAGCATTTTGCTGTAGCTAGTCATTTACTTTGAAGCTGCCCTTGACTGTTTCACCTCCTTTAAAAAAGTTAATGAATAAAGTTGCACTGTTTTGCTCTTTTAGTTCATTGTTTTGGCATTTGCATGTAAAATGAAGTCTCTTTTTGGCATCTGGGACAACAGTGACAAAAAAATAAAATTGAATCATCTAGATATATGTTGAGTTCAAAAAGCAGTTAGCACGAACAGAGATGGGACAACCGCTTTGTTGATTGCTTTTGGACTTTCTGCCTGGGACATGACAAGACCGTGGGAGGCAATAAGCCTAATTTTTAGGGAAATGAGGCTGTGAATCAAAGATTGACTCCCTGCAGGAGGTATGAGTTACATCCAGTAACTAAAACCACATGAAGGATAGGGAGCCAAATAACCGACAAAAGTGGAAAGAAGGATATTTTGTTGATTCATTTTAAGAGAAATAATGAAAGCTAAAAAGATTTTGGAAAGCCAGGGTAAGAGTCACTAGGAAGCTTTCTTCCTTTCTTTCTGTCAGAGCTGCTGGAAAAGTGAGAGCAAAATCTGATCGAGTCAGCTACCACTTTCTTTTTTCTAAGTCCATTGATCATAAATATTGCAATGGTGTTAAGAGAATTTATGTTACACATGATTCCTATAACTGAAGTAACAATATATTGGCCAGGAGATGATCTTTTCTTTAGAGGATCCAAAATTTTGTTGCGTTTTGAGCACCTGCCAGCATCCCTTAAATGATGTCAGATTTTCGTGTATGCCAAAAATGATTGCAGACTGGCATGGGACCATTTTTGCCTTATGATCAACGAGATTTTTTATTTGGCTTTTTGGTGGCTTATTTGTCTTCACCTAACACTGAAGGACCAAAAAAGCATATTGGTAGTATTAACAGATTACCAATAGCTCAAACTATTTGAGGAATGGATCGTTGACAGTCAGTTAGGGAAGCAGATTAGTGGATAACTCTACCACCTCTGAAAATCCAGATCTCTCCAGATCAATAGGAATGGGAAGTTATCTTTTGATGGTTGAATTCATCTAGTCCTTGAATTCATTTTTCATCAGAGATAAGAACCAGTCCCTTGTTTTTGGCTCACTGGCACTACCGCTGACAATCTCTTAGCGGGAGAGGAGCACAAAGAACAGAGAGATAGCGCTGTCTCGGGGGTGAGATAGGGATGTGCTGTTTGCACTTAGATAAAACTTTCTGCATTACTTATGTAAAAGGAAGAAAAGTGTTACTTGAATGTTTTACCACTGCACAAGCTGGGTTTTTTAAGAAAATCTACTGCACTGTTATTATTAGTTTAGGCTTATATGCATGCTATTACTGAACATGACAACATTTGTAAGAAAAAAAAAGTTAATCTCTCTACAGTTATTTTGTTTGTTTTCTCTCTACAGTTAACTTATGTGTGTAAGATTACCTGTTATTCACAGAATTTGACTTAAAATATTTGCAAAATCCTCAAAATTTCACAAGTTACTCCTGGTTTTGCATGCTTTGCAGATTGTCATCAGGCATTAGTCATCTCTATTCTGTAATCAGAAACTAGGAGAAATAGTCAGCAGATAAATAGTCAAAAGTTTAAATGTTCTTTTACTAAATTATTCAGCATTAACAGATCAAATGAAGGTGCCATATAGATTAGAGGAGGAAGAAAGAACAATGCAACGATGTGGGTGCTGTGCCATCACGTGAAACGGTGTGACTGAGTATCTGTAAGATCAGGGAAGGGCACTGTCGCCTTAGCTTCTCCCTGAGAAATCTACATTTGTCATCTATTAGATTAGATAATGAAGCTTTTGTGTGGAAAAATACATCAGCTTTTACAGAATTTTTGCTTAGTGGCAGTGAGCTGGCTGCACTGGTTGTGCCCAGGGGCAGTGGTGAACGGCCTGTTGCAATCCCTGATGTTTCGCCTGTAGATGGGACCAGCTGATTTGCTCAGAAGCAGCGTTACACCATGTACTCCAGTGACTCTTGTTTCCTGTCCTAACATAACTAGAGCGCAGTCTTGCAAGATACGGCATTTAAGCCGTGTGGGTTTAATTGTCATCACATAAGTAGTTGAATTGTGATGACCCACATATTTGTTCTTTAATACATGTATAGTTGTCCTATTGGACTGACACCACAGCACTTTCCAGCATCTTGTCAGAGCAATACATTGTTTTACTATTCAGCAAAACAAAGTAACATAAGCTGTATATGGCTATGTCTACGCTATGCTTGTAACCATATTGGGACATCCAGCTGTAAGACTACTGCCTTTGTCCACCGTTATGGGGGTTTCATTTCTTATTTGGTTGGTTGAAGGAATTTTTGGTTCATGCCTCTTGAAGCACCATTACAGTGGCTGATGAATATCCCTGATATTTAAGTCTGTTAATTCTTAACAATGGGGTTCTTTCCACAGCCGAAGGTAACATTGCCAGTACTAACAATGTACGTTCTCTCAACTTTTCAAAAAGTTGATACTCAACAAAGAATAGCTTTCTAGTTTTGACTGGGGAATGTAACATAGAAGAATAAGGGTAATAAATCAGATCATGACTTTTTATTGACCATATCACCAAAACTTTCTATATCCTATATGTCAATGTGTATCCATATCTTGAATACCGATTTTATTATCGATGTTTTTTCTGAAAAAATAAGATCCTCATTTTCAATGGGAAATATTTATTTTATATTAAGACATATGGTCTGTGTGCTTATTTTTTCATGCATTAATTTCAGGAATAGACATTTATTTTGTTTTTAATTTTTGAAGGATTTCTATGATCTCAGCTTTTCTAAAGGGAAATGGCTGATGTGTATAGATTCATACGCTGTATGTTTTTATTAGTTAGCAGCTATGCCAAATGATTTGCAGGCAGGTTAGTGCCTTAGAGGCAGCTATCAGAAAGGTTTTCTTCATTTATTCGGTTATAGACCGTATGACATAAAGGACAAATAAGTGTCAACACTCAGGTGTAAATTATACACTCTATTGTATTCTGTAATGCTTTGAGTCTTGTATTTTAAACCTCTGCTTGCTTGGCAATACATCATTTTTTTTAAACTTCAGAATGTACATACATTTAGGCATGCACATAGAAGATAGTAAGTTACCTTTATTCTCTCTCTTATCATTATTGTGGGCATCACTGCAGTTACTGCTTTGTCCAAACCAAAAATTCTCTCGTCTGCAAGAGATGTAATCTTCTGCAGACTATCAATCCCGAGGGGAATTTAAATTTGAGAGCTTTCGAAGGATTTACTGATGACATTTTAAAGATTATGACAGAAAGACAGGTAATAAAGTGCTGTTTAAAGGGAAGGCACCAAAATAAGGGGCTGTGTTTGCCTTTTCACAGTCTGTGGACCACCAGCCTAGGAGGGTCCAGCAGGAGCACTAAGGTCGAGATTGCTTCAGACAGTTCTCTGGCTTCCTCAGGGTAAATTTCCACCTGAACTAGCCTGTTTGAAAACATGCAATTTATCTAAGTAGTCTGTAACCTTTTCTTTTTTCCTAATCTGACCTGAATTCTCACCCCTTTGTCACTCATCTTAATGGTGTTAGACACCTGATAACAGTTAAAATTGTTAGTGAAACAGAAACAACAAAATCTTTAACTGCATTAGTGGTCTCTGTAGTGCCTGTTTGCTTTACATTCCTCTAGAACTGTGGATCAAAGCATTTCCTGGTCCCTCCAGTTAGTCTACTGTACTTTCTTGTTAGGCCTCCAAACACAGGAAGTTTGCAGCTCAGGTTGCGCTTTGATTCAAGTATAAGATACGGAAGCACAGGGAAGGTATTTGCCCAGTCTTAAGCCAGTAATTATTCCATAGAGTAATTTACATTTTGGCTGACATATCGCTGAATCTTACTCTTTTAAAAAAATACAGCTGTAGCTTTCACTTTCTCCGGGTATACATGATTATTTACTGCTGTTCTTCACATGTCAAAGTTCATCTGGCAAGATAATTTTATAAAGGTGTTCTGTAGGCACTCCAGGAAGAAATATGGTTTCTTTTTGTAATGGTTGATACTCCTCTTTATTCTTAGGGGACTGGAAATTACACCCCTAAGAAGAAAAAAAATCCCCTTTTGAACAGTTGTGCCTACCTACTGTTGTGGAAAAATAGACTAACTTGGCTACTGCTGTAGTTTTCTAAGCCAGCAGATCTTCTGTCAGTCACGTAAGGTTGTGCAAGCGCTCAGAGCAAACCTCACTGAAGAAGCACTGCCCCACACTGTCAGGAAAATATTGCTGAATTCCATTATATGAAAAGTTAAGTGTTCTTCACACATGAAGACCTCTTTGCAAACGTTTTCCATTATCTAAACTGTTGGCCCAGATCCACTGGCAAGAGCAATAGTGGGCGTGCAGAACAAGCGGTGAATATTGTTGTCTCTTTTTGGTTTATTAGATTTCTCATTATATTTGGTATTTTTGCTAGTCCCTAGTTACTGAATGTAGTGATTACATGAGAAAGACAGCTTTCATTAAAATAAATAAACGAGAAGTTACATCAGTGGTAAAATTCAGCCCTTGCTGTTGCAAAGACTTCGACAACATACTCTGGATGTGTAAAACTTGAAATTGAAAAAGAGCCCTGAAATCTGCCTCTTACACGTGAGTTTTAGCCACTGTAGGACATTAGGGAGTGCAAGCTATTGAGAGTGGGATGTCCACAGTCCTAGGGTACCAGTTGTTCCTTGGTAGCTTCTGAGAGTAGCACATAAAACAGTAGTAGCCAACTTGCCGTGTCTATGCAAAACCTCTTTTGCCCAGTGCGGCGGGAATGGATGAAGTCACTGAGGGATGAGGCGCTTCTAGATAACATCAGATACGTGTTAAAAGCACTATGCACTACCCTCCTGCAATTTTGAAATAGCTTTGAAAATCAGATGATGTTGTTTTCACGAGTGGAAGAATTCAAACGTCTAAATGTTAAACTGATAAGATTTGGATGGGAAGATAATGTAGTTGAGGCCAAGTCTGTTTGCGTTGCTAGGACCAAAACAAGACCAAAAAATGAACCTTAAAATGCAGGCTGAAAGCAATGAGTGGTGGGGGTGAGCCGGACCAGTTTGTGAGCAAGGCAATTTCAAAAATCCAGCTGAATTTTTCAAGAAACAGCGTTGATGTGAACTGCAGGAGGAATTACCCACCCGCAGCAGGGAGCAGGAATCCCCCCTGGGCAGCGATGTTCCTCTGTCCCAATTCTGAACCATGCTCCAGGGAGCCCTGCGCTGCCAAAAGCGATGCTGCCTCCCACTCACCGTCTGCCAGCCACGGGGCTGGGCTGCCGCAAGCGCCACAACGCCACGTTCTGCTGCCCCGCGTTAAATAAAGCATCGCAAGGGTAGCTACCTCCTGCCCGAGCCCTGCACGCTTCCAAGGGGTCACAGCTCACCTTGAGCACTGTGCTTATCCGGGCCGGCGCGATGCGGCTCCGTCTGGGGAAGAGTTTGCTGCATTCTGCCCTGGTGAGGATTAGGTCTCATTGCTGAATGCAGCGGTCTCACTTTATCGTATATAAATGTCAGTTTATATGTAATCTTTGAACTCCTTCAGAAGTCTTTAAATGCTACAATACATCTGATTGATCCTACATTGTAGGAGCGATGGTTTATTTAGAGAAAAATGTTTTATTTCTAAAGAAGAAGAGAGCCAACAGATGAAGAGCAATGAATGTTGTGTGCTGTGTTTGCATGCTTGGGATTGTTTCCGGACTAAAAAAAAAAAATCAAGTTAAAAATGACCCAGCGGGAGCTTTCAGTGCTTGTAAATTGTTTTCTGTTTGCAAACAGTGGTATGAGGAGGAAAGCAAGTATTTAGTTCTTTGGTTTTACACGGTCTTGTTGCTCAACAGGTTTCAAAACAATTGTAGTGCACCCCTTAGAGGACTCCTGGTCTTTGTCAGGTTACGGTGCGTATCTCTCCTCTCTCCTCTTTCCATAGTCATCCAAGTCCCATCTGCAAAACTCATACACGTCTCAAAGGGTGAGAGCAGCTGATTCAGTTAGTTGTAAAGCGTTTGGACTGCCCAACACCTCTTGCTTCCTTTAAATAAAGTGTGTTTCCATATCACAAATGAACGGAAATTCAGACTTCCACCTTTTCTTTTTGTTGCTTAGGTTTCAGCTGTACTTTGTCATGTGACCTCTGACATTATACAAGAAAAGCACCCTGTCCTTTTAACAGTTCCTGTCATTGAGATGGCCCTTCTTCCAGGAGATACCAGGAAGTTTTAGCTTATGGTATTTCCCATGGCAGGAGAAAAGGCTTGAAAGGAAGCTTCTTGGAGCTTCACTAACCTCGAGAGTCATAGGTAGCCTTATTCCTGATAAGCTTTAGTTATTTCAAAAAACAGTGATTTGGAAGTTGAGGTTGTAGGGTCGGGGTAAAGATTTTTTCTTTCTTCGTCCATCTCTACTTTTTGTGTATGTTAACAGTAGACACAAGACGTTTTTCTGAAGTACAGGGAGGGAATGCAATGAGTCAAGCTTAGCTGTTACATGTAGTTGATTGTGGGTATTAAGATTAATAGTAACTGTGACAGGTCAAGGAGCAAGCTTCAACTTCTTTGTTTCCTGTAGATTCCTATAAAATGCTTACCTAGTTTTGTCTCATTGATGGCTGAAGTTTAAAAGATGTAAAACTGCCTAGTCTCAACAACGGTGATCATTCTTGCTTCAAAGCCCTTTAAAAATTTCAGTGTGACAGACTTGGGACGCCGCTTAAAGATGCAGTTAGAAACTGCCATGGTTGTAATCAAGGCCTGTTTCCACAGGGCGCTATTACCAAGCTTATAAAAGCAATGCCTAGCTTTATTTAGCTTTACAAGGCTTTAACTTTATTCTAGCAGAACCGCGTGAGCCTGTTTCTTTCCCCCCACACCCTGTGAGAAAGGAGGGTAGCTTTGAAAAGGGGCCCCAGCCATCACTAATGAATGCCTGAACTGTGCACACAAATCCCACTTCTCGGGGACGTAGGAGAGTGCTTTGGCAGTGGCTCCATGTCCAGGAGCAGCACGGTTTGAATAACATCTCCCATAAAGGAGCCTTTCCTCTTCCCTCTCTCCCACCCCAGGCTATGCCAACAAAAGCGTTAATGTGGCTTCCTGCTGTACCTGATCACAGAGGCAAAAAATAGCCTAGAATTTTATTTCAGGTTCATTTTCTCCCCACCCAGATCAGCTCCTCAATACATTTCACCACACAGCTGCATAAATAGTTGGCTTTGGCAGAGCACAGGGAGAGGAGTGGGGTGGGCACCAATGTCCAAAGAAGAAGGGGAGCCAGGACTGTTTAAGCTATCCTTGCCATCAAACAAATGCTCCAAGAACCACAGTCTCAGCTGCTTGAAGTGCAAAAGCACAGGTCTAGATTGTCACCTGCTTTCAGTGTGCATGAAAAACCTCTACAAAATTGGGAAGCCATTGCATACAAATATGAGGCTCACCCTGATTTGTTTCTTTTGTGCAGGCTGCTCTCAATGTGCCATTGCTATGAACTCCCCTGGTTATGGTAGTTCAAGTTGATGTTGTTGGATACTATCCAAAAGTCGCTTTGTGCCTCTTATAAAGCAATCTCCAGATGTAAATAAAAGCGACCACCGGAATGGGTGGTGCTAGCACTGTGGTCCCACAGACATCCATTCTGCTTGCCTTGCCATTAAGATCAGGTCTGTGCAACATCAGATCCAGATCAACTGGCAATATAGATGTGTCCTGAATCAGACTTGGTCACATGGTTACTCAGTTAGCCCAAGCCTGCAAAACAGCATGTATTTCAGACTTCTGTTTATGCTGGATTCAGGGGACAGACAGTTTGTAGTCGGGAGTAATGCCTGCCAGAAAAAAAAAATTATCCTTTGGAAATACTTTAAAACAAATTAGAACCAGAAATGTTAGGTTTGGGCAGGTTCAGTGTTTTATGTCAAATAGATTTTATTTTATTTGGTACTATGTGCCCTAGAACCAGAGCTACCACATCATGTGGCAACAACCTGATATTCTGCACAAGAGCTACAAAAGAAATGAAAAAAAAAAAAAAAATAGAGTCTTCCTAGCTAGATGCAGTTGGTTAAAATCCAGCTAACAAACTCTAAACCACTAGTAGTTCGTGAAGTCTAGCATCCAGTTTCCTCTACTTTTTTTAATGCGTCAGACTTGCAAAACTGTTCTGAGGCAACTGAATGAAAAGTAGTAGGAGTTTCTTGTTTTCGTAATGGTCCTCTTTTATGGAGGGGAGATGGTTAATTTTAGTAGCTATAGCAACTGAGAGCAGCAGCCCTATATCTTAATGAGTCGGTGAGGGTGTGTATTTTTTAGATACCCAAGAAAAAGCTTTCTACACAATGAGTTAAGCTTTTCGCAATTTGTGGTTTTCGAAGCCATCTATGGAGGTGGTTGTATTGCAGTCTGTGTGGACATATTACTGGGCTGGATACCTGCCAGGTGGCTGCATCCGACTGAACAGGGTGTTTTGCAGACTCCTCCTGGAAGGAAAACTGGCTCCAGAGGTCTATTTGAACACTTGGGATAATGGCAGAAAGGAACAGACTGAATTTTTATGAAGCACCATCCTACAGGTCACAGAAAGCAATTTGCAAACGTTGGAGAAGTGTCATGGAAAAGAGATGCAACAAGGTCCATCCAGCTCCAAAGGCATCTGTGAAAAATTACATAGCCCAGGTGGCTGAAATGATTTTCACATTCATTGCACATGTAGTCTGGTTTTAGCTATCTCCAGTGCAGTCATTCTGCTGATCTATGTTAGTTATTCCCCCCTCAGTGCATGAGCATGTTTCCCATTCACATAAATAAGAGTAATGTCTTTGTATCCAGAGAGAGGGGATTTTATTTGTCTAGTGCTGAAGCAGCTTCTCACAGGACTGTTTTCCTCCCACACTCTGGGTTTTGTTCAGCTCTCCTGACCTGTGTTTTCTTTGTTTCGAACTGTTTCGGCTTTTATATTTGAGGTAATAAATGTCAGTAAACTATTGGAGAAGGTGAAACATCTAGAAATGGAGTCCTTAGTGGGCTCAGCCATCTAAGTAATGCAACTTAAAATATGAGAGGTAGCTAGAAAAAGAGAAAGAAATCTTGAAAGTTTGGCACCATAGAAGTAATTTCATTTTATGTGATGATATCACCACATTTTTCCCTCTCCTTTCCCCCACTACCTATCAATGAGAGCCTTGCTTTGTTGTATGTGGGAAAGCTTTAAATACTTAAAAGTATTTACAGGACTTTTGTGTTATTTAGCTATTTTTTGTCAATTGCTTTTAAAATCTCTGTCACAAAGCACTATTCAAGCAGTGCCAGTGATGACTGTGGCTATCACTGCTTTAAAGCTTCTAAGCCATGGAGCGTGGGTTTCTTTTGCGTATGCGTTTAGGTTGTTTAGTTAATAGAGTGCAATACTGATGAGCAGGGTACCTTGGGCCGTACAGACCCAGGTGCTGTACTAGCAACCACGGGGTCTCCTTTGATACCTCCTGTTTATTGTCCAAGACTGTTGCTAGGAAGGTGGAGCCAGGGAAGTTCACTCAATGTTACATTTGATGTTCCAGGTTTCTCTGGAGCAAAGCTTCATCAAGTTGGAATAGTCAATTTTTGCCATTTGTTCTCCTCCTTGTGCAGTTCACTTGGTTACAGCCACGCTGTGACTAGAAGGTCAGATGCACTTTCCTCCCTGCGAGCTCCTGGAAGTGTTGCTAATGTGCCTGCTTTTCTCTCCCTCGGTTTCTTCGAGAGGGAGATGGGAGAGATGGAAGAAGACAGCCGGCAAGAACATTTTTTTTTCTTTCATTTTTTTTTATTTCTTTTCATTCTTCTGCCACTGTTATGGACCAGGCCCTCTGCCCACTCTGATATCTGTCTCCTTTTGTATGACAAAAGCTGTCACGCAACTTCCTGATGATGCTGTTTCTCTTTACTTTTTCTGCCTCTTCTTGCAATCCACAATTTTCCTACCCCACTCGCTGCCAGGTTAATCAAACAAATTGCCGTGCAGCCACCTTGGGAAACAAGCATATAACTGAAGATGCCAGGGAGAAGGCAGAGAAGGTTTCAGCAGCGTAAAGTCAGTAGCAACGCGGGAGGAATGCGCTCCCAGGCATCACTGCACGCCCGCCAGTGTCCCCTCGGCTGGCTCGTGCGTAAGTGGGGTCAGCTAAAACCATTTCGGGGGGTTTGGTACGTGTACTTTAAGTGAGTGCCTCACAGTGTGCTCTGTCACCGTAGCTCTAGTATAGCTTTGCATTGTGCCATGGGTAAATCCTGCTCTTGTGCATCCTCTGTGCTGGCAGAAGGCTGTTTTCCCGCAGCTCCTGGTGGCACTGGGCAAGTGCGCAGTTTGCCCGGCCACTCCCTGGTTATCAGGGGCTGCAGGAGAGGCAGATTAGGGCCGTTCACACCGGCAGTTTCCTTAGTGCCTTGGCGAAACTGATAACTCCTGGCGGAGAGGCAGTGATGCCAGCAGGCAGTAACCTTTTCCCTGGGAGCGCTGCCTGCCCTGCATGCGTGTTTATCCCCACAGGTGCGACTCCTGGAAACCCTGTCTCTGCTTCCAGCTTTTGGCGCCCGCAGTAGTACCCCAGGCTGGACACCGCAGCTCGTCCGGCTCCAGCAGTCCTCCCCAGGACTGGACAAGATCTGGGGGAAGTGTTGCTCAGCAGCAGCCTCGTCCTCCGTAGGTGCCGTTATGGCACTGAGAAGGAGTGTTTACTGAAGCGTACCCTGGCATCCTTATTCTTCCTTTGCAGCTGCTATTTACCAGACAGCATTTGTGGTGAAAGTAGCTGGCAGGAAGCATCATCCAGGAATGACCTGGATGAGTTAAAGATATTTTCACACTAACATTGTCACAGGCATTTGAAAATACTTCACACGAAGGCGTATTGTCGTAACACTGAATTAAAATAACATTGCATGAAGCTGGCTCAACTAAATCAAGTTTACCATCAGAATATTTGGTGGTTTTGTTCTGGGTCCCTGCCTTGATACGGCCCCGCCGTGTTACACTCTGTGTTGCAGAGAGAGCATCTTCATCTACTCTATTGACGCATTGTTTCACAAACGTGGCAGTGGCACAGCTAATTCATCAGTGCTGGGGCCGAGGGGGGAAGATTTAGACATTCTCTTGGCAAATAAAGAAATTGATTATAAAAATGCACTTATTCCTGTTTTAGTCAAAATCACCTGCTATGACGCTATTTCTTTAAGAAGCTCAGATTGCTTGGCTGGAATGAGAATGTCTTCTTTAAAAATTATCAGATTAAAGTAGCAGGATTGTTTCTTCCGTAGGCTGTTCTGAGATTCGGAAACCGCTTCCTCCATTCTGGGATTTAACTTGCCAGTCAGATGTAATTATTGTTCTTGTAGTTTTGTAACCAATGACTGGAACTTTGTTTTTTTAAATCATCATTCCAGAAACTGAGAAAACTGCTTTAAAATAGATTTTAGAAGAGATCAGAAGCCACAAAACCAAAAATACACAGCCCTTAATATGCATGTCAGTCTATTGTGCTGATTCTTTCTTTGTAGGTTGTGCAATCTACCCTTTCCTTTACCCATTGTCTTTGTTTTCTTATTTAGATCCTTGTTTAGATTTCTTGTAGGACTGTAACTCTCTATTTTGTTTAGAAAGTTCCTAGCAGATTGTGGTTGCTATAGCTATATGGGAACGGACTATTTTTGTTGAGGTATTTGAATTGGGACTCTCTAAACCCCCCTCCTTGCCATCAATCTAATAGAGACATTCCAACAATGTATTAGTCACTGCTGGGGTGACATGAAGCAGAGTATAGTGTTTGGAGACGCCCTTCCGGTGAAAGGCACCGAGGTTTAAGCCTCCTCACAGATGTGCAGAGCTGTACTAGCCATGCCTAACTCCCTCACATGCTTAATAGGCTTTTTGCCTATAAATCTCCATGTGCCATTGAGAGATTGGATCTTCGTAGAAGGGCTGGATTTAATGGGAAGCCTGGATGTCTCCCATTTATCTCACAGCTCCTGTCCTCAGCGTTGCTTATGGGGATGAGTGGAGTGTGCTGTTCCGACACCGACTTCTGTTGCCACCCGGGTAAAAGCAGCAGAGGGGGAATATCTCCCTGCCCAGCACCCAGAAGCAGGCTCAGAGCTGAGGCTTTGTCTCCAGAGCTCTGACAGCAGTATGGCCATGAAACAGCTGAAGTAAACAAACCAACAATGCAGGCATTTTTGTACAGAATAGATCCATTATTCTTCCCGACAGCATGACTTGGATTTTGAGTTCTCATTCTTTGTATTGTTCCTTATTTAAAAAGAAAGAGAAAGCAGAACAAGGAATAATACAAATGAGACAGCCTAGGGCTTGTGCTTGCCTATAGGATACTATTAAGATCCTGTTGGAACTACAAATTGGAACCATTTTGTAAGCAGATCCCTTAACTCAGCTGTATTTTTAAAGCAGTCGGGCCCTAAAGTCTTACATGCTTGCGCGATCGATTTGCCTAGAGCTTTTACATGGAGGGCAGACTACTAACCAAGAAGCAATAAGCAATCATTTACCGAGACCGGTTCACTGATCATTCAACGTGCAGACAACAGAGTTTTTCTTAGCTGGACAACGAGGCTCACACAGTCATAGTAGCACGTGTGCATGTGTGCATGTATTTACTGCCCTCTCCATCTAAGCCCGAGGTGGGATTTAGGCAGGAGGATGCTTGGTGGGCTTCAGCAGGGATGCATACTCCTGTGCCTGAGCATGCTGAGTGGTGAGCCCCATCTGCAGCAGGCAACCAGGCTGGTTTCTGCCCCAGCCATCCCATGCTGGGCAGGGGGTTCTGGAGGGAGCCCATGGCCAGAGGGCTGCTGGAAGGGTGCGTGAAGCTGTCAAGGCGTTCGGACAGCAGTTTGTTGCAAGGCTCACGCTCAGTAAGGCTTCAGAACGTTTGCATTATATAAATGTTGAGCCCTTTCTGGTCATTTGGACTGGAAGTCCATACTGTCTGCTGGACACAGAAAAGCCAGCATGGATTCTGGGAAACCACCTTTTTTTCCCTTACTGCAGCAGAGGCTGTGTATGCCTGAGACACAGCTCTGGAGCTTGCTGAAGCACCAAGGGTGGAGGTGTTTCCCACCTACATGAAGAGAGTCTGGATCCCCACACTCCCAAGAACACATGAACTCCTCACTGAGGGGTGGGAGTCTGGTCTGGTCTGTGGGGTAACCTCCTTGCCTGGCCAAGGATGCCTTCTGGGGCAGGTATGGCTGCAGGGAGGCCGTGGCTGTGGTATTGCTGAGGGAGGGTCTGCTGGAACCCTCACCCTCTCCTCGCCCTGTCATTTTCCAATCTGGGCAGCCATAGCAAGGGACAAGCAATAAAACTGTTGTCACTGAAATGAGATATACTGTTACCGTAATCAGATGATATGAGCTCTCCTGAGCCCACTTCTGGAAAAAGCACATCAAGAACATTAGGTAGAAAATGGCTGTATGTTTAAAAATTGTTAAAGTTAATGACTGCGTGTGTTAGAAACATAATTTCTTGGGTTGTTCCATGCCATTTTTGTTTTACTTTCTGCACTAGTGATTTTTCAGGGAGGGACATACAGTAAATCCTTATTCTACTTTGAACACTGTGTAAACCTCGTTTTAACTCGGCGGTCTAGAAGATCTTTCATTCAACTAGACGCCGTTTCTGTTTACGTATCTGCGGCATTTAAACACTGCAGGACTGTTTAAACGCAACATTTAAATGCATTTGGCATTTAATGCATTTATGTTTAAGTGCATAAACAATGCATAAATTTATGTTTAAATGCATAAACACTGTGTGACCACCTCAGTTCATGGTCTTAAACATAAATAATTGGAGGTTTTGGCCTGAAGCAAGCAAACTGACAGTGGAAGAACTAAAGGAAACCATAGAACATCTCTCCATTATTGACAGATAATAGATACCAGAATAATTTTATTGACAGATAAATAAATAAGTGGCTGAGACTCATATCCATTAATGGCAACCAGCATACCAGCTTCCCCACATGCTCTCCTGATCAGTTTGAGAAGCTGATGCCTGGACACCCAGCAGTGCTGTTCTTTTGAAGTGGGAAGTGGGAAAATGGAGAGGATAAGCAGCGAGGAGGACAGGGTGCATGAGAGAAGGAGAAGGCATGAAGAGCTCTGGTAGGCAAGACAGATGCATTAAAAAAAAATCTTTGTCCAAGAGACATGGAAAAATGTGGGAGAGCAAGCTGACAGGCATCTAGCAGAAGAGGTAAATGAGAAGGGATGGAGGTCTCAGTAGAGGAGAGCATTAAAACGTCCTGGTCAGGAGACATGGAGGGGGAAGGTGAGGGGACACAAATACTGTATCTGGAACAGGCTGTGGCATCCAGTGAGGACCAAGAGATGAAGGCACAACAGAGGGAAAGGGGTCACACATGGGTTAATGGCCATGCTTACTTGAAGGACCCAGATACCTGGGACACAGGTATCTGGATGGCATGGAGGGGTTAGAGAAGCCCACACTGGGAGGACATGGGATACACACGGAATTGCTGGCACAGGGACACTATGGAAGGCTGCAGGAACATCCTGTGTGGCCCTGGAAGAAGTTTAGGCCCTTTCTCCCCACACCTTTATTGTCCAACATGTAGCGGAGGCAGCATATACAGTGACACTGTCCTCAGCAGTGCACTTCAGAGGATTGACAGCAATAAAATTTCCTCGGGAAATATATTATGCATCTGTTATTTTCAGTGTGTGCAAGGTGAGAGAAACAGCCAAAGGTAATTCACTGGCTTCCTGCTCATACTTTAAATTTTAAAGCTTCAGCCTTTATTTTGGCACTGCGGCTGTTCTGCAGAGGTTGTACAGCTCTGCTTTCAGAGGGGAAATTGATCAGCCTGAAAAGCAAAACTTCTCCCTGTCTGACACCGTCTTACAAATTCTGTAGTTTATACAGTCCTTTTGTCCTTTTTCTGCTTTTGATTTCTTAGTTTGGGGTAGTTATGCCAAGATTTTGAATGCATGCGTATGTCTCATTGGACATTTGTCATTAAACAAGTATAAAATACACACACACACACATATATACATTAGGAAGTCTTGTTAAGAAGGACTTATTTCCTCTGAGGCAATATACAAACATTTGAAATACTTGAATCAGACTGAATCATGAGGTTAAAAATAGATTGGTAAAGTCTTTGTATTTACTTTCTAAATTTTAAACCCCGTGGAGGCGTAAGGAAGCATTTAAAGTTTTTTCACTTTAATCTTTCTCTCTGATACCAGAAAGAGTAAACAGGGGGTTTTCTTTCCTTTTCTTTTAATGAAAACAGGAGATTCTCAAGACTTTAAATGAAATCCTGAGAACAGGCGACGGCATGTTTCCTGCTTCCTTCCCGTGTTGTTCCTGCAAGAGATCCCCAGCTGTTGGGCACAGCCCTTGACCCTCCTGGACCCCACTCCTGCACCCCCTTCAGCCCATCCCCTGTCCTTTCCCTCGGTACTCCTGCCTCTCACCCCCCTTGGACATTCAGTGATGTGCTCGGAGGGGCTCAGGCTGCTCCCTCTCACTTTGGCCGCTCTCACTGGGTGTAAATGGAGATGTAAATTGCTGTCCCAGAGCCTGGGGATGGTGGCTGTTTGTTATATGGATCTCACTCTCAGCCCTTGTTCCTCTTCACACAGCAGTGGGGATGGTTGGTGGGGTCGGGGTGGTGTGCAGCTGTAGCCCACACTTTTTGTCCACATAATACTGAGGTCAGGCCCTGTTTCTCCTCCTGGAGTGTAGGAGAACCAGACCCTCCAGGAATTGCCCAATTTAATTGCTGCAGATGGAAATTCCACTATAGCAACTGCAAAGAGCTGCTGCTGTTGCCAGAGCTCCACTTTGCTTTGCAAACGCAGGAATTGCTGAGCTGCAAAGGTGAGCTAACGAAAGTGTGGGGAAATTATGTAAAATCACCACAATCACCATTGTCTGTAGAGAACTATTTGGTTTTCTGCTCTTCAGTTCTCTAAAACAGCAATGCTCATATGAGAAAGAAATAAAGACATTTTTAATCTGAAAAGGGAAAGTCTAAGAACATCAGTGACTTAACAATGTGGAGAGACCTGATGTGTGGTGCTCCATCTCAGAATTGTTTTACCCCTTTTGAGCTTATACTGATATATGTCTGATTTTTTTTTTAAATTTGTTTTCAAATAGAACTAGAAAGGTATTTTAGAAAATTATAGGTAAGGACCTTTCTAAAGGCCTAATATTTTAAATCTTCCATAAGCATGTGCACACATATGTCTGAGAGAAATTTGTGTGTCTATGTATATATAGGAATGAGTCACAATTTTCAACACATTTGCTCGCTTTCTGCACACCAAGTTCACTTTCATTTGCGCAGTTACAAAGCTTTTGCTGTATTTAGTCCTAGATAAGATTCAGAGGTCCACGACACATGATTGGTACAATCCTTATCAGAGGTTTTCATAACCAGCAGAACTCGGGTTGGTCCAGGCTGGAGGGGAAGCTGCGAAAAGACCAGCCTGGGCTGGGCGCTGGGACCAAGACCATGACCTCTGGGTGAGGGGCATCCTCAGGGTGAAGCTGGGGTGATGCCAGGGCGCAGGGCTGGCCATTCCCCTCGCAAGCCGGACAGTGCGGGCGCAGCCCCACCGCACCGATGTTTTGGCAGTCGGCATTAGCCGGTGGCCAGCGCGCAGTGGTGGAAATGACACACGTCTAGCAGAAAGGGAAAAAGGTGTTTGTCAAAGGAAGGCCAGCAGCTGCACAACTGCAGCTGGGCGGCTCTGCCTTCGTATGGAGTGAAGTGCCAGGGAGTCTTTGGCTCAGCTCCTCTGAGCTTTGCCTCTACCTGCCAATATCCTTTTTCCTACTTTAGGGAGTGGTTACCCAGCGTTTTTAGGAGGCATGGCTCTTCTCCAGGAATGGGACTGTTTGGTTTGCTGATGATTTTCATCTGGAGTATGAAGTGCTGTTTTGATGGCTGATGGTTTTTTCCCCTTGCTGGGTCTGGAAGTTGGTGGAGGAGTGAGTGGCACAGATGCTTTGGAGAATAGCCTGGGCTACAAAGAAGAATTGGCTTAACAACCCCTGTTGAGGCAGTTGCTATTACATTAACGTCAGATGGTAAGTCATTTAGATCACTCCATCTTCATGTTTTTCTGTAGCTATTTACCTGTTTCCAAACTATATTCAGATTACATTGCTGCTTTTTATGAAGTTATCGTATAGTTAATTAAAGCTGAATTTAATAGTTACTGGCATTGCATATCTGACTGAAGATAAATAGTTACTTTCAAACTGGTTTCACTGAGAAATGGAAACATTACTTCTGATATTACTGTTCGTGAACAATTCTGCTGCTGCTTGCTACCTTCCTATCACAGAAAGGTAAGAAATTAAATTAGACAGTTATAATTACAGGTAGGATTTTAGTGTTGGTTCATATTTTTAATTTCTCCCTTTAAATAAAATTTGTGGATAAATATGAAGGTGAGGAGTGTATAAATTGAAAGGAAAGAGATCAATAAATGTAAATGAGGAACAGCAGGACATGGATAAAAGGTAGTCGTGGGTTGTTGGTTTTTTCCCTCTCTGTTTTAAATACTAGTGAAAACTTGCTCCTTGAATTTAGCTTGAATTCAGATTGTTTCTTGCTTGCCGCGTTTTCTAATTACTCACCTATTCACATTAGTTTTTGAGCCAACAGAAACTGAATGTTGCTCCCATGTATTCACCTAGTCTAGATACAATATTCTGTTCAGGGCACCCATATGGAGAACATAAAGTTGCAGTGATTCATTGGGTGACCGAAGCTGTTAGTACTTCCCAGGGATGGCACAAGAAATGAAATCTCAATTAAGAGTGACTTTCCCTTAAGAAAGCAAAGCCTTTGAATCAGAGCCTACCTCTGAGCCTTTTGTCTGCCAAATGGGTGAGGGTAATTCAGTTGAGAAAATGCAGTCAAGATGTGAAAAAAAAAAAAGTGCCTGGGGGCATGCAAGGCTCGTTTCCAGTGATGCACGGATGTTAGCAACATGCTGAGCTTTAAGATCCCAGAGCACAATAAGGCAGAATATTCTCTTCTCACCTCTGGGAATTAAATTGGGTGTCAAACCAAAGGTCTTTGGGAAAATAAAATCAGAAAATGTTTGGGTTTCAGTTGGAACTTTTATGTGACTTACTTTTCTGTGTGAAAGCTTGCAAAAATATAGTTCTTTTTGGCAACGGAATGAGCAGTTGTCACTTTTTTAGTGTCATTGCCTTTTATATAAACAAGTTGTAACTTTAACTCAGAAGCTGTTCAACTGCATGCCTAGTTTCCAAAGAAATTGCAGACTGTGCTTCAGCAAAATGAATTCTAAAAATTTGAAAGGATTAAGTATACTTCATAGTATATAGTACTTTACAATATATACGCTTAATAATAGATGGTAAAAAAATCAAGCTTGAGATTCTTAATTCCTAGAATTATGTGTAGATCTGAACCAAGTTATTTCAAAAGTTCCAGTAGAGACTCTTGTTCCAACTAAATAAGCAGGTTTCCACCAGTGTAATCATCTCACATATTGTGATGTTATACTAGTACGTAAGAATTATAAATCAAGGAAAAAAAATCTGGACTATTCAGTTTCTCTCTTCTTTCAGTGGTGATAAATACAGGACACATCCCCATTGAGAAGTACTGAAAATATATTTTCGAAGTCCCTACACTTTCAGAAGACTCATTGGGGAAGAATGATATTGACAAAAAAAGGACTTGAGTCATTCTGGTTGGTGAAGACTTGGCTATTTGCATCCCTCCCTGTATCAGTGGGAACTGTTGTGCCCTAAAGGGAGTGAAGCTAAATATGTATTTCTTTGAACAGAGAATGTAAAATAAGTAAATAAAACGGAATACAATGTAGTGGCACTATGCATTTGGCTTAAACGAATTTGAAAGATATCACTTGAACATGATATGAAGACATCACTATATCTCTATGTGCAGATTGTCTATTTTAAGAGGAAAAATAGATAAAGAAGAAGAAACTGGGCTTTATTCTCTTTCTTCATAAAATATGAAGAACTTTTTTTTAATACTTTCCATTTTTTTCCTCTTACAGTCTCTTGTAAATATACAGTATTCTTGATCTCAGCTACTCAAGCTTAGATTAAGCTTTCTGAATAATGAGAGTTATTCTTTAAGCAATTCTCCCCAATACATTTTTAGTATCTTTTTTATACCAGGTGGGAGGGTTTTTTTTAGTATTTGAGATATGCCGAAATTCTATTTTTATGCACTATAAAATCAAGAGGGTTAAAATCCCTGCTTTCTTCTCCTAATCTCCATTTCTATTTAAAAAAAAAAAAAAAAAATTGTGTCCACATAACTTCATGTGTTTATAGAGGGGCAAGGAAATGCCAACTGTCATAAATTCTTAGGTTGAAGATCTTCCAACTGAGCTAGCACTAACTCCCAGGTAGTTGGTTTTTTTTGAAGGACATGTTTTGTAGACCTGGTAACTAGGCCTCTAGGTTATTTAAGGTGTTGTCCTCTAGACTCTTCATAATTGTTTCAGATCTCTTTGAAGTGCCGTGTCAGCAATGAGTCTTGTAGCCCAGCTGATGGAGGTCTTGCAGTGCCGAGGAGAGCAAAAGATTAATTTTACGTGCCGCCTGTTAGTAAATCTTTATATAATGGTTGCTTTTCTATGACAGCAAGAAAGAAGTTGACTCATGTTCAGCCTGCAGCCTGCAGATCCTTTGGTGAGAACTGCCACAGGGCCAGCTGTCTCCCGTCTCCTGCTCATCCTTGGAACTTATTTCTTTCCAAGCGAAGTATTTTGCAACAATATGTCCTTTTTGAAATCTGCCTCCTCTTTGTCTTAGCCCATTTCTCCAATTTCCATATCCATCTATCTAATCATGCTCTCCGATATGTCTGCAACTCCTTCTAGCTTTGTGCAATCTGAAAACTCAGTAATCAAGTTGCATCATCCGCATCAGAGGCTAGCCTACCACATGGTCCTCTCTTACTCATGCGTGATTTTCAACGCTTTCTGTTGGCCTCTGCAGGCTCAGGCACTGCTTGCAGGTTGCTGCTGAGCAACGTGATCTGGAGAGGACAGTAGCTGGCCCTGGAAGAGCCTCAAAATGGACTTCTTGGTCACAACTCTCAAAATGCAAACAGCCCCTAAACAAGTATGCTGTAAAAATATTGAATAGTGTCAAAATGCCTTGATACATCTTTCCCATTTGATGAGGAACCACTGATAAATGTTCCTTGATATGATTTCCCTGTCATACACTGACATGCACTGGCAATTTCATGCACACAGTTCTCTTCATGAATATGCCATGTGAAGCAGCATTGGGAACTGTATGAAAATGGAGATATATCTCATCTGCTTCCTTCTTATTTGTAAGGTGTATCATTGTATTATTGAACAAAAACTAGCTTTATTTGATGGTAATTTATATTGTTTCTCACAAAGGCACATGACCTTGAAATATTTACATGCTTACAAATAGCACGTGTGATTCTTTATTCCCAAGCAGTTTTTCTGTCAAATTTAGGTCAGACCGAAATGTCAATGGGGCCCCTGTGAAACCTACTTTTGGCCCATAAAGATGAGCGTTGGCTTGCCTTTTTTCTGTCTCCTACAACGTTAACCATCTGTATCACTGTGCCTGGATCTATGCTATTGACCTCGACAGACTTGTGCCAGGAATATGTTCGTGTCCATGGCTGAGGCAGCTGGAGGGCAGGGGCAGTGGGGGGCAGGGCGGCAGCGTGGGGCCAGTGGGCCTGCAGGGACCCAGACCACTCAAGTGACCTCTCTGGGTGTGGATAGGGCTCAGTTTCTCTGTTTGACACCCAGGCTGCATCTGCCGTGACCACCTCTAGCCACTGTCTCCCACTGACATATCAATGATACACTTAGTGGCCTGTGGGGTTCGTGTCTCAGCAGCATTTTGGTGGTTGGGTCTTTCTGCTCACCAGCAGGCTCTGCTTTGTGTGATACTATTCAGAAAGAATCCTTATTCACCCTGCTTTACACCTGATGTAGTCATCTACAGTAGATGTTCAACAGTACCGGACCTTTTGTTATTTTCCCCTCTTATTAATGCCTCAGACTCTTGGCAGGGCTTTCTGCTCGGTCTTTCCACAGTTTGGGACAAGCGTAGGTTACCTTTGAAATACAAATGCAGGCCCCTCCCTTGCCTATCAGTCCTGAACATGCTGTACCTTTTCTGTATTAATATTTCAGTCGTGTGAATTCTCAGCAAGTTTCTGTTACACCAGTTAAATCTTGTATTTTGTTATGCATTAAGACTTCCAGTTCCTCCTGCTTTATTCCTCATAGCTCTTTTATTAGCACACAGGCTTTTAACACGCTCATCAGACTGAGCTGCCACTTGTTCCTATTCCTCTCATGACCTTACAGTGAACCCCAGTATCTCTTTTCCCCTCTTACCTCTTCAGAGTTTGTGTCCTTTTTTTGCCTCCTCTCCATCACTTTCCTGGGTTTTGAACGTTGTCTGCATTGTTTCGGTTGAGAGGGGAGAATTTAGTTCACTTTGTTGTTTTCTGTCTTTCTTGACTAGATGGATAACAGCAGAATAGCAGGGAATCTCTCATGGAGCCATTATCCCGTGATCAAAGAAGTCAAAGCACTCTTGGCAGTATCCTCTGCACAGCCTCTGCCTCCAGCCCCAACACGTGTGTGTGCATGTGTGCACACACGTCTGTGTGTGCCCCTCTCCTCTGCCTGGTCTTTCACAACAATGGGGTAGAGTCTAAGGTGATGCTTAGGGAGCCCCTGCTCCTTCTTCCTTAGCCCACTTACTGTCTAAGTTTGTCCTGCTTTCTCTAGGCATCCACAGGTTTGTTTCTGTGCATTTCCTGCTCTGTTTTTTGAAGTAAGAAAAGCTTTTTGCCTCTCCTGAAAGAGGCCAGAACTATGGATGGAGGGAGGTCACTAAGATGCCTAAACAGCTATAGAGGAGCAGGAATGCTTCCCGCTCAGGCTGGGAGTGCCTGAGCTCCTGATAAATTGAGGGGCAAACAACAGGCAAGGGAAGAATCTCAAGACCCTAACAAAGGGAAACAAACTTCTAAATAGTTTTTTTTTTAATAACTTGGGAGAAAAATCCTACATACCTAAGGGCTTAGATGTCTTAAAACAGAGTTTGTCATTTCCTTGAAAACATCATGGCTACCTCCTCCTCTTGATTGCTTCTTTCTCCTGCCTTTAAAGACTGTGCAGTCTAGTGCAGTGTAAGTGTATTTGAGGGCTTTTGTGCCATTTAGTCACCTAACTACTAGGACTTTGCCATGTTGACTGACTGCTAAACTGCTTCAGAATAACTAATTATCCCACATACTTTTTTGCTTGCAACAGTTCCTACCCGTTGGCTGTGGCTTCCGTTAGTGCACACCATCATTTCATGGCATATTCTGCATGTTTAACCATTGATCTGGTACTGTAACTTATCTAGTTGGTTTCAGACTCTGGTTGAAACTCAGCAAAAGTGATTTGCAACCTTTCCATATTCCTAAAAATGTCTAGGCATAGATGCAAATCAGCATAGTGAATTTAAGGCTATTAAAAATGAAGAAATTTTCTTAATTACTGTATAAGGACTTCATTAAGATACTTTGTAAGGCCTCAGAAGTCCATGAGCCACGAGCCGAAGCCACAGCTTCAGAAACTGTATGTTAGGAATTCATGGTGAATTAACAGTGTTTGTTACCTGCATTGCTGCTAGTAAATAAGAGGAAGGCATCTGCTATCTATTTCAGCGGTGAAGGTTAGCAGTAGAGGTTTCAAAAGCAATTTGTTTACTGATGTCAATATGGAAGGGACGTCAGGAGCTAGATCATTCTAAATATCTCATTTCTCTTTCTCCCCTTTCATCATTTTGGTGTATAGTTTTCAATACGGGGAGGTAACATGAAATGCAGAAAGATGCAAGAGCCTGAAATGAAGTGAGATAAAACTCCATTGATATGATTCTTATAAATGTAGATTAGTGCAGTTGTAGTTGAATACTCTTCATCTTTAGTAATGTGTCAGCAAATGATGACCATGGGTCACTATGATACAGCATCTGCTACTTTTATAATTATAATTAATATAATTTTACATGGAAAATACAATTAAAATATGACTGCCTGTCACTGTGCTCCCTTCCAGAAAAATCATGATACTGATAAAGTTCTCCAGATTACTATAATGCTTTTAGTTCTAAGATACCAAGTTTCCTTGCAAAGACTTCACTTTAAAAATATTTGATATTTCAGTTCAGTTTCTTGTGAAACTCTACATTTTGCATGCACTTTGTAGAAGTATTACCTTCCGGCAAACACTCCCACATCTTCACATGGTTTGGGACTTTATTACAGAGCATTTCCCCTTCCCAGTTACAAGAGCATCTGCTTATAGCTGTGTATTTTCTGTGGTTGTTGCTGTAATGTTTTCAACAGATTTATTTGTTATGCTTCATTGTATAAAAGGTGTCCAGCAAAACAGATCATTTCCTAAGATATCTTTGCTTTCTTAGAGTCATGGGACATGTGATGTGGAGTCTGGACTGGTGCATGGTTATTTACAGCATGAGGAGGATGACGTGGCCCAGTCGGCAGTGCCCTGGACTGCAACTCAGGAAGCCCCTGATTTCCGTTTTGGCTCTGCTACTCATTTGCTGTGTTTCCCAGAGAACTTCATCTTCGTGCATCTTCACCCACTACTTCTGACTCAGATGTAGAGTGAATATTCCCTTAACCTGTATGCAGTGTTCAGTACAATAAGAAGGATCTTGTTCTTTAGGTGAGGTGTCCAGATGCTTCTGTAATAAACACTAAATACAAGCTAAATGCTAAATAATATTTGAAGAAGTAACAAAATGTTCAGAAACTGGAACAACATAAAAGATCTATTTGGGCAAACACTTGTCAGGAAAAGCTTCATCATGATCCTATTACCTGTCGTTTCCTGGTCCTGCATTTCTTCCCACATTTTTTATTTCTAGACCTTCCAGAACCTTATGCGTGGACAAAAGCTCCCGTTTTACTTCATATGTTCCTCTGACTTTGGTAACACTGTCACTCATTACTGCAAGAATTACAATATCTCCAACTGTGCATGTCTGGCACCCTGCTTGTTTAGTCAGCAAAAGCAAGTTGTTTAGAAAAGAGAGATCTGCTTTTCACAGTCCAAGGTAATTGTCAGCTGTGATCAAGTTAAAGCACTGATGAATTTAGATTGAGTTTGTTTGGTTTTTAACGCAGAAGATAGTCATACCACGGAGAAAAAACTTCTCTTTTCAGAAGCTGTGGGTATTGCTTTATATCCATGTCAACATTCATTTTCTTGGTATTGTGCAAATTGGATTAGTTTTCAGACATTTTAAGTCAAGCAAAAGTGGCTTATGCAGAGAGGCTGCAGGAAGGGAGCACTGGGATTTCAGGGGAGACCTTGTCTCTGTTCAATGCAACAGGGAGAATGAGCTGGCTCTCCCTTCTCCCACCTGGACTGGAAGGGAGAAAGGAAACTCCTTGCTGCTCTGTTGTCCTTTCTGCTCTTGTTCCAGGGGAAGTGAGTGGGAGACTTCTGATTGGCATTGTACCTTTTACAATGTGCAGACTCACAATTTACTAGGAATGGGTTTAGACCCTTCTGGCAGGGAAATGACATACTTAAAGTGTAAGTTACCAACTTCATTCCTCTTTCAACATTTGTATTTGAGGGGAGGGAGTGTTTTCCTTCCAGTGGAGTCTTTAGCTACAGTTATTGCACCTTCAGAGTTACAACAAAACTCACTCTGACTTTTGTGGTAAAGCATTTAGTGTGGAAAGGGTATGTATACGTTTTCTCTTTTTTCACCCTCTGATATAAAACACTACTGCAAAAAATATTCCAAACTTTTCCAAAGGACTTTTGCTGCAAAAGGCACTAATACAAAGAGTCCCTTGTTTCACAGGAGTATCCAAACCTGTGGTGAACTCTTGCTCATTTCTTTTTTCCCCTCAGACAGGTGCCATGAAGCTCTTTGACATTTGTAGAGCAGATGGGATGCCATATTACTGTTGTATCTAATTGACAGAAGGTTACTAAGTCTCCACGTATCCTGCCTTAGAAAGCATAGGCCATAGAGTCTTGGAGAGCGTTTTTTTCCCGTCAGCACCTTGCTTAGCTCACTTACTGCCGGTTGAAGAGCAAGGGTGATAACTTGCTAACTGGCCTGTGAAGCCTCCTGTGAGCTCATAACCCAGGGAAATTATTTCTTGCTGCTGAATTTGCAATTTTGGCTGGTTAGAATAGGCTTTTACAGTTGGAAGAGACCTGAAATGATCATCTAGTCCAACTGCTGGGACAATTCAGGTTTGACCAAGTTAAAGCATGTTAAGGGCATTGTCCAAGTGCCTCTTAAACACTGGCAGGCTTGGAGCATTGACCACCGAGGAAGCCTGTTCCAGTGTTTGACCACCCTCTCGGTAAAGAAATGCTTCCTAATGTCCAGTCTAATGGTTAGTCACTTTCTGTTGACTTGTAATTCTACATTGTACTTTGTGTATCTGCAGCCACAGATGTTATTGTGTGCATATATTTTAATGTAAATAGCAGTGTTGTCTGTCTATGCAATCACATAATGACATACATAATTGGATATGCGTAGAATACATGAAGATGTCTGTGAAATGCTGTCTCTGGGGATGTGTGAACGCACATGTCTCTCACTGTCTCCTCACCCTCCCAGGCGTCCAAAGGAGGGATTTTGCAAATGTCTGGTTTTGGGATTCCAGACGTGATGAGGGTCTGATTTCCAAAAGGCTGGTGTCTGCGAAGGCCTCAGAGAAGAACATAGCTGTTCCAATTATTTCTGCAAATCTTGGCATGCCACCATCATGCTCAGTTCCTGCACATACTTATGTCTCACATCAAAAACACAGAATAACTGTTTTGAGTGTAACTTCTGTTAAAGGTTGTGCACTCCTTGGCAGGTCTGGTTTACACAAGCAATCCACATTTGCAATGTGCTTCCAGCATTTAAATCCCGATAGACACATATGCTTCCCCAGAAACTGCTTCTTTGAAGAAAGCAGGAGATAATTTCACTTTTGGAAAGGTAGCTAGACTGTGCTTTATGGTGATTGTCATTGGATATGACCAAGAGTGGGTACGAATACCCAAACAAATATTTAATGCATTTCAGTTGGAGTATAAATGAATTAACAAACCTCTTGCCCTTGAGCAGCTGTAATTTTTAGGATTATTCTTATGAAGGGTATTGAGTTTGAGATTCTTGGCTTCCTTGTGCAGCAGCCTATCCCTCTGGCAACTGTCATCCTCAGTTGTATCAGTTACATGCTGCCACAGCCACTCAAACATCTTGTGCAAATGTTAATATTAAAAGCAGGCCAGGTGGTAGCAAACTCTGGGGTAGATCTTCAGGTCACTATCAAAAATCACGGGATTTACAAATAGGCTTATACAATTTATACAGTTCTCCAAGTGTCATTGTTTTTTTGGTGTCACTGGCATACAAAGCATTTCAAGCCCTTTGTGGTATCCTTGATACCCGTAGGCTCTAATTCTAACTTGTGGTGTTGTCTGTTGGCCTTTTGGCAAGAATGCCATTCAGATATCTTTTCAAATAAATGCTGGGTGCCGTACATAGGGCTTTCACAGTGTGATTTTAAAGAACTAAAACACAAAACAGTATTAAAGAAAAAAAGACTGGAATGAATCTTCAGAGGTTGTTTAGCCAACCCCAAGCCCCAGAGCAGAATCAGTTGTACCAAAATAATGGGATGTTGGGAGGCTCTCAAGAACAGGTTAGACAGTGATGAAGGCTCCACACTGACCCCAGGCAATCAATTCCACCACTTTTACAAGCCTTGCAGTTAGAAACCTTTTTCTAGTATTTAACCTAACTTCACCCCTGCTGCAATTAAACCTGTTCATTCTTGCCCTATCTTCAGTAGACAGAGAAGTTGATATTCTTCTTAGTGAAACTTTTATGTATTTGAAAATCATTATCGTATTCTCTGGAAATCATCTTTTGTCTTGGATAAAGCATCCCTGTCCTTTCAATCTGTGCTCATAAGCATCTCATTCATGTAGTCTCCCTCTACATTTTCTCCCGTTAGTCCATGTCTGCCTTGAGGTCTACAGCATGCTGGGTTAAAACACGACCCAGTACTCCAGCTGAGGGCTTGGACTTGGGGAGCAGAGTATTGGTCGCTACACCACGTGCACATGGTGGTGTATCCTACTGGCTGCACTGAATGTGTCCTACAATGAAACTTGCTGCTCTGTAACAAGGTGACTTGTTTGATTCATGTTCAGTAGCCATTTTCAAGATCTCTGAGCTTTCTGTCATCTGTAAATTTAGTGAGCGTATTCTTTTTTCAACCAGCCAAGCTGTTAATTAAAATATTGAAGAACAGATCCCTGCAAAACCCCACTCAATATATTCTTTCACTTTGGCCACCAACCACTGAAAACTAATCTCTGAAAGTGTTTCTTCAACCAGTTGTGTATCACTTTATAATGATACCAGCTGACTGTGTTGAATAAGGTAGAAACCTTATTAAATTCAATATGTACTCCATCTGCTGCTACTTCTTATCTAGTACCGATTATCCTCCAAGGCAGGAAATTAGATTGATTTGACACAATTAATTCTTGACAAATCCATTTGGCTGTTTTAAACTCTTACAGAATAATAGGATGGAAAAAGAAATGTTGTATAACTCATCTGTGTATCTTTCTAGCCCCGTGCATGCCCTCCCTTAGCCTTTTTGAACTCTCCTCTTTGTGAGTCCTCATTTGTAACTACCGTGGTGCAGGAGCAAGAAAAGAGATGGAGGCAGCAGTCATTATTACTGCCAAAATCTTTGTGTCTTAAAGCCAAGCCTGGGCATTCTTGGACGAATGAGAACAGGTTAAGCTTATTTGAAATCACCAGGCACACCAAGTATCCTCTAATACTGTTTAGCCCTTTGACATTGACATAAATCGTCTCTCATACATGGAGCCTGTTAGAGTCATTTCTCATACATCCATATAAAAATAATTCAGCTATTTAACCTCTGTTACCTATATAAATACATATACACTTCTTTGTGAAATAGTAGGTGCTAAAATATTTTAAAACCATTTCTCCCTTGCCAAAATTTTTGGACGCATTTGAACTTGTTAGAAATCAGGATACTATTGTGCAAGTTTGAAGGTACTGTGAATAACTAGGTCCTTTGAATTCCTTTCTGGTTGCAGATAAACATGAACAATAGCTGGGCAAGTACAGGCAATAGAAGGTATAAGTTTAATTAATGTTTGATACATCGAAAGCTGCTTTAAGTAACTACTCAAGAGAACAATTGTATTTCCTTTCTAACATAAGAAGTCCGTATCAGTATGTTATCTGGAAAATACTAGGAGATAAAAAGGTAGCATGATATTTGGAGAATGCTTTTAGGATGTAAGGAATCTGTCTTTTTGACAAGTCAAAATTAAGTCTTTTCTTAGTTGTCTGCTCATGCAGTTTATGTATACATATATAATTAATAATAATAATCAATAGATATAATAATTATTTTTATCTCCAAGAGTTTTAAATTTCTATATAAAAACCTGAAAGCCAGTGAGTAATGAAAATCGTCTAAATGAGGCCCAGTAATTTGCTGGCATCTTACCACATGCTTATGTATTCCCTAAATGCCGCCTGTGTAATCATGGGGAACCTAAGGGCCACACAGGCTTTTCAGACTTCTCAGGCAATGGCCCAGGTAGCATGCCGCTTAGAATTATCTGTTAAAAACACCTGAAATAATTCATGTAGCTTCAAGCCATGCGAAATTAAGTCATGGATTGTAACTGGCCCGGAGCCTTGTGGGCTCACCACCCACCCCTATTGTTGCCTCCTCAGTGGTGGAGATGGCAGATAACATAAAGTGACTTCAGAAGGTCACCTGGCTTGCCCCCAAGAGACAGAGTTACTGCTGCTGTTTCTCATATCCCCTCACCAATATAGCAGTTTTTTTTCATTCCTTTTAGTCCACTTTCACGTATTTTTTCCTCAGTGACAAATAACAATGACTTCTGAAATGACCAGAGCATCTTTTGTATACACAAATAATGTCATTGTTTGAGGAGCCAACATTTCAGGGCTTAAAAACACATAAATTTATCTCATTGCCCCGAGTTACACCCTCTTGAGCTTTCCTGACTTTCCCCTTGGTGTTTACACACCCTTTATGCTTTCAGATAGCCACTGCATCCTTTCCAGTCCCTTTAACCTTCATCTAGCCAAGCAACAGTTGTTTGTTTAAATTTATTCTCATAAATCACATCTTCCCACAGAGGTCGAAAGGAACGTGTGATGCACTTCTGGGATCAAGTGTATTAGTAGCTTTCAAAAACCCTAATCTCAATTATTTTTTGTTAGGCATACGTTGCTACAGGGTACACATTGTACTGAAGAAGCGTGTTTGGCTGCCTTCAAACAGAATTGCCTAATTATTAAATCCTTGCAAATGAAGATTAATTTTGCTGAGAAGTAGAGATATCAGCCTACTCTATATATACTTAAAATTACTTCCTTCTAAAACTGCATCAACATGGAGCCAATGCAGTTAGCTCATTGCCCTCGAGGGCTGTTGTATCATCATCGATGCAGTTGGTTGAGTTGTGGAGGGTAAATTCCTCCCACTCACACCACCACAGTCACAATAATCCCTCTGTTCACAAACTTCTCAAAATATTTATTGAGAGAATAGCTCAGAGGTATGTTTTCAGCAATGCTTAAGCAAGCCTGTTTTCACTTGTCTCTTCCACTTGCCTTTTTTTTTCTTTTAATTACATTTTGGAAGGGGGTTGGCCAGTGCTTAAAAGCTGGAGTTTCAGATAGACAGCTTCTCCTCAGTTTAATTAGTTTGACAGGCACTTCTGCTTCCCAGCTGAGTTGCCCTAACTGGAAGCAGCTGCTCTTTGGAATTACTCCCCCTCCTCGCTGTGTTACAGAAGTAATAAGTGTCTCGTGCCCCTTTAATGAATTTATGGAAGTAAAATGCACAGTTCCAGGGCTTCAGATGTTCCTGGCTGCAGAGGGATGTTTCTCTCCTTTCTCTATTACTTAATGAAGTTTTATGAAGTGAAACATGTCATTAACAATAGGGAAAATGAAACATACAGATCGGATATGATTCTCCACTTCCTTGTTAACTTTTGTTAGTGAGTGTAGAGCAGGTTTTAACATATTTTTCGTGGCAATCTGAAACTCTGATAAGACAGAGAGAGAGGCCTGAATGATTGTACAGCTTGTAAGGTAGTGAAGAATAAGTCTTCTCTGGAAGAGCACAGGTTCTGTGAATCAAGCTCATGCCTGTTTACAGCCACAGCTGAAATGAATACTTATCATCTTGACTACATTGTCAGCGTCTTGTGAATGCTTCTGATTTCATCACTAGCTTGATGATTTATGTAACATTCTACCACCTGGAGCTAAGTGATGTAAAAACCTCAATTTGCTGCTCTTTTTTTAATAATGGAAATGTAAATGCTGGCTTTTATTTTCCAATAAAAGTACAAAAATGTGACCTAAGTGCACCCTGATGACTCAGACAGTTGAAGCTGAAGCACTCCAAAAGTCTTACTTTAAAAATTCCATTATATTTAAATGCAAGCGTAGTTTTCAGGTGCCTGACATCTGTGCGTTTTGAACACTTATCATTACAACAGAAATTGCAACACTGCGTGGAACACAAATGCTTGCCTACTGCTCGCTAGTCAACTGCTGTTTGTTTTTCCATAAATTATCTCTTAATGTACATGCCTGGGCTTGCTGAGTGGTGCACAGGTCAGCTAAGCCAGGGGCACAACTCTGAGACAGAGAGAACACTCGTGTTTTGGTCTGATCTGGTACTCCGGGGAATGGGCAGGAAGCATTTAAAAGGAACGGTAGGACAGCTGTTTGGAAAGTGAGAGAAAATTGAGTGCTCTGCATCCATCAGAGCCCACTCATGAGAGCTGTTTCCAGGGATGGAGACAAGAGGAGATGCTCTGGTGATTAAGCATCTGAAAGAAGAGGCTGAAGCCTCTCGTTCTTCTCAATGGCAGCAGTAGGAAGAATTGACCCTAGGCTGACATGATCTGCAAGCAAATATCAAATAATCTTATCTGGTCACTGGTTCACTTTCTTCACCTGTGGCTAGCTGAGACCATCAGGCAGGGTTTTTTTTGTTTGGTTGGCTTCCTCATTAAGTAGGCCCATCTGCTCCTTTGCTAATAATGTACCTATATGACTTGGGATATACGCTTAAAAAGTGCAAAATCTGAGCTCAGTACTGAATCCTTGTGAGACTGAAGGTCAGGTTTTGGTAGGGTCTGTTTGCTGCTTGTTCAGAGTGATGGTGTACTAATTTTCAAAGAAGCAGTTGAGAAAATCCTTTGTACTCAGTTACGTTTTGGGGCAGTATTTATTTTGTAAATTGGGGAGTGGGTGCTGTGTGGAGGAGGTGACTTTTTAGGTGGAAGTGGTCTGTTCTGGAAGAGAAGCTGAGCAACTCTTCCTCTTTTGTTTTCTTGCAAGTCTCTACCATTGGCGTGCTTGTGTCACATGTACTTTGCTGTAATATTTTGCCAAGGGCAGCTCTGTAAATTTGTATCTTTCCCTTGAAAGCAGATAACATTATTCTTTTATTTTTAAGATCTATGTTTGCATTTCATAATTGGCTGCTTTTGCAAAGACAAAATTAATGAAAGTTCTTGTTTGGTTTTTTTTTGTCCCCCAGAAAGTATTACTTTTAGGAAAGATATTTTTCCCTTTCAAAGGGAGATGCAATAAATGTTGTCTTTGAGGTGTATCCATTCCCGTTTTAAAAATTGGAGCTGGTCACAGAGCGACTAGTAATAAAACAATCACTGTGTGAGGTTGGCCATCTCTCTGGTGCTCCCCCCTACCTTACTACAGCCATCTCAGTGTGATATTTACGTCAATGCTGAGCATCTCTGAAATATATGGCTATCACATGCTACTAAGTTGTACCTTATTCTTGGCTGGTTTTATGATGTGCTTTGGGATGAGATCATCAGACTCTCTCTCATTAGTAATTTACTAAGAGCTTCCATAAAGGAATCAAAGGACACCACGTTTGGAAAAAGGAAAGGCCAAAGTCCTATTCCCAGTTCTGAGGCGTGCTTTTCTCCTTTTTCACTTCCCCAGTTCTGAAATTATTTGGGATAAGAGCAGCCAAAGGATACTGAGATAAATAGTTCTGTCTCTGTGGGTTTTGTAAGTCTCTTGCAAAAAGCATTTGTATTCATCCTTTCTAGCAGACGTTTGCAAAAAGAATATAAGAAGTTGAGCAAGCTCTTGTGACCACCAGAGTAAAGACTACCCCCAGACATCCCAAAGGATGCTGAGGTCCTGTCTGAAAAATTAATTAAGGTTTATAAAATATTTTGTAAAAAGTGCTGCAGAAAACTAATAGAGAATGAATGCTAACTGTTTCAATGTTGACAGGAAATAAGAAATCATCAAAGCAGCCTTTGCCATGCAGCTAGAGAAGTGGGGATGGTGAGTTTGTGTGGAGAAGGCAGAAGTAAATAACACGAAGAAGCGAGAGTCTTAGTAAGTTTTGGAAATTGTACTGACAGTGCCTGACATTGCAGGAGGCAGATGGAGTCCTGATCTGCAGGTGGTTTTGGAGCAGCGCGCTGTGCACCTAAGCAGGATCATGGCTGCGGTGTCCCTGGGGATGTGTGCTCCTCAGCAGTCACGTTCCGGCTCCTGGAGCCCTTCCGTTGGCTGAGCCAGCACTGCTGCCTCCCAGTTAAGAAACACGGTGCTGTGCTCCACAGCGGGGAGGGGAACCGAGCAGGATACGAGAGGCCTCTGTAGAGCACATCTGTGGGCAGGAAGGGAGGATACGAACCTTTCCTTTCTTCTTATGAGTCAAAAGGTATCCTTCCAGAAGGGCTCTGGTACTTGCTGTGCTTAGATTTCCGTATATGATTTGTCATACAAAGTCATAGTCACTGTATTTTAACTGAAGCCTGCCAACCTTAGCAGTATTTGTTTGTCTACTGAGCGCGTCTACCAAGCATGGTGCTAGTCCGAAGAGTTAAAGCTACTGGAACTATTTTCCTGGGCATGTGTCTCTCCCAACTTATTATTTTTTAATCTAGTAAGGTCCTGATGTCCAGGGGAATGACAGATCAGGTGTAACGTGAAGAGCTCAGACTTTTATCAGAATAAAGCAATTCGTTGTTCCTAACTGCTTTCTACTCAAAGAATTAAACAGACTTAACTCCATCTGGTTGATGTTGGGCATATTAGTGTAGTGCTCTCGCTGTGATGTGATACTCTAGTCATGAGGCCGGCAATAAGACTGGGAGCTGACAGCTAAGCCTCTAAAAGAATAAATAATAATTTCTGAGTGTACAGCAAAGAGTATATGATCTAAATACTGTCTGTTTTAAAGCCACTGGATAAGTATTGTTCACACTACTTTTAAAATCAGGAATATTTTCTGTAGTTACCTAACTGGCAGAGGATGCTGAAGCTTGATCATTGCAGGAATATACAGCAGTCTGATGTGCAGATGCTCATGATGGATCTAGCGCTCTCTTACAGTTTATGCCTATACGTACCAAGAGTGTCTGAGACAGAGTGACAGCCTGTTTGGCAGAAGGGCTGATGGGTTGGGTGTGTGGGTCCCCATCCTGCCGCATGCTAGAGTCTTTCCAGAGCGGCTGCTGACACGTCTGCTTTCTGCTGGAGAGCAGCTGCTGGCTGCTTTGACTGATATGGGAGATACTGAGAACTCCACTCTGAGGGAGCCCACTACCAAAAATAATAATCATACTTAAATAATGCTTAAGGAAAATACTTTAAAAATGAAGTAATAGGTGAGAATTAGAAGAAATTATATTTGAGAAGGACTTTCCAAAAAATGCAGAGAGGACAATGAGATAAAATTGTTCCAAGATGGGTCATGGTAAGTTGATGGGATGGAGCCTGCAACTGGTAAGGGTTCCAGTTCCCATCAAAGGCTGTGATGTGAAACTCCACATTTCAATTTGATAACCTCCACCAACGGGAAAGAGGGAGAGAGCTGAAAGGAGATACAATCACCGCTAATAGTGTGTTGCATTGTAATTTGCTTGTGTTATAAGTTTTAGGGCTTTTGCAGGTCACCGGTAGGGGCTAGCTGGAATTTTTATTTCTCCCTTCCTCTGCACCCTCTGTGCATACAATGGCTTGCTTATTTATTTCTCCGAAGCTTTGATGTTCCGATTGAGACTTGATATACTGGGCAGGGTGTTGTCAGTGATGTTGAGAAACCTCATGTGTTTTGTTCACACATGCAGAGTTAATTGCCAGGCCTCTGAGCAGGAAGCAGTTTCCCTCAGGTCATCTATCAGGAACCCATGATAGGACACCCAGTTTGGTGTCCATTACACTGTGGGGCACGATCCACTTTCCAAGGCACCCTGATCTCTCCTGGCCTCTTGCTTGTAATTTAAAATTGATATCAAAGTGTTCGGGGTTGTTTGTGGTATCGACTTCTTGGATTAAATGCCTTTTACACGGTTGCCAGCAGTTGTGATAGTCTGGTTCTGATGGCACACATCACCTTTTCCAGTTTATTTTGATGCATGTTTCAATTTTTCAGTATTAAATGGTTTCTTGAAACCATCGTGTCACTTTTGTGTGACACTGCAGTGAGATGATACACATTACTTTGGGACAGAAAGATTGCCATTTTTTGTCTTAATGACTCAGAGGTTTTCATTTGAGGTTTGTACTTGTGGAGAAGTATTCACAGAGAAAGAGTTTGGCCTGGTGAAGGCGATCTCCCTAAACTGTCAGTAAAGAAAGGAAAAAGATGGGCTTCTCTACGGCCACCTTAACCTGGAGCTAGGATCCTGCTCTGAATATCCCTCTAGAAGGAAGTCTGTCTCTCTTTAATACAGAAGAGTGCTCTCCAAGTTGGTTAATCCTGCCCGGTGCGTAGATGTGGGAAATGCTTATTAACTGCACGCCCACATGGAGCTGATGGTGTGATAGGAGGATACACTCACATGCACAGTGCATCTGCCGTAACTGGGTAAAACTAGATTCACCGCATGTGTGTTCATCATTTCCATCTCCCGAGTAGAGATTTGCAGGAGGACAACCGCGGGGAGCTTCGCAGCTGCTCTGTGGAGGGACTTTCCGTCCAGGGTGCACTTGGGTGTATGTGAGAGCAACCATCAGCCTGCGCACTGCGAGTCTGACACGCCGGGCAATCGTGTCAGGATGGCCGCCCCACTGCCTAGTGCTGCCCCGTCCGTAGGTGTGCAGCGACCATTTTCCAAGATTTCCAAATGTTAAGTGCCTGGTCAGAGCTCCTGTGAGATGTCCGAAAAATCTCAGAAAATTGACCAGGTTTATTTCTTTCCAGTAGTGTACAGAGGTCCAGTACAACACACTTCCAGAACGCGGTCTGTTGTGGGTGCTTGAGTTATCATCTAGACAACTACAGATAAAAACGCAAAGAAAAACTGTATTCTAACATGCTAAATTGCAGTTCCTGTATAATTCTGTAGTAGCGGTTGTGACACAAAACAAATACTGCAGTCATAGTCGGGCTTCAAAACCCTTGTAAGATCTGAATTTCTGCTTGTTCTAAAACTCTCGTATTCTTGTTGCAGCTGTTTTTTTTTTTTTTTTGTAAAATGCCCCTGCAATTTATTATTGCAGGACATTGGCATTATTAAAATAGAGGAACCCTGTGATATATAGAAGGAGGAACGTCTATCCGAGGGAAGGAGAGCAGGGAATATTTTAGCATGTCATAGTCATTGAGTGTCTTGGGAAAATGGCATCTTGTGAATGTCTGAAGATGAATAGATACTATAATTGCAAGACCATAGAAGATGGTAGCTATTGTAAACTGCCACAGATTTGTTGCGATTCTGTCATGTCAATTTGTTTCTTAAAGCAACTGCCCCAGGAGTCAAGTGATTTTGCAAGATCTTTTTTTCCTTGTCTCCCCTTTTTAAAATCAAAGGCTCTGTGTCTCAGATAAATTAAAATCAACTGGCTGAGGAGAAGACTGCCACAGCCATGCGTCATGCTCCTCTGATGAAAGCCGTGGCCTCCACAAAAGGGATGACATCATGGCTCAGGAAGCAGCTTTTGGACCACCACAATTTATAATTTAGTTTGTTACCTGTGCTGCAAGGTTGAAAAGTGCAGATATTCAGGACCTGCTTCTGTAAGTAGCGTAGTCATTGCTGCACAGGAGCAATGACCTCCATCGGCCGGGAGGGGCAAGGCAAGCAGGAGCACTGCCCCTTGCACCTATTTGATCTTAATCTATTGCTGCCTGAGTCAGAACAATGAACATACTCATCTCGGAGTAGAGAGAGACTTCACTGGCATGCCTTGATCCTTATGCTTCGTTGGCTTATAGTCACAATTTAAGGGTCAATTAGTAGAGATTTTATACATGTTTTGAACCTTTTGTTATTTCTCATTACTAGTCAATAATATGAATTACACAGTGTGTATCCTATATGTGTATCCTAAAGAAGGGTCAATAAAAATGTGCCTATTCCTACATCACCTGTGGTTTCTCTACCACTGTCTTTCAGCATAACTCTCTTTTAGTTTTTCTACCTGTGCCCCCCTCCCCTTCTCTGTTCTGAGTATACTATTCGCCACTCCAGCAAAAGCTGTAACAATACAGTTCTTAGGAAATTCTTGTCCCTTTCGCTGTGTACTAGTTGCAGAGAAAGGAAGCGTTTTGACCAGCTTTTCTCTCTAGTGCTACCCTAAAAAGTGCAATTAGCCTTTTAGCTTTGAGAACAGAAAAGAGCATCACCAGGAATGTGAAGAGAAGATGAGGAGCGCAGTCATCTCACTTCTGCTTTGTGCCTTCTCCAGAAACTATTTTTAGCCCTGTTAGCAAATGGTGTCATTTGTCACTCCAGTCCTCCCAGGCTGCCGGTATGAGCCCTGTCAGCTGCGGGGCTGGGGGAAGCCCAGTGCCAGGAGCCCCCGGGGCTGAACAGGGAGCACAGAGGGATGCCCAGGTGCCAGGCCAGGCCCTGGGTTGTGTCTGGGTGGTGCAGGGCATGCAACATCCAGCCTGGCAGCACGTGGGACTGGTGGGATGCTGGAGAAGCTACTAACTGCTCAAACGTGTGAGTTCTTAAAACGCTTGGCCAGGGCATGACAGCTGCATATGCATTAAATACATAATTTTCCCCCCACCACCCTGCACAGACAGGTGCTTCCACTAAAAACCAGCTTGAAACAGTAGCTTTTGAAGATGTGTCTAACCATTTCAAAGCTTAGGGATGAGCGCTCATCTCATCTAAGGGTAAAGGGTTTCCTTGCTGCTGGTCCCTGCTGAAGCTGGGAGCGAGGAGCAAGCTGGTGGGTAGGCCTTTGGATTGTGCTCTCACCTTGGCTCCCGCTGACCTGTCCTGCTCCTTCCATCCATGGGCAGTGGGGTTTGGCCACTGTTATTTAACGTACCTTTCCCAAAAAGCGTGCTCCTGTGTGTGCGCACAGGCACTCAGCTGTCTCCTACGAAGGATGCAGGAGCATCTCTACTATTGTCTGTAATTAGTGATTATTTAATTTCATTATAATCGGGGGGGGGGGGGGGGGGGGGGGGGGGGGGGGGCGTAATAGGAAGCAGGAGGCATAGATGGACGGAGCGTTTCCACAGTCCCTCCCCAGGGACAGTTTTGCCTTTTACGGTGCAATCAGTGATGGATCTCTCCTCTCCCCGGGAGAATGATGCGGTCCTGGTACTTAGACTGAAAATCTGAATTACCTGGGTGCCTCTTCCCTTGCCGGCCATGTAACGAGGGGGGCTGGCACCGTTTCCCAGATAATCTTTCCGCGGTGTTCTGAAAACGCCATTGGCTTTGCCGCCGGAGCTCCCGGCAGTCAGGTGAGGCGCCGGCACGGGGGGAACCCGGTCAGCAACAAAGCCGCCCTCCGCCGAGCCTTGCCCCAGCTTTCGGCTTTTGGGGGTGAGGGAAGCTGCCGCCGGGAGGGGTGGGCAGGGGCGGGCCGGGGGCCGGGACCCCGCCGGGACCCTTTGTTGCCGCCCCGGTGCGGCCACGTGCGCCGGGCGAGCCCCCGGGCAGGCGGGGGCTGCGGGGCCGACCGGCGCGGGGGGAGGAGGGGCTTTGCCACCGCCCCGCCGCCGGGTAGGCGCCCCCGCCGCGCCGGAGTGGCACCGCCGGCCGCCCTGTCTTGGGGCCGAAAGTTTGAGGGGCGGCGGCGGCGGGGACGGCCCGCGGTGTCCCGGGGCGGGGCGGACCGGGAGCGGGGCGGAGGAGGCATGGCGGGGCGGGGCGGGCCGGCGGCGGTGGTGGTGGTGGTGGGGAGCCGGCGCTGATCCGGTGGCCGGGCCGGTGGGGTATGGAGGGGGAGCGGGCGGGCGGCCCCGCCGCCTCCGCCGCCGCCCCGGCGGAGAGCGGCACGTCGGAGTCGTTTGCCCAGCTGTGGGCCGACGTGATGGGCATCCTGGTGAGTGCGGCCGGGACGGCATCGGGCTCGGGGGAGGGGAAGCCTGCCGTGGGACGGCGGTGGGCTGCGGAGCGCCTCTCCCCACTGCTGCTTCACCGGTCGTGGGTGGCGAAGCCCTCGCCGGGACGCCGGGTCTCCCCGGCACCTGCTGCGGAGTTTGTCCGAGTTGGAGAGTGTCCCGACCGTGCGGGCTTGTACATCCCGGGAAAACGTCTTCCGTGGGCAAAACCCAGTGTTGTGTCAGTGGCTGCTTTAATCGCAGTTACGGAGCAAAGTTTCCCCGGCTGCCCCTGCCCTATGAGAGAGGCGGAGAGGCAGCCCTGAGCGCGGCCGAAGAGCTCGGTTCGGGTCCGGGTTCGTTTACCGGCGCGGACCGGACGCTGCCTCTGTTTGCACACCCAGAAGCGCTCGGTTAACCTGATCAATGGGCGCATTGTTTCGTGTTGCTCCGGCGTCGAGCGTTAATTCGGTTAAATTTGGGCGAAAGGCTGGTGTGCGTGGCCGCCTTTGCGTTCCCGGCACGTGTTTGGGGCGTCCCCGCGCCCAGCTGGGGGGAAGCCCGTCGCGTGGGGGGCGCTGCCAGGGAGCTCGTGCTCCCTGTAGTTTGTTGTTTGTTTTGGGTTTTTTTTTGCGGGGGGGGAACGAGGGGCTCGGTTACGGCCCGTGGAGTTTCTGCGCTGGGGATCTTCTGAGGAAGGACTAATCCTTGTAATTGGGTGGTTACAAACAAAAGAGGTGGCTCCAGTAACAAGGGCTCAGGGAATTGGGTTTAGTGGGCACGTAGCGTACCGACAGGACGGGCTGGATGGCAAAACAGTAAAAATAAAAATACAAATACAGGAAGAGTCAATGCTTTATTTCTACTTGTAGCCAGAGACTAATATTTACTTTAGGTGCAAGATGGTAATTTCTACAGAGGACTGCCACTCAGCAAAAAAAACCCAAACAAATACTGAAGTTATATACATACTGGAGCTGGTAGTTTTCTAGTGATACAGGAATGTGGTAATCAACAGTGGAGTGCCTGTTTCTTCATTTTAAAAGCAAACAAATAGGCTTGATGTGTATTAATTCTTCTTGTTAACCTTTAACCAACAGACGTTAAAGAGTATTATGAGAAATACCTTATGGAAAAGTGCTGTGGAATGTAATGAATGGTAAACCGATAGGATCTAATTCAGAAGTGTTACAGAACTAAACTGAGAATTTAATTAGCATTTTATGCTGCCTTCTTTTTTTTTCCACATGGACTTCATCATTAATATCAAAATAAAATTAAAAAACCTGCCTCATTCCTTTTTCTTATAGAAATTCTTCACTGACATGGCATTCAGTTTAATAGCACCCAGCTGCGTACGCTCTTTCACTGTTAATGATTTTAATCTAAGAATGCAAGCAGAGTCAGTTCTGCCAGTTTGTAGGGAGCACACAGTTGGTACTTTATGAACAGTCTCTTTCTCTCTTTTTCTGGCAGGTTTCAGTACTGCATTTAGTAAGAGCAAAGTGCTATTGGATGCCTGGGAAGGAGTGTTGGAGGAGGCCAAACCAACAGCCTAGCATGCTGGAGCTCAGTACAGAAAAAGATCTGATTCTCACACAACTAATAATTTGAATAGGTTTCTTCTGGCTGTACAAGCTAGTTTCCTTCCTGGGAAAACAGAGCTGTTTAGTTATTATTTGTCCTCTAATAAAACTAAGCTAAAGTCATTTGTCTTAGAGTTGGTCTGCTTTACAGGAAGGAATCATCTTGTACTATGAAGTTGCTGGTTTATATTGGTTGCAAACATCACCTAGCACTATTATCTTTCCTTACTGCAGGGTTTTGTGTTGCAACACAATTACAAATATGAAAAGATACCCTTGTGTTGGGTCTTAAATAATAACATATCGGAGAGAAGACGGAAGCTCTTTTCACTGCAAGCAGTCAGTTTTCTTCAGGTTTAAGGTTATTTAAGAGTTTCTAGTCTTTACAGCTGCAAAGTATGTCTTAATACGAACAGAGTATAAACTTATTTAGTGCTCTGTCCTTGCCTTCAGGCAAGGAAGAGGTAGCTTCAGAGCCTTTTTCACTGCTCATCTTTTCGGTACGTAGAGCTTTTTCCTTTTCAAACCTTTGCTGCAAAAGTCAAACAGTAAACTAGGTTAGTGGTTTTCAAATGAAAGTCTGTAGATGGTTGGCCATGGTCCACGAGGCCATGACATTGGCCCGTGGAGCTGGCTTACTTCTTTCATGTTGTCAATTAGGTGAGAGTATGGGTCTTATACTCCTGGCATTTACAGTAATTCATGATCCAAAATGTTTAGGGAGCACAGAGGTAGACACTGAAGGGATTCACTGGGAACAGCTGTATGGACCAAGAAGTTGGTGCAGTGGTAGGCTGGCTAGGTTGGCCCTGCAACAGCCTGAAAGCTACCGAAGGAATGCACTAGCAGCAGGGAAGAAGCAGGAGAGAAGAGCCAGGATCTTGGAAGGGGAAAACGAGAATGAAAGGAAGGAAGGTGATAATCAAAAGATTGTTGATTGAATGAGAGAGAGAAAATTGCACTCTTAAGCAGCGATTGTCGGATGATGCAGGTTAGAAAGGACCTCAGGCGGCATCTAGCCTGACCTTGAGCTGAAGCAGAGAGAGCTCTGAGGCGAAGTGACGTTTCTTGGGGCTTTATCCAACTAGGTCTTGAAAACCTCCAGGAACTGAAACTGCACAACCTTTCTGTGCATCCTATTCCACCGCTTTGCTGTCCTTGTGGTGAAGAAGTTGAGCTTTGTAAAAATGATGAAATACCTGATTCTGTCCTCCTCATACCGAGCAGTTACTGCAGTGGAGAGGAGGAGGGGAAGGTGTTGCCCTCCTCCCACTTGTCCTGCTGGAAGCCTTTTGGGGCATGGTGGTGTCTCCTCTAGGTGTAGGTTTAGGAAGTGAGGCCATGGAAGTCAGCCCAGGTGGTAGATTTGGTACTGCAGTTACTTGAAATACAAATTGAGTGCCTCTCACTCAGTGGATAAATATATGTCATCGTTTGTGTACATTTAGTTAGGTTCCTTAAAATAGGACCTCATTAGCAGGAACCTGTAATGGCACATCCTAGGTCCAGAGGGGAAGCAAATACTTTTCAAGTGCTGCTTGTAAGCAGCATATTTTATGGACTTTGAAGTCGCATAATAACTCTCTCTATACTTGACAAATATTGAGTGTACTTGCAGCTGTAGTGGGATTTTACTGAAGTAAATGCAACTTTTCCCTTTTGCGCTTATTCTAATGAAATATTCCATAGTTGCAGCTGTGGTATAAGAACCTTAAAGCTATTTGTGCTGTTAATGGAGCTCACTAGATAAAATAATTATAAGCGTTTGCTTAGTCTGTAGCAAGCACATGTTGGAATGTACCGGTTAATTATAATTTGCAATGTCTCAAAGCAACGATGGATGGTGGAAGTGTATTAAGATTTTAGAGATTGCAGTAGGTGGATCATGAGTAGCAATATAGAAATTCTCTGCATCCCCAAAGCTCAACGTCGTGAAAAGGGATATTTTTGGAATTGAATCAGGTATTGATGTAGCAATAGCAAACTCTTTGTTGCTAAGAGTTTGAAGGTTTGTATGGGATCGGATCTGAGAACAAATCATAATATGAAGTGAAAATAATGAACTTTATTCTTTTAAAGATGTGCTTTCAAAACTTGGGCTATTGACTTTAGTATGGGGAAGATACTCAAGTCTGTCTTGTTAATGAGATGTTCTTCCTTCTCACATACTGTAGCTGGAACAGGTATCTGGGTCGAATCCTGACATTAATGAAATCACTGGCAAAATTGATTAGTTTTGATAGAGCAGGGATTTCACTGAAGAAAACGTCTATTTGTGTAAGGAGCTTTTGCCTTCAAGGGCCAAAACGCAAAAGATACAGAGGAGCTTGCAAGAGATGCAATGAAATTAGAAGTCTTTACAGCTTTTTATTTCAAAGTGATAGCTAGTTTCTAGTTTCAAACTGTTGAATCAATTATAAGAGCCGAAAAAAAGAATCTTCTTTATTTTGATAATATTTTGCAGTTATGTTAAGAGAAGACCAGCTCTTTCCCACCATCTGCTGTTAAAGAGAACAGAGTATTTTGAGGACAATAAAGCTCGCTTGGGTTTGTACTGGAAACCCTAATATTTACATATATAATTTATCTTTCTCTCTGTGTTTTAGTGACTATTTGAATTGCTTATCAAAGTAGTAAAGAAACAAACCAAAAGAGAGAAAGACGCCAGCTGATAATACTACTGTGATAACATGTAATTACATACTGGCTAACATACTTTGGGGAGAGGAATTTAATACTAAGCCGGGGAGCCTGGATATCTGGAGAGATCGGGGAAGTAGATCCCCGACTGATAAAAGCAGTCGGAGGACTGCCAGGAGGAATTGCAGCAGCCCACACCAGCTGCAGATTTCTCCCAGGACTGCTCTTCCTTAAACCATTGTTAGTTCACCGTGACCTCCTGTGGAAATCTCTCTACTCCATCGTCCTCCCAAAGTCTCATTTGGGTGACTTCATTTCTCTCACGGCTTCTTGGCACCAAGAGGCCACTGCAGCTGAAGCCATCGTCGCTCAGCACGGGTCTGCGGAAAAGCGCAGGCAACCGAGTAGCCGCTTCAGGTAGAATGTGCTTTTGAAAATGCAATATACCATTTTTTTCTGATTTTTATTGACATGTTGGCAAAACGGCTATGGCACTGTGTAATTCGCTCAAAAAGCACTTTGGGACATTCTGATTCAAAACACTTTTGTTTTGACATCTACATTTTTTAAAGCATACCCCAGTTGCAACAATAAGGATAAACCCAGAAGGCCTGGCCTCTGCTTTTCAAACTAGCAGGTATTGTTTTTTGATTTTACAAAACTGTGGAGTATGTTTTGCTTTCAAATAAAGAAATCAAAACAGAGAGTGACTGACTGTCAGTTTAGGTGTTGGATTCAATTTTATACATTAAATTTAACCTGTTGCATCTCCTTTCCCTCTCATCTCCATGCAATGTTACGCCTAGCAACTTTAATCCCTTTATGAAGAAAGACAGCTCATAGAGATAACCTTTGGTCTAGGCTTTTTCTTGCACGTCAGGTCACATAAAACAGATGTCTCCATCAGAGAGTTTAGTCCTAACAAGACCCTACGCAGTCAAGAATGATAAGAGGTTTTGGCTCTGGTGCCCTCTTCCTTCTTTCTTGAAAGCAAACTCTGGATTTCCCTGGCCTTTGAATTACAGAGGAAAAAGTAGGGAAGACTTTCATATACCTGTTCTTTGTCTGCTATGAACTACTGTTTGCTAGAGAATAGTGATAAGTTTAAAGGTAAACTTGAATCTTGGTGATAAAGTTTTGTTTTCCATCATGTTGCCGGTTTGCTGTGAATGCTGGCTTCATTATCAATATTTGGAAATACTCTTTTTCCTCATATTTTTTTTACATTTTGGAAGTCAATCAACCAAGCTATCTCTGTCTTTTAAGAGCAGTGGAATACTAGATTACCAGAATTTGCCTGTAATGATGCCTCCTTCCTTTTGTGGATATGAAAAAAATGGCAGTCTCTAAACAGAAAGAAAATATGAAAATTGGTGTGGAAAATGAAAAAATATTGCACATGCATGACGATGATCACTTAGAGGAGTTTTATTATGTGGAATGCAATGTATTATGTTACATGTGCTGGCTACTGTTTTCTGTAGTCAGGTGAAAAACTTATTTTTAGTGTATCTTGGAGCAAATGATGTTTTACAGAACTAGATAATGATTAATCTAACTTATTCTGATGCTGTCTAGAAATCAATGTAAATTAGTCCTGATTGCATGAGATGCTGTGCAAAGAGAGGAGCAGAGGAGTTAAGCTGCATGAGCTGAGCAGAGGGACCGGATCATGGCAGAGTGAGGTCACTGCTGGACATAGCGGAGGGCCGAGGGATGGACAGAATGGTCAGTGCCCCGGGCAAGGGAGTTGAGTGGGAGAAGGGAAAGAACTTCTTCTCCTTCTGGACTCTGGTTGAACTGGTCCACTTTTAGCCCTGGGCTCCTTCAGGACTGTTTTCCCTCCAGAGGTGGCATGGTGGAGGAGAGGATGCCAGTGCACCCAGCCCTAGTGCCTGTGCCTTCCAGGGTCTCCCTCCGTCATTCGGAGTCTCTGGTTGTAGCTTTTCCTTCCTGCAGCAGCACAGGCTTTCTTCTTTTCTACTTACTCCGTTCTTACGGTGTTAATGGTTGTAGAGCACAAGTTGTGCTTGGGCTTTAGGAGGTTCAGTAACACAGGATGAATGCAAATTACTTTGTAATGACCCAGCTAAGTGATTTGTCACAATACCTGTTTTAACATAAAGCGCTGCTGATAATTTTCCTCTTTGCAATTGCATGACACAGGCTATGACTGATGAACTTACCACTCTTGTTTGTTGCTGTTATTGGTGGTGGGAGGAAGAGAAGGAGGAGAATGGTTGTTGTGACTGCAGAAACGCTGGGGTGACTTTGCAAGAATTTGGATTCCCGGGTGTTTTGTGAGGAAATGAACAAGAAGGAACTGGGTTTAAGATGTGCAAGTCTGTGAAAATGAAGTTTCTACTATAAAAAAAGTATTCTCCATGAAAGAAGCATGTAGACAGGTGTTGCGTGATTAGATGAAGAAATGCGAAGGGCTTTTATTTCTCACTATCATCAAGAGGCTTAATTGCCCCATTGGCAGGAAAAAATTACAGCACAGGTCACTGAAACGCATTCAAACCCAAGAGTTCACAACTCAGATTTCCATTATGGAAAATAACTACTCTAAAAATAAAAGGAGCTACCCCATCCCAGTACAGTAGCTGTGGTGTGGGTCAGGTGTGGGCACACTGGCTCTGCTTCCATCTCCTTGAGGTGAGGGGAGCATTTTTCCTGGTTTGCAGTAACAGCAGATCTTTCTTGTCTGCTGCCGTGTTTTGAAACACAAAGTTATAATGTACTTATTTTTATTTTAACTAATACTAATATAATGAAATATTTAATGGTTTGAGTTTTTACGACACCTGGATAAGCGTTTTTGAACTACGTACTAGTTCTAGAGGCACGTTTCTTATGAAGAGTTTGAAATTGAGAGTGTGGATTGTATAACCTGTCTGGAAAACAGGTTTAAGCAGAGTATAACCAGAAAATTAGATGGACAAGCTTAAGAATGTAATACAACAATGATTATAAATCACAATTTCAGGCTATTTTATGGAAAGTCATACGATAAATTGGAGAACAAGTTCCTAACATTTGTGTCGTGATCTGAGTGCGATCTGGTTGGAGTGCTGTTGCAGGTCTGTCCTGCTCCAAGCCCATTAGATATTGCTGATTTGATTTTTTCTGTGGCCCTGCATGCACACAGAGGTATGCCATTGAGATCAGTTTACGTGGTCAGGTCTCCAGATGGCAAAAATATGTTTGTTCTTATGTGCATGGATAAACACACACATTGAAGCTTGCAAGTATGGTAATATAATTATCAGGAATATAGAATCATAGAATGGTTTGGGTTGGAACGGACCTCAAAGGTCATCTAGTTCCAACCCCCCATGGGCAGGGAAACCCTCCACTACACCAGGTTGCCCAAAGCCTCATCCAACCTGGCCTTGAACACTTCCAGGGATGGGGCATCTACAACTTCCCTGGGCAACTTGTTCCAGTGCCTCACCACCCTCTGAGTGAAAAATTTCTTCTTTACATCCAATCTAAATCTCCCCTTTTTCAGTTTAAATCCATTGCCCCTTGTCCTATCACTACACGCCCTTGTAAAAAGTCCCTCTCCAGCCTTCCTGTAGGCCTCCTTGAAGTACTGGAAGGCTGCTATGAGATCACCCTGGAGCCTTCTCTTCTCCAGACTCAACAGCCCCAACTCTCTCAGCCTGTCTTCATAGGAGAGGTGCTCCAGTCCTCTCATCATCTTCATGGCCTTCCTTTGGACCCGCTCCAGTAGCTCTTGTGTTGGGGACTCCAGAGCTGAACACAGTATTCCAGGTGGGATCTCATGAGAGCAGAGTAGAGGGGCAGAATCACCTTCCTCAACCTGCTGACCACGATGTGTATATACATATATGATATATATACATATATCCTTTTCTGTTTCATTGTTGTTGCTGTATGTACGATGATATACAGTGCTTTTTGCTCTTTGGTAACAGCATGCTAAAGTTTATATCGTAGTGTTCCACACCTTCAGTATGTTCTCTGTGTGTGGGAATGTATACGTAAAGGAGATTAGGTAACTATTTAATACAACAATAAAAGTACTACTTTGAAAGCTTTGCAGTGGGTGTGACGAGAGTCAATAGATGATAGTGAAAAACAGTAACATGGTCATTACAGTATTAAATCAAGAGTACACGAGCAATCTCTTGAGGGCTGGATGTTCCTAATGCTCCCACTTGCAACTGAAGATGCCTTATGCCATGATGATCAGCATGATGGAAACAAAAGATGAAGAAAAGAACAAAAGATAGAGGGTCTGATTTCTGCCCTGTTTACATAAAAACTTCATGAGCCTAAGGCACAAAGTTTATTTATACTGGAGCAGTGCATGGCCCATAGGTTTTAAACAAGAAAGGATAAAGCAACTTTTCTCATTCCTTCACAAGTTCAGATGAGTGGAGCCTCCTGGTCCTTTCAATGCCAGCAGCAAGTCAACCCTGCTGTGCAGCACTCGCTCTCTGCTCGACTGTAACCTCAATCTTACTCAATGGAAGAATAATGGATTTGAGAGCACTTACCGTGAGAGCTCATTGCACCACAGTGGTGCTGTTAAAAGTTCTTTTGGTGAGCATACATCCACAGCTGGAGCTTGGGTGAAAACACAGGCTAGTGCTGATTGCACAGCGTTACACTGCACTTCAGGAAAAAGGTATTTTAGGCTTTTAAGGTATTTTGCTTGCCAGAATGATACCTTACCGCTCATAATATATACCTCTAGAAGTGACGTCATTGCTGTAGAATCTGTGGTTTTTATGCACTTACAACTGGGGAGATGTTTGTGTTCTGTCTATGTTTATCATCTCTGTTTATTTGTATCTGTTACAGTTCTGAAACACATTCATCCTCTTCAGATTTTGTTTATGCAGGTTTCCAGCAGGAGCTTCCCGTGTATTCCAACTCAGCTGAAAGGGTTTTTTACAGCAGAAATTTCTAGTGCAATCCTAGGGATGGAGTGCAAATTGAAGATACTTATTTTCTACTGCTAAATTGTGGCTTACCTCTTTTCACGATCCCTGTTAGACATATTTCATATTGTTATCAATGTCACTGCATAGACTTAAACGTAGCCTTTAGTTATACAGACTAATTTTTAATACTTGTGAGTTTTGAAGCTTTCAGGGGTTGGCCAGCTTAGTGCAGTAGTTCTGAAAGCTGACAATAAATGCTTTGCAATTAAACTGAAACATATACTTTGAGGATGAGAATAAGAAAAATCCTATTTTATACATAAGTGTATTTGTATTCATACATAATATGCACCACAAATTGCAGGTTGTGATTTCCACTCCATTACTAGGCTTCTTTCCCACCTTAAAATTCATGAATTATCATTGGAAAATGGGAAGAGGTGGGGGCTGACTGCATGTTGTGTGTCAGTCATGGTTTCTGTCTTCACGTTTCCATCTTCAAGATGACTATGTGTTTACACTTAAAAAACTTACTGGTTCAGTGTGTGTTATGGGAATATGTCACGTTTTATACAAAAGTTGGAGAGAACAGATTTCTACATGCAACATTTTATCGGTCGGCTAGTAAAGATACTGTATTTCAAAAATCGAGCAAGCAATCAAAAGTTCATGGTCAACTGTCATATTGGGGATACCAAGAAACAGAGCAGTTGATGGGCAGTGGAGCAGGGGCGTTGGTGCCTGTGGCACTAAGCTGTGTTGGCTGGTTTCTGACCTGTTCTTAGTTGGATTTACATGATGCCTCATGTCAGACTGAGGACTAATGAGACTCAGAAGAGGTATTTGCCTCTTGCTGTATCTCTGACAGATAAATGTGGGTTTTTTTCAGCACAACAGTGAGGGATCTTCACCACAGAAGCTGTTTGTGTTCCTGCTTTCCCTGAGGTCATTTGCGATTTGCCACTGATTTTGGTGGAAGTAAGAGCTGACTGCTTATATCCCTTGAAAAATGTAGACAGCAGAGGTAGCTCCAGGTCCCACAGTGAAGGTGCGCAGGCACTGACGTCCCTGCATGACTGGAGCACTGATGTAGCTGCAATAGCAGGCACCTCTCTCTTCCCCCACTGAACACGTTTCCTTAGGTCTGTCTGTTTTCATTTCACTGGAGAAAAAGGGCTGAGTAAAGGCAGATTTCCTGCTGGCAGGGCATGTTGTGAATCTCTGTACATGGCAAATTCTTTGGACACTTTTCTCTGTGTTTTTACATACCTCAGTTTTTCCGAGGTCGTGTTTTCCTTACAGAGAAAAATGGCAAATTCCTGGTGTCTCTTCATAATTATCCAAGTTTCTCTGTCAGTGTTCCAGCTTGTATGTTGAAGTCCCCACTTTGCTTGCTGTGCACTGTACAAATAAAAATTGAAAGATGCATCTCTTTCATTATAGAGTTGTCAAATGGTTTGGATTGGAAGAGACCTTAAAGATCATCTAGTTCCAATGCCCCTGCCAAACCTTCCCCTAGATCATGTTGCTCAAAGCCTCATCCAAGCTGGCCTTGAACACTTCTAGGAACGGGGCATCCACAGCTTCTCTGGGCAACCTGCTCCAGTGCTTCAGCACCCTCAGAGGGAAGCATTTCTTCCTTAAGTCTAATTGAAATCTACTCTCTTTCAGTTTAAATCCATTGCCCCTGGTTCTATCACTACATGCCCTTGTAAAAAGTCCCTCGCCAGCTTTCCTGTAGGCTCCCTTTAGGTACTGGATGACTGCTATAGAGTCTCCCTGGAGCCTTCTCTTCTCCGGGCTGAACAGCCCCAACTCTCTCAGCCTGTCTTCATAGGAGAGGTGCTCCAGCCCTCGGATCGTCTTTGTGGCCCTCCTCTAGACCTGCCTCAACAGGTCCATGTTCGTCTTATGTTGAGGGCCCCTGAGCTGAAGACAGTACTCCAGGTGGGGTCTCACGAGAGCGGAGTAGAGGGGCAGAATCACCTCCCTCGAACCTACTGGCCATGCTTCTTTTGACACAGCCCAGGATAGGCTTCACCTTCTGGACTGCAAGTGCACATTGCTAGCTCATGTTGAGCTTCGCATCTTAAATTTTATTTTGTGATCATGTGTCCTGTTCATTGTTTGGAGAGTCTTGGGGGAAAGGTCTATTTATTTCTTGTTTCATCAGTGGAGACTACTTAGTTGTAGGTTGTGCAAATGGGTTGTCAGTCTAAAAAGTTCTGTTTTCCTCTTTAATTACTGCTACCTTTGTTCTGAGTATTTTGCAGTGAGGCATGAAACGGAGTGTAATCCTGTGGCATCTCTCTCCACTGTGGTGCCTTGTTCTGCTGTGTAACAAATTGAAGGAATACTAAAACATGTCAGCTCAGTGAGGTATATTGTTTCTTGCTCAGCCCAGATCCGGCAATATATTGTTTAGATTTTGCATCCGGGAGTGAGTGTATACGTGCAGATGGATAAAATTTGTAAAACCTGAGCTTTGCATGATAGCTATCTAAACTCAGGAAGTTAACAGAGAACGTAAGGTCAAGGATTTAATCAAAATATTGGCATGACAATGAAGAGTTGCTTCATACTGCAAATGGTGTGTGTTCATGCATAAATGAGAATGGAAAGGGATGCTTCTGCATATCTTTGTTACAGCCCTATTCATGATGATTCTCACTGGGTTTGGTAAGTGTGGAGATCAAGTTCCTAATTACCAAAGTTGAGATAGAGAGGTGGACGTTCACAACGTTGCTTTCTCTCTCTGACAGAATGTTACTTTCTTTAGATAATCTTTGCCAAGTTACTTGTGGTTTTTAATCCTCGTCTCACATGTGCTTCGAATACAAAAGACAGTCCAAATTTTCATTTTTCATCTGCCAAACCTAATTACAACTACTGCAAAGTGCTTACAGATAGTTATTTATTCTGGAAACTGCCATGAAAAAGAGGGAGGTAAAAAAGTATGTTAGCTCCTCTCTGGCCATTCTGCCTGGTAGAGCTGTTGCTTTGTGGGTGTGAGCAATTTAAAAAAAAAAAATTAAAAATCAGTGAGTTTTTTTTCTCTAGACTTATGTCTCCCTTAGGAAAATACCTCTCATATAAAGAGGAAACGGAGGATGACAAGGGATGGGAGTGCAGCGACTCAGTATCCAGAATTGTTTTCCTGTGGCTGGAAAAGTGAAAAGAGAGTCCAGCCAAGAAGGTAACTTGCAACTGTTAGGAAGAGGGATTTAGGGGAATCATGTGAAAGGAAGAATTGCTGCCTTCACGGCAGGAAATTACTGGAGCAGGGACCGGGACCTTGGCAGGGGGAGGTCAGCACGCAGGCTGGCTTCAGGGCGGCCCAGAGGAGGTGGCTGAATGGTGTGGATGGGCAGGGAGCACGTGGGAAGTAAATAATGGAGATTTAAGCCTGCTTCAGAAATGACAGGGCTCACTTCAGGCGCTGAGCAGGGAGATCAGAGTGCAAAGTAAGCCTTTGTGTCTCGTTGGTTGCACCTTGTTTTGTTTTTGCTTAAAGGCAAATACAGACTATAGGTGGGTGACCGTTGATGTGCATATGAGTCATGTAAAATTATGCCTTTTAGGTATTGCCAGCGGATGCTTCGAATGGGTAATTTGTAGCAGGGCTGGTTAGCTAAAGCAGGCTGAGGATGAGAGCACGATTTACTGTTTTACTAGAGACAGCCAGATGCCCTGACTCCCTCTTCACATGTAACTCATTCTGAACTAGCCTTTGCATTTCGGTTTGTACCTCTCAAGCTTTAAAGAGATCTTCGCATCTGAAAACGTGATTCTCCTTGGGAGAGTCATACAGCAAAAATCTTTGTTTCCCTTCAATCCTGATTCTTTATGTGTGAGGCTGCTTGTGTACTATACATCCTTTGATTTGAAACTGATAATGGTGCATACTGTGGAAAGCGGCGTTACATCTTTCTTTTGCTCAGAGAGTTCCCTGCTGTTTTTGTGGCATTCCAGATGCGTACTGGTAGGTAGGTTGTCCTGCTGCTCTTGCTGGTGTCATGGTTTGGTGTTCCCTGAGACCATAGTCTCTTCTTTAATCTCAGAAGCATAGTCTGTGAGGAAACTCCATCTGAGACTTTCTTCTCGTGTTACAGTTGCTTTTACAACTAGGTGAGATGTTTTTCTTTGGCATGGCAACTCTACTGACAAATGGTTAGTTAGCAGGATACTCTCCATTTGATGTTGAAGTTGCTATGCATAGAGAAGTTGCTCAAGTGAGAACGTAGCTTATTCTCCAAGTCCAAGTGTCTTTATCTACAGTTGTTGTCTTTCAGCCTGTGGTTCAGGACCTTGGGGCGGTCAGAACCAGCTACTGGGTTTTGTAGAAACATGCAAGTTTTTGCGAGCTTTATTGATACTGGGGTTCTGCCAGCTTCTGCTTTTTTAAGGTCTCTTGTGGGACTCTTCAGATTGTTTCATGCTTCATTTCAAGGTGCATCTCTGATGTGCAACACTTTGCTTTTACTGGAGACTGAATGCATTACTCAACGTCTATTATCAGTGGGCAGAGCCACTGGACTGACAGCATCCATGGGCTTAATCATTTCCTTCAAACAAGCACGTAGCTTCCTGCTTGTTGAGGGGCTCCTGTAAGTGATAAATTACATGTTACCCCTTCAGAGAAGTACGTGCATGAAACACCTGGGAGATATGGCAACCACACAGTTATTCAAGCCCAGACTCTGTAGGATTTGCTCTGTAGGTAAGCAGAAATAATTCCCTTTTATTTAGGTAAGAGGCCTATTTAGCCTAATTAGGAAGCGCTTTGGCAATGATGAAGCAATGTGAGCACACAGGAACGCAAAAAGCCCATCTTCACTGTACACAGATAAAGGGAAACGAGCAAATAAAATACGAGATCCCAGAGTAGAAAGGATTATAAGCTGGCAAGAAATAGAGTTCTTATTGCTAGGTTGATATCCCTAATTGATATAAACATGAAGCCCTGTGCAATCTGTGGTAGTTAAAAGATACGCATCTAAATAATATTTAAATAGATTCTTGCATTTTTAAGACCCACTGGAGTGTAATTGTATTCAACTTAATTAAATGAACTGAAACCCCCTGATAACTGTACGTTACTGCTCCTCAATAAAACACTCTCCAAGGAGACTTCAAGATGCTTAGTTAAGGTGATAAAAAACCTGAGCCCAGCTCCATGAAGTTTTGCACGAGCAGCTTTATATTTAGCTCCTCTGCGTGCTGCCTACAGCGGTTGAGAGTGTGTGTTCACAGCGCTGTACCTCTGCTGGAGTCAAAAGCTGAGGCTTCACTGAAGTGCTTCAGGGCAGAGTCAGTCTTTCTGGTTTTACTTTATTCATATGAACGTGGGGTGTCTATTAAACCTAGCTTATTAATGCTACCAAAGAGTGGGAGCCTCTCTGTGCCTGTGCTGGGGATGGGCATCCGGTGCCCGCAGAAGCTGGAGGAGCACAGGCAGGCGGGATGGGCAGCATTAGTGAGGGGGGCCTGGGTGCAGCTTGCTTATGGGAGCTACAGGAAACCATTTCTTCTGCTGCTGAGATTACGTGGGGAAACATGGATCACTGCCATGCTCAATTACAGTTGTTTCCTTTCCTGGTAAAAGACGGCCCGTCAGGAAGTGTCAGGAGCGAAGGCAAGGTTAGTCCCTGGGTATGCAGAAGTGTTGGGTGTATCCTCCAGGATGCAAGCTGCTGCGTTTCTAGCAGGAAGAAAATAGAAGAATAGCAGAGTTTGAGAAAGCAGTTTAAATGTCAGTGTTCTGGTTTTCCACAGCTGACAGCTAGGCTGTTCTCTGCGCTGGCAGCTGTGAATCAGGGGCTGTGTCTCTGTACTGCTGGGCACGGCAACCAGGATACTAATTTCCATGTCTACTCCCAAAACGGAGAAGAGACCCTATTGCACCTTGGTGTGCAGAATGGTGTTTTTTCATGCTTTGTAAAACTGGATTTTGGGATGAAGGCAGATACTCCAAGATTCCCTTTCTCCCTTTCCAAAATTTTCCCATGGATAGCAGGACAGTGCCTGTCTCTTGCGAGTAAGCCAGGGCACATGGAGGAACGAGTACTTGTGTTTACTGTCACATCCAACTTCGTAATAGCATAGTAGCGTTTCTAAACGACAGATGTTCATCACTGGGCTAAGTGCACATGAATAAAGGCACAGTGCTGCCCCATAGCTCTTGCCATGTAAGCACAGGTGAGGCCACAGGTTTGTCCATCCGGAAGAAACCTGGGGTGCTTGCATCCCCGCCGGGCTTTCCCGGGCATTGGCTTCGCTGCACAGCAGGAGAGGGCTGTGCTCTCCTCTGCTCTGTGGTAGTTGTAGCTGGGGGGGAAGGTCCCAATACACAATTTGGCTGTTGAGGTGGTGAGGAATTAGGGAAGGCATGGAGGGCTCTCCTCCTTTATTGGTGCATCCCTGGAGCCAGTACCGCCAGGTTTCAGTGGGCTGGGGGAAGCTTTGGTCCTTAGGGAGGGCCAGGCAGGAGACCTGTTCAGGATCTCAGGCCTGGCTCTCAAAAAAAGGTGTGGGGAAAAACCCCAAGAGAAGTAGAAATAAAAGTGGTGAGAAGCGCACAGTGGTACAGTGAAGAAGCAAGAGAAAGGAGCAGGAGGAACAGAGAAAGAAGGACAAGAAATTTCTTTGAGTGACCTTTCCTTTTTCTGGGCAAGATAAGTCCTGCTTGTGCCAAACTGTCCTGGTGAAAGGCACAGCAAAGTTTAAGATAAAGATGGTTATTCTTTCTACCGTGACACTTGGAAAAATTTGAGTAGAGAGAAACAACAGTCAGAGTAGGTACTTTTTGCTGTCATTGGGGTTTTTATACAGCACCTAGCACAAGGCAGAACAAAATACCATTTCTTCTACAAATAAATTACAGATTGTAAGAGCTTCTTAGTGTCAGGGGAAAAAAGGAAAATAAACATTTCATAGGCCAAAACAAATTTAGCACATTTTACTTGGATAAACTATTTAGAGACCACCAAATTGGATGAAGAATTATTTTACTAAACAAGCAATTGTTTTGCCTTGGGTTGTGTGGTGACAATTATGTATGTGCCCCTTATTTATATACCTGTTAGGAACCTGTGTGTACTGTGTCTCAGGCAAGAATTAACTTGCGTAGTAAATATGTAGGGTATAGGGTGCTATAAAGGCTTTACCGCCGTGTGTTGATGCAATGGAGATTCACAAATCCAAAGTTTAGTAAGTGCTTTCTTTATTTTTTATGATGTTGATAAGATACTTCATTTAAAGGATAAAAGGATTAGGTTGAAATAAAATCCCGTATAGGAGCAGAATATTCGTTTACCAGTAGATGGTATTAATACTTTGGATATCGTTGATGTATGGAGGTTGACTTAGAGACAAGTAGAATTCCAAAAACAGTAGAAAAATAATTACTTGTTCCTAAAATAAGGTCACCCTTTGAATTCTTCTCAACATACTCCTAAGAGTATGTTCATAGTGAAACCCTTATTTTACAGTAGTTTCTGACTTTGTTTTCCTCAGTTGAAAATGAAACCAGAGTTTCATACAGTGGAATCATTGTTAAATAGGATTTCAGTGCCTTTTTGTTCATTCACTTAGATTAGTGCATTTTATTGTTTCATTGTGTTTCAGCATTACGTCCACCTATGAGGGCATGCACCTTAGCGATTACCAGTACAAAGTAGAAATCAGTTTTGACTATGCTTTTTGTGGTAAAACTTGGACATAAGCATGACCACAGTTGGCTTTCCCTGAATCTACCATGCAACTTTAACACCTTGGGAAATACTGTAAACCACACCTGCTCAGCTTACGCAGTTGTCCTGAGATACTGTTGTGTTCTCAGTTTGTTTTATCTTTAAATATCCAAACTGTTGGGTCATTTTCTTTACATGTTTCAGTTTGTGTTTTTCAGGCTTCTATTTTAATGAGTTGCTCACACCTCAGTTATGTAGACCCAAACCATCACAGAAGATTTGTTTTTGTCATATTCTGTTACTACTATATATGAAGATATGAATTTTAATGAGAGCTCCTTCACTGTTGCAATTGATGAAATAAATCTTCTCAGTGAGCTGACCATATCATCTACTTAAGATGTTTGGCTTTTGCATATCTATTTCATTAGTCTCTAACCTAACTCAAGCATGAATCCATCCCATAACATATGCTAAACTTCCTGATTCTGAAAGAAGAAATTAATCTCCATCTCCTTAATGGTGCTTTGATCACATACACGTTCATCTTTTAATTCTTGCCCTTCTTCTGTTTACCATTTGTTTCTGTTCCAAGTGTCAGGATAGAAGCCCGCTGCAGCTGATGAGCATGAAGAGACACGTTTCCACTCAATTTGAGAAAAAGTCTGAGCAAACACAGTGTGCAAGAGAAGGAGGCAGCAAGAGCAAGGGAAACAACTAATGAAAGATGACGTCAGGTGCAGCTATTACGTGGCTTAAGGAGTTATTAACTTATTCTGCTTTACAAGCTGGCAATGATAACCTGTGCCTGACTGCTGACCAGGCGGATGGGTAGTGGTGGCCTGGCAGGTATCAGAGCAGGCAAGAGTTTTGAGTTACAGTTTCATGAGCTTAGTGCAGATCACCTCGGGGAAAGGAGGATAGAAGATAATATACTGTTATTAGGGAAGCTGGACATTAAGGGTGCTTTGAACTAACTTTTCATGAATAAAATTTGCATGTAATCTTGTCTGTCAAGATAATAAGCATGTGAAAGAGCTGGTTTTACTTGTGATAAATACATACTTTTTAAGGATGTTGGTATGTACATTTGCGTAGATACAGTTTTTCCTTAGCATGCAAATATATATACACACACATATATATTTTTATTTTTTACATAGAGGACTTCCTTGGTTGCATGCCAGAGAAAGGGATCCAGTAGTGTGCTTTCAAATGGGTTTTAATTTACAAAGGAAAAGGCATAAATCACGTTCAGAATGCTTTTCCAGAGGTGCTTTGTTACACCTTCTTGACAAAGACTTCAGGGCTTTACAAGGAAAAGTGATTATGGTGCTGATGGTGGAGGAAACATTTTATTTGCAGAATTTTGAAAAGGGGAATAGTTTGTTTTGATGTAAAGATAGGGCAAGGGTTCATATATATTAGAAAAAGCTTACATAGCTGTGTGGTTTAATATAAAGTTTCTGGGTCTGAAGTGACTGTGCTCTGAATTCAGTGGGCTGTATCGGTTACTTCAGATAACTGCTGCAAAAGCTTTTATATCAAACTGTAGCATTGTGCATTCTGCTTATTGTACAGAATCTAAAATCTATTTTAACCATGCTGCAGAGAGCTTGACACAGTTTTATTAGATCTATTTTTGTAACTCTGTCTGTAAAGTCACATAGCTTAATGACTCAGCCCTCAGATGCCATAAAAATTAATGGAAAGTATTCCATTGAATTGGTCTGATCTGTATGTTCTCTTTGTTCTCACAATGTCCAGCTATAGAGAGGTCAAGGGAACCATGACAACCCTTCAGCATCCTCTAAAATAGCTGTTCTCAAAATAAAAATGTCATGACTTCTACATTGTGTATTTTATGCCTTCCCTTGAATATCAAGGCAAGCGCTGGGCTGCCTGGCCTCGTGCTTCTGTCTCATTCACATCTCTGACCCCACTGAGTGTCAAGACAGACTTTGAACCTGTCACTTCATGGATAGTGGAATTGTTACTTCTGCTGAATGGAAGATTGTCCTTTCCACACCCTAGGAAAAGAAGGGAATGTTTCTCTAGAAGCTTGTTGGGTTTATTTTTAATGGCAACCATTTTGAAGCTAAGCTAGAAGGCAAAATATCAGCCTCATTCCTGGCAGAAATCCATTGCTAGCAAGGGACAGGTAAGAGGGTCAGAAACATGTAACATAGAATTATCATGAAGCTCTGCAGGTTTTCCTACGGATGCCTGTCCTCATTGTGCAAGTTTGTATTGCTGTAGCAAATTGAGACGCCAGCCCTGGCTAGAGAGGTGCACGCAGGTTTAACTCTTCTGTTTTGAAAAGGTTTGGATCTGATTTAAATTTGCCTCCTTAGAAAGAACTGTGGAGAAACATGAAATACAGTGTCTCTCTCAGATTAATCACCTGTAGCCTGAACTCAGTTGAAGGAGATGCACTGCCAATCCGAGGTTGCCTAGGGAGGGATGCACAAGTTTCTTGAGCTTCTATGAGCCCACATTAGGAAAAAGATCTATAAAGAACTAGTATCTTATTCAAAGTTGTCCCATGAAAATCTGAGCATCCCTTGCTTTCTAAGTAAGCTAGTTCTGCTTAACTTTAGATGTTCTCATCGGATGTGTGCTATGTAGATGAAATCCTGTTGAAAACAGCATGTTTATTAGGCACAGACAAGTTTTCCTTCAGCAGATGTTCTCATTTCACCACGTTTTGGGTCCCTCCTCCCTCTTACTCCCCTCCTCTACGCAAACAAGCCTGTTTGCTCTGGGCCACGTTCTGGCTTTCAGTTATGTACTTCTTACAGCTGTCCAAACCAAAGGTATTATTGAAATGCAGGGTCGTGTTCCACAAATTTTTGGTAGGCGTCCCTGTTAAGATCCAGCTGCCAGAAATAAGCTGCTAATGTTTACAGTGACTCTCAACACAGTAGTCCTGTGTTTCAGGCACGGAAATGGATTTTTCTCGTCTTGGGCTGTGAAGGTCAAAAACATGCCTTTGCCAGGGCATGACTGCTGAGCGTTGTGAAAGAGCATCTTCTCTTTGTCTGTGGTCTTTCCACATAAATTTATAGTTTAATAGGAAAAAGATTTTTTTTTTTTTTTTTTTTTTGGTTGGCCTCCTAGTTTCTGACCCATTCCTAGCCTCCCAGTTTTCGCAGGTGCTGTGGCCATAGCTGGAATGGTTAAGTTGGGAACTTGTGTAGCTGCATTGTGTGCTGTAATCTGCATGTGCAGATGGAGACTCGTCTGTCTTGCTGACAAAACGGGCTTGTAGCTTGCACGTATTTGTTTTTTTTTTTATGTTTTTAAGATTCATGCAGTTACATGAATTTCACCCAGTGGCTTGGAGAGTGAGCACATGTATCTGATAATCAAGACTTCTTTCCTGACCTTCCTAACATCTGCTGGAATAGGAGGAGGATGTGCTGGAATATGCAGCTTTGTAATACATTTTTCAGAATCTGAGCTAAAAAAATAAAAACTCAAATAGTTGTATTTTTGGTAGCTTTTTCTAAAGCTCTTATTCTGCATGGAAATTTATGCAGAAAGTATGTATGCTGTGCCAGCGCATACTATTTAGGTTCATATGCAGGTTCATGAAATGTATACGTGACTTAACAAAGTCCATTATTCCTCCTTAGCTAATAGTGAGTTTATTTTATTACTATTATTAAAATATGGATGTATTTTTACTTAACTTTATTGCCAGCAGAGCTCTCTGTCAAAACACTTTTATCCTTTACACTTTCAAATGTCAAATACAAAGGGTTCTGCCAGCCCGTTAAACTAACTGATGTGCAGTGACCGCTAACTCTAACTTTGTAATAAGTGTCAGATCATTCCAACTTTTCTTTGTTGTCACTCCATTAACAGGAATCTCAACGGATTCCTTTGGTATTCACATGCATATCAGAACTAATTCGCTGGGAATTCCAGGGCAATTCATCGTTTACTCAGTGTTTTATGATGCCAAAAAATGTTGCATGCATACATTATAAGATGGAAATTTAGGAACATATTTGACAATGAAAAAAATAGAAATCTGAGAACTTCTGTTTTCATTAGAATGTTTTAGTAAGTCTTTGGTTTAGATTTAACCCTTTGAAGCTAATGGATTGTTCACTTTCCTGGCTGTCAGTCTACTTTATGGAAAGGTCTCGGGCAGTAGTGAAGTCTTAGGAGAAACGTGTTGTAACTTTTTATGACTAAATTAGCATTTCAGGAATGGTATTTCTGCTCAATATTTGTCTTTCTTGTGAATTTTTTCCACCAGAGAAGATCTGTGGGATTATATAGCTGGAACATTGCAGTTTGTATGGCAATAAACACAACTGGTGCAAAGCAGTCTTCATGGTACAGCTTTGCTTAACTGTTAAATTTGTAACAAAATGAGAAAGATTTTATTATGAGGTCTTGGTTTTGAAAACATTACTGACCTAAAGCCATTAAGAGCACATCAGTAGCTACACCATTACAGATATATCAGTAAAAATAAATTCGGAAGCTGTGTCTTTTTCTCTTTACTTAGGCTGTTTCAAGTATAAAATCTGTCTACATAAAAGTGAGACAGTGGCACATAACTGAAGGCTTATTATAAATTGCATTGGCTTATTATTTTTGATATCAAATAGCTGTATGCTTTTTCGTACCTGTGAAACTAAAATGGCAGTCCACATTTGTTTAGACCTTGTTGAATTAGTATTGGAATCAAGCCCACAATATAAGGCTATTAATAAGGAAGAAGAGGAATGAACGAACTGATGGGTTTAGACTTTTATTTCTATTATCTTAAAACTCCTCTAGGTTTTCGTTTGCGTATGAAAGCAAGGAAGTAAAAGGAACTTATGAAAATGAACATTGACTCTTTTTCTTTATGCATCAGAGTGAAATATTTTAAAAATATTATGAGTTATGAATGCTTTTATTGTTCTCTTTTATTAATAATGATAGGGATTTTTTAAAAAACATTTTTGATAATTCTTTTGACTCTGCACTTTGTAACGGAATGAATGACTTCTCAAGCTGGAGCTAAAGTTTTGCATATGAATATTTTTTTAAATACTCAATGGAAACAAAATAGAAATACAAAGCATGCTGGTGGTGATTTTGTGTGAGACAATTCAGAACTGTTTGCAGAAGTTGTGGGGTCAATTTAATGAGTAGACAGACAAAATACCATAGTTTGAAATTCATCTTCTGATTAGTTGTACTTGTGGTTCGATGATATCTAAAGTAGATCTTCTTGGTCATTATCAGTACCGTAGAAAAATGAAGCATCTTTGCTTGTTTTAGTTTTGCCATGATTTTAATGGTATTTGAAGAGTAAAGGAAGAGGATGGAGATAACTATATGTAGGGATAAAATTTGAGATAATATAAATCAGATATACAATCCTTTGTTAAGTTATGACATTATTTCCTTATATGTAACATGAGTGCAAAACACTTGCTGTCTTTGGCTTGAGTCCATTTGTGCATCTGTATCTTTTTTTTTGACAAAAGCAATGCTTTGTGGATACCCACACATACGAACTCATAAAAGCAGCTCTTTGCCACAGACGCAAACGATTCAATTGGCATCTTCCACTCCAGCTTCCTGGCGAGCTGAGATGTAAATGCAGATCTTTGTATTTTTGTTCTCATTTTTTGAAGCTAGAGACTACAAGCCCCAAAGCTGTCCGCATCTACTCTGGCGGTTGCGTGCCGCTTTTGTGGAGCGGCTGACTCGTAAAGCTGGCTGCCCTCCGTCTGGTAATCCAGCAAGAGTGTGTGGCAGGGGTGCAATAAGTATATGTTTCAGTTATCGGTTCTCATCTCTGAGATCTTGTGGTTTTTCTGTTCCTTCATCTTATTTTTGGACGTTAAGCTTGCTTTCATGCAGGACTAGTCTTCCCTGGAGAGCTGGCAGGAGCTGTATGTGGAGCATAGCCCTGAATGAGAGACCTGAGCACTGACAGCAATCCCTTCTGTCAGTTAGTCTGGCTGGTGCCGGCAGCACAACTTCCCTGGACATCGCGGCACTGGCGGGCTGCGTCTCTTGTGAATAGGCTTTTCTTCGCAGCCACATGCTTGCCGGTGGTGGAGCCACCTGTGTTCTGTGGGCTTTAACTGGGGTGCTGGGATCAAGCTAATTTTGCTCTAGGGACAGTCAGAAGCCTTCTCACAGGTCTACAGCCTGGTCGAGACCACCTGTAAAAAAAGCACAGTGAACCGCACGCTAGCATAAGTGAAAAACCAGCACTTGTTCAGCTTGGTTTGAGCCGTTGCGCCGCGCCGCCGCTATCCCGCGAGCAGCCTGTGGCCAGGAGGAGCCGCGGGTGTGGGAAGGTGGGCAGAGGAGCGCTGGAGCGTGCTGTGTTCCTCACCTCGGCTCTGCCCGGTGCTCAGCTAAGCTGAGGTTCATGTGATATGTTTGGATTTGGAGCGTATCGCTGAGTTTCAGAGTTGTGATGTTACATTCACACGTTAGGCTTATTTCCGAGTGGGTTTACTACATGACATTTAAAGGTTTCCAGAATTGAGAGAAGAGACAGACTGATAAAGTAAATAGGCAGATTTCATATTGTTCTAATAAAATCATGGTTTCTCATCTTGCTCTTCTATCATTGCTCTTTCCATCTCCTATACTCTTAACTGGCAAAGCTTATCAAGGAATAAACAGACTCTGGCTGGGGAAGATGCTCCCAAGTTGAAATTTTTGGTAACACTTAGACAGGGATGTTTATTATGATGGGGTAGCTGGGATTCAGATTTTATGTTGTCTCTTTGGAATTCGTACAGGTTTTCTCACTACCTGCAGCAGCAAGCAAATGAAGGTTAAGTTTTGGAGTTGCTTTTTCTGTTTGGTGTTCATTTTCCTTCCCTATACTGCAGCACTAGTTATCCCTACCGAGCTTGTGAAAGCAGCTTGTTGTGCGCATGGGATCAGCAAGCGTGCCCTCAGCCACCGAAACAATGTCCAGTTGCGCAGGCAGATGTGTGGAGCTTGTGACACAAGTGGGGAGTCAAACGTTTCTTCCCCAGCTTGTTGGAAAGTGATGGATGGCGAGGAGGCGGCTGGAGGAAGATGTATGCTTGTTGCCCGCTGAGCAGGCAGCACTGCTGCTCGGGTAGAAAGGCAGGGTAGTGCTGTCGCACTCTCAAAGATGTTGCTGTTTTGTCCTTGTCAACTACACACTTGCTTAGTGCTGTGGAAAGTTGTTTGTCTGAAGCTCTGGCAAGTCTGAAGTGCTCAGAAGTGTACTGGCACTAAGGAACTCAATCTTTTAATGTTTGAAACATCTCCCATTTGAGATCTTTTGCAGGTTGAGAGATAGGAAATACAGTAAAAAATACATAGGTATGTATAGAGGAAGGGGTGTGTGTGTGTGTATATATATTTAGTGTAGTTACTTTTGCTGCTCCAAGAGGTGACATGCAAGTTGTTTTCCACCTGTACCATACACAGTAATTTTAAGAAACCACAAACTGTTGTTCTGTATTTGGGGAACATGAGCTCTACAAAACTTTCTGAGGAGCTTGAGATAACTGTTGCACATGTGAAGCTGCCCTTTAAAAAAGTAGGGAGTGTGTTTCACAGAGGCTTTCACTTTGATTTAAACTGGAATGTTTTTTCCAATTCTCTGGAAGTGATACTTGATTAAAACAGATCTACCTCTTCAGCATGGTCAGAACCCCAAGAGCAGGACCACATACTTACTTCCAAATGGCAGCAGTTTCAGTAAGGTCTGGTTTCTAATTAAAAGATTTCCTTATAGCTCCTATGCTAAAACTCTGCATTACAACTTATGTATATTATTAGCATAATTATTTTTAAATTATTTCTTCATAACTTAGTTTTTTCTTAATATTCAAGGCATAATTTTCTGTTTATATGTGTTGCATCTATTAACAGCCACAATGAAATAACACACTGCACTGTATTCTGGTTCTTCTGTCAGAATATGCAGAAAGTGTGGATTGTTACCTTTTAAAGAATCTGTACAGTAATATATGTGCTCTTTCATAAATTAGACAAATAGAGAAACAAAATTACTCCATCGCATCTTTGGGACTTATTTTAAGTGTGTGCATATTGTACCAAAGAAATGGTTAATTCACCCTGCCCAACCCTCATGCCCAGCCCTCTGTGGCATGCACATCTGAAGTTTAGAAGGATTTTTCATGCCACTTGAAATCCATGTGTTTTGGTTTGGTTTGGGCTGTTTGTTTTGGTTTTTTCCTTATTTATCCATCATTTAAAAAGTATGAATTTTGACTGTAATTAACAGATGATTATGATTAGATTCCTGGCTATAGCAGTTTTATTAACAGAGTAGCAAACTTGCTTAGCAAAGCGGACATTAGAGACTGAGCAAATCATGTTTTCACCTCCAGTATATCTTAAAAGACCAACTGACAGAGTGTCTTTGGTGGTGGCATAAAGTCGCCTATTAAAGTCATTTGGCTGGAATTGTTTGCAGTCCGGGTGATTGTGCTTATAAGCAAGAAGTTTAATTTTTTAAATTGCTGTTAGTCATTGTCAAGGAAAGCAGGGCTACTCCCAGTAAATAGTCAGTGAAACGTATGTAATGACTGGTTATTGGACAAGTGGTCAGCTGCTTGGGAGAACCAGATGGAATACGACCATATGTGGGGGGGATGGGAATTGAGACAGATAGTGCCTGGGGATATGTTGTTCCTCTACTGTCCGTTGCTGTCCCTGCCTCCTTTCTCTGTGTAGGAATTAGCAAGGACCCACCTGTTTCTTAAGAGCTGCTGTAGTACTGCAATTCCCAGCTGTTCTTGCGTGCTCAGGGCTAGGGATTAAGAGGATGACCCAAGAGCTGTGTAGTGGAGCGCTGCAGGGAGAGCGTTGTGGTGTTACTTTTAAATCAGAATTTCAAAATTGATTAACCTCTTTCTTTCTTTTCATTTCTTTGTTTTCACCCAAGGATGGGTCACTGGGAAATATTGATGACCTGGCACAGCAGTATGCAGACTACTATAACACCTGCTTCACGGATGTGTGTGAGAGGATGGAAGAGCTGCGCAAACGGAGGGTTTCCCAAGACCTTGAAATGGTACGTAGAGAAGTTATGACTTTATTAACAAATGATTGCCATTCATGCCCCAGACGAAGAATCAGTATTTCAGCTTGAAGAGTTCTACCCAGGGAAATAACTGTATGTGATTGTGTTCACGCACACAAACTTTCAGCCAACTCAATTAAACACTTGGAAATTAGCAGGATTAGTTTTTTTCTCGGTATTTGTTATGATTCATTAAGCCTTGGAGTCTGCATTTCTTGTTTCTTTAATTAGGGTACTTTTTGCTTGCGCACATCTGCTTGCAAACCTCAGCTCTTGGAGGCAAGATAATGTCTGACGAAAGCATCGTTTCCTTGCTCCAAGATGCTCCCAGTGCGAGCACAACAAAACTGTGTACTGTTTTTCAGTTGCACTGTACAAACTGTTAAAGTACTGCTTCTCAGAACTCCAAGGTGCAAATAGTAGTTTCAGGCTCCCAACTGTAAGCAGTCTTCGATTTTGTGAACCCTTTTCCTTTATTACACATTAACAGAACCTGTAGCAGAGGACACTGAATCACTGAGTCCTTCAGGCTGGGAGGGGCCTCAGGAAGTCTCTAATCCAACCTTCGGCTCAAAGCAGTGTCAACATTGAATTCAAACCAGGTTGCTCAGGGCTTTAGCTGATTCGGTTTGAAGACCTTCAAGGATGGAGGCTTTGCAGCAACCTGTTGTACTGCTTCACTGTCCTCATAGTGAACTTTTCTGTCTCCCTGGTATTCTATGAGATACCCCCATGGCAATTTATACCTGTAGTCTCTCATTCTCATGCCGTGCAGCACTGTGAAGAACTAGGCTCCATCTTTTTGATAACCTCCCCGTAGATACCAGCAGACTGCCAGTAGGTCTCATGGAATCTGTCGTTCCTCCAAGCTGAATCTCCCAGCGTTTTTTGCAGGGCAAGGGCTCAAGTTCTTGGGCACCTTGGTGACCCTCTCCCAGACTTAGTCAAGTTTATCAAGGCCTGCCTAGCAGGCAGGACTGCAGAGCCAGGAGATGGTGGTCCAAGCATGGCCTCACAGGTGCCAGAGAAAGGGCAAGAATCACTTCCCTCAATTTCCTGGCTATGCTGCTGTTGACATGGTGTGGGATGCTACTGGCTGTCATTGCTGCCAGGGTACGCTGCTGGGTCGTGCTAAGCCTGTTGTCGCTCAGACCTTTTCTGCAGAGCAGGCTGGCCCAGCCACTCAGTCCCCAGCCTGTGCCAGTGCAGGGGCTTGCTCCTCCTCAGGAGCAGGACTTTGCTTTTGTCCAAGTGGAATTTCATGACATTCCTGCCAGGCCACTACGAATGGCAGCCATGCCCTCAAGTGTGTTGACTGCAGCCCGAGGTGAGCATCATCCATTACGCTGATGAGGGTGCCCTCTATTTCTTCCTCAGGTATCTAACAGGATAGGTCCCTGCACTACTCTGCTTGTAACTGGCCTCCAAGTACACACATTAAACACTACTCCTGAAGCTGGACTAGCCAGCTTTCCACCTCTTCAGTTGCATAGACTCCCTGAGGACTCCCGCTTTAGCTGAAACTAGTCTGTATACAGGTCATCTCCATACCTCATTGTTATGTTTAAGAAGGAACCTTTTAGAAGGCCTATCACAAAAACATCACGTGTTTTCACTTGTTGGACAATTTCCTTACTGTCCTGTAACATTAGTAAATGTTTGTCACTTACATACTTAGGGTGGGTATGTATGTATTACTGATTGCCCTGCTTTTTTCATTGTAAACTTCGTTAGTTTTCATAACATTCATAAAGACTATCTGTGACAGAGAAAAAAGCTTTTAGGTCTGCTTTGTCTTTGGTCTTCAGTTTTTGTTTCCCAACAGTATCGTATGTTTTTACATACAGACTTACAGATATTTCCTCCAAGTCTTGTGTTGCAGAAAATGAGTTGCTGCAGATACTATTTTTTTTTGTCACTTATGGTTTTACTGTAGTGGTAACTTTTGTATAACACATACAGAGCCTCATAATCCAAGTATGGTTAATACCTCTACTGAAGCACAGCGCTGTGGCAGAGCCAGCATGGGATCTGATCACAGTTCTGCAGTTCCTCCACAAGATCAAAAGCTTTGAGAAAAATCTGGGAGTTTAAGTTGTGTAATTGTGTCTTCTACCTTTGCTTCCCCAGATCCTAGCACTGACTTGCAGCAGGGAGTGGTTTGTGTCCATTCTCTAGCAGCTGTACCTGATGATGTGGATTACTTAAGGCTACTTTCTTTCTTCTTGGAATTCCAGTTTAGCAACTGAGAGGCTTCTGGAGCTTCTACAGACTCTGAACTTCAATTACACAATGAATGGCTGCAGGATCAAGACAGAGAGAGTCATCTCCTCTTCCCCACTGAAGTTTGCTAGTTTCTTCTTTATTTTTAAATGAAAAAAAAACCAACAAATGTATTCTGCAGATCTATTGCTGCCAAAAAGTTCCAAGTGTTAAACAAAAGGTTATTGCAGGAAATCCCTTTGTAGATAGACCCTTGAGGCTTCTGTGCAAAGAAGCTGATGGCACAGAATCATGGTTCTTGCGAAAATCCCTACACTCATCATACCTGGTATTCTGGGTAGCTGTTGGCAGCAACAAAAACCTTTTTCCTGGCACTCCTGGAAAGCAGCTCCTATGCTGGGTAATGAAGCATGCCTTATGGCAAGAGAGAACACCCTTCCATTTAGACAGATGGGCCTAATTTGGCTCCCCTCGCTTCCGAAGCTGCAGAAGCCAGGCTGGGGAGAGCCATCTGAGCTTAATTAACTCACATCAAAGGTGCAGAGCTTCATGCTGGTTTAAATAGATGTGAGCTAACCCAAGACAGACCAGTGAGTGATTCACTAGTTCATTCTGCTCAAGAGAAACTATAGAGAAAGTGGCTGCATGAAAAGACATCTTGGAGATTCCTCTTCAATGGCTCTCATATTGAGTTTGCTCACTCTAACAGTCCGGTGGTGACTTCTTGAACTGTCAGGTCAGAGAGAAGATATTGCAATTGAAAATGAAATTAGCGTTCAATTTTTGCTATGTCCATCACTCCTATAATACAGTTTCTGAACATCAGATCATCATTCTGCTGATAACACATGAGACTATAGATATTAGCTCGCTTCCACAGCAACAGCATCCAAACAGCGCTGACAGCAGCTGAAACTTGCTCGCATCAATAAGTAGACAGGCTTGACTTAGATACAGGGGGAGTGGGAAATGGCCATGTTGACTAGAATGCATTTTTGCTGTGATAGACTAGTATGCCTGTTTATAGCCTGCTGTAGAAACAGGAGTTGGTTTAGACACAGAGCTGCTGAAGTGACTACAAAAGTACTAATGTGAGAGGCAGAACAGAAGAGCAAATCATTTTTTGTGATAATTTTCCTCTCGTTACAGCTTGAGGAAAGGTAGTATTTTACAGCTTGAGGAAAAGTAGCAGAGGTTTTGGAATAGCGAATGGTGAGTAATACTGGGGGAAATGCCAGCTTCATAGTATATCCCACATGTGCTATGTTAGCAAATATATGCTGCCCCAGAATTATTATCTACCAATATTATCTGACCATTAATCTAGCCTGGCTTTGCTCTGCCGTACTTTGCTCTCCTAGCAGAGATGAGGAGGGACAGTGCTGTCTATGTACCCTCTCTTCCCAGCAGTGAAGTCGTGCCCGAGCTGGAGGTGGGCAGTACGTCTGCTCTTCCTCCACCCCACCCATCCCAATGATCTTCTACCTCTCTTTAGCAAAGTGCTACAACAGAGCAGAAGCTGATATACATGTAGTGCTAGTGCAGATTTCCAGAGGTTTGCTGAAGGTTGCTGAATCATGAGAATGGGGTACCATAGGATAAACCCAACTCCTGCACTGAGATCAGGTCTAAATGAAGAATAAAGGTGCAGGGGAGAGAGTCTCTGTTGACAGCGATGTCAAAGCTACAGGTCCTGAGTGCAAAAATTTCATAAAGCAAAAGGTATTGGGGTACATCTCTTTTATAATCGTGGAAGATCAGGCGATCAGCAGCTGTGATATAGCTGGGAGACTGCAGCTTGACTTTCTGGATGGCAGTTCTGATGTCTTCTTCTGAAATGCAGCATGAGTGATAAATAATACGTAGCAGAAACATGAAAAGCCCAAGTTAAGTTTGGAGCTGCTTTTACTGAATGCTCTGAATGAAGAGTGGATCACTCCAGGGTTTGACGTGTCCTCTAAGAGTTGCACAGAGAGGCTGCGTCAGGAGGAGCAGTGTAATAACAAAGTGCCTGAGCTGGCAGAGCTTTGCCAGGAACGTGTTTAGTCCCAACTTGCCCACATTGCCCTTTGTAGCATGTCCACTGCAAGGACAGAAATATGAACTGTTTATTGCTGCTTCTGTACACTTTGAAATCGTTTTAAGCTGTTTGGGAGCCAGTGTTGATATCTTGATTGTATATTGTACTTTCTAATCAGCTCACCGACCTTTCCTATCAGCCATGGCCATTTCAGTCTAGATATCCTGCTCTGGAGTTGAATTTTTAAAAAAGTCGCTTGGTAAAATTGTCTGGGAGAGCAGCATATCTTGTAACAAAACAGTAGCTGCAGATGGAGCTGAACACAGTTTTTTTCGAAATGGTAGTGCCGTCAAGGTTTGTTAGTTGTCCCTAACCACGATAACTGCTTTTTGCATTTGGAATTTTGCCTCTGTTTTTGTAATGGAGAATGTGTTTGGGTTTAGACATTAACGTTTGTGAACAGCATGGGAGTTGCCCACATTTCCTAGTATTTGGCCTATTCCTGTGCATCATGTGGTTTTTTGGCTGAGGAAAAACTGCAGTCAAAGTAGATATAGTGGGTTTTCAGGCCCATAATGGATTTATCACTGGTAATATTAAGCTGGACATCTGCTAAAATGCAGTTACAGCCAGAAAAGTGACTCTGTGAGGATGGCACCTTGTTACTGCTCGCATCTGCCACCTTTGTGTGTTTGGGTTCACATCTGCTTGGCTCACTGACAAAACCAGGTTCGCCTTGCCTGTCAGCAGGGCAGGACAGCATTGATATAGCTGTGAAAGAGCAAACTGCGTTCTGTTGTCTCATCCATCAATGACAGCGACCAGCTAGCTGCTGCTGCCAAGGTCTGTATTGTAGCTGATGATCTTGAAGTCAAAGAACAGCTTGAGATTTTCTGATGGATTCTGACAGCTATGGTTGTAGGCACTGAGAAGTTGTACTAATCTTTTGACTTGTAAATTACATAAATTCAAAATGAATGCCACTGGAAAGCTAAAAGGCACACAAGCATACCAGTTAGTGTTGTGGGTTTTTTTTTTCTCCATCCACTTAGTTTATTTCCTTGTGTAAAAGGGAAAGTGTTCAGAATCTTTCTGTATACATCGCGGTAAAGTATAGCACGTGTTTTTGACAAATTGACTTGCCTAATAGCATGTACTTTTACAGTACCTGGGTTTACAAATTTGCACATGTACAGATGCAAAGTCAGAAAATAGAAATGAGCACAAAACCAACATAAGTTTCTTGCCTTGCTCTCCAGCATGTATGTAGTCTTCACAGGTCTTGGCTGTGCATGATTTTGAAAGGTACTTGGCAACCAAGTCGTTTGATCACAAATGGACTTGACCATCTACATAATGTTGTCTTGTATAAATGGTATGTGTCCAGCAAGGCAGAGTGGAGGAAAAGTGGCAGAAGTAGAGTAATTAGTAATTAGAGTGATAGAATAATTAGGCTTCAGTCTTTTTAGAGGTGTATTTGGCTGATGCTGTATTACTGGTTGGCAATATCATAAGAAACCAGTCAACCTTCACTGAAGGAGACTAAAATACCCAGAACTGTTGCAGTCAGTGATTGATGCATATCTAAGAAATCTCCGTGGGAGGTAGCCACTGAACCTGGAGTTATGATGCTGAAGATCTTTGTGGGCTCTGCCTGTGCCTGCACTATAGCTGGCTTTAGCCACGGCTGCTATTCTTTGCATCTTACATACATTAAAATCTCAGGTTCCTAAAATAAACTGCTTATTCCCTGCCATGAAATGATCAGGTCTGTTTTGCAGATGCGATGCTGTCTGCTTTTACCTTTGTCCTGAGAGGACGCCTCTATATCTTGCAGGAACAGGCTCCCACTGTTTTGTTTTGTCTTGCTGGCTGCGAGAGGCCCTCGAAAGTATGAACAACATCTGAGTTGGATTAAAAAGGTATCTACAGCACAAAAAAAAAAAGAACTGGAGAACACACAGATAAGACTTACTAAATTTTGGGAAGTTTCCAGGCCTTATCAGGCAGACACACAAAACAAGAAGTAGCAGTAAAAGACATGGACTTTCAAGCATTTTTCGTTCTCCGGTATAGCTTGTAATAGAGAGGGTTTTGCCTGAATATGAGATGTGTAAAGTAGATGTGTATAGAAAATATGTGTGCAGTCTCAGTCTCTCCACATGTAGGCTTTATCTCCATAAGTTAAATTTGTTGTAATTTTTTCATCATTAACGGAGCTTTTCAAAGATAGACACAATGGAAATTCGGGAACAGACAAGCTATTTTTAGTGTCTCATGTATCACACACCAAGACAGCAAAGCCATTTAAATACAGAGCTAGCATTAAGCATGAAAATAAAGCAAGGCTTGTTCCATACACAGCAAAGTGAATGCCGTTCTTAAACAGTTCTCAGTCCACTTACTACTAGCAGACTAAGTAAAAATCTCAACTTTCTGTAAGCTGATGATCTCCTGCAGTCTCACTACTGTTTTTGTTGGAAGCCCGTTTATGAATAATCCCTTAAGCAAAATCTGTCTATTTATAGGCTGGAGACTCAGCAGACTGCGTAGCTATGGTGGGTGACCTTGTCTTCCTTTCATACATTCGGAGGGTCCTTGCTTTTTGGAGCAGGATCTTCAGTTTAACACTTAGTCTTCTGAAATGTTTGTATTTTTGGCAATGTCAGTGTTATGGGAAGAATATGTTGTCAAAGGTAATTGTTAAATAAAATAATATTTATGTTATAAATAGAAAAGGTAACTTGCTTCTGGTAGTCTGACTGGTAATTGTGGAGGGGAGAAATTCTCCTTAGCATTATAAATGTTTTTCTAGCTATTCTTAATCTTTTAGTATCATCCATAGTGATTTTCTTGTCTCTTTATGTTCAGCAGGACTTTTACTTTGAACCTAAAATCAGTTGAATATATTCTTACTGTGCTGTTCTTTTATCTTAGAAGCAGTTCATATCTGCTGGACCTGACAGACTAGATTTGTATTAATTCTGTGATTTGATCTCATCGGAGCCTGAGGACTTCACAGGGAGGGGGGAATTGGTTGACTAACTTCAGCTCCCTTTGTGGTGTATGGTTGGTTGGTTTTTTTTTTTCTTTCTCGCCTCTGAATTTAAACATGACAACAAAAATGGAAATGTACAGCGTCATGCTATCTGGGCCATTAGGTAAATTTCATTGCAAAGGATATGATTGTTAAAAAAGGCAAATTAAATTGTTATTTAAGAAGGTGCATCTCTGAGGAAAAAAACCAACAGAAAACCCAAAACCAACAAAAAGAAAAAAAAAAACAAAACCACAACAAAAGCACCCCACTCCAAAACATCCAGACTTTGTGGTGAACAGTTTATGTGGTGTGCAGCCCAGCTTGCTGTCCACATATTACTAGATGAATTCCAAAATACTCCACTGAGTGGCATTACTCTGGGAAGGACAGCTATGTGTATTGGCTGGGTCAAAAGAGCGTCAGACTTTGTAACATGGTAGCAGCTAAACCAACAGAATAATGAACGTAGAAGGTCTAATAATGTCTTGTATTTAGATTACTCCTCTTTGTCCTTGTATAGCTTCGGCCTGACTTCCCAGGCACCCTCTGTGTACTCTCTTTCTGTCCCTCAACCACTGCTCTCCAGTCCATCTATGTGTGCTGAAGACATCTGACAGCAACTTCATATGTCAACTAAGTGTTGTGCTACCTTGCATTACTTCTAAGTCCTTGGCTAGAGGAACACCACCATGGGTCCTCAAGGAATAGTAAGGATATTGCTCAAGACAGAAGTCTTGAAGTTAGCGACGTTTTCAAAAAACGCACTTGTAAGAACTGTAACAGCCTTGCAGGTCATCAGGGAAAACAAACAGGTCTTAATCAAGAATAAATCAAGAGCGTGTTGTGATGGGAATAAGAAACACATCACGAGTATTTGTGCACATCTGGATGTGCTTTGGAACATCTGTTTTTACGCAGCAGAAGGATGCTTCTTCAACAAAGATGCTCAGAGGAAGGCATGCCTCCATCTGCGAATTCAAAGAGGATGGGTTTTGGGTTTTTCTTTGTTTGTTTTTTTGCCAGCCTGGTCCTGCTCTTCATGATGTAGGATGTAATGCTGCACAGCTACTCTCCTTTGATCTCTCCATGGTTTATCTTCTCTCAGTGTTGTGTTGGTTTCCTGTTTCAGCAGTGTCGCCTGAAGCATACAGAGAAACACTCTGTTTCAGACAAGATGGTCTGTGAATTTTGTGTTTGAAGGAGAGCTCAGGCAGTTTGAAGAGATGTGATTTCTTTGGTGATTGATCAATCTGTTTTCCACAAGATAATGAAAAGGAATGGCTATCAGCTGCAAGCCCCTCCTCCTGAATCCCGTATGTCATGTACCTCTTGATTTATATTTATAAGTTTTCCCCAGCAGTTTAGATTGCAGCTGTATCTTACATAAGAGAACGAAGTAATTTGGGATTATTACATCTAGATTATCCCTGACTTTGTCTTTTTTTGGCTATTCAAGCACATTTAGTTAGGGAAGGCAATAATCCTGTAAAAATATATGTATGAAAATGAATGGGTAATATTTTGCAAAAGGATTCGATTTCGGTACCTTATCAGAGGGATGGATTTCTTGTGTTGCTGGATATGATGAACAAAATCAGTCATGGATTAGAAACTAATTAAAGAAGAAAGACTTGAAATGATTAGCAAAATTTGGAATTCGTAAGTTCCTTATGAAACCCACACTGGTTATTTTTTGTTTATGTCTGTGTCTTTTGTGTGTTGCTGTTGAAGTTCCTGATAAGACCACAGTTACAATCATTTGATTTAGGCTTCATATGGAAATAGTGGCAGTATGGTTGTGTACCCAGGCTTATTTAAGGATGAAAAGAAGGCAGTGTTTACAGGAATAATGTCTTACTAAATCAATGGGTATAGCTGTGGAAAAATAAACAAGCTTTTCATTGTATAAGGCTTTATTCACAAGGCTTCCAGATAAATTAGGAAGATAAAAAAGTTAGCAAAATAAAAGTCAGAATTTGGAAGCTTCCTTTAAGACAAATTTGGCTGATAAGTTAAACAGTATTTGAAAGAATTCCATCTCCCCTTCACCTCCGAGCAGTACATGTTTCAGGCCTCAGTCAGCTTTCTGTCCTGGTGCATCCCCAGACCTGTTCAGATTTCTCTTCGTTTTGGTATCCCACCAAAGGTTAAGCCACAGTTCTGCCCATTTTGACAGAAGAGATGGTTTTTTAAAGTTTTGCAGCATGTGGGAGGTGCTGAAAGTCTCATTCTCATGTGAACGAGGAGTAAGAAGGAAGTCGGTTATCAGAGTGGCTTTATTATGTTCATGTGGTTAACTATTGAAAGCCGCGTAATTGGAGCCTTCAGCTGCTAGCCTACACAGAAGCTCACAAAATAGTTTTATTTCTCCTTTGTGTAGCACTTTCCACTCTTGAAACGCTTTAAAAACATTAATTAGCCTTTGTTGCATCCTTTGAGGTTGGTAATTTGAGTACAATTATCCCAGTTTAGGCCTCGCCTCTCTGAGGTTTAGCTGCCAATGAAGATTTACCTGTGTAATTCCCTAATTTCTCCTCTGTAACTAAGTTTGCAACAGAGTAGTGCAAGATTTATGGTAAATTCAGAACAATTTAAGAACAGGCAATGACATTAGCCTGGGTCTACTCCAGTGGAGCTGTGAACAAATACTGGCCACAAGCACTAATTAAACAGTGTGTAGGCAGTGAGTGATGGCCGATCTGAGTAACCTGCAGCACAACCCTGGAGGCAGTCCACTGGACCACACTTTAAAAAAAAACAAAAGTCAGGCGTATCTTAAAATTGTGCTAGACCATTACGGCGTTTCTGATCTAGCATCTTTCAGAGAACTGTGCTGTTTTTCTCTGGAATATGGAGTTCTGGCGAAGAGTCTGTTTCTACCTGTCAATAGCTCACTGCCAGCCATCTCTTCTCCTACTGTCCTGTCTCTCCTTTAAATAGTTGACTGACGTATGGCAGGGATAATGCTAATACAAATGCAGAGGCAGAGCGCTGTGTTACCTCGCTGTGGAGCACGTTCTCATTTTTTCAACAGTGCATTAGTTTCACTGGAATAATGTCAGTTGGTGATGGCTGAAAAAAATGCTATTTTGTTAAGCCCTAAACGAAATATTTCAGTTTGAACACCTGTGGGAAAGTATGAGAAATGAAGGGCATGGTGTGCAAAGTAGTAGGAGGTGGTGGTTTGATCCAGCGGTGTAGAAAACCGAAGTTTGGTTCTCTGCTCTGCCTGAGGAAACTGGAATTCTTATCTCCTATCTTGGAGCAGAGTGCTCTGCAATTTAATATTCTATAGTCCTTAACCTTATCTGTTGATCAACCCTGTTCGCATATGTGAACAGTTCCTGGTGTAGCAGTGGGAATACCAGTGTCTCATCTTCAAGGCAGGCATTTTCTCCACAAAGTTAGTGAATCTTTTCTTCTTCACTTTATATCTTCAATTTAAATGTTTTAAACAGGGTTCAACAGCTTTATTAGGAACACAGTAGGAATATGAATCTCAGCCTAGTGGTTTTTGGCTCCTTTTTATTATTTTACGTGTTTTGATTACTTCACGTCAGAATGATACTCAAAAAAGAGCCAAGCCGCTCCTCAAGCAAAATTAAGTTTATTTTTCTTGATTGCTGTTTTTGACTCCATAACTAGTTTGGATAACTTTTTGTTTGCAGGATAGATAATAGCAGGCAAATTATCTCCTTTGATGTCTTTGTTTATGAGTAGTCTCCCAAGTTAACAGCAAGACTAGAACTTAGCTTAATGCTAGGCTGGATGAGCATTTTGGGGGAGGTGGTAACTTTATCTGGTTTTCCCCCTTTGAACTGAGTTATGTTTAGCCTTAGTGAATTAGTTTTGTTGCCACTATTGAATTGCAGGTGGTACCTGTAAACTTACATCTTTGCTTCTGAAATATACAGATGTCTTGTAGCAGTCATCCCAAGTCATCCTAAATGCCATGATTTGCATCAACTCTTAGACTTGTCTTTGGTAACATGGAAATATGAAGTATCTCAGGAACCTTTCCGTGACTGAATGACAAGGAGTAGTTAGACATGGAACACACATAGTTAAAAACATGTAGAAAAACAAGTTAGATACATTCATTTCAGTGTTTGCAGTTTGGCTAAGGTTAACAGTTATTATAGAAACTGAGTGGACATGAACTTTTCTCACCAAATTTTTGGTCTGAAGGGAGTGAAGGAGGTTAGGAGGAGAGAAAGGTGAACATAAATTTTGGCAGTTGGACATACTCTTTGGAGCCTCCTGCTCAGTTTTTCCAGTCTTGTAGGTTTTGTTGGGATACTTACGCTTCTCGGGCACAGGAGTTGATGAGCACTGAAGGAAGAAACTTCAGCTTTGGAGCACCAAGGGAGGAATGTGGAATACAAGAGAACCTGAAGCAGGTACCCTGGGGGCTGGGACCTCTCATTGCCTTTGTCAGGCAGAAGAAGAGGAAAGAAGGGAATTTGGTCATTGCTTGCTCACAAGGATGAGGAGTGAAATGCTAGAAGGTTCATTGAGTAGGTCACTAGAAGACTAAGCTGGGGTAAAGAAAAACAGGTGATGCACTTTGATGGCTGCAAGGGAAAAAAAAATGCTGCAAAGCAGTGAGCTATTTTTGCTTATGTGAGCCCTGAACTGTCTGCATTGATCAGGATACCATAATAGTATAACATATTTTAAAGTATGATAATAAGTAATAACCAAAAAACCCCAATAAGGTAGCACAACCTCGGTTATTTTAAGGCACTTCTAAAAAATGTTTTAATTCTGTTAAGAGTTAGAGCTAGAATGGATGCCACAGCTTGCCGGAAACATCATCATTCTTTTTCTGTGAATCTGTCATGGTCACTGGCCATAATGCTGTCTCAATTTGATGAGGCATGAGGTCAAAGGAGGAGATTTTTGAATAGCAGTTTCGACCTTTTCATTATAGGTACTGCAGGAGAAGCGGTGAGCTACAGTTAAGGCTCCAGTTCCCACTAAGATATGTTGCTCTAAAACTTTGCAAGCTCCAAGATGAAATGAATGAGAAAAGAGAAATGAAAGGTCTGAAAAAGAGAGTCATGGAAGGGTTGAACAGTTTCTTCATAGAGTGCTTCATACACCTGAAAGCACATAGGGAGGAAAAATAAAATTGAAGTTAACTATTTCTTAGTCCAGATTCACAAAATGATAGGAGGACTTCGAACTGTTAACTTTTAAGAATAAACTGTCCAAGTTTGATGAAAACCTAAGATGATCCTGGAATACAAAAGGTATTTTATCGCATTATAGCGTCATTTGAAGCAATGGCAGGGCATAAATATCCCTAAGGTTTGCGTCTTGAATGCATTTCTTCTGCTCTTAAAAATGACAGGAATATCTTCCTGACCATAGTTCAGGCAGCAAATGCAGAAGAAAGCAGGAAGACATTTTAGCTGAGTGAGGGATACTGAAAATCCAACTGTAATGAAGTTTAAGGAGATGGGTGTTTTGCCAAAAGTCACTTCCGTGGGAAGTATAGCAAAGTGTATGGTAGGAAACACCCTTTCTGTTTTCTTCTATGTCCATGCTACAGGGAACAGGAAATAGTTGTTTGCTCTAAATAGCGCAAACACAATTGATCTTCTCTTCTTAATAGTGATGCCTTGAGATTCTTCTGACTGAAATTATTCAGATTTCTAAAACAAGAATTACTCAATGGTGGCCTTTGTTGACAGTAAAATGAGTACAGTTAGGGCAAAACATCACAATTGGCTCTCAAGATAATTTGACTTACAGCAAATTACCTGTTCTGTTTCCTTTCAGGCTTTAACATAAATGGCTGCTTTAATTCTTCTCTGTTGAATCTTGGAATCCTCCTAGCACCGAAAAATATTTTATCATTATCTTTGAGATAGTTCGAGGTGATTCCTTTGAAAAGCTATTTCTAGTTGCACAGTAGCAGCTGTTGAACTATGCTGCAAGTATGAAAGCTTTCGTTAGAGATTGTTATAGCATTTTCCAAATCTCTACCTATAAGCTTGTGGACTTTCTTAAAAAAGCTAGCATTCTTGAATTTTTTTTTTCATAATCTTTGGGGTATGGGCTTTGGTGTTTTGTTTTTTTTTAAACCCACTTCCCTTTATCATTTTATGACCACAGTCCTTTTTCATCCTCTAGCAGACTTGAAACCAGGGGTATGGCATCTTCTGTATGAGATCACAACAGTTTTCCAGGACCTGAGGCCTAATCATTTCCTTCTTAAAAAAAAAAAAAATAAATCTGAATTTAATCTTACACATAAGACAGGGCTATTGTGTTTCTTACTGCTAATGCAGTTCCCTTTGGTTGACATCTGTTGCCTAAGGGACACGTTGAAAGTTAGCAGCTTCATTTACTTGCAGGGAGAAACACTTTGTTGATAAGTAAAACCTAAAAATTTTGGTGGCAACATTCAAGTAATTTCTTTTCTATGTGAATACATATTCTATCGTGGTGATGCTTTAGCTAATGGAACGCTTGTAATACAGAAATGCTGGCCCCGTAGCACATAGAATCTTGCATTATTCATACCCCAAACCCACCCAAAACAGAATGATACAAGATGAGTTGCATCTTGTCTCACCTCTGTAACTGGAGGGAAATAGCACATTTCGCTTAACAGCTAATAGAAACACCAAAGGAGATTTGAAAATCTAGAAGAGTGTCTTACATAAACTGGTCTTTCAGCTGTCTGAAAAGTAGAGTGAAAATGAAATTGAGGCTTCTCGTGAACTTGTGTGACTCGTAAGTATTTGATGTAATTTTAATAGCTCTTTTATTAAAAGTGGCCTATTAGAAGTTTTTAAGAAACCTATTGACTCCAGCTTTGGTGAAGTTTGATAGCTCTAATAAGGGTGTGAAAGAAATCATCTTATGTATCATACTAAGAAAATTAACTTTACTTGGCATGAAATCATGCTGCTTATCCTGGTGTCAGTAGCTGCTGTTGCTCATCTGAGGACTGGATAGGTAAGCAAGGCTTACAGAAGTTGGACCTGTTTCTTAACCTGATTCATTACCTTCAGAACATGATAAACCATTTTGAGTAAGAATTTAGAAGCCTGCAGGAAGGAGTTTCACCAAAAAAAAAAAGTTTCTTGAAACAGAAGTGTGTCAATCTTTGTACCCCTTCTGTTACCAGCAGCTTCAGAGCATCTTGGATGCAGTTACATTGAGTGGCAGGATAAGTTCAAAATGGAGAATGTCATGGACTATTACCATGTGTTAGGCATTTACACTGTTCTAATGTTTTTTGTCTCTGGGTTTGAGCATAAGACTTTTGTTTCCACTGCTGTTACAGAGCTGCCAAGTGTCAGATGAAAGGTGTTGATTACTAACATTGGATTTGTCAGTCTCTTTCCCAGAATGAATATAGGATAAAATACCTGAGGAAGCTGTGTTGTTCCACAATTATCACACATCTGTCCCTCAGTGATAGTTGAGATAGTGCCTCTGTACTGCCTTGTTACAGGAGACTCAACACTATGGGAGGAGCCTCCATCTTTTATTTATAACTCTCCTTCTGTGACACCATCTTTATTCTCAAGGCTGTTCCTACTAGTCCTTATCATCTTTCTTTTCCCTTAGCAGCTCAGCCTGTGCCCTCCTGCCTTCCTCATTTCACTCCACTTATGCAGCTTTTCAAAGCTTCACAACCTTTTCTCTCCAGTACTCAGACTAGAAGAGTTCTTGCAGCACCCTTTCTCCATTCACTTTGTCCCGCACGCTTAATTTTCTCTTTTCCTTGAGTGCCTCCTGCACCATACTTTTCTTCCACCCTTCCATGTTCCTTATTCTTTCTCTTACTTACCTCCCTGAGTTGGATGATGTTACCAACTGCAGCTTTGTGAAAGCAGCTATGTTACTTCTGCAGAACAACAATAGGGAGAATGGAAAAGATCAGAAATCTGTGTAGAAGCATTTCCTTGAAGACTCATGAGTTGAGGATGGTGCAAATGTAAAATGTCTCTTGAAACACAAAATAAATGAAAAATTAAGCTGCTGTATTTAGCCTCCCTTCTTCCAGTTTTGGATTAGACATCACCGTAAGCAGTCTGCATCTCAACCACACCAGATTAAGGTTGTAACACCTGCTCTGGGATAAAGTTGCCTGTTGTTGCAAATGGAGAGTGGAAATTATCTTTGTAGCTATGTGTGAAATGTATAAACCAGAAATGAAACACAATTATAGCAAGATCTGATTTTTTTTGTTGTTGTTGAAGATGTGTTACCAAACGTATTCTATTTTTTAATACTGTTGTACTTCATGGAATTTCCCTTGGCTTAATTTTATAATTTTGAGAAATCACCTGGTGCATCCTTCTCCCAAGGCAACTTCAGCTCTGCTTATCATTCTTGACAGATATTGATCTGACCTGTCCTTAAAACTCTCCCAGCATGTTAATTCCACCATCTCCCTAGGCAAACTATTCTAGTGTGCATAGTTCTTACCACTGTTTTTCATTGGTATCTTACAAATATCTCTAACTTTTTCTGTCTTCCATGGATGCCAAAAATGTTCTTCTTTACAGTGACTTTTTTCTATTCTTATGAAGGGCATTATGTTCTTTCTTTGTCCCCCTCCCCCTTTCTTTCCTCCTTTTTTTTTCTCCCCACAGATTAAACTGCTAATTTCCAACACCTCCCCTCTTCCCCCCTCTTCCCCCCTCTTCCCCCCTCTTCCCCCCTCTTCCCCCCTCTTCCCCCCTCTTCCCCCCTCTTCCCCCCTCTTCCCCCCTCTTCCCCCCTCTTCCCCCCTCTTCCCCCCTCTTCCCCCCTCTTCCCCCCTCTTCCCCCCTCTTCCCCCCTCTTCCCCCCTCTTCCCCCCTCTTCCCCCCTCTTCCCCCCTCTTCCCCCCTCTTCCCCCCTCTTCCCCCCTCTTCCCCCCTCTTCCCCCCTCTTCCCCCCTCTTCCCCCCTCTTCCCCCCTCTTCCCCCCTCTTCCCCCCTCTTCCCCCCTCTTCCCCCCTCTTCCCCCCTCTTCCCCCCTCTTCCCCCCTCTTCCCCCCTCTTCCCCCCTCTTCCCCCCTCTTCCCCCCTCTTCCCCCCTCTTCCCCCCTCTTCTTCCATCACCGTGTCTTTTTCTGGACTTCAATCAATTTGCTGCCTCTTTTTTGAACAACAGTACCAAAACCTGAGCATGTGATTTCACCTGAGGTCTTAGCAGGACTGACTAGAGCATAAAGGTTGGTAGCACACCATTATCTTGTTTGTATTTGTTATCCAATGGTGGCTCTTTACGCAACAGCATGACACTAAGACTCATGCTTAGTTTATGATTCATGGTAATACCTACATCCTTTCCTGCCAACCTGTAAACTCTCCAGATGTTCCCCACCCTGCATCTCTTTGTCTGGATAACTCTGTTTAAGTGCAGTACCTTTCAGTTCTTCATATTGTATAGCATCTGATTTCCAAACATGAGGCCAGAAGAACCTGCTTTTTCATCAGTTATTTTCCTAGCAGTGGTGGTGGATTGACATGTTTGTTTTTCTAGGATGGAGCCTTATATGAAACCAAGCTTTGTCTGTGTAATGGATAATGACAGTACCTTCCAGCCCTTTGCTCCTTCGTAATAGAAGTAGACAACAGTCTCTCTTTGCACCTTTCTTGTCAGCAGAGATCAAGCATATATTTATTGATCTAATATTATTTATTGATCTAATATTATATGTGTGTATATTTATAAAAAAAAGTATGTATATTTATATAGATCATACTAGTTTTGGCAAAAATTAGGGAAGGTTCTGGGGTGGCAGTTTTTAATTGAGCAGTCTCATTCTGTGCTCTCTCAGTCTTCTTAATTAATGTAGATATTTTTTCAACCCCTGAAAAGCACATGCTGTTGTAGATATTTGTAGGAAAGGGTCAGTCTGTGGGTAACAGTGACAGTGAAGGGTCCAGAGAATGCCCTGTATTTATGTGTGACCTTGCAAAAAGATGAGAGGAAGCTTAACCTGTCTCAACGCCGAGGTCGTGTGCAAAATGTTAAATAGTTTATTCAATGCATATTATATTCCATGGATTGATTTGGTATATACTTACTCTGTGGGCAACTTTTGCTGTCCTCTCAAGTGAAGTTAGCAGTATTATGAAGTTGTTTTATTCATAGTGCCTTCTTTAGGTACTATTTATTGATTTCTGTAGTGGACCCCTCTATAAATTTAGTAATGAATTACTTGATCTTGAACCCTGAAGGCCTTATTTACTGCTTGCTATGGTAAAGAAAAAACAGGAGGTCAACTCAGGCAGTAACGCAACTGCTAGCCAACCTTCCTTTCAGTAGAACTGAACTGTAAAAATAAGTGTTTATTTTTTTATCTCAATTTTATATAATATTAACATGTGCTGTTTTGTATATGTTTTTAAATTTTCCTGAGATGTTTGCAGACTAAATGCAGTTGCATTCCTCCCGGGCCTGATGAGTTGACTGAAATCAAACGACAAACTGCATTGCATTTACAATTACATAATTGCTTTATGAAACAAAATAATTTATTTAACTTGTTTCCCATTGTTGGACATTCTGTTATTCTGTGGAATTGTATTTTAAAATTCCGATTTAGGTTTTTATTGTTTCAAAACCAATATCCTGTACATGTCTTATGATGGAGAGAACTCTATTGTTTTTTATATAGGTGTTTGTCTGCCACTTTCTTAGTTCACAGACTATTTTATGCTCTGTTTTTCATTAATATGAAATAGTACCCTATTCACAAACACTCCTGCTGAAATTACTTTGATGTTTTTTTTTTTCATCCTCTCCTTTTCTGTGGAAAATACCATTCTTCATCAAAAAAAGTTTAAAACCATGCAGGAAGGGAGGATTTTGCAGCATTCACTTGATTTGTCCATAAAAAGTCATTCTAGAAGTGTAAGGGCATGTCATGTAAATAGCTTTTGTCCTTTGCCAACATCACGATGTCTCTTTCTGAAAGCACATTTTCAGGTAGTGGCTTATGACTGACCCAGAGAGAACAGACTGTATCTACAGCACTTTGAGGAGTTACTGTCATTGTGCCATGCTATTACTGTTATTACATGTTATTACTGTGTGTGCAGACAGGTTATTGTTACTTATGATTTGCATCTGTGCCTTGCACAAAGGTGGGTACTAAAATATCCATTTTACAGATGGTTAAACAGAAGCATACAGAAGTTAAATAATTTGTTGGAAGTATTGGGTTTTGATCTGGCACCTATTCTCAAAGTCCATTCTCTTGATTGAGTGTGGATCAAGCCTGTGATGGGACAGTGACTGGATTTGACCAATGACAAATGATTTCTCAGCATCGCTGAAAAGGCATAACACAGCAAACGGGTGTTCCTAGTGTTTGGCATACAGGATATTCTGCTGCTTTTGGCTTCCATGTTTCTTGACAGTTGGCTGTGGGCCATTTCTGGATTTTCATTTGCCAAGATAAATTTTCTCAAAATTGCAAGAAAATAAATTAAGCTTGTAAGTGTTTAATGTAGCGATGTTCATTCTCTGAATTTGATGAAAATTTCCGGACGTTCATTCAGATATATGTGAAAGTCTCTCCAAGTGCAGAAAGCAACAACCACCAAATGAACATAAATGAGCATTTGAAGGAGTTGCAGCAAAAATTAAGGACATTCTGTTTAAGAGATGCTAGGGCGAAAGAAGAAAGGGGGGGGGGGGGGGGGGAGTATATTCATAATGCTGTCCCTTTAAATAATCTAGAAAAGGTAATATTCTTGTTCGGTTAGGAGAGATTTTTCTGGAGGAGCCAGAAGGGTATATGCGATGGTTCTCATTTCTCATTACTATGTGGCAGACAGAGCTTAAGTCTCCTGTGCGTTGCTAGATGAGGACCTTATCTTAAGCAGTCAGCAAGGCAGTGCTGGTAATATGAAAATATTTGCGTATACTGTAAAATTGGCATATAGAAACAATTGCATTATGGCTACAGAGGGAATTTATGGAGACCATAGATATGTTAGTTTAATTAGGGGCACACTGCTTTCAGAGCACAATTACTAAATGTTTTTTTCAAGACTGGAAGTTTGAGGAGGAAAATTAAGTTGGATAATTTAGTTGGGGTTTTTTAAATGTGAGTGGTGGAAGTACAGTCACAGTCCACGAAGTCTGCGGGGCTGCTCATGTGTGTGTCTATCCAGAATCAGAGCCAGAGCTGACAAAGAGCAAATCATAAATTGCTGCATAGATCAAAATTATAACAGTAAGAATGTTATCTCAACTTGGCACGCACGCTTTTAATAAAGCAGAGCAAATTGAGAAGAATGAGTTTTCAGGGAATTGAATCTTCATAAAAAAGCAGTTGTACTCTTGTTTCACCCTCATTTATTTTTTTCAAAATGGTTATTTACTCTAAAAATTAAGGGCCTGACAATAGCCATGCAGTTACATAAGGGAGGGTGAACTATTTAACTTACTCAACAAGACTCTATCTGTTTGTTGGGGCTTCTGCCAACTTTGCTTTCACAAAGACTGTTTGTAAAATAGCTCCTCTCTATGTTGTCTCTTTTTGCTTTCTTGGACCCCTGGAGATAGCTACCCCTGCCTGTAGTGATCAAGTCTAATTACTCTCTACACAGGTAGAAAGACTATATGCACATCCCTATAAGAATATGGAGAGAATATGCAGAAGAAAACTCTGGAAGAGACTTTTTTCCTCTTTGGAAACTTTTACTTCCCCTTTCCCTGGTGTGGAGGACATGAAAATTTATGGCGTGCAGTACGCCTGGAATTAGAGAAATGGGAGATGCAGTTGGAAAGAGAGAAACACGCTCAAATTAGTCTTGAATGCCAGCTTCTCAAACTGCAGTGGTCTTCTTTCTGTAACTCCTATTTTACATGGACTGCTAACCAAAACAGATTCATTACTTTCAAGCTTGTTGAAAATAATGGTTACAAGCACACTTACAGCTACCAAGAAACTGATTTTCAAGATATTAAAGCAAACAGGTCATTCATTTTTCATTCTGACCAGCTAACATTTTTCTTTTTTCAGTAAACTGCAAAATGTCTTTGCCCTCGAACACTGAGACTTGAAGCGATAGAAAGGGATGGTATAAAAGACGAGCGTTTGCTAGAGCTGAAGAAGCCAAGGACGTGTAAAGAAAACAGATTAGTTTAGTAGCAAATAGGCAAAGGCCACAAAGAACAGTTTTTACAGCAGATATCTTGCATAGCCAGCAAAGGGACTGGAGCGATCTACTGAGATAACCTCACATTTTAGTACCTAAACAGCAGTAGCAGCATTTTGAATGTTTGCAGGCACTTCAAAGCCTTGTTGAGGGAGGCAGCTGCAGAAGAGTTGAGAGAATCCCTTCAATCCATGCCTCCTGAAATGTGCAACGTTGTGTGGTTAAAAGTTGTTTCTTAATTAGATGTGAAGGGTACTGAAGTTTAGCAAACAAAACTTAGTATAAAAGGCTAATAATTGCGTTTCTGTAATTAATAGTGTCTAATTCAACCTGACGGCTGGGAGGCAATTTAGTTATTGTTTAAGCAATGTAGAGATAAAGATCATGTCAAATCAATGCTCTCACCTTATTTAAACTTAATTTTGGCATTTTAAAGTTCTAGAAAGCTACATGTGATTTGAAAACAGGCCTCTGTTTCAGTATATACTTTTGCCATGCAATTTTTACAAGGAGCTAGAATGAAGTACTTGTCAAGGACAAGGAAACACAAGAAAGAAATGAAATTAGTTGTGAATACAAGTATAACTTACTTGATTTAGTGTCATCATGTACTTTGGAGAAAGTTAACAGCAGACAATTGGTGGATTGATTTCCAGAGGTTTTGTTTCTTCTCTATTTGAAGCATTGCTTTAAATCAGAAATGGATCTGGTTTTTGCATTGCCATTTTGTCCATATTTGGAGCTCATTTTTGAAGGTGCAGAGTACCAGTAAGTCTTCAACATCTAAGGAATACTGTTACATCCACTTTTGTGATTTAGCAATCATAGGAGTCCTCATGGAATTTCGGTGCATGAGGCGTATACCTGAGTGTGCGGATTTGCATGCATTTATGGGGGATTGTGAATAGTGAAACTGACTTCCAGTAATCTCCCTGTCATCGCTGCAGCCTCTACTCTTTCCTAGCACTGACTGGTTTCCACCCTCTTGTCTTCTTTTTTCGTGTGATCCGATGAACTGGCAAAGATCAGCCTCTGGATATGCTTGGACAGTGTGTGATTTACTCGTTTTTCCAGATTTAAAAGGATCTGTCTATCCTCTAAAGGCTTGGTTAGTTGTGTAGAAGCTGCAGCTTATGCACTGTGAAACGTGAAAGTTGCAGTTTCTACAGGAACTGCAGTTCCGTGCAATGAAAAATGAAAATATCCTGTATTATTTACTAACTTCTCTTACTGCTTGTACCCTGTCCTGTGGGATCAGGACTCCATCCAGTAAAGCATGCAAAAACGTGCCAAAGTTTAAACATATGAGTGCTGTTGCCAGCCATGTGCTTCAGTACTTTGTTGTCCTAACCCTTCAGTTTCTCTGAAAGATATAGAAGAATGATTATAGATTAAGCTAAATGAAGAGCAGCCTAGAAGGATAGGGAAAATAACTCGATGCTGATAAACTGCACTGTGTGTCTCTTCCTGGTTTGAAAGCCAATGCAAGTACATAAAACTATGGTTTCTTTAGAGAAGCAAGTAGCACCCTGAGCACATTGCAATACACTTGATCTAACTCGTATAGTGGGATCTGTTGGCATCTGTGAAAGCCTAGTGTAGCATACAGGAGATGGTTCTGCAGTTTCAGCTACATTTACTAATGTACTATTTTTTGCTTGTTTTTAACAAAACCTTGTGTAATTGAAAACCCATCTGTATCCGTTGGCATGCACTTATTCAGAGTGCACATAACCTTGAATAAGAGACAATATTATTCAGGAGCAGTTTGTGTTAGAACTGGATCTGAAACAAGAAAAACTTTAAAAGATGTGGTGGGTTGACCCTGGCTGGATGCCCGCTGCCCACCAAAGCTGATCTGTCACCCCCCTCCTCAGCTGGACAGGGGAGAGAAAATAGAACAAAAGGCTCGTGGGTCAAGATAAGGACAGGGAGAGATCGCTCACCGGTTACCATCATGGGCAAACCAGACTCGACTTGGGGAAAAAGTTTACTTTATTGCTAACCAAATCAGAGTAGAGTAATGAGAAAATAAAAACCAAATCTTAAAACACCTTCCCCCTACCCCTCCCTTCTTTTCTGGGCTTTACTCCTGAATTCTCTACCTCCTCTCTGCCAGCGGCACAGGGGGACGGGGAATAGGGGTTGCAGATGAGTTCATCACACGTTATTTCTGCTGCTCCCTGCTCCTCACACTCTTTCCCTGCTCAAGTGTAGGGTTCCTTCCATGGGAGACAGCTTGCCATGAACTTCTCCAACATGAGTCCTTCTTCACACAGGCTGCAGTTCTTCACGAACTGCTCCAGCGCAGGCTTCTCACAGGGCCACAGCCTCCTTTGGGCACATCCACCTCCACCGATACTCCATGGGCTGCAGGTGGATCTCTGCTCCACTGTGGACCTCCATGGGCTGCAGGAGGACAGCCTGCCTCACTATGGTCTTTGCTACGGGCTGCAAGGGAATCTCTGCTCCGGCACCTGGAGCCTCTCCTCCCCATCCTTCTTCACCGACCTTTGTGTTTGTGGAGTTGTTTCTCTCATATGTTCTCACTCCTGTCTCCAGTTGCTGTTGAATGGGAGTGGGTTTTTTCCCCCCTTCTTAACTATGTTATCGCAAAGGAGCTACCACTGTCACTGATTGCCTTGGCCAACGGTGGATCTGTCTTGGAACCGGCTGGTGTTGGCTTTATGGGACACAGGGGAAGCTTCCAGCAGCTTCTCACAGAAGCCACCTCAGTAGCCCCCCCGGCTACCAAAACCTTGCCATGCAAACCCAGTACCCACCCCAGCGGTATATGCACTGATGAGAGCCTCAGGCTGTTGTAACTAAACACTGTTAGGACCATGACCTGGAAAAAACCTGAAGGTACTAAGGGGAGTCTGAGCAGAAAAAAAATGAGGCTTTCAGTTAAGACGCTTTGCTGCCGTCATGATTAGAGCAGATTTCTTTCCAAGAAGCCGGGGCGGTTTTCCCTTCTGAAGGCAGTTGAGCTGAGGAATTTGTACCATGGACACTCCCATAACAGTGGCAGCACCTGCCCAAACAAGCAGATCTTGGCTGCAAAAACCCAGGCGTTTAGAAACTCTTGCAGGTGTTTTTACAGCTTAAAATTTACTTTGCTCAGATTTTCCTTACTGCAGTAAGTTAGTTTAGTTGGAGGGCCTACCAGCAAACTGAGTCATAACACTTACACAAAGACATTTGCAAAGACTAGGTGTTTGGTCATTTGTTCACTGGGCTTTGCGTGCGTAATTCGTGTTTGCTGGAGGGAAGAGGAGACAAGACACAGCACGCTCCCTTCCCGCAGCAAACCCTTTGCTTGTTGCAGGCAGGCAGCTTGCTGTGGGCTTGCCAGCAATGACAAAGCAGCACTGAAAGCGCTTGGCAGCAAATTATTAACTGAAGTGATTTGACTTCAATAGATTTTTCCCAGTCTAAAGCTTTTGACTGGCTGCCATTTGGTTTAGATTGTAATTGAGAGTTGTTATCAGGCATAGCAGTACTGCAGCGTCATTGAGAGGCACCAAGGTCTCTGGACTTGTAGGTCTGATTTACTAGATGTTTGAGAGTTTAACGTTTCTTTTGTACCTTCCCTACTGCCTTTCTCTTTGAGGGGTTTGGGCAATTGGTTGTTTTTTTTAATGGTTTTGCTGATGGTTCTTTATTCCACATATTTTATCTGTCTCCAGGACGAGGTCTGGCTCAACACTTCTTATCTTGAGGATTTCCGCGTACCTTCTGCTTTGCTCTTTCTCTTACTACACATGCGTCCCAGCTGTCAACATTTTCTTTGTCACTTCTAGTCTCGTGCTTTGCTACTTCATTGCCCATAATATTTCATTTATCTTCTGGGTTTTTGTTTGGCTGGTTTTGGTCTATTTCTGGACAATATATGCACCTGTTTAAAAGATGATTGGGAAGGCCTAGTTAAATGAAGTAGGAGTCATGATCAAGCCCCAAGTTTCTGCAGCAAGACAGTAAAAGCTGGCCTTTATATTGTCCTTAAATCAGCTGGGCTTTTAATGTGGAGCGTGCTTGCTCTATCTAGCTGGCCACCAGAGATGCAAAGTCATTTCTTGCCTTTACAGTTTTAAGTGACCTCCTTCCAATTATTTAGTTTTGCAGTTCTGCTGAGGCATGTGACAGGGCTGAACCTCCTCTGCAGCAGTACAGATGAGGCATACTCAATTCAATAGTTTTACCTAGTTCATCAGGATATCTCTGAAACTTATGGCCAACTCTTGTGCCATTGGATAGTCTATGTAAGCACACTGTTTAGTGCTATTAGCGAAGGGGCTGGGATTTGAATGGACTTCCGAACAAAGTAGTTATTGATTGCTGAGGGATCTGTTTCACTTTATGTATGTTTGGAAGACAAGTTATAAAGATTCAAAGCTGTGCATGCCAGCGTTTTTAATGCTAGAATTTGATTAACTGTGCCTGCAATACTCTTTTAATGGTAAAATATGGCTCTGAGTGGATAGAGTGAATAAGAAGGTGCATGAGGGCGCGCAGAGCTGTAGAGGCTTTGCTGGAATGAAGTGTATACGCTTCTTGCACACACTGCATCACTGAGAAACTGCGGGTGGCTCTTGGAGTGCAAATCCGCTCTGCACTTGTGCTTCATTTGTTTCTGCGTTGCCAATTCTGTGCGTCCTTGAAGTCAAGTGTGACCCACAGTTTGGTGGAGAGAAAGGCTGCAGTTGCAAGTGGAACTTTGGAAGAAGCTCATTGTAGTTGCCACTTCAGGAATAAAATGGTCTAAGCAGTTGAATAGTGAGTATGTAGTCTAACTGTGCAGGGAGAAAAAGTTACGTGAGAGAATCATTTGTAAGGCTTTACTGAAGCACTCCTAATTCTCCAGTGAATAGTCATGGACGGTGACTGCAGATGATTTACTTGGAGCAGCAGTGGCAGCTTTCTTTGCAGATTCCACAGGTCTGAGTTTTCTGTGATTACTGCAGGACAGCTGTTTGCTGAGGCTCAGACGCTTTCTCTGTAAGCATCACGTAACAGTGTCATAATTATGTTTCCCTCTGTAGACATTCTTGGTGCTAGATTTCTTCATTGTTCAACAATTGGCCTTTTGTTTGGAAAAGACCCTGACTTGGTCTGCGACGGGTTAACCGCTGTGCTGCATAGAAACACAAGGCAAAGCAAGATTGTGCATCACTGTCCTGCACTAGCCTGAAAGTGGTGGGATGCCCCTGGGCTGGAGGGAGCAGGAGTCAGCCCCAGGGATCGCACTAGGAGGCTGCTGTGGCCCTGGGGAGAGGGTTCTGGTCCTCACTGTCCTCTCCTTGGGAAAATTGCTCAGCCTCCTGCTTTGAGCAAAGGAAGGGATGAGTGTGTTCCAGCTATTTGACGAATCTTCAGAATTCAGATTTGTTACCCTTTAAATTTAAGAATCACTGAAACCGATATTAACCACTTTTCTGCTGTCTGGTCTGCCAGGGCCAAACCCACCTTCTATCCCAAGTGCTGGTTATGTGGCAGGAGCCCACTTGTGCCTTTTCAGCAGAACAGCTGAACTTTCTAGGAACTGGCTGGAGCTCTACAGCTGAGCTGGAGGGCCTGACAGTGGGAGCTGTTAATGGAGTGATAGAAGCCTTTAATTTAACCCCTTACCAGCAGTTGTGCTCATTAGTATTGAAGCTGTCAGATGTCACTGTCGAACCATTACCCTTCAAAGCGAAGCTTGCTGCAGCAGTAATCCCATAGAGCACAGCTTCCGTTTGCTGCACCGCCACTTGTGCTATTACTGTTAACTACTCCATCTTCAGCATAAGAGTTTCTAGTCCGTTTTTACTTTAAATGTAAATAGAAAATGAAGACTATTTCTATCAATAGTTGTGTAGATACAGATTTCTATCATGAATATGTAGAAAGCAATGATTACTTAATATCCTCAAACAAGGATGCTGTGCGTCTTCTTTGTATAAACACAGAGTTGTGTCAAATGGTATAATTGCCTTTAATAATAATTTTTCCCTCTGATGGGAACAACCTTGCATGTCGTCTTTGGGCCTAAAACATAAATACAATGCATCAGAGTTGATTTGAAATTCAGTTTGATAATAATCATCATGTGATGGCCAGTGATGAAGACTTAAATAAGTACGGATCTGGCCCAAAGCATCCATCAAATATAGGTTTCAATTTCAAAGGTAAAGAGAGAACTGCTGATTTACAAGTCTCTGTATCAAAGGCAGTTTTTATATCAGGGAGGATGTATAAATACAGACCAGCAATTTGTGGGCTAATCCTTTTTTGCATTAGTATGGTTAATTTGTTTTCAGTTCTCTTGTTCAAGAAATTAATTCCTCTCTCACTTTCTAGGAGACTTTGAAGTTAGCATCCAACTATCCACATTTGTCTCTCTTCCCTCAACCCCTCACATTCCTGGAGTGCATTTATGCAGGTTGAGAGCAAACAGTTCAGTGCCTAGCTCTAGGGAATGAATTCATATTACCCATCTTAATTTTCAGATGTTAAGTCTCACATACCTACATAGTAAACAAAACCAGTTTGATTTCAAGTTAGACATTGATTCTGCTTTTTAAATGGGTATAAAAGTCAGATTAAAACCAAAAAGAACATTAAATCTTTTCCCAGTATGACCAGTTTCTTTCCTGCTTCAAGTATGTCTTCTTAAAAAGGATCCTGAAAGAAATTATTTCTTCAGAATGAGTTAATTGTAATAAAAATTGCTAGCCAAGAGTCAGTTTCCCATATGCTGACACAAGTTTGTTGGATAGAAAGTATTTTCAAAACCTTTTCTCATCTGTACTCCTGCTGTTTCTACAGTCAGAGTGGCTGAAATAGGAGTCAAACTCCACCAGCCCTCCATTTTTATAAGTGATGAAGTACATAGCATATCCCATGCCGTTACGGCTTTCCGACTGGAGTCTTCTCATGAAATAATGAACACAGGAGCCACTAAGGGGAAACTAAACTGGATTAAAAATATTAAACTGAAATCGCAAATCAGCAGAAAAGGCCTACCGAGTTTAAAACACTGAGAGTGGGTGGGTTGAAAGCTAGTCCTGCAAGGCTTTCTGCCAGCGAAGACCTGAGTTCAGGATGTCTGCATTTTTGAGCTTGCAGCTGTTGATGTTTTTAACCTCTGAAAGAGGGAAAAAGAGGTACAGTTTTACTGGTTGGAAAGCAAGAATCCATTTTGCCCAAATATTTAAAGTTTTGACAACATTCTTTTTGCATGAAAGGATGCAACAGGAGGCTGTTTGAATTTGTTTGTGGAGAAATGAGAAGACCAGTTAATGTGCATGTAGAGACAGCCTCATGATAAGACTGCTTGTTGAGGATATGGGATAATGTGGCTCAGATCCTGGCTCAGCTTAACTCTCTGTTACAAGGTTCTGTTGCCTCTTTTTCCTGTTTTCTGCTGGATTCTTTCACTTCTGTAAAAATGAAAAAGAAAAATCATCTTCCTGAGAAGTAGCACTAAAACTTTCAGAAATTCTGCCCTGGGTGTGGGAAAGTCTTTAGCCTGATAGATTTTCTTTAATTAAATAAGGGTTTTAGTCCTGTTCTGAAAGGTTTGATTTCACGTTTAAAAGAAAACACAGAGAAGGTGTATGTCCCTCTATACATACGGATTTTTTTAAAACTGGAGGCTTGGATATAGGTGCATGTTTTCACAGAGATGTATGAAGTCAAGAGGAGGTCATGAGCTCTGAAGAGCGTGGCCTGATAGCAGCAACAGGCAGCCCAAAGGCTAACAGTTGTAGAGACAAGGCTGGCACCAGGTTTCTCATGCATCAGTGCTTTTCTTCCACTACCCACGATGCTGTTGAGCTCTGAATTTTGGTTTTGCCCATCACAGCTACAGCATCCAACAGAAAGAGATGGATCTCTTTCACAGGTGTTTGGTTTTTGTTTTGAGTCTCTCCAATGTGAGGTGTCTCATGCAGATGCATTGGGGAGAATGATCTAATTTTGCTGCCATAGCCAATTTGCGCATTACAGTGACTGTAATGATGGAAGTTTCTGATACAAAGTGCATTGCAGGTTATCAGCTTGGCATAAATTAGAAGAAAAAAATTAAAATGTGGGAGGAAGGTTTTAAACTAAAATGTCCTTTGTTTTCCAGTAGATAACTTTTGAACTTTTTTTTATCTGTCTTCTTTTTAACAAAGTAGAACAAATGTGCTTTCCCAGAATGAAATTAATGCAAAGTATTTTTGTTTGGGTTTTTTTTTTTCCCCCTGAATGAAGGACTTCATTGCTGGTACTCCATGCATCTGCATTAATACCAAAAATGCTTCTTTGTGGATTTCTTAATGAGTAGTGCTTTCTTCTGATTTACCTACTCCTGAATTTCACCAGGGTTTTTAAGGGCGTAGTAACTCAAAGTCAACTGTAGTTCGTGTTTTCTGCTAAAGATCTTCTGAATAATTCATTGGTAGCTTATTGTTTGTCACAACACAAATTGAAAACAATGTAGAATTTTTAAATGTTAGCTAGCACGATAAATGATGCTGTGAAAGGGAGTGTACTTGTAAAAATTCATTAGTATTATAGTAACAACCCATTTCACAAGGATCCCTGAGCCTTGAGCATATTGACTGATTCCATGTGAAAGCTGCTATTCATTTGCAATATAGATCATCTGAAATTTCATGTGCTGGAGGCCTGATACTGGCCTGTAGGTGCACAAATATAGCATGAATACAAATACAACGTGCAGTGGACTTGTGTTGTTAGCCTGTGTTTCCATGGGACGTCCATTTGAAAGGATTTATTTATAGCACAGCTGTAGAGGTTTCCTGGAAGCATTGGGCTTAGCCTGGGCTTCTCCTTCTCTTTCCTTGCCAGTTTTCAAAAAGAAAGTATATCCTTTGTTGATCTTGAAAGTATTGAAGAGAAGTTGAGAAAATGGCAAATAAGCTTAATACAAATGTAGTTGTTTTCTGTACGTGAAAATGAAGAATCGGTAAGATGTGAAAAGTGTTTCGCAGTGGGAAGTGGAAAACATCATTGACCCTGAGGAATGAGTATGCTGAATTTCAAGATCACTTAAAAACTTATCAGGACCGTCGATACTTAGGAAGAAATTTGGCGTGTTCTACCATGGCCTTGAAGGCAAGGGACTCCTTGTGATTATTTTTGTCCCATCAGTGATGCTGTGAGTGCTTCGCTTCAAAACCACTCCAAATTCCTGGCCATGCAGTTACAGGAAAGCAAGGTGCAGGGTGGTGGGGGTTCACAGAGGTGCTGACTTCCTAATTATTTGAGGGTATCAGTTCAGGTGGTGACTGAGGCTGAGGTACCCGTGCGCTGACGTATCCATCCATGCCGGAGGGCCAGCAACTGGGTGAGGAATCTGTACTTGGCTGACCAGGCTGTTCCTACTCCGGAGTACACTGTAACAAACCAGTTTGTTTGTTTATTTGTTTATTTCCTCCCTTTCTTGTGTTGTTTTCCCACACACCAAAACTCTCTCCCTGGGGGAAGCAGCAACTCTTCCCTGGGCCTGTTGTCACCTCCTGCACAAGAAGGGTCCCTTGCTTTGGGCAGTGTCCACTTGGCCTTCGCCTCTCACCTCCCTCACCTGTGTCACATCCTCAGCCCTCTCCAGCTGCACATTTAACCATTTTTGATGTGTTGGGGTTTTTTTCCCCATTGCTCTGAAACATCACAACTCTTCCCCATGTCTTTCACTGTGTTTTCCATGATTATTTCACCTCACAAAACTTCTATTTGGCCTCACCTGTACAATAAAAGTTGGTGCTTGCAGACCTTGAGATTTTTAGGCAAAAATGACAGTTCTTGCTTGTCCTTTTTAATACCAGCAAGAGCTCTAGTATAGATGCAGTTATGCCAGCACAAGAGCACTTTGCTATTTTACAATTTGGGTAATGGGTGTAAAATACATCAATCAAAGACCTGCTGTGTCTCAATCACATATATACTCCTTTATATTAATACATTTTCAGCACAGAGACAGCTACCAGAGTTCTGGGCTTGTTTCATGTTGTTTGGAAAATTGATCAGAAGGTATTTGATTTCCCCGCTGCAGAATGCTGTGTTCCTGTATCGACTTTCCTTTCTCTGAAGCTCTCTGCTGTTGTTTTTTTGTCTTTGTGCCGTAATTTCGGGGGATTCAGCCTCCATTTGTTACAAGTGGGTTTATGAGTTAGCACGGCCTCGCTTGTCATTGTTACAGGGCTTTACAAAAGCTGCAGTTTCTTTGTAATTGCTAATGAATTATGTTTTTCAAAATCATCGTGGAATGTTTTTCAGCTCCTGTGGCTTCCAGCCCCAGTGTTGAATGCAATGTATTTGAGATGGACAAAAAACCCCTTCTGTTTTTATTGTTGGCAGAGGGGAGAGCGTCGAATGCTTCCCCCCGTGACGTGTTACGTTCGATAGATTCCAGCATTTCTGTCAAGCTGAGGCACATGATTTTTCTTCACTACTTGATACTAAAAGCAGGCGTATGAATGCTGTAGCAGCACGTTCTCACTGAAGCTGCTTTTCATCAGTAGTTAACCTAAGTGTTTACCTATGTCTGCGCTGCTGTATGAGGCACTGAGACATTTGGACTGTTATTTCACGTATTTATTGTTTGAAATCCCATTTTTTTTCACCATTCCTCCCATACAGCTCGTTGCCCTTGATCCAGAGTTTTGCTGCTGCCGTAGGATGTTACCATTTAGCATGTGTCAGCTCTGGCTTTAATGTGCAAGAGTAATGGAGCAGAAAGCCTTCGCTCTTCGCTGAAATGGCTAAGGGGATGGTCCAGAGGTTGCGGTTTGAGACTCAAAATGGGACTTTTCACTCATCTGTGCCATTGGAAACTCACTGAGCTGGCTAATTCCCTTGAACACTTGCTGAGGCGGTTGCTGCAGGAATAGGTCTTTTTTATTTCGTTCATCTGACATGTGACCCATAGCTAGTGACTTGTAGGTGATTTCCATTACACATCTGCGTACCTGTGCTCCCTCTGCACAGAGGCTTCCCTTCACCTCCTCCAGAACGTCTGCAGAGGCTGAAATATGGTATGTGGTGGGCGACTCCAGGCAGAACGATTGCTTTCAAAGTAAAACAAGCTCTTAGAGACCTTCGGTGATCAGGCTCTCTTTCAGTTGTAGCTTTGTTTAATCGTTTCAGAAGGTAGACTAAAACATGCAGGGCGTGTTCGGAGCAAACAGGGAAAACGTTTGAGGGAAGAGACTGGCAGAATTTTCTCACAAAAGTTTTCTGCTGTAGGTGCCTTATTTACACCTGCTGATATGGTTTCATAAAATTATTGATAAATTTGTGAGCATTTTAGCCATCTCCTTTTCCACTGGTTCTGTCACTGAATTTTCCCAGCTCATCCGGGTCTCACTTTGCACAGTGTTGTCTGCACAGTGAGATGAATCCGCTCTTGGGATCGGCAGAGGAGTGTTTAAATTTATAATTCAAATGGATACAGCTCCTGTGGCAGAAACTGTGAAAAGGTTCATGAATTTCTAATTGGACGGGTTTCATTCAATGAATATAATTTCCTGAACTAAATTGTGGTGTGGAGCGTAGATGAAGCTTAATGCTTAGGTAATTAAAACATGCACGTTCCCCCCAGAACGTGTGAGCCTTACCTTAGGTAACCAGATTTCCTTTTGGATGCTCTTCTCTGTCATGCCTGTGTATTTCAGAAGCAGAACAGCAATGCCTTCAGATAGGCAGAGATGTCCCTTATCTGTTATGTTACATACAGAACAACTGAACTGAAGTTACCACAGGAGGAAAAGTCCCTCATGAATTCAAAACCTGCCATTCTAGTCAGGAAATGGGTTTCCAGCTTCTTCCCCGTGTATTTTGTGCTTTGTACTTTCTTGCCGTATGCGTTTTTCAGGCTTAGCTCATAAACGATTGTAAAACTGTTTTCAAGATTTTTACGAGGAAGGTAGTATATAAAACCAAAATCAGAATATTTAGAAGCCTGCAGTAATTTGAAAAATGTATCCGAACGATCACATAAATCACACAAAGTAAGCAGAAAAAGCTACCTGTGAAGGAAGCTTCTTTCTTGAGCCCTGAGACAAACTACCTCAGGCTTGAAGCATAAGCCGCAAATCCTGCTGGTTAAGCTTACAACATGCCTTTTCTTTTAAAACGAGAGGTTTGTAAAAAGCACTTTGCTGATTTGCACTTCTGCACCAGAGCTTCCAAGCCTTACCAGTTCAGCTGTGCACTCGCTTTCCGCAGCGCCTGCAGTGCAGAGCAGAAAGGCTGGAGATACCTGGCAGCACCTGGGCAGCACGACACCTGTGGACCTTCCCTTCTTCTATCTGCTGGATCGCAGCTTCAGCCAGGACCTTGGGGCCTTGTCCTGCCGCCATCCTCTTGTTGGCATGAGCTTTGGGTGAAGGAGGAGAAAGGAAGGAAATAGGACTGCTAAGAATGCGGCTTTATAGCTGGGAGAACAAAATGCTTCTGCAAGTTGAGATTGTTTTAAATCAGCCGTAGGTGACTTGATGGAGGAATCTCTAGTTTAAATTCAGTGGGCTTCACTCTACAGGATATTAGCATTACTAATTTTTAACAGCTCCCTTGGGCTTTATTATCACTATTTGAGAATCTGTGCTGCTCTAACCTTGGACCTTGAGGGGAGCTGGGCAGGCTGGTGCTAAGCTACCGTTTGCCCTCCCTCTTATGTGTTCCCTGGGGCTTGGATATGATTTATGAATATCCCAGTTTCTCTAGAATTTCATATCTTAGTTGCTGTGATTTAACAGTGTATTGGACGTGTGCAGTATGTACCGACAGTGTCTGGGTGCAGGATGGGTGGCTCAGGCAGGGCCCCTTAAGTCCGGAAACCGTGCCAGTAAATCAGACGCTTTTGGGAAACACTGGGTTTAATCACATAGCTTAAGGAGCCTGCACTTGATCAGGTACTGTCTGAGATCATAGGGTTGCTTGCACCAGCACTGCACAGTGTGTAGGTGGTGCGAATGTCTGGTACACCTCAGACAAGCTTTGTGGGCACACGTGGAGGGCAGTTATCTGAGGCAGCAGACTGCTAGGACAGAAAGTACCTATCGCTCTGACGCCTGCTTTGTCTAGACCAGAGTCCTGGAAGTGCAAGCTAGGGATGTCTGTTACTGTAGTGGCTGTTTTTATAAACCCAAGCTCTCCTCTATTTGATTTTTAAGATTTGGTTCAGAAGGGTGAAGGATGTACTTTTGTGAAACTAATCTTTGAAAATATTTTTTGAAAAGATGTTGTAGCGTGCTTGAGAGCATGCCAATGGTACATCATTTGCTCAACTTTCTAGAATTAGCCCTTAATATAAAAAGAGCCCTGATCCTGCTGGATTAAAGTCAACACAACCTGTGGATTTTAATGTGAGGTTTAATGGATTTTAACCTAAAAAAAAATAGACTTGCTCGAGGGTGATGAAAGTTCTGTGATCTGTGTTATAGATCTATGCCAGAAGTTCAGTCGAGAGTAATATTTTCCTAAGTATTTTCCTTTGGTTTCTTGTCTAATAGCAGTAGGAAAAATATCATTCTACTGGAAAGGCAGGTAGGTATATTAATCACAACATTACAGGACTGTCAGGTGTTTTGCATTCCAGCATTGCAGAGAAGAGCTTTTGGTGAGGGAGAGAAGGATTGTCCTTGCTTCTGTCCTCCACAGTCATCCTGATCCTATAAAACTGCTCCTGTTCTGGGAGGGGAGCAGGCAAGCAGAGGTGGGCTTGACAGTAAATGAGAAAAAAGAAAGCAAATGCAGTCAGTTTTTTTAGGATTTTGTTGCACGGCATGCAGCTGGCTATTCATCCGAATAGTTTCAGGCTGAAAGTAGTAACTTTCCATCTAATTGCAATCTCAGGCTACAACTTCACGAGCCACTGCTCAAGCAAAAGACGTCTGTAAAGCCTTGAGAACCCAGACAGCATCTTGTAAATGATAGTTTACAAAAACTAGCATATTTTTGAAAAAAAAACCCAACACTTTCAGCAAGCAGCTTTTTACAGCAACAGATAAAGCATCAGAAAGTAGGATCTAAAGGTGAGTAGGGGACACTGGATTCTCTTGACTGGCTACATGAAACTTTAAGATGAGGTGGATGATAAAATGCTCCTTTTTTTTCATCTGTGTGGCAGTGTGTGGACAAAAGAGGCATCAGAAAGAGGAAAGCATTTGGAGCATGGAGCTAGTCTTTCCCTCCCTGCTTGTGGACTGCTAGGCAGGGGTGGGAGAGTGCCCGAGGACAATTCGCAGGGATGTGCCTGCATTCTTTTCCAGATGCAAAACTTTCTTGGTTTCCATTTTGACAGAGCTAATGGAGAAATAGAGGGACACCTGGTGCCAAATAGCTAATTTCACTTTCCTGATCTGTGAACATCTGTGGAGTTTCCCTGGGCTCGGTCCAGCTTCAGCTTGACTAGAGGAGTCCTGTTGGATCTGTCAGTAAGTGAATGTGGTCGCCTTTTCATGCTGACTTCCACTGAAGGACTTCAGTTCCCTTTTCACGCTATAAAATGAGCAAAAGCAGATCTGCAGACCATGCATGGTCAGGCAAAATCCACCAGTTGAGCAATGACCCTGTGTCAGCCCTATTTACTAGCAAGCACATGGCCATGAGCCATCCTGTGCCCTCCTGGCTGCCATGGCCAGCAGTGCAAGCCAAATCAGTCACTTGATGGCAGAGTATGCTCCTCTCTACTTTGGATCTTGCAGACTTTCTGGGCAGGCAAATCCAACAGCACTTCATGGCAGTCAGTGCTAATTTCCTGTTTAGCATTAAAAGGCTGCATTTCCAGAAAATTGTGTCTGGTTTTCTTTTTTTGTGTTAAGTCTTACGAACGTTTTGTCACCCTTTCTGTAAACAAAGGGCATAGGAAGTACAATTTCACAGAGATAAGAGATTTACATGTAGACTGAGGAATGCGTGAACAAAAAGACCTCCAGTATTGAGAAATAAATCCACATCCTTTTTTTTATCGTTTTTGGAGCATGTATACTACTGTGGTTGCTTACTCAGCTATGATGGTCTTTCGGTCACAGTACTTACTTTGCAATAACTTCACTAGGAGTAGGACTGGCTGAGAATAAAATAACCATAAGTAGGTTCCCCCATGGTTTCACACGCAGATCAACCAGCAATGTGTAGTTCTCAGTACTGATGACTGTAATTTCTTCTTCCATTCTAACTGGAGTTTTCCCACTGACTTCAGCTAGACTTGTTAATAGCGGGTGCCTTTTAGGCAGCTGGAGTGCAATCTTAAATTAGATACCACCAGTGGGACTCATCTAACTTGAGGCAGCTGAAACCCGTTGGGTGAGTTGTTCTGTAAGAGTTCTGTCTCTCTCCATTGACTGCAAAGGGAGCCTGGATGACCAGGTCCTGGAGTAGTAGATGGTTATATCCTAGATGTTTGAGGGAAGGTGATTTGAATTCTGTCCTGTTGACAAATTTCTGTGTAAGAAACAGGCCTTGCTGAAATGTATGAGAATCCTTTCAGTATTTTTAGCTCTGAGAATGTTCTTTTAATGCCAGGTTTTCTTTATATATTCTTCCTGAAGGTAAATTTTGGTAAATTGCACTTGAACTCATCTAACAAATTGTGTGATGATCTAGTGAAAGTAACATATTCCTCTCTCTGTTATGTTTTGAATCACTTCTGTCTGGCAATTTTGCTGTCTTCTGTATTCTCCAATGATAAAGGTGGAACTAGCTGGTTCACTGGAGTATTTCAGAATTTATGCTGTAAGTGGTTCCTTCTGGAGAGGTTAATGTTTCCCATTTCAATGGTTTTGAGGTTCTATTACCCTGTTTTTTCTTCTATTTTCTCCCCTTCAGATTTCTTCTTTCTAATGTTTGGATGTTTCATTAACCTGACATCTGTTCTGTTTTAGGAGAGACCTGATGCCAGCCCCACATCTCTACAGCTGCGATCCCAGATTGAGGTAAGCACTTTTATTTTGATTATCCATTTTTGTTTATTTGGGTTTTAGTTTGATATTCTGCATAAATTGGTCAAAGGCTGCTCTCGTGTACTGTAACTGCTGTGTGTCTTCTCTTGCAGGAGTCACTTGGTCTCAGCAGCACCGCATCAACACCTGACACTGAAAGAAAGTAAGTGAAGGCACAGGAGGTGAGAAAGGAGGGAGGGTGTGTTTTTTTTTTCCTTGGAGTAAATTATTTTAGAATGTATTGGTGTTTCAAGATTTCAGATCCAGCCACTACGTATGAAACCTGTTTTGGAACCTGCTCCTTCTCTCGTTCTCTTTTGGCCTTTTATTATTTTGGTTTTTAGATAAAGGGATGGTTATCTTTTCTCTCCTCTGTGAGCACTTGGGGTGTGCACACACCAATATGACTGGAAACCATTTGTGAGGAGGAACTACACTGATTTCACATTCTCTGCAAATTAAACCTGTTTAAAAAATAACTTTCTGTGCCTAGACTTAAATGCAGCCAAAAAGAGATAGGCAAAGGGAAGGGAGACTTATGAACTTAAATCACTTTCCTTTTCCTGTGCACTCCTAGGTTTGTAACTGTGCTTTTGAAGAACATGCCAAGGGAATGAAGCGTTTAAAACAAAGTTAAAAGGAGCTTTAATTTTAGGAGTCTGTAATAAAAACCTCTCTGTGAGGACTGAGAGGGTTTCTGTTTACTGTCACCTCCTGCTGTAATGTGTGTGCTTGTTTTTTGCGCTTCCTTCCTTTGATTCCAAGATCTTGAATCTCTACTGGGAAGGGTAACGTGCAGCACTGCATGAAGACAACTGACACTGTATTTCCAATTGCCTGTGCATCGTGGGGTAGTGCCAGCTGAGCTGGTTCAGAGGGAGAATAGGAATCCAGTTGTGATGTGATGTGCTTTTGTAAGGTTTTACAGTCCCATATGTAAATATCTTCTAATGATTCAACACTAGACGGTAATGGGAAGGTTGCGAGAAATTGTTGCCCTTGCTCTTGCTAGTTCCGTACAAGGAGCGTCAGTCCCAGAGGGAGCTGTGGTGGATGTAGGGTATGGGACTCACCTGAGCTCTGGCCACACGGAAGTCAGTTGTATGGTAGGGAACTGCTGGTTAGGGGCTTCCTGTGGGAATGTCTGAAAGGTAGTTCATGCCAAAGATCTTGGAAAGCAATAAATTATCTTTTAGAGGTTCCTTGTCTCTCTTTATCAGAGAGAAAGCAGTGATGGTTTTCTTGAGGTAGATGCTAATTTTCAAAACAGCTGAAGACAGATAAGGTGTATTTTACCTTCGATATCATCGCTGCCCTCATGTCACATGCTGGTAACAGAGAAAGCCTAGAAGCCTTAGAGTTTAAAAGTAGTGCTTCAGGTGCTGAAACATGGAAAAATTTTCTCCAAGGAGACCTCCCTGTCTAACGTTGTAATGAAACTGGAAATGCCAAGTGGATGGGAACATTATGAGAACTGTAATCTGGTAAATAAGCCTCCAAGGTTATCCTGTAATCATAGTACTTTTCTCTCAGTCTCAAAGCACTTTCCCCATGGGTAAATATCATCATTCCACCTCAGGTAATAATGAGATAAAGATCTCACAGGAGGACAGCACACAACTGGGAATAAGCTCCTCTTACAAGTTCTAGCCAGCTTCCTAAAATGTGTCTCTGTGTAGGTGTTGTACCACAAATAACTGAGTGAGAAGACAGTATCTACAAAAACATCTGAGTGACTGTGTTTCTGAGAGAGCCCATTTACCTCACTGAAAGGAAATGAACCTCGTTATCTTAGTTCAGATGGAAGGGACCTGTGATTTTTGTGGACCTTTCAAGAATGGAAGCATCCTGTTTGAGGATTTGTATGTCACTCGAAGGGTGTATTTGATCAACCTCATCAGATAGATGAAACTGGCGCAAAGCAGGTTGTGTCAAATATTTGTGCGATAAGAGACAAGGAAACATGATGCATGCTAATCGGGCAAGGTTTCGAAAATAACAAACCATATCTACTCAATACTGCACAAATTATTCAAAATCAAAACCGTACAGGCCTATGCCTACTAGTGACAGCCTGCCGCATCAATGCTGGTTTCATCCTACTAGCTTGGAGGGCTGAATTGTCATTGGGATACCTCTTCCAGGGAAGCAGAGTTTGTGAAATTGATCTGCAGGAAAATGACCACTTCAAGGCCATTCAATACATCTGTACTTGCTACTAACCTGTGGAATTTGATGGTTTTGGGGGATGGACAGCATGTTAGCCCCAGAGGGCTTTTTTTGGTTCAGTGTTTAGTTTATGGCTTTCATCTGAATTTGCTGCGTGGGCATGCTACAAGACAGGAAGACTTGTTCCTTTGGGGACACTGCTGTTGTGGCCCCCTCATGCTGCGTGAAAGATCTGGGGTAAACCTTTTACAGAACTTCTTTTGTTGTGAGCAGACTCCAGTTTGCCAAACCTGAAAATCAATGCAGATGTGCACTGGTTTTTCATAATCACAAAGAGATTTGGGGGGAAAAAGGAAAGATTTGTCCCATAATAGCCATCCAGATTTTCAGGAGCTGAAAAACCTGTTGTTGTGAGTACTCTTCTGAAGCTCAAGTAAAAGCTTGCCCAAGAGAAGGTTGTATTTCTACGTATTGAAAATACAAACATTTTCCCAGAGTGAGGCGAGTTATTTCTGGTCTGGCGTTCTGAGCAAGTTGCTTCATAAAGTAAAAGCAGTCCCAAGGGAAAACCAGTGCTGCGATGGGGAGCAGAGAGTGAGCAGCCAGCTGGAAGGTGGTCGCTCTTGGTAGCTTCCTTGCCCAGTGCTGCTGCCTGCCCAACACTAGCAGGGTCTAAAGTTCTAAAATAACACACCTGGACACTTGTTTAATTTGCCAGAACTAAGAGATTCCAGACAGAAAGAGGCTTTGAGGCAGTCTGGAAGAAGCTATGTTTGTTTTAACCTGGTTTGGTTTTCCTTTTCTGTGGTGCCCAACTGAAGAGAGAGCCTGACAGGCTGCACTGTACACCGCACTGATTAGCCTTGGTGCTCTGTGGTAGGAAAAAATCCTGTTTGCGTAGGGATGAGCAGTGTATGTTCAGTCTTGCCTCGAGTCTTACTAACCCTGCTGCCCAGTCTGTTCAAAGCCAGCATGAAATTAGTCTGTGCCTTCAGTCCGGCAAGTTGCTCAACAAGTTGTCTGTCTCGTGGGTGATGTGCTGTAACGCAGAAGAGCAGCTGTAGTGCCTGGTGGGAGGCAAAAGGGGTTAAACAAGCCTGGAGGCAGAGTTGCTTGTCACTTCAAGTCATCATCCCTGCAAAAGGCATTTGGGGCAGTACTGCCTTCCTCTGTTGCTGACAACACTGTTCCTGTTAATTAGATGAAGCTACAAAAAAGGCTGTGGATATCAACCTGCTCTGTGCATTATAAATGCCCTACCAGAGGTGGTTTTCATTCGATTGATTCTGACGGAGAAGAATCTTCGCTGTAGCAAAGGCCTCCGATATTTATGTGAGTAACAGCAAGGGTACTGATGTGGCCTGAAAAGCTACCCATAAACAATGGAAAACAAAGTCGTGTTTGTTCAAGCTTTGCCTCACAATTGCTCTGATTTTTTGGCCGTACTGGAGTTCCTTCTGTAAATTTGAAGCAGTTGGGCAAGCTTCCGAGTCATAGAATATTCAGCAAATAACGCAAAACATGGAATGAGATGTTGGTAGCTTTCTTCTCTTAGTAATACATTTCATTTCCCTCTGCCCTTTCCAAGATTCCTGTCTTTTAAACTGCAGTCTTGCTGTCAGTTGTGGTGCTGGTGTAACTTTGCAGATTCTCAGTGTGCCTGCAGCAAAGTGGCAACAGCATCTTTAACAGTGATATTATTAATTTTAAACAAAAGTCTCCCCAGAACTGCAGGTGCTCCTATATAGACACACTGACTTCTGCTTTTGCTAGAAGAATCATCGATGTAACAAATAGGCAGTAAATGTGTTCTTAGCAGTTACTATGGCTTCTTTGTCCCCATACCATGTTGATCTGGGGAGGTATTGTATATACAATCCCCATTATTTCCAAGTGATGGCAACACCCCAAGGATGTTTACTCAGGCAGAGGACTGAGCAGGGTTTTCTCATAATTGTAAACAGAGTCTTTAAAACAATGTAATAACAGCTTTTAGCCTGTTCCCGTTTTTGAGCGTTCAAGCCTACATGACAGACTGATGAGCTCTGCATGTTTGCCAGGAAATCCAGGTTAAACCCAGTCCCCTGAACTCAGGCTTCTGCATCCTCACTCTCATCCTGTTTTTAGAAGAACTAGGGATGTTGCAGAGGGGAAGTTGTGTGTTTTCTTTCTTGGGAAATAGATCTGTTTGCTGTGACTGTTCACTACAGTGGCCTCTGGGCAAGTTTCAAATGTGGTGTATCAGAGAGCTGCCAGGAGAGAGAAGGAAGTGGATGAGAGACCGAAGAGCACTGCATGCAGATAGGATGAGGCACAGTCACTCCTATATACTCTTTTTTTTTTTTTTCTTTGCAGCTGCTAGAGAAAGGAAGGACAAAAAACAATGCATGGGGTAGCGGCTGTGGCTGTATCTGGCATTCCACAGGCTTTCCCACCACCTTCGCATGGCAGTGGGTGTTACAAATTGTCACCTCCTACATGAATCACCTGCTGTTTCTTGAACTGTACCATTCAAGCACACTCGTGACCAAGTAAGTGGTCATACTTCCTATGAAGTGCCACAGTCCATCCTGCTGTACTCCTCAGCCTGCAGCACGGTATGCTTTAAGTGTTCTCAGCCCTGTGATCCTCACAACCTAAATACCAGACTCTTCCAGAGCAGGGAGCTGAGCAGAAACAGGCTTGTCAAGCGGAAGGTGCTGGAGAAAAGCACACACGTGTGGGGTGCAGGCGGCACGGGGCAGCGTTGCTCAGGGGCTTTGCATTCCCTTGGCACAGGGGAGCTGCTGGCAGCTGTGTCCTCGGCTCCCTGCTACACCTGCTTCCCAGAGTGTCTTTGTCATCCTCTGTGTGTGTGCAGGACATATATCTTAAACCAAGCCCCTCGTGTGTTGAGTTCATGCAGTTTGACTGGATCCCTGATGGCTTGTTGGGAATGTCAGAGGCAGAGTTGTAGGCTGCTCAGGCGTTAACAGCTTTCTCTGAGGTTTTTAGCAGGCAACCAGTGAGGCCACAACACAAGTGGCTGCTATCTGCGTACTGTTGTCTTGGCAGGAGAGACTATTGACTGAATCTGTTTTTAAGGATTTTCTGCAATGGATGTGCCATAGGAAAGCCAATCACTGTCCTGTGGTGTAAACTTGAACTCCAGATTAGCCTAAGGCTGGGAGAGTGCCTGCCGTTCAGTGTTCCCAGCTTCCACAGTGATTTTCAGTGAAAGCAGCAGTCTCTTGAAAGATGGCTTTCATTGTGCGAAAGGGTTCATGCGAGCCTCAGTTCTGCCCCTGTTGGTACGCTGGCCTTTGCCAGTAGTTTTTAGCACTAGGTTTCCGAATCCTCTTTCCCTGCAGCATCCAAACTGCAGGTCAAGCTTTGAATGCGGGAGGTTATTAAATCATCCCTCCAGGTCATGGATGGGAGGGCTCAAATTCTATCATGTTTGATTCTGGCAACTTCTCAAGGTGCTCAGATTAACTTTGGAAGGTATTTGTAAGCTCATCTGCAAAGAAACAGGAGCGCAGGTCTGACAGGACATGAAGCAGAGAGAAGGCAGAAACTGAGAAGAATAACAAAACAGAAAACAAACAAATCTCCCAAACTGAGGATGCGAAAAGCTGCAGTTAATTACTAGTGGGATAAATTGTTCCTTTTACGTAGTTTAAAAATGGAAAAGAATATTGGAAGAAAAAGAAGTAAGAGCTTGCTGTACTCGAGATGTCCGCATTTAAGATACTTTTTTTATACCCCGTGCTTGCAGGAATCAAAAAGAAACAGTGAATGTGTACAGCCCTGTTTTCACTTGTTTGAGGCCTGATTTAGTCCAAGCCAAATTATTCATGCTGCCTTTAAACAGCCTCCTCAAGAGAAGTAGGGCAGGAAACTCCCACAATAACCCGCACAATGGGAGCCAGAGGCCAGCCAAACGCCGCCTGGGACACGTGAGGAGGGAAACCAGTGTGCCTTTGAGCAGCTGGAAGAAGATTTCGAGCCTGGTAATTTTGTATGAGGAAGCATGAAGGGTGCCTTTCACGAGAAGGCCTGACTTGTCGCAGCTAGTCGACACGGCACGTCGTGAGCAATGCACGCAGAACAGGCGTGCGATGCATGCAGTACGTTGAACCCTGTGCTTTGCTGTCGAAGAGTTTTTAGCTGGAAATTATCTGCCTCCTGGCTGGGACCCACTGGTTGGTTATTAAATACGTGACATAGCCCCATCTGCCCGCTGCCAGTCACCAGACCAAGCCCATGGGACCAACGTGGTGGCTTCCATGCTGGTGATGGTAGAAGATACACATACACACACACACAGAGCCCACAAGCAGCTCAGTGTTTGTTTCTACTGAGAAAGTTTTGACCTGCTTAAAGAGCCATTGCTATGGAAACCTAATGAGAAGATAATTGAATGAAACGTCTTTGCTTTCCATCCCTTTCTCACACTGGTGCCAGCAAGGTCAGAACCTCGCAGGCCTGCTTTCTCTTCAAGTTCATGCAAATTTGATAAAAATACTAAAGGCCCATTTTCTTCCCTGTGCCAGCTCCAGTTAGGTAAATTATCTTGTATTCATTCAGGAGCAGTTACAAGTCTGTCAGTTTTCCATACTAATTATGTGACTGGGCTACTTCTAATGTACGTGGATAACCAAATGGTTCTGCAGCAGAGCCAGCGTGGGCTTTTGCATTGGTTTATTCACTGCTATGAATGTGCGTAATATTTGTAGACTGAAAATCCCATCCAAAGCGTTTTCCTCAGTGGGCTATAAATAGTCATTGGGAGGGAATAAGAGGGCCACTATCAGTTTATTGAAGATCGTTAACAGTAGTGGTTTCATTATCAGATGGTGCTATGCACCTGTGGATTTTATGGTCCATAAATGAGATGCGGCCATGTGTTAAAGCACATCTGCATTTAAAACACTTACTGTTGAAACAAAAACCTGTTAGAAATCCTGTCGTTTTCAGTTCCCATGTTTGTTTTGTTTTGAGAATGATAAGCTTTCAAAAACTAACAGGCACATTCGTGAAAGCAGCACGCGGTGTCATTTGTTTCCTTTCTCAGTTCTGCGGTGTCCCAGCACGTTTCACATCTCGGGGCATGTGTGACTGCGTGTTTTGTAAAAATCAGCCGCTCTGTATGTGAGATAAGCCCTGGCGTTTATTTCTCTGAGATCAGAATCAGTCTAGAGTTAAGAGGGAAAGCTGTAGCCTAGTAGCTCAATACAGCCTCGTTAAACCCCATCTTTATAATCAGATACAGTGTAAATTGCCTTGTGACACAAACGTGTGCGTTGGTTCTTCCTTGCGCTCCAAGCTTTGGAGCCCACCTCCAGGATTCAAGGGTTAATTTATGAAAGGGAGGAATTGCTCAGGTATAGCAAGGTCACCCTTACTGCAGCACTTTTATGGAAAGATAGATTCAAAGACCGTTTTTGATGCCTGGCTTTGCCATTGTTCATACAAAACCTACGGGCTGCAAAAGAAGAACCAGAAGTGCCCTCCAGAGGCAGTCCTCATGTCCAGATCTTTGTTGTCAAAGATGTCTGGTCTCTATCTTTCAAGCACCCTCTTAAAAGCAGTCAGTTGGTTTTTAAATTGCCTTCCTTTTCTCTATCTACCATTGGAAGTTTGTCCAAATAGTTCGGAAATGTTAACTCCTCTTTTCTAATGTCTTTCCAGCTTCTGTCTACTTGTTCCTGTGCTTGTTATATTAATAGGCAGTAAATTAATCTTGCAGCTTTCAATTTTGTCAGACTGAACAGGCAAAACTTTTCTAGCTTTGTATAGTAAGATAAGATGTCCGGTTCTCTGACTGTTCTAGCAGCATTTCTTGAGTTCATCTTTCCTGAGCATGAGTAATGATGGTTTGTAGAGCTATTCCCATATATATTCATTCTTTGTACTGCCATTGGAATTTCCCATCCTAATGCCTTTTAGGATTAACGTGTTGTTTTCTTCTCAGTCATCCCTTTTCAGCTGGTATCCCCAGGTACTCTGTAATTTGCAAACCTCCAGAGTTTGAAAAACTGACTTTTGTGTCAGTCCTGTTTGTGTACTTGCACATTTTAGTGTTGAATGTAGACTCATTTCTGTTAAGCCAATCAGCTTGTTCCTGGTCCAGGTTCTCCAGTCCAGCTGTCACTGCTAAATTTTGTGTCACTGATCACTGAGTGGTCTGATGTAATGTACTAAACTCCACTGGAACCCATCATCTCTCTAAGGCATTAAGATTTGGTTTCTCCCCAGAGTAGCTCTGTTTTTAGATTATCTATTGTACTTCTCTCCCCTCCCCCCCCCACCTCCGTTTCTTTCAGTAGCTTGGTTCCAAGAGGCCCAAAGTATCAGCCTAGAGATGGTTTTGAATTTGTGAGATTAATGGATTAAAGTTTTGGCCTCTTCTGCAGCTCGCTTCCAGAGATTATGGGTTGATAAGAAAGTACTCCTTCGCATTGTCCATAACGCTTTTTTAATTCCTTCTTGTCTGAACATACACCCATACATTTGTTCTGCTATATGCTCTGACAGAGTACATTTCGTGTGAAAGCTTGCTAATGAAGTTGTACATCAGACCACAACAAAAATGAAGGCCTCCACGGTGGAGTAATGGCATTTGGCTCCCTTTCAGACACGCAGCGCTGAAACTTCTGCCAAGTGTCACTGCGTCATTAACTTTCGGTACAAGTTATCAGTCTGTGAATGGAAGAACACAAATCACTTTCAGTGCACGTTCACAGAGGAGCTGCAGATTTAACAAAGTAAGGGAGTGTAATTGGCAAATCAAACATACAGCGACTCCGAAGTACGCTGGAATTTTTCACCAGACATCTAGGAAGTAAAATGCTTGATTGATTTCACTGAGGATTTTTAAACGTCAGAGTTGTCTGGTGGAACTAAAAAGCAAGTGCCTTATCAGGCTTTATGTGGTAGGTTTTGTCAGCATTTCCATCTCTTCAGACCAGCTGTTAGCGTTTCCAAGGTCAGTCCAGGCATGGAAGATTTCCTCTTTAGACAATGCATGAAATGATAACTGGAATTTACATCCTCTGATGAAACTCAGCATAGTTCTCAAATGAGTTATAAAAACGGGAGGGTCGTCTGCTTGCTGTTGATCTTACTCTTCTCTTCACCCCCTCTAGCTCAGGCACGTCAGAAGTTTGCTCCTACTGCTCTTCCCCTTCTTTGGAGGCCAGTGTGCGGCGAGTTGGTGGCCTCAGACTAATTCCCAGTGAACAGATGTCCACATCACAAACATTGCCACTACACCTGCTGCTTACTTGCATTGTCGTTGGCAACTGTGCAAGAGAAAAAAAAGGATTAAAATGGTTTTGGAGGCTGAAGAGCAAAAGAGACTGCCTCTCCACTTCGAGACTGATTTCACTCGTGAGGCAGAGTTCTGATTGTTAAAAGATTTCATTTTCTAAGGATAATGATTTGATACATTTCATGGATACTAAATTCATTTAAGATAAATAGAAGAACTGCTTGATGGGTGAGGCCTATGCTCGAGTGCAAAACAAGTAGAGAATTAATTCTGTCACTTGCAGCAGAACTTAACTTTCTTTTTACTTGGTTGTCTCCATATACAAGTCCACATACTTTTTATCCGATTTATCTTTTTTTAGAAAACTACTTGCTGACAACTTTACTTTTAAGTGTATGGATGAAATCCTGGCCTGTTGAAAGTCTTTAAATCTTGGCACTGGCTTTTCTGGAGTTTTTACCCAGAAAGTACGTGGTTTATATTTTTCTCCTGCATTTGTTATTCAGGCTTCTTAAAAAATAAGCATTTGGTGGCATATCGCCTATATAATTAACTTCCCCTTCAAGGGTAAACTTTATCAGCAAGGAAAACACTAAATGTCTCCCTCTGCCTGGTGCACTACAAATCTGAAATTTGGTTGCTGCAATTGGTTTGCAGTTTGTTCAGGATTAAATTTCTAATCAGTCTGAGGTTGAAGGAGGTTACATTTCAGAGCTTTGCTGTGCCAAACCTTCCTTGTCTAGATGAATTACTAAATCAAACTGAAACTTCATGCTGTCTCATTTCCCCTTTAATGATGTCTTTGCAAATTGATGAGTATGTTTTTCATGCTTACAAAACGCTGGCCAGTAATTGCTTACATCTTCTAAAACTCTGAACTGACTTGAACTAAAATTTTCCTTCAAGTGGTTTACTGAATTGATCCAAAACTCTTCGTCGCCCTCTTCTGGGGGTCTAAGAAAACGCAAGGAGCCTGTGTAGACACTGTGGACAGCAACAAGATTATGGCATGCGTGTATTATTATATGGCCTCATTCAAAGAACGGCTTGGCTTGAGGTCTTCTTGGTGTGCATGTTTCTGTTGTGCATGGCTGCAGTACAGCCACCGCACAATGGAGCATTGTCATGTCGCGGGGCTGAGCTCTCGGCAAAGATGCTGCAGTAAGGCTTTGCACTTGGAGCCTCCAGCAAAGCCATTGACGCTGGCAGAAGTCATTTCACTGGCTTGGTGCAGCGTGGTTAAATAGCGATTCCCATAGGAAGGCTTCAAAGAATTGCACAAGATTTGGTGATTTCTATTAGCTCCATTTATACAGACAGAAAAAAGGCAATGAAAGGGGGGTGATGTTGTCTCATCAGAGATCCCACAATGAACTGTTGGCACTGAGTTGGAATCCATTATAGAAAACTGGTTCAGTGAACATAAAGTCTGAGAACAAAAGATTTACTTGCTATTTCAGTGGGTTGTTTGCAAAGTCCGTGTTCAGTTAAAATAAGTCTCTCCAACTAGCCTTTGAGGAAGGGAGTATATGCTAGTGGGGAAGCACACAGAGGGAACTGAGGAGAAAGAAGCTGTAGTCTCCAGTCATCTATGGTTGTGCTTCATAGGATCTGGACAACCTGTCTTCACCTCGTCTCTAAAAAAATCTCTACTCCTTCTCTATTTGACACAGTGGCTTCTGAAAGTTTAATAAACGCATATTTATAAAGCGTTTTCAAGTAAAAAGTACATGAGTCAAAAACTCTTATACAGCTAAGCAAATGTAGCATCCTAGTGCTACAGTTTCTAAGGCAGCCAAAATAGTGTTTTTACAAATTGAAAGGGGGAAAGTATTTGAAAAAGTGTTTTTCTGAGGGATACCTAGACTTCTTTGCCTTAACTATAGGTTTCTGTCTGTGTGTATTTTTCTGTGCTGGTCACAAAAGGCGTGTGTAAGAGGGGAGCTCAGTTACTGTGGTCAGACCAGTGCATTCAGTTTTTGTTTCCAACTTGCTGCGTTGGGAAGAAAAGGGAAGAGAAAACAGCTCACGATATATTGTTCGTAAACTATAATTTACTGTAATCAGACAGCTTCCATGAAATGTGAGAAGCCTACATCACTAAGTCCATTTCTTTTTTTTTTTCCCTAGGCTCTCCATTCATAAATCAAGTTCGGAAGAAGGCTCTGTAGGTCAGTATATTTCATTTTATTTGATACTCCTGTGGAATTCTTAAACAGGTTTTGAGTTTTACTTGTGCTGGGATGTGAAGAGCTGAGTAAACACAATGCTGACAGAAGTCAGCAGCGTTTTTGGGGGTGGCGGGGAGGCGAGTCTCAGCAGCTTTAAAAGTTCAATGCTGGGTGTCTCAGTGGTCACTGAGACTGCCCAACCAGCATTGTTGGGATAAATGTGCATCTTTTGACTTGTTATATTGCGTTTCAAATGTCTGCATGTTAGTTCGCTGTTAGCCTATCCGTTTGTATTCTGAAAATTACCACCACCTGTGAATAACTGGGACTTGTTATTTTTGTTCGTGTCATGCCAGAGTCTCTTCCTTTGTTTCTGAAATATTTTGCGTTCTTAAATACAAATTTGTTTTCCATTGTTGTTTTTTTTTTTTTAAACTTACTATGATTAGTTCATATTGGTATCTTAACTTATTAGCTGAGCTGATACAATTCTGGAAAAAAAATTATTTTACTCATCGGAGAGGAAAAGAAAAACTGGGAGGGTTTTTTGTTTGTTTCTTTTTTTTTTTTTTTTTCAGGGACATTTCCACACAGTCTAAACTTAAGCTGTGTTTCAGAGAGTCAGTAAACCCAGCTCTAGGGTTTCTAGGGTGAGATCAAAAATACTGTAGTTATGTGCTGAAGCTCAATGGCACAGTGTAAACTGTGTTCATTTGAATTCTTCAAAAGCAAAGAGATGAAGTAGCTCTTTATCAGTAGCATTTCTGCCAGATGGGGCACAGTATGTTCTCTTACAGATGGCGTAAACTTTATACCATGTGCCCTGATTAATTCAACAGAAAACAGTTATATGCCTTACCTTGAGCCAGATCCTGTTTCTTTTTTAGGACAAATTATTTACTTCTGGGTCACCGGGTTATATGCAGATCTGATAATAATGGACATGGAGACCCAGCCTTGTACAGTCCAGGGGTACAGAGAGCAAGAGTCAGATATAGCTGATGGTCTCATAAAATTTCTCATGTCAAGTAGCAAAGTGTGTGTGTGTTTTTGCATATGTGTGTGTGCATTTATATATATGTAAAGTATTTCTTTTCTGTATAGATATGCACACGCAAATTAGAAAATTACTTATCTGAGTTGTCGCTTAAGTTGCATAATTGTGGTTCAGTTAAGGAGAATAAACCAACAAAATACTTCAAAAACACTTCCAGACTTGACATTAACAATTCAACAGATATCAAAATGAATGTAAAATATTTTCTGTTTATAATTCAAAATATGTAAGTTACTGGCTTATCTTAGTCCTCTATGGCATTGGCAATTATAAAAGAATGTGCATTTCCTTGAAATGGCTATATCAGCATAGTTCTAGTACAGAATAAATCAAGAAAAACAGAAAATTTGAGATTTTTTATTCTTGTTTTTGACTTGGAAAATACAATTTCATGCTTCAAAACTTCTCTAGCATTTACTAACTAATGTTTCTTTCTAAAATTCTTTTTCCCCTTCCCCTCATCCTCCCTCCCCACTTTTCTTTTAGGGAAAGCAGACTGGAAAAAGAAAAATAAGTTTTTTTGGCAGAATTTCCGAAAGAACCAGAAAGGGCTAATGAGGCAGACTTCAAAAGGTAAATCTTTATTTAAGGACACACAACCTATCCATATAAAGTAGAAGGAGCCAGCATCAGAAAGGAATAGAATTCGTTTGTAACTGTGTGGCTGTTTGGGTTCTGTGGATCTGGAAGCATTGCAGGTTTGGTTCACTGTGGCAGAGCTCAGAAAGACAAGTTATGCTCTGTGAGACTTCATCTGCATGAGGCTGGGACGCCCTTGGTCCTGACTGTCAGTGAATGCACATGCGCGAAGTGATGCAGTTAATATATAAGTAATATCCATAAATGAACAAGATACTTTTTTTCTGATCCTGACTTGATGAGAGAAATGCTGACCTGATTTAATTAGAAAGATGTTTCTCCTTTCTTTGGCATTTGCTTACTTTGACCTGTTTGCTTTACGCTTGAATCCAGCCTATCATTGTAGGAGAAAACACTACAAGAAGGAATAGTGAAAGTGCATCTGGTGACTAGTGCAAATATAGAATCATAGAATGGTTAGAGCTGGAAGGGACCTTCAAAGGTCATCTAGTCCAACCCCCCTGCAAGGAACAGGGATATCTCCAACTAGATCAGGTTGCTCAGGGCCTTGTCCAACCTGGCCTTGAACATCTCCAGGGATGGAGCATCCACCACCTCTCTGGGCAACCTGTTCCAGTGTTCTACAACTCTCATGGTAAAAAATTTTTTCCTAATATCCAACCTGAATCTACCTCCCTCTATTTTAAAACCATTACTCCTTGTCCTATCACAACAGGCCCTCCTGAACAGCCTCTCCCCATCTTTCTTGTAGGCCCCCTTGAGGTACTGGAAGACCGCTATAAGGTCACCCCGGAGCCTCCTCTTCTCCAGGCTGACCAGCCCCAACTCTTTCAGCCTGTCCTCATAGGAAAGGTGCTCCAGCCCTCTTATCATCTTCGTGGCCCTCCTCTGGACCCTCTCCAACTGGTCCATGTCCTTAAAATCGATCGTTATAGGATTGATTCCACTTAAACTGTCAGGTGTCTTTCTCTAGTTCTCCAAAAGATGCAACTGTTTGTTGCTTGAAATATTTCTCTTGACACAGAAAATTTGTTTCCCCACATGTATCTCTTAGATCCTTCTGTTAAACAGATACTTCCCCACATCACTATGGATTCAGACAGATTGTGAAAGATAACAGGAGCCCGGTTACGAGGTCCAAAAGGGGCACAAGGGGGTTGTAGTGAGGTGGGTGTCAGTCTCTTCTCCCAAGGAACAAGCAATAGGACAAGAGAAAACGACCTCAGGTTGCACCAAGGGAGGTTTAGGTTGGATATTAGGAAAAATTTCTTCACCGAAAGGGTTGTCCATCATTAGAACAGGCTGCCCAGGGAAGCAATTGAGTCACCATCCCTGGAGGTATTTAAAAGACGTGTAGATGCAGTGCTTAGGGACATGGTTTAGTGGTGGACTTGGCGATATTAGGTTAACGGTTGGACTTGATGATCTTAAAGGTCTCTTCCAATCTAAATGATTCTACGATTTATACTCTCAGTTAAACATAAGTCCTTGCTGGCTCTGAAGCCAAGTTCTAACTGTCCGTCTGACACACCAAGCTGATGCCAAAAAGAGAAGTTCTGGAGTCTAGAGCCCCAGTAGATCCAGCACTATGTGCCAGCTCAGTGGCTGGATAGATAGGGGGACATGGCCAGTCCGCAGCAGAGAGCTGCAAGGGCCCAGCACGCCGTTCCTGGAAGGGCTTCCCTTCCACTCTGGCCACTGACTACAGTATTCCTCAGAGCTGAGTGCAGGACTTCTCTGGCATTAGCACTTTCTCTTTTGATTCTTGTCTTTCAGGGTCAATAACTGTGTGATGATAGTCATGTTTCATTTCTCCTTGTCATGCTCTCCTCCTTTCAGTGTCAGCGTAGACTTAGTTTTCCAGGCCTAATTTACTTCCTTTTCTTGCTCAGTTACTTCTAAATCATTCAGTTCTTTGAAATCATGCTACGCGACTGCTCTGGGGAGGGTCTGTTTCTGGCCAGCCAGATCCACATGGCAACCAGATTTCAGAGCACTGGTTAAAATCCAGTTTCAATATACGCCGCTGTGTGCAGGACCTCTTACATGTCCTTGTTATCTCTGTGCTTTTTCCTGCAGGAGAGGATGTAGGCTATGTGGCCAGTGAGATCACGATGAGTGATGAGGAACGGATCCAGCTAATGATGATGGTCAAAGAGAAGATGATCACCATTGAGGAAGCACTTGCTAGGGTATGATATGTACACACTTTGATTTCCTGGAGAAACGTGTTTTAGGATGTGTGATAGACCGATTGGGAGTTTTCATTTCCTCAGAAAACATAGGAGGAGGGTAGAAAGCTTGCATGTTTGTTCCATCACACTGGGTAGCATAAATTAGATAGAAATTCCATTGTTTATGGGAGTAAGTGAGATGTAGCTCAGCCAACAATAGATGTCTAATATATGGCAAATTAATCGAGTCCTAAAAGCATTTACTCTTCTCCATTGGCAACAAAGGGTGCCAATCAGAGAAAAGGGCAGTTTGATTGAATGCTTCCGTTTTCAGCAATTAAAACTTTAAAAAATACTAATGTTTAAGCTGAAATTTCTTTTGCCTATTTCTTAGCCAAAAAGTTGGTGGTTTGTTTTAATAGCCTTTGAGAAAACATATTCAGCCATTTTTGGCATTTGACGTTAAAATCAACACAGATGTATTTTTTTGATAAGTACGATGGCTGTCACAAGTGTTTCTTTACAAAATCTGAATGTTAATGAACCACAAGAAAAATAACTGTATTTGTGCAGCAATAGTGCTGAGATTTTAATTGCTCAGGAGCAAAAAAGTCACTGTTAAAGTTTTTACACCACTTCTGATGTTGTACTCTTGCGCAAAATACTGTGATGGAACACAGGGTATTCTATATGTGCTCCATTAGAGGAGCAGATACCAGGATTTGGATCGTGAATTGACACTCGAATAAATTTCTATACTGACATACTACATCTTGAAATAGATTGTCCTAGAATATGAAGATATGTTATTGTCTGAAGAAAATAGTGCTTTGCTGGGAAATGTATCATGAAAAGAAATGCAAAATTTTAAAATTACCGGGTGGTAATATAGAGAATTCTTTTACTTCTCTGTTGTTAAAGATTTTGTGGGGAAGGGTTGTACCTAATTTGTATGGTTAATTTATGTACTCGTACTGTTTCCCTCTAGTGGTCTGAATTACTATCAGCAATTTATTATTTTTTTTAAATATAATCAGTCCTTGATGATCTTCTCAAGAGTTCGACTCCAGTAGGATTGGTTTTAAGTCTTATGCCTTTTATTGGAAAATGGGAAAGAAGGTCTTTAGTTTTAAGATTATGAAAGATGATTCCTAGTCTTTACTGCAGATCATTATCTTTATGAAGGAAATTGGCAGGCTAATGTGATTTAGTCTGTCTCGTGGAAACTGTGCCTCTGAGATGGGAATGTATAACTTCTATTTTACCAGTGACAATTAATCAAAATTCAATGCTTACACATCACTTCCTTTAAAAAAAAAAAAAAATCTTGTCATTAAAACATCTGATACTAAAGCAAATTAATTTATTCTGAACAAGTGAGGCACACAATGCAAAAGTTCTAATTTTTCTAGTTCCACAGTGATACAGGGAGAAGAGAAACTGAAAGGACATTAACTCTTGTTATTTTAATGAAGATTGATAGCCGCTTCTCACTGGAAAATGTTCTCTCTGTCTTTTAAAATTTCAGCTGAAAGAATATGAAGCCCAGCACAGGCAATCAAGCACTGTAGATGCTACAGAATGGCCTGATGGTTCTTACTCAGCATTTGACGGGTCTTCCAATTGTAATGTAAGTACCTGTCACTCTGATATAGCTCCCTAGTATCATTTAATATTTAAATTATTTTATTGCAGTACAGAAATATCCTGATTGCTTAAAAGCATATGTATCATTTGACCTTGTGACGCTATCCTCTGTCTGCAGATGATCTTCAACGTGGATTTTAGATCTTCAAGGTCTGTTGTTGTAGACTTTAAGTCTTGCTTTTTAATCGCTTTTTTTTATCTGATCATTTGTCACTGAGCTTTTGAAGCAGGAGTGATCCCAGGCAAAAATGCCCATGTTCCAAAATGTACAGAAAAGGTTTTTTAGTTTGTTCAGAGGGAACTGTTTCACTTTACTTCTCAGTTACTGTGAATCAGCGGAGTTTCTTAGGCCTTCCTAGCCCTTGTAGATGCATCCCTGCTTCTTTCAAACAGTGCTGTCTCTGAATTTGCTAACTCTCAGCTGAACCATAAGCAGTAAGGCAGCTTTTCTCCCTCATTTTTACTTCTGAGCTGTGTAGCTTCTGGTGTTTTTGTGGGCACCAGACAGTCTTTGTGTCATGCCATACTGAATTAATTAATTTTTCCTTCCAAATATCTTCATTTTCACTGAGTAATTTATTCCACTTCATTTCTCTAATTGAACGTTCACAGATAAATCTTAGAGAAAAACACATTCGGCTGTCAAATCCAAGCTCTTTGTAACCCATATAATTGAATCATAGGCTTTTGAGACCATTGATTGATTTATTTGTTTTATTGTCAATGGAATTTCCTGCTAACTGCAGCAGACAGTTAGCTTGTGCTCCCTAAATGAAAAAAGGAATGCTATATCATTTTATGAGATGTTTAAAATATTTTGTGGTGGAGAAAGATATTTTTTTTCTTGTTTGTATTAAAAAAAAAAAAAACAACAGTATGCCTATCTTTATTTAGATGGGAGCAGAGAGGGACTGATGTTGCCTTATACTCCATTCTGATATATCAGAAATGTGCAATAGAGAAGGAAGGAACTTGATTCTTCTGCACTGCTTGTTTAGCCAGCCGAAAGATGTCTTGATCTTTCCCTCATTAGTATTTGTAGCCTGACTTTCCTCTCTTAAGGTCTTTGGCTAAGGTACCTGTAGCATAAAAGCTTCAAAACTCTCATTTACCATGGTCAGATCTCAGAAGGATACTGAGTTTCTCTCTCAAATCTTCTGATAGTGGTTTACGCTTGTGTCGAAGTTACTGAAAGCTGTGTATACCTCTGAGGACCGAACATGACTCACTATTTGCTCCCTAGTGGAGTGACTTGGCACCTTTTCTCTGAAATTATTTTCCTAAGCCATCTTTGCACTTTGAGTCAAGCGCTCTCTTGCCTCTTTCTGCCGTTCTGGGAGGGTTTGAATCATCTTCCTGCTAAATCTGATGGGGGATCTCTATTCCATCGTTGTAGATACCTCTCAAGATTTTTGCCCTTGCTTCTCATTTTTATCCTGGTTACATTTAACAGAAGCTGTGAAACTGTTTACCTTCAAGGGAAAATCAGATCATCTGCAGAAATGAAACTTCACGTTAGAAGAAAAGTCAGCTTAGCTTCCTTTTTTGTGGAGAAGAAAGAAACTAGGGCTAACTGGGGTGAAGATCTTTGGAGTATATTGACACGCAAGAGGGAAAAACAAACAGTGCAAAGTATCAGATATGTCTAGAGATAGGACGTGTGTTCACCCAGACTGTTTTGCCAAAGGACATCTTTATTAATCTAAAATGACCAGCTTTTGAGAGGTGCAAAGATGATTCTGTTTTCAAGCCCTTTCTTTGCCAAATGGTTTGACTTTCAATACCATTTGTGTGATTTGTACTGTGTGAATGTGGATTCTCAGCTTAAAACCACCCTACTCATTTTATAGACGTCATGAAGCAAAGATATTTTTCCATACATTAAAAACATTTTATTGAGAGCCCACTGCCTTCTAACCTCAGAAAGTAATTGAAAATATGAGTCACTGAAATTGAAGTTTCTGGTTTGAATTAAAACTCCTTGGGCAATGGCTCTTCTGGTTCTGCTGGCATTTTTTCTGATTTGATTTTTATTTTTTTCAGCCTCATGTCCAAATTGTTACTAGGCAGTTTTTAATGGAGCATTGTGATCATACTTGATCATTTTGTAAACATTTTGCACACACAAATGAAAAAAGCGAATTGCAGGATAATTGCAGATTGAGGGAACTTAGGAAAAGAATAATTTTTAATTTACTTTTGTACGTTTGTTTGGTAACCTTTGAGATTTAAGAGATATCAATACACTAGTATAATGGATTTTTTTTTCTTCCTTCTCTAATTATCTTCCCAGGCAGTGAGACCTACTATCACTTTATCTTCCCAGACAGTGAGACCTACTAGTCATTAGGAGGACTTGAGAGGATAGGTTACAAGGTTTTTGTGGAGAATCTTGATCTAGCTTTGCCCAATGACTACATTTCAGGAAGGAAAAAAAAAAAAAAAAGATAAAATCTAAGCAAGCAGAGAATCTAAAAATGAAGGTAGAATGTCTGGAGTGTTCTAAGGGTTTGAGTACTCCATTGCTTTCAAATCAGCTCTGCCCACAGCATAGGAACAGCCACCTACAAAATAACATCTGAAGGGCAAATATCATTACTCGATGTTGTTTTGACTTTTACGAAAAGAAAACAAAGAGCACTTTTTTTTTTTTTAAATCTTGTGTAACTATCATGTGTTTATGACTAACATCACTGGTGTTGATCCTTAAGTCATTTTACAGATTGATTTAAGGATTCTTTTTCCCAACTCCTCCTTTTTTAAATTACTGTACCAGGGAATGGAAACTTGTGGTTTGTACCCTTACAAAACTAAACCCTAAAGATGAACCACAAGGATTGAAGGGTCATCATCTCGGCATCCAAAGGCAGGCAGCCTGATCTCATTGCTGTGCTGTTAACTGTATGTCTTGTTTGTTTGCTCTTAAGAAACAAACAAACAAAAAAAAGGCCTTGCCAAGTCAGTAGGTGACTTGGTTTTCTGTGCTTGAGCAGTTTGTAGGTTTCAATCTTGCATCTCACTACTGTGGTCCCTTTGTTTCACAACAAAGTACGCATATGATTTATTTGATAATGTGAGAATGCAGTTGAAACTTTTTAGTCGGATGTATCAAGTCTGAAGTGCCTCATCTTTTTTTTACAGATTTATTTCTGAATATTTATATTTCATCTCTGTTGGAATGAAGACTGCTCACAGTAGCACTAGATAAGCTTTCGTTGCCTTGTGCCAAGCATTGGGATGTAAAGCAGGTGCAGATTACAAATAGATGCCTTTCTAGATTTTAGATAAGGGCCCATTTGTCCTCAGGAGTCAGAAAGTCCAGGGAAAGAGAGAACTTAAAAATATGTCACATTCTTTCTTCACACTGAGGTGCCTTTTATGCTTCTTAAATATAGAAGCTCGTTTGATAACTTTTGGGGGCTGAAATTCACAGTTCATTGAAAACAGGGCTGCTTCATCCCCAGAGGCCCACTGGTACGGCTCCAGCCCAGCTTGGAGGACCAGCATGAGGAGAAACCTATATAAATCCTTTATGTGCCCTCTGCTGAAAGACTGCTGATGGGTGCCAGCTGCCATGTTTGTTGTGGGAGTGGGGGAAAGGAGAGAAGCAGGAGGGAGGTTGTGACAAAGTGTGTATCCATACATGTACTGCCAGTGAAACCATCCACTGATGAACTTCACTGACAGTTTCTGTAGATGCAAGTTAAATGCAGTGTAATTATCCCTGGACTGAACTGTTTGGTTGGTCTCCTCGAGCTTCTGTGTTTTGATTTTGATCAGCAGGTAGTGGTCAGCCATCCAGAGCTCATTAACACAAGCTTCCTTGGCAGGGTGCTGCAGCAGCTGTGCTGCGCTCCCCCGAGACCTCCCCACCTGCCACCAGGGGCCTTCGCAGCCTCAGAAGAGAGGCCATAACATTTACGAGTGGGGAGAACACCACCAGCGTCTCCCTCCGACAGTACTGGGCAGCAGGAAGCCCACAGTGCTGTTTTCCCTCCCTGCCCTCCCGGCAGTGCTTTACCCGGAACTGTCAGCATGGCGTTACCAGCAGCAAACTGGCAGCCCATTGAGTTTTGCTGGGAAGAGCGGCAGCAGTCGTGTGGAGCTGGCGGCATGCCGGGCACAGCTACATCTGCCATGAGACTGATGCTGGGGAAAACTCCCCCTTGCCTTGCCGCTCTTTTCCGTCTTCTGTCGATCCGCTCTGTAACAGGCGGCAGCAAACTGAGTCTGCATCACGACAGCTCTAGCTGGAGTGAGAAAACCTTTTGTTGCTCCTGTTCTTCATATTATTTCCCAAGGAAGTTTTCATTTACTCAGTCGTTAAATGGGGCTAAAAGTTGAAAGGATGTCCAGTATCGGGTTTGTGTCTCCCACCATTGCCAAAGGCAGAATAACAGACAAGAATGGATTTCGGGTAGCATTCATATCAACAGGAGAGGTGCTGAAGCTGTTGAATCAGGATTGTATTACCTATGTCAGAGCTTTGTCAGAGCTGACTCTGACAAAAGATGAAGTCTGGTACAATTCTTTCTGACTTATGACAGTGATTACTGTCATCTCTGGTCAAAGTGTGAAGAGTAAGAAGAAAAGAAATACAGTATAACTTCTGTAGCACCAATTACCTCAAGAGTAAATCTACATGTGACTACAGCAAATCCATGTTATTTGGGGTTATACTGTATTTCATTGATTCAGATTGTGGATGCTTTCTAAATACAGCAAATTTTAAATTGATTTTTATTCATATTACTAATGGATTCCTAAAATCTTTAACCATTTGTAACGTTATTATCACTCATACTACAGGACTCTTACAGTAAACAGGAGGAAACCCTTCTTTTGGTATAGTCAGTTGAACTTGTTAGAACTAAGCTCGAAGTCGATGCTTATTGGGAAGCAGTGTTGGATATCAATGGAGACTAGGATATGATAATGTTTTTTTTTTTAATTTAAACAGTAGTGTTTAAACTGAAGCAACACGGACACTTGGAGTGTTTTGAAAGCTATGCACTATGTTTTTGCTATTATCACAGGAATTAGCAGATTTTGTAAGTTATTTTTTTTTCCATGAAACGCTAAAGGGTGCAGAAGGATGTTTCCATGTTTCAGTTCTTGTTGGAGAGCTTGTTGCCTCCTCCAGACGCTGTGTGCTCTTTGAAGTAACAGAGGGGAGCTGGCGCTGAGCATGGCTATGGATGAATGCAGAGCTTTCATCTTTGCTCCAAAGAGCCTAGTGACCCAATTTCTATTAAGATTTCTTGAAAGGCACTGATGTGCCTCATTGTATTGGATCGTATATTTATTATTACTATCCAAGTTCCTATAATACTGTCAGTGCTTAGTAACAGTTATGATGAAGAAAGAGCCGATGTTAAGATGTTGCTTCAAAATGATAGTGCTAAATTCCCACGCTACGTGCCTGCCGCAGGGACCTGTCCTGGGAGGCGCAGGCTGCCCTCCTTTTCCACTGATCTCAGGGATGATGTTCAGCATCTCTTAGTGAGAGCTTGTAGAATTACAGCATGTTTTGTTAGGATCTTTCCCCCCTCTCTATCCATGCATAAGAGCAGGGTTTCCCAAGGGTGTAGTAATACAAAAACCTTAATGAGAGAAACGCAAATCGTCATTACAGTTCCCAGGACACAACACAGAGTTCTAAGTAAGGTCAGTGCTGTGGAGTGATGATAGCAGAGCAGGAGATCATCGATGTGTTTATAGTTGGTTTTGTAGAACACTGTAAGGAGTTTTTCATCTATGTGGTCTGAAATTTTCCAGAACACTTTAGAATTTGCAGGAGAAACACATTTATTTAGGAATAAAACTATATCACTTCTTTAAATGTTATTTACCAGGCAAGACCTGCTCATGTTGTCGTCAGATACAACTCAGCTAGGTATGTGTCCCTAGTGGGACTAAATGCTGTCACCACAGGATTGTACTGAGCAGTTGGCAGTATCGTAGCCCAAGTAAACCTCTTGCTTGCTGCCAGCAGGAGCTCACTGCTCCTGCAGTTGTGAAGACTGGATGTAATTGATCTGTCGCAGGGTCTCTGAGAAAAATCTTCCTGCTATGACGACTCAGAGAAGACAGCTTACAGCAACGTGCAGGCAGTGACTGTAATTAACCGTGTTCATAACCACTTGTGTTTTGACTGCAGTCAGACAGGCCCTATTGACTGACTTTACCGCAAAATGTTTGGCCACATATTTGTGGAGGGTGGGAGGTGAGAGGGCAAATTAATTTAATATTCATTCTCAAACATTACTTGGCTTTTTTACACCTTTTTGCCCTTAGGCAGCTGCCTAATTTCTCTGCTTATTACCTGGAGGGTGGGGAACAGTGGTAAAAGCTTTTTCCTATGACCGTTCTCCCTGCATGCATCAGCCAGCAGGAGATGCTGTAATCCATAGTGTGGTTTCCCTGCCCCCATCTTTTCGGAGACCAAGTCTATTAAATTGAAACAAAGCCTTGCTCAGTTCAAGAATTGGGAATCTCAAAAGCCATGTGTTTCACTGCCCTATTTGGCAGATCCAGGCTGAATAATCTTTACTTGTGGTACAATAGAAAATTTTAATTGTGTTCCTGTCAGTTACTACTTGCCCTGCTCCCTGCCATCAGTGCTTCCTTCCTCACACTTAAGACAGTAACATTTAATAGTTTGATTGTTTGAAAATGCTATAAGAATGTAATTTAAATTACTGCATCCTTCACTAAAGGGCTCTCGTTCTCTTTTTTTTTAATTATTTTTTTTCCCTCTGATATGAATTTCACTGTATTTCATGTATTGCTGTTCCACCCTTGTTTTTCTCAAACACAGGGAGATTGGTTTCCAGCACCAGTGGTGTACTCCATTCATTAGTAGTACAACCTACACCAAAGAATAGGGATTCTCCCCTGCCCCTCTTAGCCGTGCCAAAACACAAGGTGCAGTTGAGAGAACCTTGTTAGAGACTCTCCTTCCCATGTGTAGAGGAGTCTGCAGGAGAATTGGAAACAAATGCTGAGTTGTAACAGATACAGGATAACGTAATGCTGAGCATTATTCTGCCACACATACCTATGACAACATACATACAGCTGAAATGTCATTAAAATTAATTATGCTAATCAGGAGAGAAACACTTTGCCATGAGGAAATGTGTCTGACTTGCAGATGCAAACATCAGCAATGTGCTTCTCAAAGTTATTTCACTAAAACCTGGAAACAGTTAACATCTAGGAATTTGCCTAAGCAGCTATTCTAGTATCAAGATGGACCTCCTGGGAGAATTAAATTTTTGTGCTCTCGTTACTTACGACAAATATTTCCCACTAATTTCAGCAAGCAGTGTCGTCACCAGCTAACGTGTAATATATCTTTCAGTAAAGTAGCCATTGGATGGATGCTCCTTTGATTTCCTTGTAAGTCATCACAGACCAAACCCAGACGTGGGATTGCTCTTTCCTTCAGCTTACCTGGGGGGGCTAACACTACCGCTGCACATTTTAGACTTACACAATCTTTGTAATTCATACGCTTGCAGTTAATTATGTGAAGTGGCAAAAACGTCTGCTAATTTTCCTAAAAATTTTGGAGGTCCTTATTTGTAACCTCAGGACATGATGCAGATTATCACATCTCAGCTTCACGCAGTTTTCTGTAAACAGCCTCCGCGAGGATGAGAGGTTTGCAAAATTTTCTTAATGAAACCCAAAACCTTCAAAACTTAAGTTGCAAAGCGACAAACTTAGATCAGTTTCACTTACGGCCATGAATTTTTAAGGGAATCTGGAATACGTTTCAAGGAAGTTGCTGTCATGTTTCACTTGATGTGGGCTGGTATATTATTGAAATTGGAGAACACTGGCTGGTTTTATCTGAAGCTTAGAATTTTCCATAGGGTTTTACATCAGAGTTTTGGGGCTAAAGTAATTCAAGGGCAAGAACCCAGCTACAACACACCAGTAAATCTAGTTTACATGACTGCTGGGGTGTAGAAAAGGTGTGTATGGTCACTGGTACAAAGATGGAGTAATTGAAAAAGAATATTTGGCTAGATGGCATATTAAAATCAACCAGTCATCAAAGGAAGTAGATGGCTTATTAAAATCAACCAGTCATCAAAGGAAGTAGATGTTTAGTCCCACTGTGATTTCGCTGTGTGATTGATCTGCAGCAAATCCAGATTAACTGGCCATTGATGGTACGGTCCTGAGTAAGGGCAGTCTTTTCTTGGCCTAAAGAGGGTGCTGTTGTGGTATGCCTTTGCCACTGGATAACAGTGCTCCTCATGAGTCGAGGTTTTGGTCTGTGTTTTGTACTCTGAGAATTGTCCAAATCCTGGATTTATCTCAAGGTTTGGGACCAGGTATGGTTGACTATAAGAGGAGTGTCAATTTACTTGAGCATTTCAGATTTTTCTTAGGAAAGGAGGTCTGAGCCCAGCCTAGGAGGAGAAGTTGGAAGTCAGGCTACAATGCTTCATAAAGCCAAAACGTGGCCAATTCTACACTCATCTTAGATTTCTGAATGAAACATCATTTGCCATTCCAGTTCTTAGTTACGTTCTTTTTTTATAGCACAGAAACCAAGGGAAAAGAAAGAAAAAAAAAAAGTATCTGAGTTCACTAATTTAAAAAACATTTAAGCAGGGTTTATTTTTCTGTCAAATTAGCCCTTTATAACAGAAATTCTCAGAGGGACTTTTTGTCGAAAGAATTAAAAAGCAAAAAATTTTTAAAAAAGCCTGGTAAAGGGCTTAAGTTATATTTCCTATAGACACAGCCTCCACTCTAGCAGTCGTGTTTGAGGGTCAGTCTTCATCCTGGCTTTGCAGAGATTCTCTGTATTTTTTTTCTTTCACTGAAATTCCATAGACAGTAATTAAGGAACTGGAGGCCAGCAAGAGGTCAGCAAGCCTTCATCAGTGAAAACAGGGATTGTTTGCCATGTACAACACTCCCTTTTTTCCTTGTGGTGAATAGAAGATTTGCTTAGAGCTGATGACTTATGCCTTTCTTGCAAGTTATGCAGCTAGCGAGTAACTGGGGGAATCAATCAGTGAGCAGAAAACAGCTAATTGAGTCCAGCATCACGCTTTTTTCTTCTTTACATATTCAGCGCTGGAATCGGAGCCAGTTTGGTGTCTGATAATGTAACTCCAGAGAAGAGGCATTTTGTGCACAGGATTCGAAGCGGATACAATACTTAAGAAGAAGGGTCTGCTCCTAAATTTTAGGGTTGCGAAGCTGACAGCAGTTGAGAACTCAGGGGGAATTACTCGAAACTGAGCGTTAGGCCTATAAATGCCGAAGCTGGTAAGTGACTGAGCATGTAGTGTGATGTGGAGAGGATGTGCCTCCTGTTCCAGAGACGGAGAAAGAGAAAAGGCTTTTGTGGTTATTCTTAGGCACAGCATGCATAGCTTTTCTCAGTTCTCCTCTTCCTTTCCTTTTAAGTTCTTTTCTGTTCTATTTTCCTGTCTCTAACTTTATCCAGGCATCTTTAATAAAAATTTTTAAGAAGTTAGAATGGTTGGGTTTTTTTCGCGGATGTAAAGCCTGTTGGAGAGAAAGAAGAAAGGACGCGTGTAGCCACGTCTCCTAAAGGGAACAGCAAAATCCCTTTGCTTTTACTATGGAGCTTGTAGTTCTGAAGTGAGCTAGCCAGGGCTGGGGGATGTGATATGCCCAAGAATCCGAATGTGTATTTTTGCCCCATTTTGCTGAATAACAATTGTCTGATAGCCAAAAATAATTGCAGCTTGGGCTTAATCAGATATTAAGAGATTTCCTTGTTTCTTGGATGGGAGGTTTCCTAGAGATTTCAGTTTGGGGCTGAACTATTACTGGGCATAAAGCAAATTGTAAAATTTTAACATCTCTTTAAATGACTTCACACAGCTCATGTAAAAGTCACATATGTTTTTGTTTATGGAGCTGAAACAGATTAATCGGTTATGATAGCTTTAACTAGATATTGTCCTAGTGTTTCTTAAAGGTTTTTATTAGGAGCTGGCTAGCAGGCTTTGCCTATCTCGTGCTTTTTAAGGGCTGCTGCTGTAACCCTGAAGCGGTTCCAAACATAGTCCTGCCGAAAGCTAGCTACTTACTTCTGGTTTACATTTTGCCAATTAATTCCAAGTACCCTCCTAAATGTTGGTTTTCTCTGTGCAAGTGTGCGCGTGTGTGAAGCACTAATTCAAAGGGGGAGGTTAGGATTGTTATTTCTGTGGCGTGTGAAATGGGCCGGATGTTAGAGAGCAGCAGAGCAAGGCGTGTGCCTTGCCTCCAGAGCAGGCAGCAGCAGAGAGCCTGCGTGAGAAAAGTGGGAGAGAAAGCAAAGAGGGCGCCAGGAGCAGAACTATAGAGAGCTCCTTGAATATCCGATCCATGTGCTAATTCCCTATTTGTTCCTGAACATAATGCTTTTTACTTCGATCTTACGTACGAGGTGATGTGAAGCGTGGCCTTTAGAGGTGCATGAATAGGAAAAGCATTCCAAGCAGAAGAGACGCTAGAGGCGGTGGGGGGAATTGATCTCTCCTGGATTTGACAGCATCCTCATAGGTTTCTGGCCACGTTTGTTAGCAGCGAAGAGCTGGGTGGTGGGGATGGGCCTTGGCCTCTCCGTAGTTTTCCAGCCATGTGGTACGTGGTGGCTGCAGTCCTCTGCATGCAGTCCTTGGTGTTTCCAGATGCTGTTAATTTAGTCCCTGTTTCCCCGTAGTCCTCCACGCGTGTGTGCAGCCGAGCCCTCCAAGCTGGCGGGTTTCCGCACCGTGAGAGCATCGCAGATGTGCCGGGGATGCGCTGGCTCCAGGCGGCGCGGGAAAGGCGGCTCCGCCCGGCCAGCCCCGCCAAGGGGCCCCACGGCCGCGCCAGCTCCCCGGCATCCCAGCCCAGGCTCGCGCTCCGCCTGGAAAGCCGACGGGATTGTTGTGCCTGGGCTCGGCCCATTCGTTACGGGTTAAGGCTGTGGAACAGCTGTCTGCAGCCTGATGTAATGTTGCCCTGGAAACCAGAAATGAAACACTTAAGCGTTCACCGCAGAATTACTACATACAGCATTAGCCAAAATAATTAGAAGTTGAGCCATATGGGCTTTCGGATGGAAAAATTTGGAGCGGAGGAGATGGAAGTTAAGTTGTTCCTATTTACAGTACTGCAAATCCGTTTGTTTCCCCTCGGAGCACGGGGAGAGGTCTGCTCCGCTCTGGTGGACAGGGAGGCGGAGGGGCCCCGGCAGCTCCGCCGGCACGTTATGGATGCCGAGGGACGGCCAACGGGGTGGCCGGGGGACGGGAGGCGGGAGCGGAGCGGGACGGCTGGGAACGGGGAGATGGGAGGTGGGAGCGGAGCAGAGGGAGCACAGCCACGGCCTCCTCCCGTGCCGGAGAGCCGCAGGGCCGGGCCGGCCTCCTGCAGACGCATCCCTCCCTCTTTAACAGGCTAAGTCTGCCCTTCCAGGGCGCTGCAGCCCACCGAAGCGCTCCTACCGGGGGAGAGGGTGAGGGGGGCCGGCAGCCGGCGGCACCGAAGCCCCGTGCCAAGCCTGGCTGCTAGAGCTGCCCAGGAAGCCGTTTGCCCAGCCTGACATGGGTTGGGAGATGGGGGTGATCTTCCCTCTGGAATCAGGGATGGGCACCAAAAAAAAGCAGTTCGGTCACTGTGGAAGCGGGGAGGGCAGAGTGGGTTGGGGGAGTCAAAGTGTTGAAGTTCAGTGATTTCCAAATATGTCGCTTATGGGCTGAATGCTTTACATTTCTGTTTAATATTAGCTGAAAAAGAAAACATTGCTTGAGCTGGAAAGTTAAGCTCTGTTTTCCATCTGCCAAAATGGAAACTTTTTATAATTTCAAGGCCTTTTTTGAAGAAAAAAAATGTTTCAAAAATAGGAAGCAAATCAAAAGTAACTCTTTTTCAAAACGATTTCATTTTCAAGGAATCAGCATTATTTGACAAGAAATTTTCCACAGCGGCACCACTGGTGTAGTTGCACATGTTTTCAGGCCTTTTTGCTTAAACTCATTAACCATCCTTTTCCTTTACAGAAGACTTTCCATGCCACATGCTACCCCATATGTAGGAAACAGGCAGCTGGAGAGAGACTGACTTTGTTTTTAGTCGAGCTGTTGTCCAGTAGCTCCTATTGTTAAGCACGAGCTGTTCTCACCTCTCTCAGTCAAGCACTGGCACTAGGAAGGGTCTGTCGCTGCCCACGGAGGACCCCAGCTCAAAGGGTACCGGGTGTCCTGAAATGGTGGGGAGAACCAGCCGGCACTTGATTACGATGGGCCTTCATTTATTTTTAAGTGCGGTGGGGACCCCCTGTACCACCAAATCGAGTTTGATGTCAGTACCTTGCGCTGAGGCTGTTGTGGAGCTTGCTTTTGTGGTGGTAGTCATGAATGCAAGTGTCAGACATTGTAAAAGCTTTTGTTGTCGTTGTTGAGTCTTCATAACCCTGAGGGGGGCAGTTCTGTATTGGATACTAGTGATGTAAAAGTACGACTAGTTGTTTAATCTTTGATGAAATCTTGGGTGGGAGGATCAGGTACGAGCCACTTTCTACACCTTACAAAGCTCACGGTTGAACAAATAGTATTCTTGCAAACCAAGGGTGTACAAAAAGTAATGAAGGAAAGCAATGACTTAGAGTAATTGCGTTTAAAACAAACATATCTTGAGTGCGAAGTATGCACGGTTGTTGCTTGCCAGGATGCGCTTAATGGCCTAAGAAGTCTTGACTGAACTTCTTGATTACGGTCAATAATCCATTTGTCATCTTATCCAAATATGTCTGTCTTGTTGTTTGACATGTCACTAAGTTTTCCCAGCCATAATCTTTGAATTAATGCTCATCTTGCTGCTTAATTTATCGTGCTATAAACAAGTCTGATACTCCTCTTTACAGCCTTATTTTTCCTGAAGGAAGATTATTAATTACCTAGCCAGCCTGTATCCATAATAAATGTGTGCCTACCACTCTTGCATGGCAGAAAGGTAATTCCTACTGCTATATGTGGTCTGTTTGGTATTCCTTCTTGTTTTAGAGTAAACTGTAGTTTATGGGATATCGGTAATTGATAGTGCCCTTGCAGAAAGTGGCTGAAGTTTGCTCTGGCATGGTTCTGCTGGCCTTGGGAGGTGCATGCCTGCAAGGTAGGCTTTCAGAGCTGCCCTGGCTCCTTCAGGCATTTTTTTGTGCCTTTGAAAGTGTACCCGTGCAACTGCTAATTGGTATCCTGCCCTGTGGCATCTACTGTTATTACCACATCCTGATATTTAAGTGTATTAGAAAAGCAGAATGTGTTTTTGTTTGGCCTGTCTTTTATTCAGCCTCTGGATAAGCAAACAGCATTTTTGCTGGGGAAGAGGAAAGGGTGGCTGCTTTTTCGTTTTGTTTTTTTTTGACTTGCATTTGTTGGGGATTTTTCTTTCTTTAGAAGTTTGATTAAGGAGAAGGAGAAGAAAGGATGAGCATGCTGTGGAAACCCAAATAGCTGCGCCGACAGGAAGTTGCATGAGGGTTTTTAGAGCCGGCCATTAGGAATGTGGTGAATTGGCTGAGACCACGGGTGAAAACAAAGTAAGGTATACGATCCATACTGGGCTCCAGCTGGAGCCCTCACCGCACACAGGAATGTGCAGCAGCACACAGTGCCAGGGCTGTCCTGGCTGAGCCAGGGAGCCCTGCCAGCCTCCTCTCCCCTTGCCTTCCCTTCCCTTGTCTTCCCCCTGCCGTCTTCCACATTCTGAACTGATTAAAACAGAGGAAGTAGCACATTGAATGTCGGATCTGGCTCGAAAATCGAAGTCGTCTTCTTGTTCACAAGGAATGGATTGTTTCAGCTTGTTGTGTCACTGCTGCTGGAGAGAAGGGAATTTTTTTTGTCTCTGTAATGTTTGATACTTGAGGGAAAACAGCTGGAACTGAGCATACTGGATCAGATGCAAAATGAAACGGGATGCTGGGGAATATGGACTGCACTGTATATCTGAAAAGGTCAGAGTTTTCCCTTGGTCAGTGCTGGAGGAATGCTGTGTCCGTCTTAATTCCAGCCTCAAGAGCCTTCAGGAGGAGTGTAGGGAGCAGGGAGGAGGAAAGGAATATTTTGTAGCTGTGGCAGTTCGTGAGTGAAGCAGATGAGGTCTCCTCCTTCCCTTTCTTTCCCGTCCCCTTCTTGTGCTGCGCATTTTGATTTTCTGGGAAGACTGGGAGGAAAAAAAAGAGAAGTCGTCAATGACAGAGCGTCAGTTTGGAGAAGCTGTTTATAACCAGGTTTAAACAGCAAAGTTCTGAGATGCCAGACAGACCAGTGACTGACCCAAACCACAGGAGCATAACTGGTATGGTAAGAAGAGCCCTGCCTGAAACGAACTGAGAGAGGACGTGGAAGTAGTTATTACACAATGCATGGGAAGAAAGACAAGGGCAGGAATGCATTTCAATGCGTAGGATCTTACGTTGCACAGATTTAGAAATCAAAATGGTATGTCATGCTTTCAGAAAAAGAAAAAAAGAAAAAAGAAAACCCTCAGTAATTTAAATGTTTCTGTCTGACCCGGGCTGAAAATATAACACCAGTTACAGGACTGCATTGACACAGTGCAGCAGATGAGCTGGGTTAACTTGACTTGAAGGAGCAAGCCGTGGAACTACTATTTTATTAATATTCCCTTTGTTTCTTTGCCAGTCAAGAGAACAATCCGATGATGAAACAGAGGAGTCGGTGAAGTTTAAGAGGTTGCACAAGCTGGTGAATTCTACTCGCAGAGTCAGGAAGAAACTCATAAGAGTGGAAGAAATGAAAAAACCCAGCACAGAAGGTAAAAAGCAATGTGCATATGGTTAAAACTGCGTATGTGAATACATGCTTCTGTTGAGAGGGGGCGGAAAGTGGAGAGTTGGGGGAGGGAGGGGTGGAGTGTTCTTAAGGGGCGGTGGGAGAGACTGCCTTGTCTACGGTGCATGCCGTACCCAAGTAGTTGCGTTTTGAGACTGTGGAAGGGAGAAAGCGACAGCCTAGGATGTGGTTACTGCTGATCTGATATTCCCAGAGCAAAGCTGGAGAGCCCCTTGTTAAGAGTTTAGAACTTGGTTTATGTTTTATGTCCCATGCTGGGAGGGAGTGAGACTAGAACCAAACCCAGCTGACTGCCCCACAGGCTCAGCAAGGAGGTAAGCTGAGCCACCACCACATTGCTCCCTCGTCTGAGGCCTGGGGTGGCGGGCGGCACACGGCACACAGGTGAAGCTCTTGCTAGTTTTGGGAGGGGAGCATCTGGTTGGTGGTGCAGCTGCGCCACATGGCATCATCCTGTGGCAAAAGTACAGAAACTCTATCAGACATCCTTGTGGGATAGTGGCTGCCTTGTGTAATATTAACTCCTACTTCTGGGGGAGCCTGCTTGCAGTTTGGCTTCTGAATGAGCCTTGCTGCCAAGAGAGACGGGGAGAGAAGGGAGGAGGAGGAGGGTGGGGAAACGGGAAGCAGAGTTCAGCCTCTGGGAACGCCATGAACATGCTGCAGAATTAACTCTGGATGACCTGTATCCGTGTGCGAGCACTCAGATTCATGGAGCCTGAGCCTCAGGAGCCTCTCTGCACAGCCCTGCTAAAGTCCTCACTGGAATTGTGGGCATCTCTCTATGTTAGTGGCCTTCCCGGGATCGTATGCTGATTCCCCTCAGCTTTGCAGTGAGCTGGACCATATTATGATTCCTTCCTGGTGCATTTAAGGAGAACGCGTGCATCTTCTTGTGTATGTGGCAGGAAGCTGTTGGCAGATTTATGATCTAGCCTGCCTCTCTCCTGCACGATGACAGTGTTGCTGACTGGCTGGCGTGAAAGGCACGGCCAGTCTAGAGCTCTGGACCAGGCAGCTGTCTTGGTCTGAAAAGGTTTTGTTGCCTCATAAGGTGAGCATAAGGCTGGGTTACCTTGGAAGCAAAAGCATGGTTTATGAGAAAGGGCAAACAAAATAGGGCTATTTTTCCTCCTGCTCTGGGGAAGAGACCCCAGAGAGGCCTTTCTTATCCCCTCTCCCTCCCTGTGGGCCTGGGAAAAGCTGCAGGGAGCAATCAGCCAGAGGCTCCAGGGGTGGGAGCAGCTGCAGGGGCAGGCAGCCCAGGGGCTGTTGGGCATGCAGACGCCTTCCTGCAGTTTGACCAGACTTTCTCTTCGGCATATTAACTGTCTGTTTTGCTCTTCAGTTGCTCTCTTACAGCACTTTACCTCCTTATTTCCTTTTCTTCAGTTTTTCACCTAAGTGTCCCAGTTCGTTCCAGGTTTTTGTTCCACAGTTTTCCACCCCTGACCCCCACAGAAAAATCACGGAGTTAAGAATTGCCTCCAAAAAATATTTGCTCTGCTTCCTTCTTTCTCCATCTCCTGCCTGTCTTCTCTGTTTTAACTCCAGGCTTTTCTGAATAAATTATCTATAGCTCTGAGTTTGCGCTTTTATCTAGTGCTCTGGAGTTCCTTTGTAGATTGGCTCTTGGGAAACCGTAGCAAAAACAATTATTGCTGAATAATTGGATTACTGGATTACTTCTACATAAGTAGAAGGCCCCTTAAGTAACCAAGTCTACATTCGGAGTAGATATCTATGACTTTTCTTTCAGTAAATTCTCCCCACACCCAACTTTTCATGTGGCAAATTAAAAGCGCTTCATAAATGCTGTCTACCCCCATATCTGATAATGTAGGTCTGTATTCCCATTTGGAAATACATCAGAGGGCTCTACAATGTAGATCACAAAAAATACTGTGGTCAGATTTGAGGATTGTCTAGCCTTCCAAGTTACCTGCAGTTGACAGGATGGTTCTTGAGCTGTTTGCTGCTGTTACTTGAATCTGTGTTGTGAATGTGAAGTCATGTGAAATCCTAGATAGCTAGGTTTTGGGGAGTTGGCTATAAAAATTGATTGAGTGACATCAGTAAAATTTCAGTAAGCTCATTAGTGTTCAACAGCCTTTAACGAAGTGTGAGAGTAGACTCGGTTTGAAAACTGACAAGCAGTTCCCCAGAAGAAGGATTCCTCATAGTGTTCCTCAAAAATTTCTTCACAAATAACAACTTTGCCAAGTGTCCCTTATAAGATCCTGTATTTTTTAAAGAAAAGTACACTAATCCCAGATCCTTCTGCCACATTTCTACTATTGACAATGTTATCACACTAAATATACATTTGGGTGATCTGATACTCAGTAGGAAGTGCTGATATCTGAATCCATGTTTATTTCGTGTTAGTGTGCTCCTAGTGAGCTAAATAACTGAAGCTTCCTAGTTCCTGGACACTATTCTTACATAGCATTTAAAAACAAATCACATCTACATCTGTGTCATTATGGCTGTGTGTCATGGACTCAATCCAAATAACATCTGTTGCAATACAGACACACAATGCATATTTTACAAGCTGTTTAAAAACATATTTACTTGGTGGACTAAAATTGTTTATCAGCACATATTCAGTCCCAGGAGAATGTCTATTTTCTGTTCAAATTGAGAAGTAGAGGGGAAAAAGAATGAGTTGGACAGTCCAGTGTAAGTGGTGTCAAAGTCAGACACCAGTCTACAGACCTACTCCAGAAAAGTTCTCAAGAGTGAAAGTTGTGTGTCAGATGTGATCCACTATCCCTTCACTGTCACAGTGAGTTTTATCTTGCTAAAGCAGCATCTTGGGTTTCAGCAAATATATGTCAAATATGTTTTGTGAGGAGAGTGAATTGAAAGTAGGACAGGAGGCCTATACACAGCAACTTATCTTCTTTCATGTTGAAATGTGTCCTTTGATATTGGGTTTAGTAAATCATAGGTATTTTGGTAATGGTTCAAATTTAGCACTGCTGTAAGACTGTGGAAGCAATCAGAGATGAAGGCAAAGTTGGGTCAGACAAGAAATTTATTTTGGCAAGAAATAAATACAGTCAGATTTCTGAGTGTGTTTCTGATACATAGCTATGAATGCTGTGGAATTTGTCAGGCAGAACTGAGGAGGATGTGTACTTTTGTTTGACTCTTTGCTTGTTACTGTAGCTGATACCTAAGCCTATACTTTGCTCAGAAGAAACCACCAGAGAAAAGTTTCTTAAATGATAAATGTGAAAAGGAATTGCAATTTCAAGTCTTTTATTCCCTTCTCTCCACTCCAGAAGGGAGGCCTGGCTGTTTGCCCATCTCCAGTACTTGCGTTGCAAAAAGTCGTCTTCCCTTTCTGTGAAATACATATTCGGTGAAAACCAAGTGTTTCTGTCATTACCAGGAAGGACACTGTTGAAATTGGCACACTCACAATTTGACCTACTCTGTTTTCTTTGCATCTGTTTAAGTAAATTCTGTGTAATGAAAATTAGTGCCTCTTTCCTCATTGAAAATTCAAAACTTTTAATTTCATCCTGGAGCTCAGCTCCATAACTTTCTGGGAAAAATGCTGCATTCTGCAGCAGCAGCAGCAGCACAGGGTATTTGAAAAGCTAGACCTGAGAGATACTTGTTTGGTTTTTCATACCTGGGTATACTTCTGACCTATTGTAATCTCACTACAGCTGAGCATCGTATGGAAGTATCAGAAGAAAAACATAAGAAACAGATCCCAGTTCCAGCTTTTAAGGAGTTCTTAGTGAGTGCATCTGTGGTCTGCCTTAGCTGCAGATGAAACAGAGAAACTTAAAATAACAATGAGTTTACTTACAGGATGCTGTCGTCTGTCTACTGTTAACTCATCCCAGAACTCTCATTTCACAAATGGAAGGAACTGGTTTAGATTTATCGACTTGCAAATACCTTCTGGGCTGCTTATATCAGGAAGAGTTTTCTTCCATTTTAAGTGGGTGATATCTTAAATAAATACATTAAGGCTCTACAGGCAAACAGAGAATTATGAACGATGACACACGTTGTGCTGCCTTTGTCTCCTGTAGGTGTGGAAGAGCACTCACTTGACAACTCTCCTATACTGGATGACAGATCGGCACTTTACTCTGGAGTTCACAAGAAACAATTCTACTTTGACGGCTCCTGTGAAAAACAGCCAGAGGACGACTCGGACTCACTTACTACTTCTCCCTCATCCAGCAGTCTTGATACGTGGGGAGCTAACCGGAAGCTGGTGAAGACCTTCAGCAAAACTGATAGCCGTGGCCTTATCAAGCCTCCCAAGAAACTCGGGACATTTTTCTCTTACCCAGAAGAGGAGAAGACCCAGAAAGTTTGCCGCTCCTTGACAGATGGGGAAATGAAGAAGAGCCTCGGCTCGCTGAGCCATGGGGTAAGTACAGAAAGCATTTGCTTTTATGACAGCAACAGGCACAAGCACCATCTTCTGGTGTCCCTGGAGGAGATTCAGAGTGTAAGGAAGCAGATCCGATTGAAGAAAATGGATACTAACTATTCCTGTTCCAGAGCTTTTCTTTGCCAGCGCCCTGCTAGGAAAGGAGCATCCCCCGCAACTTGCGACCTACAATTGCTGCGGCACAAAACGAAAGGGGGTGGAGGTTGTGGCTTCCCAAACAGAAGGCTACGAGGGCGCACTTCTGTCAGCGAGTTCAATATTACCTATGTGGTGGAGAGAAGCCTGTACAGTCACCTCAACCTCTCACAGCTGGTGCGTCCCGTTACTGACAGGACCCTGAGCAAGGCTGACAAGCAGGACCTGAGGAGATGCCTGCTGGAGGAGGATGAGGAGGCCAAGAGGAAGTGGGCTGCCACAGTGGATCGCTGTACTAAAAGGGTTCTCTTGAGAATCCACCAAAAGTCTGTGAGTCAAAGAGTTGCCATGAAGGTGGTCTTCCAGTTTCTATGAGGTTGCAGTCAACTCTTTCTGCTTTATACTTTTAACTGAAATTCAATGCTTCTGCTTTCCTTGCTGTTAGAAACTCTTAAGCACTGTACTTCAGCTGTAAGGGGAGAGTTTGACACAATCCTGTCAGGGAAGAGTTTTGTTGAGTCAATGAGAGAGAGCAAATATGAAAACATGCTGCTTTTTAAATTCACCTAGCGCAGAAATTTAGATCACTGGTGAACAGAGGAGCTTTGAGATGTTATAAACATGTTCTTTGTGATGCTTTGGGAATCACTATTCTCTTAGGGGGTTACCAAGAAATGAACACAATTTTCAGAGGATTAGAGCATCCTTAGTCAACTGTGCCCACCTCAGTTTGCGTCTCATCAGTTCACCCACCCACCTCTGTATTCTCTCTTACACACACAGCTGCAGAAAGACAGGGAGTTTTACATTACATAGACATTGCCTTCTTGCTTGCTGCTCACCACCATCAGAAGTGCCCCTTCTGCTCTGTCCCTGGTCATTGCTCCTTCTTTCTAGCATGGGGTGAAGGTGGCACCTCCTTTCCTCAGAGTGTTGTGGAAAGGGAACAAGTGGTGGCCAAAAAAAAGTAAATTTTGCTGTACAATGGGAAATTAAGTGATTTGAGTACTCCAGAGAGATCCAAAGCTGCTTTCTGATTATGTGACCCCGTTTTGACAGTTCCCTTATCCATGATGCTGAGTTTCCTAGAAACTTGCCTTTGGCGCCAGCCAGATCTCCAAAGCTGAGCCAGCTAGTCTGTTGACTAGTTGACAATGTAGATGTGTTCCTAACTTCAGTGAGTGGAAACAGCAGTGCACTCATAACATTAAGCAAGATATTCCAGTGAACAATACAGTAGAAACAGTTTTTCCTCTTGAACTACAGATTTTGAGAGGTCTCCGCTTGATTTCTTCAGGTGTGAGGTATTCTTGATAGAAAAGTCACAGCCTTGGTCACCTTGAATAACCTGTGGGAGGTGACCAAGTCTTCATGGTTCACTTTTTGGTCTTTGGCCACAAAATTGATGGTGTTTTTCTACCAAATACCATGAACATTCTCTCTTGGCAGCTTCACTATTTTTTCTGCACTGACTGCTTGCCCTGCCACTCATGGGATACCGTTTATTTTCATAGATAATATATTCAAAAGACATTGTTTTCCCATAAGGATATGACAATGATAAGATAAACCTTACTCGTCCTTCTGTGAGTTGAATAGTAGGGATATCTCAAGCCAAAGAGCATACTCATATGTGCTAAAGATGCCCCATAATTAAAAATACCCTCTAAAACTATCTTTATTTTACAGATACAGAATGACAGAAACAAGGTTTTCAGTTCTTCTAATAAGTAGTCTTGCTATAGTAATTTCATTATGAAAACCATCTGGACTGACTTTTGCTTTGCAAATATACGAACAGAGAAGAAATGGATAGCGTTTTGTTGCTTTTGTTGAGGAACTCAGTCAACTGCTCCTCCAGTCTTGTTTGAATGGGATAAATGGTGGAGATATGCTGCTCTTAACTAGCTTTTTCAACACACTTCTTCCTGAAAGAGCAAAAAGCTGGCAAACTTCAACTTCAACTCCTTCTTCCTAGAAACACTTGATGTTTGTTTACTGCAACCTCAGGGAAATTGCAATGCCTATGTATTCAGTGGAACTGGTCACTCCGTCTTGCTTTGCCATTCATTTTTGTCATTTATATTTGTTTCAGTGACCTGGACGTGCATGAAATTTTCAAATCACATCAGTTTTTCTTTTCTCCCAAAACGACAATACTTTTGATTGCATGGCCATTCCATTGAATATCCCTCTCCTCATCCACAGACCTTTTGTTTGGTACAGTATTGCCAGGGTCACTACTGGAATCTGAAGGTGGAAGTCAAATGTTAAGTGTGTGGGGAGGTCCATAATGAAACAATAAGCGTCATTAATATGGTATGTTTATTCAGAAGCTTTACCAACAGACATTTTGCTCTCTGAGAAGACTGCTTTAGGAAGAGCTCTGACTGGCTTGACAGACAAGCTTGCTCGGAGCAGTTCCAGATGTCCTCTCTTCGTTGCTGGGATTACCATATGCTGTAGGATTAGTTAGAATGGACTCTTCACAGAAGGACAACATTACTCATAGCTAAACGTGCTGTGCTTTAAAAACTGATTTTATTACGTGTGGTTGGTCTCAAACGCTTTCCAAGAACAATTTTTAAAGGCTATGCCATAGTCACATTGCCTTCTGGTAAAAAAAAAAAAACACTTAACAATTTCTACATCACAGCACTCTTTTTAATGTGTGTGGGGCCTAAAAGCTGGTTTTGAGTTCTAGTACAGTTGTGGTGGGTACAAAATCAAGCACTGTAGGTACATAGCACCCAACATAAAAGCTAGAAAAGAAGCCTTTTTCAAAGCTATTGATATGTGTCCTGATTAGGAGTGAACAGAGTAGGAAGAGTGTTTAATAGAACTCATTGATATAATTGTTTATTAACGGGCATAGTTTATGGAGCTTACTTCTTTCTAATAGAGTGTCAAAGTAGACTGGTAGTTCTCAGGTGGTGGATCTTCACTGACTCCCAAGTACACACTCACAGTACTGATTGGGCAGTCCTTTGTAGATCTGATCCCATGCTTAGCCAAGTCGTAAGGTGTCTCTGAAGTTTCTCTGTTGGGTAGTTCAGGCCCTAAGAATTTACGATTCACAAGTGGTTATCTTCTGCCTCCTGTTTGTCTCAACTTTACCTCTGAAGAGAATACTTCTAGTAGACATCTGCCTCTCTCGCTACCCACACTCAGAGCCCACAGTTGAAGTTGTGCAAATAAATTGTAACTGCCATGCCTTCGTTTCCCTGGATCACCCTGTGAGACTTTGGCAGGGCCAGATACTTGAGTACTTTGCAGCTGGTTGTTGAGTGGCCAAATAAAAAGTCAAAGGTTTTACCTTTTGGATTGCAAAGCAAAAGCTAGATTCTCTCAGGGGTTGGGGTTTTTTAAAGTGATAGCAAAGCTTTCGCAGAGACTCATCTGCCACAGTTAAACAATAGTTGGCTGTGGAAATGCAACTGTACTGAGTTTGATTGCCCTCTGCTCTTGGAAGGGAAGCAGTGTCATAATGCTGATTTTCCTTTTTTTTTCAGGATGATTATGATAAACTGCATCTGTGCAGTCAGCCAAAACTGAGTCACTCCACTAGGTGATCATGGGCATAAGCTTAGTCAGGGGAGATTCAGGTTGGATGTTAGGAAGTATTTCTTCTCTGAAAGGGTTGTCAGCCACTGGAATAGGCTGCCCAGGGAGGTGGTTGAGTCCCCATCCCTGGATGTGTTTAAGAATAGGGTGGATGAGCTACTTGAGGATATGGTTTAATGGGGATTAGGGATGGTTGGACTCGATGATCTCTAAGGTCTTTTCCAACCTAGAAATCTATGAATCTATGAATCTATGGCACTGCGTACTTTCTCCTAAAAGTAGCAGAGCTGCCCCATATCACCACAGGTGTGATGTTAAACACCTAATCTGGAGTCAGGGCTTGCTGAGACTCTGGGTAAACAGTGCTTATGGGGATAGCTGGGCTGGTTTTCCCCTCCTCTTACCAAGGGTTTGCCCTACAAGGCCTCTAGCATTTCCCTGTATTTTGGTGGAAATGGAGTCAATGCAGCTGTTCCCAGAAGGTAGGTTATTCAGTGCTTTAACAGATTGGTGGTTCTCTGTTTCAGTGCTACTGTGGGCTTATTTATGAAGGCAGATGGGAGTGCTGAGGTGGAGTTGCCAGCACCCTGGAAAACTTGAGGCATAAGACCAACAGTTTCCTCAGATCAAAAAGTCTTTTTTCTTTTTAAAAATAAGAGTAGGCAATAGATGACTCAACAGCAGGAGACCTTAGGCCAAGGAGTTGTCTCTGAAAAGACAAAATTACTCAAATTGCTTTATAACAGATTTCTTGATTTATAATCTCCCATCCTTTTGTTTGTTTGTTTGTTTCCATTTTTGCAGACATTTGTGTTTTCCCTGGTGTTCTCCAAATCTCAGATGTTTTGGGTGAGCTAATCATTGTGATAGAACTGTATCCATCCTTTTTTTTTTTGCAGAGAACCTGTAGCTTTGGAGGATTTGACTTGACAAATCGTTCCCTTCATATTGGAAACAGTTCTGACCAAATGGTGAGTTTAAGACAAGAAGGCGCGGACTTGAAATAGCATTACATGAAATGCGCAATAGGGTTATAATAGACTGAAGGATAATTTAGGTCTGTAATAACAGTTTGAGGATCCAAGAAAGCAGAGTGTCTTTGTTAACCTCAAACTTCCTTAGCTTTGAGAATAACATACCCACCCATATCCATGTGTGTATAAGTATTTATATACCATATGTGTAAAGAGGCAGGAACAAGTGATCAAAGCGCAGATCTGGGGACACATCTGTGGGCTATTCTTATGTATGACTTCCTCAGAGCATCACCCCAGGCAAAACACGATTACTATATTTTCTTGGTAAAAATATTTACTGTTTGGAATGATGAGGCAAACTTTCATTCGCTGAAGATCTGCAAGTTATTTGGGTGGAAGTCATTATGTAAGAGATTTATTATTTGTTTTCTCATTGTATCTAAGAGCTCTGGAGTAGACCAGGATCCCATTGTGCTGGGTGCTGTGCAATTGATCTCAGAGCTCTTTGTGTTTTTTAAAAAAAAAAACACCTCCCCAGAGAATATAATTCCATTTTGTGTTACTCATGTTGATCCCAGTGTTACTGTTGATCAGCCTGCAGCCAAAAATAACAGAACAGAAATGAGCCAGAACATTATATCAAATGAAATTGCCAACGTATTTTTTCCTTTTGCCCATGTATGTTTTTCTTTTCTGTTTTGACATTGGCTCTGATAACTTCTCTGTTCACTTAAATCAAGTCTAAATCGTGAAATATTTTATACGCCAGCGTTATATTATTTTTTGTTTCAGTTGTTTTTTTTGAGGTCGTTTTTTATTTTCTGATTATTTTTTTAACATCATAAATTACCCCTAAATTGGCCAGAACTGTGGGTGGTTATTTTATTCATCAGTTTTTCAACTCAGTAAAAAAGTTAACTTCCAAACTTAAGTATTTGTATTTAAACATAGATACTTTGACATATTTTGTTCAGATTGGTTTTGATATAGGAAGGTGTGAAATCTAGATGTTACATTTTTCCCTACTAGCATCATTAGTGGGAGAGATCCAGTGCACCAGAATAATGTATGCAGATCAAGGTTTTTTTTCTTGGAAACATTTAAGTCCACTAAGTGGAAGGTTTTTTTTCCAAAAAGGTGAGGCAAAGGGCTGTCCTTAATTTCTGCTAAAAGACCAAAGTTACCAAAGAATTTGTAATCACAAACAACTTGTAAAGGAAAAAAATACAGAATTGTCTGAAATGGAGTATTAGCTGAAATTCAGAGAAACTGTTTGGGAGAACATTAGTAAAGTAGCAAACATGCATAGATTTGGAAAAAAAAGGTAAATCTCTTTTGTAGAGCACAGTGTACACTTATTTCAGAGTTTGTTATCTTATGTACGTAAATTGTCCTCAGAAGGATTACTGAACCAAGTCAGAGACCAAATTCAGTAGTCAATCTATTTGGCCAACAGATTTTGGTCCTTTTTGTGTTGTGATTTTTGGTGTATCCTTGCCAATGGAGGGTGCTGGTAGTAGCTGTAATAGAGCTGCCTTGCCATGGTTCCTGACACGCTGTAGAACAAAGACCGTGTTTAACATAACGCTGCCTGGACAATCTGAATAAGGGCTGAGTCATACAAGTAAGTTTGGCAAAATGTCAACTGATCCATGTTCATTCTTTGTGTGTGGTTGTGACATAAGTAAATGCTAGGTATCTTAAGCTGGTTTAGAAAAGGTTAAATGCGTTCAAAGCAACTGACCTTTGTCATCCACTATATACAGACCAGCTAATTTAGTTCAGCAGTACCCTCTCGTGTGTCTTAAGAATAGCCATGCAAGTGTAACCTTCTACCGTGGTTGCTGGATTTAGTAGCTGCTTTTTTTTTATTTTATAAACAATCCTCAGTAAAACCACAGAGTCTGTCATCAAGAGAAGTTAACTGAATGCCTATCTGAAAATAAAAAGTTAATTTAGTTAATTTGGGTAGCCAAATGTAGGTATCCCTTGTGTATATATATACACACATACACACACACGCAGAGATATATTTGGCTAAGATCTCAAAGGTACCTTTACTCCTGTTAAACTGTATGTAGTGTTGACCAACATGAGCCACAACCACTGTTGTATGTCATGTCAGGAGGGCTTAGCCTGAAATCGTGGAGTTTTCTCTCAGGTCAGCAACTTACCTGAAACCCAAAAGGATAAAGGCATCCTAACAGATGCCAACACATCTGCCCACAGTACCTGCAGTGAAGGTTGCAAATTAGGCCTTAGGAGTAAGGTACAGCGGACTGCTACAGCGGTTTGCACAAGGTCTCAACAGTGAATTTAAAGCAGTAAACAGGGCACCATGCTGCTGTCCTGTGTCTGCCTGGATACCTCTGCAATGACTGCTGACTGAGGACAAAATTGCTCTCATATTTTATAGACTTAAACCGTGTTTTCTTTTGCAGGGTAAAGAAGGAGACTTTGTTTATAAAGAAGTGATCAAATCACCCTCTGCCTCCCGTATATCTCTGGGCAAAAAGGTGAAGTCTGTAAAAGAAACTATGAAGAAAAGGATGTCTAAAAAATATAGCAGCTCTCTGTCTGAGCAGGTATGTAAGGTCTGCAATGGAATCCACTTAATAATGTAGAAGTGATAATCAATATTGATTCTCATGTTTCAAGGCATCTCTGAAGAAATTTCTAACAAGACAACGTGGTGTGGCTTATTCCTATATTCTTATAAAATCCCTCACTGTGAAATGGTGTCCTACAGATGCCAAACCATGAAAATGTGTTTTCAGATTTTCATTCAAGTAGCTCATCAGCAGAAGCCTGTGGTTGATGGCATTACACGTCTTGCTCTGTATTTCCATTTCTTTCTTTCTCATCATCATTTATTAAGGGAACCTGTCTGTGACACAGGGTCACAGTAATACATTTAATCTGAAATTTACACCTTAGTTGAAATTCCCAGCATAACTTCACGTACACGGTTTCTCTCTGCTATTACAGATCTTTTCTCCATCATAGCTTGCCCTCTGCAGCAGCCTGTTAAAACAGATGCACAATGCAGTCAGAAAGGGGCATCCCATGGAAGATTTTCCTATCATTCTTTCATTACAGATTTTTATAGCTTGTTCTTAAAGGAAACCTGAAGTACACGAGTTATGAATTAGGCCTTGAATTTCGGTTGGCCATGGAACAATTGCTGTCTTTTTTCCTTTTGAAATACTTCGGGTTCCTTCCTCTGGTGGAGCATCAAAAATTCTCCGGCGTTTGTTGAAAACCAATCTTTCCGCTGGAAAGGTGCTGCTGCGAGCCGGGCGGTCCGCCCGCAGAGCCCAGCGCTCCCGGGCCGAGACCGCCCCCGCCTGGCCCCGTGCCGGCCGCGGATGGCTGTGGATCCTTGCAGCCCCCAGGAGTGGGAAAGGACAGGGGTCGTGCCCCACCAGATCCGCCCGTTGGTGTTAACGCAAAGCCGTAGTGCCTGTAAACGAAGCGGTTCGTAACCTTCAAAATAGCTGCCCCGGAGTGCAGAATCTGGAGACGGCGTAGAGAGGCAGAAACGTGACCAGTTCCTAACAGTGAATTCTGCAATTCTTCGCAACGTTGGAATCCCTTTCCTGTAAAACTATAGCCACACTTGTTCATAACCAGGGGCAGTGCTACAGTCACGGACATTTAATTTAAATTTACAATTAAAATATTTTAAGATCTAACATGATTTGATATTGATAAGAAGATGCTTTGGTGTCTGACTGGCCTTACAGTGCCCCTCTGCAAAGTCTGCCTAAGAAAGGGATGCTTTGAGAAATTGGTTTACAGTGAGTTAGCAATGCTTCTGCTTTCTAGCTCTCTCCAAGATTGACTTGACCTCTGAAGTGATATGCTGGGATGACTTTTTTTTTTCTGATGATTCAGCAGCATGGAAATCATAGAATCATAGAATGGTTTGAGTTGGAAGGGACCTTCAAGATCATCTAGTTCCAACCCCTCTGCCACAGGCATGGACACTTTCCACTACATCAGGTTGCTCAAAGCCTTATCCAGTCTGGCCCTGAACACCTCCAGGGATGGGGAATCCACAACTTCTCTGGGAACCTATTCCAGTGCCTCACCACCCTCAGAGGGAAGAAATTTCTTCCTTATACCTAATCTAAATCTACCCTCTTTCAATTTAGAGCCGTTACTCCTTGTTCTATCCCTACATGCCCTTGTCAAAAGCCCTCTACATCTTTCTTGTAGGCCCCCTTTAGGTACTGCTTTAAGGTCTCCCCAGAGTCTTCTTCAGGCTGAACAGCCCCAACTCTCTCAGCCTGTCTTCATAGGAGAGGTGCTTCAGCCCTCGAATCATCTTTGTGACCCTCCTCTGGACCCGCTCCAACAGCTCTCTGTCCTTCTTATGTTGGGAGCTCCGGAGCTGAATGCACCACTCCAGGTGGGGTCTCACAAGAGCAGTGTAGAGGGGCAGAATCACCTCCCTCGACCTGCTGGCCACGCTTCTTTTGATGCAGCCCAGGATACGGTTGACTTTCTGGGCTGCAAGCGCACGTTGCCGGCTCATGTTGAGCTTCTCATCAACCAGCACCCTGAGTCCTTCTCCTCTGTGCTGCTCTCAATCCATTCTACATCCAGCCTGTACTTGTGCTTCGGATTGCACCAACCTACATGCAGGACCTTGCACTTGGTCTTGTTGAACTTCATGAGATTCTCACAGGCCCACCTCTCCAGCCTGTCAAGATCCCTCCGGATGACATCACACCACACAGCTTGGTGTCATCTGCAAACTTGCTGAGGGTGCACTCTAATCCACCGTCCATGTCACCGCTGTTAAACAGCGTGGGCCCCAGTACCAACCCCTGAGGAACACCACTCATTACTGTCCTCCACTTGAACGTTGAACCGTTGACTACAACTCTTTCAGTTCGACCATCCAGCCAATTCCTTATCCACCGAGTGGTCTATCCGTCAAACCTGTGTCTCTCCAGTTTAGAGACAAGGATGTTGTGCAGGACAGGGTCAAATGCTTTGGACAAGTCCAGATAGATGATGTCAGTTGCTCTTCCCTTATCCACCAATGCTTTCATCTGAAAGTTTTATGACCACACATCTCCATGAAAACTCTTCTTGTATGCAAGCTACGGTTATTTTGTTTTCAAACTTTTTGGCATAGTTGTTTCAGAATATTTGTACCTTTCTGACATCATGACTCGAACTATGTGCCAGTATCTCTCTCTGCATTCTAAAAACCAAGCAAAAGCTGTTCTGGCCGCAAGTATCTGCTGCTTTGCTTTAACTCTGCTTCACAGAGGCTGACAGAACTTCAATTTAGGAAAGACCCTTTTTGATTTCCTGTAATGCTTGACTGAAAGAAAAGAGAAATTGCCTCACCTATTGTGCATACAGCAAAATGTTTCTATGTTTATGCATTTATGTTCGTGAGTATATACACCATGCACAGGCTGCATTTTCTGGTTAATTTATTTTTTCTTCAAGGTAAATGAGCAAAGATATCAGCAATTCAGTGAAAAAAAAAAAAAAAAGTACATTGCTGTGTGTCTCACTTGCAATGTCTGATTTGTTTGTATTCATCTTTGTACAAAATCCTGATTCAGAAAGATGAATTTGGCATTAGCTGTTTTGCAGGTACAGCTGGTAAAGGTATTGTGTGTCATTAAAACCTTTGAATTGGGAGTTTTGTGTAATGTTTCTTTCTACTTATAATGCTAGCTTTTTCAGACTGGACTGTTTGCTCCTGACCTCACTGTCATGCCTAATAATGTGGGGTTTCTGCCACAGCTGAGTACTACTAAATAAGTAGATAAACATAGAAGGTTTCATCCTATCTGATAAAGAGCAAGAAAACAGAATCTCTTTCCTTGGAGATGAATAAACAGCTCCTGTCCGTGCCTATGTTCGTTTACCAAACTGAAACGAGTCAATCCCTTTCAGGAGTCCAGCCCTGGGGTCATGCCAGGTTCTCCGCAGTCACCACCACCAGACACTGACTCCTTGGACAAACCCAAGCTGAAAGCCGGTGGCTCAGTAGAGAGCCTGAGGAGCTCCTTAAGCGGTCAGAGCTCAATGAGTAAGTTCGCTTGTAATTGTGTTGCTCCGTTTCTGTGGCTTCGGAGAGAAGAGATCTCCACAGTAAGCAGAATCAGAGAGAGTCAAAGCTGAAACAGTGGTTAAAAAGTAGAAAGGCTGATGGGTTAGTCATTAAGGGTTTACAAAGAACCGTAAGCTCTTTGGTGCAGAGACAATCTTTTTTTCTTTGTATTTATACAGAGCCCTGAAAAAGTGAAATCCTGCTTTCTGGCTGGGTCTGCTGGGTCCTGCTTATAATATAAGTGATTGGAGTGAGAATTACAGTCCTTGGCCAGTAGGAAACGAGCTCATCTTTATACTAGATTTCTCCTGGACACTCCTGATGGGCTTCCCATCCCCATCCAGAGAGACCTTGAGATTCTTTCATTAACTAGTTACGGGAGTATTATTTAAAACCTCTCTGGTTAAGATTGTCTCTACACAAAACAGAGCTTAAGCGGGACACAGATGGTGTGAACTTCCTTCACTATGAATTACTGACCAATATAAACCAAGAAGATGTTGGGAAAATAACTAAAGGGAAAGCTCCATTTTTTTTAAATAACTGAAAGTGTGTTCTAAAAATCAGCTGCCATTTTTGTTGTTGTTGTAATAGCAATACAAAGTTATGCCATAAAACCAAATTTATGGACACGGGGATTCTGGAACCCTCATGCAGAATTCAGAGCTCGTTTTCCTCACACCGCTGTTTTTTTTGTGGGCAAAACTTCCCAGAAAGATGACATCTCCTGTATGTACCACGGATGAGACACTAGTTAAACAGTGCTTCAGTTAAATATTGAGAAGCTGAATTTGGGAAAATAGAAGTCCTAAGTAGATTGACTAACTCTCCCATCACATGTGTATATAAGAAATAGTAGCATTTAAAGACTTTTAACTTTGATTAGCATGTTTTGTAGAAAGAAGACTCATTTTCTGTCTTGCTTCTGTTTCTGAACCTTCTTCACAAAGAGTTTCTTTTTTGTGGACTTATACTATGTCTCTCACACAGGTGGTCAGACAGTAAGCACAACAGATTCCTCAACCAGCAACAGGGAGAGTGTGAAATCAGAAGATGGTGATGATGAAGAGCCTCCTTACAGAGGACCTTTTTGTGGAAGAGCCAGGGTTCACACTGATTTTACACCAAGTCCTTATGATACAGACTCTCTGAAGCTCAAGGTACCAGCTATATCTGTTTTTAAAGGGTCAAACATTTATTTTGGCAAAATTCTTAACTAAGAGCTCTTTGGAAGAACGATAAAGTCATTAAAAGACTAAGAATTTTATATGTGTTTTCTGAAGCCCTTTAACCTGTTATTCTGATACATTTAAGATTTCATTGAATTACAGCTAAATGTTATAGAACATAAGTATTAGTATTTCTCCACGTCCAGGGAAAGAAAGACACTTGCGTCTTTAGTTTCTGGAAAAATAAAAATGTGCCACAAATTCCTTTCCATTTTCCAAGTGTTTTGTTTGAAAGATTGGAAAAATACTGTCTGCCACAATGAATTAATCCATCAATGGAAAAATTTTCAAAATCCTTGGAAGAAACGTGGATGTGCCTGCACACAGCATCTCTTAAAGGCATTTCAGTTAATGTAACTTGTTTTGAGTTAATATTGAATTACTTTGCTGACTGTGAGTTGTCACCTCCCTTTGATTTTTTTCTGGATATCAAGTTTTACTATTTTTAGTTGTGCTGTATTCGATTCAAACTGTCCGACTCCTTACATTCATTACTTAAAATTCCAAGGGCAGCTAATTCTTATTAAAGCAGATGCATGTAAGGTAATCTCTTTAAGGATTCAAAAACAGTTATGCATCCATTTCTTTGTTGTGGTCAGGAGCACTATTGCTTAGGTGCACTTAGGAAAAGCAATAGTGTTGCGTGGTTCCTTCTGAGCATGTTCTTATTTGTACCAGTTTCAGATAGTTGCACAGCTTAGAAACATTTGTACAAAACAGCAGTGATGTACTACTGGGGTATAAACAAGTTTGTGAATCTGGACAGTTGGGGTCCATTCAGGGTTCTTGTGTTGATGTGGTCTGTGGACTTAGGGATGTCACTTAATTCCCTTTTCTTCCATTTGTAAAACAAGTGTAATCAGACGTTTTTGCAAGAGCTGTGGTTAACCTTTTGAAAACTAAAGAGTGTTGTCCATTCTGTGTACATGAAAATCTAAGAGAAAGGGAATGTGTTTGCCTGAATATCCATCAGAAAGCATGCCTAAATGGCTTTCTTGCTTCTTTGGCCTGCAGAAAGGTGACATCATTGATATAATCAGCAAACCCCCCATGGGCACTTGGATGGGCCTGTTGAACAACAAAGTTGGCACTTTCAAATTTATCTATGTGGATGTGTTAAATGAAGAGGAAGAGAAGCCAAAGCGTCCCACCAGGAGACGCCGGAAAAGCAGACCACCCCAGCCCAAGTCAGTTGAGGATCTCTTGGATCGCATCAACTTAAAGGTCTGAATTCTCTCTTTCTGTTGACCTTTCAGTTTTGCTGGTGGGAAAGGGGCCCTACCTTTGGAGTTGTTGGTTTTGAAAGCTGCGCACCAGATTCATAATCCTAAGGATCGTGACACCACTTATCAGAATCGGTTCTTAGCTGTAGAGTGAAAATAGCTGAGGCCAGGCAGAACGGCCTGTCAGGCTCGATGCAGTACTGCAGGCAGCAAGTTGTATGCTCTCAGAGACCGTAAATCGTTGTGTAGTATGGCTACTATGGAACGTGTTTCAAAAGCAGGCAAAAAGTGTAAAATAACAATAGTTGCCCTGTCTTTAAAGAGGATTTTTTTTCCCATGTTTCTGTTCAGAAGAGCAAGGGATAAACTGGTGGGGCTATTGTTCGCTCTTTGTACTTCTCCCTTCATACGGAGCTGTGCCATATTGTTCATCCAGGTAGCATGCTACCCAGGCCATTTAATACAGTGCATTCCAAATACAAAAAAATGTGCAGCATTCTAGTTCTGGCACAGCTACCTTCCTGAACTCCAAGCAATGTTTATACCAGCTATCATCCTATAATTTTGCTGTTATACAGTGGTTTGCATTTGCTAAACTACTGCTTTTTTTTTTTGCTAGTTATGAAAATCTCTTTTAGTATCTTTATTGGCAAAACAAGTTGTATAAATATATTGCCTTACAGCTGTCAATTTTTTTTTTTCCCTTTCATGCAGGAGCACATGCCCACTTTTCTGTTCAATGGTTACGAAGATCTGGATACCTTTAAGCTTTTAGAAGAAGAAGATTTGGATGAACTGAACATCCGAGATCCTGAGCACAGAGCTGTTCTCCTCACAGCAGTGGAACTTCTACAGGAATATGATAGTACGTGGGATGTTTGAGGTTTTAAGTTTTACTAGAGCTCTGCCAAGAACCTTGTGAACCCCTTAAAGCAGAAAACTGGTTCCAGGATTTTGACCTTTTTTTTTTTTTTCCCTGATCTATTTATTTCCAGGGTAATCCTGTGTAACAACATGTTGATTTTTGAAGAGTGACTTAAGACTTGCATTTGTTCTGCCAGAATTCTTTTGTTCGTGTAAGCCCTGCTACCCAACTTATTCAAGTGACCTCAAGTGTACAAAACATAACCTTTAGAATACCGATGTTCAGGAATAAATCCTGAGATAACCCACTCAAAATAAAAAGCTGAGGCATGGAGAATAGGAAAGAAGAAACTTCTAGACTAGAGAGAAAAGATTGAGGTTATCAAGGGTGAGAAAAAGATCAAGCCCAGATGGCTGTGGAGAAGGGTAATGTGATTTAAACTTTCTCTTATTTCATCTGCACATGCATATGATTCTTGGACTGAGAATTGCAGGGTTGTACAGGTAGCTTCGGGTTGTACACATGACAACACAGTAGTGATTTTCAAAGGGAGGAAATATGTCAGTGAAGAGCAAAGAGTGAAAGACAGTGAACCCAACTATTTAAGGTCCAGCAGTGCAATTCTGCCTGTTGTACAAGTGGTCTCAGGCAAGTTGCAGAGGTGAGGGAAAGCAGAGTAAGCCATGGCAGTTAAATTCAGTAGTGTTTTTGCCACACTGGAGGAAGCCACACTGAGGAATCCCACGCCTTAGTCATGATAGAGTCGAGTAATTTGAAAAGCAAGTGTAACTTGAAACAGGAATTTATACGTGCTTGATACCTAGTTGCAGTAACCTAAGACACTACCGTATTTCCCCTTCGTTCCTAAGTGTCAGCAGAAGTTTAGTATCCCACTTAGCCGAATCAGTGGAATGGATTGTGAGGGCTTTCTTAGCTGCTTCTATGCAAAATGGTATGTTTTAGCTTAAACTGCCTTAGCAGCACTTTAAACAGCTGCTTATTAAGTGGCCAGTGCTTAATTCTGTCATAGAGAGATGTGTGGTTAGTATCTCTGGACAGTGCTGTGTGGCCTGAGCTTTCACTGACATATAGCTTTCTTGTTAATTTCATTTCCCAAAGAGGCATCCATGCTTTCTCCACCCACCTCTGCCTCCAATAAAACTGCAGTTGCAGAATTAGATTCTTTTCACTTACATTAGAGTAGCTTTTCATCATCTAATATGAGCTTCTCTTCATTATTTGCAGACCTATTTAGAATACTCACTTCCCTGAAGTAATACTTTTTCTTTTAAGGCCTTTCAATTTTGGTTTGAAAACTTGAAGAACTATGGGATGTGGTGGTTGGAAAGTACGAATTCCAGCTCCAAGTCAGTGTGATGAGGAGAAAGAGAAGTGGGGACTAGGCAGCTGGAACCTGGGAGGGGCAACAGCACTTAGTTCCACCCTGTAATTACCTTTCATGTACTGAGAATAGGAATTGGAATATCCATTTCTGACATTTTATTGCAGGGGAAAAAAAACACAGCATAAACTGTTATCTTTGCATCATGAAGTTGGTTGTCTGTATCTTCAGCTTCAGATTTAGTTTCTTTACAAACTACAATTTCTGAGTAAATTCCTGGAATCTGGCCTATGCAGCCTGGATGGACCACACTTGAGGGTTGGCTCTTTGCACATACCAAGGAAGGAAGGAAGGAATTTTTACCACTAGTCTCTCCGTTGTCACTTCCTCCTTCATTAGAAGACAGTATCTGACTTTGCCAGACCCACTCCTGATGCTTCTTCTTGGTCCCTTCTGGAAAGCAGGTCAGGGTTAGGATTTTATTCTTTTTCACTTGATTTAGTTCTTTTCAGTGCTTTTTGCTTTTGTTTTGGTTGTTGGTTTTTTTTAAGTCTTAAAAAGAGCTTTGACACCATCATTTTAAATACATTTCCGTGGTTGTAAGTTGTAGGACTTGGCCCCAAGGCAGCTGAGGCACACACGTGGTCCATTCTGCTTTCATTATGTACCACGTTGCTCCCTCACAGGCATGCTGAGGCTGTTGCTTAATCCTTTACCAAACAGAATGTTTCCAACATTTGTGATGGCTGTTCCTAATCCTCACTCTTTTCTAAAACAGCAATCTGATACAATTAACATTATAGGGAAGATAATAGAATCACAGAGTCGTTTAGGTTGGAAAAGACCTTTAAATCATCAGGTCCAACCATTAACCTAACACTGCCAAGTCCACCACTAAACCATGTCCCTAAGCACTGCATCTACACGTGTTTTAAATACCTCCAGGAATGGTGACTCAGCCACTTCCCTGGGCAACCTGTTCCAATGCTTGAACAAATTTGGTGAACAAATTTCTCCTAATATCCAATCTAAACCTCCCTTCACACAACTTGAGGCCATTTCCTCTTGTCCTATCACTTGTTACTTGAGACAAGAGACCAACACCCACCTCACTACAACCTCCTTTCAGGCAGCTGTAGAGAGCGGTAAGGTCTCCCCTCAGCCACCTTTTCTCCAGGCTAAACAACCCCAGTTTCCTCAGCTGCTCCTCATAAGATTTGTACTCTAGACCCTTCACCAGCTTCATTGCCCTGCTTTGGACACACAGATAATGGTGTTGAAAATGGCACGTTGAGAAGTTCAGCAGGATTTTCTGTTTGCCTGTTTTTCACTGTATTCTCGCATCCTCTAGGTAACAGCGACCAGTCAGGATCTCAGGAGAAACTTCTCATTGAAGGCCAAGGCCTAACCGGATGCTCTCCTCGGGATTCTGGCTGCTACGAAAGCAGTGAAAACCTGGAGAATGGTAATGGTGACAGCAATGAGCCTTATAATCTCTGCAGCCATTTTTCAGTAGATAACTTCATATGGTTCCTGCTCCTGTTCCTAGCTTGACTTTCTCCCTTGCTCTGACTACCTCTTTCCCTCTTGGCTTGAGCCACTTGTTATCATTGCTTCTGTTTCTAATTTATTTATTTGCATTGGCAGGAAACAGATCACATTTCACGAATCATCTTTCTTTTGTGATCCTAAGGCAACAGACACTCTCACTGCCATTCCCTGCCTTCGCCACTCCCTGTGGTGTTACCATGCAGCTGTGCCTCATGAGGCTTGCACTATTTACACTCCAACAGCCCATGTCTGAGGGACCGCTGGCAACAGAGAAGTCACTGAATTCCACTGAGATTAGGAGGATTTCTACAAAAACTTTTTAGAAAAAATGTTCTCTGTTTTAGGCCATATTTTTGTGTTTGCTTAGATTGCATGTTGCATTCTCCTTTGATCAGAAGCCAACTGCAGAGATTTAGGACTTTTTAGTGTATGAACACTAGCAAGTTAAATTAATTGACAAGTTGACAAGGAAATAAACTATGAAAAAAAAAATGCTTATGATACGAATTCCTAGTACCTTATCTTGCATCAGTGAAAGGTCATGCACTGAAAAATTTTCAAGACAGATGATAATAGAGATTACTCTCTCTGTTCTGAAGAAATCAAGTTGTCGTGCTGACTGAGCATGCTTTACTTGAGGGATGGTGTAAACTTGTCATTAGGGATGAAATATTAAAATAGATGAAAATTTTGAATTTGGCATTATCACTTCAAGCATTTAAGCCATGGCTTGGCCTCAGACTGCCTGGTTTCATTGCTAACATCCAGCATAAACAGGAAACCAAGAACAGAATAGATAGGGATACTGTACACCCCTTGTAGCGGCCAATTTTCCAACTTAAAATATGAGCCAAAGATCCTTCTCTTAATGTATGCATTTTCAGTCAGTCTGCCACTCAGAAACAACCATTTATTGAAGAAAATTGAAATTTGCTTTCAAGCTGAATGCCTGAAATCAGCAATATACTAAATTCCTGAAAGCAGAGATTTTTTTTTTTTCCTTGACTATGAATCCCCATACAGCAGGCATGCTGGAATATAATCATAGCTAAATATATGGCATATGTGACAATTTTCTTTCCTTTTTATCTGTAAGTGCCATCATAATGATAGCTGTAGCACTGAAGTTGAATTGCTGCTTGTACATTTTCCTTATTTTAACAATATAATAAAGTCTTTAGAAAGCAATTGTCATTGCCTGTCTGCTTAGATATTTACTACTACATTTAAGCTAATATTTCTGTCTGAGTTTTGCAGAATGTGTAATACCACTGAAGATTTTTATATTGCTTTTCATGTATGGCTTGCTGCATATCTGCATAATTTTTGCTCACGAATGCATTTAGTGCTTGTTTTGACAACCATTATGAAAAGAACATTTGGTATGGGATTCATTTTGAGATTTTGTCAAGGCTGGTTAATCTGAAATGTGCTCCACCTTCTTTGCAAAGTTCATGGACCATAGTTGTTTATATGCATATTGTTTTCAAAATTTGTTGGATTCTCATCTGTTAAAATAAGGATAATCTTTTGTCTAGTATAAACATCATAACGTGCAGATCAGCAATAATAAACTGCACTCTATCATAAAGGGAAAATGCTTTCTGAGAAGAAATTGGTCATCATATTTTCTAGGGAACAATTTTACATAATATTTTGATGACTAGTATAGTGTCCTGATTTGGGCTGATATTGGACCTTTTGGCATCAGTCTAAGATTTCAGAGCTGCTCTTACATTTTGGCTAGAAAATGGTTTGCCATGTACAATGGCAGTGGTACAGATGTATCTTTCATAGGTACTTCTCAGGGTCCCACTGCAGAAATACTTGGGTATTCTCATTAGGTATCCAGAATGTACTCCCAGCAGCATTGTGATTTTATTCCAATTTACAGAGAGCAAGGGATGTTCAGTTTGTGACCTATTCCATGTTAGAACGGAAGAACGTAAGAGCAGAAAGCACCGTGATCACTAGTCCATATAGTCCCATCCTCTGTTTGAAACCAGGCAGAGAGAGGAAGCTCTCCTTTAGACTTCTGACGATGGTGCGGTTGTTGAGCTTGTTTTGCATGCAAGCGTTGTCTATCTGAGACACATTTGGAAACCATATTGGAAAGTCACAAGACTGCCCAAAAGCAGATAGCTAGAGAACAGTATAGGAACAGAGCAAGCGCATTTGATGCTTCCCAGGGTACTCTTGGGGAGTGAGTCATTTAAGGACTTAAGGACTCCAAAATCTGGGTACTGTTACCTGGCAGTCATCCATTTTCCTGAAACAGTTTCTGTTTATGAACATCCCTGGTCTTCCATAGAACCTTAACAGTGTCTAATATAGACCTCTGTCATACTCCTTCCCAAGTCATCTGTTTTCTAGGCCTCTGAGAAGGCATATTAAGTATTCCTTATAGGTCATTCATGTCCCTGATCATGCCTGGCTTCTTTGAACCTTTTCTCGTTGTGCTGCATAGCATTTTTAAGAGGAGAGAGGATGTGAAGAGATCAGAATTGCACATGCACTGCGCAGAGCTGAAGAAGCAGACAAACCATGGCTTTGTCAGGTGGGATAAGGGTGTTCTGTAATTTGTTCAGAAACTGAAACCCAGATTTCCACAGTGCCAGGTAGGCATCCTAAGCACTTAAGCGTTCAGTGATAATTAGTCAGAAAAGGAAGCAACAGAACAGGTGGCCACATTGCCTAATGTAATGTGCATTTCTGCTAGTTTGTAATCAGTAGAAAAGTAATGAGGCTAGGATTGTCTTTCGTGTCATCATCTTTGGTGTGTCAATGGTGTTTGAAATGCACACAAAATACAGCCATAGAAAGTAATGCCAAAATGAAGTTAATAAAATCTGGGATCTGGACAGGCCACCGAATGTGTTCTGTGTCTGGTTTTGAGTACTTAAATTTCTGAGGACGATCTTCCATACAGAAAAAAGTTCTAAGAGAAACACTGAAAATTTTTTGCTGTAGCTCTGGTACATCTGGAAATATTCCGCAAGATAATCTCCTTTCTTCTGAGGCAGATGATGACAGGGATTTGAAAAGTTCCTTCTCACTATTCTAATAACAAGAAGTATCATGAGAGGTGGACGGTGTTTGTCTAACAAAAACTGCACCATAGCATTAAACAAAAGAGTGGAAGTATGCCTGTAGCATGAACTGAACCTGGGAACAATATAAACTTTCCATTCATTTTGTGTAAGGACCACTTTTGTTATCTTAGTTTTCACCCAGACACTTGTGTCCTCCTGCACACATTTAAATCAGAGCTGCTACTGTGGTTGACAGCACTATGAAAGGCATTAGGCTGCTTAACTGTACCAGGGAATCACAAGGATGAATTATTATCAAAAATGCTGACATTAAAAAGGTGTCTTAACTCTTACTAGCCATACACTTTAACCATTGTAAGTTTTTTCTTTTTTTTTTTTTCTGAGATAGGCAATGTTACGTTTGTGGACATTGTTTATGTAGTTCTCCACGTTATGAAAACAACTTAAAAACATACTTAAAAGTCTGACTTCAGGAAATACTACTTTCATTTCTTAATGTCTCAGAAGCATAATGAGGTTACACCTGGCAGTCGGGAGGAGGGAAGGAATAGCTAGAAATCACAGCTGCCCTCCTGGTACTGCTCTCGACTTAAATCTATGTAAGAGAAATTACATTCTGGACCCCTGTCCTTTGTACAAAACAGTAGCATTGAACCCAGCACTTTTTTTAAACCATTTTGAAGCATAGAGCTTAAAGATTGCATGTTTGGTTATATACTTTGTAGACAAAATGTTTTGAACTTTCTTCCATTCTCTCCACATTTGTATTTTTATGGAAAACAGGGCTGCGACAAACTAAAAATTTGATTTTACTTTCCCAAAATTTTTCTTTTCTCGTTTTTCTTGGTTTTTTCATCTTCCTTTTTCTATTCCGTATTCTTCTTTTTCCATTCCCAAGCTACTGTCTTTACAGAGACATATCTAATTTCTAAAGAAATGAGATGTTGTTTACTAGATAGCTTTATGGCCTCAGTAAGAGCTTATGTTGCACAGCAGTAGCATTTCTCACAACTTTTCTTTCAGTCTTGAGGTTCCTGAGTGTGCTTTCCTAAAATCAGTATAACCCCTGATCAATATTTTAGATTGAAAAGAAGGTACATGGATTTTGTTATGTAAGCTGTGACAGCAAGCCCCAGACAATATGGTGAATTACTACACAAGTCAGACATGTACTAGCAAATATGAATAATTAAAGAGAGAACTCTCCTTTCCATACTCATTACATATTGACATTAGTGCCTGAAGGCACTAAAAAATGAATGTAACGCTTCTTACACGTGTCTTTTTAATGTGGTTGTAAGTTATTTTCAGAAGGTGGTGGCCTAGCTCTGTGGAAAGGTGCAGGCAGAGAAGTCTTTCCACTACTTCTCTGAGCTACCTGAACTCAAGGTAGTAGCAAGGGAGCTAACTTAATGTGTGATGTGTCTTTATTAGCATTCTGGAGAAATGGTAGTATTTAGCTTGAGTTGAATTATGAGCCGTACAGCTTCTGAGAAAGGAGTTCATGTATGCCCGCATTCATCTTTGTAGGCACACCTTGATTTTGAGTAGAATAACCTTGTTGGCATACCAGTTAAAGCAACCAGCTTTTTTTGAGGGGAATGTTTTCCTTATTTCTCTATAAATGTAACCTCCGTTTTCTTTGCTGGCTTTCTGGATACTTTGTTCTTTAAATTCCATGAGGAAAGAGGCAAGAGAAAGAGAAAGCAAGATATTTCTCTTTTAGGTTGAACAGGTTCTTTCATTCATGTTCAAAGTGAGCAGTGTATGTTATTCAAAGGCAAGCATTGAGCTTCTTTCAGGATAAAGCTTTGAAAGCAAGCTGCATGAGAAGAAAGCATCTGTTGCTTGAAAGTACACCAGGTTACTTTAGTTCCAATGAAGTTAGCAAAACTTCTCAGATCTCTAAAAGTAACTGATCCTTTAATTGGCAGCTATTGATTGCCTATTAATACAGACTTCTGATACCATTTAGGTAAATCTGGGGGGGGTGGTTTTGTTTGATTTTTTTTTCCTCATTGAAAAGCTTTATCTATCCTGATTTTAGAAAGCTTACGATACATGAGGGAAGATATCCCTGTCACCCTGTAAACATAACTGTTCAGGATGTGCTGCCATTCTGAGAGGTCATCTGCTTTGAGACAGTTTACTTCTGTCTTGTTAAAAAGAAAATTAAAAAAATCTGTGCAGTATTTGAGAAATACATTTCATCAATGAATACTCTAATGAGCTCAGTCCCTTTGATCAGAATTTTTCTGTAAAGCAGATTTGATGGACTTTACTGTTTAAAATCAATGGCACGTATCTCAAAAAATACAAACAAAAGCTTCCAAAGAACATGTGAGTCATATTGATTCATGTCATCTTGTCTTAAGTGGTTATAATAAACTAGCACGTCTCTAAGAACTTCCAAAACACTGTGACATGCGAATAAACGTTAAGATTAGTTGCATTTGGAACTCCTTTTTGAAACACTTCTCCATCTCATAGAATAAGACCTTTTTTCCATAAAACTCTGCTGTCCTTAAAAGTAGCTTTATAAAGGGACTGGTGCAAGACCAGTTTTCCAATGCTTTTTTGCACTTTGGTTTGCCATTGCAAATAGTTTACTGCTCGGTTAAAAGATGAAATAATACTATTGGCACACTTTATAAATGAAACAAACAAACAGGATCTTTTTTTTTAAAAAAAAAAAAAAAATCCTTCCTGAGCAATCTAGTACACTTCATTAGGAGGTGAACATAATTATCGATATCCTAAACAAATTAGAAAAGTAGAAAAAAATGTTAGATCTTTTGAGTTATTTCTGTGCAGGGTCAAACCAATTCGTATAATGGGTATAGGGTATCAGTTCTAACTGTAGGATATTTCTACATTGAAAAAGGTTTACATGAGCTAGACCTTAAATCTCTGCCAATCAGGAAGTAGGAATTATATTAAATAATTTAAATGTCTTTTCCTTACATGGTCACATTTACCAGTTCTTCATTAATAACGCTGAAGCTCACAAATTCACATGCTTAAAATGACCCTGTCTTCTTGTACATTTAGAGTTAACAAAAAAAAGTAAATAATTTTGTTTCAAAGGCATTTAGAAGTGATCCGTTATTTACAAGGCAGATTTATTTTTTATTTTTTTAATGGTGGATTGTGATTTATTTGCTTCTAGGTAAAACTCGAAGGACCTGTCTTCTGCCCTCAAAATCAGGAAGTGAGCACAGCTTTAAGGACTTCAGCAGAAACCAGCTATCAAATTATCCTACGCTTCCACTGACCAAATCAATAGAAATTCTACAGCAAGGAGAAAAAGACAGCCAGTTGAGTTGTGCACATCGTGCTCTGAAGAGCTCTGTCAAACCTCCAGCTGTTACGGGCCTGAAGAAGAACCGTAGAAGTTTACCAGTTGCCGTCTGTCGGAGCTATGAAGCTCTGGATGGCCCCCAGGGTGTGGATACGTGGCCAAGATCTCACTCGCTGGATGATCTCCAGGGAGAATCCAGTACTAACCTACAGGACACTAGCAAGGACGTAGATTCTTTTCCTCAGGATTCACGGGATATAGCAAAAAAGGCAACTGGCTCTGCCCTGCCGCCTCAGCCTCATGGAGGCAGCTGTATGGCAGACGACTTGATGGCTAAGCAGGGTAAAGGAACTGCTGGTTCTCAGAAGGGAAGAGCTAAGGAATTGGACTGCTCTGTAATGGAGACTGCAGGTGGAAAGCCTGCTCCGTTCCCCTTGAAAAACTGTGAAGCTCAACCTGCCTTAGCGACACATCTTGCAACAAGGACACCTCTGGAAGTACATAGTAAAGGCTTTCATGACCTTGCACGGGCTGATTATGCTCCAGTCCTCAAGGGGGGTCTAGAAGCTGAGCAAAAAGGCACAAATGAGGCAAGAATGCAACCAAAAAATCCTTCTCAGCCGCCACCTGTCCCTGCCAAAAAATGCCGAGAACGCCTTTCTAATGGATTATATCATCCTCCCATGACTGCAAGTGGGAACCACTCGAGTTTAGAGGCACCATGTTTGCCAGTAAAAAAGACCAGCTCATCCACTCCCGTTGATTGTCACGGAGTACCTGTTCATAGGACATCTTCTGAACAGGAGCCCAGTACCCCTCCTAGCCCACTGCCACCCTGGCTGTCAGAGCTCCCAGAGACTGCTAGTGTTCAGCAGCATGTTATAAAGCTTGGTCCTGCTTCAGCGAGGAAAGTCTCTTGTAGCAGGGGAATGGATCTGGAAATGGTAATAGAAAGCAAGTTGCAGTCTGAAGACATTGATCTTACTGAAGAACCATACTCTGACAAGGTAAGTAGAGGACATTGCTTCAACGTTTTTATTATATTGGCATTCCAAGGGATAATCTTTTATTTATTTTATCTGTTGTATTTTTGTGAGTAACCATTAGGGACATTAGACATTCTATAACTAAGTTTGTATTTACTATCAGGCCTTACGCCTAAAGTAACTCTTGTGTTGTGGGAGGGACTAAGAAATCCTAGACTTACACTGAACCTTCATCTTTTCAGGCCACTAGTACATTGGTGGCACTGGGCATAGAAATGTCTCTTTCAGTGCTAGCATGGGGAAGCAGAGCTGAAAAAGGAAGTCGTGATTAGATCTTATGCTTCCAAGAAAATCTGAATTGATAGCATAGTGATTAGGACGTCTTTTGGAGAAGGAAGGAGTCCTAAGTTCCAGTCTTTCCTTTAGGACCTTCTTTTTCAGTTTTCATGGAATCTCGAGGAAAGCTCCTTCTTGCTCCCATCCTGCACTTCTCTTTACATTTGCATTGATTGGTCTGTATCGATAAACTTCTTTCATCTGTTCTCTTTCCTTTGTGTCTGGCTGGGAACATTCAGCACGGTCGCTGTGGCATTCCTGAGACTTTGGTACAGAGGTACTCCGAAGACTTAGACCAGCCTGAAAAGGATGTTGCCACAAACATGGACCAAATTCGGGTAAAGCAGCTGAGGAAGCAGCATCGCATGGCAGTGAGTATTTCCAAAAAACAAATTTTCTCATTTATAATCAGACTTCTGAAAAGGACTGACTACTGGTAAAGGGAGATAACTGTGAAGTCCTGGTACAAAAGTGTTCTATGTGTTCAACCAACAGGTTCAATGCAGGTGGGGGTACTAGAGGGGCAGGTGGTACCTCCCCTGTCCCAAAGGAGGACAGTTAGTAGTTGGAAGGAGAGCGGATAGCCCTCTCTCTTGACTGAAAAATAGTCATGAAAGTCTATGCAGACTGCAGGCATTAGTAACAGAGACTTGCTCACTAAGGGTGGCATGTATTAAACACTTCTGTATTGAAATCTAAAAGGTTTTACACTCCTTTTTCATTTCTTAAACTGTACTATTGTCCATTCCTCCTTAGCAGAAGCAGGATGAAGAAACTATCAAAAGCTTTCATGGCTTTTTATAGGAGAACTTGGTCTGTCTGTGGAGGTAATAGGCAAAATTGGTATTCATAGAATCGTAGAATGGTTTGAGTTGGAAAGGACCTTAACGATCATCTAGTTCCAACCCCTCTGCCACAGGCAGGGACATCTTCCTTTAGACCAGGTTGCTCAAAGGCCCATCCAGCCTGGCCTTGAACAGTTCCAGGGATGCGGCATCCACATCTTCTCTGGGCAACCTGTTCCAGTGCCTCACCACCCTCAGAGTGAAGAATTTCTTCCTTAGATCTCATCTAAGTCTACCCTCTCTAAGTTTAAAGCCATTACCCCTTGTCCTGTCATTCCATGCCCTTGTCAAAAGCTTCTCTCTAGCTTTCTTGAAGGCCCCTTTTAAGTACTGGGAGGCTGTTTTAAGGTCTCCCTGGAGCCTTCTCTTCTCCAGGCTGAACAACTCTGACTCTTTTCAGCCTGTCTTCATCGGAGAAGTGCTCCAGCCCTCGGATCATCTTTGTGGCCGTCCTCTGGACCCACTCCTACTGACAAATGGATCACCCTGGAAAGTCTTGTCACTGGGTATTTTTTAGTGATCTCAAACTAATTCAGAATGGCACATGACGGTCATCCAAACAGCTGGATACTGCCACTGCATCTGCATTGCCAAAATCGTTGCTGTTGCTCCTGTGCCAAGTGATCTTAGCCTTTCAACCCACGCCACTCTCATACTGACAAATGTGGCATGAGACAAGTTGAAACACCTGCTATGAAATTCTGCCAATTTGGAAGAAAAAACAAAAGATGACTTGCTGTAAAACAAGCAGTTATGTTTAACGTTGAGGCTTCTTTTCTTTTCTTTTTTTTTCTTTACTGTCCAGATTCCAAGTGGAGGGCTCACTGAAATTTGCCGAAAACCTGTATCCCCAGGACTTATCACCTCTGTATCTGACTGGCTGATTTCTATTGGTCTACCTATGTATTCCAGCCTGCTCACAGAAGCAGGATTCAACACACTGAGCAAAGTGCCTTCTCTGTCACAAACTCGCCTTCAAGAAGCTGGCATCACAGAGGAAAGGCACATAAGCAAGCTCCTGGCAGCGGCAAGACTCTTCAAACCTCTTGATCCAGAGGCAATTTAACATGCTCCATTGTGTGGCATTGCCTGGTCAAGAATCCACTGCTTCTTCCTGCACCAATATTGCTCTAATTACTTCACATAGCTAAAGGGATCAAGGAAGTGGCTCCCAAAGACAGGCAGATATCTTCTTCAAAGGATATGAAATGTTTCTATTGTTGTCTTTGGCAACTGAAGGAGAAGAGAAGCAACCACCAGGTAACATAGATGTGGTACTTCCCTCCCCCCTCGCTCCCCTGTAAAGTACTCTTATTTCATAAAGTGCACAGGGTTGGCCTGAGAATCAGACAGCTTCACAGAATTAAGGGACCCTTGCACGTTTTCCTCAAGTTTGTGAAAGTAATACTAGTAATAGGCCCTGTTTCTACAGTGAGCTCCTTGGGTTGGGAGTCTTCTATACATCTAGGTTCTAGGTACCTGGAGTCAGTCCTAAAGACCAGGTACAAGCCAAGGTGCAAATTCCAGTAGAAGCTGTTTGGAAAATGCCTTTTGTTTATTTTAGCAATCTAGAGCTGAACACAACCCCTCCCCGGTCATCTTCGCTGTCACTTGGTATAGGTCCCAATACGCCACAAAGCCTTTAGCTAGGCCAAAGTTAATGGACTGGAATTAGTTTTCAGTGTGGTCCATCTCTGTCACTCCAATGCAACTAACCCGTGGAGAGTCAGAAAGCTTCTTTTTATTTGTACAGAGCTGAGGTCAGTTTTATAACTGCTTTTTAGCGATCAGCTTTTTATTTGCCTTAAAAATAAGCTTTGAAGCAGTTGCCTAGTGTTCACTTACCTGTATTCATGTTTCCCAAGCCTTGTTTCAAGCTGTCACCCTTAAGCTGCACTTAGGGTGATTTCAAGCTGAAGTAGCTTCTATAAAATGCCTCATCATAACACCTTCTGTGTTGTAGAGATGCTTTTACAAATGCAGGGTTATGCTAGGTTTCGGTTGTCAGGCTAACTTCTTGTTCACTACAGTCTGCATTTACTGTTATTAACTAAACTGTTCCAAGATATACTGCCTTGTATATATGTAACTGCTTTTCATTTTAGTCATATTCCGTGTACTGTGTTATATCGTCAATCATTATGCTGCAGCTTTGACTTGGTATCCTGACCATATCAATTCCGAACAGTGGGTTTCTGCAAATGAAAATTCACTTGTGGGAGATAAAATGCACAGAGAAAGCAAATTGTGTGCCATAGAAATCCTCAGATCCAGTAATTCCATTGCATGGATGACAAAAAAAATCATATATAGTCTTATGAATTACACTGTGATTTTTACAGCAGTTAATATCCTTCATGACTATGTTAATGCTACCTCTCACTGGAAGAGAGCATTGTTCTGGCATATGTGGTGAACCATTTTCCATGATGTAATTATATTTTTCTGCCTAAATCCATGTAAAACGTTCCATTCGCATATGTGGCTAATGACAGATTTTATTTTTCTATATGGGTACACATTTTATATACCAAATACAGATTATCATGAATAGCACATAACTAGCTTTTTCTTTGGGCTCTATATATGGTGTGTCCTTTAGCTTCTTGTAGCACAGACACTCCATGGAAGACAGAGCAAGCTTACTCTGGCAGGTAAAGGGAGATGGTATAGAAACCTGGACACAGGCCAGGATGTGTGGCTGTTTCCAATATTAGTTCTCACATCAACTTATTGTATAAAACCAGACAAGGCACTTCACTATTTGGTGCCTCAGTTATCCCAGCCTCATATTGAGCTAATGACTCTTTTCCTGATAAAATGCTCTCAGATTGACGAATGAAAAATTGTGGTTACTCCATGATTCCCTACTAATAGTGGTCCTTTCGTGGTCGTGTTTTAAGTCAGATGAACCATGCGTTTTGCTACAGATTATTATTAACTTGGCTCCTGGTAGAATTGATAGGTGTTAGGTTTACTTTCCTTGTTTCATATTTCACCTCTGTCTACTGCACACCATCATCTGAAGGCAACTAATTCACTGATGTAACTTGAAATTGTTCTCAAGCAAAGCTCCTCTGGATCTGTTTCTGTAATGTTGTCCTTGGTGTGTGAATAATCAGCATGTTCTAATATGACAGCATCAAGAAACACACAGCATAGGTGTTTTGCGCAGCTGGTGAAAATCTAAAAAAAAGAAAAAAAATTGCAAGAAAAAATTATTAAGTGTCTTTTTAATAATGGTGATTTGTCTGTTGTTCCTCTCTGAGGCTTACATGGCGACTATCAGTAAGCAGGAGATGGAAAGAGTATTGAGACTTCCTGGGATTGCTGTCAGGGGCCAGAACCAAGTAGAAGTAAGTAGGCAGCAGCTGTATTGGAGCAAGGGAAAGTCGAAGCTGGCTATATGCAATAAAAAAGGAAACAAATTTGCAACACAAATTTCCTTGTGTTGCAGGCAAGGCAAGTCACATGATAAAGCTTTCCCGTATTAATTACTTTCCCCTCTCTTAAGAACAGAAGGAGAATTATGGGATTAAGCTGAACCTGTGTGCCAAACGCTTTTTTTAAGTCCATAATTTTTAAATGATTATGTCGCCCAGGGAAACCAAATCACACCCATTAGGACTAGAGTGAGCAGTTTGCGATTTGAGAGTTTTAATAGTTGCTTTGTTTTTCTTTTTAAGACTGTGCTCTGTGGTCTTACTTGAGTTACAATTTTAGTCCATATTTTAACCTAAAAAAGCCTTAAGCTTCTCAGTGTTTGAGCTTCCCTGCTGTGGTTTCAGTGACCTGTGGCATTCCCCAAGCAGGTGAGGCGGTGTGGTATGAGAGCCATAACCTCTGACGTTTTCTTGCAACCATTTAGTGCTCTAAGCAAAAGTTCGCTCGTTAACTCTTGGGAAGCACGAAAGAAACCTGCTGCTGGAATCCTAATCTGCTCTGCTCAGGCCAACGATGCTAAGTATCTATCCATTGTACCGTTGTAACTCAAACAGCTATTTAACAATAGAAGCAGCAAGCCCCAAATATTACCAAATGCCATCGTAACCATAAGCTTCGATCGATAACCCGCTGTTCCTACCCGGGTGGCAGTGACGCTCGTAGCTCCCTGTGCTCTCTTACGAGCCTGGCTTTGAATGCAAACTGGGAGCATGATCAGAAGCATTAAACATTGCATTATTCCAACAGGTCATCATCTCTAAGAGCAGCAATAGTGGTCGATTCACCAAGTCACAGCTGTGCAGTTGTACTGTATTATTTTTAGAATAAATAATACTTTTGGTCCAAGATACTTTTGTCTTTAATCAACGCCCTCTGGGGAATCAAAACTGTCAAGCAAGTTATGTAACAACTAACAAAGTTGCACTTTCTGTATATGAAATCAATATTTAAATAACTTATTTTTCTCCATTTGCTGTTCTTAAATGATGTAAGTAGCTGTAATATACCAGTACTCAATATGTCCTGCAGTTGGCTTCAACCCAAGAAAGCTGTGTATTGTAAAGAAAAAAAAAAGAAAAAACAAAATATGAATGTGTAAAGATTATTGTGCTGTTTCATTTAGCAAAAAAATGGTTGACAAAAGGGTTTTCCTGTGTATCAAAACTTGTCTATAATTATATGTCATACTGTTCATAGATAAAAAGTAAATAAATTTCCTTGGTCTCTCTCTTTTTTTGGTTGTTTTTAATTTAGCTAAGACATCTTCTGTTTACTGGTCTGGTAGCAGTGTCCAGCTATTTAATTTCTTTGCTTGTGTCCCAGGTCTTCTCCCTCCAGCTTACCAAGCTGGTAGTTTCTTACCTTGGAAGCAATCTGAACACCTATCTACAGCAGAAGATGGTTAAAAAAAAAAAAAAAAAGATTAAAAGCCCTGATAATCCAGGACTAGAAGCAGCCCTCAAAATAGGATTGCGTGGGATGTGAATCATCTCTGTCCAAACTTTCTCTCTTATATCCCATGAATGTCCAGCTGCTGGGCTTGGGGAGATGTGTGCGAGAGGTCTCCCAGGTGTCTCCCCTTGGGAGCTTTTCCACTTTGCAATGGTGAAATTAAAAATTGGTGAAACCAGAGAAAGAGTATGCAAGTGTCATGCTCTGGAGTTGTAGTTATAGCTCTTGCCTGCAAGAAGGGATTTCAAACCTAGTCTTCAAATGCAGCTCCACTTCGTTGGGCTGGCGAGGTGCCTCATTCTGGAGAGGGTGGCCATGACTCCTGAACGGTTGGATAATCTCTGCAGTCTGTAATGAGATGCCAAGGTCCAGGTTTTAGGGCGAAGGAGCCTCAGGACATGACTCTCGGCACTCTGTGCTAGCTCGCTTGAGTGACTTCTTGCTTAGTGTGCTGCATTTGTTGGTCTAGTCGAACTTGCTGTGTAATCAATGGGTATGCTCAGCTGCCTAACGGAGTGCTGGCAGGTCCACATGGTGACAGTGCACCACTGCTAGAAGTTCATCCATTGTGGATTTGACCCTAAGTAACAAGGGTAGACCATGCCTGCATTAGTTGTCATTAACCAGAAGCTAAACTCCGGAAATGACATAAAGAGAAAATAAACAAAAAAATCTTCCCCTCAGGCGACGCTCCCATCAGAACTGTACAACGTGGCAAACAGTTCGTGGGAATGAAGTGGCGTGTCAAATGTGAACTTTTAATTTTTCTCCTCTATTAACGTCTTTCAGTTCAGCTGAGGACCAGGCTGCTGCTGGGCTTGTGCACCAGAGGGCACTGCTGGCCCCGCTGGCTGGCGGAGAGGGTTCAGGCAGCCTCTCGGGACTGCCACTGGCTCAGACACAGCCCGTTTCCAAGAGTCTCTCAAGTAACAAAACAGAAATAAAAACAAAACAAACACTGCACAACATGAAAAGCCAGAGCGCTTGCCATTTCTGCAGCTGGAAGGAGTATTGCTTCACTCCCAAGACTGCTGTGGTCCAGGATTGATTTGGTTGCAGCTGAAAAGCAGAGCCCCGATCTGTTGCTGTCAGCGTTTTGCTAGCGTGTCCGATCCAAAGGCGTGCTAACCGCCGTAGCCACTGCCAAAACCAACCACCACGACCCCCCAGCACTTACACACCTATCCTTGTTCTCAGAGTTCTCTCTCCTCAAGGAAGCGTTTGCACCAGAAAAAGAGACATGGGAGAAAGGTGTTAGAATTCTTGCTGCTAATACTTATAAAAAGAAACTTTATGCCTGAGCCGAAGGTTCACATGTAAGGCCATGGAGACTTAAAAGCTATGAATGTAATGTTACGTATACCACGGGAGCTACCTCAGGAGACTACTGAAGGTTAATCTTTTAACATTCAGGAAGTAATATAAAGCAAAAGTCTTATTAGCTCTTAAGCTTGCCCTTTTGCAGGTACTGCAACCTTTCATTGCATGAATGGATGTAATTATTTTTTTCCTTCAATTCTGCAACACTGTTAGTTTATGCTGAATTTACGCCTGCATGACTGTGCTCCAGATGTAAGCGTACCACTGATGTTCAAGCCTTGACCGCAAACCTCTGATATTACTGAGATTCATCATTTCTAGTGGGTTTGGGCCTGTCTCCATGCAGAAGAAAAATTTTTACACATGTAAATGAACTTAAAATATTCTGTATTAAACAAAAAAATACAAAAAAAAACCTATCTCTTCAAAAACTTTTCAGGACATTTACAATGGAATTAGTTTTCTTTCAAGAAGAGCCAGACAAGAACAAAGCCACAGGTTTTATTTCAAGGGAACCTTGTTGCTTAGGCCGTTGTGGTCGGAGTTCATAAAAACCCTAGGTGCCCAAGGTCAAACAGAAAGACGCCTGGTGGGTTTAGTTGCTTCCAAGACTAGACAGATTTGAGTAGGAGAGAAAGGTGAGTTGGATTACAATTTTGCACTTCAAACAGCTTTGTCGTTTGTTGAATCCAGCCTTTTAACTTTACCATCTCTGAGATGAGTCCTGTGTAGGCTTGGAGGTTCTAGTCTTGGCTCTCCCAAGGCAGATCCCATCCGAGGTAGGCAGAATGCTTTGCGTCTCTGACAAGTTCTACATTTGTTATATTGACATACACTATTCTGAAAGTCCCAGGAGTTGTATTTCTCCATTTAGCCACAAAAAGCATATACAGCTGTGCAAGTTTATGAAAACAAGACCTGTATTTATGTCCACAAATCCTGCCTTAAGGGGACATACTGAGAATTAGACTATAAATCTGCTGCTATTTCTTTTGCTTTTTGGCTCTGCTGACTCCTATGATACTGAGTATCTACTCACCAGGTAATAAAATTGAAAGTACTAATTTTTTATGTTTTACCAAAGCACGGGTAAGCTGCTATCTAATACTAGCCTTCACTTTTATAGTTCTGATTTAAGTGGTTCATTTGCAGTTAGCCAAACAAAACCCCCACCACCTATGACCAGTTCTCTGCCTCAAAGAGTGAAACTGAATTGCCTTTCTTGCAAGTTCAGTGTTGATGAAAAACAAACTGCAGTGCCACCCCAACCATATGGTGAGCCTTTCCTGTACAGTACTAGCAGTGTTAGAATAATCTGTCTGTCAGTCTGATGTCCATCTGCCAAAGTCCCCACCGGGAACTAGCTTGGTACCAAGTGCTGCAGTTAGTTCAACTTCCAGGACTTAACAACCTGGATCTGTTGGTCAGGTCTTAGCAATTTTACAAAGGCAAAAAAAAGAAAAAAAAAAAAAAAAAGGCAATATTGTGGACCATTTAATATACACTGAGCGGTGAGTAATTTTATAAGTTACAGTGGTATCTGAAAGAAAGGTTAGTGATGTTGCTGAGCACACCGAAACCATAGGCAAGCGCTTTACACCTTTGTGTTTCCTTTTGGCAGCACCAAACTACCTGCTGTCCGCAGGAGCTGCTGCATGAGGAAGACCATATTTGCTGATAGTGACAAGCAGGACTGCTCCCCTCCCGCCTCCTGCCCCGACACCTGCTCACCACCTCAGGTCTGCTGCTCTTAGGGAGTGACATGGGCTGCACTTGCTTATGAGCATCAGAATAACCAGCATCTTAGAAGGTGCTTTGGATTTGGAGCAGTCCAGTTTCTGAAGAGCAGAAAAATGGCTCAGACGAATTCAATTACACAGCTGAGCACTTACGTGCTTAATAAAGTCATCTAATGAAATGAGATGAGAGATGAGAGGCTCTCTCAATTCATTAAGCCTCTTCCCTTTAAAAGAGACTTTTTTTTATCCCCCGAGGGCTGGATTTAGCACATTCCTTGGGACCAATTGCTGCCTTCTGAGTTTTCTCCTCCGCAACCTGATGATGAAGCAGGAGGGGGTTTCAGGCTGCTTTCTAATACGGTCGAGTGTGAGTCAAAATTTTCCTTTTGGCACACAGCAAAAAGCTCTGGAAGATGCTCAAAAAGTGTTTGGTTTTTTTTTCTTTTGTGTGTAGGGTAGCAATCTAGTCAGCTGTGTCTTGCTTCAGGAATATGGGCAGCTTCTCCTGGAGTCTGTGAGGATTCATGCAAGTTAACACTGGAAGCAATAGCCCAGGCTCCCGTGCAACACCTGTCAGCATAGAAACACACCTCCCCTGAAGCAGATAAGTGCCTGCAACACGCAGTGTTTAACCTTGTAGGCAAAGCTTCTCAACCATAGATGTGTCATGCCCAGGAACACATAAAAGGTGTCCAGGAACACACTTATGGGTGTTTGTCTGCATAGATAGCAGGCCAAGATTCAGCCTCACTCCTTCCATCTTTGTGAGCTGCATCCTGCTGTCATGTTAGTTGTTCAGCCTGTGAGAAGACCAAAGCCAAGGTTTTGTCAAGGTCTGGTCTCCAGCTCATCGTTCCGTGCTCACTTAGGTGCATGCAGGAAGAAAAGAGGCTCTGTGATCCCTTGTGCAAGCAGCACCGGAGCTGTAAAGCGTCATGGGGAAAACGCAGTTAAGACAACACTGATTTGACGAATACCTCGTTGGGGCCTCACAAAAATCCCACAGTCAAATGGGAAACAGAGGTGAGAAAACAAACCAAAGAGCCGGAGGCCCTCCAAGCTGGTGACTATTCCTGCTCGTTTTTCCAGGTGCATCTACTTTGCTGAGCACTTGTGTAAAAATTCTGTGAAGTCAAGATGCCATTTGGAGAAGAAAATTCAGTTCAATTGGGTAAGTAAGAGAAGCATCCAGGCCAGATGCACTCTATAATTCTGAGTCATGTTGCTTTTACCGGGAGCGTTGGGTCAGGAGGCACAAGCAATGAGAGGTCCAGGAAAGCAGGAAGGTACAGTGGGTAACAGCGAGATCCCACAGATGCTGTCTTTTTGATATAAGTGAAATAAATCTAGATAAATCCTGTTTAGAGGAAACTGTAGAGATCTGTCAGGTTGCACCCTGAGGCGTGTGTGAGGTTTGCACCATGCCAGAGTAGGAAACATTTAATTTCTGTTATTTATTTTCTGTCATATCCAGTATCATCCCCAGTAGTGTTCCTTACCTCTGTTCAGTCCTGCATGTGCTGTGGAAATAATATTTACAGGCTGCACCTTTCTTCCTCCTCCGTGCCTGCGAAGGTGCGCCCGAGGTGCCCGAGCACGGCAGCGCCTCGGAGCAGCCCGAGTGAAAAACCAGCTCAGGAGTATTCCTGGCGTCTGTTTGCTCTGGCTGCATCAAGGGCACAGGAGGAAGGAAAACGGATCAACCAGCTCATGGAACAGCCGAGGCGGTAGTGGGAATTACTGGGAGGGAGAGGAGGGAAAGAAGGAAGGGCGGGATGAAGAAAGTGGTGGAAAGCTGATGAATGTCATAAAAATAAAAGCAGCGTTTCTACCTGCTGGGAACATGGAGGCCTCACATTCTCAGATGTGTATTTGGTGGATATTAGACAAGGTTGTGCCATGCATTTAATGAGTCAGTTTAAGAAGATGTTTTTCAAGCGAAACTACCTGAAAAATATATAAAGAATTGAACGAAAAGAAGAAAGTTCTCTTTTATTTCTAAACACTTGTGGGAACGGTGTGCTGTTATCCCCCAGAACAGGCATCTCCTGGCTCAGGACAATTACTACTGGACAAGGTGAGACATCAGGCTCCCAGCATGGACCACTGTTCTCTCTTTCTATGTTGTTCTGAGCAGGCTGCTGCTAACTCCAAATCAAAACAGCGTCTGATTCATCCTTTCTCACACATAGCAGTGGGAACATAAATAGATTGTTAGTTTTTCCAGACATATAGTTTCTCCTCACTGGCTTGACTTATAAAGAAAGTAGCAGCTCTGAGGTTTGTCATCACCATTGTGTTAACTACCTCTAAAACCCAAGGGCTTTTTACAAAACAAACAAAATCCAAACAGTGAGAGCACACCCAATCAGCAACCTCACACTTGTTGCTAATGAACCGATTAGCCAAAACACAGCGTGAGTATCTCTGAACCACATTCAAATGGAAGCTCTGCCACTTGGTGCCCATTACCTGCATCCCATGCAAACCTAGTTTACTTCCAGTTCCTCTTGGATCCGAAGAGGAATGCAAAGATGAACTGTACATGAACTGTACACAAACTGTTGGTATAAGGCTCTGAAAATGTAAACCGTTCTGCAGTCGCTGCCACTTTCATCTCTGTTATGGAGGGGTCATATATTTGACAGAAGGCTATTTTTGCCTCTATCAATCCATAGTTTTAGAAATCTCAATGCTTCAAAACAAATGTGTGAATGAAACGATGAAGATCCCTATGAGGACTTAGAGATGGGAAAGATTATTATTTAATATTAACAAAAGACACTTAAATCTCTACTGATTCACAGCCTTCCCTTCACTTTGTTGCTTATAGACTTGTCACCGTTTTTCACGGAAGGACGTGTCCTACCTCTCTTCAGATAACCTAGCTGGAGTACAGCTCTCCCTGCCTGTGCAGCCCTGAGCCCAGCAGGACACAGCTGTGGGATGATGAGGAGCACTTCGGCCATCACTGTGTCATGCAATGCACAGCTGGTGCCAAACCCCCTGATCTCCCTTCTGGTGCCCCTAAATCCGTATCTCACTCAGCTCCCTGCTCTGGAAGAAAACACCACCACTCTCACCCACCCCAGACTCTGCTGGCAGCTCTGGAGACTTGGACAGGTGGCATAGGTGAATAGCTAGGCTGTTGACTGACGCAAGGTCCACGCCAAATCTGATGTGTTCTGCGGGACGGTGATGATCCCAGAAATGGTCCTGGAGCACTGTGAACAAGCAGAAGAGGTACAGACACTCGTATGACATGCAGCCACGGTCTGGAGAGAAGGTCAAACAGAAGGGGGAGGATTCAGGGAGTTCTGTGCAATTTTTTCTTCAATACAAGAAATGGATTTACAGCACTCCAAGAGCAAGTAAAATTCCAAACAAGTAGACAGTAAAATTTACATTTTTACCTCCTGAGGCTTCTAAAAACAACTGTGTAAGAGCCTGTCATCACTAAAACAACCAGCGGCCTTTAAAGACATTAAAATCTTCCCCTTTGCTGAAAGGCACTGCCATTTCCACACACACTTCTCAAGTCTTACTTGTTCTGGCATTGTCTCATGCTGGCCAGCAATATAATAAAACACCAGTCAGATGATTCACATGGATAACGTTCATGGTCCAAAGCTACACTTAGAACACATAACTGAAGCCCCCACGGACTTGTATACAGAGAAGTCTCTTCACATGATTTGTTTTCATTGACCAAGTACTGGATTGCCATCTACTGGAGAGTAAAGAAATAAACGCCAATAAACAGATACTGCATAGTACGGGAACTATGTTGCCTGTGCATTTTTGGCTTTAACTTTCCCTGCTCTTATATGATTAATCCAAGTCTGTGATGGCCTATAAAATTGTTTCTCTGCTATGCAAAACAACTTCTGGTCTTCACCATCTTCAAAGTTAGGCCACATAAATACTGTTTTTAGAGTGAGGCACTGTGATGGTTTAGCCCAGGCAACAACTAAGCACCGTGCAGTTGCCTGCTCACTCTTTCCCACCCTGGAGGGACGGAGAGGAAAAATATAATGAGAGGGTCGAGGGTCGAGACAAGGACAGGGAAGGATCACTCACCAATTATGTCATGGGCAAAACAGGCTTGACCTGGGGAAAAAAATCAATTTAATTTGTTACCAATCAAAGAGAGGATAATGAGAAACAAAGCCAAATCTTAAAAAAATACACCTTCCCCCACTGCCTCCCTTCTCCCTGAGCTCAACTGTGCTCCTGATTTCTCTATCTTCTCCCCACCAGCAGCGCAGAGGGACGGGGAATGGGGGTTGCAGTCAGTTCATCACACGTTTCTGCCACTCTTTCCTCCTCAGAGGGACAACTCCTCACACTCATCCTCTGCTTTATCGTGGGGTCCTTCCACGGTCTCACCACGGGCCGCAGGGGAATCTCAGCTCCAGCACACCTCCTCCTGCTCCATCTTCACTGACCTTGGAGCCTGCACAGTTGTTCCTCTCACATCTCACTCCCCTCTCCACTGTAGATCCCGTATGGCACAGGTTCCTTTGTCCCTTCTTAAATATGTTGTTCTCGGAGGCGCTGGCTGGCTCAGCGTCTGGCCAGAGGTATGTCTGTCCTGTAGCCAAGGAAGCTTATGGCATCTTCTCACAGGAGCCGTCCCTGTATCTCCTCCCCTGCTGCCGAAACCCCGCACACCACCCCCGCACAGGCACTTCAAAAACGAAAAAAAGATGTTTCTTCAAAATGAGCTTATACGGTCCATTTAGAACGGGAATTACTAGATAAGCAGCCAGAAAAAAAGTATTGCTAAGGATTAAAGCTTCCTTAGTCCTGAACTTCTGTATTTGTGTGACCTTTGTGGTCTAACGGTTGTAAGAATGGTTACTGGATAGCTAAAGAGTATTACTACTGAGAGATAAAATTACTACTAGCAGAATTTATGCCAAAGGCAAATTAAAATGAAATATCTAAAGCTTTCTCCCTCTGTCCATCTCCTTTTGCCTATGTAACAAATCTGTGTATTTAAGCCTATTAATATACAGTAATCTGTTGCTGCCTTCCATTTATTTTTTTTTAAGACTATAAAGTCACATGTTCTTAGGAGATAGGAAGTAGAAGAATTAAAATGGGTGGTACAGCCTCAGTTCCTACAGTGCTCTACAACTGCCTTGGATCAGCTGAACATGTTTCCTACAGGATGCTCCTCTCAATCCCTGCAGAAATTGACTCTGCATTAAGAGACTATCCAGGTGGCAGATTTAAAAGAAGGGGGGAAAAAAGAGTCTACAGGACTGTGGACTGCAGTACTGAGGAAGTTTGAGGCACAAACCAAATGAGGCAGATACATACAGTAACAGGAAGAATGATTTCATGGCTGTGTCAGTTGAGGCTGGTTTGAGTCATGCCTTTAACATAGAAAATATGAAAAAAACAGATACTTTGCTTAAAAAGACAGATGAGGGATATTGAAGGTTTGCCTGTGTTTCAAGAATGTGCTTCAGCCTCCACAGCTCTTCTGAGTCCTCTGACCACTTGCACCCCTGACTCCTCTCCATCTTTCTTTACATCTGTCCTGTGCCAGTCCCGTATTTTCCCCTCTCCCTTTTCTCCTCATCACCTCTCCTTGCTTACCTTGTCATTAGATCATCTGTTGGGGTGCTTGTTCTAGCCTATTCCCCTCTGCTGAATACCACAGCCGCAGGTATTTCAGCAAGACAACTTACAACTTCTTGCTGCCGAGGCTCAGCTGGTGCAGCAGGAGAAACGTTGTTTCGGGGAACGTCCTGTTCAGATCCTGCAGTGTTACAACAAATCTGCTGAACAAATTCACACGGTGCGCAGTGGCTGCAGCCAGAAGTAAGACTCACTTTAAGCTGGACCATTTTCAGTGCAAAGTTAAATCTTCTCATCATTTAACTGTTGCATTTGAGCAAGTAAACAGAAATCACAGAAGTGATGAGACTCAGACTTTGCCAACAGCCATGATCCTAAAGCAATGAGACACCCAGTGCTCAATGACAAAAGAGAAATAAGTTCAGTTGAGGGGTTGTTGTTGTTATTATATCGTTTCCTTAAATTTTGTCTTAAATGGTTAAATGATTTTTCTTTAGGAAGAAAACAGATCAGTCTGCAGCATAACCAGGGGAGTCAACCCTCCCAGGGCCGGACACTAATACTTATTAGAATAGTGTTTATCACATTAATTTGGGAATAATTTCCTTTTCAGGAGAAAGTACATTTCTGCTAGTCTCCCTTCCTTGAAAACAAAGCACACATTGGTTTTGTTCTCTGCCTCTCATACAGGCCATACAGTATCTCTCTGAAGAAAATCTACGACACCATCTGACTTTGATCATATTCCACTTTGTAGCAACCCTTCAGAGAGAGGCAAATCTCAGTGCTAAGCAATGTACAACTGAGGGGGGGGGCGGGGGGGGGGGGGGGGAATCACTTTACTATTGGTACAGTTATCCTCCAGGTTCCAAGTCAGGAGATCAGTCTATTGGTTCAATTTTCTGTGCAGCAGCTTCGATATTTTTCCATTTTGCTGAAACTATATTTCTTGAAAACAAAGAAAAAAAGCCAAACGGGGTGGGGATCTGGGGAAATTTCCAAGCAGAGCTCTGAGAAACGGTGTGCAGGAGACAGAAACTTCAGCACTAATAGTGTATTTCTTTTGTCCTATAAATTTTCTGCGTGGCATCAAAAGAAAAAAGCTCTGCGATTTGCTGCCATTTGATAACATTTCATGTAGCTCTGTGCCGTGCACTTTTATTTGCTTCTTGTAGCTCCTACCAGAACCAATACTATGTGTCAGCCAGCCACGTGTCCCCACAGTCCCACCGCCTGTGCCACCTGGGTGGCACTGTGTCCCCCTCCCAGCAGGGTGTCCAGGCAAGGGCTGTGCAGAGAACACTTCCCTGTCTCATATCTAGGAATCTGGGCTTAACAGCAAATTATCCCTGTCTTGATTTTGCTTCTTACTGCCAGTGGCTACTTCATATTGGTCTGAAAAATGAGTGTTTATGTTGCCGTTGCCTCATCCTGAGTCCGCTCATACAATATAGACAGCAAAGCAGTTAGCCTGGATAGCCAGCTGTGGCTTGTAGAAGCTGAAGCCTTTTGCAGAGGGAGTGGGAGAATGAGAAGTCTGCGAACTACTTTTTGCAAAACCTTTTAATGATCTTGTTCAGAGACTACAGCCAAGGTTCTGGGTTATTTTTTTCAGTTTTGTTAGTTTCTCTTTACGACAACAAAACATAGTGATATTCTGCAATATACTTCCACACGCTGCCCTGAACTAAGGCACTTACTTCTGCCGGTCTTGATTCCTTAAAATGATAAACCAACCTATTGCTGGCCCTGGTGCCGTAATGAAGTCTACCATACAGCTTGATATAATCACCCAAGCATGGTTTTGTGTATTTATTTATTTATTCTGTGCATACTTTACCTTCAGTGCTGTGTCTTGAGGACAAAGACAGACCTTTCCTACCCCAAGTATGCATGTTCAGCCTCCCTTATCCACAAACACGGTACTTCCCTGTATGCTGTCCTCGTCTAATTCTGCCAGGGGCTCTGACCCTAGCCACTTTCATTTCTGCTACTATCATTCCCCCCTCCATCAGTACTTTCCCTTCACAACATTAACTCTATTTTAGCCTCCGTTCTCTTAAAAATTAACCACCCAAAGATCCTACCCCTGCTAACTGTCCCTCTTCTTCCCCCTCCGTAGCCTTAGTCCTACCAAGCAGACTGGCCCTGCCTGTCTCGTGCTGGTGTGGGGGCACCTCTTTAGAGTGGCACATGTTTCGGGCAAACCTCGCTCTGTGCCAGGGGAAGCCTAGGAATGCCTTGGCACAATCGGAGGAATCCAAGAGGAAACTTCTGGACTTGCTCTAAGCAATAGTAGGCCCCAGCAAAGCAGGGGGGTAAACTCTGTTCTTTCAGTGCAGTTATCTGAATTAGTAATATTTAACTGAATAACTTCCTGCCTAACTTCATAGCTGTGGCATTTAAGCTTTTATCTAGGTCTTGTCTACTGGATGTCATCAGGTCACTGCTACCTCAGAAACCGATGTGTCAGAATAAAGTGCAGTACAGGATGAGGACCGGGATGTTCAGTGTGGCACGGCTTTCATATGAAGAGAGACTAAGTAGCTCTGAGGTCTGGAGGGAGAAAGTGAGGCAGGATAGGATGAAAGCCAGTGAAATGATGGTGGCTAGAGAAAATGTGAATGGTGAATGCACAACAGTTTGCTCAGGGTCTTCACAACACAGCAAACCACTGATATTAAATCAGCAAGAGAAAATGATTGTTCATGACCGTGTAGTTAAATTGTGGTGTTCCTTACACAGCTGCTTCAGAGGCCGCAAGAATTAAGGGACTGGGGAGATTATGGAATATAGCTTCATTTATAGCTGCTAGAAAGATTATGGTGTGAATGCAGGCTTTACATCAGGACACACATAAACCACAGACAGCTGGGAGAGTGTACAGGGGGAAAGGTCTCAGTCCTTCCACAAGCATAGTTTAGGATGCATCAGAAGGAAAAATATCAAGACGAATAAACCCTTAGTCTGACCTATCATAACTGTTCCTATGTTAACGCATTCGGGAGACTTGGTGGTGGACTGGAAGGTGCAGCTTGTGCCTTCCTCCTTGTATCTCATTTTTTCCATAGTCCGGACTAGCAGTAACAACATGGATTTAGCCACAGTGATCAAATGAGATTGCTTTTCTTTTGGCTAAGAGAAGTCTGCAGTACCTGAAACACCAGTTTAATTGCCCAGAAGCCCGAGAGTATTCAAATTAAACAGGAAAGGGCCTTCCCATTAAAAACCAAGTAGCTCACTACTGTGTTACTCCATAGGACTTCTCTAACTTCAGCTGATGCCAACAGCAGCAGCAGAGGAATGATCTCTCCTGGCTGACAATCCATTTTCATACACAATTTATGGAGCTTAGTGTTAATACATGGCCTTAAACAGATGCTGCTTTTCTGCTTGCGTGTGATAATGAAGCTTGTGACAAATCCAGGAGTACCTGATGAGAAGGAAAAGAAGCAGAAGTGTTTTCATTGCAAGGGCCACCACAGGGAGACTTTGGTGAATTAAGCAGCTGTGCAGTAGGTGACATAAGCTGTTATTGCCCTCCCGTTCTTTCCTTCCAGCTTTCCACTAACGCCCCGCAAAGCGGGAAGCAGAGAAATTATCCATCCCATTTAGTCCAGACAAATTCCAGACATCTACTTTCTCACTGTTATTCCAATTACTAATTTTTCGGGGTCAAAGTGACTGCACAAACTAGAGAAACAACTGCGGCAGCCACTGCCAGACCCCCAGCCCCTGTGTCTGGGAGAGGCTGGGGGCTGCCATGGCTGGGGGGAGCCTGGCAGAGCATCCCCAGCACCAGCGGCTGCCCCGCAGTGCTTGCTGGCCTGTGCTCCAGAAAGTCCTCCCAGCACATGCTCATCTGGGCTGTTTTACTGCCGTTCCCAACAAATAAACGGCTCTTTGCGACCCACAAAGCCCACATTCACCACCTGCAGCCTGTGCGTTGAAGTCTGCTCCCTGCCATTGTTTTTCTACAGGAAAGTGGCTAAAAATCCTTCCGTCGGTGCCATGTTTTTCCACGAATAGGGCCTGTCGTGATTAAGTATGTGCGCATGAGGGAGCTTTCCAAGCTTGAGCAATCCATCTGGCAGCAGTACGCAACGCTATAAGATTTGCTTCTGCGGAACGGGACCGAGAGCTGATTTAATTGCATTAGTCACCAAGCAGCAGTACCGCTGATCTTGGACCCAGAGCGCTGGCTGGCCAGCGAGTCTCATGGTTATTTTAACTTTGTTTGTTTGACCTTTTCAGTGGTCCAGCTCCCTCGAGGAGGTGAAGAATGCTTCATCCCCACGCTGTTGCCTCTGAAACGCAGAGCGGCTAGGGCCAAGCGTTAGGCTAAGTATTAGGACGCACAGGCTGAGTGATGGTTCATCTTCGAGGGGGAAGAGTCTGCCTCTTACTGAGTGGCTTAAGAGAAACCAATTTTTAAGCAGTGGCCGAATTCAGTGGGAAAGAAAGAAACGGAGCTGGCTGCTGTTTATTGCTCTGAGGATCATCGAATGTTTCTTTCTTCATTTATTAGCTGTGAGGTTTCTTTATAGACAGGTAAATCAGTAAATCTGTAGAACAGAACCAAAACCTGACATTTTGACCCAGATTCATCTTTTCTCAGTTTGTGGGTGTTTGACTTATGTTACGCACGGATTTGAGCAGGAAAAGAAAGAAGTTGAAAAAGTTATGTCCTAAGAGAAAGTTTTCAAAGTCCAGCAGGGCTTCTCTCTTCAAAGTAGATCGCTTGGAGATACATATCGTGTATCTAATACTGTTACTTGCTGCAATTCCTATTACTGTAGAAAAGTATTGCACAAGTTTAAGTAGGTCTCCAAATAATATTTCTAAAAAGCTGTTTACTGCCAGACTGTTATTTTTTTAACCTCTTGAGCCAAACTCTTTCAAACTGCACAGCATCTGGGGAGGAAATTATTGCTCAAACTGCCAATGTCAGGACAGATGCCAAACTTTGTTCTGTAGCAGCGATATCTCGCTTATTGCTGTCTGAACTACACACTGATGTCTTGGAGTCCTGCACTCTTCAGCTTTCAATGAAGCACTTGTCAAAGCTGAGCTGAGGCAGGAATTTGTACATGAGGAACCAGAGTCACTATTGCCTTTGACCACTATCGTCAGCTAGATTGCTCCTGCATGGCAGGTTCAGAAAGAAAACAAAAGCCAGAAGGAATTTTGCACCAAATATTCTGTAAAACTGGGATACTAACAGACAAGTCATATAGAAATAAGGATCAAATACATTATATGATATCGTGGACTCTATACCCTATGAAGTTCAAAAGGCCTTCGGATAAACCATAAACTTGATAGCCCAAAACAGTTGAATAGTAACAAGCTACCACAAGAGTGAGATCTGTTTTCATGATCTTTATCTCACAAGATCTTGGTAAGATTTGACAATGTATTCTTTTTAAAAGATCTCCTAACACTGAGTTTTGAGAATGACAAAGATGCTCTAAATGTGCTAACAGGTTCTTTACACTCACTCCAGCACTGAGCTCATAGATTGATGCTCCCAAAGTCAGAATAGTTACCCCTTGGGGCAAGGCTGAAATATTTTAGCTGAAAATACTTCACTGTTTGAGACTTCTCGATGAACACTTCTTGGGAGTCTGTAAATGGCTGAGGAGGAAGACATCTGTGCCCAGATAAAAGACATTCATGGATTTGCTGTCAGAGACTTGCAGTTCCCGGAGCAGCATTAGCAGCAATCCCCATGAGCAAAAGGAGATTGTGAAAATGATGCTTTTGGTAACACAGAGAGTGAGAGGGACAAATAGAGGGCCACACGCAGATGCTGGCTCTGGATGTCGGTTAAGACTCCGGTAGATGATCCAGTAAAATTTTCAATACAAAGAAAGATAACATTTAAATTCCCTCAGTTTTATTTTTGCACAGTTTTATTCTGACCAGAGGAGTCAGGGCAAGCAGCTGTGTTTTCAAAAATTCACTTTTATGGTGTGAAATTGCTTTACCATCTAAGAGGAGGGGAGAGAGCTGAGGCTTGGCTTTAGCAGAAAGTTAACGTTTCAGACTAAACTTCTTTTAGCTAACTTAAACATGATAACCTTTCTTCCTGTACCGCCACATATATATATGGTATGGCTCCATCCCAGCTTCTGAGATTAAGAGCTCCAACTCCACCTCTACTCTGAAAAGACACTCTGTAAAAAAAACACACCTGTATTTATTGGTTCTCAGTCACTCAAACCCTAGATCTGCTCATTTAAAAATAAAAAAAGATGTTTTTTCTAGCTGCGAGTGCTTAAACTGCACCTGGCTCACAAATCATCCCTCATAGACTTCAGCTGCACCTTAACTGCGCCTGCGAGGCATCTCGCTGGGCTGGGATTATGGATGAGGTGATCGGTGCCAGGAAGAACACAGCTTGTCTTTCACAGCTCTGAGAGGGTGTGCAGGGCTGGCAGCCTTAGAAAACATCTTTTTTTACTTATAAGCTGAGCGCATTCAATCCGCTGGTCAGTTAAAACATTCCAGAAATCACCTGAGGTTATACTGAATACCCCAAAAGCAGAGGTGAGAGGTGGTGCATGTTCATCATGTAGCTAACGGAAAAGGTCACTCTTCTCCCTTTAATGAGGTGGGTCAGCTTCCTTGCAGCAGTTCTGTCTTTCTCTCCCTCATGCTTCTCAGGAGGGACATGAACTGCAAAATCCTACCGGAGGAAAGAAATGGTCTGCATGGGTAATTTAAGTGGCTCTATGGGTTTTTTCCTAATGTGGTTTCATAAACTTATACCTGGAAGTCATCTCAGAAGATAAATCCCTCATAGCTTTCTAGAGCTTCAGGAAAATATGAGGACTCCGCAGGATGGTGTGGCTCCTGGGCGAACTACGGAGCCCACCGCCGCGGCTGTGGAGAGGATGTGCTATGGAGGGAGCCGCTGGCCTGACCCAAACACCACTGACCACCCGGGCTATCTGCAGGAAATGCATGGGTTCTGCAGCAGGAGAGTTTGGGGCTGGGGAGAAACTGAAAAATCCATGGGGAACGCTAATCCTGTGCTGAATGCAGAGGCAGGAGTGCAGAGCAGCCAGGGTGAAGGCTGAAACAAGCCCCAGGAGCCAGGCAGAGAGGCACAAGTGTAGCTGCACCTGTAGCTAGGCTGGGCTCAATTTAAAAAAAAAAAAAAAAGAAAAAGAGAGAGAGAGAGAGAAGAAAATTAAAAAAAAAGGGGAGAATCGCTCATCTAATAATTGCTAATTAGTTCCTGCTTGTCAGGCTCTGTCAGCAGTAGATAGGGAGCCCTTAACTGGTTTTGCCAAGGTAAGCTGTGCAGCAGTATTCGGACCTGCAGTCTATAATGCAGAGTGGAGGCTGAGTGATGGGGTCTCTGCTTTGCGGCAGGGTGAGCACCGTAACAGGGGGGCGGGTACGTGAAGTGACTCAAAAGCAGCCAAGTCTAGGTCATGCAAAGTCTTCGTTCCCAAACCAAATGTTCCCTAAGTGTCCACCAACTGCTGTGGCTGCAGCAGCAGTAGTTATCTGTGTTCAGTTGTGTTTCTTAGGGAAACTTTTGTATTTCACCCCCGAAAAAATGAAATTGTGTTTTGTCAGGAAGCAAAGGGTGAGCTGAGGGAGTGTGTGGGCCCTCGTTGTCCTAATGAGCTTAATGTAAGTGAGGTGTGCTGCAAGGGGTAACTGATTGCTGCCTCCCTCCCTGTGGGTGAGTCCTCAACCTGTGTCTCCAGAAGAACCGTTCCTTCCCTTTTTCTCCCTTTTTTATTTTTATAGGTTTGCCTCCCACCCTGTCCTTTGACTCCTTAAGCTAATGGATTATTATCCATCTTTAAAGTCTTTTAGCTTTAGCTAAAAGCTTTCACTGCAATTTAACTCCTTCTGGTTGTCCAAGTAGCGGTGGAGAGCTCTCAGTGTGTTTTCCTCTCCCTTTGCAACTTCTTTGTAGTTCTCTTGTGTAATTATTTGAATGACTTCTTCCTCTTGTCTACGCTCTCTCCCAAGTTTCTACCTTCTAGATCTGCTTTTCCCCTTCAGTGGCAGTTTTTCTCTCTCAACTATGTATGTGTGACTCTGTATATGCTAATAATAAGGTTCAGCGCTTTGCAACACTAGGTAATTTTCCTTGCATTACAAACGTGTAAATGTTCCTGTCCTGGACCGGTTTGATCCTTGCTCTCGCTTAGCAGAACGATAAGACACTGTTTTGTTGAGTCACTGCACACCTATTTTCAAGGAGTTGACTTTAAAGAGGAAAAAAGTTGGCAGCTGTTTCATTTATTAAATCAGTCGGTGCAGTGATGCTTGTAAATGGGTGAGGTCTTTTATTGAGGGAGGTGAAATCTGCCTCATGAGCCATCAGAGTGTTGTCACAAATTGTTTTTAAGTGACAAAGCCGATGTAAAGAATTACTGTGTGACTAATAAACGCATTATGATCTTTAAGCTATAAAACCAAAACCATTCCCTCCTTCCTTAGGAAGGAAGGTATCCCTTATCAACTGCTACAGCTTCAGGGTGTAAAAGTTCAAGATGGTCTATGGTGACGTGAGCACGCTTTTTGCACAATGCTGAACTTCTAGGGAGTTATTTCATTTTTATTTTGAGGCTAAGAGGCAACCGAACCTTTATCATGGGTCTAAGGAATACACATATACTTAAATTGTTTCTAGTTCACTTAAATGTCAGTAAACAGGGTTATGCTTTCAACAATAAAATAATTTTGGCAGCTATGACAGGAGGCAAGAGAGATCAGGATAGTTCACACCACTGAGGAAAAGGTAATGCCTTCTAATTAGGATAAAGCAGGTGTCTGTGAGGTGTGAGGGACCAGCCTCTCGTTTATTCTCACCCATGGCACAAGGGGAGAAGAGGTCTAGTTCCCACCAGCTGCCAGCAGCTAATTCTCTCTATGCTGTAGAAACCAGAGGGAGGGCTTTTTCAAAGGAGAGGGGGGAAATGAATGTCACAAAATGGATGAAGTCTACACTACTCATTGGTTTTGGTTTACGACTGTTGTGCCTTCAGGGAGTACAAGACCATTGACTTTAGCCTAACCTGAGCTATTTCCACCATCCCTTGTCTTAGGAAGATTTACCAGAGCATCATTTCTCTAAGTCACTGCACAGCAGTGACAGCACTTGTAAACAAATTATGATGAACTACCGGTGGGAATTATTTCTCCTACATATAGTGCTGATGCAGGGTAATATCTGCCTGGTAGCAGACAACTGCAGGAATCCAACAAGAGCAGAGGGACTAGAGTGACTAATCTTCATCCCACTCTTCCTGCCCTGCAACAACTTGACTTTTGGTGAGGCTAGTATAACAAACGTGCAGTTTGCATTACCTGTTCAGTGATATGCTCAAACACCACACTTGCTGAAAACAGAGGCTGGGATGTAAGAAGGGAATGAAAAGAAGGGGAACTGTTAGCGGTTTCCTATGCAGAAGTATTGGTGCTGCCGCTGTTCTCCTCTGCAATGCTGACTGTATCTCCAAAGCTCTCCAGCAAATACATTCCTCCAAAGCCATCTACATTTACCTTTTCACAAAAGCATCTGTCAAGGTCTGATTAAAACCAGAATATGCTACTTGACAATAACTGGTCTAGGATATCCAAGGATCAGTCTGCTAGAACCAGAATGCTCTCTGGAGATGGGTGTAGACCTCTGGGAATGGAGCTGCATCCAGCTTCAACTTCTGCCAGCACTCACAGATGCTATCCCCACCAACAGTCAAGCCTGGATAGTCAAGCAGCCGACAGTCAAGCTGCCAACTACCTGGATAGACAGCACTCCAACTGCTCCAGTGAAACCCCCCTCTCATACAGTACCACGCACCCTATCCTGCCTGCCAGCACTCTTCAGGACATGCTCAACAACATCAACGCTGGGAACCTACTTAACATGTTTTAAGAAGATAACTCTTTAAAAATATAAAGGAAAGCAGGTTTCCTTCTTTCTTCTTAAAAAAAAGAAAAAAAAAATCCTTTCTCCCATATGGGCATGTCGAGTAAAGAACTGTGTAAAAAACGATGCTCTCTTCGCCCCTCACTTTTGGCTCTAACAGATTTGTTCAGAATTTGATTTGGTCAAAAAAAGGCAAAAGTTTCAAAGGTTTCTTTCCCACCTCAGGAAAATGCAATCTTCTACTGGCAACCAACAAGATCATTTACCTGTCACACATCATCATGTTTCCTGAACTTCATGACATTTCAAGCACCTCCTTTTATGGGATGTGGAACAGACCTAGTGAGTTTTCTGTATCATTCACTGAAGATCACACACCCCCCTCATACAACAGCCTTCATTTAGTTATTTCTATGAAAGAATATTTTATTAATTTTCTATATTGTGAAAAAATGCTTTCATAAGAATTCAGAAGACATACAGCATTCTTCTAGTATTAAGATATGAAATGTACATGTCTTGACTTCTGAAGTTTATTGAACCTTACCATAGGACTCATGTTTGGTGGAGTTTTGGGATTTATTTTTTTTTCTGTTTTTTAAGTGCACATTAGCAACACAGAGCATAACAAATCAAAGCGTTTGGATCAAATTGAGGTGAATACCACTGAGGTTGCAGAGTTTTGTACGCTGTATAGGAGTAAAGCCAGATTCAAAGCCAGGTTCAGGAAACCTTCAGTAAAATCAACACAAATTTTGATTGTTGGTTTGGTTTTTCTCCCAGTGGAAAAGAAGATAAGGGTTCAGGATAACTAGCAGCACGCTAGCTTTAAGGAAAATAATGCAGGAAAATGTATGGAGTAGGATGACAAATAGAGTTGCTCTGAGTACCACCTGTTGGCCTGGTTTATGTTTATATCCATACTGAAAAGAATCTTTCTGTTTCATTGTGGCTGAGTGTTTCTCCCATCCCCATTTAAAACTTGAGACAGACCTAAAGAAAAATATAAAAATCAATGACTCAAGCAAATAAAAAGCTGACATAGGGATCAGGCACACTTCTGTAACTAGCAGTTTTTTCGTTTGAAAGGAGATGGCATAGTCTAATATAGAATACATATGTACTAGATGCACGCTACACATAAACATTGCTACATGTAGTTTGGCACTTTAAGTTTGGATAATTTTACATTAGTAACGTAGGCAACTTATCTAAGCTCCACCTCCCATGCGTGCCTTGCTGCTTCTTGGTATGTCTTCACATTTTCTTCATCACTGAAGCTCACAGTATATACTAAAACATCTGTTGCCAAGGGAAATAATGTTCCTCACAGTGTTTTTAGCAATGAAAATGTTTTTTAAGGCTCAAGTGCTAATGCCAAACTCATTTGCAGTTACTTTTGGCATTGTAATCAGCAGGGCTGCGCATTCTGTTCAGAAAGTGTGTGACAACTTAGGTTAAGTAAACGAAAAACACTTTTGCATTCTTTTTTATTAAACCTTCTATGTAGGAAGGAGGTAGCCTGCAGAGAAAGTGTTGGAAACTTATTTCAAAGGCAGTTATAGATTCTTGAGGAGAGACCCAGTAAAATATGGGATGAGTGATCTGTCTCAAAGCCAAAAGAATTTGAAGGAAAAAGCTTAACCAGTTGGAAGAAAACAACAGATTATTTTGTCAACTTGAATCAAGCAGAAGAGTGAAACACGATTTCCTGGGAATTCATGAAAAGAGGTATTTCAAAAAAAGAAATAAAGTAAGGATGCTGTATGCAGATGGTCAAAATCACACAGTGAAAAACTGTCTTCAGCAAGTGGAGATTGCCAGCCTTTTTCAGTGGTGATGTCAAGTCTCATCAGCTAAAGCACTGCAGATGTGAGCAGTAGCTGGGCAGAGGCATCAGAAAAACGTATAAGCACCATGTTTCTCCCAGTGACTCACTGGATGCCATTTCCTACTCGGGACAGAGCACATGCTCTGTCAGTGCTGAAAGGTGCCATTTTCAGAGTGAAACATTAAAATTAAGCAGCAATTTGAGAGTGACTACTGGCAGTTTTGCATAACTAAGAGTGGTGATTTCCACCCCAGCCTTTTTTTTTTCCTTACGTTTCCAGGAGGACAGACTGTCTTAGAAGTTTTGAAAACAATAATATAGATGTAAATGCTGGCGCTGAAATCTCTGAGTTGGAGAGGCCAGCGGAGCTAGCTCAGAAGTCCTGGCTCCAACCCCTTGAGGTTCTGGATGCCCTCAGAGAAAGTCGCATGCGGTGCTGCCGCCCTGCAATGGGATGAAGCGTTAGGAGCCTGGCAGTTGAGGAAGAGGCCACAAAAGTTCCGGTCATCTAAAGCTTTCCTACCCTAAAAAGTAAAGGTCTAAGTACAGCTCTTATGGCTGCGTTACTGGGTCTTTAGATAATGGTGTTGACCACTCGCACGGTTGCTGCTGGTTTAAAATTCCAGGTGGAAACTTTTCACTTCTGCATTTTCTCCTTAATCTTACATCTGGTCCTCTCCTATATCAAGGTTTTTTCCCCATAAACCCTAAACATTTAACTAGCATTTGACATTTGTAATTTTGGGTCAATAACAACAAGACGTTATGTTTACGCTCACCTGCATATGAGCGCAACTCACCGTTGATGTGAAGACTGAAGTACTCTAAGAGTGAGTTTTGGTTTGGTGGGGTTTTTTCTGCTGTTTTCATGGCCAAAGCCTGCCTCCTGTCTTCTGTGCATGCCATCATAATTTGGGAAGGAAAGGCCCAACCCAGATGTGGGGGAACAATGGATATGGGGCTGTTTTTGACTGATATTGACTGTATTGAAATCCATGGATCAGCTGACTCACACAAGAGTACTGAATAAATAATAATAATCTTTTTTTAAAAAAAAATTCACCTTTCATTTTGGGATAGGTGAATCAATTTTCAGCTCCTGACTCTATAATTCTTTTTCCAGATGGCCTTGAAAAATTGAGCTTATCACAAATATTCATAACAGAACAATTTATGAACATGTTTTTGTGAGATTTACTTCTGTTCAGACATACCAAGTACAATCAGTTTGATTGTACAATCAGGCTGATTCAGTGCTCTAAGGGGAACATAAACATATTTTTGTCTTTAAGTATTTTTTCTATATTAGCTAACTTTCTACTAAAAGGATCAGCATTAAAAGAGTTATCGATATTAACATTTAGTCTGTCATCTTCAGATTTCAGAGTCAGTATTGTATATGGATGAACAGTTCAGATCAATCAAAAATTATTCTTTTCATTGTCTTTGGTCTTTTGAAGACAAGACTGTGTCAGTTCTCTTTGATTCATGTCTTCAAGGATTTCTTCACAGCCATGACTTTCAGGCACATAATTTTCTTTCAAATGGGATGTGAGACTTCAGAGTGCCAGCTTGATAACAAATTTAGTAACAACTTGAAGTTTTTTGTGAATGCGGCACAAGAAATTTCAGAAGCACAAGAATTCAATTAAACATGCCCTTCTTCCTTCCACCTTCTTGCTTTCTCCTTGTCATACTTACGTTCAGATTGGTAATTTGTTTACATATCATGCAGTAAGATAACTCCAGCTATCATCTCTCCACTCCTCCCACCTGTTTATTTCCATCTCCGAAATATTTATTGCTGTTTCTTATATTTTTATATCCTGAGGGGTATGGCTTTTTTTTATGTCTTGATGGAATTAAGTAGCAGAATGTGTTTGCACAAGCCTTACAGGCATGCTCCTGCTTGGTCTGCTCAGGTATGAATTAAAGCTTCTTGTGAGAGACTTGGAAACTGAAGTTTTGTAAGTAAAGGTCTATGTTTCTGGTAGAACAGAAAATGTTTTACATTACATAACAAGAGAAAATATTTAATTTTGGGACCATTCACCCAGCTGAGCAGTTTATTTCTCTGCAGTGATAAATGTATTTTGTATCTTTATGCTCTTAATGTGATTCACAATTCTGTATGTTTATCCATGGCAAGGCATGGATACAACCCAAGCATTTGGCAGAAGGTTTGCCAGCTTAAAATCTGTTTTCCCATCCCTAAATCTGCTGCCAAACAATTTCTTAATTGTAGTTAAATTTACAAAAGGCTGTAGTGCTCTTAATGCTGCAACACTTGATTTACAGGCAAGCGTGGCCCTCCCACGCAAGGCGTAGGAGGTGAGTGTTGAGTCTTCCTCTCGCCTCAAACAATTGAAACTCAGATTTACCACTTTTCTGCAAAGCTTCCTCTTTCGGAGGCTGCTGGTCTCCACTCCTCTGCCCAGGGGCTGCTGGTCTCCTCAGACCTCTGCCCAGGGGTCTTCAAGTCTTTCTGCGAAGTGGAGCACCTTTAAAGCGGGCCAGTGTAAGACGGCCAGCCCCTGCCCAGCACGTCCCTGGGTAGGACACTCACTGACGGCTGAGAGGGAGCTGAGCCTTGTGTCCTGTTTCCTCTGTGCACTGAACAATCTGATAGAAATCATTAGTGGAAACAAAACCTCTTTGCATGTCTACCTGGCACCTGAGAGCTCTGAGGAAGTTATCGTCTCTATGTTTCTGTCGACTTATTTGGCAAGAAAATGGATACTTATTACAATCCAGTTTAAACTACACTCCCAAACAGTGCATATTGTGACATAATTTCCCCCTACAAGTACAAAGAGGATTATGTGTGTGAAATTGTACTTACAATTAAAAAACTCTTCTGAGCTTCTCCTGAGCAAGTCTCCTGGGGTACATCTGTACTGCTAAATAAGCCCCGGCAGGCAGCAACGCGTGGCCGAGTGGTGTGGGACGGGTCCTGTAGGTCTCCCAGTGCCTGGCTCCCCTCTGAGCAGAAGCTGCCCTAAAGTCCCCTTAAGTACAAAGCCTGCTAGAATAATGTCAGAAAACTGTCCAAGGTGAAGGGAGCCAAACCTGGGACAGCCGTGTCCATATCATCCTTCGGGAACAATCCACGGAGTGAAGCATTTCCAGAAATGCACCCAGTCTTTCTCCTGGAGAAGGTCATCAGATGTAGCCCACACAGGGAGCTCACTATCACATGAGCAATATACCTCATCTGAGCTGTGGTGCTAAGGCTTGCTGCATGGCCATTTTTTTTTAATTTAGCCGTAGGGGTGTGCTCAATGAATCTGAGCAGAGGCCAGGAGCTACAATTTCTGTCCTTGCAGAGGTAGACTGTAATGAGGAAAAACGGACCGCAGGAGGAATTTTACTTCCCAGCTTATGTAAGGGCTGTTTATTTGAGCCATAGGATGCTATTGGCTTGGGAAAAGAGAAACAGAAACAGAGATGACTCTTGAAACTTCTAGAAAATATGTACATTTGTCGTGGTTTTAGGCTGATCCAGCAACTAAAACTCACACAGTCTCTCCTTCTCCAATAAAGTAGAGAGGAGAGGGAAAAAAAAAACCAAAAGGACTGAGGGTTGAGGCAAGAACAGAGGGAGCACCCACCAACCATGGTCCTGGGCAAAACAGGCAGCGCTTTTCTCAAAGCAAAACAGTTTATTAATGATTACTTAGAAGGACAAAGGGAAATAAAAACCGATTACTTGAGAGGACAGAAAGAAACAAAACCAGATCTTAAAACCGACACCTTCCCCCCCCCACCTTCCTTTTCCTCCCGGCTCTACCTCCTCCCCCCAGCAGCACAGGGGGCAGGGACTGGGGGAGTGCAGGTCAGTTCATTCCGTGCTGTTACTGCTGCTTCTTTCTTAAAGGAGAAGGAGTCCTTACACCCTTTTCCCCTGCTCCAATGGATCCCCTACCCACGAGGAAAAATCCACAAATTTCTCCAACGTGAGTCCAGCCCACTGGAAACAATCCTTCCCCACAGATTGCTCCGGTGTGGGCTATACCACAGTCTCGGGTACTTAGGGAGCTGTAGCCACTCGCTCCGGCGTGGGTCGTCACGAAGACTCCAGATGGCTCTCTGCCTTGCCGTGCCCCCAACACGACCATCCTCGGGCTCAGGCATCTTCTCCCCACGGGCTGCGAGTGGGTCGTTGCTCCACCGAGGCCGTCCTGGTTGCAGGGGGGCAGCCTGCTATCTCACCATCAGCCGCAGGGGAAACTTGGCTCCGGCACACCTCCTCCCGCTCCATCCTCACTGACCTGCTGTCGATGCAGCTGTTTCTCTCAGATCTCAGTCCTCTCCAGGTGAACTCAGCCCAGTGGGCACCCTGGGAGTGGGGTGCCCCCGAGTTCCCCAGCTGGCTCCGCCGCCGCCATTCTCCGTGGGCGGCGCCGGCCCGACGCAGGCAGCCGCCCGGCCGGGAGCCAGGGAGCGGGGGCAGTGCCCTCCTCCCTTCTCTGGTCGATCCTGGGCGAAGCACCTTTTCCGGTTCCCTTGTCCTGACTTAAATAGGGCAATTCGCAGAGGCGCCCTATTGGCTCAACCCCGAGGGGGATGGCAGTCTGATCCGGTGGCCAGAACTAAGCCTAACCCGGATCCAAAACCGGGGAGGTCGCAGGGAGCAAAATCCCTCTCCTGCCACCAGAACCACCCCCCCCTCCACATCAAACCATGACATTCCACCCCTCGCCTCTGCGAATTCCATATTTAGGCACAACTTTAGTTACAGAAAGAGAACACAGAGTTACAGAAAAAGAACACAGTATCAACAACAACATCGAAGAAGAAGAAGAACACACATTTTACAAACAATCCACCCCTTATTCCATACCATGCATGTCATGCTCAAACCTTACATATATACTATTCCCTTAGCCATGGGTCATCCCTCCAAAATGTGTCTTCATCTGTTACAGCAGTCTCTCAGGGCAGGAAAGATGACGTGGAATTCGCTCAGTCGGTAGAACGGATGACATGTAGTCTTTGTTGCGTGTGGCGCCTGGAGCTCGTAGTTGGTGTATCCGGCCGCTGTCTGCAGGTTGAAGATGTTGATCTTGAAGAAGTTGCTGGTTGTTTGGAATCAGTTCTGATTCTGACGAAGTTCATTCTTCATTAACCTGGATGATTCTTAATATAATGACATTAGTACAATGTGACAACCATAGTGATGATGGTATGCAGGGACAGGGTTATTCAGCAATTAATATCACACAATTCAATTCATTTTATCATCTATTTTCACCCAACATCAAATCCCCTTGAGGTACACATCGGACTTCCCCGTCCTTCTGCATCACCCACCAAGTACACCCAGGTCCCTGAGCAAAAGCAATCCCACGAATGGGTTTACCTTTACCCGAGGCAGGAATAACCCAAACTGTCTTCCCGAGTATATTCCTCATGTGCACTACAGGGACTTTGTCTCCTTCTACAGTACGTAGAAGTTCTGATTGCGCAGGACCAGCTCGATTGGCAGATCCTCTAGTGTTAACTAACCAGGTGGCTTTTGCTAAATGCGTATCCCAATGTTTGAAGGTTCCACCACCCATTGCTTTCAGTGTGGTTTTTAGCAATCCATTATATCGTTCAATCTTCCCAGAAGCTGGTGCATGATAAGGGATGTGATATACCCACTCGATGCCATGCTCTTTGGCCCAGGTGTCTATAAGATTGTTACGGAAATGAGTCCCGTTGTCCGACTCAATTCTTTCTGGGGTGCCATGCCGCCACAAGACTTGCTTTTCAAGGCCCAAGATCGTGTTCCGGGCGGTGGCATGGGGCACAGCATAGGTTTCCAGCCATCCAGTGGTCGCTTCCACCATTGTAAGCACATAACGCTTGCCACTGCGAGTTTGTGGAAGTGTGACATAGTCAATTTGCCAAGCCTCTCCATATTGATATTTCGACCAACGCCCTCCATACCAAAGAGGTTTCAACCGCTTGGCTTGCTTGATTGCAGCACACGTTTCACATTCATGGATCACCTCTGCAATGGTGTCCATAGTTAGGTCCACCCCTCGATCACGAGCCCATTTGTATGTGGCGTCCCTTCCTTGATGGCCTGAGGCATCATGGGCCCAACGAGCTAGAAATTTTTCACCTTTATGTTGCCAGTCCAGATCCACCTGAGCCACTTTAATCTTGGCGGCCTGATCCACCTGTTGATTGTTTTCATGTTCTTCTGTGGCCCGACTCTTGGGTACATGGGCATCTACATGTCGTACTTTCACAATCAGCTTCTCTACTCGAGCAGCAATGTCTTTCCACAACGGGGCAGCCCAGATGGGTTTACCTCTGCGTTGCCAGCTGCTCTGCTTCCATTGCCGTAGCCATCCCCACAGGGCATTTGCTACCATCCAAGAGTCGGTATAGAGATAGAGCATTGGCCACTTTTCTCGTTCCGCGATGTCTAAAGCCAGTTGGATGGCTTTCACCTCTGCGAACTGGCTTGATTCGCCTTCTCCTTCGGTAGCTTCTGCGACCTGTCGAGTAGGACTCCATACAGCAGCTTTCCATTTTCGATGTTTTCCTACAAGGCGACAGGACCCGTCGGTAAACAGAGCGTATTTCTTCTCATTGTCTGATAGTTCATTATAAGGTGGAGCCTCCTCAGCATGTGTCACCTCCTCCTCCTCTGGTGACATTCCAAAGTCTTTACCTTCAGCCCAGTTAGTGATCACTTCCAAAATTCCTGGGCGATTGAGGTTTCCTATCCGAGCTCTTTGTGTGATCAGCGCGATCCACTTGCTCCATGTGGCATCAGTTGCGTGGTGTGTAGACGGGACGCTCCCTTTGAACATCCAGCCGAGCACTGGCAATCGGGGTGCCAGGAGCAACTGTGCTTCTATACCAATCACTTCAGAAGCAGCTCGGACTCCTTCATATGCTGCCAATATCTCTTTCAGTTGGAGTATAGTTGGTTTCGGATCCTTTGTATCCTCGACTCCAAAACCCAAGAGGTCGACCTCGCGTCTCCCCTGGCGCTTTTTGCCAGAGACTCCAGGTGGGACCATTCTCCCCGGCTGCGGTGTAGAGCACGTTTTTGACATCTTGTCCTGTCCGGACTGGTCCCAGGGCTACCGCATGGACTATTTCTTGTTTAATTTGTTCAAAGGCTTGTTTTTGCTCTGGGCCCCATTCAAAATTATTCCTCTTTCGGGTTATTTGGTAGAGGGGTTTTACAATCTGGCTGTAGTCAGGAATATGCATTCGCCAGAAACCCACAATGCCTAAGAAAGCTTGTGCTTCCTTTTGTTGGTTGGTGGGGACATAGCTGTTATTTTATTAATCACGTCCATCGGAATCTGACGACGCCCATCTTGCCATTTATTCCCAAAAACTGAATCTCCTGGGCAGGTCCCTTGACTTTACTCTGTTTTATGGCAAAGCCTGCTTTCAGAAGGATTTGGATTATCTTTTCACCTTTCTCAAAAACTTCTTCTGCTGTGTTGCCCCATACAATAATGTCATCAATGTATTGCAGATGTTCTGGGGCATCACCCTGTTCCAGTGTGGTCTGGATCAGTCCATGGCAAATAGTGGGGCTGTGTTTCCACCCCTGGGGCAGTCGATTCCAGGTATACTGGATGCCCCTCCAAGTGAAAGCAAACTGTGGCCTGCATTCCGGTGCCAAAGGAATTGAGAAAAACGCATTAGCGATATCAATTGTAGCGTACCACCTGGATGCCTTTGACTCCAGTTCATACTGAAGTTCCAGCATATCTGGCACGGCAGCACTCAATGGTGGTGTAACTTCATTCAAGCCACGATAGTCTACCGTCAGCCTCCACTCGCCATTGGACTTACGCACAGGCCATATAGGGCTGTTAAAAGGGGAACGGGTCTTTGTGATGACTCCTTGACTCTCCAGTTGACGAATCAACTTATGGATAGGAATTAGAGAGTCTCGGTTGGTACGATATTGCCGTCGGTGCACTGTTGTATTAGCAATTGGCACCTGCTGTTCTTCGACCCTCAGTAACCCCACAGCAGAAGGGTCCGTTGAGAGACCAGGCAAAGTAGACAGCTGCCTGCCTTCTTCTGTCTCTACTGCAGCTATGCCAAAAGCCCACCGATACCCTTTTGGGTCTTTGAAATACCCTCTCTTAAGATAATCTATGCCAAGGATGCACGGGGCTTCTGGGCCAGTTACAATAGGGTGTTTTTGCCACTGCTGTCCAGTTAGGCTCACTTCAGCCTCTAACACAGTCAGTTGTTGAGACCCCCCTGTCACTCCAGAAATAGAGATGGATTCTGCCCCTCTGAAGTTCGATGGTATCAAAGTGCATTGGGCACCAGTATCCACTAAAGCCTTATACTTTCTAGGGTATGATGTGCCAGGCCACCGAATCCACACAGTCCAGTACACTCGATTATCCCTCTCCTCCACCTGGCTGGAGGCAGGGCCCCTCTAATGCCTGTTATCATATTCATCAGAGGAATCAGCAGGATTGGAGTCAGGATGGCTAGGAGGATCAGCCCTCCCATTTTGACTAGTGGACTGCTCACTGTAGACTGGGGCAACAGCTGTCCTGGAGGAATTGGAGAAAGTTCTATTCCTGTTGGTTCTTCCTCCCAACTGGCGTACCCTGGCCTCTAAAGCGGAGGTGGGTTTTCCATCCCACCTTCTCATGTCTTCTCCATGATCACGGAGGTAGAACCATAGCTCACCCCGTGATCTGTACCGTCTCTCTTGTCTCTCTCGAGGAGGGTAACGCCTGGTTCTGACAGCTGAAATTCTAGAACGTTCGGGTGGTGGGAAATCTACTTTTTCTCTTAATTCTCGGACCTCTTCAGACAGCTTTTCCACAGCCGCAACACAGGTTCGTATAGAAGTGTCATCATCATATCGTCGGAGGTAGGTGACCAGATTACCTACGGATAGTGGTGCTTCATCGTCCCCGAAGTCCATTATTGCCAATGAGGTGGAATATGCGGCTGGCGCACTCCGTATAATCTTCTGCCACATTGGTCGTGTGCACCGGACGTCATCTGGATCTTCGAGTCTTGGTCCGCTTCTCGAGTCAAGATAAATCAACTCTCGCACAGCCAGTTCTCTCAGATACTGAATAGCTTTTTCTATGTTGGTCCACCTGCTTACATTACATGGCACCTCGTCCTTGTAGGGGTACCTTTCCTTTATGGCTGCCAGGAGTCGTCTCCAGAGGCTGCGGACTTGTGTCTGCCTTCCAATTGCTTTATCAATGCCTCCATCCATGGCAAGGGCTCCCAGCTGCCTAGCTTCACTACCATCTAACTCCAGACTATTGGCTCCCATGTCCCAGCATCTGAGCAACCAAGAGACAATGGGCTCACCTTTAAGGCGGCCATAATCTTTTCGAATATCTCGCAGCTCGCTCATTTTTAGAGATCTGGTGGTTATCCACCACGTTGGGCGCCAAAAAGGACTGTCGTGGTTTTAGGCTGATCCAGCAACTAAAACTCACACAGTCTCTCCTTCTCCAATAAAGTAGAGAGGAGAGGGAAAAAAAAAAACCAAAAGGACTGAGGGTTGAGGCAAGAACAGAGGGAGCACCCACCAACCATGGTCCTGGGCAAAACAGGCAGCGCTTTTCTCAAAGCAAAACAGTTTATTAATGATTACTTAGAAGGACAAAGGGAAATAAAAACCGATTACTTGAGAGGACAGAAAGAAACAAAACCAGATCTTAAAACCGACACCTTCCCCCCCCCCACCTTCCTTTTCCTCCCGGCTCTACCTCCTCCCCCCAGCAGCACAGGGGGCAGGGACTGGGGGAGTGCAGGTCAGTTCATTCCGTGCTGTTACTGCTGCTTCTTTCTTAAAGGAGAAGGAGTCCTTACACCCTTTTCCCCTGCTCCAATGGATCCCCTACCCACGAGGAAAAATCCACAAATTTCTCCAACGTGAGTCCAGCCCACTGGAAACAATCCTTCCCCACAGATTGCTCCGGTGTGGGCTATACCACAGTCTCGGGTACTTAGGGAGCTGTAGCCACTCGCTCCGGCGTGGGTCGTCACGAAGACTCCAGATGGCTCTCTGCCTTGCCGTGCCCCCAACACGACCATCCTCGGGCTCAGGCATCTTCTCCCCACGGGCTGCGAGTGGGTCGTTGCTCCACCGAGGCCGTCCTGGTTGCAGGGGGGCAGCCTGCTATCTCACCATCAGCCGCAGGGGAAACTTGGCTCCGGCACACCTCCTCCCGCTCCATCCTCACTGACCTGCTGTCGATGCAGCTGTTTCTCTCAGATCTCAGTCCTCTCCAGGTGAACTCAGCCCAGTGGGCACCCTGGGAGTGGGGTGCCCCCGAGTTCCCCAGCTGGCTCCGCCGCCGCCATTCTCCGTGGGCGGCGCCGGCCCGACGCAGGCAGCCGCCCGGCCGGGAGCCAGGGAGCGGGGGCAGTGCCCTCCTCCCTTCTCTGGTCGATCCTGGGCGAAGCACCTTTTCCGGTTCCCTTGTCCTGACTTAAATAGGGCAATTCGCAGAGGCGCCCTATTGGCTCAACCCCGAGGGGGATGGCAGTCTGATCCGGTGGCCAGAACTAAGCCTAACCCGGATCCAAAACCGGGGAGGTCGCAGGGAGCAAAATCCCTCTCCTGCCACCAGAACCACCCCCCCCTCCACATCAAACCATGACAACATTTAATAGGGCTTTAATGGTCAAGAGGAATAAAATACATCTGGGGAACACCTGTTTTTTTTTTTAAAAAAAAAACAATCAATGAATAAAACCAAAACAAATAAGGGCTGGAGTGAAGAATTAGGAGGTAAACATACCTTAAAATATGTAAACATACATTAAACAATGTAAATGTAGATTAAAAACAAACATTGTATTTCTGCTTTCACATTGTCATTTAGGTCTGGGCCACATTTTCAAAAGCACATTTCAAAAAACTAATCTAATATCTTCATTGATAATTAAGCTCCTAAATGACTCAGATGTTACAGAAAGTAATCCCCCCCCCTCCCGTTTTCTAATTAGCTAATCAACTTTCTTAGAAAAGAACAGCTTAGTTAAAGAACAGCTAAAGTTAAAGGTTTGCAGAGTCTGTCTTTTGTTGTAGGGAACAAGAAAAGTTCCCAAGGAAGTCAGAACTATAATTAATACTTCTATATCTGTACAAGTTTAGACTTCTTTTGTTATGTTTCAGGGAAAATGCTAGTTGGAAGAGTATTGGTTGGTGTCCAACTTTCAAAGATAATTCCCTTAATTAGGATTCTTGCTTCAGCACTTTGCCATTCCCATTGTCTGTGAAAATGAGAAGTCTGGGTCCCAGAAAGGAGACTTAAATTGTGAAAGGTAGAATTGCGAAAGGTGAGAACCGAAGTGCTGCCCCTACTTTTCAGGACTAGGTATAAATAGGGTACATGTAAAAAGGGTATTGAACGACTGAAGAGTCATGGACAGTACTAAGCAGAGCTTCAGGAAATACATGACCAGTGACAGAAGTCACAGGAATTTGGTTTGTTTAGCTTGGAGAAAAGGTGACTTAGAAAAACGGTAATAACAATCCTCAGAACAGCTAGAAGCCACCAGGAAAAAAGGGGAATAAAACTGTTCTCCATGACCTCTGTGAATAGGACAAAAAATAATGATCTCAAACTGCATCAAATGAGATGTAGCTGAGACATCACCAGTCAGAATAGCAAAGGACTGGAGCCCGGTGAAGTAGCTCTTCCTTGTCAGAGGTTTTAAGAACATCTCTTCAGATGTTTAAGTACAAACCTCTGTCAAGGTAGTCCAGGCACAGCCAGTTCTACCTTGAGAGAGAGGTGGATGTGCTAAATGACCTACCAAGGTCCCCTGTGGACCTACTTCCATCATTCTACTACTCTTAAAACAGAACGCAGCACTCTTCAGCTACTGTATATGTTAAAAAAAAAAAAAAAATCCCTTTTCTGTTTTCTAATGCTGTTCTTCCCCAAGATCACAAATGATATAGGGATCCTCATACTGTAAGGCTTCTAAGTGATGGTTTAGCCAAATGTTGTCTGAATGCATCATTTCTACTCCTTCCCACCCTCTACATAGTCCTAGAAATTTGCTTTATATTTTAGGTGAAAAAAAAAGTCTCGACACTCAACCTTCACCACAGTAACTTGGAAAGAGAGGTGTTTTACATGAGGAAAAACATGCCTTCCTTTTTGGAAACTTTTTTCATGTTTATGATCTTGGCTGCAGAAGCAAAAAGTGAATGATATATAGCTGTACCCATTGCATACAGGTTTTTTTCACTGAAGGTAATGGCAGAAACTACAACTACAGCACAGCCTTTTTTCTGTTATGTCCTTCGAATTCCGTAATTGGCTGGGATTGTTCCTGGAGTCAGACCATGCCACCCTTAAGCTTACTTTTCCTGCCTCTATAATTAAAGCCTCTTGGCCTTTCATGTTGAAGTATATGTGAGAGAAGTTTTTAAAGTAACAAGATGGATATCTGTTCAGCAAAATGTGTACACGTGTGGTTTTTTTAATCCATTTAGTTCTTGATACCTGAAAACACTCAAGCATGGGCCTTGCTGAATCACAGCTGTGATATCATTAGACTTTGCTGGCTCATAATTATCAAGCTGAGAAGTGCAGTGCTCCCTGACGATACTTGAATACCTCCTAAATGTAGAAAAGTATGAAAATACACAGTACAGAGAAAGCAGCTTTATTTTCTTCTAATCTACTTAATACCTCTAATCTACACTCTTTTCTCTTTCTAGTTCCACTATGCTTATTGCAGGCTGCCTGGACCAGCTGACTCAGCCATTTACTTTTGAAGATCTCCTGTTAAACATTGTTGACTTTCAAGTCATTGTTCAGCACATCCCCTCTGCCCTATTGTTCCCTGCTTAATTTCAGTGTCCTTGGTTGTCCTCTTTGATTCTATGACTCCTTCTCATTTCAGATCATCTTAGATTAAAATCAAAGCTTTTAAATGTCTTCTCTATCTGTCTTTGTCCATATCACATCCACGGCTTGTTCCTGTCCCTTGAAATCTCTGTACCTTCATAAGTGCACAGATAGGCACGCTTTTAGTTTTGTTACTGGTTTTCACTCATGCCTTTTGCTGTTCAAGTTGTTTATTAATATATATAAGATTCAGTCACCTCCTCAGATTATTATACTCTCCAGGGTTTTAAATTTGAGGCTTCAGTAGGATCAGAAACCCCACAACGAGGGCAAAAGTACACGTAAAAAAGTTATCAACTCACATCTTGGCCACAGAAAGGCATATCTCTCCCAAATGCTATGCTTGGAAGGTATGACCAGGAAAGATCAACAGCATTATGCACAAGAGCTCTGACCAGGGTTAAAGCTAGTAATTGGGCCATGAGATGTGCAAACTGTACTCCATCTGCGCGTTTCATTAGGACTGCTGAGCACTGATGAGACCCTGGGTCTTCACAAGGAGATCTGGCCCACCCAAGGGGAAGTCTCTTGGGGCCGAGTCCTGCTTGCTCTATGAATAAAAATAAAATTCTAAAAGTTAGTATTTTGTTTCAACAGATTTCATTTCTGGTCTTCTTTCCAAAAGTCTGTCTTTCCTTGTCTCCCATTAGCTTATATTTCCAAAGGGACAAAAACAGACTTAACTCCATAGTTAATGCCTCCTCCCATGCTCTGCTTAAGCTGTGATCACAGAAAGACAGAGAAATAAATATTACCAAAACTGAGGCACAAAACAAGTACCTGGAGCAGTTTAAGCTGAATGAATGGGTAGGCAGAGTAGGTTACAGTGAATTGGTAATGTCTGGTTGTTGAATGGGGGAGAGGTGCTACTCAGAGGAAATACCCAGGTATCAGGGCTGAGAGACTGGCAGTATGGCTAAATGCACAAAGATGAAAATTGAAAAAGAACACGTGGAGGAAGATTGAGTTCTTTTTCTACTATATTAACAGCTAAAGATCCGTGAAGTGCAACGGAGACGGTCTGCAACATTAGCTTGGACAGGAGACAGATCTGAAGTGAATCTGCAAGACAACAAACCGACAATAACTGCATTTGTCTTCATAGCTCATATTGCCCAGAAATAAGATGTGGAGGGAGAAGAGAATGACAGTGCCCACAGAAAGCTGGAGAGGACAGCTAGACACCTCTGAAGGCGAGGGCAGGAGGGAGAGGAAGGAACCAAAGCCAGTTGTGGAGGCCGGGGAGGACCTGGCTTCAGGCAGGATCAGCAGTGCCCACAGCACCTGACTGGTCACTGCAGAAGAAGTTCTGCTTCCAGCTTTGAATTAAGGAAATGGGGAGCTGAAACCTTGACAAGAGCAGCCTGCCTGTTCTGTAAGCAAGAGCCTAGGTTTTCTAAACTTTGAAAGGAACATTTAGTGTTTCTAAATTACTTCTAACCCTCACAGGAAAGGCCTCATGTTAAAGCTAAGTATTACAGTCTAATCTGCATCCCTCATTAATGTACAAGAAAAGTTTTGCTTATCACCTGTTAATTTATTCATCCTTCCTACATTCAGAAACCTTTTGCATGATAGGTATATCTGTAACATCAAAACACCAAAGGAATTGTGCTCCTGTAAGCTGAATATCTTTAATCAGCTAGATTATATTCAACTAACTATGCATTATCTGAAAGAGAGAATTGGTAAACTAAAAGGGAATAAACAAGGTACCTTCTTGTAGTGTAAAGGGAATTAAAATGCAATGCATAATATTTATATGTCCATCGTGTATAAAACTGCTCTGCCTCCAAAACACTAACTCTGCAACTTGAGTTAGAAAAATCCATCCAGTCATTCAGCTGCATTAATATTATAATTAATATTATACAAGGAATAGATGACATAAAACACTATTGTCTTTTTCTCTTCCCTTTTTGCTTCTATTATTAATAGTAGTAAGAAGTAAGAAAAACTTCTTGTGCAAGGTAAGTTATTCAGTAAGCTAGTTATAATTCATATGAAAAGAGAATATTGATTTTCATTGAAAGGCTGAAATGAGAAGATATCCTTTTGTCAGACAGGTTTCGGGTTTCGGGTGCTGACTACTTCAACCACATTCAGAAACAAAAACTGCACTTCTAAAAAGAAAAATATCTTGATAACCACATTGCAAGACCATGACACATTTATCTAAGTAATAACATTTCTCTCATGGAAATGACAATGGATTAAAAAAAGGAACACTTATAGCGGGCGGAATGATCCATTGGAAGACAGTAATAGACGTAAGTTTCAGTCTATCTTCTTTTTTTTCGTGGAAAAATCAATGACCTCTGGTGTATAGTGAATTAGTTAATTACGTAAGATGTCAAACCCTGTAAATGATGTAAGATTTGATTTTACAAATCAGTTCTGCCTGTGAGAAGTTTTGCAATAGTAAGTACTAGCGTTTAAAATATCAATATGAGGAACTGCTGCAGATTCTACCACTGTAATAAGAGAATGTAATAATTTCATGCTTGGAAAGACCACATAATAACAAAAACACAGTTAAAATTATTTTAAAGAGTGGTTTCGACTGAAAATTAAAAAGCAGCACTAAGGTACAGCAAGGTGGTCTCCATATGTGGCCCTTTTTAAAATCAGCACATATTCTATAGCTGCCTTTGCAGCACGTTTACCACCTTGCCAGCCGGAGGACCCATGTTTAGGGACAGTGTCAGATTGTCTATGTCTGTCTTTTGCAAAAAATGCACATATTTTGAACATGATGCATTTGGAATTTCTTAAAACACTCCCTTATTCTCAGTTATTTGCATTCTTCATTTCCCAGCCAGCCAAATCCCAACAGGACTTGACAGTTTCAGTGACAGCAGATTCTTCTCACTTTCTAGAGCATATCATAAAGAAAACACAGCAGAATTCTTGTAGGCTTTACCTTACCTCTTAATGTACAATTTGCTTTTAATATAAGATCCAGTTCTCCATTCCTGACAAGTCTAGTACTATTATTTTTAAGTGTGAAAGAAACGTGTTGCATCATGCACTAGTCACAGCTCAAAACTGAACTCTGCAGTGGTAGTTCAAGTTTGCTTGATAGGCAGTGTCTTGTTTAAAAGATAGTGGCATTTCATGTATTTCACATTTACCAAAATGTAGACTGTTGGAAAATACTGGCAATGGAAAATTTTTTCAGGCTCTGAATTTGGAAATTTCCCTACTGTAGTTGGTTTTGCATTCTTTTCCAGTTTAGCATCTCCTTCCTATAGTTTGCTTTCATTCAACTAAAACTGTATCTGCTTGCAAGAATACAGCTGTCCCACTTTGTTGTCATTACAGATGTCAAGACTTCTGATATGTTTTGCATCTTAACTTTCTCAAAAACTTTTCTTTGAGGCATTGCTGTTCCTGAAGCAACTTCTTTAATGATTCCTTCTAGTCGGAGGCACTGCCAAAGCAGGTATGTCATTATTCCTTTTGAGACTGTATTACAAATCATACTCGAAGTGCAAACATCTGGCAGCCTCTCTGACACAAAAGAACTGAGTTGTACACAGTATGTTCAGCGTGCCATTTCAGGTTCTCACTGCAGACATCCCCAAAGCATTAACATGTTTTCTTATTCACTTTGTAAAGGACAGTTAGAGTATAAATTAGGAGACATGGGACAAACTTTGGGAATTCTCCCCTTGCTATCATCAGCTAATCCTTGCTTCTCTGCAAGTTAGCGTGCACTGCTGCAGGAGGGAGAAGATTTCTACTCACAGTAGAAATCACACTATGAGTAATTTCCCTTGAAAAACATAAGACAATGATGTAAATGTTATAAAATGTTTCACAGTCTCTCTGCCAAACTTCTTTGGGATCTTCCAGCCCTGCTTTAATTTACAAAAGTCTTGAGCTATGCAGAAAAACAGCACATGGGGTACTCATGTGCTTTCACCATTCCCCATATAATAAGCTCCAGCATTAAGCAATGTTATCCAAACTCTTCAGAAATTGTATTGATTTGTTCACTGTCTTCAGGTGAGCTGTGGCTCTTCCCCAACAGAAAATGGGTTCCCTGAGGAAAGTGAAAGACTTGGGAAAGCAGCCTACAAAGCTCATAAGCCAGGATACACTTATCTATAGACTTGTCGGAAGGGGATATCCTTACAAATATTTGCAAATAAAGCAAAGAGCTGGAGGCTCATAGTATGTGGGCATTTGGTAGCTCATTTTTGCAGAGGCTGGAAAGAAATTTACATGAGAAGATTATTTAATTGTGCCACCCCAAATTTTGGCTTTCTGTATCTCATCAAGGCACAGGTGTGGCTATTAGGAGAGGAAGGCATGTTGCTTCCTTACAACCTGAGGGCAACTGGAGTCCTGACTTTCAGTATGCAGGGCAATAAAACGAGGCTTTCGAAGGCAAAAGATACAGGAGAAGAGTGGGAGAGTATAAGCCGGAAATGTTCCAAAAAGGACCTTTAAAGAGCGTGGAGACCACCAGACCAAGCCTCGTATTTAATTGACTCATGCTGTAGATAGCACACTAAACTCATGCACTGAATCACAGTATTCTTGCTTTTACATATATAAAAAGTGATATGAAAATAATAAAACTTACAGCTTGCTGTTTCAACGCTCTGAGAAATACCTGGGCTTGCCGTTCTTGTGCATCCAAACCATATGGACAATGGGTTTAGACTTCCATGTCCACAAGCTCAGAGAAGCTGAAATGTCTCAACTATCATATAAGAAAAATTGCAGTTACAAGAACCCCAGCTGCCTATTAGTATTAGAAAATTAGTTGAGTAATTAATAGGTAATAAAAGTGTTATCTCATATTCCCTTAAGAATTCAGAGAACACAGGCGAAAAGCCTTTTTAAAAAGAGAAAATACAGTGAACTGTAAAAGGAATATAGGAGAGAATGTATCCTCTGTAATAAGAGATGAATGTTTGTCATTAGTTTAATGAAGGGGCCCCAGAAACCTCCTGCAGCCCCCCTTTAGTCTAACAGTTAGTCCATTGTATACATATACAATACAGAGTCACTTGTCCTTGGGGGGGATCATGTCTAGGATAAGTCTAAAGGCTAAAAATGAAGCCATTTCCACATTTCGGAAGCTTAGATTTAAAGCATCAGATATTTTAAAAAGCTTAAACTTTTGACATCCCTCTTTTTCTAAAATAATATCTCATCACTACAACAAACTTTCTCCTTTAGTTTTGGCTGAAAGCTTGGTCTAATCATGACCTATTTCTATCCAATATTTATGTTTCCGGTTAAAACGAGAAGAATTTTCAAAACATCAATGTTCAGTTTTGCACCTACTTCCCCTGGCTTGAACAAACATACTACGTTTGTGAAGACAGAGACATTTTGGAAACTTGTGTGAGCAATACATGCAGTAATGAAGAGTGGGAAAATTTTAGCCTTCCATCTTGAGAAGACTTAGAGGTACAAGCCTGCCATTTGGAAGGGGAGCTTGAATGAGGATAAAAGGTGCAGTTTATCCTCTAACTGCTATGATCCATAACTCTATGGATGCTGATGGTGTAACACTCAAGCAAACAACAATTAAAGTAATTGTTAAAATATCCCCTTGGGGTGAAATCGAACTCTTGCAGAAACCAACAAGCCAATAAAACCGCTGAATTCAGTGGGAGAATCACACTTTTGACCCTGTATCATAATTTCTTCCACAGCACTTGCATTTCAGATATTTGCAGCACAGTGCTGTAGTTTTTTCCTGACCAGTGATCAGACACAGATGATCACAGGAGGAATAATTCTTCATCACGCTGTGCTTGGCACGAGGAACCTAGGCTGAGGTCCAGAAAAGCGGAGATGCAGCTGGTGCAATGTGCAGATTTTGGAGCAATAGCCTTGTCCTGCCACCCTTCTCTTGTTATCTGCCCTTTTAAAGGAAAGAGGTATTTACATGCCACATGACCTCCGTATGTATTTAGGGGTTTCTGTTATGCAATTCAGGATGAGATTTCCTACCCAAATGCACATCTGTCATCTCCCAGCCTTCAGCCAACATAAGAGCCTACAAATGTAAGACGTCTGTAACTCATCTGAGGGTGTAAGCAGGGACTGCCATACACAGTCCTTGCAACAGTCTTCTGTTCGTGGATAAATGCGGTTGTGAAATCAAAAAGGCAAGGCTGGGGAGAAGGCAATATGGGCTTTTCTTTCTTAACAAACATTTTTCATAAAGTTACAAACATGCAGCCTTTTTGCTTTATGCTGTTTGAATACGAAAAGGCAACAACGCTTTAAGCAGATCTTCGAAAGACACAGTGTACTGTTCTCTCAAATGCAAATAGCATATGGTTGAGCCTGCTTGTGTTAATTTGAGATAAAAAGACAGGGGAAAAAAGGTGACATCTTTTGAAAGAGCCTCCCATGAGGGCAACGGGAGCTGCCTTCACAAGGTGTGATGTTAAAGTCTGATTTAGCTCAATCAGCAGCACACACACTGTCCCACTGAAACAGCCAAGATCGCTGCAGCAAGAGGCAGGGAAATAAAAAAGAGAGGAGACAAAGTAATATCAGCCTTTTTTTTTTTTTATATTTACCAGTCATTTTTTATTTCATCAAGCAACAGAAATCAGACCAGTTGATCATAGTTGTTGCTCAGTTTTTTATACTCAAGTCTCTCAATCAGGAGATTACTCAGTTGAAGGCCCAGTATAATGAGAATATATGCTTTCTTTTTCCACAAGAGCTGGAAATAGTATGATCTAAGACTGACAACCCCAGCATCTGGGAGTGTTTAAAGCAATTCATAGTTTTGCTTCAGTCATGTGGCTCTGGACAAAGACTGCAGAAAAATCAAATTGGTCCAGAGGAAGCCTTGATGTTGGGTAAAATATTTTTTTCACTATATTTTTCATTCAGAGGGTGGTGAGGCACTGGAACAGGTTGCCCAGAGAAGTTGTAGATGCCCCATCCCTGGAAGTGTTCAAGGCCAGGTTGGATGAGGCTTTGGGCAACCTGGTGTAGTGGAGGGTGTCCCTGCCCATGTCACGGGGGTTGGAACTAGATGATCTTTGAGGTCCCTTCCAACCCTAACCATTCTATGATTCTATGATTTTAAAACTCAATAAATTGAGCAAGGAGCATTTGATTTATTTGCCTTCATTCATTATAAATGAATGACATTCTTTCTCCTCTTGCAAATGCTTGGCTGCTATTTTTGTGTAAACATTCATGACTATGTTAATTGCATTGCATCTTTTTATATTAATTTTATAAATTTTATTGCTCTACTTTAAAGGTCCTAAATAATTGATTTATGTAGTCGACTTTTTCAGCAGGCATTTTCGTAGGCGTTATCTTCCAGATGTATTTTGTATAGGTTTAAAAGAAATGCTTACTGCATTCCAGAAACATTGTTGCCAAAGAATCTAATTTAAAAGTGGGAGGAAATAGTTTATGATATGCAGATCTACTTGCTGCTTTGCACACACATTTTAATAGCAACATGAAACTGCAAGAGTAACAAGAATCAATTATTTAAACAAGAGATATTCTTATTGAGTTAAAAAATTAAAAGGTTCCATATTTCCCACAGTTATTCTGCAAGCTGACGCTGAATAAAACTCCTAATCTGACTGTATAGAACCAACATGAAACTTTACATACAACTTAAAAACTTTCAGGTTTATATGTGCATGTGTCAAGGAAATGATGGGAAGCCAAGGTTATGTGTGTAATTGTCTGGGAAATGAGTCAAAACTAAGAAAGAGAACTCTCTGGGCTGTTGCAATAAGCTGCCTGAACTAGTTTAAGTCAGTGTTTTACACCTATAGCTACCTCATATATGTGTGTGTGTGCATACTTATACGCAGGACAGTGTCTTTACCTTTGGTGCACCACTCTGGTCCAGTCCCTCATATGAATGGAGAATTATTGGATATTGTTCTAGAAATTTGCATGTTACTCTGTTGGCTTGAGGTTTTTAAGTTTTGACCTTCCATTTCAGTTCTCGGTGGTGTACCACCATTCTACAGTTAAAAGTTTTCTGATAAAACCGAGAGCCTAAAAGACCAAGTTACCTATACAGCAAATAGCTCTGAAGGACATTCCTTCCGCTGTTGCTCACAAGTAAAGTTTGTATCATCTGAAATATGGTGTAGTTCTGTTTGGGAGCAGCAGGGTGTTGGTAGCTGAAGGAAGAGCAAAGGCTGTTTCATACAGTGCATGCACTGTGAGGCCACCACTCGTGGGAAGTTAGAAGAGGAAGTGACCTGATTTTCAGACTTGAGAGTAAACTTTATCTTGTGGGTCAGTCCCTTTTTTTTACATTGCTTTTTGCAAAATTCGACCTAACATATGTAATGACATTTGTGTGACAGATTATGCAAAAGCAGCCAACGCATAACTCTATTTTTGGTTAATACCACTGGACCAAGTGATGGATCCATGCTGAAGAGCTTGACATTTGCTGGCTTTTTGATATGTGAACAAACAGTTTTTCTGAAATACTTTGATTGCATGCAATCTGTCTATGAATAATTCAGTAAAGTAACTTTCAGCTTGTGAATTGTTTCATATATAAGGCCTGAGATGAGCTGAAAAAACATAGGGCCAAATTTACTGGAAGATTTAGGCCCCTAGTTGTTCAGACAGCTTTTTTTCAAAATCCCACCTGCAGTCTGAGACTGCTAAGCATTCAATAGACCACATCAGGTGCTGTTTTCCCCCCTCAGTAGGAAGGAATTTCCTCTTCCGCCCTGTAAGTACAAATCGCCTCTCCACCTCGCACACCACACTAGGTGTAGGATCCTCTCTGTCTTCACCTTTGGCGCACCACTCTTTTCCAGTCCCTCATATGATCCTGCTTCTCACTTCTATTTTTAACATCTTTTCACTTTGGCTTTTCATCTTCCTTCTCCCTCGCCTCCCCCCCCCGCCAAAAAAAAAAACCAAACCACAAAACCCAAACAAGTTGGAGAGTCTTCTCCCTCCAGTTGGAGCCCTCACCTGCGAGAAGGAAAGACCTTGATTGTAGGTCTGCCTTATTTGATAAGACAGCAGCGGTGGCGTTACAATTACTAGAATATTAGGAGTTAGAATATTAGTTTTAGGAGTGCTTTCAGAGACGTGGATTGAGGTTTCTTACAGGCTAGACTAGATGTCTTTGTCTGATAAAGTCCGCTTCATCCTCCTGCGACATTCCCAGCTGTGACACCAATACACCTCTTGATGCATTATCTTACAGAATTCTCCACGAAGTTTTTCCCTATGCTACAGAATGTGGTGCGCTACAGGGAGCTGTAAAATGGCTCTGGGACTGGCCAAGGTAAACCAGTGCCAGGCTGGCTCCCTGCCCACCCTCGGCTAGTCCTGCTCAGAGCCCTGTGCTAACCCCGTTCTGCTGCTTCCTGGTATTACAGTGGCATAGCTCTGCATGTGGTTGCATTTTGGAAGTAGCTGCATGTTTCTAACATATTTTTGCATTTCCTGAGTTTAGACATAAGTGTCTAACTATCTACTCTAATTAGTGCCTAATTAGCACCAGTACTGCATTTTCCCCATGTGACTGTCTCCATCTTTATGCATCTAAATCTGTCCGGCACATCATATGGTGTTACTCTGTTAACTGTCTAAACAAATGTAGCTTTTAATGGGTCTGCTATGGGAAAACTCGTGTGACTTCTGCCTTTCTATTAGTAGTTCCTGCAGACAAATGCAGGAATCAGACCGCTATTGGAAAATCAATACAAAGAGGACACACAGTCAAAGGGAACTCAGCTGGGGAGTTCTGAGTGGATATTTATGAGAGGAAAGGATTGATCATCAAGACTATACATTATACAACATTCGTTTGTACCTCTAGATTTAATATTATCTTCTGAACGATATGCATGTTAATTAAAAAGGAAAGCATCCTGGTTGAATTCTCTTGCTACTCGTTTTCTGAGAAAATTAAGGAAAGAAATAAAAACAGGGGTATTAGGAGTTAGGATGGCCCTGTGAGTAGTGCTTTGCTAGAGATAGCCAGCAATGTCAAGGGATTAATATAAATAGCTTTCGATAAATCGTATTACTTTCCAAGTGATGTTGATAGAACATGCTCATGTAATTTCAAATACGATTTCAATTAAAAATCATAAATACCTCTTCTGAAGTGAACCTGCTCAATGAGAGTGTCACTAAGTTGTATCTATCTGGCCACAAAAGCTCATTTCCCTGTCATATTTTTCCCAGAGATATATTCCTGAACCTTCCACAAAGAACAGAAATGAATACAACCAGTCAGCACTGGGCTGCAATTCCAGTTCAGTCAAGGCAGATGAAACTTGCAAGCATCCTGTATGCATGAAACAAAAGGGTACGGTGCACCCTTATTTGATCTCCATCAAATTATCTGCTGTTGCTGAATAAGCAAAATAAAGCCTGCACAGTTGCCATCAATTACTCTGTTATGCTCTCAACCCTTTCTGAAACAGAGAGAGTGCTGAAGGAATCTAAAGCTGTGATCTTGTGCATGTGCTTCTCAGATGACATTGTGTTATTCTGTTATACCAGTGATCCTTTACTCAGCGAAGCCTTGCATCTAAATTTCCTCTATCCTTACTGTCTTATGAAAATTAGGGCCCAGGCTATATCTTATCCCTTTCTAGTTGTTTATACCTTTGCAAATTGCCTATTATGAAATATCCCCAGCTGGGGAATTTTGCTTAATGAGAATTTATTTAGAGAATTTCTTTAGAAAATGTCAACAAATAATGTTCAGATGTTTCTAAGAATAAGGGAAAGATGTTCTGCTTATGTTAGAAACAAAATTCTACCACTGCAAAAATGCAAATCGTTCCTTGGAGCATTAGCATTGTGTCTTTTAGGCATGTAGTTTTTGCTGTTCCCGTGGAAGACTAGAGATCTCTGCGTAACCTCTCTTTAAAAGAGCTGCAGCAGCCCAGCAGCCTGGTGCAGACAGTCCCAAGCAAGATACTAGCAACGTAGACTCAGAATCACGAGTGCACAGCCCGGTTGGCAAGGTGTTACACCCAGGCTGGCTGAGCAGCAGAACCAACTAGCCAGGGGGTAACCCATGCTGACATGGCCAAACGAGCATCTGTTCCAAGACTGCCAGGTGCACAATCTCCACGCACTCTTTATCTCGCTCATTGGACTTGTTTCTGAATCCATCCATTCGGAGTGATGAAGCAGCTCAGGAATCTGTAGCACAGCATCAATACGGACCCACTTGGAAATTTTCGGCAGCTCTGTTCTCCGCTCCTTTGATTCCAGCCCTGGGGAAGCTCTTCTGCGCTCGCAATGTCCTTCTTGCTGGAACTATTGCAGCTGGGAGTGGGATTCAGTCTGAGCAAAAGCTGGACCTAGACTGGATGAAGTCATGGAAAGAAACACATTTGGACAAGGATCCTGGAGCTGAGACTAGATCTAGGAGAGAAGGAGAAAAATGAGTGGGACAAGGTCAAGGCAGGCAGAAGATGAGGACTGCTGCAGTGAAAACCACTCTGAAAATGATTGATTCTGTGTCTGCCAGCACCACGGCACTCCTATATGGTGTCAAGCAGATGATTACTTGAACTACAGGTGGCCGCCGAGCGCTCTTTTTACTCTTGGTGTTTGGTTTGAGAGCCTGGGGTCTGATTTGTAGAAGCAGTTAGCATTCACAGCTGCGTCTGAAGTCAAAGGGAGCTATGCTTCGAACATACAAAGTGCTGCACAATGCTAACTATTTCACCAAGGCAAACTCCAGTCATCTTAAGGCTGGCAACCAAAATTAATAGGCGCATTTAACCTTAATCTCTCAGTGTCTCATTTCCCAATCAGTAAAATGGTGATATTAGCTACATCTCATGAAAGTAATTCATAAGCATTTGTCATACGCTCAAGGTGCTGTAGCAGTGAATGCTGTTGAAAAGGCTGCTATGACGTTAATAATTCCACTTTACAAGCAGGATTTAAATAGCTTTAAACAAAGCCCGAGGACATATGTTGAACAAAGAGATTAAAAATAAACTGAAAAGCCGCACATACAGTGAACAGCGTCTGTCCCAGGCACCGTGCAAGGCAGCGGTCCTCTGAGCAAAACAATATCATCACACAACTAAAGGCTAAGTCGTAAGTCATACCCTCTACAAGTCAAAACAAGTTTGTCTGAAAAATCTTCCTTTGGACTATCCTCAAGTGTTGACACTTGGCTTTTCAACTGTAGTTTTCCTTTAATGTGGCGTTTGAGTTTTGGATTCTTTGGGGTTTTTTGTGTGAATGGGAATGTAAGAATTTAAGGATGTATATATGTTTTAAATGCTTTATGCTGTGCATTGAAAATCATACTGTTTTCATTAAAGTAAATGAGTAACAGGGGAATTAAAAATAGGGAAACTGTTGCACTGTATCGAGCTATAGCACAAAGTAAATAGTTTTTATTTTCCTGCTTGTTGTCCTAGTTTGATTTTTGGCATTTTAACTGATAGCATAACATAGGTGTGACAGTTCTTACATGTGAGAGTAACCAACTTTACAGCTAACTTTTATATATACGTTCCAGCAACAAAGATTTCTATTTCTTCTTCCCCCCAAGAGAATTTTTTACCTGTCAATGCTTAGAAATATGGCAAGAACTCTCTCAGCAGTACAGTCTTCCCACTTAATTTTACTCCATTGATTGTCCTGTTTTTCCATCTTTTTTTTTTTTAAAAAAAAAAAACACACCTCTTCCTAGAGATCAAAGACATTCTTTGCAACCAGAAAAATAAAGATTTATTGATTCACCTTACAGGTGTTGCCTGTCTTCTCATCAAAGCATCCTTTTTTCTCAAAAGTTCCGTGTAAGTGCTTACCTGTTTCTCATGTGCAGCAGCAACTAGCGCTACTAAACACACGTGCAGCGTGGCCATTACGAACAAGCCAGTAGATACAGCAGTATTCAAAAGAACGTAAACCAACGTCAAACATCCATGGCAGCAGTGCAAGACAAAACATCCACGGCAGCAGCGCATGTTAAATAAGCCACTGATACTTCCTAAGTGTTTCAAAGCAACATTCATGAGAATTAAGACGTGGCAGTTTAACTGTGCAATTACAGTTACGACTTCATCTGGTGAAAGCTGTCGGATGTTTCTGTTTACAAGTGAACTGCAGTCCTGAAGGTTTACCTTTTGCTGTCTCTTTTTTTTTGGTGCTTAAACACTAGCCCAAAGTGGAATTATTTTTTGTATCATATTACTTTTCTCTTTTTCAGAAATTGGGTGTCATTCCTAATTTTGTCTTTGCTCCAGGTTTTGGGTAAGATTGTGAAGGATCCCTGCAGTGATGCTGTAGTAACTCGGTAACTAGAAGTGAGAGATTCCTCTCCAAACTATCAAAGAAGCTCTGCTCTTTCAACCAGTATGTGCATAATTTTTTTATCAAGGAATGTGACAGGATTGGTTATTTATTGTTAGATTCTGGCTTTGTGCTCTTGTCCACACCAGCAAGATTAATTTCCATATTTCAGCAGATGCCCTTTGCTGCTGGATGCCAGCAACAAACTGAAGCCAGTAAGTGTAGGTAAGATTCAGGCGTTCACCCAAGCCTTTCAGTAAGTGGCCAAAACATCTGAAGGCAGTCTCCTGAGCAAAATATCCAGCTGCAAGTGCGCAAAGATTATGAGTCAGGCCCCCTAAATCAGGATGCATTTTTTAAGCCTGAAAAGGAAAAGGGTGATTGCTTTTTAATTACTGACCTGGCAAGTTGCACTTGGGTCATGATTTCTTACTTTTCTCCCAAACCACAGCGGATAGAACTTGCTATTGCTCAGAGATGGAGAGTCTCGTGTGATTCCAGGAGTAGGCTCTTAGGGAAGACCCTCCACTTTCAGCCAGGTCCATAAAATGAAGCAGTGAACTGGCAGTACCGCCCCAAGCCCTCTTCCCCCCACTGCTGCGCTGGCAACACAGACACATGAGGGAACTAAATGTATTTCTACTTCAGACAATGCCCAAGGACAAGAATAGTGCCAAATAAGCCATCAGGACATATTGGGGACATATGTTGTATAAAGAGGATGAAGCTCTTAAACAGCTCGGCACTGAGCGAACGCCATTCACCCTACACATGGTGGAAAGCAGTTCTCTAGGAAAAATAGCATGACTGAGTAATTAGAGGCTGTAGCATAAGCCGTATGTATAAGGGGGTCAAATTAAGGTTGCATGAGCAATCTTAATTTTATAATTTCCGTACTTGTCTACAAGGCCCTGTCTCCAGTAGGCAACAGCCCTGCTTTAATCATCCCAGCAAAGCCGCAACGAGAAGAGCAATCCCTCTTCCCCCATGAACAGTGTTAAAAGCCTATAAAGGCGCCGGATCTTAATGCTGCATTAGACTTGTCTAAATCACCGTAATATTAAACGTTTTTACTGCTACCATCACTGTAAGGAAAGATACGGCAGCTCTAACGCAGCCCGTGCGGGCCATTGGGGCCCTGGTGAGATGAGACCCCTCGTCCAGGTCCGGAAAGGTGTCCCGAGGCGGGACAGGAGCGGGCAGGGGGCCACGGCGGTGTTTTGGGCAAATCAGACCCAACCGCGGCTCCCGAGGGCAGACCCCTGCGGCGGGGTGCAGTGAGAAGCCCCGTTACACCCGACGGCTACCGGCCGCGCTCCCCGCGCAGCCCCGAGGGGCAGCCCGCGGCGGCGGGGCGGGCCGGGGCAGGTGGGTTCGGTCGGGCGGGGCGGGCCCCGCCGCAGCCGGGCCGGTGGGGCGGCGGCGCCCGGCGGCGCCCGCAGGGGTCGCTCGCGGGGAGGCAACGGGCGCGTCGCGGGGACCGGGGCCGGGGCGGGCCGGGGGCCGGGCGGCGCGTACAAGTCGGCCGCGAGTTGCAGGCGGTCGGCGGCGGAGCGCTGGCTGTAACTTGACACCGGAGCGAGAGGCTGAGCGGAGAGAGGGAGTGAGCGAGAGCGGCGGCGGAGGAGGAGGAGGAGGAGAGGAGCCCCAGGGAGCGGGATGGTGACCACCTCCTCTCCCTCCTCTTAGTGGCGCTCCGCAGCAGCCGCCGCCGCAGCGCCGGGGACTCTCGCCTGCCGCGGGGCCGGGGGCGGCCGGCGATGGGGACGGGACGGGTCCCCTGAGCTCCCGGCAACTTTCCCCGCCGCGGGCAGCCGGAGCCGAGCAGGCGGATGGAGGATGCGCTTTCCCCGGCGGGCTGCGTGACCCGGCGGCGGCGAAGGGGAGGATGAAGAAGAAGCAGCAGCACGGCGGCAGCGGCGGCGGGGACTGCCCGGCGCCCCGGCTCCCGGCGGCGGCGGGAGGGGGCCCGGGCCCGGGCCCGGGCCAGGGCGGGGGCTGGAAGAGGCGGCGGCCCCTCTCGCTGCTGCCTTTCCTCTCGCTGCGAGACTACGGCTTCTGCATGGCCGCCCTGCTGCTCTTCTGCCTGGGCTCCCTCTTCTACCAGCTCAACGGGGGGCCCCCGCACTTTCTGCTGGACCTGCGGCACTATCTGGGTAAGGGCGGCCGGCGGCGGCGGGGACTTGTTGCGGCTCCTCCTCGCCCCCCGTGGCGGCGGGGCTGGGGCCTCCCTCCGGCGCCGGGGGGCGGCGGCCGCGAGGCCCCCCGGCTTCCCGGGCGGCAAGAGCGGTGTCGCGGGCGGCGGGAGGCCGGGGCTGCCAGGGAGGGGTGGGCGGGCGGGACGCGGGGCGGTGAGGTCTGACACCAAGGTGGGAAGGGCCGGCGGCGCCCTGGGAGCGGGGCGCGGGGGTGCGCCCTCTCGGAAGTTAATTTTGGCGAAAGGTAGAGTCCCCTTAAGACCCTTCCTCAGAGCCGAGGCAGATCGGCGGCCGGAGGCGGCTCTTTTCCCGGTGACCATCGGAGAGCGCGGTCCGCTGGCTGCTTCTTGCCCGCGGGTCGGGTCCGGTCCGGTCCAAGGCGGCCGCGGAGGGCAGGGCAGGGCAGGGCAGCGCTCGGTGCCCGCGGATCGCGCAGCGGGGGAGCTCGGTCGCAGCGGTCCCTCCCGGCAGCGCCTCGCAGCCCGCTCAGGTGCGCGGAGCGGCTGGGCCGTGCCCGGTGGGGTAGGAACGGGGTTACAGATGGATCATGGCAGAAGATGCTGTCGTAAAACAAACAAACAAACAAAAGCACCTCAAACAAACGAAGAAAAAAAAAAACACACGAAAAAAAGCCCCAGGTGAATCACGCATCCATCCGTGTGCAGCTGATTTGCTTCTGGAGAGAAGGATGTGCCGGCAGGGTCAGAGCGGCAGCGCTAAGAGGCCTTGAGCTCGCTCCGGTGCGGCGCCGCGGCCGGTGTGACCCCGAGGAGGTGCCCCGGCGGGGCAGCGACGAGCCCCCCGCTGTGGCCCGTAGTCCTCATCCACATGTTGACCACGAATTTGCACGTGGTTTTCCTTTGTGCCTCGTTTCCACATGGCTAAACGTCGCTTCTCTGCTGAAGTTGTGAAAAACGGAGTGTATCTTGGGGTCATGTAAGTACCTCGGCCTGGCGGGGCTTGTTCAAATAGGGAACAAAAACTAAGGATTTCTCCATACAGGAGGATTACTACAGAATAATTTGTGGTGTGAGTTTTTTACCACGTTAGCTACTTGGTGTGAGCTGTCTGTGAAGGTAAGGCTTTGGTGACACACACTGCGGAAGGGCAATCCGTAAGAGACGGTGTTAGGTTGCAAACAGAAATACAGTAGTTTTACTTCAGAAAAAAAAGCTGAAAATCTGCTTGAATGTATTTTAGGAACATCATAGGTATACAACTTGGTGTGAGTGTTGCTTTTCTTTAAGGGAGAGCTGTCCCATGTCTTCAGTTAACTGATGAGGGGGTATGGAGAGGACACAGCAGGCTCTTCTGGGAAGTGCACAGCAGTAGGACAAGAGGCAACAGACACAAGTTGCAACAAGGGAAATTCCAATGAGATACTAGAAAAAAAAAATTCAATGCGGGGGTGGTCAAACATTGGAACATGCTGCCCAGGGGGGTTGGGATGTCCTTGCAGGTATTCAGAACTCAGCTGGACGAGGCCCTGAACAACCCAAGTCAATTTTCCTCTGTTTTGTTGAGGGGATAGGACCAGGTGAACAGATGTTGCTTCCAGTTCATGTTATTCTGTGGTTCTGCTGTAACTGGAGAAAAACAGTCACTGAAAATTCAAACAGGAGAAGAAGCAGCACTTTGACTATTACTTCCCAAACACAACAGAGTATTGCCTTTTTGGTAATGGCCTTTTTTCATCCTTTCATGTTATGATTAGGAAGAAATTCTTCCACTGAAGAGAAAATGGACAATTTTTCCACCAAGGTAGAAGCGGGTTTTGCTTACAGTTGATTGACTTTTTAATGGGATCAAGCACACATCTCTCAGAGGAAAGTTGATGTCAATTTTTAAAATTTTAATCCTCATCAAGGATGAGCATTGCTTGGCTGGTGTAGGAATAGACTGCAAGAAACACAGGGTTATGTAGCTTCTTACTTTGTGGCCTTCTGGCTGCTTTTGAGGGATCTGGGAAATAAAACTAGGATCTACTACCCTAACCACTCTAGCCAGTAGTTGTGTCTCTGCTGGAAAATCTTCTGAGGCCTGCAGATGAAAGGCTTGGAAACCACTGTGTCTTGATGGATGATGGGTCATGATAATTTTTGTGAGGCGCTCGGCAAGTGCAGAAAAGCCTTTTTTTGTGTGTGCCTGAACGTGACGAGCCTCTGGGGAGGGAGTGCAGTCTTCTTTGAAAATGGTTTGGGGTTGTTTTTTTTTTTTTTTAAGTGTTGGATTCTCTAAGGAGAAGGTAGACGGATCTATTAATATCTGTCTGTTAATGAACTTCTGGACTTGTTATATCAATTAGCATAGGAATTTCTTCTCTGTACCTGGATTACTTGGCATGTTGAGGAGAAAAGGACTTGTCTAGCATCCTGCAGCGGGTGAGTGGTTGAGAGAGGAGCAGAGTCCTTATGGCTGGAGTCCTGGTACCCACTAAGCCAGCAGTGCCGCTGCCTCTGCCTCTGCAGAGAAGTGGAACATACTTTGTCTGAATGCTAAGGTGCATATTTGCACAATACTTTCTGAAGTTATTTTACACTTCCTTGGTCTACAGTTTCACTTGGTTGTCGAAGTTGATCCATGTGGATGACACTGCTAAAGATTTTTTTTTTTTGGTGCTGTTTTGCAAGAATGGTGCATACTACTTGAAGTATCCAACTGGGAAGGCTTGCAAATTATGAACAATTTTTTTTGTAACCAGTAGTCTTGTTGTCTTCCAGGGAACTAGCAGAACTGTTTGGAGAAATAGGTATTGGACATCCATTCCTGCTAACTACCAAAGCCCTACATGTGTACATATGTGTTTTATACAGCAGTTGGACTAGTCAAGTCTCATGACATTAAAAAAATTAAACTTTTTTTTTCCCCTCTGAAGCCACAGATCCAGTGTACAAGCAACTCTTTCCTTGCATTCCTTCCAACCCACAATTTATGGTGCTAAAATTTAAATCCTCAAACAGAAAGGAGCAGTTAGTTTGCAAACCATGTTTGCAATGTGTGAATTTTGCAACTGCCCTTATTGCATTTAAATCTGCAAGAACCGAGAAGGACTAGACCAAAGAGAAAATTAATTTCTCTATTTAACTACTTTGTGGTCTCCACGACATGGAGAGGTGGACAGAGGTTGTCTTGCCTGGCTTTGGGTTTTCTGTTTGCATTGCAAGTTTCAGTGCACTGCTCCTGGCTAGTGTTGGTAAATGCTTGGATGTTTTCTACTTCAGAACTTGAAAGGATGTTCCTAAGTAACAACACAGAACTTCAATAGCGATCAGGATAGAAATCACACCTGCATCAGGCAGGTGTGTGCATAAAAGAAAATCTAAGCAGTGTGAAAACACTGGCATTGAGAAACTTTCATTTTATTCTTAGGCCTGCATTGTACACTATGGAGGAGGAGTAAGTTTATTTTCAAAGGAATTGAGTGTGAAGATTTGCTAGTTCTATGAACTTTCCTTTGGTGGTGGTGGGGATTAGTGTATTTTCAGAATATTCAGACTACTAGTAATTTTTTTTTTATTTCTGAACCAACTTCTCTGGTGTCTTGGACCAGCTTCTCTGGTGTCCTGTCCATGTGCATCTCCCTTTGTGTTTGATTGCCATACCGATTGAGGAGAATCTGTTGGAAAAACATTTTGGCAGTTTGTAGGGGGAGAAGGTAGCTACATTCAGCATTTCCACTTTGCATCGCCTTCTCTTCTCTTGTAAAACTCTAGCAGAATCGCATGGAGCAAATGAGAGTAAATTAGTAGATACGAGGCTGTGCTTCGTTATTTATTCCGTCCTGACTTCAAGCTCATAATAGTTCAGAGGACAGAAAGGTCTGTGGAAAGCTAATGGTTTCTGCTGTCTCTTCTGGCTGTGGTTCACAGGAACACGACTCAAGTTTTGCACTGTAGTCATCCCACCAGGACGGGTCTAGAGCTCTGGTTTTCAGCATGTAATTGGTGGGGGCATGGACATTAGTGGGTTATTTCTAAAGAATCTCTGGAAGACACTTAAAAGCACGGTTGTTGCCAGTAGCCTTAAATTTGCTGTATGGGGGTGCATGCCAGTCCTGGACCATCTATGAGCTCCAAAAAACCAGAATGTTTAAAAACTGCCAGGCTTTCCAGTAATAAACCAGAGTATTGGGACTTGCACAACATCTATGAGGTCTTGCCTGTTGTTTCTGCCAAGGTAATCCTGGCTCACTAATCAAAAACCAACTCCAACAGTGGGAGAAAGTGAGAAGAGTCTTCCCTTAGATGAGTAAGACAGAAATCGTAAATCTTGGACAGCCCTGTGGCTTTTGGGGAACGCACTGGGGACTCCATTCCCCTGCAAATGCTGTGGTTTTGCATTGCTTTATTCTTCCCTGCTTTGGCTTGTGATGTATACCTGCTTCAAAATACAGAAAGGAGTATTTCCAAGGGCTGGTAGCGACCCTCTAATGGCCAATACAAAAGAATAAAATCTTTTGATCTCAGTATTTGCAGTGCAAACTTGTTGTTCATGTCAATTAAAGCATTTCCCCTGTTGAAGTCCCCAGGAGCCTGCCAACAAGTGCACTGGTTTGATTGCATGTGGAAGTTGCCTGCATGTGGCTTCCTATGCAAGACAAAAGACTTAAGTGGCCAGTTTTGTGCTTCAGTCGATTTCTAAATTGCTCCCTACTCTCACTCTTCAAGCCACTGGAAGCTGTCAGGTGTTTGGCCAGATGTCCTGGGCAGGCTTAAAGTTGTCACAACAACAGTTACGTTTATTTGAGACACATGCGGGAATGTAACCATAATTTTGTCAAATAGAAGAACCAGAAAGATATCTGAGTATTTGAGGAGGTTGTAACAAAAATCTTCAAAGTATTTAAAACTAAACACAAAGTGAAACTTTTTTTTTTTTTAATTAAGGTAGTATGAATTTGCTTTATTTCAGTAGGGTGTTTTGGGGTTGGTTGGGTTTTTTTTTTGATTTTTTTTTTTTTTTTCCTGAAGTATCTGTCTTTTTTCCTGTTATCATATTAAGAGAGGGACAAGAAAAAGAAAAACTGATTATCCAAAGTAAACAATAAAACTGAGTGACAGTGCCTTGTATGCAAATTTTATTACTAAAATGTAGAAGAGGAGGGGGAACAACAGATAGGGGGTTGGTTTGGGTGTTTTATTCTGTTAATACTGCATTTATATCTAAAATGATGGAAAGCACAGAATTCTTCAGGGCAAGCTTTTCTAAACAATTAAAGTACCTAGCATGCTCCATTGTGGGTAGACAGCATGCTGCTCTTTTATGGCCAAAAAGGATTGTCTATTCTGATTTTCTTTTGCATGTGGATTGTGAATCCTTTACAGTTTGAAGGCCCTTAAATTGTGTGAGAGTAGCAGAAACACACTCAAGGAAAGGCAGTCAGGTCTATAGATGAGGTTCACTGTATGGTGACATAATACCTTTTTTAGTGATGAATATGCTTTTAACAGGGCTCTGGTTATGTTCTTTTTGACAGTTTTTTTCTTACTGTTTTCAAGAATGCATAGTACTCTCAAAAGATCTCTTCCGTACTTTAAAACATTTTTGTTTTTCTCTGACTTTTCAGTGGATTGTTTAATTCCATTGTACTTGAAATTTATTACATTTTAAAATTCATTAACATTGTAAGGAGCAAAAGGTCTGTTGAGAAGCTGCTTTCTAAAGCCTAGAAAAGAGATGGTCTGAACCAAAACGACAAGCCTGTAGCTGTATCTTTCTTAATTAACTTTTCTGTCCTCTTTGGACCGTCCTCATTTTACTCTTGTGAATGTGACACGTATTATCTTCTGGATAAAATATCTTTGGACTACTTACGTTGCTAAGCTCTAAAGTTACAAGTGAGCTTTTTTGGAAGACAAAAGATGTGCTTCATCTCCAAGAAGCTTTTGTTAAAAGGCTACATGACTTGCTCATCACTCACAGCTTGTCTGATTGTAAGATTAGCAAAGCTCTACCTAATGCATGATGCTGTCAAGGAATACTCTATGGAGAACCGGAATGCACCGCATTTTATGACTGACTCAAGCCTTTTCCTTTCAAAAAGATGAAGTGGTTGTTGGGCTACATTATCCTGGCTGACCATAAAACACTGTGTACAGTGAAGTCATAGCAAAAAATGTTTAAGATTGTGTGGATGTGTTGTGACAATATTCTAAATATATTTGGAAAATCACACAGCATTAATTCAGAGATGTATTTTCTGCTTTCAGAATCAAACTCCAATCTGGGGATCAGATGTTGTATATATACAGATGTGTACGTTTTTCTGTTTCATATTGTCAACTTTGTTGGCAAGGGATTTCAAGGATTAATTCAGTCCTTGATGAGAGGGAATATTACTACACCTTTTTCAAAAATGTCTTTTGTTTTGGTTTGCTTTCAGGTTACATGACAGTGGAGTATATTTACCTGTGAGGGGACAAGTCTACCTGTTAAATGGGACGGTCCACTTGAGCTTGAAGAGATGAGGGAGGCTTCATTTCCCTGCCTTGACAGACTTCATGTGACGTTGAACAAGTTGTGTGTTAATTCTGTCTGCATTTCATCCCCTTTTGTCCAAAGGACGTTTTGAAGATAGATGTGTAACAGAATATGATGTTCTCAGATATTACAGTGAACATAGCCATAGAAATACTTAAAGGAGAAAGATACTTGTGATAAATCCTGTTGTCGTGGAGAGATTTTGGCCATGTCAAAGAGGTAAGGCAGATAGAGAGTGTTAGAATGGAGCTCCTGTGTAGGCTGAGACAGTGTCAGTGACCCAGCTACTTTTCTTTCAAGGATATTGCCACTGTTCATTAGCACGGTCTCTGTGCAGTTTTACTTCAGGAGTTATTGCTGTACTTGGTTTCCAGAGTCTCATCCAAGGGCATCAATTTTTATATGTGTCCTCATACAGAAAATGTCCGGGAGAATGTAATCAGGTCACTTATTTCTTGTTTCTAGTGGTGCTGCTTAAACTTGATTTGCAAAAATGAAAGTAAAAATACAGTTTCTTGAAGCTTTGTTCACCCGAAGTGAACGGCAAGCACTTTGTGCTCTATCAGGGAATACTCAGCCAAAGTGAATCGTGGCTGCCATGGGAGGAAGAAAGTGGTTGATGCAGTGGTTCTCATATTTCCATACAAAATTAGAGAGGAGGAAGATTGCTTTTGCTTGGGGTTTGACAAAGAATGATAAGTGTTGAAGGCTGCCAGAAAGGGAGACTCTCTAGCAAAAGTAGCTCATACAAATCTTCAACACTTAATACTCTGTGAGGAAAATAAAGGCTGTCTATTTTTTTTTCTTTAATAAAGGATCTGAGATTAACATCTGTGCTAGCTCTACTGTGCTGATTCCTGATAAAACTATTTTGAAATCAATAGTGCATGTCAAAATCAGCAGTGACAGTAAATGGAAGTTTTTCATTTGTTATTAAGTATAGGTCTGTATTGTAAAAATTTGTGGGATGTATGATGAAGGTATAATGGAGGGACTTGATTGTGATTTTTGGTGATAACACTCTGTAAAGTGGTTGAACAGGTCAAATAAGATCCTAGGCCTGTTCTGACACAAAAGCTTGAAACAGTAAATACAGTGGGGGAAGAAAGAAAAAGAACAACACATTTATTTTTCATATCTCATATTTTTCTGGTGTCCTCTTCTACTTCCTGTTTCCAGATGGTAATTGATTCTTTCTCCCTCATCCTCTTCTGATCCCATCATTTAAATTCATATATTAATAACAAGAGAGAGTTTCTAATGTCTTTTGTGTCTAGCGAGAAACTGAAATTACACTGAATGTGGTTTGTATGATAATCACTTCTTTTTTTTGGACATAAATTTTGGGCACTTGAGAGCCCTTCTTTCTGGGTTATTGGCTTAGCCTCATGTGAAAGTACTTGCACATTGTTCGCTTCTGGCTCCTGTAACCCATTCAAGAAGAGCACTTCTGGTTATTTTGGTCTTGTAGCTGTCCCTCTAAGCAAAGATAAGTTTGCAGGTGAGATGTAAGATTTTACATTTTCATCCTGGACTGGAGAGAAAAAAGTCTGTTTATAGGTTTTTTTGGAAGTTGTGACTTTGCACCTGCTGCTGACCCCCTGCGAGCGCTGTTTTAAATTGCAGCGCTGTGAAAGGAAGCCCTGTGTGCTTCCGCTGTTACGAGTACAGCCAAGGGGGTGAATAGCCACTCTGTGTGCTCCTGCGAGTGTGTATGAACACCCTTACCAAAATAAACTACCGCATTGTTATTCAGGGCAGATAGTTTTCAAGGATGAGTTTACAGCCCTTTCTACTTGGATTGTCTTTCTTGAAGAATTGGGTGGATGGGGAGGTCTCCCTGCCCCGCTTCTGGGCTGTTGTACTTTTGGAACAGTAAATTTTGGAGGCAGGGCTAGCAAGGGTCCAGGGGCTGCTCGTTCTTACCATAGGGGCAAGAAAGGGATCAGAATCCTTTTGAAATTGATGAGAATTAGATTGCTCTTTGGATCTCACTGTAAGATTCCTTTCGCTCTCAGCTAGTTATCTGATCCCTGCTCTTATCACCGAGGGGAGAGAGCCACTTCCAGATTATTTTGGTTTATGATAGGCATAAGGATGCCAGTAGGATCAGCCCTTTTCAGAGCTGTCAGTCATCTGTAGCCTGTTGCCTTCAGCTTGAAAGGGAACACCAGGCTTCAGCAGGCTGCCATAGCTGCTGCCACCCTTCCCTGGGCAGCGGAGGTGTTTGCCTGCAAGACCTAATGTGATCGGTGCAGCGGTGGCTCAAAAGCATAAGCTAAAAGCTTGTGGGTTTTTACTTTATTATTGTTTTTTTTTTAACTTTAAAGTGAAAGCTGTGGAAAATGATGACACACAACTTTTCACCAAGGAAAGTTTCCCCATCGTTATTGGTGAGCAGGCAAGTAGATTTGCAAACATAACTTATGTTTATATAATGAGGCATTTGTTTTTCTTTGTTTTAGAATCTGGGTTAGAGGATGTTTGGAGACTGGAGGGGTGGATAGGAAGTGGAAAGCAATTATTTGACTGAAATTTATTTTACTCTCTTGCTCTTCAGAGCTGCACTGAGGGAAGCAGACCCTTTTGTGTGGAAAGCAGATGTATGGCTCTGTTTGTAAGCGTGGAATCATAATGATGAGGTTTGTATTATGGTTTCTGAGTACTAATGCTTTAGAAACAGACATTTGGATGCCTGCCAACGGTTTCGTCTTATCACGCTTCATGATTCAGGGTAGAAGTCATCAGGAGACTGCAGTGGAGATCATGGAGCCCATGGCAGTTTGAGTAAAGAAGCAGTGCATCTCTGCCATACATAAACAGTATGTTTAGTGCTCCCGAGAATGTTTATTTTAAAAGCCTCTATTGGTCAAGTGGATGGTTGGTTCAGTTTAATGCATCTTCCCCAGAGAGAGAATGCCAACATAATACTGTACTCGTACAAGGTCACCAAACTGCTAGAAAGTGACCAATCTGTGAGCTGAGCTGCCAGTGGCTGGATTAAAAGCTGCTAGTCAGGGGGATTTGACTCATCATTTCCTTTTTTTTTTTTTTTTCAGTTTGGAAAGGACATTTGAGGGGAGAAAGTGCTGTCTGTAACTGTCCTTGTAGTTTAATGTTAGGTGTTTTTAAAATATGTACAACAAACTTGTAACGACTAAATGAATGTTTCATACCTTTTGTCTCATCGCTACTAGGGACTGTCATGAAGTCTCCGTTGGTGCTCGACATTTGATCAGAATGGCTGGTTACTTTGGAGAAAACTCTGATCGTCTCTTTTTTTCCGTATTTGAGCCCGAAATTGAAAACTTGCTCTTGAAATCTAAATTCCAGCTGTGTGTCTTTTTACCTTGTAAGATCTCCTGAACTTTGGGAATTCTTGTGTGCATTAGAACTTGCATTGTTTTTCTGAATAGTGGTTGGGGTTTTTTTTAATTATCTATTCAGAATATGAAGCTGTACACTTTTACTCTGTGGCAGTGGCTTGTGTTGAAACAGGCACAAGACCTGAAGGGACTGGGACAGACAGGGAGACATGAGAAGAAACCAAGCCTTATGATGTCGCTTCAGAATGCGTTTGAGAATTTGTCTCACAATGTACTACTTTCAGCTTCAATATCAGATGACACAGTAATTTTGTGAATGCCTGCTGTAATTGATTAGTGTTACTATGACTCTGTTTATCTCATAGCAACTAGCAAGAGATAGCATTAAGTACGGCCACTTTTTTTTCCTTTTTTTTTTTTGTGGCATCAGAAAGGAGTTAAATACAGTACTGATTGTAGTCTTTTTCTTCAGTTTCATTTTCTCTCATCTGTTTTCTTATTGCCTTCCAAGATGTGAGCGCATCCTTTTCCTTTTTTCTTCCACTCCTCTTGTACATACAGGTAGTTGTTCAGTCCTCTTGTTAATCTGTTCCTGCTTAACACCAGATCGTGTTTAGTAGCTGGTGGTTTCTGAATGATGTATTGCTGGTAATCCTACTTCCTTCAGCCAAGTTCTCTTTTGTCAGTGACTTGCATTATAAGCAAATACTCTTGCCTCTTTTATCTGATGTACATGTAGAGGAGAGCCATCTGAATCTGTGCATTGAAAATCAGAAGTAAGTGGGATCTTAGAGGAAGTGTCCTGCAATAGCCCATGCCTTTGTTTTCTTAAAAGGCAAGGCAAAATTCTGATGAGGTACATTGAAATACACAGAAAGATCTTGGAGCTGGGATGTTGGTAGACCTCTTCTGTACAAGTTCGATGAGACTGCAGGTAGAAATTGCGTTTAGATTGGGCAGTACAGTGCCAAGAAGAGATTTTTTGAGTGGGAGGGTGGTAGTGGGGGAAAGAGGGGACAGACAGGTGTCTTGGTGATTAGAAGTGGCACGAGATTTAGACGGTATGGCTCGTCTATAAGGCCCTGACTCCTTGTTTCAGAGGTTCCCTCTGAAGTCAGCAGGGAGAAGCAACGGTATTTCCAAAGAGGAACTCAGACTACATGTGTCTTTACGACAGCTGAGCCCTGACCTGTGCATGGAGAAATGCTCGAGATTTGGTGGGAAGAATCGGGGTCGTTATGGTATTTATTCGGAGAAACATTGGTTGATGACCAGTGGAAGGCGTCCAAAGAGGAGGAGGAGGAGGAAGGGGGAGAGGAATCTGGAAGTTACGCTAGCGAGATATTTAGATGGATAGGTCACTTCGTGTCAGTGAGCTGTTGAAACCTGAGTGCTTAGGATGCCTAAAAATAAAGACTACATAAAGCACTGAAAAAATAACACCGCAGGGGTTATCTATCACTGCTTGATGAGTAGATTTGATGACATATTTGTTTCTCCTTAAGTCTTACAGTTCCATGAAAAGGATGTGCGACAACGGCTTTGATATAATCTGAAATGTTGCAGCAGATATTGTAAGGCAAAGGCTGTGAAATTGCTGACTTCTAAGTTCCTTTCATATCTGCAGCTGATTGTTCTTTCCTAGCAGAACTCCCGATACAAATGTACAGATTTCCTTTCTGTTGCCTGTGGAAGATATCACAATAAATAAATTAGGATGAATTGCAAAATAGCAAATCGTAAACCACCTGTGGTTGAGTGGTTTGGTTTGTTTTGTTTTAGGTTTTGTTTTTGTTTTGGTGGTGTTTTTTTTTTTTCCCCAGTTGTATCATTTTGGTCATCATTGCACCAGTGCAACAGGCAAATAGAGGTAGCTGTATATACAGGTGAAGAATAGCAAATGTGTTTGCTACCATTAGGAACAGGCATGGAGGCAGGAGAGGCCGAGAGCTGCAGTCTGAGGATGCGCTGCCACGTCCTGGCTGCGGAAATGTTGAAACCAGAGGCAGTTTGGGAGGAAAGGGAAGTTTGATGTTTTATGAAAATCAAGTAGTAACTGCTATAGGTACACATCCCTTGATTGTTGAGTATTTTGCAACCAATTCAGTTTTCTGATAGAACTAAATGATTTTCAGCCACCCTCACAGAATCACAGAGTGGTTGAGCTTGGAAGGGACCTCTGGAGGTCATCTGGTCCAAACCCTCGTGCTCAACCAGGGCCACCTAGGACTGGTTGCCCTGGACCATGTCCAGGTGGCTTTTGAATATCTTTAAGGATGGAGACTCTACAACCTCTGTGGGCAACCTGTGCCAGCGCTTTGTCACGCACACGGTAAAAAAGTGTTTCCTGATGTTCAGAGGGAGCCTCCTGTGTTTCAGTTTGTGCCCATCACCTCTGGCCCTGTCACTGGGCACCACTGAAAAGAGTCTGACTTTGCCACTTTCTCCCTTCAGGTGTTTCTATGCATCGATAAGGTCCCTCTGAGCCTTCTCATCTCCAAGCTGAACAGTCCCAGCTCTCACAGCCTTTCCTCATATGTATGGTGCTCCTTCATCACCTTGGTGGCCCTTCACTGGGCTCTCTTCCAGTATGTCTATGTGTCTTGTACTGAGGAGTCCTGAACTGGACACGGAGTACTCCAGATGTGGCCTCACCTTCTGGACAAGGGAACATGATTTGAGAATGTGCGAGGAAAGTCCTTTGCAGAGCAGGGACTCCTTAGGAGGTCTTTTTGACATATATAAGGGGGAAAGAGGAATCCGAGTAAGTACTACATACTTGCATATTGTCTTTCTGTTGCAGATTTGTTTCTTAAATCACTTCTGAGCTGATGGAAGTTCATGTTAAGAACTGGATAATATTACCATGCTATTGCATGTGAAGTAGCCGTTCTCAGAAGTGTGATTAAATGAAAGCTGAAGTAGTAACTGCGTCTTTCTGTAACTGTGAGCTCTCTGCATTACCTCACTGATCATGAGCAAAACCAATCACTTAATTTCATCCATTCAAGAATATTTTTCTGACGAGTCAATCAAATTCAACATGAGTTATTTAATCTTTTGATAAACAGCCTTACTCTGTTAAGCTTGTTGCATTTTCCCCTCCTTACTTATGAATTTAATACTTGTCTGTATCAAATTTTGGCAAAGCTCTGGGTTTCTTTATAGCTCAGCAGTTGTCTGTTTTTTGCACTATGCTACATTGAAACAGCTGACAGCTTCACTTTTTTTTTTTCCCCAGGAACGTTTTGGTTATGAATGTTAGAAACTGAAAGATTTTTAAATAGCATGAAGTGTCTTTCACCTTCTGACCCCAGCTCAAACACAGCTGAGGTTGACAGTAACTGGATCTTATTACTGTGCTGAGGTGTTCAGTGAGCTGCATGCCCAAAGTTGATTGTGGAAGTTGTGATACCATTGCTGGCACTGCTGGTCTCCGGGCTCCACTGGTTCAAGGATACAGCGTGTCAGGCCAGCATGGGGGCATATGGCAGCAGTGGATTGTACCTGGTGGAGGTCCCAATGGGCTGGTGTGCTTTTCTCCTAATTTCTGTGTGCGGTGGTGCTGCGCTTGGCGCTGTACTGTCTGTGTTTAGCGCGAGAGACAAATGAGATTCAGAAAGATGTTACTAAGGGTTGTAAAGCTTGTGGGGGCTGTAGACCCAACTGCCCCCAAGGTAAGAGCTGTGCCTGTATAGTGGATTTCTTTGTATTGCCCTGTTCCATGTTTGGAGCTATAGTATCAATGATAAATTTATTCCTTAAGAAAAAAAAAGCAAGCCTGGAATTTCCTGCTTAGGTGTCATAGAACAACAAAGCTTTCCATCTTCTGCAAAAGAAGCTGCTAAATGTCCTCCTCGCTTCCTCTTCTCAGTCACTACTGAGCAAAGAGTACAACTTTCTGGTTTTTATCCTCATGCTGCAGTTTCTGTCTAGCGGGTCAAAGAGGAAGGTAAACATTAACACTTTTTTTTTTTTTTAATTTAAAGAGCACAGAGTGGTTTTGTGCCTTTCTTGGTGTCATTTGGCTGATTAATAGCAGTATTAGGAATAGGGCCATGATTTTGCACCTTTAGGAGGGTGGGAGTTTGCCTGGAAGCATGTGCAGTGTGTCCAACAAAACACTGATGCTCAGCAACACAGAAACTTTGCTGCTTGCCCTTAATCTCAGCACTTACCTGCCTCTCCTGGCTGGAATGATTTGAGTTTGTACAATCTGTGGGACTTGTGTCTGCACAATGCTCCTGAAAAGCAGTGACGTTATTTTTCTGATGGGGCTTCTGAAACACAAGGTGGTTCAGGGAAGTGTGAAACCAGGTCTACCAAACTGTGGAGCAGCTTTTACCCAGCAGAGCCTCCATCCAGCATAGGTATGGAAACTTGCATTCTCCTGGCTGTGAGCAGCAACTTTTTACAGTCTTTCCTCACCCTGTTCCTGTCAGCAGGGAAGCCCGCTGCTGCAGAGTCATACGTTAGGCTTGAGACTTTCAAAATGACAGGGAAGCATGTGGGAGGGAGTGATAGCTGGGAGAAGAAAAAGTGGGGTGACAGAAGGACAGGTTGCTGGGTAAAACTTTCCCCATTTAAGCTAGAACACTATACCTTTTAATATAGTCTGCTTAAAATGAGCCTGCGAGAGACAGAAATAGTATTAGGGGAGCAGATAAGTGATAAACGGCATGTTAAGGAGCCTATTCCCACTGAAAAGCATTTTTTGCTGCTTTCTGCAGCTGTCTGCAACACCTCTGTGGAATTTGCTCACCAAAGCCTCTACTGTGGGTGGAAAAAGTTGTATTTGTGGCACGAGTAGATGTTAAAACAGCTGGTTTATGTAGCCAACACAGCTTAAAAGCTGTATGGTCAGGTCAGCTTCAGAAATGTTTCCTTAACTTATTCTGAAGACCAAAATATATTTAATACAAAGAAGCTCATAATGTGAGAGAGTTGATGAGAAGCTCATGCAAATTTTATCCATCTGTTAGGCCCTCTGGCTATTCTCGACTAAAATTTTATACCCACAGATTTCCTTAATTCTGAGGGAACGGTTGCATTGTATGAGAAAAATTACCAGAGAACTTGTTTTCTCATTCTAACAGAATCATAACTGTGCCATGAGCACAAAATAATTATAAAACTTTAACACATGTCAGTTGAATGGCTAATTCTCTAGCTCTTCACTCTTACAGCGTGATTATGTTTTGGCTCACAAAGTATGAACTTTTTCTGTTTTCAGGCAGCGTACTCTGAATTCTCATTCAAGCTTGAAATTTCATTTCTATAAGAAATAAATGTGGTGGTCTCAGACTACTCTTTCGTGAATATGGTCAACATCAAAGAAAATAGAAACCCACTGTGATTCAATATGTAGTTAAGTCTGAGTTAAAAATGGCAGGTTTAGCTATTTAGAAGTAATATGGCCTTGGTTAAAAATATTTCCTTACTCATAATCTATAAATAACATCATAAGTATGGTTTACACTCTTTTTCTCCAAACACCCATGCTTCACTTCTGTTCTAGACCGTTTGCACTCCTGATCTCTGACTGCAATGAGTCCTGCTCCCTAGCCAGGCATCTCTCTTACTTTCAATAAATCTTACTTGCTTTAGTGGCATGCTGGTGCAGGGAAGGGTTCATGGATTGCAAAACCGAGGACTTTTAATTCCTGATGCCACATGACTAGGTAGATCTCTTAGTATATACCTGTACATTGCATTTGGTCATGTTTCACAGAGGCTTGTAATACTGTGCCAGTCACATCTATAGTTTGGAAAATACTCTTGCTCGACTCGAAAAGAAGGTTGGAGGAAACAAAACGGAAGAGGAAAACTGTAAGCATTCTTTCTCTTTCCTTCATTCCCTGTTTTTGGACACTTAAAGTGATGTTAGCACTAATGTGAGACGTAATGTGTTCTGACTCCTGCCGCTGTACCTCTTTGTGAACCACAAAGAACAGTTTATAGAAAGTATGAACTCGTGAAATGTTCTTTTGTGTGCTTTTGAATGCATTGCAATTTCTTTGACAAAAAAAAAAAATTGCTTTACCAGCTTAAAAATCCTGGAAAGAAAGGGAGTTTAGAATTGGGAAGGTTTGTATTAGGCAACCAAAGAGTCAGAGTTAATGGTTCTTATGTGAGTTTTACCAGCTTCAGTCTGTCTGTGACACAAAAGTTAGGTTCCTGCTGAGAATTACAGTTCAGTAGGGCCTGATGTTTATTTTCTTTAACTAGAAATAACATAGAGTGTGTGACCAAAGGAGGTTTATTATACTGGCATATATTGAAATTTCTCAGAATTTACATTTCATTATTTAATATTATTTTATTTATGCAATTCTATCTTCAGTTTGTTTTATTTGGAGTTCAGTCTGTAGTGCTGTATTTTCTTTTTGAGGAGGAAGGTTTGCTAGATTTGTTTCTTCAATAGTAATTTTTTTCTTGTGTGTTTTTTGACTGTAGAGGTGGGGCAAAGCTTAGATGCTGGGTTACAGGACTTTTTCTGTAATAGAAATAAGACATAATCTGCTTCTGGAAAAAGCAAGATAATACATGTGTGTGAATATATGAAAATATAAATCATGTTCTAGGTTACACACTGTTTAATCAACATGAAAAGGATGCCGCTGTTCATGTACAACATAAAGCTGGAAAAAGCAAAAGTCAATCCTATCTTTAAGAAAGGCAAGAATGGCTAGTCAGCCTCACCTTGATCCCTGTGATGGAGCAAATAATCCTGCAAACCATTTCCAAACATATGAAGGACAAGAAGGTTGTTTGAAATGATCAGCATCAATTTATGAAGGGTAAATCATGCTTGACCAACCTGATGGCTTTCTGCAGCGAGATATCTGTTATCAGTGGATAGGGGGAGAACAGCAAATGTTATCTCAAAACATTGGCAAGACTTTTGACTCGTCTTACCTGGCATGCTGATAGACAAACTGGTGAAGTGTGGACAGTGATACTGACTGACAACTGGCTGAACTGCCAGGCTCAAAGGGTTGTGATCAGCAGCACCAAGTCCAGACAGAGGCAGGCACTAGTGGCGTATCCTGGGATGACCACTGGTGCCACCACTGTGCAGCATCTTCATTAATGACCTGGATGATGGGAAAGAGTGTGCCTTCAGCAAGGGCAGGAGAGGTGCAGGCTTAGAGGAGTGAGTCCAGTGTAGGACTGCTAAGATGACCATGGGACTGGAGCATGTGTTGTATGAGGAGGGGCTGAGAGAGCTGGGGCTGTTCAGCCTGGAGAAGATCTTACCAATGTGTACAAATACCTTGTGGGGGGAGCAAAGAAGACGGAGCCAGACTTTTCCCAGTAGTACCCCGTGACAGGAAAACAGGCAGTGGGCTGAGACTGAAATACAGGGAATTTCTTTTAAACATAAGAAAACACTTTTTTTATGTGAGGGTGATTGAACACTGGCACAGGTTGCCCCGAGGTACTCAAAACCCATCCCTGAGCACCCTGCTCCAGCTGGCCCCGCTCTGAGCATGGAATCACAGCAGGTGAGAGGCTCTTCCCTCCCCGCTATGCCTTGGGGCTATGCTCCTGGAACCTAATGGTGTGTGCTGACCCTTCAGAAACTTGGTCAGGAGTAGGATTGAAAAGTCAGCTCTGGCCTGAAGCACAGACAAGGTGCTTCCTCTGGTGCTAGGAAATCTAAGGGCATAGCATTCATCATGCTACTCTATATTTCTGTAGATGAGATTTTGTAAAATTAAGACTTTGAACACTATGAGAGTCCAGTCCACATAGCCAGTTTTCACTATTTGTAATACCATACTTTATGTGGAGCTGTTTACGCTCCAGTGTATGCATCTGTTAAGGAAGGTGGATGCTATAGACATGCTGCTGATTAGTAGCAGGTCTAGGAACAGAGCTTGGGTCCTGGTATGAGTCTCAGCCTAAAGGAGATTGATATGTCAGATTGCATGTCACATTTATGTATTGCTTCTATTTTTTTTTCAGGACTCTGGCAAATTATTTTATAGGAAGTGATTAACTGAAAATGGAAGAATGTAATTTTTTGTGTTGCGAAGGGAAGGACAGATTACTGCTAACTACTTAACTTTAGATGCTTTGAATCTTGCCTACTCATTCTTCTAGACTGGAACATGGAGTATGCTGCTGCAAACTTTTCTTGATCACGGTGTTCCTTGCATAGATTTCTTTTAGTAGCTGTGTGAAATCTACCTGTTGTCTTGCATCATGTCATTCTCAAAGAAGGATATAGTGAGTGATTAAAGAGAAAAATAAGTAGTGACTTTGGTAATAAACTTGTTTTTATGTTTTACACCCTGTTAAATATCCAGTTGTACTTGAGCCTGGGAATCAAATAAAATAATTTAGACCTACAATTTACTGTAGGTGAAAACATTTCAGAAGTACTGTTTGATTAGCTTCTGTATGTACTCTGCAAAATTAAGTCTCTCCAGAAAAGAGTCATAGATCATGTGTGTGTCTGAGTGTGAGGGAGAGAGAGAATGTATATGAAATCCAAGAGAGGATGCAGATGATTATGTTGGGAAGAGAATGCCCCTTAGTAATTCCAATTATCATTTACCACTTTTAGCACTTACTTTTTTCCCCTTCTTTCTTTGTGTATTTTTCCTCTTGGGTCAGTAGGAGAGCAATTTCTTAGAGCAGGGAAGTAGTACAGTAAATCCATTGTGCCTCTAGGATGTATTAACTTCAAAAGATATGATGCTTCAATCTCCTAGCTAAAGTCAGACAGAATCTAGCCTGCTTGTTTTTGTTTCTCTGACTCCAGTGTGATTCTATCTTGCAAAGGCATGGTCTAACTCTTTCAAGTGAAAAAAGAATGAAGCAGATTTGTTTCAATGAAATAGATCCAACTTGCCAGAGGTATCAAATTTAGATGGCCGTGCCAAGGATGGGAGCCTTAAAGTTTAAGGAGACAAAAGAAAACAAATAATTTTTTCAATTACAGTTTAATTTTAAAAAAGTTATGGCAAGCTTAGCTTAAAATTACATGTGGATTGAGAACAGAATTGCTGTTGTGTTAATTTATTTACTGAGATGAGCAGTAATATTCTGAGATTTTCCTTCACACACATGATGTTCATGTTTGGCACTGGTAAGCATTCCTATCTGAAAGATTTTTATTTTTTTTCAGCACTCTTTCTGTTTCCTGGAGTGAAGGAAAAGCAATTTGAGTACTTTTGCATCCCTTTTCCCACAGTCCCCTTATAATTTCATGTGTTAACAAACTCTAGTTAACTGGCTAAGAGATTCTGAGGAAGTTTTAAAGGAAATGTTTAAAAACTCAAGACTGAAAGGATTGATCCTGTTTTGTCAGGGCAGGCTCTCCGATATCTTTGCAGAGGTTCAACGGATGCAGTGATGTTGAAAGTTGACAAAGAATTCATTTGAATAATTCAAATGATAGAATCGAGGTTAATAATTGCAATTAATTGTTTTTTTCTTCCCTTTTTTGCCCACTTCCTTTTCCTCAAATGTCTTAACAGATTGTAGAAGTCTTTCTTGCGATGTTCTCCACTTAAACAGATACCAAGTACTTTCTTCTTTTACAAGGCTTTGCTTTCTCTCTTTATTCTCTGTAGCTCTCCCCACCGTGTTGCCTACTGGTTGCCTAAAACTCCGAACATTTGAGTTAGAGTAGCAGGAAAAGGACAAAACAGTGACTTCTCAGCCTTTAACATGGCGTCTGCTACTGAATCGCCGTTGGATGAGAGGTGAAGGACACTTCCGAAAAAACCCAACATCTCAAAACTAGGAAACACATTAAAATCAAAAGGATTAAATACTTAAATGACAACTTATGACATTTGTGGAAGGGTACCTGTCTGTTAAAATTTTAATTGATTCTATGATAATTACTGAAGCAGCTAAAACAAGAAGGCTTATTCTCAGATAACAGGCCTGTGTAATTGTTCCTTAAAACTGGCAAATGCTTTGTCGTTCTGGGAGCGGGGATGTGCCCTGTTAGTTGCAGGCCATGCAAATAGATCTGTTACCATTAGTGTGGTGGGTTGGCTTGTGTAAGAAAGACATGAAAGCTTTTCTGCTGTTTCTTTGATGTAAACTGGACTGGATGACGTTGTTGGTGGGTGCTAGCATCCAGGCTACAAGTGTGAGCGGGTCTTCTTGAGAGGGAAGGAGGACTGTGGTACTGCACCACTGACCAGCGCTCTTTTAAAACTGATGGTTCTTCACTCTGAGAAATAGTGACAATAGAGAGAGTTGGGGATACAGATAAGTACTGATACTGTAAAGTGGATATTCAGTCCTGCTTTATTATGGTAGACTCGTATGCCGTTTTTACAAAGCTATGCTTTGTTGCTCTGTGGAACTCTATATAGTGTGGCAAGGAATAGGAAACTTCCCTTAAGTAACCTTTGGGTAAAGATTGGTTTCTCAGCCCTTTGTGAGATGACAGCTTTATGATGCGCTGGCAGCCAGTGTTCCCTCATTCACTGTGTTTGCTCTTCCAGTCTACCTTTTCTTGGAAAGTCAGGGGTCTATCAATAGCGTGAAGAATTTCTTCTGAAGTTGAATTGGAAATTAAAATTTGTCTCCTTAAAATACATACAATACCTTACACTGTGACTTAGTTTTACTATTTGGAAAAACAATTATGTGATTTCTCATTCTTACATGTAGGAGATAATATTTTTCAAGTATTTTTTTTATACTTGTGCCCCAATTGGATTGCAATTTCCTTTCTAACTAAAGGCAGAAGTTTTGAAGTTAAAAGTCTAGATAATCAAAGCAATGTTGTAGAGGCAGTGCCTATCAGAAACCAACACTAAGAACCTGGCACAGATATCTTAAAAAGAACGTTTGAGACCAGAAAGAGGAAACCGTCTAAGAGACAATATTTACTAGTATTAAATACAAAGTGAACTTCATGAAATACAAACTTTGATTTAGATGAACAAGAATTTACAAGGAAGGAACCTTTTACAGCTATAGGGAGGAGTGAGAAATTACTTGGGTTTTAAGCTTATTTCTGTCAGTGTGCCGTTCTCTGCACCACAAACAAGTATCTAGAAACAAGCATGAATCGGATAGTATTCCAGAAAGTTAGCAATGTTTTAAGCTTCAAGGAGGAGTGTTCAAAATTGCAAGAATTTCTGAATATCTCTTATGCTTTTCTCTTAAAGAAAGAACTTGGATGTAATTTGAATCTGGCTTTCTGAAAGTGAATATCAATATGGTCTGTAAATTTTGAAGTATATTATATTTGTCATCACATAGCTGATATTTAATACTAACAGTTAAGAAAACCCCATGATCTAAAGAGAACAAATAACCACTGCTTACTGTTGGACTTGCATCAAAATCCTTCTCTCTCTCTCAGAAAAATGCAGCTGGCTGTAGCTGCCAGCTAATGTACAAACAGAACCAAGAGAGGGAACAGCTGCACTCTGAAAAATAGCATAGCTCAAAGGCAGCAGCGCCCGCCTCGGCTCCTCTGGTGTTTGGTTTCAAGCTAGAATTATATATTTTAGGGTAATTTTATATATGGAAGTAAGCTTTTCTGGGTGATCTGTAGGGTTAAAGATTTCTCAACTTAAAACCAACATACTGTTACTTTTTTTAGAGTAACTTCGTCCCTTTTTTTCTTTACTGTGTGCTTCTAGCATTTCTTATATGTTTCTGTGACAGTCAGTGTTTGTTGGATAGCAATTGTAGGTCCAGTATTCTGCAGTCAGCATCTCTGAAGCTACTTGTTGAGTGCATGTTGGCCAAAAAGGCCTTATGCATGGTTCACTTGGATCATGAGGAATACCATCTACAAATAGATGGCAGCGGCTTAATAAAATATTTCTACTTGATGGACTTCTGCATTATGTCCATCAGTTATTTCTCAGAAGTGACAGCATTTTGTCTCCATTGCTATTGTGTGTTTTGTTACAGATGCCACAGGATACAGTATCTTATTTTTGAACTCCACAAAAATAAGCTTAATGCTTTGTTTGCTCCAAGCCAAAAGAGCGTTTATTTCCTGTTTGTTATGTTTTAGCCCATGCACTGTATTTTAGAAAGGGTGTAACACTGGCATTTTCTAGATAGTATGACTATAATTTGTCATGCAAGGAAAAAAAAAATGTGTAGATTGTCTTAATTTCTGAAGAGGTAACTTGTTTCTGGGTTCATGTTACAATGTTCTGGTTTACTGAGGAAATAGGATTTACTGAGGGAGTAGGGTTTACTCCTCCCAGGAGCGTATGGTATTTTGTTTTCTGCATAAAACCGGATAATTTTCAAGGGAAAGACAGTTTCAACTTGTTTGCTGTTTTTAGAAACTTGAGTGCTGCTGTTGCCAAGCATACGAAGTAATGTTTTATGTTGGTTTTTGACAGGGATGCTAACATGCAGCCAGGATCTGTCTGTCTGCTCCTTCACTGACAGCTTGGTCCTGGAAAGTCTTTCCTCACTGGGAAGATGGCAGGCAGAATCTGTCCCCATGCTCACTGCCTTGGGATCTGTCACCTCACCTGGCCGTGGAGCACCCTCTGGTCACAATAGTGGTCCTCATCATTGGGTGTAGAGTGTTTGTTTGATGTACCAACATAAATGTTCCCCAGTAGATGGAGAAATAGTGCTATCATGGCCCTTGGTAACAAATCTTGTAAAGGACATGGCGAAATAGGCATCTGAGTTTAGTAACTGCTTCTGTGAACATTATGATACATTAATATACTTAATTGAGAGTGTATTTCAGTTGATAGTAAGTGGTTCTTGTGAGGTCACATTAGGTAGTTTGGGACAAAATGAATAATTAAAGTAAACTTCTTTTTAATTAACACCATCTTTTGTAGTTGCAATAACATTGTATTTGCAACATCTGACACTTTGAAGAAAGCAATTATGGAAGGCACAAAACTATTTATTTGTTTTCAGTTTTATATCGCATAGGAGGTTTATTCCATAAATACAGAAGATACTTAGAAGAATGAAAGTGAGTCACTCTTTTCTTTTTTTTTTTCTTTTTATTTGGTTGCAGGAGGGAAAAAAGAGACTGACAGTGGCCACTTTTAGTTTTCTGTGAATTGCATTTAAAAATGTTATAATGGCAAGTGTGGTGGTGGCAGTGGCATACAAGCAGGGTTGAAGAAAAGAGAAAGAGAACATTGGCAGTAGCAAGATAAAGCTTTGAAGGTTTTTCAGAAGTTGTAGCATTTTAGCTTTATTCATATTTTTAGTTTACAGGTTTTTTTTCAGTTGCCTCAGAGTTCTGAAACTATAGTAATTTGTGCATTTTTTTCTGTACTTGGGTTTTAGCGTGCACTCTGTTGTTTTCTTCTGACATTCTGGAAGTCTGATGGCTCCTGGGATAGGCACATCTTTGACCAATTAGAAAGCTCTTTAGTTTTGTGAAATGATATCAAGAATGTAATACATGTTTTTGTATTAAAGCTTCTAGTAATACTGAACAGCTGGAAAAAATTACAAATGTTTGAAAACCAAAATAAATAGAGCAGATGGGGGAGAATATTGTTTTGGACATGCCATAGCCATGTCTTCTGGTGATTGCAGGCCATGTTAAACAACCAACATGACCAGGACATCTCCTGTAGAGCTGGTAGTGGAGTGAAGGGTGCGAAGGAAAGCCAGCTTCCCCCAGGGTAAGCTGATGGTGTGTGTTGGGCTGAGAAGGTTGCTCTGCCAGAGCCGTGATTTTTCTGGTAGAGCCAATGACTTACTTAGGAATAGCATAGTCAGAATTATCTGTTAGAATATTGAATTATGTTAGCTGAGTAACACTAGTTGGATGGATGCTGAATCATCTATGCTGACTATTGCAGAATGGAAGGAGATGCTATTGTAGGCTGTGTGTAGCTCTTATGCTGTTGAATGCTACCATCAACACTGAAAATGGCTTGAAGGTTGTGGGAGTAAACACACAAGGACTTTGTGGCTTATTGACCAGAAGGTGTTCATTCCATCTTACCAACAGGGCACCTAAGCTACGTACAAAATCCTTGCCTTTCTCCAAAAAGCACGAACCTCCCTTTGCAAGGTTCCCAGTCTGTTCTGGACTCTGACTGAGGGGCTAGATGGACAGCCAATACGTCTCGCAATGGCACTGACTGTGTTTGGACCAGTACCCCGTAGCTCTAAGTTAGATGTTTTTATTATTTTGGGGTTTTTGGGATGTGTTAGAATAAGTTGTTGTGTATCACAGTGAATCTAGAAGCTCTGGACAAGGGGTGTGGAGGCTGAACAGGGTGCTGTTTTGTGTAACACTTGGATACCTGCACTGGTCCTGAAACACACCCACAGGCGGGTGTCCTCTCTTCCCATCCTAAGTCATGGAGTTACCAGTGGGGAACTGATAAACTGAAACAGTTCACTGGTTTACTTTGTGAGATATGGAAATAAACTGTGTATTGGCTAAATTAAGAATATGTAAACTATATTTATGTGTGTTTATACTTAACTTTGGATTTAGATGTAAATGTTGGGAGACTGCACTTGTGAATTTTCTAAACAATTATCTCGTTCCTGTCAAAAGGGACACTCTGGCCTTGATTATGATGCCAGATCCCATCTGTCCTAGCTGGTTTTATCATGCTACTTCAAATTGTGTTAACACTTGGATGGGAGAGTAAATGTTTGCTAGTTTGTTTTTTGTGATGATAATAAACCCAGGAATTTGGAATTCAAGAAATTCGTTACATTAAATGCCTGAGCCTGTGCTGCAAATCTTGGAAAATGGCATTTATAAAAGCTGGAGATAATAAACTGGATTAGATTTTGGAGATGTTCTTTAGGTCTGTTGAAAATCGACTGTAGTAAACTTCTCAATTTGGGCACTGCCAAGTTCCCCAGAAGTGCTCTCTTTGTCTTTTGAGCTATGCACATGTCAGACATTTCTTTAGTGCATTATATGGAAGTGTTGAAAATGAATGCGTTGAGCGGTAGCTTTATGGAAGCATTCATAGCATAAAGCTAAGAGCAAAACCACTGTTCTGTCATGTGCATCTTCCTCACATGCTGAGAACCTTTGCAATACTGTGGTTAAGATGTTTGGTTTCAATTTTTTCCTGTATGTTAGAGATGTTGACATTTTAGGAATTTTTATGGCAACAATTCAGTGGAGGAAAGCATGATTAGAGGCTTGGGATGGGGGAGACAACCCACATTCTATATATGCCTCTACTACTGGATATACTTGGTCATTGTTTAAAATAGCTTACCTTTATTTTCCCTTTTGATAAGCATATGGGCTAAGCTGGTTTTGAATAGTAAGCCACACTGTGGTCGTTCTGGATGTGTAATTACTGGAAGGACTCTGAACATAATCAGACCTACTCTTCTGGCGTTGTCCGAGTTGGATGAAAATAAGCAGCTTTTAATAGCATATATCAGCAAACCTGCCTGTTTAGGAGTTGTTGACTTTCTCTTACACATGAATTTTAAAATTCAGCTGAAACTTCAAGATGATGTGGCATAATTTGCCGACTGTTTGTTTTTTTTCTGTGGGGGATGATCTTGTGCTGAATCCATGCTCTCTCTGTTTAGACATGTCACTTGTGTTCAGTAAGCACTGAACACAAGTGATAACAGTAGTAGTATTGAAACTTTTGAGTGCAGGTCTTTCAACTCTTACAGTTAGCTGAGGTGAGAACTCTCCCCTGCTTCAGTGCACTTTCTCCTGCGTGTTTTCTCTGCCTCCAGGGTTTCTTTGAAAGCTTCCCTCTTTTTGGAGAGTTCCTGATCCCAACTTGCATACTCTGGCAACAACATGAGATTATGGAGGGAACTGGAGGAAGTAGGTGTTGCCCAGCAGCTGAAATCTCTGCCCTTCTGTTTTCTTCTAAGAAAATGCATTAATCCATGAACAAATAAAGATGACAGGTTTGTTCATAAATGCTCTGTTTGAGGATACTTTCATGGACACCAGCTGTACTGGGGAAAAAATAACCATAGTATCAGCTAGGTTGTCAGGCTGCCAAACTGCAAGGAGAAAATTGCAGAACACTACCTAAAGAAATCTCAAGTGCTCTTTTCTTTCGCTTTAGCAGAGCTAGAGAGTTGTGAGCTATGTAATACAGAAATCAAAGCTAGGAATACAGGAGGGAAGGACCTTACAATGCAATCCCCTGCTACTGTGAGCAACTACCTCCTATAATCCATTTAAAAAAATGTTTTAAAACTATTTAGGTTTGTTTATTTTTGCATTCCTTCTGAAAGCTTGTTACCAAAAAACACTACTCTGATGTTTAGAAAGTTCCTCTCATTTCCAGCTGAAACTTTTCACTCTGGCATCTTTATTCATCTTTGTTCTTATGCCACAGTCTTTTTGTAGTTTAAATAGCTCTTGCTCCTCTGAGCCTGTAAAAGCTAATGTAGCCCTTTCACATAAAGAAAAACAGCACTTTCACTTTCTGTCATGATGCCCTCCTTTCCTCTGATGGTGCTAGTAACACTTATTGCACCTGTTGCAGAGTGAATTTTTCTGGAACAAAATGGAGGAGAGTGGTACACGGTATTTTACATACAGTCTCATGCAAGGCTTTATTCAGTGGTGTTACTACTTCCTTTCCTCCACTGGGCATAACTTGCCTTATGCACACTATGCTACTGCTTGCCTTTCTTAATGTTCATGATCATCTTTTTATAGATGGACACGTTAATATAAAATCATAGAATGATTTGAGTTAGAAGGGACCTTAAAGATCATCTAGTTCCAGCTCCCCTGCCATGGGAAGGGACGCCTTCCACTAAACAAGGTTGCTCAAAGCCTCATCCAGCCTGGCCTTGAACACTTCCAAGGATGGGGCATCCACAGCTTCTCTGGGCAACCTGTTCCAGTGCCTCACCACCCTCAGAGGGAAGAAATTTCTTGCTTAGATCTAATCTAAATGTACTCTCTTTCAGTTTAAAACCATTGCCCCTTGTCCTATCACTACATACCCTTGTAAAAAGTCCCTCTCCTGCTTTCTTGTAGGCCCCCTTTAAGCACTGAAAGACTGCTATAATATCACCCCGGAGCCTTCTCTTCTCCAGGCTGAACAACCCCAACTCTCTCAGCCTATCTTAATAGCAGAGATGCTCCAGTCCTCGGATCATCTTCGTGGCCCTCCTTCGTGGTCCTCCACCACTTTACCTCAGGGGTGCTCTCAATCCATTCTCTGCCCAGCCTGTACTTGTGCTTCAGATTGCCCCGACCCACATGCAGGACCTTGCACTTGGCCTTGTTGAACTTCATGAGGTTTGCATGGGCCCACCTCTCAAATCTGTCCAGGTCCCTCTGGATGGCATCCCTTCCCTCCAGTGTGTTGACCACACCACACAAGTTGGTGTCATCAGCAGACTGGCTGAGGGTGCACTTGATCCCACTGTCCATGTCGCCAACAAAGATGTTAAACAGTGTCCATCCTAATACCAGCCCCTGAGGAGTGCCACTAGTCACCCGTCTCCACTTGGACATCGAGCTGTTGACTGCAACTCTTTGAGTCCATGCATCAGATCCATGTCTCTCCAATTTAGAGAGAAGGAAACAATATCCATAGTTTCCAGATTAAAATCTCGTGTCCAATTAGGGAGGGTCCCTCAGTGTGTGATTTTTGTACTATTTAGTTTCACCTCATTTCTGTTACTTTAATCGTCAGCATCAGCGCAGCTCTCCATAAACCAAGTTGTAATCCTCCTCTGCTGACAGTTCCTTCCAGCTTCATGTCGCCAGGAGCCTTCATTATAGCTGTCCTAACCTTTGTCTCAAAAGACTACCAAAATTATGACATTCTAATTATAGACTGCAGCATGTCCAAATTAAGGTTTGTGCAACTTTTGGTTCTTATTATACTGTTAAAAACTTCTTTTCTGTCTTTCTCAGGAAGAAATGATTAAGCGTAGAGCAGAGGTCCAAATTCTGTTGTGTTTTGGTTTGGTGTTGATCTGCAGCCATTATATGAAACTGTAACAGTTCTACATTTCTTCAAGTATCAGGCTAAGATCAAACAAGCCCTTCCCTGTGAATTTACCATTTCAGTTCCTTATAACTTCAAATGTATTTTTATAATATGAACACACAACTGGAAATCACGTAAGTCTGAGATGGAGGGTAGCAGGGAACACTCTAGGATTACTAATCAGGACTGGATAACTGTTACAGTTACTATTGCCCTCTATTTTGTGTGTATAGTGTTCTGCCTCATACCTGAAGACGTGTTCATCTTGAAGCTCCGGTGCCTGCCTTCCACAATCCTGGCAGAGCTTGCAGGAGACCGAATTCAAGATAAAAGGATGAGATTCATGCATGGGTGACTGGATCTTAAAAGACTTGTCAAGTCATTAGTTATTTATTTCTTGAGTAGTAGCATCAAAAATTTGGAAAGTCCCAACATTGGTTTTGTGGGGTTTTTTATTGGAAAAATGTAATAAATCACTGAAGTACAGATATTTAATATTTTTTTCTAATTCAGTTTTAAAATATTAAGGTAATATTTTTGACCAAATCTCAATTGAAGTGGGCTTAGTTTTGTAGTCCACAATCTTACAAGATCATGATAAAAATTAAGATTGCTGTACTAACTTAATGTAATTAATTCTTTTTGGTCTTGGCAATTTCTGTGTATGTGATTTGGATTTAGAGATAGGGTTGAAAAGTTTTGTACCATAGTGTGCTGAAGAGTCGTCTTGGTGGTATGGAGCCATTTCAACAGTTGCTGTAAGATCAGTGAATTTATTGATTTATTTTATAAATACCACAAGTAAAATCTTTAATGTGCTAGGTGTAAGCTGCTTACCTTTCCCTTTCCGTATGCTAGACATAATGCATCTGACTGTGGATATTATTGGCTGCTTTCAGAAGACTTTCTTTTGGAAGAACATATGGAGTCATTTATGTGAGATATCAGAGTTTCTTTCCATCGTTTAAAAATGCGATATACTTCTAACTGTTGACCTCTATCATCTCCTATATTTTTGTATGTCTGCTAAAGCAAATGAACTTTCATGGGAGAATAGATGTTTCTACCTCATAAAGCCTGTGCCGTCTGATCTATTAAGCCAAAGGAGGACTGCACATCTGCAAGAGAAACTGTGTAGAGCTTTAACGTGTGGGTGGTCTGTTTTCATTCTTGGAGTTTTCCAAGGTTGCCAAAGTACCTGAGTGTTTTATTGCAAAGGAAAGCTTTCTGATGTTTTCTTGTGCTGGAAATAGGCAGTGTTTGCCCCTGAATTTGGAGGGGAAGGGAGAATTAGGGTGAGTTTCATGCTGGGGCAAGAAAGCCCTGCTAAAAAGACTTACAAGTAGGTTTTGTGCAAGATTGGCCTAAATCACCCTAATTGTGATGTAGCCCTGGAGTGGCCTTATCAGCTCTTATTCCTCCTATTGAATCAAGTAATTGATAACATGGCAATGGGCTGCGTGGAAAGTAACATCTGCTCTTTGAAAACTTTCTAAAATGCCTTAAGTATACTGGTTTTGCTTTCTTACAGCAGTTATTTCTATCTATTAACAAAAAGATGGTCTAGGTGCTGAGAAGTGCACTAAGTGTTTTGAAGTACTTGAGCAATCTAGTCAGTACTGCTGAAACTGGGCTTCAGGTTTGTCTGATCAGGTGCTTCTGCTCTCAGTCTTGAACAGGTGGTTAGACCAGCTGGTAGTGTCTCACCTGATTTTGAAAGAAGTAGTAGCTTACATGAACAACTGGCGTTCCTAACGTGATCATGGATGCATAGGAAAGCGAATATCAGACAAATGTTTTTTAGAAGATACAGAATTCAGGAAGCAACTTCTTTGTGAGGATCTAATTGCAATGGGATGTGTACGTACATCCAGTGTGATGGGTGGCGCTTGGTGTATTCAGCCTCTGGAAATCCTGTCCTCGTTTGCCAGGAGTTCCAGTGAGTGGATTCCTGCTTCCGTTCTGTACTGTTCCCCCTCACTGATGAGAGCTGGAGGGAATTTTGATCTGGTTTTAATCTGATGCCCTGGGTTTTGATTATTGTTGCCTTTGTGTTCTGCTGCTGCAGAGCAGCAGAGCCCTATGCCAGGACTCCCTCTAAGAGGCTGAGCAGAATAAAGCAGGTCCACAAAGTAAATGGAAGATAATGTGCATTAATACTGTGGACTTTTTATTCTCTCTGGTAGTCTTCTTGACTGTTGCTGTGTATGGATGGCCTTCAAGTGCCTGCCTTGAATAGAACGGGTGGCAGATCAAGACTCAAGGTGGAACAGAAATCAGAGTGATCCTGCTCTCTGGTGAGCTTCCTTAGCATTGGTGGATTTTTCTGATGCTCCTGGGTAAATATATTTCCATTTAAAATGGCTTAATATGTAGTTGTCTTTGTTAAGCAAAGCAGGGGGGGCCAGCCATCTTGTATCTGAAGTTCTTCATTTCATTCTAGCCTGAAACTGATAGAGCTAAGCAAACTGTGAAAAATGACACTGTCATGCATCAAACTATTTTATTTGGAGTTGCATTGAAGTAGAATCCCACTAACTTTCACAGTTCTCAAAACTTAGAGCTGAGGGGAGTGAGTGTGTTACAGTTCCTCCATAAGAAACCTGGCTGTCATTTTTGCTGCTCAGTACAGCACTGGAGGACAAGTCGGCTTCTTGCCTCTTCCCTAAACCTTACAAAAAGTATAGTTTATTCCCAAATAATGTGTCTTTGCTTTATGATACAATAGGAAATTGGATTAATGCTTTAGACATTAACAGTTTGTCCTCTTTGATATACCTGAGTGGCTTGCCTGTTAAGGATTAAGATGCAGTAGGATATCAAGAAATTAAACAGAGGCAGTCCTTTCTTAGGGAGAGTTATGAGGAAGCATTGCTCAAAATGTGTGGTAAGGTTAATGAAAAACTGTAACTGGAAAAGTATTTAGTCTGGAGACTTTTCCCTCATCCAAGATAGTAAAAACAATGAAGAGCCCTATATTTTCCCTTGTATTTAAGTTTTGCTTAGAGGTTTTAATGGGGAGTGATATGAATTGATTGTGTTACACATCAGAACTTCAGAAGGACAAGACAGAGGAAATGACTCCACAGCTTACATCATAAGAACCAGGGAGAGCCGCTGCTTTACTGGCAGTCAGAGTTTTTATTGCATATAGTTTCATATTCCAGTGCAGAAGTAAGAAGACTAAACTGAAGAAGGCTGGAGAGCAAACAATCCCATCTGTATGCATCTTTCAGAATGCATCTGAATCAAAACCTATTGATAGCTTTAATGTTTAAGGTTAACAAAAATGACTGAAACAGTAGGAAATTCAGTACAGGATCTGCTGGTTTTTACATCTTGTGTTGTCATGTGTATGCCATATGACTCAGGTGATTAAATACATCTCAAATTCAGCTTGTATGGATGGATTGTGAGGAATTGCCAAGACAGCCTTCCTCATACAGTTGTGACTGACTTTGCTCATGGGGAAATGGATAATTTTGTTTTGATTGATGAGGCTGGATGCAGAGCTTTGTTCCAGTACTTGCAGATACTGGAAATGTCTAAACTTGCAAGTTCAGACAGAAATACTGTAAAACTGTGTGGTTCATGCCATGTTGCAAGGAAGACTTAGGCATTCAGTGAAAGTGAGAGAAAGTAATAGCAAGATCCTGGGTTTTAAGGGTCTCCAAGGAGATCCACTGTCATTCAGGAAAGGAAAAAACCCATGACTATGATGGTCTGAATATGGGCAAGTATGTCTGTCGTATAAAAAGCTTATTAGAGTGGCAGAATGCTACAATTCTTCTGAAGATGAGAAGAATCATCTGCAGTCAGCTTAAGCTTTCTTTAGTTAATTGAGTAATTCATGTACTAATCAGGATAATGAGCTCAAGCAAAGTACTGTGCTAGCACAATGAGACTGATGTAATATCAGTGGCTTGTTTCCAGGACTAGCTGGATGTCTCCCACAGGACTTCACTGGGCAGTGCAAATGTGACCTGAGGGCTTTCTGGTTGTCTGGCCAGGCTACATCTCAGTTACGGTGAGTGCAGCAATCCTCACATAGGAAAAAACAGTATTGTGTTTAGTTTCTTCTAGATACAGTCTGCCTTTCTTTGACTGTGTGTTTGATATTGCTGGAATAAAGAATGTCTTTATCATGGCCTAAGTCTGCAAATCCAGTCTTGATGATGGCTAGTGGGAGTAGCTGTTTGGGTGTCTCTGTGTAACTCATTCAATTAAAGGGAGTGATGGAAAGCAGTTGAGTGTTTTAGCATTTATCCACTGTTTGTCCTTGGAAAGAGCCTGTGATTCTAAATCCTTCTCCCTCACATCAAATAGTTCTCCCGTCGGCCAGATAGCGCTTCTCATACAGAGCAAAACCTGAAAGGTTTCCATATCTGTATTCATGACATAGACAAATTAATGTTTAAAAATTATTATGTGTAAAGTTACTCATATTTGCAGAAATTGGAACTCCAGTAGGTAGAGAGCACAGTAGAGATTTAGTCCTTGTTGTAACCAACTTTTAAGTGTTTCAGCATATGCAACTTCTGCTTTTGCATTCTTGCTTCCTTACATGCAGGGAGAAGGATTTAAACAGCAGTGAATCTTCATCAGAGGTGATGCTTCTGTCACACAGGTGAAGGCCTCCTCTCTTGAAACAAGATTTGTGCTCTTGAAAAGTTGTTATTTCTTCATAATTAGTCTTTCTTTTTTTCGAGTGGCATGTTTATGTTTATCCCAGAAAATGGAGGGACCTTGAGTGCAATTACCTTTACTGCTGTTTCTCTGGAAATTATTGCTGCATGAAGCGGGCAGAAAGCTTTTCTGCTATTAGTGTGCTGGTTGCAGTTGTTTGTGAAGTAGGTCAAAGGGGTTTGAAGATACACAAAAAGATGAGACACATGTGTTGGGCTTTTCATAGTTAGGCGATTAAGTAAGAGAGTTACAATAGCAACAAAGAGGCAATAAACTGTGCCGCGAGCTGGAATCCCCAGGCTGTGGGAATTCATGCATGTGCTTGAAGGTCTTATTGTAGATTCAGGTAATTTGCCTAAAACATAGCGATTGTGTAATAATGAAAAATACTATTTCAGTTAACGTTTCCTAGGAGAAAGAACATTTTGAATCCTTTATTTGGGGAATATGTAATCCAATAATAATACTGTTGAACTCTTATATTTGGGAGGTGGGGGGAAGAGGGGTTGAATTTGCTGTTGCAGGAGAGAGCTAACAGAGATATGGAAGGAGATGCCAGGAGACTGATCAGCGGAGAATGTGGTACTTAGAGTTGTGGCAGGTCCTCTTGGGAGGTGTAATACCTTCCTTGCTTTCCCACACCTCCTGCCTACACTTCGTTTGCATGAGTAATTTTACTCATGGTGACAGAGTTACTTTGAGGGTTGTGGTGGTGGTTATCTCATGGCCACTACTCCTCTAGAGGTACAGGCTCTGTGGGAGCATGTGAGTGTTTTTAGCCGTTGGAAATGGTTAGGAATAGTTATAAACCAGATACTTTCTGTTTGGAAGGATGGAAAAGGAGATGGTAGATAATAACCTGAGAAGCAGACAGGGAAGAGAAGCCTTTACAGTTGTCCTGTCCTTTCTTCTTTAAGCCAAAAGGCGAGAGAGGAGAAAAGATCAGTTGAAGTCAAGAAAGGACGGACCTTGTGAACTTTCTTATTTTGCCGCCTTCTTCCTCAAAAAAAAAAGTCTTAGAAAAGTGATTGATAGGTTTGCAAGTGAAGACAAGTTGAGCCTTTTGATATTGTCACCACAGATATCTCAAGTCCCTTGTCTTGGGAGTGCTGAGAGTTTTCTGTGTACGCTTCAGTCTGCTCTGGAGGTGGTGAGAGCCCCTCGACGTGGGCGGGAGAATGCTGTGGCATGCAGGAGCCGCGTACGTTCGTCGCACTGGCTTCTGGTTACTGCCTTTGAGTCTTGTTATAGATATGTCTTCGCAGTTTCTTTAAAAAGATATGCACGTTTATAACTGCTAGAAACTGGGTGCTTGGGGTCATACCACAGGTTTTAGGTACTGTTTGGTTTTAAGTTTTGCTTTCTCTGCTAGTTGCTTCATATATGCATACTTTCTTTTAGACTCTAGAGACAAGAATGCTTATATTAAAAAATAAAAATGCAAATAAAAATGCATAAGTATCGAAATTATTCTTGTTTGCAAATCTGAAAGTTAGTGGATCTCATATCTTATACTGTCTTAACTGTGGATGCTGTAGCAGAAAGAGTTGCTCTGAAAATGAAAGGGGTGAAATCCATAGTGCTCTACTGAGCATTGATGTCAGGCAGAAGCCACGTGTTTGTGTGTCACTGGCACTTCTGCCATGTTCAGGCAGAAGTATTGGAGCTGTTCTGCCTTCAAGAGATCAAAAAAATGTTCAATTTTAGCCACAGGATTGATGAAGCTGAGCACTATGGAAGGAGGACTAAAATTTGTTTATATTAGATAACAGTTACGACCAAGGGAAAAAAACACAACTTCTCTGTAAAACATGATTGTTAACTGAGATGACTAGTTTGTAAGAGCAGGATGTCTTAATTAGTTCTGCAGATGTACCCGATATTTCCCATCTCCAGTATCTCAGAGATCCTGTTTTCTTTGCTCTGCAGCTTGTACATAACCCGCTTATTTAATCCACAGGGTCAGTAGGGTACTACACCAAACAGTATTTCCTGGCTTGCTCTCATGAAGTGTGTTGCATGCCTCTAAGATTTATGCTGTCTACCGCGTTCTTCACAATGGGTAAACAAGTAATTGCTATTTTAATTTTAATTGCTATTGGTTGCCTATTTGATAAGAGAAGACTTCCTTTTTGCATGGGGCAGATGTTACCTCTTGAAAGCTTACAGCACAGGGCGAAGGTTTGATGTGGAAAATACTGGTTGAAATGGCCAAAGCGCTCTTGGTTTCTAAGCAGGTGGAAATGGGACCTTGTGGCAGAAGGCGAGTGCTGGGACACTACTAAGCATGCGGAGATGTCCATGCCTGGTGAGTCCAGGCGTTCCCCACGTATGGGACCAGGGTGTTAGAAGTGTGTCCCTGGACAAGGCTGTCGGACTGGGAGCACGGCACGCTCTGGCACACTCTGGCTCTGTAGCATCTTAGCCTGAGTGCTGGCCTGCTGTTGAGGTGATGTGCTCTTTCCGTTTCCAGGTGCGGCTTTACTATCTGCACCACCCACTGTGGGTCACACAGGTGTCCACAGTTTCATGCTTTCGTGTTGTCATCAGTACATATTTTGTCAAAATCTAGAAATAAATATGTTTCAGTGTTTTCTTGCTTTCCACCAGCTTTATGACCAGCTCTAATGGTGTTCATCATTTATTACGAGAGGAACTTGTCAACACAAGGGTGGTTCAACAGATGCAGGAAAGAAATGCTGTTTTGCAGAAAACTTCTAATGGAAATGGAATGTGAAAAAGAACTACTGGAGGCCTCTGGAAAAAATGTTATTCTTGTTTCTGGTACTAGCAGAAATTCAAGATTTAAAGGTCTGCCAGCAGATCAGTGAGAAATTGGTGCTTGCAGAGGCATATGCTAATATTTGGAGAGATTTAGATGTGAAATCGCTAGTTCAGATTCAATTGATCTGTATTTAAGAATAATCTGAAATATAAACTCTGTGATACTTAAATCCAAGGGGGGAACTGAAAGGCCTGAGAACCTTCAAAAAATTCTCTGGGCATCGTCTTTTGTTATTTACATGCCAAAAGGACAGATGCTAAGTATTTGTATTTCTTGCCTCATTTTGAAAGCTAAGCCTAGGCTGAGGCAGGAAGTGCCTGTGCACTTCTGTGTACATCTGTCTAAATCACCATAATAGCATAGGGAATAGCCTCTACCTATGGAAAAAAAAAAAAAGAGGGGGGAGGGCATCTACAAAATACTCAAAAAAACCTAAATACAACAAAGTTCTTTGAGGTTTAAGACATTGTAGCCTTTTTTGGCTATGTCCAGTCAAATATTTTCTCTGTAGGAAGGGAAGACTCTTAAAAAAAAATCATGCAGATAAGTCCTAGAGAAATATAAATATATATATGGGGGGGAAACCGTATCCATTCCTTCTATAAAACAGTGTCTTCATACAAAACATGATGCTTGTATGATGACCAAAGATGATAAATGATTTTTGTAAGAAGTCACACTTTGGCTTCTGCTGCTATAGACTGAATTTTTTGCTTGTAGATATGCTATTTCACTTCAGAAATATTTAATGACAGTGACCAACTTCAGGTATAGTTCAATGGCTGTTGACAGAACAGCAGTTTTAAATTATGGCTATTATTAACTTGCTGCAAAGATAGGTTGCTGGTGTCAATTTAGAATCAGTCAGTGCAGACATGGCTGTCTTTTTGACTGAAGTATTTGATGTTAAGTATTGTGTCCATGACTAAATGGAAATCGGTCCTAATCCATAGGTCAAAGGCAGAATTTTTAAAGACTAATTCTGAAAATGAGTTGGACAAGTAATACTTGTAAATTCTGTTTATTAAACAGTGCTGTTCTGTTCACTTTTTCTTGGCTATTAGTGTTGCTGGTATCAAGTATAGTCATTCAAGGACTAAAACTTATTTTGGTTGTTAAAAGCTGGAAAATCCTCTCCTCCTATCTTGCAGAGATAGACCAGTATTTTATATATTTAAATATCTGTTAATTTTGCCCTGAGCAGCAGTTGCTATGTCACTTGTATAATGTTTGTGCGATCCAGATTTAGAATACTTGCAAATACTTAAGTGCATAAAATTACTGTTGTGTAGGTCAATAACACAAGCTTAAGCTTCTATTATATGTAATTTTCTTTTTCCTATGTATCGATATGCTCTTCAGACTGATGCCGTGGTAATAAAGGAATGATTTGTTCCTGATATGTGTGAACAGAGGAGCAGTGAGATGACATTTATCTCTGGGCATAGTATAGTTTTGAACATCCATGTTTTTTAGGGGGGAAAAAACAAATTGGAGAGAGTACTGGGGAAAAAAAAAAAAGGCAAAAATTATTTGAGGCTGGAAAAAATATTTTGCAATGTGAAACTTGGTATTGATTTAGAATAAGGAGGACTGGGACATAAATTGATCACAGTGGTCAAGTACCTTTGCAGGAAGAAAATACCAAAGAACTTACAGTATGTGAGAAAGTCATAACAGGAAGCAATAGCTGGAAACTGCAGTCAGATAAAGTTGAGCTGGAAATAGCAATGATAATGTGATTATGTGGAGAACTGGGGACAACCGTAAGATATGTGAAGAGAAAAATCTGTTGTGGAGAATCTGACTGTAACAAGGTCAGTATCAGTAGCAAGTTCTTCGTTAAAAGTTATATTATGAGAAGCATTTTGGCTTTCCTATGCTGTTTGTGTAGAAGCTATGGGAAAAACCCACATTTTTTAATTGAGGGAGGAGACAAATGTTCTGGGAGGTTATCAAAAATGTAGGACAAAAACATTTCTTGTGGCAAGGTCTCAAAGATATGTCTTTTCTGAAAAAATATGAAAACATTCTGCTGATTTCTTTGGCGAATGCTAGAGTTGTAATACTCATCACTCCAAAAATAAGTCAGTTTTTTACAACCTCATTGTGGCACTTGAGTTTTGAAATAAAAGTGGCTGTAACAGTTTGTCAAAATGGACTTCAGCTGTTTTGAGAATTATCAACTGCTTTGTTTCTGCCTTCAAAAATGACAGCTCTTGCTGAAAGCAGGTGGACTCTGTCAATACTTTGTAAATACTCTACAGGTGGGAGAACTGGGCAGTAATTGAGGGGTGAAATTTCCTAACCTGTTGTACAGGACTGTGATACAAGAATAACCTCTTCTGGCTCTTGGTAGAGGAGAGAAGGGAGATGCTTTCTGATTTCAGGAAAGAATCTGAACTTTATGTGACATTTTTGGCCACGTTTGTTGACTCTACATACTTTGCCCAAGGGTTAAACTCAGTGCTTCAGCTGGATATTTGTCCCTTTACAAAATACAGGCACTGCAAGGCTTGGTATTATAAACAACTGCGGATAATAGCTTACTCGTGACACAGCCTTGAACAAGTAGCTTGTGTGGGAGCCAGAGAGAGGAGAGCTCCTGGCCTTTAGCAGATTTTTGTCGACAGGAGACCTACAAAATTGTCATGGAAAGGAGGAGTTCCCTGTGAGCTCTCCGAACAAGCTGTGTAAGTTTTCACTGAGCAAGTTTTTCAACAAGAATGGTTTCCTATCTGGTTTTGCTCCTACACAATCCCCACTTTGAGACAGTCATCCTTTTTGACTGTGAGGGAAGAAGAAAGATTGTGGGCACAACATGACCTGGGAAACATGGGGGTGAGGGGAGGATGCTTCACTGAGCCCGAACCTGGTGGAGCCAGGTTGTGTTTTGCAGATACAGGCAAGGAGAGGAATCCGGCTGGGGAGGAGGCTGCGAGAGCCAGGGAGGCTGGCAGAGGTGCTGCAGAACACGGCCAGTGAGCGAGGGCTGCCTTCAGCCACCCCAGCCAGTCAGTGCTCTCAGCTGACAGCAGCAGTGGAGCTGGACTGTCCCAGAAGCGGAGCCAGGTGACCAGCGAAACAATCATAGCTGCTCCTGGGAAATCTTCGTGCATGCCAGGAGAAAGTTTTGCTTGTGCTTTTCTTGGATCTCTGTCTTGAGCTTTTCGTAGAAAACAGCAAGAGGGTTAAGCATCAGATTGAATCTGGAGTTTGACCTCCTGAAGAAGTCAAGTTGGAAATCAAAAGACAAAACGCATGAATTCTTGTGGTTTAAGAGTGGATGTCCAGTTTAGTATTATATACCTCCTCAAACCACTGTGTTTTTCCAAACAATTCTAAACCAGTGCCAGGTATCAATATCAATGTTAGTGCCCTGTTTCTGCATTGGCCTTGCAGTACTAGGGCTCTCTTCAAATGTGTGGCAGTCAGTCTCTTCTCCAAACGGTAGCTGAACCTTTTATACTTCTGTTCTTGATGTTTTGAACAACAGGACTAAAAATGCTGAATGATGATTCTTTACTCCTGTATTTCTTAGTGTAACATAATAGGAGAAGTAGGAGACTAACCCTTTGTCCTAACTGAATAATCCCAGCTGCTTGTCCTCAGTATTGCAGTTAGTCCTGGGCTTTCATGCATCAGGAGTAACATGTGTGTGCCCAGCATTATCAGTGTTAGCTGGTAATCTGCTCGAAGATAGACTAGAAGAGTGCTTTGGCTTGGGGTCACTGCTAGAATGTCACTAAACAAGCTGATTTTATAGATAGAATGGTTTTAGAAAAACAACCATGCTTGTTCTTGTGAATGTGCTGGTAAGTCAGATGTGATAGGTAACAATTTGGAAAGAAATGTTTTGTCATTGGAAACTGACTCAAGGCACAGAGATGATTTTTCTGAACTTAGAGATGACAGTTGCTTCTCACACAAACACCCCGAAAGAAATGGTATAGTGTCTCTTCCCACCTTTACGTGGAAGTTAATGATGTTCTGTAGTGCTTGACCATCTCATTCGAATGCGTGTGCTTTGGTTACAGAGAGCATGAAGTAGTTTCTCAGGTTTCAAATCTGTTTATTTTGAAACTGACATTTGCTACTTTGGAGGAAAGACAATGCCTTAAATTTAGGGTTTGGTTTACCATGGCTAATAGGTATTGTGATATTGTTGTGTGGTTTGAGTATTTTGCTGTGGACTTTGTGCTGTATTTACAATTTCAGAGGACTCACAGGTCACAAGATGCATGTACCCACCCTTGTAATAAGGCAGCCTTTTATTTCTATAAAACTGGAGATCTATTAGGGTGACCAGTTTATTAATCCAAGGAAACTTGCTATGTTAAAGCTGGAGGAAAGAGAGGCATAAATGTCTGCATTTAAATAATGGGATACTACAAACGAGGTTGGATTTAGTTACTTCTATTGCAGAGTGTAGAGACAACAAAAGAAGCTAATGGACTCAAGCTGTGCAAAGGCAAGTATTCACGTGGACAGTGCTGGAAGGCTTCTTGCTCTCATCCTCTACTTGCTGAGATCTGTATTTCTGTCTCAGCTCTTGTTTTTGAACAAATACTTCTGGAAAAGAAGGTGGATCTGATGCAAACAAATATTCGGGTTTTGTGGTTTGTTTTTTTTTTTTGGTCAGATTTTAGAAAGGAGAACGGTGAGTTTTTTTTCTTTTTATAAGAAAAGAATAGTCATGGTTTCTGTGCTCCTGTGCAAGACACAACAGCCTGAGACATCTCTGTATGTATAGCCTCTGGAAGAGGAAGGATCTCATGATGCAGAGTGTTATATAGCACATCAGCCAGGCTAGCACCCCTAAAGAGGCTGGGAGAAGAGTCTGTTGTGATCTGTTAACAAACTAATCAGTGTCTGAAAATGTCTGAAATGGATATTTTATCGGTATTGAATGGCTTGACTGTATCAGCAGCTAAAATCCACACACCCCCTCCCCAAGCTGCTTTTCTCTCTCCTTGGTAGTAGCAGCCAGCCTCCATTTTAATATATTTTAGCAAGATGATTCCATCTTCCTCCCATGTGCTGTGTCTAATACTGTTGTAGGGTTTTGTGGGTGTTGAGGATTTCATGGCTTTCAGTGCTTGTTCTTGCAGACCTAATAAACCTCTCTGCTTCTCAGTGTGTTGTAACAGCAACGCTCTGTCCCAGGCGTTATCAGGATCCATCAGGATTGTGGTAGGTTTTGGAGGGGGAGTTGTGAATGACCACCTAAATTTACATATCTCTCAAAGGAAGGCAAAGGAAGCCTCCTGTAGGTTGCCTGTCAGACATACCTCAGATAAAAATGAGAAAGTTGATACCAGGTCTGTGCTTCTAGAGAAACAAAAATTGTCATGAGTGACAGCAGAAAGAAGCTACTATTTCTGTGTTGTTGCATCAGAACTTTCTGTGTATCGATCTCCGCATATCAGGTGCAAAACAATATCTGGAAATATTAGGCAAAAAAGAACTCTCAATTATATGCATTTTTCAAGTTTACTGATTTATTTGATTGGCCTTTATATTACCAAGAACAAAAAGAACCTTAATCTATCTTCTGAAGAAAAGTCATTAAAATGAGACAGTTGGGAACAAATTAGCACATCATCTGTATGCTCAAGACTTTGAGGATAAACAGCTACTGAAATTCAGAATATGTAAATTAGTAACAGCATGACTGTTGCACATCTCACTGCAGTATTTCAGTGTGATTGCATTTCACGTTTATTTTGCACATAACTTTTCCTAAGGACCTATTCAAAACTTGGATTATGCTTTTACCATCCCGTGATCCTGACATTCAGCAATAATGAGTTCACATAGTTAAATTTTCAGTACTTAAAATAACAAACCAAAACCACTAAAAAAAAAAAAAAATACAACCCTCAAAACAAAACTTCTGTTAATTGAATTCAGATGTCTTGTCTGGAGAATGTTCAGTTAAACATAAAACCAGGATACTTTTTGGTTCAGCAAAAGGATTTATTTTAGTTTTAAATTCTTGTTGTATAATTATGTTTCTTATGTGTACTGAAAACAGGATAGCACAGTATCAAACTTTTGTCTGTATGTATTGCCTTGCTTTCCTTTTTTTCTGCTTGGTAAAAAAAGAGGTTGTGTTTCCAGCTGTAATTTCCATGTTTAGCTTGAGAGTCTGTTCAAAATAGATGTTCGTTGTTTTTACAAGTCGTAAATTATAAGACTTTGGAAGGAAAATGCTCGAAGTTGTTCACGCATTCTGCAGTCGTTAGATTACAGAAAATAATATCATTTATAGAAATTCACTTTTTAGTTTGTTTTTAACGTGGCTTGATGCCAGACCTGATACCACATTATGAAAGTAATGGTTTGGCTGGAGGAAGGAGGTGAGTACAAGTGAGTGTGTTTAGTTGTAACAGTGCCATGTGAAGCTGCAGACATCTGACAGTTACAATATTGGTGATACTTCCCTCACCATTTTCATGAAAAGTAGTCACCCTTCTCAATTAATTGTTCTGTTGTCAGCCTGGGAAAGTCAATGAGAGCAGATCTCCTGTGCCCACCCAGGCAGTCACTGGGCAGTGTGGTGTGCCATCAGGACCGCTGCCAAGGACCGAGGAAGGAAAGTCAGGAGATGGCATATATTGAAAGTGCTGGTGATAGATGCCAGGGAGCGTAAGTAGAGAAGTTGGAGAATAGGTGCAGGACTCGGTGATGCAGCAGTGATGTGAGGAGGCAGGCTGCCCTCAGCGTCATCAGGTGCTGGTGTAAGACTGGTCCTAGATGAGGCAGAAGGTGGCCGGGTGAGCAAGGAAGGCCTCCCGCCGGCGGCACCGGTGCCCCGCCAGAGCCTGGCATTTGTTCCTGCCCTGCAGTGGGCACTGCGGTATGCAGCCTGGTTGGGTCAACATGTTTGTACGTGATGGCAAACCAAGTAGTCCTTGTCTCCTGGACACCGAAAGGAAAATGCTGCAGTCAGATTTCTGGAAGCTTTACATGTGCGAGTGGCAGCAGCTGTGCTGTGGGCAGGATGCTTGTCTGCCCTGTGCGTGGGGAGGTTGGTGGACTGCTGCGCAGCTCCAGCAGCCTCTGGACGTGTGTCACACGCTTGCTGATGCTCGGCAGTGGCGTGCGTACCTTGGCCTGCCCTAAAGAGCCTTCCTCAGATTAATTACTGCGGTGGCCGCCTGTGTGGCTGCGGGAAACTCACCGTGGCCGCAGGTCCGAGAATTACTGTGGGACCGCGCTGCCTCCGTGTGAGGCACAAATTCCTGCCAGCTGCCTGCGGGCGCGGGGAACATCAGGTTTTCTATGGTGGCCTTGCACAAGGGTCCGTCGCAGCCAGGCTTGCCAAGTGCTGCGGCGGGGCAGCCAGACGGGCCCGACGGGGTTCGGCTCGCATGGAGCCGGGGGAAGCTGTGAGGCCCTGCGGACGAGGGCGAGGAGGCTCCGCTCAACTGAGCGGCGGCTCCAGCTCCCACTGGAGCACCAGCGGGGCTGTGGGGCTCAGCCGGCGTGCGCCGGGTGCTTGTGTTGCGCTTGCCGCGGAGTGTACTGGAAGAGCAATTTAGCTGAGCTGTTTAATTCGGAAAAATGTCAAGTATCATTGAGAGGTAGTGGGTTATTCAACTGTCGCTTCGAATGTTTTCTCTCTCTGTGCTGCTTTCCCCTGTTTTTGCTGATCAGGTGAGTGACCAGATCGGGAGGAGTTTAGGAAGAAGCGGATCAGCAGCAGTAGCACAGCTCTCCCACTGCTGGGTACAGGATGCTCTCTCTCGTCACACCAGAAGTTTTGGGTTTTGTGTTGTGTTTTTTTTTTTCTCCCAAGTATTTTGCAGAATGAGGATTTCTGCTGGAGTAAAAGCGAGAGATGAAATGAAAGTGTGAATGTACTTGAGTTTTTCTAAAAGCAGCAGGAGGAAGAGGAAGCAAACAGGTTTCAGTTTCCATAGAAACAAAGAGAGGAAAAAAGGAATACCTCAAAACAGCTTGTAATTCCTGTATCTCCTTTCTCGCTTTAAGACTTAACCAGAAGTCTCCAAAGTAACCAACTTATTGGGAGTCCTGCTTCCAAAATGCGTGCCTTCAATTCAGGGCTGCTAGAAACAAAAATACAGGAAAGAATCGTATCTCAGTGAATAATTTCATGTGTGCCACGTTGTAGTTTTGAAGCATTCAAAGCTGCATTTGCTGATTTAATCATAAACTAACTCAAGTTTAAAAACACCATTGTGTGTAGAGTCACACAGTTTGCCATCGGCCACAAAAACGTTATTGTTCAAGTGATTTACCCGATGCATTGAGAAGTGGGATAGTGACTGCCGTGTGCTGGGAACAACCGTCTTGCTGCAGTGGCTCAGCACTCAGAGGTAGCATTGAAAGCCACTCATGGAGCGGATGGTGTGACACTTCCCGGTCCTGCTCGGAAGGGAAAGTGGCACCACTGAGGTGCAGCTTGGATCCGGCTGCTGCAGCTGGGTGAGGCAGAGGGAAGCTGCTGCCAGGGAGTCAGTCTGGGTGCTGTGGGCTGGCACTAGGGGCTCAGTGATGCAGGAGCCACGTTTGTGCCCGGGTGCAGCTCAGGGCAGGTTTGCAGAAGACAGAGGGATGACCGTGCACAGGTCACAATGTTCTCTTATGGTGCTGAGGACGTTGCTGGTTTGGAGTAGGGTTAGTTTGCTGCCTGTGGTTGTGTTATTTAGGGTGTGCACAGCGATTATAATCAGAAACCTGATAATGTTTTACAGAAGCAAATTTTCTTTACTTCGTTTAACCTGAACTCTCCATTAGCACATATTCATTATTGATGAGATAAATAGTAATGAGTATAATATTTTTCATATACCATGGTGCTAAACTATAATGGCATCTGTCCAAGCAGATGAGTGGCATTCCTCAGGGGTTGATATTGGGACCAGCGCTGTTTAACATCTTTGTTGGTGACATGGACAGTGGGATCGAGTGCACCCTCAGCAAGTTTGCAGATGACACCAAGCTGTATGGTGTTGTGGACACACCGGAGGGAAGGGGTGTCATCCAGAGGGACCTTAACAGGCTGGAGAGGTGGGCCTGTGAGAACCTCATGAAGTTCACCGAGGCCAAGTGCAAGGTCCTGCATGTAGGTTGGTGCAATCCGAAGCACAAGTACAGGCTGGATGTAGAATGGATTGAGAGCAGCACGGAGGAGAAGTACTCGGGGTGCTGGTAGATGAGAAGCTCAACAGGAGCCAGCAATGTGCATTAGCAGCCCAGAAAGCCAACCATATCCTGGGCTGCATCCAAAGAAGCGTGGCCAGCAGGTTGAGGGAGGTGATGTCTGCCCCTCTACTCAGCTCTTACAATATCCCACCTGGAATACTGCATTCAGCTCTGGAGTCCCCAACATAAGGAGGACATGGAGCTGTAGGAGCAGATCCAGAGGAGGGCCACGAAGATGATGAGAGGACTGGAGCACCTCTGCTATGAAGACAGGCTGAGAGAGTTGGAGCTGTTCAGCCTGGAGAAGAGAAGGCTCCAGGGTGATATTATAGCAGTCTTTCAGTGCTTAAAGGGGGCCTACAGGAAAGCTGGAGAGCGACTTTTCACAAAGGCATGTAGTGATAGGACAAGGGGCAATGGCTTTAAACTGAAAGCGAGTAGAATCATAGAATGATTAGGGCTGGAAGGGACCTTCAAAGGTCATCTAGTCCAACCCCCCTGCAAGGAACAGGGATATCTCCAACTAGATCAGGTTGCTCAGGGCCTCGTCCAACCTGGCCTTGAACGTCTCCAGGCATGGAGCATCCACCACCTCTCTGGGCAACCTGTTCCAGTGTTCTACAACTCTCACGGTAAAAAATTTTTTCCTGATATCCAATCTGAATCTACCTCCCTCTATTTTAAAACCATTACCCCTTGTCCTATCACAACTGGCCCTCCTGAACAGCCTCTCCCCATCTTTCTTGTAGGCCCCCTTGAGGTACTGGAAGACCACTATAAGGTCACCTTGGAGCCTCCTCTTCTCCAGGCTGAACAGCCCCAACTCTTTCAGCCTGTCCTCATAGGAAAGGTGCTCCAGCCCTCTTATCATCTTCGTGGCCCTCCTCTGGACCCGCTCCAGCTGGTCCATGTCCTTCTTATGTTGGAGGCTCCAGAACTGGATGCAGTACTCCAGGTGAGGTCTCATGAGGGCAGAGTAGAGGGGGAGAATCACCTCCCTCGACCTGCTGGCCACGCTCCTCTTGATGCAGCCCAGGATGCGGTTGGCCTTCTGGGCCGCAAGAGCACATTTCCGGCTCATATTGAGCTTCTCGTCCACCAGTACTCCCAAGTCTTTCTCCTCAGGGCTGCTCTCGATCCATTCACCACCCAGTCTGTATTTGTGCCTGGGATTGCCACGACCCAGATGTAGGACCTTGCATTTGGCCTGGTTGAACTTCATGAGGTTGACATGGGCCCACCTCTCCAGCCTGTCAAGGTCCCTCTGGATGGCATCCCTCCCTTCCAGCGTGTCGACGGCACCACACAGCTTGGTGTCATCGGCGAACTTGCTGAGGGTGCACTCCATGTCACTGTCCACGTCACCGACAAAGATGTTGAAGAGGGCCGGGCCCAACACGGACCCCTGAGGGACGCCACTTGTGACCGGTCTCCACTTGGATATCGAGCCGTTGACCACTGCTCCCTGAGTGCGGCCATTGAGCCAATTCCTTATGCACCGAGTGGTCCATCCATCAAACCCATGCCTCTCTAGTTTAGAGAGAAGAATGTCGTGCGGGACAGTGTCAAAAGCTTTGCACAAGTCCAGGTAGATGATATCCGTTGGTGGACCCTTGTCCACCGATGCTGTCACCCCATCATAAAAGGCCACCAAGTTGGTCAGGCACGATCTGCCTTTGGTGAAGCCATGTTGGCTGTCACCCACCACCTCCTTGCTCTCCATGTGCCTTAGCATAGATTCATAGATTTCTAGGTTGGAAAAGACCTTAGAGATCATCGAGTCCAACCATCCCTAATCCCCATTAAACCGTATCCCCAAGTAGATCATCCACCCTATTCTTAAACACATCCAGGGATGGGGACTCAACCATCTCCCTGGGCAGCCTATTCCAGTGGCTGACAACCCTTTCAGAGAAGAAATACTTCCTAACATCCAACCTGAATCTCCCCTGACTAAGCTTATACCCATTTCCTCTTGTTCTATCACCCAACATGGTGATAGCATGGTTCCCAGGAGAATCTGCTCCATGGCCTTGCCAGGCACAGAGTTGAGGCTGACTGGCCTGTAGTTGCCCGGGTCCTCCTTCTTCCCCTTTTTAAATATGGGGGTTATGTTCCCTCTCTTCCAGTCATCAGGGACCTCGCCAGACCTCCACGACTTCTCAAATACAATGGCCAGTGGCTTGGCAACTTCATCCACCAGTTCCTTCAGGACCCGCGGATGGATCTCATCAGGTCCCATGGACTTGTGCACCTTCAAGTTCCTTAGAGTAGATTTAGATCAGATCTAAGTAGATTTAGATCAGATCTAAGGAGGACATTTCTTCCCTCTGAGGGTGGTGAGGCACTGGAACAGGTTGCCCGGAGAAGTTGTGGATGCCCCATCCTTGGAAGTGTTCAAGGTCAGATTGGATGAGACTTTGAGCAACGTGATCTAGTGAAAGATAACCCTGCCCATGGCAAGAGGGTTGGAACTAGATCTTTAAGTTCCCTTCCAACTCAAACCATTCTATGATTCTATGTACACATTAAGGAAGATGTCTATTAAGGATCAGTACTCTGGGTTTGTACAACATCTGCTTTAATGCTTAGAAAGTGGAGAGTTAACGTTTTGATTATGTTTGCAGATGACTCTGAAGCAAAGATATTGTAAAAGCCAGTAAGAGCAGAGATACTTTTCAGAATAATCTAGAAAAATAGATCAGTTGTGGAAAAATATAGAACTGCCGTAATTGCAGAAAAATAGTTAAAATGCCAAAAATGCATAATGTTCTGAGTACTAAATAGTATACTAACAACGGATGTTGAGTCAAAAACAGGTTGCATGCCAGATTGCAAAGAAATAAAAAAGATTATAATTTCAGCACTGTGAAACCAGTGTCACTTTAGACGTGGAGATATTCTTCCATTTGTAAGGGCAGAAATTTTCTAATCACTGAAGACATTGTAACTGGCTTTCTGACATTTCTGTGCTGCGTTTATGAGTTTCCTGAAAAGTGTGAACTGACTTCACTTATTTCTGTATTGAAAACAAATTTTGAAACTGTAAAATGCCTGTTTTTCTGTGATCGTTTTAACAGAAACCGTAGCTCTTCCAGGATATTGGTCAGCAGCTGGGAGGAGTAAAACTGCTTTCTCCTTTGTGATCTTTGAGTGACTAAATTATTCCTAGATCTTAGCTATACTATGAAATCACATTTCCCAACATACCCTAACTACTTCTGATATTGCTGTCCTATTCTGTCTGGGCAAAGCTGTTGCTGACTAGCAAGGTCATGTAGAACAATTTAAACACATTAAAGTTCTTGAAGTTTTAGAGTAACTTTTTATTTGCATGTGGAAACCGCTTGTGCGTTTATGAATGCATGGATGCTTTGGAAGGAGTGCCTTCACTTTCTGGTATTTTTTTGTGTTAATATTATCGGAATATTGCAATGAAAGGGAAGTGTCAGAATGTTCGCCTAGTAATAGTTTGGGTCTGTACAGGAAATCCGTCTCTCCTTCAGAGGAGAAACTGTTGTGAGTAACCGAAACTTGAGTAGCTGGAAAGGTTTCCACTGATTTCGGCACTGGCTTTCAGCAGAAATGATCTTAAGAGTTCATTTGGGTTCTGATGACCTGAGTATCTGTTCTGCAGAATGATTGAGAAATGAACATCAGGTGTCCCTAGGTAAATGGTGGTTTTGTTTTGTTTTGTCTGGTTTTGGTGTTTGTTTTTATTTTTTTTTTTTCTTTTTTCACTTGTGGTTTGTGGCTAGAGCAATAGAGCATAATGTGATGTTATAACCTATTTGCTTCTCATGCGTCATCTGCCTTAGTCCCAAAACTGGTACCGAAGTCAGTCACTGTATTGGGTTGGCTCTGTTGAATCTACACGTTAGAGAAGCAACTACAGTAGTCCAAAAACTCCTTAATGACTGTTCAGCTCACTAATACTTGGTTTCCAGTTCAGTTTTGGTAATAGAGGAGTGGGATCCACCTGTCACTGTGGTTTTGCTCCACATTTCTTGGGACTCATCCTCACCACTGTTTTTCTGTGTTACCTCCCAGTAACTCTGAATGCTTTTAGTCTAAACCAAGTCTTGCGATTCCCAGGAGCTGTGGACATTGGCAGCTGTCAACATTGTCTCTCAGGCTCTGTAGACATTTGTCTTAAAAGAAGTTTTCTTGCTGTTGTTGGTAGCACTCCCAGATTCAGCACTGATGGTGGAAGAGGTTGAGGACGTGGCCCAACCCCTTGAAGCCAGGCTGGCATTTTGCACGGGGTCTGGGCTTTTCCTTGGGTCCATATGCCTGCAGCAGCCCAGCTGCCAGAGTAGCCCAGGAGGCTGCAGCGTAGGGCTGAGCCTTTCCAGCCTCAGTGATGAGGTGCCAATATCCATGTTTCTGTTTGTTTTTTCTTCTCCCAGAGAATTCATAAGGGATGAATTGTTAGTTAATAGCTTTCAGTCATGGTACTTAAAATTTGACTAATCAGTCGGCAAGTGCCATGAGAATACATGGTGGAAATGTATCCTGTCATTCAGCTGCCTTGTGAAAAGGGAAAATATCATCAGAGCTACAGTTTGTTGAGTGGTAGAACGAAGCAGAAGGCCCTGGAATCTTTTCCTTGACTGAAGGTGGCAGAAGAGGGTGTGCTGAGCCTGCTGGCATCCTTCCCAACCCAAGCAGAAATATGGTAGCTTAATATGACATGATGAATCAAGTGCAAAGTTGCTTTTCTTCCCATGGAGATTGTATGTAGAATAATCCATGATTCCATTGCAATAAAGACGCAATTCTAAAATAGCAGGTGAGGGGGAAGGAGAGAAACAAAATCCAAATCAAAACGAAAAAGAACATGTGAGAGCAAAGCTGACCTTCCTGGTTCTGCTGTCGAGCTTTAGGCTTTTTTGGTTTGGTTTTTTTTTTTTTTAGGGGATGCACTTGTTTCCTGCTGCGGTTAATGCGCCAGGCCGTTTGTTTCAAAAAGAAAACAAAAGCAACCCAAGTACCCTGGTTTCCACTCAGGGTGGTATGTGGGGTCTGCATCTTGCTGTAGAATTGTGTAGTTTTATATGACCTTTGTATAGCTGTCTGTGCAAAATCTGTGCTGACTCTCCACGTGTTCAAGCTGACAGCACCATATTTATGCCTCTTCCTTTAAGTTTCCATGAACTAAAATGGCAGCATATTTCAGGGTTTCTTAGAAGCTAAATGCATTGCTTATTTACATCCTACAGAAAGATTAAAAAGTATAAGCGTATGTAAAGTCCTGGACTTAAATAAATGAGTAATAAACTCTTAGGGATGTTGGAAACTTGATGTGTTTTAGTTAATTGTGAAGTTAGTGAGTGCTGGGCCCTACGTGAACATGTCAGAAGGCTGTATCCTCTTTCTAAGGCGATACTAATCTGAAGACTCAATCCTGCAAGCATTGCTGGTGTAAAACTTATTTCATCAGTTGCTCTCATGGCTTTCTGGTAACTGCTGTACTAAAGTAACCTGTCACAGGGCTTTAAGGTCCGTTTACTTCTATAATGGCTGTTACAAAATAGGTTGAACAATGATTTTGATTTTAAAATTGCTCCAAAGAAAAAAAAACTGCTGTTAGAGATATTTTGAGGTGACACTGTTTTGTCTTTAAGGAAGGATTGCCAAGAAGGGAGGAAAACTGCCTGGCATGGGAGTAGGAGCTCTGGGCCCGTTTGAATCACTTTATTGCCTATGCCCTGGCTGCAAACTCGCATTTCAGCCTGAGTAAATACACTGGTGTCTTCTGAAATACCAATATTGGTGACCCTAAAGCCACAGCATTTTGTCGAGGTTTGTACCCCACTTTTACCTCCATAAGGTCCCATTTTCAGCTTCGAATTTTTCAGCAGTTTGGGCTTATATATTTTCAGTGCCAGAAGTCTGTCTCTGGCACAGAGAGTGACACCCCCCCCCCCCCCCCCCCTTAACTATTTGTTTGTTTTAATTTGAGTAAAAAAATAGTGTACTATTTTTGAGAAGGCAGCTAAGGGAATTACATTGTTTCTTAGCGTTTGACAAAAATAAGTTCTGGACGGCTCTTTATTGGTAAATAATGTAATACAGTGGAAACTGCTGTGGGAAAAAAAGAAGAAAACAGTAGAGACCTCTTAAACAGCTTGTGTGAAATTGCAAGGGAGAGGAGATATTTTCACAGCTGTATTTTGTTTGGAGTTAGGGGAGCTGAGGAGCTGACACTCTGGCTGACCATAGCATGAGAGCTGCTGATAGTGGATCCGTAAGAACGTCAAGACGTGGAACAAAATGACTTTGTGTTAGGAAGTCTGAGATAAATTTTTGAGGGCTAGAGAGGAAAATAACGCCACAAAAGTCCTGACACGTGTCCCAAAGCCTAGAGCATTGTCAGGCCAAAGACACAGAAGCTCTGAGCATCTGCTGCAACCGTTGCCAAAAGGTTATTTTGCCTTCATAGCAGGGTAGCAAATTGAGTGTGGCTGTGGCAGCACAGTTACCCTTTGTCTTTGGATCAGGGGTCAGGACAATCCACAAAGGGTTAAACTCTCCATGAGTAACTAATATCAGTACTGTAGGCACTATCAACATACTTGTGTGTCTGTCCTGATGATTTTTACACTGCAGAGTATTGTGTCTATGTCTGGAGATACTAGGATCATTAATTTTTAGGTACCTGGCTTCAGAAAAATCAGAGCCTTTAACCTCTGAAAATGGCCTCTTTCAAGATGCAAGATATCCCATCTGTTACATGGCTTAAAAACTTAAGCGCACACACACAAAAAAAGAGGCAAAACCTGTGAGCAGTGAACACTTCAATACGTGGAATGAGATTTGATTTTGTTCTGTGGTGCTTGTGTGAAGATATCTCCTTTATACATCTCCTGAGTAAAGACTGCCAGTCGTGCTAAATGAGACTCACTTAGGAGAAGTGAGTTTTGTAATATGTTGCTGACTGGGGAACTCAGTAATTTAACTTCAGAATTACTGTACTTAGAGAACCTCTGCTGTACAGGGACAGAAATCCAACGTGAAGAAAGACAAAGCCATAAGGAAATTGATGGGTGAGATCTGGATGATCTTGCCTTGTAAGAATGTTTTTGCTTCAGGAAACGTATAGTGTGTAAGAGTAAACTGAGCTATAATTATGTGTAAATTAGTATTTAAGCTTCTAATAGACAGAAAACCACAACTCTATAAGCAGAGAAGATACTTCTTATGTATTAAATTTGTATAAGATGAATTGCTTTTTTTATTCATCTTGCTTTCTTAGCTATTAGAATGTCAGAGGAACCAATGTTTAGTAGATAATTATGAACTTTTCATAAACTCATGTTAACAACTGCTGCTGTTGGCAGTTAGATAAAATAAACAGTGGCCTGGCTTAGCTCTAGAGGGTCTTCAAGCTTTCCTTTATGTAAAACAAGCAATAATTCTCTTGATTAGATTTCTCTATCATTATTGGTCACCAAATGTCATCTTTCTGAGAAACATAGAATCTTATACAGGGTAAAGGACAAAGAATTGCATTTTCATGTATCTGGATGTTAATTTCAATATGCTGCAATTTCTTTACTCTGTGTCTCAGCCAAACTCAATGGAAATTTGTAGGAATGAAATATTATCACTGAAATTACCCTGTGAAATGTTACAGAATTACACTACTATGCCTGCTATATGATCAGAACAAAAAGCCTATTCTCACCTTTCAGCAAAAGTTTAAAAGTATTGCCATAAAGCTCTGGCATTAAAAAAAAAAAAGCATTATTACGTTTACAAAGAAGGCTGACAGGCATGTCCTAAAAATGATACACCATCTAATAATATAATGCAATAATATATCTAAGTTATACTATCTTGCAGTATGTGCCAATATGAATACCTTTAATTCCTTTAAACAACTAATTACATATTGGTTAGGAGTCTCCCAACCATTTAAGCAAAGCAGAGATTGTTGCTAATATGTATTTATATAGTTATATGTAGATACAGTAGAACAATTCTCTTAATGCATGTGTACACTGAGAAGTTGAATTTAGATAATGGCTGCTTTTTGACGATAGCCTACATGGCACAGATGTTTTTCATATATTTTAAGATGTCTCTTGTAAAAAGCTTGGTCTGCAGGAGGGCTGTTTATAAAGTACCACATCTTAGTGGTGACATCCTGATGTGGTTCTCCGAGCTAAATAAAACACAGGAAAATGATATAAAAAGAAAGAGCACGCCTAGGTAATTGTTACCAGTAGTGAACGTTTGCATCTCAGAGTTCATAAGTGAGGTCAAAGCACCCAAGAGCAGTCCTAAATAAACAAAGTTATACAAGTGAGTCAAAAATGCGTTTTAGACCTTCTTAGTACCTTCATCGAGTTGAACTCCTTACCAGTTAGGTTAGTAGTATATATAAACAGTGCAAGTCTTTTTGGGACAGATAGAGTACACGAGAGAAATAATGCCAATATGAAGGCTTCTGCTGAAGCTGATGAAACTTAGGCTGCTTGTGTGGTTGTATGACACTGCATCTAGTGTAGTTACCTTTTTAACATAAAGATAATGCAGAACGCGTCATTGCTGACATTTTTGAGACACTGTTTTAGTAGTTGGAGAGCTTAAGGCTGCAAGAATTAATCAATACATCTGAAAACTCTTGATGTGTTCATTGTCTTCCAGATATTTTCACTCAAACATTTTAAAATTGAAATTGTGCTAAATGCCTGATAATTGGTAGCCAAATCTTTGCTATTTACAATCTGGGAAAAAACATTAGTACATATTTATATTTACTGCTGGATAAGTTTATGGGTTGATGGAAGTCATGGTGGTTGTGTTCTCTCTCTCATAGAGGTAAGCCTTGTGTATGCATTGTGGGTCTTAGGCTTCAGTAATAAGGACAGCATTAGATTTTGAAGAGCAAAAGTTTTTATAACAATCCATTCCATTATTTTTTCGTAGGACATCCTACAGAATGTGTTCGAATCAATCTAACAAGTCGTGCACCAGTACAAAAATGGATACAAATCTTGTTTAAGATCATGAGAAATGAGGCAGAAAGCAGGAGAAGTCATCTTTCTAGAAATCACGATATTTGTGCTGGGCAGTCACGGTGCTTTGTAAAAGAAGAAAATTCTTTCAGAAACATTGAGCTTTAGGTTATCTATTCCATGTACTAAAATTACTCTTTTTCTCAGTAAAGGCCGAAATCTCTAGTAGAAGGTATGTATTGCAAGGGGTTGGAATGACGGGAATGGGGTTAACCCCGTCATTTTACAGTTGCGGGAGATGAAAGAGTGCTGAAATGGAAAGGCAGGTTTAAGCTGAGTTCAATGCTCTGTGGTTGTTAAATCTTGCCTCTTATTTTTAAACATGCCATTTCTATATAGAAGTTCCCAAAATACAAAACACTTGCACTGGGAAGTCTTTTTGTCATTCAAATGCATCTATTTGAGACATGGGTAGTAAGGAGTTAAAATGTCTTCATGAATAGAAGCCAGTAGCTGGATAGTGTGAAAATTGAGCAGTTTGGCCAAAGCATTTATAGTAATGGAAAATATTTGCATTAAATCATGTTGAAGTCTAGAAAACCATCCGAAGCTGTAGTATTTTTTGTATTAGAGATTAATAAAACTTTCTGCTAATGTGTCATAAAGAAGAAATAGCTTGTTTGGGTACAATATGTTCCTTATCTGACCTACTTATATATTCTGTTTTGCAGTTACAGGCTTCTAACAGACCTTGGCAAGAAATGCTACTTCCAATTTTGTGCCTGTTAAGCCTTTTGAGGATGGGAAGCTAATAATGGTTAAACAATTTGTAATTTTTTTAAGAATTTTATCTTCAGAGGGGAAAGCGATATGAAAATAGCCGCTTCTTACTTAGATTATTTTTCCTTTTTGAGAGGTATGTAAATATAGGGAAAAGTTCTACAATGATTCTCTCATGACACAAAAAAAAGTGGTAGAGAGGAGGAAAAGGAGGCAGACTTGTAAAAAGGCTCTTTTTTATTTTCAGATGTATTTTTTGAGACAGAGAGAAAGAGAACCAGTGAAGACAGTGGAAAACTGTATAGACATACAGCTTGATCTTGCAAGCTACCTCGTATGAGGGAGTCCACTTTTCTAAATGCAGCTGCCTGTGCAAGGAAGTAAGGCAAAATCATAGCAACCATATGACTCGAGATGTTGTGAAAAGCACATGCAAGGAAAACTCATTTGGCTTTAGCACGATAAATATATGAATAATTCTTTACAGCTTTGTGTGACCAATTGTCTGTGAAGCACGTTCATTTCTTCTCTGCTAGGAAGGTTCTGCTGGGGTCAGACCACAGACCTAGGCAGCTTCTCGGAAGTGTGCCTCCAGGGACTGGAACTTCAAACCAAACGTCCAACAAACAACCCATTCTGGACAACATTTGCAACGTAGTACTTAATAACACTAATAATAGTAATAAAAGTCTTCCTTGAATAACTGGTGATTTGTCAGCTGAGCGTTTTCCAAAATTCATTGACTTGCTGTTTTCCAAGATAGCTTTGGAAAAGCGCAGGGGAAAAAAGAGAGGTACGTCTGAAAATATCTGCATGAATGTAGTGAACAGTAAAAAAGCTTGCAAGTTGGGTTAAGTTTAAATAATAAAATCCTTGTGTCTGGAAAAGTATCATGCAAAAGAGCAGAGCTGATGTCTGGTATTGATGTAATAGGAAACTCTTGAGACTGGTATCATCTGAGAAGGTATCTGGTCAGATACACGTTCCCTGGAGTTTGTAGCCTGAATGACAGAGTGAAGTCAGACTAAGAGGCCTCACATGTGACAGGGTCTTCATTGAAGCTTCATCTTTATGTCCTTTGTCCAGCCCTCAACCCACCTTTAAATTGTTGTCACTTTTTTAGGGAGAGCTGTGTAGGGAGAAGGTTTATCTGTGGAGTTGCAGTCCTGTGCTTCAGATGTGCAGAGGGAGGTCTCCTGCGTTAGGTGTGTTGCTCTCCGTGCAGGGGAGAGTGTGTGCATTGAAAGGGGAAGTGTCCTGCCACCATCTTTTGTCCCACAGAGTTTCTTCCTATGCTTTATGCATTCTGCAGGGTAGAGGTAAAAAAAGCTTTCTCTGATGAAGGCAAATGGCCTGCAAACATTCGTGCACCTGTCTATCACTCTGGAGGAAAAGGGGGAAATGAAGTAACCCTAAGCCTTAAAAAGTTTCTTCATATGGCAATCAATTAAAACAAACTTCTTGCCAAGCTAGTCAAACTATCCATGTGCATTCAGCTGGAGTGGAAAGATCATCCTGAAGTTTTCACAGAGTGCTCAAAGAGATCCAAAGGAGGGGAATTGGTTTTCACCTCCTATCATCTCTCCTTATGCTCTTTTGTACAACTTTACCTTTTTTTCTTTTCTACTTTTATGAAGATCATGCTTTTATCAGAGTTGAAATTTTTGTGCTTGTTTTTATTGAATTGGATCTTCTCTTTTCACACCATTTCTTTAACTGATCAGTATCTTTCTGTGTTCATCTCAGGGTTTCAGCAGATCTAAAACCCCTTCATTTGGTATTGTTACCAAATGTAATGCCGGTGCTCTTTAATGGATTTTTTTCAGGTTATGAATGAGAAGTGAGCGATAGAACCCAGAACAACACCCAGGGGAAGTTTGCTTGATTGGGGGGGAAAAACAAAAAAAAAAATCATTAAAACCAAATAGGGCTGGAATAGGAGCTGGTTTAATTTGCCTGTTGGTTCTAAAGCAGCATGGCAACACCTGGGTTGTTCCTGGCAGTTGCCTGCCTAATCTGCACTTGGCCATCATCTCCAGTGGTGGCCAGTCTGACTTACTGCAACATTTTTCTGTTTCCAGTTTAAGAGTGTTGGATTTGATATAACTGCTTTAGGAATATTGTCTTTCAGCCAGATTTTCACTTATTCATTCTCTGTTAATTCTCAGAGTTGTTAATGCAGCCTGCCACAGGCAGTTTCCTAAGTATGCTACCTGAATGTCATTAAGTCTATTTCATTTCTACAAGTCAGATGTTTCTAACTACTTTCTAACTTGATAGCTTCTATGCTACACCGATGCTTTTTGTATTCAGTCATAGTAATTTGGCACCGTTTCCACTATTCTTCTCTTGTTAGCCAGTTAGGAAATAAAGTAGGAGACCAGTTTGTGTCAGTGTGATTTCAGTGCATGGCAGTTTAGCTGTCAAACTGTGAGCTTTTCCCAACTTGCCCCTTAAATTTTTAGTAGCCTTGTAATTGCCTAGCCTTAAGTATTGCTTGACCACAAATTTTGAGAGGAGAATTTTTCACAAGGACACCCCAGAAGGCACCAAGAAATGTAGCGCTGCAGGTATTTATAGAACTGACGGAGTTTTTGTTAAGGTAAATCTTGCTAAGGAAATTAAGAAAAGAATACAAGTCATTACAAAATATCGGGCACACTTTGTGACAAAAGGTGGGATAAAAATCTTCTTTGGGGGGGGGGAAGTAGACTCTACTCTTAAGTGTCCACTCGCTATGTGGTACCAGAAAGCACAATTTGAGAACTAGCTGAAACGTAGAGTGAAGATGAACAGATTAATGAGGCTTTGAAGTGTATTTAGTAAAGAGCTACCTGGACACAGAGAACAGATTGCTGTCTTTGTTCTCATAGCCAAATGTATTCAAATATGAAATAGTTTGGCTTAATGGCACCTTATTTTTTGGTAATTAGGTTTTTTCTGCACTGGCTTGATGTTTGTTACCTTTCTGTATAAGGTGTGTTGAAGCAAGGCTTAACCACCAAATTTGGAGAGGATCTGTGATTTTGGAGTACGTTTGCCTTCTGGAGTCTCCACTCTTTGCAGGAGGAGGTCCATGCCTACTGTGTACCTTCCCCTGTCCTGCTCATGTCTCTCTGCTTTGCATGCCAAAACCAGGAGGACAGCAGTTGGCCTCTCGCCAGGGGTAACTGGACAGGTGGTATGCTGCCATCAGGTGCAGAAAGGATGACTGAACCTGAAAAGATCTCAGAGAAGGGCAAGGAGGACCTCTGAGGGGAGTAGAAAGGGTCTGAGAACTAACAATGCAGTGGATAAGACTGCTGTTTGTAGATGTGTTGGACTGGGGCCAGTATATACTGGGCTATGAAGACTTCTGGGTGCTAAAGGCCAGTACAAGAAAAAAGTTGGTGTGAACTCGTCATGAAAGATTTCCAGAGTGAAGATTAGATGGAAGTGTCTAACAATTGGGGGTTAGGAAAAGTCTCCCAGCAAGAGTCTTAGAGCAAAATATTCGACTGTTTGATATGTGTATAGGACAAATAGACAATGTGGGTGCTTGTAGGAGGAAGAATATGAACTTTCTGATGTCAGACTACCTAGGTCTGTCTTGGAGTTCGTAAGATGGAAGGATTTTTTCCTCCTTGTCTGAGAGCAGTTTTAGCCAAATTTTAGCCATTATCAAATATTCAGATTCAATTTCATCTAGCCAACCTTTCTAAATGTTCATTAAAATGAGTCTTTCGTCTTGTAGAATTATGGGGTGGAAAAAATCTGTCATTAGAGGGTAGAAGCAAAAGCAAAAAGCACCAGGAATATCACCAATAAACTCAATGTCTGTGGTATTTCCATCATAGTGCTTGCTGTGGATCACATAATTTGGAGAGATAAGGTAATATCAAAACTTTGATTATTTTTTCTTTTTTTTAATTTGAACTAATGTAATTATACATTTCAGTATGTTTGAATATAACAAGTGCAGTTAATGTGCACATTTTTCCTAAGAAATTGATCTATGGAACAAGTTAACACTTCAGTCTTGAGTATGTTAAAAGGGAATTGTATATACACTAATAGATTTGGGCAAACTGTTAAGTGTACAGAAAGTCAGTATTCTTTAATATTTGTTTTCATAAAGGTATTTCTCTTCATTTAGAATCTTTCTCTGATGTGTATTTGCATTGTTTTGGAACCTGCTGTTATCCAAACCCTTTGTATCTATGTTCCAGTGGTATTTTTATATATATTATATATGCAGAATTACCAGTAAGTTTTCAAAAACTGTACTTATGTGTGCCAGCTTCTTTCCTAATTGTGTTAGAAGTATAAAACTGACAGGTAAAGAAATCTGATTTATATCTTAATGAAGCTTCCAGAGTTTACAGACTGGGTAGTAAATCCAAATAGGTATTTTTATCATGTTCCAGCTTCTTTGCTACATTTCATGCAGTGATGTAGATTGAATTAAATGTATGGGCTTGGGGTTGGATTTTTTTGGTATTTACGATTTAAAAAATGAAGAATAACCAAAATATTTTGAAAGGCAGGAAAGGAAGCAGAAAAATCCATTTCAGTTTTTTTTTTTTTTTTTTAAATAATGCTTACTCTACTTCCCCCGCCCCCCATGGTCAAAATGAAAATTTTGACAGGATGTTAGTCTTGCACAGAGAAAACCAATTGTAGATACAGAGCCTTTTACATATGATGGAGAAATTGCAATAAGTCACTTTATATTCCAGTGCAGACTGGTCAGAGTTTTTTTCCTGTGTTTTGGTATGTTAATCTTCTCTGCTGACGTCTGAAAAAGTTCCCTCTGTTAAAGCTGGTGTGGCTCTGCTGACCTCAGCAATAATAGGGTTTTCCTTTTAGGTTGAATTTGAGCTGGGCAACATTGTTCTGCTAAGCTGCTAGTTTTCAAGCTGTAGTCCCTAGCCCCCTTCCTGCCTTTGGACCACAAAGGGCTCCATGCCATGATGACTAAGAACATCTTACTATTTCAGATGTGTGTGGGGAAAAAAAAAAAAAGTCCACTGCTCTACTGGGGGGGGGGAGGAGGAGGGGGAAGACACACCTACAAAATGCAGGAGGCTGAGAATAAACTGTAGAAACCACTCTCAGTCTGTTGTTTCTGGCAGTCCTGTCTGGCCTGGGAACATGGTGCCAGCCATGTGTGTCCTGTTGGAGTTAACGCTCCTACAGGTGGAATGTCTCTCGTATTTTCTGTAGTGGGAACTTTTTCATGGTGGAAAGAAAAGAGCAAGGAAATTGTGTAGAATAAAATAACTGTCACTGGGGAGCCACAAACTGGTTTTGATTGTGGTTGACTTTCCAGTTTCTCACTTAAATAATTTTTAATCTGGAAGCAGAGCAGAACTGATCCTCTTCTGATTACTTGCTGGCACTTTTCGTTTATTTTGAATCATAGAATCGTTTACGTTGGAAAAGACCTTTCAGATCATAGAATCCAACAGTTCTTAATGATTAGGGGTACTTGGTGAAGGAGTCATTCTTCAAGGCCCTGATTTCCAGACCAGAAGACTCATCAGACAACCATTAAACTGCTACTTCCCTTTAGACGTCAGATGATCTAAGAGGTGGTACACCAGTAAAGGTTGTATTGGCGCCTGGAAGTTTGAGATGGTGAGGAAGTGAAGAGAAGAAAGCAGGATTTTCACAAGACACATTAAATTTGGCAGTAGCAGGATCCTTGCTCCCTTAGACTGCTGCTTGTGATTTGCACCAAGGGAAAACCCTGCTCCAGGAAAACAGTCAGAACTCCACTTTTTGTATGTTGGCTTCCTCCCTTCATGTCTAGTCAATTCTTTCCACATATCATCTACATTGTTCAAATGGAGTGATCCAGTTTCAGTCACTATCGTAGTGTCTTCAGTTCATACATAAGCACATTTATCACCTCTTCCCGTACTCCCTAGTCACTTTTTGGAAAGATTTTATTCCAGGATTTCAGTTATTCTTGTTTTCTGTGGTTCTGAACTGGACACAGTATTTGTCCTTAATCCTGGTGACTGACCATCTTTCTCTGTATAAACTTGGCTTGCTTCAAGCAAAACCCCCACACTTCAGTGTTTCCAAGAAAAAAAGAACATAACCACAAGGTTTCCCTAAAGATTTTGCATATGGCTGATTCACTTAACCTCAAAAATAATAAATTATGGAAAAATTTGGACTACTTCCACATATTCACCGTGTTCTGTAATAAAGCTGAATTTTTTTTTTTTTTCTTTTCCCCTGACAGACTGGAGGAGACTGTGTTCAGTCAGCTCAAGTGTGCTATTGAGCATGTTTGTGGAATGCATAATACCACTGTTTTGAGACTTGATTATTCTGTCTGACTTGTTTCTAATGCCTTAGACTTTCACACTATTACAGGAAGGCAGAATATAGTATAAGGCAGAAAAATTCATTTTTAAAGAGTAAATATTCCTCTCCAGGGAAAAAAAAAAAATCTACAAGTGTCTTGTTGGGCAACAAACAACAGCAATGATGCCTTTAGTAAAGCTTTATTAAAGGACTTCAGAGAAGTCATCCTAATAATTTAATGACATAGATTGCTTCAGGCAATGGACTAGATTCTTAATGAGGAAGGATGACCTTCTCTTCTATCACTTTATCATTTCCACTACAGAAAGCCTCTTCTCATGGCACTTGGTGATGTCAAACACATGCTGTCTGTGCCAGAGCATATAAAAGCTGCATAATAACGTTCTCCATTTTAGATAAGCTTGTCATTTTGATGTAGTTACAATAAAAACTTGAGCTTATGTACAGTGGTTTCGGTGTTTATGGTATTTATTCGTAAGTCCTTGATTTTACCGTGCAACTCTTCTTTTTGTACTACTCTGTAATCTCTTAGCAGACAGTCGTTCATAGATTGGCTTTACCTTTGCATTTCTCCTTTATTGCAATATTTATAATGCTGAAACTTTTTTCTTTTTAAACTAACCTAGTCTGATACATATTCTCTGAAAAGTGGCCCTAAGTATGAAAGTGGCATCCTGTCTTAAGTTCATAAAATTTGTAAATAATCCAACTCAGGGTTCATGCTTAATACGCTTTTCATGGCCTCTTGTGTTAGAAAGCAGTCATCTTTCCTGCAGGTTTTCTGCAGAAATGTTCTGACCTAGGTGCACGTTTTTCAGGATATTTCTGTGTACATTAAGGATTCCATAGTGTGGTCCCTGTTTTGCAAGCAGAATGGACACAAGTCCAATTCTAGGATACGATGATCAGTGAGAACACGTCCTGGGCTTTGCAGGGTTAAGGAGCTGGCCGGCGTACCCCGGAGCCTGCCTGCTCCACTCCCTCACAGCTGGTTTTGTTGAGTTATTTTAGTGTTTTTGACTTAGGGTATGGTATGAATCATACAGCAAAAGGTTTCGCTTTTATTACTGAAAACAAATACTAATTTTAAACTTAAACCCAAAAGAATTCAGGCTATTGAATTGATGTGGCATGCTGTGGATGCTGAGATCACCTCTGGTTCATATGCCTCAGGAGCAGAAGTAGGAGATGGGGCAGAGAAAGGGAGCTAAGGTAGCTCAGCACATGGTGTTTGGGGCAGTGTAAGGTCATGCGGAATCAATGTCTGCAGCTTTCCTTCCTCTGTTCTTCATTTGTAAGCTCTTCTGACTAGGTTTCAGATCAATACTCTGGATTTCCTTGATCATTTGTGTCTGTCCAGCAATTAGTTTTTATCACCATTAGTTGCTTTTGGATTTGAACAGGCAATTGCCATGAAAAAGACCTTTATAAAACAGGCCAAAGTGGTACCGTTGTCTTTTAAGTGGATACAGTAGTAACTAGACTGTGCTGTACAACAAGCAAACAAACAAAACCCCACACGGAAAAAAAAACCCAAACCAACCCAAAACAAAACAAAAACATTTTGAGAGCAGAAATCAATGCAGATGCGTGTTCAAAGCCAGGGATGTTTTGATGTAATTCTAATCATAAAAAAGTTACAAAGGAAAGAAAATGTAGCATGCATACCAAGAACATAGATTACTAGTACAGAAAGGTGAAATTGGTTGTTATTGACTCCTTAAACTTAAAGAATTTATCAAAAAGATTTCCCTAATATAGCTCAGATGCTCTTGATGCTGCTCTATAAGATACTGTGTAAACTATGACTGTGATAATCTGTTTCTCAGGAGAAGATGGTAATTCAAATCCTTCTCTACAGCAAAATGGGCCATGATAGGTGATTGCTAAAGATATAGTTAATATATATGTAGTTAATATTCCTTTTTGTTTGTGTAAGCATAAACTGCCTGTGTTTTGGGGAGACAAGAAATATGGATGACTATTTATGTATCCTTCTTAGTACCAATGATAAAACTCAAAGTTTTGCTACTCTTTTTAACAAATTAGTAGTTTTCATGTAATGTTTAAGACATTTCTAGTGTGTTAACTTGTTTAGACAACAAAAACACCTTTTAGCAAACATCACTTGTATTAGCATGGATTAAAATGAAACAATTTTCCTGACACAATGGGAAAACCATAAGACCTGTTTTTATCAACAACAGTGGCAGTCATTCAGCTTAATTAATTACAAAAAAGATAAAGTTTCTATGAGCTACATAGTAACAGCCTGATCCTGCAGGAAAGTTAAATCTAGAAGGAGCATGAAAGGGAGCAGCACTCACAGAGCTTTGCTTGCTTCCCTCCCAGGTGTAACTCTGGATTTTCTTTTCAAGTGCATCTCACTGTGCATGGAGTAGCTACTTTATTGGAAAGTCATATACAATTCTGTTACTAGTCTGGGAACTGAATTACTTCCCTGGCAATTAGAATTGCATCAGAGGAATGGGTAATAGAAATTATCTTGAATATAGGGAATCAGCCATATTATCTATGGCATTAAAGTAATAAACTGGGTTGTCTTAAGGATGTGTATTTGATTCAAATGTGTAGAAAGATGAGTTTCTGGTATGCTTCACAAGATGGTTCATGATTTCAGATGACCATTGAAAAGTTACTGTTCAGGCTTTTGTAATTGTACAAGCTCTTGCAAGATCAAGGTATGTACATCTGTAAAAGAATGAGTTTGGGGTATTGGGACTTACCTTTAGATGAGTTGGAAGCCTTTTGACTCAAGTTTTCATAACTTTATCACCTATGCTAGAAAAGCATAGAAAAAACAGAAAGCAAAATACTTCTACAAAGTAATCCTGACTTTTTATTGTATATGGAAGTTCATCGCACTCACTTACACACAAACTTCTCCTTCCTGCCTCCTGGATCCAGAAAGCTCTTTGTATTTTTTGGCACTCTGAAAAACAATGTGACATGGTGTCCTTTTGGCCAGATTGCCAAGAGAATAGGTCTTTGGTGCCAAATTATGTTTTAGTCGCACTAGCCTGTGTTGCCCCAGAGGCAGTATCTGTTGGCCATTCAACACCCCAGGAACGGAAATGCTCATGAGTGGGACATGCTTTTTACAGACCTCCTCCATGTGATATTTGGATGCCTAGTAGGCACTTGTCAAACTGGTTCTAATACTCTGTATTGATACAAGGTTAATGCAGAAGTGGTTTTGCCGTCTTTAGTACCAGGATGACTGAGGAGAAGCATGTGTGGCCCAAGCGAAGCTTTTAGACTTGCTGCGAGGTTTCATCTTCTGCTGGGACATGTTGGTAAAGTTCCTGATTAATCCTTCAGCAGAAGGGAGAATCCTTCAAGGAGAAAAACACTTGCAGGGAAGACAGCCTATGGGTGTATGTGGGATGGTGTATTTTATATATCAGTGTGTGTTTGTAAGTAAAGGGTAAAAAATCTGAAATTGTTGCCTTTTTTATTGTAGCAAACTAGGAAAGGAGCACGTAAAAAAAAAAATAAGTGTTTTTTTTTTTCCTGAAGCTTTTCATCTGAATTAAAAGGACATCTTGAAAAGGCAGGTGTAACTACGTAAGAATTCAACCCCCATTCAATCAATACTGTTCGGGAACAAAAAGTAGTTTGCGGGTTGGGGAAAATCTATGTTAGCAGAGAGATAAGTGAATGCTTGTCAACTCCAAATCAAAATTCAATGAAGGCCTTTGATGCTTTTTTATTGAAGAAATATTTTTGAGGTTAACTGTGTTCACTTGCTTAAAATGTACAAGGATGCAGCTGGCAGTTTTTGTCATGCAAATAATTGAATGCTGTGATTATTTAATTAAAGCTGCCTTGGCCTGTTTAGTTTTATGCTAAAATGAGAATATGCATCTAATCTTTTATCACAAATATCACCAAAATGATTAGTTTTGGTTTTTTTCTTGTTAATCAACAATTAAAGCAGAGGGTATTTATTTTCCTTGAATTATTTGACACCACAGAACCAGTGGGATTCAGATACACTGGTTTCATAAATTGGCAAGTTTTGAAGCTGTATTGAATGACTTTTGTTTATCTCCATCCTTCTTCTTTTTATAGGAAATTCCACTTATTTGGATGACCACGGACCACCCCCTCAAAAGGTGAGCTGCTGTTATTTTGCATTTGCTTTCTTGCTTGTGTGCAAAGCAACTCTGCTGAGTTTACATCAACAGCACTTGGCCTTTCTGACTTTTCCCCCCGCCAGTGTTTTCAGACATTTGTAACTTGGGTTAAATCTCTGTATGATTAAACTAATGGGATTTTGTCATTGAGTCAAGGGGAACTAGGATTTTAGTGATGTTTTGTCTGTCTGTACATTCATGCAAAAACGAAACTTGTCTGTCTTGAACAAGCATCCTTTGAGGGTTTCGGAAATTTCAGTGATTGTTACTGTGACGGTTTTTCTTGTGAAGTATTTGCTTGCAAAAGGAAACAGTCAAATCCTGGTGAACTACTTTCTTTCAGCTCTTACTGGGAAAACGATTCTTGCTGGCGGAAGGGTGGTTGAACCTCTCTGTTTTGTTTTCTAAATCAATATGGTTATGGCATTGCAAGTGTTGAGAGGGCAGCCCAACACCACAGTTGGAGGTAATAAGGCAAGTGAAGGTGGCCTTTTTGCTGGAAGCAGTTCCTAGAACATGGGCTCAGTTGCAGGTGCAATGCTTTGAAGCAGAGCAGTAGGATATATTTAGTGAATGTGCACAATGAACCCTTTTATAGGGGTAGGGTACACTGTTTCCATCAGTATGACTGAGCAGCATTGACTTTTCCCTCACCGTCATCATGGCACCTCATGACGTTTCAGGTGAGAACCAGCATTGTGATGGTTCCTTCAAGAGAAAAAAATGGAAGCAGGCATTTAGCGTCTCTTGTTTTGTTTGTTTTTTTTTTTTTTTTGTTTGACCCCGTGTTGATTTATTCTCTAAAACACAATACAATTTGGTACTAGCTTGTGTCTGTCTTTTGAGACAAGAAGGCTGTCATAACTCCTTTTGTATAGTAGCTATTTAAAAAAACCTGGCAAACCACAACAGTTCTCTTGCCATGTTCTAATTTCTTCAGACTTACTTTATTTCTGTAGGTACAGTATAGTATCTCATTGAGGTATTTGAATATAACTAACTGTGTTTCTGACGTCTCTATGCTATGCAGTTGCAACACTTGAACGTGCAGCTTTTCTAAAAATTTCCTTTCCAAATTGTGCAGAATTCTCACCATTACTTGTAAAACACCAAGCAGAAGGAGGGTCGGAGATTCTGTGATTATTTATATAATAATAATTTGAGATAGGCTAATTCATGTAGTATAACCTATGGTTTTCTTTAGTATAAAAGTTTTCAAGTAATATTGTTTTTATTTAACTGAGATGCTTGAATGCTTTTGTAAGCCCTGTAGGTCTTTAAGTATAAATTTTACCTGTTGTAAGAACTCCCCATGAAAGGGTGAGATTCCGTGGTCAGTTCAAGCCAAAAAATGGAGCCTGCTGATGAAAGGACCATAGAATTGTTAGGGTTGGAAGGGACCTTAAAGATCATCTAGTTCCAACCCCCCTGCCGTGGGCAGTTTTTCCCAGCAGGATTCCTGCTGGGCTGGCACGGCTGTTCGCACAGGTGAGCTAGAGCAGTTACTTGAAAAAGCACCTGTCCTCTAGTTTAGTTTTCAGACAGGTTATTTCGCTGATGGGGCCCCCTGTGAGCGCCAGCGCAGGAGGTGAGAGCGAGTAGTTAGAGATGGGGTTGAGGTGAAGAGCTGCTGTCTGTGATGGTAGTCCTCACTCATCTCTGATCAAACTGACCATGAACTCACAACCGGAGCCACCACACCTTGAGTTCACGTGCGAAACCGCACCTGTGTGTCATTGTGGCGAAACTGTTGGCTTTCGGTCGGTGGAAGGAGGGTAATGTGGAAAGCGATTCGACGTGGCGTGTAGCTATCAGTGAAAGCGAGCTACAATAACCTGGGTTTCTTCACCTTTTTGCTGCAAACTCTGTGTGCACGTGAGATCTGTAATTTTCAGCTGATATCTTGGAAATTTGTTACGTTCTTAAGGTTGAGACAGTTCAAGTAAAGAGCGATGATGTACGTCTGATTTTCTTCCTCCCAACACAAATCACTCGCTTTTTTTGCATGCACAGTTACAAAAACAAGTGGATGTAGACAGAAGTGGCAAAATCACCCTGAATCTAAGGCTAAACAAATGTTTCATGCTTAAAATTTATTTCGCTCTCTTCAGTGCTCTTGAAAGTGATTTTCTTTGTTATTTGGGTACTATCTGCTTATCTTGCCCAGAAGTAGAGCAGCTTGCATGAAGTAGAGCATTATGTTTGTCAGGTCTGCACAGTGAGCCCTCGGCTCGAAGGAGTAAAGCAATGCTTATTCCAGACCTGTATTTTTCACGCTTGCGTTAGCATTCAGAAATGCCTAGCTGTGCCAGTATGGAAAAGGCTGTAATCTAGGTAAGAGGTTTTAACCTTGAAAACTTTGTTCAGGTTTTGGTCCTTCAGGAATTTTGCTTTACCAGTTAATGGTGCTGTGGATGGGAACTATGCTCCAGTGGACAGTAGAAGTTAGACAGACTTATCCAACCCAGACACTTTCCTGTTTACATCATGAAAATTTCTTTTGCCTATCTAAACATGTAATTTTGGGCTGTTTTCATACAGCTTCATCCAGCTGCAGCTCAACTGTCTGCAGAAAGGCCAGCTGATTAAGTGCTTATGCAATTGATTGCTTGGTTGATTGATAGGTTGGTTGGTTGATTGGTTGTGTAGGTACTCTTTGATTAGCTACAGTCAATAAAGTTCTTGGATTTCTTCTGTAATCATCCTCACTTCTGAAAGCTGGTTGAATAGCTCAGTGGAATAAAAGACTATAGCCTCACATAAGCTACAGGTATTTTGCTTTTTGAAGTACTTGCCTGTGTTTAGAGAAGTTGGTAAGTGGATGCACACATTTTGATCATCTCTTAGACAACCAAGCCTGCTTTGTTCTAGGTGGGTTTTCTTGATTTGTTTTTCATTCTTCTAATCAAAACATGGGTGGGGATTGGTAAAAAGGACAGATAATTCCTGGTATTTACTTAGGGTCATGTTTTGCATGGAGATGCTCTTGCTTTGTAAATCTCGCACATTGCATTATTGGCTAAGTGCAATTATTTACCCTCCTACAACTTCAGCTCAGAACTATGAACTCTGCCTGTGTGAGTGAAACTGAATTTACTGTAATTGTGATTATCTTTCAGGAAGCTTCTATTCATATGACTAGATAACTGTCTACATTTAAACTAATAGATGGTTAAGGTCAATGAATGGTTTAATTTGACTTATAAAAAGGTGTCAGAAGAAATTAATCCTGAATCCAACATTTAAAATATTTCATTACAAATAGTATTTTCAGTTGTGATACTCACAAAGCATAGATGACATGATGCACCTTGCTTTATTAGTAAGTGTAATGCACAGATGAAGAAGCCCTTCATTTGTTTCTTTCAAACCTTTGCCCTTGCTGCTTCAACTGTGGTCAGTCCTACAAGGCACTATTATTTGAAGCTCTCCAGCGTTTCCTAATGCCCGCTGTATTCATCAGACGGAATTACAGCATACTCTGAATGAAATGAAAACATGAGAGGGGGATTTGGTAAGTTTAGGAAGTAAGTTTTACAGTCAAAAGGATTCTAATTTTATGTATCAGCTTAAAGACTAGAAATTGAGATAATGAACAACAATCTATTGCCCAGGATTGAAATGATTGATAGCTAATGTCAGCAGTGTGTAGTTAGCTGTAGTGGAAGGCCACCAAGAGTTGATACGCACTGGACTGTAGCTGTTTTGCAGAGTACATTCCAGTGTTTTGCTGGAAATTTTATTAGTTTTGGCTTTGTGTCATGGCTAGGTGCCAAAACTTTGGGTTTTATAAATACTATGTTGCTTTTTTCCCCCCATTGGAAGAACTGAAAATAGCACTTGTTCTCTGAATAAGGAGTAGCATCATCAGGTTTCAGGAGATCAGGGTACTGGGCTGTTTTTTTCAAATAAAGGTGGCAGCAGCAATTTTCTCAGTGTGAGCAGAGAAGGAAAGCTTTGCTTCCTTCTGTACATGATCATTGCTGGTGTGATTCTGGTTCTCCCTTTAAGGCCAGTTGAGCCAGCTTTTCAGGCCTTCCCCCAGGAAAGATTTGCTTGACTGTTGAAGATTAGCAGTGGTCACCCTTGCCAGTGATATGAAGGTAATATGCCTGGCATAGGCCACTCTTCTCTGGTCCTTAGGCACTAAAGATTTGACCAGAGATTGACTAACCCTAGATTTTCATAGTTCTAAGACAGAGCTGTGTGTGCTTCTCTGCAGGCAGATGCAGCCTCCAGTAACCCTAGCACACTTCTGGTCTTGCTGATGTTAGTATGTGACAGATAAAAAGGGAATATAAGCCAAACGTAACCTCCTACTCTGTCAGTAAAAATTAATTCTTTCAGTTAAAGCACTTGAATTTCCTAGTTCAAATCTCTGTTTCACTATCTCCTGGGTTTTCTTATACATATCTGAAAATATCAATTTTAAGGTTTTTGCAAAGTGTTTATTTGCTTATCCTTTCTCTGTTAAATGATGCCTATAGATGATGCTAGCCTTTTTGAAAAACACTTGTGAAATTGGTGTTCATTAGTGACTGATGGTGTTCAGTTGATATATTTAATGTCTCAGCATTTCAGTGAATAAAAAAGATGTATTTTGTTCCAGTATTTGGGCTAGGTATTTCCTTAGCAAAACTTCCTGAGGTTTTTCCTCCATCCAAGAAGGTGAAGCTGACCTTTGAGGACAAATGATGCAATCTGTATCAAACCTACTGTTGTCATTGATTGAGAACTTTTCCCCTGAGAACTTGGCAAGAGCATCAGGATACGTCTCTCTTTTGGTGCAGCTGATGTATATGTGTAAAGGAGCTGTGCACATAGATAACAGATAAATTACATTCAGTGGTCTGTCCTCCTTTTCTTGAAGGTTTTCCCATGGGATGCCTGTCATGAACCCAATGTCTTTTGGCAGCTCTTTTGGTGTCAGCAAAGCCCTATCTTAGCATGTGTGTGACAGTGCTTCAAAGCTTAAAGTGAATACAAAAGTGGATGTGAATCAGGATGAGGTCAAAATGAAAAGAAATAAAATGCATACGCAAAACAAGTTTGATCTGATTTTACTGGTTTGAAGCTGGAAAGGGGATAAATACCCTTTTCACCATTCTTTCAGTTCTTGCCTTGTTCTTATGTGCTAATTGTTCATATTCTCCTTATGGATCAAGACCATGGGAAAAGATAGCAAAATCCTTGAGTGGCTTTTGGTATGTATGTACTGCACCCAGTCCTTGTCACCCTCCATTATCACGTAGATTTTTTTTTTTTAATTTTATTTGATTTTAAGTCTTACTAAAAGTTGATGTCAGCATTGCCCCCATTACATTGCTTTTTATGTTCATCGGGTTTGTGTCAGCTTTATTTTTACCAATTCTTTTGATAACAGCACTAAGATAACAGCCAAGAGCTGTGCATTTTTCTTTGTTTAGTTTTGGTGTTTTTTTTTTAGTGGATACTTCCTGTTTCATTTGAACTTGTATTTTAGTTCTAGCCATCTCTTTTGAGACCATGGTTTCACCCCCTCAGTGCTCTACAGTTCTAAGTGATTGATTTGTTAGGGATGAAGTACTTGATTTTGAAAAAACAAAGTGAAAAAGCAAGCAAGATTTATTTCCTTTTAGGTACATGTTTATTAGGGATTTTAAGAGCATGAATAGTAGTGTGTGTGTTCTTGATAGAGTTGAAATTCTCTTTATCTGTTCTAAACAAATGGTGGATAATCTTTGAAGCAATCCATCCGGGGCAGGCTGGGGGAGATTTCAGTGATTAAAAAAGCCCTATCCTGCTTGTAAAATGAGGAGTTGTTTATGTGACGATCGTGCAGTGTGAAAGTTTTCAGCTAGCAAAAATTGTCAGAATTTAGAAACGCTAAAATAGAGCAAGTAACTTCCTGTGGTTACCAGACTCAATACCTGGCTGATAAAATCAAAATATTAAAAGAGAATTCAGTGAGTGCCTTAACCGCAAGATCCCCTTTATGGTTTGAAGTACTGTTTTACCGTAAAACTGAGCTTTAGATCATAGTACAGTCAAAATATTGTGATTTTAAAAAACTTAAAATATTTCTCTACTTCCCTCATTTTAATAAAGATGGTGAAAAATAATTACAGAAATATTTGGAGTAATTGTTTTATGTTCTTTTTAAATTATGTTCTCCTTCCTTATAAATAACAGTATCTAAAGGGAAGAAAAATCTGATTTTCCAGAAGATTTCCCCATTGTCTGTTGTTTATAATCGGTTGGAATCCTGCTGAAGCTACAGGTGGTAAATGGTATAGCATGCTGGTATTACAGAGATACTGCCAAAAGCTACAATTGAATCTGTACTATTAAGTGTGAGCTTGAATAAAAAAATGAGATTGTGAACTTGCCTATGAGTGGTCAACAGTAGAGTCAAAATATCAGGTGAAGAGGACAGGGTTTCCGGATTGGGCTGAAGAAGTCTGTATGAGAGTGATGGGATCATGGTAATCCAGGTGGAGGAGTTTGGGTGAGTAATGTAAGGACAGGGCAGTGAGAGTATGTATAGGTAATTTTCAGGACAGCATCCCATGATGCCCCGGCATCCTGGGGGAGTGTGGAGGCCTTGGTTGCCGGCACCACTGGGGATTTTGAGTAGATGCAGGGAGAAGCTCCCTCCATTGAAATGGAAAGGAATCCTCCTTGGTCAGGAGGAATCAGGTTTGGTTTGCCTGAGCAAGCCAGGTTAATCTGAAATTAATGATTGCAGAAGGGTGAAATGGGAGCACTTGATGCCACATGTCCGAGACAATAATGGACAAGGCTTAGCAACTCCAGCACCACAGGATCCCCTTGTGACTCAGATGTGGATCGTGGTCAGTCGTGGAAGGTATTTTGGGCCTGTGAGTAATTTTAGATGACACTGGGATTTCTGCTGTGTTCTGGCTCTGCTGGGAGGGTTGGCCAGCAGCATGTTGTCCTTCCTGTAGATGCTTGTTGGTGTTGCTCCTTCCAGGTGGTGACACGTTGTGATGAACTAGATTTGAATCTACTACCTGCAGAAGCTGTGATGGAAATTCAGTCCCTTTGATTTCCTCTGAGCATGTGGAGCAAGAGCACCTCGGAACAAGCTCATCAGTAACAAGAGTGTGGGTTACAGGCCAGCAGAATTGACATGTTCTACAAATTGAAATCCAGTTATGGCTATAAACAACCTTTATTTCACACTGCAATTTACTTATAAAGTGCCTGCACGAAGTGCTGTGGAAAAGACAAGCATACTGGAGAAATTAAAATAAAATGTGAAACTACTGAATGGAGCCTAAAGTAAAGGGCAGGAGGGCGAACTGAAACACAGTATGACAGATCCTTGGTGTCGTGGTTTTAGGCTGATCCAGCAACTAAAACTCACACAGTCTCTCCTTCTCCAGTAAAGTAGAGAGGAGAGAAAAAAAAACAAAGGGACTGAGGGTTAAGACAAGAACAGAGGGAGCACCCACCAACCATGGTCCTGGGCAAAACAGACAGGGCTTTCTCAAAGCAAAACAGTTTATTAATGATTACTTAGAAGGACAAAGGGAAACAAAACCCGATTACTCGAGAGGACAGAAAGAAACAAAACCAGATTTTAAAACCGACAACTTCCCCCCCCCTTTCCTTTTCCTCCCGGCTCTACCGCCTCCCCCCAGCAGCACAGGGGGCAGGGACTGGGGGAGTGCAGGTCAGTTCATTCCGTGCTGTTACTGCTGCTTCTTTCTTAAAGGAGAAGGAGTCCTTACACCCTTTTCCCCTGCTCCAATGGATCCCCTACCCACGAGGAAAAATCCACAAACTTCTCCAGCGTGAGTCCAGCCCACTGGAAACAATCCTTCCCCACAGATTGCTCCGGTGTGGGCTTTACCACAGTCTCAGGTACTTAGGGAGCTGTAGCCACTCGCTCCGGCGTGGGTCGTCACTCAGACTCCAGATGCCGCTCTGCCTTGTCGTGCAGCCCAACACGACCATCCTCGGGCTCAGGCATCTTCTCCCCACGGGCTGCGAGTGGGTCTCTGCTCCACCGAGGCCGTCCTGGTTGCAGGGGGGCCGCCTGCTATCTCACCATCAGCCGCAGGGGGAACTCGGCTCCGGCACACCTCCTCCCGCTCCATCCTCACTGACCTGCTGTCGATGCGGCTGTTTCTCTCAGGTCTCAGTCCTCTCCAGGTGAACTCAGCCCAGTGGGCACCCCGGGAGTGGGGTGCCCCCGAGTTCCCCAGCTGGCTCCGCTGCTGCCATTCTCCGTGGGCGGCGCCGGCCCGATGCAGGCAGCCGCCCGGCCGGGAACCAGGGAAGCGGGGGCAGTGCCCTCCTCCCTTCTCTGCTCGATCCTGGGCGAAGCACCTTTTCCGGTTCCTTTGTCCTGACTTAAATAGGGCAATTCGCAGAGGCGCCCTATTGGCTCAACCCCAAGGGGGATGGCAGTCTGATCTGGTGGCCAGAACTAAGCCTAACCTGGTTCCAAAACCGGGGAGGTCACAGGGACCAAAACCCCTCTCCTGCTACCAGAACCACCCCCCCCTCCACATCAAACCATGACACTTGGCAATGGTGAAACCATGAGTTGTTGCACTAGCTGCAGCCTAATAGATAGTCAACCACAATAGGTACAAAAGGGTTAAACCTTAATGTGAAAAAAGACAAGTACATACAGAGGAATAAATTATTTACTACCACTCACCACGTTCAAATCCAGTATTACTGGCTCCCGGGCTGAATTCGTGAATATTGCGTTGGAAGGACAGAAACTACTGTAAAGTAGTTTAGGTTACTTAAGGGAACACCAGTGCCATGATGTATTATAAAAAGTTTTAAAACCAGACTTATTTTCTTAATATCTCTCATTTTGTAAGTATCCAATATAAACTTGTGGGTCGGATATGATAGGATTTACTGCTTAAACAGAGAGTAACTGTGCCAGTGTGTTCTGAGCACATCACAGAATGTACAAAACCCTGGACTCAGGAGGAAAACCAGCAGTTTTAAACTTTACAATTCCAAGATACATATACATATAATGTGAAGCTGCTTTGGAGTTAAAATCTGGCTTGCACAATTCTGCAGCTTAAGTGTTTTTTAATATTATGTGGAAAGCCTTCCCGTGGAAAATTAGATCGTTTAAGTGACACCAAAATTCTTAACCTACCTGAATTCATGCTAGTTCCATCAAGAATACCAGCATCAGTGAACCATGTCCTTGCATCTTTTGTGTTCTTTATGTTGTTATGAAATAGATGCATAATAGTAAGATGACTTCCACAATGTGGTGAACTTTAGAAATAAGAGATGAAAATACTGCTTTTCTGAAGACAACTAATGAGAGTCTTCCTGTTCTTTTTCTGTTGTAATCTGCATACACTCATGTAGGGTAAAGAAAAAAAAAAGAATGATGGCTTTCTGTTCTGCACCCCTCTTGTGACAGTCCCATATGCTTTGATTCTTCTAAGTGCCATCCTGAGATGTATTAAGAAGGGCTGTCTGCAAGATATGAAGGATAACTGTTCAGTTCTCTTTGGTGCTAGGGTTACAAGATACCAAAAGAGAGTTTTGGTTCCAGAAGAGGTGAACAAGTTGCAAACTGCAGAGGAAAGCAAGATGATGAGGCTTTGAGCAACCTGGTGTAGTGGAGGGTGTCCCTGCCCATGGGAGGGGGGTTGGAACTAGATGATCTTTGAGGTCCCTTCCAACCCTAACTATTCTATGATTCCATAAGAATGAAGAGGAGGTTGAAAAGCATGCTGTGTTAAGAAAGGGCAAAAGGAAAAGGTTTGGTTAATCTAGCAGGTGTTCAGGTTGTACCCCCTCCCCAAGTGCTTGTCTGTTTGGTTGGGCAATTCCCTCTCACATGCTTCATCCCTGGGAGGAACCGGATCTGCCATTGCTTGTGTAGAGTGAGTGTTTCTGAGTGGTGAGAGCCAGGAGTCCTGCTCACACTTCCAGAGGCTGCCTAGCATCAGTGACCACCTGAAACTGCTGAACGAAGAGTGCATCTGCTCTTTACCAACCGATTTGTCTCTTTGTGTACATGTGCTGAATTTGAACGCTTCTGTAACTTCACATACCTGAAACTTGTTTCTGCGATGTCTTTGGCAGGGAATCTTGTGCGACAGATTGCAGAAGTAGAGACTTCGCTCACTGTGAGCTGCTGTTGTAGGAAGGTAAATCAGGTGTAAGGTATAAAAGGAGCAAAACAAAATGTGTTGACAGGATGCAGCCGAAACTTTGCAAACTTGATCTTTGACCTTTTCTTTGGAATTTTCCCGGGTTCTGACTTGTTGTATGTATAGCCGTAGTATTTTGTAATAGGATCTGATCTGAGACTGAACAAGCAGACTTTACTATGCTTTGGACTGAGCTCCTTTTAGGTTTGCAAGGGTGCAGTACTTCATAGAAAAATTATTTCTATATTTGCTATACAGATTATTTTTTTTGAGACGTATCAGGAATCATTAGCTTTGGGAGACGCTTCATAGTAATGCTTTTCTTTAGTCTTAATAAGTTTGAGGATTATGTCTACAACCAATCTCCTTTTGCTGCTTGTACTCCTTGCTTATGTTTTCAATTTATTTTGGTATTTAGGGATGTTGAATCATTAGAGAACATATTTCAACTTATTCTTCAAAATATGTCAGCTGCCAAACAGATGAAGTGCATTGTTGGGGGGGTGGGGGGTGAGAATCATCCTTTTTTAATTAAATTAGTTGCTTAATGAAAATGCAACAGAAGAATCTTCTGTTTTTTCTTCTGCCTTATTTTCAGTGCTCCACTGCAGCTATATGGCTTTCAAACTCTGAAAACAGACCAACTTCACCCTTAACTTTCTTGTGGTTTCCAGTGTATTTTTAGTGGCTTATAGAGAAGATCATCATGCTGTCTGATCTGCTTTAGATTTGGTTACTTCCAAAAGATTGTCTCTGTCCAGTGTGACTACATTCCACAGGTGGATCTTGACATAACTGGACCTGTGTGATTTAGCTGGGGAAGAGGAGGCTAACTAGTCACTTATTTTGTTTTCTCTTTCTCGTCTTTCAGTCATGTCTTGTGTTAGCAATTTTTTGTTGTGATTGCTTTAAAAGTGAATAAGTTGATATTTGTTTGGAATTAGATTTTGTGCAGCAATTCCTGTATTTAGGTTTGGAATATGTTATCTCTTAGTGGCCTCAGAGTTTCTCTTCAAATAGGCCATGGCAGGCTTGTGACAAACCTCAGTTAAAAAAAGAGACGTTTGATGGATCTAAGAAGATCTCAAAGCTGGTGACTGAAATATCTGATCTGTCTTCATGAAACCCACAGTATGAGAATGGGTATTCTCTGGAAGTGACAAAAGATGAGCTAGAAATGAAATGCGTGGTGGGTAATGAAATTCTGGAATTTGTTGGTATGGCAGGTTGCATAAAAAATTCTTCACGCAAGAGACAAGGATGTGCCTTTTAACATTCCATATGCAATATGGGGGCACAGCAGGAGGAGGAGAGATACTGGAGAGAAATGGACTGCTGATAGCACTCAGGTTTGCAGGTGCCTAACAAGCATCTACCACCACTCATGAGCCAAACGGGCCATAGCGTTGATCTGTTAGGCCATTTTTAAAATCCTTTTAATTCTGTCTCAGTTGGACAGAGAAAAAACGGAGAGGTTGCACTGGGAAGATGTGGTATATAGAGATGTGTGACATCAGCAAATGTTTTATTGCTTTTGTGGTCGTACTGGTTTTGTCTGTGTTGGTTGGCCTCATTCACCTGATAAACACGGAGTGCTATCTGACCACAGATTAATGTCTGCTCAGAAGTTCTGGCACCCACTTCTGGCCCTTCTCATCAGTAAGGGCACAGGTCACTTACTTGCAGAAGCTGTGAAGATAATGGATTGCTTTCTGGGAACATCTATCTCTGACATAAGTTATTTGTCTGGGCAAATTGTACCTGGGCTGGGAAACTTTTGGCAATTGGGCAAAATTATATTGGATTTGGCTCAGTAAAAGTGGAATGATTTAGGCCTTTCATGGATCCCTAAATTGTTGACAGTGCAAGTAATTATCCAGGCTAAGCAAGTAATTATCCAGCCTAATTTTTTTTTAAATGGTGCACAGGTTTACCTGGAGACAGAGCCACCGCTGAAGGTGGAAGCTATCTGACTTTGTCAGGCTATCTGAGAACCGTCTCCCCTCCTGAGACTGGCAGATCTACCCTGTAGAGCTGCTTGACAATTGTCATCCGTAATGCAAATTCATTTTGAGTTAAACTTACTTTTTCTTCTCCTTGACTTCATTCGCAATGATTCTTGACACCTTCTTTAACTGTGGAACAAAAGAAAAAAATACCAATTTGAACTGATATGTAAATTCTTATATAACTTTTCAAACCCTTGGAGAGAGCTGTTGTAATTATACTGTTGGTTTTACTTTTTTATAAGTACAGTAAGTACTAATTCATATAACTCCAAGTGAGTTACATGTTTGCATTGTTTATTTTACCTCTGGGCTTTGATGCAGTGCTCAATACAAGTCACTCTGTAATTATTTTGAAGTTGTGTGTGTTGTTACATGAATATCATGTTGCCAGAGCATCACGTCAGCAGTTAGTCAGTCTACATAATACGTACTCTTACTTTAAAACAAAACGTAATCTAGTTAGCATTTTGTCAACCTCCAACTGCTGTTTCCCATCTTGTTTCTGCTTATATAATAGGAGCCTTCTTTTCAAGTGCCTCCTCTGCCACTGTCTCTTATACTGTCTGAGTCTGTTGTATCTTGAGAAGGAAAAGAAAGAAGTTCCTCTCTGAAAAAGTTCTCAATTTCTTGCTTTTCTAGATCTGCCTGATACCAACTGAGGTTTCTGGAAGAAGTATTTCTTCTTCCAAGAAATTACTTAAACATTTTCTAAAACGCAGAAAGCATATTTGCAGTGTCCTAAGGTAACTGGTCACATTAAACCAGTTCACAAAGCCTGTGTACTGCATGGCTTTGTGAACTGGGCACACCCGCAGGTGCATTTAGGTGTGTAAGTGGAATGGTGACGTAAACAGGCGAAACATGAGCAAAGCTTCAGCAGTGCATCTTTACAGCTAGCCACATTCAGCAGTGCTGCAGGTGAAGTTTTGATTACTGTTAATGACTGTGTTCTTCTGAAGTGAGCTTTGAGCTGTAGCATTTATCTTGAATCTTGTCCGATTTTACCTAAGTGCATTCAGATGTTTACTGAATCAAAGCATTGATATATTGGCCTCCTTTAAGCTAAACAGTTGTCTGAAAATAATAGCCCTTTATTTTAGTTTTCTTTATCTGCAGTGAGTATTTGTTTATGGTTTCTTTTTGGGGGTTGCCATGGTTATCGTCTGTGTGCAGAACAGAATTGTGCTAGGTAGGAAGGTGAATTTCAGAAACAAAAGTGAGAACTGGCCAAACCTGGTAGCAACTGTAGTTTTTTTAACTATTAAAGTTGTTTGAACTTAGAATAGAGACTTTACAAAGGCCTGCTTTAATTTTGTTTCATTTTTAAAGAACGATATTAATAAGATTCACTCAAAGATACTGGCTAATCAAGTCAGGGATTTAATTGGAACTTGAATGTAACTTGAGTGCAGCAAAATTCCCCTTGAAATGAGTGAAGTACCAATGAAGAAAAAATTTTGCTTGCTATATTGCAAAATACAACTCTGCTATGAAAATCAAAGCAGTTAATAATTATGAAGCATTTTTAAACGTTTCCATAGCCCTACAAACTCACATCATTTGTCACGTTTCCGAGATGCTAGGCAAACACATACTGTATGTGCTCTTGCTCCTTCACTGGCACTTGTCAGCATCTACTTAGCGTTTCTCTTGACGACTTTCACATACTTGTACAGCAAAGTATGCCAAAAGCATATGTCTGAGCAGAGGAGAAACTCCCGTTCCACAAGTTACAGTGTTGTTGTGTGGATAGTGCTGCAGGGCCAGGGCAAATACTGATGTTGTTTTTGTTACAGAACAAAATGAACCAAAAAAGGGGACGATCCAGAATATTGCTTGTGTGTTCTTGCATAAGAAAAACTTTCATCATGGTGTCCCTGGTGGTGTCATCAACATAATAAAATGTGTTCAGATGTTAACCTTTCAGGCATCATTAGCAGGTGTTTTGAAAAAGGTTAGCTACAGCTCTAACGTAGAGATGTTAAATTCATCACCTTCAGAGTTCTCTCATCATTGAGGCTGGGATTTTGCATTTCACAGGAAGCAAGGCTTCTGAAGGAAAGATTGACAAGGAATAAGGGGGCTAAGTTTCTCATAGAAAACTTTATATAAACATTACGAAATAGTAAGACTCGGTATGTTATGGAGGTTTTAAATGAGCCTTGGGAGGCCCATGATTACTTGCTGAATCAGCAAAATGGGATGTCCTGGGACTTGGAAAGCTTAATCTGAGGCTATGATTACCAAATACTCTACCCCTTCCCTCAGTAATTTGGAGAATGACAGCTCCCATATTTATGTTGCAGTGGAGGATATCCTAAACATTGCAACCAGTAACAATAGTAATGTTCTTTTGGTCATGAAGTGTAACATTGATAGCAAAGTGCCAGTATCTTCCCCTTATACATAAGGGAATCCAGATTTTTCTTTTTTTTTTTTTTTTATTCTAACTTGCAGTCCTCTTTGAAAGTAATCTGTAAGGTTGCCTGAGGAATTATTTTGCTTCCCTGATGAAGATCTATTAGATTTTTAAATACCATGAGAAGTGCCAGAATCCCATATGCCTCATCTGACTGCTTTTATGTTAGAAATGCTTCTGCTGAGAGAACATGATTGCATCAACAGCAAAAGTAACTGTAGGTTGAGACACACCATCACTTTGGCACATGAGCCACTCCTTGCGCTGAACACATCACCTGGAGCCAGGGCGCAGGCTCTGTGTTGGGAGACATTTTGTGCCTCTCGTCATAATAGAAAAATGAGCTTTCTGTAAGTAAGTGCCATATAGGCACTGCTGTAGACAAAACTGTGAGCTCCTGACGGGGTAGCCAGTTTAAAAGGCTTGAAAAAAGATGCCTCTTGGCCTATACTATCAAATGCTGCTGCTATATGCTATACACCAAATACTCATTTAATGCAACAGTGTGACTTCAGAATGCCTTTTACTGAAAGAATAGCCCACAGACATCGTCCAGGAACAAAACAAGGCTGCATCCAATGTACTTCAAGACAGTAAATTACAGTTCTGGTTTCCTAGGGAGGAGAGCACAGTGCAAGAGTTAGCGTGGGCTGGAGACCATTCCTGGTGGGCAGGTTGGGTGTGGCTGTTCTGTTTTGAGGTTTAGTGCATGTTACTTGTGTAGATGTGATCAGGCTGTGCCAGCTGGCCTCCAGGCCACCTATGGCCCCTGGCATTGTTTATTCCACAAGTACATACCTAACCAGTGGCATGATTTGCTCTGAGTCTCTTTGGAGGATTCAGGTTTATATTTGAAATTGAAACAGTTGATTAATTTTAACTCTGTACAAATGGTGGTTGTTTGGGTTTTTTTTTCTTTCTAAGCTGAAGTTTTGCAATTCAAGCATTCCTCTTGCATTATGTCAACTTCACTTTGAGTTGCCAAACTGTAGTGCAAATTCACTCTTCATTCTTTGTATGGGAGGTGGTCCAATAAAGCTGATTAGCTGATTGCATTGAGATTACAAGCAGCAAGCTTAAGCCCATCATCATCTTCACTAGAAGACATCAGCAGTGGCTTAGTGTTTCTGGAGTAGCTACCGATCTGCACCCTTACATTAAACTGGATCATAAGGGGGAAAATCTCAGCTTGCCGCCTCCTCAACCATGTGTTTCTATTCTAAAGAGCTTCTAGCTTGCTGGTGGAAGTGAGTGCATCTGACCTGGGCAGGGTCCTAGAAATTCTCCTGTATGTATCTATTGATTTTCCATCAAAACATGCTGTGATTCAGAGGTACACAGAAACAACGATACTAGTATACTGACTCCATTTTTTTTTTCCAACCTTTATTTAGGTACTTCCTTTCCCCAGCCAGGTGGTCTACAACAGAGTTGGAAAGTGTGGGAGTCGAACTGTGGTTTTGCTTTTGAGAATTTTATCAGAGAAACATGGATTCAACCTGGTTACATCTGACATCCATAACAAAACAAGACTGACCAAAAATGAACAGGTAAGTTACTCCTGCTCATCTTAGATCTTTATGTTTGTGAAACTGAGAAACAAAGGTACATGCTAGCAGCAGTTGTACTAAAAAGGTGTACTGCTGCTTTGACCTGAGTAATCAACCAGAATTTATCATCCTCTAAGTGGCTTCAGTTAATGGGAGAAATGGATGGTAGAGCCAAGAACAAGACGATGTTGAAGCTAACCAGAAAAACTAACTTTCAGCAAGCCAATTTTTGAATTTAGTCAGTATAGCAGGTAGTCCAGCATAGAGGCAAGAAGGTTTAGTACAAGTGAAGTTAGGTGCCAACAGCTTCTGGGACCTGTATTAGTGTATCTGCAGGGTACAGCCTTTTATCATATAAGAGGGCTAGCTTATTCACACCTAACTTGGGTCTCTTTAAGCAGAGCAGGAGTAAATAACAGCCCACAGGGGATTTCTTTTCTCACTTTCTTAATTCACTTCTAGTAATCACTTGCTTCAGAGAGTTGTTTCACAGGGTCATGCTAACCCATGTTACTATAATCTGACACGCCCTTGATCTTGTCTCAGCCTCTTGCTCATCTGGCTTTTTCATGTTTTCACACAACCCCCACTAAAGCAAGTAAAAATACCACAATTAAATTTCTTTATCCGGACACCCCTTTTCATGTTCCCTTAAAGTTGTAGAGGGCATTATTTTCGCAGCTTTGATCCTGCAAAAGATCCAGTTATTTAAGATCTAGTTATTTAAATTCCCTTATGTGTAGGGTAACCATATGACCTCTGTCAGTGTCGTTGCCGTCAGTAAGTATTGATGCAATCAGTACAGAAAACCAGGCTCCAAAGTGTACAGATGTAGTCAGATGCTGTACGCACAACTGTTGCACACGTTGCCCGCAGTTGCTATTTTGATCTGCTGATCAGGTAAATGCCGCAATAAGTGCCTGCGTCACTGCTAGGAATAGCAGCCTGCAAACCACAAAAGGATGTATGTGATGATCAAAATACAGCCGTGGGCCTGCCGCTGCCATTGTGCTGTGATTGGGAGTGGTTTACTTGTAGCCTGTTTATGAGCATAAGTTTGTTATTTTTAGATTCAGCAGTTCATTCCAAATGCAAATTTGGGAGCAGATATTGCTCCTGCAGGTCTCACCTTCCTCCCTTCCACCATGACCATCAGGATCCCCACCAGCGGCCGGCTCATCTAACCCCACATGGGTTCAGCCTGAGGTGGGGACCAACTGGACAAAGGCTTCTGTGCACGGCTGGGTATGACACCCCAGTGAAAGGCTGTGGGGAAGGACAGTGTCCCCCCACTGCCCCTGCCTGTGGCTGAGGGGAAGGAGCAGAGCCCTGGGCTGCAGCTCTTGCAGCATCCCTCTGTGGACGTTCGGCAGCACTGCCGAGCCTGGGGAGCTTGCAAAATGGTCCCATCAGGTCAGAGTCACACTATGCTGTGCTACAGAGCCTGCCTGGTTAGTTTTTCTGCTTAACTGCTTTTGTTTTTTGAGTTGTTTGGGTTTTGATTTAACAATGTCTTTTGGCTGATTGAGAGATGCATCATAAAACCCAAAAACGTTCCAGGTATTAATAATCACCTGCTTTCACCCTCACGGTCTACTTCCTTCCAGTTCTGTTCTGCCTTTATCTGGTAGGTGGTGATACAAGATCCCATCTCAACAGTCTTCTGTGCTTTAGTCCAGCATCTTGAGATTCCACAGAGACCCAGACTTGGTTTTGATGCAACCAATACACTGACAGAGAATAAATATCTACATTACATTTTGCACTCCAGAAGCTGTTAGGTTACTAGACAGCAAATGTGCTGGAGACAGATGGTGCTGGATGTATTGCTACAGAGCTGATGATTTACTCTATAGATTGCCTTACTATAACTTGAGTCTTTATTTTAATTTATGGCTTATTTACATAGTTACAATAGGTTCATAATTTAGTGACTACTTTTGTTGAAAAGTGCCCTTGATCGCCAGGAAACATGCCTGAAGAGTAACTGTTCTGTCATTCAGGGTATTTTTAGTTGTCTTCTCATTTTTAATGAGCAGAATATGAAAAAATGAATTATTTCTCCCACCTTTAATGTGGTATACACAAGAAGAAGTTAAAAGAATGAATGGTCTCAGGGACCAGGCATTGGAACAAGAGAAAAAGAGAGCTGGGCTGGGCTGCAGGCTCCCAGCATGAGCACGGGCTTCTCACTCAAGATGATACATCTCTCTTCCTTCTGTCATTTGTCTGTCCTGTGTTTGGTTAAAGCCCTGATCCAGCCAAGACTTTTCTGTAAATATTTAGCTTATGCAGCCTGCTGTTGTTAAATAAAGTTAAGCATGTAGGTGTTCTTAATAATTGCGGAGATTGCACATAACTGGAATCCGTATTCTCATTGCCTTTTCCAGTCTCCTTGCTACTAAGAAATTTTCCAGAGTTATGTGTGCCTGCCAGCAATTAGAAGTGCAGCCTTTGAACATCTATGGGCATAAGGGAGTGAGTTCTGGAAACAGATGAGTTAATCTGTACCTTACCATTTGCTATAATATTTCCAAGTAAATTAAATACAGAAAATAATATGTAGTATTCATGTCACAAAGGCAATCTAATTGACATGGCTTTAAAATGACCAACTGTTGCAAAATGAATTCTTTCCCTTCCCTGACTTCCTCCCGCACCTCTTTTTTTTTTTTTTTTTTTTTTTTTTTTAGCATTCAGAGAAATAACAATGAGTATGCTTGTAGAGATACAAATACCAATCACATACAGGAGTAATTGATAGTTTATCCTCATACTATTTCCTTCTACCACCCATCCTTACAGCTGTGTGGCCGGCATCCAGTTTAACAAACTAAAAAGCCATCACTAATTTTTCTTAAATGCTTTTAAAGACATAAAATTGGTCATAGCAGCTTGGGGAGCTGAAGAAATTCTTGAAACCATTCCAAATTTTTGAGAGCTGAAAATGAAGATCTAGCCGCATTCCCGTGAGTTGTTTATTGAAATGAATACCGAGATGAAAGTGATATACCACATACCTGTAGGTACTTGTGCCTCCTGGACCCTACATGCCTTCAGTAGGGACTGAAAACAGTAGAAGGTAAAGAACTCACAAGAAAGACAGATACAGAGATGGTTTTTGTCCTGTTCGTATCAATGTTAGAGACTATAGTGTCATCCAGCTGGCTTCACTTGGAAAATCCCAGATACCTCACCATTTTTATACAATTTAACCTCAAATCCTCCCAGTGAAATACAGCTGCTTAAAAAAAGTAGTAACATTTTGGCTGTTGTCTAGGTGGAATTGTTATCTGACTATTTCTTTTTGTTCCCAGCAGCATTTACCTCTTGCAAATCTTGAACCAAACAGGACTGCTCTGAGCAGTCAACACGGGGGGCTGGCCCATTCCAGGAGAGGGAAAGAAGGTGTCCTCTCTCGTGAGCCTGAGTTGAGTTTTTGTGCAGGAGCAGTGTTGTGGCTGGAGCAAAGCCATCTGCCCTGGCTCTCCCCTTTCCGGGAGGGGCCCCATATTGCCTCTCTCGAGCCATTTCACTGTGCCATCTCCTGGATTGTTGTGTACAATGCAGCAACAGCTGAGTATAAATACAGGGATGATGCTGAGCCGTTACAGTTTGGTTTCTTCGGTATGGCCAATTGAAATCCTGCAGTGGTAGTGTAGGACAGTAGACTAAGGGAAAACTTTTCCCCTTGGAGTATTGCCTCTTGGTGTTTTTGTGCAGGTGGGCTTTAAGATTCAAAAATAGCTTGTGATTTACAGGATTGCCTCTGCAGTTCTGGCCTTCTTTAAGGGTCCTGTTTAAAAGTCAGTGCAGAAAATGAACTTGGGAGAAAAATTTAGAATAAAAGCTTAAGCATGGAGTCACAGTGGTAGAAAGATGTTATGCTAGGGAGCAAATCGGCGTTTTGGCTAGAGACTCTGTTTGTTACAGTTAATTGGTGTTTGAAGGGGAGGGATGGAATTACAGCAAATGTGTATTGACTGTGAGACAGAGGTCTTTGCAACTGCTTGCTGCAGTTTAGCGTCTCTGCAGACTCCTGCTGTGCGGTGTGCATCCTCCCCTTTCCTCCGTTCCATCTGTTCACTTTTGCCCAGCAGCGGAGCTGATGTGGTCGGGCCATGGGCTCCACTGCAGGACACAAGTGCGTGGACGTGGCGTGACAATACCTGCCTCCCCCAACATACTCTTTGTGTCCTGGCGTTTCCCTCTCCCTGGATCCATGTTTAGAAGTGTTAACTTTCTGGTACAATTTAGTTCATTTTAAAAGCAAATTACTGTCTTTTTCAGTCATGTTTCACTGAGACAGCATACCTCCCACAGGAGAGCTTGGAGCAGCAGCAAGAAAAAGGAATGGCACTTTATGGGCTGTTATCCCACCAGACATGTGCTTCTTTCAGGCTTCCTCCGGATATTTTTACAGCTTCTCCCTCCAAACATGGAAATGTTCTGCTTCATGTCCCCCGTAATGGTGTTTGCCAGGGTAGTTTATCTTCTGCTACTTGTGCCTTTTCATCTCTTTTCAAACTTAGGTTGGTTTAAGACCACCTAGATCATTTGTGCTTGTATGTATCTCCCTAGCCTTCATCACTGATTCCATCCAAAAGTACTTGCTTTCCTTGGCTATCATCCTCTGCTCACTCTTCCTCTTGTGGGTCCTCTACACTAACCATCTTATTAAAAAAAACACCAAGCCAAGCCCCTCAAAAAAAAACAATCAACAAACCAAACAAAAACAACAACAAAAAAGCACTAGAGACCTTACTCTTCTGGGAGATGTTGAAAGTTTTTTCTTTTTTCCTTTTTTGTTCTTTAACGTCATCTTAAAAGGAGAGGCAGATCACTAGGTATTCCTGAGCAATACTTTTGGCTCATTAGACTGAGTTCAGCACAGTGGGATCAGAGAGGCCCATGGAAAATATGGCCACAATTTGCATGTGGCTGTGATCCATTACAGTTATTTATTTTTCCCTCCTGACATCTGTGTGGTGTTTCTGTTGAGCCTTGCGCTTACCCTTTTGGCGGTGTGTTTAAAAGAATGTTTTTTGCTTGTTTGTTCGTATGCACGTTGTAGCTTTATCCACATCTGCTTGCAAGTCCAGTTGATCATTAAGTGTCTAAATACGAAGGTACTTTAAGTCAAAACAAAATTCTCTGTCTGCTTTGGAGTAAGCTATTATCATAGCTCAAGAGCTTGAGTTTGGTAGCAAGAGATTATAAAAAAAGCCAGGAGCCAGACGCTGTCCTGCTCTCTGTGCGTCTTTCCAGACTCCCTTTGCTCCTGAGGCAGACATGCCTGTGCTAGTCCAGCAGCAGATTGACATGAGCCTGACACTGACATCAGGTGAAGTGCAATGGGAAATGTGGTGGCAGTATAATGTGAATCTGCTTGGTGCTGGCAAATTGGTACCAGCCCCAGGGTGGGCTGAGGGGTGAGGGAGGCTTGTGTGGTGCTTTGTAGCACTCATGTATACCCACAAACATATGTTTGTCTAGCAGTATTAAATTAAAGTTGCCTGTCTCTTTAAACTCAGAGGGATTACTTTGTATGGGTATACTATCTTTACATCTCCATATTTATACTCTAATGATGATTTTTCATTTATTCCAAGATGGAGTTACAGTGGTGACCATAGTAGCATGAGTAGAGTTTTTATCCAATATCAGGACCTTGACAGGATGGAGAGGTGGGCCTGTGAGAACCTAATGAAGTTCAACAAGGCCAAGTGCAAGGTCCTCATGTGAGTTGGGGCAATCCCAAGCATAAGTACAGGCTGGACAGAGAATGGATTGAGAGCAGCCCTGAGGAGAAGTACTGGGGGGTGTTGGTTGATGAGAAGCTCAACATGAGCCAGCAATGTGTGCTGGCAGCCCAGAAAGCCAACCATATCCTGGGCTGCATCCAAAGAAGCGTGGCCAGCAGGTCGAGGGAGGTCATTCTGCCCCTCTACTCTGCTCTCATGAGACCCCACCTGGAATACTGTGTTCAGCTCTGGAGTCCGCAATACATGAAGGACATGGAGCTGCTGGAGCGATCCAGAGGAAGGCCATGAAGATGAGGAGAGGACTGGAGCACCTCTCCTATGAAGGCAGGCTGAGAGAGTTGGGGCTGTTCAGCCTGGAGAAGAGAAGACTCCGGGGTGATCTTATTGCAGCCTTCCAGTACTTAAAGGGGGCCTACAGGAAAGCGGGAGAGGGACTTTTTACAAGGGTATGTAGTGATAGGACAAGGGGCAATGGATTTAAACTGAAAGAGGGTAGATTTAGATTGGATATAAGGAAGAAATTTTTCACTCAGAGGGTGGTGAGGCACTGAAACATGTTGCCCAGAGAAGTTGTAGATGCCCCATCCCTGGAAATGTTCAAGGCCAGGTTGGATGAGGCTTTGGGCAACCTGGTGTAGTGGAGGGTTTCCCTGCCCATGGCAGGGGGATTGGAACTTGATGATCTTTGAGGTCCCTTCCAACCCAAACCATTCCATGATTCTATGATTAATAACTTCCTCTGCCATCTTCCTTCCTTCGTTTGTGCAGATAGAGTAACACAGGTAAAATGCCAATATAACATAAAATCTCATACAGGTCTGAGAATTTCACTTCTGTGACTTGTCTAGGTAAAAACAAAAAAAGAAGCCATTTGAGACATCTGATACCCAGCCTCTAGCATCTCTCTTTGTTTTATTCTGCAAGGTGAATGAATATAATTTTTTGGCAGAGTGAGTTACCAGTTGTAAAGAGACGTCACCTTATTTGGTTTGCTTTGTCTCTTCAGAGCGTTAACAAACAACACTCAATTACTTTGTGCCGATTATTGAGAAGATTCCTGGGCTTTTTAATTCTGGACTGGGCGAGCTCTGCTCTTCAGGTCTATGATTTTCTTGCTCATAGCATTTATATTGTACTGAAGGAGCTGTATAAAGACCTGTTTGTACTTGAATCATACAGTCCAGGATCCAGATATGACTAATTATAGCAGGGCGACTATTCCCTTCCTGCCTTTTTTAAAAAAAAAAATCACACATCTGTTTTCTCTTGTTTCTCTTTTCCTTTCATGTTGTCTTTCTTTTGATAGTTTTTTCTGTTTTTCATTCCCTTAGGTTCACAGCCTTTCTCAGACTTAATATACCTTGATATACTAATATACCTTGATACACTTTCTCAGAACTAACATGCCTTTGTATACGAGGTCTATGCCTAATATGCCTTGATGCACTTGAACTAATTTGACAGGAAAAGGCCCATCTTGAGAAGACAGACAAACTGAACTGTTTGCTTCAGTGCTCATTGTATGTGTATAAAATTGTTGAAGGCAGAGGAAAAGTAGGGAAAAGCATATTAGTGTGTGCACTTTTTTATTCACTCCTGGAAGTTAAATGACTATAGCTTGTGTTGTCTGAAGGAAGGCAGCAGGTTATGTGTCCCAGATAAAAATGGAGAATGAAAGATGCATGAGAAGCAGTAAAATGTGACACATAGTGTAAAAACCATGGCAAAATATCAATATATCGAAACTGGGAAATGGAAGGGGAAAAATGGTTGACAATTACTGTCCCTTAAATGTAGTTTAATATTTGTTATGGCATAGACATAATTTTCTACCATTCTCTTCAAGCTTTTAGTTCAGTAACTCATCACGTGCCACTCAGTTTATCTTGACCACATAACAGGCTGGACCCTGTGTTTTTCCTTATTTTGTCTATGTCAGCAATAGCACTCAAGTTTTAAGAGATAGGTTATTTTTTTTAGTTAGTGTCTCCTTAATGGTATTTAAATTTAGTACATGAATTTATATGACTCAAACCAGAATGTTGTGGGGTTTTTTTCCTGTTTATGAATTTCTGTTACTCTCTGTATTACTTTCTACTACCCAGTTTGTAAAATCAATAAACCTATAATTTTAGATGCATTTGTGTTCAGTGTCCATAATATGGCCTGCATTTGAGAACAGAACAGAAAATCTGAAAATAAATCTTAGGAAATTAATAGTAAGGAAGCAAAATTAACCAGGATGTCCCGACTCTCTAGCATGATGCTCCACTAGACACTTAGTTTCCTCTAGATCATAGCTAGAGCTCAGCTTCCACAATATAGGTATTCATATCCATGGTGTGCAGTCTTCAATATATGCTGTTTACCTTATTCCATTTTAATGTTCTGAAAAAATAAATAATATTTTTTTAAAATAATTAAAATGGTGTGAATGTGTCTGAACTAGAACTTAGCATCGTCTTTCTAAAAGTGCCCATTTAATTTGTAGTCTTAATGTGCTGTAGTAGTAAAAGGAATGGGAAGTGCTGATTTCTATATTTAAACAGACAAATCAATCAGTGTTTTGGCAATGTTGGCAATTTTTATTGTTATATGAAAATGGTCATTGGCTCAGCTCCCACTTTCTGTTACAGTTTCAGACATTTTGCATTTTGGCATTCTGATGAATAGAGCCAGTGTCTTCAGAAGGCAGCTGCCACTTGCAAAGCTCTGGTACAGATTTAGGCAGGGTTTAGATTTTTCCTTTAGTTTATGCCTTTCCTTAAACTGATACCCACTTTTGGAGGTACATAAGCTGTATGATAGTAGGGTGGTGCCTGCAGCTTAACCTTTCTTGCTTACACATGAAGTAGTAGTCGTGTTATCTTGATGACTGTTTGAGGAAGATAGTGGGAAAGGAGTTCCTGAGTAATTCAGACTTGAAAATTACATCATCATATGTTGTTTGAGAGTTATGTTTGTCTCAAAACGTGCGCTGATGTAACATGGAAAATTTGATTTGTTAATTCTTTTTAGATGGAATTGATTAAAAACATAAGCACTGCTGAGCAGCCCTATTTATTCACTAGACACGTTCATTTCCTCAACTTCTCAAGGTAAGGCATTTTTTGCAGTTAAGTCTTTTTCATTGATTTCTATTAATTGTAATACATAGAACAATTTCCCTCCTTTTTTTACGTATAAACAATACAATGTACTTTTTTTTTTCCTCCTTTCTTGCTCTGGAAGTCACATTCAGAAGTTGTTTTTTTTTTTTCCTGCACTCTCTTTGCTACGGAATAATTATGTACAGTATGTTTGTGAAAAGCCAGGGTGCTGTTGCATGCCTTTGCCTCTGAGGTGATCTTGGTTTATAACATTTCCAGCCAACATGCATGAGATGGTAACTTGGATCTTTAAACTGTGCACTTATATTTTGAAAGTGGCAGCACTCTGTTGTGAATGTTTCATCTCTATATAGTCAGATACTAATGTGAGACTGAAAACTCCACTGAGTTCATTAATTTTGTACCTGGAATGACTCTTCACCAATTTAACCAATTTAATTTTGTTCTGAGGAAATAGTCCCCATTCCAGAGGATACAGAAGTATTTATAAACCATGCAAATGGATTGTGCTCTGTATCATGGGAGTGCAGTCCCCTTCTGGCAGCTATTTGAAAGTATGTAGCAAGACTCTAGAGACATTTATAGCATGGAATGTGGAGAAAATTGAATTGGAAGAAACTTCTGAGGAATTTTTGGAAGGATGCGAATGAGTGATGCCAGTTAGAATTTAGCCAGGACACAGAGGTTAAAGTTAACTGCAGATGGTTATAGCCCAGGCTGTGAATTTAATTTGGAAATTATATTCAGGAGCCATGCCATCTGTGCCACTAGTTTGGACTCCGCGCATTTAGATTAAAAAATTTCTGTAGAGATGTGAATTTTCAGCAGATCTTTGCAAGGGCTTGCAGTGCTTCCCAGCATTTTGTTTGTCTATGTGATAATGTCAGTGCATGCCCTTTGAATGTATGGCTTTAGGTGTGGGTAGACAGTGTAATAAGAAATTACAAAATGGGGAACCTGTTTGAGTTTTGGGTTTTTTTAGAAAATAAAATATTTTGAGCAGTTGGGAATTCACTTGACCTATTACTTAGCTATGGGCATGATTTTGTTACAGGAAAACACAAAGAGTTAAACAAAATTCCACTCATCCATGTTCCCTATTCTGATTCCATGACGGTTCCATTTCTAATGTATTATCTTTAAAGAATAAAACTCACTAGAACAGGACTTCACGTCTTTGATAAATTATCTCTTCTCTCTGCCAAAATGCAAGATCAAGCAAGTAGCCACACTTGAGGGTCAAAGAAATGTTTCTTGATTAAACTGATTTTTCAGAGGTGGTATGCAACATTAGGTAAATGAGAAAAAGATGAACATTGTTACCTCTTGCTCCTCCCAAGATCCTGTTTTCTACAAATGTGGTGCATCCTCACCACATACTTAACATGTTTCTTCTGTAGTGTATCCATGAGTTTAAATCACTCTACATTTTTCTTCAAATATCGATTTGTGAAGATATATAAAAATTATATCAGATGTATGAAAGTATTTGCAGCTTCCTTTTTGGCTGTTCCTTGCAAACCTGAAAAGCATACTTTTTGTTTTATTGAGAGGACACTTGGTTTAACTCGTAGCTGTAAAGTAGTGAAAAAGCTGATGAATCTTTTAAATGAGACGTCATTGAAGTGCATCAACATTGCTTACTTTTGGTTTACTGTTTTGTAATATTTTCTGATAAATTAAACATTTTTGAGAGCTTTAGTCTTTGATTTCAAAATTTATTGGTGGTGTTACACCTAATAGTGAAGTCATGTGTTGAATGTTTTCTCTGTTCCTTAATTCTAGGGTCATTTTTTAAAAAAAAAAAAACCACCTAATTTCATTAGAAACCAGAGCATCAAGTATCGATTCTGCAGAAATTTCAGTAAGATGATTTAAATACACATTATAAATATTACAGTATTGTGAAAGTGTTTTAGTTTTGCTTGATTTTTTTTTTTTTTTTTTTAAACTATTCCTTTATAGACCATCTCTAGCCACTGTTTCCTGGCCACTGTTTACCAGGCTGTCATTTCCCGTTCTTCCCATTCCCATGTAGAAATGACCTTCATCACTTATTATTAAATGTGTCAACCAAGGGGAAAAAAACGAGCAACATGAAGCATGCAAAATTACTAGCTGCTGTCCTACTGCAGTGGATTTTGCAAAGTAGAAAATTTTTTGAATACAAGAATGAAGAAAATCTCCTTTGACATTTGTGTACTATCAGAATGCTGAGATTCATTGGCCTATGTTAAACACAAACAAACAAACAAAACCTCACAAACCTTTTTTTCTCATGTGCCTAAGGAACTCCAGCAGTTGTCAGTCATAACCTGTGCTGTGGTCTGCAGTGCACGGGACAGAGGCTCCACCTGCATGGAACTCAGGAATTCAGATTTGCCTCCACGCAGGGATGTGTGTCCGAAAAGGGCACCTGGCAGGAGCAGGATGACAGCTATCAGAATCTTTGTCATGTTCCAAATCCTTTTCAAAGTCAGTGTGGGAGCAATTAAATTACTAAAGATACTGATATTTTTTTTGTCTCTTTCTGAATTGAAGTTTATATACTAATGTTGCTGGGAAAAACATCTGGAATGTTAATTGAAAGCAAATATTAAGATGTCTGTATTCTAAGCAGGTAAAAATTTATATGCTGATACGTTGGCTGAGATTGCAGGTATAATTGGTAGATCCAGGGAGTACAGTGAATAACCTGCAGAGAGACAGAAAGCTATTTCACGATAGCTTCAAGTTGTTCACTGTGCCTTATCATAAATGCTGCTTGTCATCTATTTATTTAGCCTGAAAAAAATGTAGAAGCAGGAAGAAGCTTCAAGTTTGTGGAAAAGCTCCACTTGACCTCTTAGTAATCTTCTGCTGAATTAAGTAACTATAACAGTCTTTGGGCAGCTACTCAAGACTCTTGACGTGTGCTCCAAGTGTCACAGATTTCAGAGAAGCAGAAAGAACGTTTGCAGGAATGCACGGAGGGGTAGTGGCGAGGCCGCGGCTTTGGGTCAGGATGAGTCAGGGATGGGGAGAATTGCGCAACTGCTGTTTTGGGCATGGGAAGGCAGCTTTCCTTCCTCTGACACGGAACTGTTCTCTTCAGAGCATGCATTTACATCCTGATTCAGAAGCTTGGCTGCTCCCTGCTGTTTTGGGGTAAAGGAATGTTACAGGGGAATGTGTAAAAATCTAAAGAAGTGCCTCTGTCAGTGACTGGTGAGTGACTTTTGCTTGTTTAAAGGCTGGCTGATTAGATCAGGGTAAAGTCACAGGAGGGAGAAGCATTAAAAAGACCACCCAGAGAGAGAAACAGGCTTTTTCATGTCTCATTGGAGCCATGAATTCTTTACTATCTGCAGTAGTTATAGGCCACTGGGGAATGATTTCCTTTAAAATTTCCTATGATGTGGTAAGAAGATGCAGAGATAAAGCATGGACTCAATTTAATCTTACATTTTAATTAGCCCTTATAATTCAGTTCAGTATATCTTATTTATTCGAAGCCAGGATGAGTTATCACTCAGCACTAGTATGTGAGGAGTCATCCTTTCTGCACTGTTGGGCTGCTGCCCTCTTCTTTCTTTCAGCTACAGTTTGATATCTGTGGCGTCTATTTAGCATCTGTGTGCATGTGCTCGAGGGGAGGGGGCAACACTTTTCTCTTAGCGTTAATTTTCTAAGGAAATAAGACTCATACGGCAGTTCCAACTGTTCTACACGTCTTCCCAGTTTCCTCCCCCAGCTAATTCCTAAATAATTTCTGAACTCAGTGACTGGTTTCAAACCAAATTTGGAAGGCCAGTAGAAGACTTGGAGAAAATCATGCTCCTGCATGTACATCTGCTGAAGAGAAAGCTAAACGAAACAGAGCTGCTGGACCTTCTGCTGGGCCACAGCCAGCAGCCACCTCCCTGTGCCCTGCGTGGATGCCAGCCCCAGTTCTACATGTCCCTCTTGCTCGGTGCATGAGAGGTGTGAGGGGACAGGTTCTGGGGAGAAGAGAAAGATCTGTTGGGTCTTCTGCTTGGGACAGTACTTACCTTTAGTCCCTGGAATCAACGTAAGAAATATTCCTGGTGTTCTGTTACTCATTAGCAGAGTTAACATGTAAAGTTATTGTTTTTCTTGAAAAAGTCTTTTTTGGTAGACAATCTGTATCAGCATTGATGATTTAAATTTTTTTATATTACTTTTTTTAAACAGACACAATGACCAACACTAATAAAAATTAGTGAATTAGGCTGCTGTAACGACACACAGTGTCACATGCAGCAGTGCTGATCAGCTTGGACACTTTCCTTCAACTCTCACCTGAATTCTGAATTACAGATAGTGGTAAATCACATGCTGTATGAAGGCAGAGATAGACAAAGAGAGATTCAGTCTGGATAAGCCCAAAACTAAACTTAGTTTCTGAAAGTTGTTCAGGTTATTTTGTTATTCGTCAGTTTTGTGGTTTTTCTCATGCAGAAACAGCTCTAAAAATCGCAGTTTAACACAGCGTTTTGACATTACAGTTTTCCCTGTTCTTGGGTTCTGTAAATTGTGTCTGTAGCCAACAAACAAAAAAGGAGGTAAATCTTGAAGAATTCACTTGACTATGTGTCATGCGAATAAGCTGCGTGTTTGAAAGCAAGAGCACACTGTGTGCTGACAACATGGAGTTTGAAAGCCTTGCATGTTGGATGGTTGGTACTTGCTAAGGGTTAGATGATGCATTAGTAATTTTTTATGGCAAATAATTATCTAGCTTTGCCGTGACTTCACCCGTGTATATGTGTCTGCTCCGTTGATTTGGAAATAGTTTCACTTTTAAATTTTTGTATAGACTGGTAAAAGGTCAGTAAAACCTGGGTGATTCTGTGATGCTGTTTTCATTGACTTAAAATAGAGTCATGGAATATTTGTCACAAAACTCACATTTATTTATAACTTGAGGATTCTTGTTTCTACCTTTCTGTGGAATAAGTAATACTACACAGGGCACAGATGTTTTGCAGAACATGCCTGTTATGTGTTTAACTGTGCTCCACCAGCTTTTGAAAATAGTGCACTGGGTAAATGGTGTGGAGTTGGCATAACAAGATGCTGAATGTCCCTGACCCTTTGAATGCAAACTCAGGTGTACTTGGTGTGTAGTTCAGTCAACTCGCAGTGATTCTGTACAGCTCAGCTGTGGATGGGATTGGGCTCTTTGAATGCCTCCTTCAATCAGTATCTTGAAACAATGATTGCAGCCTAAGATTATCTACTGAAGAGGTTTCGTGTTGTCTATTTTTTCTCCTTAAAAAAAACCCCATACGCACCTAGGAAATGTCATTAAAAATACAATAACAAAAAAATTGTTACCCTCTGGATAAGCTCTTAAAAGTAGGGAAATGTCAGCTAAACTAATATGCAGGGCTTTAACACTGTGTCTTTATGTGTGTTCATTATAATCTATACTTTTTGCTAACACATCATGAAACAGTTTCTACCGTCATGTGAGGTCTGCCTTGTAAAGTACGTATTTCATGAATGGCCACATGGTGCTGTAATCCCTCCTACATCTTTTTTTCCTTTTTTATACTACCTTTTTTTAATGATGTGAGTGTGTAATGATGTTTTTTAACTGTGACTCGATGGAAGGCTAAGCACAAATCCAATGTGCAGTTTGACCTTTGTATGGTCTAAGGGTTTTTTTAGGGGTTATTTTTTTAAAAAACATTGCTCTATGGTGAGTTTTTCCGCAGATTTTAGGATTATCTAATTTAAAATTTATTTCCCTAGGTTTGCCAAGTTCTTCGCATAATAAATAATTTTTAGCTTTCATTCAGCTGGTAATACGATATTCTCAAAATGGAGATGGTTGCTTTAAATTTAGTTACTGAAGGTGGGATCAAGTATAACACCTAAATTACCCTTTTTTTACTTTTGTTTGGTTTCTGTGCTTGCATTCACACTCTAGATTATATTAGCTGTTCTGGAGTAACTTAAGTAAAGGAAGACGTTGATTACTCTGAAAGAGTCCAAAAGAGAATAAAGAGAATGATCAGAAATATAAAAAATTTGCCTGTGAGGAAAGATGGAAAGGGCAGAGAAATTAAAAAAAAAAATATAGAAGACTGGGAAAGAGAGGACTGTGATAACACTTTTGAATTTTATATTAAAAAGATTCTGCAGAGATAAAGGTACTATATGGTTCTTTACGTGTAGTGATATTGGAAGTGATGGTCTTAAATTGCATCGAGTTCTAGATCAGATGTTTAGGAAAAGGCTTGAACAACAAGGACAACAAAGCAACAGAATACATTGCACTTGAGGATTTTGGAGCTGGTAATGGCAATTACACAGCTGACCCTGCCTTCAGGCAAAAAGATGGATTGTGGCAGTCTGAAGTCATTTCTGGTCTTTCTCAGCCTTGTGTAATGCATGATACAAACTAGTTAGGTTTGAACCTAAAACCCTTTTTGAACCTAAAATCCTCTTCCTTCAGGAAGGAAATTTAAGCCTTGATTCAAAATCACCAGCAACGGAGAATCTGCTGTCCTTGGTAAATTCTTCCAATACTGAATTGTTCTTTTGAATTGTAAATTTTAAGTTATTTTTCCTCTTAATTTTTCTGAGAAATCAAATTGACTCCTTTTCCTTGGATGTCAAAGTACATTTGCCCACTACGTAAAGACTCCTTTTACCAAATTTTTCCCCTATGTAAGCTTTCATGTGTAATTTCTTATATGCCATGGTGCAGTCAGCGCTCAGCCGTATCTGTATTTTTTCTTCTCTTCTCATTTTCTTTTCAAGCTGAAGGTTTTCAGTTTCTCGACATTTTTCCATTGCAAGGCTTTTTTTTTTTTTTTCCCCATTCTTCTTGTGACTCTGCAGTGAAATTTGTGCGTTAGTGCTGTTAGTGCTCCCATCAGTGCTGTGCCAGGTATTTCCTCCTTTCTGCTCCTGCTTCTCAGAAGGGAAATTAGGATTGTTGTGGCCTAGGATGTCTCAGGCTCCTGATAATCTGCAGAAGCACGCACATCCTTGCCAGAACTGCTCCTTCCCTGTGAGTGTCCTCCGCTTCTAGTGCCTAGATGCTTTGGGTTTTATTTGCCGTACTACAGTGCATGGTGTTTGCTTATGTCTCGCTTGCCCTGTGGCTCAGGTGGCTCTTTATCAGCAAACCGCTCCCTGCGTTATTCTCTCCTTCTGCAGCTTTGTTATCTTGCAAATGTTGTCAGTACTTTTGCACTCATCTTCTGAATCACAGATTATCATGTTAAACTGTGTAGATTCAAAGCCTCAAGCATGCTGATATCCACAACTCCCTGTTTGATGGTGATTACATGGAATTTCACATCTGGGACAGGACAGCCATGTTTTCAATTTCAGTTTCATTGTTTAAATTCTATACATTGCATACATTATATTTACCACCAACTTACAGTGGTATTTTTATTATGCCAAATTCACAGTGCTTCTGTTTCCATATGGACATTCTAAGCATTATCTTGAGTAGCTCTCTGCAACAGCCATTTCCACAGGACAGCTGGAATCACCTGTGACACTCTTGATGAATGTTTTCATACGAGAAATTGAATATGCAGTGCCAAGTGCCTTGCAACATCCTCTGCATTATAACCTTCCTAAGAAGTCGAGCCCCAAGATTTTATGTGAACATAACTATCTCAGCCAAATCTGTGGTCTCAAGCAATTTTGAAGATGTATCTTTTCTACACACTGTGTTTGTTGATTTAATGCTTTCCAAAGAGCTGTATCAGCTGTTCTACTATTTGCTGGGAATTTATTGTATGAATTTGTAATTATTTTTTCCTGTTCCTCTATATAATGTGCAACACTTGCATTTCTGAATTGTAATGAAATGTTAATCAGAGGTCCAGAGAGGTCCTGAGCCAGACCTTTGGAAAGTCTTGAATATGAGGTACCTGGAATTAAGTGATTTTAAATAATGCAGGGTTTGACTATAGCTGCTGTTAGTGTTTTGTGGAGAATTAGTGTTTTCTCTCTTACTTGTTCTCAGGTATAACTTTGCCATACATAAATGAAAACCTAATTAGTATTTTCTTCTGTAGTGTTGCCTTTACTTGAGTTGGGGTCGCTATAGAGTCCCAGGCAGGATTTGTATCGGTGTTGGTGCTGTTCGTTATGAATTTTTATATTAAACTCCTTTGATATTCTCAGCATAATGAAAGGCATAGGAAAAAAACCCTCATTGTTTTGCATACATGAATGTGAAAGACTGACAGAAATACAACATAAGATATTCTGGGAGATTTACAGGATAGTGAAATAGGCTTTATGGTGTAATCTTTTAGCCATTCACTGGTCTGAGGCGATTTACTAAACAATTCCCAGAGAACTCAGTTGTGATTTTTACAATGACATTTCCCAGACACATCACTTCAGAAGCTGAAATTTCTACTGTTGAAATCACAGCTCCAGAAAGGGTAATTAATGAGTGAAGCGTTGCCAGTTTGCGCTATTTTACTGTTAACCTTGAACCACTGAGCATTTTGGATCCCCACACACGCCTCCCATTCAAGGCCAGCCCAGCCAAGGATGCAGTTTTGAAACCAAAAGATTTATCTTGACTCACTTTCCTTTTTTCCCTCTTAATTCCAAAGAAAAGCTTGAAAACACAGCAACGGTGTAGAGTGAAGGCACAAAAGCTGGAATCGAGCCTCTGCAGGGAAAAACCACAAGAGATAAACTCCTTAATTTTGGACGCTGGCAATACCATGTAGTCCCAGGCAGGCAGAACCTCAGCCTGCTCCTCTGCAAATCTTTGCAGGAAACGAAGCAGTTCATCCTTGAGGGAGAGTCCTTGGAGCATCCCAGAGGTGCCCTGCTGCCTTGTGTGCAGAACCACATTGCTTTACCACAGCTCCATGTTAATACAAGATGTTACAATATCTGTTCATTTCAAGATACCTTTTTCAGAAGATAGATTTTGATGTAACCGCGTCTTATTGAAGTCCTAAAACGGTGAAAGTTGTACATGAGTGCTTTTACAAGATCTCCCCGTGAAGCTGTGCTGCAGAGCAGGTAATGGAGCCGTAACATAATTGACGTGTGAAGCTTGCTGGGCAATTATGCTCTCAGCACGTGATTCTCAGTTGTGTGAAGCTGTGGAAGGAAATCGTGCTTCCTTTCTAAGAAGGACACAATATGCCTGCCCCTGTTAATAGTAGGTGACTGCCAGTTCTTGTTTGCTTCTGTTACATTGAACTTCTAGCAACCAACTGATTTGTTTACAGGGAGATGTTTTACATTAAAAGAGTAAAAGACAGCCAAAGTTCTTACAGATAATAGGTTGGAAGTCGTCTTTTCTTTGAGGAATGTGGTTTGCCCGCAGGGATGAGGAAGCCCGCTTCTGCTTGTGCTAGGAGTTTTGTGCTCAACGGAAATGTGCTCAGCAGGCTCCTGAAGTAACGTGACAGGAATACCTTTATATTTAACCTTTCTTAAAAATAATTGGAATGAAAACTAATAGGAGCTGAGAGATATCCTTCATTTTTCAACCAAGCAAATCACTTTGGTTGAATTTTTTAATTTCCTTTGTTGGTTTTTGGTGTGGTTTTTTTTTTAACTCATAAGGGGTTTATAAAAGGTTTTGAACAAAGATTTTGCTCGTGTAAATAATAAAATTGGAATTCATCAGAGACATTCTTCTAAGGGGTGGACTTGCAACATCTGGCATACTTAGGCGGTTGTTTTCCCTTTTATTAAAAAAGAGGTGGGGGAATATGGTGGGGGAATATATTGTTAATGAACCTAAGTGTCATTGATAGAAGCCTGCAAATAGGCTAGTTATTTTGATGGGGACTCCAAAAATATACCTGTCACAACAGAACAGTTAAAACTAGTGGAATTTAATAATATATACTAAATAAACCAGGAAAAGTAAAGTACAGGAAGAGCACTGCAGAAGATTGGTGTATACATTTTTAGTGCTCAGCTGGAGCGGTGGTGTCAAGGCCCTCTCTGCCCAGTTGCGGCAATGTGCTGCTGGGCCTGAGAAGCATCAGGTACCTTTATCGTGCAGGATCCAATCTTGATCGCATTCAAAGAAGATAAACCTGCCCAGGCAAAGGAAACTATGATTATGTCCCTTTTTGAATCCTTCACAGTAGGTATTTGAGAACAAATAAGGTAACAGGATGTATAATGAGAGCACAGTATGTTTTTGTTTGCAAAAGCATTTTCATGTGAGTGTTGTTAATTTGAAAAGTTTCATTCTGGAAAGCTAAGTAATATTTAATATATTGAGATTGATAGGTACTTAAAAATATGTGGAACATACTTGAACAAATGGAGCATTGATTTTCCTGTTTTGTTTTTTTTTTTCCTGTAAATAGCTTAAGGTTATCGATTTGTAACCAGTAGGACTTTTTATGCCATGTGAGTGCTGCTTAGCTTCCATAAAAGAGTCTCAGTACAATCCATAGAAACAAATGATTGGAATTTGAAGTATTATAAACTATCTTTTTTAAAAATGCAGATTTGAATAAGAGCCAGAACAGATTTAATTTTTCTAAAAATTCCCTGCTTGTTGCCTGGTGGAGCAACTGCAGCTGGACATAGACCAGGCTGGTTAGAAATCTGAGCTGTCCTGTGGGTTATTTGGGGGGGGGGGGGGGGGGGAGGGGGTGTGCAGTCTCTATTTCAGAAATGAGAAGTTCCTCTACAGCTCTTTGTGAAAGAGTGACCTCTCATCTCAGCTGTCCTGTTAGGATAGACGAGCTTGCATGTACCTCTTCTCTCAGAGCTGTTGGTACTGAATTTACAGTTCACATGTTCAGGGTCATGACCTTACCAGCAAAAGGATGGGCTCTGACACTTTGGTGGATTGGTTATGCAATCTAACCCCTCCTTTTACTTCAGAAAAGACAATGTATGTTAAATATTTCCATCTAGACAACTAATAGCTGCCTGCTTTTGATTTTTCTCTTTTCCGAGGAGCATTTAGGCTTAGCATCCTTTACGAAACTCGGGCAGGATATCACTGCTCTCTTGCTTCTCTGAATCTTTTCATCTTTCTGTCTCTATCTTAGGACAACTTACTGCTGCTGTCATCACTTCTTGCTGTCTTCGTTGCTCCCCCTTTCCTTTGCTCTTCTCCACTCCCTTCTCTTCAGATTATTGCTGATCTGCATTAAGCAGCAGGAAGATAACATGTTCAGTAATTTAGGTGCAATTTCACTTGAAAAATTTAGTTTTCATGGCCACCAGCCACAGCATTCACCAAAAGCTTTTTATTTGAATAAATTTCATCAAAGCTTAATGCCCTCATTGTCCTATTGTATTTGCAGGAATGTCTTTTTAATGTAGGTTTTATTTCTGTATAAAGACAAAAAGCAGCAAAGACTAGCTCGGAGAAGAATTCAGGATACCGCCCTTACACACTCATGGCCAAACTGGGCTGTGTGCTAACTGGGAAGCAAGGAGCATCTGCCTTCTTAATTGGATTGTTTTAAGGTTTTATGCTTTCTGTGCAATTTCAAATTATGATAGTGATCCTGCAACATTGAGGTCAGTGAGATTACTGATATACATAGTTATTCATGAGGCAAGCCTTTGCAGACTGTATTTAGTGGTCTGGGGAATCATGCAGAATAAAAATCAAGTTGAAACTGTGGGGGATTTTTCTCTTGTCTTTTACTAGAATTCATATTTTTAAACAATTTTACTGGCTTCTTAATATTTATGAGGAGCCCTGATCTTTTATTATACATATTCAATTATTCATCTGACTTAAAAGAGGAAGAGAAGACGAGGAATTTTTTTTTTAATCTAAAGAGTGTCTTTAATTTTCTCTCTCCTAATCTTTCACGTTTTAAAAGAAAATATGGAAATTGTAACTCAGAAAATCATCAGAATAGCATTTGAATACTTAAATATGGCTATGTGCTCAAGTTCCCAAAAATAAATCATAAGCTACTGCTTAAGTAAGAACTGTTCTCCTAAATTGGGGAAACAGAAGGGAGAAACATAATTCACGATTATCCTATGAACATCTCAATCCAGAAAGATTTTATTTTTTTCTTTATCTCACAGCATTTGTAGTGCATAAGTCTGTGCCATAGCATAAATGTTTGTTCCTCAATTTCGACCACGGAAGAGTGTAAGCAGCTTTCCTTTTTTTCTTTCCAGTTAGACTTGTTCTTGTGATGCTGTGTATTGACGTAAAACACGCGGTCAATATTTTAATACTGTGAAAATACAGTCTAGTTACAAGCCTTCTCAAACTCCCTTTTCCTCCTTTGCTCTTTTGTATCCCACCTATTAAACTGAAGATGTTTGTTGTTAACTACCAGGAGGAGTTGTACAAGAGGGTAAAATTAAGCCGATGATATTACTCTGGTTTATCATCTCATCTCTAAGTTGTAGGTACCTGTGCTGCATTTCGCTTTTGTGCGCAGCCTGGTCACAGCTGATTTTACTCTTTACTTTTCCTTGGACATGTGTGTACTTGAAATTGGTTCTTAAATTCTTGCTTCAAAAAGAAATTTCATATGACCTTAAAAAATAAAAATATCTTCATGAAGTGCAGTACAAGGATAAGGCATTGCTTAACCATGAAATAACCTCAGATCCAGCCATTGGTGCAAACTAGGGGTGAGGGAAGGGAGATCTACACAAGTTCCAGCAAATATAAAGATGGAAATACCAGGCATATCTGTCAGTTCATCCAAAGGAAGCCTTTCAAAATAAGTTTGAATGCTGCAAATCCTTTGCATGTTACTACGCTTGCCTTGATCCAAGGCTGCCTTACGGCAGTTAGTGTTAGGTGGTGCCTGCTCTGAAATGACTTCCCAGATGGGAAGTGAGTGTTCAAAAAAAAAATACTCATCCTCACATTCAGCTGCAGAAGGTTCTTCATCTGAAAACAGCAAGGAGAACTCAAGCAAAACTTTTGACACAGTGAGAAAAATGGTCTTAAACGAAAATGTTTGTGGTACACGTGTAGCTCAATGTGATGCCATATTTACTGTTCATCGTAAAAAGATATTACATGCTTTTACAAAGTTTTGGTAACTACTTGTAAGCTTCGCAGTTTCTCTCCTGGCCTTGTAAAAGCTCTGAACTTCTGTAGAGAGTAATTTGAAAACATTTCAGATGAAAGATGGACACGTGTGCCTGTGCGAAACTTTCTGATGAGACTCACCCATTTTTCTTCTCACCAGGTTTGGAGGAGACCAGCCGGTGTACATCAATATTATTAGAGATCCTGTTAATCGATTTTTATCCAACTACTTTTTTCGACGTTTCGGAGACTGGAGAGGAGAACAGAATCACATGATCCGTACCCCCAGCATGAGGCAGGAGGAAAGATACCTGGTATGTTGAAATAAAAGACTCTGATTACTGATTTCCCAGCATCACTACGTAAGGCTAATGTTCAAACTGGATGCTTGAAAAGTGGGAGACTGAGGCATCTTCTGACTTGCATTTTTTTCCTCTGTCTTTGTCTTGCCTGGACCTTAGTTTGGTCAGCTTTAGTACGTAGAGTGGTGTTGATGAATTCAGTGATGCAGTTTGATCTTCTATAAGCTGACAGCAAGTCCCAGATTGCCACCATTGAATTACCATCCTTAGTACCGAGTTGGATTTGCACTGTGTAGTGATTAGACATAACAATTCTGCCCATATTTATCACTGTGAATATTCAGACAGATTTTTAGGTTGAAACTATGTCTGTAACTGTTCAGCCTCAGAGGAGAATTGGGAAATGGAGCAATTCAGTGAGCCCAAGCCTCTAATGTTCCTACTGGTAAGTTGTGCACAGTGTTCATTATACCAGGGCTCTGATCTCAGTTCTCAGTTGGGTTTTGTTGCTTTTTTTGGATTAAGAAGGTGGCAAAAATGCTGGATAAGCTGTTCATAGTAAGTTTTAATTTTTCACAACTGCTGAACAATCCTGATGCCTGTCAGCCTTTGTCACAGACCAAGGTCGCGTGGCAGTAGGTGGTTCTACAAACGCTGAATGAGAAACACAGAATCTAGGGAGGTGGTCGGTTTGTTTGATACTGATCTCTGCATACGCACTGACACCTCCCTAAGAAGACAAAAAGGTGAAATTAATTCTCACCCTCTCTATCGTGGAGATCCGCTTTGATTGGGCTCTACCTTCAGCCACACTTGAACCTGCGGAGGGTTCAATGACACAGTGGTGACAGGACAGCTTGGTGATCTGCTGTGAGATGTTGCAGGCCAGACATAACGTCAAAACGAGAGAGGGATGTGGCTTCTGGAGAACAGAGGGAGAGAGGATGTTTTGACAATGTTTTGGAGGGGCAGTAGAGTACAAGACGGGGTGTGGACGAGCTGTAGAGAACACAGCTCTGAATGACTGCCACACGACACGTTTCAGTACTAGCTGAGGTCAGATAGATCCAAGGAGGGCTGGGATTTTTCTGTGTGACAGGGCTGTGTTGATTTCTTTTGTGCTTTACTACTGTTTGTCATGCAAAACCCTGTGAACAGAGAAGCTTGTAAATTATCAATAATCGAAGGAGGAGGGGCTATCAGTGTTACTTTGTATAGCCTTAAATTTTAATAATGACTTCTGCTATACAGATATAAGCTGATTTCAATGGTGTTGCAAAGAGTTTCTTAATTGCTGTATATCTAGAGATACCAAAGAGGTCCCTGTGTCAGCTGAGCAGGTTTTGACCTCCAGGTGTGCAGAGCTGGAATGCAGTCCCAACAGCTTTGTGTGCTGTGTGGATGGACTTTTGTTTTCTTGTCTGTCAATGGGACAGGGGGTTTGCAGAAATGAAGGCAGGGTGGGTTTTCTACTACATTGTTATTTTGTTAGTGCTGTCACATTTTCTTTCTTGAAAATGTTAAAAATGAGCGGTACAGGCTGTACTTCACTCTGAGTGCCTGTTCTCATCTGAAATGGAACGTGCAGTGATTGACACCTCTCATGACTGACTGGCTGTGTAAAAGCTGGTAATAATTCTGTACCGCCTGTGCGGTTTAAGATGTGATATGTACAGCCAGTGAAATTTCACTTCAAGCAGAACTGAAATGAATAGATCTAATTCCTGTTGTTTGTGTCAGTTGAAAAACTAATAGAAAGAAATCACCTTGCATTTCCATTTGCCTTAGGATGTTTTTTAAGAAATTTATTAGTTGTATGCACATGTACATATATACATACACAGATCAGTACAAAAGCAATAACTAAAAGGAAATAAAAAGTAGCTATCTGAGGTCAGTAGTCATTTTGTTCAAAAGGCAGTTCGTCAGCCTGAGGCACCATCAGCATCCCTTTATAAAAACACTCTTTGCTTTTTCGTTTTGTTGGCAAGTTGGTGTTAGAAGCCTGGAAACATTTTTGGAATCTGTCCTCCATCCCTCCTTGGTAGACTTTGACTGTCACTCGCACTGCTCAAAGAGGGCAGATGCTCCTGCCACAGTAACATATAGGCCACCCGCCAGTGAAATTCATTTTAACAAAAGCCACTCATTCCGAATGTTAAGCATTTTTAAGACTTGTGCTATCCAACCACATAATAGATTGCATGACTGCATTTTAATCTTTTCCTCAGCGGTGCAAGGAAATCTGCTGGCATATATTTTAAAACTCAGGTAATGGATTTTGTGGAATGGTAGCTTCAGAAGTCTGCTGAATCAATTGCCTGATCTAGCTGTGAAGAAAGTAAGAAGCTGATTTTGCCTCTGAGCATGAGGCAGTGCAGCCCTTTAGCACACAACTGATGGCTTGCCCGATTGCTGGCTTCATGCCTTTTGCAATTCTTCCCTGATATTTTTTTTCTATCTAAAACTATTTAAGACTATTTAAAGGATGAGCTTAGATTTAGCATATTAAATAGTTTCTATATTGATCACAGTGTTAAACCCAGGTCGTTTGGGATGAAGCGTGCCTGACTGTGAACAGATATGTGAAGGCAGGGGGAGGATGCGAGAAGCTTTTACCTTTCTTCTTCCACCATGCCTCAGATCAACAGCTAGGAAAATACAAAACTGCTGACTGCTCATTGAACTCATTGCTGAAGAACCTGAGAAGCCTTGTGTTGACAGCGGTTAGAGACTTACAAAATAAACTGGGAAAGCTGTAAATGTAATTCTTCTGTTTTACCAGGAGAGACAGGTTTGCCTGAGGAAAAATGTACATTCTTTGAAACTAGGGTGTTAGGGGCTAATTGTGCTTTTCTCCACCATGATGCTTGCCATCTTGGCTTGCCACCAAGATGGCTTGCCATGTTTTGGAAGATACTGTGGGCAACCGGGAACCTTTCTGGACTGTCCTGGCATCTTTGTCAATAGCTGCCAACACTGGACTCCTCCCTTGAAAAGCTGAGGGCAGTGTGCATTTCCTCTCAGAATCTACAATGTGAAAGTGTAGGAGCTCAGCACCTCCATAAAGTGGGCTCTGAAGGGAAGAAAGGCATTTTAAGATCAGATTTTGTATCCAATTAACTGCTACTTGGCTGTCAGATTGTGACATCTTTAATGGAGGCATTCCCTCCTCTGAATTCTGATCCTTAAGAAAAGAAGGGAGGTGAAAAAAAAACCCTTGAAGTCTTGTAGTACCTTGGGTGCTGTTTTTTAACTTTGAAAATCTGAAGTGCTGACATTGCAAAGATCAGAAATGGAGACAGAAATTTCCACCGTTTGCTGATCATTTGAAATTTTCTCTGAATAGAGCTTCAGGCTTTGACTCTGTTCCACAGAAAACAACCATTCATTCAGGAGTCAGATAAATTGTTTTAAACATTTCAGTAAATGTCTGTGTTTACCAAAATTTAGCTGAAAGCCGGGTTAGAAAACAAGCCTTTTATTCACGAGTCAGATACAGCAGAGACAGCTGCTGCAATGTGAGACTTTCCACCCAGATCAGCCAGCTCCTTGCCCAGACCTGGTGCTTTCTCTACTGGCCTGAGTTTATTGTCAGCGACCTAGAGATCACTGCCAAACTTCCTCAAAATAAATTGTGGCAGCACATTAGCCTGGAATATGGCAGAGAGGTAATGGTCTGAAATGGTGGCAAACACCTCAGGTTGAATCTCAAGCACGCTCATGTGAGAGTTGCCCTACTTTATGGTCCTGTAAGGTGAGATAAGTTCACAAAAGTTAATTTAAATCTCTAATAATGAACGTGTTTCAGGTTTAACTAGAGCTCTTAGAGTAAATATGCTTCAGCACAGCAAGTAACCCATTATCAGCGCAACTGTTAGTGCTGCTGGTACTAAGCAAAAAAGAAAAATATGCACCAGACAATTTAGTTTAAGGCTTGAAAGTGCAGAAGGTAGGAAGCAGTCCTGATAAAGAGTGGGACTGTCATAAATATCTAAAAGCTTTGTGTTAAAAATTCTCCTTTCCAGAAGTTTTGTTAGCAATTACCTAGTATTTATTACAATTGCAGCGTGAGACATTAAATATAAAACATATGTGTGGGGTTTTCATCTTTCCTTAATACTTTCTAAAACTGTGATCTAAGACCTCTAAGGCTGAATGAGCGTGTAAAGCAGCGTGGGCTGCGTATTGTTGGCTGAATTGCAGGAAATCTGGTTATATGCAGTTCTGATCTCTGGGCTCATGAGTAGCATGGCTCCTAACTTACTCAAGATCTTAACACCTTCGAGCTAATTTGCCAGAAGAGAGAGTTTTTGTGAAAATAAGATTTTTCAGTAAATGAAAAACTTGTCACCTACCTATAAGACATTTCAGACTTTCATTATAATTAGTGGTTAAGTTTGCAACGCAGCTCTGTCAGGCTCAGCATAGTCTTTCAACTTCATCTCTGAAAATACACGTGCTTTTCTCAGCTAAAAATAAAAATATTCTAACAATATTCAGCCTCAGTTATGCTCAAGATTATTCATGCAAGTAATCCCATAAAGGAGCATCTGTCTTTTTGTCTTTTAAATTAAATGTAAAATATTTGTAAAAAGTGTGTTTGAATTACTGCAAAGAAGAGAAGTAAAATTCAAAGGACATCAGGGGACTCAAATCAAGTTCCTTACAATAATAGGGACTTCTCCTGTGGCAAAGATTGACTTTTCTTGCTAAATAGCTAAACCAATGTTGTTTAGGTTATTTCAGAAAGTTTAAACAAAATTATAGAAAAAACTGAATGGTTAAACTTTGTAGAACAATTTTTTTTTATTGCTGAATATTAAGAATTTCCTTTTATGACTATATAGTTTCTCATTAACATAACAGTTTTCACTAAATACACTTAACCAATTTTATTAATTCTATCGCCAAATTTCTGTCTACAGTGAAAAGTATTTTTTTACCAAATTGCATTGGTTTTCTGATGGCAGTTAGCTGTCTTAGTTCCTGCCTTTATCTGGATAATAAAAATATTTAACCATGGCTAAATGTATTGTGAAGTTTCAGCGGTAGTGACACATTGAACTTTCTCCTTCCTGACTTTAGTTACATTTCTTGAAGCTTTTCTGCCAGGCACATGGCCTCCAAAGGAGACTATGGAGTCCATGCCTCCCTTCCCAACTGTCACTTTGTGTGTATGCTTCTGTATAAAAAAAGTGAGTAGGAGAGTTGCCTGCCTGCGGGTTTAGTGGAGGGGGAAGTAGATAGTTCATTTCTATACGGGATTTTTCTGCTGAGAACCTCAAAAGGGGCTACACATGTCCATTAATTGAACCTTGGAACTTTTGGGGAGGGTCTGGTGAACTTGGTTAACGTTGTTTAGATCAGAAATCTGAGGCATGTAGAGGTTAAATTATTTGCCTATATCTATGCAGTGCATACCAGATACTAAGGAGTTAAAATAAATATATAAATAAAGTACTTTTTCCAGTTACTGGGTTCTGAGCTGTAGTTAAGGGACTAAGTATTTTATGTGCCCTCAGAGTTTTCCCTAACTCACTTCCCGTACATACAGTAGTCATCTGCTCCCTTTGTTATATATCGGCACCGAGATGGTTTGAAATGGTCACTGGACACCCTACAGAGTGTCCTGAGCTGCAGTGCAGCTTTGCAGCTGTAGATCTGGTTTGGGGATCACACAGTAGCATCAATCTCTGCTGCTGGGAGGGCAGTGCTGAAGCACAGCCACCTGTCAGCTGACCCAATTAGAACAGTTTGCTGCTTCTTCCCTTTAATGAGTGCTTTTAATAGTCTCCAGCTGTTCCTTTTTACTGCATTAACTCTTCACAGCAAAATTTCTGGCCCATTTTTGTAATTCTTCATCTGCCATGTATGCTCTGAAGTACCATCTTTCCCTTAGATTCTCCCATTTTGTATTAATAATTTATTGAACCACGAAGTTAATGATTATTCATACCTCAGCTGGAGGAGGGACTTATTAAACAACTTATAAAATGTAATATCAAAGGAAATGTTTTCATGGCTGACATTTACTTTTCAGTGGCTTTAATTTACAAACCAATATTTTTTAATGTTCCCCTGCAGAGTTTGCATTCCAAACATTGCAGCATTATGCAATTATACGAGAGCAAGAAAATGTGCCTCCCTAATCTGTTTTCATTTACTAGTTTGAGTAAATTGAACGTAGTAAATAAATGATATACCATTGGTTAAGATTGCAGCACTAAAATCTTTTGTGTAATTCATAATATATATATTTACATTAATAGCAAAGATTAGAAGATCTGGATTTTATTAATACCATGCTTTTATTTTAATGGTATCATTCTGTATTGCATTCTTTTTCATGGAGTCAGGGTACAGGATAACCACAATATTTTGCTTCAGAATGTAAAAACATGAGGTATTTTTTCATGCAATGTTGTTCCGGTCCGAAAATTTCTGGCTGTTGCAAATGTTAAGAAGCTACAAGAGAAACCAGAAGCCAACTAGCAGAAGAGTCCCAAGGCACTAACTACCCACAATATTATTTAAACTTAACAGTATTACAGGGTCTTAGCTGTATTAAGTAAGTTGAGAATGATGAATCTTCATTTTTGTGGCGATTTTTGTCAAATCTGTTATTTGTGCCTTCTGGGCATGAATACGAGATAGCTCTGGATGTTATCTTGTGTGTTCTTTTTTGGGTTTTATGTGTTCTGGTAGCCTGAGGAACTAGTTTTCTCCAGCTTCTCTATAGGAAGCTATTATTTGTAGAGTAGAAAATCCCAAACACAGAACAAATACTCTTAATATATTGATGCTGGCCTTCTAAAGCCGAGTAAACTGTTTAAGAGAGTATACCTATGTTGTATTTTCACGAGATGTATTTTTAGAGATTGAAGCGAGAACAGAAAGGAACATTCTTGTGTAGCCCAGGGATAAAAGCCAGCCTTGCCTTCAGTGAAGATGAAAAAACTGTTTGGGGGGAGGAGGGGAAGAGATAATAATTATTTCACATAGAAAACAATGTGTTTTCAGCGTACTGTTACCAGTAAGGAATGAGATCTTGTGTGTGTGGTGAATGGTTCTACCATAGCATCGGCTTAGTTCTTAGTGGCAGTCAAAAAAAGGGAAATAAAAGCAATAGAGAACAAACCAGAGAACCTCATTATGTATAAATGTGTAGCGTGGCTGCATTTGACTTCATTTGTGACCTCCTTTTCCCAAAATGGGTTTGGAAGAACTGGAAAATACTCAGAAATGGTCAGGAGCAACTATAAAAGGATGGAATAACGTCCGTGCAAGGCATGACTAAATAGATTAGGACTCTTCAGATGAGGAAGCAGTAAACAAAAGAAAGGAAGAAGTCAAATTTTCAGGAGACATGTAAAAGTTGCATCAAGGACGATTGCTTGTGGGCTGTTGAAGTGCAAGACGTATAACCAACTGGAATGGGCAGTTGCCAGATTCAGGAAACCGCAGAAAGATGCAATAGTTTGGACAACATGTAATAAAGCTGTGGAAGTCCCTGTTGGACATTGTTGTGGATAACAGAAGTTTACATGCATTCAAAAAGGAAACATTTTAGAAAAGATTTCTTTACGGAGTGGGTAGTCAAACATTGGAAGAGGCTTCAACGGTGGTCAGCGCCCCAAGTCTGTCAGTGTCTGAGGCATTTGGAAAATGCCCTTAATAACTTTTGGTCAGCCCCGAATTGGTCAGGCAGTTGAACTAGATGATCATTATAGGTCTCTTCCAACTGAAACATTCTACTCTATTTAAAAAGAGTAAATATGTAGCTCTCAAGGGCTATTAATTACCAAGGCAAGATCTCTTCACTGGAAAATCTCTGGTAAGCACATAGCTGGAGCCTTGGGGGTACCCAGAAAAGGGTCCTGTGCATACGGTAGATGTTTCTTATAGCCCATACTGATTTTCTGAAATTAGTGACTGCTCTGGGTAACTCAAAAGTAAACTTTGTAATTACATGCTTACAAATGAATTCTACTACTAGCTGATTTATATCAGTTACCATTATAGACATCTGCAGTTGAATGTATTGTATCTTGACTTTAAAGCAATTGAGTGTTCTTGGGTTTATGCCACAGTGGCTAAGGTTTTGTTGTCTTACAGCTATGCCAATCAAATGAATTTCTGTAATTCCCAAACTGGCACCGAAGCTCTTAATTATTAACATAATCATGACTGTTCTCAGATTTATCTTAAAAAGCTAAGATATGAATACATTTAAAGTATGAAATGCATCCACAACTCTACATTATGCACTGCTAATAGTGAAGGTACCAAAACAGAAGATGGGAAAATCCTGAAGATAGTGGGTTTAGATATATTTTTCAGTGCATGCTTTCTAGAAAGTGGAAGTCTCTTGGTTTTGATGTACAGTAGTTTCAGTATGGATGAGTTTCAGTTGTTTTGATAGTTTTTGTAAGTCTCGATTTGGGTAGTCGCGTTTTTCAGTTCTCATGTGTTTTGTTAATGTGAAAGCAACAGGAAGATGCATCTAAGGAGACAACACTTACATGGTTCCCAGTAAGTGATGACTTAATGATTATTAGCTGGTAAATAACCATTGCAGGTAAATGGAAGCAGGAGAATGTGTGATGTGAATGTTATCTTCAGTGCATAGTCTACAACCTCTTGTGCGTTGTGAAGCTGGAGAGTAGTCTTTAGTAGCCATCAAGTAAAACTAGCTATTGATTGATATTTTGTTTGTCTAAAGTTGGAATAGATTTATTTTTAGAACTGCAATGTTTTATCATCCAGAAGAAAAGAATGCCTCCAATTTCAACTTCTGTTAGTATGAATTTTAAAATTAATATTTTTAAAGTTACATTTTATACATGGCCTAAATAACAGAGATGGGGCACCGACCAGCAAATATTTCAATATGATGTAATCATTTATATATGTGTATGTGCGTGTGTAATTAGAAGAAGTAGTCTGACTTTTTGAAATGTTTGGTATTGTACTCATGTTTAATTAAAAAATGTTTTGAAGTCTTGTCTAATGAAATCGTGGCAGCCTTCCCTAGAAAACCCTACTAAATAACTTCCTAAGTACACTCCTTGCTAGAAGTAGAGATGTTTGCTTTTCCTGGTTGCTTTATGCTATAACTGCCTTAAAAGAAAACTGTTCTATTGGCAGTGTGCTGAGGAAGGAAGCTGCAGAACCTTTTAATCCTCTTGATAAAGGAAGAGCAGAGATGGGCAGCCCTCCCCTTATTGCCGATATATTGACCTTGTCCAGACTGTGGCGTGATAATGTAATTTCAAGCAGTCAGATACTCACTTCACTCTGTAGGTGTCAAAATGTGCAAGAACTGACAACCTGTGAGAGTAAAACGGAATTTATTAGCCCGTTTTATTTCTTGTCTGTCATCCTCCTTCCTCTTTCCTTTTTGTGGTTTGTACTTAAGTTTTCTGGCTGTCAGCACTGCCAGCAAAGTGAAATAAACTGAAATCCTGATCTCTAAAACTTATTAGCTGAAGCAAAGCTTGAAGCTCTGAGGTGGTGGATGGCAGGGAAAATTCAGGGTGGTGGGGTCAGGAGAACTGCCTGGCCATGGCGCACAGCTGGTGTGGTGAGGGATTGCCATGTTTTTTTATAAAAGCATCCAAGGCTGTCCTGGGCTTTAGGTGTGTGTTGTCAACAAAATATTTTCCTGTTGTGTAATTTTTTGGTAGTGGTGTGGACTCTTCCATTGACTGCAGAAGGACTGGGTCACACTTGTGAATTCTGTATTTTTAAGACTCTGAAATAGTTTATGTTGAAACCACATGGAAGCGGAGATGGGATGTTGCAGAAAAAAAGGGACATTCAGTGCCTGGGCATACTCAAGACTTAGTTTACCCTAGTTCTTCTGAAGTCTCTAGGGTTTATTCTAGGCTACAGAGTAAAATCCTGTGCCTGGTCCTGGTCCCAGCTCACATGGACCCCATGGCCTGTTGGAGCACAGAGTACTCCTTTCTTGTCAGCACCTAGGCTCACGTCCTGGTAACCAGAGTGCACGCAGAGCGCCTGAATGTCTCTTGGGACACAGCTGGGGTGGATGTCCACACTGGGGAGGTGGAAGACATTTCCCAGCCAGCCCACCAGCCAGAGCCAGTCAAGCCTCCACAGCTTCTTGACTTACTGCCTTCCACTTCAGTTGAGAAAATACGTTCCCCATGAACAAGGTAGGGAAATGCTCCTTTGAAGCAAAAGCAGTGTTCAATTTTTCTGATTTTTATTCTAAGCATTCTTTTTTTTTTCTTGTTGACTAGTATTTTCAAAGCTCCTCTGTCCCTTGTAACTATAGTAGCTTTACATAAAATCAAAATCAAAACACAAAAAAAAAATCCAACACCAACAAAGGATGTTTAGCTCATTATTTGTTGTTCCAGACTCTGAAAAATGGACTGCCATTGTTTCAGTAAAGCTGCCTACTGCTCAGTGAATTACTGAAACAGAGTCTAGTCATGTTACCTTGAACACAGCTTTTTCCTATGAACTCTGATCCAAGTAAAGCCAGCCACTATTCATAACTGAGCTTGTCAAGAGTAATTTCCTTTTTCTTGGGGAAAAATCCACTAACCGGTGGCAAATAACTTTCCATGGTGAATATGAGTTGCTAAATGAGATATTTTTTTAGAAATCAATTTTCTCTTCTCTTAAAAAGGAAAAAAACAAAACTAAATTACCTGTCAATGGTTGAAGGAAAAAAAATAAAACTGTTTCTTCAGAACGTAATCCAAAGAGATGATGTGTTTGATAAATGGGAAGCAAAAAAGCATATTTTACACTTTTCCCCTCCTTCTCGCAGAGATCTTAACCTCCATGGTTTTATAATTGATCTTGTTACTTGCTGTATATTTTGAAGCCATAGCACCTGGAATGAGGTGATTGAGAGATTCTGGATTCCCATGTGGGGAGGGAGGCATGGTTTTGCTTTTCATGATTGTAGAAAAGAACTTCAGCAGATGACGCGAGGTTCAAAAATAAAAAGGAGGCAAATAGGAACATGTATTATGCCTCTGAATCTTGAAATTTTAGGAGTTTTTAAATACTAGGAGTTACCAATACAGTGATAGTCTTGTCAAACTGAAAAGTGGAATCAATGTTTGTTTCGTTTTGTGGCTGCTGTTCGGAATGGCGGTGCTGCAAATGATGCAAAGTATTAGTAATTTTCCAGAAAAGCATTAGAGCTCTTCAGCAGGGGGAAGATTATAAATAGGGAAATTAGATAGGGACAGCAGAGCAGAAACCATCCCCAGTTGCAGCAGGAGGGAAGCCACACGCAGAAGCAGTGTGGTGGTGTTCTCTGCTCTGCAGCTCCCTTTGCATTTCAGCCCTGAGAGATGGAGAGTTTCAAAGTCAGTCAATGCTGGGCAAAAGGCTGATAAGAAAGCAGAATTAGTGCAGAAATCAAGCTTGTAGCTCTTTTATCACCATTCAAGAGGCTTGTGGTAGAGTGCCAGGTGTGATAGGTCGAGGGGACATAGAAGACATTTAGACTTTGCTGCTATAAGGAAGCCATTTAGTTTTTCTTAAAAGTCAGTACCGTGCTTTCAAGGTTTATCATCTAACTTAGAAAAATGGGCAAAACCAAAGAAATTTGTAATCTGTGCTGTGTGATGATCGTCATATATTTTCTCTTTTTTAATGGAGAGGTCAGCAGCAGGTTTTTTTTCCTTTTTTGCTGGGCAATGTACTTGATGTGATTAGATATATATTTCAGGTGCACATCACGAGCTGTTGGATACAGTTCCTCTCCCTTTAGTGTCAGTGAAAGGGAATTGTATCACTGGAATTCGTAATAGCAGATAGTCTAAGCTACAACTGAGCATTATGTTGAAGTAAAACTTTTAAAATGCATCAGCTAGCCAGTGTTCATTTTCTTTAGTGAAAATTTTGCTGCATCTGCAGATGACAGAAGCTTAATACTTAAAAGAAGTACTACTTTCTTGAAGCTTGAAGTATTTTTTTAAGATTTATTGTGGTATATCTTCCCTTCTCCATGTATACACTCTTTTATTTTGAAGATTTGTATTGAAGAAAGTAAGCATTTTCATCCCTAATTCTTGTCACATGAAGTTCTGTGAAAATATGTTTCTGCGAAATGATCTCTCGTGCTTGCTCTGCCTCTGTCTTGATGGGATGTAGGAGAACAATAATATTTAATGTTCATCGCCAATGAAATTAATTTATCTTTGGCTCATGGATTGCTTCTCTCCGGTAACATCTTTAACATTTCAGAACTCTGATGTTTGTTTTAATAAGCCCCTTTTAAACATTTATATTGTTAAAACTACTTTTTGTGGACCTCAACTAAAAAGTGTAATGCTAGCTCCAAGATGATGTGGCATTCATAGAACTTAAATGTGTTTCTGTTAGTATTTGTGTTTTTGAGATTTGGGCTAAAATCTGCTGAGCATAATTTCTGTGCATGCAGCCAGGATTTAAAGAAATGAGAACATTTGACCTGGGAAAGAAGACATGAAAAAAATACGAAACTACAGAAACATCTCGTTATTAAAATAGGCTTTCCTGTATTGTAGAAACAAAGCCATGTTTTGAAACATTTAAATCCTGTGATATCTGTGTGTCATACGTAAAGGTGTGAACTTTATGCATTATGACCTTCTTGAGACATAAGCACCATCCAGCCCAGCCAGGGAAGACAGTACAAGCTGGGGAGAGGCTAAAGGATTGCTTCCCCTCCAGTGTCCTCTCAACTTCTGACATTCTTCAGCTTACCGATTTCCTAAGCCAGACATTGCTTCCCTATCTGTGTTTAATAGCCCTTGATAGACCTTTCTTCTATGAATATATTTTCTTTTTTTTTTTTTTACTATTATTCTTTTGAGGGTTTTTTTTTTTTGCTGTTGTGTTAGGTTTTTTTTTTTTTTAAACCCAGTTACACCTTTGTCGTCCAGAGTATCCTGCTGCCAGGATCTATGCATTTACCAGCACTTGATTTCTTCCAGCATTTTATTGCCTAATCAGCATTACAGGGTACTTATACAAATCCCTGAGGTCAGATTTCTTATCTGCTCTCATTAATATTCTCTGAAAAATGCTCTACTTCACCATTAACCCTTCTTTGTTATGCACAAGAGATGTCTCAGTGCAAAAGCTGTGCAATCCTACTCAGTGTCTTGTTTCACTAAGAACTAGCCATTTTATTCCTGTCCTTAGCTTCCTATCCTTTATCTGTCCATTCTCTGTTGGTTTTTTTCCGAGAATTTAGGAATGCTGGACTGCCTTTATCACATCTTTAGTGACTGAAGCAAAGATCTGTTGGAAGTTGAAGAGGCACAGCTTTCTCTGCTAGTGTTGATTCTTCTCTTTACTAGTTGTGTTCTTCATTATAGTGTTATCTAGTTGGTTCTGGCAATCTTCTGCACGTCCTTTTCTTTTCTAAAGCATCTTTGGCTGTCACTTCAATTGACTGGTTTTTGGTTTTTTTTTTTTCCTGACTTACGTCCTCTCTAGAGGGCCCTTGTGTATATGTGAAAGCATCCCACATCTCCTATGGTATTTTTTGTGGCACAATTTCTCATTCTGAGCAATCTGTAATGCGTATCACCGCTCAGTTGTGAGCAGAACTTGCTCTCAATCTAGGACACATCGAGTCTTAGTATTAGAATGTCCTTGGCTGGACAGCAAGGCTTAACATTAACAGAGTGGTGTATTAGAGAGGTAGTGATCTGCGGTGTTATACAATTATTTCGTCTGTGTCTTCTCCAATTTGTTTTTTTTTAAATGTGTAGCACAAATGATTTCTGGGCTGCAGCATTTCAAGTCAAACAGAAGACACCGAGTTCCGGGAGCCAGAAACGTGAAATTATTCCTTAGTTCCTTCCATGGCACTCTCTTGTTCAGATGAGATCTTATGTGAGCTATCGGCAGGGTCTTTTCTGCTTTTCTTGGGGCTGAAAAAAACCTGAGTTAAAACTGTTCTGGTTTAGGACTTCTAAGAAATTGAAGAGAGCCCAGAAGACAGTCTTAAAAAGGAAACACTGTAGGGAAATGTACATCTTCAGATGAATAAAAACATGCTATGAAGCAGATATCCTCCAGTTATTCCTTGTGTTCATCAAGATTAAGACAAAAAGGAGTTTCCTTAAATTACATTAAGGTGTTTCATATCAGATACTAGTAAAGGTTTTCTGACAGTAGGAGCAGTAAAGTAGAGCACTGGTATGAATTAGAGTGGATATGAACATTTTTATGAACAGGCCAGACGAATGACAACTCTGATTTAAAACTTAGTTCTCCCTTAGCAAAGGATGGACTAGAATGCTTCTCGATGCCCTATGTCTTCTCTAGCAACCTTTTTTGCCAGGACAGGCGGCAGCCAGGGCTGTGCTGCATCGCCAGGTAGGCTGAGACCATTCTGTTAGGAGGAACCACACCCACCAGCTGCGTTTCTGTCCCCTTCCAGCACACTGACTGCAACCTCATAGTCAGGTCCTGGCTGAGGCTGTCATCTGTCATAGAATAACTTTATCTGTGAACATAAATTGCTGGATGTTATCTGTTGACTTGCTGTTTTTCTCACAGGCATCTGTTGGCTAGGATCCAGCAGCGCTGCATTAGAGAGGCTGAGAAGTCCTTGAGGTGGGGGTCATTTCCTGCTCAGCATTTGCAGAATTGAATATATGCCATGCCTAATTGACTTTATTAAGGGTCATCATCCGAGCAGACTATAATTTTCCAGGTTCTTTTATGAAGAGGTGTTAGTAAACAGAATTAGCAGATGTACTGTCTCCCTGCTGTTAGTTGCCACTAGGATTCATTCTTGATTGCAGTATAATGGGCTGTATTTTTGGTCTGCCCTGGATCTGTGCCTTCTGTAACAGGATGGTTATTTAATGCTTATACATGTCTTCCAGCTGGCAGGCACTCTCCCTTTTTTTGGCATAATTTCTTCCTATTTTTTTCATATATTTCCCGTACTAAGATGGTTCAAGGTGAAAAATACAAAAGTGATGGAAAAGAATGAAATGAGAAGGTGCCTACTTACAACTCTGAAGTGATTCTCTTTGAATCGGTAAAACCAGTCTTTGAAAAAATACACAGATAGATATATTTCTTCTCTGTTTTCAGAAATCATATTATTAATTTGTCAATGTACATCATTACAAGTTAGAAAATTTGGATCTGCAAATGTGTTTAATGTTAGTTACATCTAAATAGTAGTGTTGTGGGCATAGTTCATCACCTCTGCTATGTTAATGCTAGAAAAAGTTTGTATATGAATGAATAATTTATGCCTACACTAAATGAAAATGTAGATGGTTAGCAGAAGACACTGTTTTGTTAGCTGCTGCCTCACTTGCTAAGATGCCAGGAAGAAGAGCTGAACACATTGTTGGCAGAAAAGCTGGCAAATTAACCCAGACAAAAGAGTCCATCAAAAAGAAAAAAGTGGGAATTAAACTTGGCAGCCTATTTGCTTATATGGTCCAGGGGGAAAAATGGAAAACACGTATTTTTGCCAGAAAAAAAAGTGGAAAGTAAATTCAAAGAAAACCCAGAATTATCTTCTACAGGAAAAAAAAAGAAGTCAAGGAAGTCTTTGCTGATGTAAAGATAGTACAAATTGAATCTAAGCAAGCCGTAGGCTACCCTAGGCTAGCTTTAGAAGGTCAGGTTTCTCATTAGTGCACAATTACAAGAAGACTTAATTGAACCAGCCTTCATATCCTAACATTTGAAAATACTTTTATCTTTTTCTTGAGATTTTCCTAATAGAATTTTCTCTTGAATAATTGTACTCTTATAGTACAGGCTTTTTTAATTAAAGAAAAAATATCTCATACTATGAAACAAAATGAAGTGGGGAATTAAGGGCGTTGCAGCTGCTCAGTGGTGCGTTGTGGTGGTATGCTTTGCACACCCCAGAGAAATGAGGCAGTGAGGAGATGACCATTCGTGTTGTCCAAATTAAAGCCATTTTTGTCTGTGAGAACAGCAGTCATACTATACATAGATAAGAGCAGATATATCTACTCAAACCTTTACGTTTGGATGCTGGTTTGTGTACAGAGGTAAGTTCAGTTTCGATCTAAACATGTTAACTGGTGAGAACTCACTCCCTGGAGATGAAACTGAAGAAAATCCCTCTATTTCCAGGCTTTCCAAGGTTTTTTTCAAGTCACCTGAGCACTTGCAGGCAGCTCCCTCCACCCTTTCTCAAGATGTCTGATGGCTGTCTGATGGAATACCCCCTGCCTGGAGGGAAGGAGAGCTGTCTGGCCTCTTCTCCATCCATCGAGTCTCTGAGCTGGAGACTCAGAAGAGGAAAGTATAGCAGTCTTGCTCATGAGAGAGAGTACCATGCTAGAGAACGAACAAAATGGGAGTGCCAGTCGATGAGAAGCTCAACATGAGCCGGCAATGCACGCTGGCAGCCCAGAAAGCCAACCATGTCCTGAGCTGCATCCAAATAAGTGTGGGCAGCAGGTCGAGGGAGGTGATTCTGCCCCTTTCCTCTGCTCTCGTGAGACCCCACCTGGAATACTGCGTTCACCTCTGGACTCCCCAACACAAGAAGGACATGGAGATGTTGGAGCGAGTCCAGAGGAGGGCCACGCAGATGATCCGAGGGCTGGAACGCCTCTGCTGTGAAGACAGGCTGAGAGAATTGGGATTGTTCAGCCTGGAGAAGAGAAGGCTCCCGGGTGATCTTATTGCAGCCTTCCAGTACTTAAAGGGGGCCTACATGAAAGCTGGAGAGGGACTTTTTACAAGGGCATATAGTGATAAGGCAAGGGGTAATGGCTTTAAACTGAAAGAGAGTAGATTTAGATTAGATCTAAGAAAGAAATTTTTCATTCTGAGGTTGGTGAGGCACTAGAACAGGTTGCCCAGAGAAGTTGTGGATGCCCCATCCCTGGCAGTGTTCAAGGCCAGGTTGGATTGAGGCTTTGGGCAACCTGGTGTAGTGCAGGGTGTCCCTGCCTACGGCAGAGGGCTTGGAACTAGATGATCTTTGAGGTCCCTTCCAACCCAAACCATTCTATGATTCTATAAAATTGCTTCTTTTCCTTTAAGTTTATTTAGATTAAACATTGGAAACTTTTCAAAGCAGAGAACTTTGTTGCCTACTTTTTTAATATTTTTTTTTTCTTGTCTATGTGGTTGACTGGCTTCAAGCCAGCGTATTGGTGTTACTTGCTACCCAGACCAGTTACACCAGAAAGGGAGCTCTCTCTCAGAGGGAACAAAATGTCTTTGGAGCCTTTTGGCTTGCAGTAGCCTAGCTAGATGGCTAGTACAGAGAAGAACTGAAGTATGGGCACTTGAACGTTACCTCTGTCCGTAGCTGTCTGTTGTTTCACCAGAACTTTTGCGTATGTGATGACTTTTCATAAGTCCTTTCAAAAATAGCCCAGTGAATAATCAGGAAAGCATAGCAGGGTCCTATCCTCCCAGTTGTTTTTGTCATTTCCCAGGGAATCTCCAGGGGCTTTCTGCAAGACACCAGATTGGTCTTTGTAGCCCCTCACTACTGACAGCATGCTGCCACTGCCCCTTGGTTCCTGGGGCTTCCATTCACCCGTGGGAAAGCTAGTCATCTGTGAGCGAGAGACTTTATTGTAGCCTGACATGTCAAAGTGAGTGGTTGACTAAGGATTTGCTGACAGAAGTGATGGTTGTAAGAAGCATCTGAAAAATTGGGAGAGGAGAAGGGAAGAGAGTCTATTTCCAGATAATAAGTAGTAAAAAATTATTTGAAGGGGGGAAAAAACCCCAATCCATTTGTAAGAGCACATTGCAGGATAGCTACTGTTTTGAACTAACCTTTAAATAAGATGGCTGGAGGACAGCAGCTTGAATCAAATGAGCTGGCTCTACGGGATGCTTTTGCTCATCCAATGTGCTGCTGCTCAAGTCCCTGAAACTTTCTGAAAGATGTTCTTATCTCTTGTGCAGGCTGTTGCAGTGTCTCCTCTAGCAGTGCACTGGGCCTTACAGAAGTATGAGTGACGGGAGGATTCTTCTCTTTGTCCTCTAGTTGCTTTTGCTGCTGCTTTTTATCAAATACATGATTTAGCCGAAGGCAAAGAGCAGTTTGTTGAAGAAATGATAGTGAGCGTTTTCTGGGAATTAGAGATCAAGGATTTTTTTTTTAAAAGTGTATTTCAACTCCTGACAAATATGTGGAGGAAAGGAACTTGAATACCTGCAAAGGTGTGAAATGCCTGTGCAGCCTTTCAAGAGCTTTCAAGTGTATCGCTTCAAAAACAGACATGCCAAACAGGGAAGAATTGAAAGGAATATTGTCTGTGACTGAAAACTAGTTTTGAAATGCAAACCTTAGCTCAGCTTTCAAATATACTGTTTGTCAAAGGTAAAATGACATACCTCTTGACCTTTAAGCAGGAAAGCAATGGTTAAAGCCAGCTAGAAGAGGTCATCTTTGGGGAGCACATCCTGAGCTATTTGATTCCCCAGGCACTTCCCTGTTTCCTGCTCCAGTCCCCAAAATCCTGTCACTGGCCTCCATCTGCTGTAGCATCTGTCTTCACAGGGCAGACCTAAATCTGTTGCATGGACCCACCAGAAGATTAACTTTACTGTATGTCTCTCAGCTGTAGCCTCCTCTTTCGCAGCAGTTGAGATCCTCTTCAGGATGAAGCCCAAGGCCCCCCTCTGCTGTCTCATCAGTAACTGCTACGTGAGATCTTCCAGGTTGCTAAAAAGAGAGAAGTCCCTGGCATCAGTAGATTTCATGGTGCAACAGAAGAGATGCTGGGAGTGTAGGTGGCTCTTGTGACAGTATTTGTGCACAGGGGGACAGTCAGTGCTGGGGTGAAACAGCCACATGCTCTGGTGACTGTTTCACAGTCGTTGCAATGACCGTGTTTGAAAAAATGACTAAAAGAAATGAATGTGGCAACTGAAGTCATTAAAAATTGCCTGCATTGCTCCGAGGGGGACATGCCCTGCACAGCTGGAGTGCAGCAGTGCTGTGGTGGCATCGTGGCATTTCTGCGAGCAAGCCCCGCGTTGTTCACTTGTCTGGTAGAAGACCTGAAGGCAATGGAGGGAAAGAAAAGGAGTTCTGTTGCTTTTTGAGCTGGTGGAGCCTGCACAGGAGTTAAGGGGAAATCACAGCTGGTGCAAGGGCGTGTTTGGGGACAGAAAGCCATGTTTTGGTTAGCTGGCAGCTCTACCATCTCGTGGAGCTTCTCCCTGAAGTGCCCACTGCCTGCTCTGCAGCCTGCCACTGGTGTCCCAATAGACTTGTCCAGCTTGCTGTTGTCCCCAGAGGACCATCATCTCACCTAGTTTGGCACAATCCAGCCTGCCTGGCAGCCCTCCTAAGAGGGGCTCGGTACCACAATAGCATGGGCTGGGAAACACTTGGCTTTGGCTGTGTTGGCAGTGCTGGTTTGGAAAGTGATGCACAGCACCTGCCCACCCCACAGCAATCTGCTGCCAGTGCTGTTAGCATAGATGCTTGAAAAAATACCAAATGCCTCCAGAATTTGAAAGAAACGGGCCGTCTTGCTGCTGAGTGGCTCTAGTCATCTAAATGCTTGATTGAGATTGACTAGAAGCATTAAAGATCACCTAATGAAGTAAAAAGTTCTCTAATTGGGGTTAAAAATGTGTTGCATTATAGTTTATTTTCCATAAAAATATGTAAATAATTTGTGCTTCTGAAGATTTAGTAAGTTATGTTAGTTATATTTGAAAACCTTCATGACAACTGTATCTTGACTTTTCAATGTCTTTCTGCAGCCTTACGAAGTAGGAAGTTGTGCTTTTCTTTCTCTCATTTCATATTTACTCTCACAAGCCCTTTTCTGAGCCGTCACGTTTCTGTTTTCTTCTCCGTCACTCTATGGTGACCCAGAGCTCCCTAGCTGGGGTCAGAGAAAGCAGCAGACCTTTTTTTTTTTTCAGTGCGGTTGTATTTAGTTCATATGATGCAACGGTGTCCTCAGGATGTAACGGTCAGTTTGACCTCTTTACAAGCACCGAGCAAGTATGTGAGAAAACATTTTACAAGCTGCGAGAGGATTCTTGGGGGCTCTCAGCAGAGCAGAAGAATTTTCTCTGGCTGGCAATGGTGAGGACTAGACTGCGCTGCTGACTGTAGCAATGTATGAAGAACAGCCTTGTAAGCTGAAGTCACCGTAGACTGGGCTCACTCACTGTTTTTCTGCCTTATTTTATTTGGTTTCCTTTTATGGAAACTGGAAAGATACTCATTTAGGTCGCTGCTTCCTCTGTAGCCTTCATGACACACCTCAACTTCACATCTGCAGCCTACCTTCAGACTTAAGTAAGGAGCATGCACCATGGCCGGGCTGTAAGCAGGGTCTCCTGGTCTCACTGAAGTTGCAGTATCCAACAGCACAGGGCATGGAAAGACAACATGTCGTATTTTCTGTTTTGATTGTGAGAGAAAGGCCATTTTTATGGCTTCCCATAGATTAATGGATGATTAATGGAAAAATATTTGCAAGGCATATATGTATTTGAGTTATGATTCCTCATTTTGAATTGTTAGGAATACTAAGAATTACCGTGCATCCATGGCAGAATCTGATGTTTGTGTAATTTTTGATTGAGACACTGAGGATCAAGAAATAGGGAATACTTTGAAGCCCAAGAATTATTTATTTTTAAAAAAAACTTCAGGTGTTCCTTCTACTGGACAAAAGAAAATATTATTTCCCACAGTACTCTTGGAATTTTATATTAGAAGGAAAAAAAAAAATCAAACTCTCAAATCTAAGGTTACGTCTTTTTGTATATGGTACAGTATTTGCCATGATTTAAAGACAGTAACTTAAGTAAGTTGTTTATTGTTCTACAAAAATTAAAGTTTGCTCTTTTTGTGATAGCATTAAAATTCCCAAAGGAATTTTGTATCCATGAAATATTTTTGATCGTGTGCTGACTTCCTCTTATGACATGTGTGAACTCGCTATGGCAAATAAAACAGTTCTTTTGCTTTTAACTTTTAAAACATATATTAATGACACCCCTTCGATATATTTCTGATAGATCAGTAGTCTGGCTTGTTCAGTAGGGCACACTGTGATTATTATATGAAAACAGTTTTGCAGAAGAAGGAAGTAGACGTTACCAATTTACCGTTTCAGCCAAAATTGTAACAAGAGTAGAAAAATAGAGTACTATTAAAAAGAAGGATGGTTGCTGTAGTTACTTGCAGCCCCAGGGCTGGTTCCCAGGTGTCCCTCTGCCCTGCTGGAGACAGAAGCCCGGTGGGACATAAGCAGTGTGGATTGTAGCCAGGAGCTGAGGAGTAAAATAAAATAAAATTCCCCTTTCTTTGTTGTGGAGAGGTATGATCAAAGTAACTGTGTGTGTTTCTTTCTGTATCTTTCCTGGCTGTGTTGTTTGGTTTTTTTTACAAGGCTCCTCCAGTGGTTTAAATGAGCAAGGCTGTCATCTGTCACCTTGCAATTTTTTGTCTCACGTAAAAACCTTTCGGCCCTGAAAGATCTGTGTCCTGCTGGGAAGACATGCTCTTACTGGGAAATGTGGCTTTAATGTTGCTTAAGGTAACAGAATAACACTGTCTAGAATAACATCATTTCACCTTAGCTTTCCATGCTCAGAAAAAAATCAGCAATTCCTGTAAGTCCTGCTAGCAGCTGAGGAACAGCTTCCTGCAGGTGCATTTAAGTTTTGTAATGACTAGCACACCTCAGGCTAACCTCTCTTTTGCCCCACCTCTTGGTCAAAAACTGTGATTTTACGTCTCGTGGAGCTGCGTAATTATCATTGAGTAAAGTTTCCTCTGAGGGTATGGATGGTGGCTGGTGATTTATTTCACAGATTCCTGATACAGTAAAATGGGAAAGGTGAACAGGTGCTGCAGATGCATCAGGATGCTCCAGCAGCTGTGACACAGATCCCAGCAGTGGTGGTAAACAGAGACTGGAAAGGGGCAATGCTTCTACTGTGGAGAAAACCTAGTGCTTCTGATGTCAGAACGTGAAATGTGTGCTGTTGTGTGGCGAAAAAATTGTAGGTTTTTATGAAAGCATACCTGGCCTTTACCTTAAACCTTGAGTGCATCATCGAGGAGGGGGAAGGTTTTTGTCTCTCATCCTTTTGCATTCATTCCACAAACCAAATTTGAAGTTAATTACCACTCGATAGTTTATATTAGTGTCATCCCGGTTATTTCAGTGATCCTACAACAGCTTAGCCTAAAAAGGAATATTAAAAATCTCTTTTTATATAAATAGAAGCTGTTCATTTGTTAAAGTTGTAGGATTTTTCACGTGAATTTACGTTGCTTTTATTGTATGGATGTTTCTCTGGCCATATTAAGCAATTATTGTTTTCCGAATGATGAGAAGGTCCTCTGTTACACTTTTGTGTTGAGTGTTGATACTTATCTGTCTCAGGGAATATTTTCTGACTCACTGTATTCATTATTCTTGAAAAGCAGCAGTAAGTTTCTTTGTTGTGAGTTAATGTCTGTTCACCTTTGCATGAGAGTGAGAAAAGAGGAATGGTTCTTGATGTTACTAATGATTTTTAAATCTTACTTAGGTGTTTCTGCCTTTCTATTAATTCATCAATCAAGTGCAAGCTGCCTTGGACATAATTCAAAGTAACGTCAGGACAATATTTCAGATTTTTTAAAATCCAAACAATTTATGAATTCATTGCAGGTCTCTGCAGGTTCTTATGGAACCTGAAAATATGTATCCCTGAAAACGTCTGGTGGTGTCTATAGTAAAAGCAGAATAAACCTTTAAAGAACTGTCATTTTAAATTTTTGTTAAAAAACCCTATCGGGATGATAGGAGGAACATATGCGTGTCCCACCAGTAGATTTCTTACTAATATTCGTAACATTGAGAATGGGGGCCTGGTTAGTTTCAGCTCAGAGCCTTGAATGTCAAAATTAAGGTCTTGACTGTAACTCTTTGGGTATGTATTTAAGGCAAGCCATTCTCAGTACGCTCACATAGACTGGGAGAAGCAGGGGAGATGGGTTGTTTGTATCTCAATTGGCAATTTTTATGTTGTTTTCTCTGATGGTTCCTCACTTTGTGATTTATTTCCCAGCCCAGGATCTTCTGATGTGCTTGTAAAATCTGATTTATGTAAGCATAAGACAGAAGAGGAAACAGGAATGTACATTAAAAGGTTTACAAACCCAAACGTGCCACTAATGATGTTAGGCACGAGGGCTGAAGTTCTGAGAAGAGCTTTTCTGCGCTGAGATCTCAGAAGCAAGTGGTGCGACTGGGGGCCTGGACCCCACGCTGCCCTGGGGAGAGCAGGGGATGATGCTCTTCATGTCTCCCACACTGCTGAGCGCTTCCATCTTGGCAGAGGACATGTTACCCACTGAAGTGTTCTCTGTCGCGTTTTATTTATTTGATGAAGTATGGATTTGATTAGTCATTGGTTTGACATTGGTGTGTATCAAGTCCATTACATCATAAAAGCATGTGTCTTTAAATAAGAATGAACATTGGTTTTGCAAAGATGAGATCCTTTCATCTTTGCTTATGTTGTCTTGTGCTTTTTTTTTTTTTTTGCCCTATACGTCTCTGGAGTCAGTGGATCTGCTTGCAGAGTAAGGGTCTGTTAGACTGGATAAGGACAGTAGATTTCAATCCCAGTTGCAGGTATGGTTATTATTGCACTTGAGTAAAGCTAGATATGGAATACAGCTCCTCAGGGTTCAGTAGCTATTTCTAGTCTTTGAAAAATGATAAATAGCTGCCAGCTAGATGGATGATAAATCAGGAAAATGATAAATACTTTCTAATAAGCCCCTTTTCTCAGTGAGGGTTTACACAGTAGGCTCAATTCTAAACATCTGAGTAATGTACAGAATTGTAATCAAAAGTGATGTATATTTTGATATCAAGAGTAAGCTGTGCAAATTACAGTTTACGTTTGTTCATTCTAGTCATTCAATGAAGCAAAATTAAAAAAATAAAGAAAATAATTGTTGTCTCAATTTGATTTATTCTGACTACTTCGGGTTTCCCCCAGGGTGTATTTAGAAGAAAGAAGAGTCTGAAAATAATCTCCTAAATATCTTAAATATAACTCAACATGAAAGTTGATCCATGTGTCCTGCTTTGAATCATGCAGTAATCTCAATATAATGTGTTATTTGCAGCAAGAAAAAACAAAATGTTATTTGCGCTATAGAACAAAATAACTTTTTTTTTTCTCATGCAACTTTCTAATGATATTTAGAAGTAGTGAAATAACCAGTAGGTGATTTTCAAGGTATTTGGTATAGCCTCAGCACAATTCTTTATTCCCAAATGACTACATAAAGTATGAGATAAAGAAAACACTTGTTACTAGAGAAAGACAAATGCAGTATTCAACTTGTGGGGTTTTTTTTTTTTCCCTCTACCTCACAGGACATTAATGTATGTATCCTTGAAAACTACCCTGAATGTTCCAATCCCAGGTTATTTTACATCATACCATATTTCTGTGGACAGCATCCAAGATGCAGGTAAATATGTACAAGGTATCCCAGTTTGTTCAGCAATAGCTATTGCCAATATTTTGTCAAAAACCGATAATAAAGAGGCAACAGTTATTTGAAGTACAAGAGAAAAGTGTAAGCACAACGTAGTGCTGTATGTGGTAACTGCACACATATATTTTGGAGTAAGGAGGATAATGCAAATGTAGGACTATTCTTTTTTTCTTGATTTAATACTTGAATAATTCATCAAATCTGGATATATTTACATGAATTTTTCTTGTCTGGGTTGGCAAAGTGAGAATGGCAGTAACCGTATATGCTCCTTACTCAGTTTACCTGCACTGTAATTCTGTAATACATGTTTTAGCTCTGCTCAGCTGCTTGTATCAGGCCTATATCTGAGGAACGCTGGGTTTCTATGTCCATGTAAGAAATAGTAATCATACTTAAATCTATGTAAAGTGCAGCATTCTACTGCGGTAATTGACAGGGTGGGAAACAGGCCGGTAGCCTTCTGTGTGGTATTCACTGGGTAACAGCAAGCAGTGTGGTTGCTCATAGAAGTTCTCCTGATGTTGTTCAGGAATGCTGCCACCCCTTAGCACCCTTCGTCACTCGGGGAAGTCATTTCTCCCATGAAATGGGTCGTGCTTCCAAGTCAAAATACAGGAGTTCGCAAGTTTGAGCTTATAAATAACTTGGTGAACGATATCTTCAGAACAGAGTACTTCCACACAGTCATTAATCTCCTTTTAATGTGATCATGTTTTTACATGCAAAACCAATACTAGATGTTGTGCAGAAAAGCTCGGTAAGCCACTCAGGTTTGGTAGTGGGGGTTTTATGTTCTGTTAGAAGTACAGCGCTGAATAATTTTTTATTCAGTTGTGTTCTTGGATTGAATTTCTGAAATAAATGCATATTTAAACTTTATTTTTCCTCTTCTCCCTCTCTCTCCCTCCATTAATTTCATACAGGGAGCCTGGTGAATGGGCCCTTGAAAGAGCAAAGCTGAACGTTAATGAAAATTTTCTGCTTGTGGGCATTCTGGAGGAGCTGGAGGATGTGCTGCTTTTATTAGAAAGATTCTTACCTCATTATTTCAAGGATGTGCTTAGCATCTACAAAAACCCAGGTAACTTTTTCCATTAAAGAGCTATTCTTATAGAAGCTTCGACAAAATCTGCGTGGTTGCTGAAAGGTGTATATTTATGTCTTGTTCAGTCAATGAAGAGATTTATCTGCCTTTTAGAGAGCAGGTTTGATTGATGGGGAAGGGTTCATGCTCTGCTTTTATTCTTAATGTTACTGTGTGGTTTTCATTCCTGGGCAAGCACTTGGTGCTCCAGTGATCTTGCTACATGCCAGAAAGCTTCCCATTTACTGCTAGAATAGCTTTTTCTTCTTTTAATTGTCATACTCAGCTCTCAAATAATACTGATAAAATATTCTCAAAATGGTTTCAGCAATATCTACTTAAGTAAACCTTCAAGAAATGGTTTGGGGAGCTGCAGGCTTTGGAGGTTCTCCCCTACTAGGATATTTATTTTCCCTCAACCTTGACTAAGAGTTGAAATGAAATGAACCTTCAGTTAAACTGAGTTTAGGTAAAGTACAAATAAGAACACATATTTACAGCATTTTAAGTACAAAGCATGCTGAGGAAAAAGACTTAGGAGACTTGAGTAGAGAAATGAAAACAGCACTTAATCTACCCCTTCATTTGTTCCCCATGGTCAATCTGAAAAGGTTCTCTCTTCTCTGCGTCAGTCCATCACTCCCAATGCTTATTTATTGCTAACTTCTTTAGAAGAGAGTCTTGTGTCATATGCCTAAACCAAGAAATATGATGCTTCTATGGGGCTGTGCATGTCACTCCGGCAGAACTGATTTCCTGCTTACATTTGACTGGGACATCAACATCGTATGAACCAAGGAGGGGTAGATTCTCCCTTCTTATTTGATGATTCAGTTGCATTCATGTCAGTGGGAAATGCCTACAGCCACTGAAACTTGTGTTTTGTACCAAGTTGTATATTAAAAACACATGGATCAAAATTTGAGTATGTTTGTAATGCATGCAGCTGATGGCTGGCTTTTGACTGAGAGCAGCTATCACAGTAATCAGTCACTTTGGAGAAATTATGGTTTTCTCTCCATAACTAGGAATTATGGGTGACTGTCCACCAATCCCTGCTTCCAGGATGCATCTTTGAAAATTTTGGATTTAGCAATGATACAGATATTACAGGGAAAGTGTAGCATTCCTCCTCTGAACAGGATTTTCAGTGGGTCATTATCTACTTGCAATAAGGCAGTTAAGGTGGCTATTTAGAAAGTATGAGTGTTACTTTGTTGTGGTGCTATATCCAGCTATAGAGCTATTTTGCTCGATTACAGACAGGAAGAGAGCATGGTATGGTATTGACATAAGAGATCCAATTATGGATCAGTTATTTCTCTTTTCTTTGTAAATTAAAAAAATAAAAATACCTACATTTGTAGTATGTAGAAGTCTTCCAAAAGGTTTGCGCTGTTCAGTCTCCAGGGTTTTCCCATGTGAATGTTAGATGAGAGGGAGGCGGGGCATCAATAAAAGGATGGTCTCTCTGCAATGAGCAGACTTTTCTTGGGGAATCTATAGGACTTCCTCAGCTGTTCTATGCACCATATATTTTCACTTCTCTTACAATGGGGGAGGCTAAGAAACAGCACACAGGCTCTCGGTTTTTATCAGGGTGCCCTAGAAATCATCAGGTGTGAAACAAGCAATCTCTCAGAACCTTTAAGTGCTGGATAACCTTTCTCTTCTCTGTGTATATTCCAGTATCTGGGGAGATTTGATGTCCTATTTCAGAACAGTGATTTCCTCTGGGATTTCATGTGTAAGACTGATCTTGTGTCATGTCTGAAGACTCATCTCTTTCCTTTAGTATTCCCCATGAGGATTAAACTTTTGTTTTATTTTTCCCATTCACTTTTTGACAAGGAATTTTTCTGTTTAGAAAGGAAACAGTTTCCTTGTGTTAACTCTCTCCTCCTCTTTTCATGCATGTGTATGTTTGGGATTTTTTTTCCAGTCATAATTATTTTCAGGTTATTTCTGAGTTCGTGCTAACACTTACAAAAAACTTAGGAGATTCAGACAGAAAGAAAAAAAAATTATTAAAAAATCCAAGTGCTGTGTAAGATATCCTATATCATTCTCCTCTGGGCACCTTAGACCTGATCTGCAACACCCTCTGCTGTTGCATCGTAAAAATCATAGAATCATAGAATCATAGAATGGTTAGGGCTGGAAGGGACCTTCAAAGGTCATCTAGTCCAACCCCCCTGCAACAAACAGGGATATCTCCAACTAGATCAGGTTGCTCAGGGCCTTGTCCAACCTGGCCTTGAACATCTCCAGGGATGGAGCATCCACCACCTCTCTGGGCAACCTGTTCCAGTGTTCTACCACTCTCATAGTAAAAAATTTTTTCCTAATATCCAACCTGAACCTACCTCCCTCTATTTTAAAACCATTACCCCTTGTCCTATCATAACTGGCCCTCCTGAACAGCCTCTCCCCATCTTTCCTGTAGGCCCCCTTGAGGTACTGGAAGACCGCTATAAGGTCACCCCGGAGCCTCCTCTTCTCCAGGCTGAACAGCCCCAACTCTTTCAGCCTGTCCTCATAGGAAAGGTGCTCCAGCCCTCTTATCATCTTCGTGGCCCTCCTCTGGACCCTCTCCAACTGGTCCATGTCCTTCTTATGTTGGGGGCTCCAGAACTGGACGCAGTACTCCAAGTGAGGTCTCACAAGGGCAGAGTAGAGGGGGAGAATCACCTCCCTCGACCTGCTGGCCACACTCCTCTTGATGCAGCCCAGGACGCGGTTGGCCTTCTGGGCCGCAAGAGCACATTGCCGGCTCATATTGAGCTTCTCGTCCACCAGTACTCCCAAGTCCTTCTCCTCAGGGCTGCTCTCGATCCAATCACCACCCAGTCTGTATTTATGCCTGGGATTGCCACGACCCAGATGTAGGACCTTGCATTTGGCCTGGTTAAACTTCATGAGGTTGGTACGGGCCCACCTCTCCAGCCTGTCAAGGTCCCTCTGGATGGCATCCCTCCCTTCCAGCGTGTCAACGGCACCACACAGCTTGGTGTCATCGGCGAACTTGCTGAGGGTGCACTCCATGCCACTGTCCACGTCACCGACAAAGATGTTGAAGAGGGTCGGGCCCAACACGGACCCCTGAGGGACGCCACTCGTGACTGGTCTCCACTTGGACATTGAGCCGTTGACCACTACTCTCTGAGTGCGGCCATTGAGCCAATTCCTTATCCACCGAGTGGTCCATCCATCAAACCCATGACTCTCTAATTTAGAGAGAAGAATGTCGTGCGGGACAGTGTCAAAAGCTTTGCACAAGTCCAGGTAGATGACATCCATTGGTCGACCCTTGTCCACCGATGCTGTCACCCCATCGTAAAAGGCCACCAAGTTGGTCAGGCACGATCTGCCTTTGGTGAAGCCATGTTGGCTGTCACCCACCACCTCCTTGCTCTCCATGTGCCTTAGCATGGTAAAGTGCTGGGAAGAAGAGATGTTACTTTGCCCAGCTGTGTGGTGATCCCACAAAGCAGCAGATACTTTGGGCCAGAACTGACCTTTTGTTGCAACTAACACTTGCAGATTAAATCTATACAGTTTACAGTTTTGTCTGCTGACCTGTTGCTCCACCTGAGATACTCTTATGACAGTCTTTCCTTTTCCTGTATAAAGAAAGTAAAGCTTTTCCAGAACTTTTATCAGTTTAATATATTGAGATGAGAGTAAAGACAGTAAAAGACGGTGCACTGAAAGGTGATTTGCTTCCAGGTCAGTGAATCTCTGCACCGAAGTCCACTCCAATAAGCAGTTCTGGATTAGACACAATTCAAAAACTGTGTTTGTAGAACTGCTTAGAAATGGAAAGTAACTGCAGGAAGGCAATTTCCGTCCAGTGTTGCTTTAGTGGATTGCGTAGCTTAAAAAGCAGAGTGGGAAATTGGTGATTGCTGTCCCACCAATATCATAATCTAAACCAAATTAAAACACCTACCTTTTGCTTTAGAAAGCAAACTGCTGGATTTTTTCAAACCCATAAATTCACAGGTGAATTTATGATACATCTGTGGGGGTTCTGGGTTAAACCCCTTCTTCTTCCCAAAGTTGGGACCCTCCCTCATTACACGTGCTTTGGTAGGTACCAGATTACTACAGCTCCCATCCAAGCAAGCTTCTTGTTATTGGGAACCTTCAGTAAAGGCTGATGCTAATAGAAATAAGGAAATCTGGAAACTTTTTCTCATCTCTGTTTCTTTTAACCATGCAAGCCATATTCAATCTTTGTTTCTTCTGTATTTATAGTAAAATTTCTCATCTGAGACAGCATATAACAACATTTATTAAGGAACTCTTGTTCAGTGTCCTCCTCCTAGCTAGAAGACAAAGTCTGTAGCCTTTTTACCTTCAAAAATACTTTGCTGCTATTGTTCTGAAGCAGAAGATCAGTAAAACTGTGGCTCTATCGATCAGATAGATAGTGGGACATTTACATCAGAGAGCATAGAAATGTGAGTGTGGGTATGTAATGACATACATGGCGTATGTAATGACACAGATAACTGCTTACTGCAATATGACTTGAGTGCTTTTGTCAGTGATGCTAATGATTTGTTTTACATAGGCTGGCAGAAGGAAATTGGGAAGAAAGGTAAAATGTAAAAAAATTAAAGAGAGTGAAATGCAGTTGACTTGTTGAGACGTTATTACTAACAGTTGGTTATTGAGACTTTTAATATATTTTGCATGCCAGCTGCTGTTTATTTGTTCTGTGCCAGCTTTTTCTTTTCTTTTTGACAGTATGACATTTTGAAATGCACACCAATTTTTCTCAAATTTCTTGAGTTTAAAAAAGTTCAGAATTCTGCATGACAGGAAATTTTAGTGTCAGAGGACACTAGGAAGATAATTTTCTTCATTGCCTTAATAAAAACGTTGCCTTCAGCTAATCCATATGCCAAATATTTTGACTTGCGTGCATTATAACAATGTGCAACAAAATATGAAAGCTCCTTGTGGTGCTGAACTTTTCATTGGAACCTATCTGGTTTTATCCTGTAAAATACTGTAGCCCTATAGGCTTCCTGTTTTTCTCCTTTTCCACTCTCTCCTTGAAATTAAATATTTTCTTAATGTTGACACCAAGTCAAGAATTGCAAAAGGACTTTTTTGATTCCTGTCTTGTCCAAAGTGACACACTCTTCTTGCCTTGACAGCCAGAGCTGCCTTGACAAGAGATCAAAAGAGGCAAGGAACAGGGGGGGGTTGGTCCTGGAATAGATAGATGATTGATAGATGGGTAGAATATATTAAAAATATATATATTACTGTGTTTACTAGATTTCTTTGCTAACACAGTAAAATTTCCTCAAAATATTGTCTTTTTTCCCCAGCGTTGGAACAGGTAGGGTCCAGTTGCAGAGCCTTGGAGTATATTTACTTCACAATTTGGAAGTATTCCTTAACTCTTTGAAAGGCTTGAAATAGTTATAGCATAACTTTGCAGGTAAAATCTCCCCTTGCTCTCAAGAGCACAACCGAAGGAAAAATAATTGGTCAGTCTGGTTCATTTTTGCTGGCTGTAGCTCACTTCTGTAGCCTGGCTGGTAGCCAGAAAGCAGAGAATACTTACACAGTTTCTTTTGAAATGGGCATGTGTGAGTTTTGTGGCTTTGGTGGTTCTAAGAGGCAAAAAATACGCACTATACACAGCAAATCATAGAATTTTCTTCTGCCTTGTCAACTTCTGTGGCATTCGGTGAAAGTTAACAGCATCTAATGTAAAAGAATAGGCAATAAAATGTTTTTTATCACTTCAGAAGTAGCCCATATCCTCTCACTTTTCTGCAGGAGTTCATAGATTTTGACATCAGAAGCCCTATGAAAACACTTCTTCCCAATACCAGAAAAAAAATCTTTGTTTCTTGAAAGTTATGTTTGGAGTGGAGAATGTGTAGACCTTACCCTAAAGCAAGAAGACTGACTTAAGCTTTTCAAACAGTGAATTTTATTGAGTGCAATGAAATTACTCATGCTGTCAGCTGGAAGAAAATATGTTGTTCAGGTAAACTGTAAAATGCAATACAAATGTGATTCTCCTTAAGAATCACATTTACAGGGAATGTAAATGTGATTCTTCTCCTTAAGAATCACATTTACAGGGAATGTTTTTAACTGTAGCAGTAGCATTATCCAGGGTAATATAAACTTGCTGATTTTTTAGATCGATTCTGTTCATGAATACTTACGACAGTGTCTTGATGCTTTCTGTTTATAAGCTTCCCCTTCTCTTTAAACCCAGCAAGGAGGGAGGTGCTGCCATTTATCATTATTGCAAGGCTGAGGTCTTGTGAGGCAGATGGTGAAGCATTTTTTTATGGTATTAGGAAATGGGTGGGATCAGTCCTAGAAGCCTTTACACCGTGCTGAAGATTGCTGTGGCAGGGCGGCACTGAAGGTGGGACATGCCTTCAGATGGTTCCTGTGCTGGAAGTGGAAAAGAGCGTTTTCCCACTCCTTGTCAAAATGAAACTCTTTGCAAGTGAAGGCGGCTGAGAGAGGCTTTTATTTCTTTCCTTATCTCCTCTTCCAGGCCATCACTTTTTTTAGCAGTGCTCCCTGTAGTCTGATACCTTCAGTACTAAATTCTTGTGGCAGCCTTTCTCCCACACTGTTCTTAGGCTGCTCTAGCACGATATGAATGCTATGCATTTGGAAATTTTCAGGAACTGAGAGTCGTTGCTGGAAGAGTTGCTGTGATGTGAAGAAAGCAAAGGGAGGGAGGGAAGATCCCACTCTTTGTTTTTTTTCCTCTGAGGAACTGGAATGGATGTCTTTGCAGGCACAACCTCCAAGAGCATAAGCTCTGCATAAGAAATGTTGAAGTGTGATGGAAGGAGTTAGTGCTTTTTGTGCAGTGTCCTTAAATAGTGATCATCTTATATTCTGCCTTTGTTCGGAACAAAATGAAAGTAATGAAAAAATTAGGACAAGCGATCTGCAGCTTCTAATAGTCTGACTGCTTCTCATGAGCCATACTTTCTGGAGAGAGTTGTGACTGGTATGTGGAAAGGGAATATATTGGTTCATCTCTTGTGCACAAATGCACAACTTTTCTTTCTCCTACAAGCATCTGCTCTCATGATGTGAGAGTAGAAGCAACTTGGATCAGATTCAATTAAAATTGAGATAATTTTTTTTTTTGCATCGCTTTTATGCATCTGCTACATTCTTAAAACAGAATTTGAGAAAACTTTGAGCACATTCAAATGTTCAAAAACTTTGGAGACTTCAAACATGCTGTCTTTTCTTTTGCCTCACACTCTAAACCAGTTTTGCGCTTTCCCTAAATAATACTCTCAATAGAAATCACTGTGTATGAAAGTTTTCTACAGAAGAGGAAAACTCTAAATTTTGTGTGGAGGTAAAACATGAGGTTGGACTTGAGAAGTAACTAACAGTGTAACATTTCCGTGCCACGTTCCCATGCGTTATGTGAAGCAAAATAACTGTATGTATGACTTAAAAAGTTTTGTCCAGAAGGTGGTGTAATCTGCCTACTTTTTCAGGACTTTCAGGGGACTTGAACGCTGTGCCAGTGGTTATAGCACATGTGAATTTACATTCTGCCTGGGTGGCGTTTTCTTCTTTATCACCCAACATCCTGTCCTGAAAATAGAAAATAAAAATAGGAAATGTGAACAAACTGTTCCTTTCTTCTCCCTCTGAAGTCTGAACTTTACAAATTATTTAGAAGAATGCTCTAAACCAATGTGTATGCTAAAGGCATTAAGCTCTAGGAAGAGTGTTTAATTTTATTTTTGTTTTTTGTATTGTAAAACAAATCCTAGTTCTCTGTATGCAAGAAAGGCAGGAAAGAGGAAGAGTCACAGTGCATATCCCTGTGGACATTTGTTCCCAATTAGGTTGATAGCATCTAGGACATTCTGCACATATGATTTACTCCTTGGTTTGTTTTATAAAGCTGAAGGTAATACCAAAAGCTGTAGATACATTATTTAGCTCTTCAGCAATGAAAATACAAGGTTTGGAGAATAGATACGAAACCAGACTGCCTGATCTGGGATGCCTCAAAGTTATTGGATGCACCAATCAGTTATAAGCACAATCAGCGGAAGTACCATTTCCTTTTCCAATTCCATAAAAGGAAAATATGTTGTTTTCTGTCTTTCAGAGCTTTCAAATGTTGTGAATAAACTATGCAGTTTTAAGAATAGAATCATAGAATCATTTAGGTTGGAAGATCCCTTGAAGATCATCAAGCCCAAACCTTAGCCTAACACTGCCAAGTCCACCACTAAACTATGGCCCTAAGCGCCACATCTACATGTCTTTTAAGTACTTCCAGGGATGGTGACTCAACCGCTTCCCTGGGCAGCCTGTTCCAATGCTTGACAACTCTTTCTGTGAAGAAATTTTTGCCTAATATCCAATCTAAACTTCCCTTGGTGCGACTTGAGGCCATTTCCTCTCGTCCTGTTGCTTGTTTACTTGGGAGAAGAGACCAACACTCACCTTACTACAGCCTCCTTTCAGGTAGTTGTAGAGAGTGGTAAGGTCTCCCCTCAGCCTCCTTTTCTCCAGGTTAAACAACCGCAGTTCCCTCAGCAGCTTCTCATAGGACTTGTGCTCTAGATCCTTCACCATCTTCGTTCCCCTTCTTTGGACACGCTCCAGCACCTCAATGTCTTTTGTGTAGTGAGGGGCCCAAAACTGAACACAGTATTTGAGGTGCAGCTTCACCAGTGCCGAGTACAGGGGGACAATCACTTTTCTAGTCCTGCTGGCCACACTACTTCTGATACAAGCCGGGATGCTGTTGGCCACCTTGGCCATCTGGCCACACTGCTGGCTCATATTCAGCTGGCTGTCGACCAAAACCCCTAGGTCCTTTTCTGCCAGACAGCTTTCCAGCCGCTCTTCACCAAGCCTATAGTGGAGATCCAAATGCAGGGCCTGACACTGAGCCTTGTAGAACCGCATACAATTGGTCTTGACGCATTGATCCAGCCTGTTCAGATCCCTCTACAGACCCTTCCTACCCTCAAGCAGATCAACACTCCCACCCAACATGATGTCGTCTGCAAACGTACTGAGGATGCACTCAATCACCTCATCAGATCATTGATAAAAGATATTAAACAGAACTGGCCCTGATACGGAGCCCTGGGGAACACCACTTGTGACCAGCCGCCAACCGGATTTAACTCCATTTACCACAACTCATTGGACTCACACTTGCCATCTGGGTCGTGGCAATCCCAGGCACAAATACAGACTGGGTGGTGAATGGATCGAGAGCAGCCCTGAGGAGAAGGACTTGGGAGTACTGGTGGACGAGAAGCTCAATATGAGCCGGCAATGTGCTCTTGCGGCCCAGAAGGCCAACCGTGTCCTGGGCTGCATCAAGAGGAGCGTGGCCAGCAGGTCAAGAGAGGTGATTCTCCCCCTCTACTCTGCCCTCGTGAGACCTCACCTGGAGTACTGTGTCCAGTTCTGGAGCCTCCAACATAAGAAGGACATGGACCAGTTGGAGAGGGTCCAGAGGAGGGCCACGAAGATGATAAGAGGGCTGGAGCACCTTTCCTATGAGGACAGGCTGAAAGAGTTGGGGCTGTTCAGCCTGGAGAAGAGGAGGCTCCGGGGTGACCTTATAGCAGTCTTCCAGTACCTCAAGGGGGCCTACAAGAAAGATGGGGAGAGGCTGTTCAGGAGGGCCTGTTGTGATAGGACAAGGGGTAATGGTTTTAAAATCGAGGGAGGTAGATTCAGATTGGACATTAGGAAAAATTTTTTACCATGAGAGTTGTAGAACACTGGAACAGGTTGCCCAGAGAGGTGGTGGATGCCTGGAGACGTTCAAGGCCAGGTTGGACGAGGCCCTGAGCAACCTGATCTAGTTGGAGATATCCCTGTTCCTTGCAGGGGGGTTGGACTAGATGACCTTTGAAGGTCCCTTCCAGCCCTAACCATTCTATGATTCTATGACTCGGCCATCCAGCCAGTTTTTTACCCAGCGAACCATACGCCCAGCATATAGGAGTTCTTGGAAGGATTTGATCACTTCTGGGCTTTCTCAGGACTCTGTGTTTTTCAAAAGATCTGATAGGTCTTTGGAAGATTTGTCTCAGAAGCTTCTCTGTGGCAAGTTCTGCAGCAAAGATTGGCGACTCATAACAGCTGCGGTTCTTGTTCTGCTGAGGAAGGTGAAGCTGCTCCAGACTATGTGTGTGTGTTGCATGAGAGGCATAACTGTGGCACCAAAAGATTTATCCAAGATAGTATCAGTCTCATTGCTAAAATATGAGCAACAGCAAAGGTGTGGCAAGAGAGTTTGGTGTGGCTTTCCAAGACCACATGGAGCTTGTATGCACCCAGGTTCAAGTCTGCTGTATGTACTGTTCCCTGCTAGCGTGTACTTGTTAGATTGGAATTACCTCGTACATGCATGGTTTCGCAGCAGAGCATTTGCCTATAAATACATCTTGAGGCCTAAAATGAATGGTGCATTTTGTAGCTGACAGCCTGACATGACAATGACACTCACTCCAGGTAAATCAGCTCCCTGAGCTTACGGTACAGGGAAGTATGATTTACAGGTGCATCTACCAAACATGCTACTATGGTTCTGCTTTCTCCTACAGTTGAGTGGTTGACTTTGTAAGTACAGCAGCACCAACAATAATCACTTAGATCAGATGAGAAACTGACATATTTTATATTGACAAATTGGGATCGTGGGCATGGTTCATGAATGAGGAGGGCCAGTGTTGATCCACAGTGCCCTGCCCAGCGCTTCTGGCATTTGAGGAGGTTGGCCACCTTCCAGGTATCACCACTGAATATGTCAAAGAAAAATATGGTTTCTCTGTTTGCCAGTTAAAATGCAGATTTTTAAATCCTAATTTTAAGCTTGGATTTTCGTGGGAGTTGAATTTGTAAAAACTCTGCTTAGAATGAGTTGTAGTGGAAGGTGAAATCCATGTTCCCTTAAATAATCCTTTGAAAAACCTAGATCAAATGTTTCTCTTCTACAAAAGTTTCTGGACACGTGAGCTCATAGACTGGCTCTGACAATCTACAATGTATTGTAGAGATAGGCTAAGTATTTTCTCATTTTTCTGCAGTCTGCTACCTTTTTCCTGTTCCTCTCCACCATGTTCTTCATATTGCTGTTTCCCAACAACTGGCAAGGTCTTTACTTGAAACCAAACATGCTTTATTTTTTTGCATGCTCTTGCCTGAGCCTCTCTGTCATGAGTAGAGTTTCCCCTCTCTAAACTTTCTGTATAACGCATTTATACTTGTAGGATTATGAAGGCTGAGACTCCTTAATGGCATCGTCTTCATCTTTTAGTGCAATTCCAAAAGACTTCAGCCTCCAGATTTTGCATTTCATCCCACATCTTCATGATGCTTGCATTGTTTCAATTTCCTTTCATCAGATCTATTGATGGGCTGTCTGGTTTTGGACTAAACCCACACAGATGTAATTTCATACTTTGTTGCAGTAAAAACAAAACTTATTTGTGGTCTAAATCTCAAGGGACCAGTCAGCTAAGCCCTTGCATCCCACGTATCAAGGATTCGTGTGCATTTTTTCGTGTGTCAGGATATCATTTTGAAGGGTTGGTGCTGGTGTCTTTCAAGCAACTGTCATGTGTATCTAATGAGCATATCAGTCACTAGAGATGTTGCGGTTTATAACAGTGCTCTGGCTGTTCATTTGAGGTTGATTCCCTGATGCATCTTTTGAATGTTTCCTGTTCTTGGTATAACAAAATGAAAAACCCATGGACAAGCAGCTTTGTTAAAGCTCTGACACAGAGGGAAGGCTGCATTCGGTTACAGCATTAGCTATATCTCATAAATAATCCAGGGTCACTGATGACGAAATACCACAAACTTTAATGACAGACAATTAAAGCTTGCAACGACAGTTCATTCCTTCTTGAGTAACTTACTAAATAAAATCATAATACTATTTTAATCAGTAACATTCCAGCTGAACCTCTGTTGCTGCTTCTGCTTTTAAAATGGCATTTGAATAAAAATTATAGCAGTAACAGCTTATGTAAATTGCTTCTTTGACAACTTTGATCTCTCTTCAGGCAGCAGAAGGCATAGAGGAGGAGGTGAACAGCCGTTAAATCCCAGTTAATAGGTGTATTTCTGTTCCCAGCTGCAGCTTCAGTACATTTGCACAGGTCTTCATTTCACCTACGTGGAAACAAACAAGTTGCACAAGGTGACTGAGGCTGGAATCTGAAAAACTTTTGTTAATAATAGGACCAAAACAACTGAGAATTTAGCTCGATCGTCATTGTGTCCCACAGAATGTTTTCAAGGTCAGTGTTTGGGGAGGAACATCTTTTAATGAAAACTGAGCATATTTGGCATTGAAGACACAGGAACAATATGGAGCAGATCCCAGAGCTGACTATTCACTTTGCTTTTAGGAGCATAATCTTATTTTCAGTTTTAAAAGAAGGCTGTTGTATTTTTCCCTCAGGCTAATCGTAAGTCCTGCCCATTGTATCAGCAATAGAATAGGCTACAGGTTAAACTGATTATTCTTCTCCCTGAGGTATATTAAATTGTTCTTATCTCAACCCACGAGTCTCCTTACCTTTACCCCTCCAATTCTCTCCCCTGTCCCACTGAGGGCAGAGGAGGTGAGCGAGTGCCTGCCTGCTGGGCTAAAACCATGACAGGCATCCTGCAAGAGCAACGTGAGTACTGTGAGACAGTATCTTCGATGGTTCACAAATGTTTTGAAAAATACTGAAGGTGAAGTAACTACAGAAAATAAATCTAATTATAAAATAGCTTTTACCTATCATTTTTGTACAGTAGAGACGAGCAGCCATTCCTAAGGAATTACTTGGGTGTTCACATAAACATTGCCATTTAAACCCAAACTTTTACAGTGGTACAAATGAGCTGCTATAATAATTAAAATGCTGTAATAATTAAAATGAGGAAAACATGAAAGAGCATAAATTCTGACAAGGTAGGTGTGAAATTACAGCAAGGCACTTTCTGATGTGTTGCTTGCTAAAGGCATTAAAGCTACTACCAAAAGTTTTTTTTCAACCATATCAGAACTAGGTGGCCCACCAGAGAGTTGAGGAGAGGGTAACTGGGAGAGGTAGCAAGGAAGCATTCTCAGGGAAGACATGTCCCCAATGTACATCTGTAAATAGACCAGTTACTCCCAGAGAGCACACTGTATTGCACTCCAAGTCATCTTAAGACCACTGTTGTTACTGATAGAAAAGAAGGGAAAGAATTAATAGAATAAATTTCAGCAAAGTGCAAGGGTTGGCATTTGATTTCCAAGTTCTAAGAATTAAATGAAAGAAAGATAGTAACAGTATGGCTCTCAGCTCCTACACAGGTATTCTTTTGGTATGTCTCTCAGCCATCACTCCTGAGGGGATAATCTGCTCACTTGAGCATAGCTTCACACCATACCTGTGCTCTTTCCTCTGAGCCCTATTGCTATACCTGCCCTGGAGGCAGTTTGTAGTACTAGAGAGCTGACCCCTTGCTATTCCAAGAGTGAGTCGTTCTTGGAGTTTATGCTCCCTGCTTCCTTTCTTGGTTGGAATTTCCTAGCCTTTTTGATCCGTTCCTCTTGAAAACGTGCTCTCCAAGAGGTATAGCAAGAGAAGAGGTTTTTACTAAGTATAGGTAGGAAGATTCCTTTTTTCTTCTCTCATTCTGTTCTTGGAGTGGAATCACAAATTTACAAAAGTAGTAAGAGAGAGTGTCCTCCCACCGCTGCTCTCCAGGCTCATCTTCCCTGTCTCCTCTCTCTCTTCCAAATTACATTCCCATTGTGTTCTTTAATTAGTATCTTCTTTCCAGTTGGGCTGCTTTTTCTATCTCCAACATTTGCACAATTGTTACTGCACTTTATAAATCTCATCTTTTGAGTTGTACAGTTTGGACTCAATTTGAATAACTTTTCAGCTACTTGCAGATGCCGTCTATAATAGAGATAACAGATTTGGTGTTAGGGTGTGGTGTTTTTTTCTCCTCAGCTATCTTTCCTTCTTGGCAGTGTCAGTGCTGCTGTTAGAGCTAATATTCACCAAGGATCTCTTTGAAACTGAAATTGCTGACTCTGCAGTGTGTCCTGTCATTCAATCAGCAGCTATTTTGGAAGAATGGAAGGTAGTTAACATGACTCCAAGCTTTTAAAGGGCTGCAGTGGTCATCTGGACAGCAACATATGAAAGAACCCAATTTATGTACTGGTAGGAACTATAATAAATAGGATTAATAGAGAGTTGGGAAGAGTTAGTGTGGCGTTTGTAGAGCTTCACAAATCAACTAGTTCCTTAAAGAAGTCAGCAGGCACAGGGATATGAGATGGTACAGGTGTGATTTTCAGCAGAATGTCTGTCCAAAAGCGCTTTGAGAAAGTAAGTTGTCAGGATATGAGAAAGAATATTCTCCTGCAGAGTAAAATTGGTTAAAGAGGTAGATATTAACTGTTTGGTAGTCTCCCTTTACTTTAAACAAGCAGGGGAGTCCTGCAAGAACTATGCTCCAGCCTGGGATAGCTATTCTCTTAAAAAGATGAGACTGAGGTGAGAGAGGTCACTGCCAATATGAAATTACCAGGAAGCAACAAGAACAACACTGAAGTGTTTTACTAGTTGTAACAAAGCAACGCATTAAAATTCAGCTTATGCGCAGTTGAGGAGGTCCGTCCTTAGCACCCAGGACCACAGTCCACTGATGCTTTGGGTCCTGGCCTGCGTCCAGGTTGGTAGGAAAGTGCACAGATTGTCAGATGGGTGAGCATTTTTTTCTGCACAGGGAAGCAGTGCCCTTCAGATCGCCCTAGCCACTGGACAGCAACATTTCCATGGCAAAGAAATTTTTATGTGAAGTTAGATCAAGCCATGGCTCAGTTTTTCCAGATGGCGGAAAATGATGATGCAGGACAGAAGGGTTAAATCCTGGCTAGATCTCAAGTGCAGCTGAAGGAAAGACGTTCACATTTGAGGTGCTGCCTTAGCTGCAAAGCAGGGAGGTCATACAGCTGTAGTTCTGATCTACGTTTAATTGTACGTGATTCAGGAGCATCAGTACATACCTGCTCTTGCTCCAATTTATCCGTTCTCTTTCAAGTCTGTGTTCTGGGTAAGCAAAAGGTGGCCAGGATGACTGTGAAGCCAAACAAAGGTAATTTTCTGTAGAAACACCAGGCCTCGTTTGCCAGCTAGATTACTAGAGGAAGAAAGAAACTGTTGAGTTGGTCTCTGGTTTTCTAGCAGTGAGCAGCAGCTGTTTTGGTAGCAGTAGCAGCAGCTCATATAACAAATGTTTCACGATGAATGCAAACAAAAGCCAGCCCTGAAATTCCAGCTCCACTATGTACACATAAAACATAAAACCAGTTCAAAATAACTTAACTACTCAACTTAAGGGATTTTTTTCTCCCCCCTCCAAATAAATTCCATATGAGCATTAGTGTTTGGTCTGCTCGGTTCTCCAGGGCTCACCCAGAAAACATTTTTATCATACAGGCTAAGGGCAGAAAGTGAGCATAAAAACAGACCAGGAAAAAATATTTTTAAAAGAAGTGCACGTGCAAAGAGGTGTGTGGTTTGGGAGAAGGTTTTGAGAATGCCAAACATGCTTATTGGTTTGAAATTACTGCTGATGTTTGTGAATTGGCTGAATTCACTGGCCTCCAAAGTAGGTCTTGGAGGAATTCTTCATGCAATTTGCATGCACCTCCATGCAATTTGGTTTCTGAAGATGACTTGTGGTTTTCAAGGCATCTACGTGTTAGAAGAGTGTTTTGTCCTCTAGCATGAATGTCTTTCCAGATAGCTAGTGGGAGGATTTCTGGGGAATGCAAGTTGCTGATGAATGCATACTCAGGGGAAATGAGGATATTGAAGAGAAAGAAAAAAACAATAATTGGAGGCTTAGGAGGAATAGAAGAGCTGTCCAGGGGGCAGTGCCTTAAACTGTCATCTTCCTCCAATTGCTCAAGTTAAAACAAGAAGTAAACCCCAGCATATACCCATCCCTCCCTGCTTTGCTGCTTGCCGTTGCGTCTGTTGTCTGCCCACGCAAGTGCTCCCACTCTGTTCTCAGGCCCTGAAATATTCTCTTTTCACAATCAATTTGCTTTCCCCATGGCTTTCTTTGACTCCTTTGGTCTTTATTCCCTGTAACTATGGGATTAATCAGCTCTGTGCACCCACCATAGGAAGAAACCCTATTTCTTGCATTCTGCCAGATCAATGATAAAACAATACACTGTATTCCTGTGTCTTTTGCAGTATGATTCCATCTAATATTTTTTGTGTAGTGAAAATCTTAAACAAAGTCATTGTAGCAGTCTGTCTTCTTTCATAGTGTTTCTTTTAATTGAATTTTAGAGGGTCTATGAAGTTGTGTTACTGTGTGTTGTATTGCTGCAAGTTAAGTGTACACGCGTACTTGTAAGTCATTACGAGTATTACATCTTTGGTATTACAAGGCATGCAAATGCAGGGCTTAGAACAAAATCCGCGTGCTTGTCTTGATCTTTGCTTCTCCTGCTGCTTGACTGCTTTGATTCATTTCCAAACAATCAGCTACTACCTTATTAGATTTCTTGCTTTTTATAGAGTGGAAGGGGGAAAAGGAAGTGGATAAAGAGCACTGTTGGACCTAGCAAAAAAAGAGGCAAGAAAGGGTGGGTTGTTTCATTGTTTGCTGTGTCTAGCCAGAAAGAAGTGCAACACAAGTTACTGAGAGAGCCCAGTGGCTGTTTGTGTTGGGCCTGTGTTGAGGGAAGACGTGGAGCACGCTGACATTGCTGCAGCAGGGTATTTGGTGCATGCCTGCCTCGCAAGAAGCACGTGTGTGCACAGTCTGGCCAGAGTCCCTGGTGCTTTGCAGAGCTGCGCTCTCGGGGCGTTTGGGATGTTAGCAAGTTTGGAGGTGTACTGCTTGGGCAAGTACATGTGCTTTTTCTGTTACATAAAATGAGAGAGTGGGATTAATGCGTGGCTGATATGTAATATACATCTCCTAAAAGCTAGTGGAAATTGGACGTGACAGGAAGGAGAGTGTAGCCAAAGCAAATTTATTTAAAACGTTGAATGAAAATATTCACAGAAAACTCTGTTTTAACCTAAATACCACTAAATATTTTGCTAGGCATTGAAGTCTTTTTTTTATTTTTTAAATTTTTTTCCACTTTCCACTGTCCCTGTAAGTGCTCTGCCAGTTTAACAGTAGCTTTGACTGATCTTTGAAGGGTCTTCAGGCAGTTGACAAACCTGATTTACTTCACTGGATATTGACATTAAGTAATGTCAGGTGCTTAAATTATGTGTCAGGAAAACTGAACTCACTGCATGATCAGCGAAGAGAGGTAAATGGCTGTTTATCTCTCTGGAGGTTTGTTTGATGCCCTTAGTGGCTGCCTGGAGTTCAGCAGCAGGAATATTTCTCACTCCTGCTGGTACACAGTTGGGTAGAGAGGGATGTTGTCAAGGAGTTGGCATGCAACGGTGTTTGTAGGAGCAAGGATGGAATATGCATATAAAAACAAAATTTATGTCATGCCTTCTTAGTGCTGTCTTTGTCTATCCAGTACATAGATCTGTGCTGTTGAGTGTTGTCTGAGTTAAGCTTTTGGTGGAATTTTGGGGGTTTTTTTGGAGGATGTTTATTTGAGGGTTTTTTAGCACCCCTGGTACTATCCTTTCCTGCAGTGTTTCCAGGAGCAAAGTCTATGACCTAGTTCCCTGTGGGGCAAAGAAACACAGCAGAAGCCCAGGGCTTCCTTGCCAAGAGCAAAGGAGCTAAATGAAGAAGAAAATCTATTCTAGTAAACTCTCAAGAAATCCCTGCGTGGTGACCAAAGCAGCTGCTAGAAGTGCTTAGAGTGAGTGAGCTGCAGAAGATGGGAAACCTGGGGAAGGAGTTTGGATAGTAAAACTATGAAGGGATCTAGAAGAGGGTGAAGCATGGCAGACCAGCTAGGGTAGGGGACAACGGTCAAACCAACCTGCTCAGGTATTTGGCAGTGAGGTAATTTCACCAGTTGCTTCTTCCATGTTCTCTTCAAGATTTTTTTGAATGCAGCATGTGAGATGCGTCTCTGGTCTTGCACTGTTCACAGGTTATGTTTCAGTGTTTGAGAAGTCCTCAATCTGTTTTTCTGCACTGAATCCTGGTTCGCAGGACTAGCGTTTGTCTGGTTTCATCATAATAGTATCTGGTAATAGATATGCTTTCCATGTCGTCCTAAGGGTTATTATTTCAGGACTCGTGGATCTTTCAGGTGTGGGGTTTTTTTCCCCTCTAAATTCTTATCCTATCCATTCCCATTCTTAATTTAGTTCAGTAAGTGGTAAATTCAGTAGTAAATTCGAGTGCCTGTGATTGCAATTAAAAGCCATTGTGGAGGACAGGGTATAATCTGGGAATCCTGGATGCCAAATAGGACTTTGAAGCGATCATGATCTTTCCTTGTTTTGAGTACTTAGTTTAGCCCATTATTTTGTGTGTTATACCAATTGATTTTCTGTAATGACCAGGTGAGATGCTTAGCATGGAGAAGGTATACTCTTTTTAAGCACAGTGAGACAGATTTCTCTTGTTAAGTTTATTTTGTTTGGTTTGAAAATGGCAAATTCTTCTTTCCAGTGAGCATGTTGAAAAAGGGTGAGGTGAGTGCTGTTAGTGTCCAAGCCCTTGAAAGAAAGACATTATCCTGATAGGCATATATATACACACATCCCAATATACATGTATATACATCCCAATATACCAAGAACAGCTCCCATGAGACTGCAAACCGTTTTTGTAGTCAACCGTTTTCAGCTCTTATTGGCTGAAAATAACAGGAACAAATTGCAGCCTGTACAACTTTGCCTGTTTGGTGCAGCTATGCCAATGCAGGTGGCTGATAGCAAGAAACCTCAGTCTGTTGTCTTATACTTTAGCAAACAGCTTACCAAAAATGTCAGCCCAGTTCATCTAGAACAGAAGAGTGGTGAAGTTCCAAAGCATATTTGTCTATATATTGAATTTCAGCATTTACTTGGCATTGCCTTCTGCTGCTGGTGGAATACAGTATGTGGTCCCTGGTAGACTCCAGTACTTCGTGCAGTTGTAGGACACATTATTTAGCCTATTTTAAGGGCAGGCTCACCACTTAGCCAAAGGTTCTGCTTTGAATCGCTGCAAATTATTTTCCTTGGTGCATGTTTTTGCAAACTACTTGTAGAAATCAATTATTTGAGTTCCTGCTTAATTCAGCTATTTAATTCACAGGCTGCTTCTGTTATGCTTCCAGACCACATCTCCGTGTACATCACACTCGTTCAATAGGTTTTTTCTTAACAGAAATAAAAAGTTAGCACATAGACACTTTGTATCTCATGTACAGAAAGGGAAAAACTCCAAGTGCTACACATCTTTTCATATTTTATACACATGTGTGAGTAATTTTGTGAAGAAATGGCACATGATACATTGGTATGTTTTATTAGCAATTGGCAATGCCAGACTAACATTTTAATTTCAAAGTAGTGGTAGAATTTACACAGATTGCCACTAAAATCAAAGGGCAAATCTAGCACCGCATCCCTATTTCTAAGTCTTAGCAGACAGACTGGATAATCAAAGGCAAAAGAGATACAACAAAAGTATTTTGATAAACAGATGTCACCCACTTTAAAGCGTTGAATCTCAGTTTAACTTTTCCCATGCTACATAAATAGTCCCTTCACTTCCTTCAGCCTTGTGGTTTTTCATTTCCCACTGTTATTCAGACCAAATGAAAAAAAAAAAAAAAGTGTAGTGTAGTTACAAGGACTCTATATTTGCTCGGTTTAGGGGCTTTCGTTTCTTCAATAATGTACTTAGCAAAATTAAATGCTCTGGGAATGTGCCAGAAATGCTGTCAACCACTGTGGCAAGCAGATGGATGAAGTTTCAGCTGAACGTGATGTGCCCGGGTTACCGTGTTTGTTTAGAAACTGATGACCATAGTTGCTGGCCACACCAGAGTAGCCTGTGAGGAATGTATTTTTAAAGAGCTCGGAGTCACAAATTCATATTCCCAGCACCTGCGGGCTTAAAGGAGAACTTGGCCTCCATGTAGATACTGAACTGGGTTCTGGGGCTCGTATACTCAGCACTAAGACAAGACCCAGTTGCATGCATTGTTCTCCCAATGAGTGCTGAGCCTAGGTCGAACATGCGCCTCGGGGCCGTGTTGCCATGTGTAAGTGCATATATACATCCAACGTGGCAGGTGTCTCTTCTGCATAAAGTTAACGCCAAGCCTCTCAGAGATGAATTTTTGATTTTTTGGACAGGCCTTTACAAAGCTCCCTTGATTTTTTTAATTTTTTTTTCCCCATTGTTTTTGTTGCTATGGAAACCCTGAATGTACCATTCTTTCAGATAACTTTTTCATCATGTTTTCCACAGAACTTCATTAAAATACTCTGTTAAAAAAAAAAAAAAAGAAAAAGAATATATTCAGTAGTGCATTCTCTGCAGATTTTAAAAAGCTGATCATTTATGGTTTCTAGATTTCTTTGAACTGTTTGGCAGGAGTGAAAATTAGGTATTTATTCTTCTCTTAAGCTTAGCAAATTGAACAGGATTTTATAGATTCAGAATCCAGTTGGGATGGGAATTTTCATTAGTTTTTAACAAAAAATGTAAAAGATTGATTGTTTTGGGGATAATCTATTGAAATTGGACACTGAAATATCAACTCTTGGTTCTTAAGGATATTCTCTATGTTACTTTACCAGATAAGTTAAATTTACTTACAAGTTCCCCTCTTACCTCTAGAACTAGCTTATGAAGTTGAAGAAACCTTTTGCCCTGAATTGCTTTTATTGTTAAAGTAAAAGTAAAGTAAAGTATTCTCAGTTTGTGCTTTGGGACAAGCAACAGTTCAAATCTGTGGTAAAGACACATAGGTTGTCATTTACTTCTGATTCTTAAGTATGAAAAAAGTTAAAAGTAGTTATATTGTATGGCTTTTTAGCCACAAATTGCACCATTTTCCATGAATTATTTGTAGCTCTAACCCCACCATCTCAAAAAGAATCCAACAGAATTTGAAAAGATACAAAGCAGGAGCAAGCGAAGTGGTCACAGACATGGAATGGCTTTCATAGGAAAAGAAACTTAATAAATAGACCTCTGTGTTTGGAAAAGAGACAACTGAAGTGGGATATGCTAAAAACAAAAAATGAACCATGCAAAGAGATTGAATGCAGAATGATTAGTCTTGTTTTCTCAGGGAGAATCAGATATTTAAAGTTTAAAATAGACATAAAGGGTTAGGTGGTCTTGGTTGTGTTTTTCTTTTTAAAGCAATAAACAACTATAGTGTGAAACTCCATGCAACACACCATGCTGATGACCAAAACCTTGGTAGGTTTGTGAAACAGCTGCCTTCATGGAGAAGTTCATTGTGTCACTACATTCAGTAGCCATCCATGCAGCTTCTGACTCTCAGAGTGCATAACTGCTGAGCAGCAGAAGCTGGAAGAGGGTGCTAGGGGAAGACAGCTCTGTGCACCTGCCACTCCTCCTCCAAGCATCCACTACTGGCCACCATTCAAATAGTTAGTGATGCTTAGTGACTAAGTGAGTGCTTCATCTGATCCATTGCGCCTGTTACATGCATTGTGTATGTATTTCAAGTGTATTTTAAATTTCCTAGAGACAAGTGTGACAGGTTTGCCCACACCTGACAGCAGGGTTTTACTCCTGAAATGTAAATATGAGGTAAATAATAATGGGAGGTGCATGTTGGCCACTAAACACAAATGTATAAACTTCCTACGTATATCCTTATCTAACTCTTGTTTCTATCTATTCTTCTTTCTCTCATTTCTTCTAAACTCTTAGCATAGAAACTGCATCCATTTCTCATTTATATGCATATATCTACATTCTTCCATCTTATCTGTGTCTGTCCTAAAATGTATTAGTCTATGCTTTCTGATTTGTTTGGCTTAGAGGGACTTGCCAATACTACACTGTCAATGCGATAACCCGCAATAAAATCTGTTCCCCTGGCAGCTTCATCCTAGGGCTTATGGAGGTTCTAGGATTTGAACTGGCTTTGCTCTCTGGAGTAAAAATTTGCAGTGTCTTTGTCTGGCACCAGCAAAGATGATAGGGCAAGAAGTCAGGTGGCCCAGAAGTCAGATGGCCTACAAGTTGCTGAAAAGTTGAAGACCCAACCTCAGAGGAAAGCACAAAACAGTGGCTTTTTATCTACACTGCCAAAAGTGAAGGGTAAACATTTAACTTGTGTCACAGTGGCCACATTAACACAATTCAAGTGGTGACCTGGGTGCCAAAGTGGCACCATGAGGGTAGGGGCAGCCTCAGCTGAAGTTCTGCCTGTGGTACCAGAGAGAGGAGTGACTGGGAGTGAGAAACTGGGAATGTCTCTGGTCCTGCTTTCAGTGTGCTAGCTCTGGATGGGTTCAAGCCCATCTTCACAGTTCATATAACTATCTTCATAGCAGCCTATATACTGCTGGGTTTGGGATTTTTGGCTAAAACCAGTGTTTTGGCTGTTGCTGAGCAGAGCCCACACAGCATCAAGGCCATCTCTGCTTCTTTCTCTGCTCCCTCAGTCAGTAGGATGGGGATTGGCAGGAGGTTGGGAGGGGACGCAGCCAGGAAAGCTGACCCAAATCGGTCCAAGGGATAGTCCATACCATATAACGTCATATTCGGCAATAAAAGCAAAGGTAGAGGAGGAAGAAGGGTGCTTTTGGCTTCCAAGGTGGCCATTGCTCAAAGACTGGCTGGGCACTGGTCTGTCTGTGGGAGGTGGTGAGTGACTTCCTTTGCATTGCTTGACCCCCCCCAACCTATTAATCTGTATTTATCTCTACCCACAAGTTTTCTCACTTTTGTTATTCCTGTTCTCTCCTTCGTCTCATTCTGGGGGCAGGGGGAGTGAGCAAGCTGCTGCATAGGTGCTTGGCTGCTGGCCAGGGTCATCCGAGCACAGCAGGGTTTCTCTCTCTATCTTGATGCAACTCGTAACATTGTCTGTCTTGTGAATAATGTTGGGGCCTTTATTTTGCCACTCCTGAAGATTGCAATGTAGAAAATTGTAATATTCTTCAACAAAAGCCTGGTTTGTTGCAGGTTTAGTGTTCTTTTTAGTAACTTCACTCACTCTCAAAATTGATTTTTCTTGAAGAGCTCTTCCTAATTGCTCTCTCATCCTTCCTGGTTTCTGTCCTATTTTATCCTCGTTCAGAGATGTTAACGTTTACATGTGCCCATAAATACTGAAACGGAAAAAGACAGCAGGTCATTTTATCTCCTATTTTCTTAAGCACAAGGGAAATTTTTGTGCCGTATAACCTTGAAGCACGGTAGTCAATATGTCAGGGCTAGTCTTCTCATTAAATCAAAACACTGCAGTCATGCTGGAAACTTTGATACTAGCCAGTCTCTCTAACACTGGAATGAAACTACTGATTGAAACACTGCAGGCATAAGACAATTTGCAGGACTAAGAGCAGAAACAGTGGCTTTTCATACCCTGTAAATCTTTCGTACTGATTCATGGGTGTTTTCACAGTACTTAGCTAATTCCTTTAACCTGCAATAGAGTTAAGGCTACTGAGAATATGCTTCCTGTAAACAAGGATAGATGGGAGAATGATGTACCCGTGTATCTGTTCCCTGTCAGCACAGTAGTGCTAAATGCAAGTTGAATTAAAAAGGATTGTTGAGCAAACTCCTGTTTCCTCAATGGATTGCTCTTGGTGCTGACACACATGAGCAAGAATGGTCAAGGTGTGCTGGAGCTGATCATGTAAGTCACTGAAGGACAAGAGGTACTACAGTGGAGGGTGTCTTTGCTGCTGGCTGGTGCAGATGGACGGGGTGCATAGGGAGGCCTTCATCTGCAAAGGTCTTTGTCTCGTAAGTATGTGTTGGAAATGCCATTTTCCCCCTCTTTCGGGAGGAGAATCTATTGCCTGAAATACAGAGAAAGTACGTGAAATCTCAATGGTGTTTGAACAGCATCTAAGCACCTAAAAATGTCCTGTATTAATTTATATTAACCTGGGCAGATTAAAATCACACTTCTCCTTGAATTGGGGCCTGCTTCCGAAAGCTGTGAGACATATAAGTAATTGCTAGGGGAAGTCTCCTGCCACAGCTCACTGAGACACCGCATCCTGTGATACAGCCTCTGAGGCAGCTCACCTCACCCCAGCGCTTCACTGCTCAGAGGCAAACGGATCACACCAGACCTAGGGATTTTCTTCTACCTTTTTCAAGTCCTCATCCCTCACTTGTGGTTGTGCTGCTAAAGAAGTTCTGAGGTTGACATGAAGAGCCACTGCATCTCTGCGTACCCTCTGCAACAGCATCTGCCTCAGAGGTTTCAGAGAGGGCCATGACCTCTCAGCTTGCAGCAAACCTCGTGTCCCATGTTCCCCACTGCAGACCAGGGCTGCAGGCTCTGTTACAGAGATGCAAAAAGCCCAGATGTGAATTCACCTTGACTTGGATTTAATGACTTTGTGGAAATCCAGCAGGAGCCTCAGTCACTGTGAAGTCCTGAGATAGCTAAATGTTTGGCTTATCTATCTGTCAGACTTTTCAAGGTCTGCTAGGTGCATAGAAATTTCTGTCTTTTTATGAGTGAGGACACTTGCCCTTCGTGTGAGCATATTAGTGCAGGCACGGAGGGGAGCATTGAGTTACCTGGGGCTTCCTGGAAGGAGGAAAGATGCATTCTTGTTTCTGGTTCATAGTAACCTTGGGGGACGTAAAGACCCTGGCAGCCTTAGGGCTGAGCCCTGTTGAGACATTATACTTTGCCTTCTAGCCTGCACGGTAGAGGACCAAGACGTTCCCTCTCTGGGAAAAGCATGGGGTGAGAATTGCATTAGCCACACTAGGAGATTACTCTCCTCTCCCAGGACTTCCAGTTAATACAATTCTCCTTCTTTTTATTTTTTTCTCTTGCTGAAACAAGTCTGCCTGTGTTAAACAACGGACCCTTTTCCTCAGTTTTGGCCAGAGGAGGAAGCCTTTGTCCCAAGACCCTGGCGGCTGGCCAAGGCAGTCGGGCTGTGGGCCAGGAGGGGGTGAACTTGAAAGGAACAGTGTGTTGTTTCTGCTCTGGTAGCATTCTTCCTTCCTCACCAGTGCCTCAGCCCCTGGCTGCCTTCAGTCGTTCATTATACACAAAAGAACCTAAGGGCAAAAGAGAGAATTTTCTTTTGACCGCCTGTAACTTGCAATAATAAGAAATAAAGCAATTTCAGGACTTTCAGTTGTCTGTATGCAGACTAGTTGGGAGTAAATCTTCTTAGAACTGGCAACTGTCTCACAATAGAAAAGGTAACGGATAGGTTTTTTTTTCCCCTCCATTTTACTAGCAGCTTTCATACAAAAATGTACATCTTCTGGTCCTGTATACCCTATCAGTAGTGGTTTTACCATAGCAGTGCATACATTTTATTATTGGCCATTATTTTAGTCCTAGTTATACATTTTTGCTTTTGTTTCTCATTTCAGTAGTTATTCTTATGTAAAGCTATAAACAGTCAGATGTATGCTCTCAGGAGAAATGAAGAGGCAGCACTTAGAATTAATAATTTTTTAAGGCCATGTTCTCACACTTTTTAAAAAAAAAAAAGTAGTGTTACTTCATATTCCTGCAAAGCCTGATACTGTAGGGTGGTGATCACTAGGTTTGAACAGCCAATGACTGGAAAAGGTAGCAAATTAGGTGTTCAGACATCTTCCAAAAATGACATTCACATTGAGATATCTCAAAGGCACTGACAAAAGGACTTTCGCAAGCGGTGCTTCTGACTTGGAAGCTGACACATACAAGACGTTTGGAACTTGCATCTAAGACTTAAACAGATCATTGAGTCCTTCAGCTTGGTTTCTTGTGTGCTACAGGCCACACAGTTTCTCTTACTTCTGCAGAGATCAGTAACTGGAGTTGGTTAAGTTACCCAGCCTTGATGTAAAAACACCAAGTGATAGCAAATCAACTCGTTTTGTTTCTAGTGATTAGTCACCTTCACCACTTTAAAAAGCTGTGCCTTAACTTCCAGTCCGCATTTCTCTGGTTTCTGCTTCCAGCCCTTCAGTATCCGTAGTCTTCTCACCATGAAAATATGCAGATGCTGTAAACAAGTCACCTCTCAATCTTCTTTTTTTTTGGTAAGCTGACCAGAATGAATTTATCATCTTTCTCCAAAGTGTTCCTTCCAACCCCAGTATTTATTCTGAGGGTGTTTTCATACCCCGTCTGATTTAGGATGTGGTTACAAAACACAATGCCATATGCCAGTGTTGCACTCATCAATACTATATATGGAAATAAAGACACCTCCATCTCGCTCCATCCCTCTTAGACATCTTAAGCTTGCACAGCATGCCTCTTCCATAGCTTCCTTTTTGTGGACAAAAATCACAGATAGCAATCACCTACTGTGACTTGAAACACGAAGGCAAGATACCTACTCTAGGTTCTGAAGCCTCAGGCTGTATCTCTGCAGATTTTCTGTATAACATACCTGTGGTGAAGCTTTTCCTGCTCATGAGCACTGCTGAAATTTGTCTCAATCACTGCAACTTTCTCTTCTCTCTGCAAAAAAATAAGAACATGAGTATCTGCATAACCTACTATGCAACACTATTCACAAGCAATCTGAAGGAACCTATTTTTAAATTGTAGTTTTGTCAGATCCAGATTTGACTGGATCCATTCAATAATACTTACACAGCTATAAAAGATACATTAGAAATTGCACATGAACTGCAACCATAGCAATTCTTTCGGCAACTCGAACTAGAGAATCCTGGCATTTCCTCTGCAGATGACTTTGGTTTTGGCACCTCCAACTCTGCCTCGTTCAACTTAAAAATTGCTTAATGGCAATAAAAGTACCTGACCGCATGCTCATAAGAATCCACCTTCTCACTCTACCAATGTGGTTTAATTTTCAGCTTTTTTTTTTTTCCCCTTCTGTGTTAGCATACCTTTACTGGGAATGCAACATTAAAGTGCACCAAATAAAGGAATCTTTTAGAAGATCCTGTTGAGATTTGTTATCTGATCATGTGTGAGATACAGCATGTTTCCAGGCTGGGGCAGCAGCAGAGGCAGTGCATGGTACAGGAGAGTCAGCCAAGGTGTCCCCACGCAGCTGGAATTCCATGTTGTTGAATCCACAGTTCTGAACTGGTAGGAGCAAACGCATAACACCATGAAGTTTCCAAGAGGAGAGTTGGAGATTTCATGATATATACTTCCTAGTTGGAGAAGAGACCTCAGAGAGTGATGGCTGTTTACGAAGTATGGAGAAAGTTATATATTTGCATTGCTGAGTGTGTTGTAAGGCAAATGTTTCAGAATAGTGATATAATGCTTTTAATAGCTTAAGTAGTATTTCAGAGCACTGTTGAACGCGTATCATTGTTACATTGTCCAGCTGACAGCCAGACCAGTGCAGTGTTGACCTGTGCAATATATTTCAAGTATATGTTGCTTGCATACTTTGTACATTTATCACTAACTTTATTCTTTCTTTTTTTTTCCATGTTTCTTCCTTGTTCTGATTTTGTGCCATGCCTCTGTGCTGTTTACATCCTTGAGCACTAGTAGTTGATGTTGTATCTTTCAGATTATATCTGTGAGCACTTCCTGGCTAATCTCTGTTTTGCATCCCTCTGTTTTGAATCCCTCTGTTTTTCTCTGCCAGCTTGTCATTCTCTGAGGTCCCTACATTTTGTCCATGTTAATGTTAATAATGAAATTATATTAGGTTCACAGTGACGTTATTCTTCCCTCTGGTTTCCTTATTCATTGTAATGGTAAGAAAGAAGAAAGAGCATTGCTGTAACTGTCTCACCTCCTTGAGCCTCTGTCATTAGCAGCCACATCATTTTGCAGTGTCTGTCCTAACTGCAGTCTGGTGTATTTGCTCTCAAGATCCCTGTTTGATAAATAGGACATCCGACATGCCTAGGATTGCAGGTCTCTGGAGTTCTGGGTGTTTTGATGACCCCTGGAGAGCTATCGTTTCAGAGAGATCCATATCTGACCTTTAGGAGATGGGACATTTCTGTGTGCCAGTGGGATGAGTTCTCCTAATCCCCTGGAGTTAGGGATTGTTCCACTGGAGTTAGGGATTGTTCCATGTCATCAAAGCAGCGCAATAATTCAGGAAAGGAATGCTAAAACAAAGCAAGCATTGTTAGTGAGCCTAGCGTAATTGTCCTCAGTATGCATGAGTGTCTAATCTTTATCTACATGTTGTTAAAATTTACACCTTATTTTGTTGATGTGAATAACAAAGAAGAGGGTAAACTAGCAGTGAGGAGGTTAATAATTGAGATTTGTAGTATTTCAGACAGATAAAGCTAGTAGATGCTATGGGACAAATTATCACTTTTTCATCAGCTTTGGTTTTTAATACACTCCCAGTCGGTTTTCTCCACTGTCCCTGCTTTCCTTTAGCAAATATGAGCCTACACGAGGCGCTCAGTCGCACAGTACGGCCACGGTGCACCATCCCTCCTACCGCCTGGGACCTGTCCCAGCCCTGGCACGCTTCCGAGCGGTAGCAGCCCCATGGCCATCGGAAAGATGGCACGTGAGCCAAACACATTAGCGTCTCATCCTTTCCCAAATATCCTTCAAGAGCCCAGCTAAACATTTCAAGTTTGAAAAGCAGATCAATTGTGCCAGAAAATTTTATGCTGAGCTGCAGTTCGCTATTTTGAGGGGAGATCATTTCTAGCATAGCCATCAGAGCCCTGCATTAGCACCGCGGCGATCGTTTGAGTGGCATGTCAAGCAGAGACCCTCACCGATTCGTACGTCACATCTAACCACAGTCACATACGTCTATTTCCATTTAAAACTGTGGAGAAGTAGCTATGTCCTGTAGCTCAGCTGCGTACGATCGAAACGCAGGGCCTCCCCGTGTAGTTCCAGGAAATGAGTTTACTATATCTGTGACAGCCATCGTGTGAAACACAGCCTTAAAGCAGCAGAGCTCGGCATGGGGTTTTTCCACCATGAGCATTAGCCGGGTGAGCTCCTGCGCTGGCTTCAGCCTGGCTCACCTCTCCCCACCGGATCCTCGAGGGCGCTGGGCTCCCTGCGGCTTCATCCAGGAGCAGCGAAGCAGCACTGGGGAGCAGACCTCTGCGTCACGCCCGCCAAAACGGCGGGGCGCTGGAGAGTGTCATTCCCAAATTCTCTTTTGAGGTGGAGAATGCCTTTAAGATCATTTTGTCTAAATATGGCAATCCAAGGGTTTTTTGAGCCACAAAGTATAAAAACCGCTTTTCCCTATGGTTTGTATTACTGCAGTGAGTAACACTGGTTTCTTGTTAAAAAAAAAAGTGAGAATGGAGAAAGTAATGGTAAGTATTCACCACCTGGTAACCCAAAAGAATTTAATTTTCTTCATCCATATCTGCATACCAATTTAGTCTTAATTCAGTGCATAAGCAGGCTGCACTAGGAGTTTGGGTTACTGTATAGTACGTTCTTTTTAGTAATTTAAAAGAATGCCAAAGCAAACACGGTTTAAAAAAAAAATCCTGAAAAGTAAATGGTGTAGTTTGTTGCCCTCCATATGGTTAGCTGTCTCAAAGGTCATAAAATGGGGGTCCTTTGGTGGGGCAGCTGGGTTTATGCAACATATGCAGATTGTTATTTTGGCTTTAAGCCAGATCTACCTAATTTTTCCATTTTGCTTCTATGATGAGGAGAGGTGGTTAAGGTGACTTCAAGGGGCAGTTCTGTGATTTCATTCATATTTGTATTAAAGAGCCTTTTAAGAGTATTTAAGATTAGAAACCAGTCTAAATAAAATTCAAGTGCAAAAAAAAGCGGAGTTCACTTGTTTTATCAAAAGGCTGAGCCTGCAGCCAGGCACAGCCCCAACTCGCACCATCTAACAACCAGCACCTCACAGCCATTTATGAGCTGCAGTTACTGATGATTATACTGTGAGGTGAACCAGCAGAAGCCAGAGAAACCTGCGTTGCTTCTGTAGTTTTCCAGAGTGTGAGTGTTTCTATCTATACGTATGTATACATCTATTACACATAGGTGTGCGCATAAAGCAAAGAATTGCACGCATCCAGGAATCCTCTGTGTCATGACTACTGCAAATTCAGGTGAGGAGTCTATTTTGCTGCTTTCTCGCTGCCCGCTACGAGGTGCCATGCAGCACCTGGCAGCTTTGGCAGATAGGGTGCTGGTGGGCACTCCCTGCCTGGCGCACCGCCAGTAAATTCCCCTTTGACTGGTCCTGCCCCACACTGACCGCTCTCCCCCAAGAAAACAGTCTAGCGCTTTTCACCTTGTCATCATTGGCAGCACTCCTGGGCCGAACACAAGTGCCCCTCTCTGCTGGGAGGAGCAGCCACCAAAGGGAGCTGAAGCTGTAAGAAGTGGCTTTTCCCGGTGAGAGTCCTGGAGGGACCGTATAAGTGAAGAGCTTTTTCCAGCAATGTAAATGGAGTTTTCTGTAACAGAAATAACCTATGTGAAATAAAAATGAAGTTGGCAAGCAGTATAAAGGCTTAAGCTTAATAAATGCAGTATTTAGTAGTGTATATTTGCTGCTGAGTTTGTAAAGAAAACCAGATTGCAAAGCTGGTGGGAGCTACCAGCTAAGCACTAGAAAGAGAAATGTCTTGAAGTGCTTAATAACCATAAGGCAGCGGTTTCTTTCTCACCCAAGGACAGACTGAGTACAGTGTCCTTCCCTGAGGACACTGACACCTTCATCTGACACCTATCAATTGCAACTTGAACAACTGACTGAGAATTTAAAAAGTTAAGACATTCGTTAGTCTATTTCAGTCTATGGGTAAAGGTGTGGTGTAGAAGAGAGGAAGCTTTTGAGGAAACCAAGTATTTTCACCAAAAATATTTCACCCCAATCACTAGCTACAGGTAGTGCTTTCTGTGCTAATGTCTACTTTAAATGCAAGCATTTCATGATTCTGCCTCTACACTTTTTCTTAGCTGCATAGCATGTTAAAGATCACTTCTTTGTTTTTAATTCAGTTTTTGTATTTTTTAATCACTTCTATCTAAATAAAACTATACAAATTGATAACTGTGAACAGTCAGTAAGTATAGAGCATATATCACCATACATTATTGTAATTAAAGTACAAAGAACTCTGTGTACTAAGTTGTTTAATTGCTCAGCTATATGAGTAGACAGATTTCAATGTAAAGATCTACAAAGTTTGATGTAAAAGCTCCGTTTAATTACAGAGCAGTATGTTTTAATCATTACCAACTAATGAAAATGATTCTTCCTTTAGAGAAGGAATTAAAAGTACAAATGCAAAATATAATTAATGCTTTAAATAATTATTTTGTGATTTAGAACTGTAGTTTGGTAAGCTATTCTCTCTTTATATCATATTCTTCCTGCATTTCAAATTACTCTGCTGTAATTGGTAAGCAAAACAGAGGAGCAGAATACCTTTCGTGTATAACTTTTATCTTCTGCACCAAATGTGTGCGACACAGTGAAGTGAAATGAATATGAGAATGTCCAGCCCAGCAGCACTTGCTGTCTCATGTGGTATTACTACTTGCCGTTGTAACAAAGAGCAAGAAAGTAAGGACTGACAAGATAAAAATTAATCTATTTGGTTTAGAGTCATGGAAAAGGGCCTTAAGATATCCACTAGTCAAGTGGTTTCCCTCAGGAAAGAATCAATTAATCTGCTCTTAAAATCCTCCAGAAGTACAGCTTTTGTAACTTGTGTGCTCTACTGCACTGCTTATCTATCCTTGCCATGAAAAAGGTTTTTTACTAATGTCTAACTGTCATCTCCTTGCTTCCATGCAAGCCCATTCATCTTGTGGTGTCTGGACCCAGGTGTATCCTGAGGATATTACTGTTATTTCCATGGGCATCACGTTCTCCCAGAGTAACACATGAGGCTTACTGGACTGGAGCACTGAGGTTTCAGAAAAGCTCATTAGGGAAGCTTGTACTTCATCAGCATTACATTTATCTCCTTTTCTCCTAAAGAAAGTTGCAGATGTTAGGTGGGATACAGTGATGCTACGGGTCACTACTTCCAGCTTTTACTGGTCTCCTCTTCACAGTTGACTTTCAGCTACGTTTCTGTCTTGGAGAAGAAGAAAATACTTAGGATGTTCTGGCAGCCTCTTGCCATCTGGTAGAAAACAGCAAAAGGATTGCCTTAAGAGTTTCCTCTACATCTTGTTCAAATGTATTAATCTCTAATGGCAGAATAATCTATTGAGAGAGGAGACAAAGAGGCAATTCAATATTTTTGTTAGTAACTCTAATTCTTTATCAACATTAAAGGTGTTTTATTTCAGTTTACCAAAGCAAAAGTTATCAGGTGAAGAAAAACATACTGAAATCTTCCAGTCCCAGGGCATGGCAGGAAAATGAGTCTAGTTTAATTAACAAGTGTAACAGGATGAGAAAGTCAACAAGCACATATGGTCTTAAGGTGTCATATGGTGATGCCAACAAATGCTTCAGTGCTAGCCTGAGGTGGATTCAGGTTGAGATATATCTGTTTAGATTTGAACAATAATAAAGCACAACTGAGAAGACACAACGTAGTATGTCACATAGGAAGTAATTGATTAGCTCAGCTGAGCTGCGTGCTGGATATATACTTCACATGCGTCAGGCAAAATTTCCAAAGCTAGGCAAGATTATGAGTTTCCCTACCTGTAGTTTATACTAATAATTGGTATGACCTAATTTACATCTGCAGATAACCATTGCCAATTGAGATCCTCGGTGACTAACACGCAATGCCAAATGCCGTGTGTGAACTAGCCGTATTTCAACATGCAAGTCTAACTTTAAACACATTTTTTCATCTCTCGCTAAAAGTGAATCCATTACTAAGGAAACAGAATGAGCTCCTTTGTATCAGTAATACAGTAGGGCCATGCCTTAATCTTTTAACAAAAAACATTTAGTTCTGGTCTCATTAATCAGCACCTACCACGTTCCTTGTTTTCTTTTTTTTTTTTACAGAACATAGGAAACTTGGCAATCTGACTGTGACAGTGAAAAAGACCGTCCCCTCTCCCGAAGCAATACAGATCCTCTACCAACGCATGAGATACGAATACGAGTTTTATTACTATGTAAAAGAACAGTTCCACCTCCTAAAGCGCAAGTTTGGACTGAAGTCTCATATCAGGAAAGCACGTCCCAGACCCGAGTTCTTCATTCCTTCTCCCCTGGAAACAGAGGAACCGATAGACGATGAGGAAGAAGATGATGAAAAGTGGCTAGAGGATATCTATAAAAGGTGATAGATGGAAGAGCTATCCTTTCTCTTCTGGTGACCCCTCCAGATTTCTTAAGATTTTTTTTTAATTATTATTAAAAGTAATTCCTTAAGGAACTGAGTTCATGTGCAGCAGCATTTGAAATGGAATGAGAGAGACCACTCCCACATGCTGGGACCATCGGGAGATACCTGGTTTTGCGGGTTTGATTCATTATATGGTGTTGGCTCTACAGCATCCTTCCTATAGCATAGTTCAAGAGAGAGGCATCTACTGTCTATCACAAAATAGCTTTTGGAGTACACAATAGTCCTCTGGGCACCTGCAAAACATAAGAGAATAGATTAGGCTGTCTTGCAAAGTAAATTTTACAGACTATTGTCTCTCTCTTTCTCCGGAAACAAGTCTTCATTGCATTAACACTGCGGCACTAAGTACCGGCAATGCGGACTATGGGCACTGAGCCATTTTGGAAGAGTGCCTTTTTCTGCCCAGAGCGCACTGGTATCCCAGTGGTACAGTCAGAGTCATTGCTATGTCTGTGTGCATCGAGGATAACAGGCTCAGAGAGGGGCTAGATAATGGCTTCCGAATTACCCCATGCGGGAGGAGCGAGGCTGCTATTCTGGCAAATTAATATTAGTGGACATAAGGCAAGTTACAGGAACCAGATGTTTTTGGTAAACCCTTCTAGTTCATAGAGTGGAAAAAATTACCAGGTCAGTGAGTGGCAACAACAGATGAAAAGTCCAAGGCAAGGTTGCCTAACTGTAGAGTTTTGTTTCTGCAATTGAGTATGTTTCTATTAGACTGAAAGAAAAGGTGCAGCGTACAGTTTTTACGTTTGGGAAGGGCGTTTGTAGATTTTTATTCTTCTTATGGGTCACAAATCCAAAGAGATACAGAAAAAGTCACTCATTAAAAAACTTAGATGATCTGGAACTCCTATTAAGCATGACCAGTACTTCTGCAGTCACAGAGTTTAGTTGTTCACATCTGAAGCTGAACGCAGCTGCCCCACCAGCACAAACGCCAGACACCTGCTTTTAGCATGGCTCGGAGTAAAGTTACCAATATGGACATACACAACTTCTCTAGCTGAAACGTTTCAGAATGGCAAAGAGAAGGCAGCAGCGTGCTCTGTGAAACTGAAGTCGATTCAATGATACGTTGTTTAGAGAGTCACTGTGAAAGTTTGCCCGTGTTAATTATTACAAGTACTGTCAGCAAACACTAGAAAGGAGATGGGTGGAGGCTGGGAGGGGAAAGGTGAATAGCTCCGATACATGACATGTTGTTGTCTTTAAGGTGGGTGTCTCTGGGGTTCCCTGTGACAGCTATTTGACAGCCTGCCAGGACTAGTGGTGCAGAAGTGACAGACCTGCATGCAGCAATGAGCAGAGCTATTTGGATGTCTGCTCCGTAGCAGAATAGGGGGGTTTTGGGGGTCTTGATGAAGCCTTGGCCTCTTGTGCATCTCTGTTGACCAGAGGAAGCTGAACTAGTAGAGGATAATAGCAATAAATTCCTGTCCTTGAGCACGGGAAAGAGGTAGGGCCAAGGAGTTGCAGCTCCTTGCCAGGATGAGTCTCATTAACACTTCAGGGGCAATACACCTCTGTCTAACTGACATCCTTTCTCAAACATCTACCAGGCAAGTTTTGCCTCCTGTTCTGCGGCTGCCTCAGCAGCGTGTCTGCCATCTGCAAGGTAATACTTCATTTTGAAATAACAAGCAAAAGTTCTTTTGTGATGGACAAGGCATATAAACTTGGGCTAAGCTTGAATGTGCTTTCAAGAGTTTCCTCTTCTATGAGCCTGCTGAGAGCCAATAAACGTTATGGCCCGTCTTCATCACCAGTCAGTCTTTACTATACCTACATGCAGAGAATGAAAATAGAGAAGTGTAATCGTGCTAAGACAACACGATGCTAACTTACAGCAAATATTACGTAGAAGATTCTGTTCTCATTATTAACATTCCAGGTTGGTGGTAGCAATGCACTACCGTAGGGGAACACGTTAAAGAAAGCTGAAAATGGCACAGATAACAACTAACATATTAGCTAAAATATGAATCTGCTGCATTGTATATTTTAAGTGGTTTCTATGAAATTACATTGAAAGAGTAATGATTAGTTTACACACTGTGGAGTTGTTATATTTTGGAAAGAAAACTAATATTCTCGCCTTTCTGAAATTCTGTTTGAATCCTTTTTACCAACGTTGTAACAGAATAGTCAGTCACTTAACACATTCATCCTTCCTGCAGGTTCACCGCCGCTTAAGTCTATTTTTATCTGTTTATTTAACGGTATCTTCAGCCATCACTACTTATAGCCTAAATACAAAACCTGTTTAATGATTAACTCGCTAGGTTTTAATGTTGTTGTATTTTTCGTAACAATCAACCTGGCCTCTCCTCCTTGAATGGTACTTCATAAATTTATCTGGCACATAGCATCTAAGATTCCTGGTCCTATGGCCTATTTGTCTGTCATGAAATATATTTTACTTAATTGTTAAAAGGTACGTTTTAAGCTGGTTAATCTTTGACTTATTTATTGAAACTTTTCAGCACATTCCAAATTCTAAGTTGCTCAGGAAGAAGTTGATTTAAATGATTATATTTTGATCTGATGAATATTTCTTATTTCAAAACAAAAAAAGTCATTGTTTGTAAGCCTTTAGCCCACGACAGCTTTGTAGGAAGTGCCATGCATGTACTTGTAAGTCTTTGTGGGGGAAAAAAGGTGGGTGCTTGACATTTATGAAAATAAGAAAACGTATGTGTACATTAGCTTAGCTATAAGTGAAAGCAACATATGTTTTGGGATTAAATATTCTTTAACTTATTCACTACCATCTCCTGAAATATAAATAAGCCATATGACTCTTTATTTTTTCGTCCAGTGATGTTTAAAAATAAAACTTGTACATTTCTTCTTAGCACCGCAGATCTCTTGCTTATGCTAGTTTTCTTGCCTGGCTGCAGCAGCTTTAGCAGTGACATTGGGATAGGTTGTTCCTGGGTTATTCTGTGTCTTGAACTGTCTGGAGGTGTGAGAGTGAAGGTGGAATTGTTTTACTCACCTGAGATGTGCAGTGAATACCCTGAAGTACATTGTCTCATGTGCTTTGTGGCTGCTAAGTAGAAAGAAGTTTTATCCAGGAGAGGAACAGCTTGGTACCTATACGCTGCATTTTACTAGACGTGGTATTTGATGGCCAGACGTAAAAGTTCCAGTAGTCCAGAGAGATGTTGTAATGTAAGTGAGACATCAGTGCTTTCACACTAAAGAGAGAATCAACCGTTGTTAAAATGCAGCATTCTGGAAAAAATAAATTTTAGTCTTAAGTTTCAAGTGACAGTGACAAATGGTGCAATTTTTTGTTCCTGTTTAATTTACTTCTCTTCCACATAAATTGTGCTAGTGATGCAAGGCTAAGTCCGAGTATCTGAAATATTCCCTACTTACATGTAGAGAAGCAGCTCATAAGAACTGAAGGTATGTGAAACTGATGGGGTATTTGAAGCATTTCAATTTCTTTGCATTTCTATACCATTGGACTTTCGATGAATTGTTTGAATGTTACAATATAGAATGGTACGTAGCACCATAAATACACAAACAAAACCACAAATTTTAAACATCGGAGAACAGATCTGTGGATTCCAGCCATCAAATTCTTCCTCCTTTCAATACTTACAGTGTAATAAATATATTTAATGTAAAGGTAGATTACAAAGGAAACCATGCTGCATGTCAACTTGGGTTCTCTTATCAAATGAAAAAATATCATCCACCAAAGAATAAAACCCTACATCCTCTTAAAAAGTGAAGGTCTGTAATACCTAGTTAAGGGTTATGGTGCTCTGATCATTTCCTCCATTTTAAGAAAGGGAACATCTGTGACGTTAGACCATAGCCTAAAACAACACAGCAACATATTTGAGAGCTAGAATACCGTAGTACAATACCACAGCATGTCTTCTGTTCTATTTTGAAGGAATCAGCCTTTATTGCGGAGTTCAGCAAATACAAAAAACACTGTTGATCGATCATCGGCTTGCATGGGCCAAGACCAGCAAAAAGAACTGAGTGTTGTTACATATAGACCTCCATACGCAAACTCCATGGGAAAAACAAGAAAGTTGTTACCAAGCCGTGGAAGTGCCTGTCTAGTGGTGTTGGAATCACTGAGACCACTTTTGCAGGGCCTGTCCTAAGGGAGTATTTGCAAAGTTGGACTCTGCTTAGGTGCCCACAGGTGTGGTGGGAAGGGTTCTGGAAGGCAGCTTTGTGAGAAACAGCCATTGGGGGGGTGAAAAAATCCCCTGCAAAATGTTAAAAGTGGATAGAAGGAATCTTATTTTGAAGGTTGAAAGTTAAATCTCAACCTGCATAAATCAGTTGCTGATGTCTCACAACTGAAAAATTGTCAAACATTGTCTTCAGTTTGTCCAGAACTGACATCCCACGCCAAGCTGCAGCATGAAGTGAACTTCAAAGCTCAGTTGTAAGCTTTTGAAAACAGGTGTGTGTAATGGAAGCACCGGCACACTCTAATGGTTGTGTCCTAGCACTGTCTGATGCTGTCGTATTGGAAGAGCCTGAGGGTGGGGTGGAAGGTTGTTCTGGGGGCAACAGGGGATGGGGAGGTGGGGAGGTTTTCTGCAAATGCATATTTGGCCTTTCAGATGCCGTAAGACAGTAAGATTTGGCCAGTGGTAATATTTGAATGTGGATTTTAAATATAAACGTGAATTTGCTTTTCCGAATACATAAAGGAAGAATGCAAGTCTGGCTTTGTATTTAACTGATTGTGGCTGAAAGGGTAAGTTAATAACGCTGCTGTCGGGCAGGCATGGTAGGAGAGTGTTTTATGCAAAATTTTGCCACCCTTCTTTTCCCTTCTTTGGATCCAGTGGGCAAAAGGCTGATGGCAAAGAATTCTACAGGGAAACTGGTGCTGTGAAAAGTAGAGATTAGCAGGAATACATGGAGGCGATATTGTTCAGTGTTAAGAATAATAGTGTAATCACTAGGATGATACAGAGCACCCAGCAGAAGTGTTACACAAACTGCTCACTCTCTTTATGGCCTTGGCTCACCAGGAAAACTTGGGACCATGCTTCAAAATCAAGTGCTGCTTCAAATTTGTGATTTGTATTAAGTTAGCTTTTTTTTTTTTTTTTTCTTTTTTCATGCGCTTCTGAGTTGCCACTCTGCCTCAGAAGCCTGGCAGAGTATAATCACACAGCCTATACCTGTATCTGATGTGCAGGAGCTGATCTGAGACATGGATTTGATCCTTCAGCAAACCTCTCTGCAGGTTGAGTGCAAGTAATGAGCAGAGTGAAACAAATCCTTTCTGGTGCAGTGATGCTGCTAATGAGCAGAGTAATATTTAGTTACTGTGCCACAAGGGAAAGTATTCCTGCCTTTTTCCAGTTTACCAGGTGTCGTGGGTTATGCCGTTCCAGCAACCGAACCCTACACAGTCGCTCACTCCCTCTCCCCCACCCCCAGGGATGAGGGAGAGAATTAAAGGAGAAACAGGAAGCCCATGGGTTGAGATAAGAACAATTTAATACAGATAAGTAATACACAGTGTAGATGCTCACCACCCCCTCTTATCCGCAGCCCGTCTCATCCCGAAGCTGCAATCCCGGACGAACGCAAGGCCCCAAAATAGAGAGGGGGAGAGAGAGAGGGAGAAAGATAGTACTCCAAGAGTGGGAGTACTGGGGGGGGGGGGGAGGGGGGCCGGCAGTAGAGCAAAAGCACAGAAGCGCAAAAGAGCAGAAGCGGCGAAAGAGCAAAAGTGCAAAAAGCCCTTCTTTACAGTTGTCCCTCACTTTTATACTGGGCATGACACTGCATGATATGGAATACTAATTGGCCAGTTTGGCCCTCAGTCCAAAGTTCCACCACAAATCACAAGGCGAATCGTGGCCCCCCTTGTCCTATGCTCCCCCCTTATCCTGCTGTACCTCTGCACTCTGGCCAGAACACGGCACACTGAAAAGTCCTTGGAGTCTCACTTCCAACCACATGCATCAGCTTGCTATCAACATTCATCTCAGAGCAAGTCTCTGAGTAAAACCAAAACACGGAGCTCTTCTAGCTGTGAAAAAGAAGAGCTAACTCTGTCCCAGCTGAAACCAGGACACCAGGCCAGGACAACATGGGAGACTTTAGATAACCTCAGGACACATGGGAGCATTGTCAGGTAGCAAAGACCAATTGCATCTCCCAGTTTTGAACTCATAAGGGAGCAAAGAACGGAGGGAGACATCAGCTCTAGCCATTGGTCGCCGATTCCCCAAAGAAGACAAGATTCCCAAGATCATGCTGGAGAAATGTGCTAGAAGAAATAGTGATGAGGCACCTGTGCCTCACTGAAGACCTGTGAGCCTTTTCCATTTCCACTTTCTCCATTTGTTTGTATTTGAACAAACCATAGGCTGTATTTGGTGTATTTCCCAAAGTCAATCTCTGTAGGGCGTTTCTGCATGAACTATATTGTCTGAGCATCTTGGAAAATGATTAATATCTTTATCCTTTTGATCCACAGTGGAGGTAAAGAAACACTGTTATCCCCATTTCATACATTGGGAATGGATACAGCAAGTGGGTAAGTGATATTCCCAATGTCACACAGGAAGGTTGTGAAAAAGCACTGATTATAATTCAGCCAAGTGTCTCAATTCTTGAGCTTTCTTTGCTGCTCTAAAATCGGTCCTAGATTTGCCTAAAGGCAAAACAAGTACCGTGGAAAACAGAGTTGTCTCTCCTTATCTTTTCCTTAAAACTCTGGAAACTTCTCAGGCTAAATATGAATGACTTTTTAGCCCTTCAGCAGGCTGTTTATGTCCTTTTGGGAAATGATTAATTCATAGTCTTATCTATTTAGTTGCATAACGAGCACCTGCAGAAATGACACGGCTGCAAGGTAGCTTTATGTTTGGGCAAGGTGATCCTGTAGTAGTAAGATAAGTGAATGGATGGGTGACTGAAGTCACATCTTGCAAATGTAGCCATTCACAAGAATATGGTCACGTTTTCTCCTGAAATATATGGTGCTTGTAGCCTACACAAAAAGTCATGAAATCTCTCTTTGTGTATGTAGTCTTAAGTTGTTTTTTCCTTTGTTTTCCAACAGTGCTTAAAAACACCAAACATGAAGGATGCCTTACAGCAACCAAGACCAACACAGAGTGAAAGGACAGTTCTCGCTCAGCTCGCCATGTAGCTGGTTTTGTCTGGTGTATCCATAAACCAGCAAGCTTCTCCAGCTATCAGACAGGGGTATATTCCTCTCTGCTGAGAGATTTGGTGTTTTCCCCTCATCTCCTCCCAGTCCCTCCCCTACCTGGACCATACGCATTGTTAAAGCTTTTGCCTCCATCTTCTGGGAAGCATGTTAAGGAAGAGTGAGCAAACATGACCATAATCCAAACTCCTCTGTCCAAGTGCCCATGTTTTGCGGAGAAGCATGAGTTGCTGAGCCTTGCTCTGAACTTTGATAGTAGGAGAAGGCTCTTGAGGTTGAGCCGACATTGTGTCAGCTTTGTTTCTGCTCCAGATGTAGTTTCTACTCTGAGTATTAGGGCAAGTCCCGACCCATCTCTGTTGAAATAACTGGTTTAGCAATGCCAAATCCGTCCCCTTTGGCATCAGGCCGGGAGGCTGAAATGTGCTGGCAGGTGAGTGCATCAGGATGCAAAGAAGTTTCCGCAGTGTCAGTCCTCCGACGTGGGCAGAGACGCTTGGTGTCAGCAGCAGCGCTGGAGGCTGGTGTCTGAGCGGAGAGAGGGAAACAGAGCCAGTTTCTCAGTCGTAGCTAGCTGGTGGGCATTTCTGCCAAATCTCCCTTGGACAAGTTCGTGCTAGTCCTGTCAGCACTTGCTGTGGGGAAAAACCTTTCTTCCTGCGCTTATTGGGACAGAAAGCTGGCAAGGAGAGCCTGGCAGCGCCTCTCTTCCAAGGAGGACAGAGGGATCCAGGGTAGATGTGAGGATGCAGGGGAGGGAGGACAGCAGCCTCCTGCCTACCTGCCACATGGAGGGCTGAGCTCTGGACTGTTTCTCACCAGATCTAGGCAGGACGGTGCTGATAGAGGACAGTGTTGCTCCTTGGAGCAGGAAAACCTAGTCTTCACAATGGAGTTTCTTGAGAAAATCTGCGTGAAAACTCTCTGGAGTCTCTATATAATTGTAGCTTTCCAGCAGGTTTTGCCCCAAAGAACGTGATTTGGCCCACCAGCATTGGCTGGAAACGGAGCTTTCTAGTGACTCCACAATCCAGCCGTTGTCAGTCACGCCACTTGGGTCCATGCATGGGGCTCTTTGTGATAAACCTCACTGGAATTTGGAAACCGTTCAGCAAATTTGACCTCTACTTTGTCTTATAAATATCACAGTGTCAAGCAGCATCGCGCATGTCTTATCACTCCAAAACTGGGAGAATGAGATGGAATTATTGTATGGTCAGCTCTGATTTTCCAAAACAATGTCTTTTGAGTCAAAGGGAAAAAGCCTTTTGCTTCTCACAAAGAAAAGAGAATGTCCTCTTTTTGCCTGGAGGAAGGAGGCTTTTCTTAAACTTACTCTGATCCCTCGTGGGCATGTACTGGTCACCCCAAAGGAGCCTAAAGCATTTTTGTCTTTTGTAGGTGGAACGCCATGGCAGCTGGCTCCTCTGAGGAAGGCGAGATGAGACCCAACCCATTTCTCTGTTCTTACCATGGGAAAGGGAACGGATGTGTCTGCAAAACCTTGGCCAAGAACAGCTCTGACCGAAGTTAAGAGCTTCTAACTTCTCTGCAAAACAGATAGAAAAGTGATAGCAAAGCTTACACAGGAGCAATCCAGGGCAAACAGGGAAAATGCATTTAGCCGCAGGTGGTCGGCATCTTTTAAGAAAGCTGCTGCTCCTTGATATCATGAGGAAGGTCAGGCCCTTTCTTTCCTTAAAAAATGTATATGGTCCCGCAGTGCCCCCTCCCTAGCCCCTCTCACAGCCACTGCCCGGGCTGCCGCAGCCGTGCCACTGCCATCGCAGGCGGCAGAAGAGGACGCAGCGGCACCGCTGCCTTGGAAGCCCGGCACAGCTGGCGGCCCGGCTTGCTGCCGAATCGCTGTGTGGCCCAGCCTAATTGCTTAAAGCTTTCCTCTTCCCCTTGCCGCAAAGGCTGGAGTGTAGTATTTATCTACTCTGCAAAACTTTTATGAGAATTGGTACGGTTTTGTAGGATTCCTGAGTAACAGGGATCACAATAGCTGCAGCGGAGCCAGACTTCACAAACCCAACCGCCTGCGCTGGTTGCCTTATTTACACACAGTCTCTGCCGGCAAGAATCATGCTCCTCTTGTCTCCCACTGATCCCAGCGGCGAGTGCCCAGCACTGCTCAAAATCCAGCTGAGGTGCAACTGTCCAGCGTGCCCCGGGCACTGCGGCCTCCACCACCCTCCTTCTGTGCCAATCCTGGGCACTGGGAAGGAGCCCAGCACCACTGGAAGTCAGCTGAATGTAGCTCTCTAAACCACTCGGGGACTTTGCGCTAGTTTATATTCCTCTGGAAATAAAAAGGAGGCACTGGGAATTTCCCTGGGGAAATCTTCCATGGGGAAAACCTCCTCGTCTTCCTGACAGACAGCAAGCTGGGAAAAGTAATTTGAAACAGGACAGGTAATCCCCACCTTCCCCAAAATATCCCTTCGGGTTTGGGCCAGCCCTGACATACTGTGAAACCATCAGTGTCATGTCATATTCTTGAAGACTCCTCTTACAGTCAACATTTAAGATGAAATAGTAATAGTAATGACTAATAGTAATGACAATAATATTGTGTTTACCTCACAGTGTTAAATATTCAACTGCAATTGAAAACAAACAAAAAAATGCTTCATACGCAGAGGAAGCCTTATGCAAGAGGTGGATGAGCACAGGTTAAACTGCAGGAGCCTCCTGCTGAGGAGGCCTAGACTGCAGTGCTCAATGCCTGGGGCATAGCTGGCTTTTACTTCTTCCCTCCCCTCCCGTCTGTGCCAGTCATTTCAGTTTAGATCAAACAGGCTTTTAGAAAAAAAAATAGCAAGCCAAGCCAAACCTAAGTATCCATTGTTTTCTCCAGCCTGTCCCTCCAAAAGCGGTTTGCTTTGGTCCGGTGAGTCAAAAGATATTGCTCCCTTACTCATCGTTCCCATTTGCATTGCTTAAGAGGAGACCTGGCAGAGAAATGGTGTGGGCAAGCCCTGAAGCTTGCACTGGGATTCAATAGCTCATTCTCAGGGAAGCACTGCATTAGCTGTTGGAACTTCAGGCTTGGAGACTGTGTAAATGGTTATTGTTACTTGGTCAGGTCCACTAGAGCCTGCATGAAGGTGCCACCCCAAAGAGAACCGTAGCCTGAAATAACTAAATGGAGCAAAACGGGGCTGGCACACACAGCAATGGCAAGCTCCCACACTTAGGCAGTTAGCATGTATTAGGTTTCTGCACTGTCCAAGAACATGAGCAGGTATATGTGCGTAGCTTCAAAACACTCAACTACAGCCCTCTGGAGCAACACAGCATTTTTAGACACAAAAGACAAAAGGGTTTTGCTTGTATAAAGTTTGAAAGAAGTTTGGAGACCAGAGTGGAGAAACCAGAAAAGAGGTGAGATGCTTGGTGAGGTGTAAGGAGCAGAACCTGTACAGGGGAGGCAAGGAAAGCTACTCCCAGTGCAGGTATTAGCAACTGGATACTGATACGGGAGCTGGCAAAAAGCCCAGTCACAGCCTCTCTGGCTCCACTCTCCTTGCCCCTGCTGCTGCAGTCACACTTTGTGAAAAGCCCACACCTGGTAAGAGACAGGAGCACGCAGGGACAGGGAAAGGATTCAGCCGGGTCCGGATGTAGTGGTGGGTCCAGGTGAAACTGCTTAATAACCCTGGAAGTCACTGGCTTTCAGGTGCTGGAGCCAATCTGAAGGGAGGTGAGAGTAGAGATGAGATCCTTTCTTCTTTTTGGTTCCCGTCAGCAAAGGCCACTGCTGGTGCAAATAACTAATACTGCACATTTATAAAAGGAAACAAGGCTGCTGATGATACTGTTTCAAGCTTTCTTCTAGCAACCGGCCAGTATCGGCTCTGTTTAAAGGTTTGCTTTGCCTCTCAAGCTCGACTTTGTGCCCTCTGTTTCTCCAAAAAACAAGTGCTAAAGTCAAGGGAGGCTCTGGGCTGCCTCGCTTTTCTCAGAGGAAGGGTTTTTCCTCCTGCTGCTGCAGTCCCCTGTTCCCACACCTCGTGGGTCTTGGCGTTTCAGTGCAGAGCCTGCGCTCCGCAAAAATGCACTGCAAGCTTTCAAAGAATGCGTCTGTTTATATTACCTCTCCCTGGCCCAACATCCTGTTTGGGGAAAAATAGCTTCTATCATGAGAAGAGGGGGAAAAGCGAACAAACGATTCTTCACGCAAGAGGTGGCCGCCTGCCTTTCCCCCTCAGCTTCTTTTCAGGGTTGGGGGTGGACCCTTATTTTTTCCCCCACAACTACTGCCTGGAGGAAACAGCGGATAAACCTGGGGATCCTCTGCGCCCAGGGACGCCCGGTGGGTGCCCTCTGCCCCCCGAGCCGCAGCCCGAAAGACTCCCAGCCGCCTCGGAGGAGCTGCCCGGAGAGCGGCCCCGGCTCCGACGGGCCTCTTCCCGCTTCTCCTTCCCCGCCCGGCGCCGGGCGGGCGCTAGAGGGAGCCGCGCCCGCGGCCGGCCCCGCCCGCGCCGCCCCGCGCTCCCGCCGAGCCCCCGGCCCCGGCCCCGGCCCCCGAGCGGGGGGGCAGCACCGGCGGTGGCTCCCGGTCGCGAAACAGCCCCAGAAACTCGCTGTCGGAGCCGGCTTCTGGGTTTCGCTTCGGATCAGCGCTTTTAGTCGGCTGCGGCTCGGTGGGGCAGCACCCCCGGCTGGCTTCGCTCCCTCCCCTCCGCATCTGCCGGGCACCGGGTACCTGCAGGCACTCGGCGAGCCCGGGGCAGCCGGCCAGGAGGAGAAGAGGACTGGCTTATTGGCAGAAGAAGGGAGCTGCTTGGACGGAGCCGGGGTTGCCAAACGGTTCGGGAAGGCAGCGAGCGTCCATCCAGGCACCGAGAAAAAAAGGCAAGAGGTTACAGGCGGGGGGAGATGATGTGAAATGTGGCAGGATATTGGAAGAGGAAAACCAGGGAGTGGCCACGTCTCTGGAGATCCCAGCAAGGACAGGCTCGCTTGAGGAGGGAGGAAGAGAGAGGAAGCGTCTTGCTGCGTACTGAAATGATAATATACAGCTTACTTTCAAGAGCCGATCAAAGAAACCAGTATGTGAAAAGTCCTTTCCAGGCTGGGGCTGTAACAGTCTTTAATGAACGAACGTTAAAGCTGCGAAACCATGTTCCCGCTGACCTTTGGCAGCGGGAAGAACAACTTAAACTTCTGCACAGATGGTACCTTTCTTCTGGCGACATCAAAGCCCAGAAAAGATGAATAGCCTGAACCTTTTCGTTCTCCCTTGAGATCATTCACTATTATAATCCCGGCTTTGCGGGGCACATTTAGAAGCACGTGACTTCCCCAGGCTTGCACTTCAGGAATGGGAGCCTAGGTCTCTTCGCAGCACCTCTCTTTAAACAGGAGCCTTCCCCCTCATACCTTCCCGCTTTCCCATTACCTCTCCTCTAGCAGCACTATATGGGGTACGGGCAATTATCATTAGGTGAACTCGCCCGTGGTTCCTTGTTCGCTATTTTGGTACAGACAGAACATAGATCCTGGGACATGGGCACAGAGAGAGATTAGGTGGTTTAAATCTTATGCCTCGGGCCCCTCTCCAAGGAAAAGCTGTTGCTAACTTACAGCTGTCTCGTGCTCTCTCTGGAATGAGAGGGAAGTCCATTCAGTCTGGTGAAAATAAACCCACCATCATAGCTGGCATTCTCGTTGGTAGTCTCAGTGCAGAGGCCAAGGATTTGAGGGCCATGACACATGAGGCAGCTCACTCCTAAAGAGCTTGATCTGGGTTGAAACGTGTCATCAGAAAAGCATGAGGAGCCTTGCGCTCCTGCTGTCAATACAGTACTTGCCCTCTTCACACAGACCAGCTTTCCTTTTCTGTCCTGCCAGTCTGGCACACAGCATAGGGACCCTTTACTGTACATTCACTTTAAAGGAGAAGGACACCCGGTTTCCTCTCACTAAGCTCAAGGACTCAACCATCAATCCTGCAGCTACCGTTTTGCCATCACCGTTTGCCCTTCTCTCCTCCTGAATAAAAGGTTGTGTCCTACCCTGCCTGCTGCCTGGCAGGCACCCTGTCATCTCCTCTTCCAGTTTCCCCTCCGCTCTCGTTCCCCAGCTCCTCCTGGGCATGATGCTGAGTGCCCAGGCAGTACCTGGCCACAGTGACACACAGCTGGGCAGACTCTCAAAAGGATGTGCTGTTGTACAGACGTCTTTCTGCCAACAGCCTGGTGAGGAGGAATTGAGAGTCTCTGCAGACACGACTGCACCACTCTGCACCCCAGGGAAGACCCAGGGTCCTGGGCAGCAGCCACGATTTTTGGTCTCCTGATGATGGCTGTCAAGGGACTTGAGAAACTCCCTTTGCGTTTGCCAGCCCTGCAACATCAGCCATTTGTGCATCCTCTAGCAGTCGGACTTCCATGAAGAAAAGTGCTTCTGTTTTGTGAAGCCCTGTTGGCTGAAGGGCCACAGAAATAGTGCTCATGTGTTTTATTTGTCACTCTTCACATCATTTATAATGAAGTTACTACAAGTCGTTACAGAAGGGGACGTTAAATAGAGGAATTAAATCTCGTCAAAGAATTGCGTGGCTCACTGACTCGCCACAGGTGCAGCTCTAAGAATAAAGCAGTTGTCAGGAGCTCTTCCAGGAGCACAGCAGTGATGTAGCTGTGTACATGCTCTGCTGTTGTCAGCCTTCCCCTCCAGTTTAGGATCAAGAGCACGTCTAGGGCTGTGCAAGAGGCTATCTCAGGCAAGAAGTGTCAACTCTAATAAGGCTATCTATCGTAAGATACGAGAAAGCAGAAGCTTTCATCATAGAGGCCTAGAGGTTTTCCTCTTTGCTGTTTTATCAACAGGTCTGAGAGTTTATACAGGCTCCTCCTATGGCATGAAATCTCTGTTGAAGTGGGTTTCATAATCTTCCTGGATGAATTCGTCTATTACAGTAAACATAAGCGTAGCACGCAACTCTGTGAAACAAGAAGGTACAGCAAGCAAGACAGACGGGTGGTGGGATACACCACCAGCAGAAACCAGAACGCAAAGAAAAGCCTTCTAGAAGAGTTGTCATCCATCAGAACTGATTTGCCACCTTACATCGCCACCGTAACGGTCTCACATTTCACAAGATTTTCCTCATGGAGCCTAATCCAATGGCCACTGCCCCTGTGGGTGGAATTAAGGAGATGAATCAACCCTGGGGCTGACCTGCACGCTTTTCAAGTGAAAGAGCAATTAAAAAATAAATAAATAAAAAAAAATAATCTGTCTTTAGTCTCCAAGCTTTTCCAGGCAATGCTGGGTGGCCTGGTTTGATCTCTTCCCCCTGCTTTCACTGACATAGATGTTTTCTTGGTAAAACTTCCACACACTCACTGTAAGTCCTCCTCAGAGCTGAACGTGTCATGTGCTCATTCTTCAACTTAAAAAAAAAAAAAGGCGAAAAAAAAGGCTATAAAAATGTAAGTGAGGGGTGCCCCAGCGAGGCTGTGTGGACAGCTCTGCAGTGCTCGGCTCCTGCACACCTTCCTCTGAAGGCCATGGAAAGGGTTTTAAATTATATGGTGCCAGGAGAAGGGGAGGCCTGCAGCTGGTTTGAGTCCTGGGGCGAGGAAGTTAAAAGAATAAAAGAATTAGAGGCTGCTCTTTCACGTAGGTGATTAGTGCAAAGGAATGTCAGATTCGGCAAAGAAAGTTTGCTTATCAAGCTGCAGATTTATTAAATGTGTTCCAGACTTGCATTGTTTCATTCAAGTTTAACAGAGCTGTAATACTTAATATGCCCTTTAGCAATTTAATACTCTCTTGTACAAATCATTGGAAAATTTAAAATAGAAAAATATGTCCAGGCTTAACTGTAAGAAGAAGGGGAACTCTGTACAAAAACAGAGGAGAAAGAATGCATGGGTAAAGCTGAATATTACTGAATATCTTACCACATGTATTATTCTGCTGAGTTATTAGTATGTGCACTCTCATCTGCAGGCTAAAGGAGGAACTAACAGTAATAAGTTACAGAACAACAATTTCAGAATCAGGGCTGGAGACTGGCATCACATCATGCCCAGAGCTTACTCCTCAGGAAACACGTTTTAAACGTCGTTTTTTTTTTTCCTTCAGCGAGCACAAATGTGAGTTTCTTCTTTAAGGAAATGAAAATCAGTTGTTGGTGCTGCTTGTAACAGACAGGAAATATTGTCAAACATCATACAGTTACTTTCACAATAAAAAGAGATGTAAAGATTGAATTGGTATATCATTGAGACATTAAAGACAATCTTTGTTGGAGACGGAGAGGTCAAGCTTGTAAAATGCCTCACTGCGCTGCTGCATAATTACGTGTGAATATAAACACACCCATAGGAACATATTTCTGCATAAATATTTTGGGTGTCATACCCTATGAAATAAAGTTCCTTCGAGGCTCTATGTGCCCAAGGTGTGCAGGGACCTGTCCCAGTTTGGACAAGGGATGTTATATAATATTGGGCAGGCATGTGGGAAAGAAGGGAGGAGCTTTGTTTTGTGGTAGTCAATTAGACTGCTTGACTTTTGTTTTTGTTTTTAAAGGAGTAAAGGCTCTTCAAGCAGCCTTCCCAACCAATTAGCTGCATTTTAAAAGCATACTTCTGAGTCTGTAACTGTCTGCAGAGGGTAGGACCAGAAGGTGCAACAGTGCCTGTTGCATCCTACAAGGAGATGTTCCCAGGACAGAATCGGAGTGCAGGAAAGGGATAGTTACATAGGTGATGAGTACATCCATCTCGATCTAGGTGCAACCGATAGAGAACTGCATATGGTACAACACCGTATACCGACTGCTTCTAATGACGCTGAATCATTCTGTCAGTCAGGACGTTGCTGCTCACCCAGACTGACTGCCAGTAGCCAGCGTGAGTCAATGGTACACGCTGATCACAGGGCCTTACAGAGGCTGGGAACAGCCTTCGCTCCCAGGGGACAAGCTTACCCAGAACATAAAGGACAGTGGGAATAAAGATTTGCCAAAACTCACGGACTGAGTTAAGCAACAGCTGAGACCCGAATCTCCCCTCTCCTGCCCTAGTCACACACTACCAGGCCCTGAGCCATTTTTAACAATTATTGTTGCCTTCCACTGGCAACCTCAGACTAACTCTTTCCGTACTGTTTAAGGGCTGCAGGACTGGAAGTGACCTCCTGAATCACAGATCCCAGTCCCTTCTTATTGGAGGCAACCAAATCATATGAGCTTAGTCAGAAATGCCTCAAAGCAAGCGGGGTGGTGGGATGTGTGATGATTTCATCCTTCCAAATTCCAGAGGCAACACCCGAGCGGTTGTGGCAGTGATTGTCTCTTGCTCAGACATTACGGGAAGACTATGGTCGCCTGTTAACAAAAGGAATTTGTACTGAAAGGTGTTTTGTTTTGCTTGTAGTTTTCCTGATGTGGCTATGGAAATGCAAGTGAGGTGGGATCTGGGTAGAGCAGCCACTCATCTCTCCCACCATGCTAAGCAGCAATGGCACTTTCGAGCTTGCAGCAGCTAGAAAGCCAGAGCTGCTAGTAAGTGTCACAATCACCCAGGCATGGCAAGGCCCAGCAGCATCTTCCACCATGGCACAGCAGAAACAAGCAGCAGGAATTCAGCATTCAGGCCTTCCACAGGGACAACCCTCTTGTGCTGGTGTCCAAAGCAGCTGCCAAAGTACAATGGCAAACAGCTATATGTTAAAGAACAAAGGCCCCTTAAATATCAAATAATGTTTTAACTTGCTCCAAAACATAGGAATGAAACTGAGGTTCGTGTCACCACTGAATTGTGACAAGCTACCAACAAAACCTACTTTGGACAAGCTGGCATGGTTTCCGTAGTTGATATCTAAAAGCTACATGGAATTATCTGCAGCAGCAAAGTGAGGATAACAAGCAAAAGAGATTCTGTTGTCAGGAGCGGGAAAAGGGAATCATATAGCTCAGATGTACTGGGGCATATTATCCAAATAGCTCAGGGGTTTTTTTAAGTCTTGTCTTCAACAAATACCTAACAGGAGAATGTATTAAAGCTGCTTTCGCAGGAAGAAGGCGGCAGATTGCTTGCCTGCATTACATGGATCTCATTCACTGAGCAATAATAAGCTGCTAGTATCACTGTAGCTAAAGCACAGGGTATTTCACTTACATTTAAATTTTTAAATGTAAAAGTAACACTCTTGTGAGTCCTATTATTTAAGTTACTGTAAATTAGTGTAGGCTAGGAGTCAAGATTTGGAATTTGGGTTGGGAAAAAGAAGTAGTGTTGACCCTTGCAGGGAAACAGTGCAGTCCTGCACCTAATGTCTTAAGAGTTCAGTCATTCATGGCGAGTGGGACATAACTTACAAGTACAGAGCAATTCAGCAGGTTCCCAAGCAGTTAAAGCTGCCATTTGTTGTGAGGAGCTGCAGTGGCCAGGGTCTTGGGCACGCTCTGTGCATCAGAGTGTGCCAAAGGGCAGCCAACATATTCTGAGCTTTCCTCTCTTTTCATAAGATGCTGGTATACCTGTGGGCATTAAGGTCAGAGAGAACCTTTCAAGTCACCGAAAAATAGACAGAAGGCTTCATCCATTTCTGATGGAGATTCATCTGGTTATTTCCACACGTGGTTGTGTGAAATTTCTTGGCAAAGTTCAGCTTTTAGGAAGGATATAATAGAGTAGAGATTGTGCTGCATCAGCATTCTGTGAAGAAATAATAAAAATGGACGTAAATAGGAATGGCAGGTGTTGGTAGCATCAATCTTTAAGTCAGTTGCACATGGTTTCCATCAAGACCTTCCCTTATGAAAATCAGTGCTAAGAAAATACAATGACTTCTGCACCTACTCTGGTAACAAAGACATCGCTGTGCAGGATCTGAGGAAGAGACCTCCTCAGCTGAAAGTGATGCAGCATGCCGGTGGCTGCCATTGCTCTCCCCTGTGCCCTCAGCCCACTCCTACCCCTGGTACAGAAGCAATAGTAGAGTATCATTGCCTCTCACCTGAGCACTTCTCCACTTGCAGCTGCTTTTACAGTGTGCTTCCAGAAGCAGAAGAGTAAAATTATGGCCTCACTGAAGTCATCCCATAACTCCCCCTTCAGAAAAGACAGGAGTTTTGCCTAGTCAGAAGGAAGACACAAAGTTCTTCCTTCCACCAAGCTGCACACTCCAGGTAAGCCAGGACATCAGCTCCCACTACTCTTCCTTACCTTGCCACGTTTTCTCCCAAAGCTGATGACAAAAGACAAAAGCCAAACAGGCGTGGATGGGGGTGAAAAGGAGGAATTAAGGAGAAAAATTCTCACTTCAAAAACAATTTGACATGTGCCCAGCTGGGGCAGAGGTGGCTGGCAAGTGAAGTAACACAGCTGTTTAATGCCTGTGGCAAGTCAGTTCTTAAGGCCCATAAGGTGCTGTGGTGAATGGCCAGTTTTTCCTAGTAGTTTTTGTTGCTGCATAGACAAATCGAAGCTGCCTCTGCAGCTCAGAACATCAGTACTCATTGCAGTTGACAGACCAGGGTGTCTCTCTCAGGCTTCAGGTTCACAAGCACATTTCTCTAGCAAGAGCAGGAGGTTCGGGGCACTGCAAGCCTCTCCCTCCTCCCTGCGTCTTCCCAAGGCAATGGTCCACTAGCGCTGGGACAAGACGAGGTTTCACCCACGCCTGGGAAGCTCTGGTCAGGTGGTGGCACTTCACCAGGCTGTGGTAAGGCCAGCCAAGGTAAAGGTGGATTATGGGAGTCCAGCATCCAGGATATTAGAGAGAAGACTTTCCAAACTTTTAACAGGGAGTTCTTCACTACTGTAATGAAAACATTGAGCCTATATCTCCAAGAAAATACTGGCAGTCCAGAGAGATCTTCACTGTCACAATGGGTCTTTTACAGCTGTGGAAAAAGGTTGCCCCATCCAAATCAGAGACTCATTAAACCTGACCGCTCTGAGAATCCTGTTAGAGATATCAGAAGGTGATGGTGGACTGACAGTTTCCTAATGAATGGTTCCATTTACTACAGTATTTGAAATGTGAGATCCTGAGATAATGACTTAAGGATTGCTCAAGAGGACAGGGTGCAACTTCTCTGAAAAGCCTCTTTCTGCTCTTTCGCTGGTAAGGTAGCTAACAAACATCTTCTGGAATGGGGCTCTGGTGCACATTGCCAAATTTCAATTTGTGCATTTGTTCTTCTGAGGCAAAGATGTTGAGTGATGAAAACCAAATTGCCAGTGTCAGCTGGGTAAAACCAGTTAATATTCTGTAGCCTGGAATAAAGTTCCCATACCCGCATTCCTCCTAGGTGCAGTTCACTTAAGCATTTCAAATATCCATTGAGTGAATACTTTGGGGTTTGGAGGTCAGCAGTGGTTAAAACAGAAGTGCTCAGATGCTAGTTTGCAGAACAAGCTCTTTGACTGGAGAAAATGCGATATAAACCAGTGCTTTTTCCTGGGGCAAGGAAAAAGATAATTTAAGCGCTTGAACAGTCTGCCTTCTGTTAGAATGCATACAGTCCTGTTAGGTGGTTCAGTGGCCAGGGCTCAGCAGCGTGCCCTAGCAAGCGAGCTCCCAAGTACAGAACATCTACAATTTACAGCAGCACAGAAGAGATCTTCAGCTATTGCACTGTGCACCTCACAGTGGCAACAGTGGTATCACCACTACATTGTAGAAATAGCTGGTGACGAGATAACTGACCTTGAACAGTACGTTAGTGACAGTTAAGTCTTTTGGAGAGTTTTTTAACATTCTAAGCCTAAGCATAATGAAAGGGTACTTCTTCAGTTTAGTGTTTCGTAGGAGAACTAATGCTGTTTTATTAGTAGTGTGTGGATGCTTTGGCATGTGAGTGCATGAATGTGTCCACGGAACATAAAGGTTTCACCTGAAGAGCCCATATCCAGTCTTTGGGTTAGACTGCATACCCCATGTGGATGTGAGGTGCTGTACCCATGGCTTTGTCTCTAGGAGCATGGAATCTTTTCACTCAGGTGCTTCATGTCAGTATTTCCCCATGATAACTCAGCAAAAAGTTCCAGCTGGTACTAATAGAGTCATCAGTAGGTGCAAATGCAAAGGAGATGGAGGCTCTGCTGGCATCCTGATCCACTGATCTCCGCCCTTGGATTTTGCTCATATGGGCAAGACCTTGCCTCTCAGACCGGAATGCTCCTCTGTCTCCTGAGGGGAGTGTAGGCAAATCCACTTGGATTGTTGGACTGTGCTGTGCATTGTTCAAAAGAATTTCACATCTGCTTGTAACAAAAAGCTACTTGAGACAGGTGGCAAAAAAGTTGGAGAGAAGAATTACATTTGCAAAGTCTGCTGTTGTAGCTCCGAGGTGACAGTGGTGCTAAAAGAACTTGAGAGCTGATTCTCTTTGTAAAGAGTTGATTTCTGGGAGTCTTTTTGATGAGACATTCAGATCCATCACCGTCCAGACAGATGTGTTTGCTACTAGAACTTCTTCGAGGAAGATGGGAGGAAGGTTGAGGAGGGTAAAGATGGCAGACTGATGACCTCCTCTTGCCTTGATCCAGTGTGTTTTTCTCTGCTGAAAATGGAAGCAGCTCCCTCCTGAATGCTAAAACACTACAACCAGTGGAATGGTAACTACTGAGGTGAGGACCAACACTAGAAACGTACAGAATAAATATGACCCAGAGGAAGGTGCTAATGCTTCCAGGAGTGGAGCCAGTCCCATGCTTCCTCAGACCAAAATCTTGAGGAGAGCCACAACAGACAGGCTAAAGAGCATCAACATAGGTCACATAGATCTGTGAGTCTTTCCAGTAGAAAGAGGCTTTTCTGTGAGCCTCCCCTAAAAGCCGTAAGAAAGCTGTAGCAGCTGGATGAAAAACATGTCTTGGTCAGAGAACAGATGATGACTTTTAGCCTATGAACTTGACAACCCAAACTGATGGGAGGTACTATGGAAGGCGTATGTCAGCTTTAACTAGTTCAGGGTTAGCAGGCTGAAGCCCTGCCTGTCATCCACCTGCCTCCACTCAAAGCTCCTTGGCACAGCACGGCGGCAAGGGGAGGGCTGTGCTTCTGTCTAAGTGGAGTGAAAACAGCAGAGCATTTGACCCACAGTATAGAGATGCTGGTTCCAGTGAGCTCTCTCCCTGCTCTTTAAATTAGTTTTGAGCCCACAAGAGGCTAGATAAGTGACACAGAGTGACACGGAAAGTTGAAGCATTCAAAAGCAAAAGGAAATGAGCACAGTAAGTACCTCTTCTTGCAAAGTTTGCCTGGCTTAGTTCTCCTTACTCTGTCGCTGCTGGAGCTACTCCGAGTGCCGCCTCTCTCTCCTTTCAAATGATTCAACCCTGACTGTGCTCAGGGGAGGAGAAGGTAGTTCAAAACCTAAATAAAGATGCGAGTGTAAAGGTCAGGCAAGCCAATCTGATGTTTCAACTCCCGGTTCATACTGGGCTATACACTCAGCTGGACTCTGCGTCCAATAGATATTTATAAAAATTTATCTTAATTAGCCCATCTAGCTCCTTTCTGCCTTGCCCGTGTACAACACTAGAAGATGTTAACTCCAGTGTTGCTGCTGTATTAACAGCAGCTCATTTGCAGTCCTTAGCCTGTGTTCACACACACACCAATGTACCCCGGTGAAACGGATCAGTCTCCTCAGCCCTATTTTGAAGCTGGGCCTCACAGTCGAGGTGGGGTGCCAGGCTCATACCCGAGGTCAGTGACAAGGGCCCCAGTAAGAGTTGACACCCCAACCCAGAGCACAGCATTCTCCAATTTATCAGGGGTTACTGGGACCATTGTGGAAGGTGGCAAACATGCAATTAGATGAAAGATTTTTGTTTCCTTAATTCATGGTCAGTCCTCCAATGATCACTGGAAACAGGAGGGGATAAATGCAGATGTGGAAACTGAAGTATTGGCAATTTTGTATTGAAGTAAGTTTGTAGCTTTGTGGTTTATTTTCAGCGGTAGGCATTACACTCACTGCGTTGAGCACAAAGCATCTCTAGGTTTGACTGTGTCCTGTGAGATTAGAGTCACTGGATTTAGAGCCAACTAGCCTGTTGTTTGGGGAGAGCAAAGAGGTGGCTGTGTCTGAACTGCCCACCCAATCTTGATAGCTCTTCAGTGACCTTTCTCTAGAAGCAGAGAGCTGGAGTCCAGTTGGAGCACAGCCTTAGCTTTAGAAAGGAAAGAAGTGGAGGCAGGTTCAGATTTTGGCAGCACAAGCCCACTTCTTTCAGGGATGCAGCAGCCTCACACCTCGCATCGGTGAGACTGAGCCTGGATTGTGGTTTCCTCTTCTCACTGAAACCAAATTTGGACTATGTCAATAAATATCTAAGGAGATGCGTATGCATGTATGTCTTTAATTACTGGAGCACTATGGCCTAGAACACCAACGTGCTCAAGCACCCTGCTCCCTTAATTGTTTAAAGTGCTGTGCACGCTGCTTGGATACCTCCTAACACTGTTTGCTAGATCGGATATCAAATCGGAATGTTAAACTTTGACAGCGAGGCAGCGGTACGCCTTGGTAATCGCCCTTCTCTCTGAATAGTGGAAGCTTGCTGGATAGGACAATGATTTATTAACATTGCCTTCCCCCTTCTCCGTGCACCATCCCAAGCAGTTCAACCAGTAATTTTTTTATTGCTATATTTTATCGTGACATACTTATCCTAGAGGACTAACAAATTTATGCCCCTAGAACACTTGTATTCTCATAGTTGTTGTCAGATTCCAAAATATTTTTCTACTATTGTTGTTTGAACGTTTTTCTCATTCTCAGAGCCACAATGCTTTGTATTGCTGCTCTGGCTCCTATCCCCTTTACTTCCATCAATAACAAGAAATTGCTGAAAGTTAGAAGTAGTCCTAAGGCTGGGATCTGACTTGTGAGCTCTTCACTGCTGTGATGGTTAGACATCTCGGACGTGCCAGTAACGCGAGGTGTGACAGAGCAGGGTTTGGACTGCAGCCCCTCCCCAAGCACTAAACAAATTGTGGGAGCTCCTACAACAGAGGACTGCTTCCTACCCCATGGATATTCACTGCTTGCATTTCATTTCTAGCTACTCTAGGAAATTCATCATACTTCATCTGCTCATTGGCTTTACGTTTGCTGAGTTGTTAAACCAGTACCAGGAAAAAATCTTAGTGTGCACAATGGTTGAAAGTCAGCTTCCACCGTCTGATGAAGCTTTTCCCTCCGTTGCTTCAGGGACTCTATTTGCCCACCAGCACCATGTTTGTCTCAGAAAAACCCAATTAGCAGAGGAGACAGACTGATACCAGCCCATGGTCATCTGCAGCTGACCTCTCTGCTGAGCAAATAGAGGTGTGTGTCCCTCCTAGCATGGGTGGTGCACCCTGTTCTGGCTCATGCTCCGGTGCCTGCACCCCCTCGCCTCTGGAGCCCATGTCTGTGCGTGACCTGCTCTACCCGCCCCACCTACACCACTCCTGCTGCACGCCGCCAATTGATGCTCCAGACCAGCAGGAGCTCGTGACTTTCCACGTCCTCAGAGCTATTATCTCAGAATTGGGAAATAATAGCCCAGCAGGACTTCTTGAACATGCCTGCAAGACTGAGTGACAGATCTGCTTCTAAGAATCATGAAAATTGCTGCTCTTTGTAACAGGGCACATTTAGCCTCTTCTGCACTGCCAGTGGGACTTCAAAGGCCTCATTAACACAACTGCCACTCTTCTCAAGAGAGTGCAATAAAACCTCCCAAACAGGAATGGAATCAATTGACATTTGCCAAGTTCATGTGTAAGTAATCGGGTTTTGTAGTGAGCCAAATAAGCCATTGGAGCAAGCTGCCCAAAGGAATTTTTCAGAAATAGCTGACTCCTGATGGAGCAGGTCAAAACTGACCACCTCTTTCAGCTTCAAAACCTATGAAGTTACTACAGTGAAACACTGCAAATCACTCAAAACTGCAAACAAGATATGAAAGATACACAACTACAGTCAGCCTTACTGTTAGTGTATGCCAATTCAATCTCCCATCTCCTTAAAGTTTTCCCCTTGTTGCTCTTCTGATGACATCATGACTGCAGTAACCTTGAGAAGAGATTTTCAGGGTTTTTTTTCCAAGTGATGTCTGACCTATGGGAAGCAAATAGTGTCAGAACCAACCTCTGCACTGACTAGATATATCTTTAATAACTTACTGAAAATGTGATAGATGTACCCCAATTGGATCCTATGAAAATTGTTACCAAGAGAAACTCAGTTCATGTTTTGCAAAGCATTGATGAACACATAATCTTTGTACAGATACTTTGCTACTAAGAGTCAGTATTTTATCTTTAGAGATAAACATATTTTTCACTCCCTTACAGTGCAAGTGTCTTTCCCTCCCTGTGAATGGTAGCTTGCAGGTGAATCGTGTTCCCATAGGGGAATGATGAATCCCAATGGCCTAATTTGGCCCATGAGCTGGGGGATTGGTAGGCACTTTGGGATTCAGCCATGGCAGATGTGGGAGGAGGCTCATGTGGTCCCTACAGTGCAGTCTCTTTACAAACAGCACAGAGTGGGTCCCATCCACGTGCCCAGTGTGGGACTGCCTCTGCGAGCGCAGCCAGGGCACAAGGTGGAAGTAAACAAGTCTGATAGTGGAAGTGGTGGCGTTGCCTCCCTTTACAGGCAGCCGAGATAAAGCCGTGTGCCTGTCAGTGTGTTTCTTCTCTCCATGCTTATCTTGGCCAGCGATTGTTTACACTTATCTGAGGGGCTGGCCAAATTAAAACACCAAGCCAAGGTGTGCCTGTGTGTCTGCCTATTTTTCTTCCTCCCTATTCCATGGACCGAATTCTGCCCAAAGCGCAGCATGGAGAGATCTTCTCACTGGGGTCTTGGCAGGACCGCACTGTGCCTGGGGTCTAGATCAGAGAGCAGCTTCACACAAAATGAGGAGAGAAGGTGGTTGTTCCCACATTGGCTTTGCTTCGGGGCACAATGAGAAAAATGTACCAACACAGGTTAGAAACATTCATGGCACCAGTCTTTCCAGTGTTGTTCATGCTTTACTGCACCTTCATAAATATTTCTCAAAAGCAGCCTGTGTCAATGGAAGACAACTCCTTTGCATGGGAGGCCTGATCTCAATTGCTTTCATGGAGCTAGGTATTCAGTCCAGTCGCTTGTCCAGAACAACACAGCAGAAAATACGGTATCACGTCAAAAAGCCGTTTCCTGGTAACGTGGCATCTTCCTTGGCAAAGCTTCTTAAAACAAACAAAAAAGGCACAATAGATAAATTTCTCGATTCCAGTCTTGTGTTAGACCATATCTGCCAGACAGCAAGCACTGTTGGTCACACAGTAAGTGACTTTCCCTTCCTGCCTTATTCCTGCTCTGAGGTCCTGCACGCACTCTGTGTGTGTTTACGGATACAGTTCTGTGATTACTTTGGAAGTGCAAAATACTTGGCGTAAGGGATTGTGACAGAGTTTCCTTGGCTCCAATGAGTCTCCTCAGTGCCTTCAGTTTTGGCTAGCCCAAAACAAAATTTTTTCCTTCAAAATACCATTCAGTTTTTCAGCAATAAAAGAACTTTCTCAGACGGTGCTTTCTGGTGTTGCCTGACCATGCGACCTGCTGCCTTCAGGATTTTGGAAGGAGGCTCGGGGAAGAATGCAAATACACGTCTGAAACTGGCATTTGGGAGGGATTCCTGGCTTTGATTCCTCCTTTGTGGAGTCCTGTCAGCCAGCCAGTTGCCTGGGTGTGAGCATCTGAGTGATCTTGCATGACCATTTCAGCGTGAACTGTTAATCAGCAAGTGTGTGGGATACAGTCTCCTTCTTTGGAGATGACCTTGTGCTGGGATTTAAGGTTATTTGTTGCTTCAGGTTTGCCACAGGCTCTTAACTCGCAGCTAACTTGTACCTGAAATGTGTATTTGATACTGTCTCCCTTCCCCTTTCTGCTACCTACATGCTCCTGCTTCTGGCTCCAGCTGCACCTGTGTCTGATGAGTCAAGCTTATGCATGATACTGAGCTGGGAACGGCTCAGGACTTTTGCAAGATCTCCACACAACATGTGCATGCGATTAGTGAATGAAGAGTTTTGTATTGGCACATTAATTACGGAGGGGCCTGGTGCAGAACAGGAAATGCAAGTCCTTTTTTTACATAAACATTTCCAGTTTGGGTTGGCTGAATCCCTGGATACCAATTCTCTATGGGTTGGGATCCCTTTGGTTTATTTATCCAGTTATGTTCCTGTTTTTGAATTTAATGACTCCCTAGTCATCATCATCATGGTAGAAAAAATATTGATACACAAGGTACGAGAGAATTTTATGTTCAATTTCAGCAGAAACTAAGAAAACCATTCAGCCAGAGGCATCACTGAATAGCTCTGTCTATTTGCACACAAGAATGGATGAACTACACTTGTCATTTCTTGCCATCAAAAAGCATTTTCTATTTCTTATGCTTTTTGGAATAGGCACTTAGAACTTAAACACAAGTAAACAGCAACCTTTTTTTTAAGCTTTCCCCATTCTGATAAGAATATCTTGTTATGGGAAAATCAAAACCAAAAACGCTACATATAAGGAAATTGGAGGGTTTATAATCAGAAGAGTGTATCCCACATGGTGTCTAATTGCACCAGTATCAGAGACTCGTATACTGGAAATAGTCTAAGCAATACTGGTTCCAGTTTTTAATAACATGGAGTGGCAAATAAACAGGGTTTAGGGTAAATAAAAGTATCGGTTAATTATGTCTCATTAAGTAGAAAAGAGGCAGAGGCATTCCAGAAATCAAGATAAAGTACGCTGCTTAATGCAGTGGAAACAGATTAGGGTTGAGAAGAGTGTCCATGAAGTAAGTTCACTGATTTGTCTACCTCTCAGCCAGCCTTACTCTCTTTCTCTACCCATCCTCCCATTTTGCTCTTGTTTCTAGCACAAGGCTGCAGATGGAGACTTTAGGAGGGCTGGGCAGAAGCACATATGACTAATTGCTTTAGTTTTAAAAAAAATCTGCAGAGATAAGATTCCCTTACAAGATAATCTTTGCCTGAAAAGAATTTCTAACGAAAGAGTATTGTGCCCACAGAGGTAAATCTTTTGGTTTTCTTTATAGTAGATGAAGATAATTAGTCACTGCACTGAAACTTGAGAGTAGCCTGCCTGTAGCAGCATGACAGCCAGTAGGGGCAAATGGAAGACACTGCTGACGAGTTGTAAACATACTTACAAAAAAAAAAAACCAAACCCCCAAAAAAACCAAAACAAAGCCGTTTCCTGGAACTGAGAGGAGTTGGGAGAAAAAAAGCAGGTGGAAGAAGAATGATTATTACCTTAGAGACAAATGTATTCGACAGTCATATAAAACTGATTTAGTAATTCGGTAAAACTGAAGAGAGAAAGAAAGCTTGAGTCAAAAGGAAATAAACTAGGACCAAAAGCTGATCTAAACTGAGCCACACAGTTGCAACACTCACCCTCATGGAAGTTTTCAAAAGTTAGTGAAATTCATAGCACATCACACAAAAGCCTGAATTCCCTACTGAAGGAGATAGATTCTTCTACAGAATGACCCAGATGCCAAAGTTTCAGACTATACGAATCATAGAATGGTTAGGGCTGGAAGGGACCTTCAAAGGTCATCTAGTCCAACCCTCCTGCAAGGAACAGGGATATCTCCAACTAGATCAGGTGTTGCTCACCAGCCTGGGCTGCAGCACCAAGGACGCTGTTGCATCCTCCACAGCCAGGAGGAAATGGCCTGCCTCTTGTAGGCAGGATAGGTACCTTCAGTTGAGTAGTTAATTAGTAGTTCATTATCTTCAACTCAGTCCAGCTGGGTAAGAACAATTGGTGCCATAATCAGGTTGCTCAGGGCCTCGTCCAACCTGGCCTTGAACGTCTCCAGGGATGGAGCATCCACCACCTCTCTGGGCAACCTGTTCCAGTGTTCTACAACTCTCACAGTAAAAAATTTTTTCCTAATATCCAACCTGAATCTACCTCCCTCTATTTTAAAACCATTACCCCTTGTCCTATCACAACAGGCCCTCCTGAACAGCCTCTCCCCATCTTTCCTGTAGGCCCCCTTGAGGTACTGGAAGACCACTATAAGGTCACCTTGGAGCCTCCTCTTCTCCAGGCTGAACAGCCCCAACTCTTTCAGCCTGTCCTCATAGGAAAGGTGCTCCAGCCCTCTTATCATCTTCGTGGCCTTCCTCTGGACCCTCTCCAGCTGGTCCATGTCCTTCTTATGTTGGGGGCTCCAGAACTGGACGCAGTACTCCAGGTGAGGTCTCACGAGGGCAGAGTAGAGGGGAAGAATCACCTCTCTCGACCTGCTGGCCACGCTCCTCTTGATGCAGCCCAGGATGCGGTTGGCCTTCTGGGCCGCAAGAGCACATTGCCGGCTCATATTGAGCTTCTCGTCCACCAGTACTCCCAAGTCCTTCTCCTCAGGGCTGCTCTCGATCCATTCACCACCCAGTCTGTATTTGTGCCTGGGATTGCCACGACCCAGATGTAGGACCTTGCATTTGGCCTGGTTGAACTTCATGAGGTTGAATATTTTAGTGTCTCTCAGAAAAGTGTCTCCAGTCATCAGGAGCAATATTAAAGTGAAATGAACCATACATTAATAAGAAAGGGAGAAAAGTTTGGAGTTTTAGTAACATGGAAGATGTAAAAAGCAGCTGAAGACACATAAGAATAGGGCATCTGTATTTGTGTCATAAGCAGCAATATGACTACTTTAATGCAAGGAATATTACAAGAGGGAAATGGCCCCTTGATAGATAAAGATGATAAAATGATCAATGGTCATGTAGAAAAGATAGACTTACTCTGTTCTTATCTGTATTTGGAAGCCAGAAAGCTAATGTGTATAGATGCCTTCTTTCCACTCGTAACAGAGGACTATATTAAACCACACTGACTCAGAATGAATATTTTGAAAATCAGCAGACCTAGAAAACTTGCAGTCAAGAGACCTACAGAGATGATGGAGAAGATCCTGGCCTAGAAATACTCTTTTTTACTGAATCTTGAAACACCAGAAGGACACCAGAACAATGCAGAGTGTTCAGCCAACGTCGCAGTAGGTCACCAGCACACTTGACAGCACTGCAGCTCAGTTTGTCTGACAAGGGATCCTAGTCAGCAGAAAAATGAATTGTTAATGAAATTAGATGGGAACATAGTCACTAGAAGTCTAGGCTGGTTTACAACATAGCATTCTTGTAAGAAACTAATGATATACAATGTCTGTGTGGTTTCTTCCAAAGGGATTAACGTAGGGCTTGAAGCTACTCCAAAGAGCTCATTAGCTGGTTCCCTTCAGAGGCCATTCGTATGCAGCAGGTTATTCTGCTTAGCTATGACCAGACTGAACCAACAAGCAGACTGTAGTTTGACTACACTGTCTTAGTCATCCGTTGTCACACGTAAGACCAAGGCAGAATCGATCTTGCCACATTGGGAAAGAACTGTTCCCATGAGAGATGCATGATTGATCTCTGCTGAAAAAAAAAAGTGAAAACCTTCACAAAGGTCCTTGATGATTTGACCTTTCGAAGTCAAGTCATCAGTATGACTTTGAGCATGTAAGCAAGAGACAGCAGCAAAGCACCTAAGGGAGTGGAACGTCATTAGTGACTGGAATCCAGGTCAGCTTCTGATAGTGACTGAAAAAAAACCACCTCAGAATACAAAACAGAAAATTTTACTACCCTAATCCAGTTTGAGCAGGGATGTGCTTTTATCCCTGTGTACAGTATTAGGGAGATTGTTTCAATGCCCGCATTTAGAAGGTTGTTGAAATATTGGCATGGGTGCAGAAAACAGCCACAAAAATTATGCAAGGTCTAGAGAAAAAGATCATAGCAAAGACTTGGAGAACTCAGTCTGTTGAGTTTAATAATGACGTGAAAAATAAGAAATGACTCGATTACAGAGGATGTTTCCCTCCTGGGGGAAAATGTCATGGACTAAAGAGCTCTTAATCTAGGAGAGAAATGCTCAACAAAAGCCAATAGCTGGAAGTGGAAGCCTGTCAAATTCCAATGAGAAAATAATCAGAAGCGTTTAACAGTGAGAGTGAGCATTAAAACAAATTGCCAAAGAAAGTGGTCAGTTCCTCATGTCAAGCTATCGTCACATCAAAGCTTCTAAACGATGAGCTCCTGTTAGACAGCCATTGGGCTCCTCATGAGAATGACTGTCCAAAACCTAGTGGCCCATGCAAAGGACAAGCTTAACCAGCTTAGAGAGGCTCAGATCAGATGAGTTATTGACCTCTCTAGCCCTCATTCCATGGGTCTAAGAGAGTGGTACAAGTGAGTTTAAATTTTAAAATTCTTATTTACTAGCCTTACTTGTCATCTCTCTTGTAAACAAAAATTTCCTGCAGCTTTCACCTGTCTGGATGCTACGGGTGAGCAAAGAACTGACTCTGCTTCTCTAGAGATGCAAACCCTCTGCTGAGTGACTCTCTCTGTATAGCTAAGTACCCTGCAATAGGATTTTCTTTTCTCAGACTTTTCCATGTTTCCTGGAAAAAGGGCAGTTTCTCTCTATCTGTCTCCCTCTTTCTCTCTTTCTCCTTCTCAAGCCACAACTGCCGAGTCTCCTGGAAAATATTTTCTAGCTTCTGGAACGGATTATTATTCCCACTCGGTGCAGATCTTCTGTACTGTATTTCTCTGGATGGTTTTCAGAGCCTCTCGGGGCCCACTACTTCCCATGGTCTGGCAAAATCCCTGACCACCATTTGGGACCTTGGTTTGTTTATTTTAACATTTATAAGTGAGAATAAACTCAACCCAATCAATGCCAGCCATTGGTACAGAACAAAAAATTAATATAGACCAAACGCATTTCTATCCACTAAAGAAAGATGTAGAATAAAGGCCTCACCCAGTGTCAAATTAAATAAAGGACAGAGTCAAAAGTTTTGTCTTGCGACACATTCTACCACTGTCCAAACTGCGTGGCAAGAAGCAATAAGCACTGGAGCCAAGGGCTTGGGGGAATGAGTCCTCCTGCCTGGTCCCAGCAGCTCAGGCCCATAGATGGACAGCAAGGAGCATTTTGGTGTGTTTCAAGTATTGTAAAAACTTAACAGCCCCAGGGCAGATACCAGCTCCTGTTGGAGAGGACGAGGCTGACAAGGCATTCAGCTCTATGAAAGCTGGGGTCTTAAATAAGCACACGCGGCATGGACCTCAAAGGAGCACTTGCCTCTCACCTAGGGCCCTACTCTTTGGACATTCTGGGTTTTATTTACTTCTCTCCTGCTCTGTGGGGGAGATGGGCTTACACCATGGTCTTTTCTATGATCTCTGCGCCTCTCTCCAGTCTTCCCAATTTGGCAGATTTCTCTGCTCTGTTGAAAAACAGGAGGCGAAGGAATAAAGTGCCACTGAGGCATCTGGGAGAAGCTGTCTTACTCTTCATCATGGCATGCACGCCCAGGTTGAAAATGGCAATCTGCCACGACTCCCTTTCCTAGGTCCCTGATGTTGTTGCTCGCCCCAGTAGAGCTCCTGGGTTCCCAGCCCTTAGTTCTATGGCTCTGACAGCGCCAAAGCCATTGTTTATTCGTGCTGGAGCTATGTGGTTTCTGTGCCAGAATTGTAAGTAAACCATGAAAAAATAATAACATTTTTGTGTAGACTTACACAACTTTTTCCATTAAGACCCTCAAAAATGGCAAAAGTCTTGCCTTGTCATTAACCACAGGGAAGTGTATGGTACATGTATGTCTTAAAGGAGCAAAAGTTTGTCCAGAAAGAGCAGGTTTGCAGACCAGAGATGTTCTGAAGAACATCACTTATCTACCACCAAAAGATCTTGGCAAAGGCCTGGCTAAGCAGATGGATATGAAATCTGCTTTCCAGGCAAACTTCGGTCTACAAGCACAGCTGCTACTGCTTTTGCGGAATCACAAAGCACAGCTACAATGTCAATTAGGTTGGGGGCAAAGTCCTACAAAAAGACCAAGAATTCCCTAGATCCAAACATGGCACCACTCTTTCCCAGGAGTGGTTATTTTCTCCGTCCTGAGGCAAGAACAGTGGTCATTGCCAGCCACACGTGCATACTCTGGGGCCCACCAGCTTCACCACTGTCTCTCACCTAGGTGCCCATCAATGCTCCCTGTGCTCTCCTACCAGGAAACACTGTTTTACGTGAGATCCCAAACACTTTATAAAGTGCTTTCAGCCTTAGCATGTGTATCAGCGATTTGTAAAACACACAGGGATGGAAACAACACATGCCAAATTCTTCAAGCAGTGTGACTGATTAGTGGTTCAGAGTTTGTCCTGTGGAAACGCTTGCTTTTATAAAATAGCAAGCTGCTGTCACTCATGTTTGAGCAGCCTTGATTGCTCAGGAGCTAAGACGTATCCTGTGAAAGCTGCATGGACCACCACGTTTTTTTGAGTTCGGTGGGTGGACATGTGGTCATTACAGAGACTAGCTATACAGATGCTCAACAATTAGGCTGTTAGTGGACTCCTACACACTTGTAAGGTACGCAGGGCTCATGGAGTGCCTGCCAAGTTCCTCAAGCTGTAACAGTTCATGACACTCTTGAGATATCTGCCAGATGCCGACACAGTGTTCTGAAGTTCCTATTTCAGGACATAATTTTAAAAATACCTCTAGCTCAGGATTTAGATGCCAAAAAGCATTTGCGTATGAATTGTAATGTAAACCATAAACCCAACAGGAAACATCAGAGCCTTCTCCTTTTGTAGATATGATGTGACTAAAGAGCGTTAGGAAAATGTTCCTTTATTGGCAAGAAAACGAATACATTTTGCTGTCCCATATGTGCAAAACAAAACAAGCAATTAACATATATCTGGCAAAGGAAGAATATTTTTACCTTCCAGCATTGCCCACACATCCCAAATTGTATATTGATTGCAACATTTATGAGTATTGCACAGGCGGCTGATGGTGAACACTCCGCTAAGCACCAAGTTTGGCAGACAAGAAGACACTGCAGTTTTAGTAACTGAGTCAGCAATTCAGCTCAGCCTAATTTGCTCACGTTTCTGGAGCTCACACTGGGAATGCTCAGTGGCCTAGCGAAAGCTTCAACACAGTTGCTTTCATATCATCAGCTGGCTGGCATAATCACTCACATAGGACTAATGTAATTCTTAGCCTTTCAATAGATGCCAAAATTAATCGCAGTAGAAAAGCAGTCTCAAGAACAGACATTTGTCTGCTTTGTCTAACATGAGATCTACGTTTGTAGATCTAAGTCCAATAAAGAGGAAGGGGGTGCATGTATATGTCATGTGTATGTGTTTTCAGCACATTGGCCCTTTGATGCTGACGTTTGTTGTGTTTTTCTCAACCAAGATTCAGATGGGTATGAGGAAGTCTTAACGCTGACAAGATGCTAGCCCTGTTTTCCCCTCTATGTTTTTACAGGGGTAAACGCAAAGTCAACAATAACATCGTGAATGCAGCTCCCACCCCTGCAGCGAGCCATCCTCAGTGTATGTTTCTAGCCTAGCCACACCAGACTCTGGGCCCAAATAAAGTATGTATTTGTTGTTTCTGGGATATTGTCACTGGCTCTTTGTAACCACTGAGTAGATTCAAATACCCTATATCCTTTTTCCAAGCCACCCCCTGCCTTCTTTATCAAGTCTGTGTATGTCACATCCCTGAGTGTGCTAATAGGCATTAATGATGTTGATCAGCCTCAGCTGGGGCTTCTGCCCACACCCATGGGCCCAGAAGCTCCATTTCAGCTCGATCCAGGGCTGTCAGTCCCTGGCTAAGCTGTGTTGGAGGAGTGCTGCTTTCTACCTTGTCTGTGTCTTTTTTTTTTTTTTTTTTTTTTTTTTTTTCCCCTATAGGCCTTGTTGATCCAGACCTTAACCTGCAGATTGAAGCTCTGACTAGACCTCAGAGCAGCTTTGTTGTTATGGACCTACCCAGCCATCATTAGACCTGTTCTTAACCCTGACCTACAGATTGCGTTTCCAGCTTGACCTCAAGAGTTGTCTCATTGCTGTGATGGTGCCTTATGATCTGAACTCTTGCCTGGTTCTGGCCATCATCTCCAGGTTTGTCTTGCTCACTTCATTCAGCTACTATGGATGGGTCCTGGTTGGGGAGGCTCCTGACCTGCTGGACCCTGGTTTCCTGTTGCCTCCTGGCTCACCTTTTTTAGGGAGCAGTTGGCCTGTGTGGTGCCATGACAGCAGGACCTGCATTTAGGGGACCTGAGTTTAGGTTTATAGGAGCATTAAAATAGCCAAGAGGATCTGAACAAGAGTTCCCTAGTGCAATATCCTTGTCACACGGTGGTGGGTAGACAATGCTGACAGAAGACTATAAGTGTATAGTGATACGCCTTGGCCTGTGCTGCCAAATTTTATCAGCTGGTACCTGAAGTGATAGGTTTATATTAAAGTTCAAAGTCTGCATGCACCAGGTCATGCCACTGTTGACCCTTATAATTGATCTCTGGGCTGGTGACCAGCTCTGCCAGGAGTCCTTGGGCTTGCTGCTGGCATCAGCTTGGAAGCTCCCCAGTTTCCTCACACTGTCACTCAAACTTACTTCCCAGCGTGTGCCCACTGGTAACTGCTGGTCTTGAACAGAAGTTCCTAGCAGCAGTCCCATAATTTTCTTTGTATCGCCCTCTCATTCCTTCTCACTGTGCTACTCGTTTCAGAGGCCCATTGCTAAACACAAGCTCATCAAGGAGGGCAAATCACTCTCAGACAGATTTCTAGAGGGATTCTGGTTTGCAAATGGGGCCTGCGATTTGGGCTGGTTAACAGTAGTATTGGGGTCAAACCTCCATATTAGTGTAGCTATACATTCAGGTCTAGCTTTGGAAATCTGGAAATCAGTTCTGTTTCTAAGACATTAAAATGTCATATGAGTGATAGCTTTGAATCCTTTCTACTGAAAGCTTCGAACTCATAAAAGTGATCTTTAGACTCAAGTAGCATGTTAGCATACTCCACACAGACTCCATAAGAGACATAATAGTGAGTTCTGGTTTCCCATGTATCTGCATCCTCTGTCTCCTGTGGTCTTCACCAAAATAACCCCATCTTTTTCTTGGTCTCTTAAGGCTTCCTCATAACAATATTCTCAGACTCTTCTCACGTATCCAAAATGATCCTTTCTATGGTTCCCTTAAACCTCTGCTTCATCCTATGTCCTCAGCGTTTTCCCGTATAGTGATACCTCCACTTTGGCATACTCCTCAACTCAAATATTTCCTCTTATTTTCACCACCTACTATTTTTGCATGGTAGGTGCGCAAGAGACAGGGACAGGGCTAAAGCTGTGTGCTCACCAAAGCCACAGGTAACGGCTAGTTTCTTTTTGCCCTTCCCTGCCTTGGGCATTTCTTTCTTTTCCCCTTTCTTCTTCCCTCATGGATTTCTGTGAAAAGTGAAATTAGCTCTAAGAGGCTGCTGCTCTCTCAAACGTGATTGAAACTGGCTACTACGTTCAAGAGTATCTGGGGGAGGGACTAATGGACAGATGGGCTTTGCGTAAGCCCTTGTTCCTCTGAACTCTGGGACTATTAAGGGAGATTAAAGTCCTCAGAGAGTGGAGTTATTTTATCTCCCTCGTTTCTTAGTTCAAATTCATATAACAACTAATAGTGTATTAAGTGTATTTAAAAAGACTTTAATGCAACAGCTTTCTGCTTTCTGTTTTAAGAACTGCTGTGCAAGATCAGCATTTTATACCAAGCTGTATAAGAGCGAGCTTCCAAACAGCCGTTACGCTGTGTGAGCATGTGAGGAACTGCTCATCATTCATTTACAACAAAGAGAATTTTGCAATTCTGGAAGACTAGTAAGTGTAGTTAAAACTCCTTTTCTTTTTTCACTGTTTCTGCACCAGCCTGATGTGTAACCAGATAGTTTTCTGAGACCTCTGTCAGCAAGCAGAGTTTAGTGTGCAGGCACCAATCCTAATATTATGGGAGCTTAGAGGCCCTTGAACGTGGAACAAATTGGTTTTAAAAGCAATAGTAATTGCTAAAAGGATTGTATTACATTAATAGATTTGAAAGCTTACACTGTGAGCAATGCAGCAGATGAGAGCTGATGATATAGATGAAGTACTTTGTGAGCTGCTGGCAGTAAAGCAGGTCCTGATTATTGCATGGACAGAGTTAGGTTGTGAGGGCAGCTGACACTTCATTAAAGTCAGGGCTTTCAATCCATCCGTGACTACCGTGGGACTCAGAAGGTGCAGGAGCAGCACTATCAGTCAAAGGTTGGATGAGAGAAGAAGGAGAGCCTGCATCTGGGTGTTCAATAGCACTCTGCACTGACTAACCTGAATGCTTCTGTGATAAACGTAACAGTAAATAAGCCTAAAAGGAAGTGAAAAGAAAAAAAAAACACAAAAAAAACCCCAAAAAACCCAAAGAGATCCCTGAGAAGAGGGAAGTCTAAAGAGATCTGCATAACCTTGACAGAAGACACCAAGGCCCAGACCCTCAAAGCTGTTAAAATGAGAGTCAGGTGGCTGAGTAACTCATAAGATCTCGGCCACAATCTGGAGAGACAGAAAAGGAGCTGGTGATCTACTAAGCTGCTTCTTGACAGACTGCTTTTCATCCATTTTGAGAGGAAGCCTGAAAGGCTGAGCTGTCAATATTTTTCAGGATGCTCATGCTATTGGGAATTTCTTGTGCTTTTATTTACTGTACCAGAAGATTTGCATTCTGGTTTATTTGTGGTATATGCATTGGAAGTAACGTGAAACCCTAGAGGTTTCTTTGCCAGGCTGCCTAAACACAGCAACACCTTCTTTGGCAAACCGAAGAAAAGATTGAAGTGTTTTGGCTGTAGCTCCCTGCCACGGTCAAATCAAGACCTTGATTTCCTCAAACACAAACTCCTTGTTAGGACCACACTTCAGCAGCAATGGTTTATGTCTCTAAAATAGAGTAGTTATTATTAGTTAAAGCCAAAACATATTCAGTCAATCAGATTCTGGTTTGGGGATGTTATGGATGGAATGTAAAATGAAGTACTAACAACTGACAAAATAGCACAGCAATGAAATTCTATTCATAAATTCATGCTCACTAGTTTCCAAACTATTGTTAATGGCAACCTCTTTCTGGATGTCAACAAGGCAGGAATAAAAAGGCAGAAAACCAGAATCACTAAACTAAACTTCAGTGTGCGTACACATACAAGCATACACGCATGCACAAACGTATGCCCATGTGTGGTTTTTTACAAGTCAGACGACGCCATGTCCATTCAAAGTGTTGATTTTCTGCTGTTCCATCTGTACAAAGGGTTCTTACAGCAATTATAAAGATACAGAAGATGAAGGGAGGAGCAAGGGAGTATTTGACATGCCATGTGGACACATGCTGTGTGGGCAGTTTGAGCTGGCTCACAGAGCACAAGACAAGCCTGTCTCACAGAGGATGCCACTTTGTGCTCTATCCTCTGGCTTGAATATTTTACAGATCATCCTGCTGGCCCTCTAACGGCTGTAAGGCTGGTTTTGAAAATGTAAGCCAAAGATAAGCAATACAAAGGTGTTCACAGGCTGGCAGAGCAAGGTCTTCAAAGATCTGAACTTTTGCCATTTGTCTCAATGGCATGTTATTGCTTAAATCATGCAGCAATGTACAGTTTAGTATTGTTAACTGTTTCATTGCTGGGTGAAACTTGCGAGCAAAAACTCAAATGATGAGTAATAGGAAGATATACACTAGTCACTCTCGCTGGCATCTTATTTTGGCTTCACATCACAATAACGTTTTTATCTGAGCTTTGCATTTGCGTTATCAAGGATTATCTTGAAACTATTTGCTATAAAATAAGCTGATATTTTGACTGTTCTGCTGTTGACCTAACAACCTCCCTTTACATCGTAATTTGATGCTACTGCGACCATGAGATGTTAAAATTTAAGGTCCCAAGGAAAGAAAGGAAGGCTTATAGCAGGGTGATAATCTTGGACTTTAGAAGAGCAGATTCCATCTTCTTCAGGATACCATGGGAGGCTGCCATAGAACAGCGTGAAGGGGTTTCACATCTGGTCAATCTTCAAGAGGAGCCACCTCGGAGCACCAGAATGTTCCATTCCAGTGGGCAAGGAAATGAGTGGTCCTGGCAGGGGACTGGCTTGGGAACAGGGAACTCGTGACTGAACGAAAATGCATCCTTTGAGGTTTTCCAAACTTAACTGGATGAGGCTTTGAGCAACCTGAAAGTTACCTCTGCTTTTTGCAGCAGAGGTTGGGTGGTCCAGAGGTCCCTTCCAACCTAAATTATTCTGATTTTTATGTTTATGCTGTGCCTTAATGGGTATGTTTTAAAAAGGTATATTCTTTTCAGTTAACAAACAGAAGACTCTTAGCCATTGTTTGAACTTGATATACTGCTGGCAATTTAAAAAGTCTGTCTGATACTCAAATATGATGGTGATGAGCCCAGTACAGATGACTCCATGTTTGCAAACCAAGGAATTGTGTAGTGTATCAAGTAACAGTAGCCATCCTTTTGCCTTTCTGTGGAAAAATGGTATTGCAAGACCAAGTCCCTTCCATTTTCTTTAACTGTCTGAATAAGCCATTTGATAACCTGTTCATTCTTCCTATGACCTTTTTTCCTATGCAGCTTATTGTCGTTCCCCATTATAATACAATCAAGATATAAATCTCATATGACAACAAAGATCAGCAAGAGTCATGCAAGCAAATGCAGACAAAAAGGTTGATGTGTGCCTCCTACAGTGTTGGATCTCCATAAATCTAAAAGTTTAGAGACAGATTCTGTGGTCTCTTGCACTGGAGGAAGCAAATGTCACTTTCTCGAGTTAAAATAACATACAGATCTTTGAAGGCAGGACATAGGTATCTGTCACAATATTGCAAGGCATTTTGACAAAGTGTGACGTTTCATAAAGTTTATTTCTTGTTACTCCCTGCTGAAACAAGTGTCTTCTTCACAACCAAAGGTGGTGCAATGGCACTCCAAGTTGACCAGAATGTTGAGGCAGTTCAGCCAAACTCCTTTTTTATTAAATTGAGCACTCCCAAGACTGCTAAAGTGCTTTTAAACTCAAACCCAAGATTCATTTTAACAGAAACGAGATCCCATAGCTCTTAAAACAGATAAAACTTAGAGGGAGACAAAACAGAAATGAAAGCATTTGGAAACCAAATTCCTTCTTGCCCACTATGTCCTGGCAGGAAGGGTCCTTTTTTTCAGGCTTCCTCTCAGTTCAGCAGCTCAGGAACTTTTGGTATTGCAAAAAAATCTCCTCTGAGAAGATCTTCTTTGCAACTCTAGGAAACATCTTTCGCCTCATCACTGAGGCCTGGCTGTGTGTCCACTCTTCTGAGCAGTTTGCCAGTCTCTGCTCTGTGCTTGCTGGCATTTCCTCACACCCTCTGCGTGAATCCTCACACATTGTACTCAGTGATGAAGTATTTTAATTTGATTGCTAATTAACTGGATTCTGATATTGTGCAGTATTTTAAAAACCCACCTGAAAAATGAAAGAGGCTGATAAGAGAGGAACTATCTGGTGGGGTTCGGAGGATAAAGTGTCAAAGGAAGTTTATTTTAAGACCAACTTGGCACTGAATGTATGTGGTGAAAGAACACCACGTAAAGAGAGCCAATGTTTTAGGGTTTCTTTGTTGTTTTGTTTTTTTTTAACTTTAATGCTTATGCACATGGCATGATGGAAGAACTGCCCCATAGAGGAGATTGCTGTGGTTGTCAGAAAAGAGCAGAACAATGAAGATCTTCAGGAAGGGGTATAGGAGACAGGGTAAGAAAAGCTACAAGAGGTAGAGAAGTATCAAGACTGGCAGAAAGAGAAACTGAAACGCCGGTATGGTTTTACCGTGTGATAAGATGTTGGGTTTTAGTAATATTGTAAATACCATAAGAAATTTCAATCTATGTTGTACATAGACTCTTCTAGAAAGATAAGTTGCATGTAGGAAAGAAATTACTTGGCAAATATATGTTAACATAAGAAAATAGCTTTGCTCACAGGCACTTTTTACTTTTAATGGAAAACTGCAAGAGGCATATAAACGTTTTTCAAAGACTTAGTTCATTCAGTTTAATGCCATGTAATGCCACTGGTTGCCATAGGGCTGTTCTAGCCCCCAGTTTTGGCTCTTAGCTATTTTTAATCTGAAATTTTGAAACTAATCTACCAAAGAGTCTACCAGTACCTATTTAAAGCAATGGTTCCCAGCTGGACAAAGAGAGAAAATGACACAAATACTCTTATTTTCTTTTGCTTTTAAAAGGACCATGTGCATAGAAAATGGTGCAGATGTTTTGGTCATTCCACCCCAAGCCACAGACAGCCATGCAAAGGAGATCCCAGGCCTGTCTCTGAGTCCGCTAGCAATAACAGATCTGCAGCTGCAGATGCCACACCAGCAGTGGCTGTGGTGGCAAGGCAGAGACCTGGTCAGGCCAGGGAGATGGTGGGTTCCTGGCAGTTTATACCAGGAGGAGGTTCTGGGTGCGAGGGAAGAGTACGGTACCCAGCTGCTAGTCACGGGGGCAGGTTGGAGTCCCAGAAAGGGCAGTGTCACGCGGCAGGTATGTGCATGGGAAGCTCAGAGAGATATTGCTTAATGAGTCTGCAGCGTGCCAGTCTTTGCATTGGCATGAGTCAACCATTTGGTTTTTAATCTCTTCCTCTGCATGCATAGTGACTATTCATGAGAGGATTACTATGAAGTGCCCTGAAACGAAATGACATGTTTAGGATCTCATAGCTACATGAATAAAAGTCACAGGCAAGCTTGGATAACACAAAAAAGATGCAGCCTTGTTCACATTTTCCAGAAAGTGACTTGAAAGATCAAATGCTCAGTGTCACACTCTTACTCACATTTATCCAACATCAGTTCTAAAAGTTCAATTGCTGTTGCCAGTACATAAGCAAAATACCTCACATGGATGTCACCTTTCAAGATCACCTTGTTCTTACAGGTCAAGACATCAAGCAATGGGAGCAGGTGATCACATCAGCAGAAAAAGTAGACAAGCCAGTATCTTCTGCAGATCTAATTTTTTAAAGTGTTCTAAACAAGCATGTGCCTGCCTGGATTTACCCTGTAAGATAATATAATACCCAGCTGTGTAACTACAGGATTACTGCTTGCCAAAATAAGACTCCTGTAAAGCTGAAGTTTTATGTGGATCCAGGTACATCAGGCTCACCCTCGTCTCCAGAGCACATTTTGCAATGCTTCACAGTTACACACACATGCTCAGCAAAACAAGATCCCTTCTACTGGGAGTGAGGGGAACAGGAGCATGGCAGCTCACTGCCAGCCTAAAGAAAGAGGAAAATGAGTCACAGTCATTAAATAGGTCGTTTCCACTTTGTGTAAAAGTGCTCTTCTAATAGCCAGGTTAACCTCTGAAATAAGGAACTTTCTGGGCTCCAGTTTTCTTCTGTGCTTGCCGTTTCTGCTCCAGATAATTGAGGAAAAGTAAGGAAAAAATCCCTGTATAGATGATTGGTGTTTTCAGCTGATGAGTACACGATTGTGGATTCTAGTGAAATTATTCTAACTCCCACTGATTGAACATGTGGTTTAGTTTTGTTTCATGCATCTATGTAGCTTCTTTAAAAAAAAAAAAAAAAACAACAACCCTCTGTAGCAGCTGTGTTGGCTTCTGCTAATATTTGCTTCCCTTACAGAAAAACCTAAAGAGTTCAGCAAAAGATGAAAACTCTTTCTTTGTTTTTATTTCAAATCCTGTCTTTGAAATGTGAGTTTCTGCTGGAAGGCGGAATACAAGCTTATCTGTAGTGAGTGGGAGGTTGTAGTATTGGATCTTCTTTCAGGAAGCCTCTTTGACCGCAAACAGAGTCAAAGCATTTTGGCCATCAAGCTCCCCAAAACAGGGGGCTTTACAGCATTTGAAGATTTAGAGATAAAAATGTTTCTTCAGGAAATTTCTCAAAGATGGAGGGGTGGTATCTTTATTATTGCTGTTGTTTTGTTGTAGCAGATAGACTGATGTCTGGAGACACTGTCCCTGCTGGAAAATTGATTATGGTTCAGTTTTGAAAAGTGGGCGTTTCCTCTGCTTTTAGTTACCGTATTAGGTTTTCATAAGAAAAAAAACAACTTGTTTCTCATGTTCCTGTTACTTCCCTGAAAGCTCTGTGTCACAACAGCTTACTGAATGTGAAGCAAGCTGCTGCTGCTTTTTTTTCCCCCCGCTGTAGGAAACAGTTGCTTTAGGACTGATTCTGGTAACCTGATACCACTTGATGTATTTTTGCTGGAATATGGAGCCTACATAAATTGCACCATAAGCAAATTTCTTTATAATGGAAGGATCGGGAAGCTGCAGCTTGGCAGGCCGTTTCATTGGTGTGGTTTTTTTAAGGTGGATTTTCCAGACGCTTTTTAACAGATGATATTGGAGACTTTTGCAAAAGGTGTTAGGAATATGCATTTGTCACTGTTTGTATGGAGTGGAGCATCCCACCTGCAGACAAAACGCTCTACATTCAGAAAAGATCCTACGTGCCTGACAGACACCACTCCACAACCTGAAAGAAAAACTGCGGTTATTTTCCCTTCTCAATGTGCTTAATTATTTGTTATCAGCTCTACAGGAGCCCAGAGGCCCCTGCTGAAATCAAGTCCAGTCTTTGCATGGTCTCAAATACTAGTGGAAAGTTAGTCCCCTCTCCCACAGGAATGAACTGACAAAAAAATCTACAAAAAGTGGTAAAAAACTTTTACATTTCATTAAACCAAAACATCCTTCCTTTCTGAGTGGGACACAATAGTTGATATAGGGACTTATTTAGATACAGGGTGGGCATAAGTAGGCGACTCTGGTGTGGCATGGTGTGGGCAGGGGCTATTCTAGTGCTGGTCTCAAAAAGGAGCTGGAGCAGAACTTCAAGCAGAAGAGTTTCCTCCCAGCTGAGCAAAAGCTTCTGTAGATTATGGCTAGAATGAGATCAAGTAAACTCACTGGATCCATTGCATGCAGAGTGTATGTCGGGATTCCCCTTCCATTTGAGCATGTTGTTCCTCACCAGTAAGCCAACCATGAGCTCCAAAAATTTTTCTTTTAAATTGTTTGCTTTCAAAGTAATGTTTATTAAAGGAGCCGGGGGAGACTGAAATCCTTTGGGCATCCCCGGGGCATATATAACAAGCGTAGCTGTCAGAGAAGCTTCCCCAGGCTGCCCTGCCAGCAGATATTTGGATCTTGCAGGGCTTCACCTCTGAGCAAAAAGGAGAAGTAAGCCTCGAGGTGCCTTTATTTCCTTATTGCCCCTGGGGACACTGTCAAACAAGGGTGCCAGAGGAACCGAACAGGCGCCTACAACGCTCGTGCCATAGCTGCTAACCAAACTCACCGAGGTGACAAGGCAGAGGGTAGGTGCAGCAGTCCTGGCTGCTGGTCCCCACGGCGCGGGCTGAGGTGCTGGGGAATGCTCTGAACTATGCAGACCATGCAACCTCTGTCACCACATCGTCTGAACGGGAGAGCTCCATTACAACTCATTAAAGCTCCCCGACCATTCAGACTTGATCGTGTTGTCATTACAGTATTATCTGTCCCCAAGATATTGCAGAGTGGTGCACCTTCTGCCAGCTCTTCCTCTGGCTACGGCACGCGAATGCATGTTGCACAGGGCTGAGCTGTTTGTCAGGCTGTGCCGCACGGGAATTTCTCCTGATAAGGTAAACCCTCATGATCTGCCCAGAAGTGGAGCCTAGCCCTCCAGAAGGAAGGAAAGGAGGAGATTCCCACTTTATTCCTTCCATTGGAAAGAATGCTGCCCAGTGATCAGATTGAAGTAAACAGGAGGTAGGAGGCTGGAATGCACCTCTTGCCTTTTCAGCTCCTGGCCCCTGCCTCGGGAACCCTTTGTCATCTCACAGCATTTATTCCAGGCTTACCAAGAATCAGAAAGGCATCTGGGTTTTGGGCTTCTGCTGCTAAATAACTTGAGTGATGATGAATGAGTACTCTAAACTTACAGCACATTGCTTCATTCATCTCCAAAACTCTTAACAGGAATATCCCTGGGCTCCTTGGAAACTCAGTGTTCATAAATTGCTTTAAGAGCCTTTCCTCAAAGGCTGTAAAGACACAAAACATATCTTCTTGTTATGTACAAACGGCGTAATAACCATAAATCCAGGTTATGATTCCACAGACAAGTGGTAAAGACCAGCTCAAATTCACACTGCTCGGGGTTGGTCCATCCTGGAGTAGGCTGGCTGTGTCCGTGCCGTGCTGCTGTCTTTGGCCTAGGTTTCCTCTAGGTACTGTGTAGCATAATTGTGGCTGTGAAATTTAGCTTTTCTTTTATGTGTAACTTTTTTGAGTTCAAGTCTCCGAAATAACCTGATCTCCTGACAAATTACCCGACGAGAAAATCCTTCGAAAAGTCTCAGAGACTCCCGTTCAAAGACATGATTACGAGAAACGAAGCCGTGCATCATCACGTAATGACGATGATGATTATTATAATGATTATTATATAATCATTACATATAATCATTGGAATAATTATAAGGGTCCTATCCCTTAATCTTATGCTTTAACTACTCAAAAATGAGGGTACAGACTTAAAAAGCCCTTCTTAAAAATATATGTTTAGAATATGGGGCAACCTAGTTTCCCTAGGCAAAAGACAGTCTCTGCTGCTGCTAACTTCTAAGGAGGAGCTGGTGTGTGCCTGCAGGGGGGATTTCCCCAAAACTTAGCACCTGGGGATCCCAGCCCTCAGACACTGACACTTTGCATACACCCCCAGCTCTGGGGGTTGCCCCAGGTCATCTCAGCTTGTGGCTACTCATAGCCAGTAGTTCTGGGATTATTTTTTTTTATATTTCATTTGTATTTTCATAATGTGTAACAAAGACAGGGGTGGTTTTTGAAACCAATTTTTCAGATCACGTTCATTTGTCTCCCAGATTCTTAAGTAGTGGCGGCTGAGATCATACTTCTTTCCTCATGGATGTCTTACACTCTACAAGGGCCAGAAACTAGGTGTGAGGCAAGAGGCGTAATGGAGGGGCAAAACGTGTCATTTCACTGTAGCTGTGCAGAAAATAGTCAGGTGCTGCAAACAAGTATTAGGGAAGCAGCACAGCTCTAAAGGGGCATGTGGCGAAGGAGCCAGGGAGGTAACACACCTAGTGCAGAGATATCCTGGCATAAGCTTATGCCAGGAAAGTCCTTGAGCCACAGGAATTCCCATAGATCCACCAGATTTGAAGATCTGTTGCATTTGTGCTCTAATAAAAGAAGGAAATCAATTAGGAAGCAGTCCGGTTAACTGAATTTTATTCTTTACTGGAATTTTACTCTTAATTTTGGTTGAGTTTTTGGTTTTACTGCCTTGGTCTATGTCCTCTTGTTACAAATTTAATGTTTCCTTTTTCACTTTTGTAACCTTTTTTCTTGGTGTGCAGAAATCTGAGTAAGAGTGAAGTTATCCCATAGGGACACACAAAGGAAAGACAAGGACAGAATGAAACTAGAAAGAGTGTTTTGATAGAAAGCATGGTATATCTAACAATGTATTTCTTCTCTGAAAGAGTTGTCAGCCACTTGAATAGGCTACCCAGGGAGGTGGTTGAGTCCTCATCCCTGGATGTGTTTAAGAAAAGGGTGGATGAACTACTTAGGGATATGGTTTAATGGGGGATTAGGGACGGTTGGACTGGATGATCTCTAAGGTCTTTTCCAACCTAGAAATCTATGAATCTATGAGTGTGTAACTGGCAACAGGATATTGGTCATGTGGGGTTTTTCTGGAGAATACCTTCCAAACAAGGCTCAGAGACAAGCTGAAGTAGTCATCTAAGGGTGCTTTGAGATTTAGGTGCCAATGATAGCCTGACATGAAAGCACTCAAACAGGATGAAGTCCATGCCCACTAGTTTAATTGGTCAATTCCCAATGAGTAGATTATTACTGTTCTTGTTTGACATTGCATGGAACAGCTATCCAACAGTAAAGTTTTAAAAATACAGAATAAAAAGCAGATCATCACGATATAGATCTCATAACTCTAAGATGGTGCTAAAATTGTACATTATTTGGCTATGATAACATGTCCAAGCCTTACCTATTTCAGATGGAAAATGTTTATGGAAAACTAACTGAGCAATGTTAATCAGAACGTACTAGACATTTTCTGTCCTACCAATAAAACATCTGTAAAGTTATTCAAACTCCAGAGAGAATAAACACCGATGTGTTCATGGTAGAATTTGTAATATGTTGTGCAGTCTGTGCTGCTACAAAACAGAGACATTCCTTCTGATTTGGGGTTGTCAGTGAGAGATCAGCGTAGCTGTGCTCACAAGGGGGGAGTATGTTGTTCAAACGTAGGAGTGAGAGGTAATTAAAAGACAAGATGCATGTGAGCATACATCAGAAATGCGTGTAATACTTGTTCTTTCCCATTCCACGTGTTCAGGATTAACTCTTTCATGTACAGAGTGCAATGAAAGATGGAGGTAATTTGGCAGATAAAATTCAGTGATGAGAAATACAAACCACTTCATACAAACCAAACATCATCCACCTACACTGTGATTATTACAGGCAGTTCTGTTCCCCTGTCTCAGAAAGAGCTGGTCAATCAAGACCTATTAATGCAACAATCAAGATGCCATCTCCTACTCCAGAAATACCCTACGTGCTGATGGCTGGAAGCTGGAAAGGTGTTATCAGAGAAAGGATCACCCTGTCCATACCAGTTCTGCTCTATCTCTAGGCGTCTGCTATGGTCCATAATAAGAAATAGGATACTGGATCAGACCAACTGGAACAGATACTCATACTGTCGAAGCTTGCACCAATTATGTGAGCTAAGTAACACTCCATAATGCAATCAGAAAGTGAACGTCACTTATAAGAACTAAGTTTTCCAAGGAATCAGCAGGCCTTAACATTGCATTAAGTTTACCAGAAGTGTCAGGAATAATAAAATTGAACACAGAAGCACAGGTCATGTGTTTTAAAGTCTTTAGAAATAATAGTAACGTCATTCATTCAACAGAAGAGTGATTCATTGGATACCTATTTTCCTTACCAGGTTCTTTTTTTTCTTTGGGGATGCAGAACGAATATTAGAAACTAATCATCAGGGTCCTTAATTTACACCCAAATTACAATTACATTATTTATAACAAGGAAAAGTTATGGCTCCACTCAAGGTGGGAATGTGAAACTTTTTAAAGCCAGTGACCTATTGCACTTCAAGAGCAAAAGCACCACTCTAATAGAGCCAAGGTTGGCTTCTAGGTGGCCCTCACAGGGGTTTGCTGCAAGAAAAGCTCCTCAGCAAAGGAGGGTGAGGCACTTCCAGAAACAGAGTGAAAAACTAGTAGCTTTTGTTTCAATGTATCAAAGCATTTCCTATTTCCATCTCAAGACAGATGAACTTTTGACAAATAACAGCCCATTTGGGTTCTATACACCCCCTGATAGCCACAGTGCGAGCAGTTAGCAGGTACTGTCTTTCCAGATCCTTTGTGTCAGAGTAAGGACAGCGAATGTCGGCACCTGAGAGGGTCACGAAATTTTTGTAAGGCCATGAAACAGTTAAGCACATATAGGTATTTTTATGTATTTATACACATGTAAGAATACATGCACATACACCTATGTATTCAATGTATTCAAACAGGTTGCAATTTTTTTAGCAGAAATTGTGCAACTGGATCTGTGTGACAGTATTCAAAATTATTCATTTTCAAAGTGTCTTCAGCATTTCCATAATTTTTGTTAAACATTTTTGAAGAGTCCTCTTTGCATTCCTACCAAATGTTTGCATTTGCCTAAAATGGTTTGTTTCAGTAAATGAAGATATCTGTGGATTGAGTAAATTTGACTATGGTGTTGTAGAAACTTTTGTGTTTCTGTTGGTGGGTTTTCAATTCTGGGGAAAAAAAGAGGCATTTTCTGCTGGAAAAGACTTCTCGTATACAAATTTTTGACCAACTTTAATGAAAAGTCAAAGAAAAGAAAATATTCAAGTCTCTTGGTTCTTGCCAGCTGCTGCTGCTATTTGGGTTTAGTTCATTCCTTTGTTTTTATTATTACCAACCATTTATTAGTACTGTAGTGGTGTCCAAAGCCTCCCCATGACAATCATAACTACGCTTTCCAGCATGACTTACAAACAGATGAGTTGATACCATTTCTCCCACCAAGAGAAGGAGTGGGAGTGAGGAAGGAGGAGCAATACAATAAAATCGCGACCAGGCTTCAGGGTTTCTATTGTGAGTGAACACAACCACGGAGGATTTTGAACAACTGCAGGCAAAGACAGTTTGGGGGACTCAGGTCTGCATGACGTGGACACCAGTATATCCATCCTTCTTAGAAGGGGAAGGGGCATTCCTCAGACAAAATAAAGGCTTTTGTTCACCCTCCAGAAATGGCCAGTAACTGGGTTCTGGAGAAGGCTTATCCTGTACCTTCAGACTGTGGGTCTGGGGTGTGTGAGCAGCTCCTCAGCAGCCCGGCTGGGCACATGGTGTCGGGCCTGGGAGCTGCAGATGCTGAGTTTGGTGGCCACCCCAGACCATGTCACTCCCACTCCACGGACAGGGACCTAGGCTGGAAAGACGAGGTAAAGCCACCATGCTGGCAGCCTGGGTGGGTTTCCTCCCTTCTAAGGGCTTCAGGAGGAGTCACCAAAGGGGGAGCACAGAGCCCTTGGTAAGGGGAAAGATTTGTGAAGGCAAGAACTCATCTGGATTTGAAGCCTAAACAAAAAAAAGAGAGGAGCTAGATAACCAGTTACGGCAGTGGATAAAGTTTGGGAGGGCTTTAAGGATGAGAGAGGTGTGTGGTCTTGTACTATTTTGAGAGTGTGGAGGGTGCAAAGGAGGACCGATGAAATTTAGTGAAAGGCAGGAAGACATCAGGTTCACTGAGGCTGGGAGAAGGGATTTCCTTGTATACTCCTCCTAATCTCCCAGAGCCCACCAGAAATGAAATCTGTGGGTTTTATAAATACATAAAGGTTGGGAGGAAGGTATTAAGAGGCTGCAGACACTCTCTATTAGAAGACAGTGGCTGAAAATATTATCGAGTTGTTGAGTGGAAGGAATGCAGGTGGAAATGTTCAGGACTGAGTAGCACAGAGGGGATTTCAGTAAGAGAAGCGCTGAGCAGGACTTGGGAGGACTCACTGGTAGCACCTGAGCCAACAACAAGAGGAGGAAGCCAGAATTAAGCCTGAAGCGGGAGAAAATGAAGGAGCAAAGAAAATAAGGCTGCTGAGGCACTGGAGTGAGACTTGCCTTCAGGATGTGGCAGTTTCCCACTGCAAATAAAATTCCCTCGAAGCTAATGGACTCGGTTTGACATTCATTAGGTGAGGATAGTGAGCGGATGAAAGAAGATGATGATGCAAAAGGGAATTCTGGAACATAATTCATCTCTAAACCTGCTGGATAACGTCTGGCTTGGGCAGGGCCGTGCAGTCAGGGATACCAACAGCAAGATAATAACTCCATGCCTGCCCATGGTGGTCAGGCTGAAGGAAATGAATTATTAGCTGTGGTTTTATGTCAACAATGGCATAACATTAATCCTGTAACGAGCTAAACCGATAAAAACTAGTAAGAGCTATTTATGGCTTATTCAATGTAAATTAAGCCAACAATGAGTAAAATATAATCAGATATGCAATAAATGCTAATTAACAAATTAGAGACAATGAGACAATCATTGGCAAGCATGATTAGAAATGCTTAAATACTGTAGTAGTTGCAGAGCATATGTAAATTAAGTTAAATGGACAGTCTTGGTGACAGAGAAGATATATTTAACATAGTCAGTAAAGTCAGGTAGTAAAGGTAATAAAGTCAGCAAGCAAAAACATATTCCACAGTGGACTCAGAGGATAATACAGGGACTAAGAGAGCAGTATTGCGTTGCCATACAGCAAATGTTTTGTTTATAACATAGCCATGATTTCTGCATCTTTATGAGAAAAATGGAAAATAAAACAACCGTGTTTGGTCTATGATAGAAACCATATCTGCAAAATTCACCAAGGTAACTCTGAAAGAGCATGGAAAATTATCATCATTTTTGATTCAATGATCTGGAGATACATGCCTTGGGAGGGTATTAAATACATTATTTGCAACAACTATTAATACTATATTAAAGATGAAATCCAACTCAGGAACTTACTGCAAGGGTAAATTGGTATGTTAAACCTATAGTTTGCTTACAATGTTTATATTAGCAGCCTCATAGCATGAAAAATGAAATTTGTTGGAATATATTTGGTTATGGTAAGTTTCTTTTGCCTGTTGGGAATTGTCTTGTAACTCAGATCAGGCCGATAAAGAAAAAAAGACTCTACCTGAAGTACTGCTGTTGTCACACAGTATTTGTGTTGCTGATAAACAGGAATATATTTGCTCAGCTTCTTGTTGTTAGGCCATTCTGAAGCAACAAGTGATTTCTGAAACAGAACTAAGTTGCTTTAGCCTGTATTTTAAGGCTAAAATCTGCAAAGTGATGTGTGAGATAGCAGTGTGCACTCTCTCATCCTCTCCTGACAGAACCAAGCCTCTGTGTGGCAGCTATGATGCTGAATTCTGGAGCTTCATACTTATCCCTCTCTTCTAGCTGGGTAGAGCTGTACCCTCTCACCATTCGACTGAGTCAGGTTTTCCTGTGGCTTCTGCAAGTCTATTGTCTTCTGCTTTCTCCCATATCCAAATATTTAATTCCTAGATTACACACTCAAAGGATATTAGTCAGGGTCTTTTTTAAAAACTCCAGTGAGAAAGGAGAAAGAGTTCTTTTCCTTCCATACAACACGACATATTCATTTTCCAGAATAAGTTCTTTCTGTGTATCATTTGGTTAAAAACAAAAAAGTCTCTTCTGAAGACAAAACGAGTGAAGGTTCCTGGTTTGAAAAATGCATTTTGCATTCCGTGTTTTTGGAAGAGATTTTTATTGTGCTTTTTTTTCTGTTCAATTGTTTTGGTTTTGCTAGTGGAGAAGAATTCAAGGGAAGGAAATTAAAGCTATGAACTAGTACCAGTAATCACATTAAACGTGGGAGAATTGAACTAGCAATTTCCCCCAGCTGTAGGCAGTTTGTGAACTGCCAGGTGGTAAATCCACTGCCACCTACCACAGAAAGAACTGTTGCCTGGTTTCCCTTCCCTCTACTTCGGGATGTGCTTTGCACTTGGTAGATTGTTTCAAATCTTTGCCTGTGTTCAGTACGAAGGCCGCAGTCCAAGAGCAGCCGAGGGTTTCCTCCTTTGTAATTACTGAGCAGGGCCAGGCCTTTCAGTATTAAACATGCTTCAGGGGACAGGCACAAAGAAGTAATCAGGTGCTGGGGAGCCTCCTGTGCTGCAGAACTCAGAAAATAGGTCAACTGTCCTTCAGCTGCCTTGCAAAAAAAAAGAAAAAAAAAAAGGAGGGAGAAGAATAAACTTGTTTTTCTTTCCTTCCTATCAACATTGTTCCAAACCCAGAGAGGGGAAAAAAAATATCCATCTCCTACAAGCTGCACAATTGCTGATGTTCCGCTGTGATTCCTTCGCTCCTTGGGCCGTTAAGGGAAGTGGGTGCCTGAGCAGTGCTGGGGCAAGCAGGAACACTCCCGAGGCGGATCTCCTCCTGCTAATCCCTTCAAGCACGATGGTGTCTGTCGGGACACTGCAATGCTCTGCTCCTACCACCTTTCTAAGCAGAATCACAGCTGTGTAGAAAGGACTCTTTTCTCTACCCTGCCTTTAATTTCCTCACTAATCCTGCAAACAGGGTTTGTTTTTTTCTTTTTTTTTTTCTCTCTGTCTCTACAAAGAAAAACCTCTCTATGAAAAAGAGGGCTTGTACTTGGCATGTAGCATAGTAACATGAGCATAATAAACAAGAGTGGCTGTCCCCATAAATAATAAAAGGAATGTTTCTTCTCACATGGCAGCTTTTCAGAGGAGAAAGGGCAAGGAATAGGTAGTCCTGCTCTAACGCGCACGTTGCAAACTCTAATCCCCGCTTCTGTTGTTTTCTTTGGCAAGCCACCAGCCGGCGAAGCGGGGGGTACCTGGCTGTTCTGCATTCCCTTGTAACTTTTATTTTGTTTCTTATCTCCTGTGCCTGCTGGAAACTAGAAGGCTCCTTAAAAACACTGTTGTATTTCTTTCCTCTGTCCGTGCGGCGTTTTGCATTCTCACGATGATGGAGCCACGCTCCGCTGGTGATGAACTTGGACTCATAATACCAGCTTGGAGGTGAAAATAGACTGTTCTCAGCTTAACGTCCTCCTGATTTATGTTACTGCAGCAAAGGTGATGAGCTTTCGATACAAGTGAATAACTGTATCGTTGGAAAATGTTTCTGATGTTGTTTCAGCTGCTTACGTAAAAATGTTAAGCTTTCTCACCATTAGGGACGTGATTTACCGGCACGTCAAAATTTCCCTTTTCTGGCCACTCAGTTCAAACTTTGAATATATTGTAGTTGGCTTCAGTCTTCAGAGCCATGTGTGAGCTACTGCAGTAGCTGAAAACGCATGCAAATTATCCTTCTATTCTGGCTGAGATTATAACATTAAAACAACAACAATGGAGAAAAGCCTGTGCAGAGAGTATCATAAATAATTCAGCTTAAATGAATGCTGAAATTAGTCAAGGCACCGCATTGCTTGGCTCCAAGCAATCTATTTGCAGCCAGATATGTAGAGTACCCTCTGGCCAAAGCCTAGCCTTTCAAAAATGGAAAGCAGTAAAAACAATATGATCTTCTTTCAAAGAAGCCTGTTGGAATGATCCACGGGGTTAAATATACCTAGACAGTCCTCCGAACCATAGCTCCCGCGATCTCGGGAGAAAACAGACCATTTATAAAGAGCCATGAGCTGGGGAAGGAGATAATGAAATGTTCTCGTGTATTATTGGCAAGTGCTCTGAATGGTACAGGCGAGCTGAGTGCATACAGTATTATCTTGCATAATTATTGGGTCACTGTACTGTAAACTAAGTGGTTACTATACTTAGCCATACTACTGCGCTCGCTGCCTGATTAAGGACTAGATCCAGCTCTCACTCAAACCAGGCTGTATTTACACTGGGTTCAAAGGATCAAACAGGGACCTAGCGATTCTTCTTGGGGTGGCCTTTATTTCGGAATAGCTGAGATGAACGTGGTGACAAAATAGTGATGGGCATTTCTAATCATAGTCGTAGGGATGCTCCCGCTGCAGATGTGCCTGGGGAGCCTCCGGGTGCTTGGAGCTGGCTGTGGCCAGGCACGGCACAGCCTTTCCCGGGGAGTCCAGGGCTTCAAGACACAGTGAGACAGCAAGCAGGTGGACAAACTCAAAGAGATATCTTGAAGGATTTCAGAGAAGCAGAGAGAAAGAGAGAACTGATGTGAACTATGGACTAGACTGTTTTGCAGCTACTGCTTAGTCTGTGTGGATCAGAAACCCCAGATAATCTCAGCTGGGGAGCAAGTATGTGTTTCTTATACATTCCTTTGAATGTGGGTATCAAGTGCAGGTAGCATTTGAGAAGAGACTTCTACCAGCACAGTACAGGCTATCAGGGAGTAGGCCATCTAGGCACTCACAGATTTAAGGACGGCTCTGACAGGCAAAAACTGCCTTCTGTGGAAGGGGAAAAGCTGAAGGAGTTTTTTATAATGGGCACTTTCAGAACCAGCCTCCTTAGCTCATTTAAGAGTCCCAAAGTGACTGTGCAGTTGAATTAGTCATGGAGAATGGGGGAGGCTCCCAAGATAGCCCAAGGCAATTAGTTAAGCAACAGTGTGTGTGCCTGCGTGTGTGTGTTGCAAAACCACACAGCTACCGAGAGTTTAGCAGGCCATTTGTAGTGACACAGGACTGTGCTAATGTCAAGAAGAGAGGCTGTGAAAACAAGGGGTAAGAGAAGGAAAAGAAGCCAAGATTACAGACTGAGACAGAAATAACGGCCAGGAACCGAGATACAGAAATGGGAAGTAGAAAACGCAGCAGCAAGAAAGGAAGTTGTGAACAGAAGACAAATGGAGAGAGAATGGAAAATGAAAATAAAAATAATATTTTTGTTGGTTAAAGGAAGAATAAACAGCTTGAGCCTTGGGAAATATATAAGGTGAGAGAATAAATGAAACAGAAAACTTATGTAAAGAAAGTAGTGTGAGAAATCACTGAACACTAATGTAGCAAAGGAGATGAGAAATTTGTCCCAAGATGCTAGTAGCAGTATTTTCGCTTAGCTGACAAGTGAAAAATCATTTAGATTTATCCTTATTGTCCTTAACCAATGATCCCGCTTTTTCTTATGGCTGAGCTGCACTATGGCAGGCCCCTACCAGTCCTTACTCTGAAAAGTCTGCTGTATTAGAGCGAATATAGAGACAAGTAAAAGTGTAGTTTTTATTTATATACCTCCGTGGCCTGATGCTTTTCAAGTCCCAGAGAAACACTCTACATTACTAGATCATAAGGTCAACTTAAAAAGGTTCCTGATAACTGGGGCTTCTTTCAGTTCTGGTTTCATGGGAAAATGTAAGGACAAACCCCAGACACCAAGGATTTCCTGTGCATACAGCCACCCTCCCCAAGGCAATCATTGCGTGTATTGCATCAGGTGACTGCTGTAATAGAGAATTTCCTCTGCCAGTCATGCCTGCCCTGACAGTAATGTCCACCATCCAGACAAGTGAACATGAGGAAGGAATGGTACTGCTCTCCTCAGAGAAAGAGAAAACAGTGGACGTGCTTTAGGTAGTAGATAAAGGACCTTTAACACCTCTTCACACCTAATGCTTCCCAAATGCCACTTTCATAGAGGGAAGAAAAAGCCAAATGAGTCTGCTTTTATCAGTTCTACATGAAACATTAAATTCTGGGTCAGATTCTTCTAACCATGTGTGTTTTAAGCTCTACAAAAATATCTTTTCCAAAGATTTAATTCTGTTTGTAAACAACGTAAAAAAGAAGCCAAATCTGACATAAAGCCTTAGAAAAACTTCATTAGGGCATTCAGCCTTCATATGACCTGAAGAGTAGCCATGGAAATAGAGGCTTAACCCGTTCACCTCTCTTCCTATGCAAGCTGGGGCAGGGCTCACCACAGGAGAAGCAGCTGGCCCGGCTGCGGGCATGTACATGGGGAAGTGGCCTTTGCTGCATGACAATGCAGAGCATGCCGCAGCTGACCCCTTATTGTTGGACTTGGACTGGCTGTGAACCTTGTGTATGGATACAGTGTTGTGAAATACTGTGGTAAGGATTTCTTTCTTTCTCTCTCTTTTTTTTTTCTTTGTTCAAGCTGAAGACTGCTGGTGTAGTCCTTGGGAGTTCAAAGTATTTCGTTTTTCATGGCATAAAACTTCATCTCTCAACTAGAATGAATCAGTCCACTTACGGTAACTGGCAGGTTGTTTTAATTCCTTGGATGTATTTACCTGCTTCAGAGATGGCTAGTCATGAAAAAGGTAGCTTGGTTTTTGAGACTGAGAGGTGCAGTTTTGTGACACAGTAGGTGAAGCCTGAGGTACACTAGCAAAAAGCATTCCCAAAGCAACTCTTCCATGAGAGCTGTTTGGTGTTTTTTCACTTTTAAAGACATGAAGTTCTGCCTTAAATTTTAAGATTAGGAAAAGAACTTACCTTATTACACAGAACTATTTGCCTTATTAAGTCACGTTCACCTCATGTATAAAACGAGAGTGCTGAACAAGATGCCATTAGGGCTAGGTACAGTTATTAGAAACTTGCTACAATTCAGAAAATCTCACAGGGAGATGAGCTTGGTGTTTCTCGTCAGCAATATTCACATCTTTCCTTGCGGAGGAGTCAGGATGCTCCTCATGAATGTTAAGGTGAGGTCTAAATGAATGTTTCAACAAACAAATTATTTTTGAAGAGTTTTGATCTTCTGTAAGCTCACACATGGAACAAGATCCCATGACTCAATAATCTTTTTTGCTGAATCCTTACAGAGTTTGTTTGGTTTGGTTTTTTTGAGGGAATTAAATTATGCTTGCAATTTAAACCTGCAGTGGGTGTGTGCAAGGTAGAAGGAGGCTGCTTGGAGGGAAAGAGTTATATGTTCAGTATAACCTTTGTGCATTTATTTGTTCAGCATGCTAGCTCTTGTGCTATTTGCTGGGAAGGAATGCCTGCACAAAAAGCTACAAGGTGGCTCAAATAAAAAAGCCTAGAATGTTTTGAAAGCCTCCCCTTGACTTCTGATTGAAGGGATCTGTAGAGTTTTTGGCACATTATAAATCTATGTTTACTGAAAAGAAAAAAAAAAAAAACACAAGAGCCCAACAGCCCCACTCTGGTTCTGGTTTTTTGTCTATGAAAGTCTATGCCAGCCCCAGTTTATAGAATGTCAAGGGCTAATAATTCACAATAGATCCAAGACAAAAGAAGACTTTAACTACATTTTGGGTCAAAACATGTACAGTATTAAAGTCTAAAAATACTATGCAATTCGATCTTAAGAGAATGAGAAGATCCAAGCTTACTCCACGTTGTTCCAACTCTTCTCCTAGAAACTTGAATGTAAACTTTGTGTTTAAATATAAACCCACCTCTGGAATTGGCCTATTCTCTTCATTTATTTTATTCACCAAGCTGCTGAAAAGGTCATGTGCACAAAAAGAATGCCCCTCTCCTAATCTTTCTAAGCTATTGACAGGGTAGCTCATGCAAAGCACTTACTTTTATTGTGCCTCTAGAAATGGAAAGCACACTCTTTTTCTAATCCCTCAGTCCCTTTTTTTGCACTGTTGCATTTATTTTTTTCTCTCTTAAATCCTCATTCTGGTCTTTGGTTAGACACACGCATTCAGTATGTGATATAGATACATTTTACAGTTTAGAAGTAACTTTTACACAAAACACTCGTTCTAAAAAGATAAAATCTTTCTTTATGAAGTCCTTGCTAATACCAACAGAATAAGTTGGCATTTCATTACATATTACTTGTTTTAATCCTATCTGCCAATTTTTCATGTGATTCCTGAGAACTGTGGCAGAACTTCGGGAATAGAAGATTGTGTGGTTACCTAGAGTATTGCCAAACTCATAACCTAAATCGGATCTCTAAAGATGAAACTCAGCACTAAGGTATGTGAGTTTGTTTCATTTTCTGCATGGCACACTCTGAATTTTCCTGAACCTCTGCCTTCTGAGTTTTCTCGGATATTTTCACACCTCACTTTGCATATGCATCCCTCATCACTTGCTCCCTGGAAGAGGCAGAACTGACTGCTTATAATGGTGATGTTTGGCTACACTTCTGTGAACACCTTCTGTGAGGAAGTGGGTGAATGAACAAGTTCAACCCTTTGCTTTCAGCCCTGCCCCCAAGATTTTAAAAACTCGTGTTTGATCACTCAAATTAAGAGTGAAAATGTAATGAACAGGTGTTTTATTATATTATATAAGCATAGTGGCTGAATAAAGCCTTTTGAGCTAGTTTCTCTAGCTTCAATTTGCAGAATTTTTCTCTTGCAAAGGGGAAGGTTTTCCACACAAATGTCAGCATCAGAATACAGCTACTGTGATGGATTTTAGGGGCAGAAGAAACCTCTGAGACAGGAGATTTATGGGCCTTAGAAATGATGACAATTTCTTTCACTGGCACACAGAAGCTTATAAGGACTCAGCAATAAGCAGAGGTGCTGTGTCCAAGACCTTCGACCTCCCTGAGGCATCTTGTGTTCTGCTCACGTTGATGCCTCTATGGCAATGGTTACACCAAAGTCCCAAGGACAGACTTAACACCACCTGCAAGGTTTTTGCGCTTTTTGCCAGTTATTAATTTAGCTGTGAGTCAGAACTGAAGTATTCAGTTGCTCTTTGGAAGAGCTGAGTTGAGGGTATCCACTGGGGACTGGACTGCTGCACTCGTGACACCACCAGAAGAGTGCACGGCAGTAAATGACCTGGGAAGCAGGAGAAGCCAGGATGATGCTACCACCTTCTACCTCACCTCTCTCCTGCAGATCCCAGACTAGGTAAAAACTACTTTGTAACAGTGCCACATACAAAAAGAAAAATGTGAAACATTACTGAAGTGGAATTTAATGAGCCATCCACAAAACACACCTTGCTTTTTAGATTTCATAGATTTCTAGGTTGGAAAAGACCTTAGAGATCATCGAGTCCAACCATCCCTAATCCCCATTAAACCATATCCTCAAGTAGCTCATCCACCCTATTCTTAAACACATCCAGGGATGGGGACTCAACCACCTCCCTGGGCAGCTTATTCCAGTGGCTGACAACCCTTTCAGAGAAGAAATACTTCCTAACATCCAACCTGAATCTCCTCTGACTAAGCTTATGCCCATTTCCTCTTGTTCTATCACCCATCGCTAATGTAAAGAGCCCTTCCCCTAACTCCCCACCATCTTTTCTCAAGTATTTATAGGCCGTAATCAGGTCTCCCCTCAGCCTCCTCTTCTCCAGGCTAAACAGCCCCAACTCCCTCAGCCGCTCCTCATAAGTTTTATTTTCCAGCCCCTTGACCAGTTTAGTCGCCCTTCTTTGGACTCGCTCCAGGAGCTCAATATCTCTCTTAAAGCGAGGGGCCCAAAACTGGACACAATATTCCAGGTGCGGCCTCACCAGTGCCGAGTACAGGGGCAGGATCACTTCCCTGCTCCTGCTGGTCACACTATTCTTGATACATGCCAGTATCCCATTGGCCTTTTTGGCCACCTGGGCACACTGCTGGCTCATATCAAGCCGGTAGTCAACCAACATCCCCAGGTCCTTCTCCGCCAGGCAGCTCTCCAGCCACTCTTCCCCGAGCCTATAGCGATGCTTGGGGTTTTTATACCCCAAGTGAAGGACTCTGCACTTGGCCTTATTAAAGCTCATGCCATTGGCCTCAGCCCAACGATCCAGTCTGTTCAAATCCCTCTGAAGGGCCTCCCTACTCTCGAGCAGATCGACACAGCCTCCCAGCTTGGTGTCGTCCGCAAACTTACTGAGGGTACATTCAATCCCCTCATCGAGGTCATTGATAAAGATGTTAAACAGAACTGGACCCAGCACTGAGCCCTGGGGAACCCCACTGGTGACCGGCCTCCAGCCGGATTTAGCCCCATTTACCACCACTCTTTGGGCCCGGCCATCCAGCCAGTTTTTAACCCAAAGGAGGGTGTGCCTATCCAGGCCAGCAGTTACCAGTTTCTCCACCAGAACACTATGAGAAACTGTATCAAAGGCTTTACTGAGGTCCAGGAAAACTACATCCACAGCCCTTCCCTCGTCAACTAGGCGGGTCACCCTGTCATAGAAGGTGATCAGGTTTGATTGGCAAGACCTGCCTTTCATAAACCCATGTTGACTGGGCCTGATCACCCGTTTAACCTGTATGTGCTCATTAATAGCACTCAAGATAACCTGTTCCATGACTTTGCCTGTCACCGAGGTCAGACTGACAGGCCTGTAGTTCCCCGGATCCTCCTTCCGCCCTTTTTTGTAAATGGGGGTAACATCCGCCAGCCTCCAGTCCAGCGGAACTTCCCCAGTGAGCCAAGACTGCCCAAAGATAATGGACAGGGGTTTGGCAATGACATCCGCCAGCTCTCTCAGGACTCTCGGGTGGATACCATCAGGCCCCATAGACTTGTGGGCATCCAGCCGAAGGAGCAGATCCTTGACCCGTTCCTCTTGGATCACAGGAGCTTCGATCTGCTCTCCCTCCCTGCACTCAGACACCGAAGGCCAGCTCACCTGGGAACTGCTGACCTTATTATTAAAGACTGAGGCAAAGAAGGCATTAAGGACCTCAGCCTTGTCTTCATCCCTAGTGACTAACGTACCCCCTGAGTCCAGTAGGGGCTGGAGGTGATCTTTAGCCCTCCTTTTGTTATTAATATATTTATAGAAAGACTTTTTGTTGTCCCTTACGGAGCAGGCTAGTCTAAGTTCCAATTGGGCTTTTGCCTCCCTGATTATCTCCCTACATGCCCTAACTTCCTCCCTGTATTGATTCCTGGATGCCTGCCCATTCTTCCAAGACTTGTAGACATCCCTTTTTCTTTTGAGATGTTCCCAAATCTCCTTTGTCATCCAAGCTGGTTTTCTACCCCGGCGGCTCGACTTCCGGCACACAGGGACAGCTCGCTCCTGTGCCACCAGAATTTCCTTTTTGAATAGTAACCATCCCTCCTGTGCCCCCTTACCCTTGAGAGCTGTCTCCCATTGGACTTTGTTAACCAGACTTCTAAACAGCCCAAAGTCAGCTCTCCCAAAGTCCAGCTTGGCCGTTTTAGTGTTCCCCCTCCTAACTTCCCCTAGAATTGAGAATTCTATTATCTCGTGGTCACTAAGCCCCAGGCGTCCTCCAATCTTCACATCTCCCACAAGACCTTCTCTGTTCACAAACAGCAGGTCTAGGGGAGCTCCTTCTCTAGTCGGTTCACTAACCAGTTGTGAGAGGAAGTTGTCCTCCACACTCTGCAGGAACCGCCTAGACTGTTTCCTGACTGCCATGTTATACTTCCAACAGACATCAGGCAGGTTAAAGTCACCCATAAGGACAAGGGCTAGTGAGCGCGAGACTTCCCCCAGTTGTTTAAAGAATAGCTCATCAGTCTCACTGTCCTGATAGGGTGGCCTGAAGTACCTTAGTACCTAAGGAGCCCTAGGAATTTCTAGTTTTCTGTACACATCTGAAGTTCTGCTACCACGTGCCCAGGACAGCTACCCTTGATGCAGCTGAGCATCTTCACCACTGCTTCCACCTAACCCCAAAATGAATTCACCAACTAGGTGTCCCTGGTCATCTGAGGGCCTTGTTTCCATAAGGATGCACTGAATTCAACACATCAGTGCCACGGTCAACTTGCGTTGTAGGTCTTCTGGTCTGTGGCCAAGAACGTGTCTAGTACAGAGGTCAGCTAAAACTGACCTCTAACAGGAATGACAGAATGTGAAAAGTCTCCTTCATCAACACAACAGTCCTGGAAATGTTTTTCCTGTATGATAGAGCATCTCTGCCCTGCCAACATTGCATTTAAATCCTTTGGAATCTCATCCCCTGTTCGAATGTGACCAGACAACTGGGAAAAGAAGGGGACCATAAAGCCTGTATTGTCTCAGGGAATGTCAGAAAGGGAATGCCCAGCTGGTTCATTAAACTGGCTTCCCAGAGCATAACGGAGAGAGAGCAAGTACTGCCAGTGACCATCTTCTAGAAAGGAGGATGGAGCTCTTTCTCTCTTCCTTTCTCTTTAGACACGATTTTTTTTTGGAGCAGATGGAGCTATTTACAGGTGATAAGTTGAGCTGTGTTGTATGTCGTGAGGAAACATGCAGAAAGCTGATTCTGTGTACAACAGCAGGAACAGGGCATGTGTTAAGGGGAAGGAATCAGTGATGAGAGATCTGTAAATGAGCATAAAGGTAGTGACAAAAATTGTCAGATTTAGAAGTTGGAAACTTCCCTGACAACAAGAGCTGTACAACGTTGCTTAAACAGAAAGCCCATAAGCTGCTTTATTCTGCTCTAGTGGAATACAGAGGCTTATTTTGTACTTGCTGGCCTTTTTTATATTTGTGTGGATGAGGCAAAAGAAGTGCTCAAATGAAATTTGAATCCTGAATGCAGGACTGAGTTCTTTAAAGCATGCTACAATGTTTTGTTTATCGCTGCACTTTATCACTGCAAACTTGATCATCTTTGCAGGCATTTTAGAGACTCCACAGTTGCTCTACTCTCAGCACTGTCTGATAACAGGAGATTTGTGAAAACATCTCTGTGCAAAAGAGAAGGGTGGACAGAAACAAACTTTTCACAGTGACTCAGAATTATCTCACTGGTAAGTTTGTACAGAAATAGCTTTTTAAAAGCTCCTGCTGCCTTTGGAACAAATTGGGAGGGGGAGGAAACAGTATTCATTTACATTGTAAAGTATTCATTTTTAAACAGAGAGAAACACAGAGGTATTGGGGGGGGGGGGGGGGAGGGGGGGGATCATGTGTTTTTCATAGCAGCACTTCACTTTCTACCAGTAGTTCTAGAATTTCCATTAGACTGAAAAACAAATAACAAGGCTGCCAACCACAGAGATGAAAGAAGAAGCCAATGGAGAAAAACAGATTTTTACAAATAGTGCAGCGATGACAAAATACCAAGGCTCATTGACAGCATTTTCAAAGCTTAAAATTATAGTTAATGACACAGTAGCGGCTCTCTGACATTTTAAAACACCACAGCACATGGAATTCTCACTGTATTTGTGGTTTCCTTCTTCTCTAGAGAGCAACAGACTTAAACTGACCCTGCTGCTAGGTGATAACAGCCAGTGTAAAACAATTATTGTCTCAGGCTATAGCACAAATTGGATCAGGCGCTCCTCCGTGCGCTTTGTTATCAGCCTGCTGGGAGCAAATATAGCACTGTAGTATCAAGAGTCATTCGTTAGTTCAAGTCAGGACTTGGGTGACTGAGCAGGTGGAAGTTTTACATGTCAGATGGAGGAAGCTTAATGCAATATTGAGTAGCAGTTACATAAACTCTGCCGGGTTGTTACCGCTCCTTTACAGACAAGCAGGCGGCAGAGGTTAGGGAGCCCGAAGTGGTTAGAAAAGGCAGGTAGTCCACAGCCATAAAGCTTCTTGTTAAGTTCTGTTGGACTCAAGTTTCATCATCAAGTTGTTGATAAAGAAGTAACTTTGTAAGCACTGAAGTGCTTACCTTTGATTTGAAGTGAGATTTAGGTGCCGAACTGTAGCCATGCAGCCTGGAAAACACCCAGCCTTCTTCCTCATCTGCCTCTCTGTCTGAAGGCACGCGGATCCGCACCACAGCGGCGGGTTTCTCTCTCCCACACCGTCAGTAAGTGCTAAAATGTGAATGAGACGTAAGATTTCCCATTCGCTCGGGGTGATTTTGTTGTGAGCCCTTGGAGCACCCACCTCTCTGCATCTGATATGATCCATGGAGAGCTGCTACGTACAGCCGGTGCTATGCACTACACCACCTTCGAGTGACACGCGCTGACAGCCTGGGGACTACACCTCAGGAGTCACCTCTGTCTAAAACCCTGCCACTGGGCTGTAGACACAAGCTCTTTCTTCCTCCTTCCACTTCTGGCCCCAAGTTGTTTTTATTTGAACTATGCAGTAACTCAGGCTAATGGATGGGATGCGGAAGGCCCGACATCAGATTTTCCCGTGGCAGGGTGGGTGAGCAGAGCATGTGTGTAGAAAGGACTTGGACCCTCTCTGGTCAAGGAGAACTCCACATCCTAGTTGCTTCCTTTCTGATGGGTTCTGTAGGCTACTACGCAAAATGTAGCTTGTGAGAATATTGATTGATGTCCTCTGTGCCAATAAGTGCCAAGTAAGTGCCAATAATGAAGCATTTGAGGAAAGACAGAGCAGGGAAACAAGTAAAAGGAGTGAAACTGTAGGTAGAAGATAGTATTGCCTCTAAGTTACTGAGGAATACACAGTTTCAGAAGAAGGATGTTTAACACCAAGAAATAGAAATGAGCACACCTGTGATGGCAGGCAAGTTGAAAGACCTGAATGTCCTCATTTGAAGGGTGGGACAGAGATCATACATTGAAATAACCAGTATATTGGAGAACTAGCACATGAAATGGAACTCAGAAGTAAAGATTTTGAATAAATAGCTGAGACTCGGTCAGATACTGAGGAAAGGACATAAATAGCAAATACTCTGCCTGCGATTAGGATGAAGCAAGAATACAACATAAGCAGCTGGATCCATTGATCTTATCTCAACCCTGTGCAAGGCTTGTGAATATTGAAGGAAATATAACTGAAGCTATTGAGAAAAATTAAAAATAAAATAAAACACAACACGTACTTTAGGAGTAGATTATGCCATACTGATGAGGTATGTGTCTTTAGCAACTGATCTTCTTGCTGACAAGGAAAGCATTGGATCCAATCCATCTGGATGTCAAAGAAACACATCAAGGAAAACAAGAGTTAATGTGGCAAAGATGAAAATTATTGGGAAAAATGGAAGGTGGCTAAGGGACCAGCTAAAGAAGAGACAAAAAAAAAAAAAAACACCTGAAAACCAAGAGAGGGTAGGATTGCTGTCACTGCAGGACATAAAGGAGATATTTAAGGTAAAAATCAGCGTCGGCATAAGAGTGAAGTAGTATAAACTGCCCTAACTAAACTTACATTGAAAACTTAAGCAATTTTGAGACAAAGAGGAGAGAGGTCTGGAACAGCCACCCAGTCCGTATAGTGGAAGCAGCATTTTAAGACAGAACTTTGCAAACAAATTTAAGCTTGATAAATTACAGACTGCAGGGCTGACTGATAACAGAGACCTGGGCTTGATGACCCAGGAGATTCTTTCCAATCCTTTGTATATAAATTGGAATACAGGATCTGGAATACTCATGGACCAGTCTTCTTATTGATAATGCATGAGATGATAATTTCTAATGCCAAATAGCACTAAAGAATCAAGTGACTTGTTCCTTTATCACCTGTTAGTCTGAGGGAAGAGGTAAAGAAGAGAGGTATAGCCTTTTGTGAACCGTAAGACATTTTATAGAAATGCAGATTTTTTTATTCTGTTTACATTAACCACTTTTATTTGGATGTATCTAGCATGGCAGCATTTTACATTGATAAAGGAGTTGATCACAACAGTAAAAAATTGTGATAAGCTAACAAAAATGTTCGCATCTTAATTATGAATTTGTATTGTACAACCAGAATCATGTATAATAGAAATAGGCCCCAGGAGAGACTTAAAGAAGTAATTTAATCCATCCCCTGTTGGATGAACTATACTCTACAGCATTCCTGACGGTTGTTTATACATTAACCTGTTTGTAGAAATCTCCAAAGATGGAACTGTGTGAACTCCCGTAGCTATTGCAATGCTTTTGTTGCACTCACTGTCCAGAAAGGTTCACATAAGGTCTAGCCACAAACCTTGCAGCAATTGAAACCTTTTTTTTTTTTTTAAGCCACTGTTCCGTATTTGAAGATTGTTATTTTATCTGCCTTCAGCCTTTTCTTCTCTTGATCAAACAGCACCAGTTCTTTCTGTCTTTTCCTCATAGGTTGCATTTTCCTGACTTCTGATCCTTCCTTGTTGATCTTCTCTTGTTTCAATAAAGCTGATCTAAAGCCAAACTGAACTCTGAAAGCCAGTGCTGAGTACGACAAGAGTGCTTTCTGTATCTTGCTGACTCTACTTTTGTTTATAAAGCCTAATATAACATTGTTTACTCGGAAGTTCTTCCTGTTTTAAAAAAGGATCATTTCATGAAGGTGAGAACACGTGTCAGCCAGGCACTTCTGAAAAAAGAACTGAAACAAACTAATGTGAATGATGACCAAGAACTGGCTCTTAGTAGAAATGTTTTTAATAAGCTGTGAATAAGAAAAGAAACCCACACAACTGAAAGGCATAGGTTTGGAGTTTTAAAAGGAAACATAGAAGCACAAACAACAAAGAGAGTTTCTCATTTGTAAGTTTAAGAATTGTAGAACTTTGCTAAGGAAGAGTGCACTGATAGAAATGAACCAGTAAACATCAGTAGAAATTTTAATTTCTTTCATTTTAAACATGTTGGAAACTAAAGGAATTCTAATGATAGAATTTTATCTAAGACAAACCAGAAACGTTATGTTGAGAGTAAGTGTTCTTATAATGGAACTGTTCTGTATTTTGAAATAATTCAGTGATGCATTTGATCTATTTCCCAGCTTTTGCTGTTGTCGAGGTGAAGGATTTCTGTGTTTTCAGGGTTTTTTTTGTTGTATGCATGCCAAATGCCAACGGCTCTATGCTCCTAGCATGCCTCCATCCAGCCTGGGTTTCCTTCATGCATGCCAAGGAACCTGTTCTGCACTAGGGGAAAGGACCTATCATTTGCTAAGGTAATTCTGCTGCTTTTTGTGTTTTTGGAGAGGTTTTTCTAAACGTTGATTTGTTTGTTACAAATTTGTTTGTTTCTGTGGTGTCCTATGTGCTTGCTTTTTAATTAAGACATTTGTAATGTCTCCAGAGTTAGGTGGATGGTACTTTTTTTTTTTCTTCTTACCACAAAAGGAAATAAATATTTTACAGGTGAGCATCTTCCTACAGAATTAAAAGGTTAGGAATTACAGCGCTCAACAAACGTCTTTATTAACAGTGTTTCAAATATTACTTCTGACAGGAACCTCTTGCTCACTTCTTATTCTCTGTTTTTCCCCCTAAAAATTAGACAACATCATTACCTCTCCCCATCCATCCTTTTACTTTGCTAGGGTAGCAATATAAACAGCACTTGCTTTAGAGCACATGCAAACAACTGCTCTGCGTTGTGCAATGTGATTGAAAGACACATCGTACTGCTTTCAGTATCTGTTGATTGCACACTCTTAAGCAGGGTGTCTTTGAGGCACGTGTCACCACCACAGTCCAGATACTGTGTGTTCAGTAGTGACATGAAAGAACTCTGCTCATAAAATGATCTCGATTAATAAGGGGTCTCTTTCGAGATGGGCTGCAGACCCAGCAGAGGTTGTAGCTGTGCATCACAAACCACTGTCTGGTACTTCCTGCAGCCTCTTGTTCCTCCCTCTACTTCTGCATAGGTTGTTATAAGCCAGACGGGAGAGTTTCTGCTTGCACAGTGATTTGACACAGCACGCATTGGCGTCGGTATGACGCTCCGAACAATTTTGCCTAATACTACCTGGAGTTACGCCATGAACACAGGATCTCACTGCAATCTACACTAGTCAGCTCCACAAGGTTAATGACCAAAAGCCTTCAGACTTACATCTCAAATGCTGTCCTAGCTAGTACTAAACCAAGAATTAATGCTCATGGCATCATAGACTTTGTGGAGTTTAAAATGTTTATTATTTTTATTGAAAACACAGTAATGAGGCCTCTTAAAATACCTAACTGATCTGCTAAATGAGTTCTTTTTAACTATTGATCTTTTCCTTAAGTACAAAGATTAAAAGCTGGCCAGGTAACCAGAACGGAAAGGATCTCTGCTAGCTACATTACAGCGACACTGGAGCTGTGCTCAGCAAAACATTTTAAGTGTACATTTGAACACTCTGATTATCGAATCTCCACATTTAAAGGCAGGGCACTGGATTATCTCAAGAAGATGTAAACTGATATGGATACTGCAACTCTTCTATATTTCCATAGCTAATTTCAGTCCCTAGTGCCACCACAATACTGCTAAAAGTACTTCTCAAAGTAATATACGCATTTTTTTCTTAAGAGTTGTATTAAATTATTGTTGTTTCAAAATTATCCACTTTTTATTGTTTCTCTATTAAAAGATGGTTAGAGCAATTTCTAGGAATTGTTACAAATTAACATGAATAAAAGGCGATGTTTGCCTCAAAATATCCATGAAAGAGCTCTTCATTTGAGTGAGAAAACTGCAATATGAAACACCTTACAGGAAACGTAGGTGTACTATCTGCAAGCCAACTCCTTTATTGCAATACAGTGTGTTTTAACATTGTACACTATTATTTTATTGCATCATCTATGACAGCGTGTCCTTTCATCTCAGCAGAAAATTACACACTGAACTGCAGCTTTTTTCCCCTCCTTTTTGCAACATGTCTATTTGATTCCACTCTGAAATGATACCAGGTACTGTTTTTTTCATCACTACATTGCTTCAGGGTGACTACATATATATAATTTTCCTGTACAACTCATCATACATCTAAAAGAAACAGAAAGCACTTGTAGTTATATTGCACAGTTACATGGCCATACAGTCTATGTCATTCCTTTTTTGAAGCTCCATTATCTAAGCTGTAAACTACAAATTTACTTATGCTACAGGTATGAGAAATAAAGGCTGTAGATTAAAGTAAGTGGAATACAACCAAAATGAAACCTTTTGGTTATTTAGGGCATCTTGACTTAAACACTTTAAAAATCACTTCTGGCCTCCTCTTGTGAAGCATGCTGTGTTACTTGTTCTTTATACAGGTGCCTCATGAGTCTCCGTTGCAGCAGCTTCACACTGTGTCTTAATTGTTTTCTGCATCTGTTTTTCTTTCATTGTGATCTTCCTTTTTTTTTTCAGGGCTAAGATATCCATTATCGAAACAATAACCAAAACCTAGCTTTCTTTTCTGTGTCCTTTGTTGTATGTGATTTTGGAGTTTTTTCTCTCCTATATAAGCTGATGGGTAGAAGCTAGTTTAGATTCGAAAGTACTGATTTGTAACCCCAAATTTCCTAAGACTACTAATCATACTTGAAACACACTTACTACTTGAATATTTATTGCCTTGAGAATGCACAGATAATTTTGTAATTTAATATATGCATTGCCTTTGTAGACCTTCATTATTTGGAACAAAAATGCGCGCGTAGTACTGTAGCAAGATTTCTGGATAGAAATATTACTCCTGAAAATAAAACTGAAACTCTCTAAATTAAAAATTAAATCTGTTTATGCTGTGGGGCATCTGGTATTTAAATGTGAGCTGACAAGTGATTTATAATAAGAAAGCAGTTACTAACAGTGGTTTAAATCTGTTTTTCTGAGGGTGATGGACTCACTAAAATACTCAGTGACAATTATTGTAATCAGTAACAGTTCAATGCATGTACAAATTTCAGATGACTAAGAGGTATTGGATTTTGATAGCTAGGAAACTGAACCGGATGATACCTCTATGGTTCATTGAACATAGTTCCATGAAGCTGCAATAGTACGTTTTTATTCAATTTTGAAACTGGTTTTCACTCCCCATTACTGTTGGAAGACTGTTTCAGAACTTTATTTTTGTGATTAGAAACTTGCTTTTAATTTTTACTTTAACTGCAGCCTGTTACCCAGTACTAGGACTGATTCTGACAAAGATTGACTGAAACGGGTAGGAGTTTTGCATGGAGAAAGGCTGATAATCAAGCTTTAAAATATGTAGTACACCAGGAAAAAGCTTCCAAACTGGAGACCTTAACCTGGTGGCAGTTTTTATGTTTCCATTACTACAACTATTTAAAAACACAACACTGAGTTAACTGTTAGTGAATCCGAACTGTCATTCTGGTCATCTCATACCTTAGCCTGCTATATGGGGCTGATTTCTGTATTCAGGTTAGCACATCCTGGCTTAGCTGGCCAGCTTGACTTCACCCAAATCTTGCTGCTATTGCCAATAAATCAAACTTTCCACTTTCATTTCTCCCACACTTCTGGTCAATGCTCAGGTGGGTGCTAAGGCTTCTTTGCAGCACAGTCTCAACACAAAACCTGTACGCATGCAGCACAACACAATTTCAATTTGTGCTCAGGTCTCCTGCCCATTGGTAGAAGACGACAGGCATGCAAAGGAAGTGAGACATGACTGGTATGTGGTATGGGTTAAGGTAGGAAGAAGAATGGATTTTGTTTTACAAACCCCGCTAATCCTGTCCATAAGGACTACCAGAGAAAACACTCTCTTGAAGACATTTTAATTCTCATTCATGATCTCAGCAGTTTTATGCAGCCAATAATTTTATTGTTTAATGTTTGTTTGTACTGTAGGACATTGAGACCTTGAGCAAGTCTTCACCGAGCAGTGGACTGTTCAAATAAGATATGAAAAGAGGTCTGAGGATCCTGAGCTTGGAATCCCGGTGAAATCAGGAATTTGGTTACTGTGGAGTCTGGAAACTTGTTTTATCCTATGTCTCAAGGCTGGGGTTTCCAGTGGATTGTCTCATGTGTCATAAGTGTGAGGGAAGACTCATCTTTATTCTTCCCTTTTGCAGGGACACTACTGTCTCTCTTTGCACCTCAGACACTAACATTCTGAAAAACTTGAGAATTACAAATGTGTCATTTTGGAACTGTCCAATGGGCTCAGAGGCTGTGGCTGGGAATGAGGGATGAGCACAAACACCTGCAGGCTCTGTACTCAGCAACCTTAGCCCCTTCAGAAAATGGGCTATAAAGAGAGAGCTACTCAAGATGGGAGAAAAAGCTAACTTGAAAACAAATTATTTCTTGTCTTTCGAATTAAGGGTTTTCCTTTTGAAAACACAGCAAACAACGCATATGCATTGCCTGGTGAGTTAGGTGTGAAGTAATGCTAAAGGAATAAATGAAGCCGTTACCGTGAAAGAGTTTAACACATTTTCTGTGTAAGGATATCAGTGAAAGGCTTGCCCGTTGGTACAGCTCCACTGCTACTGGGAAGAGCCGAAGTGCTATTGCAGAGTAAGCTGCTGCAACCACTGGCGTCTCGATATACAAGACAGATCTGTTCTGGACGGGGCCAGATAGCACTGCACTTGAAACGCGAAAGAAGCTATATCTGCGCTAGAATTCATACTTTGCTGCACTGTTGTTAGCAACAGAAAGTTTTTGCTGGAGAAAATAAAAAGAACACGGACATCATAGTCTAGTTGAACTGGTTTTGCAAATGATGTAAGTTCTCTTTAAAGGCTAGACATACAACACCAAATATTTAGAGAGGTTCTTAGCATTAAAAATAAACACACATCAGTTCACAATGCATACAAGAAAATTAGTTAGCTGACATTTGTTTTATATAAGCAATTATATGATTTATTTGTTGTGTAATCATTTGAATGAGCAAATTCAGGTGCATGTGTGTAATGAAACTCAGTGTTTAAAAAGCTTGGCCTCCTGTCTGTCCTCTTCTCCAGGGAATGTAATGGTATCTCTGGAAGAGCCAGGCTGTTACTAAACAGTGGGAAAATTGCTTTTGAAGCTTGTGCTTTCAAAACATTTTTTTCCTTGACGCATAGTTTAATTTGCTTTCAGAGATGCAAGGATGCAAAAAATGTTTTTCATCAAATTAAGAAAAATGAAGGTGCTTCTGTAGCAGACTAATTAGATAGCTATCTAAAATAAATGTTTTGTTTAATGCCTGATTTCTTCTTTAAATATATAAATACCAGCTAGCGTTTTAAAGCTTCTGTAGCTGTGAATGGCTCTGCTGTCCCTCACTGCAAGCTACGTTTTTATTACTTCTTACCAAGAAATTTATTTTGCTGACATGGGCCCTAATCCAGCAAAGTGTTAAAACATACGCTTAATTTTAAGCGTGTGAGTAAAGCCAACAGAACTGTTCCTACATCTAAACTTAAGCACAAATTTGCATTTGGCTTAGCCGGGGTTATAGTTTCTGGGTTACATTCTTGAGGATTGTGTGTATTTCGCAGAATGGGCGCCCTCTTGATGGAAGAACAGACTTTCATGAGTTTTTATGAGTTTTTATGATATTTTGTTATTTATCAGAAGATCTCGAGAAGAAAAATGTACCAACAAGTAAACACTAACATTTTTAGACATTAACGCATTCCTTTAAATATGTAAGTTATGTGACTCCCAACAAACTTCCCACAATTTCCTCTTCCACCTCTACGTGACATTGTAGTAGCTGAAAACAGCTGAGATACTAGCTGATTGTTTTCCCGAATGACTACCTTATTTTCTGTATTGGTTTTCCCAGTGGTAATGAGCATTTTAGCTTGATGACAGAATGACCTTTCTTAATTCTAGTGAGCTGTTGAGTCAGAAGTTCAATATTTCTTAATATTTTGCTCTGTGATACTGAAACATTTTTTAACTGTGGGTACATACAAGTTATCTTTTCCCACAGAAAAGTAAAAGCTGGAGAGATGATGACTGAAACATAGCTCAACTTGGAACTTGAAAGTCGCACAGGTAGAACAGGAACTTGGTGATTTTTATGCAGTAGCTAGAGGATAGCTGGTTACATAGTGAAATGTATTCCTGCAATTTTCACTTCTGCTGGAAGTCTCAGACAGACCTAGGACAGAGTGGACCTGGAATCTGAGCTGCCTTCTCCTTAGAAGGGCTTGCATGAGATCCAGAAGGAAACAAACTGGTACAGTGTGTATAAAAGCTTACATGACTGATTCTCTTTTGTTACACCAGTGAGTTTTCTACAAAAATGGAGAATCTGGTACTGCTCTTGATCAAAATCAACTGTTTCTATTAACGTGTATCAACATTAGAAAGCTCTGAGTTACTTTTTTTTTTTTTTGGTGTGGGTTGGCTTAAAGGCTTTGTGTGTTTCATTTGTACCATGCAAGCTGTCAAGCACCACAGCTGAAGAGAAGAAAGAATGCAGAGAATCTGCACTAAGCTTTAATTTTACTTAATAGCAGGCACAGGATTTGTTCAGAGAGTTTTGTTATTGGGTGAGGAGTTAAGGTAATTACAGCAGTGGGGCAGAATGCCAGAAGATGATGGAGAAATCTAATACCAGGAACCATTTAGGTCTAGAGAGTACTTTGGATTATTTTTTAAGATATACTAGTCACCTACCAATAATGTCCTCCTTATTTGGGGGAATTAAAACATCATATAATTATTACACCTTTTGTTTTAACATATATAATAAGATTAAATACATCGCAGTTTGCACTCACTCTCACATTCACAAAGTGTGTAAAGGAAAGGGATTTGGCTGAAGTCAATAAGACAGAAGAGGTTAAAACCAGCAGCTGGAAAATGAAAGAGCTGTAAGATGTTCTGCAAGGGTTTTTACTATGAAAACATTCATGCCTGATTTGAATCTGGAACAGGAAAGTAATTTGTTTGGACTTCAAGGTAGGTTTCTTGTCTCAAATCAGCAAGTTATACCTGTCCAGAAATACATGCAAGCCCATTCTTTGCCTCAGGTTTCAAAGTGGCATAATGTTTAAGAAAGTGGTCGAAAGGTAACCTGAATAAAGATGGGCTTTAGCAAGAGAATAGGTGTTTTGCTGAATCAAGACCCTAGAGACATGCAGTGACTATATACCAGTACTATATAAATCTCAAGAAAACTGGAAATTTATTTTTATCATTACCTTCTAGTGAATTTCCCACAAAGCATAGAAAACTGGAAGAAACATAAGCAGGATTTCTTTTGAACTATCTTGAAGCCCCAAATGGCCTTGGCTTTCTATATTTGATGTCACTGAGTTATCAAAAAATATTTTCATAAAAGAGGCATATGGTAGCATTAAATAATACTAAATTTGTCTCCCTAGTAGGTATTGTCTTAACTGTATGTCATGTGAACATCCATGAGCTTGTACTCGTACATTTTTAATTCTCTTATTCAGAGCACTGAAAGATCTGTAAACTGTTGATGTTATCAACGATGCACTTTTCCCGACTTAGTCAAAAGATTGATTTGATATGGCAGTCTTTCCCAGTTTTAAAACAACTATTTAAAAAACTTCACAATTGCTTTGGCTAGGCTAAGATATTTTCCTTCAAGTGTAAATATTCTTTTAAGACACTCATGATCAATATAAATGAATGCTTTTTTTAAACTGTTGAAAAAAAAGTCTTACCAAGTCTCCAAAAACATGTTATTTCATTATGTCAGATTAATACACAGCCTACAATGACACTCCACTGTAACAGAGCTCACTATGCTTTTAAAACCAAAATGCCAGGGTAGGCTGTCTCTCTCAATGGATTTCTGTTACGCAAAGGCCTTGTCCAAATCTTGTGAGGCTGCTAGAACTCATGAAGCACTAAGGCACCTCTTAATCATATCCTTATCTCAAACGTCATGTTTGCTCTCTACTCCTAAATAGATGAGCTGTTAGGAAATAAAAAATCTGGTGCTATCTTGAAGAAAGGAAGGGAGCAACCTGAAAAACCAAGGGAGTCTCAACAGTGATAGCGGAGCTGTTTGTGTACTGTGGATTGAAAAGAAAAACGTCGGGGTACGATAGCTTTTCGTAACTGCACACACAACTGCACAATCTGAGCAACTGGGGTTCGCTACAGCCTTTGAATAATTTGACCTGAAGCCCATGTCTTTATCAAAACATTTTCTTCTACTTGAATGATTATACTTGTTCGGGATTTTAGGATTGTCATAAATTCTGAGCTCCTACAGCTGATGTCTCTGATTAAAGAAGAGTGTTTTAGGTTCAGTTTGGTGTTTAAACCAGATTAGAACTCTGCTGGCATTCAAAACAGAAGGAAAAGATAGTAAACTAGAATATTGACATTACAGTTTCCAGCACACTCCTTCAAATAAACATCAATAGCTGGACTACTCCTACACTGGAAACAAAAAGGGTTTTTTTCAAAGCTATCACATAGTATAAGCACTCATAGTGGGGTGGGGGAGACGAGTGCTGAGAACCTTCACTTGAACAAAGCTATGCTGCATATTGATCATAGCTTTGGCTTTGTGCTGAGGCTCTGTAGTTGAATTTACTTCCAGATCCAGCAATATCCACTTCTCTACACCAGGCTGGGCAAATTATTGGACTGTGGTGCACAACTGATAACTTCTAGATGGAACAGAAAAAGTAAAACGCATGAATCTTGTGAAATAAGGTGAATAAGGTGAATTTCTGTATTTCCCTGTCACATTAGTAATCTAAATTCTAATTGGTTTTATAGGAGAAGCTGTGGATGTAACCTCAGACTGGCCAAGGACTGTCCTTTGGCCAGTGAATGCCACCTCTGTTTCTGTCAGCCTGAAGGCTGGCAGACTTTCTGTCTAAAAGAGTAAAAAAGAAATTAGCAGGTGAACGTTCAAGGGAAAAGTGGTGTTTTTAAAGCTGCTAATATCACCTTTTTCCACTGTGGAAAACTGATTTTAAACTCAATTTCAGAAATAATTATGCCACTTGTTGTGGATTGGTTTTAACTGAACTTGTTCTCTCACCTTTTCTAAATAGCATTTTCAGGAAACTTCAGCATCAGAAATGTCAGTACAAAGCTGACAACATTGACCGTACTTTGCAGCCAGTTTTCCTGCACAATATGGTCAGAATAATTCCCCAATCCTATTTATAGTTTCACTTTCTAGCAGTGAAGAATAGAAACAGTTTGATGAAGGTTTTAAAAACATGAACTCATACCTTGTGTGGCCAAAAAAAAAAAAAAAAAAAAAAAAGAGTAATATCTAAAATCTGCAGGGAAAGAAGTAAGGCTCTGGATCAACCAGACTGCTGGGCAGGCAGCTTCCTGTGCCTTACTGGTGACTGAAGCCTTGATTTGCACCACGATAAGGGTTATACCCAGATTTCAATGTAAGATACATCCTCCTAGTTCTTGTTCCACATACACACGTAAAGAGTTCTTTTCTGAATCTCGGTACAGAGAACTATTTTCCTAAATATATTGTTCTTTGATTTTGGAAGGGTGTTAAAAATGGTTCCGAATTAGCCACTATGGAGGAGAGAAGAGTGTCTTTAGCAGCGGGCTGAGGCATAGATGCAGTGTGGAGAGTCCGGGAGAGGAGGGAAAGGACCATGCAGCTCACTTATATGATCCCAGTGCTTAAGCGTTGGAGTAAATACTGCTGATGGAGCAGAGAGAAATGGACTTTCACTTTCCTCCAGCAAATCCCTGTTTTAGCAACTGTAGGCAAAAGGGTCAAATATTTAACTTGGTATTAAACTTAGCAAAACAAACTCAGTTTCTAGAGCACAAAATGTAGTCATGTAAGTATACTATCCTATCTGTCTGAAAGGTCAGGTGCGGCTTAGCAGAGTTTGAAGCAGAGTTTGAAACAGTTGTGCTGGAAGAGTTGAGCAGCAGTGTGCTTGAGCAGACAGTCAGGCAGGTCGTGAATTGTCTACAGCAAGGATCACAGAAGAGAAAGGTTTGATTAATGTACCTGAACAATTACAGTGGAGCAACCCCGGAAGGGCACTCTGTGATCTCATCTTTCCATTGCGTCTTCTTTCTAGATGCCACATGGCCCATTTTTGTAAGTGACTATATTGGTTTCTGGCTGGGTTTGAGGAGATACAGGTTTGTGCTTACAAGTAACAAATTTCAGCAGATTCTCAGCCCTGTGTAACCTTGACTCCATACAGGCTGAGTAGTAAAATTTCGACACATTTGTTTCAAGCGCCATGCTGCTGATGTACAAAAGAACTGCAGACTTCTCCGTTGTAGCTTAAGAAAATCATAGAATCATAGAATGGTTAGAGTTGGAAGGGACCTCAAAGATCATCTAGTTCCAAGCCCCCTGCCATGGGCAGGGAAACCCTCCACTACACCAGGTTGCCCAAAGCCTCATCCAACCTGGCCTTGAACACTTCCAGGGATGGGGCATCTACATCTCTGGGCAACTTGTTCCAGTGTCTCACCACCCTCTGAGTGGAAAATTTCTTCCTTAGATCTAATCTAAATCTCCCCTCTTTCAGTTTAAATCCATTGCCCCTTGTCCTGTCACTACACGCCCTTGTAAAAAGTTCCTCTCCAGCTTTCCTGTAGGCCCCCTTTAAGTACTGGAAGGCTGCTATAAGATCATTCCGGAGCCTTCTCTTCAATGTATATACGCACCTATATTTCTACATTTTGTGGGGGGGAAAATGTAGAAATATAGGTGAATATAGGGAAATTTTTTCCCTTTTTATTTTTTCCTCACAGCATAACTACTCACTACTAGACTTATTGATGCCATGTTCTCTTTCTCCCTGCCTACTCCAAGCAAAGCTGGTCTCCGCAGTTGCTTTCTCTGGGGTTCTCTCTGACAACTTTAACTACATGCAGTTGAGAGGGTTTTTTTTCACTTGTTAACACTTCCATTTGGAAAACGTATTTTTAATAATTTCTGAAAATATCCATTGTTGCAATGGCAAAGTCAACTTTATTTCTGGTAACAGAACACAGCCTAAATTATCATAAATAATTTAGTTCCTGCATGTTAGTTTTTCATTAGTTTATGTCATTTATCTCACAATGGTCAACTGGCTGGTCTGACAGCCGATGCCTTGTGAAGAAAGTATGGCGCTCTTTTAGCACACCATTGCAATAGATAGTGCGGCTTTTAAGGTTTGAGGCAACTATGGCCTGGCAGTTTTGTAGTTCCTTTCATACACTGGAGTGCACTGGAAATCACTGGTGCCTCTGGGAGTTAAGGGGGTGAAAAAAACCAGTCTTTCTCTCCACTGACTTCTGCCGAGTACCACTGCTGTATGAGGAAATCCGAAAGCCCCACCACATCCCTTTCCCTGCCAGGCCCCATTCTAGGTTGCAGAATTTCAGTCTCCTTCCGCTACAGGTGATAAAGATTACTTTTAAACAATTTCTGTTTCTGACTGTATTTTGCAGAGTAGGATTACCCAAGAACGGATGGATGGACTGACCGTTGTTAGACAGCATGGGCAGCACCTGCTCACTGCAGGGAGGAAGCAGGATCCAAGAGACGCGCAAAGAAAGGAAATACAGCAGGAGTGAGAAAGAGTAAGCGGTGTAAGGTATCACACCCCCAAACACCTATTGATTTACTGGATGATTTTACGAACTCATCTAAAAGTTGTCTTTCATTTAAGATGAAACTTCCCGAATTATGGAAATGCAAAGACCTACTTGAATATCCCGCTAAAATCAAGGATGCCTATCTTTCTGTCGTAGGAATTTGATATCAGTTTTCGAGTCTGCACGTTAGGATCCATGGGACTTCCTGCCCCCGACGTTAGCAAGGCTCCCTTCCTACGGACCATAGCCGTGCTGGCCCCCACAGACTGGGTCAGGGATCCCTCTGCAGGTGTTGGTGGCTGCCGAGCGGAGCGGGGAAGAGGGCTTCCCTGGCCAGCCTGCGGGCCCATGCTCACCTGTCGGCATTTCGGAAAGAAAATGAGGCCGAGCTATACCTCAGAGGGATGATGGAAATCACACACTCTGTAAAGCATGAAGAAATTTAGAGAAAGCACCAGTATTTCTGATAGAAAGCGCCTGGCAGGTCCCTCTTAGAACGACTGCTTCAGCTACAGGGGTGTTTTTTTTTAGTTAACCCTGCTTTTCCGAGTTTCTTTTTCCCCTTGCAGGACAGAGACGCTACCCCCTCCGGCGGCTGCCCTTCCCGCCTCAGCTCTCTTAAACGCTGTTTCGTTTCCCGCCGGCCGCTCCTTTCCCAGGCGGGCGGGCAGCCCACCTGCCCACCCCCTGCCGCCGCCTGCCTTCCCCCGGCAGAGCGGCGGCCGCCGTCAGCCCGGGAGGGGCGGCAGCGAAGGGCGAGGGGAGAGAAGGGGCTGAAGGGGCCGGGGGGTGAAGGCGCGAGTGTCCGAACATCTCGGCGCCGGGGGTCACGCCGCCGAATCGGGGCTTCCCGGTGTCCGAGGGGACCGGGAGCGGGGAGCACGGGTCCGCGTGGCCCCGACAGCGGCCGTTACCCCACGCGCTCCGCGCGCGTGTGGCGGGGCGGGAGGGGGGCGGGGCAGCCGGCGCGCGGCGCGGGGAGGCGGTGGCCCCGCCCGCCCGCAGCGCGCGGGGCGCAGCCCCCCTCACGCCCCACCCTGGGGGCGGGGCCGAAGGAGGCCCCGCCCCCTCGGCCCCCTCCCCCCCCGGCGCCCATTGGCGCGCGCCGCATCCCGTTAGCACTCGGGGCCCGCTCTCGCGATGCTGGGTCGCCGCCGCCGCCGCCATATTGTGACACTATTTTGATTTGGAGCGCAGCGAGCGGGGGGAGGGGGGGGGGGCCGGGCCGGGACCGACGCGCAGCCGGAGCGGTTCCAGCTGAGGACGGGAGCGGCGCCGCAGGCACCCACCTACCTACCCACCCACCCACCCCCGGCCTCCCCGCTTCTTCCGCCCGCCGCGGCAGCACGGACCCCCCCCCCCCTTCCCTTCCTCCTCCTCCTCCTCCTCCTCCTCCTCCTCCCCCGGAGCGGAACGGCGGCGGCGGGAGGCTGCGGAGCGGGCCGGGTCGGCGGGGTCCCCCCTGCCGGGCGGAGGCGGCGGCGACGCTGGTGGCGGCGGCGGTAGTGGCGGCGGCTGCCGTGGTGGGGGAGGCGGAGGAGGAGGCGGAGGAGGAGGAGGAGGAGAAGCAGCAGCAGCAGGGTAAGGCTGACCCCGCCGAGGCGGGCCTGGTGGCAGCTTCCCGGGCTGGTTTCCTGGCGGGGCTGGTCCCATCCCCGGGGGGCTGCAGGGAGAGGCGCGGGGAGCTGACCTGGCCCAGTCTGCAGGCCCGAGAGGGGCAGGGGGCCCAAGGCGCCCCCGGAGCCCCGCTCCTCGCCCCGGGCTCTCCCGGGGCCAGGGCAGGGGAGGCCTGTGCGCCGGGAGGGAGCAGACCCCGGCACCCCGCTCATCCCGGCGTGGTGGGGCGGGGTGGAGGTGGGAGTCAGCCTCCCCGGCGGGGTGGGGTGGGGAGGGCAGGGCAGGGACGGGACGGGACGGGAAGCGAAGCTGCCGCGCAGCGGGGCGTCCGGCGAGAGGTGGAAACTTATTTTCCTTTGCCAGTCGCTGGAGCTTCCCCCGCGCGGGGAGGGATCGGGGGGCGCGGGGTGGCGTGCGTGGCGGCGCCCTTGGCCGGGGGCTGCGGCGGCCCGGGGGGAGCGGAAGGAGCCCGCCGGCGGGCTTGCCCGGCTGGAGGAGGGAGAGAGGGAGGGAGAGGGGCTGGCCTGGCCCGGCGCCCAGCAGGTGACAGGTGTGAGTGCGCTCGGCGAGACTCCGCCATTTGAGGATGAGTAACGGAGTGTCAGAGGTGCGATTTTTTGGTGCTTGGTTTCTTTGCGGGGGCTGGCTGGGCTCCGTTCCATGTATAGTGTATTTGGGACGTTAGTTTCCATTATTCAAGTCAGTTTAATTGTTGAGTAGAAATTCTTGAAATGGTTCTGATAAGAGGGATTTTGAAGAGAGGAGGGTTTTTTTGGTGGGATTTTTTTCCCCTTCTCTTTTTCTGTTTTGTCCCCCTGAGAGACCTGGGAGCGCCATGTGGAGGCGTGTAGTGCTTTGTCCCATTCATTGAAAGGCTCGTATTTGAAGTTCGAATGCTCAGTCCTGTTGGGTGTAGTAAGGCCTTCAGGATAGGGACCTTGTGTTCTTCGTGCTTTGCCTGGTAGCTCAGCAGACCCTGGTTTGTGCCCCAGACTTGTAGGTGTTTCTGTATTAGTGATAGTAAGTACATACTTTAAAAATGAATTTGGAAGGAATACTTAGCAACAAGTGGGTTTCAGATGTGGATTTCTAGTCATCATAAATGTAGGATATTTGGTGTAGTCTGAATAAAGCTGTTTCTGAAATTCAACTGTAGAATGCTGAAAAGGCTGTTGCGTATGATTTTCAGTACTCTGACATATGTGGATGTTAAAAAGACGTATGTTAAATACAAAATCGTTCTCTCAGAGTGTTCAAATTGTTTTGTATCATAACTTTAGCCTCCAAAATGGTACTGCACATGTACTACAGTAAGGAGAAATAGCATTAGCAACTTTATAGCAATAGCACTATATTAATGATTGGCCACGATTTGCTGAAATCAGAAGTAATTTTCCGCTTAGCTAATGCTTTACCAGATAATCAGGCATTTGCATTTCATATACATATTTCAATTATTTGTTCTTTAACTGTATCACTGTAATTGAGTTTTGTCAAACCCCAGAATTCTGATACCTGCTTTTGGCAAGAGGGAAGTTCCACTGACAAATTAGGAGGCTCGTCAGCAGCTTCATTAAGTTCTGCCCTTCAATTTAAATGAAAGTTTCAGTCGCTCGTGGCTGTTATCCATATATTAATCTTATGAAGGCTCATCTGTAGGTAGTACCTTGGCTTGTGCTGCAGCAGAAGGGACACTGAACTGACTCTCGATTTCTTTTAAAGACTGAGAAGACATGGGTGGTTTTTCTCATGTTGCTTCGCAGATGAGCCTGCAGAGGAGGAGAGGGGAGGAAGACTGTTGGAGATACTCAGTTTGAGTCATCCCAATTTTGTTTCTGAGAGATGTTTGATAGAGCATCATGCCTATCATTATATGTGGGGGCAGTGCCATCTTCTTGCTGTGCTATGCTACCCTTGCTTACACCAGCCTTCAAAGACTTTGTGACATGTAAACCAATTTCCTTCTCAGCATCAAGAGAAGTCGAAGGGTTGTTCTCTCTTCCTTTAAATGTGCTGATACAAAAATAGAATTCTTGAAAATAGACATTCTTCCTATGACAGTGTCCTAGTAGAAGCTTCTCTTTTCCAGCAGTGACAGGATGGAAGACAGTGATTTTTCTCACCATGACATTGGTTTGAAGACTGAGATCCTGTGTTGTTTTGTAATGGTCTTTGGCTTTATAGATAACTTGTGTGCTTTTCAAGCCTTGTTGAATTAAACCTGTCATCTGTTGAAGAAGTTATTCTCAGCAAACGTGGGGGTTTTTTTGCTTTTTTTTTTTTGCAAACTATTTCTTTGTGAGAGTGTGCTTTGAAACATAAAACTAGATTGCTCGTCATCCTATTGCAAGTGCCACCTCTTTATCATGATCTCCGTGGTTGGAAACACTGGAAGAAATAAGTTGGTCAGATGTGACCTCAAGTTTATGAAATGACTGTAAATTTAGGACTGAGGGATCAGGCTGATCTTTTCTGAACCGCTGCAAGCGGAATGCTGAACGATGTTGCTGTTGGTGCTTTTACAGGAAATAGAACAAAAATTCCAGTGATTCAGAACTGGATTTTTTTTTTAAAGCTATGCTCGAAACTCAAATATTTAAATGATTGAAATGAAAGTTAACTTTTTTCCCACTAATGTGTACAGTGATTCAAGTTGGGGCTTTTTTCCTCTTTAATTGCATAGTAGGTTATCTCAACTGGAAAAGTATGCGCTTTCTATTTCAAACAGGAGAAGTGCTAGTGGATGTTCTAAAACTTCTTGAACCCTGCTTAGCCAACTGATCTGGATTGGATTCCACATATTAAATGCAACTGTGAGAGCAAGAAAAATGTCAGGTTCACAATTGCATAATATTTTTTTATAAACTCCTAATTGTAGTCAGAGGTTTCAGTATGCTACTTGTTTAAGTTTCTCCCTCTCTTGATAATGTTTACCAAAAAATCACTGTCATAATAGTAATGCTATCCCTGACAAAAGTTTTTGTAGACTTTTTTCCTGGTTACAGTAAAATTAGGAATTTATTTTTATTGAACGGATCAGCAAGCTCAACTCTCACACAAGAAGTATTCCAAACAGTATACAAATGTTTATTGAGTTCTGTCTAGCTTTGTGTTATGCTGCCTTTGGGTTTTGGTGTTCCTCGATCACTTGTAATCAAGTTCTAGTGAAACCAAGTGAAATAGCTTGACATAATTAAAGTCGAAAGATCTGTGTTGTTTTGTGTATGGTATCCTGATAGTCTTGTAACATGTCTGTTGTTGGATGAATGGCATCACTCTGGATGTGCCTGTTGCCATAGGTGAAGTTAAGGATTAGTTAAATAGTTAGTATTTTTAGAATGTGCTAGACTTTCTTGGTGGCAAGAAGTTAAACATGACTTACAATAATGTGCTGAATAAACTTTAAGTTAGTATCTGGCCACAGAATTTTATGAAAAAAAAAAGAGATTCTTTTGTTTAAAATATGCATTATATTCTTAGAAAAATGCTGTGCGTGATCAGTTTTTGTAGCAATATGGAAAATGTATAGCTCTTTTATAGCACAGATGAAGATCAAATTTCGCTGTCTTTAATGATAAGTGGTTTAAAACTCATTCAGATCCTGGTTGTACTATGAGCAGAATTTCATTTTTCCGTTATTTAAAAAATGATGTTAAAACTTGTGCTCCCTTTAGTGTTTAGAAAAGCATTAACTTAGGAACACATAGTGGTAGAAAAAACCTGTATGTTTCTGTTGGTTGCATATATGAGTTTTTAAAGAATAAAATAAAAAATCAGACAACCAAAACTGTGCAGCTATTAGTCGTGATATTGTTAGGTTTGCTAGAATTTACCAAAAACAGGACAAAACCACTATATGTGCTCGCTACTTTGATTTTTTTGAGTTAGATAAACACTCAAATACTAAGTGTCTAAAGCTTGTTCCAGAATTAATCAAATCTGGTGCTGTGTGCATGTTTGCTGGTTGGTCTGCTGGGGCTGCCAGTGGAGAAGGCAGAGTTCCACCTCCTTTTCCCCTCATTTGAAGGCATGAATTAGAGTTTCTTTTTTGTACAAAGCTGCTAGTTTTCACAAAAGTTGTAGAGGCCTTTTTTGTCTTTGAGACTGCTACACCTTTAAAATGCGCTTGGAGATGGTCAAAGGATGCAGGTACTTTTTAAAAGGACAAATAGAAAGTGTAAATGCAGTTTCTTTAAGAAACCTTAGTTAATGAGACATGCTAGAAAAGGAATTTTTGCAAGTTGAGAGTTTGGAATCAACTGTTCTCACATGGATAAAATGTTGAGATGCACCTATTTCTGTATACTTTTTTTAAAGAAATAGAGTTGCAGTTGTTTTTTATATATGTGTAGTGTATAAACCATCTTTAATTTACCTTTCTGAAGACCCAGATCTTGAGCTATTATGTTTTCTTTAATCCTGTATCTCAATAAATTTTGAGCTCATCAGCTAATTTCAGCAAATAAATGAGTCAAGGGGCAAGATATCAAAGATTTTACATTTTAATAACGTTTAACAAGCTTTGTTGAAATTGATGGCTTCATCGAGTAAGATAATCTCTGCAGGGGAAAATTTTGCATTAATTTAGCAGTTACCTGTATTTAGTCTGCCAGTTGGCCAGCAAACAGTTGTCTGTGGTGTAAGAACTAGATATGAAGTGCAGTACTCTTTTCTTCAGTCAGTAGTTAGAGGACATGAGAGGTTAAGTATATTGTGGCTAGTGCTTGGAAGAGAGAGGGTAAGATAATCGGCATCTGGGATAGAGGTGGAATGTGACTACTTGGAACACGGGGGCATGGCTGAGACAGAATGCAAATCTATGGGAAACAGGGCTTTATTAGTTCTGCTATTTATGGGACAGTGCCTTTAAGAGGAAGGTTAGCAGCAGCTGCCAGTTTTGGTTTACTCCACAAAAATCATGTTACAGTACCTTCTTAAGAAGAGGAGCACTGCAAAAAAAAAAATTAAAAAAAAAAAAGGAAAAAAAGAGTGAGAGATGTAAGGTAGCTGAGCGGACTGCTGAGCTATTAAAATTGTAACAGTGGCACGCTTCTGGCTGCAGTCATAGAAACTGTTAGGGGGAGGTGGCTGTTAGATGTTCGGTGATATTGTTGCTTCCACGAATTTGGAGCCTCTTCTACTGTGCCTGCATGTGTGTTTGTATGGGTCTGATTCAACACGATTGCCCTAACGCCTAGACTGACACAGTGCTCGTAGCGGCATGGGGCAAGAGTGTGCACGAGTAAGGGAGGAGTTACTTAAGCTGTGTAAGAAATACATGTTATTCTCAAAATACTCTATCAAAAGCATTATTTTGTTGTTACATGTTATTTTATAGTTTATTTAGATAACTTGGCTTAGATTTTTGTCTCATGCTGATAGTATAATTTTGTCATGCCTCTGTTGGCTGTCACATGCAATGATAGGTTTAATGTACTTCCAGGTCTAATAGATTTATCTGTGAAGATGAGCCATGGTAGTATCAAATTGTTTTAATAAGTCTGAAATAATTTGCTTTTTATTACACTTCTAACTCAAGATTTTATATAGTTCATTGAATCTTGAAAGTATTTATCTGGTATACCTCTAGTTTGTAGATAATGCTGGCAGAAATGAATAAGAAATCACTGGCAGCTGTGGGAAATACAGTTGCCATCAAACTGTTATTTGCTGCAGTGTGTCTTTATTGTTCAAGAAGGTGCTTTGCTGTTAGTAGGTATTTTCATAGGTGACTTGTAGAAAGATCAAGCATAAGTATGTTTAAGGAGTAATTCTTAGGAAAATTCTTAGAGATTGTCAAAGCTAGGGCTTTAGAATGTGTTTTTCAAAGGAAATTGCATTGTATATGTGTAAAAATCTCATTTGTTGACCCGTCTCTGTTTATCAATATGTTCTCAGAATGTTTTACTTTTTCAGCAGGGTAAACTAGCTGGGAAAAAAAAGTACAGTAAGTTACAGAATCTAACTATCCCACAAGACAGTAGTACTTGCTACTGATCCGATGCCTCAGAAGCTATGACTAATATGTACATCCAGATAAACCATCTGTTTTCCTGAAGCTGTTTAGGAAAAAAAAAAAATTAAAAAAACACTTGATTTCTACTTTATACTGAAGATTAGAAATGCATAAAAGTCTTTTCCTATGTAAGTCCTAGGCCTGATTTCCCCAGGTGGAAAAAATTACTGTTTCACCTACACAGGGAAAAAAAACTAACAAAACAAACAAAAAATCCCACTCACTTGAAATAAAAGTTGTTGTACAGTGTTGCATGTAATTTTATCCTTTGCCAATTTGTGTTGGGTTTAAACCCTTAAGAAAAGTTTCTACCTCCTGTATTCATGCTGTGCTATGTGTCTGTTTTTCACAGTGCTCTTCTGTCTTTTTATAGTGTTCATATCATTTTTTGGTTTAGTTTTTCTTGACTCTTTAAAAATCTGTCCCATGCGGAATTTATCTCCTCCAGCCACCTTTTTACTGACATCCTATCGTATTTGTAGGTGAGCTAGAAAAGAGGAAGCCTGTTCGTTCGTATCCTTTCTTCATTCTCCCTTTCCTTTGCCTAGGCAATGTACAATCTATACGTTACAATTAAAACATTAGTACTGTCTCATTTATACTTCTTTGGCATTCTTTTTTGTTCTAATCTTAGAAACTTTTCCTCTTTCTTAAGAGACCAGTTCAGCATTTGTCATTTTTTTTCTCATTCTGTTTCATCTTCAGAGTATCGGTTGCTAAGTTTGCCCCTGCTCCATTTAGGCTTTCCTGAGAGAATGAGAGAGGAAAAAAAAAAAAAGGGTCATGGTTACTGTACTTGGATTTCTTTCAGTTCATTCAGCTGGTTCAAACTGCTACTTTCCATTTGTTGGGCAAACGTTTGGTTTTTGAAAGGGAATGGTAGGTTATCTTCCTCAGACAGCCTTCTTTAACAGATTTAAGCCTGGGAACAGGGAATCCCCAGGGGCCTAGCAAAAGTATGCTTAAAAAGGTGTTTTAGGTTGCTAAGTACAAAGCAGTATGTTTCACATTGGCTTATAAAGCTGCTTCAGTTAAAAGTTTTGGTGTCTTGTTCCCTTTTTTAAAAATACTGGTCTTGTCTTTGGTAAATAGGGATAAGATTTTTGTGTGTGTGTGTCTCAAACTGTATTTTAAACTGTCTTCCTGGAATAATTACCAATACCAGATTATTATATTTTATTTATGCTGTAGTATTGGCTAGAGAGCTTGACTTGGATTAGGCCCTTTTGTGCAAGGCACTGTATAAATACTTATGAAGTAAGTCAGTCCCAGCAGAGTTTGCAGTCCCATGAATAATAAAGCTTGTTTACCAAGATGCATATATTGGATTAGACAAAAGACATTTAGCAAAGTATTTGTGTTATCTTTCATCTGTTATGCCTGTTAGTTCTTCAGTCATTTAAAACTGTGCCAATCTTAAAAAATTAATTACAACTTTAATAGCTGAGACTCATTGTGCTGTTTTGACAGATGACATTGAAGGTTTGTCTGAACAATTCATACAAGAGTTTTGAAATTACTTATGTTAAACCTTCACCATCCTGTATTCATTAACAGCTGCTTAAGGAAGAAGTAGGGGTATCAAAGCTGGGAATTCTGTTGAAGGTTGTGACGGTGGATCACATCTATGACCCTTGTGCTTGGGACTTCATTCAGAATGAGAATGTGTGTTGTTTTTTTTTTTTTAAATGAGTTGAATACAAGGAGAGATTTGACCACGAGCAAATTGTTGTGTATCTGAGTTAGGACTTAGCATGAATGTATGTGTAAAAGGAGTTGCCAAAGAATTAGTTCCTGTCCCTCTGAGAAGCATGTTTTGATCTTCCTTTCCCAGGCCTAAAGAAATGCAGCACTTTCTGGATCCCTCTTCCACAGTACCTGGTGAAGGAGGATAAAACAAATTGTAAGCGGTGGGAGAGAACTGTCATTCAAATTGTGGAAGTTTCTGTTTTCTCCCTTGTTTATAGCAGGTGATGAATTAAGCAGTAAGGTTCAGAGAAAATACCCATTATTTGTTTCTCTTTTCACTTACATGGGCTTGAAAACCCCTGTGGTTTTCACTGAAAGGAAAATATCAGTTCTTCCAGTAGTGCTTTTCATACACATACTGTGGAGGAAAAAAAAAATCGATACAATAATCTGTGATCTTCACTCTTCTGGTGATGTAGATCTTGTCAAATCTGTGAATGGTACCAAGATGATTGCATTATTTTAGATGCATGAAAGAGTGTCATCCTTCCATAATGTAGCAGTATGCAGGCAGAGGTTGCTAGTGTAGTTGCAGTTATACACGCAGAATGGTGTTATTTTTCAACTTTGACTTGTGTGAGTAGTTTTGGTTTATTGATGCAAAATGTGCTTTTGATGCCATAATTTACCTCTTTTGTGAGTATTTCTATGTAAATTAAATACTCTTGGAGTAATATAACAAATGACTTTGAGATAGCAGATTTAAAAACAAAAAAAAAATGGAAGAATTAAAGCAATTATGAGCTTTGGGGCCTGTCTGAGAGTCTGCTGAGACTGAACAGGGAAGATTTCTTTCACTGACACAAGCAGCTGGTCTCTGCTACTTGTCTCATCTGTCTGTAAGCTAGGTCAGTCTATGTACCAAGAGTTAGAAAACTAACCAGAAAAATTTGATTGTTATTTAACTGTCTTGGGTGATCTCATGGAGTGAGACTAACCCCTTGATGCTGAGGAGCTGTTAGATCAGTTCAGTAGTTTCCTGTAACTTCACACTGAGGGTGATGTGTACAACAGCAGTGATAGTGTTGTGGATTTGCTATCCAGTCCCCTTAGTTCACTCATGTAGTTTATGGTATGATCCCACAAATAGGCTTTTCTGCACAACTGAGGTACGGTGAAGAAGTAGAAGAGATAAAGAGTTTATTAAGCTGGTATTGTTGATGAAGAAAGCCTGTCATGAAACCGTAGGCCCAAGAGTGGTGTTATAATATGACAAGTAGGAAGACCAGTTCAAGAATTCGTCTCTGCCCATCTGTGGCACTGCAGCTGTTTGCAGGGTCACCAACTGAATTGCCAAAATGATGCAAATAAAAAGCTGACTCTTCAAAATTTAGGACAGGAACTACTTGAACTGACTTCATCACAGAACGCACGTATGTGGATTCTGCCACTGTGTGAAATCTTCACCAGTGGCCTACCTGGTGAAAGATGGTAGAAGTGATCTTGAGATCACTGGAGATAATCAAGGAGTCTTAAATGCTTTCAACATGCCTGTTTTAATTAGTGAGCTTTAAGTTATGGTGCCTGTAAGAATCCTAGTGGTTGTCTTTGTCAATAACAGTGGCTAGGTTTTTCTAAGATGTTTAGTCTTTAAATGCTGTTGTCCAGTTTTTCAGTGGAGTAGGAAATTCACCTCTCTCATTGAAACTGACGAAAGTGTGGCTATAGAAAAAGAGAAAGATGAAGAGAATCATTTAGAAAAGAGGTGCAGTGGTTGTCAACACTTGAGGAAAGATGTGGTTAAAATGAGATGGCAAACCAGATGTTTTGTAAAGGTTTCACCAGTATACTACTGGGGAGTATCATTTGAGCTCTCCTGGAGTTAGATCCTTTTGTAACCCTCAATGATTATAAGAGATAACTGGTGAATCTATTAAATTATAATCTGCTATTCAGCCATATTAGTGAATAGAAAGTTTCCTTTAAAGATGAGTAAACAAAAATTAGTGTGTAAGTGTACTCTTCCTATTAATTGCAGATTTTGGGTAGACTTTGGAACGAAACAGTAGTTGCCAGTCTGGCCTGTGTGTTCAGATTCCGGGCTGGCGGATACTAACAACTTTTTCAAGCTAAAGCCTAATGTAAATGTCCATCCATGTACAAACCACAAGTGTTTAAGCCTTATCTAGGTGCTGAACTTTGACATTACTTCTTGTTTCTTGATTGTGTTTATTATATTGGTTTTCTTAATTTTTGTGGTGTGGATTTTTGTTTCAAGTAAATTCACTGTGACAGAGAGTATCTTAAAAGTCGAAGTACCACCTAATGGTGTTAGCAGAGTTGATGGAGCTACAGGCTTCCTTCCTGTTGAAACTGGCCAAAAGAACAGGCCAAACTGTAGCTTGTGTTTCTTCAGTGTAGAGCCAATGACAACTCTCCGAAATGTTTTTTCCACTCCTCGTCAATGAGTGGGGAAGTTCTTGCCAACGCGAATGAGATCTTGAGACCTGCAACTTGACTCAACATAGTATAGTTCATACTGAAAAAAATACTTCAGCTAGAAAAAAATCTTGAGTTATACTAGCATGGAATCTTATTAATTAAGAAACAGTTGTCTTCTAACCAGAAGTTTTTAAGAGTCTTAGAGCAGAATAGTATTTCAGCATTGTCTGTGTGACTTCAAGCTGCTGCCTGTTTGTGATAAGGGCAAGTCATCGCCTTGCACTGTCACGTCCATGAATGTTGCAGAATGCCTACAGTGACTGCTCAGACTGTCAAAATTCACTGATTTCAAAAGTGCTTTCTCATTTCATATTTTACTGTTGCAGTACAGCTTGTCTGGCTTTTGTAGCTTTGTTTCTGATGTACATGCATTGACTAGGATTTTAAATTGATTTAAGAGCAGCCTAGCAGTGCAGCTTTGTTTGCCTTCTGAACTTAAGAATTGATTGTCACTGCTTTGTAATCCTTTCTGAACCTATTGCGAGATGAAACTATGTGTAATTGGAAGGAATAATACTTGTTTTGCTATTCATTTGTGGAGAAAAAATTGTGCTTTTATCACAAAATTAAAGGACAAGAGCTTTTTCATACCTTTGCTCTTGCCAGTTCCTGTGAAAACTCCACATCTGCATTTTTAAATTATGCCGACCTGTAATCCATGGCTTAGTGTTTTTGCAGGACAAGTGTTAGAAAATTGGAACAGGTGAAAAATCAAATCCTTCTGAAATATGAAGCTAAGTATAATAGTTACAAATTGTTTGCCACTTTATCTGCATGACGTTGTTCATCTTATCTTTCAAAAGTTGATCTACTTCTATTAACAGGCCCCTTATCTTTGTTGTAAATGCAAAAAATGTATTAGTACGTCTAAGTTGTGAAGAGGTATCCAGACTAGCAGAGTTACTTTTCCTCCACGGAGTAGTTTAATACTCATTTTTATAAAATGGGATCTCAGCTCTTTCTTTAGTTTCCTGAAAACACCTGGGAACTGGCTATATCTGTGGTTAAAGGAGTAAACTTAAACATCGAATCTTAACGGTTCTTCTTACTCGTGTGTACTTTTTATATTTTTCAGTGTTTAACTCCAGTTGTAAAGAGAAAGATAAAACACAGCTAATTTGCTAGTTAAAGGCTATAAGATGATATAATATCCAGAAAACACTGAGGAAGAATAAAATTTGAGTGGAAAGATAAGTTTTTTGTAAAGATAGTGAGAAATTATCTCATTTTTAGAAAGATTGGCAACTTAATAGCAAAATTTGTCATTTTAGTAATTAGTAACTCTTTTTACTTTTGGCGTGTGTTAGTATGTCCAAAATGTTGATGCTTTTATAATTAAAAAGGTTTGTTAGATTTTGTATGTCAGTTTCAGAGAGAACCTTTTTCTATCTTTGCTGCTAGATGATTGTATAAAAAGCTAGAAATCAAGATTACACTATGATTTATTTCCGTACATTCCCTCTCTACCCTGCGTCCCGTCCCCATCCCCACGTCCATAGTTTGCAAGAAGGGGCCTTGGAATAGGGATAAGACAGGGAGACAGAATCTTAGTTGCAAATGTTCTGGATTTTTTAATGTGGATTTTATCTTCTGTAAATCTTGCTGCTGTTGCGGGAGTCTCTTTTCTTCCCAATTGGCATGACAAAGTGGAGGACCTTACAAGGTTAAAGCTCTTTACTTGCCTTGCACTACGAGGCATCTTTTCTATTCTTTCTCAACTTCCCTCTGTTACTTTCCTCATCTACCTTTTTCAGAGCAGATTATTTTTAAATTTTTCCTTTTGAATATCTAGTCGTCTTGATAGTCTGTATTTGGTGTCAGGACCTTTGTAAGGAGATAGTGTTTAAGATAGAAAAGGTAGAAGACCAATTAATTTGTAAAAGGAGTAGTGACTGTCTTTTAAAGGTTGTAAGAGCAGGAAACAACATGTATTGAGAAGCCTTGAATACTGGAGGCATTTCTGCTCTTCTCAGCTTTCCTCTCCCCTTTCCTTGTTAACCTCCTCTCCCTGAATCCTATGTGGAGTAAAGTGCAGAAAGGGTTGATGTTAGTCCCTTACATAGCAGGAAGTGCAGTGAGCACATCTTTCTTTCCTTCACAGAAGGCTGGAGAACAAGTAGCATTCTTCTTTTGTAGTGAAACATGGGAAACTCGGGGGAAAAACTGTGACTTCTAAAATTATATATTATCAGTTCCTAGGTAGGAGATCTGTATTTTATCCTAGAAGGAGATAAGTATAGAAAAATAATGGGGAGCTAGAGGAGCAGCTGTTTAGACATCTGTTACTTTTTCCTGGATATGTATAAAATACGCTCCTTGAAGAAATACAACAGGAATAGTGGGTTGTATTGGCACCACCATGAGTATTTCTATTTGACTCTTGCCTATCAGTGTCTGTTACCTCATCTTGGTGTAGGTGGTTTTTCCAGGTTAATGGATTTTTGGTTATTTTTCTCTACTACTGTGAAGTTAGCAGAAAATAAGTGGAAACTAGAGGCTTCCTCCCAGATATTGCAATGGTGGTCTTGGCTTTGTCCTTATATATGTTAGTTTGGGAACTAACAGAGCAGAAAGAGAAAATAACTTCTGGTTTCCATATCCACGCTTCTCCCTTTCTTCCCCCTTTTTCCCTGGCAGCTATTCTGTCAAAGTCATCCTCCATTACCCTAGGACCTTCTGCCAGCGCAGTTTCACAGGTGTAGATAACCACACTTAGATACAAAGTCATGCTCTGTTAGCCTAAAACCGGTAGCCCAGTTGTAGGCCTCTTCCTAATATTGGCACTCTTCCTATCCAAGGGCCTCAATTCGCCTTCTAGAGAAGAGGATAGACAGAATAAGGGACTTCTGTGGCTCTTCTTTTCTTTATGGTACTGTGTTAAATAGCTGAAGTCTTTCTTCCCTGCTTCTTGGTGGAAGCTACCCTCTTGGAGGTGTCCTGCCAATCTTTCTGAAACTTCTGCACCTGCTTTCACTTCAGGTGCTGTATTTTGACACAAAGTGTTTCTGATTAGCTGCTCCCAACTCAAGGAAGTGGTTTGCTGTTATTAACCCTTTTTGTGTTGCTTCTACAGAACTTGTATGTCTCTTCCTTCCTCTTACCCTAAAGGCCCACATTGTTGGTTGGTTGTAACAGCTGCCAGAGACAGCCTTGTGTAGTTGGGCTAGATGTTTAACTTCCTAAGTGCTAAGGTAATGTAAAATCAGAAAAGTTTCTTTTAGTGTTGAGTAGAACCTTGTTTTTTTTCCCCCCTCTTCCAAGATTGCCCTCAGGAAAACTTAAGGGTGTGATTTGTAAATCAGTATAAGTTGGCTCTGCTCCTTTCTCGGTGTTCACACTGGTATTCATCTGCCTCAAAGCTAAACTAGCAGAAAATTAGGTACTTCCCCCCCTCCCCAGTTTTGCTCTGTGAATTGGCTTGCTGCAGGATCAGATGAGTGCCAGCATTGGCTTAATCGCGGGAGGGCCAGGGAGAATGCATGCCTGGGAGCAGGGGGAATGACAGTGGCAGTATTGAATTGTTTTGGAACTGCATTTTAAGGAGTGGCTGAAATACCCAGCCTTACTGTCATTGAAATGTTATGAGTAGACGATACGTTAGTAAACAAGTCAAGGCCCTGACTAAGATGAAAAAGGAATTTATTTTTTGCCAGTGTCTGATTTTCAGTAGGTATTTAGTCAAATGCTGGATTTACCAGGGCACCTCTCCTGTCAATTAAGTAAACTGTTTTGAGTTTTGTCAAGAGAGGAAGAATGGAAAAGAAAATACTCAGTCAGCCCAGAAGTGAAAATGTGTGACACAATTCTCTGTGCTCCTCAACCAGGAGAGAAGAGCGTGAGTGTTGCTAGGAAATTAAATCTCAAAGTTCATGAAATAAACTGAGATGATTCTCAAGGTGAGGCTTCCAGGGTAAATGAGAAGGGAGTAGAAGTTGCCTTGTAATTGCCTGGTTTGTGATTAGGGAACTAGGAGGAAAGTTGGAGCTCATGGTACTTAGCTGCTTAGTTTTCTGACTCCATGCCCACTGGCCCAGTTGCTTCAGACCTTTCATTCTGCTTGCATCTATTTCTGTGGGAAATCGGATATGGGACTCTCTCATCAATACCTAAATGCCTGATTTTGGTCACACATTTTACTCTTTTTACTAATTGGTAGTGATAGATGATACTGTCATATTTATTTAAAAAGTTGGAAGTGTTTTGAAAATGGCCAGTGTACTTTCAAGGAGTGGGTGGATTTTTCTTCTTTGCTCATTAACCTCCTTTCACCCACCCACCTCTCAGCTGGTCAAATTGCTATGGAATGGGAGTTGACCATAAGAGACTTCACCATTTTGGAGGCTACAGGACAAGGTATTGTGCCTGAGGAGAGTGAGAAAGTTGGGTTTGATACGGCTTTGAGGCTTGTCCTACCATGCCAGTTCCAAGCGTTATTCGAAAAACTTTTAAGTGTGGCAAAATGAAAAAATTCGTTTAATTTTGATTATAAGTAATCTTCTCAGGAAAGTATGGGTAAAATAAAGTACAGCAATGCATAAAACTGAAGTCGTGTTCTATTTGATCTTCTGACATATCTTTCAATCGTGCTGTTCACAAAAGATGACCTCTTTCAATAAACTCTTTAAGAATTTGGGGAAAATTTCCACACAAATAATGAAAAATGTTTGCCCCCATTACAATAACTCTGCATTTGCTTCAGTGATAAGAGAAACCTATGACTGATTATTTTAGCCAGTCATTTTCTACCTCAGAAAAACTCTGTATATTTCAAAAAGAAATAATTATCTCTGACTTCTGCTGTTCCATTTGATACAGATTTAGCCTGTGACATGTATAATAATTTTGCATCATATGCTTGAATTGATACATGAAACATTTCAATATGCCGACAATTTATTGTCTGGATTGAAGTGGTATGAATGTTTTGGTTTCGAAGTGGTATTGTCTGTAATGAAACATTTTAATGGAAGCTCTTTTTGAGCAGAAAGAAGTATGCTGTATCTGAAAGATATAAGGAGGAAGACTGACTGCTTTCTTTGAAAAGCTAGAGAACCTAATTTTGAGCCTGAATATTCTGAACAAACTAGTTTTCAATTAAGTTTAAATAATTAATTTAATCTCTTATGGTTAGATGCAGATCTCATGACAGTTGTGATTCAGAGTTCTTTCTTCACTTTTTAAATGAGGGAAAGGTATTTGGGAGTTTTTTGTCACCAGTATTTTTATCTTTTTAAAGATGCCTAGTGAATACAGATGTTTGTACGGGAGAGGGTTTTTCACTTCTTCCCTCTTTCTTCAGCAGTTAAAGATATTCTAAGTATCTTCACTCTGTTAAGGGACCATGATTACAGTTTTTAGGTATTTGCATTATAATTACTTAAATGTCTTGGTAACAAATTACTTGGTTATTCCAAGTGTGTTTATTTTTACCTTTAACGCCATGCATGGAGAACAGACATTTGCTTTTATCAGTATTTGAGCAAATAGCAAGTCAGGGACATCAGGCTGTACAACTGCGTGTGTGAGGGGAGACCTGTGATAATGTGTTCAAAGACTGACACTTCTCAGTTATGATTATGTTGTTTACACTTATTTTTTTTCTTTGACCAAAAAAGGGAGTGTTTTGTTGCTGTTGTCCCTACATTTTAAATGTAAAATTTAATTGTGAATGTAAATTTAAAGGCAATTTTCTTTTTGCAGCTCAGTCACCGCTTTCTTGGACTGAGAGAATAAAATGTAAAATGTTGAAGACTGCTGGGAGTAAACGGGGAGAGACTGAGCTTTCAGTCTTAAAATCATGCCGATGTCTTATGTTTTGAAGTAGATAAGAGTTTTAGCAGAGGAGCTGGTAAAATTATCTTTCAAGAGCAGATGCAGTTTCCAAGAACTGGATCAGCAAGTCATTGTAGGTGCATGGACTTCTATATTAGGGACCTTTTAATTGTAAACAGTACTTGGTAGGATTTATGTCAATAACACGTAAATTAGAGGAATACTATAGCGGGTAGTCAAAGACTGTTTCTAGTAGGTGTTAACTCGCCTGTCACCCTTCAAAAGTGTACAGCTTGAACTGTGTGCTGCGTGAGGATTTTTCCTTCCCTTGTTGTACACCAAAGCTGAAATGTCCCCAATGGTCAGCCATGTTTTGGTTTGGTGTTTTTTTTTTTTTTGGCTGAAGTTTGATGATGCTAGGTATCTTACAGACGGTTTTTGTTCAGTAGAAGAAATAATAGTGGTCTTTATCTGCAATTTCTTTTTCTTTTCCACTTACATGGCATATATGTAAGCATATTCTCCCCCTCTACTCTGCCCTCATGAGACCTCACCTGGAGTATTGCGTCCAGTTCTGGAGCCCCCAACATAAGAAGGACATGGACCAGTTGGAGAGGGTCCAGAGGAGGGCCACGAAGATAAGAGGGCTGGAGCACCTTTCCTATGAGGACAGGCTGAAAGAGTTGGGGCTGTTCAACCTGGAGAAGAGGAGGCTCCAGGGTGACCTTATAGCGGTCTTCCAGTACCTCAAGGGGGCCTACAAGAAAGATGGGGAGAGGCTGTTCAGGAGGGCCTGTTGTGATAGGACAAGGGGTAATGGTTTTAAAATAGAGGGAGGTAGATTCAGATTGGATATTAGGAAAAAATTTTTTACCATGAGAGTTGTAGAACACTGGAACAGGTTGCCCAGAGAGGTGGTGGATGCTCCATCCCTGGAGACGTTCAAGGCCAGGTTGGACGAGGCCCTGAGCAACCTGATCTAGTTGGAGATATCCCTGTTCCTTGCAGGGGGGTTGGACTAGATGACCTTTGAAGGTCCCTTCCAGCCCTAACCATTCTATGATTCTATGATCTTTTATTCTGAACAAAGTAGGAATCGTACAGCAATTTCATTACTTGTATCTCTGTCTCTTTGTAGCTAACCTTCTCCCTAGCAGAGGGTATGTTTTTATGACTAGGACTTACAGGCCCCATTGATTTGATGACCATTATATTCACTGCTGATGCTCACCTTTCCCAGGCCAACAATAGTAGCCTTTAGACACTATGTAAAGCTTCAGATTACATCACTTTCATTAGTGGTTGTTTCTCTGGGCCTTTCTTCTCTGCTCTTCATTTTCCTGAGTGTTCTACAATAAAATCTGTACCATGCTCTTTCTATACCTATTTTCAGCCTTTTCCTCCAGCCTATAGTGACAGATCTGTTTCAAGCTACATCTGTTGCTGGTTTTGTCTTGCTGATTGTAGCAAGTGGGACTTCTCTTATGATTGGAAAGTGGATTCTTGTTGTGGTTGCTCTTTAACAGATGAGAGAGCAAAGAAAAGGGGATGTAATGTAATTGAAGTGTTGGTTTCTGAATATATTTGATCTGTGATTTCTGAAATTTTTTTTTGTTTGTTTACTGATAGGATGTGCATGAAGAAATGACAGGAACAGTAGCAAAATAAACGCTGTGCCAACTCTAGTGTTTTTTCAATGAGCAGCATGGTACTTAGTGTTCTTTGAGTTCCAGCTCCTGAAGTCAGAATTCGAATGTACAAGCCTCTGTCCTTCAAGGCTGGAGAGCATAGCCTGCACGTTATAAAAATATGAGGTTAAAAATTTGGGGGGAGAATCTTTTTAAAAATCCACAAGAACTCAGTATTTTCTAGATTAATTTTTTATGAGAACCGAAAGATTTCAGATGTTTCTGTTTTTTTCCTTTTTTTAGTCTTTGGAGTGGATGGACTGTGGGTGATGTGGAAATGAAAGGGGAGAACAGGAGAGAAATGAGGACAGGGCTGCAAGAGTAAGACAAGTTCGTTCCCTTCCAGGTCTTCCAGTCAGATAAAATTGTCAGGATATGTAGAAAAGCATTACTGCTGAATGTGAAACTGAAAGTCTATGCTGAGTTTACAACTGCTCAGAGAGTCCTAACCTAGACTGGTTTTACTCTTTTGCCTTCCGTGCTGTCAGGCAGAGACTGCGTGGAGCCTAGTGTCTTCCATATACCTTAGAATTTTCCAAAGCTTAGCCTCTAATGCTTAACCTGCTCCATTAAAGGATATAACTGCTGCTTGTTTTGAATTAAAGTGAAAGAGAAAAAAAAGAAATTATACTGATAAGAGTTCCTTTATTCTTTCTTTCTTTTCTGAAGCCTTTCAGAAAAGCAGAGCTCATGTTAGTGTGGTCGTGGGAATCTCTTTTAGTGACTAATTCTTATATTTAAAACTGGAATTGCAAACGCTTCTAGTCGACTTCATGCTCATGATGATTATAGTTGATGTAACTTTACAACAAATGTAATTTTATAATTGTAAAGCTATTCAATTGAAAATTTGGTATTCTGAAGGTTTTTACAACTGAGTGGTAAAATACGGATCTGAGCATTGTATGTGCTGTGCCAAGTTTGACTTTTTTTTTTAGTTACCAGATATCTGTACAGCTCACAGTCACTTGATACACATTGTTCTTGCTTCATGATGTGGACAACAGATTTATTCTTTTTTTTCATGTTGGGGTAGAACTGTTCTGTGGATGTGTTCATGGAATGTCTAGCAGTTGGGCAGACTTAATTTCAGTCTCTCTGCCTTATCTCACTTGCGTTTTCAAGAGATTTAAATATTGAGGAGATTAGTGGAGAGACGAATTGGTGTTTGGAGATCACTTTCTATTCTCTTACCAGACTGATGGGTACTAACCCAGTTCTAACAAAGGAGTAGTTTGTTATAATTCTTTGGAGATTGATTGAAAGCTTAAAATCGAATATATATGATCTTCATATTAATTCTGTACTTCAGACTGTATTTTAATCACAAGGTGATACAAGACCAGGAATTATAGAAGGTGCCTAAAGTCAGCTAAGTGTTTATTTTTAAAGGCTCAGGTGTCTTTAAATGTGTATGTGGAAGCGGTAGGCCTGAGAAACCAACTTTTTATGGTTTCTGTAAGTGATACGGTTAGATATGTGATGATAGCAGTTGCAATGGTCACTTTATTTATAACTAGCAACACGCAGTTTGGCCGTTAGCTCTGTAGTTCAGTGGTCATTCTGCTTGTTCATATAATTAGAAATAATGGAGTCTGAATCTAGCGATCCTCTCCTGTGAACGAGGGAAATGTATCCCCCGGCTGTACCCTTCCCCTTCCCCTGCTTGTATTGGCACTTCTTAGGTCTCTCTCCTAGCCAGCTCAACTTGCTAGAAAACAATTCAGGCTCCCCCTCACTCCCCGAAAAACAACTGTCTGCCATACTAGCGAGTGGAATTGCGTCTTGGAAGCGCCCGGTGAGCAGCAGAGCCAGCAGGGAGCTGGGATGGCGGAGCGGGGCGCTGCCGGCAGGGGCGAGCAGCCGTCTGTGCCACTGGGTGGGATGGGGGTGTGAAGGGGCAACACTGAGGATGGGTGTGTGATAAACACCTGACGAAAGTATGTTAACATAATGATATGGTAAGACTTACATAAGAGGAAACATATTTTTAAATAATGCATTTTACTTTTTACGCATAAACAGTTAATACTTGTGATGTATTTTGGCACATCAAAATTCATGACTCTTACTTGGTCTTACACAACTGTGATAAGGTGCTAGAACAGGTACCTAAATAAAATTGTATGTTCACAGGCTCGCACAGACTACAGTTTAGTTTAACTGTGAGTTTATCAGAGTTCACACCATAACAGAGTAGGACAGTGAAAACTGACCCCTGAAGAGGTGCATTCAGACCAGATGAGAAACCAGCCTACGAAGTCAGGACTTCAGTGTGGTGTTTCCTTGACAGTATAGGCTACTGCAGAGTTACACTACAGGATAGTTGATAGTTTGAGATCATTTGGTCGAGGTCTGACAAATATACTGCTTATTGTTAGTTTGTGCCTCTTACTTGCTGAGAGGTGCACACTTCTGCCTTCAGTATTTTTATCTGAATGCATTTGGAATTGCACAACCTGAACTCCTGGGAGGATAAGCATCTATGGTGGGATAAGTTGTGTTCACGATACAGGGTAACTGTCTTAACCTGAATAAAGCCTGTGTCAGTGTTTCACACAAAATTCATTCCTGCTTGAGGTTTAAAAAAAAAAGTCTCAAGGCAACAGATTTTCAGGTATTATTGTTACTCGTTTGTTATATTGGAAGTTTAATAAAAGATCAAAATACTAAATAAGACATGTTGCTCATGATCCATCTCTGAAAATGTGACCTCTGCCCAGTGATGGCTAGAAAGAGCACTTGTGTATTCTTGGTCTTAATATTGATTCAGAATAATTTTTGTAAGACTCATTCTTTAATTGCAGTATTCCTCCCCTGAAATTCTAGACTGTACTTCGAATTAAATCTGATTATAAACATCTGAAAAATGCATTTATTTCTGTATTCTTTGTTGTGCACTCTTTGTATAATGCACTTAATCAGGGAATGCCAAAGCATTTGAAGACCAAGAGTGTAGTTTCATGAGCATATCTTTATGTGTCAGCACTGGCATGCGCTGTCCTGACCTTAGCTTCTTATTCCTGCCTTGTCCCTCAGTTGCACTAGTATAACTAGTTAATGTTCCAGGTGGCTATGCAGCATAGCAGGTTGTGGAATTTACCATCAGAAAAATATTATTTTTAACCTGGATCGATTCCCTGACTGGCCTCACTGCTCAGCTGCACAAACAGTTGTGCCAGCACAGCTGAGGGATGAGGACTGTTTAAGCTGGTACTGCAGTGGAAAAAGCGTTGTGAAACTATAGCCTATGGCTTAATCTGTGTATTCTAGGTGTTTTGCTGGTGCAGTTATACTATGCTGGCAAAATACTCCTCACACAGATGCAGCTTTCATCAGTACAGTTTATTTTGATTGTGGAATGGAGAAAAGGATGATTGTGGGTTTTGCTCTGATACTTCTATGTTGCCAAAACATATAATATATACAACATAATGTCTGTCAATTCTGTATAAAAATTATTATTCTTTATACAAAAAATGGATTTGAACTATTATGGATCATTAGAAAATGGAAAAACTATAAAATCAAGACATCCTCCGTTTATTTATGCTGTCTGCTTGGAATACATGTAATGTTGAGATAGTTGCTTCCATCTTTAACCACGTCGGTATTCCTGCAGATGATGACAGATCAATAGCAATCTTTATTTTTGAAGGTGAGGGTAGCAAGAAGTCTTAGAAGAAATGAAATTTGGGATTCTTGGGTGGATAAAATAAGCTAAAAGCTCTGAAGAAGAGGCTTAGTATTTCAGGAGATAGGAGATTTCTTAAGAATTCCTTTTTTTTTGTCACTGCATGCCTAGAAACACCTTAGAAAGGTGTTTATGTAGCCACGGGTCCACTTGGGAAAGAAAGCATCAAAATGCTTTGATTCTTTGTCCAGAAATTGGGTTCTCCTATTACTTGTCAAATTGCCTGCACCCAGGCGATAAGATTCTTTAATTTATTTTCTGATCTGGTGGTTCTGTTGTTTTAGGTGTCAGTTTACTTCAGTTCTTAGTCTCATGCTATAAGTGGCAGGGAAAAAGGCAAGTATTCTCCCTTACTTGGCATGGTTAAAGAATTTGAATTTTTTTTATGGTTTGCTTTTAAAATTTGTAGTTCTGCGTATTGCTATGTATGATATACAGTGAAGAATAATTTAAGACTATTGTTACATTTCTTTGTGTTCAGGTACTGTTCAGCTAAGTGGGTTTCCTTCTGTCATGTTTGATTAATAGTGTATTTATAGGAATTTTTTTTAAAAAAAAGCTACAGTATTTAATATTTTTTTACTCTAAGTTGATAAATTTCTAAGCTCACATGTGGCTATAAAACAGTTTCATTGATTTCATTTGGTAACTAGTGTTCAGAATGCCTTCTGCCTAATTCAACTTCCAATTATCAGTCTGGAATGGGCTTTGTAGTACAGGGACAATGAGAAATCTTAGGTTTGGAAACAAACTAATATACTAAATGCTTTTATCAAATGTTACTTATAATCATGTAATGTTAATGCCGAGCAATTACAAATCTATTTAGAAATGTAAGGTGGTGTTACAGCAGAAATTTGTGCTTTGCATATTCCTTTGAGTTCACTATCCCTATGGCAACAACTGGAAAGAGCTTTTTCTAATTATGCTAAATTTAAGGTTTCATTAAAATGGAGGCAGGGAAAAAAGCAGCTCCTAAACTTCTACATTTTGTGGCTTGGAAAGGAAACACAAATCTGTTCTTTGTAGACAGTTTTTTGCTAACTCTTTGTAGCTTTCCTAAGCACAGAAGAGAAATTTTAATACGTGGGTAAACTTACTGATCTGCAAAAGAGTGAAATTGCTAAAGTCACTGGTATTTGAGAAAGTTATGCAATAGTTCAGAAGGTATAAAGAAAACTCATGCGGAATTTCTTCTAAAGTTGGAAAAAGGCATACGGGCAACTCATCTCACTGTAATAGTAGTTTCTCTTGTTCTTGAATCTGTAAGAAATATGTTTCTAACTTCCAGTGTTGTCTGTAAGGGAGTTTTCTTTATGGAATTTTAAGTTATGAGAAGAACTATTTTTTGTCTCTTATGGTATACATTGAGATACAAGGCGTACTTTTAAACAGAGGCAAGTTACGTTTTCTTGTTGTGGAGTTCAAGTAATTTATTGTTAGATTAGTTTTTACTATGGAGTGTTATAGTGGATATAATATATTTTAATCCACTCTTATACATATTGATTTTACTATTAACCCAGGCCTATGAGTGTTTCATAATTCTTCGTTCTAAAGTCATATAACTGAAACGGCAATGTTGATGGTAGACTTTGTTGTTCTGGAGTATGTTGGTTCGTTTTATTCCTGAAAGATATAGGGCTGTAGCTTGCCTCTCGGTTGGGTGGTATTGGTATTGGCATTTAGTTTTGATTCAGCTGGAATCATAGAATCATAGAATGATTAGAGTTGGAAGGGACCTCAAAGATCATCTAGTTGCATGCCCCCTGCCATGGGCAAGGAAACCTTCCACTACACCAGGTTGCCCAAAGCCTCATCCAAGCTGGCCTTGAACACTTCCAGGGATGGGGCATCTACAACGTCTCTGGGCGACTTGTTCCAGTGCCTCACCATCCTCAGAATGAAAAATTTCTTCCTTATATCTAATCTAAATTTCCCTCTTTCAGTTTAAATCCATTGCCCCTTGTCCTATCACTACATGCCCTTGTAAAAAGTCCCTCTCCAGCTTTCCTGTAGGCCCCCTTTAAGTACTGGAAGGCTGCAATAAGATCACCCCGGAGCCTTCTCTTCTCCAGGCTCAACAGCCCCAACTGTCTCAGTTTGTCTTCATAGCAGAGGTGTTCCAGCCTTCGGATCATCTTCGTGGTCCTCCTCTGGACCCTCTCCAGCAGCTCCATGTCCTCCTTGTGTTGGGAACTCCAGAGCTGAATGCAGTATTCCAGATGGGGTCTCATGAGAGCAGAGTAGAGGGGCAGAATGACCTCCCTCGACCTGCTGGCCACGCTTCTTTTGATGCAGCCCAGGATACGGTTGGCTTTCTGCGTGCACATTGCTGGCTCATGTTGAGCTTCTCATCAGCCAGCACTCCCAAGTCCTTTTCCTCAGGGCTGCTCTCAATCCATTCTCCACCCAGCCTGTACTTGTGCTTGGGATTGCCCTGACCCATGTGCAGGACCTTGCACTTGGCCTTGTTGAACTTCATGAGGTTCTCACAGGCCCACCTCTCTAGCCTGTCAAGGTCCCTCTGGATGGCATCCCTTCCCTCCAGCGTGTAATCACAGTCCTGTTAGGACTCACTGATGGTAAAAAGGAATTGAGCTTACTGTAACTCAGACAATGAAGCAAGTGTGAATATTTCACAGTATGTTTTCACGTTGTGAAATGGAATGGCTGTATGTTAGTTTTAAATTATTTATGGTAACTTGGTGCTACATTGTGACAAATTCAGTGGATTCTGTGGGAGATTTGCTTTGCATTTTACTTGCTTCCTTGGATGCTGTCTGTGACCAGCATCACTAAGCTTCTCTTACAGAGACTAGAATTAGTCATGTGTTTTAAATCTATGTAGCTTTCATTGATGTAAAAGGGCACAGTGTAGTCAAAATTCATGCTGCATTGTTTTGAAGTTTGTCCAGATGTTGTTTACTTATAGTTACACACGGATCAACCAGGCTGCTGTATTTATTCCCTGTGGCTCCCAGTGAAATGGTTAAGATGTCTTGATCAGTGTCGTTAATACTATTAGGGAGTGAGAGACCTCATCATCTGCAGGCTGGGCCAAGTTCCAGGGATGCCTGGAATTTTATGCCATTTGATTTCCTCAGTAGCCAAATCACTAGTACTGCTCCTTTTTAAAAATGTGTATAATGGTACCCTGACAGCGTTGGAATGAGTACGTGCCATTTCCAGTGGCAGATTACTGGCTTCTTTACAGTGTGAATATAGCTTTAAGGGCAAGGTAGAAAGACATTTAAACTCAAAGAAGTTGTAGTCTTTCAGTATTTTTCGTAGGCTGTTTTCTTTCACATTTGCTCTGAGGATTTCTTATGTAGTCACTGAAAGCAATTGCGTGTCTGTCTGTCTCAAGACTAATCGTTAGGCTTTTTGGAAGATCTGTAGGATAAGAGGAAGCCACAGCATTTCAAAATATTTTTAACAGGGTTTTTTTTTTTCCACATAAGGAATTAACTATACCACCTCATTTAAAATAACTAACCATTCATTTGCAACATGGTGGTAAGTTTTATTTCATGGAAAGTGTAGCAGTTTCCATTCCTTATTGGAAAGAAGCTGCTTTTCAAGGCAGTGGGGGAAAAATTAAGTTTAAAAGTCCATCTGAAACTGTTTAGTTTTGATTTAGATTGTTTGTTTGTTTTTTTTTTTGTAGTTTCATAATGACCGGTGCCAGTAGCAACTCACAGTAGCCCTTTTGATATCTATATGCTCTTTCACTTACAAGGTTTACTGTCCTCTTAGTCAATTGATGACCGGCCTGCATTTATCAGCAAAGGCAGAGCAAGATCTGCTAACTGCTATGGCATGGGAAGATGTGGGACTTGACAATTTTTTCTGAACTTCAGTGTATGATATCGAAAAAGGTTTTCCACTGTCTATACTGGCATCTGAAACTTTCCTACTGTAAAAATATTGTTAGCAGTGGCTTTGATTTTTGGCATTTTAAATTCTGAATTTCAAATATTTAAATGAGTTGTTCTTTGTGATGTCTAGAGAGGACGTTTGTCTGGGCTAGAAAGAGATAAGTCTTACTCAAATGGAACAAAATTCCACTGAAATACATAAACATTTAGTTAATGGGGAGGGATTTAAAGTTCTCTGGCAAAAAGAGTTGGGGTACACATAAGCTACTGATTAAGGATCTGCCTAAAGCCCAATAGTAGCAGATAAATACTCGGCACAGAGGTTTGAACTTAATTTGGACTCAGTGTCACAAAATGCACTCAGGCTTATAATTTTTCCTATAGCTCTTCCTCTTGGCATATTCAGCTCCATGACTTTAATTTTTCTCTGCATGTTTTTCCCTACTTCAGTTTCTTAAGTAGGCAACTGTCAAACTGAATGCTTTTCTCCAGGTTCTGCAGGTTGTGTGTGTGTGTTCACAACATAATCAGAAGTACGTTCAAACATCGCAAATATTGCATATGAAAAAGTATTTCTATACTAATTACTGCATTTCTTTAGATATCTATTTTTACCATTTATAATACAATTGCTGATGCAAAAGCACCATAAACCTTCAAGTTAATTAACCTTGCTCTAAAAAAGCATATTTCAAACAGCAGCTGTGATCTAAATGGACTTCAAAGTACTTCCCAATGTGTTAGTCTTCTCAAAGCACAGACATAGGGGTTTTTCAGATTGAATATAGGAAAGAGCATCAGCAGCATGTTGTAGAATGCACTTATTCCTTCTGTTCAGCACTTGTTAGGATGCATCTGACAGACTGTCTTGAGCCTGCCGTTGCAGGAGAGGCTGACAAACCGGAGTAAGTTTATCTGAGGGGCAACTAAAATGGTTAGTGATAGATCTGGAGAGACTGAGGAAACTCAGCATCTTTAATATGGGGAAGAGAGGGCTAAAGGTGGGCTTACGTATTAGTCTTAAGCTGGTTTAATGGGAATTACAGGCAAGATGGGGGAGGCACACTCTTCTTGGCTGGTGAGCAAAACGACAAGATGTAAGTCATAGATTGCCACAAGAGAAATCCCAATTAGACGTTAAGGAAAAAAATTCTTATTAGTAAGGATGATTAAACACTGGAGGAGGTTTTCCAGAAACTAGTGGAATCTCAGTCCTTTGTGATTTTCAGAGTTTGGCTGGCCAAGGCCCTGTGCACCTGATTTAAACCTGAAGTTAGTCCTGCTTTGAATAGGTGTTTGGAGCTGTTGACCTCCAGAAGTCTGTTCCAATCTATTTTTTTTCAGTGATACTGTGAAAATGGAGCTGTTTTTTTATTGCAGAGTATTCCAGAATTGTAGATCCAAGTTTACAAAACATTCCAGATCAATACTGTTGTATCAGGGATGCTGTTGGAGGCGACTTGAGACAGAGCATCTTAGTTTATATAATTTCAGTCTGTTTGAGGCTGCATAAATCAAGACTAGTGCTTCCTAGAGTATATTTCTACATGTTTCTTAGGTATGTTTTTGGTTTGTTTTTTTTTAGGCAGTCACTGCTCTTACACACCTATTCTAATTGTAGAATCAATTTAATATTCAATCCCACAGGGAGATAATAGGAGTGAAACAAATTATGCAGTCATACCACTGACCCAGTGCTGGCTGCTAAAATATTGTAATACATAGCTCATAACTCAGTACTCAAATTCAGCTTTTGGTCTAGCCATGCTTGCAGAGTTTGTAATTCAGATTCTTAATTACAGTTCTTGGAAAGCGGATGTAATTTATGTCAACCTCTTTCATTATTCCTCTCAGTTCAGCAGTGAAATCTTTGATTTCAGAATAATGTAATTTCAGACTTTTTGCATGGTAGGATCTTCCATTGTGCTCTAGTATCTGTTGGATGTGATATGTGATATGCTGAAGCATAAAGAATAATCCAACAAAAAGGAAGATATTGTCTTCTAATAGGTTGATCACTTGGATTTGACCCAGAGAATAGGCCAACAAATACCATGGCCAGAACAAGAAAGATGATAGAACTGCCGTGTCTGGGAGCGAAGTGGAGAGAGAAGGAAAGAGATGTTCTCTTATTGAAGATTTCAGTCTTCTCAGCTTTCTCATGTAGTTTCACCCTAAATCTCTAAGCACTTCATTAGCAAAGGAGCATGGAAGCTTGGCTATTACTGCTAGACAACTTGCGGTGCAGATCTCATGTCTCATAGAGGATCTCAACTCTTCTCATAGAGGAAGATTTACTTAATCTTATCCTTGCAGTGAGCGAGAATAGCCATAGTGGACTTGTTGAGTATTCCTCATAAGCAGTCTGAAAATTGAAGGTAAAAAGCCAAAACCTGCTCAAGATGATTCTGTGCTTTCCTTGCACTCTGGACTTGTGCTAACAGGAGACAGCTGACAGATCTAATGTTAATGCTGGAGCTTCGTTGTTTACATCTGCAACAATGAATGTCCTTTGTATTTGGTTTGAAAAGGTTCATAGATAGTATGAAGGTTCATAGTTTCCTTCTCTAAAAGAAAAGTAGGCTAGATTGTTCTGAAATTACTTGGAAGAGTTGAAAATCAGAAAACTCTTCGGTGGCTGACTAGCCAGCTTTCTTCTGTATTGAAGCTGGTAGATTTTAGCTGAAAGATTTTGAAGTCTTGTTTTCTTTTCGGAGGAAAAGGGGGAATTCATGAAAGGTCTTAAATGGGTGGTTTTGGTAAAATTTGGGATGACTTTTGCATTGGTACATTGATTAAATGTTATTTAATTAATAAAGAACAGGGAAGTTATGCATCTTCAGGAAGAGTGTGGTGAATGTTACCTGTGGAGTCTTTAATCTGAATAAGCACAATTCTCTTTTTGGCCACTGATTTTTTCTTTTTCCATGCATAACATTTTGCCATAAATCGTTCTCTTAGTTTGGCAGTCTGAATTACAGGAAAAGTCCTGCTTTTGACATGTTATAATCAGTATCATTACCATCCTGGACCGATGATTTAAGTTCCTTGATTATTTTTAGATTATTTTAATTGATCTAATTGAATTTATTTGTTCTTGAAGCATGAATATGTAAAATAAGTCACTTTTTGCATACATAGCAGGGAACTGAGAGCACTTTCTGAAAGGAGTATGTGGAAAGTAAAGAGAATACTTGGAGTTACTCTTAAACTTTTTGGATTCCTTGTGGCTTTTTGTGACACATGCATTCACTACTTGGTGAACGCCAGAGAAACTGTAATTTGATCATTGAGCCTCATTTGGTAAATACTGGTTTTGTGGGGACAGCCTGTTCTGTCCATAGGGGAAAAGCTCACTGCCAGAATCTAAAAGTTTTCTCTTTTATTTGGTTCTCTATTATTTTGCTCTAGACTACTGAAACACAGATACGTGTTACTTGTAACACTAATAGCATCTGTATTTGCTGTAGTTGTTGTAGTGTTTGGTCAATAAATTTTCAAACTATACTTTTGTTGAAATCTGGCTAAATAATTACTTAGAGAAAATATTTTATAAACGATTTTGCTAAACTTTCTTTTAATATATGATCAGTGAAACATTAAAATCCGATGAGATGCGTGTAGCCTGCTGCTGCTTAGCAACTGTTTGAATTTTCAAGTTTGATGTATGTGAAATTGAACTATTTGTGTTCTGCTGTTTGATGCCTTCTTTAGCAGTCCAAAGCTACTTCCAATTTCTCTGTAAATGGTGTATTTTAAAAACTGTCAGCTAGTCTTTCACACATAATTTATACTGCAGGTAAGGTTGAAAACACTAGCTGAAAGCTCTTTAAGTGTTAAATTTGTGTTCCTTCTGAGAATAAAGTACCTGTCTTACTAGACATACTTTTAAAAAACATTCCAAAAGCTTATTTCTTTGGCATTAAATAATGTTTCTTTTCGTCTAGGGAAGAACATCAGGGAAGAAGGCAAGTGTTGACATTCTGTGAAATAGTTTTTCATCTTTGGATCGTAGTTCTGAGAATTATTTTAGCTGGCACAGCTTCTACCAGCCTCTGTTGCTCCAGTTGGCACAAGCATTTGATTGGCAGAGTGATGAACAAAGCTGGGAAACTGGTTTTGGTTAAAATTAACCTAGACCAAAAAAAAAAGGGGTTACTAAGCAGACTAAGATGTATTCTGATAAGTAATCTGATTTTTTTCATACAATGACTTGCTTAAGGGACAAAGAGGGAGTGCCAGCCCATGTACTAATGGAGAGAAAAGCAGGATCTTACGCTTGAGAGAACCCGAAGCTCAAACTATCCTAAATGCGTCTTGGCCTGACCATCATACCATGCCCAGTATAAATCTACTTAAACTACATGTGTGAATGATTTCAGTATTAGGGTTTCATAACGAACCCTTGATATACAAGGAATGATAGTTCCACAGTGTAATCTTAATTGACTGGTTAATTAATTGTACTGAGTTACGGATATGAGTCAAGAACTTAAACTTCATTAACATCTTCATTGAAATGTGAGTGAAAGGATTTGGTTTGTTTTAGTGAAGGCTTAGACTCTGCGTGTGAATTCAGTGGCTTGAAAAGAAAAAAACTTGTGTGGTGAGGACTATTTGTGACTACTAGGAGGAAGTTGTGTGGTGTCATGACTGTACATGACAACTAGGAGGAATTAAAACAGCTTGTTCCTTCCTTTTCTAGTGCAGTGCACTAACAGTCCAAACACACAGCTATGGGTTGGTGATGATCCATTTTAATGCTTTGAGCAATGGTTTACATGTAAGCAGGATCACAAACTTCACCACCAGAGCTTCAAACTACACTTGTGTGTGGCACATAACATATGTATTTGACATACAAGTAGCTGCATGTTTGTGCTGTATAGGAAAGAACACTGAAGGTTATATGTGATGAATTTATTTTGCTCTTAATTCATACAGTTGGTAACTTGTAATAGCTTACAGACTTGCTCAAAATACTATTTTTTTCAAGCTATCCTTGATATCTTTTTGCTTTTGTCTAAGCAGATAACCCCTTTAAAGCCAGTAGCACTGCTCAGGAATTTTCGCTTCCAACACTTTTGAGTTGTGTTTTGTATAAACCAGGCACTCTTGAAGTAGTGTGTTAATCACAGTGAAATGCTACATGAATGTGGATTCAGCAAGCTGAATGGGGAGGTCTTGTGCACATTGTATACTGGTGCTGACAGTTCCTGGTTGTATGACTGACTGCCACAGATACGAGAGCCCGTGCTATAAATTTTTGCAAAATGTTAGTATTCTGCTCTAAGAGCCTACTTAGCATATGGGGAATCAGAGATTTTGACCCTATGACCTGAAAAAATTCTTGTTGTTTCACAAGCTAGAATTGCTGCTGTTTTACAATGAGATCAGCAAAGAGTCTGCGTTGATAAGACTGTTTGAAAAATACCATAGTTCAGAAGTGTAGTGCTTTGCCTAGTGAAATACAAAAGAAGGATGAAGAATGAGCTGAAGTGTGCTAAGAAGAAAGAAATTATCTCTTCAGTTGCATTCCAGTGTGTTAAAATCGGAGCATGCAATTCTATTCCTGGCATTACTGTGGAGTTATTCCGTGATGTTAGGCAGGACTTGAGTGATATGCATGTAAATACACATCACATGGCTTAATTGTGGTGTCACTAATTTTTTTTACTCTTAACTTCTCAGTACTTGATTATTTTTTAATATTTTTTTTCCAAAAGTAATGTTATTTTATGTGGATGTGTATTTAAAGTCTTTACTGAGTTAAGTCATCATTAATGTAGTCTGCAATAGATGTATCAACTGTTGAGCACTACACACCAATTTAAGATACAGATTAAGAACAATTAAAAGTGAGATACATTTAAAGTAGGTGCTATTTCTGGAGTTTGACTGTCATGATATGACTGAATCACCCTTAGATTTATAAGTAGTACAGAGTATTGCAACTAGATTTAATTTGCCTTTGGTACCTTCATGCTTTTTTGAGACTTTTTTTATTCAGTTACTGTGTTGGTCTGACTTTTCATTTGTCGAATATGATAAACAGTACGTAACATGGCTGGGAGGGCAAAGACCCAGCAGGAATATTCTTCATAGCACTTTTATTGTTCATAGTAGCCTTACTGTAGCAGGAAATGAGAATTTTACTGACTTTTAAAATTGTTATTATTCTAATATACTTATTGTCAGAAGCTCGTTTTTTAAATTTGGTAATGAGAATTCCTCAAGCTAGAGACTTCTCTTGCTTGCCCTGTGAAATATTATTGCATCTCACTGGCTGAGTAAGAAACTTATTTTATTAAGTTTCCCTCCTGACTGTATGGCTTGAGATTTTGGCACTGTGCTGTAACAATTGTGTTCAAAAGCATGAGCATCAGCATTGCCCCTTGCTGCAGTAGGAATAATCCGTACAGCAATAGAATAAATGAAGGATGGAGGGGTCTCTGACTGGTTGACTCTCTTCTGGGAACATCACAAAGAAAACAAGACTCTTGTAAGTCTTAGAGCAGAGATGATAGTTCCCTCCAAATCATTTTTCCAGACCTAGCATTTTTGTTTCTCCAGCTTCTGCTTATGGGCAAGAGTTAGCCTTATATCCTTTATGTTCTCTCATACCCTTATATTTTCCCTTGTATTTCATCATCAGTAAAAGGGATTGGACTGGTGCCTCATATGGGGCTGTACTAATACCTTCTGAATCTGTTTCATTGGCTTGTCGAAACCACAGCTAAAGTTATCTACTTACCTGGTTGAATCAGGTTCAAGAGACATAAAGGGGGGGGGGGGGGGGACGACAGACGGGATGGACCATACTTATAGAATCATAAAATGGTTAGAGTTGGAAGGGACCTCAAAGATCATCTAGTTCCATGCCCCCTGCCATGGGCAAGGAAACCTTCCACTACACCAGGTTGCCCAAAGCCTCATCCAAGCTGGCCTTGAACACTTCCAGGGATAGGGTATCTACAACTTCTCTGGGCAACCTGTTCCACTGCCTCACCACCCTCTAAGTGAAAAATTTCTTCCTCACATCTAATTGAAATCTGCCCTTTTTCAGTTTAAATCCATTGCCCCTTGTCTTATCACTATGCGCCCTTGTAAAAAGTCCCTCTCCAACTTTCCTGTAGGCCTCCTTTAAGTAGTGAAAGGCTGCTATAAGATCGCCCCAGAGCCTTCTCTTCTCCAGGCTCAACAGCCCCAACTCTCTCAGCCTGTCTTCATAGCAGAGGTGCTCCAGCCCTCGGATCATCTTCGTGGCCCTCCTCTGGACCCGTTCCAGCAGCTCCATTTCCTTCTTGTGTTGGGGACTCCAGAGCTGAACGCAGTATTCCAGGTGGGGTCTCACAAGAGCTGAGTAGAGGGGCAGAATCACCTCCCTCGACCTGCTGGCCACGCTTCTTTTGATGCAGCCCAAGATACGGTTGGCTTCTCATCCACCGGCACTCCCAAGTCCTTTTCCTCAGGGCTGCTCTCAATCCATTCTCCGCCCAGCCTGTACTTGTGCATGGGATTGCCTCGACCCACGTGCAGGACCTTGTACTTGGCCTTGTTGAACTTCATTAGGTTCTCACAGGCCCATCTCTCCAGCTTGTCAAGGTCCCTCTGGATGGCATCCCTTCCCTCCAGCGTGTCCACAACACCACACAACTTTGTGTCATCTGCAAACTTGCTGAGGGTGCACTCAATCCCACTGTCCATGTCACCAAAAAAGATGTTAAATAGCACTGGCCCCAGTACTGACCCCTGAGGAACACCACTCTTCACTGGTCTCCACGTGAACATTGAACTGTTGACCACAACTCTTTGAGTGCAACCATCCAGCCAATTCCTTATCCACCGATTGGTCCATCCACCAAAACCATGTCTTTCCAGTTTGGAGGCAAGGATGTTGTGTGGGACAGTATCGAATGCTTGCCAAAGGTGAACATCTTCCAAATGAGAGCATGTAAGAAGAAGAACTGTAGAGTGTTAAAGGTGCAGCTAGTCCTGAACTTGAAACTTGTGCTCACCTTTCTTTCTACAGTCATATAAACATTTGAGATTTAGCAAAGAAAAAAAGGCGGTGAGATGTGGAAGAAGTGGATAAATCATAGCCTGTATTTTGGATATCAGTGAAAATACGTTTTATATATTGTGGCTTGACTTTTCTCCCTCCTTCCCTTCCCCTCAGCCCCATGCTGACTAGGTCAGTTTCTTAAAGATGAGACTGGGTTTTGTAAGAGTAGGTCTTTCAGATCTTTGTTTCTTGACAGTGGACACCACTGTCTTGCTGGGCCATGTTGCAGTGGCCAGCTTGTGCCAAAGTGAGCCACTGTCTAGACTGGGGTTGCACGACTAAGGAACAAAGATTTAAGTTGATAAGTAAAAAATGGAGACTGACTTAATGAAATCAGGGAAATAATTTTTAAAATGCCTCATAAAACCAGGAAAGAGACTATACATTATGTGTGCCTAAGAAAGAGAAAGGTGCAAATGGCTTATGATTTTTTTCCCATAAATTAGTGTTTTCAGTCAAAGCAGCAAGAAAACTTCATCTTAACTTTTACAGATATTTGGGATGAGCTTTTTTGTTTCAGAAAGTCTCATTGTTGGTACACTACATGTGCTATAACAGCATTTTAGGCCGATATTATAAGCAAGCCATTTCTTTAATGAAAAATATAACGCACAGATTAGAAAAAAGGACACAGCATATAATGTGAATAAGAAACTAATTGATATACCTTGTTATTGCCAGGAGTTTTGTGAATATATTTTTCTAATGTAATTGTATGTATTCAATTTGCTGTACAGCCCGACTCAGCAATGTCCTCTGATTGTAAGGAAAAAAATTCTTAAGGCAGTTACTTAATGCATTGGATTTTGATGCAGTTAAAAGAATTGCAGTTATCTTTGTTTTGGATGTAACTGACAGAGATTCACAGAATGGTTTAGATCTGAAGAAGCCTTTAAAGCTCATCTAGTCTGAGCCCCCTGCTCTGGGCAGGGACATTTTTCACAGGATCAGGTTGCTCAAAGCCCCATCTGACCTGTAGACTTCCAGTGAGGGCAGTCCCCAGCTGCTCTGGCCAGCCTGTTATAGCGTCTCACCGCCCTCATCATAAAGAATTTCTTCCTTATGTCCAATCTAAATGTGTGCTCTTCTAGTTCAAAACCATTACCCCTTCTTTAGAGTTATTTATCTGCCAGTTATTGAGATACTTTGATTTTGGAATGATGCCCCTAAAACACTGTTATGTTCCTTGATCTCTGATTAGCTTCACTTCTAGCTTACAGTTGCAAGATAATGGAGCTTCTTGACATTTTTCAGAGGTACTTGCTTTAGTATCGATATGAAGCACAGAAAGAAGCCTTTCAGATACCACTCCAGTCATAAGCAAAACTGCTGTAAGATTGAGTTACATAATGGATGCTTTGAGATTTGTAACGCTGTTGCTGGCTTCTGTATTGAACAGTTGAAGTTGAGATGTTTGCCTGGGTACAGAGGCTTTCCAGAGCTCCCCGCTGTGAGCTGAATGACCCAAAATACATATCAGAAATGGAACTACCTGGCAAGCAGCTAAAGCATGGCACAACAGTGCTTGTCTTGTTCATGTTCTTATATGAATTTTGAAGAAATATGGCAATACTGTCAGTGAGAACACACTACAAGGGCACAGAGTTCGCTCTCAGACTTTCCACTGTTGTGGAAATGTGGCAACAGAGTAATTCTACATCCTACAATTGTAGGTCACTGTAAATGAGAGCAAAAGAGTGATATATCATACATGTAGCTTCACACTTCTTCAGCCCTTTGCATTCTTTCATCTTTGAATTGGAACCTTAGAAAAACAGTAAGGTACTTTCAGTTACAAAATTGAAGATTTTTTCCAAAACTTTTTTCATGGTTAAATCTGACAATTATTTCCGTTTCAAACCAGTTGGTTTTAAGTGTCTCCCTGATTCAGTCTTCCCACTGAAAAGAGTGTAGTAACAGTACTTTTATTTTGTTCGGAATTGAAGTGATGACACTTCTTGCTGTTCTCTTCAGAATGAGAGCTGAGATAATGTGAAGCAACAGCAAGCTACCATAACCTTGATTTGTGAGAAACTTTGTTGCAATGTTGTAATAAAGGGTGATCTCTACAGTGGTTGTGTGTTAAGGCATAAATACATTGTTTCACAGAAGCCGTTGGCTCATCAGTGTGAAACCCGGCAATTGTTCTTTACCGAAGTGTTTCAATGTGGATTTGATTCAGTTTGTGCTTTTTTAAAATTCAATTTCAAACTGTTTCCATCTAAATTCATTGGTAAGTCATATTTCTGGCTTCTAAAAATAAGTTGTTTCTGTACAGTTTTGAAGAGAGCTTTATGTTGAGGAAGCCTGAGATATTCCTGGTTGTGTGGTCTTTTAAGAGCAAAACCATCATGCTTTTCATAAGTGCCACCTCCTATATGGCCATGTCCCTTGGTGGCTCTTCAGATAGTAATCGTGTGCATCAGTCTCTTCTGAAGTTTGATACCTCGTTTCTGTGCTGTCTTGTTTTGTTTTTAAACTGGGAAATCAGTATCAAAAAGCATTGCAAAATATCTAGGGTTATGGCTTCCTAGAAATCATGGTTCTTGTTTCTTCAGATGTGTGTTTTGTTTAGCTGAAGATTTTTAAATGAAATACGGGCTTAGTGAGCATAAACTGAATCTTACCTGGTTTCAGGGAAACTACCATGGAGCTAGTGACTGCAGAGTTTAGATTGACAGCTCTGAAGCAGCTAGTTGTGCTGGACTGTGGTTTTTGGTGGTGGAGCCAGAAGTCTGAAAGCTCTGCAGCTCCAGGTCTAATTGGAGTGTGGTTTTGTGCTATTGAGAAGGTATTTGGAGCCAAGAGATTTTGAGATGGGCTTCTGCATACTTAGACTACAGGGTAGTCCCCTTTGGCCCAGAGTCAACTATTGTAGAGGTTCCTGAAGCTCTTGAATGAACTTGTCATTCATGTCGATTTTATTGCTGCTGTTGACAGTAGATTACTGGCAAGTTCCCTGAACATCTACAGCTTTTAGGGGGCAACTCGTTCAAGGAAGGCTTTGATCTTGTTTGGACTGAAGTCAGATACAAAAACTGGAACTTTACAAACTCCTCTGGAGCCAGCTCTTTTTACAATTGTTCAATGTGTAGAGTGGTGATTAAAATTCAGAAAAGCAGAGAGGTAGAAATAAACAAAGTAACACTTTCAGATACTTCTTACCCTTCTTATAACAAGCTTAACACTTTTCTAACTTCAGGGTGCTAAGGACTTCAGCTATGACTCTGACTCTTTATTGCAGCTTTTACCAAGCTATGTCCTACGCAACAAACTAGGAAGTAGTAAAACATTGGAAAACGTTTTAGACTTTCACAGCTAAACAATGTTTAGGGAACTAAATATGGTGAAGGAGAAGTGTAGGTGGGAGCGAGGGGTGAGGAATAGGTGATTAAAGTTCCAGTATGCAGTCTCGTGGTGTGTAATAGGCCTAGTGATGCTTACAGGTACTATATTCAGAACTCTTACTACAAATCAGAAGAGAGATCCTGGGTTCATTGCAGTTACCTGAAACTATTGGTTCAACATCAGCAGCAGCCAGAAAAGCCTGCAGAGGTGTTGGGCATCATCAGAAAGAAGGATATGAGAAAAAGTGTCTTTTTGTTCCTGTATAAAACCCTAGTGAGCCCTCCTCTTGAGTACTGGGGGCTACAGCCCCTGTATTTCAGGGAGGATATATTATTATTACAGAAGGTTGTGAGAACAATTTATTTACATAATAATCTTTAAATCAGCTCTTGTCTTTCAAGGAGGGACTTAAAAGACTGAGACTTACCAGTTTGGAGAGGTGAAGGTTATAGGAAGATTTATGAGTAAAGCTTGCAAATTCATGAAGGTGGTGAATGCGCAACTGTTACTCATCAAATCCTGCAACCTTAGAGCTATGTAGCACTTGAAGCTTATAGGACAGCTGATTAGAAAGAGTCTGAGGAAGATTTTTGGTTGACTTTTTATATTATTATTACTTTTAAATGCACGGAGTGGTAGACTTCTGAAATCCTTTGCCACGGGATATTTTGGAGGCAGATAATTTCAGCAGATTAAGAAAAGGAATTTGAATAATACATTGTCAATAGGTCTGTAAAGAGAATAGGCAGGGATCTGGTCTCTAATTTCCTTACTTACACAGTTGTATATACTGAGAGAATGAGAGGAGCATACTACAAAAAGGCTCAGGCTTACATATTCTTCGTGAATATAGCTTTTTGTTGCCCCTGTTGCAGATAATACTGAGCTAAAATGACCTTTTTGTCTGACTCTGGGATATTTCTTATATTCTTATATTAGTGCACATTGTGATCAGAGAATGTGTAAGAGACTATAGCATCGTTAGATTTAAACTGGTTGCATAAAATCATCACTTCATTTTGGAAGGCTCTGAATTTTTTCTCCACTTGTCAGTCATTGATCGAAAAAATTTTAAAGGAAATCTATTCAAGTGAGTTGAAGAGAAAAATAAGATGCTTAATTAAGCAAATATTCTGTGTAGATTGTCATTTTTTTCAAACTATGGCTGGTCATTCTAGGTGTGTGTTTTCCTGCCTCTTTATCCAATTGACTTTTTGCCTATGTTTTTTTTCCTCTCTTCCTCCAAATCTCAGAACAGTTGCACTGGAATGAATGCATACTCTTCAAAATAGCAATACCTACAGTTGACAGTAGACTCGAAGGAGTTCATAGAGATTATCTTCATGAAAGCTGTATGTTGCAGCCATAGTAGAAACTTGAGGGTGCAGAAGGAAGAAAATGTGGAATATACATTGCAGCTTTCTCATGTTGTTGATCTGTGGAAAAAATTTGAAACAATTGCATTTGGGGATGTGAAGTTTAATACTTGCCACTTGAACTTCCCCTTAATTAATGATGGATTTTTTTGTGCATTGGGATGCTGGCAAATAGAAGCAAATATGTAGATGCGTACAAAAGAAAGGAATAAATGTGCTTAAAGGTAGAGAGAATTGATTACCCGAGTAAGACTGACATGAAGGATGGTAAGACTGGAATCTTAATACAGGCAGAATTTAGAGTTACTATGGGGTTAATTAATTAATGAAAATGCCCTGATGAAGTTATGTAATGCAATTTTTACTTTGTCTACTTGATCTCCATATGACATTCTACAGTTACCATGAAACAGGTGCTGCAAGACGCATGTAAAGCATATGATTGCTTCTGAGGTGGAGAAAATGTTTCATCAAGATAAATTTATAACATTCTGAGATTTATATAGTTCGGGATTTCATTAAGGACTGCATTTAAGATACACGTGGCATTCAGTCATCTTGATTTTTATCTTCACATGTATTCCCAGTGCAACTTAATGGGTAGAGCCCCTGTTTTCAGATTCACATGAATACCTGACGTCATTGGTTATCCGATATCAGCTAATCGCACTTTCACTGTATTTATCAGAGAGTAAAAACGAAGAAAAATAGCATGCTTAGATTTTCTCCTTGTGACATTTTCATTTCAACTTGGTGAGATAAATTTGATTTAAGGGGGGACTGGTTTGTTTTCTTCTTAACCCAAAGGCTAACTTGTGATGCACAGCTTTTAGCATTTTTGGAAGAACTGTGTGGACAGGAGAGCACTTGAGAAATATTGCTCTTAAATGGTTGGATATGCCCTTGATACTAAGCATAGAAAGACTTCAAAATGCCTTCTCAGCTGTCTTAGAGACGCTTTTATTTCCTCACCTCTACTTCATCTCCAGTAAAAAAACCCTTTTTACAAGTTAAAAAGATTTCAGATCCAGATTTCTGTTGTTAACATGCTCTGCAGAGAACACAGGTCAAATTTCAAACTGTAACAATAGCTTGAATGAGCTTGATAACTGTTGTGAATAGATTTTTTTTTTTTTCCTAATGAAACCATATTCCTAAGGAATTATTTATAGTCACCTGAGAAACTTCGTTTTTAAGGTGCTCTTGTATGAAGTTTGCTACTGTATTGCTGAGCTGTGAAAAAGTCAACTATGCTTTGGTAAAATCCACAGAATGGCCTGCAGTAAAGGAAGGTGGCCTTGTTTTTAATTAATTCTCTAGGGAAGGGAAAAAAAACCCAAACCCAACTTACGTAAAATTCATTAATAGAATCCTTTAACATGCACATTAGCATGGCTGAGCTAGCAAAGTTAAATTAATTCACAGGATTTTTTTTTTAAATATATATATAAAAAATACAAACTAATTTTTTATTGTGCAACATAAAAAATGTACAACCCTCACTAACTAATTTTCTTTGAAAAAGTAGTTGTATAAGCGCGTATAGTTTCCAAGGAAATACCTGGCAGATTAAACCTCTTTAAATGTTTCATATGTGCACACTTTTGCTGTGGGACCCATAATAGTAGATTGCTATTCAGGCCACGAGTTAAAAAGCAGTGTGAAACATGTTAAATGAAAGTTTATTTCTGGAAATGAATATTCATAGTGAATTTGGAGGAAGGAAAAATACCAACTGGTCTTCAAGGTATGAATCGCTTCCAGGTATAGTCACTTAAAAAAGATTTTTCCATAGGAACAGATTATTTCCTTGAACTGTTGCAGAGTTTACCATCTTTACGTGATCATGCTCATCATTTATTATTTGATACAAGTCTGTTGGTCTGATCCAATCCAGTAGTGTGCTTGGGAGAGAACTGTTCGTCATGGTTATTTGTAATTCTGATTTTTTCAGTTTTATGGTCATGTGATGAAATCAGGTTTGTATCCTCTCTCATGTTCTTGTTTGGATTCAGAACGATGCAGAGCAGAGCTCCTGCAAATAGTTAAATAGAGGTATCACTGTTCAGGAGGTTAAGGATGAAACCAGAAACTAATTTTGATGCTGAATTTTTTTTTAGGTTGTTTTTTTTTAATTTATGGATGGTAGTGAGTGAAGGATAATTTGTGATTTTGAAAAAATGATTATTCTGTTTTAAGTAGAGATACTACAAGCCATTTGAAATGGCTCAAAATAGACATGGAAAAGCTGAATAATGTATTAGAGAAATTAAATTCTGCTAAGGATATTTATTAATCCTGTTTCCATCATCTAGTTCTTGCACGCTCTTCAAAAATATGTATTTAAAGCATTAGTGATGTTAGTGTAAGTTTTTATATTCTATCGTTTCACTTAATCACTTTAGCAGAGAGAATATGAGACTCTATGGTAGAATGTTCTTATTTCTGTATTTTTCTCTTACACAATTACTGTAAACACACCTTTTTCTTAAAATTAGTATGTTCAGACAGCCTGATATTTGACTCCATGTAAGCATTCAGTAAAAGGTGTATTAGGGTTAGATAGCAGGGGAAAGGCTATTTCATTATTTCTTGCAGTTTAATTTTTATATGTATTTTGTACTGTAGCTCCTCAGAGAATCATACAGTTTTGATTTTACTATTCTTGGGGTTTTTCTTTTTTTGTTGTTTTTTTTTTTTTTTTTTCCTGCCTTCAAGTTGTCAGATTTATAGCTAAAACTGTGCAGTCCTCCTTGGAGCTAGGAACCTATTTCTTTAAAGAAAATTGGCCCTACGTGGAGTGCTATCACTTGATTGGGTTTTTTGTGTGGATTTTCTTTTTCTCTTTCCTCCACTTGCAAGGCACATGTAGTGGGAGGTTCTAGTCTTACATTTAACAAGGAGTTGCAGGTGTAGGTCAGAAAGGAAAGGAAGGAGTAATAGGTGTGGAAATTAGTATGTAAGAGGTTGGAGCCTAGGGTTGCAGGAGAATATAGCACTTATAGACTGATTTTTATTTTTTTTAAATTTTTTCTTTCCGAGCAATAGAGATACAAAAATACACCCGTAACTTAATTCTAAGAGAGTGGTGACACGTAACAAGGAAGTATAAACTGACAATAAACTTGCAGTGCTTGTCACTGCCAGAGGAATGAGATCTTGCTTCGAAGTGGTGTTTTGTGGATAAAGAGTCATAAGCTTATTATGTGATTACTAGTCTTAAGTATAGACCAGGCGCATAATTATATTCTTGAAAGAAAACTGAAAAAAAATGCTAGCAATATCTATGTCAGCCATACTTCATAATTTGAGCTGTTTGGTGTAAAATAAATAAATATATATGTGTGTGTATATAAAAAAAAAAATTCTCAATGGAAAGTGACCTAAGGTTGCCAGCAGTTGAATTAGCGACTTGGAGTGATGTGTCAGAATTGGGGTCTGGCTGTAAAGTAGAGTCTGTAGAAGTTTTTTAAAGTTTGTTGTTGACCTGGTGCTTGGATAGGTATTTGGGTAAGATCACATGAAAAAAGTAGCTAAATGTATGGTGGAAGGTACTGCTCAAGAAAGCATGGTGTGAGGAGGGGAGGAGAGTTTTTCCTTTTTCTGAGCTCTCCGTTGGATAGGTGAATAGTCTGGGAGAATCAGGGATCTACTTAGTCCTGCTGAAGGAACCCAAGATAAATATAGAGGGATTAGGTGGTAGTTGTTTCTTTTCAGTTGTCTTTATAATTGCTCATCTGTTTCTGCTGTCTTTCTGTGCCTCTTGGATCCATCAGAAGAAAAGCCAAAAATCCCTTGGCTCCTATCTCAACAGGCACTTCAGCAATCTGCACTGGTCTTGCATTGCAACTCGTTGCATCTAATTTGCTGTCATTACAGCAATCTTTCTATGCACATCTGTAATCTACACCATTAATGCTACAAGGAAATGTCCTCTTGTTTCTGTGTTCACAGCACCCTTTTAATAAATATTTACAGCCAGATTTCTAAAATAAACTTTCAGGTGGATTATTTTTACAGCATTTTTAGCCCTGTGAGTAACATATGATCCAGAGCAGTTCATCTTCTGTAAGAATCCAGTAAAACACAGATCAGATGTGGTCAAATTAAAATAACAGAAAAGCCTGAGCAATTTACTTGTTTGATGTAGTTGAAGGATAGAGGCAGCTGTAAAGGTTTCATTCATTTGGTTCTGGGAAAGGTGAAGGGTATGCTGTTTACTGTTGCATATTTCCAAAACCTGTTCTCTTGAACTCACAAAGGCTGTTTCCAGAGTGGTAACTGACCATAAATGGGACTTCAGTCATTATGAGTGAATCGTAAGTTCAACTGGAATTGTTTGGTGCAGCAGGTATGCTACTATTTGCACAATTACCTTTTATATTTCTTATGGCATGGACTGTATGTGAAGTTTCAGTAAGAATAGATTAGTAATGAAGAAGATGTGCAGATAACATTCTAAACTGTCAGCTGCTTTGTTTAGATTTCGTTAGGTATAATTACTTCGTAAAATCAGTTTTGGCACAATTTATTCTGAAGAACACTTGCATTATAAGTGCTTAGTGAAAAGTCAATGGGCTACTAAGCTTAAGGTTGGTATTGAAGAATTGTCTCTGATCAGTTGAACATGAGCTCTGTCAGAAGAAAAGAGATTTAAAAATTTATTTCTTTCTTAACTAGCTGTTGGTTCAGCATTAACAGCCTAGTACTTGGCATCCGAATCATATTTCACATGAAGTCGTCTTTGAGTTTTTTTAATAAACAAGATAAGCAGTTTATTTTTTGTCTTGTACTCATGGTTCTGAGTAGGCTTTGAGAGATGACACATTGTTTACTTTCATATCAATAGTTTTCACAGAATAAAGCTTCGAGAGGAGCTCTGTCCATGTTCCATCATGTTACGATTGCCAGGCCTTTTAAGTTATCTGGGGATCTTGCCAGTAGTCTTTAAAAGAACACAGCTAATTAATTCTTCCATTTATTTAGTGTTTCTGGCATAAGTGAGCACTAGGATCTTTGTTGTGCATGACTCTTTTCAACAGTATAAAGTCACACTGAAGGATTTTTTGAAATAGCTAAAAGCAGTAAGTGTAAGGATTAGTAAATGGACATTACTACAAAAACAGCTTTATATTGTACTGCACTCCAGTATTTAAAAGTTTTCCTTTGTAAGTAAGCTCTGCTTTTAATTGTTTTAGGAAGAGATCTTTCTCTGAGTCACCATTGCTGCATTTCATTTCTGCTGATAATTAATTTATTGAACAGATTTTTCAGTTTACTTCAGTAACGCTGTATTACCCTTATTTTATGCCTGACTCTGAATGAAGCCAAAATGTTGCTGCCAGCAGTTTCCCTTACCTCCTGTTGGTACCCTTTTCTTCTGTACTGTATTACTGGCCATCTTGGCTGTTCACTCTTGCGTTTGTGCCTTTTCCACTGGTATATATAACTTTCTAACAATATTCTGGACGTCCTGCTGCCAAATTCTGAGTTCTATGGCTGACAACAGTGCTACGTTTCCATTGCTTAGTCTTGCATCTGTCAAAATAACTTTCAGTTCTTTTAAGCTTTCCTCTAGCAAGATCGATGCTGAGTCCTTTTTATAGTTCCTTTGCAACATCAAGAATTGGGAAAAGATCTTTTAATGTCTGTACTAAAGAGGCCTCATGAGGCCTCCTATCTTGCCACTTCAGACATCCTTATGGTTAATTTGAGTTTATTAATCTTTAAATATCTTTGAGCTCTGCAGTAGGTTTTTCTTTTTTAAGCAGTGATTGGAGTGAGACCTTAATATTCATATGATACAAGTACGTTTTTCATACGCTGTGTTGTCAGTGAAGCTATGTTAGTTACCTATTTAATTGAAACTGAAGAAAAAAAATGTCCTTTTTTTGTGAATATGGTGTATATACTGCCTACAGGACTTTGAGTGTATTTCTTTGTGAATGAAAATAGTGGGAGCAGAGCCTGTTGTGTTTATTTTCTCCCATACTACAGTTAATATAATCATGTTCCACCATGTTGACACATTGAATGCATGGGTGCAAAAATCTCTTAATAACTTTAGTAAAAGGGTAGAGTTAGGTGTTAATTCTAGTGCTTCCTGCACTAACCACATCATCTTCTTGGTGCTAAGCCACTGAAACTTGAAAGTACAGTAGTAAAGTAAAAATAAATCATCTCCCAAATATTGCATGCTACCAACAAAAAATTGGATTTTGCAAACAGATGGTGCCCCTTAAGTCATTTTATGCCTCATGAAGATGCAGAAAAGCTTCTTTGCAGCAATACTTTGAATTTTAAGGTTATTAGTGTAATACTTTGCTGTTTGGGAGTAATAAATGGAAATTGTGGTGGTTTTGTGTTTTATCAAGACTTCAGACACTGAAAAGTGAGCTAGAATAGAAAATATTTTAATGAAATGAAATAGTGGAGTGATGATGTGGAATGTTCTCTTGGTGTTAAGTGTCAAATAATGTTTTTTAATTTATTCTCTGTCTTTTTTAATAAAAGACTGGATACATGAATCTTTCTCCATGCAGTTTTTGCTCTAAGAGCTGTGAAGGTGCTATTTTACCAATCTGATTCATCAGGCAAAAGGTGGACGTTTAAGTAAAGAGTAAATAAAAAATTTTTAGTACTGTACAGGGAGTTTGACATGGAGAGCATATAGTTTACTGATTTGGTAATGATACAGTATATTGTGGTATGGGTTACTTTAGGTTAGAGAAATTTGAAAAAAACTAAGGTGTTAGAATTGAGAGGAGATTAACTGTTTATTTAGCAGTAAGTTTAATAGGCTACTCATAAGAGGCATGGAAAAATGGCATTTGATACTGAACAAAGGCAAGCCAGTTGCTTTCTTGTTAATAGAATCCTGTGGTTTTTTGGACTTTTGCTCTTGCCAGCTTTGAATTTTAATTAGAGAAGCATTGCAGTACAATCATTTTATCATTGGTACTTTTATTATCATTATTATTATTTATCATTGGTATTTTATTCAGTTGGTCAATTTCTTGTTTTTTTCTTTCCTCTGTTCAATAGTGCTTTTCTTAATGGTTGCTTAGAAGAAAGTGTAAGATCAATAATGTTTTTGTCACTGCTGAGATTTGTCTAGCATTCTAAACCACTGAAGAAATAATGGGAGTGTGTTTTTTACCGAGGCATGGATACATTCATTTTTAAAATTGCACTACCACTGCCACACAGTTGACTTTTTCAGAGTTCAAGAACGTGAGATTTCAGAGCAGGGTCAACCCAGCTCACGTTTTCTGTCTGAGGCCATGTATTTTAAATGCTTGGGAGCAGGATCTCCAGTTGCTGTTAATCCAAGAGGAGGGTGGATGGCTGCTGAAGGTGCCTTCAGGAGAGCGGGTGCAGCCGTGTGCCCCAGGGCCAGCTCTCTGGTCTGGCTGAATCTTGTGCGCTCTGCCTGGATCGTCAGCTCTTCCTTCAGGTCTGCCATAGTGAACAGCCATTTGGTCCGAGACTTCAGGGACTCCCTACAATATTCTTTGTTCCCAGACCTTTATGAATTGCTTGCTTTAAACCTGAGTAAATGTAAACAGGCTTTACCATCATTTTAACAGTATGTGTACATACTGAACATGGTGCTAGCCAATTCGTGGGAGGGGAAAGGAACTTTGTAGTACTTGAATTTGTGTTTAAAGTCTGTTTCATGACTTCATTTTAACTTTTGCCATTGTTATTCCTTATTTTAACCGTATTAATGTTACGTTTAATGTAGCTTTTCTTTATAATAGGGTAAAAGCCTGACGCTTTTTCTGGTAGAAAATAAATTACTGCTTCTTGTTTCAGATGAGATATTTTCTTGTGTTTCTCTCTGGCCAGGGTGATTTTTCTCAGTTGCGTAAGCCAAGATTTGCAGCTTCTGTTGGCTCTTGAACACAGTACTTTTTCAGATGTATAGCTTGAGTTATTAAAAACAAAATATTTTGATCCTCTGCTTATCCAGTGTTGCAACTTCTGAGGCCTCTTAGATGTGTCTGATCTTCAGTCTAAAGTATGACCACAGCTTGTTTAGGCATATCCATGCTACATTTAAGTTAGCGATCTTGGATACTGATAGCAGCAGCCACAGAGTGCCTTATTGTAGCAGTTGTCTTCAATATTTCTCCGTCCCTTTGAGATAGCACTCTTGGTATATGCAGAGTAAATTTGTGCACAATTAGTGCAGATGTGTGTCTAATTAAACCGTAATCATACTGTGACTGTTAGTGTTAAATGTGTGCTCACTACTTATAATTTACTTGTGTAGGACTCTCACAAAATCCTGTCCTGCCTTTCCCAGATCTTTACACTGATCACCTCTTTGCGGATAGCTTTGGGGGTTTTTTAATCATATGGGTCTGAACGGAACCAGATTTCATAGTTCCTAAAGAGTTGGGCTGCCCTGGCTTTGTTAATAAAGTGCACGAAGAGAAGGGAAGCTGAACTTGCGTAGTCAGATAAACAGAATATATATTCTGGGAAGGAACAGCATAAACCTGAGTTTCCAGTTCTGGCAGTCTTGGCTGGTACTTGTCTTATGTTAAGCTGTTTTGAAGTTGTGGCACTGTTTTCAATGGTGGAATATTGTGTTGTTATGTAGGCTAAAACTGTGATTTGTGTTTTATCAGAACATCTCTGAATATTCTAACAAAAATTTCTGTTCTTGCCTGTATTTTTAATTAAGCATGTATTGTGATTTTTATCAGAGATGATGATGTTTATAGGACTAAAATAATAAGCAGATATTTCCTGGAATATTCTTGGGACTTCCAGTCTTTTCTGTTTTATTAGCTAACAAGTTGTTTATTTTTATGTGTAGTGTGTATAGATGGAGTCTTCAGACTAAGGTATATTTTGGGTTGTGTTTTTCTTTTTTTCTTTAGAGATATTCTTAAATTGTTGGCAGAAAGTTGAACTGGTTAGTGTGTTGCTTTTCAGATCCCGTTCAGTTGTTATTGGAGATGTTCTGGTTCAGGCCAATTACCAGTTGATTGGTAATTGTATCACTTCAGACCAGAAAAGACATAGGAGTTGAAAAGTCTTATAGAGTGATTCAGGACTTCAGTCCTGGAATAGTATTATGTCTGTCTTGTCATCCCTGCTGGAAATGATGTGCTTTGTACTTTCCCATCAATTCTTTGCAGTTTTTCTCCATCTTTTCAGTCTCGAGAAGTTGTAGCATTGCACTACATTAAATTTGAATCACAAGTGGTGTTACTGCACTAGAAAATTGATTGATGCTCCCCAATTAACTTGTCTCTAGCGTAATAGAATCATAGAATGGTTTGAGTTGGAAGAGACCTTAAAGATCATCTTGTTCCAACCCTGCTGCTGTAGGCAAGGACACCTTCCCCTATATCAGGTTGCGTTCAACCTGGCCTTCAACACTTTCAGGGATGGAGCATCCACAGCTTCTCTGGGCAACCTGTTCCAGTGCCTCACCACCCTCAGAGTGAAGAATTTCTTCCTTATATCTAATCGAAACCTACCCTCTTTAAGTTTAAAACCATTACTCCTTGTCCTGTCAGTACATGCCCTTGTCAGAAACCCTTCTCCAGCTTTCCTGTAGGCCCCCTTTAAGTACTGGAAGGCTGCAATAAGATCACCCGGGAGCCTTCTCTTCTCCAGGCTCAACAGCCCCAACTCTCTCAGCCTGTCTTCATAGGAGAGGTGCTCCAGCCCTCAGATCATCTTTGTGACCCTCTTCTGGACTCATTCAAACAGCTCCGTGTCCTTCTTATGTTGGAGGTTCCAGAGCTGAACACAGTACTCCAAGTGAGGTATCACAAGAGTGTAGTAGAGGGGCAGAATCCCCTCCCTTGACCTGCTGGCCACACTTCTTTCAATGCAGCCCAGGATACGGTTGGCTTTGTGGGCTGCCAGCGCACATTGCCGGCTCCTGTTGAGCTTCTCATCTACCAACACCCCCAAGTCCTTCTCGTAGCTACTCTCAATCCATTCTCTGCCCTGCCTGTATTTGTGTTGGAATTACCCCAGCCCATGTGAAGGACCTTGCACTTGTTGAACTTCATGAGGTTTGCCCACCTCAAGCCTGTCAAGGTTCCTCTGGATGGCATCCCTTCCTTCCTGCGTGTCCACAACACCACACAGCTTGGTGTCATCTGCAAACTTGCTGAGGGTGCGCTCAATCCCACTGTCCATGTTACTGACAAAGATGTTAAACAGCGCTGGTCCCAATACCAATCCCTGAGGAATGCCACTTTTCACGGATCTCCGCTTGGACCTTGTTAATGCTTTTTTTATTGTTTTGTAATCCCCTTTTAATGCACAGAAGTACGGAACCATAAGGACATAGACTCACTTAAAAAGTGAGTGTCCCAGCAGGATTGTTGGGAAAGAACAGTGGGGCTGGTGGGATCCAGGGACTGGCACGTACAGGTGCCTCGTGGTACTGGAGACAATTTGCTGCAGGTTGCTGTGAGTCAGCACGAGGTAACAGTGCATGTTGAATATGAGGCCAAGAAGAAAAGCAGGTAGAGAAGAGGAGGAAGAGTTGAATTAGTTGATAGAGATGTTTGAGTAAGTCTTTCTAACTTAAGAGAATGCAGCTTGAAGCTGTCGTCTTCACTTTTTTTTTTCTGGTCACATTTATTTGTAATATTAGTTTATATGAAGGCGATACCATTCCATTGCTTAACACATAGGTTCATTCTTCCAAACTTAATTGGTTAAGGTTCTTCTTGATAAAAGCCTATGAATATCATATGACCAGGACAAACTATTCGTATAAATGTATTGGTTGGGTGATCGTGATATAATCTTCATAACTCTTCATAATTTACTTCAAAGGGGAAACAGAATTAGTTGAAGAAACCTGAGTTGTTACAGGGTTATTTCTTTCTAGTCATAATCTCAGAATATTTCTGAAGTACGTTAGGTGAAAAACAAGTAGACTATTGCTAGCAAATCCTGAAACTTAGAAACACTGAGTTTCTAGCCACCATATTGATAGTAAACAATAACAGTGATGATAAAGGTAACAGTGTAGGTACACTCAAATGTTGAGTGAACACTATCATCCTATTTTTGATGTGGACTTTTTCATGTTTACTTTTAAATAAGCAAAAATGCTGATCTTAAAACCATGAATTTTATTACTTTAATAAATCAAGTATTTTTTTTATTCTTAATATATTTTTATAATGTCGCTATGAAAACCAAGTTAGAAGGAAACTGATCAGGAGGTTTGTCTATAAATGGACAGTTTTAAAGGTTATGAGTGTGTGAAGGACAATTAACTAGAGATTTTGCATGGGAAAACATTGACCTGAAATACAGACTTGGATTTCATAATTGGAAGAGGTTTTGTGTGTTGGTGTGTGTTCTTTTGGGGGATTGTTTTTTGTTTGGTTTTGTTGCATTGTAAGTGTCTGCTTTCAGTGTCTTAAGGTTTTCTTTCTTCTTCCAGAAAATGCTGGGACAGAAGAGATGAGTACTCCCTTTACTAAGGCCTAAAACTGCCTGTTGAAAAACAATCCTGACCAGGCAATATACGAATGGCCCAAGGAAGCCAGCAAATTGATATTCAGGTTTTACATGACCTGCGACAGAAGTTTCCTGAGGTACCTGAAGGTGTTGTGTCCAGATGCATGTTACAGGTCAGTGTTCTGTTAATGACTGTACGAGTAAGCAGTGATGCTTGTTTTAAGCGTTATGTATGGATGTCTCCTTTGAAAGCAGATGTTTTTTCTGGTTTCCTTTTTGAGTGAGACAAATATATGCAGCCAGCTTCTTTATGTTGCACAGCAAGCTAAGTGGTAAATTGGCCTCTCTTTTGTCATGTCTAATAGGGGTGGCCCAAGGTAAACCAGCCTGTAAATCAGTGTGTGCATGGAGACTACCATCTTGCCAATCAGTATGCTCATGCCTTTTGGCCATATCAGGAGCCAAAACTAGCTGGCAAAAAGAGATGCAAAGCCAACTTGAGACCAGCAGACACAATTTAAGTCAGTGCTACACAAACGTGGCAGGCTTTTTGGTTTTGTTTTTTAGCTTTGAGGGACAAGGCAGGTCCAGAAGCAACTTTGCTACCTGGTCTCCATCAGGCTTTAAGGTAATTAGTGCACGCAGGTCGGCCCCACTGCTTTCCGCTCCCAGCTCCCTTGGCCTGCAGAGCCAATGCTGTTGGCCTGGCGTATCTTCTGCAGCAGGGAGCATAGGAGTGTAACACAGACACAGGCAAGTTCTCTGAATCCAGGCAGGACTAGGTGGTTGTACCTTAGCATCCACCATGTGAGACCTGAGTCAGTGTGATGCGCTGGTGTGCTTCTGCCCAGTGCTTCCCAGGGCTGTGGCTGCCAGATGGGCTTTGCTTTATTGTGGCTTTAGAGTCCGTGCTGCTAATCTATGGATTTCTGTGGGACTTGGAGCATTTTTATCTGGTACTGCAGCAAGTGCTAAGGCTGTAGACTGCCATATCATCAACTTCTACCTCCAGCTATCTGTTTTCTGTACTGCCACTGTCAGAATACTTGTATGTCCATATTTTATATCAATTTCTGCTCTACAACATCACGTTAGTTACTTCAGCAGATAAATCAATATGCCCATCCAAAGCCTGACATAGGGGCACCTGAATGCGTAGAGTTAACAAATGCTGATAGACTGACTTAACTGTGTTGCGTAAACATGTTTGCTTTGCATTTTCCAATGATCCCAAAGGATCCATACTGATTGGATTTTTTTTCGTTATCTAAGGTATCCAACCTTTGAGTACTCTGGATAATAAGAGGATTGTCAGAATACTCATACTGATCATCAGTATACACAACTTGATTACAAAAAAGATGGGTCATGAGTTCCCAGAAGCTAACTGTCTCTGGATTATGACTAGGATGTATATGGTTATGATACAGTTATGATATAAAGAAAGTTGATTGTCTTGCTTTTAATATATATGTTTTGTATAAAATACATGTGTATATACTTACACATGTATATGTGGTCACACACACATGGATCCAAACAGTGTTTGTGCTGTGGGAGTAGAAGTGTGACTGTGCCAGTTTAATGTTCGTATTTTCAAGACTTTATCATGACTCTCCGTTCATACTAGAGTAAGAAGCTGTGAAAACTGCAGTTCTTTAAGAAAATTGCTTTTGATTTGCAAGAGGACAAAATTCTGCTTGGGGCTTGTGAGGTTTCAAGCTTTTCCCAATCCTTTCTCTCTAATGATTTAGCTGAAAAGGAAACTGAACCAGACTATAAATTGTTTGTATTTCTTCTCAGGATTGTACACCACCATTTTTATGTTAGTTCTGTGCAGGACTAATCTCATTCTTATACAACGAGTACAGTTCTGCAGACATGAGAATTGCTTGTTGAGCAAGGTCCATGGACTTGACAGACTGAATGCATCAGTAATCACCTTTTGAATGTAGTTCTTGATAAATGTAAAAGCTAGTGCTTGGCTTTTGAGAGATTCAGCAGTCTTCCTAACATTGCATACAGTGGATTTTTTTAAATTTTTTTTTAATAAAAAGAAGATACATAGCTGTGAAGAAAAGATTCTGCACATCCCATACTTTGACAGAGAGGTGGAAGAAGGGTTTAGATTTTGAGGGAATATTTTAGGTCTGCTTTCATAAGAGGATTTTTAAAAAATTCTGTAGGGTAATTAGCGTTCCCATATGTACAATATTATTACACTAGTTCATTGCACCAGGAAGCTACCTTCTTTGTTGTTAACTGAGAGCTGCTAAGACTCACCAACAAAATCATGTTGGTGGTTCTTTGAAATTTCATCAGCTCTGGTTTCTCTGTATCAGTTAGGGGAGTAGCATAGCTAGAAGCTAAGATAGTTTGTGGGGTTTTGTGGTGGTGGTGGTTGTTGTTTTTTTTAAAAAAGAAGCCTAACATAACCTCTTTAAACCAACAAATTCTGTACTTGGACTGATGGTAAAGATTGGAAAGCAAAATTTGAGAATATTTTGCATGTGTTTGCAATACTGCTGGAACAGCATCTGAATCCTGAGTTCTGCCTTCTTGTAGCTGAGCATAGTGGAAGGAATTTCCGATAAATGCAGTAACTATGGTTTAAGTCCAAAATAAGTACTTAAGGACACTATTGGGTATAAGAAATGCTGCATTCGCCTTGCCCCCAGAATACATCATATGCAAGTATCGTGTGTCAGGGTGAAGTTATTTTTAAACCAGGAAGTATAAGAGATCCTGGGAGAGAACCTGAAGGAGTTTAAGCAGTTACATGGTTTATAATGATATTGTCAAAGGCTTTTATAACAAGAAGTTACTTCAGATCACTGTGAATTGTGCAGGAAAACTATACAGACACTTCAGTCCACTATGAATTTTTTTTTAGCCAAACACTTTCAGCTTGTTTTTAAAGGAAGGATTATAGTATACGCTTATAATGAAAAACTGAAGGATAAACAGAGTATGCAAACGTCTTGAGGTGAGTAGCCCACTGTTGAAATATCTAAACAGTATCTAGTATACTAAAAACAGAGGACCACCAAAAATCTAACAGGATGAGGTTTAAACCTGTGTCATCTAGGCAGGAAAAGGTTTTACTGCTTTTTTGGTCTGACGGCATTGAATGTTCCTGAAAAGTTTTGCATCTTTCCATTCTTCCCAACAAGCTGCCTGCATTCAGCTCTCCCCTTCTCGTTTAGAGGAGTCACTGCAGTGTCCTCAGTCTGTGGACATTGTCCCCTTTTGTTATTTTTTGTGTCTGGAGCATTCTATAACCACCTGCTCCTCAAGTCTACGTCCTCTCCTTGCTTCCTAGTTTCCCTCCAACATTCTTATTCTTTCTTTTTTTTTCTTTCTCTTTCAGGGTGCCAACATTTTAGACTCAATTGGGACATGGGCAGAGCTAAGATGAGGGGTATTGTTTTGCTGGAATATGCTCAGTTCTGCTATCAACCGGTTCTCTGATCTGTAAAGAGCTAGAAGCGGTTGAAACTCTGCCTCTGCCAGCCAGAAGATGCCAGGGCTTCCATGTGCTGCCCCTGTTTCCCCTTTGAGTTCTCCAATTTGCTCATTGACGTCACTGAAATTTTGGAATTGATTGAATGCAGTCTTAAAAAAGAAAAAAATTGTCCAAAGAAATATATTCAAGCTGAATGTAAGGGCCTTGCAAGCTTGGCCTGTTCCTTTTTGGTTTGGTATTTTTGGCCTTTCTGTTAATAATTTTAATTCACTTAAGTTTATGCAAAATCTGCCTTTAAGATCTCTAGCTTGTTTTTCTGTGGCATCCTATCTTTTTTTCCCCCTTTTCTGCCTCCCTTTTCTCCTTTGCAACAAATACAAGGCTATTGTTCTTATATACTCTTATCCACTGTTCTGTCTATGTGTGATTCCTTTCTTCACTACTAACTTCATTTGATTACTTTGTCCTCTGGTGTTTATTCTGAACTATAGCTGTTATGCATACCATCAACTTGACCCATTTTCATCTCTCTCAAGACTTTTCTGCAACAATTCTTGTATACAGTTGGCCTGTTAGATAGCCTTTAGGGAATCCTGTTATTTTAAAAGATTTTGTGGCAGGGTTTTTTGAGGGATTATTTTTTTTTCCCTAAGAATCAGAACTGCATCTGGCCTGTATCAACACATAGCTTTAGTTTTTTGAGTGGAGTTTAGCCTTGTCCTCCCTCTCCAACTTCTGTTGTGTCTGTCTTCCATCCTTTTTCTCTTTTTTTTTTTTGATTAATCTGTAAGATAAAGACAGTCTTTCAGTGTCTGCACAACACTCTATGACCTCTCATCCTAGTTGAAGGGTGAGAACTACTGGCTGCTAGTTTAACAAAAATAACTCGATACAAAGCATGTAGCATGGATCAATTTGTCTTGCTTGTGGTATTCTTTAACTGATAATGTTACTACTTGGCATATGCAATTTTTTTCCTTGATCATATGAATTCTTTCTAGTAACTGTTTCTGTGTGCTGGATGAATTTGACACCTGTTTTGTTTTAATAATATCTGAGCCTCAGCAGATGCTCTTCTAGCTGAAAGTATTAACTTCTGTTTCTTGGAGGGGCAGGGTGGGGGGGAGGAGAGTTCTGCAAAAAAAGTGATACAGACAGAGCACAGTATTGAGATTTTTATGCCACTGGTGCATGTTCACTCCTTCCTAAAAATTCTTACGTAGGAAACTAAATTGGGAAGGCCTGAGTACAATATTACTAAACATGTGGAAAAAGAGAAGAGGGATTAGCAGTTTATTTCTGAAATGTTCTTAAAAAGCAAATGAGCTAGATGGTTTATGTCCTAAGTCATCTTATTACAGGTTTTATAAAGTAACTTTATACAAATGAAAGTATTTAAAAGCTTTGCACATAGTAGTTTAGAATGAAAATACAAATGTCCCATGGGTTTTCCATTAATAGATTCATCTTGCAAAAGAGTAATCATGCTGTATTTATATAAACTGAATTTTACATTTCTTCCGAAGTCATATACAACTCCTTGAGTCAGCATGTTTCTTCTCTCTGTAAGGTTCACTTTCCATTTTCAGCAGGAGGTAATGTGTAACTGATATTGAAGTGTTTGGGAGACATTTAAAAAAAAAAAAATCATGTACTTTGATTTTTGTTTTTAAGTTACTAACCAGTAATATGCAAGTGCAGTGAATCCATTCCTTCTGTCGTTTTCTCTCTTCAGCCAGAGGCTTGTCATTGCTGAAGATTGTTCTGAAGTTGAGAAGGAATAGCAAAAGTACTTATGCAAAGCGTATCATACTGTATGGTGTTAGCTTGTCAAGGTCCAAGATCTCCCTGTCATTGCTTCAGCAGTAATGCAGACCTCAGCCCTTGGTGCCAGTGACTGAGTTGCTGTTCTCAAAATAGTTAAGCTTCACATGCAAATCCTGTGTGCATGTGTAGCAGCTATTCTAGCCACACACCTAAAGCTTTCTGTTTGATGCTAGCTATATTGTTAATTTTTCAGTGGTGATTGGATGCATATGTATCTGTGACAGTATTTTATCAGTAATGTCAAACTTTCATCTATCTTTTATAGAATAACAATAATTTGGATGCCTGTTGTGCAGTTCTCTCTCAGGAGAGCACAAAGTATCTCTACGGTGAAGGAGACCTAGGTTTTTCGGATGATTCTGGGATTCCTGGACTACGAAATCACATGACATCTCTTAATTTGGACTTGCAGTCACAGAATGTGTATCACCATGGAAGAGAAGGAAGTAGAATGAATGGAAGTAGGACTCTAGCTCACAGCGTTAGTGACGGACACCTTCAAACCAGTCAGTCCAACAATGAACTGTTTCAGCAGGAACCACAGACAGCACCTGCGCAGGTTCCACAAGGGTTTAATGTCTTTGGGATGGCTAATACAGTTAGTACTTCTAATCCAGGACAGCATCTTGGATTTCACCTAGGCAGCAAAGGAGTATCCAACTTGTCTCAACAAACACCCAGATTCAACCCCATTATGGTAACTTTAGCCCCAAATATTCAGCCTGGTCGCAATACCCCTACGTCTTTGCACATACATGGTGTACCTCCTCCTGTACTTAACAGTCCACAGGGAAATTCTATCTATATTAGGCCTTACATCACAGCTCCTAGTGGTACCACTCGACAGACACAGCAGCAGCCAGGCTGGGCATCTCAGTTTAATCCCATGCACCCTCAGCAAGTCTACCAGCCTTCGCAGCCAAGTCCCTGGACTACTCTTCCTACATCCAGTACTACGCCACATACCTCATCGCAGCACTCAACGCAGCCAAATCAGCAAGGTCACCAGACTTCTCATGTCTATATGCCTATCAGTTCTCCTACTACTCCACAAGCACCTATGATTCATTCATCTGGTAGCTCACAATCGTCTGCTCACAGCCAATACAACATTCAGAATATATCCACAGGACCTCGCAAAAACCAAATTGAAATCAAACTTGAACCACCACAAAGAAACAGTTCTTCTAAGTTGCGTTCAACTGGCCCTCGCACCTCCAATACTCCCTCTTCCCTCAACAGCCAGACATTAAGTAGAAGTCAGCCCACTGTTTACATATCGGCCAGTCCTCCAAATACCGATGAAGTGATCACACGCGGTCAGCCCAAGGTATACATTTCAGCAAATGCCACAACAGGAGATGATCAAGTTGTGCGGAACCAGCCCACGCTTTTCATATCGACAAATCCTGGAGTATCTGCCAGTTCTAGGAATATGTCCGGTCAAGTAAGCATGGGTCCTGCATTTATTCATCACCATCCACCCAAGAGTCGAGCAGTGGGCAACAGCACCACTGCAACCTCTCCTCGAGTGGTGGTTACGCAGCCTAACACAAAATATACTTTTAAAATTACAGTTTCTCCAAATAAGCCCCCTGCAGTTTCCCCAGGGGTAGTGTCCCCAACCTTTGAACCTACAAACCTTCTAAACCTTCCTGATCACTATGTTGAACCAGAGGGTATCCAGCATCTTACTGACCCTGTTTTAGCACATGTGGATAGGATCAGTGATGCACGGAAATTGAGTATGGGATCTGATGATGCTGCCTACACGCAAGGTAATATTCTTCATATAAATAGTAGAGATTTCAACCAGGTTGTCAATTCAGAATGTAGATTACAGAACAGAAAACAGTTGATAAACCTTTGTGATGTTAATACAGTATCTTCAACTTTAACATTCCTGAGCATTTCCTAAATAAATAATAAAGCTTTATAAGCAAATCATAGATTTCTTTTTATGGTGAAGACATGTAACTAAATACTTAGAGATAATCATTCTGTTTGCCTTAAGTAGATGTATTATCTGTTTAATGGAGTGGAGTCATAGCATCTTCGTTTTTATGTTGTTCTGAAAGAAACATCTAAGCTTGTTCTATTTGTCCGAACAATTTAAAGTTACGAGTGTACTGGCTGATTTTTGAATCAGTTGAGATGCTGTTTCCGTTGGATAAAGTTCCCATTTTTTTCTTTTTGCGAATGTAATTTAAGAAGCAAGAAAAGCAGACTTCAGAAGCAATTAGTGGGACAAAGTGTTGGCCCTATGTTTTCTAGTGTGTGCCTGACAATAAAATGCTTCAAGTCCTGATACTTATTTCTGTTGTGTTACGAAATGTGGGAAGGAGCGCCACACGAAAGAAACCTATTTTAAAGGATCAGTGGTGTAATGGGAGGATAAAACTTAAAATATTTGATTCAGCAACCCAACCTCCCAACCTGTTAGTCTTTTTTTTTTTTTTCAGTTTTCATGTTTTTGTATGATTTTATTGCCAACTTGGTGGCTTATTAAGTCTCCTGTGGACTTTCTGTATACAGATGTTGAATGAGTCTTAGGATACTTAAGCAATATTCAGGATAGGTTGTCAAAATAATTTCTCTTTGACCTCATTGGTTCTCTTTGGGCTTAGCAAACAATTCAATATTAAAAAGCTGGCTTGTTCCATGACTACTCTGAACATTCTTCAGATTAATTGGGCTATTTTGTTTAGTGTAAGTAAGTGCAGTGATGAAGATATCGGAAGCCCGAGATACTAGAAGCCTGATCTGCATCTGGACTACTATAGTATTGAAGTAAATCAAACACTGATTATAGCTTTTGCACTACTTCTGAATGTAATTAGAAAATAATCCATCCTAACTTAAGTGTCTAAAGGTTAAGTGTCAAAACTGAAAAACTAACATCCTAGACTGTCTTTCACAATCAAGGAAGAGTTAAAGAACTTCAGAAAGCGATTCATCTGTAGATAAGCAAACCAAATTGCTTATATATATATATCACCAAAGTGATATTCCCTTTCCTTACTCTGAAGAGAGTGTGGGCTGACTGTTTTAGTCCTAGAAGATGTTAGATATCCAGAAATTAAGAAATTTAAATCTTGTGCTTAGGCTCTAAATACTCTTTGAGATCATGAACATGCTTCCCAAGCATTCGGCATTTTAGGTACTTGTTGGGGAAGGAAGTCCCTTTTTCCTGTTCTGCCCTTCTGGCGGAACTGATTTCTACCGTATCTAGCTCTTCATCTGCTGTACCCCTGGTAGCAATGGCTACTGTAACCTGACTTCCTGCACAATCTCTACAGGCTGCAGGTATCAGCATCCACTTCATTAGGCTGAGGCCTGTTTCTGCTATGCAGCCTAGAGGTCAAAAGTGTTGACTGGCTCATACCTACCGTGGAGCCCAGTTGTTTCTGAAGCCAAGACATAAATGCAGTTTTTAGGTGAAGTATAGATGCATGATGTGGGCTGGTGCAGCTTTTGACTTTGTGATGACCTTAGGGAAACGCCATCCTCTGTGTACTTGACTAGTTCATATAAAGTATACTCATGCTTCTGAAGTTCTCTACATGCAGAAGCGTTTAGGTTTTCTGGTATGTGTTGCTCTGTTTCTGCTGCAACAAGTGCGGTATTTTTAAGTTTCTGTTGTTATTTAATCTTTGGAAAGTTGAGGAGCGTGTGATAGACTGACTTGTACGATCTCGATATCTGGTAGTCCTGATTATTGCTTTTCAGTTTGAATCTTTTACTTGGAGGTGGATTTTCTCTGTTACATACTAAAAGTTACTTGATGCTTTCCATTGTGAGGCCATGTTCTAAGATGCTTATAATTTAGCCAGACTGGGCAAAAAACAATCCATGCTAGGTGCTTCTCTCATTTTAATTTTAGCCAGAACAGATTAGTAGTTTCTCTGGCCATGATTAGAGAAAAATGTATTTTCATCAGCTTTTTCCATTTCTGCCCAGAATACTCCTTATCTTGACAAGGAGAATTGAAACTGGCTTGAGGTAGAAGGAATATGGAAAGTGGACTTGCTTTGGTGTCAAAGATTTCCTTCACTGTGTTCCAGTGAAATGCGTTTATGTGCATGGTCCAACGCAGGGGAATAGAAGGTGTGTTGGACCTATCTGCACGTGCTGCTGCCTGCCACCTGAGAAGCTTCACTTCAGTTATGATGCATGTAGGCACTCCGGTCTCTTTCAACGATTAGGTTTCTGTTTTTCCTCCCCTGATGTCCTCTGCTGTTCTCTGCAGTAAGTCACAGTGGGTAGTAGAAGGCTGCCACAGATCTGTCTTGTTTGCTGCCAGAGCTGGGGGTTATATGATACGAAAAGGAGTAGGGTACTGCACAGATAAAATCAGTGTAGTTAAGACATTGACTGTTAGCCTGTTACGCTGGGTTATATCTCTGCTGCTGGGATGCTAAGAAACTCACTGTCACCAGACTTCTCAGAAGCGGTTGCTAATTTATGTTTCTCATTTTCTGGATTCCAGTTTGAGATACGGCAGAGTTGATTGTGGAAGTGTTGAGAGTGCTTATCCAGTACTGAAGTCAGTAAGAATTAAAAATTGCTGTGAGAAAATTAATGCCCAAAAGGACAACCAAAAGAGGATGCATTTTTATGCTCATCTATTTAGTACCCGTTCCGTGTGTGTACAGGAGTATCAGTTCCCATTACTTAGCAGAGATTTCAATTTATAATATAATTAGTTTTATTAATATGAAGTAATTACCCAAGACTTCAGGATATGATTTCCTTTAGTGTAAAGTGTCTTATGGATGAGGAACAGTGAAATTCTGTTAGAAATTGAAAATTCTGTACTCAGAAGTGGTTTTTGTGTTGTACGCTCAACTATGCATGCAGTCATATGTTAAATAGTGAGACTAAACAGTTATTTAATAGTTGTTCATTCTGTGTGTAGCTTTCCATCTGTATAATGGGCAGGCATCCTATCAAGAAAATACATAATTGTGTAATAAAATCTTTAGGTTGATGTTTTCAGACAAGGGAGCTTAAGTCTGCTAGTTAAATACTACTTGACTTTTGACTTTTTTGTATTATTTTCTTCAACTTGGGGAGGGGACAGTATGCATAGTTAAGAGTTAATCATTGATACCAACTATAGGTATGTCTGTGGATGTTCGTTTACTTAGCAGTTCTTGCCACCATGTTTTTAGTGTAAATATGTTAATTGATAAACTGGTTTAGTAACTTGATGTTTGGCACAGTTCTTGCTTTTGTTACTTGGAGCATTCTAAATTCTTCAAAAACAAAAAAGCTACAGGAAACAAACTTCTTAAAATCCTAACCAGTCCTTGTAGATGTTTGAAAAAATACTTGAGTGAGATACAGCTGTGCCTCGTGCTCCAAGAGGCCTTAAGCCCTTTATGTCATTTGATTTCAGAAAAAATACAGCCTTGTGTTTTGCTCTGTATATCAGGCCCCACTCGAGTGATACTCTTTCTAAAAAATTAAGAGAGTATTGGAAAGGGAGAACAACAACAAAAAATAATCAATGTGAACTGTTGAAATTACATCTTAACTGAATTTTGTGCAGCTTCACATACAGGTTTTGAAAATGTGCACAAACATAAGTGTGTCCTGAGAATTTCATGAACCTACTGCCACAGAGTTATTGCGTTGCCAGAATTCCCCTTCCTTCCATATGTGGCAAACTAAGACATTTCAGAAATTAGCATTTTTTCTTAGAAACACTTAGAATAACAAAAGACACTCTAAAGCAGTAATTGCTTAAAATTCAGGATCACACAACCTCTGTGAAAACAATTATGCATACATTTTCAAACTTAATGAGTATATTCAGCACCTGTTTGAATAGGTCTCTAGGAAAGGAAAAGTGAACTTAAGCCCTCCAGACTTTCATGCTCCCTGTCACTATGGCGATTTACAGCCTTTTTGTAGAAAATGAGCACTTTGAATGTCAAAGGGAACAGTGGCATCTGCCAGAGCATTTAAGTGTACTGTTCTTGCCAGTCTGCTGAATGTGAACATGCAGAAGTTGAAAAAATTGAATGTGCATAGTACACTGTTTGCACATAATTAAAAAGTTGAACATGGAGTAAATTCTGGGTTTGGTACAGTAATGAGTCAAGGAGACAGTCTTTATACTTCTTTTGCTGGAATGATTGCAGTAAATAGCTTCTTTTTAAGGATGTCTGAATAAATAAGCACAAGCCTGAGGCTTTCTGGCTTGTAGTCTATATTAGTCTGTGCGGAGTAAACTTGGGTGTGCCTATGCTGTCTGCATAGGTCGAATCCCCTTCCTGCAAGAAGCACAGGATTATCAAAAAGACCATTAAATATGACCTTGTGGACAGTGTAAACTAGATCTAGTAGCTGAATGCTTTAGTTCAGAGATGCACTACAGTTTTTTCATAACGTTTTCAGTTGCTCTGATCAACACTAGAGGGAGCTGAATACTTAAATTGCTCATTTCTGTTAATAAATACCGCACTGGGATATGAGTAGATTTTGTCTTCTCTGCCCTGTTTTTTTCCCACAGCTGCCAAATTGGTATTTAAGCAAAATTATCAAATTGTATCACCACTTAAACCAATGTCTTGCCAGTCCCTTATCCAAGTTATTTTTAATAATAGAAGTTTAGTGTAACAGTATCAAGTGATTTTGTAATGAGTGTGTTTAAAATCTGTTGGGGTTTGAAATTGTAAAACGGTAAAGTAATCACAAAGCTGCTAGGAGAATAGATTGGATCATGTCTAGAAAGTGATATGAAAATGAAGAGCATATAATAGTGCTGCGGGCATCCATCAGTGCCTTCCGCTCCCTGTGCGGTTCCATAATGACAGCTTAATTTCTAAACCACAGCAGTGGGAGAACATTGAAATGAGAAGTTATGGGGTTTTTCCCTTTACAAGAATAGCTTAAAAAAAAAAAAAAAAAAGAGGGGGAGGGGGCCATCTAACGTCCTCCAAAGATGCAGTCTCGCGCATCTTACTCTTGAGTCCATGCCCTGTCATGCGTCGTGGTAGCACTCTGGTAGCACTCCCTCGCTTATCCTGTCAGGGGTACTGGCTGCTCACCAGCAGCCTGTGTGTACAGTTTGACGTGTCTGAGGAGCTCCAGGTCTGGTCGGTAGAGCATAGCTCTGATGCTGCAGGTCAGGCACCAGTAACCTGGACTTTAAGGAGTTGCCTCAGCAGTAATACCAAGGCACTGAAAATAGGACACACCTATCTAAAAGTGGAAATAACGTAGAAGGAAAAGGACTTGTACTGTCACTGCAAGAGTAGAGGCAAAGTAGTCTTTGATTTCCTTTGTTTGTAGTTGCAGATACGTTTGTAACTCCTGGAGTTTGTAAATGGGAAAAAGTTTCTTCAGCTGTTTCTAAAAGGCTTTTCAAGAGGGGAGGCTGTCTTTGAGACTACTTACTCAATGATTCCAAGTCTTTATCTTGGGATTTCAGTTACTACATTTTTATATTATATATGAGCACAGCTGCAACTGCAGCTATAGTGTTGAGTAGTGGCTGCCCCACATAAAGAAACCTATTTATCCAAACATCTCTAAATTGAACAAAACCAAGCAGAAGCTCAAGCAGCTTTGTCATTTCAGTATCTTTTGAACACATGTAACAAAAGCCTAGGCTGAGTTTCAGTTAAGGCCTTGCAGTTCTGTAACACTGTACAAAAACAATTTGGCAAGGTTCCTCCTTTTGAAGAACTTCTGGAAGATAAAAAATGATGTGTGAATGAATGAACAGGCAGGAGTTGCAGCGAAGAGCAGTTCTGCTTGCCAAAGATGTGGAAAGTTGATCTTTTTGATGTGCTATTTTTTCCCCTGCTAGGACTCAGGAAACCTAACCAACTAAATTTGAGTGCTACTAATTTTTTCGATACCTGAAGAAATTGTGTTGAATTAAACATCACGTTCCAGCCAGAGTTTTGCTTAAACATGTTGTGAGGCAAATTCAGTCTTTTTAAAATACCTTGTTATTGCTACTTTTTTTATAATTTCCACAGTGCTATAAAGGTATCCATAGTCTGTGAAACTGATCTCAGTTTATATGAATTAGTAATTTAATGGCTGAATGAGTGGCTGTGCAGAAGTCGAAATGACTGGGTGTATTTAATGAAATACTTTTTCATTTTTATAGAAGGTGTTTATTGCTTTGAGCAGTGTTACCTGCTCATGTGGTGGTATTTAGCATTATACCTACCTTTAATTAAATAAACTCCTTAAATTTTATGAATTTGATTTCATCTTCTGCTACTTGTGTTCTTTATACCTTTAAAAAGCTGTGGTTTAAATGTTAACTTCATCGTTTCTAAATCAGGTCTCCTCATGCCATTCTCCTTACAAATAGTAAGCAGCGTTAGAAGTTAGAAGCTGAGCTAATGGTTCTGCACCATAGTTTAGGGATAAAATGACATACAGTCCAGCCTCTGATAAATATAACTGATGTTTGCCAGCGGTATTGCTTGTAGTACTTTCTGTTTTAGTTTCATTTGGTGTCTTCTGCTATGACAAGAACACTGGATTATGTTCCAATCCAAATAAGCATCAAGATTTTGATTTTTATTGCTATCTAGCTTATATAGCACTCTGTCTTGCGACCATCTCTCTGAAATGCTCTCCATACTACCTGTTTTACAGTGGTTGGGCTAAATGCAATGCAAGGAAATATTTGTTCTCGGTTTCTGGTAGACATGGTTACAGATTGGTTGGGTTCTTGAAAAAGATTTTTACAAATTACAGCTAAATTTTGCATGGTCATCTGTTATGTTGTATGACTTTCTCATTGTATTTGCCTATCTGTAACTGAATTGTGCTGCTTTCAAAAATATAACACTTTCTGTCTTAGGGAAGAGATTTTCTTAGAGGAGAAAGGAAGAGCAATCTGTAGCAATGTTTTAGTATTCTTTTGGGAAAATACAGACGAACTTTCATCTTTATCTGATGTTGCCATGTGAAGGATAATAAAGTAGATAAAATGAGACTTTATGTATTGCAGCTTTACTGGTACACCAGAAGGCCAGGATGGAGCGACTTCAACGAGAACTTGAGATTCAAAAGAAAAAGCTGGATAAACTAAAATCAGAGGTCAATGAAATGGAGAATAATCTAACACGAAGGCGCCTGAAAAGATCGAATTCTGTTTCCCAAATTCCATCAGTAAGTTGAAACGTCTGTAGGCTATAAACCTAAACCACAAGTGTGGTCTGTCACAATAAATTAAAGGAACAGTTGCTCATATATTGACAATATACCAGTGACAGGCGGCATAGCTAGAATTAAACTGGTAAACAGTGTAGTTTAGAGCAAAGACTAAATAAGTATTATTTAACCAGAACCTTTCAGTTCACTAATGACTCTGTGAAGTTTTGCTTTTAAAGGCAGTCACAAAAGGTTTGACCTGGCAGTCCTTCCAGATGTTCTTAAAATCACGATCACCTAACGTTTCAGACTATGACTTAATGCTCATTTGTGTGCTTTCTACACAAAATATTTTTTCATCTTCATGCATATACCAATCTCAAAGAAACTGATTAATGCACCAGTTTTCAGTGCTAGAAGATCAGCCATTGATCTGGTGGACCATTGACTGTGTCCTGACCACAATCTGGAGTTGTTCAGTCAGCTCTGAAGTCTGGTGAGAGAAGAATTCAGTGGGTCTGAAAGGATTCTTTTATCTTCATTTCTGAAATAACTAAATGCTGTCTTCCTATGCATGAATAATAACTGATAATAAAATGGGAAAATTAGTCTAACAGGCAGATTTATTTTTTCAGCTGGAAGAAATGCAACAGTTAAGAAGTTGTAACAGACAGCTGCAGATAGACATAGATTGCCTAACCAAAGAGATTGATCTTTTTCAAGCAAGAGGTACGTATGTCTTAGTACATCAGCAACTGTAAATGTTGATTTTTTTTTTCTTTCTTCTTTCACTGTCTGCATGTGTCAAAGGCATCTGTGTTATAAATGATGAGTATACACACTATTTGCAAAATCATCACATTAGTTTGAGTGAAACTGTGAAAGTAATTGTCTTCTAAGCCTGTTGTTTTTGTTGGCTTTATGATTTTCCTAATCCCACGGTCATTCCTATCTCATACTTGGCTCAGAAGGAACTTGTGATGCTGTTTAATAAATGCTGGGGGAAAAAGTCTCGTTACTTGAGTATCAAAAAAGAGGGAGAAGCTGCTTTCTAAATGATACAGCCATACACGTGTCCATCTCTCTCTCATCTTCCGCTTCTGTCTTGTATTCAGCCTCTCAAGTTAGCAAATGTAAAGTACACTTGTGACTGCCAGCGTGCTCTCCTCCTTCCACTTTCCTTGTCTGCAGGGACACAGCCTTTGGTTATGAGGGTGAAATTATGAGACAGCTGAGCCAATTCAAGACCTGCCAGTGGGAGGTCCCTCTCTCTTCCTGCTTCCCTCTCTTGCCACTTACTGTGCTCTGGCCCTGTATTAGCTTTTTAGACCCTTTGCAGAGCTGATTGTGTTTGCAAGCCAAGCAAAAAAGTTGCATTGCTGGAAAAGCTTGCTACAGCTGATGTGAGGAAGAGGCACGGAAAGGGAGAACTGAGATAGTGAGAGGGAAGGGACTAATGCTTTCCACTTCCAACAGCAGCGAGCTTTTAGATCAGTTCCGTCATGGGCCTTACAATGTACCTGCAGATAAGGAGAAAGTAGACAGGTGTACTGAATGTAATGCTGTGCTAAAAACTTGACCTTAAATAGAATATTCAAATTGCACATGTAGGGTTTTTTTGTGTGTTTATTACAGTAAATCAGAATTAGGGGTTCCTCTAAGTATTAAATCTAAGCATTTGTATTATACTGCATAGTAGATACCACATCTCTTTTAGTACAGTTACCATTTGGAAAAAGTCTCTGGTAAAATTTACTAATAAAATGGTGTTGAATATTGAAGAGTGACAGAAAAAAATTACATTTAAGGAGTTTAGTCTGCTGGATTCTGTTTCTGACTTTATATTGCATATTTTGGACAATGAGTTTCTTTAAGTGTACTGTTGACATCGCTAATATCTCACTCGGGTCTGTGTTGCCACCTTGATGTAAAAGGTGATAAATGAATAATAGTACTGTTTCAGAATTACTGCCAAAAAACCTGATATGCTTTCTTACCCAAGTTTATTTTTAAAACTGCTGCACTTTCTTTTTATTTTTAGGACCACATTTTAATCCCAGTGCTATTCATAATTTTTATGATAATATTGGATTTCTTGGTCCGGTGCCACCAAAACCCAAAGGTACTGTACTGGTAAAATTTGAATTTAATACTAATATCTAGTTTGCATCAAATGTCAAGTTCTGTTCTGTGAATCTAGTTTAAATATTGATTATGAAATAGATTACTTCAAAAGCATGTAAACCTTGCATTTTATTTGTATTAGCAGTAAATGTTTCTTTTTGCTCGTTTCCTCTCTGTTCATGCGTTCAGGTAAGAGAAGTGTATTAAACGGAGTATGTTTAGAGATGTGTAATATGTTATGAAGTAGTTTAAATGGAAGCATCCATCTTTTGTAAAAAAAAATAAGCATGAGATACATTGCCTAGGGATGAGTCAAACTTGCTTAGATGACTTCATCATTGTCCTTAGTGAAGAATGGGTTTATTTATGTGTTACAATAACTCAGTTTGGTTGCCTTGACTGGACTTCCTGGCTTCTGTAGAATTTGTGTTAACAATTCACATAAAAACCTCTTCTGACTATTGTTAAATAGTTTCAGATAGTTGAAGAGAGGAGGAATGCTGCCCAGTAGGGGAGTCAATGTTGCTGAAGTTATTAGTCTTGAATGTTCTGCTTGTCATTAAGTTTTGCACATTAGTTACTTTTTTGCCCTAGTGGGATGTCAGACAAAACAGAATAATTACCTCTTGTGTGTTACATAAAGTAGAGAATGAAATTAACTTGTTTGCAACAGCATCATGCAATGACCTACAGACAGACCACCAAATGAAATAGGTAATCTGCCAATGTTTCTGTGCAATCTTTCTGTCAAGGAAGTTCTTTACATTATATATGTGGGTGTGGTAAGTCCTTGTAGTGTGCAGGAACTGTTGTTACAGAATCTCATCTTATGGGTTTCTGACCATTCTGTATTTCAAAATGGTCTAGATAAATTGGATTATTTTTCTGTCCTCCAGACTGTTTGTAACTCCTCCAAACTGATACTGTTGTTCATGCTTTGTAAGATTCTTTTATGCTTCATTGTCCAATGAAAATACTGAGTAAAGTTAAATCCACGCACAGTCCCATTAGACATGTTTTACAGCTGAACCATGGAGAATGTATCAGAAGTTCTTTCAATTATGTAGGTGCCTTTACAGTAAATAAAAACTAACCCACCAAGAAAATTAATTTTAATTTCCTGTGACTAGTTGTTAACTTTTGTATTGACTCATCTTCTAGGAACTCACAAATTTAAGTGTGTAATGATTTGTGACAACCTATCTTGAAAATGTAAAGTTAACCCTGACTGGTTTATAAACCTCTGAAGTCCCTCTTATCATTTCTCTCTTTTTCTTACTTTTTAAAAAAGAATCACTACTGTATCGTAGTCCTTCATTGACTTTAATTTTCAGTTCAAGTTTTACTTTAACTATGATGCAGGCTGCGATTTAAACCAGAATTACCACTGTTCACAAAAGAATGAAAAATAAATTTTTTTGCAGTTGTGATCAGTAACATCATACTCCCTGAAGCTGTCACTGTTGTTTTGCAGCCATTGCAATTGGTTCGTTGCTAATGAGATGGTCTCCGGTTGAAATAATTGGCTAGAACACTCTGCTGCAGTTGGCTAAACCAGTAACCCTTAACTTCAGAAGTCACTCTTCTCTCTTTTCATCTTTTTCATCTCTTTTTTCATCTTTTCTCTTTTAAAACAGTTGAAGTCTGTTTTCTAACACATCATGCAAAATGTATGTACCGCTTGGGAGGATTACTCTGTAGCATGACAGAGCTAGACATTGATTTTTCTGTAGTGCGCCTGGCTGCTTACCTGTTTTTTAGGAAGAGCTGATGATACCTGTTCTACAGTCAAAATGTTAAATGTGTCAGAAGGTTACAGAGCACTTGCTTCTTGTCATGATGAATTTTAGACTGCTTTATAGACCTCAGACTTCTCAATCTTGTCTGTGTTTCTTGTGCTGATTAATTTCTAAAGTTTATCTCCTTTTCATGCAACAGCTTTGAATTGAGACCCAAAGGGAAGAAAGCAGAGCGAAGGGATGGGAAACTTGCTTTTTATAGTTTCACCTTGTGCCATTTGGCTGACTTACAATCAGGCTGTAGTCAAGGGGGTGGTAAAAAGCTGCCTCTGTCACTTGTAATAACTGTGCTGTTCTCAGGGGAACAAGATAGTTCTCAGTTACTGAGAAAAAAAAATCATCTCAAAATTCTTTCCATGCTGTTCTTGTTTAGTAACTGCTTATCTTATCTCTTTCATGTCACAGATCAGAGGTCCATTGTGAAAACACCAAAGACTGTTCCAGACACAGATGAAGATGAGGGAGCTCAGTGGAGTTGTACTGCCTGTACTTTTTTAAATCATCCAGCCTTAAATCGCTGTGAACAGTGTGAAATGCCCAGGCATTTCTGAGCCAAGAGGCCTGTTACCTTTTGTAAAACCATAGCGAACGTACAAGGAACTATCCAGTCATCGGGGGGGGGGCAAAAAAAGCGTTTTTGCATAGGGTTTTGTAAAATTGAAGGTATGATGAGATGGTATTTTGCTAATGTTAAATGTCAGCCCACAGAGCTAGTAATACCTCAGTGCTGTGTCGCAGGCAGTTGAAATTCATCGGCTGAAAGGTAATCTGCTGAAAGACTCAGTTGTCAGCTGCCTAAACCATGTACAGTATTACCAGTGTCCCAGTAACACACACCGTGTTCAGTGCTTGGGTGTTGCCCGTCCTCTTCTGTGCCCCGATGTCACTACTGAATTTTGACAGGGGAAAGGAATAGAGTGCTAGCGTTTTTGTTTTCGGAGCTTTCAGTGAAACACTACATGCACAGAGGAGATCTAAAAGGAACAAGGTTTAACTGTTTAAACTGTTTGCTGCCACATAGTGCCTTCGATAAAGGGAAGAACTTCAGAAATCAGTGGTACTCTTTGTCTTGTCTTCCCTGAAAACATCTCTGTGAAGCCAGAAATCAGTACAATCACATCTAAAGATGGAAAGGAAAAACTGCATGCGTTGTCTGTACAATACACACAGTGAAATACCCCAAGGCTTTTCCTACTGTACATAGCTCTAGAGCCTGCTTTAAGTGATTTCTTTTCTTCACCTTTATTATTTTCTTGTACTTCTGTATGTATAGTGTATTAGTCTTTTTGTTAACTTTCTTTTTTTCCCTTTAAGTGATTAAGCACGATCATGTCCCTTTTTTTAAGCTTTTTATCTGAGAGAAGCAATGCCTTAAAATAAGAGCATTAATTAGAAACTATGCACAAAATAGCTTTCCTCTGCTCGTTCTGTACATTGCTCTTGTAAATGCTGATGATCTGTGAAGACCTGCAGATGCAGCGTGGTAAAAATGCAGGAAAAGTTGGAAGAGTTATGCATATAGTTCACTCTGTACACTGAGTTTTACGGTGGGTGACACGAGGTAGCGTTTTGTCTGGCATGAGGAAACTTTATACTAAGAAACTTTCAACCCACCAACAGATCAGCATACGATTTAAGCTTGCTTCATCTGCTGGGTATCTTGCAGACTCCTGAAGAGAGATTCATTGGGGAAGTACATACAGTGCCAAAATCAACAGCAGCAGCATCGTACAGCTTTGTTCAAGGACTTTAAATGCTTTCCTGTTTTGGCAGCCAGTTTCTAAACCTGACTTTGTGGTGAAGTCTCATATTTATAGAAAACAAGGATAGCAATATTTAGGACAACTGAAATAAAGGCTGGAAAAGAGAAATCAAACAGACTTGAACACTGAAGCAACCTCAAGCATCTCTTTATTTTGATGATCTATTTTTTTAAGGAAGATATTCACATGATCGGGGATGTATGTAACCGAGATCAAGAAAATGGAATTCCAGTACAGTATGCATGAAAGACGACACGCAAAGAATTATGTAGCAGCACTTAGCGTGAGGCTGGAGGGAGTGCTAACCATGTAGCAAGAGACAAAGTAGACTGTCACCCACTGTAAACATTTGCCAGTGGACACTTTTATTAGGAGTTTTACAAGTGATCTATGTGAATGCACAGGGGCCTTTGTTTTGAAGGCTTTGCATTTTTTTTATGTGGGAAGAAAACGCCAATCCCAGGTAATTAGGCAGTAGACCCAAAGCACTTGCAATCAATGCATTTTGTTTATAAAATGAGGCCTTGTTTTTCAGCTTCATCTGCAGTTCTATGTGAAGATTGACAAATCAGTTTTTACCTGTTTATTAATAAAACCTAATTTGGATATCTTGAGTTGATGGTTTTGTGATTTAGGTGGGTAAACTGTCTTTGTAACAGATAAGTTATTTATAAAAATTAAAAAAAAATTATATTCTAATGTTTGGTTTTGTGATTTGTTTGCTTTTTCCATGCTGTGGAGCAACAGAATACTCAACAAGAAGCATCAACAGTATTAAAAGTAGGCTGATTTCATGTGACCAGAGACTTTATTTAAGCCTTCGTTTTGTTGAATCTTGTGTCTTTCCTCCCGTGCATTATTCTGTTTAATATTAATTCAATGAGTGTAAGGAATGTATTCTGTAAAGTTGCACTGACAAGATTGTGTCCTGACCAAAGAACCATTCTCTTAATCATAAAGTAATAGGCTAGACACAGGTCCTTTTTACATCACGCTTTAAGGGTTTATGATTTTAAAAATACTTTTTCTAATCCCAAATGGGCAACCACTTTGTCCAAGGTAATAGATGACGTACCTTGTGTACTGTTAATGTAAGCACAGTTTAAGGATTTATATGGTTAAACTGTTTTCTGGTGCTACCTGTATTATAGCACTCTGAGATGTGGTGTGGACTTGTCTTTCCCACTTGGACCCTGTCTAGACAGACATTTGGTATGTGGAGTTGGGCTTTCCTGAGACACAGTGGTGCTGTGTAAATGCCCTTCAGGAGACATCTATAAACAGATTATTTACAGATCCAGAAAAAAAAAATTCCTTAACACAGATTGATCAACGGGAGTGCCTTAATGTGCTGCATGAAACGTAGTGTTTGGAGTGAGGAGAGCAGCTGTATTTTAAAAGCAAATGACAAACTCCAGTCAGCTGTGGGGTGGAAAAAGCGTGTTTTGGGAAATAGGTAAAATGGAATTCTGCTTATCCTGTCAAATGCGTAATCGATCTTTTCCTTGCATTTATTTACATGTTTATTTTCTGGAGGAAAAAAAAAAAAAGAAATACGAATATTTACATCCGGGTTCCAATTAGCTGTGCAGAGCCATCAGCACACTAGTATGAGAGTGTATCAGGTGGTATTTTCAATAAATGGTCCTGGAATAGTGGGGCAAGAGAAGTTACATCTCCAGTGTTGTCTATTCCACAGACTTTCACCTTCACTTTCAGGGGTTTTATGTTCTTCCTCTGTTTCAGATCACAGATATCGTTAGCTCTTCCTTCGAGCTGATGCTGGATGTTGGCATATCGCTGTTGTATGTTTTTAGAACAGTAGGTTTTTAAGGGTTTAAATTTTGAAGGATGAACTAGAACTAGATTTCACTGCTGAGTTTTTTTTTTCTCATAGAAGATAAAAATGAAACATTTGCAGCAAGGTTATACTTTGTATTGTGAACATCAGTAGTTTATCTTGGATGCTGATTTATGGCTTTACATTTCTGTACCCTCTTCATCAGGGATCTCTTTAATTGTTAAAAAAAAATAGATTATTTCACTCTTTATTTTCCCTCTTTTAGGAGGGAGAAGTACACTTCTTGGTTTTTAGAGATGCTCCTGTTTATTTTTTGTGAATATGCAAAATATTTATCGCTTGATCAAGCTTCAGAATTGGGGTAACTTCAGAAATGCACAGTAAAACTGAGACAAAGAGCTGGTAACTGGACTGCTGTGTCACGTCAGGTCTGCGGAACTGACTGTGGAATTTCACATTGCTAGCTTTCTAGGAAACTAGAAAAACATTTGTCTTCTGCAGTCTACAATCAGTAGAGCTATTCTGTTGCCCAAGATTATGGTTATTTGTGGCACCCCTGAAATTCAGATTAACTGTGAGATTTAATACCTTCAGTCTCAAGCTAATAATACTGCATGGTTGATATTTCTAGCTGTCTATGTGTATTTGTTTTATTTGCGTGAGCTGAATCAATTTTGTGATCTTGACCTTCAGCATATTTTGTAGATGCTCAGGGAGAACACATTTTTTGTTTTAAGAAAAGTATCCTTCCCACTACTGCATTTCTTCAGTCGAATTCCTCTACCTGGAATGTGCGTTGGAGCCTAGACGCAAATTAAAGGAAGACTTGATTTAGAGCTTTAAAAAAAAACCCTGAAACAACCAAGTATTGAAATCTACTGAGTGTTTACGCTTTTCAATACTGCTACTTCAGTATTGTAAAGTAAGAGTATTGCTATAAAACAATGGCAGAAACTTTTCAGTACAATTAATTAGCAGCATCTACAGTGTAGCTTCTGAATCCATGGCAACTCTTACTAGTATTTAGTTCTAATTTTAAATAGCAAGGAAATGATTTGACATATTTTATTTGTCTCTTATTTGTTAAAAAAAAAAATCCTTATAATTCGAACAGAAAATGCAAATTAGCTTTAAACTTTTGATTCCTTTCATTGGTACAGAGTAGAATTATTACAGTGCATTCCTTTTTCAAGCCTCACTGCTTGAATAGCTCCTTTATTGCTAACTTTGAGAAGGAGTCTTTGATTTTATGTGGTCAAAAATGCCTTGTGAGGCTCATATTTTGTGTAAGCTACTTAAAAATTACTGGAGAGCTAGACAACAGGAAGAGTTAGTATGAAATGTTTGAGGACTTCAGACTCCACGATGAGCTTAAGTGCTATAGAAACACTTGGGAACGATGATGAACATTGAGAATGATGTGATCGGACTACATGTTGGCTTATTTTCTTTTTGATACAATTGTGGGTGGTTTTTATTTGGATTTTTTTGAGCAGTTCTGTATCAAGTGATATGCTTGCTTCTACAGTAGAGCTTCTCAAATAAAGCCACCTTCAGAGGCAGTGCTCGTAGAACTCACAGAAGTGCATGCTTCAGTCAGACTTTAGACATGTTAATTCCCAGCAGCGTAAATGGATATGTTTTTATGTTTTCATCAAATATGCAGGTATTTTTAATATTTAACCAAAATGTAACAATCTCCAGCCAGTGCAGTGCTGCTGCAGGCATGAATTCAGGTGACTCTTTTTCCCAGTGTCCCATTCTCTTCATTGATTTAAGTTGCAGATACCTGTGTAGTTACAGAGGACTTTGAGCCAAAATGGTTGATTATCTACATGGGTTCAAACTGCCTATTATTTGCAAGTTTATTTAAAATAGTAAAACGCTGTCATATTGCATGTGAGTGCAGATTTTGAAGGAGAAAAGTAGCATATCAATTTGGGTACTGCTCAAATGAGCAATTTGAGATGCTTGTATAAACCTAATTCCATTGGTTATGGATGTGCATTGTGTTTGGCTTTAAATTCTGTGACTGCATGCTATTTTTCCACACCATTTATAGGAGCACAGTGCCAGTACAGTTTTGATGCAGTTGATTTGGTAACAGAGGAAATGTATATTAAGCATTTTTAATGTGGTTTTCAGCAGACCACATCCAGTCTGTGACTGATAAGCTTTGCCTAAATTTAAGTTCCTATTGCAAGTGATTGAGATCCAGGGCTAAAGAAATATCGTGATGGAGACAAAGAAGAAAGGGACTGAGGAATGCTCTGTCCTTTGTTCTTCGTATGCAGAAGGGAGTGATGTTGCTTTTCTTGGACCCCGCTGTAACGTGCAAACTAAAATGTGGTAAGTGTAAGGCCTGAAAGCTAAAAAGGCTGTAAATGTTAGTCAGGAGCTTAGAACACAGCATCCATAGCATGCCTGGCCGTGAAGACTCTTTGGGTGCTCGATCCATGATACCTTAGAAGTCTGTTGGTACAAGGAAATGCATTTATCATATCATGTAGTCAGTCATCAGGGGGGATTTCTTGGGTGGTTGATTGAGTTGGTTGATGTGTCATGTTCCTGGGCATGGTGACCAAATGTGCTTCTATCCCATGATTTCTTTGTACCCTTGCATGATATAGCGCGAAGTAAGGTCCACAGAAGAACATCAGCATCAGAGTATTCAGTGTGCGTGCATTTTGGCAGGAAATGATGGCCGACTGGTCAGGCTCGCTTCAGAGGCAGCGGGAGGTGCAGTCCGTGTAGGAGGTACCCAGGAACAGTTCACAACTCATTTCCCATTACAAGAGAGGAACGTGGGACTCACTGCTGTGTATCTGCTCACATGACAGCCGTGTCTCCATCGCGTGCCGGGGGTCTCACGCTTGGCACATTTGGGTGCGTGCCAAGGAAAGGTTCACAAGATCCTTCTAAGAAAAGGACAGCAGGAAGGGGGGCCGCAGAGTGCCTTGTCCGGCTGGAACACTGTTGCTTTTACCCATGGCTGAGGAAAGGTGCCTGCAGGTAAAATGGGTTATTCTGCCTCTACGCTTTCAGAGGTTGGACGCTTACTCCTTAAAATAGATGCTTTATCGTCTCAAAAGGAAGGCCAATGCATCAGTAATTCTGGATTAGCTTTTTACTGTCATGCTACAATAATAAACTCTTAAAAGTGGTGTTTTCTAATTAAGGTAGGAAATCTAGAAGTGAGTTCAGAACAAGTCAGTGGATATTGATAGCTCTTCTGATGTGGGAGGAAGTATGTGTTTCAGATGAGAGGATTAATGTTTGTTTGGAGTGAAAACTTGATTGCAAAAATTACCAGGCCAAAAACTTTGAATAAGAATTAGTTTTATAACTGTTGTATGTTTGTATGGAATGTCTTTTATAAACTGATAGGAAAAAAAAATTACTTCATTTACAAACACTACTTTACTCATGGTAGCAACTCTGTACGTCATAGCTGTAGATTTTAAATTGAGGAGCCCTTTTTTGTTTGGTTGGTTTTATTTTTAGTACTTGGCTTTTCATGTGTGGTATCCTGGGTAGAATATAATTGGGTGGATGGATTTATCTTTTACAAAATCTTTTCTCAGTTTTGCTTTTGCTGTTTCTTTCAAGTTAGTCAAATTTCCAGAATGACTTGCTGAGTGTCTTAGTGTTGTAATGGAGGCTTACTGTCATCCAGTCTGGGCAGCTGCTGTTCAGAATAAAGACGCAGAAGATGGGTGCGTTGTACCTCTTCCCACTCCTCTGGTTACTTTGGGGCTGGGGCTGACTCGGAGCCTGTGGGCAGTAGAGAAAAGGTGTGAAATGCCACTCGAAAGGCATTTGGCCAAAACTAAGTTTGTCTAAAGGGACCTGTTAGAGAGGACAGGAAAGGCAGATCAGGAAGGTTGTAAGAACCACCTTCTTGTGCAGCAGTTGAAGCAGCAGCAGGTGCAGCACTTCTTTGTGCTGGAAGATTTATGACACCACTTTAAGGTCTGTATGTTTTCTCATAGTCTTTATGTTGCAATAGTGGGTTTTTTTGCTGCTAATAGGGGTGGAAAGAGACAGGGAAATAGTCAAAGGATCACAGAAGATACTAAATAAAAATAATAAACAAAAATAAAGATATCACAGGTGCCAGTACCACCACAGCAATCGTTTGTCTCAGCAATTTTACGGTGCCACTAGCTCACTTTCTAAAAGATGCTTTGCTCTGGTGATATGGCAGCTCTGCTCCGAGCAGCAGGCAGAATGAACCCAAGATATTGCTGTTCCTTGTGTCATCATTCATCTCTGTCCCTATCTCTGCCTCTCTTTTCAGCTTTCCATTTTCCTCTCTAATTAGAGACTTGAACAACCACTTAAGCCAAATTTTCTATGTTTTGTTGCAGCTAGCTGGTAGCTATAGTGGGAATTTGAATTAAAACTAGGATGTGTCTTTTGTTTTCTTTCATGAGCCTTTTCCTTCCCTCTGTCTTTTGGGGCCAGAAATCAAATTTAAATACAACCTGAGGAAAGAAAATACTGTCTTCTGACAGAGATACCTTGACACAATTATGAAGAAATTGTCATGAGGAGTCTTCTGTCTGCAAGAATCACTTTTTGGTAGCCAAAGTCTAAAGATTAAAATTGCTGTCGTTGAGCATCCAGGTTGAAATCTGAACGTGATTTGATGCTGTGTCACAGACTTGTTTGGTGGTTTGGAGAAAGTTGCCCAGGTCCTTGTCTGTCCATTCCACAGTGACAGTATGGCCATTCTAATTTTTGCAATGTTTCTTGTGCAATTCCCCGGTGATTGTGAAAGCGTTTGGAGGTACATACCTCATTTCATGTCTGCTATCTGTGTAACTGAATGTTAAGGTTTTCAAGAAGTGGGGCTGTGTACTAGAGATTCATATTATGACAGTGCAATTAAGCTGCTGCTGTGCTTCATTAAAAAAAAAAAAAAAACACACACAAATCATAGAATGGCTTGGATTGGAAAGGACCTTAAAGATCATCTAGTTCCAGCTCCCCAGCCACCTTCCACTAGGGCAGGGACACCTTCCACTAGATCAGGCTGCTCAAAGCCTCATATATCTCATGATATATGTATATATATAAATATATATATATTTGAAAAGGCTGAGTAACTCCTCTTGGCTTTAGAAACCCTTCCTAATCCTTGGCACAGCTGCCTTGTACATGAGAAAGAAAATAATGTCATGTTAGTGCTTTTTGAGCTGAAGGACATGACAAAGCTTTCCCTCTTTAGTAATGTGTGGGTTTTTTTCTGCTGAGCTTGATACTTTTAAATTAAATTGCTTGAGCTTTTTGAACTCCTAGGAAAACGAAGTGCTGTGCTGCCTGGCAAGTGTTCTGCCCTATGAGCTTAGCTCCTGGCCCTGGGACTTCTGACTAGATGAAAGAGATCAGTGGGCAGGCAAGGGCTGAGGCTGCGTGTACTTTTGCTGATGGGCCTACAGCTGCCCCAGGGGATCTCAGCAGGGAGTGCTTTTCTGCCAGCCCCATAGCCTTGGGCGGCAAGCTCTGTTCTCCAAACTTAATCAGTAGTTTTGCTCTGAAAAACAGACTTTACTGTTTTTCAAGGCAACTCTGATGTTTTCCAGTTCTTAATGCTTCCTGAAGCAACAGCAGAGCTGGGTGACAGAGAGAAATACTATCCACATGATTTACAATTGTACCCAAAACAACTGTCGGGTATTATCTCTGCCATGTGACGCTCTGCTCTGAAACTTCCCACTTCAAGAGCCCAGATGAGTTGCAAGTGGATATAAGTAATGTGCAAAGGTGTGTTTCATGTAGTGGTGTTTAAAAGTATATCGTCCGTCTCCTGACCTATTGCTTCATGTTGGTTTTCATTTTCTTTAACTTATTTGATACTCTCCTGTTTTTTCATCCTGTTGTTTTCCTGGACCAATACCTGTATCCTGATATTGGGACTGAACCTATTGAATTTTGATTGCATACAGTGGTTTAGTTCGAGATTTGTGTCAGCATCTAGATCTCACTTGAACATCAGTCTGTCACTCCATGGCAACCATGGTTTTCTCTTGGTTTTTAAAACACTTTTATTAGTTTTAGTACTGCCCCAGAAGGTGGTAGGCTGCCATGTGATGATTTTCAACTCTTATCATTTAGTTTCACATGTGAAATTCATCTCATGAAACTTTAAGACAAAATGCATGAGTAATGCTTCAGAGCAGGGATTGCACCACCCTCCCAGCTGAAAGTGTCCTCGTTACTAGTTTACAGGGTTGTACTCCATGATGCTCCTGGAGCTATTGGTGAGCAAGGCATCCTGTGTTCTGGCATCAGAAGGGCACACCCTGCCTGGGGGTGACAGGGAATGCCTGATCTCAGCATTGCCCATCCTTTGGTCACAGCTACCATTTTCAGACTAGTGTGGAAGGGCTTCTACTTCTGAAGCTAAAATGGAGATGTTATCAAGTGTTGATTAAATTAATTTTTTCTCTTAATTTTGATTGTGTGACTCTAGCCAGGTCTCAGAAAGGTGACATGGCTCATTTCACAGCATGACTGGATTCTGCTGTTACTCCCATAACGTAATTGGTTTTCTTTTCCTTTTTTAATTTTAAGAGTTAAAGCATTTAGCTCCAAACTTATAAAAGACCAACGAGTAAAACACATCAGTAAAGAAGTTGTAGATAAGGGTAGGTGGCATAAACTGGATTGGTCAGAGGCTTGCGTTGTCTGTCATTAGTAATCTTTTAAAAACTCCTGTGGGATCCTCTAAAGCACCAGCCATCGCTGGTGTTTGAAAGAGCTTCCTTTCCATGGTGGTCTCTGCCCTGAAACCCTTCGCTGTTGTATTGAGCTACAAAAGCAGCTTCATACCTGCAGTTTCTGTTGGTTGCTTCTGCATGGTTTTTCTTTGGTGGTTTGAGAGGAAGGTGCCTGCCAGCTGTCGGGTCACGGGCACGGCTAGTTCTCTCTGCATGTCCTCAAGCAGTAGTGCGAGCCAGCACACTCACTGACCTTTTCCAGATGTTTTTTCATCAGCTTCCAATATCTGGATTGATGGAGTTTGCTTTCCCTGCCTTTTTAGCCCATTGCAGTCTGGAGCCTGTAAGCCTGCTGTAGTGTCATGAGGGTTATACTGTGATAGGGGCATGGGGAGCTCTCAAACCGTCTGTTTTCTCATTCTCTCTTGACTTTGCTGCTAGCGTATTTGATGGGCCAGGGCTTGATATAATGCCCACGAGCTGCTGAATCAAGCTTGAGCTGGCACTGTTTTATTGTGCTCTTAACCCCATATAGAGCTGTCTGCTCCCTGGGCAGGCAGGAGAGTAGCTGGTGTTTCCTGCTTTGTTCAGGATCACGTCAAGGCCAGCTTTCAGCTGTGGTCAACTTTCAGCACAGATGACCCAGCACTGCGGGTGCCGTGTGCTGAAGAGCAGTGTTTCCAGGCAGGGCCACGGCAGCACCCCTGGGGATGTTCCAGCAAAACGCTGCATGTGGCCTGGGTTGTGGATCCTTTTGATTCTGAGATCTGCGTCAGTGTGATGTAACATATCATAGAATGGTTTGGGTTGGAAGGGACCTTAAAGATCACGTAGTTCCAATCCCCCTGCCATGCGCAGAGACACCTCTCCTTGCAGCTCTTGTGCTTCTTGTCACCCTTCTTTGTCTTGGTCACTGCCTTCTTGGAGCCCTTCTTGAGTGCGGGAGCAGACTTGGCCAGCTCAGGCATTGCAGCAAACACATGTCTCTTGCTCACCAATGAGCAGTGCTAAAAGGAAGCACTGGATATATATATGTATATATATACGCCATCATACATCATAACATGATCTGTGTCCTCTGGAAAGTTTGTTTTGGAAGTTGTGCAAGAAGGATGGGGATGTCTTTTGTTTTTACAGATTATTGTACATATTGATAGAGTCTGGAAAGCATGTGTAACTTTTGTAAAATTATTACTGATGGCTATGATGCAATTCTGCCTTGAAATGGGACAAACTGCATGTTGCAGAACATAAAAAAGACTACGTTTTGAGCCCTGAAAGCCAAGAGCTGGGCACCACAGATGCAATATTTAAAGCGGGCCTGTATAAATAAAAACGAGGATGGCAAAACACTGGAAATCACCTGCTGACCTGCAGGACAAACACAGGCTCCATGGAGAGGCTCAGGGAATCCTGCCTTCAAGCCAGCATTGCTGCTGTGCCGGCGACGCGATAGCTGGACCCGAGGGGGTTATTTGTGCCTCTGGCAAGGAGCTTAGAAACCAGGCTGCGAGCAGGTTTCAGATAGCCGTGAGCTCAAGCCTGCGTGTGCCGTGTTGCACATCCAGCCTCTGCCTGGCCAGCGGGGAATTTTATTTTCAGTTTTACGGAGATGTGGGTGCACAACCCAGCTACCTGGCCTTGGGCAGTTGTACAGCTGGGGTGACCCCGCTCCCAAAAAGTGTAAGGAAAGAAGGTGTAAAAGGAAGGCAATAGGAAATTGTGTCATTTTGAATTGCTTTGGAAGAAAACCCTCCCGCCTGTCCCTTAATGCTGCCTTACAGTTACATGCCTGGAATACTCGTTGTGTATCTGCCTAACTCTTGATTGACAAGTATACAAGATAAGAAACTTTATTAGTTAAAATCTCCTGTGTCCAGATTGACCAGTAATGTCCTGGAAAGGCTTTTAGAGATAACATTTGTAAGGCAATGCTCTCTGGACTCGAAGAGAAAGTGTTTTTCCAGTTAATTTCTGTCTAAGGGTTGGCTGTGATACTTATCCAATTGACAAACCTAGGTTCAGATTTCAGCTTTAAAATATAATTGGCAGCTCAGCAAATTCATAAAATTGATCCCCATTCACACTTATTTTTGGCTTGCGTTAAGAATGTGCCAACCTGGAACTCTAAACTTGACCCCAAGTGACTTTCCCAGGGCCACTGCCCTGAAAAGGAAGCCTGGCAGCAGCGCCTGGGCCCCTGCCAAGACAAATCCCGAGCTGCCGATGTCAGGGCAGCCGCAGCTTGAACCGCAGGTGAGGGGAGAATAAAAAGACGGAATAAAGGGTGGATTTTGTAAAACACCCCCTCTTTCTGAAATCCGTTATTCTAGTGATCCTGCGTTTGCCTCTCACTGCTCCACGTCTGACATGGTTCTAAGACCATCTGAGCTGCCATGTGCACTTTTAGGGCTGCTTAAACATAAAACAGGCTGAAGTTAAGACACACTGTAAACGCTTAACAGCGCGGCGTGTTTCAGCTCCGTGTACGAAGCAGCAGCTAGCAGAAGGCGGCAGAATCGGATCAGCCGGCGTGGCCAAGCCTTGCCTGCGGGTGTGTGAATTTCTTTGAGCCTGCCGGAGCCCCTCTGACCCGGGCGAAGCTGTCTTCGTGCCGAGCAGAGCCGAAACTCGGCCCCACAGCCCTCCACCCCGTGTCCTCGTGTCGGTTCTCTTCGACGTATGGATGAAATGCACGCGATCCCTGCTGATGGGATGGGATCTGTGCGAGTGGAGGGGACTGGCTGGTGAAAGTCAGTCCCCGAGCAGCAAGTCCTGTTTCTGGTGCTGCCACATTGACACCTTGTGGTGGACTCGGCCGTCGTGTTTTTTAAAAATATGTTACTGGTGTGTATGTCTTACAGATGTCAATTGCTAGACATTTCCTAGAGGCATTCCGCTTGGCTGTTTATACTTTTTTCTTTCAACAGCTCTGCTTAAGCTCCCTTGGAGAAATACAAACATTAGAACATCAAACAGCCAAGTGCAGAGGCTGACCTAAACCAGTATCCCCCAAGTACCATGCCCAGTTGTATACCAATATCCTAAAAGATGAACAGAAATAACCACTGGAGAGTATTTTTTCTAATTTTCTACTCATCTAGAACTTGGATTCTCTGCCTTTTTTTTCTGTAAATTGTTATTTTGACTTCAGCTTAAACTGATACTTGCTTTTTTTTTTTCCTCTTTTGCAAGGCTTAAGTATGACCTATATAACCTGAGAAATGTGCTCTAAAGGTTTAAAGATCTTCCATCTGCTTCTTTAAGTGAAACCAGGCCTCCAAATCCAACACGTCACATGTTACATTATGAGCAAAAGGATAATCAAATGCTGAAGTTCTTCTCCGAGAATGTTTCCCTGCTGGAAATAACATTTTTACAAGCTTCTGTATTCCCTTCAGTCTCTTCCTAACAGGACCTCCTGTGGGGAGAACTCGATATTTTTCATTCCGATGATAGTTTTGAGTAACGTTTGTAACTGTCTGCCAATGCTTGTGTATTTTTTGGCAGTAACAAATCATGATCAAGCTTACATCCTTGGTAAAAACTTCTTCAGCATCGCTGTTGGAGCAGTGATCGATTGGACTGTAGCCTTTGCCAGGCTATCCTGGCATTTATGCTTTTGATTTCTCTGGAACTACAGATTGTGGTTTTATTTATGAAGTGCAGTTTGCCATTTACCATTTCAAGTGGTAGAAGCCATCGCATTCCTCTGTGCTTCACCTGCTGCCCCCCTTCGCAAGTGTTGGTTGCTCTTTAGACCTGTTTGGCAGTTCTCATCTCTCTGCAGCTCTTCTGCTGAGAATGCGGGGAGAACATTATTCCTCTAGTAAAACTCAGTCTAATCTGCGAACCAAATCGTCAGACGGTGATGGTATCTTGGTCTTGTCTTTGTGTTCAACGTTGTAGTTCATTCGGTTACTATAGTTGATATGGCTTCTTATTTAGCTGTTTTCTCAGTTGTTTGGAGTCTCTGCAGCTATTAAATTACACATATTAATTCAGCAAGCTAACAGTCGCAGGAGAGCTGGACCCCGCTTTGCCTGGTGTTGCGGATGTGCAGATGGATGGCAGCCACCCTCTTCAATCCCACTGTGCTCAGCAGTACCATTCGGAGGTTCGTCACACCATATGTAATGTACAATACTTGCTTCTACCAGCTCTATGTTTCTTGAATTTTATTTAATGCCATTTTGGTATTCTATAAGAAAATTTATTTCCATATGTCTAGTTTGACTGGGTCTTATGCCATACGTGTTTTGCTGCCTGCTTCTAGTTTCTGGTTTTGTTCTGCCACTCAGTGTCCTAATGCCCATTTGTCTTCTGTATGAAACCAGTAGTGTTAGTAACTCCCTCAAACATACAATCTTGGTGATGATAAGTGAAGGATGAATGTTGCTTTTACAGTAGGATTTCAGGTAGTTAAGAGCCTATGGCCACTGAGTTTCCGCTAGTTTTGATCCTTAGAGAAGAGAAAGCTGTACAAAGTCAGCCACAAGCACCTGTGAATGTAACTTTGCTTCTGTTTCCTTCCCCAAAGAGCTTTTCCTAGGAAGACGGCTTTAAGGTGAAATGAGAAAACAGCCTGAGCATATCAGATTTCTGCCAGGCTGAAATGTCGTGGTTTTAACAACAACAACAAAAAAAAACCTCCCAAACCAATTTTTAAATTAAGAGGAAAAAACAAATTTAAAAAAAAAAATTGAAACCCCTAAAAAACCCTTCAGCTGGAGGGCAGGAGTGAAGGGAGAAATGGGACGCTATCTGGGCTTGAGCAGGAAGAGTACATGGCACAGCAAGGGAGGAGGTGAGAGCCCGGGACAAGGAGGGAGCAGAGAAGTAAAAGGAGCACAAAACGAGTTTGGGGTGGTAGTGGGTGGGGGTGTGGTTTTGCAGAGGTGGAAGGAGAGGGGCTGGGATGGGGAAGCATTTTGTAACTTGTGACTCACTCCATAAAATGTGATGGAAATGCTGAGCCCAGTGAGAATGGGAGGAAAAAAAAAAAAAAACGCGTAGGAAATTGTGTGACATGAAGGAAAGCCAAAGAGGTGGTGCAGTTACGGTGAGCAATTCTGATGCCACCGTTCATCAGCAGAGGCACATCATCTAATTTCCTTACTGCTTTCAAAGGCCTGCCAGCCCTGTGTGCATTGTCCTGGCTTTCTGGCTTGCTGCCTTGTGTATGCTGTCTCCACAAATTGCTGTGTTCACAGGTTTGCTCCATCTTTATGTCCATTTTGATTGCATTTGCCAAGCCAGTACATCTTATAAAGAGTTCCTCTGAGGCTGCTGCACAACTTTGAGGCAGTGAGCCCAACTCAGGATGGAGAAGGGACATGACTAAAATGCTATAAAAATCCCTTCACTATCAATTGCCAGTCATAGAGCTTTCTTAATAACGCTAACGACAATGGTGCTGTAATATTAAACTGGTTTTCTCAAGAGTTCAAAGCATCCCAGTCCCACCAGCATGTAGGAGGTAAACCCTACAGCGGTCTTGTATATATGGGAGTGAACACAGCAGATGTACCCTGAGGCAGAGAGGCAAAGGGCTTGCCGTGGCAGAGTGAATGAGTTACGGCTCCTGGAGTAAAACTGAGATGTTCTGGCTCCTGCACTCGGAGAAAGATAATACCTGAATTGTTGTCTTAGAGGTATGGATGTAAATTACCTGTGTCCAATGGAGGAGTGAGTCTGTTAAAGGCTTTCACCAGCGGCTTTGGGGTTTTTTTTGACTTGCAGAGGTGGTCTGTCACAGTTAGTGAAGCACTGGGCTTGCTTGTTTTTCCCTAGCAATCCAGCATTTTTAAAGAGGAGAGAAGCTGTGAAACATGTCTTGTTCTATGTAGTTGTTTGTGAGTAGTTCAAATGTTTGCGTATAAGTCATGCCAGCTCTTATGGGAAGTGAGTTAAAATTTTAGCAAACTTCTCAGAATAATTGGCAAATACAAGTGTTTGATAGGGATCAAGATGATTATCTACTTCACAGACTATCTTATGGTGGTAATTTTTATGGTATCTGAGCTCACCAAATTAGTAGACTTGTCATCAGTGTTCTGTGAGGGAGAAATTTCTGTATTTAAGGAGAGATGGGAAAGAGATGCTGTGAGCTGCCCAGGGCTGCATTGGGTGCAGAGGACCCCACCCTCTTTCTCCCTTTTTATGCTGAGGAGCTGTTGCGGGAGTGACTTCCACCCAAGACTTTTCAGTGAAATATTTGTATCTAGTTTCCCTAGCCCCTCATAAAGGGGAGGGTCTCTGTGGCTTACTAACATTTTTGGGAAAGGGTGCGAGTAGAGAAGGGAAGAGGAGTCCCTTTTATGACTTTTTTTTATTATTACTGTTATTATTGGTTTTTAATCTTAAAATTAACTTGGCAACTCTGTAAATCTCCCTTCGGAAAGCAGCCCGTCTCCTGGAGCGTTGCTCCTGCTGCGTCCAGCTTCTTCCAAAAGAGTCTTGACAACTGAAAAGCAAAGAACATCAAGGGCTTTCTGAGCCCATTGGGATTTATGGATTCATTTTCAACTTGGTAGCAAGAGCTGGACTTGAAGGCATCTCAGCAGAGAGACCAAATAGCAACAGCCTCCTGCCCCGCCTGTGCAAAAGCTGCCGCCTCCTTTCTGTCAGCAGCCCCTTCCCTTACCTCGGGAGCCAGCAAAGCCAAAAAGAAATCCTCCTGCTTTGGAAAGTGCCAAAGGCTCTGCAGCAGAAACTCTGGACTTCCAAATGCTTGTGCAGTGGTGGAACAACAAAAGAGTCTCTGCTCTCCGTGGGCTCTTGGCCAGTGGCAGAGCTCCCCTCAAGCAGGCAGTGACACAGCACTGCTGCTCAGCTGCCCGTCCAACAAAAGGTCCATGAGAAAAAAACCTCTGATGAGCAGAAGAGCCAAGAGAAATCGAGTTCTTTTTAGCACCAGAGGCTCATTTATTTTCTCAGACACTTTCTCAGCAGAACACACGTTCTGTGACTTTTACTGCAAGATTCCCCAGTAAATATGACAGAAATGAAAAAAAAATAAGTTATTAAACATTAAGAGAGGGTTTTGAACAACCACCAAGTTCCTGTGCATCCTCAAAGGAAAAGGAGAAAAGCTTATGCACGTGTCTCCAGCAAGCCCAGGGTGCTGTATAAAGGCATCGTGCCAATTTTCCTATAGATTTTAAATGTTTTCTGTATTGAAATACGTAATGTACATTCCAGACATAAAAATAAATGTTGATATGTACGGTTATATCCTGCACCGTTGCTGCGTATATATTTTCTGAATGCTGTCATCTGGGACTTGCTCTGTTTGAGTCTGTGGAAGGTATTTTTCTGCTCCACATCGCACTTTCTCCGCAAGCGTATGTATGTGTACAGCTATAGTTGGGAAAGCTCTGGTAGAGCTTGTCAGGCAAGACAAGGGGCCTGCCCTTGCATAGGCACAACATAGGCATTGAATCCATGAAATGTCTCGGGTCACTTCAGTGTGTTAAGCGTGGTGTGTGACGTATTTCAGCACAACTAACGATGGCTATAGAGCTCAAGTACTTTTCAAAGTGTTTCATAGGGTATTTATTCCATAGTTTTGTTTTAATGGCATTTCTTATCTGTATGTAATATGCAGTGGATAAATTTATAAGCCTGGTGATCCAGTTATACTATATATGCTATGATATAATTAGTGAAAAATTCATGACATACGGAAGAAACTGTTTGGTGAAGATAAATCCTACATCTAAACTCCAAATCAGAATTTCTTGGAGCCAACCACATGGCAATAAGAGATTGAACTGATACAGTATACTTATTTCCTGAAGATTCTTTAAACACCACCACCAAAAAAAACCTGCTGATGGTTTCTGGAAGGAAACAGGTCAAACTATCACCACTTTCAAAAAATGCATCATGTGATTATGTTGCTAAAGGTAAATCACTACTCCTCGGTCACCTTTTCAAAAGCAAGAGAATTCAGGGTTGTCAGTGAGGGTCATGTTTAATTCCTGCCTGGGACTAACATCACCGATTGAATTTCAAAGAACCTAACAGATACTACAGAGTCAAACAGTTTATAAATCCCATCCAAATGTTGGACTTGATGAAGCATCACTGCCAAGAGGAATGGAAAAAAAAATTAGAAAATAAACAAAAAAGAAAAAAGATGACATTATTCAGAACAAAGTGTTCTAAATGACCATTTTATAATGTGTTAAAGCACTTTTAAAACATGTCATACTGACATACTTAGTTTTTGGCATTATACCAAAGTTTTTTAGGAAAACTTTAATATTTGAATTATAACCTGAAGAATTCAGTGGAATAATACAGAGATTAGCAGCTTTATAGCTTACTGAAAATCAAACATGTCCCAACAGAACATAGTTTAAATATTTGTAATCATAAATCAGCTGTATAATTGAATTATGGGACCACATTTGGTAATTAAGGATTAAGTCAACAATAGTTTTCTTGCTTGATACAACAGGGACACTTTAAATCTTGGGCTTTTTTTTTTTTATTCCCCTGGGCATGATCTGGGTTTCTTCTTTTTTGAGTTAACAATTTCAAGCCCTCAGTCCACATCAGGATTTACATTGAAAAATACTTCCCTGATTTGACTTCCATTGTGCATGCTGCCTGAGAAAGATACCTGCAGATGTCTTCAAGTGCTCCAGTGTACCTCCACCACCTCTGCTACTGACTCACAGCGTTGGTTTATAAACATGAGATGAATGTTTTGAAAGCTCACTGATACAGGGCTGGGCTTGTGTCAGGCAATAATATGAACCCAAAGATGCTTTCTAGCAGAGAACGGAGCCCTGTGTTAGGGGAAATAGGCCAAATTACTTTTTATGCTAGCTGAGCAAGGAGTCATGGGGTGTCTATGGAGACCCCTCTACTGGGAGTCATGGACTGTTGTTCTTTTTCAGTAGTTGAAGAAGAGGTTAGGCCTTAAAAAACGTCTAGTGTGTCAAGGCATTAAGGAAGATCTATGTCATCCTGAACTCAGTCACCAATGAGGCTCAGATGCTGACAGCCTAGTTGCCCTGAGCCCTTCCTTTCACTTCCATGGGAGGTGAACGAGATCCCACTGCAGTGAACAGCAGCCCTTGCCTTGACTTGACCCGTGCGTCATGCCTGGTTGATGCTTTGACTTGTGCTCCTGGAACAGCTATAATCCTTGCCATAAAGCCCTCTAATAACACTTAGGTAAGCCTCAGAGTAGCATCTTTTAGCCCCAGGACTTGTGCTTGTTGGGAAAGGTTTGCGCTGGAGGCGTCACAAGTTTCTATGTCTTTGAATCAGTAAAGTCAAGCTAGCGATATCCTTGATGTCAGGGTACAAAGCCGTGACATAGTTCACCTCGCTACAAGAGAAAAGGGAGCACAGGTGCCTGTGTATGTTCATTTGCTGGGCAGAGGGTGGCCTTGCAGCTGGGGTGGGCCAGTAGTCACTGTAAGAGGCATCAGGATAAGCGTGGGCTTCCTGGAAGAAGCCGAGTCCATTGCTGGAGTCTAAGAGAAAGGGCTGCTGTGGGGGCTGGCTGGGGAAAGGGTGCTGCTGCTGGTGCTTGCTGTACGAGTGAAGCAGGTCAGGGCGAAGAGCTGTGGACTGTGGCAGAACATGGTGCTGAGTCTCCAGGGCCCGTTCTTGCTGAGCACTATCAGGGAGGCAGCGGCTCCTCTGACCCAGCCTGTGCGTGCTGCAGCGCTCCTGAGGCCAGCTGTGCTCTGGGCCCATTCCACCTCCTGCCAGCACCAGGTGCTGGAAAGGGCATCCTGGTAGGCAGCTGTGGTCCCAACTGTGGGGGTGATGGAGCGAGTAGGGGTTGTGCCCGAGGTCACCGCAGTGATGAGGGCTTCCTGTCACCTCTCTATCCTGAGGGATAGGTATGGGCTGATCATAACCATATGTGTCATCGCTGATGGAGAGCGCTGACATCTTCTCCAGGAGCATCTGGCCTGGCAGTGGCTCTGGCTGCGGCAGCTGCTGCTCCAGCCCCAGCCCAGCACCGAGGCCACCAGCCCAGCTGCCGGGCGGATGCTCAGGGCGGCTCCCCCGGGACCACTCCGGGGCGCAGGACAGCCCGGTGGGTTCCTGCGGTGTTTCCGTGCGGGTGCTGGGGGGTGCAGGCTCTCCTCCCCCAGCCCTGCGCTGCGTGGGGTCGCGCTGCTCCGCTGCTCCCCCCAGGATTAACGGGGCCCTTACCTTGGCCCTGAGCTCATCGGCCACCGAGAGCTGCGCTTGATGTGGTCTCTCTGGGTGGTAAAACTTGCATTTATTGCCATAGGTGCATTTTTTACCTGAAAGAATCAAAAAAAAAATCAAACAGGAGGTTGTCACAAGCACCCATGTCGATTAACATGCTCGTCACTTCTCCCCAGTGCTGCGCGTTTGCAAGGGTGGGGTGAGGACTAACAGCAAAGAAGGGAAGTGCCATTTTCTAATTCAGTGGTTTTGGCTCCAGATTTAAATATTCCTGACCTAAACAGCAGGGTGAAGCAGCAGTGAAAGGAAGGTTCTGCTATTTTTGGAAGTGTTTGAAATTCATCTATGTTCTGGTCGCTGCACTCAGTGGGCTGGGAGACCTACTACCACTACACCAAGTTGCTCTAAACCTCATCCAACCTCACCTTGAACACTTCCAGGGATCGGGCATCCACAGCTTCTCTGGGCAACCTGTTCCAGTGCCTCACCACCCTCATTGTAAAAAATTTCTGCTTTAGATCTAATTTAAATCTGCCTTCTTTCAGTTTAAAGCCATTGCCCCTCATCCTGCCACTACATGTCCTTACAAAAAGTCCCTCTCCAGCTTTCCTGTAGGCCCCCTTTAAGTACTGGAAGGCTGCAATAAGATCACCCCGGAGCCTTCTCTTCTCCAGACTCAACAACCTCAGCTGTCTCAGCCTGTCTTCATAGGAGAGGTGCTCCAGCCCTCGGATCATCTTTGTGGCCCTCGTGTGGATTCACTCCATCTCCTCCACGTCCTTCTTGTGTTGGGGGCCCTAGAACCGAACGCAGCATTTCAGGTGTCTCGTGAGAGGAGAGTAGAGGGGCAGAATCACCTCCCTGGAGCTGCTGTCCATGTTTAAGATGAAGGAGCCATAAACAGCTGCTGCCTTTGCTGATGCTGAAGCCGCTTAATCAGGAGAGGAAAAAAGCTTCACCTGTTTGAGCAGCCCAGAGCTAAGTCTCTACCACATGAAGCAGGACAGCACGTAGCAACCACGCTTGCCCCTAGCTGAAGGAAAGCGCCGCTGGGAAGCAAGGGGCAGAAGGAAGAGGGGCAGTAGTTCACAGCACGGGGAGAAACCCACCATAGGGGCAAGGCTGCCATTTTGGTTCAGGAAGCACTGGGTTTTTGCTGAGGAAGTTATTAAGAGTTGGTCCATGCCGGCCTAACGGATCATCAGGAGGCATAAACCTGGAAAAGGAAAAAGTCACAGGGGTAACAAAAATACCTCCAGCTTTTGGAGCTAAAATGCCATCACTGCTTGTGGCACAAGCTTAGGGCAGAAAACCCTTGTGATCCTTTTGTAGCCTGACCTTCAGGAATCAGGCTGAGCTATGAGACACAGTGCCTTCCTGCCTGCCAACCCAATACTTCAGCTTCATGTAGTTGTGTTTTCCTAATAACTTAAAACAACTGGGAACACGTGGTGGCTTGGCATAGCTCTGGTCAGACGGCAGCCCCAGCTGTTACAGCATTGCTTCCTTCTTCTCTGAAGCAGCAGCAGCGAACTCTTCTGTGGTCCCAGCACTGCAATTCTCACCGGCGGCTCCCTTCCACAGCAAACTCACTTTTCTCTTACTAAATACTTGTAGGAGAATGAGGATTAAAAAGCCAGCAGTTATTTCAGAGCTACACCTGATCAGGCGCATGGTGTGATAAACAAGCCCAGGCTTTTTCAAGGATTCAGTAAAGGCTTCCTGCTACAAGGCCCACAAAAATGCTCAGGCAAAAACTCTTTACTCTTCCATGCCAGTACCTGAATGGGATGCTTGAGGAAGAAAACTAACCAGCATCTCCGGGCTCATTTGCAAATGAATCTGCAGTGCACCCACGCGTGGAACAACTCTCTGTCCACGAAGGCGGGAGGCAAAAGGAATTTGTTCATCTGCACCCACTGAGGCACCACCAGGGATTTGTTCATCTGCATAATGGGACTGAAACCTCCAACTTCAGACTGTGGTTTTTGAAAGGTTCCCAAAGCTGTGCAAGAAAGTCTCACTGAAACTATTCAAACAAGCTTCAGAATAACAGCTAGACTTTCTGAGGGCAGGGTTCTGAAAAGGCCAGGCAATCCCTACATGTAGGAAGGAAAATCTCATATAAATGTTTGTAACCAGTAAGTAACTAGGGAAGAAGCCTGGTGGTATTTGGAGATAATGAACTGGAGCTTCGAGATATAAGGTATGCTGATGTTCAGCGACTGCGTTTCTGTGAACAACGTTACAGGGAAACTGAAACCCAGTGCCAAGAGCTCCCATCCAATTTTGGTGGTGGGAGAGACAAGTCTCCATCCTGACCCACGGACACTGCTGCTGCGTGAGGCGACTTCCCTGCTCGCGCCCATCCATGCACACTGGATGTCTCCAGGTGTGTTTCGCCAGCCAAACTGGTGGCTAAAGAACACCTCTGCTAGTAGGAAACTCAGACAAGGTCAGCATGTACAGACTGAGGAGCACAGCTCAGCCTCACAGGCACGGTGCAAGTGCCTTAATGGAAACCTTCCACAATGGGGATAGCTAAGGGGGCAGAGAGGCCAGCTTTTCATCTCTCTTCTAGGAAGTTATGATTAGAAAAGTATAGGAAAAAGGGCTGTTGTGCCTTATAGGGGAATTAAAAATACTGCCAGATAGCCAGCCTCCTCTCACTGATTTAATTCTGTTATTCTGCTACAAAATAGAAATCAAAATATAGCAGGCCTTGGGTTAACATCCCAGTTTGGATTGGAAAGAAGCAAAACTGACCACTGATGTTGCCTTTCAAATAGAGAAGTTCGTTGAAGGTGACATGGGGGGTTTAAGACCAAAGCTGAGGGAGCAGAAACTAAAGAAATGAGATAAGAAAACCTGCGGTAAGTTCTTTTCAGAAAAAGGCTCACGTACTCTGCTACGGGTGGGAGGAGCATTGATGTTGGAGCTGGCTGGGGCCATAATGTGTAAATTCAAACCGTTTAACAACAGCTGCCTCTTACCTGTTACTGACAAAAGAGTACATGAGTAGTCGCTGCTCAATAAACCATTTCCACTCGGGGTTTTCATTCTGGAGATCCCGGTAATGGTCATTGGAAACAATGACTCCGTCTTTCTCATAAGCAACTTTCACGATATAGCGATCATCATAGCAAACCACCCTCTTGCCTTTCACCTTCCGGGATGGGGTGTACACAAGGATCGATTGCTTTTCAAGCTCTTCAAGAATGTGCTGATCTGGTGGGGACATTGGCAGAAATAGAAGGGAAAAAAGAGCTTAAAACGGAGAGACTGATTCATTAATAATGACCAGGTCTCAATTGTGTGCATGTTTAGGAATCTAAAGATGTTTCAGCACTTTAGGCAAGTTACGGTGGTGTGATTTTCAGACTCAATGATATCCGGTGGTTATTTGGCAACTTGAAAATTAGGTCTTTTACAAAAGCACCTGCTTGTAAAATTTGAGACCCTCTTTTTTTAAGTCTTACCTGTGAAAAGATGGCTTGAATTCTACACCAGAGGCATACTGAAACCCTGTGGTTCCCTTTTACCCCACTAGATGCTAGAAGGCTCATAACCAGCCCCGATATGAAACTTACTTGGAGATAAAATGTGCCTGATAAAATAAATGAATAAACAAACAAACACAAGTCTTTGGCTGCCATTGAGGACACTCTGACTTCTTGTCGTTCCTGCTGTGCAGAAAGGCGGATCCCCAGCTGCCTCATCTGCAGCCGCTAAGCTGCTGGCACAAATCTGGCAGATCTGTTTCCATACAAACTAAGTCTCACCACCCTCCACGGATTCCAGCTGATGCACTTCCTTCTCCTGGAAGAGGAACCCGTGTAGCTCCTCTATCAGGGTAATAGGCTAACAGATAATAGTCACGCAGTAGCGAACATTTCAGATACTGCTGCCTTTGGATAATGTATGCAATGATGTCGTCATCTCCTGGCTGGCCGTAAAAGCTCTGCAGACTCATTGTGAGCTGATAAACTCCTTCTTTAACTAACTCGGCTGGCAGCAGCTTGTGCTTGTACAGCAGAGGGCTCAAAGCAGCATAACAAAGCCTTGTGAGCAGTTTTAGCTGCGAGCCAGGAGTGTGCAGCAATAAATTAATGACTTCTTTAAGTCATGGAAACCTGATACAGAACTTGCACTGTGCTTGTCTTTATGGGGCAAAACTGCACTGGAGTCTTCACATCCCCTGTCTCCAAACTCCACCTAATGGTTGCCATGTTATGCCCGTGTTATACCTACCTGCAATGGGACAGTCTTGTCGAGGGGGCTCCTTTCTCCAGAGTGGGACAAAAACCTTGATGTACGTGTGCCCCCTCTCTCGAAACCAATCCACCGCCAGCTGGATCCCCCAGCAGGAGAACACCTCTTTGTTTCCGTGGCTGTAAAAAAGAGGAGGATGGTGAGGCAAAGCTTTCAGTAAGCTTCCAGTTCTCTTCAACTGAATCAGTAGTGAAAAGGCAAAACAAACAACTTTTTACTTTTGTGTCTTTCACTAGTTTCCAAGAAAGCAACCTGGCAGGGTGTCCTGCTTGGACAGACTCAAACACCACCTCCAGCAGAACCTGAAACTTGTTATCTGAAGCAGTCTAGACACTTAAAAATAGAGGTATCCCATCCCCGACTTCTAGGATCTGCCTGCTACCCAAGCCTGTTGCTGCCATCTGTATCTGATGGACTTGGGTCCTAAAGTACCAGCAAGATCTTAGTCTGTGTCAGATCCTTCAAGTGCCTTGTCTGGTAATGGTTTGAGGAGGGAGAATGTCTTCCATCAGGAACAGAAACCCCAGAAGCTCTCCCATGAGAAACAAAATGTGAGGATTATGCTTCTGTGGTAAGAGTGATGTTAAAGATTTTAACGGCTGAAGTGGCTGCAAGTGTGACCTCAGGTCATTCAGCTGCCAGCCTCTTTTGGAAACAGGAGTCAAACCATGGGAGAAAGAAAACTGTAAGAAGCAGGATGGGAAATGTGGAGGGCACCAGAAAAGGGACAAGACCTCAGTGGAGATGGCCAAAGACACTTCAAATCCATCTTTATCTTGCCCTAATTGGCCAATTTTGTCTTTGTTGCACAGAGAGGCAGGAAAGCCCTAGAATAGTGCTGTAGCAAAGGCAGGCAAGGTGAGTTCCGGAGAATTATTGATATTCAGAGCAAGACACAGAAAACAACCTCAAGAAAAACAATTAGAGGTGATATATCCTTCATAAGTTCTGCCCGCCTCCCCCCCCACCCTTGAAAGTTCTTATTGCTTGTCATTCTTTTATCTAAACTTTTACTACAGTGTAGTGCATGTGCAAAGAAAGGTAATTTGTTAACTACCTCTGCACAAGGAAACAAAAATAAACTCTACACAAAGGTCCTAAAACAGATAAATGTTCTCACAGTATCTACAGAAATCTCATCCTTGTACTTTGAGCTTTCTGGATAATATCACCTCAATGTCACTCACACTTTTACCTCTGCAAAACGTACCTGCAAACGACTCTCTCAGTTACTACACGTACCTGCAGTGACGGACCAGGTGAGGACGATGCCACAGTCTTAAATGCCTCTTCCTCCACCGCCCCCCCCAATACCCCCCCATCCCCGGAATTCCTGTCTAGGTTTTGCCTACATCAGTCTCATAACCAAAGCTCCATTTTACACCTAATAAAAGTTTCAGTGCTGGAATGGTGACCACAAACGAGAAATAGTACAATTTGGATGAAGAAACTTTTTTTTTTTTATTAATAGATACCCAGGCAATAGAAAGTCTTAAAAAAAAAAAAAAAATCCCACCAATAATAAATGATCTGAAGTGCTTGACAGATCTAATCTCCATTCTAGAACAGCTGTTTTGTTTGGGTTTAAAGGATAGGATCTACCCAGGATACAAGCATAAAGTCACCTAGACAGATGAACTGAAAGTTCAGAGGACTTTTTCAGATAACTGCCTTTAAAAGGAAGCCTAGCTACATCTTTAATGCTACGATTCAAAGTTCAACAACAACCTACCTTAACATTGACTACTCATATATATAACCCTGTTAGCTTTAGGAAAACAATTTCGGACGTACCTCCAGTGCAGAAGGTAAAACATTCAAGCAAAAGTGATTTTCGGCCAAAAGGACACACAGAACAAGTGAGAGGAGGCACTTGGAACAGTTTCTCAGCATTAGCACTTACTCCAGTTGCTGCTACATCGCTACAGCCAGACCTGGGGAACGTGTATCTAAAATAGTAGGTACAGGCACAGTGTGCTGCAGTGTCAGTGCAACTGAACACCAATGTCTGCCGTGCAATGGAGCGGGGGCTTTAAAGCTTTACGTTCTCCTACGTGGTGAATTTGTGTTGCCTGGCTCCTATCAGTCACCTTCCCCAGGCACCCCCATAGCTCACAGACTGTAACTGAGTCCCATCTCTCTCCCTCCTGCCAGCAGCAGGGTACATCGCACTTAGGTGACAGATCAGCAGGGCCCACCTGTCAGAAGCCAAAGCAGAAATTTTGCCTGGCTGTGACTCCATAATTAGCATGAAGTGGTTCCTTTTTCAACTGTACAATTCCAACCCCTTTGAGGAGTTTAGTCAAAACAATTTCTTTTGAAAACTGCGAATGGCACCATCTCCACCTGGTTGTGACACAGCTTTGGCTGCTGGCCTAGGAAAAGACCTCTGTACCTATCGTAGCTTATAACTAAGCGTAAGTACAAGCAGTAGACTAGGAAGCCTCTTTGGTGTGCAGTGAATAGAGTTATGACAGGTCCTTTTTAATATTTATTGCATCATTTAGGTTTGAAGAGACCTTTAAAATCGAGTCCAACTGTAAACCTAATACTGCCAAGTCCACTGTTAAACCATGTCCCTAAGCGCCACATATACACATCTTTTAAATACCTCCAGGGATGGTGACTCAACCACTTCCCTGGGCAGCCTGTTCCAATGCTTGACAATCCTTTCGGTGAAGATATTTTTCCTAATATCCAATCTAAACCTCCCCCGTGCAACTTGAGGCCATTTCCTCTCATCCTGTTACTTGTTACTTGGGAGAAAAGACCAATACTCACCTCACTACAACTTCCTTTCAGGTAGTTGTAGAGCACAATAAGGTCTCCCCTCAGCCTCCTTTTCTCCAGATTAAACAACCCCAGTTCCCTCAGCCGCTCCTCATAAGACTTGTGCTGTAGACCCTTCACCAGCTTCGTTGCCCTTCTTTGGACGTGCTCCAGCACCTCAATGTCTCTCTTGTAGTGAGAGGCCCAAAACTGAAAACAGTGTTTGAGGTGCAGCCTCACCAGGGGGACAATCAATTCCCTAGTCCTGCTGCCCACACTATTTCTGATACAAGCCAGGATGCTATTGGCCTTCTTAGCCAACTGGCCACACTGCCGGCTCATACTCAGCCAACTGTCAACCAACGTACCCAGGTCCTTTTCTGCCAGCCACTCCTCCCCAAGCCTGTAGCGTTGCATGGAGTTGTGGTGACCCAAGTGCAGGTCCCAACACTTAGCCTTGTTGAACCTCATACAGTTGGCCACGGCCCATTGACCCAGCCTGTCCAGATCCTTCTGTAAAGCCTTCCTACCCTCAGGCAGATCAACACTCCTTGGTGTCATCTGCAAACTGTACTAAGGGTGCACTCAATCCCCTTGTCCAGATCATTGATAAAGGTATTAAACAGAACTGGCCCCAGTACTGAGCCCTGGGGAACACCACTTGTGATCGGCCACCAGCTGGATTTAACTCCATTCACCACAACTCCTTGGGCCAAGCCATCCAGCCAGTTTTTTTACCCGGCAAGCACATGCCCATGCAAGCCAGAAGCAGCCCATTTCTCCAGGAGAATGCTGTGGGAAATGGTGTCAAAGGCTTTAGTAAAGTCTAGGTAGACAACATCCACAGCCTTTCCCTCATCCACTAAGTGGGTCACTTTGCCATAGAAAGAGATCAGATTAGTCAAGTAGGACCCACTTCGCATAAACCCATGCTGACTGGGCCTGATCATCTGGTTGTCCTGTACCTGCCATGTGTACGTCAGGCTGATCTGCTCCACAACCTTCCTCAGCACCAAAGTCAGACTGACAGGCCTGTAGTTCCCCAAATCCTCCTTCTGGACCTTTTTGTAGATGGTTGTCACATTTGCTAACCTCCAGTCAATTGGGACCTCTCTGGTTAGCCAGGACTGCTGATAAATGATGGAAAGTGGCTTGGTGAGTGCTTCCACCAGCTCCCTCAGTACCCTTGGGTATGTGACCCATCCGGTCACATAGATTCATCCGTGTGTAAGTGGTGTAGCAGGCTGCTAATCATTTCCCCTTGGATTATGGGGCTTCATTCTGCTCCTCGTCCCTGTTTTCCAGCTCAGGGGCTGGGTACATGGAGAACCAACTGGTCTTACTATTAAAGACTAAGGCAAAGAAGGCATGAAGTACCTCAGCCTTTTCCTCATCCGTTGTCACTCTGTTCCCCCCACATCCAATGAAGGGTGGAGATTCTCTTTAGTCCTCCTTTTGCTGTTAATATATTTAAAGAAATATTTTTATTATCTTTTACAGCAGTAGCCAGATTAAGTTCTAGTTGGGCTTTGTCCATTCTAATTGTCTGCCTGCATAACCTCATGACATCCATGTAGTCCTTCTGAGTGGCCTGACCCTTCTTCCAAAAGTCATAAGCTCTCCTGTTTTTCCTGAGTTCCAGCCAAAGCACTCTGCTCAGTCAGGTTAGTCTTCTTCCCTGCCAGCTTGTCTTTCGGGGAAGACATCTTTCACCAGTTCCTGTACCTTTAAGATTTCCTTCTTGAAGAATGTCCAGCCGTCCTGCACTCCTTTGCCCTTCAGGACTGCCTCCCAGAGGACTCTGTCAAGCAGGCTCCTAAACAGGCCAAAGTCTGCCCTCCGGAAGTCCAAGGTAGCAGTTCTGCTGAGCCCCCTCACTTCTTCAAGAATAGAAAACTCTTCTCATTTTATGATTGTTATGTCCAAGATGGCCTCCAACCATCACATCACCCACAAGTCCTTCTGTGTTTGCAAAGAGAACTAGCAGTAGCCTTGCTAAACCATTCTGCCCACTTCCCACGGATAGGCTGGCAGATGGCTACGTTTCTAATTACATCTGATGGAAACGCAAAGTGTACTGAGACATCTGACTAGAGAGACCAGCTGAAGGCAAGGTTATTTTCCATTCCATTTCTATGGATAGGCTAATTGGTGATTGGATACTGCTAAATCACTTACTTGCTTTACTACCCTGGGGCATAAACATCCTTTTCAAAATCTTGTGTCCTGCAATGGGCACTCAACACCACTTCTGAAATGCTCCAGAAAACACCAGTCCCAAGGCAGAAATACAAATGCTCAAGATGCTTTTCTCCACACAGGCAACTGACTCTCCAAGCTTCAACTTTTTGACAGCTTCATCCCTAAACCGCTACTTCTCCTGCATTTTTGTGGTTGCCAGTATTGATGATGTTTTCCCAGCAAGGAAGCCTAGCATACCTTTTCCCTGACTTCTGCAAACAGCCCTTCTCTGTCTGACAGCAGTAAACAAAAAATGTTAAAATGATGATACCGAAAGCACTCACCAAGCCCATCCTGTTAGCCAAAGTAAACGCCATTCATCAGCACCACTTTGAAAGGCATTCAGAAGAGGAAGGCAGCTCTTTTAGGCTGCATTGGTTCAGTACGAACTGAACTGACAATATTTCAACTGTTCAATGGTCTTCTCTATCATGCAAGTAGTCTTCAACTTTATCAAGACAGAGCTTGGGGATGTCCGAGAAGACCTGTAAAACCTTTCCCTTTCTGAAACTCAAAAGTACTTTACATTCCTCTAATTGTTTTCAGGTGAAAGACAAGGAATCCATGGCAGAACACCAGCCTTCAATAATCTAGCAGGTAAACATCTCTTGGACTCACATTTTGGAAATTATTCTACAAAAATATTTCAATTTTACACACCAGAAGCACAGGTGGCTTCTTGAAAACCCATTTAGGTGGCCATATGGTCTAGCAAAGCAATATGACCTGCTAGCTCAAGCCATTTGCTCCACATTTGTTTTAAATAATCTCTGTCTAGCAAGCTCCTGTGCATGGGCTGGTGTAGCAGGATGAACTCATAGCTTTCCCAGAGTACTACGAGCTCAAAACATGCACTATTTCTTTAGGCAGCAACCTACTCTGGGCCTCCTGCTAAGCAGCAAGGGTGCATCTTCTGCCATCTTGGAAACAACGCTGTTCTCTGCCTTGTCGACCTCTGCGTGCTTGAAAAAAGCCCTGGTAAATTGGTGAGGACAAGGTTGTTCCAGAAGAATGGCGCACATGATCAGTCAGGGGTAGTATTGCCTGTAAGACGATGAAAGGGTAGGTGCTCAGCTCAGCCGCTCTGCTGGAATGGGTGCTCGTTTCTTTTGCGGAGAGGCAAGAAGGACACCCCGAGGAGGGTCTAAGGTGAAAACAAAAATGGGGGCAGGAGATCCTAACACCTGGCTACTGAGCTCATGATGCAGCCAATGCTAAGCGATTTTGCTCTGTTGTGCATTTCTGGCTCCTCATGAGCTGTCCTGCCTGAGGAACCCCTCATTTTTGGATGGGCTTTCTCCCTTCATCCAGAAGATGGCATAATGTGCTTGGTCTCCAGTTGCTCTGGATGTGCTTGTCCGCTTTGTCTTCTAAGCAGAGAAGATGTGGTCTCATCTCGCCTCACACCAAAGCTAACCAAAGGAGGAAGCCCTCCTCTGCCCTGTCGCAACCTGCAAAGACAGGCTTGGCCAGGCTGAGCAGGCAGGGAAGTTAAAAAGAGAAAACTGGAGGATAGCCAGAGCATCCTGGACTCTCGACTGCCGGGGCCTCTGGACATTCGTAATGCTCAGGCAAACAGAGGCCAATCGATGACTGTCTTTGACCTTCCCACCCATGTGGATGTGTCAGGCTCCTCATCAGTAAGAGTGCTTTCACAGCATCGGGACACTGCTTAGGAAACATAATTGGCCAGGATGGGTTGCTATGACATTTCCCAGAAATAGAATTAATTAAGGGGGAAATAAGACTATTCAGTACAAGTCAATCATCAATTCCCTGATATTTCCATAAAAATGAAGCCAAACCAAAAAAAACAATGAAAATATATGAAACAGGAACATTGTTGGGGTTTACTTGCAAGTCAAAACAGCAAAACTGTGATGTTGTTAGGAACCATAGTCACCCATCCTTACTTTCCCTCTCCTTCCTAGATTAGCTGGGCTATTCTCTCTATAAGTTCATCAGTTTTTCCTGGAAACACCTTGGCATACAGATTTAGAAATCCTAGGTACCCGTTTGAAAAGGCAGGGAAATATCAATGGCGAACTAAAAGAGAGTGACTGCTGAATCACGCTGCTGCAAACAGTAGTGGTTAGCTAGGTGTTGGCTCATAAAAGGTCAAAACGCAGAGCGAGCCAGTGATTGCATTTGGCGTGTGTATTTACAGGCATGGAGACAGCAGGTCCTTAGAGGCTGTCCCTCAGCCAAAGAACAGGAATAAGCAGTGGTTCGTACATTATACACCAAATACGTCAACGCACCTCTCACCTGAAGGAAAAACATACTTCAAGCCGTCAGCTTTAAAATTCAAAAGCTTTGGAGGAAGAGGGATCCCTTTTAGGAAACAGAGCTTACCTCATTGCAACATTGCTGCCGTCGATCACAATGGGTCTCAAGTGATCAGAAGAATCACTGTCATCTTCTCGAAACCACTTCGACCCTGGTGAAGTGCTACACGATCCACGGGCAACAAGTTTCAGCAGGGAAGGTTGAGCCTGGGTCTCCAGAGCTTGAGGTTTGCTCCCCATCCGAATCAGCTCTTTCAGCACATCATCCTCCAGGGCCTCTTGGCCCAGGTTCTCCAGCACTTTGCAGATGTCCTTCTTGCCATAGCCCAGCTTACAGAAAAAATCCAGCTTGCTCTGGTGCACTTCCACCCCTGCCGTAGAAACTTTTCTGGAGCATGGTGGCACTGGCTTGCTAGAAAGTGAACTGGCCAGTGCCATCTTAGCAGGCATTTGCGTTCCTTTACACTCAGTGCTCCTGTCTTCCCAGCCTCATCCAACAGGCATCAGTTTTAGGTGGGGGAAAGACTAGAAAACAAAACGCCAGCGTTAAGGAAGAACGTGCAATCTCAGTTATTTGCCTACTGCACAGCAAAGAGACACTACCCGATCAGCTGCCTTCTCTCTGGAGAGACTGTCCAGTCTTCTCTCAATGTTTCAGCATTTTTCCGGTCCACTCTCATTTATAAAAGCTCTGGAGCGTCCCATGCAGTGTTTGTCGCTCTCCAGGCGTTATGTCAGACAGGTGTCATCCTACTTCGTGAGCCATGCAAGCCTGCCTGTACACAGACGCGCCGTATGCGTAAGTTTGTTCTTCAGACTTACCTCACAGGAAATGATATAAAGGACAGTGTAACTGGGGATTTTTAATTTGCTCAGTGTGGTTTGTGAGCCGCAGATAAAAATCTGTCCAATGTTGTTGGATGAGCTCAGGTGCCATAGCAACTCAACAAGTACAGCACATTTCATCGAGTGATTTTAAGGAAATGTGTTTTTTGCAAAGTAGCTGGGAACTCTGAACTTTTTTTTTTATAGTTTTGTCTTTCCTAGTATGTGTCTGTCTGTGTATACACAGACATACCTTCTGAAATTTTGTCACTCATCTGTTCCAATGATGCCTGACTTACTCTTTTCCTGTTATTCGCGATTTCAGTGAGAGCTTTTATACTCAGAGAAGCAGCTTGTTTTTTGAAATCTGCTGGGGCAGTGGTTGGAAGCAGGCAATCTGAAAAGTGGTTTCGGTTTCACTTAGGTTTATTGTCAAGATAAATTGTTAATTCAGAAATGAGTGTGCAGAAGTAGCAGAAAGCTACTTCAAGCTTCTCCAGAACTGCACTATTTACATTTCTGGTCTACCCAGTAAACGAAGGTGATGGGCAACATATGCAGGCATACCCAGAGCTGCTTCAGCCCAACAAGTGTGACGAGCACGACAGAGACGTGGTGACTACTCATCCATCAAGCCAAATATCTTCAGTCGCTGTTGGCGTATTTGCACAGAAGTTTCTCTCGCCACATCTCTTCAATTACTGGGGCTACCTGAATAAAAGCTCTGACTGATTGTTCCACCCACGTGTAGGATGTAAGGGCGGACCTCTTCCCTTCATTAACTGCGGCCAGCAAATGACGCAGAATTAACTGACCAAACAACTACCTCCATGACGAGCCCAGAGCCACAACCACATTGCACCACTGGCTCCCCCTTCCCAGCTTGCCCTGCACGCCACCAGCCTGTCATCCACTCCCTGCCCAGAGGTGGGCTGCCCCAGCAGCTCAGAAGCCAAAACCATCTGGAGGAAGGCACAGAGTGACTGGAGACAGAGGGACGGGAGAGGAGCCTGAGTGCAGCTCCTCCTCAAGATGTTAAGGACTCCCTGCGCTATGGGGAAGAAACCCACACTGGGTTCAGTTAATTTAAAACTTCAGCAGGAAAAAACTGATAGTTAACAACCTCACCTCATACAACTTTGATCTTTACTTTTCTACGTAGCCTTATAACTTTCAGGTATTATTCTCCGGAATAAATCTGGCACTCTCTTAAAAGTGACAAACAGCATCAGCAAAATAAAAAGCACCTTACATACATAAGGGGAAAGCAGTTAGCATGTACGTTTTTCTATCTAAACCAAAATGTTGCTTATTTTAGCCTGTGGGCTTGACTGGTTTTCCTCACAGTGCACTCCACAAGTGTAGCAGTTTTTATATCTCATCTTTGTTTTTAATTCATGGACTAAAGATGAAAAGGTATTTGCCTGCTTTTTCATTACTGAAATGGTTTCTCAGCTTTGAAATAACTACTCTCTGAACTGAAATCCATTAATGCATCTTTTTTAACCGAATGTAGCTGAAGCTGCCACATAGGCTAGTGATGTAGCAAACCCCGCTTCCAGGTGTGTAGTCAGTGGCTCCAAACACTTAACACGCACTACTTGATTTGATTTTATGTCTAGATTATTTTGATGAATTATTGTAAGTGAAGAATTTCAGTTGCTATCTGTCCTCAGGTTGAAATGAAAACATTTAACACATATTTTAATAGCTGTCACTATTATTTTTTAGACCTGTACTTCTATATATTCTGATGCTTTTTTTATATATATATCAGAGCAATTTCCCATATTAGCATCACATTGCGTTGTGTGCATGTTTCTCCTGGATTTCCTCAGAAAGTAGGTTCAATTAGATCCTTCAGAATTTTACCAGCCAGCTTTCCAGCTGCAGAGGGTGCAGAGACCACATCTGTCTCGCATGCGGTGACAGCAGCACACGCGAGCACATGCTGGATGAAGACTGCTCACCACATCACTTTTCCAGCCCCACCCCAGGAAGCCCCGAGCCCGTGGTCCACATCTGCGCACTTTGCACCCTGGCACGCAGAGACAGTGTTTCCAGGCTTGGCCCTTCCGTGCGCCCTTTGGCTTGGTGAGCCAAGGCAACGCATGGGAAGCGCTGAGCTCTGGGCTGCTGCCTGGGGTTGATATGACGCAGTATCAGCCATCACCGGCAACATGCTAGCTCTGCCTAGATAACCACTGGATTTCTGCTGCGGTTCGACCAAATATTGAAAATCAGTAATGCTGTGACTGCAGGGTTTTCACTGCAGAGAGAACGAGTTTGCAACTGTGAGATAAAATCCTTGGTCAGAGCTAACACTGAGGTCACCCTTCTAAAGAGAGGGTTAAAGGATAACAAAATCACTAGCTTACGTGTTAGTGAACAGTGAGTAGCATGCTCAAGTCCAGCAGGTCAGTTGGGTGCTTAGAACCAGCACAAAAATACATGACAAGAGGAGAATTTGTGCATCACAGAGTCCAGCTTTTGCTATCACAGACAAACAGGTTGTGAAATCCCAATTACAAATTTTATGACCTTCGTGTCCAAACCACCTAGATTTTCCTCCTGCCACTTTCCCCTGTCACCTCAGCAGAGCCTGTTGGGAAGCTGTTCTTGTTTTCCCTTCACCGAGAGCCAAAGTCTTCTCATTTCCAGGCTAAATTTATTCACAGGTAATCGTGTGCCTATCCTATGTTCTAGCTTAAAAAGCGCCCTGGCTGGCTGTGGTGTTGTGCTCCCTCTTGCTTACATGCATGTGCATACACACACAGAGGGAATGGCTTTAGTCATGTTTCCAAAATTCTATTTTAATCCTAACATTTTAGCTATTTAAAAAAATTACTTTTAATCAAAATATTGAGACAACTGTCAAGGTCTTCTGTCTTTTTTGTATTTTGACAGATTTGGAAGATGAGAAAATAGCAATTTGAAATTTTTGTAAAAACTTTCCAAAAAAGTAGTGGTTATATTCTAGTTCCTCATCTTGAATGACTTAGAAGAATAATTTCTGCCTAGTCCTTCTGCCAGGTCTTTGCTTCTCTCGTAAACAGCCAGAGCCAGGCGGGGTGCCCCGAAGGTTTCTGTTTAGGCAGCACCTCCAGTGGTCTCAGGCCACAGAACCATAATAAGGACCAGCTTGACTCAGAGGGAGCTGGGGGTCCTCAAAACCCCCAATGAAGCCTCGTCCCATCCACACAGGGGCAGCGGGGACACGGCCCCAGCCAGACCTGGCGTTGGTCAAGGCAGAGCAGGTTGGAGTCTTCTCTAAACCAGGTGTGCGTGCCAAGTATTGCCAGGACTGCGGCAACAGCTCCCTGCCGCCAGTGTTCCCCCTCACACCTTAGGTCTGGGCCACCTCTTCTCCCTCCTCTGTTGCTGAGAATCACGCTGCAACCACCTCAGCCTGCAAGATCATTTGAGCCTTTCCATGAGCTGCTTCTCTGAAAGAAGATGGGCTGTTCTGCTTTCAGAAAAATAAGTTTTTCTTTCACAAATCACAGATGCACACAAATGCTTAATAACAAGACCAGTCATTTGTTGTCATGATGACTAAGAAAAGATTTGCCTTTTTCTTCCCCACCTTCCCTGCTACTTTTGTCAAAACCAACAAAAGCAGACACCCCAGAGAGCGACCCGGCCTCGCAGGTATCCCCACTTGCTCTGCACCTTACCTGACAGCTGTGATTTCTGTGTCCCAGCAATACTGTCCCACCACTCATGAGCCAGGTGCTGGATTCAGAGAAGTACCGGGCTCACAAGGAAGTCATCAGCCCACATCCACAGGCTTTATGGCAATGCTGATGTCAACCGAGAGCAAACAAGTGCAGTGAGCAGGTTAGAGCTCATTTTATAGGAAGGTTTTACTTCCTCATTTGGCTGGCCGAGCTCTCCTGTAACTCTACAGGTTGATAAACTTTCACTTCATTTTTCAAAAGGAAAAAAAAGAAAGAGGTTCCCAACACATCTCTGTTCTGAGTCACAGGCAAAGATCAGTCAAATCGACCCTGGCAGAGATCCCCGACACTGGGCAGTGAGAAAACAGCATATGAATTCTAGGGCAAGTTTTCCAGCGGGGATGTTTTACCAAGTTATTTCAGCCTCATTCCCCTTGTGTCTGGCAAATTTCTGAGCTTCAGGGACACGTGGAAAAAAAAATATTTTTAAAATCAACATTTTGCTTAGCGTCCGATATTGCAAAACCTCGTCCGAACACCTCCACATCTGAGGGAACCTGCTCTGCGAGACTACAGTAAAACATCAAACACTAAACCAAGCCCCCTAAGCGACCACTGCCTCGATGGAAAGACTACTTCAGAGACATGCAGTCCGTCCACAGCAAAGACCAACAGGCACTTTCCAATAGAAACCTGAGGTTTCCCTCTGCTTGTTCCTTACCTCGCTGCAGGGGCAAACATGCCTCAAATCCACTTTTAGGCAGAGGGGAGGGTTGGACACTCAAGGAGGGGTTAACCTCTGGGACCCTTTGGGTGCTGCAGACAGCTCTGCAGGTGTGGTGTCCTTTGCCCACAGGGCCAGGGAAGGTGAGGGTACTCCGACGCGGACCGAGAGCACCTCTGACACTCTCACAAGGTGACATAGCAGCGCAGGGCTGCTCTTTCCCAGCCAGAAATTCCCCCCTACTTGCGTACTTTGTGGGAGGAAGCAGGGTGTCCAAACCCTTTGCAGTGGCATCCTGTTTAATCTAGAGACTGGTTGCTGCTAAGCAAGCCCTGCCACCGCTCCCCAGCTGGTTCCTGTCGATGGGTAATGCCTTTGAATCGTGCACAGGCTCCCGAGAACTTTGGGACCCAGGTGCTCTGCTGCTGTGCAAAGCAGTGTCCAGGCAGTCACAGGATGAACGGGCAGCACATCGCCTCATCCGTCCTGCTTCTGGCACAAAACTTCCTCTGATCCTCAAAGGTCTGGCTGGGCAGGTTAGCGCCTACAGAAACAGGAAAGTGTTCCTAAGGTTACAACTATAGAAACACGCTAGTTTTCTGCTGCCAGGAATAGCTGTAAGAGCAGAACACCCAGAGCCTTTGACTCCACATCCCTGGAGAAGAAAAACCGTATTTGCTCCATTTGAACTTGCAGGATGCCACATACTTCGTCACAAGACCACCACAGAGCGGTACTATTAGAAAGGAAAGAGAAAGTGGCTACATTATTTATAACCCAGAAAGGCAACAGAGCAAAGCATACGATGTTGCATAGTATCATTTTAACTCCTACTTCCCAGTAAAACATTTTTTTACTACATAAATAGGAACAAACCAGAGCTTATAAAAAGAAACAAGAAAATCAGGTAAGAAAATCCTGCACTCATCTTTCATTTGTAATGAAATGACTAAACCTATCTACTGTAAAAAGCCATGAGCGAAAGACTTCAACATCATTCAAATTGTAGTCAGCCAGGAAGACCCTTATCCAATTCCTGAAATCTGTTAAGAGCCTTTACCTAGGTGATCACTGGCTGGGAGACAGAAGACCACGAGAAATAAAGGATCACATTTAATTTTTCCAATGGTTTCCTTTCTCTGCTGTGCTCCCTTGTGCTGACAAGCACGCTAAGTTTTCCCAGTGCAAAGATATATTGCTGCTCAATGGTGGTGTTACGTTCAAGAGGCAAAGAGCTGCAGTGGGAGATGTTTTCAGAGGGGAAGATACCCCCACTGATGGATGTTCCTATGTTGAGGTGAAGACTGATGATTTACTGGTTTGTGAAACAACTAGACCAACCTCAAAGCAAGACAGCCTTGTCGTGGCAGCTCCTGGAGACTATGGAGAGGACTAAGCCTGACTTTCAAGGAGGTTATCTGTGCAGAACCACTTTCCTGATGGTGTTAGACTTTCATATGGAAAAAACATTCTCTTTAAACAGGTAGTGTGGAACACCACAGGTGTTTTGGTCTACACACCCCAGTGAGCTATTTGCTTTGCTAAAGGAAACAGTCATTTATTGCATCAGCACCAGAGAAAGGCGTTATTACCATCTTCCTCATGTGAAAAAGTTCACCTGCTGGGAAAATCAAACATGCGTAGGTGGCCGTAGTATCACAGTGAAAATTCTTTAGCCCCTAACCAGCAGAAGACAGTCAGGATAAGGCAAGTGCTTAATCAAATGCAGGTCTATTGCTAGGAATATTTTAAATAATTCCTGGAACTAATACATTCTCCATCCTGCCTTGAGCAAGAACATCTCCCTACTGCCTTCAGCGAGGCTTGGGTCAGACCCTCAAGCCACACTCACTCAACTCAAATCTCCTGATTCATTAAGAACAGCAAGCCACCGTTACACAGTACAAGCTATGTTCCTAACATTAAATATGATTTTTATACACTATTAGACAAAGTCTAGGCAATTTCTGTCAGAGAAATTCTCTCCCTGTTGGAGATACTGGAAATTTTGACTTGGAGACAAGTGTTCACCCCCAAAATTTACATCATTAACTTAACAGGTCTTGCTAGAACGCTGGATCAGTTATTGATGGGCAATCCTGTACCCAGGCTGGTAAAGAGCCAGTATCTTTACAGCAGGTATTTTTACATGCTTGCCAAAATGACCACCTTTCCTCCCTCCCCAAACTGTGCCACAGTAGTGAGCACTACATCTGACCTCAGAACAGGTCAGAGAAGAACTGATTTCAATAGTACAGCCAATGGTAAATTTCTCTACTTCGTGGAAAATTACAATCCCATCTTAAGATCTCAGGTAGCAGGATCCCAACTTGGTTTTGCCTGAAGTAAAAAAAAAAATAAATAAAATCTATTTTTCCTCTGCTTTTTGTATAAAAAGATACTGCTATTACTCAAGTGTTTTCCCCAGTTTTATGACAAAAAGTACCTTTTACAATCAGAAAGTCCCCAACAAGTTTCAAGTTCAAAAGTTTACTGCTGTTCAGTTTAAGATTTCAGAAAGCTCTTAGAACTGTCTTTCAGCTTCAATGATTTATTGCATGCTTGGAAGACCTAAACCTTAATACGATTTACTGCTGCCTTTTAACACAGCTACCGCGTTTAACCAAGATGCTACCGACTTGCTCTCTGAGAAAAAGCACGTTCTGTCAGTAACCAGGCCGAGAGTTTTACATAAAATACTACCCTGCAGCAAGTATTCACATAATTCTTAGTGTAATTTAACATTTTCTAAATCGCTAATACTACCCTTATGTATGCAACAGGTGACTGACACAATGGGATTGACATTATTGATGCTCTAGAAAGCTTACAACCAAGACCTGTAATCCTGTTGTCAGTAACATATAAAATTAATATGAAAAAAAAAATAGGCTATAGGAGAGTGAGATGAACAAAGATAAGAGCAGCAACAGATTCAGAAACACTTCTGAACTTCAAAATTTTGAATGCAACTTCTTAAAAATGCTTGTCCGAATAACTAGAGGGGGAGGGGTGCTTTGCTTTGGTTTTTTTTGTTTGAGTGGTTTTGGGTTTTTTTTCACAAGTAGAAGGAAGTAAGTACAGCTTTACCGACATAGGGTAAAGATTCTTGGCAGCCCAGAACCAGGGACACAGGGCACGCTCTTCCATCCATGAATGGGAATATGCAGAACGACTCTTTTGGCACACATCCCAAAGGAAGAGCAAACACACCAAGGCATTGCACCAAAAAGGGATTTTGACAAAGAATGCTTTCGTGTTGCCAGCTCCCTAACCCACCCAGAGTACAACCAGTGTTCGTGCTCAGGAAGGTTCACAAACATAGTAATAATCTCGGAGAAAAGAAAAACAGGAAGCCATCAGCGAGAAGGCCGACAGCCATCGGGCAGAGCACACACCAGGATGAATCCAGGGTTATCGTGAAAGTTTTGGGGTAACCGCTTACCACGTCACCTATGCCGGAACACCAACCTCTTGCATACAATCCTTATCCCACTACTTCTGACTTGTGTGATGTCCATGGGATTGAAGAGAGATCGTTGTTGCAAAACCCTAGCCTCTCACTTGCCTTTAGTGCTCTAAGACCAGATCCCATTCATAACAAGGTTTTGGTCAACTCCACCTCAAACCTAGAGAGAGCTACGGAGACAAAAAGGAACTGCAATGCATGACTACAAAACAGGTCTCTATAGGTCTTCCTCTTATCCATGGACTACAACAGTACAGAGAGTCTGCATCGCATCTTTAAGTTGTCACAGACAAGGGAATCCAATAGAACACAACAGGCAGCTGATTTTTAAGCCTTTAGCCTCTGAACCTAGAGCCTAAAGCATGAAGAACTCCCCTTCAAACAGGCCTCCGCTAAGCCGAAGTGAAGCAGCTGATGCTTCTGCTACGGCATTTTCAATGTTATTCTCAGCGTTATAGAGGAAGGTGGGATTTTTTTGTTCTGTTTTGTTTTTTAACTACCACACGCACCAAAGGTCAATACTGAAACTGCGCCGGAGATAGCATTGACGAAAAGGAAACACGGATAGGGAAGTGTGAACTCTCATCAGAATAAAAGAAGCCAGCTCTTCAACACTCAGATAATAAAAAGTCCTGTCCACTCCAACAGCTCTGGCAGGACAGGAACAGCAGGAAACGTTTGTGGTTTCAGCTGACCATACGGCTTGTTTGTGTCATTCCCTGAAGAACCACATGTACACAACCATAACTTCTGGTCACCACAGCAGTAAATTCCAACTAACTCAGAGTGCTCAGCACTTCATGTGCATGTCAGGTGAACTGTGACCCCCTCCACAGAGTTAACAGAGTAGCCCAGATATTCAGTCTTATTTACCAGTACCTGAAATTAAGTAGCTACCTCCAAAGAGGGTGCTTTTATGCTGTCACCTAATTTTTGATTTTGAATTTTAAATTTGGATGTATTGATTTTTAACCCTTTATTCTGAAGACTCTTTGGCCACCTACATAAATTGCCTATTTACTTCCATACACAACTCATATAAATGTTCAGTTCTTAAGCGTTTACCCGTTGTGAGAAAAGAAGCCACTTCTGCTGCTGAGAAGTGAGCACATTTGCCAGAAATAGGGTGCTTGCTTTTAAACATCAAGTTCTGTAGGTCCCACAGGTGACTGGGGGTGTCTGCTGAAACTCTTTATGCAGAGAGTTTTATCATCTCTCCCCCTAAGAGGACCTCTGGTGTTCAGCAGGAATTCAGCTTTCTCAGAGTGGAAGCTTTTTTTCTATCACTGCCATTTCCTAAAAGCAGCAAGAACTTAAGTGCTTTAGCACCTCCACGTCCTTGTCAAATTTGGCCACTGTTTTGTGCATGTTAAAAATGTGTCCTGGAAAAGAAGAACCGAGGACAGTATGGTGGCGCAAACCTCATCCCTTTTACAAACCAGGCTAGGCGCAGGAGGAGCCAGAGAAAGCCTATGGCCTCAGCAGCACTACCCCAAATGCATTACATCCTGGTCTAGTACAGTTCTTTGGAAGTCTTCTTACATCCAGACTGAAGGCAGATGCTTTCTTGATGGGAACGGCGAGCAGTCCTCAGCTGCAGGACCCCCAACAGACTCCCAGGAGCAGGGCTCCTGCTTATTTCTCCTCTGGGACAGGGGGCCCTGCGCTCTTGCTCAGGCTCTGCAAGGACTGCTGTCGTGGTTTAGGCCGACCCAGCAACTAAACTCCACACAGCCGCTCTGACCTGGCTCCAAAACCAGGGAAGTCACAGGGAGCAAATCCCCTCTCCTGCCACCAGAACCCCCCTACATCAAACCATCACAACTGCACAGGACCCTGCAAGCCCCCAGTGGCTTACAAACGTTCTGTCAGGAGACAATTAAGGAGATGTCAGATTTCCAGTTCCATGCTTTGAAGTACACAACAGTTAGAAAGGGCAGATTCAGCAAAAGGCAGCTTCTTAGCCAAATACACTTAATCTTTAACAAACCCAAGACAGGGTAGATGCCTCTGGAAAGCACATTCTTTTGTACAATACCCTCACTCAGCTTGGATCTGGATGTTCTACGCATCTGGCCTGGCCTGCTTATTCAGAATTTTCTGCCATAGGGTAAACAGCTGCTTTTGTTCCTTTTGTACCAGCCTTCCCACAGAAGCATCTTAATCAGAAGTTCACTTTCTGCACACAGTCCATTCAAATGCACTCACCAGGCACAGCTACTGGCCCTTAAGGCCACAGTAATTTGAAGCAACTCTTCTTGGCTGCCTTGAATTTTAGTCCTTGTCCTGCAGATCACGTTCCAATGAGAAGTATCAAGCTATAAAATCTTATTACATAATCAGAGGCTACACCAAATATTACAGAAAAACCACAAACACAAAAGAAAAAAGATAAATTTATTCATCAAAGCAGACTGCCTCTGAGCCATCGCACATTCCATGGAAGAGAAGACTTACACTATTCCCCATGTCTCATCTCCCCTTCCCTCCTAGCAATGCAAGATCTCTCCTCCTCTGGAGAGAAAGAGGACATACATGTTCTTAAAACATATACATACTGGCGAACACTGTTTAAATGGTGAGGTCTTTTTATCAGAGCAAGCCAGACATTTAAGAGCCTGCCAACTTTCACTAGGACCCAGGCTCTGATAACATCACTTGCATTCCTCTGCAGATTAAGAGTTATTAAATGACCTACTTCTGCCATGAAATTTGAAAATTATTCCCATGCAGGCTTTGGCAAACACAAGTTACAAATTCTGGTTTTCTGCTCATTCTGCTAGTGACTATTTTCTTCCTTCTTACCCACCCAACATAACCTGCCTGACATCATAGCAGCTGGATTTCCCCGACACTATGGAGGGCAGATGGGTCAAGCATCAAGAGAACCTCAGTCTTGAGAGGCACCCTTCAGCAGTGCCACAACATCAAGTTATTCACGTAACTAAGTGAACAAGTAAGGGCTATTGATTTCGTATGGTGCAGCACTTCCATCGCCCTTGCAAGCAGCACAGCAGTACTTCCACTTTAACTGCTGCTGCACAGTGGTGCCAGCAAATAGAGCTGACAGGACTAAGCCAACCAGAAGCACTTAATTTTCAAGGAAGGAAAAAAGAGTTTTGAGTATTCATTACAAATGGAACCTGCCCACATTCTGGAATGATTGTGCCAGCATGTTTCTGTCTCCCCAGGTCTTCTATCACCCTCGTTACCATAGCATCTGAAAGTGCTGAAAGATAAATACAAACTCCTTGCAGTAAGGAGTTATGTCCTGCAAACCCCTTCACAGTGGAGAAGGGCAATTCAGTTATTAGTGCATGCTTGTATTTCCAAAAAGCTTTAGACAACATTCCTTATCGGAGATCAAACCATTTTACTAACCTGAAATACTTTATTGAAACAACCTTTCTGGAATCAAAGCTTACTCCGACAGTCATACACTGGGCATTTATAGAATGATAAGGCCAAGCTGCCAACACAAGGCAACTGCTTTTATCCAGTAACTGCACATCCATTTGAGAGAATGTTGGAAATGCTGGAAGAAAACATATTTTAGTTCCCCTCTCTCTTTTCCTTGTTCTTTATCTGTACTTGGACCTCTCTTTGTCTTTTGATTTCTTAGGACTTCTGCTTCTGTCTGCTTTTTTATCCCAGTCTCTTATTCTGGAGTCTTCTTTGTATTTGTCTCTTTGTTTGCTGTAAGCGTAGTCTCTCTCTTGAGATCTGCTGCGACTCCGATGCCTGTCTTTCTTCTCACTCTTCATCTTCTCTCTACATTGTTGTCCTTCATGTTTTCGATCAGAATCCTGTTAAAGGAATTTGATAGACACACTGTAACAGACAAAAGGGGACAACAAACCAAGACATGAAGAGAACTAGAAAAGAGTCAAGTACAGTCGGTTCCTTTAGCTAAGGCTGGTACTACCTGAAATAGATTCACATCCACGACGATTTGAAAAAAGTAACACATTAAAAACCCCCACTGTGACTCTACAAAAAAGGTAAGTCTACAGCTTTTGTCAGCATTTATGGAAAAAAGCACGGCTGCCAGGCATGCTGCTGCTTGTATTTCCTAAGGAGCTTTAGCAAAACCTGGTTATATCAGGCATTCAGCTCAGATGGGTATTATCAGACTCTTCATAAGCATCATACAAGCTTCTAAGCTAGACTTGGATTTTGACTTCTTATCTAAGCAATGGAAGTATTTAAATCCTAGATTTTCGTTCAAGCCTCACAGCCATTCCAGTGCTATAAAGATGCAGAATACTTTTTAAGACCTGCCTTTAATAATCCCTAATGGCCTGAATTCTAGGCTTCGGAAAAATGAACAACACTGTTACAAAGACCAGAACTACACGCACATAAACTACTTCACTTCCTTGAAGCTAGAAGTCCACAACACAAGGCAACACAGAGAATTCGATCCTTCTACATGTACAGTCAAACAATAGTGAGGTAATGAAAAATTGGTTGTGTTTTGCAGGCTGATGGGTATGACCCATACAGAAAACACATGAGGATACACTCATACACAGACATCGTAAGCTCTAAGGGGTACAAGTCTGTCTATTTTAAAATGGCCTAAAAAGGACAAGCCAACAATATGTACTACAAGTAGTAATGGTGTTTCAGCACACACACACAAACTCTTAAAAAAAAAAAATAATGCAAGTTCAGGTAGCCAAAAATGAGGGTATTTTTAACTTTCCTGGCTTGCTGCATATTGTCACCAAGAACGCTGACTGACTGGCCCAGCACACAGAACAGACTTCTCTGGAGAGAAATGAGGTTTATGTAACAAAGGAGGAATTGCTGTCAGTAGAACACCTGCCTTGCGTGTTGCACGAGGCAGACAGCATGAAACCACAGAGACAGTGTACAGGTAAATGAAGGCAGGATGGCTTAATTACTCAGACTGTGAAATGTCACGCTAACAAGACTATGGCCCAGTACGTGCTAGAACAACTATGTGGAGACACCAACACACCGTACAGGCCACAGCATCACAGCAATTTTAAAAGTAAAAAAAATAAAGACCGCTTAGAAAGTTGCCATTTCATTTCAAGGAAGGTTTCTTTAATACACAACACTGAGTTTTGACATGTGAACTCCTATCATTTTCAGGCACTGCTAAAAACTATTTTGATCTTATCATTCAAATAAGATATACAGTAAAACAAAATGCAAGAGGAGTTTCAGAATCCTGCAGAAAGATTTTTATATAACTTAATAGTAAGAAGGTGGTTGGCACTTTTGTTTTGAAGGTACGATCACTTGAAAGTTTAGTATCACTATATGCTCTAGTAGAGAAATACCATTTTGTGGGATTTTAATAACACCTCTATTAAACATAGATCGTTATCAACTATGAAAAATGTCTGCATTAAATGTCTTAATTTCAGATATGATTTTCATTTTTTTAAATATGTACTTGTGACAGCAGCATTCACAATAGTACAGCTAAAACCTAAAATGCATGTAAAAATAAGCCTCTTTGTGGCAGGGCCCGAGTAAACATCAGAAGATGGACAGACTAGTGATGAAGTAGAGAGGAACAAGACAAAAATATTGGCCAGAAAAACAGATGGTGGGCTTGGTGCACCGCTGCCTTCTACCTGGTTTGCTGCTTAAGTTTCCTCCCAGCAAAAGGACAAACAGGAGAAAAGCAGAACAGCATTTAGATGAAAAATCTACCAAGACAAGACTGGAGATAGGCTACTGGTCAAGTCAAGGCAGAGGATAGGTTAGTCAAGACTTGGAAGTGAAGACAAATAGCTTACATTGAACGCCACAGAAAAGGGCAACTTGCTGAAAGGATTAAAAAAGGTCCTATGAGCATGGAGCCAGCAAAGCACAATGACCTTCAGGGAAGCATTTACAGTATAGATGTACAGGACAAGTCTGAAAGTGCCACAAAAAAGCTGTCACAGTAGCTAATGTGATCACAGTGTGAAGAAAAAAATGTAGTAATTTGAATTAATAGAATGAATTGCATCTTTGTTCCCCCTCAAAAAATGATTACGTTTCCCCTTAAATAAGATTTTACCTTTAAGTTTTTGCACAGAAAAAAGTCAAGTTTTTAAACACTGTAAGTTACTAAAAATAATGGTATTTTGAAATCAAATCTTTTATGCCCTAAGTCAGAAACATGTTGTTTTCACATTGGAAGAGGAAGAAAAGGATTCCTACTTAAAAACAGGCTCTCTCTTACTGCTGAAGTCCAGATTTCTCAATCCAGGATCACAGCCTGTTATCAATGAGTAAGTGACGATCATCCCAATTCCTAATCCAGCACTGTGTTGGTGAACTCATATGAGGGAGGAAATATGAAAAGAGAAATATGAACTTCCACTTCTCTGGAAGTTCATGGCTGGCTTTGCCAAAAGTAGTAACTTGCCCAACTGCACTTGCAGATAAATCAGCTAGAAATACCACAACCACAAAAGTAGAACAAATATGCCACGTTTACATACATTAACCACACAAATTAAAGGTTAAAAGAAGCAAACAGAGACAGCCTTTTCAGAAGAGAGATTTTGATCAAACTTGACCCTGAACATAAAGATAACAGTGTCCAGTAAGCAATAAGAGCAGGAAATTAAAACCAGAAAAATCACTATCTTTGCCAAAACCATGCACTACAGAAACCTGAAAGTCAGGAATCCCTTATGTCTCACAAAAATCACTTGGATAGGCTATACTCCTCCACTCATCCAGTTATCTTAACAAAAAAAAAAAAAAAAAAAAAGAGAAATCTAAGAAACCGAAAAACAGAGAGAAAACTGGAAACAGGACAAATTCAAGATCTCAAGCAGACGCGTGATCTGTATTCAAAAAAACTCTACCAAATCCTATTCACAACCCACATGGTAGTGCAGCCTCCTGCTCCAGACCAACATCCTGTTACCTACTAAAAGCAAGCAACACCACCCTACCTCTTCTACCCTTTGGAATCAAGTCAAACAGCACAAGATTCAAAAAATATTCTTAAAACATCAAAAAGGCTGATATTCTGGAAACGGGCGTCAGACTAAGAAAAGGATGAGTCAAAATATACTAAAGAAAAAAAAAACAGCGAGAGAACAGAAAAACAACTCAACATCATGGAAACTATTCAGAAAATAAAACTCCTTCAGTCATAGCTGGAGCTGGTAGCACAAGCTGCAGTTTCACTTACCAGAACTTACCATTACAAGACCCTGTTCTCTGTTAATTAAAATCTGTCACACTAGAGGCTCAGGGTAGAAGTTTATGTACAAAGCATGGCTATTGTGGTCTTTGGCCAATGGGTTGTGGAAGGTCTGCTGTTGTTTTGTTTTAAACTTCTTACCTCAAACATACTCCAATATTTCTAAAATAGGGTTAAAGAAAAATGTTTTGTTTGCCTATACTAAAAATGCTAGCATTAATCAGTAAAGTTTCCACACTGTTATGCTTTGTCCTGGTCTTGGTATTCACACTGAACAAACGTTGCCTCAAGAAAGAACATGCCTCTTTCTCCTGTTCTTGTATGAGTTCCCCGGATTATGCCCAAATTATAAAGAAATAAATAAATAATAAAAAAATCCTAAATATGATTGGTCAGCTAAACTGCCTGCAGATTTCATCTGGAAAGAGCCAGGCTCAAGACACCTACTGAATCTCTAAATCAGACTGAGAACACACTGCTCAGTATGTACACACTATACAGTACCTACTAACAAGAATATTCAAGTAGACACAGAGAAAGACTTTTCCCATAAATTCACTTTCACAGCTCAAAGAGGGAATTATGTTGTTTGCCATCAGAGAACAGAAGTAAGCCTCCATCTGCGATTTTGGGCATAAGGCCGCTAAGCTATTTACACCAAAATGGGTAAAGATGAGCAACAGAAAGGAAAGCAGTGCGAAAGAAGGAAGATACTGGAATGCAGTACCAGCAGATTACAGGAACAAACCACAACAGGAGCAGGTGAATAAATCACAGGAAGATGTACAGAGACGCAGAAGAGATCACAGAGTCAAGCATTAGAAAATACTGTTTTCCAGAACCTAGAAATAGCACCGGGAATCCCTCTGTCCTGATGTTTTTGTGCCATGAAATCCACTGCTAATGTGTCTTGCAGTCCCCTTGTAACAATTACAACATACGGAGGGTAACAGCCTATTGCTGCCTGTATTTGTTGTACCACCTGCAGGGGTGGAGACATCCAAATGATTTTAACATGTTCTCTGCTAATAACGCATGATCAGCCAGTTCCACACATGAAATTTCTGAACCATCAAGAACAAAGACTACTTCCAGAAATATTCGTTTCAAGAACGTTAAAGTGACAATGTCAATCAGCCAAAAAGACAGGAGGAAATCTAAATCAACATTGGTTCAGACCTCTCATATTAGCATACAAACGGTGACAAAAAGACTTGTACCACAAATGAGAAATAGGGCTTACTGGTGGCACTGAAAAAATTTAACTGCTAACATTCATGAGAAAAGTTATTTTTAGCATCACAGCAAGAAGTGATAAAATGGAACAACCGAATTATGTACGCTCTCTGTACACAGAACTTAAAGCAGTACTCAAAACTCATGCCAGGACAACGGCTTTATCTACTGTGGCTGGAACCTTATCACTTTCTGCAAAATTGCTAGAAGACAGCTTTGTTCTCACTCATAAAGCTTGCATTGTTAAAATATTGGGGTTTGATTTTTTTTTTTTTTTCAGCTTAGCTCAATTCTCCCTAATGCTCACACTTCAGTGGTGGTTAACCCTCCACTTAATCATTGCAGACTTTGTTTCCATGAAACATCAACATCTTGACTATCCCAAGTTCACAGAAACATGAGAATGCTGACCTGACAGCCCGCAGTGGAACTAGTGAACGACAGAACTACTGTCTTTTGTCCACAGTCCGAGTCTTAGAGCACTGTATGCTTGCACAATGCAGATGCAAGCAAACCTACATACAGATTTTACAAAAATGTTTCCAAAACAGCTAAGGAAAAGTAAAAAAGATAATACAATGAGATTACATTTCTGATTCCATATGGGAAAAAGCCAACACATGCTGGTCTGGCAAGAAAATGAGAAATAAGTCTGCATTCATGAAATATGATTAACTACTAGTTTATGACTGGGAATATGTGAACAACAGGTTCAAAGTGCTGAAGATCTCCTACTTTATGAGAGGCTACATTGACTCTTCAGGATGTTTTGGCAAAAAGCCATTCAGACATGCCAAGCTTCAAAAATCCAGGAAGATGTGCAAAGCCTCTTTCATAATCAGATATTAACATCAGCCCTCTGTACGTTTACAACTGCTCTATTTTATGGGACTTTCCAAGCCATGTCCTCAGTTCACCATCAGACTTTTTTCCCCCTGGTTTGTCTTACCAGGAGAACAACAAATGGGTATAAAGTTAATGCACAAAGAGGTTAGTACCTTAGATTTTTTGGTCCTCTTGTCATCCTCTTCATCTTCAGAGTGGTGGTGCTTCTTCTTCTTTTGTTTTTTAGCCAAGTGTGACTGACTTGTATGAGACTCTTCTATATCCTCATCCAGCACAAGGTCATACTTGGCACTGAAGGTGTTGGTTAAGGACAGATCTGTTCCTTAATATCAATAAATAGCAGAACATAAAAGCTCACAAAGCAAACCAACACTAGTTTATCAGACCCGGGTTTACCAAGATTTACTATGCATTTCAGTCAGAACAGGATCCTATACATTGAAAAAAATCAGTTGTGCTAGAATGACTGAACTCTGTCCTGTCAAACGGTCCAGTCAGGTCTCAATTCTTCTTTCTTTTCTGCTTGTGGATATCTGAACAAGCTATGGTCTTCTCTCATGCTCACCATAAGCAAAGTAGAACTGCAGAGCATGCTTTAGTTACTACTATGGTCTCATTTTGGATGCAGCATGTCCCTTGTGAAACTACTTAAAACTCTGCTATGCCACACGCCATTCCAGGGTTTTGGACTGGGAGCATGATTTACCCACACACAACATGGAAGTGAAACAGCACATTCTGATTCGACCAAAGTCATCAAATGAAAAATGCAAAATGCTTAATACCATCTCAAACATCAAATGGTTATATGAAGCAGCAGCAAAACGCCCATTTGACAAGCTTTAAGAACAAGAAGTCTTTTCCAGGATGTTTTCTTAAACTGTACTTAGTGCAAAAAATACCTTTGACCAGAAAAGGATACTCCTGCTTTGTTTTTACCTTCTCTTTCAGAGCAAGTTTTGAAGGTTTGTCACGTTCCTTCTCATACTCTCTGAAATCGTCCTTGGTATACCGCCCACCTGTTCAGAGAAAATATACTCAGTTCACTCCAACTGAAAAAAAAAACCAAACAACATCCACACCTATCACTAAGTTCTGCTTATGAATTTAAGGGCTCTTCATAGCATGATACAGAGATTCACAGCAGGATACAGTTCCAGAAACAACACTGACATCTGGGTAACAGAGCAGCAGCTGTGATTTTCTGTCCTTCTCTTGCTTGCAGATCCCATTAAACAACATCTGGCTTTCTCCTCACTCATGTCCAGTGGAGAAAACGCATGAACAAGATCACAAAGTAGGATTTAGTAACTAGTCCCACTTTGATTACAGGTCCTATGTCACACTACTTAAAATTCTGTTGCCATGAAAGACTACAGACTATTCTTATTATTAAATGACTTTTTGCTCTGGGCTGCACAAAGGAAAACCTCCAAGACAACTACAGCTTAGGAATTTAAATGAAAAACTATAAAAAAAATTGTAATGTCTTGATTTAAAGGGGGGCATTACAGATTCCATTTTAATTCCATTCGCTCCAAAGTATCAGCTCATAGATGAATAAACTATGCTACAGCAAGGCGTGCTGCCATCTCACGGTAATACTTAAAACTGCAATATTAACTGACTAGGTCAGAAACGGCTACTGAAGGGAGAAGGACAATACTTCCCAAGGGTCATTTTTTGGGCACCACGTGAGCACAACAAGACGACAATATAGTTAGCTTTCCAATATGTAGGTCAATTTAGACCTAAGTTACCCAGATAAGGAAAAGTTTTCCATGTAGTCAGTTAGTACAGGATGCACTGCAGAGCATGGTATAGATTACAAAGTGATCTCAGCTCTATGCAGGGCAAGTTCTAGTACCTCAGTGTCCATGTCTAGTGCCCAGCCTGGAGAAATTGTATGCAAACAATTGAGAGCTGACAGCCTGTTTAGGCAAAGACACACAAGAACATCACCACTGCAATGCACAGTCACCTCTCCAAGTCCAGTGTTTTCCTCATGTCCCCAACAACCAAATAATCATCGTGTCCACCTCTCCCACCACCTTTTTCCCAAAAAACATCCTCAAACATCTGAAATTGGGGTTTATAACACATAGCCTGCTATGCAATATGCTTGACCTACCGGAGGTGAGGAGGGGAAATCCCTGGCCTGAATACTGACGACTTCTTGTATTCACTCAACTGTCATACAGAAAGTATGTTACAGAAAGTAACAACGTGCTGTCATATTATTTTGCTAATAAGTAATATAAAACCCCATCACTTTTAAAGCTTGAGAGGAACAAATGATTTACTGGCAAAGATACACCTGATAAAAAGGCAATCCACGGCAACCTAACATTAATGTAACAGTAGCAAACCCTTCTGGTCTTTCACATGGAACAAGCGAAGCCAAAAGCTAGCAACTGGGCTGCTCTATTTACTACAGTACTGTGGAGAAACCTTTTGGCTGCTGCAGCATCCTGTGAAAGTTCTTTCCCTATGCAGGCTAACTAAGAAACACCTGTAGCTCGTTACACTGGGAAAGTTACCTTGAAACAGGTGCTGTAGCATTCAGCCAATCACTCTGGGAGATGGATGGTCAAGTGACCAATAGCCTTGACCCATCTAGCAAACCATGTGACTCCTGACTATTTAAGGCAGGGCGTTTACTCCTAAGGGTGAGGCATTTCCTCCTGAGCCTTGGAGGAGTGTGGGCCCTCCTTAGAGTAGGGCCTAAAGCCTTCGCATTAGAACATTGGTCTGCTTGGAGCTGCCTGAAGCCTTCCAGCTGCGACACAGTACCAGGAAAATTTGTATCCCTGAAGATGAGATGATTTAAGCTCGTAACAATTGCTTCTCTTTATATAATACTTACAGTTCAGAAGTCATGGCTTATTAAGTTATGAGGATCCAAGAACCTCAAGTGTACCTACCTTTTCCCTTCCACTTAATCTTTGCAACAGACTGGCTAAAATCCACATGTATCCGTCTGTCATCTATCAGCACATTGTCCATTTTGAAGTAGGCTTTCTCACAGTCTTCCTCCTGATATTAATGTTTCCAGAAAATTTTGAGTCATGATTATTTCACAGGAACATTCAGTGAAGAGCTCAAACACAAACTCAACTACTTAATGGCATACGTTTTTTTCTAAAATTGTATAAAGCACAGCAGTCCTTGCACTGTGTGATTTCAAAAGAAATAGTTATGCTTTGTGTGAATGTAAACACTTCAAATTCCATTTCTTCAGTTCATTTCAATCCAGCTACGTGTTTGGCACATGCAATACATTCAGAAAAACAAGGAAAAAAAGGACAACTAATAAAAGTTCCATTTTAAACATGGAAGTGGGCTAAAGAAAAGTTAGAACGCTTTTCCAGTGTTTTCCAGTTTCCCTCACAGATTACGGAGATCAGCAGATACAAATGAGAAACTATGCACCATCAAGGGAACTTTTACTATCAATCGCACAGTAAGAACAGCATGTTGATAAAGCAAGCAACACTTACAAGCCCAATATAAGACACTACTGCACACACTGATCTACCTTCTTTCATATATCCTCCTCTCTTTATGCAGCATGCCTCCTTTTTTTCCCTAGCATTTCCATATTTAACTCTTCAAAGTCCTAACTGCTCTGGGGAAAAACAAGGACTCACTTTCCTCCCACTGGTTTCAAGACAACTTAAGAAGAATATATTTGCATTGCTTGGTTGAATACAGAAAGACTTAAATGCTTCCCTCATTTAAGACCTACAACTTCTATAACTGAATCAGTAAGAGCAAATACTATCTACCCCACACTTGAAGATCTCACTGTTTTCCTTAATGGAAGTATGCCAACAATGAGCTTTTACAAGCAGAATCTATATACAGTATACCTAAATAACATACCTTTTCAAACTCAATGAAAGCATAACAAAGAGATTCACCGGTCTTCCAGTCTCTAATAACTTCACAGCTGAAAAATTGATATGAAATGAAAACGTCAATGCTGTTAGCAAAAAACGTAGGATAGGCAAGCACTGTTTAAAAGGGAGAGTAAGAGTTTAAAAAAAACAAACAATAAAAAAACCTTAAAGACATTATAAGGGAGAGTAAGAGTTTAAAAAAAACCAAACACAATAAAAAAAACCCTTAAAGATATTATAACACTTTATTCTGAGACTCTTACTGATGTGGTAGTGTTTGCATAGAAAAAACACATGTGGCATTACTTGAGCAATTATTACACTTAGCTCAAAAGTTGTTAACATGAAGTGTAGAACTAGGGATGAATTTCTGAGTAATGAAACAAAATCTGTTGTCCAACACTACTGTTTGTTACTAATTTTTTGCAGTGCACTAATGAAAAAGAAGTTTCACATTCTGTTTTCTCAGTCATTTTAAGGAAAGTTTAAACAGACACCACATGACAAACTTTCTCTTCTTATCAGGCAGTTCCCTGGCCACTCTCAGACACAAAATGGGAAAGATCCAGTATTGCATCAGTATTACTGAACTCTTGTATTCGACACGAGAATTCTGACTCCAGGATGTTGCCTGTCTGACCTCCTACCACAAGGGTAGGACACGTGGCATTAAGGTGAGATTTAATAAGGTGAGACCTCTCCCATGTGTACTGAGGAAGTAACAAATCAGGATTAGGATACGCAATCCAAAAGATGATCAAGATCAAATAAAAAAGGAAAATATAAGGCTATTCAGACGAGCTATATGAATTCTTTGCAGCAGCTATCAGCAAGGAAGAAGGTAGGACAGTCTTGTACCAGAACCCTCTTTTGTGGATTATTCAGAGAATCTATCTGAAAGCAGAAAGACTGCAGAAGAGGTACTAAACGAACTCGTAGAAAAAAAAAAAACGTATAAGAAATTCCTAGGACATCCAGAAATCATGCTGGAGTTGTTAAAGAGTGGCAAACACAATGCCAATTTCACTCATACACACACAGACAGTCTAGTGAAGGATCTGGGAGTCCACAGGCTTGTATGCCAGTACTGCACAAACTGGTAGAAACTCAACACAGAACAGTTAGCATGCATCAGAACAAAGAGGACCTACTCAAGATCATCTGAATAAATCTAAATGAAGTTCTCTGAAAGAGTCAATATGCTTATGCAAGATGATGATGATCTATTTCATGCAGTCTTTCGAAATCCCTCTGGAAATTCTAACAAGCTCCTTCACCAAAGGCTTTTGGGGAAACTAAACAGCAATGGCATAAGAAACATCTTTGCACTGACAAACATGTGAAAGACCAGGTAAGAGTAAATTTCTCACTTCTCACTGAGAAAGTAAAGAGGTCACCAGCAGAGTTTGCTGACAATACTGAATTGTTAAAGGTGGCAAAAATAAAGACTGAGAAAATTGCAGAAAGTTCTTAGGAGACTAAATGAACAAGAAGACAGCAAATGATGTTCCATGTAGATAAATGCAACAAGATGAGCATGAGGGGCAGAATGGAAATCGCACATTGTTAAAAAAAAAAAATAATTCACATTAACTAGAAAAGGAGTTGTGAGGAAAGCAGAGAATACCATCGTGCCACTGTAAATCTGTAATTTCTTTAATACTGTGTGCAGTTATAGTCCTCTCATCTTGAGATGAAAACAAAAGAACTAAAATAGGTTGATAAAAGGGAAATCAGGTAAGAAAAATTCCTCTAAAAAGCGCAAGTATGTAGGCTAGTACTCAGGGAGAAAAAAAGATGACTTCAGGGTATAGGATAGAGTTGTGTAGGAAAGTAGACTTTGCTGCCCATCATGTCTTTTGATGCCAGTACTAGGAGGAATCAACTGAAACTAGGAGCCAAGTTCAAAACTGAAAAAGGCAGCAGGCATGAGGAACATCTTAACAAGAAGTATATCGGATGCCAGAAATGTTTGTCACTTTATCTCAAAACCATACGTATTCCCATGGAAAAAGAAAAACCGAGAGACTATCTAGCTCATGTAGCATCTGAGATAAAACTGCTGAAAAGAAGGAGAAGATGGGGGGCTGTGGAGGGTATTATATGATTTCCTTGTTCCTGCACTTCCCTAGGCTTTCACTTAAAACCACTGCTGGAACAGGATACTCATCTAGCTAGATCCAACTTTTTATCACCATTGTTGTGGTCTCTATCCAAATACACGCAGGTGCAGGATAAATCTCCAGAGACATTAGAATACTACTCAACAGCCAAACCTAAAGAGACTGGTTGAATCAAGTTCAGTTTCAACAAAGTAGGTTTTTTATTTTACAATAATTACCTTTTAATGGGACCAAATCGTGAAAATATTATCTCTAGGTCTTCATCTGTGGTCACAGGATTCAGTTTACAAACAAACAGCACATTTTCTGGTGGCTTGACATCTGCATCTGGTAAGTCTCCCACCTGTGGCATTCAGAAAAAGACTTTCATCACTTCTGTCCAAAGCTCTCTACATTTTACTGCCACAAGCACACTGGCAAAACATCTTTTGGATGATCTCAGACACATTCCTATCACAAAATCAAAAATTAATAAAATATTTTTCCTACTCAATGTCACAAAAAAATTTGTTTTCCACAGTATCTAAAAAAGATCATCTATTTGCAATTCCACCACTGAGACTTCATGAAAGTCACAAGTACCTTCTACTTTGCTTCCTCAAACTAGCAAAGGAAGTTATAGAGGAAAATGCAAATACACACACCACCTCCTGTTGAGCTGTAGCACTTCTTTTTAAAACCTGAACAAGAGACAATTTATCCCCATCTTTTACTTAACATGCTAATAAAAAGGTAATGCATATTAGTTTCATGGCAGAAAGAAGCAGATTCCACCAGAGAGAACACAAAAGGAGTTTAAGCACATGACACTCTCAGCGAAGTTTACTGTTTTGACAGAAGAACAATGGAACTAATAGTTGGGGTTTTTCAAATCAGTGAAACTAGAAGCATACTTAGTTTTTCACTCTCAGAAAACAACTGCATTGGCTCACATAGCCCACTTGCTTTTTTTAGCTAACCTTAACTGTATCTGGAAAACAGGTCATTAGCCCCACTGCTGCTGCAAAACAAGAGCCACACCTGCAGATCATCTGCAACACTGTGGCCACATCTAGACTGATCCCAGCGTTAGTCTCTGCTGCAAACTACCCACCGTAAATTTGAATTTGGTAGTTGTAAAGATGGATTGACTCATCCTTCAACACTGTGTGTGCCTTTTTTCTTTTTAAAAAAAAAACAAAACCAACAAACTTCAAAGTCTATTCACAATTTTTGTTACTATATGAGGTTTACAACTGCCAGCAGTTACCAAATATTATATTTAAGAAGGAGGAACATAAAGTCAACCAATGTTAAATCCAACTAATCCCACAGAAGGAAGACAATCATTATATACACATGAATAATGCAATCTCAATGCCACTATATGCACTGGGAAGAGACTATCTCAAATTAGCTCAGCTCTCTCCCACACATGCTAAACCTTTTCTAAGATTAAAGATATTCAGCAGCATATTACGTATATTATGTTTTTTAATTGGATGTATTTATAGCAAGTTTTTATAAAGCTTGCACTGGTCTACTTTTAATTCTGCCTTTGAAAATGAAATCTCGGTTTTATTGGAAAACCACCTCCAGTGTTCATGCCCAATCCTTTCCATTGTACCACAGACATTTAATAGCACAGATTATGAGCCATGACATCATCACCAGATGAGCAATTTCAAAATAAAGAGTACACATCCTCCTAGACTTAATACTACATGCAAACACAGAGGAATAACATCTAAAAGGTAAACACAGAAAGACGTTCACCATTTCCAGAAGAATGGCACGAGTTTTTGCTTCTTTTTCTGCCTGAACTTCTTCTATTTCATCTGCAGACCGTCCTTTCAAGTCATCAATTTCTTCATCTGCTCCTATTCTGCCACTCTGAAACATGAAGGGAAAAGCTATTTATTACCGAGCCATGGCCAAAAATTCTTTCTCACTTTCCAAATATTACTTGGATGACCTCCTCCCTCACCTCCCAAGACATGAAAAATGTTTAAGCACTGGATCTCTGCAGAACTGGGCTTTTGTCCTGTTCTTCCCACTCACATTAAAAAAAAAATAGAGAAGTTATCCTCATGTGTTTCAGGCACTATGACCTATGTATGAACTTTCAGGCCTGATTTGAACCATATTCAGTTAGATATTCTAAATTCTTTTTACTCCCTTCTCATACTCAACATCTCACCACAAGCATCAACTCATGTCTAATCTACATAGCTAGAAATGAAGGAACACTGCAAATATCTGTGCTGTCTAATAAGACTCAAACATTAAATACAGTATATCACAACAAGAATTTTATTTTTACACATCTATGTCTAAGCAGGATTTGAGGTTTAATTTTTTCTCTTCATCAGCATCTCTAGAGTGCTGCCCTTCTTACAGACATTTCCACACCAAAAGGTGTATCTTCAGACAGGCTATGGGGGAAGAAAACTAAGTATAAGCTTTCAAATCTCTACACAGTTGGCAGTAAGCTATTAAACTCTTTATACCATTCTGAAGGTTCATCAGAGATTAACCACAGTGCAGACGTACTATGAAAGCCTAATTCCAATCTTGTAATTATATCCATTAAGCTTAAAAACAAACAGTATTCTCTCTAGTCAAGTTATTCATTGCTTGAAACAACTGTTTCCATGTAAGGAGATAATCTCACACAGCAACCTCCATAACTGCATGCTACGAGTAAGTTATGAATAATTACTATTTTATTTTTAGCAAACTCCTCCTGTTTGATCAAATACACCGCAACAGTATGCATGACTGCAGATGTAACTCAGAGAATGGCCAAGACTACTTCCACTGAAATACAGACTATCTCACATCTAAAAGGAAAACAGCAGTAAGCACTTTAATATTAATAAACGTTAGTTATATTTTGTCTTCTACCAGAGCACACAAAAAAAAACACAGTAACGTCAAAGGTGAATATTCTGATTGTTCTGCTTAACTGCACTGTAATTAAAAATCTAAAATACGGCTTTCCAACATAAGTCACAAGGGAGAGCACTCCAGTCACCCTTTTATCCTTTTCTCGAAAGATTACATAGCTTTATCTGATTAAACGCAGTAATAGCCCCAAATAACAGACAAGCATTTGACATATCAGAACTAAAGCTGGCATAGTAGAAAAGCATCTCTTACCCTCCTGTGCTAAAAATGTGTAGTTCTTTTGGGATATAGATTCGACAGAGAAAAGTCTTAAAGACGGAATTCTTATTTGACCAAGTCTGTGCTGGCCACTAATAAGGATAAGTTCATTTAATTATTTCTTCCAATTTTTCCCCAAGAAGTTATCAAAAACACTCACATCTAGCTGTTCCTTAGTAGGTTCTGGTGAGCGATCAGGAACAGACAAGCCAGGTGGATCTTCAAATGGATCATCTAAAATTACTGTATGATTTATCCTTACAGAAAACAAAATCAAGACCAGCATCAGTCACATGCAAATAAAACTTTCTTTACCCAAGTAAGAGGAAACCAGCCCCGCTGATTCTCATTTATATCTCAAACAGCCAAACATACTGTATGCTTGTAAATACTAGTACTGATGCTTTCCTAAAAGCAACATAGTTGCACATTTTCTTATATAGCTGTTTATTTTAGTATCTGCTTATTTTACTAATAATACTGGAATAAAAGAGTATTTAAGATATCCTGTACAGGTCACCTGACATCGTTATATTAATCTAGTTTCTAAAAAAAAAGATGAATTTGTTTGATTATAATGCATTCCTCAAAAAGGGAAGTTAAAAGCAGTCACACCTGATATCTTGATACGGGATAAAATCCTTATCTACAAAGGTTTCATTAATTGTCTTCAATACATCCATGCCTTCTGTCACTTCTCCAAACACTGTATGCACACCATCAAGGTAATCCAGGTTTTCCCCCGTAGTAATAAGAAACTAGAAAAGAAGACATAAAACTAATAGCAGTAAATAGAAAAATTCAGGGCTTGAGTTTTACCTCAGGAGAGGTACAACTCTCACTGAAATCAGTGAGGAAGAAAACCCAAACCCCTTCCTGACTTCTGCGGGAGAAAATTAGTTTTCTTCCATTAGATTTGAGAACATGGTGAGCCAACCCACGGTTCACTGCCACTGCCTGAGGAAGAGAGAGGCTCTCTCACACAAGTCTTCCTCTGCACAAGCTCGCAGCTCCAGCTCATTGGACCCCCTGTGAATTGATATGACTCAGTAGCCTGGCAGAACACCGGACCGGCAGAGGAAGAGCAGGTAGTTACCTGCCAGATAGGTTTGTTGAACAAGATCAGCAAAGGATGTGACAGACATCACAGTGATGAAAAGGAGAGGACAGAAAGAGCAGGGCTACCCCTCTGGGCAGCACTGAGCTGTGAGCTGAGCTCAAACCAGCTGTTCATCAAACCGCATTCAGCAGTTGCATTTTCACAATGTTGGCAAAAGCTTCCACAGTTGTACCTTCATCTGCTTCTATCCAGACTTTTCTCCTTCCCTCCCTTCTTCCACGAAACCTTCTCTCCCAACAAACCGGATGCAGTAGCATTGAGAGGAGAATTAGAACACAGTAGCACTGACTTAGGTCAGCTTGAACCGGCACTGAAACATATTCTAACCCAAATCAGGTGTTTCACTTTAGGGCAAAACTGAAGTTACAAAAATTGGTAGCAACCAAACACTCAGTAACAAATTAAGGACAGAAGATACTTGGTAATGAACGAAGGAGGAAGAAGCAGAATGCACAAATAACAGAGCACAACCATTGCATCCATGCTTTATAATCTGACTGGTAACATCTCATTCTCTGCAACATAGTTAAGACTGGTTAGTATTTGGAATAGGTTACACTAAGCTATATTATATTTGTAAGCCAACTCCACGTAATTCCTTACTGGAATTTTTCTTTCCCAAAGAAGAAGCTGTAACAATGTTCCTGGGAATTGCATTCACTTGCATATGTCTGACTATATGCTAGCAGGCTGCATTCTTAAACGCAGATATAAATGTCATCTCTTCTTCCTAAACTCCCCACCCAAACAAACAATTTTATACATACAATGCAGGGAAGCAGCAAAATTAACTCCACATATTACAAGCTCTAGCTGGAATAAAACCGTATTTTTTAAAAATTGATCTTTCATTACTAAAAAACCCTCTTTTTACAATTAAAGCATACGAATATTACAAGTGAGGCATTTTAATACATAAAAGTGACAATGCATCTAAAACAATAATTTAGAAATAATACCATTCTGTGAGATTAGAGCTTTAAATATACCTACAGCAAAGACTTTGTGCATATGAACAGAGAACAGCAAAGGGAACACCACCACTTCCAAAACCTGTTTTATAACAGCACTGGGATAAAACTGTAAACTTACATTGTACTATTAATGCACACTTTTATGTAACCATACAGAGGAAACTGTGGCATAATTTCAGTTTTCAAGCTAACACGAAATTATAACCAGAAAGTTTTAACATTATTTTAAGACCCAATTTCCTTATTTTTCACTTCTGTTTAACTACAGGATTTTTTCCTGCCCATTCTATAAATTAGCAAAATCACATCAAGGTATTAACAGAAACGGACAAACAAAAGAAAAAAATACAAGATTGAATTCTAACAAATAAAATTTAAAAAATTAATCTAGGACATGATTTGAATCTGAGTGTTTTAATCTCTTTCTTGTCTGTAATCAAATGCCCAATGGTGCCTGGGACACTAAGCACGATACTTATCTTACCTGTGGCTGGTTTTTTACATGCCTTTTGATCATATTACAAGATGATGCTATTGAGACGACACTGTCACTGTTATGCCTCTTTTGTAAATTCAAGGAATTTTCATTTTAGTTACTTAGATGTGCAGGAAGGCTTTCCAACACTGTATGCTGACCTGTGATCCATGCTGATCGCTGCCATTGTTCACCATTGACACGGTTCCCTTTTTCTTGTGCTTAATTCTCGGCACTTTTTCTGCCTCAAAAAATCTAGCTTGATCACCGTACAGTTGACTGAAAATATATATAGCAAATACGTTACAAGGCAAAGGAATTTTTAAAAGTGAGATAAACAAGTGCTCTGAAACAGTAAATAAAATCTCTTTAAAAATTTTACATTGGCATTCAAATTAAACCAGAATTTACATTGCATCCATACACATTTTTATGGACCTGGACACTTACATAAATCATTTTATGTTACAGGGAACAACATTTTTCTCTGAAGCATTTCATAGCGGGTTTTTTTTTGAGAGGGGAGGAGGTGGGAGGGTGCATTTGTATGTTTTTAAATGCAGCATATAACACTTCTCTAAGGCACGAGGCAAATACGTATTTTGATCAGTAAGTTCTGTAAAAATAAGCTAATCGACACTGTAAAAACTTATGTCACAAAGTTGTCTTCGAAGATAAATGAAAAGTCACTAAATTCTATGTGTAACCTTAGGTGATCACACAGACAGGACTGCATACAGTAATTTGAGATACTCAGGATACAGCAAATGGTTAAATTATTTTTAATTTTTTAATTCTAACCCTGATATCACTCATTTCGTCTCCATAACTGACAGTGGCAGTGTCAATACACACATTCACCCAAATTTAAGGACAGTGTTCTGTTTGAACTCATTTTGCTGAGCAGGTGTAAGCCTCTATGAAGAGAGGATTCAAATTAAATTTTGCCTGCATCAGTTTCCTGGGGAGCAAGAACAGAAACTCCAATTTCGTGGACTTCAGCAGTAATGAACAGGTAGAAAAAATAAACTGCCATTCCCTATGCTAGTAGCAGAACAGAATCTGTCATTCTCTCATCACTCTATACTTCCCTATCCGCCATACCAAAGAGCCTCAGAAGACCAATCCTTATAAAAGAGTAGAACATCAAAATAAACTTGATCCACCCACGTGCTCGGGTCCAGCAAGTTTACCTACTTGGATTTGTATCTGCTTAGTACAGTTACACTGCTTCCAGGATCACCAGAGTGATGATCCGTGTATCCAGGTTTTCAAGGTTTTGTATTTAAGAGGATCTAACAGACCAGACTTACAAGAGCCAATATCGGTCTAGCAGCGCTGTCTCTGTTCAGACCGAACTATTTATCTCTGTACATGGTGTTCCCCAGCGTTTCAGGTTTAGTTCTGCTCTGTAATTTTAATTCTACTTGGAATAACAGTTTCAAAGGAATCGTATAGAACATATGCACCTTGCTATCTTCCATCTTAGCTGTTTTTAAAGATTTCTTCAACTTTCATGTGCATGACCACTGAAAACATCTTAAACAAGGAAGAAAAGTGATTTCCTTATACACATTAAACATGACTAAAATGAACCTAAATTTTTAGAGCAACAGGACTTCTTTCTTATACACAAAGGAAATCAAGCATAGCCTTTATATTGCCCTCTTGCTCAATTAAATATATTTTGTTACACAAATAAAAGTAGCAAAAAACTGCTAATGATTTTGCCTTCTACAGGGCACTTAGTTAGGATAATTCTCTTACAAAAATCAAACCTATAATTATTTGCTAACTTTTAAATAAACAGACAGTTATGTACAACTTGTTAGTTGCAACTTTGCTTCTAAGGTCAGAGATAGAATGCTGTCAAGAAAAAAAACTGAATGGACAAAGGCACCATAGGAATTAAAAAGGTATTTAGGTATGACAACCAAAGAAGCTTATGCATCAACATTTTCACCTCCCATCAGTAATTCTGCCCCAAGAGAGCTGAAGTCAATCTAAGTTGATTGATTAGGAACCCCTAATCAATCCCTACACAACTTTTCTGCCGATTAAGTAACACCAAAGTTTTACTCACCAGAATATGGATTCCCCTCCACGGCCAGTTCCCATGGGGTCACCGGTTTGTATAATAAAATCCCTCTGTCACAAAGCAGACTACGTAAGACATTGCTTTCATATTTGTGACTTTAAACCAACAAAACCATAGAGAATCGAGAATACTCACCTGTACATTATAAATGAGACAATAGTTGTAGTACTTGACTTTGCAGAGCTTCAGAAAATTCAGACAAGCTGTAAGAAATTGTACTAACGTTTACTAAAGAAAACCCCAGATATAATAAGTACAGATACAGAAGATATTCAGTTCAATGCGTAGAAAAGTGTTTTTAGAGCGGACTGTGTTAAGACTTTGCAGCGTACAACCCGTAAACGCTGTGAGACATGCTCTAAGGAGCGGTAACACCTCCTCCCTCCCTAAAGCCTACCTCTAGTGATGCAGAGAACCCTAAATACAGACAATCATACAGAAACGCATTTTTTTTCCGCCCAGTTTCTTTTCAAACACCTAAGACAGAAGATCACAGTTGCCATTCAGTTTAGAATACATCACATCTTCTCGAGTTTTTAAACAAGCATGCATTACATGTATAATAAACACACAATTAAAAAAAAATCCAAACTTCCCACCACCACCTGATGCTTGTGAGCGTTTCAAAGACACACATACAAGCAACCCACGCGGACTGCTGACGGCCAGGGCAATCCTGGCACTCATTTTGGATCTAATCCCAGGACTGGGGTCCGACGTGACGTGCCAAAACACAGGGTGGGACAAGGCGAGCTGTGGGGTGCGCCCACCGGGCCGAAGCCCGCTCCTTCAGAAGGCCGCGCCGGCAGCTGAACACCTCAAGTCGCGACAGCCCCAGCCAAGGCCCCGGCTCGCTGGCTGGGACGTGGGACAGAGGGAGCGGCGGAGCGGCCCAAAGGCCCCTTCCGCTTCCTCGAACTGCGGAAAACCTCGGGAACCTCCGCAGCTGCCGGAGTCGCAGGGAAGCGAGCCGCGCGTCCTCCCCCAGCGCCACTGCGGCGGCCGCCAGCAGGGCCGGGCGGTAAAAGACCGGCAGTTCCCGATCAGACCGAGCGCCATCCAGGCGCGGAGGGCGGCTGCCTGCTCCCGGCCCGCCCGCTGCTTTATCCGGGGCTTCCACCCGCCCGTGCAAAGGGCAAAGCGGCGCCCGCCCCTGCCCGCGACCGCCTCGGCTCCCTCTCCCCCTGCCCCTGCGCCGGCCCGCCTCGCTCCTACCGCGGGGCCGCTCCTCCGTGTACAGGTCGATCACCAGGTCGCCCAGCGTGGTCTCCAGCAGCACGGCCATGGCCGCCGCCTGCCTCCGCACGGCGGCGCGGCCCTCCGGCGCTGCGCCGCCCTCTGCCGGCGCGGAGGAGGAGCCGGCGCCGAGGCAGCGCGGCCCCGCCGCCCCCCGGCAGCCCGCGGGCAGCGGGGCCGCCCAGCCGGGCCCCGCAAGTGCGGGGATTGCTGCCCGCTGCGAGCGCGTCCTCTCCTCGGGACTGGATGCCCCCAGAAGCGCGTCGGTCTGGCAGCAGCGGGTCAAGCGCCGGGGCCGAGCTGGCCCTCGCGGCTGCCCGCCTCCATGCTGCAGCCTCCCCCGCCGTGAGGAAAGGTGCGTGTCAGACACACCGGCAAGGGCGCCTGTTCTCGCAAGGCCGGGGGCTACAGAAAACACAGCGCAACTGCGCCTCACGCCTCTCCCCTCCGGCGGGGACAGGGCGGGAGGCAGCGGAGGCGGTGGAGCGGGAGCGCTGGAGAGGCTCCGGGGAGCCCTTCCGGGAAGGGATGGGGGAAATGGAGACCCCCCCAGGAGCAACCTGTTCTGGCAAAGTACGTGTTTTGAGGTTGATCACGCAGCTTCTGAGCGCGGTGCTCGCTGAGGGGGTGCGTGTGCTTATTCTATGTGGGCAAAGAAAACCACTTGTACCTCGCAGTTGTTAAGTAGAGGGTTATAAAGCGATTAGCAGTCCCAATATTTGCTAGGAGCACAGCCTGTAGTACTGGAGGTGAAACTGAGAAAACAGGCAAGCAAGCAGAATTTATTCCCTTCCAACTGATGCCTTAGCATGATTGTTCTTGGGTTTACGAGTTACAGCTGAGCTAATACGAAGGCTCGTTCTCTTCAAAGCAAGGGATTCTGCTCCCCTGCACAGAGAGCTTCCACCTAAAGCTGTGCTGTCTTCATCTCTTTCTGGATCACGCTCTGGTATTCAGAGAGGATTCAAGTCACTAATCTGTTGGGAAACAATTTATTTTTTATTGTGGAATTCGTTTTCTGCCAGATTAGTGACCTAAATTGACTCGCTGTGCAGTCAAAGGGAACCCGTGAAGGGGAAGGGAGAGAGCAGGAATGCACAGCTGGGAGTACAAAGAGGTGCATGTAGGTTGGTAAGAGCAGGATCTCCTCTTTAAGCAGCAGCAAAAGTAACATCCAATCACCACATTGTATAACAGCACCTTTTTAAATAGCCAAGTAAGGAATTTACCCACTTTTCATCACTATCCTGCTGCATGATGGTCCTGGAGACATAGTGGGCTAGTCCTGGGACCAAGATCTGCACTCAGGGAGTTGTATTCTGCCTCCATAGTGTGCTAGTTTTCAGGGCTGTTTGTGCTACCATCAAGTATTTTGCTGTGTTGTATTGTCTTTGTGAGCTTATTCCCAGTCTGTACATCAATCCTGAATTGATTCAAGGCTGGTTTTAAGCCATCGTGTATGGCAGTTATTGATAGAAGAAAGCACTATAGCACGTTACATTTATTACTCTGAAACTTTAGAGGGATGTAAACAGTACATCAGTTTTATGCAAGCCTGTACGGACTGAAGTTTAACTATTTACTTGCTACTTCAAGAACTCGTACTTTGCACTTCAGTAAGAAAGCATCCCACTTACTTAGGGCAGATTTTTATCACTCTTTTTAATCATAAAATAAGTTAAATAATCATTTCCTTATCCTTTATACTGGCTTTTGCCTTCTAATAACACATGGCTATAAGGAAGGTTCAAAAAAAAAATGGCTTTTTGTGATCACTTTAAAAAGTCAGAAACATCACTTCCAATTTAAATGTAAAACCACTGAAATACAGCACTTCTGGCACACTCAGCAGCTCATGCAGTACTCAATCTCAGTATAAAACACCTGAAAATGTTACATGTTTTAATAGTTATAAATGTCAGGACAGTAGACTAGAAGAGCCTAGGAGGCATGCATCTGAGCCAAAAGGGAAAGCCCTCTTACGCTCCCAGCCTGTACCAACACTGAGTAGTTATTCAATCACCCAAGGAGAGATCACTTGTGAAACTAGATCACTAGTTATTTAGTTATCGCAAGGAATTTTACCATTTATGTTAAATAAAACTGTTACGACATCCGTTGTGCTGTGAGACTAAGGAAAGCTTTGAAATTTGGGGAACCTGGAAGTATGTTGAAAGCATTTTTAGTGCATAATTTTTGCAGTTTTAATTAAGCTCCAGGAGAATAAAAAGAAAGGAGGAGAGAGGACTGAAGAAAAGGGGGTGCAAAAGATTGGGAGTAGAAGGCAACAAAAACGGAAGGAAAGCATTACTTGATAGGTAGTTTACCAGGAAACTTGCAAAAGGAGACAGTCAAAAAGGAACAGGCATTCATCTCCTGTTCGATTTCAGTGAGACACTAAATTCCTTGAGGTCAGCTGAGAACCCAGCCTGAACTTTGCTGAATCTATAAATTCTGCAGGTCAGCGATCCTTGCTTCCGTGTATTTTTATATACCCTGATACCATTAATTATTATGCTTCTGATAAATTTTGTAAGCATTTTAATCATTAACCTAATACACGAAACACTGTAGCACTGTAGCTGGCTTTTACTCATCTAGGATTCACCAGTCCTGTTGGGAGGTTACTCACACTCCGATTTACGCCCAGAGCGCAACTCATAGTTAGGAATTCAGGCAATTTAAACTTCCTCCCACCAGCACATGCAAATGACTGCGAGTACCAGCAAGAGCTGCATTCTTGACGCTGCCATCCTATCCCTGAAGAATCCGATGTGCCCTTTGTGAGATTCGGCAAAACATCATGTTGACGAGCTGACTTACACATAGTTTTTGGCCTCATGAGACTGCGCAGTGAACAGACCCTTTACCTGTTTCTTTTAGTTCACCAAACATAACAGATTAAAAAAAAACCCAAACCAAACCTCAAGGACAGGTCTAAAAGAAACCGAGTAAACTAGGTGATGGTAAAGAGAGGTGGTAGAAATTAAGACATCAGAGTTTTTATCCCTTCTTCCATTACTGGCTTGTGTGATTACGGAGAAGTCAGTTAATCAGCTTTACTTTTTCTAATCTGTAAAATAGTACTAACTACTGATAATAAACGTATGTAGTGATGAAATATTTGAGGTTTTCGCGTAATACGGAGGAAATATACTTCACAATATATGACTCTCTTAGGCCTCGTTTCCCAGTGCCTTACATCTTGTGCCGGATGTTTGTGCCAGTGTCTCATGAATGCAAAGTGCATATCAAATACTATGTTACTGTGGGTTTTACGATTTATGTTCACTATCAACCAAGTGGGAGTTATAGCGCAATATAAAATCAGCCTGCAGATTGCTTCAACAGGACAGCGAATTTACTGCCCTGCCCTGGCTGTATTAAAACCTCCCTAGGCAAGTGGTTAAGACGTTTGCCGCCCTCACTGTTATAAAGTTTTTTGCTAACAGCTAACACCAATCTACCAATCTTTCTTGTTGCAACTAAAGCACTTTTTCTCTTCATAAATCCACCAAGGACGTGGAGATCCAGGTTGTTTGCTTTCTTTTTGCCAGAGACTTCTGTGGGTTTGACTGCCACTATTAAGTGTCCCTCCATTTTTCTCTCCTCTAGGCTGAAGATCTCTAGCTCTTTACATCTTGTGCTTTTTTCCTTCTGGTGACTCTTTCTGTTCTCCCCTGGAGTGGGCCGGAGCCTTTCTGGACGTGTGGTGCTCACAGCTGAGCCCGGCATCACTCCGGCCAGGGAAACCGTCGCGGTTTACGCCATGTCGACTGCTGCAGGTGTCGCACAGGTGTGAAGGCAGTGCTGTTGTTGGCAGTGCCTGCTGTTGTTGGCAGTAGGTCGGTCTGGCAGGCGTATGCTGCCTGTTTCATGAACAGCAGCAATTATTGACATGTGCTGTGTGGGTGATGCTCGTATTATGCAAAGCACGTTCAAAGGCTGTAATCGCCTGTTAGCGGTAACGGGCATTCGCAGGAGCAGGCACGTTTCCACGCGTTATTCTGCAACGCCTAATTCGGGATCTTCCAGCGGCAGCGGTGCCAGCGCAGGGCCGGGCCAGGGCACGGCAGTGCCGGCGGTGCCAGCGCAGGGCAGCCGGTAGCGATCGCAGGAGGGCGCAAATCCAGCTGTTTCTCTCGCTAAACGTTTGCCCCTCTTCCAAAAAGGAAAAAAAAACCCAGAAAGGTCATTCCCAAGCCGACACCTGCCCTCAGCGGGAAGCTGGCAGGGTGGCACAGCCCTTTCCAGTGAAAAAGCCGGTGCCCGCGGCCGCCGGCGGATGGGGAAGGAGGCGGCCTGGCGCAGACCGCCAGGGCTCCCCGGCCCGGCGCGGCCCGGCCCCCTCCTGCCGCCTCCCCCGCTTCCTACCGGCCCCGCCCCTGCCGCCGCCGCCGCTTGTTGATGTTTCACTTTGTTTTAATTCCCGGGTCGCAAGATGGAGGCGGCGCTGGGGCGGCGAGAGTTGCTGCTGGCGGTGCTGCTGTCACTGGCCGCTGCGCTGCCGGGTCCGGCCGCGCCGCTGGGCCAGGTACTGTCGGGGTCGGGGTCAGGGTCGGGGCCGGGGTCGGGGGCGGGGCGGGGCCGGGCCAGCTCCTCTCCCTCTCCCTCTCCCTCCTGCTCCCTCTCCCTCTCCCTCTCCCTCCTGCTCCCTCTCCCTCCGAGGGCTGAGCCGGAGCCTGCCGGGGCGCGGGGCGGCGGCGCGGGCGTCTCCTGGCCGCAGCGGGCGCGGGGCGGTGGTGATGGCCCCGGCCGCGGGCTGGCACGGCCGGCCGGGCGGCGTCGCCGGCGGGAGCCGCCGGCGCGGCTGGAGAAAGCGGGCGAAGCCGCTGGCACCGCGGGGCGGTGTGCCGCCTGTGAGGGCTTTTTTTCTTCTGGCTGTAGCGCTTGGCAGCCTAAGGTGTATTACCCCCGTTTACAGTGCTTGTCCTGCGGCTCAAGTACGTTTCTGTCTAAAATGTACAGAAATGGTACAAAAGCACAAAATTATGCATCGACCACAAACTCGGTTACCGTGCGTGCGATGTTTTCCTCCTTCCTTTAATGATTCGTTTGTACAGGGTTCGATATGCTGAAATAAATATCCGACAGGTTGATGAGGGATAAAGTTATTTCTATGCGGTGTAGATGTATTTATATTGTGTTTTTATGCTTGTCTACCCATGTCTCTCGATCGTTCAGTGCTGTAGAAGTACGCCGCGCATTAGGTCCACGTTTGCTCCTAGTGGTTTCTGTCCTCCTGAATTGAACCAAGAAAAGAGTTTTGCTGTATTGGTATATTACAGGACATCATGCTGTCTGGTTTTCCATTTCAGTGCCTATGCTGTATCTTGGTAAGATTAGTTTCAAACTAAATGTTGTGTCTTTTTAAAGAGTGGAAGGAGTTTTTTGGCTATTACTTAGGAGATCTCAGTGGGAATAAAAGATGTGCCTTGGCACTGGTGAGCTTTAACATCTGGAATCACAGAAGAGAACTTGGGTGCTTCTGTCTGTACTCGAATCATGACTAAATACATCTTCTAATTGTTATCATTGTGAACTCCAAAGTGTGAGATGGCAAAGAAGGAAGAACCGTGTTGGGTTTGTAGTCACTTGTCTAGCCAATGTGAAGTTGCTGCCATATGAGTAAATTTTATGGCTTTTTTTCCTCCACAGTTTTCGTGTTTGCGTTAAAGTAAAACTTTTCCAAGAAAGCCTGACGGAGGCCCTGCACTGGCACAGTCTGTGCTGCAAAGCAGGATTCCTGGACTTACTTCCTGGTTTCTACTTCTCTATATGAACATTCGAAGAGAGGTCTGCTTAGCTCTGATTTCAAAATGGCGATCTAGATCTTCAGACACCTGTTGAAGTGCATCAGTGCCCAAAGTCGGGTGCTCTTAAAGAGAGCAGAGAGAGCTCAGTCAAGTACTTTGCTTATCCCTCTGAGAAAGGGAATGCTAGCTTGAATTTGCCACAAGACACATGAAGTGACAACGGAACGTAGACCTATGCTTTTGCTTGCCTTCTCCCTAGAAACTATCCCACTTTCACACCAAAACTTCAACTTAGTAGCGTTTAAGTTGTTTGTCACAGCTGGCAATTGTACAAGATCGTCATGAGGAGGCACATCTGCACGTGCTGGCTTTGGATCTGAAAGCGTGAGCGAGCACAGCACAGGGGTGCTGGAGCGGGTCCTGTGGAAGTCAGCTTGGAGTCAGAAATAGGATAGCTGTGTTTTAGAGCGCTGATAGGGCTTGACTTAGGAACTGGGGTGTAGTGCCTTATGGGCACAGCTGTGCTGTTTGTGGAGTTGAGTTTGTCCGTTTGTGCCATACTGCTTGGGTAGTCTGTGAGCTCAGCTTGTGCTAGTTGAAAGTGTCTGTGCTCTTTTAGCTATTTACTGGTGTGGTGGCATAAGCATATGTAGAAAAGCTCTTAAAAGAGTCAAAAAGAGAATATACACATTTTTACTTTAGTATTTTTTATTTTTAAATCTCAAAAAAATAAGAACTTCTATTTCCTCCTGCACTCTTTCTTTTTATACATACGGGATCATTTTTGATGTAGAAGGAACAATGCATCTTAAGAAAGTTTTGAGTAGAAGAATTGCTGGTTTTTGAGCATGAGCAGGTTTATAGTGGCCTGATAAGAATGGCAGTGTCTAGGCAGCAGGAATAGGCAGAGCGGGAATGCTGCACTGTCAGGTTGACTTCTGAAGCCACGAGCTTAACAACAGTGGGCAATGGAGTCAGAATAATCATGGTCTTTTCCCTAGAATGGCTTGGGAGTGCAGACTGATTGGGAGCAGGCAGCATCAACATGTTCAGCTTTTATTTGGCTGGATACCATGACTGTGTCATCTACAGTTCCGTGAGCCCGCTGGCAGCATACTGCTGATAGCTTCACATTTTGTAATTCTTGCACATGGTATTAAAGTTCACCTCCAAGTTGATGGCCGTGATGTTATAGAAACCATAACGGAAGGACTGAGGAGAAAACCCTGAAACATTGGAATAACGTTTTGTAAGGCTGAAACGCTTTTGTTCATCTCTGGAATGTGAACGCCTCCATTATTGTGCAATACTTGTCATTTCTTAAATAAGCTGTTTTGAAATCTGGACTGTTTTTTTTTTTAAAAAAAACATTAGCATGTGTGTTTTGATTTTTCTTTCTATAATTTGGATAAGCAAAACTGGATTACAGATCGATTGATATTAGACAAAGTTGTTTTTTTTTAAAAAAAAGGCAAGTAATGATGCAACAAGAAAACCAACCTGTGCATTAAAGTAGTGTGTTTTTCTGGTGCAAGGTCAAGAATTAGGTTTTGCATTTTAAAGTATTTTTTTAATGTGCTGATAGGAACTGGCTAAAAGCACAGTGGGCTGAATGCTAATGCTATGTTGTTTGCTTACTCTGTCTGCCTCTTGATAACTTAGGTTTAGCAATGTTCTTTCTAAATGGCTTACTTGCCAACCAGACTTTTTTTAGTTTAGTGGCCTGAAAAACATTGTCTTCAGATTATTTATTGGCTGCAAGAAACCTCTGTGTGGATGGGTTATTTCACAACAGAAGAAAGTAATCTTCACTATATCAAGCATTTGAGTATGCATGCAGTGGGTGTAATGTGTTTTAATAAAAGAAGAAACTTGTCAATAGTGACATGCTGAAATGTTTATTTCATCACTTTATGTCTGTTTCTCTATTAACAGTCTGGTGCATGTTCTGAACTTTACGCTTAAAAGATCTGACATCATTCCATGTATATTTGATTAAATTAAAGCAGTATGATGCAACCATGTCCCAGTGATGTGAGACTAAGTATTCACTGTTAAAACTTCTGATAAAATATTCATAGTGTGAGGTGATTTAATAGGAAGAAAGCAAAGGCGATTAATTCTAGCAACATATGTAGGGCAAAGTAAAGGATAAGCAATATTATACCAAGAATTATTGCAAAGCAAGGAAGGGATGTAAGTGTGCTTGTTCAGAAAAGAAAAGGAAAAGCATCATGTTAGATTTTTATATTAACAAAGATAGTTCAGCTTTTAGTTACTTAAGCAAATGCTGGATTTCATTATCTTACCTTAAATATTGTCATGCAGTTTGATAATGCCAAACCTTATTGGAGAACATTTTGTACTAAAATTTTGCAAAATGTGAGGGACTAATTATCGTCCTACAAACTTGTCAAGTCAAACTTGCACCGTGATTATGCCTGATTGCAGTTAAGACTCGTCCCCCAGCACAGCTAGGTTTTGAGTCTGATGAAAGAATGATGAGCAGCACAGATCACAGAGCCCTGGCTTGCAAATTCGCAGTTACACTCTTTGGAGCCAGCTCTCCATGTAAGTGCCAGCGCTCAAACGATATGAGTTTGGGTGGTAGTTTTGTTTGTCTGTTTGAACATTTTTTTTCTCATAATCTCTTTTCAAGTTTGGAAACATGTTACTCATTTTGTCTATTTCTTATCTGTTTGGCAACCTTCATTGGACTTTATATTTCCCTGTCGCAAACAGGATATCCCAATAGTGCCTGTGTAATCGCTGCGAGGGGATTGTCTGTCTTCCAAGTCTCTGTACAGCTGGCCATCTTGCAAGGCATTATGCCATCTGTTCCTAGTGCTGCCCGCTCCGCTTCCCGCAGGCCTTCTAGTGCAGAAAGAGCCTTGTTCGGAGAGCCTCACTAGAGAACAGCTGTGCTTTAAGTGGGTTGGCTGGTAGCGACTGAATCTATATGGAGTTTGCGTGACTAATGCAGTTGTGTAGGACTTAACAGTTACCCTGTACTGGGAGAAACTGTCCGGTGCACCCCGTCAGGTACCCACTGCCTGTGGAAGAAGTTGTTCTGTGATTCTGTAATTAGATCTGTTTGAAGTTCTAGTGTGATTAGACCAAACAGCTTGATCTTGTGCAGCGTTTTTCATAAAAGGCTAAGATTAGGTGAAACGTTCTCTGTAGGTTTGTGTGGCATTGGTGTGGGAAGTCCTTAAGAATTAATGAATATTCTCTTAATATTCTTAAGCCAGATGCTTTATATTCTTTGCTGCCATCTTTTGCCTGTCTTGCTCTTCTGCTACTACTGCGATTATGCTGCCCCAGTTAACACTCCTGCGTTCTGTTGCAGCACATGGTGAAAGAGAAAGGATTGGAAAATGATCACTACCTTCTTATCTCTATTGATCCAAGTTCACAAAAATTCACTAGTTCACTGCTGTTGCCTGGCTGTCCTAGAACAGAATGACATACATTCGTGGTATAAGTGCTGTCCTCTTCACAGGTACTGTGGCCATTACTGCTGTAAATATCACTGCTGGAGCACTATAACAGTGATGAGAAATCGTAGGAAAACTCAGGAGAGACATCTACCTCCTATAACAGCATTAAGAATGATGAGACCATTTTTAGTGTAAATTGGAGAGTTTTGTGTGAAGGCATTCACCAGCATAGGAAGGAATAAGGTGCGGTGAGTGATGGAATGGGTGTCAATGGAAAGCTGAAAGTACAACTTGATTCCTAGGGACCTGAATTGCTTCTTGGGCCTGTCCTTTGATTCTGACTCTGTCAAAGCACAGCTTTCTCAAATATTCCAATGAATTCAGGACCTTTTAAATCACAGGACTGTTTGAAATTCATGTGAACTTTCATGATATTGTTAATACTGAAAAGTGTATTGTAAGTTACATGAACAAGTTTTACACTCACAGTTCAGGCTTCTCCAGAACTTGACAGTGCAATATTATGGATTACTGCAGAGGATCCATGTTCTGCTCTCAGTGACTTCATTACTACGGGATTGGCTTGGCTTGCTATGCTTTTGATATACAAAATAAGTAATGTGAGGTTGTTTCCTTTTCTTAGTACTGAAGTGTATAGCTATAAGACACATCTATAAAACAGTTTTCCTCCCCAAGTAGTGAGTTTTATTATGTAACATTAAAAAGTATTTCCTCAGTCGAAATTAAAGGATGTTTCATAAGTCTGAGTCTTCACCCGTAGGATTGGAAAGGTGAGTATTCAGTTATCACTGCAGCACTTGTCTAGCGAGCATGACTTACCAGGCCAGACATCGTGAAAGCCCAGTACAAGAGCTATTGGCCTGCCCAGTCTGTTTCCCTCCCAGTTACAAACATTAGTAACTTATGGTTCTTGAGCACTTATTCATGAGCAGATATCAAGGGGGTACCAACTAGGGTTGTGTTAACAAGGGAATGCTCTGCATCACGCATTCTGTGCTGTGGGTGAAAGTGGGCCAGCTAGGATGGCTCTCTGCTTGCAATAATCCCTTCCTCTTTCCTCCTGCCCGGCTTTTCATTGTGTTTGGCATGCATCTTGTGGTTCTTGCCCTCATTTAGATTTTGGTATGGGGTGTGTAGGGTCAGGAAAATTGGCCACAACAGGACCTGTTGAGTTTTGGGTGCAGCACTGCAGGAAAGACCAGTGGGAAGCCATGGGAAGACAGCAGTGAGGAACTTGCCTCTATGGAACGATTGAGTGAGATGGAGCATTAGCATAAAATTAGGAAGACTGAGTTAGAGAACTCTTTTTCCATGGGAAGACATTGTGAAGAGTAATGAACAACCTGTTCATGAGTTGTATCAAGGAAGCTTCAGGTTAGACGTTGGGAAAACTTCTAATGTTAAAGTTAGCTGAGTGCTAAATAGTTGAGGAGAGCGTGAAATTTTTGGACGTCACTGAAGAGCTTTAAGACTAAGTTAAATTAACATCTGTCAGGAATGACATCAATATGGTTGATTTTGACTCTGGAAAAGCTGGTCTTCCTCTGGTCCTCGAGATGTTTCTGTATCAGTTTGGGAACATTTGGAATAAGAACAATTGCAAACTGATTATTTGTTAGCACCAAAACTTTGAGATCTGTTTGAAATGTTTCTTAGCAAGACTGGCACCAAGTCTTTGAGACTGCTTAGTGAAGAGGCAAAACAGGAACATATGACAACTCAAGAGAATGGATGTACAGAATGTGGGAAGTCAGCAATAGAAGAATTTGTTGGATCTGGATGTGAGCAGACTGGTCATGCGAATGGCAGGAACATGAGTTCTCCATTGCTTGTGAACACAAAATTACAAGGGTCATGGTGTAGCCGCTATAGTGGAGTATTAATCATTGCTCTAAGTTGCTGAGCAGCTTTTTGAACCTGTGACGTTCAGAGGATGCCCCATCACCTTGCCCTCTGATCAGACGAAGATGCCATGAGGACAGGCAGACGGTGCAGTAGAGCTGATCCAACAGCCGGCGGCCATCAGGGCCAGTAGCCCAGCTCCTTCCTCCCAGCTGCGTGCTTGCGTCTCTTGTGCTTGTCTGGCTCTTCCTTGGTTGTCAAACTGACAGAAGAACAGTCTGTCAAAAAAAGGGAAAGTTTTCCTGACAACTTAATGAGCTAAATTGGCTCACTGGCTTGGCATAAATGAAAGGGAAGGATGATGTGCTGGAGAGAAGAGATCTACACTGTCTCTTTTAGTGGCAAAGGCAGCATGCTGTTAAGCTGTCTTATTTGTCGGAATGCTATGATCTATTTTTTGTAACTTTGACAGCAGGGAATTGATCCACTGAAATATTTTAATTTCTTAAACATGTAATGTGCTCTTCAAGTGAAAGTTTTAAGTATGTACTGGAATTCACGACTGTGCTTGTGGATACTACGTCAGCAGAATTGACAGCTGTTGTGAAGAAAATCACATGTACACTCAACTGTTGAGCACATCTATCTTACCCCATGCCCTTCATTTTCAAAGAAAGCATTTGATTAAAAAAAAAAACAACCTAGGGACACTTTCATTTTTTTCAGCAGTCACAGACAATCAGTGATTTCCTTTTTCATGTAATCTCAGAGTCACTTTGTAGATGTTGAAAAAAGATTGCAAAATACTTTCTGTGTAAAGGAACTCAAATTTCATTTGAGTCAAAAATAGAAGGAATGTTAAGACTGCCTGGAAAATCCATCTTTTGGGCCCTTTGAATTCTCAGAAAACAGGAAAACCTAGGAAGTCATGACACAAGGTTTTGGTAATCTGTTAAGCAGTTTGAGGGTGTAAAAGAAGAACAGCTCTGAATGCTAGATAAAGAGCTAAAAGTTTGGCAGTTTGGGGCTTTTTTTAATATACGGAATTCTTAAATCTTGAGAAGAAAATAAGTGGCTTGAGGAAATTAGGGGATGACAGAATAGATTGCATCCTATAATTGTATTATTGATCTGGTTTATAGTTTCAGTAACAGACTTCCAGTTCTTTAAGTAGATTGATAATTTTAATGTACTTTGAATAGCCAGGATTTAAGTTTTGAAGAAGAGTCGGTATAAACACCTGTTGTACAGAAAGGGCATTGAGAAAGAGATTCCTCCTCAGTCTCAGTAGGCAGAGAGCTCTCCTACTAATTTGACAAATGTGTCTGAAGCATCAATGACAAGTTCTTTCCAACCAAAAGGTTACCTGTATTAGCTTTTAAACCATACTTCTCGTGATGCCAGATTTCTGCTGAATCAGATTTGGATGTTGGATTTCAGCTTTTGCTAGTCCTGGCTACCTGTGTATGCTGATTAACACCCTTTGTTTTAAGGAATTTTTTACACTATAGTTGCACTTCAGAAGCAATCTGCTTATGAATTGGGACTATGTTATGCTAGGTACTGTATATTTCAGGTATTTCCTGGCTGAAAATTCAGTGTTTTATAAAAATCCCAAATGAAAAACCTTATTATATATTTAAAATTTTATTTATTTATTTAAATTCTGGGAAATTACAACTTTTTATTGAGACATGACTCACTTTTTAGCTGTTAGTTGTGAAACCATGACTCAAACACAGAGCTAAAGAAGACACTGAAGGTATGGAGAAATTTTGCAGAGGAAAATGAAACACGATTAGAGTCATTTAAGGCTCTCAAAAGGCAAATAGAGATCTTAACATTATTTTTACTGAGGTGTCTCAGGAGACTAGTGTGGCAATCACTACTTTTGGCTATGTCCAAGAGAGATTTGGCTTTTGTATGTAGGTTTTGTTGGGGGCAGGCCTGGGAGATTTAAGGTCCCATTTGCAAAAGAGCCCCTGAAATTACAAGGGTGAAATGAGAGGACAGAATGAGTGAGTCAATAAATTACAGCAATTAAGGTTTGAAAGAAGGAAGCAAATCCCCATTAGCTGCGAGTTTGGAGGTGTCCCGTGTGGCATAATTTGGGAATGGTAACCAAGGAAAAGAAACAGCATTACTGCTGACACTGAAAAAACTGAGTGTTCTTTAGTGTAGGCTAACGTATTAATTATACTTCACCTTGAAGACTAAGTGGAGCACTTAAAAAAACATTTGCAGAGAATCTGATTTTTACCTGGTATTGTCTATTATTTTCCAGCTAATATGAGAGACTTTTATATCCATGTGAAACAAGTTCTCCTGCGAATTTAGCTTGATTATTATTTTATTTAAAAAAAAAACTTTACACATAAGGAGATGTCACGGAAAACCCCAAACCCACTCTTACGTGAAACAAGTGAGCATATTTCTTGTTCTTCTGTCTCCTGGGTAGAAAGCCTGGGAACATGCTCTGGGGATTGTACGTTGTTACTCTGTCAGGACAGTGTTTGAAAGTTGCCTGTGGCCTGCAGTGACTTCTGTGTTTCCTCAGAAACTTACATCTCTTCTCACTGTTGTTTTCCAGGAAACAATCAGAGTCAACGTTATGATGTTGAAAAGCAATGGAGAATTTCACAAAGGGCAGGTTTGTCTGGTTTTTCTGTTTATTCAGTGAATTACTATGCAGTGAAACAAAGTCTGCAGTGGATGCAAATACATTGATGATGTCAGTCAGCATGAAGTATGCTCCCCTGAGAGCAGAATTGCAGCATAGGGCCAGGAACCATATGTTCATTCAGTCTGTCTCTCTTGCAGGTTGTTTTTAATATCACCTATGTTAACGGACAGGTATATCTAAATGATTTTCCTATGAAAAGTGGGGTTGCGCACATAACCTGTCAAACAGTAATATGTGAGTATTCTCTCTTTTTTTTCATCTTTTTTTTTTTTTTTTTAATTTTTATTTCCCTGGGATATTTGGGTTTCCTGTTATATAGTAACCAAAGCTTACAACTACTACATACTCTGCAAAACTGAGCACTATAGAAGCAATTCATTTCCCAAGGTAGGACAATTTTGCTACTAAAACAGGCAGAAAAAATCTTACTGCCTTGTTCTCCAGTCACATTCACATGCTTATATGTAAATAGTCTAATCTGAAATCCAGACTCTGCCTATCTTTTCAAAAGAATGTTTTGCACTACAAGCTAGATAATGTAAACAGAAGGATGCAACTCCACCCTGCTAATGGCTGTGTCCCTACGTTGGTTGGCATATATCCAAAAGAGATTCAATAACAGAAGTATGAATTGTTGTTAGGAAGATCTTTTAATTATCTAATTTCTGCATGTTTAGAACAAACAAGCTTCTGCTGGATAGGATATTACAGCACAAATACTGCAGTTTTGCTGGTGTCCTGCAGTGGCTAATGACTTCAAATTATCTTGAAACTGCTGTTTTTTCCGCTAATTCAATGCTACACGTTTTGTGACAGACCAGAAAGTACTGTGATTTTTTGAGATACACAGAGCATACTGTATAATTAATTAAACCAGGGCCATTATGCTCATTTGATTTAATCTTCTGTTGTGTTCAAAATGATCTCTTGATGGATCAGGTGCAGCCAGTCTCTAGCTTGGTTTCTGAGGTCATCCTCTCCTTACAATCAGACATTTACTTAAAGAGTACTAATGCTTTTTCTAAATTGCTTCTCTGAGCCATGACCTTGATTCTTGAACCCCTTATCCCCAAGCATGATCAATTATTAATTTGACACTATTTCTTTTCTGGAGAGAGAAAGGAGTAATTAATTTCTCTTTTTCTGGGATAGTTATGTTCCTATTGGTTCTGTTTTTTTCTATCCTATGGTAGAAAAACATGGCAAAATGTTATTTACCTGCAAGATAATTGACTCCAGAAAAATAGATATGGTTTTATTGACTAATTCTGAGAGATACTGAGCACGCTACTGTAGTTCCTAGTAATTTTCCCAATCGTAGTTGTACAGCTTGCAGTGACTACAATTATGAATGTGAATCTTAAACAGTGAGAAAAATCCTGATTTGATCTGGGAGCTAGGAACCTGGAACTCTCTATCTTTGTGTCTGGGTCTGAGTTCTCAGCACAGTACCTCTCTCTGTTATCTGTAAAGTAATGTTTATACTATTTACTAGCTAAATCCTTGACAGTAGATTCAGATAATGTGTGTAAAATGCTAAAGGGATATTGAGATACTTGTTACCTGTTAACAGAGGGGAAAAATACTCCTGATCATATGTAAAAATCAAACTTGAGACAAATATTAATGTTTTTTGAATATTAGAGTAGAGACCAAGTCTCCTGAAAGGTATTGTCTTGACACTGTTGTCATGTCATGCCTGACACCTGTATCCCCACTTGAAGTTCCCACAAATGTTAATTTTGAAAGCCTGAGTGTTGAACATAGTGGAGATTGAGCAGCCTGACACATGAATGGCTGAGACCACAGGGAGCTTCAGCTGCTTGGCATTTTTGAGGCTTTGGTCCTTTAATGCATGCTGCTGCTATCAGTCAGAACACATTCAGCAACCAGGTTAGTGCTGTGGCTCACACCTATAAGGAACCTCTGTCTTTCTCTCTAACTTCTTTCTCTCCTTCTGCCCCTTATTTTTGCAATGGAAGATATTGCTGAACGATGCCAAAAAGTATTTTTCTATTTTGAAATAGCTTTATGAGGAAAGGGATCATAGCATAAAAGTAAGGAAGCCACTGAGTTGTTACTATGTAACTGAAAGACAGTAGTCTGACATTGCCTCTTGGGCTCAGCACTGCAAGTGACACACCACTAGTGGCTTAGAAAGAGGGGCCAGCTCAGGTACCTTGCTATCTGCCTGCTGGAGACATCTGTCACCTCCCTTCCCGCACTTCTGCAGCACTTCAGTCCCAGCGTGCCCTCACCTGTGATAGAGGCGCAGTAGCCGGGAGAAGGATGCTAAGTCTGTGCAGAAACGGCAAGGGCAGAACAGCAGTTCTCTGTGTGCTTGTGGAGTATCAGGTTGTTGAAATAGCTGAAAGCTTTTGGGTAGGAAGAGAGTTTGAAGTGTCACAGTCACATACGAAGATGGTGAGGGGGCAGAAAAAACACGTATGAGGGAACTGACACTCATCTTGAGTAGCGTATGCAGCGTGCGTGGAAAAGAGCATATTTATCTCCATATTGAGAGGAAGGGGAATGTGGGAATCCAGATGTTTACACAGGTGGCTGGCTGGGCTGCGGCACTACTCTTATGAACTCCATTGGACAACTAAAATAAGAATGTAGCAGCAGTGAAGTCAAAGAGTGCTGCTTAGAGTGCTTAAATGCAAACCTCAAAGGCAGGGCTGGGACGTTTTCTGCAAGCTCCCTCCATCTGGGGATCATACAGTGCTGCTCTTGTCTGCTGTGTTATATCATGAGACCTGCTCCAAGTTTGATTTGGTGGTATACTGGTAAAAAAATCATGGCATCTGTTTTACCTGTTGCCCAGATCACTACTGTTTATACCAGCAGTTACTGGAAGCATTAAGGACACCAGCGTAGCACAGACTTCCATAGAACTGTTCAGGCATCTCTGGTTTGATTCTAGTGGTCCTCTGTAGTTGTAATGACTTTTCTATTCAGATGCTATGTGTGCAAAGGCATCTATGTCAGAGTTGCAGCTGTTTGCCCCACGGTTGTATACTGCTTTCTGGTTGGGGTGGTTTCTCTTTGAAAACTGTGACGTTGTGCGTTAACAGTGGAGAACGGAAACTTGGATAACTTACCAGATCAGCAGCGCCTGGCAACCGTCAGTGCTCGCATCATGGTTCACGAGTGGCCTTTAGCATCCAGTTCTGATTTGCAGCTGATTGTCATTCAGGAAGAAGTGACAGAAATTGATGGAAAACAGGTAAAAAAAATACCCTCAATATTCTGCTTGTTTTTAATTTAGGAGATGCAAGTGGTTACCAAGGATTAAAAGGTTTACATGTGTCTGGCTGGTGACTGGAGCACAAAGTATATAATCTAATGCTAGCTAGCACAGTACTGAGGGAGATAATACCAACCGAAGTTGCCTGTATAGTAATGGGGTTGTTTCATGAGGAGACTTTAAGTTTTAGTGCTTCTATTCATGTTTTAATTATTAAGTGTTCAATGACTTTCCCTTAAGCTTGTTAGAACGTCATTACCTCTGTCACATGCTCTTTCCACATGTGCATTTACGCAAGCAAAGTCAGGCTCACCAGCAATGCTTCATTGACAAAATAATGTACAAAGTAAATATAAGGTGCATGGGCTCGTTCTCATTGCTGAGGTATTCCCCATTGTTTATTCCAAGCTAGAAAAGCATTTCGTTCATGTCGCTGGGGAACAGCTTGCAGCAGCAAATTCTTATGGCAGGTGGGCTTGTTGTGAAAGCCCACAACACCTGAGAGCTTAGCCTTAGAATATTTTGCATGGAAGATAATTAATTCATTTGAATAGAAATCTTGGTAGTGAACATGGATTTTGAGATGAACAGAAAAAAACCCCAAAAAAATTCTAACTGTACTTGCACAAATACCAGTGAATGTGAGGGGTTACAATTCTAGCTGAGAATGATATGTGCAGAACTGAGTTCTCAAAATCATTTATAAGGTATAGTTATTTTTCCAATAAGAGAGGTTCTGGGGAGAAGATACAGCTGCTGAAGACAGCAAAAAAAGTCTCATATTTTTGTTTCAGTACCTCTCTGCATCTTACATGTGGCCAGGCTTTTTTGAAGCTGGCTAATGTTCTGCTGGTTGTTTGGTTTGTTGTTTGTTTGGTTTGGTTTGTTTTTTTTTTTAAGGAGAATGATGATAATGCCATTGATCCTTAATTAATGGCATGCTCAGCATATAGTATTTTTTACAGGGATCTGCATCATGTCAGAATTTTATTCTGTTAATGAAAAATCCCACTGAGAGGTTTGAAGCTTTTCTAATGAGATGTTTATCCCACAGTTAGGAGGCTAATATATCCTGGTTTGATTCAATTGTTACACAATAGTGGTGGTGTATTTCAGATCTCAGACTAGACATCACAATGCATTTCAGATTTTCATAGGGGCCTGGTAAGAACAACCAGAGAAAGCTAATGCTGTTTTCTTAATTGTTCCTTTAAGTCAAAAGCTTTCCATCTTTCTCATTAGTTATCAGCTGACAGTAACGATTATCTATTTCATTGCATTGTTCTGTGCATGTTGGAAGCAAAAAGAGACGGTTGGTTGGCCTGTGGCACTGAAAACATGAGTGAAACTGTATCCCATGCTTCATTCCTCTTTTGTTAGTTATAGTTCCATGTAGCAGTTGTAATTATGCTCACAAACACTCTGTATTTCTGTCAGTTCTTGGCCTCACAATGCAGTTATTGATTTAATAGGAGTTATGCTGAATATATTCTACATAAGTGATGCTTGCCAGGATTATTAAGTGAAATGGGTCCAGTGCATCACTGGAAGAGGAAGAAGAAAACTCTTCTTTCAGTTGTTGAAAAAAGCAACTTTACTGCAAAAGCAGAAGCATCAGTCTTGCCTCAGCAACACTTTCGATGTTTGCAAGTGCTCTTTCACTACATACTTGAGTTTTCCATGCCCTAAAATGCCTCCCTGAAAGAGGAGCATAATGACCTATGTAAGACTTGGTTAAAAGCCCAACTTTTAAAAGTAACTACAGCATGCGAGACCCAGTCTGTTCAGCGTATTTTCTAATGTGGTACAGTCTATAGGAGTGCACTACATAAAATAAAGAATACTAATTAATGTTATAACATCCCTACATCTAAATCTTAATGGCTTGAAGTTTTCTGTGATGTATTGGTTTTCTTAGCCAGCCTACTTCACTCTTACTTTAAAGTCAGTAATATCAACATGTTTGCATCTCTTGTAGGTTCAACAGGAAGAAGTAGCAGAAATAAATATTTTAGTAAAGGACCTGAGAGTACTTAGACATTCAAACTACACGGTTCCTTTGAAAGAGAGCATGCTGTATTCCATCCCACGGGACAATGACATGTTATTTACGCTTCCCAACCTCTCAGGAAAAGGTATCTCTCTCTTAGCTGTTACATAATATTTTTATCCATAGTTGATGTATTGCTTTCCAAGGGCAAAAGAACATCATTTTTCCTGTGTTTTGCAAAGTGAAACAGTTTCTTCATTAACAGAAGAGTTTTGGTTTATGTGGTTTGTTTTTTTGTTGGGTTTGTTTGTTTTTTAAACACCTAAATGCAGCTCTTCTGCATTCTAGGTATTTGGTTTATTTGTTTTCAAATCTGTTCTCCTTTGAAGCACCTGGTACTTGTCAGTCTGCAACCCAGACGTCTCACAGGAGTAAATTTCTCTCTCAGTGCTATGATGGAAACTTTTCTAAAGCTCCCCCTTTTCTGTGAGAATGAAAGAGAAAACTAGAGAGGAAATACCTGTCTGGGTCATTTCCAAACCAGAGAATAGTTTTATGTTATTACACTTAAATAACTTAAAAGCAAGGGTAGTTATTTGATGCCTTAATCTTATTTCAGTTTTGTTTAATCAAAAACTCTGAAGGATTTCATAGGAGATGAATATTTTGGTCTAGTTCATCACCTTTTAATCTGGCAACAGCTGAAATTTACAGCTAAGGGAACAGCTAAATGCTGCACTTTAACACTGCTTCTGCTTCTTATCAAGTTCAGTACCAAGTCAAAAAGAAATAGAAGTCAGCCTTCTGTGTTCTTGCTGTAAATGCAAGAGAACTGTACAGTAAGTATAGAAATGCAGCATGTCTTTGTTTTCCTGAATAGTGAGTCAAATAAAAAGCAAACCCCCCACTAAATCTAGCTTTTCCTCTTCAGATATTCAAGATCCACTGCAAACCACCAGTCAGTACCTCATCCGGCAAGTAGAAACTACAGTAGATGAAGAGACATTACCTGGCAAGTTACCAGAGACCCCTCTTAGGATAGAGCCTCCATCTTCTTATAAGGTAGTTTTGCTGTTTGTTTGTTCGAATCATTAATATATACCTTTAAAGACTGGTTTAAAAAGGAGAAGCAGCTTTTTCCCCTCAGGTTCCCTCCCCACCCCCCTCTGTTTCCCCAGAAATGAAATGCATACAGCTTGGTGAAATTTCTAGAAGGAAAACTTGTAGTAACATGCTGCAGATAGAGCTGAATGTTATTCAGTATTACAGTTTGAGGGAATAAACGTCCTTCCTCACTTTTTAGAATTGTCTACAAAAACACATACAAATGTGTTTTCCTCCTTTGTGGATGTTTACAGAACAAACCAAACAAACCCAGCATTCTTAGGATTCAGACAGTGGGTTTTCCTCATGTAAAGACCAAACACAACATCCATTTAAAGATGGTAATAAGGTATGTAACATTCCTAGGCCTTTGTCTTTAGTCCTTTATTTTTAATTTGAAAAAAGCAACATAGTATATAACAACTCATTTCTGGAAGAGCGAATTGCCATTCCTAACTAGTATTGACTTTTCAGAGTGCTGCTTTGCTGCTTTCTATTTGTTAGAGAGCAGGATTTTCAATTGTGTGAGGCATCTGACAGTAAGTGACTTCCACAGAAGTCTAACAAATCCCCACAGCCAACCACTAAGAAGAACAGACTTTTAGAGACATACTCTAGGAAATTTAAAAAAAAAAGCACTCCTAAATTACCCCTTAGCAGTCAGAAATTGTTGGTTTTTTTCACTCCAGTAGGAATCAAATGGGTTTCTAAATCCTGCAGTGTTCTGACCTCACAGATGCTTCATGACAGTGACTTGTTATATTTATATTAAATCAAGCTAAGCATGTATAACAATTTTAAATACTGCTTAGCTTTAAATTACAGCAGTTTTTTTTCCTCTCTGCTTGAGTGCTTACCCCTCTGGGAGATGGGCCATTGGTCTCAGCTGCTGTAAGAAACACAGTAACAGCTTGAGAAGTTTCAGTTCCAGATTAGGTTAAGGATAGGGTTGATGGCCTCCTCTGTGGCCAAAATAGTAGGCTGAAAGTTACAGATAGGCTGGAGAAGGTGCTACCCCTCTTCTGGGCTGTCAGTAACCCTTTCCCTGCTGTACACTGACATGGATCGTAGCTTCTCTACACCTAGGCCAAATAGCCCACCCTTCAGCTGCTCTGTTCAAACATCCTTTGTTTTCCAAAGCTGCCTTATCTTTCAGGGAACTCTGCTAGGTTGAGCAGAGAACTAAACTTTCTCCTGTTCCAAACTTTGTAGAAGAAAGAGGTCTGGGTCACCAGTGAATTCCATTCTGCTTTGATGTACGTGTAGGCATACATAAATTCAAGTAAAACTATCATCATGTAGCGTGATTCACCAGTAGCTTCAAAAACTGCACTTGTCTGTGTTTTGCAACCTGTCTTGTTATTTTCACCTGTTTGGTTGTAGGTGATGTGCCAGTGGGTGGAAGACTTGAGAAAAGGGCTGTGCCGATTCTGGTTTCGATCTCTACCCATCTTCTTTAGTTTGATGGAAGTGATTGTAGTTGGAGTTGTTGGAGCAGCTCTTATTCTCAAAGTCTTAAAGGTGATTTTCCCTTCTTGTGAAAACAAGTAAGTAATTTTTGCTATTTTTTTTCCTCTGATGAAGGCAAAACATTAACTTAAAAAATATCTTTCAAGCAGCAGCCCTGTTCTATAGGAAGATGGTGGCAATAATTCAGTGAAAAGGCTGCTAGTAACTTTCTGATCCAAGTGACCTTTTGACACATACGCATTTCAGAGGAACATGGGAAAAATCTCATTGGAAATGTCTTTAGCTTGGCTGTCATACTGCCAAATTTTTTATTAAGCCTTCTAAGAACTACATTGTGAGACACCATTAACATAGCTCTGAGAGAGGAGGGTAGAAGCTAGAACTAAACAATTCCAACAACTCTCAGTCTTTTCCTACTCCTGCTGTGTTGGAGTACTTATGAAAGGCCTCAAATTTGGCTTTGTGAATTTGTATGGCAATTATCCAAGGAGGAGCTACCTATGTAGGCAGCTTACAAACCATAGTGATTGGTGCGAGCATTGATGGCAAAAGGTCATAAAGTTGATTGACTGCAGATGGCTTTATTCACTCCCTTGGTATCTTACCAGCAACACTAATATTTTTCAGAGAAGTAAGCTCTCAAAACAAGGAGTGGAAAGATGATTTAGTAACTGCAGCTAAGAAATCAGTATAGGTTTACTGCTGGAATAGGCAAACAGGTACATTTTAAAGCAACGCAAGTTGGTTCTGGAAGGCCTAACCCTTGGCACCATATGTCGTTTCAGGAGAAGTGACTGACAGTGTAGCTTGCTTCATCACCCACAGCAAGCACAGCTCATGTCTTGAAGTGCAACTGACCAGCTGTGCTTCTGATTGGCTCTGAGTGCTGTTAATTTATATATCCACCCAGGGATACCAGTGGCCTTAGTGCTTCTGACACAGCTGGAAAAATGGAGGGTTGGAAGATCAGAAAGGTTGGGAACCACAGTGACAAAAGAGGCCGTGCTTCCCCCTGACATTTACAGAGCATGCTGGCTCTGTAAATGGGGTGCTTCTTGTAACTAACTTGTTAGAGCAGAAAAAGTGAAGAAACACTTTGTACTCCCACAGCAGTAAGTAGCTTAACACTGCCACATGTGAAACTTGGAACTAAACAGAAATAGGAAAAAAATTCTAATCCCCATAAACTGTTCAAGGAGGTGTCTGATGGCCTGTCTGTGGCGGAGGTCAGCACAGAGCACAGTAATTTCGCTTCCAGTTGGACTTCTCTTTCAATATGGGGCTTGTGCATGGCTTGTCAGAGCATTTCAAGAAATTGTGACACTGGAAGGATGGTCCTCTGCCTCCTTTAAAAAACAAACAAACAAAACCCAAACAACCAAAACCACAAAAAAAACCCAAACAACCAACCCCCCCCCTCCCCCCCCCCCCCCCCCCCCGTCATTTTCTTGCTTCCTGTATAAAGTGGTCCTGTAAAAAGTGGTAAAGGATTAATTCATGATTGTAAATCCGTAAGAATGAGTAGAAGTCTCATTTGGTGAATGACACAGTTGCAGATGTGAGTCAGGGTCTTGTCCCAAGTCTTTAATGCCATTCCACAATGCACTCATAAAACTAGAGGCTTTATCTGGTCTTAGAGAAATAGGTGCAAGAGCCTTACAAAGTAGCTCCTAACAGCAGACAGTTTTAGGCTACTATAATGTCAAGCATATAGAGCCTACATGGCTGATATTTCAGATGTAGAAACTGGGTGAAGGGACTCCTCTGAAACTACAGCTAGGACATTTTGGAACCAGTTTTCCATCAAGCTTTCTTTCTAGCTTCATAAAAGAGGTATTATGAGGGTAATACATACTTGATGCATTGATTTAAACTAACTTTGAGCTGACAAATAAATCTGATTTTTAGAACTGAGAATTGTTTGGCATATTGTTTTCTAATGCCAGGTAATCTTACCTTTCAGAGGTGTTCTTCTCCTGGATCAAGTTGGCTTTGTACCCATGATCACTCTCAGCTTGCCTTCAGATCTTCCAGACCGGAAAAATAATTTAGATGAGAAATCATGTACTTAATACTGTGTTTACTTTGGAGTTACTGTTTTTTAAAAACAAACTTTTAGTTGACCTGAAATTTGGCACTTGATCTTCATACCTTGTTTGTTTCCTACTAAGAAAACTTCAGTCAGTTGATTACTTGGTAAAGGGACACTCAGGCCGAGGCCCAAAGCTGACTTCCCTGTGCCTCTGTAAACACGCAGCCTTTTCAGAAGCTTCAAAATAAAAGAGCTTTCCACCCTGAGGGCTACCATTGGTTTTAACTTCTGTGAAGTCACTTTTCCACACCTCGAACAGGATGCTGGCTGCCTTCATGCCCATAGATAAACCAGGTCAGCTGTCCTGAATGGCAAGATGATGAAATTCAGGGTGTCCTGAAGTCTCTAGATAATCATTCTTCCGAGGAGGACGAAGGAGTATCGCAAACCTGAGCTGTGCCTGCAAGCCTCAACAACACTGCCCAACCTCGTTTCAGGTCTCTTAGGGTTGAGTGTGCCTTGCAAGGAAGAGATCACTACCAAACGTTTGTGTTACTCAAGTAATTGGATGTTTTATATATGCAAATCAAAAAGGCAGATTTATATTTCAAGCACTTTACACTTTTATGGCCCCTCCCACTCATAAAAATTGTTGGCGCTTGTAAACAATGTGCTTTTTGTATCTGTGACAGCAGTACTGTGTGGAGTCTCAAAGGAAAAAAGAAAATTCTACAAGAGTATGGGCTTACTATTGCGAAGTAGGCCCAGTCTGCCCATGCCGATTTGTACTGTTAACATTTTTCAAATAAACACTTAAATTGTTTATTAGACTGTATTCATGTTTGCCTCTATATTTAGTTACATAAAACAGCAGTTTGCAAGTGTGTTAGATGCAGGGTACTATTTGAGTTTTTTAGCTTTTCATTGTTCTTATTTATAAAAATTGTTTGTCAGAAGAATGACTAAGGAAAAAAAAAAGAACCTTAACTACTTGGCATTAGACTGAGCACAGTTATCATGTGAGTGATCAGAATTAGCCATGTTCAGCTTAAGTTGTTACAGTGAGGGAGAAAAGCTAGGATTTCCCTCCCACCCACACCTCCTAAAGGAAAGATTACCGTAAGTTTAATGAGATCTCAGAGTTACTCAGATATGCATCCTTACAGCTGGTCTGTGACAGGAACAACTCAGGTTGTCTCATAAAGGTGACAGCACTGCAGTGGTAGAAGAAACTTTTCTACTGACTTGCCTTGCAAAAAAAAGAAAAAAAACCCCACAAACCACACACACACAAAAAATACCACCACCAAAAACACACACACAAAAAACCCAACCAAAATAAAAACCACCACCCAGCAGTGCAGGGTGGTCTACAGCAGCAGAAGGTACCAGGGACACTACTCAAACTTGCTTTTTTTTTTTTTTAATTTTAGTTTTTGTTCTAGCACCTTGTGGGTTTGTACTTCGCATTTACTTCCTCAGGCTCAGTGTCATTACAGCATAAGATCTCAAACATTTGCCAGATAGGCCACTGAGGAAGGTATAGGATGACAGAAGCAGATGTGTCACAACTGGCCGGGGACCTTCAGGCAGGTGTGTAGCCATGAAACACTCAAGCAGGGCAGCTACTCTGCTGCTCTGGACTGAGTGGCCGTAACTGACACCCCTGCAGCCCCAAGGGGTGCTTTCCAGGCCCGGACCACAAGAGAACTACCATAAACATAACATAACCATGTGAGACAGAGGTGATGCTGAAGCTATAGAGGCATCTGGCTTAAGAATACAATATAGTGAAAGAAAACAGATGACTGAGGGGCAGTTGTCATCCACAGGCTAAACAGGAAACTAAGACAGGCACAGGGATGGTGACTGCACAGAGCAAGTCTTCACAGTCGTAGACAAACTCCTCTTCCATGTATGTGGAAACGTATGTTCTTTCCACTTTATGAACACAGCCCTGGCCTCTTCCTTAGCACAGTTCAAACAGAAGTGATGTATAAGGCTGAAGTTTAGCATCTTAGGAAAAAAATCATCCCACCGCAAACAAGGAGTAGGATGGACAGGAGAGATGCCAGTTTTTCCTTACTACACAGCATAGCATACATTGCAATGCAGACGGAAATTCAGCAGCTGTTAGCATGTGCTCTTTGCATCCCTACTTGGGAAACTGTAAACCAAGCACCTGCATGGCAACAAGGAGATTTAACTCAATTCTAAACAGCTGCAACATAAATAAATGAGTGGTTAAGCCTGAAAAAGTGTTGGTGCTGCTTCACAACTTGGCCAATTTCTATGAGCTGAGTAGTCCTCTCTTCTTCTGTATTGTGCTCTACAAAGCACAAGAGAAGAACTACTACCATCAGGTTAATGAAATTAAATGAGAAAAATAGTGCAAATCGTGAATAAGTGAATTGCCAGACAACATTGCTGTGCTACGGAGCTGAAGCTACCAAGTCTTAAAAGTTACAGCACAAGTGTTCTCCTTTAGCATGTACGTGGTCTTCCCGAGTCATAAAAGTCTCGTGCCTTTCAGAGGAGCGCTAGCATGACCTTGGACCACTCTGAACCATTTGTAAAACAGTTTGAAAACTCCATACAACTAACTGTTAGGGAAGGGCCACTGTTCTGCATGGCAGTCAGGGTAGGTCTCATATTCCCAGTACATGAGCTGGAAAGAGTACAGGTTCCCAGCTGGGGGAAAACAAACAAACCACCACCCCTACAAAAAAATACCAACCAACCAACCAAAACCCCAAGCCCCCACTCTGTAGGATGGCAGTAGGTTTTTTGGGAAGGCAGCATCTCTTACGTCCTAGTCTCACGATCTGTGGCCCTCACTGCAGCCCTTCTGTCTCACCCTCAGAACATCTCTCTGCCTTTTAAACACATGGAGTTGAGCTGTGCTGGCCCTTCCCTCCCTACATGAACCCCTCTGGAGGGGGCTGGTATTGTCATGTTCTGCATTCCAAAATAAAATTAAACTCTGAGGTACAGAGTCAGCATGTACCATTTTTCTCCCCCCTCCATCTACCATGTATTACACAGGTGTTCATTTTGTTCATTTAGATGAACAGGGCTGGCTGAGCTGTAGAACTCAACTACAGCTTTTAAAGTGAGGTTTACTTTAGAAGTTCTCAAATGTACCACACTTTCAGTCTAAGTGGCCCCTTATTGGACTGCTTCCAAGGACTTGCCCATCTTAACTCAGGTGACAGGTTGAATATTTTGGTTTGCTTGCAAAGAATGAGAAGAAATCTCCTGCAACCCAACTGACAGCTGTACGCTCATCCTAACATACAAATAGAAAAATAAGTATTAAGAGAACCCACTTGTTCAAAACGCTGCATCTTTTTCTTAGCTCTGACACATACGGCTTTGCTTTTGAAAGGAAAGAGGTAAATTTGAGATGGAAGTCTACAGATACTCACACTTGCACATCTTCCCTTCATTTCTGAGTTCATCACACCAGGTCCACCCAGGGGTTCAGGAGCTCTCAACAATATCTGCATCTCAGTGTCTTACTAGAGTGTCTCGTTACAAGCACTGCTGAATGTCCCTTTTCAGCCTGTCCAGCTGTCACTCACGACATAGTGGTGAATTTTAAGTATGTTAACAAGACATTCACGACAATGGCATTTATACAACTCATTTGCCTTCTACTCAGGCTGCCGGTTTTCATTACCGTTTGTCCTTTCCGTCTGCCTTACAGCATCTGAAGAGACACACGAGCAGGAATTCCACAGTCAGTTTCATACATGTACCTACTCGCTGAAGCAAGTCCAGATGTATTTGTTTCAGGAAAAAGCATGAAGTTCACCTGTAAGCAGAACTACAGCCAGCTGCTCTAAAGCAGGTTAGCAGGAAGAAGTATTTCCAAAATAACATGAGATGGACAGAAGTGATAGATGGTTTAGCTACAGTGACCACTGTTGAACAAACTCCAAAATTACGACCTAAATGGTCACTGTAGAACCATTCTCAGAGAACCGCTTCTCCATTCTACTTGTAAAATCTAAATTCTCTTTTTGATGACATCAGTTGTAAAGTCAGGGTTGCAAACAGCAAGCGACTGAGCACCAACGTAACGCGCACGCTGCCTTCTCAGAACAGCCCGACTAGAATAAACGTGGGGTGTAAACCAGGACTCAACCTACCAGTGTGGAGTTTTGGAGCTCACGGTGCGGTACAGCCAAGGAAGACAAAACGAATTCCAGAACTAATGCCAGAAAGCTTTTGTTTTCTCTCAGGCTGGCACGGACACTACACACGTGACTCTACATCGCCGCTGGCTGCACGGAACTAGTCGACACTTGCTGGATGTACGTTAATATTGCTGAGTAGATCTGTAATAGATACCGTAAGCCAGTGACAATCCTACTCCTTCCTTAAATCTCAGTTGAATCTATCAACTGTGAGTAGCGCAAGGGCTGCTGTTCTACATCTCAGTCTTCATACCGGTTCTTTATTAATGCCTTAGAAACAGTTTAAGGGTAGAATTCTCCAAGATCAGCTGGCAAAGCCATCTATACACCTATGTCTTGTTCATCCCATTTTCTAGTTCTCAGCGTCCCTTACCCACTACTCAGCAGGGTTAGTTTGGGGTTTTTTTTGGTGTAACAGCTATTTTTCAAGAGTAAACCCTCTTATGTGAGAGTTCTAGTATTAAATTTAAGTAATTTTAAAATCTTGACAATCAAAGCAGATCCCATCAGTATCTTTCACATATGAGAAAAACGGGTAATTTTTGAGCTAATTCAAGACAGAATTTGCATTTTAAAAAAAAAATTTATTTAGACATCTGTTGCTCTTAAATTACAAAAGTTAAAAAGAGCACGCAGTGCACTGGCACACTACTTATTACTTCTAAGGCTGTTTTAAGACATAAGGTGGCTTCTTCAAGACAAGACAACTCAGCATGATCCAAATTCAACTATCCATTTCTCATATTTCTCAATGTCCGCAGCAGATACAGATTTAGAAACTTTCTTCAAAGCTATTTCAAAGTCTTCCATAGTTGTTGGCATGTGCATTTCATCTCGGGAAAGATTTCTTATTTCTTCTGGTGTCAAGCCTTCAATACGCCTTCTCATAGCCATCAGCGATGCATCTCTATTAAATAAAGACGCAAAAAAAAAAAACACCCAACAGCTGTTACTCAATGCAGGATGGTGAGTTGACTTGTTTAAAAGGCTCAACGTAGCATTACAGTTAAGCTGTCACAATCAAAAAGACATAATAAAGAGTTGTAAGCTTTTACAGAAAGATCTCCAAGTGCTTGCACAACCTACAGTACCATGCTATCCATATTTCTCAAACATGGATTTATCCTCACTGGATCTCTGAGCAGCTACTATTCACAGGCTAAGCAAAAGAGGTGAAGATTAACTGGTTTATCTAATGCTGCTGCATGCCTATGACGTAGCTGCTCTTTACAGTATTTTTGAACAGGAACAAGGCAAAGTAATGGTTTCACTGCTATGTACAGGAGAAATGGCTGGAATGTTCTGCATGTTTTCTGGTCCAAATAGGAATCCCACTTCAAGGACAGAGGAGTTAACAGTATCTACCTCCAACCTATATATTCACAGCTAAAAGTTAAACCACAAAATCTGTTCTGCCCCTGGCTCCTCAAACTTCTGGCCTCAATAAGCATGAAGCATCTTTACAAGAAGTCATTTTCTTGCTGCATTAAGTTTGACTGCATTTGAATTTCCAACAGTAATATCAGTAGCAGCAGGTGGTGAGCTGTTGAGGTGATAAATGGATAACACTGAAAGACTAAAATTCCTGCTTATCCATTGTTATATAGCTTATCATAATAACAAAATGCTATTTATTTTGTGTAGAGGTAAAAAAGATGGAAGGGTAATCCTGGCGATATCACTACAGTATTATATCATATTAGTAGGTGAGAATCCAAACTGAAAAAACTTATACGTTGTCTTCTAGGAGGATTTAGAAAGATGGTTTCTGTTCTGTTAAATATGAAAGATGTTTCATATTGTTTCAGTTCCACTTCCTCCCCCAAAAATAATCAATAAAGACAGACTTCGTGGACTTACTAAATAATTGCAATTAGAATGCCTAACACAATAACTAGAATTTTAGAACAACCCCAAAAACTTGCCTTGTTGAACTCCATCTTAGTCAAGTATCACTGTGCTCTGCTCTTGTAGCATCATTTATGAAGGAACAGCCAGTGTTACACAATCGGGAGGAGGGGGCAGGGATGCAGTGAAGCATCCCAGGCATCTATTTTGCCTCCAGACAGCAGTTTTTAAAAAAAAAAACAAACAAAACACAACCTACCCTACCCCCAACACACTCACAAAATTAAAGTGCATCTGCCACCACTTTACAGAAGAAAGTAATTTTGCTGACAGTCGTTCCAACATCAGCTCTTAGTGCTTTCTCAAATGCACCTTTGGTGCCTGGAGAAGCACCAAAGCTACATTCAAAAAACAAGCAGCCACCCACTGGAACACGCAGCAGGGTCAGTTCCGTTCCAAAGGCCTTTCAACCTTCACAGTCTGCTCAAAACAACGATTCCAAGTCAGTTCATGCTCACATCTAATACGCGATTCAGATGCATTTTACATTCCTGAATGTCTTTTCAAAATAAAGCTTCGCCTTCATTTTCCATGGTTATATGCTGACTGTTACGAACTCTACTGTCATGTCTGACTGGTTTTCACTCTGGTTCAGCAAACTTTGGATTTCACCTCAAATTCTTTAAGATAGGAGAGTAATTTGAGGAAACCAGAGTTCTTGGCTCACTTTTTTTTAAGTTTTGCTTCTGTCACTAGCAAGGACTGTTAAGAGTCTACAAGTCTGAACTTTACTGTGTTTATATACTGTACGTCTGAACCATACAAAAGCACTTTCAGCCATGTGTCTTTTGTTTCGTTTGCATTGAGACAAATCACATTTAAGATCTGTTTTTCCTGACACCATTAACAAGGTGTAAACACACAGGCTAATATGACTGCTTTCTTACTAATTTCAAATCACGCACATCCAAACCCCACTTTGTCTGGATTTCTGGTTGCTGCCACCTCAAGTCATCTCTAAGGAGACTGCCACAAAAGAAAGACCGGGGTGTTTCTGTGTGGTTTTTCTTTTTGTTTGTTTGTTTGCTTTTGCTTTGTTTTTTTAATACTATTTGTACTAATGGACTTTGATTAAAAATAAAAAGCAACAGTGTGTGTGTATATATATATATATATAAAATTTATTCAAAACCATTACAAGTATTCTGACTTGCAAACAAGTGTATTGGTATCCAGTATAAAATCAATTACAAACAGCGAACACCAAACAGACCAGGGGAGACAAACTGCAGCTAAAATGCACAAAGCAACAGGCAAAAACTCCCTTTCATATAACATGAACCTATTAGCACAAACTCCTTTCAAAGCACAACTAACAGCAAGACGGAGCAAAAGAGCACCACAAATTCATCTCACAAACCCATATATAAAACAAATCTGCACAACGCTGCCTCAGAACAACTAACATATCATTCTTTTCCCAGACCCTGTCTAAGGTTTGTTCAGGAAACAGTACTGAGCCTCCAAACTCTCAGTTCAGCCTTAAGTGACCCTGCTGATAAGAGCCTTCGGTGGCAGTTTTGCATATGGGCCAGTCGCATCCATCCCTGTGGCACAGCGTATCGCCCTCTCAGTTGTGCTGATGAGCGTTTGCAGAGCTGTACTACGAATCAAGGCAGGAAATGGATCTGAGCTTAAGGAAAGTAACGAGGAGACGTTTTTAATCCAGAGCAGTTCTCTTACCCTGTTCAAAGTACAGCCCCACAACAGTTTTGTGGGCACAACTTGGAGCTCAAGCCTTACACTGTCACACATTAGTGCCACCTCCAAAGGCTGAAGGCATAGATACACGGTTACTTATTAGATGACAACAGCATCTTGAGAAGTTTCAATTCTTTGTCTCATACTGCTGATTCCGTAATTTGCCACCGCTGCAGCTGTGCCAGTGCAAATTTTTAGATGTAAACCAGCTGACTGACACTAGTCTCTTAAAAAAGTAATCCTTTTCTCCCTTCTCAATTTTTGAAATAAAAGATGACTGGAGGAAGGGTTAGAAGGTATTTTTAGTGAATTATTTCAGGAACCTAGGTTATGGAATAGGTCCACAAATAGATTGTATACCAACAGTACTGAGGAGAAGGGGAGGTGGAGGAGGTAGAAGAAAACTTAAGTCAGCCCCATCCCTAAAGCCAACGTGCTGAGTACACAGCTCTTGTACTGTCACACAGTATGGTATACCTTTTCTGTGTCACGAAGGAAGGACACTCTGTGTTTTTCCTTCAGTAATTCTGGCCTCTGCCACTACTGTCTCTTACACATGGATGTTCTGCTGAAGCAGTATAACCTCAGTGGAATGACTGCAACTCTACAAGTTGAAGTCTACCATCCTGTGGATATTCCTCACACAAAGAATTTGGTGTACATGAAAGAACATGGGATTTTACCTAAATCACAGCTTGTTTAGATTACTATGTTGCAACTGCCCTTCATCATTATTATATAGAAATATCAAATGGAAATCTAGGTAAATATTAACACAGTATTTCACCTTTTAGCCATACATAAAAGACAAGTTATAGTCTGGTTTTATCCAACAACTTCAATCATGTAGATTAGTTACTTTACAAGCAGTTTTCTCAGTTTGTAGCAGTAGCAACACAAATGATGCAATGTTAACATACCTGCATACGTTGGTGATGTCTGCACCTGAATAACCCTCCATTTTCTCAGCTATATTTGCAAGGTCAACATCATCAGCTAGTTCCAGCTCTCGGAGATTTATTCTTAGGAGTTCCTCTCTACCTTTTGCTAATCAAAGAATGGAAAATTGAGTCCATACAACTTGCTTTCTGAAGGTAAATAATGAATTGAAGAAGGATAAGAGGGAAGAATGAAAAAAAGGACACCGTACTTGCTACAAGAGTACACATTCAATGTTTAGATTTAACCTGGTCCTGAATTCATCATTATTTTGCATATGTGTATCAACTAGATTTTTAAATCAGGTGAACAAAACTGAAGGAACATTGATAAAGTTTAAATTTTAGTCTTTTTAACCACTCCTCTCACCAAGTCTTCATACCTGATGGTAAAGGAATGTAAATTCTCTTTTCTAGTCTGCGTCTTAGGGCTTCATCAATATCCCAAGGAAAATTAGTAGCAGCAAGTACCATGACCATCTTGGAAGGATCGTCGTTTTCAGCAGCCCCTCCAACACCTGCATTGGAGAAAAGAGGAAGTAAAACGTACGCATTTTGTGAAATTTCATGTATGTGTAGACAGAACAATAGAATCACTTAAGTGCAATAGACTTCAGTTTTTCACCTATATAACAGCCTGCAAGCAAAAACAGAGACTGGCTTTAATTAGAAGCAGTGGCCTACGCCACTACGCCAGATCAGGAAGTCTCTCTCTATCATGGAACAGATAGAGTTCTACATTTCTACAGCAGAGTTGTATTTCTGTCATTACAGTGTTTGAATTTTCACATCAACATCCTGTAACAGCATGTGAAGAAAAACAAAACAACCCCCCAAAACCATCACCACACCAAAAAACAGACCCCTCCTTCCCTCAACGGTACTCCCTAACAGTCACACAAAAGCAGCTTTACTCCCCTACAAAGGTTCTTCACTTCTCAATTCAGGCCCAGTGTTTCACATACACAGGTCGATTCCCAGAAACTGCCAAAGTGAATGTTTAAGTTTGGCAGGCTGAATCACAATTTCTCAGAGGCAGAGAGAACACCTCAGTCTCTCAAGTACTGTGAAACTGCTGCTATATGAAGAAGTTAATTTCATTAAACTTGCTACCCCCTGCATTTACTGTTTTTGCTTATAATCATAGGATCAGGCTACGGAATAGCCATTGTAACTAGTCTGCTTGCAAATTTGCATATAAAACACCACTTATGAACACTCAAGTGAAAGGACTTCAAACAGTTGTTACTAATAAAATCAGCTTATGTACATACTTCAGTTATGAGAAGAGCATTACAGCTCTGCTACTATTTAAAGTCAAACATAAAAGGGTATCAACATCAGAGAACCAGAAATAAATATACAAATCTTCTGACTCATGGAATGCTACCACAAACTACTCCATAGATTAGCACTTTTCAGTTGCTCCTCTCCTTCTCCATGCTCACTAAAAAGAGTATAAAAAGATGAGTCTATAGCAACTTTGCACAGTGTTACCTACTTTTAAACTTTGTTGATTTGCAAAATACTAAGCAAATAGCTGTACTGAACTCAGTGTTTTAAAAGGAAAACTCTCCTAACCACTTCTATAAAAAATTGCCTTTATTTTTTAATTGTATCTTTAGGAGAAAAAAATAAATCCCGAAGTAGTCAAGTGTAACGATTGCCTTTGAAGTTTAAATTGAACAGGTGACAGTTCTTTTGAACCACTTTTTGCTTGGTTTTGGAGAAGTGAGTGATACGCTAGGTAAAGACTGAGAGGAGCAATTAGTACTTTTTTTCTTCTGCAGTTTTGAAATCTTGTATTCTCCACTGAATCTTCGTTATTCTGAGTCAGTAATACGTCATTGCTCAGATGCTAAAAGATTGTTAAATTGGTATCTTTTTCCTTCCACACTGATAGTTGCAATAGGGCATTTGTATCTTTTTACTCCAGTTTTATGTAAGGCTTTCAAACAAATCGCTTCTTGACAATGAAGTTTTTTGATCTAATTTTTTTTTACTCCCTCAAGGTTCCTCCAGCCCCACAGTCCCCAGTGATCAGGCTATTTACCATCCATTTGAACTAGCAGTTCTGCCTTCACACGTCGGCTAGCTTCATGCTCCTCTGAAGTTCCCCTGCGACTACAGATAGAGTCTATCTCATCAATAAATATAGTTGTTGGGGCATAAAATCGAGCCTAAAGAAAGCAAAAGATAAAGCAGAAACTGAAATGACAGTCTACTCACATGAAACAGAGAGCAGCATATTCAGAGCTAAGTTATGACACATTTACCCCAATGAATCAGCTCATAAGTATCAAACAATATCTAACCTTCCCTCTCTTAACCATTGCACACAACTACAGAACAGCTGTGCATTCGATATTAACATTTGAGCAGAACAGTTTTTGGCAAACTCCTATAATTGTTAGGGCTATAAACAAATGTTTAATAAGCTATGGGCTGTTTTACATACTAGAAATAACATCCATAACCGTGAAAGTCATCACAGAATGCTTGAAAAAGAAACCAGTTAAAGCTAAGATGAACATTAAGCTAGGAACTGCATGAGCTTCAACAAGTCAAAATGCAAGGTCCTTCACCTGGGTCGGGCCAATACTAGGCACAAATACAAACTGGGCACAGAGTGGCTTGAGAGTAGCCCTGAAGAGAAGGATTTGGGGGTGTTTATAGATGAGAAGCTCAACATGAGCCGGCAGCACGCTCATGCGGCCCAGAAGGCCAACCGCATCCTGGGATGTATCAAGAGAAGCATGGTCAGCGGGTCAAGAGAGGCGATTCTACCCCTCTACTCTGCTCTTGTGAGACCTCACCTCAAATACTGCGTCCAGTTCTGGTGTCCCCACCATAAGAGAGACATAGATTTGTTGGAGCATGTTCAGAGAAGGGCCACAAAGATGATCCAGGGGCTGGAGCACCCCTGCTATGAGGACAGGTTGTGGGAGCTGGGATTGTTCAGCCTTGAAAAGAGAAGACTTCGGGGGGACCTAATAGCTGCCTTCCAATACCTGAAGGGAACTTACAGGAAGGCTGGGGAGGGACTTTTTACAAGAGTGTCCACTGATAGGACAAGGGGAAATGGGTTTAAGTTGAAGGAGAACAGATTTAGATTAGATCTTAGGAAGAAATTCTTCAGTATGAGGGTGGTAAGACTTTGGAATAAATTGCTTAGAGAGGTTGTGGATGCCCCCTCCTTGGAGGTGTTCAAGGCCAGGTTGGATGGAGCCTTGAGTAGCCTGATCTAGTTGAGAGGCATCCCTGCGCATGACAGGGAGGTTGGATTAGATGATCTCTGAGGTCCCTTCCAGCCTATGCCATTCTGTGATTCTATGATACGGAACCTGGCCAAGAAACAGGTCAACTGCAAAGTAACTCTAACCTTCCCCAAAACGAGAGGTCAAAAACAAGGATCTGTGACAATAAAAGCGACTGTCCTACAGCAGTTGAGATGCTGTCCTTTGTGTATACGCATTTTTGATTGACAGGCATGATATCAACTAATTTAATATGCCCAAACTATACTGTAAAATACCTTTTATTTCCTGACTTTTCTGACTCATTGCAGCTCTGCTGCCCCCTTCAGTACTGAGGACCTCAGCAAACACTGCAGGCAAATCCAGTAACATGAAAAACAGCTACATATTCTGAACCAACTTCACGCATCATGTGCTCTGAAGCCAGCTACCATTTGGAAGTCCACTTACTTTAAGTATGAACAAACCAAAAAACCATCTACAAAACAACACAACACACAGAGCCTAAGTAGGGTTCTCACCCAGAAAGCAATTAGATTCCACCTCTAGTTTTACATTAAAGTATGTTTTACAGCATTCATCAGCTTATAGCCAGCTACCTGTAACATAACAGGCTAACTGTGAAAACAACAACCTCATTTCTCAGTTTTTGTAAAGCTATGTAAGAATAACCAGATCTTGAATGTACATGGCCAAATCAGAAGGTCCAAAAGCATTTTAAGCTTGGAGTGTTGCTCATGTATGCTATGAGTTCTAAATCTTGGCAAGGTTTCACTATTCTAGACGTAATTCTACTTAATTATCTCGCTATTTATATTCAGAAATTTCAATCACCATTTCAAACAGCAGACGAACGAGTTTCTCAGACTCTCCTCTGTATTTTGAGGTAAGTGTGGAAGAAGAAACATTGAAAAAAGTAGTCTTGCACTCAGTGGCTACAGCTTTTGCCAGGAGAGTCTTTCCAGTACCAGGAGGACCAACCATAAGCACACCCTATTAAAGTGAAAAAGAACCACTTTTAGGGCAAGAATCAAAACACAGACAATTTCACAGTTTGTTTAATAGTGTAATATTAAAATACTAACTGTAAACTTTCCCTTGAAAAGTTATTCAAAGGTATTTAATTAATTGCTATAGCTTACTTGCAACAATATAGCTGAAGACAGTGTATTTGTCTGGCTGACGTCTTTATTTTGTTAATACTATATATCATAAGTTTTGTTACTAAAAAGCGGAAAGAATTTATATAAACTGTAAACCACCCAAAATTTCTTGTTCCACCAAGATCCAATCTCAGAATCCTACTTATCATCACAGGATCAGATTTTTTTTTCATACCTTCCATGGTCTTCTAATTCCCTTAAAAAACTCTGGCATCCACATCGGTAAAACTACAGCTTCCTTAAGCAGTTTTTTGGCTTCTACTAAATCAGCAATGTCATCCCTGACAAGAAAGAGAAAGTTGTTTGACAGATTCAGACAGGCTGCAAAACAATCAGTCCACAGCTCAAAACAACCAACAATTAAAGTTATTGTTATCTAACAGGTCTTCCATAAATCAGGAAAATCAGTTGGATTTATTTATGGTTTCGTGGCAAAAGTCTACAAAAGCTGCAGTTGGCATCCAGCTGGTAGACTCCAGCTGGATGCGAAAGCAAAGAGAGACACATTAACTATTTCACTAGAGCACCACTGTTCTTATTCACAGAAAGAATAAGGCAAGTTGGTCAAACTTATGCTAGTTACATCTGATGCTTTCTTCTTTTCCCAAGAGGTTAGCTGTCCCTGAAACTTACAATACCATCTTTCATCATGCGAGAACAATTTACTGAAGACTAGTAAATGGAGTTGAATTAAAAAGGATTTTTAGAATTCTTTTTCGGAGTTATAAATGTATGAATTCTCAGTTACTTTACAGGCTGGTCTTATTTTCTTGAGGGTTATTCTCACCAGCATGTGCCCAAGTAATGTTTTGGTTTCAAAACATATCTATATGAAAAAATAGTTTCAAATCTGAAGTTGTAATTTAAGATTCGATCTGAAAACTGAAACATATTACATACTGAACTGAAATACATGATAGTTGTATGCATACAAAGTTGCTTGTGGGATTGTTCAGTTTGGGGTTTTTTTTAAGCCTACTTCATTTGCCAGAATATTTTTGCTCATTTAATCCTCACAAAACCAGCTAAGCTTGGAAACATTTGGAACACAAAACAACCTTTGTATAAGGTTTAAATATTTAACACATTTATGAAAAAGTACTGGCACGTGGTTATATTTTATACTGGCAGTCACATCACGTCCAGCAAGATTTCAAAGGGTTCCTATGTTGACATAACTTCTTTGTTAATTGGTTTTCTATCTTGGTACGCTCCTGGGTAGTGAAACAGGTTTCTAAATGAAGAGACACAGGCGGACACTAGAATCTCATACTCTTTTGCAATGTAGCTCAAAAATTGATTTCAGGACTCTTAGAAAATTGAGAAGCTTTCTATGGTCAGGCTGGACAGGGCTTTGAGCAACCTGATTTAGGGAAAGACGTCCCTGCCCATGGCAGGGGGTTGGACTAGCTCATCTTTAAAGGTCTCTTCCAACTCAAACTATTGTATGAATCTATGGGTAGGAAAAAAGTTTCTAAAAATATTCAACTACACAAGAAGTTTAGCTGCCTATCTAATTGAAGAAAACCTGTAGGTACTTTTTATATGTAAGCATATGCTAAAATACTTAATTCTTGTCACACTATGTAAGAGGAAAAACAAACAACTCAGACTGGCAGCAGTATTCAAACTTACCATCGAATGTTGGGATTTTGAGAAATTATATCTCTTTCCAAAGCTTCTATTAAATCTTTATCGTATCCAGTACTGTCAAATTTCTTTGGTTCAGGCTCTGAAATCTCAGATGTGGATTTATTCTACGTACAAAGGATATAACAATGTAAATACACAACAATGGTGATGCTACTAATGGATTTTTATAAAAAGTTCACAATAGCATTAAATTTCTAGAAGTAGGCAGCATAAACCAGAATGAAAATTATGAAATATCCATATTCCTGCTGCACTGCAGGATCTATGTGGTTTACCCAGATTTCTCTACTGCCCTGGTCCCATTTCCTTCTCCCCAAGGTCAGCATGTTGTACTGATGCAGTTTCTTTGCTTTAGTAGGTAATAAAAGCTGCATGCACCTATCTCCGTGTAACAGTTCTCACCTCTTCTCCCGGAGAAATCAAAAACTATGAGACAGTAGCTGGGTAGGGGGAATTTTGCATGAGACTGGATCAGAAAGCGTCACACTGAACTAGAGTATCTCAAATCCTGTAAATGTCACAAATATGCCATATATATGGGACACAAAAAAAAATTAAACAAGACTTCCATATGTAGAATGAGCAAAGGTGATCTGCAGGAAGACCACAGAAGTAAAAAAAGAGCTAATTAAATGGTACAGAAGCATGGACAAGAACAGCAGAGAAGCAGCTCTGCAGCAGAGCAAAAGCAAAGAAGCTACACAGTTGAAAGGGCTCAACCAGCAGAGACCATGCAACTGAAAGGAAATAAAATGCACTAGACATACCCTCTTTTTTAATACACTTAACAGTAAGCACTGGTGATGACAGAACAACTGTAAAAAAAAGAAAAAAGACCTATCCTGTCTCTGCATGTGTATATCCTCAGTGAGAGAGGATTAATCACTCCAAAGACAATGTAATTTAGCTCCTAATAAAAGTAGTGGCTTACACAGCTAAACGATTCCACCCTTGCAGTTTATGCTGTTTCCACAGGCGATGACATCTCACCCACAACATAAGGTTGCTGAAGCTAACAAACTATTACATGGATATTTGATTTATTCAGACTCTGGAAAACTATGAATTTAGTGTCTTCGGTATTATTTCTTACTCTGGTCATCAGCTAAATTTATGGAGACCACAGCATAAGCAAAAACTAAAGCACTGATTGCAAAAAATAGATGATAGACAATTCTCTCTCATGAAGTATGTTGGGTTTTTGTTTGTTTTAAACTGAAAAGTCTGGAGGTAATACCAGATTCTCAACAAAATAAACTAAGTAAAGGTCTCCCTTCAAAATCACACAAATCTTGAAGTGCTTTGGAACAGGCGAGTCAATCTCAGCCTAAAATACATGAAAGCAACTAAAGAACCCACAAGGACATCCCATTTGAATGAGCTGCATCAGGCTCAGTTTCAGTAATTCAGTGGTATAATTTTAAATAACTATCTCCAAGTTGCAGTAAACAAGCCCACATTTACCAGATCACTTCCTCCAGATGAGGGTTTGTTGATTTTGTTGTTTTTTTTGTTTTGTTTTTAATTAATCCATAAGCAAGACTGCCTATAAAGCAAAAGACACCTTACAAGGTGAGATTCAAATCAGCACACTGACTTGAACAGAAGAAACATTTTATGGGCATCTCATTTTATAATACACTCAATATTAAGAAAACAAGACTAAGTTCCTCAACTTCATGAAGTTATTTGCAAGCTTACCTTTTCCTCTTTTCCTTTATTTTGCTGATCTTTTTTCTCCCGGCTGCGGACCGCCTTCCCTTTATCACTGGGATTTCGAGAGGATGGACGGTGAGGGCCTCTGACAGCTGCACTTAAACGATTATTGTGACCTCTGCAATCACCACACTGAGCAGACTGACGTTTCCTGGGTCCTGGCGAAGATCTAATTAGTTGTAACATATGCAAAAAGCCTCAGTTTAAAGTCACTGGTGAGTACGACATAACCCAGTCAAGTGGTTATGAACTAAAAAGCCATTTTGCTCAAGTTAAAAATCAGCATGTCAGAAACATGACAGGTCTTTTTAGATAGTCACTAAAACTCCATTTTCCTTTTGCCACAAGCTCAGGACTTATTTGCTTAAAACAAGCTCCTTGCTTTGTATATTTCATGAATAAAAGTAATCCTAGTATTATGGAGCTTAGGAAAAAAAAAAAAACAAAACACACAAAACTAACAATATATTTTCTCCTTATCACAATGGTCCTCACTCTCCTACCCCAAGAAATGTAAAGGTTTCTTGGAAATGTCAGTTTTATTTTTACTTCTTGAGAAAGAAAATGTGTATGTGAGGCCTCCAGTTGCCCGAAACTAGAGTACTTTTAGAAGTATGTATGAATGAACCAGTATCATGATTGGTATTATGGATTTCTTTTTTAAAATTCAGTTTCTTCCCCATACAAAGCCATTACACTCTCAGATATACTTTTTCCACAGGCCCTCCTAAAATTCCAGCACTAATAAGCTGTCAGTCAAGCTTAAGTTTTCAGGGATATTTCTAGAGAATAGAAAATGGAAGTTTCTGATTTGGAGAGCATTTACTTGAACTAGAAGATCTCTTTTGACATATCATTCAAGATATATCAGGATTCAGTACCTTCATAAAATGTTTTCAATTGATTAACAGTAGCAAGTTGGTCAGAGCTGCACATATTTCTTCAGGGTGAAACGCATATTAGGCAACATGAATACGCTAATGATAAGATCATAAGCGTTAAAGCTTCTTTGGTCTCCAAATGGAGTATCTACCAACCTATACTTTTATTTATCAACACCTAGTCACCTCTGAATTCCACCCTAAAGCTCAAAATAAAGGAACAGTGTGATTACATGTTTAATTTCCACCTAAATTTGTGAGTTCTGCCATCTCAGTATAAAAATGTAATGTGGTTATTCCAATTCAACATTGTCCAAGTTTTCACTGTGACTTTTTCATATTGCCACAACTCAACACTTCACCAGGTGGCAAGCTAAATGGAACAGAAACAGTTCTCTCAAGTTTTTCCCTTTTTAGAAACATGAGTTTGTGAATCTCTTCTCTAGAAAGCTTCAAAACATCAGGAAAGTTTGACCTCCCAGACTCTATTCTTTCAGAAGGTTTGAATGAAATTGGCTAGCAGTATTCCAAAGTTATTTAAGGAGATTAACAGAAACAGTGTGATCACACAATACCCATTTCTTTCAGAAAGCAGGCTTAAAATAAATCAGTTTTTAAAAAAGTGTAAAAATGTACCCATAAAGACTGAAGTTATGTTTACGAGAAACAGCTTGTAAGTTCAAAGCCTCAAAGAACAGTTCGACAGTACAGCTAAGCTGATCTAATAGTAATTTTCTGTCAAAACGTACAGTTCCATGCCTGCTTTGCACGCGCTCCTGTTCTCTCCTACCACTGGCATGTGTTAGAACCTCCAATTAACCAGTTCAGACAGTTGATTTCAGGAAAACAAAACAAAAAAGCGCCAAACAAAAACACACTCACTGCACAAAACAGTGTCTTTTTTGACAGTTTAGCATCCTGAACAGCTAATCAATGCCAACAAAGATAAAAGTGGAAAAAAATCTCAGGCAACTGTGGAAGGTAGGAGTATCCTTCCAGCAGCAGCTACATTGTCAAACCACACCACAAGGCCTTGATTTCACAGACTCAGTATAGTTCAAAAACTACTTCTGCAATACACAGGCTTGCCTGGAGCTGCTTGTTCCCACCTCTTCCCTTGAGCTTATGCTAGCCTAAGTGATCAGTTCATGAAGGAGATCAGGGAACCACCGTGCTACACAAAAGGAACTGAGCTTGGACACTTCTAGATTCCACTCTGATAATACGTCTTCATCCTTTTCATAACAGCTACACACAGAATGGCGGCAAGCTGCTGCTGTAAGTGTCACACATCTAAGTTCTAGAACAAAAATTACCCAGGACAGGAACAGGCTGAAGTCAAAGCACACTTTGCCCTGATAAATGTTAATTTAGGTCTTTAGGTTTCCTCTTACCTACGTTCAGCAGGTACTGGCAAAGACCAGACTTCTGCATCATGAGCTGGTAATTCTTGTTGTGAAGCTTTCAATGGAGTACTGTCTAGTTTAAAACTCTCTAGTGTTTTCATTATATCTTTCACATGCTTAGCTTCCACACTTATCTCCTGCCAAACCTGAGTTAAAAAAAAAAAAAGTAGATTAAGCACATTGCAAATAAGTTTGTAACAGTTCTCTGTTCAAGTCCATGTAATGCCTGGATGGATTCCACAAGGATTCACAAGCTGCCTGATTCTACTTCAACAGACAAGAATAACGCACATCAGATATCAAGAAGGGTTTTCTGTCTTCATTACATTTAAAGAATAAACAAACAGATTTTAGATTTAACACCAAAGAGACTTTTGAAAAATTTTGCATATTAAACAAATATGCAAAAGAGAGCAACCTAATAGACTGAAGGTCAATGAAAACAAATGATGGCCTGTGTTAAGGACAAATTAATACTGCAGCCACAACCCACTTTCTATTAAGGATTTAAGTCACACTACTAAACACTGAAAGGGAAATAATACTGCTTGAAATTATACCAGCCTAAAAAAACTTCAGCATAACAAGGGTACTCATCAGCAAGAAGCTGACAAGCCAAACAGTGCACTCACTCCCCAAGGCTGTGTTCCATTGCCTGTTTTGTCATGCAAGAAATCATAAAGAATTAAAGTCTATACAATAACAAAAAAGCCTATATAGAACAGCACTACAGTTTATCAGAGAATTATGCATGTATTTTTATACTTTTGTTTACCACAAGATAGGCAAATTTTGCTACTTTAACACTTTCCCCTCAAAATGTCCCAGAAAAGTACTATTTACCTGTTGCCATTTCTGTTGCAGATACGTATCTCTGACAGAGTAGAGGTACTTATTCATTTGGTCAAGAACTCCCTGGTAGTAGACCATCGCAGAGTCGTAATTTCCCAGTAAGGCATATTCACGGGCCAGCTTTACATTCTCACTGATCATAACAAGGCTCATGTTCAACATGAAGCTGAAAAAAATAGGAAATATTAAGAAAAAAAAAAAAAACCACATCCCAGGACCAGAACAAATTTTCGCAACTATTTTCATATGTTCATTACCTCATTTATCCTATCAAAATATCTAAGCTGGAAATATACGAGTTAGAAAAAGGTCCTAGAATGACTGTCATCCACATAAATAAAAATGTTTCTCGATTACTAGAAATGAAGCTCTTCACTTCATAGAATTGTTTAACACAATGATGATTCTGTTGAAAAGCACATACAAGATACGCAGGTTTAAATGCACCGTTGCAAGCCACAATTGCACACTCTCCTTCCCGCTTTATTCTATTGTAACATAAATTGATATTTTACTGTCAGCATTACAACATCATCTATACTATAATGGCCTGTGGTTTAAAAAAAAAAAAAACAACACAATAAACCAAAGCTCTTCTTCCAGATGCATTAGGTTTTGTTATTTTTTTTGCCTTAACATTCCATGCATGTAATTTTAAAAGTTGATTTTGCCTTGTGGAAAACACTTATTTTTCCGTTTGATTTTACCATTTTTCAGTTTTATTTAACATTTATTCAATACAAATATCCACCTTTGATCCCCAGCTTGCACCTTCCTACCACCTTCATTTTTACACTGAAAGAGAGACTCTTGAAAAACATTGAGACTGCCAAGTTATCACTGAAAGGTAAGGAAAGGCCACAATTAAACAGTGTGCAGCTACCCACTTTATTTAACAAATTGTTCAAACTATGCTACTTTTCCCCACCAGTGATTTTTTTTTTTTTTTTTGGAGCAAACATTATGGACTGTGACCACTTCTACTTTGTAGCATTAGCAGAATCTGCACTTTCAGACTAGAATAGCACAGAACCATTATTTATACAAATACAGTAATAAGTAGAAGTGGTAGACTTATTTGTTATGGTACAGCCACTGTCCATATAGAACATCCTATGTTCTTATCCAGTACTTATCTACATCCCATCCCCTTCTTCTCTAAGATACCTGCTTTGTCTCCACTTTTCCTTTCTCTTGCACACCAAGAATTTCCCCACTCTTCTCCCGATTTCCTAGAGCCAAGCACAGAAAACATTAAAATAAGCAAATAAACAAGGCTGCAAGAGAGTCACCTTGCTCTCATTTCGGTACTTGTATCCAGTACCAATAAGAAGAAACCGCAGACAAGCGATCACGGCTAAGCCCTGGGATGAAGCATACTTGATACAGATCAACTATTTAAAGAATGTAAGAGGTACTAAACTCACATGCACAATAAATAGACTTAAGACTGAACACATTTCAAGACCAGTTCACGGTCAAATTTGGACGCATTATCAGAGGTTTCAGAAGCCGTGCTTTGCACACACCAGACAATCTATTGCTAAAATATTAGCTCCCCATTGTAAAGGGGGGCTGCTAAGTAGAAATCAAACATTCCAAGACTTCCACTCCTTTTTCTGTCCCATTCCCAAGTAGCTTCACGTATCGACACACAAGCTCATCCATTCCTGAGCCACCATCCTCTTCTTTCTGCTTCCTTCCTCTTCTTTCCCGAGTTCCCCTTGAAGCAGACAGCTGCTGTGAAAAGTTTCAGCCCAAAGAGCAAAACTCTGGCAGCAGCAGAGCTGAAGACAAACCTCTGACAGCCCACACCCATCCACACAGCAAAGATCCGTAGGGTTCAATCTGGAAATCTGCTGTCATAAGAACCTACACTACATCATCTCATCCTGGCCAGAAACTTGCTGAGCTGGCGACAACGATGTCTACAAACTGATATAGTTAATGTGACCATCAACTACAAAGGCTACAACTTATCCCAGGCTAATTAGGCTTTGGAGCCACTGTTTGACTTGGGAGCCTTGTTGCTTTTACCTCAGGATAAAGAGCCTGAAGATGTTTGTCAACTGCTGTATGGATCATCACACAGATATTACCAAAGTCTCCCCTGCTATATTTAGGAGCAAGCTTTTCCACTCCTGCTCATCCTACCAGATACACCTGTTTGCCTGTCCTGAGAATTCAAACCTATGACTAACACTACTGAAATCACAAGTTGAGCAAGGTGCTAATAAACATTTTAAAAATCAAGTAACAGCAAGTTACTAAAGCCAAACTAGACTTTCAAACGTGGCAAGAAGTCACATATAACTCTTTTTACACTGAATGCTGTAGAGCAATCCAAGCAGAACAGCAATTCTGTTTGAATATCCAGAAAAACAACAGCTTCTAAGAAAAGTTTTCATCTCGAAATGTGAGAATAGCAAGAATTAAAAAAAAAAAGATGAAGAGGCTAAGTCAGAAAGATATGAACACTTGGTACTAAAATGACAGTGGTGCACATAACAGAAGAGTAAATGTGATTTTTAGGCAAGCAAGAAAGGAGAAACAGATACAGATAACATCTCATATGTGGGGGAAAAATTTGAAAAAAAAAAAAGAAAAGGTGCTCACTTAAATTTATAATGCTTCCAATACAACCAAAAGTAATAATTCCAACAAAAACCCAGGAATCCATCTGTTTCATCAGTGGTACTGAAAACGCAAGAGAATTTAGTTTAAACTAGAAAACTAATTTGACTTGTTGCTTCATATTGACTCATATGAGCAGAAGAGCTTGAAGTGGCTTTTAAATACAAGGCTCTTGTGTACAAGTGGGACAGAAAAAGCTGCTGATTCTGCTTGTACATCTGGACATGCCACTGCTGCTGCCACCTGAGTACAGGCAGTGTCAGAGCCGACACACTAATGTGAGTCCATAGGCTTACTGCACCTGTAACTAAAGACACTGAAGCAGTTCTAAGACGGGGGTAAAAAAAACCCCACAGAGTTAAGAGTACTAATCTAAAACCGGATTAAGGTTTGCAGCAGAAAGTCACAGTGGACCACGGCAACTCAGAGTAGGGTGTACAACACGTGGGAGAGCTGCGAGTACACACAAATCCAGAGTTAAACCAGACCTGAAGGAATTAAAAGAAAAAAAACCCCACCAAATCACTAATCCTGCACCACTTAATAATTTTTAAAATATTTACAAATACCTAGTACTATCACGTAACAGGATGTCAAAGCAGCAGGGCTGCACTTATCAGCTGTGACCTTTCCATGAATCATGCCCAGTGAAGTTATATATGTTCCAACAGCAACTGAAATAGTAATGAGCTCGTAAAGCTTGTAGTGAACAGGATATAAGAAAATAACCTAAGCACTCTGTCTTGCAAGTTTTAACACCACTCTGTGTACAAACACACACAATTCACAATAACAATACTCACTATCTACCCTAGCTGCGAGCACATATGGTTCCCTGAGATTAACACAATAGAAACCCATCAAATTAATCCATTTCTAGTAACAGAATACATTTTATCATTTGCTCCAAAGACTTAAAATGCTTCTAGAGTTTGGAACAGCCAAGAGTAGTGGGGGTTGAAACCTAACAAAGGTTTGAGATACTGATAACTTTAGAGAATGAGGTTTTAGAACTTATCTCTAAATTTTATTACAAAGGTAACGGCTTGACCATCATCAAGAAAACACTGGGGATACATCATGTTTTCCATAATAGGTTTAAGGAATTATCATAAGGAACAACTATACATAATTTCTGCTCACATTCATACATTAGAATTTGGGAAGCTGTAACCGAACACAATAGCAATCCTGTTTCACAAAGAAATCCTCCACAACTTCAAAAAAGAAAAGAAGAAATCAATAGCAGATGTTGGGAGGGAAGATTAATGTTGAGGTCTATCAGTTACTACGGGGAGCCATCAGCTACTCTGCTGACTCAGAGAACAGCACAAGCCATACAAGGAAAATACTTCCAAACGGTCCTTCAGTACAACCTTAATGTTTGGACTAAGCCAGAGCTTGAATTTTGGCAGACTGTACATGTTTCCATTATTTCAGCCTGCTATACAGGCTCTGATATCAAAGTAACTACGCAAAATTTGGAAAGTTCTCTCAGTAGGCCAGAAGAGGGGAAAAAACACCAAAGCAACAGCTTTCAGGAATCAGCTTTTACAGATGACATGGTGGCCTACAATTGGACTGCATCATCTCCGAACTCCCTTCCAGCTTTAATATCCTACTTCATAGCATCCATTCCTACCAACACTTGGTATCAACAAGTGATTGTTTTAAGTACTTGGGAAACAGTAGAGTTGCCAGACTTATTGGATACTAAACAAACTGGTTCTCATCCACTTACTGTATTTAACAGTAACGGCAGTGAAACAAAAACCAGCAGCAACCACGAACATAAGTATACTCCGCAGTTTGTGGGGAAAAAACCCCAAAACAACAAAACCCCCAACCATTAGACAGACACACACCGTTGGCATATGATTTTACCTTTTCAAGGCTAAGCCTTTCAAAAGATTTTTTTTTAAAAAAAAAGAAAAAAAAAATCATACGACTCACTCCCCATTTCACAGAGGCTGGCATTCTTTTAGATGGTCAATGTCAAACTAGCAAGCTTCTCAGAAAATTTAGAAGGGTGTGCAGCGGAATTAAGTGTCTAGGATTCATGCCTACCGCTTCTCTCTGCCCAGAGAGAAAACCAGCGTAATTGCAAAGAGCCTACCTCATTGACGAGAAAAAAAAAACAGTCGGAGGGGGACGGGAGAGGCGCAAAGCAGAGCTCGGTGTCCGAACCAGTGCCACCGGTGCCGCCCCACAGCAGCCCACCGAGCCCGACTGTCCGGGGCAGGCGCCGAGCAGCCGCACACCTGCGGGCAGCCGCGTTCCGGCGAAACGGACGGACGGACGGACGCCGCGGCGGGGCCCCGTGCGGCTCCGAGCACGTGTAAGCTACGGCAGTGACTTAAGACCCACAAGCGCGGGTGTCACGACAGTCACGACAACAGCGACCGCGGCGACTCACTCTCCAAAGCCGCGCCCGGTCCTTAGGCGGCGGGACAGAGGAACCGGAACCCTCCTGCCGCCTGGGCGGAGAGGAGCCCGGCTACCCTCAAGGCGGCCCGCGCTACGCGGGGCGGAGAGGGCGTCGCCCCTCGCCGCGGGCGGGCAGCCCCTCGCCGTGGGCCGAGCAGCGCACGGCCCCCGCGGGGCGAGGGGAGACGGGCAGCCCACCCGCCACGAGGAGGAAGGATCCCGCCGGCACCGCTCACTCACTTACTCCTCTCCGGAGCTCGGCCCCACCGCAGCAACAGCTCCCACCGGCCACGACCCCTTCGCTCCTTCCTTCCCCTTCCTCCTCCAGCGGCACTTAACCCCACCCCCGGCCTTACCCGCCTCCTCCCGCCGCCGCCGCCGGCAGTTTGAAGGCAAATCCGGTTGCGTCACTTCCAGCCCGGCGAGGCGGTGTTGTGTGTTGCAGGGCTGAAGGTCTGCCCACACGCTGATCTCTCTTTTAGCGTTATTACTGCCCGTGATGAGCTCTTCGTTTCTTTTTTTTTTTTTTTTTTTAAAAAAGGGCGGGGAGAACAAAGAAGTCAGCGTGAAAAAGGCAACTGCATTGGCCGGGAATCGAACCCGGGCCTCCCGCGTGGCAGGCGAGAATTCTACCACTGAACCACCAATGCTTTGTGCGGCAAGTTTTCTCCTACTCCGTCAGTCGAAGGTGACAAGGGCCGTCTGCGCCTGCGCAGGCCCGAGTTACCAAACGCCCCGCCGCGACCGTTTGAAAGCCCGCAGCGACGGCAGCGTTTGATTTTCAAACGTATTTACCATAGGGCTGTGGTGAGAGTTGGCACCTGTTGCCACACGTGCAACCTGATTTTTTTTTTTTTTCTTTTTTTCCCACGTAATCATTTGCTTTGTGGCAGTCTCACAGCTCTTCAAACCGTTATAAAGGATGTTGTTCTGGGAAAGAAAGCACATCGCACGCTACAGGGCTTAGGAAAATCAGATCCCGAGCTCACGAAGTCACAGGAAACTGCCCTTGCGTACTGCGTCCTGGATGGAGCGGTCACTTATCGCCAGTCTGGATAGACTCGGCTGCTTAGCAACAAACGGGATCTACAGGTTGGGCGCAATGCCGCAGGTTTATGATCGCCCATTAGAGCGAACGCACAAGACCTGGAGCGTTACTTAGTCTTTTAATTAAGTTTATCATATCCATACCTACCCGTTTGCTCTTACATTTTTACCTATTTAACATCTTTAAATGGGCAATTTGCATCTATTGCTAACGATTGTCTGAATTTAATGCAGCCATTTCTACATTAACCAAAAGAAAGCTGTTTTGTGAGTTTTTAAAATTCTAAGTGTTACTGTATCACATGGCTTGGTTGATTAGAGATGAAGGGATTGCCCTGCTGTTTATAGATTGCTAATGAATGAAAAATGGTGCTGTACTTCCACCCTGCCCCTTCCCAAACCAAAGGCAGAAGAATTAGGACATAATACCGTCTCTGCAACAAGGCGCTGGTTTCTGCATCAGCAGTTTGAGACGCGCATTCGAAGAGGTGGACTGTCTCAAAGACAATTTCCCCCCCTAACAAACACGAAAGCTGTGATGTTTTGTCATCTCTCTCTTAAGAGAAGGAACAGCTTCATGATACATAATGTATGCACAATAAATAACTAAGATTTAATTAATTTTTTTTTAAAGAAGCAACAGAGGACAGGGAAAGAACACTAACAAATTGAACTCTTGAACACCAAAATGTACACTTTTGAGAACAGGTTACGAACAAGAGATGACAGCTAAGTACAATAAAATTTTTGCTATTAAACATATGCAAAAGCTGTTGTAACATAAAAGGGGACTCAGGGGAGAGGGGTGTGAAGCAGAAGGAAATTACAATAAATGCATTTGGGCAACTAATGTTTACATTTCATATTTGATTAGCCAGAACAAGAATTTGATTTTCACTTATAAAGATTTCTTGTATTTTTTTTTATTACCCCAGCAGGTGCTACACTACAGAAACCAATTCTGAGAAAATAAAAGCAGGTTCCAAAACTCAGAAGGAATGCCACTGATTACCAGTAGCTCATAATTTAGTTATGCTGTTAACAAAGCTGGAATTCTTTCTCTTACTCTGAACTACCTAACTTTTAAGTGTCAACACAACCATCTACCCCTAGGTCAAATATGCATGCTGCCCCAACAGTTCAGTCAGCAGGGGCACGGAGGCCTCAGCTCCTCAACTATCCAGCAAAGACAAACAGGAAATCTGGCGCTTCTGCGTGAAGAGGAAAGGACGCTCTAGGGTACCTAACTGGGAAAGTCAGCATAAAAGATGCACATTCTTTTAATATGAGTACCAGGGGACTCGGTGATTATGGTCCAAGCCACCACCACATAACCCTATAAAACCCAAACATCCCAGTAAGCATTTTGAGATCACATACTACACGTGTAGCTGGGCTACAGAATACTCAAAAGACCGGTGAGTAACTTACTATGGCTGACAGAGAATGCAAGATTGTTAAGTCTACCAACTAGGCACGTAATAAATGAATAATTCGCTTAAGCGGAACGGTGCAGCGGTCTATGCTTTTAATTGGAGGATCCAAAAGAATTAACAGTCAGAAGGATATTTATACAAAAAAGACATTGTATATACATATACACACATGGAATATATCTATATGTATCTATATAGATATATATCAATCAGTAAACTTGAATAATGCCTGTATCAAGAGCATCTTAAGGCATTCAAACATTTTACTACGACATTGACCCAATTATTATCTTTTTGCTTTGGCTGAATTAAAGCAAACAGATTAAAGGTCTGATCTGAAACACCACAGACATCTGAAACCAAAGCCTAATACTATCTCAGGTGACAGCAGCAGCATCTAAGAACCCACCCACTGCACTGCCTATTAGCCGAATAAAATTAAAAGGAGTCTAAATAAATCATTCCCACTCACAGCTTTGCAACAGCAGAAGACACATCCATATCAAAGAGACATTCTAGCTATATATTCTATAGATATTATTACAAATTGAGGATAGAAAAGATACAGCAAGAGGGCCTGCCCTAGGATAGAATGCCGCTGAATATCAAACAGTATTTACAGTACAGTTATGGGATTATAGAACATTTTATAAATACAATTAATATGTGTACAAGGGCACATAAAAGAGATTTATTTTCATGCTTTACAAAGCGAAAGCGACCTGAACTCAAACTTACTGCAAAATTCCCCAGCTGCTGGTTAGGAGCCTCTCTTCTCAACTGCCTGTACAAACCAATCCCCATCATAGGTCACCAGTGAAACACCCATGTTTTAAGCAGCAGCTATGAAGAATCTCAACAGACTCAGAATCTATGTATGAAACGTGAAGTTTCAAAACATGGGTAAGGCATAGTATGCTGGAGAGTTGGGACAACATTTATGTATAACTAACTTTCTCAGAGAACTTGGACTGTAACACACTGTAACACACTGCATTTTTCGCAAGGAAATGTACAACACTGCAGCATATAGGTGGCAAAATTCAAACAAGGTACATTACAACTTCTAAACACAAGATAACAGAAAATGCCAGAAGCATCTACTAAATTCTAAAGATGTGGGCTCTTCCTATATTTGTTTAAAATGGTAAAATAGTATTTAATATTTCAGTACTTGCACATGTTCTTAAAAGACTCAATAATTTCCTTTAATAAAAACAATTGGGTTGGCCTATATAGAACCATGGTGCCTTTACAGAATTTTTTAAAAAAAAAGGAAGAAAAAAAAACACAAAGAAAAACCACATTGGCTAAAGAACAGTCATAAACAGGAACACAACATAATACAATGCAGGCAGAGCAGAAATACACTCAGATAAAAAGGCAGTTTTAACAATCAATTTAATGAAGAATTGACATTATTTTCTCTGCACACTACACAATTGGTAGGGCAGGCTTGATTAAATTACCTTTAACCAGCAATATATTATACTTTACTCCAAGACAAGTAGACCAGTTTTACTGGGATACTTACTATGAAGAAGGACAATCTTTAAAGATTTATTTACATGGAAAACGTGTTTGTTTGGGTTTTTTTAACATAATGTATAAAATGGAGTAGTTATACACTGCAGTCATTTTAAAATATTTAAGCTAAATTAAATGAATCTTAAAAACTACTCTATTTCAACAGCTGTGTAATGGGCAGACAGAACATGAATTGTTTTATTAAGCCACAAACCCATTTTCATTATAGAAAGTAACTAACTACCTGCTTGAGAAAATAAAACAAGGTTTCATAACTGTCTATCTAACCATGATAAGCACTTCACAGTAGAGGGATGAACTTCCACAAATGTTTTCGCCCATGACAAAGTCCGTTTAAGAAGTTTCCACGCTGCCAACCCTCTTTACTGCAGTTCACTCCTTCCTCAGTTACGCCAATACAAATAATTTTTTGGAGCCCACTGGAAACTGGATCACTCAAACACACTTGAAAGAAAGAAAACCTCCAAACACTAAACACCAAACAGTTTTTTCACTGATCCAGTATTTTGCACAGTACTATAGCCAGTTGCACTGGCACAAAGAGAGACACCGACCTGAAGCACAGAAAGGGAACGAATGGCCAGGAGCGCACAACGATTTCTTAAACCAGGTAGGTGAGAACTAGTAACTGGTGTTTGCTGCAAGAACAGCTACGAACACCAATTTCATGATGTTTAGATAGTCACAATGACAGTGCAACTGCACAAATACTAATTTAAGAAAGCAGTAATGCTTACAGGCACGTTATTAGATTACCCATTGGAATTCAATTCCAAGGAGGAGGAAGTGTTTTAAAAAGACAGGAAGTTTACTAAAAGTAGTGCATTTTCCTTTACCACTGTGTTAGCCTCAGCAGAAAGGAGGAGAGATAAAAAAATATGTAATTGCTTCTGCCTCTCACCTGTAACTCCTGCTCTTGTCTCAGGGAATCTGCTTGGAGGATTGCCCCCCTCCTTGCTCCCAGTAACCTTAATAGGCTCAGTACCCTCCCACCATGAGACCCAAGGGGAGGCCTGCTCACTTCCTGTGGGAAATTAGGAAAACTGTCTCACGGAAGGCAGCAGACACAGCCCCAAGTTCCTAATTCTGTTCTGAACTGGGCTGTGAAAGACGGACCACTAAAACTGTATTGATGGCTCAGGTGGACTGGTCCATGACATTTCTCCTTGTTGTATAACTACGAAGAAAATTGTTAAAGTCAAGAGAAACTGATTTCCACAACAACAGTCTCAAAAGCCATAATTTATAATCTTTTTCCATTACTATCTCAAACATATCACAAAGAAACTACTCTAAAATTTATTTTTCAAGCTAAAAGTCCCAACTCAAGCAGAACTGTACACACTTTACAGTTTGGTTGTAGTCAGAAAATTAAACTAGACTTCAGAAAGTGTTTTTCCTAAAGCTTCTTTTCCTCTCATAACCATAGGAGAACTGATGACAGAAGACAATCAAGTTGCTTTTGAGTGAGCAGTCCTTCTGCTTTCAGTACCAGTCACATGCTATAGCATTACTAATATCAATTACTATTTAATAAAATACTAATTCTAATGCTTTATCACTTTACAATCATACTACAGGCAAGACTGACACTTTTCATTCCAAAGCTGAGAACTATGCCACTACCACAGCAGCTGGAAACTATCACCAGATAGCTGTTTTTCCAACACTGTGAATAATTAGGCTAAATAAAGTGAAAAGTGAGGGGTACAGCAGCCCTTTTTTTTTTCTTCCTTCAGAAATGTATTAGAGTTTTATTAGTGTAAAGCAGGTTTTGTATTTGGTCAATGCAAAGAAAAACTGCCAAAGAAAATTCTGAAGCAGAGATTTGTTTTCTAAAATTATTCAGTATATGTACAAGTAGATACCAGACACCATCTTACGAAAAAAAACCCAACAAACCACTTTCTATTTTGAGTACTTAAGAGTACAGAGAACCAATAATAAAATTCAAGTGATTTTTTTTGTCAACTAACTTCAAATCTCTTCTAAATTAAGCAATTAACAATGCTGGAATAAATTAATATTCAAGAATGATTTCTCTGTATTCTGGGGAAACAAAATGTACAATGAGGGAAAGAGAAGACAAAATTTTCTTAATGTTTTTTTTTTTAAAAAAAAAGCACACATGTATTTACCCTAGCAATCTTCTCTCAATTCTTAAAAGACTTTTCAAAAATTGCAGCTGCAAAATAAGTTTATTTAGTTTTTAATCTCTATTCCTCTACTAAACATAAACAAGGTCACGATTTTGAACGCCTCTACCTGCCTGTTCATCATCATCATCATCTGATTGCTGTTCTGAGTTTTGGGAACTACCGTACTCATACTCAATGGGCTTTGGATTGTTGTATGGGTAGCCATTGTCATCAAAAAACCTTCGGAAGGTGAACTCATAAAAAGCATGTTCAGGATGTTTTCCATTTTTGTACCACCCGTTAAGTGTATCGTTTCTGTTCCCTTCCTTATCATCATCACTCCACAATTTATCTGGATCAACTGGATCAAAGTTTGACGTGTCTGTAGGATGAGCGATTTTGGGAATGTAGAAAGCAGACTGCCGCCGTAGATCACTTGAAAAATCAATTGTTTTAAAAAATGGGTGAGCTTTTATTTCATCTGCACCGTTCTTGCCTAAACGATCTTCTGGCCCTCGGCAAAGTTTAATAATAAGGTCGGAGGCCTCTGGAGTCAATTTAGCTTGAGGTGGAATATGAAGCGCAGTCTGCCAGTTGATAACCTTTAAAGCAAAAAGGGGTGTTATTCTATTTACAGTTTCATAAGAAGGAAATAATACAGTGAAAATTAAAACAACAAAAAACCAGAAAACCCCAAACAGCTGCTCTTTCAGAAACACAAGGAGTATTTTGTCTGGAAATCTGGCAAAATCCAGGTAAAGTTTATTCACATTCCAAACCTGAACTAGAGTCTGGCACAGAAAATCCCTGCTATAAATCAACAAAAGATACCATAAAATCCAGCACCTGGAACCTGAGATGAGGCACATGGCTTACAATCTTAAAAAGAAGGTGAGGCAAACAAATTTTGATTTGATGCACTGAAGAGATTAAACAGATTTAAAGTTATGAAAAAAAAAATCAATACTGCACTACGTTTGAGCCAACTAATATCTTGCAAGCTGAATGCAGTTTTGCAAAAATGGCACCTGCAGAAGATTGCCCTGATGGTTTCTCGGAAACAGTTGGGGCTCAGGAAGGAAGGGACCTGTGTCTCTGAGCTGCCAGTAACTCTGAGCAGCCACAGTCATCTGCTGCTCCTCCACCTTTGCATGCTGAGCACCTGCAAATATATCACCAAAGGAAATCCTCTGCAGGTAAGTGCGCACGGAAGCCAACTGGTGGGAAAAGAACAACCAGATGCTGGAAGAGGGGAAGAAAAGAAAGTGGCAATAGTAAGTGGAACAGGTGCAAGAAGTGAAAGGGAACAGCTGAGATCTGAAATGTGATTTTTAGTTGGCACGTTTACTGTGTGACCAGGTAAAAGACATGAACATGATCCCTGAAGTCCCTTTACAAATCAAGTGCATTGCCACAGTAATGTTTAAAATCTTGTTAGTTAGTAACATGCTTGGATAGAGCACCACTCTCAAAAATCACCTTTGATTCCATTACAAATTAGAAAGACTATGTAAATTTCAAGCCTGCTTTTTCAGACTGTTAATACGAGACTTTTAAAGCTACCTTCATTTGTGTTTCCAGTGGTGTTTGTGCCAGGAACGGAGGCTGCCCCACTAACATTTCAAAGAGAATGACTCCAACACTCCACCAGTCGCACAACTGTGTGTAACCTGAAGTCAAAACAACGTAGCCAAAGTCTTAGTTTAAATTTCAATCTTGTATTTCTAAGAATAACAAAAGTTCACAATTTCAAGAATTCTGTTCAATACTTGTTTACGATTTCCACATTAACAACTATTTATTTTTTGTCAAAATATTACATACTTGGCAAAAGCGGCAGCATAAGGTGAAGCAAACTACCCGAATATCAGTAACTCTGCAGCAAGACTGCAGAGCAAAGATGCATTACCTGTTCGTAACAAAACTTCTGGAGCAATATAATTGGGTGTGCCAACAAGGGAATGGGCCAGGCAGCGCTGATGCTGACGCGCAGCCCTGCGTTCAAGTGGCTTCAGCCGATCTCCGCACCGGCAATTTGCTGGGTCACCCCATTCATTGCTGAAATCCATACTGTCCTGACGTGCATGATCGCCTATAATTGGGCGAGAAAGACGCCAAAACTGAGTAAGACTACTTTCGTACTAGTTAAGAACTGATTTTTCTCTATCTGTTATACATTTCTTATTTTAATAAGACACAATGTTTCAATTTCAACACTCAATTTGAGAGCTAAAAAGGTCATCAACATTCAGACTTTGACTTTTTGCTTATGATATAAAATACCAAAATTTGAGGACGTTGTTTTTTTAAGTTAATTTTTGACATAACTATGAGAAAGTATTGAGTTTGACCTTTTCTGTTTTTCCTTAACATAAACACACTGGGGATACAGGGTGTATATTGTTCTTGCTCTTAATGTACACAGAAAACTCCAATATTTAAAGCACTAAAAAAAAAAAAAAAAACCCCAACAAAACCAGATTTTAAATCCTCAACTCTCTCCAGAGACTGTCTAACAGTCTGGCCTAAGACATATGACATTTTGATAAAAACAAGTCAAAAGTAATTTTAAAATTGTTTTTAAAGGTATGTTTTTACTTTGAAAATTAAAAATACATTATTACAAAAATCTGTATTTTATTTCTCTAGGATCATCAAAATTTTTTTGCTCTAACTTTTTTTTAGCTGTTATTTTAAGTAATCAAGTAGGATTTTTAAAAGCCTACTTAAACGTTTTAAACGTTTCTCAGAAATCAACCAGTTACACTAAAAGGAAGCACATGAGACACTGAGAACCTGAGGCAATGTTTTCAAGAACAATTAGATTTAACACATAAGTCCTATCTTCAAAACAGAGTTAGGGCTGTTGTCTGTATCATCACCTTGCTACCACAGTGATCTCTCCCAAAATTTCAGAAGCCACTAATGGCACAAACTTACAACAGCATAGCTCATTCCTTCTCCCTTAAGGAATTGATGCTCACACTTACAAACTCACCCTAACTGAACGTTGCTTTCTATAATCTGAGTGGTGTGCAGACACATTGTTAGATGTGTTGCTATTCAGAAAGAAAACATCACAGTCATCTTTCCACTCGTTTATTATTTATTGCCTTGCAAAGAATGACAAGTCAACAAAGAAGAAACCTTCTATATTTCTCTTACCACTCTGGTAGTATTTTGAATCATGGGTCCATCGAAAACCTGTACAGAGCCCGAAGTCAGTCAATTTAATATGACCGTCACGGTCTATCAAGATATTATCAGGTTTAATATCTCTGTGGATGAAGCCCATTTTATGAACGCTTTCAACTGCGCAGGTCAGTTCTGCCGTGTAGAACCGTGCCAGGTTTTCTGGAAAGACACCCATTCTAATTAGGAGACTCATCATATCACCTCCTGGAATGTAGTCCATTACGAAGTACAAATTGTCCTTATCTTGGAACGAATAGTACAGGCGAACCACCCATTCATTATCAGCTTCTGCAAGGATATCCCGCTCGGCTTTAACATGAGCAACTTGATTTCGAAGCAAGACGTCTTTTTTCCTCAGAGTTTTCGTTGCATATAAAGCATTAGTATCCACTTTTCTTGCTAGGCAAACTTCTCCAAATGCACCGACTCCTAGGGTTTTAATTTTTACAAACATCGACTTGTCCATTTTAGCTCTTCTTAGCCGAATATAATTAGACTCTTTCTGGCACAACATTTTCCTCATTTGATCTCGGGCTTCTGGTGACAATCCAACCTGTGCAGCAAACAGAATTAAAGCTGAAGAGTGAACAGTACTCTTAATTCTTGGTGATCTTCTTATAATAACAAGGCTTAGGCAAAGCAAACCAAATACTTGTATACAGCATGAGAAATAAAGGGGTTTGGTTTGGTTTTGTTTGAATTTACACATTAGGATTCTACGAAAACACACAGGAGCTATACAAAACAAAACGTGATCACTTTCAACAGCAAAATGCATAAGGTGCCATGCACCAGAAGGTTCTTGAGAACTGCGTATGTTCTCAAGGAAAGAAAGGGTAATTTACAAACTACTGATGAAAACCACTGCAAGTGATACTTTTCTGAGTAACAGTGTGCATCAACTGCCTCCCTGCTTCTCTTTGCAGAGCTAAAGGAAGCCAAGATGTGCCTAGGAGCAGTAAGTCACTGAGGGCTAACTAAGGAGCTGCCATGGGAAAGGCTTCCACTCTCCAGACTAGCTAGAGAAGTCACTAAGCTTCCTGAGCATGCCAGGGGAATTTCAGCTGCAGGAGGGATCACGCAACACGCTCACTCTCACGCTTCCCTGTGTAGCTACACAGCTACACAAACCAGATCCATATGGCACTGTTTCCTACTGTCCATCCACACGAAGCACGTGCCTCTGCCACAAGCCAAGACCTGATCTTTCCTCTTACCACATAACCCAACTCCTTCTAACAGGACTTCAGTCACTCTCTACTGCTTTCCACTCTACATACCAACAAGTTGAGCAGAGCAATTTTCTCTGAAGTGGCTCACTCCTCCCACGTCATCAGTTCTTGGCTCCCATCTGTGTACACGTCTCTATCGTGAATGAACATCTCTGGTGTTCTGGCCAACACCACTAATATTCTGACAGCTGAAACACTCACGGGCCGCACCTAACTTATCACCTACAGCATGGAAACACTTATCTAGAAGAACCACACCGAGCATTCTCATCATATTCCAACCTGGGTTCCTCCTAGTGTATTTTTGCTGGCTTCAATTCCTTTCAAGTGCCATTCAATTCCACTGCCATCGTTCTTGGCATATTTCAGGCCCTGGAATATCCCTTCTTTTTGGTTTTAATGCGAGCAGAATCTTTCTTCAATTTTTTGTATCCTTTTCCCTGTGACACTACCTCCACATAGTGTTCCTCCATCTTCTTTTGTTTTCTGTCAGCATTTTCAAAATCTTTTATGTTCCCTTTTTCATAGCATCTCAATAATTTTATCTGCCTACCTGGCTTGAAATCATCATCCTACAGCAATGATTTCCAAGTTCAACCTACAGTATATTCCTTTATTTTTTCCTGGACATTCTGATCATAAAATTGAACATGGACAAACTGAATCCCTGTAAAAATCACAACTGTTACTCAAACACTATTCCAGAAGTTTTCAATTTCTTATTGTCACATCTTACCAATTCTTGATACCAAATCTTGCTGCCTTCATCTCCTTAACGCTTCACATTTTAAGATACTGTCTGCATAACAGCACTCAGGACCATCATCAGGATTAGGTAACCACTAGTCTAGGCTTGTATAAACTGCATGTTAATAGATGACTTCTACTTTGCCTAACTTACAACATAACTTGAAACAAAATGTAAGAGATATGACTGAGGAAAGAGGTGAGACAACAGATCAATTGATCATTCAGTATCTTAAAAATTCTTTCAGGATACTATGTGTCACCTATTAAAGAAAATACTGTTAGAACACAGAAAATTTCTCACAAGCATCATAACAAAAACGGATCCAAAGGAGATGCAATTAGGAAAATGCATACGAAAGGCTTGTCTACTCAAAAAACTTCACAAGGAGTATCAATTCAGTAAGATTTAAATGGGTAAGGCTGACTTACATTAGAGACATTTTTTGTCAACCTCAGAGGCAGTAGTTAGGACTGGGTAGCAGTAGTTAAGACTGGATATGGAAAGTAGACAATTTCTTGATCGCTAATAGGGAGCTCAACCTCTCTCACAACATTACTGCAGGAATACCCAGGCAGGGTCTTCCAGGGTAGAAGTTTCTGTGAATAAACAGGCTTAAGGCACACTTCAATGCAGAAGGAAGGACTTCTGAAGACTTGCAAGTGTCAAGAAGACATGTGAAAACCTGACCCTGTGAAAGTTCAGACAATGGTGGGTCACCTTCTCAAGTCCCATCTGAACCACGATGTCTGCTTCAGTACAGCCCCACTTGCACACCAACTGAACCCCACTGATCAGTCAGAAAACTGCTAGAGAATATAATCTAGATGGCAACAAAACTCTATGAGACCCAATACAGTAATTAACCACTGCAAGACATACAAATAGAGCAGACAAAAACCTTGAAGTTTTACTTCTAGTACCTGCTCTCTAGCTGTTGCATCCTAACAGTTCTGTTGTAAAAAAAAACCAACAGTCCAAGTATCACAATTTATCATCTCTTTCCCCAACCCATCTTTGCTTTTTCCTATGCCATCCACTAAAAGAAATGTTAATCACAAAGCGATCGTTCTGCATTACTGTATTTTCCTCTAGAACTCTTCAGCTACGGTGCTCACCAAAAAATTAACTGACTTTGCCAGCTGCACAAATGCTCATGCACATACACCTAGAATCATTTCTAGTCAATGCCAGACATGAGAGCTTCCTGAATTGCTCTAAATGCCACACAATTTGCTCTCCTTTTGCTGCCTTCTCATCTTGCTGCATGGCAAAGACACCCACCATAATTCCTGGCCAAACTCACACACCTAAATCAAGTGTTTTTCAGACAGTTCCACTCTATTCCCCTCGGAAACCTGACAGCATAGAAAGACACAATCTATGCTAGAAATACAGCATCCCGTGAAGTTAGGTATTTCTGTAGGAATGCATTCTGGTCTTTTTTTTTTCTTCCAAAATTCCTACCAAAGGGGAGAAGGGATTCAATACTTGTTTAAGCCTCTTGAACTTCCTGAAAGTAAATAATGAGCTCCTTTCCTTTTCTCCTTCTCATGAAGACCCAAAACATACTTCACTGTTGTGGGATTCCTCTCCTATATGCTGATGAAAAAGGAGAAGTCTGCTGCAGCATAACACCCCATTTTCCACCCTTCAGCCTGTAATTAAACATCCCAGCTTTAAATCTAATATAAATATTATAAATTGCACTTCATTTAAGAAAAGACATTTACTAGGGCACTTTAATTGCACAAGAAAAATATCAAGAAAAGTTTTATCAGTGCTTTCATATACGTAATACGTATGCTTGTGATACTATGGAAGACAACACGGTAAGTAGGGAAAGTGAAGTTTGCAAATCAACATTAATTATAAACTTACATTTAAGTACTCAAAAATAGTTAAAATAAATCATGCTTAATTTTGATGCAGGATTGCATGCAAAGCCCTCTAGAAAGGGATCATGCTATTCTTAATAAATACTGTTGCTTCGGAATCTTACTTGTCTACACACGGATGGAGGCTACAGAGTTCAGGAAAGCTTCCCACACCTTAACAGTTTAAATCAGCTGTTAGTGGAAGTGAAAAGGAAAGAGAGAAGACTAAGAATAAAGATCTAAAAAGAGTTCCAGGAAGAAATCTTGCTAGCATTTACATATTTGTGATTAAGCAAATACTTATATATCACTACAGCTTACAGGAAGAATTTTCAAAGAATCAGAAAACATGGATTTTAAAAAACAGCACTTCAAGAGTGGCATAAGCCAAATACATTCCTTCACAGAATAAATTAATAGGCACACATACTTATGTCCAATTCTCAGCTACAATCGTTACGAAATATGTAGAAGTAATACATTCCCAATTTCCGTTTCTGGAAATCTTAATTTCACTACTTCTCACTATTTTCTCTTTTGAAATGATACATACATACATCAGCTTCAGTTTTTAATCTTTTGATTTGGTTTAACAGAACACCACAATCCCAGAAATAAACTACTGACTTCATGCAGGCACAAAGAAGTTGATTGTACGTGGTTTTGTTGTCTGTTTTTTATTATCCCATTCAATTACTCCTTGTTTAAACAGACATCCTTACAGTCTGGATTATAAAATACTTAGGCAAAAGTTATCATGCCTCTTTCAATCTAAAAATCTAACTTTTAAATACTGAGGGGGTTTTTTTATTAGAACTTAAAAACCCCTATTGCTACTGGAAATAAACTGTGGAACGTAAAATGTATCACTGTTTGGGTGACTATATAAACGTCCTAACCAGCCTAATACTGGTCCCTGCTTTGCTTGTACCTGCAGTGTTTATTTAAAAAAAAATAAAAATTAAAAAATCATTCAAATATCAAATCTAATTCACTCAGAAATCAGGATTAAACAGAACCCATAGCAAAAAGCGGTCAGCCATGTAGTGTAATCTCAGTTCATGTAACAATGATTTTACTTCTGCTGCCTTATCATACATAAGCCAAATGAACTACATTTAGACATGCAAAAAAACCTTGCTTAAAAAACATTTTCTAAGACGACAATGAAGTATGGAAAACAAAGCAATGAAAAACTTGCCACATCTCAAACAAAAAAACTAAAACCAGACTTCAATACCAAGATAGACCACAATATTCTACTTATCTATTTAGACATTCTACAGTTAAGATATATTTCTTAAAATTAATATGTGATTCAGAGATTCAGAAAGAAGAGCTTACCCGCATCATTTCATTCTCTAGTTGTTTTTTCCGATGCAAACGCTGCTGATGTGACTTGAGTATATTCTCCACATGCTGCTCCATGAAGAATTTAAAGGCTTGAGGGGAATAGCTTTGAATGCGAGACTCTCTTCTTTCTTCATCTTTCTTGTTTTTCCGAACAGGAACAGGTGATGTTGTAATTTGTTTCTTTTCTTTATCTGTTGAATCAACACATTCATAATTCTTTTCATTCTCATCCTCCTTGGATAAAATAGGTGGTTCCTCCTTGCTGAGCTTGGGTCCTGTCTCGTACAGATTGACAGAGGGATTCTGGTGTAAAAGGTGTTTTGGGTAAGGTGGTGGGGGACCCTGGTAATTTGGAGCCTCTGCCACAGGAGACATAACTGCCATATTTGCAGATGGACTCTCAGAGAAGGGAATGGTCTGAACGGTTTGTACCGGTTGCGGCATCCAGGAAGGGTGAGTGGGAGCCAAGGCCGTCTGCAGCTCTGGTTTTAACACACGCATACTTTTTACTGGCTGCTGAATGGGAGCTGGCGTGATAGCTGTTATTGTCGTAGCCGAAGGCTGAGAGCTGCTAGAGTGACTCTGCCTATTTCCATGATGGTTGTTGAAAGAGTTTGACCGCACGGGAAGACTGGGTTGCCATGTAGGCATGTCATGCCCATTGCCAGGTGATGACTGCGGTTGCACAGAGGAAGGCTGCGACCAGGACGCAGGTATTCCAGCTACATTTGTATTATAAAGTTCCATGTTGTGACTATTTCTATTTGGCACCATCATCGCCTGAGGAAGATTCCCATTGGTGTATGCTGAAGGAGGAGCAGATCCTCCTGCCTGCATCTGTAGTGCTGTGGGACTTTGCCTGTTAGTTGGATTCATGGGGTATGGGGGTGGCTGGCGACTCACCGAGTTCCCAGACACCACATTCTGGTGAACTATGAATTCTGTCTGACAATTGCCATTTTGCATTCCAGCTCTTCCTGGGGGAAAGCTAAATTTGCTGTTGGCAGAACTCTGCATGATTATTGGTTGCCTGCCAATGGGGACAGCGCTCATGCCTCTCTGACCCTGCGTGGAAGAATTTATGGGTGGAGGATTCATTGGTGGAGGTGGATAACCATCCTGCCATGCTCCTGGTGGCACTGGGGAAATACGGGAGATCATATATTCCATGTTTCCAGAGTAACGCTTCGTTTGAGAGTTTGGCTCCCAGGAAGGAGGTGGAGGAGTAGTTCCCCTTGGAGGAGGTGTCTGTCCTCGGGGAGGTGGAGGAGGAGGAGTGACACTTCTTATCTGTGGCAGAGGTGGGGGATTCACTCTTTGTCCGTTGCCAGGATGTGCCTGAGCAAATGCTGCAATGCCAGATCCAGATAGTGGCCTTCCTACATCAGGCTGAGAGCTGGGACTTTCAGAGCGATAAACTACACCATCTCCCAGGGAAGGGCCGTGCCGCTGAGGAACCAAGGACTCCTTAGAACCCTTCCAGCTCTGCTTGCGGTTAACTGATTGCTGTACAGTCCCTGCTTGTAAAAGAAGAGAACACAGCATTTATATTATTAGAAATTACTTCTGTTTATTGCTTTGAATATTTTATTCTTCTCTATTAATTACTATAGAAATGTCAGACAAGAATTCTGACGTAGCTTAATCCACTGTACTTCACATGAAAAATTTATCTCTAGTAATACACAGCATGCTACGGTCATATGCTCAAGACACACTATAAGAGCAAAAAAATGCAGTGAAACTACAGTACCAGACTTTTCAGAAATCACTTTTCTGAAGACGCATTTTGCTTCAATTACAGATGTGCTCAATTTTTAACTGAAAAATGGTAATATGCAAAATTATTAGGCACACTATGTATTTTTAGATCATGCATACAAGCAACTCTCAGAAGAGATGTTCGGTACAAACAATAAAAACATGGAAATACCTTAGTTATGTTTAGTTACGTTGCCATTCCAGTTTAACACTTATAAAACACTTAATGTTCTTAAACTAAAACTCAACCAAATGCTGTAAAATCAAACAGCCCGCTTACACCCTTGTATGCATGCAGTTCATCCAAACTTGTTATATTCCTTGCATGAGAAATTTGATTAAGTACTTCAATTTTAAACGTTATGTCTTCATGAGTAACTGTTGTAGAGGCAAGAATTAAAAACATTAGGAAAGCAAAACTTGCACAGCCAAACTCTACAATGTATTTACTTCACAGATGTTATTCTGCATCATATAAACTAGATAATATGTAAGGAACTGAGAGTGCGTGCAGCCTTACTGTGCTTTTTACAATGTCATTACTGAAATATTTGTGAACACATACAGTACTGTAACTGGTGAAAGTCACTGTATCTTTAGTAAGAGAATGTGTTAATTACTGTATCTTTACAAGTAACAATGAAAACGATGGCCAAATGGTGGCGTTTAGCTGACAGCTTCATACAAGCACCAACTAAGCCTGCTTCACAGACTAAACAAAAATAATGCTGTACTTTGCCACTCTTGACTACTAATTTTTCCTCATACCTATAATCAGCTTAAAATGTAACTTTACAGAGCCAGCAGCTCAGCACTCAACTTTAGTATTTTTGCTGCATTTGAAAGTTGCCATCTGTTTACACATATGTAACTAAAACCTTTTCAAAAAAGCAAAGCATCAAGACATATTAAAAACGTGCTTGCATGCATTAAGAGAGCAATAATAATAACAAGTGGCACCATTCTGACTCTGTTGCTCCTAAAGCTATAGTCTGTCCCCTAACATGTATAAAAACATGAAGTCTGCCTTAAAAACCATAGAAACAAAATCTAGAATCAAGCAGAAAATTAAGCAGAGAGAGAGATCTTGAAACAGGATATCCTAAAATACAAATATTGTAGCCATATGATATACAAATATCTATATATACACACATATAATAGATATACACAAAATTACACATACATAGTGCTGCTGTGTGGAAAAGTGTGTGAAGAGAGAAACAAAAAATTACAACAAGAATTCACTGCTCGCCACTGACTTCTAAATGGCACCTGACACTGAGAATAAAATATGGTCATCATATATGTCATGGTTTGATGTGGAGGGGGGGTGGTTCTGCTGGCAGGAGAGGGATTTTGGTCCCTGCGACCTCCCCGGTTTTGGAACCGGGTTAGGCTTAGTTCTGGCCACCAGATCAGACTGCCATCCCCCTCGGGGTTGAGCCAATAGGGCGCCTCTGCGAATTGCCCTATTTAAGTCAGGACAAAGGAACCGGAAAAGGTGCTTCGCCCAGGATCGAGCAGAGAAGGGAGGAGGGCACTGCCCCCGCTCCCTGGCTCCCGGCTGGGCAGCTGCCTGCGTCGGGCCGGTGCTGCCCACAGAGGATGGCGGCGGCGGAGCCAGCTGGGGAACTCGGGGGCACCCCACTCCCGGGGTGCCCACTGGGCTGAGTTCACCTGGAGAGGACTGAGATCTGAGAGAAACAGCCGCATCGACAGCAGGTCAGTGAGGATGGAGCGGGAGGAGGTGTGCCGGAGCCGAGTTTCCCCTGCGGCTGATGGTGAGATAGCAGGCGGCCCCCCTGCAACCAGGACGGCCTCGGTGGAGCAGAGACCCACTCGCAGCCCGTGGGGAGAAGATGCCTGAGCCTGAGGATGGTCGTGTTGGGCTGCACGACAAGGCAGAGCGGCATCTGGAGTCTGCGTGACGACCCACGCCGGAGCGAGTGGCTACAACTCCCTAAGTACCTGAGACTGTGGTAAAGCCCACACCGGAGCAATCTGTGGGGAAGGATTGTTTCCAGTGGGCTGGACTCACGCTGGAGAAGTTTGTGGATTTTTCCTCGTGGGTAGGGGATCCATTGGAGCAGGGAAAAAGGGTGTAAGGACTCCTTCTCCTTTAAGAAAGAAGCAGCAGTAACAGCACGGAATGAACTGACCTGCACCCCCCAGTCCCTGCCCCCTGTGCTGCTGGGGGGGGAGGTAGAGCCGGGAGGAAAAGGAGGGGGGGGGGGGGGGAGAAGGTGTCGGTTTTAAGATCTGGTTTTGTTTCTTTCTGTCCTCTCAAGTAATCAGTTTTTCTGTTTCCCTTTGTCCTTCTAAGTAATCATTAATAAACTCTTTTGCTTTGAGAAAGCCCTGTCTGGTTTGCCCAGGACCATGGTTGGTGGGTGCTCCCTCTGTTCTTGTCTCAACCCTCAGTCCCTTTGTTTTTTTTTTTCCCTCTCCTCTCTACTTTACTGGAGAAGGAGAGACTGCGTGAGTTTTAGTTGCTAGATCAGCCTAAAACCACGACAATATATCAATGAGGGACAAAAATTTGTAAAATGAGATCTGAATTCCACTCCTTGTATAAAATATTTACATACGATACTAAAACCATGCAGTTATAAAACAGAAACATTTACGAAATTCACGTCAAATGCACCCATCTTTCAGAAGAATTACATTCTATTCTTCACATGCTCTTTTTAAAAGCAAAAAACCTGTATCTCAACATCTCTCTGTTCCATTGTGAGCACATGAAAGAGGAATTTGCTATGTAATACTTTTTCACCTGTAAGAACACACTCAGTGAGTTACTGAGTTATCGTGGATACACCTACCTGGTGGTTTCATACCTGCATTTACAGGTCTTGCTGCTGCTGCAACCATCTGTTCCCGACGAGGATCCTGGTAGCTCATTTTACTTATAAATTCGATGGCAGCTTCTATACTACGGTTGTTAGTTTGTCTAAGAGCTTGTATAACCATATCCTAAAAAGAAAATTATATACAAAAAATAATTTACAAGAAAATGGCAAAAATACAAAAACTCATGGTTATTTAGCCAGATAGCCTCCAGTACTTTCATCAAAGTAAATAACTGATTTCTCTCAAATCAATTTAAAATGAATTTTAAAATGTTTTCGCCACAACAAATCCTCCAAAACCGACTGGATCTTCAGGAAAAAAAGTTCAATTGTTGAAACACTGTAGTTTGATGTAAATCGTGTCATCTTGCTATTTGCACAGTTTGCTTATACTTAATATTTATTACTGATAGCTAGTTACATGATGGCCAGCCAAACCTAAGTTACTTACTAAGTTACAAACCCTTCCAACTTAAGTTACTCCATGAAAGAAATCCTAATGTGAAATTCAGAACTTTTGGTTTTGCTCATTTTCCTTCAACTCGGCATGACTTTTTGTCAATAAATATCCATTAGTTTCTCCCTAAGAATCCTTCTGATGAAGACAACATTGACAGAAATTCTGTTATTTTTGTGGTAGATTTAGGCTCTGTGTTCTTAGAGATCCAAACACAGCTCTGACAATGGAAAATGTATTATGGATCAGTGTTCTTTTCACTGACTTGAATGAGACCAACAGAGGCAGAATTCCGGAGATGGTTAAAAGTCAGACACTGCTCTCCCACTTAAATTGAACAGAATTTGTGCAGCTGACTTAACAAGTTTGAAACAAATTCATAGCATAACTTCCTATAATTAAGCACACTGTCTTTAGTGATTTGTTATGGCCATACTTTGTCATATCAAAGCAATCAGTTCAGTTCGTGTTATGTCTGAACGGGTTACCTACATACGACAGCGTTCACCTCCTACTAAAAATCAATGGAACATCAGAGGGCTCAGAAAGGAAGCAGTCAGTATTCGTTTCAAACTCAAACCCACATTTATACTTTCACCATGCCTGTGTACATTTTTAACACTACAAACACACAAAAATACATACACCCTTCAGAAACAATAACTAAATTCAGTGAACAAAGCAGAAGCTTAAAAAAGGGTTTTAAAATAAAAACTCCCCACCATAATAAGGCTGTCACAATCTTTATAGACCAGCTGACGTTGTTGGAAAAAGCAAATATAACTTTTGATCTCCAACTCCTTCATGAGACGGTTATGTCTGCAACTCTTCTACTATTATATGAAAGACTGACTCATTGCAAAGAAGTACATTTTCAGCACCAGTATGCTATTCAATCATTCTGCAAACATAAGGTTAAGCGTCCAGAGAAAGACTCAAAGGATCTCTCTCCCCTCTAGCTAAAGAACAAAACACTTGGTCATCTATGTGATCTGAAGTATTTAATGTCTTGAAGAGTATCACCGTACACAGAACATATGAGGACTGAACTGGAATCCTAATAAGCGACAGAGATTTCCTGTGAACTATTTAGTATGTTTGGTTTTGTTTTGTTTTTTAAAAAAAAAAACAACTACCAAAACACACACAATGAACTGCATAGATAGATCTACTGATATGTATATATCTGTTCAGCTTTAACCCTGAATACTATCTCCTACTTGAGGGATGGGAAGAATAACCAGAACATTTATGACATTCAACAAAACAAATTTGTTATGCTTCCAAACTTATAAAGTGGTGACAGAGTCACCAAGCGGTGACTCCACAATATGGCAGAGACAAATTTGTATGTTAATTTAAATCCATTTTCAACATCTTAATGAAATCTCATTAAAAGCCAAGATGAGGATACAGACAGGTCAAAATCAGAACAAATTAAAACACAAAATGGACTTGGTACCTAGTAGGTATAGTTATCCTCTTCTACAGACACATTAGGTAGGTCAGTCTCTACAGAAAGCCAGTAGTAATGTACCCGAGATCATGAAATTAAGAAGTTGTATACATAATCCCCTAAATAACACACGTGCCCAATGGCAGTCAGAAACAGCCCAAGCCAGCCGCTTACAACTGGCCAACACACTCCAGCTATAATCCAGTCCATAAAATGATCTCAGCTCAAAATACATTCTCATTTTATTCCCACTTGTTGTCTCGAATAACCCCCACCAAGAAAAATGCTTTCCTACTGCAGTTGCATCTGTTCCCGGTGGTCTTTGTGGGCCAATGCCATATGGACGATTGTGGCAACACAACTGTGGGTTAACACATGGCAGAAACAGCTTACGCTGGCACCGTGCCTGAAAAAAGGTCCATATATTCACAAGTGTCTTGGGAATTCTCAGTTGTATCCAAGACCAAAGGGTACGAGTAAAAGGCTTCAAGATACAAAGGATCCAACAAAAACACCAACTTCAGATACCTTTCTAGTTTATTATCCAGCCACATACCATTCTTCAGTTTGCAAAAATGACTACAGGTTCAATCTGTAAAAGTAGATCTGATCTACTTTTTAAAACAAACAAAAAAAAACATCTCAGCAACAAACCACAGAGGAGGAGTAGATTATTACAAAATCATTTATCACTATAAAATCCTTCCATTCTTACTGAAAACACAGCCTGGATTGTGTATTTGAGTAAGTGAAAGGAACATGAAAAACCACTATCAGCACCTGACACTGGGACATTGTTGAGGAAAAGCCAGTTTAGTTTTGGACAAGCTCACTCCTGGTAGAGGTAGATCTCTCTGATACCAAAGCATCACAGCCAGCAGAACTCGTGAGCTGGTCATTACTGCAAGCAGTGGACTCCTGTAAAGGCAATCGCTGTTCCATGCCTTTTTCTTTTGGAAAGATGAGTGGTTTGCTAGCTGCTTCTTTAAACCTGCTTTTGTACTCAGATTTACAGAGAAGGCATGAAAACAGGTGTAATTTACTTTGATGTGCAAGTCCCAGTAAAAACACAGGAGTTGTAAGTGTATTCATTCTTTATTCCTTGAAAGCACATTTCAGACTCTTTTCACTTATAAAAATGAATGGAAATAACTTTAGTCAATAATTAAAAAAAAATCAATTGAACAATTATTTAGTTCCCTGTTCTTATAATGAAGGTAACAGCAGAAAATTACTTATGTCCAGAACTTTCAAGAGACTTGACATTTTTGTCTTGAGACTATATCGCAGAGGAGACACCCTGCAACTAGTTTTGTCAGGTACCTTGCTATTTCATCTCTATCTGACATAAACTAAGGATAGTCAAATTTCTTTCTCCACAAAGTTTGAGTTTCTACTACCCATGGATGTAAAAAAATTCACTAAAATTAATTTCTGAAATATTTGGTACTGCCTGTCAATTTAGAATTGCCATATTTTATCAACATATTTTAACTGAGCACAACCCAAAATTCCATTGAGTATCAGAGGCCAAATCCATGTTCTAGAGGGTCCAGTTCTCTCCACTTAAAATGATATAAACACTTAAAACAACCTACTCCTACCACATAAGAACAAACTGCACAAGATGCTCAAAAAAGAATAATACCCCACTATTACCAATTTCATGTCCTAATTAGAAACCCACCAGCTTTTGAAGATGCTATTTTGTTTACCATATGCTGTTCAAACATTTCATGATCAACACCCCCTCCAACGTGCACTAATAGTTTATAGTTATCAGAACGCCAAATCTTGAAAACAGAACATTTCACCTCATCAAAGCCAGCAGCTTGTAAGTCTTGCAGCATCTGTCGATTAACTTCCGATGTTCCTTTGACGGCTGAGGTTGTTTCATTTGCAAAAGGCAGAAGCGAGTTTCTTATCTCTTGCAAAACTTTATGATATGTTACAAATTTGTGGGGATTTCGGCCTTGTCTAGGATCTTCAGACAACATTTTGCCCATGCTGTGATCAGCTTTAGCAGCATCTGAGGGTTTAGGTAAATTCCTGAGGCTCTCTCGTATTTCCTGTAGCATCTGCTGGCTGCTGCCAGTATAGTTACTGGCAGGAAAAGTCTTAGGCCTCATTTGTCTATAACCTTCCGGCTTCTCACTTCTCTTCATGAAAACATGTATATATGAAACCTCCACCACGGACTCGCGCACACCAAAATTCAAGGAAGGCTGGCTGGTAGTTTCAGATCGTGTGAAAGCAGTAGCTCTTCACTGTGAGACCATGGTTCCTGTAGTGCTGGAGTTCGTCACAATCCAGAAGAGCTATCCTGTTAATAAAACAAAAAAAAATATCCCATCACACATACAGCAGTGAAAAAGTTCACAATGTCGCATTTGGTGGCAGGGAAATGTTCACACGCAGCATGGCCTTCGCAGTTATTACAAGTGTGCTAAGCAACTTCTTCAAGCCGTCTTTACTCAACCTAAATCACAAACTCTGTTGGGCATCTAACAGTGCATCAACAAAAAAATATTTCAGGTGCCTCAAGCCTGAACAGTCCTGAATTGCAAAGGATGTGGACAGAGTACAGAGGAACTCAGTGCAGTGGACAAAGCTTTCAAGAGCAGATATGAACCGTCTGCGTGTGCCATCCCCATCACTGCTTCTCTGCCTTCCCTCTCGGCTGGGTGCTGTCCCCATCACCCGTGTTCTCTCCATCAACACTTCCGTAGCTGAAAGTGCTGACTCTGCTACCCAGTTAGCTAGGATATGGACCAGATACCCTAGCTGTTCAACAATTCCGACATCAAGCTCCACAAACAGATGGAAGTGAGAAGTACAAAGTACACCAGTGAGAGTATATAATTGCCATGATTTAATCCCTCCTTCAGCAGTCATATGTGAAAAGTAAACACTTGCCTAGCTCATCATATGCAACTTTATGACTTCTTGTACCATCCGCCATTTAATCCTGTTTAAGGGTTCGGTTTTCTATGGCTGTCACAGTCTCTTACCTTGAACCTCCTTGAGCAAGTCTTTGTCAACAGCTAAGTATTTTTTTAATTTGTTTTACATAAGGGAAGACGAGAGCAGGGGGAAAAAACAAAGAAAATTTAATCAAACCTTTTTTACTGTAAAATTGTTTTAACAACTCAAGCATCAAATTCACTGAGAGCATAGCTGTGACATCTGGTAAGGGAAAGAGAACTTTCTGCCAAAAACAAATAAATAACGTTTGCATTTTGAAGGAGCTGACTCATCAGGGAAAGAACCCTGTGTCTGCAGAGAACTCAAATCTCTGCGTTCATGCTGTGCACTAGTTAGTACTGTGACTACCTGGTATGGTGAAGGATATAGCAACTAAAGTGAAACACTGAAGAAGTTACAGAGCATTTGCCTCTTTAGAATATGATGAAGTAAAACTTGTGCAGTCTCTACTGCTCCATAGAGGAGGATCAGTTACAAAGATAGCATAAGATACAAAAATTCCATATTTTAGCACTGTCTTTTCTTCACAGGCAACTAGAAGAATGGTGAAGCTCAACTCACACTGTTCTTTGACTATAACGCAACATCTAACAGTAGCAATACTGAAATGTTCTTATTTTCTTGCTTCTGTTTCAAACCATTAAAAATTTGCGTTTCTAGTTTTCTGAAGGATTATTTTTGAGGAATTAGATGTCTGCAAGCATCTTTTGTCTCATAAAGAAGTAGTGTATAATAAGTGTTTTTCATATTAGAGATGAATTAAACAGGTGTAAGTTTTACACAATCTACATAAAAGTTACTCTTTCTTCATCCAGGTTTCACTTCTACGATAATTACAGTCATAAACCAATTAATGATTCAGTGACTGAGGAAGAATATGTCAAGAAGTTCATAGGAAAAAGATTGCTCTAACACACATGCAAATTATGAATTAAATACACACACTACCCATACATGAATAAAACCTGAAAGCTTGAAGTAATACATAAATAAAGACTACAAAAAGAAAGGGACACTCACTCATTCCCATCTTCCCTGGAGAATCACTTAAGAAATACTATAATTTCTCTAATGGAACTATCTAAATCTTAGGTGCTATAATTGCAATCACAAGCTTTCTTTGCCCTGTGATAGGTTTGAAGCATTAAATAAATGTAATTTAGTAGTTATATTAAAGCTTTTTCCTGCAGTCTGGTAGCACACAATTCTTCAGTGCTCACTGAATAAGGACAAGATCATCAGATACGGAGATGAATTTTAATAATAAACAGTGACGTTTTGCTCAAAGTATTAAGAAATCTAGATTCAGCAGATAATATGGCATGAGAGCAATTAAAACGTAATTTAATTTTGGCCACTTTCAACATAGTTTTCAAAACATGTCATATTTAAGAACACATTGAAAAAACTTTGTCAAAAACACCTTTTCCAAAGAAAACAGAGTAACTATGTTTAGACCACTTAACCAGTTTTGCTATGGATGTTCATTTTCCTTCCAAGAGACCTTCTTCAATAAACCACAGGTGTTAGATACCCAAGTGCGAGCCTATCTGCTAATAACACTGCAAAGAATCACCATCTCCAGAAGAGTGAAACCTCTAGCATAAACTCATCCCAAAACATAGGACAATAAGGGTAATATCTTAAAAGGCTTAGTAATCTAGATTACTCGTTCAAATTCAGTCAAAATTAGCAGTAATGACCAGTTCACCATTGGCAGCATAACCTAGATAGAACAGTTGGTATTGATCTTGTGTCACACATACACCAATGAGAGAAGAAAAAAATGTCCATACACGAGTTATTTCTTTTGACAAGTTCCAAAAGCCTGGAGCTCAGGAGAAAACAGTTGGTTTGCAGCTATGTAATTTTCCATAATTTCACCCGATATTCCAATATTCACTTTATGGTTACACCATGGATAGCTGAAATAAACAGATGTAACACCCTTAAGGGAAATCAAGGTTAAATTAACAGGACACTTAAACCATAAATCAGGAGACTTAGAGTCTACCACGGGGCGGGGGGGGGAAAATCAGCTTATGCTCTGCTTTCTTCAGGTATGAAACTGAGAAAACTTTATTTCTTTCTAAAGTGCTTTGAGAACTTTAAGACAAGGGATATTATAAGTGCTTGAGAGCTATTATTTTGCTGGCAACTGCAGCATAACAGGATACGAACTAAGCAGTCTTGAAAAAAATCAAGCTGCGCTTTCATATAAATTTTTAGCAGAAGCAGAGCTTTACCAGCATAAACCAGCCAGTCCACTTATCTCCCACCACTTACTAGCACCAGCATAATTGTTTGTAAGGCCACACAGAGTGAATCAAGCTAAGGAACTTACTCAGATAAATAGTAACTTTTTTTTTTTTGGTGGGTTGTTTCTTTTGGCAGCAGTGATGGGTAATAGCAGTTTGGTGTATATGTGAAACTACAGTCTTAATTGGTCAGAAACCCATTTAAATTGGATTTAATGAAGTACAAGAAAGCAAGCATTACTACTACACTTCACTTTGCTTTACATATGAACCTCAAAATCCAGAAATCGCCTCCTCTTACAGAACGTTGGCACACATTTTAAAGAAAGAAAGTTTTGACTGCTCAGCAAGAAACCTATCTCAATTTTGTACTTCTAACTATCAAACACAGTCTCCAAGGGAACTGATGTCTATTTCCCTTGCAGTTTTGTGTCATCAAATGTCAATGATAGAGCTGTTTGCTAATGCAGCTGTTTCCACTGAGCAAGTTCTCTGCTTCCCTAAAGGAGTTGAAAAAAAAATAATTTTCTTTTCAAAACATAGGGATAAAGTATTTTTCTCTACAGGACAAATAGCAAGGAAAAAAAAACCCAAACTTGTCTTTTTACAGCATAATCATGAAAGATTAGGCTTGAAAATAAGCATTTGCATAAAAACAGAATGGTTGCATGCAACTGTCAATGACTTTCAAGTTTTTCTAGGGAAAAAAAAAACCACACAACTTTGTAATAGATCTGTAACATTTCTTATCTCCAAAAGTTTTGAACATACTTTTAACTACTGATGTTACCAATTAAGTATTGAATACCACATAATAATCTATTTTGGTTTCCTCTCTCATGTACCCATTCCAATAACTTACTTGATACATAATCACAATACTTTATTGCTAAGGGGGAAAAAAAAAAAAAAAACAAAAACAAAACAAACAATCAAGAACTTGGGAGACACAGAATTAAGTTTGTAGGGGCTTGCTTCAAACCAACGAAAAGAAGCTGTTTTTCAGATTACAGGTTATTGAGCCGTAAAGCAATTTGCCAAAGGATGCATTTCTAATGCTAAAAGAGTCCTTAGGATAAGGAGAAAACTGGATCCTGAAATTAGTAAATAAACATAACTACATATGGTCAGGGAAGTCTGAGCTGGAAACGACCAGAGGCTAGCTGAACACTGGCAACATTGTGCGTTCACTGTTTCCATTCTTACACTCCATCTCCTTTAACAGGATACAGCTCTTCTTCCATCCAAATGCATCCATTCTTAGTTATTCCCGGTGGCAGTAGTAGTCATTTCGAGCGATCTTTGTGGCTGGCTACCAGCAGCACAGCCACTGAGGACCAAAGCGTAACCCAGCAGCAGCCGGCGTTCCAAGAACCACCCGGACCAGGAGGGTTTCAGCGCCGGGACGACTGCCAGGCACAGGACAACACGAGTATCCCGGCTCTATCCCACGGCACCGGGGCACCTGCGCTCCTGTCGCCCAGCCAGCCCCAGGGCGTGACCCGAGGTCGGCCTTGTGCAGCGCCCGTCCCCCCCGGGCAGGCCGGCGGGACCGGTGCGGCCAAGCGACACCGCGGGGGGCGGCGGGACCCTCGCCCGGCGGCGGCACAAGGCCCTGAGCGGCCGCGCCGGGGGAGCGGGTGGCGCGGGCCCCGCTGCCTCTCCCGAAGAACCGTTCCCCGGCGAGCGAGAAGCCGCCTTCGGAGGCACCAGCCCCGGCGGGGAAACCGAAGACAGCACTGACTCCCGCGTCCGCGTCCCGCCCGCCCCCGGCGGGGCGAGAAGGGCCCGGGACTCCACGGCCGGCCGTGCCGGAGAGAGCTCGTTATCGTTCCCGCGCTACGGCCTCTCGCCCCCGACCCGCGGCCGCTCCCCAGCCCCGCCGCCGCCGCCCCCACCCCCTTCGCCACGGCAGCACAGCGGACCTACCTGCGGCGAGAAGGCGGCGGCGGCAGCGGCGGCAGCGCCCCGGGCCCGGGAGCACAGCGCCCGGCCCCGCCCGCGCGGCGACGACCGCCGCGGCCCTCCCCGATGCCGGCAGCGGCTCCTCGGTCCCTCCGCCAGCGCTCGCCGCCGCCGCCACAGGCCTTTCAGTTCGGCGCCGCCATTTTGTCGGTGTCTCCGCCGCGGAGGGCTTCCCGGATATAGGCGGCTCCCGGCCTGCCTCGCGCGCCGCCCGCTCCCCCCGCGGCCCCAAGCCGGATGGAGCGCGGCGGCCGCCGCCGCCCGCCCCCGGAGGGAGCTGGGGCGGGCTCTGGCCCCGCGGGAGCGGCGCCGCGCTGCCGAGCCGGCCGGCGCGGGGGAAGCACCGCGAAAAACGGGCGGTCCCCGCCGCGGCCGCGTTTCAGGTGCTGCTTTTTCCTTCCGTGGCAGCAGCGAGCTCGGTGGGTAAATACTGATTTTTTCCGATAGGGAAAGTTTTGCCGAGTCTCCGTGATCCGACGAATGCCTGAGCGAAGGACTCGTCACGGACCAACGTGTATGTAAGTCTCCGGGAAGGAAAACCCGTCAGTTGTCACTCAGAGGTGCATCCCGACCCTTTCTTTTCAGGCAGAGTGGTGCATTTCAGACAAATTAGGAAGCAGAATTTAAGGCACTCTGACGAGCCTCAGCAGCGCCATACATTGCTGTGCGAAGGGAGGAGAGCCCTGTTCCCAGCACCCCATCCATCTCCGGCCAGCCGCACAAGAAGGTCCGATCAGGCAAGGTGTTCTTACCACAACACATCCAGACGGCTGCTCTTGCCGACGTGGAAGTAAAGTACACTCTGACGCGGTTGGAGTGGAAAATGCCATGTAAAACCTTGTAACTTAAATCTGCTGCTGCCCAGATCCCGAGGTTTCCCTCCGTCCTTCAGATTGTATCCCCAGGATCAGTGCACATAACTTATGGCTATTTACCCTCTTGCAAAGATGGCTCCAAGTACATCTATTTGAACTAATTGAGCATGTCAGACCGGTATTGTTGTGCAAAACTTTTTATTAAAAAGAGAAAGGGTTCTCTTGAACAAAAGGTAGGTAGAACACCAATAATAAAATTTAACTTTTCAAGGATTGCAACGGACCAGATATGAAATTTTGATTGTGACAAAGACTTATGCCTCAAGTTTAGAAAGTCTGATTCTCACACCTGAAAACACAGTCAACCTATCTATCAATTATGACCTCTTAACTATAAAAAAAAACCCAAACACATTTCTGTTGACAGTTATGGGCACATTATCAAGTTTTAACATGCAGCATCCATGATGAAGCTGTAAACAATCCAAAATAATGTTACTAAAATGCTAAGATTCCCATAGAACCTTTCACAGCTTTAACAGTTTTCCTTTCCAATTCCCATGAACTAATGTAAAAAGTTATGTTCCCCAAAATATATAAAAAAATCCCCTCAGCTTAAAAAAAAACCCAACATCTTTCGCAAGTGACAAAAAGAATTCCAAAGAACCCCATAGTTTGGCCATACAATGAATACTTGAAAAATATCTTTCAGAGAGGAAAAAAATAATTAAAAAAAAAAAAAAGGGAGTTTACCTTTTCCACAGTTTGTATGCAGGTGTGTATTATGGACGTCAGTTTACAGCAAGTGTCTTGCCCTAGTGACTACTTTCCTGCTTACCAAACCCAAACAGGCACCAGGGGAGAAACGAGAGCCATCCTGGAGCATCAATAACGAGTGACAGCTGCCAGAATCTGAGGTACCTTACATTCCTTCTGCAGTACTAGGACCAAGCTGTAGGCCTCTCCCCCACACGCTGATAACAGACTAATGAGTGTCATTAAGCATGAACCTGACATTTCCCAGTAGTTCAAGGTCATCAGTACTTCAAAGGGACACTGGAGTCATTTCATGCAAAAAGTTGTCTGTTCACGTAAATAGCTTCTGCATCTGTACCATACACTAGGCATGGTCCTAAAATATCTAAACTATTCACAGACAAAGTCTGATTTGGAATTAAATTGGTGATTTCCATGCGGTCTTTGGTAGGATCGTTACTTAGCCAGGCACTTACTACAGACTGGTTAATGGTACTGTGGGAAAAATAAGTAGTGCTTCTTCCTCCTGAAAGAAGAAAAGGGAAAGAGGGAAGAGAGATAAATAAGTTCCAATTTAGTTTATATATTCTCAGAATTTGGAGAAAGGTAGTAAGTATGGGACAGACATAACAGGAATATCATTTTATATTTAAGTCAGTTTACAGATTAGTTAACAGATGTTGTCATTTCTTTGGTAAACGAAGGAAAAATAGCTTTAAAAAAATAATCAAATATTTGAAGTGATTACAGAAACCTGCTATCAGCTCTGTCCTCAGTGCAGACAAATAGGTCAGTACAGCTATGAAGTCACCTCACTGAACAAACAGTGTAAGTATCTACAAGTTTTTCTAGCCAGAGACTAAAGCAAGGACAGACCTAAAAACAAAAGTCTCTTTATATACAGTGTCTTGCTATGTTTGAGGCATCGGCTTTGCTTTAATAACACTTATTCCCTACTGTCCCTTATCCCCGCTTACTCTGCAGCAAGTGATGTACCAGGATTTGACTTTTAATTTTTTCCACATAATATTTTACATTCAAACTGAAGTCTCACAGTAGGAGAGCTATCATTCAGCATAAAATTAACAAGTGGCTGAAGTGGTGCTAAAGTTTATATCTAGTGCACCTGAAAACATGCTGAGTTCAACTTGAATTGGTTATCCTATTGCTTCCCTATATGGAACTGAGCTTTGAATGGCAACTTTGATGCCAAAGGCAACAGATGACATCTGGAAGTTTCACCACTGTTTACAGTCTGAAGTGGCAAGCAATTAAGCAGTCTTTGTGACTAGAACATGAAAATAAATGTTTATATTAAGTCAGTATCATATCTTTAATTAAAGTCCCTCTGTGATACAAAGGGATCCAGTTTCATTCATTGAAAGTTCCAATCATGATCTTGAATAGTAAATTCATAATTCCACTATTCTATTAACGCATCAATTATTTTGGTATTAAAACACTTCCTGTATCTCCCTCAGAGACTGAGATAGCCATGTGTCACTTAGGGTGCCTTCATGTCTTTTCTATATACAGATGACTAAGTGAACAAGATCTATCTTTGAAGTACTAGATATGCCCCTTTACACACTGGACAGAGTACAGCAGATTAAAAAAAACAGAAACAAAAAACAACAGACCACAAAAAACTCACAACTGTTAAACTTGTAAGTAGTTCTCCTGAAGTGTCTATTAGAGCTTTCTTTCCAAGCAAATAAACCAGCTTGTTTATTGTGTTATTAATTGGGTCATGTGAGAACATCAACTTTAACTGTGTTGCCAACTGACAAATTCAGTGCAGACTGACTTCAAACATCCTTACCTTGATGAAGAAAAGATGTTTTTTCAGATACATCTGTGGAAGCATCCCAGTGCCAAAGAGATCCATCTTCAGAACACGTAAATAAATGATCGGGGTTGGAGGGATGGAAGTGAACTTCCCACACTGGAAGCATCAAACAAAACCACTTCAGAACAAGTATCAAGTACTTCGCTTTGTACTACTTCAAGTACCACTTTGGCTAGCATGATGTGGACATGCACTTATAAGAACCCAGGCCCCCACCAAAACCTTCCATGCTTAAGCGTGTGTGGGTAGGAGGCCCGAAACCCCACCCTTAGTGATCTACTGCACTCTTCCCTCCCCTGTGAGATATAAAAGAAAAGAGACTTTGTTTTATTGCGTTTTCAGTACTGTGAAAATTGTTAAAGGTTAAAACATTATCTGAATTCAGGCATTCTGAATACTTTCTCATGCCATCTTCCCTACTATTAAGTTTACATCTGCACAGAGCATGCATTCCTTCCCAGTACACACATTATTATTTTGTGTCTTAATACCACAACTGTGGAAAAGATATTTAAGATATCTTCAGCACAAAATGAATTGCTGTCTTGTTCATACGAAGTTACCAGGAAAGTGAGCTGTTTCAGCATTGTGGAGGCACCAAATGGATCTGTACTACCTTCAGTTTCCCTTCCTTCCTCATGTTTCCCAGTTTGTTAGTAACTACATTCTTGCTTTACTATACTTGCATACCACGGCATCAATTTCTACAACTATATACACCTACCCTTCTAGAAACACAGCCATTCTGAGTAAATGCATCTAATGACTCGAAGAACTGCTTACCAAGTCTAGTTTTAGTTTGGAGTTGGCTTTTAGATAAGAACAGTCTCACATACAGAGAAGGAACAAAATGAAGCCAACTAGTTAAAAACGCATTAAGTAGCAACTATGTGATTGTTTTCTCTCGTAGCTCCACCACCTATGTTTTTTGGAGAAGTCAGAAACTTTTCTAAAATTCCACCTTCTTCTCCCACCTCCATTTCAGATACTTACTTTCTGCTTCATGAGCGTTTAACAGGGACACTGGCATAGTACCCTGCCTAATGTCCCATATACTCAGCATCCCATCCTGGCCCCCCGTTGCCACAATATGCTGCTGATTGGGATGCCTGTCCACACAGTGCAGCGGAACTCTGTCACCTGTCCTGCAAAGGACAAGAGAAAAAAAAAAACAAACAAACCACTCAGACATGAATTCTTTATTCAGATTCTGTTTTCTCCTTAATCCCTAGGAGCGCTGTCAGACAAGGTAACAGTAGCGACTGCAGTTTCAATTTCTGTACCATCTGATCACTATAGGCTGAAGCCGCATGACATCTACTGGAAGTGAGAGGTATGGCAATAACATGAAGCTACAATTGAACGGGCATCGGGTTCTGTGCCCAGCCATATACAGGCATCTACAAGGTATCTGACAGCTTTACAGGAGAGAGAAAGCCTTGCATATAGATAATACTCCAGGTATACCTACAGCAATAAGAAGGTTACTCTGAAATTGTTATAATTACACTTTCAACACATACTAAGAGTTACAAAGGGAGACTGGGCACTAACAAAACCAGGTACCTAAACCACTGCCTATTACCAGCAATGAGAATTATTCCACAGACAACAACAGGATTTGCATCTAGCTCAGTTTGTTTTCTCACAATACCTTTTAAGACAAAAAGTAATCATTCAAATACATTTCAAATGGCAGAAACTTTATATTAGGCCTGTGAAGAAAAACAGATATGAAGTATACTTAATTAGGGAATGAGAAAGAGGTTTGGGTTGAACCTTGTGAGTTTTTTTTTTTTCCTTACAGAAGAGCAAGCATACAGGTGCAATAGTCCTTCAAGAGTCAAATCATAAAACAGACCACCTAAATACAATGCTCAGCCACAACAGTGATTCAGCCATTAAGCGGAGTCTGCTTTTGACTATTTACATACCAAAAAAGTTTAAAACCTTTAAAAAAAAAATCAATTGTTTATCATCCCATTGTCAAGAAGGTATCAGGAAAGATTTAAATCAGATTATATAAAGTAACACATGCTTCTCAGTAAATATGTGAAAAAATGAAGGTCTTACAAAGAAAATATTTGAGACGGCTCATTTCTCTGCTGTCTGAGGTCCCATATTTTTAACTGTCCAATTGAATTTACTGTCAAGATCTCAGTTGTGCGAAGGAAAGTCACTGCATGGAGCGTACTGCTGTCTGCATTGTCTGCAAGAGAGATGAGGAAAGCACTCAGGTAAACCCATGTAATGATCTTTTTTCAAATCCTTTTCTCCAGTGCTTCTTTCGGTCACGATAATTTATAACGTCAAACACTTCACAGCATTGAGGTGAAACTTTTGAAGCTTTCGGAGAGAACAAATAACGTTTTCTTATATTTTCATTTTGTTATTATGTATGAACTTTACATCTTGATTATGATAGGGTAACATTGTTAAGTCTACTTTTACCTCAAATATTTTAAAATTCTTTGTGTAAGCCCATACTGAAAATATAGGTGAATTTTTTGCTGCATAAGATGGAAACCTTTTCTGACACTGTGACAGACAAGTTACATTGATGCCTGGTTACGGATATTCAAATGAGTTTTCTTTGCTGCCTACTATTTAAATGAAAGCTGAGGGGAAGAAAAAAAACACCACCAAAACACCTTTAAAAAGAAACGTTAGATTACTGAACACTGAAGTTCTAAAGAGTTTAAAATTTTATGACAGAGTAACAGTAAGTCATTGAGCATTGATACATCTTTATGGCTCCAAAAGATTTCTACATCATCTATTACTGCAGATTTTTTCCTACCACGATTGACAATAAACAATCAACCTTGTATTATACTCTTAAATCCATTAAACAATAACAAAGATAGCAAGGTACTCCTTTACAAATATTTCATCAGGTACAAGAGTTCTGTCTTTGTGTTAAAGGTTCAGCTCAGTGCCTGGGAAATGTCAGGATGTCATCGAATTGAGAACCAGTACAAAGGACTGCTTACACTACAAAACCCATCACTAAGAATTTGAAAGCATCTTTCAAGATGTTCTCTCTCCTCTCCAACTTTTACTGTAACACAGTCTCTAGTCAAAGAGTTCATGGTAGTCCCTTCCACATAACTCCAGGTAAGCTTCACTCACTAGGTCATAAGTATGATTGACTTATTTATGGACCATTCAAATTTTAACATTTCCCTTCCTATTTCCAAAAGGACATCTCTCAATTAATTCACATGTGATTTCTTAAATCTTTATGTGCCAGCAAATCTCAATGCAAAGTCTTACTGCAGCGTAACACTAATGCTACCAATACAAAGCAAGCATTTTTACATAGTACTATCAAGTGAGCACTAAGAAAACTAACAACTTGCATCCTGCACATTAATAAATCTGTATGTAAGCATCTGAGCAACTGCCCAGAGAAAAACACAGATTTTTTTTTTGTGGACATCTGGTCTGTGTGAGTCAGCAAAACATTGTACTCTATTAAACTTGTACCAGAACACTCTGTGTTAGTCTCTGTATATAAGTAAAATTTAAAAATAAAATAATCCTTTTAAACAAGTTGATGTTTTGTTTGTGTGTGCTAATAAATTCTGCCTCATGCCGTGCTAATTTATTTTCTTTTTTAAAAAGCATAGAAAGGTTTGCATATAGGAATTCTCAAGGAGCTTCAGTAAAGGGCTGTATGCAATTAATAGGATTTATCTTGTGTGTGTATATACAGCCATGCACACACAAGTACGCCCTCTAGAAATCCCAGAGCACTTCCTTCCTTAATTGGCTTATCACTATGTGAACTCCTTCATCCGTTGGAGGAAGGATTTTCCTTGAGGAGAAACACATGTGCTGTGTCGAACTGAAGTTGAAGGGAGAAAGTCCTGGTAACCTGCCTGTGGTGTTACTGTCCTTTAAATTATTTCTGCTTCTCATTTCCAACAGATGCTACAAATTTGTATTCTATTTCCATGACACGAGCATGACAGAGGAGTTAGGAATAACCAAGTTTTGGCATCTTTCACAAACATCTTACTTTATCACATAAACTATTACTCTAGGAAATATGGAACTGTTCACTAGGGGAGAAATGATTGCTGTAAGCCATGGTACCTGGCAGAAGAACAGGCTACAGACAGTGGTTTCTGGTTCTTGGTGTTCCTTTAGACACAAAGAAATAGATGTTTCTGTATATGGACACCATGAAGGTTAATCTTGGTGTAAACAGTGAATTGAAATGACCATTTCACTCACCTCCAGTTATCAAGAATTTGAGACGCAATACCTTTTTGATATCTAACCATACTTAATGTATACTGTCATAGCATTTAACAATTATAGATGAAACAGAAGCCTACAGAGAATGTTAGGCTTGAAACTTCTCCATCAGTTAAAACATTAACTTGCAAATACCTGAAGGAATATAGAAATACATCTGAAATGCACTTCAAGTATGTGAAGTCTGGAGGAATACAGGAATAATCTGTAGCAAACATATTCAACTTGGAATATTTAATTCAATTCTCAAACTTGTTTTTTTTGTTTGTTTGAGGTTTTTTTTTGACCATTCAAGAAGTAAAAATCAAACCAACCACTCCAAACTAAACTAATTTGAACAGTTACTTGACATACCTATAGTTCTTACTGCATCCTTTTGGTCAGCTCTGAAGACATTTATTCTACCATCTTCTCCAACGGTGACAATTTCTGGGTTGTTGCAGATGACTCCAGTACACGCTGCTCCACCATAAGATGTATCTTGATCCACATGATAATGGGCTTTCTCCCACTGGTGGTTGGCAGACAAAGTCTAAGTAGTAACCAGACATGAAATTCTACTGTTAATGATCCTGATAGACCAAAGCTTTCAAAACACTCATAAAACAGAAACAAATTCCAGGAAAGTCACACTACCTACAGGAATTAGAATCTTCTATACAAATAAGAATTGGAGATCTAAATTTTCCTCAACTCTTGAGCACACAACCCTTCAATGAAACATCGATTATTTCTTCTCTGAACCACCTTTTTTACATGAGCTAGAAATCAGAAAGAACACGATCTGTTTATGAACTGTGAAATGTCTTTCACTAGACTTAACTCTTCAGTCTTTCTGCAGGACAAAGGAAAAGAGCTGAGGCCTTTACAAAAGGATAAGGTCAGATTTAGATTTTGATTGCAAGGAATTTAGTCTATTTTAAGTACCACATCAAACTATTAACAGGTATTAGTCTTTATTGTGTCATTGTGAATATATAAAAAGTCATTACACATTTTTTTCAGTGATTTATAATCAAAGCAAAAGACTACAGAGTTTGCATATCTTCCCTCATATGACACTCGTGAGAAGAAATTCAATATGAGTCATTTAGTTCAAGAATGCAAAAAGTCTAATAAGACAGATACAAGCCTATTAATACCCACTCACACAAAACAATCTCAAGTCTTAAAGTACATCTTCAGTGAATGGACTATTTGGTTACAGATATACACTAGCAGATACACCAGTCTATCTAGCTCTGAAATCTAATTTACGTAGTATGTGTGCAAAATGCTTTTTTCTTTCCTTGTATGCTTAAAGCCAAAGCTTTTTCTAGCAGACTTCAAAAAATTGACTTTGGTATGCAGATGTTTCTTGCTCTAGTAGCTTTGAGAAATCTTATGCTAAGATCAAAGTGACCTGTATTACACAGAATAGTAGCTTAAAGCCAGTGCAAGTTACTTACCTGGTTATTTTGATGATGACGGAATACAGTTACAGTTCCTGTTGATGAGGCAACCACAATTCTCTCTTGATCCAAAAACTGCAGAGATAATAAGCATGCTATTAGTTGATGTTAGTACCAAGATGGATCACTTGGATTTTAGAGCAACTTAAATTACTGGTAGGTATAGGAAATAAAAAAAGTCCCACAAACTGATACTAGGTTTTTTTGCCCTTCTTTAGAAATTTTTTTTTGTCAATCTCAGCATTTTGACTGCTCACTATTACTTAATTTCTCCTAACCGACAAGCCCTTAAAAAATACGGATCTATTCCTCCCAGCTATTTTACCTGCATGTCCATAACATCACCGTTGTGCTTGATGTCACACAGCAGCTGAGGTTCAACTTGACATTCACCACCGAGGCCCGCATTTCCAAGGTCTCCAACAGACCAAATGGAGATCCTGTTATCCTGGACGGAAACGACACCACCAGTTTTACTCGAAAATGCTTTTGAAAGTATCCAGCAACAAGGCAGCCTAGGTATTATGGCCTTCTCGGTACAGCCAGGGAGAGCAATAGGCTGCAGGCTGCGCACTGCTCCTGAGGAAACCGCCGCCAGCCGGAGAGAAGCGCCCGCCCGGCGGGATAACCCTGCCGAGCAGCGGGACAGCCCCCAGGCTTCCTTAGGGACGCAAGCAAGCCATAGCCAAGCGAACACCGGGACTGCTGGGACAGGCAGCGCTCGCGGCAAGCTCCGAGCCTGCTCTCCCACGCCAAGCGGCGGCTCAGGGCACCGAGGCGGCTACGGGCGCCGCCGCCGCTCCCACGCCGCGGCGGGAAGGACGCGCCGCGCCTCCGGGCCCGCCCGCCCGCTACCTCGTTGTCCCAGGAGCCGGTGGCGAAGAGGTCGGGGGGCTGGAGCGCGGCGGCGGGCAGGGGCTGCCAGCGCGTCTTGCTGATCTTCTGCGACACGAACTTGGCGCACACGTCCTCCATGGCCGCCCCGACCGCGCGCCGGCTCCCGCCCGCCCTGCGGCGCGCCTGCTGATTGGCTGCAGCGCGACGGCGAGCGCGAGGGGACAGGCTTGGGGCGCGGCGGCGCGCGCCAGAGGGCCCAGGCGGGCCGGGGCCGAGGCTGGCCATGGCGGGGAGGGGGCGCGGCAGCCCGCTCGGCCGCGCCGTAATGTAGCCGCCGCACGGCGCCAGCTGCCGGCGTTTACCGGGGCGGGCCGCGCCCGAGCAGTCAAACGCCGATGCGTGTCCAGGAGTTACTCCCTGTCCAGGAGTAACGGCGCGACGCCCCGCAGGGGCCGGGGGCGCGGCCGCAGCCTGGGGTGCCCTGCCGTGCCGTGCCGCTGCGAGCTCGGGCCCCACCAACACGGAGAGCACGCCGCCACACCGGCGCCTATCGCCGAGGCGTTACTTGCAGAATCGGGACCGGGAGAGGAAGAAATAAAGTGAATTTGGCAGTATACTTACCTGTCGGCTCAGCTGGGCCGTCTTTCCCCCAGAACATCACACATGTGTGTCAGCTTTGCAAGGTCGCCAACTTTTATTTTCTCAAAATCAGTGACTTAAAGCAACTAATCATCTTTGGTCTACGTTTGCCTTTAAATATCTCTCCTCCCTTTGTCAGATTCCTACCTGTACAGAAAGAAGTGCAACAATAATTTTTTTTGGCCCAAATAGCGTGTTAAATCAAACAAGAACACGTACGTACTTCCTTTATCGTATTTCACTTGACACCTAAACAACTGTGCAATTAGAAGTTCACGACCTAGCTGTAAAACCAGCTAAAGGCTGACATAGCTACGTTGTCATTTCAGAGGTCAGGACTACGTCCAGTCTCTGCAGTGCAGTACAGGACTTTCTCACAAGCACCTTCTTACATTCTCAACCTGATTTTCTGCTGTATGTTTTTTTCAGAGCGGCTGCTGCCAGCTCTCTGAGGTTCTGTCCAGTGGACTTATCAGCACCAGCAGCAGCAGCTTGGTCAAACTTTCATCTATGTTACTGCAGTTTGCCTGCCAAAGCCATCTGTCAGAATTTTTCTATACATTCTTGAGTTCCTCATTAAGTCTGCTGTGCCGTTTCGTAATCCTTCAGATGTGATACCATATCAGTGATGTTTTATATGCTTTATGCATTATTTGAACTTCAGTTGTGAGGAACTTTTTGTTTATATAATTAGGTACAGCAGAATCCAACACTGAACATATTCGGAAAGCTGGATGCTACTGTAGTCTGCCATACTGCCAGCCTTAAAACAGCTTTGTTGTATGCCGCAGTTGAATTATTATTCTACAGCAGCCAATACCTCTGGTGCCCTGTATTAAGCTGCTAATAGCAATCCTGCAAGTCACTGTCAATTCCAAGGGTATTTTCAGCCAATTCTCCTAACACTTGTGACAAAGGCCAATAGGCAGCCTCAGAACACAGCTGCAGGCCAGATGACTAAAAGTGGGAGAGAGAACACTTTAGGATTATTGAAATGTTTTATTAAGAAAATATTTTTGTTGGTTACTCTGTAATTTCTGTGTGTATTTTTTCTCTGTGCTCTTGGATGGTTTCTTTCTTTGCTCAGGATTGCTTGTTCAAAAGCATTTGGGAAGTATTAAGGGGAGTTGATTGGACATAGAGGCTATTTTCATTAAGAAGGAAAGAGAGAATCGCAGTTTTTCTTCCCTGTCTTACACTTTTTTTTAAGAAAATGTTGGCAGCATGCTATGTGATGGAAGGGAGAGCTGTGATGGATTTAGGGCTGCTCTGTAAACCTTTAAATATATTCTCTGTGTTTGAGCATTATGAAAGATGTGTACTGTGTTAGTATGTTGTTTCAGTGTAATATCAGATGTAAATAAACAAATAAAAAGAGGAAACAAACACTGGGAGAAAATATGCCTCATCAAATATTTCTGAGGTTGTCAAAAAGGACATTAAGTCTAGACGAAGCTGACTCTGGGCATTGAGTCCAAACATGTTCACTGAGACAACAAGGAGTATCTATGGTTTATCCTTAAATGTGGCTAAAGCTAGGAGTGTGAGTGAAAGGGAAGAAAATCAAAAGCATGCCTCTCTCTCTGCCAGAGGTTAGGGGGCCTGGGAATGAAAGCAATTCCTAGATAAGTGGATGTAATGGGACAGGATAAAGCTAATTCTGAATGAATACTGTTAGCTTATAATCTGCTTTCTGCCTATTATCATTCAACAGTATTTTAAGAAAGTTGTTGGAGATGCCATATTTACTGCTGGTCATAACTCCTGGAGTCGTGCCCAGTTCGATCTCTTGAACAAGTGCAGTCGCTATGCAGAGCACTGCAGAGCAGATGTAAGAGCAGAGTGCCAGGGCCCTGAGTGCATTCATAAGCCTCACTCGCCTTCACCTGGGGCTGCTACCAGGGCTGCAGCACCCACTCCTGACCTGAGCCGTGTTGTAGGATGGGCTGTGCCCCGCCATGTCCCTGACTTGGTGACCAGCTTGACTTGGGGCCCAACTTGTCACTCTGCTTTTACTGGATGGCAAAACCATCATCACCCCCAGCTCTGCTCTCCTTGCCTCACTCAGACACCGTGGGATGGTGTCCTGCTGTGTGGTGTTGTCGTCCCTGGCTCCAGGCTCACCTTCCCTCATGGAGGGGTCCCAGTCCTGCTCCTCCTTGATGCAGAGAGTCACAGATGTGCCTGGGTCCTTCTCATCTCCTCTTTGAGTGCAGGGCTGGGAAAAGAGGGACAATTTTGAACAAGAGTTCAAAATAATGTGAACTTCTGAAATGGAAATACAAAATGAAGGCACACACCAAACTGGCTTGAGATTAAAGAAAAAGAAATGAGTCGAAGGAGAGTGATTAAGTTAAAAACAGAATGGAGGCAGGGAGAGAAGGGAGTGTAGGTGTAGAAGCCAATTAGTGTGGGGTTTGGGACATAACTGCGGAAATGTTCAGCAGGAACATTTCACAAGGAAATTTCTGCTTGTGGTATGTATATGCAGAAGCAGATGGGATCAGACAGTGATCATCAACTTTTCATATGTTTTTTAAATTCAAAGAATTTAAAAAATCTAATGGGTTCATGAGGTGGGAGGGAAGGAATGACACAGAAACTGTAGCATGGAGGGGTTTATATATAAATGTATGTAAGTACAGCTAAGGGATTGAGATGTGGGTCAATGTGTGGAAAAGGAGAGAGATCCAACATGTGCTTAGAATTAGTGGGATCTCCATGTCAGAACAATCAAATGATGGCTTATTCCGACTGCTAGCATTCCCATGCCTCTTCCCTAACATGGCTGTTCATGCACCAGCTCCCCAGAGAGCCTAGGGAGATGGCTGTACCCGTGGAAAACAGAGGTGCCTGCAAATAACAGCAGGCATCCAGGGACCAAGGTGCTCACACTGGTTCAGACAAGTGAAGGGGAAGAGGATACAGGAATGCCGAGTGTCAGAGCAGATGTGAATTCTGATGGTCAGAAACATATTTTTTTATTATTCTCTGGATGTCTTTTACTCTAGTGTAGAATGTCTATGTTCCTTTTAGTTTTCTCTTAATAGATATGCTCTTAATAAGTTTAAAAAATGGACTTGTGGCCTGCAGTTATAGAGCAGAAAGAGTTAGAGACCCTCACGTTTGTTTACTGTCCAAATGGGTTCATCTTGCTGCTATTGGTGCATGTTAGTTTCTCAGGGCCCTTTGGGACAACTTGGCTTGTCTTAAAGCTCCTGGAAATCTACAGAGCCAAATGCTGTTTCGTTCACACATGCCTGGTATCCATCCAGCACATGCCAGATATCGCTTAGGAAGGATCACACTTACGGTCTTGTCATTCTCTGAATAGTCATGCCAAGAAGGTAGTCAAGAGATGGCCAGTAGATACATTGAGTCCCAAAGCGCCTGAGCGAGTCTGAAAGTTCCTTGGAGAGAAAGGTGCTTTGTGACAAGCCTAACCCTAATTCAAGCTAGTCCTGGTAGGCAGCATCAGTTTGTATGTAAATGGTTTCTCTTGTGTTTCTGGTCTCCCAAGGGGGTAAGTATCCCTGGAATGCTTTTAAACATGGGCCAGCTAGTTTCTTGCCAACAACTTCTCTATGCGAGAGCAATGCAGTTTGCTGGCATCTGACAACAGAAAATGTCTTTTGCATTTAAAACAATGAAGTATTTTTGTGTATATATTTTTACAATGTCTCTCTGTTCTCTGTACTTGCTGCCCTTTGGGAATTCCTCTAACTTCATGGCTTCTTTCTTTCTCTCCCAGCCCACTGGATATAACAGGGAGACCTTTTATATTCTGAGGCAGGCTGGTAGTCTCTCACAGATTATAGAGTGGTTGCTAGATCATGGTTAGGAGAAGTTAGATGGACAATACAGAACGAAGCAGTGGATCTGCCTCCAGGATTAAAAGTCTGGGAAGTCTACGGATGGGGCTAGCCAGGCAAGCAGATTCCCACATTCACCTCATTTTCTTCACCTGAACCAGCAATGATGGGATGGAGTGTATGTGTTGTGTGGAGCCGGAACAGGCTCATCCCTCTCAGGATAGGTTTTTGCACAGAAGATGACATTATTTGTGTCTTCCATGGTGGTATGTTAGGCTGTGGGTGTCCTTGTATCAGGAATGCTTTTAAGAAACAATATAACATTTGAATTTACGTCTGCTGGATGATACCTTATTTTCTCTAATGTTTATACAACTTACTATTGATAGGGCCTATCTGTTCATAGTTACGTATCACTATTCTCATGTTTCAAAAGGAAAGAGCTGAAACCCATGCTGTCTGGTACCAAGTAGATGACATACTGCAGTGTTGCACCTGTTTAAGAGAGGGAGTACCGTAAAATTGCAGCCCCGGGCACGTGGAAGCTCGTTCACTGGGACCAGAAGAGGGCACAAATGCAAAAGTTACAGCATTGACAGTAGGTTCCCCAAAATTGCCTGCAATAATAGAATTTGGTTTCCTTAAAAACAATAGGAGCACATATAAATAGCAGATAGCAAACTGATATTGGTGGCAAAATTATTCATTAAGGAGTTTAGGAGTACCCAGGAATACCACGTGACTGTAGGAAGCTAATTCCATGGTTTTCTGCATTATGCTACAGGCTGTGGGAAGAACCAAAGGTGCTACTTTTCCCTTAAGATCGCTGCTTCATCGTGTGCCCGCGCTGGTACAAAGTAAAGGCCAGATCGGAAGCATCAGTTTGGCACTTATTGAATTCTGCGTTACTGATCTGGTGACCTAGGCACCTTTTAAAAGGAATTTTGATTTGCAACTTTGTCCTACAACTCCATCGCACTACTAGATGGTGGTGTAGATCATCGGTACTCCGGCGGCGTTCAGCCATACACGCAGGTGCCGCTTCTCATAGCCCTCCATCCTTCCCCGTTTTTGCGTTGTTTTCCAGGCGCTCAGTCACACCTTCCTCCCCCTGGCAGCACCCCCCGCCGCCTCGGAGGCAGCTCCCACGCCGCAAGTGCAGCGGCTGCGGGGCCGCCGGTGGCGCGCCCGCGCCAGCTGACCAATGGCAGCCTCCGACACGTAGGCCTCGCCCGCGCGGGCTGGTCGCGGCCAATAGGCGCGCCCTATGCAAAACATCGCGCCGCCGGACGGCGGTAATTGGCTCCGTTGCAAGGGCAACAGGGCGCGCGCTGGCGGCGCCGCCGCCGTAACTGGCAGGCGGCGGGCTGCTGCCCGCACCGCTCCCCCCTCCCCCTCTCCTCGGTACGCGGCGTGTTTCACCGGGGAGGGAGGGGGGGTACCGGCGTGACGCTTCGGCAGCTCACTCATACATAGCCGTCCTAAGCTCACAGACCCGTCCCGTCTCGATGCCCGCAGCCGTGCCGCTTCTGGGGCGAAGGCAGGGCTGCGCCCTCGCTGCCAGCGCGGCGTCCGCGGCTTCTGCAACCAACCCCGCGAACTGAGCGCAGCCGCGGAGCCCGCGCGACTGGCGCCGCAGGCTGCGGCGGTGCGGAGGGGCAGGCTCGGGCCCCGGGTCCGGGTGGCCGGGCAGGAGGGTGCTACCGGCACCGGGGCTCGGGCCACCCGTGTGCTCTGCCACCCCGGGCGCGTCCTGCGGCCTCTCCGCACCCTCAGCGCCGTGCGGGCGGCCAGGGCGCGCTGCGGCGGTGGGCACGATCGTGTGCTACCGAGCGCGCGCGGTGCTACCGCGACCGCGTGTGGAGGGAGGGCCGGCTCCGCCGTGCGGGCTGCCGGAGCAGCGGAGGGGCGGGAGGGGACCGGCCCCTGACGGGCAGCTGTAGAGCAACGCCACCTCCTCTTCCCCCCTCCCTTCCCCTCCCCGCGCGCGGGGATCTCCCCACGCGCGCTCCGGGGGGCAACGGGCGCGCATGCGCCGGAGCCAACGCGGGCCGGCGGAGCGGCGGCGACGGCGGCGGTCGGAGAATGTCGGGCGCGCGGGGCGGTGGGCGCGTGGCCCCTCCCCTCGGCGGGCGCGCGGCAGCCGCAACGGCGGCGGCGGGGGGGGGAGGAGGAGGAGGCGGCGAGGAGGCGGCGCCTGTGTCGGCGCTGGAGGTTGTGTCCTTCCTGGGGAAGCTGCTGTGCGCAGTCGCGGCGCTGAAGGCGGCTCTGTACCTGCTCCGCAGAGTGTGTCTAGCGATGGCCTGGAAGTCGGGAGGCGCCAGCCACTCCGAGCTCATCCACAACCTCCGCAGTGAGTCCGGGGCGGGGCCCCTCTCGCCGCGGCCGCGGCGGCGGCGACCGTTACCGGCCGCTCGGCCGCACGCACTTCGCATTCCCGCGGCGCGCGCCCAGCCGCCAACTGTCAAGGAGCCGCGCCGGCGGGGGGAGGAGGCGAAGGCGGCGCCCAGCCGGGGGGTGTGTGTCTGGGTGTTCGTCTGGGTCCCTCCCGGGAGGGCGCGGCGAGCGGCGCCGCCGCTGTCCCGCAGCCGGGCGGAGGGCGGCGGCCGCTGGCGCAGGGCGGGCCCGGGCTGTTGTTGCGGGAGGAGATGCGGCGGGAAGGGCGGCGCCGATGGCGGTCCCGGAGGGGAAGCGCCGTGCGGCGGCTGTGGCTGTTGCCAGCTCGCCGCCTCCCCCACTCCCCGGCCCCGTTTCTGCCGCCTCGTCCCCGCCTGCCCGTAACGCTCTTGGGCGAGCTGAGGCGGGGCCGCGGCGGCGGCGGCCGCGGCTCCGGGGGGCCCGTGATCCTTCGCACGCACCGGGCTCGGCGTCCCTCTGGCTTCGCTCGGCCGCCTCTGCCGAGGCAGCGAGGCCCCTGGCACGGCGGGCGCCGGAACGGCCGTGTCAGTGGGTGCGCAGTGACCGTCCTTCGGGCTTTCAGACCTCGGCTAAACGCAGCAGGAGCTCCTCGGGTTTGGGAAACGCGCCGAAGTGGCCGAGGTCGTTTGTGTTGAGTGAAGGGGGCGTGTGGCAGCAGTCCCCTCGTGAGGTCCGAAATGGGCGGGTTTGGCCCCAGACCCGGGTTGCTCCTTTCGAAAAGGTGCGCTGGGACCACTGGGAGAGGAGCTGTCGAGGTTACAGACTTCGCTGTTGCCGAGCTCTCCGGTGACTGCCCGGGGCTTCGCGTTCGTCCCTCCTCCTTACCGAAGGTTTGTGCTGTCCCCGTGCTGCGTGTGGAAGGTACTGGATGGGTGCTCTTCACGGATGTACTTCTGTACACGTCTGTAGGGTCATTGACATGTCATCTAGGCTGAGAGGACAGGATGATAACGCCTGTTCAGAGGTTCGTTTTTTCGTACTAGACTCAGATTAATCGGTATTAGATATGCTTGTAATGTCTCTACACCTGGTCTTTCCCTTTCTCTCTTCCTAGATATAAGAGGATATAGATTTGGAACCTGTATTATGGCAGTTGTCTCCTACTTTAAGTGATGCTTCAAGACCACAGACAATTTCACCTGTTTGGCCTCCTTGTTATTTTGGAGACATAGGAGAATTATCCTTGTTGTTTTCTCCAGGCTGCTTATGTTAGATCCCTCTGATCCTGTGGTCTGTTCCAGTATTTTCTTTCGCCGTCCTTTTGAGAACTCTCCCATCCAGTAGAGCAATGTATACTGAAGTGACTTTCAATTTCACTGTAAAAAAACGCCTCTTTAACAAAGAAATAATCACTTCTGTACTCACGAGAGTTGCAGTGCGTTTTTTTGTTTTGTTTTGTTTTGCAACTTTAAGGGCTAGAAATACTGTTTTAGTGAAATTCTATTTCTTTACACAGCAGAGGAAAACTTTCTGACATAAAAATGAATGTCAAGCTCCAAAATATATCCAAAAAGTTGTTATTGCCAGAATTGTCTATGGCTCTGAGAACCTGAAGGCAAAACTGATTTCTTTGTTGAAGAAAACAATGACAGTGTTTTTCAACACATGGAAACTGTTTAGAGCTTTGCAAATAATAATAATGAAGAAGTTAAAACCCACTATAGTTAGTACAAAGCAATTGTAGTATAGGAAGAGGAAAGTAGACCAGAAGTGTTTAATATTGTTATGGTAATTACCTGGAAAATTACAGTCTGTAATTCCCCCCCCTCCTTTTGCATACATATGGCAAAATATTTTGAGGAGTGTTAAATAGTGGATTGGAAGTAAAATGTTGTAGAGGTACAGAGGCCTTTGATCTTACAGCCAGATCGTGTTGTTGACCTCAGTGGGACTCTAGTGGCGGTGTTGCCCTTTATCAGTGCAGAGCAGTTGCAGGATTAAGACTAACTTTTAAATAAAAAGTTCTCTGGGTAAGAGAATACTTTGTTACTAATGTTGGAAATAAGTTTTGAAGAAAGTACTGTTGTATGTGGTTTATAATTCTCTCAGGTTTTTAACAAACTTAAAAATCATTGGTTACAGCAAGACTAAAAAGTTCTAGAGAATTCCTTTTGAGTAGTGAGATCCCTCGATGTAGTTAGCTTTTTTTTTCTGTAAAAACAGCTAAGCAGCATAGCGATTCTAGCATTTTTATGCCAGAAGTAAGAATACAAGGCAGAAGAGGTTAATTTGATGTTGTCCGATTGTTTATCTTGTGTATAACTTAGTAACTGAGTGTGTAATTTAGTGTGTAATTTGCATAACTTAAACAAAATAATGCAGGTTGTAGTGCCCCACAGTATATTTGCTTCTGCAGCAAAGCCTGATTGAGAGGTTCTTGCTCCTGCCCTTCCGCCACAAGTCTTCTCTTCACCGAGCTCATAGAGCTGCTTGCGAGGGAGGCTGTGTCGTAAGACTGGGTCATTTTCTCATTGCTCCCCTTGGAAATATTGAGGTTTAAACTCCCCAATATCTGTACGCTGTTGTACTGTTGTGGTTAGAGAAGCAGTGAAGTTCGTTACGGGTGTAAGTGGGCTGGCGAGAACGGGAGCTTCTTAAACTGATTTTACTTCCAAATAAAAACATCAATGGAAAATTCCTGTAAGCTATGTATTCTTTTGCTTTAAAGCACCTATAAGGATTATTCTTCGTTATAATGGATCTTTGCTAACACTTCTATTTTGTGGCAATAAAGTGCTCTGATTTTGTGAAACTATGTTAACATATGCTCATTGCTCATTTTTCACTGTTGCCTTAACTATAGAAATAACTTGCCTATAAAAGAAACGACCGTTGTGTTAGAGCAGCGGTACATGCTTTTGTGTATTTGCATGCAGATTTAGGCAAGTGTTCTCTACGAGTCTTATCTCGGCTTTCAACTTCGAAAAGGGACAAACTAATGAAGAGGGTCCTGGAATTCTGCATATTTTTCAGTGCACACTTAGAGAGGTGGCTGAAGAATGTTGCATGACTTTTTATTTTGTAGTTTTAATTTTTATATGCTTGTTGCATTGTAAACATGTTCTTACACCATTAATTCGAGGCGTCATAGATACACAGTTTGTGATGTACACAAAATAAACTTGCTTAAAACGCACTCTTCTTCACAACAGAAATGCTGTCCTTGAATGTGCTGTTTCCATGAGGCTTTAAGCTGCTTTGTTTTCCAGTGATTCTCAAAACTAGTTACCATTTTTAAAAATGCTTTTTTCCCTGAGTTTTTGATTCTTCCAGTGTTAGAGCTGTTTGAAATAATTACTCTGTAAAGGTGAAAAATATTTTTAATCTTCTCCTCTTCCTAACTGAAAATAGTGCCTTCAAACTTGAGCAAACTTTCCCCCTTAAAAATATTTAAATGAAGATCTTTTAGCAGACAACACTTCTAGGAAGCTATCTAAATGCAAGATTCTGTAGGGTTAGAAATCATGCTAAACATAGAAATAATTGACTGTGTTTACATACATAACTGTAACTTGAGTTTCTTTGTGTTATAACTTATGTATAGGGATGTGGAGAAAGCAGGAAAAGACTGAGTAATTGGTGACTTATTTACTGTTACCTTGCTTAGGTGAAGATCTTTGGATTCTAAATCTATATCTCACACACACACACACAGAGTTATCCACTGTTCTCTCCTCTCACTATTGGGTCATTTTGATCTCCTTCTGTCTTTCATACTTGAGCTCTTGCCAAGTCCAGTTACTTTACACGCCAACATCTTAGAAATCAGCTTTTCTTCCCCTCCTGCAGACCTGAAAAATTGATTCCTGTCCAACTCACAGTCCATCAAAGTTAATTAAGTTTCCTTATCACACCTCTCTCTCCTCCAGTCAGTATGGTATGCTGCCATATCACAATCTTTCTTTGCTTATTTCTCTGATCTTGTTGTGCCAATGGTGTTATAACCACAAATACATGCCTTGAATCCACATTGTCAGGTGAAAGTGAAGGTGAATTAACTTGGCTGTGGCTGAAGTGCTGCCTAATATTGTTAACCATCTGTGGGCTTGTTTCCTGCTGCACTCTTTTCTCCTCCTCACCTAATAAACTTGTATCATAAAAGTTTGCAACTGTAACTTACGGGATACCACAAAAACTGTCAAATTTCGTGCCTCACTTGGGACCAGATTCTTAGTTTCTCAATGTATGTAAATGGTGTTTCGAATCAGTATGTATTCAAATATTGTCAGACTTTAGCAGATTCTTTTCTTAGACATGCTAAAGAGATTTCTCTGAGCATTGTAATATTTACATGTTAAATAATTAAAAATGCTATCTTGGCTAGTTTCATCATGGTGAAGGCTTACCTACAATGAATCTGCACCTTTGTTGCAGATAACTGATTGCCGAGGACAAATCTCTTTGGCAACTGCCGTGAGTGCGAAGGCATTGAATATGGTGTGGCTAAGCCTAAACGAGGTTCAACAAGGACTAAATATTGGCTTGGTTTTGGTTTTTTCCCCTGCCATGTTGTCCTTCTTGGTTTATCGAAATTTCTTCTACATCTGGCTAATTTTGCTCAAGGAAGAGTAATGTAACTTGGATGAACATGAAGAAGAGAAATAGCAATGGAAAATTAGAGCAATAAAAACCACGTAACCTAAATTTAATCTCTCCACAGTCATTCGGCTGCTTGTTGCGTGCATTCAGTGAACACACTTTCCTTCAAACGTATATGTTGTCTTGAGGCTTGAGTGACTAAGCATTGTAACTCATGGCCAGATAGTGAAACAGGTGGAAATTGAACTGTATTTTTTAATTAAAAATTAGCACATCCACTAATATGTTAGTTTAAGAATATCTAAAATTTCTTAAATGAAGTTAATGTCTCAGGTAGCATAGAGTTGAAATCTGTGATGCTATTTTTTGTAGAACATTGAGATTTTATTTTTGTTAGTGACTAATTCAAGTAATTACCTAAAAGAGTTGCCACAAGATATTTTTTAGTAGTGATTCGCCCACGTCCGTGAAGTATTTTGAAGGGATTTCTACACCAATGTCCTGTTAAAAGTCTGTATTCTCAGTCATCCCGGAAAAAAAAGAGGTTTTGGCTGCTTGTTTATATCACAATGCTTCATAATCAGTCACCTCACTTTAAAAAATGTTTTGGTCTTTTCCTTAATTGAAGGTTTTTGTGTTTTTTTGATCTCTGGTTGGATTTAATGTCATAATAGAATTTTTTTTTTTCCTGATAGTCTGAACCTGCCTAAGAATCCGTAGTAAAATGGGTATAATTTTAGAAATCTGTCTCTTACAGGAGATTACTGTTGCTTGTGGGCATGCTAAAAAGAGGGAATCTCCCATGTTTTGGTACCAATATAACTCCAAGCTTTTCTTTTAATGCTACTATTTCTTTCACCTTGATGTAGTATTAAGTGCTATTAGTAAGCTGTGAAAGAAATGCATAATGTTTGTGTTCTTTTGAATGACTGTTTCTGTGGATATAGTACCTCAGTCATGTTTGATAGTGCTATGGTAACACTTTTTAAAGTAAAAATTTTTAACACTGTTACAAGATGAGGTTAATTTTATTCGTGTTTTTAATTTTGATTTAAATTACCAAATTTTGGCAAAAATAGAGTGAACTCTTTCAGAGCTTGAGACCAGCAAATTTTTGGAATGGCATCTCTCCTGGACTGGATGACTTTTGAGTTATGTTTTAAGACTTCAGAACCTGAATACTGCAACATTGGATTTGAGCACAAAGTAGTTTTAAATGCTTGCACTTGTGAAATGTACAAGAGATGGTGAGACAAATACAGCTTTATAAATTCTTCCTTATTTCTGCTAGTGTGACAGTTTTGTGTCATTTTGTCCTAAGAGTTGGGTTCGTGTTTTGCTGATTTTTTGATCTTCCTCAGCTTTTGCATAGTACTAGTGCCTGTTTTTATTTTTTTTTTAAAAAAAACCCCCAACTTTCATAATAACAGACTGTTCATGTGGTCTGGCTGCTGGTCTTGACAGCATTGGCTTTTCTGAAAGCAGGTCAGCAAAGCAGTTGCGTGGAATCTGCTCAGTAAGGTGCAAGATACGCAACATCTGCCCTTAAAGATCTCCTGTAGCTGTTGAAGTCGTCTTGCCTCAAGTCTTAGTGTGAGGAGAATTGCTCATCTGTCTGTCCTATCCAGCTAAGTTTGTCTTAACCTCTGCAACAGATTTTAGTTATTACTGATGGTTGTTGCCACTTTACATTGAACCTTCAGTTTTGATGTTCCATGAGAAGTCAACTTCACTTGAAAGTGAAGTTCAGCTCTCTCAAATACAGAGGGATCAAGGTGTGCTCGGAGGTGAAGTCTCCCTCATCTACACACAGGTGTTAAATTTTGTTGGAGAGTACAGTGCTATGTTCTTGCAGGCTGAACTCAACCTTAAAGCCACTTTTTCCTGTACTCCTAAAGGTTCTTCACTCAGCTGCTGGTACAGATTCAGACGAAATCAACGTAACCATTTCAATAAATGTGTGTCATGGACAGCGTTTGTGATAAAAATATGTGCTGTAGGACTATGAGCAAAGAACTAGCATGCCTTTCTCCACCCCAAGGGAAGAAAATGATTAATACCAACTTTGCAACATTGGCCTACAGTATTGAGGGAGCAATGCAGCTGTGGTTAAATATGTCTAAATTAGTCACCTGCAGACTTTCAGATCCATGAAAACGAGTAGAGAGCTCTTATCCATTATACTGAAGGGACAGGTTGTTTTTGAAGGTGATCATTATTAATTAGGGAAGGAGTACTCCCATAAAGTAAAAGTGAAATTTTGGAAGGTAAATTTGTATTTAACTGAATCTTGAGGCTGTTTACTAGTTTGTTGTGTTGAACTTAGCTTTTGCTTCCCATGTGGTTTTACCTCTGCATGTTTTGAGTTGCATTTAGATGCTCATTTAATATTTTTTAAGAAAAAGAAAAAATAATTTCTGCCTTTTTGGGATTTTCATGGGATTTGATCTTTGTGTCTAATTTCTGGACTCCAAGATTAGTTCTGATGGACTCTTAATTTCCTCAGTCTTTCTGTCGTCGCGTCTCTGAATGACAGACTCTCAGCTGATTCCTTCGTTATCTGTGTGCAACGTTCTGTTTGAATAATGTATTATCGTCAATTCAAATCACAGTGGTAACAGGCGTGCAGCTGGTCGTTTGAGGCCGATAAATTAGCAGCAAAGCACAAGAAGTTTGTGTGTATGAGTGGTTTAAAAAACGCTTGTTTGCAAACACCTGCTTTCAGTTTCTCTAGCACAAAGAGCTTTGCATGTTTTGGGGTCAAGTGTCGTTTATTAGATGTTGGGATGCTGATCCATAACTTCTTGATCAAAGTGCTTTCTTTGTGTTCATAGTTAACAGTGAAATCTTCCTATGTTTGTAACTGAATTGCTTTCTTTCCCATCTTTCTCCTTCCTCTCTCCACACGAAAAGATTCCCTGACCTTAAAAAATCAGTTGGTTAGCAGCTTAAAACCAGCTAACGTCAAATTGCTTGAAAATCAAGGTGTGGTTTTGTCCAGCCCACTTTCCTCTTGAAAGTTGCTAGCTGGTCTGCATGGGTCAGGTGGACACATCTGGAAACTGTTATTTGTTGCTTAAGTAACTTTAATCTACTTGATTTGGTCTTTTGTAATATACAGCTGTGTGTGCTTTGCATCACACTTTGAGACCTCTGTGTGAATTTGAAAATATCACTGGTTTGCTGAAAAGTCGTCTCCATGAGTGAAGTACTTCGCAGTGGTTATAGAGAAAGTACTCTGGGGAGAAACTGAACTATGTGGATGCTGAAATAGTCCCACAGTAAATGGTTTTGAGGTGTGCATGAGCATCTTGTTTATGTAAAGCCAGCAACAGGAGGTGTTTGAGTAGCTGTTTATAGTTTGTATAGTAAGCTTATGTGCTGGATCTTATCATGTGGCAATGAGACATCCCTTTTCTGATCTGGAGGCTAGTGTTGGTGTAAATGTTGATGACTAGTATTTTATGGTTTGGTTGGAAACTTGTTTGATCAACAGTCAGGATGCCATCAGTAATGTAGGCAGTTTTTTGAAAGATAAGCACTTCAGTAATGTATTTGTTGCTAAACGAAAAGGTAGATTGTTTACTTGTTGCAAGCCCATGGTGTCTTTTCAGACTTGAGCTCTTTTTTCCTTGCTCTGACAACCAACTGCCCAGTTTCCCAGGTTCCATTCAACATCAGTATATTTCTACCTTCAAATCCAAGGACTGCTGTGTGAGCTCTTTCTCTGTTTTCATGGTGTTATTTGTGGAAAAGAGGCAGACCAGAGTGAGTTTTCAAAACATGCTCCAATTATGTCAAGTTGTCATTGCCACAGCCTTGCACAGAGTAACTCTTGAACTCCGCGGGCCGTGCTCCAGTTAAGTGGTTGCTTTTTGGCTTCAACCCTTTGAAGCTTAGGAGTCATGCTTCTATAACTCTATTTATTAGAGTTTAATTTTGATTTTAAGCTGTAAGATAGTGTGTTTGTGTATTAGCCTTTGTTTGTAAACACTTTATAATTTAGTATTTAATTTGTCTGCAGTACTGTTTATCAGAGTCTTGAAACCCAGCAGTCTCCTCAAAGAGAGTGCTCTGTGCGTGTTATCATTGGAAAGGGTAATCAACCTATATATATTTAATTGTGAATTATTTTCCTGCAATATGTAGCTTCCTTTTAAGATTTAGGAAATGTTTTTCATTGGCATTTTATTAATAAATAATTTATTGTTGATTGTCTTGTTTTTTTCGTCACTTAGAGACAGTATGAAATTAGAGTGTCGTCTTCGTAATATAAACTCTTATTAAACTCTTATTATTGGCTTTTTTAGGGGATATACTTGTTTTCTGGACTTCAATTCAGAACCTGATAGAGATTTGTTCCAGACAGAATTAAGGTCCTGGCAGTTGGTCATCTTGAGACTGACTGCTGCTGAAAAGAATTCATTGGATTTCAGTACCTCGCAGTTGCTGTGTCCCTCTAAGTTCAACCATGAGTCTAAGAAAAATTCTTTTTGTTATCAATACATAAAAAAGTTACTACAAAGTCAGTATTGACTTTACTGTTTAGGGCTTGATTGGTTTTCTTAATTCTCACCTAAAATTTGTTGTGTTTTTTACTTAGGACTGCGTAGCACTAGTATTTTAAGAGTTCACTTTTTTTTTTCAACTCTGGTGTTCTCTGTTGTATAATAAGCACATTTGAAGAGCAGACTGAATCAATGAGGGGAGAATGTGATGCTCTGTAATCCCACATTCAGAGCTGAGAGAGTGTATTTTTTTATAAACAGAGATCTTATTCAATTATTGAAGTACATAGCTGAGACACAAGATCCAGTTTTCCCACCCAGTTCTGCTGGGGACTCTCAGTATGGGTAACATGCTTAACTTCTTGTTTACCGATGGAAAAGATGACACTAATCAAAGACAGTACAACAGTCAGCAAATCTCAGGAGTGTTTGCTGAATGAGAGCATCCTGAATGCTCAGAGTTTGTAGAACATTAGTAGCTACTGTTTCCAATGTTTGGGGGGTCATTTGCCTGTTGTAAGCATCACACTTCATAAAGTTATACGTACTTTGGCTGAAGCAAATTTTTCTGCTTTGTTTTGCGCAGACATCCACAGGCAATCTCTGCCATGGAGCTCTTATACTCTGGTTAAACAAATTGGGAAGAATGAGTAAAATATATAAGTAAAATAATAGAATGAGATGGAATAAAATTGTAAGTGCCAAGAACTGAGTTTACTTACTGATATTCTAAGTAGAAAGATGACAGGAGTAGATGAGAGAGTAGTGTGAAAGAAGAGGTTTGGAAGAAGGCTGCAGTCACAGCAATACAGAGGAGGTCCTCTGAAAACTGGGGGAGGTTCTTGGCCTTACCATAGGGCCCTGCAGTTGCTCTTTCAAGCTGGAAGCTTGATCCGTGTATTCTCTGCATGTTTTCTTTTTCTCCAAGGCACAAAAGGGAAGAGCAGATGGCTACCTGTAACTTTTAGAATTTGTGCATCTGTCTGCACAGTACACAATCTCAAGGAATAAGTCACTATTTTAGATCTTTCTGGAGTGCTTCTCAGCTGCTGCTTTTTGACGCCTCTTCTGTCCCCAGAACATTTCTCTCTTCATTCCTGTTACAATCAGCTTTGCTTATTCTCCTGCTTCTCCTTTTTTTTAAAGTAGATTTATTTTAGAGACACTAATTTATTGGTGATACGTAATGAGAATCTAACAATAAAATTTTGTTTGTTTGTTTCTGTGCTTTGTCCGCAGAACTGATACACAACTAATTCCAAGCGGTCAGGGGAAAACAATTTTTTTTTTTTTAACTGTCTTATTTGTATCGTCAGTGCCAGTGCGTTAATGGATTTATTTGTTTTCTTTTGGGGGACAATTTTGCTCAGTAAGTAAACTTAGGAACTGCTGTAAATGCCTGCTGTCTAAGATTAAAAAACTTGAATTGAAATGAGGAGTTTTTTCTCACTGAGACTGTAATAAACAGTTATAAATTAAGTTAAAGCACAGGATATGTGTAATGTGTGTGGTCTGTGAGAGGACTATATGCTTTTTCTGGGACTTACCAGATATAGAAATAATTCTAAAAAAGAGTATTTTTTTAAAAAGAATTGTTCTTTTCCTTAGTAATTTAATAGTATATTCCTGTCACGGTTCTATTTGATACTTCGTCTTCAGACCAAAAAGCAAAATGTTTTGAGGGGTTATTTTGCTCTCTGAATTCAAGCCTCTGTTATGTAGGATAATTAAATCCTGGACACAGGTAGTAGATAAGAAAAAAACAAAAGAAAATCCCACGATTTCATAGATTTTCTAGGTTGGAAAATACCTTAGAGATCATCCAGTCCAACCGTCCCTAATCTCCCATTAAACCATATCCCTAAGTAGTTCATCCACCCTTTTCTTAAAAACATCCAGGGATGGAGACTCAACCGCCTCCGTGGGCAGCCTATTCCAGTGGCTGACAACCCTTTCAGAGAAGAAATTCTTTCTAACATTCAACCTGAATCTCCCTGACTAAGCTTATACCCATTTCTTCTTGTCCTATCACCCATCACTAATGTAAAGAGCCCTTCCCCCACCTCCCCACCATCCCTTCTCAAGTATTTGTAGGCTGTAATCAGGTCTCCCCTCAGCCTCCTCTTCTCCAGGCTAAACAGCCCCAACTCCCTCAGCTGCTCCCCATAAGTTTTATTTTCCAGCCCCTTGACCAGTTTAGTCGCCCTTCTTTGGACTCGCTCCAGGAGCTCAATATCTCTCTTAAAGCGAGGGGCCCAAAACTGGACACAATATTCCAGGTGCGGCCTCACCAGTGCCGAGTACAGGGGCAGGATCACTTCCCTGTTCCTGCTGGTCACACTATTCTTGATACACGCCAGTATCCCATTGGCCTTTTTGGCCACCTGGGCACACTGCTGGCTCATATCAAGCCGGTAGTCAACCAAGACCCCCAGGTCCTTCTCCGCCAGGCAGCTCTCCAGCCACTCCTCCCCGAGCCTATAGCGATGCTTGGGGTTTTTATACCCCAAGTGAAGGACTCTGCACTTGGCCTTATCAAAGCTCATGCCATTGGCCTCAGCCCAACGATCCAGTCTGTTCAAATCCCTCTGAAGGGCCTCCCTACCCTCGAGCAGATCGACACAGCCTCCCAACTTGGTGTCGTCTGCAAACTTACTGAGGGTACATTCAATCCCCTCATCCAGGTCATTGATAAAGATGTTAAACAGAACTGGACCCAGCACTGAGCCCTGGGGAACCCCACTGGTGACCGGCCTCCAGCCGGATTTAGCCCCATTTACCACCACTCTTTGGGCCCGGCCATCCAGCCAGTTTTTAACCCAAAGGAGGGTGTGCCTATCCAGGCCAGCAGTTATCAGTTTCTCAACCAGAACACTATGAGAAACTGTATCAAAGGCTTTACTGAGGTCAAGGAAAACTACATCCACAGCCCTTCCCTCATCAACCAGGCGGGTCACCCTGTCATAGAAGGTGATCAGGTTTGATTGGCAAGACCTGCCTTTCATAAACCCATGTTGACTGGGCCTGATCACCCGGTTAACCTGTATGTTCTCATTAATAGCACTCAAGATAACCTGTTCCATGACTTTGCCTGTCACCAAGGTCAGACTGACAGGCCTGTAGTTCCCCGGATCCTCCGTCCGTCCTTTTTTGTAAATGGGGGTAACATCCGCCAGCCTCCAGTCCAGCGGAACTTCCCCAGTGAGCCAAGACTGCGCAAAGATAATGGACAGGGGTTTGGCAATGACATCCACCAGCTCTCTCAGGACTCTTGGGTGGATACCATCAGGCCCCATAGACTTGTGGGCATCCAGTTGGCGAAGCAGATCCTTGTCCTGTTCCTCTTGGATCACAGGAGGTTCGATTTGCTCTCCGTCCCTGTTCTCAGACAGCATAGGCCAGCTCACCTGGGAACTACTGACCTTATTATTAAAGACTGAGGCAAAGAAGGCATTAAGGACCTCAACCTTGTCCTCATCCCTAGTGACTAATGTACCCCTAGTGTCCAGTAGGGGCTGGAGGTAATCTTTAGCTCTCCATTTGTTATTAATGTATTTATAGAAGGACTTTTTGTTGTCCTTGATGGAGCAGGCTAGTCTAAGTTCCAGTTGGGCTTTTGCCCCCCTGATTATCTCCCTACATGCCCTAACTTCCTCCCTGTAGTCCTCCCTGGATGCCTGCCCATTCTTCCAAGACTTACAGACTTCCCTTTTTCTTTTGAGGTGTTCCAAAATCTCCTTTGTCATCCAAGCTGGTTTTCTACCCCGGCGACTCGATTTCCGGCACACAGGGACAGCTCGCTCCTGTGCCTCCAGAATTTCCTTTTTGAGGAGTAACCAGCCCTCCTGGGCTCCCTTACCCTTGAGAGCTGTCTCCCACTGTACTTTATTAACCAGACTTATAAACAGTCCAAAGTCTGCTCTCCCAAAGTCCAGCTTGGCCGTTTTAGTGCTCCCCCTCCTAACTTCCCCCAGAACTGAGAATTCTATTATCTCATGGTCACTATGCCCCAGGCGTCCTCCAACCATCACGTCTCCCATGAGACCTTCTCTGTTCACAAACAGCATGTCTAGGGGAGCACCTTCTCTAGCCGGTTCACTGACCAGTTGCAATAGGAAGTTGTCCTCCACACACTCCAGGAATCGCCTAGACTGTTTTCTGACTGCCATGTTATGCTTCCAGCAGACATCCGGTAGGTTAAAGTCACCCACAAGGACAAGGGCTAGTGAGCGCGAGACTTCCCCCAGTTGTTTAAAAAACAGTTTGTCAGCCTCACCGTCCTGATAGGGTGGCCTGTAGCAGATTCCCACTACAATATCCGCCTTCATAGGCTCCCCTTTTATTTTTACCCACAGACACTCCACCAAGTCATCCCCAACATTAAACTCTAAGCAGTTTAGACCTTCCTTTACATAAAGGGCAACCCCGCCACCCCTCCTATCCTTCTGGAAGAGCTTGTAGCCATCCATGGTAGCGCTCCAATCATATGAGTCATCCCACCATGTTTCTGTGATGGCAATTATGTCATAGCTTCCCTGGTTAACAAGGGCTTCCAGTTCCTCTTGTTTATTGCCCATGCTGCGTGCGTTCATATAGAAGCACTTAAGTTGGGCTCTTGACCCCATCGCACCCCTAGGGGGGGTAACTTTAATACCTATGCCGTTTTTTATGGGATTTTCTTTTACCTCAATGCAACTTGTATGTTCCCCCTTACTACACATATCACCCCCTACTATCACTGAAGTGGCAGGCTGAAGGTACCTGCCTACACTCCTCTCATCAGACACTGGAGGGCCGTCCTTGGCTGTTACTTCTCCAAGTCTGGCAATGCCCCCCACCCCCTTCACGTCTAGTTTAAAGCCCTATTGATGATCCCAGCTAGTTCTGCAGCAAGTAGCCTTTTCCCCCATGGAGACAAATCTGCCCCATCCCTGGATAGAAGACCTGACCTTGAGAAGGTCAGCCCATGGTTAAAGAACCCTAGGTTTTGTTCCTCACACCGCTTTTGTAGCCAATTATTTAAATCCCCACTCTTTGTTTTCCATCCCATGTCATGTCCCGAAGTCGGTAAGGGTAGTTGGGAGTAAGGGTAGTTTATACTGTATTTTTTAATGCAAGTGATAAATTTCTTCCATTTGTTTTCTAAAGTTTTCTGTTACTCATTAATGTCTCTTCGGAACATTAAAAAAAAACAATGTTAAAAAAAACTTGAATAAAATTACAAGGAAGAATGGCTGCACCACACAGTGCTTCTGACATTTTAAGTGCATGTGCATTTACATTTTATTTTGAAAAGTGAACAAAGATTCAAACTGTTTTGATATAAAAACTCATTGGCCTCAGTCTGCCCCAGCATAAGAATTCTGATTCTGTAGGAGTTTCTTTACGAGAGGATTTTTCTTTTGCCAATACAAAAGAGAAACAGATCTTGAAAATAAAATACTGATGTGGCAGCTTGATGTTTCTAACCTGCTTTTGTATATTTTTCAGTAATTACTCACTCACACTTTGTATTTCTAAGAAGCTATATATATTGTTTAGAGTGTAGAGTAATATCATTTTTTTACTATATTTACAGGAATATCAAAGGTGTGCATGAAGTTGAGTTTTTCTGGGAGACAAGTCTTTGCAAATTGTCTCTGCTGTTTCAGAAAAGCATCTGTAACTGCTGGGAAAGTCTTGTTCAAAGATCACTGGCTTAAGCATTGTTTGATCTATGGACCACGACTTAAATTCTAGTATGATGAGGGTTGGAGTGTAAAGAGAGAGTAAGGTAGCATGATTTTTCACAGTATTAGGAATATATTAATCTATTTCCCATGTTCTTGCATTGCAGAAGGGAAACAATGCCTTCAAATTTTTTTCTTTATTTGTTTATTTATAGAAAATGGAATAATCAAATCAGACAAGGTATTTGAAGTAATGCTGGCTACAGACCGTTGCCACTATGCAAAATACAACCCTTACATGGATTCTCCACAGTCTATAGGTAAGAACATCTAGTAAAAATGATTGAGATTGATCTGATTTGCATAACCGTGACTGCCTTTGTCATGTGTATGTTAAGAATGTGAAGATGATTTTAGAATTTGGAAATGTGTTTAGTTCTTTATTAGTTTATTGAATACTTTTTAACTAAGTTTCATTGTTATGGAATGCAATTGGCATACTTGGATACATCAAGTCAATGGATGTCCTTTAATGAATATTAGTACCTGTAAATATATATTTATGTTTTAAACCACAGCAATTTGTGATGATGCAACTGATGTTTAAATACTTAAAAATAATTTGTATCCAGTTTACATCGTAAACAGTCTCTCTTTACAGAAATGATTCAGTTGAGATCAATGCGGAGTTCCTGAAACTTTTACATGAGTTTGTTTTTTTTTAATATGAAAATAGACTTTAAATGCGAAGATCTGCTGATAGGACAGTTGTTTAGGAAGATTGTTTCCCATCCAGATCCCAGTTTTATTTTTTCCAAGGCAGGAGAATGAATTATACAAGTGTACCAATTTATTTTATTTTATTTCTTTTTTTTTTTTCTTCTTTAATAGTAGATGATGAGAACTATGAATGGTAATAAGATTTTGTTATTCGATAGGAAAATTATTGATGTTTTTCTTTAACAGAGAGTGGTGAGAATAATGAATTGTAATAGGATTGTATTAGTTGTATAGGAAAATTGAAAAATCTTTTATTATACATCTTCAAAAGCTTATCTATCTCCACAGAAACAAATATAAGTGAGTATTACTTCATGTTTTCTCGTAGGTATGTGCTCTTTGCAAAATAGATGAGGTTGTTGCCTCCAGAAGTTCTATGGTCCCGACCATATCAAATTCAAACTAAGAAATCCAGATTTTTACATAGGGACCGAGTGAAAAAGGCATTACGTTATTGAGGGAGACATTGCTCTTCTGAACTTGACATACTTGATCAAGCTAAGGCAATATAGTGACAAAATGGAGATTGTAACAGAGATCAAGGATGGAACCTTTTTTTCCCATCCAGAGTTGACATGGCATAGCTTTCAGATTATATTAACTCCCTTCTGAAGTAGCAGTACCTGTGTAACCATTGGCAGGGGGGGATGTGTCTAGTGCCCTGAATGAGGGTGACAATTAAGGTATTGCATTTTACAGTCAAGGTTGCTGTCTGAACAACGATCAAGATGTTCCTCTATTCTCTTGTTTTACAGGTTTCCAAGCAACAATCAGTGCTCCACATATGGTAAGCTTTAAACTTTTGTGAGTAGTGTAGGTGACTTTATAGACATCCAAATGCTTCTGAAATAGTTACCGAGCAAATTTAATGAACAGTTGATTGCAGTGATGCTGTTGTGAACTGTGTAGTAGGAGGGCACAGAGAAGATTGAGCCAGACTTTTCTTGGAGATGCACAGTGGTAGGGTGAGGGGTAGTGGACAAAAAAATGCAACATGGGAAATTCTGATTAGTTTATAGGGTGAGGGGGGGGAAAAAAAAAGTCCTATTGTGGATTGTTAAGCATTGGAACAGGTTTTGCAGATTGTGGAAATTCCGTTCTTTGCTGTACAAAGGAGCTGATTGGACAGGACTCTAAGCAGCCTAATTTAAATTGCCCCTGTGTTGGAAAAGGATTGGACCACAGGATTTCTGACTCTGTAATTTATAAAAATATAAGAACTCTGGAGTGGCTAACAGTGATTTCTATGGTATCATATTGCTGTAATGCCTTTAATTCTTTGGACAGGAAAAAACCCAAAACATTGTATTGAGATGCAGGCTTTTTGTCAAGTGATTTGAGACCAGGACATTGATAACTGAGTGTTAAGAGGGGATTTCAGAACATAGATCTAGCACTAACATAATTTTTCTATGTTTCTTTGTTTGAAATGAAGCATAAATAGAAGCATATATTTTGTCCTTGCAATGTTTGGAAACTGTCAAACATAACATTACTAAGTCTGCTCCTCTTTACTAAAAACTACCTAGTTGGGTTATAGTTATCAGTATTAAAAAAAAGTCAAGAATTTCGTATAGAAACATTAATGATTTTATTCAAGGAAAGACAGAAAGAAGTACTATGGCTAAGAGAGAAAATCAGTATTAATTATGTTCTCAAAATTTTAACTCACTTAAGTTGTTATCTTTGAATTAACCTATATTTAGCACTAACAGTGTATGAAGTATTAGAGCAAAAAGGAAATGTATCCTCTAAGCAAATGTTCTAACAATAAATGTTCTAATTATTTCTGTTTTCCGGATGTGATGGATTAAGCTATAAGAGTGTGGTAATGGCTATCTCTTGAAGGAGGAATTGTTGTTTTAGTGTGCAGCCTAAGCTTAGTTTGTGTACTGGTACATCACATAGGAAAGCAAAACTGCTCATGAAGCGTGTCTGTAGACTACTGCATTTCATACATGAGCCTGGCTATCTGCCTTTGTAAAAGGCAACTTCTTTTTCCTACTCTTTGATTCAGCAAGTGTGCAGGTAGTACAAGAGGTAGTTTTAATAGCCATTTTTCTTGATGTTCCAGAGCTGCCTTCTTCCTAGCTAGCCTCTGTCCCAGCTTATTTCAGTGTATATAGCATAGTGATAAACTAAATTCTTTATGAGCCATATACTGCCAGAACAGTAAGAGCCACTAGACCAGAAGAGAATTAAATCGATTTCGGGTGTCTCTCTCAATAAGTGTATATAAATTCAGTGTGTGCTAGAAGCTTGAATGCTCAGATGAGTTTGTATCTATATAAACGGAAAAAAAAAACCCCAAACATCTATATACACACACCCCCCCAGAATTTGTTGAAGTCAATGAAATAACAATGATTATATCATGTAGTTAACTCGCCCCCTGCTTTTTTTGCAATAGAAAATAATTCTGAAATATCTTACACGAATGCTTAGTGCATTACCCAAAATCACTGAAGAAATAAACATATATTGGGTAAAACAGATACTTTAAATATTTTGAAGTTTTCTGTCTCTGTCTTCTCTTAGCATGCATATGCTCTTGAACTTCTGTCTGATCAGTTACATGAAGGAGCCAAAGCACTCGATGTAGGATCTGGAAGTGGAATCCTTACAGCGTGCTTTTCGCGAATGGTGAGATACTTAGTTTAGTCTCTTGACCATCAGAACTGCTTGAACTGTAACATAACTCCGAATTAAAGGGGGTAAAAAAGAAGCATCATTTGTACAGTGCACTGACATAGATTATACAGAAAATAACTTATTCTCCTGCATGTGGTTAGTACCCATTTCTTACCCTACGTGGTTGAGTTAGAGTCCAGTAAATCATGTGATGGTGAAGAAACTGCCTAGAGGGGAAGTTTGTTTGTTTGTTTTTTTCCTTGACTACATTTTAGTGTTTCTTTTATAGCTAGGTGGTGTTTGTCTTGTCCAGCCCAATTTTATATTATCTTGTATAGTTATGAATGTTCTCATTGTGGTCAATTGTCATGTCTTCCTCCTATGATGAGAGCTTAGTGAGACCTAAAAGAATCCTGTTTGCACAGGAAAATGTATTGTATGTATATAAATTGTCTTTGAATTTAACTTATTGTTTTTCTTGTTACTATATTGCATGAGCACCAGTTAAGTATCCATTTAATCTTTTCAAAGTTGGATATTAATTTATATTCTTTTTACTTCTTCTCCAAAAAATTTAATCTCTGGGTTGTTCAACCTGTACGTGTTCCAGAGTAATTCTCTGTGGGTCCACTCTATCTTACAATAGGAAAAAAGATGCAAAAAATTGTTTTATGATGGCTATAACTACAGTACTGTTAGACTACTTTATATTCTGGAATAGAGTCAGTTCTTCCTTTTCCATTCCAGGACTTTATCATTGCTTTATAACTAGCAGAGACCTTCATTAAACAGCCAATTAGGTTACTATTTTTGTGTTTCTGAGAAGTTAATTTTGAAATATAGGGATGCATATGATAAATTTTCGCATGTTTTTTTTGGCTACTTGGTTTTGTGTCTTCAAACACTGATCTATTGAGTCTGCAATCACTTCTGGTTTCCTGTGTTAAGAATTAGATAAGAATGTTTAGAACTGGGCAATGCACTAGCAAACGTATTTGTTTTTTAAGTGCTAGCTGCAAAATTTAAAGAAAAAAAAGGTAGTTGAAATAAGTTGACCGAACTGCAATTTAGAGGAAGTCTTAAATGTCAACTATTTAACTTTCTACCTATGATTTTTGGTCTAACTTTATAGTCAATAACCAAGTGCTAGTAGCACGCATGGGAACTCCAATCCTACAAGTGTTAAAACTTTTGTTAAACTTATGTGTGTTTCTCCTAAAAAGTTATGAATGCATAGAGGAATAGCAATTTTCAGTAAGACATGTGATAAGGTGTGGTATTGTGCACTTTTTTCTTTTAAAACAGCTTTCTAAGAAAGGCTGAAAACATCTGCAGAGAAGTCAGAATTACCACAGAAAGGAATTATCTTCCTAATTTTGCTGAGGTTATTCACACTATCTTTTTATTGCCATATGAGTGTCATGTTCCTCTTCTGAATCCTCTTTGGTGGTGTTCTGTGAAATGCCTTACAGACATGTGGTGTGTGGAACATTGGATAAATGCTTTTCTTCTGTTTGGTAACATCACTACTGTGCAACACAGCTCTTGCTTCAACCGCTTGAATGAATGTAGATAAGGCAATACGTACTGCTCTGACTTTATTTCTCTGTAAAGGTCTTTCTAACAGTGTCAAAAGCTTGGAAGAGGTATATTATGGGGATTGACAGTGAAGTGTTTTGCTATGAAAATTCAATTGGGGATGCGCTTACTGGATCATGTGGATGTTGCTTCTCAGTCCATTTGAGATCTAGAATGAATAGCTGGCATTTGCGGCACAAGTACCTGAGTGCACATTGATGCCACAAAGGCTTTACTCTTACAATAATAATCTCATTTGTGGTACTTAGGGGAAAGCTTTATCTTTACTTAGACTAGTGAAGCATCTTTAAGACTTTTGTTTGGATTTTCATGTTACACTACTGCAATAAACTTAACCTACGTAGCATACAAACTTAAATAAGGTCATTAGCTTTTAAAGATTGCTGGCAAATTAAATAAATTGTAGTTTTCATCCTGTAAGTACTGGAATTATAAAAAGAGCGAGGTATATTTTTATTCCAAACAGACCATGGAGATCCTAAAAATTGTGCCATTTTGCTATTGTCTTGATTGCACACACTTCAAAGTTCCAGGGTAATAGAGATAATTGAGTACTCAGAAATAGCGTAACAGACTGTGACATGTAGCAGGAGATTGGCTTACTTTATACCAGACTATTTCATGCTGTGACCGTTTTGCTAAATTTTAATTTCTGTGACATTACCCTTTGGACTACACTGGATTTTTTGCCAGCTTCTGGTACAACTGACTGCCAGGTGTTCCTCCAAATAGCAACCTGTGGTTGTCATAGTGAAAACTTGCCATGTGTCTTTCTCTGTTTCAAAGGCTAGGCTGGTGGTCTTCCACTTAAAAAAGGAGAGATAAGACTGTTCTTTTGATATTTTTAACGCGGGAGGTGTCCATAGTAAAATATAAAAAAATCCCCATGATATTGATAACCAGTTACTAATTGTCCATGTCGTAGCAACATTAGAATGTAAGATACAGAAACATAACCAATGCAGTCAAATGTGTCCAAAGACAAAGTTGTATGACAACATAGGCTGCTAGGACATACTCTGCCATTGTGTTCTTTGAGCTGGATCCTGTTAAAAATAGTCCAATTTTAAGACTTGGATTCTTTATCCTCTCTCCAAAATTGGAATAATTTTTCTGGAATAAAGACACAATTCCAGAAGAAATACCTATAATGGAGAAGCTTTTGTTAGTAGACCTTTTTTTTCACTTCAGAATACACAGATCTTTTGTGACCTTTTGTGAGTTACAAGCTCTCAAAAGTTCCACTCATCCTGTGGAAGAGCTGTACATCTGAAAGCAGATTCATGAATACAAGGGTAGGTGGAAGGTAGTTTGTCCTGTGGCTCTTAATTGCTGCATTTGCTTCTGAAAGAAGAGGACTCTTGAGATAACTTAGAATAAAATGCATGACTTAATATTTTCCTTGAAGTAAGGTTTTCCCTAGAAAAACCTTAATCTTTAAGTAAGTTTATTCAACATGAAAGGAGATTAGTTCTAGTCTTTGTCCTTGAAGTTGTTAGTTTCTATTCCAGGTAATGCAAATGCTCATGACTAAATTTAACTTCTAAAAATTCAGAGAAGAAATCTCCACAAATAGCATAATTTAACTGAATCAACCTCAAAAAGATGACTATAACAAGCATTTATAAGACTGTACTGACAAACTTTAATTACTAGCTGCTTCTAGCAGTCAGGATGTGTCATTCCAAGTAGTAGTTCTGATAACATTGGAAAATATACTGCCACTTTACTGTTTTTGTTTTTATTTCAGAGTAATGGGCTCAGGAGATAGAATTTCTATAAATAAATCAAAACTAGCAGAAATTATTCAACTGTATATTTTTATTTCAGGTTGGTCCCAAAGGACAAGTTGTAGGAATTGATCATATCAAAGAACTAGTAGATGACTCAATAAATAATGTCAAAAAAGATGATCCCACATTGCTGTCTTCAGGAAGAGTGAAACTGATTGGTGAGCATCAGACTGATATACTTACTAATTAAACTGATATTCTTTCTAGCAGCTGGTTGAAAATTACTGGAATTAGAAGTGATTAAAAATTCTAATTTAAGAAGTTAAATCAAAGAAAGAAGAGCCAAATGAAAATTTTAAAATCCAGATTGTCTTTCGGCCTTTGAAAAATATCTTCACGCAGTTTTGAGACTGTGACTTCTGGTAATCTTAGAGAACATGTAATCATTCCATTAGAGAACCTTAACAGGGAAGTGTTGCTGGTGAAAACACTTTAGATGCTGAAGGTCTGTCATGTTAAATTTACTTTTTAAAGTTGAGTTTGAATGCACAACTTTTCTTGGATAAATATACTGTCATCTAAATTTGAGTGTTTTAACAAAGCTTTCATACTTCTGATACATACTGTCAACCTAGTACTTTTTCCACTCAACTCTCTGCATGCAGCTTTCTCAATTACTGTATCATTGAAGTTCATTTCACTTGTTTTTAAAATTACCAGTGTTTGTATATTAGAGAAGTGATTAATTGACAAAAAACTACTTTAATTAAGACAGTTTCTGAGAGGAAATAATGCTAAAATTATACAAGGACAGTGAATTGGGTTTTTTTGACTAAAAAGAAAAAGATGCTGCTTTTTTTTTTTTTTTCACCCTTAAAAGATGCAAAGCTGGCAGGAGGAAAGCATTCCCTTCATTATCATTCTGTCATTAGGTTTAAAAAGAAGTTGAAGGTCTGGATTATTTTGAGGATTCTTACAAGAGTGTTTGGAAAATGATAATTGTGTGATGTTTGGCTCTTTAATTACTATTTTGATTCTTGTGTTTGGTTTTTTTTTTGTAAATGAGGGAGTTTTCTGAATCTTTTCTAAATAAGCCAATCAACAAATATACTTGTACACGTGTATAAAACACAGTGTCCCTCACTGAGAACACTTATGCCTTAAAATTTCTTGGAATAAGACTGTTGGGGTTGGAGAGGGGGAATGGGAGGATAATTTCCATTGTTGCTGTATAAAAGCATTTTGGACTTACGCTTCTGGCTATACCTGGAAGAAACTATGATGCTCTTGGGAGTCTAGAATTCTAACATCATCATCTGTATTACGTTTGACTGTATAGCAGGATGACTAAGAGACTTCTGAATAGTTTTGTTGTGAGGTACAGTTTAAAAAAGTACAGATGGATGCGTAGCACTTTTGTGAATTAGATGGAGAAGGAGGATGTTTTAACTGTGCTGGATTCGTGGGAGCTTTTTGTGGAGCTAGAATCCAGACAGAGCTGTTTTTAAAAACAAAACAAACAACAAAACCCAAACACCCTCCTCCCCAACACATAAACAAAAAATCCCTGAAAACTCAGTGATGGAAACTATATGAATTAAGACTAGGTAAGTCTTTTCGCAAGCGTGCTTCAAACATTCTCCATTGCTTTTTCACCTCAGATATGCCATAACTGCATTTCAGAAGCATCAACATTATTTTGGGATGTCTCTGTAATAGAACTGCACTGAGAACTTGGGAATAGGTATACTTAGGGTATGTCTATATTCATTTGTAGGGGGTTTTGCTTTTTTGTGTGTGTGGTTTTGTCTTTTGTTTTGTTTTTCGTAAAATGAGGAGAGTGCCTTTGAGGTCAGTTTCTCAACTGCTTCCACTTAACCACACTTTGGCTCGCATGAGAGTACTGGAGAGCACAAATTTTGATTCCTTTTGGATGAAACTAGAGTGGATTATGTGCTCTGAGAAGCAAATAGATACGTTTGATATGTTAATGGATATTAAACCAATAAGACTAGAAGTAGACCAGAGTGATCGTTCTGAAATGCCTGTGTTGCCTGGACATCAGGTTTTGCTGTACAGATCTGCTTCTATTATACTGCACTATTTGCTGATGCAGATGTAGCCAGAGGGGATGAGGGTATTCTAACCACAGTGAAATAGTCATCTTCTGTTTCTATGCTTATGCTGCACCTGTGTGTGAAACAGGTCTGCACAGAGACACTGAAGGCTTGAATACCAAGATCAGCAGATCAGGTCTAGGTTCAAAAACCAGCTACAAAACCCTTTTATGTCAGAAAGGCCTGACACTACTCCCCACTGCGTCTTGACCCACCACCGTGATTACAGGCTGCACGTAACTGGAGATCTGAGTAGCATGGGTGGTGTTTTTCGGGTTGTAAGCACAAGCTCAAAATTTAGGCTGCTGTTTCCCCTTGAACATTGAATAATATAATAACTTGTATCACATTGAATATATGAATGCTGACTTGACTTTTTTAAAAAAAAATCTTCTGGATATCTGAAAGCATGTTCCCATTATTGGTGGATATATACCTGACTGCTGTAGCCAGGAGAATTTCTATGGATGTTGAAAGGGAAGAGGCACGCTGTGCTTGATGCATATAAAGGAACATTTTTATTTTTTTTTTTTTTTTGTGAGTGTGTGCTGATTCTGAAGATGGTAGCTTTGGTTTGGACTATTAATTCTAAGAGCAAAAGGTGTAGGTGTTTTGAGTCCTTTTTACCACTGTTGGTGAAGTGATAAGGTGTGTGGAAGTCACATTCAGGCTTCTCTGGACAGTGCGCAAGGTGCATTTAAGTCTCAGAATACATGTGGTGTTCTTCAGAAGACAATCTCTTCTTCTTTTGCCAGGAGTACGGGAGATCACTGCTTCTAATGTCTGCTGCTGCATCTTAGGGAATGAGAGTCTGTCTCCCTGTGTAACTTAACATTGTTCAAAGCAGTATCTGTATGTTTGAGGTGAAGAAGTCTTTCTCCATGGCCTTTTCTGATGGAACAGCGGCTTAACACTAACATCATACTTCCTCTTTAGAGGAGGTCTACAGTGCTACTAAGATATAAGCAAATATAAATTATATACTTGACTGCATTGAGGTGCTTGTTTCAGTAGAACCCACTTTGGCAGAGTCAGACAGATTAAGCCCTGGAAATACTGGAAATTTCGTCTTTGTTTCTGGCAGCAGTAATAAAATCTGACTTAGTGGAATTGGTGGTCAATAGGCATGGGTTCTCTTGAATCACTGGTAGTTCTTCCTTGGCAGCTTCTGCCTGTGGCCCTTGGTTGGACCTTGTCCTGGTCAGAATTGATGATACGAGAAAATAAGTCACTAAGCTTTAGGGGGCTTCTCAGCTACTGGGGAAATGTGCTCTCTTATAATCCTTAAGCTTTGGGTGTAGAAGATCCTTGCAGGGTCTTGTTTCAGAACCTAATGTGAAAGATGACAAACTCCTCAATTTTAATAATTTTAAGGAGCTGTCCAGATCTTCCTGTACACTCTTGGATACTTACAGGTGTTGTTACTGTCTAGGTGGCCCTCCCTGTCACTGAGGTCCAAATGAAACCTGCTGCGGCCACCATTTATTTTTTCTGCTTTGTGAGTTGTTGAAAGGCAGAAAGTTAACAAATTTTCAGCCTCTGGCAGGGGCTTAGATCTTCTTTTGATTCATTCAGCCTTTTAATTAACCTGTGATAATAGTGACTGCACAGAAGTCGAAACTCAGTCTGAAGACGGGAAACCCCAAACTACTTGTGCTGAGCAGAGAACTATGTTCATTAGCGTCCTTGCTTTTTCTTCGTAATTGATTACTGGGACTTCTGCATTCATTCAGTATGAATTTGTGGATGGTTTAGCCTCATTTACTTCTTTTGTTCCTAGGTAACTGCAGAGACAGCTTGCCTAACTTGCTCTGAATTTCCTGTTGATTTCCTGTAGATAACAGGGATGCTACATTCACATCATCTTCTTTCAAAACTTAACTCAGAATCTAGTTTAGTTTGCTATGTTTCAGTGGCTTAAAAAAACCCAATCTGTTCCCCTTTCATCCTGTGTAACTGGGATGGTATGAGACATCTGTGACAGGGTGCTTCTCTGAGTTTTCCACCAAAGCTGAAGCTGCATCAGTAGCACTCTAAATAACTTAATTACTCCCAACATCTTCCAAGCAGCCACCTGGAGCTCGAGCCACCCATCTGCCCTGGCTATCCATGTTAGTCCAGCAATTGCTGCAGGAAGGATAGTGAGATCGATCTGCTGGCAAAACGGTGTGCTTGGGGATTAATGTGGTACTGCATTAATGTGTGAATGTAGGTGTGGGCTTCATTTCAACCAGGAGTGCAGTCATAGGTGTGTAGTCTGTGTGAATACTTGCTTTGTCTTTTCCTCACCTTTGGAGTCTTCTGATGCATGCTTCTGAGATTTAATGCTTTAGACTTATTATTTGCATTATATTTAGGAACGGTGTGTGTGAACGCGAGGCAAACCAAAGCATATGTTCTAAGAGGGTAAATGAGGGGAAAAGTCATCTGCATTGGAGTGGTAGGGCACATAAATACTTAAGTATCTTTTCTAGGTGGACCATGCATTTCCAAGAACTTTGATTATAAATCCATACTTTCTGATTTCAGGTGCTTCAGTAGTATTTGGCGTCTTTTATGAGTGTATGTATTGTATGTTTTGTTGCATCTATCTTACAATTGTGTTAGCATTATGAAGACAGTTTAAAAATATTATTACTGCTCAGCAGAATTTTAGTTGAAACCTGAGGTTAGCCTTTTATCTACATATAGATATGGCAGATCAGCTGTTTTCTCCACTCCTTTTTGAAAAGGTTAAAAAAAAAAGTGTTTTCTTGCAGTGGGAGATGGAAGAATGGGATATGCAGAAGAAGCTCCCTATGATGCGATTCATGTAGGAGCTGCAGCACCAGTTGTGCCCCAAGCAGTAAGCCTTTATGTTTTATGTGTATGATACAGTAATCTCTTAGCTGTAAAGAACATTTTACATACATATATATGCAAAATACTTGGTAGACTTGCACTACAGGGAGTATCACTGGGCAGGGTGGTATTACTTTATGGTGTGGGGTTTTTGTTTGTGTTATAATTGGGCTTCCTGTTGGTTTGCAAAAGTTTATGTTCTAATAACTGTCCTCTGAATAAACGTATTATTTTAAAATGACTTGTGCACAACCCTCTTATGACAATGAACTGGAGCATTTTATTTAATAAATGAATTTGGTTTTATCAAACATTGAATTACAAAATTTAAGTATTTATTTCCCAGGTTCCAAGGCATTGAGCCTGTTGGAAAAGTGATATGCTCAGCTGGAAATACAATGTCATGCGTTCATAGCTTTCAGACTGGATACAGGGCAGTTCTTGTTAGAAAAGCTGAAGAGTAACTAAGTACTTTAGACTGTGCATACATGAAATCCATTCTTGCAGATAAGTTTTTTGGTTTTTTTCTCTTCCGTTCATCAGCTGAATGGGAATGTATAGCACAATTTTGATATGCTAGATACCAGTTGAGTTTTTTAAAATATGAATTTTAATGAGAGTGAAGGGCTGGAGGTTTGAGGAGCTATAGACAAGTTAGATGTTTCCAGATATTGGCTGTTCTTTTTTTTTTTTTTTTTTTAATTTTGGGGGAGGGAGGTGGTGTGTTCCCAGCAGAGTGTTGACAGATGACAATTAAAAGGATAATTTAAAGCTTATTAGTGAATGAAACAGTTCCTGATTATAGCTTTTGTTAGTAACAAGGATTAAGATTTTTCTTCATGGTGTCTAGGAAGTACTGAATTTTCCTTGACACTACTGTGATGAGCTTCCTTCTTTAATTATGAACGCAAAAAAAACCCCAAGCACCCAAGCAGTTCTCTCATATGCTGTTACTCTGTTCTTACTCATGTTCATATATTTTGGGCTAGTTTCATAAAATGCTGTTCCATTCACAGAATGGAAGAGGAGCTGTTGGGTAGTGAGTGTATTGTAGACAACTTAAAATTATTCCAGGAAGATAAATACTAAGTCACAAATCTCAAATCTTATCCTGAGGGCTTATGGGGAGATCAGTTACCCCAAAAATGTTAAACAATGTGCCTGTACTGATGCACAGTAAGTATCGAACAGTTATAACTGGCAGTTGAAAAAGATTGAATCTACTGTAAAAGTAATTTGTGATTTACATGTTTTTCCCCTGTTATGTAGAAACTAAAACTGCAACCAACCCAGTTAATCGAATTACTATTTTACCTTCTTTCGAAATTATATGAAATTATTGTGAATGTTTCTGTAATACCAGTTGTTGTACCATGTTGTTGTGATACTCTCATTTTCAGTGCATTTTTTATTTTTCCTAAGTAGTTACCTACTCCATGATAGTAGATAGGTAACTTGTGGCAAAGCTATTAATCTAATGTAACAAACTTTGGATCCAGCTTCTCTGAAGTGGCTGGTTACGTTCTAATTTCTGTGTTGTGTTCTAGCTTATAGATCAGTTAAAACCTGGCGGAAGATTGATATTACCAGTTGGCCCTGCAGGGGGAAACCAGATGCTCGAACAGTATGACAAACTAGAAGATGGCAGTGTCAAAATGAAGCCTCTGATGGGAGTGATATATGTGCCTTTAACAGATAAAGAGAAGCAGTGGTCCAGGTGGAAGTGATTTTCTGTTCCACTTACTTCTTCCACACACACGCAAGGTGAAAGGGTGTGAATTTTAAGCAGATAGACTGCAAGGCCTGCCTGTGCTGCTGTCATTGCTTTCTGCTCCTCCATACCATGAAAAGTGACTCGGTCTGCATTACTGCATCACCAAGAGGAGGTTATGCTAAGTTTAATTTAAAAGCAGAAGAAAAATATTGCATGGGTTGCACTTTGTCTCTTTTGGACATTTTAGTCTTTGATGTGTTGAAGTTTCTTATTTGTTGTTTTGAACACGTAATTTTCTAAATTTAAACTTCCCTTCTAGTGAACTTCCTACAACTAGCTTCCCCAGTAATTAGGATGAAGTGTAAAATACTACTCAAGAATAAATACTGTTTTGTCCTATAAGTTAGTGGTAATTGGGTGTTCATTTTTTTATTTTTTCTGAAATGTCACAAATTAATAAAAAGGTTTGTAAAATCCTTTGTGGGAAATACAGATAATCTTGCAAGTGCTTTTCCTTCCGCCTCCCAAGTAGCAGAAAGCGGAGAAGGTAATCTCTTCTTCCCTAAAAGACAAATGTAGTTGAGTAGTTTTGTGGATATGTTTGCAGATATGTTATTAAAAGTCTGTCATCTGTCTCTGATGGAGAGGTATTTGTGTTCACCAACACAGCAAACTAAAGGCCTCTCTAGAGGTAGTAAACCTTCCAGTTTGCCGAGTTGGATGGCCAGTAACACAGACATAACACAGCTGTCAGCGTAAACCGTACTAGGCATTAGTGTGTGAATGAACAAAGCAGCAGTCCTGTTTTGCTTCCCTGCAGAAAATGCTTGTGAATGTGTTATCTGCCTTAATGAAGTGGATGGATGTGTATCGAGTTCTGAAAATAGCTTTTGAGCTTTATAACTCCTAAATTTAATTTTTTTTTTTTTTTTTTTGATATGCTGGAATATTGCTTGTGATTTGGATACATGAATACTTAGAGTTTAAGCTATCAAAATGTCCATAAGAAGTACAAATAAAGCAGTTTGCATTGCTGCTGCTTACTGAGACCTCATTTCAGCGTTTCTTGGATTGCTGTATAGCCACCATGTACAAATTACTCTCAGAACAACTTTAATGAGTTAATGCAGAGTCCAAAGCTTGTGAAGCATGCTCGCTATTCAGATGTTTTGTAGTTGTTATGCAAATTTAATACTTTGTCCTCGAATATTGCCACTCTTTCCTCAGAGTGGTACTCGAGGGGTTTCCTGCCTCTTGTAAGGCTTTGGAACTTGCTTTGTAGTCAGTTTCCTCCTCTGGCAAATGTTGTGGGCTTTATTCAAGTTTGGAGTCCATGCTCTGCTTACTTTAGAAAAGAGAAAGAAAAAGAAAAATTCTTCTTAAGTGTTCCTTTTTCCAGAGAGGTTTTATAGATTTTTTTTTTTCCCCCTGCGTTTCCACCTGATCTGATTATAGTAGCAATTGTGTTTTTTCATAGCAGCAATATGTATTCTTATAAATAGCATTTATTGAAGGGTTTGTAGAATGACAGTGAAGGGAGTATAGCATATCAAGGACTAGAATTCCAAGGTCTTTGCATCTCTTCTGTGCACTTTTGTGCTCCATTTTCTCTGCTATCTCAGGAAGAAGTAATAGATAGAAGTAATAGATCTTCAGGTCTTCTTCAGTCATGGGTATTGTGGCATTCTTTTCCCCAGGTTTTCTTACCAGTTTTTGTTCTTTTCTGAAATACCTCTTGAGTTTATTTATTTATTTTTTAATTTAAGTGTTAAGAATGTGCATTGGTGTTACCAGAAAAGGTAAGTGCTTAGACTGAATGGTTACCTTGATCACTACAGTGGCATAGAGGCTGTTTCTTGCTACGTACACTTAAATTTGATTCAGACTTGGAAATCTCTGTTAAAGGAAATTTCAGAAGTCCGCTTCTTGTAGTATTTGATTTTTGTTTAATTATCCTTTTTGTAAAAGGAAAACTCCTATTCCCTTCTCAAGGGTAACTGTCAGTGCACTGCTGACCTTCAGGAGATCACATTGGTCTTTTTTGTTGTTTTTTTTTTATTGGTGAGTCCAAAGCTCCAACAGCCAGCTGCTGCTAAGGAAACTCCTGATTATAAATCATCATTTGTTATCTACGCTAGCATTAAAGTCGTAATAAAGAGCTGTGGTGTATGAAACATTGTAAATAAATAATCTTACTTGTGAATATTGTTGGATTTCATTAAACTTTGTAATTTTCTAGTTTGGGTTCAGCTGCAGTAGTATTTTAAGCTCCAAATAGTAGTGGAAATCTTCTCGAATGTGACTCCATGAGGCATTTGGAAGTAGAATATACACAGGAACTCTATCTCTGGTACAAAATGAAATGTATCAGTGTACCAGAGATCCAGCAGTAGGTGCCCGCTTATGTGATTATGCTGGTAAAGTTGTTTATCCATTCAGATAAAACCTCCAATTATTAATTTTTTTTTTCTTACTGATAAGTAGGGAAGAGTGCCTCTTGTGCCACACAGTTGAGAGCACAGCTTATTGGCTACCTTATTGGCTGTTCTTGTGTAAATTAGGATCTCTCTGGTTTTACTTCTCTGTGAGAGCTCACTTACTACTTACATGGAGAGACAACTTAAAGAGAACAACAACATAAGGAATGCTTAGCAATGAGTCTCAGCTGGAGTCTTGAATTTTATTTTCAAACAGGCAGCTGTTTTAAAAAGTTAACAGATTACTTTTTTTAACTGAAAATATTGCATTATTAGAAATTTCGTATTTGCTGATAAAATACAAAATTATAATGACAATTAACCTTTCTGACCAATAACTGCAGTGACTGGACTGGGGCTGTTACTGTATTCACTTAATTTGTATGTACAACATGATTAAGGACCTTTTTGTAAAATGTGTTTATTATGAAATATTTTAATATGCTTCTGCATAGAAGCTCTTACTCATGTTAGAAATGCCCCAGATGAGCTAGTTGTCTAATTTCAGTTGAAATTAGCAAGGATTGTTTGTCTGGAATTCCTTAGACTGTGCAGACTAATGATTATGGTTAAAGGTTTTATTTCACTTTGGCAAAAAGAATCTGCATAAAATATTTTAGGTTAAATTTAAAATTTGTATTATGCAAAAATGCATGTGATTTAACTGATATCAGACATCAGTTATAACTGATAACTGATATAACTGATATAGCTGGAGAGGGACTTTTTACAAGGGCGTGTAGTGATAGGACAAGGGGCAATGGCTTTAAACTGAAAGAGGGGAGATTTAGATTAAATATAAGGAAGAAATTCTTTACTCTGAGAGTGGTGAGGTACTGGAACCGGTTGCTCAGAGAATTTGTGGATGCCCCATCACTGAAGGTGTTCAAGGCCAGGTTGGATGAGGCTTTGAGCAACCTGGTGTAGTAGAGGGTGTCCCTGCCCATGGCAGGGGGGTTGGAACTAGATGATCTTTGAGGTCCCCTCCAACCCTAACTATTCTATGATTCTATATAATAGGTTGCAGAGAAAATTCCTTTTTGTAATTTCAGCCTACTCTCTCAATTTAATGATTGATCATGCTAAATAATTTATAACAGCACCTTTCCAGATTAAAATGCTACCAGTCCAAATATTGCATCTAGTTACCTTTAAAATTACGAAGGGATAAATAATTTGCTGCTGAAACGCTGAGTAGATGCTGAAATTCACTGTGGCCTAATATGAATTAGAAATACAATGTCAGTAGTGACAGCGTGTTTTTCGTAGATGAATGAAAAGGGAAAGTCAAATGCTGCTTAGTGACAAGAAAACTGAAGTGGATCAAAAGTGAGTTACAGATTTAAGATAAATTTCTCAACACTTAATTCAAATATTTAATGTGAATGCCTTCCTCCAGAGGTGGAAACAGATTGCGAAACTTCATGACTTACCTGTATCTCAAACAGGGATAAGTTTTGTGATTTATTTTATTTTATTTTATTTTTCATAATGAACTCTGACATTTACCTGAAATGCAACCTATTAGATTTTTCTGAGAATATTTCTTAGTTTGTTGTTGGATGCTCCCAACGGGAAATGTGGAATATTGTTGTATATGTTTTCCGTACTCATAAGCCAACATTTTTCAAGCTTTCTTAAATTTATTTTCAGAATAGTAATTCTGAGCTAGTGACTTCTGAAATTTGCTTTAACTTGAGCTTATAAAGTTGCTTTGATGCCTCAATTGACAATACTAGATGAGCGATTCCCCTGCTAGAATTCCAAGGGCTTGAGAAGGACTATTGTGATGACTTAAAACCTAAATATATATATTGCTTACTAAGCAAGAGCCAGTAAGCAGATTGGAAGGAGTGCATGTATGAAGGTGGATGGAAATTATGTGAGTTGTGGAAGAAACACAGCAAATAGTCATGGCGAGAAAAAGGGAGAAAAGTACAAATTAGTTAGTAGATCTTAGAGGTCAACGGGATATTTTTAACAAGGTAATAGCAGTTGTCTTTTGAGTCAAGCTTTGTAGCAGGATAGATCTTTTACTGCTGGGAGGATAGGCAAGTATCCTGTTTTTTGACCAGTGATTGCAACCTGGTAGATCTCATAGCTTGGCAGCTTCTGATCCATACAGCTGAAGTTCAGATCAACTGAAGCTGTTTTGCAGTGTGTATTTAAGTCTGCGAGCTGTTCGCATTAGGTGGAAAGCTGAGAAGTGTTACCTACCTGATGATCTAAGACTTTTCTGTAACTTTCTAATATATATAATCCAACAGCGCACATGTAAGCTTAGCTTCTCATAACAGTAGAAAATAAATGCTGCGTAATTCTAACACATACATCATGGATTGTTTTGGGCTGTCGTGGTGGTGTTAGATGAACGAGTAGTGAAGAGCAAGCGAAAAGTCTCTGGAGGGAAGCTGGTCCCCTTAATACAGCAAATGTTCTAATAAACAGAATATTAACATCTTTATTTTTGAAAGTGGCATCTAGGATACACTTAACTTACAGAAACGTTATTACTTGGTCAGGAATAGCATAAAGCAATGCAAAATACCAACAGTTAAAATCTCGACATGTTAGTATCACTTATTTGAATTCTAAGTACAAATACCATTTTGTGAAAGAAAAAAACACATTTCAAATACGTTAAGTGCTTCAGCAACATAATGCCAAACCCTTGCCAATGTCTGTGGCTGCATAAAATTACTGTGTTTAACAGGTTCAGAGTAAATACAGAATTTTTCGTAGGCTTACAATTTCCTGAGGATCTAGCTTGGGTTTAAAGGATTAAGAATTATTTGTCACAGTAAGAGGCCAGGCTTTTACAAACCTATGATAGTACAGGGTAGGAATCAAGATGAAAATCACATCAGCAATTAGGCATGTGAGACCAAACCAGCAATAGCAGTAGTCATGACTTACATATGCTTTTTGAAGTTGTAAATATTAACTTATGGTGCAACTCCTGGAAGCATAAAGGATGAATGAAGTACTTACTCTAAATTCACCAGCTCTGCATTTTAAACTGAGTATCAGATGCTAATTTATTTTTATCTGTTTAAAATAAGCAGATTTCTGTGAAATAGGCAAATAGGAAGAACTTCCAAACCTTTGGCTATAACCAAATTTTTCTTCACTCCTGCCAAGATGTGTTCTTCTCCCTTCGACTTTTTTTCCGCTTTCTATAATTATTGCCACGCTCTGAAGCTGTATGATTAGTACTTCACTATTAGAAGGCAGTGCAAAGTGCAAAGAATGCAAATATTTATCACTGAGAAATCACAAGATTTGCATCCCAGCTGCATTAGCTAGAAAACTAGTCGTTTAAGTACTAGTTGCAGCAGCCTTTTCAGTTGCTTTTAAAATGTTTTGCATGCTGTCATTCCATGCCTTTGGATAATGCCTTTGTAACTTTAAAGCTTTTGCTTGTGTGCGTGTAGCACTATATTTTTGTGGGTTAGTTTGCATGATAGCTGGACATACAGTTGAGTATTGAGCCAGCAATCACATTAGTGAAGTTTCTCTTAATTCAGATAGTTTTTGCTTTGGCTAATGAGGGTGATGCACCTACTAAAAGAAAAATTGCAGCAAACTCGTGAGTTTATAGATCGCTTGTGCCGGGGGTGGGGCAGAAACAACAAACACTTTGGTTTGAATTTTCCAACGTTCATAGTGGCACAGTGCACACCGCTCAGATTTGGTGGATGTTTTTCTTTAAAGTTAACTCTTTAGAAATATTTAAACAATTCACTAATATATGATAATTTCACTGTTGGAATATGGGTTCTATGGGTTTCCTGCTTTAATGTGTTTTAAGTGTCCTGCAGGAGCAAAAGGCTGCATTTTCCAGATTTCTTGTAGTGATTTAGAGAGAGTTCTTGATGCATCCTTTCTCCTACCTGAATCTCCTTTTAACACACGCGCACACCCCACCCTGCCCTCACCCATCCGTAACCTAGTCCTCATTTAGCATAGTTCCTTTAGCAGCTAATCCAGCTGCTCTGTGAGATAAATAAAATGGGTGGTACAAACTGCGTGACATTGATGTGAGATTATGTTCCTAGCTTTCTTGAGAAACTGCAGCTGAAGCTAAATTTGCTTTTTTGGCACCTACAGAGTGATTTTTGCCAATACCCTGTCTAGTAAGTTGGCTCAGTTTCTTGCCAGCATGTAGCCAACAGTTTGGATGACGGGTAGCTGTGTGGTGCAGGGTATGTTCATTACAGCATATGATCTGTTAAACATAGAATAGAGAGACCCATATTTCACAATACATCACACAATAGTATGAGATGATATGAGATTGCTGTTGCCTTTTCTTTGGTTTGTTTTGGGTTTTTTTTCTTAAATGCTTGAAGAGATTTCTGAAATTTTGCTGATGCGCTTGAGCACTTAAATGTAACCTGATTCAGTATCAAAATTTTTCAAACATGATTTCCAAGGGGAAGAGAAACATAACTACATGTGTTTTCTTTCTACAGGGATGAATTGTAAAAGCTACATCATCTTGACCCAAACATAGTGTTACAGTGGACTGCTCATCTCCAGTTCTAAAAGCTTTTTGAAAATCAACAGCATTGCAGCTTGTTTTGGACTTCGTTATACTGTTGTTATCAGCATGGAAAAGCGTGGTGTTTGTTTTATTTTTTTAGATCCTCAAGGCAAATCTGATAAAGAAATGGTGGAAAGTTTTATGCGGGCACTGTTTTATTTAACATGCCTTTATTTTACTTTCATCTGTTCAAAGTGAATTTCTGCATAACTGCAGATTAAGACCTATAGTTTGTGAACTCTAATTTTGATGGGGGTACTTGAACACTCACTTCTCTCGGCTCCTGTGTCCCTTGGTAAAACTGCTTCTGTGCACCTTACGACACTACGTAGGTAATACCAGGTTTTCTGTGTTCCAATGTCTGCTAGATGCTACTAAAAGGAGATGAACTTCCTTTTTAAGCTTTTGACATGGTGTCATAGACTAGCATGTAGTAGATACAATCAGCTGCTTTATTACCTTAAAACCAGGCATTTGTATATATTAAACTTCAAGACATCAGAGGTGGGTGGCCGCTCTTATCAAACATGGCTGTTCAAGTTGTTTGTAACAGACATGGTTTTCCCTTTCCTTCTAAAATTAATTAATGAAGTATTGAAATTCCGTTTTGGTTTGTAGCTCACTACTGATGTGATACACATGGATTTAACTCCAGAGATACGATGTAAGCTGTGTCCCAGTCACTGGACAGTTTATGCAATGCTGCTTTGCCAAATAAAGTTAAAAGCAAAAGGAGTTGTGTGCTTATGTGGAAGATTAGGAACAGTATGTAGCAGACTACTGAGATTATGGATTGCTAGATTCTTTATTTAAAAATAAAAAAATCCAGTTTGGTTTTGAAAGAAAGTTGCTTTTGGCAAAGCCATTTGCTGCATTAACATTCTCATTTTTCTAACTGCGGACACTCAGGAGAAAATCTGGCTTTTTAGAAAGTGATTTCTTAATTACTATACAAGGAAAACATGATACATGCAGAAGGAGTAACAAATCCTGGACTTCTAAGTACAGATAGGGATGCTATTCTTCAGTTTTCATATAGAAGAGTAGTTGGAAGGCTATAAACATTTTTTTCTGCCCCAGGTTTTCTGTTTTGGAACTGTAAAATGTCAACAGCGAATTGCAAAGTAGTACAGGAAGTTGAGCTGCTTTGGGTAAGGAGGGAAGTGTGTTTTGAGTCGTCTTGCTCAGATTTGAGCAACCAGGAATTAAGCAGCATGTTATCATAATTTTTTTATTTTTTTTATGATAAAAAGGATTATAGAATAAAATAATTTGTATAAAAACAACCCATAGTGATTGCTGCAAAAATATATTTGACTTTGTGGTGGAACAGCAATAATTTTCTGATAGGATTAATCCCTGAAAGCGTAAAGGTTAAAATTCAAGGGCCTATGCATATGAAAGAGGAATGTTATAAATAACCTTCCTTTTGAAGGTCAGCCCCATCCTTTTGCTGTGTAAAAGATACATATCACTTCACTTCCAAACACCTGAATGAATTCATGTACCACCTCCTGATCTGACTGCAGCCTGGGAGCACATACACAAAGATTACTCTTACAAAGGAATTAGTATAGCGTGTATTCTAGAAAATACAATTCAGAAAAACCCACTTGCGTCTTGACAAATTCATACTAACCCACAAGCAACTGTGAATCTAGTTCTTGGTGTTGAAGTGAAATACCTTAAATGATGCATGCTAATGTTCAGCCTTTTGGTCACTGTATCGTTCAATTTCAGTTCAGCTTTATTTACATCTCCTCACTAATTTGTTCAGTTCAGTGAATGATACGAGCTCAACTGTATCCAAATTCTTGTCTCTGGACACAGTGTAATAAGCTAGCCTAACCTGGAAGAGGTGATAAAGCTGAGACGCGGTGACAACTTTTTTTGAGGAGAACCACTTCAGGAGGTGTAAGACTTCAGGGACCAAGGCTGTAGGGATTAGTGCTCCCATTCCACTGAAGGGGTTGGTGATAGTCAAGGTACTTGGGCAGAAAGGAGTATCCAGGAGTGGCATTTAGGAACTGGAGAATTAAAACCCCTCCGTGATGGAGCAATGGTTCTGAAGTAAAAACTTCTTGGAGAAGAGGACAAGTTGAAATGCAGAAGATTTGAAGAGCTTGAATAAATGCTGTGTGAACTGTCTGAATTGCTACTTTGCCAAATAAAACAAATTGAGAGGAAGCTGTATCTAGGTGTCTGGGTGGTTTTTTTTGGTTTGTTGTGGGTTTTGTTTGTGTTTTGCTTTTGTTGTTTGTGTTTTTTTAAACCTTGACAAGACTTCACATGCCCAGAAAGAAAGCAAGCAGATATGAAAATACTGGTTTACTAAATCACCAGAACAATGTGTTCCTCTTCAGTTAATTAATGTATTGCAGCAGTTCCCAAGCCTGGTAGCAACCATACAGAATGTAAGTGGAGTTTTACTTGTCTGTTAGGTATTTCTTTTAGTTTATGTCTGTGTGTTTTGGGGAACAGGCTGTGCGCGGTGTATGAATTCTGTCTGTGGTTGAATCCAGCTAGCACGGAGTGTGAGATCTGCCACTTGCAAGGGTTAACATTTATCTTTTTACAATAAGTGCAGTGATGTTTCACTGGATTGTTCCGTTCGCCTCTAAGCAAGAACAACCTGGGAGAAGAGATGGGCTGAACCAGTGACAGTCACTTGTCTGGTTGTTTCCAGGGATCAGGCAGTAGAAGACCTCCAGAATATAAGCAGAGGAAGCAGGAGCCCATAGCTGTATCTTGGAAACCCATAAACAGTTATGGGTGCTGCACAGAGAAGAGCAGGTTGGTGTGCTGTATGGATGCTTTCTCTTTACGTAGCGGGAAATAGTGGGTACTATTTCTTTCAAACTAGCCAGTTGACATGAGGGCATAGAGACTGTTACTTGGATTGGTTTTTTTGAAGGGAAACCAGTGTGCAGAGGATGTGCCTGGCACCGCTGGCTGAGGCCACCTGGACGATTCCCGAAATGTTTCGTAGTCAGCAAGTTTGAAATGTGCAATAATGCCTGGAGCAGGGGGCTCTGTGTGGTAGGCTCTGGAGCGTCCAGCTGGCAGCAGTTTTCTCTGCATGTGCAGTGTTTTTGTGACAGGATGACAAGCTCCAGGGTTTTCCAGCGTGGAGGGACTGTGGAATTAACCATCAGCACAAACAGGTAAACTAAAATGCTGAGAGGAAAACGCTGATCGAATACTGTCATTCCTGCCAGGAGGGAGGGTGTTAACCCGTGCTTACAACAGCAGTGTTTGCTTTCTTTTACTTGTTTTGATTTAAATGCAGTTGACAGAAAGAGGATGTGATTACAATTCCTTCTTGATTTTGATATGATGCAATGGTCATGATTTGTATCTCTGGCTTCATTTAGCTGACTTTGAACATATTACAATGCAGTTAGAAGGATCAATAATACTAATTACCTTTATAGAACCCTTGTTCCTTTGTCTCAAATGATGTGGAAGAGTCATTCTGCTGAAGTGAATGGGCAGTGGTCCTGGCTCAGAAAAAAGGCATGATGAGGTGCTGCAAGCACATCGTGCAGAACAAAACAACAACCACCAGAAACACAGAGGGGAAGCACATGTGCCAAGGGATGCAGGAGATGGTGAGGTCTGAAATTGGTCTTTTGCATTTCAGGACGCCCAGACTTCACACATCAGAAGTATAAATCAGAGTTTAAATGCTGTGCTGTACAGTAGATGGATTCAAGCATGAGGTTTAAGTTTTGTGGGTTCATACAGTTCGTCTTTGTTGGCTCTATTTGAGTTTCTGTCCATATAATTGTGAAGGGTTGAAGACCAGTTATGGGCAGTGCACAGATGCTCTTCAGGTATCATCAAACCTTTTGCCTTTACCGTAATCGATAAGCACTTGTGTGCTCAGGGCAAGGTTTGGGTTTCCATGCCTCAGCCAGGTCTGAGGAAATCAGCCTGGACTAAAACTTGCCCTTATGCAGGCAGAGATGCTGTAAACTTTCCTCTGCCTGACCTGTTTACCTCCCACATTTCATCCCTGACATACAGGGCTGCTTTTTCTTCTGGGTGGTAGTTTTATACACAGCACAGATACATAACGCAGCTGATGCATTAGGAGTTTTCCTATGAAAGGCTGTTACTGTTCTTTTGTGCTCTTGGCAGGGTGTTAACGAGATAGATGCTCAGCAGAATGTGCTCAGGAAGTAAAATTGTATTGCTTTAAATAATGAATCGAATGGACATAGTTATTGCTGAAATATGTATGGAGGAGATCTAGGTGCCTGTTGAAAACTGCCTGAAAGCTTCAGGAAGGAGAAGTGTAAAGAACTCACTTTGTGTCTCATCACACCAAACTGGAAAATTTGAAAGACTTAATCCTGTGCCTTTTTAGCAAAACTCTGTTTTAGCAACAACAGACTATTTTCATAAAGACTGTTGACAGAGTTTCTCAGATCTCACTTTGATATTTTCATGTTTCTTTGTAGTCCAGCCATTTTCATTGTATACTTCTGAGGAACTGACCTGATAAGATACTCTCAAAAACATACTCTGATGCTACTGAGAAGCTGAAGTCCTTTTTTCAGCCATGTTTCAGCATATGTTTGCATCTTACATGTCTTTATAATGAACAAATTAAGTATCTTGTTTACCATGTTCTGCCAAATCACTTTTTTGCTGTTATGGAGAAGGGGCATCCAAGGTTAATCAGTAACTTTTATTTCAGGTGCCTTATGTACTAGCAGGATGCTCTCAAAGGCCTTTGGGTAGGGAAATGGGTGATTGAGAGCATCTGCCTAGGCTAATGCTCTGATCAGGGTTCTGGAGAAGCTCATCCCCTCTGGATATAGAGGCAGCCTCAGGAAAGTTCTCTCATGCATGGAATGAGCCTTCAGGGATGCTTTCCCCATAGTCCCTACTTTGCACTGTGCTGCCTGCTTTCTAGCCCTTTCCAGTCCTGCACTCATTCAAGTTTCCTGCTCCCTCTGTATCTCTGTTGTTCAGTCATTTGTTTTGAATTGAGGTACCTTTAATGAGTCTCTTTTGCGCATTAGGAGCTGGTAGTTTTGGAGAAACAAGGGAGATAAAACAGAAGGGATTACTGAAACTCTGGATGATAACCCTGAGGAAGGAGACAGGATGGCACTATAAATCCATCAAACCAAGAAATACCGAGATAAGTTAGCCAAGACTGAATTTACACTGAATTTTTACTCATTAGCATGGTAAAACCACACTTCTAGGGGAGAAAAAGCCCCCTACCCAAACGGGACCACCCCCCTCCGAGGATGCGTGGTAAAATATTTGTGTACTGTCCCTTTAAATGGGAGTGTAGCATTAGTAGGCCAATTGGTATCAAGGACACTGACTAAAGTATGAATAATGTATTAATTGCACAACTTTAAGAGTATAAATATTCTCTGTACTGTTAAAAAAGAGCATTGGCTTTGTGAATAATCACTTCGTACCCTTTTTCTGCCCAGAACTGGAATAAAACAAGTATCTCGACTCTGTGTGAGGATTGACTTTTGCACACCAAATGAAAGAACCCATAATTTGGGACAACGGTAGTTGTGAAGAACTATGTTAAAATTCTTGTTCTGCTCTCTTTAAAATGAGATTAAACGTTTCTGTTGGCCGAACAGCTGAGGACATCCTTGCAAGCTGTGACTCTTCAACCCTTCCCGGCACTGAACCTTTGTGCCTTGTCTGTTGGTCAGCCTGCTCCAAATGTGCTTCTCATTGATTTAGGAGTGGCTTAGAACTGTCAGCCAGGAGCCTTACACATGCAAAAATTAAAATTCTAGCAGGTATCTTTAAAAACTTGTTCCTGAATTGGGTTTTTGTGCTGATTCAGTCCTTCTAGACATTCTTTCGTGTTTCAGAGCTCCAGTGCAGAGCGCAGTGTTCAGCAAGTGTTTCTGTATATTACAAATGTATTTGTGGCCTTATCACTTTCTGACTTAAGTAACTATAAAACATATAGCAAAGGTATTTTTCTATCTTTTTTTTTTTCTTTCCTGTTTACAGCATGTTTTCCTTTTCCTACTCAGGTCAAGCCAATTGTTTCATGGGCTCTTTTCTTTCGTACTCATCACTCTGTGTTTGTTGCCTCTGTCTGGTCTTTACGCCCATCAGCCCTCTCTGAATCCTTTCTAGCTTTTCCTTTTGCTTTTGCTCTTTTAGCTTTTGCCATTAGAAACTGAAAAATCCCAATTCCTGATGCCTGTGAAAACAGCAAGCGTAGACCTCAGTGATGCATGACTGTGAATTCTGTTGGGGCTTACTAGAAAGGCGCTCTCTTTGTTTCGGGGGTGGCGTGTTTGTGTTGCTATTGGTTCGTGCCGCTGACTCGCTCTGTGCAGTTTGGGATTGAAACTCTTATGCTTTATCTAGGGTTTAAAAAGCAAATGGAGCATCGCACTGACCTATTTCAGCCTTTTTGTTTTGCAAATGTGCTTTTGGAACTGCCCTTGCTATAATCCTGCAGTGCTATGGAAAAGACTACAGTGGGGATGTTCAGGCTAGGATCCTCCTACAAAAGTGGGCAGCAAGCGACCCACATTACAAAAAAAAAACACCACCTGACTTCTAATTATGAATAAAACTCAGGTAAGTATTGCTTGTTACTTTGAAATAATTTGTACCCTTAAGGGTATGTAACCTGGTCTGAAGGGCAAAGCAATTGAAAATATAAAAAGTGACCTAACCCAAATACTCTTTTGATCAACATTAAAATACACTGACAAAACAAATTGTAATGACCTCTCCTGATACACAGAGGAGTAATATCCACAGGTATATACTATCAAAGCAATCAATATTCTCTGCTTATCTATGTAAAGCATGCTGGTAGTAAAAATAAGTGGACCAAGCATATTCCCAGATGTATGGATAGACAGATGTCATGGTTTATGACAGGAAAAACAGATCTGAGAGACCTCAACTGGTGATGATTTTCACACAGAATATCAGACTTGTGCTGCAGTATGAACACTGTATAAAATGCCCTAGCTCCTGAAGCTTGCATGGGAAACCATGAAAGCAGTTAGCAAAGCAACCGTGAAGATGGAGTAGAAGCACGGCCTGCTCTGAGTGCTCCTTTGAGATGAGAGAGAGGGCCCCAACCTTGGGAGCGGCTGGGATGGGGCGACAGAAGTGGTGTCAGCAGGAGGCAACAGCTGGGACCAGCCTGGGGAGGAAGGAGAAGCACCCCCAGCATGTTGGCAAGGGTGTCCTGCGACAGCTTTTTCTGCTTAGAGGTAGGTGCTCTGGCTCAGGAGTTCAGGATCACTTATTTAAAAGCAAATAGCATTGAAGCTATTAAATGAAAACACGTATTAGCGAGACCTGTATGTATTAATTGCAGGAGCTGCCAAGCCAATCTGTTGTTTTGCTAACTTTGTCTTGCTCTTCATCTAGCTGATGATGCCCAGGCTTTCTGGAAAGGTGCAAATTTTCTTTTATTTCAGTCCAACTGTGAAGTTTGCAATTACTTGAGAAGTAACAGGCTTTTAGCTGGTGGTCTGCACAGCAGCAGCTGTCACCATCTCCCCTCCTAGAAAGAGGATTTCCTGGGCAGCCTGTGGCAACTGTAACACACAGCGATAGCTAGGCTCCGGTGCTAGGCTTGCTGCTGCTTGGAAGTGTTTCTTCTTGGCTGTCACACGCGAAATCCATGAAGGTTGACTCCACTTGCAGCAGCGCAGCAGCAAAACGTGCTGTTGGGTAAAGCGACTGGAAAGCCGAGCGGCCTCTCCAACCACAGCTGTACTGGCTGGCTCCTGCTCCATGTGGGATCTCGCTGTTGTCCTGCCCAGAAGAACAAAACCAGACCTCTTGTTCTGCTGGCTGCATGCTGGAGTAAGGGGTTTCGGTAACAGGAGTGCTACAGGCACAGTGAGAAAAGACTACTTTTCTTGCTGCTATGGTAAGATAGTGAAGGAGAATTAGATACTGAATTAAAACCCCAAACAAAGCAAAGTGACAATTCTTCAATGATGGACAATAATACCCCAACACGCTGGGCAGTGCTGTATTTAAAACGTGGTCTTTTGGGTCTTGTGCTATTTGCCATGCCTGCTGTGGGCCATGCTCCCAAGTTACAAATGGGCAGTATTGACAGAAGGTCTCCTGGACCCAGTGCAACGCTGAAGTGCAAGCAACCAGAGTTTGCCTAACATGCCAGCAGGGTTCTGAGCAAGCAGCACTGGCAACTGGATTCCCTGAGAGGCTGGCACAGCCGCTCGGCAACTACTGTCCTGCTCGGCTCAAGTACTGCTCGAGAGACGGGTCATGGAGGGAGACGCCCTGCTCTTCTCAGCCTTCCTACAACAAAACATTTCAACAACTCCCCTCACCCTACATGTTCCAGCTTCTTTTAAGACTGTTTCACAGGGAGGAGAAATGCACTTCTGTCTGCTGTAATGCTATGGTCTCGTAGCACAAAACCTAGCTGGTAGCTGAAAATAAAGGCAATGCAAGAAACGTAAGAATAAAATAGGTTTATTAGAGCTATTTTACATAATGTAATCAAGACCGAGCAACTTGAAGAACTATTTGTATACCATGGCAATATTCTCGCTGACTTGGAAGTTACTGAAGTACAAAAGACGACATACAAAAAGATGCATGCCTCATTTGCCTCTGTTTTTATTGGGACCTATGATGGACATGACATCCTTGGACAGTCAAACAAGATAGACAGCACGGTGTGTGTATATATATATGTATATATAACGTGTACTGTACACATTTTACAGTTAACACATCTGAAGTTCACTCACACGTATCAATTACTTGCTCTAATTCTATGAGAATTTCGCTGGGGTGAGGGCAGGTCGCCGAAGCTTTTAAGCTGTGCAGGGAGCTACGGGATAACCGGCAGGAGTTCTACACTCGAGTCTCAAGTAAAAGCCACTGCGTGCTGCTCTCTCACAGAGACTCAGCTCTGGGATCACACAACTGCTGTCGAGCACTGGTAAGTCCAAACTCATCCACTGAAGGACTTGTATTTTTTCATTTAGTAAGCATGACTCTGTTAGCTGCACAGAGGTTTAAACTACGAATGAAAAAAAGATGCTTTGTTCCTTAAATCCCAAATTTCGTTACAAAAGCTGGTGCTTGGATAGCGATTGCTTTTAATTAACAAAGCAAGACAAATTCTGTAATGAAAATACTCCCAGTGCATCAGGTGGAAAGTACACAAATCAGTCTCTGCTGGGCAGTGAAGTAACATGTTGGTCTGGAGCGTCTCGGTCCCCAGAGCGGAGCGCAGCGGTGGCAGTGCCAAGAAGAGCAGGGTGGCACAGGCTTCCCTCTATGCCTCGGCTGGGGCTGCTGGGCCTTGGCTGCTCTGGTGCCATGGCCCCAGGGCACGCTCTGTCATGGCCAGGACCCCGACTGCTGCAGGGAGAGCAAGGGCACCTTGCATCCAGTTTGGGGTGTCCCCACCTTGCAGTGTCTTCTGCACAAGAGGCAACCAGAGCTACTCTCTGGAGCTTGAACACTTATTTTCTGAGCACGGGCTTCTATCCACTATTTTATTTTCTCACCAAAGGGGAAGAACATGTTCTTCATCTCGTAGGCTTCTTCTACATTTGAAACTTAACTAAAGATTTTGGTCCTTTTATAGAGGCAGAGGTTCATGGACACAGGAGAAAGGGGAGAAAACAACTGACCTAAATCCCATTTTTAGAGATACATCCCATTGATGAGGTAATCGGACTCTTCGGATGTAATGGGTCGAGCTTTTTTAAGCTTCTGTCTCACTAAACGCAGTCTGCAAGCAACCATAAGCAGCAGTAAAGCAGTGATGGCCAAGCCTAAGGCTAAGGGTAACACAGCACCTACAACGAGGTTAAGAGAAATTACGCTTTATTTAATATAGTGAGAAATCGGTAGAAAAAACTTTTTTTTTTTTTTTTTTTAAATAGAGCTAGTCTATCAGTTAGGTGCTAATATTTGGAGCAACTCATGCTGCGAAATGAAACTGTATGATCATACATGTTAGGAACAGTTCAGAATATGGAAATACATTATTCAAGTCTTGACTATAGTCTCTGGATCTATAGCACCTGACTGAAAAACTAACATAAATCAAAATCAATTCACATGGTCAGTCTTACCTGTTTCTGGGACTGGACGACCACCTCCAAGCTGATCTCTCTTTGGCACAGTTATGCCATTCACATTTTTATCATCTGGTCTTTTCCCTGAGGAACTGTTATCTGCACAAAGTCAAGCAAGATAGATGAATATTGCAGTTCAGTGACTCAGGAAGTCCCATCCACAGGACATCAGAATTAAATAATGTGAAAGTGCTTAAATTTAGAAAAAAAATCAGTTTCAGAACTGCTGATTCCTATTGTATATTACAAATTTTTGAAATAATGTTAAACTAAAGATAAAATGTAAATTTGTTTTGTATCACATGCCACAGTGCATTTCAACCAGACCCAAGTGGAGTCTTTTTCCATTGAAAAAAAGATGAATATAAATTCTCTTTTACAATATGAGGTAAAATATTACTGAAGCAGTTATACATAGTTGAAAATTAGGCCATTTCAAGTTATGTTGATCTCCACCCTTGGAACTTGTAATGCAGGAAACGCTTAGGCTGGCTGCACAAATCACCTTAATTTTGCTCCTCACCCAGCATAAACAGACGCAGAACTTATATACTATGGCAGACATAAAAATACCTAGGGAAAACATTTCAAAGAAGATGACTTGGAGTCACTTCAGCTTTGTGTAGAACAGAACATACAGCAGAGCACTGTAACTACACAAGAAGAGAGAATGAGTATTTTGCTCTTGGGAGTGCAGGTGCAATGAGTAACTCAGCTGGGACTCCCTTCTCCTGCCCTCCCACTGAAGTCCTACACCAATAGCTGTGGGGACACTTCATACAAGAGTGACAGCCTGATCCACCAACACACCCTTGCAAAAACCAGAAATACACCTATGTTTTTAAATGTAGTGACTATATTTGTTTTTTACTGATAGCATAAATATCAAAGGGCACTTTGCACTGTGATGCGTTTGCTGGCAGCCCTCGGAACTGTGGCAATGCCAGCAGAAACATACTCTGCTGGAAGATGCGTAAAATATGAATGTGAAACGTTGTGATTGGAATTACATATAGTCGTGGGCGTTAAGGAAGCATTTAAGTCAGTTAGCGTGGAACATGCACCATGTGTAACTCCCACCCATCACCAGCAGCTCCGAAGCGCTGCAGGGCACGTCCCTGTCAGTGGCTGCAGAAAATACACACGACCCTTTAATTAAAGCTTAAATTGTTTCATCAACACTGGCATGAAGTTAGTGCTAATGTCCCCATTCTAAGTTACAAAACAGCCTTCCACGCTCTGGCTTTCTTGCCCTGCCTTTATGACTCGTGGTGCATAAACGCTACTTCACCTGCTAGGAAATGTCTTCCAAACAAGCTATAGCCCTCCTTGTTTGGGATCTTGAAGGTATTCTGGCATGTAAAGGGGACTTACGGAAATCCTGAGTGTAAACTGTACTGACTTTAAGGTACATGTATGGTATCAGAGCTGTGCAAAATAATCTGAATGTAATTGAGACTAAAACCAGCAGCTGTTCTCTGCTCCTGTCTTCCCTATATGAAATTAAATGACTATCTGTCTTTATTTTGGCAATACCAAATTGTGTTCACTGGCTCCTCTTAGAGCTGCTCCTGCCTGTGTGACAATGCTAGGTCTGAAAGCCTGTTTTATAAATTCGTTTCCGTGCCATTTGAGTAAAGGAGATATTTAAGTCAACTGCTTCGTAAGGACATTTGGCAAATATATCTGAATATGGAAAGAAGTTTAGCGGGAAAATTTCAAAAGGGTAGAAGAATAACAGAATGCTTTCAGTAAAGCTTGAAGGGTTTTATTAAGACTTGTGGCTGTTCTTACGGGACTGGAGAGGCTATCAGAGTCAATACTGCTCAACATCTGATCTGTTATCAACTAGAAAACAAAGAGATATTTCCCCAAACAGGTTTAGGAGCCTGACATAAAGCATGTTACATGGGTTTAGTTTTGTTTTCGCTTTCTCTTCATTATCTAGTCCATGCCTAGGAAATCGCAGTTTATAGCCCTTTCCAGTTACCCTAAATTAGAGTTCTAGGTTATGGCTACTGCTGTTGACGCCTGTGCAGCAAAAACATGACTAAGGCTTGGGCACCCAGTCAAACCTTGTAATCCCAGCCCTGAACAGTACTGCACAACAGCTGGCGTGGGCAGCCTGGCAGAGACCCCGTGCCAGGGAATGCAAAGCTGTTACGGAGATTTATACACTTGAGTTGGCTACGCTGGCGAGTGCAAATCTTCAGGCTGCTTGTGAATTCAACCTGTCTGCACGACTGTGGTTGCTAGACTGGCTATTGCTGCTTAGAAGCCAGCCCATGGCTCACTCCAGCGTGCTTTGCTGCAACTGTATTTTTGCTATATTCATTTACAAGCACAGCAGTGCCAGAGTATGCAGCTAGGCTTGAGAGCTTCCCTGGAAAGGGATGCCAAGGCACTTTGGAGGCAGCGATGCAGAAATGCTGTGCTGGCCTTTGGAGGAGCTGCAGTCTGGGTTACTTCATTCTGGAGATATGTCTGCAAAAGGAAAGGACTCCTTTATTGACATCAAATGCCTCTTCCTGCACCCACTTCCAACTACAGAAGAAAACGTTTGGCCTTCCAGCTTGGGCAAAAGTAAACCATGAGTCTGTTGCAGAAATCTCCATGCCCTGAGTGCCTAAGGTTATCTCTAAGTTGGACCTGGCATTCCCCGGGAGTCATCGTGCTGTAGACAAACCCCACTGGAAAGGCAGGAGTGCAGAAAAAGATTCACCTATTGTCAAGAATGAATGACTTCGGGGGTTTGGGTTTTTTACCTTTCTTTTTACTGTGAATAAATCCCCTGCTAGGCCGGGTAGAAGTTTTAAAGAGTGGTTTTAAACCTCGGACTTGCATATTTTCACATTTTCGTACTTAAGCATAAACCCTTAAAAAGCTTGTATGAAGTCAGAGCCAAACATAAGCGGCTACTGGAGCAAAGAAAGCAGGTTGCGGGAAATCTGTTAGGAGGAAAGGGATTCTAGGATAAATTTCCCCTAGTATTACCTCCACAGGCAGAAAGCTCACATTCCTGCTGTGAGGAACTATCGCACAGCCCAAAATATCATAGTTTAGCCCAGCTCCTTTTAAAGTGGAGAAGAGATAAAAATGGTAAGTAAATTACCCTTAATATTAACACCTTCTCCTGCTCTGCCTTGAAGTCACTGGATCTAAGAGCATCATGTTTTCCTTCCTGGCTTGTATCCATGATGATCTGCAAATACCAACTAAGAGGTAAGACAAATGTAGCCCTGAATGGGACACTCTCGAGTGAAAAGCTGGAACCTATGTTGCCGCTGTAAAGCCATATCCTTTAATATGTATCTTAAGCAGACAGCTTTTCACCATGTTGACATTAAAATCTTCAAAGCTTATTTTTGAAACTGATTTATAGTGTATCAGGAGCCTGAATGCTTGCAAAGTCAACTTTTAAGCCAACAAGTAATGTTACTGTCTTGGTCCAATAAAGCCTTTATAGTGTGACTCAGAGGCACCGGTTCTGCCTGGGCACCAGCAGCAGGTTTGGCTCTCTCAGAAGAGGGTCCATCCCAGAACAGGATTCTGCCAGTGGAATTGCTGAACTTTTGAGGCGGTTGGTATTGATTTCTGTTCGATGCTGCTTACCTCTCCTCAAAAATGCATCTAGCAATTAACTGCCTTCCTGAACATTTTTTGAGACGGGCTTCACGGAGCTGCTCCAGTGTTTCCGAGTATCTTTTTTTTTTGTAGCAACTAATTATTAGATTTAGTCTGTTACCTCCTTGAGATTGCAGTGACATAGAGAAATCTAATTAATCGATCTGGGTGGATTTTTAGGGATGGGTTACATGCCTGTCTCCTCAACTCCATAAACACTGTGGTGCTTGCCAGCGGGGCAGGACTCGAACGTCTCTGGATCTGTGGGAATCATTAACGTACAGTGTGTGACCCCTATGGAGTTTAATGTCCACGTGAGAAGACAGCCACTCAAAGGAGATTGTGGCAGTTGCCCTTGGAGCCAGAGCATCTCTTAATGTCCCATCACACGCACCCTCTTTGGAACTGATCCACAGGCGATTTAAAAACTCACTGAGCTGTTTGCTGCTTTTTTGGTGGGTACTGGGCTCCTGGGTCAGAAAGAACTCGGTCCTTCTATTCTACAAGGAAATCCTTAAGCATCATTTAACAGAAATTAATTTCTGACTGAGCCTTGTCAAAAGAACAATATTAAAAGCACAAAAGTTAAGAACAGACATGGTCAGCTGGAAATAGTGCCTGTTTAAAATTAAAAAGATTACAACAGCTTCTGGTAGGACACTAATCACTGAAGATCCATCACATTTTCTTAGTTTTATAATAATTTTTTTCTTTGATTGTCTGCTGCTGTGCAAAAGGCTACCTTGAGAGCAAAAACGGTGCAAGTAGGTCACTGTGCAATAGGTAAACATGGAAAATGACTGTGCAAAAATGCCATGCTTTTACATGCACTTCCAGTTATAACCTCTGATTACAGGTTGCCAAAGTTGGTGACCTCAATTTTGGTCTGACTTCTGGATTCACAAGCCATTCATGGTTTTTATGACTCATTTAGCAGCAGACTTTCCATTGGAGCCTGCAATGCCCTTTGGCAATTTGATGTTTCATTTGGGTGGCCCCGTATCAGGTGTGACTCAGGACTACACAAGCCAGAAAGGTTTGGGCCAGTCTCCGCAGCTGAAATACAAGCATCTGAAGAAACATCAAAGTGCCAGGCAGGGAAGTGCCCTTTACGAGAGTCAGCAGTGGAGGGCACTGTGCACTGCTCTGTTGTAAGAAGAAAATAAAGTTGTTTATAAATAGTCACATCTTGGGGAGCAAGAATCAGCCTAAACCATGAAGAAATAAAAACGGAGGTCTCGTACTCATTTTAGGCTCTGTGCACGCAATTTTGCTTTCATTCAATTGCCACTTCAAATTATTTTAATTCACCAGCAGGCACCTTAAAAGACATACTGATTTCATTGCAGTTTCTGGAGTTTTACCAAGGCAAGTGTTGGTGACTCTGCCTGTAACGTCACTACACACTGACTCACAACAGGCTTGCAGCCACTATGGAGAATACTACTGGGGACCTGGGGTTGCTTGGTGCCAAAGACTGAGCCTTCTTTATTGTGATGAAAGATTTCTCTTGCTTTGGAGACGTGCTTCAGAAAAAAAGTGCCCATAATAATCAAGATATTATGTCAGGTAAAAAAAAACAGTCGTCAACAGTTAGCATCAGGAGAATAACAATTACCCTCACCCAAGTTGAACAGTACTTTGTTATGTTCTCCTGAAGGTACTCACCTACAGATTTAGTGAGCCTGTTACATCACCTTACATAGCTGAACCTGTGGCAGAATTTGTATTTAACTCACTGCACATTTTGTTGCTTAGACTGTATTATTTTCCTAGCATTCCTGCATTTTAACTTTCTTTTGTACTTGGTATGAACTGGACTTGACAATTATAAAGCAACACCTACTTGTAACTTCATTATACAAGCTTCTTTTGTATGTTTCACATTTTCAAATTTTTACTCTTAGCCAGTCACCGAAAGGCAATTTAAAAAAATGTAAGGTGCAAGACATTTTCTTTCTTTAAAGAGAATGATTTACTGAAACCAAGTTGTTTCAATTCTTACCTGGCACAAATCCACTGATTTGTTTCTTTGGTCCCTGAGAAAGCGATTGGTTAGACATGCCTGCATCCACTGAGAGAAGCGGTTGATTTCTGGCAGTGGCTTTCAGGGTGTTTTCTGCAGAGAAGTTTTCATCTGTGTTTTCAGTCAGTCCTACAGTCCTTTGCTGGCTGGTTCCAAGAGCTGCGTGTGTCACTGTCTTCCGACCCGGGCTGACTGTGTTAACAGGAACAAAGATCATACTTCTTATACAGAATTGAAGGGAATGGGAGTGTTCTGATGGAAGACTCTCCAATATGAGCCTTGAGGCAGGCTAAACAACTTCCGGAGCTTCAGACCGATAATGAAATGTGAGTTACAGATACATAGCAAGTTACCAATTGCCCGCTGTCAACTGTTAAGCAAGAGTAATACTCATGAACTCAACAATGAAATCCAGCAACTGAAATGTGAATGAAAGAGTGGTTATCCACCGTGCCAATTCACCTTCTGATGACTTCTGTTCACTTAGCCGAGCACGGGCACATACTGAGGATGACTAATGAAAGCGAACAGAGCAATGGTGAATCAACTGGTTCCCCTACATGCTCACATTTCCAGTGGTTCAGATTCTTGCAAGGTGTGTAACTGTACTTTGAAGTGAACCTCTGAGACACCCCTTCAGGGTCCTTGCTTCCAGAATCATTGTGCAAGTAAAGAAGTGATCTTTTAAACGTTGAGAACTCTAACACAAAATCTGTAATTTGGGGACCTTTAACAGTTTTGATATGTTCTGAAGGAAAGGAAGTTAATTTCTGAGCATCTGCTCTATGCAGACTTTAAACCTTCCCATGTGCTATTTCCAATGAAAGGCTCTACGGTGGGAGCAACCTGCTCGCTCATGGGCAGAGAGGCCACAGAGGGGTGTCATTTCCCTTTGGTCATTCTGACTCCACAATCTACACTGTGGCCTGGTGCACTTACAGTTCTGGCAGAAAGTTTCATCCGATCCATCAGGGCACTGTCTCACGCCATCACAAGCAAAAGTGATGTCAATGCAGCAGCCGTCATCGCAGATAAACTGGTAGCGAGAGCAAACCCCAACACAGGCTGTTGAGAAACAATTCCCAAATTACCAAAAGAGAAATCCAAGCAGTAAATACTGAATCAAAAAAATGTGCAGTACCAAGGAAAAAGCAAAACCACGCTATGTCAAAAAGGACCACCAACAAGGCAGAAAATTGAAGAAAGGCCAGGCTCAGCTATATGATGCTATATTGACATAGAAGCTAATATAGCTAATAGCTGTTCCTGGCACCCTCATCACTGTTCTGGCACTCTCTTTACTACAGGAATACTCAACCTGGAGGCTGTTGCACCTTACACCTTGTGCGGCACTCTTTCAGCATTTCAAACTCTGCTGGCCTAAGCTGAAAGGAGATCTTCCCAGGCTCAAAACACCTAGGACAGTCTTGAAAATAAATAAATGAAATCTCTAGGGCTGTAACTGCATCTCTCCAACACACAATTCCTTCTACATACCCATTCTGTATTTCTGACAATATGTTATTTTACATGCACTCATGCAGCTGATGTGGGATCTTTTATGGCATGTTTTCTGCAACCTAATTAAAACAGTAAAAGAATGCTCATCATTTATTTACATCAGCAATCCATAGACTCTGGTACAGCACATGCCAGAACACATGCCAGGTCTCACAAGTGACCTTCACCAGAAAGAACTGGTAGCTGCCTGCTTTAATATTTAGATTCCCCCAAAAACGGAGAGTGTCCTTGGACATTTCATTTTGCATACTCAAAGCTTTCCTGAAACCCATTCTGACCTTGTAATTATTGTTTACATCCCTGCCTCTGTCCTTCCAACAGCGGTGTAGTTCATTGCTTTGTAAAGCACTATCAAACTCAGTGTTTGGTTAATGTTGTAACAGCAAATCAATTTGCGTAAGCAAGTCACAGCCTTTGGTTGTTATCCTGCTACGCACCAAAAAGCTGAGCAATGCTAAGGGAAGTGTGGCAGGAACACAGGTGCCTGTTTAAAACCCCTAAGATCATACTTAGAAAATGCATCTCCTAAACTTCAGCACTAATAATAGCATGCATTAAGGCACCATCGACTGGTTTAACTATAGCAGGAGCACTTGAATTGCAAACGGACTTGGGGAATTAGAAGAAAAAAAGGCAGCAAACCCTCTATGTGCTCCACCTAAAAGACACCGCAGATACCCACAGCAGCAAATAAATAGATCAGCAAACCTCTCTGGCTGCGTTAGCTGAATTAAACATTAATGAATACAACTCTATCATCCATTACTGGAATAGAGGTCTTATTAAACAGACTCATAACTGTTTTTTTGTAATACCAATTTATTGCCACTGGGACTACCCTCTCACGTAAGAGATATTGCACTGGTGCAAAGCACTGGTTCAGCTGAACATAGTGATGACGCTATTTAACCTTTACTTTGTGCCAAAGCAGCAAATCTATATTAGCAACTTGCTAATTCCAATGTACTCGGAAGTTACTACATTAAAATTTGCAGAATTGACAGCCACTGAAATCTAACTTACTTTCTACCTTTTAGGCTTTTTACATATTTCTTGATCTCAGAGTTTAAAAATGATGGGTCAATTCCAGTTTCAGTTTCCCCAGTAACATAAGGCTTCAGTAACAACCACTACACAGAAAAGCTTAAATGCACGAAAACAAGAAACCATTCCATCTTTTAGACTACAGATGCAGGCCAATATTATCACTACTCTGTGCTTCACACATACTATTAACTGCTTTTAACCGGGTCTTCCTTATAGCACAAGCCCTGTCATGTTGCACGCACTGCCTGACTATACAACAGTTAGGATGTGCCTGATACATATGGCAGTGTTTGATTTTTCCAACCCTGCATGCTTATTAGCAATACAGGGATGAGCATTTAAACGCTTGAAAATATTATTGCTCTAACAAACAAGCGATGCTTGCTTGCTTCCTCAATTTGCAAAAGCAATTCAAAGCAGAAAGAGATGTCATTATGTAATGAAGAAGGGCAAGATAATGCACTAGAAATGGAGAATAAGATTTCTGCCTCTGTCAAGACCTTTGTTCTCAGTATCATACCCAGGGTGTCACACAGGCAACAGCTCTAGTCGTTTTCGCACTGTGCCGGTTTTGTCTGGGAAAGAGTTAATCTTTTTCATAGTAGCTGGTATGGGGCTGTGTTTTGGATTTGTGCTGGAAACAGTGTTAATAACACAGGGATGTCTTCCTCATTGCTGAGCAGTGCTCACACAGAGCCAAGGCCTTTTCTGCTTCTCACCCCACCCCACCAGCCAGTAGGCTGGGGGTGCACAAAAAGCTGAGAGAGGACACAGCTGGAACAGCTGGCCCCAACTGACCAAAGGGATATTCCATATCATATGACATCATGCTCAGCATATAAACCTAGGGAACAAGAAGGAAGCAGGGGACATTCAGAGTGATGGCATTTGTCTTCTCAAGTAACCCTCAACGCGTGATGGAGCCCTGCTTTCCTGGAGATGGCTGAACACCTGCCTACCAATGGGAAGTGGTGAAGGAATTCCTTGTTTTGCTTTGCTTGCGTGCGTGGCTTTTGCTTTACCTGTTCAACTGTCTTTATCTCAACCCAGGAGTTTTCTCACTTTCACCCTTCTGATTCCCTCCTCGATCCCACTGGGGGGGAGTGAGCAAGCGGCTGGGTGGGGCTGAGTCGCCAACTGGGATTAAATCATGATACTCACCTACTGCAGAATGAACCATGGGAAGAACAGTCACAGAGATGTTGTCGGAGCTCCGCTGACCTGCAGTGTCTGTCACAGTTAGCTGGAAAATATACTTGCCTTCCTGGACATGAGATAGTTTCAGTGTTCCCGGTTGTGGTACCTGATTAAAGAAACACAGTGAAAAAAAAAATTGGTATAAAGGATCTGTACATAAACTTCTAGGAATAGGGAGCTCGTTTCTGTACTATGCTTTTCACGCAGATTAAATACTTCTCTTAAGTCTAGCCACTCAAACATGCGTCATCAACATGTAACGTTTTGATCGTTTTTTTTTTTGCATCCATTTGTAAAAATAAACATGCTAAATATTTACATACTGGTTTTTGTGGTTCACTTTATTACCTGGAGCTGTGGATCTTAGCACTGGAGAATAAACGGAACCATACATTTAACTCAATTTTTTAGTAATTAGAAATGTAATTTTAGAGCATAGACAGTAAAATATTAAAATATTTTTCTCTCTCTTGAGTTGGTCTGTACACAATACATATGTATACACAGAAGTTATTTTTGCTGTATCTTGATTTATGATAAGGTGACTACCAGTGGTAGCATTGCTTGATTAGTAAGACTGCCCACATCTGTCCTGACATGTGATGTACTCACTTGCAACTTTTACAAATCGCCAGACTGAATTTTTTTTTTCCTCACACTGAATTTCCCGGCCTTGCTCTGAACCTGAAATAGTTCATCTATAGTGAGTGACCTCAACATTAGTTTTCAGAAAGTCATGTGATATATATATAAATATATATATATAAATATATATATATATATAAAACAATTTAAATTGGATTAGATCATTAAAAAATAGTAAAAGAACTCATTTAATAATTTAAAACAGCTGCCTACCTGCCATTACTAGTAGGATAGTCATTTAGAAGTAAGTTTGTATAAAATGGATATGGTATTCGTATCAAATGCTGAACTTTTTTTCACCTTTAGACAATTACCAGTCACTGATAACTCCAGCTGTCTGAGAGTTCGGTAACACATACCTCAGTAACTACAAAAAAGTGCTGCAGGTTTTTTGGACATGTGGTACATTTTTACAAATGAAGCACACAGGACTATCTTTGTAAGTAACTGAAAGGTGCATTAAAAGCCTCCGTGATTAGCTTTAATATCAAAACCAAAATTCAATAAAGACCTTTGGTTTTGCTTATTTAAAGTTGGTTTTCATGCCTAAGAACAACAGGATTTTGCAATAAATATGATAATAGAGTCATAGACCTAGCTTCATAGCAGGGTGTATTGATAAATTCATTTTTCTCATCTGGTAAGGGAATTTCCTAACTGAAATTTCTTTCCTTTTCTATTTCCACAAATGCACTAAGTTAACTGATCTTGCTGTTGGAGTATATGACACTTTAGAATTTTATTCTTTATTGTATTATAGAAATAAGAACACTCTAAAAAACAGCTGCTGCTGTTCACTGTGACTGCTGAGAGAGAAAATACGGTATTTAAAACTCACCAGCCATGGAGTCCAGCTCTCTTCTCAGGGCAGAGCCAGAGAAACACCACTGACATCTGAATCCACCGCCTCTCCTCCTGGCAACCTCTGTGCTTTCCTTTTTACCTCCATCCTGCCCTGAAGAATGCCTGACTGTACCTGCCTTCTTACAAACTTTGGCTCAAACTAGACAGTAAATTTCCAGACATCAAATGAGAATCCAAATCAGCATTTTAAAAAGCCCAAGAATTGCCCACAAGTGTCACAGAGCTGCGCAGCTACAGCACGTGGGTAGCAATCTGAGAAGCAAATAATCTAAGAAGCAATAATCAGTCACAACAGAAAAAAAACTTCCACTGGCTTCCTTCTACAATATGATAAGATCTCTTCATAGCAGTCCTTCCCCCTCCCGTGCCTTTTATTTATTCTTTGGTACGTAAGTGCAATGCAACAGCTGCCTTTTATCTTATTTAAACACAGTCCTGTTCTCCCTTGTAGCTATGGATTCATATATAGTTTTCTAACAACAGATCGCAAGAAATCCAGTGACTTCAGGATAGCAACTAAACCGCTAAAGATAGCAACTGAAGATTGTACAAATAATCACAATTATTAATTCAACTCTAAAAATTAAATTATCCTGGATAATCATCAGGGTACACATCTGTGGGAGCAAATCTTGCCCATTTGAACACAATGGAAAAGAATCTATCTAAACAAAAACCTCTGCCAAGACTGCTTCATTTATCAAATATAAAGAAATCACCAAGATTAATGCTAATTTTGCAAGTTTAAATTAATATAAGACTGGTCTCTATTTTATGGAGTGACTATAAGTAAAAACATGAACTTTAAATTTTCAAATTAACTTCTAATTTTTGTGTTACTCTAGATATATTTCTACATCACAGGTATATTTAAAGAGTATTTGATTGCTATGTATGGAAAATAATGCTGCAAAGGGTCAGATTAACAACTCTTGATAATAAAATATCTATTCTATCTAGATGATATCTAGCAACTATTCTTAAAGCTTCAGTCAGGTCTTTTCTCTGTATTATGCTGTTTGCAATCCTTATGAAAGCCTTTTGACTTTTTAATTTTCAAGCGAATAAAATAACAAATGCAGATAAACTCACAGTGGTCTTTAACATAGTTTCAAATTGCAATACAGCCTCAAGTAATTCAGAACTGGCTGACTGTAGTCACCCTTCCACAGATGTCCATCTTGGAGCAGAAGACAAAACTTGCAAAAGTACATAGCACTGGCTTAACTAACACTTTTGAATATCCCTCCTATGTTTTCTGCAAGGAGGATGGTTATAAAAAATTACTTGTGTGTATTTTTCAGTAAGTATTCACCAGAGAAACCCAACTGTCTTCTTAGGGTTCACCCAGCGGCATGTTTCCTAACCATGACATGGTGGTCGTCAATTACCTCCCTCCAGGAGGCTAAGGAATAACCAATTGCTCCACAGGGTTTTTCCATGGATGAGAATTTTAGGATTCAATGCATTTAGCTAGCTCGTTATGTTAGGCAAAACTCTGGTTTGCTCCATCATTACAAATCTCGAATAGCTTTGCTGATACTGGCAGTTTGTCCAACTCGCCTTTGATGTTACTGAGCTGAGTGGACATAAGCAGCAACTGTCAGGTACTGCTCACGGTGGCACTGGGACAACAGCCTCTTGCGTTTTGGACTGTGCCCATTGCTGATCCTGTCCTGTTTAAACTCTTCCTATCCATCAGCAGCATCTCAGCAACAGCAAGGTCTATGGTCCATACCCTCTCCCCTTTAACATGTCCCTCTTGCTCTAGGTGGAGTCCTTGCTGAGTCCTGAATATTGTGGGCTCTGAACAGACTGAGTAGACTCTATGGGTTTGAGATATTTTTCCTTTCCTTTTCTGCTGCTCCTAAAGCATTCACAAAGAAGGGTAGGAGGGAGAATCCCTCTCTTGATGATTAATTTTAAGTTAAAACCAAATTGCACGGATGCACGGACATTGTACAGATGCAATAAAACAGTATCTCAAGATGTAAGGTCTACATCCCACATTTCTTTGCAGTTTCTCCACAAGTATTGACAAAAGACTTGGTAAAAATATCTTATTATTTTTAGTAACTGAATTACTAAGGTGTCTCTAACCTGGACCACAGAAGCCTGAAACCGTGTGCAGTGAGCACAATGGCAAAAGAGAGCAGAGCTGAAACACAGTAGAGTAATAGCATCCACTTGTTTGCTGCTGGCTGTCTCATGTCATCCTGGATAGAGATGAACTGTATAAACCACTAGAAATAATCACTGGAACAAACTCCCCAGGGACATGGTATAGTCCCCATCACTGGAAGTTTTCAAGACGTGACTGGACAGGTGAGATAATCATCTAGGCTCCTTGTCCCACGAAAGGTTGGACCAGATGATCTTTTGAAGTCCCTTCCAACCTGGGCTGCTCCATTATTTCTATGAAATAAACACTCAAGTTGTATAGTCATCCTAATTTTGGTGCCTGGTAGTCCTGTCCATTTGGATACATTTAATATTATTAGCTCTACGTTTAAAACTGTATGAACACAACTATCTGCAAGTAACTGTCCGTGTGTGAGATTGCACGCGTACCTTCATTTCAACCGATGAGTCACCTTGCAGCAACGTCCACTCATACTGCACAATTCCACGGTCATCTGAACTTTCTCGGCCATCCAAAATGACCCAGTCAACAGGTGACTGCAGCACAATATCCTGTCCCGCCTTGCACCGTGGAGGCTCGTCGTACTCTTCTTCAATAAAAAAGAGTGGCTCAGTTATTTATCAGGGGAAGCTGAGTGATTATTTATATAAAACATATTTTTTCTTGGTTAAGGTATTGATTCGCCACTGTGCAACTTCCTGAAAGACGGGACATGTTCACTAGTGCATATTTTATTAAGCGAAGTAGTATCTACTTAAATTTTAGTTAACTGCGCATGTTGAGCGATGTTTTCAGGAAATAACTGCTACAGTAGAAGCACGTTGCATAGAAAACCTCTCTACGTACATGGATGTTTCCCAATACAACAGGATTGTTAGCATCAGTGTGTTTTTTAATCTGAACTAAGGAAAATGGATTTAAATATGAATTACATACATATTCAAATGGCAGTTACTGCACACCTTTTTAGCACTCTGCATAACTTAATAGGCTTTTAGTCTCTTTCTATAATAGATGATTACAGGAGCGAAAGACCTATTTAACATAAGCTGGCATGCTGGTGAAGCAGTGCTCAGTAACATAATGATTAAAAATTTTCAGAAATGACTGCTGATTTCAAGTGCCTAATCTAAGACATTCAAAGCTTCATTTTCAGACTGTTTAGGATTTGTAGCATTTTGCTATATTCAAAGCACAGTTCTTATTGATTAAAATTGCAAGTACTAAGTACTTTTGCCAGTCAGACCACAAGTTTTTCAGGTTAGACTAGCAAAACCCACGGTACGTTAAGTGACATGGCCTGTGAGAAGTGGCTTAAGTCACTTGCTCAGCAACCTTCAGGCAGTGCAGGTAAGAGAGAGGGATAAAATCTGGTTCTAGAAGTCAGCATTTGACTGCTTGTTCTGGTTTTGACTGAGACAGAATCAGTTTTTAGCATTTAGAAGAGCTCTGCGTTAGCTCTTCTAAATGCTAAAAAGAACAACTGACTCTGTCTCAGTCAAAACCAGGACACTGCTTTAGCCACAAGATCACATCTTTCTGCAGTTCCCTGCCCAGGCTTCATTCCTTCTCTGGGCATGAGGTGTCTGGCACCCTGAAGTGCCAGGCTGCTTTCTGCTCTTCGACCTCTGCAAAGGATATCCTGTAAAGGACGTTGATCAAAAAAGCATCTGCTAAACACAAGGCTGTAAGTTCACTCAGTGTGGGCAGAGCTGCACAAGGAAAGAAAAGCTGCTTCCCCATCGGTGTAGGGATTCTCCCTCACACATGATCCTCTCCAGTTTCAAGAACTTGCTCGAAGGCACGGACCTCATCGGAACAGTGGGGACATTTTTTATCACTGGTTAAACAGCAAAATTTTTTTTCCTTGTTTTTCTCAGAAGTAGGTAAGGCAGAAAACTTCAAGGCATAATGCCTTAAGTTAGGAAAACATACAAATAACTGAAAACGGCATCTAATAACAGAAAGTATGAAGCAGTTCTTGCTCATCCAGCTGGCACAGGAAGCTTTGCCTAATTTATATACACGCAGTTCTCAAAACCAACGATGTTTAAAAAGCACCGTTTAGGTGCAAAAAAAATACTCATTGCTAAAAAACACCATCATCATAGTGCCAAGGCAACTTTTTGTTGGTATATATGAGTTATGTGCAGTCTTCACGTGATTGTTTACCAATCAGTCAAAAAGAGATTGAGCTGGGTCTGAAGCAACACAGCCCATTCTTCCACTTGTAACTTGGAAAGAAGTTTCATGTCACCTGCCTGGTTTCAATGACTCAATCAAAGCCCTGCAGAGGCAGAGAGAAGCCCCACTTGCCCCGGGCACCAAGCAATAAGGATATTCTCTGCCCAGACTAACTTTATACTCCAGCAGCCTGCGTTGCAACAGCAGGACCACTTCACGTTGGGGCAGGTCACAGAAATTTCATGCCAGGTCTTTGCTAGAGATGACTGAGGGACCACACTCAGGCCAAAGGATGGAGGCACCATGCCTTTGCTTGTAAGCCACCAGACCATCTTCAGAAAGGTAAATCAATGGCAAATCAGTCCGTCTTTTGCTCTAGTAAAGAAAAAAACTGGCCTGAGAGAAACAACTGGCATCAGAGGAGACAGCCTATTGAGCTAAAGACTCTTTTTCCACAGCAAAGTTTTAAGCAATGGAATACATGATCCTTAGTGAGTGAAACACCTCCAGATCTGGGCAATACATGCTTCTAAGAAGTAGTCAGCATAAAAATGCAAGGAGGCATACTCAGGAGCCACTTACAACCACCGCTCATGGGAGTAAAGGACTATCAGCCACAGGCTAGCAGAAAAACCAAGCTGAGAAAGCATCTTTTAACTTGTTTCTAACTTTTGTTTTGGTTGAACATAAATAAGCAATATGAAACTGATATACCAGAGCAACACTCAGAGATGCTGGAGCCAGGTGCTTCCTAGAAGAGGGGCTGCAGCTTTATAAGCAACACTTTTTTCTTAGGAGGGGAACATGACAGGCTTAATTTATTCTGCTTTCTCCATCCTTTATGTAGATTTGGCCTGCCAATAATGAGGCTGCCAGCTAGCCATCTGAATGAAGGCTTTGTTATAAAAGGTTATTTCACTGCGGATTCCTTAATGTCTTTGATATTAGCTTACCTGAATGTTGAATCCTCCCATTGCTCACAACTAGCAAGTAGCACAAAAGGAAAGTCCGACGTTTCTGGTGAGGCACTCAAGTCCTCTTTCTTTCTACATCAAAAATTTAAAAATTTGCCTAACAAAGGCAAAACCAGTTACCTCTTCTTTCAGTATAGACATATGAGGTTTCATTGTTAACACAGCACAAACTGCCTGGAAGTGCAAAGTAAATCTACAGCAAAACCAGCACAAACTGAGCGTAAAGTGAAGGACTCGGATTTACACTGTCAGTCTCAGAAATACATCCCGCCACTGACTGTTCTGGAAGTACAGAGATACACTTAATCTGAAGAATATATACCTATCATTAATTGCTCCCAGAATTGCATAAGCAATTGGTTTTGGTTTACTGAAGATCCTTCACATAAATGAAACAATACCCTAGAGATCACTGTATACTAATGCTCAGAAATATTTTTGAATTATGAGGACACCACATTTATGGATAAAATGTTGGTTTGGGATTATCAAAAAGAAAACAGCAGAAGACTCAACACCACAGTACTCTGAGAAAAAAAAAAAAAAAAGAACAGGTAAAATGTGATCCCCTCATGAAAGAAAATCTTGAGATGAAATGCTATTTCCTAAATTTCCTAAATTCAATCATGGGGTGACATAAGAGCAAAGAGAGATGCCTTCATCATCCTGTGATGATGCACTGTTGTCCAGATTAATTTTCCAGTGGCTTTCAAGAATGCAGTGGTAGCATAACATCAGACAGCAAAATAATTCAATCTTAATTTTACCTCTCCTGGTCTATGTCACGGCTGACAGATGTTTGAACAAAAGTTCATTCTCCTTCGTGACTCTGCTTCAGCTCCAGTGTAATTGCATTAAGAAGTCATAATCCCCTGTTTCCGATACCACCATCACCCACAAGGCACACTTTTAAATAAACCCAACAGGACCCAGAGCAATCTGCAGATTAGGAATTGAAATTGCCTTGCAAGCCCAGTGCTGACAGTCATGAAAGCTGCCAAAAAGACAAGGCATTCAAGAATTCCAGAATTCAAGAACTCAAGGAATTCAAGATCTTCAAGATTTCTACTATGTAGAGCATCATTTGAACAATAGTATTATTTATAACGTGCCATAACTGCACTCTACATTAGGGCTAGTTTTAATGGAATTAAGGCAGTTCAAAATGATGAAGGACATTTGAAGATATTTTCAAAGGTTTTCAAAGAAGCCTAATTCTCTCTGACTTTGATGCAAAAGCTAGACTTAAGCCTTCTACGTTGCAGGTGCAAGTACAGGGTTATAAAACATAATTACCCAAAAGTTGCTACATAAATGTTGCTGTGGATCTAATACTTCCCCCGTTGAAAATGTCAAAATCATACCTTGGGTTTTTCTGGCATCTTAAGATCATCTTTACTGCCACCAGTTCCTCCCTATAGCTCTCTAGTTTACCCGCCCATGCACTTTGCAAAAAATATTTAAGCATTCTAACTCCTGTAAAAGCCGAGCCCCTGTTCTCTCTTATCTCCAGGGGATTCCCGTTGGTGTTCTCATAAAACAGGCAAGACTGGACAGAGGATCAAGCCTGAGGTCTGCCCTGCCAAGGGAGCAGTAATAGCAGGTGCCATCTGGACACACTGCTCTAATTCACACCACCACCAGGTCTTCTTCATGTTGCATGCAGTGATGCATTTACTTAACTTGCGATATATCCCTGAAGAAGGCGAAGACACGTAGGAAAGTACTGTCAACAGAAGGTAATGAAATTAAGACGACATGCATTAAGGCGCAACTGTTTAACAACAGGAGGTGGGGGAGTGCGAATAAGTTCTATGGATCAGATACAAGGAATCCGACTCCAAATCTGGAAATCCAGACTTGTTTTCATCTACAGCTACTTGCTCTGGATTACGTTGTTCTTAAATAGGCTTCAGGGCTGAACAAACTGCTGCTTTTGATGTGGCTCAGACTCCAGAGGCGGTCATATGGAGTCTCCATGCTGCTTCTGGACTACCTGTGAGATATCCTTCTCTTCTTCCGTCTAGCTCTCACGTTCTTAAGAAGGAAAAATTCTAAGTGAATGAGACACCCGCTTAAGTGACAACGTCTGGACAGCACCCCCAAGAAGAAGGCTGTGTGCTTGCTCTCAAGCTACTGCACCAGGTTCTGGCGTAGCTGGCAAGCACCAGCAGTTCACATTTTCCAGGGAGCCCATCTGGCTCCAAGGGCAGCTGTTCTCCCCTTGGGGAACCTGACCCGTGCAGCCGGGACCTGCCCGGTCCCCCCGGGGTCTGGGGCTCGTGAACACGCTCGTCCCACCGGCGGGCTCCCAGCTCCGGGCCACTCGCAGGGTCTCCGCAGAGGCAGAGGCGTGAGCGCCGGGTTTTTCCAAACTCGCGCACCCCGCAAAGCCCTCGGGCACCGCTGGGCCGCCTCTCCCGGCTCAGGGGGGCCCCGCCGAAAGGCACGGCGCTGCCCGGCGCTCCCGCGGGCGTCCTCCCCTCCCGCGGGCGATGCCCCACGACCCGGGCGCCCGCTCCCGGCGCCGGGGAAGCCGCACGGACCGTGGTCCCTCCTCGCCAGCTCCCCCACGGCGCGGGGCTGCGAACGGCGGCACCGCCGCAGCGAGCGGAACCGGCCGCCGACCCCGCCCGCCCCCGCGCCGAGGGCCGGCTGCCGCCATTTCCCTCCCGCCGTGGGGCCGCCGCTCCCCGCGGCCGCCCTCCCCGCGCGAAGCCATCTTGGGCCGAGCCCCGCGCCCCGACGCCCGCTGCGGCCCTTACCCGGCGGGGCGGCGGGCCGGCGGCTGTAGGTGCTGTAGCCGCGGTGCGGGGCGAAGCGGCAGACGGGGCGGCCGCGGTGCGTGCAGTTGAAGAGGTAGCAGCCCAGCTCCGCCGCCGCCGCCGCCCCCCGCGGCCGGCCGGGCCCCTGCACCACGGCCAGCGTGCAGCGCGGCTCGGCGCAGCAGGCGTCCAGGCACTGCCGCCAGCCCGCCACGGCGGCGGGGGCCCGCAGGAAGGTGGCGCCGGCCGCGATGGAGTCCTTGGTGCGGATGATGGAGTCGGGCCTGGCGGAGAAGCTGCCGCTGCCTCCGCACCTCTCCCCGCCGCCGCCGCCGCCCGCCGCTGGCGCTCCGGGCTCCTCCTGCTGCAGCTGCCGGCGAAACTCCTCCAGCAACGACTCCACGCCCGAGATCTGCGAGCGCAGGTCGGCCAGCGGCGCCGCGCACCGCCCGCCCGGCAGCACGGCCCGCCCGCCCAGCGCCGCCAGCAGCATCAGCACCAGCGCCGCCATGGCCCCAGGCGGCGGCGGCGGCGCGCAGGCGGGAGCGGCGGCGGCAGCGGCGGCGGCAGCGGCGGGACCGGCTCCCCCCGCCGGCACCCGCGAGCGCGGCGCGGGGAGGCGCCGGCCCCGCCTGGCGGCACGCGGCGGCGCTCAGCACCCGCCGCCCTGAACAGCTCCGCCGGGCGGGGCCCCCCGGCCCCTCCCCCGGAACCGGCACCGGCGCCGGGGCCTTCGGCAGGCGGGCCGGCTGCTCGCTCCCCCGTCCTCCGCTCCAGCCCTTCCCAGCGCCTTGAAGAAGGGAGTTTCTCTGAAAACGTGCTTTGCTCGCTTGGCAAACGCGTCAGGGAAACTTCTGCACACGTCATTTGCCACTTGCGCAAGCCGCCTACAAGTAACCGGGGTGGGTGGTCGCTGAAACCGCTGGTGGTTGTGTGAACGTGATGGAAGCAAACAAAAAAAAAACCCTCGGACCTGAGGTCTCCATCCCAGGTGTAGCGTTTCTGCTCAGAAATAGTAAAAAAAAAAAAAAAAAAAAAGCCTAATAATAAAAAGATGTAATGAGGAAGGCTGTGACTTCTTCAGCTGTAGCTAAAAATCCCAGATGGGATCTCGACCACCCAAGATGGTAGTGAAGAGCTGCTGGTGCAAGTTTTTGAAGGAGAGGCTTAAATGAGTTTCAGAGAAAGGCTCTCAATTAAAAATAATCAGGTTTAGATCTGCCACAACTTTTGTTTTAGCTTTATCATGAAATTAAGGCCTTGCGGATTCTGTGACAGTAATGGAAAGACCTCCCGGAAATCAGCAACCCTCAAAACAACAGCTGCCTTATATTTTTTTTGGTCAGGTGAATGGAGCCTCAAAGCACTCAAATGACACATTGAGAACTACCTACTCACATCGGGAAACGTAAACATGCCAGTAAATTAGTATAGAGGTGGTGACGGGCTTTGCGCTGCATGCAAAGGGATGGAGTTCGGATTTTTTCTTTAGTAACGAAGGGTCATGCGGTAACTCTGTGTTTCCACATTGGTTAGCCTCGTTCTTGAGAGCATCTTTAAACACAGACTTGTACGTTTCTGGAGTTACTGGAAAAGTCTTAATAGCTGAGTCAAAAAATGATCATCATGATCATTTTGAATCTCCTTCATATTTTTGGTTCGGTTTAGGCCACGTTTCCAGCATAACTTGGAATTGCTTCCAAGACAAATCTGTTCTAATATTCTGCCATTGTGGATCCTTAGGTGTTGCCCAGGAAATTCACTGCAGCTTATGGTTTGGATTATGATTTTCCCTCCTCCTCCTCCGAATCACGGGACTGTGATTCAGTGATTGTTTGAAGCAGGTTGGCCCGTCAGCAGTGGAGCGTTTGATGGTTGCTTTTCTGTGGCTGTGTGCTCTATGGGTTCTCTAACTTTCTAGAAATTACATTTTTGAGACTTTCAATTTCCTATCAAACTTAGTTGAAACCGGTCAATGCATTCCAAGGTTATAAGAAGTTGGAGCAGCTAGACAGGAAGATGATATAATCTTAATTTGCTTTGAAAATCAGGCTAAAATGCCATGATTTTATCTTTTAGGAAAATTTTGGAGAGGTGATCAATCTGTTCCTAACAGATGTACTGGCTGTGAAGCACTGATTTGCCAGCAGTGATGCTGGTTTGCTACTGCTCTGCCGTTGTACCTTCTGATACTACTTGTGCCACTAGAATGTAAACCATAAATAAAGCTCATACCACCACTATGATGGCTGAAGTTGGCAGAAGGAGCAAATGCACTAGGTCATCACTTCCTCATAGTCACCAAAGATTTGGATTCCTCTGAGCAGAAGCTCCCAGTTCTGGATCAGCACACAGCCAGTGCTGATTAGTGGGGGCCCATTTACAGAGCATAGAGGGTCACTCATGCCACCACCCTTGGGGTAGCCAGTTCTTCCAGAAAGGTGGCCCCTTATTGTCAGCGATGGTGACAGCACCTCTGGAGAGGCAGGTTGTTCTTGCAGAAGCCACTGAGAGAAATGTTGACTTTCTGTCGCTTTACAATGAGGAAGCCATGGTTGGAAGGTGTCCCCATGGAGAGTAGACTCTTCTTCAAGCAGGTAAGCATTTAAGAGGTAAAGAAGGGAATGACTAAAGAGAGATAACTGTGCTGATGGTTTGCTCAAGTGGCACTTTTCCTGTTTGATGGTTAGTAGATGTCAAAGCATTCTCCTGTGTTGAGCTAAGGATGACATGCTTACATGCGTGCTTGGAAGTGTTGAGGCCACTCCCAGATTAGCTTCTTGAGCAAAACGTGTAAGTGTAGCAGATTTTTTTTGTATTGATGCTGGAGCAGAACCTGTTTTGCTGCCTAATTTTCTTGGCTCTGAACGTGTATCTCGTATTACTTTGGCTTTGTGAGAGACGACATTCGTAGTCGTGCTGAGGTTTTTTCAGAAGGTGGCAGCAGCTTTTTACTAATATAAAATAGACTGCTGCTAGATGTTAATATCTGCTTAAGTGTAAATAAATACTTATACTTAATTTCCCATTTCATTACTGGTTCATTGTTGTGAGCGCCTTATATTTTCTTTAGGTTGTGGAGTTGCAAATTGAAATTAATATTCAGTTTATAGTAATACTCAAGGTATTTTATCCCTGCCTATCATCAAAGTGAAATTTTAAGATGGTTTCATTTTCAAGCAGAGGGCATTAGAGATTCAGGTTTTAGTTCTTTTTCCCTTTTCAAAGGATACACACATGTACCACATTTTGTTGTCCAAAATGTGCACTTCATAAAACATGGGACAATTAAAGAGACTGCTAGCGTTCTTTTCCAAAAGTGATGATTAGGCAACACCTATATTCTTTAAATCTAAACAATACCTGGCAGAGTAATATAGGGATTCAGAATTCATGAATATTCATGTTTACAACCATCTGTTAATTAGTTTCAATCTCTATTCGTATTCAAAATTCATAAATCACTGAAACTATGGGAGTAAGATATGAGTGCTTCTGCTTTTCTCTTCCTTTACATGTATTTTTTCCAAAATGAGAGAAAAGCAGGGATAAAAAAAGCAAGGGGCAGAAAGGTAGTGGAGTAGAACGGAAGGAAATGGAGAGGGTAGAAAGGGAGCAGGAAGAAAAGGCAAAGTTACATCCAGACTTCGCCATCTGAAGTGCTTTCCTCGTGTCTTCTTTTTTGTTGGACTATGTGCTCAGAAAAAGAAATATATCTTCCTTTTCATTTGACGTCTTCCAGATGCTCTGCAAACAGTAAACACATAATGCAAATGTTATCTGCAGAAAATGTGTCATCAGCATGATGCTGTCATTGAACACATTTTCTCTGCTCCTGCTTGCTTGTGAGAATCTGCCGAGTAAACACCCGTGATAGATACAAATCAGCTCAGATGCTGGAGTGGACTGTTGATTGACAGCTGAATTTGAGCAATTTGCCCACGAATGAATTGAAGTGATAACCTTTTCTTTGCAGTTTGAAGATTCAGGTTTCTGACTGGGAGAGTGAGAGCCGAGGCATTCAGCAGAAATTACAGAGGGTAGAGTGGTAAATGTTAGCAGTGGGAGCAGAGGAATTACAGATATATAACTCATCTTTTGTGTTTTGTCATTTTTTAATATTTCCCATCCCTCCCAAGCAAAGTCGTGTAATGCTGTGGTATTAGTGTTATGAAAACAGCAGGAGGAATCATTTTTCAAACTTCTAAATGAAAAATGTAATCTAATCATTAAAATATTTCATATCGTATTGCATATATATATACATCCCACGGTGCTGTGAGTTAAAAAGGTACGACTAGTTACAGCTTGAGATGGTTTTAGTCCAAGTATGGTAAACAGTTTTCCTTGCCCTCTTTAAGAAGCGAAAAATAGCCAAGCCCAGTCTTTGCAATCTGTGTGACTGTGTATAATTGTGCTTGTCTTTCTACTGCTATGTTAAGTACCTGTGTACAAAAAGTGAGAGTTTTACTAATTGATAAAGTGGAATACTATTAACAAACCCCCCTCCTTTCTATATGCCTGACTGTAATTGTGCCTGACACAATTTTACAAAAACGGGGAAGGAGACAGAGAACAAAAAAAAAGGCATGAGATTGTTGTGTAGAGACCCTTTCCCACTAGCAGCAGCGGTAAGGATCGGGCTAAGAAAGAGACATCAGGTGATTACTTTAACATTATGTTCATACGTGCCGCGATTGCTTCTCTGCCCGGATACTGCATAATTGACTGCACAGCGTTACCCAGGCACCACGTGGTATGAGCACAGACACTCTGACGGGAAAAGCACGGAGGCTCTGGTACTGAGACAAATCTTTTGGAAAAAAAACCCTCCTTGTAAAGAAGGATGGGGGTGACAAGGGGGAGCTGATTCTGTAAAGTGAATTTATTAATTGTGTTTATTACCTGGTGTAAGGTGAAATTCACTGTGAGAGGAGAGGTCACATAATGATCGTGCTCACTGCTGCCAAGGTATGGGCACTACTAGGGTGAACTGACTGTTTCGTCAAAACCAAAATCCTGCATGGATGTAAGCACGGAAAAAAGAGAGGTAGGGTAAAGCTAAGCAAAGAAATCTGAATATTGCTGTATATATCACTCTTACCACATTTCTTAGCTGAATCTTGGAAAACCACAATATTTCTTTTCAACTTAGAATCCACCAAATGCTCCTTCAGCATCCCCCAGCAATAGCATGGGCAGCTGCTTCTTTGGGCATGAAGGCTGTAAAACTGCAGTCTGAGAGGTGAAGGACAGTTGTGATTTTATTTTTAAAGAAATGATTCAAATACTTCTCTGGGAAAGGCGATACAAGAGCAGTAGATTTGTAACTGGAATTTCAGCCAGTTCTGTAGAGATAAGTTACCACTGATTTACAAACAGTAAAAACCTAATTTAACAGCCAGAGCCTAGGTTAAGGTAGGAGTAGAAAAAGTAATTTTGCTTGTGAACAGCACCATTAGTAGGGGAATGGTTGAGAGAATGAAGACGGGTTAATATTATGGGCTTTTTTACAGTCAGCATATTTTAACCTTTGAAGGCACTGACTCTGCTTATATTTGTACTGGAGCAGAACAACATGTGCTCCAAGGTGTTAGCTAAGCAAAGATTTGTGTAATCTCTGTCCATCAGTCAATGAAAAAATTTCTTACTGCATATTGAAAATGCAGAAAACTATTTCATGTACTGGCAGAAAGTACATAACTGACAGCCTAAATCCTTTCTACTTGGCTTTTTTTTTGAAATACACGAAGCTTTGATACTACGCAAAAAACTACAAAGGATTGCTTCCCAGAAGGAAAATATCTAGCTGAAAAATTGACTCATTGCTATTTCAGCCATGCATTCTTCTGCGGTATGGTATGTTGATAAAAATCAATCAGGTAATAAGCTCATGAATAGTGAGTCGATGGAAGCTGGTGGCAGCCTTGATGTTGATCAATAACGTCAAGATTTTGTAACAGGTTACAAAGTAATAGCAGGCTCTGCAGATGCTGCTGAATTAGCAAATCGACTGGATGTGACCACCACCAATCCTTTTTTCTGTTGGAGACTCCTGATTTTTCATATAAATAGCAAAAAAGAAGCCAATTAGTTGGTCATTGGGAGCAGTTTTATATGGAATTCTTCCTTTATACACTTTGAATTTAGCGTGCTGCTCTTAAATGAAAGATTTTGAATTTTTCAACACTTCTTTCTTTTTGGCAGTTTCAAAACTCTTCAGAAAATACAGCGCTTCAGAAATGCTTGCAAGGGCAGTAGACTCTTCGCATCTGTATTGATTCTGCAGGAAAACAGAAATACAATGATGATAATGTTTAGCTTAATGGCAACTGCAGAAATTGTGAGCTGACTGGACAGCTTGATCTGCAGGGGAAGACGTCAGCCGTCCACTTCGTTCTTTTTAAGGCTTCCTTTTAACCTCCTTTACAAAATACAAATCTCACTTTAAACTCAAATCTACTCCTATTTTCTTCCTAGATGCTTCTGTTCTCTGTTTTTTTACCTGGCGATGTTAAATAGTTGCAATGAGTCTAGCAACCGTTATTGATAATTTTAACCCATTGTGTGACAGCTGATAGCTCTCCCAGTGATTTTTCTAGAGTGATTTCTTAGATAAAGCTTTGTCTCTTAATGCTGAGAATGCATTGGCTAGTTTAAGAAATCAGCTAGAATGGTGAAAACGTGCAGTTCAGTTCAATTCAGCAGCCTGAGTTGCTGCTTGCATATTCTTCTGCTGTCTTAAGTGAGTGCAGCCATGATTAGCTGGAAAGACAATAAAATTCATATAAAGGATTGTTTTAATTCTGAACCTTGAAGTTCAAAACCAGCCAAAGACTGTTCTTAGCCCTTAATGTAATTTTTAATAATAAGAGCGATAGCTTATGGCCTTGCCACATTGGTTTGCCTAGCGGTTATTTTGTCAAGATAGGACCTGATGTATGAACCCATGATAGCTGGAAGGACAAAATTTTTTCTCAATCTGAAGGTGTACAAGCAAGATCAGTAGATCCTCTCTCTGTCTTGCAGGGCAGATCAGGTAGCTTGCCTTCCCAGCTGTGAGAAAAGACTTCTGGCTTTAGTAGGCTCTGGGTCAGATTCATAATCTGCATCTCTTATTTGCAAATTGGAATTACTAGTAGATATCTACAAAAAGAGAGCTGCAATAGAAAAAAGTAATTCATGTTAATAACACACTTTGAGGTTATTGCATTGAATAATTAAATTATGCAATTAAAAATATTCTTGTCTGTTTTTTTTTCGTTTGGTACAATCCAATTCCTCTTTTGCATGTTAAGATGACTGCGTTTGCCTTAAATTACTATATTTGCATTCATGTTTTTTTTTCCAAGCACTCTGACTGTACAATTTGAACAGTTCCCTTGTATTTCTGGCCACTGTCATGTTAGAACTGCTGTCTCTGTTGCTTTGTAGGTCACACACAGAGGTCTCTCCAGGTGAAATCAGTGGTATGTTTTAGTGATGTTCCCACTTTGCTAATGGTGGAGAAATGGGTTTTAGGTGTGTTGTTACTGGTCTGTTACTTTGAGCTCGTAGATCCCCGGCATTTTACTTCTATCCTCATCAAAAAGTCTTTCTGGACTTCAAAGCAGGAGGCCTCTTAAATTAACTTAGACAGATGAGAGAGTGGGATTGTCTTTAAGTTGTGCTGCAAATCACGCATTTTGTAGTGAAGTTTGAGACAAAATGACTTGAATGCAGATAATCCTCTGGTGTTCTTCCCACTGTTCTCCCATATGTGTCTCAGAGGACGTGTATGTTTCCTCACAGGTGACAAACTTGGCTAAGCAAATACCACAGAGGGTGTCAGCATTGTGTCTCAGTCACCTATAATTTAAATACTGTCACAGTACATAAATCGTAATGGGGAGATATCTGGATTTTAGTGAGGCTCAGATAGAGATTATCCAGGATAACCGTGCAATGAAGATGCACTGGTTGCATTAACCAAAAAATGTTCTAAATATGATACAGACTTTTTCTTTTTTTCAGGGAGTGTAAGTTTCCAGTTTTCCCCAACACTTTGGATTACGTTATTATTTAATAAGGACCCAGAGCTTGAATATCTATCTGAGCTGTGACATATTATGAATTTCCAGAACTGGCTGGTAATATTCTTGAAAAATACTGTTAAAATGAGACTTACCATTTTCTTGCTTCAAATGTGGCCTAGAAATATTGTGATAGCAGCCATTGTTTTGGTGTTTCTGCACTTCTTACCTGGGCTCATCTGGAAACTGACAGTGAAAACCCATTTGTTTCAGACCCTCAAGAGCAACTCCCCTGAAGCTCAGTTCTGGCAGGAGGTGAAGATTCCAGCAGGTTCATGGTTTGACCAAAGCAGTTTGTCCCTTCTTGTGTTTCTTTTAGAGAGAGAAAAAGGAAATCCTTGGACTTGAGCAGTACTGACTTTTTTATATATATATTTTATCGAGTTACTATATTCCTGCTTAACCAGGTAGTGCTTCAGTCAGTATAAGGGGTTGTGAGTGAACGCGGTTTCTATACATTATACAGCATACTTTTCACTCCGGAGCTTTTGTTGTGGCTGATATTGCACAGACAGAACTTATATGTGAAATTTGGAAACTGTGATAAGAAGCAGTGCAATTCACAGTGAGCATGTACTTGATTTGTATCATGAAGCCATTTTAAAAAGCTTTCCCGGCACAGTCGGGTTACTCTGTCGTGCATATTTGCGTGGCACTTCTGGAGCTGAAAGCCTGCCCCTGTTTTCACATCTCCGGCAGCTACAGAACAGCCAAAGGACTAATCCCGAGGCCCTGCCACCAGTGTAATAAGTTGGCTGTCTGAGACGTGTGTGGCTGGTAACTCGTATTCCTGACTGGAAATCAGATCGTATCCAGAAGAGTTACTGAGGCCTTGCTCTAGGACATTATGGAGCCACTTGGTTGTAGAACATTATGATTGTTGTTGCTTGAATTACAAAGCGTGCGTGCAGTGCAATAGCTCATTTCGATAAAACTGCTGAATTTGTTTGTTCTGCTGATCTAAGTAAGTCCCGTAGAAGAGATCTTGCTGGATCTGTGCCGGCAGGGCCAGATCTTGCTCTCTGCTGATATATAGTCTACAAGTCTTCAGGTTCCCAATACTTGAATAAATACTTGAATGCATACTTTTTGTTTTCCATTCTCTATCCTCTCAGTAAAAACCGAATGTCTTCTCCAAGGGCCAAGAAATTTGGCTATGCGTGAGAGGAGTACCCAAATGCATTGCTTAGTTAGATCAACCTCCCAAATCACACTGTTAGGTCCATCCAGACTGGAATCGGAGGAATTTTCTTGGGTTCTGTGTAAACTTCCTGCCAGATGGTATGGAAAGTCTGGATAGTGTGTGAGCTTGATGGTTTCCTTGAGAGGTAGATTAAAGTGATAATGGTATGTGCCATAGGACTTCCTGGTGTCTTTGAGCAGCTCTCAGTAACACTTATGTGCTTTGTTTAATGTTGTTTAAAAAAATCTCTCCTCTTATTCCTTGGCTTTTTCATTTCTGCCAGCAACTTCTTTAATCTAGAGGAGGCAAGAATGTGTTTACCCTCTCTTTTTTTTCCAAGAAAAGGGGCAGGATAATCATGTAACTTAATGTTTACATAAATTAGTATTTTAACTATATTATGATAACATTTTATTTATACAACTGTTACTCAGCTCCTATTTTCAGGAGGAAAGTAAGTGGAATATATTAAGGTAATTTCCATACTTTGTAGAAAATTCTCTCAGCTCCTGCAGTAAAACTCTCTTCTCCTTAGTGGAAATATAATTTTTATGAGTGGGCATCCTCCAGGAAAATACTAATGTAATATTTTTTCAAGAACGGTGCCATTAGCCGGTTCATGTTTTAGTTACAGCGTGCATGACAAAAAGGGAAAAACTTTACTGTTGTTTTGTCAGCTATGATATTAATAGGGCATTTCAGCTTTCCTGACTTGCTCTTCATGAGCTGTTGCTGAAATTTCAAGGCTGAGGATCATTTCACTGGTATTACTTGCTATTCAGTATGTCCTGAGATGGACTATCATCTCAAAGTAAAGACTTTGGAAAATCTAGTATTTGACTCCATGATGTCTGGGTCTTCCTTGGCCTCCTACAAGGCTCTGGATATTTGCTTTTTGTCTCTCCAGTGATCTGACACAGAAAGGAATGGTAGATGTATTATACGTTTAAGTATTGCTTAAGTATCTGTAGGCTGTTGAGTGAAAATAACACACCTATTCATAGGCTGGCATTGCATTTGATCAAGATGCTACTTAGTCACACACCTATTCTTAATGGAGTTTGGGATCCTGCCATATTTTGCATCATTTGTTACTTGATTGCAATAAATTTATCCTCTTATTCCTTTAAGCTATTTCAATTATTTATTAATCTGTGTATTGCTTTAAACAGCTTAGCAATAGCCTGCATAAATACTCAGTATAATTTTCTCCTGTAACAAAGCCGCCAAATCCTTGCAATAGATTGCCCAACTGTTACCCTGCAGTGCCCCAGCTGGCTCACGGCCTTTCAACATCCGTCCTGCCATGCTAATTCAGGTTGCCCTTCCAAACCCAGAGACATCGGGTTTGGAAACACTGCACAGCGCTTCAGCTTTAGAATTTGAGAAATAGCGTATCGGGTTTTTGTTTATTTCTGATTTCTTTTTTCAATTACAGGATTTTGCACTTATGAGACAGTAAGCATAAAGGAAAACCTGCTTAAACAACTTCCACATTCAACAGTTTAATAGCATGACTGTTTGTCTAAGGCAATTCCTGAGTACCTTTTACATCTTGAGGGAAATCCTCAGGGCAGTCGTTGCAATTATTCCCCTATGATATCCCAGTTCCAGACCAGGACAAGGTGTAAGTGGAGCCTGATCAATTTGAAGAGTCTGGCCCTGTACTTCGAGATGTAGCTTTAATTTATACTAGAAAGAAATTTGCATTCCTCACACCCCAAGTCTGCGTACTGAACAACTGTTCTGCTCTTTTCTCCCTCCCTAGCTGCACGCCCTATCTCTCTTAAACAGGACACAACCCTTTTGCATCTTCTCTCCTTCTCTACCCCAGGCAATATCACACCTCACCTCTCCCAAGCAGGACACAACCATTTTCTTCCCTTTTCACCCTGCCCTCCTTTCCACTATCTATTTCCCACAGCATACGCCACCTCTCCCAAACAGGACAGAGCCCTTGTGCCCCTTGTCCTCTGCCTTCCCTGCATATTGGGACCAGCTCTCCCAACCAGACCACCATACTTCTGTGCATCTGCTCCTCTTTTCAATCTCATGCCTTTCTCCCAGCTAAATGCAATCTGAGTTTAATTATATTCTTTTTTTTTTAAAAAAAAAAAACTGATTTGATTTATTCTGGTTATGCAAAGAGAGGAGAGAGACTTTCTGAATGTAAAGCCTTTATTATATACGGTACAGTGATAGGTAAGGGAGTACATTAGCATACTCACTAATATCTTGAAAAGGATGGTTTTTTGCCTTGTTTCCCCACCAAGGTTCCAGGGGCATTGTACTAATTCTTGTTCATCTAAGAAAAAATCCTGCATCCTTCTGAACTTTGATTACATTAAAATAATAGGCTAAGAATTTAGTAATTCCATTTGATAATTTGCGATACCTTCTATTGAAATAAACCTCATGATTCATTTGGGGAATGACAACACGGCACTTTCATCCTAGTCTGCTCTGGAGATAGGGGAACTCACAATCTGCTTAACGGACATTATAGACTGAGACCGGAGTTTTCTGCATCCCTTCTACTGAATTGCATGTGGGTCAGGCTTGCCATGGTGTGGTGAGGTGCTTAAGAGGATTTCAGTTAAGCCTGACCATCCTCAGCTCAGTCAAGCTGAAGGAAAGGGGCCGAAGCAGCTAGCCAGGTCTTGAATCTTTGCGCCCCAAATTCACTTTTTTGCACCACACAGGTTACCCCAGCTCTGCCCTTTAGCCTGCGCTTCACAGTCCCCTAAAACATGCACAGCCCCACCAGCAAACTTTTATGTGGAAACCTGCACATTGTCCCCCAGATGCCGCCTAGTACTACCTCTGCACAAAGCCACCCTGTCCTCCAGGCAGCCAAAATGCTCCAAGGCAGCGTTACGGTTGCCTGCACAGCACAGTTGTGTCGGCATGAGCTAAAGTAGAGCTGGGTTTGAAGGCTGGATGTGAGTGTGACATTTACAAAGTGATCAGGTTCTTTCTGGGAGAAGAGCAGGTGCAGGACCTGATTAGGGATACAGAGAGAAGCTGCCCTTCTGTACTCTGAAGATAAGGCAAATGAGTGGACTCTGTATGGGTGGGTAAAATCTTCTGGTCACCTTGCTTCCTCCTCAGTTCGGATGCTGCAAAAAACCTACAGGTTTGGGACAGGGTTAAGTACCTCGTAATCATAACCCCAGTGCATTTTTACCCGAAGCCTGCAGGCAGCCTGGAAGTCTATCTCAGAGTTGTGCCAACCTCTTCACTCTTACGAGGGTGTCTTCTTCTCCATGGCGAGTGGTTCTGGCACATGAAGAGTGATTGCTCCATTATGCTTGATATGGCTTTTCATTTTACTTTCTTCATAGTAATATCCAAGCACAAACCTGAAATGATGGATCTGCTATCTGCCGTTAACAGCTCAGCCTCATCACTCTCTTGGGGAAAATCGTGCCTTTGCAGTAATGCTTTGTTTTAATAGGGTTTTGTTTTTCCTTTAATAGGGTCTTGGTTTTATTTTATATATATAAACCAAACATACATATACTTGTATGTATAAATCTATGTAAATGTACTTTTTTTTTTTTTTTTTCCAGAGAAGGCAAGGCTCAAGAGGAATGTCTTTTTGAAAGATGGAGGGGTGGAGGATGGTAATATTTCAAGTGGTTCTTGGTGGGTGCAAGAGTTCATTCTTTAGCCTCAGGCTCTGTCCTGAAAATGATATTAACAGGTGGGCTTTATCCTCACAGTGAAAATTGTCACTTTATCTGAGGAATGGAGGTCTGGACTGCAGTCTTTATGTGTTATACAAATGCATGAGAAACTACGCTGTCCCTCCCATCTGCTTTTAAAGAACAAAAAAACCCCTGGAATTATTGTTAAAAAGTCTAGGCCCTTGATAACCATCATCAGCTGGGATGCTGCCAGTGGTCAAAAAGTTACCCGCTAGCTCCATCGGTAGGCTGACTTTTGACTCCAATATCAGTTGAATGAGTTCTGAAAAACAAGGCAGGTCTGCGTTTGAGGTGTTAGCTACCTGAGAGTGAGAAAAGATTACTGTAATATTTTAAAAGAAGTGTTTCCTATCTGCCCTCAGACATTGTAATTAACCTGTACAAGGCCAGAACTATGTTTTGTAAATAAGTGGAGAGCATCTGAGCCGTTAGTAGACTAAGCCACGTATCTACTTTACAAGCAGTCATGTAGCACCTAGTGCAGCATCTCTATGTAGAGACTTTAAAGCTCTTCATTTTAAACAACAGTTGTGTGATCCGTAATTGCAACATACTGCTGTAAACTATCTTTACCATACTCTGTTTTACCTCTGTGGCTGCTCGTTCCTCGGTGGGCTCTGAAAGAATAATTCAAGCAAGTTTCAGTTATTGTTGCTTTGCACTTCTTCAGCACAATAATGTGCCTTGTTACCAGGTTAGCAAGCACGCCCTGCTCCCTCCTTTTTTACAGAAGAAGATTGAACAGGTCCTAGAAAGTGCCTTCCAAATCGTGTAGTAGTCCCTGCATCTTCTGGTATTAATAACATTCCCTGTTCATTTCCATTTTTTTTTTTTCTCTGTCAATCTCTAGCTTTGCGATCACACTCGGAGACCTTTTTGTAACTCCTGACTTGGGCACTGCTTTCAGTCCATTCCCTCTGGAAGTTATACTGTGTGCATATGATACCATATGTACATGTAACACTTTTATATTCACTGGAGATGAAGCTGCAGATCTGACCTAGACTGTCTGCACTAACTATAATGCTGAAATTGCTTATAATTATCTACAAGTGGAAGTGTGAAATTACAGGATTCATAATTTGCATCACACTGGAAGGGCATATAAAGTCAGTGTAAGTGTAATGAGAAAAAATCAATAGGTTTTTTTCCTTTATGCTTAAGAAATATGTTTTACTTTTAGCTAGACCATTTTGTATACTGTGTTTTGGACAAGTGAATGGAAAACAAAAGATGGCATCTGTGCATCTCTGAAGTTCTGGAGAGAAATGAAATGCAGACAGCTCTGCTAGCTTGGGAAGTTTCACAATTGCATAGATAGTTTTGATAGGAATTAAGATACGATCTGGTACGTAAGAAACATTCAGCATGCCTTTGTATCTGCTTATCTGTCCTCCTGTAGAATCTTTTTCCTGACACTACCTCCCTGAAACCCCAAGCCACGCTCACGAGTCTCATGCAAATGCGTTGCCAAACTGTGCGCTGCTCCGTGGCTGATGGGTTTCGGGAAGGGGAGGTTGCAGCCAGAGCCAGCCAGCTCTTCTTAAAAAGACTAATAATTGTGCAGTTTTTTCTGGTTCTACCTATCCATTGCTAGTGAAGAAAAGCTGTATGGTAGGGAATAAAGATGGGCCAAAGTCAATGAGGCAGATGAGGGTGTATACAGAATAGGGAACAGATGAGCGGTGAAGCCCTTTCATACATAGGGATGAATCTCCTCAGACCCACAAAATACAGACTTTATTTAGTATTCCAGACTGGGCAGTGGCACTCGGGTCTGAGACTGACTTCAGCTTCCTGTTTTATTTAAATGAGTGCCCATGATTGTGTGGGATGAGGGGACACTGTCCCCCCAGACACGTGTGTGTGTGCAGGGGGAGAGAGGCCCTGAGTGTGCAGAGGCAGGTTTAGACTGCATGCACGGACGGGGCAGGCATGGCACTGGTTCCTGCATGAGCAGGTGGCAAGGGATCCTGATGTTTCTAGGGGTTTACATGGGGACAGACAGGGGCCGTGCAGCTTCCAACTCGCACAGAACACCCTTGTGTTAGGGATGGGCAGGGCTGCCATGGGGCAGGGGAGAGCAGAGCTTGCTGCAGGTGCTTGGCAACTCTTCCAGGATGCTCCTGTGATTTTAACAAATCTAATTGCCCCCAGCACAGCCCTGCTGCATACAGCTGTACATTTGCATGCTGGTCCACAGCAAGATGCGCCCCATTAGTACGTTTTTCTTGAGTTACCTAGTCTTATGAATCCCACTTGGATTTTTGAAGAGGCCATGGACTTCCTGGAGATCTGGGTTAAGGAAACAGCCCAATTATGCCGTAACCACAGACTTTTCATAATGGCAAAAAACACAGGTGTAGATCAAAGGCAGTGATGGAGAGGCACTAGACATGCGCCAGTGCCAAAACAAAGGGGAAAAAAGCCTGCGTAAGAATTACAAACACTGAAGGAGATCAACATCACAGGGAAGGAGATCAGCATCGCCTCTGTCAGTTCATCTCCTATCAGTACCTGCCATCACAAGCTGGGCAGATCCTACTCTACAAACCACCTCAGGCACTCCATGGCTGGCTCTGAGGGTGCCTCCCCAGCACAGGCAGCCGTGCCTCCACCATCTAGGGTGCCACACAAAAATGCACGAGGCCTCCCCCATGGACAGGCACACGGCTTTCCTTCCAGGCAGCACCTAAAGGGAAAAACACAGATGGGGCAGACACCGAGGCCTGGTGCCTTGCAAAAACCAGCCAAGGAAACAATAAGCAGAAGACTCAGCATCTTCCACTAGTGGGTCCCAAAGGAAAAGGTAAGCCAAAGTTAAATTAGGATGCCTGATGCAGATGGGTATTTGCTCTCATCTGCTTGGTAAATGATGCCCTGAATATGAAGGATGAAGTCAGAGACCCCTCTGTTTTCTCCCCTTGGTTTGTGAAAGTGAGGAGTTCATCACAGCATATCAAGTGGCTGAGTCATGAATCAGAAGACTTTAGCAGCAGATTATAGCAATAGAAAATAAAATTAAGCACTTCACTCCAAAACTGTTGCCTTCTCTGAAATAGGGACTTTTCAGGATGCTTGGGAGTCTTCTTTACTTATACTGCACAATTAAATATTCAGCATTTCCTGCTAAATTTAGGTTTATTGAAGTAAACAATGATGCATAAGAGCAGAACTGGACAATTCCATTTTTAGGTATTAATAATTCAGAACCATATTTGAAAACAACAGAGGGATATATACAATACATCATAGAGGTTTTTATTATATCCACCCACTGCCTCTCCACCCACACAGAGATCTGATACTGTTTCTACTTGGAAACAATGTAGCATCATCATATCTTCAGCTTGTTTAAGTGTACAGATATACAGGATACATTTACAAGAATGCAGTGTGTTTTGTGCGGCTGGATGAGTCATTCTTTTTTCCCTGCAACCAAATCAGCCTGTTATTACTTAAAGTCAGCGTTGACAAACATTCATGCTTAGAATAACAGAAACTGTGTTTATCAGATTACGTGGAAATAGAGAAAACTGCATTCTACAGTGTTGAAAATACTCTTCTTGGATAAAACTCTGCCACTGAGCTCTCCATTTTAGTGTTACTTTTAAGATCTGATAACTTTTGTTTATCACATTGTCATTACTTACCTTGCTGTCACTTCAGGGCATGTGAAAAGTTTTTTGCTTTGGGAGCTATCTGATAAATTCCTTGTGCAATACTGTGTGTTACCTGTGTGGTCCCTGTCACCGCCTCTGACGCCAAAGCAGCCACAGCACAAAGAACTACGTGGAGTGTGTGGAAGGGGCAGGAGAAGAAAAAGAGAGATGGCGGTGCATCTGTTGGGGATATATTTTTACTCCAGTCTAGAGTTGTGGTTTTATTTAAAGACTGATACCTTAGCTGGCTTTCAACAACTTTAAGATTGATTTAGCTCAACTGAAAGAGGTTTCAGGGTTTTTTACTTGCCCATGGTGCTGAGCAATGCCTGCAGAGACATAAGTATCATTCCTGCCCCCCCTACTTGGGACTCCTTCACTCCAGCTGCCACCCCCAAGATGCACAGGGCTGAGGAGATGCCGATTTCACCTTTCTGGAGATCAATCTAAATGCTGTTCCATAGACACTGAATAAGAGATTCAACAAGAGAGTTAATAACATAAGGAGCCAAATTCAGCCTGGAGGAAGGAGATGAATTTCCAGCAAGTAAATTCCAGCAAGGGGCCAAATTAGGCGGAGACCTAAGATATACTTCAAGTGAAAGAGGTAAACAGCTCAGTCCCTTCAATGAAATTGTTTCAGGTTTATCCAAGTGAAATGAAGACCAGAATTTGCCTGGAGGGAGCTTGCTTTATTTCATAGCTATCTAGTTATTTTTCTGCTGCCCAGACCATCTGTTCCACTGGTGGGTATGTCATCATTCGCACACCCACTGAATGCCAAATTAATCCAAGTCACACAGCTTACACCTCCCTTCTGACTTAGACCAAACTATATTTTATTCCAGCATAAAATAGACATCAGAGCTAAGTTTGCCTCACTCATTTCTGAGGAGGAAAGGCTGAGCTTTGGGGCTGACTCTGATCCCCTAAGCAGGTAGTAGGTCCCACCACAGCTCATCAGCGCTGCACAATAATGGATACTCAGCAGGAAAAGGGATGCAGAAACAGAGCAAGGACACAGCCACGCTGCCAGACCCCTGTCTCACCCTCCCAAGATCTGCATCTTTGGGAAACTATGAGTCTTTGTATCCAGTAACTCTCAAATGGATTTGAAAGAATCTTCTAAGACTAAAGAGAATTTTTGTGCCAGCAGCCTGCTGTGGCAACAAGTTACAAAGCTGAACTGTAGTTTGAAGAGTTACCTCCTTTTACTTTCTTCGAAACTATCACTATTGATTTCATTTGATGTTATATTGGGAGGCAGCAACCAGTTACTCACCATTTACGTCCTTCTAGACACTTAAGATTGTTCAGATTTTTATTGTGTGCCCTCCCTGATTTTCTGTTCTCCCAGACAAAGGCTCCTGGTCTCATTGGCCATTTCTCACATCAAAACCGTTCCAGACTTTGGAGCATCTTTGTTTTTTCCCACCCACTTTTTTGAGCTGGGAGGATGGAAACAGAACAGTACATGCTATTCAAATGCAGTCACAGTGTGAATCTGTACAGTGACATCACGATATCCTCTGGTTTGGTCTTCCTTTCTTTCCTAACATTTGATTTGCTTTTTTAAATGCTACTGAACACTGAGCTGACATTTTCATAGACGTCTCTATCATAACCTCAAGATTGCTTTCCACAGCAGCAACAGCCATTTTGGAGCCTATCATCGCATATGTATAGTTGGGCTTTTTTCTCCCATGTGCATTACTTTACATTTATCAATATTGAATTCAGCTGCCTTTGTATTTCCAAGTCATTCTATATTATGACATCCCTCCTCAGCTTTTAGCAGTTGGCTTTAAATTTACTTCTTTGAATAACTTAGTATTGTCAGCAAACTTTGTTACTTCATCTTGTCCCACTTTCCAGGTCACTTAGGACTAGATCAGTCAGTGCATTCCTATGAGACTGCACTGGTGAACTTCCTCCACTGATTTATCCTTTGTGTCCTATCTTTTTAACCATTTATTTCTCCGTGAAAGTACCTTCTTTTTATCCCATTGCAGTTTAGCTTCTTTAGGTTTGGGTTAGCTTTGTCCCACTGAAAATGCAGCTTAATGACTTTGAGAGGAACTTGAACTTTGGTTGTATCCGAAAACAAGTGAGTGGGACGTTATGAAGATAGGACAAAACTGAGTAATTTTAGTCACAATTCAGAAAATGCCATCTCTCCCAAAGATCACGAAAGGATGCCCGGACAAACTGCTGCTGCACAAGCATGCCCTGAGGACGTCCATAACTAGAGATGCACACAGACATTTACAGTAACAAAGAGCACACCTGTTTGCAAAGATCTAGGTTTGCACCACGTTTTATTTCAGATTCACTGGGATGTGCCTGAGCTTCCTGGCAGTAAAGGAATATAATTAGCTGTGCTCTGGGGGGTGGATTTGTTCGTCTGAGTTGATGTCAAGTGTGAGGGAGACTGTGGCCTGCAGAGATGAGGTCACTGAAATGTGTGGTTGGGAGACAACTGTGAGAGCTGCTGGCAGATTTGCAAACCCAGGAGGAAAACAGTAACGATGGCCTTGGGAAGAAAGGGCAGTGGAGGCAATTACTGAGTGAGACATTTCACAAGGCAGTTCTGCCCTGACCGCCAGAGCAGCAGTGATTTAATGTTAGGGGCGGTCAAACTAATAGCAACAAAAGATATTTAAAAATACTGAATTGTGAAACTGAAGGGTAAACGCATAACTGTCACATAGGAGTCATTCTTACAAGATGTTGCTGAAAGGATTATTTCACCAGAGCTCAAATTTAGCATGGGCTAAAATCAGCTCGCCTGGTGGCAGGTCTGTCTTTTCAACTCTGCTACTGATGTTGCAAAACAGCTTTCTCTAGTGATCATTCCTATCCATTCGCCGTGTCTCCCTGCCTAGTCCTAAAATGCTTTTTGATACGCCTGTTCATCCACTAAAGGCTATAGACCTTTCAGGCAGCTTTTTTTCCTTTCCTTGAGAAAAAAAAAGTTCTGTATAAGTTTTCATCTTTTACTTTAAAAACCGTGGAGCATTGCAAGCATTCAATTCTTCGACATCCTCAACTGAAGGGGCTTCATCTCCCAGTTCCCTGGGCTTGTGAAAGTTGGCCTTTTGCAGGGAAGAACCTTAGTTCCACCTCTCTTTCTATCTAACTTAAAAAGTAGGTCATTCCACTTAAAATGTTGATAGATTAAAAATAAAATGTCACCAGAGCACAGCAGGATTGAACTCCCTGAACTGGAGTGTGAGTCAGGGAGGGTTAACAGTGAGTAAGGCAGGGGGAGGCTAACTCATTTCTTGTAAACGAACGGGTGTCTGGCAAGAAGCCGTTGTAACGTGTAGCAGAAAGCTTCGAATGAAACTCGATGGCTGAAAGGTGGGTTGTAAAGCAGAGACATGGTCAGTGCTGAGGCAGGGAACCTCGGCACAGGTGTAAAATGGCCTCCCAGGGCATGGCAGCTCCGGGGCAGCTGTAGCACAGACTGTAGGGGGTGGACAGGGAGACACCAAAACAGTCCCTTGGGTGCAGGTCTGAGAGGCAGAGCAGTGACTACTACTTCTGAGCCCAGGAAATGGGAATTTTTTTGATTCAGAGAGTCTGTGGGTGACAAGGAAGGTAGTCAGAAGGCGACTGGAAACCCAGGGAGGGGAAAGGCGGGGAATTCCTATCCCTGGAGATGCAGGCGGGCATGACGCAGCACCTCAGTGCGGCACCAACCCTTCCGACGGCAGGGCTGGGTAGCTGTGCCATGAAGGAGCAAAATACGTGTGTCTCAGAGAGGGGCCGCATCAGTGCCATGAGCGACTGAGCGTGATCCGCAGCCAGTGAGTACGGCCGAGCATGGTCAGAGAGTGCGGAGGGAGATGCAGCAAAAGACCATCAACATGCCCAGATGAGAGAAAAATCTCTGAGAACAGCAATTTGGTACAAAAAAAAATGGTGCCAGAGGCCCCTCCAGCCCTGCCCGTCCGTGCCCGTCCCCCGGGGGCTCTCTCCGAGCCCGGCGCCCCGCATCAGCTGCCGGGGCCGTCAGCCCCCGGCCCAGCGATGCTGCTGCAGGGCCGGACTCCGTCTCCTTACGTCCCAGCCCAGACTGGGCCAGTTCCCAGAGAGGTGTCCGGGGCTGGGGCTGCCCCAGGGCAGGGGGTGGGTCAGGCCGTGACTGCCCGGCCCTGCCCTGCCAGACCCCCATGGGGAGCTCCCGGCTGGGTGTGTGCGGATGCGGGAGTCACGTCTGGTCAAGCGACTGTATGGGCACACTGCAGCCGGGGCCGGGAGCCAGATTTTGTAGCACCTGGTCTTTGCGACCGTGGCAATGCCGATTCGTTGCCCCTATCACGTTTCTCAAGCAGGAGACAGAAGAGGTTTTGTGCGAGTCAAAAAAAACCCTGGGGTTGATTCCTGCCAGTGTTAAAGCATATGGCTGCACCTGTGTGTTTCGTCTCCCTGTTACCCCTGAGGAGGACCCTTCCTGCTCCTCTCCCCACTATAGCTTGCCTCTGGTGAGTGCTGGTGACTCCGAGATTGGGAAATTTGGTAGGTGTCTGTGGAGAGTCATGGGGTTACACAAGGTGCCATCTCACTCTACAAGAAATACAGGGATAAACAGCAATCCCTGATATCCATATGTTGTGCAGACAAAGACACAGAGCTTTCCTAGAGCCTATGGAGCTGGGATAACAGTGCAGGCATGGTGCTCCAGCCTGAGGAGCTGACTGGAAGACACTGGAGTACAGGCACAGGACGATATTTCAAGAGCAATCTAACAGCTGTCTGTCTCCAGTCCAAATATTAGACTGAACAGACTTTTTTTGTTGATAGAAAGACAGGTATTCAGCTGTCTAAGTCTTTCATATAAGGCTGAATAAAACGTCTTGAACAAAAATATTTGCAATTATTTCACGTTTAAAGTATTTGTGTCCCTTTGGTTAGCTAGCAAGTTGTGTAAGACAGCAGGCAGAGGAGTTTCTTGGGGTAGACTTTTTGTTAGACCTTTCTGAGCGAAAACACAGAATGCAATAATTTCCCACTGCAAAATGGCCTTGAGCATTTTTTGTCAGCTTTGTTTATTCCTGCTCAGGTATCACCAGTGTTCCTCACTGGCTGAAAGGACTCGAGAAGCAGATTGACATAGTGGAAATTCAGTCAAGCCAGGTGCACGTGCCTGCAAGAGAGGTGATGAATCCTGTGTTGCAGGGATAAGCGAGGTCAGGATTCACAAGAGAGAACCATGGACTGAGAGAACCAACTACTGCTGAGCCATGGACATGCTGGTCCTGTCACACTCTCCTTCAGCCTGAAGATGGTCCTACAGTTTGCTCTAGCCTGGACTAACTGCCACTGGATTTTTCTGGGAGCATGGGGAGGAGGTGAAACCTGTCAGTTAGATTTTGCAATGGGTACTTGTTCTTAGAAACCTGTTAGCATCTTCTTATTTTCTTTTCATTGAATTTGGATGCCACTTAAGAGTTAGTAATATCTATTGCCCCATTAAGAAGATAGACCCTTTTTGTTGAATAACACCCTCACTTCCTATAGAAAAAAGCAGTATGGATGGTATCTCCCTAGTGTGAATTCTGTGATTTGTGAGAGAAATTTACAGCTATGTTGGAGAACGATGTGCAAAAAGAGATCAAGGCTGTCTTACGATCAGTGCTGCAGCCTAAGCATTAGGCAGCCACTTCAGGGACCTGATCCACAATGCTGCAGGCAACAGGTTTGTGTCTCCTTGAGGAAGACATTTTTATATATCAGGGATTCTTTGGGGAAAATAAAAAGAAAATGCCTGTGGACAGAGAACTCTAAGCCAGGAGTCCTCAAAGTTTTATTAAAGAAGGGCCTTCAATGGCCAGAACATCTGTCAGCTGGTGTCATAAAAGATGGTGCAGCCTTTATGTTCAATAGATGTAACATTGAAAATGGACCTTGGGAAAGTTTTCATGTAAAATTTTCCAGGGGTATATGGTCCTAGGGGTTAATAAAGTCTCTTTATTGTCTAATGATGTTTACGTGCTTCAAATTGGCTAATTGTGGGTTTCATCCTAAGCAATGCTAGACCACTGAAAGCAAGCAGTGCTTTTGCAACTCTTACGTTATCAGCACTCTTGTGCTTCTGGACAGACCAAAAATGGAAAGAGAATTGCAAATTTTTTTTTGCAATAAACATTTCAGGGCTCTGCAAGCTGATTCTCAGTGGGTGGAAACAGGTAGTAGTGCAGAAAATAATCTCCTGCTGGTAAACTGAACAAATGTAAATGTTGATGCAGAGTACAAAGGGTTTCTGTCAAATGTAGACCTGGTACCTGCGATAGAGATGGCGGCACAGCAGAGCAGAGCTGAACTCCATCCCCGCAGGTTTGCCGTCTCTGACAGAAGCCCAGTATCAGAAAATTCATCTGTAGAAAGCGAACAGAGTAGCTTTCTGTCCCCACTTCAGTTTGTGTGTGGGCTAATAAGACTGAAGGGGAAATTATGCGACTCAAGCACAATATGGAGCTGCCTGACAGATTGCAGACAGATGTAAGCTTGCTTTGCCTGTGCACTGCACTGACTGAAGTTCAGCTAATATATTCTGTTTCTCCGTCAGGCTTACCGCATCAAGCTCAGCATTGTGCTGATAATGCAGTCACATGGCTTCTGCATCCGAGCTGGCTCGCTTCCTGCCAGCTTGAAGTAAACTTGCATCTGTCTTCGAAATACGATGTAGACATAACCTTGTAACAGGCCAGCACTTCTCAGCCTGCATAATGTGGAGCTGGGACGTGCTCAAAGCGGGAGGGAAAGGATCAGAGGTTGTCTCAAACTCTTTGAAGTAGAAGGGATTTGAAGATACGTGGTAGTACATAGGCAACCTGGAAGGGGTTACAGTGAGTGGGAGCAGATGGTAGCTTGACTGACAAGTGGAGATGCTGAGCATCTAAGAATACTAAACTAACTGGGTCCCTGGAAGCAGAAAATTGAAGTGTGTATTTCACATAGGCTTGTTACTATGACTATTCCCTGACTAGCGGATTACACCCGTGTGTGACAGTCCCTATTTATTCCCTACTTGTGATACAGAGCAACCAAGCAATTTGGTTACTGCCATGCTGGTACGGATGCTTTGAGATCTTTCATTTGGGCACAAGATGTCATTTTGTCATAAAAATGGAGATATTGATTGCTCCATAAATTATACGGATTATAAGTCAGAGCATAGCGGGGACCAGTGAGATGGCTAGAGAATGTCAGAAAGAATATACCCACATACTTCGGAGGACGAGAAAATTTAACTCTTTTGTTTACAGTATTAGTCAATATTCCTGTATGCACCCACAGTTAAGTTCTTTTTACTTCAAATTTGAAACTTCAAGTAGGAGCTTTTTGGTTTAAACTCTATTTTTTAAAAACTGAAATAGAGAGCAAGATTCTAATCTTCTTTCATGCTCTGAGTGCCCTATTCCACTATAAGCCCTATTTATTTTATGTTTGGAAGAGCTACCCATACAGCACAGTTACCATAAAGATAAAAATATTAGACAGACTCAAATTTCTCCTTTTTCCTATACAGTACACATCATTCCTATAAAATGCAAATGGATTTTTCCACATTGTCTTGTCCTAATATGTAAATGTATATTCTTTCCGGTACAATAGAGATGCTTTGCTAAGCTTAAGCAGATTTTGTTCAGTGTCAAAATGTGTATGTCCTCCACTTTCAGCTAATTTTCCAGAGAAAAAGGTGTAATAAGTGTAAACATTTATAATCCTAACAATTGATGGAAATGAAAACAGCAATTTGTGCTACAATAAAAGTGTGTGTGTGTAGAACCTAACCACTGGTGAGAATATTAACTTATTCACTCAAATTTGTATAGTAACAAAGACTGACACAATTTAGCAATCATTTTATTTTTATAAGGTAATTATAAAGTTGCAAATGTAGTGATTTATAGGACCCTATATTTAGTCTTGTGTTTAGTTCGCCATTTACTGTTTAAAATTAATACCTTCCATGCCTCATAAAACTTGTACACAATTAAGCTTTCTCCAGGACCTTCACTCACTGACTAAATTTCCCCTGCCCTGGTTTCCACTATGGCAGGATGGGCTCCTATGCCGTTTGCTATTCTGAGATTTCTAACGTAGAGATGCTGAATGTTTTTACTTTCAGGTGTGTCCTGGTTTCGGCTGGCGCTGAGTTAGTTTTCCTTTTTAGCAGCTAGAAGAGCTCTGTGTTTTGGTTTTAGCCTGGGATTTGCTATGAGAATAATGCTGATAGTTGCCAGCCAGGCTAAACCATGACAATGTGACTCTTGTAACCTAATGTGTTGCTTAAACTAAAGGACCTTTTCAATGAATAAAAGACTATAGTGTATCAGATTTCTATGAAGCAAACACAGGTGGTTTGGGACCAAGAAGAGCATTCAGGTAGTGTAACTCTTGGGTGCTCTGCCAGATTGCTTATTACATTAAACTTTTCTCTTATTTCAATTTTTATGAAACTCTTGAAGATAAAGATCTAACTTGAGATAACTTCTCTGAAAACCCAAAAGGACTTCTGAAGACTCTGGTGATTTTCCACATCATTTATAAAGCAAAAACTTGCTTTTAATTTTTGTTTTAATTTCCTCAAGCCTCTGTTGTGGTGTCTTAAGCATAGTAATGCAAATTTATGTTTTCAAGACTTCAAAACCACAGCATAATTAGCGGTGTTTTCTAACCAGCTAAACAAGTCACATGCTACCTGATTACTGGAATGATTGTTTTTCCACTTAAGAGAAAGAGTGAAGGGTCCACAGTTTTGTTGCACAGAATTTTCATCAGCCAGTAAATGGACAGACAGCCTGGTGTGTTGCAGCAAGGCAGATCGTAGTAGCATTTTGCTGTGTTGAAGGTGTGATCCTGCTTCTCCCTAGGAAGTTGCCGTCTACAGCCAGTTGCCTTTCTGAGCAGCGAGAGATGGATGTTCTGTAGAAACACTTTTAAACTTTTAATAATCTTATGTCAAGACCACTGTAAAAGCAGAGCATTTATCCCCTATTATTTCAGTTAAGAACTCCACTCCCTCCTCAGTGGATACTCCAGTGTTTAACTGCCATTAACCATTAGAAACATTTTCCTAAAGGTCATCTCAAATCTCTCATGCTGTAGCATAAACCCATTACATTTTCCTCATGTCTTCAGTCATATGGAAATTAATTCATTCAGGTTATTTTGCCATAATGTTTTAAATATTGAAAGACTTCTTATATCCTCCATTTTCTAGACTAACCAACCCCATTTTTCCGTTTATCTCATAACTCCTCTTCTCGCTTTCCCTAGACTTACTTCAGATGATCTCCATCTTTCCTAAAGCGTGTGGTATGCACAGCTGTACACAGAACTCCGGTTGAGTGCTTATGTACACCACCCCTGTCTCTACAAGACTGTGTCTTTGTTCCTGAGATATTCAGCTCTGAAGTTACATCAGTAAAATACATACCTGCATGGCATAATATAGAATACATAACAAAATATACATAGGACAGCAAAGTAAGGTTCTGTAGGAATCTTCATAGTAGGGATTTTCTACATTATTTTTTTAAGGGAGTGCAGATACACAACTGAGATCGTCCAGTTAAATAAAAATGTCAGTAACTGATGAGATGTATGGAAATGGATGATGCACATAGAAAAGCTGAAAGGTGCAAACTGGCTTTGGCAGAAAGCTGGTACTGAGCAAAACGTGGTAGCATGTTGGAAGAGTTATAATGCATTTTGTAAGACCCTGAGGCAGGTATAAGGAAGTAGAATCTGATGTGGAAACGGAAATGAAGCTAATTAAAGGACTTGGAGAATTAATCTGCCTACCTATTTAGTACTCAACCCTTTCAGACCACTTCTGGTGATTACACCCTACAGCATAAAGAATTAAATCCTTTAGTCTTCTTCTAAACAAAACTAAAACAAGTATCAGTGCTTTGACTGGATTTTCACTTTCTTCGAAGTGGGAATATCTAAATACTCAGGACCCCAACCTTGGTTGCTGGAAAATAGCAGAGCTGAGGTGTAGAGAATAAGCCTTACATTGCCTTGCAGCGAGCATTTACTCCTTGAGCTATGTTTCAGAATAAGTGGAGATCCTTCTGGGTTTAAATGCTTCCTTGCACTTCATTTGGATGTATGCTTGGAGGTCTTGAACTCAAGCTTTCCTGAGCCGGGGTCAGGAGGGCAGATTCACGTCTCTGTCACTGAACACTTGAAAAGCACCTGTAAATCTCAAGTACTTCTCCTCTTCTGAGCCAAAGGGGAGAAACTTGAGCAATTAAAGAAGTGATCAAAGAGAGAGAAAGTGATAACGGCATTCAGAAAGGGAAAAACAACGGTAAAAGCAAGATGTAGTCATTTCACTTTTCCCAATTTCTTTAATGCAAAGCTATTTGTGGAGTCTAGAGGGACAGACTCTGACGCAGCAATAGCTTGCCTGAAAGGAATCCACTGCTTGCTTTCCCCAGTTCCCTTCTCTCGTGCTTTCCTGACAGTTCACAGATTAGTTCACTGCCATAAGAAATGGGTCATCTCAGCAGCGCTGTATCATATGGGTCATCTCTGCAGCACCGCAGCAAAAGCAGCAGAGCAAAGTGAGGACTCGGGCTTCTGAGCCTTCTCAGCTTACCAACAGGCAGGTGGCTTTTCTCCTGACACAGCTCGGTACCCATCGCTTTGGTGGCAGCGGCGGTTTGGGTGGCTGTCACTGAAGAGGTTAATCCCTCCCTGTGTTTAAATGTCTCACAGATCAGGAACCCCTTCTGATTTTCCCTCAGCTGCCTGTACTCCCCTGTGATTCACGTTAGAGTTAGACTTTTTTACCTCCTCACAATGGAAGCTTTAATTGCCCTTGTGTTACATCTCACTGCAGTACAATACATGTAATTAGATGACCTCAGGCAAAAACCAAGTCCTACAATAAATTGGCATCGTTATTGGCCGCTGGTCTACTGACCCGCTGCTTCTCATCTGTTGCATTTACTCCAAAAACTGAGCAATGATCTAAGTGGTTTTGGATGTCAAGGGTATGCCAAAGAAGTTTATGTAGACTTCTACCTACTGCCCTATAATATTTGTCTTTATTGCACACATCCAGTAGGCATATAGTAGAGCATCCATTAAATGTAATGTTCAATACATATGGCCAAAGGAAGTGTGTTTAGAAACCATGGCTAATAGTGTAGGGACAAATTCCATTTTGTTTCCCGCAGATACTAAGGCTGACAGACTGTTAGTTGCATGATCATTAGCTAAAGTGAGCTCCACAGCAATGCTTGAGGCAAAATAATAATAATATGGTGGCAGATGCAGCAGGAACAGCACAAGTCAGCAGCACCAGTTAGCAATTCTTTTGCTTATTAGCAGAACATTCAGATTCCAGCCAGAATCATTAGGTTGTTTGGGTTTTTTTTTTTTAATTTTTCTTTCTGAATCCTTCCTGTCTTCAGGTCTTACTCCTTTATTGACATCAATTTTTCAAAGCAACACCTACAGACTATAAATTCCATTTTCTTTGAACAAACATATGGGTAAGGGAAGTTTTTTATGGCCTAGGAGAGGCTGCTTGTTTTATAACAGCATGCGGTGTTCAGGTTCCTAATTACAGTTGCATGCTTATCATTAGTACTCCAAAATTATGATGTATAAATCTGCGTCCTGATGCCTAGCCCTAGGGTTGGAACACAAAATTACACCAAAAAAACTGCCCAGAAATGTAAAACACCCTGCTCTTTATCGTCTTCCTCCTTGATAGCCTGAAAAAAAAGACGAGGATAATAAGGATTTAAATACATTCTTCGTGATCTGTATTTCTTACACTGACTGTGGTAACAGTAATAGATTTTGTAGGCTTGCTCAAAGTCAACCAAATGTGAAACAATCTATGCAGAGTTGTGTTTGGTCCCTGAGAAACACACCCATGAAGAACCATGAAGTCATGTTTCATAAAGACGTATCTGCAATGCATAGTTCAGCCTTCAAATTTCACAGGTGCAACAAGTTACGAGTTTAATTCTATTTTCTGCTTCAGTTCCCAACTGAAATCAGTTACTTCTCCACATTATTTAAAATTTCTTCAGATACTGGCTGGTTTCCCACTGTCCTCTCGAGAGTGAGTCAGTTCAGCAGCACCGCTGTGACCATCTCAGTGCTGTGCTGCACTGAGAGGGACTTTAAGATTCCCTTCAGTACATGGCTGAAATAGGACTACAGAGCCCAGAAAACTATTCCAGGAGGTGGGTGTGTGTATTTAAATCAGACTTTCTTTTCAACACAACTAGCCAAAGCATTAGGAATAACTTAATTTTTTACTATTACATAGGGCTCATAGATGTTGAGGAATTTTCTCCACTTTTCTCTTTTAGGAACGTACCAGAACTCCTTTGTCTTCTGCTATTAACTAGGTTGCCTGCAGTCTGGTCTAAAAGGACATGCCAAAAAAAAAAAAACCCAAGTGCTAGTCTGGTCTGATTTTAAAATGATGTTTGACAGAAGTGGCTAAATAACGAATACTCATTAATAGGACATCTACAAGTACTTGTGATTTCTCTCAAGATGTATTATCAGAAATGTTTCAACCACTCATGTTTATGTTTTTTTAAAGTTTCTAGGCAATAACAAGGTGTCAGCTATTTAAGCTCCCTAGTCAGTAAGTCATATGGCACCCAGTCTTGACCTCCCCCAGTCTCATTACAGCTTCGGTTTTGGGGTCCCATAAGTCAATAGGCGAATTTAGAACTGTGCCTGGAGGAAGTCTTTGGGATGTAGGCACACACTTCAATACTGCTGGCAATAGGGACGGATCTAGGCGGACACCTGTCCTAAAGGCAGAAAAGTCTGAGCATTTCTAGCAAGAGTAATTGCTAATGCTAATGTAAAGCTCATTAACCATGAATACTTGCATATGCAGCTTCATAAGAATTGAAGTGTAAACACTGCTGTCAATCAACATTTTAATCGCCCAAATGTTTGTGGAAAACCAATTCAAGATGATTTGAACGTGTTAAAAGTGAGTTCACCCTGAAATTTCAGCACTTCGTTGTGAAAGTATTTGCAGTGCTGACCCATCTCCACCTGGATTCTTTTAAAACACTCTGGAGCTTTATCACTGCTATAATTTTTTTTTTTTTTCTGGTTCTAAAATTGGTCTTGTAATAATAGAAACATGAAATTTGCTGACAGATTTCCCAGTGAGCTAGGATGGGCTGAGGCTGCTATTTTAAGCACCCTTGTGAGAAAAGCGATTGGTAGTACATGTGCTGAGCCCTGATTCAGCAAGAATTGGTGCAGGATCCCTGCTTCATGTTCAAGCTACAAGGAACATTGAAGAGGAACACTACTTAAACGAATGGATAGAAACATTGCAAGGTGTTTGGAAAAGCAAATTACTAATTTTGTTAGTAACAGAGAGTTGAAGATTACTCAGAAGAATCCATCTCAAGTCAGAGCCTTAGCTGATGAAAATGGGCAGAAATTCAATGAATTCAACAGGGTTGTAATGATTTTACATTTATTCAGGATTTGATCTGACATCTGAATGTGAATTTATTTTAATCACAATTTAGTCACTACTGCTGTCAGTAGAATACCCTTATATCTCATCATCCTGCAACAAATACAAAACTGGTTTCCATCTCTGTATGAAAGACTTTTTTTTTAATTTAATAAGTCAACTGCATCTGGAAGTTGAAATCGGTTTTGAGGATGATCATCCAGATTTGCTTCCTAAAATGGCCTGGGAAAGGAGGAGGTTTTGAAAGAGTGGTTAGGAGTTGTAGTTACTGCACTGTTGAGATCTGAAGTGTCCTGAGCTGAATTAGTTCCGTATTTCTTTTCAGTTGAGGCTGGATTTAACTGGAGATTATCTGCTGGCATAGCATGAAGCTAAATACAATTCAGAAAGACGTTCTCTATAATAACTTCAGTGGTTTTGTGCTTACTTATTTTTATTCTGTCAAGATCAAATTAAGCCAATTCCAGCCTATTAGGGAGGTGTGTGCACAATGAGCCTGGGGATGCGGAAGGGGTAACCAGCCTTCGGACTGCGTGGATGCCAGCCCTGACAGCTTTCCTGCTCTATTCCCAGGGGGGATGGAAAGAATGATGTAGCACAGCAGATTTTATCTGTGTGTGATACTTACTGCTATTATAAGGGAATTTCAGGGTGTGGAGTTAACCCTGAAAAGTCTGTGTAACTACCTGTGTATGTCATGTAATATACGTCATGTAAAACACATTCAGCTTTCCCTGGTGAGTCTTTCTCTTTGTCCTCTCCTTTAATTGCCTTGATCCGCCAGTGCTATTGCAAATAGCGAAGCTTAGGCCCTCTCCACACCCCAGGCTTTTCTCTGGCCCTTGAGAAGCATCTCCTTCAGCATCTTCCTGCTACTCCTGTCCTGTGATGTTCCTGGCTCACTGCTAGTTCTTCCTAAATCCTGATGCACACAGCAGCTGAATACTGCTGGCTGAATACCACTGGAATAGGCTGCCTAGGGAGGTGGTTGAGTCCCCATCCCTGGATGTGTTTAAGAAAAGGGTGGATGAGCTACTTGAGGATATGGTTTAATGGGGATTAGGGATGGTTGGACTCGATGATCTCTAAGGTCTTTTCCAACCTAGAAATCTATGAATCTATGAATCTATGAATCTATGAAACTCCTTGGTGTTTCATGATCTACAGGAGGGAAGGAGTGCTTTTTGGCATGGAGGCTTCATAGAAAACAAAAGTGATCTAGGCTGGAAGAGTTTAAGATGAGCAACATCCAGTCCAACATAGGGCTTGTGGTTTTTTTTGTTTGTTGGTTTTTTTTTTTTGCTTAAAAGTGTATTTTAAGCGAATGAAGTCTCCTGAGGTTAAAAAACCAAAAACAATGTGTGGATAATACCCTGCAGCTTTAGTATAGAAGAATTGAGTTTAGCCTGAAAGGATGTTTGAAAAGAAGAGGAAGAGGCAGCATCTAATGCTTTTCCACACTGAGTTTTTATTGCAGTTAAAACTGCCATCCCCAGTCTCTCCTGCAAATTTATCACATGCTCATTATTTGCTCCCAAGTAAAGGAAACATCTTTTTTTTTGTTGGGAAGTGTTAAAGACAAAGCCCTAGTCTCCCTTTCCAAGCCTGCCTGCCTTTCTGGGCAGCCTGCCCACGGTTCAGAATACTTGTTTATCCCAAGGAGGCCAAGAAAGAGCAAAAGGCTTTTCTAACGTCTGCAGCTTTCCAGGTGTCAGAGGCTGAGCTGCACCTGAGCAAGGGGGGATGGTGGGAGCCATGATGTGGGGGCACTGCTGAGCCCACCTCCCACAGCTGAGAGAGGGGGTCCCCAATGCAGCTGCAGGCAGAGGAAATCACACCAGGCATCTAAAAACTGAGGGAGCAGAGTGCACCCCTGCTCACTCATGTAAAATGGCCACGGTGGAAAACTAAAAGGCAATGTCCTGCCTTTAACAGCACAGCAGAGTCCAGGGTTTCCCTGTGGTCACCTCAGGAAGCATCCCGTCCTGGCTTTTGCTGGGCAGTACAAGTCCACACAGCCTCTTCTTGAAGGCTGTGGTGTACCATCTTAGCTAGATCCTAACTATATGTTTGATTCCGCATGTTGCCTTGCCTGCCAGAAAGTAAAAATCAAACCTCCATCATTTCTTTGTGGGTTATTGTAGGTTTGTTTTTGTTGTTTTTTTTTTTTTTTTATCTCTGGAAACTGTAGCTCCTGAACTGCATTTTCAGTAATTGCAAGATTTATTTTTGTATTGCTGTACATTAATCACATTGGAATGGGAGGAAAGCAAAAATAGGGAGGGAAGTGCATAGTTATTGAACAGGAAGAATAAAATGGAAACATTCGTATCTCATTTTCTAAGACTCTTGAAAACAATGGTGCAGTTTGGGGTTAAAAAAAAAAAGTAGAAAGAGCTAGCTGCCAAAAAAGTCCATAAAAGCAAGTCAAAACTGCACAAAAAGGCATGATATTCCTTTAAAAAGCTACGTGTAATCACCAGGGTACCTGACTAACTGGTACATAACATGTTTGTCTAAGCATAGTAACTCTCCCACTGAGAGAAACACTGTGAGCCAAACAAGAATATACATGCTTCGGAAATACTTCTTCAAAATCATGATGCTTGTTCCATTAGTCAATCTGGTGCACTTTCAATGGGTAAAAGACTGTTGAGCCTTAAATGAATCAGTCACACAGCAAATACAGAGAGAATCTGGGGAATTTAGTTTAAGAACATTAAACTTCAGCAGAGAAGAAAATATGAGGACAAGATATGATCTTATTGGGGTCTTCCTTAGAGGTCCTCAAAATGCTACTGTAGTCCAAGCCACAGAAATGCTCACCATTTGTTAAGCAAAGATAAAGCTGCAATAATCTTGCAAAGAAAAGAACCAAACTGAATAAAGAACAAACTGAAAGCTGTAGCACTCTTGCAAAGAAATAAGTTTTCATATCTTTCTAAATGTCTTTGAGTCTGTTATGCCTGACTTACTGCTGCCTTTGGCTTTTCTGAAAATGAAGTCCATTTTTCTGGATAATGTTTTGTTGTCTTTGAGGTAAAAAATACATCAGCAACATAAAAGCTAGCCCTGAGGAAAGGAAGGATTCCCAGTAAAGACCTTGAATTTTTGGTCCCCCGATGGCCAGTGCCATCTATAAGCAGGGTGAGGTCAGAAGGACAAGAGCTTTGGCCCAAAGTCTTTGAGAGAGGCTGAAATCACCCGCTCCCTCCATCCTGCCACACTGCAGGGCCCTTTGCCACATTAAGTGTGGGAGAAGCAAATAAATAATGAGAAACCCTTGACGTTCCACAGCCCTCTGTGGTCACAGGGGTGGCAATGAAAGCTAGGCTGCTGGGCTGGGTGACAGCAAGGGGCAGCAGGACTGTCTGGCTCCGTAACCCACTCGAGGCTTCAGTTTTGCTGAATGGGACCAGCTCTGCTCCAAAGCCACAAACCGAGCAAAATTTCCAATCCCTTTATGCGCATTGTTGATGGGGCCTGAAATATTGATGAACCATCAAGATTTTTGTTTCCTGTGCTCTAGTTGATTTCTGGTGCCCAGTAAATGTAAAAAAGCCCTGCACGTGTGAAATGGTTCCCAGCTAAATAAACGGGAAAAAAAAATCTCAAAAGAATGATCAATAAAGGCCTGATACGTCTCCTTGACCTAGCTGGCTATAAAGGTTAAATTTGCTCCAAATCAAATCTGTTCCATTATTAACGAGAGCAGATGAAGTGGACCTGAGAAGTGAACAAGTGTTACGGAAATCCAAACATCTGTTTCCAGTGGTTGTCAGAGGTTGTGGCACACAAGGGAAGACATGAGCGACCGGCACGCCAAAGGCCTCACCAAGGGACTATGCTGCCACAAACGGAGCAGTTGTGATGAGCTTGCCAATCAAAAAAAGCTGTTAACTCGTATTTATCCTAAAGCTGTCCTTGAACTGGAGTCTCAGATATAGATTTCGGTAAATGTTAAGTGTTCAGGAGAGGAAAGAGCAACGATTTCAAGGATTTTACTGGCGTTTGGACTAGGTAGCTACTTTAACTCTATGTGATGCTCACTGCTGGTGAGGCCTTGAACATGTGGGATGTCCTCAGTGAAGCATGGGGACAAAGCTGTAGCCATTGAAGAACATATTGATAGCTTTGATACTTTCTTCAGCTGAAATGCATGTTGATATATTTGAATACAGTTGGGTTTTGAAATTGTTTTAGAATACCTTGACAATGTGTTTTTTTGTGGAATCACAGAAAAGGGCACCTGGGAAGGACGGAGGCACATTGTTTGTGTTTGTCCTGTTCTAAAAGAGCCACAAAGGGAGATGCTCCACTTCCTTGCAACAATCAATTTGAGTGCCTCATTACCCTTATGAATTTCATAGCGAATCTTGTATATGAGTACTGGAATTGATATTGCACTGGCTATTGATATCGTACTGGCTATTGATATCTTACAGTATGATCTATAACCTCATTTTGGTGAGGTCCAGCATTATGCTCTGAAAACACGAGTGCACACAATTTGCTACCTGAGTATATGACTTAACCATCATTTTACATTGAGTTAAGCACTAGCTACTTCTAAAATGGGCTATCTCACCTTCTCCTGCCCCCTGCCCAAATATCTCTACTTGCTGCCTCCTGGGCATTCGTGCAGCCACATCTGCTGTATTGAGGTCAAGTCTTTCTTCCTTCCCCCTACCTCACCCAAGGAAGAAATGTTTTTTGGTGGATCAGGTCACTGCTCTGGATGACTGTGCTGTTGCAGAGGTGCTCATATTGGCACCAGGGGCAGTGAGACTATGCAGCCGAGGACCTGGAGGCATGGACTTAGATAAGTGCCAGGCACTGTGAAAGTGGCCCTTAGGTACTGCCCAGGTATTCACATATTGCAAGCCAGCTTCCTCCCCCCCTCAGATGCATCACATCAAAAAGAAAAATGTTTTTCTTCTATTTCTAAGCCTTCACACTGCTCAAAATTTGCAAATTTGCTCAGTCTTTTCTCCACAGACGCTAAGGCTGGAACATTGCCTTAAGAATGAGGAGACCTACTGTGTGGCTCCAGGCACTGGCTGAACTGCATCTGCTCAAGCAGTTTTGCTTTTGACTTCAGTGGGACTGGCTTTCATCCTGAGGCTTTACACTAGGCCTGGAGAAGAGGAGCAGGGTTAGGATGGATATCTGAAGAACAGGCAGCAGGAAGACTTCTGCCAGCCATGCTGTGACCTGCCTGCGTCCCTGCGGCCTCCAGGTATACCAGCGTACAGTGGGCATGGGTTGTAGCATTGCGTGGACATAGCAGCGCTTTGCACATCCGAAGCTGCCACATGGTTCTGCAGATGGCACGGACTTGACCTGTCCTAAACAGTGTCCCAGCACAACTCTGCTGTGAGTCTTCCTGTATCTGTCCAGGACCTTTTCAACATCTGCAAAAATGAGTTAGGAATGTGTTATAAACAGAGCTGCCCGAAGATTATTTCCCAAATTTCAGAGCCTATTTCTAGTTTTGGGTTGGTTTTGGTTTTTGTGTTTGTTTTTTTTTTTTTGTGGGTGGTTTTTTTTTTTTTTTTTTTTTTTGTTTTTTTTTTTTTTTTTTTTTTTTTGTTTTTTTTTTCCCTTTCACCTTTGAGCTTAAAGCTCAGCTTTTCACCCTGTTCTCCCCAGGCCCAGCTTGGAGCAACCTCCAGGTCAAACAGGTAATGACACAGCCTTTCCCCTCTGCGCAATAAGGTCCCCTCTACTGAGAAGACTAGGAGAAAAACTTTCCAGAAGACAGGATTGTACTGTTAGATGCAAAGGCAGGTGACAAACACAGACATGGATGAACACCGCATCAACAGGAAGGTTGCCAGAGGAAATGTAACAAGAGAAAATGGCCAGTCTGCAAGGCAAACTACAGCAGCCCAGTTAAATTGCCTAATTCAAAGTCCTCTGCTAAATAAAGATAACTCTGTAGTTCCCTGAAGCAGCTCACCACTGCAAAAGGCTCAGAAACACACAAAAATCCGTGCGGGGAAAGGAATATGGGAGAAAAAGTCCTAGGAATAATCACAGAAATGATGAAGCCAGTATTTTTCCCACTCAGGAGGTAAAATTAGAAAATGATAACAATAATAATAGTAATAATGGTAATAATACTTTGCTGCGTTTACTGAAATAACACCAACCTGGACCAGAGATGCAGCTCTGTAGATGTTGTGTTGAGAGATGACGTGGCCCATGCGCTGCACCCAGTGTGGCCTGGATCATGGAGCGGCTTCAGGGAGTCCCCTGACATCAGACAGGGGCCTCCTATTGCATCAGTGCCATAAATCTACTTTTTTATTCCTCCCTGCCATGCCCTCTGGGAAGCAAAACACAGCCTACAGTTCCACACTTCAAAGCGTATTAATGAAAACTGTGTTTTTATAATGACCCTCAGGACTTTTCTGGCATTTTTCTAAATTGGATGGGTAGGTTACCTCAGTGTGGCAATTAATGACAGTTAAATGTAAATTGAGAATTAATATCTGCCAACTTGATATGATGTAACCCTAGCAGGTTTTTTAAGCTGTTTCCTACAGAAATCATTATTCTTCAATTACACTATTTCAGCTTTGTCAGCTAGTGTATAACCTGTGTATGTTGTTTTTCAAATTAAAGAGAAGCTTGGCATTGTAACAGAGAAGAAGCATGGCATCTGCAATAGGAACACCAAAATCCTGGAAGCTGCTCCACAAGCATGAGTGTTATGTGCAAAGCAGATGGTAGAAAACTAAGCACATACGAAAATGCAAGAGGTGTGTTTTGTGTAAGCGTATTGCTACGTTTTATTTAAGGCAAGTTTTTATCAATGTATGCAGTATTCTGGAATACATATTAAAGCGCTGGCAATGCTCTGTAGAACAGGTGCCATTCTTAGCATTTGTATAATAATATAAAGCTTCGGAAAGAGAGAAGATCGTTGTGAATCAGAAAGATGATTTGGAAAGAACATGAAAAATGCTGCCTGTTCTGCAAGCAGGAAAAGCTCCAGCCGCTTCACAGGATGCAGTTTCCAACCTTCATCCTGTGTAATGAAGTGAGCCAGGTTACATGTGTGACCAAACACTTATTTAATAAATGTTAGCATAGATTTTCCAAGTGCATTAGTAATCCAATAAAATAATTCCCATGCTTCAATTAGATACGTGTGTATTTTTTTCCCCTTATCTAATCAGGACAAGCTGAATTACATCAGACGGGCCCATCACGCCTCCTTAGGCACGGACGGGCAGTTGTAAGTTATCAGAGCCCTGCTTTGCTCTGTAGGCAGCAGACATTCCCGTTCCAGGCAGAGGATTATAACCTGTCGAGTCAAAGTCTTAATCTCTTCTCAGTTATGAGTCAGTGTTGAAATGGCAGTGAGAGCATGCACAGGCGGCAAGAGAAAGATTCGTTGTGGCTAATGGGAACAGTAATGGAGAAAACACTTCAGCTGACTTTACTGAAATATAGAGAACTCCGCTATGAGGAACAAAATTTAATGACAGTACTCATAAGAAAATTAGAAATAAACAGCATAACCGTGCTATGAGGAGAGGGACTTATTTAAAACCTTCTATTATTTTTTATAAATATACTGTAAATGTTTTGACATAAAAAGAAACATGTCATGTCATCTTAATCTATGAATCTAGAGGATTCACAAATCCCATAGCTACTAAAGGAAAGATGGAGATCAGCCAGGTAAAAACACTATTAAACAAACAGGTGGTTATTGCTGAATTACTTCATGGTAAAATAGTTACTGTCATTAATATCATATCTCTTAAAATAATAATATTATACAGTTTAATATATTCATCCAGGCATGATGCAGTATAGAGTCTATCAATTCAGAATAAATTCAGAATTAATTTCTCCACCTCCCTTCAGCCAATAAGGAACATCTGTTTTTCTTTTTTCTTTTTATCTTTTTTAAAAAGACGAGCACTGTCCTGCCTTCTTTTGAACAATGCAGGGATGTGCTTCTGCTAGCAGACATGTCAGACTAGAGGTGAAGTCAGGCGTCTGTCTGTTCGTCTGTCTTTTTTTTTTTTTTCACTAACAGACCATAGGCCAAAAATCCTATGGCCAAATCCTATGGCCCAAAATCCTAGGGAGGAGAGCTAAGAAAGCCTGGCAGGAAACACCGGCTCCAGCCATGAAAGAGTGCAATACTTTTATTCACTTAAAAACCTGTAGAAAGGGTGTTTAACAGTATTTTTCAAGACAATTGCTGGCAGAAGTGGTTTAGGGTGTGATGGGGGGTACCAACTGCTAAGGAGATGCAGTGAGTAAATATTTGTTTTCCACTCTCTAAATAGCAACCTCATAGTTAGAGGACTCACATAGAGAGCTGGAGAGGTTGATCTAGGATCGCTTCAGAGTCACCCTAAAAAAATGCCTCCTCCCAGGAGACTGCCCTAGCCACCTCAGTGCCCACCAGTGCAGCCCCCACAGCCTCTGCTGAAGTCATGCTGTGAGAAGCTGGGTATATAAACCAAAATAAAGTGATGCAATGTCACTGCTATGCTGCTTCTAGCTCTTGCTCAGAATCAGCCAAGGCAATTCCGAACAAGTCTCACCGCTTCAGACTCAATTCGGACATCTGCAACAGTAGGTTTTTTTGATTTTTCTTCTGAGGTGCCTCCTGCACTGTGTAGAAAACGCAGCTACCAAACCACAGGCTTGGGAGTCAGCTCTGAAGGGAAGGGTAGTCTATGCAGATTTATTAACTCTACCTATAATTGCCTCATTTCCTAGTGCTACAGAGCTGTACTATGTATCATTCCAGGAATAATTTAGATGGATGAATATAAACGCACTGTTGCTAGAAAAAATATGAGAGTAAAGTGCATTTATAGATCAAAAAATAGGCATAGATAGGTAATTCAACAACTGCATGCCTGACCTGAAGGACCATTTGACATATAGCACCAAACATTGGTTCAATCTTTTTCATATGCTCTGGCTCCCTTATTTTTTCAGTCACCTTATGTTTTCTAGAACAGCTGCTTTAGATCCAGCCTCATCATCAGAAAGCACGTAATTTAGCAGGTGTATCTTATCAAATTCAATTTCTTCCCGGTTTTTCTTTGATTCATTAAGCTCCTTCTCCTATTCTCAGGATGATCCATGGCAGATTGCAATCTTCCCATTTGGAACATACCAGGGACATTTTATTGTCTGTTCTTTAAAGACGAATTGCTAATGTACTAATCCACAGAAGCTAGCATCTATCTACATTTGATTTCTTCAAATGCCAAGGGTTCTTTTTGAGGTCAATCTAGCGAGTTTTTGAGAATCAATACAGAGGGGCTTAAGAATAAGAATCATTAGAAATGCCCTAAATGATTAATTTAACATTAGCTAGGATGCTATATTTAAAAGTAATAACTTACTACCACTTTTTAAGTGCAAAATATTGTAAACATCCCTCAATACCATGTCTTTCACATTGCATAGGACCAAAATAGAAATAGAGTTAATAACTTTATTTTTTCGTAACTCACATTTTACATAGTAGTGTGTGATGGAGGGGCAGTTGCAGGCTGTGGGGCAGCTGAAGATTGAGCTCTGTAATAAAATTCATGCATAAATTACTAATGATACCCTATCTAAGGCTAATATATTGACTAACCCTCCTGTGAACATCAAACAGGTCAGTGCACTAAGAGGTTACTAACTAGCTGATGCCTGTGGTGTTTTTCTTATGGTGGTTTGAAAGGAAAAGAAAATGACCCTGATGTAGATGGTATTTTCACTACTGCAAGAAATATATGGGCCTATTTTGCAACACTTCTCTGAATTTCACTTTAGGAAACAGTTTTATGAAGTGCTGATACTCAAACTCTGTTTAGAAACATGCAAGGTCAGAATGACAGAATAGTTTTAAAGTTAACTGCAGCTAAAAAGAGTAACTTGTGTTTATTGAACCTGACAGTGTTTCACTCTCCTGTCATAAATAGAAAGTTAAATATAGGACAATACCTGTAGGTAAAGGTCCTAAAAAAATCTCTGTACTACCCAATTCTTTGAAGCTTGTTAAACAAAGGCAAACTAGACAGGCATTTAACAGATTAACCAATGTCAAATCATAGAATCATAGAATGGCTTAGGTTGGAAGGGATCTTAAAGGTCATTTAGTTACAACTCCCCTGTCATGGGCAGGGACACCTTTCGCTAGACCAGGTTGCTCAAAGCCTCATCCAACCTAGCCTTGAGCACTTCCAGGGATGGGGCATCCACAGCTTCTCTGGGCAACCTGTTCCAGTGTCTCATTACCCTCAGAGGGAAGAAGTTCTTCCTTAGATCTAATCGAAATCTATTCTCTTTCAGTTTAAAGCTAGTGCCCCTTGTCCTATCACTACATGCCCTTGTAAAAATTCCCTCTCCATCTTTCTTGTAGGCCCCCTTTAGGTACTGGAAAGCTGCTATAAGGTCTCCCTGGAAGCTTTTCTTCTCCAGGTTGAACAGCTTCAACTCTCTCAGCCTGTCTTCACAGGAGAGGGGCTCCAGCCCTTGGATCATCTTCGTGACCCTCCTCTGGACTCATGCCAACAGCTCTATGTCCTTCTGATGTTGGGGACTCCAGAGCTGAACGCAGTATTCCAGGTGGGGTCTCACAAGAGCAGAGTAGAGGGGCAGAATCACCTCCCTCGACCTGCTGGCCACGCTTTTTTGGATGCAGCCCAGGACACAGTTGGCTTTCTGGGCTGCAAGCGCACATTGCTGGCTCATGTTGAGCTTTTTATCAACCAGCACTCCCAAGTCCCTTTCCTCAAGGCTGCTCTCAATCCCTTCTCCGCCCAGCCTGTACCTGTGCATGGGATTGCCCCAACCCACATGGAGGACCTTGCACTTGGCCTTGTTGAACTTCATTAGGTTCTCACAGGCCCAACTCTCCAGCCTGTCAAGGTCCCTCTGGATGGCATCTCTTCTCTCCAGCATGTTGACCACACCACATAGCTTGATGTGGTCAGCAAACTTCCTGAGGTTGCACTCAGTCCCACTGTCCCTGTTGCCAACAAAGATGTTAAATGAATATGTATATTTGTACAAGAAAATTAAATTTTGAATCAGTCATACCATTGCATAAACCTTACTGAGCTGAACCTCCTGGAAAATTACTTAAGTCTAAGTGGGGGAAGAAATTATAAACTTTGCCTTATACTGAAAATTACTACATTTTTACACTTAAAAAGATGTTCTTTATGTAACTTAATGGCTTACATGACCATATATTTTTAACCTCTGCTCTGTTGTCTCAAACCATACTGTGCAAAGTTTGGGACAGGGAGTGTCTCTTGCTAGAGAGTTGTAAAAGTACTTAGAATAATGGGACTTCCATCTTGTTAATACTGCAATGAATTATTATAACTATTTTGAATTTATGAACATCTTATGCTTGCATGTGAAATATTTCTTTTCATCTGCTATTTATACAGAGCTGCTAAGTGCAGCAAAATTGCATGAATGCCCCAGAGCTGGACGGTTGTTATACACATAAAAGCTTATTTATTTAAATTGCACATATTTAGAGATGGCTTTTGGATTTTCCTTGTTAAAAATACCTTGGTACAGAAATACCCACAGAAATTAGGACTGGAGGGCACTTTTAGGCTATGCCTTTACAAGAAACAGGACCATGACCTCTTCTTCCTCCCTGAGGGCAAATACTATAATGCAGTAGAATACTGTTCCCCTGAATGTGATAGCTTTGTCCATAGTGGCTGTTGGGGACAATCTTTGGCAATTAGGTCCCCAGGACAGCGACCAGTGCAGGGCTGAGCTTCAATGGGAATGCCACTGGTCGCTTAGAGAGTAGTTGGTAGCTGGGTACCCGTGCTTGAGCCTGCTCCTGGCCCTGGAAAGCTTAGGGGGATAGGTGTAGCCTAAGCGGCTCCTGGTTCATCTCCTTGCCTTCGGGCTGGATAAACTCTCCCTGTAGAGAAATAAATAAACAACAAATATTTGCCATTCTCTTTCTGAAAAACCTCTGCAAATGTATATTCCACAGCCTCCCTAGGGAGTGTATTTTGCCATTTCTCTATCCCTACTGTTGGAAATTTTTTCATCACGTTTAATCAAAATCTCCTTTGCTTCAGTTTAAGCTCATTATTCCCTGCGCTCACCACATGAGATAGAGCGCACATTATTACCCTCAGCTTTATCGACAATTCTGAATTTTATAAACAAAATGGTTCCTTTAGTCTCTCCCTGTAGGTTATTACAGAAAGGGCATGTCTTTTAGACCTCCAATCATTCCAGTTGCCTCTCTCCAATTTGTGCCAAATTGGTCCAATCTCTTCTGGAGTCTCACACTCCTAACAGGGACCTTAGCCACAGAATCTCATGCAGTGAAGTTACTTCATGTCTCATATGCACTCTTCTTTATACATCCCACTGTGATGTAGCTTTTTTCACCACAGCATGTTTCTGACTCATGTTCAGCCCGTGATTCAGATGCCCTTGGTCCTTGTTGGTAGAACTGCTGTCAAATTCATGTTTTCCAATCATGTATTCGCACAGCTGACTACTCCAGATGAATATGGAGTGTTTGCGTTTCTTTTATTGAGTTGCATCCTGTGATACCCCTATAAAATTGATGAACTAGTTTTGTTGCTGCTCTACATTTTGCTGATCTCCTTTCTTCAATGCCTGCATCCTTCATTTTTTTTTTTTATTTACTAGATTTTGAGTGGCAACTTGAAATATCCTTAAGGTTCAAAAGTGTTCAGCACTCTTGTAAAAATCTTCCAGAAAGGCACCTGAGTAGTAGAGCTTGTTCTACTTTTCTTCTCATTTTGTTCTATATCAAACCACAGCTGATAGCTTTCACCAGCTAGCCCACTCGATTGTTTATGCTTCCTCCATCAAAACAGCTTTTAGCTTGAAAGAGCATGCACTGGAATGGCATCAATTACTTAATGCTTTTAACAATTCTATGCTCTTGACATGTCTTGTTATAGCCAGAGAGACCACAGGCTCTGTCCATGCTAAACAGCCCAGTACTGTTCATGTTTTCCCAAAGGAGGTAACTAAGGACTCGGAATGGTCGGCATATCTTTCTTGTGCAACAGCCAAGAACAGCGCCAGGTTTTAGCTACACATCCATGACAGTTTTTAGAGAGTCTTGGGCTCATTCTGCATACAGTCTTCTGCAGAATCCTTCAAAGTGCAGGAATGAGGGGAGGTGAGGCAAAGCAGGGCTATTGGCACCCAAATTGCTAAGTGATTGCTTTCTGTCTAGCTTTCATTTTTTCATTTTTTTCAGTTTAGTTTTTTTTTTTTCCCCCCAGATCCAAGCACCTGAGTGCCATCACTCACCACTAATTGCCAAGCAAAAGGAGTAAAACACATTATGTCCCTCCTCTACAGGCTGGCCAAGCTATGCAGAATAGCTTATTATCATTCTTTTTTATTTCTTGAGTGCAAGTGAAATGGAGTGTGTAGCAGAAGTGATGGGTACTAGTCTGGGAGACAACTGATCTAGAATATTATTAATCTAGATATTGTGTCTCACTCTCTAACCCATGCTTTCTTGTAATGTTTTTGTCTCCTTGTATGGACTAATGAAAATACTTTAGCTATGTCACTGATTTTCAATCTTTGTATTTTACCAAAGGGTTAATATTTATATGTAGGCAGAGTGGGATTCAAGGGCAAAACAACAATCAATATTACTAGAGGCTGTGGGATGTTAATTGTCCAACCCTGCTTCATGGTTTGTTTTGCTGTTGTTTTTTTTTTTTCAAATCTTTTCCTTTATTGATTCTCTACCTCCCCACTAATCCCTTCCAGAAAAAAGGAAGGCTGTCTACATCTTTCTAAATAAAGGTGACAGCTTGGGTGGTAGTGCTCAGATGAACAATCATAGGTTATTTGTACCAGGAATTGCTGATGTTATTGAGGGGGAGTGCAAGTAAACAGAGGTTACCTACTTCTTCATTAGTCGACACCTATTCTCAACACAAAGTACCACGACAGCACAGCCTGTGTATCCTAACATGACTGAACGGCGTGCACCAGAGATGCTCGGAGATGTTTTACGAAGTACTTGGGAGTGCTTTGAATTTCTGGCTGCTTTCTGAAACCCAATAGCAGGCACCCAGACTGCCTACCTTTGAAAACTGGAGCCCTTCCAGAGAGACTTCCTCCAAAGGACCCAGCATCCTCTCACGCCACTGCTGCTGCAAGAGCAGCTGGGAGAGCCAGAGCCAAATGGTGCCTGGGTCCCACACAAAATCTAAGACATGCATTCAGGAGGGGCCCAAAGGGCAGGTTTCCTCCCGAGGGCACTGGCTGGGCAGCCAGAGGCAGGACTGGGGAAAGGAGAGGAGGCTCCTACGGACAGCTAGTACACAGGGTCCTAATTAGCCTTCTTGTTTGGGAGCATAGATGTATTGTGTGGTTCTACACTATGTGTGTAAGGTGAGAGTTTGGAGGGATTCCACCGCAGAGGAATGGCCACCACTGGCAGACTTCAGGGCATCGCAGTCTCCAGCCGCTACTGGTCTAGGAGACAAATGAGGCTACAGTCACATCTTTTTTCCTGGTTCAGGGAGGCTGCCACAAGCAGTGGCCATTGCTTTCCCTGAGGGACACACAATTATGGTTGCCACTCGGCTGAAAACCAGCACCAGGAAGAGTGTGGCGACTCAGATGGAGGTCCAATGCAAACATGTGGCTGTCCAGGTCTCTGGCTGCATGGAGTACCTGAGCCTGTCACTGGAAAGCAGCAGAGACAACTGTGTGTGCTGTGACCAGGTGAATGATCTGCTCTGCCTGGTGGCAGAGCTGAAAGAAGAAACGGAAAGGCTAAGGAGTATCAGGGAGAGAGAAGGAGATCAACTGGTGGAGCCACACCATATCATCCCTGAGGCAAAGGCAGCAGATGGACACTCTGCAAGAAGCAGAGGATCTCCTACCCTCTTCCCACCAGGCTGAGGGAGGGTACCAAGGGGAATGAAAACAGGTCCCTGCTAAGGGTGGCAGGTGAGCTCCCTCCAGGCCTCCCTCACCTACCCAGCTGCCCTTACACAACAGGTATGGGGCTCTGGAAATTGATGATCCAGCAAATGAAGAGGAAAATATAGATGAGGGCCCACCCAGGAGGTTGCCAAAGGTGAGACAGTCTGCCCCACGCATTCAGACTACCTCTGTTAAAAAAAAAAAGGAGAGTAATTGTCATAGGTGATTCCCTTCTGAAGGGAACAGAGGGGCCAATATGTGAAGCGGACCCAACCCACAGGGAAGTCTGCTGCCTCCCTGGGGCGCGGGTCAGGAACGTCACTAGGAAACTCCCTGGTCTGGTACAGCCCTCTGATTATTATCCATTACTGGTAATGCAGGTCAGAACTGATGAGGTAACAGAGAGAGGTCCAAAAGCCATCAAAAGGGACTTCAGGGCATTGGGGCAATTGGTTGAAGGGTCAGGAGCGCAGGTAGTGTTTTCCTCAGTCCCTTTAGTGGCAGGAAAGAATACAGATAGGAACAGGAAAATACACTTGATTAACAGATGGCTCAGAGGCTGGTGCCACCGGCAGAAATTTGGTTTCTTTGATCATAGGAAGGCTTTCACAGAACCGGGTCTGATGGCAAATGATGGATTTTAGCTGTCTCAAAGGGGGAAAAGGATTCTTGCTCATGAGCTGGTGGGGCTCATCGAGAGGGTTTTAAACTAGGTTTGAAGGAGGAGGGGGATATAACTAGGCTCAGTAAACTAGGCTCAGGGAATAAGGCCTCCCACCCCCTAGGGTGAAATCCGCGTGCTCAGCTGGCTCTCTGAAATGCCGGTACACCAATGCACGCAGCATGGGGAACAAACAGGAGGAGTTAGAAATCTGTGTTCGATCAGGGGGTTATGATCTGGTAGCAATTACTGAGAGTTGGTGGGACAGCTCGCATGACTGGAATGTGGTCATGGATGGCTATGTCCTCTTCAGGAAAGATAGGCCAGCAAGGCGAGGTGGTGAAGTTGCTCTTCACGTGAAGGAGCAACTAGGGTGCATTGAGTTCTGTCCAGGGGCGGATCAGGAGCAAGTTGAGAGCTTGTGAGTGTGAATTAAAGGACAATCTGGCATGTGTGATACTGTTATTGGTGTCTATTGCAGACCACCGGATCAGGATGAGGAGGTTGATGAGGCCTTCTACAGGCAGCTGACAGCGGTCTCGCAAATGCAGGCCCTGGTTGTCACGGGGGACTTCAACTATCCTGGTATCTGCTGCAAGGCCTACTCAGCCAGCCATCCACGGTCCAGGAGGTTCCTTCAGTGCATTGATGATAACTTCCTGATGCAAATGGTGGATAAGTCTACTAGGAGAGGAGCGCTGCTGGATTTTATTCTCACTAATAAGGAGGGTCTGGTTGAAGCGCTGAAGGTCAAGGGTAGCCTTGGTTGTAGTGACCATGAAATGGTGGAGTTCAGGATCTCATGTGGCAGGAAGAGAGTACCTAGCAGAACTAGAACCCTGGACTTCAGTAGGGCCAACTTTGATCTCTTCAAACAATTGCTAGGAGAAATCCCATGGGATAGATTACTAGAAGGTAAAGGGGCCCAAGATAGTTGGTTAGCCTTCAAGGACCTCTTCTTCCTCAAGACCAGTGCATCCCAACAGGTAGGAAGTCAAGAAAGGGCACCAAGAGAGCTGCATGGTTACATGGGGAACTGTTGGGCAAACTCAAGTGGAAAAAGAGAGTGTACAGATCATGGAAGGAGGGGCAGGCCACTTGGCAGGAATACAGGTCTGCTGTCAGAGGATGTAGGGAGGCAACTAGGAAAGCTAAGACCTCCTTGGAATTAAACCTTGCAAGAAAGGTCAAGGACAACAGAAAGGGCTTCTTCAAATACATTGCAGATAAAACTAACACCAGAAGCAATGTAGGCCCATTGGTGAATGAGGAGTGTGCCCTGGAGACAGAGGATAAGAAGAAGGCAGAGTTACTGAATGCCTTCTTTGCCTCAGTCTATACTGCTGGAGCCTATTCTGATGAGCCCCGGAACCCTGAGGCTCCTGAGGAAGTCAGGATAGAGGAGAAGTCTACCCTGGTTGATGAGGACTTGGTTAGGGACCAGTTAAGCAACCTGGCCATCCATAAATCCATGGGTCCTGATGGGATGCACCTGCGGATGCTGAGGGAGCTGGCAGATGTCATTGCCAGACCACTCGCCTTCATCTTTGCTAAATTGTGGGGAACAGGAGAGGTGCCTGAGGACTGGAGGAAAGCAAATGTCACTCCAGTCTTCAAAAAGGGAAAGAAGGAAGACCCAGGTAACTATAGACTGGTCAGCCTCACCTCCATCCCGGGAAAGATAATGGAACAACTTATCCTTGGTGCTGTCTCTAGGCATATCAAGAATAAGAGGGTCATTAGGGGCAGTCAGCATGGCTTCACTAAGGGGAAGTCGTGCTTGACAAACCTGATAGCCTTTTATGAGGACATCACCCAGGGGGTGGATGATGGTAGAGCAGTGGATGTAGTCTATCTTGACTCCAGTAAAGCATTTGACACAGTCTCCTACGGCATCCTCACAGCTAAACTGAGGAAGTGTGGTCTGGATGATCGGGTAGTGAGGTGGATTGTGAACTGGCTGAAGGATAGAAGCCAGAGAGTAGTAGTCAATGGGACAGAGTCCGGTTGGAGGCCTGTATCCAGTGGAGTCCCTCAAGGGTCAGTACTGGGACCAGTATTGTTCAATGTATTCATCGATGACTTGGATGAGGGAATAGAGTGCACGGTCAGCAAGTTTGCTGATGACACTAAACTGGGAGGAGTGGCTGACACACCTGAAGGCTGTGCTGCCATTCAGAGAGACCTGGACAGGCTGGAGAGTTGGGCGGGGAGAAATTTAATGAAATAAAACAAGGGCAAGTGTAGAGTCTTCCATCTGGGTAAGAACAACCCCATGTACCAGTACAAGTTGGGGACTGAACTGTTGGGGAACAGCACAGGGGAAAGGGACCTGGGGGTCCTGGTGGACAGCAGGATGACCGTGAGCCAGCAATGTGCCCTTGTGGTCAAGAAGGCCAATAGCATCCTGGGCTGTATTAGAAGGGGTGTGGTTAGTAGGTCGAGAGAGGTTCTCCTCCCCCTCTACTCTGCCCTGGTGAGGCCGCATCTGGAATATTGTGTCCAGTTCTGGGCCCCTCAGTTTAAGAAGGACAAGGAACTGCTTGAGAGAGTCCAGTGCAGGGCCACAAAGATGATTAAGGGAGTGGAGCATCTCCCTTATGAGGAAAGGCTGAGGGAGCTGGGTCTCTTTAGCTTGGAGGAGACTGAGGGGGGACCTCATTAATGTTTATAAATATGTAAAGGGAGACTGCCATGAGGATGGAGCCAGGCTCTTCTCAGTGGCATCCAATGATAGGACAAGGGGAAATGGATATAAGCTGGAGCGTAGGAGGTTCCGCTTAAACATGAGAAAGAACTTCTTCCCAGTAAGGGTAACTGAACACTGGAACAGGCTGCCCAGAGAGGTTGTGGAGTCTCCTTCTCTGGAGATGTTCAAAACCTGCCTGGACGCGTTCTTGTGTGATCTGATCTAGGGGGTCCTGCTCCGGCAGGGGGATTGGACTAGATGATCCTTTGAGGTCCCTTCCAATCCCTAACACTCTATGATTCTGATTCTGTGATCCCATGCTTGGATCTCCTCTCTGAGACAGGAAGAGGTTGTTGTTGTGCACACTTACTTTGTAGGAAATAATGGGGGTGTGAGTACAAATTTATTTTTCCTTCTATTTTTTCTCCCTCTCATGTAGGGTCTACCTTGCACCTGAGTGTAACTTGGCCTGTGTAACTCATGAGCACTCAACGATCTCTTGAAATGCAAGTCTTCCAAAATTTCATTATCGGAGAATCTCAGGCTATAAATGGATTATATCATAAGCAAGAGGGACCAGAGCAAACACTCCAATGCAACAAATACTTGCTTTGTGTTGTTATTTTATACTACTAGTATTAGAATTACTGCTTTGACCACAGGTATTACAGCAGGGGGTTGAGCAATGAATACGTAGTTTCTCCTTTACAAGAAAGGACAAAGAGTAAAAAGCAGCCCTTGGCAAGAAACATTTGGAAGACCCAGTATCTGAGGAGCTTTTTAGTAAAGGCATAACAAGCTCAAAAAGTAGGGTTTTGGAGCATCAAAAGGATGGCTGCAAGAACAAAAAGTCAGCAGTGCTGAGAATGATAGATCGACACAAACACGGTGTCTTTGGAATATGGAACATCAATATCACAAACAGATGAAAAGCGATTGAAAATGAAAACAAAATCATAATATGTCTGGGGAGACAAGGAAGTTACCAGTCAGAGGGAGGGGCATTAATTAGGACATGCAAAGTAGAAAATCACTTACAGACACAGAACCCATTAACGGCTCACAGCCCCAAGCTAAATTCAAATAGGAGACACAAAAATGGCATTTATACACTGTCTGACACACACGGGCTACTGCTGTGATGAAAGCAAAGCTTAGCACTGCAGCAGTTTATGAACTATGGCAGTATCCCCCTGAACTGCTTTTGCTTACTGATGGGGAGGATGGCAACACTGATCCAGACAAGGTGATGCACAAACGTGACCCCAGTGCCCACACCACAGGGGTGAAACCTCCTCCGAGCTCTGTGGGGTGTCAAGGCTACTCACTGACGAAACACTTTTCTCACACAACGATAACATTAAATAACTCAGGACAGTGTCTTCAGACTCCTCAGATGCAGTCACCAGGCACAAGACTGTGGTTGATGGAAGTTTCCAATAATCGTGCAAAAGAGAAGCCCCATGACAGTGGATTTCGCTCGTGTGCCTGTGAGGCAAGTCTCCCAGCTCACCAACAAGATGCCATGCAGAGCTCTTAAACGGCGGGGTAGCTGATAGACACAGGCTGTCTAGCATTGCAAAAATAATGGAGTCTATCATTACACACACAGGAGATTCCCTGGCAACTCCTAACGCAAGTATTTTGTCAGCAAGCCAAGGAATACAAGTATGAAATGACTCCTCTGATTCTGGGAACACGTAAAGGCTAACGTGCATTTCAATAAGGACATAGAATCACTAACTGGTGCGTACCTTGCAGTTTTACACAATTCTGGGTTGCTGAAAATCTCCAGCTATGAGTCTTCCACTCAAATCTAATTTCTTCCTGAGCACATTGTCATGTGATGCAGAAACCACCAACATTACATACACGTGAATCCCTGAAAGAGCAAATGCCTCAGGAAAATAACAGATGCTAAACTGAATGAAATTTCATGACACAAACTGGTTTATTTCAGAGTCCAGAAACTTATTTCCAAAGTTGTTCAGAAAAGAGCAGGGAAACATCTCAGAGAAACTGCTAGGAAACAGTGGAAAGCCATCAAGAAGAGGCAAGATGCAGGGGTCCTTCTTTCGAGCAGCCTCTGGGGAAAGAAAACTTGTGGACAGCAGAATAAAAAGGAGTGTTGGTGACTTTTGGCCAGTGCAGTGTTTGACAGCACAGGAAAATATGGATTTAGACTATCACTGAAGATAACAAGCCTAAACTTTGTTTCCTAAATAGCAAGCTTGCCTAAAGAAGAACCTTTTAGCCACAGAAATAAGTCAACACTGACATTTGTGGCCAGCACTGATGGAAGCATCAATTGTTTAGGAAGAGAATATACCTGCTGTCAAACAGGGTTACTAAAGGTGAACAGGCAATTAACGCTCAGGGTCTTGAATCCTCAAGTGTCACTGCGTAAGCCTGATGAAAAATTAGTCTGGATGCTCGTTAATATTTTATGTGACTGGAAAACAGGTTAGGACCATGCAATACGTGCACAGGAAGTGGATACAGCTTCATGTTGCTTACATTCACAAGATGTTGCCACATCCACTGTTTGACAAAGAAACCTAGGGAAGCACAGGTCATGAAAGTGTTCCTCTGCCTTCGGTGTTTCCTAATCCATGCTTTCTGTTCTTTACCTATCCTATCACCCAATACAATGTTTTTGTGAGAGAGACCTGGACACGATCACACTGAGAGAGCATGATATTTCAGTGGCAGTGTATTTTATCTCCCCTTTGGTTTTATTGATCAACCATTAGCTTTAGATGAAATGCAGCACCATGATTTTGATTTAGCTGCCGGAAGACCCTTGCCTACAAAGCTTAATCTCTTATGCCCTGAATTCGTGCCTCAAGGTAGGTCTGAAACTGAGGCTGAAGGGTTGGGAAGGAGTGTTCCTCCCTTGGCCACGTTAACTGTAGTCTTTGTATGGGTGTATCCATTAATAGTTCCGTTGTGGTATGAAGTGTCTGCGAGGAAGCTTCTCACTACAAGAAATGCTCTCGTATGCCTCCTGACACTCAGGAGTGAAGTAGAGACTGTGCCCACACAGGGCTGCATTGCTCATTCCTGGGATGTTAGCAGATCTAAACATTTTTGCTCAACTTTGACTTTTAAACAACTAGATCTTTCTTTCAAATGAAGCAAAATCATTGCAGGAAAGATTCTTGGCAGCACTTTTTGCCCTGGCTTCCTGAGGAATGCACTCGCTTTAAAAACTGAATGAAAAACCGATGGCACATAAACTGCCTTATGACAATGCTGGCAGTTCTACCCATTTCTCATCCACCCACGTTTACCAGCCACTAGGTATTATGTTAGAATTGTAACTTTGAAATGATAACCTCTGAGGACATGCTTTTTAATCACCACTACCTCACTTTCTACTTTAAGAGAGTTGCAGAAGTGCTATTTGAATAGTGGGTGCCAGCTTTTAAATGTCTGCGGTGATTATAATATCTTATTAATAATAGTATTGAAAAAGTCCTTCAGCTGAGACTTTCTGGATTCTCATACTCAGAGTCAATGAGAATATTTTAGCCATCTGCACATCTCATATTTGCTACAGCAGGGAACAAAAAAATCTCAGTATTTTCCAGTCAGATTAGGTCCAGTGCGGAACATCTCAGTGTTCTTTTGGCTCCGGAAAACATCCTATTATGGTGACAGTATGGGTATTCCTGCTTTATCCTATGGAACAGCAAGTAGGATGCTGAGTATGGCTTTTAAAAGCCTCTTGTGCAATATTTATCTTCTTCTGCATGAATCCATTTTTTTCTTAGCGACCAAAACCAAAACCAGTCTATAAAGATGAAAATGTTCCTGCTCTAAACAGGAAAGTTTCAAGTTTTGTGGTTGAGAACGTCAGCACCAGACTTCCAGTATGACATGCAGAGCTGCAGACCCAAATTACAGACCGCTCCAAACACAAAAAGTTTAAAAGACAGCCACTCCCCTCTTTCAAAAGCTCCTCTCCATCTTTCTGGTTTCTCTAAGAACAACTTGTTGACGATGGTATTTTCCTACTGTATTTACCCAAGCCCAGATTTATAAAAGCCAGGCAGGCAGCACTACCCAGCTGCAGCTGGGAGTTGAGGTTTGCTGGGGTAACGGGTGATGGGTAACGGGTGATGGGTAACGGCGGCGCAGGCTGCCCGGTGGATGGGACGGGCTCCTTGCGTAAACTCACACTCGCAGCATGTGACCATCTCTCAAGCTCTGCCTGCCGCCCGAGCTTCAAGTGTGATCTACACCGGTGCCTAGCTGCGGTTGCTCAGTATCTCTGAAAATCATGTGGTTCCTAAACACAGATAAGGAGCTTAACTTTATATGCTTTGCTTTGAAAAACTGGTGCATCTTTAGACAAAAATCTAAAAGCTATCATAGCGTTTAAGACCAATAATAAGATTTTATCTCTTCATCATATTAGATTATGATCCCTTTAGCAGCACAAGCTGCTAAATAGCTTTGACGAGGCTCCAGTGCCTCATGCTAGCCTCTTGTTCAGTGGTGTGTCAAGCGCAGAGAGCAGAAGAGGCTGAAATGCCACAGCTGCCACATGGGCATGCTGAACAGCAGCCAGGATTTGAGCGAAGCAGGTATGCCCAGGTAATTGTGGCCGGCCACCCATGCCCCCTTCCCCTCTGCCCTTTGCTGACTTGAGACATCCTCCCCCCAGGTCAGTGTGTGCAGGGGACGGTCCCCACAGCTGCACCCGAGCTTTGGGACACCGGGCACTTCCAGTCCCAGGTCTGCATGGGCAGGAGGTTGGCTTCTGCCCCTTGCTGCAGGCAAACCGCTTTGCTAACGGGGTCGGTGCAGGGCCCCTACCCAGCGCCTGCGTTCCGTTGGTTGCTTACTTACGTGCAGTCCCTGGCCCATTTTGGTGCGCGTGATGGACCATCGGTGATCTCACCCTGTGCCTCCGGGGAGACACAAAGCTGCTGAACACACTAATGCTAAAACCGGTGCCTTTTAGAAAGCCAGCCGTCTCCAAACGGCTAATTGTTACACTGACTGCTGATAGCCCCAAATATTTGCTTTCTCTTTGGGTTCAGTGCCCTCAACTCAGCCATCCCCCCGCCCCCCGCAGGGAAGAAAACGCTCGCATTCAGCGTTTGAACGCTGCAGATACACAATATTTATAAACGCCGTGCGCATGACGGGGCAATAATGCATTTCCTTAAGAAAAAAAAAGCCATAAACCACCCAGCAGCCGAAGTCCCTGGGGAGCCCCGGGGGCGCGCCCTGCCGCGGGAACACGCGGCTCCGGCTCCGACGGGAGGGAGGAGCAGCCGCCCGCGCCGCGCTGGCACCGAGGCGGCCCAGAGGCTCCGCCGCCGCCACCACCGCTCCCTCGATGGGCAGTTCCAGGCTCCGCTCCGCTGCGGGGCTGGGACGCGGTGCCGGCGCGGAAAGGCGGGCCGGGGCGGTGTCGGGCGGGCCGTGCCGCCCCTCGGTTGTCCCCGCCCCCCGCCGGTTTGGGCCCAGCCCTCCCGGCGGCGGGGTCGGCTGCGCCGCTGTGCCATGAGAGGCTTTAAACGGCAGGTGCGGGGGAGGGAGGCAGACGTGCAAGCGGCGGCTGCTGCGGCCCGGCGGTAGCGGCGGGCGGGCGCCTTTCGGCTCGGTGGGAGCCGCGGCGGAGCGGAGCATGTCGGTGGCGACCGGGGGCAGCGAGGCAGCGGGCGGCGGCGGCGGGAACCGCGTTTTCTTCCAGAGCCCTCGCGGCGGCGGCGGAAGCGGCGGCTCCTCCGGCGGCTCCTCCCGGGAGGACTCGGTGTCGGCGGCGGCGGCGGTGGTGCAGGTCCAGCAGCGGCGCCACCAGCAGGGGAAAGTGACGGTGAAATACGATCGGAAGGAGCTGCGGAAGCGGCTGGTGCTGGAGGAGTGGATCGTGGAGCAGCTGGGGCAGCTCTACGGCTGCGAGGTGCGGGGCCGGGGTGGCGGGGTCCCCGGTGCGGCCGCCGTAGTCCATCCGTCCACCGCTGCCTCCCTCGCCCCCGGCATCCTCCACCTGCTTCAAGTCGTGTTTCGGCTGCGGGCGGGGGGGACCTGTCATCTCCACCTCCAAATGACATTCCGGGGACGTCGCCCTCTCCCCGCCGCCGCCCCGCGCCTCCGCCATGCCCCGCCGCGGGGAAGGGGGAAGGTGTCCCCTGCCCCGCGGGGAAGGGGGAAGGTGTCCCCCGCCCCGTTCCCCCCGAGGTAAATGGGAAGAGACCGCCCTTTGGGGACAGGCGACGGCCACCGCCCGGCCCCGCACGGTCCCCTCTCCTCCCGGGGGGCTGCTGCGGCAGGTCCGGGGGTGTCGGGCGGCGCTGGGGCTCCCGGCTGCGCGCCCTGGGGCCATGTCTGGCCGGGAACCGCTGTCCTGTCCCTGCAGCTCCCCAGGGCAGGGCGGGCCGAGGCGCGGAGGAGCCTTCCGCGGTCTGCGGGGCTGTCGGTCCCCGTTAGATGCGAGCCGGCCGTGCGGCGGGGCTCCCGGAGAGGAGAGCGATGTGCTGCGGGCGGGGGGGAGGAGGAGGAGGAGGAGGAGGAGGGAGCTGCGCGGCGGCTGTGCGGAGGCGGCTGTCGTGGAAGAGGGACTCCGGTGCGGATACGGTCCCCGGTAGACCGTGGTATTTTGTATTAGCCCGGCTTCCAGGAGTGGGGTGGATACTACCCGGGAAATTTTCAGTCAGCGGTTAGAAAATCGTGAGGAAAAGAATCGAAAATACTTGGGTTTTTTACCTAATTTGTAGATATCAACCCTTTTGTTTTTCTCTTACATCTGGGCAAAAAGTGAGCGTTGCCGGAATGAATTCTGTTCTGTAGAGGACGGGTGAACAGGACGATTTTTCAAGATTGTTCAGAGGAACAGTGACTGTTACCTTCCCTATAGAGATGACAACGTTGTAAGTAAAGGAAGTACCAGTGCTTTGTTTTGTCAAAGCTTCATTAGAAATGTAGACCTTCTAGTCCCCAGAGGATCCTACCTCCCTGCCACCCCAAGTATTTACTGTTACATGGGATCACAACGTTAAGTCTGAGCTGAGGTTCGTACATACTTTTCTCATCGGTAGTCTAATTCACTTTATTATTAGAGACATCTGAAGTGAGATTTGTTGAAGCCGAATGTGAATTTTGCAGCTAGCATCTCTGGAGCCAACATCTCACCCCAGGGCCCTCGGGTATTCTGGAGCTAGGAAGGCAAGAACTTGGCAGTCCCTGGTGTGTGGATGTCTCAAGTGAATGTGAGAGCCTAAATAATCAGGCCTGAATATCTAGCACATATGTAATAGAAATGTTTAAAGAGACTTGCTTTCATCTAAAAACCAGTTTATCAGCAAATTTGTCAGAAGGTCTTGTCCTCGTAAAAAAATGTGCGTGTGACAAGTTAAACCTCCTCTAACTATTGACATCCATGAACTAAGGGAAGGAAAGATAAAAATGGAAACTCTGGTTAAAAAAAAGCAGTTGTTACTCTTCATCATGGTGTGACATGCCTCTCCAGCCTTATGACTTGCTAGGCCATCTAGCCTGTAGGCTGCAAGGATTTCCTTGAGGTCAGAAGTACTCATACAAGTGTTTGCATGAGCTGATGATGTAGTTAGTAGCTGGCCTGCTGGATCTGTTGCCTCTAGTTTGGCTCGCGTTGTTCAAAAATGCCAGGCCTGTTTGGACTGTGTGCTTTTGACATACGCAGTTGACAGACCTAGTTGTTCTGTATGTGAGAAAAGATGTGATCCATGGGACAAAACCAAGGTCTGGAGAAATCATTGCTGCTCTTCACAGTATTCAAGTAACTAGCTTGGTGGAAGAAAAAAATCTTTCATTCTTTTCCTTATTGTTGCTGCCTCTGACTGAAATAGAAGGTGGTTTGCATTGGAAGGAGCACTCCCCATTAAGATGCGGACCATATATGGCTGCATAAAAACCCTTTTTTACAATTTGATTTCTAAAGTGACTTTTAGGGGAAAAAAACGTTTGAAGCAACAGATCAAAACGCTTTTAGCTTTGAAAGTTGAGAGCAAAACGTTGAAGTCTTCTTCTCCTCTTTGCTGTTAACGTGTGAACTCTATCCAGTGTCAGCATGGATGACAGTAGTGAAAAGGTCAAGGAATTAATATGCTATCAGAATAAAGTCGAAGATGTGTGATGAATGTAGTGATTAAAGACCATAGCAATTTAATGCAAGATGGTTTGGTTGAATCTCCGTTGATTACTTTTAGGCTTACAGATGTATCTCTCAGGCTGAAACTTAATCACCTATGCAGACAGTTAATAACTCTGTCTGAAGGTGGGGGGGGTGGGGGTTGGGAATTGCTTACTTGAACTTCTGTGGAAGATCTGCCATAACTTCCTGATATGATGACACTTAAGCTCTGAAACAACCTGAAATCTTCCAGAATGTCAGAAATAACCATAGAATTGCTAATCCTGGAAGAGCTAACCAGTGTGAGTGTTTTGTTGCTGTTCTGACTAGGAGCTCTGTTTCGAAGGAGCGATGCACTCCATTCCTAGGAAGAGCAGAAGTAAGTAGAGGGTGTTTGCAGTGCGGTGCACTGAAAGTCTGCAAGAAGACCTGGACGTCTCTTTGTGAAACTGTATAAATGTAGTGCCTGCCCAGAGTTTTCCATTTAAATAGTGTTTTCTATGAAATCATGCTGAGATTCATCAGTAAGTGGACACTTGCAGAAAGACTTTTGTTTATTCAAAGCTAAACGTGTTCATCGTCTCTCAAGTACTTGCAAGTTAAGTCAGCTATAAGCTTGTCTTGGCTTGGTGACAAAGGTTAGGAGATGAGGTTGAGAAATAAGGAGACAGGTTTGTTTGTGTTCTTTTTCTAGTGAATCTTGTCTTTACCAGCGCAGTTCTAGTTTTGAAAATCGGATGCCAAGCAGGATAATAGAGTTGGGGGAAAAGTGGTTTAGGAAGAGGCCTTTGAGACTATTTTTAATGCTGACCAAAGATCTGTGATACAGATCAGCTTTAGAAAGGTTACTTCCACATGACGTAGACTTTAGGGATAAAAACCAGCCTGAATGATAAAGGATTACCAAGGTAGAAAACTTGAGTAAGACCTGAGACTCTTAAGCAGGATTTGTTTGGCACCAGAACCAGCTAACGTACTCGAGTCAAGTGCTTCAGGTGAGCATCTGTCTGACTGTTTGCTCCTGGAGCTATTTAATAAAAAAAGAAGCTTAATAACCTGTTTGGTTTGGTTTCTATGAATAGTGAAACTGAGGATGCAGTCACATAGTATATTGAAAATGCAGTGTCTTAATTGCAGGACTTAAACTGACTTTAGTGTTGACCTTTACTAGATACCTTTTTTCTGAAAATAGTTTCTTCACAGATGCTTCATGGTTTGGGCTATATCATTATTGGTTAAGTATTGCTAAATAGTACCACACAGAACAACTTACATCATCACTATTCATTCCCTCATGGTTTGCAACTTGTAGTTCAGCATGAAAGTGATGACAGTCTAGTTTTCCAGATGTATGATTTACATTGTGTGCACCTGCCAAAGTTGTACAACTTTTATATATGTGTAAAAGCCCACTGGATCTGTCTCCAGAAACTGTTCAACTTTACTAGTGAATTACTGTGCTCAGGAGTCCTGTCCACCCACAATTACAGCGTTTGCTATAGATGGCACAATGCTGATGGAATGAGCGCATTGAGGGCACACGGATTTTGCACAGCACTAGTAAACAATGAAGAAAGATTTTGTTTGTGCTACGAGTTTGTTGCTGAGTGTTTTGTAATGTTGAGACTTGCATGTACAAATCAAATGAGCCCTTAGATTTTGCATTCTAAAAGTTGAATGTAAGACTTACCTTCTAATATGAGGTATTGCTGAGCTTAGCTGGATAATCAACTGTTTTATTAGAGTATGTCTACTCACTTATGGAAATTGGTGCTTAGCAAAGGTATGATGTTGGTCTGGAAGTAGTAGGGAATTATGTCCAAGCTTACTCCTTTTCCATTCCGGGGCAAAATACACTGGAATTCTATTTAAAAATTCAGCGTACAAGAAAATATAACTGGAAGAGCTGCTCATAAAAGCCCCTCAAGCATTTCCTTTTAAGAGTACAAAGCCATACCAGACTGAGAATTGTCATGTGTAGGAATCTCTTCCATCTCCTGATACGGGCACTGCAAACACAAGAGTGGTGTGAAAGTCTGAAACGGATAAGGGATTTCATGTTGGCAGGGCCAATCTGTGGCTATTGGCTTTTGTTTTTTTAAAAAAAGGTATTGGTGAGGTATGGGGTGGGGAGGGGAGGTATTGAAAGGAGCACTTTGACTTAGTCCTGCATGGATTGAGCTCCCTTCCCCTGGGTGCTCTGTGACTGCAATGTTGGAGAACACTCTCTTTGGCCATCTCCCTGAAGCTGCTGGGATTTGCTAACGGTGACAGCTTGTCCCTAATATAGCATCAGAGAGTCCGTCAGTCTGTACACACTTAAATTTGAACTGGCTGATGCTAGACAGAAGAAGACAGAAGGGAAGGCTCTTATCTAGGCTGGGGAGAGAGATCACAAAAGTAAACTTCCTAGCCTTCCCTTTCCTCTCCTGCACAAATGTTTTGGCCACAATGGTAAAGCTAGTGGCAAGGTGTAAAAGGTGGACTGGGGGTTGCGGGGAAGGTGAGCTGTAGGTCTTGTGTCAGGCTTTCTGAAAAGGATGGACTTTTGCAAGAAGGGTTCTAGTCACTTAAACTTGAGCTCTGAACAAATTAGCTGCCTTGACTATATTTCCAAAAGATTTTTTTCAATACTGAATCTGGTTGGAGACTGATGGTTGTAGGTTGTCTACCAAGAGCAGTGCTGCCTATGCTGAATAACTAAATGCTGTACAGGGTGTCAGTTCCTCTGTGCATCTGCATCCAAACAGGTGTGTCTTGTGATTTGATGGAGTCAGTTGCAGCTGTTTCTCTCCCTGCTATTCAGGACTGTATTTATGTGGGGCACTGACCTTCTGAGTGGTATGGACCACCTTCTCCAGCCTGCTCTCTCACGGGTCAGTGCCTCTACACACCCCACAGATCCTGTTCTGAGGCAGTTGCCATGGTTACCAGTGATCTGTTTTGCTCTGAGTTTGCAAGAATGATGAATAAAATGGTACAAGGACTTCAGGGCTAAACATCCCGTCAGTTCCAAAACAGCCTGGTCAGCAAGCTGCTAAGGTTGCCATGTAGTGATGCGGACCTGATGGTATGATCAGGTACCGCTTATTCCTTAGGCTATGGTGAGGTAATGTTTGAAATTCATTATTCGTTTCTCAGAAGGGTGTTTGGTAAGGAAATCTAGTGAATGAAACACCACAGAAACAAACTTTTGCTGACTGTCCGACTCTTTGAATAGACTTCCTCTAACTTAGACCAAGATCTCACAAATGATAATTGCGTGTGAACCCCTTTATAAATGGATCAAAAGTGGAAAGAGGCCAAGAGGGGTCTGAGAATTAGAGTGTTGCTCTGTAAAAGCGTGCAAGTTAATAGAGGAAGGAAGTTAATAGAGGATCTATTTCTTCAGGAAATCGGGTATTACTGTCTAGATGCATTGGAGTAGAGTACTTCGAGGTCCATCAAATTGTTTAGGAATGTATTTGAGTTACTTATTTAGGACAACTAGTACTTATGTCAAATCTCCACCTTATGAACTTTGGAGCACTCTCTTGAGGGCAAGGATGCTGCTCAACAGACCTGTGCCAGTTAAAGTGTTGCTGTGATCAGAGACCTACAAAGGACACAGGCAACACTGATGTAGCAAAGACTTCTAATATAATGTAGCAACCATGGAAAGGCAGTTGAATCCCAAGAGTAGAAAACAGGAAGCCCAAAATGGCCTATAAAATGTATGTTGCTGTAAAACAACCATTGTAAAATGCATGCTGCTGCTTTCAGAGGAGTGCACTTAAGTACCTATGAGGGTGCCAAGCACCTGATGGCGGTGAGCACAGAGCCTTTTGTCTGTAAACGCGCTGCTTAAACTCTGATCTTAGATTCTGAAGACCCTAATCTAGTAGGAAATGTACCACCATTCAGCTACTTTCCTTCTTTTCACATGCAAAATTTGCACTACATCTCAAAGGAGTTCAAGAAAATAATTTTTCTACTGCTTGAGCTTTGTGTAGTCTGAATGTCAATTCTGTACTGGTCATAGTGCATTGTTTTATCTTAAGTAGCAGCAATATTCTTGACTTCTGATTTGAAGCTTCGCAACACAAATCTTCATCTTCCCTCAGCTGTTCCATAGCAAATCTTTGTCTTTTCCCTCTCTGTTCAAGATTCAACTGGTCTCTTTGCTGAAGCGATAGGTGTGGTTGTCTTATAACAAGGCAAAGAAATAATTGATTGCTTACATCACTTAAATTTTTATAATTGTACTTCTTATAAAGAGTAGCTTCCAACCGTTGTGGCTACAAAGTCTCTTCTGCCTTTAGGCAAATTGCTTTACATAGAGTCAGCGCTTGATTATCCAGGATAACTAGGGTGGGGAAGGGCTGGAAGAGAAAACATGGATGCAGTGGAAAAACCGTGGATTAAAAAAATAATTGGAAACTATGCTGCAATTATAAAAAAATAATTGGAAACTATCATGGAGTGAACATACAGCTGAAGGGGAAAGAGGGGAAATCAATCATTAATCTACCCCCTTCCTCCCACTCAAGTTCATCACATGCTCATCTACATTGCATTTGGACTTGAATCTAGCTTGGATGTGTCTGTGCTTGTAGCAGAATTAAACTGCGACATGGATGATCTATCCACAGCTGGCTGAGAGCTGGTTATGTTGTGCTTTGAAGACACTGCAGTATTGGTCCTTTCTACCTCTGTATTCTGACACAGTTGAGTCTCTCCTATTGTTGTCACAGGTTTACAGTAGCTGATCTAAACTGTGCTACGGAAGCAAATGCCTGAAACAAAAATAACCCTGTTTAAGTGAGGAAAATAGGTATTTCATGGCACACCTGCCTCTTAAAAAGGCATAGGGAATGTTTCTAAATAGGTGTCATATTTAAATAAAAAGATCTTCTACTTGAAGTAAGACTTTGTTTCATAAGCAATGTGATAGTTTAGGGTTGCCCCATGCCTTACAAAGGCTGGCTGAACTCCTGTTTGCATTCATGTAGCTCTCACTTTAGATTAGTTTATGCTCAGCCACTTAAAAGGCACTGTTCCTGGCCGCAGATCCAACCAAAAAGAACCCTGAACAATTTGGTAGTGCCTATTACTGTACGTAATCTGTGTGAAGCAGTTCTCAGAGTACAGGAGATGCTGAGGAAAAATATGCTATCCTATCTCTAACCTGATTCAGTCTGAATTATGGTCACCTTGCCTCTTGTCACCACAGGTGATAAAGCAGCAGCAATATCAATCCATTCTTCTAGCAGCCTTGTGTCTTGCCTGCAGTATCAGAACGCTAAGTTCTCATTTTTCCCTTCCCTTTTTATTTCCCTTCCCTCCGTCTAACTCCAGAAACTTCTATTTGACAGCACAAATTGAGTAGGTTAGACATGGCCATCCATCTGTGTCACTGCAACATTTGGCTGCCTGTTGTAAAACCTTGGCAGTTTCTTTTGCTGTCCCCCTGAGTGACACATGGAGTTATGGAAGTCAAGATTTCTAGAAGTTATTAACATTGGAGAAGAAGGGGATGAAATCTAAACTGCATGCAGTCTGTACAGCAGCAGTATGACTATATTTCAAAGGTAAAATAAATTTAGCTTGTTAGCGATCTTCTTGGAACGGTGAAGTGTTTGGGCAGAGGTACACACTGAAACAAATCAAATTTTCTTTGATGTGATAAGTATTTAATTCTGAGGATCCTATTTGAATAGGAGAACTGTTACTTCTTCCCCGCTCCCCCCCAAGGAGCATGATATCTATTTCAGGAACTGGTTCAACGTGATATCTTAAACTATTTTTGGGGAACACACAGCTCACAGCCCCAGAAGGCATCTTATATCTCTTCAGTCCATGCGATATTTATCAGTAGTGTAGATCTGGTGGATCTAAACCTAGAGAAAAATCATAATGTGTACTATAGGTCTTTAATTATTAGAATGCTGGTAGCTTACCATATGGAGTGAAGTGAGTACAAAAGATAGCCTTAATTTAAAGTGGCCTAATGCTACGTATGTAAATGGGTAGCTTGTGCAGTGGTGCTGGTCTACAGGTGACACTTCCAACAGTGACTGAGATGAGTTCACCATTCTGAGTGTGCTGCCAACAAAGGGATCACACACTTTGGTCCTATGGGTTGGACTTCATACATGCAAATGATGGCACAATCAATGCCTAATGAAAATCCTCTTATCAGACTGCCTTAATAGGATTACTTTCCAGAACACAGAATTGGGAAGGATCTCCTAGGTCACAGGGTCTGCTTTCTCATTTGCAGATAAGCTCTTTGCATTCGGTATCATTTTTTAACAGGGTGACTCAGTTATATGATGTCTCTTTCCACATTATTTCATAGATTTAAATGTACCTATTAGATGCTGGGTTCTTTCCCACCTCCTTCATAAAATATAGAAAGATATTGATAAAAGACCAACGCTTGCTTGGGATGGGCTTGTCTGGACTTTCACTTTGGGGTGAAGTTTAAATAGACTGTAAACACACATTACTATATGTTCTTACTCTAGGAATCATCGGGCTTAAGTGATGACCACAGTAGAGGGGCAGAAGTATCAAGACAGTGATTCTGCTGTAGGTCATTTTCTATCTCATAATGTTCGTCTCTTGAGTAGATGTCTACAGACTCTGGGACAAATGTGCTCACTAATATTTCATGGAATTAATTTAACAGTACTTGGAAAAATATATGATGTTAACTGCTCAAGATCCTAACTTATTTTAGCACTTGAATGATAACTTCTTTGAAGTAGATATCCAAATTAACTCTAGTGTGGTACAAATGATTTTGTGATCCCTCTAGATGGCTGATGCATAACATTTTGACATTTACTTTAAACATAAAAAATGCTTTGAGCTTTTACAATTGATTGCCATACATTTCAAAAGATAATACCTGAAGCATGTGTTGCTTTTTTTTGTTAGAGAAGTCCAGATGTTCTGGATTAAATTCTTGGGTCTTTGTTTTTGTTATGCTGGTAGTAATTGTGCCACTTCAGGCTTACTGTCAATCTATGTATTCCTGTTTCAGGTGTACTGAAGCAAAACTGCTTAGTCTTCTTTCTAAGAAGATTAACAAAACTCCCTAAATTTGGATTGTGGTTGAGTTCTTCCTCGTAATACTGAGAACTGAATGCTCTCTGAATGCAGAAACTAGTGTTGGGAGGAGGGCTGGTGGGAACTAGCTCACTGGCAGGCAGAAACATTTCATCTCTTACTTCAGCTGTCAGTGTAGTACTAGTCTGCTTAGCTAAAGATTTAATCGACTTGCATATAGATATCCAGCTGCTGTTTTTTATCAAGACCAAACTCTTACACAGAAGACTTGCTTAGGGGTCTTGAAGTAATTCTGATAACCAAATAATGCATTTATACGAGGAAGCAATGTCAGTCCTTCACTTTATCATCTGGAGGCTGTCTTGTCCCTGGTTCCCTGTACCAGAAGCTTCCTGGACTTGTGTAAGAGAAAACACCTAAGCAGTCTCTCCACTTTGTCTTTTCTTTCAGTAGATCTCTGAACACTTGTTCATTTTTTTTAAGTTTATATCAGATTTCAACTTAAAATATGTAATGACTACATTTGATATTAAAATTGCTTGCTCTTACTCTGGGTTAGTAGTTTCCAGTGCCTTGGATGTAGCGAGTGGAAGGAGGCAGGACCGTGTGCCAAACTACGTTTAGGGGACCTGACAGTGAGAAGCAGCCCTGGAATCAAACAGGGGTCCCATACAGTCTCTAGCTTCCTTCTCCAAGGGTTTGTCATCCTAGGTGGAATAGCCACAGTAGATTATCCCACTTCCTAGATCTGAAGCTGTTTAGCCAACTCATTTGAAAGATCCCTCAGGTACTTTTCCATCTTTGGCAGTCCTGGGACTTGTCTGGGGAGTGAATTGGTGCCTCAGGCCCCTGGGGAAGAGGCGTGTCCTCTTTAAAGCCTGTTAGAACTCCTGCTGATGTTTTTTGACACCTGTGGACCAGTGCCAAAATGCATCGACTGCCAGTTCCCTGCCTGCTGCTTAAAATTAGTGTCTTGGAGGAGGGGGAACACTGCTGTGCTCAGGCACCACTCGAAGGAATGACTTGCTACAGACTGTGGAAAGGTCTCCAGATCTCTTGCTGACTAAATTTTTTCAACGAGAAGTTGTTCCTAGATTCTTCAGGATGTGAGAGCGCTTGTTTTGGTACCACTGAATAAAACATTCCCCCTCAAGCAGAATTCTCGTCTCCCATGTCAATTCTGACAGGACCTGGTACTTCTGACTGAAGAAATATTGGCATTTGAAAACTGTCTCTTATTCCAACCAATAATACTTTAATTGGCTGGTAAAACAATTGCGGTGAGAAGATGGTAAGTGTGTCAGATGCTTGACATACCCATACTGTATGACTTTTACTGCAGAAGACAATTTACATACAGCTTCTCAGCATAGAGAAAATCAATACTGCAGACTAATGTTATCTTTACAGGGTTGCTGAAGCTGAGATGAGGACGGCCATTTAGAGGCCCTATTATCTCACGTGCTCTTTCCTCATGTTCTTTCAAGTGATCTGATGGAGTAATTAATCCTTGAAGTGTCCCAAGAGGCAAACCTACTTAATTGCACTGCTGTTTAGCCTAAATTCCCAGAGTGCAGAGGACCTGGTGATCATCCTGTTTGGTCAAAATGTTTTCTTAAGGTGTATTCCTTGGATCTTTTCACTTTGACTCTTAAAAGAAAGCAGTCAATCTGTCAAATTTGACCTAGCATGACGTGGTTCTAGTTGTCAGGGGTCATGCTAAGAAAGTGTGGCACCATGAGTGAAGGAGAAAACTAATGAATCTCAGGACTCCTCTGAAGTGCTAGGTCAGCAATTAAGAGTGTTAAGCTAGAGCTGTATGAGTCTTCTATTCCTTTCTGAAAGGGAAATGGATCTTTCCAGAGGCTAGAAAGTCTGCTTCAAGCATAGTATGTGCTTTCCAAGTAAAGCTGAACTAGCATGGAAATGCAAGGATGAGATGCGATAACCTCTAACTGTAGAAAATGCCCTGCATGTTCCTCTTATGTCGTCTAGCTGTGGAGCTCAGAGCACACTGAAACTTTGCTTCCGTGTAGCGCAGCTTGCACTCACAAGCCCTTCTTTTCTTAGGGAAGTCCTCTCTTCAGCTTCTCTGGTTCACCATTGTGCTCCATGTGGTGCAACAACACAGCATGGGTTTACCTGTTATCAAGCTGTCGCATTCTTCCCAGATACAGAATTATGTACAAATTACAGGGAAGCAGTCAACTGGGCTTCTGTTATTTGGAGGTGGAGAGTGACCTGCTGCTGTGAATCAGGCAGAGGTACGGATGTCCTGTGACTGCTGTGTAGAAAGTCATTCCGCTGGTGTAATCCTCGAAGTACTGCCATTTAGAAAGCTCCTGATGGCTTAACCTACTGTGCCTCTCAAAGATGACTATGTAACATGTATTTGCTAATGCCAAACTATTTCTGCCTTGTGTGAAAGTGGATGATGACAAAACACATGATGTGTCCTTCCTATCTGCTTTGGAGTGTTTTGTTTCACAGAAGTGACAACCAAGCATAGACTTAGCATGTCCTATTTTTATATTGAGAACATGAGACATTTGCTTTGAAGATAGCACTTGATTTTTAACAAATGTCTTGCTGAGATGGGATCCATGTCACGGGTGTGATTAGGAAGTGCTGAATGCTTCTCTCTTCCTTTGTTCATTGTAGTTTGTGATCAATGCCTCTTCTTCATTTAGTTATTTCACAGTCTAGTGATTCCTTTAGACTTCTGTAGAGATGCACAAATTAGACAATTCCTTAACCAGCATGTTATGGATATTTTTGGATAAGATGAAGTTGTTTTGACAGTTCACTTGTGAAAACAGTAAAATAGCAGTGTTAGTACTGAAGGAGTCTAAATGAAGTCTAAACCTTACTGTGACTGGATGTCAGTTCCTTTTCTATGCTTACTAATGACACTGCAGTTGCAGGGTGCAAGATTCTTTACTTTCACTGCATAATGAGCAGAGGTGTATTTTGTAATTTTTAATATTAACCTTAGGGCTGAGTGGAATGCCTGATGTACTGTGTTATTATTGGCAGTTCTTTTTGAGGAAATGGATATTTTGGTGTCCTAAAATCTTTTCCCTGTAATCACTTCTTGCCAGTTCATTTTATTCTGTATTTTATTCTGTATTTATATCTGATTTTATTCTGATAAAGACAGTAGAGAGCTGCAGCCATCATAACAGGGATTGACTTTTATTATCAAACTGATGGGCACCGTGAGATGTAGAGTTCTCAAAATTCAGAATCTCATGGCATTTGGTCTTGTATTTCTTGTGCTGCCTGTTTTCCGTAACTTAGTAGCAATGGCATGAATCCCAGAGAACTTGCTGCTCTACTTTGTGTCTTGCCCACACCTCCACCTGCTGGCTGCATCTCTGCTTTTACTGCCTGTGGCTCTAGGGTAATATACCCTCTTAGGATGCATACCACAAGGACACATCTCCTGCCTCAAGAAGTGCTCTGGGAACCCTTGTCCTAGAAAGTGCAAAGGCTGCAGTTGTTGATAGGGCTTTGAGCAGATGGGGATTTTCCCACCCTTCTTCCACCTGCTTCTCCACTGCCAGCAAGTGGAGTGAAGCTCTGTGCCAGCAAGTTCTGTGTTGTCCTAAACTCCATGTCTTTGACATGGACGTACTCCACCAGTATTTCTTCTCTAGAGCTCCTAGCTCCTCTAGAGCTTGCTTCTGTCCATCTCTGTAACAGGCAGTGGAAGGATATCCACTGCCTCTGAACCAATGGGAAGTGTTGGGTTATCAGGGCCAGGTAGGAAAAGATGGGAGAAAACTGAAAGTTGAGTGCACCTTGAGAGGCAGAAGTAAGGTAGAGATGGTGGAATGCATACAGGAAGTGCATGGCAGGCTGCCTGCCTTGTCTCTGTGTTTTTTATGTTCCTTCTTTCACTAGTATGTGCTTCTGATCCAGTTACGTGGGCTTGTGTCTCCTTGCCTAAACTCTGCTGGTTTGCTTCTAGCAGTAGGATTATGGGCAGTAGAAGGTGCCACTTTGATAAATGTAAGTAACTGTTTAGTAGCCTGCTTTCTTCCTTTGCCTCTAATTCCCTGCTCCAGCTAGTCCCCACCCACCTTGATAGTAGTGGAGAACTTAAGAAGTCAGGGGTTGTAGGGACAATGAAATTTACATTACTTTGTAAGTTTGCTTCTCTTGCGCTAGAGGTTGCTTTTAGGACAAGTGGCTGCTGGAATTTCGTGGTTTAGGAAAACTGATTTGAGTAATGTTTAAAGTAATGCCAGTATTGGAGTGTCCACTGGAACTGGATTAGAGGGAGAAGTATTATGATCGCTATCAAAAACTGCTGATGTTTCTGCAATTAAGTGAGGATTCCTGTACATTTAACTCTGTAGGTGTGCGATCTACTCAAATGCCTCTAAAGAATTTTTCCAATGTTTTTTGTAACTTGCACATTGGATCTGGGTAAGTGTCTACAGGCACACTTATGCAGTTGCCACCTCACTCTAAGTCCGTCACTAATGGGTGAAACAGTCTTTGTAAATGGATTTTCCTCAGAGTTTTCTGGGCTGACAGGTGTTTGGTAAGGTAAATTGTTGGTGGCCATAAGGAGTTTCTCATGGAACAGGAACTACCAGGTCCAAATGTCTGAGGTACAGGCTATAGCAAAAATGAAATAATAGACAGTTTTGAGCTGTTTTTTCTGTACTCTGTAATCTTTGAGGCAGATTTTTAATAGAAGCTATTTTCCACTTGCCGACCCCAGCTTAACACTTATTTAATTTTAGTACGCTAACCATGGTACAATGTTAGAAAACTACGGTCTTTCAGCTTTAGTCTTTCAGCATTAGTCTCAGTGACCTGTTCACCCTGTCACATTATAGCATCTGCTGTTATTCCAGACTACCACTATTTTCTCATTCTTTTGACTTTTGAAAAAAAAAATCTTCACAAAAAGGCAAAGCCTGAACAATACATGCAATTATTTCCACAGTGCTGCACAGGAGCACTAGGGATGTGCTTCTGAAACACTGCAGCAGATGGGCTGGCTATACCTTGAAAAAGCAGGTTTCTTCCCTTCTGATTTTCACAGCTGCAGTAAAGCTGCAGTAAAGCGAAGCTGGAGTATGTCTGACTCTGTCCTCCCATGCTAGCTTGTTTTTCATGTTGAGTCCATCTTGTATGATTGTTTCTTTTAGCAGTCATCTGGGTTTCTGACTTTCTTTTTGCTTTTCGAGTGGTCAGTTAGCAAATCAATGTGAAGAAGTTGCATTAAAACCTAGCCTGGGGATTTCTTGCCCCAAAAGACAAAATACACAGATAAGGCAAAAAGAAGAGAAGCCATCTATGAGTTCACAAAGACTGGCTTGCAGAGGAGCTATGCGCAGAGCAGTTGGCTTGCCGCTCTGCTGCTGCAGTAAACGAGGAGTCTTTGCTTGCTGTAGGGTGAGGAGAAGGGGAAGAAGAATATCAAGCAGACAGTGTGTGTTATAGGAGGGAAGTTAAAATATGCAAAGACATGCCTGTGTGGCCTTACTCTGACTTAGTGTTTGAGAGGCTGCAGGAAACAGGGCATGGGGTGGAAGCTGAGGGAAAAGGAGCATGATCTCTCCTCTTTCCTACTTTACGATCCCTCCCCTCTCAAATCTTGTGCTGCTCAGTGCAGAGCAGCTGAAGTTGACTTCTGGTCAAAGCGTGGCTGCAGAGCAGTGATACTGCTGATGAGACTGGCTGGCGGTGAAGGAAGGAGCATGCTCTAGGATGCGTTCTTATAAAAGCCTTTAGTCCTGGGTGTGCGTTAGGGCTGTCAAGGGCAAACGTGGGAAGCTTGGCCTTGTGGGGAGAGCTCAGGTCTGGAAAACAGGCTGTGACATAGAGGCGTGAGGTATGTCAACATGCATGTCAAGAGATGGAGCGTTTGAAGATGTCAGTGCAGACCCAGCTGTGTTGTTATAACCAGAGTGGCTGTGTGGATGTACCCTGATGAGGAGGTGAGTGTCACACCATTGATTTAATTTCTATGTAAAGACTCCTGTTTTGAAGCACCTTTTATTCAGCCATGAAACCCATTGAAATATCAATTTCTGGAACGATTGTTTATCTTGATTTCCTCACATTGCAACCCCCTTGTCAATTAGCGATGGAAGTATGGTGGCAAATAACACAAGATAAAAGGAAGTACAGGAGCTGGTGACTTCTCTGGTTGTATCTTCATAACATTCAGATTACTGCTTGACCTACAAAGATTTCTGGGAAGATTTATGTAGGTAGGGGAAAAAGGATTAAACTTGTTGGATAATAGTCTCTTTGCAGCAATGTAAGCCAGTCTTGGCTGCTGCTGTGTTGGTAATGGTGCCTTAAAGAAAACTATCAGCAGGCTAATGGCAGCTTTGAAAACAGAAACTTACCCTGCTCCATCCTATTCATCTCCAAAGAGATGAACATTTCCAGTCCTAATGATCCATTTAACTGCCAGTATTAAACACACATCTCAAGAAAAATCATGTGCAATTAAAAAGGAGGAAGCCTGTTAACCTAACATTGGGGCTGTGCAATTGAGGACAGTCAAGCAACTGGAAGATAGATTTTTAAAACTGAAGTTGGTTTTAATTCGACTCCTACTCAGAGAATCTTATTCTTCCTGTTTCCCAGGTAAATATTTACATTGCTTTAATTCTGAAGCACAGTCAGTCTCAAGTGCTTAAAGGTTAATGAACGAAGCTTCAGAACTAAGGGCTAGCTAAGTATTTCCTCCATGTCAGATGGAAACGATCACATTATGACTTGTCCAATGTTACACACATACTTTGTGGTAAGATCCTACTGTAAGATCATTATACTCATGCATTTAGTTTAATTGCAGGACCACTTCCATTCACTGTCTGTATTTCCTGTTTCCTAAATGTGGAACTCTTCACTCATTTTGAGAACACACTCCTTGGTGAATTGTAAACTCCTTCAGGGCCTGAGTAGCAGTCTTGTAGTTTACAAATGAGTTCGGTGTTCAGTTGTCATGTTTCTTCTGCATGCAAGTTAGCCTTACATGAAAAATACGGCCAGATGCAGAGCTGTTGGACTAACCTGGGTTCCCAGGCCCGGTGCACCCGTAAGCAGCATGGATCACTGTGTACCTAGGCACTTCAGTCTTATATGATCGTTGCTAGGACTGGTGGTGTCTTATTCCTGTAGTTTTTTGCTGCAGTAAACTGAGCTGCTCTTCATTTCCAAGTGAATTGTGGGAACTTGTCTGTCCTTGGGGCATGTTTTGAGGGGGAGGGGAAGAAGATACTATGGGAAAGCATCGACTGACTTGAATTGCTTTAGGGCTGTAATCAAAGGGCTATAATCATCAAAAGGTGGAAAAGTACCAGCCCAGGAGTCAGGAGCAGTGGGGTTTTTGCCTATAGCTCCAAATAGGCCAGGGCGGCTGGGAGTGGAGCACTGAGTGCATGATGGACTACTTGTGTGGATAGGAGCTCATTAGGAGCAATACAAGAGTAAAGGCCAAAGCTGACTTGCTATAAAACAAAGTGTTAAAAGAAGGCTGGAGTAGTTTCTTATGAATAAAAAAAGTCAAACAAGACAGATACCACTGCCTTGGCTGCTAGAGCAATGTGAAGATGCTTTGATGTGAAACTTTGGCCCAGCACTCAAAACAACTCTTATCACCTGAGCCAGATTGCCAGGTTGAACTTGTATATAGCATAAGCCACCAAGCTGTGTTTACAAAGTGATGAGTAATTTTAAACTGCAGTTTTAATTTACCCTCACTTGTTCCTGTGTGTATTTGGAGTCTTCCTTGTAGATTGGAAGCTTAACAAGCTGTTATTTCTTCTTTGGCTCTATCTGAAGTATTTCAGAATTTCACATGAATATTCCCCATTTACGTGCATACATCCTGGATTCTCTTCAAATTATAAAAACTATTTCCTTGTGTGTGCTTTTTGTTTATTTGTTAAGAACAACGACGTGTAGGAACTTAAAAATTAAGCTGCTTTCCTTACTGTCTTTGCACAAATAGTCATTCAGAGCTATATCTGAAACCACAGCAGGAAATGAGTTCCGCTCTGCATAGAAACAAGGTGAAACTGCTGTCCTAATTTCTCCAATTAAGTACATAATGTCCTTTGGATCGGAAAATGGTGTTGCAAGTTTGTGTATTTTGGTTTTGAATATTTTTGTGACTTATGACTTGGCTTGTCTTAATTCAGTGGTAGATGCCAAAGGCATTATAGGAAGGACCTTTAGCATTTTTAAAGTGAAATACACATAAGAGTACTCTTGGCAGAGCTCATCTCCTGCTTGCAGCTGTAGGTAATGGGGATTTTAAACAAAGGAATATTGGATATGTTTGATTTTAGTGAGTGGTGACGGATTCTGCCACTTTCTTTTAACTATCTCCATTCCACAGGCCACTTAAAAGACCACTTAAAAAGCTTGGGCTAGACTCTTTCCTGGTCATAAAATGCTCCCTGGATGCCTGTATTCTGCTGTGCTAAAATGACCAGGCAATGGCTGCTGTACCCATTCCCTATTAAGTTGATTTTATCCTGTGAACTCTTGTTATGGAAGGTAGCACTGCTTATTATGAATGCAGGATTTATTGGGATCCTGACTCCTGTACTTGGCACCATTTATGTAGAACTGGACCCTTTGTGCTTTATCTAAGCTGCCTACCTGTGGAAGGAATATGAGTACAGTGTCCTTTACATGCACCTTCTACAAGCTGTGAAGATAGGTTTGAGGGGATTGCTCCATCTTCTCTCTTCCAGACCATCTGGGTTTGGAAGACTTTGACGAGGATTAAAACTAGCTATTTGGTAGCTTTGGGCAATAATGAGAAAGTGGGGTCCTCAAACAGTGTCCAGATGTAGCTACTTTAAAAACATCTCAATGTTTTTTTTTCTTATTTTCAAAAAACAGTTTTTCCCTCCCTCAATTCTTTGTATTGTCTTTGAGCCAGCAGATAGAGACCTCTTAAATGGCCCAAGCTTTCCAAGCCCTCTGTCACAGGAGGGAGTCAGACATTTCTTAAGCTGTTGCTTTGACAGTGAAGTTCAGTAAACGGGTGTGGAGAGTTGGAAAGTGTGGTTGCTGCTGTTGCTGGAGGAATTCATGATGTCTAACCATGTGCTTATTCTGGAGATGTCCTGAAAGTGATGAGGTGAACTTTAAACTCTGCTTTCACTGGCTATTTGAATGATTAAGAAGGCTAGCACCAAGTGCAGGCTGGTGGGAAGGAGTTGGTGGTACCACCTTGTGCTGACTGATATGACCCTGTGCCAGCCAGTGCTTCTTCTAAGCTAGGTTGAGTGTGCTTTGGCTTGGGTTTGCTGGAGCAAAGCTTGCCTTTGGAGGTTGCATATGTGTGTAGCCTGGTACCTCTTAGTTGGAGGAAAAAGTCTATTCAGGAGATTGGATTAAGGCCAATTACTGCATGAGAAAATTCTCATGTTGCTCCTGTGTTTTGGCATGCTCGGTCTCCCTGACCAGTTCTTGGAAAAGCACTAGTGTTTCTTTAATGTTTGAGGATGTTAGACTACTCATCCTAACTTTTAATTTGAAACTGGGTATTCTGTTATTAGCTGTAGCCTGAAGTAATTTTCAAAATCCACCTGTCACTTGGATTATGCTGACTCTTTCCTTGTTTTATTTCCTTCATTGATAAGATAAAACATTAAAGAAATGTACATCCCTTGCAGCTTGTGGCTATTGTGGTATAGTAACATATTTTAGAATGCCTGAAAAGAACTTGAGAGTTTTAAAGAAATCTGGTAATGCAGGTTGGACAAAGAGCAATTGCATGCAACTGTGATGCTGCATGGCGAGTCCTCTGAAGCTCAGACTTTTAATTTGAGAGAGAAAGATTTTGGGGCTACCCGAGCACTGATTTACCCCTACCAATTTTAAGAGGGTCCTTTTCCACTGCAGAAAGTCTTCTGAGCTAGTGCTACATGGTATTTACCTGCTTCTGCTCAGCTTTTTATTTTTATGGGTATAAACAGTTTTTGCAAGCTCAGAACAGCTTGCCAAACCCATTAAAATACAAATCCTGAAAGCTAGTTCTCCAGCCAATACCAGCCAGAGACTGGACTGTTGCTAGAACACAGGGTTGGCTGTATTTTAAACGCACTGAATATATTGGTTTCCATTATTAAGCTAAAATGGCAAGCTAAAAGAGCTTGGCAGAAAGATCCATGTGTGTCTTATGCCATGTTAACTCTTGTAACAGTAGCTTCAAATTGGCTGGAGGGATAATGGTATCATAGCATGATGATAACTGTAGAATTTAGCTGCCTGTTTCTACAGAACTTAGTGAAGATACTTCATGGGGTCTCTGAAGGGAAGATCTTCATCTTTTATTAGATGGTAGTGAATCCACACAGGTAAGCTGTTACAGCTTCATATATATTCTTAAGGGAGGAGCTTTATTTGGGTACCTAAGAATCAAGACACAAATCACAGGAGACCCACACTTCCTTAGCTTCAGTGTTCTCTAACCCTTGTCATTGTTTCTGCTCTCTGTAAGAACAGGTATGAGGAATCCAACCACAAATGTGGTACATAGCCTTCTTTTGAGTAGCTTCTATGTTGGTCTCTGACACACCATACATAAATCTGCTACTCACAGCAGATCATAGTGCCATCTCTTCATTATTTTTTTCATTTTTAGTTTATGGGAAACAATGTTCACTTTAAAGTGGACATTTTCTTAGAGAAAATTACCTATTACTAATAAGTCAGACTGATGGGAAACTTCCTTTCAAGTTCTTAGTCATCCCGAGTCGTCTTCGATGTGCCATTTCATTGGCAAAGGGAGTTGTTGCTTTTTTTGTGTGCCGTAGTGTAAAATAACAAACAAAAGAACAAAACAGGCATCTCAAAATACCCCCCAGACCCCAGTGGTCCTGTACATTACCTTGGGAGCTAGGTGAATACTCTTGTTCCATCTACAAGAAGTCTTGTAGAAGTGAACTGTTTCAGGATGCATTGGGTGTAGTTTATGCTGAAAACTATTTTGACAACTGAAATGTTTTCTGCTTTCTGAAATGTTTCCCAGCTTTCTGCAGGAAAGAGGAGCAGACGTGGAGCTTCTTATCTTTTTTTTTTTCCCAGGGACGGTAAGGGAGTGCCTGACTTGGATCTTATTCCCTTCCTTCGACCTGCTTCTGCGTGCATGTTCATGCAGCTTCATGTCTGAAGACTTGATTGTCTCTGGTGTCCCTGGAATATCTCCCATTTGAGAAAATCTGTAGGTGGAAATAGAAACAGGACTCTGAGAATCTGGAGGAGTAAAGATTATAGGAGTCTTCCTCATGAACATGTTTGTGTCCAGGCTGATCTCTACAAGGGCCTCAAATCTTAGACTTTGGATGTTTTTAAGAAAAGTAGCCAGTTAAAAATAACTTGATTGATTAACACAGTATTATACTTTGAATTCAAAGTTCTTTGAACTGGCTGTTCTGTATTAAACGTAGACTAGCACACAACTGGTACTTTAAAGATGTGCAGGAGTGCTTCTGAATTGCTTTTGATGGCATCGATTCTGTACCATGAGGTCAGACTCAGTGGGATTTTTGTTTGCAGAAAGTGTGTGATTACTTATGGCTATCATTTTGTCCCTAGAATGGAAATAAGCTGCTATGGGTATTTGGTTTGTGTGTAGGTGTTTTGCAGGCCTGGGTCATCTGAGAAGGAGCTCTACTGAAGGAGTTTATTTGGGATTCCTTGGAGTTACTTCCTTATGTGTGCCCCGTGGGATAATGATGTTATATTTCTTGTACCTACTTCACTGCCACCCAAAAACTCTGAATTTGAATGTATGGGCTAAATACAGTGTGTCAGTGGGAACACTGCTGTCCTTTACATATACCATTTTAAGTTGTAATGTTCAACTGCTTGAAATTTTCTTCTGCCTGCATTTCCAATTCTATCTTTGATTTCAAAGGTGGAGTGATGTGAGAAGAAGGCAAAATAGTCAGCCCTTTGACTAAAGTGTGCTAATGAGAAAAAGCTAAATTCTGTTTTAACAACTGGAGTGGAAAGGATGCTCAGATCATATTACTTCCTTTTCTTGATATCTGGAAGTAGAAAATTTTCTACAGAAAAGATTACTGCACTATATTGAGTAAATTCATTAAAATCTGTCCGAGTTAAATGTTTAGCTTCAGGCAGTTTAGGGTTTGGGGTTTTACTTTTGGCACTGAAATTAACATTCGTTGGGTGCTCAAAGTAGCCAGCTGGTAGTGCCCATCTTTAGGACTTTCAATGTGTTTCTTTTGATGTGGTATTAAAAAGTTTAGTCTTAAAATACAGTGTAACAGATGGCAAAACTAAATGACATTAATTGTGATTTGTAACATGTCTTTTTGTCAAGCACTATGAGTAACACAATCAGCTGGACTTTAAGACAGTCTGTGTGTAGTCTCATGTCCTGACTTAACCTTTACCAAGGTACACTGGTTAACTTCATCAAGCTCTGAAGAAGGGCATTGGCTCCAGCTCTCCTGGAGTAGGATAATGCTGTATGTTGCCATCAGGATCAAAAATAGCAGCAGTGAACTTCAGCTACTCTCATAACAGGAGGATACAGGTCTTCCATGCAGATATGTGAGATGCTATTAGTAAGATTCATCTGCTGTGTGATAGCAGAGAGAGCAGTTATAGCTCTATGCTATAATTGCTTGACAATACCTTTACAGGCTCCTGCTGTAGAGGGATGGTAGACATAGAAAGCCAGGTGAGAGAAATTACAACTTGTGAGTCCTGGGCCTTGGTAAAAAAAGTAATTTTTGTAACTTTGGTTTAAAACGTTGCCCAGCACAAATGGTTTTGATCAGATAAAGGTCTTGTTCTGGAAAGTGGCTGTTCTTGAGTTAGGTATGACTGACATACTAAGCAGCTTCATGTACATGAATTTTGATTGTCACGTGATCAACGTGTTTGTTTGGAAGCAGGGAAGATGAAGGAAGGAGAAGGCTAACCTCCAACTGCTTCCAAAATGCAAGCTAGTAGGAGGAAAGTGAAAGTCACAGGAATGAGTAGCTAAAATGTGAATCCAGGTAAAATCTTTGAATGGTCCCTTGAAAGTCTGCCAGAGGCTAGAAACTAGCCAATGTTGTCCAGAAGGAGGAAACCCATGCTATTATGGCCTCACATGGTGCTTGCTCAAGCTGATCTGGCTCCTTGCTGTAAATATATTGTATTGGCTGAATTCAAGCCATAGAAATTTTGAGCCCTTATCACACAAATCCTGAGGTAATTTAGACAAACAGTGTTGATCTGTCTCAACTCTGTAATTTCTCTTGCTAACAGCTTCTGAATGATGCCAGCGAACTTACGATTAAAATTACTTTGACGGCTGTTGCAGAAGCTTTTGCTAGAGAAGCAACTAAGATTAGAGCTCTACTGTGATAGGCACTTAGTTGCAAACATGAGAGATAGTACTGCCTGAAAAATGTGCTGCTGAGGGGTCTGGTGACTGTAATGCACCCAAGCGAGCTGATGTAGGATCCATCCAAAAGCTGTTGGTAGTATAAAGCTCTCATCTGAGGTGGCTGGCCTCAAAGTAGCATGCTAAAGATGACGGACATTTTGGACCCTGAAAAGGTTCTGGGTGGCAAAAGGTTTGACTGATAATATTCTGCTTGTGAACACAAAGGTGGCTTTCTAGAAGGACACTTCAAAGACGTGCCTTTCTTGAGCTTGCAGAGACAGGGGCATCAGCTCATTGGACACCCTCTCAAGACTCTCTACTAAGGTTGGCAGTTTGTCTGGTAAGGGAGACTTCCAATTACTATAAATATAGATGTTAAAATGCAGTAAGAAGTGGCATCATCAAACCAGCTTCTAACGATAGTATTTTTGTGACACTATTCCATGTGTTCTGGGGCCTGAAAGACATGTTTAAGCTTCTAGTCTCCCCTCATGGGGGTTTACAGGGACCTGGGCTCAAAATTGTTAAATCCTAAGCAAACTTTAGCTGCTTTAGCTAGATGTTGTGCTAAAGCAGAAGGCGTGTCTTGTGCTTAGCCATTATGTGGCCAGGGAGCAGTACACCTAGGCATTACCTGGATTCCTCATGGCCGTGGGAGCAAAACATGATACCCTATGTAGGTTGGACTGAGGCCTATGCATGTAGATGCATGAGCCTTTGAGTGGTCAAAGTTTGCCTTAAAATATGGTAAAACTTCAGTTTTACCTTGTGCTAAGCAAACACATTATTTGGTTGACTCTGTTTAAGATGTTGGTCTGTCGTACTAGAGACTAATAAAAGTTAGTTGTTCTTCATCTCCTGGTGTAGAGGTTCAGCTGCTCTTATCTGGGAAAGCAGAACTTCCCATCTCCAGGTGAACTGCAACATACCTTGCTTGGGGACTGTAGAAATACCAGTCTCCTTAATTTGGTGCTTCGTTTCAGAAGAGCTCTGTGGAGCCCTAGGGCTGCATGCATGTCATGTTTTGCTGGTTGAGTTTGCTGCAGCTGACATGAGGGCTGTCATAACAGCGCTCTGCTCTAAAACAGCACAGTATGCTTTTCCTCAGGTGAAACACAGAAGTTAAACTGTACCACCTGAAGGCCTTGAAGGAGACCCTGCTGTCATGGGAGGTGATAGGAGAGGCATATTTTTGTCAAAATGTGAATGCTTGTCTCTGGAGATGCCTCAGAACAAGGCTCCTACATGAACGTGTCTTGGCGAGCAGGTGGAGAGGCTACTGTAGCAGGAAGATGCGGATTTTAGCAGAACAAAACAAGGTGTAGCTGTGCACCCTGGCAGAAGCCTTTTCCTCCAGCTTGGCAAAGCTGGTGCTGTTTGCTGAACCAGACTTCAACTCTGCTTGGTTACTTGTTCAGAGTGTCTGCCTTTGTTGTGAGGATCAAAGTACCATCTGGAGGTACATGCAAGGTAAAGTGTCTGAGGTTGTTTCAGAGTTTAAGTGTGAAAACAACTTTTTTTGTGAAGAGCAGAAAGTATTTTGAAATTTGACTTGTTGACCGATTTGTCCTTTTAATTAAGACTTGTGATGTGCTGGTTTTCCTGTTTGGAATTCAAAGGCTGAGGAGTTAATACTTGACTTCAATCCTAGCTTTACTGACTTAAGGGAAAAAAACTTTCTGTTAAAAAAAACTTTCCTTACTTGTTGTTTTATTTTTTTTTTTAAGATGCAAAATAACTGATTTCACAAGTCAGTGGTTTCTTAGTGTAGTGCAGATGATACTGGCTATTCTCTCATCTTTGTCCCTTTTAATGAACTTCAGCACCTTTTAGGATGAGGCCTGGTGCGCTCTAAACTTTGGGATTGGAGTGTTGGGAAAGTTATTAGTTTAATCTTGATTTTTTTTTTTTTATGCCAGCTGAACTGAGATTGCTGACACTTAGCTTAAACATTTTGGAACTAGCAGAGAGCTGTTTTGTGTCTCTTCATAATCGCTGGCCCTGACAGTTTAACAGAGCTTATTGACCATCTGCTTTGTCTAGTTTGCCACATGGCAGAGTAACAACTAAGCCAAAATACTGGCTGCACAGTGTATTAATTAAATGACTTGCTTGTAAAAACTGTCAGGATACTAGATTGATTTATTTTGTATGTTTAACTTGAGGACTTTTGTCCGTCCTTTTGCTGCAGTCGCTGGATATTGAGCCAAATAACAAAAAATAGGTAGTGAGAAAGGAGCTGTTTGACTGTGTATTGGAGTCCCTATTTAGCTCCCTGCCCTCTGTCTCCTGTAACTCATTCTCAACAGATGGGACTCGGAATATATTACAGTCTTGTTCCCCTGCTGCTACTTCTGACTGCTGCTCTTTACCTCTCACAAAGCTGGCAAAAGCAACAACTGTTTCATAATTTCTCTGTTTAAAGGGAGAAAGATAGCAAAGAGCGGGGTGGTGCAGGAGAGGCTGAAAAGCAGTCATCTTGCTTGCAAAGGACCAGAGAGAAACATTGTTCTTGTCTCTGAAGAGCTGGTATCTGTTCTGAGAACAGATTTCCTGTTCTTTAGTGTCTGTATTCCTGGTAACACAATGCATCTTTCTCTGAGGTGAGAGCAGAAGTTGAGAGCTTTAAGCAAATAGCATTGGTTATGTCTGCATAGCTCTAGCTGGAGGGACCTGACTCTAGGCTGCTTGTTAGTGTGACTAATTCTGCTCAAAGGCAAGGCCTCCTGGGAAAACAGTTCTTGAAATCCAGACTGTGCTGGTGGCAGATACATATAACATGTTCCCTGAAAGGCATGTGGCAAGACTTTGGCAGTATCCCACAACTGTCTGCTTGATCAAGGGACATGGTGTAGGTAGCATCTCTGCAGCTAGAAGCTGAATCCTGTTGAGCTTGTTATAATGAACAGATGGCTTGTTAATATGCTGTGCTTTTTCAAGGCCTTGCCACCTCTACTTTCACTGCAGAAATCTGTGTACAGATTCTTTTTCTTCTGGTAACTTTCTGTAACAAGTAGCTGTTCATACACATGTGTATGTAGGTGCATATTTGTGGTCTATTAACATGCTTCCGAAGGGCTAGTGTGTATATATATGTGTGCACTGTGTATATAGTATGCCGTTGGATGGCATAACATGAAATAGTATTGCAATTCAGTACAACATCAAACTGAATGAAGCTATTGTCTGGCTGTATCTTTAATATACCTAAGCTGCTGGAAATGCTTTGCATAGTAGGTAAATAACTTCAGAAGAGAAGTGAAAGACTGCTGTACTCACTTGGGTTCTGTCTGAAGAGCCGTGTCTAGTCAGCTGCAGACAAAGCCCCTGCTAATGCCTCCTTGTTTTGGCCTCTGGATACTCATTGCTAACCAGAAGCATTGCTCTGTGTTCTGGACTTCCAGGAGTTGTCGAGGATCTCTGGTTTACAATGATGTGATCTGGATCCCAGGTAGCTCTGGTATTGCTATTCTACAGAACCAGAAAACTATTTAAGAAATGGAATCTTGATTATGCATGTGTTATCTCATTTCTAGGAAGCTTTGGTGTCCCTGATGATTGAAGGTGACTCCTTCTGGCACTTAAGGGATACTTGAGAAAATTACACTCCCCTTAAAACCTTCTTCCCCTCCTCACCTTTTTTTTTTTGCCTACTGTGTTAATTAACATACTTAACAAAAGAGTGATAGACTACTTTTAACTTGAAAACATAAGGGTTATAGCCCGTCTGCCAGGGCTCCAACCCTGTAATGATGGGCTAGCTAGACTTGATGCTTTTCAAAAATAGTCTTTTTCCAGAACTGTATTTCTGTCATAGGAAACAAGTTTAAGCAGTTGTTTTCTTTAGTGTGTACATGAGAATTGTGATGTTAACAAGGAGGTAAAAAAGTTAGTGTTCATCCTTCAGCAGCTTGTCGGGGTTCTTTCCCTACAGTTCAGTCCAATTGCAGTTTCTCTTTTCTTGATATTACCAGTCTGTAAGTTAATTTCATTTAAGGGCCTTGTTGTCAGTCCCGGACTTGCTCTATTTGCCTGCATCATCTTTCAGCTCCAGTGATTTGTGAGGACTATCAGCTGTTGCATGAGCATCTGGAATTTTTACAGTCGTGCTGGAAAATAGTACTTGTTTGTGTATCTGAGGAGCAGAGGGACATCTTAGTGCTTTGGCCCCATTCTGTTTTGGGCTTGCTAACACTGTCATAATCATGTAGCCCACCACAAGTTTTCATTATACAATGTGAAAAGGTCTGCCACATGTTTGCTGCTGGCAGGATTGCATGTCCTGGAAGATGATGGACTCTTAGCATTTAAAAAGTAAAGCTGTGAGTAAATTAGATGCTTCAGAATGAATTCATTTTTTTACTTTTATACTAAGCCAAAAAACCAAGTATCTTGCCCTATGTTATACTTTTCTCCTCCAGTATGCCTTAAATGACTCTATAGTTACGGAACCACAAGGCTTTTTTTCCTTTAAAAAAAGAGAAGAAATATGTCTATTATCTATAACTCCTAATTCTTCTGGAATGCCACTGGTAAGAGAAGCACATGTTTTTTCTTCAGCCTGTGACCATTTCCGACAATGCAGATGATTAGAGATCGCTGGCAAGTCCCAGCTTTGCGTGTTTGTGTCTCTGCAAAACGGAGGAAAATATTTTAACATATGCTTATGACATCTGCTTAAGAAAGATAAATCTTGAAGTTCAAGCAGGAGGAGACAAACAAATTTTAGGTTGATCACAGCAAAATGAGAATTGAGTTGAAGTGTACTGTTTAAGGATCCTGAGAGCTGAAATGGGAGGTACTGATCCTGCAGGCTACCTCTGGAGGCAGTTAGACTGGTATCTGTTCTTAAAACAGTTGTTGCAGATCATCTGCAGGCTCTGTGAAATGATACTTGCTCAGTTTGTGTTTTCAAGATGGCAACACCCTTTATAAGGTTGGCTGGCTGCTTAGGGTGCAATTCTTTGGCAGTGAGCGAAGATTCCCCTCCCCTGGGATAGGTAAATTTGCCCGTAGGGACGTAGTGGGTTTCATAGTGAAATGGGTGGAAGGAGTTGGGACTTAAAAGAGTTTGCTGAAAGCTTTTATTTTAGTGGTGCTTTGGACTTCTTTGTGATGAACTCTTCTCTTGCATTCAGTGCTCTGTTTGCAAGGATGTGCTCTTAATGAGGAAATACAGTGCCTCCTTACAATCTGTTCTTCAGAGGCTCTCAGGAAAGAGTGAATGTGTATACTTGAAACTAAATGAATGAGAAGACATTTTTGCCAGACTTAGAGCTTTTAAATGGAAGTATCCTAAAATGAAGTGTAAAGCCTAAATTCCTTTCAAATGTGCTGCATTTGGATATAATGAAAGGATTTTGGAAAAAAGAGTGGGCTAAAACTTACTGGCAATTAGAGGTTAACTAAAAGAGGATGAGATAACACATAGGACCTATAAGCACATATGTCAGGTAGAGAAATGGTGCTTTCACAAGTGTGAAGAAGAGATGATGCTGCAAGACAGAAATCCCAGTTAACAAACCAGCTGGCAAGACAGTGTTTCAATGCAAGACAGATCTGAATGCTTCCATTGAAAATTCCTCCTTTTGAAAGGATTAATGCACCCATACCAATGCAGAGAGTATAGTCTGAACTTTATGTTCAACTTTCACCTTCCAGCACTTACTCATTTGATCTGTCTTCTATTGATACAAACTTTTCAGATGAGACATTTATTAAATTGTCAAGTGATGGAGAACTGAAGCTTTCCTTTTGTATTTCTTACTGGCTTGTGCTATTTTGTCTCCAGAGAAATGTTGGGGATAGATGCCTTTTACTAACTTAGCAGCTGCGTCTGCGTTGGCATCATTGTAGACTAGGCAAGGATTTCCCAGCCAGGAGAGGAAAGCACAAAGAGGTGTTCTGCCTATTCAAGAGACATGGCCATGTTTCTGGTGTACTGGACAGCTGCATCAGTGTCATAGTTAAAACCATCTGACTTTTAAGGTCTGTCACAATTTTTCTGAAGCTATCAAATACCCATATGGTAAAATAAAAGTAAATAACAAGTTGAATCTGACTCAACTTCCATTTCCCAAATGAACTAATGGAAGTATTTAAATGAATCATGGGGCTGTGAACCAGACAAGGCTTGCCAAACTGTTTTCTGGCCAGTGTGGGATTCCTAGAAGCTGTTCTCTTCCAAGTCAGAGCCTATTTTGGTTTCTCACTGTTGGATGCTTTGTGGCAGGAGATCTGAGCAAGTGCTTCCTAAACAGCTGCTCATACAAGAACTACTGTGTATGGACAGACCAGAGTCAGCTCTGCAAGTGTGTGACCCCTGACTAGTGTTTCAGTCACCCATTCAAGCAACAGAAAAATGCCAAACTTAAAAATAGCAACTCCAGGGCCCAGGATAAGTATTTTCTGTCACCTATATAATAAGTTCTTTTGCAAACTTGCTGTTAAAACACAGGATACCAAGAGATTAATTTGCTAAAAAAAACCCCCCAAAACCAACAAAGTGGTGTATATATGCATTTTTTTATTTTTACAAAAGCCCATTTAGCAGCTAATTGAGGAAAAGTTGCTCCTGGTGATTTTTTTGCAAATTACTTCCTTAGCTCACTTACAATTTAAAAAAAAAAAAAGCTGAGAGGAAAAAAATGTTGAACAGAAGTGGGGAGAAGAAAAGTGAAAGGATCTGTTATTCGTCTTTATTAGCCAAGGCGCCTGCACAAGCCTCCAGTGCTGTTTATGGAGTTGCAGGCTGCATCTACACATACTGTTACCTCCCTGCTGCTGATGGGAGAATGCAGCTAGTGAAACGTGGCCTGTGTTGGCTCTAAGGGCATCTAAACAAAAAGGCATGGCCGCCTGAGAGAGCATGGAAAGTCTTCCTTCCAGCCAAGAAAACTTGACGGGTGTGTTGGTGACCGATAGTAGACAGTGTGTCTGCTAGGCAAGCCCAGTCTCAGCTGAATTGGCAGAGTTTGAAGTGCAGTAGAACTCCATTTTAGCTCTCCTAACGCTTTATTCTTTTAAATAGCAGCTTTGCGGCCCTGCTAGCAAGCAGAACAGAGAACTGTGGAAAGAGAGGACCAAGGTTTCCTCTTCTGCAGTGCTGGTTTTAGACCATTTGGCTGATGTCACCATGGCTTTCTCATATGGTCTATGTAAACACAGAGGCATCTCTGACAGTAGTGGTCACATTGATGCAGAAGCATGCAGTGAGTTTTAGTGGCTGATTAGCCTTTACTGATTGAAGAGAGCCCCTGACGTCCATTTGAAAATCCCGTTGCCATCACTCTTGGGTGTAGGTAGGCCAGAATCTACATTGGAACAGTTTGGAGGTTTTGATGCTTTGTCTGTTACAAGCTACTACCATTATGAAGTGCTAGCTTCAAGTAAATGAGTCAGCAGTTTTCTTACTACTTGCTCTTTTGTTGTATGCTGAGTGGTACCATGTTTTATTCCAAGTCATGTGTTGGCATAACTTTGTGACACTAAGGTAGCTGGGATGCCATGTGCAGCATCTGTCCATGGTGCGTCAGAACACAGTAGCAGGGGAGTGGTCCTGATTTTCTAATGCTCCAATTCAGAAAACCTTTAGTTGCATAGGCTCTATATATAGAGTTGTCCTCTGAAATTTGCCCTGCCTCCCTTTCCCTGAGTAACTTCACTTCAGTGAATAGTTTGGCAGTATTTGTACCTGTCTCACTGTGCTTTAGCTTAACCTTCCCTCTCCTCTCTTCCAGCTGACTTTTGTCACAGTTGGCCGTCTTACCTTTCCTCCACTCCTTATACAGGGTAGAATGTTACACGTGCTAACCGTGTTCTGATGTACGACCCAAGCAGCTGACTTAAATTCATGGTTTGGGCAGCCTGTAGCTGTGAGCAGTTTGTCCAGAGGAAATCATGCTGTGTTGCCGTCGTCTTTCTGCCCTCTAGCCTTCTAATTGAAGGAAAGGCAAAAGTGCAACGGGATCTGCGAAGACAGCAGGTGCCTCTGTGTCGAGTGTCAGTGCAGGCAGGCTTGTGTTCTGGGGGAGGGGGAAGATATTCAGGGAAGCTGAGTGGGGACCCTTGCTCTGGATGTGGAGGTCCTTTCCCTATCCTCTTTCACAAAGGCTTGCCCTTAAAGAGAGCTTTCATAGGAGTTGCATTGAGGGATGATTTTCTCATCTCTGCCTATAAGCCTGGTCCCTCCATGCTGAGAGAGGCATTCCAACTGAACTAAAGGCACAACAGAGTTGCTTCTTTTTGTATCACCAAAGTGCCAGGATTGTGCTGTTGCTATTTTGGTGTACTTGTGCACTATTTCATAGTATAAATTTTACTGCTTTAGAGGGGCTGACTCTTTGAGTGGAACTTGTAACTGGAATAGCATCTGTCCACTTCATCTGCTCTGCAGTTGCTCAAGAGCCAAGAGGAGAGGCCGATCTGTGGTGGTGCCAGCTTGAAACAAACAACAACAGCTTACAGTGACTGAGATGAGAAAGAGCCAGCTTGGGTAATGAAATGGAAAAACTTGGCTTGACTGGGGGCTCCTCCTCTGCTTATTGAAAATATCAGTTGTTATTAATTGCTTTAATGAGGTTCACAACTAGAATTTCAGATGTGTTGTGTGTGATGTATAATCACCGCCTTGTTAGTAGACTTTTAATTTCCATTTGAATTCTGAAGTGACAGCTGTACCTAACTCCTGACACAACATGGACATTACGATGTACCTTCAGTGACACCCAGAAGTTGTTTTAAAATTTGTTTTGCACTATATTTTTTTCTTTGTAATTGTTCATAAGTAAGGATGTTTGAGCTGTTCTTGGTTGGCTATTGATAACTAACACTAACATACAGGATTAGTGTCCCTGTTTGCCTAGAGTGGTATCTGTATGCAGGGATTGTCCTGCTTGGCGTCATTCTGTCCTGAATCCCTTCTTCCTTCCCACTACCCAAAACCAAACCCCCAAACTTGTGACTCTAATGATTTATGCTTTCCAGGCAGCTTGCAAGAAAACTAGTTGACAAATTATGTTGTCAGATAATGTAACTCAGAGGGAGCATGTCCTTGTAGTTTGACTACATCCCTTTAAATTTTAAAAACCTCTAAACTTGTCATTGTGGAGCCTGGTTAAATCCAAATGTTGGGTCCCTCCCTTGCCTGTAAGGGACATATTGCTTAAACTGATCTGCTACTTGTACAACAGGAAATGATCATGGGGATAGTGGTGGGTATGGAGGACTCCAAGCTACTTAGAGGCTGCCCTTACACTTCAGCTGTGTGTCGTCTTCTGTCTCTCTCTTGGCTCAACTTTACCCCTTTTTGTAGCCTTCAGAAAGGAATCAGTGATCCTGAATATTTTGTAAGAGTCCTAGCCATTAAGGAGACATTCTCACAGGATCTTTTTCTTATTTTTGCGTTCTGGCCAAGGAAAACATTTGTTTCAGATGTACCATGAGCTAGTGTTGTGGGGTTTTTTAACTAGGGCTAACTTTAGGACATCTCACCAAGCCTTTAAAAAAGGAATCATATTTTTCACCAAAACGCTTGCAAATGGCTTATATGAAACATGACTAAAAGCCCCTCTTGCCCCTAGTCTCATATTTCCTTTTAACTCCTTTGCTGTCTGTTGGAAAGCATACTTTAGTTTGTTCATCTAGATGAGTGAGGCTGCTGTCACCCTGTGACAATATGGTTTTATAGCCCTATGTGCTTTTTTTCAAGTATTTGCAGTTGACAATACTGTGAAAACTATGTAGCTCTTCACTAGGAATAATGAATGAGCTGTTGATCAAAGCTAAAGAAGAAACTTCTTTCTTTACTTTTCCTTAGTCTTTGGTGGTCAAGAACGAGCTCCCTGCTCTTTAAAGCTTCAGCTCACAGGACTCATGTTTTCACAAGTCACTTGTTGATCAGCTGCTTAAAATTATGTGTATGGACATACTGATACATTGAAGGTAAGTTTTATACAGAAAGTACTAGCCTGGAAAATGCAAAAGGATTGAGTCGCTGTCATATCCTCCATCCAGTCAGTGTTGTTCTTCCAGACTTTACTGACTTAATTTGAATAAGGTTATTTTGGCAAATTTGTCTCTGTTTTGAAGTGAATATGTTAGAAGGATGTGTTTGCTCATGTTGGGATAAGAGGAGGAAAGAGAAGGAAAAATTCCTAACCATGCTGTTTCAGTGAAGGCTGGCTAGATGAGTAGGATGGGCATGCTCTTAGAATTATCCAGGGAGCATGGTGGTATTCTTTTTGACATGTAGTCCTGTGCTTTTTCTCATACTGTGTGTCTGGTTGGGGCAGCACACACTGAAGTTGCTTACTGGCATGGATCTGGGATGCTGTTAGGTTACACTTTATACCTGGGAGCCTGAGAGTGCTCCCTGTTCCATGAGTTCAGACATGAATCTCCAACAGGTCTCCTCTGTGGGATTTCCTGGGAGTAAGATGTGCTTTTCCTAATATAAGCTTCGGGCTATTTGCCCACGTATCTACTAACGAACATAGAGTGAATTGGCAGATGCAGACAGGCTTTAGCTAGCTAGCTCTTTCTTCTCTGAGCCAGGTGGATGTGGGTAAGCTTTGGTCTGGAAGTCTGATTGCTGTGTTAATAAACTATGGCACCTGAATGTAAATGCTCTGTTGGCAGAGCATCTCTTGGTCTGAAAGCTGCACTAATGCAGCTGTAGTTTCTTGACCGTGCGGTTTGTGTACACGGGCTGAGCAACCTAAGGCCCAGCTGTATCTGCCTCCGTAGATGCTGTCATTGTGTGGGTCTGTTCTGTCTGTCCATCCTTCTCATCTAGCTTAGTATCCTTTCCTTGCAGCTTTTTTGTGTCCTCTTTATGGCCAGGCGCTGATGATGCCAAGGTAAGCTTCCCCTCTTCTTCACAGCAAGGAGTGTATTCCTCTACAGAGAGCCCCATAAGCATTGTTCTTGGCATTGCTCTTGATTTAACAACTGGAAAACACACTTTTAAAATGTTAAACTTGTCCAAATGGAAATAATCTGAGCTGAAGAGCTTTGCAGTAGATGCCTGCCTCAGCTGGAACATCTTGGAAATATTTTTTAGGTAAAAGTTCAGTTATTTCTGATGTTGAGACTAAAATTGGGAGGAAAAAAGTGTTTTTCCACATCATATGAGGGCTTTCAACATTTCAATTGAAATGCTAGTATGTCTGGCCTTGGAAATTCAGGAGGGAGCAGACTTGCCTTGTGTTAGAGATGCCTGTGGCCAGTTTATGAAAGCGTTCTCAGTTTAATCGAGCATCTCCCCTCCGCTTTCACTTGTGCTTGTCATGTGTTCAAACTTGTTAAAGTTTGGCAATAAGCACAAAGATTGTCTTAAGTGAACAAGCTTCTTCTATAGGGGAACTAGGAGGGGCTGGGCTCTTGCAGTTTGTCTTGGCAGGGAGCCCTGGTCACAGTGCCTGGGAGCTGAGTCTTACTCCTTTCTCTGCTTGCAGTGATCCTTCCTCTGGCCCTCAGCTGAGGTAGAAAGGTATATAGGAAGGAGGTAGAAGCAATATCCCAAAAAGTAGGAGCAGAGGAGGTAGGATTTTGCAGAAACCAAGCCACGAGAGTAAAACATGAGGACTAAATTCTTAACAGCAGGAGCAGAGGGAAATGGATGCTTGAGGACAAGAGCTAGACCTCTGTTCTCCAGACCTGAGAACTGAGTCTAGATCTCAAAAGACTTTTCCAAGCCCTACCAGCAACTTCAGGGGCCCTTGTAGTGTTTGTAAAGTGTTACCTCCCTCTAGTGGTGTGTGTGCGAGGCTATGGGCACAGTCCTCTGCTAGTTCCAGTGGTGAGGGTAGACCAGATCTGGACTATATAGATAAACCATTGTGTCCTTGACTTTTAACCAGCCATTCATACCATGTTATGTAGCTGTAGGTGCACTTGGTGTTCCTGTGGGATACTGGGCTGTTCTGTTGACAGATGGACTCTTAAGTGTCCGTCTCTTTCTGGGTATTTAACTTGATCCATGTGAGGTCAGGCTTGAAAACAGGCTCAGCACAGGAGAAAGTTTCTGTAGGCACAATGCTACAGATAAATTATGATTATTCAGAAACTGTAGGATCACTAACTTGAAATGAGTGGACAAATCTGGTAATATTGTGTGCTGGTTTTGTCTGAGATGGAGTTAATTTTCTTCATAGTAGCTGGTATAGTGTTATGTTTTTGGATTTAGTATGAGAACAATACTGATACTAGACTGATGTTTTTAGTGGTTGTTAAGCAGTCAAGGACTTTCAGTTTCCCATGCTCTACCAGGTTTGCAAGAAGATGGGAGCGAGCATAGCCAGGACAGTTGGCCCAAACTGACCAAAGGGATATTCTATATTGTATAACATCATGCTCAGTATATAAAGCTTGGGGAAGAAGGAGGAAGGGGGGGACATTTGGAGTGTTGATGATTGTCTTCCCAAGTAATCGTTACGCATGATGGAGCCCTGCTTTCCTGGAGGTGGCTGAACACCTGCCTGCTGTTGGGGCGTGGTCAAGGAATTCCCTGTTTTACTTCGCTTGCGTATGTGGCTTTTGCTTTACCTGTTCAACTGTCTTTATCTCAACCTATGAGTTTTCTCATTTTTACTCTTCCAATTCTCTCCCTCATCCTGCCAGGGAAAAGTGAGCAAGCGGCTGGGTGGTACTTAGTTGCCTTTAATTTCTCTGCACTTTTATTTAACGAACAAGAGTAATGAAGAAAGATAAACTTGGTGTCGATGGAAGAGACTGCTGCTCTGGTTAGAACAGCCTGGGTGCAACACAGGCTTTTCTAACTCTCAGCTGAAGCCAAGACTAGATGGCATGTGCTCCGGGCTGTGGGGCCTTGCACTCTGTTTCCTTTGAGATTACGTATTCGACTGGCTGGTTGCTAATGAAATAAGTGTCTGATGGGGGAGAAAATAGTATCTAACTGCATCATAAGGATTGTATCATACTGGGAGCAGCATCCTAAATGCATTCACAGATTATCAGCTGTGCAAACTAATATTAATTGTTCTATGAACCAGTTCACCTGGACCAACAGAAATGAGAGAGAATGATTTCTTTTTTTGTATGTCTAACATCAGGTGATCGTGTCTGATGTCTGTAATGGCATTACTACTGTTAATATTTTAGGATTATCATAGAATCATAGAATGGTTTGGGTTGGAAGGGACCTCAAAGATTATCTAGTTCCAACTCCCCTGTCATGGGCAGGGAAGCCCTCCACTACACCAGGTTGCTCAAAGCCTCATCCAACCTGCCCTTGAACAATTCCAGTGGTAGGGCATCTACAACTTCTCTGGGCAAGCTGTTCCAGTGCCTCACCACCCTCTGAGTGAAGATTGGAGAAAACATATGGTCATTCAGTAATTGGATTGTACCACTGAAGATCCTACTGCAAGTGTCCCCAGCCCTGGAACTTGAGTCTCTTCTTGCTGTCTCTAACATCCTTTCCTCATCTTCTGTTCCTCATACAAATCAATAGATACTAGCAGTCTTTTTGTGTTGCTAACAGCTTTGTTTTAGCTGTTGTATTTTGTCTCTCCACTTAACTAGGGTCAGCCTTAAGTCAAAAAGAGCTTTCTTTGATTATAGATTCATAATTTTTGATCACTTAAACTATTCTATTTATTCTTGTTTTTTATCTACTTTTACCCTGACCCATAAGTCCCCAAAAGAACTGAATGTTTTGAAACAAGGAACGCATGGGTTTTTCCTTTGTGTTTCATACAAATGACTATTTGGGAGTATTCTTTTACCTGCACTGAGTGCATTCATAATCCCACCAGTGACTTCTAGTTAAGGTAATTTATGACACTTTTATTCATCATCCTGAGACTTATACATTGTCTTGTATTGGGACAGTACCATCCGTATCTGCAGATGAACTTGTTTAGAGTTGACTGTATTAGATGTCTGGCAGATGTCTCTCAAACAAAACCCCTATAACCCAAAACCCAATCTTTTCATATATTGAACGGATATTTCTAGAAGAACTGGTCCTATTTTCTAGTTTGGTTTTGATCGCTTACGCTGGCTGTCTTCCAGGACGTTGAGAGAAATCCTTGACTCATACAGTCTGAAACTTTCATAGATCTGAATTGAATGGTCTTTCCTTCCTTTTCCTTCATCTTTCTCTTGCTGTCCTTTGAGGTGCTTCTAAACTCACTGCACAAATGATGTCTTTAACTTCTCTTGCTGCACTTAACTTCTCCTTTCTCCCTCAAACTTAAAATCTAAAGTAAAACCCAAACAAACCTTTTTCATTATTTCCCAGCACTGCAAATGAGATGATGCACAGTGAATGGGCAGTGAGGATGAGGGACAGCAGGCTTGTTTGAGAGTTGGGTTTATAGTGGGAACTTTATCCACAAGGTGACTATTGCCCTTTAAATTTTAAAGCCACAGATAAATGTTTTATTAGTAAATACTTGCAACTATGTTGGACCTGCTTTTACTGTGCTGTGGTGCTGTCCTCAGGGTCAGCAGACCAGAGTGTGCAAGTGTTCTTCAGCTGCCCCTGCAAAATCCAGCCCTTTGGCTTAAGCTGCTGGTGGTTTCAGAGGCTGTCAGACCTTTTTCCTGGTCTCACAAAGAGATGCTCACCTGATTCTCTTCCATTCACTATTGGGGCAGTGAACACCTCTGCCAGAGGCTAAATAGCAAATGGTTGGAGAGATTGTAATGTCTTAAACTGCTACGGCTATTTACTGCTTAAAGCATGTCTGTGTGCCAAGGTCTTTGCTGCTAGCCTGCAAAGAGTTCGTGCAACCTAAATAACCATGGGGCTGTCTTCCAATGCAAGGTTGAATTTAAGTTGCATTAAATAGCACAGAAGCTAACTTTGGTGAAATTTTTTGTCTTTTGAATCATAGAATGGTTAGGGCTGGAAGGGACCTTCAAAGGTCATCTAGTCCAACCCCCCTGCAAGGAACAGGGATATCTCCAACTAGATCAGGTTGCTCAGGGCCTCGTCCAACCTGGCCTTGAACGTCTCCAGGGATGGAGCATCCACCACCTCTCTGGGCAACCTGTTCCAGTGTTCTGCAACTTTCATGGTAAAAAATTTTTTCCTAATATCCAATCTGAATCTACCTCCCTCTATTTTAAAACCATTACCCCTTGTCCTATCACAACAGGCCCTCCTGAACAGCCTCTCCCCATCTTTCTTGTAGGCCCCCTTGAGGTACTGGAAGACCGCTATAAGGTCACCCCGGAGCCTCCTCTTCTCCAGGTTGAACAGCCCCAACTCTTTCAGCCTGTCCTCATAGGAAAGGTGCTCCAGCCCTCTTATCATCTTCGTGGCCCTCCTCTGGACCCTCTCCAACTGGTCCATGTCCTTCTTATGTTGGGGGCTCCAGAACTGGACGCAGTACTCCAGGTGAGGTCTCACGAGGGCAGAGTAGAGGGGAAGAATCACCTCTCTCGACCTGCTGGCCACGCTCCTCTTGATGCAGCCCAGGATGCGGTTGGCTTTCTGGGCCGCAAGAGTGCATTGCCGGCTCATATTGAGCTTCTAGTCCACCAGTACTCCCAAGTAGTACTCAAATGAATGCTCAAACAGAAATCAACTCATGTCCTGCCTACATTGTTAATGCAAACTGGAGAGGGTGCTTAAACGGAGAGTGTCCATCCTCCCCTCCCTCAACCCTTTCAGTTGATGGGTGTTTGCACCTGCAACCTCCATGCCTTCTTCAGTTTTAGCTTTTTCTGGAGGCTGCTCCTGGTCAGCATGCTGCTTGTGGTTTCTTTTCTCACCATCATCTGCTATTTGTAACACCTTGTCTCCCTCTCACTGGACAGAACATGGCAGTTCTTCGGTTTTCTTGCACAGCCTCATGGCATTAACAAGACCCTTGAAATACCACCCTTCAGCTATGCACAGCTGCTTTCAGGCTTGCCCCAGTCTAATCTGGATCTAGCTGCTTAACTGTAGTAGGATCAACCATGCTTATCTCGCCAATAAAGTCAGGCAAACAGAAGACATGACTTTCTTCCTTCTGTCATTACAGCTGTTGTGAAGTGGTTAGGCTCCTGACCTAAGCACATGTTTTTCATGCCTAACATAAAACTCTTGATCTGCAGGCAGGAGAAATGCTTTGATTATGTTTGTTCATTCAGTCAAAAATAGGAGCAAGTGTTACCTCTTTGGGCTTCTCTCCACCATTTGTGTTGTATCAGAGTTGAAATCTACTGTGAAGCGATGAAGATATGCATGATTTTTTTTACAGAAAATATAACTTAATTAAATGCCAGGATGTCAGATGCAATTATAGTCTTTAATTTCTGAAATATTCTCAAGTTATTTTTTATGGCTTTAGTTGATGCAGAGGAACTGTTACCTCTTACACCAAAGCTTCACTGAATTATTGTTACAGCTGTCCTCTGGACTGATGGCAGTGTGAACCTTGAAGATGTAGGAGAAGGTTGATTTGAAGAAGATAAGAGTGGAGAGGGATAGAAGCAAGGATTTCTCCCACTTGACTGGTACCAATCAGAGTAAAACTAACCTTTCAGGAGTGCTCAGCTTCAATGAATTGTGATCACAAAAAAGCATTATATACCTTCCAGGGAATTCCCCCTCACTGTCGCTTTCAATGTTGTTTCAGTGTGCCAGAATGCCACTTGGACAGGCAGGAACTCAAAATGTGTATCTGACAAAATATTCAATGTGCTGAACAGCACTTCTGAGCCCAGACAGATGCTCAGTTGGCATTTACTCAAGTCCATGGATGCGTATTTTGATAAGTTTACAGTATTAATGATAACTCTAGGCACCCTATCTTAACAGTATTTATAATGAGCTGCTTAGGTTAAATCTTCAGGAGGTTTGTTGTCTGTTTGGGGAATTTCTGGTTCTTAGCGTGATATGCAAATTAGTGTAGGGTTGGGATAATAAGCTACTAAGTGTACCACCATTATGGATTAATCTTTATCCCTTCCAATTCTGATGGCTTTTACTGAATGTTTTTGTAGTCTGTGGAAGACTACTTTGCTCTCCTCTTCTACCTGTTTAAATTGCTAATGAGTCTATAGCATAAGGTTAGAAACTCCTCTATTGCCAAATTGTGTTACAGTCAGTAGTATTTTTGTGATTCATCTCCAGCGCATGCCCACGCTTCTTTTCTGACTAAAATGCATGTTGAAAAAGAGTGAACCTGCTAACTGGGCAAAGGATGTGCCTTGTATATTCTTATTCATCGAGTCTAATAGCCTGCATGGCTGTGCTATCGTGTTTCTGCACACTTTCCTGCAGAGGCAGGGAATGAGGAGCTTAATCATCCTGCTTCTCTCCTTCTTCCTCACACCCAGATAAGTGTTGGGAGTGGCTGAGACCAGAGTGTTTTGTATGTGCAGTGACGTGCTACGTTACCATTTTAAAGTGCCTTTTATGATGAGAAAAAGCAAAAAATGGCTAGCAGATTTTTTTACATAACTGTAAATGCAATAAAATGTGATATCTGTGGATGATGAATTCTCATTGGGATTTCAGAACTCAGGAGTCCTTCAAAATGTGTGGGCTGCCTCTCTGACTTGAGAAACAACATGTCTGATGTGCTAGTGATGCAGCGGGAGAAGCGTATGGATGGAGGAGGTTTAAAAAAGTTTCCCTAAAATACTGTATTCCTTAGACTTCGTGCTTCGCTGGAAATCTAAGGTCTGCTGACGGGGCATGTATGTCATCCTTGTGAGTCAACTTTGAGCAAGGGAGATCTTCCATAGTGTAACAAAATCAGCAGACCAGTCCAGAATGCTTTCAAAGCAATTTTGTGGCTTGCTGCAGCTTTTATCTACTTCCCTTTCCCTGACCTCTTCTTCATTCTCTTGCCCAGTACTGTGAGAATAGCATGACTTGTGCTGCTGGGCATGGGTTAGTAACAGCTCCCAACTGTGAGGGAAGGGTAGCTTAAGAGCTGTCACTGCCTGTGTGGCTGGGACTTGGCCTTCTGCTGGCCTGGGAGCAGGAAGTCAAGCCACCATCTCTTACTGATTTCCTTCTTGTCTCACTCCAGGCAGATGGGGTTATGTGTTCTATCACTAGATTGCTTTTGAGGTTAGTTAAAGGATATCTCTATGGACTAAGTGGGAATTCTTGCCTCTCAGGAAGAAGAGATGCCAGATGTAGAAATTGACATTGATGACCTTCTTGATGCAGCCAATGAAGAAGAGAGAGCTCTCAAATTACAGGTAATACTATTTTCTAATTTTAAATCAGAATGTGGCTGAATTAATGCATCTGGGTCCATATCTTGTGTTTGGTTGAATCTACTGTAAGTAAATAATTAGAACTGAGGGGTTCCTAGTTCTGAGTTTAGCATAATCTGCTGGACTGTACAGATTGTTTAAGACAAATTTCTGGAAGGCAGGTGATAACAGAAGTAAAAAAAAAAGTTCAAAGAATCTGTTAATATAGGGTGATATACTGAGACAGATTTTTTCTACTTTTTTGTATTTTTTTAAAGTGTATAAAATAAAGAACAGCCACATAGAAAAACGATGTGGCTGAGAGTCATTTGTTATGACCAGATAGTTTCTGTGACTCATTGCAGCAGCAGAAATAAACAGACATGCATATACAAACCAGAAATCTTTTCTCATCCTTAGGATACTGGAAACTTTGTCTATACTAGCTAGAAATTGGAACCCATTGAGTTATCTTGGAGTAACTTATCTAGAAGCTTGAGGAAAGGATGAGGATCAGCAACAGGAATTAGTAGGGAAATTCAGAAGCTGTCTGCTGAAATTACAAAATTCAAATTAGCTCTCTAATTCTCTGAATCCTGCTTGAAGTAAAAGTTAATGAATGGAAGAATGAGGAGAAGAAAAGAAACATTATTGTCTTAGATACACATATATCTAAATTAAGATGTAAAACCAATATGAGAGTCTCTGTTTAATCTTTTCAGATGCCCTAAAGGAAGGAGACCTGTCCCAGAGCAGTGGTTTACACCTCGGCTCACTTCTAGGAGGTGACTAACTTGGTGCTTAGATGCACTACATCTGATTTGCAGTGCCTATTGGCACCCTTTTCTTAGTGCCCACTGCCCAGCCAGAGACATGGGGCATGGCCTCAGGCTGTTTGCTCAACATTCATTAAGTAGCTTTGCTTCTGCCTAAACTAGCTGCTGCAGCTGCCCTGCTAGGAATGCTCGATCTAGCTAACGTGTATTTCTGCATTACAAAGACTGTGATGCCCTCACAGAAAGCTACCTTTCACATGTTTATTCCTGGGAGAAATGATCTTGGATTCTCCTCTCTTCAGTTTTTCTTGGAGAGAGGAATTTTGTAACTTCCAACCTGGAGGAAGAAGCCATCATTTCTCACCTGTTGCAGATCATTCTGGTCCACCTAGGAAGCAAAGTTGACTTGCTACAATGCTCAATTTTCAGTAGCATCTTCATCCAGTGATTCCTGGTTCTTGCTCGTTTTCCCACTCCCTTGCCAGGTTTCATACTGTAGATTTGTTTATGCTCACTGTTGTTCTGTATTGGAACTGACGCTTTCATGTTTTGCTTCTAGGAAACTCTTGTAGATTGCTACAAACCAACAGAGGTAAAAAGACTTTTCTTAAATACCGTTCACTTGTGGGAAGTGTAGCTATGTTCAAACTAAAGTAACTTTTCAATACTTATGGTAAAGTAAATACAGGAATATTAATGGGGGGCTGATGGGCTTGAGACTTTATATCCTGGGAATGTCTGTGCCTGTCACTTGACTACAGTCAGAACAAGATTGGGCCCTGTGGAGGAACTGTGGATCATTTCAGATGAAGTATCAATATTGTCTTCTGTAGTGTCCTCATTGACTTTACTGCTGCTTTGAGTTAACTGTCATGTTACAAGAGAACTAAACACAAATCTCATCAGATGGCTAAACCCGTACTATATTCACATGAAACTTCAACTTGAGAGATGGACTGTGTGCTCTTCAATGTGAAGCTGTTTAATTTTATCTCTAACTGTAAAATTGTTTGTTCTGGGAACTGCTACGTAGATATGTATCTCAGCTAATTGCTTTTGTGAATGGACTTGAATACAATCATGGGACAACCTGAACTAGCAGTATTTAGTTAAAAGTACTCAACTTTCAACTTGAATATCCATTAATGTGTCCAGTGCCGTTGTAGCCTACTTCTTATATAGCAGTGTGTGCATACTAGGAAGAGTAAGTATTGCACCAAACACTTGGAATCATTGTAAAAAAAAAAAGGTGTCTAGGTTGTGGATCAGTTTCTTGGTTCAATGTATAGAGTTAGTGCTTTCCCACCAGCAGCTGCTGCACAGTATATTAAGAGTGGGTAGCTTACAGGATTCCCCTAGTCAGAGACAGTTCAGCTGTGTGACTCGAAGCCAGATGTTTGGGTTTTGAAACAAGGCTGCAAATAGCTTGGTTCCTGTGTAACATCTGTAGCTGTAGCCACTTAAACTACTGGGGCAAGAATAGTCAGGCTGTCAGGAAGAACCACTGTTATGGTTAAATAGATAAATCCCAGTCCATCAGATACTTTCTTCAGGGCTTTTCCATTCTTCTTGATTTCTGTAGTAGATTAGGAAAGTTCTCCAGAATTGCTATTAAAATTGCTGGTACTAATTTTCTGATGGTGTTGGGGATTGACCCAGAAAGACTTGCATTGTAACACTTGTATAGCTTGGTCTGTGTTGTACTGTGGTTTCTTTACAGCAGATAACACAACCTCCCAATATGGAGATGCCAGGCCAAAAAATCAGGTCTTCAGATGTCTCACTGTAGCAAAGCTACACTACAGATGACCTCTGTCAGGCTGCTCCAGCCTTTTCTCAGCAAGTGCTGTTGAACCTTAGCAGTTCTTTGTAAGATAAGTATAAAGACTGATATGGCATGCAGAGCCTGACATGGTTCTTGTCACAGGCTAGTGAGAGAAAGTGGGGGTCACGAGTGGGTGAGAGAAACAACTTGCTGAGAGTTTAGCAGCCACTCATGTACTGGCTTGTTATCTCATGTTATCTGAAGGCAGATGAGGAAGACAGAGAAGCAAATAATTACCCTTCTTTTTAATTCATTGAACATACAATATAAATTGTTTTTCTTAGCTCTAAATTTTGATGCTTGATGCAAGGACAAATTCAGAGCTCTGATAAGGGTATATGACAGTAGTTAGTGAGTTTTCCACTGGAAATCTTGGTCATAAAACTGCAGGAAACTTGTGCAGTAGGGGTAAATTAAGTTGGCGTGGCAGCTCACAGAAAACAACATCCTGGACGGGTGTGCTTGACTGTCCTCAAGGCATTTGGATCAAAAGTGAGAGTTTAATACTGAACTTGTGACTTGTCTCTTCAGTCCTCTGCTGATGGGATGAGATGCAGGCAACTCCTTTACCTAGGAGAATATCCATCTTCCTTGACAATATTTTGAGATAACCAAGTTGAGAGGAGTACTTAGTCCACTCTTCTGTGAGGATAGTTGCCAAAATGGGAGTAATTTTCCAGGACAGGTTTCACAACAGCAGCTTTTCTTCATCTGTAGCATGATAAACCCAGTAATACTGCATGGCTGCTAACTTAGACCACTTAAAAATAGTGATTTTTAACCTGCCATTTGTGGACTAAGAACAGCTTTTAAGTTGGCTTAAACTTGCTATATGAGGATCCACAGCTTGTCTAGAAAATCTGCAATCCTTTTGTATTTGCAGATCATTCAAAACTATTGAGGTAATTGGGTTGTGAGAGGATTTCTAGAAGATTTGTGGAGAATGGATGTGAGTGGATGGAATTTCTCTTGATCAATCAAACACAGTCAATCAAGTGCACGAGGGATTTTAGTGTCAAGTTACACAGTTTGCGAAAGGCAGTAGCCTCTAACAGGGGGGAAAAATTAAGTAATATGATGTCTCCGCTATTGAGAACATAAGGAAAAATAGTACAGGCAGAAAGCTTAATAATTTGAAGCTCTTATCCCATCTGTTTAAAAAAAACCCCACGAACATATATCTTAAGTCAATTTTGTTTAGTGTCTTTCCTTAGCCTAAAGGTTAGGGAAAGACTGAGGAATTTTTGCATGTGTTCTGGACTGATTTTTCATCAGAAGAAGCAGAGTTATCCAGGTTACTTGAAAGGTGGCAGGGATTCTCAGGTTCTGTAATAAATTAGTAGCTGACAGTAACTTATGAGGAACTGCTATGAAACCTTTCTTCTAAGGGAAATATAGCTAGACTGGTCAATGTGCTTTACAGTTCTAAAAGCTTTTCTAAGGTAACAATCATGACTGTTTTAATTTGTATGGAAATACGTTTAATGTGGGAACCTTGTTCCAAAGTCATGTAGTTTACCCAAACAAGGCAACAAAAGGTTAATCAGGATAGTGTGCATACTCAGTATGATTTTTGGGTGCTATTTAAGTTTACGTTAATGATCCTTAAATTAAAATGCTGATCTGCTAATCAAGATTCGTATGCAATGTGACTGTGTCATTCAGTCATTAAAAGTTAGTTTTATGAAGTGTGCCAGAAACTAAAAATAATTTCTGGGCACAATTTGCCAACTTGGCTGTTTCTACAAACATAATTTAAAAAAAAACAACAGTGGCTAATAGATACATTTGGTAACTAGCAAACTGTAAAGTATGTTTTATTGGTGTTAATCACTGCAATATGTGACTTTTATTTATACTTCACATCCTTTTACTTGAGCCACAATCTCCTTGCTCCACATAGTTAAGCTGCACTTGTTGAAGAGAAGTTGAATAGCTGCCTGACTCAAGGCATAGGCTTTGGGATCTCAAATGTGGACAGTGCTTTGACTCATAGAATCATAGAATGATTTGGGTTGGAAGGGACCTCAAAGATCATCTAGTTCTGACTCCACTGCTGTGGGCAGGGACACCCTTCACTGCACCAGGTTGTTCAAAGCCTCATCCAACCTGGTGTTGAGCACTTCCAGGAATGGGACATCCGCAGTTCCTCTGGGCAACCTGTTTCAGTGTCTCACCACCCTCTGAGTGAAGAAGTTCTTCCTTAGATCTAATCTAAATCTCCCCTCTTTCCGTTTAAAGCCATTGCCCCTTGTCTTATCACTACACGCCCATGTAAAAAGTCCCTCTCCAGCTTTCTTGTAGGCCCTCTAAGTACTGGAAGGCTGCTAGAAGGTGTCCCCAGAGCATTTCCTTCTCCAGGTTGAACAACCCCAACTCTCTCAGCCAGTCTTCAGAGCAGAGGTGCTCCAGCCCTTGGATCATCTTTGTGACCCTCCTCTGGACTCACTCCAACAGGTCCATGTCCTTGTGTTGGGGGCCCAGAGCTGAACGCAGTGCTCCAGGTGGGGTCTCACAAGAGCAGAGTAGAGGGACAGAATCACCTCCCTCGACCTGCTGGCCACGCTTCTTTTGATGCAGCCCAGAATTGCTGGCTCATGTTGAGCTTCTCATCGACCAGCACTCCTAAGTCCTTTTTCTCTGTGCTGCACTCAATCCATTCTCCACCCAGCCTGTACTTGTGCTTCGGATTGCCCTGACCCACGTGCAGGATCTTGCACTTGGCCTTGTTGAACTTCATGAGGTTTGCACAGACCCACCTCTCCAGCCTGTCAAGGTCCCTCTGGATGGCATCCCTTCCCTCCAGCATGTTGACCACACCACATAACTTGGTGTGGTCAGCAAACTTACTGAGGGTGCGCTCAATCCCACTGTCCATGTTGCTGACAAAGATGTTAAACAGCACTGGCCCCAATATTGACCCCTGAGGAATGCCATTCATCACTGGTCTCCACCTGGACTTCGAGCTATTGACTGTAACTCTTTGAGTCTGACCATCCAGCCAGTTCCTTATCCATTGAGTAGTCCATCTGTGAAATCCATGTCTCTCCAATTTAGAGACAAGGATGTTGTGTGGGACAGTATCAAATGCTTTTGACAAGTCCAGGTAGATGATGTCAGTTGCTCTTCCCCTATCCATCAATGCTGTAACCTCATCATAGTAGGCCACCAAATTAGTCAGGCAGGATTTGCCCTTATTGAAGCCATGTTGGCTGTCTCCAATCACCTCCTTGTTTTCTATGTGCCTTAGCATAGTCGCCAGGAGGATCTGCTCCTTGATCTTGCCAGGCACAGAGGTGAGACTGACTGGCCTGTAGTTCCCTGTGTCTTCCCTTTTTCAAAATGGGGGCTACGTTTCCCCTTTTCCAGTCAGTGGGAACTTTACTGAACTGCCACAACTTCTCAAATAGGATGGATAGTGGCTTAGCAACTTCATCTGCCAGTTCATCTTCCCACCCTGCAGAATTAAACAGTGCTAGAAGTATTTTTCAGATGATTTACACTTCCTCTGCTTCCCCTTCTCTCTTCTCTCTATCATACCTAGTTCAGAAGCGGTACGTGTATTCTTGACATAAGACAAGGCTTGACATGATGTGAGAGAATAGCAATTGATTTCTAGGACTGCACTAACTTAGAGTATGCTGTCTGCAAGATCAGTGCCCTGACCAAATTTTTTGTGGTTGAAAAGCAGCAGGGAGCAACAGCATCCTCCTGCATCACCCATGTGCCAGAGAGCAGCCAGTGCTTCACTCAGTGCCATGCATTGCCTGTGGAAAATTCCACCTAGACCTTTGTCAAGTTGCTGTCTCAATTCTGTCTATGTGATGGAGAATCTTAATGTAGGTCACAGGGAGTTTTGAGTCTCATGTTAGCAGTGAATGTAACGAAGAAATTGAAACATAATCTGTTGTCTTGATGATAGGGTTTTGATACTTGACAATAGACTCTTATTTAGAGGAAGATTATTATGGGTGTGAAATCAATGAGGTTTTGTTGAAACATATACTTTGAAGGAGGCTGGCTAAATCTGTGTTATTGCGTCTCTGCTATTGGTAGCAGCAAGACCACCCATTTAGAATGGGCTTTGGAGAAAATCTGAAATATTTGTGGCTGATGTGAATTAGAGCTTCTGCCAGTGGGACTGCTAAAAGTGGGTGACAGGAGAAATGACGAGGAGACTCTTAAACTACTATGGGAGAGAAATCGAATAAGTGGGCAATTTTTTGTTTACAGACTCTGAAGTATGTAGTTGAGCTACACCATGTCTGCAGATAACTGATCTTTGAAGAGAACTGGATAAATTCGATTTGGAGTTTCTTTGCTTCTTTCTTTTCTCATAGAAACATACAAAGCTTCAGGCAAATGGACTAGAGATCTCTACCACTCAGGAAGGGAAGATTAAATCTATACAGACCATCTTGCTAGTATAATTCTTCATTCAGTGCAAACTAGGAGAAAAAGGAGATGAAGTCGCATCATAAGAGGTTATTTTGCTGGGAACTTTAATAACAATTTTCAGTATGATTTCCCCAAACTGTTGAATTGCTGTGCATATGGAGAATTTGGTCAGAGATTTAAGTCACTGACTTCTCAGTTACTTCAGTGGCTGGACTATTTCAGCAGCTTTTAATGCTTGAGAAAGGTAGAGAAGTGTTTACTTAACTACGTGTTTCTCCAAATTTAGTTTCTAGTTGGAGCAAATTACAGGCTTGTGATACAGCATTTTGGAGTGGTCCAAGCACTGTGATATTTTTTTTTTAAAACTAAAAGTTATTTTGAGTATCTCTTCAGATAATGTATGTACTTAGTATGCAGATATGAATAGAAAGCTCAACCCTTTTGAAATGAATCCCTAAAATTTTGAAGGACCATATTTTTCTTTGATCCTGCTATGTTAGAATTCTTTCAAATTCATGTTACTATTTGTTTTTTAATATAATCACTAGGCAGCAATATGTAGGATACCCATTTGAAGCAATAATAACTAAAGATTTGTCCTAGAGCCTTAGTGCAGTGTACTGTATTACATCTGAGGGAGCCTAGAAGCTCAGATGTTTACTGTAGTTCAGCTGATAGGTGGTAAATTAAGTCACAGTAGCTGTATTGTGTCCATATTACTTCAAATCAAGTAGGATTTTTTGTAGAGAACAAAAGCTAAGAAATATGCATATTTAAAAGCAATGCAGACAAATGCATATCTAGAAAAACATGGTTTCTTCATCCATTTGACCACTCTGAATTCTGTGAACTGAAACTATATGCCTGCTGAGATTTGCCCTATGTTGTACTACAGCGTTGGAGAGAGTTAAGCTTGCATGTTTTCATTTCAGCAAGTACTCATGGATACAGCTTACAAATACCCATAGCAATATTGGAAGAATAGAGGAGCAAACAGTGATTTGACAAGAATAAGATGTTCTTGTTTACATGCTGCCGAATTGGAAAATAACTGGACTGCATGTCCTGACCATATCTAAGTGTTGTGATATTTAGTCAATGCCTTCCTCGTACAGGGCTCACTGAGAAGGTAAATTGCTGCCCATTGTCCTCTGGGCACTGATGGTGCTGTGGCCTCATTGGAGAGGCTGTGCCAACGGGATGGTTCAGTGAGGCTATAAAGATGCTGCACCAGCTCCTGCTAATAGAAGGCAGCTTCTGGCCCTGTTCTCCCAAAGCATCTGTGCCTTGGCAGTTCCCTTTTTCCTGTATGATCAGCTTTAGGTTTGAGCCTGTAAGGAAGGGAAGGTGTTTGGCAGTAGGGTTCCCTTTTTTTTCCTTTTTTATTTGTCTTCCCATTCAGATGGCATTTTTGATCTATTGTTTACTTTCTTCCCCAAGTAGCTGTGGGGATTGCTCTCCAGACTGACTTGACTTTTTACATGCAACCAATCAGGCTCTCTCCAGAAAATATCCTTGTGCAAACAGTCAAGGAAATCTTGATTATTTTTTTAATTTTTTTTTGACTTGGCTGCAGGGAAGTAAATCTATGGAGGAAAGCTGTGATTTAGGATTCATTTCATGCTCTAGTGAAGCAGGAGGACTAGAAACCCTACATTTTGGTTTAAGACTTGGTCCTATTACATGTGTACTGTTTATGGAAGAGAAATCTGGAGAGACAGTCTAATTAGTCTCCAGAATTAATTGGAAGACTTGAATAGGAAGACTAGAATTCATTGTCTGTCAAATGACCTCATTAAAACGATGAATCACACCTCCAAAGCAGAGAGGTGAAGTGATTTCCTTCCCTATCCTGAATTATCATTTCACCTTTGTTTGTCTTTATTTTTTATTCTATATTAGGTGAATACTTTTGTTGAACTAAATGCCTTTGATTCAAGGGAAAGCAGTAGAGAATGGAGAAGACAAATGCCTAAGGCTGAATATAGATGAGTTCAAAGGAACTACAGATTTACTCTGTCTCATTTAAATTTGCCTTTAGAATTAGAAAAACCTCTTCAAGAAACAATGATTTTGTATTATAAATTAACAAGACTCTCAATACTTGTAACAAAACGGTATTTAAGAGGTCTCCTTGAAGAAAAATCTATAAAAAGAATTTAAACTGAGTTTGTGTACATTTTTGCTTCTCCCCACTTGACTCCCTCCCTCCCCTCCACCCTCCCTGCTATTTACCAGAGCCCAAAGTGCTGGTATGAGATTTTTCTTCTATTAAAAGTAGATATGACCTGTGTATTTCTGGCTGTAGCTCTCCAGAGAAAAACTCCCGAGTTCTTGAATATTTAGCTGAATTATTATTAAATATTTTCCAACTCTGTGAATTAAGTATTATATAAGTATATGTAAGTAGATAATCCAACCTGTATTACAGAACTACTTTTAATTTAGATTGATACATGATTGGCTTTCAAATGCATGATGCTAAACTTCAGCATGCCTCCTAGAGGGGATTTCAAGTGTAAAATGACTTTTGTGTATGAGGTTGAGATAGATGTGGATATTAAGCCTTCTATTAAGCCTCAACTCAGATGTCCACAAGGAATAAAATGACAGCTTTCGAGTGATGCTTAAAGAAAACAAATGAGTATTAACTGTATGTCATAAAGCTGAGTTGGTTAGTTGTGAAGCGAAGGCTTATTGAAATGCTGTGAAGTCTCCTTTCCTGCCTCCAAGAGGGAAAATGTGCCTCTTTTCTAGAATGCTACCTTTCCTTGGTGGGGACCTGAAAAACAAGAAAGACACAAGCACTGGAGCACAGCTGTGTTAATGACAGTTGGCTCCATGCAAGCATCAGATGCAAAATGATACTTAAATCTGAAATGTACTGAACCAGTGCTATGATGTGCACAACCCACGAGCGTGTAAAACAGCACTACTGCATTATGTAAAACATCTTGCCAAATACAAAATGCTCTTGTTGAGTTTTTCTGTTTGGTACTGCAGACACTTATTTCATGAAAAAGTTCCTGAGGGGTAAAGCACTTTCAATTATTACATGTACTTTTTCAAGTGAGTGCAGCTCCCTTCCCCTTCCTGAATTACAGCCTTAATTACCTCAGACCTGGTTAGGGGGCTGCCTCTACAGTTATGTGCGTTAAAAAGTTTCTAGATGATGTTGATACAGAAAACTTCAAACAAATACCTTGTTTTGAAAAAGGTGCTTGTGGTACCACGTCAGAGTATAAGGGGAGGAACTCCCCTCCTCTGCTGTGATGTTGTATTGAAAAGCGATTGACCCCTGGCAGCCTTTTGTCAGCAAGGGAAACTTGTTCCAAATTCTTCTGAGTTGTGGGAGAAAACAGACAGAGAAAAGGCAGAAGTGCCTTTCAAAAAGGGATAACCGAAATGGTTACAGTCAGAATACTGCCCATAGAATTCCCTATCCACTCTGCAGATGCCCCTTCCTGTAATGCTTTTGCTTTCAACTTCCGTGAAGCAGTTGAGTTTCCAGTTGCAGTGTCTTGCTGCTGCCTTGATGGTGGGTGAAGGTGATGTAGAGTATTTGTGGCTTTTACAGACAACTGATAAATTCATTCATGGGGAAGAACTGAACTTCAGCCTGTTCCTTCCCAAAGCTGTCTTAATCTGATGTTTTGGCATAGGAGTGTAGTGGGGTTTTTTAGGGAAAGAGCTGTTGAAAGGCAATACTAATTACATTAATCGCAAGTAAAAATCTTTTAAGATCACTTTAAAGAGTTTATTTCTGTTATGATTTCACTGCAGGGCTTTGTTTAAGTTTGATAGTAAAAAAATCCTAAAGTGTATTTGTTTCAAACAGCACCATGCCATGTTAATTTTGCATTATCTAGTAGGTCTGAAAGAATAACAGAGAACCAATGCATACTGCATTGAAAACTGTGAACTTTTAGAGTAAACCTGTCTCCCTCCTTTTTCTGACCTCTAAATGGATAAGTACTGTACTCTGAGTTTAGAGTGGATATTGTTGCAGTGAGTTTAGAGTGGATATTGTTGCAGTGGCTTGTGCTTACGTGGGAAAAGAGAGCTTCTAGAGGATGGAGGGGAGGATTTTGGGTCTTAAATCTGCTTTTCTGATCATCTCTTTAGGCTATCTGTCTATCTGGATGTGAAGCGCACTATTAATACGCATGGATGTATTCCTGTACAGGCCTTGATCTAGTTAGTTCAGGAGTGGAGACCTGAATATACAAGGTTCTCTGAGTGTTTGTAGCCCACACGGATGTGAATGCGGCTCTGCCTTTGCTGTTTGAAGCCACAGCTAGTCTGGGTGCAAGAGTACATGCATTACAGTATAAACATGCATAAACTGTCCGGAAAGGAAATGGCTCTGTTGGGGTGGTATCTGCCAGGATTGTGGTCCCACCAGAAAAACCTGACATCTTTCTCAAGTTAAAATGCACCTTTAGGGTGACTTTACCTATGCACAGTGTAGCACCTGGATAATACTTGTTTCAATGTGACTTTTTTGAAAGGTGCTGTCATTTAGGTGGTGACCTTGTTTACTGGAATTTTTAGCCTCAAGCGTTTGGCTAGAAAGCCGCACTTTTAGTCCTTTCACACCAACCTGACTGACTAAATGCATAACTACATTCCATGTTTATAGCTAAATGATTTCATGGTAAGAACCTTTTTGTAGGTGTATATATAGTACTAAGGGTAAACGTTCTCCTAAAGTGACAGTAAGGAGGTGATTTAACTTTTAATGCATCCACAGTTACTATATGAAAGTGTATGCCAAAAGGACTTCAGATAATGGTGCAACTCTGTAAGCTTCTCTTCTCCTACAATTTAAGAAGAGAAAATCTGCTGAAGCTGATGGAATTATCACTGTGAATAAAGACCTGGTCCATGAATATATTTTTTTTTTTTTTTTCCAGAATATTGTCGTTCCCTGATCTCCACAACCCATTTTGCTCAGCCTAAGCCAGTGGTACTGCTTCTTGTTCCTGCCTTGCCTCAGATTGGCATGAGTGTTGGTGTCGGCCTGAGTGATGAGCCTGGTCAGAGAGCTGAGCCAGCTTGGAAAGTAGCAGGGCAAGAGGAAGTTTTTAGCCAGATAAGCTTTCTGTTCCAGCTGAGTATGCAGCCAACTAAAATGCTAGTGCTGGTGTGGAGAGCAGTGAGAAACGCCTCTTTAGGCAGGAGTGCTGATTTCTGTGCAGGCTTAAATTGTGAAAGTCTGCTTTGACTATTTGCATTGTATCCAGCCATAGATTTTGCTTGATTCAACAGTTGGTAGAAGGTCCTGTGTAGTAAAAGCCTAGGAGATGGCTAGCAACTGAGCCTGAACACTCATGCAGAGGACAAGCTAGTTGTTCACACCTCTACTGTGTGATGAGAGTATGCATATAGGGTTTCTGGAGATCAGGTCAGAGAAATTCTAGCTTAGCAGCAAAAGCTTAAATAAAAATGTATAGTTTGCTTTGAGAATTTTTTTTAAACTCAAGATCATGGTATTATGGGATCAAAAAAATTACTTATATTCTCTAATCTTTTTTCCTAGGAATTTATCAAAGAGCTGCTAACTCGGATAAGAGGAATGAGGAAACTCAGTCCCCCTCAAAAGAAGAGTATATAAATAACTCGAAGTAGTAGCACTCTGTAAAGACATGGAGACATGGCAAGGGAAATGGGACTTTGAATACAAGACCTTTATTAAAATAGTTGTCTTTCTCCACAACTTTTTTGATTTAATTCAGTTTTGACTCAAGGAGTTTCTTTTGTGTGTTTTAAGGGTTCTTTTTTAAGTGTCTTTTTTTTTTAATCAAGAATATCAACAATTTGGATGCTGCTCAACTTTCGCTTGAGGATTACTGAAGCAAGTGAAGAATCCACGAGTTAGTGATGAGGGGCAGCAAGCTTACAGGATCTTCTGGTTCACCATGTAAACTTACAGAGCTAGGAGACTTCTCCTTGCAACTAGTTGGATAACGTTTTTATAATTGGTTGTACATTTAACTCATGGATGTCAAGTTTCTTGTGCTTGTCTGTACATAAATTATAAAGTGGGTTGTGAATACTGTTTCACATGGATGGAAGGAAAAGTTTGTTACAGTAAATTATTCAAATGGTGGTTATTGCAAATTTGCTACCAGAAGGTACCCATTTAGATTACTAAAATGTGCTGCCATTTTTCTAAATACCCTTAAAGCAGCCCAGTGAAGAATTTCATCATATCGTCTTGTTTAGACTGCAGCATATGAGAACTGGGAATTTTAAGGGCTTAATTTGTGGGCTTAAAGTTATTTGATTGACTTTGATGCTTTGCCAGATCATTTCCTCTCCACCTCATGGTGTCTTGGAACTGTGATAACCTGTACTGAATAAGGGTCTGCAGTGATACCTAGAGAAATGTCCTTCACTGTTTAAAAGTTCCTTCACAGTGGAGGAAAGGCAGTGCTACAAAAATGAGTTACAAGCACTGTCTTGCATTTAGTGATGTGGTCTTAATCAAATGCAGATTCCTCTGCTATTAAGGTAGGCAAAGAGTATTGTAGTCTTTGTTTATGGCTCTGCCCTGAGAAGTGAGGAGGCTTCTTAACTTGGGCTCTCTTACTTGTAAAAGCAAGAACAGAAGAGAGATCCCTTCTCCCCCCTAGAAAATGTCCTAACTGAAATGTTCAATAAGCTACCATATGTTGGTAGGTGACACTAGTCAGGCATTTTATATCAAGGGTGCTCTGAACATATTTTATTTTTCAAAAGAAGTACATGTTTGTGAATTTTATGTATACTGGCAAGCTTTTTTAATGTATTTAATTTTGTAATGTTTACTGATGATTTTATTTACCAGATATTTACTCAAATAAATGGAACAACTTGTGACTTGTTACATGTACACTTTACAAGACTACTGTTGCTGAGTAGGTTGGAAAATTGACTTACTTATCAGAAAGAGACACCTGTGAGTTGGTAAGTACATGGGAACCCAGTTGTATAGACCCTAATTGGCTTTTAAGGTGCAACAAAAGCCCTTGCCCAATATCGATCAGCCAAGCTCCTGTAAACTGGTGCACAGACTTCCTTTTGAAAGTCTTCTGCAGATGAGGCCTTTTTTCCCTCTGCCCTGGGGGATTTTAAAAGGAAAAAAAAAAAGCTGGAAATTCTGTCAGATAAATGCTGCTGTTTCCTTTTCAACTTCCGTCTGAGGTGAGAGTAGGGGAGGGCTTATACTGGGTAAGACTCAGTTCTCTACTGAAGATGTGGCAGAAAGGTGTCTTTCAGCAAGAGACACTCTACCTCTGTTTCTGCACCCCTCTGAATGCTCATCAAGAAATTCCAGCAGCCCTAAGAAAAGACTTGGTTGTTTTGCCTGCAGCATCTTAAATTGAAATCTTTGTACCTTGCTGAAGTTGCAGTTCAGCTCAAGTTTCCTAAGGAGACTTCCAACTAAAGTTTTTAAAATTGCGAAGTGAAACCTGTGCTCCAGGGAAATCGGGGTTGGGGAGCTTGTGTACTCCTTCTGAAACCAATTGGTTTGGTAACACATTTGAAGTTTGGGACAGTCGTTACTATTTTTGTGTCTTGTGTGGATAGGACAGTCAGTTCTGTGAAGGGACTTCCTCTCCTCCCACTCTGTGTTTCACTGACAAAAATTTCAGTGAGCAAAAATGAATTCTAAGTAGCTTTTGTTTGCAGCTGGCATGATTTTCCTGGAGGCTTACAGGGTTTCATTCTTGCTACTTTTTACTTAATGGAGATACTCTTGGCCTTGGTGTAAGTGAAGGGAGAATTGACCCATTCACTTAAGATTTCATTGTGCTTTATGTCTTTATACTGTGTGGGTGTTCTTGGCTCTGGGCAATATTCAAGGGGCATATCAATAGCACACTGTTACTGAAACAACTTGAAATTAAATCTTGCAGCCCAGCTCTTCACTGCCTTGACTGGACAGCTTTCATGTGAAGGGCCAAGTCTGGCTGTAATGAGAGATTCCTCCGGACATTTAAAGTGGCTAATGAAGGGAACTGAAGTTCCCTCTTACAAGTATGTAGAGAAGCTGAGGTTTTTGTTTTGGTATTGAAGTGCCTCTCCAGTGTACAAAGATTGCCTGCAAGAGCACAGAGGTCTGCTTCATGGCGTAATTAGCCTTTGCATGTTTTACAGCAGGAGCTGACAGTGTGATGTCTGCTGTGGTTGATCTTCCAGTTGGCTTATAAAGAGGAGGAAAGTACTTGTAATCATATTTAGTGTGCTTTGTGAGGCTGCAGTGACAGGGTAGTATATTCCTGTGGCACAGAAGAAAGATGATGAGCCCTTCTTCTGCCAGCCTTGTTTCCTCCCCTTCCTCTCATTATTCCTATAGTGAGTTTTACTCCTAAAGTTGCTATTCGTACAGGGAACATCTGGGTAAAACGTGGGATGGAAGCTTTCCCTATTGTCAGAGAACATGACCAAGAAAAGCGGGAGCAAAATACCTGCTCCTTTTGTGGACTTCAAACTCTTTGACACTGAGTCTTGGTAAGAGTCTTTAGCAGTTTACCCTGATAGGTATAATAGATTGCTGAGTAATTCCAATTTCACAAACACTATTTCTAGATGATCATTCAAAATGACCATTTTGCTGATTTAAGACAGCCTTAATGTAAACATGCACCTCAAGGGCGAGGGGAAATCACGTGGGCCACATCAGCAGAGAGCCTGTTGCTTGGAAACTGGAAGAAGATACAAGTCTCTTTCTGAACAAACAGTTGAACTTAAACTCTTGTTGAAGTGCTGTAAAAAAAGGATTAATTGCTTCTTGGCTACAAAAGGTTTGCCATTGCCAGCATCATGCACAGGTGTTAAACAGGTACTGAATAACTGCATGCAGTGCTTTTTAAAAGATGTTGAGCTTTTGGGAGGAAGTCAGGAAAGAAATCAAGTGCTGGGAAGTCTAGAAAAAAAAAATCACTAAGAAAATTACTCTATTATGTGTTTAGCTATTAAGAAAACGGAAGAGTCTTGCTTTGCTGCATATATTTCTGTATGGGAAGAAAAAGGGAGAGGTAAGGACTTTCATATATTGGAGAAAAGCATAAGGAGGAATGCCTAGAAGATGGAGGAACAAAACTTTGAATGTGGGAGAAGATAGAGCACCTTGGTGGTGAGAGTGAGGAGCCCTCCGAGTCCACTACTGAGAATAGGTAAGATGACCATCTGTTATACTCAAATTGAATTTGGATGCTTTTTTAGATGGGTTCGTATTAGATGAGTTATTCAGTTCAGTCAAGATAATTAAGGGTCTTAAAACTATGGACATCTGCTTCAATTTTATTTCTAGAATTGCGTAAAGCAGAAGAAACAAGACACTGATTTGTATATTTGGGTATTATGCTTACGTAGTGGTCAAATCACCAGTACCAGTTATATATATTATGTACAACTACTGGTTTTTTACTTGACTTCCATGTTGCTTCCCCTTTCTTTTACTTGACAGAAAGCAAATGGTGTAATTATTGTTACTATTGAAAGCCAGAGAGAAATTGAAGAGAAAATGTGCCTAGAAAGTACCTAGTGCTGCAAAATTTATTCTTGCCATTTTAGGACTCTGCCAACAGCTTAAGTACAATGTTTCTGAAGTTTTGAAATTACTCTTTGTAATAGTCTTACCTAGTACTGATGGGATTTTTATCTGCTTTTTTTTTGGTGAAATAATGACCAAATTCTCTGAGCAATTAGCTTACACGACTTTACTTCTGTTTTCCAACAAAAATTAACATTAGTTGTTTAAAACTAAAGAAACTGAACTATTTGAAAACTTATTTCTTTAAAATATATTTAAGACTGAAACTTCTTTAGGAGGAGCAGTTAACAGGTTTTGTTTGGTAGTAAACTTAAATGTCTTCTCTCACTACTTTGGTGTTTACTTAATTGATATTTCCCTCTCCCTCCCCTCCAAGTTCAAAATAAAAAATATCCTGGGATATCCCTTAGCAGAGGTTTTGGTCTGACTGTATAATACTGGGTTAGACTTGAAGTAAATAACTAATTACCAAAAATCGTTTCAAGGACACAGACTTGCCTGACTGCCCCTTTTGGGTGGCAGAGAGAGACAAGAGCACAAGAAACTCTCCTACCTCCTCCATGAGGACACTACATCAGTGTCAGCAAGGCTCTGACTCTTGCCCTGGCTTTGTGGATGGGTCTGTGTCCCCTCATGTAGCCCATAGTCATACTTGTGCTTGTGGGACTTGACGCAGTGAGTACTATCAGATGTATGAAGAATTAGAGCATGCAGGTCTATGACAGGAGTTTGCTTATCCAGGCTTGGTGTATCCCTTTGTGTCACTCTACCTGAGGCAAAACCAGGTCTGAATAGCCTTTAGTATACTAATCTATAACAAAGAGGGAATCCCGGTAGGGATATGTTGACGCTTTCATCAATATCTGCTGTCTCCCACTAAGAGAAGCCAATTTGTGACCGTGGTGGCTGTGCAGACCCTGCAGGCAGGTTCTCCTCGCAGCTCTGTCTGAACTTGGCTTTGGATCAGGGCCTGCCTTCCTACTTGTGCAGCCTCTTCTACTACAGTAAGTAGCAGGTACCTTTGTAAAGCAAGTGAAAAGGCTTCAATTAATGCCTCAGACTTGTCCAGCAACCAGAAGAGGGTCAGAGCCATGTCAAGACTACAGACATCGTGCCATGATGGTGCTTGAGACAAAGGCACTAGAATTGACTTAATGTGGTAGGCTGGATAGGTAGGCTTCAGGTGTGTCCTAAGAGCTGCTGCAACAGAGACACTTCTGAATGCTGCTTGTGGGTTGCTTCCAGTGTACCTGGACAGTGCTGTGGGCAGAGGGTGATGGTGTGCTGCCTAATGCCCGTAGTGATGGAAAGAATCATGTCTTGTTTGACTACCACACTGTACCAAAAGTGGAGTTGGACTCAACCTGTGCTGACATGGGGCCCTCAGGTGATTTCGTACCTTGTTCTTGCAACTAATGATCTTCAGTGAACTGCATGTTTTCTGTTGTGTCTCTCCAGTATTAATTTCAAGCCTATCAAAGCAGTAGTTGCTAAATCAGCTTTAGTATCTTTTGTCTCCAGTACTGTCATGGTGCATTTGTCTACAGTCTGCACTAATTTTCCCCATTCCTTCAAGTTTAACAGCTTGATTATTTCTCTTAAGGACCTTTTACTACTCGATGGAAATGGGAATGTGTCATCTGGTGCTATTTCTGCCACAGAAATTCTGCTGCCAATACCAAATCAAGCTAAAAGACTAGAAAGGATGCTGTAAATTTTAATGTCTTCTGAACTACAGTCTTACACTGCTGGAGCTTATGTACTTTTTGCCTTGTTTCTTGACTTACTTGGGAAAGTGAAGTATTCATCAGTGTGTGAATGCAACTCAGCCACATACTAAAAGGTGAGAATAAGGCTTCTGGAGCTAATCAAACAAATTCTAGGGGAGGGAGTATGTGAATAAATGTAGCCTCAAGTTTCCCCAGATATCTGGAAGATATTCCAGTAGTGTTTGCAGGGCTGCAGAAATGGTCTTGCATAGAAACCTGAGGGTGTAGTGCAAGTAACAAAACAAGGAATAAGTGGTGGCAGTCACACAAACTCACCAAATGGAGACCTTCTTTGTCCTTTGGGGGGAAAAAAAAAATAAAAAATAGGTGTCTCCTGAGCTCAGCACTTTGTCACAGAGATTAACTTCCATCAGGCTCCACTGAGCTCTGCACTGGGTCTGGGCAGTGGCCCTGTGGAGAGATGAGTACTGGTTCTTCAGGTGTAATGCAGATATAAACACATTTGGGCAATCATGTACCAGCTAACTTCCTCAACCCTGAATCCTGTGTTTGGGCTGCTAATAAGCCAGTGTGTCAGGCAGAGCACTGGTACGATGTGCATCTATTCCATTTACAGCGGCTGTGATGTGAATACTGCAGTAAGTAAGGAATACTGCAGCTCTTCAGCCTTGAAATTAGGAGAAAACATGTTTTTTGTTTGGCAGGGACAGGAGTTTGTTGCCAACCCAAATGTAAAAATAACTCCAATCCTTTGATATGTGTACCTAAAAAAGCAAGTCTTTCAAATGGATATAGCCGTCCATATGCGATTACCAACTGACAATGTATGGTTTTGAGAGAAAATGAAGCTGTTTAATGTTCTTTTATCTAGATCCGTTTAATTCATGTCTCCTAAACTCCAGCTGTCCTTTTAATACAGCTTTCACAATCATCAGAAATGCTTTAACATTTTTGGGGGGGAATTTTTCTCATGCTGGTTTAGACTTAAAACAAGCACAAAATGATCTCATATTGGAAAAAGGCAATGCAAGCTACAACTTGTTCACAAGATTCCTCTCTTTATACTTGTCTTGAAGGTGTTTCTGTTTCCATATCAACAATGTACCACAGTAGTGTGTGTTTTATAATGGTAAATCCTTGAAATTTTAATAGTCTACCTCAAGTGTCTGCTCTTTCTTTTGTCCTCTGAGGTGCCTTGGTCAAGAGCTGCCACTTAGCATATTGTATTGATTATTTCTTTGTCTATGAAGCTGTACATTCAGCTCAGCACTTAATCACTCCAAGCTGGATTTTCTGTCCTTGGCACAAGGACAATGTGTTTAAAAATATATGTCAACTCTTCAAAAATTAGAAGTTTTAATGCCAGGGGTGAGTGAAGTGATAATTGTTTTACTTTTCCCTTTCTAGTTATCTCTCACATAGAAAATCTGAGCACTTCCTGAAATTAGTATGACTTTTTCAGTTATAATCTTGTTAGCTTCTTCCTAATTCATTTAGTACTTGTATTTCTTAGTTTTTATTTATGGTTGAAGTTGGCATCTAACAACTGTTAGATGGTTGGTTGCTCTAACAACTGTTCGCCCCTCTCAGAATTCCTTTCTAATGCTCTCATCTTTTTTTAACAGAAATTCAAATATGTCAAAATTATGCCACTTCTGCAGCACCAGCAAAGATAACTAGGCAGGGATTCAAGAAAGATCAAATAAATCAGATTAACCCACAGTATTGCTGTGTTTTCTTTGCTGAAGAAAGCTAGACTATCATGCCCAGCCCCCATCCTGAGTTTCCCATAGTCTTCTCTTTTTTTATAACAGCAGAATCTTCCCCAGGAAAAGCAGATTTATTTTTCTAGGCAGGAAGCACCTGAGAGAAATTGCTTAGAAATCTGGTAGCTGGTTCAAATATCTCAGATTAGGCTCATGTATGAGGTTGTTTTGTTTTTTTTTTTTAAAAAAAAAAGAGATTGGGACTGTTCAGAGCCTTTGTATCCAGCCACAGGCTCTTGTTAACTAGAAATTGAAGAGCAGCTGACAAATATGCATCAGGGCTGGGAACCAGAATCAAACAGCAGATATGTTTCAGGAATGTGCTGAATTTCCACTTGTTTCAGTTTCCTTCCTGTCGAACCTTACTAGTCTCAAATGCTCAAAAATCTTGAGGTAAGTAATGTAGACACTCTGCGGCTAGAGAATCCTGCATCTTTTATAATGAGTATTGGATGGTTCGATTGTTTCTTGAGATGCTTTCTCTGGGGCCACGTGTAAGTTGTTCGCTCTGTTGATTGAGGGCTAAAACTTCCTTTCCCATCTCCAGCAAGTTCAGGAACAGAAATCCTAGAAAGGATGCTGGGCTTGTGATAAAAAATTATGGTCAGGAACAATCAAGATAACATTTGTAGATGCTAGAACTGATTGTGCTCCTGTTCTGCTATGGTGCTCTTCTTGGTGCAGCCCATGTAGCCTGTGGAGCTCCCTCCTGTGCTGGCAGGACCCCAGGTCTGTTTGTGCACAGAAGCCCACGAGGTAGACAAGCTAGGTGAAATTAAAGTATTCTGGCATCAGTTAGATTTAGAGCTGATGTAGTTTACCCTCTATCCAGTTAAATGCAGGCTACTCATTGCATTAACTAGAAAGCAACTGTCCTTTAAATTGGGTTAGTAATAGGGGGCTTACATGTATCCCTTTGGTGCTTTGCTGCAGTACGTAGGGACCCTGGAGAAAAAGCAGTTCTTGGATGGGTGCTAGAAAGAAACAGCTCATTTGTATTTTTTTTTATTAATAGTTGAGGACAGAGAGAAGCAAGCTGGCTTTTAAAATGCATTTAGATTGAAAGTGTGTTGCAGTGGAGCCTTGCTAACACCCCAACTAATTATACTTCCAAATTTTTTCCTTTTGGGGACAGGAAAAGGCTGTCCAATACTGCAGTGTCTGCAAATCATGGAAGTCTGAGTTCTTATTCTTAGAAGGGTCACTTAGTGAGAGCAAACAACTCTAATAAATGAACAGTGGTGGTTGCTCAAAATGTGTCAGGAGGTTTGAGCTGTGTAATGGCATTTGGGAACTTTCTAAGCCACATGTTTGTAGGCTAGGGGGAGCAAACGAAAATGACAATGTTTTCATGGTATCATTTTTCTGTAAATGACAGATGAGGTGTGTGGTTCAGTTACCCACACATCTCCTACACAATCTGCGACTGTTATACTGCTGAGGGAAAAGACAGATAACCAGTGGTTGGTTTCTGTGCAGAGCTTCGGATGTGTATTATCCTATAAAACAAATGTGTGACTGCTGCTGGGAGCTATTAAAAATAAACAGTATCTTATTCTCCATTGCATGGGACCCTCCCTCTTAGGGTAATACAGGAAATAGGAAGGGTTCCTGGAGAAGGAAGAGGGCTGCGTGGAAGGGCAGGCAATCCCACCTGCCCTTCATGACATGTCAGGCAACTGGGAGCTGAGCAGAGGTAGGTGCTTGTAACTCGTTTCTATGAGATTGCACAGAAGACTTGAAGTCACTTACTTAGGGATAGCAAGTGAGTGAACTCTTACAGTCAAAATAAGAACTAAAAAATAGTTTTTTCTCCTGCTTGTTGGTGTTCATTAAAGAGAATGGAGTTCTGTACTTTATCTGTTGTTCTGGTGCCCACTCAGCTTATTGCAGCCTGAGGTTTCTGTCCTGTCTGACCTAAATACCTCTTACTATCTGCCATTTTGTTGTCTGACTGCTTTGCAGACCTTGGAGAAATGTTTTCCACAAGAGGGTACAAGACAGGACTTTGCATTAACCCACTGCCATGACAGAAACTGGCTGTTAATTCCTGCTTTTTGTGCTATCCCTACTTGGATCATGACAGTGTACTGTCTGTCACTGCTTAAGGGAAGAGAAGGGCTCCAGTGGGCACAACCCGCCTGCTTGTCTGTGTTGGGACTCCGGTGAAGCATACAGATCCTCCCAGGGTCACGCAGAGGCTGCCCAAAGTGGTGTCAGCAAGTCCCACAGCTGAAAGCCCCAACATGGGCGGCGCTCCCTCCTTGCACATGTCTCAGACAGACACGTCACCGGTGCTTAGTCAACAGCAGTGTTGGAAAGCAAGGAGCAAACGCTTCCTTTCCTCTTCATGGAGCTCTTAACAGTCAACGTACTGAAAGCTGTGTGTGCTAGACAGGCTGTTGCCTGTAGGAAAACAAACGTGAACTCTCCTGCATCTAATATTAGGTCGTGTTGTCAAAGCTGATTGTGGTGATTCTCTCTGAAGAAGGAAAGAAAAAGTCTTCATTTCAAGTCTCGGTGCCCTTCAGAGCTTTGACAGCAGCATTTCTCAGGACAGTAGTTTCCTAAACAAAATGCTGCTAGTATCTCAGGGAATATCAGTGTTTTTCCTTCCTTATTTCTAGTCACCTAAAAGAGCGGAGTCAGTCCTTTTAGCAGCTGACATGTCAGAGGCATCCAGGAGGAGACTTCAGGAAGCTGGCAGTGACTTGGAAAAACGAAGCAAATCTGCAGGGAGTCTCTTGGCTGATTCAGTGGCTTTCTAACATCTTTCCCTCCCAGGTGGGCCTACCTCCTGGCAGCAAAGGCGCTGTCTAGGCTGAACGCATCGGAGGCAGCAGCAGCACACTGACCTCTTTAATTTCTCAGGATTAATGTGTTTTACTGTTTAAGGCAAACACCTAAATGAATGTTGAGGAGCCTTGCTCATGTTTCTCTGTCTCTCCTCCATCACCTCTCAGTTGCTCACTGGCAAGAGTCATAAATAATGTAGTATTTTTAAAATACCTTTGAAAAAATTAAAATAACTGATGTGAACTGTGAAGTATAAGATCACCTGTGAGGAGGGGCTATGGCAGATGTAACAAGTGGTAATCCTGCTGAGGGACTGTTGTTTGGATGTATTTCAAAAGTTTAAATAGAACTACAGTATTTATTATTACTAATGGGAAAATAATCTTTATTCCTCCAGAACATTAGAGATACACTGTGTTTTTTTGTACCACGGGCAAATATAAAGTTATTATAGTCTAAATAGTCTAGCTTGAAGCTCACTCAGCCTAACTGAGGAATTTCTCTTACTAACAACACCCACTGCTTATTCTGCTGCAAGCTTGTGAAGGCCAATGGCTGAGACATTCATAATTAACTACTGATTTGAAGGGCCTTGATTTATTGGTGTTCCAACAGAGGGCACTTTAAAAGGACCTTTATTTAAAAAATAATGACTCTTCATAATGTTTCTCACCTGGAGCATTATGAATTTGAGGCTCTGAAACTCGCTGGATGTTGACAAGATGAATGAACAGTGTACACCTATTTAGGCAGTGCCTGTGACTGCTTGGTGCAGTAGCAGTAAACAAAAAACTAATAAAAAGCCAGGCTTTATGGTTACATAAACTGCCTTTTTCTGACAGGATAATGTTAACGTCTGATTTGTATAGCAGGCAGTAAGCCTTTTCGTCCTACAAGAGTAATAAGTTAAATTACTTAAAAAGTCCCAAACCACCTTCTGTTACCTCGACAGCTCTTTAAAATGCAGCAGGTAATCTTATACAAAACGTTCATCTAACACAGACCGCTGCTTCCTCCTTTGTCCCTAATGCCTGTGCAGCACTTTGTGCTATTTTAAGCGGAGAGAGGCGTTTCGGTGTGTTAGCGTGCCTCCATTCAGGGCACACGCGATTCTTTGCTGCCGAGCATGGCCTTCTCGGTGTGCGGAGCAGAGCAAGGTCATCTGTGGCAGGCTGAGGAAGGGAATAAATCAATGAACCAGGCAAAGGCAGTCACTGGTAACTAGTTAAGAATAGAGAGAGTGGCTCAGGTATGCAGTGTGCACTGTCAGCAAACAGAGCTTGAAATCCTCAAGCCAAATAGTGCGTTTCCGAGCTCGGTGTGAGGCTTGGAGGAAGCTCGAGTTGTTATTGGATCTCAGGATGCTGCGGCCTGAGCGAAGGTCAGCTTCAGACAGTGGGTGCTGACAAGTGCAATAGATGAGTTGCTATGTGAGCTGGCTTTAATGGACTTGGATGAAATAAGAAACGTTGGACCCTGAGTGTTGTTAAAGGATTTTGTGTATGAAGCCTTTAACACTTGGTTTTGTAGCCCTGCTGGTTTTGATTGGCTGGGAGATGGCAGAAAACCTTGGGGGACTCTTTCTGACCCAGCTGGGAGGGAAGAAGAAACTGGAGTGCCTGACTGCAAGGTTTCCAGCCCAGTGGGCAGCCTCAAAAGAGCTGGATGACTCAAATGTACTACTGAAACACTACAGCTGCTCTGGGAAAGAAGTAGTATGTGTGGGGATTCTTGGAAGCTTAATCTGGTTTTAGTTTCATGTATTGCTCTTTTTTAAAATTTTATTTATTTCTCAAACTGGCTGCTCTGGCTATGTAACCCTGCCTTGGCACATCTTTCAGATGTCGCCAGCCTACACTGGCCCAGGGCTTGATCCAGCTCAGTAGAAAGACCAGATAAAATATTCTTGAGCTGGTATAGAGCAAACCCTACATCCCTCCTACTGTGCTTGCCCTGTTGGGGTACTCCACAATGCCTGTCCCCATGGCCCCCAGGCTCTGGTGGCTGTCTTTGTCCCCCCTCACCTGCACACCAACCCTTCCTGCTTTGGCAGCCCTTCTGTGTCCCAGGGTGGAGGGCAGCTTGACCTGCTTCTGAAACCCCTCCTTCTCCCCAGGGCTCTGTTCAGCTGTAGCATCTCAGTGCTGTTCTCCTTGTGAGAAATGACAGGAATCTCCCAAGCTGTAACTTCTGTGATGTACCTGGGTGGTGTTCGGGGGATTTCACCTGTTTGGAAGGGAGGCAGCTGCAATACAAATGAGCTTGGCTGCAACAGAGAAAAAAATGCAATCACTAAGGGATCTTCTCATCACTGCACACTGGGATTTAAGCTTGCTGCTCTGCTAGCAGCCTCCTGCCTGGCCTTGCAAAAGTCGCTCCTGTGCCTCAGCCCTCCTTGCAGTGATGGTCCAGGGCCGGTTGTGTCACGGGGGTATTGTCAGGATAAATGCAGCTGAGGCAGGAAAGCATCATGGTGACATGAGCCACTTGCCTGTCTTGCATCAAACACAATGAGCAAGATGTATAAGTCACTCATGTAGTTTCACCTTGAAGTAAAATTTCTTAGCTTGCCTCAAAACTGTATTGATATTTTAAAGTGGAAAACAAAACTGACCCCGAAGTCCAATGAATAGAGGCAAGAAAGGTTATTCTTAACAGCGTGGGAAGTGCTGTTCTTACAAGGCTCGTGCTACCCAGGGTATGTGCCTTGCATTTTGCTCAACAGAAGCAGAGCCCTCTCAGTTTACAGAGCTGAAGGGGAATAGCAAGCTAATAATTCCTGTTACTATTTTTAAAGTTCTGCTTGTGTTGTTTGTAGCGTTGTTACCCAGCAGTGCCTCCCAATGCCAGGTTACTTGAGGCAAAGTTGGTGTTTCCACTGAAGTCTGTGTTAATTTTCTGGCTTTTTGTTTGCTTTTTCCTCTCCCTTCTCTTTTACTTGCGTTATAGTCTTATGCTCTTGTACATGGAAAAAAAAAAAAAAAAAAATCTTGTAGCCAGAAACTTGAATTTGACAAAGCTTTTGTTGTCTGGTTCAAATAGTCAAAGTTGTGTTTGCAAAGTCCCAGCACCCACTGCCTGCCTTTATGACCTTAATTGTAGGTACCCAAAACGGCTTCTGTGATATTTTTTTTTTTTGGCCTGGTGGCTTGATACTTTCCTAACCAGCCTGTACATGCAAACACTGTTGAACATGTCTAGGCAAGCTGACGGGTCAAATAATTATAGGCAGAAAGCTCCTTTTTGCACATCTGCCCTGACGGCCAGTGGAAGCTCCCAGGGAGGCAGGATCTGTGCCCGGGGGCTTGCTGAAGCCTCTGCACTGCTGCTGGAGCTGGCTGGGATCTGGCTGCTGAAAGAGCAAAAGAGACAATTATGTGCAATGAAAGCTGAAACGTTCATGAGAATTCCGTTAAAAGAAAGGAAACTTTCTGCAGGAGTGGGGAAGGTCAAGCCGGAGCTCATCCTCTGCGGTAACTCTCTCTTACCCCTTTGATGCTCAGGGAGATGCCTGCACGTCTGATGCCGGTCAGCCTGTGGCATGGTGATAGAGCATGGCTTAGTCAGAGGTGGCACAGATGCCTGTCTGTTGCTGCGTCCCGGAGTGACGAGCTGCCTTCCTAGGTGTGTGGAGCAAAGAAGGAAAGGGGACAGCTGAAGGGAGAAGGGAGAGCAACTCATTTTCAGAGTCACCGGTGGAGGTCTAACTGACCTCCAATGGGGCAGAAGGTGTGAGAGGGACAGGAGGGAGGTGTGAACAGGGAGGCCTTTATGTGTCAGCCCATCTCACTGTGGTCCCAGAAGCCCCTTGCTGTAGTCTCCCATGTGCTGCACACAGAGGTGTAATACAAAGGTTATACCAGTGCGCTATTCTAGGCTTCGTTTTTGTTCCAGAGGGGTTTAAATAATTAATGTGCAGCTCAGCAACACAAGGCAGTACCTTGTAAGACCTTTTAAAATAGTGCTTACTAACAGAATGAAGCAAACAAGCACGAGTTATTAAAGGGTCGAGGATGCACTTAATTTTTAAACAGTTAAAAACAAATTAGGCGACACTTCAGAAGACAAGCGCACAAAGGCCATTTGCCTTGTACTGAGCGATCTGCACTGTGATAGGAGACCATCTGGCTGATCTGGGTTTCAGTGTGGGGCTGATAGAGGTGTTCAGTGGTCAGTGCCGTCAGAACAACAATCCTATAGGCTCGGCTGCTCCTGGATTTATCTTTTTGGTCGGCCACCGTGGAAACCAGGCACTTTCCTTTCTAGAGATGCGTCTGCTGTGGGCAAATCTCGCTGTGGTACGTCCTTGTAGACCTGAGCTGGAGCTTGCGCTCTGCCAGCTTCCCTCTATTTTCCCTTCTGCATGGGTGGATGTTGCCAAAGTGAATGGATAGCAATCGTACTTTCCCCAGGCAAAGAAAATGGAAAACGTTCCCCGGCAGCTTTCTTAATTCCTTGTTCCAAAGTCCTGTTTATCTTATCAATATCCATGGTGCTCTATATATTTTCAGGGTGTCTCACTGGCCAGTGGGAGACTTGAGCAGGTTCAGGAAAGTGCTGTTCTCATTAGGGGTTGTGAAGCAACTGAACAACTTGCCTGAGATCACACAGAAAATACAAGGCAGGGGCTTTGCCTCCGGGTTTGCTGGATTTATCATTCTCCTTGTCTGCTGCCACAGGAACTCCACATGGTGTCCTTCCCGCTGTCGCTGGCGGCTACTTTTGTAGCAGGTAAAACACTGATCCTGGGTCCTTGCTGAGAAGAAAAAAACCCAAACCCAACACCTAGCTCAGGCCTGGATGCAGGAACAGCTCTGTTTAGAGCATCTTCCATGTGTCCACTGAAGCCAAGAGGCAGGAATAGCTCTCCTAGAATCCCAAAAGGCTGGTGGCTCTGCAGGTGGAGGACATGTCTGCATGTGGAGCTGGACTGCTGGGTGCAGGCTCCTCAGGACAGCTGCTGACCGTGCGGACGAGGGGTGAGGTTAGCATGGAGGGAGGGCGAAGGAGTGAATGTGCCCAAGGGAAATGCTGCACTTGAGCCTGGTCTCTCCTTGTGGCAGGAGGGAAGATAACGTGTGACACTGAATTACGCTGGAATAAAATGAGTGTGATGGATGAGAGCTTGTGTCAAGCCAGAAGAGCTGTGTCTGAGAAGAAGAAGATAGAAACTGATTGTGTGTAAGAGAGAGATGCAGGGGAGCAGCATGTTTGCAAGGTAGAGGAGGGGAAATAAAGGGAGAGGGAGCTTGAGAGGTGGGGAACAGCTTGAGGTCAAATGAGAATAAGTGGAACAGAGCACAGGCAAGTCATATTAGATATAATAAAAATCCAAATAGAAAACTCAGCAAGGGCCAGAGTGCATAAAATGAGCTGCGGCTGGGGGAGAAGAAGATTAAAATAATGAAAATAAAGTAAAAATGGCTAGGGCTGCAGAAATAGTGGAAAATAATACAATAACATTAAACAGAGCAAGTGTGCACTCATTTGCTAGGATAAATCAATACTGTATTTATTCGGGTAACACAAATACACCTCAGAGTTGCTTAAATGGGTTATATGGCTCTGGCCAGAGCATAGTGAGTGCTGGCTGTAATAAGTGACAGTAAATAATTATAGGTGAGAAGGCTAGTGTTACTAATTATTAAAATTTCCTGGCTCTACTCATTATAAGAGCCTTATTTTAGTTACTTATAACTCTAAGAAACTATGACTGGGCTGTAATTTTTCCACACCAGCCGTCTGCCTCAGGCTGAATGTCTTTGAAAAACAGCATTTCAAGACAACTGGGATAAGACTGGAAGCATGCAGGAGATGGAAACGGGGGCAGACAATAGAAAAGGAGTATAAAAGCATTGCTCGTGTGCCTAAGGACAAAATCCAGAAGACAAAAGCCCAGCTGGAGCAAAGACTTGAGACAGACTTTAAGGAGGAATCCTGCAGGTATGCTAGCTGCTAAGAGATATTGAGGGTAAACATGGATCTGCTCACAGATGAGGGAGACAGCCTAGCAATGGCTGACACAAAAAAGGCTGAGATGCTCAAGTATTTGAAAAACAGTCACAAAGATAAAGGACTCAAATCCCCCTTGGTAGTGCCAGAGAGTATATCAAGGGACAATGCCCACAGACTGCACTGTGGGGTGTTCAGGTTGGAGTTGAGGAAAAAGGAGAGTGGTAGTGCAGAAGAAAAGGTATCCAGAAAGGGTTTGGAGTTTTTCGGGACTGAGCTAGGCGAAGCCATGACTGACTTGATGGAGCTTTGCTGATAGCCCTGCTGTGAGTGGGGGATGGACTGCCTCCCACCCAGCATCTCCTCAGCGCTGTGATGCTGCGGTGGAAAACGTTGCTATGTCTATGCTGGAAAAAAGTTCGGTGACTTTTTATTTGAGAAGCTTTAGTGTCTCTGTATTTCATCTTTGAGAGGCAAAGGAGGTCAGGTTTTAGGTCATGGGTAGAGAACCTGAAGCACTGTTCACCAAAGCAGCCTTTATTCCTAAACCCATAATGACAACCTGAGTGTTTCTCTTTTACTTTTCCTCTGCTGTCAGGAGACATGTGGGAAAGCCTTGGGCAAAATGTCCCATCTTCCCTGGTGCTGCAGATGATAAAAGAAGCAAACCAGGTTTGGCGCTCAGTTGTGCTTCTCTTTCGAGTGGCAGCAGTCAGCTGCGTGTCTAAACTCTGGCGGGGTTTGCACATATTTTTCCCCGTTTGACATCTGAATGTTTCTGACGTGCTTGGAGATCTGACAGGGATGGCAGCCTTGACAAACACAAGAGGAAGTGACTAATTCTTTCTCCAGAGCAGGGATTAAATTGTGCCTCACGCAGAAAAAATAAAGGGAAAATATTGAATAACTGGTAAGTGAAACCCAACTATTCTGTGCAGTAAATAAGGGAAGAGTCCTGTGCAAAAAAGATGTGGCCACATCGTAAAGACTGTACAGTAAATGAAAACAACTGGCAGAAGTGATGTCTTCTTTTCTCAGGTTTCGATCACCCATGCAGTGCTTGGTGTCAGGCAGTCAGGTTTAAGCAGGAAAGATCTCTGCAACAGTATTTCACACCAGGATCTAATTTGCCCTGCAACGAGGTGAACAGAACCTTGCTAAAACTGCACTGGTGTATTTGCAGACCCCCTTTTAACTTAGCAGGCAGTTGGTGTGTGAGGAATGGGTGTAGGCAAACAGGCAGCCTATCTCTGTATCTCCTGTAGTTAGAGGAATTCAGAGATGTGGTTTCGAATGTGACGTATGAGAGATGCAGAGCCCGGCTGAACAAGCTGAAGACCTGAAGCTTAGCACAGAGTAGGGGATGTTCACTTGCTGTGTCCCAGAATATCGCTCTTGGCCATCTCAGAACGGAAAATCCTTACGTGAGTTTGAAGTCAGGAACCAGGGCAGGAGAAAATGCGCAGTTCTGTCAGCAGAGGAAAATCACCAAGGGAGCTCCTGAGGCTCTGTGCAGTTCATCGGGTTTATATGTGACCTGGAAAAAGGGGTCAGCTGTGAGCTGCCAAAATTTGCTGACGGCATTAAATTGTTCAAATTAGTAAGGAGTGGGACTAGCTGTGAAGATGTGTAGAAGAACCTCATAAGACTGGGTTACAGAGAAAAAAAAAAAAACGCATGAAATTCAGTACAGATGAATGTTAAGTGATGCACATAAGAACAAAACAACTCCACATATAAAATAATAGCCTAAATAAGAGCTGAGGGAGCAGGACAATATAATTGAGGAGCTTGATCTGGGTTTATATCAAATACCTAGAAACATTGGTAGTGGTCAGTAATCTGTGATGATTAAAAACCCAACATACCAGATGTTGGAAGTTATTAACATGATAAGGAACAAAACAGAACCTTATGCCACTATATACTTTTTTTTTGTATCTCCTCTTTGAATTTTCTGTGTATTTCTGATCCTCTCATCTCAAATGGGTTATGGTGGACCTGGGAAAGGTTCAAAAAAGGGCAACAAGGATGATCCAAGGTGTAGTAAGCCTTTTGTACAGGAAGGAAGATGCTAGACTAGAGAAGAGGTGTGTAAGGGTGGATGGGATAGAAGTGGAGGAGGGTAGATAGGGACAGAACTCAACTAATATGGGAACTTAGTGGCATCAAATGAAGATAATCAACCCAGATACCAAACAAATGAAAACATGGAGTTCTCTAAACAACCTATGGCTGACCTGAAGAGCCAAGTCTTTACCGCAGGATGTTGTGGGTGCAAAATTTCAAGGGATACTGAACGACTAGTAGGAAGAGAGAGTCATTGGTTACTGCAAAAAGAGAAACCCTCACAACCTGCATACATATCTGATTTGGGACAAGCCTGAGCTGGAACTAGGGGAAAGGTGGGACAGTCTTAGGGAGAAGAATCATACAAGCTTATCTTACTCATATTTTTCCCTAGACATTTGCTTATGGTGATTGCTTGGAGAGGGGCTCCTGGGCCATGTGGCTGTTGGTCTGATGCAGTTGGTCTGATCTTATCTCCTGGAGGAGCGGTTCAAGAGGCAGACTCTTACCACTTGCTATCTCAGTGGAGTGTACGAATTTCTCATGCAAACTGGTTAAAGAATGGTACTAAGTATTTTTATATTTTGAAATGTCTTAACTAGCTCTAAATGTTCCTGACTCTCTTAAAAGCACATCTGCGTTAAACACTCATTTCATGACAAATAAAGCTGCACGGTCCTCATTCCAGTGTTATGTAGGCAGCAAACATGGTACTTTTACAGCAAATACTAGTTTTGGTAAAACAGCGCTTTCTGCTCTGACCTTCAATAGACTGGTTTCCAAGGCTTTTTCTTGGGGGCTGGTTGACAAGTGCTCACAGCCTTTTTGTCATTCCTTCATTTGAGAGTGAGAATGGGGAGGCTGATAAAGAAGGGGTTTCTTCCTCCGGTATGTCCTGTCAATTTTCCTTTGATATGGGGAAGAACTTGTTCCTCTGTCAAAAAAGGCCCATTTTGCACTGTGCGAAGGAATAACATGAGCCCTCCGATAACTGCTGTAGCAGGGAACTCAACAGTCCCTACTCTAGTCCATCTCACCCCAAAGACTGTCAGGATTCCTGTTAATGGCAGTAAGGTCAATACAGGTGAGAACCGACCTTGAGGTGAGGTTATAGCTCAGGATGAGCTAATTAAAGAGTGAGAATCTTCAGTAAGTTTTTGTGATGGATATATAGCTCGTGTGGGACAGCTAGAAATGGTCAGATGCAATAAGGAGTTATTGGAAGAACAGAGTTGATATTGGAAAGAATACTTGGAGATCATTTAATCTAACCACTTGCCAAAAGCAGAGTTAACCTCAATGTCAGATCAGGTTGGTCAGGGCCTATTTGCGATTCAGTGACTGCTTTGTGCAGTTTCTCTTTTCGTGCTCAGCTGTAGGCTGGTCCCGGTGCAATGATCACTACGCGCATCCCTGTCTTGGTCGAGGTTGTGAAGAAGTAATGAATCTTACGAGGTCAGATTTTTTTTTTCTTATACCCACTCACGTTACCTGCTTTTCACTGGAGCTGTGATGTTGGCAGTTCATGCAAGACCTTGTCATAAAAGGACAATTAAGCTTCCTGCCTGAGCTGGGAGAGTAAATGGCAAATATGTGCTACAAGCAGAGTATTTCTGATGCTTGAGCCTGTCCTGCTAGAGAAGCAATTGGGTAAGACTGACCCCCCAGGTGCACTGTACAGGACCAAGGAAAATTAGCAGCTTTTCCTGTTGATGGGAGCTAGTCCTTGCCCAGCTGTTGGGCAGAATGAGGACCGACTGAATCCAGACTGATTGTCTTGAGTGTTTTTTCTGGTTGCCTTGAGAGTATATTCCCCAAATAGACCTAAGCTCTGGGTCTTGCTGTCTCCCAAAGAGGCTGATCAGTATGTGGGCTGTAGGTGAAACTTCTTACTGGGTTGGAAAAGTAAGGCTCCCTGAGGAGCCAGCTTTTGCTCCTCAAGGGCCTTGCTGTTGTGGTGCCACTGCTTCCAAGGGTAGGCTTGTCTTGGGAATGAGGGACAGTGTGTGTGTGTGGCATCCAGTGGTTGTTCAAGGACAGTAGACACATAACTGTATCTTGAATACTTATTTCGGCTGCTTTCTGTATGGTTTGTTGAACAGAACGAAGAAGCACAAATGAAATCCAAGTACCCTGTTTGTGACGTGTCCCTTCCTGTCCCCCAGCTCAGCCTTCCAGCTGTGTTCCTGCACCTTCTTGCTGGTGAGCCCTTGGTCTGATGATCCTGAGTGTGAGCAGGCCAGCGAGCTTTTATGGCAAGGTCACCATGGTGGGTGATCCACGGCTGAGGGCTGTGGCAGGATGGTGTCCCAGGCAGCTGGGCACAGGGAGCAGCCCACTACCTGCTGCTCCCCAGCTTGGCTCTTTGCTGTGGCTCAGACAAAGCTGGTGGGCTGGCGTTAATATCTGCAAGCTTTCTGCCACCTGCTCACAGAGTGAAAAATTAATATGCTTATGCACCAACTAAATTATGCTGTACTCTAATTCCTGAAGAAAATGTTGATAAGAGTGCTTTTGAGAAAGGCTTTTTAATATCCTTTCCAAGTGACTGAAGGAATTCCAATTAGACCTTGCATGTCACTTTCATTTCCCTTGTCGTTGCTGTCTAACTCTGAAAAATGCTTCCATCTCTACCGCTTTCATGTATCATCTGCTGCTCTTGTTTGTCCACCCGGCCATAATCCTGGTGGGTGACATGACAGCTATTTCCACAGCAAGAGCATTACAAATTCTAATAATATCCTCTACTGAAGTAGGTAGCACTTTTATCCCTGGTGGAGCTGTGTAAAATGAAGTTTTACATAGATATTTTCACCATTTCATATGGTTTTCTAATCTCACAGTCTGCAGCTCCTGGTTATCACATTTCATGTGACTCAGAACAAAATGCACAACCCTCTTTTTTTCCTTTGTGTTTTTGATTAAAAAAATAAAATCTTTGGCTTGAAAGTAGGATTTATTTAGGTTTTGGATTGGAAACAAGGCTATTCGGCATTTAAAAATAATAAGAAATTGTCCCTATGTCCTAAAGTGGGCTTATTTTGGTTTATGTAACAAAAAGTAAGACCTAATCCAACCCCTCTGAGTTTTAGCCGGTCAGCTTTGCATTCCCTTACTGCTATCTCGTGCATCCTTACTCTGAAAAGGTGAAAAATATATTTTTGTACTGAAGCTTTTATATTAAATAATTGTTTCATCAGCCATTGAAATACAACTATTTTTTGAAAGGGGTGTGTGTGGCCAGGGCTTAATGCTGGGCTGCAACATTGCGCAGTAGTTTATGGGATGCGGTGAAGGGAGTGCAATGCTCAAGCGTAACGACAGCGAGGGTTTGTGCGGGCTGAATGTTAATGACTCAAACTGCAATTTTCCCAAGGCACCAGGGTTAATTTCTCTCAGCATGGAGGGCAACACACAGGAGATCTTCCTGGCCAAGTGTCACGGCTTTAGTTCAGCATGGCTGTGGAGGGAAGGTTGCTGCTGAACCACTAGCACTAGTTTGTTTTTCTTTTGCAGTACCTGCAATATCTTTGTCCTGGCTAATGAAAAATACGTTTGTGAAATGAAGGACTGATGAAAAAATATTCAATCGCTTCCTTGGGTGTGTTGGCTTAGAGAAAAATGATATTTCCTAGACTTCTCTAATAGTTCTGTTTGGTGCCTGAATATATACTCTATAAATTGGTTACCTACTGCTTCAGCCTCCAATCAAGCCTAGAGCTCACTTGTTGAAACTCTTCTCTGCTGCTTTTGTTCTTCTACCATACAGGGCTCAACCTGGGCTGGATTCTTATTTAATTGATGTTGATCAGGAATAATTTCACAGAAGGCAAAAGACTGACACTGCAAAACAGTACCAAAGAGGACTTAGTCTCTTTGTGCATTACTTTATTAATTATAATATGTTTGAGAACTAAGAATATAATTTGAGTCAGTAAAATGTGCAGTGAGTCATTGCTTCATAGCCCCACCAACTTTCCAGAGGTGGCTGTGCAATTTATATTTTGTCCCTGGAGAACTTGTGAGCTCAGTCATGTCCAAATCAGGAGTTCTTACATATTTAGTCCATATTTAAGTTAAGTTTTATTAATCTGTATTTAAGTATGGATTGCCCTGTACTCTGCGGTATTACACCATTTGAAGGAAAACTTTTACTTTTAGTTGTCCTATATTTTGCAATGTGTAGCTCTGAATATCCCATAAAGGGGCTATTTCACAAGCCATAAGTACATGCTTCTTTCTAAAGACACCCACAAAAGACATCAGCGAATGATGTCTTAAACCAATGAAATGTAAAGTGAATGCTCCATGAAATTCTGGGAGAAATCCCAGCAGGGACCTGTCCACTGCTGACCTTGGAGCTAGACTCCAAAGAAAAAACATGTGCAATGGTTTAATGGAAAAGGAATTTCACAATATATGAGAGTATGACACAACATACTGTGGAACCAGACAGTGTCCTTGGTCACACAGAAGAATATTTTTGTAGGGGGAAAAAACAACACATTTTCAAATTTATGTTGTATTTGGAAGGGACATGCGGAAACTGTAGCTGCGTGAAAATGCAAAGCAAATTGGATTACATGATCTTCAGCAAGATTGCCTTCTTTTGATGCTTTTGTGTAGATGTTGAATGCCTCCAAAAGCACAGAAGTTATCCTACAGAGCCCTCAATCACTGTATACTGAAAGTTAAGGCTTTGAAGGACATTTAATTATGAGGTTAGAAATAGTTATCTCTGATATTCTGTTTGAGATCCTTTATTTCATGCTTAAAACAACATGCGGTGCAAAAGCGACTACAAACCTCATGGCAAAGAATTTGCGGCTAATAACAAGATGTGTAGCCTATAACATCCTTGGTCTCAGGGATATAAAATCTGCTGGAAAGGGATCATCAAAACTCTGATGTCAAACCCCAGAGCGTTCTTGGCTTGACCTAGAGTTTGGGGACTTTCTTCCTGCTTGCTGCCCTGATTAGAAAAGCTGATTCCTGCCAGGAGATGTGCCCCCCTGCCCCTGTCTTGAGGGCAGCCCAAAAGAAAGCACCAAGCCCAGAACCTCTGGCTGCTTTTTCACAGCTGTTTCCATTTTCAATGCTATCATAGGACAATTTTTTTTTTTTAGCAGCTGTGTATAGAATCGAGTTGATCAAATTGAGTGTCTCTGCTCTGAAAAAAGAATCTTTAATTCTTCCTTATTCTTCCTTACTTTCCTCAGAGGAAGTGACATCTATTGTGTACTATAACTAGCTATGCCAAAACATCTCTGTATTTCCAGTTTGAGATTCTTTTTCTGCTGTTCCAGGGCAAATCTCACATTCCTAAGGAGCTCAGTTCAGTTGCCTAAACAACAGCCATCTAGGGCAGTCTGAGCACCTTAGGGTCTCTGACCGGTCTCGCAGCATCTGCAGATGTGATGCAGAGGCCACCAGTGGCCTGTACCCTACCAAGGGGGAGACTCCTGTATCTCAGGGGACTCAAGACTCTTGTGTTTATGCAGCAGAGCCAAACCCAACCCATCCTGGTGTATCCAGCTGTGCAGGTGTGAAAGCGAGGATCAGACAGATGGATAAAGCCTAGACTTTATCAATATCCTCACCTTGCGGTTTCCATAGGCAAGAGGTCTCGCTGTCCTTCCCTCCAGGGTAACGAATGGGGGAGAGCAAACAAAGCTGTCTGCGGGACAGTTTTTCTAGGGAGGAGAGGAGGATGAAGAAAAGGGGTTTGGGCCCTGGTAAGCTAATAAGCTTGTTGAATTTCTGCCTCATGTGATCGGTGGGTGTCTTTTTGTCAGTGTGGGGAGTCTGTGGCCCCAGGAGAGCAGTTTCCTTCTCCAAAGTCTAGGCTGGAGCAGCTGGGAGCGAGGCGGGAGCTTCCTAGCTGATGTCTAAACCCATAGAGAAGAACAGCCCTGTGGCTGGTGACACAATGTGTTCATGTACCAAGGGTGCTCCGGCAACCCAGGAGGCCTCCAAGGCTAGGAAAAGGCAGGTGATGGAAAGGAGAACACTCTAACACTAGCCAAAATGACAGCTGGGTCTGTGACATCCGAGTGAACTGCATTGTAACCTGCCTGCAGTGCGCAAAGGTAGGAGACCTCATGAGAGACTCAAATTGTTTGCTTGGGGGAGCTGGGAGAAGATCATGGTCGTTGTCCCTGTTGGTACCGACAAAGGGATGTTCTGGGGGCTGTCTTCAGGTTGAGAGGCAGGAGACTGGTATCCCAGACCTCTGCAGTAGCACTGCCTGAAATAATGCCAGGACCATACACAGGGCTTCGGAGACAGGCGAAGACCCGGTGTCCCAATGCACAGAGGAGGTGATGGGGCAGAAAGGGAGGATTAAAGCATTTTCCGAAATGGGGAAGCTTCTGGGACAAGAGGGATCTGTGCAGGCTGGAAGGCTGTGCCATGGTTAAAATGAGGCCAGGCTGTGCACCTCTGAAAAGGCTGGGAGGGAAATAAACAGCTCAATTGTAATGATGAAGGAAAATGAGGCTGCCTGTGGTCCCGTCAGCCAGCAATGCTGAGCAATGGAGCTAGGGTAGAACATACCTACGCTTTCACAGCAGCGCTTGGTGTTTAAAAAAGTAGGATGAGGGAATGAGAATTCCTGGGCTCAAATGGCAATCCTGATGGACCAGTCATCCAAGGGATGTGGTGGGAGGAGGATAATCAGTGGGATACGGTGTTGCCATGCTACCAACCTTGCAGGATGAGAAAACAGGACATATTGGCGGGGAGTGACGTTGTATTTGAAGGATAATGTGAAGTGCAATGGCATAAAAACATTCCATGGAAGAGAGATGTGCAGTGGAACCCCGAGTAACGAGGTGTTGTGTTAGGATCATACTGGCGATCTCCTGCTCGGAACAGGGACTGATCATCATAACAAGACTAGGAAATGTCACATGACATGAGAGGAGCTATGGTTATAAGGCAGACAATAAAGTCAGGAGTTGTAACATCCACCTATAGACTGGATCGATGCCTTGTCAGGGTGAGGTGTACAGGTAAAAAAATTCTGATGTGCTGTGTGACTGCTTCCTAGAAGAACCTGCAAGAGAAAATGCTGATCTGTGTTTGGTCCCAAGCAGTACATGAGACCTACTTCAAGAGGTAGCTGTGAGAGACCTGCTCTCTAACAGCTGTCTCGATATGATTAGATTTCAGCAAAAGCAAGCTAAATGAATTTAGAAAATGAATATTCAATTTCAAGAAAGGAAACTGTGAAAATGAGACAGTTTGTCAACAAAGAAAATAAAAGAACCTTGAAAATAGTAGTTTAGGAAGTGAGAAGGCTGGAGGCTTCTCAAAATTACTGTATTAGAAGTTTAGGTAAATTTTGCATTGCAATTAAAAAGAAAACATAAATCCAGTAAAATCTCTTCGAGGCTTAATAGAGAAGTTGAGGCTATCACAAGGAGAGGATCAATATTAAAAAAGGGGAAAATTGCCCAAATTAAGAGAGCCCATAAATTATGACAAGTAAATAGGCAATTAGGAGGACTAAGAAAAAACCCTAAAACTTGAAGATAGCCTTGCAAAAGATACTTGAGCTGCTAGTGAAGAGTTCTTCGAATGCATCAGAATTGGGAAGCCAGACATGGAATTGGTAGGACCACTTTCTGTCCAAAGGTGAAAGATGCTCTCAGCGCAACTGTGCACTCAGTCTATCATACCTAAGCAGCTCGGTGTATTCGTGTTGGTCTTTGCTGCTGGGGAGACTCCTACACCCAAAATTTTCTTCACAGCACGAAGGTCATAGAAGGCAGATCAGGTTGGACAAAGCAGGTAAGTTAATAAATCCCTGAGACTAGATGGCATCTAACCTGGACTTCGGAAGGATCTCCAAGGTGATGTTATTGAACTTCTGTCTGTGCAACACATTTTTATAAGTAGCAGCTCTGGCAGCAGACTGGTGTATTGCCCATGTAATTCCTACCTAAAAAAATGGATTCGGAGAGGATCCAGAGACATACAGAGCAGTGAGTCTGATTTCCACCCTTGGCCAGTTAGAGTAAGAAAGAACAAGGTAACTGAAATTGTGGATAAACACAGCTGGCTCAGAAGTCTCCATCACTGCAGTGAGATCCCGCCTTCCTCTTCTGCTCAAGTTTTGTATGTGCATCAAAGAACATGAATGAGGAAGCTCTACTTGGCACACTGTAGCTTGGATCTTCCAGATTCAGTGGGCCAACCTAGATGGACCATTGCTCTAACTCAACAGTGCATTTCTTATGCTCTCAGACACAAGAGTTAGACTCTTGTGAATCTTTGCAAACAGTGAATTGTATGATTCAGGGCACTGTGCAAAGTGAAGAGCTGCTGTGGGTTGGTGATATGACACTGCAGTCTTTCTGCTCTTCGAGTCTATCTGCTCATAATGCAGATAAAAGTTTATTCTTCCTTTCTCCTATTTTGTTTGGACAGTGGACAGAGGGAAAACTAGATCTGATCTCTGAGAACTTACAGCTAAGTTCCCCAGACTGAAAAAATCACCAAATGTAATTTGCTTGCAGCTAAGGATTAGTAGAGATGCCCCAGCAAAAAAATGAACTCACAGAATCCTTCAGAGCAGGATGTGTTGTTAATGGGGGTTTAATTTCTCAGGCATTTGTTGAAAACAGAAGATGACAGGACACAGATGGTTCGTCCAGTTTTTAGTGTGCTGGTGGAGAGTTTTGATACAGGGTGGTGAAAGCAACTGGGAGGGAAAGTCCTTAAAGATTTTTTTCTTACTAGTAGGAAGAGTCTAGAATTTTAGATTGGAGAGCAATTTATATGATACTGATCATGAAATGATGCGATCTGTGGAACTCTGGAAGAGAAGAAGAGGTGTCAGAACAGTCAGGGTCCTGGACAACTGGAAGATGACAAGTGTGATACTGATCGTTAAAAAAGGGAGAAGCAGGAGGAGAATTATTTTTAACCAATCACTTCAGTACTCTGAAAAATTCCAAACCAAATAGTTATGTGGTATTTTGCAGGCACCCTTGAGATAACAAGAAAGTAAGTACTACCTATTATGAATTTGTCAAGAACAAAGAGTGTTAAGCCAGTCTAAATTATTTTTACAAAATGGTAACATGTCTTACAGGTAGGAAAGAATCAGCGGGAGCTGGCATTTGATGTTATTTCACGTGTCCTTATAAGTAAGCTATGCAAAAATGTTCAAAATGAAATTGTTTTAGTTGTAGGATCAAAATTTTCTGACTCATTTTCTCAGGTGGTGTCAAAAGTTTGTAGTCAAAGTGGAAGGAGAGATCAAGTGGGGATTTGCGTAGTATATATTGGATTTTCTTCCTTTTAGGATCCAAATAACTTTGATAAATTGCTGGGAAATAAGAGAAGACAGTTCAATAGGAACAAGTGCAAGGTACTACCCAGAGGCAGTTAATAAGTCGGAGCGGTCAATATTTGCCCTGAACACGTGCAGTAGTGGATGCAGGTGTGAGAAGGGAGGTGAGTGCCCAGGTAGGAGCCTGCCAAAGAGGGTCTGGGAGTTGCAGAGAAGCAGAGCCTGAGCAGGATCAGCAGCTCCATGTGAAGAGGGCCAACCTTGCAGCTGATGGGGACAGGAAGGTGAAACACCAGGAATCAGCCAGACACGTGCTGCTTTTTCTGAATAGGCCAAGCTGGGGCTAGAGCTTTGCACCTCATCTTGGGCAGCAAGCTTAAAGGAAAATGAGAACTGCCTGAGAGGATGAATGTGAAGAAACTGAGAATGATTAGAGGGCTAGAAAACATCACTACTGGGATGAAAAGAATGAGGTCGGTTAATCTGAAGCAGAGGGATGGAAGGAAACAAGGGAGCAGTCATAGAATCATAGAATCATAGAATGGTTAGGGCTGGAAGGGACCTTCAAAGGTCATCTAGTCCAACCCCCCTGCAACAAACAGGGATATCTCCAACTAGATCAGGTTGCTCAGGGCCTCGTCCAACCTGGCCTTGAACGTCTCCAGGGATGGAGCATCCACCACCTCTCTGGGCAACCTGCTCCAGTGTTCTACAATTCTCAACTTTTCCCGTTCCCTTGGCTAGAGAGCCCTAAATCTGAGGTCCCAGATGGGTGCCACGGTTTTCATCCTGTAGCTGGTTATATAAGTGGTTATAACCTTGGTGGTAACGACTGATGTGACTCTGTCATCACAGTGCCCGAGTTGCCACGTCTGTACAGCCATGTGTCGCACAGCTCTTAGAATCAAAGCAGTCTTTGAAGGTGTGAAAGGTTCTTGCAAGGAGGAGGCATATATGACATTTCCATAGCTGTGATAGCTAGGGCAAGAGGTAGTGATTTTGACTCCACTGGAAGTGCAGCAGGGACGATTCAAATTAGACATTAGGAAAATCTTTCTAAAATAAGTATAGAGAAGGACTGGAATAGATTCCAGAGTGGCAATGTTGGTGATGCTTCACTACTGGAAATGTTTAGGACAGGTTAGCCAAACCTGTCCTGGAAAAGAGAGAGATACAAGGTGATTCTGCTGTGGAACAAAATTATTCTGAGGCTCCATTTTCTTCCTATCCTATGTTGTTCTGACTTAGCATTTTAAAATTCAAAACCTTTTCTGAACTGCTTTCCCTTCCTCTGTGCTCTATTTTGTGTTCTCTTTGATGTGACGCTTTCTTTGAATAGTGCCGCTGATACTCTTCTGCTCATCTGTTCTACCCAATTCAAAATTGTTGAAATTGCTTGCATGACACTTTTATTCCCAGTCTGCAAAAACAGTCTGATACTTTACGCAATCATGACTGAGGAGCACAATTGCTTTGATGAAAAGCTCAGCAAATAGTTAAGGAATTAGGAATACTTTTCAGTGTTGTTTTCTGAGTACCCCTTGACTTTTTTAGGATTCTGTCCTTCATATATTTTTTTCTTCATCTCTTCTACCTACTTCTGTTGTGTTCTGTTCTCCAAAGCTGGTAAGTGTATTAGCGAGGCATGTCTTGTTTTGTGTCCTTGGACAGTCCTATTACCTCTCTGCAAGCAAACTGCTTCTCTCAGTGTTGCCTGGGCTAAGTAATGGAGGAACCCCATGTAATTACTTAGTGAAGTTGTAGAGATCTTTGTCATTGTTTACTCGGACTAACTTAGGTGTTTGCCAAATTTACGTCTCCTGTGTGGATCATTTTACTCCCAAGGTAATATTTTTCCTTTGCTAACCAGCATCTATCCACCTGCCCTACCTGTCCCTCTTATTAGAAGCAGAAAGACCAATGAGTCAACGCGTTTGTCTTCTGCAGGTAAGTATTGAGCTTTCCACAAAGCTTCCTGTCATAAGATAGTGTGGGGAAGCATCTGTAGCTTGCTCTGTCATCATAACCTGGAAGTTTTGGCTGGAAAAATTGCTTCCAAATCTGTTCAGCCATTTGGTTTTGCTTACAAAAAATGTTTTTAGCTGTGCGCCACACAGGGAACTTGTGTTAGAGCCACCTGTTTAAAGTATCAAAGGAAGGTGTCTCACTGCTCAGATGGAGTGTTTCCAATTAAAGGCTGAAGTATGGATGGGACTGATGCCCATGAGCAGAAAACACAGGTGGTCGGTACCCTGCAACAGGTAGCAGAACCACATCCACACCTCAGCCTCCACAGCTGCGTGCCTGGATGGCTTTGCAGGTGTCGCAGAGCGTGGGTGAGAAGATCTGGGATGCCAGCATCACTGGTCACCTCAGTAGCCCTGGGAATGGCTGACTCCAGCAGCACCTCTGTGCTGTTGAAGGATATAAAAAAAAATCAGTGTGCCAAAGAGTAGAGATATTATCATCCCAAACCATTTGCTTTGCCCTTCTGTCGGGGTTTCTTGCCTCTGGAAGCAAGTGAGATGTTCTTATGAGATTTGATGTAGCTTGTTTGCAAGAGTGAGCGAGGATTATGTCACCTCATGCTTGCTGCAGTCTCCAGCACAGGGGCAGCAGCTCCAAGGGGGCGGATGAGTGGGCAGCTGAGTATAGTATAGCCAGAAGCAATTTTTGAGCTGCTGAAGGGCATGAAAAATCTTCCCTCTGTCCTGAATGTCAAATTCACCAGCAAGTTGCCTGACCACTGGTGAATCTCTCCTCTGGGGCCATTGCGGGCAGCCTTTGCCCTTTGGTTTGGTGTGGCTGGTTGGACTTGCCACAGTTGTCCTGGTGAGGCAGCTTTTAAAAAAGATGCACATGGGATGGAAAGGGGTTTGTTCTCTGCTCAGTCTGTTTGTTGCACAGCTATGCAGAAGGCAGGCCAACAAAAGCTTCAGCAGCGTGGCTTTGAATGGAGAAAGGGCTCTGATGTAGATCTATGGTTGCATCTGTTTAGTCTTCACGCTGCAGTGGCAATGTTCATCAGGGAGTATGAACCAGCTCAGCAGATGCTGTTGTCTTGGAGAGAGCATTAACACTGATGCCCTTCTTATTCCTAGTTTTAATCAATTATTTCAGTAATAAAGGAGAAATCAGTGCTTACCTATTAAGATTCTGCTGTAGAAAGAAGTATGAAAGATGGATGATAGACCTTGATGGGGAGTGACCTTTAGTTTCCTTAATAAATGCAAAAAAATTGTGTTCCTCATCCAAAGGCAAACTAACCAATAGCTACCAAAGGAAAAGACTTGTATCCTTGCACAACAGAGCGTGCAGAAAACAGGTTGCAGGGAGAACATGAGTGACCAGTTCGCTACTGGTGGGAACGGGGAACCGTGGTGTGGGGGCAGGATGGGGTGACCATGTTAATTGAACCAGCAAGATGGGAGCACAGAGGCCAAATTTGTGTGATCTTTTCTGGAGAGAGGGGGATTTTTTAGCACCTCTTTCCTGTAGGTTGGCTTTTCTGACTGTTTCTGGCAGTGGGGGGGAGGATGGCAGCCAGAGGTAGCAGAGATTAAATTACTGCAACCTTAGATAACGAAGTAGCATTTGACACGAATTCTGAGGCTGACATTCTTACAGAGATCACAGCTGGCACGAAATGTCTGAGCTTGGGGAAAAGAAAATTATTTCTGTCTTTGCGACAGGGAGTTTACTTCCTCACATCCCAAAAATAGACAAGGCACCCCCTGCCCCCCAGTTTGAACAGCATCGTTTTAACATAACATATTTCCCGACGTATTTCCCGTCACACAGCCCTGTTTCTCAATAAATGGTTCTTCTTTTATAGACGGCATTTTACCATACAAGAGGCATGTCAAGGCATTTTCCCCTCTGATGTTCATTATTAAATATGATTTGAATTGACTTGAGAAACCATTCTGTGAGCTCTTTAGCACTGAAGCCTCCTGTTTGTCTCACAATTTTTTATTTTTTTTTTGTTGAGAGGGGAAATACCCCAGGTCATTCATGTGTTCTAACAAGATGTTCATTCAATGATTTCAGGCAAGCAAGTGCCCCCATTCTGTGGTTTTGCTTTGGTTAGCACCCATTACAATACTGCTGTGCATGAATGCATTATATCTTCCTTGAGCCTTTGGGAGTCTAATGCTGCTCAGGCAGTGCTGTAAGAAAGAAACAGACCTTTTTCTTTCAGTATGTGCATTGAACCAGATGGCAGTGATTTACAGTGTGCCTTAGAAAAAGCAAGAAGTCGGGGGACTTTGTGGATTGCATTCATAAAACCACTGGACTGGCACTTCGCGACGTGCTCTTCTAGGCGATCCATCGCAATTCCAGGCATAATCTCTACTGCTGCCTCTGCCATCCTGTGTGATTTAACCCTCTGCTCCTATGTAATACTTGCTTCTGTCTGTATTAGAAAGGCATCAGGTGTCAGGGTTCACATGTCAATCTCAAGAGAGCAGGGGGCTGGTGCAGGGTGCGGGGCTCAGCCTGTGCTGTGGGGCAGAGCTCTGGGCCGAGCAGCGAGCCACCACCGGCATCCAAGAGGGATGGGGAGAGGGTGTGTGTGTACGCATGCGGGCGGATGCGTAGGAAACAGGGACAGCCAGTGATTTTGTTCCAGGTCTGATGCATATTCAGAACTCACCATATATTGACCTTGAGAAGGGCAGAAGAGTCTGGAGGCTTTTCCTTCAGAAGAGAAAACACAGTCAAATAAAGAAACAGCATGCTTTCTGTATATATTTCATCACATTCAGACAGGCGAAGGGGTGAGGTGCGCTCAAACCTCTGCAGCAACTCCTGCCAGCTTAATCCACAAGAAAAGATACAGAGCTTGTATCACCTTGTCAGTGGCCTTTAGCTTCTCCTGTTTAAGTTCCTGTATCTTACTTTTTTTCTGTATTAAATGTGATGCAGCATTTTGCAACCGCGTTGTTGCCCTGTTCAGTGCATTTTTCTTGATCACAAAAACAGTGCTTAAGACTTATATATCTGCACTGAAGTAATGTGAGCCATATATTGAGTCGATGACTGCTGAATAATTGAGACACTAGTTCCCTTCAAGAGTAAGTGTGAGTTATTCGAAATTCTGCAAGACCATCTGTATGCTGGGCTTCAAGCTGAATTTAGTGCTGAGTGTGTTTGATGGACAATAGTATTATTAGATAAATTAGATGCTGGCAATAGGTTGTCAGCTTAATTATGGTAGCTGGCTGCTCTTAAAAAAACAGTGGATTATTTGGGATGGAAGTGTCTGTGTGATAACCCTTTTCTAACTTCTTGCAGTTCTTGTAGTCAGTGCTGCAAGACAGGAAAATGCCTGTGGCAGAGCCCTGCTCAGATGCCTGATTTCTAGGTTCCTATTAGCATTTTCTGTTTTGACATGTGGAACAACCATTGACTGGAGCCACGATATGAGCTCCACAACTCCTGTGGCACAGCTTTCTGACAAGGCACTTGGAGATGCTTCATTATTCAGTTTGCTTAGCTGTTAGGTTTTTGTGTGTGGGTTTTTTGGGAGTTGTTTTTGGTTTTGTTTTTTTTTAATCAGCCAATTCTTATCAGATGCTCTGTGTGTGAGCATGAGGCTTAAGTGGAAAGGAAACAAGACTCGCATGGAGCTTCCTGGAGATGACTTGCGCTCTTCGTGGGTACTTGAAAAATATACACCTGTTCAAAAGCGAGCATGAGGTTGTTTCATGGAGCTGTGCCCTGGGATTCAGTTGCATCCTGGTTAAATCCTCTGTCTGCTTCTGCACAGCCTCTTTCCTTGCCTGCACAGACGGAAGACAGAGATTAGCTTTCTGGTAGGAGTAACTAGGTTCTGCAGTGAAGGCCATCAACAACACTGAGTTTCTCAACATGGCTAGTGGTGGGAGCATGTTACACAAGTATGTATATTCTAAAACAATTATTATGGCTTTATTTTTAAATGATCCTTGCGTAAGGCCTTCTATTGTGTTTCAAGACTTCAGTTAAAGCAATAGCCAGGAGTCACAAAACCTGTCTGGAACAGGGTGCTGTGCCCCAGGGGGTGGGACAGGCACTTCAGGCAAAGCTCTGCCAGGTCTGCGTAGGGAGCGACCTTGTGCCAGCTGCAGGACTGGCTATGCAACTACAGGACTAGGCTTTTTCCCCTGCTAAACTCTCCAGACAAACTCTTACTCACTGGCAGTGAGCTGTATGGGCTCTCCCAAACAGCTTTGAATAAAACCTCTTGGTTTTTGCCTCCTCTTCATCCCTTTTGCCCATTTACATGAAATCATTGTGTTCCTGTGGCATTGGATTTCTCCCCCCTTCACTAATTTTAATTATTATGGGAACTGCTAATGGCAGAAAAATTGGTGCTTTCTCCAAATACAATATGAAGTCATTTCAAATGTTATGTTCACGTAATACATCTTCAAGGATGGGTATATAAGTGAGGACTGTTGTGTGAACAGCTTGTAAATGCTGAGTATATGGAGTGTTGTTCTTGCCTTTGGTATATCTGACTGGCATCATAAAAAAAGTCTTCTAGTACTTTGGTTTCCATGTGCTATGTGCCATGTAGTAGAGGGTTTTGTATGCAAAATCACATTTTACCTCAGACTTAAACACTTCTAAAATGCATATATATCAATTAGCTATGACTGACATTTTAGGGTACACTAATCCTACTGCATCTCAGAAAGATTTGGTCAATTGATTCTCTTCAGAAATGGTAGTATTGTAAGAAAATTTTTTCCTACCATAAACTGAAATCTTTGAAGAGAAAACAGCCCACTACTACACATCCCTTTTCTGTTCCTAAGCATATTCAGACCTTAAGCAATGACTTTTTTTGACCTGAAATGAGCCAAGAGACAGATTTTTCCATACATCCCTTCAATGTGGTGTCAACTGCTTTTAGGTGAGGATACTCAGCAAACAGCACCAGGAAGCCATTCAAAAATTTTGAAATGACTTGCAGAAGAGACTTCAGGTATGAAATTCCTACTTTCAATCAGTACATGAGATTTTCTTGTGGTAGTTTTACTATAGAGTTCAAATTTAAGAACGTGAAGAAACTACTAGGACAAGCTTTTATAACAGCCTAGCACCAAAGTTTTGGTACTTGGCTAGGACTGCTGGTAAAGGGATTGTGGCTTCCAGGTGGCCACCAGCTGGGTCACCCTGTGTGACGTGCTGAAGAAGAGTGGGCATGGCTGTGCAGCGTGTTGCCTGCTTCCTGGAGACCTGCACTACGCTGCCATGAAACAAGGTTGAGTACCACCTTCTGTCTGCGGTGCCGGGTTTGTTCAGGTTCAGGCACTGATTTGGAATATGGTACAGGTTTGGTGCATGCAGAGGTGAGCGGAAGAGCAGGAAAAGGGGCACATTTTGAATATCCTGGTTCAAACTTCAGCTTGCCTTGGGACACCTTAGGTGTGGGTTTCTGGTCTAAATTCAGCAAACATTACTTGTGTGGCTAAAAAAATACCCTCCTCAGCATATCCCAGAAAATTCATACACAGAAAGGAGGGTAGAGTGAAGGAATTTGTACAAAAAGCTTCCCCCCCCCTCCCCCTCCAGTACAGTAGCTGTATCAAAAAATGTGATTTGGATCTCTGTTCTTTTCCAGCCAAGCAGAAAATGTATGTAAGTGTTACCTGCTCAGCGCTGTTATGGTTCTATGCTATGTAGGATTTCTTCCTGCTGACCTTTCCCAAGTTGACATTTAGATTTTAGGAGGAGTTTTATACCTCCCTGAATCTGTCACCTTCGTCCTGTGTCCTTCTATCACTTGCATCTCTTGGAGGTGGTTAAGCCAACACGGAGTGCTCTCAGACTAACCAGGAAAGAAAAGTTGGAAGTCAGGCAAAATGCCGTTACCCAATTTGACACTTAGTGAAGTCAAGGTCCTGCAGGCCAGACTGCACGTGGAATGGTGGCTACCCAAGTTAGAGTCAAGAGCAGGCCAGCCTGAAAGCCCGAGTTCGCCGCCATGGGGAGCAGGAAGCTGAAGGTCCCAAGTTGCTCCTGGGAAGGTGGAAGACAACTCTGCTCTGCCTCTGGCACAGTAAATATCCAATTGCTTCGTGAGTACTAAAGTCCTGTTGTCCTAGAGACCTCCACAGCGATGGTTGTCTTCTGCAATGTGAAAGGTGTGGGTTTAACTCTCCTTGTGTGCAGGAAGGAATCCAAACTTTGCTGAAACCACCCGTCTATAGGATCAAAGAGAAGAGGCTGGGTTGTGAAAGGAGGGGGAGGGTCAATGGTCTGTTAAGAAAAGATGGAGCAAAGGTTTGGGAAGTTGGTGTGACCTGAGCAGAGAGAAATTTGAAGGCCAGGAGAATAGCAGGGTTTCCAGGTGGAAAACCCTGTTATCAATCTATCTGCCTGCAGCGTTACTGCTGTGGCTGTGTTCACTGATGCATGATGAGACGTTCTCCTTGGCCATACCGTGGGGTCCACCAAGGGCCTCTTGCTATTTCGGAGACTGCAGTGAGATTCAGACCTTTAGGCATAAAAGCCCACTCCATGCATGCAGAGGGAGTGTGGCCTGGGTCTTGTATCTCATTTTCTACTAATAAAAAGAAATCTGACTCTGATAGCTAACCTAAATCACTCTTGTATTACACATGAGCAGTTCCCCTTTCCCCAGTCCTTTGGCGAATGTTTCTAACTGCAGTGTCAACAGAGGGAATGCTCTCATCCCAAGAAAGTCATCCCAAAACACTAAAATCTTGAAGAAATATTTCATTTGCCTTTTATGGTAGGAGGAGAAAATATGCTCTTGGTGGGCGTTTTCCCAGCGTCAGCTGAGACGGACCATTTTCTGAGCCAAGAGCACTTTTATGACCCCAGCTTTGCCCAAATGTAGTGAATTTGAAGGGCTATTTCAAAAGAGTTGAGAGATGTTTTGTTGTTTTTTATTTTGAATTGCACCTAACGCAGAAAAACTTCCTGTTGCTTGCCTCTGTGACTGATATAAAGCTCTGCTGGGGTTTTCTAAATGTACCGTCTTTCACTTTTTATAAAGTAAGAATTAATTCTGATTGAATACTTTGCTTCACTGAACTGCAGATAAGATGAATGGGGAACTGATGGCTAAAAAAGGGCTCTCACCATGTGTTTTAGACCTCTATGTCCCTGAGCACTTGATCTGTTGAAGGGTTTTGTAATGCTGTTATCCTGCTGATCCAGTTGCAGGATTTTATCTCATGCTACAGAGAGGAAAAAAGGAAGGAAGGAGTAGTGGTGACCCAGTTTTTTTCGTGTGTGGACACAGTATGTCCTGGATGCCCTCTGAGTCATTTTGGTGGTCAGTGTTCTTCACGCTGGGGCTGGTCTCAGTTTGTCAGTCCTACTGATGTCCATGAGGAAAAAGCAGCAGGATAGAGTTGATGGTATGCTCTGTGTTTGAAGCCTATCCCAAAAAGTTTTATTTGGAAATGTCTACGGCTTTGGCCTTGGTATGATCTTGTAGTAGACGAATCTGTGTGTTCAGCATCGCTTTAGGAACATCCTCAGGCCTGTCTCTGGAGGCTTTAATACTCCTTGGCTGGAGCTCTGCGGAGTGAGAGAGATAATAAATTTTAACAGCCCTCTAGAAAATGTGGTGGCTAACCATCAAAATCCTAATGTGGGAACTGCATTTAGCTTCTTCCAACTGCTTTCTCAAAGCATAAGCTTAGTACTTGCTTGGAGGGAAACCAGAGATATTTTTAGCTAGAAGAGACCAGGCTGCAGGGAAGGGGCGTTTAGCCTGAGACTACGAGCACTTAGTGCTACTTCTCGCCTCCAGCCTCCCTGAAAGGAATAAAAGGCAAATTATTTGCCTTTGTGGTGCTTGTACCATTGCAGCAGCACAGTACCCATAACAACCCCATTGCCTCCTAGAGTTCTCCCAGCCTAAATATTTCTTTAAAACAGAGACCTGCAGGGCCAGATTCCAAGGATTCCAAGTAACGTACCATTTCTGATTAGATTCTGATTCCATATGGATAATTTACATTTCATGCCCTCTTATTATACATTTTTGTTATATGCTACTCTTCAAGAAACAACTGAGAGAAAATCCAAAATGTTAATTGCTAGCATGATATGCACAATCTGTACAGATAATGCATGTTTTGGTCTTAACACAAATCTGGCCTCATTTCACAGGCAGGGGCTATACCGAGTCTGACCCCACTGCGCAACCTGTGTGGAAAATTACCCATGATTGGCCCAGAGTAAGATCCTGTTCAAGTTCACAGCAATCTTACCCCTGAGGACAAAGCTGTGGGACTGAGGTGTAGCTTTCAGCATCTGTTAAAATTATTGTTGTGTTTGTTTACTTTGTTTTTATTTTTTTGGTCAGGTATAAAATGCAGTTGTATCTACCCCGATGCCTTCACCAAGTTTTCACAGCTGGCATGTGAGTACACGTATATCAATCCTTTCTGGTAACTCTGGCTGGCTGCCAAAAGCGCTCAACACAGCTACAGCCCTGTTTGAATTTAAACACGTCTTGACTCCTCTGAAATGCTACTAAATAAGTCACAAGCAATTGCAACAGTCAAACGGGTATTTATCCATCCTCTTAAAATCAATGCTTGGAATTCTTCATGACTTGCCAGCACACTTCTTGTGAGTTTTCTGTAGGGCCTCTTGGTGAAACATTTTTGCAGGGGGCAGAAAATCTCTACGGTGTGGAATTCTGAGGTAGTGCTGTGAGAGACAAGCATCTTCACTGAATGTTTTATAGTAGTAGCACTGCTTTGGTTGCTAAGCCGCACTTTGTTTTTTTTTACTGCCATGATAAATGGACATTATCGGGGCTTAAGGTAGATGGCAAACAAGAGAGACCTATCAGGAGTCATTGGCCTGCCTAACTTTCTTCAGTAGCAGTTGGGGACATCCAGCTTCAGTGGGTCAGGACACTGGAAGAATAACATGAACTGCTTGACTGGTCTCTGCATTTTAGACAGAAGTACTTGCAACTAAAATCAGAAGGTGAAGATCTCTAAGATAAATCTCTCTCATTGGCATTACCTTTACATGTAGTAGCTTGCCTTATGCCAGAGAATACGGATGTATTGTAGTACAAAACCAGATGTTTGTGCATATATTTCAACATTGATTGCCAATATACACGTTCCTTTCTGATCTAGACAGCAGCCTTTGAAATTAAAGAGAGAGCTGAATGAGCTTTTCTGGTAAGTGGGGCATTTTTTAGCTTCCTTTTAGAGGGCTTCTCTAGTTTCTAATTGTATGCATATCCAGCTAGAGTAAGAAAATGTGTCTCATTTATTTGTGGCTATCTAGTGTGGCTATCTATTTTCAAGCAACTTGAAATAACTGAAAATTACCATGCTTGCTTACAGACATTTTGCTCTTTTGTCAAATCTGGTGGAATTTGGCCTGTGGGTTTAAGAAACCCCTAGCACATACACACTCACACAGAGTGTGATTGCACGAGCTGTGTTTCCTCAAAAAATTGGGCTGAGAAGGTCAAGCTGTGTTTAGCCCCGAGGCCAAACAGCACAGACTAGAAAATGAGCCTCTATTCTTCATTTAGTTTGAAGTGAAAAATGTTTGTTTCTAACTTCTAACAATTCCTAGTACTGCAGTGTTTCCCTACTTTATTTAAGATTTTCTGCAATTAGAAGAAAATGAATAATGCAAAAATGACTTTGCAAATTAATAGGCTGACTTTATTATGGTGCTAAAAATGATTCTGCATTATGAATTATTCATGTATACCTGGTTGAACACCATCTTTTCTTAAAATGTTTGGGAGGTCCAGAAGATTCAGAGTTTCTTTCCTCACCAAAATAGACTTCTTTGGTAGTCAAAAATGACAGCAGCAAAATTGTATGAGAATAACAAAAAGAACCCCAGATGAAGTAGGTTATGAGAGTCACAGTTATTAAATATGTAGAAACACAATGATGTGTTTTAAATACAAACTAAATTTGAAGGAAAAAAGGAGTCTAAATATTATACAAGTCTGTATGACTGTTAGTCTCTGTAGAAGGGAAAGGTTGTTAGATGGTGTCATGAATTATTTGTTCAGAAACTTATGTTTGGAGATCTTTAAAAAGATTCCACATATTTTATAAAAGGGCAAAAACCATATTCTTGACTTAAGCAGCTAGGGATTTGCCATTGAGAAGTTTAAAGTAGGTTATGTCTTACTTGGTGAACAGTCCCCATGTTGAAGAAGCATTTGTTTGAAGAGGGCAGCCAATATGAAGCGTGACAACTTTCAGGAAATTAAGGATCATTTGGGAATAACGAAGAGATAGAAAGAAATAGCAAATGCCCAGTCATACATGACTACGCTATAATAAAGAGAACAACTAGCTATATGAAACAGCCAGGTTTGTGATTCAAGTGCCCTGTGGACATATACTCAGCTTCTGCAGCTTTTCACATTTTTCTGTTTGGCTGGAGGCTCCATGACCATGGCAAGAGCTGACAGAGGTGACATACTGAGTCTTGACTTCTGTCTTTCAAGTTCAAAATGGAAAGGCAAAATATTTAGCACCAAAGGAAGGTGAGACATGAATGTAGATTTACTGACACACCATCTTTAGGCTTACAGATACCAGGAATGTCCTGTTAATTAGTCATCAGCAGATTCAGAAGTCCCTACCTGAGATGCCACCCTAGTTACTGCTCTGTTTCAGGGCTCTGGACCTGAGTGATGTGGTGGTATCATCTCTCTGAGCTATGGGAGGAGGCAAAGGCCTAGAAGTTTCTCCTGTTTTGCTTTACATGTGCATGGAGGATTCTTGAGTTTATTTATAGAGAGGAAAGCAAGCACAAGTCCTATTACCTTCCAAGTCACCCTTTAGGTTGCTCCTATTTAAAGGCAGATCAGCCTTACAGTCCTTTGGGTAGCCTCTGCAAATGCCGGGTTTGTTCAAACCACCTTCCTGAGAAGTCAAAAGCCCCAAATTTACTGTGAGTTTTTTTTCCAGTGAGCGTGTGCTCCCACCTTCAACTCACGTAACCCTTCCTCTGGGGCAAAGTGGTTTGCAGCTGCTATTGCTAGAGGTGATGAGCAGACCGTTTTGGCCAAGAAACACTTCATGCTGATTTGACGCTGAAATAAAGAGCACAGACAACTCTCAGGGTGAGGGCTAAAAATGTGCTTCACCTGAGCCTCTTTCTTCACGCCGATAAAGGGAAAGGAAAAAGAGAGGGCATGGGGTTAAATGCTGTTCGACTTTCAGGCTCTATTTTTTAAATGCATCCTTTTCATTAGTAGACGTTGTACTATTTCACCAACTGTCTATACACTTACAGCACCCTAGGCTTCTGTCAGTGCTGAAGTCCCAGTTTGCCAGGTGCTGGGCAGTGGATGCCAAATTGTTTATAGCCTAACGAAGCCAAGATACTGTGAATGGACAGAGCAAACTACTGAAAAGAAAAGAGAAGCACGAACAGAAGAAGTAGCCATGGGAACAGATGTACACTTGCAGGCCAGAAGCAAACGTAACTAAGTGGCTTTGAATGATTTGTAGTACTCGCGTACAAATTTTACTTCTCTAACTTGCTTTACTCACTTTCTCCCTGCACGTCAGCCTGTGGCACATTGGATGGGCACTCAAGTGGAGTTTTGTATCAAATCACTTAGAGGGAGCTAAATATTATAATTCGGTTACCTCTGGGAGACTCTTTCCATCTGTTTTCACAGACACTTAGTGACAGAAGGGTGTTTTCCAAATGGAGAGAATTTGGTTGATGCCGAGTTCTTGCTTTGGCACATCATGAGGATTTGAACAGCAGCTGCTGGTTGTGTTTGAGGCTGGAAGGAGGGGAGAGGAGCAGCGTTGGCTCTGGACTGGGAACTGCTGAGAAAAGCAATCATTTCTAAATCACTCTTTTTCTGAAATGTGATGGCTTTGCATTAGAGACACTAACTCTTTCTGAAATGTCTCTGTGCCTTTTTTCCCTTTTGTAATACTAACCCATTTCTGAGACACTGGGCACGGCTTCTTCCTCTCTCTCTCTCTCTCACGATGTTTGTCAGTGCTTTTGCAGCCTTTGGCAGCTTCCCAGCCAGAGCAGATTCCCTGCCAACAGGCTCCCCTCATGGCTCGTTTTATAAAGGGCTCCTTGCTTTGATGGATGATAAGGAGAATGAGGGAACAAGGGATTTTTTCTTTTTTTAAAAGAAAAAAAAGCCCTCTCTCTTGCTTCTGAAAGACACATTGCAAATAGAGTCAGTCCAAACTTTGCAAGTTTTTATTATTGGAGAGCCCATCATGGATAAAAGCTGTTCCTGTGGTACTCTGTGTGTGATACCTGGGGGTGGGAGGTGGAAACGTCAAGGCAGAAAAAGGTTAGGAAATGAAAACACATGAAAATCTTAGGCTATGAGAGAAAAATACAGTGAGTGGAGAGAAGAGGGAAATAATCAGTCAAGGGAGAGAACAGGAACAAAGAAGAAAAGACATGGAAAGAAGAGGCAGAGAGAGAGAAAGGGAGGAACAAAAACTGACTGAAAGCAGAATAAGAGAAGCTGAAGAGAAGTGCTGGAGGAAAGCAAGGCTGGTAGATATGCAGCCCTGTGTGCATCCCTGATTGAAGAAGAGGGAAGAGCTGAAACAAGGCTGAAAAAAATCACTAGAAAAGAGAAAGAAATCTTAAAATAGGCAATGAAAGAGTGAATCCAGTATGAAATGAAACATCAGTTGAGACAGGAAACATCAAAAAACTCACAAGGACTAACTCCCTCCTTCTTATATCTGCCACCCTTGTAAAAATTGCTTACAGAAATAATGTGGACATCTCCACAGCATGCATCTTTCCCTGCCAAATTTTCCATGGGTTCCTGCAAGACCGTTTTCTGCTCCTTATTCGGGTACAAATCGTAAGGAGAGTTGTGGACTCCTGGTCCCAGCCATGCTCCCCCCTTATCCTGTTGTGCTCCCGTACACTGGCAAGAACCCAGCAAGCTGAAAAGTCCTTGAGACCTCAGTGCCAACTACAAACATCAGTGCGCTATCAGCTTTCTTCTCAGAGCGAGCCTCTGAGTAAAACCAAAACATGGAGCTCTTGTAGCTGCTAAAAAGAAGAGCTAACTCTGTCCCAGCTAAAACCAGGACAATGCCAAAATTCCAGCTTTTGGATGCAAGAGTGTATTTATCCAGTTAGGGATGAGAGAGATTCAAGTACCAGTCCTTGCTCTCTGATACCATTTGGAGTTTTTTTTTAAAAAAAATCTGTATTCATCAGAGCAGGGATGTGCTAAACCTGGGAGTGGGAAACAGTTTCCCTTTTCCTTTGCCCCAACTTCGATGAAACCAAACAGGTTTCTGCACCTTATTCAGTAAAATGTCTCCCCCCCCCCCCCCCCCCCCCCCCCCAAAAAATGCTCTGACTGCATCTGGTCATGATGTGCATGTACCTTGTGCCTCTGAAAATATTTATTATAGAGAACCTGTGCTGTTTGCTGACCTCCCTTCTCATCAGTCCTACCTTAGTAACGGAGCCAGTATTTCTCAACACTGGATTTAATGTTGATGTTTAGCATTGTGCAGATACCTGATTGAGCCTTAAAGGCCAAGATTATACCCGTCTTGTGGAGGTTTGTCTCAGTGCTCATATTTATTGCAGACATAGAAGGAAATACATGTTTTAGGTCAGTCTAATGTTTCCTTCATTTTGTGTGTCCTGGCTGGACTCTGATGTGGGCAACTAGTTAAGCTTTGCTTGCTTACCTTAATAGTTATGCTGTTTATCAGCTATTCATATCTTAATCAAGAACTCCAGAGCAATTTGAACATCTCCTGAAGACTGTTTTCCACATCCTCTGGCTGTATAGGGTAGGAACATAAAATGACATGTTCCTTCAGTGTACATATGATCTTTCAGCAGCATCAATATGTCACCTCATTTCTTTGTTCGTTCCAACCAGACCACCCCTGTGAGCGCAATTACTCAAGAGTATGCAAACAGTAACTTAAAGGAGAGACCTCTACAGATGTTTGGGCAGGAGCAAACCTGCCCTGTATGCTTGTGCAAAGTTCTCTCGGGCCCTAGTCTAGACTAGCTCATTATACACATTGCATTCACACTGCCTTTTCCAGAGGCAATGTACAGCATATTAATGCTTACTTTGTTAAGCTTTTTGTTTGTTTGCAGTGGATGGGGACTACAGGACTATCATTAATCCGGGGTAGCTCCAAGTGTCTAGTGATGGAGGTAATTCTGCCTTCTGGTCATTTTTTTTCCTCTATACCTGTAGCTCTTGGTGGCATTCCTGTCCTATTCACTTTTACTGTGATGGTACAGGTAAGAGCTCTCTAAAAATGATGCATAAAGTCTTCTCTATCTCATGGTAAGTTTTCTCTCTCTCTTTGGTACTGCTTGTTGTCTTCTTTATTTCCACACAGTCTCAGCGGTGTTGCCTAGCTGCTTTCTGCAGGCCGCGCTGCAAAGGTTGGTGCTGGCCCTGCTGCTTGCCCACGGCCAGCAGGAATGGCTGAGGGCCCTGCTCCGCTGGAGAGGGCGACAGAACCAGGAGGGAGCAATTTTGGGAGAAAGTGATGTGGATGCGCTCTAGGTGACTGAGGACTAGCCTGGCAAAGGTGTCTACAGAAGAGAGACACCCAGGGTGTTTTCTCTCCCTCTCCAAAACTGGGTTGAAGCAAGCTGTGCTTTTAACGTAGTGACATTCTCATTTCTTGTGCTGAATCTGGAAAATACTTCCATTCGGGGTGGGATTTTTTTTGGCTGCTAGTTGCACTCTCTGTTACAGTGGCTGGATAATGTATTTATATCTTAGCCCAGTTTGACTCTTTTTACCCCTTACCCTCAGGGTTTCATCCCTGCTTGTCGTTGATGTATCCAAATTTACGAATCAGTATCTTTAGGATATAGAGGGGACTTTTCAGATTCAAGAGGCAGTTATCTGCTTAACCGCCATTGAGTTTTTGTGGGACATAGGCACTGAGTTGGGCTCTGGGCTTTTCAAAACATGTCCCTGGTTTCTGGTGAAGGTGGTGGGTGCTCACACTTTCGTGCTGAAGGGCAGGCCTTCCAGCCTCTTGTTTGAGTTGCATATGCCTGCAAATCCTTCCCAACACTGCCTGGGTGTGGTAAGAATTGTGTCTTCTGGAGTTATGCCGACTTCCATTTCAAAAGGGCTTGATGTGACCATCTAGTCTGACTTCCTCTACTTCAGGCTTACTACCACAGAGTAAGCCTGAAGATCATGAAGATAATATAAATGAGTTTAAAAGAAACCAAAAGTTAAATTCATTGCATTTTGCCTGGGTTTATTTTGTGGATAATTGCTTTATCTATCAGTCAAAAAGAGATTAAACCTCCTCACTTGCTTAATACTTGGTTAAACATTATACAGTCCATTGGCTCCAGCTAAATTTGTCCCCAATAACATGGAACTTCTACTAATCCGACTCAAGTTAAGCAGCGGTCATTGGAATAAATCAGACATCTCAGTAAAGTGGCCTTCAGCTGAAGTTAGGTGCAGCATAATTGTGGCCTTAAGGGCATGTGGCTTGATTGCTTACAGCTTTGTGTGTTTCTATAAGTGTCATTCTTCTAAATGAAAAATGTCTGTCTTTTCTTCTGTAGGTCCTTTCAATTTGTAATAAAGGACCTCAAGTGTTTCTTGAAGCCTCCTTGAGGGAATTCTATTTTTATTGGGATTTTTAAACGGGAAATAAATGGGAAAACAGGGAGAATTATTGTATTTCCTCTTCCTCATCAGAATCTAACCTTAAACGAACTCAGCAGTCAGAGTATATTCAAACATCAGGGAAGCATAAAGTATTCAAGTTTGTAGAATAATAGCCTTCAAAAATTCACAGAGTGCTAAATATTGGATGATTTGCTGTATGAAATCTCCGGACCTAGAGAGGGGGAACATTACCCAAACTTCTAAAAGGAGATGAAGCTTGAGCAGCTACATTGTCTTTTGAGGCTGCCTGTCCCTCTTCTCCCAAGTTTAATTTTCGAGCCCCCTGATCACTTGAGCAAATCCAATGGAGGCACGGTGTTTCAAAAGATGTGGAGTTGTTCCCAGTTTTGCGACGGTGGTCGATTGTAGGAGAGGAACGAAGAGGCTCTGCAGGAGCGCGGTGGCTTCCCCGTGCAGTGCAGGGGGCTCAAACCCCTCACAGCAGGTCCTGCCCTTGGTTCAGCTACTGGAGGGGAGCAGGATGAGGCCAGGGGGATGTGGAGGCTCTGGGAGATAACTGTGGTAGGGAAGAACAAGCTGGAGGTGGTGTGCTGGGACCAGGAGGTCACTGGGGCTGTAGAGATCCACTGACAGGAAAACAGCTTTGTCAGTCTTGGGAATGGGACAACTTGGCAACACTGTGTGAAGGAAGCGAGATTGGGAATGAATCTCTGTGTGTTTATGTAGACAATTTTAAAGCCTAGTTCAACACTCAGGAGTGCAAAATAATACTTCAGTCCCCCTCAGCTCCTTCCCCTGGTTCTGCCAATATAGCGCATGAGGAAGAAGGAGGACCCTTCGAGCAGGCAGGGCTGGCAAGGGATGGCTGCGACTGCGCGGGGGCACTCCGGCAGGGCCTGGGCACTGTGGCTCTCCCACATCCCAGAGTGATGCTCCCCGGACACTGTGCCTGTGCTGTGCTGGCCCCATGGATATCACCGGGATCGTCACCTGCTTACAGGGGCCACCTGGTCCCATCATTGTGACCTGTAACTGTGACTTAAATCTCTTTCTTTTTTTTTTTTTTTTTTTTTTGGCTTTTTTGAGGGCGGGATACTGCTGCTTAGCAGGAACAAGATGTCTGCCAATTACAGTTGCTCCTGCAGAAGCTCTGTCTGGTGCAGTTTGATTTTTTTTTTTTATCTTCCCTGTGAATATTGTGAGAAGGAAACCAAAACCACGAAGTGAGCTCTGCTTGAAGGGATAACCTCTACGGTATCCCGCCTTTTGCATCAGAAATGTGCAAATAGGAAACGACAGCTGCCTTTTCCTTTTCTTCTTTTCTTGCTGCAGTACAGTCTCTCCTCTGCCTGGAATACTGATTTGCTGGAGAATCCAGGCAGAGATTCAGTGGAAGAAAATCATTAAGATGAAGTACAAGCAGGCCTTGCCGAGCACTATATCATGACTGGACTCCTACTACCACTTCATTTTTGATTGATTTCTTTTTGTCCCACATCTCAAAACACTTCTTGCGTAAAATAGTGTCACATTTCAACAGTGTTTCTTCCTCTTTTCAACCTCTAGCCGAGGAGAATGACCGAAATAGAGCTCACCAGTCATCTCTTAGATGACTTAGGGATCTTCCTTGTCCTTACGTATGCCACACAATTCTTTCTCAGAGCATTTTTGCGTCCTTGAGATAGCATGTCACGGTGCCAGGATTTTATGGTTGCAAGGCGGTTTTTTGTTTAGACTGAACTGTGCATAGAGCTTTATGGCTGCTGCCAAGCCTTAAAATCATCAGGAGAGTAGTCTAGAAGTTGTGAGTTAAGTTAAAGTTCTGTTTGTGCACTTCTGAGTTTATCCTCTTATTTCTGAACCTGGGAGGTGCAGCCAAGCTTGCCTCTGCTATGAACAGAGCTATGAACTGTTAAAAAAAGTGCAATTCAGACAGAATTATAAAATGTTTGGGGAAGGAGACTGCATGTGCTGTGGGCGTAGTGGTATTTTCCTAGCTCACAGGGTTAAGGCTGGTTAAATAGATGGCAAACAGTGAGGACCTTATTTACTACAGGAATTGGTGCCATAGTAGAGCCCAAAGTAGGTGGGACAGCGTACATACAGTGCCGGTGAAGCGTCACTAATCTTGTGTGACGGAGCAAGCGCTAACGTGCAAGGAATGTGTTGCAGGGAGGGAGTCGGAAAGCCCTGGCTGAGCACGGCAGGGTCGACCTCTCCTCGTACAAAAAGCCTTGTTTCTCTTGTCAAAACATTGCCTTGGGCAGTACTTTTTGAACTGGGTGATTGTGGTCTGACTAGACACCTTGTATGTAAAGTTTTGGGCCCTTCGTAGGGCCATAAACTCGTACCTTCAGGGTATGGGGGTGATCAGAAGGAAGGTCTTCATGGTTTGGAGGTGAAACTGGGATGGTAGAAAGGACCAGACCTCAAGGAACGACAGGCAGATCTGCAGGGCTGGACCATCATAGAGGTGCATGTTGGCTGCAAGTCTGTAAACAGTACTTAAAGCTGGCTAGAGTACAATTATTCCTTACGTTGAACTACACTTCTAATTTCAGCTTCCACATGGAAATTACTTTCAGCAGGTAGTGATTTGCAGGAAAAAAATAATTGTTTTAGTACTATGGAAGATATCACGGACTGTGTGAGGAACACTGAAGTGTGTGCTCTCACCTACTGTGTGGATTGTGCATTAGTCCAGCCACACCTAACAGAGGCATTTGCGTGAATAATTAACTGCAGTTTCCTGCAAATCAAATTACTTCGAATTAGAATTTAAAATTACTTTACAATTACTGAACCATACTTGTTAGTGAGAGAGAGAGCAATGTTTCTACTGTGCACCATTTAGAAAAGGGCAGAGGCTCTCAACTCTTTCAAGAGAGCGATTATTTCTGAAACGCATATTCTGAAAAGCAGAGTGTGTGCAGGGATCCTAACCTTATTTGCTTTATGCTATGCTTCTAACTACCACTGGAGCTGGTGATGCTGCTTTCACAAGTGAGAGAAATTAATTTGCTGCTTAAACTTTATAAGTAGAATAATATAAAATACCATATATTAGTGTCATGTTTCAACAAGAGTTGTATGAGCTTCTGTATAGACTTGGGTTTGGTTTCAAGTATCCAGCAAGGTTGTTTAGGGCTGTTTTTTTTTTTATTTTCATGGTAGGCTGTATAATTGTATGTGCAACTGTTAATATAACTATAAATGAAGATGTTGCTATTATCACTTATAGCATCCATTTAAATTACCAATGGGAATGTTCCACTGGTATTGTAGAATTGTATTTCCTAAAAAATATTCTCTGAAAATTTAAATACCCTGAATTTCCTCCTATCTTGTGTGAAAGGATGATCAGAGAGGTTGTCTGTCTTTCTAGCTACCTGAAACACAACCAAGTAATAAAAGGGATTATAAAAAAGCGATGAAGCTAGGACATTTTAAAATTATGCTATGGGGACTTTGGCCAGTATTCCACATCAATGCATTGAAGAAAATAAATGTATTCATGTTTCTTAGTTCCTGCAAACCAGATCTTGCATGTAATTTAAATGACTTCCTGGCTATCTAGGCATGATTTCAGAGTCAAAGCCTTATTATGAACGTCTGCTTGAAGAACACAGTGCCCTGTTAACCGATAATAGGAGCCAATGAATCCTGATTGATTCAGTGACCAGGGAATATTTGATATTCAAGATCATAAAATATTATGAGAACAGACATTAATTTTACTATCTGCTGCCTAGCAAAGGAATGGATTTAGTTAAAAGAAATAATAAAAGAACAACTTGTTTTTCAGTGTTATATAAAAACATAATGACATTGTGTAGCTAACTTGAACTGACAACAGCAATGAAACATAAGGTTAAAATTCTTATACCTTTAATCTTACTGTGGCTGGAGGTAGTGTAATGCACTAAGCAATAATACTGTGGAAATAATGAGGCCAATATAATTGTAAACCAGGGGGCTGAAAAAAGGAGGGTGGTGTATTTCTTGTCAGATTTATTGGCAGAATGTGGTAAGACTTTGGAATAAATTGCCTGGAGAAGTTGTGGATGCCCCCTTCCTGGAGGTGTTCAAGGCCAAGTTGGACAGAGCCTTGAGTACCTTGATCTAATTGAGAGGCGTCCCTGCCCATGACGGGGAGGTTGGATTAGATGATCCCTAAGGTCCCTTCCAGCCTATGCCATTCTATGATTCTATGAATGTTAGAATAATTATGAAAACAACAGAGGTCCCCAAATTAACAGTGACAAGAGAATTTGCCTTAAGTTTGCCTCATCTCACCCCAAATTCACCGTTAATTTACCCTATCAAGTTATGGAATGGGTTTAATGAAAGACTGATGTCAGGTGAGGCATTTCATCAGTGCTGTCTTCCTTCTTTTGCTCGGAGGAGCTCTCCTGCCAGGTGGTGCAGTTCTGGGGAACCTGCAGTTCTTCCTGGAGGGTGGCCGTGGTCTGGGTGGTGACTGCTGAAGGTGAGCTCCTCTGCCAGCACCCAGACAGCTCAGGTGAGGATTTCACTTGTTCTCATGCCTTAGTTGGAAGGGAAGGCAATATTTGTGCTGTGAAAGAGTATTTGAATGTGTGATGGAGGCTGAAAAAGAAAATGTGTTAAGCAGCTGGGCAGCAGAGAATAAAAGGAGAGGGGAGAGGCAGAGGATGGAAGCAAAAGAAAGATGAAGAACAGGACAGCATGGGGGGACAGGGCAGATGAGCAAGCAGACAGTCAATGAGCGGAGCTGTTTGCTGCCAAGCAGCTCCTGGAAGATGACATTGGGGAAGAGAAACTTGTCTCTGGGAGGCCTGAATCTGCTGCCTTCCCCTGGGCTATGGCTGCTGTTGTCAGCTTGTGTCAGCATATCCCCAGGAGGGCTTGATACAAGTGTAATGATCAGTGTGGAAAAGAAACCTTTTCTTATGCCACCTACTAGCACAAGAAGCTTGTCTACGAAAGGGTCATGGTAATTCAAGTCTTTACTTTCTGAAGGGAAGGCTGACATGTTTTTAGAGGTCACGGTTATTTGCAGAAACCAGCGCCATGAAAGGGCCTGGTTTTGAGAGAGATGAGGATTTAGCATCATCTGAGGCATTTTGTGCCACTGTTGCCAGGATGCTGGAACAGCTGGAGCATTGTTTGGATCTGTCAGTCTGGTGTCTGTTCAGAGGCTCATCACACAGTTTTGCTGGGCGATTAGCTCCCTGAACCTTCTCTAATAGGAATAATACCAGGCACAAACCAGACAGCACAGTGCTGCACAATATGTTTAGACTGTTAAATGGTTAACAACAGAGCTCCTGTTGTGATTCAGTCGTGCCAGTAGCATAATGCCAGCCTCTGTCCTCATCTGACACTTTTGTGCTGCTCAGAAGGAACCGCTGGGGAAATACGCTTTCACAGATTGTTGGTTCTACATCCACATCCCTCAGAGCCTTGTATAATAAGGCATGGGCTGAGGAAGGGAAAATAACCAAGCGCTGGTCACATACCAGCTCTATTTTTGCTGTCAGCACAACCTCAAAGGCATCTGACACTGGGTGTGAGGTAAAGCTACTCAGGGGTCACCTCAATTAACAGCGGGGCTAGGAGAGGGGCCCTGCCTGGCTTCATAGATAAAGCTCTGCTACTTTTTCATTTACTGAGAAGAACCTGACTAAAATGAGCAATTAGGTTCTTGACCTACAAAAATGCACTGTCGAACGGCTAAAGCAGGATCCTCTCTGTGTGTGTACTTGATGGCAAAGCATGTTACAGGATGGCAGGCTCCCTCATGGTTAGCAGGGGTGGGAGGAATCCGTAGCAAGCAGAAAACAGTACATAGGTCCTAATTGTTTTTTAATTTTGGAGTGAAATCATGCTGAAAAGCAAACAGTTGCAGCCAATATTGAAAAACGAGCTTACTTGTCTTTTTGGACACAGAAGGTGCTCCAGCATTGATTAACTGTAATGGGCTGCAGTGCACTGATTGGAAGGTAAGATACGATTGATCGCTGGTGGGAAGACTCTTGGTCTTGGGGCAGCACCTTGGTGATCTTTAAAAGAGCGTCAGCCACACATGCAAAGGTGTCCCAAACTGAATTCAATGTGCAGTAAACAGGGACCCTGTTGTTGCTGGAAGATAATCTGGGAGTATCAGGGGAGGGCAGCAGCCTGTTCTGTCACTATATCGGTGACATGGCAAGGTGGGGGTAAGGATACTGGCAGAATGCCTGAATCTCTGAGTTTAGTGAGTCATATTTTTTAAAAATACCCATTCATAAATTTTTAAGTGAAATAGCCTCTACAGAGTCTGAGCCTCCTTTTCCTCGTACCAATGGCCACAGCCATAATACATCTGTGATTGGGCAACATGAGATCTCCAGATCTTTCAGATAACACTGATCATTTTTTTTGGTGAACTTTTCCTCTGGTGTCAAGGACCACGTTCCTATTTTAGAAGGAGTAAGAGAATATTTTTTTTTTTTTTCAGTCAGAAAGTAGATCTTTTCAAATGACTGTCATGGCCTGAGCTTTTATGTTGTTTTAATGAGACAACAAAGAGGGAAGAATTTCACAGTGGGATGCAGAATGGATTTCGCCTATGTAATTAGTCTGAGCTTTTCAAAGGATTTAGATCCCAAAGATCCCAAGGAAAAATTTCAGCTGAGCCTGTTTCCAAGCTCTGTATGCTTAAATTAGATCTAAGCGCACTGGAGAAACCACATGTAAAGTTCATTGGCTGGTGGAGTAGCAAACCTCGAATGGTTTAATTGTGCCACATAGTTGTATTTTTTTAACAGTCGACTAATATCCAGTTTCATTTCAGAGAGAGAGTGACTGTAATGACGTGTTAGCTGAGTAAAGTGAATTGTTTGAACAGTGTTGGGATTTTGAACTAAGTGTCATTGTGAGAAATGCTGCCTGTTTGTGGACTGGCCAGAGAAAGCTGCAGATTCCTTCTCCAGGAAGGAAGACGGTAAATGTTAATGACCCCTTGGCAACCTGTCAGGTGGTGGACTGCAACCAGAGAGGAGCAATTTGCTGATTAGCTGATCTGACAGGTTATTAAATAAATATTTACACACAAAGTAAAAGTAACAGTGGAGTTGGGCAAGAGGTCTGCATCTCCTGAAGTCTTTGATCAATGATTCAGGGGGAAAAAAAAAATTTTCCTTTCTGGCCTTAGGGAAACAGGTGAAAATATCTTTGTCACATTCTTTGTGTTGGTCATTTTAATTTCCCGTGTACTTAGGATTGCTCTTTAAAGGGATGACTCGGGATGGGAAGGAGATCTGTAATCCTGGGTCCCTTGGTATGTGGCTTTCCAGCCTCAGGGCCCCTGTGGAGCATGCTGGCCTGACCACCCAGCTATCTCACCCTCCCTGGATATCAAGACGTTTCATGTTATCAGACACTCTAAAAATTTTAGTTTCCCAGTGTCTGAGGCCTCTGTGGTTTACCTGAGAGCCAGGTCAGCATATGTGCTGATCGGGACTCTGTGTACGCATGGACATGGCCATCTTCGCTTTCCAGCTTCTCTTTGTGAGCAACGAATGTTGGAGCAAGGGAGAGGGAAATCCTGGAAGAACATCATCATTGATGCAGCTGAACCAAGGTTGTGGTGATAGTTAATGCTTGCCACGGATGCTACTGATCAGAAGGGAGGGACGATTTTGCCTGGAGACATTTCCTGAGTGCTGCAAAGGACCTTTAGGGAGAGCAAGGAAGGGGAGATGCTCGCTGCCAGACTGGGCAAGGTGCAGTGCCGATCCACTGACTAAGCAATGCTGCAGACAGCAAGGTAGCTCCTGTGAAGGAGAGGAGTTGAAGTGGGATTGGGCATGGAGATGGGCATGGGCAGAGCTGGATGAAAAAGAAGGTGGCTGTGGATGCCCTCGGTGGTAAGGACACAGCTTCAGCCTTGTGATGGATTTCCTCAGGAGACTAGAAGAAGAAACTTGTTCAAAGCATGTAAAGAAAAAGAAAAAAACCCTCAAAAGACCCAAATCCTTTGAACATGGCTGTTTATGATTACATAGGAATTTAAGACTTCCTTCACATTCATAGCTAGAAAGTGTTTTCTTAGATGAAGTTTTTAGAGGCTCAGATGTAATCAGCTAAGAAACTCTTCAAATAACCTAGCTGTGCTTTGAGTTGGTGCAAATAAGAAGTGAAGTAATAGGAATAGCTATTCCAGGAATAGCTGAGGCTTTGAAATGCTGATTTTTAAATGCTGCATGCTGCCATTCAGCTCTCCTGTCATAACAATATGAAATGAAAGACAATTTCCCTCTCTGTAAGCACATAAGAAAAAGTATATTAGCAATTGGAAATAAAAATCTATCTCTGAAAAGTAAGGGGTTTTAATTTTTTTCTTTTAGTCTTACCTTTTATTTTTTAAAATTCTTTTTTTACCCTGTATTTCTTCTTTACATCAAAAAGACAATAGCAATGTTTCTTACATCAGCTACAAAGGACATCCAGTTCTCTACTGCTAACAGTTACTTGGCTTCACATCACAATTTGAAGAGTCTGATCTTATGGGGCACTGCTATAAATTCACTGTAAACACTCATTCTCCTGTGTCACGAACTCATGAGGAAGAGAGATCTGGGCTGATGCGTGTGCTGCCATCAGAAGCCCAGGCAGAGCACGTATAGGCTCTGTGTACCTCTTCACCTGGGGGTGAAGGCTGGAGGGCTGCAGTGGCAGGGGTGCTGGCATGGGGAGCTGTTTGAGTACGTGCCTAGGGTTGTGGGTCAGCTGGCACCTCATTCCTTTGATGTCATAACTACACGGTTTTGATAATGGAGCTGATTCAGATCCATCTATACACATGCTTTGGCCCCACACCTTGATCAATATGGACATAAATAATCTTCCTTTTGAATTTTTGTCTCTGCCTTTTGCCTTTGCTTTCCCTTCTTTGGCCTGATATGCAGAGGATTAATTTGCTGTGATATTACTAATATTATTACTGATATTATTAATTGCTGTGATATATTCCAAGCACAAGTACAGGCTGGGTGGAGAATGGATCGAGAGCAGCCCTGAGGAAAAGGACTTGAGAGTGCTGGTGGATGAGAAGCTCAACATGAGCCAGCAATGTGCACTGGCAGCCCAGAAAGCAAATCGTATCCTGGGCTGTATCAAAAGAAGTGTGGCCAGCAGGTCAAGGGAAGTGATTCTGCCCCTCTACTCAACTCTCGTGAGACCCCACCTGGAATACTGTGTTCAGCTCTGGAGTCCCCAACACAAGAAGGACATAGAGCTACTGGAACGAGTCCAGAGGAGGGCCACGAAGATGATCAGAGGGCTGGAGCACCTCTGCTATGAAGACAGGGTGAGAGAGTTGGGGTTGTTCAGCCTGGAGAAGAGAAGGCTCCGGAGTGATCTTATAGCAGCTTTCCAGTACTTAAAGGGGGCCTACAGGAAAGCTGGAGAGGGACTTTTTACAAGGGCGTGTAGTGATAGGGCAAGGGGCAATGGATTTAAACTGAAGGAGGGGAGATTTAGATTAGATATAAGGAGGAAATTTTTTTCATTGAGGATGGTGAGGCAGTGGAACAGGTTGCCCAGAGAAGCTGTGGATGTCTCATCCCTGGAAGTGTTCAAGGCCAGGTTGGATGAGGCTTTGGGCAACCTGGTGTAGTGGAGGGTTTCTCTGCCCGTGGCAGGGGGGTTGGAACTAGATGATCTTTAAGGTCCCTTCCAACCCTAACCATTCTATGATTCTATTTTATCTGTAAGAGGTTACTCTCAACTTGCTGGTTATTGGGAGGGGGCCATTGCTACCCCTTCTTCCTCTTTCCTAAACACCCCTACTCTGAAGAGGTTATAACAGCCTCTATTAGGCTGTGCTCTCTCACCTACCACATGACTCTTCAGAAATGGTCATTTATTTTTTCTTGCTTTTCCCTGTGGGCTGATATCAAAGGTAACCCAGTTGTACTCACGGAATAAAATAGGTTTTAACGTAGCCTCTTGTAAGTCTATGCCTAAAAGTCATATGGAAAACTAGTACTACTTTGTCTTTATGTATTTGTGTCCTCACAGTTGGGACAAATAACTTTCTGCTATCTGCAGACCCTTGGTGGTTCTTCATGTAAGTTCTGTTATGTTTTCAGGATCTCTGTTTAGTGAGCCATAAGTTTTAGTGAGTTTCTGCAAAGTCACCCATGCAGCTTTACTTCAATGAGTAGGACTGTTAACGTCTACCAGACTCCTACCATGGGTAAAATCACTCCTACATGTTCATGGTGGTAATATTGGTACAGCAGGAGCAAATTACACCTTCTGGTATGAATCTGGGGGTAAATTAGTCTCGGGGTTAAAATTTCGGTTGTTTTCTGAAATCAGAAATATTTTTAGGACCACTATTGTCCTGTTGGGCATGAATAATGGTTTATCTGGTACCACAGATCCTAAGAAATGAATTCTTTTATTTAGAAAGATATTAATGAATCACATTGACTATTGGTAGGTTATTTCTTCTGCCCTGTAATATGTAAATACAGGGAGCTTGGAACTGAAGGGCGGTATATTGAGGACAAATGGAAAGATTACTCAATTGCACTGTGCGTTGTCTCGTGCTTTCTTTGCTGTGGGATGTAATTGTATTACCCACTGTACTGCTAGTTTTCAAAAGGCTAATTCATAAGCAGTAATAACATTTGTGGCAATCTGAGCTATGTTAATGAAAAAGATAATCAAATCTAATGCTACAGGGCATGATATCTGATATCTCCAGGGGTCACAAAGAGATCATACAGCTGACTCGGGGGAAGGGAAGGAGGCAGTTGTATGTATGGAGTGCAGAAGAGGCAAGAGACAGCAGAAGAGTGAGGGTCACCTTGCTCAGAAGCACTGCACGCTGGTCACTGGTGGAGGCAGGAGGGTATGCACTAGACGTATCACAGAGATGTAGATACTTAGCAAGCTAATGATGTTTTTAGTAATCCCAATACCTGATGATGTATAAGTTTCAGCTGATCCCAGACATTTGTCTCTATGCGTTGATTGGGAAATTGGCTTAAGTAGTTCATTTGTGCTTCTGCCTTGCCCACAGCAGATATATACTGATACATAAGGGCTGATCATGACTAGCATTGGAGTAGCCCTTTTTTTGTTTGTTTTTCAGTAAACATCAACTCCAATCTGAAACTCGTTTCTGTCCCTGATGCCAATGAAATATTTTATTCCATCTCTAGACAATATAGTGGTCACTTTTTCCTGCTTCTAACTATAAACACAGCAAGTTGTGTGGGCACTTTCACCACCACATATTGGCATATCACTTGAGGGTCCCAAGAGTGGCTTATGTGCTGACTAATAGTGCACGTGCTCCTTGTATGCATGTAACTGATAATGTTCAGCAAGAGACATGTGCAATGGTAACCGTAGTCAGCACCCAAAAATGTGTTTTCTTTCTGACTTGTGCTATATTTATTGCGACCATCTCCTTCATCCCACTCTGCTCTTTTGTACATTCCCTGTTAGCATTCTTCTTTTTCTACTGCTGCTCTATTTTACACAGATCTGCCTTTGACTAAAGTGAGAGTACTCATACCAAGTCAAATCCATCTGAGGCAATCCAGCATTATACCTGTGTCTGTCCATGGCCAAAGGCAGATGATTAGGAAAAACGAGAAGGCTAAGGACTGAATGAAGGGGTTCCTCCTTCCATATATTTTCCCACATCTCAGCAGTCAGAAGTTTAGAGACTTCCTAAAGTAGGTGTTTTAACTACTGTACTGTGCATTTGATTGTTAATCCAACCTGAATAGATGTATTGAATCCCTTTCTGAATGTGTAGACATTATTGGTGACCTCTAGAATCCCATAAGAAGTCTTAAGAGTTCTCCGATACAGTACTGACAGAAAAACATAGGTAGGAAAGACTCGGGAGGCTGATGGTTTTGGTTCTGCCCAGCCATTCACAGTCTCTTTCCCTTCTACTTTTGCATCTTTATGTAGCTCACATTCACCCTGTACAGATAATATGTTCAACAATCATTGGCACGTTTGGAGGCTCTTCTATTGGTTACATCTTTTCTGTAACTCTTGTGTTAGGCCCCAGAGTATGTACATAAGAATTCAAGAGACTTGCCCCAGCCTAGCCATGAGATGATCTCGGTGATCTCGTACTAATGCCGTAAGACTCCTCCAAGCAGGATGAGAGGGGTATGCTGAGGTCATGGAGATGATGGGAAGAACCAGTGGGGAATATCCAAAGCAGAGATAGAGCTGCATGACTTAAAGCTCATGGCTGGGTGCTGAAAGGTGGCTTTGCTTTCATGCAGTGCATCTACAATAGGATGGTAAAACAGTGGAGATAGTAAGTGGGTCCCACAACCCTCAGCAGCAGAGTCACATGAGCTTAGTGCAGAGCTAATGTACTCCATGGTACCATCTAGACATGTCCTTGTAGCCTATAAATGACACTTGCTCATCATATATTTGCTTTGAGAAAAATAAAGGGCTATATTTCATACTTCAGTACTTTTTTTTTTTTCTTCAGAACAACAACTACGTACAGAATTTAATGGGAAATATAAAAGAAAGAACTTCTGGTCTATATCGTTCAAGTGTGTTTACATGGATTTCATGCATTAATACTTCAGTACTTTGGTGTTCTCAATAGCTGTATGTCTATAAAAATTTTCTGTCTTCTTTCCAAGTCTGTCAGAAAAGCTTCATTATTTCCCAGGAGTAGGGTTATTTGTAATGTTTCTCCTGACATTTTTGAAACTCAAAAAAAAAAAAAAAATCCAGCTGCTAGGCTTTAGGGATTACAGTAGAAAAGAAGAAATAATGGTAATAAATTTGCTTGAACTCATCATAATAATAATAATTACATTTCTATAAAGCTTGGATTAAAGGAAATCCAACAGAAAAACTGATGAAAATCTACCATACAAAATTGACTGCTTCCACCCACTCCCACTCCTTCCCACAAGTTCCTCAGAGCATCACTGTGTTTATATTTTGAATGTCTACAGTATGAAGCTATTGAAACTAAATCAGGTTTTAATAAAACAAGGTATTGTGGGATTTCTGTGGGGCTGAAGTTCAAGCTAACAGTCTTGAATATATAACACCAAATATAGGTTTTGCTTGAGTTAATGCCAAAGGGACTTATATTTACCTTGCTTTCTTTCACTGCTCTACAAGAGAAAAATTAATATCTCGTCACCTCTAAGAAAGTCAAAGTAATTCCAGAAGAGTGAGAGATTACAAAGTTCCCAGCATTGCAAATAGAGGTAGTTATTTGAAACAATAACATTCAACCTTCTATATTGCTTCTCTAGCTCTTTCAGCACGGACCTGTCTCTCCACAGGATGAATTCTCAGCTCCAAAGCATGCAGATCCTAATTTATATGTATGTGAATATTCAAGGTTAACAAGAATATATTCTCTGTGGGTGAAAGAGTCAGTGCCATTCAGACCACATTGCTTTTTCCTTCCTTGTCATAGAGTAGGCTGTTGAAAATGTATTTGGTGAAACTATAGGTTCCTATTCTACTCATATGAACGAATCTGATGTTTCTAATTGCAATTAGGTGAAGTATTACTCCCCAGGACTCGATGGACAGCAAGCAGGACAAATGAGTTTAAATATCTGCTTTAAATCGAGGAGAAAGAGGATAAATTTAACTCTTTTTTTCCACGTGATAATTGTTGTCTTTTCTATTTCTGTACAGTACCTGGGGTTTGGGGCTTTTTCTACAGGCAGCCCAAGATCAATTAACCAAGCAGGTGTCCCAGGACACAATTTGGCTGGAGAGTAGAGAAGAGAAGATTCATGGCTCGGGTTTTCAAGCAGGTTGCCTTCTTAGACAGCGGTAGGTGCCTCTCTATTGCTAACTTTACTGGGTTAGATTAGAAACCTAAGCACAACTTTTGTGTGTCCTCTTTATTCCATCTCAGATGGACTTATGCAGGCAGTTGTCTGGTTCTGGGGGTACCCTTCTTACCCAGATTCCACATGTTGCCCGGAAGGATCAGGACCTATTTGGACCCCGGGACTGTGTATTGGGTAGGATGCACTGCAACATCAGTGAAGCATTTATTCTGTGTCTGAGCTGGGCAGCTGAGAAATCCCAGCCTGGGTACAAGATACGACGCAGTTTCATTTTGCCTGTCAGCATGTCTAGACAGTATGTGCACAGCTGAGCAATTGGATTGGCCTTGCCCCTTATAATACAAGGAGCTTGTATTAAAAGAGGATACATGACCAGACTGTCATTGCTTGTGGCCAACCAGTATGGCAACACATTCCTCTTCCTGTGCACCAAGCTGGTTGTTAATCTGTACTTCCTGACATAGACCCTTCTTCGAGGCAGCCAGCAGTATTTGCTGAAGCACAGGAAGGTAAGGAGCCTTTGGAATGGCAGTCTCAAATGGAACCAGGAAGGATGTGCTCAGTGCTGCAAAACCAGTAGGGTGAGAGATGTGAGTGGCTAAGGTATGGACTGGGAACCTGTCGTGATGAAACGCTTGCAAACCCCAATTTCTGCTCTCTCCCTCGTGTGCCCTGGTTTTCACACCAAGAAAAGAGTGGTGCCCGAGGGGGGACCTGCAATGCCCCCCAGCAGGTCCCAGTCACAGAGCGTGACATTCCAGGGCCCTGGGACACACTATCTCCTGGAACGATTATGGTCACAAATTGCTCCCACTTATCCTGGGGAGTGATTATCCAAAACACAGATTAATTTGCCATGGATGGAGAGACTTCAGAGCTGGCCCCGTGCAGTATGAGATAAGGTGTGGCAGGACTGGTGCTTACCTGGCTCTAAAAAAGATCTGATGGGTGCTGGTGACTGCATGCAGTGAGTACCCCTGTACCCTGCTCTCCAGCACACTCCTCAGCACCCACTGCTATCTGGCATTTCATTATCCCCTATGTCCCAACAGTCCCAGATGAAGATGTCGGTTCAGTACTGCTGTGTTGATTCAGTTCCCAAGCAGCCAGTTGAAGTAAAAAATGGGTTAAGCAGTTAGACATTGAACGTTCTTGGATTAGGTAAGGATCCTATCACTTTTTAATATTTCCTTTGATAAAGTAGCTGAATCACATTTTTAAAATTCACTGCAGCATAGATTTTTCAGCCCTCAAATATTTCTTATTTTGATTCCCTGACCTCTTCTTTTCTCTTCCCCCAGAATACCCACGATGAATAGAGAGTTCCGTGAATCATCTCATTCATGCTTCATATGGAGGTAAAGCTGCCACTTCACTTATCTGTTTTATTGACCCGTTTACATAGCCAAGGGTGGCACTGCAAGCTGCTATTCGATTGGTGATATTCTGATTTCCTGGGATACGTGCAATACAAGTTAAACATTGAAGAGATGCCATCAGTTTTTAAAAGTCACATTCCTACTTGGCTCTTTCTCATAATCATTGTTACAAGCAAGATTACTGGGATCACTTTAACAATAAAAATAAGGGGGGAGAAGTGTTTTGCCTTAGTCTGGGGTTTTGGAAGATCTTTCTTTTTTTTTTTTTGATTTTGCATGGGACAGCATGTGTGTGTTTGTACATGGTAAGTGCCTCTGCTTGCTGTTTACCAGCAGATTCTTTCCAGAAAATATACGAACCTGGTTCTGCTTAATGCTTAACAGCAGGAGCACATTGCAGATGAGATTGTGGGGGTGGCGACTGAAAAGTAGAAGCGGAGATAGAGTTGAGGACTGAATCTTGGTTCCACCCCTTTCCGCTGTTCCACTCTTCCCTTTCACCCTCTCCTTTTCAGGAGAAAGTACTGAACTTGAAAGAAAGGCTCTGCAATTCTACAGTCATGGCACTCTTTTCTACCTTAACCCCAGTCTTTATAGCTGTTATATGTGTTTTGATTGGAGTAATACTGAAGAAGACTAATGGAGAGAAGGAAAAATGTGAGAATAAAAGCAAGCCTCTATCTCACCCATGGGTGGATGAAGATTTAAAAGATGGCACTGACCACCACTTGGAGGAAGAAGGTAAGAAAAATCTTATCCATCTGAGTAATTTTGTCGTTTGAATTTGACCTGCTGATACATATAAAGGAAATGTGATCTTCTCGACGTCTTCACAGAGATAGAAATGCATAGTGCTACACTGCTGCTGTGCCCTGAGCTTGTCAGCTCCTTGGAAGGAGGCTGTCCTGATGTCATGTCACTCTTGGTGCAAATCTCTACTTCCTCCAGATCCCACAGGTCAGAGTGCAAAAAGAATATGCATCTTCAGAGATTCCTGTCTGTCCCTCTGCACAGCGATCTCAGACCTATGAGGGACTCTGTGGGGAATGTAGGGAAAGAAAGGAGATGCTGCTGAAGTCTCCCCAGCTTCTTCCCAGGCTTCATTAATGTGAGCAAAAGGAAGACCTGAGCAAAGAGTTTTTATCTGAAGGCTGATTTTTGTAGACATCTCATCCTGCTTTACTGTCCAGTGCTACATATTTGATCTCAGCACTCCCAGAGAAGTTGGATAATGTGTTTATTACAGTTATTACAGAAGTCCTCCATTTGTGACTTCTGTGAATGTCCATGAGAGCTTTAGCTGAATTAGCGCTGGGATCATAGTATTTGGAAGGTATGTTAATCAAATATTTAAGAACCAAACATGGTGGTGGTGGTGCTGATCTCTGTTCACTCAACTACAAATTTGAACCCGTACAGAATGCCCCTTTTTTGCAGTAGTGATTTCTGAATCACAGCTTGGCCAAAAGTCTGAGCACAAAATGTGTCCTTCCTTCTTTCTGCTTCCTGACTACCCTCCATAAGCTCCCTTTGTTTCCTTGTGAAATAAAAATCTGCAGAGTTCTGTTCCTATGAAGTTTTTAAACTTGAAGTTAATATAGGCTTGCCTCCTCCGCCGCCCCTCCCCCCCCCTCCCCCCCCCCGCCTTCTTTCCCCTTTTACTCAAGCAGGTTTCAAAGGCTTTTTGTGTGTTTTTTGTACCATAATGACACATTCCCCAAATCCACTTGCAGGAATCTTGAAACTTACTTTGTCTTTCTGCACATATACCTTTTTCTAAGAAACATTATCTCTCTTTATTTCTCAGTGTTCAGTGTACTTTGATTTAGTGTTGTGTATCAGTTGCCAGAAACATTTGATACTTGGAACCTTTTAAACCGTGTTGACTATTTCCCAAATACATAAAATTTCTTGAAAAGTTAGTTCATATATCGTACCCTCCTTTTCACAATGCAAAATAGATTCTGTATAAAATTGTCCCATATTTCCTTTGTCACTAATGGCTTACTAGTTCGATTAAGTGGCTGCAAATTAAAACTCCTGTGGGTAGTTCAAGTGATAATCTACAAATTAGCAGTGACATCTTTGACAACAGCTGTTTCTATCAGTTGAAAAATTTAGATCATCTAAATAAACTTATTAGCTCTTAATAAGGAGCCTTGCTGCCACAGCTCTGTATATAAAATGTTATTCTTTTATGCCTTAGTTGTTTTCCCTTTTATTCAGGTGCTAAATTCAAAACTGCATTGGTTTTAAATTGCTTACAAAAAATGGCAGGTAGACAGATTCATTTGTGCTGTTGCTTAAAAGGACATTTATTTTTAAATAAAACCTCTCTCAATGTAACATGTAATCCAACGTTATTGGCTTGGATATCCAAGCCAATAGGCTTTCTTGCTATATCGCTTTTAACAACAAATAATCATCTTTCTCTTAATGCTGTGTGCTTCAAAACCAACATCTTTGCAAAACAGACATGTCTTTTATTGCCAGAAAAATTAAAATAATTGCAGCATGCTTGGGGAAGTTTTTCTTCAGCAACGGAAAGCCCAGCCTAAGTGAGAAGAGAATATGGTCACCTTGGTAAGGATTTGCCACTCTGCTAATGCTGTAATTAAGGATCATAACCTATTAACCCTGTTGTCAGTGTTAAGATTCTCACTGACTGCACTAGATGCTGAAATGAAAACACGTATGTAAACAGAGATTTTCTTAATAGAGAATATTTTACCTGCTGTACAAATTCTACTACTATACTAATGTGTCTTACTTCATCAGAAAAGCTCATTTCTACTTAAATGTCTCAAGCTGGCTTGTGTTTAAATACAAAGTTCCTCTGAGAAGAATGTGAGTTAGGTGAGGAGAAGCATTTTGAAGGCCTTGTCCAAAGCCAGAACCTGGGGCTGCTGTAGGGGAACAAGCTGAATCGAACAACCCCCTGAGAGGAAGAGGCAGCTGAAGACCAAATCTTCCGATACATGTCCGTGACCAAAGTGAGGGCGCTTTGCCAAGAGAGCACTCAGGCATCATGAGCCCCATAAACCTTCCCTCAAGTGGCACTGCCAGGGATTTTTCCCTTGAGAGGGGAATACCTTTGATCTGCAAAGCATGAGGTGTAATTAGCTGAACCACTTGGTCAGATTCTGTAGAGTCACTTAATGACAGTGAAGGGCAGAAGGGGGAGGACAAAGTTCTCCCAAGCTTGTCTGTGTTATGCTTTCGGTAGCTGAAGGGCAGGATGATTCTCAGAGCAGTCAGAAACCCAGTTCTGTGGTTAAGTGGAAGGCATTCATTCAGTCCATTTGCTTTATGCCTTACCTGGCAGTCCTTCAGGTTTGTTGACAAACTTATCTGTCCTGCAACTTTTCCCTTCGTTTATGAGCTCCAGAATCAGAGATTGTTGTACTGTGGATTGGCAAGAATGGTCTGTACGTGTGTATATCTGGCCTGTCTTGCATTAGGCCATGTGTGATTACCAATTAGACACAGATGAAACAGAGGTTTCTTCAGCCTTGTCTTGAACGATGAGTCACAAGGACTCTCTGGTAGGGCATCTGATCCCAACGTGGTCTCTCTAGTCTCCCACCATTTCAGATCTGATCTTGCAAAGTTAGATATTGCAAAGACAATTTCTGGCAAATGATCGAGTCTGTAGCCTGGGTAGCTGATTGCATATTGGTACTGAAATAATGTCCTTTCCCAGTTAATTACTACAATACACCTGTTAGGCTCAAATCAAGTACAAACATAAGTCACTTTCTTGGTCACATATTCAGATCAATGCAATTGATGGAAAAGGTAAATACAGACCCAGTTTACAGTAATGTGGAGGATGAGAATGAATTTTATTTGTATCTGTGTTACCCTGGGGATCAGTTGCAGAGATTATTAGCAAAGGCGTTTTATTACTACATATTTAATTGTGGGAACTTTACGTGGTGATGTACTCAAGGACTATAAAGCAATGTGCACAACCCCAAACGTTCCATCTCTTCTAAAATTGCAGCTGTCATTGCTCGTGATATTTCTTATAATAGACCTCTCTCACTTAGCTCTCCCCAAGTTCAAAGGTTTCTCATATCTTTTAATAATACTACTGACATGAACCAGGTGGTAGCAGTTCAATTTTCCGATTCAATGGCAGTTCATGCTTTGTGTCCTTTAGGAACACAGGACTTACATGGACATGATGCATCATTGTGTTTATCTCCCTGCTGCTGCAGACACTTCCAGCCTTTGTCATCAGCTGAGTGAACATGAAAACTGGCCTTTTTTGACCCCATTTCTTTAACCTTCCTGGAAGGCTATTCCAGAACTTTCTGCTATGGGTTGATAATCCTCTTTTGCCTGCCCGCCCAAACTTGTTTAATACTAGTCTATACGCATTTTTCCTGGTCTGTCCTCTTTTGTTAGTTTGAAATGTACTTTTTGAGCCCTGATGTATACTCTCCTGTGGTTTACAGACAGTAATTGGATTACCTCTCAGCTTTCCTTTTACTAGGTAAACCAGCAAATCTTCTCTTTATAAAACAGCCACTCATTTCTTTGAAGATCTTCAGAAATTTTCTGCAACCGTATTCCAGTTTGAGGTAATTTTCACAATATTTTGATGCTGGGTTCTTTCTTCTAGGGTCTGTCTCTCCCACTTAATACTATTTTTGCTTAAGATTCCTGACCAACTCTTGGGGTTTCCAGGATCAGCCTGCTACCAACTATTTATAACCCACCAGTAAGGCACTCCATCTCTCTTAATTTCCCATTAACCACACAGTTCAGGATTTGCTACTGGGATTCCTGTAGTGGCAGATTATGTAGCAGTCTGTCATTAATCAAGCAAAAAAACCACGGGGTCAGTTGCTCAGCATTTTAAGTCCAAAGATCTGAAGGCTTTCTTTATATACATTTAATTGTTTTGCTATGCATCGTATCTTTACACTGGAAAAGAGGATTGGAGAGGAATTCTATGCTTAGGAAGCAATTCCTTAGATAAGAAACTGAAAAAGCTGTTTTGGAAAGCAAATGAATTGGTCTATACTGAGGTTACAAGTGAGGTTTCTCAAGGATCAGTCTCGGGACCAATTGTTGGTATTATCTTGTGGTCTTTGTGTAAAACCAAGGAGCGTACAAGTCAAATTTCTTAATGACATACAAATGGGAGCCAACAACACAGGGAAGCATCGGTGTAGGTAAAATAAGTGGCCAACAGAAATGAAATGACAAGTCATTGTTCTCGATGTGAGTTTACATTATTAGGAACTAATAGCAACAATTTTTGCTACAGAGGGAAAATTTGTTACGTGATTTGTAGGCTGGTTATAACCTCCTGTATGAACTGCTGGGAAGAACACAAACATCATTCTAAAATGTATCCAGAGAGGAATTTCTGATAAAGTTAGAGAAATAGTACTTTCAAAATGAAATTTCACTCGGGATATCTGAGCCAAAATAATTTCAGATTTGCTTAAAAAGGAAGAAGCCTGTACTGCAAATGTACAACAGAATTGATGGCAAATCTTGAGAATATTGCTAACAAGATAGTAGACTGACTAGCAGGATGTCTGTTGTCCATCAAATGATGGTATACACAGAGATGTAAACAAGACATTTGTAGTATTGTATAATGTGACCGTATAAATGAGGATATGTCTAAACACAGCAATCGAAGATATAGAGAGCATGCACTAAACAGATGGTGCTGATAATGATCTTAGCTTAGCATATGGATAACGTTGACTGCTAAGAATGAATGGTAGACACATGGTGGAAGAGAATATCTAATAGATGAATATATTTAAAAACAAAACAAAAAAAAAAAATTACCAGGAAAGTTTTGGGGTTGTGTGTCAGTTCTCTCACTTCCAGGTTCTTCTCCTGCCTCAGCAAGTATTCCTATTTTGAGTGTAGTAAGGTTTTTAAGTTTTGCTTACAAAACTTAAGCTTCTCACACTTTCATTCTCACTAGCCACCTCATCTTCGTCCCACGTTCAAAATCTTTGAAAGAACGTTTCTTTTTTCACAGTGTTGTTATTAAGTTGAACCATCTTGACTACACAGCAGCTTCGCTTCTTTCCTTCTCTTCTACTTATATAGAAAAAAAACAAACCAGAACAAGCAAAAAAACCTCTCAAAATTTAACTCTGTTTGACCTTAGGTAATACGGCAAGTTTTATACTCTCTGACTTACAAGGCCTAGGTTTCTGTGCTAACAAATTATTTTCTTCCTATGCTAGTTGCCTATAGATCATTTAGTTGAGGTGTTTATTCAACCAATTACATCTAAGATGAATTTTATACCTCTGATTTACAGAAATGCCAAATCTATCTGCTTCCTGATCCCTGAGATCTTTAATCTGAGTTCTGTAACTTAATTTTTCTTAATCTCTTGTTTTACTCAAGTTCGTTCCCTTAAAAATTGAGAGCTACAATTATAGACTTGCTTTTCCTTACCCTTTCATTTAGTCAATTAAATGGAATGAACTGATAATCTCAGTTTAGGGGTTCTTTTTTTTTAATGACATCCTCCTCTCTCACTGAAACCAAACCTAAGAAGGTCACTGCACCAAGAGAAAAACAGGTTATTTGATTCAGGTATTGGATGTTTCAGCTGGGAAGCCTGGTTTCTAGTATTATCATAATATTTCCTCTTCAGCCTATAGCTATGCTTCTGCCATGTACTTCACAGTAATTATATTGTGGCTCTCTCTTAAACATGTGACCTGATCTAGATGTGACCTTGGGGGTGCTTTGTAAGCTTCACACTATCACAGAAAACCTCATCTCAAAAAAAAGTGCATCTCAAAAAGCAACCTTTTTTTTAGCCATGCTACTTTTTAATTTTCTCCAGCCTTTGCTCTGATTTGACAAACATCGTTTGTAAAGATTGTCAGTATTTTATAGACTAGTCTTGGTTATCTCTAACTCAAAATGATTATTGGTGGTTTTGCAATATTACTAGAAAAAGAGATGACTAAGCAGGGCTTGGATTTGCTTAAGAGACAAGGTTAGACCATCAAGTCTTCTCCATCAGTGGCTGAATAAAACATACAACGCATTGAATATATACTATTTTCTATTTCCTGAGCTTTGATGAAACCTTATTGTAAGAAAGTAAACAGTGAGAGCACATAAGAACTCTTGGGTCCTGCAGTTAGTTTTATTTGACTGTTTCTAGGCTAGAAATAGTCTATTTCTATTTCCCAGGACATTCAACATTGCAGGCTTGGGAAACAGACAGGGATGATCACTACAACACATTGATATAAGCACAAATACTGTAGTCTGACCTGAAATTTTCACCAAGACACTAATCCAATACCTGCTTTCAGCATAGTTTTCTGGTCAGACTCTGCCTGCTGATAGACAACGCACAACCTCAGCTGATTTCAGGAAATTTTGTCATAAAGAAATTATTTCTCCCATTTAGAAACTCCTCCTATGTGAGTGCCTATGGATTAAATTCAGATGTGTGTCATTCTGTGTAACTGCTAAATCTCAGTTTAGCAACTAATATCTTTGTTGTAGGAGCAGTACTGCTATACACAAGATGGATTTGGAGAAGGAGAATTTATTTTATTGTACCAATCAAGACAGTTGCAGGAGGCTATTCAGCTTCCAGATGTGTAAGTCCTTCGAGAGGAGCTTGTAGGAGAGGTTATGTGCCCAAAGCCTGCATGATTTTCTGTCCTGTCTATATCAAGCGGCCTGAGAAAAGTGTTCTCTCTCTGTAACCCTCCTGCTCTGTGTCACTTTTACAGCATGTGAAGAAATTCTGCATACAGGTTACATATAATTTAAGACTACAAAGTGATTATGGATTGGCTCATACAGTTAAGATAGGCAGGGCTGATGAGCTACTAGTCTGAGCAGAGATATGTTTACCAGTCCTAATGAGGCACCTTCTGAATTTCTCCACTGGCCAGACAGTCCTCAGACAAGTCAGAAAGGGTTTCCAAGTTGCCATCTCCCCACTCCCTGCTTTTTCCCTTAGAGTTTTATGTATTTTTGGGCCATCCCTTTTTCACTCAAGTCTTCTGGCTGCCAGCCATCACTGTCTCAACTTCTGTCTATGGAAGGTTTTTTACTGTAACTTTTACCATTTTTTTTCTTTATCTAGTATGGCTTTAGCTCATGTTCTTTCTCATATCTTCACAGCAATTGTCTCAGTAAAACTGAACTAAGGTCACTGTGCCTTTGATTACATGGGCCCTGCTCCCTGAGCTGAGGGTTACACCTTCCAAACCAGCAGGCAGAGATGTGAGAGGCACAGATATGCATCCTGCGAACTATTCCACAACTGCATTCCCTGTGAATTTTCAAGAAGAGATTGCATATTGGTTTTTACCAGCTTAACATAGTGGTCCTTGGAAATGGCATCCTATGGTACCATGCATAGCATAGAAGGGGTGGGAAGGATGCAGAGCTCTAACTGGCTCCCTGCCTCCCCTCCCCAGCTACCCTACCACTCTAAAACATGTAGGATGTTGAACCCTGGGTCCTCAGCATAACAGAGAATCATAGAATCATAGAATAGTTAGGGCTGGAAGGGACCTTCAAAGGTCATCTAGTCCAACCCCCCTGCAAGGAACAGGGACATCTCCAACTAGATCAGGTTGCTCAGGGCCTCGTCCAACCTGGCCTTGAACATCTCCAGGGATGGAGCATCCACCACCTCTCTGGGCAACCTGTTCCAGTGTTCTACAACTCTCATGGTAAAAAATTTTTTCCTAATATCCAATCTGAATCTACCTCCCTCTATTTTAAAACCATTACCCCTTGTCCTATCACAACTGGCCCTCCTGAACAGCCTCTCCCCATCTTTTCTGTAGGCCCCCTTGAGGTACTGGAAGACCGCTATAAGGTCACCCCGGAGCCTCCTCTTCTCCAGGTTGAACAGCCCCAACTCTTTCAGCCTGTCCTCATAGGAAAGGTGCTCCAGCCCTCTTATCATCTTCGTGGCCCTCCTCTGGACCCTCTCCAACTGGTCCATGTCCTTCTTATGTTGGAGACTCCAGAACTGGACGCAGTACTCCAGGTGAGGTCTCATGAGGGCAGAGTAGAGGGGAAGAATCACCTCTCTCGACCTGCTGGCCACGCTCCTCTTGATGCAGCCCAGGATGCGGTTGGCCTTCTGGGCCGCAAGAGCACATTGCCGGCTCATATTGAGCTTCTCGTCCACCAGTACTCCCAAGTCCTTCTCCTCAGGGCTGCTCTCGATCCATTCTCCGCCCAGCCTGTATTTGTGCCTGGGATTGCCACGACCCAGATGTAGGACCTTGCATTTGGCCTGGTTGAACTTCATGAGGTTGGTACGGGCCCACCTCTCCAGCCTGTCGAGGTCCCTCTGGATGGCATCCCTCCCTTCCAGCGTGTCAACAGCACCACACAGCTTGGTGTCATCGGCAAACTTGCTGAGGGTGCACTCCATGCCACTGTCCACGTCACCGACAAAGATGTTGAAGAGGGCCGAACATCTTCCTCTCAACTTCCTATTGCACCACCCTACTCACTAGTGTAAACATAGCCTTTGTAACCCTGTCGTATTTCCTTCACTGATTGTGAAGGAGGAACAACAAAAAAGGGGATGTGAAAGTTTCTGAGAGAGATCACCAGAATCCTAAAAAAGGGCAAGTCCTAGTCCAAACCACAAAGGGAACACTAGGAAGAGGCATCCTCTGCCTTTTTCAGTTTGAGTGTGCAAGATGGTCACAAAAATAATTTTTACAATGGGTCACTGCTTCCCATTACCCTGGAGCCAGGTCCTTGCAGACTGTGACTGAGAATGCTTGACATAGTCATGAAATGCTAAACAAAACAAACTTTCTGGGTGACTTCTTTGTATGCAAAATGAAATGGGTGTTGTTTGTCGACCAGAATCATTCTCTTTAGATTCAACATAAGAAACTGGATACATTGCAGCCTCTTACACATGCTGAGCTGCACTTGTGAATGTTTCACTGCTGTTTACAAAACTAACAAAAAATCAGCCTGGTCTCTAAGGCAACCGCACACTACTAAAACACAGAAATAATTGCTGTTTGAATTTGCACTGGAGATTGCTATGATTCTGGAATAATAGCCTAATGGTGACTGAAAAAGTACTGGAGTATTTTTTCCTGACTCAGCCCTCCGTAGCAGATTGCTCAATACTATTGACTAGTCAAAATGCAAAATTTAAATGGCTTTAACTTCCACGTCATAGTTGCAAAAAATGCTATCCCTGCTGATTCTAGCAATGTAGGGGAGAAAGAAGATCTCAGAGATAACAGAAGATGCATTTTGTGATATAAAAAAAACCCAGAGAGACAGATTTCAGTGAAATGAGGAACCATTTTGAGTTCTTAAATTAAATACAAGAAACATGATATCCTACATTTGATATGTTGTTATCCTAAGTATAGATGCCTGTCATACATTTCCTTTTATGCTGAAAGTATCGTGAAACCAAAGAACTTCACCACAAAGTCACATTTGCGCAGAGCCTAGACTTGTAATGCTTCTGCTATGAACATGAATATGGAAGAAGCCAACATTCAGCTCCTCAGAGGAGATTTTACACATATTGGTAGTTAAACCCTTTCCTTAACTTCAGTAATTTAATTGATTTTTTTCTTATTAGACTGCTCAAGAGGGAGCACACGTTCACATTTACTTACTGAGAAAAGTGAGCTGAAATGTTGGCCACCTATTCACGGTTGTTCCAGCTTGCAACCCATTTTTACAGGCAGGCTTGCGGACTGAAGTGGAGAAGACCACAATTTCTTTGTGGATCACACTTGCTGCAGCCACCCAGGACCCTCCTGCCTCTTGGTATTTAAACAAGGTGTTTATTCAGCAGCTGGAGCTAGGGATCAATGAGTTGTGTCAACTGGAACCTCAGACTTTGCCTTTCCAGTGGTGTAGAAGTGCAATGTATATCAATGCAGGCCAAAGCGCGTTACGGTGGTGAATGCCAAAGATATAAATAGTGTTCTCCAGAAAAAAAAAATCCCTAACCACTTCCATTTTCTTGCAGAGGTTGATGAAGAGTGGCAAGGACTTGATGAAAATGTTGCCCATGTCCCCTTCTTTGCGGAGCGCTACTCTGAAGCCGAAATGATTAAAAGGTCACAGATGTTTTATGAGCTTCTTAATAAGAGGCGATCTGTCAGGTTTCTCAGTGATGAGCCGGTCCCCAGGGAGGTTATCGATAATGTCATCAGAACAGCAGGTATGGTCCTGAGAAGTTCAATGTCTTGGGGGGGCGGGGGGGAGGGAAGCTTCAGCATTGCTGTTCAGCTATGTAAAAAGGATGTGGAAATGCCAAGGGAACTGGCACTTGCCTTCTGGTTTTCCTACATTCATCTGTAGGCATAATGAATGAGAACCCATTGATGGATTGGAAATTATTCAGCTTGAACAACTGTATGTTGGGGATTGGTTTGGAGCATTCCCAATTCCTTTGTATTTGCAGTGCACCCAAAAGGGGAAAAAAAACCATTTAAACAGCATGAAACAAACATTTAATTTTCAAGCTTTAAATGATATTATTTAAAATAAAATTGATGTACAGTTTAGTGAAACAATCTTTCAGATAGAAATATTGAAGTGTTTTATCTCAAAAATGTCAAACCATGTGTACTTCATATGCTTTAAAATGTCATTCTTTATGACGATATTTGTCATGTGTGGGTTTTGTTTGGTTGTTTTTTTCCCCAAAACAAACCGATAAAATTGTCTCAGCCATGCAAAATATTTTGATTGACAAATGCTTGGGGTTTATTATGGGGAAAAAAGTTTCAGTCTAGAACGAAAACTTTTCCAGTCCTTTCAGCATCAGTACCAGCTGCTTATGCTATAAGACTGGAGAGTTATGCTGAGGACCCTGATCAAGGTTATTTGACTAAGTGTCAGAAAAGTGTTCCTTTTTTTTTCAGCAGGTATGTGTTTCGAATCATTGCTGTAATGTCCTGACCCAGTCTCATCTTTGCTTTACTAACATTGACTTCAGCCAGGAGTGGTTTTGACCGTCATTATTTCTCTTACTCTAGGAAGCAGTCACCGTTGTTATAGAAAATATTCACAAGCTGCCTTAGAGAAAAGTTCAGTAGCCTCTAGCAGGACTAATAATATAGAGATTCTTAGCATTTGAAGTGCATTGTTTTCCCTTTAAAAATGATAAGCAGCTTTGTTACTGCACCGTAACGAGTCTCCATCTTCCTCTAATTAGCTGGGAGTCATTAAAACACTGAGCATGTTTTGGCAAATGCAGCAAAGCGAACAAGCCTGGAGTGCAGATGAAGTACTTAGTAACCCTGAAAGCTTTGGGCAGTGTGGAGGAAAAGAAAACAAAGCAAAGCATAAATGTCATCGGTTCTTACCCAAACCTGAGGAGAGGCAAGGTTCACCATAAAAACGCATTTTAATATAAAAGATTGTTCAAGCTGCTTATTCAATGTTTCTCAAAATAAAATCAATGCTTAGGTAAGAAAATATTGTATGTATTCAAGACCTTCAAATGTTTTTAAAATGTGTATGAGATGCTAGAGAGACCGGAACAGTCTCCTTAACCTGTTTCTCTGTGATCTTGTACAGATAACTATATTCTTCAGCTTCTGGCTTTCATCTGCTGGATAGTTAAAATATTCTCCAAAGGTGTTAGTGTGTAATGACCAGGGCTGAATGAGCAAGTGCAGATTTGATACGGGCACACCTACATACACCAGCTGTCTTTGGGACACCAGACTCAAACCTGTATGCCATGTGACAGATGTCTGCATTGTGCAGCTCCTCATCTTTGTCAGTCAGCGACAGATTCCTGTGGTGGTCACTTAGCCTTACTTCCCTGAAAGCCATTAGCTTTGCCCTTCAGCTAAAACCGTGTCTCAGAGTTGGTTGCATATTCAAATGGTGTGTTGCTTTGGGTATAAGGCTTTGCATTAACATTACGTGTGTATATACTGCACCATAATCATAGAATCACAGACTAATATTACCTCATCATAAGAACCACAAAAGAATTTTTAGAAATGCTTAGCTTTTGTTTCCTATGAGATGGCTGTATGAAAGGACTAACCTCTGTCGTGTAATGGGACTTAACATTCTTTGAGAAACAAATGAACAGAGATTGTCTGCTAGTCCTTTTGTTCCCATCTCATCAACTTGCTTTCCCATCGCTCTGTGGGTCAGTATGAAAACCCATAAGGAAGAGCTGATACCTCTCACCGCACACCTTCCTTCAGCATTGTGCCAACTGGGTTTTCATCTTTCCCTGTTTTTGTACTAAGGTACTTCACCCAGTGGAGCTCACACTGAGCCCTGGACCTTTGTGGTAGTGCAAGATCCATGTTTAAAACATAAAATTCGTGAGATTGTAGAAGAAGAAGAAGAAATCAACTACAAAAGAAGGATGGGAGACAAATGGGTTAATGACCTGAAAAGACTGAGGTAAGAAAAAGTCAATTGGCTAAGAAGTTTGAAGGGAGCTGTGTTTTGGTCTAGGAAAGACTATATTGAGAAGTTTTAGTCATGCTTCTTGTTTTTTAATTTTTTTTTCCCACTTATTTACAGGAAGAAAAAAACCCAAACAAATAGAAAATATTCAGCTCAATTAAAAAAACCTTATTTTAAAAATATTATTTCAAGTCTGTGCTGCTTAAGCTTTCCCCAGTTTTCTGGTGCTGCTTAGGAGGGCAGCTGTAAATATTTCCCACGTCCTGATCACAGAAAAAGAAGGAAGGTGGGATCAGAGACTGCCCCAGCCAGAGAGTTGTCAGGGTTCTGCTAATTTACAGCTGGGAAGAAAAGACTCCTGTCTGAGGAAAGTGGAGTTTTCACCCAGCAGGAACTGAAAAAAAAATTTACTATCTGTTAACTACATGTTAGTTCTGGCTGCCTTGTTCTAAGGACCTGGTGAGATGTAGCACTCAACTGACAAGCACAAGAGAAAAACTCACTCTGCCTATGTGTTTCTGTCTTACCAGAAGACGAATGAGATAAGTAACTCAGATGTTCAGCACACTCTTTCCTGTTGCATGCCTTTGTCTTAATTCTCAAGATGATGAGAATCTGACTCAAAGCACCACAATTCAGAAAATTGAGGTGGTAAAAGAAGCTTGTCTTGAATTCTTCTAGTATCCTTTTCCATTTCTTTCTCCTTCTCGCTTTTAATATATTTCTAAGATTCATGTTTGAAAAGAAAAACTTAAAAATATGCATAGAATTGTGCCTTGGTGGCTGGTTCCTAAAATTGCCTCCAGAAAAAGGTATTGTATACTCTCCATTTTGAAACTTTTCTAAGCATTTTACTACATCAATATTTTTTTTTCCTGTGTAACCTTTGTTGCCATAACTCTTGTCCCAGTTTTTTCCTGCTGTTTGCCAAACAATGAAGCTCCCAAATTCATTGGGAGCTCTGCTGCTGTCTGAGGTAGCCCCAAGGCTTGTCCCTATGCAAGTGATGAATTATGCAATATTTAATTGTTCCAAGTGCTTCCCAAAATCTGACTTGCTTCATTTCACACAACGGGAAGATGTCTACTGAGTCGTGGCTTACCAAATGAAGCATATGCACAAAGCTTTACAGGGGTGATTTGGACTACTTGTTTCATGTTATTTTTCAGGTGCTTATGTTCTATGTAAATTTATGTGCTATGTAAACACGTAAAATACAGTATTTGTTATATTTTGAGTGAAAACAGTAGAAAGCATGTATTTTCTTATCTAAATCCTACGTGATTATTGTATGTATTGTCATAAAAAAAAAGGGAACCAAATGAATTCTAACAGGGCAGAAATACCCAGAAGCAGAGTAGTATTTTTTGCTGTGAGAATATATTTAGATTTACACCTTAGACCACAAAGTTTTTTCTTGCAATCACAAAAAAGTTGGCACTGGTGATAACAGGAGGAGATGCAAGTCTGCGAAATTCCAGGAATTAAATAATCTCAAGGGCAAATGTTCATGAGGCCAGTACATAGATAAGAGGTCAAGAACTACCTCCTATTTTTATGCAATTCTGCTCTTCAGAGTGAGTGCACCAACTCCTCAGCCAAATCTGTTAAAATTGAGAACTCTATTTGAGCTTTTTTTTTTTAGAAATGTTTCTGTTTAAGCTGATAATACTTAATCCTCTGCAGTAAAAGTTCTAAGCTTTAGTCTACTACTATAATTGTCATGTACTTTTAGCAGCCCTTTACAGACAGTAAATGTGACTTACGAGAAAGTGAAAGGCTTGCAAAATAAATGTCTTCAATGTTATTCTTTTGCAGAACAAACTGGATCAAAGAGTACTTGGACACTGCTCCATATCTGATCCTCATTTTCAAGCAGGTATATGGACAACTCCCAAATGGCAAAAAGAAGACCCACTACTACAATGAAATCAGCGTCTCTATTGCCTGTGGTATCCTGCTTGCTGCGCTGCAGGTACATTGGCAGAACTGACATACTGAGAGTCAATGTATTGCAATGTGCGCTGGCAGCCCAGAAAGCACATCCTGGGCTGCATCGAAAGAAGCGTGGTCAGCAGGTCAAGGGAGGTGATTCTCCCCCTCTGTTTTACTGTCGTGAGACCCCACCTGGAGTACTGCATTCAGCTCTAGAGTCCCCAGCCCAAGAAGGACATGGACTTATGGGAGTGGGTCCAAAGCAGGGCCATGAAGACAATCAGAGGGTTGGAGCACCTCTCCTATGAAGACAGGCTGAGACAGTTGGGGTTGTTCAACCTGGAGAAGAGAAAGCTCCAAGGAGACACCTTCTAGCAGCCTTCCAGTACCTAAAGGGGATCTACAAGAAAGCTGGAGAGGGACTTTTTACAAGGGCATGTAGTGATGAGACAGGGGGCAATGGCTTTAAACTGAAAGAGAGTAGATTTAGATTAGCTATAAGGAAGAAATTCTTCCCTCTGAGGGTGGTGAGGCACTGGAACAGATTGTCCAGAGGAGTTGTAGATGTCCCGTTCCTGAAGGTGTTCAAGGCCAGGTTGGACGAGGCCAAAATGAGAGTGGAATCCAATTTAGTTTTTAACGTTATTAGTCTTCTATATCACTCCAATTCCTGGCAATATGTATTAGTTTTGAGTTTTAAAGTCAATCTGCACAGACCTGCATCTGAGAAGGTTATGCCTACCCTCAGTACTGGTTAACAAGAAGAAAAATGTAATGCAGCTTACTTCTAGAGTTGTCACTCTTCTCCCGGCATGGACTTCAGCCCCTGTGGTTTCTGCCTTATGCTAAAAGGGCTGACAGGGTCTGCAGGTTACCTGAGCATGGCTGTACAGTGCCACACTGGCCCCTTCTTTTCAGTAATCCCTAAAAAAATGGCTTGACCCCAAATCATTTTTAGTACACAATGCTGGAAAATAAATCGAGGACATATTTCACAGAACAAGCTGTACTATTTCAATCAGTCTTTCTGAGACATTTCTGAAAGTGAACCGATTTCTAAAGCTCAGCATGTTTGACACCAGGCGGTTGGGTTTTCTCGGTGGTTTCTCAGAGCTCAGTTCTGCTTGTTCTATCTGATGTACTCACACAAGTGTTTAAATAGTGAAGCTATTCTGATCGCTAACTTGGCCTGTCAGCAGGATAACAGCCTTATATTAGGCCAATTTCCTACCAGAAACTGCCAGTTCTCCTCTGTTCTGGTTTGAGTGACGCTTCCCTGCCCGCATTGCTACTCCTCAGGAGGATCTTCAGGATGGGAAATCAGAGAAGTGAGCAGTGCGGATGCACATTACTGGAGTGTTGCTGCTCTGCAGCTGCACAGGGCTCTGTATTTTCCCTCCATTGAGCTGGGGACAAAGAGGATACACAGGGAATGGGGCAGAACCAGCACTGTGTCACTAGTGCCTTAGTCAAAAGCAATAGAAATGACAAGGCTCCACTTCTTCCTGTGACAGCCCACCATCAGGTGGGATTTCTGAGGCTTCCTACCAAGTGTTAGGCTCCTTAGTGCTGTCTCTTTCCTAGCTTTTAGGAATTAATTGACAACGTTAAAGGACACAGTGCCATGGATTCGTAACATTCAGCACCACCGCTATTAGCTCTTCTTCTCTTCAGAAGATCTTAGAGGTTGCTTAACATGAGAGGCCCATTGCCTGAGCACCTCTCCTTGGCTGCCTTTTATATCTCAAAGCTTCCCAAAATGCTTGCATTACATAGAAGGAGAGACTGAAATCCAAACGTGCAACTCTCAGGGAGCACCTCATCTGTGCGGTCATATCTTGGATAATGTCAACGCTTTACTATTTGTCAGACTGTTTAGCTTTTTTGTGAGATTTCATATGAGAGGAGGAGTGATGCATAGAGTTATTTTGGGGTTCAGATGTAAGCAGAACACTGGCCAGCGAGAGACGGTAACAGACTCCTGCGACAACTTCTGAGGCAGAGCTTGTGCCCCCTGTCCCCATAAGGTACAGCTCTTGAGCAGGAACAAATGGTCACAAAGCTGTAAGATGTCCTCCTGACAGCAGTATGAGGGCAAGAACCGAAACATTTCTCTGTATGAGGCAGATGAACCCCTTGGCATGAAATTCCAGGGATATCACCACAACTGCCTCTCAACTTCACTGTGGCTGTGAGTCCCCCATTACCCTAGACACAGCAGGCAGGCTCCTGCTGTACAGCATACAGACATGTGAGGTAGAATGTGCTGTCACTGCAGTGGAGAAATGCTGTGCTTTTCTGTGAGCAAAACAGGAATCTCTTACGATACCATTGAGGCTATTAGTAAATCAGATGTTCTAAAGCCTGCAGCAGAGTCTAATGAAGCAGCAATTCTGGGCTAGTCAATACAAGAATGTGTACAGGTCTGGTGGGAATAACGGATACAAATACAGAGCACAGATGTCTCTCTCTACTCTGTTGCTGTCTGTCTTGTTGCAGAACGCGGGTCTGTACACTGTGACCTCCACACCCCTCAACTGCGGCCCCCAACTCCGGGTGCTACTCCAGCGCCCAGCAAATGAGAAGCTACTCTTGCTGCTCCCCGTTGGCTATCCCAAGAAAGATGCTACTGTGCCCACGCTGACCCGAAAGCCGCTGGAAGACATCATGGTGGTCATGTGAGCCCAACGCCACAAGGAAGGAGGGCACCCCTCTCGCCAGCTCGTAAGCAGCAGCCGCTGAAGTTGTCCCTGCTGTTTCTGTGTATTGTCCTCCTACGTCACTGCTGCTCTGGCTGTCTACACCTGTATTGCTTTTAGTGCTAGTAATCATGGTGGATGCTTCTACTAGTAGCAGCAGGTAGTCAAGCACCATGCGTTTGACAGGCGCTACTACCAAAGAGCCTGGGCAGTTGTTCCAGGGGACACTTACAATGGCATTTAAATGACCTACATCACTCGATTTTTTATTTTTTTTTCCTTAGATATTGTAGGGACAAATCTTTCCTTGAACTGGAATGTGTATTCTCCTCATACTTTTGTGATTACCACTGCGCAGTTATTTTTACTTCAGAATTTTAATGGAGGTTGTATTAAAAGATATAAAGAGGTCAAACTCCACTGTCTTATCTTGATCAGTGTGTGCTATTTAAATGCCCCTTCCCCTTCACTGTATTGAGTTCTGTGTAGGAGAAATATTTTTCTCATCTACAATGGCATTTTCCCTACTTGATTGATCTCAAACCCCTTGTCCATACGAGGCTTTCTTAAACTGTTTCTGGTACAAATGTCTTCGGCTGGGGGAGGCCTTCCCACAAAAACAACTCTCCCTACTAAAAGCCTTGTCTACAAGCAAGGTGTGAAGCGACACCAGTGGGAGCTGCTCCCTGGCAGGGTGTGCTCCCCCTGTGCTCCTGATCGCTGCGCTGGTAGAGCCCCCTGGTGGGGTTGCGGTTCCTGCCGGCTTTGGGAACAGTACAGGATGAAAACACTGAAAGAGAGATGTCCTCCCTCGAAGCTGTCCGTATTCTGTGAAATACTTTCCCACCTTGCTCTCTGCTGCGTGTAACTTCAGGCAAATTCAGCCAAATGGGTGTCAGCCTTCCTTGCATGCTGCTCACGTTAACTCGCTGCACTTTGTCTGAGGTCGGTCTTATTTAACATGACCTGCTGTCAGCTGAGAAAGTAGAGGGGATAATATTTTGCAGAGGTACAGCTTTTTGTGCTGTCAACACTTCTCTGTCATCCAATGAGAAAAAATATTTTTCTCTTTGGCAGACCATTTTGCTGGTATTTAGCAGGCATGGCTATATGTTCACCTGTTTTGCTAGCCCCGCTTCACATTCTCAGGGGTACAGCAATGGCAGGAAGAGTTTCTTATGCAGACCTAATCTGAAATGAGCTTTTATAACTACGGCAAAATAAAAAGAAATCTTGTGTCTATATGCTTGCAAGGTCTGAAATCTAGTCAAGGAGAGAGAGCTGGACCAAGTCAAGGCCAGATGGCTACAGTTACCAGGACCGTATGTTAAAATGGCTGTAGCAAGGTTTCCTTCCATCCAGATGCTGCTCTGACATATCAGGCTCCTTCGCAAAGCAATTTGTATCTGCTGTAAATGTATATAAGACCTATTTCTCTTGTTTTAATTCAGAGTTCACATCAATAGAGGGCTGAACCTCTGCTGCTTTGTGGTCTTTGCTATAGCTACAGAAATAAACTGCTTTTGCTTGGCCTTGGTCTGCAAAATAGACAGCATGTTTATTCTATGACAGCACTTAGAGAAGTTTTACCGAATGAATTTAGTTTACATCAGCATGAACTGGGGTATTGTGTTGGTTTTGGCTGGGATAGGGTTAATTTTCTTTACAGTAGCTAGTATGGGGCTATGTTTTGGATTTGTGCAGGGAACAGTGTTCATCATACAGGAATGTTCTCGTTATTGCCGAGCAGTGCTTACACAGAGTCAAGGCTTTTTCTGCTCCTCACACCACCCCACCAGTGAGTAGGCTGAGGCTGCATAAGAAGTTGGGAGGGGGACAGTGGGGACAGCTAACCCCAACTGACCAAAGGGATATTCCATACCATATGACATCATGCTCAGCATATAAAGCTGGGGAAGAAGAAGGAAGGGGAGGACATTCAGAGAAATGGCATTTGTCTTCCCATGCAACTGTTACATGTGATGGAGCCCTGCTTTCCTAGAGATGGCTGAACACCTGCCTGCCAATGGGAAGTAGTGAAGGAATTCCTTGTTTTGCTTTGCTTGCATGCGCAGCTTTTGCTTTACCTATTAAACTGTTTTTATCTCAACCTATGAGTTTTCTCATTTTTACTCTTCTGATTCTCTCTGCCATCCCACTGCGGGGGAGTGATCGAGCGGCTGGGTGGTGGCCAGTTGCTGGCTGGAGTTAGATCACAACAAATACATGAGGCTATTTCTAGTGTGGTTTCGTAATTAAAAAACAAAGAACTAAACCACTTTGAAAATATTTTTTTTTAAATTGTTACAATAACAAATATTGGCATATACCTCTTTATACCAAAAAAGATTAATGAAGGTTTTTTCCTCTCATATGTTGATTCTAGAAACTCATATGCACAAAGTAGCAGAAAATAATGGGCCCTTACACCTAATGGATGGGAAAAATTCTACCCTGGAAAGCAAAGCACTTCTGGAAGCACAAAATATGTATAAAAGATGCCTTTTTTTTTCCTTCATAAAAATACCTATTCAAGTGCAAATATTTCAGTAGGATTACAACTGATGATGATACTGCATCATCTCTTATAAATCATGCTAGTGCTCCTGTTGTGACAAGCCTACTTAGAATTGCCGCTGTTCTCTAGTGTGCACTGTCTTTACTTAAAACACAAATTAAATAAGAATAAATTTTGCCTTTCCATGTAGAACAGTGTTAAATAAAATGAAAGTTAGCATCTAAATTATTTTACACTTAACTAAGGATTTTTCCTTTGTTTGAGTGAACAATGTTTTTTCAGGAAGTGAACATTCTGGGAAGAATGTCTCCCACACAACCAGTAGGGATTTAATTTTTATATTCCTCCCTTTGTTACCTTTTAAACCAAGATTGAAAGTCTTGACAGGATTAGCAAAAGAAGCTGAGAATTGGCATCTCTTCTCATGATACCTTATGGCTACATCTCCCAAAGGTTCTGGACTCGGTCTACCAACACCTTTTAGAAAATGACTGTACCACTTAGATAGGAACTATGCCTTTTAGCAAACGTAGCTCGAAATATGAGTTTCTTAGAATCACAGAATAATCAAGATTTGAAGGGACTTCCAGCGTTCAGCCTTTCCAAACCTCTGCTCAAAGTAGGTGTAGTTAGATCACGTTGCTAAAGGTGTCATTCAGTCAAATCTTGAACAAGTCTAAGGATGGACAGTCTATAACATCTTTGGGCAACCGGCATGTTATTTGTTCACTTCCATAGTAAAAAAATGTTTTCCTGCTATCTAATTGGAATTTCTTATGTTTCAACTTGTGTCCATTGCCATGTGGGCAGAGGGTGCTGGTGTCTGGCAGATGGGGAGGATGGAGGGTGGGGAAGTGTCACCCTGGAGCACCAGGTGGCAGTGCATGGCAGCTTCCGACATCTCTGAGAGGACTGCTGGTACCATTGGTAGCCTTCACAGGCTGAACACCCAAGGGGTGCTCAGACAGGCTTGTTATCTCGCAAGAAGGAAATGTCTGGGGCGAGATAGAGGTGTATTGCCCCAGAGCAGGTTGTGCTGGGCCTCCCTTTGCCGAGAGGATCCTGTTGGTGTTGGCAGCCTTCACCAGCTAAGTGACTCCACCTTGCTGAGGGGGATGTTTGAGTGGGCTTGTAGTCTAGTGAGAGTGGACCTATAAGGGTGGGAAGTGCCACCCAGGAGCATGGGATGCTGTGGCTTCTTTTTGCTGTGAAGGCTGATCTAGTGACAGAAATGTGCAGCAGTGATGGAGCTCATGACCTAAATGTCACACTCTTTGTGGGGTGTTTGAGTGGGCTTATAGTGTTATGAGAGCAGCGGTGCTGGGGGAGGAGGGCATTGCAGTCAATCAGGAGCAACAGGCACCTGTACTGCTGCCATTTTGCTGTCTGGGCAGTGGGAACGTCCACCAATGTTTGTCAGCTCCACGAAGGACACTGAGGAGGTGTTCCAGTGGGTACGGAGCCCCATGAGGAGGCACCTGCTGGGGAAGGAAGGAGCAAAGCATAGCTCAAGATCAGCAGATGGCTGTGTTGGGCTCTCCCTTTTTAGAAACATAGAAACATAGAATCGTTAGGGCTGGAAGGGACCTTCAAAGGTCGTCTAGTCCAACCCCCCGGCAAGGAACAGGGATATCTCCAACTAGATCAGGTTGCTCAGGGCCTCATCCAACCTGGCCTTGAACGTCTCCAGGGATGGAGCATCCACCACCTCTCTGGGCAACCTGTTCCAGTGTTCTACAACTCTCATGGTAAAAAATTTTTTCCTAATATCCAACCTGAATCTACCTCCCGCTATTTTAAAACCATTACCCCTGTCCTATCACAACTGGCCCTCCTGAACAGCCTCTCCCCATCTTTCCTGTAGGCCCCCTTGAGGTACTGGAAGACCGCTATAAGGTCACCCCGGAGCCTCCTCTTCTCCAGGCTGAACAGCCCCAACTCTTTCAGCCTGTCCTCATAGGAAAGGTGCTCCAGCCCTCTTATCATCTTTGTGGCCCTCCTCTGGACCCTCTCCAACTGGTCCATGTCCTTCTTATGTTGGGGACTCCAGAAATGGACGCAATACTCCAAGTGAGGTCTCACGAGGGCAGAGTGGAGGGGGAGAATCACCTCCCTCGACCTGCTGGCCACACTCCTCTTGATGCAGCCCAGGACGCGGTTGGCCTTCTGGGCTGCAAGAGCACATTGCCGGCTCATATTGATCTTCTCGTCCACCAGTACTCCCAAGTCCTTCTCCTCAGGGCTGCTCTCGATCCATTCTCCGCCCAGTCTGTATTTGTGCCTGTCCTTTTCATCAAGGACAGTGTGGGTGGCAGAGGTGTATGGCAGGGATGGCATCCGTGAGAGAAGTGACAGGCTTTTGTGAGGGAGGGGGACTTACAGCTGACCATGTATCTGCCCTGTCGGTGTCCCAGCCAAAACCAAGACAGTAGGCATGGTCTCCTAGACCAGAGGTGGTCTGGGATGCAAAGGTGCCTTGTGAGCAGCCTTAAGTCAAGCCAGTCCCTCTAGCTGTGCAGGGTGTGCCAGCTCATCTCATTTTTAAAAAGAAAAAAATACATCATCTCTTGATGATCAGACCCTCATTGAGCACTGTGTGGAAGCCCCGGTAGAGCGTGCATTTCTTTGAGTCACCCTTGTGCCCTTTTGTCAAAGCATGACTGTTCCTTACCGACAGTTACCATCCTTGTTCACAATCAACAATTGAATCGAAAACATGGAGGTTTTGAGGTGAAAAGCTGAATCAAATACCATTTCTGGGATCTTTCTTTGAACTGTGTGGACAAATTTGTATGCATTCAAGGAAACTCATTGTCTGAGTGAGGTTTGACAGACAAGTGGGCTTGAAATCAGGTGAAACATGATGGGTTGCATCACATCGCAGATGATTAAAGGAATGAGTATCACATGTTGTTGGAGTTAGGAACCATGGCAAACTGCCTGTCTCCTCCCACTGCATGGATGGCTAAACTGTCATTGGTTTCAGTTTAACCTTAACTACTGAGCTGTAAGTTATTGCAGCTCACCTGGTGCTTCAATAGCAACCCAGATGGCTGTGAAGTGGGGCAAGGAAGTGGAGCAGCAGCAGCATCTTACCCACTACATCATCTTCCTTTTCAGCCAGGTAAGCCAGAACCCAATTGATTCTGTTATGAAAGTAAAGTGGTTGTGATTTTTGTGGGTTTTTGGGTTGTTTTGTTTTCTTTTTTTTTAATTTTAGTGATTCAGAGTGCAAGATCTGAGGACTCTGTTACACTGGTATATATGCCCATCTCCTCTATAGCTCAGAACTCACCCATGTGATCAAGCGTAAATCTCCTATAAGACAGCTGGGCTGCGGCAACCCAGTTAAGTGGGATGAGTGCACTGTTCTCAGCTCAAAGGAAATAGAAGATTGTTGGTATTCAGCTTAGTTTTGCAAATAGTTTAAAGCTACAAAAGTGTTGTTATCTTGCATTTTATGGAGGTAACTGTGCCCAAGAACAGCTGCTGGGTTTGAGCTGATGCACAGGAGTGTATTAAGCTGTAGTTTATCAGCTGTGTATTTGAGCACTTCTTACCATATGAATTTATGATAGTACCATAAAAGCAAAGCAACTTCTGGGTGAAAGGAAGTCTTAATGTGGTGCTGTGTATCCCAGATGAACGGAAGCATGCAAGCCACAACCTCAGGTGGCAGTTTTGCTCTGATTAAACTGCAGGACTTCAAAGACCTCTAAGCAAGTAGATATGCAGCCAGCATCTGATTGATTGATTTCATTCTTTAATTGCTACACAGATCTCATGGACTCATGACATATAAATCTTGAGAAAGCATCCAGCTCCCACTCCAAGGCAGGATCAGATGTAACTGAATGCCAGGTAGTGACAGAACATGAATTCACAGCACTAATTCGCTGCTCTCAGCAATATACTTGAAAGAAATAAAAACTCAAGAGCTAATTCTGCTAGCACATACAAGTGCTAGAAAGTTTTTTTTTCCCAGAAGGGCTCAGCCTTGTCTTCATGTTGCTGTCACTGATCAGATCTCCATGGACATCATTAGGAAGATGTTGGCCGCTGTATTATTTTTGAAGATTTCCACCCATTGGCGCTTATTCATCTGTTCTGCTTTTGCAGAACATCTGAGAGAGCTGCAACCTCTCACCCAAGTCTTTGCCCATATATATGGAACTCTCCTATGCTTGTGAAGTGTAAATAATAAGAACACATAACAGCATGAAGGCTGGGCAGCAAGTCCATTCACATTTAAGATAGAGGAAAGTCCTTGAAGCTCAACTCAGTATAGCAGCAAGTTACCAGTTAAACATCACATCCTGGTGTGGGTTGTACATATGTGTGTGTGTAATCACTATTAGCCTTAGCTACAAGACTGGAACTGCATTGAACTAGTTCTGGTAGAAACACAGACACCAAAGGCAGTCCAAGACCCAGGTATCGCAGTCTAAGACATGAGAAAACAATACTGATCAGCAAGATGGGTAATGACTGTAACCTCGAGGCCTAAGTTACCAAGTTTTTTGAGACACAGCATCACAAGATGAGGTGTTTAGGGATTTTTAAGAGAACTATGAGATACCTGGAGTTGTTTATGAGGACCTGTCCTGAGCCTGAGAGTAAGTTCTTGTCTCTTACCTGAGGGTAAGATCTTGTAACTGAGGTCACTAGTCACTTGCCTTTAAAAGATGAGACCAGAGTCAGACAGTTTTGCCCTAGAACATGACACTGTTTGTGGAGTTGTCCTGAGGAACACCTCTTGCAAATATCAGGTTCAAAGTACGTGTATTGTAAGTAGGGTAGACACAAGCATGGCTGTGAAGACCCATGACAGTCACAGATGTGCTTCAAAGAGACGATCTGCTTTAACAGACTGACTTATTTTCCGTTGGATATACAGTAGGGACACTGGTCTGCAGATTATGTAGTGGATTTTAATGAAGCTTTTGTGTCATTGTTTTTGTAGTGCAAATAGTCCAAATGTCACAAGGCTTTTAGCATTTTCAAACTATTCCTTTATCTCACTCATCGGATGACAACAATTCATGCAGCTTGCAGAAGGCTGTTATAACGAATTCCCTGTGGGACCAATGCCAAGGTACCACTCTTTGGTAAAGAGAATTATGTTCCCTAGCAGCTTGCTGTGAAAGACATCTCTATGAAAGTAATATTACCAGGTGGAAGGGATAACAAAAACTATCTGGTTTTGCCTTCCAGGAACAAATAAGTATGAAATAGCAACTACTAGGCTATCTGTAAGTGTTCACAGAAAGGGGTGAAAGAGCTAAGGAGAAGATCTTTCCTGCACTGCCATAGCAGCGTGGGTTTGGGATTGGCCATTCTGTTTTTTTCCTGTTTATGTGCTGAGATGCATTAAATTTAGAGCTGACTTAATTTGAGGAGATTGTGCGTGTGATCTGTGTGACTCCTGAGGTTATGTGTAAAGGCTACTCGTGAATGGTGACCTAGCTGCTATCAAGTAGGACAGTTGTGGCACCACTCCTATCTGATATTTCCTTTTATTTCTCAGAGTGCTTCTTAGTGCTTAATACAACACAGCAGCTCATTCTCTAATTTTGGTCTCCATTTTCCTTTTTGCTGGAAAATGGAGATAAGATATATGGTAAGAGAAGAATCACTTTAAATTCAGTGAAATATAAATATTTGTCAAAGCAAAAAGGTGATATAATCAATAAGCAGAGTGTTGGACAGTCATACATGGCTTTATAAATTTAAGTATTACTTAATCAGGTATTTTACACAGTTTTGCAAAATGGTATGAAGTGAGAGCATCCTCAACTTTAGGGTGAATTATAAATTAACTTTGAAAGTAGCTGGTCCTGCAAAGGGAAGAAAAATAAACTTCAAAAGAAAGCATTGAAATATTTATAAATACACTATCTATTTAGAAATCAAAAGCCCGTGGAGATACTGACTCACTTTTATTAAGTGCATTTCTGAGAAAGCATGAAAAGAATTGTGGTTATTTCCTTTTACTGCTTTGGACACCAAAGCAGCACATGCAAGTGTAATCACTTGAAAGAGATTTAGGATCTGTTTTGCGCTGAATTGTATTTCAGACTGCCCTTGAAATGAGAAATTGCATTTCCAAGCTATCTGCTAGCTAAGATGTCACCAACAACTGATCGTCTGTAAGTAGGATTTGGGTTGTGTTATGACTTGAACAGGGCTCACTAGCTCATTTCTGTAGCTCAGTGAGATCCGAGGGACAAACATGGTGCACAAATCTTAAATACCTTGTGTCTTGAATGTCTCACTTTGCTACCGTAGCATCATAAACGAAAGACGGTCGATGGATGGTACTAGACAGGGAGATTTCTTATTGTGACCACTAACTCTGGCTGTGCAAACATATGCATGTAGGAGAGTATGTATGTATACGTGTATATATAAAGCATAGATGAAGTATGTGGCACCGCAGAATTGTCCTTGCCCCATGTGATATGGATTGGTGCTTCATAAGTGGCTGCAGTTTTGTCACTTTCCCAGGAGGGAAGTCTTAGGCAAATGCCAGACATTGCTGCTTTTGGAAAGTACAGAATTAAGACTAGGAAAAAGCTCTAAGGGAAGAAAAGAGTCTTACAAAGTGTCTTGCTTCCTACCAGAAGATAGAAAAGTTTTCTATAAGATCACCTTTAACTACTGCTTCTCCCTGTTACCTGGGACATCTTGAGTGCATTAATGATGAATGAACAGTGGCAAAATAATAGCTGCTGCTTGCTTATCCATTTTCTAACGTTATCTACCTCAACCTCTTTTCTCTCCTTCATTTCTCATTTGTCACTTTACACTATATTTTTGCTATAGGTAAGTTTTGAGCTTTGAGCCAGGTGTTCCTTCTCTTTAATAGAAACATAAAATGTTGCAGCTGCATTAAGTACTAAACCAAATGGTACTGGACACATCATGAGTTTGATTACTTCAGGGTTTCAGAAGCTCTAAGGCTATTTGTAATCTCTCTTCAGCAACTGGATTTCAACTTGGCATTCCAGAGCAAGTAACTTGATCTAGTTGCATCCTTGTTGTTTGTCTGCTCACAAGCCTGACCTTTCCCTGCCCGAAGATCACATTGTCTTGTTGCTGACTAGATTCAGAACAAGAGCTGAAGTGTAAGCAATACGGGTAGGTGCTTTCCTTCTAACCTTCAAGCCTGTGTCTCTCTCTATATTGCTGCTGTTCTCTAGTGTCGAACAATACTTGATGGAGTATTTACTGTGAAGACCAGAGCTACAACATGATTCTCAGGTTTTGTATGGGTTCTGGACACAGATTTTCACCCTTTTGTGTTACATAGGGTAGTACTTCATGTCTTATCAGCCTTTACTATGCAGCAGTCTGCTGTGTGTGGTTTTAATAACAGAGTAGAAATATCAACTTTGAAGGCTATGGTCAGCTCACAGAGGTAAATGACTTAGCCTTCCCTACTTAATAGCACAAAAGTGTAAGCCATTTCTGGATCTATCAACTCCATTAGCAAAGCTCTTAAGTTGAGAGTTTCTCACGTGTAACTTGTTTTTATTTGAATGGTATATAGCCTTACACTTGATGTACATGCGCAAAAATATTTGACAGAAACAAGTATGAGTACCATGCAAATTGTGATGAGTTGGAAGAAGACCTAGGAAAACAGAAAGCACAGGTCATTAACAAGATCTCCATTTCCGTGTGCTTATTTTTACTGAGATTTTTCTTGATATTGATACAGCACCTGGACTCCATTCACATATGTAACAAAAAGCAATTCTCACCTTGAAGTTTCAGTTGAATTTGTTATTATCTGTTTATAATTATATGACAAAACACAAGTAGAAGTATGAATGAGGTAATAAACTAAAGTTAAGCAAGCTGCTGTCAACTCTTGTCTATTTTAACTGCCAGCAGGAAACCTGGCAGGTTCCTCCTTTCCTGCAAATCGAAGTGAGTAACTCTCTCAGTGAATATCACCTTCTCGTTTCATTTAGTAAATTGTTGATGAACAATTTGCAAAGTTCAGGAATGTAATTATTCAGAATTAGTAGTGAATTTCTTTAGCACATAATTGATATTCTGTGCATCATTTGATTAGCAGCTGAAAACAGTTTGTAATTGATGCTGTAATTAGCTAGCACAGTGCTCACTCCAAATGAGACTGCAGTGTTAAAAATTTGGGTAGACCCAATTATCCAACCAGAATACAGAGCCAATGCAGCTTGACTTCTACTAACTTGCACTGAACAAATGTCTTGTAACAGAAGACTACATGTTCATGTGCAGGAGTCAAACATGGAAGACTTGCAACCAGACCTAGATCAAAAATTGCTTCAGAATCTACTACCTTTTAATTCTGCTCTGATGTCAGATGTCTGTGTGTTCCCACTTCACGATTTTGCATCTCACTGGGGGTGTTAGGACAGAGTAGACTAAATGTGGTTGATGTATGAAAATCAGCAGAGAGAGTAGACATGAGGGGTGGGAGACCCTCTAAACAAATGCCTATTATCTGTGGGATGATCCTTCAGGGCATGAAGGTCCCTCTTGACTGAAAGCTGTATATTTTCACCTGCATAATCATGCAGCAGACCTGTCTTGTGTGAGGGACATGTGTTTCCTCCTGCCCCGTAGATGTAGGAAAGCAGACTCCTCCTGTGAGCAGCTGAATAGGGAAATAATATTCTCTGCACGGATTATTCAAAGTCAGCCGATGTTATAGGAGACTGTGTCGTCTGCAGGCCAGTATCCCTGCCCAGAGTTAAAACACCCTTTGTAAGAAAAAGTGAATAATGTTTTAAATAATCTTTCCTTTCTTTAGTTGGTTTATGATAACTACCCTGGCATGTCAGTGATGCTCTTGAAGGGCTGGAATACATAAATGAGAAAAAAAAAAAGTATTTTTAATTGTATTGTTTGGCTTCTCAGAGTAAGTGTACTCATATGAAATAGGATTTCCCTTGACCTTTTGTAGATACAATAATCTTTTTATCTCCATCTGCTTCTAGTTGGCAAGAAAATACATGAAGTGCTCCCCTAGGTTTGCTGCCATTTTTCGCCGACCACTAGATGGCACAAGAAGACTATGTAGGAGCAGAAGACTTTTGCCTAGGAACGCGTTGGCTCATTAAACTCCTCTTACCTTTACCCGTATTCTGTTACCCAAACCGCAAATCTAGGGACATGCATCCGAGAATTGAAACCTAGAGTTTTATCTGTGATCAGAAAGGGACGGCACAGAAAGTCAAAATCTGGCATGCGCTTAAACCGCTTAAGAGTTGACTGTAAATGCAAAGGGTGAGAGTCACCTCATCCAAGCTCTGATAGGCTTAGATAGGTGTTCTTTTCTTCACTGTAGAAGGGACTCAGCTTTATCTAGTCACCTAGTCTCATATTGCCTTATGCTTTGTGGAGATATAGACACAAAGTTTTACTTTAGTCATCCAATAGACTGTCATGTTCACCAGGTGTCTTTAAATAAGAAAATGGTCACTAATTTCAAGCCATTTCCTTTCATTGAATTAATTCCCCGTGTGTTTCCCTTCCTCCCCTGTGGGTCTTCATACTTGCATCCAGACCTCTGCAATCCCAGCTGGCCAGAAGGCATGGCATGCAGGCACTTTTCTGCTGAGGAACAGATCCAACTCCAGTCTCTCAAAGGCTCTTACTTACTCATGTGAAGCACAAAGCATGGTTTGTCGTCTGGGTAAGACATGCAGGTGTTTAATTTCTGCTGTTTGCCTGAGAAAGGGTAACCACAAAGAGGGAGATCACTCCAAAGGAGTTTTTCTCTTCAGCTAGTGTTAAGTCATGAGTGAATTTTAAGTGTAACATAAGGCTGAGATGAGCTGTGGAGAAAAAGCTTTCCCTCCCTCTTCACCTATCTTGTCTCTGAAGTAAACCTTCATGTACTCTCTACTTCAGGGATTTTGGAATGCGCTGTGTATGAAAGCTAGAACTCCCTCTGTTTCCATAAGCAGTGTGAGAATTAAGCCTGGGGCTTTAAATAAATTGGGAAGTAAGTACAAGTCACCTTATCACATGGACTCGGGTGGTCTTAGAAGTCTAATGGAAGCATACAAGTGCTAAGAAGCCTGGGAGTGAAACGCAGATTTGAAGGCACGTTGGTTCAGGCTAGCTCTACTGTTGTGTTAAAACAAAGAAATTGCATACTGAGGGAAGGTAGGCTTGGATTTGCCTGCAGGTGCAGGGGAGTTACTTGATTGCCCAAGCAGTAAGTCTGAAGCCAACATCAAATGAAGTAGCATCTGATGCATTCTCCTTAGTGAAGAAGATTCAGCCGGGTAGTTGAGGCACAAGAGTGGCACTCCTGCCATATACTATTGGACAAATCACTTAACATATTTTTTTCTCTTTATCTGTCAGTGCATGAACAGTGAGATTTGTGATGATAATCTACAAAGGCAATGAAGAGGAAAAATTGCTAGAGCAGCCCATGATAATCTTAATCTGATAACCTCAAATTGCTGCCTACATCAGTTTTCCAGATTTCATATTCAGCTTATCTGTGATTAAACCTTATCTGCATTCAATCAGTAATCATGAATGTATTCTTCCCATAATAGGCGTGGATACTGGAAGGATACTGGGAAAGTAGGAGGCTGAGAAAGAATAGATAAACACTGCAGAAATATTTTAACACTGGACAGACTGGCAGCAGCGAACTTTGTGCACTTGGGGAAGCGATGAATGTAGACTTGAACTTCAAATCTACCTTGGCTGCTGCTTTCCGCATTTCAGATCTTCCTGAGGAGGATGCCAGGTGTCTCCTTGAAAACAGAAAGTGTTCCCAGGCAGGGTTTTCTATCTGTATTCTGTGCTCCTGTACTCACAAAGAAGAAAATAACTCCCTACAGAGGCCAGGCACTAGATGGAATGCTGTGTGGTGTTTTTTAAAGATGGATTCGTATGTGTTTAATGAAAGGCTGCTTACTATGTTGTTTGTACAATGCTTAGATAAATATGACTGAAGTTTCTCCCATTAATGTGATTAATTTGTACTTCCTTGCTGTGTAACTGAATGTACACTGCTTTGCACTTCTTCCACTAGAGGCAATACAGAGCAGTTGATGGAGAAGTTGTAAATTTATGCAAAGAGTAAAACACTTTTCATTTTTACCGTGAAAGAGTTGCTAAAAGGGGAAAACTGGAGCAGAGGCAGTACTGAGAATTAGACAAGGGAAGGGTCTTCTGAATTCATGGCATATGTGGGAGAGAGCGGTTACTGTTTTTGCAGATCTGTATTACTCGAGATAAACAGTTCCACAGTAATCTCACTGGCTATTCTATGGCATTTTTGTGAATTGCAGCAATATGAAATTATCTGCATGGCCCTAATACAGAAGCTCCTCATTAATAACTTTCAGTTCGGCATTTGGTAGCTCCCAGAAAGCCTTGAAATCATTGGGATGATGGGGGCCTGGGTGTGTTCACAGTAGCCAGCATCAGTGCAGTGTGGGTCCCTGGGTAGGGACCAGAGTGTTGTCTCAGAGCCAGAGCCCGGAACTGGCATCTGCAGTGCCTTTGGCGCAGCCCCCCCTGCCTGTTCCCCTTTACTGGCTGTACCTGGAGCTGGGGAGCAAGCCTGCCTTGGCTAGCGTGGCTATGCCTGAAGTGGTTAAAATGAAGGAGGAGAAATGAGAGCTGAGGACTGCAGGGCTGAACACCACCTCACTCAGGCTCTGAGCGAGCTTGCGTGTGCTGGGTATCGGGCACCGGATCAAAGTCAGTGGTGGTGTAAGGCAGAAGGAACAGGTTCTGCCACCTGGAGAAAGAAAAGCGTTTGGCTGATGGAGGAAATAAAGCACCGATCCCACAGTCTTAAGGCTAAACTCCCATGAAAGGCTGAAGCGTTGATTATTTTTAGCAGGGAAGAGCCTAGGGGGAGGGCTTGTCAAATAGATTAAACCATTGTTAGAAGCAGAGCAGAATTATCCTGCAGCACTTTCCTTTCCATCACACCTGCATCCTGATGTGAAATAAAAAAGCGGGGAAGAACGCGGAGGAGGGAAAAGCCACGCTTGGAGAGCTGAAGCAGTAGCAGTTAGTGGTGGAGTTGCTCTTTCCTGTCACTGCTTTTACCCTATTAGCTTCTCTTATGCTGATTTCTTTCTGTTAATCCCCAGGATAGCCTCTGAGAGCTGTTTATCATCCTGGGGCAAAACGTTCCAGCCTCCTCTCACCACCCTTGTTTCCTGCACGCAGTGGTGCTGATACGTCTAAGCATCCAGAAGAGCCTGAGGACAGAGTGGGAGGATGTTTTCTCCTTTTTGTAAGCTCTCTGGGCCCATCGGTCTTGCTCAGCACTGTTCTAGTTCCCTCTGCTTTCTCCCAGGCATCCAGGCTGTGAGAAGCAGTGCTGTCAGGCTGCAGCAAACAAGATGCTACACAGCTGTCAGGAGGATTCATCCACAGTGGGCCAGGTGCTGTCTAACCTTCTCTTTTGGAGCACAAGTTTAAACATTGTTCAAAGCAGTTTCGTCACTGTGGGATGGCATGGGTGGGTTGGGCAGGATACAGTATTCAAGGCTGCCCTTTGCTGGCTAGGTTTTCACTAATTTCCTGGCTTTGGTGCATGACTTATCTCCCAGACAGGAGGAAAAGAAGGCTGGGAGAAAATGTTTGCCCCGGAGAGAGAAGGTATTTGGGAGGGCAGCTGGAGCTTCAGCCAGCCAGATGTTGTGGCAATAGAGGTTGGCTTTTTATATCTGGAGCAAGAGTGTGAACGTGAGAGGTGCTGTCAGAGACTGGGAATTATGGTCTGACCCAGTTTGAATCTCTCTTCTGCTCTCCCCTTCTGTTCAATCCTTTAGGTCACAGCCATTTACTGAAGAAAATCTTTTAGATGGCAGCCCTTCAGAGAAGACTCCTGTGATTCTTTAGTCCTAGGACCAAGCCTGAGTTTTCTATTGCCTTACAGGTCCTCTAGCTTAGGGCCTTTGGGTCTAGAAGCGGAGGCTTGTCTTAGGAAATACATGTTTTATGGACGTAAATTTTGAGGGGAGGAATTGAGGAAATATAAAAGCAGATGAACCATATACAGACCTGTCTTCTTCAGAAGTCTATCAGCTCAAAAATGGAGGCCGCTGGGACGCTCAACTGTGAGTGGAGGGAAGGTAGGACTGAAGTCTATCTTTCTTAATAGTCTTTCTGACTACTTCAGGAAGTGTGCTTTTAAACCTACTCAAATGGTCGATCTCTCCTCTGCAAGTTTTTCCTGCTTCTTACGTAGCAGATTAGCCTGACTTCAGGAAGATCTTGTACAACCGCATGAAAATGTTTCTTGCCTTGTCCTAGAGTATTCCCTCACCTACTCTATCATCTGAAAGGAGAGGCAAAACCCCTTTAGAGCCTCTGAAGTGTCTCCTGAAGGGCCCAGTGGTCCTATGGAGGGCATGGAAAACCCTCTCCAGAACGGGTAGGTAGATAACCAAGCTGTATGAAACTCAGCTGTGTTCTTCCCTGCCTGATGCAGGCAGGCTGTTTCTCAGTTTAATCTCATGGTTTTGTACAGTAAATTGCCTTGCAGTAATCAAACAAACACTTAAAAGATTATATATACAATTACAGGCATCATCAAATCCGTCACAGATGTCCTTGGGGTTTTGTATGCCTAAGGGAAAGTCTGGGCTTTTAAAGATAGAAGGAGGGGAGATGAAAGGAAAGAGGTTAGTTGCTTTCACAGAAATATGGGAATTATCAGGCCGAGCCGAGCCAGGCTTAGACTGTGTAGTCTGGCTTGGATACCCTGGGAGTAGGAACGGGCTCTAATTGTCACTGTTTGCACTCGCTGGTGGAGTGCATGCCTTTGGTCATGAAGGCTGCTGGTGTGTGCATGGTCTCCCTTTGGAGCTGGGATCCTGCAAGCAGAACTAGACCTTTATTACTCTGGCTGTTCCCTCCTGGGAAGAGATCCATGCACTGATGTCTGATATCAGCCCTCACCAAAGGAGGAAAAGGGAAAGAGAAGCTGTTGCATTACTGTGGAACAGCTGCATTTTGGGATCAGTGCCAAAAGTGGGGGAGGAAAACTTCTGGAGCCCTGAAGAGATAGAGAAAGGCAGATCCCTCCAGGTCTGAGACCAACGCCGTGTGTGGGCAGGAGCCGGGACGCTGTATGGGAAAGTTTTGCTGTTTCAGTAGAAGGGGAGTTCCCTCCTGGGTCTTCATGCAAACCGCTTCCCCTAAATCCCAGGCTTTATCACAGATCTGGTCTAGTACCATGGGATGGGCTGCAGACCTACAACCTCCACCCCTTTCCACCCCCTGGTATCAGATACTGGTAACCTCTGGATTTAAAGATGTGCTGCTTTTGGCACAGAGGGTCTTGGAGCTGAAACCAGCGGTGGGGCCCTCCGAGGCCATCTGAGCCCCTCCTTGGCTGCCTGAAGCAGCACAGTATGGGAAGCTAACTCTCTGGGTGCAGAACTTGGCGAGTCTGTGTAACGCAGCTGCCACAGGTCTCAACCTTGCATGGTTACTCTCCGTTGGGTGTGAGATGAGGGCGCTCCAGCAGGGCAGGCAAATGTAGGGTCAAGCAATACTGGCAGCCAGAAATTTTTCTCAAAGAGCTGGCTGCTTAATCAGAAATGTTGAGCATAAAGACCATGGTAGGTTTTTTTTTTTTTTACTTCTTGGTGTTTGATATCAGAAAAGCATTTTGCAGCTCTGCAGACGTGCCTATGCTTTCAGTGACTTCACTTGGAAGTGTCCAGCCACACCTGGGGCAAGCTGTAAAGTGCAAGTCAAGATGACAGCATCTTTTGTAAATAAAACAGGATTTCCTGGGATTATGTCTGAACGCTTGGCCCTCTTGGGGAGGGGGAGAAGGTATTTGGTCTCTGACAAAGCCATGAAAAGGCTTTCCGTATTATGTAATTTATAAAGCCACAGGCTATAGTCCAGCCAGCAACCTGCTTCAAATTGAATGATTTGAAGATGTCCATGTGGCTCTGTTCTGTAAATCCAAATCGCTTGGGATACAGTTACATTAAAATATTCAGCCAGTCTAAACCATTTTTCTGTCATTCTCTTTTTGTAAGCAATAAAAAACCATGGTGCAAACCAGCTAGCTACGTGTTACTTGCAGGAACGTGCTATAGGATTACTTTGTGACCTACCTAAGTGCTTTTCCAATGGCTCACAGCTTTCTGGTACATTCTCCATAAAGTTTTCTTCCTGTTTTTGTATTTAAAATTTGTTCTGACTGTCTCAACAGGGGAGAATAAATACATCCTAATGAACAGTATGATGAATATGAAGCTACTTTGGCAAACCAATTTCATTTCCATGAATCTCATTGTTAGTTGAATATATTAAATAATTAGTGTTTGTCCTCCTTGAGGGCAAATGTTTCTCCTGAAATGAAAACCGTATTTTTTGAGTATCATGCTTGGCTCTTGTTAAGTGGCAGTGGACCAGGTAAACCATGCTGTTCTAGTCCTATTTGGGGGTATTTATGTTTCCTAGCATACACTTAAAGCATAATTTCTGCAAATAATGTGTTTAGGTTTAAAATAAGTTTTAGTAAGCAATGTAGCAGCATTTGAGTGGACTGTCAGTGAAGTGCGAGGAGGAAAGAACATGCCATTTTGAATTTGCCCTGTCTGTTGGTGGAATTGGTGTTTGTGGAGTTGGTTCAGTTGTGTTACTGAATCCAATCCCTGCAGCAACTCACAGACCTTTCCATTAGTTGAGACCAATGCATAGTATTTCTGAAATTCTGAGAAGGGGTTTTAGGAAAAACACATTTTAAAGAATAAATCTCACTTGCACCAGTGACTGTGGTTCCAGTGTGTTGTGGCATAGCTGTTAGTATCATGCTGAAGTTCGTGCTGATAGAGATCAGGAGCTAGGAGGTAATCAGTATCTGTAGCATTGCCTATAATATTATTGGAAATCCATCCTCATTAGCATATACACTGTCCAAGTCTAAGCACGGCAGTCAGTTTTGATCTCCTGAGTTTATCCTGCTTCTAAAGTGGAGTGACTGAAGCCCAAAGATGGGGTTCATGTGGTTCTTTGTTTTAAACAGCCATCAGATTTCAGCAAACATTAGAGAGTTTTGGGGTAGGAGACTTACTTTCCCATCTGAGTTGTATCTTTTCTGGCATGGGATAGTAGAGATACAATCTTCTTTTCCAGTGTTGTGGAAGGAAGTATATTTTGGTCAAGATTAGTATTGGCAGGAGATAACATTTGTTTGAGAACTAAGGTGTATTGTTCTAGCACAATATACTGTAATTTAAATCACTCACAATGCAACTTCTTCTGTGGGTCCAGTCTGTAAACTAAACGAGAATCTGGCATTTTGGCTGAGTGCATTCAGTTTCAAAGGACTGAATGTTGCACATAACATCAGCAAGAATTATCATTTTCCTGCATCATACAATTTTCGTAAGTAGTGGCTCTACACTTCTTTCCTTCTCCATCTGAATAATATCTCTGACTTTTTTTTTTTCCTTTGTCACTCTGGAAAAATACTGTAATACTCTCACATTCAGTACTCCTGCCTCAGCTGGTTTCATTGCTATTGCTAGGTGGATGAATGAGTTAGAACTTTTGTCTTCTGAGATAGAAGCTATCTGAGGGTACCTGATGCTCACTGCTGCAGATTATGAAGAAAGGTGAATGAGCTGCTTCTGAGGACTGTGCTAGCAGCCTCCCTTGAACACTGGAGTAAGGACCAAGAGGACATGAAAGGCAGAAGGCAAGAAGAAAGGGAGTTCAGAAGGAAACTGAATGAGGTGGAGTTGCCAGAGGTGTGGTGATATTCAGACCTCCTTCCTCAGTTTCCTAAAGGACTCTGTAGGAAGTGTCTTACGCTGACAAAAGCATATGGTGGAATGGTGATAAAAGGCCTTTGCTTCTGTATCTAGATGTTCACTGAAGGGTATTTTTCTTCTCTGTATGCATCCTGTTTAGCTGTACTGGACTAATCATCGTCAGCCTTGCCCTAAGGGTTTATGCCCTTGCTCACTGTAGGTTTAAACTTGTCTTGGGTACAGGAATGTGATAGCAGAGTACTGTGAATTTGAAGCACATCTGTGGTGTGCAGAAGTCAACATCTGAATGTGGGCTTTGGAGTCAGCAGATGTGCCACGTAGTGTACAGAGAAACTGGCCAGGATCCCTTCTTTTACTCTTGCCTGGGAACGGCTGATCTCACTGCAGAGAAAAGGAGTGCTTGTCTTCCTTCAAGTAAGATGACTGCCACTCAGGCCTGCCTTCCTGGCACAGGACCATGGAAGTCAACTTCTCTTTCATCTTGTGCAAGTAATGATTCTGCTTGTTTGCTTCACTAGCCCATCCTGGCAGAAAGGGAGTAGAAAAGGAGCAAAATAGGCTAAAGAGAGAAGCGCGAAACAAAGATGACTGAGAATGTGCAGTTTTAATGTGAATTTTAATAAAATTCTATGCCTTTCCTAGCATTTAAGAGTAGCATTTGCTAACGTTTCGGTTTTCATGAATGACCTGCAGAACATGACTGCTATGTCTCCTTGTGTACTTCTCAACTGAAAATGCCTCTTTTGAGGAAAGTGTTGTTATGAATGCAGATGCCTTCAGTGTGAAATAATGAATGGTCCTGTTTGCAAAAGGAACTTTCTATCTTCGGTTTTTTGTTTCCTTCTCCTCCAAGTTTTTCAAGTGTAGGTTTCTCTTTCGCACCCATCTGCCGCCGATCTACCTCTTCCATTATCTTTCTTGATGCATCATTCATTTTTAGTGCAACACAATTTAGATCAAGTGATTCACATGTTTCACCTGCTGAATAACCAACACAAGGCAGGAAAGTCTACCCCCTGACTAGTGATTGCTTATTTCCTACTTTGCCTTTTTCAACGTGAGTTTAAGTCCAGTTTTCAATGGAGGGAAAGGAGAGGGGTTATTCAGTGCCACCAAACTGAATGCCACCTCCAGTCAGCTTTTGTGCAGGCTTCTAAGAGTGTTAGAAAACAATATGAAGATACAGAAATCAGCATAATTAGCTACATATAGAGGTTTTCTTCTAGATCTGTAGATCACTATTATAGTCCACATTAACAGGCTGAAAACCTGGGTCTACCTGTTTTTAAACCCAGGCTTAGCAGTGTTTTGTTTGTTTCCTGTGGTGATGTTTGAGGGATTTATTACACATGGCTGCATCATTTGAAAAAGATTCCAAGGCTAAAATGGACCCCATGTGTCATGAAGTCCATGGGCATCTACGTAATGTGGATTGCCCCACATCACTGTTCTGCGCAGTGCATGGTACAATGGAGTTTCTAAGTAATGATTTTGTGACAGTATAAGCTAAGGGAAAACCAAAATCAGAGGACTGGGCAGTGATTCCCAGGTCTTGTGTAAGGAACTGTCCCCAGGCTGTGTCTTGACTCCATTCATGAACCACAAAAAAGGGTTCCACCTTTTCCTCCAAACTCCCAGGCTCCTGAGCTTCCAGAAATAAGAAACTGAAGCGCATAGGCCTGAATGGGATTTCAGTTGTATTGCAATCAGATAGTCAGGAAATCAGGACAAGCTGAGGGAAGCACCCACCCCACAGGCTAGATCTTGAAGCTATATACCTTTTGCAAGAAGAGTTGCCCCTCCAAGTAATTCTGTATTCCAGAAATCGGAAACCTAAGGTACGTTCTGACTGGCACTCAGCAGAGTTTGGGCAGGGTCAGAAGATGGGAGCTGCTGTGCCTTCAGGGAGATGTCTGCGACTCCCAGGGATTCTCTGCTCCCTCTTATGATGTCAGTGGAGGTGCCTGTTGTGCACAGAGGCAATGTGAATTCAATTTTGTGAATTCTCTTTGAGAAGCAGTATGTGGTTTATCTCCAGATTGGTAGGGAAAAAATGTTCTGGCATACCTTTCTGGAAAGGTTGCTGGGCCCTGACCTCCTTTGACCTGATTTAACTGAGGATTTTGTCAAGCTTATTACATGGGATGTTCTTCGGCAGCGCTGAGCGAACAAAGCAGGCTGATCACAAATTATCATTTACACGTGCACAGAATGAAACATAAAAATAGCTCTTTTTCAAAAAATTATTTCCTTTTCAGTGACATATAGTAAGCTTCCTTTAGTAGCCTGTCGTAAACCTCAAGATCTGTATGACAAGTCATCTCAGCTTCCTCAGTTTCATCTGTCCTCCCAGACACATTACTAATGTGAAGTTGAATAATGAAAAAAATGCATATCTGAATACTAATGTGTGGGTTTTTTTAAACTACATCACTGGTTCTATAGATGTGCCTAATTTGTGTCTGCCAACCAAGAATGTCAGCCAATACTTACTGATGCACCTGCTTATCAGAAATATCTTTTACATATTTCCACATAAGTATTTCAGGCAAAAAATATCAGTTACATACACAAAGCATTTGCTTTGGAAGTGCTTAAATATTCATTAAATCAGGGGTGAAAATGAAGAGCAGAAAATAAAATAAAACTTACTTGACCAATGACAATGAAATACTACAGCTTGATTCTCAAACGTCTGTTCTGACTTGATAAAATAAGATATTTTTTATTTTTTACATTTGAATATAAAATACCTAAAACTTCCTGATCTGTTCTAATCTGACAGAAAATAAAATTCATCAACTCTGGGCAGAAATCAGGCTGAAGAGTTTACCTTTTTCGATCCTGCTTAGAGATGAATGTGCAGTAAGTGAGTGTAAACAGTTTGATACCACGGTTACGGGGAGCCAGTGAGTATGAAGCAGTGTTCCAGCAGCAGCACTGCCACTGATGGAAAGAAACAGCTGGATACAACATATACTAAATGCACCATAAAATTGGCAGTAAATAGCATCTATAGGACTGTTTCTGGAACATGCTGGGGAACATCTATCACACATAACAGAAACAAAGTTCTCTGAGTATTAAACCTCAGGTTGTTGGCCTGATAGCTACTTGCAGTATGGCACGTTTCGTGGTGTGAATGAGTGAGACAACAGGATAGGTTACAAAGGAATGAGAGGAGAAAATATGATGTTTTCTCACAGTTTCTAGGCAAAATGTCATTTTTTCGTAACGTCATTCGCTAAGCAAAAAGGCTGTTTCACACTGACAAGAAATATTTCCGACTCCTCAATGAAAAAGAAAAACGATGTAACAGACTTGATTTTTTTTTTTTTTTTTTTTAAGAAGCAGTCTAGAAATTCTCCTGTTTTAGCTCATCACTTCCTTGATGACAAGTATATCTCTGGGCTTAGGACAGTCAGTGAGAAAGCAAATTCCTTGAGTGACATTGTTTATGAGCGATTTTTATTGTTCTCATAAAAATCAAGAGGTGATAATGTCTCCCAGTGACTCCTCTACCATTAACAATCTCCCTTTCTTCGCCCTCACAAGGTTACAGCAAACTGATTGTCATAGAGTTATATTCTTTGTGTCTTAAAAGATGTGAAAATAGGACAACAGGAAGAATGTGAAGTTTTACAGCTAGAATAGCAGTAAGAGTCACTATTTTACAAACTAAATTTAAATAAATGTTCTTGTCCTGTGTTCTAAGGTATGCATCTTTCAGGACTGAAGAGCTCTGAGTTGACAAAGGATTTTATTTTTTTTTTTTTTTTTTTTAAAGTAAAATATTGTGGAAAGATCTGCTGAAGATCCTGTCTCTTAATTAGTTACACAACAGCTGCAAAATACAGGCCTGAGCAGTAACCTTCATATTACTAAGCAGCTATTGACTTTCAAACCTGAGAGAAGGTGAGAGGAAGGAAACATCAAAGAAGAGTTATTTTCCATGTTTGAAAGCTAAAGAGACTACAGACTTTCACTGTTACAAAATGTTATTAGCTATCAAACTGAATAACTTGCTAAATCTATGGAAGAAAAACCACTGGTGACTTAACAGCTCTTGAGTCTTAGGGCTCATTCTAGGGTTGGCTTTAGTTTAGTTACTTAGAAGGTGTCTACATCTGACCTATGGTAACTGCGTACTGTATGTTGACATTGGTGGCATTCTTAAGTGGCAGGAGAGGAGATTAAATAATTAGTGGGCTGCCAAAATTACTAAGACTGATACAGAAGCTGGCTGTTTTCCCTTTACCTCACCTTCTTTTTTCTGACCTCTCACGATTTCTGTTAGGCTGTTTCTCGTTCACATTATAGAAAGAAACAGGTAAAAGATCACTTATGTAAGATCAATTTAAGATCCAAAAGAGATATGGAAACAGGCAATTTCCTCTGAATGAGGCTTATGCATTGCCTTGAGTTGAACTATTGAGTTCAGTCGTTACGTTACCCGTACGATCTGCAAGTGCTGCTGTCAGTGCTCATGTCTGAATCAGCCGTGACCTGTGCTGCCTATTGCCCTGTCAAACAGGTAAGTTGTATGGCAGGGAAATGGAAGTATTGCGAAAGTTAGGACAAGGGCAGGGAATATGGGATACTGATGAACTAGGGCAATTACTGTGGAAGAGATTTTGGGGACATAAGAGCAATCTGACAGTGCCGCAAGAGCTTTAGTTAGTATGATGGGGAGGTAAAATTCTTTTAGCAGCTAAGAGGATAAGCGGAAGACACGAGACCCTTGTGGTAGTAAGGTTCATAGATAAACAGTTCATCTCTGGCAGTGCTGTCTGCATAGCAGCTTGGATCTGCGATACAATTTACTTTTTTGCACGTTTCCCCTCTTAGCCACCCCATCCCCTTTTCTTTTCTCTCCCCCTTCTACTTGACAAACTTCCTCACTTACATCACTGCCAAGGTAGTCATAAGTCAGCTGAGAAACAAGGAATGACTAACTTCCTTCCCCTTGGGACATTAGCACAGGACTGCTATGAAACAGTTAGGTCACCTGTCTTCCCAGCAAGAGAGCAGAAAGTACACAGTGTGATCCAACAACTTCTGTGTGTCTCTTCCGTTTGGAGGAGACACTACAGTGGCTACAGGTCTGGAGTTTTGTATACTCTTGGTGAGTTCAGCTAATTTTTACCTGTAGCCACTTTTTTTCAAGTAAAGTTTTCTCAAGAGCTTCACATTTTCAGGTATCTCTCTAGAACCCCATGTTGTTTCTGAAACACTGCAACACTTCTGAGCTGACAATTGCGAAGAAATTAGTTAGCGGCAGCTCTAAAACAGAACTATATAAAATTATAGAAACAAAATATAATACAGAATCACAAAGGAATTCTAAAGCAAAGGGAAAGGAGGGCTCAGAACGGAGCATGGGACCACAGCAAGGCTGGTAAATGTAAGAAATGTAGGTTGCAGAGTAAGCCTGGCCATGAAACTGCACAGCCCATCTTGGAGATGTCAGTTTGTCATTCTGCTCCAAATTTCACCTAGTCAGGAAAAAGGCGAGTACACTTGTCTTCAGAAATGCGATGTTGCTGATCTAGCTCATCTTTTCAGAGCATTTTGTGATGTTCAGCTAGAGGGCACAGTAGAAATGTAAATGACTGTTTGGGAAGTAGTATAGTTCTCTCATGATCTGTTCTGCTCCTGGGAAAGAGTGCACTGAGGCATCTAAGGGAAAATGGAGTTGCTGTCAGCAGCTGAATGAAACAAAGAAAGAAGAGGATGGCAGAGATGGATGAAGAGAAGAGGGAAGTATGCAAGGTTTAAAGAAAAACATGGGTGAGTGACATCTGCCTGAGAAAAAGAAGTTGGAGATGAATGAGGAAGGGCAGTACCTAAATAGAAGGGGTGTACCTCCCCCAGCAGTACTGTCTACCTGTCCTTGGTGGAATGCAAAGGAGAAGCTGCATTTGAACGCAGAGATGGTGCCAGCCCTTGTCAGAGAGAGAAGGCTCAAAGTTCATCAGCCATTGGCACCGTGTGTGCTCCTTGGCCGACATGCAGCTGATTTGCTCTGAAACAGAAGCAAATTGTTTTACAGCCTTAGGCTGCTCCTATAACACAGTGAACTTGACGTAACTCTGTGATGGCATTGCCAAGCTGGAGCAAACAAGTGAGAGAACTTGTTTTCCTGTCTCTGTAAATTCATCCTTCTTTCCTTCTCCAGTAGAAATGAGATAATTAGAAAATGGGCCTAAACTCCAGCCATCGAGATTCATGTCAGACCTTAAGAAAATTTCCTGAGTGTAAGCCTAGGTGATTTAGAGAGATCACATTTCCTTGACTGGAGGTGTTTTAAGAACATGTTAACAGCATATAAATTAAAAAGAGATTGAAGGCTGGGACTTTAACACCAATGCCACAGGAGGACAAGTCAGTACAAGATCAGGCAGGTGTGGAAGCAAAATCAAAGGGATGTCTGACTGATTAAGAATAAACCACATTAGAAGTGCAAGTGGTGAGAGTCTTACTCATTCAGAGTCAAATAACATAGGGAATATGGTGTTCCTTTCCATCATCTCTTGGGGAGATTTTTGTGACCAGGTTAAGAATAGGAGAAGGGCTAATACGATAGGCTGTGATCATCAGAGGAAAAATAAAAACTGGACTTATCTGGGATAAATGAGAATAAGCACGGGAAAGTCTAGTGGCCAGGGATCTGTAGTTCACTCTTCTATAACATAGGTTTTTGGGTTTTTTTGTGGTTTTTTTTTTTGTTTAATTCATCCTTTGCCTCTGCTGCGGGAAGTGTCTTAACTATAGAAGTAGACTAGCTTATATTTTCATTATATTCCATGGAGGGCTGTGTTGTCAAGGAGCTCTAAAACCTGTGCTTCACATTTTTCAGTATGGAGAACACTTCTGTTTGCTGGGCTGGCAGCTACTGTGTAAGCTTTTCAGTCCTTTTTAATCACTCTGCCTTCTGTAGCAAGCTACTGTGAATTAGTTTTGAGGCTTATTATCCAGGCTCCTTTACCACACTTGAGAAGGAACAAGAGGTACTGAACAAGGCCCCAGAGGCTATCCCCTGCCTAATGAAACTCTACTCTGCCTGTGGAGCCACAGTGCCAAGAGGAGGATGGAGGGGTCACGGCTGGGATGTGTTGTGTTCTGGTTGATAGCACATGAGAACGGATCAGAGCAGCCATGAAGCTGCTTTGTGTGATGCTGGAAGTCAAGTCAGCTCTGAACGATACCAGGAAACAGAAGGATAAGGACGCTGAAAGCTTCCTTTACCCGTGTCCTTCTTGCTTACACAGTCTGCAGTGCTGAAGTCACTGACAAGCAAAAGAGCAGCAACTGGAAAGAGGAAGGAAAAAGTCCGGTATCTCTGCTTTAGGTTGGGATTTCCTCTGATTCCAGGGAATCTGACCTTAAGAAGCATGACAGGACAGAGAGGTAGGGTTCTTCACGAGCAGCAGCCACCCTGATTGACAGAAGGAAATGAGATCCTATGCCCTTGTACTCTAGAGAACGGACATAACTTACCAAGATACTGCAGATTTAGAGTGAAGAGCTGTGTGGCTGAGATGAGGCTATCTTTACTGCCCCTTGCTTGGCAGATGTGGGAGCAAAACAGATCCTCACTTTCACAACAGAAATATAGTTCTTCCCTGTTCTGCCTTGTGGTTGTTGCATGGTGATTGGGAACCTGCTGAGAACAGGTTTTGTTCTCCCTTGTTAACTGAATCATCTTAGTTAAGTGCAACCCAACCTAAACCTCTCCGTAGACTGGGGACAAATGCTACTGTTCCAGGTTTTTACTTCAATAAAACTCCAGGGTTTTGGACTCCTCAAACATGCTAATCCTGGGTTTATTTTTTAATTGTGGTTTTAAACTCACCTGTTCTGATACCTGTTCCTCTATCAAAGTCATGATCACAGGGAAAAGCATGAGAAAAGGAACCAAGGGAGACTTGTTTCTGTGGTCTCAGGGTGTGGTGCAGTTGCTGCCTGGAGCTTTCTCACTGGGTTAAGTATCTTGTGATAGCATGACTCTGGGCTGAAACAGTTATATCTGAACAGGCGAAGATGTGAACATCCTTATGAAGATACAGAGGACAGAGGTGCTCTTGCATCTACAGTGTGTTCTTGCAGCTAGCTGCATCAGTACGAAGCATGCAGAGGGGCACACTAGTTGTGCACAGCTGCACCATGTTCAGCAGCAGAGCATTTGAACAGGAGTAAGGCTTTCACTTTGGTCTCAGTCCTCTCCCTCTCTCCTTGGCAAATGAATAAATCTACGTCATTGCTATTTATGTATTACAAGTGGGTGAGAATTAGCAATTTGGGATTGCTGGTTTGGGTTATTAACTTGGGTTCATAAAAAAGCAGAATAACTGGTGCCAGGGAATCATGCACAAATTACCCCTGAGCTCTCCTGATGAAAGAATGATAAAACCCCAGCAAATATACCAACAGCTTTTGACTATGGTTTTATTATTAACAGTATTGCTAAAAGAAGCAAAAGTGGAAAAAAATGCTTTTGTTGTCTGACTGGACTGCAAATGGGCCTGCAATTCAGGACACATCCTCTAGAGAGTGAATGACGTATTGTAGTTACTATTTTTTGTCACGGTCATTGCTAGCTACTCAAAAGGTACTTCTGGTTCCTCTGTGGAGGAAACAGATCCCACTCTGATAACCTTTTACTGTGGACATCCACTTGGCTTTCACAAAACTAATAACTGGAGATTCATCTTGGTGCTCTGGTAATGAAGCAGTTAAGAAACCTGCAGAAAACCCAAGAGAAATGCACTGATTAAACACTTTAGTTATCTTCTACTATTCTTCTCGCCTGCTCTTTTTCACCTTCTTCCGGCCTTGGCAGTGCATGCTCTTGTGTTTTTTTGAAAAAGCTGGATGGGAAATTAGTAAACACTTTATTTGGTTCAACATATGTTAAGGAAGTGGAAACAGCTGGGGGCCACAGGGAGAATGTGGCTGGCAAGGCAGGTTGTTATTTTTATACAGAGCTGTTCAGTTAGGTCTCTGTGTAGAGATGATATTCCACTCAGCCCAGTTTTATCCCGATGCCTCCTATTTGTCCTCTCGCCTTCGAGCATCTGAAGAACAAGTTGGGCAAAAAGACCAGGAAGCCTGCGTGGATGATCAAGGAGCTCCTGGACCAACTGAAAATGAAGAGGATAGCCTATAGAGGGTGGAAGCGGAGACAGATAGCCTGGGAGGAATACAGAGAAGCTGTACGAGTGACCAGGGATCAGGTGAGGAAGGCTAAAGCCCTGAAGGAATTGAATTTGGCAAGGGATATAAAAAGCAATAAGAAAAGCTTCTATAGGTATGTAGGGGACAAAAGGAAGTCCAAGGAGAATGTAGGCCCCCTCCGGAAGGATACTGGTGCTCTGGTTACCCGCGACATAGAGAAGGCTGAGTTACTCAATGACTTTTTTGCCTCAGTCTTCACTGATAAAGCCTCTTGTCTTACCACCCAAGCTGTGGAAAGAACTAGCAGGGACTGTGAGGATGAACCACCGCCCACTGTACTTGAAGAGCAGGTTCGGGAACATCTGAGGAACTTGAAGGTGCACAAGTCCATGGGACCTGATGAGATCCATCCGCGGGTCCTGAAGGAACTGGCGGATGAAGTTGCCAAGCCACTGGCCATTGTATTTGAGAAGTCGTGGCGGTCTGACGAGGTCCCCGATGACTGGAAGAGAGGGACCATAACCCCCATTTTTAAAAAGGGGAACAAGGAGGACCCGGGCAACTACAGGCCGGTCAGCCTCACCTCTGTGCCTGGCAAGGTCATGGAGCAGATTCTCCTGGGAACCATGCTAAGGCACATGGAGAGCAAGGAGGTGGTGGGTGACAGCCAGCATGGCTTCACCAAAGGCAGATCGTGCCTGACCAACTTGGTGGCCTTTTATGATGGAGTGACAGCATCGGTGGACAAGGGTTGACCAATGGATATCATCTACCTGGACTTGTGCAAAGCTTTTGACACTGTCCCGCACGACATTCTTCTCTCTAAACTAGAGAGGCATGGGTTTGATGGATGGACCACTCAGTGGATAAGGAATTGGCTCAATGGCCGCACTCAGAGAGTAGTGGTCAACGGCTCGATGTCCAAGTGGAGACCGGTCACGAGTGGCGTCCCTCAGGGGTCCGTGTTGGGCCCGGCCCTCTTCAACATCTTTGTCGGTGACGTGGACAGTGGCATGGAGTGCACCCTCAGCAAGTTCGCTGATGACACCAAGCTGTGTGGTGCCGTCGACACGCTGGAAGGGAGGGATGCTATCCAGAGGGACCTCGACAGGCTGGAGAGGTGGGCCCGTGCCAACCTCATGAAGTTCAACCAGGCCAAGTGCAAGGTCCTACATCTGGGTCATGGCAATCCCAGGCACAAATACAGGCTGGGCAGAGAATGGATCGAGAGCAGCCCTGAGGAGAAGGACTTGGGAGTACTGGTGGACGAGAAGCTCAATATGAGCCGGCAATGTGCTCTTGCGGCCCAGAAGGCCAACCGCATCCTGGGCTGCATCAAGAGGAGCGTGGCCAGCAGGTCGAGAGAGGTGATTCTCCCCCTCTATTCTGCCCTCGTGAGACCTCACCTGGAGTACTGCGTCCAGTTCTGGAGCCCCCAACATAAGAAGGACATGGACCAGCTGGAGAGGGTCCAGAGGAGGGCCACGAAGATGATAAGAGGGCTGGAGCACCTTTCCTATGAGGACAGGCTGAAAGAGTTGGGGCTGTTCAGCCTGGAGAAGAGGAGGCTCCGGGGTGACCTTATAGCGGTCTTCCAGTACCTCAAGGGGGCCTACAAGAAAGATGGGGAGAGGCTGTTCAGGAGGGCCTGTTGTGATAGGACAAGGGGTAATGGTTTTAAAATAGATGGAGGTAGATTCAGACTGGATATTAGGAAAAAATTTTTTACCATGAGAGTTGTAGAACACTGGAACAGGTTGCCCAGAGAGGTGGTGGATGCTCCATCCCTGGAGACATTCAAGGCCAGGTTGGACGAGGCCCTGAGCAACCTGATCTAGTTGGAGATATCCCTGTTTGTTGCAGGGGGGTTGGACTAGATGACCTTTGAAGGTCCCTTCCAGCCCTAACCATTCTATGATTCTATGATTCTATGATCTTGTCTTAGCAATTTGCACACCTGCATGTTTACGGCCTGTGATCTACTGCATAACAACGTCTCCTTATCTATCCCTTTCCTCTGCACCTTTCTCTTCCTTTTCCTTTCCTACAGCTGTTGCCTTTGGTGCACACCCCAGCAGATACCTGGGGCGTTGGGAGAGGTCTGGCTCAGCTTTGTCTGTCGCCTTCCCAGCCTTTCCTCTTTCAGGGGGCAAGAGAGCCGAGGGTGAAAGTTGGTCTGAAGGAAGAGAGCCCGTCAACCTCTGCCAAGTTTGAAGACAGAAACCAAGTGCAAGTTGAGAGGAAATTATTAGGAAGGGGAGAGGATGGGATGTTCATGGTGACCAGGAAAACGTCTCACTCAAGTAATTTGCATGAAGTCATAATGAGACAGGACCGTAAACTTCAATTTAATCCATGTATATGTTCTATTCTATATTGTTATCTAAAATTTTATTTATATATTACATTATTATATATTTTAGAGTGATAGGTGAGAGAGCAGAAACTCATAATCACCTGTCTTGTGGCAGGAGAGAGCCCTGCTCTGTTTCCATTAGGAAAACAGAGATCTTAATCTATTAGATGAGAAAAAAGTAATGTAGTATGTGATGCTGTATCAAGGCAAAGAATAACATTATCTCCTCTTTTTTTCCTACACTTTCCCTGTGTGTTTTAAAAATTACCTTCAACTCTGTTGCCACTTATTTCCAGTAATGAATTCAGCCGAGCAGACCGACACGTTTTTGCCTGTCACATGGAGATCTCGCATAACATAGGTTAAGCAAACAGATATTCTGGGGCCTTGATCGTACCAAGGCGTCTCAATACGGCTAGAGAGACCGCTCTTGGTGCTTCTATTCAAACATCAAAGACCAAGGTCACTCTGTTACTTCTTCCTGGTTTGCTAAGGAAAGTGACTTAACTGCAGAGCCCTTATTGCTGTTTTATTGCTGTTGTGTATGAACCCTTATAAATTCCTGGGAGCTGAAAAACACTTCCAAGGAAAACACGGTTCTGATTGTTGGCTTCTGCGCAAGAGTTTTGTAGCCTAATTCCTATGTCAAAGATCACATAAGACTTACTCAGAGACTTATGAGAGTCAGCATGGCAAGACTTAACTTTTTTTGCAGCATTAACTCTGAAACTGGACCTCAGCAGCCTTATGCAGAGAGGAGAAATGAGGCCCAGAGCCACCTTGCTGGCTCTGCTGCCACAGTAGTCTTTAAAACAACCTCAATCCCGATGACCTCCCCGACATAATTTCAAACTGTTTCATTAAGTCTATCACTAACGACATTTCTCAAAATCCATTTTAAGGGCTTCTAATAATTTATTTGTTGAAAGATATTCAGTATGTTTTATGGCCGAGCAATAACGCTGCTATTTTTATGTATTTTAAGTGCAAGACAGAGTGGCCTACTGGTTAAGCAGTACCATTAAATGAATGCAGGAACATTAAACCTAATAGACATGGCAGCTACTTTGTCTGATTATTTCCATTTTTTAAAACACTTTTGAAGTGTTTACTTGTTACGTAATCATCATATGCAATAAAATGCTCCAAGGGCAAAGAGCAAATATGTCAAATTAGTATAATAAATAAATCTAGCGTCAGTTAGTTTGCCATTGTTTTCTCCCCTATCAAGCAGACATAGATCTTAGCCCTGGTTGGTGGACTTTTCTTTTTTTTTCCCAATATTTTATTTAAAGATCCTAGGTTGCAGACATGCTTTTGTCAGTAGTAATATGCCGTTGTTATTGATGCCAACTAATTGCTTCATTCCTACAATCAGGTGTTTTTCATTTTAGAATCCTTTAACTTCCTATCAGTCAGATGGTAAAAAGAAGAGAGAGGTTCTGTAATAAAACATTCAAAGAACAAACAGAGAAAAAAAATCTATTTAAAGTCTAACAATGTAATTCTTGCCTTCTTTTTAGTTCAAAGGGACAAATTACCAGCGGCCTCTGAAAAACCAGAACATGTACAAGACTTCATTACAGCCAAATGCTTCAGGAAATATTGACAGATCTACTTCTGAGGCAGAATTTCCTGCTTCCTGCCTTGATGGATAAAATACTGACACACACAGATTCATCTGTTCACTTTGAATATGTGCTGACAGAAGCAGCCTGACTTTCAGAGCAGTATACACTCCAGGTGTACACACTTGGGATGTCCCTGACTACACAGAGCAAGACTCTTGCATCCTGTTTGGCACTCCTGGGGACTTAGAAGAGGAAATCATAAGCTGTCATGGACTCAAGGTGCCAGGAGTATGAAGGCGACACCCAGCTTTGTGTGTTTGCAGGAGAAGGAGCGTTGCCTTCTTCCAGCGTTCAGACCATTTCTGTCTGGATGAAGAGAAGCTTGCTCAGAGGTTAAAGGGAGTAGTTCAAACCAGTTTCTGTCACTTTCTTCATATTTTTGGTCATTTGTTGCTGTCTGCATTGTCTTGGTACTGTTTCTTGAGGACTAGTTCTTACCACGTGAAAAGCCTTTTTAAGAAAAATCTGTCTATGGCAGCTTAATATACCTGAAAAAGGACTACTTTTTTTTTTTTTTTTTTTTTTTTTTTTTACCAACTGCTCCTAAGAATAACAGCCTGCTTCTTAGTACCAGAAGATTTTGTTTTTTCCTAAATTTGGCATCAGTAGCATTGGCCACACTTACCAGACTGTCTCAGCCCAGGCTGTCACAGCTCCTGGCAGTCACTCCATGCTGGAATGATGGACCTCTTGGTGGAAACCAACTGTTAAAGCTGAAGTGAACAGGAAAGGAGAGAGATCCCTCAGGAACATTTTCTGTCTGTAGGCCTTTGGAAAATCATAATTTATAGGAAGCGATACATTGGCATTTAAGCTGTCTAGACATATGTGCCTACTTTGATTTAATTTTGGTGGGAGTTAGGCTCTGGGGTGCTTTCCAAGTGCCCAAATACTATGAAGAAAAGCTATGATTATCTTTTGGGGGCCATTAAAATAAATAGCCTGTTCAGATATTGCGCTGATGAAGACAGCATAAGAAAAACCAACTAGGCAGACTTTGATAAAGTAATAGACAGTAAATGTAGTTGCATACATCAGGGGATTTAATGCTAGGGGATTATGGTTCTAGTCCTGAGCATGGTGGGAGCGGAAACTTGTGTGAGAAGATGACATTAATGAAGCAGCAAAAGTTTGGTGTATGGCTATGGTTGTTGGCACTTAAAGTACATCCAAGCTATGCCATTCAAAATGCCTAACTTGCAGAAGGTTGCCAGGAAGCACTGCTTTATTTGCAGACATCCTGGGCCAGCTGTTGGCAGACTCTAAAGAAGGAGTAGAGAAAGCAAAAAAAAAGGAGAAGCCTAGATGCAACATATCTTTTGGACTGATGATTCTGTCCTGTTCTGCCTCTGAAACACTGCAAGCTTAAGGAGACTTCAAATAGCTAAAAAGCTGTAATTAGAACCTTCTTTTGAAACATGCATTTGCTTTCCTGATGCTATGCAGGAGAGTTTCTGTTTTCCTGTTGTTTCCTGTGGCATAAACATTTATTTTAAATTTCTTTTGTCATCTGGGTAGATGCCGTCTGGAGGAGACGTGCTTTCATGTGACACTCTTCCTTCCCTCTGCTGTTTTTGTGGTCTCAAAGGCAAATGCAGGATATTCCTCTTCCAGTTCTTTCAGTGCCTCTCCGTATTCCAGTATGTCTGAGCAATCAATCTGCAGTGACGCCAGCATTTCCAAAGAACTGATGTAGTTACCTGAAAAAAATGTAGACTGGCCCTGAATTTCCTAGAAAGGGCTGAAACATTCTTCAAGCTTGTATAGATTACAGAGGATTTGAACAATTACCTAAGTGTTGTAAGTACTGTAATGTAAGCATTATTCAGAAGATAGAAAAATGAGATGAGGATGAACATCAAATTGACTTAACTTATCTAGACCTCTTGAGGTACAGAACAAGCTTGGCAAAACCCTCAGAAGGGTTTTTATCAACTGAGACAGCCTAAATAAAATTGATCCTTTCTCTATGCAGGGCCTGATTCTGTACAATCTCTCAAAGTCCCTTTCCTGCTGTGCTTCTGTGGTACTAAACTGCCTGACTCTCTACTGGCTTAGCAGGTGATATCCTGTATCAACACTAAGAATGGGAAAGATGAGAGAACTTCATCTCTCTTCTTTTTACCAACTGCTGCTGATGTGCACTGATAGTCATACTTAAGATTCTAAGTTGCCTTCAGCACATCATTTCTTTATGGCCACACAGCACTGATTCTGATCCATACTGAGCAATCCAGCCAGTAAGCTATGCTAACAAAGCATTAATGGGAAATGTCTCATAGGTTCATAAACTGGGAACTGCAGAGACCTCATTTTAAAATTAGCACACAGGTGTATTCCTACAAGAAGTGCTTGGCCTGATTTACCACATGACCTAATGACTCATGACCACATGGTTAAAGACTGCTGGATAATCTAGCTTAACTTTTTAATAATTGCAGTAAATCATTTAAGCAGACCTTCAAACAGACAGGTTCAAAGAAAGAGCTGCTTGGTAGAGGCTATTACAGTCTCAGAAAACATAGAAGACTGACAGGAGGAATCCTGTCTCTTGGGATGACTAATAAAGTCCACTTTAGTAAGGATGAATGAGGGCAGTGCTTTCTGAGGGCTGTTATTGATGAAAACACTGAATTGTCCATTCATCGGGACAGAAAAAGGAAGGGAGGGGGCTGCATTACTCTGAAGAAATAGGAAGGAATCATACTGTAACGTTGTGGATGACTGTAAAATTGTTTTGCTTCACAGTGTCCTGTGAAGGAGAGAAGGTAGTGGCAGAAAGGGAGTGTGAATGGTCAGGTCAGTGTAGTGAACAGAAAAAAGGCTGGACAGGTTTTAGATAGATGTACGTATGATCGATTGGAAGACTTATAATAGGAGGGCTAGTTGTCCAGTGATTTGTTACAAATTAATTAACCCCTGTGAGTAATTAACTTCTTTGTACAAAGATCTATATTTCAATAGAAAGAGATGCAGTATGCAAAATAGAGTGGATTTTGCAGTTATCTTTCAGTTGTTTACTTCACTATTGCATGAAGACTGTGATTAGGAGCAAAGTTTTTATTTGGTCTCGGTCAAGGTTTCAGTATATAGCTCCAAACTGTCCTCATTTGCATAGCTTTGGTTGTCAGCAAACCAGCCTGTTTAAGGAAACGTGGCTTCTCCATTCCTCAAGCAGGCTTCACCATATTCTCTTTCTCCTTCTGTCCAGAGTGTTGTCAGCATGTTAGCCTGCCTTCCTGTGAATGGAGGTTTTCTTTGTGTCCGTCCCCATGTACCTAATTTTCTGTCATGGTTAAGTGACCGACATACCACTGAAAGAATTACTGTGGTAGAAATTACATGACTACACAATGTCATGAGTGTAATGAGTTTCACCATCATTCCTGTCACTTCATAACAGGAATAGACCACGCTGGTACCAGTGATACCTCCCATCACTGTCTCTGCGCCAGCACGGCGTGACACTTCCATTTACCAGACTGGAACAGCTGGTGTGGTGGCAAAACAACCATAAATATTAAGGCCTTTTCTTAGGCTCTGGCATTCCCGCAGAGCTTATAGCAACTGTCAGGGGGTTCTGGTCTTTCAGTAGGGTCTGCTTTGAGAGGGGGTAAACATGGTGCTCTGGCAGAGGAGGGCAGGGATTTGGGGGTGCGGATGCAAGCAGAGGGCTGCCTGCCAGTCTGCATGTTGGTGCTACAGCTCAGAGGAGAAGAGGCATCAGAGGCTGAAGTGGAACACGTTACCTAGAGAAGTTGTGGGTGCTCCATCCCTGGAAGCGTTCAAGGCCAGGTTGGATGAGGCTTTGAGCAACCTGGTGCAGTGGAGGGTGTCGCTGCCCATGGCAGGGGGTTTGGAACTAGATGACCTTTCAGGTCCCTTCCAACTCTAACCATTCTATGATTCTATGGTTTGGGTGATTGAGATGTCAGTGGGCTGTTTGGCTGGATGATACCACAGCATCTCCAAGTGAGGCCCCTTCAGCTGGATTAGGTCTGAATATTGACGGGCAAAGCAAGACATGAATTTATAGTGTGGGTGGCAGTGGCTCCTTGATACCTGCCTGGGTACGTATTCTTACTACATGATAAATTTTATCTCTGTTTCAGTGATGATTCACTCTCTCTGAAGATTAACGTACCTCATGTTTACCACAGAGAAGTGGCATGTAGACAAGTAGTTAATGCAAAGTAGCTGGCACTGACGCACTGCTGCTTATAACCTGAAAAACGTGACTTCTCTGATGAAAGAATTAACTTAGCATACTTTGCAGTGCTATATCGGTCGAAAGGTGCCTCTTCCCTTCCTTATGAGACTTCTTTACCAGAAACATTAGGGTATGGTTTTTCAGTGTGGAAGAAGACGCATGAGGAGGGTCATAATAGGTGTCAACAAAATTCAGAGTAGGAAGGAAAAAGTCAACATGAAAAAGTTTTTTCTCTGCTGCTTGCATTACCAAAGGAGGCGAGTGTCTCATGAAGCCATCACGTGGCAGGTTCAAAACAGACAGGAGATAATGTCTTCACAGGCTGCTCCGTGTTTAAGTTATGCAATCCTTGGCTGCAGCGTGTCGTGGGGTCCAGAAGTTCTCAAAGCTTCAGAAATGGGCTGTGAGGGTTCATGGATGAAAAATGCCTTGAGAGTTAACAGGCACAAAGATACCTGCTGCAGTTCAAGGTGTCTGTCATACACAAATCCCTGGAAACTGGGTACGAAATCTTGCAGAATGGTCAGTCTGAGCTTTCCATGCTCTTTTACTCCTCCCTGGTATCCATTGCTAGCCACTGTCAGGCACAGGATGTGGTGCTAAAGGCCATTTTTGATCCACTGTGGCTTTCTTCATGTTCTTAACGGTGTTGTTATATGACACATTTGTACCAACACTACTGCATCTATACTTGGAGAAGATGGGAATATCTTGTACTGTTTTAACTATTGTTAAAGAGACCTATTTTTTCTATGTGGATGAGGCTGCAAGAGGCATTTCAGTACCAGCACATGGGGTGGGAATAGAGCAACGGGCTGAATCAACAGTCTCTCCTAAGCTCTGAAAACAGAAATGCAGTGGGAAATATATTCAAGTACGATCTTTATTAGCAAAATAAAAGTCTTATGTTTAAAGTCCATACAACAAAGAATATCTCTTAGGCAGAATTGCCATTTTAAGAGTTCAATGGCTTATTTTGAGTAAAGAACAATACATGAGGAACACTGGAGACATTCAAATTTGTTATAAGGAGATTTTTATTAGTCTGTAGGTACCAGCTAAGTTAATTTAATTGGGAATTCATTTCCTATTTTCACAGTTGTGCAAATAGGAAGATGAATTTTTCTATTTTTGCTGCTGTTTCTAAAGAGTGATTGGAAATGTTATCGTTTTGGCAGGAGGTCCTAATGGTTTATACACTGCAGGCAACAGGCTGGAAGAAACTTGGATGAAGCTGCTTGCCAACAGAGAAGAGGAGGTCTTCCAGTTGTTTTAGTCACAGAGACACTAGGATGAAGTAAGATATTATCCTTTCTCTTATAGTTAGTGGGCTACAGGTCATTTGTTGACCACGAGGAGAAGGTGAGGAGGATAGTCGCTCAGACTAACCTTCTTGAGTCCTCTGTTGTGATGCAGACAAGAAAAGTGGCAGATAAAGCCTTAGCCATGTGGTTGCTGTCTGGTGGAGTCAGTTGCCTGCTGCATCTGCCTTCAGGCTGGTCAGCAAGACACGTGCAAACTGCAAACAGCAAGTTTGCAGGTTGTTGAATATCTATGTCCATGCTACAAAACAGCTAGGGAGAAAGAAGCCTGGGAGGTTTTCCTGAGGCTCTAGAGCCCTCCACACCTCTCGCCAAAGACTTGCACACCCCCAGCCTGGTGCTGAGGTGTCCTGTGTCCTAATGAGGAACCCATGGAGTCCTAAGGAGAACTTGTGCACCATTGCCAAACCGGCACCCAGCACTTTCCCTGGTACCTCCATCCCTCTACTCTAAACAGCTTCTCTAAATGGCTTCAAGGCCCCTAAACGCCAAGATCCTGGGATGGAATGTCCCAGGAACAGCTTCTAACCACAAGGAAGTGCCTCCATGTCTCAGGCCAATGCTGTTGCTGGTCCCTCTTTGTAACAGGATAGTGAGAATAAGGTTCCACCTCTTTTACCTGAGTAGGCAGTAGAGGAAAAAGAGTTTCCAGAAAAGAGACTGTGAATGCAGCAGTGATATCTGAGGCAGTGAGTTCGAGTGTCTTGTTAGAACACGAGAACCGTAGGGACGTGAAGACTGCACCATGGCGTGTTCAGCTTTCAGTCTTCTCAGAGCCAGACGCCTTGTTTGAAGCTAATGAGAGCTGAACCTATTTGCTCCTGTGCAACACCCACCTCAGCTTAGTGTCCTACTTGTGAGTCTCCTGGTGCTTCTGTTGTTCAAAAAGCTCTGGATGAGAGTATAAGAATCAGGAGAACTAGGGACAGGACAGGGTTGAGGGCTGACAGGGAACTGTGAAAGCAGGGGGAAGGAGGAGAGGGGAGGGTGACATGTTCTCAGCTTCCCTAAATGCAAGCTTGTTATCATAGCCCTGGTGCTAATACAATGATGAGTTTCTCAAACCTTAATGTTTTTCCCTCTCTGTGACTCAGTACATGGGTAGACTTAGCACACAAGTATCTGCATTAACCTTGAGACCATACACTTAGAGCCGTAGAGTGAATTGGTGGTGAAGGAAGGCGAAACAAAATGGCAGTTTCTGGGCAGGAGGCAACCCACAATTAGGAAGGTGCTTGTGTGCCATTCATTATCATGGCTCAAAGCAACCGTGATGGGGTATGTGCAGCCTTGGTACACAAGCCGATTGCACTAAGAAAATATCTGACTGCATGTCGCCAATTTTGACTCCCAGGGGAAACTGACTTCCAAAACATTGTCATTCAGCACAACTCTGAGAGGCTGTACTGGTTTTGCTTGGTAAACATTCCCTTACTTAACAAAAGCTATTAACAGTGAGGAAAGAAAGGCCAGGTATACTTTTGCTGTGAAGTGAAAGCCTGCAGGCAGAATAGCTGATGGTCACTTAAAACCCTATAATTCTGCAAGTAAAGAAAAGAAAACGCACTGAACTGACAGATGCAATGTACTGTTTTCCTTGTCTTCATGCAAAAGGTCAAGCAGAAAAAGAATCTGGAGGTCAGAAATAAATCAGGAACAATAAAAATAGTCCTTAAGACACTGCAGTGTTAACACAGTGCTTTTCTTCCTGTAGCCTGATCTCACTGCAGAGTCAGGAGAAAAAACACTGAGAATGTGCCAAAGCATTAGAAGAAATACAATTGCATTTTGAAGAGCAAGGAAGCAGACTTTGTGGGTAAAGGGCTGTGTCTTTCACCTTTTATCTCTCTGGTGGTCACCCAAGGATCTCCTTTGCAATAATAAAGGGTACCATTTTAAGACCATTTATGTTGCTTGGGAGAGATATTTGTACAGTACCTATGCATTGCTGAGGCAGCTTTAGTCGGGCTGCTATTTATGTAGTGCAATTAAACTATTGGCTTTCTGGTAGCAAACTACCCAAATGAAATAGTCTTGTTTGGGTAAGGGCTATTAAAATGTAAGGTGGCTTATTGACGTACTTCAGGTTTATTGACCTAACCTTCTGAAGTTACCTTTTGTAAGGCAGAAAAGTCCCTCTATGCCTTGCATTCATTTGATAGACTTTTTTCCCTGGTTTGTCAGGGATCCTCCTAGATCAGACCATCTTTTGCTCCCTATTTAGCGAGGAAAGCTTCCCCCTGTAATTGTGCATCTCCAAAGAGATTCAGTTGTTCAGCTGAACCACGCCGTACGGTTTCAGCTTGCAGAGCAAGCTTTTAGCCATCCTTTCTAGAAGGAAGCTCAGGTCAGACATACAGCATTTCATTCTCGGTTTTATGTGAAGAGTTAGGAGCAGCTGTGTTTTTTTCACATATTAGACACACATAATTAGAATAGCTTCTCATGTCACCTTGCTTGTTTATTAATACAGAAAGATTTGTGCATTTACATTGGATGCTTTGATCAGACATAGATTATTTTGTAATGGTTTTCTGTTTGGAGCTAACCTCCAGGAATGAGGAATAGATGGCTGAGACCTGAAAGGTGGCATCAGTGTGAAGAGAGTTTGTCCCTTCATAGCCGTGCCTAGCAAAGATTAAATTAATTGACCTTTTCCTCCTTGACATCCATGGGCCACTCTCCAATCTCTGAGTTTTGACTAGCCTTTTTTTTATCGCCATCCTGCAGATGATATCTGCGTCTGAAACACACTGTGCAATCCAGTCTGCTTTTGACATCCATCTACCTGCACCTCATTCTCCACATGGTTCGTACCTGTTAGCCCTCTGATGGAGAGACTTCTCCTTGAGGTCTCTTCTCTGCTAGAGCCCTTTACCCTTTTCCTTTCTCAAATTCTTGAGATTTTTGGGTTTTTTTCCAATTTCTGTGGTGACAGAGGGCAGTGCTTTTCCATCCTTCAGGTGTTCAGCATTTCTCTGGACCTGGCCAGACAGTTTGTTTCTTCCCTTGCCCTCCCTACCTCACCCCAAAACAACTATTTTTGATAGTTCAGGATGCCTTCTGGCTTCTTGATCATGACTATTGCTTTCCCTGTGAGGCAATGAAAGCTTGTCCTACCTGACCACTGTGAGCAGGCAGGACAAAGTTTTAAGACCTATTCTGAAGAGCTCAATTACAGGAGCTATTTTTTTCTCTCCTCCACCGTCAAGCTTTAGCTCAAGCCAGAAGGGAAATTAATCTCACGGCTCTTAAAACAAATTTGTAATTTTTAAATCATGTTCTTAACACAACAGAGTTTCCAATCCTGTCTTTGTCAGAACGCATGGAAGTGTTCCAGTAGAACCAGGTCTGAGGTGAGTGTCTGTTAGAATCAGAAACCAAAATGCAGCATGAGCTAGAAAGAGATGGTGTCTTAACCGTTTTTTTCCCCAGTTTCCTCTCAGACGGTGCATTCTGCTGTCCTGCATGTGAAACCTTGTATGGCTGTTTTCCTGGAGAAAGTCTGGATGGACAGTAGCTTAGCATTTACTCTATCCTTTAAATTCATGTTTTATCAAATCAATACCTGAAAATAGGTTAAAGAAAATGTGCTTTTACAACTCCAGTTTACCACTAAACCACGGAGGTATGAGGCACATGTGACATGTCCAGAGGCCCAAAGCAGTTCCCATTCTGGAAGACTCAATTGGGAGACTATGGACTATGTGATTAGAAAGATTTTTTTACTTTAAAACATCTGTAATTTTCTCTAAAAAGCTAAACTATGGAACAGCATCAGGCTTGTTAGAATTATTCAGCTCTTATGCAGTCATCTTTCAGCTTAATCTATGAAGGACATGGAGCTGTTGGATTGAGTCCAGAGGAGGGCCACGCAGATGATTCGAGGGCTGGAGAACTTCTCCTATGAAGACAGGCTGAGACAGTTGGGGCTGTTCAGTCTGGAGAACAGAGGGCTCTGGGGTGATCTTATAGCAGTTTTCCAGCACATAAAGGGGCCTACAGGAAAGCTGGACAGGGACTTATTACAAGGGCATGTAGTGATAAGACAAGGGGCAATGGCTTTAAACTGAAAGAGGGGAGATTTAGATTAGATATAAGGAAAAAATTTTTCACATTGAGAGTGGTGAGGCACTGCAACAGGATGCCCCATCCCTGGAAGTGTTCAAGGCCAGGTTGGGTGAGGTGTTAAGCAACCTGGTGTAGTGGAGGGTATTCCTGCCCATGGCAGGTGGGTTGGAACTATATGATCTTTGAGGTCCCTTCCAACCCTAACCATTCTATGATTCTATGAAAGTATTTACTGTTTGGAGTACATACAATTTATACAACACAGTATTGGGACTTCAGGGAAAGGTACTACTGTTTAAAGAGGAAAGGCGAAGCGGGACGTTTTGACGAAGTCAGATGAGGAAAACCAAAGCACAAGTTGGTAGAATTGCCATAAGTCTTATCTTGCAAAAATTGCTAGAGTGAGCTCGTGGCATTCTTTTTATTATTTATTTTCCATGTTGATTATCTTTGCCTTTGCATATATTTACAGTTGGCCTCCTGTGGGGAGAGAGGAGTCACAGACTGAGAAACATAGTTTTGAATGCCTTTCACGTTGCCCATAGACATGCCTGACCAGCACTGCCTGTCCGTTTCGGGGTCAGACCGTTGCCTGCAGCAGCAGCAACAGAGGGGCAGCATAGGAGCAGCCCCTTGGAAAGGAAGGAAGTTATTTCCTTATAACATTTCGTTTGAGAGTTTGACTGTCGCCAAATGGGTTTAATTAATTTTTGACAGTCCTGAAGAATGACACATGCCCGAGGCCCGACCAATTTAACCGTGGAAAGCTGTCAGTGCAGTGGGAAGGCGGACACTGTCAGCATTCCCCAGCAAAGCACATCCTTAGGAGGGCTCACCATCTGTTGTACAGCCAGAGAAGGGTCTTCCCTGCCCAGACAGCCAGCCTGAGGGCCGGGCTCTGCACAGCGGGCATGCTGGCACGTGGGTGAGCCCCGGGCTGGGGGCTGTGTGCGACCCCGCCAGCTCCCCTCCCAGAGCAGGGGTTTGCGGTGTGTGCCTTGGGAGCCCAGAGTCTGTTTGGCATTGGAAGCAAGTTAATGCAAAACACGGTCAGAGTGCTTTCATGTGAGCTCCTGAGGAGAGGCCACGGCGGCTGTGAAGAATACACACAGCCCTGGGTTTGTTTACGAGGAGAAAGGGCTGCTGTGGGAAACGGCCACGTCACTGTTCCTATGGTGTTCTGTACCTTGTTTATAAGGCAAGCACAAACACACTCGCGAGGGCGCATCTCAGGAACTGCAGAGCCTCCTTTTGATCTCCTTCAAAATCTGAAAGGGAGAGAGTCTTTTAAATTCGTACTCCTGTCACTGCTATTCAACTGTTTGAACCTTCCCCACTGCCCCATGTGTGTACTTCTTTCAGCACCAGTAAGTTTCTAGAGCTCATTAGAAACATCACAGGCAATACCAATGTTTGAAATCCATCCTCATTTCTCTGGGTGGATGTTTTACTACAGAAGCTCTCGGAAGTGTGATCATAGGTATGTTTGTAGCAACCTCTGTTGTCTGTGATTTTCCCTCTTTTAATGGTGTGTTCCTAAGTACTATTCCAGGCTCAAAGAAAAAGTCTTTCTGTTCTTGTTTCATAAGAGATTAGTACATTGTGCGAGCCCAGGAGTGTAAGAACTGCTGGCTTCTCTATCCATGCTTTGTGGAATTAATTTACATTTTCAGATTAGTTTTATTCCCTGTAGATATGTCCTGGACTCCTCTATAGTACTTATTTTTGATGACTCCACTAACGCCTACTGCTGAAGGCAGAGATGATCTATTTCAGACTCCTCCACTGAATGAATTTAGCCAACAACCCACTCATGACTCTGGCAGATGTTTCTATTTTCTTTCTTTCTTTCTTTCCTTCAGGCCAGTAAAAACTTTATAAATCTTCCCTCTACCATTCCAGAAATGTGAGAACTTTCCCCTTGACATCTAAAACATTTCACTGATGCAGACTTTGTCTGCATAAGGCAGAACACATTTGTAGATATCGCAGACACCTGAGTTTAAATGAACAAAACCCAACTTTTATTCTTATAAAATGTCAATTCAGATTAGACTAGGCTCCACAAAACTAGGTTTTTCATAAGAATACTTACTCCTGGTGCTCGTATACCCACAATTCAAAAGCTGTCCACTTGATTTTTGTATTGTAGCAAGTCCAAAAGTTTATGGTGGTTGCTCCTGCTGTTTCTATAATAACATGGTGCCTCCTGTCCTTAGTACACACACTAGTAGCCATGAAGTCAATGGACTATTTGTGTTGACCACAGGGAATGTGAGCAAAGGTCTATAGAAAATGCATGAGATTTTACTCCAAAGCAAGCCTAAGGTATGTTCATTTCAATCCTTCCTTTGTCTCCATGTCAAGATATCAGTGCGTTCCTTGGTCTGCTCTCCCATTGAAGAAAACAAGACAGTTGGAAGAAGCTACTGCAGACTCCCTTTTCAAATGTCCTTTAAGGCTTGTCCTGTTTGGTTTGAACTAGAACGCATTCAGATATGTTGATTATTTCCAGGGAAAGAGTGAGGTGAACTGGTTATTGGAGTCCAGTTCCCTCTAGACTAGTGGAAATATTTTTGGAACTAAGTTTTGCTAAGAAGCCAAACATGAAATGGTTATGGAGACTAAATTATCCTTTCACTTTATAATTTATTAGAAACGTCATTGTAAGCAGAGGCTGTTAGAAGCCTTCATGAAGATGAATAATTATGACATGATGGGACATGGCTGAGGAGGAATTTTTGAAATAACGCTCATGTAAATAAATAAAATAGAGATTAGTATTCTAGGGAAAATATGTAAGCACACAAAACTGCAAATGAAGATTGGCACAAGCTTTTGTATTTTTTTTTTAATGTATTGAGAAGTTGTTGGAGTTTTTCCAAAGCAGTAGCATAAGGGTTCTTTTTGTATCATACTAGCTTTGTGTTAATGGTACCTTTATGACAGCCACTAAAAAAGAAAATTCCTGTCAGGCTAATCCTCCTTTTCTATTGTCTTCATAAAGCAGTGAGATGGTGATGTCTCTCTTGTCACTCCCATCTCAGTAGCATTCTTTTTCTTCTGCTCCTCAAAGAGCCTGCAAGTTGTCTATGTACAATTTGCAATATTTGACTCTGAGAATTTGTGTTGTACTTCTTGGTATCTCACATCTACCTGGATATTTTATGCCTTCTGTGCATGCTCTGCAACCATAAATCCCAAATGTTTGCACCAATTAAAGGTTAGCATTAGTGATCTATGGGATGGATTGACTCGGGTCTGGGCTGCGCTAATTGAGAAACAGCCATTAGTGGAAAGCTCACAGAAATGAGAAAGATGATAAACACTTCGACCAAAAAACCACCCCACCTCATCCTCACCCCTACCAAAAGAAAGGAAGAATAACTTGGTTAGGACGACTATAGAGTTTGCTCTTCCCCACAGCCACCATAGTAAAGCATAAGCAAAACAAAAAACTATCCCCCTTTTCTCCTTTTACCCTCTTTGAAAGAAAAGATTTATGCCTATGGCTTTGCTACAGGATTTACTGATAATTCGCATGCAGCAAAATAACATCTAGCTGGAGATGTTTGGGATCTGACTTTTGGATGGACTGAGTACCTGGAACTCAAGGTTTAGTTTGCAACAAGTATGGGAAATGCCTGCTCCTGGACAGGAGGTAGTCAGTTAGAAGCTTTGAAAACCTGCATCGTTGTCCCAGTAATGATGGAAGTAGCAGTAATTCAGGAAAAAGCTGGAACAAGAGTGCCGTTTACTTCTAAAATGCCAAAAGGTGGAAATAATCACTACTAACAAGCAGAGAGGACCATAATGGGATGCAATAGCTGTGTGTGTTTATTGCCTCTTAGCACCTATTTTATTATTAAAATTGCTGTAAGCATTGTGTTTAAATGATCAATTCTCTGTTCATCTTAAGAGCAGACAACCAAAGCTGTGGTGGTCTCTCATGTCTTGTAAGGCATATTCTGCAGGACAACATGTCCACTGGGGGACACCTGGGCAGCTAATAAGCTCTAAATTATCCACTCTAGGCCATCTATCCACGTGTCACGGTCGCCTTAAGTGACCTCTTCAGCAACAGCGTGACTGCTTCCACCTGTAGTGCGTTTTCCTAGGAGTGACTTGCTGAATCTGAAAAAATTTATCCCATGTTGGATTAATGGGAGTTTTGTCTCTGACACCTGTGAGACAAAGTTGAAGTTTTGATGATGTATGAGAAACAGCAACCTGGCTGTATTGACCATTCCTGGCTTTTTGGAACAAATACCTATAGAGGGTATGGGTGTCCTGAATACAAAAAGCAGGTACATAACATGAAAAGTTTCTGCCTCTACTCTGCTGAGAAGAACACTCCTTTAGTGATTTCGTAATTACAAACAATATGTTTATCAACACTAGAAATATGGCCACAGCTTTAATAGCTGCTCAGTTTTTAGGCTGAGTGTTTGTGAATCTCCTAAGCTTCTACAAGGATTTTTTGCATCTGTCTGGCATAAGTAGCTAGTGTTATTCTAGCATTAATATCGTTACTGTAATCCTGTATTATTTGTCTATGTTCTACACAGTCCTGTTCTGCTCCCTAAGGTTTAGACTTTGGCTAGTGTTGCATTCTCATCAGTGAGGGGTGGCTTGTGCATCTGGGTTTTACATCAGGAACACACGCTTTCATTCGTGCGAAACTCATTCAGAAAATTGACCGAACTGCTTTTCAAAAGTGGGACGGTATATTTTTATACCAGTGGAGTGCCAAAGGATTTAAGCTCATATGTCCTTGTTTCTGGTTGAAGGAAAAGATATTAATACAGAGCACATGTGAAATCCTGTCTGTGTCATGAAGAAAATATTTGGACTGCACTGTTTTCAGTGTAAACTACTGAACTTGCAAATACCAGGTTGCATGGGATAGAAGCCAAGGTGATGAAGTCCAAGCAAGATGAGGAAGTACAGAGATGGTAAACACATTATCTTCTTTTAAAGGAAACATGGTGTAAAAATACAGGGTCTTGTCTTCTTTTATTTTGGAAAGAATAAGCTTAGGTTTTCCTGAGACAGGTGGCAAATTCACCAGGGAAAACATCCACAAGAGAGCAGAGGTAGGCCAGAGTATTTAACAAAAGCCTCATTATCTATTGTTCTATATGGTAGAAGGCTAAATACTGGTCCTCTTGAAGTCAGTGGCAAAACTAGTTTTTTCAATGGTCCAGGAGTTTATCCTAGGTATTTTGCTACCATAGTGGTGGTTTCATCCACATGTGTGCAGAGTAGTTTGGTTCAAATTAAGAACTGCTGTTATCAAACTGTAGTTTTGGAAGAAAAATTATTTCTCAGTACGCTTTCTAGATGTAGACTAACATTTGACAGGATACTGCAGGCATTGTTGCAATACCTACAGATCACAGTAAATACAGCAGAAGTATATATAATTAAAATAAATTTTACCTTCACAAATTTAGGTCATCTAAGCACATAGAGCTCAATGAGTACATCAATGGAAACCAAACCAAATGTGTAAATTCACATGCCTATACCAACTGGGAGTACGCCCAATAGGGCAAATGTTGAAAAAACACACTGTTAGGACGGTCCATTTGTTGTAAAACTATGCCAGGTATCAACCATGGTAGATTTCCCTCTAGTTTCCTTCACAAAGAGACTGCCTGCAAAAGGAAAGTGTTTGTTTCAACTTCTTCTATATTGCCTCTATTCTTCTATCTTTGTGTGTCGATTCGACAAGCACTAGTGACTTGCCTTCATCTTTTTCTTTACCACTTTTCAGAACAAGGATGTCCTCAAATAGTTCATTCTCTTCATTCAGAACGTTGATGGCTAACACTGAGAGTAAATCAAGACAGCTGGGGAAATTTGAGGGCTACTGGTATCTCCGACATGTTTTTAGCAGTGCCTTTCATATTTTTGTGATATTTGAGACTTTTAGATCTTTATTAATGTCTTTTATTGATAACTTACAAAGTCCTAATAGTATATCTAGGCTACATTCAAATTCATCCTTACCGAAAGGCAGTTAGAGAAAGCAGGACATGACAAAGTTCTCATTCCTTCCTGAATCACAGCCATGCAGAACACTGAGACTGTTACCATAAAATGATCAAATCACCTCATGCTTCTGGCCCTGCTCTTTTTCTCCAGTTGTTTATAACATTGGTTTCCGTATCAATTGCGATCCTGTCCCTGCTGCATTTTATCGCTGTAGATGCAAAACAGTCTGGGATACTTCAAATGGATAAAGAAATTCAGTGGGAGCCTGGGGAGGAGGAAGAGAGAAAGTAATTAATTCAGAAAATATTTAGAGTTTCGAGGTCAGTTTCAAACCAAAAAATCTAGTTTTACTGTAATATATTTTAAGATATTGTATTAATTCAGATTTTGTTTTCTCGTCTAGCTCTCATTAATGATACGATATATGCAAGTTACAGACACTTGTTTTGCATCTCATTTATTTTTATTATGGTCAGAGGCATAAACTGAGAAATTATTTTTTGGAGATACAGTTTTTTGGGGAGAAATGACTCTTATTGACAGATCTGATTCCATACAAGTTTGATTCATGGAGTCCTTGCACATGTCACTTCTGGCTTTCCATTGCAGTTACCAGGAACTGATTTATAACTCTTAGTTGCTTTTTGAGACAAAGATAGTTATATTTGTTTCAATTTTAAAATAAAACCAAGGTGTCTGTATCCTCGAATATGTTTACCGCCTCAGCTTTGAAGTCATTTAAATGGCAACAGTGCTAGGGAGCATAGTGGAGTGCCAGACAAAAATAAAATACTATTTTGAAAGATCAATAGAGCTTTATAAGCTCAAAAGCATCTATTTAATTCAAACCACACAATGTGTGATTGTGATATCATTAAAACAAATATCCCAAATGAGCCATCCCTCACCCTCCATATCAAAGGGCTGACATCATTTCTGCATATTGTATTGATAGTTTGTGGTATTTGGTACGAAGGTCAGACAAGTAATCAGGGAAAGCAAGCTGTGCTCCAAAACACCACACCAAGTCCCAGCATGAGCTTTTTATTTTCTTTGAATATAAGATCATAAGAAGTGAACTTTTAACCTGTTTTGTCCACCTGTGTTTACTGTAGCTATGGGACCTATTGCTTTCCTATTGCTACTTCATTTATTTAGAGGCAAAACGAGAGACAAAAAGATGGGAAAACTCCTAATAAGGCAGACTGGGCAAAAGGAGTCTATATGTTGTCATCTCACACTGCAATAGCTTCCAAGGAGACTGCTGGTGGTTTGCCTGGCTAATTCTAAACTGTGCTTCCCACTTTAGGGTATGACTCCTACAGCATCAGTTTCATGCTGTAGATGTTGTGGAAAACGGCATTTGCATTGAAGTCAGTGACAGTTAAGCGCATACCCTGCAGAAAACAAACACAAACATTGCTTTCATTGTCTGTTCCTTCCTCTATTATGTACACTAAACTTTTGCTATTGTTTTTTGCTCACAGAGATACCAGGAATATCACTGGAAATTCTGTCTTCCAGCTCTTTGAAGGAAGGACAAGGAATCAGTTTTTTCTTTTTATGTTTTTAATAGTGGAAGAGTACCAAGTCACTTCTCTGAAACTTGTTCCACTATGAAAATAGTCCCGCTGAGAACATAGCATGGCTTTGTTTTGCCATTCCACAGAAAAATCAAGAAGCTGATGAGCAAATGGAAAAACACATTGACAAAAGAGTTTTTTTCTTATAATATCTTGCACATGTTTATGGTTAAAAACATTTGCACAAGATAGGTGTCTTTTGTTAAGGTATGTCCTAAAACAACCCATTCACTGAACAATACGTAGCAGTTGAGCTAAATGCTGTCTGCTTGTTTCACAGTAGCAGCAGAATGCATCTGGCAGGTCTGTAGTACTATTCGCAAAGAAGTGTATGCAAATTTAGGCTCATACGTTTTTCTTTATGGTGAGATAAATTAGTTTCCATTTTAATGCAAATTTCCTGCTTGTTGGCTGTGGAGATCTTCTGTTGTATTTGGAGGCACTGCCTCTTAAGCGCTGGAGAGGCTTTGCATTATTTCCAGAAATCCTGCTGAGATACGTGGGTGTGTGTGAATCAGTCAGAGGCATAAATCAATGCCATTTCTTTTTGTCTTCTCTGTATTTCTTCATTGATTGAAGAAACAATGGGGGAGAAGAGATTTTGGCATCTCTAGTTGCAGTAGTGTATTTCTCAGACTGCTGTTGTTCATACAGCTTTGTATGTAAATGTGTTCATCATTGTGTCTAGCAGACACAAAAACTCCAGTAGACCCATCTCAGTTTGCACTGTGTGGTACAGACCATGAGGGGAAGATGAAGGAAAGTTGCTGTGTTCAATGTAGAATGAGTTCTTTGCTGTTGGAATACTTTATTTTAGGAAGTGGTAGAAGAGAGCAGATAAAAAGAGGGGAGGAATAGAAAGTCTGGCTTTAAAAAATCTGTCAGAAGGATCACCTGTTCATCTAACAGCTCATCTTTTGGAATACCATCCTGGGATATTAGTTCATGTTTCTCCTCCTACTGAAGGGGTTTGAGCAGACCTCAGAGTTGCCATCCCCTCCTAATGTTTCAGAGATGAGAGTCCTTCCCAGGCTGTAGCTGATTCCTGTGTCCTGCCCACTGAAACTGACCCATCAGCACATGAGCAAGAGAGACGTCAATCTTTGCCTGCTACCCTGGGAAGCAGGACTGTCAGGTTCCAATTGCGCTTCCCACTTTGAATACAGTATAGACTAAAAATTCAGGTAACTGTGCCATATACTGAGCCTTTTCTTAAAAGTTAGAAATAAATACATCTTCAAGTTTTCTCAAGCAGAGAAGGGAACCAGACCGAGGTTTTCAGTATCCTCAAGTCAATGAGGGGAAAGAGGTTAATGCGCAGTAGCATGCTCCTGTGATATTCCCTGTCTAGTTTGCAGCCAGGTAAGTGTTGAATGGGAGACCTGGAATGAGAATTTAGAACAATTTATTCCTGCATGCCTTTACCATGTAAAAGTATTTATTTGGTATCATACCTATACTCAATCTCTAATTTAATAATGCTTGTGCCTTTATAATTATCTTTGAGAGCTTTAGTCTACATTCATCTTTGACTGAAATGTTTCTGTAGTCCCCAAAATGTTTGGGAGTGGGAAGTATGATTATGTAAGCTTGGCTTTCTGAAAAAAACAAGAACCTTTGCTTCCACCTCTCTTACTTTTGCTGCTGTAACTCTCCTGTTATTTTTAACAAGCCTCTAGCTCTTTCTGGGGAAAAAAAGTATAAATTTGCCTCTACTGTCCATAGGATTAAAAAAACCCACTCTTTCTTATTTTTAGAAGATTGCTCGTATAGTATTTGAATTCCTGAGTAGTATCACAAGGTGATTATTTCAGCGCAACACATGATTCCTCAGCTTTATTTGAATTTTCTGTTTTGACGAGTCTTCCAACAAATGCAATGTCATTCCTGAAATTTATGTGTATTTTGGTAGAGAGATACTCTTTTTTTTCCTTATCTATTATTAGTAAATAAACAATTTTTGTTTCCTTAAACAAGTTCTACTACAGCTACAATTTTAAGATAATTTGTATTGCTGAAAATTCCCCAAGTGATTAGCAGACTGTATTAGAAACCACTCATCAATACCATCTTTTTGTTGAATGTCTTTGAATTTCAGTAGAGATGCTTTATGTAGACTGGTTCAATGGAATCTGGTTTTGTATTGGCAAAAAATTTGAATGCTGGAAGATATATAAAATTTTTAGCATTAAATAACATTTGAATGACATAACATTTATAATAAACAATGTAATTAAAATGCTAGCTGATCAGTCTGCGCACTATATTTTTGTTCTTGCAAATTTTCTTAGGTTAAGAAGTCTTTTTGGAAGGCGTCTTTTAATCCCTCCACAACTTCATGTTGTTGTTTTTCTATAAATATGAATTTGTTTTGAATACAAGAGTAGATACAGAAACCATCTATCACCTGATTACTTTATATAAAGCTAGATTTAAAAAAAATCTTTGGTTTTGGCAAAATGTGTAGTCCACTCCTTATTGCTCTTATTTTTATTGACATAATTAGTATGAATTTACGTTTTTCCTGCAATTTAAGCTCATAATTTTCCCCAGGCCATGTTGTTTGTTTTGGTTGTTTTTTTTGGTGTTTTGTTGGTTTTTTTTTTAGATTGAACCCTGTGTGCTACAGCAGAGATGGTAGACTTTCCATCATCCCATAGAAACTGGCCCAGAACATGTGGGAGATCTTAGTGTTCGTTTCCTGGTCACATGTTCTCTCTTCTGAATTCTTTTCTATTTTTCATTGACTTTTCTCTCATTAGTAAACATAAAGGATACCATAAAAAGGTCAAACCGAACTTTTGAGCCCATCTTTCTTTTTGTGAGATCAAAATTAGGAAAAATGAATTTGTCCATCCTTAATCAAAAACCTCTTTTAATACCTACATTAATAGCACTAGGACCAAAATAGGTTGGAGAGAGTTTTAATCTGTAAAATGCATTATTGAGTGAAAGAAGCACAGTGAAATGTGGAAATAAACAGAGAAGCAAGAGGAGTTTCTCGTCATTTTGGTTTTGGTAACTGTAGAATTGGCAAAGCTCAGAAAGGCCATAAAGACCTCGTTGTGTATTTCAATCAAGTTTCAGAGCCAGATAGTTATAAGGCAAATTCATTCTCAATATACAGCCTCTGAAACGATGACCACAACATGAAATTAATCAGATGTGACCGAAATGTCAAGACCCTCACAAAGAAATCATTCACTCATCTGGGTTATTTTATCAAGAGATTTTTTTTTTTTTTAGTCCAATAAATACAGGGCATGGAAGGAATTGACTTATTTATAGTTACTTTCTTATTTCATAGTGATAGCGTTTGCCATCCCTCCCATATGCCTGCAGAGCTCCTTAGCTAGGAAACGGATAGAAATTACATGACCTGGGTCATCATACTTGCTACTCAAAAGAAGAAACGGAGAAGGGCTGAAACAAGATCTGAAACCAGTTCTGGTGCTCTGCACTCTCTGTGTAATATGTTACCATTAATTATTTTGCATGCAATGTTGAAATCCATTTAAGCACCGATGTCATCACTGGAAACGCATAAAACCACCATCTTAAGGAGTCTGACACTGGCTGACCAACCCATTAGCTTGTCTCGGACAATGGTCAGTACCAATAGCTTAAGGAAAGAGTTCAAGAAACAGAGCAATGATCTGTTCCTCTTTCCTTTCTTCTAGTGATCAGTGCTGCAGGCATTTCCTCCCCTGATATTGCATCAGGGCAATTGTTTAGTTATCCTCGGTAGACGTTTCTACCATTGACTTCCCTAATCCCGTTTCGAACTTGTTAATACTTTTCATATCCAAACTTAATTTAGCAGAGAGTCATACAGCTCAATTCCGTGTTCTGTGGAAAACTATTCCCTTTGGTTTTATCAGTTTTTAAACCTGCCATTGGATAAATTAATTTGTTTATATGGTGAGAAATAAGGAACAATTGTTCCTTATTCATATTCTCTATCCTAGTTATGATTTTATAAACCTCCTCTCCCTGCACACACAAGTCATCATGGGCAGATGCTGAGCCACACTTGCAGTAATCCTTATCCTCCTTTGGCATTTTCCTAGATCTACTGTATCCTTTTGGAGGCAGTGCCATCAGAATTGTACTAACACACTAGTCAGATGTGAAAAATATGCAAGAATCGAAGGATTCCAGGACATTGAATAATAGGTTTTGAGGCTTGTCTATAGATTTAATGAGTAACTGGTTTGGGAGTTTATATGGTTTTATCTGGAATAGAAGTGGGTTTTTTTCCTCTCTCTTTCTAAATGAGTCCAAGCTGTTTTGCATTTGGACTAAGCAAGCAAGAACTTGCTCCAGAATAGGAATGTCCACTCATAGAGGCAATCTGAAGCAGCTCCCCATTCAAAATTGTCTCCCTATCCTGATATATGTCAATTTTCATCCACCAACAGACCCTCAGACTTTTCTGCATTTCTTTCACAGGAGCACTGTGTGGATTAATTAGTTCACACTGTGGGTTGAAATTAATCAGTGCCAAATTTTAATAACCCTCAACACCAGTTGCTCCTTATCCACACATTGTACATACTATAATTTTCCATTCCTCTGGGATACGCGTCTTCTCATATGGGCTGCATATGTTTCATAAATTAAAATGTGTTGGAGGTTCTCCTTATTCTGGGAAATTTGTGTGATCTGGAAACCGCAAACACAAGTAGGAGTTCAAAAGGTTTTGGTAGAATATAGTCTGCTCTAACAGAGTAGATACACAGGTCAATAAACATCTAAGTAAGGTACCTAAATTGATATAACTACTGTGTGTGCTATTTAGACAGAGTTGAGAGATGAATTGCCTTCTAGAATAGCCTCGCTCTGTTGAAGCATGAATATTCTCCATAGTTTTAACCCAGTAGCAGACAACCATTGTCCATTCACTCCTGCACTAATCTGTAACGAAATATGAACAAGCGAAATGGCAAACCCCACAGGTCTTTCTAGCAATTGACACTTACGGGATAACACTGTATCGTTGGAATTCAAATCATCATAGAACCAAATCTTTTTCTTAAGCCCTTTGTCTAGTGTGCATTTTCAGTTCACTTGAATGGTTTCTTCCGCAGCCTTGATGGGTTTGACTTTTGACTGGTAAGAGTTACAGACACTACAATATAAGCTCATGGAGCTCTTACTAGGTCCAAGGGGTTGGGAAAAAGAGAGCAATGTAGTGGATAATGAATGAGTCAGGAGGGCCACAACAGACCTGGATTTGAGTTCTGACATTGCTGTCATCCTGTAGTACAGACATGGTAATTTTTTACTTCTCCTGATTTTAGCTGATCTGCTGAGCTGTAATGTATTTGCAAAGACAATACAATTCGTTACATATTTGTAGTCTAACACAATGCAATCCTCCTCTCTTGATTGCTAGTCAGATTACCTGCTGCAAACCAAATGACCCAGGGATTTCCTGAACTTGCCTGCACGACATCTTTACCCACTTTGTAATTTCATGGAATTAGTAAAATCAAGCTGTTAGCTTAAGTCAGCAGCAAGCATCCTCTTTAACAGCTGAGGTGAGTGACGCCAGAAGCCCTTACACTTTGACTCTCGTCACGATGTTACTGAACAGCGGTTCCTTGGGCAGCTGTCCTGCCTTATGGCTTGCAGCTGCCAAGATGGAAGAGCCTTGCCCTTGTTCATGCACATGCCACCCTGTCTCTTCCTATTCGTTCATTTCCATGACAAGGGGAGGCTAACCACTAGCCCACCGGGAAATTACTCAGCAGAAGAGCTGGACAGTTTTCTGCTAAGTTAGGGCAGCATTGAGAAGAGTCCAGATGTCAAGCGTGTAGCATGGGACCAGGGCAGGGTGACACTTCCTCTTTGTTGGCCATCGTAGGACACTAGGTTTGTTCGGTTGCCCATGGAACCACAGCTTAGTAAACTGTTAAATTGTCTCCAATTACGTCTTGTGGAACTGGAGCCTAGAAGCTTCTAAAACTCTAGGCTGGCTCAATTTCTGTCTGAATTCTTGCAGTCTGTCCACTTACTGCTTTTACTAGAGGCTTTAGTTCAAAGTATTCTGTCCCCAAGATATCCCTATTAACAGTGACACAGAGTAGTAAACATATTTCACTGATGGAGCGATAACTATCTTCTGTAGGGAGGGAGCAGTCTATTTTGGTATTCTAGGACGCTGATCTTCACTTTACCAACAGACTTTATTTCGTGTAGCTGCATACCATCTGATGAAGGTGAACTAATGGTCAGTTTTAAGTTTACTACTGGGGATTTCGACCTTGCAGCTAAGAGAGGAAAGGACTTGGATTTTTTTCATCATGATCTCATTGAAAATGTCTGAGCATGCCTACAAATCATTAGTGTTCCATAACTCTCACTCCATTAGTGAGATCTTCCAACAAATACAAAAAGCTGCCTGCAGTACTGACACCATGCAGATCTGTTTGGTTGTTTGTTTTTCTTGGTAAACCTGGAGTTTTGTTACAATGTGATGCGTATTTTGGCTTTTGGAATACAGCGAGGAGCACAGGAAATCATATGTGCTGACAAAAGGATTCTGAAGTTTTGTTAGGAGGAAACAATTTCAGAGCCTCCACTAGGAAAACTCCACCCATCTTGATATACGGTGTTTTAACCACTATCTATTTAATAAGAATGACTTGAATATTATGAAGTCTATGCATGTTTTCTTTTAGAACAGTTTTGTAATTCTTATATTCTACCTTTGCTTATACACAAAATTGCATGGATTTCACTAAATTAAAACCACCTCTTTAAATGTTTCTGAAAAAAACTACTGTATTTAGCTTTGCTGTTGAGTTCTGTGTTTTTTCAACATAGACAACTCTTCTGCTATTAACCGAAACTTCAAAGGCATGATAATGATTTCCATAGTATATAGCATGTGAGTCCCTCCCTGTAGCATTCTCTAATAAGCAGAGGGTCTTTCTCGAAGAAACTCAACATGTTTCTTATTAATCTGTTTTTCTTGAAGTGATTTAAAAATGAAGGACAAAGCACTGCCAAGCACAGTGGAACAGAAGATTCACTCTCGTGGGTGAGGGATGGTCAGGAAGGCTGCTGTCTCAGGGCTGGGATTTCCCTTCCGTGCTGTATACGTTTGGCTGGGCCACTGACCATTGTTCCAGGCAATATGCTGTGTTAGTTCCCATGCAAGGTGATTTTTGCCTATGTCCAATTTGCAGAACAAGGTCTTCTCAGAGTAGCCAGGATATTGGCTCATTGTGGCTTCCATGAATAGAGGGGAAATCCATGGCATATGCCAGTAACAAGAAAGTTGAAGGCCCCTCAGTGACTGAAAATGAGACTGAACCCTTGTTGAAGGCACATGAACAGTGAATCTGAGAGTCAAACTTACCATCTCCCTTATCTCCCTCTGTGGAAAAAAACTAACGCTGTCTTGGTCTTCCATGTGGCCTTTTCTTTACGGCACCGTACATCTCCTGCAGTTTTGACATTATGCTGCAAAAGTAGGGAGTGATCTCTTTAACCTGAATAGCAAGGATACTGTCTGATACAGAGTTGTTGTTCCTTAAAATTTTCCTTATTTTACAGTGTCTGATTTATCAAGGAAGCTGTACGAAGCAAGCCACCCCTTCTAAGAGTGCATTTTAAAAATTAAAAAAAAAAAAAGAGGAGAACATCAAGTGGTTTGGGGCTGAGGCTTCTAGAGGAAGGAGTTGTAAGACTGATAACTTCATTTTGCCAATCTGCTGCTATTAAATCTGCTTTGCTTTTTCTTATATTCTTTGCTGTACTCCAAGGATAGAAACCTGTGTGACAGAAATTAAGAAGACAGTAGAGTAATGGACAAATAGTCCAAAACCTTTGGCTTTAGGACATAGTTGGTTCTTTAATCTCAGCTGTAGCCATCTCCTCTCTCTGTCCTCACATGTTAGATAAAGTCTCAGGGGTCACATCTGTCATCTGTTTTTGGGGTGTTGATCTCCTAGGACAAGGAGGTCAAATATATTAAATATAATAAATTGATCCATATAATGGTTGACTAGTGGAGTTCAGTTTATTTAAAAAAATTATTAAGACTAGAAACACTCTCCTTATTTTAAGGATGACACTTCCGTGGAATATAGAAGTCTCCTTACATAAAGGTGGGGCTGCCCCTTGACTCGTTTCCTACTTCCAGATTTCCACTTTAACCATAGCAGGAAGATTATGGTCATGACAAAAGGAAGAGGAAACAGAGTAGAACAGTTAGTAGCAGTAAGTTTTCTCATGTTTAGAAATAGCCTCAGTGTGCGAAAACAATTGTCAGAAGCTTTCACTGATTTCAGTGACGAGTTTTGTTTTCTCAGACCTGACCACCTCCTGTTCACCAGCCTTTACACATGCACCAGTCATGAGTTTGAGTCTCTCAGCATCCCCACGCTGAGCTGTCATTAATAATTCTGCGCTTTGAAAACTGCTTATGGCTCTCTATGGCAGGCAGAACTTAGGCAGCAGGGACCAGCTCTGTTTGAGTTCAGTCCATTGTAAGTACGCTAAAGCTTTTTACTGACATGTATAAAGACAGATAAGAAGAGTAAGTTCTCCCAAACCATTTGCAGCGAGCTGCTGTCAGCCATTCCAGAGAGATAAGTAAGAGAGAGTTAAGTCTGATATCCACTCTCCAAGAGTGGTATGTATACTATTACCTGGCTTCTGAAGTCAGATGCAACTTTTTCATGAAGTTCATGCCTTATAACACCAATACAAGACAGTATGCGAGTTGACTAGTGGGGAAAAGGGTAGTTCCGGATTTAAAACACATAACTAGGAGTCAAGACACCAGTGCTCAAATTCCAGACTGGCTATTACAAACTCATTACATTATGAAATTCAAAGTTACAATTTTCTGTCATTAAATCTCTTCTATGGATGGTGAAAGCTAAACAGCAGTGAAGACACAAACCATTGTGTCACATAGTGAACCATGCTACATGGGGATAAAGTCAGACAATGGAATAATAAACTTTTTGAAATCCCATCTGTTTCACAGTGTTCACCAGTGGGACTGCAACTACACCACAGGATCCTGAATTGCAAGTCCTCATAATTTTAGGGACATGCATCCTAAAGAATGGTACCATTTTTTCACTGCTTTTATTACATCAGTCCAAAACGCTATAATGAATGTCCAGATCAGTTATGCTTTTTCATATCCAGTATGTTTTATAGGCTAGTGCTAAAAATTCTAGCATTTTGGCTTATTACATTTGTATCAGAATGACCGTTGTCCTTCTTTATTCGGGTGCATAAACGTGATTGTATTTCTTTGTTCATATTTTGTATATTTTTGTTGGTGGAATAATAGTTACACTTTGCACAGTTCTGTCCTGCATGAGGAACCATCCATGACTATCTGTGGTCATTACGTGTAAAATGGCAGAAAACAACAGCTTCTTTCAGACTCAAATGTAAAGTAGACAAAAGGCTTAGTTGCAGTCACCTTTGCTGCTTCAGCTGTCTGCGCTAATGGGGGTACGGTGCTTGAGTGCACCTGCTTTTGCTTTTTTACTGAGTTGACTCTTACTGTCTCTCTTTGGTTTTGGGGACTGGGTGGAAGGTTTGCTTTGTCTGCAGAGATTCTGTTTGCTTTCATCTGTAATTAAAAGACCTACATACCACACCCCAGGTCCTGACGAGAGCTGTCTTCCATCAGTGCAGTAGACCCTAGGGACATGTGGAGTTCCTGAATGTCAGACAGGAGAGAGCTGGGAGGGGTTATATCCAATGTAACCTGGTCTGATGTAAAATTTTGGACATGCTGTTACTTTGATTAATGAACAGTTCTGCCCCAAATATTTCTTGGATGTCTACATTACCATTTTCAATTGTGCTAATTCAAACAAACTAGCAATCAATTAACTAGAATTACAGCGTGACCAAAACTGTAGGCTAAACAAAGCCATCGTGAAGAAACTGGCTTTTGGCCCAGTATCTGCTGATGATGGGATATGAAACAGCCTATTGATTCTGCAGCTCTTGAATTCTTTTACAAAAGTAGAAACAATGCTATTTACCTTTTCAAGAGGGGAAAAAAAATCCCATTTTATTCACTATTGCCACTTAGAAAAGGCAAAGTACATTACTGGGCCAATTTTTAGCGGATTGTACAGAAAGAAGTACTTCAAGCACAGTAAGAACACCTCAGGTTAGAGTTATACAAACTTTGAGCAATCATAAAAGAAAGGCAAGAACACTAAATTTTAAACTATATTTGTACATCCACCTGTCAGAAATGTTACGCAAACTTTTTGTGATATTTTCAGCTTTCTAAGCTTCCAGCGCTTCATGTAGAAAGCCATTTGAGAAGACAAAACAGCTCTGTCAAGTTTCTGTGCTGGTGTCTGGCAGTTTATGGCTAGTACTCTGACATCTAGCGCTTTAGGACAGTCCTAAAATGACTGGAGATCTCAGCTTTGACTTAAAAGTTTCTAGTATTCATGGTTGGAGGAAAAAACTGGAAACTGGCACAAAATACACAAATGGCTTAAACAAGAAGACAAGCAACAGCAACTGGAAACACCATTTTCACAAAGCTCTTCATTTTAATTAAACCTCTGTTCTGGGGGAGCAGTTCTGTGGTTTTTCAATACGTGAGGGTTGCTAATACAAAAAGTGTGCAGTAATTGAGAAAGCAACAACCAGTCCAGCTGCATTCCCTGTGCAGAAACTGAGAGGGACAACAAGCCATAAATAGTGGTGTCACCGCCCCTCTTTGCCTCAGTTAAGAAGTATTATTATTCTAAACACAAAACAAGCTATTGCTTAGGCTCCAACTGAAAGTTTCAAAGCCTCATAAATCTGCCAGGTCAAAGCCAATTTTCACTGGAATTTTGGAAGTAACTTCTTTTCTTGAGAGAAATATCCAGGGCTAATTTTAATTTCCTTTTACTACTTGCTCTAGCAGCATTGTCCAAAACCAAAGTGTTCTTCAAATGACATAATATGAATTTTCCTCTGGCTAACCTCATTCTATAGATGCCTTTAATTTAGCACTAGCCTACTATAGCAAACACAAGAGCACATCTGCAATGAGTATATATCCCCCTTTAGCCTGGAGATGCTGAGAACTGTCTTCAGGCAGAGATTGACTCGACGAGTGACTGCACATTAATTACAGATGGGCTTTAGGCAGAACAGTGCTGCCTAAGCTGTTGTCTGTGAGATCTCAGTCAAGGCAGGTACATAACCTGCACGGAGCTGATTCCTGAAAGGGGTCATTTGGAGTGGCGAACTGGCAGGATGCAGCATGATGCCCAGCGGCACGGATCATTTGGTGCCATGAAACAAAAGCAGGGCTTGCTGCAAAGTCTGTGTGGAGCAGGGAGGGGCTTGTGCGACAAAAGATTTGGAAATTGCAGGTGTTAAGGAGGGTTGCTGGCTTCAAAATACGAAAAGGAAGGGTTTTATTACTTGTTTTAATAAAAAGGAAAGTAATTCCATGAGGGCTCAGCAGACAGCGGCAGCACTCGGGAAAGTCTACTCAAAAGGAAGGATGTGTGTATGTGCTCTCTCTCTATTCGCCCTTTTGAGAGTATTTTTTGTGTTCTAGTTTTTCTGCTCTGGAGTATTTTCTTCGGTGGAAAGACCAGCCTTCTAGAAAGGGATATGGAGCAGATTAGAAATGATTTTTTTTCCCCTCCCTTTTCTTAGCCTGTTTTTCTTCCGTCAGTACCTTCCTGCTACAATACTTAAATGTCTTCCTTCATGCATTAAGTGTGTTCTACATAGAAAACTTCCTTGCAGCATAGTGTTTTCTAGACTCAGTATTTTATCTTTGTAGTACATGGTGCTGTATGTTTGCTACTATGCCAAAGAAGCAAGATGGATAGTGTAAGAAAAAATCTGAGCTCTCTTTCTTCCTGGGGTTGTTTATTCCATTTTCATGGTTACTTCTGAAATTCCATTCTACTTCTAAGCAAACAAATTTGGCCCAGAGCACCAATGAATGCAATGATAGAATAGTCATGATCAGTTTAAGATACCAACAAAGAACTTAAAAAATGAGGAAGGCGGCAAAAAGGTAGGTTGTAGAGTGAGAGAGATTGCTCAAGATATTTGATGTTGTGGGACAATCTTTTCCTTTTTTTTTTTTTTCAGTTGTTAATTCTTTTTCCCCAGACAGGAACAACTGACTTTAACAAGCATTTGGCTTAATGTGTTTTGGGGAAGCATATAATAGGTTCATAGTCTCAGTCTGTCAAAACACATGGTCCTGAGCCTGAAGAAAGGCAGCACAAAAGTGGGATTTTTTTAATGAGCAGAAAAAAAAGATAGAAAAAAAGGACTGCTTTAGTTCAAGCAATTAAGGTAGAAAAGACAAATGTTCTGCCTCTATTGTGGATTTAAATAAAGACATTTCTTTGCTTGTTAACTACTGTCAAAAGGGACCTCATTCTGAGAAACATGCTGAAAAAGTGTTTCTTTGTCTACCATGTACATCAGCTGTATGGTAGACAAAGAAAGAGCTCTGTGACTCACTTGTTTTTACACAAAGAAGCAAATAACAGTGTCTGCGTCTATAAGTATTTCTTTCCAGTGAATCAGTTTTGTGTTGTACCAGTCCATAAGATTCAGAAAAATAATTGTAATATCTGTTGGCCATAACAACATGTTGTAGTTAAACCAGACCTTCCCTCTGCAGGTAAAACCCCCCAAATTTACAGGCTTGCCAGCCTTGTTTAGCTTTTTTTCCCTATTATGTCAGCCCTGGGACTCTGTTGTGCCCCTGGCTGTCCCTGCACTTTTGGATTTGTTCCTCTACCAGGATCTCTCTTAACCTTATTAACCTGCACTTTTATTAAGAGGAGATCTGTGCAGCAGTGTGCAACACTGATGTGGTTGTCTTTTGGGAAGCACAGCTGTGAGGGCCTTCCTCCAGGACAAGCAAACCACATAGTTGTTGAGTATCAAAGCAAACTTAGCCTCCAGGCACAAGCACTCTTGTATTTTTTGCCTAGATCAACTAAGATGTCTTGTGCAACCTGTAGCAGTGTCTTGTAGGTGAAAAGAAATGTGCAGCTGGAGGGGTATCATAGCTTTTTCCAGCAGTATTTGTGTCAATAAACCAGCCTGAAACTTTGTTTATAGCCTTGGCAAAGCTATCACAGGCTGAATAAGTTACAGCAGCAAAACTATCTGCTCACCAGTAGAGGATCTTAACATTACAAACTTTTCCTCTAAACCTCATGAGGCTTAACAAGAATTACTTTATCTAGTAGTAAAATATATAGATTTTAACAGACCCTAGAGCATGGTTTTACTCTTCCCAATGCTTTGTAGAAAGAAAGTGAGATGTTCTGTCTTCTAGGTCCTTCTCTCAGCTTTTTTCCAGTTGCTGCTGCTAACGGCTCAATCTGCATGGAGGAGTCTGTGGTCCTTTGCTGGAAGCCAGCACAAGTCAGTGGAGCTCAGGAATATTGCCCCCTTCCAGTGTCTCTCTCAGTATACTTTTCAGGGTGGCTGCCTCTCTCGTTTAGCCAGTCATGTGTGGTTATAATCCCATCAAATAATTCATCAAGAATGCAATTCCACAGCACAGTTTACGAATCCATCCAGATTAGTATTTTTATCTGTTTCAAATTTGTGGAACCTTGTAGAGTGAATAAGTCTATCAAAGTACACCTCCTTTTCTCAGTTATCTTTCAAGGTCTCCTAAAAGTAGAGCGTAGGTTGAAGATCACCAATCTAGGAAGAAAAGACCTCCTTTTCAGTTGAAATCTAAGCTACATTTATCTAAAGGTTCAAGACACACTCAACACCGCTTAGATTGTAAATTCTCTGGTGTAGAGATCGTCTTTTCATTTTCTACGAGTGCTGCTTTCAGTGCGTTGGTCACTGTGCCTTGTGAGCATTATCGCAGTGTAAATAATAAATGGCGCTGTTATCTGAGGTCCTTCAAAAATATCACTCTCTAAGTAAGTTTCTGATCACTGGATTTGGAATATTTGGGAATTATTACTATTAGTTGCCCAGAACCAGGATGTGCTTCATAATGGTTGGTAGACTAGAGGTATTAGGTAAACATGGTCATAGCTGACTGAATTTGTGTGGTTGCACCCTAACTTGTACAGCTTTCATGAGAGGAGATGCCAAGACTGAAAGAAAACATGTGAGTTTCATGGAACACAATTACAATTGTTTATTCACTTATTAGCCAGTCCTGAAATGACTCACAACACAGCTGCTTAGATTTACAGGCAGTTAACAGATGTAAGCGTTTGTTGGCTTTTTTGTTCAGTCAAAATGATGTAGTGGGACACTGTTCTGGGCCAGATGTATCATAAAGTTGAAGGCTTGAGGAAATGGAACAGACTTTTGTCTTTCTTGCATCAGTTGCTTTGTATGTGGCTAGGAAAAAAGATATTCTGAAGGTGATTTTATCTGCCACATCTTGAGACAGCACAATAATGAACTAGTATTCAGTGAAAGTTGGGTGGTGGTGTCTCTGGGATGCTCTGAAAACTCTGGGAGTCTCTGATCTGCTTTTCCAAAGACTCTAATTTTTGAATCTCCAATTTTTGGTAACTCTTGCATCTGCAATAATAATACAGTGTGCTGGCTGCTTGACTGGTGGAATTCTTCTTTCAAAACATTGAAAATTGATATTCAGTTATGCCTTAGAATTATCGGGAACTTTTTCTGTTACATTAACATTCAAATTTCATACTTTTTTTATATAGGTAATTGCTTTGTGACCAGAGATAGAATAACCAATATAGGCCGTGTCATTCCACAAGTACTCACAAGATGCTGCAATAAATTGCTCTTTCTAAATGATGTTGTTTCTGGTTTTAATTTTGGGTTGTTCTCCTGTATCAGCCTTCTATTCTAACCTTCTACATTAAATAAATTAACATCACATATCATCACAAACTGCTGGCTATAACACTTTAGGAGTTTTTTGTTGATGTTTTGCTTTTTCCCCCCTCACTTTCTTCTTCTATTTTTCTTCTTTATTTCTTTGTTTCACTGAGATCTCTCTTCTGCACTCAACTTTCCTTGTCTGAGTTTGAGGTACTGCCTTTGTTCTGCCTTCTGTTTAAAGTACTTTGCATTTTTACTTTGCTATATGCAACTATTAAAGAATCAAAAGAATCTGTCTGTACTGTAGGCAGCAAGATCTATAAAAACTGTAAGAGATTCTCTATCTTTTTGCCAATGACAGATCTTCATTTTAGGGCTTACATCCTTCTTTTGGACAGGTACTGACTGAGGTCAACGCAAGTTCCCATTTAGGGGTTAACAGCCTTGATCATTACAACTCCTGATAAAGCTTTGGGACTTCCTTTTCCACTGCCTTGTCTGCACTCATGTAGATATGTGCAGAATAAAACCAGAGCAGGTTTGTTAAATCTTTGTTCTGTCTTGATAGCACCTGATATATCGCCTTCCCCTGACCAGTCTGCAGTGGCTGAGCGTGAGTTGTTCAGTGTAATTTAAACTTGCCTGAGGGCTGTGATGAATTATGCCTGCTGCCCGTGACCTCTTTGGCTTTTGCCACTCCTAGAATTTACTAAGAGATAGGAAAGTCTTTCCTCAAGATAGCTCTTTACTGCGCTAGTAGCTTAGGACAGCACAGGATGCAGCTTTGATGAGGATTGGGATGGCTGAACAGTGGCACAGCGGTTATCTGATGGATGATTGGCAATGCATGCTGTATTAGACAGCGATACAGCAAAGGAGATTACAGCCCTCTTAGCTCCCTCTTGTGAATCTGCCCCTCGGGATCGTCTCCGATCCATGCCCAGAGCACTGCCCTCACAAACCGCCTGCTCTGGGGTCGTCACTCTGATGGCAGCAAACCAGACTAAACGCAAGGAAGAATCTTGGGACAGTTGTGCTTGAGAGAAATACTCTAGGGACTGGTTGGTGATCTTGGAGCAGTTAGCCAGGGGCTGAATTTAGTTTATTGCCTAAAAAAATGCATAGTTATTACTCATTGCTCAGATGGTAGTTTAAAACAATTAGTCTAAGTATCGTGGAGCATTGTGCTTTAAAAGGCACAGCTGAAAGCAGAGAACCACAAGATTTTCATGTAAGTAGCAAAAGTTCTTTTAATAACATAGATGAGCCAGAAGAAACCAGTGGTTATACGTTTGAAAGAGTTTCCTTTAAGTTAAAGTGGATTCCTGTAATCAGCTGAGCTCATCTGCCATCTGAGCAACCTGTATTAGCAGTGTTGAAAAGTAACTCTTAGTTGCTGCTTAAAGCAACTCTGACATAGCCTTTGTTGTGCTCTTAACACCTCAGATTTCATCCCGCCTTTTTGCACATGTGGACTCACCACAAAGCATGCAGCAAGAAAAAACCCTTTTAAAGGGCATGATCTTGCAGCCCCTAAATTAAACACACAAACCAAAGGCCTCCTTGTGACATGTCTTGATACTCTTTTTCTGAATCATCAATTTAAGCTAAAAAGAGGCAGCTGAGTTTTGAGAAACAAGCATCTTCTGTATGCCCAGTAAGTCTCTCTGCTGTGTGAGCAACTGAACAAAGAGGGAATGGTTTGGATCTTGCTCTAGCTTTATTTTGAGTGCCTTTGGATGTCCTGTTGAGAAAAAAGGGGTAAGCATCCTGCATAGGTTGCAATGGTTCATCCTTACCTTGTGGCTTTGATATGAGGAGTACGGAACTAGTGGTGACCTTCTTCCAGAGTGTGGCGACTGAAGGCTGTCCTTGTCCACAAGGTTGAAATTAACTGCTCAGTTCTAGCCTTATAGCCTAAAATACTCCAAATAAAATTTCAATGGGAAGAAGATAAGCCCTTGTATGACTGAGCATGTTTTTCATTTGTAAGGGTGTAGATGCAAATGTTTTCAGGAATAAGCCAGCAGAAAAACTTTCTGAAGAACAGATGGGAAATGTAGAAGGCTATTATCTACCACGATGCTTAAGAAAGCATAATGAAGTGGAGGTCGTGCTTAAGGACCAAGACTTGTAAGGAATTTGGGACCTGAGCTGACAAGATAATTGCGCTAGCTTTTGCCTTTACCAGAAGTCTATTTTGTGAAAACTGCAGTTGGTCTGTGTGCTTTTTTTATGAAATACAGTTGCATTTGTGGAGGATCCAAGCAGTGCTGCCATATGGAAACACAAATGATCTCAAAGATGTTTACTTCTGCACGAAAACATTGCCAGACAAAGAAGGAAACAAACTCTCTCTCTAGAAAGATTAAGTTCAGTCAATTGCTTCTGCACAGTCTCTTGTTCTTTTCTCATCTTGATGGTCTTCATACTTGTAACTTCTAAACTTCATCATCTTACTCCATTCTTTGTGTTCACTATTTGTTTCCCAAGGCAAGTTGCATGCAAAGTCATCTTGTGCCTAAAGTACTTCCACTTAAACTTTATAGTGAGATTTGGGAGTAAGACGTTTTAACTTTGTAGTCTGTGATTAAAAGTTTTAGCAGCTGTTGCTGAAAAAACTTAAATATGCTTTCAATTTTCTTCACACAGGTATCTCATCAACTTGGAGGTAACTGAATACTTACAGGACCCAGGCATAAAGTGGGTATGATAGCATTCTATTTGATATTAATGATTTTACTGGAACATATAGTTACTGGAATGGTTGTGTACTCCTTGGCATTAGTCTACATGAAAGAGTATGTTCTATCAAACAGGGGCATAGCTCTAAAAAACCCACACTTAATAATATTGATTTGCAAAGCAAATGAGTGTACCTTTGCCTGCCAGTTAAATTGTATCGTGGGTGGAAAAATTAATTTGGATGCTAGGCAGGAGCACATTGCAGGTTTGTTTGTTTGTTTGTTTGTTTTTTAATTTAGTTTAGCTGGGGAGTGCACAGGTTAAGATTACATCCATTTTCCCTGCCTTACACCCTTGTGCATGGCATGGATGCAGCTGCTTGCTTCTACAGATTCTTCCCCTCACTGAACAATCAAATCTGGGATGTGTCTTTTTGTCTTTTAAGTGTGCTTGTGAGTGTCTTTAAGAGTAGCAGTTTTCTGCTATCGTAGGGGCAGGCTTTTTTTCCCCAGGTTGTAACTCAGAACATATAAACTTGTGTTTCTCTTCAAGCGAATGCTGAAATTGATAATCAGTCAGCAAAACTGAAGTGACACATATTTCTGTACGTTTAAATGGATTGCTTACAGTTTTGCTGAGTCACAGCCAAAATGAGAAAAACATTAACATGGTGACTGGTGCAATTCAGTCCTGGTGATATAAAGAAATGCTATGATGTTTGAGATCATATGTATATGCACAAACCTATTGGTAGACTAGTTGATACAAGCAGATGACTTAGAAGAAAGGAAAATCTCGAAGGGGAAAATGATGTTAAGTTATAGATCCCCAACCATAGTAAGAAAACCACTTTCAAGTGGTACATGAAGGCAAGTCCTGACCACTGATGTGGAAGACACCAACTCATCAGTAGTGTTAAGTTCCTGACTGCAGGGGCAGCAGGAGGGACAGAGGTGAAGAGCTGACAGATGGAGCTGGATCCCACCTTATGTGAGAGGGGAAGGCAGAGCTCCTACTGCGTGAGGATATGAGAGATGATGTGAGAGCGAGTAGAAAAAGACGTGTGCTGAAAAAGATGGAGGCGAAGGCTTGTCCCTTGCCTGCGCACAGGAGCGCTGCCGAGGGCGACTGAGCAAGCTGTTTGGGAGCCTCCACAACATGCGGTGCTCTCGCTTGTGCCACAGGCTTTCCCGTGCACAGGCAACACCCAGGCGAAACGTTCATCTGCCTGCAGACTTCTTGTCACTTGTGCCCTGTCATCAATAGCCACCTGGATTACCTTTGGAGATAAGGGTTCCCACGGTTTGTCCATGCAGCTAATTCCTCCAAAAATGAGTGGTTCTTCAGATACACTGTTTTGTATTACAGTGTTGTAAAGCTCGACCTTTAAACCTCTATCATTCTTTCTGCAACAATGATCGTACTCTATCAGTCAGTTGACATAAAACTGAAGGTATTTGGTCAGTCCACTGGAACGCTATTTTTAGCACAAGCAAACAGAAACCAGACTGGCTCATGATCAGTCCTTTGGGGGAAGGGAGGTAGAAGGATGAAGAGAGAGGAAGAGACTTCTCCTCTTGAAGATTTTTCCTGTTAGTCACAGCACTGAGGAAAAACAAACTCCATATGGAACACATCATGTAAGGCCTTTAAAACATATTTGCAGAGACTGTACAGTTTCTTAAAGGAACTTGGAACACTCTGTGATTTGGGGGTTTTGTTCTTATATTTCCCATTTGGGGAAGTGCGTGCATTTTCATTTGTTTTAATTTGGCCCGAGTTAAATGCATCAACCAGTAGTTTGTTTTATTATCATCTTTGAAAGATCTATGCATAAAGGAAAAACATTCCCTGATTCCCCCAATGGGAAAGAGTTACAAATGCTTCTCTCCCAGCAGTTTCATTAGAGAGGTTTTTGCTGCCCTTTTTTTTTTCTTTTCCAATTGGCATGCAAATGAAGGCCAATTTTTTGTCCCCAGCACAAGGCCAGACTGTAGTGTGCTGAGGCAAGGATGTGTGCTCAGTCGGATGCTGAATTCAAACATGGAGTAGCCATGCAGCGCAGGTCATGACCAGTGGACTGGGTTCAGTGGAACTACCAGTTACATCTGAAATTACTTGTCCTTTCCTCGTTTCCCCCATCGAGTGACTCTGTAGAACACCATTCCAGAATATTAACTGTGGAGTCCAGCCTTCTGTGGTCTACCTTTCCTACCTGATAGGACAATGATGGCTCACAAGGAAGGAGAAGTGGAGCAGGACTTACCCATTGGTGATAACTATGCTGTAATTCTGCAATGTGAATGTGTTATGCATAAGAATGGCTGTCATTAAAACACTTGAAGGTGTTTTTTTTTCTTTAGTTGAGAAGCTAATATAGTCCCACCTAATAAATGCAAACCTTCTGTTTGAAACGTGGCCAAAATTAATTCATAAATGTGTTAATCTTCTAAAATTCAGCACTGGACTGAAACACATCCAGTGTGCATGTTGGGAAAGAGCTCTGGGCTTTTGAAGTAATGATACAGAGACAAACCCTGCCATAGTTTGTGCCTTTTTTTTTTTTTTTCTCCTTTAAGGATTACCAGTGAGAACAGGTAAGATGAGGGCAAACACTGAAACTTCCTGCTTTTCTGAATAACTGCTCTAATTACTGGTTTTGACATCTTAAAACTATGAGCTATTCTAACTTCCCGAATTTCCTCGTATTCCACGTGCTCTATATTAGCATGAGTAGAGGGAGAAACTATGTTACAGAACAAAAGCAATAGAGCTTTCCTGAATATGAGGTATGGAACAAGGTTTTACAGGAACCCAAGGATTTTGTTAGGGCTCAGAAGAATAAGGACCACTGAACACGTACGAAGAATTCAGGCTTTATTTAGCCAGTCTCTCTCTTTGTGCGTTGTACAACATTAAAAAAAAAATAAAAAGTAACTTTAAACTCACCTTTACAAAGAAGATGGCCAGGCAGACCGCCAGGAGGCAGGTGTAATCTCTAAAACCTCTTGGAATTTGATTTTTATGGACTGTGTTACAGGGTGGACCTGCCCTCTCCGCATTTCGGCATTCGTACTCATTTACAGAAACTCTCACCGTTTAATACCAACGTTGTGCGTTAGATCATTGAACTAAAAACCTGCGGTGGCGGAGAGGAGCCGGTGGAGAGCCCGGCGAGGTGGGGATGTGGCTCCGGCTCCCAGGCGGGCGGCGAGGCGGTGCCCTGACAGCAGAGGGAGGGCGGGAAAACCGAGTGCCTCCTCCCTGCCCGAAAACAGTAGCTGACTTTTTTTCTTTTTTTTTTTTCTTCTTTATTTTTCCTCCCTTTTCCTCCCTTCTTCCCAGGGCTGTAATCCGACTGCTCTCTTTGGCTCGGCTCCAGCGACAAGTCCGAGTGGTTAATCTCTCTTTCCCCCCCTTTCCCAGCCTCCGGGGGAGGAGGAGGAGGAGGAGGAGGAGAAGGGGAGCGGAGTCAGCTGCAGCCCGGGGCCGGGCCGGGCCTCCCTGGGGAGGGGCTGAGGCAGCGGCTCGGCTGCGGGAGCTGCATGGAGGAGGGGAGTTCCGCAGACTCCCCTGCCCGGACGGGAGGAGGAAGTTTGGAGATTAAGCCACTGCCCGGAGCCCGAGAGCACGGAGGGAGCCGGGGCGCGGCCGCGAGCGCTACGAGGGGGAAGCCCGGCGCCGCCGCTGAACGCCTTACGGGGGGACACGGATAACCTGCCGCACCCCCGCGCCTGGATTTTAAACGGGAGGAGGAGCGGGTGTGCGAGGGCAGAGGACGGCGAGAGGCGGCTGCTGCTGCTGCCGCCGCCGGTGAGCGCGGGGGCTTTGTTCGCGCGGGGCGCGCCGGGGAGGGGGCGGCGGCGGCGGCGGCTCCCGGCTCGGCCCGGGGGAGGTGGGTGGTCGGTGAGGGACCCGGTGCCCTACAGCCCGCTGAAACCACCGGGGCGGGGCACGGCGGGCTCAGCTCCCGGCCCCCGGGGGTCTGCCGCGGAGAGGGCGTGTTGTGCCCGCAGCCTTTGTGCGAGCCCCGCTGCCCCCTGCTCCGCGCCCCGGCGCTGGCAGCCGGCGGCAGCAGGCACCGTGCCCCGGGCTTTCACCACGGCTCCGGCAGCGACCGGCTGCTGTTCGCTTTGCCCACCGAAGTGCTTTGTGTTTGGCCGCTCCGCCGGAGCGAAGGGGCAGCCTGTGCGCGCCGGGGCTGCGCCGTGCCGGCCGCACGCCGGGCTTAGCCGAGGTCCGGAGAGTCCGTCGTGTCTTTTCGGGGAGGGATGGAAGGTGTTGCTTTTAATGCACGGTAAGATTGCACGGCGTGTCAGGTTTTGTGCAGGTGCTTTAGTAAACCTGGGTTTTCTGGAAAACTCTGTTCCAAAAAAAAAAAAAAAACCACCAACAACCCAACCCTCAAGTTTTGGTGTTTTAAAGTAATGTTAATTGGGTTGTGGTAAATGCGGCCTAAAGAGGGTTAAAATTATGATCGATCTTATCGTTAAGAATCAGGGATGTTTATTCTGGGGAGGAAAGAAGAGGGAGAGGCAGTCGGGGCAGAGCAGCCTCCTGCCCTCCTGGGGCACCCTGGGTGCGTTCCCCCAGCTCCTGCCCGTGCCTTTTCCCTGGTTTGCGGGATGAGCGTCCCACTCCTTGTTGCTCTCCTTGAACGAGAAGCCCTTCAGAGCTCATCGTTCTGTTCGCGGTAACAGACCTGAGACACTTGTTTCCTCCTTTCTTCACAAGCCACAGTGCTCCAGGTACGAGGGAAAAGGACCTGAAGCAAACTTAGCTGTACGTTCAGCTGGCTTCTAATACGGTCTCTCTTCAGTTGGCTTTTTTCCTCCTTTAATTATTAATTGGCAGGCTGAGAAACAGCTGTGGCCTTGCTTTTTTCTTTTAATGTTTGCTGGTACTTCACTGATTTAATAACGCTGCCTAGAGAACCCGATGACTTATAGGTGTTTTGAAAGCTGTGTAATAAGAGCCTACTAATAGTCGTCTTCTGCTACTGTTTCATTCTTGGAGGGAACAATCTTTGCTGCTGGAGAGTTGCGGTTCAAATTTCCACAAGCGTTTGTTGCCCGTGCCTCTAGCTAAATTTATAAAGGAATCCTGTTCGCATGTACAAAGCTAAATCTGGCTGTAGCAAGTCCTGGCTGTGCAATTCACTGTGGTTGGCGAGGCACAATATATAGCTTCCTTGAGATTTATTTTTAAAGTTTTTTCTTAGTGTGTGCGGCACGTAGTTGTCATAATTTTGGGAACTCTTTACCAATGTGTGTGTGCTTTGGGATGAAAATATAAAGAGTTATGCTAAGGTTAGAAAATGTATTAATAGGATGCTTGTTTTGAAAATATGAGACGGCAGTTTGAGATCAGCCTCTTAATGAATATTGGTATTGTTCTCAGGTCTGTGCAGATGCTTCGCTATTAAACTTTGACTCTCTACTTCTACTCTGTGTTCTCAGATGGCAAACTAGAAATGATGCAGAGCGCTCCGATAAAAGGTTCTCTTTTGAATATGTTCGTTTACAGGAATGCTGGCTTGTTTTCACAGACCTAGAGAGCCCTAGGTAAACAACGTCGACCTGTGGCCATATGACTGAGTGCATCCCTGCAAAGGCATGTTATGGTTCTAAGGCTAGGTGTTAATGTGTCATTCTTGTTGTTCTATGTATGATTTTTAAAAAAAAGAAGAAGAAAAAATAGCTGTGTAGTCAAATTCGTTTGTAACTTAGAGTCTTCATAACATCTCACAAAGATGGTATGGACTTGATTTTTGAGTGAGGGTAGATGTTTGGAATGCGCAGCTTTGGAAATCTTCAAGTAGTGAACTTAGTTTGTGGCAGCTCTCATGATTTTGGGACATCTGCTAATGTGTTCTATTTCTTCCTTGGGCAGGATGTGAGAATACAGGTTAACTGTCCAAAGGCATACTTTGAGTCTAAAATGGTTGATTCCGAGGCCTTGGTATAAACTGTGTCCAGTAGAAAAGGTTTGGAGCTAAGAAACTGAGCTCTTGATACCTTCCTGTGTGATGTGGGTTTTTTTGTGGGGTGTTTTTCGTTTGGATTTGGGGTTTTGTGTGTTGTTTTTTTTTTTAATGGGGTTGCATTGTGATTTTTGTTGTTGTTTGAGGTTTTTTTTTAAATTTTAATTTAAACCTTTGTTGTGACCTAAAAGGTTAAAGCTAGAAGGAAAGTGAAAATATCTTGTTAGTGGTTTCATAAGTAATTTAGGCAAGTCATGAGTTTGTGATACTTTTTGCTACTGTTATCTGTGTAGGCTGGTATGGTTGAACCTTTCACTGGTGCAATTTTTCATGTGGCACAGATATTAGTATTTTTACTAAGTCATTTGAAGCAGTGTGCATATTTGAAAGCCTCCTCATGTGCGTTTGTTTGGATTACCATATATTTGTTGTCCTCTACCTTTCCTATGCTTGTGATTTCTTGGCTCCAATTCAGGAAAGGCTTTTTAAGCCCTGCTAACTAGGTAGGGTTATAGCAACTGATGAAGACACATACTTGAAGTAGTGCTTTATGACTTTTGAATGCAAATTCTGCAGTGCTGATCTGTAATTGTGGTAGTGGCTTCTGTCATTTTATTGCACTGAAACGATTATTGGTAACAGGGATAGCCAAAGCTCTGTGATGGATAGCATCACTCCTACAACTTGTAGGCTCTGGTGAATACTTTCGAGATCAACCCAAAGACGGGGCTAACAAGAACACAGTTATAAAATCTGCTGTTAGTAATTTTGAAGAATACTTCCACAGATTAGCCTGAGATAATGCTATTAAAAAAGGTTTTATACAGAGGTATCTCTAAAATTTAAGTGTGCCCTTTGTATTTAAAAAAGAACAACCCCAAACCAAAACAAGTCCTGGAGAAGGATACTACAAAATATACGAAGTCTGAACAGACAGGTTTTTTTTGGTTTATGTATTTTTTTTTTAAAGAAGTCCCGAATAACAATCTTTTAACAGATATTTAGCACACTTGTTAAAGTATGCCAGAGACTCATTCAACTGCTGGTTTTTATTTATTTATTTATTTATTTGTTCCCCTTGTGCTTGGTTGTCACTCCAACAGCTGCTGAACACCACTAAGTCTCTCCCCAGCCAAGCCAGAGCTGCAGTTCTGGGCCTTCGGAACATGAGGTTGTGAAGGAGAGAGGCACTAGGTTGCTGGGTGGCAGCTGGAGATGATGTTTGGCACAGCCCTGTCATGTACCTCACGTCCATAGGGTCAGATGTGCTGGATCAGGAAGTAACTGAAACATCCCATCTGGTGATAAAGGGTGCCATTTGCAGGACTCTGAGTAGAAGCGTTTCTCAGATCAGACATATATAAAGCTGTGGCAGTTACAAGTTAGTACAAAGGAATTAATCTGATGTGCATTCCCTTTTGTATTCAGTCATGTGTTGAGATGGATGATTGCTGTGTTCAAGAAACACATTTTATTGACAAGTTAAATTAGCTATGGCTTTAAGTTACTTTGCTGTAAATTTATTGGAGGCCAAATGTCATGCACGGATACTTAGCTAGAATATCATAGAATCATAGAACATGTACAATATACAATACATCATATACATATACATCATATACAATAGAAGATAGAATAATGGTGTATGAAAAAATGCAAGCTAGTAATGTAATGTCTACTGAAGACATTTGGAGTAGTTGTGATTATATATGGTGGTCCTCTTATAATGAGCCAGAATTTTTGCTTGTGAGGATAATGAAGATCACTTACCACTACTTACTCTAAACAGCATTTTGGTTTTGTAGTGTTAAGAGGGAGGGGGGAAAACAAAAAGAAAAAAGAATTATTGCAGCCTTCAGGAAAGTCTGTGGCAGAAAGACTTGCAGAGATGTTGTTGAATGGTTAGTTTTGAGAACCTACATTACTGTGTACACTGAAAAAGTTTTAGTTTGTAGGACTGGCAATGAGGAAAAAGTGGAAGAAAACATTATTTTTGTAAAATGAGAATGCAGAGGACATGGAACCTATAGTTCTTTTCCCTGCCCTTTTTTAAAAGTGCTTTTCGAAGCATTTCTAATAGCTGTTCCTTTAGTAGTTGATTAAGCTTCTCTTTCTGGGAGACTAACCAAAACCGCCTAAGGAGTTGTGCTGCATCACCAATCCCAAACAGTGTCCTCCCCATCCCAATCATGGCTCAGACTTCCCAAACTTGTGTGTTTGGTTTATTAACCATTAATCTTGTAATATTTTTCAGTTCCTTTTGGTTTTTAAGCCTATTAAAGTAATATTTTCCAGTTCTTTCATTGTAGCTGTAATGCACAGAAACTTCTTTTTCAAAAGAAGAGCTGAGATTCCCTCGAGATGTCATGGCTCCAAGACTTGGTGCTTTAGAAAAACATTACGCATCAGACTGAGTGGGTGGAACCACAAAACTGAGGGGAGAACAGGAGCAGAGCGAGTCAAGAGGTAAAGTCAGCCTTAGGTACATCACCAGTGCAGTGGCAACAGTTATGATTGGAAGTACGGGAACCTTTTATATACGTGGTTAAGAATACAAGGGATAAACATGAACTAATTAAATAATAACTTAAAATACCAGCAAAGGCTGTTTTTATTAATTCAATTTCCAAAGGAGCATGTGACAAACTATCTCATAGTGTTAAAAGTTTCTCAAGTCTCTTTAAGGATCTAAATCATAGAATCATTGAATGGTTGGAAGAGACCTTAAAGATTATCTAGTGCAAGCCCCCTGCCATGGACAGGGACGCCTTCCCCTAGATCCGGTTGCTCAAAGCCTCATCCAGCCTGGCCTTGAATGCTTCCAGGGATTGTGCATCCACAACTCCTCTGGACAACCTATTCCAGTGCCTCACTGTGAAGAATTTCTTCCTTAGATCTAATCCAGATCTCCCCTCTTTCAGTTTAAATCCATTGCCCCTTGTCTTATCACTACATGCCCTTGCAAAAATGATTTTTTTAGTTGTGGTGGTTGTATCAAATAGGTCTGTCTAGTCTGATTCACCAAAAGTTGAGTTTATATGAACTTGGGCTGAAATATATTTAACTGCAAATTTGATTACAAGTGCAGGGAAAGCAAGGAGCCTAGTCAGGGTAGACTGAGGAAGGAAATGGAGGGAAAAGCTACTGATACTTAACGAGGAAGCCTGAAAGAAGCAGCTGTCCAAGCTGCTCCAAGTTACAAGCTACTTAAAACCACCGTCAGCTTCAGACTGAGGCGCCTTCTGAAGGACCTGAATATGGGGTGGTCACTGCCTGTGTTCTTGCTAATTGTCATGCAGAGCATTGCTGTGAAAATGCAAAGCAAGGTGTTGGTTTCAAAATTTGTCTACAAGAGAGACTTGATGCAGTCAACTTGTTTCCTTCCTTCCTCGGCATGAGCTCCACTAGGCCTGCTTCCTACTCCTCTACAGGACCACGGCTGGTTATGCTAGTGGAAGTTCCACATGTGTTTTTTATAAGTGTAGTGAGCAGGTATAGCTTGGGCTGGCAGCTGTTTCCCGTGCAAACTTGTGACTGGAGTGGTGCTAATTATCTTTGAATCCTCGAAGTCTTGCTTGCCTGCTCTGTCATTGCGTTTCAGACTGCAAGTGGTGCCAAGCCTCTTCCCGTAAGTGTGCGTTCTGTAGAAACTTGCATGTGAGCCCTGCCCAGATGTTTTAAAACCTAACTTAATGAATGTTAACATCGAAATATTTGAACATTCATATCCATTCAGACGTTTCAGGATCGCACCTCAGGCATTAGTATCATGCAGCTAGCTAGTGTTTTCTGCTGATGGGATGCATGCGTCCCCTTGCTGGAAGTACGGAGCAGAGGTAAAAAGGGTGTCACCGGAACAGCAGTTGAATCACCTGCTCAGTGGCTTACTCAGAGCTGTTGTAGATAAAACCTTGATACCTAGCTCAGGAAGGAGAAGGCTGTGTGGGTTGCCCTGAGGAACACTGTCAGGGACAGGGTGATGGCCAGCTTCCTTTCACGGTCACGGTTGACATCTTTCAGCATTGTCAACTGGGTGTGGGCTTCAAGGTCAGCTTCTGCCTGTAATTGGCCCACATGAGCAGTCTCTATCTCCTAGATTTAGTGCATAGGCTCTAGCGCTTGTACTTTATCCCATGCTTCCGCTTGTGTTAGGTGGAGTTATCCATAAACAAAGGCAAGTTTTCCTTGCTAACCTCCTGTAAACTCTGCTTTGCTAAAGCATTTACGAAAGTTTACCCCCCGCATGTCCCCTCTAAGATTAGATAAAGTGTCTGCTGCAACTTTGTTGTGATTTCAATATCAACTTGCTGTTTTTCTTTTTTTGCTTTTTTTTCTGTATTTGCGTTGCCTATCTGTAGTTGAGGTCCTAATGCATTTCAGAAATACAGTGGCAGAACTACTTGCCTTCTGCTGCTGCCACTGATTTGTGGTACTTCAGTCTAAAGTACTAACATCATGCTTCATATCCTTGATACCTGATATGAAAGAAAAATTGTAGTTCCTTCTTTTTAAAGAATTTTGAAAATGGATGGATGAAATGAAGAACTGCTTATTATGCAAGTCTGTAATCTTTATCGCTTCAGTATGCACAAAGCTTTTCACTTGCTGTTTAAACTGCAACCAAGTTAATATCAGCAGAAATGTCATTTTAGTTTGCAAGCAGGTTTGGTGCTGCTGAGATTAGCAGGCTTCACAGTCAAGTGTTTGTGAAGCTTTGTCACTGTTTACTTTCCAATTCCTTCTCATTATCCTGATAACATACCTTGTGCGGACCTTAGTGTCTGAGTGATGTCATCATAGACTTCAGCCTGTTGCATAAACTCTTGATTTCTTTGAAGAATCAGCCGGCTTAGGCTATTTGGATGGTAGACAAAGATGTTTTTAGCAATGAATCGTTATTGGATTTGGAGAGACAGCTTGTCTTTGTTCATATGCTACCAGCAAATGAAGTTTGTAATCTCTCCTTTCTGTCAGTCTTCTCTGATAATTGTCAGTTTTTCTCATGTTAGATGAGTCTGAAGTCATAAATCTCTGATTTGCTCTATCTTGGTCATTTTGTGCTCCTGCTGCCTTGAGGACTTTCCTGTCTCTGTCCTGCAGGCAGATGAGCCCACTTGCCGCACTCCTCGCTGGATGTAGCCTTTTGCAATCCTTGCGTTACTGCGTTGGTTATGCTGTGAAGTCTCTTATGTCTTGTGATAGGAGGGTATCATCTCCAGTATCTTCTCCTGAGCTTGAACTCATTTAACTTTGTGAGTTTTTCCCAGATTTCCAGGGGAAAGCCGTTAACTTCTCTTCTGAACATCTACCTGCAGCACCAAGTATCAGGTGCAGTGTAGGCTTTTTGGTAAGCCACTGCAGAATTTTGTGGTCTGTTAAGTGAGAGATAGTAAGTAATTCCAGAGAGCATCAATAACCATTTAATCTCCAAGGTTTCTTTCTGATTTATAGGGCAATATCTTGGCATGCTTCTGTTCCTCTGTTGCTTTAGATGACATTGTTCCTAAACTGGTATCAGAGATACCTGTATGCTGGAAGAGTCAGTGCTAGGCAAATTTTTCAGTTGAAAAGGACCAGGCTTGCTGCAGACCTTTACTTCAGGAATCACTTTTCTCTTTCATAAAGTTTCCCAGAAACTGGGGAAATGCAGAATAGAGCATCAAGAAAACCCCATCCTTCTCTTTGCGTGAAGGACACAGTGGTCTGCCAAGGCGTGAGCCATGCTGAGCAGAATTTAGAGCTGATGTCCTGCATGGTGACTCAGCCTGGTGATGTCCATTACTGCAACTTGCACTTTGCCTCTTTGTCTGCAGTGTCACTCCCTTCCGGTAGCGTGGCCTGTGACCCACAGGCGTGGTTCCTCGGTCACGGCTGTACATGCCAACAACGTCCCTCGAGTTCTGCAGTCTCACAGCTTGAGCCATCCTTCTGCTCCCCTGCACAGTGCAGATTCAAAAGAAACCATGCTGAAGAGGTTCTTCCTGCAACTCTGCAGCAGAGGGTCCTGCCAATGAACCACCACTGTTATTGAACGCACGCAACGGATTTGCCTCTTGCACCCCTCACGCCTCTCCAAAGCAGTTTCTTCATCCAAAGTGCAGCGTAGGATGCAAATTCCCACGAGGACAAAGCAAAGCAGAACAAGCATTTTTCTTCTGCCCCTTGTCGGTGAAGCTTTGATGTGATGGGACCTGTGATATGCACAGGTAGGGTATGGAGGAAAAAGGATTTCTTCTGCATGCCGCTCCACGCTGTATGGATAGAATAGGAGCTGTGTCTACTTTTCAAGGAAGAATTATGGAAAAACAAAACCACCACTATCTGGTTTGCTGTCTTCAGGAGAAAATCTGGTCATCAGTCTTTGTCACTGAAGATCTGTTGCTTTCTAGACTTTTTCTCTCCAGAGAACAGTGCTTCCGTACATACCTGGTGCATTCATCTGCCCACCATGGCTATGTGCATCATGCAGCTATTCAGGCCTCCAGAGGGATATGGGTGCCAGGGCCATCTGAATGCCTCTTCATTGCCGCTGTCTTGCAGTGATGAGGAGTCTGCCCACTATATGGTTCTTTTTTTCCTTTTGCTCTTCTTGAAATCAATGCCTGTGCTGCGTGAAGAGTCGTTTTTGGTTTTAATAGAGGATCCGTGATGCCTGTCTCCTGCCAATTTCAGAAAAACATACTGGGTTGGTTTCTCTTATTTGTTAGTTATAAACCCTGAGTCATATCAGGAGGTGATTAGTTCTGGTACCCGAGTCAGAGTTACTTGTCCTATGCCCATACTTGCCCAACGCTGACTTCTTTCCTGGAGACAGTTTGAGGTCATTCCAGGGATGGTCTGGAGGAGTTCTGGCAAAGATTCACTCTTAGTTGTTGACCTTCTCATGCAACTCAGCCTTCATGTTGTTCACTGTTGTGAATGGGTAGAGTGAAGGAAACTCTAGGAGCTCTGCATGTACTTATCCTATGAAATTAGCTTAGTATGTCTGGGAAAGTGCTCAACTGATTGCATGTGGAATAATCATTCCACATAATGATCACAATAATCATATGATTCCTTGGGACACAGCACATCATCTGTCTGTTCAGGACAGTTATGTCATGCAATGAGAAGGTCCTGCAGTATGTGGCCTTCCCTTGGTGTTGTAATAGGCAAGCTACTCTCCTCGGCCAGAAAAGTCATGCTTTAAGTACTAGCACATAACTCAGTAAAAATCATGTCAAATAAATTCTTTAGTCCTTGTCGCTGGTGATTTAACCTACACAGTGGTTTGCTGTCTAACATATGTGAACTTTTAAGAATTTTATCCTCAGCTTTTCTTAGAGGTTCAGTATGTGGAATTGTTTGGCAAGAGTATTTATTTTGAAATACTACAGTGTACATTGACACCATTTTATTATGTTGAATACACAATACAGTCCGAGTTGTATGGATGTGAGATGTGAGTTGGTGTGGTTGGGGACCAGATAAGAGCAGGGATGACAATGAATGGAACAAATTTCTTGATACCCTACTAGTAATTTAAGCAGATTCCCACTTGTAAGCTTGTGGAACACAATTATACGTAGTTGGGTGGCTGTGACTTATTTTGTGGGTTTTTTTTTTTTTCCCCCTAGCAGAAGCAGGGTAGGGAAATTCTTAAAAAGCAGAGATTTCAAAATTCAAACCTATGGTTTGAGGGAACCATTTTATTGGAGTAAAGTGATAAAGACAGCCTTTCACTCAACATCTCAGTCCAGGACCATTAGTGGGAGCACAGAAGGGTTGTGTGTCACTTACACTTTTTAGGAAAACTGACGTAAAGATGATCTCAAAGGCTCCTAAGAGAATAGCATAAAGCACCTGTCCTGTTTCTGAAGATTATTTTGGTTGCCTCCTATGCAGAGTATACCCAAAAGCAGAACCTTGATTTTACTGAGTTTTGGAAGATAGTTTTCAAGTTTCTGGGCTTTTCATTAAACATAACAGTGAAATCCCCAGGTATCAGAATGTTTTTCTTAAGACAACCAGTCATTATGGTTCGAGTCAACTTAAATATCTGAACGTAGATTTCTTTGAGGTTTTTACTTCTTAAACTGCCACTTGCTTGGTGCTTTAATCCTATATGTTTTCTAAAAGTGATTAAGAACGTAAAACTTTTTTATTGATAATTGTGATACGCTTCTAGAATAACTGAGGCTATTTTAAAACATGCAAACTTTTAGAAGGTGAAATAGAAATTATAGGACAAATGACAGTATATTGGTTAATCAATTTCTTTAAGCAGACACGCACGTGTTTTCTTTGTGATAGTGTTTCTAGTGCAAAAGTGTGCAATATTCCTACATTGATGTTTAAGAAATAAACCATCTATTCAGCTGAATTAGTCAAAAAATACACAGGATGAAAAATTCATTTTCCTGACAGATTGTTCTGTTATCTAGTATGATAATACCAAGATCTGTAGAAAACTTTCTTGAAAAAGTCAAAGAAAGTTGATAGAAGAACATTCTGTAGCATCCAGTAGCTTGTGCTTTAGTTGATTTGGATGTGACTGTAGGACCTTGTCTGAAATCATCCATCCCAAGGCTTTGAAAGGCTTTTAGGTGCTCTGGGAGTTAGAGAATATCTCTCAGCCTTGGGCCAATAATTTTACTCTGGGACTAAGAAGCTGTTACTGGTGAAACTCCTATCATACAAGAGTGCCCCTATAAAAAGTTTAGGCTTCTTCAGGATTGTCTGGTTTCCTGATTTTCATTTGTTTTTATATATATATATATATACACACACACACACATATTATTTATATATATACAGACATACATGTGTATATATACATACACACGTATACACATGTTGCCAGTCTGTCTCTTTCTAGAAACAACTTTCTCTAGCAGTTGAAATGGAGTCCTTTTGCCTCTAGAGGATCTGAGACTAAGGAAACTTGCATGGACTAAATGGAAAGTAGGATGGTAATTACAGCTCACTTTGTATTTTTATTTTACGTAATTTACAATCTGAGGCACAGTCAGGTGGTTGGGCATTTGAATGTCACAACTGTTACAGTCTAATCACAGGAACCTGGTCAGACTACTCACGTATTTCCTTTTTCAGATTCATAGAAATGTTAGTGGAGGCTGTTCTATGTATTCAGTTATGAACAGAAGAAAGCCTGAACGCAGTAAATAATTGTCACTCAGTGATAACAAAAGGGGAAGAATTGTCTTGTAGTGTTGATTTATTACTGTAAATTTAGCAACTGGATGAGGGAAAATGTATCATTATTTAATTTAAAAAAAAAAAAAAATCTCTCAGATGAAGTAGTTTTTGTATTTAAGATATCTGTAGATGACCATTACGCCACATTAGCAAGGCTGAATTGATTGTATTACTGTCGAAACTGAAACTTGCCCAACATTTTTAAAACGGATTTTTGAAATATAAAATCTTGCCTGTTTATGATTTGGTTCCCCTAGACCAAATTAACTCGGACGCTCAGCAGGGACTCTATTTATTCTGGCGTAGGAACAAGCATGGGGGAGAGCTTCCTGGTCTCAAAAAACTGGTGATGGTAAGAGGCCTCTGCAGTGTTCCCAGCCAGCTGAATGCCTGAGGTATTTTGCCATACAGGAAATCAATTACAGCTGAATGTGCACTGTTTCCACTCCAAGTATATAAACAGGCCTTATGGTGATATAAAAAAAAATAATAAAAAAAATCCAGTCTTGCATTCAATAGCTTCTTGAAAGTTCGGAGGAAGAACATTTGATGTTTGATTTTTGTGGATTCTTTGCTGTCACTTTTGGCTGAGTTCGTAGCACAGAAATAGCGAAGAAGGAGAGGTAGATTAATCTTGGAGTCCTCTAGAAAAGGCAAACATAAAGCAATGACTTAGAGAAATGAAGATAATAAAAAGGGTATCCTTTTTCCGTTCTTGGTTGATAGTCCAGTCAATGTTCTGAAGCTGGAAACGGTTACAAATTTAGCAAAGGAAATGAATTCTTTCCCTCGTTAAATCAAGAATCCTGCATTTTTTAGGCTTCAAGGTAAGTTAATAAATTTTGCTAGAAAAAGCTGCACTGCCATTGTGTCGTCGAAATAGCTGCTTTTTGTGAAGTGGTAGAAGAAAGAATGTTTCATTTTGATATTTATCGTTCTTTGTTGACCTTGTGAGAATATCTAGATCAGATGCAGGTACCAGAAAGTGACCCACAGCTCTGATTTTCTTTAACAGCTAGAGATGTGTCCTTCTGTTGCTCACCAGAAAAGTGAGGGTTCATTTGAATAGAGGTTTCCAGGCATTAAAGATAGTTAAGTTTAAAGTCAGCGCTAACAATTTCCAGAAGGAGCACAGCCTGAAGCTCTTAGGGTTTAGAGCTTGGGAACCCAGCAGCGCTTCCCTCCGCAGCCATGGGCTTACAGTGCAACCATAGACAAACCGTCTGATCTAGATTTGTAAAGATAATGTAGGTAGGCACTCGCAGAGGTGGTAAGACTCTTAATGGGATTTTTGGAATCACATTAGTGTCTAATTCCTATTCAAAATCTGAACCAGATTGAGCCCGTGCTGTGTTTTATTCGGCTGCTTGTTAAGGCAGAATGGGCAGGCAGTGCAGCGAGCGTGGCTTAGAGAGTGTAAACTGGGGTGAGCACAGCTCCCTGCTGAGCTGCCCAGTTGTGCTCCCTTTTATGCTTTCTCTAATTCCATAATTTCTACCCTCCTTTCTGCAGGATGCCAGAGATTCGACAGAGGAGAGAAAAAGTGACTCCACTTTCCCTAATCTAACAGTGATTTATTAGACAAGTGTTACCAGGTAACGTATTATTATTATTATTATTATTATTATTATTATTAAGTTGGTTTGTTTTTTTTTTTAAATAAGAGATGACGTTTGGTGTGCTTCTGGCTGAGGTGATTACTGTTGGTGTTCAATGAACACATCTTTAGTTAACCATAAGGCTGCTCAGTGTGCAAATCCACAATAGATCGCTGTACTCTATGGGCCCAAAATGTTGGTTAGCCAAGACAGTGGGTTTTCTGAATGTGCACGCTGGCGAGGTTTTACACTAATTAAATTGAAACTTCAGGGCACTTAAGTGGTTGCGTCTTTGGTTTTAGCACCTGTTTCTGTAACTGAGGTTTTGCTAAAGATCTGTAGCTCAAGTTTTGTTTGGTTGCTTGATTCCATCCTTTTGGAGGTAGAAGTGCCACTTTCATGGAGAAACAATGGTCTCTCCATGGGGCTGGGGAGATCTGGGACATCTGTGTTCTCCTGAGATTTCCTGTGTTACTGTATGTCATTTTGAGAAGAAATTTATCTTTCATAGTTTATTATTTGAGGGGTTTAACTTTGTGTAGTGTCACTACCTGAAAGTCTTGGGGAACCTGAGGAATTGAGAGTGCAGGAAAAGCAGATTTAAATGCCATGGAAAAGTAACTTGATTGTAATAACCAATTTCACTCATTTGAAACAAATTGACGTTCCAGAAATCTTCATGACAGGGCTGACGAGAGACTGCACAGAAAACATTAAATAAGAAGAGGGCTTTAGGCAAGGTCCCTTTCTCCCTCCTTTCCTCCTCAGTCCTGGTGCCAACCCAAAGGAGCCTTTTCTTCCCTCTGAAGAAAGCAGGCATTCAGTGATGGGCTTTGTGGGAAGCAGCATGGACACTGCTATTTGGAAAAACTCGATGATTATAAATAATCTACTTCACTCCTTCCAGTGCTAATGCTGAAACCAGTGTAGCATGGATTAGTGTAAAAATTTTTAAAAACTACATTATGTTAATTGCCACTCTGGAGCAAAGGGACCTGCAAAGGGAATACTAATATGCTATATTAGACCTCTATTTAATAATATTTATTATTTTTACCCTACTGATAGTGAGGCTTGTAATGTAATTTTGTAATATGTATTGATGACTCAATTATATTCAAATGTTTATAAAATTTTAGGAGAATGTCAACTTTGTGTTGAATCCAATGCTTTGAGATTGCATAGCTTTAAGAGGTAGATGCTAGCAGGATTGCATAGCATTCAGTTGAAGCTTACATCTGACAAACATTAGTGAGATCTTACTTTCCTTTGTATCCAAGGGAGAACAGTGTCTGTAAGTAGGAAAACATTTTGCAGAGGCTGAGAGAGGAAAGACCAGAAATTCCTCTTCAGTATTTTCTAAAAATAGCAAGATTTGAATGAGATCGCATGTTTTAACGTATATTAGAGAAAAATAATTGCTATGACCTAAATTCAAAACATTAGTTGTCTGTGTTATTTGCTGTTAGTTACTAGCATATTTTTTTTGTCCACAAATATGGAGGGGCTGTACATTCCCAGGTTCCACACACAAATAATTTTATTTGTTTAGCTTGAGATTTGTGCATATCCAAATGCATTTGAAATATTTGACTAGTGACCTTAGGAAGTGAACTACTTGCACAAATTCTCCCCCACTCTCCCTGATTTCTGTTTTGTTTCAAACGTGCTGCTTTGCAGGTTTTGAGTTGCAGTGATTTTAATGTGTTTTCATGATGAACAGAAAAACTAAACCAGGCCGCCAGACTCGAATAACCTCTTTTCTGAAAGCTGAGATAACATGGCTTGTGCATGTGTCCTAAGAGGCAGAGGATTTCCTAAAACTCTCTGGGATCCATGGCAGACAAGCGTTCACTGTGAAGTGCTTCAGAAAATTGTTCTATCAACAGAACCGGAGTGTGTGGGAATATATCAACTAACAGGATAAGGCATTCAAGGACTAGATGAAGTGCATTTAGTTAGGAATTGATTTCATGGGAAAAAAGAAGAAACCTTATATGAGAAGTGGTGTTCTGCAAAAAGAATAGCTTAATGGTTCGGGCAGATGCAGCTTTGAGGGATGGATGTTAAATCTGTTCCAAATAACCACCAGTAATTTTGCCAAATTTGCTTCACTTGCCAGATATAAATTTGGAGGTTTTGAGAGTATTTTCATTCTGAAAAACTTTTGGAGCTGGTGAGGGAGACATCCTATGAAATTTCTTTATATTTTGCTGTTATTAATTTGACAGATATAGCAATATTGTCTGTTTTTAATTGTTTCATAAGTTGGTGTTTCGAATATGCTAATCTTTGGAAAGAATGAAAACAGGCTTCAGCATCTCTTAAAATCCTGATGTCTGTTGTAGCAGAGAAGGAAACGTCAGATCTATATACTTTGTTCTAACAATTCAGGATGAGTTTTAATACACAGTGTGTTTATGCTGGAAGTCACTACACACAAAAAATTCCTCGAGCATCTGTGCATCACTGAATGCTTTGTTTAGGCCATGTCTTTAATGGTATGAGGGCTTGCAGATCTGTGTGGGGGCGGAGAGGAATGATGCATGCCCACGTGTGAGCTTTTCTGTAAGTCGGTTCTATTTTTGGTATGTGATAGAGCAGAGGTGCATGGCAAAAACAGGGATTCAGTTGTGATCTGAAGGCTTGTAAAAGCTTTCCTATTGTGGGAAGCACCTACCAGATTCTTAGAGCCGTTGCTTTAGTATCCATGGGAATATTTGAGGTTTAATTTAGCGTGCTAGATTAGGGCCTAATGCCTTAATTAAGGCGAGCAATTTTTAATAAGTTTCCCCCAAACCCTTTGTGGCTGATTGTAGTCAGACTGAAACAGACATAATATAAAGCACATCTCTAGGGTTTTCTATTGTGTGTGTTTCTGTTTTATGAAAGCTGTCATTCTACTTCAGAGTGATGAAGCTGACCAGTGAAAGTAATCTTTAACAGAAGGCTCCACAGATCTGACTAGACTTCTTAAAAATATTAATCCAAATAACTTCTGCTAGTGACATATTGAAAGTCTAAACAGTACATTTAGACTCATGGTTTTATAAAAATTGTGGTAGCTGTTTTAAAAAAGGCTTTGTTTATTGCCAAAACAGCTTTTCCAGATGCTGCTTAATTATCTTGTCAGTTTATGTGTTTGGGATTTTCTGCTGTGAAAAAGATTAAATGAATTGTATGGACAAATTTAGGAATAATATAATTAGGATTGTGTATAATCTGTGGACAAAGTGATTTTTTTTTTAATTATTTGTATATTAAAGTGTTGAATAAAAATTCTTATCTTTATTTTTTAAAAAATCCGAAAAGACAAGCTCACTCACCCCTGTCTTCCCCCCATGCTTGCTCAGAGCGGTCAGTCCTTTCCCGCTGCCATCTCCTATTGTTATGGTCAAATGACCAAGGAAAAGTGTGTACTTCCTTTTGTGTCCAGTAGATAGGGGTTCTTAATTGATGACTGCTGCTTTCTTTCTGGCAGAAAGGAAATGAATGGGCAGGAGTGATTATAGCACATCTGTTGTTTTCTGGTGAGCATCCTGTACAGCAGTGAAACTGTCTTGAAGATTCCTTTTTTTTTCTTTTTTTTTTTCCCTCTTCTGGACTAGCTAATAGAGGGGCTATGGGTGACATGTGACAGTGTTTTCCTTTGTCACAGGTGTTGCCAGAGCAGAAAAACAAATTGCATGCTGGAACAGATTGACTTGTTTATATTTCCGAATAAATGTATTTTACAAAAAAAGAAAATCTCGCAAAGACTTGAGGGAATGTACTGCGTTTTGATTGCATGATGTAGGTAATGAGTCCTGACTCCAGTAGTGTAGTCACTGCATTGTAGGTGTAATGCTCCAAAATCATGCGGAAAATGGCTTCCTCTGGGGAAGGGGGGAAACAAAATAGCATTCATACCAAGGACCCAAAAGCTGAAACATTCACAAAGCTTTTGCTACAATTCTAGGATGCAGTTTCTAAGTCTGGTGATATCGTTGTCCTGCTTGAACATCTTTTGCTTGATCCGTTGCAGCATGACCCAGGGGAGTGCTGAGGAACTCCCAGGAGCTCTGTGATGTGCTTCTGCCCTTCTGGAGAGAGGATGGGTGCTGAGCCAGGAGAAGCTCCTTACCTGGCTTTACAGAATGCAGAAAGGGAAGTTTTGGGGACAGATGAATGATGAAGTACAGGAAAGGGTCAAGCCTGAGAGAAGAAGGGGACTTCGAAGGTGGGGAAGACAGACACCTGGGGAAATGGTTGAGAGAGGCCAGTGAAGCAGCTGGATGAAGGAGGTACAGGATGGTAGTGGAGTGTGTCACAGCTTGTCCTCTGCATCATGCCAGCCACAATTTTTCCACATTTTTTTTTCTTTCTGACTCCTGTATTATGCAGAAGTGAGTGAAAGTGGGATGTGCTCTGTGCAAACCCGGAGTGTGCCTACAGGGAACCTTTTTGTTCTCTCGCCACACAAAGTGCTTGAAAAGCTGTTCATTGAAAGACCTCTGTAAATCTGAATCTTTACCACTTACTTTGTTGTCCTTTGTTTCTTGCTTTTGCTTTTATTGTGTTTAATTGCAGCATTTCTTGTGAGCAAGGTGCCAGTACACTGCTTTTGCATACTTAAACCAATAGTACTTATTGCTTGGATGAAGCTGGTTAACTAAAGTTAGTGCACTGGGTAGTGCTGTGCTCTTTCTTGGGATTTTCTGATGTGTGTCAGATAAAATTTGTTTTGTTTTTTTTTTTTTTTCCAGCCCGTTCTTGTCACTTGCTGTCCCAAAAGCTGCTCTGTCTCTGCCCTCTTAAGAGAGGATTCCCATCACTTACCAAAGGAGGTGTTGAGATGTACAGCTTAAGATGCTGTTTAGCTGGAAGCTTACAGCTTTCCTTAAGCTAAACAGGTTTTTCAAATAACAGATGCACATAGCCGCTAGAGATGGGAAAAGTGAGCAAAAATATATTGTAGGTAGGTGAAAATATATTGCTGTAGGTGAACGTCAACGTAGCTGAATACAAAATTCATGACACCATAAATGAATCATGCTGCAATTAATGCCCCAGCATTGCACATGCTGTTATGGTGTTGGCAAAATGGGCGTCATAACTGTGACCCTTGCTTTGATCTGATTTCCATCTGCCCTCTAAATTTGCAGACAGTGTAATCAACTGCATAATTATCCAGCATTGATAAGGTTAAACTTCTGTCATTGCTGCTTTTCTCTGATCAGATCAAACTTCAGAAAATGGAAAAACAAGTGCCGTAAAACCAATTTTAAATTGAGTGTTGTGTTGGTTTTTTTTTCCCTTCTTTCTAGTGATCTGGAAGCTGGTCTCTCTTTTTTCTTTTTGTAGTCTTGTCTAAAGGTAATTTAAGCAACTAAATAATCCTTTTGCTTTCTGAGTGAGATACAGAGACCCTGTTCATGCCTCCATAGCCTTTTAAACATTTAGCCTATCCCCATAGGATTTCAGACTTATCTTGCATCTGTTGGAAGGATTATTTTGTAGCTAAATATTAGTTATGGCACCAGCCAAGTAATACACAAAGAACCCACAGAATCAGTTGAAATCTATTTGCTCAAGTCTTTGTAAATTCCATTTTATGGATCTCTTAATACAGTATGATAAGTTTAAGAAAGATAATAAATTGTTATTTTGAGATTTTTGCAATTCTGAGCACTGTATTGATGTATTATTCTTGCACCTCTTGCATGATTCATGAGAAACACTTGAATATTTGCTTAATGACTTAATGTATTCAAATTGCTGTGTAGAAGTTTGCTAAAATGTTTTTATTAAGGAATCCTGGCTTCGGGAACAGATGTGACTTCTTTCAATCTGAGCTAAAGACACAATACATGACTTAGAGCAGGACTATAGATTGTATTACAAAATTTTCAGACAACTCTTTGAGTATTGATGGATTGATGACTACAAACACAACCCAAAATCCTATTAAAAATGTAAAAAATACTTGTTCTATTGAGTCAGATATTCATTAAAGCATGATACATAGCTGTTCAGTAAGAGAAACTTCAGCAAGAAATTCAGCCTCTAGAAGAAAGATTAGCTACTGCTTTTATCAGCATGGACATCACTTTGAAGATACTAAACATCTGGTTTCCTTCTGGGAGTATTATGTTCTGTCCACTTGACCCTTTGTAAAAGTAAATATTTTTATTAGTTACGTTATGTAGGAATTTGAAAAAAATATTTAATACATGAAAAAAGCCCCACTTAGCTTCGGTTAGCTTCAGCATACTTAGCTTCAGTTGCATAAGTACAGTACATCAAATGCTATTTTGTTCTCGATTCATTAGTTTCTTTTGTAATTAAGAATTATACCAGTATGGAATTTGATAGGAGATGTAACTATGATTTTCCTTTCTTTCTTTGTTTTCCTTTTTAAAAGAAAATATTCCTCTTTTTCCCTTGCTCCCTCGTCACCTCCTAAGAGTGTGTTTGTTGCCCTCACAGACATTTCAGCCCTAACTTCTTTCCTTCATCTATGGCTGTAAACTGTACTTCAAGGGTAAATCCAGCCTGAATTATATTTGCTTACTACATAATTTAGATGTGTGAAGTTACTTAGTAAAGATAGTTGCATATTTCATATTTGGGTATTGCAGTTTTCTGTGATCAAATGGAGTTTAAAGATTATTGGAGTATCATGGAGCTGTTGGAGAGAGTCCAGAGGAGGGCCACGAAGATGATCCGAGGGCTGGAGCACCTCTGCTATGAAGACAGGCTGAGAGAGTTGGGGCTGTTCAGCCTGGAGAAGAGAAGGCTCCGGGGTGATATTATAGCAGCTTTCCAGTACTTAAAGAGGGCCTACAGGAAAGCTGGAGAGGGACTTTTTACAAGGGCGTGTAGTGATAGGACACGGGGCAATGACTGTAAACAGAAAGAGGATAGATTTTGATTAGATATAAAGAAGAAATTTTTTCCATTGAGAGTGGCGAGGCACTGGCACAGGTTGCCCAGAGAAGTTGTGGCTGCCCCATCCCTGGAAGCGTTCAAGGCCAGGTTGGATGAGGCTTTGAGCAACCTGGTGTAGTGAAGGGTGTCCCTGCCCATGGCAGGGGGATTGGAACCAGGTGATCTTTGAGGTCCCTTCCAACCCTAACCATTCTATGATTCTATATAGCTTCTAATCCTGTTTTCAAGGTAGAATAGAAAAGTTCTTAAAATCGTGATTTTTATATTTGTTTCTTCCATGTGGAAATAGATTACTTAGGAAAAATACCCTCCATACATACAGGTTTAGGCACTAATGTTGCTTGTTTTGTGCCAGTGTGAAAGTGAGTGGATATCTCTTAAAATACATAACGTAGCCTTTTAAGTAAGGAAAGGGCGTTGGACTTATGAAATGTTACACTTGAGAAATTATTTTAAAAAGGAAGCCAGTTAGTAATTTTTCAGCCAAAAATATTTTGTTGGAAAATAGCAATTTATTGAAAACAGAACATTTCACACAAAAAGACAGTTTTCAACAAAACTATCAGCAAGAGAAATTTTTGAGATACAGGATTGTAAGGAAATGTGGTTTAGTTCCATGGAAAAATAACAATATAATTTAAAACTGAAGTGAATACTGTCTCTCTGGAAAGTTCTGTCTCTGTTTTTTTTTTATTTTTATTTGGATTACAATCCTTCAGCAATCTGTTCCTCTTCCTCACAAAGAAATAGATATTTCAAAATTCCAGTTTTTATTTTTCCAGAAGTTGGAAAGATAGCTTGCTAGTTGCTTCTAGTGGACTGATGTTCCTTTTTGCAAATTGTTCCTATGGAAAAGATTCTTCTGTTGTTTTAATGAGAACAGTCCGACAAATGTCAGACGTGATGTGACTCAAGTCATGACAAATTATTCCCTCTATTGCTTTTTGTTCCCCTTTTGGCATGTATTAAAACTCTTACTGATAACTTATCAATGAAGTTGACCTACTCCAAATTCTTACAAATTTGATTGGTCCTATTTATTATTATTATTGATCTAAATTGTGTTGCTTATGTAATAGACACCATAATTGCCTGTCTTTTTGTTGGATGCGTTGATTTTGAGGGTTTATTAATCTTCAGGGTGAAGTGAAGCTTTTCAAAAGACTATGTGCCGCTTTTAGTCTCAAAGTAGAGAGCTTTTGATCAAATGAGTTACAGGATAATTGAGGATGCTTGTGCCAAATCTGTCTAGAATCTAAACCAAAAATACAGAGTTTTCTATGTTTATTTTGGGAATAGGTTCATAGTTTTAACATTTGCCTCGTACACTGATATTTATGAGAAATGACATTGAAGTGGATGTTAAACAGCACATTATAATTTAAAATGTTATTGTCTCTCTGGAGCACATCTGGTAATGCAAGATCTACAGCTATTAATTTGGCCAGGACAATGAGTTCTTTATGAATTAGGGCTAGCCTATTGAAATGAATTTGCTCCTGAATTAATGATGATGGAGGGTGGGGAGTTTGGAGTAATGACCATCTGCTGGGTTGTTAATGTCCAGCAGACTTCAAGAGACGCAGTGACGCCTGCGGTAACACGCTTGCACTAACCTTAATATCTGTATTGTCACTATGCATAGAATAAAGAATAAAAGCTGGATGAAACTATAAAATACAGGTAATTTTTTTGAATTTATTTTTTTGAGCATGTGTGATAACTGTCTTCCAGAGGTGGAAGCTTACTGCTTGTCCAGTGGAGTGAGAGTCCTCAGTGCAAAAAAAAAATCCCTACTAACCAAATCTACCATTCAGCATTATTTTTTGTTTTCCAGTTATTCTCCATCCCCAAGAACAGCTTAATTTGATTCCCTCACCCCTCAGGAGAGATAAGAGGCAAAAACCCCAAGTGCTTTTCAATCTGAGGACTGGAGGAGCCTCATGCAAGTGCCGTTGTGCTTCATTTGCCGTGGTGCAACAGGGCATGTGTGATAGTCAGATGAGTCCCCAGCTCTTTGTCCTCGTTGCTACTCATTCCATGTACCTAGGTTGCAACCCAAGATGTAGTTTAAATGCCTGAAACAGTAATTCTCATGAAGCCGTTTTACGGCCTTTCAACACTGAGAGTAGTGTATGTACTGTCAAATTGTATTTTGTCTCACTGATGCCCTTATCTGACGTAAAGATATAGATACTTGAGTAAATAACTGTTTAAATGAGAGAGGCATGACATTCCCCTGCATGAGCAATTTCCTTCCCTGCTTGCTTGGATATTGGTCTTCAAGGTGAGTGACGCAAGCCTGCTGCGTGCTTGCTGGAGATTACTAGTTTGGGGTTTTCCGTAACGTGAATTGGCAGTACTGATAGAAAAATACATACTTCATTCTGTGTATGTGGAAAGCATAACGTAAACATACACTTATTTATAAATAAGCATAATACAAATATTTTAATATCTCTGTAGAATTGAACTTCCTGCCGTTGATCTTTATCACTGAAAGTAAACAAATCGTTTTTGCCGTGATGATTCCTATATGTTAATCTAGGATTGCAAACCTATACTTCCAAAGATGCTGTTCATGGTAGATGTCCTGAAGATGCCATTGTCCATGGTGTTTTGATATGATAGGAAGAATTAAAGGGCGGAAGATTTCCAAAGTGTATTTCATACTCTGCATAAAACGTTAGTGCTTAATTCATGCTGTTCGGATATAGGGTTTTCACTGCAGTCTGCAGTAGCAGGCTCACGCTTAGGAATAAGCGGAGCGCAGCCCTCCTGGGGCAGGCGCAAGCAGCCCCGAGGAAAAATGGAGTGTAAAACTGCCCGATAATCAGGCACTGGGAAACCCGTGTGCCATCTCCTTCTGGTTCTGAATCTGTAGGGCGTTTTAGTGTTCTTCCTAATGCATCTTTTCTGCATTTATATCAGTTGAAAGGTTGAAAAGCTTTATTTCACTTGGTATCTCCTTATAATCTTGCCAAATAAGCGCTCTGCTATATCAGTTAAAGTAGGTCTTTGATAGAGTTCTTACAGAGTGGAAAAAAGAGCAAAACTGCAATAAAACTCCACAAAACATGTAAGTTGTTGAAATGGACTTTATTATCTATTTCAGTTTTAATCATGCTTAAATTGGAAAAGAAAAACTATGATTTTGTAATTACTTCTCTGAAAAGTGGAGCAGTTCACTTACTTCCTTAGAGAAACATGCTGAATCTTCAACTTGAGAGATTTGAAGCTGACAGTTGCAGGTAATCTGTTTTAACTGGTAATTTTTATAACAAAGGAATTAATTCAACAGCTCAATTTGTCTGCAAATTTTGCTGACAGCTAACTTTGGAAAAAGACAGAATAATTCTAGACACACTATAAAATTTAAATTAATTCATCCCTCTGGGGTTTATGTAATCCAAGCATCGTTCTTTGGTTTTGTTTGTTTGTGGTTTGTTGTTGTTTTGTTTTGGTTTTTTCATATCTATTTTGCAAATAAAGCCAAATAATAAGAATAATTAGACAGAAGCACCATATGGATATGTATTTTAAAATAGATCAAGCTTTTCTTATGTTTAGGTGTCCGACTCTCAAAGCTTTAAAAAATAACAGGTAATTTGAAGTTTGATACTTAACTTCAACCTACACTGTAATTTTTATTATGTATGGTGGGTTCCTATTTTCTGCAAATTAGGGTAGATGCTAAAATGAGTAACCAGTTTTGAAAAATTTGGCCTTTGTTTTGTAACAATTGTGATTCATTGCAGCTTCTTCCCTAACTTATATGGCTTTTGCTTAAGCTGTACTGAATTGGATTAAAAAAAAAACAAACTCAAACCCCACAAAAGTCCCCAAACCATAAAAAACTCCCTTCCATTAAGGATATGCGTTACATTTCATGCTGGCGTTAGCCTGCTAGTGTCATGAGGATGCCCAAACTTCAGACTTGTGTCTGGAGCAGTCGTAAGAGGACTTTTCTTGCTGCAGCATATCTGGTCTGAGCTCTCTGAGCTCTGCTTTTGGGACGCCTCTCACTCTGACACAGCTGAAGGAGATATCTGCTAGTCATTGGGCTGCACAGGAGCTGAGATGTTGCAGAGAAAGGTGTCCACAGGTAGAGAGACAGAAAACAATGTTTCTTTTTGAAAGGTTGGTATCTGGTCTGTTTTAATGATCAGGACTGAAAGGTAGAAGTGAGCACTGCCAGTGACATGTGCATAAGGGAAGAGTAGTTCCATTGAATGTAATTACACTTTCTGCTCTCCAGAGAGCATGGGTGTCTTTTTTTCCATTGCCTTTTCTGCTTTTTATGGCAGTGTGTGTGCATCTGTCTCTGGCTCTCTGGTCAGAGTTCTTTAAATCTTTGGAGTTGGTAACAAAATTCAATTAAGAGAAGAATGCTTAAAGCTACATTTCAGCAAAGTTTGTGAGCATAGGTGGCCAGAGAGATGAGTCTATAAAGTTATATCTGTATTAGATTGAGATGAGCCTAAGAATGTTGCCAGGCCTGGAAGAAGATGGTCTGTGATGATGTTTGCTGATATGATTTTTGGGGAATTATAGCTAGCCTTCTCCCCAGACAATTTCCAGGCATGGCTCAGCCCCTAGTCCAGTTCAGCCATCACTCCTGTGAGATTGTTTTTATGCACCTTGTTTTGGAGTCTAAGATGGTTCATTAGCACAGTTGTGGGCTATTCTGTCCCAGCTTGCTTTTGCACCCAGGAATGCTTTTTGGGTCGATCGTAGTGCATTAATTTAGAAATAACCTTCATGTTTCCAATGATGAAATTCCGCAATGCGAGCTCAGCCTTTATTCAGCATCAGAGAATCTGCAGGTTGGTCCAGCGATCCTGTGAGTGTCTTCACTGTGGGGAAAACCAAGGGTCACTTTTTGATGTAAGTGCATCTTTTCCTCAGTCAGTGTTTCTCTACTGTGCAGACTTTTTAGCCCCTTGCTTGGGTAAGCTTGCTCTGCAGTGTTGCTATTATTTATTTTAAAGTGAGTTTCTGGATTGTTTGTTTTGTAGGGGATAAAATAGGGGAACTAGGAACTGAGGAAAAGAAATTTTTTTGTTAAAGTGAACAGAAGAATTTGGAACTGGCTTGACACTTGCTAAATTGACACGTGAGAGCTGGAGCACCTCTCCTATGAAGACGGGCTGAGAAAGTTGAGGTTGTTCAGCCTGGAGAAGAGGAGGCTCCAGGAACACCTTCTAGTAGCCTTCCAGTACCTAAAGGGGGCCTACAAGAAAGCTGGAGAGGGACTTTTTTACAAGGGCTTGCAGTGATAGGACAAGGGGCAATGGCTTTAAACTGAAAGAGGGTAGATTTAGATTAGAGCTAAGGAAGAAATTTTTTACAATGAGGGTGGTGAAACACTGAAACAGGTTGCCCAGAGGAGTTGTGGCTGCCCCATCCCTGGAAGTGTTCAAGGCCAGCTTGGATGAGGCTTTGAGCAACCTGGTGTAGTGGAGGGTGTCCCTGCCGATGGCAGGGGTTTGGGACTAGATGATCTTTAAGGTCCCTTCAAACCCTAACTATTCTATGATTCTGTAAATTGGCACACCCTGATGGATCCGCACGTAGTGGTGACCATCGGGCAAAAAGTGACAGTGGCTTGGGAATGCTGCATAGGGTGTGGGGATGGTGACAGAGGTGGAAGATGATGGAGGAACTGTCATCAAATCTAAAGGGTGCTGATGTTTCTTCCTCCACCTACTCGTCTTGCCTAAATGCAGTAAGTCTCAGAGGGCTACAGAATCTTGTCTGCTGATGAGATAGAGTGGTTTCCTGCTTTTTGTGGCAATATACATGGCCCTTTGTGTGTGTTTGAAAGCAGCAGAGACTTTTTTTTTTTCTAGTACCCTGCTGAATAGGCCGACATCATCTGAGAGCCGAGGCAGGGCCAGGTGGTGTCCTCTGCTTGCCCTGCCTCTCCCCGGAATCAGCGGAAACTTGGTGTCGTTAGTATGCGCCCCGTGTACCCCTGTTCCTCAGAGCACAAAGTGTGGGCTCGGCAGCAAGAACGAAGGAACCAGAGTTTTTGTGTACCGAGGATGGAATTACGTAACTTGAAACAGAGTTACTGGAATACCTCTGTGTTTTTTTGGTCCGGTACATCAGTACTCAGTATTTGAATAAACCATTAAGGTTTATAAATGCTTAGTTGTGTGCCTTGGCAGTGCTTTAGGTTTGTTCCCCAATTACTAAACCTGGGTGGCTGTTTTGCAGAAAGTTCACTTCGGTTATTTCTTCCCTTAAAAGTGGAAGAAAAGGAACTTTCATCTGAATTCACTGGGCTTAGCTCTGAGAATTCAAAAGGCTTTGGAAACCGGCTGAAGCTCTTGGTGCTGACTTGAGTAATATCCCCTCGAGTATTTACTTTAGGCAAGCTTATTCAGAGATCACTCTCCCTTATTCAGGACTCTCACTGTCCTTATTTGCATTGGTTTCCAGTACTGCATCGAATGACCAGTGAAATACAAAGCTTTGCCTCTTAAAGTAGTTTCTTCAGGAGCTGTCAGTCGTATTCCTGTGGCCTTACTTTATGTTCTATGTTTACATAAATTTAAGTAACTGGAAAGACATACCCATCTCCATTGTACTGCAGAGATGTATTGCATTGCCAGTGGGAAAACACTGTAACACCTGAATTTTAGTTGTGTTTGGAATCGCAGTGTTGATATACATGTTATAAAAATGGAAGAAGTGTGTCCGATGGTTTCTTATTGCTATAAGATTTCATGTACAGTGATTTGTGAAGTCTTAATTTTTATCCCTCCACACTTATAATACAGTGCATAATATTGGCATGTCTTTTGAAACTTCTTGACATAATTTGGGGAATTATATGGTTTTAACTTTCTTAATTAAGGAGAACTGAATTCCTTTGTGTAGCTTTTTTTTCATAACCTTCTCTTTCTCAGGATAGAAATGAAATACTTGATTACCCTTCATGCTACCTTCTAGTGTTGTTGAAGTACACATGATTCATCTTTCACTCTAGTAAAATTTTACTTGGCAGGAATAGATAGGAAGAGAGGCATCCCTTTATCAGTAATTCTGGCATCCCAGCTAGAGTGGGGAAAGCTGCTGAATGCATGATTTGTTGCTGATTCTCTACTAACTATATTGAAGGAGAAAAAACTTCACTGTTCAGTGGGATTAAAATGGAAAGGTAAGGAAGGTGACCTTCATCATTGGTGTGAGAAGACGGAGAGGAGAATTTGGCCTCCTTTTCTAGGTGAAAAGTGTTTGTTAGTGTAGAAATTTAAAAAGCTTTGTAATCTTAACACCTTCTAAACCTATAAGGTAAAGCTAATGGAAACTCTTTATTGACTACCCCTTAACAACCTGCATTCAAACTTGATGTTTCCTGACAATCACTGTCCTTGAAATAATTTTCAATCTAAAGTGTGAAAGGTTTTGAGGTGATTTTTCTCTTATCTTACTGAAAGTTACAAAACAACATGTAGTTCACCAAAAAAAAGGTCTCTCTCAGCGTAAACAGTGAATTACTAGAGTTTTTTCAAGAGTCTTACAAATTTCTGACTCTTGACAATTGTATGCTCTTTTATAAGCTGTCCATGAGGTAATGTCAGATGACTGTTATTTTTAGTGCAAAATAAGTATTTCTTTGTTTCTGTTTTTGAAAGCTGACTCTAAGTTATTTATTTTTTTATTTTCTGAGAAGGTGAACGAAGTCTTGTCAACGCACAATGGCTCAGACTCCATGCCATTGGAGAATTATTTATAAACAACTGATTTGTTCAAACCATGCCCTAGACTGATGTAGAAAGGAGAAAAATATTCAGCTGAAGGAAATCACCTTTCCAACTGTAACATTTGTAAGGGATGTTATTTTTTCCCTGATGTTTTTTTCTGAATGGAACTAGTGTTCTCATCTGGGGCCAGCGAAGGTCTGCATTTGGCGATGCAATGTTTAGTAATAAATCCAGCTTTTCTAAGAAAGCATGTTGGAGATAAGAAGCTTTGTATGTTTATGGCATTACAGAGGGAGTTTTCCTGTCTGGAGAATACTGCATTTTAACCCAAGAGGGATGTTTATTCGGCAGTTCTTCAGCTGCTTCTGTCAAAGTGGTCATTCAGATTCCTTTTGAAATTGTGGTAGGTTAAAGATTGTTACTGCGTGTGGTTTCCGTTTTACCAGTTTTAGTCTCTTAGGCTCTCTGCTTGTGTTGATCATAGGTGGGTGAAAAATTTCCTTTCTATTTCTAGTCATATTTAATTTAATATTCCATATTCTTTATGGTGAGTATATATATATATGCATGTGTGTATATTTGCGTATGTATATACAAAAACCATGGTTTGCCAGAGATTAAGCATGAATGTTATTTGAAACTACGTGGTTTCTCTATGCTCTGCATTATGCACATGCATTTCAATGCCACAAAAGCGAATAGGACTGTGCTTGCAGTTACAGAGCTCTGCTGAACTGGGGACGCGTTATTCAAAGCTAACATACAACGAGAGGGCCCTGGCTTCTCCATCACAACTGGGCAGAGTGTTCCGTAAATAACTGCAGACTTTGGCTCTAGAAAATATGTTGTTTGCAAGCCACGCTTCAACAGTTGCACTCTGGAGTGGTTTGATAAGTCATGGAGTGTTTTTACAGGAAATGTCCCAATCTGAATTATGAGGCCGTTCATTTGGACAAACTGCAAGTGAACGTGCAAAGAGCCATTAGTTTGCCTGTTATTAATTTCCTCTTTTTTTCCCCCCATGTGTGTACAATGTGTATATATATTTATATACACACATACAGACAGATGTGTGTATCCTCAAAGCAGGGAGAAGGAGAAGCTGGAAAGCGTGAAGTGGTCCCGTGGTGAGCTGCCTGGGGGGCACCGGAACGTATCAGAAAGCTTTAACCATTGACTCTTTCATGCTATTTGCTGCGTTAAGTTGCCTAATGTTATGTACTGTGTGATGAAAACAAAACCCCAGAAGTTTTCATTAATCACGTTTTACTGTAGTCAAAATTTAGATGGGCTTTTTCTGGTGGTTGTGGGGAAAAAATGTGTTTCACAGGGTATATGTAAGTAACTTTGTTAAGCATGGCTGTGCTTCGGCTAGCTGTTCAAATGACGGTTTCTGGAAAAGCTAACTGAGTGTTGCTTGTCTGATAATTATAAAGCCTATCTCTAAACCTCTCATTTCAGCAGTAATACTGTGCTCAGGCCATTGCAGTTGAAAGAAACACACAAATGGGCTGCGTAGGAGCCCTTCTGACAGTGAATCGTGCCCATTCCATTCCTTGCAGAACGTAATGGAGTCACTGTGTGTTACGGAGAGAAAAGTAGTGAAGGATTCACGTGTGAAGTGGGTAATTATGCATTATCCTAGTTTTAAGTAGGCTTCCCCTTGGTGAACGAGCGTCAGCAATGCCAAACCAAACATTCCTTTATCTTTTTTTTTATTTTTTACTTTCTCTAGCTCTCCAAGAGAGTTTAGAGTTGAGGGGAAAAATATCTTTCTCTCTTGTTTACTTGGAATTAATGTTGTTTAGGAAAATTTTTAACAAAGTAAATGGACCTTCTGGACAGTGCTGACATTTTTGTCTTCCGTCAGTATGATCTTCTTTTGGAAGTTCTGTGTTTTTTTTCTGTAACGAGGTCTGAAGTTATTTCTTTGAAAATACATAGTTAAGCCAAACATATTACAAGCATTTTATAGAAGAGGTAAAACAGCCTAATTGGAGTTGATGCCTAATTGCTCTGTTGCTAGCAAAATTGGAAGAGAAACATCAATGCTTTGAAAAACGTGCACATGAGAAGATAAACTTGTGATTTTGATTTGGTGCAGAGCAGCTTTTTGTGTTTCTCTTTTTTTTTTTTTTTTCTTTTTAGGGAGCTTTCAGAAACATGTATTTAAGTGGAGAAAAGAAATACTCCTAAACCAGCTGACTTTGAAATGGACTTGGCTATATTTATGCTCTTTAAAATAACCATTGGGCTGTTCTGTAATCTTTGAGTATTTGATTTTGGATGCACCTTATCTCTTTGTCAAGTTGTCTATGAACGCGGTTTCAAGATTTGCGTTACATACTGGTTATGTGAGTTTAGGAAGACGTCATTCCCTATCTCAGTGCCTTGACTCTGGCCCTACACAAATTTTAAAACACGTACAGATTTTGTTAGTCTCATAGATATTAGCTTTTCTACTGACCTTAAAATATCAAGAGTTTCTCTGTAAGAGGGCTATACGGCTTTCATTTAAAACAAAACAAACCCCAGAAAAACCTTCGTTATTATCATAGTCCTGTGATTTCAGGAGAGACTACCCTGTGTAATATACGCAGCCTGATGTCCTTGCTAAATGTAGGGCCAGGTTGTTTCCCTTTTTCTATGGAGTGTGACGATGTTAGTGAACTTTAGCTGGGTGTAAACAAATTTCCCGTAACAGAAATGAAGATGCAAAAAGGTAGTGTCAGAAGGTGAAGTACATGCAGACATGGTAAGTATGTTTTTCCCGTAGTAACACTATTCTTCAGCTACATTGGAATCCATTGGTATGTTTTCCATCACTGTAATATTTATTCAGTACATAGGATTGGTTTCAAATTCATTTACGGCTTTGCATATTATGAGTTACTTTCACTGTTGCTTAACTTGTGTGCAGTGGTCGGAGTCTTTGTGCTTTGACAACAGTTTTGTTTCTTCGCAGCCTGTTTTCATTTTATTTCCTCCACTATTTAAGGCTGTGGTGAAATGATGAATTTGCACAACAGTGGTCTTTTCGTAGGCAGTGTGTAGTGATATCCTAAGCACAGGCATCAAGCAAAAAGAGAAGTATCTCTTTAAGTGCTACCACACAACGTCTCTAATAGAAAAGCGATTTGGAGGAGACTTAAAGCCTGTAAAGGCAGGTGTCAGGGACTCTCTACTATGTATGCCAGATGCAAGTCTGGAGGTTTTTTGGTTTTGTTTGTTCTTTCCTGCCTAGCAGAGAAATGGGATTACAAAATGACTGTTAGGATGCTAGCTGGGCTATTGCCCTTGTTTGTTTGGTTGTTTTTTTAATTGTTGTCGGGTTTTTTAATGTTCGAGAGAGGCACGGATCAGCAGCAGCCCTTACCCTTAATCAGGAATCTAAAGCTGCAGCTGCTGAGCGCCAGATACTTGAAAAGACTAAAGAGGGAAACTTTGCCTGTGTGCATCTGCATGATTGTTTGTTAGCCAAATCAGCATATCTCCTAATTGTAGCAAAGTTCAGAGCTTTGAAAAGGAATTTGAGTAATTCTGAAATCACCACTGCTGAAATTCTTTCCTCTTCAGTTTCCTTTCTTTTACCATGTGCACTATAAAGCAACTTTTGTTATTGCTGAAGTTTGACAGGTTCATATCCAGCTGTGGAATGTGTTTTTGTTTTGTTTTGGTTTTTTTTAATGTATTAAACCAGAATTTTTGGCCTAGTGTATGCTGTGCACCTCACTAGAATTAAACCTATTGGAAACTGAGACCTAATGCACCTGTAGTTGTATTTTCTCATGAGAAAACTTTCAAGAAAAATATCTTGTTAGAAGAGGGGATGCTAGTGACCAGTGAAAATACCAAATGTAGATTACAAAAAAAATAATTCATTTTTTTAACTATTCAAGACACCTACCTGTCTTGGTGGGCAAGGCAGAAGTGCAGCTGTAGAGCTAGTGGCTAGAAACTGTGTTTGGCTGTAACTCCCTCAGGTGATATGATAAAATGACTGTGTAAGTTCTTTACGATATTGGAGAATTATTGAGGAGAAAGTTACGTAGCCTCTTTTGGCAACTGTCAGAATTCTGGCTATGGGTTTGACTGGTCTTGTACTCTAAAATCCTTTAGTCTCTTGAGCCCTGTAGCTGGTGTATGTGCATAACGCCTTTTTGTGCTGTTTCAGCACTTGGTATGTGCATTACTGAAGAGTCGCAATTTAACGGTGCTGGAATTAAACTCTTCTAGTAAAGACAATACTGAACTGTATGCTTTTGTCTGTGCTGAGGCATTTGGTTTTCTTTTTAAATGGGTTTGTTTCAAATTCAGGTTTTTTTTGTGTGGCCCTCATTAGCACTTAACAGTAGAACTAGTATTATCTGAAAAACGAAATCAGAAAACAATATAATGGTAGCTCGATTCAAATATTTATTCTCCATCCTTGTAAATTTCAGTAATGAAAACTATGCTGTTGGTTGGTTTTTGCAGAGTAACTAGGCATAGTGCATTACGTAGTGTTATTGTTTAAATCACTTAGAAAATAGTTTGTGTGGAACACATTGCTTGCTTGTTGAGTAGCAGATTTATTTGAGTAGATGACAGCAGTTTTTGCGGTAGCTGTACTTGGCAGCTATGACTTGCTACTGCTGTATTCATACAGTCTGTGCTGGGACTTGCCTGTAAGTCCCTAAATACCTTGAGACTGACCTACTTATCCTGCTCTTCCTCATTTTCCATCAGAGTATGTGTCCGGCATGTCCTATGCTGAGCTACCTTACCCAAGTCTGTCTATTTTCTCAAGCTTAGATTCAAAAGAAAATGTCCAGAGTGACAGATCTACTGTGTGTAAGGGAAACACGATCTTTTGATGTGGTTGTTTTTTCATTTGTGTGTTTTTTTTTAACTTTTGTGAAGACCTGAGAGGGCTGCTGAGATTCACTGTACAAAGGCATGAGAGAAGCAATATATATGTGCATATAACTTGAAAAATGCCCAGTGCTTTAGAAAAGAACCGTGGTTTATTCTGATGATAGGAGGTTTTGAAATAAGCAAAAGGTGCTGTAGTGTCTCAGCTTCAGGCTATCTGAACTCAAATCCAGGCTCGAGCGGTAAGCAGGATGGTTCAGATATCTGAAAGTTAGGAGGATTCATTGCACTTGCTTGACGTGTTGACCAGAAGGGAGAGGAGGTTTGTTGGCTAGCTGAGCACTGCATGGCACCGTAAGGAGCAGCTCATGCTGCCTGTGGGAGCTCCGGGGGAGCAGGTTACTATAGTCCAGTATACTTCCCATCATCATGGGAAGGCGCTGTCATGATTTCCTAGCACCTTAGGAGAGGCCTTGGGTGGTTTTCTGTCAGATTTCTGCAGTACAGTGCAATTGTATGTGATGTGGGGCTGATCTTGAGCGAAGCTGCATGTATAAAAGAGGATATTTTCTAAAATACTCATGAATGGTTCATTTTTACAGAAAGAAAAATAACAGTCGTTAATTATACTAAGTAATTTCAAACAACTTGCACTGAAGTGACCTGAGTTTGAAAGCTGTTGCTTCCGCTGCACGGATAAACTGCTGTGATCAACACAGAGTTAATGCATCAGAAGTAAATTCGTGCATTTCACCAATTAAAACTGGCGTCTTTCTGCTTAGGCTTTGCACTTCTGCTTCACAAGGGTATTTAGGGAGCGTCAGTCAAGGTTTTGATCCCTCTTCTTCCTCCCAGAAGACCCTGTGGGGAAGGTTTCCTCTTTGTTTTGCTTGGCATAGTAGCAGCGTATGTTGTTAAGTAAGGAGTCTTGCAATGTTGTTGGACACTGACCAAATATTTAGTATGTCTCATCTTTTCAAGAAGTTCATTCCATACAAAGTTTGAAGGAGAAGATATCGTGTCATGTTCCCTCTTAGACCTCACGTCCTCTGTTACTTTGTAAGACATGCTGTCTTGACTTGCAGACTGAAACAGAGTGATTAGCTGCTGAACTCGATCTTTTAATGGGTTTGGAAAACCATGACCGAAGCCTTGGGATAGTACTGGGAATGAATTCAAAGCTGTTGGAGAGACTGGAGGGTGGAGAAGATGCATGCATAGCAGTTAAACCACAGAGGAGCCAGACAGATCCTTCCTTACACTAGAACATTTGTAATGTCTTTCACATTCACACACAGTGAATTACAGTAAACTAGAATGAAAGTGACAAAGGGATTCTTTGATTTGGTTTTTGCTTGACAGGAAAAAGTTAGGTTTTTTGGATAGCAGCTGCAATATCAATGATAAGCTCCAGAAACTAGGCAGCAGATGCTATAGATTTATGCTATTTTGAAGAAAGGGGCAGGAGAGAGAGTGATGTTACTCTGACTTTCATGGATGGGACAAACAATGTGCAAAGGTGTTTTTGCTACTCCTTGCCAACATAGATCAGATGGTCTTGTTTGGACCAGCTCATGTCTTGGTGCAGTTGTCTTAAGTGCCACTGTTACTGGCCTTTCTGTGGAAAAGAAGGCGCAAGGGTGACCTGGTTTGGGAAAATCGGCAGAATGTGTCACATTTTACCAAAAAAACCAACAACCAAAACCCAACAAAAGCCCCCAAACTTGCAATGTTTCGGTACGTGCTGATGTGCAGGGGAGAAAAAGGCTGGTAGATTTTTGTGGGACTTTGAAGGAGAGGACCGTTGGAGAAGGGAAGCCATAACTCACACCCACATCCAGAGCTCTGCTGGAAGAGAATGAAAGGAACCATTAGAATTCTGTGCAATTTTGAAGGAATAAATATTAACTTGAAATAACACTTTAATCTTAAACAGGTACTGCTATGTTACTTAGAAGGGCTGAGGATTGGTGGTGAGTAGGAGCAGCAATGAGGCTTGATGGCATACAGTGGTTTGTGTCCTCATAACTTCTATCCTTTCTGTCCATGTTATTTAGAGTTTCTTTCAGTGTCACTTCTTGGTTCATGTGAAAGAATTGTGTTAGTGTTAGCATATAAACTCGCTTTTATGGTTTATGTGACCTGGGATCAAAGCTATTCTCATGGGTTTCAGAGCAGCAATGCATCTGTTCCAGAAGGGATTTTGTAGGCAAACAAATGGCAAAAACTAGATCTGGGACGGATGTCCTTATTCTCTAATAAATATATATATAAAGTATTTAACAGTCAAATGTCAGGTTCTGGTTGTGTTAATGTGGATGGGAATTTTGCCTTAGCCTTCCTTGGATTCTGGAGTTTGTCCTGCAACCTGAGACTTTGAGTGCTGGTTTTGCAGTTCTGTGAGTGGTTCTGCATTCAGAAACACAACATCTGATACCATTCACCTGAGAAGTGCAGCTATCTGTCCAGGCTGTGTGTGGGCATCTAAGTGTCTTTGTTTACAAAATATTTCATGTCAAAAAAACTACAAATATCCGTTTTCTCCCCAGTCACTCATATCCTTTTTTTTTTTAATTACAGCAGGAAGAACTCATCCAAATACTGCTTACAAATAAACCAGGGGATAGCTTTACTGTTACCAGCACAGTGTGTAATGCGGGACTTCAGGCCCTCAGTTGTTGTATTGTATTAGTTGTTATTATTAGTTGTATTTGTAAAGCACTGACTGTTTAATCTGAAAAAAAGCTGCATTTAAAAATGTCAGTATTTTAAAGAAACACAGATGTTGATTGTGAATAAAGTGGCCAGAGCAGAATCTTAATATTAATGCTGTTTGTGCCTCTGAAAGATGGGAAAGAAATGCAATGTCTGTCTAAGGCACTATATTTGAAAAGTTTTTGAAGAAATCCAACCAACTTCCTTAAATATGATCAGTTCCAGCTATTTGGAACAGATGTAGACTAGGGGCCAGGGATTTGTCACAAAGGAGGCGGTTCAGGTTAGATTTTGGTTAGTGATGGTCGTTATTCAACATAAATACATAGCTGGACTCCATAGTTACAACTGCAAACAGACCTATGATGAACAATAGTTTCTTTCAAGCTGCTTGATGCTTTTTTAGAGTACATCAATAAATTACTGAAAGAACAAAAATGGAACAAAACTCTTCTCTCTAGTGAAAATTTCTCCATGAAACTTTAAAATTGAAAATTTGATACTTCAGTTAATAGTTACTTTGAATAATTAGAAACCCTTAATGTGTTTTTAGCAAGGTACAGTTAATTTAAGAGACAAGGACTATATTTGTCTGTGAAATGCAGGTAATCTATATTTTTCCTGAGCCTGCTTTTCTAAAGTATTTTATAGTCACAGATATGCTGTAAGTTTGAATGTTTTCCCATGAATTGAGCTATAGCATGGTATTGATTTAGATCCTGTGTTTAAAGGAACTGAGATCTTATTTTTTCGTAAATTTAAAGGTAATCTGCAATTTCTAGCAGCTCAGGATTTTAAAGGCAAGCCAATCTACTAGAAGAAACAACAAATTTCTTGAACTGGGACCTCCCAGAATGCCCATTTGGGTGGCCTTGGCTGATTATGGCCTGTGAAAATGCGTGGTCATGCATCTGAATGTTTTTGGTTACTATTAAAGAGTTTTGCTTAATTAAGAAATATGAACAGTATGGCTGTGTTTATTCATAAATTATGAATGCATATGTATTGCAAGTTCTCTTACTGAGATATTGTGTGAGAAAGTGCTCAGAGGAGTAAGCAATAGGTAGCAAGAAACAGCTTTGAGTAATGAATTCAGAAATACTAAATACCCTGTGGCCTACTGGAATAGCTGTGCCAAGGGTGCAGGGGTAATGGAAAGCTATTATCAATAATTGTGTTGCAAGAGTGTTTGGAAGGTCTCACAGGACTGTCTTTATAAGGTCTTTTATATGGTTGATCTTTAAATTAGTAGTGATATCTCAGTTTGCAGTAAGATCGTTTAGATAAGCGGAGCTTATTTGTATAGGAAGCGCACAAGAATTACTTTCGTTTACATCTTACTAGCAAGGTTATGCCCCAGTGCTGCTTCTTTTCTGGATTTTACGTGAGTCCTGCTTGGCCTTACTGTAGAGAGAGAGAGATTTACTTTCCTAGTCTGATGAATTGTATTTGTTGAAGATTTCCTTCCTAGCTTTAAACTAGGAGCTTTAGCTTTCCTTTATTTATTTATTTATTAACTTCGACTTCTGGTTTTTGAATCATTAGAAACTTGGTATGTTACAGAAAGCAGGAGTGGGATTCTGTATTTCTTTTATTTAAATCTTTCCTCCTTCCACTGGCTTTGTTATATCTCTCAGAGACGAAAAGAAAAGCAAAATACGTCTTACAAGAATTAAGTTTGTCGGGGTTACATGAAGAGAAATCTTGATTACTTGGTGATATGACTAGGAGTGATGAAATAGGCCTTTCTATCCGCAAATGTGGATTTATTTATTTTTGTTTAGTATATCCTGAAACCTCTAACAACAGTGTGGAACTGAGTTGCATTAATGACAGAGAAGGGAGGGGAAAGCATACTTTTTAGGTTTTAAAATATATGGATTTCCATGCTCTTTAAAGAAGTCACTTGAAATACTATTCTGTGCCATGTAACTGGACCTAAGTTTTTAGGTGTAATTTTTGAAATTGACGATACTATGGGAAACTGTTGAAGGCTCTATACAGGTCCTGTCACGTCTGCACCTGGTTGAACTGTTCTGGTGCTATTAATCTCCTGTGTGATTTAGAAAAAGCTAGGAAATGGCAACGCATTTCACAGACTGTTTCATTGCTGCAAACCAGTATAGAAAGTGGCAAGTGTTTATAGACAGCGTTCTGCTTTTCTAGGCACAGAGGCTGACTTTCTTCAACCCGTTATAACTATGGTGAGCCTCCCTTGCTATCATTTATTGTAATGCAGAGCTGATAAATTGGTAAATCTGTGCAAAACCATTAGCAAGACAGTGGTTTTTAAATTGCCTTGGGTTATCCAAATGAGTTCTTGAAAGAGAGACTTGTGGTAGCTGTGGAAGGTCTGAACCTGTTCAATAAATGCCCTGGTTTGTGTGCAGTAATTGAATGATCCAGCTTTCAATTTACCATTCCGTTATTAAAAACGGCCAAAGTCATTCAGCACCAGTTTGAATCCCACTTGGTTTTGTGCTGGGAGTGATAGGTCATGCTCCATAGAGAGGGATGAGCATGGGCACTTCGTTACATTCCTGAGAGGTGACTGTTGATAGGTGTCTTGATTTAAGTATAATGCTTTCTGGTACTGAGTTTTGGTGACACAAAAGCAAGCTTATCACTTCTTTAGAAGGTCAAGTAGAAAGAAATGTTGGCCTACCTTAGACAAGACAAATTAGACTTGCATAAATAAAAATTGGGGCAGAAGAGGCCAGAAAAAAAAAAACAAACTCTTTTTTAATTTTTTTTTTTTAATTTCTTGCTTGTATTTAGCATGTCTACAAAATGTCAATAAAGAAACCCAAAATTATTTCTGAGACTACCAATTTTATGTCATTAAAGTGTCAGTGAGCTACTCTGTGAGCATTTTCATGGTGAAGTTTACTTATGTGTTTTATTTCAATTCTGTGCAACCCCAACTGACCAAAACCAGAAAACAAATACATGGATATCTATGTTTTATTATTTTAAACATGTAGTTCCCTGAATTTGTGATTTGAAAAGATTTATTTAAAATATAGAATTTAGAGAAAACATTTTCTTGGATTTTGAAATGGATCACGGAAGTAAGTATTGTATTTATTGATGTGATTTCTTGGTTCAGATGCACTGTGTGATTAACTAGTTCCTATCAACTTTGCTAGTAAATCACTGGATAACTGGAATTTTGATTTATAAACTGTTGCAGTGTTCACAAACAATGCATAGTAATCATTGAATGGAGAAGGTTGGACATGAGCTTGCCAAATTTTAGAATTAGTTGGTGTATTTATTCTTGCCAACTGTTTTATGATGATAAGCATAGATAATTAGAGTAATCTGTTCGAAGAACAGATTTATTTTTTAAAAAATGTCTTCTGAGAGTAAGTTTCTATTTTACAGCACATTTATAAAGGATTTTGGAGACCGTTAGGTGTTTATAGTTGTTTAAATCCTCTGTTGAGGGCACACTTCTCTGTTCAGTTTGTGACACCATCCAGCTGTGATTTATGAACTCGTGCACAGACCCTCAGATGGATAAGTGTTATCACTATTAATTTTAGGGAGTTGAGAGAAGATTTTCAGCTAGTTCCAAATCTTCGGTATGTGTAATTTTGTGTGGATAAAACATCTATATTAAGGACAAAGCAATTCCCGAGTAAGACCTTGTGGATTTTATCTTGAGTAGAGATGAACTGGCTGATGTAGAAAATTATATGTAGTAGAGTTTCCATCAGCTAAATAAGAATTAGTTTGTACCCTCAGATGTGTCTAACGTTTCTGAGCCTTTTACGTATATGTGAATGAAATATGGCAAATATACTTGCTCTGAATAGCACACCTGAAATACTTTTTGTGACTTAAATTGCTTAAGAAATCTTATGTATTTTGTATAGTTTGGTTTTAATGTAAGCCCAAGACCTCTATTGCATGCTGGGGCAGAAATGTTTTTATTCTAGTTTTGGTAATAGGATTCAAAACAAGCTGTATGACTTTGAGAGTAAAATAATTGAAGGAGGGGGGGAAAAAAAGGCTACTTATTTGTGTTCAGTCTGTTTGCTGCAGGATGATCCGAGGAGGTCTCCCATAACTCTGGGTCTGATGATCGTCTGAAATCTGCATGCTGAATCAGCTCTGTTGCCTCAGCATTGTTAGAAACACGATGATTATGTGACTTCATTAGGAATTAAGACCATACTGCTGATACCTCCAATGCCGTGCGCTCTGTATAGTGCTGTACGCAGCACTGTGCTGGGGGAGTCGTCAGTCGAGGTGAAGTCCCTGCCCCGCTTACTGCACAGTCTCTTCAGGCAGGGAGTTCTGTTCTTTTTGAATTGTCTTTTCTTGATTCATCCTGTCTGATCCTGGGGCTTTTGCTATGTACAATGGAGTGTCAGTCCAGCTGGTGATGGGAAAATATTCAAAGATACTAAAAAGGAGGATATGAAATCCCAGTCACTATGTGTTGGCCACATGTTCACCATTGGTCCAGTACCACAGATGGTACATAACGCTGCTGTAAGAGGAGACGGACTCACTGACTTCCTGAGAAGTCTTTTCTTCTCTGGCTGCTGCTGGGATGGAAGAAATATTGGTGCTCTACTGATATGTAGTAAAACTTTAAGTTAATGGAATTCTATGTTTAATGCAGGCTGACTTGACCCTCCGTGTGGTTGCTCTTTCTTTAACTTCAGCAATATGTGCAGGTGACAGAGTGCTGAACGGCGTTGCAGTTGATCTCTGGGGAATTTTACTTGTTTGTATATCTTACGTACAAACCCAGAAATGATGAAAGCTGAAAATCCATCCTTCGTGGGGTCACGGGGCAGCGGTGTGTCCTACTGAAATGTATGAGTTTTCATGGAGAATGCTTTCTTTGCTTTCCGTCCATTAGGTTTTACGAAGCCTGTGTCTGCAGAGATGCCAGATAAAACACCAGGTGGTACAGAACCTGTCCCCAGGAGCGAAGGTTAGTAGTTTTCTTTCTTTTTTTTTTTTTTTTTTTTTTTTTACTAATTATTGAAGAAAAGAAGCATTGTGGTTTTTGTGAAGAATTTTTCAAGTCAAAAAGCAAATTTCTCTTACTGGCCTTAAACTTAAGGGAAAGCTGATTTAATTTGTGTGTGCATGTTTATCTAAATAGCAGGAACTTTTCACTTATTTTTGTGTAACCTTTCCCTCCCTCCCTAATGCATCATCTATAATAGTACTAAAATATATAATGAGAGGGGAGGACCAGTGAGCTGGTAGATTTTCAGCTTTGGAGAAGATATTTTGTCCCCTTTGGATAAAAAGACCTTGTTGACTGAAGCCAGTCTTTCCTATGGGATACTTAAGTCTTGTAGAACCAAAGCTGACATTTAAGATGTGGGATGATTGATACAAGGAGGAATTGAATATGCATAATTTCCCCTAAAATCAGTGAAATCTTGAAATGCTCAGTCTTTCTGAAAATCAGATCATTTATTTCTTCTCAAGGTCTATTAACTTTAAATTCCCACATCTGAAGGTTGGATACTTAGTTTCATGAAAAATTTCTTCTTTAGAAACAATTGTAATCCTGTTAATTTGAGTCTTTCCTCAGAATCACTGCTGAATGTTTCATCAAAATATTTTATAAAAATTTGCTATTTCATGTGAAGATTGTGAGGTGTTTCTGACAGTTTTGTGGCAAAGCTTGTAGTAGCTCTTGTATACGCTTATTTTCTAGATCTTTGCTGTCTTCACACAAGGGCTGAATTCATTCAAATGTGTGTTTTAGTTTGAATAAAGCTTGCAGCTCAGGCTGGTTTGTACAGCATTTTCTCTAAACTTAAAGACACACGTCTCAAAATGTAGTTTTAAATATTTTTGTTGCATTTGAATCTCAACTTTGACATTTGAAAGGCATCAAGGATGCTGCAGTACTAATTTCAAAAACCCTGTGTTAGGAAGTGGAACAAATTGTCGTGTACCTTGCTGGTTGCTTCCCTGAAAGTAGCCTACATGGTCACATCTGTGGCTCTCCTAGATATTAAAGAAGTCTAAATGTGTTTAAAAATACACTGATTATGTATGTTATATTTTGAATTTCTTTTCTGACTGTGGAACGGTGGCAGATATTGCCACGTTTCAGCTCTCCACTCTCTGAGAGGAGTTCTGGTAAATTGAGACGCAGGGATGATGTAAAACTTTCAGGTCAAATCTGGGGAAAACTCACTCTGTCTGTGAAAGGTAACTTCATTTTCTCTTATTGCGTTTTAATTTACCACATAAGCAACTTCCAGTAAGTGAGTTCTAAAGTTTACTTTGGCTTTACATCAGGAGATAGAGAGGGTAGGACTTCTGATAGCATAGATCTGTAGATGGGCTGGGATCAGGGGTCTTGGGGAGGGAAGGGGAGGGAATGCAGAGCATCATTGATGATGGAGTCACTGACAGCATCACACAGTCATCAAACAAAGATTGATTCACCTCCTTATGCTGGCATTCAGAGATTGATGCCTGTGAAGAGGGATGGGTGAGGACTGAGAGCTAGCATGTGTGTGTTAGACACTGAAAAGACAACAGTCTTTGAGGTTAGGAGGTCAGTTAGGTTAGGTACCGGTTTCCAACCATTTTCCTGCTAGTTCCATCCCCAAATTAGAAGGTTGAAACTGAGCACAGGATCGTTCATGTCTAGGCACAGGAGGGGGAGGCAGGGAGCTGCTTGTTTCATTTAATTTTCGGAAGACTCATGAAGCCTTCAGTGTCTCTCTGTTTCTGTAAACGTGGTTTCATTTCACAAGAACTGCCAACCTGTAAAACACGTTCCAGAGACATTTTTGCAGTTAAGCAGGCATCTAGAAACTGCTCTGAGGATCTTGTTCAGTACCTTCAAGGTCTTTTGTGTTTTTCAGTAGCTTCTGATGTCTGTCTAGTCAAGCAGACACACAATATAGTGTCCTGCACCTTATCAAGGAAAGCTAAAACTGGAAAGCTTTCAGACACCAAATTTGACTAGAGTGTTTAGGGATACCACAACTGAAAATCTTCTCCATGTACGCTTTGTTGTATCTTTTGAGGGAGTTAGTAAAGATTTCCACGACTTGAAATCTCCCATATACACAGAAGACACATGAAAAATGATCGTCTAGGTTATTGAGACACTGCACATAGAAGGTTGTGTAACTGTTTGTGTTCTCTCACACATACAATATACACATGTATATATTTACCAAGAAATGTGTGTATTTAGACATATAGATAGCCTTAAATCTTGAGATCCTAAGGGAGCTGTTCTCAGGGGTGGCATGGGGAGTGCCAGTCTCCTGGGATGTACAATTTCTGAGTTCCCAAGGCAGTGGGCGTGGATGTGGCAGGGCCTTCTCTGGCACACTGTGCTTCAACTTTTCGTGTTTGGTCTTTGGAAATAGGCTAACTTCTCCACGTTTTTGAGTTTTTGGTTTTTTTTTTTTGTTTGTATTGGCAGATATTGTTGGACCTTCCCTTCCTTCCTAAACTAATGTTTTTGACCCAGGTATGAGGAACCTGAAAAACAGATAAACTTCTTGCCTATGGAAATGAGCTCTATAGGTTTTGAGGTGCAAAAGGCAATTTCAATGAAGCTTGCTGCAGCATGTTGGTTTTCATGATGCTCTGGGTTTTACAAACCACTAGCATCAGGAAAAAAAAAGCTGAGTATCTACCAACAACTTGAAACACTTCTTTCTAAATTGTAGTAGCACATCCTCAGGTACTTAGGCGGATTAGTAAGTGATGTTGGTGGAGTAATAAATTAATACAATAAAATATAGCTAATTAAAATTATGAGATAATGTTGAGTCTTCATTTTCAAGTTACAGTTATTGTATTCTGTTGTAATAGAGCATATGAAGTTCTTCAAGCAGTTTGTATAAAATATACTTTAACAGATACAAAGTTTAGTAAAACAAAGCTTGGTTTAATCTGGATGCTTTGTTTTCAATCAGTCTTCTGAAATTAATTTTTAGATGTTAAAAGAAAAAGTTGAAATAATGAATAAAAATGAATCTTCACTTACAGACCTTTTCTTACCTCTTGATGGAAATGTTCCACTAAAGACAGAACATGGTACTAGTGTCTTCTAATGGTGCTAAATCATTAGTGCTGGAAGTTAGAACTTTGAGAGGTTTTGTTGTTTTATTCTTGTAAACGCTCTTACTTTCAAAGAATGTTATGATAATGTTTACTGAAAAGAAATGCCAGGCATGTGCCAGTGGCTGCTCTGGCACTGACTTATAAGATAAACTTCCATAGTCTTTGATCATATGCATCTTTCTATTTACGTAGTGTTTATACAGTTTAATAGTATGTACAAACGCTTCATTGCTATAACTGAGTCAGAATTAAGAAGTGAGTGTTTAATTTCTAATATTTAAAATATCACTGCTACTTACATGCATAAATGTTTATGTGAACTTTCTTAATTATTATGAGACATCTTATTGCTGCTTGGTGTTTTCCCAAAGAAATATTCTTGCTATCATTGTGGCTTTGGTTTTCTTTTTTTTAAAAAAATAGGAGAAAATAAAAGAAAAAGATGTATTTGTTGTTACAAATTTATAATAATTAACCTTGCACGTTTATAAGGGTCAAGTTGAGTTGAGCAAAGTGTTGGTGAGATAACTGATTATCTGGAAACTTTTAAAAAGTCAGTGTTGCTTTAACCTAGCAGTGCCCCTCCCTGCTCCTCACCCACTGACCCACTGCTCTCCATAGGCTCAAGTTAAGCCACGAAGCACACAGAAGCAGACAATTGAGAAATGAGTTTCCTGTAATTAAGTTACTGTAACTTAGTCCTTGACTCAAGGGTCCCCAGCGAGCAGGCAGACTATTTGCTTTTCTGCCACCTCTTCTGTCAAACCCTTTAGAGTCAACAGTTACATTTATAAATGTCACTGCTGGCTTTGTGCTGTAGGGGGGAAAAACCCAGGATCTGGAGACTGGATTGTTGCAAAGATGGAAGTGTGTGTATATCACATGTGAAAAATATTTCTCAAGAAGCTTGTGTAGCTATCAAGGAGTGGTAGACAAGCAAATTAAAATAAAAAAACCCCTGCTACCATGATCCGCATGTAACTGATTCTTAACAGTTTTGCTACAGCAAAGCTATTATGTTCTAATTACAATGGATGCATTTGGAACAATGTACTATGTCAATACCAGGAAGTGGATTGAGTGTATTTCTGGTTTAGCTTGCAAAGGAATTAGCGTTTGTCCTGCTTGTGTTTGCTGAAAAGTCGCTCTTAAACTTCTGGTATAGTTAACCTTTGGAAATTAGGCGGTGGTAGGTCTACTCGGCCCATTGCACAAATTTCTCCTCTCGCTTGCGGAGAGGCTGCTATGGTTCACAGCGACTGCTCGTGATAGCATCTGGAGCTGGGTAATTGCTCATTTGCAAAAATTTAGGGGAACGATTGTTGATTTTTTTCATTATAAATTATCCGTCTTATAGGATTAAAACAAATTTTTTTTGATAGCTTAACAAAAGTTTGGTGATACTGAATGGTTTTCATAAAAAGCAAGTTTTTCATCCTGTGGATTGCCGATTTAATTTTTTTGTCGTGATACCTTTGAACAGCTGTTCATAACATAGCCAGGCTTGCTTCAAAGAAACCAGAGAAAGTCTACCTTAGTACCTATTTTGAGGTCTACCTTAGTACTTATTAGGAGGGCTCCCAGGCTCAAAGTTTTGGGGATATCAAGTGGTCCCTTAGCAGTAGCTTTATGCAAAACACTTACAAAAGGTATATGGATGTGGGAACCTTTATGAAGTTTCTCCAGTCAGCTTGACTGGTGGTTTTTCTGTGCCTTAAAAGTAGAAATCTTTGAAGAGAAAGATGCAAGGAAGTTAAACTCCCCCAAACTCTTCTTCCTTTCCCCCTTTCCCTTCCATGTTCTTTCATTAAGCAGGAGCCATGGCTTCCCCCAGCCGGATCCTCCCTTACTGACTTTGCAGTTCACACGCGCATCCTGAAGGAAACGAATGTCACACCTGGGCTTTATAAACGGCCACTGACAAATCCCAGCGGACAACAAACTGATGTCATTGTGAAATATCCTATAGCAACAGCAGTGTTTTTCCTTGCATTGTATACCTAATGGCACTAATGAGAGCCTACCAGCTGTTAGTGCTGCTGTTTGTGATAAGACTCATTTAGTTTTATAACTCCTCTGACACGTTTGCACACTGTTTCTGTCGTAATATGTAACACTGCACAGGAAAAACATGCAAGCACAGCCATGTAAATCTGTAGACTGCCCAATAGATCATGATTTTCAAATGCAGTGATGAAAATAACACCAGTATTTCTACCTCCAAATTTTACTAAGGCTGATTCTTTCATGGCAGGAATGCCAGGGTATGGTTGTTCAGGTCAGTAAATGCTGCGTGCTGCCTTCTACGCAGCGCTGTGGGGGCTTTCAGCAGGCACATAGCAGTGTACTGCCTTGTGCCTGGTTTTGGAGACAGTCGTCATTACACTTTATTATTATTACACTCCTTTTAAAGAAATACCAAAGTAGTTGGGAAAATTAAGCATCTTTTCTAAAGCTTTTTCAGAAAGCGCACGTGAAGCCGCAGATAATTATGGTAACAGTGCACTTGTAGGCTTAATGGTGTATCAGTGGTTTGAGATGGGCACAAAAACATCTGTGTGCTGAGGGATGGTGATTGTATACTTCATCTGCCTGCTTCTGTTCTTTGGAACTAGTTTCTTTATTATTCCTTGCTCCGTTCTCTATTTCCTGCAACTTCTTGCTGCCTAACTGAAGGGAAGAGATGTCTGGTATAAACGGTGTCTACCAACTGTCCTATTTTGTGGACAAGAACGTGTGGCTATTGGATGGCACTAGATGGGTGAGATTCAACATAAAAGGTCTTGGCTATTTATGCAGAAGGTGGTAGACACTGGACTTCCCTGCCAGATGATATTGCGAATGTAAAAAGTCCATGTGAGTTGAAGAGGACACCAGAGAAGTCTCTGGAAGACAGCTCCAAATAAATGAGCCACTGCAAACCAAGGAAATCCCTTTTGCTGAAAACAATTGGAAGCTAGAAGAACGCAGGCAAGAAATATAGTACAGGCTTGCTATGGTTTCGCTGTCTCCAGCAATATATTCTTCCTGCGCCAGATTATTTTTCCTTGCTATTCATAGCCTCATTTTGTAGCAGCTTTTAATCCCCCGAAAATTGTATCTTGAAGGAGGAGGAAGTGTCTGTATAAAGGCAATATCTGAAATTCTTACCCCTAGTGCTCATAAAAGGAGGTGGTGAAGCCAAAGCGGATTTGGAATCTGAAAAGCAGAAAGGTGATGAAATTGGATATTCTGTTTCTGAATCCTCGCTAACTTGTTGGCCTCTTTCTGCACGCTGCGAGGGGTTGGCACATCTTTCTTTGGAATGCTGGTTGTAGACTGTTGTCATAACGCATAATGACTCTTGTCATAACTCTCTTGAGAAATTTGGGCTAGCTCCAGTCCACCGAAGTTGAGTATCAGCCACAGCCCCAGCAACCGCTGTGCCGTGGGAGTACGGCAGAGCGGTGCTCGCAGGGCACTCGCCTTGCTGCAGCCAGACTGTTTGCAGCCCCCATGCTCCATGTTCTCTGATAGCATTAAGATGTATTAAACCACAGCGTTGAATCACTTTCGCTTTTTTCCTGAAAGTGTTTTGATGAACTGCCTTAGTCATTGGGCCCTGCTGGTTGGGTCCCAGTTTCTCGGTAGCCAACAGACTGTTGACTGGATGGGCTTTTAAACATCCTCAGCTCAGTGGAGTGAAGAGGAGGAGGAGGAGGAGGTGGTGGCTCCCTTGATCTCGGGCAGTGAAAGGTAGACTGTTCTGGACATTGTGAAACATTTCAGTATGGTAAAGCCTGCTCCTCGTCAGAAGTGAAGATGCAGCTGCCTTTTAATGTGATGGTGGTTAAGTCACTGGTTACAAAGTTTGAGCTATTAACAAGTAGAATAACTTGTTCTTCAAATGCCAGGCACTTTCCGTAGTGTCCTGGCTGGCTGGTATCCCACCAGAGATCAGTGTTCTTGTTATTTGCAGGTTACAGAAAGCTTATGTAACCTGAACTGCTTAAACTTGAGGTTTGGAAAAATACGTGGGGTTTTTTTTCATGTTGATCATCCCATTTTTAAACTTTTGTTTTTCTGTCTCAGTGGTAATTAATTCTTAGTTCTCAAGCAATTAAGTGTAGCACTTGAGTTTGAAGCACTTTTTTCTTTTGTATAAGTAAATTGTACATGATGCAAAATTATGTGTGTCACAATTTATAAATAATGTGCACATATTAAATAACCAATTATGAGTAGTACAAAATAGGGAGACTAAACGTGGCTTGCATGAAGCCATCAAATGTTTAAAGCACTTCTGAATGCTAATGATCTAATTTATTTCTAAATTGATATTCCAAGTTGAGAGAAATCTAAACCAATTCAAACATTCCTGGAGGAGCAAAAGTTCCTTGTTAAAGCAAGGAAATAAGTGGTGAATTAATTTTCTGTGTATTCTAGTGTAAACATTCCTCTCAGTTGGATGCTATTTAAAACTGGTTGAAGATGGCCCTCTCCTAACTGTGACCTTTTTTAAAAATTGTTTACATTTAAGCTGTGAACTGTAATTTGACCATCAGCCTGACTTTAAGCTGAGTTTGCTTATCTGGAGTGAAATATTGCCAGTGGAATTTTTAACTATATGATTCTCAGCTTTATCACCTGTATGTAAGAAGCAACCCCACCTCCATATTGCTTCACAAACAGAGCCTGAAAGTAAAACACAGCAATGCCATAAATGAATTCCCAGGGTCTGCCTTTCTCAACAGAGCAAAAATTTTAGTCGTCTATTTGCATCACTTGAAATTGCCAGTGGAGGCAGAGGGCAGCTGTGGTGGGGTCTGAGTGATGTGGCCTGCGTGGGGAAGCAAGGCAGGGAGCACTTGGTGCTCCCTCTCCCCACCCAGCACCTGCCCCAGTCTTCTTCTCATGATGGCTCACCCTTGGTGCTTGTCTGTGGGATCAGAAGGGGGAACGTTTCCCTTCATGGTGGATGTCCATCAGGAATGATAAACAGTGTCTAGTTGTTAAATTTATTAATTAGCTTGAGCTTAGCTCTGTATATAAAATACTTTAAAGAAAATGATTGATTGAATACTTCATAAATAGCGATTTTTATTTTTGTGTCATGCTTAGCATTTGTCTTGCTTACCATCTCAGAAATGTGCTGCTGATCCTAAAGAAGCTGCTGCAGGTTTAAGTTCTCTTTTCCTGTTTAAAAATAATTTGGGTACAATAATAGCTTTTGGAGAAGACCCTGGTCAGAGGATACACTCTGATATTTGTGTAATACTGCAGCCTTAGCTGTGCGTGACGTGGAGTGAAAACATAGAAGTACTATTCTGTGATTACAAACGTTATCAGTATACTTTACATCTGCTTTTTTTTATGTTGGGAATGATAGCCATTGCATCTCATGAGATTTCTTAACGACTTTGTCACCAAACAGAACAGGGTTTTTTGTTAAAGCAATTAGTATGAATTAAATTACTGTTCAGGAGTACTGAGAGCATCCTAAAAAGATGCAGTTATTGTGAAATTTGTCATGTTAGAAATAATGATTTAAAGTAGATTCCTTTGCTAGTTTCATCATGGGATTGGGAGGGTTTGGGTTTTTTTTTGTTTGGTTGGGGTTTTTTTTTGGGTTGATGTGTTTTTTGTTGGTTTTTTTTTTTTTTGACTATCATATATTCCAGGGTTTTTACTGCTCCCCATATTGTTGTGTGGAAACACGGACAATGGTACGAACTCCAGACTGCTGCCAACTGCACAGGGTTAATATACAGAAAATGAGCAATAGTAACAGTTAATCTTTCTGTCAGCATTAATATTGGATTTTATTTATGCTAATAGGATGTAAAATACATTGAAGTACTGTAAAGTCAACAGTGTGTTAAATGTAAATCAGCTTTCATTCCAAAACCTGTATTTTTTCCCCTTTTGAAATTTCCTCCATATTTTATCTTGCTGCTTTATTCAATGTGACATGAATGCCAGAAATTTATTTTCAGATTCATTGATCCTCCTCCTCCGCAGCTATATTTCTTCCAAAGCAACTTAAACGACACGGAACAATAAGAGGCAAAAATTGATTACGTACTACCAGTTAAAGTAAGCTGCAACTCTTAAGATAAATTAGATTCTCAAGGTTACATTCTTTCATCTTGGTCTGACTGCAGCCTTAAAACCATCAGATCCAAAGTGGTAAAAATAAAGATACAAAGACTTTTTGCCCTTTGAGTTGCTGAGGCATGCAGCAGCACAGGTACCTCCCAGTTATTTACTGCTTGACTCTGAAGAACTTTGACAGGTACCATACAGTTAGAAAATTCAAGCCTGCTAGTATTAATTATCATCTAAGAGTTGTAGTGAGATTTTTTGTCTTTTAGTCACCTAATTATATGTCTAGCAGTAATTTCAAACTATGCCACTGACATTAGAAGTGAGCTGAGAGGCCTTGATATATCCTAGATTCAGAGAGATTAATACGGAGGAAAGCTTAGTTGTTAGGTTTTGCTTTTTTAATTGGCTCCCTGTAGTTTAATGTAACTTAAAAAAAGGGGAAATTGCTGCTTGCTGATAAACCAGAAGGGGAGCTAGCTTTGATGTTTTATGAGCGATAAAATATTAATAGAAACTTTCTACATGTTTTGGAGCGATATGTCAAACTACTGAAGTCAGCTTCTTGAAGAGTGAGCCAGCCGGAGAGAGCAGGAGATGAAGGCGGGGAAAGGTTGGAGGCTACCTCTGTTGTGGTGTCCAGGTCCATTAGCGGTCCAGGCAAATCAGCGTTGGAGAGGCTGGATTTAGCATGTAGGAGGCTTTTATTCTTTAAATTAAAGCCACGTTATGTTCTGGTAGCTTCTTCGATCAGAATGTGCTGTAAAACCAATCGTGCAGTTCAAGACATTAAAAGTTACCAAATGCTTTGAAAGTAGTAGCTGTTCTTAGTTGTGGGTTTTGTGGAACAGGGCTTAATATAAATTCTGTTACACATATCTTGGCAGTGGTCCCCACAACATGTATTTTATAGAATAATTAAAAATGGGCACAGCTTCCAGGTGCAATATACAATTTTCTTCCCATCTGCACACAATGTAGCCTGTGCTTCAGATGATGGAAGGACTAAGAAATTGTTTAAGGTGGTAAGAGTTTGAATATAACCTTGCTCCTAGCAAGTCTGGACTTTCCTGGTTCAGGAAAGCCAGGCAGTCCAAGTTATTTGGGTTCTGTTATGTCTAGTTTCAGTCGAGATAGTTAGGAACCACATGCTTCCTCTCAATGTCTGTTTGTGGGAAGGGTGGCTATCAGTTTATATATATGTAATTTTCTCTGTATAAAAATTTCATGTTGATGGTTAAATCTTATCTCATGGGAGGGTATATCTTTCACAATGGAAAGCAATATTTGAAGAATCAAGTTATGTATGAGGCTAATCATTAGGGAATTTTGCCTGATGTCTGGCCAGGAGATGGTTCTGTCTGGTCATGTCTGAAGTAAGCTAGCATTTCTAAAGATGGGATGTCCTGTCTTGAATGTGTTTTTAATTAAGCATACAGTTCATAGGCAACAGGAAATCCTTTAGGAAGATACGACTCTGCTACGACTCTCCCAGAAAGAAAATGGCTACATTTCAAGGTCTGTCCCTGATTAGGATCCCTAGCCAGTGAGACAGTCTCAGTATTGGATACCAGCCCTGGGTTCTCTGTAATCGTTCAAAATGAAACAGAGAGCACCTTCTTAGGGCTTTAAGTATAGATATGTATAATGGAGTTTTTTCTCTCGTGTCTCATGTCTTTAGTAATTTTATTTTTTTTTTTTTCACAATTGAGTAGTAGTAAAATAAATTATTTTTATTTAAAGACTGTGTAAAATTTTTTGAAATCATAGGCTTTCCACTTTCTAAGAAATGGCAGTATTAACTAGAGGCACTGGTCTACTTTTATAGCGCCTGACACTTAGAATAAGAAATTGAAGGTGCCTTGAAGTTGCCCTCATCAACCTGACCACACAAATATTTTGTGACCTGCTAAAACAGGCAAAGTATTTAAAGACTTGTTCCACTGACAGCTGCTAGCTAGAGGATCCTTCCACGTGACAGAAATAAAATTTTCTTGAGTGTGAAGTCTGCCATGAACTTGTTGCTTATTTCTGTCCTCAGAAATATTTATGAAGAACATCCTAATTTCATTATAAAACCATATTTGCTATTAAAGGTAATTGTTTAGTTCTGCTGCTTGTCATCCTCTCTCATTTCCACCTCTCACAATAAAAACTCACACCCACATCTTCTTGTACACCTGGACTCACTTCTCCAGACTTTAGTGTTAACAGAGCACTGTGCTACCAGCCTGGAAGGAGATGAATTCTTGCAATTTATGGACTAATGGGTGGGTGCAAGGAGCTACATGCCTGAGTTGTGTTGCAGGACTGAGGTTCTAGGATGCATCTTGAAATGATAATTTTGGGATATGTAATTATTTGGCTACTTGCATATTTCTTGTTAACACTGTACATTTAATGAAGCGCTCAGAAATATTTTAAGCAAAGTGTTTCATAAGAGAACTACTGAAGGGAAATAATACCTGCATTTCATATGGCTAAGAAGTCTGCTGCCAGTGAGAACATGAGTTCTTGAGTTTGTTACAGTTCTGCAACTTTTCCTGCAAGACCTGGCTACAACTAGGATAGCTGGGACCGATGGCTTTTGAACAGGTCTGATGTTTATACCTAACATTTTCTAATGATAGAATTTGTCTGCTGTGCAAGGTTGCCAGTTTGGAAGTGTACTGAGAGTACTGATTTTTTTGGCCTGTGCCCAAAGCTAAAGGGGCTCATGATGATATGCCAAGCTTTGTTTAATTTGGAGAAGCAGCAAAGGGAACTCACCGTGCATCCTTCGCGGTGCCATGTGCGTCTGGGGAAAATGCTTCGTCCACCCCTTCCAGAAACTTGTATGTTGAGTCTAGCTTTCTCACTGAGAACAATTGTTTCTAAATACAGCTGTGCCTGTGCAAGCTTTTGTCATGACCTAAACTTTTATAATATATATACGGGTGTCCTGTGCTTTTATCACAGACAGCGACTTGCTCATCACTTCAGGCCTGGCTGAAATCCACGTTGTTAATAGAGCAACTCCAGTCCATTTTGCCATACATCTTTCACACAGATGGAGAAACGTGGATATGGTTCAGATCATGCCTTTGGAGTAATTTCGTGCTCTAAATCCAACCACGCCAGCGTGTTCCTTTGCCTTCTGCTGCGCTGAGCTCTCCTGGCCAGGGAGAGGAACAGTACAGCCCTGTTGGAGCCGGCTTTGGCCCCAGCTGGGGTTGTGTGACCAGGGCACGGGGGAGTGAGCCAAAACCATCAGAATTACCACGCATTTTTGAGCACTGAGCCCTCCTTTTTGTGAACAGACTGAAGATGGTGGTTGAGACTTTGTTGGTAGGCAGGTAAATTCTTCCTGCCTGTGCTCTCTCCCAGCTTGATTTCTTTTGATTATTTTTTTTTTTTTTTTTCCATGAGCCTTGCTGGGAGGATCTGACTCAGCTTTTTACTTTCTCTTGGTCTTTGAGAATGCACTTTTTTAAATGATTTTTTTTGGTTGTTTTTATTTTCTTGTGCTTTTTGTCTTTATATTTTTTTACTTCTCTTCCTCTTTGGGGATGCTGAGCCTGTATATAGATTTTTCATGTTTTTGGAAGATAGATGTAAGATGGCCTCTGTGGGTGTCTTCCTTGAGAGCTGGGGAGATCAAAGTTTTGCTAAGAATAAAAATCAGTGTACAAGCTTTTAAAGTTTATTAATTTAAAAGCTGTGGAATTACTGCTGATTGACGTGTACAATACCCAAAACCAGGTTCGCACTTACCTATGGTGGGAAAATGTGACTCTATTGTTGTCACTTCTGAATACAGACAAATAACTACTGTTTATAAAATTGTCAAAGTTTATAGGCATATTACTTTACAGTTACTTTTATAAGTTACCCACACCCTTCTTTGCATGTGAATTAAAGAGCTGGAAAGGCCACACTGATAATGTCATACCAGGAAATCCATAATGTAAAATATAGAGAACATGGTGGGGAGGAGGGAAGAAAGAAGCTTGAGAGGTAGGGGAAGTCATACTGAAGATAATGTATGGAGGGAAAAAATATGACTTTTACATCTATGCTTTTTTTTTTCTTTTGAGATTAAAGAAAAATGGTATAACGTGGGTTACCTTTGACATAAACCAACAAACGTGTTTGCAAGTGCTGATTTACAGGGAGATTCCTTCGTTCCATCTTTGAGCCTTTATATAAATTCTTCTAGAGCTAAATGTGAATTTAAAAACAAACAAACAAAAAAACCCAACAAAAAAACTGGGAAAAAAACCCGACCCTGAAACTCCCTGAATCTTGCTAAACTGAAAATACCACCTGTTGAGCAGACTAGATCCTGCTTAATCTTTTTCTGCCAAATTAGACATTCTGGCAAGTTTCCTCAAGTCTGGATGTATTCAAGTACTGTATTTGGCAGACTTAGTTTGTCACTAAGTAAAGATATATGAAAATCCCAATTCAAACATTTCAGCCTATAGTGTTTTTTACAGTCTATCAGGAAGCACAACTAATTGATATGCTACTTTATACATCAGATATAATTTTTCTTACAGTATGTTATGTATCTGGAAGTAGATTTTCCACTTAAATTTCAAGTTCTGCTACTATATATTTCATCTGAAACACTCCCTAACATGTAAACTTTTACAGAATATGTACTCTTTCTACTCAGTGATGAATAGTAACATTTGGTAAGTTACTAACAAAAGATTGTCACCTTTTTTCAAAGTAACAACGTCTTCCAAGTCTTTGATTCAAAGTGTTTAATCTGACTTTAATGCACAGTCTGTCCCACAGAGGTGACATCCTTGTCTTAATTTTGATTTTATGAAGAACTGCAAAACCATTGCATATGAGACATTGGGTATTTGAACTAGATTATTTGAATACTTTTGATACTTTTGTCCCTTGTATAAAGCTAAAATTTAAAATGATAAAAATAAACCTAATGAAAACTGTATGGTTTTGATTGTAGAAGTTAATTGGTCTCTCTTTCAAATTCAGTGCTAGATTTTGATGTCCACAGCAGTAACTCTGCTTGTCAATACAAGTATTACTTATTGGATTTGGTGCATGGAAAGACAAGTGCCAGACTTTTGGTTTTAAATGAGTTCTGATTTAGCTGAGGAAAATATGTGGGCGTCCTAATGGAAAGAGTAAATGCTAAATTTGTGTGTACTGGGAAGGTCGCTAAAACTTTCTAAAGCCTGGAAGGGCTGTAGTAGGTGTTTAAGCCCATCCTCTGCATAATGGGGTCTTTGGAAGCTGAAGACCTGAATTGCAAAGGTTCTGTTTCTGATAGATCATACTTTTTAGAAAGAGATACAGTCTTTAAAGCAAGAACTTGTGTTGGAGAATCAACCATGACAAAGAGACTGTATCCCTAATTATCCCATTAATTCAGTCCTGTTTCTAGACTGAGCATGTCTGTGTGTTTAGCTTCCAACATTAAACTTTTGTTTGGCTGAAGAAATGGTTGTCACCCTCAGACAGGTACTCATGAATTGTGTAAACTGAATAGATCAAGCTTCTTTTGTCTGTCAGAGTAACACAGGGTTTCTGACAGTGAATGATTCTCATGCCTTATTTTGCAGTCTTTACAATTATTTGGTGTTCTTTTTGAAATCTAGGCAGTAGGACTTAACTGCATTCGAATCCTGCACCTCTTCATATTTGTCTAGAAGTAGGCATCGTTTCTCTACTCTCACTTGATTAAAATGCTTAGGATTATTTGTAATTAAGGGAAAACTGACCTCCCAACGATTTAGAATTAAACAGCACAGACAGAAACTTGGTGAGATTAAATATTGCTTTGTTCCTAAAATAACTTGAAAAGCTTTATAAGAAAAGTGCTATCTCATTAGTAGATTACACAGTGTTACACTTAGGCACCCAAATAATCCAAAAGTTGATTTTCTTTATTTCTGACAAGAAATCTACTGGGAGCCGCCTACTCTGTCCTTGTAACTGATGCAGATGTCAAGAATTCTTTTCTGCTGACATGGAGTAAGGGCTAATCCAGGTCAGTCAGTACCTTATAATTAATGCACATTCTTTTTTCTTGGGTTTTTTTTTTTTCTTTCTTTCTTTCTTTCTTTTCTTTTTTTCTCTTAGATAAGAAAGAGGGAGCAGTCCTTGGTCTAAAGCTCTGAGCTGGTCCAAAGTGATTCTAAAGGTTTTGAATAGAATGCAGATTACAGAGTAAAACTATGCTAAACTGCTAAATAATAGAGCCCTTTTACAGATAATGTTTAAATCTAGAGGGTTTTTTTGTAGTTTCTTTTTTTTTTTTAGCAGTTTGCATACAAACAGTATATTACATTACTATGTAATAGCTATCTCAGGGTGTTTGAAGGGTTAACGGGAAAGGGAGATAAAAGCTACTTGAGCTCACTTTGTTACCTTGAACTTTGGATGCTGTTGAATATAGCAGTCATCTGTGATCACAGGTATTTTAGCAGCTGTATAATCGAAAACTATAAATGTCCAGATAGGAAATGATCCAGTAATTAGAGGAAACAGTACTGAACCTGATGACTTAAAGTCACTTTCATTCTTAAATCAAACAGGTGGAGCTGTTAGACTTTATCCTGTGATCTTTTCTCAGTACCTTAACAGAGTACTTGAAAACCCTGATAATCAGATTGGCTGAGAGTTAGAAAGGAGAGAAGGATTCAGTGTTTCTGCCTTGCTTTTTGTAGCTCCTCACCGAAGAAGTGCCTCCTGGCTGAGAGGTGTTGCTTAAGTAGACTGGGAGGAAGACAGAGGCTGGTCTGTCTTCTTTAACTAGATGTCTGCATTTCATTCTTCGTATATGTTGTATTGCAAATATTAATAACAATGAAAGAGAGGGCTCTTGGGTGGTTTTGCGTACGTGCCATTGAAATCTAAACACCAAACAAAGCTTGAAAAAGAGCTAAGGTTTTTAAGTTGGAGGGGTTTCAGAAGAAAAAAAAAATCTGTGTCCTACTTACTGAATGAATAGGAAATATGTGTTTAGTTCCTGTGTGTAATATAGCCCTGAATGTTGTTTTTTTTTGTGGGCTTTTGCTTTTTTTTTTCCCCTAGCATGAGAACCTTACGAAGCTCATTCAAAAGTGAAACAGATTTGTCTACAACTAAGTGGAATTTTGAAAGTTAGGCTTAGAAGTCATCAGTGAAGGAATTCCTGAAAGTTATACAAGAGAACTCTGTTCTCAGGAACACAAAACCCCCTACCACTTCTGTAATGTTGAATAGTTGCTTAGTTATCTGTATATATACACATAGTAGTATCTACTTCTTCAAAGTACTCAAGTGTGGTTTTGCATATTATGTCTATTAACTTTGTAAATATCAGTGATCAAAATAATATGTTAAAATAATGGCTCATAAATTTGCTTGTTGGCTCGATCGTAATTATGACTTCTGTTGCTGAAAGTTCCCTTGTCATCTCTTCAGACTCTCCCAAGAGATTATTTTTTCTAAAATGCCAAGGTTCCTCTTTATCAGTATTGGATACTGAAAACAGTATAGTGTTAAACAATGTGATGCAATGAATGTTGAAATATACAGTGATTCACTGGCTCGATTTAGCACTAAGGTAAATAGATACACGGGTTTTGGTTTAATGTTCAAAGAACGCTGCATTTAACTCTAATTTTCTGCTTGAAATATGTCCCTTTCAAAGGACTAATATGTTGCACTGGAAGCTGAGTAATTTAGGCTGATCAGTGGACGACCAATTTTGAGAACAACAACAAAAAACTCTGGAGAAACTGTGTTCTGAAGCAAATACACATGCAAAAAAAAAAAATCTATTGGTTGTCTAGTTCCAGTCACACTCGGTTGGCCTACAGTCAGTCCAAGTCTCTGCAGCCAGTGTTTCTGAACTCACTGATTCCTTACCTCCAAATTAATTGTTGGAAACTTAGCTTGTTGTCTTAATTAGTCATGGGACGTTTAAACAATTGGTAAGCCAGTTGAAAATGGTCTTCTACATATGCATATATAGACCCTGTCCTATTTCCAGTCTTATTTAGGTGGGTTTTGAAGACTACATAGAGGAGTCTGAAAGTGCTTTGTGTGGAGCAAGGAAGGTTTTTCTGTGTATGTCTGCCTAAGATTGGGGACCTGCTTAAAATCATGTATAGTGCTTGCATTGTTTCATACTGTATTTCCCTCCTCCTGTATTCGATAACAGGCTCCAGTAGCACAGCTGGATTTTGCAGAGGTGCCATCATGGGCAAGGAGACACCTGAGCTGGTCCAGAGTCACAGCCCTGGCACTTGGGAGGCTCATGCACTGGTTTGGACATGCCAATGCCACCGTCATCTTGTGTGACCATGGCACATCACTTAATATCACTGTGCTGTGTCCTTGTAGCTACAGTATATTTGTGACTGGTATCAAAGAATAGTCTTCTGAAGTTTATTCAGTGTATTTTAAGAAACTTTGATATCTTCATGTCAAGGTGTTACAACATACTTTGTATTTAAACGAGGTGTGGGAATGGAATGTCCAGAAAACTTACATGTACAATAGATGCCATTTCTCTGCTTAAAAAAACCCACAAGAAACAACTTTTGAAATACCTCCTGTAAGTTGTGTTGCCCGTAACAACGTTTCTAGTGTTAGCATAGAGAAAATATAATTTTAAAGTGCTTATAGCAACAGAAATCGGCATATTTGGACTCAGCACTACGTAGTGCTCGGAACCAGGCATTCAAGTAAGTGATTAACTTTAAACGAATGAAGGATTCGTAGAGTCAGAGAGACTGACGTGCTCATGGCTAAGTGCTTGTGTTACAATTCTCACCTTGCAGGAGAAGAGCTATGATTTCATGATAGAGCTATGCAGATGTATCCCTCGTACCGTAAGAAGGAACAGCCCTGTCCTTTCTCTAGTTATGTATTCACCTACTGCTGCTTGCTCTCAGCCAGCATGCAAACCATGATGTTTCAGGAGCAAGACCGGCATGGAAGTAATTAGTTTTTTAATGGTGGGTTTTTTGTTGTGGGTTTTTTTTTGTTATTTGTTTGGTTTTTTTATCTGAACTGCTTAACCTACTTTGGAGCTTTGCTGCTAATCATCTGTGTTGGTTACAAATATTTTGCAGGGCAAATCATACTTTGTGGAGTGGATTTGTCCACCTTTATGCAATGTGAAGGCTGAATTCAAGATTAATTCAGCACTTAGGAGGCTGTTCTGCTTCCTGCATGCTGAAGAACTGACTAGCTCATTTTCCCTCTTCCATGGTGTTAACTCTGTGCTAATGAAATAATGGAGCTTATAGACTCCAGCAATAAAAATATACTTTGCCTCTGAAGTAAACGAGGGGGCTGTTTCTCTTCCAGCCAGGACAATATGATAGTTTTAATGCCAAGTTGGGAAAGGACGTAAATGACAGCTTTACACAGAGCAACAGACACAGCTTGCAGAGGGAAAATGGGGTTTTTGTTGGCTCTGGGGTGAGGCTTTGAAATCTGAGTCTGTTTATTTCCTTGCCTGGAAGACTTCAACACATCCTTGACTTGCCTAAGGAACCTGATAGGAACTTGACTGTATTATGGGCAACTTATAGGGAAGAATTTTAACCTGTCATCTCAGGGGAATTTCCTCTTTTCTTTTTCTCCTCCATAGTTAGTACTTAATGATGTTTCACTCTGCCCGCCGCCCTTCTCTGTTCTGATCGTCCCAGATTTTATCCTGAGGCAAAAAAGAAGCTGCTGCCAATCATATCTTTGCAAAGTAGTAACTATCTACTGTCCTAAGGCTCTTTAATGCCTCCTGCTCCTATTGTTACAGGAGGTGGTTGATTGCAGCTGGAATGAGATAGTTCTGACTAGGACAGAAAACTGAGGCTTGGTGACTGGCTCTTCTTTCAGGTAAAGCTTCTCCTGTGCTGTAGCTCAATGAGTTTATCGACATGTTGACAGTTTTGGTTGGTAGACTTAATTACAATGATAGTTGAGTTACTTTTTGATTATGGATTTACAAAAGATGGTCTTCATACATAAATAATCTTAAGAACGTTTTAATGATAGTTGGATACTACAGCTCTTAAGCCCTCACAAGGTCTTTTCCACTCGAATTAAAGGGAAATAGAATCGTGGTGCTAGAATGATGTTGCACTCGGGAGGCTCTGCTGTACTGCAAATTACAATCCAAAACAGAAAGCACGAAACATACTGTTTTAAAAAAAAATTAAATAAAATCTCAGTATCGTTAGCGGGAGAAAGGCTGGTGTCATTTTATTGACAGATTAAGGTCTCTGAAGGTTTCTTCTGAAACTACATCTATAAAGGGTGGAAGAAAGGAGACTCTGCCCTTACTTCAAGGATTGGGAAATGGTGTAAAAAAAAAAAAAAAAAAAAGGATTTGCCTGTAAAATACCCCACAAATGTGTGCGCTTCCCAGGAGTAAGTGCTACTTTTCAAAGTCCTGGGATTGTATCTGCCAGTGATATGGTATAATCATTTGGTTGTGTTTAGAATGCAGTGACCAGACTAGCTTATTTATTGTACAATGATAATTAAATAAAAACTGTGTTTATGATCTGTGCTCTCCAAATCTCTCCTCTATTCTGTCTGAAGCAGAGCAAACAGGAGTTCTGATTTTAAGATGTGTTCTTGGTGAATTTTCTTTTTTTTTTAACAATATTTGCCCAGTGGTTGGTATAATCCTGTTTAAAAGTTTCTTTTGCTTACTTGAGCATGTTCTGTCTGGCTACCATTGTTTCATCCCTCATTCATAACTGAGTAACTTAATGCTGAAATCAAACAAGTTTGAGTTTCAAACCAGAGAAGGGTCTTTTTTGGTCATTCCGTTTCCATTTTACTTTGAGCAAACAGGTAGTACTTTTGTTGGCCATTCTGTAGCTAGCAGTCGTGTTGAAAGCATTTGAAGCCAATTTTTATATAGAGCAAACATTCTGTGGTTAGAAGGGCTGAATTAGCTCAGATGCCTTTACTGCTGGTATATACCTCCTTATCTTGAAAGTAGTATCCACCAACTAATCCTTTATTTATGTTGAGCTTTGGAATTTCCCTTGAAATGCCTTTTTGTAACTTCTCCCGGTATAAATGGGAAGTGAACAGACCGTCAGGTAAACAGTGAGGTTGCAGGTAAGCAAATTAATAACATATGTGAATATAAGTTTCTTCTCACTGGTGGCAGGTTGGATACCTGTGATTAACCTCAGAAAGAGTGCCAGCGGTGTGCTTATTCCTGTGATATGGTTTGTTACCTTTTGTTGTACAGTTTTGCAAAGGAATCTTTTCTTGTGTTTATGCATGGGAGGACTGAATTTGTTAATCAAATGTCCAAGTCTATGTTTTCAGTGCTGAAAAGAAGGGAATTGTTGAACCACAATAGCTAATTTGCGATAGCAATCTCAATGTGAAATCCTAGTGGGCAGGTAGATTTTTTCCTCTAAAGCAAGCTGAGATCACAGTGTATTCTCCAATTCAGTGTGAACAAAACAGTAGCCTGTTTCCATTTTACAATGATGGAACTAACTCAACTTTACTCCCTTGGCAGAAAAAGGTATCGGTTTAGTTTGGTTTTGGTAAATTCTTAGCCCCATTGTCAAATGGTCTTTCTGATTACAGGATTAAAGGTAATCCTAGAGAATCCTGATAGAGGTGGCTGAAAAGGAAAATCTGTAAAACCATTGTATTCCGTTTCTCAGGTTTCTGGTTTTATAATAGTATATGATTGCACTGACAACTGGTGAATTGAGAGAATCCCATCATAGGAGGAGAACAAGGAGTATGGCAGAGGTGACTGCTTTCTTCTATCCATATTGAGAGAAAACGTCCAGTCTGACACTTTTAAGAGGTAGTAGTGATGGGAAGTTGAATCAGCCAGAAGTAAAGAAATCATAATTTTGGCTTAACTATACCCTGTATGGTAAAAGAGGCTTGTAGGCATCATACCGGAAAAAGCTGCCTTCTTAGTGGGGTTTTTTTTTGGTTTTTGTTTTCTTCCCCACCCCCCCGAGAACCAGGTAGTTTTGCCATTTCAGATTAGATCATGGTGTATGCCTTGCCTACAAGAGGAAAATAAATGATGATTTGGTTTGAGTTTTTGTTTTTCTTACCCAAGATACTGCAGCAGCAGCAGCAATATTGCTGTTAGTGTGTAATGGAGCAAACTGGGCTAGACTAAGATTTTGGATCTCCCTTGTGCAGTGGAGGATGTTTGCCTCTGTTTTTTCTCTAATACTTTTTGCATTCAGGATCTGAAGGAAAGATTATATATGCCCATATTCAAAGACTTTTTTGAGCTTTAGCAGGGCTGGTGGGAATGGACCCTCAGATAGGTGTCATGGCCATGGACACAGATGTTTTAACTGAAAGTGATCACTCAGGCTCCAGCTGGCAGAAGAGTGCAAGAAAAATGCTGCTTTAGACCCAATAAAAGCAAGTGCTCATGAATATGTTATTTCTGCTGTGAGTTTAACATGTAACGGTAGTACAGAATATGCCTGCTCAGAGGCATGTAACTCAGAATTCAGGGATGACTTGTTCAGATCAAAGAGGGAACTCAACCAAAGGACTCGGTTGGATTTTGAGAGATCAACTTTTTTTTTTTAAAGAATGTAGCAATCCACAGATCTGAACGTAATGCTGATCCTGCTGTAAGACTTAAGAAGAACAAACCAATTCCAGGGAAAAATTGGAAGTGTAATAGTTTTTGGTATCCAGTCTCTTGTGAAATGGAGTCAGAGATCTTTGGTTTTTATCAGAGAAAGGGTCATAACCTTATCAAGCATTCCCTCCCTTCCTCATCACTCCCCAAAGGTGCAGTATTCTTAATTGCTTTTGGCAGAGAAAAGCTATGAGGAAGTCAGGGGATATGTTTTATTTTATGTCACTGTCATTAGTCTGAACTAGTTCCTAATCTAAAATTACAAAGATGTAATTTGTCAGTGTATCTACTGCAGTTTCTATTTAAGTTGTATAAGGCAAACAGTGATAGATATATGCTTAACTCGAAGAAAATTGGAAATGTTGTAAATACTTAAAATTCAGGACTTGTCTATTTCTTTACAAAATCGATAAGCTTCTCTGCACTTTAGCTTGATATAATGTAATAATGACTATATTTATAGTCCATGTACAACACAAACTATTTTTCGTATATTTATACTTGCTAGATCTGTGTTAAGAATAACTTGTGAGGTGACATGAGGTTTTTCTAATCAATATAGCAAGTAAATTAAAAATGCAAAGCCTGGCTTAGCATTTGATCCTAGTTTTTGTAAAAAGACTTTTATTCTTTGCTTCCTTGATGGTACGAATCTAGATGGTATGTTTATGTTCTATACCTAGACTATATAGATGGTATATGCTTAAGTTAACATTAAATATAGCCCAACAACGATGGTGGGGACTTGGTGGTCCTGTGGTGGCTGCTCCTCTAAGCTGAGCGATGGTAAGAGGGCTGGTAGCCCTCCTGCTGCTATATTTGCACCTGCATGTTGTAACTGCTGGCTCAGAAGTCAATAGATACTGTTGTCGTGTGACTGTATCTGTCTTTTCCTCAGTATGTCAATAAGTGCTGCCTTTAATATATTGGTCTCTGGCCTTTCTGTTTATTTTGAGGAATCCCTTTTGTATTTTTAGTCTGTAACATTAATCTGTAAAAATGTATACTTAAAAAAATGCCAAAACCAAACAACAAACAAAAACCAAATAAAACTTCTCTGTAGGATTATACTGTCCACAATAGAGCTATGATATCATCACAATCTAGGTGAGATGTGTAATTGTGATGGAAGAGCTTTTAATTAATAAAAAAAAAAAAGAGAGAGTAGAACTGTTGCTAGTGAATCAATGGACATATAACTTCTAAGTAAACTCATGTAGGATATGTTTAATATTAAAGTGAGGAACTCTACTTAAGAATAAAAGCGAGATTGCTCTGACCTTCATTCTTTGCTCACAAGAACAAAGTTAAGCGTGTGTGATAAAGATAAAGTGCACGTTGCTGTTTGCTAAATTGGCGCCACTATCAATATTTGAACGTGGTGGCCAAATCCAAGGCTGTTAAAAATAGGTGAAACTTGGAACTGGGTCAGGAATTACCTGACAAGGGTTGTTTCCTTTTTGATATACGCAGCTGAAATTCAAACCCTGCTTCCTCCAAATTCTTCAGGTATATTAGAAATGTGCATGAAATAAGTCAAATAACTCATTTTTGAATAAGTGTGATATGAAATCTCCAAATTCTTGGATGCAGATTACGGTAATGAAAGGAACAAATCTGTTTCTAGTCTCACAGGAAGGAGCTGAAAACATAAACCTTGTAATTGTTTGTGACTTTTTGTTCAAGAAGATGTAGCTCATTTGCTTACTGCTGCCCAAGGGACGGAGCTGGAAGATGATTGAATTATTTTTCTGTTTGTACAGAGGCTTCGAGTGTTATCACTGGGTCAAGTTTCTTTTCCTTTTTTGATCAAAGTTAGGTGCAGTACTGAGAAGTTAAAAATTGCCATGCTGGTGGTGAGAAACAAGCTGCCTCCTTTGCTGCTTCCCCTTTGCTATCCCATCTCCTTTCCCTACCATCTATTCTTAAAACCTTCAATAATTACTTTGATGATTTAAATTATGGAAATGTTCCCAGTGGTCCAGACCTGCCAGGACTAATTAAGCCTCATGATTTGACAGTTTTTTCAGTTTAAAATTGAGCTTTGTAAAGCCTGTCTGAAGACATGATTTCCATTATCTCTTTAGGGGTCCTGACTCACTTCATACTTTAATACTATTTCTAGATAGTAAACTTACTTTATCTTTAATTCACACAGCTCTGAAGCTTAAAAAGAGTTAATAGAAAACCTGCATTAATTAGTCTTTTGCCATCTGCAGCTTCCTTGTTGCAAACTTTGGTCAGATTGCATGAAAGGAGGGACAGGTAGTTTCCCTGAAGCTTAAATGAACAGGGTGCTGGCCCCTTAGATTTGTGGAATGTATTTTAATGAATGCAGGGAAGTGTGTAGCTGGTGATGTTCATAACTACTGAAGTTGGCTCACTGTATTTTACAGGAGCTCTCTTTTGAATTTACTGTTTGGCATGCACAGAGCAACATAGCTGCTGTTTGACAAACATTAATGGAGCCATAAATTGTAGTTGTAATTCAGCTCAGTGCTTAGGCAGTATAGATATTGCCCTCCAATACAGCTAGAACTTATCTTTTAATGCTAGGATAATTCCAAGTCATATTTTGACTCTTTATGAACACTTTACTTGGGTACTCATTGTACTTTCAACAATATAGGCCATAGTGAACACAACCAGTGATAGTGAGCAATACTAGGTGCTTTAGAATATGTGGTAATTGCATCCTCCGGTGTGCCCTGCCCGTTGAATAGCTAGTTTATGCTTCTAGGACCTAAACTCTTGTACTCTTTAAAGTTTCAGATTCTGTTTGATAGAAAGGTCAGTGTTAATTATTACCATGTGTTCAGCAGACATCAGTGGCTGGTTCCTTATTATGCATGGCACTCTACCCTTAGCTTATCGACTACCATTATATATGTGTGAAACCGACCTATTGCAATAAGCATGAGTTTGTCTTTGCTAGCAAGGAGTACTTTCTACCATCGGGATTTCCTCAGTTAGTTTAGATCTTGCTTTTGCTACAGAGTTAACTCTTTGCTCCAGATTGAGGCTCATATTTAAGTGTTACGTCTGTTCCAAAGGATGCTTTTGTTCGAAATAGTTTTAGGAAAAAGAGGCAGACTCTTTGTTGCTTATGTCGCTGCATGGCAGTAATGTTTTCTTTCTTTTCCTCCTGTTTCTACTCTTTCTAAAGATTTGCAAGCTTTCAGTTTTGGATTAGGAAAAGTAGTACTTTAAAAATAATAATAATTTAAAAAGAACTCAACAAAACCAACAAAAAACAACTCTTTGTCCCTCCATAACTGTGTTTGAAAAAAAGATAATATAGTATTTATACATACATTGAGAAAATAATTTAGGCTGTTATGTTTTACTCTGTTTTTACTAAAGAGATTGCCATGTATGTGGCTTCTGTGGCTTTGGTGCTACTTGGTAACTTCAGTAACTTAACCATGTGTCTAGAAGAGAGAATAAAGAAAGAGATGATGTAGATGTAAATATAGAATCATAGAATCATGGAATGGTTAGGGTTGGAGGGGACCTTAAAGACCATCTAGTTCCAACCCTTCTGCCATGGGCAGGTACACCCTTCGCTACACCAGATTGTTCAAAGCCTCATCCAACCTGGCCTTGAACGCTTTCAGGGATGGGGCATCCAAAAACTTCTATGGGCAACCTGGTCCAGTGCCTCACCACCCTCAGAGTGAAGAATTTCTTCCTTGTATCTAATCTAAATATTCCCTCTTTCAGTTTAAATCCATTGCCCCTTGTCTTATCACTACATGCCCTTGTAAAAAGTCCCTCTCCAGCTTTCCTGTAGGCCCCCTTCAGGTACTGGAAGACTGCAATAAGGTCACACCGGAGCCTTCTCTTCTCCAGGCTGAACAGCCCCAACTCTCTCAGCCTATCTTCATAGGAGAGGTGCTCCAGCCCTTGGATCATCTTTGTGGCCCTCCTCTGGACCCGCTCCAGCAGCTCTATGCATTTAAGAAGAGAAGGGGTTTGTTTGTGGTTTGTTGTTTTGTTTTGTTTTTTTTTCTTAAATTCTTATAGTTTATTTAATATCCAACTAATTACTTTCCCCTTTTGTTGGCAGAAAATAGATTTTTTTCTTCCCGTTTAACCTGTCAGATTATGTCAGTGCAGGCTAGTGATGCAGTGTGTGTGTGGTGGGGGGAGGACGTTACTATTTTAAGAAAGTCTTTTCCATCAGTCCTTTATGTAGTCTGTACAGAGAGTCCGAGTCCTAGCCACAGTGCAAATAATTTGCCAAGCAGCATTTCCCGGACAGCTTATGGAAAGCAATTCTGGAGGATTCCCAAACTTAAATAATTGAAAGATACTGCTTGGTATGCCTGCAGCTTTCTGGAGCTGGAGTGCAAAACTGGCGGTGGAATAAACATGTTCCCTGAGGAGGCTGATGATGCTGCAGAACAGCAAATGGGGAAGAAGAATTTTCCCGAAAGACGCTTTTTTTTTTTTTCTTTTTTAAGCCGTGTTCCTCTTTGAGGCCTGCAGTGATGGCAGGTGTCCAGCTGTGGTATCAAAACTGCGGTTTTAAAATTGGAATGAGAGGATGGCTCTTAGCCACTTGTTAATCCTATGCTGAACATCTCCAAGGGAGTAACCAGTTACACGGTTTCACAAGTGCAGAAGTAATCATGAGAGGGGGAGACACACCAGAGGTACTTTGCAGGTGTGTTTCTGGACAACAACATTTCTAGAGTGTTTGAAAACAGCAGTAGCTAATTATCTGTTATTTCTTGGACTATATGAGAAGTAAAGTGTATATAGAGTTATGCCTCCAGTGAAAATGAATCTGCATTTGCTGTAGGACGAGTTTTTTGGGGTAAGCCTTTCCTTTTCTTTTACCTTTCTCATCTTTCTCCCTTTTGCCTGCTTCCTCTAAAAGTTTTTACCAATATTTGGGTTCCTTTAAGACCCTATAAACAGAGAATCTTTTATAAAAGGAAAACTTGGAAATGCTGTTCTGTAAAAGTATATATGGCATTTTTTTGGTTTTCTTTTTTTTTTTTGTCATTGGCCAGCTATATAATTTAATACAGTAAGCATTTAGTGACTGTTGAGTAATTTAAAATGGGAAGTTTACTTTGATACTTCATTTAATTTCTAAGGTAACTTTAATTTCCAAGAACGATATAGCAAGAAAAACAACAAATACTGATACTCTGTATTTGCATGCCAAAAATTTTCTGGGGAGGGTTTTTTCTGAATTGATTGTTGAGTCTAGCATAGCTGGAATGACCAGTCCCTTTGGTCGTTGCAGCTTGTTCATCTCAGTATGCAGGTGCTTTGTCATCTCAGTGATGTACCCAAATATCTCTTAATTCACTACTTGAGTGGCAAATATTAAATGCTGTGGGTCTGTTTTGATCATCATCGTCATCATTGTGTTTTGTGTGGGTTGACATAGCTGTATGAGCATGAAAAGCTATGTTACAACACTATTTGCCATTTCTCTTTGAGAAGGGGGAAAAAAAAGAGGAAGATCCAGAGAGAAACTGGAGAGTTCTAGTGTTTCGGACATGCTTTATGCTGAATTTTTACAGAAACCATAGAAGTGCGAAGTATTTTTTATTTTTGTGTCAGTATCATACTTTATTCCTGTCAGTGTTAATGTTGTTTTATCTCTAGTGATTGATTTGTGGAAGTGTGTTGCACAGGGGCATGTGAAAACATAAGTAGTTGTCTTGTTTAGTCAAACTCATCAAATTCCATCCATGGTCTCAAATACCACTCTAGTTGCATTTTGAGATTGGAAGATTTGCTCTCTCTAAAAATTGCTAGCTGTAGAAAAAAAAAAACAACTTATGGATTAATTCTGTCATTACCTTTGCAGAAGCATTCTCCCTTTATCTTGGTGGCTTTCAGGGAAAACCAAGTTCAATGCTTTACCTTTCTATAGTTCAAAATACAGCACTTGTATGTCCTGGCCTCCATGTAAGTGCTCTACAGAAGACGAAGTGAAGTGCAGTTACAGCACACGTGTGTGTGTGTGTTGATAGATTCCATGATTCCAGTTAAATCAATGAGACTGCATGCCTGAAGCTAAGCCTGTATTTAAATGAGGATAAAAAGAGGATGTGGTCTGTCAGTCTGGCTGTCATCAAGTTCTTTTCCCATGCTTTTTAACAACTCACAACACCTCCCCAAAGGTCCTTTGATAGATAAAGGAACAGGCACGTATTTTTGTTGAACCTGCCAAAAACGGGCATCCAGTCTTGAGGGTGTCTCTGTGCCTGATGGTTTGTGCAGGTCTCCTTGTCCTCCCAGAGGTTTCCAAACATTTGGATGCAGTGACAGAGGTGACAGCCCTCTTCTCCCTGCAGCCCCTGGGCCACACGGTCCTGCTTCCTCCCTCCGGCATGAGCAGCCCGCCATGCAGCTGCTGGATCTGAGCAGAAGCCTGGTGCAGGTGAAGGCTGAGGTGGGCAGCCAAAGAGGCCACCGCTGCTGTTGGGAGCACTAATGGGGCTGGAGAGCGTGTGATCAGGAGTGAGAGGAGAGAGGCAAGCCCACAGGTGGGCTTAACAGGGGTTTAAAGTGACTCTGAAACAGTGCCCTGAGACTGAACTGATCTGAAAGTTAAGAACCTAAATATATTTTGCTCACTGTCTGAGATTATATCCTCATATTGGCATTTAATCCTCTTGCAAGGATTTTGACTAGCATATAAACCAGATAACTATTTTATTACAACCTACCAAAAGGAGTAAGAAAATACTTAAAGAATATTAAAAAAAAAATCTGTTTTTAGAAGATGTATTTTTCCTTTGCCTTTGTAGTAGAGAGAGAAAAACAGCAGACGGCAAATGCATTACATGATTGTTTCATTCAAGGATTAATCTCTTGAATGACAAGAGCAAATATTTGGGGAGATATGTTTTGCCTGTGTATGATGTGTTTTTTTCATAATGCTTATAAATATACTTTAATCATGTTTGCTAGCAATGTTGGGATACCTAGTGTATTTCCACAACCATGTCTGCGTTTTGAGAATGGTCTAGAGAGTACATGGCCAGTTACAATCTTAGATAGCTTTTTTAATTAATTTATTTTTGTAACCTGGGGCTTTCCACTGCACTGAATACTTGCTGACCTTTAATTTAATTTACTGGAGGGTGGGGAGGAAAGAGAAGAAAAGAAAGGCCTTAGGAAATCCCTTTCCCCACCCTGCCAAAGAAGGTAACTTTCCTTGTAAGTCTTGTTTGGGTTTAAAGGGTGCAAGCAGAGGAAAAAATACAGATCATTTTTCATCCTTCATAAAAGCCAAGTCTTGAAAGCACAGTATCAAATATTTAGAATCATTACAAATTTGATAAAAACTCTGTAATAAATGAGCATGTCAGGTTTATAAAATGTTTGTAGTCCCTGCTGAACAACCTTTATTCTGGTATATGATTATTTCTGTATATATTCTGCTTACTATTTCAATAATGCTTACTTAAACTAGGTATTTATTATAATGGATTTTGCTTTGTATTCATATTCATTCTAAATCATGTCTCTTTTAAGATGCTTTTGCTCCTACTTAGAGAGAGATCATGAAGTTTTCTCAAATTAGAAGTATTCCTTCATGCAGTTGCTTACTTTTTTGCTATATTAATTTAATCCGCTCTTTTATTTCCATTTTAAATCAATACCAGACATTTGGTTCAGTAATGCCTCTCTCCTGTGATACAGAGGGTTGAATTTGTCAGCTACTTTTCTACAGCTGGAGAAAATCTATTTGTTCATTTCTTAACCTTTTGACATGTCTGTTTTTACAAGTCTGGCTGTTTTTGATAGAGGATTGAAGTATAGAGTAACAACTACAGAAGGAAACATCTTTTGTTATGATCGGAGTGTAAACTGAGCCTGATGCAACAATGGGGGAGTATGCTTACATAAAAGATTTTTACACACACAAAAAAAAACCCCACAAGAGAGAGACCCTCCTCTTCGTTCCCATGATTGCCCATTGAATTTTGATGTGCTATAATAAACGGTGATTTTAAAAAAAAGTTTTATTCACATATCCTAGACGTAAGACTGTAAAATTGACTTGCAATTAGTTAAACTGCTGTTTCTTCACTATAAAAGCACGCTCAGCAAAGTTGAGACCACCCTTTCCTTCTGTTTGTGGCAGCAAGTGAGGCAGGTCTGAAAAGCCACGACCACCGACCTCTGTGTGAAGATCCGAAGACGCCCTTACCATTGTAATCAGCAGGGAAATGCAGGAGTTTAAAGCATTCGGAGAGGAATCAGTTTACAAGATCTGCAGGCTAAGTGTTTTCTGATGGCATGCTGTCTCTGACCCCAAGCTCAGGAGAGTCCCAAGTCACTGAAGCATGTAGGTGCTGAAGAAAGAAGCAGTTTTATCTGTATTCTAACTTGGGATATTATATCCATCAAACCTTTAGGCTTCAGCAACTTAACACCAATTCTACTTTTATCACACTTGGAAAGCATTACATTATAACAAAACTACTTAAACTTTTCTGTATTTTCCCAGTGAAAGTGGAGGTTTGTAATAGTGTGATGTGACAACCGGTCAGGTTTTTGTCCTTTTCCCTTCTCTCTCAAAGTAAGTTGTATCATTTGACAACAGAATGCGTTGTTAATATGTGCACAAATATATGCATAAAGCTGAACGATATTTTCCTCTCTCTTCCTATGTCATAAAAAAAAAATGTCTCTGAGTATATTGTGTTGCCAGAGAACACCACAGTGATTACATGTCATGTAAACATCTGTGAGATACCTGTTCCTAAGTTTAGTGTAGAAGCTAAGGGTCTCTCTGCTGCAGCAAAAGTATCTGAATGGGCATAATCCTGTTCCTCACTCTATGGACTCACTAGCTGAGGGCTCCATTGCCAGTGAGACGAGGTGGCTGTGCTGGAGGAGAGCCGGCCATGCCCTGGCTTGGGAGCGCTGGCAGGAGCTGCAGCGTCACCCCTGGTCTGCGATGACGGAGGAACCGCTCGAATCTGAAGATCGAGAACCGCCATCTATCTAAATGCATTTGTCGTGTCAGGTAGACAGACTTGTACTAACAGTGTAAGGAAAGACACTAATCTCATCTAGTGAAGCTTTGTTTTGTGATAGCAACATGGATCGTGGCCTCTTCAGGCTTCTGCCTAGCAAGGCTTATGCCCAGTGCTGGTCCTGATGTGGCAAATGAAGGCTTATGGCAGATGGAAACTGCGCTCTGCTCCGAGCAGCCATTTACATTTTTTCATCAGCTCTTAAAGTCAATGAGTTATGGTTGTTTTCACAAGCTAAATATCTAGCTCCAGGACCTGTTTTCTAAAGTTGCTGTGCTCCTTTGGCATCCCTTTGCCTGAAGCCCTGAGGGCTTAGCATTGACAAGGGACATCAAATCTGGAAACCCTCAGCAAAAGGCTGTTCTGAAAATTGGCATCTAATTTCCTTGTGGTGACTCAGAGCTCTATGTGAGAGGGACGTCAAAGTTACCAGACTAACTGTGGTGCTAAAATTTCATTATGTGTAATCTCTGCCTTCACTATAATACTTTATTCATATTTCTTAAAATTGTACCAAATGCCTTCCATTTCAAGTGGGAATTTGTGATGAGCTATATAGTTGCCATCAATCAATATCAGTTTTCCAGTCAAGAGCACATGCAAGTTGTGACATCAGATGATCCGCATAAGCATGAATGTCAATTTTTTTTTCACTGTGGGTTGTTTTTCATCTAACCAAACTCATGACATGGACTCCTGGGTATCAGCTGTAGTGTAAGGCTTTACACTCCTCTTGGATCAACTCACTTGTTCTAAGGATGGGAAAGGATAAATCGTTCACATTAAGGGCTCAGGAGTTACATGCATAAAGACAATGTGCCAAAGCCATTATACTTTTATGCTGGGTTGGAATATAACTACTTTTTCAGGAACTGTATATTTAATTTTTAAGGCTTTAGATGTAAATAGTAATGGGATATCAACTGAACCTTGGAGGTAGCCTAGTGTGTGATAGATGCGGTACATCCCAGTGACAAAGAGCAGCTTGTCTTTTTAAGTGGGTAAAAATTATTCTCTCAGGCTACTGATACCTAGTTAGGAATGAGAAGTATGATTTATTTATTTATTTTTTAATATTGGTAGGATGGCTATTCTAGTTTCTGATTTAAATATAATAAACGTTTCCTTAAAACTCAAATGAGAAAAGTCTTTGGAAGTAAGCACTTTGGAAATCTGAAAACCCCAATGTGCCATGTTCATTATCACTTCTGTTCTGCATCAGCAAGTGTGAAGATTTCCACCCACCCTTTTTTTTTTTCTTAAAATGAATCTATTTCAGATGAAAATGTGGAGTTGCCTAGTGAATTACCTTCATTTGAACTAACAGTATAAGCTGTCACTTCCCATGCTCATTCATGTCAGTAACAAAGCGGATAAATGGGGGCAGCAAGCGAGAGCACTAAGGAGGGATTCCTAGCTACATCACTATGTGCAGTGTAATATTACAGGCTCAAAGCAGAACCACCAGTATCAGCAATACGTTCCTAAACCAACTATGCTAGTTTGAAAAGAGAAAAGCAAACATAAGAGAAAGGAATGTCAATACAGGGGGAAATTGGTGGGCTCCAGTGTAACACATTCAGTGCATACTCCATAATTGTTTTTGTGTTTGCTAATGGTGATTATCGGGTCTTTTATCTTAAATATGCTTCTTGCCACCTCTGGATGCAAGAGACAGAGTGCTGACATAGTGGAACTTGGAGTTTGAACTATCCTTTTCAGGGTATATGGAACCTGATAACAAAAAACGCCATGGTAAGAAATCTGGCAAATCCCTATGATATTTGTTTTGCTCCCATCCCTGTATGTCAACGTTAGTGTGTGACTGCTTAGAAAATTGATAAAATGGAAGACCACAATTCAAAATCCGATAAATTGGCAGTGGTGACTAGTTAAGGTATTGAGTGGGTAGGACTTCAATTCCAGCTTTCCTAGGCTTTCATCCTCCCACATTCCTCCCTGTGCAGTATTCTTCCATGATAGAGTTATTGGCAGATGCAAAAGTATTGACAACAAATTATCCACAGCATCAGGAGTTTCTCTTGAATATTCTTCTGACACAGAAAATCATTCTTCCCCTAGGCACAAATAAGTTATAAATTAAACATGTATAACAAAATGAACATACATTAAATGTAGTGATTAAACTGGATTAGACTTTGTGCAGTCTTCTGGTAAGCTAAATGTCTTACTTCAAAAAACACAGTTTTTGCCAATGCTGTTCATCAAGTCCTGGAAATGGCTTTTTATTGTTGTACCTTAAGGGCGAAGGGTAATACTGATGTTGAAGCCCCTTCTTGATAATTCCAGTGGATATGTGCTGTGCTTCTTGAGAGATGCTTTTATTCTTAACAGCTGTGACTCTGCCATCTCTGGTAATTTTGCCATTGAAGATCTCTTACCTGTGGTGATCCACTGGTAGCTTCTCTTCTGTCCATCAACGTACACGTGAATGTCACAATTTAGCTATGGAGCTCTTTCAGTTTTTAATGTTGCTTTTTTCTGAGTCATGGTCAGCTATAGCAATTGCCATGCAAAAGGCAAGTAATATGACCACACTTAGTTTGACTCTTTTTGCTATATAGTGTTCAGGCCTTCAGCAGCAGATGCCTTTGTCATTGTTTTCTAAGAACTTTGCTCTAATTTCATCAGGAGGGGAATGTTTCTCCCAGATTGTTTTTCTAACTTTTGAAATATTTTGCAATTAATTTATAATTGGCAGGATCTGTGCATAGTTTAAGGGTTTAAAGTGTTTCAAGTCCTTTAGTTGTAGATTGTAAGGAACATATATTCACTGAACAATCATTGGAGTGGAAATTTTAATATCTTTTGATGCTCTATTAAGTGATGCTGATGAATTGCAAAAGGGTCCTGTTTTACTATCTTCATGCTACTTGTTCTGGGGAAGAATATAGCTATTCTTACACCTTACCGTATTGAGAAATAAATGCTTTTCTATGCAGAAATGAGTATAACTGATTTCATATGTGACTGTGTATAGGAGCTGATGACGTGGAGGACAACTGCCATCCTTCTTTTTCACTGAATAAAGTTAATGAAATTATTTGCAAGCCCTGATTCAGTTCAAGTGTCTTACTAAATAGTTATGGCTGGTCATGTTTGTGTGCTGTTACTGACTTAAATTGCAAAAACATCACAAGTCTTTTGCCAGAATCTTTGTTAATAAAACATTTCAATAGCTACAGGATTTCTAAATAACTGTAAAAGTGAGATGCTTCTTACTGAAATTCTGCTTACATGAGTAATACGTTATAGGTGATGCCAAAGGGGGAGAGTAGGAAAACGCCCAGCTAAACTTCTTTTAACCTGTGCCTCTTTGTAACAAAACAATGGTAGTCAGGGTTTCCAAAGAGATGGGGATTTGAAAAGTGAGCACGCCAGCTAATAGCTGCCGTAACAGGCTGAACGTAGGGGAATAATAACCGATGTAGTGGCCTCTCAGTGTGTCTCTGTGCCTCAGAGCTCAATAGTGAATGCGCAGCATTGTTCGGCCGTGAAAAGTCTCAGAGCTCTTGGGATGTCAGGGCAGACCGAGGGAAACTGATTTTCGGCTTGTAGCCTCCTTGTAAGAGGGCTGGGAGAAGCTGTGGGGCAGTGAGGCGTTCCTCCCTGCTCTTTTGCTGTACCAGCTTCACGCTTGTCGATGGTGAGTTCCCTGCGGGGATCATACAGCTCAGACGCCGACCTATGGCAGAAGGCAAGAGAGAGGGGAAGGATTTTTTTCCCCTCGCCTTTTTGTTTGATGGGTTTCATGGCTGAATGTTAAGGGAAGGCTTTCCCTGGGGGAAGTTAGAAGGTGATGTTTGAGTTTAAGGAAAAGCACGGGCGTTAGAGAAGATAATTCACTGAGGATTTGCAGCTTAACGTTCTTAATTTGATGGCAGGTTTTGGAAGAAAATAAATGTTTTACTGTGTGAGAGTTTTCTTTAAAATAAACCGAGCCTCTGGGTAAGTCGTGAGAATGGCTCTTAAATGATAAACTGTGCACCGAATTATCTTGTGAGTTCCCGTGCGCGTAGGGCATGGAGTTGAGAAACCTTTGATGTTCTCTCTAAAAACAAGAGCAACAAAAGGAATTGTTTTCTAGCACGGTTTGTTGGGAAAACCCTGCACTTCCACCGCAGAGTTAATACATTCTCCCATCCTCAGCCCCCACCCTCACTCATTTTAGAACCATAGTATTTGCCTTTGTGGCCAAGTTTCTCCAAGTCTGGGCTGTGTGTTTTGGATTTGAGATTTTGATTTGGATCCTAGCTCTAATGTTTAAATAAAGAGGGATTTGCTACTCCTTTCTCACCGAAAACAAGCAAGTGGAAAACCCAAACAACAAGAAAAATGATGGGATTGAATGTCCCTATCTGGAAGGAAAGATACAGTGCAAAGGAGAAATCTGAGAAAAATAACTCCTTTGGCTGTACTAGCAGGATTTAAATGAGAGTTTAAGTTTCTGTTTTCCTTGTCTCTGATCTAAACACTGAGTAAGCTCATCTGAGTTGTTTACGGAATACCGGCAGTTGTTTGGGCCACACAGACGGATTTAGGTGGTGTTTGTTATAGTTAACAAGCAGTCTGAAAACTGGCCAATGTCAAAGCGTTTGAAGGCTGCAAAAGAAAAGCAATATAGTATTGACTGTAAAAGTCGGGAAAATGGGAAGGATGGTAGCAGGCATTTGTTATCTGATGCCTTTTTCATCAATGTTTTAAACTTCTGCCCCCTTCCTGTAAAACGTGTAGTGGTATGTTTTTATGAATGAGGTTTCATGCCCCTCTCCTGTTTGTGTTTGTCAGGTGTGGGTTTTTTCCTCTGGATTGACAAAAAATTGCATAATAAATCTAATGGTCAGTAGATTTCTGACTTTTCTTTGCAGGGTGTTACGTGTGAAAAAAAAATTGAATTAAAATACCTCTGAATAGGAATGTTAGAGAATTTTAATACTTTTAAGTCCATAGGATTATTTTTCTGTAGCTGTTGGTAAAGAAGGCATAGAGGCTCTGCAATATATAGCTTTAATAAAATGACTTTCTGGTTTGAATTAAGCATGTTATTGTTCTAATAAGAAGAAAGTGCAGAGAAAGGCTTATGACTCAGTAAGTCAGTCGCTGTGAATTATGCACCAAATGTTCACTGTAGGCAAGTCCAAGCCTCTAATCTGTTTGCTTCTTGCCCTGTAGCTTCTGAAGTGTGACTCCGGGCACTGTTAATCTTGAATACTGGTATGTTGATAAGTGTTGCAGGCATTAACACCATCTGTAGATGGGTGCAGAGGCTACACTGCTCTGTACACCAACACTGCAGTGATCTTAAATAATCTCAGTTCCTGCTTTGCTTCTTGCATTTGAAAGCTCCAAGGAAAGTACTGCTTGTTTGAGACAGGAATTTTGTTGTTCTTGATGTTTTGTTTTCATGAAATAACAGCTAAAAAGTAGTAGGAAGTATTGCATGCAGAGCAGAGTGGTCTTAAAACAAGTCCGAAAGCATTGTGAAGCCACTTCTTCAACAAAAATGTGTTTCTATTGAAGTGGCTTTCACAGAGATACCTTAAAACTTAATGACAAGAAGGGAAGAGAGCGATAGGGAAAGACCAAATCAAGATAAGCAGCAGTTGGGATGTGACAGGATCGTTGGTAGAAATTAAAAAAGGAAGATTTGGTGTGACTGAGTTTTTACAGACCTCTTGTACATGGCAGCAATAAGACACCTTGATTTTCTGCTGTGACCTGTTATTTTGTCACCATTTAGCAGTCTCAGTCTTCTTGACCTTATTTTTATAAAATACCGTACTTAGCTATAGAAAAATATAGTGAGAAGAGCTGTGATATGTTGTACTCCTTTGAACTTGAACACATGCTTGATTTCTTTTTATTTATGCTGTGAGATTTACAAACGCTAATTATTGTATGCTGCAAAAATCTGTTGCAGTCATTTATTAAGTCCTGAGTCCTTTAACTGTCATTGAATACGTTCCTATTGAACTGGGATTTTGAAAGAGCTGTTAGCTTACTGTTATCGTGCCACCTTAAAAATAAGACCTAATGTTCCCTTTTTAGCAGGATGGGTATAAGAAAATGACTGATGACTTGAAATGCCAGAGCCAGTCTGTGGTAGAGCCAGACCATCATTATGACTTAGTTCCAGCCTGGGTAGAATTTAAGGATTCTTCTCCCCAAGATGTAAACATGAATACTGCTTTCTGCAGCTTTTATTTTTATTCAAGAGAGGAAACCCAGAAGAAAGTTTTTATTTTATTGTAAATGTGAACATCTGTTAGTGTGAGTCTGGTGTTACTATTTCAGTTCTGTTTCAAAATTCTAGTTACTAAACTTCCTGAGATGCAGAGGAGGTTCCAGTAAGTGTCTGCAGTTCAAAAGCAAATGGGAGAAATCATTTAGGTGGATTTAAAGAAAAACATCAATTATTTAAAGCTTCTGAAACTCACTTCTATTTGGCATCTAACGAAGTCAGCTATTCCAGAGAACTGGCTTTTACAAAATATGGATTTTTTTCAGGCAGGATTTTTACTGGAAAGGTTTGGAAGTCAACAGTGGCAGAAATGAAAAACAGACTGTTAAAAAGAGTTTAAAAGAACTAATCTCTTTGTGCTAGATATTGTAGTTATGAGCTCTTGTTAAATTGGAAGAGGTGAGTTGTACAAAGATGCCTTCTTTGTGGTCACACAATTAATTTTTTCACTGTAACTGGTACGAATGAGTCCTAGATGCTATGTTTCCTTCTACTGAAACTGTGCATCCCTCTCTAAAGTTTCTTTGCCTACTTTACTTTGCTAGCTATGCAACAGTTAACATTTTTTAATCTTAAAAACATCCCAATGTTCTTATTAAAGCAACAAGCGTCTTGTGCTGTGTTGGGAAAGCCTAGCCAAGACCTCCAGGGTGCTTGTGCTGCAACGGGCTTTGAAAGGTTGTGAACTTCAGCAGCAACTTTATCTGAATCAGATGAAGTTGAAAACTTGCCTTGGCAGTGGTATGTTGGTGTGACAGGGCATCTACTTGGAGCAGCAGACTAGTCCAGGGAGAAGCAGAAACCAGACCTGATGTCCGAGCACTGTTACGGTGATGTGGCATAGGACGGAAAGACACTAGTAATGTGCCAGCAGCAAGGCCTGATCCTGTATGGTGCTGGGCGGAAAGAAGAGTCTGTGGATTTTTCATTCAGATCATGGCACTGAAGTTTGAATGTAAAAATACTAAAACATTCAGGCAGCATCATGTTTAACAGTTACTGATTACTCTTCTTTAAAGAAAAGGATGTAAAATCTTTGATTGCATTATTATCTAGGGTATTATTCTTCCATATGCATTCATATCTACGTGTCTTCACTGAATTTTCATTTGCTCTGATTTAGAAAAGAATAGAACAGAAAAGAATCAGGCCATCTTTTTTTAAAAGAGAGAAGCAAGCCTTCAAAATTCACAAGGAGGTGGAAAATAATCCCTTTAAAAGGACCATAAATGGAGCATTGGATCCATATGCTCTATTTGTGTTGCAGTGCATCCGCAGCATGTGATAGCTTGTTCCTTTTGTTAGGTGTCTCTGCAGTACTGTATACAGATTAAATAGCTACTGCATTGCAGAGAGTTATTAATACATTACTTTGCACTTCCAGTGAAGATGTCAGTGTGTCCTTAAACCTGAATGTACCCTGTGGTTGAGTTATGTTTTTTTTTTAAATTTTGCTGAGGAAAACTTATTTCTTCAGTAAATCCTTAGCCAATTGAGAATCATAGAATAACATTATTCCTAACCTCTATAAACTCCGTTTATTGTTCAAGTTTAGAAAAATCAAGGCTTTGTTCCAAAGTAAAAACAGGTCACCCTTCTCTTAATCCTGATGCTTTAATAATGTGATCTTATGACCCTGTGCATGCAACCAGAGGGAGCAGAAGATGAGGCAGGGATGCAGCTCCTAAAAGATAACACAGATAAACAAAAGCCAAACTCAGGTGATAGCAAATGCTAGAAAAGGAGAAGTAGGGCAAACCTTTTATTTTTGTGGGATATCTGCGTAGCATTTCATTGGCGATGCGCGTTAGACGGTGAAACAGAAGGCTTTTGAGTTTCTAGTCTCTCGCGCTGACAGCTGTCAGCACTGTGTGTGTTTAGAGTGATGGGGGTGAGGGGTTGTTCTTGGGGAAATCTTCCTGTATAGGGTAGACTGCTGCTGACTTATACGTGGGGATGTAAGGGAGAGCTAAGGTCAAACGTGGATGTGTGGAGATGAAAGAGCAAGGCAGAGCAAAGTAAGGACCTCAGCTCTGTTCCCTTCTCCTCCCCGCTCAGTAACGCTCGTGTGCCTCTGCGTCGCCGTAGCTCCTGCTTATACCCAGCCTGCTGAAGCAGATGTGGGAAGCTCTCTGTCACTGGCTGCCTCTGGGTCAGTCATTGGGCTCGATTCAAGCCTTCAGAGTTCAGGAGGTTTGTCATTGCTGAATGACGAAGCTGCTGGCGTTGTTTGTATGTCACAGAACTCCACAGAAGTGCCCGAGCAATGCCTGTGACTAGTTGATGCTCTGCAGGTCTGCCCAGGAGTTACTTCAGACCTCCCTCGGTGGTGACGAAAGCTCCATAGGCAAGGTGAGCATAAAGTGTGAGGAAGCAGAGGTCCAGAGGAGTGAATGATTAGCTCCTGATAGAAATACCTGTGAATGCGGAACATGGCAAACGTATGGTAAATTTGCCACATTGAGGTTATTTGATTGAGTACCTGGGTGCTGTACTGTGTATGTACCGAGGACACTGGGACCAGCACTGGCCATCCTGTGCCTGTGAGTGTGTCCAGGACTCATAGATACATGTTGGTTCTGTCTGAAGTATGGCACAGATCTTGCCAAGCATACATGTGTATGTATATCTTTTAATGTAAATATGTAGTACTGAAAAAGAAAAAACAACCCTCAAAAACTACAGGGGGATGTATGTGAGAGAGAGCATGTCTCCAGAATCTCGGATGCGGCGGCGTGGCAACAGGTTGTAAACACCTGATCTTTTAGCCTGGGCAGAAAGGGACTTTCACCTTGACAGCCCTGTTGTTAGATCAAAGTGTTTCACAGCTTTGTGAATGGTCTCAAGGCTGTCTTTGCTTCCTTTTTCTACCTCCAGTTTCCTGCTGAAGGGTGTTGTTGAGGGACTGTGCTCTTCAGGAAAACTCACAATGAAGCTGAGGCCATGTTATGTACAAGGAGAGGGGCAATTAATTTCAAGTATAATTTTAAAGGTAGACGATCTCTTTGCAGGCCAGGTTTTAGCACGCAGCTGGGAGAGCACAGCTGGAAAGTGGCACCAGCAGCTGAGAACTCTTCTTTTGCCTCCCAGCTCCAAGATAGAAATGCGACCACCCCCTCCGCAGGCCGAGAGAGCTATTAGCTTTCCCACCGGTTAGCACAGGTCTATATCCATTTTTCTCTTTTTCTCCATTTCTTCATCTTTGCTCCTGTTTCTTCTCTCACTATCCCCTTCCTCGTGAAACTCCTGGTTTTTTTTCTTTTCTTTTACTTTGCTTCATTGTGATTTATCACAGAGCATTTGCTGGTTTGTTTTTCACATTTTCTTCCAAAAGTCCCTCTCTCTTGAAAAAAAACACTGAGGCTTTGCAAACACCCTGCAAAAGCTTGTTCCTGTTTATGTTAGGGCAGAATAGAATCCAGAACGATCCTATTGCTAAGGATCATCCTATTGTGTTGCAGGTTCATGGGAGTTTCTTACATAAACATTGAAATTTCGCAATACCAGCAGGTGATTTATTTGCTTTACATGCTTGTCGATATTGCCTGCAAATCAAGGAGCAAAGTGTAATGAATGCTGTGGAAGCAGGGGCTCTATTTGATGTTTTCACAGCGTTATGCCCAGAAAAATGGAAGTTAGTGGGTGTTGCTCAGTGAAGTGTGCATTTTAAAGTTACCCACAGTGATGCCCATTGTCCTGTCCCTCAATTGCATGATGTCATTTTTCATTTAAGGCTCTTGGCGATGCCAAAGACTGTCGGTGCGCTGGGAAAAAGGCAGTGAGAAAGTTGTGAATCAGGTTTCTGTAAAGCCTTTGTGTTTAGGGTTTCGATAGATAAAAGCTGACTCATGCAATATTTCTGGCGAAGGAGCTGCACAGACTAGTAAGAGCTTCTCGTTTTACCTGAGTGCCCAATGAGGTAATTCGGGAACAGTTGGAGGCAGAGTCCGCGCCTCTCCTCTGCCGCACAGGTAGGTCCTGGGTTGTTCGGAGAGGACTGGAAAAATAGAGAGGGCTTGTTCGTCCTGGGTGCGAGGAGCCAGAGACATTCCTCAGTGGTGAGATACTGTCGCAGAGGATTTTCCCGTGCAATAACCTTCTTGGACATTAGTGTGCTTGGTTGTGACAGAGGCTATTGCGCTTTAAATATCGTGGGGAGGGGGTGCAGGGGCCGTAATTTGACAGAGGCACATTCGTTGGTGACTTTTTTCCCTCATTGTAAGGTTTCTAATAATGAGATTTCTGTTGCTCAAAGTTCAGTTGAAGTACTTGGCAGCGTGTCGTTTGTGATAGTTCAGACTAGAGATATAATTCTGCAAATACATTAGCTCTTTAATGTGATTTTGTTCACAGAGGGTGTTAGTTTTAGAAAAGATACATGTTCGTATGCAAAATTTAGTAATTAAATCTGCTGACCTTCCCTTGGATAATATTCAGAGCAGAGGATATGGGAAGTGTATTTAAGATCATGTTGGGATTCTTGTGATGGATGTATTTTAATCTTTCTCGGTCAGGCAACTGTATAACATTTATGTTTCTCAATTCCAGTGCTGCATTTGAATTTGATACTGAATGTAGAAATTGTTCTAAGCAGTCTGGCTTAATTGTGTCCACACTATGAATGCTTTATTTGAAATATGACAATATCTCAAGGAAAATACAGGAAAGATTTCTTGTAGTCTCGTCACTTTTATGTAGCTAAACTTCCAGAGGATGTGAAGCCTGTAATTTCTGGTAATGTTGACTTTGTAGATAACATCTGAGGTGCTCTTTTTCATGCCAGGAGAAAGGCAACAACAATACTAATTATGAATATAAATTGACTTGTGAGTTTTCAGTCATGCAGTATGTCTTAAAATGTCATGTGCAGTAAACAACTTGGAGGAATAAACACCTATATTTAGATAGGGCTTGAGGATCTTTGTATTTAAATATAAAACTGACTTAAAGCACTTTATCTCTCATTGTATGCTAAAGTTCTGGAGTAGCCAAAGCTGCAGAGATAATGGAAAACCATTTATCATTACCATGAATATAGTTACAGGAAAGAGCTGTTTGTTAAAGAAAAGTGATAGAAGAAGTGTATGCATTTTTGGTGAGAGCTTGTTTATAACTGCATGCTGAAAACACGAGCTACACCAGGGTAGTTGCTTTGTGTGTGCCTTCAGCGTAGTAACTCATACTACAGTTGCCTGTTGGGGTGAAACGAGTGTCTCTTGCCCTTGCACCACTGTGGAGCAGGAACATGATGTTGTTCTCGCTGGGGGAGGGCTCTGGGATTGCACGCTCTGTGTGTGTGTGTGTGTCATGGCGGGGAGGTTTGCTGGGGAGGGGGAGAGGCTGGCTGAATTCATGCAAAGGCACAAACAAGAAATGACCTTGTTCAGGGAGCGTTGTTTCCTTGTGAGTAGGGGCAAGTAGTAATTATCCTCCTTTTAGTGCTGAACTAACAAGTAATTACTGTTATGCCTTAATTAAAGTATGCAAATTGAAGATTTCAAATTTTTTTTTTCCTCCCCAGACTGAGTTAAATACCGTTATTCACAATTCACAGAAGTTCGCAATATTATTTTGGTTCGTTGTTGAAGAGGTTCAGTGAACAAAAGAAGGCCTAACAAAATAAGCAGTGACCCGGGCCGGACGTGGGTCAGGGCATACAAGACTTGCTCAGAGCGTGTGCTTCTGTGAGGGTCTGGGGGTACCTACAATTACACAGCTCCTTTTTGCAGCCCAAGTTTTGGTGAATGCACGTACCATCTACCGTCCGGTGCTGCTGCTGGAGCTGGTGGCTGGGGGGTGAGGGGCTTGTAAATCAGTCCGCAGGGTGTGGGAGAAACAAACTTGGCTTTTTGTAGTAAGTTTGTATGAAATAAATTTTTAAGAGGTTACAGGGTTTGCAAAGGCACCGATTCAGTTATGATACACTCAAGAGAGCAGTCTTGGGGGAGGCTGTTTCCCCTCTCCCCTCACTCTCATTAGTTCACTTGCGAATTTTTCACCGGGCAGTCGGCACAGACCTAAGGCAGCTGCCGCAGGAGTGAAGTTATTTTGCAATAAAACTGTACTAGAGCTCTGCAAAGCCAAATGTGGACCCTGATGAGAGAAAAAAGGATGGGCACATGGCTGTGGCCATGGCCTGGATTCAGCTGCTGCCTCTTCTTACGGACTTATGGCTGCAGAAATCATCTAAAATACCTGTTCCTCGTTTCAACAGCGGGGGTAATGCTGCCTAGTCACAGAGAGGTTTCTGAAGATAAACGCGTGAAGTCTAGGAAGATTTACAGATGCTGTGCTGTTGGGAAGGGCTATGGGTTTGTAACAGCTGCCTGTAGCTGAGGCAGAGCTGGAGGGCTGGGCAGAGCCAGGGCTGTCCCCAGGCACTGGCGTCCACGGTGCAGAGTATTTGGTACAGGGCTTGCCAGCTGAGGAAGGGCAGCTGCTTCCCGGTTTTGTGCCACGCTGGAGTCCCCGGTCCCGCATGTCCTGCCTTTCTGCAGGCTTCGCCAGCTGCGTCGGTGCCTGACTGCCCCTCTGCAGGAGCACTGGGCGCCGGTGCCGTCCATGTGGACCCTGAGAAATGCATTTTGCTCTCCATAGAGGAGCCAAATGACCAATTTGCACCTGGTTGGGAAAGCGTTCAGAATGCAGTAAAAAGTAAGTTTCGAGGCTAGCAGTCAGGATGAGGCTTTGAGGACAAAACAGACCAAGATTTTCAAGTAACAAATAGTCCACTTGGTGTAATTTATGTAGGAACATACAGGAATAGTCATTTGTATGAAAAGTGGAGGAACTTGAGTCAACTGTGTTGCATGCAACTAATTAGCCATGCCTAGCAGGTGCCTGGGGTTCGCCAAGGTTGGTGGGAATACAGGTGTTAAAAGAGCAAGCCCATTTTAACTGTTACAACTAATCCTTTTAATAAGCAATGACATTGTCATTAAACAAGAAAATAAGGGATTTTGTTTGTTTTGTTTTTCTCAGACATTTTAAGATCTCCCAATGCTTCTGGCTACAAGTATATCTTATGAAAAACTACTTTTAACGTTTATTCTGACTCACGTCTCATTGGCCTGAACAGTGTTTTGTTTGGTTTTTATATTAGTGAGCTTGACAATGTTTGTGAAGCAAAGATTACATATTAATGCCTTCAGGTTATCTGAGAGGCAGACCGCATATCGGTGAAACAGGAAGAAAAGAGCATGGAATAATGGAATGTCACAGGAACTCTTTATTTCCCCCCCGTAAATGTGGCTAATCAGGTGTTTCTTTGTCATGTAATTTTAGTAAAATATCTTGGAGTAAGTTAGTGGAAGTTATCCCTGTTATCTTGTTTATCCTGTGCATTTTTCAAGGGGGTTTACATCTGCACGGCAACATTGTGCTTTCTAACTGAACATGAAAAATGATCCAAAGCTGATAACAAAAATACATTCTTCCTTATCAAAAATGCATACTTTCTTATCACAAGCAATAGGAAGGCAAACATCTTTGTCCATACCTGTTTAGAAACAAGAGAACTTTTACTGCATTCTTCAGTTCTAAATATTTTCCTGGTTTCTTCGTTTATGTTTTATTTTGGAGTTTTTACTTGATGTGGTTTATTCAAGAAGGGTAAGAAAATAGGCTTCTATGCTGCAAAACCAGAAGAACCTGGCACAAAGAAAGGCTATAGATTTTCAGACTTCAAGGTAAAACCAGGGGTGCAGAAGTGCCAAATTAGGTTTTTAATCTAATAGCAAATTTCTGACCCATGTAATGAGCAAATTACTCTCAGTGTTAATTCCGTGTGTTACCTTCAGGGCAATACTTCTTAACAGAAAGCTAATACCATCATCACTGAAATGGCAGTATTAATTACTCATGTAGAAGTAAAATCTTACGCATTCAAGATAGGCCAAATAAATCAAACATTCTTCTCTGGGCTGGTGGTTTTTTTTTTTTGTTTGCTTTGAATTGAGGTTTTCTATTTTTAAATAAATAGCAGTGTTTGATTTTGAAAAATGAGAGCGTGGCTTTCCACTTTGAATAGAATTCTCTCTTCCTGCCCCCGCCCCCACCCCAGCCCCAACCAGCTGCTGCAGGAGCAGTGTTTGGGAGGACGTAGCAAGTTTGCCTCAGTTGAAGATGGGCCACCTTAAAGGTTGAGCGGGTTTAATTTGCAGCTTACTTGCTTTATGGTTTCTTTACTGAAACTGCTGTCTAGGGCTGTAATTGCCAGTAAGATTTTTGAAAAATGAGGTTGTTGATGAAACAAAATAAGGACTAAGCTACCACTGTGTGGGTAGCTTTAGTATTGCTTTTCTTCCTAAATTGTCGCAAGTTTCTCTTTTTCATAGGACAGATGTTCTGAAATTCTTTTGAGTTTGAGGCAAGATTTTTTCGGTGGACACTTCTTACTAAAACAAAACCTTAAAGTATTGAATTTACCTGCAGCTGCCTTTTGTGGATTCTCATGGGGCATCACAAACAACTTGGCCAAAGGGATATCTGCATTGCATCGTGGACAGTGTCCTGCAGGGCATTTCGGCAGTTGAAATGCCGACAGGAAGACAGACATCTTACTTTGTTGTTGCACTGATTCGAAAAACAGCTTTGGGTCAGTTCAGTAGGGGGTAATATTCTGGCTTGAGCTGAACAGTTTTAGAATTTACTTATTTTCCCAGTAGAAAGCTGAATTATTTGGCAGCACTCTTTCCTGCGGGAACTCTTTTTTTCAGAAACTGTGTTATTTTCATTGGGAAATCATTCTGGCTTTAGTGTTTTTGTACAAGCCACAGAGCTGGTAATTGATTACTGCTTTTATTTTTTGTTTGTCTGTTGGCCTTACAGTATTCAAAATGAAAGATACTGCCTGGTATCACTGTGTGATTCTTGAGTTTTCCAAAGCCTCCAAACCAGGGTCAGTGTTCAGCTTGGAGATAGCAGGGACTGCTCCCAACAGAGTTGGGTTTTTTTGACCTTGGGGAAAATCTCTGAGTCTTATTTCTCTCCTGCGCGATTCTTATTTCTCTCCTGTGCTGAGCCTGGGCAGTGCATGTGCTAGCACCAAGCCCAGCACCCTGGCACAAGAAGGACGTGCCAGAGACATGTATGTGAGCAGGAGACATGTGGTGCCTGTGTTGTAGCCTCCAGTGAGGGATCCCCACCACCTAAAAAGCATTAGAACCACAGTGACTCCCAAATCACGTTGTTCTGGTTGTCTTTTAGTTTAAAATAGAGTTGTGGCAGTTTTGTGTGCAAAAAGCTTTAAAAGTAGCTATTGTCAACCTTTGTGTTATGTGGAACAGCAACAGTAAACCCACTTCTGTTTATTTTTTTAGATGACTTCCAGTTACCTCTCGGTGTTTTACCAGCTGTGACGGAGGCCCTTGACTCCAAGACGAAAGGGGAAGATTTGCACAAGGAGAGCAGACCTTTTCGCTACTGTGACAAAAAAACCATGGACCTGTCAGACAGTGACCGTCCTGTCAGCTTTAGCTCCACTTCCTCCTCTGCTTCCTCCAGGGACAGCCACTGCTCCTTTGGAAGCAGAACGACCTTGGTTTCAAACAGCCACTTGGGCTTGTTCAACCAGGATAAAGAAGCAGGTGCCATCAAGCTAGAACTGGTCCCAGCCAGGCGCTTTTCCAGTAACAAGCCACGCAAAAACTCCCCTGCGGAGCAAGAGGATCCTGAGGAAAGCCTTGAAAAAAGGCTAAGCATGCCAAGGAGAGCAGAACCAAAAGGAGCGAGCAAAAACTGTGCCATGTCTCTGGTCACAGAGCCCGCCAGTCCCAAGCTCCTCTACGTAGACAGAGTTGTCCAAGAGGTTCTGGAGACAGAGAGGATGTATGTGCAGGATCTAAAAAGCATTGTGAAGGTAGGAGTCTTGGTTAAGATAGTGTTAACTGTTCCATAATGCTGTTTTTCACATTGTTTGATTTCACAGCAGGACAGATGGACCTGACAATGGAATTGGCATTTACTGGTCTTTATAAATTAGTGTAACATCATTGTTCTTGTGTGTTTCTAGTTTTTATTTGATTAGCTAAATCTAAGCTGTTACTACGTGTTCATGAAGAAATAACAGAAAAAAACATTCTACAATTGACAGCAGTAGCGAACAGAGTGGTAAACTCTTTGCAGCAATGTTTATTTACCAAAAAAAAAAAAAAGTACAGTGCTCCGTTTCCTAGAATGTCTAGTAAGATGCAAACAGCAGACACCTTATTTGCCCCTTCAAATTCTTTTCTGAAGAGTCTCACTTAGTGATTCTTTCCCCTCTCCCCAAATCCTAGTTCTGCAGGTTCTTTCCTGCCTTTTTCTCTCCTCCTTTCATGCAGCTCACACCTGCAGTCTGTTCACTCCATGTCCTTGGCCTGTAGTATTTAATATGGCATGTGTATTTGTTGGAAAACTGTATTGTTTGGCTGCTATATGAAAGAATTATGTTTTCTTTAACACTAATTCTGAATGGGTGGTGCTAATAAATGGGTTAGCATTTATAGCAGCAGTGAAGTTTTTGTCCAATCCACAGATGAAAAATATCTTTCATTTCCCCTTTCTAGTACTGGAAAAAATATGGATGAGTCCTTTTGTGGATTGTTCTGCTCACTCCACATACTTCTAACTGTGCCATCAGTGTCATGTTCTTTCGTGTTTTTGAAGATGACAGTTAAGTCCCTTGACTATTGTTCGTAGTCCATGTACTTAATCTACGTGTGTGTGACTACCCACAAAGAAAAATTTCTTGGGATGTTTAATGCACTGTTTATAGAATAGATACCTTTAGGTAGCTGTATGAGGTCATCTGCAAAAGGAAATACCAGTTAGTTGGAGACACTCTCCCCACCCACAGTTCCAATCTGCTTGGTCCACCAAGCAATGAGCAGGAAAAAACCCCAAGGCTTTGATAACACAAATGTGTGTCATGATTAAACATCTCCACCCCACCCCTAGAATTCTCAGGAAAAAAAAGGCTTTTTCTGCAAGACTTTACTGGTTTCTGTAGTTGCTGCTATTTCTCTGCATTCAGCTGTTGCCTAAGTTCCGTTTTGAAGTGTTTTAAGTTTCATAGATTTCATAGATTTCTAGGTTGGAAAAGACCTTAGAGATCATCGAGTCCAACTGTCCCTAATCCCCATTAAACCATATCCCGAAGTAGATCATCCACCCTATTCTTAAACACATCCAGGGATGGAGACTCAACCACCTCCCTGGGCAGCCTATTCCAGTGGCTGACAACCCTTTCAGAGAAGAAATACTTCCTAACATCCAACCTGAATCTGCCCTGACTAAGCTTATACCCATTTCCTCTTGTTCTGTCACCCATCACTAATGTAAAGAGCCCTTCCCCCACCTCCCCACCATCCCTTCTCAAGTATTTGTAGGCTGAAGTTTGTCATATTCTGCACAAGCAAGCCACCTTCTGTGTGTTCACTAGGCACAACCTCCGTGGTTTTGGAAACCTTAGCTCTCACTCATCCTCCTATGCAGTAAGCTATGCAGCTTGAGAAACTGGAAACTATCATTAAAATCTTGAAACAGATTTTCCATTTACAAGTAGGAAGGCCAACAAACACTTGCTAGAATAAGCATCACTACAGTAGGTGTGGAGTAAATGTGGCGAATGCTCTTGATGTTAGGAAAGAACTGGAGGAATTTATCTGTGAAATACCCAAGCGTATTTCCTACAGCAACTAATGAATAATGAATCTTGAAAGCTTTGTGTGGCACTAGACAGCCTATTGGAGAAATGGAGAGGCTGGCAGTGAGGCTTGTCTTAGGTAGGTGTTGAGGATCTGAAGGCTTCAAAGGAACTTCTTCCCAAATGGTGAGGAGAGTGGGGACCCTGCTACCTCAGGCTGTGCACGTTGTTTCCTTGGTCTTAGGGGAGGGAGGTGGAACTGGAAGCATGTTACAGAGGAGTCCATTTTATCTGTTTCTCGGGATTCTTTTTCTCCGCAAGTTACCTTAGCAATGCTGCAATGATTTACCTAACCAGGGGTGGTGGTTGTGAGAAGGATGGGAAGACGCCACAGACATCTGCAGGAGTGTCGCAGCCTCAAAGGATTTGATTATCCAGGGCTCCGTGACTTGAGGCCATTTAGTTTGGCAGCCAGCTAAATGGCGCTGAGCCAAACTAAGATGAAGGGAAGCAGCTTGATCTGTCTTATTTTCCAGATAAACATGGGTCAAATTTTGGCAGCTGGTTAGGAAATAGGATGAGAATGGGAACAGGGTCAGAGGACAACTGCTGCCCAAGAAGTGTCTGGGAACTGAAGAGATACATGAAGGTGGGAGCCGGTGGAGGAAAGCATAAGCAAATGAACCAGTGCTAAGGGGAGAGAGAGAATCATTAGAGGGAAAACAATATGAGGAAATGAGAGAAAACCCAGGAAGTAGAAAGTTGAGGGGAGTATGAAATTGGTTGGAACTGGAGCTCTCTAGCCAGTTTTGCAGCTAACTGCAATACAGCAGCTTATGTACACAGACTATAAATAGTAAGATAGCTTTTTTATTTTGAGGTGTTTTTTTCAGGAGAAGGGAAGGAGGAAGGGAAGCAGGGCAACCCGGGTAGAAAAAGATGTCAGACTGAGGATGGCATAAGAAAAAAAAAGGAGGAATGAATGGGTACTATTTTAATCACCCTCTACCCCGAGATGAGAACTGTCGGTACAATCTAGTCTGCTGCTTTTTGTCCCCTGGTAGTGGGAATTTGCTGATGCTGCTTTCTTTGTAGACAATGGGAACTTAAAAAGAACGTATTCTTACTGTTGTTTCCAGCACTTAGAAACAGGTTCTAGAGCTAGAACTGAGAGGGTGTTAAAACTCACGTCCATGAATCTACTCTCTAAATTTCTGGTGTAAAGCAAAGCATGTTTGCCTGTGATGCACAGTCAAGATTTTTGGGTTTTTGTTTGTTTTTAGGTTGGTCAGTGGTGGTTTGTGGTTTTGGTGGTGGTTTTTTTTTTGGGGGGGGGGAGGGGTGGTGGTGGTGGTGAGGTTTTTTTGTTGGGTTTGGTTTGTTTTGGGTTTTAGTATGTCCACACTCTTTCCTGTCATCCAGATCATTAATGAGTAGCTTAAACAGGACTGAACCCAGTATTAACCCCTGGGGTATGCTGCTAGTTACTGGCGTCTAACTAGATTTTGTGCCTTTGATCACCACCCTCAGAGCCTATCCATTCAGCCAGTTTCAATCTATCACTGTCTACTTATCCAACCCATACTTCATCAGCTTGTCTATTAGAATCTTTGGGGAGTCAGTGTCAAAAGGCTTTCTGAAGTCAAGGTAGACAATATCCACTGCTCTCCACTTAGCTACTAAGCTAGTCATTTCATCGTAGAAGGTTATCAGGGTGGTCAGCTTCCCCTTGGTGAATCCATGGTGACTATTCTTGATTACCTTCTTGTCCTTCATGTGCCTGGAACTGGTTTCCAAGATTAGTTGTACATAAATGTAAAGAACATACACAGCTGTACACAAATGACCCATTAACATCCATGCTGTGAAATTGCTTGTAGGATCCTGGTGCTGTTCATCTTATCCAAAGTCAGCTCGTTAAGAGTTAGGCTAGTATAGTATTTTGGGCAGTGTCCTTTCAGCCTGTGTTATACTTAGAACATGTAGAGTTCTCATGCTTGACATAAAAGACTGTGGAGTGAATGGGGGAGAATGTAATTTCACTCTTTTTGCTGCCCTTTATTGATCTAATGTTGTAAGGTCATTAATAAGTAAATAAATAAAAATAAACTAAAGAGGTATAACTTCTATTGGCTTTTGAGTATCTGGGTGGTCTTTGTTCTTAACAGCACCGAAATGCTAGACAGATGTAGAAATCGACTTCATAGGACATGGCTAATGTGATCTTTAACTGATACTGTAGACCTGGTGAGGTTCTTCAGCTTTCTTTGAGGTTGCTTTCATGGGCTTAGAATGAGTGAGAGGAGGCCATACAGGCACTATGTGGCTCCCTTTGCCTCAGGATACACGTTAAAAACAACTACTTTTCTAGCAGTACAACCATTTTCTCTGTGACCAGAAAGAACAGTTGAATTATGATTGTTTTGAGGCATGCTGCTGTGATTCTTGCACAGGCAAGCATTGTAACAAAGATAGAGTGAACTTTTCCATTGTTTAGTGTGTTTTATCAGATTATCTGTTAAGTATAATTAAAATTTTGAATTAGTACATCTTGAAGCGTGTTTTGGGCAAGTTTGTGATGAGAAATCAGATAACTCTGCTTCCTGTTTGTGTCATGATGACAGGTGTACTGGCCAGGGCAGAACCTGCAGACCTTCTCTTCAGGACCCAGCCTGACTTTTTCAAGTAGTAATTTAGTTAGAGTAGGCATAAACTTCAATTAGAGTAAATTACTGAAGTAACTTATTTTTCCTGAGTAAAATGCTGTCCCTGAGTTTATTATAAAAATGTGGTTTGCTCTTGCGATCCATCGGAGCCAGAAGCCCATGTTCATAATTTGTACAAATGCTTGTAACTGTAGAAAGACATCCACATTTGTGTTTTACCTTTGCAAAATGAAGGAATAATGCAGATGCACTGTTATAGTGCATGCATCTGTCATGTTACATTAAGTACACTCTCACAGTGATACCAGCCCATTGAGAACATCTAGATCGGCTGCATGAACTTCACTCATTTGATATGAGAGCTCCTATCAGTAAAATAATACCAGTAAGAAGTCATTAGCATCTCTACAGTAACTAGAGGGAAGTGAAACACATGTTGTCTGTGCATTTCACAAATATTTTATGCAAATGGCGACTGAGCTTCAGGAATCTTGAACTCCATCCGAAAACTGGAATACTTCTTTTATGTGAATGAGTTCCCCTACCCTTTCACTCCAAATGTGACATTTTTAAACCATCCCCACTGGACTAGTTGAGGTCTCTCTCCTATTTCCTCTCCAGATCTTTTGTCCCCTGCACTCTTTTTTTTTTTTTTTTTACATGTAAGACTCCTTATTCAAACCTTTTTACCTAGAAAGTCCCATTCTCCTCTGCACAGTCTTCTGCCTACAGTCTCCCTGCCCATCTGTCCTACATCTTCTCTCAATAAATCCCATCCTCATCCCCTGTCAGTCCATATTGTCTCATTTCCTCATGGGATTTATTGCTTTTTAATCTTTCTCTTTCCCGTGTTTGTAGTGTCTGCTAACTCCAGATCTCTCTCCATAGTTCTCTTGGCAGGTCTGAAAACATTCTCTTAAATAACTTGTCACAGTCTTTTTGCCAGATCTCTTAACAGTTCTCCCTCTATGCCTCAGCTTTTTTTTTTTCATTCTTTCTTTTCTTCTAACAGTGTTTTCATCACCATTCCTAATTTCTCTGCCTTCTTAAGTTCTTCTGAAATTCAGTTTCCATCTTCTGGTATCCATCAAGCTTTGTTCCTGTTTTCTCCTTCCCTTCTTTCTGTAGGACTCCTTTGTGTCTCCTCTGGCCTGGAACTGCATAGCAGACTTCTCCGCATTGCATAAGGTTTGCAGAAGGTCACTGAGACACAGGAACAATCTTTTCCCTGCTCTTACTTCAGAGGAGCAGATCTGAACCAGGTATGACTGGCAGCATCAAGCATGGCAATTGTGGGTTAAGACCTTGTGAAGCCTGAGCTGAGACATGCAAAGGACCATTGCTAAAAGCTCCTGTTGGGAGTATGGGAATTTGAGGAGTTTCTTCCTCTTCCCTCCCCTCCAGAAGCACCCTCCCCCCAAAATGGTCAATTATGTGGAGATTTAGACAAAGGCAGCGCAGGGTGTACTCTCGGAAACAAAGTCTCCATTATACTCCAGTCTGCTACTGCCCTTCCTTGAGATGTGAGGGTATGGTTCATGTCCCTGCTAGTCAGCCTGGGGGTGCTTGTCTTCTCGGAGGAAAGGTCACCAAAATTTTTCAACATGAGCAAAGGAAAACAAGGGCATTCTTTCTCAAAAAGGCCTGGGGGAATGCTTTTGCTGAAATCTCCTAAACCAACTCAGCAAGGAGGCAGGTTTCTGTCATGGAAAGCTTCATCCGAGGTGAGCATGTCTGTCAAAGTTATATACCCCTTGGGATGGGGAGAAGCCTTGTAAGGGGAGATATTGGACATTTGCAGTTGTGCATACATCTTGTGGCGCCAATGATTAACGGAGGCCCTTCTGAGAGGAAGTCAATATCAAGAGTTTTATTGTTGCCAGCCTCCTGCCTCCCAGTGCTGTGGTTAAGACGATGTTTCTTTCTACATTTTAGCCAATTAGTTAAACAGATAACTCTGAAGACTGCATGTGCACTTCTTGCAGTGTGTGAGTAAAAGCATAGCTACTTGTGCACTGGGTTTTCGAATAACATAACTCTTAAGAGAAAGTTAATTCCTCATAGGTTCAAAAGGTGGGAATCCCAATATAGCTCAAGCATCCCAGAATGTTTGTTTCTATGTTATACTTAATTTCCATTTGCAACCTCTTTTTCTGTGGCTGCTAACCTACGTGCCTGAGGAAGGTACCTTTAGATCGTTGATATAAGTTGCACGTGAAGATGTTACTCTGGAAGAGCACCTCTGTTTTGCAGAATAGAATTCTGGCACTCACCAAAAAGAAATGGTTTGATTAGCAGAGCTGCCCTTCATGAGTGTTTTGGAGATGAGAAATTTCCCATGGTGCTTCAAGGGAAAGTTTATTGAATGTTATTGAGAAGATAACTGTGATGCGAGAGAATCTACCAGTCCCTTCTGTATAAGCACCCTGAATTTTATGGCACTGCTGTAATCACCAGGCTGTAATGAGGCATTCTTTTGAGGTTTTTCATCACTTTTATTTCACTCAGTATAGGGAGCAGTGATGCGTGGTCTCACAATTAGTATTTTTCTACAGTGCATTAAGGCCAGAAGTTTGCGTGCTGTATCAGTGGCTGTAAAGCTGTCGAGCAATACTCCAGCTTCACGTATAGGCACTGCAGGTTTGCAAGCCTAGTCTGTCTGACAAAGACTGCTGACACACTTCATTTGTTTGTCTTAAACCTTGAGCACAAAAGAGAGAATGAAGGTGATGTGTGTGATTTTTAGGAATTTTACTCTTAATTTCCTTACAAACAGAGTGCTGATTTAGAAACAGGCTCTCCTCTCTGGGGCCAGCTGCAGAGCCTGTCTCATACAGAGAGAAAAACCGTTTTGTTTAGATTTGAAGTAAACCAGCGATTTTCAGAGTCAGATTCTTCCTTCTTCAAAGTGTATCCTGCTATGACATAAAAAGCAGTTAAAAGCAGGTTAGCACACATGCTGTTCTTTCTGACTAGCGAATGATCCTTATGCATTTAGCAAATTTGGATGAGCAACTTAAATTACATGCAAAACAAATACTGTGATCATGACAATGGTAAGTTTAACTGTGATTAGTATTTGGTATGATTTTGAGCTGATGAACTTTCTCGCTGGTTGTTTTTTCATCCATGGAAGAAGACCTATGTCAAATTCCGATGGACTTCTTCAGAGAAAGCATGGCTTAAAAGCAAGGAAGGTTTTTTCCAGTAATGTTAAGATATGATAGCTGAAATGAAATTGTGTTTCAGAATCTCAGTACATATCTAAGAGGCCTTCCTGAAGTCTGTGAGGTTTAAACAGAGTTACAACAGTATAAACTGGAGCGGAAAAATATTCCTCTTAGAAATAATCCGTAATAAATTTGGAAGCAGCTGTATTGGATCCTGTTAATGTTTTGTTTTGTTTCTGGAGTAGCTGTTTAGAAATTAGGACCATAATCCACAGTGGAGACTGTTGAGAGGTGAGGTATCTAGTAACAGCACTAGATACGTTACCAAACAGGTGTAAACAGCTGTTCTGGGTACCCCTAAAGAAATACCTAAAGTGAATCACACTTCTTTCTTCTGAGGCGGTAGGACTGTTCTGTTTTCCCTGCAGACTTCTTGCTTCCTGGATGTGAGCCATGTTAAACATCTTAAAGCAACCTAAAGTGATAGAAGTATACACAAACTGTTGTTGTGTCTTGAATAGTTTCAGATGAGGTTATTTCTGAAACTCCAAGGTCTTGAACAAAAGTATTTTGCCAGCTATGTATGCTTTAAGCTTCTCATCATGTGTACCCTTAAATGAAACCAAAACAAAAGCAGAAAGAAAACCCAAACCGTGTTTTTCTGGGTGTATGAGGAGGATTCTGGGCTTTGGAAAAAGACGTTTTGTAGCTGTAGAGTAGGAATATGTTGTGTTGTGAACAACCAGAAGTAACCTAACAAGCCACTTATGTGGTAAAGGCAACTGCTTATGTTGTGGCATGAACAGGGAGCAGTTTGTAAACTAACCTCATAGGAAATACGCAAGGTCAGGGTTAAATATACTGATGCGTGTTTTTTCTTATCTGCATCATCACTGCTCGGTCTTATTTCTGCTGGTAACATTCATAAATGTCTTTCATTCAGCACGTTCCCGAGTATTTGAAAGACACTGAATAAAATTTCATCGCTGCCTTGTGTTTTCTCTACTTCTGCTTTGCATCCAGTTCTTATCTTACAGCTAGATTGTAGAAACATGTTGGGACAGGGACCGCCTTTGTCAGGTGATTGCCAAGATTCGGCGTATGGCTGGGACTGCATACATTAAGACAGCACAAGTATATAGCCATAAATTTGTGTTTGTTTTACGGTCAGCTCTGTGTTTGGACAGCATGAAAGAGTGCGTTATACCGCAGTAATAAATGAGCTGTCTATAAATGTACAGTGAGCCTTTCTCAAGCTCTAGGTGGGAGAAAAGCAGCAGGGGTGGCTGCTGCTCTTCCAGGGAGCTGCAGAATTGCCGAAAAGCCGGGCTGCCACTGCTCTTGTCCTCCCTTTTCTTGCAACAGGATGTAAATCGCTCAACTGTGCTGTTTGCAACCTCCTACCCACTTCTAAATGCGATGAATATAGATAAAAGGGTGAAGGTTAATCTTCTGTTCTGGAAAGCTGTCGTCTTTTGGGAAGGGGGAGGCAACGGGAAGATGTAATTAAATACAGAATGCACTGTTTAAGAGTGATGATGGTGGGCTAGGGGCTCCTGGAGCAAAACTTTGCTCCTGTGACTGTGCTGAGGCTGGAGCGGGAGATTGTGTCCCTGGTTAGGGGGATGTATAGAGCCCTTCTGGAATTCGGAAAGTAACGAGAGAGAGGTCTATTCACCTCTGCCCTTCGACTTGCTGTTGCTCACTGGCAGCGAAGGAGGAGCTCGATAGAGCAGAGCAGCAGCTCTGGTAAAGCATGTTTATAGAGGGTGGACAGCAAAACTGGGAGGAATAGGGCTGAGAGGCAGGAGAGAGGAAGTGCAGCTTAGGTTGCGACGTTTTTGGTAAATATTTAAATGCTTTACTAAGAAGATAACATTTTTTGTGGAAAGATTGGGATTTCTGTAGATAAATTTCAAAATTTGGAAGTCATATCTTAAAGCCAAACAAACTGCTGCATTTCCAGCCAGACCATAGTTTCTGGAATTTTATTTACTTATTATGGTCATTTCCGTTTTCATCCATGGAAATATTTGATGATTTTTAAATTTGTTACATCATTGTTATTAAACATTAGATGTCAGTGAACAGTGTTCTTCTAGTAATCTGTGACCTTTAAACCCAAAGGCTTAACAAACCACATAGCAGTCTCTTTCTTTCTTTTCTGCTTTCACCACTCCCACGGATTAAGGTGTGGAGGTAGCTGCTATTTTTTGTGGTTTCATGAGAAGACGATTTTGCAATAAGACACTTTTAAAAGGTTTTCACTTGCAAACCACCCATTACTATAAGCTTCCATTTCATTCATGTTCATATATTAATAATAAAAGCCCTCCATAAGTCTCTGGGAATCATGTGCTTACTAAGGCTAAGATAAATGTGTGTTTAGGATGTGTGCAGATTTTCTCCATTATGCTGGGTTTGCGTTTTCATTCTTTGGAAAGTAGACTCTTCAGTTTCCCCTCTTGTGTTTTAAAATAAACATTTCTCTTCTGGAATGTCTTCTTTAACTTGTAAGCATATTGAGATCTCTTTTTAAAAAATGTTAACATTCATTTGCCTTACAAATTGGGGAAAGTTTATTTAACAAGGCAGGGATCTACAGCACAAGACTCTGGTTCCTTTCCTAGATGATTCACACATTCAAAGGCTAAATATGCCTGAATAATTCTCTGCTTTGCTTGACTACAGTTCAATATGTTTATCATCAGATCAACTAAGCTGTGTTGTGAGAATTAACTTATACGTGTCCTGATAAACTTTGAGATTAATATTTTTCTTTAATAATTATTAAACCTTTTCAGCTGGTAATTTTTTAAAAAAGCTCTAGATTATTAAATGATGATGAGGGTGATTGACACTGATGTCAAGCTTCAGTTTCAGCCTCAGATTTAGAAATCTTTAGAACACTTACTTCATCTGCCTAGCAACCTCAAACTATTTGACATCCTGATGACTGTCTAGTCTTTTCATTTGGCTGTCCTTGTTACAGCTTATTTCTTCTGTATTTCCTTTTAACTTTAGGAAGTTGGTTAGATGAGAGCCTCACATAGCTTTTTAATGAAATGTCAGTAAACCACGGATAGCATTTGTTATTGTCCCATAATCTCCATCCACTCTCTGAACTTGCCTCTTACTGCACTTCTGAGCAGCTATTCTGAGTGCCAGCTTCTGGGAAAAATTCCTATAGCTGTGATTTAGCAGTGGGTGCTGGTATCTGAAGATAAATGTGGGATGTGGTTTTAATCCAGTGGGTTACAACTTCAATAATTTAGTGTGCCAAAGTGTCTAACTGGGGTTACATGTGAGTTTCTGTTCCCAGTGATTTACCTATATCGTCTTTACAAGTGATGGACAATTTAAGAAACTTGTCTGTGTGCAATCCGTTAATCCCAGTTTCAGTTTATAAATGCTTTTAATGCATCTCTGTCAAATTACAGTTTGATTTAATTGATGGCTTGCCTTCCAAGGTGTCTTTTTAAGGTGGGAGATTTTAGCATGAAATTCCTGCAGTTGAACAAGGGAATATTAGTGAACCTTGATTGTGTTTCATTAGAGCAAAAATTCACTTCAGCAAAGAAGGCAAAATCCATGGAAGCAGTCCATCCAAGCAGGCTGGCAGTTCAGAGCTGGATCAGCTGGTGGCAGGCTTTGACCCTCCAGAGAGCTTCATAGACACAGCATTCCTTCTAAAATGGCTCAAGGGACAAAGTCAACACAAGAAAAAAGCAGGCATTGCGCAAAAAGAAAGGACACCCCACACCGGTGGAGCAGACATTGCGGACGTGTGCTTCCTTCCACTTCAGTCCTGGGAGGGAGCTGTGGGACAGTGTTGGAAGCTGACATGGACATGCGCTGACACTGGGGCCAGGGCGAGAGGGCGTGCAGAGCCTGCTTTAGAGCCTCAGGCTCTGAACAGGTGAGGGTGAACCCATAGCTGCAGAAAGCTATGCTGCTACCTCTGTGTATGTGCATAGTGGCTGTTGTCCCAGCCCAGGGACCCTATGGATGAACTCAGTGTGACAGCCCAGGGAGTGTTGAGGGACCTCTCACTGGCAGAGTTTTCCAGCGTAAATGCTTCAATTCAGTTCCTCAGACTAGCTGTGCTCTGACAACTTGAAGTCCTGTGACAAGGTCTCCTTATGCCGTTGACATTGACATGCCCTAGAAATTTCTGACTTTGTGTACAACCCCACCAGTGCTCATGTTCTACATGGGCACAACTGTTCAGAGGCAGCCTAAACCAAGGAAAGTGTGTGTTTTAGAGGTGCAAGGCATAGTGTTAGGGCTCAGGAATTCCTCGTTGCTAATTTTGGCTGAAACATACTCCTCCTTTGGCTTTCCGTGCATGTGGATGAAGCCAAGGGGACTTACTAGGGGTCACTGCTTCCAGTCCATTATATTTGTAAATGGAACAGTGTTTTAATGACTATAATATAGGTGAGCAAGTCACGTTGATTATAAGAAAATCTGTCACTCAGGAATAGCTACAGGAGAAACAAATATTTTCGTTCCTCTTCTGTAGGTAAAATTTAAGTTAATATTGTTAACTTTAATGTAACTTTAACTTAACTTATTTGCAGAACCCCGACTGTGGAAAGTGTAGGGAGAAGTCTCTTACGGTCACCTTACTCTGCAATGTTAAACCCTGGAAAGAAAACTTAAATGCGTTTCTCTATTTTTAGTCCTTCTTCATACCATGTTCTCACGAGTGCTCTCACCATCAATCTTCGCCCTTTCTGCTTGCAGTCAGTGAAGTATCGTCTTACTGTATCCCGCCTGCTTTATCGCTGTTATCCACTGGCTGCGTGTGAGCCGATGGCACGGGTACGTTGGGTAGTCCTGAGGAAGCTGGTCACAAAGGCAGGTGAGCGCGGGGTGGCTTCTTCCACCACCTCCAGCCTGGGGAGGAGCCTGGTGGCTGTGAGGTGGCCTCCTGCCAGTTCAGAGACTCCAGTCTTCTGCATGGACATCGGAGAGAAAAGAAATCAATCACAAACCGCATCTAGTAACAGATTGTGTAAAGCATATGGATTACATCAGCCGTTCCCATTTGGAGGCTTGCTGGATGTCAGCGGTGGGAGGTTCTCCTCGCCCTTCTCCCTCGATGGCAGGGCCAGGGCTTTCTTGGTGGGTTCTTCGGAGCCCACCTGCAAGGCGTGACAGAGCTGTTTCCCGCAAGGGCAGAGCTTTGCTAGTGCTGACAAGTGTCAGTCTTAGATACAAGGTACTGGGGGGCATAAAGCGAATGGAAAAGGGAGGTAGGAAGCACATGGAACCCAGGAGCTTTCTGTTCCTGTTGCTGAAGTGATCAGAGGAGGCCACATCTCCAAGTCCGTGGTGTCCTCAGAAGGACCCTGGCTTCGGCTGTCGGTTGGTGGCTGGGATGTGCGTAGCCCCAGACAGGTGCTGATCTTTTGGACCTGTCTGTGCTTTGGTTGATGTGAGGGTTTTCCAACTTCGGATGTCTTTAAAAAAAACCTACCAAATACTGCTCCCCACCCCTCCATTTTCCACTAGAAGTAGAAAGACATGCTCACAGAAATTTCCATCTCTATTTAAGTTTCTGTTTCTACATGTCAAGAAGCTGTATGGTGGACAGTGCAAGCATTTTTTGAGGTTTGATTTACTGGCATTATTGATGTGCAACATCTGCAGCAGAAGTAAAATATGGTTCTGATTTTTTTATGGCACTCAAACTGCATTTATGGTTAAAAATATGCCTATTAGTTAAATATAATTATTTAACTGTATTAGCCTACTGTACGACAATGGGACTGTGTTACGTGCAGCCTGGGTTAGCGGTGGTGTTACTTATGTGGGAACTGCAACTACTTGCTGCCAGGTAGCAAATTCTCACCATCACAGCAAAAACCATTTGTAAAGTTCCTCCCCACTCTGTTGAATCAATACAGGTAAGACAGTGAAGCAGAGCTGCTGCCACTTCCGCTTCTCCTACGGAGAGGTTTCAGAAGTGGGAGGTTAAGGGCACTAATTAGCTTGACAGGCATGGATTTCTGTCTGCCATGTGGGAACATGCCAGGCTGTCTCTGGAAGGCTGAAAATGGCAAGAGCTTTGACATGGAATGGGAGGTGGGAAATGCTTGCTCAATTGCTCTTAAAACCATTTTTCACTCTCAGAAGGAAAGGATGGTTTCAGTCAAAATGAGGTTGCGTGTAGATATGTGACCAGTTTTGACTGGTTACAGAGACTGAAGAGAAAGAATATGGAAGAGAGAAGATGAGGGGAGGAAAGTAGTCAGAAATATGTGAAGTTTAAGTTTAGCTGTGTGAAAGGTTTTGCTACAGGTGTTTCCAAGTGTTTCCACTGTGCAGATTACAAGAGACTTGCACTAAAAGAGTGGACTTGTCTCCTTCCATCACAGAAGGTGATGACCACAAAGATAATTATGTGTTTTAAGGAGAAATCCTGAGTTTGATATGGAAAGGAGATGGATTTGATTTAGATCTCAGTCAGTCCTTGGGCTCATATAGCCAAAGGAACCAGAGCAAGAAAGCAAAGTGTGTTTGTTTCACAACAGCGCCTTTGCTTTGCAGCATACAGCTGTACTTCAGATAATTGAAAAGAGCTGCAGTGAGCTGCTCTGACCAGAATTCAGCATCCTTAGCCACCTGCTCTGGATAGTATGCTATTTTTTGACCCACAAGGCATTCAGAGTATGTTGCTCTACGTGCCGGATAATCATAGAGTCATAGAATCATAGAATGGCATAGGCTGGAAGGGACCTTAGAGATCATCTAATCCAGCCTCCCTGTCATGGGCAGGGACACCTCTCAACTAGATCAGGCTACTCAAGGCTCCGTCCAACCTGGCCTTGAACACCTCCAGGGAGGGGGCATCCACAACACATTCCAGTGTCTTACCACCCTCGTACTGAAGAATTTCTTCCTAAGATCTAATCTAAATCTGTTCTCCTTCAGCTTAAACCCATTTCCCCTTGTCCTGTCAGTGGACACTCTTGTAAGAAGTCCCTCCCCAGCCTTCCTATAAGTTCCCTTCAGGTATTGGAAGGCAGCTATTAGGTCCCCCCGAAGTCTTCTCTTTTCAAGGCTGAACAATCCCAGCTCCCGCAACCTGTCCTCGTAGCAGAGGTGCTCCAGCCCCTGGATCATCTTTGTGGCCCTCCTCTGAACATGCTCCAACAGATCTATGTCTCTCTTATGGTGGGGACACCAGAACTGGATGCATCATTCGAGGTGGGGTCTCACGAGAGCAGAGTAAAAGGGGAGAATCACCACTCTTGACCTGCTGACCACGCTTCTCTTGATACATCCCAGGATGCGGTTGGCCTTCTGGGCCGCATGAGCGCACTGCCGGCTCATGTTGAGCTTCTCATCTATAAACACCCCCAAATCCTTCTCTTCAGGGCTACTCTCAAGCCACTCTGTGCTCAGTTTGTATTTGTGCCTAGGATTGGCCCGACCCAGGTGAAGGACCTTGCGTTTTGACTTGTTGAAGCTCATGCAGTTTGCACTGGCCCAATTCTCAAGCCTATCAAGGTCGTTCTGTATGGCATCTCTTCCCTCAAGTGAGTCCACGGCACCACACAACTTGGTGTCATTGCCAGACTTACTGAGGGTGCACTCAATGCCATCATCCATGTCACTGAGAAAGATGTTGAACAGCACTGGTCCCAGAACAGACCCCTGAGGGACACTGCTTGACACTGATCTCCATGTAGACATTGCACCAGAGTGGTACTTATAAATCCATAAATAAAAATAAAAATAAAAATAAAATAGAAATAAATATAATAATAAAAAATCTTATAAATCCATAAATAAAAGAGATAATAAGAAAAAAGAGTAGGGAAAAAAATGGGCAAAAGGGGAACTGATATATATTGTAATTACCTATGTAATTGGCAGAATTAGCAATGGGGAGCATGTTATAGTGGTTATCCTGTTGCACAACTGTTGCTCAGCTTTCTCTCTGGTTACAAGTATGTAGATAGTTTGGTGAGCATGGCTCTAGCTAGCAGGCTATGAACAGGATCCAGTTTGTGGCATGTTTTCCTTCTAGCCTGCAGCCTTTTCCTCTAAGCAGTGTGGAAGTGGTGCTTTGGTGGCCATGGCTGCTGAACCATTTCGGTGGTTCCTCTTCTGCACAGCTATCTAATTTGGGCCCTGTGCATCTGTTCTGGATAGAGGGGAGTTGGGCAAAAATGTGCCTGTGAGTATGGTATTACATCTAGGAGTGAAAACTGCCTTACTAGTAGCACAGATCTAGGGAGTATCAGAAAACTGGGATCTGAGTCATGTTAATCCTGCCTGGATTAGGTCCTGCTTGATTTCATAGTACATACTCCTCCTCAGACTGCAACACTAGAAGTCACTGGAGTTTTGTTAAGTACCTGGTTTTAAACATTTTTTTTTTGTCAGAGATTGAGTTTTCCTGATGTAAGTCCTCAGCTCTTGAGCCAAAGAGCATGTTGCTGAAGTCCAGAGACGTACAGCAGCTTTGCTTTCTCCTGCAGCCTGTGTTTAGGCATTGGAAAGCAAAGTTTCCTGGTGGGTAGAATCCTTCTTTTTTTCTTCTTTTTCTTTGGTATTGATGTTTAATCAAATTTTCACTGTCTTGTGTGCCTGCCTCTCAGTAAAGGTGTATCTATGCAAGAACGCTGCTTTTTCAACGATTTTGCTTATCTTTGGTGATATTCGTATATGCACAGTGCTACCCTGTAAAGAGGTTACTGGGAACTTCTGTAATATGTATGTTTCTTGCAGGGTGGGATGAAAGTTGATTCTTGTTTTATGAGACACGGTGACTTTTACCCATTTTTTTAGTATCACCTTGTTAACATTTCTATTAACATTACTCATTTTAATGTGTAGTTTTAAAATTGCCACATTAATGGCTGAGTTATTATTTATTATGTTTCGGCCTGTAGTCTGTTTTTAAGACTAAACGTATGTCTGTTTTCAAAGGAAGACCTGGGTGGCTAGATTAAAATGTTCCACTAATTTGTGTTTAGTTTCTAAAATTTGTTCATGCAAAAAATTAGTTTAATCAATATATGAAGACAGTTTTGCTCACTTTGTCCTTTTCTTGAAAATTTTCTCTCATTTCCAATTCATATATTTTTTTTTTGTCTCTGAGGTTGGTGTTATCATTTTGTTCTGCTAGAGCTCTCTTGTGTGGTTGTGGAGGAGGAGATGGTAGTGAGGATTTGCAGCTTCTAACAAATGTTCCTTCTGATGGATTTGGCGTGATGAAAGACAAATGGGGAGAACATCAAACCCAGCAAGGCAGGCAGGCCAATCTGGCAAGACTCTTCTAGTTTTTGGAGAGTTTCAGGAAATAGGATGGAAAAATTGTGCAATGCCATTAGATCAAACCTTGCTCTATAAGTCAGTCTAAGGAGACTGGCATTTGTGGGTTTTTTTCCTCCTATAAAGTAGGCTAAATGTTTTTGCCATAACTACAGAGAAGCAATAAAAGGCTAGTGAAGGCAAAGGTTATAAATGAATCATTCAGTGCCAACGGAGTGTCCGTAGAGGCTGACAAGAAACAAATAAAGTGAATAAGGCCAGTACTCTGTTCTGATAATTTCATTGATTTCTGCACCGTGTCATTATGGTTGCAGCCTGCCCTGTTATCTTGTAGCTCCAAACCTTTCATTATGGCTTCAGATGATAACAGCTGTTGATACGCTGCGGGAGATTGCAGTGGCTGCCATGGGGGTAAAGTACCATTTGCTGAGAAATAATTAGGAAAAACCTCATGGCTGAGTAGCTTTGATCTGCCTGTGTTGTCCTTGCAGAGGACATTATACACCAGCGCTGCATCTGTTTCCTGGGTGAGTTCATGAAGCCTTTATGAGAGCACACGTGTGCTCTGCAAAGCAGTATCACCGGAACGGTGCCACTTGCTGTGTCAGTGCCAGCACTGTGCTGCTGCGCTGTGCCGGGGCTTCATCAGACCCCTGCGTCAAGACCATCCAACGTCCACCTCTTTCACATGAACACAGGTATCTGAAGCTTTTGCTGCTGTGACTACCCTGCTGTCAGTGCCACGTTAGGCAGTTCGTGTCTAGCTCAGGTATCCACTCACACGTGCAACAGCAACGTAAACGTGTCTGAAGCTGTCAGACTTGTACAAGCCTCAGGTCAGCAATAAACAAAAATAGAAAGCTAAAACATGAAAGCAGTCCCCAAATCCTGTGTGATTTCCTAACAGCATGAGGTGAGGTACAAGGCACCCCTGGATCCCAAGCGGTTTAAGCAAATAACCATCTCCCTTTACTCTAGGTAAGCACAAATCCAGCCATTAGTTTCTGTTTTTTTTCTGATCCGATGCCGGGAGGAGAAGGGGGCCTGAAGCGTGGTCGTAAGGAGCTTTTAGGAGAAGCGTGCACAAGCTGTGGGTGTGTGGTATAACCTGATATCGGCATAGGCTACGGGAATGCTGGACAACTGCCAAAGCACCTGCAGGCTGCTGCTTGGCAGGAGCATTAGAAAGTGCTTGGTTTCTTCTTTCTTACTAGGAGTTGGTAAAAGACTGAGAAGAGTATGCATATGTGGAGGAAAACTGGGATAAGAGGACAAAAGGAGCACAAACCAGGTCATGCCTATAAGACTGTCTACAATACTGGAAATAACTGTGGACTGTTTGTTATTTTGAAGAAATCCGAGCTCCAGCTATGCTGAGATGAATGAATTTGAAAGGAACTCCTCTTTATTCAATAAATATGCTGTATGGAGTTACTTATTGTAAGATTTCCATTCCACTGCTACCCACCCGATCATACCAGCTCAAGGTGCTGCAGTGTTCCTACAGTGCTAAAAGTGTTTCCAGAAGATCACAATTCCACTGGAACTTTTCTGTTCTTTGCTTTTTATATGCAGATTTGTATTAGTGAGCAGAAAAGGTTATTTACTGCTCTCACTGGAGTAGCCCTGAATCTGTCATGTACTTCTGCCTTAGACCTAGCGTATTGTTTGCTGCAGTCCTGTCTGCCTCACCATCCTGAACCTTTGACTCTTCTGCAGCTTTTGAGTATAAATAAAAAGCCAAGGACAAGTTCAGGGAGTCCCAGGGATGCGGTTCCAGTGACTTACTGCACAAATATATTTCAAGGACGGGCTTGGACTATGAGGCTGCTGTTGGCTAGGAGAGAAGGTAGGGTACAGGTCAGATGCCAACACAGAAGAGATGAGATGGCTCTCCAGGGACCTGCCTGCTTGCCTGCTCACTGCTGCTTGTTGCTGCTCTTAAAAGACACTAAGATTGCCTTGGAATAAGCTTGCTTGCTTTCCCTTGGCAGAAAATGCTGAGTTTTGGGGGTAATGAGGGGTACCTTTAACTGGAGGTGATGAAAAAGCATGGATTATTGAGCATTAGGATAGGGGGAGGGGACAGGAAAGCCTACTGGTACCTATACCTGGATTTTGGTTATACCCGTGACTCTGTTGACACTATTTCAGTTGGAAAGAAGGATATGGGGACGGAGGCTCGAGCGCTGCAATTCTGAACCTTCCTTATGCGGGCATCTGAAATCTAAAAGTCAGATCAATGGTTGATCCAAACCCTTTGTCTTCATGGGATTTACACAGAGAATAGATCTTGGCCAATGTATGTGTTCTATAATACTTTTTTCTTTACGACTCTGGAACACAGTTATATCTTAGAAGTTTTCATGGTCTCATTGATGTTTTGCAGGTCTCCTTCCTTGCAGCACCGTGGAATGCTGTGTTGCTTTTGGGAGGTTGCCACACCGCATTGTCTAGCCCCAGGCCAAGGGATTTTATTTATTTTTATTTCACATTGTTTCAGCTGTTTTCACTTTTACTTTATTTCCACCCTCCAGCAGAATTTCTTCATGAATGTGACAGCACATTGGGTTTCTTGGTTTATGAGTTGCAGTTAGTTAAATAGCCTGCTGGATTTGTTTGTCCTTATCTGAGAGATTTTAATACTGTAACAGCAACAGAATGAAAGGTGACACTTTGGGAGCTGAGCTCTTATCGAAGTGAGGGAAGAGATGGGAAAGTTGTTCTCCCAGAACACTGATGATCTGAGTTTTTTCGAGTTGTCTTGTTCCTGTTCAATTAAAGTCCCTGGATGAGACACTATCACTCTTGTAAATGCAAAAGGAAATCGTTGCTATAGTATATAGCAATGTAGTTTGCAATGCAACTGTATGTGTGATTAAATTGCCTGCACATGTATACATTGAGATCTGTCCTCTACAAACTCTGCATTGTTTTCTTAACTATGATTTAAAAGAAAAAAAATTTGCAGTGGTTGCTCTTCTGAGCCTCGGTTACTTTTATGCTTTCTGCTCTTCATTATATAGGTTTTCTGTTACTAAGTCTGCATTAAATGACGTTCTTAATCTCTTATTTTTACATTTTTTTGTCTTTGAGCCAGTGAAATGATCAATTAAATTGTCATTGTGAATGAAATCTGAATACATTTGTATATCAGTAGCAAGAGAAATGTTGACTGTTCTGTCTAAGGGCTGTTATAACAGCACTCAGTCTTTTGTTGTTTTCTTGGTTTCAATGAACAGATGAGTACTGTTACCTTTCATAATAGAGTGACTGTTCACAGAAGGGCTTCTGAAGGCTTTACTGTAATAAGAAGGTGAAACTACTACGAAAAGACTCATCTTGTACAATAAAACATAGCTCCGTTTACTGATCTAGAAAAGGAGGAAATGTCTGAAGGTCTCCTTCTCATTTTTCTTGTAGGATTACCTTGACTGTATCACTGACCAGACCAAGCTGTCCCTGGGGACAGAAGAGCGATCAGCCCTGTTTGGAAACATACGGGACATCTACCGTTTCAACAGGTAAATTCGCATTTAACTAAATGAAAACAGTTCAATAGCCTGCGTTAACAGAGAGGGAACAAATCAACTCTTATCACTTCAAACACTCTTATCATTTCAATACAGCCAAGATATATACATTGAGAAATGGTCTATCTTTGATTCTCAGCAAGGTTGCTTTGCTGAGATCAGATTTTTTTGGGCTGTTTATTTTATGCATCAAGTGTGGTGTCCATTTTTTTGTTTTGTTTTCATGCTGAGTACTTCCATGAATTTAAGCCTAACCTGCTTTGTGCCCTAACTGGGCCTCATGCATGACCACTTTGAATTTAATTCTTACCTTATTAAAGAGACATTATTTTGTTCCTGCTCTATTGGGCCCTTTGGTGTACCAATATACATCACCCAGATCTGGCTTTTGTAGTGTTTTATACTACTAGGGATACCCTGAATTAATTTCTCAAAACTCTGTTCAAGTGCCTTTCCATTTATTTTCGGCTTCTGTTCAATATCCTTACAGCCTTCTCTAAAACTCTGCAGATGAGATTCTAGTGTATATTGGGAGCCTGAAGTAAAATTTCTGGCTTGTATAGCTAGTGCCACATTGTGTGGGACCGGCAGTATCTGCAGTTGTAGGAGCATGCTACTGCTAATTTTGTCTGAATCCTCTGTTACTATAAAAATAATTATTTATTCAGCATTTAAGGAAAAGTTGAATATACAATCGATGCAGGAAATATATGGGCATAAAGTTCCCACGTATTTTATATTCCATTACTCCTTAGCTCACTTAGCTTTGCTGTAGTTGACAAAACATCTCCCAAACTACTGTGTTCTTTGAAGAAGAACAGATAATTTATTTGTTTCCAAAGAGGATTCTGAAGTGGAGGATTGGTGTCAAAGAGCATCTTCAATGCTTTTCTGTCATCATGGGAAGCTGACTTGACCGAATGTCTTACACAATGGAAAATACATAATGGTAGATTGATCATGTGTTTTAGAGCCATGAGACAATGACTGTGAGCTTACAGCTTCCCAGTGGTCACAGGATGGAAAACACCAGTCCTGGCCATAATATTTTCTGATCCTTCAAAAGCTAGAAAAATGGCAGACTTAGTAGCTAGGCCACATTTATACCAGTATTATTGCAAATGTTACCTAATAAAAATACCTTAGAGTATGATCAGTCATTATACAGAATAATTGAGTTGCAAAAAAAGATTTTCAGAGGTTAAAAAAAAATAAAAGAAGCAGTTTGGGGCAATTTTAGAGATAGATGTGTTACAATGGTTAAAACTCAAGAGGAAGTTGTCCAAAGTCTCTAATAAATTACTAATGTATTTCAGACCTTCTAATGTAAAATTCTACTTGGAAATTGTGAGATTTTAAGACTGAACACTCATTGTAGATCCCAATATAGCTTCAAGGATTAAGTTCCCTCCTGTGTGAAACTTGGCATGTAGCTTCTGGATCCTAAACATACTCTAAAGCCTTTTTATTTATTTTTACTTTTGAAAAAGGTCCATTTGGCAGTTCTGTGTTAGTAGTTTCAGATGCTTTTTGTGACTGTATAGTTTCAGTATTACCTTGTTTTTCTCAACTTTGAATTTGACCATTAATCAATGATGAAAGGTTTTAGTCTTGGGTTAAGAAATTAGTCTTGGCCACAGGATTTTGTGACAGTGATGTTAGATTGAAGCTAAATTTCTCTTGATTGTTTTTTTCTTTTTAGTGAAAGTCTGAACTTTTCAGATTAATTTTCCAGAACTCTATATGGTGGAAGTATTCTACCATGAAGATTATATTGTTCCTGCTGTGTCCACTTTTGTTTTGAATGCTGTGCTCTGTCGGGTGTTGAAAGAATGAAGTTTTTTGGAGATGTTGTTACTTTAGCATTTATGACTAAAGCACTTGCTTGTCAACTGTTTTTTTGTTATGGGTTCAGGACAAACCATGCTGTTTCCTTCCTGCATCTTTCCATTCCTTCCATTCCACCAAAATTCCCATTGTCATTACCATCTCTCACTCGCTCCAATTCAGATCAAAACGGAGGAGGGAGGTACTTGTATCTTGTTTAAAAATGATGTGGTGATGATATAAAATGAATAAAATAAAAAAACCTGCCTTGCCTGATATGTGTGTGCAAATACGGTGCTTATTTGCAGATCTATAAATGTGTTTATCTCACTGCTCTTGACCTCCTGTAGTCAACAGCTTGAGACTAACCTGCACTTTTTCCTATTGAAAGTCTGGAGGAAGATCAGTGTATTGTCTTGAAAATAATTCATACTCCAAAAAATCGAAGCATCCTGAAAGACATTGTAATGAGACTCTTACTCATTTGAGTTGAAAAGATACTAAATGCACTGTATGAAAAATAGCCAGTCTCTTTATGCTTACCTCTCTCATCCCAAAGAAGTTAGCCTTAGCTATTTATGATTATTGTACAGATTCAAATTTTTCCATCCCATAATAACCCAAGCTGTGTAGCTCAGTACATGGTCTTAACTGGCACTGGCACTTGTGACACGCTTCAGTCTGAAGTCTTGTTAGTGATTCAGCTGCAGGAGCATGGTGTCCCTCTAACGGTGCTCCCTTGTGCTCCTTTCCTGCCTGGTGATTGGCACAAGCGCGTCGCAGAGGCCGAGAACTGCGGTACCATCTGTGAACAGCGTAAAACCTCCAGATGTTCAGGTGAAGGGAACTAATGCTTTTCTCTATGGTTTCTTCTGCCAGGTACTTAGACGTAGCTATAATAATAGCCTTGCTTTTTCACATGTCAGTTTGATATTATAAGGATTTATTTAAGTTTTTCAGCATTCCTGGGCATGACAGATTTGTTATTTTTACAGTGGCAGGCTACTTTTACCAATCCCTTTCTTACTAGCCAGGTGAGACAGAAGAGAGTGCAATATAGGTAACAAAATCTTTCAAAGTGCAGCTCTTACACGATGGGCTTGTGCTGAAGACACAAGCCACTAGCGTGTTTATTGCATAATCTTGGACTCATTACATGAATATATAAAATGTTTAAATGTTGCATTACTGTATCCTGTAGGAGAAATAATGTGGTATTATAGGAGATGAGTAGGAATAAAATGGCAATCAAGGTGCTGCATACTCTAAGCTACCAGGAGAATGCCTGCCTACTGGACAGCAGGAAATTCCTCCAATACCTGTTCAGTGTGTCTGATGTTATTTCCAAAACTTGTGTGTGGAATACAGTCATTATAACTGAACGATTACGGTCAGCGTTGCTGCAGCTTGCTGCTTTTGCTGATGTAAAGGAGTTTCGTGAGTGTAGGGTATGAAGCAAGGGTCATGTTTTTATTCCCATTTTGATGAAGGGAGACATTGAGGTGTGGAGTTAAATTGTTGCTATACAGAGTGGCTTAGTGACCACTGAACCTAAGGTCTTTGTCTGTCTTTGTTCCTTGTGACTGTTGATTTCTCCCCTTCCTTCCTCCAGTAATTAGAGAAGCAAAAAACAAGTCAGGAAACTTTTCTGGTTTACTCCTTTTCTTACTTACAGAGGGAAATTGTGTCTGCTTAGAGGGGAAAAGGGTAGTTCCCTAGATACAGGCTTAGCAACTCTTATGCAAAACTCGTTCAGAGAACCAGCTGTGAACTGGGAGAAAAGTAGCCCTGAACGGAAAATTATCTGATGGAAAGGAAGGGGGGGAGGGGGGCGGGGGGGAAGTTAAGTTCTATCAGAGAACAGTTTGGCAGAAAACTCAGTTTCTTCTCATTTTTGTGAGTGCATCTTTCAGTAAGACTAAAGACCATTTGGATCAAGGAGAGACCTTTGAGGTTTTCTTCTTCTGCTTGAACTCTTTCTTTCACTGAATTGGCTTTTGAGAACTGAGTTTCATAGAACAGCGAACGTGCTCCCTTATTGCTTTGCTCCTGTTACAATGAATTCATTTCCTGCTTGGCATGTCAAAATTATAAAATCTTCTCAGTAAGGTTTTATTTTTATGCATGTAGAATTTATATATTCCCTTCCAGAAAACTTTTTCCAGACTAACCATTTTCTTCAGTGAAGAGACCCTCTAAAGGTAGACAACTTTTCCTGAGTTGAGCTTATTACCATTCTTCTTGTATGTGTAACACATCCCTGGTTATCATTGGCGTTTTTCGGAGGAGCTCCTCATCTCCCTCAGTCAAGTAAAGCTCCTAGAATATACAAAATCTTTATAGGACAGGGCATGTGCTTCAGTATCTTTAAAATTTTCTTAAAGTTGCGTATATTGATACGTGAGCTACGCAACTGTCTGACTACACTACTATAAGTATCATAGAACAGCTGTCAGTTTGAAGGGAGGGGCTCAGCTTTGCTTAGATGATCAGCAATCCATGGTCATTGTGATGACTTGAATTTTTTAATATCTGGGAATATAATTTCCTTAGAGTGCTCCTCTGCTTCCAAACAAAAAACCCCAGCAGCTATACATCTAGGGGGAAGAGGGTCATCAAAGGCGTTCTCTTTCCCTTTTTAGGACTCCCTGCATCGTTACGTGCTTTGGGCATCACTGCCATGAATGATGAAGCACTGTCTGGCTCCAAATATAGAGATGTGTCTATTCCATGGTGTGCCATAATTGTCTTTCCTTTTCCTCTTCTTTGTTTTAGTGAACTTCTGCAAGATTTGGAAAACTGTGAAAATGATCCTGTGGCAATAGCAGACTGTTTTGTTTCCAAGGTAAGAGGCTACTGCAAGAGTCTACAGCACACCACCAGTTGCAGAATGCTATGGGGGAATAAGATTAATTTATTAGCTTTTGAGGCCTAATTCTGACAGCTTGTATGATTTCAACCAAGAAAAGTTAGCAAATCTATGGAAAGGGAAGGAATTTCCCTTAGTAGACGGTAAGGATATGCATCTGATTTGCATTTTTAAAACTCAAGAAAAAGGTGTTATTTTCTTCAGGAAGTGTATCCAAACTGATGGAGCTGTTGATCTAGAGTTCATTTTTAGCTCTTTTTTTGTGGAGTATTACAGGGATTCTTTATTTTCCTCCTTTTTTAACATAGGTGATCAAGTGGTACTCCAGTTATGCCTTGTCAGCTTAAAAACAATTAGAGAATACAACTTGGCTGCAATAACCTTATCTTACTTGTGGCCACATTGTTTTCTGAGATGCATTTTTTCCTGAATCTAGCAGAATTTTAATTTTAATTTTCTCTTTAAAGGGGATGGCCCAAAGTCTAGCCTTAAGATTCAAATCTCATTCTCTGTGAAATACTTTGAATTTTCTGAACATTGATATGACATATTTATTCTGTTTGGCAGTTCTGAAGCCAAAAAATATGGAGAAATTGTTAGATGCAGGAGAAATACAGGGAACCAAAGTAAGTGTTCTTCGTTGTAGGAAACCCAGAGAGCCAGTCAGAGAGAAGGCGAACGGCTATAATGGGTAGGACAACAAGAGATTAGGTAATTTGGGCTACAGATTACTCTAGTTCACTGCAGACTTCACCAGAGAACCTACATATGCCTTGAATTTGGAGAGCCCAGATGTGTTAAGAAATAATGTCATGTCCATGATATTTCTAGGGGAAGAGGAGGCATGTGGTTGTTTAAGTTTGGATAATCTCTCTATAGATGTGCTTGCGTTTTTTCATTTAAAAAAAAAAAACCACAAAAAACACAACAAAACCAAAAAGCCAAACCCTGTCATGTTTTATACTTTATCCTGAACTCAGAATTGCCAGCACCAAGCATTCAATGTAATAGGTCTAACACAAGGATTTAGGATTAACTGGACCACTCTCTCATGGTGGTCCAGTAATTTGTTTGGCAATGTTGTGACACAAGGGCTTTTATCGTAAAGAGGAGCGATAATACCAGCTTAGTGCTGCTGTTTCACCGGATCACTTGCTTGAGTTTGAGAAAGCTGTTATTTATCTAGTAATTGATCTTTTGTAAGAGCTGAGAGATGTTAGTGTTGGCACCACTGCTACAAAAGTAGGATGTATTTTCGCCCCATTGCAATGGGATTTATGACATGTTGTTATCGCTCCAAATAGCTTATATTGAATTGAAGGAGAGAGAATGGAATAAGGGCAAGCACAAGGTCCTGCTTCTGGAATGGAATCATAGAATGGTTTGGATTGAAAATTACCTTAAAGATCATCCAACCCCCTGCCATAGGCAGGGACACCTTCCCCTAGATCAGGTTGCTCAAAGTCTCATCCAACCTGGCCTTGAACACTTCCAGGGATGGGGCATCCACAACTTCTCTGGGCAACCTGTTCCAGTGTCTCACCACCTTCAGAGTGAAGAATTTCTTCCTTAGATCTAATCAAAATCTCTCCTTTTTCAGTTAAAATCATTGCCTCTTGTCCTATCACTACTTACTCTTGCAAAACTTCCTTTTCTAGCTTTCCTGTAGGCCCTTTTTAAGTATTGGAAGGCTGCTAGAAGTTCTGCCTGGAGCCTTCTCTTCTCCAGACTGAACTACCCAAAGTCTCTCAGCTTGTCTTCATAGGAGAGGTGCTCCAGCCCTCTGATCATTTTCATGGCCCTCCTCTGGACTCGCTCCAACAGATCCCTGTCCTTCATATGTTGGGGACCCTAGAGCTGAACGCAGGGTAAGGTCTCATGAGAGCAGTGAGAGGATCTCACCTTCCTCGACCTGCTGGCCCGGATTCTTTTGATGCAGCCAAGGATACGGTTGGCTTTCTCTGCCTTCTATTGAGCTTCTCAAGCAACACCCCCAAGTCCTTCGCCTCAGGGCTGCTCTCAATCCATTCTCCGCCCAGCCTGTACTTGTGCTTGGGATTGCCTCGACCCGTGTGCAGGACCTTGCACTTGGCCTTGTTAAAGTTCATGAGGTTCTCACAGGCCTGCCTCTCAAGCCTGTCAAGGTCTCTCTGGATGGCATCTCTTCTCTCCAGCGTGTTGACCACATCACACAGCTTGATGTCTTCAGAAGCTTGCTGAGGGTGCACTCAATCCCACTGTCCATGTTGCTGACAAAGATGTTAAACAGCACTGGCCCCAATACCGACCCCTAAGGAACGCCACTCATCACTGGTCTCCACTTGGACATCGAGCTGTTGACTGCAACTCTTTGAGTGTGACCATCCAGCCAATTCCTTATTCACTGAGTGATCCATCTGTCAAATCATGTCTGTCCAATCTAGAAACAAGGATGTTGTTCCGGGACAGTGTCAAATGATTTGGACAAGACCAGGTAGATGATGTCAGTTGCTCTTCCCTTATCCACCAACACTGTAACCCCATTGTAGAAGGCCACCAAATTTGTCAGGCACATTTTTCCCTTAGTGAGTAACCCCCTGTGCACGTTGGGTCTGGCTGACTAAGAGACAGCTTAGCAAAAAAGGGTCTGAGGTCCTGGCAGAGAAGAACTTGAGCATAAGTCAGCAGAGTGCCTGTGCAGCGAAGGCTAATTGTGAGGCCTTCAGGATATCTACAGATATCACAGTTTGGAACTGGTACATCTTTCTGCTTGCTTATAGCTGGAACTGCTGGGACTAATCCTGGCTGGGACATGAAACAGAGGTGGTGCAAGTGATAATAGCAAGTCCAGGGAAAAGTTGTGCTCTCATTTATATTGGCTAGCTGAAAGGAGTTTTCTGGTTGACTTTCTGGCCATTAGTTCTAAAATCCATCTGCATATCACTGCTTGTGCTTTTTGTTTCTTGTCAAATGCTTTTAGCATTTGTATTATTGGCAGGCAACTGCCTGATGGCTCAGAAATTGCTAGAGATTGCAGTCCTAACAAGCATTTTTTAGCTTCATCCAGACAAGTGCAAACACTTAAAAAGAAAATCAAACAATACCAAAATACCCCACAATTCTGGTTTTGGCCATGAAGATGTCGTTACAGGAACTGCTGACTGCCTTAACAGACTCCAGTTGTCCATTCTTGGTTGCTTGTGTCTTCCCAGCATTGAGTAGTGGAAATAAAACTGCCTTTTTTGGCAGCATGCAGTCCTGCAAGTCTTACGGGACTTTGGCCATTTATTGTTTGATTGCTTTGAGTGTGCTAGATCCTCACTGTGAGTTAAACACGGGGATAATATCATGCTGAAGTCATAGCTCACAGCCTCAGCTAATGGATGTAACTCCACTGGAGCTTCTTTAATGCTTCCAGTGGAACTGTGCTTTGGTTACACAAGCTCTGGCTCTAGTGTCGTTGTTTCTACCCTACTGGTTCGGCTGTGAATACTGTAGTTGTTGGGAATGTAAACGTATAATCAAGTTTTCACTGTAGGTACTGTGTTTACTTTTTGCATTTCGTGAAGCTTTGTAACTGCATAAAGTAATAGGCATTTCTTTCTGCAGGATTCATGTGAAATGACACCGGGTTGGCTTGCATGTATAACAGAATGGTTATGGTTAAAGTAACTCTGGAGCTTGTTGGAAAGAAAATTTTTGATGTTTGTGAAAACATCTAGGGAGCTTCATTTTTTAAGATCTGGTTTTGGACTGCATTTGATAGACTGTTTCTTTGAACTTTACTTTGTTACTTGGTTTTGCTCAGTAAAATTTGTTGCATGGCATATTATACTTCCCTCACACAATCGTACATCACTGTGTTTCCTGTGTATAATTCCCATGCTTGATCAGTAAACAGGCTTGCAATTTTAACTTCTAAGGGAAATGCCGTAAGGATTATCAGATCACATTAGCGCACTTTGAACAAAAACTCAGTTGTGGATTTGAATTTTTATCTTAACATTTGTTGTGCTGAGAGCTCAAAGTAGATAGATCCTAAAATGGCAGCTTTTATTTGTTAACAGACTTAAGTAAGACATTTTTAGTGTAAACTAGCCAGTAACATAAAACTCACTAACAGACACAATAACCACATTAGACTGTGACTTTATGCACACATAAATATTTAATAACAGCTTACAACATTGTGTTAAATCCCTCTGCTTCCGGATACTTTAATCCATTAATAACTCACAGGCAAATAGACACAAATGCAGAAAAGCCCAGGTTTTTAAAACCTGCTGTCCAGTCGTGAATTGCTGCCTTTACCTTTCTGCCCCAAGATGCAGATGGTGTGGATGGGTGCTTGTTTAAACAGTGCGGGATGGCTGCTGCACGGAAATAACCTGCCACTGAGGGTAGCGGTGTACTAGTTTTAGTTTCTACCAGCTCTGGTCCTGCCTCTTTGTCTAGAAGAACTGTATCAACTCTAGTATGTTAAATGTTTTGGAGACATCTTGCTGGTGACTGTAATCGGAGGCTGATAAAGGGGTTCCAGTGCAAGCTTAGCTATAGCTTAATTATTCACATAAAAGATTGTTTATAAGTTGTCCTGCCAACTCAGTCTTTCATTTTCATAGTAATGGTGCCAATGTTAATTAGAAGATTGACTTCAGTATTCTACATGTTTACATTTAAGTGAGTTGTTGTAAAGGACAGCATAATGCTGGCATGTTGCTCTTCTCACTCAGCACCCCAGAAATTCAGAACACATGTATTCTGAAAGACTAACCAACAGCTTAACCAAAGGGAAAAGGAGAATTGCTCTAATCTAGCATCTCATTAATGAAGAGGAGATCCAGGCAATTGGCTTCAGCTTACATTCTGACTCAGCTCATTTTCTCAGTTTCTATTTTCTTTTAAAGTGCCTTTTATGGTTAGAAAAAAGCACAGTGCACCAAGAGTTGAGAGAACATTGGGGATGTAGCCACGTGCTTGGCACTTCACTTCTTGTGGAAGAAACACGGAGTTAACTTATTCAGCAGCGAGGAGAAGCTAAGTGTAGCTGGGATCTGCTGGTGCTTGGCTTTGCTCTTGAGGGTGACTTGTAGTCACTGCCGATGAACTCTCAGTTTGGATCTCGGTTTTTGCACCCTTTACCACAGCAGCTTTGGACCCCCAGTTTAAAAATGTCTCCCTGCAGAGATAATTTTTATTCTGGTTTGAAGGCAGCTGAGGTGAACAAAACAACTTTCAAGCTGACTACGTTTAAGAATGTCCGAAGAAATACTGATGAGTGTAGCTGGCGTTTCACTTACAGTGTGAAAGTATTGATAGAAATATATTAAATCCAGCTTAGTCCTGGTTTTGCTGTTGCTTCCGAATGTAGCTCACAGCATTGACTTTAGCCTGCACGGCTTGTGCCCTGATACGCTCCCGGGAACCCTGTGCTGTCTATGGGGAGTCTGCTGTGATGTGGGGAAGACCAGATGGCCATGTGAACTGAAAATCCCTTCTTTGACCATGCAGAGGTGCGGGGTAAGCAGGCAGGGAGAACGGCCATCCTGAGCAGTGCGGCTTCCTCAAGCTGAGGAAGAGCCTCTCTTGGAAGCGGCTCTCTTGGCTGCTCTCCCGGCGTGTTCACGTGAATCCTGCTGGTGCCTGGGCAAGGTGTATGATGTTGATTCACACCAGCTTCATAAGTTTGAATGCATATCAACAATCTCATTCTGGAGGCAAAATACATGTAATTGGCTTTCTGTTGGCATTGTGCTCACATAGCTCGGTGAAAGCAGATGCTTTCAGTAAAAGTAAATGCTCTCTGATGGCTTCGTGTGGTGAAATGAGCTGCGGCACAATGACGTGAGCACACGTGTAAGTGCAGTATGAAATTTGGCATCCTGTCTGTTCAGAAAGCAGGGATGATTGTGAAATCATTCTTGAAGTTTTTAGAGATGTTGAGGGCATAAGAAACTACCATTTTTTTTAAATAGAAGTTTGTTCCAATTAATAGGTAGACTAAAATTCTTTTAAAAAGAAAAATCCTACTAAAAGTAGTTTTGACCTTGTGTGAAAAAACAAACCAAAACAAACAAAAAAAAAACAAAATAAAGAGAGAGAGTGTGAAAAGGCTCCTGGGGATTTCAGGCTTGCTTTTGATTTTGTGGGGAATGTGCACTCAATCCACTCTGAAACCTTGAAGTGTGTGACCTTGTTTGTTTTACAGATAATGCTTTCATTTGTTAAAATTTCACAACTTATATGCTTTTCCTTTTTGTTCGCAAAGTAGAACACTCGTGACTATATTTATGAGCAGAATATATATTCAAAAAAAATAATTGGCACAAAATGTTCAGCGCTTTGCTTATGAAGTAGTTCTGTAAATTGCGTTATTCTGTGATTATAGTCGTGGGAATATATTACAATTTATACCAAAAGCCCCTAGACAAAAGCCTTGTATTAATATGTGCATGTATAAAATAAATCTCCTATTTTTGTCATGCTGAATTTCATCCTAAGGTGATCTCTTAAGCACCCTGACTTATTACGAGTGCTAGCTCGTTTGGTAATGATTGCCGTGGAAAATCACACAGTGTAATGTCTGCAATGCTCTGAGCTTTGTCAGTTCTTCGTTTTGAGCAGAAAGGGTTTGGAGCTGTGGCCGGAGGTCCTGAGTGTGGCTGTGGACAGGCTATGACACAAAGCTCGCTGTCTCTGGGTGTGGACACGTAAAAACTAGCTGCGACACGTAAGCCACCGTAAAAACTAGCTGCGACAGCAAAAGTAGTCCAAGCGTGAAAAACCAAGCTAAATCATTTAACTGTAGTTATATCAAGACTATGTTTAGTTGGTTGGTTGGTTTCTAAGTGAAGAGCAGTTTAATGAGCTTACAGCTCACTAGTGAGTAAATGGGGATCGTAGTCTCCTGGAGAAAGTTTCCTTGAGTTATTTATTTTTTCAGAACTGTTAATATTGAATTCCAGTAAGAAATACTGAAAGGAATTGCAGTGACTCGTACTCGTCTGGATTAGTACCTTACTTTATACAGGGTCCTTCTGAATCACTGTTTGCTGGAAAAATGAGTGGCACGATTTGCTTTGCCCCTGCGAGAGGGAGAAGGGAGCAGTGCTGTTGGCAATGGGGAAGGGTACAGCCTGAGCTGGCTCTTTCTGATGAATAGCCCAAAAAAAACCCAAAACCCAACAATGAGAAACAAAAGCCACAGCCTGCGTCAGCCCGCTCCCCAAGTGGTGTTGCTCCTCAGAGCACTGTTGCCTTTTGTGAAGGCAGATATTTGGTCTCACCATTCACCAGCGCTACCCCTGGGAGACCACCCCTCACGGAGCATGCCTATTGTGCTGCAGAATATCAGGGTCCGTTCTGAAGATGCTTCGAGTGGAAACTGGGGTCTTATTTACTACCAGAGGATTGCTTTTTATCGGTCTATGGCTCAGGAAAGAAAAAGTAATGTATTTTAGGAGTGCTTTGCTGTTCTGCAGTACCATCTTAGTCTTTAGGACTCCAGAAAGCTGCAGAAATCAGCTTCTTGGGATAGAAGTTGATAGGCAGATGTGAATTTAAAGCACATGGGAATGTTTCTAGAAACTTCTTCTTGCATAGAATTAAATGATGATGATTAAGAAAAAATGTTAAGCCAAGGAGGAAAGAAATGAAACTCAGGCTTTTGCTCTGAGAAGCTTGTCAGCTTTAAGTGTGGGTAATTTCCCTGTGACAGGCAAGTGTGGAAACTCACCTAAATCTCGTTACAACTTGTCTGGGTAATAACTGTCTGCTTTCACAGAATCATAATATATTTAAAAGAAAATATGTCGCTTTTGTGGTTTCTCATTTTCACGCTTAGACTGTGCTCAGATGTGAAAGTATTTACAGTTGTTTGAAAATCGCACACCGAACATAACCTGCATAATTTACTTCTCCCAGTAAGCAGGTGTGTGCTCTAGCACACACTAAACTTGTTACGTGCAAGTCGATTGTTTGAAGGGGGCAGTGGGTGTTGATGAGTTTTGGTGTTTGTTTGGTTGGTTTTTTTAAGATGCCTAGATTGTCATAAAGGACTTCAGAGGTTCTGTTGCAAAGCTGTTTGCTTTAACTCTGTTTAGGGTTGGGTTTGTTTTTCTTTCACATAAAGAAAAAAATCTCCAAAAAATGAAAAATGAAATTCAGTTAGCAGGTCTATGGTAGTGTTAGAACTATCACGGTGAATTCATTGATCAGGAACTGGAGGAGGCGTTGTCTTGATGTCACAATCATTATCTTGCACGTGTTAGCTGCTAGTTGGACAAAATCTGAATGTATCAACCATTCCTCCCCATGCAGAGTGAAGATTTCCACATATATACGCAGTACTGCACCAACTACCCAAGGTAGGAACACTAGGTTCGCTTTTTTCAGTTGTCCCTTCTCCTGTTTATGTAACGCAAGATACAGTCTGTGCAAAAAAAAAAATCGTGCCCTTTCTCCTCTCCAAATTGGAGGGAGAAGCTTACCTTTTTTTCTTAACTTGTTATTTTGTTTATTTTTACTCTTCTTGTCTCTCATTGCTATTATCAACCTTTAGAAAATGATGGTCTTATTCTGCATTGCTCCAAACGTGTGATTCCCAGCAAGAGGGAATGATTGCATGTCAAAGGAAAATATAACTAAATTCATAATTTAACTTAAAAAACCAACCAATAAACCAGCAGTGTTTGGATTAGGAACCTGCTGCTCCCTTTTACAAGGGAAGAAAGAAATCTTCACCTACAGACTTACGGAGACAATGTGTCTTAAAGCTATGTATTGACGTTTCCAGGTCGGTGGCTGTGTTGACAGAGTGCATGAGGAACAAGACACTGGCCAAGTTCTTCAGAGAGCGGCAAGAAGCGCTGCAGCATTCTCTGCCCCTGGGCTCCTATCTCTTGAAACCTGTCCAGCGCATCCTCAAGTACCACCTGCTTTTGCACGTAAGCACCAACTTGAAATGTGTTTCATTTAGGGCTGCTGCACATCTAAGTTCCTGTCTCTGCTACAAAGATTCTGGGTTTCTTTTAATGCTCTGTCTTTGGGGTTTGTTTCCTACATATGGAGACTCTTTCTGTCTTTGTCATTTCACAGCATATGCATATATTTGGAGTGGGGAATTTATCGTAATTGTTTTAGACACATTGAATCAGTCTGTGCATCCAAATAATTAGTGGTTTTTTTTAACTGGTCTGTAATTCTGAAGTTGTTTGGAAGATTCCTGTCATGAATAAATAACTTTGCACACAGTTTATTGTTCCAATGCAAAACAGCATTTTTCCACATGTTGCAATGCTGGAGGTGGTTGAAAGAAGGAGTAAATACATATAAAAACCCCGATTGGTAAGAATTTTGTGGAGAGGAATGACTGAGGAAGTGGGAACTCTTTCCATATTCAGTGAATTGAGTTAAGCAAGTTTCGGAAATTCCTGCTTTACTGTTAACGTTTTCCACATATGTTTCCTATTAGAGAGTCATGTTCTAGTGAAGTGTAAAGACACTGATCCTCATTTAAAATGTCTGGTGCTTTTCTGCTCTCCAACTGTAAAGTAATGCCTAGTATAATTCCATCAGGGTTTTGTAAGTGTGTAGATATGTTCTGTGTTTTAAGAAAGCCATTAAACGCTGTCTGAAAAGGTCGCCTGTTGGCGTGCTGTGCTCTCTTTCTGTGCTTCTCTGCTCACATCAGCTGCTGCAAGTATAGTCGCTGCTAAACTGACCGTAAAGGTTTGGCTTTGTTAGTCATCTGGTGTTAATCAAAGTGATAACAACATGCAGTAGTTACAAAGGCAGGAAAGTTGCATTTGGGTGATCACAGTGCAAAGACAAAATAGTACAGATAAAAACATAGTATTGCGTCCGGCTGAGAAAAGTAATTTAGAAATAACAGGATTTTTTTTTTTTCCCCCTGTCTTAGGAAATAGAAAACCACCTTGACAAGGACACTGAGGGCTATGATGTGGTGCTGGATGCCATAGACACGATGCAGAGAGTGGCATGGCATATAAATGACATGAAGAGGAAACATGAACATGCCATCCGGCTCCAAGTGAGTTCCCAAAGAGATTTTATGGGTGTTTGTGAGCTGTTTTTGTCAATATATATGCCATTAACGTTTTTGACTTTATCTTTTCTTTCAATCTTTGTCAGTCATAACCTAGTCTCCTGTTGAGTATGCCTGTGGCTGTTTGATCTTGGAGACCATAGTCATAGCTGCTGCAGGAAAATCACAGACATCTCTGCCCTACAAGCAGCATCCTGTAAAGCATTTATTTTGCAGTAATATGGAACTTAAGATAGCTTTTCTTTCTTCCTTTCCCTCAATTGTACAGCACTGCTGTACAACCCTAGGGCATGGCTTTGTTCAGAAATCCTGTGGTTTCCGATTTCTCCTCTTTGTGCTGATTAATTTTGTTTTGAGGCGTTTCTTGTGCTGCTTCTCATTTAAGTACTTTCCTTTCAGGCTTTTGAAGACTCATTATCAGTTACTTTGTGAAAAGTATAAACCTAGAAATATGATAGTTAGGAAAAGGTTAACTTTGCTTCAAATGAAGAATTTTTGAGGAGGAAGCAAAAGCGACAGCCTGAGTAACTTTTGGCATCAAGAGCAAGCTATTTTGTAGATGTTTTACAGAACGGTCAATTCTGTTTTCAAACTTCCCAGTGAATCGCGATTTTACATGACGTTTTCATCAGCAGTATTTATATTGCTTTAAGAAAATTGGGGGGATTTTTTGGTTTATAAAAGAGAGTAATAGGCTTATACCATTCTAGAAATCTGTGTCATGTTATTCTTTGTCCCTTTTTTCTTTTTAACATAAACGATACTTATTGGTTCTCATTTTTGTGTGTATTTTTTTGTTGTTTGTGTAGGCAGAATAGGGTTACATTTGATAATGTCTTGCCTGCAGCAGTGTAACCTTTACCACACATTGCTGGAAATGCATGCTAATGACTTACCAACAGTCTGCTATAAATCTGAGTAATGATAACCAGTAATATTTGGCAGTAAAGAGGGTTAAATGCTTTTGGAAAAGTGTGTGTTAATTATTTTTTTGTATTAATTTATTGAGCTCAGCTGGCAAATGTATGGGGTTGTGGAAAATGTTTATGTTCATGCTTACCCTTTTAAAAAGTAAAATCATTTTCTGCAGCCATAAGGGTTGGTCTCCTGTGGGCTATCACGCTGCCACTCAGTCTGTAATGCTGCAAGTACTGTGACAGCAGTTGCTGTGCAAAGGCTCCCTCAACAGCGCTGGGGACAGTCCCTGTGCTGTACCCTGGCTTATTTACAAATTCCCGGAGAGACCTGATAAAATGCTATTTTTTTTCATTTGTTATGTTTAATTTTTTTTTTTATAACAATATTGTGTATAGTCCAAAGTGTGCTGCTTTTGGATTTTCTTTCTGTGAATGCTCTAGGCTACATTTGTGCGTCAAATATACTGAGGTGTTTTCTAGCTGAATGCTGTATTAGGGTATAATATCCAAGAGAGACCAGCCTAGGATGAGGAAATCTGTCCCTGCTTTGCTATTGCTGCCAGGTTTAAAGTCTGATGGATGTTTTTAAAGATGTCCCTACTTAAGGTTTAGTCTGTTCTTACAATTTGCTGTACCATTCTTAAGTGCTATGTTGTTGCCACTGACAGAAAAAACAAGCAACTGAAGGAAACAAGAATAGTCATAGCTAAGCAACACAGACTTGTGAAGATGTTAGATGTTTCTCCAGCCTTTTTTTTCCTTAAGTAATAAATAAGGTGAGAGATATCTATGGTGTGTTTACAGATCATTAAAATTACAAATAAATCTTGACATCTTCAAATGATCAGTTAACTGAATCACTTATGGTCATCTAGTCTTCTGAAAAACATCTCTTCAATCTGGACACCTCACAGAGGTGTCTTCTGTGATGGTCCTACAGGACATAGAGATGGCAGCATAATTCATCCAGTGGGGGACCACGCAATTTCAGGAGGATACACAAGGCAAGACAGAATGTTAACAGAGATTGGTTAGGGACATAAAGGGAGAGGAGAGCAGGCACGAGAGAGACTGATGACTGAATTACAGACCATTCTCCATCTCTGTGAGCCCAGCAAGATGGAGTTGTGCTCTTTCACCACAGGCTACCTTGAGGAGCTCAGGGCTTTTCGCTGGGTCCACGCAGAGGTAACCAGTACTCAGGAGGGCATGTTTTAGTCTGGGCTTAGCAATAGGCCTCCAAGCAGCGAGCTGCAATGTTACACATAACCTAGCAACTTCAGTACCGGTGTATGGTGACTTTACTCTGAGCTTCATATCAGAGAGTGGGAATGGCCTCATCAGTTTTTGTTTGAGTCTTTGTTTAAGTCAGATCCCTGAAAAGAATGTTACTTGTGCTTCTTTGATCTGTTGCAGGAGATCCAGAGTTTGCTCACTAACTGGAAAGGGCCAGACCTCACAAGTTACGGGGAGCTGGTGTTAGAAGGAACATTTCGCATTCAGCGAGCCAAAAATGAGCGCACATTGTTCCTCTTTGACAAGCTGCTGCTAATTACAAAAAAGAGAGACGAGATGTTTGCATACAAAGCTCACATACTGGTATGTTGGAGAGCAGGTGGTCGTGTGCTAATGCTGCATCTCCCCAGAACTCCTCCGTGATTCACATCGTTGCCTCTCTTTGTTACAGTGTGGAAATCTTATGCTTGTTGAAGTAATACCAAAGGAACCACTTAGTTTTAGCGTCTTCCACTACAAAAATCCCAAAATGCAACATACTGTCCAGGTATGACAGAAGTCTCCCTGTGTACTGGGTAACCCGACTAATGACCTTGTGTTATTCCTGAGCCTGTGTAGTGCAGTAATGCGTTTTCTCATGGTGCTACAATTTTTTTTTTTAATCAGGCAAAGTCACAGCAAGACAAGCGCCTGTGGATTCTTCACCTGAAGAGATTAATTCTAGAAAATCATCCTGCTAAAATTCCTGCCAAGGTAAAAATTAAAAGAAAAAAAACACCACCATCCCCTTGTGCATTTAACTTAAAGCAATCTTGCTAGCTGCAAGATGCGTGGCAATTTACAGAAAGTTTAGACTCCAGGAGATTAATTAACATGTAGTGTCATTATGTTATTAAAAGTCCCTCAGAATTAATGAGAAAGTTCCACTAAAAGCAGCTTCTGAGCTTGGTACAGGAGTAGAAGAATTTAACTGGGTTAGCAGCATTGCTGTCCACATTAGTATTTGCCTGCTAAGACATGAGTAACAGAGATGTGGTGTCAGTTAGCTCCACTGTAAGAGCGTACCTTGGCTTGATACTGCCTGTCTTCACAACACCGAGGAGTGCTAATTGCAGTATGTGTAGACATTACTAAGCTAGTTTTAATCTGTCTTGGTTAGATATCACAGCAGTGAAGCCATTAGCAGCACGTCCTTCACTTCACAGATACACACACCCATACTGAACCCTGCATCCTGAGCCAGGACATCTGAGCCCTTTTTGGGGAGATAGCTAGCAAGCTTTGTGCCAGAGAAAATGAGGCACTGATATCATATTCATAGCTGTAATGTCTAGGAATAGGGAAACCTGGTCCTTTTATTTATGAAATCCTGTCTTGGAGCTCCAGGTGATATTTCCCAGTGTAACATATTGCACCTCTCAAAGGATGTTAACCCTAGTTAACTCTTGCCATGACACAGCAGCCACTGACCCATGTGGAAGCAAGATTTTTTTCTGTTTTATTTTTTCCTGCTGAGTTTTACTGCTTTTTTTTTTTCTTTTTTCAATGTTAGTTTCACTGATCAGTTTCCCTGATTTTTTTCACTCAATTTTATGCTATAACGGCTAAAAAATGCTACCTGTGATGGACATACACAGTGCTGTACTAATTCTTATTTTCAGCAGAAGAGAATTATGGGAGAAAAAAGCTCTAGCAGTTGCTATTACTAATTCTTCTCTTTTTGTTTATAATCTTTTTGGTGGCAGAGTTTATCAAAGGTATAATGTTTATGCTAGTACCTATGCTTACAATGTAAATACTCAGTGCAGTTTATTAGGTTGTAAAAAGAAATATTACAGCATGATCTCAGCTTTTGTATCAAGATTTTTGTCTTGCTTCTTATTAGGTTGGGTTTTTATCTGTGGAAAAATGTGCAGCCAAAAACATAGTGCCATTTTCTGCTCATAGAAATAATTTCACTTGAGAAAGGAAAACTCTAACCAAATAAATCTCTGAAGTTGTCTGCACTTTTTTTTTTTTTTTTGACAAAACATTAATTGCTAGTTACGAGCTTTCTCTCTGCCCAGATTTTGGATTTCATAGTAGTCTACGTATGACGCCTGGTGGAAAATTACTGAACTGCACCTGTAGAAGGGCAAGCAGGTTATGTAGGCTATTTTCTTACTTATTAGCTGATATGCTTGATAAAAAAAAATCCTGATTATCTTTCCTTTTAAAAAAATGTGACAAATTTTAAACGAGATGCTTCTTGTCCACATTTGATCTTACTTAAACCAAATGATGATTTATTTTTTTAATAGCTATTCCTCAAGGAAACTCCTAAAGGAAGCAAGGTCAATAGTGTTTTCTGTGCTAACAACTTCAGAATTGAAAAACAATTAGAGAGTTAAACTATTTGATTTTTAGGGAGGAAACGTACTGTGAATCACAAAAAGCTTGTGATTTACAGATACTAGGGCCAGTTTTGTGCCAATCCCAGCAATATGGAGGGGCATATCGATGGCTTTAAATTCTGAGACTTGTAGAAAGGTCTCTGGAGGTTTGTATCCCCATGGAGGAGACCCAGCATGTGCAACATCATCTCAGTGCAGCACACCCTCTGTCTTTAAAGCCAAAGTAGTTTTTGTGATCAGATGTGCTGTCACTGCATCCTCCAGAAATATCTCACACCAGGGGCGCCGTGGGTACACTCTCCTCCCCTTGCTCTGCCAGAAGGGCAGGTGGGCATGCAAGGCAGAGCCGCCAGGTGCAGTGAACAACAGGGTTTTGCGTGAAGCCCTGTAGATAAGCTCTGGTAAGCTCTTGCCAGCAAAGTTCTTCACATATATAATGTGTCCAGCACGCAGAGAAAGGCAGAAAATAATACTGCTAACCATATTTATTAGTTCAAAAACTAACTTTTGTTTGCATATAAACTCACTACTATCTGTAATATGCAATGTAATTTGTCCTTCTACTTACAGTTTAACTTTTTCATTTGTAATTTTTTCTCTTTCAGGCCAAACAGGCAATTCTAGAAATGGATGCCATACGTAAGTTGGTTCTTTTTCACTTTCAGTTTTAAGAATTAATAAAACCATCTTCAAAAGTTTGGCTTTAGCTGTTGGTTTTATCTGAGACAGAAGTAGGCCAGGCTTATGTTCTTTGAATTATGACCTTGCTGGAAAAAACAGAATTGGGTGCAGATCCTGTGCAACTGTAGGCATTGGGCTGACTGATTTGCAACCAACAAGTTATGTCTCGTGGTGAGCAAGGAAAAGGCAGATTAGACCTTCTCTAAACTCTGGCCACTCTTTTTTGCTTATTCCACGCTGACTAAACATATGATCTTTCCTGTTTTGTAGCATAAACTCCTTCTGGGTAGAACTCACTGAAGGGCTAGTGATAAGCAAATGCAGCTCGAAGTATGTAGCAGTGTTATGGCTTATTTGTGCTGGCAAATCCACAGCTGGAGGACAGCGAGGGAAGCTGCCAGCTGCTCACTGCAGTGCGCACAGCCTCTCTGGAAGGGAAACGGAGCCCAGTGCCCCCGTGACAGCAGCGGGGCTGGCCTCTCCAGCTGGCCTCCATCACCCTACAGTCCAGCGAGCACAGCAGCTGCTCTCCTGGCTACAGGAGAGAGCAACTGCGCCTGCAGAACAGCCCCAAGGAAACTCCATGCTGGGACCCAGCAGGCTTGTGCTTGTGTCTGAAGAGTTTGCCTGTGTGTCCCAGGAGCCAGGGCTGGAGAATGCGGGTGATGCTGCTGCCTGCGCTCTGCAGTCCCATCTGCCCCGTCCCTGCTGCTGCTGCACCTTCTGCTTGCTGCCTTTGCTGGCGCAAGCTGCGTTAGCTCTTCATGTTGCCAGTGATCCCTGGCAGTGTAGGCAAACGAGAACGATAGTTCTATGATATAAACGCCGAGGAAATCTTAGAGTAAAGCAGGCTTGTTATTAACTTACGTAGTTGTGTCGGTCAGGAAGGCTCTGGCTGAGAAACTGGCAAACAATTGAAGAGGGGAATGGTGTGTAAATGTTGCTGGGTTAGCCATCTGGAGCGAGGCACAGCTAAACGGGCAAAGCGTTTCTGCGGCTGGGGAGTGAACAGCTACCCTGCAGCAGCACACCGCCCTGCTGCTGTTGCTGCAGGCTCCGATGAAGTGCCACTTTGTCAGTCGTGAAGGGATGATGGCACTGCCTCTGGAGAGAGCTGTGGAGGCCTGTGAAGTGACACCCTTGTCACTCTCTTATTCCTTGTGCCTCTGCTTGTTCCACAGATCACCCAGGCTTCCACTATAGCCCTGAGGGAGAAACGAAATCATCCTACCAGCCTAAAGAAGGCAGTGCTCCTCACAGAGTGAGGAGGAAATCAGGTGAATAAACTTCTTTACCACCAAGATGACGAGAAGGAAAACAAACAGGGTTGTTTAGGGTTGAGTGAAGCTGGGCACTTGAAACTGGTCTTTAGCCTGTACTCCACACAGATTTAACATGCACAGTAGCTCTCAGATACAGGTGGAGTATCTTACTAACCATGTGTTGTTTGAGTGATTTATTTTTTTGTCTGCTGTTTGCATTTAATTTTATGGATATACATGCCTAGTGATGGATGCATAGAGAACAGTTGGTACTTTCTTATGGATAGAAGAATGCATATGCAAGGAATCCAATTGCATTATTTAAATCTGACATTTCTCCTCTCCACCCTAAGTAATTACTGTCTTGGAAGTGGTTTCGTCCTGATCGTGATAAGCTTGTTATTTCAAAACATGATTACTACCTTTACTTAGTGTGACATCTGCCTTGTGGATAAGAGAGATTTGAGAGGTGGTTATGCTGACTTTTGAGTTGTTTTTTTCTTCTCCTAGCTCAAACATACACCCGTAATTATTGTTAGTTTCCTCTTGAAGCCACTACAAATGTCTGTGTATTTGGGTGACTTCATATTGCAGTCACTGTGTTCCCTTCTTCAGCTAAAGACCTTTCCAATTTGGAGTGTGTAACATTGTGTGTTGGGAACGACATAAACAAGGTTCATGAGAGTACTGATGTAGTGATTTATTGTACAGCAGCATTTGTGAATGAAAGACAATCAAGTTTTAATTACTTTTCAGGGCATCATCCTTTGTTTCCGAGGTAAAGAAATGCATTGGGGCTGCTCTGCCTGTAAAGAGAGTAATGCAAAATACTGATCAAATGGCCTCCTATGTAACATTCAGCTACTTATACTTTTAAAGCCCTGCTAAGCTGTTAATCATAGAATCATAGAATGGTTAGGGTTGGAAGGGACCTTAAAGATCATCTAGTTCCAACCCCCCTGCCATGGGCAGAGAAATCCTCCACTACACCAGGTTGCCCAAAGCCTCATCTAACCTGGCCTTGAACACTTCCAGGGATGGGGCATCCACAACTTCTCTGGGCAACCTGTTAATACCCCTATGTATTTCTAATAGGAAACCTCCAGCAACTTAGAGCAGTAGCAGAGATGACCAAGTCTTTTGAAAGCAGGAATCTTAACATGGGATGAAAATTTACATGTGGCTTGTTGTACGGAGGGCAGCTGCTCTTGCATTAACAAACACGTATGCTCTTTGGTAACAGCTGTAGGTTTGACACTTCAACAAATACTTCTTTGTGAGGAAATTAAGTGATTAAGAAATTAAAGTCTAGCTTTCTTGCGTGGACTCAGAAGCTTAAATTTTTTTATCCTTGTTATAAAAAATTGACCAAGATGCCTATAAGCTACTTTGGGATGCTGGAGTGCTTTAAACATGTTGTTGTCTTTTTCAGAACCCTCATCTAGAGTCCATAAAGTTCTGAAGTCAAATGGTAAGCCACTTCGTCTACTGTTTATTGTCCCAGTGCTTCTGTACTTTGTAGAACAAGTAAAGATGGATTCTTTTCTCCTATAACTTTCCCTAAAAACGTTGCTGGGGGTAGGAAGCGTGCAAAGAAAACAAAACGTTAGTGTTTAAACCTAGTGTCTATTTTTCCACATTTGGGTTCTGGTACTGTAAACATCCTAGCAGCAGATAACCAAACACAGAGTCTCGGCCATTGTGAGTAGTTGCCCATATCATATCAGTGTTTCAAAATCAGGACCTCAAGTGCAACTCATGCTGTCTCTGTTTTATCAGGGACCTTATAGTCTGTTTGCTCAATTGCAGCTGCATTTAATCCCCTTTTGGGAATTCATAATTGGGATGGATATTAGTGTAGCAGTAAAACAGGCATAGGCTGACACCAGTTTGATTATTCATTTATGATGAAGTATATATTTCTGTTTTCAGATGTAAGTCCAGATGTGCAGAAGGTAAGCCATTTCCTATACTACTGGGTTTAGCACATTCAAATGACTTAGAACACAGTATTTACTGTAGAATCTGCGTCTTCTTGGTTGCGTTGGTTTTAAGAACAGAAACAAAACCATAAATCTTGTTTAGCGTCTCTAATAAGATTATTGGAATGAAAGCAATAGAAATACAACTGTTTCAGGAATATCTAATAAAGAAAAAAAAGACAGATCTGTATATTGATTCTATTTTATAAGATTATAGGGTATTGAAAAATACCACTATGATCACGGAAGTTCTGTGTATAATGATAGTGCTTATTCTTTGGAGCATATCTTTGCATTTATTAAATAAGACTGGAAAGCTTCAGCTTATTCTGATAGATATATATGTATATAATATATATATGAATCACAACACATGACCGAACAGAGCCGAATACACCTTAAGCAGACAGAAATGAGCATTTCTAATTTTTACATTTCCTGTAAGTACATTTTCTGAAGTTCCCAGTGCAGTTTGAAAGTCTTATGTTGAATTTGAAGTCCTAAGCTTGTATTTGGAATGGAATTTAAAGCAGGGATGTGTGGAAGATTTACAAACAGAATACATTAGATAAAACTTCACTGGTATGCCGTAACACTGAAGCCCATGATTGGAGTGGGGTTTTTTGCGTATATTTTTTCAGTTCTAAATATTCTGTGGAAAAATAGTGATTGTTTAACTTATTCCTTTATAAATCTCATTTCAGTGCAGCTAACTGAACGCAGCTTAATCATTGCCTATAAGGCTGATGTGAAACAGCATGTTACTAAAATATAAAATCTCTATAAACTTCTAAACAAAGTTTTGTGGTGTTTTTTTTAAGCGGATCAGTATTGAAGGAGCCCTATTATCTCAAGCCACCAAACTAGGATCAAATGAAGCCCTGCTGAATTCTAGGAAAAAGGTTTCCTTGGAACCCAGTGGGCTAGAGAGCCAATTTCAAGAGTCCAATGAGCCAGCCTACAGCAGCGATCAGGACGAAAATCTCCAGACTTCTGCTACGGAACAGATCGATGCTGATGATGAAGAAGAGTCTGAACAGGTAGGAAAAAGAGAAGGAAAAAAAAAATCCTTTTTTCCTGGGTAGCATGGAAAAGGGATTAAAGTTATCTGTAAAACTGCGAGGAAGCCGGAATGTGTTACAAGTGTTTATAACTCTTTCTCCTTAGAAATGTTTTTATTTAGACATCACACAACACTTTTCTTGTATTTTAAGAGAAGATATACAGAAGATTAAATCTCCACTGCTTGAAAGAGATTTTACTTAGCCCTTTACACTGTCAAACTCAAGCCTAGTTTTGACAGAAAGCTATTATTTTTACCTGTTGCACACAACTCCTTGCTTCTCCAGTTGATGCCATGACAGAAACCTTTTTAGGCCACATGCAAACACAGTGCTTTCAGGTGTCAAAGCAGGGACTTGAATATTAAGTTAAGATTCAGGCACTGCCACGTGTGATGGGATGTTTCTGGACCTGCGAGCTGCTGGCAGTAGATAGGAATATGTGAACTTTAATATAAGATGTTGTGAGTAGGGTTTCTGAAGATGAGAATCTTTATCTCTTACTATTGCGCAGTCATTTGACGGGTAGTAGTTTTCCCCACTCTGCATGATGTCTCCACACATGTAGTACTTCTGAAAGACTAAAACACCAGTTTGGAAATGTGATTGTATTAAAGAATGTAAATTTTCAGTTTGTTTGGTTTAGTCGATGCTGAGGTCATATCCTTGTGTGGTCCATTTATTTGGTGAATTATCCAAACCCTATTATTGAAATTCTTTTTGAAGTTTATTGCATATTTCCTCTTTGAAATTACAGTATTTGCTTTGTAAATATTCAATAAAATAGTATCTCATGTCAGTGTAGTGCAATGTCTTGCAATTCTCCCTCTTCCTGACATGAGTAAGTACAAAAGAATGAGTAAGTGCAAAGAATACCACTATAAAAATGTGTAATAGTAGCTTACTGTTTCATCCTAGGTGTGGCAACAGTACCTTCTCAGATTCCCTCCGTTCCCACCATGTGTGTCCTTCACTCTGAGTTAATTTGGACACTGCTCAGCATGTAACATTCTGACCTTCTGTTTTGTTTTGTTTTTTTTTCCTGGGAAGTTGAATGACAGCATATTTTTGAGTTTAGACCTCTTTCTGGTTTTCAAGACTGCAAGTCATAGCAAGACTATCTCCTCCCCATTTTAAACAAAAAAATCGTCACCTTTGAAAATTGAATTTTTGTGTGACCGCCGCCTTCTGCTATAACTTCAGCTGTGAAATTAAGCCCTTTCCCTTGTCTAATTTCTATTTATTCTTTTACATCTATATTTTTATACGCAGATTCTACTTTCAAACTTTTTTGCCAAGCTGTATGGATTGATTTCATTTAATTGTTTTCTAGGCTCTGAATCATTCTTGTGGTAGTGCTCTGACTACTCCTGAGCATTTTGTCCACCCACTGTGGATGCCTGGCCTGTTCTAGCTGCTAGTAATTCTTCTGAACAAGACTGTACAAAGAACCGCAGATTTTATTACCCCTCTCTTGCACTTTTCTTTAAATTACAGGGAGTGCAGCAAAACCCACTGCAGAAATCAAAAGGGGGAAGAAAAAGACTTAATAGTCAAGCTGCTGAAAATGTTGAAAAACGGAGAAGTGTTAATCTCAACAAGTGTGAAACACAGGTATATAATTTTTTTTTACTATTTTGCTATGCATTGTAGATGCGTCAAAGAAATCTGTGGGTTTCCTAGGTAGACAGATAAGTCATCTTCTGTTTATGTCATGTATGAATATTCGTATCATTGAAATATTCATCTGTATGATGAGAAACTATTCTTTTTGGAGCAGGGGAAAAAAAACAAACAAACCAACCAATCAGCATTAAGTTAAGCCGAAGGAAATTATCTTTCCCTCTCTTTCCCAGCCTTTGGCCAGGAACATCTACGGCATCCTTGATGTTTGCATTAGCAGGCATGTGGCCTTGCTGTAGATTAGATCTGCTTGCTGAGCTGGATGAAAACTTACTCCAAAAAGACAATGAAATTTTCAGTGGCATGTGCTAGAGAGCACAACATACATTTCTGCCAGGGTTATAGGCAAGGGGAAAGGGAGGAAAAGAAAACTTTTGGCACAAGCCCAGAGTCAGATTAGCTTAATCCAATTGTGAAACTGCAGAGTTAGCATAAAAGGTTTAATCTAACCCCTGCCAAACAAATTTGCCTTTAATTACTCATGCGTTAGCATGAGCCAGTGTCTCGTATTTGAAGTAAGGTGTTATTAAATGCCAAGAGTGAACTGTGAGCCGTGGTAAGGATTAGGCAGCAAAGTAGTCTGACGTTGCCACCTCGGCTCCCTGGCTCTCTAGCAAGGAGCCTGCCCACCCTGCCCCATCTTCACCTGATTCTGTGCGGTAGGACACCCTGGTGCATGGCAGTTCTGTGAACAGGAGGAATCGCTGTCTTATTGCAGGGGATAGACTAACGTTACCTACGTGTTTCAAACCTCCACAGAGCTCCAAGGACCCTTCGGATGAAGAGTCCACCCAGTTGAATACTGATCTTCCATTTTCCTGTGCAGCTAGACAGCCACAGTTGTCTAGGCAATTCAGCACACCCCAGAGCAACTCACTAATCATGAATATCCTGGGGGGAAGCACCTCTGTTAGAAACATCTGGACTGACCATCAGATCAGGCAGGCGTTGTTTCCCAGCCGGCGTCCACCTTATGAGAATGAAGATGATGAAGATGATTATCAGATGTTTGTACCATCAGTGTCTACATCCAGTGCTGGTTCAGCTGTCGGTGGAGAAAGGAGAGGTTCTTCCGGGCGTCCGTGCAGCTGGCACTTGGGGGTAGTGCATCAAAACGGGACTTCCAGCCCCACTCGTCAAAAAATTGTTAGGCGGGCCAGCAGTGCTGGTGAAAGTAACTCGTGTCCAGCCAGTGCAAGGTATAAAATTGGGGAGCGCAGTTCTCGAAGGGAGGTGAAGAGAGCAGAGGTGAGCAGTATAAATGCGTATCCTGGATCTTCAGAGGAGCTGACCGTCGATGATATTGAACATGTTTATGATAATATAAGCTATGAAGACTTAAAGCTGATGGGTCTGACAAGAAGAGAGGAGACAGACCGTGGTCCCCAGAGATCTGCTAGAGACTCTCTCTACGAGGCTGAAAACAAAAGCAGCTTAGATTCACCCTCCAAAAAGAGGACAGCAAATCAAAATAGGGTCTCCATTCGTGCTAGTAGGGATGAAATGCTGCTCAGTAGAGAAGCACCTACTTCAAGTTTGGATGAGCTCAGGATCGTTGAAGATAACATCTATGACACCATAGTGCTTCCAGAAACGCCACTATTGAATTTTAAATGTGACCCCTTAAAACACTCTAAAAGGCGGAGTTTTCTGGGCCCGGAAAAAGACTTTGCATGTTGTGACAATCTACAGCAGTTTGTTTCTGAAGAGAGTCTCCAGTTCAGCGAAGATGAAAGTCCTTACCATCGTGTTCCTGTCGACAATGACTATTTGAGTTTAGTAGATAGCTCCTCTAACTCAGATTCACTCTCCCATAAGTCTGTAGCAGATAAACTCTCAGAGGAAGTAGATGAGATTTGGAATGACCTGGAGAACTACATCAAGAAGAATGAGGAAAAGACAAGAGACCGTCTCCTTGCAGCCTTTCCTGTTTGTAAAGATGATATGCAGGAAAGATTGCATGCTGGTAGTACACCTGAACTGAGTAAAGATGCAGAGTACTCCCTGTCTACTCTCTCTCTGCCAGAAACTCCTATTTTCCCTAAAACTGGGAAGCCCAGGGCTGCCACTTTAAGTGAGGCTAATCTCAGGCTTGAAGACACTACACCGTGCAAGGAGAACTCTTTTATGAGTCTGAACAGACCTTCCTTCCCCAGTGAGATGCCTTTTGTAGATAGCCCATACGAGTCTGCCAACAGTGTTCTGTCCAATGCGCATACAGAGGGCATGGAAAATGACTTGGCTGTTGTGGATAAAACAAAGAACAGAGTTTTTATGATGGCAAGGCAGTACAGTCAAAAAATTAAGAAGGCTAATCAGCTTTTGAAAGTTAGAAGTCCAGAGCAGGAGCAGCCAGCTAGCAGACAACAAAAACTGAAACACAAAGATCTTGCTGCCATTCTGGAGGAGAAGAAGCAAGGTGGTCCTGCTATTGGTATGTCAAAAATATTTCTATACAGATAGATTTCTTTAGTAATTTTCAGTGAAACGTATGTACTGCATTGGAAGATTATGGATTTTCCCCACCTTACTAGTTGTCAGTATTGCATTTTCTGTGTTACCACTGAAATGGATTTTCTGTGCCCGCTTCTAACATGAATAGTCCTTTACATTGCAATAAATTCTTGTTGTTACTTAGTAGAAGTGGGAATAAATAGTGAAGTAGCATCAGGAAAGATCAATTCAGCTTAGGCTGGAAATAGAACCTATGCCTGAAGCACTATTGGCCTCTTTAAAGAAAACCAATTATTTCCTTTAATAGTGTGATCTTCAGAGTTTGACTTAAAAGGTTTATTTTCGGGCATGTTCACTTTCTAACAAGTCATGTTGACTTGCTCAGGTGCCATCCACATCACACAAGCATAAAGAACGGGGTCAGATAAGAAAGGTGGTTGTCTTGCTCTTTCTAATGAATGTGCAAAGTTCTGGATATGCAGCAGCTTTGGAACTATTTTTGTCTGCAGTCAACTGAAACAAATTGGAGAAGCGGACTGAACACACTAGAGTGTCACTCTTGCCTTCTTGTGATATTTATAAAAGCCTCTAAATATCTTATTTACCAGGCCATTTTGAGAATGTTCTGTTCCATTTTAACATAAAACAAGCAGCGTATTCTTTGAACCCTGTGCCACATTGCGTCCCACATGACTGTTCACTGTTGCAGGACATTTTATGCTTCTTTCTTTCAATGCAACGTACTGAAATGCAATGCAATGCACGGCTCTTCCAGCCTCCACAGTTTCATGTTACTTTGTTGAGATTGAAGATGCGGACACAGCTGTAAACTTTTCTCTTGACCAATACAAAGTGTTCTGGGATTTTTAAATTTTCACGCGGCTTGTTCGAATGTACTGCTTGCCTCTGCTAAGTTAATTCTCTCTCCTTTCTAGGTGCCAGAATAGCTGAATATTCCCAGCTTTATGACCAAATCGTCTTCAGAGAAAGTTCACCTAAGGTCCAAAGGGAAGCCTGGGCCACCCATCAGGAGCCGTCAGCTGGGACGTATTCCACGCCTGTGGCTGCCTCTCCCCGTTCCCAGGCTGCCAGTGAACGCTCGAGGGCAGAGGATTGGCTTTTGCATTCTACATACAGTAATGGTGAGCTGGCTGACTTCTCTCCATGGGCTGAACCCCAAGACCCAAAGCCCCAGAGCTCGTATACAGAAGCTGGTACAAAAAACAATGCAAGGCAGTTGCCATCAGCTGGCTCCGTGCCTTCCCTTCAGATTTCTAACCGTTTGCATGTCCCGACGCAGAGGTGGAGCGCCATTATAAGCCAACCGAACAAAGAAAATTTGCATCAAGATCACATCTATAACTCCCTTGGGAGAAGAATAAGCAACATAAAACCACAGGGATACGGCAGGTCACAGTCTTCTTTGTCAATCGTGGTCAACAGGGCTGAAGACACGATCATGTATCCTAATGAAATGGACAAGAAAAAGCTCCATTCGAATAGGAACTTCCGATTCAACAGCCATCAAACACTGGGTGTTGCTTCAGGATGTTCGGGACCTGATAGGAGAAAGCAGATCCCTGAAAACTGTTCAGATATGACTCTGCAGGATTCTCAAAAGGTCCTGAGAGTGAACAGGGCCTCCCCTCTGACGGCACAGATGGCCACTCAGAACTATTTTTCTAATTTCAAAGATACTGAAGAAGGAGAAGGGGATGATGATGACTATGTTGAAATAAAGTCTGAAGATGAGGGATCTGACTGGGAGACCTCTCGGAACCCAACAAAGAAATCAGATCCTAAGCTGCGTAACGCAGATGCTGCTCCTTCTGAAACGCTCTGCGGCAAAACTCTCTCCTGTACTCCTGCAAAGTCTGCCGGCAGCAAACACGCGCTTACCCCGTATCTGACTGCGTATAGCGATTCGGATAAACTGAACGACTACCTGTGGAGAGTACCATCTCCTAATCAGCAGAACATTGTCCAGTCTTTAAGGGAAAAGTTTCAGTGTCTCAGTTCAAGTAGCTTCGCTTGATGCTTTCAGTAATTTCTAGCTGTACTGCCTTATCACGACAGAGTATGTACTGGGACAATCAGTACTGGCATCACATATTTCCGTAATATTACACAATCAGGCATTGTATCACAGTAATATTGTAAATAGATGTGAAACGTATCTTTTTAAAAATGGTTTGGAATCCTTGAAGTGCAAAAGGCCACATGCGCTCTGTGTCTGGGGTCTCACTCCGTAGTGCAGGTGGACTTCTCATCTCCTCTTTAACCTTTGCATCTCTTCCCTTGTTAGGTGTGATACCATTGAGCCAAGTGTGATGCCATTTGATCCTTATACCATTTTATCGTGTGGGAACCTTAGTATTTGGACTTTGGAGACAGTGACCAGTGTTCTGCATCCAAAATACCCACGTGATTACTCTGGTTACATATGGGAGCATTTAGCTGAGCAGCTACTCCTATGACTGGGCAGATTTCTGAGCAGGGTTCTGGTAATTACACCAACATGCTATGTGTGCAATAGCACATACTTTTTGCACATTACTTTTCAATAGACGTATTCCAAATGTGTGGGACCAATGCATACGCTACATTACTTTAGAACAGGCTTCTTATGCTTTAAACAAAATCTAGTCCTAGTGCTTGGGAGAGATGCCAGACTGATAGCTCTGTGTCTGAAGCCTCTTCTACTTTCTGTATCCACATAGTAGGTAGAGGATGGGCAGTGACAGCTTTTTATGTGAATCTGTGGATGTGACACAGTCCTTGCCTGGAGAATGTTTTGGACAGTAGAAGGGAAGCTCTGCTGCTTGCAGAGATGGCTAGACTGAGTTTGGTACTTCCAGTGATGGTGATGTTTGTGACAGGCAGGCAAAATTTGAGTATCTTGTAGCTCAGAGCCCAGCAGTGGAAAGCCACGGGGTGTGAATTTGCTGAGTAGCTGTGTGTTATATGCAGTGGCCGGCAGTGTGTTTGTTCGAGTCCCAGAGTCAGTAGCCCCGAGAGAGAACGGGGCTTGGCCAGGTGCTTGGGGGAAATATCAATCGTGCGGCATGTTTGTCTCATAGGGTGTTTTGGTGATACCGCCAGTTGAGTGACAAGCTGCCTTCCCCTGGGAACGTACCTCCCGTAGTAGGAAATGATCCTTCCTGGCAGAGAGGGGTAAAATATGTATTTTCTAAACCAGCCAGGGCTGGCTCTAATCCAATTTCTGTACAATAAAAGTAGCTTAAAAAATGAGAATACATTCCATTCTTTTGCAAATGATGTATAGAATAAATGCTGCCATTTACAACAAGAACAGGCTTTCCAGTACGATGCACGTTTACTCCCCTTCGTCATCTTTGCTGCACAGGTTTGGATTCTGCTACTTGAAAATCTTGGAAAGGAAAGCCTAAACATGTCTACCCTGATCATCTCGTGTGACCGTTGTTCTTTTTTGGTGCTTAAATTCTTCAGATTATGTGGATGAAGCCAGTACCGAGTTAAATTTATCACTAAATAAAGGAGTTTAATCAAAGTACTATTTTTACTAATCATGTATCACTCCCCTCAGCTACAGAGCACTGTACTTCCAGAACAGCTGACTATTTACTACATCGCTTATCATGAGGAAAACCTGAAGTTACCAGTGTACAGCTCATTACTTGTAGGCTAAGATTTAAAGACTTGAATTTGTTAGAACGGATTAAATTATTTACCGCACCTGTCTTGCGTTGGCTGGAAATTGTCATTTGGAGGGCTGGTTGGTCATGGTACTTGCCAGCTGGTACCACAGGGATACTTGTTACAGTCAGCACATCCGCTGTGATAGGACCTGCATCTATCTAGTAAAATCCGATCAAGGAATAATGTTGTACATATTTAAGACGCCGAGGTGTAGAGGTGCCCGTATTTATTTAATATAGCTTGTAAAGTATTGTAAATATGAATAGAAGTTGAATCTGTGCTTTACCCACGCACGTCTAGATTTCTTTAAAACGGCTAGGGGAACGTTGTGTAACTTGCATCTCATGCAATCAGTGGAGTTGGGAGAGGGGGGAAAAAACAAACAAACAATTAAAACACCAAACAGAAAAAAAAAAAAAGGGACTTCTACTATAGCGTGTAACTTCTCCCAGGGACCATTTCATACTATTTTTAATAAACGTTGAGTACGCAGAAGCTTTGCGTTCCGTTCATTGGGGTCGGGGACGGGGAAGACGGTGTTTTCTGCAGCTCGTAGATGACGTTTGAGGGTTTTTTTTGGTTTTGTGTTTGTTTTTTTTTTTTTTTTCTTTAAGCGGCGGGGAGGCGGGCGAAGGGGAGGGGCGGTGCTCGAGCACCGCCCCTCCCCTTCGCCCGCCTCCCCGCCCCCGGCCCTCGCTGTTCCCGCCGCCTCCGAACCGGCTGGAGCGATGAGAACGGCGGTGCTGAGACGCTGCCTGGCACCGGTGTTCCCCACCGCGCTGCCGTCGAGCCGGGGCTTGTGCGGGCGGCAGCCGCGGGGCGACGGAGCGGCCGCGGCGGCGGCGGCAGCGCGGTAAGAGGCGCACGTGGGGGAGGTGGCACCGGCTGATGCAACCGGAGGGGGGGGTTAAAGGGAGTTTTGGGGGGAGGATGTTTCCTCAGTGGGTGCGTGGGGTTGTTTTTTTTTGGGGGGGTGTGATGCCCCACTGGGGAGAGGAGGCGGCCTCGTGGTAAAATGTGACCCCCGTGTGTGTGTCTGACGTCCGTACCCCACCACCCTCCCCTCCCCCCCACTCCCGGTCACGTAACTGCCGGTTTTTTGGCCGTGGGTTTTGTGCTACGGCATTCTGAGGACGAGCAGAGCGGGCGGGACGCGGCCGTGGTTCAGGTGAGGAGGCAGCGCCTGGACGTGCGCCTGGAACACGCGTCGGGCGTGCCGGCCCTCATCCCCCCCCCCCCCCCTCCGCTTCCCCGCTCCCCGTCCATTGAACTGCAGCTGGGACAGTCCGTCTGCCGCGGCGTTGACCTGAATTGGGCATTGGCTTCTGTAAGGGAGAGGGTATCAGGTAGCAAAAAAACGCTTTAGGCTGTGTTTTTCTCTGTTGGTCTTCTTGCCTGCTGTGAGGAACAGACAGACATCCTTCAGGGGGTCTTCTCCTTTCCCTGGCTGGGTAAGTATCATCCATACATGCAGAAGGTAACGGAGGAGAGCCGGCAGCCACTTAATCCAGAAAATGTTTCCAGAAAGCAATGCCAGTGCCTGGCTGCCGTGGCTTTTTCCAAGCAGCGGCGTGGCAAACAGAGCTCCTCTTGTCTCCCCGCTGACTGTGGCTCTCAACAGCATCCATGGAAGCAGCTGGTTTGCTGCTGTTCGTGCCAGTGGTGCCTGTGTTGAGCTGTAGCAGCCCCAGGTGTAAAGGCCTCTGCTCCTGTCACCACCTGGGCCTGAGGTATGGAAACGATGGACTCGCCCAAGCCGAGGGCTCAGGGTGTGGGATCCCTGCTGCGCTTCCCGTGGTGGGGCTGGACAAGCCTTCTCATGAAACCAGCGTAGGCCAGCTATGAAGTTTTGGGCATGTCGGAGCAATGACACGTGTAGCTGTCGAACAAACGTATTTTGGTCTGTTAAGATTTTCTGTGCCAGCCTTCACAGTTTACATCCCTCCGTAATTTTGGTGACTAAAAGCATATGTGCCTAAGCATTTATTGCATATTGCTGACTAATGTAGGTTTCTGCTGACTGATGTTAGGAAGGTTTATTTTGCTGATTGCTTGTTGTTACTGTGTTGCAGCAAAATCACCCAGAATGCAAAGAAATCCTTGGCCTCTCTTAAAAGGAAAAACCCTCGGCTTGAGCCAACGCTTGCCATTATTCAGGTAAAGTACGCCTGTGCGCCAGCTGGCTGTGAGAGATGTGAGGTACCGTGGCTTGTCTGAAACTTCAGAAGCACGTGATGCAGAAAGTAACCTTTATTCAAATGAAGCAATAAGAGGAGGTACTTCCACCAAACTGTAGGTTGCTCTTTTCTGGCCCTGAAACAGCCGCAGCAAACTTCAGGCTGTGGGAAAGGTTTGCAAAGGAAGGGAATGATTTTATCCCTTCCTCCTGTTGCTGACATAGTCTTCCCCATTGTAAGTACAGATCACCTTTTCTTACAGCTTGTCTGTAATTGACTTGAAGTCAAAGCAGTTGCTCTCAAGCTTTGTTTAGCTCAAAGCTTTTGTTGCAGTCCTGAAAAAAGTGTTTACGTGCCTGAAAATGTGGGCTTCCCTTCACCTCCTACCCCTGAAATAACATTGCCGGGATTAAGGAAAGGCCGTACTGCTTCCTGCCAGCCGTGTTGCCTTTGGGCAGCTGTAGCTTATGATTGCATTACTGCTGTCCTAAGGAGAGGAAAACTGCACTGAGAAGTCCCAGTCAGCTCAAAAGAGCCTGTATGAAATAAATGCTCTGCGTAAGACATCAGTATCCTTTAGAAGTAGCAGCACTTTCTAAGGTGAAGCAATCTCATAGTAAATGAGAGCTGTTCTATTACTAACACCGTGCAGCTTTCCTTTCCATCCCACTGGTGCTGCCGAATTTGAGATAGGCAATAAAACTCATACATGAGGATTGCTATCCCTACCAAGCTGAGAGATGTTCCCCTTTAGATTTCTTAAGGTCTCAAGGCCAAGAAACGAGGGATGTTTATCACCCACAGTGGGACTCAGAGCTGTGCAGGCAAAAATGTTTTTGTCCTGTTTCCTAGGATGGTGGTTTTGGTTTTGAGTCAGCACACACTGAATCTCTGACCTAGTAAAACCTAACTAATTTAGTTTATAGTTTTATATATAGTTTTAATAGTATATAGTTATAATAGTATACATAATATATATAGTTTTAATTTTAAAACTTAACTATAATTAGTTTTTAAGTACTAATAGTGTCTAGAGTCTAAGAAATGCAGCACCAACTTTATTTCAGTAGGTCTTCTAGCGAGGCTGACTGAATAAGCTCTCCCATCTCTTACCCTCCCCAGGTAATTGCAGTTAATGTTTTGAAATAGCCCACTAAGGCTGTAAGTTCGAGGACTGCTAGAAAAGCAGTGACCTGTTGTTTCTCACTCCTATCTTGTCTCCATCCAGTTGCACCGTGAGCTGGATCAGGGCAGTGATCCACCATGGGCTGTAGGGGTCTGGAAGGGATGTCGTTCGAATGCGAGAGAGCATTGTGTGAGAAGGGGGAGGTTCCTGCTCACTTTTGATATGAATTGAGATGCACCTACATCAGTTTTTGGTTTTGATGATGGTTGTGCTTTAAATGAATGTCCCTCTTGTCCCTGTTTACCGCGCTTAGTTTGCGTCTTGAGGAACATGTGGCCTAGATCCTTCTGGATGAAATTCACCTGAACGATGCTCTCCAGCTCTCAATCACCCTGGCTCGAGTCTGGATGTAAGGACCAAAGCAGAACTCAGTTTAAATGTGTATTTGTTGGTACAAAGAAGACTTGTTTTAGTCTACAGATGCTCTCGTGGTGCGCTGCTCTGTTGGGTAACGTGGGCAGAGCCTTTAGATTCGTGCTGCTCTCCGCATGCTGCATCGCACCCAGAGCAGCAGAGCGAGGGCAGCGAAATGGTCTCCTTTACCAGTCGCTCGTGGGTAGCAGCAGTCAGTGTGATGCGGTACCGCCACTGCAGCAGTGCTGGGAACGAGGAGTTGCAGTCTGAGCCTGCACTGGAATGGTTTTAGGTGTGGTCTTCTCCTCTTGAGCCGTATGAACCTGAATTGATGCCAGGATCGCTACCTGCGTTGCTTATTATCTGTACTGAACCTTGGTTGGAGCTGCGCAACAGCGAAAAGTGATTGGTGGCTGCTTCTTAATTTCGTTGAAGCTGAAAACTAATATATAGCAGCAGGATCCTGCTTAGCAGTGGAGCTGCTGCCCTGCAAATCTCACTGAAGCGCCACTGGCTCCCCTATGCCCCCTGCCCTGCCCCTGCGTTCTGCCAGCCCGTGTCCTGAGCTCTGGCCTCCCCTGTGCTGCTCCGCGGGTTGTGACGGGAACCAGTTCAGGACAAGCACATTCTGTGCCTGCAGGAGGTGAGCATTGACCAGCTGGTGCCACAGGAGCGGGGACGTTACAGAGGACAGCGTGGTACTGCCGGTGCCTCCATCCTGGTTAAACCTCTTGACCGGTCCCGGTGGTTACGGATCAGCATGGGGGGTATGGTTCCACATTTGCTGGCATAGAGGGGCAGCTGCTGAGCCATCCTTATTCCCATCTCTTCTTCCCTTGCCACAGTGTGAGCTCCACACATGTTCTTAATGCAGCAGCCTCTGTGGTGTCCCTTGTCCCCAGCTGCCGGATTTGGTGTGTGGCACCAGGGATGCAGGCAGTGCTGGGCAGAGGGATGGAGCCAGGGGAAGGAGGGCAAGCCCTCATCCCCTCTCAGGAGCTACCTCTTTCCATGGAGCCTGTCCTTGTAAATGCTGTTTTTTTCATTCTTGGCAGTCTTGAACCATTTGGGATTAACAGGTTCATAAGTCATTACGGGCTTGAACCAAAATAATTTTGGGTGATTCTGGTGACAGTCGAAGCCAGTGCTGGCAGCTAACCACGAAGTAAGCAGCTCAACTCTGACGGGAGTTCACTGGCACGAAGTCTTGTGGAAAAAGCGGTGTAGAATGTGTTCATGAAATTATAACAAACCCTTTTAAAATAATTTATTTCAGTCCTGTTGTCTGGGTTGGAAGATAAATTTTATATATATTTTATATATAATCATACAGATGCGAGAAGTGTTTCATTCATTACATTATGAAGCCATTAACATTTTTTAAGGGTGGAACCCTCACTGATCTACTAGTAGGAGGTTTCTAGTTCTGGATATTGAATTTTCAGTTTTATTGTTACGATACATGAAAATATTTGACGAGCCTACTAAGATTGAAGAGTAACTTGAGGAGTAAAATTCAGTTGTAATTATTACGATTAAATATTGTAATATGTTTGGTGTATATAGGTGTAGAGACCTCAGGGAGGAGGATTCCTAGGTGAGATGGTTTCCCAAGTAAATCTGCCCAGGAGATGCTTCTGTCTTAGCCCAGGTGCCTGCTGGCAATTGAGAGGAGCTGATAACTTCTTTTGCTTCTGTATTGACAGAACTTACTGGAATATATGATGATAATGATTTGCCTCGTTTTTGGTGGTAAGGCAAACATTGTTAGGTGATATGGGGACACTGCAGGAATTGCTAGTGTTGCTGTTAACCTGTTTCATCCTTGTTGCCTGGCTGGATGAACAGTATCTTCAGATACAGACCGGTACCTTTCTTAAATGGTAAACTTAACATTAAGGAAATGACCACTCTTGTCTATAAAAGCCAGGCTAATATCAACACACACTTAAACTAATCAGGCCAAAATAAGTTTACTGGATGGCCTTCTGCTTCTTTCCTAGGATTTCTAGGCTTCTTATTTGTTTGAATACTAGTAGACGCAAACATCCTCACTATGTTTCTTGCATAGACCTGTGCGTTAGTGCACTCACATTTTTAACTGTAAATTTATTATTTTAAAACTTAGTTTCTGTTTTGTTCCCCAAGGCACATAATGATCATCTGATGCGAGAAATAAACAAGAACTTTGCCGAAGAGGTAAGCTTTAGCTGATACACTTGTTATTAATCGCGTGCTACTTGCCTTTGGTAATCGTAAGTATTTTCTTTTGGCAGGTTGGTCTACGTGTTATTGACATCTGTCTCCCTGAAGGCAGCAGCAAGGATGAGGTAACTGCAGTACCTGAAGGACTCTTCCTTTTTCACTTTCATCATAAACTTCTGTTTATTGCTGACATTCATTATTACTTTGACTGACCTCTGTTAACTCAAATTAGGATTGGGACTGCCTTAGTTCATGTAGCAGGTATTATCCCCCTATTGACAAGCACGGGAAAAAAGGGAGTTAATGGGCTTGGCTGTTGTCCCCTGGCAAACTGAGGCAGAATCAGCAGAGTAATGTTTTGCTTTCCTGTCTGGTATTAACTGCAGTGTCCCTCATACTAGCATAGGTATCCTAACTCCCACAGTTGCTCTTGTGACTGTACTTAATCCTTGCCTGGTATTATTCAGGGAAATTAAAGATCAATCGGGGAAGGGGGTTGAATTTCTTTGCCTGTTTATTTATCTTATAATGCTTAAAGTATGTATTAGACTGTATACCAGTCCTATTGCTGACAAACAGCACAGGGTCTTAATACGCATGCCTGTTTCTGTCTCAGAAGTGAGCAAACTAAAGGGGCATTTCTGTATCAGTGACATGCTTGCATAGTTTTTGTTAACATGGAAGTAGCACGTTCTTTTGGTTCAGAGTTGCAGACGGTCTAAACCCTAACAAATTCCCCTAGCTTAATGTCGATTGCATATCGAGTGTTTAGGCAATGGAATTCATGATTGTATTGAATAATTTACGTGAAAAGCATTTTAGGAAGGTATGATATTAGCTAAGGAAAAAAACCCTGATTTTCTCTTCAATGTTAATACAATTAAATTATACGGCTTTTTGGTGATTGCACACTGATTTTATTCAAATGACGGAAAGATGTGCTTACATGGCATTTCTCACATGAGAAAACTTCAGCATGTTTTATTCCATTGTATTCTTGATGATCACAGCAGAAAAGCATGTATCACTGTGGATCAATGTTGCACTTCAGAGATGAAGCAATCAAGGGAAGGTAGTGCAGTCCCGGATGTCAAATATGACCAATTATAAAATGTTTGAACTCGCATCTGGTTCAGTACTTGAGATTCATAAACTTTTGTGCAGTGCCTTTTCAAAATAACAATACTTCACAAAATTACTGCCAGCTCTTAGGATCAGGATGTTTTGAGAAGGTAAATTAGTAACAATATATGCTGGTTTAATAAACTGAATTTTCTCTTGTATAATTGGCTTGTCCGGTGTTACAACTTTTTGTCTATGTTCTATACTGGGACATGATCCGGTCCTATTTTCAACTATGTTTTAACCAAAGCTTCTTATTTCTAAAAGCATCTTCTGGAGCCATTAAAGTGTTAGGCTTTTGCTGGGGTTTGGAACAGTGAAAAAGGCAAAATGCTTTTGGCAGCGTAATGTCACGTAATATGTGTTGGCTTTGCAAAATGTTTAGAATAGAGTCAGGCTGGTTTAATTTGGTAAGCCATGGAAATATAAAACAAGGGAAGTGAGTTACTGCTTTTTCATTTAGAAATTGCAGTAATATTTACAGGAAGCAGAGGTGGCCATAAGGTAGCTTTAAAATACAAGTTTTATACCCTACTACTTAGATTCTTCTCGTCTGTTGTTCTGATCTTTAATGCTTTTTACTAACTTCGTAGATTGTCGATGAAATCTGGAGACTTAATGAGGATCCTAACGTGCAGGGCCTTGCCCTTGACCTCCCGGAAAGCTTATATAGCAGTAAAGTATTAAACGCTGTGAAACCAGAGAAGGATGTGGATGGGTAAGTGAAGCACTGAGAAATAGTATTAGCAGACTGCAAGGCTGATGACTCTGTAAAATCAATTTTCCCCAGTGCTTTTCGTTAATGGATTCCTCAGTAAATGTGTCTAGCTGTGCTATTGAGCAGTGATAAAAGATGCCACTGAATCAATGAGAAGTCTTTTGCTGAAGTAATTTTGATCATTATCTTTTTAGTCTTTATTTACTGCATACTCAGGACCTGGTCTTTTCAAAGAAATTGAAAACAAAGTTCTGATTTACTGATGATGCTTAAGGTATGTCAGTACTTCAGTAATACAAACGGTAGTCACAAAGTAATGAACACAAACCCCAAAATTTTCACCAAAAGGATTGGGGGAAAAGTTGCAGAGAAGGTTTTAACTTGCTTACAGCACTCTCTCGGGTGGGAGAGTAGGCTATAATAGTTCAGACCCATTAGCACAACTTTCCAATCAGTCTTGAGTTGCACTGCTCTCTGGAGAGACCACTGGCATAATTTTAGGTGTCTGGGTTACCATTTTCCTGCTCTTGCAGCCTTCTTGCTCTCAACTGCAGACTGTTACCCTTTTTTGTTTGGTTTGTTGATTTTTTTTCCTCTCTCTTTTTTTTTTTTTAATCTCAGGAAAAAATATCTTATCTTGCAAATGAGTTACCTTTCCATTATCTGGACTACTGGAGATTAACAGAGAATGAAAAATTCAGAGCATCCTTGTGCATGAGAGAGAAGGCAGTGCAGCGTGGGAGCACCCGAGTTCCCCCCCAGCAAGCCAGCCTGAGCCCAGAAGGATGTATTGCCTCCGGCTCAGCTTGGCTCTGGCAGCGCTGCTCCAGTTCCGCTGCAGCCACTGAGGTGTTTTGGCCCGATGTGCCATGGGCAGCCCACTGCAACCAGTAAATTGCTGCCGGTGTACCGTGGGCTCGTGTTACTTGTTTGAACTCACAGATCCCTTCCCTGGCCTCTGTGGAGGCTCAGTGTTTCTCTAACTGGAATGTGGGATGACACAAATTAGCCACAGTATATGACTATCAAAGGATTTACTTTTGAGACATGTTTGCTCTTGGGATTAGCTGTTAGCCATGTTACAAGCTTTACTGAGGATTTATGTTACATAAACTTTTTTTTTTAATTGCCAAATTTTTCCACTGCAGATTATCCGATGTAAACCTGGGACGCTTGGTACGTGGCGATGCCTATGACTGTCTAGTTCCTCCTACAGTGTGTGCTGTGATGGAGCTTCTTGAAGATTTGGGTGAGACCTTCTGTCATAAGTATTACATTAATTTTAGCCTAACTAATTTTCTTAGTTTTAGTCCTGACTGAGAGGCAAATATCATCTCACCTTGTGTTTTCTGGTTTGTGGTATTTTCCGACCCGACTTGTATTAGTGTGGAACCTCAGTGAGATCTGAATGTAATGTTTGCAAAATCCTACAGATTTTGGAGATTAGGCAGGGATTACCGGGTTTAATCTCGCTGAAGCTACCTGAGACATCCAAGTCTTCAAAACTGAAAACCAAACATTGCTTAGGGATTTCACTCGGCAATTTTTCATTAGCATGAACAGCTGGAGAAATCCAGGTCTGCCTGTAAATAACTGCTGAGCGAATCTTTCGGTTTGGGTTGTATTGTGTAAATACTAACTTTGAAATGGCAGATCTGAACAGGTGGCTTTACAGTGTGTGAAGATGCTGTTAGTTTAAGGCAGCGTTTCAGAAGTGGTCTCGCTTATAGGGATCCGTAATTGTTGAGACAAGGATTTCTGTAACAGAACTGTAAGCAGGAGGTCAAACGTACTTTGTAATAAATACAAATGAAAGGATTTGTGCCAATAACATACCAGAAAACCATAAGAGCAGTATTTGCTTACTCGAATTAGAGAGTCGCCAGGAAATAGCTGAACTCCTGTGGTTTGTATTACTGCACGGGCTCTGAAAGAGTTGCCCGGAATGCCGCAGCTGCTGTGGCTGTGCAGGTGCACGGTGCTGCCCTGTCGTGAGCCACTTCGCCGGCTCTTCTGGAGGCCTCTGGTAGTGGGTCGCCTGGTAGAGGGCGAGGGGGAAGTTCCCGTGGGCGCTCCAGCTCTGCAGCCCAGCGGAGCCTGGTGCTGGCACCTTTGCAACTGAGGGCAGTGGAATGACTTGCCTTGTGTCGCACAGGTGGGAAGACGGTGCTGGTGGTGGGCGCCAACGGGGCGGTGGGCGCTGCCTTGCAGTGCCTGCTGCAGAGGGAGGGAGCGGCGACCCTGAGCTGCCAGTGGAAAGCCCCTCAGCTGCAGACCAAGGTGAGTGCTCTTCTGTCTGCCCAGCACCCGGGGGTCATCCTGCATCCCCACCCTCCGGGCATCCCCGGTCGGCCGCCCGCGTGGCACTGCTCCCCTTCGCTGCCCTTCCCGAGGGGGAGACTTGTTGCTGCGGTCACAGTGGGCACTGGAGCCAGCGTGGGTTAGGATCGTTTCTCTTCTTCCTGCTGGCTCAGAAACGGTGCTCAGGCAAACAAGGACCTCTACCAGAATATTACGTATGTAGCAGCAGCTGCTATAACTTTGTTATTTTACACCTGTAGCTGTGAGAGAGAGAACTCGGGGTACAGTTTAAAACAAATATGTTAGGCCTCTCTTTTCCTTTCTTGGTGCGAGAGAGAGATGCCCGCTTTCTTCTTGTCCTGTAACGTAGTCCTTTGTATGGAATTACTTGTGTTGAATTTGTGTCTTAAAGATTTTCAAATGCTTCCTCTTTTGGGACAAGGAGGATCACTATCTGTATTTTTGAAGAGAACTGTGAAAGGATTCTGAGAAATTCAGGAGCCTTAATTCGAAGGATTTTAATTTATGTGGTCTTCCTGGTTGCTTTCTGCAGAGCTTTTAGCAACAACTTAGAAGCTGGTATGACGTCCTGTCAGACTTCCTAGTTTGTTCCTTAGTCCCAAATTTCATAGGATAACACAACTTTGGGCATGTGCAGAGGGGTTCAGATGTTGGCTGCAGAAGAGGCGCCCGTACTCGAGGGGCTGTTTGGAAGCGGCTGTAGGGGTGAGGTGCGAGGGACAACCGCAGCGTTGTGTTTGGTAGCAAAGCCACCAGGTGGCAGCCGATGCAAAACGATGGTGTCCAACCTCTGGGGTTTGAAGGCGATGGCGGGAGGAGGAAATAGGTTTAAGCAGGTGTGATGGTTAGAAAGTTCTCTGGCAAACCTGTGTTTTCACAGCTGTGGATGTTTTTGTCAGGTTTGTCTCATCTCTGTGCTTTAAGTGACTGATGGCACTTAGGAAACATATTCCTCTCGGAGACAGGAGCACTGTGAACTCAACAGCAGTCATGTCTCACTCTTTGTTTCTTATTACTTGGGGTTGTGCTAGAGGACTGCTTTGGGCTGGATGGGGTGGGTGACGGGGTGGCCGGAGGTGTTCCTGCTGGTTCACAGCAAAAGACTTGGACCCGGCCAGAGCTGCTTGTGTAGTACTGTCGATACACTGGAGAGAGATCTGTTTTCTTCCATCCAGATGCTTTCCCATAATCATACTTTGCTTTTTGGCATTCCCCCTAGCTTACCTCTTGCAGCAGGTCGCTGATGGAAAACAGAATAGGAGGCCTAAGCAGGAGGCAGTTTGAGGCTTTGCACATCAGTCTTCCCAAGTTCATTTTAACTTTTGGCAGTAAAGGAGTTTCTGCTTTGCCTGGAAAACTAATCAGCAGAGTGCAGGGAAAACACTACCTTCCTCTTCCTCATCCATAACCCTGGAGCAGCGTGTCACCGTTTACCCTCAGAGCACTGCTGAGCCTGGCTGGATGTAACTCTCTTATAGTTCTCTCGAGCTGCTAGATAAAATCTAGTGCATGCAGGGAAAATTGGCTTGTATCATATTCCCAGAAGCTGGAGAGTCAGAGACGGAGCACAGATTTCCTACTGGACAAGGCACTGCTGTCTTGTGGCAACCTGCGTTTGAAATACAACGTTGTTAAGTAACATGATTATAACTGGTGATATGAATTCGTTTACTCTTGCTTATTCGAAGCACTGAGTAAGTAAAAATAGCTTAAAGACTCACAAGGTTTCTTCTCTTGAGGTTTATTTATTTGAATTTCAAGTAAGAAAACATGTTAGTCGATGTTGAGGTTTTTCCAAGTCTTGGAAAAATTAATTCATGTTTTGTTTTTACTGAGAAATACACTGACTTTAGACGTCGCTGTACACTTTTTCTTCTTCTCTGACTGTGATACCTCTACAGTAACAGTCTGTGTGCTGTTGTTTGGAAGTATAACCTACGGGAGCATAACAACTTCACTTACAAAATGAGGGATGAACTTGCAAGGAGTATGAACTTTTCATTGGAATGCATTTATTTGGCAATATATAGCAGGAAAATAACAATTGATTGTAAGGGTGAGTGTACTTTATTTGTCTTAATCCATTGTCCGGGCCGATTTGCACTGAAGCACTAATCCCAAACTTAATGATGTAATGCCTTTCTTAAGTGGGTGCTACATTACTTTTGACTAGCTCTGCTGATTTTTTTCTTCTTTTTAAAGGGTAGCGTAACAACAAGTGTTTTCTTTAGAAATTCTGTCCATTTAAATGAGACACACAACACTAAGGTGGCAGTTTTTTTTGGATCAGGTTTTGTATTGCTATGGACTTGTTATTGCTTCTTTTACTTGTACTCTTTTGCAAAAATATTTTGAAAATTATCAAGAGGAAGGTATGTTTTCAGTCCACCTTAGGAAACGTCTTAACATGGAGGTAGCTCTGCTGACAAACAGCATGATAACATCTACCATCTGACTTAGTGTGCTCCTTTAAAGAAAGTCTTTTCTGTCCTATGGCAGGAAAAGGGAATAAAATAAATAATAGTACATTTTCATTTCCTTGCTTTGACCTGCATGAATAATGGATACACTTTGCATGTTCTTTTCCCTCCCCACTTCATGTTTTGTTAAGGTGAACATATTATTAATGTTTTTTTTTGTTCCATTTTGGGTTTACTTGACTTTAGCTATTAAAAATAATCATCATGGCAAAGCTGAGCCATGTCCTTCAACACTCTTGAGCATCCTGGGTTTTCAGATAAAATCACAAATGAAAGCAAGCAGTGTATTTCACAAGGTTCCAGCACAGCTGCACGTAGTTGCCATGAAGAAATGCTGTTCTTTTTGCATTGATATGTTGGATGTGAAATAAATTATGAAGTAAGGGATAAAGACTTGAGCATTTGGGTGGAAATAGGTAAGACGTTATGATTCTGTTAACTTTTGTGTAGATAACTCTTCAAAGCACAATCGCTGCAGAGTGCCTGAAGAATGACCTAGTTGCATACTTTCAGGAATGTCTCACTCGTCATTTAAAAATAAGATTGCCCAAAAGTCAATTCAGTGCTACAGGTGAAGAATGGGAACTGATGTGCTTAATCCTTTATTATGTTAGAATTAGGCTTTCGAGTTTGAAAGGAGATTATCAAATAGATTCAAATTGAAAAATACAGATTATTTTCTTGCCAAAACATGGATAATACTTAGTACCTATGAGGAAATTGAATTTCGTTTCAGTCATCTAAATTCAGTCAGTCATGATTTTGGCACATCATCTTGCATGTAGTCTGTATGTGAACCACACTATGCCTGTTTTAAGAGAGCTGCTGTCCTACAGTTTTGTTGTAAAAGGAATGAAAATCGATCTGTCTAGGTATTATTAGGAATGGAACACTTGTTTGCAAAAGCCTGGTTGAGAAGTAGTAGAGTGGTTCAGGTGGAGTGCATGAATGGGAGGTTCCTCTTCAGGCCTCTTTTGGCCACAGTCTGCATCTCCTTAGAGCCATCACTTCAGCTTTGGATTATTACACATCTCTTAGTCATTTGCTGTCCTGTTTTTACTGTCTTGATAAGACCAACAGTCTTGATACTGGCAGAAAAAAACATTTCATATTGTAAGCATGAAAGAAGATGAGACCAGGTATATGAATCCCGTAAGAGGAGAGGAGAGGGAGGCTGCCTGAGAGTTTCTAATCACGGTACTGTAGACGAAGAATTTCTACTTTAACATCTAACGTATATCACATCTGTTCCTCACAATTTGAAACTCATCTCCCAGCTTGTAAGCTAGAGGAACAGTTCCTAAACCATGCGTCGTAATGGTAGACTTGAGCCCATAGTAGAGATGTTGACCTAATTTTCACATTCATTGCATAGGGCAGGTGCATTTGGGCCAATGTGGTAGGGAAGGGGCTGTCGGTGTCTGGGCAAGAAGATGGTAGCAGGGAGCTGTTGGCTGCTCACTGCGCCTCATCTCTGAAGACCATGGACTGCGGGGAGGGATCGGAGCAGACTGTGCATAGTTGTCCCAGTGGGTTGCCAATGATTTGCAAACCATAGCTTCAGCTTCCCAAGGTAGAGATGGAGTTGGAAGAAACCATGTAAGGAGAATATGCCTTGGTGGAAAAAGTACCTGAACTAGTCACTGGCATGATAAATTTTCAAGATTTCAGAAAGCAATTAGAATTACTGAGGAAACTGATGTGTAAGTTTGTTTTTTTCATAAGGGGAGTTCTGAAAAAGCTTTGAATCAGGTTCCTGTTCCTCACTCTATCTCTTAAATTTGAACTGGCCTAACTTTAGACCTGGGAAACTGAAGGCTTCAAAATAAATATAAAAAAACCCCCTAAAGGTATTTCAAATATTTTTTTCCTTTGATCATATGTTTAAAAATGGCTGTTGTAGCAGTCAATTTTAACTATGGGGAAATGACAGTTTTTATGCAGACTTCATGGCAAAACGGGTTTTCAGTTGTCTGAAATATACAGCTACTTTGTACCATGTTCATTAAATACTTGGCTGAAAAGTCTGTATTGTTGTTTTAACATTTGGTGTTCTGTCTTGGGAATGGGTGGTGCTTCTTAATCTGCTTCTACTTAAATCTTGGTGGAGAGTCATATTTTGTTATGAGGTAAGATTTCAGATTATTTATTGGCATAGCTCTTCCCAACTGAAAAAATATTTACTGGTGAGAAGGCAGAATACTACCAGAGGATTAGCTTACTTTGACTTCAGCCTGTTGTGTAGCACGTTCAGGATGGTTTGACATGATGCTTGTCATTCCTTTCTCTAGCCTGCCTGATGGGACGTGGCCTTGCTGTCCCAGGAGCACTGGGCAGTTGGTCGCCCTGCAGCCTCACATTCCTCCTCGTGGGCATCTCCTTGACCTTCTGGCTATGGTTGCCTGTAGCACCTGGTTCCTGTCAGATGTGTCCTCTGTCCAAGGACTGTGTGGTGCGTTTGCTAGGAAGGCTGGATATGGTGATTTCATAGGTCTCTTCCATCCCTCACATCTGTGATTTGTTTCTGATGTAGGAGATAAGCCTGCACATGACTCCCAAGGTTCGCTGCTTGCTTTAGCGATTTACAGGCAGTCAAAAGAGTAGGTTATGGCAAGGGAGGAGAAAAAAGCAGGGGAGGCATGGGCATCGCTTCTTGCGAGCGAAACCAAAATGCCCTGATGGAGATCACATGAATCTCTTCCAAGGACACCCAAAATTCTGTAAACAGCTATTTTGCTTTCAGTGGACTCACTCTCCCAGTCAAAAAAGTTTCTGGGTATAATTTTGTTAAAATACTCATGGAGGGGAAAAATCTATCAAGTGTTTGTGATATGTACTTTGACTCTCCAGGAACTTTTTCAATAGTTACTTGTAAAATGCTTGTTTTTAGCAAGAGAAATACAATTGTATCCATGCCTATTTTTTTTTTTTTCTTTACTTTTACTCTCTTTGTGAAATAAGGAAAAGGAAATCGTGGTGAGGAAGGCTCTGAGATCATTGTGTCTTCAACCTGTAGGACAAATGTTTGCTGCTATGTGATACAGCTCTTCTCTTGGAGGAGTTGGGGCAGGGCAATGAAATGAAAGGTTCAGCTCGTTTTCTGAGACAGCTATGGGTATGTGTGATGCTGGCCATAGAAACTAGTGTTAACGTTGGCTACAAAAATGATTGTGTTCAGCTGTTAACATTTTTTTAATATCGTGATCAGTAGCCATAGAGATGAATGTTTGGTCAGGTCAGTAATTTTCTGGCATTATAGTTACACTGGACCAATTCTGTCATAAGTATGTTGACTGAACGTTTCTCAAAATTATTACTTGTTGCATACAGCTCTCAAGTAGTTCATAGTTTCATGATGCTAAGTGGTGTGCAAAGCCCTTAGTCCTTGTCCCAGAGGTTTTGCATGGTAAGACATACCTGACTTTCAGTATATGAATTATAACTGCTAGAATACGAATCTTTTTTTCCTTACAAAAAAAAAGACTGGGTCTGTGTAACTGAGAACAATCACTGTTTTTCTCTAGGTTGACTGTTATGGCAGAGACTGCCTCCTTTTGCAGGGGAAAGCGCGTCTTCGGTATAGTATCCTTGGTACACAAGTCGTTGCAGCATCTTTTTATCCAAATTTGCTTGCAGATTCCTCAGTATTATTTAACCTGATGCTGCTCAAGCGTTATGACTTCTGCGGCCTTTTAGGAGTGGCATGTAAGTCGATATTTGCCCCAGACTGAGGAGTGTAAGTGATTTGGATAAGGCTGAACGACTGTTGAGACTGTGTGTTTGCAGGCAATCATAGGAGTGTTGCAGGACTTCTGACTGAAGCCTGAATCAGCTCGTAGAACTAGTCATTTGCCAAGCAAGTAAATCTTCTCCCACGCTTTTGGCTTTATTTCTGCATGCGAATCTCTAAGGAGAGTTAGGCCATCCTTGCGTCCTCTGAGAAGATGGAGCTTTTTTAGCTTTCTGCCTTTCCGTCACAGTTAGGCTCTTCTTCCCTCCTGGGTGCTCAACTGTGCCAAAAACCTGCTATCCTGACAGGATTTGTAGCTGTTCTTTCTTGGCAGGAGAGTTGGGCAGGGTTGCATCAGAGCACTTTTAGCCAAAAAGGAAGCTGGAACCCTTGTCAGTCACAAATCAATCCATAGAGAGGCTCGCCGAGTTTGTGACACTCGGTATTTACTCACATTTTTCAAAATATTTCCAAAATCACCATATCTCTGAAATAATTTTTACATTCAGGCTTGAGGCAGTGCTGTGCCCCGTGTCTTGTTTTTTTTAGTGAATCTTTATACATCTACCTCTGGCGCTGTCCCTTATCTCATGGTGATTCCAATAATTAGTGCAGGGCTCTGTTTCAGAAGAGGCAGGAAAGGAAGACACTTAAGTCTTTGATCATAAGAATTTTTATAGTAACCGTTTTTACTCCAACATCTGCCAGGTTGAACTAAATCAGAGGCACTGATTAGCAAACATGAACTGAGAAAGAAGAAAATGCTTTAATTGGTATTCTTCAAAGGCATTGATGTTTGCAAATCAGGTCATCTTGCATTCCCATCAGCTGGCCTGCTTTTCTACTGTCGGATAATCTGACTGTACTCTTTATAATTGCCTATTTACTGTCTTTCAGCCCTTCTCTTTCTTAAGTCTCTCTGAGTTATCTTGTTGGACAGGGCTTTGGACAATGATAGGACTTTTTCTTTGAAAGTATGTAATGCTTGTTAAATATTATTGGTACCGAATTTGACCCCACTTGCCCAATTTCGCAGTTTGTTTACTTGACTTGATTTTAAATGCTGTTGTTCTTAAATTTCATGTGTGGTAAGAATGGAGCCATCAATTTGGATTATTTTTTTTGTTCGTCTGCAAATACTTCACTCAAAAGACTATTGCTGTATAAGCCTGAATATATTTATGTGTTATTTCTAACATTAAATGCTTGTTTTGTTTCTGGGGGGTGTGTTTGGGCTATCCCTAGCTTCATCATGCAGATGTGGTGGTAGTTTGCAGTACAAAACCCGATGATGTTCCTGCGAGCTGGATAAAGCCTGAAACCACCGTTATCAGTTGTTCTCACGACTTGCTGTCAGGTAAGAGGCGTTAAAAGTGAGCAGTTCTTGAAAGTGATATACAGCGAGTCTTTGAGATAAGCATGTGGCATGTTGGTGACAATGCAATGTGGTTAAAAGATACATCTTTGGGAGAGGGCCTTTAAAAGTGGTTGTTTGTGTACAGGGGATGTAGACATGTGTCTCGGATGTATAAACAGGAAAAGGATGTCAGGTGAGGGAAGAAAGACTGGAACGGATTCTTCATACCAGGATTGTTAAATTAAGTGATGATCCTATGTATTCTAAGAATTCAGAGGGAAGACTTTTGGGTCATCAGATGAGCTATAATTTGGCACTGTTTTGTACAATGTGTTATCCGATGACTTCTGTGAATTCACCTGGAACATGGGGAAAAGAGAAGAGGGGCAAAAATATCAACTGCAAAGTGACATAAGCTTTGTGCAAAGAATGGTGCAGGAAGGAGTAGAGAAATCATGTGTAGCTAAGAACAGACTGAATGTCTCCTGCAGTAATTACTCCTACAAAAAGAGTTTGAATTCCCCTCCCTCCTCCTATGACTGGTTGGGGCAGGGGCATAAATTCAACAATTTCTCAGTTGAAAAATGCTACAGAATTTTATAAGGAATAAAACTAAGAAAAATTCCTGGAAGTTATTCTATTCTACTGCTAGAATTGCATTTTCTGTAAAATTCCTTAAAGTCTGGTGAAGATCTCTAAATATTTTCTAGATTTTTTTTGTATGCATATGAATTTGACTGTTCAGTGTCCAGATGGCATTATGCTGCGAATGAACAGGAAAATAAGGAAATACATGGGTAGTGAGGTTGGTTAATGTGTTTTTCTAAATCTATCACAAGTGTGCTTATTGACATCTATTGATAAAAAACTGAGGAAATGGGCATAAGGCCAAGGAAAACTAGTGATATGGTTCTTAAACTACATATGTTTCCCAAGGACAAATGAAGCAGACATTCTATGCAGAGCTAATGCAAGATCAGGCTCATAATAAAGCAGCTGCTGTTCCCATGCAAAGCATGGCCTTAACAAGAAATTCCTTTCCTTGTCTTTTGTGATATCCTCTTGACTTAAACATGCTATGGGTGTGCGAGATCTGGGTTATTATTCACTCAGTTGCGCTTGGACATTCATCTTCCATCTCCCAGAACAGTGCTCTGGTCTTAATGGGGATCTCGGGGGGGGGGGGGGGGAGGGGGGGGGGGTGTACCAAGCCTTATCCCTTGCTAGTGCTGCGCAAGTTTTCCGAAAATGATTCATGTTTTCTTTTTCCTAACCTAGTGATTAGTAGACTCCTTGCGTCTTTAATGCCCGCTTATTTTGCATAGGGATTGTCAGATATAGTTGTTAAGTATCTTTGGGGCAGGTCTTGGAGCATAGGTCTCTTTGGCAGGTACCCAAACTACTAGTGTAACATACTGTTGCATGAAGGAGGAATGCAGGAGAAAGGGAAAGGAGCAGAGAAGAGAGGGAGTGGTGGTACAGCAGTAGCACATGTAAATAAATAAATGAAAAGGAATGGCCCCTCCTCATTCTAATCCTTCTAAGCAAAATCCTCTTAGGTGTTGGACTCGGGTAGGGGTGCAGGTGTGTGAAGGCAGGATGAAGGTAAGTCAATCCTTGTAGCCTGAGCAGGCACCGCTAATGACTGAACCCTCCCAGCTCTGTGTGCTGCCTGGTACAAGTCCCATATTCAGATAAATAATTCTCTTCCGTTGCAGAGGGCATCTGGGTCTTCAGAGACCTAAAAGTTATGCAGTATAACTGCACGCCATGTCTTGAGACTTAAGTATACCTTAGTTGCTCTATAGAACTGTAGATAATATTAGCATTTCTCTTCCCTAAAAAAGTGCTGCTAGGAGAACTGCATTAAAACATTTGAGTGATGTTCATGTGCCACACCAACATTCGTTCTTAAGGCAAGAAATGTAAGATTTGGCATAAGCATATAGATTTCTATGCATTTTTCAAGTTGTAGCAGTGGGCTGTGCTAAGTATAGCATTTCTTTGGAAAGGCAGTGTGAGATATTTATCAAGATAATTTAAATGCAACTTATCTACCAAATGTCTGTCTGTCTTTGTGCTCGTGCCTTTGAGATTATCAGAACCTTGGAGAAACTCCGAAAGAATAGCAGAAATGCATTTTAGCAGCTTTAAAAAATACTGGCCTCAAGACTTACAAAAGAGGTACATGAAACACAGGTGTCTGTTTGACAGGAAAAATGCACTTAGCTTAATTGCAAGATGTTTATTAAAAGCCTATTGTGGAGCAGTCGTGACCTTGGAGAAACAACTGAGTCTTAGAACTGACTCTTCACTTTGAATATGCGGTGGAATCTGGCTGAGGTGCTTGGAAATTGTTCTGGGTTTTTTTGTGCCTTAGAAATGTCGAACTTAACATCTGTGGGGTCACAGGAGCTAAATGAAGCCTGAAAGCAACAATGGCCATGAAATGACTTTTATTCTTTCTAGATGATGGCTAGATTTCTATCTTACATAGGTATACATGTGGTCTAACACACTCGCGTGTTTTAAAAGCACTCAAAATTTGCAAGGACGTAGCTGAATCAGGCAGCTATAATGCTGTAAGCCAGGAGAGTAGAGCTAAAAGTACTTCCTCCAAAGTGACACAGTTATTTCTCAAGTATTTTTTTAATCTGATCAAAGACTTTTAAATTATCACAGTTTTAAAAGGTTCCACAATTTCTAGCAGTGCATCATCTTATTTTACTGCGCTAATCATTTTGGAATCAAGTGAGTGCTGGTAGTGCCTTGCAGGAAAATACTTTATACGTACATGTATAGAAATGAAAATCAAGTTTCTGAACAAAACTTAAGGATGCCAAAATTATTTGGGATTTGATGTCCAACTCCTATGAGGTCACTGGAAAGCTGAAGCCCGTATGGTTTAAGTACGTTAGTGGGAACCATTTCCTCACCTCTTCTCGTTTCTGAGCTTGCCTGAGCAGACACATAGTGCATGACAGCAACTCTCACTCGTCTGCAAAATAGGACACGAATAGATGAGCCCTTGTTAGGGTGAGCTGGGGAGGGAGCAGTGTCTGCAGTTCAGCTGATCTTCTGGCTATAATCCAAAGCAGAGTGCGCTATTCCGGCTCCCATCTGGAAAGTTTATCCTCAGAGAACTGTTGCAATCCTATGATTGTCTTGCTAGCTCATGTGTGCATGACTTTCACCTCTAGCTTCACCTTCACCCCTTTAAAAGCCTGATTAGTCATTTGTGGGGTGACTGTGTAGCATAGGCAGCCTGAAAGAAATAGTTTATTGAAGGGAAATGTCTAATTCTGATAGGTATTTACACACAGGCTAGCTCAGCCCTGATAAAGAAGTCATGTTAAGCCAAATAACATAAAAAGTCAAAATGTTTCTGTAAAGCACAGCTGTCTGAAAGGGGATTTTAAACTTCATTCTTCCTACTTCATTTGTCTCTTTGGCAGATCTCCCAACCTGGTCTCAAAGCAACAACAGTCAACTTATGACTGTGATAGACTTCCAGTAAAACTCCTCTGTCTGAGTCTAAAACTAAGCATCTCCAGATTTTTTTTTTTTTTAATGGCAAGTGTTAATGCAAGTAGAAGGACTTTTCAGACACTTTCTTAATTAGAGTTTAACATGAAGACTGTCACCTTCTGCTTGGTTAGCTTCATCACGGATGTATAGATGCCTGCTGGCAAGAAAGTTTGAGGAAACATACAGAACAAGGCTGAGGGCGTCTGCAGAAAGGGTCTCTTGGTGATGGGTGAGAGAGAGTGGGCTGGAGCTGGGCAGGGTGAGATGGGGTGCTGGCTCCCCTGCACACCTCTGCCCACCACTCTGGCTCCAGCCTGAGGTTTCTACGCCCTTCCGCTGCGGGGGGAGCCCTTGTTGGGAGGGGTAATTGTGCAAGGCAACGTGAGTGTTTTACGATCTGTGCAGATGGGACAAGTAAAATGAGAGCTTGACCAGGTCAGGGTTTGCACTTCAGTTCCCCTGGGTGGGAAAGGTTAAAGCTGTCAGCGTACAGTTGTTATTTTTTATTACAGTTATGTCTACGCCCTTCAGAATGCAACTGAGGCTTTGATATGCCCACAGAGACTAGGATGTGAATTTTGGAGAAATTGTGTCTAGATAAAAGTCAATAAGCAACAACAGAAGAAGCCAAAAGGAGGATTATAGGAAAATGACAAAATAGCATGTTTATTTAGGGTAGCTAATGTATGATTATTATATGATATATTGCCACTAGAAACAATGATAACTCTCTAAAATTGGAGTCACTCTAAATTGTATAGACTCTTCAGAACATCTGCCTTTAATGTCACATTGATAACTTTTGCTGCTCAAAAAATTTTGCATATTTTGATTCCAAGTTATAAATCCCATTGGATAATAATCCAGTATAGTATTCTGTGATTGTTGCTTTGTTCTCTCGTGCTGTAACGAGTGTGTGGTAAAGAACAATCTTTACCATGCTCATTTAGGTCTTCAGTTTAAAAATATGTGTAGCTTTTCAAATCCTCACAGCTGTTTGGCTTTTTGTTTGTTGTTTGTTTGTTTTCTTTCCAAAAGCAATTATTTGGATCCTGGAATTAATCTCGGTGTTTCATAATTTTCTTTTTCAAGTATGTTTATGCTTTGTCATATGCATGTGTGTGTTTGTGTAACATGCTTCAGAGCATACAGTTGCTCTCCAGTTTTCACACTGTATCCGTCTTCCTGGCTGATTTCATTTGGAGTATTAAAGAAGCCACCTATAATTTTGTCAGTGACATTGTTAAATTTCAACATTTCTAAATGTCAACATTCAGAAATTTTTTGTTTGAACATAGCTTTCAAATACACAGGCTCCCACTCACAAAAGCTTGGTGATTTATTAGTGCAATACTTTTATTTTACAGAGAAACACGACCATGGTCAGCAAAACAACCATGCTGCTGAAAATGCTTTTGATTCTCTCGCAATAGCAATGCGAATGCAGGTTAGTGTTATTTCAAACATTGTAAATTTGTTGCTCTTTCTGTGGATTGTAGAAATTGCTTCTACAGTTTAGATTTTAATTTTTGTTTTGCTTTTTTTAACATCTTGCCTGCCTTCCATTTTAATAGAAACTCTTCATCAGTTAGTCATGCCTGTTACATTTAGTTAGAAAAAGGTAAATTAAAAATCAAATGTGTCATAATTCTGATGACTACAGTAAAGCTTGGCAGAAGCAATTGTATCAATAGATTAATGTTACTTATTCTGCTAAGACGGTGAAGATTAATTGTATCTGTTCACATTTTTGTGATGTGATGGATAGAGGATCCAAATGTTTGTTGGTTTATGTCAAGCAGCATGAGTCAGTCAGTGAACAATGAATGTCTTCCATTATTTTTTAAGGTGTGAGAGAATAAAAGTAACTCTCCATTTTTTTGCCAGAATAAAATCTCCAAGTGCCTAATTAGAGACGTTTCTCTGCCACTTACATGTTAATGGTCTTGCCTCTTTCTGAAATGTGGACAAACAATAGGACAGTAATAGTGCAGTGGTTGTTTTTCCTTTCGACCTAAAACCATGAAATGGAAAGATTTTTAAGTTTGTTTTTTGTTAGCCTTTGCCATAAAAGTTATTTCAACATACTCATGAGATCGTTTGAAATTAGTGTTCAACATTTATGATGCAGCTGGTGTGTGCTGTTTTCTTGTTTAAAAACAGAACATGGTAAAAAACATGGAGCGATGGATCCAGTCCCAGCAGTACAGGAAGTGGGACCTTCGCTGCTTGAAACTGCAGCCCCTCTCCCCAGTGCCCAGGTAATAAGTGAGGTTTTTTTAAATTAAAATAATAATTAAAAAAAAAAAGAGTAGGCAAGTGTTAATGTGACAAGGAACCTAAAAATGGTCCGTGCCTAATTATATTTTAATCTGCTGATGTGGACTACGTGTTGTGCTGCTTGTATGCCCCATTGTGACCGTGTCCTTCTGTTTCCTATCAATTTTTACTTTTATGATGTGCGTTGGAGCCAATCTTTGTTTAATGAAGACCTAAAACTAGAAAGTTTCACTGAGGGAGGGAGGTGAAGCCTTGTGTAATGTCAACAGAAATACAAAGTACAAGAAGTTCTTAGTTGCTAAACTCTAAGGTAGGAAGGTGTTTACAGATCTAATTAAGGCCCAGTGATTCCAATAGCATTTGATCTTGTATTTATTTTCTTCTCGCAGAAATAGTACTTTCTTCTGCATTAGACATTTAAATCCCTGTGTAGCTGTGAAAAGCAGGAAGCATATTTATTCTCATAGCCAGAATCTTTTCAATCAGTTCCTGTCGTTCACTAAAGTGCTTTGCTATGTGCTGGATGTGTTGGGTGACGAAGAGAGGATCCAAGGACTTGAAGTGAGGTTCTGCCATGTAGAAAAGCTTTTGAAATTTTTGTGTGCTTATTTGTATGTCTGCTTCTGGGGCCACGCGTATGATGAAGGAACCTCACATAGGAAGACAGGCTGAGAGAGCTGGGACTGCTCAGCCTGGAGACGAGAATGCTCAGGAGAATCTTGACAATGTGTATAAGTACAACATATAGAAATACAAGGGCACAAAGAGGATGTAGCCAGGCTCTTTTTAGTGGTGCCCAGTGACAGGGCCAGAGGCAATGGGCACAAACTTCAACACAGAAGGCTCCCTCTGAACATCAGGAAATGCTTTTTCGCTGTGAGGGTGACTGGCACAGGTTGCCCAGGGAGCTTGTGGAGTCTCCCTCCTTGGAGATGTTCAAAAGCCATCTGGACATGGTCCTGAGCAGCATGCTCTAGGTGGCCCTGCTTGAGCAGCATAACTGAACCAGATGACCTCCAGAGGTCCTTTCCAACCTCAATCACTCTGTGTTTCTGTAATTCTGAATCCCACTGCTGTGTTTTTGGAAAGCTGTAACTAAATGTTTTCTTTTCTAAGCACTTTGATTCAGTTTTCACTGTCTCTTACAACCATGTAATGGGAATGGACGTAATTGTAATTTAAAACAGAGATGCCAAAAGAATGAGTTTTCTGTTGTTCCCAGGGGCGCAAGGGGGAAGAAGTACTTGAGCTTTTCCTGTGCCAGCATGTAACTTTTCTAGAATTAGAGCCTGAAAAGTCTGTCCTTAAATAATACAGCTAAATGGGTAGATTAAGGCATGTGGTGTCATGAGTGTGATGGTCAAAAAACTCTCAAAACCCTCTCTATGACATTGGGTGTTTAGTACATTAAAAATTACATCATAAATATATAATAGCATGTAATATAACCTGTAATAGGACTTCCATTTGTTTGATAACTCTATAGCTTTATGTCTTTTTTTTTCTTTTAAATGTAAAAATAGCTCATCAGATGGAAAGTATCCTGAAATAAAATATGATCTTATAGTAATACACCACGTTGTGTGGAAACAGATGGAGTTTTCACTGAAAATGAAGCAAAGCTGCTTAAGCACTAAAACTAGTAACATCTGCTTTTCGATTTCTATGAGATCTCGATGTTAATTGAAGTATTTCCAAAGATATGCTATTCTATGATTATATATTATACATACTATTCTATGGTACACCATTCTATGATTCTGTATTGGAAACAGAATGGCTTTTCCTACAAATATGCAATTTAAAAAAAATTCCAGCACACAGGCTGAATAGATATAGAACCTTCCCCCATCTTTTAATTTTTCCTATATTTTGTAAATTATGAGTTATCATTGTCAACAGTGGACTTTTAGCTTAACAATTCTCATTCATGCAGAAGAACCAGTGTTGTGCATTTTCAGCAATATTCAACAAAGTAACATATTGAATAATCTTGATATTTCCAATATAGAGAATGTATTGTCAAACTAAAAGGGCTAACTACAAATGTAGGCTTCTAAATGTGAGTTATAATCAAATCTTTAGTTTTCCGTGGTTTAGAAAATACTTTTACCAGAAATAATAGACTAGACGTAAACATTTCACATGTATTGTTTAGCCCCAATAGTAGTTAAGGTGTAAATGCCAATTCATTGTGAAATTATGCCTTTTATCACTTTATTGTGTGTATTGGTGTGCCATCTGTCATTAAAGGGTTTCTAAGTTGTTAAAAGTCTAGTTGCCTTGAAGGTTCTGGAGGGAACTTCAGATGGGCAAATGACAACAGGAATGGTTTTACCAACAAAGAACTGTTAGCATCCGTGGTCAATTTTACTTGACTACTAAAAAATATTTATAATTTATTTATCTAGAAATTCTTTACCTTTTAATTTATCTGTAAGTGTACAGCTTGGTCAATTTTACTTCTTCCACTTTTTGCTGGTGGTGGTACCTGCAGGGTGGGAAAAGCCTCGTTGTTTCTTCCAGAATTGTGACAGGGAGGCGTTTGTGACCCAAGAGATGAGGGAAATAGGAAGGGCTGAGATTGCTGCAGAGAGTCTGGCCTGAGGTTTGAACTGAACTGAGATTGCAACCGAAACTGCGGGAAGGAATTCAGCCTAGTTAGGCTTAAAGTAATTAGTCTCTTGGTAATCTTTTTGGTTTGCTTTTGTGATGATGTGAGTAATTCAAAGCCAAAGGAGGCAACTCCTCAAATCTTGTGTGCTCGGCCCTGGACCTCACTGCCGCGGGAGCTTGCAGCTGCTAAACGCTTACGTGCACGTAATGCAACTGGGTCAAGCTCACAAACAAAAAAATCTATGAAGGAGTATTAAATCCAAAGACCCCAGGTGGTCTAGGTCAGGAATTGCAGATACAATAGCGTCCCTCAGCATACAGCCACCTCCTTTCAGGCAATTCTACCATGTGTGCTTGCTCCATGCTTGTTCTCTTGTCTCGGCTGCCACTCACAGTCCTTGCTGGAAACACTTTATAAGCTCACTGGACTTCTGGCCTGAGTCCTGTGCATTAAAGTCCTGCTGTGTGACAGTTTCCAGTGTAGCTGTGCTGTGTTTTAGAAATGCATGAGTTGATCTTCAAATGCCGTGTTTCCTTTGGTGCCCTCGTAGGGGAGTAGCGAGGCTTAGCTTGCTTGGCGGTGCCCTCTGATGAAAGGTGCTGATGCACAAGCATCAGGTTTAGCTAATGTGTTTATGTGACTGCTGGCCAAGGAATGTATGCGCTTTTTAGTAGAGTGTATGTGCTGAAATATACTGGGAGGGAGGAGAAGAAAAACAAAACCAGAAACATCCATTCCAGTGGGATGTACTTGAGCATCCAGCAGACACGTCTCTAGCTTGATATGAAAGCATTACGTAATATTTGGAATCTGATTAAACGAGAGAACTCTGTGAAATTGTAACAATTAACAAACACTGCATGTGATTTTCAGTATTATATTAGATGTTAGCTAATATTTAGGTTTGGTTAATAAAATGTGAGAAAGGATTGAAAAACTGATTACAATAACCCTATTGTTGGAGTATTTGCTGTTGTTTTGTGCTCTGTCGTCGACCACCTAAGCTGAGAGAAATCTCCTGGCTCCTATTTGTTTTCTTTTCCAGTGATATTGAGATTTCCCGAGCACAGAGTCCAAAAGCTGTTGATGTACTTGCCAAGGAGATAGGATTGCTTACAGATGAAATCGAGATCTATGGCCAAACCAAAGCCAAAGTACGTTTGTCCCTGCTGGAAAGGTTAAAGGATCAACCAGATGGAAAATATGTTCTAGTTGCTGGGTAAGAATGCACAGTAATGTCATTAATGTCCACTCTTTTCACTCGTATTAATATAAACATGCAGCTTACATCTTTTTAATACACTACACAAAGAAGAATCCTGAATGTTTTCAGCTGTATGTTGCTCTCTTCTGAAAGCAAGCAGGTTTTGAAATTTTTTGAAGCAACGCAAGTTTTCTTCCAAACTGTTATTACTAAAGTAAAGTATACTTTATAAAAGGTAGTTTGTTCTAAGCTTCTAAAATGTTTTCTGTTTGTGTGTGGAGTTTTTCTTGCTGTTTTATCAGAATTTTAAATGTTTAAGTTGAATATTTAAGTCCGCGTGTATTGTGGCTGTTTATAAACAAACTCTAACAGAAGCTACATGCTAATCTGTTGATATTAACAATAAATACTTTTTTTATTGAGGAACAGATTGCAAAGTTAAAAAAGCCATGTTTTTTCTCTGAAATGTAGACATGTCTCCAGGCAGGCTTATGCTGCTCCATGTTCCCACGATTATAGCAAATGCTATGCTCAGCAGGAATTATGCGCTTCTCTTCTGAAAAGCTATGTTTTTTTTCTGCATTCAGTGACACAACATTTTTTTATTCACCTGGTTTCCGAAGTGGAAACTTCTAATTGTGAACAAACGTGAAGATTTTCGTTAATATTTGAATTGCAATGTGTTCTTTATCTTCTGAGTTAATCTATTTCATTGCTTCCTTGTAAGTAAAATCAATCAGATTTAAAATATAGCTTTAGGCTGATCCAGAAGGAGAAGGCTGTTCTTAACTGCCTTGATCTACAATTCCTCAGTTGGGGTAGTATTTTGCAAACTGTTTACTTTACTACCTTCCTGTGGAGACAGCCTGGATTTCTGGCATTATCTGAGATGGAGCCGTTGTAGACTTAGAGACCTGATTTTACAAAGCTGAGGGAGGCAAATTATGAAGCTCAGAATGAAGAAGAAGCTCAGTTATGAAGACAGAACTGCAACATATAAAGATGCTCCTGGAGGACGTTGGAGTAGTTGTTTAAGAGAAGGAAATAATAGCTGATTGAACCTAGTTTCCTTCGGTAGAGTTTATTTTGTATTTTGCTGCTTTGGAGGAAAAAAAAAAAGCAGATTCAGTGTTTGACTGAGTTTGAAGAAAGTTGCTACCATGTGCTTTCAGGCTCATGTTGTCAACTGCGTCAGGTGGGTGCCATGCTGCAGGCTGTGCCAGGCTTCTCTAGCAGCAGAGTCTCACAGAAGCAAAGGTTACTTGAAAATATCTGGAGGTGGAAGATAGCATGATGCAAAGCCCCATTCAGGTAGATTTTAGCTGTGTCAGATTGTATGCACCAGTGCTTAGGTTTCTTCACGCTGCTTTAGCTCTCGGTCTTCTTCAAGGAAAGTACCTCAAGGAATTGTCTGAATGCTGTTTGTTGGCACAGACAGAAGCATGGAAGAAATGCGTATACCTGTGGAAGAAATGGGGAAGTTCTGACTAGCAAGATGAAAAGCTGACAACAAATAGAAAATTGTATTGTCTTCAGTTTATATAACATGTTAAAAGACTGAACTGCATTTCACAAACAAATGGCTGGGTTTGGTACCAGCCTAACTTAACTTCATAACTTCATTATGCAGTATATTGCTGTTTGTAACTTCTCTGAAGTTGTTGCATCTGGTGGAGTGGGTATGAAGCCATATGTGCTGCATGAGAAGCACTTAGGCAAGGTGGCTACAATAGTGGGAATGTTCTCTTCTGAGAGAGTTCAAAGTTTGAAATATTGTACATATAAAATATATATAAAACTTGTGTTTGTATGTTCTCAGCTGTTCTCATTTGCTGAAATGACTGTAGCAGACAATGATTTTAAGAAAGATGGAGAACTGCATCTGGTGGGGAAACGTTCAGTACAATGAAAACCGAATACCACCCAAGTGTGGAAATCAGGGAGTGAAATACTATCCTCAGTTGCCGCCTTCATCTTCTCCCTGCTAAGGCAGGGTCTACGGAAACCTGCCATTCAGATTATTATGTTTGTTCGCAATAACCAAAGATATTTACAAATTATTTTAGAGTGATGCAGTATAGGTCTTCAGAGTAAGTTTTCAGTGCTTCAGAGGAAGCATTCAAGATAAAATACCCTGAAGTATAAGCATATATCTGATGGAAATATTTATTATGTATCATGTGAACTTTTCATATGTGAAGGGAGTGAAAAGTGTGTGTGTGTATTCAACAAGCTGCAGGATCTCCAACTTCCATTCATGATGGAGTCAGTGACATTTGTGCCTGTAATTCCACAATCTTGTTTAAATGTTTCACGATGTCTAGGAATTTATTCCTGATGTGCTAGAGCCCAAACTAGTTGTTCAGAATAGCAAAATGCAACCAAATGTACCTTTTTATCTTGAAGTATGGTTGTATTCATGACTTTTTAAAAAGTTGCTGCTAACTGGAACGTCTCCTTTGCACTTTCTGAATGCACACAAATCTGCCTAAATGCCTCATCAAATACATACTTTGTATGCTGAAAAATTGCAGTTTGATTAACAGATCACGTCTCCCAAAAATAGGATGAAGACTTAATTTCTTCATAACTTCCATTTTCTTTTATATGTGGAGAGCATTCTTTTCACTTTTTTTCATTCTCACTTTTTTCTTTTTCGTGTGTGTGTGACTTGTTATAGGGCTAATGTTAAGACAGCTTGGGGTCAGAGCCATGATAATTAGCTCTTGGGCATTAACTGCCTTTAAACAGGCTTTTAGTGTGCTAAAAAAATATTATGTTGCAGGACGTGTTAACTCAAACTGCCTTCCATTCACTGCAAGCTAAGAGCATGTAAGTGCATGACCTAGTAGCTAAGTTTAGTGCCTGGGGTAACTTAATCATGCATTCAAGCATGTAGATAGCATATTTGTAAACACAATATGAGACGACATCTAAAATTTGTTAGACTCTGTATTTCGGCATTTTGTTTTTAAATGCTCCAGTGTTGTGGCTTTTACCAGTTAATTCTGGAAAGTTGCTCACTTCAAAAATGGAAGCTGAGGAATAATAGAGCATGGAAAAATTATGAAATAAAATGCAGCTTTTAATAAGAAGTGTGTTGGATTTTGAATGCTGGAAAACTTAAAGTCAGTACTTTTCATCTAACAATAATAGATTGTTTTGTGATGAACTACCTTTTTGGTAAGATAAAAACGGAGAGAAATAAACACTAACTTAATGCTTGTAGAAGTTGTATGATGGTAAATATCTTAGGGACAGAATTTTCAGATTTGGAATTACATTTTATTTCTAATGGGTATGTTTTGGACTGTATTTCTGTTCACTGTATTTCTTGGGCCACAAGGTGCTTAAAACGAAAATGGTAGACAAAAAAAAAAAAAGAGGAAAAATATGGGAAAGAGTAAATGGGAAAAATACCACTGTGCTCGTTCCCCGAAACAGCCCAAAGCAAAGTCACGACTGAGACAGTTTGTCATGTATTCATGACGTGTTGTGGCACAGCTCCTGATTGGGGTTGTCGTAGACTGGCCTTCATTGGCTTTTGAGTTTGTAGTTGTGAATTCCTCGGCCTGTTCCTGGCTTTGTTCAGTCATTTTAGCTTCACAGCAATTGCTGGGAAGCTCCAGTCCCATTTTGAGGATGCCCCTGCGATATTGTTGTAATCTCACCTTGATGAAGTGACAGGAGTTGCAACACTTCTGTGCTCAGAAATAAATTCCTGACAGTTGTAGTTTTGGATAGGAGAGGTATGTAGGTGAGGCTGTCATTTATGGGAACCCGATTGCCCATGCCCTCCATAGCTAGGCTTCACAGGTTTCTGTGTGGATCCTGGGAATGGTGAACTCATTAAAATCTTTGAAATTACTGATTCTGATGATTTGAAGATAGGAAATTTGGAAGAGGAAAATTGTCACATATCCAGTAAAGTTCTTGCTGGAGTCACAGCGGCTGGGGTAGCTGTGAGGAGGTTACAGCTGGTGCAGTGTATCATCTCACTGTTTGTTTATTTTCTCTTTGGGAGACCTCATGTAGCTTTCCCACAGAAACAGCTCCACTGTAAGCTAATGTGATGTATAACAAACAAACACAAAGTCTGCATATTCTTATCTTTGTTTTTATATACATAAAGACAGAAGGCTTTCCAATGTTATGGAAAACTTACTTTGCCAAGGAGCTGGTGACTGCTTGGTAGGTGGCAAAGAAATTTTGAGGAAGAAAATGATTGTGGGGTTTCTGTGTTTAGATTAAAAACATATTAAAGAAATTTGAAGAAGAATGCAAATGGGTGTAAAAGTCTCTTGAAGTTCATTAAAATTTACTCTATTTTAAAGGTTAGAGGTTTTTTTTTCTAGATTTGCATAAGGTCAAAACACAGCATTGCACAGCTGAGCTAAAGTTAGCCAGTGGCAGTTGTAATTTTATACTCATGCGAGCGAGTGACCTAAGTTGCAAGAGTGGAGGCTCAGTAGTGTAGCCAGCAAAAACATCTCAATGTCCACAAAACAACTTAAGTGGATTATTTTATTTATACAATCTGATCAAAGTAGGCCAGGTACAAAAGGGAAAATGTTTAAAATAAGCTTTCTAAGGAAATTATTAGAATAGAAATCTATTTTAATTTTGAGGAGAGACAAGAGGTGTTGTGGATTTTTTTTGTTTGGCTTTTGGTTTTTTAAAACTAATATTTAAACCTGATTCTGGTAACTATTGAAACAATTAAATAATTGTTTAGCTCTTAAGGTCTTAGTCTGTAGGCTGCTGAGAATCAAAAGTGTCCTGCCGGGGCATCTGATGTAAGATGAGAAGTTGGGAGTAGGTAAGTGAATTGTGTAGACCAATGTGGCTTCACTGAATAGTGTGATTTGCAGAGTCCTTGCGTTTTGTTAGTTCTGTTAGCTGGAAAGAGATTGAAAAATCAGATCCGTGGTTTTGACTTCTCAGGGGTTTGTGCCTATTCTTACCTGCTGCAGCAGATGAGGTTTCTTGGGAGAGCGTCATCCAAGTGCTGTAGACCATTTATGGAGGTCCAGTTACTGTTTCTTCCTCCATTACAGCTGTCTTTAGATGTTTTGAGCCTTTAGATATTCATCTGAGTAACTGTAGTTCCAGGAAAATTAAGAATCACAGGGCTTCTCAGAAGGGAGAGAACAGATTAAAATGAACAAACCCATCTGAGGAACACATTGAAAGGGAAAGCTGTTAAAGCCAAGCAGATTTGATGAAGTCAAGGTCCTGCCTGCAAAGACATGTCCGTTTACTGCTGCAACCCATTGTGTGCTTTCATGAGTATGCTGGTGAGAATAAGCTTGCTCCAGTTCATTTTTAGCCCTACTTTAGTGGAGGCTGGTTCTCTCAGAATGTCACTTTCTCAGTAGGGATGTGGCTGGTGCCGAGTATCAATGCACTGGAAATTCAGCAGAGGCAAGATCTGCTCCTCCTAGTTTGATCAATGAGCAATGGTGTGTTTCTCTTTTTGTTCTCTGGAAAAAAAATCTCTTTCTCATAGAAAATTTCCAGTGCTTTCTGTCTCATTTTACATAATTGTTTTAGAATAGACCAGCTAGGCTACCAGAGCATTTTAGTAATGTGGCACTTTATTGTATGTATCTTCTGTGACAAATAGATAATATTCTTTATGCAGCTACCAGCATGCCTTCTGGTTACGCGTTTGTCGATTCCAATTTCCTTTCCTTTACTGAACAGTAGGCTGCATCTTTGATTTTGCTTGTTTCGTAAGAGTTCTAAAGAGTCCCTGTGCTACTGTGCATGCCAGGTCAGCCTTCTGCCACGTTTTGAGCTGCAGTTGAGTAAATAACCTAGTGATGGTGTCCCTGGATTCTCTCAAGTGTGAACGTCGTGTGTTCGATGTTCAAAAATAGAGGTAACCACCAACAGGAAGCGCTGCAAATATAAGTAGTTCTGTTAGCAGTGCAGGTGTTGTTTGCACTGAGGTTTTGGGGGCTGCGGGAAGTCCTTTACTGGTAACTTCCAGTAAACAGTTATAAGTGTCTTTTTCATAGCAGGGTGGTTTGCTTTTGGTAGTTCTTTTGTCGTTTTTTTAAATAACTATTAGCTTAAAGAGGTTATTATCATCTTAAGTCTTTGAATGGGTGCAGTAATGCCTCAAGATTACTCATGTATTCTTTAAATCTGGCTTTCATGCACAGGAATAAGAGGATCAAGTAAATGAGATTAGGGCAATAGGCAAAAGTGAATGAGACAGCAGGAGAACAAGGGGCAAGGAGAAATGACGCTAATAATGATTTGAATAGGTTCTGGGCAACCAGTGTTAGAATGATAGTTTGGGGGAGGGGGGTGGTGGTTAAACTGGTAGTGAAAGTGAGTTAACCTGGTTGTGGTGCTCTGAAAGAGCATCTTTGTACAAAAGTAACAATCCTGGGACAAAATGGAAATGTCAGAAATAGCGATGGGAAGAACAGAAGCTATCATTGCAGCAACAGTAAAACCAGAAGGGCTTGCTGTAGTGACAATGTAGAGATTAAGAAGTATCCATTCTTCTAGGAGCTGCAAACATGAAAGTGAAAGAAATGATGTAGTGTTCTGTGCTCCTGCAGTAAATCAGAAGGAAATAAGGCAGCATAATACAGATGAAAAGGTGAAAGGGACCAAAACTGCGTTTGAGAGTAGATAAAATGAATTCTTCTCAGGATATGCTTTGAATCTACCACCTTTTGTTGGCTCTACATAGATATTTTGCTAAAAATCTGTGAATTCCCTTTTAAGTCAAGGGAGTGTGGTTCTAGGAAGGTGGGATGATGAAATAGTCTGGATAGTAAGTTATTGATGATGCTTTAGAATCTGATGGCTGGCAAACATGATGTTATAAATGTGGGAAAAAATGATGGAAAACAAATGCCCAAATTAAGTAACTCGTACTACATGGTCGTGTAAGAGTAGTTGAAAGCCATCAGTAAACAAAATACTATTTCTGAAGAGTCTGAGTTCAGGGAATCTGTTACAGGTGTATTAAATCCCATTGATTTCACTGGAACTTGAGTTAAAGCATTACTTTTCTGAGCAGGAAATCTCTTTTTTTTGGAACAGTATAGAAGTTGTTAATTTGGTTTGCCTCCTGTTGCCCAAATTTTTCCAGACATGTCTAACAAAGGCTGATTTTTATTTTAACAAAAGGCCCAGGGTCGGACGATGATGCAAAAGACAGATTTGTGAAAAGTTAATGTTTTTCGTGTGTTTACATTTTGTGGGACAAAGAATGGCTTTTATCAATCTGTGAACTAACTGAACTAAGCTGAATCTTAACAGCAAGGAGACAACATGGCTGTCTCCTTGCATTTGACAATTTTACTAATGTTTTTATGCCATTTGAGTTGTGATCTGAGGATAGCAGTATCTTGGAAAAATTACTAGTTAGGAAAGGAAGTAAAGAAGCTTGAATTAGAGCTAGATGTTTTAGCTCAAGTTTTGAAGAGTTCATAGCATAAGTGTTCCTCTTTGACTAGGATGCATGTGCATGCATGTATTTCCTTGGGAATGAACAATAGCTCTTAATGTCAGCTTCACTTAGGTAGTTACTTCTCTGCAGGTGGTGAAGGCAGCAAAGACATGAATAGTTACACTTTGCCAACAAGTAGAACTTGTGCGAGAGTGTTTTGAGTGGAAAAAGGACTTGGGCTTTCTTCTTTTGCCAATGAGAAGGAGAAATGCTGTGCCTCAAGTGAATCATTTGTATGAGAAGTCAGACTGTGATTGTAATAGTCCCTCATCATCCTTAAATCTGCAAAAATATCACAAAACATAAGTGTAAAAGAAATAATTTTCAGTTGAATATAGTGACTTGTGTTCTGTTTTATTTAAAAAGCAGTTGATCTGTCATTTTTGAGGGTTATGATGATGTGGAAGCTGGAGAGGAATAGTTGAGCTCTACAAACAACAGTGTTGGTTATTTAATTTAAAATATTCTATTATTCAAAGTTTGAGCAATGGGAATAAAAAATCTCGTGCATTACTACAGAGAAGTATTAATACATGCTCAGAGTATCTCAATGGATGTTTTGTTAATGAAACTGGTGAGACTTTTGTGCTGTAATAAAAATGTCTAAATTCAATATATTCTTTTTAGAACTTTTGCCAAAATAATCTTCTCTTTTTCTGCTATCATAGTAAATTGCTTAAATAGAAGACACATGTGTATTAGCATTCCAACTTGAGCTAGGGGCTAACATTGTGGCAGTATTTTTGTGGAGATAAAGTAATCTCATTGAAATTTGCTGTACAAATATTCTTCATTGAAATCAAAAGCTGTGAGTTCTGATATCCTTAGCCAGGCTGACATCAGCAAAGAATTTGATTAATCTTTTTTCTTGTTTTGCCAGAATAACCCCTACACCCCTAGGAGAGGGGAAAAGCACAGTCACAGTTGGTCTCGTTCAGGCGCTTACTGCACACCTTAACATAAACTCCTTTGCTTGTCTGAGACAACCTTCCCAAGGACCTACTTTTGGAGTTAAAGGTACACAATGTTTGCAGACTCTATAACTTCTTTCTTTCATATTAAAAGGAAGCACTACTTTTTTTTCTTGATTTTTTTTTTTTAAATCTTTTTTAATTCCTTAGTTATTTCACTAACTCAGTGGATTGTCTGAATGGTAGCATATTAGATTTTTTGATAATTATATAGCTAACAGATAAAGGTTTCTTGCACGTGTCTTTCCATACAAGATTCATATATATGCTCATGTACTTAACATGTATTAATAATGCGGATAAAGCCCAAACATGATGGAAGTCATGGGGATGTGTTAGCCAGGAGGAGTTTTGTGTGAGTACACACCCTTCCAGCCACTCGTCTGCTTGGAGACTCTCTAAAGATGTCTCTAAATGTAACTGTTGTAATTTGTCTTGGAGAAGGAGTCCTAAATCCAGTCGTATCGATTGGAAATGTCCAAGCTAAGGAAGCTGGCAGTTATGCGTATGGTTCAGCTGTATCTGCATCATACATTTGGCTAGGTCTGGACCTCTTCTTTCTGTTCTTCTGAGTTGTCGCCCCTAATTGTGGGCTGCTGCCTTTTTGATTAGAAACCCTTTAAGAGCCTGAGGGCCAGGTAAGAGCCAGCCAGAGTTCAAGCCTGTCTTCAATATTGATAGAAAATAATGCAATCTTTTTTTTGCCATTTCTCAGCTGAGATTGGTGCCTAACTGGGCAAGCACTCCCCATCTGCTCTACTTTGCTTTGCTGAAGTTTAAGTTAACAAGTTTGATTTCAGCTGGAAGGCTCCTGGTGCTTGGTGCTTCTCAGCCAAGACTGGTGCATGTGAGTGCTTTAATCCCTCCACTCGACTTGTGCATAGGCTACAGTGAACTCCTTTGCCTCTACCCTGAGAGGCAGTGGGGAAGGAGTGCTCAGGCAAGGGTGTGAAGGTTTCATTCAGAAGCAGTGCTTGCTCGTGACTGCTATGTCTTTCCACCCAACAGCTGCATGTGCATGACTGTGTCCTAAACCTGGGCAGGAGCAGAGAGTAGCCCTTACGTAGCTAAAGTCCGGGCCAGCCATCATGTGTAGGCTTTCATTTCAGATCAAAAATTCCCTTTTTACTGCCTGCTGAAAAAAGCCAGCAAGGTTTAAGGAAATCCTGATTATTTGGGTGCATCATTGATTCCCTAATATAAATCAAAATGCTGAGAAATGTGTCATCTACACTGTATGTTTCACTTTGTGTGTTTAAGGGAGGTGGTATTTTTCCAAAACCGGTGAGAGTCTGATATGACCATATGCTTTCCTGTGCAGGTGGAGCAGCTGGTGGTGGATACGCTCAAGTGATTCCCATGGAGGAGGTGAGACAGTAGGGGAGGCAGCAAGTCCCTGTCCCTCTGGGAGGACTGGGCAGGCCGAGGTAGCTACTGCAGCACTTGGTCAGTGGCGATGGTCTGCCTGGAGAACTGGAGTGGTTCTTGCCACCTCCACGTGATCCTTGCCACCTCCATGTGCCTGCTGTGTGACGTGGAGGGGCTGCGGAGTTGGGGTGCAGAAGCGTTGCACAGATACTTGTACATGTTTGTAACATCTCAGCTATCCTTCAGATGCTTCCTGAGAAGAAAGCCTGCTGTCCACACATAACATACAAGATGAAGAGCTGGCTACTGCTATTTTTTTCCTTTTATATCCACATCTATTGCGAAAGAGAATGCAAAAGCTTTACTCTTCTGGTGGAGTAGAAAAATGCAGGGAGGCTCAGGCCTGGTGCGTTGAGGAACTTTCATTATCAAATGTAGATTAGTATTTCTTTTTAGCAGAAGACACTGTGTGGCAATATGGACTTGTTCTTAGCCAGGCTGATTCCCCTGTGGTAGTGTGAGACATGCCCAGAATACTGCGGAGGGGTGAATACCACAACTTCTGCTAAATAAGTAAAAGGAAGATGATTTGGCTCAACAACAGTGATGAAACAGAGAAGTTGTTTTTCATAGGAGCAGGCTGCTGGGGAGCTGCAGGGGCTGGGATTTCTGTTGAAGTTGGCGTCCTCTAGCTCTTTTCGAAGAGCTTCTGAAAATCACCTGCCAGCTTTGGGAGGAGCCAGCTGGGTGCATGCGTTCACAATACTCCCGCTGTGAAAACAGCGCTACTCCGACTGCAGCGTGCACCCTTGCCCAGCATAGATTGTGCGGTGTAAAGCTACATGATCCATGCTTTTATGGGCAGGCTGGGTCAAGGACAGAGACGAAATATGGAGCACGTGTAGTGTTTCTTGTCAATTGACTGCTGCTATCAGAACTGGGTGCCTTTCTTAGCCTCTCTCCCTTGTCCTGAGCAGGCTTAGGTGGGTGCCCACGGACTTCAGTACGCTGTAGTTGACAGCAGAGTTCTGTGTTGGTTTCCAGAGTGTAAAAGATTCTCTAGGCAGTGGGGCACGTAAGGATAGTATGGCTAAGCTTATGCATATATTCACAGTGCTTGTTTGGAAATGCACCAGAAGAGTCTGATTTAGAGTTCAACAAAACTACTCCATGGCCCGAACTGGTGAAGTACCACCTTGAAAGTGCACAGCTGGTCCAAGCCGAGCCCTAACATAGCACTTAGTTACAGTTCTAATCCCTCGTTGCACGTGAGGGTGAGCACAGTCAAGGGCTTGCGTGTGCCGGTTGCTGTCGGTGCCCTTCCGCAGTCAGTGCTGCAGTGCGGTTAGAACTGACCTTCCTCCTCCTTCTGTCAGGTATATTAAAAATACAGTACCTACATAACACAAGTCCTAATCTAATCTAAATTGCTGATTTTGGATTTTTCCACATAACTTTGTTGGACAAACTTTGAGCAAAGTTCATGCCTGCTCGGCTACAGGTGGTTCTCCCATGGTTAGCAGAAAGCTGACATACACCCCAAAGCCAGCACACACAGTGTGCTCCAGAGGATTCAGCAGAAATCTACATTTCTGGTCCAGGTCAATTAGTAAATACTGACAGCAAACTCATATAGTACTAATGATGTGGAACCGTGGCCCTGGGCTTTTTGTTCTTGGGTCATTTAACAAAGAATAAGGACATTTGTGACTTGCTTTGACCTGACACCATGTAGTTAGGTGAAAACAGGTTTTTCATATAGCTCAGTGTACTTTCAGCCTGATAACGTTTCATCTACACTGATAAGTGACTAATCAGGAGCTGCAACCTCAAGGAGGTAGCAACGATTGTTGCTGCTAATCTGTCAGATTAATAAATTGAGTTAAATGGTTTCTTACAAAAAGAATTTGTTGCTTTCACCTTCTAGTTCAATCTTCATTTGACTGGAGATATTCATGCTATAACTGCTGCAAATAATTTGCTGGCTGCTGCTATTGATGCTAGGATCTTGCACGAGAACACTCAATCTGATAAGGTGAGAATTATTTTCTGATATCCACCTAACAGTTTTTCTTTTCAGTTTTTCAATAAACTGCATTTCAAAGGAAAAGAAGTTGATTATCTGTTTATATTTTCACCATGTGAACAGGAACTATTGCTGAAGCTCTTCTGTGTTCTACTGCAAAATTTTGCTTATAGAATATATTTTTCTGGCAAATAGCTATCATAAGGCAGTCTTTAAGATAAGGATCTTATGCTCAGAACATTGTCAACTATTTTAGACTGTTCTAAATAGTCTAATAACAGATATTTTCTCTATATATAATCGTTTTTTAAAAAAATAATTTGTATACTCTTTTTAAAGTTAAAAATTACACTTCTGATGTGTATTTGGGTATGATATACCTTAAGAAGAAGGAGTTGTGGGGAAAATAAGCTAGAACCTCTTCCCTCCGCTAAATCTCTTTTGACCTTAACAGAAACACTAACTTAAGTCTTTAAAGGGAAGGGAGAAAGTAAAGGAAGGAACCTCCCTTTTTAACACTACAGTGTTAAAACTGAGCAGGGTTGTCATATCTCCTTCACTTGATACGACACAAATGTACATTTAGGCCAATTTGCAAATGATAGTTTGAATAATTTCATCCTTGGTTAAAGTTTTAGAGTTCCTAATTTCAAAAATAATACTTTTTTTTTTTTTTTGTGAAACATAGAAACACAGTAATTTTGGTAATTGGATTTAGACTGTTAAATCAAAGGCACTGCTCAAAAGCCTACTACTTTCTCAAAACTGTTTTTTAAATCATAAACCAGAAGTCCACAACTGATGACGTTGGGAGATTCTTACTGAAATTAGTCTGAATAAAATAAAAATATTAGCTTTTTATTTACCTGGTTCTCATTTGTAGCTTTTTATTTCATTAACTTCTTGTGTGTTTTTTCTAGGCTTTGTATAATAGACTGGTTCCAGTAGTTAATGGTGTGAGAGAGTTTTCTGCTATTCAGCTTGCCCGTCTGAGAGTAAGTTTTTAATGTAATCTTTCCTCAATTTTAGAATCTCTTCATAAAATGTACTCTCTTATGCAACTTGTTTAAAATTATTTGATGTATGAGACCAAGTTTGTATGAACCTCCCTCATAAATTTATCAAGTCCAGACTTTTTTCTGAAAGTGTTGTCCTTGAAGTAATAGGATCTGGGTCTGATATTGTTTTCATAACTAACATTTTTGCTATTCTTTTCTACTGAAATAAACCAATAATGTTTTTAAATGCTGTGTCTTTCCTGATGAGATATAAAAGCTAGGGTTTTTAAAATACTTTTCCTATTATGGTAAAGTCACATTTGAAAGCTCACATTCTTTGAGTTTGCGATATTTTCTGGTTTTGAGACTTTATTATAGCGTATACTTCTGGGGTTTTATTGATATCAATTTAACAGTCTTCTTCCTTTAAGGGGTAGAAGTACATTTGTGTGCATAGTATACTTTTGCATCCCATCTTGCTTCCTGAATGCTTCCAGAAAAACTTCCTGTACAATTCATGTATCAATAATAAATCTGGATTTGAGGCTTCCATTCTGACAAATGCCTGGAGAGCAACACGGTCCACTAGCATAAGGCAAGGAGAATACACACCTCTTGAATATGACCCTTAAGGACAACTTTAGTCTTCTGTGTCCACTTCCATGTTTACTGTTGGCTTTTGAGTCCTGTCTGGTGGTGTTTCAGAGTCACTGGATGGCAGTGGATAGCTTCCAAGTGCACACTTGGAATTGAAGGGTGGAAAGGAGGGTAGAGGTAAAACTAGCTTCTGTTTTGAGAAAAAAAAAAAATATAAAAAAAAAATCTCATAACTTTTTAAGCTTTTGGGCTTAAATGAATGCCAGTAAACTAAAATGTGGATGGTGCCTGCTTGAGTCAGTGGCAGAGTAGATCTCACAGAATTTTCCATCAGAACTTTGGAATATTTTCATTTTGTCCTTGTTTACACTGTGTGTAGGGGAGGAGGGGGAGTGTTTTGGTTATTCGTGACATACCAACTATCTCTGCAGTTGAAATGGGTTTCTCTCTCTTCACATGAGCTGCAACTCAGTAAAAAAAATGTTTGGCTTTATAACATTCTAATACATGCATCATAGTTTCCAGTATAACTGAATTATTTTGCTGGGAATTAGTTTGAGTATAATGATTCCTTATACCTAAAAAGTTTTTTTTTCAAACGTCTTACCTAATGTCAGGAGCTACCTTTCTCATTCTCCTGCTCCTCAGCTTTTTTCACTTTTTCCCAGTAATTATTAGCCTAAGACCACCTTACCTTAACTCCTCTCTCTAACTGCTTCTATACCAGTCTTTTCTTTGTCTCCTTTTCTTCATCAGTTCTGTGTCTTACCTCCTCCCATCTGCATCCAAATCAGTCAGCTTTTCTCATGCTGCTTAGATAGAGTTGTTGAGACCCTGGAAGGGATAGGGTGTTTCCTTTGCAGTCCTAGTGCCCAGCCCTCCTTGCAGCAGTTGAAAGTTCTAAAAATGGCTGAAAACTTTGCTATCAGCTCTCTGTGAAAACATGCTCTGAAAAAAATGTATATGGGCAAATGCTTGATGGACCAAGCAGGAGGGATGAGCGCTAAAGACTGACTGCCATCCCCCGGTAGAGGTGCTAGTGGGATATCGCTTCTTTCTCAGTCTGCCTATATTCACAGAATTTGTAAGAAACTACCTGCTGACTATGTCAAATTGGATTAAAATTGGCCTACAGGTTAGAAAAATAATAATACAGGACTGGCAGTTGAGGACATAAACTGGGGTGAAAAGTCTTAGGGTACCAAGTGTCAAAACCTGCAAGCTGTTCTCAGCAGCTTTTTGTCCTTTTCAGAACAGTGGGAAATGCCCAGTGCCTGCATCTGGGTTTGAAAGCATCCCTCACAGTCTGAGACCAACCCTCAAAAAAGAGCATCATGAAAACAGTTTTAATAATCTCAAAAGGATGTCCCCAGCTTTCTGAAAATAACTGTTGGTTTAAATAGGGAAGTAACTGTGGTAGCTCTTCGAAACTGAGTGTTTAGACTTTTAGATTTGCTTTTTTTTCCATCCTGAAGTGTAAGTATGTTGGTCAATTCACTAAGGAATGCTTTCTAATACCAGAGAAAATTAAAACTTTAATTTTAATTTTATTTTTTTTTAAGACTATGGTTCTTAAGCAGTTTTCTGATCCATCTTTATGTAGATTCACCTCAAAAAAGGTGTAAAAATCTGTGAAAGCCAGGAGGTATTGGCTCATTCATTATAAGTGACTGAGTTTATGGATGATGGGCTATTAAAGCAGAAGTTTTTATTTCGTTCAAAAATGATTCACACAAGACAAACACATGGATATTTGAAAGATTTCCACAAACTAGAACAAGCAATTAATTATATTTTTATTAGTAACTAGTGATGTTGGATTCTCTCTTTGGTTTACCTTAAGAGTTTCTTCTGTGTAAGAAATATCGTTGATTTAATAGCCTACGAGTATTTCTTGGTTTTTGTTTCATTTCTCCACCTACATTTGCCCCTGTTTTAGTTACAGGTGTTTTCCAGGTGTTTTTTCCTTCAAATAGTTTTGGTCCTGACATGCTTCCTTCCAAATGTTTGCTGAAAGTGGAGGTGATAAGCCAGAGCAGCTATTCCTTTTGAAGCAAGAGAGCCACTTCCTTGTGTTTCTTTAACTTGTTTTTGTGTAGAGGCTGGGAATAAACAAGACTGATCCTGGGACGTTAACAGAAGAGGAGATCAGCAAATTTGCGCGCCTTGATATCGACCCATCTACCATAACATGGCAAAGAGGTATGTAGCCAGAAAGCCTCACTTCAGCTTGGATTTAATCATAACTTAGTTCCTAATTTGCTTAATTTTGCCTGAATCAGAGCTGTTTATACTCTCTAACTGTAAGAACAATCCATTTGCAAGTGGGAAATGTGGGTGCATAACAAATTTGAGTGCAGTGTGTTGCTCTAAACTTGATGAAATATCTGCAGTAACTCAAGAGGTTTTGCAAATATTCTGGAAGACAGGTTGCTGTGAAAGTTTTAAGCACATACCTTGTTTCTCTCAAATTAGATAATATGTCTTAAAACATATGAAAGTGGCTTTTCTGTGCCTTTTACAAATCTTATCCATTCTTTTCTTAATTGTGTCTATTTTGGTTTTAGATTATTTGTACTTACTCTACTTGATTTTGGTCCCTCATCCTCCTCAGCTCAGCAGTCTGGGTAGCTCAGAGACTCAGGAATTATGTGTTTTTCCTATTTTTAAAGTGTCTTGAGTTGTTTGCTTTGTTAGCAAGAAGAGGTGAAAGATGTGGTACAGTTTCAGGTGTGTATGCCAAGCAAATCAATATCCACTCTCACACCCTTAGACAACTCCCCTCTCCATTTCCCAGTTCTAGTGCTAGGTTACATTTCACTATTTACCTCAACTTATGTATCTCTTTCTTTTTTAAGCAAGTAAAATCTGCATAAAGTTTTGAGCTAAATTCCATTGGATTTTATTTTCTTCCTAAGTTCTCAAACAACAAAGTTATTAGTTCAAAATCATTGTTAAATAGAATGTACTGTGGTGCTCAGAGAAATAAGGTGAATCTATTGAGAAGTGAGGAGTCTTGGCCATGCTTTACTATGCCCTTTGTGTGTATGTCATCTCAGACCTGGGATATTTTTCTCAAGGTAATACTGGACGATGTGGCATAAGATGTTTTTTATTAGTCTCACAATGTGTCCGGAAAAGACCTATATTGGGATGAAAAAGTAATATAAATATTTAGCGTAATGTGACTCAACATTTTTATCAGCACGGATTTGGGAGGAGACACCATTACTCAATAGCTGTTAACCTCAAGTGAGTTATTTAATTCATCTCAAATGATGTTAGGGAAACTTCTATTTCACACAACTCTATATGATGTACATATCTTAAACATTTCAGGAAAAAAATTGGTTTTAGGAGTGTTGTAGATAACTTGAAAAATATTTTATTTGGGACTGTTTCTGCAATCCATATGTCTGTGAAGCTTGTTACTTACCAGGGAATTTGCAGGGCAGAAGAGAAAGCTATCAGATTGTCTGAAAAAGAATTCTAGTCAGGACTTATTTCCTTAGAAGTGTCACAAGCTTAAAGTTCATTGTCATCTTATACTAACTCGAACAGGTACAACATACTGAAAAGAAGGAAAACTTCCCCTGCTTACCCTTCCCCTGGTATTCAGATCCTGTTTATATCTCTAGAGGATAAGGAAGTACATACATTAAACTTAACACTTGGTTGAACCTAAACTTCCCTGAAACATTTACTTTGGGTAAGGAAAAGGGAAAATTTAGAGAAAGAAAAATTGCTTTAATGACAAAAACAATTCTTATTTTACTGCTTTTAAGTGCAGATATTGGGTTTTTCCTGGAGAATGAATTCTGACCATGGTAAGAGAAAGCCAGTGTATCCCAATGACCAGAAAGAGTTGCAGGGGTGGTTGTAATTTCATGGTAGGGGTGTTCAGGTTATATGATTTCATTAGGAAAAGCCAGGTAAACAGCAGCCCACTGGCTGTCCAGGCTGGTGGTCCTGCTCTCAGCAGTGTCTGGGTAGGCAGGAAAGACATTTAGGTCTGCTGAAGGCTGCTTGTGACACTGAGTTTCCTAGGAGGAGAAAGGTTGAATTTGTGCTCGAGATATCAGCTTGCCATATGGCTTCACGGTGGCATATGGTACCACAGCTTGGTATGAGGCTACTGCTTCCATGTACTGGGCTCTGTTCTGCAATTTCTGCCAGTACTGTAGTATTTTAGAGTATGACTGTATATAAATAGAAACCAAAATGAGTTAACAAAATCTGTATTACACCATCCCTTAAATGGAATTCCTGAAGAAATTAGGGACCTAAATACCATGTTGTGGGAAGAAGACACGTATGGTATTATTTACAACAGTCCCGTGAGAAATGCCCAAGAAGGGGAAGTGGCTTAAAATTTTGCTTTTCTCCCAACTCACTCACAACCCCAAATTGGAGTTGTGTAGGCTTGAGATTCAAAGTCCTCCTTGTTCTTGGGTAATTAGGTCATCCTTTTCTGTACAAAGAAGTTTGTTAATCTTCAAATGCAGCAGGAAAAGTGAGAGGAGATGATTTCACTTCAATACAGACAACTTCTCCAGAGGTTCCTTGATTCTACTTCTGAATGATCAGGGCTCAAGTCTACATCTACCAGAAGATTAACTTGATTGCCAAGCTACAGGCTGACCTGATCAAGAGTACCTTCCACCCTTCTGTTAGGGTTGGTGCAAACTGAAACATCTGTAGGGCTAAAGAGCCCATTGGAAAGAGGGAACCTATTTTTGCATTCTGTAGGGATAGTCATTCCAGGGAAGGAGAGGTCTTGAAGTTTGGTCTCGTTTTCTAACAAACAGAAACATCCTCCTCATGTTTCTTCCTAAGAAACATCCTGATTCGTTCTCAGTAGATGAGAGCGCTCTTAGATTATTCTCAGTCCTTCCTTTTGGTTCCTACAAAGGCACGTTTGATGTTGAGTGTTGTCAGTGCAGAATTGGACAACTTGGCTTGTGATGATTGTTAGTGAAGTTAGCAATTCCACAGGATGGTTTGGACATGCCCTTGCAATACCAAAAGTGTTACCAGGTTAGAAATACTATTGTCTGAAATAGAAGTTGTGCTAAATAGCAGATGGTTATCTTGGCAGTTGAAAAAAACTTCCTTTGAATGCTGTGCAGCTGAATGTGGAGTTAGTTACTGTGATGTGCTAGAAAGTGACTTGTCTGGATGAACCAATTTGACAACATAATCATCTTTTACAAGAGAAACAGATTATGTTTAACCTACATCAGGAAGTCTTAAAATCAATTCTTAACAAGTCAATGACGAAGCAAATGATTTGAAGTAGCTGTGAGGTGCTAAGACAGATTTTTCATATGTAGGTAAAATATTAATTTGTATGTTACAATATTAAGAATCTGTTAGCTTCAAATACTGTTCAGAGAAATTGTATTTGAATTATTTCAACCTCTCATCGCATGATATCAACTGGAAGGGAGAAACCAAGTCGGTGCTAATGCTAATGTGCAGGAGCATGGCTGGCTGGTTACGCTGTTAAAGCAGCTGAATCTTACATGTATAACAACAAGGTATGTCTGGAAAACCACAGATCTCTGAGTCCTTGTTAATATGTTTTGCTTTTGCTACTCCCTTATTTCAGTGGTGGATACAAATGACAGATTCCTGCGCAAGATAACAGTTGGGCAGGCAAATACAGAGAAAGGATTTGTCCGTCAGGTATGTACAGGCAGTTAATATATCTCAATTCTGGGCAGACTTTGCTTTAGAGACTGAGATGTTTCTGCATTTCTTTTAGCATACTTCTTTGAATTGGAATGCTAACATCTGTTGCTGTTGTATAGTATTCTTGCAGTGAAACTGATTGTGTTACTGGTAACTGAAGTCTCAGAAACAGAAACCAATGCATATTGCACAGAAACCAATGCATATTGCACAATGTGTTGAAAGCACTTGAAAAAATTGCATATGTTAGGGGTTCAACATTGTCGTCCTATGAGTATAAAAGGTGTCCTTATACCCTCATAAAGTTAATTGGTATGATTTTTCTTACTTTTTAAGTCCCTCAAACTACTTATGCAGCATTGATGTGATTTAAATTACATTTAAATTTAATGTTTAAAAAATGGGGGGGAAGGGTGGGTCATGTGGTGTTGGTCCCATTGATGAGGACTGAAAATGAGCTGAACTCTGCTTTTTATTCAGAGTTTTCATTTCCCTATCATGCACCTCAGCTTTGGGATCTAAACTGTAAGAACTTCGAGCATGTGTTTAATTTTAATATGTGGGCTTGAAGGGATAGTTCAGAAAATGAGCATGTGTGTACTTTTCAGCAGTATATAAAGCTAACCTGCGTTACTATAGGAGAGCTTCTGGAAGTTTATTAAAGAACTTGCTGATAAATTGAAAATTTGACTTTTCAAACACTGTTCCTGGTGTCATGGGAGTAAATCCATTTCTGAAACAATACAGCATGGAACAGCAATTCCAGGTGGAACAAACTCACTGTAATGATGTGTAGTTGCTCCTAATTCGATCAAGATATGTAATCTAACATTCTGGATCATGAAATTAATGAGGTTCTGACTATTTTGAGGTAAATAGCTGTTGTGGTAGAGATAAGGCTTTCATTCATTTTGAAAATCCTATCTTTAATTTCTCTTTATCGTTTCAGACCTCTTCTAGGTTTTGTGCTTAAATAAAGAAATGAAAAACAGTGCTAATGTTTTTACTCAATTCAGCAGGTAAAACAGTCAAATCGATGAGAAATTATAAAATGGTTTGGATTGGAATGGACCTTAAAGATCATTTAGTTCCAACCCCCCTGCCATGGGCAGGGACCCCTTCCACTAGAAATGCTTGTTTGTTTTAGTTTTGAACACACAGGGTAGAGACTTTTCTGTCTATAACTTACAGAAAACTCATTATTAGCTAATATTCATCTCTGATAATGGGGTGGGACTACAAAATATTATACTTGGTGCAAGTTCCTTCAATGCTTGAGACATTTTCCTATTATATGACTCAATGTGATTATTAGCTTTGAGCCAGGTTCTTATTGTGCAGCATTTTACCACTGTAATTATGCTGCTGAGTTAAATGTGAGTTGTTTTACTATAGAGTACTTGTTGACATATGGCTGTCAAATGTTGCTTCTGTACTGTTTTGACTAAAATGACCTCAATGCTTTCAATTTTGGTGTGTTGGACTGATGCGTATCCATTCACATTTTAACATGGACTTAGTGACTTGAGAAATAGAGCCAACAGTTGGGAAAACTCATTTCAGAGCCTAGCCGGAGATCCAGAGAAAACAGGACTTCATAGTTAACAGATGCATTTTATAAATATTTGGAGTGATGTTCTAGTACTCTTAAAATCAATGACACCTGTGTAAAATGGCAGAGCACAGCAGGCACAAAAGTCTGCATTTTAATGAGCAGAGATGCTGTGGTTTCTAAAGAGTATTACATGACTGATGCCCTTGATCCTGCAATTGAATCCATGTGAGTGGATCCTTTCATCAATAGAGAACTGACTTTACAGCTAAGGCTTCTGTCAGCACTTCATAGGTGTATAAAGGTTATTAGAGTTAAAATAGCACCTGCTACCACAGTCTTTTTGTGCCTATTTTTTCAATTAAATATTATGTCACTCTTTGAGCATCTAACTTAGATTGTTTTTCCTGTCCTTTTGGATTTATATAGAAACAATGATAATAAAAACTTTTTTGCTGGTCTCCTGATAAACATTCTGATAAAGGTAGATAATATTCCACTGTGTGGGTTGGGCATAGATTTCTCAGGCTTATTTCCTGTCTTACATACACTGCAATGACTTACCAAGGGCATTCTTAACTTCAGAGAAGATGGTGGCATCCATGTCATCACAATGCTAACAATGTTCATTGTGTACCCAGCTATTCAGTTATGCGTAGAACTGCTTCCAGGGAATACAGAAAAACTGCTTTGTAACTTCAGCATTTCATTTGAATCCCTATACTGAAAATCTCAATTACAGGATTATTTTTTTGTTTTCCATGGTGTATATGTCTCCATGTCTGCACCCAATGCAGAAAAGTCCTCAGGTGACTTCAGAAGTTTTGACTAACATGCAGGTACACAGAGGTCAGCTTGAATAGGGCAGCTCTGGGCTGTAGCTGTCAAAACAGAATCTAAAAGCAGGAACATAGGTTAAAAAGGGTAGAAGCTGTTAAAGTACTAGGCAAATGGATGGGAGTGATCAAGTATATGTAGAACAATTCTCTATGTAGATGCTTTTTGAAAACAGACAAAGCCCTCCGTTTGAATAGATTCCTCTGGTATTAGTATGGGATACATCTGGTAGAGGTCTAACATAGAAACAGTTCTGGGGGCTTTTTCTAACGTAGAAAGCAATAGAATAGCATTTGCTATGTTTTTGTATAGACTTTAATTGCTAGGGATGGAGAGACTGCTAAAGAAGCTGTAGTTCTTGTTCACCCTCAACATTGCATTCCTATCGCGTAATACATTAGTGACTTTGTCTTTCTTCTCTGTATTCTGATAGCATGTGGCCTGGGCTTTACTAATAGTAAATTAGTACATGTACTGCTAAAGTATACACTGCAAGCTCTTAAACAAAAGTAAGGACCACAGCTTACATTGTGCTGAAATACTGCACAGTATGGATGTATTTTTACAAGAGCAATAGAACTGACGCCACATATAGTTCCTGGTGTTTTTTTTAACTTTTATATATTTGTCCATTAAAAAAAAAAAATAACTAAGATATATTTTACTTTATTATAGGTCAAGCACAAGACCTAGCAGCACAGACTCTAAATTTTGAATTTATGTTAAAAAGAATGATCAAATGTAACAAGAATGTTTTTGAAACCAGAATAAAAAAAACTTTTGGAGAGCATTACAGAAAAAAAACCCACAATGCTGTGCTCATGTCAGTAAAGCTCAAAACACATCTGGTAATTTTCTTTTTTGCCACAGAAAAAAATTCTTGGTCCTTCAGGGAGCTTCTGCTAAGGATAATGTGAGCCAAGGGGCTAAGAACTCTGTAAAACTGGTCCCCAAGTAAATGAAGTGTAACAGAGAACATCAATGAGGGAACATAAACAAAGTGTTTGAAGTTACTGTAGTCTGAGTGATCTCAAAAGCTGTGGGTTACAATTTGGAACTTGTTTGAATTCCAGTGTGAAATCTATCTTTCCTGAGTCTATTCATGATGGTTCCCTGTGAGTTTTTGACTTGACTTTGATTTGGTTCATGATTCACATTTCTATTTTACAGGCTCAGTTTGATATTGCTGTTGCAAGTGAAATTATGGCCATCCTGGCACTTACCACCGGCCTGCAAGATATGAAGGAGAGACTGGGGAAGATGGTGGTGGCTAATGACAAGAAAGGAGAACCAGTAACAGCAGAGGATTTGGTATGTTCAGTGCTGTAGACCTGTGAATAACCTCTGACGGGCTTTTTTTGCCTCTTGAAGCATTAGAAAGGCACATGCATGCCAAGGATTTTGCTTTGAATAGCACAGTCAGATATCGAAGAATGATCATCTTCTGGGCCAAAATTTGCTCACAATGAGAACAAGATGTAGAACTCATTTCTCCAACTCTCTGGTAACATCTGGTTCAGGAAGTCTCTGGTCTCTATAACCTACTTGGATAGTTTCCTGCAATTCTTAAGGCAAACAAATTTGGTGCTGGAGGGAGTCAGTGTAGGCTCCTGTTAGGGAGAGCTGGTAATGTTTGCTACTGTACTCATAAAGCGTGCTCAGATGTTACAATGATAGTTACCACATGAAGGCTTATACCACTAAATCAGAATGGACACAAGCTATTCTTAATTCATGGGCTGCTGATAGTGCTTGAGGGATAGGGTTATCTCTTCGTATCATTAAGATTTTCTTCCTCACCTTCAGTAGTTAGTTGCTATTTCCTCATTCCCTACTTCAGCTTCTGAAACAAGTCAACATGTTCTTCCTTTATACCAAATTCTAGTCCTTATAGCCAGGCTGTGGGTCAGTAAACAGTGGCTGGAAGCTCACACATGTTTGTGTGTGGCAGGTTCTGGTGTGCCTGGAGTAGTCTCACTGTAATTGACACTAGTTTACTGTAACATCAGATTACTTAAATTTTGAAGCCTAATTGCCAAATTAAGTTCATATGTTGCAGATGGACAGCACACCCTAAATAGCACAAATATGATAATGCTTTGCTTTTTTTTTTGTCATCTAAATAGATCCATATAGCAACTGTGGTATGTTTTGGAGCCATGCTTTCATGCCACCCTGCTGGCAATGACTGCCTGTATCACACAGACTATGTGTGTTTTTTCCTATTTGTCCCATTTATGTGGATATCAGCACAAACTTACTGTGTTTTTAGAATGAGCAAAGGAACCAGTATCCTGCCTTTTCAGCAAAGATAGCAAATCCACAAGCCAGGAATACCTTCACAGCCTTAATGGATTCCAGTTTAATAAGGAAGTGAAAACATAATATCTAACTTGCCTGGATTTAAGATGGAAATTAAGATAAAGGTACCCAAATTTCTAGGTACAGTCATCATTTAAATTCAAAGCAAATCAACTACTCTCAATTTTGCAGGAGACATGAAGAACTGCATGTAATGTTCTAGCTGTTGAAATGTTGATTTTCCTTTTCAATTGCATAACTTTCTTGGCCAAATAAAGGAGAGATGGGGATTGTGTTACCTTACAATGCATATGCAAAAACTTTAAAATAGTTCAGTGGCTGAATTAAAACTGCATTTGAAATACATCATTTTGATCTTGATGCTACTTTTGTATGAAGGTATTAATATTGCAAAATATTTAACCTATCTTCAATCACTTAATGCTAATCACCTTGATGACTGAAAGCAGTTGTTTTTCTGTAATCTGTTTCATCTATAGTTGCTCTGTGGAAATACAATGTTAGAGCTGAAATCATGAACAGTACACGAAGACATTTAAAATTTTTCCACTGTGTCCCTAGAATGAAAGTAGTGCTCAGCAAAATGTCTGTTACTAATCTGGTTTTCTTTGGCCTTTTTTTAAACAAACTTCCTATGCTTAGCATCTCAATCATTTGATAGTGTCAATTGTGCTGAACATATGTTTCGAGTTCTTCTTTAAAGCAGTGTTCTATGTTATACGATAGAAGAACTGCCCAGAAAAAAAAAACTCATCACAGTGTCAAGGATATATATTATGATCATCTGCAGCTGTGCTGCTGCATTCTTTTTCTTCTTCAGGTTCTCTTCTTCATACCATGCGCAGGGAGGACTTGGGTGCACATCTTGATGGTGAAGTGCAGAAACCCCTACCTCCTTCGTTGCAGAGTGTATTAGAAATGAGGATGAGAACTATGGGAAGAACAGGAACGTGATATCATGGTTAAGGCAGAAAAGTGCCTTTTTGGAGAGCTGAATTCTATTCCTCTGTTTTTCACAAAGCTTGTGTGTGATGCTGTGTCCATACAAACAGATTCTTGCAGTAGATGAGGAGTTGTGCATTCCTCAATCTGACTTGTTACCCAGGAGCTAAACAGCTGAAATCTATGGAAACAGTGAAACACCATCAAAACTTTGAACCAGGAGAAATTATTTTACATTGCCTCAGGTTGAGCATCCAAAATTGGTGAATACTTTTGAGTTTGATCCTTGTGTGTGCTGGTTTTACTTCTTTCCCGGGGTTTATATCTTGAGCAAATTTTCAGATGTGGTAAAAGATTTGATGTGAAGCCATTCTACTCCTGAAATTTCATTCTTCTTTTGAGTCAGGGTCAGAGAGGAGGTAAAACTTTATAGCTCAGAAAGGACAGATCTCAAGGCAAGTGGATGTAGGAAAAACAATGTACATGGTTTTTGAATGCTCTCAATCCAAGAACAGTTCAATCATTCTGACTTAAATTTTCATAAAACAAATAAAGTTTAAAAGTTTGAATCTATCATAGGCACTTGACATTTTAGCCCAAAGAACTGCAATTGCCTGTAGCTTTAACAAATTTGAAAGGTAACTTTATCATGGGAAGTAACACACAACCTGAATAATGGGTGATGGTCAGTCCTACCTGTCACTTAAGAAGAATTCTGAGGTTCATGTTTTATATATACTACCCAGATTGAATTTATGCAAGTTTGAATGTTTGACAGTAGCCTTTAGTTCACTGGAATCTATGTGAATCAAAACCACTAAACCCTTCTCTATGATTTTTTTCCAGATGTACACATAATATACTTCACAAAACACAATTGCTCTTAATTTTGACTTTATATGCAATATAATTATAATAATTAAATAGTAAAACCTAAAGTACACATTGGCAGATATAAACCAGATGCAGAAGCAGGCTAGGAGTTACAGAAAAAAGAGAAATTGAATATTTCATTATTTGAGAAGACTTCTTCCACAAGAGTAGTGGATTAAATATCTGTCCTCTGTAATGGAACATACAGAAGTCTTTGCCAAAATGTGGTGCTCATTGTACAGCATTTTTAAGACTGAATTGCTTTTTGGCTTTTACAGTGTAGTAGAGTTTTGATGGACATATGCCATATCTTTATGTGAAATTAAATGGGTATATATGCCCTAGATTGTTATTTCAGCAGCTATGAAAAATATTAAATAAATATATTAGTGTTTTTTTTAAAATATGACTTCTTCTCAGATTACTTTCTGTGCCATACTGTTAGATTTCAATAATTCCAGGACCAAAAAAAAATAGCTTCTTATTTACTTTTATAAATGATTGGTCAGCTGAATATATTTTGTTCCCTGATTCATCAGAAACATTGTGTACACACTTCACTTCAAATGCAAGTAGTTGCAGTTGTTCTCAGCTTATGGTTTAGGGCTTAGTTTTTTACAGAACTGATATTGCAGAAAAGTATTGTCATTTTGTTAGAGACTGTAGTCTCGAATGAAGGGAAGTTACAAGTACTTCATTATTTGTCTTATCAAGAAAAGGGTTTTTCTCTGCTTTTCAGTCTATGTAAGCCTTATTCATTTCACAGTAGTTACTTTCAATCACTTTTCTTGTCATCTAATGCTGGCTTTCATTTCCACTCTTGCTAAACTTCAGAGACTGCTCCACTGGAAGTTGCTTGGAAAGCATTTTGGTTTTTCATATAAGTTTGCCTTTCCGGTGTCACGTGTGTAATTTATGTTGTGCTCTATGATCTTTGCTGTCCTGGGGAGCATACCTGCCCTGACAGCTGGTGGATAGATGGAAGGGGTATTAGTTTCAGAAGTACTTGGGATCAGTTCCAGGAGGGAACCCAGGAGAGTTGGGTGTCCATATACATTTGATTTGGAGTCCTACTTTTTTCTTCTGACAGTGAGTTAGTGAAAAGCTAATGATCCTTGGGCTCTTAGAAGCTTAATTGGTGTATAAGTGCCTAAGCCTCTAATTCTTTCATAAAAAGTTTGTCTCCCTTCTCTGAATTGGAAATGGGAACCTGATTCCTTAAATAGCTTTAAGAATGAGATCCAAGACTTTGGGTGAACTGTGGGAATTGTTTGCTAGCTGCTTGGGGTGTTGGGGATGTGAAGGAATTAAAACTTTATTCAGACAGAGCCATGTCAGATAGATATGAAAACTTTATTGGCTGTTTAGCTTTTAAGGACTGTTGTTGACACCAAACCTGTTTAAGAACTGTGGAAGGCGGATAGACATGATGTGTTCTAATTGGAGTCTTCACATCTTTTTTTCTTTGCTTTCAGCTTCCGATGCAATGAGTTGTTGCGTCCAGAATGCATATCTAATATGGATGAAGTTTCCCAAAAAGTTAAAATGCATCAGAAGTATTTGGGGTTTTTGCTTCACTATTTTTATCAGATTGGTGAAGAACTATCAGAAAACAAAGGAGACAGAGTTTGAGCCATTGTTGTCTGGGAGGGGGAGAAAAAATGTCCTGATTTTATTTTATATTTTACTTCTCCTCATCCAAAGCCTTTTTTCCAGTCAACATGCATTGGGTGAATGAGCTGGTGATCTGATCCAGCATGAAGTAGACAACAGAAATCCCTAATTGGATGGCTACAGATGGCATGAGTTAACACTTGTCAGTCCTTAGGCAGGTTTCCCAAGAAGAACATTAGAGCTGATCCATGGCTGCGCAGGTAGTTAACCTTGCCATTGACCAGCTGGAAGGACTGATGTAAAGTTTTCCATTTGGCTTTTTGCTTCATAAAGTTGAATAGCTCTTACAGTTGCCTTTTACGTGATAAGATTGTAAACTATCTCCGCATTCATGCACTGAAAATTATCAGCAGCTGTTACTCTTTTAGCATAATGATGAATAGCTTATGCTATATGATGATGCAAGAACTGAGATACAAGAAGAAAATGTAAAACTAACCAACCTTTTCCTTCAGATATCGCTATTGCTTATTGCCTCCTAACTAGTGTGTGTACATGGTTCTGCTTTCCATGAGACAGAAGATAAACGACTTAACTAGCTGTTATAGTTTTGTGTTGCTAGCAACTAGTGTCGAGCATCATTTCCTTCAGCTGGGGTTGGAAGGGAAAGAACTGTGAAATTATGTCCTAGCTGGCTGCTGAGTTGATCAAACAGCAGAAAAAAGCCAGGCTTATAGATCTATTCAGTAAGTATATTGCAAACTCTGATTTATATTTTTTTAATGAATTCAAAGTCTGCACTGTGATCAACGTGAAAAATAATATATTTGTTTTAATAAATTATAGGATTAAAAACTGGGGTTTAATGAAGAAATTGCTAGGATTAATTTTTTTTTCCATTTAATTTTAAATTCTTAGAGGTTGCATTGAGTATTCACTATTTTGTAAATGCTTCAGATTTGGAAGTGAATCAAATCAGTTTTATAAAGCAAGTTGTTCTATTGAAGAGATTTAAAATTTAATATTGTAAGAAATACACCCACTTTAGAAAGACTTTTACAAATTACTAAAATACAAGAAATCAAAAGCAATAGCAGTGATAGTTATTTTTACATGGTCACAAAAAAGCAGAAAATGGGGATACTGGTTAAATGAAACTTCATGAAACCTTTGTTTTGAGATTTGTTCTGCAATTTTAGGCTAAGATAATTAGTTATAATCTTACCAATTAAAACAATCTGTAGCAATAAAGGAGCTTGCGGAAGTGAAAAGCAACAATAATTTAATTTCTCTATTTAGCATGTTTTTCATTTTCCTTGTATTTAGGCCATCCACTTTGGATTCAAATGAGGGTAGTTGGCTATAGGTACAACATAGCACCACGCTGCTTGTATGGAAGTGATAGAGCCTCAGCCACAGTCACAGAGAGCTGGCATACTGGTGCTTCCTTGCGTTTTGATCCTGTCTTCCAAAGTTAACATATTAAGAAACAGAAATCTATGCTTTGCTAATTCAGAAGAAGGAAAACTATATTTTTTTTGCTACCAGTTTCTCCTATTACATCTTTATGAGTCAATTGAGTTTTATAGATAGTGGGAGTTTACAAAATACAAAGAGAGAAGAAACATCTTTCCCTTCTCTCTCTCCTTTCCTTCTTTCTCCTCCAAGGAAACACTTGCTATGCTTTAGTAGAAAACAGTTTTGCTATTTTGGTTTCAACTAATTTTTATCTGAGGCTAAATATTCTGCTGCATTTTCCTCTGAAGTCTGTGTTTAGATGTGATGCTCAGAAAGGGGAAGCTTGAATTTGTGTAAATACTGTACTTACATAACAACCGCGTGCTTTTATGTCTCTCATCTCTCTGTCATTTGGATTTTCACACAGAGTTCCATTGTTCAAATTTTGGGTTAATTTGCAGGAGCTGTGCTGAGAATTATACAGACACTGTTTTCATTGCACTTCTGTATTTGAACGTTATTGTTCAGCTCTTAATAGGCTACTCAGATAATGTATCCATGTTTTTCAACCTTCATTTTAAACAGTTTACAACAGCTGGTGTTTTTGTTTGATTTTAATGTTTCTTTTCAATACAATAATGTATTAAATTCATTTTTTTGTGTTCTCTGGCAAGACTATTGGCCACTCCTTATAGCACTACTGCATCTGGTTCTTTCAAAACAAAACACATTTTCTTCTCAAAATCGAAGTAATTTAGGAATAAATTGTAATATATGCTTATGGTTTCTAGATAGAACTCTGCATATAGTCTGATACTACTATGCACACTCTATAGCCATTTTTTTCTAAAACAGGCATAGAATTTTAATGTTGAGGGGATGTCATGACTTGTCTTATTTTAAATTTGGTCAGTGTGAAATTAATACTTAATATCCAGCAAAATTTTTGGAGATAAGTTTTTTTTATAACTCAAAAGCAGCAATTTGCTCAACTCCCTTTGTCCTCTCATCATCACAGGAAGGCACCTCCAACTTTTATTCTCGTGATGTATTCATTATCTACCCATAGTCAATTCTGTGTCGGCTTTCATCCTGTGTCTATTATGTATATATTTATACAAGTCTTGAAAAATACTCTTTCTGGTTGTTGCTAGCTATTGATTCATGCTATTGATTCTGTCATGAAAGAAATACATCTGTCATTTCTTTAGGCAATTTCAGCAAGTTATTGCCTTCTTGCTTTCTCAGGTCTCAGCAGCCTTTGCTTCCACTTCTTTTGTTGCCATGAACATTCTCATGCTGATCACTTAATAACTCTGTTTCTGGTCTCTCCATGAAATGGGAAGAATATTTGCCCTACTATCTTTTAAGGGTATTCAGAGCAAAATCATTATTATTTCTGGCACACTCTGTAAATACAGTATGTTAGAAGTCTTGAAGTAACATCTAAATTGTTTATGTAACGGTATAACGCTGCTTATCCATTATGGTTTATGAGCACACTTTCTTTTTCTCCTTTGAATGGTAAGTTTTTTTCCCTGTTTTAACTGTAAGCTCAAGTGTAACTCAGAAATGTTGCATCTTAGAATTGACTTCCTTAAAATGTGGACTCTTTTGGTTTTTAGGGAGTAACAGGCGCTTTGGCAGTTTTGATGAAAGATGCAATTAAGCCAACGCTAATGCAAACGTTAGAGGTGAGTATTACTTATGATGCCTGCCCTTCTCCTCTGGCTTTCAAATTCCATATTGTGCTTGTGCTTCTCTCCAGTGACCGAGCTTAACTTTAAAGGTTCAAGCCAGGGTCAAATCCATAGAGGCATTTTAGCAAATGTTCATTTGTGTATGTTAACTAATCAACTCTAGCTGCATTTGTCCCTTTTTGGTATGTTTTTTTTCTTTTCTTTTGAGAGTCTGGCTTTAGTCATAATTTCGCCTAGTGTTGCAAACAAGCTGCAGTGCACTGTTGAACTGCTGCTGAGCACCCTGGAAGGCAGGTTGGGCTTCCAAGTAATAGACTTCCCTCTGTTTCCTATCTTGCTCTTCCAAGGAAGCTGCTTTTTTATGTATTTACTTTACATGTAGGTTCCCATGATGATTCCCACAGCCTGTCATTTTGAGTGGAAGGTAGATGCTTTTCTGAGGATATTCTTTTCTGTATTATAGTTTGTGCCTTTCAGAACCATAGGAGGGTCCTTTTGCCTGTTTACATTTTTTCAAAAGAGGGTTCCCAGCCACCCTGTGTTGCCATAGTGCCTTCAGGGTCTAAATGAAGCTTTACTGTCTGCAAGAGGAATGTTTTTCACTTACTCCAGTGAGCTTTCTTCCAACAGCTCAAAGAACACAGAATTAGTACAACCTGACTTTGTGACTGGGCACTCTAGTACGGGCTTTTCAAAGTAAGCTGAATGATGAACGATATTCATGGGAAGAGGGAGGAAGAAAAATGGAGGAGTAATGAAGCAGTTTTGGAAACAAATGCATTTAGAGAAAAAATAATTTATATTATTGAAAGTTTGACCGTCAAAATTACATAGCTGGGATGTTTCACAGCAATTCCTGGTATGGTATAAAGTTGAAGAATGTAGAAGGATACCAGTGCAGTCCATGGTTGGAAAAAACATCTCATTTTCTACAGCGTTTCAAAGTGATTACTGCCTTTTTACTTTTGTGTTTCGATGGGGACAACTACCTACTTTCAGGGAATAGTAAAGAAATAGAATTTAAGACATGTGATGTGTTATTTTACTATAGCTAACTTAATTGGTTTTCCTGCAAAGAGCATCCATTCTCTCATGTGAGTGTATGAAGAATATGTGTGTCATAATTTAGTGTAACATACAATAGCAGAAACTGAAAGTCACATAGGATCAAGAATGTCACAGCCAGAATTGTGTATTAAATCGCTGCTTGGATAACATTGTGTGCGTTAAGCATCAGTGACAAGGTAGCTTTGATTCTGAGTGTTTAGTGTCACTCTATTTGCACTTTGCATATCTGTTAGAAAATTATGTGGTTTTGTTTGTAGTGTTCTAAAAGGCAATTATAAACGTCAGAAGAATCTCTTTTGATCAATAGGCATTTGGTTTGGGGACTTGCATGCTTTTTTTTTTCACTGTATTTCTTTATATTCACATTTCTATGCAGTAAAATTCCTGCCTTTTAAGTGGTATAGCCTAATCTATGCTATGGCTGAAATGTCTGCCAACTTTCATCAAACACTATTGCTTATTAGGAGGACCCCGACTGCAGTACCCAAGGATATTTTTCCCAAAAATTCTTCTTACAAAGTTATTTGTAAAATAGTAAGCTAAAGCAGCTCAGAAGACTGCTTCATGTTCCACTCCTGCCATTTGAGTCTCAAAGATGAACTTCTGTCACATTTTGAATATCTTTTGGTTTGCAGGCTAACATGAGTCACTTATCTAAGAATGGAAACCTTCAGCTTGTCTAAATTTTTTCCACGATAGTACTGTGCTTTGGCCCATGTGTGCCTCCTGGACTGTCATTGCCCTTGTGTAGAGATGTAATGGCCTTCTCTGTTACTGCTTGTGCTGTTGTGCTGTTCTTGAGCCTGAAGCTTTTTTCATGTCCCGTTTTGTGAATAAATACCTTTCGTTATTTTTAATTATTCATGTAAATAGCTTTAAGAGCTGCTAATTTTTAACAGCTTCAGTTTTTCAAGAAGAAAAAAGAGGAAGTGGATGGAATGAGGAAGTTATTTTGCCTTGCACACTTGAATGTAGTGCAGTGATCCCCCTGTGAGTTGAGAGCCCTCTAGCATGATAGATTTTAAGACAAGCTAATCTTAGTGTACTCTGAGGTGGTAGATGTAATAACGTCTCTTCTGCTGTAGGGAACAACATATTTCTGTGTGTATGAATTGCAAGTCTATCTCCTTGCAAACCAGAAATTGGGAGATTCGAAGCCTAGAATACACTTGAAATAATCCTAATAAGCAGCATCCAAAAGAAGAGGGAGCTCTTAAGCTTCCAAAGAGGCTACAAAATTAGGCAACATAATCATAATCCCTCCAAGGAGAGCAAGTTCTCAATACATGTGTAAAGATCTTTAGCAACAGCACCACGACTTGACAACATCAAGTAACATCAGAAATAATCTTGTGACAAGGACATCCAGTGTCTACAGCACACTGGTTGTGTAAAAACCAGAATAATATGATTAAACAGAACACAAATGCAGCTCAGACCGTGCCATGGACCTTTCCTGCAAGTAGGGATGAAACTGATCACCAAAGCACGTCTTCCAAGCCACTGAGGAATGGCAAAAAGACTGGCTGAGAGGTAGAGCAGGAGTCCTTCTGGGTGACTTCCAGCTGATACTGACAGGTAATTTGGATAATTTGTGAGTGATAGTGTTTGTGGTTAGCAGTGACTGAAAGTAGCCTTTGCAAAGATAGCTGTACTCCTCTGTGTTCTAGCGAAGAGCCTGTAGATAGGTATCATGTTAAGCTGTGGAGGTCTGAGGACTTGCTTCTAAGGGCCTATGAAAGGGGAGAAGAACGACCTACTCGGTGGATTTGCACCAGCTTTATATGGACACTGGAGAACGGGTTTAGAAGCTCATAAATCGAAAATGACTGAATGCCAGTCCTGCATGGAACTGAACTGGCAACTTGGGTCAGTGGGTTTTTTGAAAAAAACGTGAATTGATGTGTGTATTTTAATCTGCTGAGTTTTAAAGTGGTTTCTTGTTGAGTTGATTTCCATCACAGCCCTGCTACTCCATCACCAGAAATGCTGCCTCGAGGCCTTAGTGATTGACAGTGTTTTATATGCTGGAATGACAGTAAAATCTTAAAAAGGGAAACATGGGGCACTCCACCTTCAATAACTGTAGGCTTCGGTAGAACTTATATCCAATGCTGTAGAATTGAGGTGACTTTGTTTGAAATGTACATAATGATTTCACAGTGTTTATTCATGTTTGTCATGACAGATTTGTTCCCTTGTGAACTGATCCCTTAAGGTTCAGCATTTATTTATACCATGGGTAACAGAGCAGCTGCTCTATGGGACAACTCTTTGTAGTTGCAGGCTGGCTGCTCTGGGATGATCCTCTCGTGTTACGTTTAAAGTGCCACTCACAGTAAAGATGAGGGGAGGATGGTAATAAGTATTATAAACATCCATCTAGCAGCCAGATAACTTCAAATATTTATTGACATCCTGGGTTTATTTTCTTTTACTAAAACTTGGATAATAAAATTTCCTGTACTGAAAAGAGTCAGCAGAATGCATCCCTGTGCCACTGTTTGTTTCTCCATATAGTTTATTGAGAGCGTAATGAAAACAAGTGGCACTCTGCAGAGTGGGACAGATGGGCTGACGCAGAGTTAATGAAGCTGGCCCGAGAAGACATTGTTGTCCCTGTTCCAGGCTGTGCCTGAGGCTCCTGAGGTTCTGCTGGAGATCGCTCGCTTCTGTGCCTAGACTGTATTTTTCTTTCAGGATTGCCGTTGTCAAAAGACAATTCAAATAATTCCTCCTTTTCTTCTGGTGGATTTCAGAGCTCCAGGGGAGCATCTGTCCATGCTAGTGATTTATTAATGTATTTGGATTTCAAGTTAGTGGCAGACATACTCTTAGCTACCGATATTCTGGATGTTGAACCCCACAATCCAAATTTCTTTCCCATCTGTGTTGTGTGGATGAACTCTTAGAAACACAATTGCACAGGGAGTGTTGTGGGAGACCCTTCTGGCCCCTCTCTGAGTAGCTACCACAGTATGGGCTGGGCTGCCCTCATCATCTATGTTTGTGCTTCCATACATCACATCTGCCCATGTATGCGCTGGGCTCTAATGAGAGCAGCCCTATACTTGCTTGGCCCAAGAAATTAAGGGCTTAGAAGAGTAAAATTAAACTTAGTGAGTAATAAAACACAAATCAGAATAAAACTGTCTTATTTATTTGATTGCCAGAAGGGTAAATACTGGGTTGAAGTAAAAGCAAAACTTAAGGAAGTAAAACTTAAGTTGGGGGAAGAGCTTAGCGTTTTATTTTGTGTAAATTATAAGCTCTTGGAGATGGCGGTAATCTTTTGTTTTGCACAGCACTTCCCATTAGATTGATGCCTAAATACTGTAAGAAGCTTTGAAGGCATACATAGTTCAAGTTCATTTTTTTTCATAAATATGTAAAAGTCTAATTGATTTTGCAATATGTGGTCATTAGCAAATAGAAAACAAGAAAAAAAAGCCTAAGTAAACACTGAAGTTGGTGCGTTATGTTGATAATCTGCATCACTCCTTTTGTTACAGGGCATGATTTATGGTTTATTTACACTTTCTTCTCCAGTTCCACTGTTTATTCTCTAACATGTATGAGGCAGAGTTGTCTTTGGATTGTAGCTTAATTGTCTAGTTTTTGGAGAAAATCCCCACACAGGTGTATGCATATTCTCCTTTTCCACTTTTGATTTGAAAAAAAAATATCTCTTGTTTTATTAGATTAAACCTGAAGTTTTATTTGTCAGTGGATAAAAAGTTACTTGTCTTTGAACAAAACAATTAATTATGTGTAATTGCTTCTGGAGGATGCAATAAGAACAGATGCTTGTTGTTGATATATGATTTGTATTCAGTGTTACTGAAACAGGAAAATCTGTTTTCTATAGTAGCAAGAATTTCACTACTATAATCCAATTGTTCTGATGTTTTATGGAAAACATGAAGATTTTTGTCTATGTACATTGTTCTCTTGAGACACAGGTATAGCAGGGGAGCAACCAGCTTTTATTGAATCATAGGATGGTTAGGGTTGGAAGGGACCTCAAAGATCATCTAGTTCCAACCCCCCTGCCATGGGCAGGGAAACCCTCCACTACACCAGGTTGCCCAAAGCCTCATCCAGCCTGGCCTTGAACACCTCCAGGGATGGGGCATCCACAACTTCTCTGGGCAACCTGTTCCAGTGCCTCATCACCCTCATCAGCAGCGAATGTTTTTCCTATTGTATGTCAGCGTCTCCACTGCACCCCAGCCGTGTCCCTTCCCTTCTCCCTCTCCAGCTCCTTAACCGTTAACTCTGGTCCCTTATTGCTTCCACTGGCTACTTCGCCTGCACAGAAGTGGCAATTACAGTCAATGAGGAAAGCAGGAGCAGTAAGGGGTGGAGCAGGGCAGGAGTTGGGCTCTATTTGTATACCATCTGCAGCAACGCACTCAGTGCTGATTGTAGTACATGTGCCAGAATAGCACGCCACAGCATTAGGGCAGTGGAAACATGAAACATTAGTGCAGGGTTGGGTGAGAAGTTGTGTAAGTTACCTACAGGTTGCACTGCTGTCCGTTACCTTTCTGTGAATGAAGCGGATTCTGGCTTCTAGGCCTGTCAGTGAATGGAATCTCAACCAATTGAAATGTACTTAACCCACCCCAAATTATTTAACAGTGCTTACTCGTTATATGTGCTTTTGATTTATATATAATCTTGATTAGTCTGCAAGAGTATTGAGCTTGTGTTCTTACCTATCCATTACATTAATGATATGTATTTTTTATCATTCAGGGAACACCAGTATTTGTTCACGCTGGACCTTTTGCTAACATTGCACATGGAAATTCTTCTGTTTTGGCAGATAAAATTGCCCTTAAACTAGTTGGAGAGAAAGGTTTTGTAGGTAAGTAATTATTTTGTTTATTAAATTATGGTTTGTTGGTAAGTTGGCAAAGAGTGATGTAAGTGAACAGATAAAATAGCAATGAAAGTTAAGAATGCTACTTCATTTTATGCTAATATTAATAATAATCTTAAATAATTTTAAAGTGAATGTGTAAAAAACCCAAAGCACTTCTTCTCTCCCCCTGCACTTTGTGTCAAGTGTTCCTGTCATCATTTTTGAGATTCCACAAGATGGCTGAACCAGTTAAATGACTGGATTGCATTGAACGAAATGTCCTGTAGTTCCTTGTATTAGTATTCATCTGACCTCTCCTGGTAAACGAACAGAAACTATTCCTTTTTTCTTGCTGAATTAGTTCTCTGCCAATTCAGCAAAGTCAGCCAAATCAGGGATCAGATATCCCTGAGCCAGTGCAGAGGAACAGAGGGAAGGTGGTAGAAGAAAGAGTAAGACTGCCTTGTTTTGGTGGCAGTGAGCCATTAGGTTGGTCCAGCTGCATTGTAAAACCTCACCATGAGGCCCTCATGTTCCTGTGAAAGCATGTGGGTGGGTGAACTCTTCTTGTATTAAGCATTCAGCCTGCACAAGCAACAATAGACACATAGAACTTACTGTTACAGTCGCAGGCAAAATAAACTTGGGGCTGAACAGTGAACTAGGTTTTATAAAAATTGTTGTGTGTGCTTAAACTTTAGAATTAGAAAAATGAAAGGAGTGTTGCTACTTTGCAATAGTAATGCCTTTGCACTGCTGCAGCCATTCTCTCCTGTGTCTTAAACACCCAGGTAGGCTTACATTAATCCTAAAATTGAACTTTGAGTGGAACAATGCTTTTGAGGAGGTGCAGTAATATGAAACACGAGGTTTCTTATGCTGACACCCTAAAATTAGCAGAGAGCATGTATATATATGCTTATGTCGTACCTACACATTGCTGTAAATTACATAAAGAGAACCAAATTACTTCAAAGTACTGTTTCTTTTTAAATTCACTGGTAATCATAGAAAGGATGGAGGAGTTGTTTACATTGTTATAGAATGTATATACTTTTTGTTATGATACAAATCAACCTATATATTTACAGATAGAGAATAGAAAGGTTTCTTATACAAAGTTGTTCAGTAGAGAACAAGAAGATAGATATCTTCTTACAGAAATCGTAAAAAGTAACAAAAATTAATACCAATAAAAAAAAGGATTGAAACCTGTTGTAGATCATACTGACTTTGAAAAAAAACCTAAAGATACATGTCACTTTGGTATTCTCTGAATAACGACAAAAAGATTGAACAGGTAGAGATTCTATTTATGTGTATTCTATTATCTTGAAGGCTTTCTTTTTAAAGAGACTACACATAGTGCTTGCTGGTGTATTAAATGCTGTCCTATCCTACCCTGCACAACTGAAGTCTGAAGTGACAGCTACAAAGTGTGCCCCAGTCCACGTTGAGGTCACGTCCATAGAGGCAGAGAGCTCAATGCCTCGTGAAGCTACCCAGCAAAGCAGTTAGCAAGAAACTCCACTTCATTATGCGCAGTGTGGCGTGTGGTGGTGCTCTGGACTGCCATTGAAACGCAGTGGGAAAGCTGATCCTGTAGTTAATTCAGACGTTAGGGGTGCAAGGCAGCTATGCTGCAATTCTGTAACTAGCTGCACAAGTTTAGTTGCTCACTCTTGCTAAAAGTAAAATTTCTCACTGCTGCATGTTTCTCTTTTGCCACTGTTCTGGAGCAGTTCATCCTTTCCTCGCATTGGATCTGGCACTCATCAGATTTGTGTATGAGTGATTGCAGTTCATGTTTTGCCATGTAGGTTAGTTGCATAAGCTCATGCAAATGAGTCCAAGAGGTGCTGGAAGTAGTGTAAGGTAAGCGGCAGAACTGCAAGACCGAGAGGCATTTTAGGGACCATGAGCTGTGAGATTGGCTCTCAGCCTTGTGCAGCTGCATCCACAGCAGGAACATAACAAATCTGTGATAGGGTATGCAATTAAATTAATTTCCTGTATAGTAGAATAAATATCTTAATGTATATGCTTATTCACTGAGATATATGTATAATATCTATAATGTTTGTATGTTTGTTATTTTATATTTTTTTATGTTGGATATTTTGTATATATATAATTATTTTATTTTTTACTTAAGCCATAGTCATTTTAAAGCAGAAGCTCCTGCTAAGCATGTAGGTAGTACTAAGGAGAACAGCATGGCCTGAACCACAGTTTCACAAATACTGATATTTTTTTATTTTCTGTCCTGGCTTAAGCAGCCTCCTTCCTCCAGCTGCTTATTTCCAGTCCTGTGCAACCCCTCACTTGCCAGCACACCTGTTTATAGAGCCATGTGATAAACTAAACCGGAGAGTTGGTCTTGGTTGCAAACAACTACAACAAAAAAAATCCCTTTCCTTCCCCTCACAGACAGTGGCTGGGCAAATGGTTATATGTGCGACAGGGAGATGAGATAATGCCACGTAAGATAGTGATTTTGCTGAAATAAATATTTATGATATTGTAGCCTCGTTTGGAGCTTTAAAGTGCCAGTAAAGCTACTGTGGATGCACTAGCTCATAGGACTGAGTCTGCATTGCCAGAGCAGCTAAGCCTGTCTCCTTTCTCAGCCTGTGCTCAACTGTTTTTGCATGACATCCCATCAGAAACCTATTGCCCTTTTTGTTGGCTTAGTTTTCTGCTGACTTAACACAGAAGCAGTTCAGCCCAGAGTCACAAAAACACCGGAGCTGATGCAGGGGTGGGTGAGTTGGGACAGCCAGCAGCAAAAAACCAATCTGTTGTGCAGATCCCACTGTTTGTGTGACCATGTGCCATGGCCAAGGCAAAAAAAAAAAATCCTCCCAGAATGTTCTTTTTAAATTTATTTTTAAAACTTACTTTCTCCTCTGGACTGCATTGCCCGTCTCTCTGCTTGCTCTGCAGCTGGAATTGCAACGTGCTGTGCCTCTTGAGTAGTGTCGGTTAACAACGGTGTAGACAGATTAGTTTAAAAAAGTCTAAACAAAGTTTAACTGTTGAGTCCTGTTGTGAACTCTCACTAATTGAAGGCATTCCCTGCTTCACTGTCAGGTATCCAAGTGAATCACAGGCCCTCATTAAGTTTGACATAGCCTAAGCCTTTTAGCTCAGCTCGTCCATTCTCTCTTCCCTGAGCCTTGTTGCTACTTACCAACAACTCAGTCTTTTTGCTGGAATTTTAGAATCATAGAATCATAGAATGGTTAGGGCTGGAAGGGACCTTCAAAGGTCATCTAGTCCAACCCCCCTGCAAGGAACAGGGATATCTCCAACTAGATCAGGTTGCTCAGGGCCTTGTCCAACCTGGCCTTGAACGTCTCCAGGGATGGAGCATCCACCACCTCTCTTGAGTTCAAGTTTTGCCACCGGTACAAGTTTTGCCACTGAACTTTAGTGCAATGTCTTGGCTAGCATGGGGTGGCTTGCACTTGTTTGTCTTCTCAGCCTTTTACTACTTTGGGCCTGTTTCCCTGCAAATTCCCCCCATCCTTGCTCTGATCAAGCATGGCCCACTGAGGACAACTGCGCAGCGCAGGCGGCCCCTGCACGGCAAGTGTCCCGTGCACTGCGGGGCAGCTGTGCCAATGGCCTGGGAAGTGTTCCCTGCAGCATGTTGAATGTGTGCCCATCTTCACAGTTGCTGTCGGATTTTTGCGGTCTCTCACACATCCCTCTATCCCCTCTGGTAGAAGCCTCAAGTCTGTTTCTGACATTTCATTTTCCTTGTGCATGAAAGGTTGCCTAAACTGGCCTGTTTAACCGATTCTACATCACTTGCTTTTAGTTGAACTTAATTGTTAAACAGCAAGGGCAGCTGACATCTCAGCAGTGGCAAGGAAAGGAGCTTGGTGTTTAGGCTGAGTCCTGTGCTATGACTGAATGGGGAAATGTATCTGTATTTAGGCAATTACTGCTTTGGGAGTTTTTTTGCTTTGTTTTGTGGGGTTAACCTCTTTCATTCCCTTTTTATTCTTCATCACTGTCCCATAGTGTAGGAACGTCAAACTCATGGGTAATCCACAGAAGCTGGTTAATGCTGAAGGCCACTCCTGTTGTAAATTGCAACAGAAGTTTTTACTGGCAGCCCTGAGGTTAAATTTGCCACTTCTGTAAAACTTTAATTTTGCACAAATTTCTCCTTGTGCTTGTGTTCGTATTTCAGGGTTCAGGGAGTGTATTCTGGTTTTCTGGAAGTTACCAGAAATTACCTCTGTGTCTCATCTTTCCTTTCTCTGTAGTTTCCCACCTTTACTTTGAGATGCAAAAAAAAAAAAATTAAACAGGTTTTTGGATGTGTAGGTTAGAGTGCTTGCCTTAAGCAAGCAAAGAATTGTTGTATTTGTTTCTCTGACAGCAGAAGTCCCACATCTGGACCAACACAATCTATGATGTATATGTAAAATGCTTGATTTTAACTGCAAAGATTACACTATTTATGGAGGCAAGTGTTCTTGATAATATTTTTCCACATAAGATGCTGCAGTATAGGAAAGAAACATTTCACAGAACGATTTTGGATGTTCTCAAACACGCGTGCGCACACATACTTCTCATGGACTTGGGAAATAGTCTATGGCTTCAACCACACTAACTGCTGCCAGTCACAAGTCCAGTCATAAGCACTGCATGTATGCAGAACGGAATATAAAGTCCTTGTCTTAGAAAGACTTGGTAGTTACTCAAGAGAGACAAGTGCCTACTTAGAGGCAGCTGGCAAGGCACAGGAAAATGTGCCTTTATCACAGTAGTATTGCCGTCCTGCTCACCCATCAGTTTTCTTTTTTTGTGATAGTTTTCAAGAGGGGAAAAATTTTCTTGGTGTGGTTTGCAAGTAGACGAATGGTGAGAGGTCGTGTAGGTTTCAGGAGGCATGTCTCACATCAGGGAGATCAGAATAAGAAGTGCCAAGAAGCATCAGCGAGATGGAATTTATTCTAGTTGCTAATGTCTCAATGTCTCACTAGGGACAAAGGTTTCTTCAGAGAGAGGTGCCTTGAATCGCACCCAGAAATGGAGGGGGCTGGACTACAGAACCCGTACTAACTTGTCACCTTTCAGGCATGCTGTGAGGGCTAAGTGTTTTGCAATCCTTGCTTACTTCTGTAAGCATGTATGCAGGCAGCCTTGCTAAGAAGGGAAAGGAGGTATCAATAAACCAAAAAAAAAGAACAGGGAAATTTTGGTAATTTTATCAACGCAGAATGCAGCTACTTACTCCTTGTGATGAATTTGGTGCTTGGCTCAGGAAGAGATAATAATGTCTGATGCTTAACACACTTAACATGGTCAGGGCTTCCTACATCACATCTCTCTGCCGCTGATTCCTCCTCCTGTGTTGGCTTAAAGCAACAAAATACCTGCTAAAACTCCACGTTCCTTTTCTGCATCAGTCAGATTGTCTCTTCATACTCTGTTAAGGTGAATAGAAAGGGTGACCTATTAGGTTTTTTAGCCAGTGAATGCAGACTGCCCAAGAGGTGTTTTGAAGACTTAAAGGACCAAAGATGAAGAGGAATGAGCTCTCCTGTGTCATATATGTCAGTGTTTCAGAAATTATTGCGATAAACAAGTCAGCAGATTGCCCCATCTCTTTAATCCCTTGAAGGTGTTTCAGCTGAGGAGAGGGGTTGTTGTAAATCAGAAAAAGAGTGAAGCATGAACATGTTTTTGGAAGCCTAAACCAAAGTCCTTCTGAAGTTTGTTTTTCAGGCTTGGACTATATGTTTGGCAGTTGCTTTCTTTCCTACTCCTAATAAGCACATCCCATTCAACACTGAGAGCATGCTGTGCTAGACATGGTTGAGTGTGACTCTGGCTTTCCTGGTGTTGTATCAGGTGACAAGAGAAGGGTTATTGCAAGCTGTTGGTGCCTTTCTTAAAAGTTCACTGTTTCTTTCTTTAGTTAGTACACTTCATGTAATTTGAAAGACTGTCACACATTTTAGTGGTATTTCACGTAGAAGCAGTAAATTTTTATAAGCTAAGTAATTGACTCTTTTTATTGTGCTAGTACTCTTGTTAGAATAAACTAATGATGCTAGCTGCTCTAACTATCTGTTTAGTACATACAAAGTTGTATTTCAAAGGGTATCCGTTTCACATACTCTCAGAGGAGACGTATAACAAGTTTATAAACCACCTTATGAAAATCGTATGTGTTTAATACACTAAGTGAATAATCTTCAATACATTTTTTTTAATGTCATAAGACACTTGAAACTATGTTCATAGTATTAGTATTTTTCTAAAAAAGGAAATAAAGCCCAAATACTTTGGCTAAACTTCTTTTGGCACCAGTGATACATATCATATTATTACATTTAAATGTCGAGTTCAAGGATTTCTTTTTAATTTTTTTTGTTGCTCGAAAGGGTTCCATGCGGTGACCCTCCAGAGAGCTCTAATTTTTAAGATTCTGTCGAATGTCTTTGTACCTTGTGTTATTTCATCTCTGACTTCTTCACTCCTTATTTTCACAAGAAACAAAATGTAATATGGTTATGTTCGAGTATTTTGCTCTTTGAACCGGTGTGGTTTTTTCTTGCTTTAAGTGTTAAAGCAAGGCTAAGGTTTCATGGTACAAGGTGGTTGACGGCATTATCAGTGTAGATGTTGCTGTCCTACTCTAAAACACGTGTGCTATAAATTAGATAAGGGATGTTAGAAACTTTACAGTGTTTTCTCTGATCCCATTCATAGTGCAGCTGCTCAAGCAGCTGTGCTTAGCACAACTGTGGCAGTGGGGTGTTGAGGAGGAAGGTAATACTGTGTTAGTATTGCTGCAAGGCTCTTAAAATCATGATATTACAAGGCACAGTGGTACCATGAACTCCGAAATAAGGTACTGTTCCTGCCAGAAGATCTGTGCACCTTTGCTGTTCTCTTGTTGAATGGTGATGCCATTCACATCCCAGGTGCCCTTTTTCTTTTTCTTCACATTTGCCAAGGTAAAAGTAAATTACATTTCTTTCATGTGTTGTAAAATGGAAACAAGAAATCGTCTCCTCTTCCCCTTTCCTTTTAAAATCTTAGCAAATTTTCTTACCAGTAAGCTGGAAAGTCTTCAGAGACGAGATGCCATGCAATGCATTTTCCTTCACTGACAGGAAGTCAAAGTTCCTGAAAGCTGAGCTCACTTACTGCCTTGTCACAAATAATCTGGGTGCAAATCATGCATCCCTTGCTTATGGATTGCTGCCACTGTAAGTCAGGTGACAATGATTTAAATTACTTTCTATTGCAGAAAATGCTTAAAACAGTCTTGAAAGAATTTATGAATTATTGTGCCAAATGAGAATCCAAACTTTTCTTACATCTTTGTGTGCTCAGAGTCCTTGAGAAAGTTCTGAGTGACACCATGTTTTCACTGCAGATGTTTAAACTTTTTCCTCTGGCAGTTCTGATCTTTAGCACACATTGCAAAATAAAGCTTTTCAGAAAGAAGCTTGGGTTGAAGAGAGCTGTCCTGAATGGTTTTGTGTGTCAGGAAGCATTCTGGCATTGACCTTGGTATCATATGTCACTGCATTTTAAACTTGAATTAATTTGGGAGCTTGTAAATTATGCAATGCTAAACTCAAAACTGAAAGTTGATATTGATCGTGAGCTATTGAATTATGTCTAACTAATATTATACTCATCATAAAAAAGTGCTATTTTGCCCAATAAGGAGAGGTGATGCTATTTTGCAGAGAAAAGCTCCCAAATTATGGACTGTCTTGTAGTAAGATTTTTACCTTCTTCTCTTTAAAGAAAAAATAAATCTACAAAGTGTTAGAAATTCACTTGACATTCCCTCACTACAAAATGTATTTGTAAATGTGTGTTCCCAAATCTGTTGTTGCTATCCAGAATGATGAGGGCTGATTTACAGGAATAAAAGAACATGTAATTTGCTCTTGCTCTGTAATACTGTGTTCCAGCTTAGTCTTCTCTTTCTCAGGTGATAATTTTTATGCTGTGTTACTAAACAAGCACAACTTTTCTAATCTTTTATAAGTAGTGCTAAGCTTGCCATTCCTATAACACAGCCAATCTGCTTTTCTAGTTTCTGCATCTGTTACAGTATTCACTTTCTTCAACATGGGTGCATACACAGAGCTCTGCAAAGTCACTCTTACCTTGCTGGTGTTTATCTTCAGATCAATCACTTTTTTTTTTTTTTTTCTTTAACCTAATTTTCTGTACATCACTGATTCTGTGATTGGCTTAATACTGCTAAGTTCCCAGGCTCTTCTCTGATGTTTGCAAGTATGAAGTTCCCAAATTGTAGGTCAGATTTTTGTCATTAATCTCCAATGGCAATGCCTGTTCGCTAATAAGTTTCAGTTTCTCTTCATTTCTTCCTAAATACCACAGCAGCTTTTTTCCTGTGGGATATCCTAGTTCCTCTGTTCCTCTTCATGTTGGCAATGCTTTCAAACTTAGGCATCACCAATAAACTCCATCGGTGTTCCTCAGTCTTTCTGCTGAGGTTGTTCAGCAAATAGTAAATGAGAGCCCTCAGGCTGGTCCTGTCTCCTGTCCCACAGTTCTCCTATCATGGCTGCCTATTCTCTCTCTTAATCATGTAATCATCTTTTTTTTTTTTTTTCTAGCCTTGCTAACCCATTCCTATGTATTACTGTAACAGGTTTTTCTCCTGAAGGCTACATTGATGAGATGTTGTCACATTTTCATTACTGGAGAAAGATTTGTGTCTGGCATAGCCTGCCTCTGGTAGACAAAGGTTATATTTCTTACTTATCTCAAGGTTTTTTAAATAATTATTTTCTTAAAAATCCGTTTGAAAACCATTAAGCCTATAGTCACTCAGATTTCCCCTCGCCTCCTCTTACATTACTTAAATACAAGTTTTGATACTTTTCAGATACAAGGCACCAAGAGAAAAGGAACTTATTTAAAGTGCTGGTACAAGCTTTATGGGTATTTTTTCCAACAGGATTTTGAAATTTCTGGTTTATTCTTTAAGAGTAGTACATTCAGCTCTTGTGTATTTTGGTTTTTTAATTCCATCTTTAATATATTATGATGACCTCACTTTATTAGCTTCTACTTTTTAATTTGTGTGGCTGAAGACACTTGCAATTTGTTTTAATTTCCTTGGCAGGCTTTGACACTCATTCTGTAGTGTAGCAACTCCGTCTGTCTTTTCCTTTATTTTAGAGCTTGTATAATTAATAGCTAGGTATCTTCTGCTCAAAAAGGCCACCCTGCAGGATAACAAAACTCTGTATTTGACTGCCTTTCCTCCTAATCACCAGGAGTTATCACTGTTCTCAGAGACCAGGCATTTTGATTGGTACATTTAGAGGAGTTTCAATTCAATGGTGATTTCAGTGTGAGGAAAGCATTTTAAAATGTAACAATGACATGATAGAAAATAATGAAGGTATAGCGTGGCCCTGCATGGTTGTTTTCAAGTTTTTTCAAAACTTTACTGGCAGATGGATGCTGCTGTGTGCCTCACTGGCAAAGGAATTAGATGGCTTTCTCACAGACTAAGTAAGAGCTGTGGAGTGGCACGTGTGTGTGTCGGTCGTGTGCTGAATGAAGTGTCACACTGTAACCGAACGGGGGGGTCAGAAGCAAACAGCGAACTGGCCCTTTATACTGTATTTGAGAAAGCCAGGCTTTGTTCTCTTCATATGGGTTTTCAGAGTAGAAGGGAAATGTGGTGAGATAGTGTTTGGGTTGCAATTGTATGCCTGGGGGATTTGCCGTGATGACGATGGGGAGGCAGGAAAGGTGATGTGAATGTTCCGGATGGATGGTTCCTGAGGAGCTGGTGTCTTAAGGAGACCTGTCCTTTGTCCTCTTTCTTGCCCAGTAAAAGACGATGAGACAGAGCTGCTGAGTCCATTGTTTGTCACCAGCAGTGCATGTTCTCTGATCGGGAACTCCTGATCTTGTGGCTGAGGCACTGTAGTGAATGTCAGGAGGCATATGTCTTGTTACCACCTCCACCCATGACTTGCTTCGTGGCCTTAAGCAAGTTATTTCAGCCTCCATGCCTACATATGTAGTCTCATTCTTCCCAATCTGTTTATTCACTTTGTGAACTTTCTTAGGGGCAAGAACTGTTTCACCATAGCAAATGGGGAGATGCCAAACACTACAGTAAGAGGAACTTTAAGGTAACAGGGCTTTTGTAGAGCCATGGCAGCTGCCAGTACTTAAACATGCGTCAGGAATTCACTGACAAGCTGACATGGTATTTTAATGCTCTGTATGCTGACCTCTTCTTGCAACGTGTTAGAGCTTAGCACAGCTCTTTCCTCTGTCAATGACATTCATAAATTAAAAGTATGGAGTGTACAACTGTTAAGGACTATCCATTATTCTCGGTCTCAGGACAGATATCCAGAGGTAAAAATAGATAGGAAAGATCTGTCATTTGTTCAGAAAGCAAAGGCACTGCCCAGTTCCTGATAAATAAAATACCGTTCTACTGAGTAGAAACTGATGATATTGCAACTTATGTCTTATTTATTTTCCCTTCCCTCCCCAAGTTAGCAGTCTTACCTAGTTTTAAAACTCCCAGCTCATAAGAAGCAAATAAGAAGTTCTGTTTGTTCTTTTTGTTACCTACTGGTTATATTGCTTTTATTTATAAAAAGAAAAGAACCAGAGGTTAAAAAAATGCAAACAGTGAAACAATATATATGCTAGGAACTTCTCTCAATTCATCACTTGGCAAAGGAAATAAAAGCAGGCTTTCTAGCTAGCAGCGTTACTTTTGTTTAGGGCTATTTGGCAGAAAATCCATCATTCTGTCTCCATTTGTGAGTATTTCATGTTGACTTACATCCTTTAGCAAGGGTCAGCAGGGCAGAGTACGCATAAAGAGTTTAAGTCCCATTTCAAAGACTGAATTTTAATTTTAGTGGATGGTTTATATTTAATATCATTTGAAAATGAAAGCTCTTTATTAGATTTTTTTGTTTGCTTTACTGGCTTTTTGATACAGAAATCTAATGTTCTTTTCAGGGACTACTTGCATAAGAATTAGGTTTCTTCAGACATTTCCGTCATGTTGGAGAAATTGTCTTTTGCAGTTTATTTTCTGAGTCATTGTTCTGGTTCTGCAAGCAGGAGTGCTTTGTTTTCTGAAAGCTTTTCTAGTTAAAATTGTTAATAATGTACAGATATGGAGGGGGCAATGTTTGTTTATATATGTATTTAATTTGTGAACTGTTGACATAAATCTTCAAGGCTCCAGAGAAGTCAATACAAATGTGAAATTTGTAAGGACCTAAATACGTGTATTTCCATTTTTGATTGTGGCAATTATAGTTGACAGAGTTTTAATATAGTCTAGTACAAGTTTACATTTAGCAGAGTTGATTTTCTATTTTCTGCTGATATTCCATAATCACATTCATGCTGAGCACTCAGTTAATAGGCATTTCAGGGAGAATTGTTCAAAGCTACATTGTCGTCTTTGGGATCAGAACTCCCGAATGTTTTCTTGTTGTTCCGTGCTACCCTCTCTACCAGCCCAACTGATATAATGTCATGGATTGGGGAAAAGGTTAAGGTATGGCTTTAGATGTTCTTGGAAGACAAACACACGTATAGAGGGTTCCAAGAATTATATTTAGAGGTGGTTTGTTTTGCCTTATAAATTTTATGAAGTACTTTACGATAAGAAAATATAAAAGAAAAATGCCGTGATTTCTCAGGAAGTATGCCGACTTCAAATTTTTGAGTTTTTTAAATTTTCAAACAACAGACTATATGTGTTATTCTATGCTGGGAATTTCTAAATAATTTTAACAAAGAATAGTTATTCTCTCTGAAAACAGAAATTGAGTTTGCTTACATATCTGATCTTATGACCTGGTGGGATTAGCTTTAACGAAAAATATTGAGAATTCATGACTAAGGATATAAATATGTTTCTAAGCCATTTCTAAACATGTTAATTAGATTGCAAATAATACTAGGTTATGTATGGCCAGTATGATTTGTTAATGGGAAGTGTTGCTTTGGCAAATAGCCAAAATGCTTTTGAAGGTCAGATGTTGACAGTATTTGAAAGTGTTCGGAGGCTCTTCTCTGATTATATAAAATAATGCATTAAAAGAAAAGATTAATATCCTAAATGGTCTATCGGGGTCAGTTTGCTGCTCTGACCTTGTAATTTAATTTTTACAGTTTTATATAACTGCTGTGTAATTAATTTGATTTGATTGAGAAAACAGATTAGATTCAAATACAATGAGAGAAAGCATGAGTTACAACTATTTTTAAATTTTGGGTGGCCTATTTGTGTTTTATATGGTGGGTCTTTTTGTTGGTCCCTTTATCCTTGATTTGCTCTGCTGACAGCTTGATTGAAGCTGACGATCTCAAACTCTTCAACTTTGCACTGCAGTAATAAGGCACGTGCTTGTAATGTAGCTTCAACTCAGCCCCAACTGCAAGATCTGAGTGGGAATGAATCTTCAGGGACAGAGCAGATGCTTTACATGCATGAAGATGCTGCATGTATCTGCTGCCTCCATCTACTGCATCTCAAACAGAGCTCCCAAGAGGCTGAGTAACAGCTTCATAAATCAAGGGTTGCAGGTTCAGCTTTTCCTGCAGCCAATTAGGGATTCAGTGTACAGGTCAGGGTCCGTCGCTGCGCTAGAATTGAAAAAGCACAAAAATGCGAGGGAGGGCCAAGGACAAAAGAGTAGCTGAGATAACAAGATGATGAGTGATTATGAAGAGGAAATGAAAAAAGAAAGAATAATTTATAATCTTTTAGTAAAGGAAGATCCACTAATAATGTAAAAGTATTTCAAAAATGGTAATGAGTAGTTTGCAATGGCAATTTTATTGCCTTGGTTATGGAGAAATTCACAATGAGCATTGAAGGATTGGCTTAGCAATTGAAAGGATTTGGCTTGTAAAATAACAGAATTGTGGTTTGGTTTGATTTTGGTTTTGATTGTGTTCTTAATTGGGAAATCCATGTAGGAAAATCCTTCTCCATGTGGGATTTGTTGGTGTGTGACCTTAATGCCTTCACTCTCCTCAGTTTGTAATTTTTTCTGTAAGATAGATTGCACAGATGCACACACATATGGTTCAACAGACACAGTTACTTTCCACAGCAATTTTAACCAGCTGAGTCCTTTTTCCCCATCCAGAAATTATAGGAAAAACAGTAAATACATATTAATAAGTTTTACACAAGCCATCTATCTTAAACTTTGATTAGAGGTTCAAATACTGGTCTTGTACAGGGTTTTTTTTTAGTGTAGGTAATTACAACCAAGCTAACGCTGATCTGCAAAGCATATTGGAGGGCTTACACTTGAAAAGCTTCCACGATGTCCAAAGTTGCTCCTGCTGCATTTCTTCATACATGTGGCTATTTCACAAAGTCTGTGCAGCACAGTCTGCTTTACTCCTCTGTTTCTTTTACTGTCATCTGCTCTTCTGTGGCTTATGCTGCGTGTTCTCACTACTAGGCATTTTTTTTCCCATCTCCTAAAATACTACTAACAGTATCTGATGCTTTCTCTCTATGGAAAGTCATTGTGTGTGTTGATATCTTAAATTCTGTATGTGTTTGAAACATGTATTGCACTCTTTTTAAAATTTCGACCAGCAAAGAGCTCTCAGGATGGTCTTGTAGAGAAATTTACAGCCTTTGCATCAGGTGTTTCACTGGGCCATTTTTTTTATCAAGAAAAAGTGCTAGTGCAGTGGGATACTCTTCTTCCTGAGCGTACGTAAGAGGAGACATCCTTTTCCATGAATTTCGAAAACATGACTCTGGTTTTGTCAAAAATAGTGTTGTTGGTGTCCCCTCCCAGGCCAATGATGAAGGGAAGGCATTCTGTCTCCTAGCAAAGACTCAGTGGAATGAAAGAATACCAGAACCTGTTCCGCCTCCTAGGAGGAGGTTTTGTTACATGTGTACACTGAAAAGATAGTGCCTAAGTCATGGGCAAAATCATTATTGTAGTAAGCAAGCGCTCCCCAGGATTTGAGAAGGGCAGAGTGGGGAATACTTCTCGAAACGTGTGCCTCCGTAAAGTGTCTGGGGAGTTTTAACAAGGCGACAGCCCAAGGCAAATAGTTGCATGCATTATGGGGTAGGCTTAGGCTGCAGTGATTGATGACTCCGTGCCTGCCATGCCTCGGGTGATCACGCCAAGTGACAGGAGCATTGATCATCCTGATTCAGTGGTGGCTCTTTGTTGTGTGGCATCCACCACCGCCTCGAGTGACACCACTCTCCCGCAGTCCAGGCACTGCACAGGCGCTTTTGTTTTGTGATGAGAACAAGGAGGTGTGCATGTGGCCAGCAAGATGATTTCCTGGCCTTGCCTTCTCTCACAGCCATGCCCATCCGAAGGCATGCAGAGTGCATGAACACCCACAGCCCAGCCTGTGGTGGTGGTCAGTTAAATGGATTTTGTCTCCAAGTTGTGATAATCTGTGAGGGTACCTTGTATGGCTGCAAAAAAATATATTTTTGTCATTCACTACCTTAATCATTGCTCACCACTTGATTGTATTTCTATTGCTGCTTAGAAAATACGTCATCTTCCAGGGCATATGCTGAAGTGGTGTTCTATTTCAAGAATAGGAACCTTTGCGTCCTCTCCTTTTTCATGGATCAGTGCAGTATTGGTGCTAAGGCGGATGTTACTTCATGGCCAGTTGATGAAATGGGTAGAACTTTTCCAGAGAAGAGATCTTCAGGCTCTCTACCTGCATCTTGAAGTCAGTGTTTTCCAGGTGCTCATAACATGACTTCTCAAAGCATGTTCAAAGTCCATTTTCTGTAGCTCTTCCAAGGGGAGTAGGAGGAGCTAAAACCTGAGAGCTCAACAGAGAACAGCTTCAGTTTGATGGAAGGTGTATTTGTCACAGGAGCTTCAGCCAACCGGATCTTTTAAAACTGAAAGTAAATGCAAGTCTGGTAGCGAGATACCCAGAGAGAAACATGCTTTAGGTGTGATGAAATTTATTTTAAGCACTTGGGGTAATACTGGGGGTACCATAAGTTAATATACTCCTTGCAGCTGGGGAATTGTAGAACAGCTTTAAGTAAAGATCCGTCAGTGCTGCTGTTAATTATTCTTTCCATGCAATTCCAAATAAGAAAGTGGTGAGGTTTTAATTTTGTAATTACCAGAAGGCTAATAATTCTTTGCCAAAGGCCATGATGGTCTCTTAAGTATGAGATAACGTAATTGCCTTATTCCTGTGCCATTAATTGTGCTCCATTTTAAAAACGTGGTCATCTGTCTTATGACCAAATGATACTCTGTTACCTCAAAGGAAACGTGCTATGAATGGTAAAAGGATGCAACCTACAATTTACAGTTCTTTTGTTTGAATTTCTGTAGTTAATATTGTAACAGAGGAGGTTAGAAAGGGAAAATATATATATTTGGTTAGTGTATTCAGCTATGCATTACAGTTCATGTCAGGGGCCAACACTTAGTGCATGAGTTATGGGTCTTTACATGACTATAGGATGCAGGAGTTAAGAGAACGTGGCTGTAAAACCCAGCAGGCTTAGCAGATGGATTCCAAGAAACACGTAGCCTGTGAAGCCACGTACAGCTCACTTTGTTTCTATTAGAATTAATTGTTCGTGGTGTGTAAGACGTCTTCAGGCTTTTAATCTCTAGTAGTAAATCTAAATAGTGAGCTGCAAGATGATGTTGAATTTTACATTCGAAATATCAGAGTATGGTTTGACAAGGTGGCTAGAGATGAATTAACAGTTTGCTACTGTTGAAATGCGTCTCTCTTCCTTCCCCTGATTCTGCTTGTCTGCTTTTGCTGCTTGTTTGAACATGTTCAGACACTTGTCTGGTCTCACTTAGGCTGATTCAAATCTAACCCAGTGGAAAAAAATATCTTTTTTTTTGTTCTGTGTTTTTCTGTTTGTTTTCTGGATAGCAAATTCCAACAGTTTACCTTCCAATTAGATGAGTGCCAATGCATATGGAAAGTCTGGGCAGCAGGGAGGGAGGGAGGAGGGGAGAAAGGTGAAAGAATTAGGAGGGAACAGGAATTCTGCAAGGCAGGGTGCTCATTTGATTCTGCTACAGTGTAAAAACCATGCCCTAAATTGGTGCTTTGTAGGTAGGAATCACTGCAGTTGCCATTTCTGTATATTTTCAAGAGGGGGAAGCAAGCAAAGCTGTGGAGATGTGCCGAGCATGCTTTCTGTCACACAGTGCCACTCCTGTCAGCTCCTAGAGTTTTTAGTTTGATTCCTGCCTTGAGTTTCAAATCCAACATATGCAGCATACATATATATAAGTAGGCCTGTAAAACCCACAAAAAGGAATCATATCCTTAAATTGTAAGCCAGTCAAGATTTAAGAGTTATCTTCAGCTGTCTGCCTTGTAGTAAATAAAGTGAACTTTTTGCCATTTTTTTACTTATATAGTCTGGGAATAATCTGTATGAGGCATTGTGCCTCTTCATTTGTTTAATGTCTGGAATGCTCTTGGAAAGTTAACAGCAATTGGTATTTAAAGTGAATAACTGTGAGATATTACACTGTAACCTTTAGTTTCTCATATAAAGCTGCTCTGCATTTTAATGGTAAAATTCATCAGTTATGGAAAAAGAAATGTTTCTGAGCAAAAGTTTGAAACAGCTTGTTACATAGCCCCAAGGGAATCGGTGCTTGGATGAAGTGTGTTCCTGGGAGCTGAGCTCCTCATGCAGCCTTGGCTGCCAGAAGACAGTGCAGTCAGCTGAGACCTGAGATTTGTCCACTGTAGACAAGTCTCCTTTGGAGGAAGGCGGCATGAATTGAACAGCTACTGTCATGGGGTATGATGGCAGGGTTCTTGAATGTAAATCTTTGTTTTCAGCTGGCGTGGTTTGTTTGTATGGAGAAGATTAAAATTTCCAGGAGATTTTTTTTTTTTCCTCCAAATAAATTTATATTAGGAAGAGGTCTCAAGTGCTAGAGCTTGAGTATTAGGGCTCGGAGGGTACACCAGTGGAACCAGAAACCAGGCGTTTATAGCATTTTTCTCTATGGGTGCCCCTGCAGGTGGTCAGCTCTCTGCCTACGTTTGGAGAGACTTCCACACAGAGTCTCAGGTAAATAGTAATCTTCTTATAATCTGCTTTCATAGAATCACAGAATGGTTTGGGTTGGAAGGGATCTTAAAGATCATCTAGTTCCAAACCCCTTGCCATGGGCAGGGACACCTTATACTAGATCAGGTTGCTCTAAGCCTCATTCAGCCTGGTCTTGAACATTACCAGGGATGGGGCATCCACAACTTTTCTAGGCAACCTGTTCCAGTGCCTCACCACCCTCAGAGTGAATAAGTTCTTTAAATCTAATCTAAATCTACTCTCTTTCAGTTTAAATCCATTGCTCCTTGTCCTATCACTACACACTCTTGTAAAAAGTCCCTCTCCGGCATTCTTGAACGTGAGGTTACTCCTATCTATCTGTAGAGGAACTCATCCACTTGGTCTTCCTGGTCAGGTGGCCTGTAGCAGACCTCCGCTATAATGTTACCTGTCCCTTCCCTCCCTATAATCCTGACCCATAAGCTCTCGGTTGGCTCTTCATCCATCCCCAGGCAGTGCTTCATGCGCTCCAGCTGGTCTTTGACATAGAGGGTGACACCTCCTCCTCATCTCCCCTGCCTGTTCTTGCTAAAGAGCCTGTATCCTCCCATTCCAACACTCCAGTCTTAGGATTCATCCCACCATGCCTCCGTGATGCCAGTAAGATCATAACACTGCAGGCGTGGATACATGACTAACTCTTCTTTATTCCTCATGCTCCATACACTTGCATAGAGGTGTTTAAGTTGAGCCCGGGAGGAAACTGTCTTCCTGGCCAGAGTGGCTGGAATTTCTTTCTGCTGCACTTCAGGTGCTCTCAGCTTGTCACAGGCAAGCTTGATATTATCCCCCTCCTTCTTCAAGTCTAGTTTAAAGCCCTGTTAGTGAGCCTTGCTAGCTCGTGAGCAAAGAATTTCTGAGAATAAAGTTTAGTTTGCTCAGGATTTCTTGGGGGAAAAAAAACTATTAATAGCTGTTAAAAGTGTGATCCTTTTGGCTTAAGAAGCCAGGACTGCTGTATAGGCTGGCTCAGTCAAAAGTGTGAACTGGTGGTCAACAGTCAGAAACCTCCGGTCCCCATAGCTCTGCAGGACACATGCTGCCCTGACATCTTTCTTTAGCAAAGGGTGAAAAGTACCTGTTACCTCCAATGAGGAGGTAAAAACTTCGATAACCAATGCAAACTATTTTCTTCGTGCCATGAAAAATGTTCAGCCATAATATAAGCATGTGTAGTTTTTTGCTGGACTTTGTGTCTGGCGGTGGTAGCAGTGACTGCCTGTGTTGCATGCCATCTGAGAATGCATCAGAAGAAAAATGAACAGGAAAACTCCCTCTATTCACAGATGAGGGAGGGGGGAAGAAAGAAAAAGAAAAAAAGTATCTGTTACATTCCAAAATCAGTCATAATAATGGAAGTTCACATCAGATAGATTGCCAGAGTCAGAACGGACAAACATCTGGTTTATTCATCCCTAGCTATACTAACAAAAATATGATATCCTGTTAGATAAATCACTGATCATCCTAGTTTATCTTGGCAGTTGTGTACCTTGGTATTTTTCACTTAAACAAGAACGTATCCATACTTTACAGCTAGCTTGCCTCCAGCTCCAGGTTCACAGTTGATGTGCTTCTGTGACTTTGAACTCTTCCTTTCCTGAGTTTACCAGCAGACAGCTGCACCAGAACAGATATGTTTACATGTTGGGAGTAAATGGCAGCTTGCAGCTCAGAGTTTCCATTTCCTTTTACATTGTTCAGGAATCCAGGCTCACAATTTGTGTCCTAAAGCTTCCCTCATGTGCGCATCTGACTTGGCCCTTTATAGTACAAATGTTTCATTTTTGACATTGATTTGTTGATAGAAAGGGCTGACTGGGGAGAAGCTACTTTCACTAGAAATTGCCCTCAGTTTACATGAAGTTCAATTGTGGCTGAAGTGTCCTGAAAAAAAATGTCTAAACATCACTTTCTGCAAGGCTTTTAAGCAGTATGTAAATGTGAGGCTAATGTGGAACCACTTTATGCCGCTATAGCATGATAGATGTGGTTTTAGCTGGAGAAAAATTACATTTTGTATTAAGCATGACGATGAAATCTGATTAGCTGCTTAAACCCGGACACTGACTATTTAAGCTATTGTCATGCGTAGGTGATAAAATATTCCCAGATGTGCTTGGCAAGGCAGTAATTCCATGAAGAGGTTATGGTAATTATAAACAAGAAACAAAACCATCAGAGTGATTTGTTCGTTTGCTTGAACCCTGAAGTGGAATTAGAGACTTCAGTGAAGAGTATCAATTGTTCTGACTTTACACAGCTCGACAGACTTCTCATCCTTGCTATTGCCTAATTCCATGTTAATGAGCTTTTCCTTCCCCTTTTGTACGTAATTTGGGTATTTTGGGTTCTCGCTCTGAATAAAAACTACGGTTTATTGGTTATTTTGGTAGCTGAACCAAGTGAAATAGATGTTATGTAAATGACCTGTAGAAAAACCTATAGTAGTTGTTTGTTGTGTTTTGCCTACTGTTGTTCTGAAACAAAATTCTCCAGTTACCCCGGTCTGTTAGAATAAGCCTAGCTTTTGGTCACCCTCACATGGATCTTTTATGAGAAGAAATTATTTCAACTTATTGGAGCGTTTTGATGCAGTTTGCTTCTGATATATGTCTGTATATTAATTGCTAGATTTGACCTATAGCCCACTATTACAAGTAAATTAATGGTAGTGCACTGCTGGTGCATGAAATTTTAATTTTTAATCTTTGTTCTAATGTTCCTTGTTATACTTGGGCTGTAAAATTGAAGCATAAAATCAAAAGCACAGTATTTGTAGAATTAGGTTTTGCACTTTATATTAGACGATGCAGTGAGACAGTCCCAAGAGCTGTACTCAATGAAAATTACACCCAGAAAATAATCTTTTAGTACCTGTCTGGATCACTTGGCAGTGCAAGAAGAGGATTCGGAATGCAAAGCAATGCCTAGGACTGTAAAATCCCTCATCTGGGTTGACGTATGTTGCCTGTGTTCTCAGGCTGGAAGTGCAAATACCTACCTATATGTTTTCTATGAGCTCGCTGAAGGCAAATAGTTTACCTCTTTACTTTCATTAGAACTGCCATGTTTGTGGGGAGGAAATCAAAGCAAGCAGTTAACATCATGCTGGCATCATCACATCTATTACAAACCCCCTGCCTGCTTGCAAGGCAGCAGCCCAGGTAGCAGGAGTTCACGGGGCCGGGAAATGGCCACTTGGCAGGGGACAGGATGAAGAGGCTTTCCGGGAGAGAAGGTGAATCGGGGCAAAGACTCTGGGTAGGCAGGTAGGAGGAGTTGCCTCATAAGCTTTCCTTCAGGTGAGATGCAGCAGACCACATCTGCTTGGATAGATGGTTGTTCCCAAAATCTTCCTCAGTTCACCTGTGATCTGTGATTGCCTTCTGTTGACAAAGCATGTATCAGAAATGATAAGCGAAATAAGTGAACCCATGCATTACTTTAAATTTCTGTTGTTACATTTAAAGTGATTAACTGTTTTATCTCATTATCTCTAAATGTAGACTAGCTTGAAACTTCCTATTTAAATCTGTATTTGTTTTTCATTGACGCTTTCATTTGAAAGCAGGAAACAATCTGAAAGTAATAGTATTAAGTGTTTCAGCACAAAGATTTTAAAATATAATAGCTTGGCATCTCACTCTGTCACTTTTCCTCGGAGGAAATAAACCGGAGTTAGTAACTTTCATCCAGCCAGCTTTTCTACTACATCCTGTTTCCTTCCGCACTCTGGAGAAAGCACTGAACGTTCCTCTCCCTTTCCTCTGCTTCAAATGAAGAAATCCCTTTCTTCATGTTGTAGCACTCACTCTTGACATTCTTTTAACTTTTCAAGTGTCAATATTGGGTTGTTTAGGCAAATGTGCATTTTTTCCCTCCATATCAAAGGAAAACATTACAAAGAATAGAGGAATATGCACAGCTGCCCAAATAAGTGCCCATGCACAGCTTTCCTGGGCGTTCGCCCTGGCTGCTTAGACTGCCTGAAGGGTGTCGAGCACCTCCCCAAAGCCCTGAAGTGCTATATATGCTGTTGCTGTGCTTGCTGGGAGGCTGAAATCTGCTTCTCTCACTGAAAGGTAGACTTGCAATCCCACTTTCTCTAGGGAAAACTGACCCTTGAAAAGACTTGGCATGAAAAGAATTAACTCCCTGGAAACTTTGTTTGGAAACGTTAGGAGACTGCTGTGTGTATGCGCTGGCAATCTCCGTAAGAGACAAATTATTTTCCCACCCTCTCAAGTACTTGGTAGTTTATCTATTGTTTATATTAAAGATTGATCGTGGTTATATATTCCTGACTCAGAGTTCTCATTAATCACACTGTGCCACATAAGAGACTAGAGAAGAAGAATGGAGGTTACTGGAAAGTAGACATGTGATCCCTGGCTCTGCTTTCAATATAACTTATCCTGGCATAAGCTTTGTTCCTGTGAATTATTGTGTTTGTGTAAACCTCTTTTTTTGGGGGGAGTGGGGAGGGGGATGGATTTTGGATTTTTTTTGTTTCCATGTTTGTTATGGCTGTTTTCTCAGGGCTATTCAGAAGAAGATGATATACTTATTAAAATGATTTGGGAGAATGTTAATCATGACACTTGACATCTTGCTATTTCAAGAGGTCCCTGCTCCCCCCTGCATGCCCACCCCCTAGTTTGCTAGCTCTTGCTTCCTCCCCCAGCCCCAGCCCCCATTTCCTCACCCTGAGCAGAGCCACACAGGCAATTGTTTCAGCCTGTGCAAAACGAAGGGGTGGAAAAAGACTGGTGAGATGAGGACAAACTCACAAAGGCTGGGACTTCCTAAAGCGCATTGGCTGCCAACAGATAGTCTCCCACAGCAGCAGAGCTGATCTGTACCTCCTCCTCCTTGACCCTGCTGAAGGATTCCAGCTCCAAAATGTTCGATCAGCCGTTTGTAGCCTCCTTCTAAGCATAAGGGTTAAAACTGCTGGCAAGAGGGAGAGAAAGAAAAGGGAATTTACTCATTTTTGCAAGCTGATTGAGGTTACAGGGACACCTAGCCAGCCGTGCTTGGAGTCAGGTCCAGGAGCCTCTGGAGCAAGCTGTTCTCTCATCCTGGCTTTGTCCTTTCGCATCTTCCTGAGACACTCATTAATCCCAACTCTTCATTGTATTCTGGTGGGAAATAGTTATATCAGCAAATGTTCAACCAACAGGAAATTTAAGCCCTTGAATTTTTGAATTGCTATGTGCTTGTGCTTGTCTAATAAAAAATTATTTGAATTTTAAAAGAGGCAATTGAAATAATTGATATTTGACAAATCAGAGCAAATTAGCTCTGAAAAGACTGACATCATTTAATAGAGATTATCTTCTCTTTTATTTGTAGTTCTGCTAAAAATATTTTGCCAGGCATATCTTAATTTTGCACATATTTTTGCCCTCAGTCACATTAAATTAACGTCTGACTTGTTTGGTGCAAAGTCGCGTTTAAGACAGTTTAAATTCACTGTTTAAGAGTATCATCGACACGGAGACATGACTGTAAATTCTGGTTTGTGTTTATAATTAAACATCTGCTCCACAAAGGCAAGAGATGATTAGAAGTTCTGCAAACCTAGGAGAATTTAGGTCCATTAATTATGATGAAAGCACATCTTCAGTGAAATCAAGGGAGGAGGAATAATGTAGGGAAGTCTTAGATCTGTAAGAATTTTAAACATTTTAAATAAGTATAATTATACAAAAATAGCTATTTTAGAGGACTAGAAGTTTTTCAAAGACTTTGATTCCAACCGATCTGGATTGCTTGTGGGTTTTTTCCCCATGTGACTATTTTTGATGACATATTGTACATATCAAGAATAAGAGAATTTATTTCTGAGCTGGGAATAGTTTTTTAATCAGACTCAGTTATGTAAATAGACCTCTATTTGAAAGTTCATTCAAGACTGAGTACTGGTGTAAAATTAAGTGCACTATATGCTGAAGTAGACGTATCCCCCCAGTGTTTAACCAAAAGCATGGTTTATGTGTGGTTTTGTTTTGTTTTTTTAATGTTTAACAGTAACTGAAGCTGGCTTTGGTGCTGACATTGGGATGGAGAAATTCTTCAACATCAAATGCAGAGCCTCTGGCTTGGTTCCCAGTGTGGTTGTACTTGTTGCTACAGTGAGGGCTTTGAAGATGCATGGAGGTGGGCCAAATGTAAGTTTTTGCACCTTTCTTGGAAAATAAACTTGTTGCTAATATTTGAAATAAATAAAATATCTTGGTTTAAGAAATATTGGGGATAGCTTATGGGACGGTATTCAGATATCCCTCCTGAGTTACCTCAATATACAGATGTTGCCTCCAAAGGTATATGCAGGAATGGAAAGATACAAATGAAAGAAGAGGAATGAAAGAGCTCTGAAGAAGTACTAAATCTTGCTGAGGGAAGGAAGTTTGTTTGCATGAAAGAAAAGCTACAATATGTCTATATATTCTTTTCCCTGCCTTTTGAAATAGCATTTGTTAGTGCACTGAAGTAGTTGCAGGCTGGGAAAGTTGGCAGCTGAGAAGGAATGAGAAGAGTTTGAGTTGCAGTATGTGAGCAGAAGCAAGGAACACTGTTAGTGAAGGTTTTGAAATTTCTTTCACTGCAATAATGGGAACCCCTTCTGTTCATTTAATCTGCTTAGGTTAATTATCTCAGGGATGCTAAGGCAACTGATAAAATTGTGCAAGTGTTTTCTCAGTGTACCAAAAGTCACTCGTATCATTTTTTAGTTTTTAAGCCACAAAGAGACTTGTACAGATTACTGATTGTAGAAGTACTCCTCAGTCATACAGTCAGATCGGACTCTGCTAGCCAAGCAGACAGGCACTTAACTCCGACAAAATCTGCCCAGCAGCATGTGAGTGAGTGATGCTGCCAGGGAAACAGTCTCACTGGGTGAAAATACCAGAGCTGTTTCCACAGCCACAAAATTTTGGAATGCATGGTCTCCCTTACAGCTAATCATCTCTCAGAGCTAAAGCTGAGCTGTTCTTTTTCAGTCTTTCAAGTTGACATAATTATATAACTTTCTATCATTTTAGTCCACTTCTAACGCAAGTTTTCTTTCTTTTTAATGATACTTCTCCATGCATATCAAGGCAGGTATATTGTCACGTGTGTTATCATTCAATCTAGCAAAAATAGGACTTAAATATGTCTTAATAACTATCTCTGTATCTGTGTGATCTGTGTCTTTAGAAGAATAAAGCTTTCGTTTGTTCACATAATGCATCATGTAGAGTAGATGTACATGTAGACATGCAGAGTACCAGATACTTTTACTGGGAGATTAACTATAAAATGGACCAAGATCGATGCTTGAGACAAAAGAGACTAAGTCCATTGCCTGGGATCAATTATGTGATCCTTGAAGACTCAATATAGTATCCTGGTGATACTCTTTGTACACCTTTGTGCTTTCCAGCAAAGTAAATTACTTGCATGCAGTTCCTTGCCACTGTCAGTAATCACAGGACACCCAAAAATGATGTTCCTCTGCTAGTCATCTATGTTACTGTTATTCCTTCAGCCAGCTGTTGGAGCTTGCTGTCTGTCATGTTTGCACTGCTGGTGCATTGTTAAGCATGTAGAATGGGATCCAATTATCTCCTCTCTAATAAATCTTTTACATCTAGTTACTGAGTCTTGCTACCCAAATACAATAGGAGGTGTTGCTGTTCTCCATTTACCAGTGTAATTTGGAATAAAACGGCAGCTGCAGTCAAGCTATGATGTTGTGTGCAATGTATGTGCTGACTGGCAGTATAGAAAATAAGCAAAAGTGTGCTTCTGACCATTTAGGATTATGACAAGTGTCAATCTGTGATGATTTTGTTTATTATTCCAGGTAACTGCTGGTGCCCCCTTGAAGAAAGAATACACAGAAGAGGTAAGAGGAACTATTATAAAACTTTAGGAGAAGTTTTTGTTTAAAGGGACAAAATCGTGTAGTATAATGGAGAATTAGAACTTCTCATTCCTCTGGCTGAGTAGTGTGCAGCCTCAGGCTTGACAATAGCATGCTCTAATGCTGACATTCAGTGAACACCTTTAATAGCCTTAGCCAACGAGTAAAGCCATCTCATCTTCTCCCAGCCACTTGGTGTTATCCCTCTTTGTTACTGTGTGTGTGACTGCATGGTCGATTATACTGAGGTTATGAGCTAGCTGAAAAATAACTTTTTTTCAGTAGTTTTTCTAGGACCACTAACTTTTCAGACTGATCAGCTCTTCATTCCAGTCCATCATACAGGCATTTATGGCAGCACAAGAGCAGAGTGATGCAGGGGTCAAAGACACTCCCTGAAATTAATGATAGCTTAACCTGTTCAGGTTTAATCTGTTTGTGCTTCACGTCTGGTGTTGGATGTCACTCTTCAAACAAGAGTGGATTTTACAGGTTTGTTTTCTTTGTCTCTGCCGTAGACAAATTCTGGTCTTCTGGTTTTATCAGGCTAAGGATATGTGTGTTGTTGCAGTTAAGTCAAGGCTTACAAAGTGTGAGGTAGAAGAGTAAATAAGGAAATGCAGTAATGTGCTTTTATCTGAGATATATATGTATGTATAGATTAGACTGTGCATCTAACACATCTGTATGTCAAACCCCACCCCGCTACTGTAGTTTGCTTACTGTAGTTCACTTAAAAATTTAGAGAACAAGAGACTAACAGCCCTTTCACAATCGTTACAGGCTACCAGCTATCAGCTGCGCTGTTTTCTTGTGTCCCAGAAAAGAGCAATGCATTCATGTACAAATTTTAGACACTGCTTGGTTGCTTAAATATGTATGTTGCTTATTAATTGAAATAAGAATTAATAAGATAAGTGCCAAAATATTTTGTCTGGAAGCACTTTACTTGCCTGCAGCTGTCATGATCAGCACTGTTTATGTTCAGCTTCATTTATGGAAAATTCTTTGACTGGAGAAGACTTGATGTATCTTACCGTTTCCATTAATTTTTATTTAATTGCACAGAACCTCCAGCTGGTAGCTGATGGCTGTTGTAATCTACAGAAACAGATTCAAATTACTCAGCTCTTTGGAGTTCCTGTAGTGGTTGCTCTAAATGTCTTCAAGTAAGTCTATTTTTTCGTTACTCTTGTGAGTAAATCCATGGTCAAATTTCACACTTAGTTTTTAAATTAATCAGTTTTGGCATGAAGAAAAGCTATTAAAGAACTTCCTTATTTCATCATGAATATGAAGACCTTTAAATCCTTGGCTTGTTCTTAAGGTTTTAAACCCCCAAAAATAGTATATACTGTTTGGAAATATTAATCTTCCGTATTAATCAGCTATAACAATTACAAAAAGTGTTCTTGAAACATGTAAATCCATATGCTGTGTATAAATGCATTATGTATATGGCACAATTTATATATAGACTTGCTTTACAACTGCTGATGGTGGAATAAGGCTAAATATATAAAGTTATAAAGGAGAACTAATTAAACAAAATAATGAAATGGAACTGTTTGGTTGGCAGAACTGACTCTCCTGCTGAGGTTGATCTGGTGTGTAAGATTGCGAAGCAATCTGGTGCATTCGATGCTGTACCCTGCAATCACTGGTCAGCTGGTGGCAGAGGAGCAGTAGAATTAGCTCAAGCTGTGGAAAAGGCAGCCAATCAGAAAAACAGTTTCAAATATCTCTACAGCTTGGAGGTAAGATTTTTTGAAATTTTTATATTTTTTTAATGAATGCCTACTGCATTAGTGTTGGATTTAAAACAAGAACAACATTGCAACAAAGCTATCTAACGTACTTGGAAAGGGGCTTGACTTGGCTTGGAATCACAAAAGCTGGAGAGACCAAACAGTCTGTGGCTTGTCTAATCAGAGGAGCAGTATACTTGCTGGTAATGCTTGTTATTTAGTGCATTGAATGATGTTTCTGATACTTTCTTGTTTCACACAGAAGTATATCTGTGGGTGGAACATTCACAAATTCTTGTGGGAGACTTCTTCACAAAGACCTCACAGTCATGATATTTATTCTGACAATCAGCTAACATGAAGTCTAGTTACTGTCTCAGTCATGGGTATCGCTCTAAGTTGTGGCTCCCTGAAGCACCCACTCTGTATGAGAAGAATGTTAGAGGTAGCGTGTGCACACTCACGCTGCATGGCTGCCCAGGCAGACAGGTCGGTGCACAGAGAAAGCACTGCCTTTATCAGCACCCACTTACACACCCACAGCCCTCAGATGAATATGGAGAGCCCAGGCAGCCCAGTCCTGTTCCTCTTCTGCTGATCAGGATTGGAGTCTGGTAGTGCGATATGACACACATGATATATGGGTCACTGCTGCTGTTGACTTTAGATCGTCCGTCTCTCCAGGAGCAGACCCCAATGTCCCTGTCCTGCTCCAGTTGTTGGCATCAGGGGCTATGAGCCCCTGAGGTTCACAGCTCACTCTGTCTGCTGATGCACAGACCTCTCCTCCTGCTCTCTAGTGTTCATACATGTACATCTAGAGCAGAGAGTACACCCACACAGAGGATAGTCAGCAATCAGATTTAATGAGGACTGTTGTGCTCAAGCACAGAGCTCAATCAGACAGCTACTGACCAAACACCTTTACACTCAACTGACCCCTTCTTCCCTCCTTTTTTTCCCACACTTACTCCTCTTCACTTGATTACTCCTTGATTACTCCCTTTCCCCATCTTTGGTTTTTCCTCTAAACATATCCTAACTATTTTTAAACATTCCCACAATCCACTTCAAAAATCCGTAAGTCATAAGTTTTACACGGTACCAAAATGCTCTTCTTCCTACATCCCATAATGAGTCCTGTGCTGCTGTAGGCAATTGCCCCCTTTTGTTTGCAAAGTTTTCTGTTTAAAGAGTTTCCTCATGACTCACCTCTGTGTGTTTCACACCAAGGACAATGGTCTCATCCTTCCCCTTAGATGGTCTTAGGATACAGCCAATTCAGGGTGCTCTAATTTTCACTGATTAGATTTTTCCACTGATTGCATTACTAGGTTCCTCTGCCTATCGTTGTTCCTCTGATCCTTGCTTGAGCTTTGTGTTTAATTTGCTTAGCTGTTAGTCAGATAGCCTAACAAAGGATAGTGTGGTCCAAGTTTCAATCCTTTGTCTGCCAGAGATGGTGACTCTTTTTCCATGTCTTGGAGACTTTGTTCTTGCAGCGTCTGCAAGGTAACATTGCAACATCACGAGCTCTCAAGGGGAGCAGCTTGCAAGGAAGGGCTGCTTGGGCCCCCAAAAGCACTATGCCAGAGTAGCACCGTGCAGGCAGAACATTTAGGAGGGACATACTGCCGAGAAGGTTATACAAATGATTCCTTGGGACCTTCCTGACTATCCAAATGCGGATGGGTTAAAGTTTGGGCAGCAAAATAGACTTCTCTGGCACCGAGGAAGCCCTTGTCAAATTTCAGATCCTGTATCCCAATGCTACTTAATTTCTTTAGAAAATGTTTGAGTGCTGTTTTTAACAGCAGAACCTCAGCTTCATTCTTTTAAATGTCTTAAAGTTCCTGGTTTGAATCTTCTCGCCAGAAAAAAAGTTCAACCTGAGGCAGATATGCCCTACTGTTGTCTTTCACTTTCTCCTCCCTGATATGTACCTCGTACCTGTTGCACCCATTTTATTTCTTCTTTCCACCTCCCCCTCTGTTTTCCCATATGTCAGCAATCTAGCCAACTCCTATTAGTATTAACCACTGCCTTCACAGAATAGATGGAAATACCTTGGGAATATGTGCTGCAGCTTCTATTCAGGGCGTTTTGCCCACGGAACATTTTTACAGCCAAGCGATGGACACTGTATCTGGCTTTCTGAGTTTTTTTCTAATGAGATGCTCTGGAAACCAAGGATATAATTTTATGGGTTTTGCCTAATGGGAAAAAAAAATCTTTCAGAAATACGTGTAATAGTTTTCCCCATAGGACACTTGTGTTACAGAGATAGCACATTAGTGTTTGACAAGTCCCATATTCAAGCTCGTATGTTACTATACTCTATGTAGCTTACAATCTTGTGGTATGAATGAGGAGAAAGGATTGTTAGGGCTGGACTCTGCCTCTATGAAGGACGAAAATGAGATTGTTTTCTACTTTAATGTCTTTTGCAGGCACATCTTTTGGGCTGTGTCACATAAGCAGCATGATCTTAAGCACAAAGGGAATGAATCAACTTAATATCCTGTAACTTAACACAAGTATTATAAGCCTCAAAAATATGTTGAAGGGATTTTATAAAAACATATAAAGATTTTTAAATACTGTAGAAAAGTAAATTCAGGCCAACAAAAACAGTAAAGTGTAAAGTTCAGGCTTCCGTTTCATTCTTACTGTGCAAGGGATGGGGACTGAAGCAGTTGGAAGTGGAAGACTGAAACAGCAGTGCTGTCACTTGTACGGTGTGGTAGGTCATTTGGTCACTGGGCCTAGAGGGACATGAAGAAAAGCCACCTCTTCCAAATGAGCCTGCCTAGATACTAATTAAGGTCGTAATAGGATTTTTTGATGTAGCAGTTTTGAGGACTGAGTTCTACAGCTCAAGAGGGTAGCTATGACAGAAAATCAAGAAAGAGAAGAGATAGTAAGATGGGATTTAGACAGATGATTTGCCTCTGTCATTGCGCCTACAGGGAATGTAAGTGAAAGGATGTAGTTCCATCCCTTGTCTTTCCAGTAACTGCTGGATTTGTCCAGTTAGTTGAATACTTTGAAGTCCTGGTTGCCTCGTGTTTGATGGGATTTCCTGCGGTAGTGTTTATTTTTTTCTTTTCTTTCCCCATTGCAACATGGGAGGGGGAAAATATTCTGCATAAAACTACTACCGCTTCATTCATATCTCTGTCTTTTTGGTATTAGTCTAATCTTCACTTTACTCCATGTCTCCATCCCTTTGATGTCTACGCATCTTATTTTTTTCAATCTGTAAAACTTCATCAGAATTTAATTCCAAAATCAGCTATAAGTAGAACAACTTCCAGAAGCACAGACCACTGTAGCCATAATAGATTCATTCAACATTTTGATGTTTTGTTAGAAAGCATTAGTCTGGGAATTTAAGAACAAAACCCCTATGGCTGAAACTGGTTTAGATCCTTTTTTACTAGTTAGACCAAAGTTTGCAGCAAACTCTATTATTTGTATACAGTCAGGCATCTAATTATAGGGTAGTCCAGGTCAGCTGGGCTCTCTTTGGGTTTTTTCCAAATGACATGCATCTCTGCAGTGCTTTATGTAATTTCCAAATGTGTACCTGGAAACAAAGACTTCCCTGAAAAGTGTTTACAAATGTGTATAATATGAGAGGAACAAGAAAGTCTTTTCTAGATCTGTCAAATACTGGTAAAAAGTTGAGGATCGGCAATTTTTTTTGTGAATCTTGAGGTATGTTTATATATTTATACCATCTTGTCCAGTGATACCTAAGCATGTGCTGAATGAGTGATTTTAGACAGTGGACGCAACACAGTTTCAGGACTTGGGCTCAGCTAAGTGGTCCTGCTGATTATCATAGCAAGCTACGCCAATTACAAGACTGTGCTAATGTAGCTAAATTCCTTGAAGTATCTCATTGTGTTTGAACTTCCTCAGGTGTCCCAGCATGACAGTGTTCTGTAGTCCCACTCTATTTATTTCTCTAAGCAAAAAACCTTTTGTTTTTATTCTGGTAGCTGATGCTTGTACTTTTTTTTTTTTTTAAATACTTCTTGATTCCAGCAAGGGTTTGTTTGACATTTGGTGTTAGATGAACGCATATTTTTCAAGAGTTGAAATGAGAACAGAGTAAGCTTCAAGCATATTTTGAGGGCAGTGCAAAGAATAGCTGCATGTATGATTTTGGGAGTGCATAGGTGTGCCAGTGTCATTTCACGAATTAAGTACAAGAAGTGACCTCTGACAAGTAACCTCAGCGCTGTTGTCACTTTAGAAGTATAAGGAAAGGACATAAACAGATACGGTGTACCATGCAATGCTTACAGTATTAGGAATTGCATGGAGGGGAAGGTTCAGGAGGAAGGATGAGTTTTTATATGATGGGATCCAGAATTTATAACATAGTTTAGAAGATTATTGGCAGTAGTTTTAATAAATACTATAGTAGTGTGTGGTTTTAATATGGATTTTTGCCCCTCCTGCACACTAACCTCTTATTTTACTGTTGAATTGGTTTCTTGCCAAGTATTTCTCTTTAGTGTTTGGAGATGGGTTTGTTTTAAAGGCCTCCTGAACTCTCTATGAAATAATATGTGGGGTTTTTTTTAATATATATTCTTGCTACATATGGAAAATATCAAAATGTCAACTCTCTTATCACTGTTGACTTCCTTTCTGGGTTCACTTTTCCTGAAGTATGGGTCTTTAAGTTGCAGCAGAAAGCTATTACTCAAAATAAAGTTGACTGACCCATTAAAACTAAGTTTAGATAAGTAGAGGGAGTATAGGAGAGGATAGAAACATGCGCATCCCATTCCCAAATTTCTCTGGCTTCAGTGCCTGTTCTTGGCAGGAGGGAAGCTGTATTCCCCACTAATGCATGCCTGGTGAGAAACCTGCCTTCTTTCACTATCCTGGTCTCCTCTCTTCTCCTGTAGTGCACTCTCCCTTGACTTACAGTGCCTGAATGAAGGCAGACACTAGTTTTTCAAGAGGTAAATTGCCCCTTCCTGCAAGGCAGCTGGAGCACAGTGTGCTCTTTTATCTCACTCCAGGAGATAAAAGAGAGGAGGACAGGCATATGGCATGAGGCAGGATCAGCATATCTGACCAGTCAGTGAGTCCCTTTAAAGGACTGACATGGTAACCTGACAGATATAATGGAAGAGTCTCAAATCACTGATTTATGCTGCATTGGAAAACTAAATTGAAGAGTGTAGCGGTCACAAAAGGGAGGGAGGAGAGGGGTTGTTCCAGTCTTCCAAGTTTGTCAGATGACACCTATTTTCGACAGAGCTCTGCCTTTAGGTAATATCATGACAAATGAAAATACTTCCAGGTTGTACTGTGGAAGCTGATTACACAAATATTTTGGCAGAGTGCAGCGAATTGCCTGGCCAGCCTGCTGAACAAAGGAGAGCTTTCTCAGCTTGGGGCCATCCACTGGGAATGAGGTAGAGCAGCAGCACTTCTCAGGGAGACATTCAGGCTGTTAGTAGCCTCAGCACTGCTGTTTTTCTTCCCTTGCTGGGAGCATAATGATAACTTGGGCAAATCTGGATCATCTGAGACCACAGTTTCGACTGCCCGTGCCTCTGTTATGTCATGGCAGTATAGTGTGGGCTGCCACTCGGCTCATTTCTTCCAGTCTTAGCTTCAGCTGTCAGAGATGATCGGTCACTCAGCGATGTCTAAGGGTAGCATCGAACAAGAGAAAACTCTGCCAGCAGTGGTTCTCTGTGTGTTATCTTCTCTTCCATCTGCTGCTCGTGGTCCCCAATAACAAGAATGAGCTGTGAGTAATGAAGGAGGGAAGAGACCAGTCAGTGGAAGAGAAGGCTCCCTGGTGTGTGTACCAGGAAAAGGGGAGTGGCTCAAAGAGGAAGGCAGAGTCAAGAAGGGCTCATGGGGCCTGGGTTTGAGGACACTAACTTCCAGGGGAATGCCCTAAGTTAGAGTGCTTTTCTTCATTTGTAAACTGGTCATCTTTTCAATCCTAGTGTGATTGAATAGAAGTGAGGGGATGGTGTCAGTCAGGGGTGTTTTCTGTTTTCTCCAGTAATACCATGAAAGCCATCCATCGTGTATCTGCTGTCACATCAGCCCAACACACCTCTGTTTTTTTACCTAGGTGACAAATAACTTCTGTGTTGTTCTTTATACAGCACAGTCATGTATGGACCCAATGGAAGGTGCTTAAGCACTACTGGAGTAGGAATAAATAAAATCGTGTCTGCTCCTTACTGAAACGTTTCCCAATAAATTATATAGATAATTTCTCATCTTGAAATGCAGGCTGTGCTGCCCTCCAGGGTTTGCTAGTCTTTAAACTATTTCCCCCTACCCTACTGCTAGTAAGCCATCTAGGAATGAAGCCACACTAAAGAGGAATTCCGCAGGGCTGTACTGGCCTCTCCTCCCACTCCCATCAAAGAGATTTCAGTGGGATCTGGACACTGCTTTCACTGAATTTGATGTTCTAGGGTTGGAAGCTATCTTTCTTCCACTCCATCTCTTTTTCGTGGGTGTAGGCTCTTGACGGCACTGCACTTTTGCGTTTGTTTTCATTATTTTCCTATTCTTTGCATGAATCAATTTTCTTAGGCACAGCTGGAGTTTCAAAGTTGGGGAAATGGAAAATAAATCTCTAAGGCCACAGGCTTAGGTGTTGATTCACAAACTGTTTAACTTGACTGAATATGCTCTTCTGTAAATTAAAAAACAAACTCTTCTCCTGTGCCAACAAAAGCAGAAGAGTGCTAAAGACTTGGGAATCCTTTTGTCAGCCACAGATTTTCTGGAACCAGAATATACAGATACTTTAATAAATGTGGTTTTATTTTATCCAGAGGAAAAGCTAGGAGTCCGAATGTGCAGAGTCAGCTATTGTTTTAGCACTGCACTTTGTCACCTCACGCAGCACCTTCAGCCATACTCCCATCATATGTTTTCCTTTGGCAACCTTCCCAAGAAGAATGAGTGATGTCTGCATACTGTTTCATTTAGCCGACCAACGATTCTCTGTTATTGCTTTCAGCAAAAACATAAGTTAAAATTTTAAAAGAAAAATGCCACTGCTTTGAATTTTAAACTATTTTAAGAATTTCTGTTAAAATACAAGCATCTTAGCAACAATAAACCCAGATGTTCTTGATCTCATAATTAAACTAGTGATCTCATAATTAAAATAGGCAGTGAGACTAAAGTGAATGTTTAAAGAACTTGAAGTATTAAATGTGTAAGTTACAAGTGAATAGTGCTTTTATATATTCTCTGGTTAAACGCATGTTTTTCAGCAGAATCTGAAGTTTTCTCAGAGAATAAAGTACTTTTAAATATTTATGCTGTATAACTATGAAGAGATCCTTTCAGACAGTGCTGCACTGACAGGCATCCACTTCAGATATTCAATTTAAGCTAGATAATACCAGTGCTTCTCATAGCAGTGTGGCTTTTCTGCAACCTAGTGAATGAAGACTGACAAAAAACTAACTGCTGTTCGCTCTGGCTTTTTGGAGACGTTTTCTGTTGGACATTGTTTTGATGAGAAAGGTAGGGGCAATGTTTAAAAGCAGAAGGATGTAAAAAGGAAAGGATCAGGGGTTGTCTTCAGCAGTCTCAGGGTTTGGCTATGGAGGTTAAAAAGATTAACTCCTTCCTCCAGTAGCCAAAGATCTTAAAGTCAGGTGTCCAGATTAGGATGCCAAAGATGGGAATCCTGAGCACAGTCCCAAATCAGGTTCCTGTTAATCTGCATGTCTTGTTTCATGTGATACTGACTTTTGGTGTTAGATGAACGCATATTTTTCAAGAGTTGAAATGAGAACAGAGTAAGCTTCAAGCATTTTTTGAGGGCAGTGCAAAGAATAGCTGCATGTATGATTTTGGGAGTGCATAGGTGTGCCAGTGTCATTTCACGGATCAAGTACAAGAAGTGACCTCTGACAAGTAACCTCAGCGCTGTTGTCACTTTAGAAGTATAAGGAAAGGACATAAACAGATACGGTGTACCATGCAATGCTTACAGTATTAGGAATTGCATGGAGGGGAAGGTTCAGGAGGAAGGATGAGTTTTTATATGATGGGATCCAGAACTTATAACATAGTTTAGAAGATTATTGGTAGTAGATTTAATAAATACTATAGTAGTGTGTGTCTTTAAACTGGAGAGACATGGAATTGATGGATGGACCACTTGGTGGATAAGGAATTGGCTGGATGGTCGAACTCAGAGTTGTGGTCAACGGTTCAATGTCCAAGTGGAGGCCAGTGACGAGTGGTGTTCCTCAAGGGTCAGTACTGGGACCAGTATTATTTAACAACTTTGTTGGCAACATGGACAGTGGGATCGAGTGCACCCTCAGCAAGTTTGCAGATGACACCAAGTTGTGTGGTGGTGTGGACACGGTGAAGGGAAGGGATGCCATCCAGAGGAACCTTGACAGGCTGCAGAGGTGGGCCTGTGAGAACCTCATGAAGTTCAACAAGGCCAAGTGCAAGGTCCTGCACATGGGTCAGGGCAATCCCATGCACAAGTACAGGCTGGGCGGAGAATGGATTGAGAGCAGCCCTGAGGAAAAGGACTTGGGAGTGCTGGTGGATGAGAAGCTCAACATGAGCCGGCGATGTGCGCTGGCAGCCCAGAAAGCCAACCATATCCTGGACTGTATCAAAAGAAGCCTGGCCAGCAGGTCGAGGGAGGTGATTCTGCCCCTCTACTCAGCTCTCGTGAGACCCCACCTGGAATACTGTGTTCAGCTCTGGAGTCCCCAACACAAGAAGGACATGGAGCTGCTGGAGCGGGTCCAGAGGAGGGCCATGAAGATGATCCGAGGGCTGGAGCACCTCTGCTATGAAGACAGGCTGAGAGAGTTGGGGCTGTTCAGCCTGGAGAAGAGAAGGCTCCGGGGTCATAGCAGCCTTCCAGTACTTAAAGGGGGCCTACAGGAAAGCTGGACAGGGACTTTTTACAAGGACGTGTAGTGATAGGACAAGGGGCAATGGATTTAAGCTGAAAGAGGGTAGATTTAGATTGGATATAAGGAAGAAATTTTTCACTCAGAGGGTGGTGAGGCAGTGGAACAGGTTGCCCAGAGAAGCTGTAGATGCCCCATCCCTGGAAGTGTTCAAGGCCAGGTTGGATGAGGCTTTGGGCAACCTGGTGTAGTAGAGGGTTTCCCTGCCCATGGCAGGGGCGTTGGAACTAGATGATCTTTGAGGTCCCTTCCAACCCTAACCATTCTATGATTCTATGACTGATTTCAGGGAATCCCAGCCCAAACTACGTGTCTTTGCCTTAACTCACTGTTTCTGCTGGTATGTTTCAGTGAACAGTTTTGAACATTTGAGCAATTCTTTCTGTAGAGAGCATTTAAGCCATCTTTGTCTCGCTGCTTTATTCTGGCTTTGCCTTTATGGTAAACTGGCTGCGTGAACCGATCTGGGTTATAATAGCTTTTTTTTCCCCTGGGTTATGTTTTAGCCTGGATCACTTTCTCTGGTATGTGCAGCTGCACAAACAGTGGTGCAACCCTCTCAGTTGCACGGGCACATGGGTGAGTGTGAGCAGCAGAGGAAGGGGAGGATGAAGGAGGGTCTGTTGAAGCTGGTGTGCTGTCCATGGAAATCCTCATCAAGCCCGATGTGGAAAAATGATAATCTGCGGTCTGCTGTTATAGCTGAAGGAAATGTGAGGAAAGTCTAGCAGAAATGAAATACTATTAAATTACGTTTTGGTAAAAACCTTGCTGTTTATAGTATTGGAAGAAAGAAGATTGTGTAATAAACAACGTTAATTTGTGCTAAGATCACATCTTGTGAAGGGGATGGCCTGGAAGTAGCAGTATGGCTGAGTGATAACATTGCTGTGATTTCATCTTGGATGATCAATTCAGTCTCGGGAATGACAGTCTCTCCTCTTTATTAGTGTTGATTTCTTGATTTAATCATTCTCAATCAAGTAATGAAATGTGCAACTACACAGATACTGTTTTTGTGAAAGCAGTTTGTGGACTTTTGCTGTAGCACTTGTGCTTTAGCCAAGGAGATAATCTGGTTTATGGTGTGGGTGCTTGGCAGCGTCAAAAAACATGTGTGTTTGTGCTTGCCTCAGAAGAAGCATATGGCTTTGGTAGCTCTGAATGTGTGAAATGCACATTGAATCTCTGGCAAGGCTGGGGAGATTGGTTGTTCCTCAGAGAGACACCAAAGCTACTTAACTGTCAGCAGATATTCCTACTGTGTGGCCCTGTCGCACCTTCTCATGTTCAGTATAAATTTACATTGAGTGTTTCACGCTATCATTTTCTCAAGAAGCTAAAACTGAATTTGGAATGAGTTCTTGGAAGCTGCCATAATCCTTCAGCATTAGTACTAATACATAGTTGCATATTTATAAAATTCGATTTTTGTCTAAATCCATACTATCTGTTGTGTATCTGTCACCGGTTCTCTGCTTAAACGTACTTGTGAAACATTCACAACCTTACATAACGGAAATCAGAAGAGGAGCAGCTTTTATTGCTGATCCTAAATCTTTTGTGCTTTTGATGCTTTCATTGTCTGCTCATTTTATAAATATAATTATCGCCATAGCTGTCCAGATAGCAGAGGTCCTGTGGAACCAAGTTGCTGTTCACAAATGTGCATCGACACATATTATGCGGACAGGACCTTTCATCAACACTGTTTTATTGAGGGTCTCAAACAGTTGCATTGGCTCAGCTGAGGGTGCTGCTTTGTACTTTGTGAGTGAGAATGAGCAACTGGTTCAGGAATATCCTAGGCCATTGTAGAAAATTCTTGGACAAAAAAATGAGAGAGATACGAAATGACTTCTTTTTCCTAAGTGCCTAGGGTATGTGGTTTCTGCTGGCAGATATTTGACCAAAGTGTTTAAGGTACAAATAGGTAGCTCACAAGGGTTTTTAGAGGAGTCAAATATAAGCTGGAGCAAAAATCCCTTAATGATTTAGGTACTTAGTGCAATACGTCTCTGTTTTTCAGCCTGTTTGGATTCAGCTAAGCATTTTTCCATACGATATATGTATGGTGGATCCCTGTACCCGTCAGTGGGACTATTTCCATAGTGAGATAATCAACAGTTGTGTTGAAAACCTAAAGCTAAGCTTGCCCTTAAAGACCAGATAAGAAAATTCAGGATTTTTCCTACAAGTGTCTTGTAAACATCCAGGTTTCTGCTATGGCAAATGTGTAAAATGTCTCTTGAATTACTAGATCTTCTTTTCTGATAAATACCATGATGTTATTTTCAACCAAAATTAGTTTGTATTTCTCATGTGAAATGCCAGATGGCTTTTCTCTGGAAAATACTCTTTAAGTTAAATTAAAACAAAATTTCCCAGCAATATTACTTGATAACTGAAATACAGGAAACTTTTTAACTTGAAAGCTGCTACACTGTGATTCTAAATAGATAATCTCTTATAAAATCCCACTAAATGCTAAGAAACAGGTGGATCCTTATCATGGTGTAGTGTACTCCTTTCCCTCCTCCTGAAACTTCAGGAAGGAAGTGTGTCAGAGTGTGCACATGCGTGGGCTGTTAATATGTGTAGAGCATCTGTGCCTCCCTGCTGGTTTCCATTGGAATTGGGCTCAGGCAGGACTCATCTGCCTGTGTTGTGAGATTAAACAGGCACAAACTCTCCTCTGACACCGTGCACGTTGCCTCTCCTGTTTGTATGCACGTGCCTTGCAGAAATGTGTGATGGTCTAAGAAAACCACTTTTGTTTGCCATTCAAACCTGCAACCGCTTCCTCACTGGTGATTCCGCTGAGGTTGCATTTGCAAAATTTGGCATGTTGGTACTGGCCTGAAAAGTATCTGAAATTCTAGTTCAAAAAAACGAATCAAAACCAAAACCATAAATCCATAGGGATACAGTTTGGCTGTCCAGCTCGGACTCGGTCATGCAAGATATTGTGCACATCTCAGGAGGAGCAGAATGCCACCGCTGTCATTAGAGCAGGCTGCTCTGAGGTTAGCCAGAGCCCTGCTAGGTTTCATTGGAAACTACTGCTGTGGTCGCTGGAAGGGGGCTGAGGGCCTAGTAATTATGCTGCCATCGAATTAGTTTGAAATATTTTGACACAAATGCAAGTTGCATCTAAATGAACGTCTCCATCTCAATGAATTTACGGAGGTTTAAGCAGAAAGCTGTTAGTATTAACATTGGCCTACTGACAACGGGGAGTGGAATTCCTTTTGCCTTTGCTTTTGCTGTTGCTGTTAGTCCTTGACTTCGAGCAAATAACACCCAAAAGACAAGTTAATAGACATATTTTGCGTTTCTTCCACTTGGTTCAAAACTGCTGTGGGTATGAATGTATTTAATAATCAACCTGAAAGACGTGGTTTTGATGGATGGACCACTCGGTGGATAGGGAATTGGCTGGATGGTCGCACTCAAAGAGTTGTGGTCAACGGTTCAACGTCCACGTGGAGGCCAGTGGCGAGTGGTGTTCCTCAAGGGTCAGTACTGGGACCAGTGCTATTTAACATCTTTGTTGGAGACATGGACAGTGGGATTGAGTACACCCTCAGCAAGTTTGCAGATGACACCAAGTTGTGTGGTGTTGTGGACACGCTGGAGGGAAGGGATGCCATCCAGAGGGACCTTGACAGGCTTGAGAGGTGGGCCTGTGAGAACCTCATGAAGTTCAACAAGGCCAAGTGCAAGGTCCTGCATGTGGGTTGGGGCAATCCCATGCACAGGTACAGGCTGGGCGGAGAATGGATTGAGAGCAGCCCTGAGAAAAAGGACTTGGGAGTGCTGGTGGATGAAAAGCTCAACATGAGCCAGCAATGTACACCTGCAGCCCAGAAAGCCAACTGTGTCCTGGGCTGCATCAAAAGAAGCCTGGCCAGCAGGTCGAGGGAGGTGATTCTGTCCCTCTACTCTGCTCTTTGAGACTCCACCTGGAGCACTGCGTTCAGCTCTGGAGTCCCCAACACAAGGACATGAAGCTACTGGAACGAGTCCAGAGGAGGGCCACGAAGATGATCCGAGGGCTGGAGCACCTCTGCTATGAAGACAGGCTGAGAGAGTTGGGGCTGTTCAGCCTGGAGAAGAGAAGGCTCCGGGGTGATCTCATAGCAGCCTTCTAGTACTTAAAGGGGGCCTACAGGAAAGCTGGAGAGGGACTTTTTACAAGGGCGTGTAGTGATAGGACAAGGGGCAATGGATTTAAACTGAAAGAGGGCAGATTTAGGTTAGATATAAGAAAGAAATTCTTTACATTGAGGGTGGTGAGGTACTGGAACGGGTTGCCCAGAGAAGTTGTGGATGCCCCATCCCTGGAAGTGTTCAAGGCCAGGTTGGATGAGGCTTTGGGCAACCTGGTGTAGTGGAGGGTTTCCCTGCCCATGGCAGGGGCGTTGGAACTAGATGATCTTTAAGGTCCCTTCCAACCCTAACCATTCTATGATTCTATGATTCATCTCATGATGGCTATCCATGTCACTAAGTATTTCATTCAGCTTAATGTTGCCAGGAATAATATCCGGGATATTTGCAGTGTGTTACCTCCAATCCTCAGATTTATTTTTTTTTTCCACTGCTTGGATTCGTGTAAAAAGCCTGAAGTCAGGAACGTGACATCATTCCACTGAATTAAGGTGCAATAATCATATAGTCAGTATGTCCAGAAAGCATCTTGTGGAACATCTTTAAACCTCACTTTGAAATTTTGTATCTGACGGGCTATTTTATTTGAGCCTCAGTAACTTTTAACTGCCTTACATTTAAGCTACTTGAAAGTCTGGCAAGCTGCTTTTCTTGTGATGTCTCTCTTCCTGGAGTTTTATATTAATGTAAAGGCAGATTACTTTAAACTTTAATTTTTCTAAAATTCAATCCTAAATACAAAAAAGGTCAGTCTGACATAAACCTCCCAACTGATGTATCTTTGCAGAAAAGCCATTACTTCTAGACAAGCATCACAAAAATGTGATTAACTGTCCTATAAATGCACCAGATAGACTTTGTTATTCACGAACCAATTTCTTGCCTTTGTTGGAATAAAATGAAATACCTCTATTTTGTGTTCTGATGCTTTTTGTGTTGTTTGAGTCTTCTTCCCCAAGTGGTATCTTTTTAGATTTTGTTCAACACTTCTTCCACATGTGTTGTTTGTTAAATATGCTAGGGTACAAATTACTGGTGGGGTGTTCCCTGGAGTATTGCACACGTCTCTGGCCATCTGTGGTCAGCACTGAAGTAGCTGAACTGGTGGTATGATCCTCCATCGTCCTGTTCCTATTGAAAGAAGTCGAAGAGATCGGCTTGTTTAAAATAGACTGTAGGGGTCACAATTGCTGTCTCCAAGGTCATTCAAAACAAAAGGCTAGAGAAAGAGGAAAGAATTGTTTACTCTAAATAAACAGAAACGATGGCACAAAAAGTAAATGCCTGATCTGAACACAAAAAACTGTCTACTGAAAATCTGCGAAAGGATTTCTACCAGCCTGAATGTAAGGGTCTGCATCTGCCTTCAAGTAGAAGCCATAAAGGCAGAACATACATTCAGTCTGAGCTGAATGATGTGATGTGTATGCTCATGGAGACTGGGGTTGAACTTAGTGACTTGTGATTTCAAAGTGTACCCTAGAATGCTTTCATGTTCTTTTTTTTCCAAAGTGCTTTACAATATCAATGCTAAAATTCAAAATACTTGTGTTAGGAAGGATAGGAGGTAAGAATTAGAAAAAAAAAAGAAAAATTACAATCAAAGGAGTACTGATGGGTCGGGAATTTTCTGCTACAGTTCCTTGCTTCTGAGAGGAAGCTTCCCTGGCTGACTGCTACCTTGCCTTGTCCACTCATTGTATGGGTTATCTTTATTGTGAAATTAAGTTTATTTGTCTGGTGATCCCTGTTCACCCAGTGGAGCTTGCTTCCTTGTATCTGCATTGTGCATTAGCTCTCAACTCTTAAAACTACATGGCAGTAATTTTCTTCCCCCACTTCAGGCAAGAGCGCAGGCTTGTGTTGTCAACTTTGTAATGCTTAAATTGTGTAGCTCCTAAGTGGAGGAATAGCTGAAATCATGATTGTGATTCACGTACCTGTAGCTGAATATCATATGTATCACCAGTGCCCTTTACTTGGTTTTACGCTTTAGCAAGCCTGTTTAACAAGGATTAATCTAAATGAGATTCAGATTTCTCACTCAGCAAACAAGATCCTAGTTTCTCTTGGTTAATGTTCATCCTTGTATTGTTTCCTTGTCTTTGCAGCTTCCTATTGTTGAAAAAATAAGAATCATTGCTCAGAAGGTGTATGGAGCTCAGGATATAGAGCTGTCTCCTGCTGCGCAGTCACAAGTTGATCGTTACACCCGGCAGGTAAGAACACCAGTGAATTACGCAGTCAGGTACCTGCTGGATGAGAGTCTTAGGAAACCTCAGGGTGTAAAAGGTTCTCAGATGGGAGTGTTTAGTCAAGCCTTGCTAAAAGGCGTGAGCTTACCTATGGTGCTAGACTGAGGAGGTCGGTATGGATTGGTTTAGATTAGATTAGGCAGAACAGAAGGGTTTTAACCTTGAAAGCTATCTCCCGTAAGGTATGTATGGTGTTTGGAATCATTCTGAGATTGGTGATGAAACTCTGTACTCCTTATGCAGAGTGGTGATTTTGGATTACTGCCTTAAATGTGACAACTGCATATCTGCAAAAGTAGCAGCTAGTGAATGTGCCCAATTTTAGCATATAAGTTTTCATTTGTACCTGCAAAAAATGAGTTTGCAAACACAAGAAGACCTGTGCACAGCTATGCACATTAATAACAAAGCTCTCAATAGTTGTAAAATCTTTTGTTTTCCTTCTGTTCGTATCATTTTCAAGGGGTTATAAGTGCTAGAAGGTGAAAACATGTGAGAGTGGGCTTTGTTACAGTTTGAAAACGGTTTTGAAACCATGTGGAGAGGTGACTGTATTTTCTGTAATGAAACAGCTTCTGCATGTAAACATGACTGGTGCCTTTCTGTCAGAAAATAGAAACTACAGACTATATGTCATGGAAAAATTCCTGAGTATACTTCAGCAGCCTGGTCAGACAGGCAGAAGTATAGCTGTCGTCTTTATAATGCAAATCTCCTGAGAAATAATTTGATTTTCTAGATGGAAAAAAAAAGCTTACTTAGTGCACTTGAAGCAAAATAATCCATGCCTTTATCTTTTCCTGCTGTGATTCTCTAATCCATTTTTCAGTCTAAACATTAGTAGTATTAGGAAATATTTTCACAATGTCATTAAAGGATTGTCATCAGCACTGGGCTGCAGAGGCAATTCTCTGCAGTGCTGCCTCTCCTCCTGGCCTTGTGACTTTCATCTCCATTTGTCAAGGAATTTGTCAAGAATGGAAGGTGCCTGACTCAAGGTTAATGGATAACCTGGGAGACAAATAGTGTAGGAGAAGCTGCTGAGGGCCTTTCCCTGATTTTTCTCCCACTTCTGGAGTAACTGCTGCACTGTCATTAGTGAAGTGGGTGTTGTCACTTCACACAGTTTCTGTGGTGTTTAAAAACACAGCAAAGCATCAGGAGCCCTTTGTGTTTACCCCCGAGAAGACATTAATACCCTTAGAAAGTATTGGGCTATGAATCCTGGTCTCAAGTAGGTATCTAACTAGGTCGTTAGAGCCCAGAGGTAAGTGTGGTACTGTTGAGTTGGTGTAGGTTTCTTTTTCAATGTGGTACCCATTGTGCACCCTTTCTGAAAACAGCACACTCCAGCCATTGTATAGGCAACTTTTGCACCTAACTCTAGATTGAGGACCCGCTCTGGAAGCTGGATATCACTAGAACCAAGTCTCTGGAGATACAGGCCTGAGCTGAGAGAGAATAGCATGTGAAATGCAGAATTCTGTCCGTTTCTGAACTATTAGCTGTTAAGAAACTGAGGTTAACTATTGCCCTATGGATTTTAGGATTTCTAGATGATACTGATAACAAATTGAAAATTTATTCTGTCTTTACTGTAATCTTAAAAATATTTTTCTTTCATTTTCTTCCCCTTTTCTGTTAGGGGTTTGGAAATCTTCCCATTTGTATGGCAAAAACTCACCTATCCCTCTCCCATCAGCCTGAGAGGAAGGGCGTTCCTACTGGTTTCATTTTGCCGATTAGTGATGTGCGAGCCAGTATTGGAGCTGGATTCATCTACCCTTTGGTAGGAACGGTGAGTGCAGACTGTTCAACTCCATCATTCCCCTTCCTTTGACCCAGCTTGACAGGGAAGTGCATTTCCTTTTTGCCTCTGAAAATAGGGTATAGAACCAGGTGAGTTCTTGTTTTTTTATAATAATTTTATCCTCGCACTTTTTGTAGCTCTACACTGATAGGAAAAGAGAATGAGGAAAATATAATATCGTGTAAGAGCTTTGGCTACAGGGTCTGAGAGAATGACTCTTGCCATTGATTTTGTTTCTGATATATTTCAGTTAGTCTAGGATACTTAGGCACCCTAATGCTTCAGAAAAATGGATTTATATGTCCGTTGCCTTTCCTTATTCAAATTGCAGCCTATAAATTACTGTAATTACATGATTATATTCTAAATGTTAAATCTTTCATCTGTTATTACAAAGCATTCTGTAATGTATTTAAATTAAACGAATTGTGTTCAGAAGAAGTATATGATTGAAATGATTGCTTTTTAGCTGATGAGCCTGATCTGTCCCCAGTCTTTGTGAATGTCTCCGATGGTTCCGTAGAACTAAGTTTTGGTGGTAAGGGGATAAATTTCTAACTGCAGAGTAGTAGCACATTCTTCCTCCTTTTTAGAAATTTAAACAATAAGGTACTAAAAAGAAGCAATTGGCATCCTTTCTTCCTCCCTGTCCTTAAAAGTACAGTCTCAGATTAGGAAGCTTCTGGTATTTTCTTCCCTGATATGCCTTATCAAAGTAGCTGAGAAGCTGGTTAGCTCATGCCTTTTGCCAACCATGCACATCTTACTCCAAACAGTAGTTGAACTGCATCTGACATCTCATAGCATGAGTTATTACTTTTATGTAGCTGGTTCATGGGATGGAGCTAGAGAAGGGATGCAAAAGCCATTGCATTTCCGGAAAGAGTACTCTCCCAATGTTATCTCATCTTCCCAGAGCATGCCTTGATTTCCTTGTGTAGCAGTACACTTAGGAAAGGTTGAAAGTTTCTAATCTATTGTTTTGAATTCCCTCTAAAACAATCAAGTGTTTGAAACAAGGAAGGAAGTACTTTCTGACCAGGAGAGTTTCTGGAGTTCAGGAAACTGTGTCACTTTAACTCACTGGACTTGGGGATATGCTTTCCTTCTGCATGGCCACATTATGTGCATTCACCAGAAGTAGATCACAGCTGTGTATTCAAATTGTGTAAGACCAAATTCCAGTTACTAATGATAGAATAAAATTTGTCAGAGATTCTAGTATCTCCTTCATGGCCTGGATTCAAGTTTGCACTGGAAGTTGTGTGTCATACAGTTGTGAGAAGGAATGAATCTGAAGAATGGGCAGCAACTACTTCAAAACCATGAGGGAGCTATTCTGTAGGATGTCAGAGTGAAATGTTCTTGGGTTGAGCTTTCTGAATGAGTCACACTCTGCACACTTCAACACAAACTAGCTGCAGTTCAGCCTAATAAATCCCCAGGAATTGTCCCTAGGACTGGTATAGACCTAATAAGTTCAAGGATTGTCTCTCATTTTTTGTTTCTGCCTAGAACCAAAAAATAAACTTTTTATGAAGGGCATTTTATAGATGGGATTTCTTACTGGGGGAGATTGTAAAAAGTATGTCAAAGTTAGTTACCCTGGTGAGAGGTAGCATAGCCATGTGACTTTTCCCATATTAGGAACTGGGTAGGCATTATGCTCTTAGTGTTATGTATTCCAAGAGAGTTTGTAGGGCAAGGCACTGTATAAACATAAGATCCCCAAGAGCTAAAAATCTACATAGACAGACATTGATCGTTGGTTGTTTGGAAAATACTGGTAATGCTCAGGAATGTGGGACAGAACACTCCTTGGAACTGTCATAATGCTACAAATCAAACGAACAAATGAATGAATATGAATGTATTCCTAACATCCTTGCCATACAGTTCTTTCTGTAGAATTAAATTTATGGCAAGAGGTTCAACTTTCTGCCTTTCAGAATTGAGAGTTGTGATCATCGGGAAACAAACTCTCATCCTAGAGTTGTACCACTACTTTTGAGATCACTTTTCTATTTTGCCATCTTCAGATTTCTTGTGTGCATTGCTGTCAGCAATTAAGTCTTTAGGCTAGTGGTACTTCTTAAGTTGTGCAAGATGGAATATTTTTTCATGTCAGGTTCCAAATCTAAGAATCTTCCTTTGGCAGTTCTCTTACTAATAAAGATATCTGAAAATGTCTACAAGAACAAAGCAGGTATAAAAGGGCATGTCCTGAAGGCTTAAAGTGACTGGAAGTCAGGTGCTATGAGTAGAGGGATTACAGAAATCCTGGTGACAGCATATGGTGAAAGCATCCAGTCATGACAGTGGATCAGATTTTTTTTTTTATGTAGGGGAAAAAAAGGAGCAGTATATATTTTTTTCCTTTCATTACTTGTTGGCTAATTGTATTAATGGAAGAGGATCCTTAATACCTAACCTGCTTAAAGCCTTCTTACAGCTAAGACCTTTTTGATGTCAGAATAAATGTTATAGGATGAGATTTTTGTTAAAGTTATAGTGATAATTCTGATGCTAATTAAATGTCAAACTCCATTCTCAAAGCATAATTTTTACTGAATGAGCTCTTCTCACTCTTACTTGGCAGAACTTATAAGTGGTAAAGCAGGTTATTAGAATTCTGCTCCATTTTAGTTGGGAAGAGCATTACAAATGAAAGAGATAAGTCCTGCTGAAAGATAATAAACTATCTGCAGTAACTAGCATTTGTAGTTTAACCTTGTCATTAGCACATGTAAATTAATGCGATTTGTATTTACCCCAGCACTGATAAGCAATCTTTTTTTAAAAAAAAAAACAACTAACCAAACAAAAGCAAAACCAAACACTAAATATTTAACATGTTGTCTTCATACTCTCTAAGCAATGTTTGTTTTGTGTTATGATTGGCTCTGGTTCCCTTACAGCATGGAAGTCTTTCCAGGAAAAACGAGCTGAGCCTTATCAGAGGAAATCAGCAGTGAAACAAGAGGTGCATTTAATTAACACTGGCACAGCTTTTATCCAAGTTCTCTGCGACCATGACCCAGAGGGCTACATCACTCTCACAGGTGGACTGTTGACATCATTACTTGGCTCAACAGAGTGATGGCAGGAAGGCTGCTGGAGTATATGTAGGAAACCAGTGAGGTCATTAACTAGCAATGCTTGGGTGGAGAATTATTAGATTTTTGTAGTACGTGTGTTTCTCTCCACCCCCAACCAAAAAGCCATTGCAGCATGGTGCTTTCTCACATTCAAGCACGTTTCCATTGTTCTCTTTCATGTAATGTGCAAGAATGCAGGCTGGTCATAGAAGTAAAACCTGTTGTCGTTTGCCTTTGTGAAGTGACGCCACTGAATCAGTGGTGCAAGTAATGTAGCCGCGTTTGAATTGCAGTGAGATTTTTAAATATGTACTACCCATTTCCAGCCGTGCACTTTTGTTTTAATGGGTTAAAATTACAGGCGAGGTGCTTCTGAACATATGTGGAGCCTTTGGAGCCATGCCAGCTCCCAAATTCTCACAATGAACTGACATATTTCAGATATCAACATATCTGAAGAAAGGTTGGTCTATTACAGAAATGCTGTTTTTCTCCCTATAGCGAAAGCCGTTCAAGTCTTTGGAACTAGTTCGGAGACTATGTCTTCTGGGAAGGGACTCTAGAGGTGACCCAGTGTGATGTGAAATCAGTTTATGGGAGCGATAGAGCCCTAATTCACTTGTAGGTGAGAGCCAGGACTGTCCAGCTAAAATATTACTTGTCTGTTGTAAAGGGGAAAAGACCTGAAAGTAAAGATTTTTATGAATACTTTTAGAAAGAAAATATTGTTCCCTGTTGAATTAATTTCTTCTTTCATAGTGGTGAAGAGCTAACAAGTTTTGAGGGTGTCCTTTGAACATAAGCTGGAGTCCAGGCCCACCTGGAGTGAAATTGCAGTTTCCCAGTGGTACTTGAGGCCCAAGTTGTCTCCAAACTGTCATTTTGTCACTTCTCTCAGGCTCCCTTATGGGACAGCTGAATAATTATTGGTGGATTGCCCAACTTATCCTGATGAACTGTGTAACATAGGGTGATTTTTCAAAAACATGAGTGATGATGAGATTTATATCTGCCTTGTAAAGCATTTAGTTTACAATGCAATTTTATATTGTTTACAAAGGAGTAGTGCTCTGCTAGGTATTCTGACCTCTCTCAATCAAAAAAAAATGTCCCTGGTGATGTGACATTTGGCCCTTGCCTTTGGTATTGTATAGTTGCTGTGTTGTAGTAGTGCTCAGAAGTCCCCAAACAGCTAGTTTTAACAATACTAGATGCTCACAGACTCCACAGGCTGGTTTTGAAATAACTGCAGTAAGTGTGGGAAAAACTAACAGAAAAGGAAAGCTGTGAAGCTAAAGTGGTGTGGGAAATGTAGGTTAGCAATTGCATAGTTCTAAATTGAAAAATACTAACAGGAAAAGAAAAGCCCATGCTCTCCTCTGTTGGATGATGTGCCTTTGCATTTATCACAGTAGGTGTAATGCCTCTTGGGAAGGAGGGAGAGAGGTTTTCTGAATTACCCAGGGCATAGTGAGCAGGTGCGCGCATGCGGAAATGCTGAATGATGTTACACTTGGTGGAGCGCTGATGGATTATTCAGGGTAGGGTTGATGTGTCAGGGGGCGAGCGCATAGGTAGGATCAGTGGCTGGAAGTGAAGAAGACGACAGTCAGCTTCAGTTCATTGTATTTAAAAGCTAGAGGCTGAGAGATGGTGTAATAACAGCAGATTCACCTGTGTTCCTTGGGAGATTGCACAGTGTGATTGTGGCGGTATTGGATTGGCCAGAGAGAGTCTCTGTAGATGAGGCAAAAATAGGTCCAAGTGAATGATTTAGGTGAAAAGATGAGGAAAAAGTTGTAGATTATAAAGAGAAGGGATATGTGGCAGCGTTTGGAAGCATCTCAAATGTGTGGACTATGAGGAGGTTAAGGTTCAAGGATGACTACGTCTGTCTGTGGATAGAAAATAGGAATAGAAGATTGAGGGGAGGATTGGAAAGACGGGGTTGACTGGAAAGGAAAAGAAGGTAAATTGAGAGCTATACCAGTGGGAGGAGGTACCTGTGAAATAATTTGAAGAAACATCCAAGATGTACATGGAGAACGGGAAGAGGGCACTGAAGTAAAAGCCACAAGGGGAAAAAAGATTTGAAGATGTTCCAAAGGCATTAGTTGAAACAATGACGTTGTCTAAGATCTGGCCAGGAAGAAGTCATGGGAGTAATTGATGGATATAGTTACAGGAGAGCAGAACATGCCTTGCTGATGACTAAGGATTTTTTTAAATTGAAGAGAAAGAGTAGAGTTTAGCTGGCTTGAAAAATTTATTATCGTCTCTGTAACTTTTAAAAGTGCGCAGAAAAGAATGGATTTAAATGATTGTTCAGAAATTTCCATACGCTCTGAGCATTTGCTCTTTACTTCAACTATTTTAAACTGATGTGGATAAGTCAGTGCTTGTTGGAAATATAGAGTATAAATGTACTTTGCTTCAGATTATCACACCTCTCTGCCATAGCTGTGACACAGACATACAGTAAAATACCCTCCTACACCCTCAAAAAAACCCAAACTGAAACAAAAGACTAAACCACTGGAACAGCCTCTCTTTCTCCTCTGGCATTTAGAAATACCTTGACAGACAATAGAGGCAAGTCACTTAGATTCTATGTACATCGTGCTGTCTCTCTTGACTGCTCTGTTTGTTTGCTAGTGTCCATATTATACATTTTCCCATCTTACTATATTTTAAGCTGTTTCAGAGATGAATTTTTTATGCAAATGTTTAAATTTGGCTCTAAACACTTGAAAATTAATTTTTTAATGACAAAAATGAACCTAACGTATTTCTTGTATCAATAAGGTTTCCTTGCTTGTCTTTTCCAAAGATTTTTTTTAATGGATACATCCATAGAAATGTAACATTATTTTCAAGCTCTTAAATGATAAATGTCTGCCACTGTTAAATTAAAATAATTTATTTGAATAGGTCCTTTGAAACAAATGCTTATTTACAAGTACAAAAATTGACTGTCGTGCTTCACTTTAGTTGGTGAGTGATACCATGAAAACATACTTTGGCAGCCTCTCATCCCTTGTTGGAATTTCACCTAGCCTCCTTTGCTTTGCATGTAAAGGGGCAGAGGACATGGTCAGCCATGCTATCTTGGTGGAAGGTATAGGAGGTCAGAGCTGCTGCAGAGGAAATTCTTAAACTGCTGTGCCTGGATCACAAGTGCTTTAGCACATGTTTTCAGTTAAGATTAGCTGACTTGACACATCAGCTCAGGCAGTATGGGTTCATTGATCAAGGGTAGTGCCTGGCTAGTGTGGACAAGTTTAAGCGATGCTGGAACAAAGATAATTCATTTTGTTCCGAAACAGTTTTCTTCGGTGTGGTTGTTAATGTCTTGCCCTCATCAGACCTGTGAAGTTGGTATGTAATGAACTCAGTGCAGCTGTCTTAGGATTGCAAATACCGTTAGCACAGGGAAATAAAACGAGAATCCCCTGTAGCACGCATGCAGCCAAAGGGAGCACCTCTGTGAAAGCATAGTTTGTTAAAGGCCTTCAGAGAGTCTGGGAGTCGTTAAGATCCTTGCTGTCTGTTCTTGTAGGACCTAATCGTGAGCATGGTTATGCTTTCTATCTGTTGCATTGCCGTGTCTCTGAGTTACAGTCTGTGATCCCAGGCGAGAACACATATAACTGCATCAGTTAAGAAAGGGAAAGATCAAGAAACTGATATTCCATGTTGAGGTAAGGACTCTTTGAATGATATACATTAGCCTATTTGCACAGGGCTTGATATACCAGTTGAAAGTGGAAAGTGCAATTTGGAAAGAAGCCAGCAGCAATTTTGGACCACTGCCCTTAGATTTTACGCGTGACTTCAGACATGAAACAGGGACTTCACAGTGGAAACGTGGGCACGTGTGAGTTTGAGCAGTTAGTGAATGCCTTGCTGGGCGTTCTCCAGGGCAAAGAGGGAAGTGAGTGGCTGAATCGTGCACCTCCTGGCAGCTTCTCCATGGTGCAGCAGTGCTGCCTGCTCACTCCCATCCCAGCCTACAGCTCTGACTGTACTGGTTAACATGCCCGTTGTGTGCTTGTGCTAGTTCAGAGCAAGTAAGCAGGTTTGATTAAGAGCTCATTCAATTAATCAGCCTCGTATGTGTGGACTTTGATCAAATGCAAAGAGCTCAAAAATTAATTTATGGATTGTCTTGAAACAGCTGTGTTAAGGGTTCGTGTTGTGATTATGCTAGCTATACAGAAGATGTGCAGGCCCGAGCGTTAGAGAGGGCAGCCAGGTATTTACTTCTCCCATTCATGATATTTCGGGTGACTTGCTGCATGAAGAGGCTGACACTGCCAGATCCGGGGGTCACCGAGTCTCATGGCTTTGGGGCAGGGTGGGTATCGCTGCTGCCTGGCTTGGTTCAGCTTGGTAGCAGCAGCTGTGCTCTGTCGCTTCCAGCTTTCTGCTATTCCTCCATATAAGGGTGAAATGAAACGATGTTTCATGCTCTCTGTTTTTGTTTGTTCAGCCTGACAAGCTTCTTTAGTTGAAGAAATCACAGCTTCTGAAAAGGTACCTCATGGTTCAGATTGGTAATTTAGAGATTCAGACATTTACAAGCAATAGTTACCTTGTAAACCTCCTGTCTAGATGCAATTTTTTTGAGAGACTATCTTACACTCACTTCAAGGAGAAAACACTGGCCCTTCAACCTTCTTCCAGATAATTTTTTCAAATGCTGGTTGAATTTTGATTTTAAAACTATTGATTTAAAAATCTTGATTTTGAAACTATTGATTCCTTGGTAAGCAGCAAAAAACTTTACCGTTTGGGTCAAATAATTGAAATTCTTCCAGACTGTCCAGAAGAACAAACTATCTAGCAGATGTAGGTAGCTGTATATTTGAGTTTGGCGACTTACTGTTATTACAACTCTAAAAGTGATTTAAGGCTAATAGCAGGACCCTAGCTGGAGGCTGCAAGTCTGTGACTGAATAGTTTTATTGACTTCTGGAAAAATAAGGTGAAAGATGTTTTGAACTTAATAATGTCCCCAGCAACTTGCTTGCTTTCATTAAATTGTGAAATATAGGATGAATAGAGCGCTAATTAACATTAAAGAGGAATGAATATTTGTGCCTACCGGTCAAAGGATTATCTTTGTTAAAACAGGAAATGGACTCTGATTTCCTGTTTTAAAGTATTTTCTTCATAACCTTTACTTGAAAACTTGAGGTTAAAAATAGGTTATTCTTTTACATAGTAAAATATACATCTATTATTAGTTTAAAAATAGCTTGTATATGGAAGAAAAGGCATTTTCCAAATTGTTTTATATCGAAATAAATGCATCCTGCACGTACTGCATAAAATAGCTTTTATAATTTATTACATTGTGACACAAGCTTTATAGAGATTATAATACTTAACATGTTCATCGTATCAGTTTGTATTAGTAGTTTGCAAGACAAGCAAAATTTTGACACAGTTTTTAAAATAAGGAATCCAGAGATGCAAACATTAAGGTCCTCTGACAAATCAGGGGCAGGACTACCAATAAAATTCACCATTTCCTGGTCTGCAAAATCATGAGATATTTATGTCTAAGAATGTGAAGAATCGAGTTGGGTGATTTCCATCAGAGTAGACTGATGTCTGCTCATTCTGTGTCACACATTCTGTGACAACAGTGAAAGAAAGTTACGCTGCTACTCCTACTCTACATCACCCACCCACTCAAAAATCCTAAAGTATTTCCTGAGATATTCCTCATGTGTCCTTATTCAAGTGTTCAAGGCCAGGTTGGATGGGGCTTTGAGCAACCTGGTGCAGTGGAGGGTGTCTTTGCCCATGGCAGGGGGGTTGGAACGAGATGATCTTTGAGGTCCCTTCCAACCCTAACCATTCTATGATTCTATCTAAGAAAAAAGAAGGTACAAATGCTGACATACTGTATTTTGCCTTATATAAGTGGTAATGATTTTATTTATTTACTTTCTTAATTTCTGAAACTAAAATGTCGTGAATGCAATGTTTCTTTTTGACCATAAATGAGGTGAAGGTTGCATAAAACCACCTTGAAAGCCTATAGATCAAGAGACATCTCCCAGATGAAGTTCATTTTAAAAAGTGTTCTTGGTGTGATACTACAACTGTTACCCACAGGCTTCTACCAATGCAGCATTTTTGGTACTCAGAGAGACTACTTGATGCTGACCTGTGAAAGTCATCTGTCTTCCTCTGTGTGCCCTTCCTGCATACTGGTGAATATCACTTGTCAAAAGATGATTTTGTTCTGGTTTTGATTTTGTTTTTTTTTTCTTAGTAGAAGGAAAGAAAGAATAAGGCAGGTATCCTTGTGTGCTTGAGAAAACACCGTTTCCCAGCAGAAATAATGTTGCAGTAGCTGAAAGTGTTTACTGTGTCTGGGACTAAAACCCTGCTATGGACAGCCTGTCAGCTGGTTCAGAACTGTGGCTTTCCTCTCTTGCACCCGTTTCTCCATGATGGAGACATCTGCCAGCTTTACCTGTCTTTCCTCTGTACCATTTTCTCCTCACATTTTTTGGAAGAGTATTTTCAGTTTTATATCAAGATTAAGCCTCTCCAGTTCAATGCCTATGCCACACAGCTGTGGGAAAATTCTGTTCAATGCTTCCTTCTCTTTTATATTGTAAAAGCCAAGAACATTATTTCTTGGCCTGGAGCTGGACTTCTAAGAACAGAGCTTTCCATAGGCCTCTGAAGAAGAAATGTGATCAGGTCTGAGCTAACAGTTGGACAGGTGAGGCAAGAGGTAACTTTATCTCTCCTCACCATTTTGTTATTGCAATTACATACAAAAATTTATCACTATGAGGCATCTTACCAACACTAGTAAAACTTCCTGAGTGCTAACTAATGCAGCAGCTGGATTATGGTATATTATCGTCATAGAGGAAAATTATGTCAACATTATTTAGCTCCCAGAGCTCAAGAATAGCTGCAACCACCTCAGGATGGAAAGGCTTAGGCTAACATGGAGCCCAAGCCACAACCTCCTATTTTTTCCTGTGTTTGGAAGATGTGTGTTAGTTAGATATTCCCAAACTAAAGCATGAGGGGCTGTGAGAATACAGGCTTGGCTGTGGTGACTCTCTAAAAATCAGTATCTGATGCAGTGTTGAAATCGTGGGTTTGCCATGTGCAGGGCTGTGTGTAGGACCCATCCTTTCATTTGGGTGTTCCCTGGGCTGAAATGCAGTGGGCTGAGTAGTGGGGCAGTCTGGGACAGCCACAAAAAATCAGAGCAAGATGTGGCACAGGATGTGCAGGTGTTTGTTTTTATGGCAAAGTTTAGCTCGTTTGAAACATTTTAAACTCTTTCCTCTATAACTGTCCAGTGGATGATAATGCTGTACTAGCTATACCAGTGCTTGATACTTTACACGTCAGTGTCTGGCAGCTGGACTCTCGCCTTTTGCTTGAAGTCATATAAAAATGCCTAATATAAATGGAACATCCTCTTTAACCGGTTTCACATTTTTAATAATGTTTTTTTTAATAACATGTCAAAGTTTGGAGCTTGTTGTAGGCTAAACAGTTTCTCTCCAGGGACTCAGAATTTTCTGAAGATAAATCCTGTAATTGCATGATATTTTAGGCTGGAGTGTCTGACCACAGCATCTTTCTTTAATAACCGTGTTTCTTTAGGCAACATAAGGAGCTGGCTTATGAGCTTAATAAGAAAAGGTAGTGACATGAAGAACTTCAGAATGAGCCATTCAATCATATATAGGAATGTTAGAATTGGAGAGAAAATATTTTTAAAACTTTAAAGATCTACACATGCTGTCCTACTTAAAGCCTAGCAATGCTCTGAAGACTTTGAGTCTAAACTTAACCTCACAGTATGTGCTTTCAGGAAAATTAGTGAGAATTAGGTAATCAGGTCATGGTTTCCTTTTCTGCACAGATGCTCTAAATTCATGGGGGGCTGTTCTTTATGTCACTTTTACAGGCTTTTACTTAACTTTTTTTTAATTGGAGACTATGTGTCTATCAGTAATTTAAAAAAGATGTTTGAGTCCAAATCATCTGGTTCTTTATTTCTACAAATATACAAAATAGCATAAAGATGCTCTGTTTTAATAATCATTTAGCAACCAACACATCAATTATTAAATGTATGCAGGTTTGTGATAGTCACAAATATAATTTATATGGCATGCAATCTTCAGAAAATCTTTTTCTGATTCTCCTTAAATTCTGCTTTTATAATCAAAGCAGTCTATACAGGAGCATTGATTATGCGTTGATGAGAAAGCCGCACTGATGCGTGTGAAGGCAATGAATCTATCACTACCCCTTACAAAGGTGGCAAGCCTTTTTTATGTGGTAAGCCACTTAGCAGGCTAACACCCTGCAATACCAAATATTAGGTGTGTTTTGAGATAGCCTCCTGCTTTCGATGTTGCAATCAAATAAGCATAATATCACTGTAAGCAGCAAAGGAATGTGGATAATGTGTTTGCCTTTTAGTAAATCATCAGTAAACTCTAATGCTTAGAGACAATCTGGTTTTGTTACTCCCTCTCTTAATAAAACCAATCAGTAGACTGAGGCCAGAAGAACTGTGACAGTTTGTCACCTATAGAAACCTGTTGTACTGTTTCTAGACTTTTTTAAGCCTCTCTTAGATAAGTGAAAATAAATCTCCTCACCTCATTTTACTCTTCATTTATCTTTTCCACAAAACCACATGAAATTCAACACCACTCAAACTTCATGCTTGGCTCCTTATTTTCAGTCTGCTGTCAGGAACAGGGGTGCTGCTGGAGAGGTGTCCTCGGGGACATCACTGAGGCTGTTGTACTCAAACTGTAACCTAAAAGGTACTTCACAGAAGTACAGTGTTGAATCTCAGTGGTGTTAATTTATCAGAATTTTTGAGAAATGCTGATAACATGATTTAAGAAAATTTTATATTATTCTATTTTATTTTAGGCAATACTATACTAAACATATCACAATGTGGCAAATGCACCCTCAAAAGTGCCAAAAAGAAGTAATAACATTAAATAAATGGTATGACTGAGTTTTTTCCCCAATTCCATTTGCAACACTTGCCTCTTGCTGCTCAGAAGTTACTACGTTTGCAGTGCTGTCAAAAACTGCCAGTGCTCAGAAATGGAGTGCTAATCTGAGAGTTTGTCAAGAAAGGTGTACAACAAGACTGTGACTTTTACCTCTCTCTGATCCATGAAATAAGCCAAAATACAAGGGTCTGTGGCTATCATGCTGGAAAGAAATGCTGGTGGAGTTGAGTATCTTATGCACAATACTGTTCATATTACGAGATTATGAATACCTCACTTCCCTGGTCACAGAGGAGTTTCCTTGTGAGCATCTCCAGGCTTTGTTCAGCCAGTGGCTGTTCAGAAGGCTACCCTGCAGGTTTTTCTCACCATGCAACTCATGCTTTTGGCCCAGATCCATTTTCTGGTTTCCAGGAGTGTTACTACTGTGAAGGACGTGTGCGCCTCTGAAAGCAGCACTTCCATAGCGCTTCTGCTCTCCTGTCTTTTTACTGTTTTGTAACTGCCTACGCAAATCCAGCCCTACCACAGGGCTCTTGTATGCACTATATCAGTATCCAGAGGAAATGTATGTGCTATACAGTTCAGCTCCTACTCAGTTTTGCCACTGACCAGCATTTTCATTGGTATCTCTTTCTTGTTGAAAGTGTTTTAAGAATTTCTGTGTATTTATGTTGAAAAAGGACTTTTCCACCCACCAGTTTGTTCATGTTTGACTCAATTCATAATGTTATTACTGGAGGTGTAGTGCAATGAATGGAGCAGTCATCATGTGATGTAAGAAGAATTTCCTTATAAGTACAGAGAAATGTAGATTGTGATAATGCGTTCATTGATAGAAGGATGCGTTTAGTTTGATCATCAGATATTCATGGAAAATTTCACTATAACTGAACAACAGATTTCAGTTGGCTGTTGAGAGTAATAAGAATCATTATTCTGTTGTTTATCCCCATTTTGTTTGGGTTATGGACTGCATTGAAAACACATACATTTATTTACCCATTACATTAAACTATGCATTGTTTGTCTTAGTTGTGTTCAATTTTATTACGCTTTATTGCAACAAACTGAAATAATTCCATAGATGACCATCAGCTCTTCACGATAGCAGTCAAAAGCCTGACCTTTTTCTCCTTTCCCCCGCCCTCCTTTCCCCCGCCCTCCTTTCCCCCGCCCTCCTTTCCCCCGCCCTCCTTTCCCCCGCCCTCCTTTCCCCCGCCCTCCTTTCCCCCGCCCTCCTTTCCCCCGCCCTCCTTTCCCCCCCTTCCTTTTCTTTTCCCCTCTCCTTTTTTGCCTCCCTTCTCCTCCCTTCTCCTCCCTTCTCCTCCCTTCTCCTCCCTTCTCCTCCCTTCTCCTCCCTTCTCCTCCCTTCTCCTCCCTTCTCCTCCCTTCTCCTCCCTGGAGTTGTTTTGGCAGCTGGAGGCAGTTGTTATTTCGATACATTTAAGGTAAAGGGTGGAATGTGTCCAGTTTGGGAAGCAGAAAATCTGGTGGGAAAAAAAAAATCCATCATTGTATTACAGAAATCAAGAGTATGCTTCCTGGTCCATCAAGTAGAAACAGTTTTCGATTTCAGCTCAGGATATACACGAGACTAAATTGCAATTTCAGTGTATTTTTTATTTAAAGGGAGAGAATTTAGCTATTGGCTAAAGTTGGCACCATAAAACTTAACATTTTATGGAAACAAAATGGAAAACCAGATTATGACATACATTAAAAATAGAATCTGTAACTTACAACTTTGGCAATCTAGCCAAGAGGAAGTTGTATATTAAAAAACCCCAAAACAATAACCGCATATATGTTCTTCTGGGGGGACCAGTCCTGAACTGAAAGGCATTGGATCCAAATGCAGGGGTTTTCTGTAGGGTAAAAATTTCAAAATGAGTATGCCAGTGAATAGTCCTGAGTTCATTCAAAGTACGTAGGGTTTTCTGTGTGCCTGCAACACCTGCGCAGAAGTACGCGTACCCCCAAAGTGGGTGTGTTGTTACCTCCTTTCTTGTGCCTGCGCAGTTGTAAAGGGGAAATGTGTCACTCAAACCCATGTTTTACTTCCTGACTATGAAGTGTTACATCCTTTTACTTTAGGGTCACTGTGTTTTGTTCGTCCAGGCTTGCCAAAAAGGACAGAGGGTGGGGAGGGACGTCAATTAGAGGGCTTCTGGTTTCTTCCAAGAAGAGAGTGAGCCAGGGAATGTACTGAATGAAAGGTGTGTTCTTAATGCTACTTGCTTGAGCAGTAAGAAACTCTGATATCCTAAATCTCAAAAAGCACTAAAGCCTTCCTGATCTTCAGCTCTCTGCCCTAGCTCTCCTTCCCACCTTGTGTTACCTTTCATGGGCTGATGTTGCTGACTCTATATTAACTTCAGGCATCATCTCTAGAAACCATGGCAGTCTGAAGTGTTAGATTCCTGCCAAATGGGATCCCTGGAAAACCTAATTTAACCCTTGCCACAGAATGACCTTCCACTTGTTTTTTGTTTTTTGTGGGGTTTTTTTTATAAAATATAAAAAAATATTTTTTCTTTTCCTTCTATAAACTTTATTCTGTAGTTTTGTGAAAAACAACAAGAAAGTGAAAAGGCAATTTGTTTAGACCCTCAAGGAATTTATTATAGGTAAATTCAGAGAAAAAGTTGACAAATTAACGGTAAACTCGGAGAAAAAGTTCAAAAGTGCATAAAATACTTTCTCTGTAGTTGTAGAATGAATGTCTTTGTTCAAACCTTCACCTAAACCCATTTTAACTCAAGTGTGAAGATCTGTCTTGTATAGGCCAATGCTGTGAGTGACCTGTTGGTTGTGTCACATTAGCATGTCATTTTGTATGAGATTAAATTGCCTAGAGGATCGTATTAAACTGAAATTTGAATGCTCATTTGTAAAGTGAGGAGAAACCACCAGGCATTGAGAGAAAGGCAGTCTTAAGTCTGTTCTCATTTGGTGGTACGATGAGGTCTGCTTTTCTAAATAGCTGAGTGATGTGTTCAGCACTACTGCGAGCCACGGGGAAGCCTTGCCAGGTACTTCGTGTTAGCTTTGTTCCATGTATTAAGTAAGTCTGATGCAATTTATTACAGTGAGAATTTTGGAAGATAAATCTACTGAGGAAGGGTAAAAGCAAGTCATATAGGAGGGTAGTTTTCTTACAAATGATGAACACAATTGCAGGAGCAACAGAAAACCAACAAACTCAAAGGGTTGTTATAGTTTTATGGAAAACAAGATCTAATTTACTTTTTTCATGTTTAAAGATGAAATGGAGAGGAATGTGCTCATTTAACATAAACATGTCTTGGACCTATCCTTTTCTGTTTCATGTATCTCCTGATGTACTTGAGCCCAACTGTAAAAGAAACTGTAGGAGCACTAGATTGATAGAGGAAACCAGCTGCTGAAATTGTTTTTAAAATCTGTAGAAATAATGGGAAAAAATTGTTTCATAGAAAGGACAAAAAGGAAATCAGGTGTAAATATTTCTGCCTTTTCATTGCCTCTGAAGAGTGCTATTTTCATTGCACAATTTTAACAACTCAATATAATTTCCACCAAATAAAAGATTAATTAATAATAAGTAAATTATCTAACTTTGGATGGAATAGCATATTGATTCCTAATTCAAAACCTGCCTGGACGCGTTCTTGTGTGATCTAATCTAGGTGGTCCTGCTCTGGCAGGGGGATTGGACTAGATGATCCTTTGGGGTCCCTTGCAATCCCTAGCATTGTGTGATTCGGTGTGCTGGTCGGCAGCAGGCTCACTGTGAGTCAGCAGTGTGCCCTGGCAGCCAAGGAGGCAAACCACGTCCTGGGGTGCACCAAACCCAGCAGAACCAGCCAGGCAAAAGAGGTGATTATACCCCTGTATTCAGCATTGGTGTGGCCTCACCTTGAGTACTGTGTGCAGTTCTGGGCCCTGCAATTTAAAAAGTATGTGAAGGTCCTCGAATGCATTCAGAAAGCTGGTGAAGGGGCTGGAAGGCACATCCTGTGATGAGCAGCTGAGGTCTTTGGGTTTGTCTAGTTTGGATAAAGGGAGGCTGAGGGGCGACCTTGTTGCTCTCCACAGCTTTCTAAGGAGGGGACATGGAGAGGGAGGTGCTGAGCTCTTCTCCCTCGTATCCAGTGATAGGACACGTGGGAATGGTTCAAAGCTGCGCCGGGAGAGGTTTAGACTGAGCATTGGAAAGCATTTCTTTACCAAGAGGGTGGTCAAACACTGGAACAGGCTTCCTAGAGAGGTGGCCAATGCCCCAAGCCTGTCGTTGTTTAAGAGGCATTTGGACAATGCCCTTAGTAACATGCTTTAACTTTTGGTCAGGCCTGAATTCATCAGGCAGTTGGACTAGACGATCATTGTAGTTCTCTTCAACAAGTCAAAATGCAAGGTCCTTCACCTGGGTCGGGCCAATCCTAGGCACAAATACAAACTGGGCACAGAGTGGCTTGAGAGTAGCCCTGAAGAGAAGGAATTGGGGGTGTTTATAGATGAGAAGCTCAACATGAGCCGGCAGTGCGCTCATGCGGCCCAGAAGGCCAACCGCATCCTGGGATGTATCAAGAGAAGCGTGGTCAGCAGGTCAAGAGTGGTGATTCTACCACTTTACACTGCTCTTGTGAGACCCCACCTCGAATGCTGTGCCCAGTTCTGGTGTCCCCACCATAAGAGAGACATAGATCTGTTGGAGCATGTTCAGAGGAGGGCCACAAAGATGATCCAGGGGCTGGAGAACCTCTGCTACAAGGACAGGTTGCAGGAGCTGGGATTGTTCAGCCTTGAAAACAGAAGACTTCAGGGGGACCTAATAGCTGCCTTCCAATACCTGAAGGGAACTTACAGAAAGGCTGGGGAGGGACTTTTTACAAGAGTGTCCACTGATAGGACAAGGGGAAATGGATTTAAGCTGAAGGAGAACAGATTTAGATTAGATCTTAGGAAGAAATTCTTCAGTACGAGGGTGGTAAGACACTGGAATAAATTGCCCAGAGAGGTTGTGGATGCCCCCTCCCTGGAGGTGTTCAAGGCCAGGTTGGACGGAGCCTTGAGTAGCCTGATCTAGTTGAGAGGCGTCCCTGCCCATGACAGGGAGGTTGGATTAGATGATCTCTAAGGTCCCTTCCAGCCTGTGCCATTCTATGAAATAATCTATTCTGTCTATTGTTTCCTTGTTTGCTTTGACTGTTTAGACTTTGAGGTCTTTGAAATGGAAATGCTGTCTGATTCACAGGCATCATGGCAGAATTGTTCCTGAAGTTAAGGCTACTGGGATGGGTGTTGCTTGTACCACACTAGAGATTATACGTGTTCTCAGGCCTCAGAGGCGTGATTATAAGGACTGTACTGTCATTACTGCTGCTTCGTTATTTCCGTCTTTTAACAGTTGTTGTTTGAATTTATGTCCCTCCGTTCTTTGTGTTTTGCTGATGAAATCTTTTGCCTTTTTTCTGTTAGTTCATCTAGTCCTTCCTCTGCTGATGCTGGCTACCTTTTTTAAAGTAGCTTTGATACTGTCCCTGTTTGCACAGGACGTATTTTCCCCTTGACTTGCCAGTCCCTCTCATACTCCCTTGTTTCTTCTCCCTGTACTGTTTTCCTGTCTGTCCTTCCGAGAAGAAATAGTTTTATATATTTAGGGAATAATGTTGCAACAGTATAGCAAATCTTAATGCAAAATCAGGAAGGTAAACAAAAATAATTTTCAATCGTTTTGGCTGTCATCGCCACCTGCTTCCAAGCACCAAGACACACCTGTGCAGGTTGCCTCCAGCGTTCAGGTATCAAGACAGGTGTGATCAGGTGAGCTGGTCAGGCCTCCTTGCAGTGAAAAATCATCACTTCTTCCATTAGTTGGCTTTGGATGTGCTGTTTTGTACCACTTGACAGCTGACAGCAAACAAGTCTTTTGCCTCTTCATCCTTTTGGCATCTGAGAGTCACTGGGATTTGTAGCTTCTAGTTATTTCTCTTACTGTGAAGGGGCTCTTATTTACTTATTTTTTGTATCGTTTCATAGATGACATATTATTTTCTATCCTGTCTTCAAAACCATGTTCTTCTCAATGCCTCTTTTTTTCCCAGCTGCTAAACTTTAAATGTTTTGATTCTTCTATTTAATAATTTTGCTTTACCTCCCCCAAAATCAATAGTTGTTTTTCAAGCAATATCTTACTTCTGTCCTGAAATAAATTTTTGTATTCGTTTGAATGGCATATACATATTTAGATACTTTTTCAGTCTTTCTCATGCGTTCCCTTTGAATTAAGATTTTCCTCTGAATAATGCATTTAGCTGATAGCCAGAACCTGTGGATATTTACTGCAATTTTCAGACTCAATTATCTAATTGTGAAAGTGCTTCTTAATTTCTTAGTGTGCCTATTTATGCCTTGAGGCATTCATGAAATATAAATAAGGTATGTCATAAATAACCTTACAATAAGGAGACTGGATTGGGGAGGTTTACATATTTTGAATAGTTTATTTAACCTATGTCACATGTTACTTCACATACCCTTAGATAAAGTGTGTGAAAAGTGTATGGTGGAAGCTGTTCATTAATTGATATAAAATCTGCTGCTTTCAGTGGGCAGGCAAACAAGATGGCAGGCAGTAGATGTTTACTGTGCTATGGACATCCTTAGCAACTCCCAAATGTACTATTCAAAATCAATTTGCAGTGCCATCCTTCCCATTTGATTGGATATCATACAATATATTTGCAGTAATATGCCATGTCTTACACAGTTTTGTCAGTAACTTTCTGAAGTGTCACAGAGGAGGTGCAAGTGAGGTACAATCCCTCTACTCAGATGAGAAGAAAATTGTCCATCACAATCAACAGAATTGGGAAATTACCCAAGTTTCCTGGAAATCAGACTGATACTGCCAGCAGTAGTAACGTGCTGCTTGGGGCATGGTTTGAGCGATAATGCAACCTGAGTCTTGAAATCCTTTGAGATGTTGAAGCTTGTTGCGTTTATTCAAAAATGTTTCCTTAAGCATAGTGCCAGATTAACTCATCCCTTCCATTTGGTGTCCCACATATTAACTGGCAGATGCCATAAATGTGAAGATATTAGAAAGCTACTGTCCTTAATGTATATACAAATTTAGGCTTATTGCATCAGAGGAAGATTTGCCAGTCTCTACTGAGCTAACGCAAAGATCCTGCAGTCCCACAGGACCAGCCACTTGGCCTTAGATGAGAAATGCTCCGTCCAGGGCGGTGCTGCAGACTGCATGGGAATACGGTGCTGCAGACTGCATGGGAATACGGTGCTGCAGACTGCATGGGAATATGGTGCTGCAGACTGCATGGGAATACGTGTACCTGAGCCTAGGGGCAGCCCATCCCTTTCAGTTGCAGGGAAACTGAAGGAAATGGGGTCTGGAACCTCTGGGCAGAGTGGGAGAGTTAAGTACAGGGGAGGAAAGAGAGTGAAGCACGGAATGCGGAGTTGTGTTAATTTTTGCACCGAATATCTATTCTTTAATACTGGTTTCCAACCTATTAATATACGTGGATCAACCCTCCCCACTCCTTGTTGTTCACATGGTCTTAAATTTTGAAGTGCTAGGAATGATGTAAGGTTTGTTTGTTTGTTTTAATTATTTTTGATAAAATAATAAAAAAATCTGGTAACTAGAATCAAGCAACCCCATAACAGTAAACCACCCCACCTTAAATTGTTTGTAATTTGAAGTTGAGCCACTTTTCTGCAACTCCTTGGAGGGATCTGTGAATCTTTTAACAAAATTGAAAGCAAAATCTCTTTATTTCCTGGCAGAAATTTTTAATAGCATCTGAGGTATTTTTTTGCTTTCATTTTGAGTACTGATCCCATGATACATCTTCCAGGCCAAGCAGCTGCAAAGCCTGTTTTTTAAATAGTTTATGAAACACTACCACAGCAGAGATGGTGCGTTAAGGCATAATGATGCTTATTATTTTGGTTGGAATATCTCCCCTGAATCCTTGTCGCTTATTTAGTGAAAACTAGCTCTTTGTTAGATCTTCGCTTTATCTTTTGGAGATTGTTCTTTAAGGATGAGCACAAGGTAGAGATAGCTGCTGATTCAGCAGTGGATGTACTGTCTCTGAATATTGTTCTTGTCCCTTGAGCAAAAAGAAAGGTTTCTGTTATTTTTCATCTTTTTGGACATCTTTGGAGTGGCACCTTTCCCACCCTAGTTAGAGTATGTGAGGTAGGTAGAGTCGATTCTCTTCTTTTGGTAAATCTACTTAGCATTTTCTTTTGAATGAAAAAGCTGCCAGTAACATGCTTAGAGAGCTTGGTCCTGTACTGACGACTCAATGGAGAACAGAGGCTGTGTGAAGAGTTGTGGATAGAGTTGAATTGCTGTTTGAGTACCAAAATGCGAGACATTTGCGAACTGACTCCAGCTGCCTTAACAACAAAGGTGGAGAAGTATGAAGTCTGTAGAAACACAGGTAAACTGAAACGTGTGTTTGTTTGCATAACATCAGTTAAAGGAAATATTGCAGCCCTTTATTTTCAGGACTAATTAAATGAGCCTTAAGGCTTTTGACAAAAGGTGAGACATTCCTTTTCAATTCCAAATACGAATTCTGTTTGGAAATTTGATTAGAATTTCAGCAAATCGCAGGTGCCAGTGAAGCTTGCTGTTTTAATAAGCTACCTGTATTTCATTTTATTTTGTCAGTTTTCTTTTTCCAAAGAACCTAGCATCTCATGCTGCCAATCCATTTCAGTGCTGGAAACTTTCAGAAAGCTTTGCTTTATAGCAAAAACTTGCCCTTCCTTCTAAAATCCCTGTCTCATATTTGCTGTCTTCATGACTGTCTGTTTAGCATTCATTCTTGTTCAGTTTCATTTCAGTAACAGGAGGCTTTTGAGGGCTGTAAAGTGATGAGCCTTTTCTTTTGGGGAGAAAACCTTCTGAAGAAAGTTAACATAGAAGGAAAAAATAAACATTTTGTTGGATATGTCAATGATTGGAGAAGATCGATCAGTGTTTCCAGATTTTAGCATCACTTGGATAATTTGGTTGGATTGCCCAGTTGTTGTTTTTCCTGTATATTGCCCATGTTTTGAGTTTGGTGCTGTATTACTGTAGAGTGTGCTCTTTCTTAACGGAAAGAGGAGGAGAAGAGCAGAGAAAAATCCAGAGCTTTGCAATGATAAGCATGTTTGTGAGTTTGCAAGCTGAATTGTCATGTTGGCTTCTCATATGGACCAAGTCACATATATTTAATAGGCTATAAATCAGAATCTGTTTCTTAAATGACTCTTTGAGAACTTGATTTGGGTAGCAGGAGTCATAATGCCACCAGTGCCTCTTCAAGTTTCTTTTGTGAGTTACTGGGAATGAACAGGCCTACAGCAAATACTGCTTCCATTCACCTACAACACAGGCCACCCTATGTCTGTTGCTGATACACGTGCAGAAGCCTGAGCTGTTTGTACCATGAGTAAGCAAACGCATAGCCGGGTGGTGGTAGTGATGTGGATGCAGCTAGCAGTTGCAGTCCAAGCTCTTGAGGGATTCTGAATGTGTATGTGGCTTATTAGACCACACTAAAATCTTCATGGCTACCGTTGCACCTGCTGTGTTAAAGATCACACAAGTAGGCCTGCTATGCTTGTAGTAGGCATGGAGTGTGGGTTACATCCTCATTTTTGCCATGTAGATCTGTCTTGTACTATTTTAAGTACAACTTTGGAATTAGTGATTTAGCCTAATCAAAGCCTTTGGAAAATATGACACTGATTTAATTTTTCACGTATTTTTTTTCCCAGTATCTAATGTCTTGTGCTGAAAGTAGCATGTTTATTCCATGCTCTGTGCTGCCTTTTATATGTCAACTTTACTTTTATACAAGCCTTACTTCTTTTTTATAGTTTCATGTTTAGTCTGTCTTTGGTGCTATATTTAAGATTAATGTTCATAATATTATTGGCATTAACTTGTAAGTTCAAGCTGGTGAATGAAAGTATTTGCTCCCATTCTATTCCAGACCATGTAGGAGAAATTACTTAAAGTGCACCTTGCAGCCACACCCACTTCATCCTCGGAAATAAACCAGGATCTGAGCTAGATTATCGGTACCAAAGTGAAGGACCATGCTCGTCTTCCATAAAAGCTTTCTTTCTTGATAAATGAATATAACATTTACTCTTCTACTTTACTCTGGAGATTACAGCATTGAAGATAAACGTAACTTCCAATAGCGAGCACAACAGAGCTATCTGTCTTTCTACATGGTAACTGTTTGTTATCCTTCCAAAAAATGTGTGATGACTAGCCAGACAGCAAGCAAATGCAGTTTCATACACTTGTGTGCCAGATGTTTTACAGCTGTGCACATATTGCTGCTGCTGAACCTATAGTGAGTGCCATAGGACAATTGATTCAGGAAAAGTATGAATTTTTCTCTTGGGATGGGCTGAAATGGCCGTGAAGGAGACAGAGCTGCCAATCGAAGGAATTGCATAGCGCAATCAAGAAGCAAATCTTTTGGCATCTTGTTTGGGATATTGCTGACATTGGGAGATAGGAAGATTTCCACTGACTTCTTCACAGCTAAAATGTTTTCCATGGAACCTCATTGTCTAATGAAGTTAAAGTAGGAATTGCTGAAGTTCGATTTGGTAACATATGGGTGAACTGATTCTAGTAATGAGATGCATAGATTGAGGTTTTACAAAGCTAGGTGGGAATTAGGGAATGAATAAGTCCTATTATTTTTAAGGGCAGCTGAGTATCTGAATATCAAAAAGCTTTGAAAATCTTCTCATTATTGAACTTTTTTTTTTTCATTCCTGAAACAGACCTTTTTATTTCTTAGTTCTTAAAACTGTGGACAGTTGGACAAGGGAAATGGTCCTATCATCACAATCCCAGTCCATTTTCTTTCCTTTTGAATCCTACAATCATTCTCCTTTACAAAATGCTTTGCAGCACTGATTTGAAGCTTGCAATATTTTGTAAGGAAGTGGGTTGTTTTTGCTGTCATGTAATCTTTAATTTCTTCAGCAATAAAAACACACTGCTTTGTACGTCAAAATGAAAGCTCCAGGAACTGATAGACTACACATGGTATTTCTAGCTGAATCTCAGTGTGATTGCAGCTGGATTCTGTGTCATGTCTTTAAAGAGAGTAAGGGGGATATCACACACTGCTCTGGGAAGGGGGCCAAGGTATTAGATGTGAAAGTGGGCAGGCGTATGTGCCTTTATGGGGAGAACGGGGGAAGGAGTGTGGTCCTAAAGGTCTGATAGGAATAGAGATATTTTGGTTGCTTCAGAAGCCAACTCAAATTTTGGATTAGCATCTGTAGTCTAATCACTGACCCAAAGTTTTTAAGGCTTTTGAAAATCTGTTTCTAAGGTGGTGGTTTCAGGAGTTTGTTTATTAGTGACCTCTCAATCTAGAAATGAAACGGTGTTTTCTGTTTTGTTTCTTACTTGGCTTTCCAGCCCATGGAGCGGGCTGCAAGCATAGAATGTGGAAAAGAGAATTATAGACACCACTATGACCTAACTTGATTTTGAAATGCAGAACTGAAGAAAAATTATGTCAAATTAGCATCATGATAACTCAGTGTGAGAGACATATTTTGAAAGGAGATGCCCAAAATCTTCCTGCTGAAACAAAAACTTCTCTAAAGCTCTGTGTTTCTGCTTACTTAACTCTTCATCAATGAACTTTTCGGCACTTTTAAGAAGCATTGACAGTAGCACTTTTCTAGCTATGAGGCGTGAGTGGGAGGAGCCCATTGCATGTTGTGCAGTGCAGCATGGAGATCAGTGATGGTACATCATGTGGCACAGTGAGCATGCAAGGACTACCTGTGGTCTCAAGGTCAGTAAGACGGCCAGTAGCAGGGCGCTGTGCCTGAATGAGCACCCTTTGGCTCAATGGCGCGTCCACCTGAATATATAGCCAGCTTTTGCTTCCAAAGATGCCGCGGATTGCTTACATTGAGCTGTGCCAAGTCAACAGGGGGCATAATTAACAAGCAGGGAGGACAGCAGGCCTGGACCCACGTACAGCCAGGGACAGGTCTTCCTTCATGTGTATATATATATACACCTGGGAATGTTAGCTGTGGTGCTGAGAAGGTATCTCGCATACTCTGCTTACTGAGTGGCTATTTCTACTTTCACATCATGCTAAGAAGTTCATTTATTTCCTGTCTCAGGCTTGATAATGCTTTTAGTAGAGGGTTTTTCTTCATGATTGTTTCCTGAGTGAGTAGATCTTCCTTCACTTTGGCAAGGCTCTTCCTTAATAAATAGTCTCATCGTCAGTTATTAGTTTCATATGACTGGTCTGTGAAACACACAGGATTACTGAAAGCTGTAAAATTTGTGTTAGCTGTTTTCCTACATCGTGATCCAAACGATCACAGTAGTGCCTTAGTGGGTTTGATCATATAAATTTATTGCTGGTTACCCACAGCGAACCAACAAGCTGCAACTGTGTGACTAGAGCTCAGATGAACTTAACTGCTTATACCCAAAGCCGTTCAGGGAAAAAACAGCAATAAAATAAATGTTAGTTTCAGTAACAATTGCTTTGATCATAATAGGTTTTTAATTTGTGGTAGTTGTTACTTTCAGTAATTTTTAGTCAATTTTAGTAACATTTAGTTACAACTTCATTTAATCCTATTTTTAACTCAGCAAAAATGTTGATAATCAATTGCTTTATAGTGAAAGGGAAAAAGAAGAGTTATGGTGGTAGAAGCAGTGTGCTGCTAATAGAACCTGATGAACTAGCATAAAGTAGCACATTATTAATAGATTTAATGAGTCCTTAGATTCTGTGATACTTGGAAGGTTAATTGATTGCTTACAACATAACTGTAGTGAACTGGGTTTAAATGCATTTGATTCTCATGTTCTTTAATTATCTGCCTATGAGGTTTTCACTCCCCACCCCCAATAGTCGTATCTCCTCTCGCTCTGAAGCATTTTAAGAGCATTAGCTCAAAGCACAGTGTCGCTTCCAGACCTTTGTGTCCCTTGGGGTTAGGTGTGAAAGGGTGCTGCACAGGGCACAGTCCTCTTCTCTAGCTAAGCAGGAACATACCCATCTTGGCTGACTTCACAGGTGGCAGGTAATGCTAAATGATGCTTTTCTGATAAAGCATGAGCAACTGTAATTGGTTTGGCACATTTATATTCCATATTAATTTCTTCTTTGTATAGACTGTATGAAAAGCAGTGTGGAAGTGTTGTGATTTTATTTTTTTTCTATTTGATTCTGTAAAATAAAGTCATTTTCGTCTCTTGAGAGGATGAGTGCCAGAGAGGTGGCCCAGCTTCCCTGTAAGGCTGTGTTAGACATGGCCTTGCTTTACAGGCAGGTTAAGTGACTGCAATTAGATGCTCTGGAAGGCCCTGCCATAATAGGAAATGTGGCTGCTGAAATAGCCATATTGTAAGTCTCAGGAAGGCAAGCTGGGGCAAACTCAGCCCACGTGCTCCTTTCTTGGTGCCAACTTCTGCAGAGTGCCAGAGCAAGCTTACCCAAGGTTTCTGTTCTAGCAAGACAAAGTTCCGCATTGTATATTAGAGAGAAAGTTTTAAGTTGTTGGGCTGCATCCCCAAATTCAATGTATAGCGCTGGAACCTAGAGGTGGGGCATGCGTGGACTCTGCAGCACGCACTGTGACTCATGCAGTGAACCACAAGTGCAGCAAGCCAGAAACGGTGGAAGCTTTTCAACATCAACCTTGTCAACTCAACGTGTGTCTCATCATTTTGCTTTGCGACAGCCAACACCATAGAGAAAGAAAAAAAGTAAAAATCTCATATGAATTCAAATCATCAACTGACAGTTTATGTGTACAAGGGGGAAAAACTTTACAGGAAATTTTGAATAAAACTGCAGTATGATTATGTTTAAATAGTTTACTGTTGGTAAGAAAGCATTTTCTTCATAGACACTCAGAATAGTGTGAATACCTACCCACATGTATGAGCGTACCTACCTACCTACCCTCACACCTGCCCGCACTTAGTGGCAGGATACTATTAAGGATCTTCCAGTTCTGGATTTGTATTTTCCGGATGAATTAAATAATTTAAACCCTATTTCAGAAACATTCACAACTAGGTTATGTTGTCAAGAACATGTATGCTTTGACTACAGCATGAAGCAAACAGTAAGTGTTCAAGGGGAAAAAAATCCTGTGTGTATTTGCACATTAATTTTGACTTGGCAAATAAGTTAGTCAGACTTCATAGTGGCTGCCTTCCTGATCATTAGGATATCTTTCATCCCTCCCCCTTCCTTCTCTTTTCCTCCACCCCAATATATTGGATGTGCTAGAGTAGTATCAAATGCATCAATATATGGTGTAATGGATTTGAGGATTTTTGCATCTTTGCTGGCAAACAAAACCCTTTGGATAGTAAGAGAATTAATTCTCTCATGAAATGTTTTTTGTTTATTTATTTATTTGTTTACACTCTCTTGCCTGTCTTCATCCAAAGAACATAGCCTTTTTTAACCCTCATTTGTAAGAATCATGATATATTTTACAACCTTTTCCCTCAAAAAAAATGCCAAGATGTTGTTTTCATTAGGAGTAGAAAGAAGATACCCATTTTTTTCCTCCGGATTCAACACTTGTATCCTTTTTACCTTTCTGCTTTCTCTTTTTTTAGCTTCCCTCTTGTCTCATTTAGAAATCAGCAACATTTCCACATTGTATGTCACATCCCATCCTTTCTAACAAGCAACTTTAGAATGTCCTTTGCCAGTATTTTGAGGGATGTAGAAGAGACTTGCCGATACTTTGCTGCTTCTTTCTCATTGCTCCATCGTGAACTTGTAACATGTTACCTATGTGGTGCTGTTCTATGTTGTCAGAGGACTAATTTCATTAATTTTCATTAACTGTCTCTTAATTGAATTTTTGAAAGACAGATATGATTACAAGCACAGCACAGGAAGAGTATAGGAGGAATGTCTGACGCCGCTGTACAAATAGATGTATTACCTCAGATGATGTTCTGCTTCAAACAGGACATGTAATCTGTAAAGGATTCTATGTAAGATGGAGGAAGATACTTAGAGTGAGACTGAAGGTTATTGAAGTGGTCAAAGCCAGTATAAAAGAAAAGGAAAAAAAAGTCTCAGAGACAACAAATCGCATGAGTGCCTCCAAAGTGCAATAGCTAGTCTTCTCTCTTGCAGGCACTCAATCAAAAAGGAAATAAAAATCATCCTAGTGCCTGTGCTCTGGCCATTGATTCAGGAGAAAGCCAAGGTGGCATTGCAGCCCACAAGCTGGCATCCCTAAGAGGTGGTGAAGGTTTGCCTTCCACAGCTGAGGCTGAACGGAAATGCGAGCACTGTGCAAGCAGCTCTGAGTTTTACCAGCTGAATTGAAGTCACTCAGGAGCAGAAGGGGAAGCTGTGATTAGAAGTCCTAGGTAGCTCATTTTGAAGCACTCCTTTGTCTTTCCTGCATGGCAAGGCATAAAAAAGCACAGACCACAAGTCCGCACAAGCAAATAAGGCTTCCTAATAACTTAGGTCAGTAGTAATGCAAAAAATGCCTGTGTTGCATAAGGATCATCAAGTCTCATAACCGTGTTTCTTCTAAGCTGGAGCTTGCTTTCCTTTCCTGAGTCGCCAGTTTGAACAAGTGAGCTCATAAGTCAAGGGATGGGAGCTCTTGAAGACAGGCCACGTTCACTGAAAGGTGTACTTTAATGGTATTATATGAGTGTATTTTACCAGCAAGGTATACTAATTTGAACGTAGAAAGGCCATCCGCACAAAAAACTGGTAGCTGAGCAAGCTGTGATGGTCAATGCCCACCCTTCCTCATATTGCTGATAAGCATGCTGCTGCAGAATCTGTCGTAAGAATGGATTCTTTCACCTTTTTCTAAAGGAAGTGTCAGCAATCATTTCAAATTGTTTAAATGCCTTTTCCTAATGCTTTACATGTGCTTTACAAAATGGGCACAACTAGGGTACTCGCTTTACTGCCCAGTCAGAAAGAGAGAAACTGGGATGGAAGGATTGGTGGACATATACACAAACGCCCACCACACACATGCACGCGGGTCACGCTGGAACAAGATGCTGTTAAAATTTAAGTAGAATGGCTGCTCTAGTACATTTGGCTGGGAGCATTCTTATTCCAGGAGAAAAAGGCTTTTTTTCTGGGTGAACTGAATCCACTCTGAAATGTTAGCCAAATCTACATATACCTTGCAACTGGGAAACATTTGATGCGCTTTAAAATGACGTTTTCTTAAGGGATAGCAACTTTTTTCTCTCCTTGGGTTGTTTAGGCCAAATGGACCATTTCGTTAAAGATGTGGTCTGAATTCTGTTTCACAGATACAAAAGCTATAATAATCCAAAAATGTGTTTTTGTAGGCCTTTCAACATGATTTCCAGTACAGTTAAAAAAAAAAAAAAATTAGTAGTATACAAAATGAATCCCAGAGAACTGCAGTGTAATGCCTAGTGGTTTCATGGGGTACCGTTTTCCAGGAATATATTAATAAAAGTTCAGCTTTAAGGGGATAAAGTCATCTTCATTTTATGGGGCAATTAAAGGCTTCTGTTTTGATATTGTCTGGTGTCTTCTGTGGGATTGATTTGAAACCAAATACGTACTGTAGAGGAAAATTCGGTGTGACAGTTTGCTGCTGGCATTCTTCTTCAGGAATTGCAGTATTCTCCCAGATGAGAAAGAAATTTACAGGGGAGTTGTTTTTTTTTATAGGGCTGTATTATTATAGCTAACCATTCTTCTACTTATCACTGCAGGTACATGGAACACTGCCTGGTTTTGAAGTCTTTCCACTTTATAAAGTACAAAGTTACATTGATATTTTTTGACTCTTGAGTAAGAAAAATCCTTAAATTTTCCCAGATTCAAGACAACTGACTGCCCTTTGATTCTTGCCAGACACATGTTTAATATCAGTCACAAAGCTAGCACAGTATGAAATTTAGGGTTCTGATAGACACGTGTCTGCAAACGAAAATCGTGTTGATGAAGCCAGATCAGCCCCTGCCTCTCTGAGGGATGGAGGTGACCTGCATGCAGGGACGTCTGATCTGCTTGTGATTCAGCTCCACCGGAGTTACAGTTTTACTATTATTTGTAGGTCAGCTTCTGTTATTTTTGATTTACCTTATATCACTCCAGAACAAAAATAGTTGTGCAGAAACTGGTTGAGCAGTGACTTGAGGTATTTGTACACTAAGAGCTGAAGGAGAGGGACAGCAGGAGTGTCTGCCTCGTCTCTTACTCCAAGCTACACTGTTCTTGCTGGTTATCAGAGTCTTAAATCTCGTGCAGCCCCTCAGCGAACTGGAGGGTGGCCAGACAGGCGGGGTTGCAGCCGTGCCCCTCCTCGCAGCAATTTGGGTGCAGGTGCCTGTGCTCTGGAAGCTGTAAATCTGTGCTGCCTTGGGGAGGAGCCTGGGCTCCTACACCCTGCCTGCCATAGCCCTCTCTGAGGGGAGAGTGGTGCGAAGGGCTGGCTTTTGCCTGCTGTGGCTTTTTAGGGAGTCTTCACTGGCAAAGAAACCATAAGCCTTAAATATCAGAATGAGCTAGGCAAGGGTCAAAATCTAATGGGAGGAAATGAATAATAAGGATATCGCAGAGCATCTCCTAGGTTATTTGGAGCAGTGCCCTGGGTATGTCATTGTTTTCCCTTCTCTCTCACTGAGTCTCTTTTTTTAATTATTATTTATTTATTTATATTAATAGTAGCCTTAATGACAGTGAAATGGATCTGAGTACAGTACCTGTTAAATGCCAGCTTCCCCTTGTATGACATCCATCTGTAAACACAATTAGAACAAACATCTGCTACCAGAAATGACTTCCTGACCTGTGCTGGTGTTTCTAGCATTCTGCCAGGCTTCTCATTGCCCTCCCCGGTAATCCCAGCAGATCCACAAAAAAGTACAGATCCTTATTCGTATGATATTGCAGCCACTTCAGTGGGCTTGTTGAAACTAAAAAGTTACAACTGGAGGAGCAATGCCACACTATCCACAAGAAAGAGAGAAAATTTTTCAGTTGCGAAGTTTATCACATTTATTAGGAGTACATAATCCAGGTTATTTCTACATTATAACATGAGGCTCATAAAAATGAAAATTCATGTAAAGTATCTTCTTCAGCTAAAATTTGAATTAGCAGGTAAGTAACTAGACAGTAATCTTAAAAACCAGAAGATACTATAATAATAGCCATACATTAATGTTTAGGTATTCCCCTCTGAAAACAGGGCACTGAAGTTGATTTTAAACATCAGCATGCACACAATAGGATCTGGTTATATAGGCTTGCTGATGTAATATGTGTGCTCAAAGCCAATTGCTGCTATCTGAGCTCTACTGTTATCCCCAAATCAATTTAGCAATAAGTTCATGTTCTTTAGCAATTTGAGCATTTTGTTCCTCTCCGTTTAATTAAAGCTTATTGGATCCTTCTCAATTTCTTTAACACAGAAACAGCTGCTGGAACCCTTTGACATGTTAAGGTGTTTCTAATACTTGAAATACTGAGAAAGCCAAGAATTTTTAAGTTTCCATGTTCATATAACATTTATATGTTAACATCTGAAGTCTTGTGAATTTCACAGACTTGTATTTATACCTGTATTATGTCCCTGTGCTGTTATGTAGAATTTAGAGGTTATCTGAAGCTGTCTCCATACTGCCTGGAAACCAGTTTTTCTTTGAAATATTTCTTTGGTCTGTGAATAGACGTTGCTAGGCATCTATATTAATACATCTATAAAAGAAGGAAATACTTTCTCACGTGTGGTTAAAATGTGGAAGTCATTAACACAGGAGAGCCACTGAGGCCAAGAATTTAACAAGATTTGTTAAAGGTTATGGCCATCAATAATATGCAGGGTTGTAATTAACATGAGTAAGTAATTTGGAAAAAGTGCTAAGCGTGATGTTCAAGGATTCGGCCAGTCCTCAGTTATCAGCTCCCAGTGTTGGACAGAGATTGCTTTGTCAACCTCCATAGTTTCAGCTTTTCTCCATAAAAGCATCTGGCACCAGACAAAACCCTGGAACACATGCGTTTGCTCTGATGTGATACGGCACACTCCCTGCCTGCCTTCTGCCTGATTTTAAGCGTGTAACTTCTGTTTTAATTGATAACACTGCACCAGTTTTCCGTGTGTACACAACGCCCTGCAGCTCTGTACATGTAGAAAGCAAGGTATGAGGAGGTTTTGTTACCAGACTGAATCAAACGAAGATAAAAGACGATATTTCACAAACAAATGCAGTAGATACAGATACTTCCCACCTTTCTCAGCCTTTGATGACTTTTTTCCATTCCTGTATTTCTCGGTTGTGGCGAGGCGCATGTCCTGCACAGCTGCAGCAAAGCAGCAGGAGCACAAGGGAGAGATAACGTGCAGTGACACTCAGGGAGTAGAGTAAAGCCCTTTTCCTATGCACCAGAGAGAAGCAACATTGTGCTGCTGGCACTGCATTTGTCAGATTTGTTTGTGTGCCTGAGACCCTGAAAGAGCTGTGCTGACTGCAGAGCTCTGATCCAGTTTGTAGTAAAGAGCATCAATGCCATTGTATTTGGCACCTGTAGTAAAAATGTGATGCAGTGAGTAGACACGGAAACCAATTGCTCTGCAGGTAATCTGGCCAGAATGGGATCAAGGCACGTTTGTGACAGCACAAATAAGCTCCCTCTGAGCTTGTGACAGTCTTTGTCTCTCTACGTTTCTTTGGGAAAAAAAGAAAAAACTCAATTTCTTAATAACTCTCTCAAAAAATCAATTTAAAAATAACTTCACAGTCAGTATTTAAGCAGTCTGACAAAGGAGAAATGTAATGTGGAAGCAAAGATAAAGCAGATTTTTCCCATTTAAACGGACAAGCAATTTGCAAATGAGAATAACTATAGGAATCCCGACAGCTGGGCAGGATGACGATGATGAGACGGCACCAGAATCTGTGGCTGCGTCCAAGGGAGAGCGCTCTTGCTCACCAGGAGCCTCTCTTCGATGAAGATGCCCAGGCAGGTGGGTCATGGACACACTGCTGGGGCATTGCAGCTCTTCAGGCCAGGTCAGGGTGCCATCACGGGGCCCTTCGTTCCTGGGGTCACTGGGAGGGGAGGGGCCAGGTTGAACTTTAGCAGATGTGCTGCGGGTTGTGTTTGTTATGCCTTCTGCTGAGCAGTGGAGTTGGAAATTATTTATTTGCCAAAACTGAAAGTTCATTACAAACTGACCTTGTTTTGATTAGAAGGAGCCGTGGGGCTGTACTGTAAGCATATGACTTTGTCTGCTAGTTTGTTCACTTTGGTGTTGGGAGAGGTTATGTTCTAACTGGATTTTAACTTCTGTGTTACCATTTTATTTTGGTCTTTTTATTATTTACCCTGTATGTGCATATGTAAAATTTCTGTGGCATTTTTTACATGTTTTTTAATGCTCGAGAAGTTCCCATAAATCGTTCCAGTACTAGACGTGTGTCAAAACACTAAAAAAGTGTTAACTTGTTTTGTGTTGGGATGCAGAACTTCATTAGTACCTTCCACTTTTTTTGTCCTTTCACATGCTTCATTCGGGAAAAATACTGAATGCCACCCACAAAACATCTGTTTGTGGGTTGGTTTATTTTTCAGACTGAAAAAAATGCATTTCTAAATATGCTTGCTTTTAATTGGACTGTTTAACAATGTTTTTGTTGTTTATATTAATATATTGTTATCCTTTATTATATTGCAGAAACTGTGCTCAGAAAAGTGACTTACTGTGAGTTCATACTAAGTACTTCAGAACAAAGCGTGAGAAACAGAGGAAGTTGTATTTCATTAAAAAATACTGATACAAAGACTTCATTATGTAATAGAAACAGATGTTTCATGCAATGTAACTATTTAGCATAGTTATTTTTGAGGTTCAGTTATATGAGACTAAGATAAGAATTAGTTACCAATTTCAAGTTCCGTTCTCCTGGCAACACCTCAGCTCCTTTTGGCAAACCATTTAACCTTTTCTGTCTCCTATCTCACTCACCTTTTAAAATGGAGATCTTATTTCATGTATTTCCCAGATGTACTTAATGTATTTAATTCATATTTGTAAGGACTTTGAAAATAATTCTGTTTATAAAAATATAAATCTGTGTTATGTTATGTAAAGATACACATTTGTAGGATAAAGATTGTCCCTTCCGTAAGTTAACAAAATTTTTTCTAATTTCCTTTCTGACAGCTTGTTAACTCATGGTTCTCTCTTAGTGAACAGAAATTAGGGACTTAATATCTCCTTAGAGAAACTTTGAAATCAGTATTGCAATGAAAGACTTAAGTCACTCATTCACGGCTAGAATTTTTTCCTTTCACCTTACAGCTATTAGTACAGTTCAGGAAACTTGCAAAGAAGGTGGCTCTTCTGAAGGCAGTAGTGCATAACAAGTCAATGGCTTTCAGCCTTTTTCAAAGCATTTCTATGCCCCTCCCTTTTCCAGGAAAAGTGTGAGCTCCAGCGTAGGTTATTCAAGGCTCACTTTTCTTAGCAGCCTTTTGGAGACCTCTTAAAATAGTGGCTTGATAGACTATAGGGTGAAAATTGCTGATCTAGGTAATATCCTTCATTTTTTTATTTGCTTCCTTGTCAAAGGGAACTGCAGTACATTCTGATATGATTTTAGAGGACACACTGTATTGAACAGTGTGTACTGCCAGAGATCTGCGATGGATTTGTGACTGACAATATCTGGTTTACACAGACAGCTTAACAATTTCACATCCGTGTGTCCAGCCAAACTGGATCCATTCTGGATCTTCTGGGTTAGGAACAAATAGAAAGGAAAAGTTTTTTAATTCTTCTGTGCAGCCGAGATAGCATTGACCTAGCATATCAAAGCAGTAATTTGCCTGAAGAGTGATGGGTCAAAATTGGGTGTGGTTAGAAAGTGACTACATTCATCACATTACTACTACAATTGTAACGTGCTTGTTTACAGTTGTCTATTTCCTATTTGCTTCAGTTTGTCACATAAGAATATGAGTTAAGGGCTACAAAGAGCAAATCATTAAAGTTGTTTATCCAAGCAACAAGTGACTTGAGAAAGTAGATGTAGAAACTCGAACTAACAAGATTAGAGATGCTCACAGGTCAAGGTTGACACATGATGACAGTGCAGTGATAGTGGTTGATGCCCAGCCCAGTTGATCATTCTTTGGAGACAAGCACCCAGGCTCTTCTTTCCAACATCTCCCATGATAACTACAGACTGGAAGTTGAACTGCACCTGTGAAATGTATATCCTAGGTTTTATTGTTTTTCAGTACTGAAAACTAGATTGTATCTATTCAGGTGGGATTAGCAAAGTATAGTCATCTCTACCACTTTTTTCAACTCCTGTTGCTCTGTTGCTTCAGGTATTTTCCAAAATTTTCATACCCTTTGGTATTATGAAGGTCACCACGGGCAATTAAGTTAAATCATGTAATGAGACAAAGCCAGTTTGGTGATTTAATTAAAAATAATTAATTTTAAGTGGTCCTTTGCTATAATCCTTTTATGTTCTTTACAAGCTGTTCTTCCCATATACACACACACACATATACAGAATCTTTGTTTGGTACGAAGTTTCTTAGGGTGCTTTGTTTACTCAGATGTCAGTGGATCCAGTTAATTGTAATCAAAAGGGCTAGTAGGGCAGCAGTTAAATGTGGGTTTTATCTACTATAGTTACACAATCTTTTGGGATTTCTCCATGTTGTAATTTGCCATTAAAATGACTGGATGATGCTCCTGATGCTCTTCCTTGCATGGCTTACTGGGAAGGGTAAAGTTTATTGCATGTTGAGCACACATATTTGCTTTACATAATCTGCTGCTGCCACCATCTCTAGTTTCTGGGCTGTAATTGAGGCTCTGTGCTTTCCTGTGTTAACATGTCAGGCTGTCTGACCAGCAAGGCAAGTCTTGTATGAAAGTTATGAAGCTTGTAAAAAAAATGGCACAATGAAGATCAAGAGCAAAAAGTGGGACTTGCTCCCAGTGTTTGAGGAATGGCTCTTCTAGAGAACCAATTGGTACAAAATAAACAGGTTTCAGAGGGAATGAAGGGCGCCCGGTCCCTGAGCAAACACAGGGCAGCTGGGATGAGTCCACCTGAGACCTCTCCTCCCCAAATATCACAAAAGCTGTTCTGCTTTCAGCAGAACCTGAGCTGCTGGTGCAGCTTGGACACCTCTTTCTCACCAGGAGACCTGAGTACTGGACAAAGCAGAAGGATACTCCTGTTGCTGAAACAGCACAGGAGGAATGCCTTTATGCTCTGGATTTATTCCCTCAGAGGCATGTTTCCAACACTGTCTGATGTGTTGGACACTCGTCAAGAATGGGAACAGCCCTGGGAGCCTCTGACATCAGGAGTGAGCTGGAGGGAAGAATTTCTTCTGGCTGAGGAGGTGATTTTGTACAAGAGGCAGTGAGCAAGAATCCTCTGCCAGGGATTCTGTTGAAAGCCCAAGGGGGAAAGGAAAATCAGGATGTAGGCCTCGGCCAAGGGAGCAATTACTCCTGGAAATGGATTTGAGTGGGCTGGGATGGAGGGAAATGTTTTGGAACAAGTCACCTGGAATCCGTAGCTCTGTTTTCTCTCTTCCTCATTACCAAACCAACAACCTTGTTTAGTTTTTGTAGCTTTTGATTTTGTAGTATTTTGTTTATCAATTAACCTAAGACAGAAAACAGGTCTGAATACCCTGTGAAACATGCTGTGTTGTGGATAGTATGAAAAAATAGTACACTGAACTAACACCAGTTAGCATGAAACAGATGTATTTTTGTAGTAAAATTTAAAATTTTGAACCCATTGTGCTGTTATTACAGGAACCATTTTCTTCTGCTTCAAGTATGATTTTGTAAATTCTAAGATGAAAATGAATTGAGATAACTCTGCTGAGAGGAACTGCAGTCATATATGAGTCACAAATTTTGTAATTAATTGGGGAAACTGCTCATTCTTTTACAGATTACATCTATGCCTAAATATTTTATTTAATAACTAGCAAAATGCTGGTTCTGAGTCTCTGGTGCTTCAGCATGTCACTAACAGCAACATTTGAGTTCCAGTGGTATCACACTGACTCATTCACCAAGAACTTGGCCAACCAAGCATTGACCAATTCCTTTTGTCCCCTGCTTCCTTTGGGATATGCACCCACAGGTGTCTCCAAGAGCTGTACTAGACAGATGTGGACTGTTGTGTGGGCTTTGTTTTTTCCTTAGGGTGCCTGGGAGATCACTTTCGGATTCAGACTATTTCCGCTCAAGATGAGAAAATTGTAGGGTCCCGGTAATCCCTCAGAGAGTGTAACGAAGCACAAGCTACTTCTGCCTCACTTGAGCACCTGGCAGTAAGGTCAATTAGGATTGTGTAATCAATATTCAGTACTTCTATAACCTCATCCAGATGCTGATAGCAGAAGAGCGATGTCCATGCATTTCGTTGTTGTAAATCGTTTCACAAAATCGAACAATTGCCAAGAATGTGGAAACATTAAAGTGAGAGACAATTATAATAGAATAATTGATGCCATATGAACTTCTACACCTGATATCAGTCATCATGCCAGTGAAACAGAGACGTTTATTGCAAGGAATACTACAGCTTATTTTGGGGTAGCATCAGCATCTTTTCAAACAGTATTTTGATTATTTTGAAAGCTGTTAATGTGTTGAGTTTCTTACTGTGATTGTTCTTACACATTGCAACAAGATCCTATTTTGTTAAAGATTTTCTGAGAAGGAAATATGAGCTTTACTCTCCCTATCTCCTCTGGCTACCATCAGGTTTGGCAAATTTTCATTAAAACTTACAAGTAAACTATTATTTAAACACTGACTAAAAAGGTCCCTTCCAACCCAAACCATTCTATGATTCTCTGATACTATCATTGCTGAGCTGCTTTTAGAAATCCTTGTCATTTTCAGGCAATAAAAAATAATGAGATAATATTTTCTTAAGCATTATGTAGCAATTAAAGTAGATTTTTAGAAATCATTGCCATTTTCAAGGCTGAATTTATTAGTTTCTTTTTAAAGTTCTTGTTAAAGGTTGATACTTTTCCAAGGAAGCCCCAACTTGTCTCCATTGTGCATCTGCTTTTCCTAATGTGAGAGTTTGAGGTTTGTTTGCTTTTAAGAGGTGGTGAGAGGTCGCTTGAGCATCAGTTCGGTCTTTGGTATGGTGTCATTCCCCTCTTTAATACATGAGGGGATGTAGACTGTGTGGTGCATATTTTGTTTTGGCCATTTCATTCTTTTGTGCTTCTTTTAATTAAGACAAACAATTCTGTTCTCTTAATTATTCTTTTCTGTCATTTACATATGCATTTTTTTTCCTCCATCATTCAAAACATGAACTACCTCCGAAGCAATAGAGCTCTACAGCTCTGCAGAGTGGGGGGGATTTTCCAGTTCTGTGGAACAAACTGTGAACCAATCCTGGAGATACTTAGGATATGCTGCCTAATTTTTGTGCAGTAGCTTCCCTCTTCAGTGCACACTGAGTGCCTCTGTGCGGTGTGGGACAGTCCAGTTTGAAGATGAAATAAGTTACCACTCACTGGAAGTATTTACACAGTTGCTTGCTTCAGAGTGCTGTAGTCCTATCTGCTACCCTCATTGTATGGATAGTCTGATGAAAAATTTCCAAGCATAGGTTTAAAATGGAGAGTGCAGAGACCTTAAGGCATCCAGTAATAAGATCTGCACTCACTTCCCCGCTCATGCAGTGCAATGAGGTGACTGTTAATCTCTCTTGCCCGCTCCATGGATTGCAGTTCCCCTGGTGCCAGCTTCCAGTTCGTGGCCAGCACCACAGGTGTGAGTGGGAGTAATCTGACACTGGAGATGAAGAGTGCCTAAAGCCAGGCAAGGCTGGACACCTGGAGGGATTTCTTCAGAAGAAAGCAGGAAAGCTTTTCCTTTCAGCTTCGCGTGTGTTGAGACTGACAGATGCACTGTAGGGGAGCAAATTTGTGGTAGTGGGTCTGTCTTTCAGAGCTCTAACTCACACTAGGAAACGTTATTGAAACCGTGAGGCGTAGCTCCTTTGTGCCGTGCCTCAGGATTCCAACAAATTCTGGCACAATGAACATAATGCATGCAGGTTTATAGCACTATTTATAAATCTCTTGAGTTTCCTCTTGTATTGTTTCTTGCTGATGGAGTATGGGATGTGCAGTTCACCCCATCAGATTTTACTGAGGAGTTATCCGCAGTCACGTGTATGCTACATTCTCTTGAGAAACAACATCTGGTTTCTGCAGTATTTCAATTTTGAAATGGTTGTGGGTTGTCTTAACTTGTTTAATTAACAAAAGGATACAATAATGTGAATTACTTGCACTTCTTGTCAAATGCAACATTAACTGCAGAAGCCACAGAACAGGGAGGTTTCCTCAATAAACTGTTTGCTGGGTTTTTTTGTATCTTCTAATCGTCTGTTTTCCCTACTTTGTGTAAGTGCAGATTCCTCTAGTTTTCTTTCCCTATTTAGAAACCACGCTATGCCTGTAAAACAGGCAGATCTTGTCTTATGGGTGAAAAAGACACTAAACATGAGTTGGATGTAGTCCTCAGGACTAAATGTTTTGCAAATCATGCCATTTTGCTAACCCAGTTAAGGTGATCTTAGGTTCTATTAGGATTTTCAATATAGATAAATGAAAAAAGTATATAGATAGAGATACATATGTATATATAGACACTTGAAGTAAAAAGCAGGATATGTCAACCACCGATAGGCATTTGTATGATAAGAAAGGAAGCTAAGCAGCATCATTTCTCTTGGGACCCTAACAAACCTGGCTAGCATAGTCTTAGTGCTTGACTGTGCAACTGTTATGTAGACCTTATGGCCAACTAAAATTACAAGTCAACATGTAACTGTAATTTAAATGAAACTCCAGTGAAGCTCAACTTGAAGAGGGTGTGCAACAGCACTTTCATACAGCTTCCTTAAAACTAAGTGGCATCCTCCTTTTGTAAGGAAGCTCCTTATGGTTTTTTTGTTTAGTTATGTAAGTAAACTTCTGGAAGATCATAAATGTCTAGTATAAATAACAGTAGCCTTCAGAGTTTCTTACCTAAAATTGTATTTTGTCTTCCACCAGTTGAGCTTCCAGGAGCATAAACGATCCTCAGGATAGCTGACTGTAAGACTTGATGCTTTTGCCCACTAAACACACAGTGCCATAGTAATAAATAGGCATTGTATTTTTCACATTGTCTTTCTGCAGTGGATTTGTTCTCACGGATGTGTAGACAGTTGCACAGTTTGCAAAGAAAGTGATTGATTCCAGTGAGCTCTTACAAAACTAGTTGCTATTAATTCCTAAATGATATATTTTGGGCAGCAGCCGGATGAATTCTTTGTAAAAACTTTTTTTTTTTCCACCACATAAAGCATTCATATGAATCGTGTTAAGTCTTAAGGTGCAAACTTAATGCCTTATATATTCCTTCTCCCAGGGGAGGTTCAATAGTAAGTGTTTTGGTCAAATTAAGTACGGATTATTTTGGCTACCTAAATTCAGTTTGTAGTCTTAAGTGGATAATGTGTTGTCATTCCCTGCTTCTTACCCTGCTCTTTTCTCACAGCCACGCTGTGTGGTGTTGCATAGCTACCAATCTGTAACCCAAATGGCCTTTTATTAGAGTGGAGAGCTGTGCAGATCTCCCTGCAGTGTATAGGAGGTGTGTATTGTATGAGAAACCTGGCAAACTGCTGTACGACTGTAAATTTCTGTGGGTTTTTTCATGCTGTGTGTACCTGCTAATTACCAAAGTGATTTATGGTTTAGGCATATTTTCTTTTTCATTGTTCATTCTCCTTTTTTCAAGTGTTAGAAATGAACTACTTTTAGTAAGTAGTTATCTCAGAAAGCCTTGGAGAGGTGGAGGTGGTCTGCCAGCTGCTGTGCAGGTACGGCATGTGCTGCAGCTGGGGGGCAGGTGAGCATCCCCCTCTCCATGCACAAAAATCTATGCTGTGGTTACTTAGGGCAGGGAGAGGGAGGCTTCTGTGTCGTGCCTGCTGGGGTTATGGCCAGCCTGTGAACTCGCTCGTTAATGTCTTCGTTCAGCATCATGGAAAACAGCAAGAGGGAAAAGGATCATTCGGAGCCCGCAGCCATGTGGAAAGCCGGTCAGCTGAAGCCACAATTCAGCCTCGCAGCTGACTGAGCCCTCTTTTCTCCCCTGCCTTTTTGGCTGCAGGAAAGAAATGGAGGACTGGCGAGGGAATAATCGGTAGTAATCTCCTCAGCCAGCCAGCCGTCTCCTCCTATTGACCTTGAAGTAATGAAAAAGGGATAGATTCTGCTGCATGCTACCTCTGTGTGTCCAAATAGTAAGAGCGGAAAGAAATGATCGTAAATCTACATGGCTTTACCTGTTTGGAAGTCTGGGCCATGGGGAAAATGATAGGACGTGTTTTATTTTCCCTCTGTATTTCACATAGGTATTTGTCCCAAAATGTTCCCTCTGTGCTATTCTTGCCTTATACTTCATTTTACGCAGCAGTAATTTTAATTCAGATGAACTCATTCCCTTTTTCTGACTTAAATTTTCAATATGAGAATAGTTGTATTCCCTGAACTGGCAATAAACTGTTTTGATAGTCATATTTTATAGATGTAATAGATTTCCATTAGTTAATACAGTGGAGTTACCTCAGTGTAGAACTGGGCCTACGAAAAGAAAAAACAAACCCTAAACACACATGCAGGACTTAGTTTTAACATTTCTTTTAAAAACATAAGGAAAAACTCCCCTAAACTGATTCTTGTTTTTATTGTACAGGGAAAACGAAGACTGGCCAAACTTGTAGATATATTAAAATAAAAAAAGGGGCGCGGGGGACACCTGGAATTTGGGAGTTCACTTTCAGATACAGAACTGTCATACACAGAGTAAGCAGAAAGTTGTCTTTGGCAATTTGTTCGCTCCCCTCCCAGCAAAATGTAATTCATTAAAGCAGTTTCTGGTCAAGCATTAACTCATAAGCTGAGATGAATCTGAGACAGAAAATAATTCCGTAACTCTAATGATGCAGTAGCCCAACTAGTGTGGCCAACAGATAAAGAATAGTAACAAGGTGTTGTCGTACTCGGCTAAGATGCCGAGGCAATGTCAGCCAATAAAGTGATGTCATGCAATCAGTGGCACGGTTTGGTCAATGCAAACTGACAGTTTTGTCTTCTAACCCCACTGCACGCAATAACAAAAGATCAGGAAGGACTATATTTAAAAGCAGAGGAAATGTACTGAGTCCACTGGAAGAGCTTGTTGCATTGTTTTTTCTCAGAGCTAGATCTCAAGTGAGATGCTGGCCGCACCAGTACTTATCTCCCTGAGCTCCTTTCTCATTTCCCAACATAGGATTAATCTCTGAAATGGCAGCAGAGCTCTCCGGAGTAAATGGGACTGTGAGAGAGAGATCTTGCAGTTTGCTTATATTCTCACGATGGAAACATTACACAAGCATTCAGAGCAAAGCTGAAGCATAAGGGAGATGCTGACTCCATCACTGAATATGCAGCAGAACAGGTTGACGTAAAGAAATACAGCCTGCTCCAGCCCCAGGGGCGCCTGTAAATCTCGCTCTGCAGAGAAGCCAGGACAGCGGTCATGTATTTTTCCTCTTTTGAGACCAATTAGCCTGTTCGAGCTTGCCTTTGGCCAGAGAAAACACCATAGCTGAGCTGTGCTCCTTAGGGAATTAGAGAGGACGGAGGGAGGAAGCCGCCCAGCCCTGTGTTCTCTGCTGGGAGGTGATGGGTGGCCACGGCGTGCTCTGGCTGCTCCCCTGCAGCCGGTGGGCTGGTGGTGATCTGGCCATGCAGTAAGCAGGTTTAATTCATCAGCTGACCAACCCTGGCCACAAAAACGTATGTTTTCATCCGTTCAGTGTGTTGAATGAGGTTGGTTGCAGTAAGATGAGTGTCAGAGCCAGCTCCAAGGGGAAAAGATCCCGGGGGTTCACAGGGTGAAACTGCCCCCTTTCAGCAATAGGTTTCAGTTCACATCATGAAAACATGCCCTAATCTGACCCTTTCCTTAGGTTATTGTGTTTGGAGTGTCTCTGGTACTCAAGCCAGTGTAGGTTTTTTTTCTGCACAGCCATGTTTGAAGGTTACCTCCTGGAGTCAGATTAACCACCAACTTTAATGAGCTCTGCTGGCTTACCCCAGCTAAAATTTTGTTGCTCAAAATCTAGCATCTATTAAATAAGTTTTAATGTTTAAAGGCTCTTAGCCAACAAACAGTCGAGCTAATTTGAACTCCAGGTTTGTTTCCAGAGATTGTAAAGTCTTTCACCTCTTTGGGTATTAATATAGGACCTAATATAGCAGGACCATCCTCCACCTCTGAGGTTAAGATATCGAAAGTGTTTATGGAGTCTTTAAGCCCAAATGCTATTTTTAGAGGGCCTTAAATTAGTGGAAATGTAGTGAGATATTGAAGGCTTCTAACTGTCATCTTAGGAAGACTTAGGGTGTGAATCCAAAGTGGTTCAGGTTAATCCAAACTGATCCTGCCTTAAAACTGCCCCATGGTCGCAGCCTTTGCCCTCTGCCAGTGCTGGCACTGGGGCCGGGGAAGGCTCTCCTGGCTCAAGTGTTGAAACAGGAGAAAATTAAGCAGATGGAAAAATAGCATTGTTCTGCTGAACCTGCTCTCCAAACATCTCCTTTGCAAGGGAGAATGGGGGAGTCATGAGTCAGGGGAGGTGAGAAGCTGGGGTACATCTGATTTAAAGTAGCTTAAGCTATTGTGGACCAGCACCTCAAGATTTCCATGTCACCCATGTGTTTTTAGTTGCTGCTAAAATGCCAATTGTAAATAACAGTATAAGTAGCATGAGCAGAGCTGTAGTTAAGTGTGTAATTTAAGTCCATGAAACTATTTACATGTTTAAAAGTATGCAGATGCTGCTGTCTTATGCTAGATCAGGATCTTAATTATGTATAGTTTGAGATAATTAGGTTGCTTTACTTTCATATGTCAACCTGCTAATTCTAACTACTAAATTAGAATTCAACTGTAAAGCATGTGTGTTTAGTAGAACTATTTCAATTTGTTCCTTGCATTAAGTAATCAGTTGTGATTAATTCTGCTCCTATATTCTGGTTTTCTGTGGGAGAGGTGAATTCAACAGGTGAATTTGGGCAATTATGTCCTTGCCCTTTGCTATGTGATTTTCCCCAGTAGATATAAATGGATAAATGTTCTGGATAAATATTCTGAGTAACAAATAAGTCCCAAAGTGTCTTTATTTTGTTAAGGAGTTTATTCTTAGGTTACTGTGCTAGCCTGTGTTTATTGGCTTTTATTTTCTCTTTCTTGTCTTTTAGAAGCGTACACTTAAAAACAAATCAAAAAAGTACTGAGCTTATGTCGTGGTTTAGGCCGACCTGGCAACTAAACTCCACACAGCCGCTCTCTCACTCCTTCCCCAGTGAAATGGAGAGGAGAAAAATATAATAAAAGGACTGAGGGTCGAGATAAGAACAGAGAAGGAGCACCCACCAACCATGGTCCCAGGCAAAACAGACTCAGTTTTCTTAAAGCAAAGCAATTTATTAAAAGTTACTTAAAAGGACAAAGGGAAACAAAACCAATTACTTGAGAGGATAAAAAGACACAAAGCCAGATCGTAAAAACAACACCTCCCCACCCCCCTTTCCTTTTCTTCCCGGCTCTACCTCCCTGCCAGCGGCGCAGGGGGACAGGGAACGGGGGAGTGCAGGTCAGTTCATCCCATGTTGTTACTGCCGCTCCTCTCTTAAAGGAAGAGGAGTCCTTACACCATTTTCCCTTGCTCCAGTGGATCCCCTACTCATGAGGAAAATCCACAAACTTCTCCAGCATGAGTCCTACCCTCAGGATACAAACCTTCCCCATCGGATTGCTCCAGTGCAGGCTTTACCACAGTCTCGGATTCTTAGGGAGTTGTTGCCACTTGCTCCAGCGTGGTTCATCCCACGAACTCTAGATGTCTCTTTACCTTGTTGTGCCCATGCTTCACAACCATCCTCAGGCTCAGGCATCTCTTCTCCGACGTGGGCTTCTTCACGGGCTGCGAGTGGATCTCTGCTCCACCGAGTCCGTCCTTGCTGCAGGGGGGCTGCCTGTTGTCTCGCCACCGGTTGCAGGGGAAACAGCTCCAGCACACCTCGTCCCGTTCCATCTTCACTGACCTGGTGTCAGTGTGGCCATTTCTCTCAGATCTCAGTCCTCTCTGGGTGAACTCGGCCCGGTGGGCACCCCAGGAGCAGGGCGCTCCCCGAGTTCCCCAAGCGGCTCCACCACCACCATCCTCAGTGGGTGGTGCCGGCCCAACGTAGGCAGCAGCCCGGCCGGGAGCCAGGGAGTGGGGGCAGTGCCCTCCTCCCTTCTCTCCTCACTCCTGGGCAAAGCACCTTTTCCGGTTCCTTTGTCCTGACTTAAATAGGGCAATTGGCCTATTTAAGCTGATTGGCTCAACCACAAGTGGGCTAGGAGTTCGATCTGGTGGCCAGAACCGGGTATGACCCGGTTCCAAAACCAGGGAAGTCACAGGGAACAAATCTCCTCTTCCTGACACCAGAACCACCCCACATCGAACCATCACAGCTTGACATTTTTAACAGAAACAAAAAACGTGGTGAAGATCGCATCTGTGGTTGAATCCATGATGAACAATCCAGCCTTTCTCTTAATCTAAGGTTTACTTGGGTGGAGTGATTATCTGCTTACAGGTGCAGGAGTATAACTTTGTTTTATTGTTTCCACAGATGAGCACCATGCCAGGACTGCCCACGAGGCCATGCTTCTATGACATTGACCTTGATCCCATCACAGAGCAAGTGAAAGGATTATTTTGAGAGTGGCGTCCAAATTCAGGTCAGTCAATAGCCTTTGTTTTCCTTTCCAACTTAGAGGAGGATGTTTATCTCTAGTATGCATATAAAAAAGATTTTTAGGAGTTTATCTAGGCCCTAGTTTCATTGAGGACTTCACACAATTTGGGGAGATTTGGGGGAATATTTCGTAATATGCACTTTATCACATGGGTTTCTCGTTTGCTGAATGACACTTTCATGGAATAATAGAATCATAGAACGGTTAGGGTTGGAAAGGACCTTAAAGATCATCTAGTTCCAACCCCCCTGCCACAGGCAGGGACACCTTCCACTAGATCAGGTTGCTCAAAACTTCATCCAACCTGGTCTTGAATACCTCCAGGGATGGGGCATCCACATCTCCTCTGGGCAGCCTGTTCCAGTGTTTCACCACCCTCATTTTGCGCGTACTTTGCTGGTGTACACTGATGGTACCTTTTGGATTTCCTGGCTCTGTCAGTTTGGCATGAGGAGGAGTTGACTCTGCAACTGTACCGCTCTTGGCTATGGAGAAAGTCAGTCTGAAGAAATCACGTCATGTTACTCAGCTCAAAAGAGATAGTCTAGTTCATCTTTGATACGACTCGTGTGGCAGTGTGTTTCTGTCATTACCTAGATATCAGGGGACATGTTTCTCAGCTTGTTTGTGAGCTTTGCTCTCTTTTTTCATGTTGTTTTTTCCTGATTGCTGTCATCTCTCTCAAATGGTAATAAGTATTTCAGGAACACAAATCTTTCCTGTTAGCCTGTCTGTTTTTCATGCTGGGTTCTCTCCCTTTTCCTTGAAGGCTGCAGTTCCCTCACCATCTCCTCTTCTTCTCTAAGCACTTAGTCTTCTTGGCGTCCTGCTTTAATTTTGTGTAGCACGTTCCTCACTTAAAGATCCCAGTTGTTATGAAAATATCCCATGCTACTCCGTTTTAACCTTGTAACATAGTAAGTGGAGTAAGAGAGGATGTAACCCTGACTGAAACAAACCACGTGCATCTGTGGTGGGACTCTCTCCGCTCATCACTCTCTCCCTTCCCCCAATAAATTGATCTGGAGAGTAAAACGGTTACTTTTACACAGAAGAAGAATATTACTATGAGCTAATAGGGCTGTGATGGGACCTCAGATCAGCCACAGCTTTGAGGTGGTTGTGCCCAGGCTCTTCAGCCCTGCTCTAGCAACCCTTGCCTACTCTGGTTTGAGAGAACCGGCGTTCGTTTTCTGTTTCTGTGTTTTGACGGATTGTTTGGAGGAGGGGAGAGGTTTGCACGACTCGACGAGATCACTGTTCAGACTTAATTAACTGTTCACTTGCCCGTACTTGAATGTCACAGCATTCACATAACATCTGGTGAGAGCAGATTCTGCCATTTCGTGTGTACCAGGCAAGACAAGTAAAAAGCGGTTAGCTTGACAGTGAACCAGCGTGCACAAGTAATTACAAGCTTATATGCAAACCATCACTGACTGTTTGTTGCTGGGTAGTGTTATACATACCACTTCTTGGCATATATCCCATTTCTGTTACTGATACGCATTATGTGTTTGATGGCTTCATGCATACATATTGATTCATCATGTGTCAGTCATGTAATTACTTCTGAATCATTCGAAATGACTCTAGAATCTTGATGTGAAATCTATATGCAGATTCACATAGACTGCTTAATCGGGCATTTACTGCCTGGTTTTACACAAATCCATCCAAACCGTGGATCGGTGAGTTTTGAAGAACAACAATAATTAAGCAGATGAAGTATTCCATTCCAACTGTGAAGGTCTTTCATTTGAAGTTGTGCCTGAAATGAAAATGTTAAACTTGGCTTTTAGTAGTGATGGTGTTTTCTCAGATGTGAAAACAAATGCTAACGAAGTCACAAAAACTTAATAGTCAGGTAGGAAGTAGTGTATATATCCAACTGTTAATAAATTATTTTAATTTCACTATGGAGGTATTGGTGACATCATACAGATGAATGATTTACTAAGTTGAAACCTTTTAAAGAAAAAAACCAGCTTGATTATATATATTTTTCATCAATATAGGGACGTATTCACCTGTGTTTCTACCTCTAACAATCTAAATAAACACCTTGAGAATATTTTAATACCCAGTGAGCACCACACGAAGTAGTCGGTGTTCATCAGCTCTAAAATTTATCTGATTCATGTGCTTGATTTGTACATCTCTCATTTTGGATAAAGAGAGAAACAATATTCCCATATACTTTTTACTCCCAACTCTCTGTAGAGTAGTTCAGTATTATTCTTTGCTTTCACACATTCACTGAAGTGAACGCACACCGTACCTGACACTACTCTTTGAGATCAAGGGATTTCCCCACCACCACCTTAGTTTGAATTATTTTCTTAGGGTTTTAGTGTGCAACATAAAATTTCTAGTAATATGATATTGTGCCAGCTCATTAGGACTGATTCAAATTTTTAAGATGTGGTAATTGAAAAATATTTAGAGATTTGCAGAAGAGCTGCAGATGTTTCATTATAAACACGCGTGCAGAGCTGAAAACAGTTGTTTTAGTGTGCAGTTTATATCCTCCTCTGCAAGGCACAGCTTCATGAAACTTGTGAAAGAGATACAGGCTAAAGTTCCTGCTGCTAGGGTGGCTGTGTGGGGCTCCTACTGAGCTGAAATGCTGGATGTCATTAGCCTCTCTGATTTTTTCTCCACTGCTTCACTGCGTTAATGAAGCAGATGATTGTTCTCACGAAAAGTTGCAGAATACCGGTCATTAGAATATACTCTAAAAAGTCATACAAGCAAAAACTTTCTCGAAAAAGTTAGCTCTGTTTTTTTCTGTTTACAAATAGCTAGTACAAGGAACATAAAATATTACAGTTTCTCTGTAGGAGCAATGTGCTCTGTTAAAAAATTGAAACATTAATGTCTGGAAATGAACCCAAAGGAATCTGGCTAGTTCTTCGTCATTGGCCACTACCCTATTTAAATTATACTGCCCAGCTCATACATTAAGAAAGTTGAAATTGTTTCCTTAGGAGGTATCTGTAGAGCACCAGTCAGAATAAGATTTAAATGGAGACAAGTCTGCCAGCAGGAAGAAATATTTTTTTTTAAAAAAAAAGTATTATTTGCACAGTGAGGGAAGTTTATGAACCTGACCCACTCTGCAAAAGTAAAGTCTGTTAAGGACCCTCGTGAGCTCTAAGGTTCCCTCTAATTTAATCAGCAGCAGCAGGTGCCTGCTCTTACTGTGCCAGTTTGGCTTTGGGTATCTGGGTGGATGGTGGGGGATGGTTGTTCTCCTTGGTTGGTTGTGACTTAGTAAGGCCATGGCTGTCCACAGTTGCAGACATATTCTTGTGCTCGTCTCGTCTTCAAAACTGGCAGAGCATCAGAGTGACTGTAACACACAGCACAGGTATTTTCCCACCCTCAAGATCTTTTCTGAATGTGAGAGGAATCCCAGAGCTCTGACTGTGAGCACCTTCATGGCCATACAGAAGCCCATGAGAGGAGGACACCAAAACTGATGTCCTAAAATTGCGAACTATCTGTTGGATGTTTTCATCTTCATTCAGATATGGATAGAAGGTGTTTGAAGACCTTTCCTTTGCACCCACAAAATTGATCCTATGAAACAAAAAAATGACTTCTTTTGGTCTCATTCCACAGTATTGGGTTTCAGTCAGCAGCAATTACTGCAATAATGTACAGTCTAAAGTCCATATCATACTGGAATATGAGTACAGATTTTTGGTTCTCATGTAGTAGGGTTACACAGATAATAAATGGGAGGTGCATGTGACACAACTGAACGTTTTTGTTTGTTATGGTTAAGGCAAAAATATCCAATTTCACTAAAACACTGCCTTTAGTTTGTGATTTTTTTTTTTTTTCTTTAAAGCAAAGATGTCTTGTTTCAGCATATAAATTCTTAATCTTTCTCATTTCAGAAGCCTGGAAATTAAGAGCTGCATCTTTCCTGTTTCCTGCAAGTAGGAGACAAAAACGAATCTGAAATATTCTGTTATCTGTCTCTGGAGGAATGTCAAGATAGACCAAAGAGCAAAAGTTTACTCTTTCTTCAAACTAGTTTTTATGATGAAATATAGCTGTTAGGTTGGGGAGAAAAAAAAAAGAGAGGAAAAGCAAGCTAAAGTTTTTCTTGCTGTAGTGCAGGAAGCTCTCTACTGGGGCTTATGCTTGTTTGTGGATAAAACAACATTGAAAAAGAGAGAAATTTTTCACCTTGGAGTTTTCATCTTTTCTCAGAAGACTTTCCAGAAGTATTTCCCTTATCTTGGTCATCTAAAAACTTGCGTAAACATTATCATACTGTGTGATCAAGCCTATTTCTCTCTGAAAAATATGCTTTCGCTCCTGGCATTCGGGAGCTGAAACTACACATGGATTAACTGCACATTTTTGAGTTATCATCAAGTGTTGCTCTGGATGCGTTTGGGCAACAGCCAAGCTTCAAGCAAGGAAGATATTATGCAGAGAAAGAACAGAGCATGTATTTTGTAAAAGGTTTTTAATATATAATTTGTTTCCTTGTTGGGCAAAGATCTTTCGAAACGCTTAAGCCATAGCTGTCTCATATCCATAGGTCTCTCTTTATCCAAAGCATATGTTACAGGCTGTCCAGCTGATTATGTGCTTGTTGTGGTGAAGCTGGTTGTTCAGAGGGCACTGCTCCTTTGGAAACCCTGTTTTGCTCCTGTTCATGGCTAATGAAGCCTCCTGCTGTGCTGGCTCCCGACCTAGAGTTTTTCTTGTCCTGTCCCTGGCAGCATGCAACGCCCGGTAACAACAGGGGAATGTCCATCAAACGAGGATGCAACAGGGCAGAGCTTTGTTCTGCTTTGTTTTGCGGGGTTTAACCACCATACTTGTAAAACTGGAGTGTGTTTCTGTTTGAAGAGGGTATTCAAACAGGGTAAATCCTAAATTGTGTGCTTTAATTTACCTCAGTAGCTTACCTTGTCCGTTTTTTTCCTAAATGTGCAACAAAACAAGCCTTAGGCACAGGATACTACATTTAGCTTTTCAAGCTGCTGCTCCTCAGGAAACTCTCACTGACTGATTGTTGATTCCTTCAACAACAAAAAATGCTACATAACAATAGGTTGAATCGAGACAATAGGCCATTGTGTTTTTAGGTAAAAAGCCATGAAATAATGATGAGAGAGTTTATTTTCCTGGTGACGTTTTCCATCCTGTCGCTTTGCCCCGCTTACGCACATCTGTGTGTTATGGGCTTCTGCAATGTAGTTTTGGTTCCCTTCTACACAGCCACATTTGGAGACTTAATTATCTCAGGAACTGTGTTGTAATTGAGGGCTTTGTTTTGGTTTTTTAAATCGTGCTTCGTTATTTATAAACTCAAAACTATAATTATGGACAGAAGAGCAAACTGGGGACAATTAAAATAATTATCTGTGCCTTCCCTGGAGTAGCACGGAAATGTCTGTTCACTGCATTTCAGGACTGTTCTATTCATAGCATGGTCCCCCAGCACTGTGGGGATTGCTGTGAAGATAAATTTAAACATAAAGAATAGAACTATTTGATATTTTAGCCTGATTAAACGATAGAGCTCATAACAGCCTAGATTGTGAATGCTTTAATTACACTGGGGCAGGACAAACACGATCAGTAGAAAGTAAGATTCAAGTCTGACTCTCGCAGGTGCTAGGGAGACAGATTTCTGATATTTTCTATTAAATTGTGCCACAAAATACAACCATGCTATTCATACACAACGCAATGTTCTAATTTAGTCTTGCACACACTGAGCTATCTAGCATAGAAATAGCCAAAGACTTTTGGAAGAAAATAAGTGTGGTTTCCAGCCATACTTTTCCTAGTAGTGTCCTTACAAGAAAAATAAATAAGGTTTTCCCTCTGTCTTGTCCAGAGAAATTCAGAAAACCATAACCGTGCCTTCCTACCAGTCACTGTGGTTCCCCTGCAGGTGCGTTGGACCTATCTCCATGCAGTGTGGGGTACTAAGTGTGGCACAGGCTGGCCACCTGTGAAGCTTCCACATGGATAGGGGTGTCTAAGCAACAAGTTTTACAAGTCATTTCAAACTGCTGCTTGATACCCACACACCTCCTGTAGTGTAGTCTCCATATTGTCCCTTCAGGCCACACATGCTCGAACTGTTTATCTGACCCATCAGTCTCTTCCTGAAACACCATTCCAGCTCAATTAGTTGAGAGTTGACAAACGTCCTGTAATTTTTCTACTGTCATGTAGAACAGGATTTGTTATGTTGGTTTGATAGCTTCAGTAATGCAAGGAAAGCTGGAATGACCCTGTCATCTTTTGTCCTAGCTTTTCTCCCACCCCATTTAGGGTTTAAAATTAAAACTTTTTAAGGTGTTATTGGTAGGTGTGTCACTTGTTGTTCCATGGATGCAATTGCAGGTATGGGACCTGCTGCCTTTGCATCTGCTCTGAGCAATTTTGTGACATGGCAGAACCACAGCTTTGTAAGGCAGCTTGCCGTGCTTATCCCTGCATTCGCTAAAGTGGGTTAACAACCATATGGTTGCTTATTATCAGAAGATCTGCTTTTTGTAGTGACCGAATACTTTGTTATTGCTACTGCTGAACTACTTCTGTAATGACATTGAAATACTTCAGACTACATAAGAGTTTCTTCATTTGTATTTTAAAATTCAAAATCCCAGAATTTCGGTTGCCATGAACATGAAAATAAAATGTATGTGTGTGCTGATGTTCATTTTGCACAAGTGGTGCCTGTCTCAAGTACATCCATTATTTAATATTGTTCTCTCTCTATCTACCATCTTGTCTATATACATAGTGATCTTTTTTTTTGTTCCTCATAAGCCACTTAGTCTTGTCGTGCTCCTGTCTCCAGCTAAACACAGCCACACCGAGGAAGGAGGGTAGCTCATCCATGTCCTGGTTGAGTGCCAGATGCAAGCAAGGCTTGGGGCTCTTTCCTGGGTCCCGGGAAGGCAGGAATGCCTTTGGTCCCTGGCTGTTGTCACAAAGGTCCATGCACCGGAGGGTCGTCCACAGAATCTTTTCCATCAGTACAGTCCTTTTTGAAGTTGGTTTGTGTTTGGGGAAGGACACACCAGGTTAACATCCTGTCCTGGGCCCGAAATATCTTGCTGTTGCCTTTGGTCCTTGGCATGAAAGGCCGGATCAGATGCAAGGGTCAGTTGGACGCTTTCCACTTCTCAGCTGGCAGCTGGATTTGTGTGAAGCAGTATCAGGTACAGGAGTATGTATCTGTGAGCTTCTGGGGGTGGGACTTAAATATAAGTGATGCAAAAGCTTCAGGACTATGGGTGTTAAATCAGCCGGACCGTAACACAGCAGAAAGCATCCCAGGAGCAAGAATAAATAAAATGAGGAAGCGGGAGGGGAGTGGGGGAAGAAATCTCCCATTTCAGGCACATGCTGGACATTGCTCCTATTTTCTAAATAGCTAAGTGAAATCTTAACCATATGATTTGGATTAGTACTGGGTTTTCAGCATGCTTCTCATGGCTAGATTTCCAAACTTCTTTTCAGCTTCTCTGCAGTGTTTCAGAGAGGAACTTACCCATACGTAACGGGCCTCAAGCACTAGGTTTGTGCTTCAGTGGTACCTGGGTCTGCCCTGCTGATGGACCACGCAGCCAGCCAGAGCAAGCTTGGGAGGCATGTCCAGACTCACCCCTCCACTGAATTGTTGGGGTGGTGAGAGAGGGTGGCCACTTCCACTCTTTTTAACATGCAGTTTTTCATAGAATATTTTTTAGAGAAAATAATTCAGAGAAAAATTTTAAGGCCAAGCTAGGACCCCCTGCTTGAGAGGGTTGAAATGGAAACACCGAAAGCCCCTTCAGCATTTGTCTTGAGAGCAGGAATGCTGTGCTATATATGTTACCATACACCGGGTTTAAGGCCAGAGTGTTTATGTGAAGTAAGCTAAATGCAAATATTTCCACGAGTGTGGTCATAATATTAGTTCCCTGCTCCATGCACTTGAGGGTAATATATTACATACACACAAGCATGAGGGAGTATGTATTTGTGCATGCAGTTTTTATGTAAAAATCTTCAATATTCGCTTCCCAAGTAAACTTTTTAACTTAAACTTTAAGTAATGACTGGGAAGAGCTGGTCTGCTATATGCCAGCGTAGGCCCAACTGGACAAGACCCTGAAGAACCTTTTTAAATCAGCTCTGCATTGGGTTGTCTCTGGGTCCCTTCCAAGGTAAACTCTACTGCACACCTGTGAACCGTGAAGCTAGTAAAAAAGTTAGTGATGGGGAAGCATGCAGAGCTGAAATACACATGCTATAGGGACCATAAGAACTTTTCTTCACAGAGTACTAACAAAAAAGAGGATCTATCAAATAAAAGTCATGCTCACTTTTATGCAATACACTGAATCCAGGTTTAAGTTACAACATTTTAAAAGCTAGGTTGTTTCCCACTGGGCAATTCCCATCATGGTATTGCAACTCAATTACCATCAACATCTGGTCAAAGTTAGATTCCTAATGCCAGAGAAGACTTTCAGGTTTTCAGGACACAGCCTGTTAGTTGCCCATGTAACACAGCACATGCATGTTTTCATCACAAGCACAGTTTATATTTATTCTCTAGAAAAATTAAATACAGCTGTATTTGTACCAAACAGGTATTATATACATGACATGTAGCTATATGAATTCTAGGATGTTTCCTTCCAGTTTCATTTTTGCCAAAAGGTTCCAGGGGAAATCTGAGAGAGAAGAAGAAAGCCTTGTGTCTGACTTGTGGTAGCAGACCAGCTCCTACCAGCTCCTACGCAGCTTCTGGTCAGCCAAAGTCTCTGCAAGGAGATGACGTCCCTGTATTTTCTGTTTCCATGGCTTGGATATTCCCACCCAGCTCCAGCTCACCTGGAGCACCTATCACCTTCGTGTCTCCATTGCAGTCAAAAAAAGCTGTGGTTGCCAACCTGTTTTTTCAGGTGTTTGAGGTAAGTGAACTCCCCCCTGAGGAAGGCTTTTGGGGAGAGCAACAAAACCAACATCTCAAAACTCTAATCTGCTCTTTATGACATTAGCCTGAGGCAGCAGTTTAATGAGCCAAGCCCTTTGCATCAGTTCCATACAGTTGTTTATTTTTTTCCTATGTTCAGTAAGTTCAACCACTGTCATTCAGTATCAGTCATTAGTGCCCGGCGAAAGCTCATTGTTCATCCAGGATGACACCTGGATCTAATTCTGCTTCTGGAACTACTGAAGGTCAGGCAGACTTTAGATCCCAGTTTGTTAGTAATAACCAAGTATGCAAGGTATTTAATTCCTATTAGTAAGTGGAAAATGGAAAAGAATAAATAGAAGAATAAAAATAATGAAGATGGCAAATGAAGGAACGAAGCACAGGAGTCAAATTTGCTGTTTTGGGACAGAATTGTATGAAAGCAGCAGATGTAAACCAAGATGAGTCTGAGAAGTTATTTCACTAACTCTCACTTGAAAAATTCCTTTAAATAGAGTGGTGTCTAACAGTTTTGAAGAAGGCCATATAAAAAAAAAAACAAAAAAATACATTTATCTGCAAATTCCTACTGAAAAGGGAAAAGATACTCTCACAGAAGCATCAAAGCTTACTTTTAATATTAATTTGGTTTTAAAGAGAGACACTAAATCAACACAATGTAATCAAATGGTGCTAAGAAATAGTGGAAAAAAGATGAGCAGCAAGTGAAAGATGTCATCAATTTAAAAAAAAAAAAAAGATTTTCTGAGAGAAGGATATACTTGGAAAGTTAACACTACTGGAGAAGACCCAGCGCGCCAGTGCTTTAATTCATAGCCAGCATGCTATTTCCCATCAATTCTTCCTCATGATGTTGGCTACCAGATCCCCAGAGACGGGAGGAAGATCTTGGGCCGAGCTCGCACCTGGCATCAGCTATAGCAACTGCAGGGAATCGACAGGGTGGTAACAACTAGTGGAGCTGGGGAGGATGCACCAGTCTCAAATTCCTGCATGTATTGAGTCTTCCTCACGCATGCCTCCTCTGCGGTGGGTCACTGCAACAGATAACCTCACCTTCAGCTAAATTTGGGCATCTCTATCCAGTGACTGCATTTACCAGTTATAACTGGTATGACCATGTGATTTAAACATGTCTGGTAGCTGTATAAACAACCTGCAATTATCAAACCAAGAGTGTCACGAGCTGTTTAAAAGACAGACGGTCTGTTTTTCAAACCCTTCAGAAAGGGCCAGCAGCACCATCATCCCACCACCATGCTAGGGGGAAGAGTACAGTACCTGTGTGGAAAAAGGCTCCCTAAAGTACTTCTTTTATGTTGGTACTTGTCTTGTCTTTTTAAGCTCTGACAGAAAAAAAAAAAAAAAGTTGTCCAAAACCTCACTCTCTCCCAATGAGAGGATCCCATCAAATATGTTTGTGTATCTGTGAATGGATTCTTACCCCAAGGATCTCTAATGCTCAAGTATTCCCACTGTTTGAAGATAAGTGGTGGGAACAAACTGACAGGAGAAAGCAAAAGCACTGTTTAATCCTGAATAAGGGATGATGAAGTGAACCTACAGAGCCATATCCAAACATTTATAGATACAAGCCTGGATGCACAAGTGCAATTAGGCTTGCATACTCGGGACAACATGTTTGGGGAGGACCTTTTCAGTTCATAACTCCTGTGAAATGACTACAGTACCCAGCTGCAGGGGGAGACGGACGCTGAACGGCCATATCTTACTCAGTGCGTCTGAAATGGAAACGATCCAAGTAACCATTTACTCATGTGCATAAACTTGAATCTTAAATTTAGCAGCATTTCACCTTCTGACCTTGAATTTCATATCGCCTTAACCAGCTTGACTTGAGCCTGAACAGCTACAGAAATGTTTACAGCCATTCACTGCAGCAAGATTAAAAAAAGCCTTGCCTGGATCTCGAAACCAATGTCTGGGGACCATTCAGACACAATCGGCACTGGAACCAGTTCGACTAGAGCTTCCTCACCGCAGATGTTTGCCGTCGTGCCACCAAGCCCCAGGGCTGGCCAGAGCACCGTCCCCGCAGCATCCCACCCTACAAACAGGCAAATCCTGCTCCCCACAGCCCACCACCTGGTGAGGATATAGGATGCTTAGTACATGGGGAGACATACACAGCAGATTTAAAAGAACAAAAAAAAAAAAAAAAAAAACAAAAAACCACAACATGCCCTCTCCCAAGATTTATAAACTTAAATGCCGGACTCAAAAAATCAAACACATCTGATCCCTGAGCATCACAGTTTGTTTCCTATCGCACCAAGGACCAGCTGGCTCAGCATCCCAATATACCTGTTGTGAATAAAGTCAAGGTTCGTATAACCCCTGCACATATCCCTGCAATGTAGTTAGTGTGTTAACAAAACACCAATATAAAAACATTAGCAAGCTAACCATCGACTATTTCGTTACTACAAAATGAGTTGCTTTCCCTCTTCAGCAGGACATACATTCAACAAATATTTTACCTATTGTTATATAATTGTTAATAAGCAGAACACTCTTATACATTCCCAAAAGAGAAAAATGTTTCAAAATCTATATAAAGGATGCATTTTTCCAAGATCTATTTGTGCCAAATATGGTTCTTATTGAAGTAAACAGAACTTGTAACACAAAACTCCCGGTTATCAGCTATGCCCTCCATCTCCTCCTTTGGATGCCTATGCATCCAATGTTGCTGATCTATTCTCTAGTATGTTAACATTCAGGTAGCTCAGATAAATTCAAAACAACTTTAAAAAATATTTTCAATACAGGTGAGGATTCCAGTATAGAGTCAGCAGGTTATAAGTCTATATTTGGTCTAATAAAAATATTTTAGAATTATTTTAAATATTCACCTATGTCATCCATTCAGATCTGGTACAGCAGCTGCCACTAACCACACTATTTACACAGAACCACTCAGGATGGAAAGGACTTCTGGAGGTCCCCAAGTCCCACCACATGCTTAAAGTTTTATTTATTAGTAAACAAAACTTCTGCAAGTAAATTTGTACTTTCATGTGCAGATTTAGGGATAAATGTGACAAAGCTAGGTCACACGTTCTAAGGTTGCTTACCAGCTGTAAGTGGGAGGGCTTGCTCATTTCATGTGAAGTGCTGAAGAACCAAAGGCTTGCTGCAAAGACTTGGTGGCCAGAGTCAACATGAGCAAATGGTCCAGGTGCTCTCCTGGACCACTGAAGCATTACAACTATTTTCCTGGCACCTCTCAAAAGGACAACGTTAAGACCACTGACCTGCTCATTTATTTGAATGGTTGTCCTAGACCAAATGACATCTCAGAAACTTTAAGAGCACTGACCTAGTCTCTTATTTCAAACCACCAGAGGGAAAAAACAAAAAGAAAAAAGTCTAAACACCTGAAGAAACCAGCTCTTGCCCCACTCCCCGAGCCCTCAGGTGTTCTCAGTTTCTTTAGAACAACTGAGGTCTGACAGGTGCAGGTATTGCCTACCCCCACACAGGTCCTCACCCCTGCCCACAGCTCCTCAGGGTTTGCACAGGACTGAGGAAAGGTTGGTTTGTTCTTTGTAAGACCCTCAGTAAATCTCATGCAAGTGATTTATGTCCAAATGCCGATGCTTTGGTGCTGATCAGCGAACAGAGCCTCAGGGACACCTCTGGCACATCACAGCAGCGGCAGCGCATCACCTTTATGATGTGCCTGGCCACAGCTCATCCCCCTGCGACAGCTCAAATGTTTTTTCAGCTTGGAGCTTGCAACCAGCCTGGGATGGAGATGTCGGTCCCGGCTCCTTCTGGATCCCCCTGCCCCATGGAGTGAGCCGAGGCCAGAGCTGGAGGCAGAGCCCACCCCGCACAAGGAGACAAGTGATGGGTGGGTGCGCTCCACTCGGCTGCTCCCCACAGGGCTGAGCAAAGCGATGGTGCCAAGTTTTTGCACTACCCTAGCATTGCTGTTGTCTACTGACATACTTCTTACTGACAGATTTTTGCATCGTTCCTTTTTTCTAAAATATCCCAAACTCTCCCATTGCATAGCACTTTCTTTTTCCATTTTTGCCACAGGCCTTGGGCTCACCTGGTTACCTTGCTTGTTCCTCTCTTCCACGAATTTCCAGCCAGTCCAGGGTTCAAGTCATATTTGCAACAAGCCTCCTATCTGAAATGTTACTTTCTCCTCGTGGCTGTTGGTCCCATGGCTTTCTCCCTTCCCGCCATGCAGCATCTCCTCGGCCCGCTGCTGCGTCCCCTCCCCGGGGCAGCAGCCCTCTGCAGCCTGGAGCCCCGCGAGGACCTTACGCTGGTGCCGGAGCAGCCTGCGGTCACCAAAACCACTGGGTGAAACGCTTCACGAGAGCCTGAGGAGGCGGCTGGTTCCTCGCCCAGGAGCCTGGATGGCCTTTCAGGAGTGGGTATCCAGCCTTAGAAATCTAGCATCCGACCTCAAAACACTGTGACCCAGCATACCAGTGTTCAGGAAGGCGCTCCCATAGCAGGACCTACGCACCACCCGCCTGGTTTGCAAACACAGTGAGGGCTGTTACTTCGGCACCGTTTGCAGCCAGTTGGATATGCCAGCAAAGCCGGGTCAGCAGCCTGTGATCGGCATCGCTCAGGGATGGAGCAAGGAAGGGGAAGAGAACTGCGATATACTTGCACTCATGCGCTTTTCCTCTGAAGTCGTTATCCCGCTGCCAACTCCCTTGGCGTTCGGAAAGCGTCTGTGTTTAGTCCCTGATCTTGTTCAATATGCAAAATCCCTCGCCTTGAGAGTCTCATAATTTAATCTCCTTTGGATAATTACTACCAACTAGACTAATAGCTGACAAAGGTCAAGTCATTGGTTATTCAAAGCAGGATTTCTCCAGGTTTACAAAAAAACTTCTACTTGACCTTCGACTTGTCGGCTGCAGCATGGGATTGTTTTCACGACTGGTAATCGCTACCAGGTGGGTGTGTACATCTGTGCGCATCTGTATATGCGTGTGCACACACAAGCCCCCCTTTCACACACGTAAATGTGAACTGGAAATGGCCATCTTACTCAAACTGATATGTGATAGCACAGATCGCCTCTAAAATAACATTAAGTAAAATTTATATCCCTCCATGACACTTTGTATAGATTTGCATAAATTAAATTATTCTAAGACTTACTAAGCAGTGAGGGGAAGGGAGCTCATTAGCTTTATTTTTTCTCAAGAAAATTGATTTTATGTGATCAAGATATTTTTGAATGTTTGTCTATCCCCTAATATCGAACCTGTCCCGAAACGGTAAACTGACAGACAAGCAAATTTGTATAGATTTCCTGAAAGCTAGGAGCCAGTGGGAGAGGAAGGAATGAAATGGAAACAGAAGAGAGAGACAAGATCCTTTCCATGGTGACAGAGATAATTATAAGGAACAAATTCTTCCCAATTCCACTTCTCACCAGGCTATGCTTTCATTACATGGAATATTTTTATTATCAGATATTTCTGCTTGTAATTCAGTTGTTATATTTTAGAACCAGGAATATCACTGACTTAAGTTTGTAAATCCTTTGCAAGGCAAGATAATGTTCATAAAATCCTAAATAGCTACAATCCTACATGTGAGGGCTTTTACTCAGCCCTGAAAGTGGGTCACGACCAATGAACAGGAGATAAACCAGCTGGCCCTTATTGCATGTCACCGATAGAAAATGCTCAGAACAGGGCAAACTGACTTCACGGACCATTTTTCAACCTGTACAGACTGAGAGAATGCAAAAATTTTGTTCAGAGGAGAGACTTAAGCTCAGGACCTCAATGCTACTCTAATACTTAAATCCCATTAACTTCATTTTTGAGAAAGTGAGTGTGATAACAAGTTCTCCATCAAAGCTTAAACAACATATAGAAAAAGTTGCAGTTTCCAGCCATTCATTGCCCATACCAGCAGGAAAAATTGAGGACTTTTATCACAAGGCCTTGGAGAGACACTAAGAAACTACAGTTTCATGAACCAATAAGAAAAATGAGTCTTGACATCATTTTTCAAGAGGCTGTGTTTTCCCCGCACCCAGCAGCAGCCTGCCAAAGCCCAGCTGCAGACACATGACCTTCTCACCCACAGCCTCTGGGTGCTTCCCCCGGGGCTCGCTCCGGCTCTGTGTGCCCCCGCGAGAGGACCTCCTTGCGCACCTATGGCTTCTTCCCCCTCCTCGGGAGCACACGGCCACTGGGATGTGCTTTAGTCATGGGAGCTGATCGACAGCCCTGGCCCCTCACTCCTGGTCACTCACTTCTCCTTCGTGGCCGGGAAGAGACGTCTGCAGCATTTCAATGGCGCAAGGCAGCTACAGCAGGGAAGGAGCAAAATCGAAGGGCTAACTCGCATGCTGAAGGCATTATACAAGTAAAATACCAGATAAATCACCCCTTGTCCTCTCTGAGGAAACAAGATTAATAATTACGTTACTTTGCACGTGGGAGAGGATCCATCCATGTTTATCCACTCTGTGGTACCTCGGAAAGCAACGCTGTTTTTTGTTCTCATTGATCTCCGCTGCCTCACGACGCCCCAGACATGGCACCAGCCACCCCTCGCGCATTCCCCGCGTGCTGGAAGCAATCAGGCGGCTCCAGGGACACTGCTGCATCACCCATGGAGTCTTCTTTCTGGGGAAGGAGCGCCTTAGCCAGACACAGTAGGAAAGTGCTTCTGATGCAGAAGAGAATAATTTATAAAGAGCATTTCAGTCCTAATGTTTTAATCATGGAAATGTGTGTAATTAGAAATCTTCTGCCCATGATCAATATGTTGATACTCTTAGGGCACAATGCAATAGCTTCTTAGCACTCTGGGTGCATACTGCCCAGCATTTCCAGAGCTGAAGTGGAGAGAAACGCCTGGGCTGCCTCTTGTAAAAGGCTCAGAAATATTTTTTTTTTAAGAGAGGCCACCAATGGGCATGCAAATGTTTGCAGCTCTTGAGTGAACACTTGCGTCTTTTGTTTAAATCATTCAAGATCTGTGTTACTACTACCACTTCTGCAACAAAAAAAAATGCTGCGATACACAAGTCACACACAAGGAAGGAAGAGGCAGGAAGAGGCAGATCCATCACACAACTCTAAGCTTGGAAAATACTGTTTGTGTTGTTGCTTCAGGTGTACTCTGTAGCTGTACATTGAGCTAGAGTATTGCCATTAGTTTACCAGCTGTTAAAATGAGGACACACAAGAGGGAAAAAACATTTTCATTTCAATTATGATCCTGATCTTTATTGCAGAACCATTTAGCGACTGTGGAAACCAGCCTGCCATACATTCACTGTTCACAGGCTTGAGGGACTGAGGAGACAGAGAGCAAAGAATTAGGCCCAGGGGCTTCGCTGGAGGAGACAAAACACATCTACTTCTATGCGGTGAAAAGGCCCGATATTTTTCCTTACACATTGACTCACACATGATGTTTTTTCTTGGCCCTGAGAGCTGCTCCTTCACACTGCCCCTGACCTTTGGCACTACGTACGGCTCGGTCTGGATGCCCACGCTCTAGACTAGAACGCTGATTAATAATGCCCAGGCTGGGGCTTGACGAGCACCTCATTTGCCAGCAAATGACTCCAGCAGGTCTTGCTGCTTGGCACTCGATCAACTTCACCCTTGCCTGTAGAAGAGCAGCGATGCTAGCGGGGTGGGTTTTTTTCTTTAATTTAAATATCATTATATTTCCTCCCTAACAGAGGAGGGGAGGGGGCACTGAGGGTCCCCACACTGCCATGCACGCAGCTGCCCCTGCAGCCCTCCTCAGGGGATGGGAGGAGGCTGTGCCTGTCCCCGGGGACCACGGAGCCACACGAGAGGAGCCGGGGAGGAGGCTGGAGCTTTCATCTTTTGGCCTATGAGCGGTGAGAGGTGCAGAAGAACAGGTAGGTTAGTGTCCTTGCGTATGAGCACGTGCAAAGCAACGCCAGACAAAGATACAGATTATTTAATTATTCTGTTCAAAGTGCTAGAAATAAGAGAAATTTGTAAATCACCTTCTCGTGGTTTGGTACATGTTTGTTGGACAACAGTTTAAGAGATGAAAGAAAGATCAAAATAATGACTTAAAATTTGCAAAAGTCTTCAGTAGAGGTGGCGGTTTTATTTTGCACCCAGTACTGTGCAACGAGAGGACAGTGGGAAAGATTTAGTGTGTGCACGTTCAGTGGGATGTGCGCTGTCATCAGTGGAAGTAGAGGCATTCAGCATTACAGGATTTTCCACATCTGATTTTCCAGTTCAAAAAAATAATTAATTAAGCAGTACTTCTGATTGGTTCAAAACCATTTAAAATATTTTAAACTATTTAAAATATTCCAGGACATTAAAAAATGTGTGTGTGAATCTTGAAAATTTGAAATGAAGCATGAGTTTTGAAACTTTTGAAATAAAAAAGAGTACATTTCAAAACCATACTCTCTCAGATAAAAACACAGTTATATTTCAACATCAAAAAATAATGAACGGTGAAGGTAAATTAGAATTTTGGCTGACGTTTTCAGAGCAAAATAAAAATATGAAAGGGTGCATTACATGGCTCTTTTCTCTATTTTCCTAGTCCCTGTAACAAAAGCTGACTTGAATACACCCTAGATTTTATCTAAACTCTTTTACCACTGCCTCCAAATCACCTATAGCCCGATTCAAAGCCTATTGATCAGTTATGAGCCCTTCCCCTGGCACCTACTCAGTCCTACTGGGACCAGGGGAAGAAAGGAACTCGGGACTACTGCAGAGAAGGTGGTTAAAGATAAAATCAAAGGCAAGGTTAACAGGAATGAGGCTTTTTGTTTGAAGGTAGAGATTGTTGGCAGGGATCGAAAAGGCTACAACTCATCAACAACTCATCCTCTTTCATCCCTCTGCCTAGATTTTGACCCAAATCCCTTTTGAGTTCTCGATCAGCACTTTGATAAAATGTATAGACTTGATAAAAGACTTATGTCGATTTTACCCTATTGAACCAATGCTCTAGGATAAGATAAAAAGATATTGTTGCTGAAAGATGGGAATTAATCCTTCCCAACAGATACCTCCGTCACCGCAGGTAGGTACAAGGTCTTCATTATGAGAGGCACATAAGAAGCATTTGTGCTCACACAGGGAGTATCAAATATTTGAGGGGTTTTTATTTAGAGAAAACGTGTGACTCAAGCAAAAGCATGTGGCAGAGAAGACAAAACCGTTCAGAAATTTGTTTTTCAAGATGAAAAATGGAAATAAATAGATCTTCAAATGCTCATTTCAGAACGGGGGGGAGGACTAATTTTCTCGGCTTTTTGTGATTTCCACAGAAAAATGATAGGAAATGGTTAGATTTCTATCACTTTTTTAATACTTTAAAAAAACATTTTCCTGCCTGACATTAATAGACAAATAATTGAACTAGATAGAGAAGAAACTAGAATTCACAATGAAGCCAAGTTTTCTGTTAGGGCTCAAGCACTTTGATTCTAATTTTTCCATGAAAATCAAGAAGGTCTAAAATCTCCAGAGTGTAGCAAAACCTAATTCTTTTCTTCAGAAAGGGCAAGAAGAGTGTTCCCATCAACAGCTGTGGGCAGCATGACGCAGGGTTGAGGGCAGCTCTTTGGAGGAACACTGCTCAGGACAGCGACTCCAGATGACTCCAGATGACTCTCAATTCTGCTGTGTTGCCATCTCCACAGACCTGGTGACCCCAAGACAGACAATGCAAACAAAGGCAAAGCATTTTTCACTGAGCTTCGCTGGCTGGGGAAGGGTCTTGATGCAGACCTGTTCTGCCTTCTTTTAATGCTCAAAGTTTATAAAAAGAAAAATCAAGCAGATCCTGCCTCCTCCTGCCAGTGAGATCTTCTCCCCAGCCAAATCAACAGTGAAAGTCCTGCTGCTCTCAGAGAAGGCAGGATTTCATCCAGAAATGTCATCTGAACTTTAATTCGAAAGCGTATCCCAGTGATTCCCAAAGCATTGCTGTTCACTGATCAGAAGTATAGAACATTCTGGAAAAAATCCATCCCTTGGGATGTTTAATGAACGCAATCTCCCTATTCCACTCATCAGCCATGAAGGTCACAGAAATTTTTTTTCACTTTTTATGTAAATAACTGCTAGCTTCAAGGCTTCTGCTTTCCAACAGTAAAAAATCCACTCTTTGAATCTACAAGTTTCTGCTATTTATAGTCCCTGAAAGTCCTTTACTAACTGCGTGTTTCGTAAGTAATGCCGTCATATGCAGCCTAATTTGCTGAGTATGATGTTTCCTTTCCTTTGTCATATTGAATTACAAGCAATTATGGCTTTAGTCTAACGTAATACAAAACTATGGTCCCACAATAATTTATCCGATGAGCTGTACGAACACTATATGAGCTGTATTTGCAGGATGAGATCCAAGGTTTAGATCCAGTCTGTGGCTTCCTAAAACACGAATAAGAAAAAGGCACTGTACTATCGTGAATAAGTGAATTCAAAGGTCACAATTTTAATATGTAAGTAAAAAGAAAAAAAAAGCAACTAATCATAGTATGAAAAATGTCAGCAAATGGGAGTATAAAATAAGTAAGCCAAACTTTAGCTGATGTTGAGTGGTACCTCCTTGTTCCTACCTCATATTGTATTCTAAAACTATTTCCTTAAGAGGTTCTCAAAAATACTAAATAAAATCCTTGAAATCTTTCTGAACAAGGGCTCCAAAAATCTGTTACTATAACTGAAATACTGCTTGGTTTTCCAAACACTGAGTAGGAAAAAAAGATAATTGGATGATTATTCTTGCTCACAGTGAACATCCTAAGTGAACAGTCACTCAGCATTATTCTTTCCTTTTCTTCCCAGCCATTTCTTTACTAGCACTAGATATTGTTCAGAACAAGACAAGGCAGGAGGCAGCTATACGGGACCTGTGGCCACGGCATCCTTCAGAGCTGTCCTAGGACCCGTGGTGGCACGCAGCCTCCACAAGACCCGAAGAGCTTGGCAGGCTGCTAATGGGGCCACTGCTTAAGCTGTTATATCCCGAGAGAGGGAGTTATTACTTTTATTTTGAAAATAGCTTACATTTTAGCTTAATTTCCTCGGATAGAGTGATAGCCCATATTCTAGTGCTGGCAAGCTGCGAAAGGCCTGGAAAGTTGGCTGAGTAACATGAAATTTTAGATGACAGTGCAAACCTCTTCTGAAAGCAGCAGGCTCTGAGCACTTTCTACTTTTTCTTTATATCAAAGTGTCATTTGAGTGACTTCTCACATCGTGTCCCCTTAAATCTGGGCCACATCTCCAAAGCGCAGACTCACAAATAAATGAAGGCAGTTAAATGCTTGTGTTTGGAGCCTTTCTGCAAGTTTGAGTAAAGATTCAGAATTTCTTACCCATTCATTCTTCCCTTCTCTGGTAACAGAGAGCATATTGCAAAGGCAAACAAACGGGAAGACATCTCAGCTGACTCGCTAGATGGAAAGGAACTAGTATCACAAAGGCCTGTTCCCCTTTCAGACTGATATTAATTTGATACTTGAGCGAACATTGTGGACTTGAGTTTTGCAAGGCTGGACTAACTCACTGCCTCGGCAAGACGTGCCAAGTGGCCCAGCTGTGAAAGGACATGCGATTCGTTTAACAGGAGTTTCCGCTGTATTGCCACACTGCCTGACCTCCAAATGTGCTGAGATGCTACAGTGTCATTTACACTGGGAAATGATGCCTCTGAGTTATCGCCCATGAAATTCAGAAGGGACACCGTGTAGCTATGCAATGTAATGTTAAAAAAAAGAAAAGCAACAAAGATATAAAATAACACAGTCTAACTTCAGGACCCATCATGGTCAATCAAAAAACCCAGTGTTCAAAGACAACACAAAGTACATAGCTATATGAAAAATTATTACAGCCCATAAGGAACAAATTGGGTTCAAAAATGGAATTACTTAAGATCAAAACCTTGCTGGCACTGATAGCTGTGCGCATGCAAGAGCAGTGGTGTGCAGAAGAGACGTGGAAGAAAGTTATCATCCATTCCAGCTTTACTTCCCCACAGCCCTCCAACCAGAAGCAATGTTTTTGCCATGTTACATTTAACTTAAATCATGTTCTCCCCCAGCCACAGGAACACGTGTATCCACCCGGTGCTGCTGCCATGCTGCCGGTGCTGCCCACCGGCTCCGCATCTGGAAGCACAGCCCAACTCATCTCTCCTGCACCAGCCAAATAAACAGAGGTAGGGGAAGGCGTGAACAGACACATTTCCAGGGGAGGCATTTTGTCAAAGGACAGTTCAGGGACAGTGTGGCTGAGCTGAGCCGAGAGCTCACTGCTGCTGGTGGAAAGGGTGGTCCTGCCTCCTCCTTCTCTCTCCCTGCTCCTAATCACATCCTTTTCTCTCGCTTCATCTCTTCCTGTGGTCTGTCTGGTGCACTTGTCTTTCACATGCCACTGCTACTCAGTCAACCAGAAGAAAGAAAAAGTATTTATTGCTTTTTTTTCCCCCCAAGGTTAGCTTTCTGTGGGATGGTGAGATAAATCAGATCGCTGAGACTCCAACGAATTCACCCCTGTAGTGGACTCCTGCCCAAAGTCTGGAATACGTCAGTTTCCATCCAGCTCCATCCCTTACCATTTAACTGCTGCTGACTGGGCGACCAGCTTCATTTTCACAGCTACCTTGTCACTGAGTGAGATTTGTGGCCCTTCTTTTATTTATCTTTCCATCTAAATTAAAAGCTGCTAACTAATCCTAGGGCTGCTACCGATTTTAAACATGAAGCCGAAAGACAAGCCAGGCTGCAGGACAGGTATCTTTTTACTTGATCAGCTGCAACATCTGGCGATAAAAGGATTCTCAGCTCAGTAATTTGGCCTCTTCCTCAGCTGTACCAGCTGGAAAAACAAACCTTACTCCTGACTAAGGCACCTCAGCTATACAATGTCCAGTGCGAAAGCTATCACTTGGCCTTACAGGCTGCAAAGCATCTGACATTTCCCACAGGGCAGGCTGGCGGGATGGCTCCTTATCTGGCAAGAAACAAAGGAAGGAAGGACCTTTCTTCTGAAGACAGTTAATCAGTATTGATCGACGGGATTTTATGTGAAGATGCGTGGTCAGGGCAGGCGGAGAACAAAGTGTAGGGAAGGAGGAGAACTAAGCGTAGGGCAGCACTCTCATGCCCTGTTTCAAAACAGACAGAAATAGGTAGTGCTTCCTCCTACATTTCTCTCCAGGCCAACTGGAGTTTGCTATCAAACTGAACATTTCTTTTTCACTTTGAGGGAGAGGATCTGTCAGTAGACAGCAGCTCCATCTCCTGCTATATTTGGGCTTTAGGTGCCAACCTCATTGTGCTTTAACGCTCTACATGTCCACAGGACCACACTCAGCCTTCAAGCAAAGAGAATGAGCTCCAAATGCTGGCACAGCATTTAGTTTCCACTGAAGCCTTCACAATAAAGTTTTAAATCCTCTCAGCTGGGGGGAAAACTGACCCTAGGCAATCCTTTAACAATGCTGGCATTTCTGAAGCAGTTTAAATCTTATCATCTCAGAGCACCTTAGAAACAGTGTTTTGTTTAACAGTACATCTGAGACCAAGAAAACTGCCACTTTCCCTTTTTGCTGTGGCATCAAGCAAGAACAGAAGGGTAACTGCTTTGATTATGGCTGTGCAGCGAGTCCATCACCAGCTGACAATCAATCACCACCTCTTATGTTGCTTAATCACCCAGTCTCCTGCCTCGACACAGGAAAGGTAGGTGACCATCTCACTCACTTCAGTGAGAGGAAAGCCACAACCGTGTCACCTCCTTTCTTCCTCTCCAAGCCAGCAGTGCTTGCTTGCTTGATGGATTGTGTGAAGTGATGAACCTGTTCTACATCACCTCAGGACATGAAAAAGATGGTTATGTTAGTGCTCTGTTATCTAAGGTAGCTATGCCGTCCATACAGACTGACAGCATCCCCATCTGCTGCTGTTAGGGGTATAGATCTCTGCAACGTCACCTCTGTAAAATACACACAATAGCCTAATAAAACACAGGTATAGGCATAACTAGACACAAAGGACCACATTTTCAAAATGCAGGAATCTTGGTTTGCACCAATAAAAGCCACAGGACGCTGCATTTACAGGAAACTGTACATGCATAATTCATACCAGTGAATGTAAATGGATGCTTGCATATGTATATACCTGTTTGCATATGCTTTTACCAATACACTGGAGTAATCATTTGTCTATATACGCACATGCATCTTCAGATATGAGATTAGAATGTGTCCCCTGGAGTATCTACATATATTTCTGCTTCTTCTCCCTGCTTTCTCCATAATGCCTTACAAGAAGTCCTCATAAATCTCCACCTTTCTGCTGCCTTCTTTCCTGCCACTGCTCTTTTTATAACCAGTCTCACAGATCTTTATTATTCTTTGTGACATTTCTAACACTGTTTTCTGCAGAGTGACCTCAGACTTTGCTATTTTTAAAAAAGTGTAGACGTGATTATCACTTAACCTGCTGGTCCTGAGCCATATTCTGAACACCTTACGCTATTCCACTGAAACAAACTACCCCCACACTTGGTGGCTACAGCTCCTTGAGAGCCTTCCTCGACTCAGACTCCTTGAGTTTGACCCCTTTCTGAGGGTGGGGCTGCAGCTAGAGATGAGCAGGGACTTTGTAGGTCCATGGTAACTGTGGCCTTAGGACTGCAGGAGTGGTAAAGTCATTTTGGTGATGCCTTCCCTCCATTCATCTCTAGCCAGAAATACAGGTATGTTCTTTCGTATTCTTTTTGTATATCTTTTAACATTATTTTTTTCTTGCTTTTAAATGCAAAAAGTAAAAAATTTTTTTTTTAAATCTCATTATTAAAAGATTTGGGTTTGGGTAATGATCCATATTTCCATAGAAATGCAGCCAATTACAATATAGGAATCTATTTAGTATCTTCTCAGCTTGGCTTTGTACTTTATTTAACAGGGCAATTTAAAACCTCAAATTGTAAACAACGCAAGCCCTGGATCTGGCTGATAAGAGTGCTGCAGACTGATAGTACCCCAGGCTGTAAGAAGGAGTGGGTATGTCAGTCACTGGTCCAGAGTGTTGGCAAGGGGTGAAGGACTCAGTATAGTGGCTATTATCTCTTTAATCTACATATTGCAGACCCAGGGTGAACATTGCCAGAAAGCTGTGGACTCAATCCTTTGCCAATACCTGAGTGAAGGAAGAAACAACCGCCTCTCCCCTGCCCCTGCATTTTGATGTGGTCCCTAACCAGAGACACCCATGCCCCAGGTTCGCGAAGCCGGGCAGAACACAGATCCACAGTCATTACCTCCCTGCACCATCGGGTCACCTGGAAGTGCAGGCTTTGTTTGGATCATATTGTTGTCAAATTGGTCTGAGCAGACTGTGTTTATGCTGGGTTGGGCTCTCCGTTGGCTCCTGAAGGAGATGAGCCATCAGGCACGCAGCCCACCCACCACCCCTTGGAGAGAGCTTTTGGAGAAAGTGGAGCTGGTGGCACCCACAGGCACCACTTCACTGGTCTGCACTGCAAAACTGCCAGGTTTTTGGCCCAGCACCAGGTGTCCTAAAACCAGATTTACTACCTGATGAAGCTGTGACATTGGGTCTCCGCTACCCCAGTGTGGTTTGACAGAAGCAGGCAGAGGGGTGTCCAGACATGGCAAACCCCAGCAAACCTCCCACTGCCTGGACTGAGATGGGGAGGACATGGGCTGATTAATGTATCTCCACTATTTTAGCTTTTTATTCCCCCTATATGTGTGTGTGTGTGTGTGAATAAAGGCAGAAAGGGCACTGTAACAGCATGGAGGAAGGCAGAACGATGTTCAGGCCTTAGATGACTCCTCATGAACCAGCTTTTGGAAGTGGCTGAGTGCTCATAGCTCCCCTTGACAAAGTGTTTAAAGAAAGTTTTTAGGCAGCATGCTGCCTCCGCAGCGCTAGGTGGCCGTGATGCAGGCTGAGGGAACGAAAGCGGAGGAAAACAAGGGAATCCTCTGGTCTCCAGTAAAGATGCTGAGGAATGTGTACCGTAAACCAAATCCAGATGGCCTGAGTGATGAGCAAGCGCTATCTTCAGCCTCTTGTCTTTCCAGCTTTGTGTTTCACCCTCATGCTAAGTGCCCCCTATCTTTACAACTAGTCTAATGATTACTTTCTCCAAAGGGTTTAAGCATGATTCAGGAACAGAAAGGTTACTCCTCACATCTGATTGAGTTATTGGTCTGTGTCTCTCACACACACACACACACACACACACAGAGACACACATGCATGCACACACCTTGGAACTGTGGCTGTCAGCGTTGCTAGCACAGGTTGACCACCTGGCTCTGCCCAGGGATAGACAAGCACTGGAGCCACTGCAGCCACTGACAGGCCACCAGCCCACAGCCACGTGTCCACTGCTCCCATGGATCAAAAACCAACTCTGACAACAGCGATTATAGCTTGAATTTAAATTGTTTTCCTTCAGAACTATGGTTTTGTGGATTTTTTTATACAAAAATATGTGACACTTTAAAACACTATGAAAATGTAATGCTTTTATGTAGAAATGTTAGACATCTCTGCTACATGCATTAAAAAGCAGTATTGTGTCAAAGACAAGCAGGTTGTGTGGAGAACCATTAAGTGCCATTGTTTTATGTACGTGCGGATGGTTTAGTCGAGAGAGAGAAATGGAAATGTCAGGAGGGATGAGTGATCCGGGCTGCCGGCACCCAACAGAGTCCCAGCCGCAGCTGGAGAGGGTGGGGGGGGAGAGGAGCGTTTGCCACTGATTTATCTGTACTAATGATGAATGTAAAATGAGAAAAACCAGAAATATTTGGATTAGGACATGGCCTTGGCTCCCATAGCATAGTGGGTATAAATGTTCCAGCGTAGCTAGTGTTTGTGAAGCCTTGTGAAGACGTGAACGAGATGCTAAATAGGTTTATTAGCACCTCTCCCTCAGGATGCCATAACTTAACTGCTCACAGGATTTGTCGCTCATGCACGGCACGGCTGAGCCGCCGATCCCTGCTGTGATAGCACTGTTGTCCTGCCAAGGGCCCAGACGTGCCCTCCCCAAAAGAGAGGCCCTCCCTTGCACTTACCTGGGCAGCATGGACCCCTTTGCCAGAGGACCCTGCGTCCACCCAGGCAAGCCCAGCCAGCCCCAGAGGGTGCTCCCACCTGTGTTTGGCTTCAGAGCTTTGTCATTGGAAGTCCCCAAAGGCCACGAGACCCACAGATGTGGCTCTTCCGTCCTGTGAGTGGAGGAATCTGCTCTTCTCTCATCAGCAGCAGCTTGGGCATCCCTGCATGGACGTCACGGAGCTGCCAGGAATTCACACCTCAGTGGTATATGGGGGTGGTCATATAGCCATAATTCTACTTGGGGCCACTGCTGTCTAGAGTGGCGCTAGCAAAATACATCTAGAGTTAATCACGGTTTGGCGAATGATGTTTTCCAGCTACTTGATTTGAAAAATGTGACTTATCTATATCCTCTCTCTCTCACACACGTGCACATATGCATATACAGTCACATGCACATACAAAGGTGATCTTTCCAGAACAGAGGAGAAAACAGGCCAGGCTACATGAATAATGAAAATGATGGCTTTCCTCAGGGCCATATTCTTATACAGCTGTGATCATGGTGACCTTCTGAATTCAGAAATTTTGAAACCTTTTCTTTGTAACTGAACAGCAGATTTATGTTTAAACTGAATGTGGCTGCTATTTCCATTGAAAAAATAGAATCATCTCACTAGGTTAGACTTTCATCTCTAAATCAGGGGGATGCCCACATCCTCTGCTAGGAAGATGGCCGACCCTGCGGCACTCTCCTGTTACCAACTCCTATCCCTATCCTGTGATCCAGGAACCTGCTCTGCTGACAAGAGGAGACCGAAGAGGCCAAGAGGCAGACGTACCACACGGCCTCTTGTCTGGATGAACACAAATTCAGCTGAAGAAATATTTTATGAAGCTTCTCCTTTTTCTTATTTCCAGTGGGGAGTATTGGCTGGCGTGGCAGCCGGCTTGCTCTGAGGTCAAGATGGAGAGATCAAAGGCAGATGTTCTGGGCTGGAGCACCCGGGTGTCCTGTGGGTCTCTGGGGTGCTGCCAGGAGAGGGGGCAGGTCCCCAGGAAAGCTGCCATGGGAGAACAGGGGTGTGCCTGCCTTCCCCGCTCCTCTCCGGCACTCTACCAAATGGAGTGTCCTTTGCCACCGCTTGGCCACAGTGAGAAGGGAGGAGGGAAAGGGATGTCACACAGGAATTTCATGTTCTGCCTGTGGTAGAGAATTAACCTTCCTTATTTGCTCGATAAACAGTGAGACCTCATTTCTTTAACATAGCAAGCAGCTCCTAGGAAAGCAGTTGCCGCTGCTGGGAGGGACACTGCTCCTCCAAGCTCGGCCACCCTTTGTCCTGGGCATTGCTGCCGGTAACGCTGTGACGGTTTCAAAAGCAAATAACAGGGGCAGCAACACACGACACAGGCTGACAGGAATGAATATGCCTCACTTTGGGAACGAACTGCATCCAGCCCAGGGAGATCGGGCTCCTCCTGGCTAAGACTTCACGCTGCCAATAATGCTCTTAAAAGGAGAGTGGTTATGGGTCCTGTACCTCAGCCGTGACACAGCTGTGAGTGAGCTAAAATCATATGCTAAATCCACTTAAGTAGATCAATGCTAAATGGTGTGAGTACATGTGTTGGACTTCTCTAGATACTGACATGTTTCCAATAGGAGCGCTTTGCCAGCACAGGAATATTTTAACTCCTTGGCAGCCGTGTTTCACAGTGTAAATTCACCGCCAAAGCTGCTTCGGTTTTGATTTTTTTATAAATCCTACAGTACGTTGTGGGTAAAATGACCACCCCTGTCCCAAGATGAAGAAACTACCCCAGTAAACAGGACTCTCTGACAGCGTGATCTGTCTATCTGAGATGCTTCTGCTGACACCGGGACGTTGATGTGGGGTCACAGCTCCTCATGCCCCTGGGCTGCTGCAGCCATCACCCTCGATGTTTGCGGGGCAGATGTAACTTTTGCAGGGCCAAACACGGCTGAACATGGATGCTGGGGATGAGACTGCTCCTTTATCTGTTTATAGGGACACAACAGGTGGTAAGAGGGCTGGGGTCCGTGGCAGGGCACTGCACATCCCACAGTCCCACACCTCCCATCACCTTCCCTTCTTGCTTCAGTAAATCTGGATCTGGCCACTCTACCAGTACTGTCAGAGGAGGTCAATGCCTCTGCCAGGGATAGGGTTTGCAGGTGTAGAGGAGTGTTTGATTAGCCCAGCCACCATCACAAGCATCCCGTGATGGGCATCCTTATGTCTGCATGAAAGCTGGTATTAAAACAAGTATTTTAGCAAAAGTGAAATCAAACTCCAAGTCCAACTATCCAAAGCAGTTATATTGTTAAGACGCCCACAGGAAATCAGATGAGAATGACTTTTTTTCAGTTCAGCTTAAATCAGTGCCTACCTGAGTCTGGCCAAATCAAATAAGTCTGGTTCAAGTGAGTGGTCACAACAGCTTTGCACTAGCTGAATTAAGCGGTTTCAGATCAAACTGATAAATCAGTGCAAGATGTCAGATAGGCATGAGAATATCATATACCTGTAAGGAATAGAAGTCAATATTTTAACATGGGCCATGCGATAGGCCATATTACAGGTACAACAATTATTAGTGCTGAAGAGAAACATTTCATTGCAAATGAACTTTAATTTAAAAAATCATGTAGCTCTGAAGAGGAGCTTGTATGATGAAAAACTTGCTTATTTTTTCTCCAGTATATTTGTTAGTCTAATGAAAATGTACCTTCTCCCCACAACCCATAGTTTGCTTAAATTCTTAAGACTATGGCGACTATACCATAACAACTACTACACAGCACACACAGTATAATAATGTATGTGGAATAATAATATAAGAGTTAATATTTATCTAGACAAGCTAATAAAATTAAACTGACCCATAGGCGGATATTTATGATCTGGAAAAACAGAGCTGAAAGACATCTACAAAAACACACGATAACTCTCCTCATAATCTCAAAAGTGTTGCCTGAAGCTACCTGTAGAGAGACTTGTGTCCCCTCCTCCCCCTGTAGTTGCTTCTCCATGGGATGTTTTCTCATCAGCTTTGTGACCTGATGGCCTCTTTCTCACCCTTCTGCAGGACCAGGTAAGATTTCCAAGAAAGTCCTAACATCCCGAAGAAGGTGGGGAACCCATAGGATCTTCTCACAGGAAAACGTTCTTCTAGCATTTAATTTGGGAAGGTCATTCTGAACCTTTCGCTTTCAGAGTGTATTTTAAAAGTGGTGAAATCCTGTGTTAAAAACTATCCTTAAGTACTGGTGATCTGAATTATGCATATCCTACTACAGACAATTTATCCTTTCTTTCAGTGTACCAGATTCCTATTACCCTGCAAGACACAGGCATTTAAAAAAGAGTCTTTTTTTTTCCTCCCACATCTCTAATACTGTTTCAGACAAACTCTGTTCATCTCTTCTGAAGAGAGTTAATTAAATGTTGTTAGTGAACTACAGGTGATAATATTGAAGTTTGTACAAAAGGCCACTCTCTCAGACCGAGATGTAAAGCTTATCATTGGCAGCTTTGCAAGATGGTCACACTTTGCCTGGAACACCAGACTTATCTCATGTAACTCATATTTCAGACATCTTCAAACATCTCCCTGCTTTGGTTAAGCTATTGACACATGTAATGCTTTTCTGCGTTTCTGGATTGCAGCAAAACATTCCTGAGTAGAGAAGATGCCAGATTAAAAGGCTGTTTTTAAAAACACTTTGTATTATTGGACTATTAAAAGTGAATCAATCCGATAGTTTAATTGCTGTTTCATAATACTCTGTGTTTACTTTTTGTATTTTGCCTAGATTGTGTAAACAGACATCAGGTTAATTTTTATTTGTAGCTGAACTTTTTGCAGTCACTGCCAATTCTGGCTCCCTTGCCCCAACACAGTATTTCAGTGTGAGCATTTGCAAGCACAACAAAGCTTGTTAAAACCTAAACAAACAGAATTAAATAAATTAAAAAAAAAATAAAGAAAAAGAAAGAAATACATTTCCACTTTTTTTTTTTGAAAGCTCATACTGACACTAAATTTTATGTGTCACTTCCTTACTATGTTTGAATACACAGACAGTAAGATTAGTAACAAAGCTCCCGGAAACTAATGGTTACTCAAGAAAAATTGTGCAGAGCAATATTTATTCTGTGCATTCAGAGTTTGATTTTTCACTTTGGCTTCTGTAACAATTGGATCAGAGCTTATGAAAGGCTTTTTTCTCTGAAAAATGAGTGGCATTATAAAATCAGAGCTCTTCCAGACGCTAAACAAATCCTTGCATTGAAGACTAACTGCATCTGTAGTAACCCTACATTATCTCATGTCTCTACTGTCTCCAGAGATCTCATCCCACATCATTGGAAATACTTAAAAAAAAAATATTGATGATGTTTATAATGACCAGGGAGAATAAATATCAAGAGTCAAACGATTTAAGAGGATTAAGATTGCTTTTGCAGAGACCCTACTGAACAATGCCTTTTACTCACATTACATATTTGTAGCAGAGCATTATCATTTGCTGGAATTCTTCTTGGCTGCATATTTTTATCTAATGGAATGCTCCAAAGTATTTCCTCCCTGGATAGATACCACAGGACATTACACTGGGACATTATGCTGTAACTAAGGATGCCCCATGAAAAACACTTAGCCATTGAGCCTTTCTTCGTTTTACTTGCATCGGGTTTCAATAACCAATAACTAAATTATTCATCTGCTTCATGTGCTCAAGTGCAGAGCCGTGGTTTCTCCTATTGAGTCCAGACATGCTGGAAAACCGGTGCAAACTGAGCAAACATTCGCTGAATCCACCCGGCTTTCCATTTCGTATAACCCAGTGGCTGCAGAATGAAGGGATGTAAAAATAAACATTCACATTAACCCATCCCATTAGATTCTCTCACCTGAGCAACTTCACTAGCTATACCATAGTTGTTAATCAGAAGAGCAGGGACACACCTAATAGTTAGGTTCTTGTAATATTTGCTTTTAAACAGAAAATTTTGTAGTATTAAAAACAAAAATCAAAGAAGCTTTATTCTTGCAAAAAAACACCTCCTAAACCATATTAGCTTCTGACTAAGGATAGACAAATGTCTCTGATACAGGATACCTGGAAAACTGGCAAGGGAGACATTGTAGAGCAACATTTGGACCCGGAACATGATGACATTGAAAGTAAAACCAGCAAAAAGAAAATAATTTTTCCTTTACAATTTGATGTGACCTTGTGTACTGCGTTAGCAACACAATGTTCCCTCAGTTTGGATAAGAAAATCGTGTGTGATTCACAAAGAAACATTTTGAGCATAGCTATGCTTGTTAGTCTCTGTATTTATGGGTCTGTCAACCCTTCCACTGTAAACACCAATGCTGAGGATCAGATCTCTGCTGCGAAACGCTGCTGTGGAACAAAACGTCACCAACAAGCAACACAGCCAGGGCTTGAGGGTGGTACTCCATCTCTCTTTCCCAAAACTGTTTAAGTTAGTTGAGCCTTTTTTTAAGGTTATGCAAAGTGCAACAGAAAGGGAAAAAATAGCAAACTCAGGGACTCAAAAATATCTGAATGTTTTGACTTGCTACGATGGAAGTTTATTTCAGGCGTATTTAATAATGAATTGCTTCATGACATGGACCAGCATCTTTTGTAAAAAGCATCTGAAATGGTTTTTTTGAGGCTGAGGCTCAGACTGGTCTTCACACACATGCTTGAGAGAGGAGTCCCTGAAGCATAAGTGAAGGGTGCTTTTTGGAAGACTAGGATTAAGTGTAAAAATACCTCCGGAATATGCCAATCAAGATCAGTTGCTGTTAGCTAACCAGTGAGCAACGTGAGTTAGAGCCCCCTTCCATGACCGTTTTCCCTGGCAGCAAACCCAGTGAAACCACTCCAACCTTCCCTCTCCTGGCCGTCATTCCCCTCCCGTGCTCCAGTCCACCACCCCACCAGCACTATTTGCCACTGGCTGGGGCAACTGCTCGTTTTTCCCTAACACAGATGGTCTCAGGGATCCATCACAGCCCCACCAGCTGAGGGGGAGCAGCAAACCCTAACGTGGGGGGCAAGCATATGAGGTCAGGGAAGGGATAGAGAAGATGTTATGCATGAGAGTGGTGCTGCAGATAAACGTAGCTTCGAAGCACAGCCCGAGAGTGGTGAACCTTTCTTCTCCTTTTCTCTAAAGCTCTCGGCAAGCTCCAGGACAGACCCCTGGTCCCCTGCAGAAGCAGAGGGAGTGCTGCACAGGCAGCAGGCTCCACCACGGGGTGGGGAGGAATTATTTTAGGAAGCTGAAATGCTTCCGTCACTGGAGGTCTTTGAGAACAAGACGGATGAGCAGCAGTCAAGAATAGCTCAGTTACAGTTGATCCTCCCTTGGGCCAGAGAGGCGAAATTGATGATTTTCTGTGTTTTTTTCCCACTCGCACGAATCTGCTGTTTAAGCAGGGCCATGGTTCAACTGGGGCCGTAGATCACGTCCTCATTAACTAATATGAGTGTAGTGAACCATCATATGCATCTCTCAGTCAGAGGTTTGCATTTACTCTTTCATGCACTATTAAGATACATCTACAAAGTTATCAGATAACTAAACTTCTCTTGTATCATAAAAATATCAGTTCTTTTAAAAGCTAGGGTGCTGCTCCCCCCTATAAAATTTTACAGAGCTAAAAAACAGACAAAAAGTCATAGCTGAGTGCAACACAGCAGGCAGATGCTCCCAAGCCTCACAAGGACAGTATAAGAGAAGAAACACAGGCCTATGAGAACAGCTTAATTTTGAAAGTGCCACCAACGCTGTATTTAGTCCTGTGCTGGAGAATGGGAGCACAAGAGAGGGGAACCCTTTCCCCAGCACCACCCTACTTACCTGCAGGGAATTTCTGCATCTGCACCACCATCCACTCCTGGAAAAAAAACATCCTTAGAGCTGATGGATGAGAAGCTCACAGCAGCCATGTAAAGGCAATTAACTTTTGCAGTATTTCTGACTCTCAGAGGGGAAGAGACCTCTTGCCTGTGCCTTTAGGGGAATCTGCACAAACACGTCTCTGGGCAGCCTTACGGTGCCTTTTGGATTGACACACACATGCCGTTTGTTTGAAAAGGGCCAGACAATCATGTGATAAACCCTTTGGGACAGAGGAGCAATCTGACTATCTGTTTGGTGCTGCCGTGCGGATGACTAGACAGAAAAAAAACTATTAATCAGCTAGCTTACACCCATATCTCACACTACTTTTGAGTATGACAGGTCATCACATTATTACATGCTTTGGGGTAAATGGTCAATGAATTTGAAATTAAAGTAATGTGCAAAGTAGTTGAATCAGATTTAGTGCTCCCTGAAAGAGAGATTAAAATTACAAAATAATAACATTCGATGGAGAGTGCTTAAAACCTTAGAAGATGTTATCACTTTTTTCCATTGCCAGGTTTATTTCCTGACACCACAAAAACACAATCTGGGGTAGTTTCCAAATATATTTGTTGTTTCTGGAAATCAGATTTAAAATATGCAGTAAGGGAGATAAAAAATAAGAGCAGCACTTCATTCTTCAAGAAATCTGTCAGCCACTACATAACAGAGCTTAGCAAAAACATAACCTATGAAATAGAAAGTGATTTCATAAGCATTCAGCAAGAGATCTTTTCCCCTGTACTAACCCGGTATTGACCGGTATCAATGTCTCACTGCTGAGCTACACAGACTTTAGTCTGATCCAGCAGGACAGTCCTCATTGCTCATCACTTCTGACCTCTGAGACACAAACTGACAGAGGGATCTGCCTTAACCTATAATTTCCATCACACCAGTTGATCCCTGTCTATAGCTCCATGGGCGGCACGCAGTCGCACAGAGGCTCACAGACACCCTTTGCAGGGCTCAGCCTACACCACCCGGCGCGGGGTCCCAGCTGGTCATCTGAAAGACACACAAAAAGAAAAAAAAACCCTCGCAAACCGTAACTTACCATTTCTGACTTTCCGATGTGCCTAGCACTTCAGACTTGAAGAAAGCAACATGCTTTTGAAAAGCACCCCTTCTCAAAAACTAGAAACCTTATTTTGATACAGGTTGGATAACTTTAGCACTGAGAAGAGGTAGCTGATGAATAAAGGAGGTCCTCAGTTCCCAGATTCTGGCTGCGAGGACAACTCAGACCTGTGCTGGTGCCAGTGGAGAGGGGACCTTCCCGGGCCCCCAGAGCAGCCAGCGCGTGGGCAGCCAGGTGGGACAGGGACCTCCACTCGCCCAGGGAATGGGCATGGGGAGACCCGTGGCCCCAGCGGTGGGCTTGCACGCCACAGGTGCACCTGTTTTTGAGGAGTTGGTGCTGAGAAATGCCTGCCAGGCACAGACCACATCTCTGACATAAGCCAAGAGTCCTCCGGGAACGCTTCTGTCCTGCAACTGGCTTCTCTGGGAGCAGAGTTAAGTCAGTACTGACTACTTCTGAGTGCAAATTTTGGTAAAGCCCACTTGAGTTTTGCTGTCATGTAGCGACCGTGTTAACTGCTCCTACTCTTAATGCAGCAGTTTGTAGTTTGTCAAGCACGTTTGGTGGTGGGCAAAAGGATTTCCTGGGTTTCTGCATTATGCCACTTAAATCTGAAGACAGGTCTGAAAATCAGGAGGAGAGTTATAAAAAACAACTGCATTTAAGCTTTGCCAGAGGGTTCATATTGTGCTGGAAAGATTCTTTTTATGCCACCATCACAGGATAATCTCGAGTCTGTACTGACAAACGCAGCAGTGATTTACAACTTCTAATTCAATGAGAAATAAGCTACCGGGTAGCATCCTTGCTGGTATGAAGTCTTGCTTTCCTCAGAGGGCTGCTGCCATGCCTGGAGCACGCAGCACCTCTCTGCAGAAGGGATATTGGTTTCAGACATCTCTGATCTCCAAGTCACCTTCCTCTGCAGCACCAGATGGAGGTTATTTATGAACCATTGAACACCAAAACCCCACTCTGCCTCCCAGTCCAGGCTTTGGCCAGTACTTGCTCCCCAGCAGGGCCAGAGGAACATGGCTGATGCTCCTCTCCACAGCCTGACACATGTACCTGCTTTTGAGTCTGAGTCTATGTGTTTTGAGAGATCTCAACTCCTTCTAGGATAAACCCTGTGTGCTCGATTCGTCTTGCTGGTCCCTGGAAGGACATCTTGAAGTTGTTAATTGCACTTTTGGAAGACCTATCACCTTTAACTAGATGAGTATCTTCAGCTTGTCTAGTCTTACAGCCAGAGTCAGGCCAGATAGAGAGGGACTAATTTCTGTCAGCATTATCTCCATTCCCTCCCCATCACCACACACGGGCGCACGCTGAGCGAGGAGCCAGCCCACCGACCTGATGAAGGGTTATGGGGCACACAGGTTAGGCGACAGCTCCTGATTTTGGCCAGAAAGCACTCATTGACACGACAACATCAGCGTCAGCGTAGGTCAAAGCTCTTGTGATTATTTTGCATTCATTTTTCAAACCAAACACTACATTTTTGAAAAATTCTGCTTCCTTTCCCCTTGTTCCTTTGTCCTCATTGCTACCTACCGATTTTCATGGTCTCCCTCCTACCTGCCTCGTGCTTCCTCTATCTTTGGAGTCCTTAACCATCATCCCTACACCTCTGCTAGTTTCTGTCACTCCTGACTTCTTTGCCTCTCTTTCCTCCTTGCTTCCTCTTTAGCTTCCCCTTCTTGATTTCCCCTTCCTTCCCTGTTTGTGAGATGCACAAAGATGGATTTCCATCTGAGCAAGGCATTCCACACGGGGAAGGTAAACCGGGGAAACGTTTCTCCCAAATTATCCTGAGTAGCTGTTCTCACTGCTGTAGACTATCACTATGGCAGAGAAAAAAGGGGTGCAAGTTCAGTCTGTGACATGTAAAATGTTGTACAGGAAGTCAAGCGGCCAAATGGAAAACTCTGGTTAACACTGACCTTCAGTGCTTTGTGGTCACCTGCTGACTTGTACAGTCTCCTTCCTTTTCTGGTACTGTACGTCTTCTCCAAGTATCTTCCTCAGCAAATCCTCTTACTTTGCCAGTCTGCTCTAAAATAAAGACTTCAATAAAATTGTCTTCCTTCTTCTTTCACATTGCGTTTCCTCAGATCTGCACCAGAAAAAAAAACCCTCTAGCTGTTCTGCGTTCTGGCATCCAGTTGCTAATTCTGGTGGAGCTAGACATTTTTGTAAACACGGCTGGACAATAGATGTTGGGCTCCTTTATGACCTCTGGCATGGCACTCATCCTATGGGCCTTGGTCTCATCACATCAGGATTTTCAGACTTTCCTTTCTTCCTTTTTATTTGAGGGAACCAGAGTTTTAAAAGACAAGGGGGGAATACAGTATTATTATTTTTATCCTTTGCCTGCCCCTCTGTTTTTCCTGCTGCCTAGCTTCCATGCAGCTGTTGAACATTTAAGAAAAACACATCTCCCACTGAGCAAGTTCCCTACAAATGTGAATTGAGCTTCAGGCAAGAGGAAATGTGAGTCCTGAGGTCACTCCTGAAATCAAGCCCTCGCCTGGCTCCACATAATTCTGCTGCTGTGTTTTAAGAGTGATTTAGAAAAAAATATTTTATATTTCCCACAAACAGCACAAAAAAGAAACAAATGCTGCTCATCATGAGATGATCATATGATCTTTCAAATCTCACTATGTTTTTTCTGGTATTTTCAGTCATGCTTTTCAAGTCTGCTGCTTGGAGCCAGAGAGGGGGAGGATGTGGGATTACGGAGAGAAGATGACCTGCTGGTTCCGATCGGAGTTAATACTGGGAGGCCCCCAAACACTCCACACTGCTGGCTGGAGAAGACCAAACTTTTTTTTCTACTTAAAGAGGCTGGAGCTGCACTCTCCTGTTCACCGGGGAGTAGTATTTCTGTCAGATATGAAAGCGGCTTCTAATCTGCTCTGACCTTGGTGAGAAATTCAAGTCCAAATCTAGTAACATAGAAGCTGACAGGTCAGCCTGAAGAATTTGAAGTGGGGGAGGCTTCCTTGCCTTCTTTCTTTCTGTCTTTCTCTCCTTCTTTCACTCAAAATCTTATCAAGGATTGTTTCAAGCGCAGCGGCAGCCTGGCCGGCCGTAGAAATGACACCAGCTGTGTCATTGTTCCCACTGTTACAATGGAGGAGCACAGAGCATTTACTGGCTGGACTGACTACATGCTACTATTGCTATAAGTTCTTAAAGGTGGAGACCCATCAAGAAAAGCATTTTACCTTTTCGTGTGTTAAAACTGCAGAAGTTGATTTCAATTTTACATCTGTATGTGACGCTTTTCAGAAAGACTTCGGTCTCCACCCCAGAGACTCGCTGGTTTTTGTTTTCCAGGACTAATACACAGAGCCACACCAAGGCAGTAGGTGTTCTCACCGCTGTCAGGTGTGTTAGTGCCCTCTTCTACAACGACTAAGACAAAACCTGAACTATAGAAATGATCTGTGCTCGCTCTACTTCTTGCTTCCTTCCTGCGTCAGGAATCTTTTTTATGTGCCTTGACAACAAAGGGGCTAAAAATGCTTTGAGCTTGAGTCCCAGTTCAGGAATTATTTAGAAGTCTGAAGGATGATGGCTATCTTTATGGCTGTCTTTCTTCTGGTTATTTTTCTGGAAGTTAGCTTATTTTTGATCACACTGACAGAAGGTTAAAAGCTTTGGGTTAAAAGTTTGGGTGCTGCTTTGTGCTTTGTTAGTCAAGTGACCAGCCTAAAATTTCTATTGATGACTCACAACAAAAATTATAAATGATGAATGGCTAGTGCCTATTTGCTGTTTGTATGACTGCAGAAACAGGCATGCTGAGTCACAGACAGATCCCCCCTATATTCGGCATTATATCGGGCAGAACAAAAGCATTTTCCTTGCATCGGAGAATTTACAGTCTCATTACAAAGCAGCGGAAACGGCAGATCTCACGGCTTCCCCCAGTTCAGCAGCTGTCTGCACCAGTCCAGGAAAGGGAGGAGGCATTGCCCACCTAGGGACCACCCGATGGCTCTGCGTCCCTGGGCACAGGGGCTCACCAGTGAAACCCTGCTGCTGATGGGGACATGGGACCCCTCTGCACCCAGACTGCCCCCTGCCAGCCTGGGGCTGATGGAGACCGTGCAGGCAGGGGGTCAGGGCAAAGGGGTGACTCTCAGGCAAAACCTGATGTGTCTGCAATAGATACAGACAGGCCAATGGAGGGATATGGGGAAATCAGGAAATAATGTTGCTGAGTAATCAGTAATCATAGGTCAGCCATGACGCTAACTGCTGTCCCATTTTCTGTAGATAACACATCAAAGGCATGATTTAATGAAGGTTTTGAAGGACATTGTCTGCAGGCATCAGGAGCAGCACCAGGCAAAGCACAGGGGCTCCCATTTGACAATCTCAAAAGCAAATGAAGGAGGTGGGTGGCAGTGACCATCATGGATACTGAAAGACAGAATATAGATACAGTGGGGTTAGATGAGGAAGGCAAAGGCAAGTAAATCATGCTTGATGGATAGCCAGAGGAATGCTGCAAAGAGACAGGTCAAGGTAACGGCCCAGGGAAATCATCCTTGCAGCATCATTCTGGGTGGGCACTAGCAAAGCAGGACAGTGCTTGCTCAGGCCAGAGGAAGAATGTGACAGTAGTAAGACACGATCCTGGTGGCCTCTGCGTTTCCTTTTAGATTTGTTTTCCTGCTCTGTTTGCTGGTGTTGCGATACAGGAACATTTTGCCTTTTCCTACCTGTGGCTACAGAGGTTTCCCAAGTTGATTGACCCTGCTCACGGAGTGCACCACAGCAGGAAGGATTACATGTCCTGTGCAGCTTCCACATCACAAGTGTCTGTTGGCTTGGCCAGGAGCCACAAAACATGATGAGAAATTACCAGGGGGGCGGGTAGTCTGGGGGTAGGAGGGGTGCACAGAGGAGCTTCACATCCCCCTTCCTATTTATTGGATGGACCTCCCCAGAGGGGATGTGGCTGGCCGGATGGTAGGCAGAGCCAGGTGCCTGCCAAGGTGACAGCAGTGGTCTCCAGGAAGGTAGAGAGACCACTCCACCAAGCCTTCAGGAGACGAGATGGGGATATACAGGCTTGGCAGCGACTGGTGACGCGACTGGCAAAGGGCAGGCATCTTGAGGTGACACCTGAGCTAATGGAGGATGAGGGTCCCTCAGCAGCAGAGGCTGGAAGTTTATCACTGCCGGCAACAGCGGGAAGGTGTTTTCTTCAACTCCTGATGTGGATGTACGGGGCAGGTGCTGGCAATAGGCGAGGAAGAGCAAAAACTCACTTGAACAAAGCCCTGAGCAACTTCATCTGAGGTCGAAACTCGCCCTGTTCTGAGCAAGAGTTTGGACTAGGTGACCTCTGGAGGCCCCCTCCAACCTAAATTATTCTGAGTCCACTCTAGATTCCAATTTAATTTTCAAAGCAGTGGTTTAGCACCTGCGGAGCCCTGCTATTCCTGATAACATCAGCAGTGCCAAGACATTGCTAAACAGTCAGTGCCCTCAGCCCCAAGCCATAGGAAGACAAAAGCACCTCACTCAGCTGCTGCGGGACAATGGGGTAATGGCATCACAGGGACCTTCTGTGCCTCTTTATCTCTCTCCTCTGGGCATTCCTCCCTTGACGAGGAATTTCCTCAGAGCACTGCCTGAAAGGGTTTTTGAGTGAGATGCATTTATCCGGTGCAGCAGATAAAACACTGCAGTGGAGGTCACATTCTTCCACCCTTGCCACTGTCACTAAGCTTGCCTGTAAGCTGGTGTCCACACTGGCCATCTACTGTCCTCGCATGTGTACACCACGTTATTTTTCCTCCTATTACACTGCATGACTACCAAACTAATAACATGAAATTAAACTGCAGCCTGGGTGTAGCTTTCCCCTCCTTAGCAGGAAAGCAGACCACTCGGTGTTATAGGGGAATCATGAAACAGAGTCATTTGAGTTTCTTCCTTCTCTGAAAAGAAGTCATAGAGCACACTTCTTTTTTTCTTCTATTTAAAGCCTAATTTTACTTTTTTTTTCCCACTGAAGGAAAAATTTTCAGCCTGCTGTCTCTTTTAAGCTTAAACACCAAAACATTGCCTCCTGGAAACGCCAATATTTTGACACAGACAGATCAGAGGCTGTGCATCAACCAGAGCTCTTATATGGCTGAGACAGCATCATTTGGGCAGTGACCAGGCCATGCTGCGCATCTCTTCAGCCAAACTCCCAAAAAGATGGGCCTTTGCAGTCTCTTGCCCTGTCCCATGCCCCTGGGAAGAACTGCCCATGGAGGGCGATGACAGATGGACTGCTGAAGTTTATTGTATTTGTCCAACACCTTCCTGGGAAGAGCTGGGTAAGCAAGGAACTGGGGAGAAGAGAAACTAGACTCCAGGCTGGGTCTGCCTCTTCTGAAACAACTTGGGGATGTTCAACAGTGGTCTCTGGGTCCTGTGGTAATGGGGAGCTACGCACTGGATGACACACCTGCTATTCAAATGTATGGCCTTTACTGAAATAATTACCAAATTCAAGAATGAAAGTCAATTTCTGCTACTAACATTATTTTTTAAACTGCACAAATGTGTGTCTTTATCCATGAACAGGTCTTTTCTGATTCAGGTTACCTCTGTGACGTGAACATAATAGATTTAGAGGTTCTGTTCATTTCATTTGTCAGAGTGATTTTTTCTGGGGTACGTTAGCTCCTTGGAACTAAAGAAAGGGTTTTCTCACAGCTAAATTTGCAAAATTATTCCTTTCTCATTGTTTCTTCCTATGGCCTTATCAATGCTGCTTGCAAGCAAACTATTTTTACACAGCTATTTTTGGAATTTTCTTCCTTTTACACTTGTCAGTATTTTGTTAGGCTGATACATATTGGCTCCTTAGGCATTAGCATTTATTTCTAACAGCGTCCTGGGCTTTCCTATCACAACTGGGCAAAAGAGGGGAGAAAAAAGCTGAAGATGGCTGGTAAACACAGCTGAGGTGAAGTCAGAGCACTATATTCTCTATCCAGATCTAAGGTATGTTCTCGAGAGCTTCCTATTTCAAGAACACTTATATGTTTCCACTTAGCTTTTATGCCAAAAATAACCCATTGCTGCTCCGCTACTGATAAAAACAGCAGGAGTGTTCATGTAAACAGGGCTCCAGGCAGCTGCCAGTGCTTCCAGTCGCCATCATGCACAAACCTGTGAATAGTTGGCCTGGATCAGATACAGGGAGTCCCTGACACACCGGCTGGGCAGGCGGCCCCGTTCCCCATCATAGTTGCTCTCCCATCCCCACCTCTCCATGGACTCCCTGGCTGCTCCTTGGGCACAGCCGGAGCAGGCGGCGGCAGCAAAGCTCATGGTCAAGGCAAGGACCAACAGAGGAAAGGCTGCAATGGGTTGATGGAGAAAATCGTGAATGGGGCAGAACACAGCAGGAATATAATTCACCAACACAGGCTGAGACCTGTGGTTCATCTCTTATAAATGCTTTTGGAAAGGTAGCAATTTTTAAAAGTAAGTAAATTAAGCCCTGTGCACAGACTCTGCATTTTAAATCTCATTATGAAAGTCATCCAGATTTCAGGGAAGTTTAAAGCAGTCATATGCTAGCTGCAATGCTAGAAGATTGTCCTGCTGTTCGAAAGGTCTGGGCTTGGATCTCTTAGTAGAAGTTTCCTCAAAGATATTTCACTGGAAATAGGTCTAGATAACACGCCAGTAGCACTTTAATTATTATCTTTTTGGCTTCCTTGGTTTCATCCTAAAAAATGTGTATGCATGCTTCTGTCAATAGTGTATTGAATTGAATATTCTTGCTTTAGGGCCAATACTTGGTGACTTAAGAGGATCAGCTGAAGCATCTGTGACTCCACTTCATTGGAAAGGCTGTCAAGAGAAAGAGACGTTGTGCCTGAAAAACGCTTTGATATAGCAAGAGGCAATTGCAGCGTTTAGGACAAAGGTCTGGACAATAACTGCTCCAGCACACAGGCAGAAGATAGAGAAACACTGGCCGATGCATGCCAAAGTCAGACCTGTCATTCAGTGCGATTCCTTCTGTACAGATAGGGTATAGAGAGTCGTGAAAGGCTGAAAAGGAACCGACCAGCCTCTGGGCCAGGGTGGAGATGTTGGATATCTCTCTTAAAGTCCCTATGCTATATTTACTCCAGAAAAGAAAACAAAAGCAAATAATTAAATGAAAAGCAAAGGAGACGGAAGCTGTGCCCATACTAGGGATTAAACAGGGCTGAGACACTGTCCCATGGCTGCCGGCACCACAAGTTTGCAGAGACATGATGGTTTGGAGCAGGGAGGTGTTAGGGGTGTACACACAAGCTATGCTGCACTGCTTGACCTTAAAACTGGAAAGCAGTCCCCAGTACATTTTATTCCACTATACAGTTGTAGCTGGAGAGTTCCAATAATAAGGAAGAAATCTGCATTCAGAAAATGACCTCTGGATGGACCCTGACGGGGGTTGCCCTCAGCTGCAGCATTTGCAGCTGTGCTCCAAGACCGCTGGGCACGGAGCAGTCGGTGCCAGTACAAGCAAAAGGACTAAAGAGCAATTTTAGATGAGAGGAAGGAGGCTTCGTTCTAGCTGCTTGCAAAGAAAGCATTTTGTGGTCAATGAGCAGTGAAAAGAGAAACGATATGGCACAGACCTTGAATTACGTCACATTTCCCTCCTTGAGAAGCTCCCTGGCAAATCCCAGATCTTCTCTCCCACAACACGCGCTGTTCCTGGCCGCTCCATGTGCCCCTGAGCCCCACAGCTGGCTCCCCACTTGCCAAAACCGAGGAGATCTCTGTGTCTGCACCCAGGGTCCATGGCTGAAGGGGAACCCAAGATGGCCCTGCAGCAGCTGGGCTGACCTTAGCGCTCAGCAGCACCTGGAAAGGTGCAGCTGAAGGCAGAGAGAAAGGTAAATTTGGAGGGGAATGGGGGTGGTTCCAGTTCTCCCTCCACCAGAGAAGCGGGTATTGAAGGATGACAGTCAGGAAAGGCTCGGAGAGGACTCCTTGCTCTCCTGCCATGGGTGCCGGCTGATGGGTGATCCAGGAGCATTGAGTGGTTATGTAGCCGCCTTCTACAGAGGCTTGGTTAGACACTACTGAAAGCTTAGACCTACGGCTCTTCTCTCTTGAGCTGCCAGGCACCTCCAGCATTCTGTGTCTCTGGCCTCAAAGGCTGTCTGGAGGCCAGAGAGTACTAGAAATCGGTCCTGCAGTGAGCACTGGAGCACTCTGCCCTTTGGTGTGCAGCTCCCCAGCAGCTCTCTCTTGGCAAAGCCAAGAGTTAACCACTGTTTTCAGTGGGTTTCATTTCCACCTCCCCGAACCAGGTGACCACACAACTGATCTTCATCCCTTCTTACTTTTGCTCTCCTGTAAAACAAATACCCCAATACTAACTTCCTGGAGACAAGGAACAAATAATGAAATATCAAGAAAACTGTTGGGCAGGTAAGTGTCTTTAGGACAACGTGCTCCTGCTGTGACACACACAGACACACAGAAGAAAAAAAGGCCGATCTGAAAATGAGCAAGACTAAGCAGAAAGGGGGAGACATCGATTCCATCTGCGTGATCCACGACTGCAGTTTTGCTCTGCTGAATGCCGACAACTCTGGTAGGTTCTCACGTTAGCTAAGGGGAGTCGCTGCAGGGGCGTTTTCAGTCATTGCCTTGCTGTGTCTTGAATGCTTTTTTTCTGAATGAACCAGTGTTTTGGTGGGTAAGGGCTAAAGAAAATTGTAGACAGTTCTATAGTATGTACTACAAAAACTTCGGATCATACCCGATTTTAACCTTGAACTCCACAGAGGATGGATAGATTCATGTGTTTAGAAAAAAAATATTTTATACTTACGGTGAAGGACAGTGAATGGATCCTTTTGCTACCCATTTGGCACATCGTGGTTGGTTTATTTTAACGTATGTGCTATTTCCCTGATGATACTTTTGAAAAATACTGGGTAAGAGCATGCCTACGTTCACACGTTGGTCCTGCTTTTGTGGCACATGGACAGCAGCTTTGTGTGCTCTGGGCTAGGAGAGAAACTACCATGTTCTTTGCTTTGCTTGCTTATGCCATGTAATCCGGCATGAATCAATAGAAGAGTACCTGTCCTGCGTGATGAAAAAAAAAAAAGCGTTTTGTTTTATTTCTCCAAAGTTGCCTAAGACATAGGACCTGAGTTTCCTGCATCAGCTGAAACCTGTAAGTCCTTCTCGCAGACAGGCCCAGCATGGCTGAGGTCTGCAAGCCCATGGCGCTGGAAGCTGGGGGCCGGGAGCCGAGCCCTCGGGTCAGGAGCCGGCAGAAGCCCCGCGGGGGGTGCCGGACAGCGCGGCCGGGCGGGGGGCGCCGCTCCCGGGCCAGAGCGCCCCGAAGACGCTGGAGGGCGGCGGCTCGTCCCAGCCCGGTCCCGGCAAAGGGGCTGAAATGCTGAGTCAGCGCCGCGGTGCCGCCGCGGAAGGCTGGGGGCCGGGCGGCGCCCCCACCCCGGCGGCACCGGCGGTGCCCGGGAGGGGAGCGGCCCCCCGGCCGGTGGGGCGGGGGCGGCGGCGGCGGGCAGGGCGCTGCCCCCCTTGGCCGCTCCTTATCAGCCCGATTTGATGCTGCAAGGCGTGTCCGGGGCTCTGCTCATGTGATGGAGCAAGAGGCAGACGGGCGGGGGGACCAGAGGAGGAGGTGATTTTCCTCGCTGGCTCTCGCTCGCTCCCCCCTTTTTTTTTTCTTTTTTTTTTTTTCCTTTTTTTCCTCCCTTCCTCTCACTCCCTAAAGGAGTTTGCAGTAAGCCGGGCTCCTTCATTCCCGGCTGCGCCGCCACCCTCCGCCCACCGCCAGCCCCCGCCCGCGGCTCCGCACGGCCGCGGGGCAGCGCCATGGGCGCCGGCAGCTCCGCCGAGCCGCCCGCTCCGCAGGACGGGGACGGGGCCACCGCCGAGCGCCCCCGCACCCCGCCGGAGCCGCTGTCGGCAGAAGAAGCGCCAGCGCCCCAGCTGCCGGCGGAGCCCGCCAAGGTAAGGCAGGGGCGGCGGGTGGGGGGCGCGGGGCGGCGGCTGCCGCCGCACCACGGGCCCGGGGAAACTTTCCCGCCGCGGCGGCGGGCACCTGCCGCGACCGGCGGGCACTCTCTGGGGCGCGGCGGCGGCGGCGGTGGCCGCTGCGGGGCTGGGACTGCGCCACGGCCAAGCGCCGCAGTCATAAAACTCCCGCCGGTCGCGGCGGCAGCGGGGCGGGGGGCGAGGGCGGCCGCGGGGGCGCCGCTGCTTTTGTGTGCGGCCGTGGCGGGGGGAGAAGGGCCGCACCCACCCGCGGTGGGATCTGCGCCAAGAAATCTCCTGACTGCGGTCCTGCAGCCGGCTCGCAGCGGTACCCGGGGCTCCCGCGGCTATCCGCAGCCTCCCCCCTCCATCCACACCCCCCACCCCATCCTTTCCCCTCCCGGGGATGCAGGTGGGAGGCGTGTCGGGGTGCTGCCAGCCCGCCGCTTTTGCAGTTTCTCCAAGCTGGGCGCCAGCCTCGGTGTGTCCCCATTGCACCCCATCCCGCACACTCCCCTCCCCTTTCCAGCCTGGGGCTCACCTGAGCCGCAGCCCCCCCGCCCCGCCGATGCGGGCGGGCGGGGATGGGGGCGGCGGTGGCCGCGGCATGAGCTGTCGTGACGGCTTTCGTGCTCCCTGGTGTCATACCGCATGGGGGGGGAAGGGGAGTGACTGGCTAACTCTCAGCCAGTAGGGAGTAAAGGAGCTCTAGATATATGTTATTTTTAATAAAGACGTTGAAGAATTGAAAGAAATTCTTTTAAAACATGTCTGGTGTTTAAAAATAGATTATGAATGAACGCATTTATCCCTCTGGAATAGGCGCGTTTAGGGGATTCTGGGACTGAAAGGGAGGTTATGTGCATCTACGTGTTTACATAGCGTTGCTTTGGGGTTAGGCGTTAGTTCCTTAGGAGAGCAATAATACCGCGTTATAGCGAGATCCCCTTCTTTAGGCAATTCGGAGTTTGGGCCCTCAGAGCAGGGATACTCCGAAGTTTCTGTAGCTGGTGCGTGGGTGTGTTAGAGCTTGAGAACTGGTTATGACTTTGTTTCTTTGACCTTGTGGTTCAGATTTAACTTTCAAGTTGAATTTCCCATAGTTCCTGGCTGCCACTAGACCTCCTTGTGCGTGTTTTGACAGATTTGAAAACCACATTGAGAATGAACTTTTAAATTAACTGAGATTTATTTTGTTTTCTTTTTAACTAAATAAGCGTTAGGGATAAGTGTTGGTTAACAAAATATTTAGCAGTTGTGTTGGGCAATTTTAGAGTTCAGGTGCTGAAATCTAGACACGAGTGAATTTATAGAGGGCAAGCATTTGGCTACTGTAGTTGTTTAAAACTGAAGATAATGTGACTTTGAAGAAGGAACATAATGTTCATAGCCATATTTATCCCGTTATGGGAACTAAGACCCCCAAAAAAAAGAGAATACTGTTGATGCTGTTCTCAAATACAGAGTATTGCTGTTAATACTGTGTTTCATGTCCTCTACACTTTAGGAAAAATGTTTTCTAATAGATTTTTACCTTGTTATTTAAGTAGAACTGTTTAAAGGTGGGGAAGCTCTATCGTTTCACTGCTGTAAGAAGTCGCATTACTACTGTTCTTCTAAAACAGCTATTTTTGCCTTCCATTACATTAAATAAAAAGAAAAATCCGTTTTGATGAAGTTTGGTCGTACTTTTTTTGTAACTCATTTAGTCTGTTCTTACTACAGTAAGGTAATTTCATGCAGGTTTGTGACACAGTTTTTCATTGTTACTCCTTCTAGCCCTTTGAATTTGAAAATTACCAGATCCTGCAATGCCCCTGGAGAAATCTGTCAAAGAGCTAATTTGTTTGGAGAAGATACAATGGGGACATTTTAAAAGATGGGCTTCTTTCTTGTGCTTTCCAAATTAATACACTTATCACAACCTCCTATTTAAAAAAAAAAACTTCAAAAACTGACTTTAATGGAATCCAACTTGACTGAGCCTTGGCAAATCGATCACAAATAAATTGTGTAGGCAACTAGTCTAATACAGGTTATAAAATCTCACAGCAGTTGTGCTTTTTTTGTCATGTGAAATTCCTCAAAATATTTAATCAAGTTTCTTTCGTGACATAGTTGTATTTTATGCAAGATGAAAAACCTCTTGGCCTTTCCTTCTAGGTCTAGAAAGGGCTTAATTTCTAGTCTTTAAGCTGTCACATGTGACTCTTTGGCCAGATACCAGCTTTTGAGATGTCCTAGTTACTGGGAGGGGGAGTGGATGTTTCAGTGTTTCTCACTTCTACAGCCCAGGAGATATGAGAGACCCTGTAAAGCACTTGGTCTACAGTGTGAGAGATGTATAGGAGCCTTTGGGTGTTGGCTCGCAAGCACTGCAGGTTAAACATGGACTCAGTGGATTAGGACCTCCGCTGTTCACCCTGTTCTTCCACAAGTTGCTGGTGAACTGCATGTAATGCAGGTTCAGTTTCCAGCCCAGCACGTTTCTGGGACTTGAAACTGGTGGGTTTTTTTACTGTAGCAGGCAAGACTTAAACTCTGGCACTGGAGGAGCTGCTCCTTATCTTGCATGGCCACCTCTCCGCAGGGGAGTGTGATGGATGCTGGAGGTACTAACCCATTCGCATGCCTCAACTGAATTCATTGGATTTGTGAATCAACACCCAAAGTCCTGTTGAAATCAAAGGACAGGGTGTGGTCCCATGGAAGGCTGATCTGTCTGATGGAGTTATCTCCTTGCTGTTTGAGCCGCAATACTCTTTTCTCCCCCTCCTTTTCCTTCTGCCCTGTCCCTTGGCCGTGTCTTGCCTGAGATGATGCAGTCCCACCTCACACTGTGTCTGGTCCTCACCTTGCTTTTCTGTAAACTCATCAACCCTTCAGGAAACAGTGGATTTTTTTATTATATTTTTTTTCTGGGCCAGTTCCCTGATGTATTAGCGAGTTCATTTGACTCGTATGATTCGCAGGTGAAACCCAGAGACAGGACAAGGCAAACATCTGCAGGAGGGAAAATGAAAACAATTTCCTGGTTGGTGGCAGTGAGCTGGTAGACCCTGTCTGCTTGTGAAGCCTCCCTGCCAGACTGCCCTGAGCTGCAAAAGGGCCCGAATCTTGGCCTGAGAAGAATGTAACAGATTTCAATAATAACAGTGCTAGAAGTAGGAACAAGATCTTTTTAGTCTCACAGAGGAGCCCAGACAAACCTCAGGTGTCCCAGACTGACAAAAGCTTTGAGGTGTCTGATGGGATGAGTCCTGTGCTCCTGCTTCCTCCCCGGGGCACCTGCAGCTTCTCCTTTGGTGCTTCTGGCACTGGGCAAGCTCGTTTGAGGAGCTAAGCCCCTAGAGAGCTGTTCAGCTTCTTTGGCAAGGTCATTCCCTGCTGCTTTAGCAAGATGTGTTGGCTTCTGGGACTTGGACAACAGAAGCAGCAGGTGCAGGGTGATGGGCAGGACCTTGTGACCGGGATCTGGCGGGGGACTGGGTGGCACTTCTGTTGGTGGCAGCACATGGCTAGATTGGTTCTGGCGTCTCCGTCTTGGGAGCAACCTCTCTGTTCCTTAGCAGTGACACGCTTCTCGCCCAAATGGCTTCCCATTTGGATGCCGAGCATCAGGGAGAGCTGGAAAAAGATGGCGGTGCACTGCTGCCCGCAGTGGTGCCCTCCGAGGTCCCGCGGGATGAAAGGCAGCTACGAGCGACGTGGGTGACGCAAGGAGAGCTGTGTCATCCTGCCGACGTCTCAGCTGAAGCAATTGAGACGACTGGCCGCTTTTATTGTATTTAGCAGCCAAAGGTACTGGTTTTAATGCAGGTTTCTTTCTGCGGCCCTGCGTTGGAGCAGCTACCTGAAATGGCGCAGGGAAGAGCATTTAAAGAGAGAATCTGGAGAAAAATACTGGCATGCTAATAAGCTATTCTTGCAGCAAAATCTACGCTTGGCAGAGATAATCTTTTGCAGCGATTGATGGCTTTAAAATGTCGTGTAGTGAATTCCTGGCTTGCTCGCAGGCGAGGGCCCTTACTCAAGGGCAGCGAATCATTCAAATGGTGTTTTCAGGATAGTTCCCATTTCTGAGTAGTAACTCGATTACACTACCTGCGTTGTAATGAGAGCAAGTGTCTGCTAGACAGTAAATATTTGGAACTGTCTCTTCTAAAGAGGTTACCAGCTGAGATGTCAGAGTGTCTTATTGTCTGAGTGCCTGACAAATAACAGCTGGGACAGACTTACATCTGCTGTTTAAACAACTGCGTTCTGGTGAGGGAGCCGAGTAAGCCTGAAAATACTACATTAGAGATGGTAAAACTCAGCTTGATCAAGTACCAGAGGAAAGTCCTTGGACTGCATCTTTAAGAGCCCCAGTTACAAACCACTCGAGTTTAAGGTGTTGGTCTGAATGATGGGGCTGCAGGGTTCTCCTGGCACAACAGGGTCTGATTCCCTTTAAATACTTCAATACTTCTGTTCGGACTGGGGAGGAAGAGACTGATGTAGTTTGGTGGTAAGGTGTGGGAGTCTGCCCGTGGCTGGGGAGAAAGCATGAAAATGCTTAATTGAAAATAAACACACAATGGAAGTTGGTGTCATGGATCCACCAAAAGTGTGAAATAACCCTCATATCATGAAGGAGGTTAGAGGGAGGTGGTAGAGGGAGTGTCCGGGCACTTTGAAAGCCAAGGCAATTAGCTTGTTTGATGTGATGGAGGCTAAAGAGATACAAAGAAGAGTGTCGGGTCTTTGAAAGTTCTTCTGGTTGAAAATGCAAGCCCTGGTTGTAGTTACTGAAGTGAGAGCAATTCGCTTTGTGCTCTGTTCTTGTTCTAACTGATCCTTAGAGTCTGGATGTGTTGTACCTATGTAAGTGCTTAGGTAGGGTGGTGTCTGAGGGCTGCTGTGTAGAAAGAGTTGAGAGATGTGAGACCCGGGAAGGAGCTTGGGTTGGGTCAGGCTTAAGGTTTGGACCATGCTTCCTTCACAGGTTGCCAAAAGAGATCACCAAGATGATTTGAAAGCAAAAACTGTAGGTTTTGTTGTAGCCATGTGGATTTTGAGGGTAGTCATTCATAAGGAGGTGTTGTAACGAAGTCAGGCTGCGAGTTAGGACAGAAGAGGGTAGATCTGAGGGAATGAAAAGTAAGGAGAACGCTCTCAACTTTTTCTGGGTAACATCTGCAGACATAAGGTACTGAAATTAAGTAAAGGCCTTATGTTTTCTCCACCTGGAATTTGCAATGTCCCACAAACCTCTAATGCCTTGGCTAAAGCAAAACAAGACAAACTGCTGTGAACAAAGAGTTGAAATGACCTAAATTCTTTTTTTTTTTTCCTAAATGTTGGTGGTTTAAGATCTTTTTAATGAAGCAGCGTGTGTTCAGAGCGGACCCCCTGAGCAGACCAACAGTGCTGCAAGCTTTCCCAATGTTTCAAAATCAAACTTCAGGAAAAATATTAGAGACTGTTATGTTAGTTTGCTCAGTTGTTCAGACAGCTGGATCTGGCTATTTTAGTAATCTACTGTAGAATCAGTGTAGCAGGATTAACAGAACGAGGCAAAATTAACTCTGGTGTGTTTGGGCCTGGTGTGAGGAATCCCTGGAATGATTTCAGTCTGGTACAAGGAATGTTGGGAATGGTGGTGATTGCTGGTGGGGGAAGAAGCTGGATGCTGCTTAGCCCCTCCAGAACAGCGCGTGAATGAAGCGTGTTCTAACGTACAGTGAGAGATCAGGGACCTGCTGTTCGTCCATATCTCGTGTAATTCTCTGTGTTGGTTTTCTTTATGCATTTTTAATTTTGTATGCGTTTAGTGGGGCCCAACGGTTGGACCTAATGCTGTATGCAAAGTGGAGCAGAAGCTGCTGTTGGTTAGTGGTGTGGGCAGCAAGCCCTACGCGTTTTAGTCTCATTAGCTGCGTCTCCACCCTTTGCTTCCACCTTTGTGGTGGATATGAGGGAAATTCTTAAAAAATACGTGCGTGGTGTATGGTAGTGGCATGACAGAAGCCGAAGTGTTGCTTCACTGATGGCCCTTTGTTTTGGGAATGAAGAAGCTGAAAGATCAGTGAACTGGATAACCAGTTCTCTTCAGTTTCTCCTGCATTTACGAGACAATACATTCATAAATTAATTAATAATCAAAGGAGAGGGATGAATGTGTGCTGCAGAAAGCTGATAAATGTTGATAAACCTGCCAACTGTATTGTCTCATTACCTGCAGATAAATACACAGAGCTGAATAACAAGATTCGTAATACCGTTAATTTTGTCTTTAATGTTTTCACCCGTCTCTGTAAACTTTGATTTTTATATTTGTCTAAGCCTTACAATTATTCTTAATGGAGTTAAGAACACAGCTCCCTAAATTAGACGTAATTGGACTAAACTGTGGTTTAGATCCCTTCAGAGAAATGAAGCAGTTAATGTGAGTGAAAACTGAAATTAGTTTCTTTCGAAGACTAATGCAGTGGGACAGACTGCATTGACCCTTATAAAGAGCCTGAACAACTTTCCTCAGAACAGAAAACTTTTTTTAAAAGCTAATGATGCTGTTGTGTCTCCCTTCACATTACAACTCCCCAAAAATGCATATTTTCTTCTCCTTTGCACGTTTTAATTCACAAAAAATACTATTGTTTTATTACTTTTGATTATTCAATTATTTGCAATAGAACACTTGATTTGAAAATCTAAGTTTGCCCTCCTTTGGCTGAGAATCACATCAAACTCTTTCCCAAGATACTGGAGTGAAAAGGTCCCTATGCCGTGGTCTGCAGGTCTGGTCAAATTTTAAAATGCTCAGGTTTTTCATGTATTTACATTTTTACTTGGTTGTGACTGACAAGTCCTACTGTCAAAACTGAATTTACGTACAGAGTGAACAAGGATTATAATTACACTAGCTGGTAGTAAAAACTGCTTATAGTCTTACATTTAGTAATGTTTTTATGTTTAATTCTGTTCCTTGTACTGAAAGGCATCACAGCATTTTACAGATCCAAAGGGTTATCTGCCGGATCCAGTGACTTCTGAATTTTGGTCACAAATATTTGAGATGACATATAGTCACTGTTTTACTGAATGCATCACGACTGTAGAATAAATTCAGAGATGGGGGAATATTAAGTGTTGCCATAGTTAATATTTCATCATAATGCTCAGGGCTCAATTTAAAAAGGAAGCAAGTTGTACTGCGCTGGGGTACCCATCCCCTTTGTACCCTGGTTCCTTGCAGAGTTTCCAGGCCCTTATTAGGCACTTAAATGGTAGACTTTATGTGCCTGTACATGTATGTCTGTACGTATGACTCTGGCATTGAAATGGTTTGCTGACTGGAGGAGGCTTGAAGAGAAAGGCAAAGAAATTTTTTAATGAAGTGAGGAGCGCTAAGATATTCAGTGCCGTTGCCTTTCTTGTGACTTCAAAGAATTGTTGGTGCTAATTCTGAGGGCATCACCTTGAAGTATCCGTCCATGGATTTATCTTCAGATAGCCAAGTACCCTTAGAGCCAGTGAAGTTAAGGTGGTTCTTCTGTTTGCAGGAATAGCAGTTGTCTTGCAAGTATAAATGAGTAAAATTTATTATTTCAAAAAAAAAAAAATCTCCTTTAGTAAATTTGTGTTGAAGAATCTCAAAGCCCTTTATGTATTAGGTTGTTATTTTCCGTGTCTGTTTGTTGCTAGTCTCTGATCAGTTACTACCATTCAGTTAATCTGTGCGCAACTGCAGAATTGCTTCCCAGAGTTTACGTGCCTTTGTTTGGCGGTGTGGCATTTTTATTCCTCCTGAGTTCCTGTGTTTTAGATTTATGGGAAGGATGATGTGAGAAGCAGGAATGTAATCTGAATGTTGAGCCATTTCGTATTTCTTCTATTTAATATCTGGTCTCAGCATGTGAAAACTCTGAAGCCAAATTATTCCATCTGTGGTATTGGCAGTAGAGCAGAATGGGGTCCTTTTTCATGAGGTGGATTATGTGGCTGTGAAAGGCAGCTTTGAGGAGCGCAGCGAGGCCAGGTGGAAACAATTTGGCTTAATTAAGGGCTTCTGAACTGAAAATTGGGAATGCGAATGCGCACTTTGTTGCCTGTGGAAGCGGGAGTGCGGTGCTTCTCTCAGATCCTGCTCGGCGCGTGAAAAGAGGGTTGAACGATAAGAGGAAAGCGGTTTGCCTGGCACTTGATGTGTTTATCTGAAATTCCGTTGGCAGCGGGCTAATTGCTAATAAAAATAAATAAATGGATCTCCCCATTCAGAAGCTTGTTTTAGTGGGTTTTGGAAGAGAATCATCAGGAATGTGGTGTCTTTCTGATCCCAGTTTGGTGCTTCAAGCGTTCGGATGTGACATTACACTGAGAGATGGGATGTATCTGTGGTTCCTTCATTTAATTAACAGGGCTTCAGTGGTAGTATTTTGGGAGTACAGCTGAGCAATAAGACAATGATATGTAATTAAGGTTTGCTGTTCTACCAGAGGAACTTCAAACCTACGCTGCAGGAATAGAGATTTAAGACGTGGTTAATTAGTTGAAATGGTTTCTGTTGGAAGGTAATACCATGGGTTGGAAAGCTAGTTAGTTAAACAAATGATTAAAGGGTAAGGAAGTATTTTTTAATGACCATAACACATTTCATACTTTCAGAAGCATATTTTTATTTAAAAAGCGTCTTCCTTGTTATATGGCAAGCCAATACAAATTCTGAAAATAATTAAAGTGTATCAGTTGTTAAAGCTGAAAAAAAGATTTTTTTTTTTACACATATTAGCAAATCTAGAAAAAATATTTTAAATATCATAGTGCAGAGTCCCAAAGAATTGGAAAACCGTTTCCCCCCCATAAAAATAATCTCTGCCTAATAATTGAGGCCCATCAATTTCCATTGTGTGTGTATACATATATATACATATGTATATATGTATTCTGCTATATATATACATATATATACACACACATACATAAATATATGTATTCTGCTTTCTGTCCTGAATAGTTAAGTTTCTTTCTAGTTGTATTGTTTATGATTATAAAATAAGCACATAAGCAGAGGAGCAATACCAAAGGTTGTAATGAATACAGGATTCATGCATGTATCAGAGCAATTGTGCCAGACGTTTTGAAGAATGAAAAATGTATTTCCATCATATAGATTCACATTATCCTGGAGTTTTCCTTCATGCTAGAAACCAATTTCTACACAAGGTTATAAGCCATTGTCTGTAAGACTTGCTTCTCTCACATATTCCATGTGGGAGAACAGTAAAATAAATAGTCCCAGATTATGTCTTTTTTTTTTTCCTCATATAAGTACTTTGATTTATTAAAGTTAATAATTTTGAAAAGAAGGAATACTACACAGAAGCATTTATTTCCCGAAATGCTTGCATGCATATATGCAAAATGAGAACGAAAGAACAATATTCGGAGGGGAGGGGGGGAAGGAAACCTGGCAACCTGGCCTAATACTGATGTTACTTTTTTTTTTTCACCCCTTCTCTTTCCTTCCCTACCATCTGTCAACCAACACTTGACCGTGCAGGTTTTAGATGCAGGTTTACCAGTACCTGATGTTAATGAAGAGAGTTTGGAGCAGGATGCCCCACCACTGGAGCCCCAGCAGCCAGGAGCTGTTACGGCACCTCAGGAGCTGGATGGGCAGCAGCCAGAGGTGGCTTCACCCCTCCAAGAACCACCCGGAGAGCAAGCCGAGCTGGCTGGAACAAATGGTAAGTAAAAACCTGTGTTCAGTGGACAGACTGTAGAGGCCTGGGTGCTAAATGGAGTGAGAAGCTGAAATGAGGCTCAACTAGCCCTCTCCTAGTGAGCAGGTAGTTGGTTACTCAAGTGATCTCTTGGTTGCTTAAATGCTTCTTCTAGAGCATTGTTTTGTTGGGACACGTTTTCTGTATAGCGGAGTTTAGGTAACAAACGGGTTATGGATTGAAGCTGTTGGTAGCGAGGGGATGTGACCCCTTCCCCCTTAGGGACAGTTCTCTTCCCTTGGTGCACCCCACGGTGCCGCTGCTTGCCTGCTGCCAGTCTCTCCACCCTTCACCTGAAGGAACAGCTCAGTTTCCACTTCTTGTGTTAGGAGTTTCTGCTGCATTAGGCCTGTCTCTCCCTCCATAGGGCAGAAGTCCTTTTATGTTCGTTCATTAGTAATACAAATGTTAATAAGGTATTTTGAACCCGTGGGAAGGGACAGGCTGCTGATCCGTTTGCTCTGCCTCCATTAAAGTTCCCTTTCCTACTGCTTGTAATCAGATTTGCATTTTGACCACAAAACCTGTCTCACCGGAAGCATCCCTCTCTGCTTTGTCATGGGAACCTCTTTCCTGCCTTGCTATGCAGTCAGAAACGTGCGGCTCTTTCTGCTGTGTAGACTGGCAGGCCATCTCTCCTGCCCTTTTTGGCCTCTTCATGCTGCCCCGTTCCCTCTACTCCCATTTCCAGCTGTGCAGTGAGACCCCTGCTTCGTCCATCCCGCTGCACGCTGACCTTTTTGGGAGGAGTGGCGAGATGGACAGGGATAGCTTCCAGTCAGAGCAGGTGACTGATGCTGGTGTGAGAGCACAGGGGAAGGATGGGGAAAGGGCAGGACGGAGCACGTTTTTCAGCATTGGCGTGTAGAGCAGCTTAAGGCAACTGCGTAGCCCTTAGCGTTCTTTGGGTTTCCAATTCTAGTAAAGGCAATTCTTTGCCACGCCTTCAGATTAATTGCTGTAGTAACACCGTTATCCCAAAAGAAGGTTGCCATGTTTTATGCTGGGCTTTTATTCTTTCTTTTTTATAGCATTGGTAGAGGCTTTCGGCACTGTAAAAATGGGGTGCAACATTTCTTGTCTTTTGCTGTAATAAACACTGCTTTTCTTTAAAATTGTACTCAAGTGGATAGGGATGGAGAGAGGATACTCATTGAACAGAGTCACGAAGGAAGAGAAAACACCTGATGATTCGAAGTAGTGTCAGAAAGTTTCATGTTGGTGTTCAGCTTCAGGATTGGGTAACAGAGGTAGCCCTTTAAAAGGACGCGAATTTCAAGTTAATAATTAAAGATCATTAATTCTTTTTGAGTAATTCTGGGTTGTATTGTCAGTTGTACAGAAATTGTGTTCCTAGGATGTATAATAAAGGAGAGGTAAGAAGCTCCCTTTGAATGCAGATAGCTACATGTGACCAAATGCATGATGTGTTGTGGACATAGGAATTTGTATGTGAGTAGATTGCCTGAAAAGTCTTTGCCTTCTTTGATAATCATCTCTCATGTGGTCGTGTGATGTTACTGTTGTAGTCAGGATTTATTTTACTGTTGTCAGCGAAACCAAGCCTAGATGGTAGCGTAATTCATGTTAAAGGGAAAACAATTCCACAGGTTTGCTGTCAAGGGAAAAAACACCTTTATGGAGGTGATGCAGCATGTATTTTCTGGTAACAGCAGCTGAAAATGACACCATCCATAGAGACAAATAAAACCTGTCTGGTCAAGCATTGAAAATGTAGTTCTTCAAGTAAAGACTACATTCAGATGTTCATAACTGTTTGTATCCACCCCTCAGGACCTCACAGTCTGGTCCATGTGCCTTTAGGTAGATGAGTAAAGGTGGGGAAGAGGTCTCTCTTAAATGCTCCATGCAGAGAAATCTCTCCACATAGAGAAATAAATAATTTTAACACTACACTTCTTCATGTTCCCACTCATTCTTTATTTCATCTTGTTTGCAAAATCTGTAAAATCAGAAGTAAAGCATCATGACACTGAGCACTGAGGCAACATAGGTAATTGACTACAGTAAAGGAATGTTTGATTGAAGGTTTTTTGGGTTAGTTGATTCATTTATTGTTGTCATCATTTGGAAGACCATTTAACAGATGATCCAGACTCGTTGAAGTTGCCACTACTGGATTAAATTAACTGGGAAGTGTGTTGGTGCTGGCAATCAGCGCCACAGACAAAGGCCGTGTACGGCTGGCCCAAGCATCTGTGTATCATCAGAACTTTGGAGATAATCCAACATAATCCATAGAAATAGTTACTATAGTAGGAAGTGACCTATTCCGGATACTGATCCTTTACATTTTATTTTATCATATTGAATCTCTTTTTACTAGCAGTAAGAGCTACTGGAGCATTATATTACTATACTACAAGTACCTTTCTGAAACCCTTGGCAGCAGTTGAGACAATTTATAGTGTCATTAGGTTGTAGGGAATTCCAATTCGAAAAAGCCAAGTAAAACAACAAAAAATCCTGCCTACCTTTAAGTGGCTGTTAATAGGCAAAGGAGCAAGTGTTTCAGCATGGAGAAAGAGGAGTTCTTCGAAAGTTTTTTTTGGTTTATGAGGGGTAAACTACTTTGGGCTTTTAAGTAGGAGTCTATGAGGTTTGGTCTGGATGCTTCTTGGCAAACTGCACGAAAAGGCATTACACTAGTGGCAACTGAGGTGCTCCGTTGTTCAGAAGGTGGCCGTTTCTCGCCGCAGAGCCGGCATCTCCTCTCTCCAGAGGAGGAGAAAAACAAAACAAAACAAAAAAATACTTGCAGTGAAAGTTTCCCAGGGGGATACGTTGAGGCACGGGGACTGCAGCTGCCGGCGGCGCAGCGGTGGGAAGGGAAGAGCTGAGCCGCGCAGCAGCGGCCGGCAGGGCCCGCCGCGGGCGGGCGGGTGAGGGGCGGGGCCGGGCCGGGCCCCGCCCCCGGGGCGGTGGGTGTTACCGGGGAGGGGCGGGGCGAGGCCGGGTCCCGCTCCCGGGGCGGTGGGCGCTGCTCGGGAGGGACGGAGGGGGCGAGCGGGACGGGACGGGACGGTGGGAGCGCGGTTGCGGCCCGGCTGCCTCTCTCCTCGGGCGGACCTGTGCCGCTGCCCCTCCGCGCCCCGGCATCCCCCGCCACGCCGGGAGTGGGAACCTCGGAGGGTGAGAAGGAAGTTTCTCGTCATCGGTGGAACTTGAGAGCTGCTGGGGACCGTGGCGATGGCGGGTAGGGCAGCGTGGCGTTGCTAAGGTGTGAGCGGCGCCCGGGTTTGTGCGTGTGATGTCGGGGGGGCTCCAACGCTGCAGCAGTTCCGTGCCCTGCCCTGCGGTGGTCGGTCTGGGTGGCGGAGCGCCCCTTCGACTCGCCAAAGTGCTGGTTTACTTACTCTAGATTTCCTGGCGGTGCATGAGGAGTTAAAAGGTCCGGCTTCAATGTTTTTATCACAGTGAGAACCGTTTCCGAGTGAAGGTTGCTGAGATTTTAAAATCTCTCATCACCTCCATCGGACGTTTGTTTGCTGCGGTACTTGTAATGCAAGGCTTCTAGAAATTGGAAGCTGCCAACTAGGTTTTCTTCTGCGGTACTGGAATATGAGGTAGTATCTGAAATTGAGAAACAGAAAGGAAAAGTAGCGATAGTATTGATGATGCTATTTTGTGTTAATCAAGAAATAATGCAGCAAAACATCTTAAGAGCTAAACTTGGTCAAATCGAAGGAAATGTAGAAGTGGGCATCACTTGTAAGTTGTAAAAATATTTGCATGAGAGGAATGAAACTGTTGCTCTAGAGCTGTTTTCATTTTAATGAAGCAAAATCCAGAGGAGATTAACGCCGTGGAGGGGGCGTGTGTGTGTGTGTACACATGCATGTGTGGCTGCAGGATCCCAGCCTGTGATGGCAAAAACGCGATGCTGTGTGCATTGAACTTGGTGCATCTTATTTGAGAAAGTAGCGCATGAGCCACTGGAGTGTGTGAGAGCTGGCATCAGAAACTAATGGGGCTTTCTGAAAAGATAATTGTATTCCGAGGAGCAAAGACTTTAAAGGAAGAAACGTTGTCTTGCACTGCTGGTTTTGCACAAACTTACGTCTTTCTCTGGGAAACAGTGTGGCGCTATGAAATTTAAAACAAAGCCCTTTTTTTTTTTTTTTTTGCCTAAAGATAATCAATTTGCATTAGAATTTCTCTCAGATGGATGATGTATGTCTTTAGCAATCTAGGCAATCTTTTTTTATTTCATTGTATTAACAATTATTTACTTGCTTATAATTTATTTACTAGAGCTAGTGAATGAATTCAGCAAATAGTGGGGCTTTATTCACGCAAAATACTTGAGCGTTACAATGTATGTTGACAACAAAGCCCGTAGAAGTCCGGCTCTGTTTAGAGCTGACCCTGGGGAGGGCTGTACGTGATTTGAATCAGATAGGAGGGGAGGAGATATCCTACTGCTGTTTACAATAGGGTTTTCATTAAACTTGATGTTTAATGAGCTTATCACATGCTGAGTCTTTTTCCTCAAGGGTTCTCTATTTTTTTAATTTCCTTTTATTGTTAGTAATTAAAGGTTAAACTGATTTTCAAAAGCAATCTCTTTATAGCGTTGTACAGTTTGATCATTTGAGGTTTTCCTTATTAAATAATTCTTGGGAAGCTTGGATGTTCACTGCAGCACAACTGCTTCTATAGTACGTTTTGCAAGAACTGCATCTCGCTCTAGTACAAGTTACGTTTCTTTGAAGGGACTATTGGTATGCGGGAGTGTCTCAAGCTGTCGTGTGTCTAATTCGTGCAGATGCAGCTACGTCTCCTTTGTGGGGAGTTTGTCTGTGATGCTTATGTTACTCTTTATGCAGTCCTTTTGATAAAGTAAATTTTCCATCTGTTTTTCATTGTGCGTTTTCATTAATCATTAGGGGGGGTTCTCAGAAATGTCCCAGTGTTTACTGACCTGTATGTCTTATCCCATCCTTTGGATTTTTTTAATATTTTTTTTTTTCTCTCAAATACCCAAGTGTTAATGTTGCATCTGTCTTATGCTTGGTGAATACATTTTATCTGAAAAAGCAGAACCAAGTCACTGAATGTGAGACATGGACAGCATGGGTAACCATGAAATTTCGTAAATATTTGTAGCATGCTGGTTTGGTTCCCAAGCAGAACAGCTGAACTGGTTTGAGAGCAGTTTATTATTGTGAGCTCATGTAATGAAGAATTTTTAACTATAGTAATGGTATATCCAAGCCATGGCTAATGACCCTTCTGGTTTAAAAACAAATAAAACAATTTGAGAGAAACTTTACTGTTGTTTGATTTTTAGGGCTATGTCTTGAAACATTGAAATGAAAGACAAAATATCTTAAGATCTTGAATGAATGAAATGTATAACTTATCTTACTGGAATTTGAGAAGTTGGTTTCTAGGCTGGAGCAGACAAGTACAGCTAAAGCAAAATCTTCTAAAAGTAACGTTCTGTGAGAAACGTCACAGCAGAAATTATTGTGCTTTCTATTAAGTTACTTTTGTATGAGGTTATGTATGATGTCCTTTTCTGGGGACGTTGCCTTAACTTTCTTAAGGAGTTCTAAGCTATGAAAAGCTACAGCTATTTTGCAACTTTTTCCTTTTTTAAAAATGGACACAGAAGTATGTGAGATTTTAAAACTTAACTCTTCATTGGCCACCCAGTACCAGAGAACTAAAGACCTGAACTTAATGGTATTTATTTCTAAAGCTTTGAAAGAACAACATGATTAGAAAGCTCGTGAATTGCGTGTGTGCACTGTGAAATTTAGTATGCAAAAATCTCTGTAAATCCTCCCTCATTCTTTAGTTATTCTGAAAGAGCTCCCTCCCCACAATTAACGTGGCAACTCAGTCCTTCGAAATAATTGAGTGAATAGAATGGGGAAGTAGTATGTGCTTTCCGTGACAGAACTGTTTGTACACTGAAGTGGAAACAAATACCATGAATAGTAGGGAAAGAAAGGAAGAATTTGTGAAATATATTGTCATGAAGTGTCACAGACTGTAAACCTTGTAGTTAAAAAAAAAAAAAAAAGTTAGAAGGGTAACACCTGGCCATATTTCTGTGTTATTTAGTTACTGCAAAGTGGGTGGTGTGTTTGTTTGGTTTATTAAACCCAGCCTCCTGAAACTCGTGGTTAAAAGAATCAAGATTTGTGGTATAATGTCCAATTCTTACACTCTACAATGAAAACCTAAAAGCACAGCTTGCTTTTTTAAATTGCTAAAGTATTAAATTTCACTAATAATTCCAAATAGCTACTTTATTCTAAATTAATCTGTTCAGGGCAGGTTTTTCATAGATACTGTAATTTCAAACTGTGTTTTTTAATTACTGCTTCTCTGTCCTTATCAGTTTTTACCCTTTCTTGACTTTGTCTTTAAATGTTTTTAAGAATAATTAGAATAATTGTGCAGTTAAGGGAAAACTGCATTTTACAAGTAAAAGCTTGATATATAATTGATACTCAGTTCAAATTGGCTTTTTTTTTTAATTGCCTCCTCCTGTTTCAGTGTCGTGTGAGTTTTAGAGCAGCGAGGGGTCTTTTTTTACAAATTGTATTCATAATAAATTTAGATACAACAGACACAACCGATAGTAAAATATCCCTTCGGCCTTATGGCTTTGGCATTTGTTTATGGTCATGCAAACCTACGGAGAGTATTGTGTATGTGACCGAAAGCACGATTTGGCCCTAAATACTTAAACATTGAATAAATGAAAACAGCACAAAGTCCTCTGGAGCCTTTCAGTGGCCAGTAGAGTTTGTGAGGCAGTCGCTGGGTGTGTGTGACATCCATCTGAGAGGCTGAGAATGTAGGGAATTCATGGAAAAAATCCAGCGCCGTGCTGCAAATCCTTAGGGGGAAAAGTCAACCAGCTCCAGATGTTGACATGGTTGACTGCAAGCACATGAAGTGCTGTGGATTTAACTCTTGCAGGCAGAGCGCCTTTTTTTTTTTTTTAACCCTCTGGCAACTACTAAGGGAGAAACACATTTTTGCTTCTGGAAACATATGAGATGGTGGGAGCAATGAAGTTGCACTGCCAACAGTGTCTATCAGCCTATTAAGAGAAGTGTTTATTTATTAATTTCATTTTTTTTAATGGGATGGGACAGGAATTCAGTAATTCTGAAAATATTAATTTTCTAGCATCTGATCAGTATTCTTCTGATAAAACAGAAATAAATTCTTACCATGAACTAAGCTACCTATGAAATGGAGAAATCAAGCACTTTTGATTCTCTAAGGCCGTCAATCTCGTGTTTCTTTCAGAATAAAACAAAACACTTGCAGTTATTAAAGCACAAGCAGCACCTTGATTCAATTAAAAATATTTGAAACCTTAACTGGTACGTAAGCAGTTAAAATGGAATTTCAGCATTAGTTCTTAGCCACAGTGGATTTAAATAGCAGAGTGGATCAATTTTATGATATCACCTTTGATTTTTATCACTACCTCTGGATATATTTTTATGATATTGTTTTCCTTGACTAGCACATAGCTGGTGAAGTGTAGCCCTGCTCAGGACAGACCTAAAGAAATTGTATTCATAGCACAGTTTTTCTGGATGTTATTTTTTTTCCTGGTAGATATTTTGATGAGGCTCTCCTGTGTGTCTTAAAGATGCTTTCACTTTCTATGAATTCATTCAGAAAGTGCTACTTGTCTTGCCAGAATACCTGTGGTAGTGACATGCTGCAGTATTCTGTACAACAATACCTTGTGTAAATAACTTCCAAAGCTTTCAGAGTGGAGTTACTCACGGTTTGCTTTGCATTCAGAAGTGCACTAACAGTGTTTGGCCACCAAGAATGTCATTAACAAAAACATCATTAAAGAATCCGACTGCTAAACAGAAAGTTCAGCTTGTACAGTTGACTTCTCGGGTCTTCTGTTTCTTTTGTGCCCCACTGGATATAAAAATGCTCTTTGGGATATATCTTGTGAAAGTACAACTTGGATATGTGTTGCGCTGCAGGCTTGTCACACACCAGCAGCAGCATCTCTCTCCTCAAAGGGCACCAGACATTCAGTTTAAAAGATTCTTCCAGCGATTTAAATGGGAAAGACGCAGAGAACGTAGAAACTGGGAGCAGCAGCAGCCAGTCCCTTAACAGCTGGCATCCAAGCTCTGCGTTACCTTGGGGATGAAATACCTTCTGGACAGGTTAAGTGCTTTTTGTTGTGGAACTGAAGGGACGGTGCCTGGACTAGGTCTACAAGTGTACCCACTGTGTGCTGTGAGGGAGGGGTGGAAGTGTGACGTGTAGCGTAATTCTCGCTTTTCAGACTGGTGTGAAAAAGTATGTGTTCAGTCAGTCAATGTTTTTGTTAGTTTTTCCTTTTGTGATTTATTCAATGAAGTATTGCGAGGTAATGTGTTTGCTGGACTCGCAAGGAAGACCTAATTACTGTCAGCCTCACCAGTTTTGAAAGCTTATCACTGGACCTCTAAACTCTGTGTTCTCTGTTCTTATGATTGCATTTGCTATCTTAATACATACCCGTATCTGCAGATTTCGTAATGGTTATTCAGCTCTTTTGACATGCAAAGCATTTTACAGATACTGAGCCTTTGTCTTAGGGTGTTACAAACGCATCCATTTATAACTAGAATAGGCAAAAATCCTTTGAGTGCGTATCATGAATATGAAGACATGCCTTTATACACTAGTCTTGCATCTTATCTCTCACTTTGGAAATAAAGTACCTCACTTGTTCATATTCTGTATCATTCCTTTCTTAGTAATGCTGTTTACTTGTAAACTACTGAAACTCCTCTTGAACACTGTATCTGTGTTCTAGGAATAATAATTTAAAAAAAAAGAAATGCAGCCTCAACAGCAGCTTTTCATATCTTTTTTGAAATCTCAGGATTTTCAAAGTGGAAAAAAATGCATTCCCAGGGTCTGTTTGCAAGAGGAAAGGAGATCCCTTCGAAGGCTGTGTCTCTAGCTGCCCACCAGTTCACTGCAATGAGTCACAAGTGTCTTTCGAACTCTTCTCCACTCCCGCTGCCTTCCTTCTTCTGGTCTTTCCCACTTAGACCCAGCATTCCCCACTGTTTCAAAACTTTCAGGAAGTTAGGGTGTCATCAGAGGTCAGACTTTTAAGAAAATTAGGAGTTAACAGTTTAAAATAATTTCCTTTAATTGCTAGATAAAGGGAAAACTAGAAAGCTTTGCTTATGTAAACTGAGAAACAACAGCCAGTAGGCTGCTCATGTTGAATATAAACATAATTTGCCCTCTACATAGCTATTAGAGGCCAGTATATGTGTAGATTTAGTGTTGCGTATTATTTCGTATTATTTAGTTGTGTTTCAGCCTTACCTAGAGCGCACTGTCTATACGCTTATGAAGATGCCCTCCTTCTCAAAGGGGACATAGGCAAGCAGAATCAAGGAAGCATCTAGGCTGGAAGAGACCCTCTGGATGGAGATCAGCTGGTCCAGCCCCTGTGCAAAGCAGGGCCAACTGCAGAGTTAGATCCGACTTAAAAGATGAATCAAATAAAAACTGAATCACTTTGAGGAATTCAGTGATGCACGTACTTTGGAAAGCTGTGTTCTGCCTGCCTTTGAGCGTCAAAGTAACACATGCACAACTTAAAATAAAGGGGCCATGCTTTTGCCCAAGACGTTGCTGGTTAACATTGGTTATTATTTTTTTTTATTTTGTCATTTTAGCATTCCAACAAGTTTGTTCAGAGAGAAGAGCACACTTACTCATGCCCTCACGCTTTCGCCTGTTACACAAAATCGAGGGTCAAGAACAATGTTAAACCGAAGTCCTGGCAGTACTCAAGCCTAAGAATCTTCTGGTGTCTTGAACGTGCCATAGATTTTATCTTCACATGTTATCCTGTTCATCACCAGGCATGTTCATCACATAGTTACTACCATTATTGAAGTTCTCCTTATAGGCAACAGCGTTTTACCTGCTTATTTTTTGTGTTTAAATGACAGAAATTAAAGGCTTAGTATCCTTGTTCCTTTTCACCTTTTCCCTCCAAAGTTACTTATTTGGGTCATGAGGAGCTTGCAATTTTGTGCTCTAAACCAGATGTGTACTGGCTTTTTAACTGCTGCATTTCAGGGGGTTTAATGTATATGCCAGTCTGTGAACTTAGGCAGCTCATGGCCAGAGGGAGCAATAATACTTAAATTGTCCCAGCAAGACTGAGAGGGTGGTTGCTGGTGTCCTGAAGGTAAAACTCAAATGGTAAAATGGTACTCAAGAAAGAGATAAAGCAAACACAGACTTGTGAGCAATGGAGGGTAGGATTTTACCTGCTTGTGTATAACAACCTCATTAATTTTAAGTGATGTGGAATTGCTGTAGATAAGGTTTCTGTCTGGCCATAGTGGTGATGTGATGTATAGGAGAATTCCAAGGTTCATGATCTTTAAAACAAATATGTTGTAATGTAACTGTTTTGGGGGTTACAGGTTTTCAGAAAAATAGGAAATTTCCCATGGGTGTTTTCACATTTTCATATCTTACTATTGTTTTGGGACAGAGCTGTGAAATGAGCTTTTCTTTTCTTGACATCGTTTTAGGTCAACACACTTTTTAAATTTCTTTTTCTTTTCCCTCAGAGGATACTCTGCATGGAAAGGATGCTGAACTTTGCCTCAGGAATAATTATGTATATTGTTCTGTACTCTTTGAGTAATGATAGGTTTGAACTAAATTTTTTTTCTCATATATAAGTGTGTCTTAAAAAAACAAAACAAAAAACAACCCACCCAAAAAACCCACTCCTTCCCCCAAAAAAGCTGCAAAAGAAGGGAAGAGAATGGGAGAATATAAGCTCCAAAGTGCATTTGCAAATAAATTTTGGAAAGACCCATACAATTATATGAAGAAGGAAAGGAATTATAGTAATCTTAATACAAAAACTAGCCCTTAAAAAAAAGTAATAGCACATAGAAGGGGCACACAGATAATAGAATATGCCCGTTTAGGAAAGTTTGATAAAAATGAAAAAATTATGTATTTTTGTATAAAGGTATAATATAACATTAAATTGAGATGCGAACTCACTCTCTTCTTTCTCTTTTTTTTTGTTTTGTTTAAACAGTTGGAGAGACAGAACATTCCAGTGTAACTTTGAAGGAAGACACTGAAACTATGGAGACAAGTCCATCTGACTCACACGCCAAGGATGGTGTAGATGCTGAGAAAGAGGATGCTCATGCAGTTAAACAGTTGTCGTCTTTGGAAGAAGATGCAGAAGACCTTGACCATGCATCTGAGCCACAGTCTTATGATCTGGGTTTTAAAAAGGTTTTTAAATTTGTTGGATTCAGATTTACTGTAAAGAAGGAAAAGACAGGAAAATCAGAGCCAGTTCAACTGCTTACTGTAAAAAAGAAACACAAGGCTCTGAAGGAGCTGATGATCAAAAAGAAGTCATCTCAGAAGAAACAGAGACACCTGAAAGTGCACTCTCTGCAGAAGACAACACCAAAGACACACTGAAAACTGAAAAAACAGAAGATGAACCTCCTAAAACACCAGAAGCAAATGAGACTTGTTCTCAGTCAGCTGCCTTAGCCACTGATACTGCGTCACCATTAAGAAAATTTTTTACTCAGGGATGGACTGGATTTAGAAAAAAGAAGAGTTTTAGGAAGCCTAAAGAAGATGAACTACAGTCTCCTACGAAAGAAGAGGAGCAAGAAAAAGAGGGGACATTAACAACTGAAACCAGTGAAAAGGAGGAGAAATCTGAGTTTGAGAAGAAAGATGAAGAGAAGAATGTGACAACAGTAACTATTGAAGCACACGAGAAGGAGCAAGCTGAAGGTGAAAAGCAGGAGTCAAAAATGACTGTGGCAGCCATAGAAGTCGAAGTATGTGAGAAGGAAGAGGTAGTCAGGCATGATGAGCAAGGACAAAAAGAGGATGTAGCAGCAGCAGTTGTTAAAGAAAGCACAAAGAAGAAAAAGGCTGAAGACGATGATCAAGAAAGGAAACTGGTGGATGTCTCAGAAGATCTTGGTAAAAAGGAAGAAAAAACTGAAGAAGGAGAGAAAGAAAAGGAGGTGACAGAGGAACTACTGAAAACAAAATCCATGGTACCTGTTACCACTGACAGTGTAAATAAAGAATTGAAGACATCCTCAGAAGTCCTACCTGTGGGAGAAAAAGCAGAGTCACCTGAAGTCAAGTATGAAATAGAGGACAGAACTGAAATATCCTCTGAAGAGAAACTTGAAGCAGGATCTTTGACAGTTGAAATTTCTAGTGAACAACTTAAAAAATCTGAAGGAAGAGAAGGAAATAAACCTGCTCCACTGGAGAAAGAAACTGATGAAAAAACAGAGGAAGCAGAATTGAAAACTTCACCCACATCAGAAGACGGTACTGGAAAGTTAGACACACAAGGAGAAGGTCAAGATATAACCACAGAGAAGAAAGAAAGCAAAGAACATGAGACGAAACTGACTCTGGGTGCTCCTGGATCGAAGTCCTTTTCTACTTCTGAACATTCAATTGACACAGAGCATGATCAACAGCCAAACAAACCCACTGATGAAGGTCTACAGGAAAAAACTGGCATAGTTATGACTGATACTATCAAACAAGATGAAATAACCACAGAAACAATTTCTGAAGAGGCAGCTGGAAAGAGGCCTCCAGAAGGTATCACAAATGAAGCTGAATTGCTGTCTTCTCAAGAAAAAACTAAACTACAAGGCAGCCCTTTAAAGAAACTCTTTACAGGTACTGGATTAAAAAAACTATCTGGAAAGAAGCATAAAGGCAAAAGAGAAGAATCTAAGTTAGGGGAACAAGGTGAACCAATTCAGCACTTATCAGATTCCCCAGATAGCCCTGAGGAACAAAAAGGGGAGAGTTCTGCTTCTTCTCCTGAGGAGATGAATGAAATTCTTTCTTTAGAAAAATCTGTAGATGGAACGCAGGTCACTGAAAATGAAGATGCTGCAATTTCAGATGTGGAGCGAAAAAGAGAAAGTGTTACACCTTGGGCATCATTTAAAAAGATGGTGACACCCAAGAAACGCGTCAGAAGACCTTCTGAAAGTGACAAAGAAGAAGAAGTTGATAAGACAAAGAGTGCTGCAGTGTCTGCAACTGAAAATACTGTTGATGAAAATCAGGGAGAATTGAAAGAAAATGGGATGGACCAGAAACCAGAGAAAGCCACAGAAGAGCCCAAAAGAAAGGTTGACACCTCTGTGTCCTGGGAAGCTTTTATATGTGTAGGTTCTTCAAAGAAAAGAGCCAGGAAATCATCGTCATCTGATGAAGAAACGGAACATAAACTTGGTCAAGAAAGCCAAAAAGTAGAAGAATCTGGACAGAGCAAAGAAACAGCAACAGATGCAATTCTTACTAGTTCTCAAGAGAGTGATCAAGGGCAAGGGAATTCTTCCCCAGAACAAGCTGGAAGCCCATCTGAAGGTGAAGGTATTTCAACATGGGAATCGTTTAAAAGGCTAGTCACACCAAGAAGAAAATCCAAAACCAGAATGGAAGAGAGAACTGAAGACTCTGTTGTGGGATCTAGTCTGGAGCATTCAACATCAGATGGTGAGCCAGGAAAAGATGAATCGTGGGTTCCATTTAGAAAACTGATACCTGGGCGTAGGAAGAAAAAGTCAGATGGGAAGCCAGAACCAACTCATCTCAAACAAGCAAGAGAAGACATGGCAGAAACAACGGAAGAAGATTCAGATATTCCAGCTGTTGTTCCTTTATCTGAATATGAAGCAGCAGAGCAGGAGAAAATTGAAGCCCAACAAACAAAAGATGCTGAAGCAATGAGAGAACGAACCTCAGAGGAAGAGAAAGCAGAAAAATTAGAGGAGACCCTGAGAATCGAGCAAGCACGTGAAGGGCTGGTACATGCAGTTGCTGTTACCGTTGTGGAAGGGGAAAGGGTGGTAACCAGTATTGAAGAAAGGTCACCGTCTTGGATATCTGCTGCTCTGACAGAGTGCATTGAGCAGGCAAAAGAAGAGGAAGAGAAAGAAACTGAGAAAACATTTGAATCGGATGTTATTGTGGAAGAAGCAGTGGTAGCTGCTAAGACAGTGCCAGAGACAAGAAAGGATGTAAGCGATGACACCACAGCAAGTGAGCTCGAGCTAACGTCAGAAGCAGTGACAGCTCTGGAGGAGACAGCAGAAGCTTCCTGTGCTGAAGAAACAATGGAAATGTCCCTTGCTGAGGAGACAACTGAGATGGTTTCTGCTGTTTCGCAGTTGTTAGAAACCCCAGATACTACAGAGGAAGTTACACCTGTACAAGAAGTAGAGGCCACTGAACAAAATTTGAAAGAATTAGACAAACAGACCCAAAAAGTTCTTCATGAAGTGGCTGAAAGAGTGAAGTCAGCAGATGTAGCCCAGCTGGCTAGTGAAAGAACCACGACAGCAACTGTAATTACAACTGTGCAAGGAATTGAGTCAGAACTGAAAGATGATGCTAAAGATGGGAAAGTTGAGAGTCAGGAAACTGTTTTGCTTGAACAGTCATTGAAAAAAGAAGAACACAAGGAGGATGACCTCCAGGCCCTGGGAAGTGCAGGGAGCATTCAGGGCCAAACTGGAGTTGAAGAGAGTGTTCTACAGGAAGGTTCAGAGAGAAGTGAAATATCTGCTGCAACAAAAGAAAGCACAGATGGATGTGAAAATGTAAATGTATCGAGAGATGAAAGCCAGTGGCAGGCATGTGAAGAACCAGTTGTAGAAGACCATGAAGAAAAATCTGAAGTTCAGAGGACAGTAGAGGAACCTTCATCACAAGACGGAGACTTTCACGTTATCAAAGCTGTCACTCCCAAGGAGAAGCCGTTTGCAAAGCAGGAGGCTTCAGAACAAGAGAAACTGCCCGTAACAGATTTGACAGTAGATGAGACAAGAGAAGAATGTGTTCCAGAAGTGCTGACTGCAGTAAGTATTACATATAACATGAAGGTTCATCTGCCAAAGAAAAAAAAATCACCAAGTGTTAGATATTATACCTAATTTAGAGCCAGGTTGTGGCAACTGTGTTACTGTCAAGGACCTTCTCTGTGCAGCCTGAGGCAACCGAAGTTTGTTTCCAGTGAGACAAACGCACAGATATCCAGAAGCAGCAGCCACTGAGGCTTGTATGCAGAGTGAGATGGATGCAATTCCTGCAGAAATGGAATAGGAGATGATGTATGTGGATGAGAAGGTGCTGAAGCAATTGCTATTAGGGCTCCTGCACAGTGCAATGTGACTGAAGATACTATATGAAAACATGCAATACGTATGTGATCCATATGGTGCCATACGTAGCAGATGGTATCTTCAGTTGTAGGCAGAGGTACAATTGTAGCTGAGGTACTTCTGCGAAGCGGGGAAAAGAAATGAGGCCACTATCTCCAGCTTTAAATGTGCAGGAGTTATTGTGGCTGATGCATTCCTGCCTTCATCCCTACCTTCTCACCACTTTCCTGGCTTAGTTGGTGTTTCAAGAGCTGTCGATTGTTCCTGGCTTTAGGCTGCCCTTTGTTTACGGAGCTGTGTGTCCTGAGAGACTGAACATGAGCTGGGATCTTGGTGACCCACAAATCTCAGTGTCATCACCTCATGCTCTTCCCATAACCTTCCTCCTTCTGGTTGTTTCTTCTGGTGCTTTTTCACCCAGGATGTTCCTGGTCTCTCCCTGCTCATACCCTTTTTCACAGGTCTTTTGTAATTTTTCCACAGGTGCAGGACAAGACAGAGGATGAAACCTCTACCTTGGGGCTTAAGGCTGAAGAGCCCGTGCAGCTTAAAGGAGAGGACGAAACCCTCACCGTGGGACCAGAGTGCACAGAAGCAGCTGTTACTGTGGTCCCTGTTAAACCTGAAAGACAAGATGAAATTCCTGACTTAGACTTACAAGAGCAAGCTTGTACTGAAAGAGTTCCTAGCAGGTCACCTGCCCAGAGAGAGGAAAAAGATGGTGATGCTGTGCTCCTTGGAGTAAAAAGCACAGAAGTCACTGTTACTGAGGTTCCTCTGCAGAATGAGGTAAAACCCTCTGCCCTTCCTGCAGAAACAATTGGCTCAGAAGCAGCTGCAGGTGCCGAGCAGAGTGTGAGGGATGGGGCTGGCAGACAGATTACGGCAGAAGATTCTGTGCCCATCCTAGAGCCACAATGCAGAGAAGAAACAACTGAAACCCCCTCCCAGAGTGGTGACACGGAAGGTGGCGAAGTGGAAGATGCTGTGCTCAAAGCTGAAACGCGCTCAGAGGGTGATACCGCTGTCACTGAGGTTCCCACACAGATTGAAGCTGACAACATATCTAATTTAGCATCAACATGCCCAGGTATCATTGAAAATGGAAGCACTGTCCTCACTGACATAAGCCCTGAGAAATGTGAAACACTAAGCAGCTTAGCTGAAGAAGAGACTGTGGGAAAAGAACAAGAAATTGTAGAAACCTCCAGCTGTCAAGACTTTCAGAAAGAAGATAAAAATGAGCAATTGATAGAAAGAGCCAAAGAAGTATCTGAATCTGGAAAACAGGAAGCTGTGAGAGGTGATGAATGTTCAACTGTTGTCCAGCAAGAGGTTTTAACTGTGCAGGAGGAAGGCTCTGACTCAGCCTTCTTACAAGCTGAAAGCTTGGAGGCTCTGAAAGTGCCTGTGCCTGTAGCAGCTGCAGCAGTTGAAGAGCATGTCACGGCAGAAACTGTAACGCCCGCAGACACGGCAGCCAAAACTGTACAGCCCTTGGCAACCACACCCAAGCAACTGGCTGCTGAAGAGGTCCCAGTTGCTGATGAGGTCCCAGTTACTGCCGTTGACTATTCAGGCTATGGGACTGCAGAGCTTGGCAGCGCAGAAGCACCTGAGCCTCAAGTAACTCCTGCTTCCGTGAATGGAATATCAGAGGAGGAAGAAAGGCCCCACAGCACAGGGCAACCCAAACAAAATGGTATTCCCGTAGGTGACAGTCTGTCTCTCGCTCCCACGGAATTTGAGAAGGGTGTTGTTCGGTCTGTGACTATAGAGTCCCAGAGCACGGAAATTGTATTGAACGCCATCCAGACGGCTGTTCACAAACTTGCAGAAACAGAAGAGTCAGCTGCCTTTGAGTCAGAGCAGTGCACTAAGTCCATAGGGAAAAGCCCATCAGATACAAATACACCTGAACTTCCAGAAAGTACACAGGTGAATCATCAGCTTCCCGTAAAAGAGGAAGAGATACAGAGTAAAGAACAAGAGCTCCAGCAATCAGGAATGGTGAAAACTGCTACCTTAACAGAGTCTGCAGAAATTCATGCAACTGTAGAAAAACCAAAAGACATGCTGTTAACTTCTGAGATGCTGGAAGACGGACAAAGTCAGAATTCTTCAACAATTGTGACTAGCCCTGAAGACATTTCAAGGGAAAGTGTGAGACTTCAGAAATCAACGGTAGAACTAAGTACTTCAGAAGATTCAACCAAAGACCCCCTAGACATACACTCACCAAAATTAAGGGAAAAAGAGGTTGGACGGATTATGAAAATCCCAGACCAACCTACAGGTCAGAAAACATGCAGAGAAAGTGAGGAAGAACAGCAGCACCTGACAGTGGAAGATGGGAAAACACAGACATGGGAGGTTGATGGTTGCCAAGAAGGAACATCTTGTGATAGTCCACAAAGTCAGAACTTGGTGGCTCCTGAGGCTTTGAATGTAAGTAGCATTTTTAGCCAGCAATTTCTTTCTTTTTCCAAAATAGTTTCAGGGGTCTCTAAAACTGTTGTTTCTAATTTTTTTTTTTTTTTTTTGGCAACTGCTCCTTGATTTAACCAACAGGCCACAGATAGGTGTTGTGGCTTTTTTCCTGTTCTCACTTTACTACATCTCTCTCTGGCTGCTCAACACTTTATTTCTTTTCTGTACAGCTGCCCTCACTTTAATGGCCTCTGACTTGACCTGTAGTTTAGGGTGATGTTTCAGGGAGACAGAAAACATGGTTTCCAGTTTTCTTAGATACACGCTTATATGGCACGTGTTTAATGTATGGGATTTAATCTGCAAACACGCCTCTTAACAAAGCTGCTCTTAAAATCCTAAAGGATGTGAGTGTTGCCTTCTGTGGTAAACCTGGAGCACCTCATGTACCAAAGCTCTTGGCACTTCAGTGAGATCTCAATCAGAAATCGTAGGTACAGTCTCTCCCAAGGATATTTACTGCACTTGCTTAACTAAGTCATGAGACCTTTATCTCTGTCTTTGAGAACTGCTTAGGAAAATAAGATATTCTTGTGAGGGTAAGTTGTCATTAATAAAGCTTCTTTTTGTTGTTGTCTGTCTTTCAGATGTGCTAAGCATGCATGTGGCATTTGGAGAGATGCCAGTCCTAGAGAACAACTGACAATCCTGCAACTGAACCAGGAGCTTTATTCACTACCCCTTTATTCTTGGATGTTAACATCTGCTCTTCTGAAGACCTCACCTTTTTTTGTCATTTCTGTTAAAAAAAAACCAAGGCCTTTAATGTTGGCTGTATCCACATGTGTGTTCCATTCAAAGGTCTCTTGCCTCTGCCCAAAATACACCATTTAGACTGGAGATGGACAACTGAGTGAATGGACAGACCACTAGAATTTGTGCCACAGTTATAACCGTCCCCTCACTTAATGTGTGTCCTGTCTGTGCCATCTCCTTGAATCCCTTCACTCATCCCTGAATCCCCCTACCTTTTTTCTGCGGTCTCCCTTACCCCCCACATCTTCCACAGCTGCCTTGATTTGACCTACGAGCAGCCGTAGGTGCTGCTCCACTTGTGTGTGCGGGGGAAGAGGAGGGCTGGCTGATGAGAACGCATGAGACTTCTGGCCAAGTAGCAGATATGTCTTTATCAAACAGCAGGAACTGGATCACGCACAGATTCTTGAGTGAGATGCTCAAGGTTGCTGCCTTTCAGTCCCATTCAGGTATCTCTATCCGTCCTTCAGTTGTATTTGTGCAGGCCTGATTTAGTCAGAAATTACTTCCACAGTGTAGCTTGAAAGGAGGTTGAGAATACCCTTCTTCTGTTGTTCCAGACTTCAGGTCTCAGGACTGGACTGTAATGTGTTGAATATTTATATGTATGTCTTAAACCCAGTTCTGATTTTAACGTAGAGTTACGATACTTCTGTACTACTTAGGCGTACCCTTAAATGAATTTTGTAGAGTAGCCTGGAGAGGAAATTGATACCATTGGAGCAGAAATTGATAACACGTAGTTTCCTATTTATTGTTCCAGGTTTTTCCCCTTGTAAAATCTCTCAAAAACTTGGCTGTCTTGCTTTGAATATTTATATGTGTATCCTAAACCCAGTTCTGATTTTAATGTAGAACTACGATATTTCTAAAAAGGAGAGCCCTGACCTGTGTCACATCCACCAACCACTTCTACTTGCAGTGCTCCCTGGTTTCTTAGAACCCTCCAGACTCACCGTTTTCCCTGCTGTCTTGCTCATGTAGCAACCCCAGCAGTACCCCAACGCTTAAATCACACTTCCTCTCATTCCAGAGTCTGCTTGTTTCTGGTCACTGCTCCATCCAACCCCAAGCCTTTACCCACACCTACACCATCTAACATCCTTCCTGCATACAAGCTTCCTCCTTTCCTAACCCCTGCCTGAACCTGTTTCCTACCACAGCATTTCCTGAAATCCTCTCTGCTCCTTTTAATTCCATGTCATCACTGAAGGAGGAGTAGGAAAGAGGGCGAAAGCTTGGTGATGAATTCTGCATTGGAATGCAAAAAGCTGATGAGACCTTTGGAGTGCCAAGATCTTAAAAACCTTCATGTAAGGCGGATTGGACTGACAACAGCAGTAGAAGGAGCAGGGTCATTTAATGATGGAAAAAAGCCCAAAGACTTGAAAGTCTTGGGATGTCTGTCCCCAACAGGAGTTGGTCCTCTCTTGTTGTTTACGTTAAAATCAAACACGGGGTACAAGTCCCTACTTTCAGCTCTGATTTCTAAAGTGAAGGTAACAGATCGCATTTTGTGAAGGCGATACCCATCAAGTTGAACAATAGCTCACTAGCCTACCTGTATAGTAATTTATTTTAAAATCAACTTTTAGTGTACAAATGCTCTTGTTATGGCAGGTGCTTGCCTCTCCTCGAGGCTGCACGTCCAGCAAGCAATGTGACTGATTGCACTGGTGTGATTGCACCATCTGGTGCTGCCCTGTGTGGAAGCATCAAAAGATTTTTTTTTTTTTTCCTTACCTCAGAGCAAATTATATAAATATTTAAAGCCAAACAATGTGGTTTCAAACAATCCAGTCTATCTCTGTCCATCGTTAGCAGCAGCTTTCCCCCTTAGCTTTGGGCAATTCCAACAACCTCGGTTGGTTTCCACAGGTTTAATTTGGCTTGCGAGTTAACCATGCTCTTAACACCTCACAAGTGCAAACTTGGCTGAATTTGTACAAATTGTATACCTATGTACGGTAAGCCATATTGCAATAACTGCAGCAGGTAAAACGAAATAACAATAGCATGACCTGTGTAATCCTGATTCTTATGTTTGTAGCTCCAAAGCTGTTAATAATATGTAAAGTTAATTCTTGTCTGAACCTCATTTAAATAAAGCTAGCTTTACCACAATGTAAATTGTCTGTTGGTAGTAATTGGGCAGGCGAGTGCTTAAACTTGCCTGTTTTCTCCATTAATCCAGGGCCTAGGTAAGCAATGCAACAAACTTAACTGTAAAACAAATATAAAACCTTCTTCTTATAACTGACAGCTAAAAAAACACTGCACCCGAAACCACGCTAATGGTGCACGGGGCATGCCTCCACATAAAGATACTACTTTGTTCCAGCGTATGGCTTTGGCCTCTGAAACGACTGTGACTTCTGGCTTGTGCTTAAAAGCTTGAAGCTTTCTCTAATCCAATGTACTGGGTTACCAAATTGTTTTTGTGTTTTTAAGGTAGATTTTCATTGATTAAATAAAATACAACTACAGATTTGTTCTAACTTGTGTATGTGGTGTTTTTTTTCAGCTTTCTTAGTGTAAATTATTTTCTGATGGTTGCTTCGTCTTCAGAGTTAGATTTGCTCCCAACAATTCATTTGTTGACTGATGTTCAACTTTTGATGTGAATTAAAGGCACTAATTATAGAATTAAACTGCGATTTGGTTTTAAGTTTCTATAAAACATGCATACTTCAGAAGTAATAAGGTACTTCAGAAGAATGTGAAGAAAATAACGTCATTAAATTCACAATAGGTAAAAGTATTCAGTGAGCCAAAATGAAAAATTAGTAAATCATATACTTTGCTGGTGTTACCAAAGTATAAAAAACCCCAACAAAGCAACAACATGAACATCTATAAAAAAATTGTCATAGAGTAGTAGATTAAGGACCTTAGACCTGTAACTGACACCTTCTAGCACACTCCTCATGGCACTGAGCATCTGGAGGTGCTTATGATTTATGTTTATGGACCTTGGACTTCAGACATGAAGTTTTTCCAGCTGTCCATGTTCTATGGCTAAGGATGTTCAGCTGCATTTGTATCTCAAAAGATTTAACACCTGAACTCATTTTGTAAAGCTACATGTTTACCATCCAATTTCAGCTAAGATGCTAAATCTGGTATCTGCAAACACCTGCACTAGTCACAGCAAATTCAGGGATGTCGAAGCACAGCAGGATGCCTGTCCCTCTTCGTGCTTCCATATTGCGTCAGGGGGCTCGTACTGCAGGTGACTGATCTCAGTGCTAACTCTGGCATCTCGAGGTATAGATGAAACCAGCGTCTCCCACCAGACTTTGTGCTGGGTTCCCACCAGACACCTTTTGCAAGGTTTATGCATTTGTGCTATCCTATTACCAGTTAACATGAAGTCCCTAAACAGGCATCGAAGTAAGGATTGGAGACCAAGCCTCTTGCATCCCAGAGAGGTTTGTGTGCTGTTTTCTCTTTTGTAATGCTGTTTTATTGGCAATAGCTCAAGTATCCTGCCTATTAGCTCAAGCTATGGAAGCAGATCTGGCTTTCCCATTCAGATCCAGAGCATATGGGCAGCAGCTGTGCTCGTTGAGAAACCTGCACAGCTTGGATACAGCAAGTGCCTGGGGATGGGCAGGGCGCTTGCCAAAAGCACAGAGGATTCCCGAGATGGTCGTGTCTGGATGCCGAATGCTGGATGTTTGTCATTCACGCTGCCACATGGGAGGGGAGCAGGCCTGAGGAGGCTGATGGCCCTGCAAGGAAGGATGTGGTTTGGAATGAGGAGCAATGCGGAGCAGAAGGCCAGTGAGATTTGGAGTCCTGATTTTGGGGAGATGGACGAGATGTGGTAAAAGAGGGTGACTCCTAGCTCTGTGAACATTTTAAGATGCTGCTAATGATGGAAGTTTAGCCACCACAATACTAATACCTAATTTAGGGATGATGTAATTTCTAGTTGGATGCTAAATTGAGTCTTTACAAAAGTAAGAACAAAAGATAAGGGTGTAGTAAAGGCCTGTGTCTGTTCTGCTCCATCATTCAACATCGAAAAAACAGTATCAACTCTTTAAAATAGGAAGAACAGTTTTAAGAAGTGTCTCCTATTCCTCCTTGAAAATGACATCTGTTTCCAGAACTTGAAAAACCCACATCTCTCAGTCCTTAGTACAAGGACTCGTGACTGATGACATGATGAAATGAGGGAAGCAGAAGTCCAACATGCTATCGGAGCTGCTTCCTGGAGATGGTCTCTGTGTAAAGTCCTGTGGCAGCTTGACCTTGTCCTCATAACCTACCCTACAGGTATGTCCCTGTCCCTTCTACATAGGCACTGGACTAGAAAGACTAACCAGCAAGGTGCCTTTTCCTCCAGGCAGCTAGACAAGAGGAAATCGTAAAAAATTGCGAGAAATTTACAAGCCAGCTGCTGCCCTGGAAGGCAGACATCCCAAGAATCCTTTGGGAAGCAACTCGACAGCAATCCCTGCCTCCTCCCCAGTGGAACTGTCCCCTTGTCGTGGTCTTCTGTGGCCCCTCGTCCCTGCAGTGCTGTGGCCTCCTCTCCTCTGCTTGAGCTACCTGTCCCTGCTTAGTAAGCACATTTCTCGTGAACTTTTAAACTCACTTAGAGGAGATTTTCAGCAGACAGTCCCAGAGTCAGCGTGACATAGTCAGCGGTGCCTGTCGTTTCCCACGGAAATGGCTGTATGAAGCAGAAAACCTGGTGCGCAACTGCCTGTAGGAACACTTCTTCCTTTCACCTTTCCAGTGGCAGCCATGAGGCTCATAAACTGAAAGACCGAGAGGTGATGCTCAGCTGGTATTTGAGAGGAGCTGCCTGGGCAGTGCGTGCCCAGAGCTTCAGGGCGCCCAGACCCGCGGCCATCCAGCGTCCCGGGCTGCCTCCCCACCCGTGCTAGGAACTAGTGTGAGTTTCACATGCTCAGGCATCCGGCCAAGACTCTCTGGCAAGACAGCAAGGTAGGAAGGCAAAGGTGGGAGGAGGCTGACCTTGGAATTCAACTTCTACTTGCTTTTGTAGTTGAAGAGGTAGCTGAAAAAAGTAAAGTTTTCAAGGCTGGGTCGCTAAAGCAAAGGAGGCCAGAGGGTTACTTACAGCTCTGAGAAAAGGCTATGTTTGGGGAAGATAGGGCAAGGGGGAAACGTTGGCCAAACTGTTTGAGATGCTGATGGGAAAGGTAGCCTTCCCACAGTCTCTGCCTGCAATGTGCGTGGTTATTCAGAGGAAACTTTTCTTAGCACAAATATATATATATTTTTTTTTTTAATCTCCTAGATGGTGTTTTCACTATCATTTCATGAGAGCAATTAAGAATTACAAAGACAAATATGACCTGCCCGTTATTCTGGAGGTGACACGAACTCTTCTAAACTAGAATATTTGCAGAACAATCTTGAAAATAGCATTATTCTCTTTGGCGTAAGTCTCCCTGCTGGGGAAAAGCTTTTATTGGATTTTTGAATAATCTGTCTTTATCTTGCAATTGGATTCAGGCTTATACATCCTCTCTCCTCCCCATGCTAGAGCCAGTTAATGCCTCACAGATGCAGGGGAGAAACCTGCATCAGTAAGAATGGCGAGGCAAAGGCTGGGCATATTGCTTACACTTCTTCATACAAAAGTACATTTAACTTTAAAAGAGGCCAGGCAAAACCTTTAAGTCAGTATTGATATCAATTGGTAGAAGCAGGCTCATATTCGCTATAGCAGCATAGTGACTCTGTGAAATTACCATTTTGCTTTCTTTTACCCATAACTGGTAGCTGCTTATGGAAAGAACAGATACTTCTTTCTGTAATCATTTCTTGATGTGTCTCAATGCTCTGGACATTCCTGTTATTTTTTTTTTTTTTCCCCAATAAAAGAGACATGACATTTTGGTTTTGCTTTCCTGTTAAGAGCTTGGGTCACTGAGAAACATCAAACCTTACAATCTAAGCAGTAGAACATGATTTTGCTTAAAACTTCAAAATTTCCTATTTTTTGTTGTGGCGAATATACAGGAGCACAGTGATGACGTGCTACAGCAAACCAACCTGTTACACTTCTATATCATACTGTAGCAACAAGGAACCTTAGCACATCACTGAAAAATAATGTAATGCCACCTGAATTTTGAGTTGCAAACTATGATGTAAGGTGTTAATTAATTGTCCCCATTGAGTGGCAAGGTATAACAAGCAGGAAAGTGACAGTGAGTGGTACTGATGACATGCAGGGAAGCAGAAGAGCACAGCTGGAGGACTGCAGGAGCAGAGACAAACATGCATCAAGTGATGAAAGATTGCTGTTACCAGAAACAAAATATTTTATTATGACAAAGTTGGCACTAGAAGAAAATCAGAGAGGCTCCACAATGTGTTGCAACACCAGAAGAAGATTGAAATGAGTTGAAGAAAGTGAGTGCTTTTATTGAACTTTAATTTAGGACCTGTTTGCAGCTCCGTGAGAAGGTAAAACAGCTCCTCCAGAGTGACGGGGGAAGGAAGATGGCATGCAAAGAGTGAGAGCTTCCTGGGGACTGCGGATCCCACTTTGCACAGACAAGTAGGAAATGGAAGGGGAAAGGTGGGATCTTGTTTCTTTATTCTCTACTTTTTGTCCTGTAGCCAGGAAATACACTGTACTGACTATGGAGCTTATGTTTTATGTACTGAACTTCTATAGTCTCTGTCCTCAAGCCAACTGCATTTTAACCCCATATGCTTTTCCAGAACTTGAGCCTGCTGTGACTGTGGACTGCTCTTCCAGGCAGAAATGTTCTGAACCACTCACTGCTATGTACAAACCATCATTAAAAAAAACCAGCATACCCACCTCCCCAAAACCCCACACAAAACAAAACAAAACAAAACAATAAAAACAAACAACAAAAACCCAAAAATGAAATTAGTTCCCTCTGTACATACTGGAGAGAAAACTAGCTCTATAACAAAGTCTGCCGATAAATACTTAACTGAAGCAGATAAAGGCTGTATGGACACGGTGGCAGCTCTGTGATAAAGTCTTTTTTTAAAGAATATGTTCATACATTCATATGAACATTTGAAGTAAGAATATCTTCACTTTAAAGATAAGTTCATATTGTTAAAGTAACACTTAGCAATGAACCAAAGATGCTGTGAAGCTAGTGCTTTTCCTTTCTGCAGGAGGAAAGGGAGTTTTTAAAGAGTTTTTAAAATTTAAAGAGTTTTTAAAATTTGCTAAAACCAAGAAATATGAAGACATCTGAACAACTAGCTATTATCTATGAAGTGTAAAGTTCAGTGGAGATCGTTTTTTCCTCTCATTACATATTTTCTTAAGTAATAGAAAGGGAGATATCAAAACCATCTAACTGGCTCCTACTCTAGATACAGGACACAGACCAAAGTTTAGAAGGTTATGTTTGAATTTTAAATGAGCTAGACTGAAATATTGATTCTTCAGCTCAGAAGAGCTTAAAATAGACTGTCGAATGAGCAGTGCTGAGTTTAGCCGGTTTTAATGTGCCAGTAAAAAATCTACACTTCTTACCGATTCTGTTGTGAATTCAAAATGTAACCAAACCATGGAAACAGAGTGTCCCTAAAGGGAGAAGGTACTCTGTTTTCAGAGAAGAGAAAATGAAATAGAGGGAGTAGAGGTGCTGATGTTTGGAGAATTAACATTTCTCACACCACTTGGAGGCATCGCTCTGGGCTGGAGGAGCAGCTGGGTGTTTGTGTACTCTGTGAGTGTGTGTGTGCGCACACATGTGCATACACATGGGGCAACACGAAATAACCTCCTGAGGCTCGTTTCCCATTCCTGTCCTGTTGTCCTCACTCAGGCTCAGGGGGACCTGTCACGCCTGAGCGTCTCAGGGACTGCTCACTGTCCTAGTTTTGACTGAGACAGAGTTATTTTTTCTTTTTAGCAGCTACAAGAGCTCTGTGTTCTGGATTTAGTCTGGGATTTGTTATGAGAACAGTGATGATAGTGCACTGATGTTTATGGTTGGTACTGAGACAGCAAGGACTTTACAGCTCGCCGTGCTTTTGCCAGCGTGCAAGAGCACAACAGGCTGGGGAGGAGCATATCAAGGACAACTCCCCTTATGATTTGAATTTAGACCTAGGATTGAGGGCCAATGGAGTATTCCATATCAGGCAACGTCATGCCAGTATCTAGAGGAGGGTTGACTGGGAAGAAGCTTTCATTATCTTCTGAGGGCTATCTCGGACTCTCTGTCTCTCGGGGGTTCTACCTCTCTCTTGTTCTCTTTTTGGGCCTCTTGCTCATCCAGGATTGCAGTGTCGGGACTTAGCTGTTTTGGGTCCACTTGCTGGGATGGGACAGGCATTGGTCACTGAGTGGTGTGCAATTATACTGTGCATCACTTGTTTGTATAATTACCATTACATATATTCATTTATTATTATTATTTTAATATAATTATTATTATTAATTTTATATTATTATTAAATTGTTCTTATCTCAACCCATGAGTCTCCTCCTCTTTTCCCCTTTAATTGTCTTTCCCCAATCCCCAGGGATGGAGGGAGGGTGAGTGAGCAGCTGTGCGGCCTTTAGTTGCAGTCTGGGTGAAACCACTACATTCATTGAGGATGCTGTTCTTTGCTGCTCTCCAACATCTTCTTCTGCCTCCAATGCCTCTTCCTGCAGGAACTGGATGCCCAGACCCAGATACAGGCTTTCCTTTCTCCATAGAGGCAAAAATTTCAAGAACAGTGATGAATTCTGGACTTTAGAAACTGTCTGTCTCTGTCTCTTACCCTTCAGAACATCTATTCCCATCTATCTATCTATCTATCTATCTATCTATCTATCTATCTATCTATCTATCTATCTATCTTTACCTCAAAGTGCCTGGAGTGGGAAAGACAGATACTTGCCCAAGGCCCATAGCACTGAGTATCCTCACCAAGATGCTGAGGACAAGGGCAGGTCAGTGGCAGTGAAAGTGTCATCTCCTGCCTTCTGAATGGTTCAGTGGCACCAAGGCACCAGACTGGTCCTGGCCAGCCCTTCATGGCAGATGTGATAGTACAAGGAAATTTTTTTCTCATCAGTGAAGATGCAAAAAGGTCCTCCCTTGTGTACCTACCACTGCAAGCGTCAGGGCTTCTTGCTTCTGAGTGCTCTGCAGCCCGCTGTGCAAAGGGCTCCGCTCTCCGGGGCAAGCCTGCTGCAAGACAGGGCTGCGAGAGTCCCTTCTGCACCCTTTGACTTCCCAGTGCAGCCCCTCGCTGGAGGAATACTGCTGTTTGGGGTGGGCACTGCCTGCCCCTGTGAAGGGAGGGCTGCCGGACAGCCAGCCAGGGCGCCCGGGTGGTTGCACTGGTGCGACTGCACCATCTAGTGCTGCCTTCTGCAACTCACCGCCTGCCTGTCAGCCAAAAGGAGCCTCAACTGGTTTCTCACAAGTCGACATGGATTGCACCTCCAAGGCACGTAGAACCATACTTCCTGGTTCACAACACCCCAAAAGCATGAGAAATTGCTGTGGCAAAGGCAGCAGCTGCTTCTAGCTGCTCTCTTCCCTGTTAGGCGAGCTTTCATCCAGCCTGGAGAGCCGTTAGAGAGGAAAAAGCACGACAGCACAAGCTTGCATCCCTGATGAACATGCACAAAATGCACATGTGAAATACTAAGCTGCTTCAGTTTGTTACCCAACAATAAAGGGGTTAAAGTTTTTTGTGTAAAAGTTTCATGAAGGGTTTAGTTGGCAGTAGGTGATTTACACACACCTAAAGAAACTAACGAGAAGACCATCCTTGAAGCTGTCAGGAGTGATTAAAAAGGAGACTCTTTATCAAGAACTGTCTGCCCTTGGAGGGAACATCCCAGAAACTGCATAAACTTTGTTATCATGTTTTTCTGAACTGTGAACATGCAGTGACTTGGGGAAAAGGAAATTCCGGCAGGGGGAGATCATGACCACCGACTCAAGGACCACCTACCCTAAAAACACCCCAGACCCAAAAGAAAGAGGTGGAGGAAGAGAACTGAGCATGTGAAGTAATTTACATGTAAAGCAAGAGAAAATTAACTAATTGTTTCAGAATATGTAAATGTGTTTGAATATGCACGATTGTAGGGTATAACTAATTTTCTGTCCAGAAGCCGAGTGTGCACACTAGGGGGAGAAATCCCCCGTGCATCCAGCACTGAAATAAAGAATGCTGCTTTCTAAAACTCCAAAACGAGTCTTGGAAAGTTCAATTTCCTTTTCAGTTATCAGTTGACTTTGAAAGGAAAGTGCAAATTCAGTTTTAGGTTGCTAGGTGTATTCTGTGCAGCCTGAATCAAGCCAGGAAACGATAAGGCAACAGCAGAATTAAGGCCCAGACCCGCAGCGGGTGCTCGCTCGGCTCCTGCTCAGGTGCTGGCCTAAGGCACAGCTCCTGCGCAGGGCAGATGCCTGCGGGGAACAGCATCATTTGGCTGCAGAAAGAGCAATGTATGCTGAGTAGAGGCCAGAAAGAGAGAAGGTCTGCTGTTTCTGCAGCCTTCAAAAAGTAACTGTCAGTTTCTCACAAGCCTGAAAGTCTTCAGAATTAACTGCAGCAAGCCACAGGAAAGGTGTAGACTAAACTTCCAAGCTAGAAAGCAGGAATATGCCAGCTTATTCCAGAAAGCTTTCAGAAGCGGATCCACCAGCAGCTAGGCTGCTGAGGCTCTCCTGCTTCCTGGGGTGTTAGAGAAGACATCTGCAGTGTTATAGAGGAGGAAGAATGAGCACCCTCATCTTCGGCCAGACAACTCTTCTGCTTATAAGTGTGTGGGTTACTGACTTTGTGAGTTAATCAATGTGTAAATTGTTGAAGCAACAATTTAGAGATTTGACAATCTAGACTAGTCAAGGATTGAGCCCCTGTTTGATGTTTACCTAATGAGCTCATGAAATAATCATAGAATCATAGAATATCTCAAGTTTGAAGGGATCTATAAGGATCCAAAAATGATTGATTCACAGTGTATGTTCCTCTGTGAGTTTGAGAGACCCAAAAATCCTGTGACATTTCATTGGCGTCAGAAGTTGGATCTCTCTCTGACGTGTGTTGGCTGGCACAAGCTACTTCACCATGCCAATTCCAATTTATTATGTATGAGTCTAGAGAGTACATGTCTGTGTGTCAAGATGATGAACAAAAAATGAAATAGTGAGTGGCAACAAAACCAGCATCCCACTGTAATAAATACTACACACCAGCCTTACAGCCTGCCATGGCAGCCAGTGTGCAGACTGCCTTGCTGAAAACCCCTGGTTCAGCTGAATTGGAAGAAGCAACTCCCATAGTCCCAGTTGCCAGACGACCCGCTCCCGCAGAGCCAAATTGCTGGGCAGTTATGCATGAGCAAGGACACTTCTGCCCCAAAGGAAAGGGAGCGATGGCAGCATTGAAATCATTAGCCTTAGCCAGCGTTAGGTGGTAATATCTTCCAAGAGATCTTTCAGCATATGTTAGAAGATATACCAATATATACCACAAATGATAAAAACCAGAGGAGAACCCTGGCTAAAGTAAATGTAATGGAAAATAGCCAGCCTGTCTGCAAAAAGGAGAAAGTAAAACGGGGAAATAGAGGAATATTCAGAGTCACAACTGCGTGTAAGTGGTTACGGAAAACATCTTTAGACAAAGAGTACTTTCCAAGTCAGTTAAATGGGCTGACACCACCTTTTTACAGCAATTGGCTGAGTTTGTCTCATCGACTTCATGATAGTCCTCTGGGATCCATACCCAGGGATGGCAGTGACATGTTATGACTTAAGGAAGTAATGACTAAGGCAGAGGATTTAAGGAGTGTGAGCTTTGGGATACCTACAACTATCAGCACTGACCCTAGACCACGAATATGCAGGAAATCAAGGTCGGAGCTTGATCCCGGTGGCAGTCAGATCACTGCTACTTGCCCTGCTGAAGATTCAAGTACCGAGGTGATGGTGGCAGGTAACGACCAGACCACTGCTTTAAGATATTCCTCATCGACACAGGAGCCCCAGTGTAGATGGTAGATAAGGGCACTTAACCAAGGATGGCCTCCACTTAGCCAAAAATCAGCTTCAATTGTAGGTATCCATGGGCAAGTCACTACCTACCCACTGGCCAGAACTAAGTTAATGCTGTCTAATGGAGCAGCAGTCCACCTGACTTTACTTTTAGGTCCTCATGATAGGTGCCTTTTAGGTGAGGATTTACTGAAGGATCAGTCGTGGGTGGCCCCATGGGGAAAACAGTAAACAAGGACAACCTCTCCCTTTACCACATATCAGTTTGCCTCATATGAATGCACCCCTGATAGCCTGTCACAAACAGATGCCGCCTTAGCCCATAGCAAGCCAGTCAGCACTCCACATTGCATCCACAGCACTCCTGATGCCATCCATCCTCTTACTGAACTGACAAAAGGTGAAAGAACAGGGAATTTTTGACAAGTCTCCTCCCCCTACGAGTCTCCTGCATGGCCTCGAAAGAAGCCTAACAGCAAGTGGCTACCAACAGCAGATTATGGAGGCCTAACCATTGCTGCCAAACCACTCACTGCAGCTGTTCCCAGTACAGCTGACATAGTCAATCTTGTTAACAATGGATGGCAACTATCGATGTGAAAGATACATTTTTTTATGATCCCAGCACTGGAGGCAGATAGGATGAAGTTTGCTTTCATCTGGCAGGGACTCCAGTATACATTTATTCACCTATCACAAGGCTTAAACCATAGTCCCACTATAAGTGTAGCTCATGCAACTGGCTAAAGAGCTGGAAATGTTAAAATTTCCACAACGGGTCACTGGGGACAGCACATTGGTAATGTTTTCAGAGGTTGCCACTCTGCAAAACCTCTAAACAGGCTACAGACACTTGCTACGACATACCCATGGTCAACTGGGGTAGAGATATCAGAAGAACAGAAACAAGGGCCCAGTCATGAATTCGTCTTTTGGGGAGTCAGATGGATAGGTGGGATTAAAAACAGCCCAGCACAGATGAGATACTACAAGAAATCCAATGGTTACCCCTGCCCCAGAATAAGAAAGGAGTTATATGCCATGCTAGTAATACAAAATGTTGTATAATATATGATGAGCATGGAAAGTACCTAAAGCTTATGTGATCTGGGACATTGAATAGTGAATAGCTTGGTTTAATGATTTCTTACCAGCTTTCTTACCAACCAGAGACCGTGACTGGATGTGAGACCACAGAACAAAAGAGAGGTGAAATTGATTAATTTTGGGACAGTTGAAGCCAGTCTCGTGGATAGGAACAAGGCCAAGTCGATAGGAACAAGGCCAATTGAGCAAAGTGCACGGTGAAGATTACGAGCCTTCCTCCCACAGACCCCAATAGACGACCACCAGATGGCAGTGCGCATGTGATGAGGGGAGGATCAGATGATAATGAGTTCCTGGAATTAATCTCCATAAGCAACACCTATTCTTAGAATTAATTGTAATAATCCAGCCTATACTAATGATTATGTATGATTATGCGTGATAAATAATTGCCTGTTTCATGGCACGGTGTGCAAGCTCGTGGTGGAGAAATCCCCCTTGCACCTGGCGCCGCAATAAACATACCTGCTTTATAACTCTCCAGGAGTTGTAGAGTCTGTTTCCACGCGTCACTAGGGACTTTAGGATATCGGAGGGCACATACTCCAGGTTTTAGTATAATAGCCTGATCACTCCATAACTTACTAAAGAAAAATGCAATCTGGTCATGAATCCCACAACATAACAAGGCCCCTGGAGCTGTTAAAAAAACAACAACAACAACAACAAAAACACCAAAACCAAACAAACAAGCAAACAAACAAACATACATAAATGTGTATCAGTCACTGAGACTCATCTACCCTACGTGGCCCCTCTCACTACATGTCCAGGTGAGAGAGAAGGGATTTTGGTGGGAACTAGAGCAATAGGGGCTGTCTGGATAGACACAACACCCCATCACTTTGGGCGTGATGTGTTAATTTTGTGTAAGAATACAGTCATATATAACAATAAGGCTACTATTAAACAAGTATGAAAAGAAAACCTAATTTTCAATAGGAAACTAGAGATTATGTCTTTGCAGGAAGAGCGTGAAAATGGACAGCGCGGTCATCATGAGGGCAATTCACTTCCCCTCTAGTAAAGCTTTTTGAAAATCCAAAAAAGCATGAGTGTTTCTTTCCACAGTAAGCATGGAGCGCCTCACTCCCAAAGCTTTTTGCACTTCAGTGAAATCTGAATTAGAAAAGATTATAGGTATAGTCTCTCCCTAGACTATTTACTGCACTTGCTTAACTGAGACCTTCATTATCTCCATCTCTGAGAACTGCTTGGGAAAGTAAGATGGTCTTGAGAGAGTAAGTTGCCATTAACAAAGCTTTTTAAATTGTCTTCTTTCTGCCAGATGTGCTAAGCATTCCTGTGCCATTTGGAGAGATGCCAGTCTTAGAGAACAACTCTAAGAGCCAGGAGCTTTATCCACGAGGATTAATTCAAGGATGCTAACAGTTGCTCTTTTGAAGACTTCACCTTTTTGCCACAGTCACTAAAAAGCAATGCCTTTAATGCTCAGTATAGCTACATGTGTGCTCCACACAAAGGTCTGCACAACTGCCCCAAGATACTGGCAGATATGTCAACCCACTCTCCTCATGGGGGGTAGGGGGGGGGTCAGCAAGGACTCCTTCGCCTCCTTTTCCCCTTTCTTATGAGGAGACAAAGACAGAAACAGGGGCGTCTCCTGCACATGCTCTCAGGTGAAAGGGAAAACTGAAGCTGAAATTAGGGAAGAAAAGACAGAGAGAAGGGGAGGAAAGCACATTCTGTTTAGTGTTGCAATGCTTGAAATACTCGCTTGGTGTCATTCCAGCTGAACAGGCAGCATCCTGTGCCCACACCCTCCGCCAGTTCTTACACAGACTTTTTGCAGCCTCCCGCCTTGCTTCAGCAGGTCCTTTGCAGCCCCACTCCAGTGAGAGGCTCTTGCTCTGTTTCTCTCCCACTCCTAACGCTAATCCTAAACCTACACCCTGGTTGTGAGTTAAGCCTCATCCAAAACCTCCAGCCCTGGCACAGGTGAACAACGCTTTGGGAGAGCAGACTGTGGCCCCTCAGGCACATTTAGATGACTTGTGGGTTGCAGGTTTTCTGCATCAAAACTGTAGTCTAAGAGATCGCAGGGGTTGTAGCCTTCTTGACAGGGCCAGGGTGGCTGGCTGCAGTGTAAGCCTTTGCCACAAACACCCCTGTCAGCTGGAGAGGCAGCATCCTTTCTGGACTTAACTGTCTCTTCAGCAAGTGTTTGGCTGGCTCAGGTTATTCCCTGGAGCCTCTCTTGGGTTTCTGAGTAGCTGGAGCAACTCATCTGTGTAATATTAATGCATTTCTTACTGCAGGATGATACCAAGAAATGCACCCTCTTGATCCCATCAGACATTGAAGAATTTTGACACTCATCTGGTAGATTTTGAAGACAAACTGAGGGACTGCCCTCTTCTATAGTGCTTGCAAGCTGGTGCTTCTGCAAAGCCAAATGTCCACAATTCAGCACTGTCCACGAGACAGTTTAAAGCCTGGAGTGTTTTTCTTTTGCAAATGACCTCTCTCCCTTATGCTCAGTGGCAGACATCCATGCTAAGCGCCAGTGGTATTGTATCCCTATTTCTTGGTCCTCAGAGCCATGTTTAATTGTGTTCCTGGATAGCAATAGGAAATAAATGAGTTCATTGCTCATGTAAGAGTCACCACTGAGGTGTGGCACTGCATGTACTGCTACCAGCAGCTACATGCCAGAGCAAATAAATCCTCTTGGCAGCAGCTACTGCACTCGTTTTCTCCCACCAAGCAAAACCTCAGCTCCTGTAAGCACTCTGGAGGAGACCAGCAGCAGCGTGTGGCCAGACGCAGAGTAAACCATCACCTCACTCTCCTCCCTTGCAGAAGTATCGGAAGCAGGAAAAATGTTTTATACAACATTGCAACACTCGGTGACTTTCTCATGGGTCTAACAAGGACTTGTGCTGGTACACAAATACAGGTCTTGAGAACTTCTAATTTCTGTAGGACAACTTCTTTTTGGAGCAGAAAGCAACTCCTTTAGGAGCAAGAGGATCCATCTATCACAGTTTCTGAAGGGGAAAAAGCATCAATACAACCATCATCTCCAAATTTCTAATATGCTCTTCTCTTTAAGACACAGACATTTCTGACCCTCAAGCTAATGAAAACCGAAGGTGGTGCTCCTATTCTCTGGAGCAAGTATACTGCATTTGTTAGCACTTCCTCTTGCCCAGTTGGCAGAGGCAAGGGGAAAGCATCAGCCCTAAGAGGAGCACTGTCTTCAGAGTGTGGCTACCCCTAGGTTGGCAGAACAGAAGCCATGTGTTCTCACTTCTGTCTGTGAAGAGCCTTTTTCAAAGGCAGAAGCCCCTGTTTCCACTCTTGCTCTAAGATGGGAGCATGGTCCAACTGCATAGTGAAAACTGTTGTCATTGCAAGCTGCCCAAGTGACTTATTTGCCTTGCCAAGTTCTTGCAGAAAACTCTGCAGTGTGAAATACCTCAGTGTTACTTCTATGCCTTGTATATTCCCACTCTCATATGAGGAAACGGTCAACAGCACATAAAAAACCTCAAACCAAAACAAAAAACCAAACCCCACTCCAAAACAGGAAAGGTGGTGTCCTTGGAGGCACGGTCACGGTTTAGGTGGCTGTTTCCTGAGTAACTGCTTAGTTGTCTTTCATCCTCTCCCTGTTTAGTTCATGCTGCTGTTCCACCAGACACCAGCTCTCCGCTCCGCATGGCACAGCTCTGCACGCAGATCAAAGCTGATTCCAGCCGATTCCTTCGGCCCATTTTTGCTTCTGTTTCGCTTGCAGCAGACGGAGCTCAGGAAAGACTGGCGACATAGTGGCCCTTTGCTCTGAGACACACCTTTACCCTTGTGGGCTCCCCAGGGCAGCTATACTCTGGCCTCAAAATCACTCTGGCCTGTGGGAAAGATCATCTATTGCCCCAGTCAGTCCAGTTTTCAGTAAAATTGTGGTGTTACTAAACCAGCCAGAGCAGGGGAGTCTCCGTCGCCCTGCCGGCAGGCAGGACGCACCGTGTTAACTTGGTGTTACTTCGAGTGAACTCACACGCTTGGAGCTGAAATTCAGCGTGCAGGTCGCTGCTCTGTGACCACAACTATCGGTGCTTGACATTGTAGGGAGAAGGAACGTGTTCCTTACACAAGCCTCATATATGACAGGAAAGTGGTGCACAGCGATGCTTACATCCTTCAAGTCATGCTTGTGGTATGTTTTTTTTTTTAAATGCTGATTGTACTACAGCTTTACTGAAAGTAGGGGAGGAGAACTTTGAACTCTAATAAATGCAGCGAACAAGGGTGAAGTTTCTCCGAAGGTTCTTTTTTAGTTCTTGTACACAAATCAGGACTTTTCCTGGGTCTCTTTCCTTTATCGGTATTGCCAAAGATGTCTCATATATGCCTCAAAATGAGATTTAAAAAAATTTCTGCATAAGAATGCAGTCACATCAAAGAATAAGATTGCCGTTGAACAATTATGACTCAGTATTCTGTGTGCATGTCTATGTGTGGAGGCTTGTGTGCCAGCAGCTGGAGTGGTGGCAGTTTGGTGATGGGTAATCACTTTCCTTTCATCAACAGTGCATGCAAATCAAATGCTTTAAGTGACTATTTCTTTACATGACCTCCAAGTACTATGCTGAGGTGGAAGAAACTGACCCAGTGTGTGTGCGTGTAGCCCTCCCCGTTTTCAAGACTTTACCCTTTTGTGGAGCAGTCAGGAAAGACCTGCATGCGTTGGGATAACAAGCTCACACTGATGGTTTAACACCAGCACACAGAGGCTGTGACCAGTGTCAGTGTTCAGGGCTCCCCAAAAGGGTGGATGTGTCCTCATCCAGGGCTGCACTTGAAGGGACTGACAAACTATGCCACCATGAAATCGACCCAATTTGGATTCAACGTCTTTTGAAGGGAAATGGGCTTGGTCAATCCTGAATGGCAGATGTGACAGTATGATATATATATATATATATATATATAAATATAACATATAATTTAATAATATTTAAAATTAGATATTTTATTGTCAGTGAAGATGCAAAAAGGTCCTCCCTTTTGTACTTGCCGCTACAAGCCTCGGGAGGCTTTGCGCTTCTGAGTGCTCTGCAGCCCCTGTGCAAAGGTCTTCACTCTCCGGGGCAAGCCTGCTGCAAGACAGGGCTGCGAGAGTCCCTTCTGCACCCTTTAGCTTCCCAGTGCAGCCCCTCGCTGGAGGAATACTGCTGTTTGGGGTGGGCACTGCCTGCCCCTGTGGAGGGAGGGCTGCCGGACAGCCAGCCAGGGCGCCCGGGTGGCTACACTGGTGCGACTGCACCATCTAGTGCTGCCTTCTGCAACTCACCGCCTGCCTGTCAGCCAAAAGGAGCCTCAACTGGTTTCTCACAAGTCGACATGGATTGCACCTCCAAGGCACGTAGAACCATACTTCCTGGTTCACAACACCCCAAAAGCATGAGAAGTTGCTGTGGCAAAGGCAGCAGCTACTTCTAGCTGCTCTCTTCCCTGTTAGGCGAGCTTTCATCCAGCCTGGAGAGCCATTAGAGAGGAAAAAGCACGACAGCACAAGCTTGCATCCCTGATGAACATGCACAAAATGCACGTGAAACACTAAGCTGCTTCAGTTGGCTTTGAAGGGAAAATGCAGATTCAGTTCTAGGTTGCTAGATGTATTCCATGCCAGTCTGAATCGTCAGGAAATGATAACGCAACAGCAGCATTAAGGCCCAGACCCGCAGCGGGTGCTCGCTCGGCGCCTGCTCAGGTGCTGCCCTTTGGCACGAGGGCTAACACAGTGGCAGTGCAAGCAGTGGCAGCAGTTACTGACAGCTGTGCAACGACCATGCTGAACTCTGCATCTTGGCACACGTGATCTGTTCTAAAGCAAGGATGCGCAGACAGCATGGCAGCAAGGCTGTACTGCAGAGGAAGTGTGTTTTATGGTTTTGGCTGAATTTCATTAAAATATATCCTTTTTAATGGCAGGCTGGATAGAAGCCCATATTTAAGGACAGTGAGTTTCTCTTAACTTCTAGAGATGATCGTGCATCTGGCAAATACACATTGAGGTGTGACGCAAAAGACTGCTGCTTCTTTCTGCATTTTGTTCTGGTTTTGGTATGAGTGGGATTTCGTTATCCAGTGACAACAACAGGCATTTTTAGAAACAAAAAATGAAAAAAAAAAAACCCAAGAAATGGATACATAGTGCCTCAGGTAGAAAAACAGCTGGGCTTTTTAAACCGATAGCCTTTATCACCACTGGTAGTGCATCACTTAGGTTTCATTACAAAGGTATGCCGCTGTAACTAACTGTCATATTTGCAGTGTTGAAGTAGGAATGTTAAATGAAATTTATTTTAAGTAGCCTAAAAATACTCCTAATGATTCAGTAGCTATGAAGCATCTTGCCACATGGAAACATTTGTTGACTTTCAGGACACAATAAATAAGAGTCAATGACAGATCTCCAAAATGAACTCTCCCTCAGTTGTGTTTACTTTTTAAGATTAAAAGGTGTGGAAATACAATCAAGGAAAAATACTTCAACTCAGTTAAGAATGAATCAATTTGGTCTTCAATTGCTTCGGCCTAAGATAACTAAAGAACTCTATTACTCTCCAAAAAGGCAAAGGCAAAGTACTTCAAAAAGGCAATCCTGCTGTTAAACAGATTGGGAAAAACCATTGCAAGGGATTGTGATGCTATAGGGCACCTCAGAGCCTGCTCTTGTCTGACCAGGTTTCCTTTAATTCATGTAAAAAGTTTTTGTAACGTCAAACATATTATTTAAAGTGAACAAAGAAATCTGCTCTTTTTTTTCATTATGACTGACTTACCTTTTGTGACTGAAGTCATTATTTTATGGGATTTGGAGCTGAAGAGCCAGAAAGCAGATTTTCTAAACATCAAGGCAGCAACTTCAGGCCTGCAGTGTAAACAGGAGCACGGTTTAAACTATTCGTCCCCATCCCTGGATGTGTTTAAGAAAAGGGTGGATGAACTACTTAGGGATATAGTTTAATGGGAGATTAGGGACCGTTGGACTGGATGATCTCTAAGGTCTTTTCCAACCTAGAAAATCTATGAAATCTATGAAATGTTTGTAACACTAGTCTAATCTTCTAATAACTTCTCCCCCAGAAGCAGCAGAATGATTATCAGGCTGGTGACCAAGACATTTGATACAAAGTTGACAAAAAATATTCATTGATTGCAGAGGACTGCGATCTTCACTTTCAGAAGTGATAATCATCTGTTCTTTCTATTGAGCAGGTAAGATTTGGTGTTTGGTACTTCTGAAGTCAAGGCAGAGGGGTCTTGTCAAGTGACTTGCCTGGGAAATTAACTACGAAGTCACTCCTTCAGAAATATTCTGGGAGTGAAGGTCCAGCCCACAGCCTTGATTGACGGCAGATTTTCAGTGATTATTCAGTAGTTCCCGCAAAGCTTTTCTCTTTCATTTGGTAGCAAATTCACAACTTCAGCAGGTGAGCAGACTGAATGAGTAATGAGCAACTCGGTCAAGAATTTCAGTCAAAAGTTTAAAGATAAAGTCTGAAGTTATCTCTGACTGTAATAATAATTCAGATGGGATTTAACAGAGCAGCTTGAAAAAAAACCAACAAACTATAGTTGTGCTGTAATTACCCATATTCTTGATGCAGCTCTTAATAACCAGAATATACTGTTGCTAATTCATTGCAGAGGAACAAAACTGCTCAAGCAGTGAGAGGCAATGACTTAAACATCACTATAGAGCATCAGACAAAAAAGGGTATTTAAAATAAACCATTATGATAGCTGAACACGTATAAAAATAATCTCTTTATTGTGATTTTTTTTCTCTTTACCTGACAGTGTTATTTCTTAAGAATAAATATTAACAGATGAAAGCATCTCTGCTGAGCCTGCAATTTCACGTTTCTTGCAGCAGCAGTGCTATCACAACCAACTTCTTCCCCAGCTGCTTGTTTCCGGCCCTACACTGCCCCTCCTTTCCGGGCAGTACACTGGTTCTCCAGGGCACACTGCCCACCAGCTGAGGGACCTGCCCAAGTGGGAGTCACCACTTCCCAGCTTCTTCACCTGGGATGTTGCCAGCAGCAACACTGGCTTCAGTAAGCCTCCTCCCTGCTCCTTAATGGCCTTGCACAATCCATGAGTTGTTTGAAGCCCTATGCAGAGCTAAAATAGGGAACAGATTTGACAGAAAAATAGCATTTTAAAAGACTGGTTGTTTTTCAATTGTATCACATTGAGCACATTCAACATGTAACTGAGCAAACGTTCTCCAAAGAGCAGAGAAGGAGAGGTGAGAGCAGGAAGACGGTAAGGACCTGGGGCTGCTGAATGTCTCACAAAAAATGGTGTGGCCACATGTACCCTTCTGATACAACCAGCCACCAGCTCAGAGTTGAGCTAAACTGTTGTACTCTGCAATGGAGCAGAGCTGGAGGTCTGGAAAAAAAGAGCATCTGACTAAGCAGTAACTAGTAGCTGAGGTGGCAGCACCTTTAGCAGCTGTAGTCATTTTGGAAATGTACTTGTGACTATCCCCTAAACCACAGCTACCTCAAAAGCCAACCTTACGCTGAATTAGGAAAGATGTATTCTTTTTTTTTCCCTGTTCAAAGAGCATTTCAGACTAAGCAAGATGAAATAAAAAACACATTTAAAGAAATGACATTGGTAAATGAATATCCTAAAAGTTTTAAAATGGGCAACACTAAAATAATTCTGTAAGATGTTACTTTTTTTTTAACCTCAAAAACACTTTTATACTTAGAAGTAAAATCAATTGATTTTAGATCTATTACTCTAATATAAGAGAGATAACAAACTCAACACCACTTACAATAACCTTTACAATAATTGCCATGTTATAATGAACTGGAGAAAATGAATACGTAACGATCCTTTGTGCTAAGTCCACTGTTTTAAGCTTTAGTAACCTATTTGTTCATCTGTATGATGGAGGTCTGACACATGGAATACATTGCTTGGCTTTTAAAACGATTCAGTAAGAGCTCTTTCTGGAAGATGGAAAACGAAAACCTTTCACCTTCAACTCAGTAAAATCATATCCCATTTAATTCAGTTTTATTCAATGAAATGATGTATAAAAACTTACAAATCTGAGAACTTAACTATACACAAAAAGATGATATTCAGTTTAAACGTATATACAGAGAAGAGCTGTGGTTTGTGACTTGCCCTCTCCCGCCCCTCCCCCCAAAACACACACTGTCTCCATTCAGGATGGGGCACTTATTCTGTCCCTTTACGTCTTCTGTTGGCCCAGTAATTGCTCAGTGGGTTTCACTGCTGCTGTCAGTTTAGGTTTTTTAGGCTACCAGCAAAAAGTCTGGGCATCTATATAAAATAATAAGAATCAGCAACTTGATTTTTAACACAAAGATGCAGTGCTACCATCGGTAACTAAAACTACAGAATTCACCCTTTCAGTTTTTACAGACCTTGTCTTGGCTTTGAAAATAACAGGACTCTCAGAGCACGATTTGCCTGTCAGCACTACAGATTCACTTTAAAACAACCACCATCCCCTGTTGCTAGAGCGTCTCTGCACCACTTTTTCTTCCTCTTAATCCATGCTAGTTAGACCAAATGGAACCACAGACACTCCTTGCCGAGTAAGGCAATAAAGCTTTTCACCTTTCATCCGGAATGACTCAAACCTATGGCGAACAACACGTGCGTGTGCTGCACTAATGGTGGTGCAGTGCTTGCCCATACGTCACTTCTCTAGTTTCCTTTGTAGCTTGGGTGACACCACTTAACTATTAGCTTCTCTTCAACAGGCCAATAAAAATGCACACCGTTCAGAACGTTTTAAATTTGATTAAAAATAACCTGTGCAATGACTAGTTTTGTCAAATGACTAAAAGACTTCCCGGGCTGAATCTGAGAGTAGACGGCAGTTACTTAAAAAGGATGTGTGCATTTATTTACCTGTACCAAATATACACACAAACACTTTCTATATATAAATCTTTATACATATACAGTTTTTTATATATATATATAAAGATTGCCATCACATTATTATTACAGCTACTTCAGTCAAATTTTGACTAAGTAACTACTTCGCTTGACTCAATGATGCTATCCGAAACAGATACCCAAAGGCATACTTGAAAGAACACATAAGGCTAAAAGAAACCCGACACCCTCAGCTCTTTCTAACTCAATGAACAGGGATTTTTGCATTCATTGAGCAAATTCTGAGGGTTTTAAGTTATAACCTTAATCAACTTGCATGTGGACTCCTAAAAAGCATGGTGTTTAATTTGCCAGATCTTCTCAAAATGCCTTTTACCAGGGAAACTAATATATATATAGATATATATATTTTCTTTGCTTACCAAACTGATACTCTGTTTCTCAGTACACTCATCATTGTATCTAAATACACTTTTAAGCAATCTAAATTTTGTTTAAAATCTATTAAATTTGGATTAACTAATACTATCAACATAGCTAGCTGGATTATTTTTTTCACACGTTCCTTTGTATTAAAATCAATTATGTTGTGGTTTGATGCAAGAGCTTTTTGTTTGTTTTGGTGGGAGAGGCAAAGTCCAATTTCCTAATGTGCCAGTACAGTTCTGGTGGCTGAAGACAAAGGGTGGGAAAGAGGCTGGTGGAAAAGATGGCAGGGTAAGTGAGGTAAGAGGTGGGAGGAGGAAAAAAATTGATTTAATAAAAAAATGAGTAAAGAAACTTTAAAAAATTGATATAGTTTTCACATTCAGTCTAACAACACTGCTTCCTGCTCCTTTTTGATGGAGGCTAACACTGCGTTATCAGTCTCTGTGGCTTCTGCATCCCCACCACCTAGCAGAATGGAGCGATCTTCTTCTAGTGTAAAGACAGAGTTTTGATTTTGGCACGAATGTTTGACTACTTCATTGGGAGTTGAAAATGTTTTGTCACACAAGTTACATTTGTAGGGCTTGTTGGTCTGTACTAGCATGTTGTCCATTTGACTGCCTTCCTCAAAAGTACAGAGTTCCAGAGTCTGTTTGTCCACCATCGTGTACGTGTCCATGCTCTGGTTTAGGCACACGTGTCTGGCAGCCTGGTTAGCCCTACAAAAGCTTTTGTCACAAGTGCTGCATTGAAGGGCTTGCCCGTGTGTATGTACATGTGCTCCCTCCAGTGGCTTTTCTGAATAAATTTGCGACCACAGATGGAACACTCGTATTTCCGTCTTTTGACTTCCCTCTCTTGATCTGCCTGCTCCAAGTTGTCTATGTCTGCAATATCGGAGGGGGGCGGCGTCTCTGACTGCTGCTGCCCATCAATTATTGGGGAGTCTGAGATCTGCTGCAGCTCGCTGTCACTAATCATCCCAGCTTCAGGCACTTCCACGGCATCTTTATCAGCTGTGTTGTTACAGAGAGACAAAGAAATATTACTTTCTCCCTGCTGGCTAGACGTGAAGGGAACGCCCGTGTGGATCTGCAGGTGCTCACGCAAACTGCTTCGCAAATTGAACCGGCGACCGCAGAGGTGGCAGGCATAGTATTTTGGGAAGCTGCCGTTCCTTTTCATAATGCTTGGCTTGACGTGTGCTATTGTGAGTGAGGCAGGCTGTTCATCTGAAGAAGATGCCTCCATGTTGGCCTCTTCTCCAGCAGGCGAATTATTACCAGCAGCAGATACCAATTCTGGAGACAAAGAAGATGGCAATGGGTCAGAAGAGGACATATTTGTCCGGGTCACTTGTGGCAGAGTGGTAGCTAACTGCGAGAGCTGTGAGCCTTCAGAAACCTGCTCCTGGTTCATCCGTGATGTCTGAGGCCTTGGTTCTCGCCCGAGTTTGTCAGTCGCTGATGTAACCTTAGTGGGATGTCTTATCTGGTGATCTGCTATCTGAATGCCATATAATGAAGATGCTAATGGAAAAACTTGATCCGGGTGAGAAAAAGTTCCCTGACTTGCAAGGCTGGCCTCTTGAATTAGTGGATATGCATGCAGAAACTTTATTCCCTGTTCTAGTCGAACTGGGTCAATGAGCTGCGGTGCCATCTTCCCAGTGTACATCAAATGCAAGAGATAACTGAAGATATCTGGCTGTATGTCAGTCGCTTTCAAACGGACGCATTCACTGAAAGGCGAAACAAAACGATCAATAAGAGATAAGAAAAATCTTTTTTTACCAGATCTAGGTTATTCAAGCATTGCTAAAAATCAGAGGCATCTACTTAAATTCAAAGGACAGACTCTGCAACAAACATAGAGAAACACTTTTAGCGTAAAAGAGCTAATCTTATTAGCCACTCGGAAGATGACTTTCTTCCCCTCAGGAAAGTAACTGGCTTGAAAGACAAAGCTGTCCCATAGCAATCTACACTTTTCTAAATTGCTGTTATGTTATAGATTTGTTGTCACATATTAATATATTTCATAAATTGCAAAGATATTGTTCCCCTTTTTTTGGTTGGATTCAAACTCATCTGCAGCTAAATTAAAACCTGCTAGCACTGGAGTCTAATCCACAATCCCTTAAACTTTTCTCATTACTTAGCCCTGAAAACACCTAAAATTCACCTGGCACTTGCCTGTTTGGCTTCTATGGCTTACTACTACTCACAGCTACAGTTCTGCCAATGTGTAGTATCACCTCGTCTCAACTGCATTACAATCCAGAAACCATGCAGGACAGGGTGTGAATCCCCTGAGGATCTGATGCAACAGGTGTAGCCTGGGCACCTCTAACCCGTGGAGGCCAGGCTCCTTAGAAAGCAAAGCAGAACAGTAGCTTCTTTCCTTGAATAGGGAGGAAGAAACGGTAGCACCAGCAGTACTCCTGGTCAGCCTAACAGTCCCTTGGTTAGAGTGCTGAAGAGAGCGAGACGCTTGGGCTATGATGCCCTCTTCAGCCTAACAGGACTGAAACCCACACCATCCTCCAGCTGAGAGCATGTCCTATGCATCAGCCTTGAGGATACCCTGGACTGAAATACCCACTGCTCCTGTGGTTGAAGCTGCATCTCTGTGCAGAAAGAGAGGCAAGGTTCACAGAAGAAGAAAGAAAATCAGGAACATCTTGGATAAGCCAGTTAGCTGACAGGAGAGGATCTGGGATTCTAAAAGTTTTTCGGAGTTATTTGTAGCTCTTGTATTAAACAAACATTAGATAGACAGAAATCCAGAAACGGACATGACTTCGCCCTGCGGTCTGAATGTTCTAACCACAGCAGGCTACCAAGCTGAGGAGGAAATTATAGCCAATTCTTCCATTTCTTGAAGTGCACCCTTCCTGAGCTCTCTCTCTGACTGCTTTTGAATTCTGATATATTAGTCAAAAGTAAACTTCGCAATGCTGTCTTCCAGAGGTGACTGTGCTCTTGATGGAGCATCAAGACGGATAAATCTGCCTGCAGTCCTGTCTCAGAAGTGCAAATGCACATCCTTGATGTTTACTTTTGGCTAAGAACTCTTAGCCAAAGAGTTAAGAGTTTCACTCACTTAACATAAACTTTTTGAGATAGTTCAAATAATTAGGAAAAAGAAAAGACAAAAAAAAAAATCTTTAAAACAGTCTTATGCTTTCGTTATCTTTTCAATGCCCTCCAAGTAAGGCTGCCCGCAAAAAAAAAAGAAAAAAAAAGGAAGAAACGCAAACCCCCTTGTTTTCCACCTCTATGTAGTACTTATTATTTAACTGACTTTGGCAAACTGTAAAAAAGAGTGAAACATATTAACCTCTTTTATAAGTCTATTTCTCAAAGTCTCCTAGCAAACAGCAATATTGGGTTGTATATAGTGTTATAGAAATGTCAAGAACAGTGCCAAGACAGAGGTGAGGATAGTGAGTGGGAGAAGGAAAGTGCAAGAGCGAAGACAGGATCCTTTAAATATTCAATTCTAGGAATTCTATGGTTTTTTAAGGATACAGAACTTATAACATTCGTGTTAATGAATCACAGTTTAACACATTTCAAAGTGAGATTCTAGTTTGCAGATAAGATTAGATTTCATATTCCTTATGTCATAGCAAGGAGAAAAAAAAAAACATTTTCAAGTTTCAAAATGCTGCTAGACATCCTTAGCTTAGCTAACTGAACAACATTTAAACAGTGAACCTTTTTATAGTTACCTGGTCTGATGAACAAACAACATCTTGAAGTAGTTGGAGAACGAAGCGAGGACCGATTTGTGTGCCTTGAAGTAGACATCACCAATGGCAACTGTGCAGTCACACAGGAAACCGAACTCTCTCTGAGCATTTAGTTGCTGCAGCAGAATAAGTCCATGGTTGGCCAAATCCATTTTTTTACACTCTGAAAAGCAAATGACTTCCATGTAAAACTTAACAGTGTATGTACAGATGCAACAGTAGATGTCTCTTAACAGACGTTTTCCTCTAATATCCATGTATCATGCTTTACTAACACCTCTTAATCCCAAGCCACTGTACAAACGATACCTTACACATAGGCAAGGATCTCTGATTCACGATGGACAATGCGATTCACAAAGGTGCAAGTGATTTGCGGAGGCTTAAAGAGCAAAGCTGGGCCAGGACTAAAGAGTTCTGAAAAAGCTGGGGGGGGAACTTGGACACAGGAACATGTACAGCGAAAGGAGAGGAAGAAATATTAGTAAGTAGCAAAACCATCTATTTGTAATGGGAAGAACGAAGTATTTTGGCTACCTCTCATCTGTTCAAGCAGGAAAAATAAATCTCCCTTCTGGTATCAGTCACCCTCACCCAAATGGGTGGGAGACACAAGGGCAGAACCCAATAAAAGACAAGTTAGATAACTTTTACATATAAGATATGTAGAGATACTGAAAATCCAGGTTAAAAGTATGTGTCCATCCAGCTGAATCCAAACCCAACATTAAAATAAGCAAGCATTTCTGGTGGTTATGCCCTTTCCTGGGAAATACCAGATACAGACCTGAGTCTTCCCAGGCTGAAACAATTCATTCATTCAAGGTACTGGCAAGCCTTCTGGACTGTCAGGACAGGAGGGGCCAACCTTTTCACTCAACAACAGTTTGTTTATTGAGATCAGCTACAACAGCATTTTCTAAGTAGCCTGTGTGCTGGAGTGCCTTACAGATTTTGCCTAGCAAATCAAGAAACCCAAGGGATGAGAGGTGCGATTCCGTCCATCGCTCGCCGTTGGTGCAAGGTGGGATAACTAACGGTGAAACGTGGCACCAACCTGAGCCCCGCTAAACCGGGGCTTCCGCAGCCTCTGCCTCCCCATCCCTGTACTTCCTTGCACCAGCTGCTGAAGGCTGCCCTCAAAGAACGACCTAAGAGCTATAAACTTTTTCTCAAGGATTTGGAGGCAGCCTGAGAAGCAAGAGTTGACAACTTTGGGAAAAAAATAGCCAGGGAAACACATTTGGCCAGTTGCATACAGCTGGATGGATGAATATATGGCTAGCAAGATCAACAAGTGGATGTAAGCTTAACCAAAACAAATAGAGCTCTGGGCAGAAAACCTGAAAGTATGAAGTAATGTAGGTGTCTATGTGGCCACGTAAAATGGCCAGAGAAGTCAACAAGATGTTATGCCCAGAACAGTGCAGATGCTCTATGAACAGAAAAGAAAGAGAAAGTGAAACCAGGAGAAGTGGATCAAAAGTGATAGGTTTATAAAAAGTCTCTGTTTTTTCCCCTCTAAATTTAATAGGAATTTACGCAAATTTTAGGTAAACTATAAATAGCTTGCTTCTTCTATACAGTAAGAGTGCAGCTTTTTGGGAAAGAGAACAAAAGTGTATTCCACACATGCCAAAATGTTTAGTCATTGGAGAAACAAGTATTTCTACTTGCTGGAGAGTGAAGAATGCCCATAGCCAGGCTGACCAAAGGCATTTCTTTGCATTCACATGAGATCAGAACTTGTTTGAGTCAGGGGTGTACGGGCAAAGAAAGAAACACAATTTAATATCCAGTCGATTATTTTCTTACAGTTAATAAGAGGAAAAAAAAAAAGGTTCTAACTCTCTTCAGGTCCACCCTCTCCTCCCTAAATTACTGTTTGGATAATTATGTTTGCACAAACAATATGCTAAAATCCTCTCCCTCTCTCCAAAAGAGAGAATACTGGCTGCCAGCAGTAACAAAAATCATGTTCATCTTTATTAATCCTGCAAGATGCTCCATGCAGGTAGACTTTGTGATGTTACGGAAACATGCTAGTGGTTTTTTTTTTTCTTTTATGGCTTTAATTTAATTATTCTGTGCGCTATATTTTCTAATTCATCAGTGTTGACTCTGTTTTGTACTTGGACAGCAAAGCTTGTCAGGTGGAGCAAACCATAGGTGTGAGGGAACTCCAGGCCAGAACGGCATCCTTTCGTGTTATCATCATCCTGAACTTGTTTAGCTTCTAGTTTCACCCTTATCCAAACAGCGGTCACTGTGGCAGTTGAAGCTCTTCGCCTTCACCAGAGACCTGAATCAATCTTTGCGCATGACACGGTGTTTGCACACGTGTGCACCACTATGTTTTTGTGTAAGTTTACAAGATATTTAAAGGCTCTGAACGGAAAGCACTAGAAGAATTACGCTTCGAGGAAATCATACGGCAGAGGAAAAGAGCACGGGAAGTGCTTTGTCTCTTTTATAGCTCGTGCAGTACGCTGTGGGTACGCGCACGTCCAGGCGTTTTACCCTTAGCTAAATAAAACGCTGTGATGAACACCAGCAAGACCGCGTTTTAGCGCCGACTGATCCAGCGGCCGTGTGAAGCACTTCCCGCGCCCCGACAGCCCGCCGGGACAGCCCTGCCATTGCGCGGCCGGCAGGCTGGCCCGGCGCGGCATTACCACAGCTTTTGACATCATTACCCGATTTGCTCAGCGGCGGGTGAAAAACCACGCGAGGCCGGGTCCTTTCGGAAAACGTACGTTTATTTCAGAGACCCGAACGGCAAAGCCGGCTGGCACGAGTCAAGGATGAGGCCAAGAAAGAGCCGGTACCGCACCACGCGGGAGGAGACAGAGGCCGAGAAGGAAAACGCCGGGAGCGATGAGGAGCGGAGCGGAGCGCTCGTTCGGGCAGGGGCAGCCGGCTGTGCGGGCCGGAAACAGCTGCTCGGCCCCGCTCAAGCACAGCCCGGCGCTTCCCGGTCCGTCCGCACGCGCCGCAGCGGACACCGAGACTCCCAACGAGCCCTCGGCGCTCCTTCCGCGTCAGCGGCGGAGGGCACCGGCACCGGCCGCCCGCACGCGCGCCCCACCGCCTGGCAGTCCTCGCGCCTGCCGGAGACACGCACTGAGGCCCGGCCCCGCCCGCCACAACGGGACCGCGCGCGCGCGCCGGCAGCGGGGGGAAGGAGGGAGGGGAGGGAAGGAAAGGGCGCGCGCCGCCCGATCGCTCCCGCCGCCTGCCGGCGCCGTAGCGCGCGGCGGGGTTCCGCTCGCGGCGGCGGGGCGTGGCCTGCCGCCCGCCCTCTCCCCCGCTCCCCTCCTCCCCGGAGTCACGCTCGGCCTCTGTGGCACAGGTGGCGGCGCCCTCCCATTGGCCGCCGGGGCGGAAGGCCGGGTAGCCGCGCGCCGCTCTCACTGGCTGCGCCCCGCCCCTCCTCCCCCTCTCTCCGCCCGCCTCCCCCCCAGCCCCCCCCCCCCCGCGCACGCCACGCGCGCACGGACGGACGGAGACGGCGCGAGACGCAGCGCGAGCGGAGCCGCCAGGGCGCGCGAGACGGGAACCGCCGCTGCTGCCGCCGCCGCCAGGGCCGCCCAGCCTGCCGAGGAGAGACAGGCGGGGCCGCCCCCTCCCGCGCCGCGCGGCGCCCTCCTCCCCCGCCCTTCCCTGCGCCGGATGCCGCCGGAGGGGGGGGCCGCCCCGCTGCGGGCGGGCGGGAGGGCGGGCGCGCGGGCCCCAACCGGCCGAGCCGAGCTCGGCGCCGGGCGACACCGGCCCCCCCCCGCCCCCTCCCTCTCCCCCTCCGCCCCCTCCCTCCCCCGGCGCGGCCCACCCACCCCGGCGCGGCCTTCCCCTCCCCTCGGCGCGGGCCCATCCCCCCTCTTCCCCCCCGGGCTGTGTCCCGGATGGAGCCGCCCGGCCCGGCCCGGCCCGGCGGGGGTTTGTCAGGAGGCCAGGCAGCCCCAGCGGCGCCAGGCGCGGCCCTCCTCCTCGCCCCCTTCGGCCCGCCGCGGCGCGGCCGGACCCCGCGGCCGGGCGCCTCTCGCACACAATGAGGAGGTAGGGCCAAGCAGGCCCCGCCGCGCCCCCGCGGCCGCCCGCCCGCGGCCGCCGCCGCCGCTTTAGTCCGGGCCGCGACCGGTGCGGCGGGGCCGGGCGCACGTGCGGGCGGCGCCGGGATCCCCCGCGGGGCGCGGCGCGACCGGTGCTCACCTGGGGGGCGCGGGCCGCCGAGGCGCCTGGTGCCGCGCGGGCCGCCGCCGTCTCCGCGCCCAGCAGCAGCAGCAACAACGGAGTCAGCGCGGCGGCGGCGGCGGCGGCTTTTCCTGTCCGGTTACGTTAGGGTCACATGACCGAGAGCGGAGCACAGAGGCTGCAGCGAGGAGCCCCCGCCGGGGGGGGAGGGGAGGCGGCGAGCGCTGTGGCGGCAGCAGCAGCAGCAGCAGGAGCCACCCAGCCCCCGCCCGCCCCTCCCTCCCTCCCCGCCTGCCGCGCGCAGCGCGGGCCGCACCGGCGGGACCGGGAGCGGGACCGGCCCCGCCGCCGCCGCCCCCCTCCCGGGTGACCCCCGGCCGAAAACGCCCGGCCTCGGCGGAGCGGGGCGCCGGTCCTGCGGCGGGCGCGCTGCCCCTTTAAAACTCCCGGGGGGTGGGGGCCAGTGCAGCCCCTATCACCCGGCCCCGCTCGCCGCCGGGCGGGGGTAGCTCCGTCGCTGCCAGCACCCCTCTGCCGCCTGGGCTGTGGAATAACGGGCCCGGCTGAGCCGAGCCGTGCCGGGACGCTGCCGGTTTTCCGGCGGGTCCGGCTCGGGGCCGCGGTAGCGTGCGGGGACGGGACGGGGCGGCGCTGCGCTCCGCTCGCCGCCGCCTTCCCGGCGCCCTCCCGGCCTCACCGCGGCGGCAGAGGCGGCGCGACCGGTGCAGCCGAGGGCGCCCGGCCTCGGCACCGGATGGCTCCTGCCGGGTGGTGCTTGGCGACCGAACGAGGCTCGGGGCGGCGGGCGTGGGGTGTCCTCGGGTTCCCCCCGCTCTCCCGGGGAGAAGTGGCGGGCGCAGGTGCGTCCGTCCGCTTCCCGCCGAGTGACCGGGGACCCGAGGATGGGGGAACCGGCGGCTGTGGGAGCGGAGCGGGGGCTGGGACGCGGTGTCCCGGGGCACTCGGACAGGAACTTTTTGAGAGGGTATCCGCGTCTGCGTCCCCCTGGCTGCTCTCCAGGTGTCATTTATAGTAAGGTCTTCGGGCGGTGCTCTGGCGAGGGGAGGCTGCGAGGTCCGACCCTGTCGGCGTCGGGGTTTGCGAGGCCGGTCTTGGTGAAACTGTTGTGTGGTTGAACTGTCAGGTGGGAGGTTACAAGTTCGCTTGTCAAAAAGGGTGATTCAGAGTACGAACGCGGAGAGCTTGGGTTGGCTTTTTGTCTGTTTAGGCGAACAGGTTATTTGAACTGGGTATTTTTAACTCGGCTTTTTAAGGGCAGGGCATAGCAGTCCTCTGTAAAAATCAAATCTACCACTTTGCGCAAGTGCAGATTTGGTTGCAGTGGAGTACGGAGGGAAGGCGGCTGTAGTCAGGCCTCCTTTTATCCAAAGCTAAGGCGTGCTGTAGAATTCATGGGTGCTTATAAAGCTGCACAATTAAATACACCATCAGACATTGCGATACATGAAAAAAGTTGTCGGTCTTGCAAAAGTTAACAACTCAGAGTTGTTGTTGCGGAGCAGGGAGGCTGTCTTTGGTGAGAGGCTGGGAAGTCCCTGAACAAATGGAAGGGTGAGCCCTGCATCAGGCTCGAGAGTGATTTCTCTGAGGCAGAGAATTGGTCTGGGCACAGTCTGGATCTGCACCTTGTTGTATGGTGACATCTGCTAACTGGAGCAGCAGCACAGACAAAACCATTTTCGGAGAGAAACTTTGTTGTTGAAAACCTCATAGGAAGGTATTTGGCCAGCAGTAGTTAAAGACGGTTCCTTTGCACCTCTTGCCTCAGGGACCTGCTCCTGCTATCGTTTAGGTCCGGATTCTGATTGCCTTTTCTAAGGTACTTATCTAAGCAAGCTTGTAGGGGGCTAGCTGTAGCTAGGATGATGTTTCCACACGTTAAATAAGATGTGCTAAGGAAAAAAGGTCCTAACTCTTTTAATTTGGTGTCTTGACAGCAAGTGTGCTGAGAGAGGGAGGAGTCATCTTGTATCTTGTCTGGTTTGTAGATCAACAGATGATTGCAGTCGTCCCAGGCTATTGTTATTTTTACAGGATCTAAATTGATCAACTACTAGACCAGTCTTACCTGAGTCTGACTCTGCTGTCTCCCACTGAAGTTAATGGAAGTGTTGTAGACACAGCTTGAGCCTGTTTATTAATTTATTTATCTATGTTAAGTTGCACTTGAAAACTAACTAGTTAAGTCCTAAAAAAACCCAACAACCTCAAAACCCAACAACTTAATTTTGATTTTAGTGAGGCTGAAAGCTGATAGTCTGTTTGCTGCTGTTGCAGTATTTTGAGTAAAGTAGCTGAACAGAACTGCATCTTTGGGACCTGCATCGACTACCTGTGATGTGCTGAACAACAAGGATACTTCACTGTTTTTAACAGCTGAGTTCTGCTGTGTGAGCGCATGGCAAACGTTTATTGAGTGTATTTAACCAGTCCACTTGCAAATTTTTTTTTAATCTGTACATTTCACTTGCGTTTCAGTTCTGCAAACAAAGTAGAGAGAGTAGATGGATGTTTGAACTTAAGTCGCTTAGTAGGGGGTGATTTGTCTCATTCTCGTGGAAGATGGTGAAAGTGATAGAATTTTTAATTAAATTGAGTGAGCTACTTAGGAAAACTGATGTGTTTCTGGCAGATATCTGTCAGGCTTTGTGGCCTGTTTTTTCTCTTCTATATTACATTTGAGTACTTCTGTGTCGGCATTCCTGTGGGATTCTCCTCTGTGCTATCTCTGAAACTTGAGAAAAATTAACTTAGTTATGTTTTTTTTTATTAATAGCTCATAATTTAGCTTTAAAGCACTTTTGTTTAGACCGCAATACTTTAATCCAGCAATAATGCAGTTCTTAATTTAGAAGTATCTCATCTGATTCAAGGTCCGTTGAAATCTGTAGAAAGGTTTCTGTGTTGAGTTTAATGCAGCTGAACTTCACACCTTTGACACTTACACCTGAGACATGTCATCAATGTCACAGGGAGCGATAAGCAGTTCATCTGTTGCATTTTGGATACCTGGCTGAAGATGTGAATCTAAAATTTTACTTCCATCTCATCTTTCGAGGTTTTTTTGTTTTGTTTTGTTTTAACATAGTTACAATCTATGCAACTGAAATTGTAATTAAAATTTATCCTTGTCTCGTTAGCTTGTATTATTGTTTTAGTTTTTATATGCTGTTTTCTTTTTTTTTTCCCTAGTTTCTTGAGGTACTTTAAGTGTCCTTTCCTAGTTTTCTGACTTCTTGAAAGGACTGTTCAGACTGATTCAGATGCTGCTACACACCTGAGAGCACTCTTAGTTATGTTGCTGTTGATGATAGGATCAGTCCCTAGGTTTTTGGTTTTGCTTTGGTCTGCACGTACTCAGATTAAAGGCAGAATTTTGTCTGGTAAGATCATATTTTGCATTGTAAATGAGCATACTGCTGATGATTTAAGTGTTAATAGGATGATGAAGGTGTATGCTAATCTGAGTAAAATTCACTTGAGCAGTGGAAGGAACTTGATCCAGACAGACCCAAGTCCTGTTAGCGTGTCTTTTTGGTGGTGTTCCATTGAAATCTGGAATGGAATAGGAGATTTTTATCATTATAGTCAAAACCTTAACAGCTCTAGTGATGTTAATCAGGCTCAAACTGCTAAGATTTTCAGTGAGTCTTTGAACTTCTCAGCGTTTTTGAAAAATCAGAGAGCAGAGTCCCTGTTCTGAAGAGCTTTTTGCTCTCTGTGGTACTGCTGACCGGCTCCCGCAGGACTGCTGCTGGCTCTGCCGAAGCCGTGGGGAGCAGGAACCCTTCCCTGAATGTGTGGCGCACCGCTTCCGCACTGGTACTACTGTAGTAAAACATGAGTTTATATCGACGCTGTAAATCCATTTTATTAGCACAGCTGCCATTTCTAACACTTCCACTTCTGATTTATGTTGGTGAGAAGGCTCGGTGGGAACCACGACAGCTGCAGCAGCTTCTCGCTAGATGAGTAAATATCGCACCTCACAAAGTCTCCAACCTTTTCATACAGGGATACCCTCCTCCCTGTTAGAATTTTTCACGCACTCGGTCCAAATCTCACTTGTCTTTCACACAGTGCTGGAAGCACGAAGGACATAAAAGTGATCCTCATGAAAAACCCTGACGTACCCTGGGTACGGTGGCCGTTGTGGAACGGCTCTGCTTTTTCTCGCCTTGGCTTCTTTGGCGTGGGGAGGCTCTTGGGGTACATGCGTGACAGGTGAGTGGTCAAGCAGATGTGAGCTTTCACGTTTTAGTTGTGAGTCGGTCTGGCTGTCCTGGAGGTGAAGGAGTACTATGGTGTGTAAGCCACTTTTGTGTATGCCATAGAAGGTGAAAAAATGAAGAAATAGCTCTTTGTCATTCTGTAGGCTAAGCTGTTTTTCTGGTATCAATATGTTAACTAGGAATTGTTTCTACACCTAGTGAACAAAGCTTTATCAACAGCTAGTGAATAGCTGCAATTTAGACCAGGGGGAAAAAAAAAATATATAAACCTTTTGCTAGTACAATGTCTGTCACCTAAGGAAATGATATGGATAGAATTTTTGTTAGGAGTCTCAGCTCCATCAGGAGTTGTTGGTGTAACTGAACTGACACAGCTTCCGCAGTGTAGATTAGCCGTCTACTTTCTGGCTTTGCTTTAGTCCTAGATTAGCCTGTTACATGGCCCCTGCCCGCTTTTAACTGGAAAAGTTCAAATGTGACTATGCATTCTTGGCTGGAGTGACATTTTTAGTGGAGCATGACTATAAAGTTACAGTAAGTTATGTACTTGCATGTTTTATTTTCTTTAGAAAAAAGGATTCAAACTGCAACTGTAGTGAGTGCATGTTTAAAGCACATGCATCCGAGGTATTCGGTAAAGCAGAATGCTCCAAGTGATGAATAGCGTTGATGCTGGGTTCACGTTGCTAAAGTCACCATCTGAACGGTGACTTTAAACTTATGAGATACTTGGGAATTTGTCATCATTGACTCAAGCTTAGTTAGGAAAGTGTTAAAAAGTATTTGGGGGGAAATAGTAAATGGTGATTACCATCGTTTAGTAGTCATTTTTCACCAGTTTGGAAAATGTATTTCTTGAATGGCTGGAGCTTGAAGACGGATATAAACGGGCAAATCACTGAGCACTAGCAGAGAGAAATGGTGATAGTAGCCGTTGCTGCGATGCCTTCAACAGCTCAGAGTAGTGTGAAGGAGAAAAATGCTTGTTCTTGTTGTAAGTTTGTTTAATAAAGTTATTTAAAGAATGAGAAATGGTGGTAGTTGTCATGATACGTGTGCGAGGAGGGAGGATTTTTTGTTCTGTTTCCCCAGTTTGACTAAGTCTGTCCAGCTCTTACTCTGTCAAAAACTTTGGAGGACCCCAAACTGTTGAAATTGCGTAGTTTTCTGGGATTTAGCCACCTGAGTTTTATGTGTAATACAGAGTACACAGGTGAAGTCAAGAAGTATGTCACTGGCAGGCACGTGGGGCATCAGGAGAAACAGGCTACCTCATACAGTGTATAGCTACAGCAAAATAATTTTCTAAGGCTAACAAAGATCTTTGCTTTCCTGCTGACTGTAAAGAATTACAGTCTGTTAAAAATCTTTTTCTCAGCTGGAGCTGTATACATTTCAAGACAGTTTTTCCCCCTCCTACATAGTTAAGACAGATGGTTAAGACGACAAGTGTTTTGGGCAGTGGTTTTGGCTTTTAAACCCTGTGCATATCACTTGCTATATCTGAGTACCTCAGACTCTGCATTTCTTTTTTGGTAGTTGTCGTGCTAGTATCATAAACAAGGATAATGAGACTCTTGGCAGATGTTAAATGCCATCTGGTGAAGGAAGGTAGTACATCGCAGATCGGTAGTTTCCAGCCTGTAGACTTTCCTTGGACAGTATCTTGATGGTGTAGGGAAAGTGACTGAGAGGAGTCAACTGGCAAACTTGGTACACCAGTGCCTTTTGCAGTTTCTAAACTGGTCTACTTGTGAAGTGTCCATAAATTGGAAAAGGTTCACGACAACCATTATTATCTGTGTCTTGTCTCGTGCCTGGTACCTTCCTGTACAAGACAACTTTGTTACTTAGCTATCAGTGAATAAACTTGTTTAGATGGGGACAAAGTATCTGGCTTTTTTCACCCCTTAGGAAACTTTGAGCTAAAGTTTGTTCCATTCGTAGGACTACGGTAAGATGAGGAAGGAGAGACTCATATAGAGAATGTTATCCTTCTCATAGAAGCTCATATGTGCTGGCTGGACTGAAGGTAAGTTATTTTTGCAGAGAGATCTAAGGAGGCATCACCATGTGCAGTTGCTCATCCAGCTGGAAGGGCTGATGTGCTGAACACTCTAACTGAGAACAGAGACTGACTCTGCAGTCAGTAAAGCTGTTACCCCACAAAAGTGGGACTGGAAGTCAGGAGTCCCCACTCTCAGCATTCTTCGCTGTTTTGCAAATAGCTGGTCTTACGACAACTTTCTAGCAGATCTGCCAAATAAAATCATTTATAAGTTATCCTTTACCTCATCTGATGGAAAAAAGCAGATAGAAGCAGTCTGCACAGCTGGGATCCTCATAAAGGATGGTCTAACCAGGTGTCACATGAACAGAATTTTGCCTTTCAGTTTTAATGTTGTTAAAAAGGTTAAAATTTTAGAGTTCTGGATATACCAGGATTCCTCTCTGCTCTTCCTTGTATGTTCTGTATTTATTGCTATTGCATCTTTATTTTTTTCTCCCAGGGAAGCCTTACTGGTTAGAATAGACCCGTTTTGGTGAACACTCGAACTGTGCAACTGTGTGGTGAAGATGGTTCTTTCCAGTTAGACTGTGTGGTGGACGAGGCAGATGAAAGGCCGGGTGTGTTCTCACAGCTGAGGCAGTTTTGTGTTGCGTCTGGAACTGGAGTCTCATCTTGCCTCTGCCACAAAACTTCTTCCTGGTCAGGCCATGCATACACGCACCCATGGCCCCCACGGGATCTCCAGGTTGAAGCAGAAACAAAGGTTGCAGGCAGGGAGAGTTTCCAAGTACTGTCCGGTTGCAGGAGGGCCCTGCTCCCTGTGCGTGTTGTGCTGTGAGCACTCAAGTTGGGTTCTTGGCTTAGTCTTAGTTCCCGGTGTGTTAAGAGAGTCAGAACGTTGTCACTTTGTAAGAGGTTGTACAGTTGTTATAACAACACCCCCCCCCCCCCCCCCCCCCCCCCGTACTTGGATGCAGCTGCCACTGGGCACATTGTGAAAAAGACAGATACAAAGTTGTTGTGCAGTTCAGGCCTAACTAAGCCACAAAACTGTGAACAGCCATTCAAGGCAGCGCATGGGGTTGGGGGCTTGCGGGAGGAAGAGTGTCATTTTATTTTTTTCCAGCGATGATTATCTGTGCAGATATGAAGTGATATAAAGTCACAAAAGTACCCGTGCTTCTCTTGTTTGGAGAGGTTTGGCTTGGTAACTCAAATACAGTCCCAAGACCGAACACTTGAGATAATCAAGCCTAGGTACTTTGTGCTTTTAAGGAGCATCTAAGAGTACTCAAATGACTTGGTTAAAACCACTTTTCCTGACAGATGCACTCAGTCTGCAAATTTATGTTTTGGCAATTCAGCTGAAATACTGAAACATTACATGCGAGAGGAATGGGAACTTAGGTTTTTGAGCATAAGCATTACACTCAAATGAGGGGAAAAAAACCCACTATTTGTCTGAAGGGGTGAAAAGTCTTTGCTAGAAAAATTACAATTAAAGTGTAACCTAATTGCCTGTTACTGGAACTGAGTGGTGCTTGCTGCATAAAGGTTTTAACGTACCATTTCTATAATAACCCTGGGTAAGTCAGTCAGGAGATGGGTGCTGAGGAGCTGTTCCACCACGTACTAGACTTTGTCACTAAGCCCTTCTGCTGACCGATTCGCTTCTGTGAGCAGGGCTGATGGTTCAGACCTTCTCAGCAGTTCAGAGCAGTGGGAGCTGAGCTGTTCCAGAGTCAACACCTCCCAGGTATGACCTGTTCTGAGGAGACAGCCTACTCTTAAGAGGAACTGCTCCTTAGGTTCCTGTGGCACTAATAACATAATTTATGGGAAAAGGATGGGTTTGTAGCAGATGTTTTCCCTCGCTCTGCCTGATTCTATTCTCCTCCCCCTGTATGTGTTTGATGTATTCAACAGGAGTCCAGTATCACACTCGGAAATACTGGTTTAGGGTGAAGAGAGAACCATAAGCTACTGCAAATGCAAGTGCACTTCTAGCCTAAGTTTAGTCATTGTGGCTTGTTAATGCTGCTTCAAGAGCTTTTAACAAAATCCTTAGGTTATGTTCCTGAGTCAATCCACTGGAGTAACCTGATTTTGAAAAAGGTGATAAAATAGCAGTTGTATAGTAGTTCCTGAAAACATGTTTAGAAGGAGAAGTTGCTGAGGAAAAAAAATCACCTCATCCTCTGGTAAGAGTCAGTGATAACATTCTGGAGATGACAATCTACAGACCTGCAGACTAGGAATAGATTAAAAAAAACCAAAACAAAACGAACCAAAAAACTTTGACCTTAGAGGACAATTAAGACATCTCACCCAATGCTAATTCACTCCTTGCAACTTGTACTGGTAAGAATCGGGTAATAGGATAAGGTGGACAGTCTAGGAATAGAGAAATGTTGTGAACCTTACTTTAGTTTCTCATTCTGCTACAGCTTCCTGTGACCTCAGATAAAGTTCAGCTAGTTCCTCTTTCACATAAATACCTTATAAATAAATGTATTCCTATACAAGTATGTAAATACCTTTTTGCAAAGGGGTAGAAGGTAACATGAAATATACCTGCCAGGTATATTAAAATCATGCCAGGTAACTTAAGGAGAACCAGAAGAATCATAGAACAAATAGTAGTGCTGTTTCTAAGTTTTAGACAGTGTCACAACTATCCAAGAAGGAGCTGGGAAAACTGAGGGAAAATTTCATCATCAGTCAGAAAGGCACCAAGTAGCTAAGTACTCAGCATCTTTTTAACTGTCAAGGAAATTTCACCAAATTAATAGTCAGCACAGAAGGGATCCGTCCTGTCCTTGCTTATTAAAAGAGACAAAGCTAAATCTCTCCCTGCACCAGTCCTGCACACAGCCGGGCCTACTCACTAGAAAACTTTCCTTACAAATGCATCATTATTATCTCAGCTTTACACTAGCACATCCATAGATGAAGACCTCTCTAACATCACTAGTACAGCAGTTGGAAATAACGTTCACAGACCAATTATTTTTTTTTTTTATTTGAGTAGAAGATGTACATATTTATTAAGAGACAATTCCACTATTTTCCACAGTGTTTATGGTTTTGTCAGTTTTCTTCTGAGTTTCTTCTGTCATCAGAAAACTACCCTTGCAAGTTCAAACAGAACCTGTGGAATAGCAAACACATTGATAAGAATTTGTATTTGATTTAATAATCCTTAAAACAGCTTACACTGTAAACAAGATAATCTAAAAAATAACCATAGCTGCAAGTCAAAAGTTACTTGCAAAGAGCTAAAGACTAATCCCCTTGTCCAGTACATTACATTAATAAAATAATCTTGATTCTCAAATTATATATACGAATTGCGCTTGTTATTACATTTTCAGTGTGGCAGTGGAAAAAAACCAACCACCAACCTCTATGGTGATGAGTATTACTATCATCCACTCGAGGCGCAGAGTGTGCTTTTCATTCAGGTGATTTCGCATTAGGTCTGTCAGATCCATGCAGTGCTGAAGCTTTTCATTCATTACCTGCAGGAGATTCCAAATACATGGCAAATCGGGATTCCGTAAGTTGAATGAGATCATTAAATAAAGGAACACAATCCACAGAAAGGCTCACTGAACAGAACTAGAAAGGTGCTATAAAACTCTTTTGTGAAAGAACAGAACAGAAAGTCCTGTAAGGCAACATGCACAAGCAACAGAAGTTTTCAAGGCAAAGGAGCCTGTTATTTCAATAAGTTCACAAAAATAATAGAAATTTAGATATGCATCTGCAGGTATTAAACTGCTTCTGGGTGTTATCTACTCATGAACACAAGCACAAGCAAAAGATGATGTAGCTTATGGAAATGCCTCTAAAGGAACTAAATCCTTAATACCACCAGAAGAGGTGGTTTTCATGCTGCTTGTTCTGGTTCAGCAGTAAGCATTATGTCACCCTGCAATGAACTGACCTGAATCATCATGTCAGTAAGAAGGCTGCTTCACGTCTCAGTTTTTTAACTTGTTTTCTTGCATGCATTTCAGAACAAGAAATAAATCCCCTCTTCTTACAACTACTTAAAAGCCTAATTCAGTCCATTCAGATGAGGCAGGGTGGTTAACCTGAACTGGGTAAAAGATGTGAGTGGGTTATGAACGCATGGAAAAGGGGATAGTGTATAGGATCCTATTATTCTTTACTCAGTTTCTACGATTAAAACACATTCATGGAGCAGTTTGTAACCCTGCTGAGCCAAAGACAGCTGATCTAAGTATGGAAAATTCTCGTAACAGTACAACACCTACCTTAACTCTGCGATTAATATTGAGAAACTGGCAAGTCTTGTCATAAAGCTCTTCCAGTTTCTCTCTATCCCAGTAGAAGTCAGGTGTTATTAGCAGGTCTGAACTCAGATTTATACGGTGTCTAAAAAGAATGGGGACTACAGTAGTTCAAACTTCCTTTTGGTAAATATAGGAACAAATATTTACATAGCAGTTAAAAGAAACAAAATTTTCCTGCAATTTTAGGTAAAACATGAAAAGAATCTCCTTTTATAATAAAAATACAATTGTAGTGATTTTTTAAAATTGGTCACATCTCCTGAAACTTTTCTGAAAACACTGTACTGTATAACAGTTTAGAGCATAAATTACTTTTTCCTTATGGCAGCATTGCCTCCTCAACTTGTCACCTTCCTTAACTTTTAATATCTGCAGAGAAGTCCTTGACTATGCTAGTAGCTCAAATTAAAGTTACTGGGGAGTTCTGTAACAGCTTATTCCCATCTCAGAACTTTTTAATTGTGATGGGTACTGCATGCTGGATATGTGAGCATAGCACACCTTTCAGAACCAGGCTATTGTCTCAACATTATAAAGGCTAAGAGCTAAAATCTCCCACCCTCAACCTACTGCTCACATAAATCTTTCGACACACATCATCATTGTTCATTACTGAACAGTCCTTCAAGTAGAGACAGAAAATCCAATGTTTAAAATTGGAATTGCTTTTTAAATTTACCTCTGTCTTCACTCATTTTGAGTTTTTTTTTGTAAAAGAGTAATGCTTTGTATTTCCAATGGCCAAGTTTCACTTGAGAGGGAAAAAAAATCCAATAAATTCTTACAATGTAGCAGTGGTTTCTGAGTAAGTCAAGGGAAGAACAGAACACACAGAAAAGTTTTACTAACTCTAGACCATAGTTAACAGTTCTACCTGCCCCTGTGCTGCCTCCTGGTATCCTTTGCATACTCTAGTATTTACTATAATTACTGGTTACAAGACATACGTTGCTAGACCCAGGCAGGAAAAAAGATGTGGAATTTGGCCATTTACAATATGCTGCTTAATGCCTGTCTACGGTTGAGACGCCAGCGGTGAGTGAGACAGTGAGCCAGTGGGTCCCCTGACTAACGTAACAGTGCACACAGTCTCCAGCCAAAAGAAGGATGAAGGAATTCCTCCCTGCCCTACCGCTGTGTTTAGTATATATTCTGTTTTTTGTATCATGCATAACTTCATTTTTAAGTTCCATGTAATACAATGTCTTGTGTGTAACCAAAAAAAGTTACCTTAATGCGAAGAGTTCTCCAATTTTCTGCATTACATCTGCGTGAGACAGTTTCACCTTCCTTCGTGACTTCAGGATCTGCAAAGTAACAAGTTTTTCACTGCTAAATCAAGTAGCACATACTAGGAGTTAAGTCTGGAGTTCTACTGCCTGAAGTATGTGTATCAGTTAAAATCTGAATGCATATCATAATAACATTTTGAGTTTTGTTTGCCAAGTGCCTTGCTTACCTAGCTTTGTAAGAGTATTGCCATGTAGCTGTTCATCCAGGCATTTCAATAAATCACTGAGTATGCCACCAGTATCAATACAAAATCCTGGAGCCTTTTCTGTGAATGATTTCCTGAACAAGAGGTCATTTGTTTTTTCTTCCTACTATTGTTATTTTTAAGTCAAGATGGTGTTCTTTTACCTTGCCACTATTTAGTCTTAGACTTTTTCCTTATGAGAATGTATTGCCACTTATTTCTTTCATAAAGTAAAAATAAAAAAAAAGATGATTTCTCTTTTGAACCACTCAAGTCTCATTTTATATGTGACATGATATGGACTTTGTACTTAATTAAGTCTCATGAAAAACCAGTTTATGTAATTCTCTCAAACTCTTCATTATATTCAATATGTATAGCACATTACTTTCAGGCCAAGCTACCACTCACTGTGTCTGGCCAGGTTTCTAAATGCTGCTTGTCCTGTTAAGGATACACATGCAACATTTCATATCCTCAGCTGGATCTGGACTGATCTGTTACAAAGCACAGGAGAAAGGGAGGGGAGAGGTACAAACAAGACCTCACCTCTGGAATTGACTGGATAGATTCCACAAAGTTATCCAATAATGATTCCCAAATAGCCAGCTTCACTACGACACAGAGATGACAAAGTAGAATGCTGTTAGAAGTATATATGCTTTCCAGTAATAGTAACTTTAAAAATCTGCCAGCATGCTGCTTCAACACGTGTTAATACATACAAACATTTGCAGCCCTTTGTTACCATTAGTATTATACAACCATTCTTCATGCATCTACGGACAAATCCGGGTTGGGCACTGACACAGCTCTGCACGCAGAACCACCCTGAGCTCAGCTCGTTCAGATCCGGGAGAGCTTTTACTTCAGCTCCAAAGTTGTGTGTTTAAGTGCTGTAACGTATTTATGAAGCCTTTGCAAACTATATTCCAAGAAGGCTGGAGATGATGAAGCGTGCTGGAGTCAGGCTGACTTCATGTGCAGCCACTCAAGAGTCTCCACTGCATTTCTTGTGTCCTGCAGAACTCTCATTCTCTGTTTGTCCAGTATTTGATGCAGCATGCTCAAACCATAGAGAGTTGGCTTGTTTAGACACACAACCTGTACTTGGTGAAGCTAAATTCAAACTTAAGCAATATTCCCATTTTGTTTCTGGGTGAATATAGTGTTCACTGAAGATAAAAATTCTCTTCTATGGAAGCTGTTCAGCACAGGCAATGGCAACACTGCCAGGGATGGGGCATCCACAACTTCAGTGGAACAGGTTGCCCAGAGAAGTTGTGGATGCCCCATCCCTGGCAGTGTTCAAGGCCAGGTTGGACGAGGCTTTGGGCAACCTGGTGTAGTGGAGGGTTTCCCTGCCCATGGCAGGGGGGTTGGAACTAGATGATCTTTGAGGTCCCTTCCAACCCTAACCATTCTATGATTCTATGATTCTATAAATTCTGCTATGCCTCAGCTTGAGCCTGGAAAGATGTTTCTACAGGAAGATGATACAACTCAGGCCTTTGTTCTTTAGCCTGCAGATTCCCAGACGAGAATGAAGTAGTAACACATCAAAAATTAACCCTATTCACTCAGAAAAAATAATCAGGGAAGACTTAATTGTCAAAATGAACTCTTTCATGGTAGTAATCGATAGTATCGTCTAGTCAGGATACCGACAGTAAATCCAATGCCGAGCATTTTTTCCCACTCATCTTTTGAATACAGAGGCCTAATCCAAGTCAGTAACTTAAATGACATTTAATTTAGCCCCTCAAAAAAAAGCCAATAGGCATCACCAATTATTTGACAGAGGTTGGTTTCTGCTGTGTCATAAATTTGACTTGGACTAGACTTGCATCCTTTATTTTTATTGAACATTATTGAACTGTTTTCCTTTATGATGTGCATGTCTCACTCTAACATAAACTGATACCAATTATCTCCTGGGAATAAATCCCTTTCTCCATTATATGTGGCACCACTCTTCCATGCAGCGGCTTTATGAATAGGAAAACTACAGAGAACTAAACGCTTTTTTTCTCAATAGCTCTTCCTTCAGCAGTCAGGAACCGTTTAGCTATGCTGTACTCCTTGATCAAATGCTGTATCACTTCAAAAACATGCATTCTGTTTCTTGATGTCCCCTCTGTTTAAAGGTACGTTTCCCCAGATACCACAGGAATGCTGTAATTTACCCTAAAAGCAGTAGGGGTAGACAGACCAGATTTCCTTTAAAGGTCTTTATGAGAATGGCCTTACTGCTGCTCGCTTCTACTCCCACTTCCTACATTTGAGGTCTGAAGCAGCAGAGATGTCTGTTTCCTCAAGCAGCAGCACTGCTGCTGAGCCTGACTTCTTCCCAGTGTCTCCTGCTGTCTCCAGACAGCAGTCTATGGCACACAGCCATGGCTAATAAGCCTGGAAAACTTTTATCTGTGACTCTGGTCCACAGCTCTGATACTGGTACACCTCCCCAGCTGGGAATCACTTCTTTAGCTGGCATCTAGCTTTTTCTATTAGAGGAAATGATGTCAGGGTGAATTACCTAAGATTACTGACAGGTTTCTAATACTGGACTCTACACTCAATGCTATCCTAGAATAGTTCCCAAGGGTGGGAAGAAGGATGCTCAGTAGAACGTGTATCTTTTGTAAAGTATGTTTCTTAATATGCTTTGTTGATTTACCTTGAATAAGGTAATTCCAATTTACAGAAAACAAGGTAAAAACTTTGAAAACTAATCCTCCCACTGAAGCACAATCAATCTTTACACAGTTTGCCTAAACCAGACACCGAGCCTTCTCCAACCTGTCACTGTACAAACCCCACTTACAATGACATTGCACAAAATCTGTAGCATAGGCTGGTAATACAAACAATATTAACTTACCAGAAAGACACAGGGCATTTGAAAAGGCAAATTTCTGCAGAACAACTTCATCACTATCCAGCTCAGAATTTAACAAGATTTCTCCTTTATGAAGCTTTGACTGGCCTCTGTTAAAACAGTATTGAAGCATCTTCACTGATTAAGCCACTAGCAAAGGCACATTCAAAGAACAAGTGAAAAAACACCAGAAAGGTTGGTTATTTATATAAAGCATGCCGTATTTATCTGGGTATCATCACCATCCTTGCATTTTACCCATGTTCAACCTGACAATAACCAAAACAGATCACTGAGAGTTAGTTCCTTGGTCTAAGATTAATATTATGACCAAATTTTCTAGGTCTAAATGAAACTGCAGCAAGCTACGATGGTAACTGCAGCATTACTATATATACACAGGTAATGCAGAATGCCAGCCTCTCTCCTACTCTCTGTCTCCTGTATTATCTGTTTCTGTTTTCCTTTTCTTCCCTCACTTCTATCAACATCACTCCCTCCCTGCTATGATGTTACTTTCCCTGAAACCTCTATGGCACAGGGGGCCAGCAGCAAAGAAAAGGAGGCATGACAGTTGTTCACTATAGTGTGTCAATCTCACTATGAAACTTGCATAAACGCAATGGAATAGGACAGGAATCACAAATTACACAACTGGATAGTACATGCAGTTTTCCAATGGCCAGGAAAAAATAGAAACAAAAACCTGCCCTCTTATCAAGTTACCTTAAATAAGCTCAACCTCATTACCTCAGCTCCTAGTGTTATAGCGTCCTGTCTAGGAGTTGTTTTTTGGTGCTGTTGGAAAATTACAGATAATTTTTATAATCATTTACATTGAGAAATACTTCTGTAGAGATCATTTGCTCCCCATGATGAAAAAACATTATTTAACAACTTGCCAAGTTTATCGTTCCACAGCATTCCAGTTACAACTTTCCCAGAAAGTGAAGTATGTGCAGAATTACATACAGCTTTATATATGAACCTAGAGGGCACTAAGGAAAGCTTATGCAGAAAATCCTCTTTAAAACCAGATTTGTCTCAATAACGCATATTTATTTTTTTCTGTGAGGTACATAGTTTCTGTTTGGGATTGCTGAAGAACAGGTTCTGAACCAGTTGTGTAGGCATGGAGCTTCATAATTTACAAAATCTAGTGCATAACCAAGTCACAAAGGCCATTACTTGCAAGTTTAGCAGTTCAGCAAACTTTGTCAATTTAGATTTACTGTTTCCTCCTTTCTTTATTTTATTCATTTTAAAAACAGTAAGGAGAAGTATATTTTTACTAGCTGCTTTTGATTGCATTATCAAGAGTGCCTGAAGATACTTACTCTCCTATTCTGTAGTTCAGCTCTTCATTCTCCCAGTGGACTAGTGCAACTTCATATGGCTGAATTTCATGCTGTTCCAGCATTTGCATAACATTCTTCATCTGAGAAGACAATTGCACACTTAGGAACAGTTACCATGCAGTATGATATCACTCCACTAAGATCTAGCATATGATAGGTTGATGAATGCAACTTTCATGCTTAAGTTATTTAAATAACAATGAAGAAGTATGCTAAGTAATAAAGTGATTATTAACACAGTTTACTTCTGAAGTTATCTACAGCTGCACGGAAGAACTTGTAGCTATGAACAACTGCAAGGTATCTGTGAGGACGAAAATGTCCTTTAATGTCTACATATACAAAACCAGGTGAGGATTAACTACAGCAGCGGTAAAGACAACATGGACGTACTCAGTACTATAACAATAAGCTGTACAAGATTTTGGCAGATGTCTGAGTGTTGGAATGAATCACTAGGACAGGTACATCAGGTGGCTGTTTCTGCCAAAACTACCAGTTTGCTGCTAAAATCAACGGTTTTGTTTCGGCTACCAGAGATTGAGTTATATTGCAGAAATCCCTTACAACTACAGCAATCTGTAAAAATGGTTCCAGCTGCCCACATTCAACCCTGTAAACAGTTAAATGTGCAATTTTACTTGCAGAAGTAATCTCACTGTCATTTTATTCTCAAGCACACTAAAACCTGATGCAGGAAGAAAGAATGCTTTTCTCTCACAAAACCTTCTCGTCTGACATCTGACTTAGGATCCCTCATCCTTGTTCCTTTCTACGTGCTACAAGGCTCCCCTCATAAAAATCATTCCGCAATTACAACAAATTCTGACCTAAAAAAAGCAGTCACCTACAGGTTTTTGAAGGGCATTTAGCTACACAACAGCCAATTAAAAAAAAACACAACAAAACAAACAAAAAAAACCCCACAATACATTTTTAAATTCTTTAAAGAGGTGAATCTTCCACTAAGCCATACTTAAAACACTCTTCAAAATACTAAGTAATAGTCTTTAGTGCAAAGCTGTATGCTAGTCAATTGTTCATGAAGCATATTCTCCAGATTAAGTACTCTAAAAAAAATTATCTGTTGGATCACCCGCAAGAGGGATTTTCTTTGCAGTGCTAGCTTTCTTCATGGCTTTCAAGAATTTAGGTGATACTGTCTATGTAACACACGATAACATTTTTCACTAAAAAAACCCCAACCCTACAGCTGCAACTGCTTGTTTTATAATCCTGAATTTAATATTAGCATGACTAGTACCTGCCATATATTCCAAGAATTGTGGTAAAACAGGGTATGAAAAATTGTTTTATTCTTCTGAGCAAGGAAGTGTCTGCTGTTAGGCCGGTCAGCTCGGCCAACCAGCTACGCTCTGTCCGGGGGCAGTTCAGCAATGCGAACCCCACTAAAACAATGCCAGAGTTTATAGCCAATCCATAATGCAGCATGCCAGACTCCAAGAGCGTGTTCACTTGGATCCAGGTGCTCTAGTTGGCTCTGTGAAGTCATTACTAATACAAGAATAATTATAATAATTATGCTGTTAATAGACTAACAGTCCCTTCCAGAACTACAACCAGCTCAGGCTTCCCAAGGCCAGCACAGAGCAAGATTTAACAAAGCTTTACAGACTGTAACAGAGTCTGTGAAATTCCTATGTCTCGCAATATGCATACTTCCAATGTTCTTCTCTGGATAATGAGAAATTGTATTTCAGTGGCAGCTTTCTTTCACCTGTTCAGAGTAATACAAAGGCTTCCACTGACTGATGTTTCTTCCAGGCCCCGCCTGATTTTACAGAAGGGACTACCTGTGACACAGCACATTTAATGGGAAGAGATGTTCTGGATTCACTAAATGCAAACTCTTTCTATTACAGGCAATCACGTCACACAATTTCCTTTTAAAAAAAACCGGGGAAACTCCACCTCAAATCTAGTTTTGCCTTTTGCCCTTGCTATTTTTGGTGAGGAAGCTGTTGCACAACCTCCCTACTGAAGTATTTGAGAACGGTATTTTATATTTTAAACTTCTATTCATGATCAGTCTGTAGTTATTACTTCTTCTGTTAAGTGTCTGTTAGTTTAAAACAGTTTTTCTTCTCCAGTCATTCTGGACCACTTTTAAAAAAGCAATTTTGTCCGTTCACAGTGATTCTCTACGTTCTGTTTTACTGAATTAGTTTCAGTTTCTGTTCTACGGACAAGTTTGGTCTATTGTTTTGTTTGTTTCAGGTCATTAAAATGTCGCATAAAAACACCTCCTCTGTTTGAGCAAGTTGTTTGGAAGTTAAAACTTTGACTATGATTTCAATAAGCAGAAAGAGGCAGTTTTCCTCTTCTTTTATAAATAAAGCTAGCAAGGGACCAACTAAAGTTACTAGTACTGACAAGAAAAACGCGGTATCAAGTTTTCAAAACTTAAGCATGTACAACAAAACAAGATTTTTCAGAGTACTACAGTGAGTAGAGGTGCCCAACTCATAAAAATCAACAGGAATTAGTCAGCTAATCTTCAGTACTACCCGTGAATCAGTAGTGTAGTTACAGTCACAGCATCCTGAGTGTGCTACAGGCAAAGTCTGAACGGAGAACTAGTATCTTTTTGTAGGCCAGCTGATACACTGAACTGCTCCCGAACAGACAGGAAATAAGGAACATTTCAGGTCCATAACACAAAAAGTGAACTTCAATCCAGAAATTGTTCCCGTCTGGAAACAGCTGCTCTGTATTTTCATTTACCTTAATGAAAATCCTCCTGTGAATTTCTGTATATCTCAGTATCATCTATTTAATACACCATTTAATTTCACATACTCTGCCTACAGATAAGATCTATACTTTTCTCTTTGTATCTAGAATCCAATTTTATTTTATCACAGTATCAAAAATCAATATATTAAAAAAAAAATCAAAGTAACTATAAATATATTCGTAAAAAGAGATGTGCCTGTGGCATACCCCTCTTGGTCAGCAAAGAGCACCAAATTATTGTAAGGGCTATGTCACTTCACTATCAACACATTTTAACAATTATACCAACCAATAAACATCTTCCTTCAGGAAAACTGCTAATTGGTAGAAACACAACACAGTATTAAAAAGTTGCTTACAAATTTTGTCTCTTTCAAAGTTATCCAAATGTAAGTTTTCAATAGTTTTGATTTACATGGTTCTGGAATTAGCCTTTAATTCTAACACATCTTCTGTTACATTAGTGCCTTTCAAACAACCATTCACAGGTTGATTTTTCTGATCTACTTCTTCAGGATGCAGAGCTGCAAGAATTCTCTTTTTGTCAGTCTCACTAGATTAAAGTTTCAGATTTTTGCCCTTAAGTAGAAAATGTTATCCACCTTGTATGTCACACATGTATTTGCTCATTTTGTGCTGAAAGTCAAGTTTAAAAGGTGATATATCAGCAACCCACACACTTGAGAGCAGCAGCAGGCAACCACCTGCACTCATTAGGACAAGAATCACTCCTTTTCCCTCATGGAGAGATCCAAGCTCCCAAACAAAGCCCAAGCATGCTGGGCTTTGTGAGACTGACAAAACACCCGCTTATGACATTTTAACAAATGGTTTTGCTTTACTTACACTTTTCTCTTCCACATTCCAAAACACAACAGCCCCTTCCCTGTGAATTCAAGGAAGAACTGAGGTGTAATTATACTGTTTTAAATGTATTTCAATGCAATACTCATATTGTACAGTGGCAATTTTTGTCATTGTGAAATCAAGAAACTTAATACTATTTTCACAAAAACTACAAAATAATTGCTTTTTTTTAACCATAATTTAATGAAAAAACATGAGAATCTAAATTGTCTTTTAACCATCTAAATAATTCTGAATTTTTTTCTTTCAATCGTTCTGATTGGACAGTTATTACTTGAGTTTCATGAAGTAACATGATGCAATGACCTAGCAAGCTGCACAGCTTCTTTCACACCACTGCTATTAATAAAAGAATATTTTGGGCATGATTTGTAACTTACCTGAAGAAAAAAATCATGCCAGGATCATCTTCTTTTGCACATTTCTCAGTACCAATCACCAAAACATTTGCAGCATCTATTTTGAAATAAATGAAAAAACTGAAGAACTATTCAAACTTCTAAACATGACAGCTATTAGCATATAATTCCAGTTTAACAGTTACATGCTAACATATCAGACAGCCCCATATTATATTTTTTTGATGGAAATGCTTGCCAGGAAACAACTACAAAATCAAACTACACTGCTTCTCTGAAGTGTCATACTCTAGACAGACTCAGCCGCTATCTTGAACCGCCCTGGAATCTTTAGTTAATGAAATGTAACAGTTTTGAAGGACAAAAGACTCTCAGCAAAAACTGATGCAGGGCATAGAAAATAACCAGGAACAGAATATGCAACGTGAAGGAACTACGGAAGTTTGCCCCCAGTTGCAGAGAAATTACCATTCAAATCTGCTTGCCCAGAAGGTCTTTCTCTGTTCTATATAATAAGGGACTCATCCGCACTCAAATTTTGCTGACTTTGCTTTGACAGTCAGAAACTTGAACGAGCACACCGGCAAGACAGGAGAGGGTGTATCTGCATTCTCCTTCAGATCAGAAACACGGTTTTGAAACAAATCTCCCAGCCATCCTCATTTACCACACTTTTGATGTGCCCTGGAGAACAGTGTCAGAGTACACAAACTGGATTTTTTTTTTGCATTAAACTAAACTGAAAGAGGAGCTACAAAAATGCACCTGCGGTACTCCAACCACTAATGGGCATTTGTTACAAAGGACCAGACTTAACTTAGTGTAGGTAGAATGCCCCAAAACTTACAAAACGTGGATGCTGGGTTCTCAAAACAGGGTTTTGTTTTTTTTCTCTAGAGGTCTGCTCCACTGTACTACTCCCTAAAGTAGAGAAAGTTTTTTAAGTCCTGAAGTGGTTTTGACAAAAAAAAAAGGTTACTTTCCAGCATGACTTATTTTGCTGCAGAACTAGTAGCACTACACGAGCAACAGCCCCTACTTCCATTATAAGGTGAGACTCCACAAAGAGGAATTTGCAGGGCCTAACACCTAAGCCTTAAAAAATTCAACCCCTTTGCAGAAAGATCACAAGTCCAGCGAAAAGGCATCAAATTCAGCCTGTGTATGAATTCCACTCTCTGCTTTACTGCTCAAGCCATAGAGGCCAGGAAGACTAAGGCATCAGAGAGAGATGACTAAGAGACTGGACATGCTTTTGCCAACACCTGAACTGAGGCCACACAGTTGGTCTGTATGAAGTCTTTTTTTCTTTCACTTGCTATTCCAGTTCAGAAACACGTGGTTTGATTAATCACTACAGCAAGTTTTGGGTGTGAAGTCTGAGTTCCCCATGGAAGAAATATTTGTCTGTGTTTTCTCGTTTGCCTTTTCAAATATCACCCTTATCTTTATTTATATTCACTCCAGCCAAAACACACACAACTGAAAAGAATTTGGTCCGTTGTAAGTGGAGGTACAGGATCTGCCTCTAAAATGTTTTTAAAGAGGTCAAAATTAAGAATAATGCTTAGGAAGAACACTACGAAGCAACAAATCTACACAATAATTGCTGATATAGATTTCCATGTGATAATATTTTTCAGTTTTCCAAGATCCAATGTCTGAGCTGGTAACCAACCACTGCCACATGCACAAGCCAACCACCACAAAACATCAGATCTGCTGGCACAATCCAACATCCTTTCATCATTACTTCCTCCAAACTTTTGATAAACAGAGTATCTATTGTGAGGAGTCAAAAAACACACCACAAAGAAATGAAAGAACTGGCAAAACCCACACTTCCAGGGTAAAATATCAGCAACAGCAACATTTGCCTTACAATAATTCACAGTCATGCTGGGGATTGTACAGAGTTTCTATCCCGAATCCGTGAAACCAGTGTTGGTTTTAATACAAAGGAACATGAAGCCTATACTCTACAGCACCTTCTCTTTCCATGTTGATATTTTTGAGCAAGATGATAATTAGAAAATCTTGCATTTAAGAGTCACCCACTGGAGTATTATTGCACTTGGATTAAGTGATTGAGAGAGGCAGCCAGATATTTGATAACCTCTACCGAAATGCTCGTAAGGAGTATCTGTCATTCTCTTAGCTTCATATAATCTGTCCATTCAAAGAAAAAAAAAATAAATTCTACTGCCAACATATGAAAATCACAGCTGTTCTAGGGCATAAGGTTCCTTCAGCTATAGAAAGCTCCGTTTGTTTTTCTCTTGTGGTATATTTCAGCTATTTCCAAGCCATACTTTCCCAAGTCTCCAGAGATACTTCGTATGGAAACCAGAACCAATTCTTTTGCTGAAGCCTAGCTAAGTGAAGCATTCAACAATTGCTAGGATATATTTGGCCCAATAAAAAAACCTGTCAACTGCATCCACTTTACTAGCACTAAGCATTTATGTGTATATCTTTTTCATTTCACTTAGTCAGCAAGATCTCTTGCATGCCTTCCTCTCCACCTCTCAGTGATTTACATTAATAGAAATGTCAGCTGGAAAGAAGATGCAACACTTCAAATTACAAAAATTTTTTTTAAATGTACAAAAAGATTACACAAAAATTGTTTTGACAGCTGAAGCACTACGGCACCACACTACTGAGAGGTTGATTAAAATAAAGAAAACTTCCAGAATTTTTTCAGTTAGCAAATTTCTGTAGAAATTATTTGTGTCAAAAATTGTCCAAATTTATTTTTCCTGCATGCATCTAATTTTTCAATACTTTTAGTGTATGGGAAAAATTATCATAGGGTAACAGGAAGTGCTGGTTATATTGCTATTCTGAAAGGTTTAGATGTGGGTTTTTTAAGCAAATGAAATTTTTAAGCAAAGCAGTATTTTTATAGGCAGTGTGATATATTCCAGGGTATTACCAGAATAAGAATACATGAGTTATAAAAATTATATACCTCACCCATATTTCATTTCCCAAGGTATAACATTGCTTTTAATATGTTTCAAAAATCTACCTCTAGGCAAACTTGTTATTTCAACATATCCATGTGAAGTCAGGTCATGACACAGATTACCAAGATGATATTCATCTGCTGTTGCAAAGGCTGTGCACTGCATCAAATTCTGTGCCAAAGAATAAAGATTTGAGTTAGGGAAAGGCTGAAGCAAGATGTTAATAAGACAATTGTTTGCCTCAAATTTATCATGAGAGTAGTATTTTTCATTTATTCGCTCTTTTCTATGATATCATTGTCATGCTGTCCACCTGGTATACAAGTACTCATGAGATTACTTGCTCTCTGTTAAGCAGGAAAGGAAATGACAGACTGAGATCCAACCAGGTGACATGAGTAAGTCACACCAAAAAACTTTGTGATAGAGCCATAAAGTGAACCCTTCTTCCCTGAATGCCAATCAAATGTTTTAACAGTAGAGCTACACTTGTTACTGCTCTCTCACCCTACAGCTCATGACATACTTGGCTGACCACTGAAATCAAAAGCAAGACACCCCCAATACCAGCTTTAAAAATCTGTATTTTAAATCCTAGCCTGCTTATCAAACAGAAGCTCCAACTGCAAACAGCATGTTCTTCCAAGCACAAAGCTCACTACCCAGTTAACCCCCAGGGTACAAGCCACTGTAGCACAGAAAGTCACAGATCTTCCCGGCCAGTTGTCAGTGCTGCAGGTCCACAGTGTCCCGCCTGAGCTGAATCCTGCACTAACAACATGGTCTCAACTGACACCACAGTCGAACAGCATACAACAGCCAGTTTGTCTCAATATTCCACAATCATAAATAACTAAAATGCCACATTGAAACAAATGGTTGGAAAAATGATACTGACTTGCAACGAGACTGACTCATGCATGGCACAGAAAACAGAAAGTCATCTGTGTAAAAAAGTTTTCTTGATTAATCAAACAAGTCACAATAAACTGATTTACAAATTCTACTACTCATTTTAAGTGAATTTCTTTGTTCTGATACCATGTATGTCCCATGATAATGTTTTTCAGTACAATGTAGTGGAAGCTATCCAGAAAGCAATGTGTCTCATTGTGGATCAGTCACTTCCCAGCTTTTTGTAACTAATACAAATGGGGATGTAACTAACAACAAATGAACAAAAGAACTGTACTCATCTGCAAGCATTTATACCCACAATACGCTTCAACTTAAAATCCAAATTGTATTCTTGTAGCACTCATATACTATTGAACAGCATGGCTTAAAAAGGTGTTCTACTCCTTGGGGGGTCTGGCCACTCTTTAAATCTTTTCTTTTTTAACATTAACACTCTGTTATCATTTACAAAGCTTTGCTTACACATCATCTTAATTCAGTGATCACCAACAGAAAATAAACTTTAAAAGTAATTACAATATTCAGTGAGCAATTTTGTAGGCGTATTTCCATGACTCTGCTACAAGGCTGAGATAACAGTGGAATAGAATTGTGTTTTCTGTTCTCTTGCTGCAGTACCTTTGAAAAGTTGCATTATCACAACTGCATCTGTACAAATCCATTCTCAATCTCTAAACTGCCAATGCAAATCATGTACTTCAGATTTTTCCAGAAAGCTCTGGTTATTAGAAGTACTCATGCTCTGCCATGAAACTCTTCCGGCAAGAGCTAAGGGAGCAAACTTATTTTCTAGCTAGTATATACTCTGAAAATCTCTATCCTGCTCTATGCTTCCCACAGCTTATTACTTGTGTTATTGTTCATTTCAAGGCAGATGCACTACAGGACAGACTTCCTAACTTACTGCTGCAATTTTAATTTCAATTAAGGAAATTAAGGACTTTACATTTAGTTAGAACCAGAAGTTTGCTGCTAAGACTACATGCCTGAAACAGCATTTTGGATATGCACTAGCTTGTTTTTTCGCAAGGCACCGTTTCACCTACATTTTCAATAAAACCTTGTTTGATGGGGAACATTTGGATTGGGTGTAATTTGAGACTAAGACACCTAAAACATAGGTGTCCACAGGCTCTCTAGATGTCTAAGCTCCCATGATAGTTGGTGGAGATACAGCCAAAAAGTCTATACTCTAATGAATGATTCGGCTAATCCTAAAATAAACGTGTTAACTGGCTGGTCAACCTTAATCCCATGCTTTCTGCTATGTCACTTTCACCTGCAAATTTAAAAAAAAACAGTATTCAAGATCCTTACTGGTGCTAGAAAGAAACTCCAGTTACTTACCCCTTTCCTCCTTTCTGCCTACAGCTGGGGCTTCATTGAGATTCTATCAAAAGCACCACAACAGCTGTCCAAGTAGCCATCCTAAGTACCTCAACAACCCATTTTCCATATCATCACGCCCCCAACAACTGCAGGGACTCATGGAACCACAATTCTCCTTAGCCCATCCCTTCCACTTTAAGTATACAATTTTTTTTTTAAGAAAGAAATCCTGTAGGATGACCTGAAATCCTCACATCACCATAGGAATCAGTCTTTATCTTAAGGATACTAAATGCTACATCTTTATCTCATTTTCAGGCTTTTTCTAGACTACATGACTACAGCATTAAAAATTAGTTCAGAGGCTTTTCATGCCATCAAACTTTATGAGATTAACTAAACTGAATAGTGGTACTACTCACTGATGGACTGACTAAACCAGTTAACTGCTTTCAAGTAACTCCTCCATCTATCCTGAAAAACTGGTCTTGCAACCATTTATCACTGCTGGTGCTCAGCACTCTGCCTGTAAACAACACATGAAGACTAGTGCAGGGGAGGGGTGGGAAGGACCTCACTCATTCACCATTCACAGACTGTTCTGCAAAAGAAGTGTGTCAACTGCCAGACCCTTCTAGACAGAAAACACCAGAGATCCTCCAGGTTCATGTAACTGAGAACCTTAGGAGTGGGCCCAGAGCTAGCGTCTCCAGGGGCAGACAGGGAAGGAGAAGACGCAGCAGCCTGCCCCACGGTAACTGCCCTGGCAATGGGGCCTGTGTTACTGGAGGGTTCTTGGTGACCTTTACATAGGCACATGAAGGCAAGATCCGCTTTTTCGTGACATGAGGATTTAGAGAAAACTGATGGCACGTTGTAAAAAACCTCACAGAGTCTCCATTTCTCTACTCCTATTAGTTATCCTGCAGAAACCAGCCACATCTTTAAGTTATTTCTCTATATTACATATCTATAACGAAATACACAAACAGGTAAAAAAAACTGCTTATTGCACAATACTGTCAGCCTGCAGTCAAGGTGACGGCCTGTCCATACCCGTATAGATGGGGCTATGTATCTGACAAAACTACACAGCGTTTATTAAAAAATGGCAAATGTTCCTGTTAGGTCGGAGTTTATACGATTTCTGGCACAGCATTTTGCCATGTGGATGGAAGCTTCCTTAGAAAGTACATTATTCTGTCAGTATATCAGGTATGATTTTCTCCATTTCTTCACAATAGAACAAAGGAAAAACAGCAGTGCATATTACTTGCATACATACATATGAAAACGTCAAAGAAACTCTTTGCATTCTATGCTGCCATTTAAAAGCCTCAAGAATGTGAAAAAATCATCACTTCATTTCACCCAACAACAAAAAAGAAGCAATCTCTGAACGTAATGTCGTAGCATGAATAACAAGCTTGAAACATTACATCGTGTTTCAGAACTAATATTCTTCACTTTATTTTCTTCAAAGTGATGGGAAAATTCAAGTGGGAACTAAATTGTCAATAATGGAGTCTTTATGTTACATTAAAGCATACTCCTGCTCATCATATAAAATATTAAATAGAAGCTTAGATGACAAGAAGGCAAGCATTAAAACTTCAGTTTCTGTGCTCACATTCAGTAGACCATGTAACAGATATATTTTGCAATGTGGAAGCTATTTCTGAAAGCACAATGCTTGTTTCAGTCTTATCTGTAATATTATTTTATTAACAATACTATGGAATTCAGTTGTTGCTGTAGCTTGAGGAGAACACTAACGCTTCCAATACCAGGATTTTCCTTGGAGATCTTATGGTCAAGTATGCTTAAAGTCTGCCTTGGCTACTATTGAGGCTTGCAGAGAACTACCTTAAGGAGAAACAGCTACAAGTATGCACTGTTCCACTTAATCATATCTCATTTTATCCAAAACAGTTTGTTGCTGCAGTTAGTCTGCAGACCTATGAACCTGGAGATCAAGGTGCTATTTCTAGGCATGGAATAATCTTCCTCGAGTAACACAGGCTATGTCTGCCCCCCAGTTTCCCATCTGAAACTTAATATAAACGTTACACTATTTACTTTCATCTTGATTTCTGTTTGAGTGAAGCCTTAAAACTGCTTAGAATTGGACAAATAAGGATACTGTACTGGGTTGTGTCACAAGGTTTTTGTAGCGGGGGGCTACAGGGGTGGCTTCTGTGAGAAGCTGCTAGCAGCTTCCCTCGTGTCCAATAGAGTCAATGCCAGCTGGCTCCAAGATGAACCTGCTGCTGGCCATGGCCATCAGTGACAGTGGTAACACCTCTGTGATAACATATTTAGGAAGGGGAAAAAGTTGCTGTGCACACAGCACTTGCAGCCAGAGAGAGAGTGAGAATATGTAAGACAAACAACTCTGCAGACACCAAGGTCTGTGCAGAAGAAGGGGGAGAAGGTGCTTCAGGTGCCAGAGCTGAAATTCCCCTGCAGCCCATGGTAAAGACCATGGTGAGGCAGTCTAAGCTCCATGGGCTGCAGAGGGACAACGGTGCAGCAGAGATCCACCTGCAGCCCTTGGAAGACCTCATGCCAGAGCAGGTGGACACCCAAAGGAGGCTGTGACCCTGTAGGAAGCCTGTGCTAGAGCCGGCTCCTGGAAGGACCTGTGGACCCATGGAGAGAGGAGCCCATGCTGGAGCACATTCGCTGGCAGGACTTGTGACCTCATGGAAGAGACCCATGCTGGAGTCCTCTCTCTGAGGAGGAAGGTGCGGCAGAAACAACGTGTGATGAACTGACTGCAACCCCCATTCCCCATCCCGCTGTGCTGTTGAGGGGAGGAAGTACAGAAAATCAGGAGTGAAGTTAAGCCCGGGAAGAAGGAAGGGGTGGTGGAAAGGTGTTTAAAGATTTGGCTTTATTTCTCATTACCATACTCTGATTTGATTGACAATAAACTAAATGAATTTCCCCAAGTCAAGTCTGTTTTGCCTGTGACCATAATTGCTGAGTGATCCCTCCCTGTCCTTGTCTTGACCCATGAGCCTTTCGTTGTATTTCCTCTCCCCTGCCCAGCTGAGGAGAGGAAGTGATAAAAGAGGCTTTGGTGGGCACCTGGCACCTAGCCAGGATCAACCCACCACAGATACCTAGGGAAAGTTAAATTATAGTGAAGGCTAGACTTTGTTTCTCAATATTAAACATGATTTGAGAGCACTGGTTAAAGTTCTTTTTAATGGATTTCGTCTTTCTGCTTTAATAAACAAAAGTGGAGGGAAGATAAGCATTTACACATTGCTAGGAAATCTCCATTTTATCTTCAAAATACCAGACATGCTAGTTTCTATCCAGTTTGTTTCTGTTTGCAGAGTTCCAACACCAGGGTAAATAATGAAACCTTCCTCATCAAACATACATGTTAATTTCATTAAAATATTAATTAACCCTCAAATCTGAATCTAAATTAAACTGATGAAGTTCCCCATATGTTATATGAACTGTAAATTTTATACTTTACCTCCACGTCTGACGGTGGCTGGTTGGTTCTGGATGGCTGCTTGGTCCTTGGTGCCTTTGGTGGCCTCTTTATTGTCTGGTTACTGGGTTTTGGAATAATTTTCCCAGCTGATACAACCGAGTAAAATCTTGATGGTATGTTCCTAAGATTTTTCATACGCTCTGTATTGAGCTTGTAGTTTTCCGTCATCGCCACACCAAAACATTTCCAGGATGGAAAAAATACCTCCCCACTCTGATAATAAATGTTTTTTCCCAAAGCCGATAAATTTCCTTGGAGCAATTGCCAATTCTTGACTTGCATGTATTGATTTGTCAAAAAGGGCAAAGCAGTTTCCAGAGCATACAAATTCCAAGACTTTGCTGTTCTGTGAGCTGTTCTGTCAACTTCATTATACGGCTTTAATAGTGGATGTCCAGTTTTACTAAAGCTTTGGCATCGGCATATTGTTGTTAAAGCGTGGAAAGATCTGGTCTGAAGGTGCAGAAGTTTCAGTCTCATTGCTTCCCTCAGAACTGTATTTAAAACAAACAACAGAATCATGCATCAACCCTTTAGAAAGAAATAATACTATTTTCCCTCTATCTAAAAGGTGAGCCATACTCCTTTTGCATGTGTTACCACTCCTAAGCACAGAAACGTTGGTGGGATTAAACTGCTTTTTTTCAATGCTATGGAAATACTCTAATTAAGACCAAAACACAACATTGAGCTGTGCTTGCAACACATAGTGAAAAAGCATTGGTTGCTATGTCAACACGTAATGAGGCATATTTTCCCTCTGTTGCTCACTCTGCATAGCAGTCTACCCTCTCAGTAACCCCACTGACAAAACTACTTATGAGCAAGCAAACACCTTAAAGAGGACACCAAGCTCCGCGAGTCTTTATTTTATACATAATAAAAGCAACAATTAAACTGCTATGTGCTTTTAAGAGAATGTCACCTATGGAATCCACACACTGACCAGCAGCAGCTGAAACTGCTGCATCGCAAACAACTGAGCACGGATCCGGCTCCGTTTGCCTGTCACAAACGGAGCGAGAGCCGAGTCAATCAGCTTACGGTTTTGATCCTGCTAGTACATACTGGGGCAACAGGGATCACAGCGCCAGCTCACAGATCTGCCTGTGCTGACGGAAACGCGACAGTGTCCTTACTCTGTTATTCCAGAGGAAGAGCAAGCTTATTGTATTTACACTATGTTTTATGAGCTAATCAAATAAACTTTAAAGGTATTCACAGACAGTAGACTGAATACTTCAACGGGTGTGTTTCACTTGCTGAAAAATCGCAGGGTCAAGTCCCTGCCCCCATTTCCCTCAAGACAAAGAATCCATCTGCAGCAAGTTATTAACAACAAAAAAAGTTGTTCACTTGTATAGTTTGAAAAAATTGCAAGTTTCAGAATATTTTTCAAGAATCATGTAAAGAAGGATCTTCAATACCACCCATGCATTTAACATAATAGTTCAAACAAGCATATTCTTGTGAGAATAAATCATTGTGTGCCAACTGGAACAAGCCCTCCATCCTGACAAGAATACTTACATAATATCACAATACATGCACAAATTGAAAAAAAACAAGACCAAACCTTACCCTGACATAACTTAATGGAAGGCAAGTACGCTAATTCTAGTGACAGAGGCATGCTATTCTACAAAAAAAACCCAACAACATAAACCACCTTTAGGCTACCACAGAATAAGCAATTGATATTGGGCATAATTTTATATGGTCTTCACTGTAGGTTTTTGCCCAACTTGTAAGCCTGTTATTTGCAAACTTATTAGAATAAACTAATTATCATTTTCATTTCAAACTTGTCCTGTATTTAAAAAGCAACCCACAAGACTCTGACCAGGACAAGGCATGTTTACCTTTCCAAAGGCCCGTTACCTCTGGATAATCAAGAGAGCTGAAAAACTCAGCAACTGCAACCCAAAGTGGTCAAGACCCAGGACAATGGGAGAAGTCCCCGGCAGCATGAGCTAACAGGTGGAAAGAGACTCACAAACGCCAGGTAAATCCATACTTTCCTAGCCAACAAAACCTCATGTCGAATCGTCACAATCCCAGGGGTGATTTTTCAACTATATAGGCTTACAGCAAGTTTCAAGGAAGAAGTGACTATTTAGACTAACTTTCATCGAGGAGCCTTGACACCAGATTTGTAGCAGCAGAGGCACCTAGCCAAGAAGTGCAGAGTCGAGAAATCCAAGAAATAAATGGGATAAAGAGCTACCACAAGACAGCAGGTGCCACCTCCGAGCAGCTGAAACAACTCTGCGCTTTATTTTCCAGTGGCACTTTTAACACAAAACACACTTTATCTATGGCCGTTGCCTTTCCAGCCGGGAGTCCAAGCCTACTGCGGCAAAGCCAGCAAGATACACGATAAATCGGGCCCGCTCTGCCGGCGAACAGCCCAGTCCTGCCCTGCCCAGCCTCCGAGGGCCCCACAGCGGCGAGACGCCCGGGCCTCATCCGCCGCCGTCGCGGGCCGTCTGTTCCTGGGGCCCCGCCAGCAGGGCACGGCTCTCCGGCGGCCTCGCTGCCGGCACACTCCGCCCTTTCCCAGCGCCAGCGGGCGCGGGCCTCGGCCTCCACCTGCCCCTCCTCCTCTCCCCTGAGGGGAACAACAGCAACCCGACCCCACCCACCCCCGGGAGCGCCCCCTCCGGTATGCGCGGGCGGAGGGGAGCGACCCCGCTCCCATTGGCTGCCTGCCGGGGGGGGGGGCGGGCAGCAGGCCGCCGAAGAGCCAATCGGGAGACGAGGGCGCCCCGCCTCCGCAGGAAGCGCGAAGCCAGCGCCGCCCCCGCCCGAGGCGGCTGTCGAGGCGCCCGGGCACCGCCCCGCGGCCGCGTGCGGCTCGCGGGCGCCCCTGGCGGGCGCGGAGAGGCGGCAGCGCAAGGCCGAGCCCGCCCGCGCGGGGGGCCCGGTGTGTCCCGTTCCACCCCCCCACCCCCCTCCCCACCACTTCCCGTTCCGTAACGGGCGGCTCTCGCCGCAGCTGCGCCACCGCCGAGGAGCGCCCGGCGGGCAGCCTGCGGCACCGCAGTACCTGAGTACGAGGGGGAGGCAGGGGAGCGGCCCGGCAGCCTTCCTGCTCCGGCAGGGGCAGTCCGGAGGCGGGGGAAAGGATGCGGCAGGAAATCGCCCCCCTCCTTCCCGCAGGCCGGGCCCTTTCTCACCCCTGAAACTGCCTTCCCTCGCTCGGCCTACGGCCGTGCCCGTGGGGAGGGGGGACGGGACGCGGGGCCCTCCCACTCGCGGCAGGATCAGAGGCGGCGAGAAGGGCGGGCGAGGCCGCCCCGGCTCCCCCACGTACTCGGCGGGCCCAGCCCGCAGGCGTCCGCGCCGCCGCCCCCGGCCACCTCCGGGGGGTCGCAGCAGGGGCTACACAGCCCCCTCCGCCAGCACCAGCTCCCGTCGCCGCTCCGGCCGGCGGCGGGGAGCCGCCAAGGGCGGCCGCGCTGTCGTCCCTCCCCTCCCCCCCTGCGGCGCCCGCCCGCCGCCGCGGGAGGGGCCGGGCGGTTCCGCCGCGCGCCAGCACTGACCTGGGGGAGGGGGCGCGCCGCTCTCCGCCGCGCGAGCCGCGGCCCCGCCCACCGCCCGCCGCGCTCCGCCAGGGCGCGAGGGCCGCCAGGCCCCGCCCGCCCGTCGCCGCGCCGCGCCGCGCGGCGGGTGAGGCTGACTCACCAATAACGTCCGGCCGCCTCGCCCCGCTTCCGGGGGGTGGGCCCACGGCGCGCGCGGGGGCAGAGCAAGATGGCGGCGGTAGCGGCGCTACCGGTCTCCCTCTCGGGCAGGTTTAAGGGGTCTGTCACGGCGCGGCGCGCTCGTTACCGGCTGTGGAGGGGGGGCAGGAGGGAGCCGAGGGGCCGGCTGGCGTGCCCCGGCCGGGGAGCGGCTGCTTTCGGGCGTCGGGCCCCTCGGTCAGGGCCTCCGGCCTAGCGGCAGGGGCGGGGCCGGGGGCCGGCTCTCGGTCCGCTCCTGCGTCGCGCCGTGGAGGGGCTCGCTCGGCAGGTGGGCGGCAGGCGGCGCTGTGGGCGCGGTGCTGCCGCTCCGCGCCGCCCGCCGCAGCCGCAGGGGCGGGCCGGCGTTCCTCGCCTGGCCTACGCCTGCCGCTGCGGCTGTCCCTGCCTGTTACGGGCTGGAATAGCTCCTGGGAGGGTGCGAGTTACGTCTCTGCGTTTCTTCGGGTTCAGTGTTGGGTAACCGTTCAGTTTTGAGTCCATCAGACCGGAGCTCTGACTGATGGGGTAGAAATCGTTAAATAAAAGTGATTCTTTAAGCTCTCTGCAGGGTTGGTCGTGTTTTGCTTATTGTCTTCTCAAAAATAAGTAGCGTTTAGGGAGAATGTAAATCAAGTATGTAGTGGAGAGGAAGTAGTTTGGGCTTTGTCGTAAAGGTTAGTGTAAGGGGGTACACTTAATTCTCTATACTCTTAATTTTAAATTTCCTTGACTTTACATCTGGGTAATTAAGGAATCGGAGAATGCGTTTTAGCCTAGAATTAACTACAATCTTTGCTCTTTCGGCAGGGCCAGTCACTTAGCATTTTCTTCCCTGAAAAGACTGCAGTTCATCTTTTTCTTCAATAGTAGACCTAAGAACCAGACCATTTTGCGATTGTTGGATTTTTTTTTAACTGATATCCACTACTTTAAAGGCATATAAACTTAATTTTAAGACCTTGCATTTATTTAAAAAAAATACAAGATGTTTCATAATTTCCTTTCAGTAATAAAATTTGGATCTTTTCCTTCTTAGATCCTATGCATACATTACAATTAAGGACAGACTGCCCCAGATTCTCACAAGAGTTATTGATACTCTGCATCGGCATAAAAATGAGTTCTTTGAAGAACATGGTGAGGTAAGAGTAAGGTCTCTTTTTGCCTGAGATTTTTTTTTTTCCCCTGTAACCTTTGAGACACTTTCTCTGCCTTATTTTTACAGGTTTTTTTACCACAGTCATTACTTGTCTGAATCTTTTTTTGTGTTTTTTTTTTTTCTTTATCTCTTTCTTTTATCTATTTTTCATTAATTTCATAACTTACCTTTTCTGATTTAGCTGTTCTGCAACTGCTTCGGTTTCTCAGGTTTTCGTGTCAATGCAATGTTTAATAGACTGTAGCATCTTCTGAAGATGGCAATGTTTCAATATTCTGTTTCCCTCTGATAAGCAAAAGGTCTAATCTAAAAAGGAGTCCCACGAGTGATTCATTTTAAGATGTTAGGTGTAAAATGAGCTTCATTCACCACAATAGGTTTGGTCGAATGAAGCTCTAATTTGTCAATCTAAAACTTATTTCTTTCATGAAAAAATAATGCGCATCTCTACAGGAATAAATATTCAGAATAGGAACTTTTGCTCTCCGCTTATTTCAGAAGGGTGTTGAAGCAGAGAAGAGGGCTATATCTTTCCTTTCCAAACTGCGGAATGAACTGCAAACAGACAAACCAATGACCCCTTTAGAAGATGAGCTGCCTGATGCTGCGTTGTGGAACCAATACCTAGACCACCAACGAAATTCATCAAATGGAAACGGAGAACCAAGCTGGTTTCAGTCCCCTTGGTTGTATGTAGAGTGTTACATGTATCGAAGAATTCATGCAGCATTAGCACAGAAGTAAGTACTTACTAGCTTGGTATATTACTCTGCAAAACAGTATTCTTTCTTATTTTTATTTTAGGAGAAAGGAAGACAGCTGATGACAGAAAGATAAAGGAAAATCTTAAGCCTTTGCCATACTCCTTTCCCCTCGTCTCACTAATAATCTAATTTTCAGATTTGAAATGAATACTTTTTCTTCTTCCATGCAGCAGAATTTGAAGCTTACTGGATTTTTTTTTATGTTGCAGTTTCTGTGACTTGGTCTACACGCAAACTCTCAGACTTGACTGTGTAGTTTGACCTTCCTGCAAACTAATGTGCATTGAGATCTGAAAATTATTTAGTATTTCTAAAAGGCTTGTTAGTCTAGAATTATCTTTTAAAAGGCGTTTATTAGCCTAAAACACAGAATGTAAGAGCCATTAGTCTGTTGGACATTCTAACTTGTTTTGCTGCTTGAAATCTGAAGTTACTGTTTAAAACTGTTTCTTACAGCAGTAGACCCAGCTTAAGCAGTCCCTGTTGTTTGTTCTACACTATCTTCTTAGTTGCTGCAGTGTTTGCAGACTGTATGTTGCATCAGACCTTGGGAGCTGATCTTGGTTAAAAATAACTTGGCAAGAAAAACTTGTTGTGCTGGTGCTGTGGAGAAGTGCCAGTACAATGTAATGGGGTAGGAATGAGCAGTAAGTTCCCGCCGCTGCCAAAAAAATAACTGAAAGCTCCGTGCGTGCTGGATTTGCCCTTAGTACTAGAGAAGCAAACAGAGTAACGGGGACTCCTTTCCCACTGGTATGTTGTGTAATTTGAACTGTTGCAGCAAAAACTTCAAATATGAGATGGAACTCCTGGATTGCACCTAAAATTTCACTTTTCATTAGTAAGTTTTAAGTTTCTTCATCTCTATTGCTTGGCTGCTTTTAAGTGTATACTTGGATACGCTTCAATAATTTGTCAAAGAGTGTACCTGCAAATATATCTCTCATAATAGATGAGTCTATCTTGCTTATATTACAAGAACTGAATTATTTTGTCAGCTTTGTCATGTTAATCTTCTAAAGTCTTAGTTAAAAACTTTCATAAGAATAACTTTACATCAGTGCAAGAGACTTCGATGTGGGAAGTGTGTGCTGAAGCCAATTCACCACATTAGTTCACTTGTATGTTACAGTTTTAATTCTCCGTGTATGAAGACTGGAGTTCAAAATTGTCACTTTATGTGCAGTTCTCAGAATTGTTGTGACTGAACACGTGTTTGCTTTCATAATATATTGCTAGAAATATAAAGATATCTTGTATGCTGTGTGTTTCAGTGAGAGATGATATCAGACTGTTATTGAGATGTGTAAAAAATTTAGTATGACAAATTAGAAGTGGAAAATCTAACGGGCCTAAAGAAGCTGAGCTTTGAGCTTGCGTCTTCAGATGTGTTTCCTGTGCTGTCATGAAAAACGTAGTAAGTATGTTCATATATTTGTTTTCCTTCTCTTTTTAGCCCACCTATTGACAACTTTGATGTATTTAAGGAAGGAAAGGCTCAAAATTTCTTTGAATCCCAAGAGGCTATTATTGCCTTATGCACTTACTTTCAGGAACTTCTTAAAAACATCAAGGATCTAGATGAAAAGCAACTTCAGGAGGAACTTTTTAAGCTGTTGCAGGTAAACCAGTAGTGCTTAACTTATGAATTTAAAATCTCTCTCCTAGGTAACAAACAAAAACTTGAGGTTATAAAGAATCTGAACTTCTCGTGGAAATTAATATATGACTTTAGTGTTTGTAAACATGCAATGAAATCCTGACAGCCATATTGTATTGTTGCTACCTTGGAAATGTTTAAATTTTGGCTGCTTGTATTAAAGGTGACATTTTCATTACACTGCTAGTCTTCATTTTGTATTTGAAAACCAAGCTTATTTTCCCTCAAAACCAGTATCTCCAAAACATTTTAAGTCAAGTTCCAGATGGCCGTTTTGCTATTTAACTGTAAAATTTTAGGACAGTTCATTTTATTGACATTCTAAGAATTTTTAGACTTCTTTGAAAAAAAGTTAGAAGTCAGTCTGGGCCAGAAGTGGTTTAAAAGCTTTATAACTGCATTGTTCTTGGAAAATAATGCCTTTGGGTAGAATACAAAGTATCATAGGATTACAAATAAGTCCATTAGCTGGCAACAATGCACACCAAGTATTTGATGTATCTTTATAAAGACCTCATTAGCGTGTACTTAAAATAAAAGTTCTTACTTGGCTGGATGTAATAAAAAAATAAACCTGCTTTTATTACTCCTTTTTATGTGTTCCCACTAGTATTTTCTGGAATTACAGTATGGAGAATATTTGTGTGTTAAGCTTTGTGATCAGTGTATTTATGTTGATCTAAGTCTTCCATCTTTGTCACTTCTAATGCACGTTTCTGATGCCTGCATAAATACAGAGCATTGTTTGATTTCTTCCACAGTCTTGTCTGTATTAAGATTTCTGTACAAGAAGTTGGATTTTATTAGAGTTTGGAGGAAGACGTGGAGTGAGAGCCTTCATGTCCCTAAAATAAAACCAAGCAAACAATATTTTTAGTGTATATGAAGCTTAGAATGTAACTACAGTGAAATTTAGCAAATGTTTTTGTTTTTTCCTCCTTCTAGGTGTCACTGTGGGGCAATAAGTGTGACCTTTCTTTTTCAGCTGGTGAAGGCAGCTCTCAGAAGTCTAGTCCTTTACAATCTCTGGAAAACATGGTACCTTACATCGTAGTGAACGATATGGAAAAGCTTTGGTCACTTCTTGTAAATGCCAAAAAAAGAAATACAGAAAAAAGTAAGGTTAGAGTTGACATAATCCTGGATAACGCGGGATTTGAACTTGTAAGTGATCTTGTGTTGGCTGACTTCCTGTTATCGTCAAAGCTAGCTGATGAAGTCCATTTTCATGGAAAAAGCATTCCATGGTATGTGTCAGATACCACAAAGAACGATTTTAACTGGACTATTAAACAACTGCAGTCAGCCAATCATATGTGGATGTCTAGATGTGGGATAAAGTGGGAGGGCAATTTGAAGAAGGGAGTCTGGGTTTACCGTGATCACATTTTTTGGACTTTGCCACATGACTTTTCCAGTATGGCTGAAGTTGCTCCTGACTTGTATGCCGAACTACAGAAGTCAGACTTGCTGCTTTTCAAAGGTGATCTAAACTATAGAAAATTAACAGGAGATAAAAAATGGGAATATACTGTTCCATTTCATCAAGCCTTGAATAAGTTTCATCCCGCGCCTCTCTGTAGTTTGAGAACACTGAAATCTGACACTCAGGTTGGCCTAAAACCTGGACAAGGTGAAAAAATTCAGGCTTCTGAACCTCAATGGATGGGAAGTGGAAAATACGGGGTAGTTCAGTTTGATGCTGCTTTCTAGTTAGATGGCTCCTAAATTCTGAAAGAGAGATTCAGTCTTGAGTTTAGACTATCTCTGTTCTGTGCTTGGCTTCAGCAAAAATTCTTTTTTATTTGCACTTTTTGCTCCTGAGTGATTTGTTAGTTTTGTTCCACAGAAAACTTTAATATTGTGCAAAAGTTTACAAACTCTCTTTGTATACATAAGTCAATCTGCATTTCAGTATATTTTGTTTTCCTAATGTCCAGTTTCAGCAGAAGTTTAAGATGAACGTTTAGTTGTCCATAATATTTTTTCTTCATCATCAGTGGGTATGAGAATTTGTGGCTAACAAGTGAAAAATACGCTTCAGAAACCATTTCCTCAATCCCACATTAGCATGTCTTTACTTGTTTCAGGATAATTTGTGCTCCACGTGCCATGCATTGCATGAAAGTTAATATTTTAGAGAATGCACAAATGAATTCCGGATAGATTATTTGCAACCCATTGCAGGATCATATTTTAAAACTTGAAAATGGAGTTGACTTCAACCAAGACTTTATTATGTAAATTGTTTTTTACTTGGTTCTTTTGTCTATGGACAAAGAACTTTTGATGTTTGAGTATAGTTCGCTGTATACTAAGAGAGGAGTTCTTGGGTGATGCCTCATAAACATTAATTTAGAATTTGAAAATTAAATATTAATTTTAAAATACAAGTGGATGTTGCTAGCCAGTTTGCCTGTAGGAAGGGGTTGTCCCATCTGGTAGGAAGATTAGTGGGAGAAAGGACAATCTCGTTTCAAGAATATGGAAGATATTGTTTATCTAAGAATGTTTGCCAAAAAAAAAAAGCACACAAAAAACCCCAAAACAAACAAACCAAACCCACCCAACCAGTTACATTAGTTGGATTTTAGATTTAATACAGATTTGAATGAAATGTAGCTTGTCAGTGGTCTTTGTGGTGCAAGCACTGCTGCCTCTTTCCACTGTGACATTTCTTTTTATTTGTTAAATGTATTTGTTTTTTTAAGAATGATGCTGTAATTTTTATGGGGGAAATACAGCCCTAGTTGCACTGAGAAATACCTGCCAGAGAAGCATATGCTATATAGGTTGTGCTAATTGGAATTGTTAGATGCCCATTTCTTCTCTTCTACCCTACTCTCAAATTACTTAGAATTTTGGGGAAAATTTAGGGATAATTTAGTGGTTTTTCAGAGCAAAGTGAAATGAAAGTGGAAATGCATTGCCCATTTATAAAGGAAAAATTAAAAATAGATTCTTTCAAGTCTTAAAGTACTTTTATGGTTTGAAATAGGCCCTTTGATAGGGGACCGATATAATGCCAGCGATAACCACAGGTTTATTAGAAAATGGTGGCAAAATTACCCATAGAGTCTGACTGGGTTACGCTCTTGTCTAGAGCTGCTAAAATGAGGTGAATTTACCCGTGGTAGCCAAGGTGGCCGTGTTATAGGGAACAGGAGTAGAGAAGTTTCCTTTTCCATTTTACATGCGTATTACACAGTGAAAAGGAGGGCACAGAATGGCTGTGTTTGAGTACGTTCTGGAAGCGGAGCTATGGCACGGGAATTAGAGTGTCTGTGTGCTAGAAAGTGGATATAGAAAGACTTGTGCTTAACGGTTAACCCAAGACAAGGGTAGGCTTTGGCAGGCCTGAAGAAGTGGGAGGGGGAAGATGGGGCAGCATTTTGTACCTATTTCAGGCTCTGAAAATGTATTTATTCAAACAATAAAGATGGATAAATATGTTCCAACTGCTGATGTCTTTGATTATTTGTATTTCTCTTCTTCTTATATCTGAAAGTATACTAATATTTTGAAGTTGCAAGGTCAAGTGTTCAAAAACTAAGATGCTAGGAATTTCAAGAGGCAATGTGATATTCTACTTTGGAGACCTGGGTTCAGTGTTCTCAACTCCTTTGTATCTCTGGCTTAGTATTCCTAAAGGTCGAATTCATGCTTATCCCTAGGCACCTGATTAACCTGCGTAAATTGGAGAGCCAGTCAGGAGAGCTGAAGGTCAGACTGTTGAAGGTCCCTTTGACTGGAGAGGGCTCGGTGGGGGACGCTCAGCTTTGGTTGCTCCGATCCAGAACATAAACAATACGATGAATCTGGGCACTGAAGCCTGCATTTCTCATCTGTGAAAATGCTGCAAACTTGTTTCAACTGCACTTTGAAGTGTCAAGAACAGAGAGATGGAAGTTGTGGAATTCACGCAGTGAAAGCTTCCCTCCTTGTTGAGAGATAGAATGACTAGGGGAAGAAATCTGCTGTGTCTGTGGACAGATTGTTTGTCAGGTGCCGATTTAACTTGCTGGAAAGGTTTAAAAGTGTGTAGTGGACAAGAAGAGAAAGGATTGTTTCACTGCTGAGGCCACCCTTCAAGAATAGATTTGCCTCTTACACAATCTTTACACGTGCTGAGGAACTTGGTTTCATTTTTCACTGGTCGTTAATCTGTCTCTGTGCCCAGGTTGCTTTCAAGCTGTTACTTCTGGGAATCACAGTGCAGATCAGTGAAAATTAATGTTCTGAAGTTATGATAGATAGAATGCTACAAAATGCTCAGTCACTGAGGAGATGCAACAGAATTTGCTCAGTATTACCGAATCATCTCTTTGGAGGCTGTTGCATTAATGTTTGTGAGGAAGTAGGGTGATGATTTCATGAGTACTGTAAGACACGTAATTCTTACATTGGCGTTTGAGTGGTGATATAAGACATGATGTCATGCTGAAAAAAAAAAAGAAATTAAATTAGTTCTGTTCTCCTGTTTATTAAGTGAGTGCTTTTCACCTTTTGCCCGTCACAAAGAGAAGTTTATACGGTAATATAGAGTGCGACTGCATAGTTACGTGAGGAACACACAGTCGTAACTTTCAAAGATTTCGTCGCTTGACTTCTATAGCTGTAATTGCAAAGTGCTATCTATAGACACAACTGAATATGCAGCACACTTTTCTTTTTGTTCATTGGCTATATTTTTGTACAATTTGGATTGATTCTATTAAAAAAAAAAAGAAGGTGCTGTAATGCCAGTGTTATATTCTCTCATGCCACAAAGAAGTAGTGAAGACAGATATTCTGATGAGGCGCTGTGCACTGCTGTTGGGTTAGCTACAGGTCAGTTGAAAACAGGAAATTCTTTTATAGATACTCAGCGTTTCCTACTTATGTAATATAGTTTCATGAAACAGCACCATGTGCCTGCTGCATCCGAGTGGAATTTACTGCTATACAACATAAAGCATACGTTACAACAGTAGCATGTGCTATTGTCTTGGTTTAACTCCAGCCAGCAGCTAAGCCCCACACAGCCCCGCAGTGGGATCAGGGAGGGAATCAGAAGGGTAAAAGTGAGAAAACTCCTGGGTTGAGATAAAGACAGTTTAATAGGTAAAGCAAAAGCCACGCACGCAAGCAAAGCAAAACGGAATTCGTTCACCACTTCCCATGGGCAGGCAGGTGTTCAGCCATCTCCAGGAAAGCAGGGCTCCATCACGCGTAACGGTTACGTGGGAAGGCAAATGCCATTGCTCCGAATGTCCCCTGCTTCCTTCTTCCTCCAGCTTTATATGTTAAGTGTGACATCATATGGTACAGAATATCCCTCTGGTCATTTGGGGCCAGCTGTCCCAGCTGTGTTCCTTTCCAGCTTCTTGTGCACCCTCAGCCTACTCACTGGTGGGGTGGGGTGAGAAGCAGAAAAGGCCTTGGCTCTGTGTGAGCACTGCTCAGCAAGAACCAAAACATGTCTGCATTATCAACACTGTTTCCAACACAAATCCAAAACCTAGCCCCATACTAGCTGCTACAAAGAAAATTTAACTCTATCCCAGCCAGAATCAGCACAGCTATAATGTAGCATATTTTTTTTCTTGAGTATTCAAGAAAGTTGCTTCTGTGCAGCTGTGTCACAACTGATTATCCAAAATGCTTGCACAGCATAACTCAGGAGCTACTGAACTGTATACCCAAATCCTTGAGATTTTAGTTTTCTGTGCCATTTGAAGAATAACAGCAAAAACAAGGCCATTTTCAGTAATTATGAAGACCACAACAGACCAACGTCTTTTGACTTCTATTTTTTTATTCTACCTTTTGAGCAGCTTTGTAAATCAGTTTTTGGGTGATAGCAATGATTTTCATTTGTGATGAAAAAGAGGTGGGAAAGTAATGTCATAGGCACAGTGAAAGCCAACACACACATCTGTCTGAATACTTGATAATTCACAAAATTTTACGAAAAAGTTAAACATCATTATGCTATTTCAATAGCTTGGAAAGCCAGCTTAAAATAATTCAGGTCTTAGTTCCTGGAGCTTTTTTTTTTTCTCTAGAACAGATTTTACACAAAAATGTATAAAACTCATTTATCCAATGAAGTTCTGAAAGACATAGATGCAAGAGATGGGTATTGTGAAATGTTCCTCTTCATAAAGACGGGGCAGTATTAGGGAAGTTTCGATCTTGTTACTCTACCAGTATTCTTGCTCAAATTTCAAAACCTTAAAAAGCATGGAGAATTTCTTAAAATGTGTCTGTTAATTACTTATTAAGGTTGATGCAGCCGATGGTGTTGTTATCAGGATCACTTCCCAAAGTGATAGGTGCTCCATATGTTCTCAGCAAAAATGGAAATATTTTAGTGTTACACTTGCTCTAACTAAAATATTTCCAAATTACTTTGTTTTACACACCTTCCTGATGTCCCATAAACTGTAACTATTGTTGAAATAGTTCCTTTAAAGTTCGTAGTGTATTTGCATTCACGGTTCAACTACTTAAATGCTTGTTCCATGTGAGGCACATTTGTCTCCTGTACTCTGTCAGACAACATAGGAAAAATATTCACCTTATTGCATGCAAATTATCACATGAAATGTTTTCAATCTAAAAAAAATAAATCATGTCTAAAATATAAATTCCAAAATAGAATTTTGTACAGAACTGTTAGTTTGGTTTGTTTTTTTTTTCATTAAACGGTTTGTTTACAAGCCTTCTGTTTACCAAAAATTACAGAACAAAAGTTTAGGATTATTTTTTTTTAATGCAAAAATATAAGTTCAAAATCACTTAAGGCTTACCTGAGGATTTTAAAATAAAACTGTGAAAATGTGCTGTTAAAATGGTCCTTTTATTTCTTTCCAATGTAACAGTGGCAGAAAGCATGTGGGAAAAAAAGTCCTATACTGTGGGCTGTTTATATTTTCTTGTTTGATTGTTTTTTTTTTTTTCCTAAAACAGGTTTTCAAAACATCTGTGAATTTTTATTCTAGCTGATACAGATAAATTTCTATTTCTGTTACCATTACCCTGGAAATAAAAAGGCTACTTAAATAAATTTGTATAGATTAATTAATCCACAGCTTTACAGTTGTGAATTCTGCAGATACCTTGTGAGATTTGGTTTTATTTACTCTTCTTTTTGGCTCATTTGACTTTATTTCCACTGGGAAAGAAATATAAAATGTCTTATTATGATCACATACAATGAATAAACATATTCAGTAGTTGTATGATGCTTTTGTTTTTATAACTTTTCAATAAGCCAAATAACCATAGTTTTTCAGACTTTCTGTGAACAAATTTTCACGCTTACAGGAATTTGTTTTCTTTCTTGGGATTCTACTTACTTCTTCCAAGTCTTTGAAGAAGAATAAAAGATTAAGAGCTGAGCAGGCTAAGGTAAGAAATATCAAAGTATATATTATAGGCTTTTTTGTTTGCTTTCTTAATGTTAACTAATTGATTACTCTCATGTTATCATGGTAAGGCTGGTGCTTTCTGAGTAACTGTAATTGATAAAGGGCCTGATGATATTCCCCCTTTACTCTGCTCTTGTGAGACCCCACCTCGAATACTGCATCCAGTTCTGGTGTCCCCACCATAAGAGAGACATAGATCTGTTGAAGCATGTTCAGAGGAGGGCCACAAAGATGATCCAGGGGCTGGGGCACCTCTGCTACAAGGACAGGTTGCGGGAGCTGGGATTGTTCAGCTTTGAAAAGAGAAGACTTCGGGGGGACCTAATAGCTGCCTTCCAATACCTGAAGGGAACCTACAGGAAGGCTGGACACAAGAGTGTCCACTGATAGGACAAGGGGAAATGGGTTTAAGTTGAAGGAGAAAAGATTTAGATTAAATCTTAGGAAGAAACTCTTCAGTACAAGGGTGGTGAGACTTGGGAATAAATTGCCCAGAGAAGTTGTGGCTGCCCCTTCCCTGGAGGTGTTCAAGGCCAGGTTGGACGGAGCCTTGAGTAGCCTGATCTTGTTGAGAGGAGTCCCTGCCCATGACAGGGAGGTTGGATTAGATGATCTCTAAGGCCCCTTCCAGCCTATGCCATTCTATGATTCTATGATTCTATGATACAGTTAGTTGCACCTTTCAATGTGCAGTTCATACTGAGTTTTGTCTCCAATCGCAGTATTTTGCTCAGGGATTAATTTTAAAGAAGGACTTATTTGTTACCAAATTCGGAGACACGGTGCCTGGCACCTAGGCAAATGGATGATGGAGTAGAGACAGAAGGCATCCAGGCCTCCTATTCCCTGTATGGAAATGGCTGCACAGAAACCCTGTGCATTCAGTGTAACGCTGCTTAATGCTGACATGAGGTGCAGGAACATCTCCGGGCTCTCACCCCGGAAGTTCAGGCACCTGCAGAGAAAGGCTTTCCGCCCCCTTACCTGTTAAAACGCAGAACGCTGTGCGGGAGGTAACCATGTAGAGCTTCCTTGAAACAGCAGAGCAAGGCTCCATCTTTGAAATGCCTGTGTATATTAAAATAGCACAGCAGAGAAGGACCTGCAAACTGGTAAATGCATGCTTTCCTTCAGTGGTGGTGTTTGTAGAAAGATTGTTCAGGAAACTGAGATCTGGCTTTTGACAGCCATTCACGGCCTGGAACAGGTCTCAGCTCTTATCTCCCACTTTCCAAGAAAACGTCTTAGCTGTCATAGATCAAGAAATTTATTGGGTTCTGGTCCTAGATGGCTTATGTACATACATAATCATTATTTTGGTCTAGGATATGTGTCTGTAAAATACAAAACCACTCTGGAAAGAGGGTTAAGGTCCAGGAGTGCTCCCTCAAGCTGGCTGAAGGATCCCTTCACCTGCTCTTCCTTCCATCCAGTGAGTCTTGTGTTACCTGCATAACGGCCCTATTTAAAACCAGGGAGTGTGTGTACCCATGGTCTAAGGTTAGGGAGTCAGGAGACGAATTAAGTCCAAATTCCTCCAAGCAGAGAAGGGCCTACAACTTGCTGTGAGGACTCTAGTATCTTTACGTGAACAAAAAGTGTCCCTGTCTCTCTGTAGTTGGTTGTGTTCTTGATTTGAGGCCATCCTGAATTAGTGCTGCGCTTTGGGGTGTGTTGGATAAGCAGTTATGACTGCATCAGTGGTGTCAGATTTGGCCCTTAGAAGTTTTGTTGCTACTTTTCTGGATGGTGATGGAGCACTAGCAGGAGCCAGTTGCCCCGTGCAAATCAGGGAGTTTCCATATATGTGCAAAAACCGTAAGTTCCACATTCAGGGAATTTCCAAAATAACAGCATGAATTGAGTTTAGACTTTCAAAGACTATATCTGGTTTAAGTTCCCCAAGCTGAAAATGACCTAATATATCAACAGTAGCTTTCAAAGAAGAAGCTCTTAGATTTTAAAAGAAAATAATTTCTTATGAGCTTTCCTGACTTACTTTTTTTTTTTTTTACCATACTTGAGTTTTGATAGCTGCAAGTATCATTTAATGGAATATTTTGCCTTTGCTTTCGTTTAACGTTGTTTACTTCTCGCTGATGTCCTGATCTGGAAAGCAGCTGTGGAAAGTGTTTTATTCTGTGTCCTGTCTCTCCTGCGTCTGCATACATAGACAGATAGAGATATGTCAGTCTGTGCATAAAGTAATTTTAACGAAATATTGCTTACATGGACATTATCTTAGTACTCCTCTTGTTTCTCCTTCACTAAAACATAGCTTGTATTTTGGATATAATGCTTGAATTTACAAGTTAAAAAGTTCAACTGTAATTTCCAAAACTTCAGAACACATTCTTTGGGAAGCTTATGTACAGTGTCCATCACAACATGAAGCCTTGCATTTTCATTATTGCTGTTTGCCTTGTGTTGCAGAATTAACTTTTTGTTTTCAGTCCATGGTTATTCTGCCCTTACGAGATAAGAAGGCATCTAGTAATGCTTTCATAAAAATGTTTAGTTGCTGTTTGTCATCCAAAGATATTTAATATCTGCTCGTGAGCGGCTAAACTGTTTTATTGTCACATAGGAGGCCTTCAGGAAAACCTCTCCAGAAGTAATTTATTTTTCCCTAAAGGTTCTGGGAAATGATTTGCTCAAACCTGAAATATGGTGTGTGTGTGGGAATCATGCTTAAACAGACTCTATGTTAAAATCACTTCTTTCCCAACTCTGATTAGTTCCCCCATACGCATATCGCATTTTCACCACCCCACTTTGTCCCAGCGGAGAGGTCCAGGGTTGTAAAACCAACTGGCTTATGTCATTTAGAAGATTTACTGACTTCAGAAGATGTCTACATCAGTTCAGCTGAGCTGTGCAAATTCACATGGGAGGAGGACAAACTCAATGTTTTTAGGGAAAAAAAGGACTCCATTTTGGTTACGCAGAGGAACAGCTATACTTAATCAGACTAAATAATCCTTCTTAAACTTGTCCACTATCAGATTCACAATAGTAACTGGTATCAGACACAATTTACACACATTCACAATTTACACACACTCACAATTTACACACACACATCTTAATCATATTACTTAGTGATGTTGTCTCTCTGCTTTCCCATATAAGCCTATTTTTTCATGATAATATAATTGCGTTAATACCTTTTCCACCTTGAAGTCTGTAAATGTGTTATGAAATTACCTCCGGAGAGGCAGGATCTCCTTTTGTTAACTAAAGTTGTATTTTCAAGCATATGTTAGGATCTCTGCATTAAATCATCTGTCACTGGTCATGAACCAGGCTTCTGTGTCAGCTGACAAAAAAGAAATGGGAATAAGTCCTGTCTTGATTTCTTCATTATTTTTTGAAGTAGGTAAGCTGAGGATAAGGCACTCCTCAAGAAAACTTTCTCTACTACAGGGTGTGATACTATTGATCCGAGGGGGTGGAGGAGGAGCACAGCTTGGTGTTGGGACACACTGTGCTTCTGGAGTTGATAGATTTTGGAAGGCAAGCAAATGAGAACCTTGGCAAGCTGTGCCCATGCCAAGTATTTGTAAAAATGTGTCTGCTTTAGTTATTCTAGCTAAATTTGTAGATAATGAAGTCCTGTGGACTAGATTTCCCCTAAATCTCTTTCAGAGAAAAACATTTCAACTTCCTTTTTAGTGCTGCTAGTGTACAATTCTTTTCTACCTCAGCTATAGCTGCGTTTAGGTATTGAGTGTCTGAAAGGTGTATATGCATTCAGAATATCATTTGGAATTTGTGTGCATGATAAAGCACAAACACTTCACCTTCTTAATATGTTGTTGATGTTGATGGCTTGAGGCTAATCATAGAATCATAGAATCATAGAATCATAGAATCATAGAATCATAGAATCGTTAGGGCTGGAAGGGACCTTCAAAGGTCATCTAGTCCAACACCCCTGCAAGGAACAGGGATATCTCCAACTAGATCAGGTTGCTCAGGGCCTCGTCCAACCCGGCCTTGAACGTCTCCAGGGATGGAGCATCCACCACCTCTCTGGGCAACCTGTTCCAGTGTTCTACAACTCTCATGGTAAAAAATTTTTTCCTAATATCCAACCTGAATCTACCTCCCTCTATTTTAAAACCATTACCCCTTGTCCTATCACAACTGGCCCTCCTGAACAGCCTCTCCCCATCTTTCCTGTAGGCCCCCTTGAGGTACTGGAAGACCGCTATAAGGTCACCCCGGAGCCTCCTCTTCTCCAGGCTGAACAGCCCCAACTCTTTCAGCCTGTCCTCATAGGAAAGGTGCTCCAGCCCTCTTATCATCTTCGTGGCCCTCCTCTGGACCCTCTCCAACTGGTCCATGTCCTTCTTATGTTGGGGACTCCAGAACTGGACGCAATACTCCAGGTGAGGTCTCACGAGGGCAGAGTAGAGGGGGAGAATCACCTCCCTCGACCTGCTGGCCACGCTCCTCTTGATGCAGCCCAGGACACGGTTGGCCTTCTGGGCCGCAAGAGCACATTGCCGGCTCATATTGAGCTTCTCGTCCACCAGTACTCCCAAGTCCTTCTCCTCAGGGCTGCTCTCGATCCATTCTCCGCCCAGTCTGTATTTGTGCCTGGGATTGCCACGACCCAGATGTAGGACCTTGCACTTGGCCTGGTTAAACTTCATGAGGTTGGTACGGGCCCACCTCTCCAGCCTGTCAAGGTCCCTCTGGATGGCTTCCCTCCCTTCCAGCGTGTCGACGGCACCACACAGCTTGGTGTCATCGGCGAACTTGCTGAGGGTGCACTCCATGCCACTGTCCACGTCACTGACAAAGATGTTGAAGAGGGCCGGGCTCCACCCCTGAGGGACGCCACTCGTGACCGGTCTCCACTTGGACATCGAGCCGTTGACCACTACTCTCTGAGTGCGGTCATTGAGCCAATTCCTTATCCACCGAGTGGTCCATCCATCAAACCCATGCCTCTCTAGTTTAGAGAGAAGAATGTTGTGCGGGACAGTGTCAAAAGCTTTGCACAAGTCCAGGTAGATGACATCCGTTGGTCGACCCTTGTCCACCGATGCTGTCACCCCATCATAAAAGGCCACCAAGTTGGTCAGGCACGATCTGCCTTTGGTGAAGCCATGTTGGCTGTCACCCACCACCTCCTTGCTCTCCATGTGCCTTAGCATGGTTCCCAGGAGAATCTGCTCCATGACCTTGCCAGGCACAGAGGTGAGGCTGACCGGCCTGTAGTTGCCCGGGTCCTCCTTGTTCCCCTTTTTAAAAATGGGGGTTATGTTCCTTCTCTTCCAGTCATCGGGGACCTCGCCAGACCGCCACGACTTCTCAAATACAATGGCCAGTGGCTTGGCAACTTCATCCGCCAGTTCCTTCAGGAGCCGCGGATGGATCTCATCAGGTCCCATGGACTTGTGCACCTTCAAGTTCCTCAGATGTTCCCGAACCTGCTCTTCAAGTACCTGCTCCTCACAGTCCCTGCTAGTTCTTTCCACAGCTTGGGTGGTAAGACAAGAGGCTTTATCAGTGAAGACTGAGGCAAAAAAGTCATTGAGTACCTCAGCCTTCTCTATGTCCTGGGTAACCAGAGCACCAGTATCCTTCTGGAGGGGGCCTACATTCTCTTTGGACTTCCTTTTGTCCTCTACATACCTATAGAAGCATTTCTTATTGCTTTTTATATCCCTTGCCAAATTCAATTCCTTCAGGGCTTTAGCCTTCCTCACCTGATCCCTGGTCACTCGTACAGCTTCTCTGTATTCCTCCCAGGCTATCTGTCTCCGCTTCCACCCTCTATAGGCTATCCTCTTCATTTTCAGTTGGTCCAGGAGCTCCTTGCTCATCCACGCAGGCCTCCTGGTCTTTTTGCCCGACTTGTTCTTCGTCGGGATGCACCTCTGCTGAGCTTGGAGGAGGTGCTCCTTGAATGTGGACCAACTTTCCTGGGCCCCTCATCCCTCCAGGGCCGCCTCCCACGGCACTTTGCCCATCAGGTCCTTGAAGAGGCTGAAGTCTGCCTTCTTGAAGTCTAAGGTACAGAGCTTGCTGAATGGTTTCCTTGCTGCCCCATGGATCTTGAACTCCACCGTGTCGTGGTCACTGCAGCCAAGGCTGTCCTTAAGTTTCACATCGCCCACCAGTCCCTCCCTGTTGGTGAGCACAAGGTCAAGCATGGCACCCCTCCTTGTCGGCTCCTCTATCACCTGCAGGAGGAAGTTGTCGTCCACGCATTCCAGGAACCTCCTGGACTGCCTGTGCCCTGCCGTATTGTCTCTCCAACAGATGTCAGGGTGGTTGAAGTCCCCCATGAGGACCAGGGCTTGTGACCGCGAGGCTGCTCCTATCTGGCTATAAAGCGCCTCATCTGCTCTGTCCTCCTGGCCAGGTGGCCTGTAACAGACCCCTACCGTAACATCCCCTATCCGTCCCCGTCCTCTAATCTTGACCCATAAGCTCTCTGTCAGCTCGTCCTCCGACCCCAGGCGAAGCTCCACGCACTCCAGCCGGTTGCTGACGTAGAGAGCGACACCTCCTCCTTGTCTCCCCTTATATAATAACAAAGCTTTTTTTATAGTGTTATTAAAAAAAGAAATTTTGTTTTCAAAACTAATATTAAATGTTTTGATTCAGTCTTTTAATCAATTGTTATGATGTAATTTTTAAATTACAAGATCTGTGAACAATAGAATTAACGAGGCAAAACTTCCTTTTCCCTCTAGATTCTGTCCCATGGGTACCTGAAGACCTGGTAGTTCCCCTAACTTCCTGATGAGGCATTTGAAAAAACCCACACCAAGCCCCGACAAAAAACTACAAGCAAACTTCAGTACAGATTGTAATAATAAACAGAAGTGTACTGCAGGCTTTCCATACAGTTAGGGCATCTCAGTGTTTATTCTGTGCTTGGCTGTCTGTGTTTCACAATATTTGCAGGAAATTAAGCATCATTCTGACTTTGCCTCTGTCAGATTTTCTTGAGATTTGTCACGAATTTGGGAGAAAAAAATTGTTAACGAAGTATATGCCTGCATGCTTAAATACTATGATTGCACTTGGTTCTTTTGAGATCAGGTTAAAATACAATGCTGAAAGATGCCTTTTTTTGTAGCGCTTTTTGATTTTTTTTTTATTTATGAAAGTATTTAAAAGCAATTCAAATAATAAAAATAAGAGCTCACCTTCCATTGAGTTGATCATTCCATTCTTAAGAATGGGTTTGGTTCTGAGGACTTTGTGAATTCTTTCTTGACGAAACAGTGTTTTAGGGACCTCTTTCCTAGATCAGGTTTGTTATAGTGTCTGTGCATCTATATATACCACTCTTGCAGTGCTCCTGCAGGCTCCAGTAAGCTGCTCTTTTTTTTCTCTTTTTTTCCTTTTTTTTTTTTTTAAAGTGGAACTCTTGTTTTATGCTACTCATTTCAGTTTTCTTTGTATTAAGTTCTCATTTTTCTTAAGTTTCTCTTCTCTGTACTGATTTGCTAGCAAAATGCAGATATTGATACAGGAATGTCATTTTAGCCTGTGATGTACTAAGCACTTTGAAATGCAATCTAAGCTAATTTCTGTCACTTGCTAGGGAATCTCTGGTTCAAGTGTCCAGAAACATGCAACTGTTGGAGTACTCGGAGCAATTGCTCTCCATCCATCCACCCCGCACACGATACAAAGGATGTCTCTTTCATTGGGTGAGGGGAAAGCTATCCACACTGTCACGTGACTTTTAGCTTTGAAATTATTCTGATACTTCCATTCTCATTTACTTAAAGAAAATTAAATAGCAGCAGGTATTTAGGAACCTGCAGACCTACCTCAATCATTAGGTCTGATTTTGGAGAGTACTGGCTACTGGAATCAGGGTTTCATATCCCCAGTCAGTTTCAGCATCTTTCCTCAACACTGAGCTCTTTCAAGGAAAGGCAAGATTATAGTGGTTTTTTAATTATTATTTTCTGGTTTAAAAATTAGAGTGACTTTATTACATATATAGATTCAGGAGATTCTGCATCATTATCTGCTCAGAAAGGCTGAGAACATCCTGTCCGTCTATTTTTTCATAACACAACATGAAGAATCACATTCATGAAAATGACTTCTTAAAATTATTTTTAACTAAAAATCCTGAAGTAACCCTTCTTAAGCCATTATTTCCTGCCCCTGTTACGGAAACAGAGACACGAAGTCCTTTCGAGAATTCTACCTGTAGTATTCAGCAAACAAGCCTAAAGCATTTTAAAGTGTTAGCATCCTGTAGTAAGATACTTTTTCTTAGACAAATGGCTTGAAGAGTGGATATTGCACCCACTCAAACTGCCCCATTCTTTTTCGGAGTGCTATATGAAATGTCATCCTTTTTTTCTTGCCCCTTTTGTTGTTACTCTCGGTACAGTTCAGCAGATTCAGCATTTTTAAAAAGCCAAATAACTGTATAGATCTACGGTAAGACACAGCTGTGTGAGCATTCTCTCGCCGTCACCAAGGCTGTAGAAGTGGCTGAAGTATAGCTCTTGAACCAGCCGTGGCACTGCAGGACTAGCGATGGGGAAGTGCGCTCAAGCACACGTGTAGGAAACTTAGGACAAAGTTTCACAATCATTTAATCTTGCATCTGCATGCTGCTCCAGTAGTGGGACAGATTAGGCTGTAGTCAGATGCTGGACAAATCCAGGATGATATTTTTGTCCAAATTTGCAGAGGACGTTAAAACTTGTGCCAGATTTATGCTGGTTTTATGCAAGACCGGCAGTACAAATTCAATCTGTCAAAAATACTTAATAGATTTGAATCACAGAATGAGTTTACACTGGATCAGCATTTTGCACCATGCGGCAGTGGCAGCTTTCATCCAGTAGCATGAGTCCCGCGTTTGAAATTACAAAAAATTTGGTTGGGCTCCCTAGCCATCAGCATAGTATTTGAGGTACCTCGCTTAATAAAGCAGTCACAGACTCAGAGGAGGGAAAAAAATATCAGGAACACTATCCTCACAAAGCTATTAAGGCTTTGTGTTACTCGAGATTTGTATCACTTTGGAACAAATTTTGGCTTGGGAATGGAATGGAATGGCATTAAACTGGGAGCTAGGCATTGCCGCGGCGTTTCTCTCTGAGCTATAAGGAGACAGCCTGGGTGCACAGTTCGCCTCTGGCCAAGCTCCCTGCTCTTTTCCTCTGGCTACTTTCTCACCTGGCTCCTGCTGAGAGTTTGTCACCATACAGCCAGGGTCCCTTCTCCCAGGCAGCAGGCGCTGGGCTCAGGGAGTCACCTGCAGCAAATGCTGCTCGCAGTTACCTTCTGGGCGCCCCCATCTGCTCTGTCCATTCTAGATAATTTCGATTCAGAAATGCCCCACTGGTTTCACTCCTCTACTGCAGCAACAGTGAGGGCATTTGTGTAGACAGTCCTCAAGAACAACGGTTTTCGTAATACATTTTCATACCCTCTATGCCATCCTGCGTTGCTTTGCCCATGAGGATGAAACGGAAACGTCCCACCAGGGACCTGTCATCACCTCATACACCGACAATGACCGTGCCTTTCTCTGGACGCTCCCCGAGATGGAGGCAGGTGGCTCCCGCTGCCTGTGCTGCACGGCCTCAGCCCCACACAGGGCTCCGTTTCCCCATGTCTGTTCCCAGCACTGCTTTCTCACACTAAGCGATTTTTCTCCTTCCCTTTATGAGTTTAGCGGCAGGTTCCAGCCGAGGTACAGCATTGTCTAGCTCTGTGCTTTAGCAAAGTAGCATTTGAAACTGGGTGGTGATCCACACTGCTTGGGCAGGGGTCTTCTCTGTCCTGGGCAGCAGCAGTGAAATGGCATCAGGAGGACAAAAAAAAAAAAAAAATTGGTACTATTTCTAGTTTTTCCATTTTCTTTCCCAGAAAATACGAACAAGTCAGTGTTCTTGGGAAAGGTGAGATACATTTTGACTTGTGAGTGAGTACAGAGATGGTGCAGGACCACACCAACCCCGGAGGCACTGGGGCACGCCTAATTGAGCAGCTCCCAGGGTCTTCAAAGCAAGCTATGTGCAGCACTGATATACCTGAAGGTTTAATTTTTCTCTTATTGCTAGCTGCAGCTCCTCTCTTCCCATGTTTATCTACTTTATTTGGGAGGGAGGCGAGGAGGAGGAGGTCCCCTTTCAGCTGGAGGTGTTTTAGCGTTAGTCAAGGCAGACTACTCCTTGCGGGAGGTGCTCGTTTTGCAGGCTCTGGGAGGGGGAAACTGCCTGAGTAAGGGCTTGCTGTTGTTAAAATGTCATCTGCTTCGCTTGCCTCTGTTTTGACTTTTTCGAGGAAAAGTTTGAGGTGATTTTCTCGGGTTTATAAAGTTTTGTCGTGCAACGTTTATTTGAAGTGGGGTAAAAAAAACGTTTCTGTGAGCATCCCTTTGTAAAGACTGCCCACCATCAGGCTCCGAGCACTGTGTCCCGCTTCCCTAACCAGGGGACTCCATTGCTGCCGCCTCGCTGGAAGCCCTGCGGCCTGCCCCGGCCCCGCTGCCCGGCAGGGGAGGCCGCAGGCCGCGCCGCCCGCGTCGCGTTGCCATGGAGACGGCGGCACCGCGGCGGCCGCCATGAGCGGCGCCGGAGCCGGCAGCGCCGGGCCCCGCGCGGCCGCCGCCGCCCCTCGGCCGGCTGGCAGGGGCCGCAGCGCGGCGGCCGAGGTAGCGCGGCGCTGGGGAGCGGCCCGGCCCCGCGGGCCGCCTGCGAGGGTGGCGGCGGTTCCGGCGGGCTGCGGCCTGCCCCGGCCCCGCTTCCCCGAGGGAGAGCGGGGGTGGGGAAAGGCCGCCGGGGCGCGGAGGAGGGGGGCGGCCCCGGAGGCCGGGGCTGGCGCGCTGCCGCCGGCGGGGTCGGGCCGCTGCCAGGCGCCCGCGGGCTCCCGTGAGAGCCCCCGAGAGAGCCCCCGAGGCTGGCGCGCCCCGCCGCCCGGCACAGCGCAAAGCTGGGCGGGAACAGAGGGGCGGAGGGGAAGGCGGAAAGGGTGGAGGGTTTTGGTTTGGTTTGGGGTTTTTCTGCAGTTCCCCTGTTAGAAAATAAAGCCCCGATTTTGGAAAGAGCCCCCCCGCCGCCCCCGGTCTCCGATGGCTTCCTGTCGGCTGTTTCTGTGGAGGGTGACTGACACTGAGGCTGACTGTAAACCTCTCCTGCAAGTTATCTTTTGAATTTTAAGTTTAATTCCGCGTTTTTTAAAAAACACCTTGTGCAGCTGCAGAGCTGTACCTGGCGTAGACGTGGGCTTCAGCCGTAGCTCAGTGAACTTCAGCTGATCGTTATAGCTTATCTTTACAAATTCAAGGACGAAAGGCTTTTTTTTATTTTTATTTTTTTTTTTATTAACTGTTGCAAAAGGGAGTATCTTTCATGGAGTAGGAATTCGTAGTTATCTAAGAATTTCTTCTTCCTTTGAAACTGGTTTACTGGCTTTGATGTCGATTTAAAGGAGATGCTCAAGGATATTGCTTAGAAGGATCAAACTCTTGTACTAAAGATAGATCAGAAACGTTGTAACAGTTTTGTATTCCAAAGGGAAAACACTTTGTTAGTGCATGAACAGCTCAATATCTCCTTAGTAATTGAATGTCGGTTTTGTCATTGTGCTATATTGTTCTGAGACAAAAAATATGGTGTTTTGGTGGTTCATTGTGGCAAAATCAGCTGCCTTTACATTAAATCTAACTTGTTTTGACCCAATTACTAAGTTTTTGCCTGCACTGCTTAGTTAGAGTTGACAGTAACCTGCCCTGTGTCCTACCCTGAAATCAAATAGTTTGTGAAGGTTGCTTTTATGACTCAGAAGCACATTAAAAACTTTGTATTTATAAAATGTGGCTTGCAAATGGCAAATTTGCAACTACAGGACTAATCAGTCTTAATTGCGTATATACCCACACGCTTAAATATATCTAAAATATTTGCCTTTCATTGACTGTAGTATAGTAGGCATTGTAGGAAAGTTGCAAGAGTGTTGGTGTTGCATGATGATCTGTTTAAGTATCTCATTTAAGCTATTCTCTTACAAAAGTCATTTAACTCTGTTCAGCACTGATAAAGTAAAGCCAGTAGAACAAGTGGTTTGCAAAAATCCCTGCATGAGTGTCACATTTTCTCCTACATTTTGTCTTAGCAATTACCATTTTTATTATTTTGGGACTAAACACAGCTACTCCTTTTTGTTATTCGTTTTGGAGAAGCTGTGAGACAAAATTGTCAGGGGAGATTCAGATTCCTTAATTTAGTCATACAAGCAAAGGATGAAGTAAAACAAAAAACATATTAAGCAATATTTACAGTATGTGATGTATCTTTGTAATTGCCTTGAGATGACTGCTGTCTTTCATCATATTACATGCATTTATTACATTTAGATGCAAAATCACCTCACCCTAACAAAGGGGAAAACGAAAGATGAAAAAGCTTTAACTTCTGCTTGTAACAGTAGAGAGTAAGACTGAAATTTTGATTGTCACAAAACTTTCATTTGGGTCTATTAATCAAGCTTGAAATTGACGTCTTCAGTAGATGAACACCACCAGGGGGTGATTTATATGTTTCAGTAATACCTTCCAGTGATTACTGCAAAGGGAGGAGGGTAGGGCTAAGCAGTACCCTTCTGAAAGGAATTCAGAAAATCTCTTTGGTAATTTATTTGAGCTGTTTGGAACACTTTACCTAGTCTTCTGTGTTTCTGGAACAGTACCCTAATGCATAAAAACTCCACAGGCGTATAACAACAACAAAAAAAGAACTTTTCAGAACTGCACACGCACAAACTGCAAGCAATAAGTTAGGCCTAGTTACAGGCAGAAATCAGAGAGGGGAAAGAGGGCTTCTCTGAGTGGGAAGTGATAAAAAGTAATTGGATGTTTCTGGCATTTTTGTAATGTGAAAGAGAAACTGACAGAACTGAAATGGTTTAGAAATGTTACAAATTTTGAAATTGATGTTAATAAAGCGTTATCAATGCAAATATTTTGAGATCTCTGATAGGCACATTGGGCAAAGAATTATCTAGAAAGAAGTCAACCTTGGCCAAAATATCAGTACAAGATGGTTAATTTGTGAACAGTTGTTTGTTTTGTTTTGTTTTGTTTTCTTGAAATTATTCCAGTTCCTGTTAGCCTGTTTTCACATGAGTTAACAAAATCTGACTTACTGTGTAACAGTCGCTTACCCATCTCACGCTCATTAGTGTGTGTAGCTGCTGTGGCTTTTCTGAAACGACATGCCTGCTGGCTGGCTGGCTGGCTAGCTGCTGCTATCAAGCAAAATTTGCAGTAGCCAAGTGCTACTTGGCTTCCCTCCATTTGATTCAGAAACGAATCTCTAAAAACTGTCCAGCACCTGATTTTCATGTAACTTGTAGCTATTTATATAAAGATTTGCTTTTTATCCTGCAGATCTAATGAAAAAATGATATTCTAAAAATTGTCTGTCTTTATCCTAGTATATTTTGCAAAATAAAATAAAAATTGAATATTCCCTGCACCCTGAAGCAGAATTTTATCTTCTTTTTAAATCAGTTTATAAAAGACAGTTTTGAAAATGGTCTTTCTAGAATGTTTTGATTGTTAAATCAGAAAATTAAGCTTGTTAGCTTCTGGATGGCAAGAAACTTTTAATACTAAGTTTCTAGCTGTAGTTGGAATAGTTACAATCAAAACATAATTTTTAAGCTCCTTTTCCCAGCTGTTGAACCTATACAAAACCAATTCCTCTTCATACCCGCTGTTTTGGAGGCCACCTTAGCCTCCCATGGATCCAATAGCAGGTTTGGGGACTAGCATTTCCTTGTGATTTCTTAGGGAGATAAATTATGTGTGGAAATTTTTCAACTGCACATTCTTCCCAGTACTTTGTGCTGAATGTCATCTTCATTCTAGTTGCAGCAAATAATAATAATAATAAAGTCTGCTGCTGCATCGTATTTTCAGAAATTAGAACAATTTTTATGCATGTATACATCTATGAGTATTAATTTGTTTTAAGAAGAAATATTATGGATTCAGGATATCTCATTTTGTTTGTTTTCTGAGTATGAACTGTTATGACACTGGGATTTATAGGAAATATTGAGTAGCCCAATAAGTCCAACCAGTGCACCAAGTCCTGTATAAATATGTGGGTAGAAAGGATCCACTAGTTACCTTAGCATCTGAGGAGAAAAAAAAAAAGTAATTCAGTTAAGATAGACCACATGCTTATGGCTCAGATTTTTTTTTTTTTTTTTAAATTTATCAGTGTAGAAGAGATGCAGGATAAAAGGAGAGATGAAATAAAAACTTAGAGTACATGAAAAGCAGTGGCAAAAAGAAGCAATAGCTGCACAAAACCCCACTGTGCAGCTGGACCAGTGAACGTAACTCAGAGAAGCCAAAGTTAAGATGCCTGTTTTAGTTAGATGTGGGTTTGAATATTGTGGAGGCCCTCAAAGCTCGTAGGCTACCAGGGAAGCTTTCCTATAGTGTTCTGCTTTTACACCCTACTTTGCTGATGGTAACCTATGGCATATTTTAGTAAAGCAGGTCTGTGAAAAATTAATGTCATGTGTCATCACATTGTAAATCTATTGAATTTTCAACCTCTCTCCCCCAAATTTTTTCTGCAGAAGCAAAGGAAAGAACAGAGTTGACCAAGGTTCATGAGTCATTATTTTTGGTGTGCCAACCCCAATGTGCTTAAGAACTTTGGAAACAGGAGGAAGAAATCCCTGCCCTCAGTAGCATCCATCTGCTAAGGGCAAGAGGCAATGCACTGGCGAGTCACTGGGGGTAGTGGTCAGTGCTTAAATGCTTTCTGAGGGCTTTCTCTTTCAATAGAGATTTTTATACGTGTGTATATATATATATATATATAAATGTGTGTATATATATATATATATGTATAGGGAAAGGGGAGGGTCGTGGTAGCAGCATTTACCAGGGTTGAAATAAGAAATGTAGCTGGAAATAAAAGAAAAGCTGACAAGAGCAGAATGGGAGTGACTGACTTGAACAGTTGACTGGTTTCGGAGTATATGGTGAGGTCTAAAACTACTGAATGTTGTTGAAGTTCTGTTGTTTCTGAATCAGGTGAAATTTGCCAACTACAGGCTGGATTCCAGGGAGGTGAAAGTAGTTATCTGGTAAAAAATAAAAACAAAGAACCCCACAATGACAACAATGACCTTATGTTTTTGATCTTCTAAAGAACACCTATTGCTAATAGAGCCAAAAGTCCAAGTAGATATTACTCTTAAGTATTATAAATATACATTTACCTTCCATTTAGCATTTGAAGTGAAATGAAAACCTAATTTTCTTGGTAAGTGGAAAGGGATTGAAAAAAGTTAATAATGTGAATGGGAGAAACACCCAAAACCTAGAATATTTAGAGTTGGTCGAATGATAAATAGTAAGATTTCTCCTGCCTACTGCCTCTTATTCTTTTAACACTTTATTAATTCTATTTTCTTAACAGTAACCATTATAAACTACATAATACTCATGAAACATTACAAATCCGATTTTTTCCAGAGGTACAACAGTACCACATCTTCATTACAAATTTTACCCCTACAGTACAGTCATGCCAAATTAATTGCATTGTTGTAGTATGATTAATGATCAGACTTGCGAATGGCTGCTGGCAAAACATAGAAAACCGTTTACTTAAAGCATGCCCATTCCCTGCCAGAAATGTGACACTCATACCAGCTTTCCTAGAGTGGTGTCACCATGTATGATTAGCTTTGTATTTACTAAGGCACTGGAGTATGCAGAGACCTGCTTCTGTAAATCTCGTTAAGACTGTAAATGAGTGAAATGGTAATTCCCATTGACTTGTGCACCTGGCTTCATTTCAACCTCTTTAAAATCCTTCTAGATGTGTATCTGCATCTTTAAAGTACTCATAATTTTAAAAGCTAGATTTGTATGACAAATGTAGATTTCAGAATTTCCAGCTGCAAAGGGTTTTCTTATGTTGATTATTGCTGCAGAACAGGGGGGCTTCTTTCTTCAGCTATGCTCTGAAATTTTCTTCATTTCATCAGTTTTGAGATGTATTCCTTCTTTCTGTAGAGTCATAAGTGGTTGTGTTTGTTTAGGGAAGAAAAAGAAAACATACATTAATACAGTAATGTAAATATAATGACATACATAAATAACATGCACAGCATTAATGTTTGCAAGCTCCAGCCATGGTTTTTGAGCCCTGGTGTACTACAGAACAAAAAAGCCCTCTCTACATCAAAGAATTCACATGGGTGTACAACATGAAACAAATGGGGTAAAGCAAAAGGGAAGACAAAGTATCAAATGGACAGCACATGCCTTCCCTCACTCCCTCAGAATGGTGATAAAGCGTTGAGAAAATTAGCAGCCCTTTTATCTCGGAGCTTGTGTGCTCTGCTGTACACGGCCGTGAGCTGTACGACAGGTATCAGTCTGGCTTGATGAGAGCGGCAACTCCTTTGTGAAAGAGCACAGCCGAGTGTCTTTGAGGGAGGTGAAGGTAATTAAACTTGATGGATCTAATCCAGTGCGTACTAGTACACTGAAAAAAGATTAAAGAAAAGAGTAGAAAATATTATAGAAACTAATCCAAGGTAATTTACCTTCTGCTACAGTCCAAACTAGTAGTTTTGCCTTTATTGCCCAGGGATTTCTGTGTGCGTTTCTTGGTAGAGGCTTATTTCACTAGACGTTCATCTATTTGGAAGGCTGTTCAATGTTTTTTTTTCTGTTTAGAATGGGTAAGAACTGACCTTGTAATTTATTTCAATGCTCATGTAGAAGAGTATGAAGTGAAGACATCTTGTTTGTCGCTATGGGAATGTCTTGTTTCAACAGCAGTCATTAGCTAGGGGAGATGTGCATTTTGTGATGCATATCTAAATGTGTTGGGACTGCAGTTTTGTTTCAGTCCTATGTGGGAGCTGATGGAATAAAAATCTCATGTTCTGTCCTCTACCTTGTGTGCTTCCAGCATCACCTAAACACAGTTCTGTTCTGAAGATGTTAAATTTCATCATTATTTAGTCAGTACTAATTGAAAAAGAAGTTCTGTCTGATGAAACTCTCATCAAGACCTCAGGTCTGAATTTTCCTATTGAAAGATTTAAGTAACAAAGGCCGAGACATCCAACATGTTTCTGCTTTACTATAGAAGAGCAGAACCACACGAAAATTAGAAAGCTTACTGTAGAAAGTCTAAAAAGCACAGCTAGAAGAGTTGTACAAGTGGTGTAAAGGAGACTGTGCTAGAAGCACAGAGCCAGTGCTTGCCATCTATCAGAAGGACTTGAAAGAGTGTGAAAGGAAGACAGTATGGTGATTGCTGGGGATGAGCAAGCATCATTCACAAAGCTGAAGTTATGTCCAAGTGAAGAAGTTCAAAAGGACCTTTAGCCTTGGCACGTTAGAAGTCAAAGCACAAATGGGCAAGCCGAAAAGTGACTTTGAGGAGCAGGTAGGAGTGTCTGAGTAGGCATGGGCTCTTTGGCCTGGTAGGGAAACCGTGGAGATGAGATATGATAGAAATCTGCAAAATTGTGGGTGGCACAGAGATTGATAGCCATTTTTTTTGTTTGTTTGTTTTCCCACCGTTTCTTCCAAAATAAAAATGAGGGAGCGTGCAATGTAACTCAGGTCTAAAAACCAATATGTCTCCTTGCATAAGAGACACCTGAGGACTCTCTTTGGGTTAAAGTTTACTTAGGTTGAAGAAATGACTGGAAAAGTTTGTCGAGGAGGGACCTGTTGAATGTTGCTAAATACAGAGTAACTGTTGGAAATAACCTGACCTGAAAATGGTGGGACGCCATAGGATTGCTGAGGGGGGATATCTTGTGTGCTGATGTACTTTAGCAGTGGTGTCAGTGACTGAACTTGCAGACGAAAGTGGTGACTTGTAGAAAAGTGACTGTTTATCCTATTTTTTCAGTAAGGGTCAGTTACTCTGGGAATAGCATATTTGGAATAAACGCCCTTGAGCAGCTTAATCAAACAAAAAAGCACTGAAACAAAAAATGTTCAAAAAATGCGATGTCTAATGCTTTTGTTTTCATACTGTCTTCCCAGGAGTCTCATGATCACATTCCTTTGGATATTCCTGTCACTAGAGAGCAGATGAATCACTATCGAGCTGCAGCTGAAACCGCTCGAAGTGAACTTGCAGCACTTTCAGTGAAGTATGATTGTGCCCAGTCAGAGGTACATTTAAAAATACTTTCAAATCCTTCTCCAAGCCTGAGGATTCTTTACAGTGACTTTCTGCAGGGAATAGAAAGCTTGCTTTTGATTCAGAACTTGTTTCTGGTAACAGTTGTCGTCTTAGAATTTTTGTACAATTTGTGATATACTTGCATGGCACTTGAAGATTAAAAAAGGGTCTGTCAATGAAATAAAATTTCCTTAATTGTGCATAGCTGAATATGAGAAAGAGCAAGAACACATAATATTATAGGAAAATGAATTGTTGCTACAGTATCCAGCCAGAACTACAGGAATAAGTGTCCATCAGCTGAACTTGAATTTGACCAGATACTGAAATTACTTCAGAGTTCCCCTACATTTAACAGCTATCCAGGATCAGTACTTTAAATTTCAGTTTTAAAAAGCCATACAGAATCCCATGTTCTTGTAGGAAGAATTTATTACTGGAAATGCTGGATGGCTTTATTGCCAGGATGACTGACTGATTTATAGATTCTTTCAGCACTGTGCTTGCAAAAGTGCAGGAATAGTCAAGAAAGCAGCTGTTCATGCTCTTGTTGATAAAGACCTTTGTGACCCAGCTGAGGTCAGAGCTCTGTTCTGCCGAGTGCTCTGTAAAACTCAAGATATGGGATTGTTCTTGCTTTTTCTGCTATTGGAACTGACCACAAAGACAATGGACAGAGGAAAAAATATCACATTTTGCAGATGGGGAGTTGAACCACAGAGAAATTTTAAGGTTGTGAATGCTTTAAGCTACCATAGCTTGGTCCAGCTGCCAAGCAAAGCAATCCTATTGTTTTTTTAGCTGCTCATTTCCTTCCCCACACTGCCCCATCCCTCATGTTGGCACAAACACATGTGTAGTTTTACGGTGCACTGTATTGTTGGGGAACTGATGCAACTGAAAAATAAAACCTCTCCTTCTGCGTTGTTCTTCAGCCGGATCAGTTTCCCAATCTTAGTTCACCTCATAGACATGTAAGTGCTTCTGCTAGCACAAAGAAGAGGACGGAGTGTGGAAAGGAAGCCTGGGAAAAGGCAGAGCTGCTTTTCTCAAAATCAGTGCTGCTTTAAATCAGCTCCAAAGTGTCTGATGAGCCAGTGCTTGGGGGTGAAGCATAAGCTTATCAGAGACTATGCTGCTGCTGCGAAGGTGATCCTCTTACCTGAATTCTCAGCTTTTTCTCTGTGACATGGCTGTCTCCCTTTCCTCCTCCTCCTCTGTAGAAAGTGAATTCTTTTCTGTCAGCTGCATTGGTTATGTTGCTTGTGGAGAAGTCAGACAAATACCAGAGCTGGTACAAAGGAGGGGGCAGGTGTGCATGGCTGGGAGCCGGAGAAGCAGAACCTCTCTTTTGCAAGGCAGTTGGCTCACCGGCCCCTTGGAATTTCTCTGAGTATCTTGGGTTTTGTCACACTGGAAGCCTCTGACAGAGTTGCGAGTTTCTTGACGTCCTGAATTGCAGCTTAATGTCTTAAATATTTATTGTCTTAAAATGTTTGCTGTAAGTAAAAAGTGCTAGCACACATCATAAAGAGCAGTTAATGTGGCTTAATTATCTGCCTATTATTTTTATGTAGTAGAAGATAAATGCTTCGGATTGCATCTTTCTGCTTATGATTGGAATTGTCAGGAAAGCTGAAACATGCGTTAACACTTCTTGTGACAAAAAAATCCACTCTAAATTACTTGTTCCTTTTAACAAAATAAAACACACTGAAATTTTATATGTCCAGTGTGTCTGCCTCAAGCTCAGCCTTTTAGAGAAGCTTATAACAGAAATAGTTCAATGGAAAATGATATTTTTAACTAGAAGAGAGAGGAGAAAGTAAAGAAAAACAACTGAACTCCATGAATTGTTGGGAAGCTCTAGCATCATCTCTGGAACAGGTCCTTGACATTTGGTGATGACATCCCTCCTCCCACCATTCCTTAAAAGGCTCTCTTGCTGTTTCTGTGTAAATCCAGCTACGTTTGATTGGATTATCAGACCAAAAAATAACTTTTCATGAACTGAGAAGTTGCCTACCGCACAACTCTCTAAAAATGTATTTTCCTCTGAATACGCAACAAATCATCAAAAGGCTCCACTCTTGTAAAACAGCATACTTTGCTGTTACAACTCCCGACAGCTATGGGTTGTCTGTGGAATTGTGCACCAGAATTGGGAGCAGGGAGGAAGCAGGCAAAAAAGAGGGAATAGTGGTGTTAATGACTGTATTGTAATGCAGGTGTATAAGGGAAGTGAGTTAAGGCTGTGCAGCAGAACTTCAGGTGGGCTTTTCTTAAATTCTGAATTTGTAAATAAATTTATCTTCCTGTAAGAGATTATCCTGAAAAGTTTTGTTGTGTTAAAAAACAGCAGCTTTTGCTTTTACAAACCCCTTTCTTCTACTGCATTTTCCTAGTTATATGAAAATAAAATTTTGTACTTCTACTCAGTCTTGTAGTGATAGAAGACTCAGTCTTTTGTTCCAAAGCCTTTCTCGTCACATTACTAAAAGTAATAGAGTCACGTATTTCAGCCTGGGCAAAATTCTTCTTTTTTTAAAATGAGTTTTCTCCTTTTCTGTCTATAGCTTCTTGAATTCAGGTCCCGAATGGTCTCTAAAGAAGAGTCTTTTCGAGAGCTGAAGGCTGAAGCGGAAACCTACAAGGAAAACAATGCTAGACAGAATTCTCGCCTCCTGTCTTTGCAAACCCGAGTTCAGGAGATGGAGGAAGAGGTGTGTGTGCTTGCTGCATCTAAAAGCCAGGCTGAGCTGACAGCTGAGGCGGCATTCAAGGAAAGCTGGGAGCTGAAGGAGGAGCTTCATGAAAAAAATGCCAAACTTAAGTAAGATTCATGTGAGATGATAAACAATTTTTGTTTGGGATGACAGAATGGGGTCGTTGTCAACGCAGAAAACTATGTTGGGTGGACAGACTTTATTGCAGATCTGAACTCTGTTACGATGCCTTGCACAACTGTTGTACCTAAGTGTGTGGAAAGTATTGAAATTTTAATTTTGGTTTAAGTTGTTAGCCCATAAATGGAGTTTTGAGAGTTTTGTTCCTCAGAGGAGAAAATCTCGTATGAGTCAGCTTGGTGTAACCTCATTGTTTACAGAAAACGAGCACAGAGAGCTGTTTGGCTGAATGCAGTAGAAACAGTACGTATGGTTTCCTCATTCATGTGTTTCCACCTATGGCACTGAGGCAAACTTTGTGCCTTTAATAGCATGCTTGTGATGGGCAGTACCTGCAACTACAGCCTGGTGCCCTGATCTGTCCTTATCAGGTGGCGTCTTTTGCAGATATTTATCTGTCACTTGACATGCTGCTTGGGCCAGCAGTGGTGAGTGACTGCTGCTGTACCACTTTGCTCTCTTTTCCTCTCTTCTGTGCCACAGCTGGAACTGAAACAGTGTCAAGTGAATGTCTTCCTTAGTGTAAAGCTGTCCATCGGGAGCAGTGCAATGAAGAAAATATGATATAATTCCTAGTTAGTAGCATCCTGCAGAGAGTGTATTAATGTTTGTTCAGCTTTCAGTAATGTTAGCTTTGTCTGACTTTTCTTCTGCTTTCTTCTGGACATTGCTGTGTATGTTTTTTTTTGTTTGGTTGTTTTTTTTTATGTGGTGTGGGGTTTTTTGTTTGTTTTGTTAACGTGCATACTGATTGTTTAAAACTTTTGTGAAAATACAGTATCCTTAACTATACTGTTCTTAACATAGTGTGTCAGAGCGCTGATCTGTCAGTTCTGCAAAACTGCTAATATTTCAGGTCTGTGGGATGGGCACTGATAGCAATGTTGATCACAAATAAAATTGATTGGTGTGAAAATATTCTGAACTCTCAAATTCCAAAATCAATGTGGATCATAGTGTATTAATAGACACCTTATAGACTTTTATAATGGATTTTTTTCCACCATTACAAGGCTAATATCCATGTCTCTCTCAATATTGTCTACTTAAGAGCAAGGTGAGCGTGCACCAGATGTCTGTATTTCCCAAATCAGTATTTTGCACAGCCCTTCTAGGCTTTGTGCCTTAGAAGTGGCTAATTAAGTTATTTTAAAATCTGGAGAAATCCATTGTGGTGCACTTCTTCACCAGTTGATTTGACAAAAGCCCTGCCTGGTGAGTGCTGATGTTGATTGTCAAAGATTTTAGATATGATCCAAATATAAGTGAGGAGATAGTTAAGCCAAGATGCATATAATGCATCCTAGCAACATAGAAAACATCACAGTCTCAGAGATAATGGTTTTTAAGATTCTTTAAAGTGCTACTTCTGTGGGAAAAAAAAAAAAAAAGAAAAAAAGGAAGAAAAGCCTTTTACCCTGTTTGCCTGTCTCATTGGGAGAAAACTGCCAGAATATTGTGTATCTTACTAGCCTACTCTCACAGTAATATGATCAATTTTATGTGCATAAATCTGTGCTGTTGCTCCCAGTGCAGTCCTGGCTGCTCTGTTTTGCTCATGACACTTGTGTCAGCAGTTGTGTTTGTGTTGCTGCATGGTGATCGGGACCAGGGAACTGCTCCTAGAGAGAAGTGAGCAAAATAGAAAGCTTAATTTCCAGCTCTACCAATCTCAGGTCCAGTTTGCTGTGCACTTGGAGAGTGCTGCTGGAGCGCTGGCAAAAGGAAAGGGACAAATGGAGGGTGTGTCTGCTCTTTTGGAAGGAACAAACATGTTGAATTGGTCATGAATCTACAGTGTACACTTTCAAAGCTTTTTGTCATCCTCAGCTAGTAGTTATACATGCCACATAGTACGAGTCAATGTATTGACTTAATGAACTTTAGTTGTTTACTTTGGCCACTTTAGTAGTATGTGGCACATGACTAGTCCTAATTAGGTATTCGAGAAAGATTTTCACTGAAACCCACTAATAAAAGGGAAGAGCAAGCCAGTGGGCATGAAATGCACATTTACATTCTATACCTAGGGATATTGTAAAAGATGTTTAATGAATTCTGAGATCGGTTCCCAAGACGTGCACCTCTCCTATTGAAAATGGTGCTTTTCTACTCAACAGGTCTATTGCCAAGGTATTTTTAGAGACTGAACTATGAAAAGCTTTTTTTTTTTTTTTTCTTTTCCTCCCCTTCTCTTTGCTCATTAGTTCTGAAGAGCCAGCAAAACTGTGAAAGTGCTATGTTCTACTTTTTTGTATCTGATTGCCTATTTTCTAGGTGCTCACACCTTTATGGCCCTACTGGAGGTAATTAGGTTATTCGTAGAGTTGTCAAGTATGTGCTTTGTACTTCAGATTGCTTATTTTTAGAAGCAGGCATGGTTCTGTTTGTGATGTGCCTCGTTTTTTCAGAGCCACAGAACAGTTTGTGGGTTGGTGGTCAATCTCGTACGATATTCTAACATACAGGCATGCATGTAGGGCATGTCTAGAGCCTCATACCTTTTCAATTCTGACATACGCCACCTCAGGACAGCAGTTTAGTGACCATCTCACAGCTTAGTTTTGCTGGGGCTATAGAGGAGAGCAAGGTGCCTGGAGGTGAGGAAGCTGTGAGGTGCTTGTTTTCTGAGGGCCAGCACCTGCTGCGGAAGGCAGAGCTCTTTTGGCTCACAGTGTGCGCTGTGCAGTAATACATGGAGCTATCCTTTTCCTGTCCAGAGCAGTAATTAATGTTTTCCATTTCTCTCTGTTATTCTTCCACTCTCCAGCATTGACAACAACTGTGCTGATCTCCCCTCTAAGGCAACATCTTAAACTTTTTCATGGACCATCTCTTTTGCTTAGTGATTTATAGCTGTTCACCGTACTGTGTTCGTACTCACTGTGTGTTTCCTATAGCACCATCATGCTGCTTTTTGATTATGGAGCAATGCTCTGTTGCCTGTTCAATTGCCAACCTAGAGAGGAAGAAATCAGAAATGGAAAAGAATGAGTCCAGAAATGACTAGCATGCCCACTTTGAAAAGTGAGAATAGTGCTATGCTCTGACAAGCAAATGGGTTTCAATAAAATATTTGCTCTAGACAGCTGTTTGGTGATATCTCGCATCTCGTTTTATTCTAGTGTTCAAATTTTTGTGAAGAACTTGCTTTAGAAAGTACCTTGTTTCTCAACTGGGAGCTCAATAGTTTTGTCTGTTGCACTGTATTTTTACCACTGAGTACCTCTCTCGTGGATATTACCTGGGAGATATTAGAGTTGGTATTTGGACTACACTACTGGTCATTTTGAGCTTTGATTGGTTGGCTGTTTTTGTTAATCTGTGTCTAGGTAGTTTTTCAGGAGTGATGCTCAGCGTTGCAACATCATGAGCAAGATTTAGATCTACGTGTTTGCTACCTGAGCAGACTGTGGCAATGCTTCTTTGCTGGACTTGTCTTTGTTCCTGGTGATTGAAGTGATGTAACCACATTTATGCCATTAAGTTAAACTCACTGCTTTGTTATTTGGTTGTTCATTCTTACAGAGCATTCACGAACCAATACCTGCTGTTAAGGCTGGTAACAGATGTTTCATGTGAGATATGTATCCACATGATAGACATCTTTTGAGAGTGATTCAATTGATGACTAAAAGCTGCCTTTTCTTCGTGCTTTTGTGGTAGTCCCTTGATATCTTCTTTTTTAATGGATCCCTTTAGCCTGAATCTAGTCTGTACTTTTTTTCCTCTCTTTGCCTTCGTGGGTAGTGTTACGCTGTGGAAGACTGTATGTACAGCAAAGTAGCGTCTCCCATCTCTGTTTGCTTCTGCTGGTAAACTTCCCTTTGCAGGTACCCAGATGTCCTACACTTCCATTCGTCCAGAGGGGCTTCTATTTCCCTGGAGTTTGTTGATCAGCGCCATCACCTTCAGTAGAGGGAGGGGATGTGAAATGCTTTTAGTATATTTTTACTATAATTTGATCACTTTCTACTTCCTTACTTTTTCTGAGCTTTTGCTTGCAGCCTCTGTTTCTAGTATCTTGAGGGCATTGTTTATTGATGTTACCTGGTTCTTGTATTTTATTGAAATCTTGTGCTGAGAATGAGGTTGGGATTGTAGATTCATAGGATTCTTTAGAATGCTAATCAAAAGCAAAGACGAAGAAATGTTTACACACAAGGCAACAACAAAAGTTAGATGTATTTAATAAGAGGTACAGAGAATTATATGTAGCTTCAAAAATTCATTTTATGATATGCAGAAGCTAGCAATAATCTTGGGATAATGTCTTTGGTCTAGAATTCTGTTTCAGAGAACATTCATCCTGATGTGAGTATTTTTTTTTTCTGTCTGATTAGTAAATATTTGAATGAATGTGAAGAAAGCATGACTCGAGCTTCTAAAATCAGCAGAAAGTATGAAGAGCTCCTTACAGAGCTGTCTGGATTCTTGGACACAGACATCAGAGAAAAAGAGAAACCACAGGAATATTTAATGTCAAAGGTGATTATGTATAGGCGAAGGTTTCTGTATAGCTATTTAATAGAATATTTGGTTGTCAAAGAAATAAAGCAAGTGATGAAGACCAAAATCTGTATTAAATAATGATTTGAAGACAGTGCTATCATTTGAGACAGCTGGGTTTTTCATATGGGGCTGATTTTCAAAGGTGCTGAACACTAACAGACCTCAGTGAACTCAGTCTGCTCTTATCCGCATAAATATTTTATCAACTTGTAGTTCCCAGGTACAGCCCTGATTAGATGTTTGGTTGAAAGCTTTCCTGAAAATATTAACACTGGGAGTCATTAGGTGACATGTAAACTGTATCACTAGATCTTAACACTTATCTCGAGCTGACATACTATTAAGTAGAAACATCTCAAATTACATACCTGAAAACAATCTTAACTGTGCCCTGTAACAAAATACTGCAAATAACTGTGTGGTGTTTTTGAGACTTAATCATAAAACTTTGTTATTTCTCTTCAGAATGCTTCTGAAGTTCCAAAACTAAGCTTCCATTTAGGAAAGCAAAGTTGTTCATATGCTCTTTTAACTTTTATCGATGCTGCTGGAGGGCAATTTATCCTAATTTTATGCATTTGTCTTATGTTCTGTCTAGTCTTTACTATCCCTATTTTTCTTTACTTGAGAGCATACTAGGTGTTTTGGGAAATTCTGTTTTGTTATATTAATATTATTATAAGAGTTAATACATTATCTAGGTACATATCATAGTAATTTATTACAAGCACGTTGAAATTGTAACAGATACTCTAACAAAACTTGGCTAGTTGTCATTAGAGGCAAAGGTGTTTGTATTAAGCTGTCTTAACATGCTTATAGTTAAGGAAATAACGAGTTTAAAAAAAAGTATATGTTGCCATCTTGTTTTAACAACGTAGTAATAAATCGAATTGGAAAATCTAATTTGTGCTGAAAACTCTGCATTACGAAAATTTAGCAACTCATTTTTCTGTTTGGGGTCATGGCATGTCTATTTAGCTTCTTTTCCACATTATGGTTTTACTTAAGACAGAATTGATCTGGATTAGTCTTAATAAATGTCTTGCCAGTAGGAGTCACGGTCCATTTTTTACCTTGTGCACTCTTTGAAGTGCCCACATTCATCTATTCCAGTTCTTGGAAATAGCATAACTTACCAAAACAACCCTAGAATCCTCCTGGAAACAATTCCTTTTTCCAAGGTGTCAGCTGCTCAGAACAGCAGCCCACCAGGTATTTGGCCCTGTGCTTGAATACGCTTATGAAAATCAGATCTCCCTTGCCTAAAGGGTTTCAAGCATAAAATGCAGTTTTCAGTTTCTCATTACAAGTGAGAGGCATAAATCTTAACAAGCCAAACTGAGATGGTCTGCTTTTCACATGAAGTTAGCTACATGATCTCTTTTCACTTTCTGACCTGCTTCATGTCAAACGCAGGTATGCAGTGACAGTAGCTCTCCACCTGTTTAGTAGATCAGATCATAGAGACTGTGTGGGAGTACATGTGAACCACATTTCACTAAGGTGTGGGTTTTTAGTGGGAATATGGTTCTGATGTTAATTGTTTTTCTACTCTTTTTAGAAAGGAATAGTAGAGTGTAAGTATAAATCTGACCTAGGAGTCACCAGAAACACTATGTCTTTATTGGGATGATTAGAAGCAGGTGTACTGGGATGAATACATGTCATCATTAAGTGCTTTAAAAAAGTTACTAATATTTACGTTATTTCTGTAGGTCTCTGAAATATGTAAAGAAAATCGAACACTAAAAGACCAGATTGCTGCTCTTCAAGAAGCTGTCCATGTCCATGAGATGGAGGCCAAAGCTAGTAGAGAAACTATCATGAGACTTGTTTCAGAAGTGACCAAAGAGCAGAAAAAAGCAGCAGGTTACTATCAAGACATGGAAAAACTTAGTAAGGTACATAATTGCATGACGTGTATATTTGTGTAGTTTTCAAATGTTTTATTGAAATTTCAAATTGGTTTTCAATAGGAGTTACATGAGAAAAAATGCTTCTGAAAGACTTCTGGTGATGAGGGTCTTTCCTAAAAAGGACATTTTTCTAAGATTATTCTCAACTTTTTGAAAGCTTGAGAATATCTGGAGATTAAACAATAATATTGTGTAAAATAGGACTGATTTAGATTTGATGTCTTCTGATGATTTGTATTTTTACTTCCTTTGTATTTTGTAGCCTTTGCTGTGCTTGCACAAACAGGTAAACAAACAGATGTTTTTTTAAAGCAGTGTAAACATATACAGTTAATGAATATATCTGAGTCACAAGCACGAAACAATGAAAAAATGCTCTTTTAAATAGTATTTGTGTGATATTGCAAGTTTCCTGAGGATTCTTCTACTCGATTGTTTTAAAAACTCTTATGAGAAATTGAAAGGAATTGATGGGACACTATTTTATTTTTTCTCTTAAGGAACTGGAAGTAAAGTGTCTTGGCTTCCAGACACCCTACATCATCTTGTTTCACTATGTTATAAACTTGTATTTCATAACTGTAAATATTCAGTTGACTCATACCCAAAATGTTGTAGGCAGTAGGATGGCTCTTGCAGGAAAGTACTGTTTTGCTGTGGGAAATCCATAGAAGAAATCTGTGCAGCAGGAATGATGCTGAAATGAGAAATCGAAGTTAAGTTTTAAGTCAAGTATTCACCAAATTCACCTAGGTATGATTTGGAAAGGAAAAGGATGTGATTTAAGGATTTAATTGCTCCAGGCGAACTCACCATTAAGAGTTTTTGTACATTGCAAAGCATGGATGAACAAAGTGAGCTTCTGTAGCAGTTTTCCTTACTACTTTGTACTTTGAGTGATAGCTGTGGAAAGGGAGCAGTTTACTAAAACCATAATGAAATTTCCCACAGGTACTAGAGCAATGTGGTTAAAGCTGATGACAAGAACTTAAGAAAAAAAGAGAAAAAACTTAGACTGCCAAATATGTAGCTGAGCTGTGTGCGACTGAGTTTGCAGAAATTTTTAACATAAAGGCAACATTGTGCAAGTGTTTTCAAATGTAATATAACATTTTCCCCAGACTCCTCGCATTACTTTTTTCCTGAACAGAAGACAGCCATCATACACTATAACGGATAAAGTGTTCTGATTTGGTTGTAGGCAAAATACTTAGCAGATGAGAAATAGCTGACAGTGTGCTCTGAAGAAGAAAGAATTTGTTGTAGGGAAGATAAATGTGAAGTACCACAAGGGTCATAAATTTTACTTACTGCTGAAAATACTTCTTACTAAGCTGCATAAAATTTTCTAAGACTCAAATGGGACTGAGAGAGAACCTGTCTAAAAAACTTCAACAGGTCCTTTTTTGAGAACATTTTGTCCTTGTACTTCATTTCAAACACAGGAGTGTGAGTAAGGACAGAGCATAGGTTACCCACTAAGTAAGCCAGAATCAGGAGATGTTTTAAACGAAGATGAGGGCTTCGTTTGTGAGTTGTTTTGCAAGTTTGCGCTGACTGCCAAAACATTTCCAAAGTTGAACTAGTTGTATGAAAAATATTTTCCTATCCTTATTGTGCGTATGCCAAATACGTAATTTTTTTAACCCGTTTTACAGAAATGTCTTGCTGAATTATTAGCATTGCCTTTCAAATGAAGTGCGTGTCATCAGGGCTTATCTAGAGACTGCAGATTCCTCCAGTGCTGTTTCAGTTTAGCTACTTAAACTTGCAAATACTGAGTAAATCTGTTGAGAAGGTTTTGTGTTCACAAAAGCATATTAAGAAATTATTGAAAAAAATAAGTAAAAAAACAAAAATGCTTTAATCCACATATCTAAAGGAGGATGTACGGCATCCCCATTCCCCTGATGGGTGCCTTACTGGGTTACAGGAAGGGCATCAATGGTATAAAGTTGGTTTGGCTTTGTCATATACTTTGCAGTTTAAATAAGCACATGAACAGAGTTGCACGTCATGACACATTCCCTGTGAAGGCAAAAAGCGGAAACCCATACTGTTCTTGTACCAGAAGACACACACACGGTGACATGTTCCCGGACTGTTTTCTGAGCTTTAATGGAATTGTCTGTAAGCAGAGTTTACCCAGTACAGACTGAGTACAAGTGACTCTTGTTTGTGTTTGCCTGAAGCTTCCAGGTCCAAACATATTGGCCATCTTCCGTATTACAGATTGAGATAGTGGCCCGTTTCCCCCAGTTTTCTCTCAAAATTCTTCCTGAGTGTATAGAGGCCATCACACTGTTCTGTCAGTCTTCTCCAGCAAGCCTCAGCCATGGCACTGTTCCCTGCTGCCTCTCTGAATCATTGCCAGTTTTTCTTGCTAGGTAGTTCTTCACTCTTGCTCCTTCGGACTTCTCTGAACTCCCTCTCTTGACCAAGTGCCTTTCTTTATGTCCCAAGAGAAGGCAGCTGTCTAATGATCAATTAAACAGATTGTAGATTCTGAAAATCTTGATGAAGAAAATGAAAGCCAGGTTGGTTTAGACCCAGGTGGCAACTAAGCACCAAGCAGCTTCTTGCTCACTCCTGCCCCTGGTAGAATGGAGAGGAGAAAAATGTAACAAAAGGCTCGAGGGTCAAGACAAGAAGAAGGAGGGATCACCCACCAATTATCGTCATGGGCAAAATAGACTTGACCTGTCAAAAAAATTCAATTTGATTTGTTGTCAGTTACATCAGAGAGGATAATGAGAAACAAAACCAGATCTTACAAACACCTTCCCCCCCCAACCCTTCCCTTCTTCCTGGCTCTACCTTCTCCCCTACAGTGGCACAGGGGGATGGGGAACGAGGATTGCAGGTCAGTTTGTCACATGCTGTTTCTGCTGATCCTTCTGCCTCAGGGAGGGGACTCCTCACACTCTTCCCCTGCTCTAAAGTGGGGTCTCTTCTGAGGGCAGGCAGCCCTCCACGTACTTCTCTGACATGAGTCTTCCCTGTGGAAAGCAGTCCTTACCCATCAGACTGCTCCAGTGCAGACTTTTCCCACAGAGTCACAGCTTCTGTGGGCACAGCCACCTGCTCCAGCATGGGGTCCTCCACGGGCTGTGGGTGGATCTCTGCTCCACTGTTTCCTTCACGGGTGGCAGGGATCCACCTGCCATCTCACCAGGGGCTGCAGGGGCATCTCAGCTCCGACACACCTCCTCCCACTCCATCTTCACTGATGGGGTCTGCGTGGCCCTTACTCTCAGGTCTCAGCCCTCTCTCTGCTGCAGCCATGCCGGGCACAACCGGCCTGATGAACCTCAGCAGTCCTGGCAGGACGAAACCCTCCCAGCGGGTGCCCCGGGAGCGGAGCACTTCAGAGCTCTTCAGGTGGTGCCTCCACGGCCATCTCCAGTTGCATGGCAGTGGCCCAGCGTGGGCATCCAGTGGCCAGGTCTCCCTGCCTCCCCCCTCTCTCTTCACTGCAGGTCCTATATGGCGTGGGTTTCTTTGTCCCTTCTTAAATGTGTTATTCACAGGGGTGCTGGATGGCTCGGCCCTGGCCAGAAGCAGGTCTGCCTTGGAGCCTGCTCCTTACAGGGGCTATCCTGATAGCTCCTCCCCGCTACCAAACCCCCACCACATAAACCCAACATATTTGGTTGCGTGCAAGCAATGTTTTAGCAGGTTATAAGATTAATATGGGACAGTAATTCAAATGTACTAAAGAACATCTAATACTCCAGGATTTGTTGCGGCTAGCTGTTTCTTTATTTTTTTCATTTGAGCAGCATTAGCAAGTGAATGATAATTGTATCTGTTCCTCTTTTAGCCTCACCGCATCAAAATATCAAACAGCAAACAACAGAAACTAATATAATCTTAAAGCTAATATAAGTAAAAACAGCAAGCCATCAAGCTGCTTCTGTTGTAATGTATTGCCTTTCTGTTAGAATTCTGAATTTCTCACTTTTCTGACCGAATATTGCAAGAGCTTGCTTCTGGAATTCTGTAAATGTTATGCATATCTTTATTCTGGCAGTGCTGGATATCAAATTTCCCCTTGATGGAAGATAACTTTAAAATGCTGCCCAGATTTCTAGACTAAGAACCAGAATATCTGTTCTTTCTTTCTGTATGCCCAGACAGTGATTATTGATTATGGTAATCATAATTACAGAAAGATGACATTCTTTGAGAATCTCTGTAGGCCTTTATAAAATGTCGTATTTGCTCCAACCAAGTTTCTTTCTAGTATTTAATAAATTCTTATATGGTATTTATTTAAGATACAGAAGATGACGCATATATTCTTCTTTCAGATGACTTTGCCTTTTGTAGAGCATTGCCATTGATGAACCATAAGAACTAGAAAACTGGCTTGTTCTGTTTCACATCTTCGCTGGTGATTCAACCTGGAAATATTTGTGTTTCCCTCTGAAATGTTAATTTAAACATCTGTTTTGCAAAGATGTGCACCATGCAATGTCTTTAAAGAAATAGAATCAACCAGTTTTAATTAATACAAATATATCTGCATGTACTAGTGATGCAAAATTAACCGTGAAAATGCTATTCAGTATTCAATACTGACTTGTATTAGATTGCTATTAATAAATAAAATTTATCTAAGTAGCATCTAATCAGTATAAATTTATCCAAATCAATTGTATGAAAACATTGTTAATTAAAATATAAACTTATTATTTAAGGAAATTGAGTAAACTTGATAAGCATGCCTACATTTTGAATATACCCAAACACTTTGATTGTAGGTGACATAACCAAATGATTTTAGTTTTTTCTTGTCCCAATACATAAATAAAGTAATGAGTTTCTCAGAACCTGGATTTTTTTTTGTTTGTTTTGTTTATAAGATCTCATTAAGAAAATACATATTAGGGACAAGTCTAAGCAGGTGTCACATGTATTTCCAGGCTGAATTATCAGAGAAGACGAGAGATAAGAGCAAGACAGTTTAGAGTCTTTGTGGTATAATAGTGGTAAATGGAGATGCAACTGGTGTAAGAATTAATGTGGAAGATACCTGCATTCTCTTTTATACCTTATCATTAGTGTCAATGTAATGTGTTTTTTTTGGCTTTTTTTTTTTTATATGCATGTGCAATTGACTTAATATGTTGAAACCCTGATGCTAATTGAGATGCCAGTATTAATAATGATGATGCAAGTTCAAATATCTTTCTCTGGTCTAAAAACCCTCTCAAACTATTTAATGTGAATACTCTGCTCTGCAAAATAGATGAAAGCCCAAAAGCCTAAAGTTTCCTCTGGAAGGATAACAAGGGTATCGATTAACACATGGCTGCTCCAAGAAATAAAGTGAAGGACACAGGCTTGTGGTTGTGACAGGGGTTGTAGAGTGATAGATGCTAGTGAAGGACAGCAATTATGTAGGAATCTCCTACATCAGGCCAAATAACTGTTGTCTAAGCTGTGAGAGTGGCCAGTAGCTTGTGGCTGGACAAGAATGCAGAAATACTTTTGGCCATATATCTTCTGAGTTTCTATCAGTCTGGGAGTTCCTGATGCAAAGGTTGCATCTTTAAGTTAACAGCTGATGCTGCAACTATATGATACAGTATGAATGTTTTGCATAAAATCTCATGAAAACACTTTAGAAAATGGCCCTGTCAATATCAATGAGTTTTGACCAAAAATAATTAGTAATTCCTCCAGTTCTGTATATTACCAACATCCACGTGAGGTTTTGGTCACTGACTCTGTGTACCTGTTGCTGTTAAAGGTCTGAAATCTCCAGACAGAGCCTCAGCTGTCTTCTCAGCTTTCAAGTCTGTATCCGCCTTCTTACAGTGTTGTGTTTCTCTTTGTCTCATTGGAAGTGAAAAACTTGTGTTTCACTTCTCTGCTAAATTTTTTGCTTTTCCTGTAGCAGATCTTCGGTTTCATGTTTCCATAAATTCCAGATTGAACTTACTATGTTTTAAAGTTCTAACTCTTTTTAAATCTGAGAAGAAAAGCCAGTGTCTTTACAGTAAGCGTAACAGTCTCACTGTTACTAAAAGCATCTTCGAATTTCTTTTCTCTTGTTCTATGCACAAACTGGGATCTTGACTCCACAGAAGTAAGTGAAACTTTTGTCACCAGTTTAAGTGGGCTTGGGATTTCCCCTAGAATATGTTTTGTGCAAAGCTTTGTGCAAATCAAGTATGAAAATAGCTTTCAGAAGAGTAATCTCTCTTACAGTGTTTCTATGAAAATAATTTTGACATTTTAAAAAATGGCATGCAGTATGTATGTTCGATACAATCTATTTTAATAGCAGAACTTAAATATAGTTGTAACTTTGATGAGTAACTAGTTAAAGAAGGACTATAGAGGCTTGCCGAGTTGATAACCACCTCTATGAAAAACTTCCATGGAGTTCGGGAGGAGTATGTCCACGTAGTTTGTCTACAGGGCTCTGGGTAATACAGACTGTGTGATTAGGTGGCTGTAGTCTATGTGCGGTCTGTGGGGAAACCTCTCCATTTTAATCTGAACAACCAATGATGATTCAGTTTCCTTTCCAGTGAGAAATTGTTTTAGGAGCTACTCCATGCGTAGGAGCAGTGAAAGACAGAAAAGAATGCTGTTTGTTCCTGAAAGGTAATTAAAGCTTCACAGCTCTTCAGTGGAAAGGGAAATCTTCATGCCATCCTCTCTTCCGCAGGTGTTTTGTGGGAGGACTTTTGCAGAGCTTCTGAAACTAAATGTTGTTGAACTTGCAAGCACCTGGGCTTGATTCCAACACGGAAATGAATAAGAAAATGTGGTTGGATAATTTTTGGTATTGGAAGCCCACAGATTTTAGAAATTCATGTAACTAAAAATAAATTTGCTCAGCAGTTTAAAATTGAACAAAGCCATTCCTAGGGCCAAAAATTTCAGTACAAAAGAGAATCTTTGCTGTTTTTTTATTTTTTTAAAGTTAAGATGAAAGCTGGTGCTGGAGATAAAAACCATTATTATCACAACCTCATCTACAAAGCCTCAATAGTGGCTTTTTTAATAGTGTGACATATTTCTGTAATGTCATACATGCAAAATATTTAGAGAAAACCAATTTTCACAGCCTGTTTTACTGTATTGGATTAGGTAAAAGTAAAGATTTTAATTTTTGCAGTGTACGATTAGGTAAATGAGCAATTAAATTTGTGTTTACTTGCAACCACAAATGTTGGTTGTAACACAAATGTTACAGCACTTCTGGGATGTGAACCTGTTGTGTTTTCTCTGAATTTGCTTCAGTTATGCTGGCTGGTTTTTTTGAGTGTGTTTTTTTTATTTGTTTTTGTTTTGGTTGTGGGTGTTTTTGTTTGTTAGTTTTGTTTTAGGAAGGGAGAAGTAGAAGAGGTATTCAAAGCTCTGGAAAACTGAGTCTGAACACCTGTATCACTTTGGAGTAGGTAGTGTTCACTCAGATGTTCTAAAGAATTTCAAAGTTGAAATAGATCAATTATTAGTTACAGTAGGTAATCTGACTTAAAACCGCCTCAGAAATAGCAACCACTTTGACTAGTATCCAGTTTTTAAAAAATGATTATTGGATGAAATGAAAGACCAACAGACCTGATACATGTACTAAGACATGCTAGTTGAAATCTTGAGAAATATGAAAGAATACAATGTATTAAGGAAGAGTTATCATAGCTTTAAAAAAATGCATTGTAGATATTGAGATCACTGGAGTGAGGATATGTATTAATATACATTATCACTTAAAAGATTTTATCTCTTCTTGTTTCTTCGCTTTCATTTTTCTGCATCTTTAATGTGATCATATCTCCCTCACTTTGTTTTGCAGTGTTCAATGCAACTCTTTTAGCTGTTCCTTATAAAAAAGTCTTCTTTCTCTGTTTAAAAGACATTAATTTTCCTCACTTGTTACAGCTTGTGAACGCAGCTGCTCTAATCTTGAACACACGATTTCTCACGAAGGAGGTCTTGCCTGTGTCTTGTTCAATGGTCTGGGTACTCTTACGTCTTCTCTAGTCTGATGCTAGTAGAGTGCCAGCGGGTAAGCGTGGGTAGACTATGTCCCGGCCTGAATGAGTAACTTTAAGTACAGCACTGTGCCATATGAGCCCTTTTGCTCTGGTCTCAGATAGTTTTAAGAACCTTTGGTGCTGCTTTCTACATCTGCAGGTGAGCATGGCCATTGTACATCTGCTACATTTCTTGTGTCTAGCAATCAGTCATCAAACAGTCTACCCTGGCTAAATCCACTTGACGTCTAATTCTGTTGTCTTTGAAAATCAATTTTTGTAATTATTCTTGTATTCAAAATTTATTATGTGTCAGTGTTGGGCAGTTTTTTCGACCCTACAAGCTGCATACCAAAACCTTCATATAATTCAGCGCCATGGGACATTAGCCATAAACATTGAGGAGCCAAAGAGAAAACATGAGCTGTTGCAGTTCCACCCGTTCAGCCTTGTGGGAGTGGAAATTGTTTCGTCTGCCTGCATTGATCACTTAGGCTCTTAGAGGTTTGCTTCTAGTTGGGATACCACCATTACGTGTCACAGTCCTTAAATTTCCAGAAACTGTTCAACAGTCAGACTGTCCTTGCTGAAGCTAACCAGTCTAAATGCTCTCCATTCAAGAAAGATTTCAAGGAAGATTGCTCAGAATTTTAACGTTTTGAGTTTTACAGCTTTTCATTCTGTAAATTGCTTGGGTTGGTGGGTGTGGTGTGGGGTTTGGTTTTTTTTTTTTTTGTTTGTTTGTTTGTTTGTTTTTTTTTTTTTTTTTTTTTTTTTAACGTTCAGACATCAGATTGCAGTTCCTTATTTTATACCTTGATCTTTTCATTCAACTGTGTGTGTTTGCAGATGTTCACAATTTGAAACAAGATTGTAATTAAGTAAGCTCCCTGGTACTGGCAAACTACTTTTGCATTGCCTTTCTGAAAAGACAAATACACACTGCTGAAAACTGTAATTGAAATAAACCACTCTTTATTCTTTGCTGTAATTATCATACTGTAATTCTGAGCACAGGTGGGAATTTTCTATTAATAGAACTTGTTTAGAGTAAAAAAGAAAAAATGGCAAAGAATCATGCCAACATTTGTTTCCAAGAGAGTTCTACAGTTACTTTAGAAAGGGGTAGTAACAAATAATTTCCTAAATGACAGGGTTTGTTTTGGTTTGTTTTCATTTATGTGTTTGCATGTTTGCCTTTTTGAAGCTATTTAAAAATTCTAGTATTTTTAGTATCGTATTTTTATATTTTATTTCCAAGAGTGCCTCCCAAACTCCTTTTTTGTCCATCCTTACTGCTGATCTACATAAATACTCCCAGATTTACGACTTGATTGGCATGTGTTCCGTTAGTACAAATGACTTACTGTGCTACATGGCAAGCACACTTAGACCCTGAGAGACTTTTGAGTGGCCACCATATTCACAGCTGCTCCAGGAGCAATTTTTTAACTCCAATGTATACAATCGTAGTTCTTATCAATCCACTTACTGAGCCTCTACTAAACAACTGAAACTTCCAGAGAAATTCTGTCATTCTCTACAAATATGCCATCCTCTGGCATAATTTTTTGTCTTGTGTGAAGTAATATTCTCTCCCATTTATTCCTATCAAATGATACCCTGAGGAATGAAGACTTAGTGTTTGCTATACTTTTAGTTAGTATCACTGCAAATTTTATTATTGCATATGAATGTGTAAGCACTCTTAATATTGGTATTGTGGGGAAAGGAAAGAGGTTCACAAGCTGACTGAGCGAGAGATGATTTTTCTTTACGGTTAGATGGGTTATTTTTCTTTAATTTTCCTATCATCATTTGATTTTGCATCAAGGATAAGGATGCGCAGTTCTGTCTGTCTGGTCTGCCCTGTTGTGAGTCTGTATTTTATATATAACTGACATAGATATACGGGTACTGGCTGTTTTTTCTTCTTTTGAAACCGAGACTTCATTTATCAGAAGGTAAAGAGAAAATAACTTTTAAAAGCCCTGGGCTTAGAAGGAAAGGATCGTGGGTATCAGGGGCCGAATGAGAACCATGACAAAATGCTGAAGATCTACGGATGTCCCTGAGCAGTAAATCCTATGGTCTATTCAGCAAGTAGCCTTATCTTACGGTACCCTGTCTGCATACTAAAGACTACATTGTCTTTGAGAAATGCAAGGGACTGACTTCTTAAAATAATAAAGTTACAAGGATACTAGATAGAACCGCCATCCCATTAGTCCTTCCCCAGCCGTGTTTCTCCACACCAACAGCTCAGCCGAGCAGCAGATGAGGGCAGTTACAGGCTCTGTGGAAGGACACAGCTCTTCATTGACTTTCTTGTATTCCTCAGGTAAATTTTACCTTATGGTAATAGCGATTTTGCTTTCTTCAGAAGATGACATCGCTTAGAGTAATTCCCTCTGAAAATTTTTCTGAGTGTTTAATAATCTAAGGATTTCTTCTTTGAAGTGAAACTGGTATTTGAGCACTTGTATCTTCTTTTATGCTGCTTTAACATCATCATCTTTTTTTGTTTGGCCCCTCACTCCCCATTTCTAATCTCAGGAATTTCTGTCAGATTCAGGTAAGCTGATCTCAGAGATCACCTCTAATTGTACTCTTAATGCTAGATTCGAAGAGTTTGTTTGCATTCTTTCGATCAGCCTTGAATTGGTCAGGCAGTTGGACTAGGTCATTGTTGCAGATCCCTTCCAATGGAAGTATTCTATTCTACATTCTGTTCTATGCTTTCCCTTCCAAGGTGTAGTACCTTGTCTTTGTGTTACAACTTGTTCACTCTTTGTTTTCTAAGTCATATTACCTGAATGAAAAAAAAAAAAAAAGATAGCAATAGTTTTACAATTAAAAAAATATTTTTTGTTTGCCTGCAAATTTTATTCGGGTATTACTTCTTGCAGGCCACTGCAAGAGGTTAGTCTATAGTGGGATTAGAGCAGGCTTTGGGTTTTCATCAATTTCAGTGAGAGTTCTCCTACAAAGCACTGATATTGAGCCCATATGAGCAATATGGGTCCTAATTTCTCTATCTGCAGTACCTGCTTCTGAGTTATTCCCTGCTTTTCATGTGGAGGGGAGGGGTTATAACAAATTTGAAAAGCCTGATTTAATCTTTCATGTATTTTAGGATCTTGACAGCGCTATAATAGAGAGACAGAGTTTGGAGATGGAGATCACAAACCTCCAAGATAAACTGACTGCTAACCAGAAAGCTTTGGATGCCTCAGAGTGGAAACTGCACAATCTGAAGAAATCTTCCAGCGAGCTGGATGCAAACTTGAAGAGCAGCAGAGAGGAGGCCAGGACTGCTCAGAGCTCTTTACTGACTTTTAAAGAGCAAATCGCAACTCTGCTCAGCAGTGGATCTGCAATAGTTAAACCTTCTGAGAAGGCTGTTTTGGAGAGGATCAAAGAAATAAATTGCAAAGAGGAGAGTAAAGACATAGTAAGTCAGCAACTACTGCACTCACCAGATGCGTATGTTTATTCTCTTTGGATCCTTTTCCATTTTATTCATCTGTTAGAGTGTTGGTTCCTTCTGCTTAGGTTTTGAAGTTATGGAAACCTTTAATTTTGTTGTCTGTTGATTTGACATAATAGGTGAAAAGCAACTATGTTTTATTAAGTAGGAAGAGGTCAGAAATGAAATTAATAGTAGATGCTGTTAACAAGAAAAGGTGTGGAATGGTGTCTCAGTTAAGACATTGAAATTTGGCCTCAGTGCCACTTAGCGGACATAGAAAGTGGCTGCGTGGTCACTACGATTTAGTGGAACATGTATTTGTTGCTACAATAGTGACTTCAAGGACTGACCTGCTTCTCAGAGCAGAGATAGTTGATGAATTGTCCCAGGCAACTTCTTTCCCTCAAAATCTGCACCTAAAAAGTATTTTTACACTTACGGTTAAACATTGTTGAAATCATAACTGTTCACCATCCAGGGGAATGACAATAGGAAGGCAGCTGAGTGTTCTAATGCTCTGGATCAAGGCATTTTGGCTGGCAGTGTTTGCAAAGGTGTGTTTGCATGTACAGGTAGAGAAGGGACAGCTCAGGAAGAAGGTGAGCCACAGTACAGCCTGACCAATGTCAGTATCCTGACACTGCACTGAAGTTTCCCGTTTGCTTACGTGGAAGTATATTACTTTGTCAGCAAGGACTATTATTTAATTAAAAGTCACACACTAAATCAAAAGCTGTTTTCACTGAGCCACTGAAAAACAAGTTCTGTGTCCTTGCCAGATTTTAAGATTCTAGCATCTCCTGCTGATGTGATAGGTTTTTTTTTTTGTTAGCAAATGTTTTTGTATTCTGCGCAAGATACGAAATAGCTCTTCAAACTATCCCTGTGCATTTCAATTAAAAAATACAGGACAGCTCCTCTATACCTTAGTTTGAGAGTCAGTATATCAAATTTCAATGAAAACAAGCTTTGTGAAAATTATTAACATTTGAAAATGATCAGCTGAAGTGGATGTGTGGCAGTAACTTTTTAATATAGAAGCTGTTTACAGTTTTGCTGTATGTCATGGAGTATTGTTTCCACAAGCAAAATACTTTCAAACTGAAATCTAATGAGAATTTTATGTGCCGGTGTGCTTGTACTATTTGGTGTTTTGGCGTACAGTACATTCTGTTGATATGCTGATTATTTTAAGAACTACTGAGAAAGGGAAATTTAAGTTGACTGGTAGCTGTTGAGTACAAAGGGTTTTGTCCTGGGAATGCTTTCAGGTGACCTGCTGCTTTTGTAAGGTTGAGTTGTGGCTAAGACCATTTGATTTGCTTACTACATTGAGCAGCTGTTAGTCTCTTTGTGGATATGCTATGACACATGCATAGCACGTGCTGCTTATTTCAGTTCTTATTGTTCCTGGTTTTATCCCTTAATATTAGCTTTACATACTGGGTTGCTTACTTAATCATCTTGCCAAGTCGTAGTATTGGGAAGGGTTCAAACTTGGTCCTTATTTTGTTGCAGGTAAGAATTTTCCAGCTGCTTGAGAGGAATGTGACTGGTTCTCCAAGTCACAGCATTGCTTGGGGAAGTCATGTTCTGTTAAAGAGAACTACTATAAAATATACAATAACTAATTATTATTCTAAATAGTTCTGATTATTCTTATTTTAGAAGTAAAGAAATTGATGTTCAGACAGGAAACCAAGTAGTTTTCCATAGCAGCGTTAAAATTAATTTATTTGGGTTCTGTGCACTAATCTCTCTCTTTCTCTCTGCACCCCCACCCCTCAAGAGACCTGTTGACCTTGCCAATTTATAACAACTCCCTTTTTTTTTTTGAGGAGGGTCTGAGGATGGAGACAGATTTGTTTTTCAGTATTATTGCTATCAAAATTAAATACTAATTGGTGCTAAAAGGAAGTCTTTATTACTAAGAGCAGGTGTCATCTCTAGTCTTGCCACTGCCTAAATCTGTGCTTTGGAACTAAGGTGCTGCTCTTACAGTCGCCAGCTTTTTTTTTTTGTTTATTTTTGTATAAACGGGGAGCCATGTCAGGTATGTCTAGCGTAGCATTCTGCCTCTGCTAGCAAATAGAGCAGTTGCCTGCCATACTTCTAGCAACAGCCCCCAAAAATGCTAGTCCTTTCTGAAAAAAAAATTGTGGCTCAGTTTCCTGAACCATAAATATTAACTCTAAATTGAACATTGGTAAATTTGGTCATTGCAGTTGAATGATGAAGTTTTGTGGATCATTGTATTTGCTAAGTGAGTTAAGTGATGAAGCTTTAATGTTTTACTGCTATGACTCATTTGGAAAAAATTATTTGCATTGCCCCAAGGTGAACTATGTTACTCAAGCAGTGCTGGCATCTGCTCTAGGAAGAGTTTCTAAGTTAAGATTAGAGGCTTATCAATAACTAAGCTAAAATGATAATAGTATGCACCTATGAATCTGTTTCTAATAGAACATAGACTTTATAATCAAAAAGTTATTTTACAGTGAACTGCTTTTCTTTTTACAAATGAGAATTAAAAAAAAACATGTTCTAAGATACCATTTGTAAGGAATATTCATTTTGGTGTATATGTGTTGATCAGATTCCTATTACCATCTTTGAGTGAATTTCTTTCCAGGATTTGGATATAACATCAGTGTCAGGATATGGATGCTTTACTACCAGTCAGTCAAGAAAAGGTTAATTGCCTTCAGATGAGACTTATACCTTTCAGTAAACTGTCCAACCTTAAGTAAAAGACCCACAAAAGTGAACCATTAAACTCCTTGCCAGGGCCTGTAGTGTTGCTGGAGCCGAAGCTAGCTTGTTTTAAAGCAGCCCGTTTGCGGTTGCAATGCAGCAGCAATGCCAGGACAGCTAGGTATGGATCCTGAAGCTGAATGCCTTGCTACAAGAAATCAAAAATGTGTTAATTAACACAGTAATTTGTAACAGGAGGAGGATTACAATTAGGTCTTGCCCTGCGTAAAGATAGTTTTGTTTCTAGCAAAACATTGCTGCAAGAAACTTGCCTTTGCAAACTTGATTAGTGGGATCAGGAAAAGACAATGCAAGAATCTGGGAGAAAGAGGTCCCTCCCTGTTTGAGTGTTTTGATGTTTTGATGCCTTCTCTAAACAGGTGTGTGTGGTTTTTTTATTATTTCTTTTTTCAATTTTTAAATCATCACTGCAGCTCCTCTGGGAGTTTCGTGTGTAGGATCATATACGCTAGATGAACCGGCAAAACATTCATCTTTACATCTTAGCTCAGTCAGCAGTCTGGCTTACCTCTGCACATGCACCTGTCAAAAAGAGCTGTGAAAAGTTTGAATTTTAAAAGACCTATGAGAAGATTATTCAATGCAACTGCTATAGTCAGATTTTCTGTGAAATCTGAAATGCTCTTGAAGATTATTCCTTCTGATTATAGTGATTTTGGTATCTGAAGGGCATCTGAGTTAGTCATAGTCTATTTACTAGCCCTTAGCATTAACATTAGCAAAAATTGTCATTTCAATCAAAAAAAATCAGCATATACTCTGACAATATCCAGTGATAGGTATTCTATTGCAGGATGAAGAAACTGCTTTGAATCAGTGTCCTAATGATCTTTTCATCAGTTATAGTAAGATGTATATCATCTGAATATGTTTAGACAGCTCTTGGGTGTTTTTGTCATTTATTATTTCTAACATACTGGAGAGGTTCATGGGCACCTGAAGTCCGAGGCAAGCAAATATTCTCACTTCACACAGAGCTGAGCCCGGGTTATGAAGTCTCTGGGTTCTGGTCCTTCAGCAGTTTGATAAGTTTTGTTACAGATCTATTGTAGCAAGTTAAATTCATATGGCCAAGACGGTTCCTCTTGACTACATAGCCATCAGACCTGAAATAGGGACGACTGATCTGATTGTAGATTGTCTTGATTTTACCAATTTTTGTCACTGGGTATTGATATACAAGGTCTTAAGTGCCAAAATTGATTAGGCTGTACTATTATACTGCTCCCATTAAAATCTCCTGTTGTTCTTGTTTCTTAATGATTTTTATGGCACTGTCATAAATGCATATTTAGTTTTAGGAATTTATCCACTTTATCCTTCCAAACAAAAGAATTAAGTGGAAAATAGTTTGGGAAATTAAACATTGATAAAAACAGAGTAATATATGCACTGACCAGGGCTGACCAAGAAAATCTCAACCAATTAGAATGTGAGAAATTATTATGAAAAAACTTGAGACGAAAATGAAAACTATAGTTATGCCACTATAAATCCATGGCTGCTGCATTCTGGGTAGCACACACAGTTATAATAATCTCATTCAAAAAAAGGGCTTAAAAAAGTACTGGGAAAGGCCATGAGACTGTTTAGAGGCTTCCGTGCAAGGAAAAACTCAACAGACAAGGACTTTTCAGCTTGCAATGGTGACTGTAAAGCAAAATACAAGTTGTCAGTACCATGATAAGAGATGTGGCAGCTGTAGTGCTTTTCAGCTGGCAAGGATTTAAAAAAAAAATTGTAGTAGGTGTACACATACGTGTGTGCGTGTGTGTGTTTATACAGGTATGTATAAAACAGTGGAAGCCTAAGATAACATCTTACCAAACCAGAACAGTATATCTTATTGATTGTCAAGTTAATACTAAGAAGATGACAATATTTATTTGTTTTATTGGGAAGAGGAAAAAAATTGCCACTATGATTTGAAGGATGTTGTAACTTCATCCTACACACTGCTTTTTTGCTCTCATCTTAACTCCAGCATGTGCCTGTCTCTGCAACCTTTAGGCTGTTGAGGGAAATGCCCTACTGACTGTATAGGTGTAGCCCACTTTCTGTTCTGGTGTGCTGCGGGGCTGGGCCTGGGGCTTGTATGTGCCCTCTTCTTAGCACAAGAAAATATAAAAGCTTAGCAAAAGAGAAAAATAAAGTTCAGTAAGATTTTACTGAGGATTATTTAGTTGCAGCAGGGATGAACCCTGCTGTCCCTGAGGTGGGAACTGCCTCTGGAAATGAGTGAGGGCAACTTCTTGTAACATGAGAAACAGAAGGTCTTCGTTTGCAATCATCTGGTAGACACATTAAAACAAAAAGCAGGAAGTGTTTTTTGTTTTTGCAGGCCAGCTGATCAAGCTGCATAAGTCCTTGGCACAGGAAATAGTGGAGGTCAGAACCGCAGGACGAAAAATGCAGCCTTTGCAAGTCGCTGGATACAGCCACGAGTGGGTAGTAACGGTGCAACTCTGTTTTAGGAAATCCCTAAGTTGTTGATTGTCCCTAAACCACGGATGACGGTTACTCCAGGATGCTCTGGAAGATAAACTGACAGCTTGGTGTTCTTGTGGTCTCACCTTCTGTGGTGTGATCCCTGATGTTCTTGTGTTTATGAACCTTTGAAGGCTGTAAAAGCCCCACGTGGCTGGGCTGTTTTCAGAGCTTCTCTGCAGCCTGAAAAAGGGGCTCCGAGTTCTCCAGCAGCAGCGTGTCTCTGTGGGCACAAGTTACTGAAAGCTGCTCTTTTTTTCCTGCTGAGTGATGTGTGATGCAGGAAAGCATAAAATTGCAGTTTTGTTATTGTTTGGTGGTTTCTGCCATTGTAGGTGCAGCAGTAATTTCTCAGTGTTTTTCAGGCGGATTGGGTGCAAACTATTGTTTGTATTTAATTGCAGTCTAAGTTGGAAACCTTTCTGTGCCATTAAAATTAATGGGAGTTTTGTGCTCTTATTGTTCGTTTTATTAACAGGAGGCAAACAAATGCTTAAAATGAAGAGACTGCTTGGAGATGAGTGTCTGAACACTGAGTTACAAATGCAACATAATTACGTAGCCAAATAATTGGATGACAATAAGAGGAAGAGAGATGGAAAGAGGGAAGCAAGCAACTTTTTGGATAGAACTGTCTTTCAGTATTTGGCAGTAGTGTAATCAGATGCTTTCAAGCATTTAATTCATAAGTAATTTACAACTTAATTACAATATATGCAGGTGTTGTGAAGTTAACAGTGTAGAGCTAGAAGTGTTTTCAGAATTGTTAGTCTAGTTTTGTGTGAGATTTTATCCTTTTAGCCTTGGGCTTTGGCTAGGTTACAGAAACTACTACTATTATTATTATTATTAGTTTTGTAGTAAAATCTTTTAGTTAAACACACTTTAACAGTTAACAATTGGGAAGAACTCCTCTGAGACTTAAGTTAACCATATTTACATTCTCACCTACATGCTGTATGTGTTTTCTAAATCACTTTTATCTGTTTTTTTTCACTCAGCTCCTCAATAGAGTAGTGATTTTATTGGCTTGTTTTAAAGAATGTTAGTTGACTGCTAGATATTTCTGGTTTGCTAACATCTTTGGAAATTTTGTGTTTAAATTAGTTTATATTAATTTTTTATGGATATTATCCCCCTTTATTTTATACACTCAAATATGGTTTCTGCTGTTCAGTTTCAGGTGTCTCACATGTTGCCACTTTTGCCATTTTCCCCTGGTGGTTACAGCAGGTTTCTCTCTTTTTGTCTTTTAAAATGGATATATTTTAAAGATAGATATTTTACCCTCTCTTTTGATAATGAGAAGATGCATTTTTATATCTTTCTAAAGTTTTCACACCCACCTAACCCCATGTGTTTTGTTGGTTTGCTTGCTCCCTAGATGGTGTCTCAGCTTGAAACCCAAATAGCTAAATTGACTGAAGCTTTGGAAAATCAGACCAGATTATACCAAGAAGCTCTGGAGAGGAGCAGGAAAGCAGAAAATTGTTCTGAGACTTTCCAGGATCAACTGAAACATTTGGAAGAGGAATTACTCTCTGTAGATCTGATGCAAGATGGTTTGAAGCTTGAGAAAGAAAAAGTAGTTGCACACATTATTTTCTTTTGCATAAAATTCAGTAAAGACAGAGATGCAGCTAATTATATTGCATTGATCAGATGGAGTATTACAGTACTGCAAATAATGTGGACTAGCAAAGTCAGGCATCATGTAGGGAGTAGTAATATCTTTTCTTTGACCAACAATTTTTATTGGAAAAAGTAGCTAAGATTTTGAGTTTAAAGTCCATTTAATATGAAAAAAACAGATTAAAATACATCAGAAGTCCTTCAAGGATTCTCTGATCTAAAGCTTTCTCCAATATCTCTGTCTTTCTTTAATGTATCATCTGGTCTGCAATCTCTCAAGACCTTGCAGTCCTTGATTCTTTTGTATCCCTAGACCACCAAGGCTACTAGGATTTTTTTATTAATTATATGAATGAACACACTGTTAGCCTATAACACATGTGCATACTAAGAGTTTGAAAAATGCCATAGTACCTGGAAAGCTAAACAAGCCATCCAATACGGCTAAGAAAGATAAAGCTGTAGCATGTTACTAGGCCAAGATCAGTGCTTAGAAAGTTGAGTTTGCAAAGAATTGACAATTTGGTGGTGTCTGTTTTGCATTAGTCTATGATACAATAACATTTATGAGTGAAGCATCCAACACACTGGGAGCAAACCAGAAAATGGAGCTATTCCTTCCCCTTTGCTTCTTCTGCGAAGAACATGTGGCCCTAGTTTCTTCATTTCTCTCTAGATTTTGCTGCAATAAAGAGATTTTTATTGTGATTTTTTTCTTTTAATGAACAACTTCAGTGCTTTCTTCTGTTGCTGCTGTTTTTAAATTTTTGAACCAGAAGTGTCATGAAACAAAAAGAGATTCTTACTATGTTTTAATTTCTTGAGCTCAAGCAACAGTTATAGCACTGGTTTGTTGTTGTGCTTTTTTTTTTTTTCCTTTGTTGTTTCTTTGCAAAGATTATGTCCTGCAACTGAAGTAAGAGAAAACAAAGGCGAACAGACTTCTTAGTGAGAAGGAGAGCTTTGGATTTTGCAAGAGAGGCTCACTGAGACCAGGAAACTAATACAATTTTTAAAGAGCTAGCAGGGCAGGAAAAAAGAAGGAAAGAACAGATTAAAAAATATTTCATATCTGTATGTGTTCACATCAGTAAACTAGATGGAAATCCAATTAAAATAATCTTTAAAGCAATTTGTAAAGCAATAACTGTTATCTCTAAATATGCTGTTCCAAAGGACAAAAGACCAACCATGTTAACATTCCTGCATCTCCTCAGACTACATCAGATCTCACCCATGGCATCTGTGGTACCAGTTTTATCTGTTTTAGAGCTCACAGCAGTGGGCAATCACAGCACTTGCAATTAGTTGGGATGTAGCTGTCTTTTCTAACTTCTCTTTGCCAATACACAGTCGTGTAAAGCAGGAGAGCCACAGACGGGAACTGGAGTCAGAAGCAGGCACACATAACTAGTGCTCTTCTTACTGCAGATGAGCAAAAACCGATTTGGTCTTGCTAGGAAGATAAAATACATTTGGTCCAGGGATCTATGAACAAAATGAATGTTGACTCAAAAAGAACTAAGGGAGAATCTGCAATTGTATGAGGAGTGTGTACTATAAACATACCCTTTCAGTACATTATTTCTTGTGGTTAGTAGACTTGGCTATGTATAGTTGTTTGCCAGTGTAGCTGGAATTGCTTTTAAATTAAAAAGCTTTTAAATGAAATTTGAATTTAAATCTAAATTGTTTTTAAATGAAATTTTATTATTCTTTTACCCACTTTTCCGCATCTTATCTTAGTATCTGAAATTTCTGGAGCAACTTAATGAGAAGATGAAGCTGGATAGCCTAGCAGCAGATGTTGGATTTGATATGAATATGGATGTGATTCTAGCTCGTGTAGAGCAGTTAGTGAAACTGGAAGGTGATGCTGTGATGGAAAACAAGACTATGGCATATAGCCTAAGAAGGAAGGTAGGCAAAAAAGACATACCTTTACTGTTTTTTTCAAAGGTAAACGTGGCTCTGTTTCTATAGTGGCTTGCTAGAGACAGCAAATTGGAGCTTCATGTATATACAAGGAATTTCAAAGATGTCTATTACATATAAAGAAGATAGTAAGCTTTCACAAACTGTACAAACAGACTGCATACTGAAACAACTAAAACCACCAGTCAGTTCAGTATGTGATACTACTTTTCACAACTTATTAAATAAACATATAAAATTATGTGTGTTTATACATGTATATATGTCTACTTTTTAATACACATTTGTAATATACTTCTGTAAACAACTACTGCTGATATTTAAATCTAAAAGGATCTGCTGGGAAGGGGAGCATCTTACACAATCTTCTCTAGAAAGTAGTCAGACATTGGTCGTGCTTCACCAAGAATTTCAACATTTCCAATGAGAATTGTGCTCCTTTAGGAGCAAACCTGTTCAAATTTGGTCAAACACCCCTTCATCATCCTGTTATGATGGAGTGAAATCTTCTGGTTTTAGGTTTATCAGAATGGTGTACAGCTTAGCATTAGGTCTGTTTAAGGTTTAAACCACCACTGTATTTTTTTCTGGAAGCAACTGCCTCTCTAGCAGGGAGTATGGTATGTTAATACTCCTCAGCTGTTTCAGAGTAAAGCCTGGCAGCTCAGCTCAGGTAAACTGAAAACAAGCAGCCCTTGAGCACCAAAATTACAAAACTAAGGTGCTGGAATTTGTATTGAAGCAATGGATGAAAGCTTTCTTATTTCTGTAGGTCGATTCTGCATCTTGCACACTAGCCTGAATTAACTGATTATAGATGGAAGTATCTTAAACTACCACCACTGAAACCACTGTCTCCTTAATGAATGTCTCTTACATCTTGCATCTGACAAGTGTCTTATATTTCAGACAATCTCAGATGTTATGAATGATGCACAAGTATTTATGTTCAAATACTTGTGCAGTCTGTATGTAGATTCATTGTGAAAGGTAATGCACAAATTCAGGAAGAAGCACAATGAATTGGTAATATAAGAGGTATCAAGTTAGTGTATATATATTTATACTGCTTTATAGAGTTTTCAAGAGAGGAATAGAAGTTCAAGTTAAATATGCGACATGGGGATTAAATCTACAAAACAATCTGTGTAGTACCATTGCCTTTCTTTTCAAATATGTTTGTGTTTGGAAAACTAGTTGAAGAATCAGAAAGAAAAACTTGAAAGCAAAGAGCTGCACATGAACCTTCTGCGGCAGAAAATAACCCAGCTGGAAGAAGAGAAGCAAGTAAGGACGGCCTTAGCTATGGAGAGGGATGCGGCCAATGTCGCTGCCAGAAAGTTACACAAGATGACAGAGAGGTTACAGAAGCAGCTTGATCTGGCAAGGGAAACGAATACTGATCTCAAAGCCAAGCTGTCTGAAACCAATGAACTTAAGGTGAGTTAAAAGGTTACCATTGGTGCTTCTATACATTTTTCTATTGCAGTTGCATACAGCTGGAGTTCATTTACAACAAATGTGTTTATGGAGAACTGCTCAAATCCATCTAGGTGAGGAAAGCGAAGATAATAGTACAATGTTTTGGGTATTTTGCAATTTGTCTTGATATATTAAGTAGCATCTGTAAAGCACAATGTAAATTTTCAGGCTAGGGTAAGAAAAATACTATATATGCATCCCTTTCTTTCCTGTTGATGTGGCTGTAATCTTATATATTATCTATTCTGATAGATGTGGGGGGGGAAGGGATTTTTTTTCTCATAAAACAGACAAGATGCTAAATTTTATTTTTTCCTGTGTTTCACTACATTGCATCAGTAATAAATTAACTGCTTTAACTCAGGTGAAAACAAGTAGTTTGCAATCATTGATAGCTCGCTACTGTTGAAAGAAAGGAAGATTGATTTTTTTTTTGTGAGTTTGTGTCTCGCAGCTGATGGAGTGAAATAGATAAGTAGGTGTGTGTTCCAACTGAAGGATTTTTACCAACAAAACATTTGGCAACTCTTTTTCATACTATTTTTCCAGGGTCTAGCACAGAGTGAACTCTCACTGTGGGTTTTTGTCTGTCCAGTTACCTCTTTTCACAAAATCTGAAGACAATTAACTGCCTTTGAAATAAAAATATTTTGTTAATTGAGTTGAAATTGGCTAGTATCCTTTAGTAACTTTTCAGTTCACAGGTACATGTAATTTCATCAAGAACCCATAAGAAACCACGTTAGAGTGCTTACTCATGATTACTCCTGATATTTTTATTTGTTCATGTTAGATGAAGAAGTGTGACAAATTTATCATCACTTGATGTTATTGCAGATCAAAACTTTGGAGCAGAACAGAACAATAGAAGAACTCAGTAAGTCTCAAGGCAAATTGGAAAGAATGAAAGAAAAGGCTGAGACACAACTTACCTCTGTCAAATCAGAACTACTTTTAAAGGAGCGTAAAGCTGCTGAAGATAAAGAAAAAACCAAAAATATGTTAGAAGCAGTTACCAGTGAGATGAAGGTGCTTAAAACAACCCTTGCAGAATTAGCAAAAAGAGAGAGACAGGTAGGTGTATAGGTATTTGGCAAGTGCTAACTGTCGCTTAGAATATAAGAATGTGGTATAGATGGAGCAGCTATTCAGCTGTGCTGAAAACTTTTGTGGACATGATTAAAGAAGAAAATTTTAGTTCATGCTTGTGAGCCAGAGTGGCAGTTGTGATTCTGAGAGGCAAAGCTGTTCTTCAAGTTAAATACGCAAGAGTTCTTTATTCATTGCAAAATATTATATCACCTTTTGGAGAAGTACAAAAATTGCTTTAAAATCCTAGTATCTTTTAAGGTCTGTTTTTCCACATATCTTAGGTATAAAACTTACATATTCCCATGTATAGGCCATAAACTCAAGGAATGTTGGAAAAGATCTGAAAATGAAAAAGCAAACCAAACCAGACTTAATAGTGAATGTAACTATTTTGAGTCGATTTGTGGCGTATAACTTTGTTAAAGTTTAGGTGAGAAAAGTTTTCGTGATAACTCACCTTGGAGAGGGTGCAAGGAGTTTGTGAGAAACACGTTAGTAAATGTGTTCCATTCTAATTTCAAAAAAATGTGAAGTATGCATGCAATTGCCCTGCACATTGTGTTTTGTAGCATCATTATAGATGGCGTAATCATTGAAAGTCAATGGGATGCTTCTTTAAAGTAAAAAAATGTATAATTTTAAATTCCTTATTCCAACTGCTTAGAACTTTGTTAGTTTTTCCAGTCAAATTTTTTAAGCTATATATTTGCCTTAGAAATGATTCTGGATGAAATTTAATGCTATTTCAAAAAATGAGTCTTGAAAATTATTTTTTTGCTCACATGGAGAAAAGACTTGGGATCTTTCTTCCTGGAAGGCTTTAGCACTGTTTTGTTTTATAATGAAGGCTAGAAATTTGGTAGGAAAATTTAAATTCTTCATATGTCTCATGAAGAAACAAAGCATCCTGCACACAGAAGAAGGTATGAATTCAGGAAATTATTCTGCAGATTCATACATTAAGTAATTGCTAAAAACACAAAAATGTTGAGTTTTTACTGTCTGAACTCAAGGTGTTTCAAGCCACTTAAATACTGTTGCAGTGTTCTTTGGCCAAATTTGAAGAACATGGGAAAAGTGAGCTAAGTGGGCACAGAATGCTCAAGGACAGCACAGCCCTAGTTCTTAAGCTTTCTGAGTCAGTGAAAGAAAAATAACAATTTCAATTCACCAGCATCCACAATCATCTGCATTGCAGGAACATTTCGAACACCTGCAGTTGGAACTATACTGCTAAACTGGGATCAAAGCTGTTCGTGAAACCAATATCTGGTACTTGTGCAGTGCTGATTAATAGTAAGGGTATTTTAAGAATATGAGAATTGCTGGTAATATTCATAGCATACTCTTCTGTATCTTAACAGTTTCCTTAGCTAAAATCTGTCCTTAAAATAAAGCTCCTTTTGCTAAATCAGAGAATTCATTCCGAACTCTCTCACACTAATTAACTTGTGAGGGTTTTTTTTGACTTCTCTTGAACTCAAGGAAAATTCCTTCCTTATCCCCAACCCTGTGTAGTTCTTCACCTGCTTTGGATTCACTTGTTCTTCCTTCTCAGGGAAGCTAAACAAGATCAGACTTCTCTCACTCTCTGTAAAAGGTAGCAAATGCAGATGTTAAATACTCCTCTGAACACATGTATGTATTTAATCTGAATAGAAGGACAGTCATGTCATTTGTGTGTATGCACATTAAGACAACTACTAGAAACTGGAATTGCTGTTACCTGATGGAGTTGCTGATGTGACCAAATTGACTGCCTATACATGCATTTGCGTGTTTGTTTTTTTTTTTTAGATATGCTCAGCTTTCCATGGGTATCGCTATGTGTAATGTTAAATAACATTGTAATATTGTGTGGCTATTTTCCGTGCTGCCAGAATTAAACTACTGCCAGCTGGTTGAGACATTGATTTGTCTTGTGATCATAAAGAAAGGCAGAACATACCTAAGTGAAATCAGAAATTAAGATGGGATTGAAATAATTTAAAATTAATTCATAATTGGGATATAACACAGTGCTTCTGGTTGTTATTTGCTCTTCAGACTATTAATTCCTATTAAGTTTAAGAAAATTTAGCTTCAGCATTTTTGAGTTTTATTCTTTTGTTTTTTTTTTTTCTTAAGAGAATGTAGAGAATCAAAGCATCTAATTTCTTAGAAGAGAAGCCCTGTAAGCAGAGTGTAATGACGCTGCCAATCTGCGTTAGGATTAACAGTCAGCTCTGGTGGCTGTAGCAAATAACAGCAAAGTGTGCATATTCTTGGATAGACATATAAAACCATTTAAAAAGATGGTGTTGAGAGCTTTATTAAATTATACTGCAGAGTAAAAGCATAGAAAGGTGAGGATATATGTGAAGAGTCAAAAAAGCAGAGATTACTAGAATGGATATATAGTGGAGAATTAGTTGGATATATTGAAATTTTACAAGACTAAGTCTAAGTTTACATATATCCATACTCAATTTCCTCCGTCTGTGGGGTGAACAGAAGAATTTCTGACTTAATGTATCATTATTGCATATTTCTGAATATAAATAAATATCAACAGAGCTGACATTAATTTTAATAAGACTAGATAAAGGGTATGCATGATAACTGATGACAAAGGGATGTTCACAGGGACTGATAATATCAGTATGTGACACCTGCAGTCAACTACAGATTAAAATCTGAATATGTTTTATTTTTATATCAGTTTAACTCAAGTCCTTATTTGCAGTAGTACTTGGAGTAAGAATATAAATATCAATGTTTTGGTTGAGTTTTTGATGATTTTGTTATAAGGATTTTTTCCAGGCCTACTTTCCCTTATTTTCTCTTTTCTTTTTTCCTTTCTACTGGAAGAAGACGTATCTACTTTCCTGTGGGTACAAGGTGAAAACAAAATGTAGTGTCTGTTTTTTACTCCTGTTTCCTCTCTCCTAATATATCGGATTAATGCTCTAAATTTCATTCATTTTCTCTCTACTTCAGATAATTTTACTGATTGGATGGGAGGTTAAGAAAATTTATCATGAGTGCTTACTGCTGTAGTAAACCTTTAGTTTAGAGTCTTTAGTGATGTTTGTCTTATTATTTCCCTCCTTTATTTCAAATTGTGACTATCTTAGAAATATTAACTGCTATTGAAGAAAGCCTTAAACAGAGAGTTAGGTGGTACTTCTATTAGCTTGTCATATTTCAGCAGAACTATTGTGTTAATACCTCTGTTGCATTGCTTTTAAAGCTGAAATATACTTCTCATCAAATTATTTTTCCTAGATCTTATATGTGTTAGTGGAAGATGTTACAAAGTTGTTCATGATGTGCTTGCAGTACTGTATCCACTTAGGAGGATAAACACACGTCTTGCTCCACGTGAGACGTGACAGCATTCTAAAGATCTTCCAGCGTGTATCATCTATTGTTTGTGTCTGGAGTTTTTAAAATTCAGATTGACGTCCCCTGGTGGGGCATTTTACATCCAAGAGTCACGGTTCTCTTTATCAGTTTATGTGGAGAATTTCTCTGTGTAGTCAACCCTTTTTCTACATTTTCACTGAACTACAGCTTTGTCTGCACTGTACTTTGTATGCCACAATATAATAGTCAGAAAAGTTGGGTTTTGTCTAAATGTTCCATTGAAGTGGAAAAAATCCTCAAATTAAAATTCACATGAAGGAATGGCTTAAGGGATTTCTTTAAATGCTTTGTGTGCTTTCCAGTTTATTTGCTGATTAAAATTATTGAATTCTTAACGTTTTTATTGTCCATTCAGTAGAGCAAATTTTCCTGCTCTTCTCATCAGGAATAAAGATGAGATGATTGTGTATACATTTTAATTTATATCTATTCCCTCTGGCAAAATTCTGCCAGGTCAATCATCTATGTCAGTGAATCAAATTTAATTTGTTTGCATTTGATACATGGTTGTAGTCCAATTTGGTGTACTCACAGTTGCTGTAATTAAGTTGAACAGCTTGCAACAGCAAAGGTATGAGAGCAGGAATTTGGTGCAAAGTGCAGACCCTAATGTGCTTCCAGGGGATCAGTTTGGTTCGCTGTGTAGGCATCTTGTGGGGGTTTAATTCATCCAAAGACTGAATCTTTGCAGAGGGCTGCCTTGATCTTTTAACATAAAGTCTGTATGGAAACAAATTCTGGCTCTGCTGCCTGCTCGTTTTGTCTGTGATCCAGATGTTTAAAAAAATCTTTAGCTTCTGCTAAATTGTACTTGCCTAGCACACTGCCAGAGGCCCACCTCAGTGACCTTCCACTTTGATGGTGAAAAGAGTACGTGGGAACTTGGGGGCTTTTGGTGTTACGTTGTTTCAATGTTTCATCCAAGACATTGCACTGCCTTGGTAAGACAGATAGCTGGGACTGAATTCCCAAATCCTTCTGCCCTATACTGTCTTGGTTTCCATGTTTGTTCTTCTGAACCAATGGCAGTTCCTTAGGGTTTGTACTGGGATGAAACAAAATGTCTTTGGCAAAGTCTTGGAACTGAGACCTTGTTTTCAGAGATTTTGCAGCTTCCTCACAGATGTTTTAACTGCTTTAGAGTTCTGCACAGTATTCTTGGGGCTGGACGTGATTTCAGGAGTACATTTATCTCCTCCTTACCAGTAGCTGTCACCTTGATTGGTGGAGTGAGGGTGCTGCCACACAACATTGCGAGTCCAGCTTCTTGATGGTTTTGATGTTTCTGTGACATTTTGAGTCTCTGTCATGCTTGGGAATGGGGATCTGGACGTTTAAATAGATAGCAAGACAAGCATATTTCCTAAAATAGGAACATTTTCCTCTTTTAATTGTGTTGATGATCAGGGGTGCTAAGATATTGGTTATTTGGGCTGTGTAAAGCATTGTCCGTTGAAGAGGTGTTGAAGTCGGACTTATAATGAACCATATTGTAAGCTGGTAAGAGTAAATCAGCATTCATGCTCATCCAATCTTAAGTTTTCAGTCTAATGACAATTCCATGTGGATGCCTGTCCATTTGGAACTGCAGAGAGAAAGCTAGTTTCTTTAATTACTTTGCCAAATACCCTATGATATATTTTCAGCAGCTACACACAGACAAAAAGTGACTGCACCTTGAATTCTGCCTGCATCCTGATTCCAAGCCAAAGTCAGACTGAAGCATGTGCCAAACCTCCACCTTTCTTCTAACTTCTTCCTTTCTGCTGTGGTCTCCACAAGAAAGTGCGTGCTGGAGGAGAGTGTTGGCAGGCAGTGGTCAGGACCAGCACCTCTGCCTGTGCTGTGGGATGCCCTCATTAGAGTTTCCAGTTGTTTGTGTAGTTTGCAGTCATGTAGGTTAAGTATAACTCCTCTTCCCATCTTTTCCTCAGTTTTTGCTGTTGAGTCAGCAGGCAAGATAGATAATGCCTATGAAGGGTACTAAATAATACTTGAAACTGTGTTTTGCGTTCAAGATCTTAAGCACCTAAGCTGTTTACTTGCTTTGTTCTTCGAGGTATGCCCCAAAAGGCTGTTTCCGTCTTCAGCTCTCTGTATTGAGCATCAGCAGAAATTCCTGTATTTTGCACCGCTAATACAAATGCTTGTGTTTGTATGTATTGCATATTCGTATATGTTTCCCAGGCACCTCCTTTGCTTGGCATTTAACTTATTAGTAATTCCTTTCTGTTTCCTCTTGCAGCTGGCAGACTTCCGAGAGGTGGTTTCACGGATGCTGGGCCTCAACATTGCCAGCCTGGCTCTTCCCGACTATGAAATCATTACACGTCTTGAAGGGTTGATTCACTTTCATCAGCACCACTGCTTCCCCTGTGTCTGCCTCAACGATGTGGCAAGGGCACCAGAGGAACACTCGCAAAGAAACATACAGTTTCTTCACTGAAACACACGTTTTGTAAGGAGACAGAACAAAGTAAAATTTCCTTTTGTGCTTCCCTACCTGCTAGACATGCATAGAAAACAGATACTTGTTTCTGTTCCCTCCTCTACAGATACTGGCTTGGGCTGATTTTTTAGTGTTTCAGCAGGGAGACTGAAAGGAATGGATAGAGTAAAGCCAGCAGACTAGAGACAGCAAACAGAAAATCCCAGGGCAACATAACACTTCAGTTATGAAAAGGATAGACAATATGTGAACAATGTATAGCCCTCCAGTTTCATTGCAGACGCATTGAAGGCTTGGGCCGCTTGAGGTCAGTTCACAGTTTTGGAAGTACTTGCTAACGAATGTCAGCATCAGTGACATTCCTTGTGCTTTACCTCTGGGTGACAAGGATGAAATAAACTGAGGGTTGTCCTGCTGCTTTTCCTCTTGCAAAACAGGAGCTCTGCATTTTTACACATAAGGACTTTAGCTTCGAGACAGTTAGCTGGAAGTTAGAGAGAGGACTATCACAATTTTGGAACAAGGGATTATTTTCTTCTGTTGTTTTCCTTAGTCTGCTCTTGTGCCAAAAAAAAAGTAACACTTTTTCAGCAAAGGCTCTTTCACATGGTCCAGTCATGAGCTTGGCATAGATATATTTGGTAAAATTGCCTGTTGCCCTTTGTCATGGTGCCTTGAAAATTTTTCTTCTAGCTGCTGTATTACTTGGGCAATTAATCCATAGGCCAAATAAGTGACAGTTCTTCTGAGTTAATAAAAAGTTATTTTAAAATGCTTATCTCGCATATATTATATTTTAAAATGCTTACTACAGAAAATCATTGAATTACTGAAGGCCTTATTTTCAGAAAAGCAACGATGAGGTGTCCAGAATCACCTCTGAAGCCTAAAATCTGCTTGTCTATCACTCTTTCTGAGTGTTGTTGAACTTCATGATTTTTTTTAAAGAAATCTGAACAATAAATCTGTTTTAATAGAAAATTAATCAGACATGATTCTGTGTTTTTTAATTGTCTCTTCCCATCCAGAACAGTAAAGATTTACGTATTTATGCCTGACCATTGTGGACTTTCTACAGTATCTCAGCAAATGATAACTCACTAAAACTGAGCACGCTATTTTGAGAAAAATGAGACTTTTTCAAGTAAATGTGGTAATTTTGGGATCTGGCTAGGGACTCAAAGCATTGTAGGTTTCTTTTATTTTACTTGCCTCTGAAAAATAATTTATCAGTGACTTGTTAGTAAAAAAAACCCAAACACTCAAGCTTTTGCAAAATCAGTCATTTGAGGAGATATGGTAAATTGTATGTTCTTATGCTCCTGTGGCTACCTGCATTAAATTCAATTTCCTTTGTTGTTTTCTAATGTAACATTGTTTTTCAGGTAAAGTTTAATAAATGGAATAAAGCAAAAAGTTAATATTAAGTTAAGACTAAAACTTAGGGAAGCACAACTTCAAAGTAAAATAAAACAATGAAATGTAAATATTTTTAGGCATGATATGTTGATTGGGAATTTAGAGGGTAGGAAAAAGGTGTAATAATTTTCTAATTCTTTGTGAGAGAATACAAATAGTTTCAGCTTGTGTTTTGCTGGTTCTATAGGCACTTCTCTTCTGCTAGAGTTATTACTAAATAACAAAACCTGTTTCTTTCATCCGCATTAATGAATATTATACAAAGCGTATTTTACCATATTTTGCAAGTTAAATACACTGCATAACAAAATTAGGTCCACTCAGCCTGGATAATGCATTCGTAACTTTAAGAAATAGTCTCTGAGAGTGCCAATCATAAAGCAAGTATGCATATTTAGCCATATTTTGTGGTTGTGAGATATTTCCTAATGTCTGTCAGGAGACTTAAAATCTCCTGCCATGCTCAGCAGTCCTGCATCACGCCACCCCATGACCAACTGAACCCCACAGAAGCCACCAACAAAGTTCTTTGAATTATGTCAGAGAAGGCACATGAAGTTGGTAATGAAGCTTGATTACTATCTTGCGTGTTAAGCCAACAGAAAGTAGAATAAGAGTTCTCTAATGCCTCTTTTTTTTTTTTTTCCCCACAGTAGATCTGTATTTTTTGAATTATCAATACTAATGTTCATCAAGGAATATGACCTCTTAGCTGACTATTAATATTCCCTATATTTGCTTTACTTTTGGAAGAGTACTGACACCTTTGTTCATTTAGCCAAAGCAAATGCCAACAAACAAACGAAAAAAAAAAGTAAAGAAGTAATTTGACATGAACAAAGTTCAGGTGATTTTTGATCCATGTAATTTAATTAACCTCTGAACAAAGTTTAAACTGACTTACCATCTGTTTTTAAGATTTGTTTCATACAGCGTTGAATTTAGTCTTCCTTTTGGAAAAAAAAAATAGAACAGGCTTATGAATATTTTCAACATTTGTTTCAAATGTTTTCTTCTTTTTTAAACTAAGATATATTCAACACAACATAGATCTGATAGAAACCTGAAAGTGCATATTAAGGCTGTGTCAGCAGACACCCCTCTTGCAGTAGATTATTTTTACTAGGTTAGTTCTTATTAATATAAGGTATGGGATTAAGAGTTCGCTATATGTTCGTAATTACTCTTTTATTGTGGTAAGGGATTATTCATTTATCAAAAGAATACTTATTAAAAAAAAAGTAGTGTTTGTGAAATCACAGAATGGTACAGTTACAGGGCTAGATTTTTTTTCTCCACATAACTGAACCAACTCCAATGAAGACAACTTCATTATTTCAGATCGGCAGTGTTAAAAGCAAAACTCAACAAATTAAAATGTTGCGGTTGTAGATATTGAAATGAAATAATTTACATTCTACAAACATTGTACTAATAAAATCACAATGCAAATAGAAAAATGAATGTTATAAATTACATGCAACTGAATTTTTGTCTATATAGCGTTTTGTTCATAGCATTATAGAATAGTTTGGGCTGGAAGGGACCTTAAAGATCATCTAGTTCCAACCCCCCTGCCATGGGCAGGGACATCCTCCACTAGACCAGGTTGCTTAAAGCCTCATCCAGCCTGGCCTTGAACACCTCCAGGGACGAGGTTGATGATACATTCTTTGAAACAGTTGAACCATGATTCCTCAAAGAAATTAAGTGCAAAAGAATTTAAATGCTTTGCTGAATTAGAATTAGGAACCATAAAGATAGATCAAATTAAATTACTCTTCCACGTATGTTACCTCTAGACTTTATTACTACTGTATATAAACCAGTTGACTTGCTTTTCCACATTTTCTTTCTGTGGATGGTGCGTGCATCATCTACATTGTCCTAGGGCTGTTCAGTTACCGGATTATTTTGCCCATTATGATGGTGCAGAGAAGGGGAAGTATGGATGACCCATGTCATAATAGATTTTAAACGAAAAAAAGCTGGTGGAAAATCAGGCACATTTCTAGACAAAAAGACTACTGGATCATATATTCTCCCAAACTTTTTCATATGAAGTAGAAGTATTTTTTAAGATTACAGTTGCTGACCATTTCTCTGGACTGTGAAAGAGAAAAGAGGGAGGAATAGAACAAAATGAAGTTAAATTCTTTATGAATTTAGAGAAAAAGGATCTCTGATATTACTGAAGCACAGAAAACAAAATTAGTTAACTATGTGGAACATAGGAAAAATAATAGATTGCCAGAATAGAAATTTGAAAGGATGTTCAAACATAATCCTTTTCAACTGAAAGTTTTCAGATTGTTTTGCTCTTCTGTCAAAATAAATAAGAATCCTCTATAGCAATGCTTTTTTTCCTGGAAAAAGGAAGATGAGTTTATTAGACTGTACTCATAATTATTCAGGAATAACTGAGTCAGAAATAAAAGATCTACAAAACAAGACAATTTGCTTGAACAAAATAGGTGACTTTTCTGTCAGTTTTAGTGTCAGCTAATGAGCCGTAAGACAGAGAAGAGAACTTTTCAGAAAGCGATAAATTCAACAGTCGACATATGTTTTCTAAGTCAAGATAACTCTAACCAAGATGGGAGCTGAATAGGATTAGGCCCCTGGATATGTATATATACACAGGTGTTTTTATAGAAAAACTATTTGGTTTTTTTTGGGTTTTTTTTTTGAAATTGAGTGTTGGTGTGCTGGGTGGGGAAGATGTATGCTTGGTTGTAAACCAAGCATTCAATTTACTATTAATGTTATTTTTTAAATAGGCCACTGAATGCAATTTAATCTGAAAAAAGAACCCTGATATACAGAATAATTCTGTTATCACTCCTTAGTTGTGAAAAATGCTCTTTAGGGCTCTGGTTGAGAGACTTGAACTAATTCCAAATGAATAAGCTTTGTTGCCCCTTCCAAAATCAGGACATTGCCTTCTAGGGATGATCGTCCCTGCCAGGTGGTGTAGCCAACCTCTGCCTGGGCTGTGCGGGCAGCAGAGCCCACTGCCAAGGGCTGCCGAGGCCGGGGGTGCTCCCGCTGCTGTGCCCTCCGTCTCCCCATCGGCCGTCAAGTTCCCTCTGCAGCCGTGACCCCACGAGCTGGGATGCTGTACCGCCAGTCGGGCCGTGTACTGGGAGCTCTGATTACAAGACAAATATGTGGTGGCAGCTATGGGTGACCGGGAGACCTTCCCTAGCATTGCTGTGAAGGCAGCAACGTGCTGACAAAGCTGACTCAGCCCTTTCCCCTTCTGGTCATGTTGTTGCACCGAGAGGCAGAGCCCGACCGCAGCGGCTCTGCGGGCTGCGGCGGGGTGTTAGGGAGAGCCATGCGAACGGGGCTGTAAATCTGGGCAGGTCGAAGGGTCACCTCTGGTCCCAACTGGCAGCATCTGCAGTCTGTAACCCATGCTTTGACTGGTGGCCAGGCTCCTCTGGGCCTCAAGCTGGCACGGTGAAGAAGTAAGAAGCAGTAACACAAACATTTCGAAGCATTTTGACTATGTATCCTTCATTCTGTAGTAACAGCGCAGAAGTATGCAGTATAAATTATAAAGGACCAGTTTAAATTGATATGGGTAGCCACTCTGCCTGGCTTGTTGCCCTTAGGGGTGGTCAGAGACTCACAATTAACTCAACAGGCATCTCAAAGGACAAGTAGGAATATAGTACTGGCAAACAACTCTCCAACCTTTCTTTGAAGCCATTTTTTGTTTTTTGTTTCTTAGTCTTCACATGCTCTGTTAAATTTGCTGTCATCAACAATATCTTTCTTTCCTTGGTCTTTCATATATCACTTATCTGCAGTGAAATCTCTGTGGACAGCCCCATTCTTCACCCAGCGAGGTTTCAAGCCTGTCCCCTGCAGGGAGCCTCAGTGTCAGTGGGGTTGTGTCAGGCCGCCGGAGAAATATGTCCATGCTCTTGCTCTGCTGCCACTTTCTGTCCCTCAGCCCTGGCAACCTCCTCCTGCGCTGTTCACCTCACCTCTAGCCAGGCTGTGAATGGACCTTTGCAGCATTGCATGGAGTCCAGCAGGCTCCAAGGTACAGTTCCCTTTGTGATGGAAGACTACAAAGTCTTCTACACTGCTGCAGACACTTGAAGATGCTTCATACCCCTTTCAGATGGTTTTCTGGAGTTGCTGGAGTGGGAGCAGTAAGTATGCTCTTGTGTGGGGAGGAAGTAGAAGCGTTTTGGTCAACCTAAAGGATTCATCTGAAATAGCAAACCTGGATCAGGTGTGTGACCACAAGGAGACAGGTATGTCCTGCTTGTTCATGGTAGGGGAGGTGGAGCTGTAAGAAAAAGAAGGAATAATACGAGGGTAAAACAGTGGCAGTAAACAGACAGGTGCAAGTGCAGATGTTTGTGAAGGAGACTGCCACCATTTTTATAGCAGAAGTACTATGGCCACCAATGTAGATGGAGGAATCCTGCAGGTTATGGCATAAAAGTCCCTTAGAGCTTTCTCTAAGGAGATGAGGCTGTGTGGAAAAGCGCTGGACTAGTGCCGAGATTATCACAATAATATCAATGTCTAATCATTTTGATATTGTTTGGTATTACGGACTTTTAGGATAATACTTCTATGGTGCCACATCAGTGTGTGACGCCACTTGCTAGGTCTGTCTGCCTATGGATTGAGAATGATTGAATAGAAGATAGACAACAGCACTGGGGAGTGTGCAGCATGAATGGAGTAGTGTAGCTCACGTAACATTTAGGGATCCAAATCTGAGCATGTATTGATGACATTTAGCTGCCTGAGAGCTTGTGGAAGGAAGTGGGTACAGAGAGTATTTGAGATGCATCTCACAAAGTCATGGAGATAAAATGGATTGATTCAAGTGGCTAAAAATATGCTTCAAGATGACTTCCCCTTTTTGCTTTTAGCAACTATTCATCTCAACAATTCAGTACAGTAGGCCATGGAGAGCATAAGAGTCATAAAAGCATAAGTATTTGAAAAAGCAATCAGTAAACAGAGATGGATTTAGACTAATGACTTAAACAGAAATTATTGTCATGGTTTCGGAGTTGTGCAGACTTATTCTCTGGTGGTAAATCTTAACTGCAAAGCTTTATAAACGTCTCTTGACTTGTGGATGAGCTTCAGGATAGAAAACAGAGGAGCTAGATGCCCTTGGAAACGTGCCTGTGATGTAGAGGGAAAACGGGAAGCTAGAGCAGGAGGAAGGGCTGACAAAGTGCCTGAGGACTGCTACCCAGCTGGTTTTCAAATCAAGGTAGATAAGCTTCCTTTCAGTCTTATGAAGATGTATGAATGGCAATGCCTGTGCTGGCAAGTGACAGAGATCCAAAATCCCTCCAGTTAGGATAACAATTTTTTACAACAGCTTTTTTGTTCTTAAGCAGTGTGTTTTCAACCACTTCTATTAGAGTTCTTCATAGTGGCTCTCTGGCCTGAAAGTCAAAGAAGAGGTTGTATTTCTCCAAAAATGTTCCTTCTGTGGTTTTCCTAGGAAATTCTTGACTGTTTTGGGAGTTCAATTTATATATGTGTCTGTAGCATTAGTATCATTGCCTGTGATGCAATATGATGCTTTTTGCTTTTATTTACAGAAGAAGTCTTCCATGCCAGCTGTCAGAATTTATTAATTTAAAAATTCAAGCCAAAATGGTTCAGTCCTTCCTAAGAACAAGACTAATGGAAAACCCATAATTTGCCTGTATCCATAAATAAAAATCTGGCAATTTGTAGTGATTCAGGCTAGGGTAAAAATTGACCTTCTTTATAAGGAGTGTTCCTGGCTTCTTTGGGCTGGAGCAAAGGTTACACATCTCTCTTGCTCCCAGTGCTCTTTTCATTAGAAACAAGGGGGAGTGGGAGGAGTGGTGGTCCGGCTCAAAGACGCAAGGGGAAGGAGCTAAAAAAAAGGCACGTTTTACAGAGGAGGGAAGGGAAAGGAAGTTTCATGGGAGAGATAAAGGAAAGGTGGGCTGCGAGGGAAAAAAATTGGAGATGTGAGTAGCTGGGTAGGGATGTGTGAATGAGCGTCCAGGAGAGCTGAAGCTTGGGAAGCGAGCAGCGGGTAATGGTGAGGATGGGAGCAGTTCAGAGCTTCCTAGTCATAGACCAGGATGAAGGGAAGGGGGAAGCCGAGGGAGGGAGTCTGAGGCTGAGACTGTTGGCTGCAGTAAGGGGAAAACCCAGGAATGGTATAGGAAAATCAGCACTCACATGTCTAAATGAAGGAGGAAGAGGGGGAGGAAGGAAGGTGACATAGGGTGGAAAAAAGTATACCAAAGAGTGTTTTGTTGTGCAGGGACTCTCTTGCTTTGCGTTCATTGCTGCAGTCGCTACAAGTGCCTTCTAGCAATAGTGCATGCCACTGAACTACTATTTGGCAAGCACTGTTTGCTTCCCTCTCCACTTATCACAGGGACTGTCTTGAGTCAAATCTATTTGCATGACCAGCACTACTCCCAGCATTTCACACCACCAGGAGACTGGACATGCAGTCTTTGTGAAGTTCTTCCACTGTGTTCATGTACATGCATTCTGCATATGGGAAGAGCTTTAATACCTGTTTTTTGGAGCTGCAGAGAACTCAGAATGGCTGTTAGACCAGTTGGAGTTATGAGGGTCAATATCCTCTGAAAATCTTCAGAGACACAAATTGAGTTTGAAAAACAAATACAACCAAAATTAAAATAATCCGCTTCCTGCTTCTGGCAGACTTCAGCAATAGTGTCAGAATGGGGGCTGGAGGAGTGTATGAAGAAAAAGTTGGTTTGAAATACAAGTTTTTCAAACATACGAATTCCTAAGACAGAAATAATTCTAGTTCTCTCACCTAGCCTTTTCCAGGTTCTTGCTTACTATGATGGCAACTGCTGTTTCATTTTGAGAAAGTGAGAAATCAACAGGAAATCCTTCTCACTGCCATGGACAGAAGCCTTTATAGAATCATAGAACAGTTCGGGCTGGAAGAGACCTGGAAGGTCATCTACTTCCAACCACCCTGCCATGGGCAGAGATACCTTCCAATAAATAGGGTTGCTCAAAGCTTCATTCAACCTGGCCTTGAATACTTCCAGGGATGGGGCATCTACAACTTCTCTGGGCACCCTGTTCCAGTGCCTCACCACTCTCTGCGTGAAAAATTTCTTCCTTAGATCTAATTTAAATCTGCCCTCTTTCAGTTTGAAGCCATTACCCCTAGTCCCATCACTATATACCCTTGTAAAAAGTCCCTCTCCAGCTTTCCTGTCGGCCCCCTTTAGGTACTGGAAGGCTGCAATAAGATCACCATGGAGCCTAATCTTCTCCAGGCTGAACAGCCCCAACTCTCTCAGCCTGTCTTCATAGCAGAGGTGCTCCAGCCCTTGGATCATCTTCATGGCCCTCCTCTGGACCCGCTCCAGCAGCTCCATGTCCTTCTTGTGTTGGGGGCCCCAGAGCTGAACACAGTATTCCAGATGGAGTCTCACAAGAGCAGAGTAGAGGGGCAGAATCACTTCCCTTGACCTGCTGGCCACGCTTCTTTGGATGCAGCCCAGGATACGGTTGGCTTTCTGGGCTGCCAGTGCACATTGCTGACTCAGGTTGAGCTTCTCGACCAACACCTCCAAGTCCTTCTCCTCAGGGCTGCTCTCAATCCATTCTCTGTCCAGCCTGTACTTGTGCTTGGGATTGCTCTGACCTATGTGCAGGACCTTGTACTTGGCATTGTTGCACTTCATGAGGTTTGCACGGGCCCACCCCTCAAGCCTGTCCAGGTCCCTCTGGATGGTGTCCCTTCCCTCCAGCATGTTGACGACCCAGCTTGATGTGGTCAGCCAACTTTCTGAGGGTGCACTCAATCCCACTGTCCATGTCATTGACAACGATGTTAAAGAGCACCAGCCTCAATACCGACTCCTGAGGAACACCACTCATCTCTGGTCTCCACTTGGACATTGAGCCGTTGACTGCATCTCTTTGAGTGCGACCATCCAGCCAATTTCACCCACTAAGACTCAACTGGTGACTAAGCTGCCATTTCACCTTGTGGTAGCAAAGTGCTGTGGTTTGACTCTCCCCAGCAATGCTTCGGGTCCCTGCCTGCTCTCCACTGCGTGGCTCTTGCAGGAGATGAGTCTCCCAAGGACACAGCTGAAATACTGATTAATCTATTTGGAAAACTGCAAAATATGCAGAAGATTGCCTTTTCCATTAGATGGAATTATGAAGAAAAGTTGCTTTTCCTACTGGAGGCAATCCTGACCCCTCCCATTCCAGTTGTGGGAGAAGCAAAAGCATAAAGATGTTGCTTTTGACTTGCAGCTGGTATCTTGGTGAATTCACCTAGCTTTGGCTGGATGAAACACTTCACCGAATGATCTCCATTCAGTACATTATTAAACCCAGAAGATCGGAGGAAGCGCAGCTTTGCACAGCAGCTGAGAATCCTGTGTCTCCTCCATATTACAAAGAATTTTTTTTTACAGTTTCTAAATGAAACAGGATTTTAAAAGTCTTTTTCGTGTGTATTCAATGAAAGATAATCATAATCATACCATCACAACGACTACTTAACAAAACAAACTAGCAAATTTAATAAATTAGTGCTTGTTACAATAAGAAGAAATTACTGGTGATTGCCACACATCCTTAACAGCATCAATGATGTGGTTCATACAGCATAAAATTACTGTTTGCACTACTGTTTTGAAAAGGAAAAATTCTTGAATGTCAAATAGTTTATTGTCCCATTTCACAAATCCTAGTGCTCTAGTAACTGGATATTTCCCCTATGCCATCCCAAATCCTGCAAGTTTGCCAGCTCTTTAGTTACAAACATGTCTTATGACTGAGCACTTTATAAATCAGATTCTTTAAAACTCTGTGAATCAGAATGATTTTACATTTTAGAATGTGTAAGAGTTTTTTTTTTTACATATTTTGACCTTTACCTCTGTTATAGTTAAACCCTTAAAATACATTTGCAAGCTATTTTTCTCCCAGAGAAAAATGTATTTCTTAATAATAGGAGAAAGTTCCTTTCTGCTCTATGGAACTGGAGCAGTTCAGGAAAAATTAAGCACTGAAGTTTTTATTCTCTATTTAAAAGGAAGGTAATTACAGTTGCCCACTCACCTTTAGAAAGTTCTTTAAAATTTTCATAGATGAAGCATTATGATATTATGACATTAGAATATTATGATTTTATATTTGGTTACATAAAAGGCTCTCCATAATTTGTTGAATTTCTTCTTTAGAAAAATTTGGAAATACTATTCCATGTTATTTGCTTCTACTTTTGCTTTTTAGCTTACAATAAACTGTAATGACATTTATTTCTAAGATGGATTGTAATTTTCACATCCCCAAAATTGCAGTCTTTTAATGTTAAAAGAATCCTTGCTTAAGCTGTTCTGAGAAGTCTCTTATAGATGACCACATACATTCAGTGGCAAATTGGGTGCCTTGGAGAATAAATTTCTGGGCACAGTACACTTTAAATTAATTTTTCACAAATAAGATTATGCTTATGTTAAAGTTGTAGCCAGAAGTTAACACTGCCTTTGGTTTTACCACTCCACTGTTTCTCAGCTAGGCATAGGTTAGTGATCTTGTTATTCAATATTAAATTGAAAAAGCCTTCTCAGGATGACATTCCTATTTTTATAAAAATAAGAGTGAAAAATTGCAGAAATGGTGCAACTGCCCAAGCCTCTGCCATTTCCTCTTGTGCTTTGGGAAGCTGGAATTGTGCTCTTAAGGAATAATAATAATAAAAAAAAACCAACAAAAACGAACAAAAAGAAGGCCTACAGAGGGTGGAAGCAAGGACAGGTAGCCTGGGAAGAATACAGAACAATTGTCTGAGCAACCAGAGATCAGGTTAGCAAAGCTAAAGCCCTGATAGAGTTAAATCTGGCCAGGGACATCAAGGGCAACAAGAAAAACTTCTATAGATATGTCAGTGATGAAAAGAGATCTAGGGAAAATGTAGGCCCTCTCCGGAAGGAAACGGGGGACCTGGCTACCCGGGATATGGAGAAGGCCGAGGTTCTCAATGACTTCTTTGCCTCAGTCTTCACTGACAAGAGCTCCAGATGCACAGCCCAAGTCACAGAAGGCAAAGGAAGGGACTGTGAGAATGAAGAACCGCTCACTGCAGGAGAAGACCAGGTTCGAGACCATCTAAAGAACCTGAAGGTGGACAAGTCCATGGGACCTGATGAGGTGCATCCGCTGGTCCTCAGGGAACTGGCAGATGAAGTTGCTAAGTCACTATCCATCATATTTCAGAAGTCGTGGCAATCTGGTGAAGTTGCCAATGACTGGAAAAGGGGAAACATAGCCGCCATCTTTAAAAAGGGGAAAAAAGAAGACCCAGGGAACTACAGGCCCGTCAGTCTCACCTCTGTGCCCAGCAAGATCATGGAGCAGATCCTCCTGGCGACTATGCTAAGGCACATAGAAAACAAGGAGGTGATTGGTGACAGCCAACATGGCTTCACTAAGGGCAAATCCTGCCTGACTAATTTGGTGGCCTTCTATGATGAGGTTACAGCATTGATGGATAGGGGAAGAGCAACTGACATCGTCTACCTGGACTTTTCCAAAGCATTTGATACTGTCCCACATGACATCCTCGTCTCTAAACTGGAAAGATGTGGTTTTGATGGATGGATCACTCGGTGGATAAGGAACTGGCTGGATGGTTACACTCAAAGAGTTGTGGCCAACAGTTCAATGTCCAAGTGGAGGCCAGTGATGAGTGGTGTTCCTCAGGGGTCAGTACTGGGGCCAGTGCTATTTAACATCTTTGTTGGCGACATGGATAGTGGGATTGAGTGCACCCTCAGCAAGTTTGCAGATGACACCAAGTTGTGTGGTGTTGTGGACACGCTGGAGGGAAGGGATACCATCCAGAGGGACCTGGACAGGCTGGAGAGGTGGGCCTGTGAGAACCTTATGAAGTTCAACAAGGCCAAGTGCAAGGTCCTGCACGTGGGTCGGGACAATCCCAAGCACAAGTACAGGCTAGGCGGAGAATGGATTGAGAGCAGCCCTGAGGAAAAGGACTTGGGAGTGCTGGTGGATGAGAAGCTCAACATGAGCCGGCAATGTGCGCTGGTAGCCCAGAAAGCCAACTGTATCCTGGGCTGCATCCAAAGAAGCGTGGCCAGCAGGTCGAGGGAGGTGATTCTGTCCCTCTACTCTGCTCTTGTGAGACCTCACCTGGAATACTGCATTCAGCTCTGGAGTCCCCAACACACGAAGGACATGGAGCTGTTGGAGCAGGTCCAGAGGAGGGCCACGAAGATGATCCAAGGGCTGGAGCACCTCTGCTATGAAGACAGGCTGAGAGAGTTGAGGCTATTCAGCCTGGAGAAGAGAAGGCTCTGGGGTGATCTTATCGCAGCCTTCCAGTACTTAAAGAGGGCCTACAGGAAAGCTAGAGAGGGACTTTTTACAGGGGCATGTAGTGATAGGACAAGGGGCAATGGCTTGAAATTGAAAGAGGGAGATTTAGATTAGATATAAGGAAGAAATTTTTCACTCAGTGGGTAGTGAGGCACTGGCACAGGTTGCCCAGAGAAGTTGTAGATGCCCCATCCCTGTAAGTGTTCAAGGCCAGGCTGGATGAGGCTTTGGGCAACCTGGTGTAGTGGAGGATTTCCCTGCCCATGGCAGGGGGTTTGGAACTAGATGATCTTTGAGGTCCCTTCCAACCCTAACCATTGTATGATTCTATGATTCTATAATAAATGTTTACAAGGGACTTGGGTATGGTATGTGTCAATATTTTCCCTTTAATCACCTTGGTTCCTTTTTAAGAACCTACTATAAGAGCAACCCTTTAACTAAAGAACGCCATGGTAATGTATTTCCTTAATCAGTGCCTATCCTGTAGATGTTAAGTGCAGGTTTAGCACCATTGCCCATATGTAAATTAAATTAACATTGTAAAGAAGTGTCAGAATAGAAAAATACTACGATGTAATGAACAGAAAATACACACTGAACTGTCCATCAAGTGATAGTCCTATTGACGATAACAAAATGAGAATGCTGACTTATTTCTAATGAACATATTTCTTGCAAATGTTTTAGCAATAACTTACTAATATCTACAAATATAACTAGACTATATTAAATTGAAAAAATATACAATTAACAATTACTAGTGATTCATTAATTATTAATGATAAGACTATGCTCTGACATAGTACTTTCTATAGCAGGATCTAAAAGTGCTTGACAAAGGACTGCTGGCCTATTGTTTCTGTCTTTACAGACAGAGAAACTACAACAAAGTGAAGTAATTTGCTGAAAAATGCAGCAAAGTGCAAGGAGTATGGATCACTGGATCCTCTGATTCTGTCCTGGTGCCAGCCTGCACATCTGTGCGGCATCTGGACCTGGTCCTCCACTGCTTTTCCTGGGCTTCTTTTTAGCTGTGTTTTCTGACATGAAATTTTTACAGAGCACAGATCTTCCTGCACTACAATAAAACTTCCAATTTAACAATTGCTAAAGGAACAACAAATTTGCTTCACTGACACAAGATGCATTTCTGAATGAAACATATGCAAAGCAATTCAGCTCAGTTGCAGTCTGAAAGTCTGAATGCCATCACTTGAACTCCAGTCTGCTTGGTAGACCATGTAGAAAGGGAATTGGAATTATGCAGAGATTGCTTTTAGCAATTTTAATATTGCTTTCACCCTCCCTTGTAACATACCTGAATATCATTGTCACAAATATTTGTAAACAATCCTAAATAGAGGGTGTTTATTGACATCAGTAGGCCCAGAAGAATCAGAAATATAAAGAGGAGTTTATAAAAAAAATGGTATTTATGCTTCTAAGAGAAGAAAGCTGAAACAGTATTCACGGTTTAGTGAAAAGAGGTATTTTGTCACAGACAAGAGACTGGAGATCAAATGATACAGAAATATAATTTCTAAAAAAGCAAATATGTATTGGTGAGTTCCGTACCATGTAATAGGTGACTCAGTAAGTGTTGGCAAGTGTAAAGAGTCTGCAATACATCTGAAATGAGTACAAGCTTATATAAGGAGTTCTAAGTCAAATGTCAGAAAAACATTTACAGACATTCTTAAATCAGAAATTAGTCATCAGAAAATTTAGGAAAGCTTCATGTTTACATGCAGAAGTGCCCTTGAAGGAAGTGGAAGCAAGTTTACATTTCATAGTAGAGTTTACAATCCATGTTCAACAAAGAAAAAATTAAATTAGGCAGCAATTAATGATCAGATGATAATGGGCCAAGCAGCCATGTATAAAAGTACCGGAAGAGGAAAGTGAGGGAATAAAAGCTAAATGCATTAGGAGAGATGAAAGGCAAGGGAACCTAATCTTCAGAGAGAAGAGAAAGATGCTCTGGGATGTAAGAAGGGCAGCGGTGGGTTGGGCAGCGGTGGGTTGGGCAGCGCAGGTGAGCCTTGCCCCCACGCTGGGATGTGACCACCCCGGCAGGCAGTGCTGCTGCACGGCACGGTGGCAGCGAAAACTCCACAGTGTGGGATGGTCTTAGCTGGAGCAACCTGCTTATAACATACATTAGAGGATTTTGAATTCATCATTAAGAGTAGTCAAAATATTAAAATCCAAGGTCTTCTGATTGCCTCAGAATATATTCGTTTTTTTCTCTCCTGGAAGCTTGCCATAGTTTTCCAGCTGGGAAAATTCCACAATTCCACATGAAAACCAACATAAATTTAATATATGAGCTCTGAAAAAATTGCAAAAGGCCCAACATGTTCAATTTAAAGAAGTGGTCAAATCTTTCACCCCGAAATAAGTCTATAAAAAAGGGAAGAGTTGTAAAAGCCCAGAAGTATCAGCAATCAGTAGGTAAGTGTATACTGATTCCTCTAATAAGTGCTGTGGGATGGGCAAGAACAGTTGGCCTGAAAGATCAGGATGTTGGTGGCATAGAGGTGTGTAATGAAAAGAAACAAAGTGGACAATAGGACGAGATTGCAAAGTGATAAAGCCATGCCGGTGTAGAAGACCCACCCAAATTACTGACTTCTCTACAAGGATATAATGTGTTTGCCTTATATGTATCCAGTCACCTGATGGTCATTGTTTTCTAATATGTAATGGTTCCCAGTCATGAGGCTGTGATATGTGCTCATCAAATAGGATAAGACGATATTTGTCATATCTAACCCAGTTATAGTCAATTCACATGTAAAAATCAATTATATGGTGCTTTATTATTTTTGAAATCCAGATAAAATTCGTGCTTGAAACAAATGATATTTTTCAGTTATTTTTGGTGCCTTAAAATGCTTTCGTCCTCCCACTGAAGGCAAGTGATTTAGTAATGGTCAATTCTTGTTTTTCTTTAAAAGACTAATAGTAAAGGAATGGTAATAGCTTGCAAAAAGATTGGTAAAGAGCACACTGGTAGGCCAGTAACAAACAGGCAGAAAAGGAGGGGCTTGTTTGCTGAAACAGTCATTATTCTGGGAAAACTTGCCACATGAACTCATGGTAGTGCCTGTGATCAAGATGTGACGTGTACACACCTGGAGATAATTTGATCATTCCTGTCACCAGAAAGGGGCTGGAGTAGATGGATTTAATATTTTTTTTTCCACCCAGAAGTGCATAATTCTGTATTAGAGATCTGTCTAAGGTTGGTGATATTTTCAACAATATAGCAAGCTATAGCAGTATTTTGTCATATTGTTTTTATGCTCAGCTTTGCAGTTAGAAGGTATAGTTCAGTATTTTATTTATAGCTATTTTTAAAGTCTTATCCATAACAGAGTAACATTTCATCTTATTAAAGAACCACAAAACAAGCTGAGAGATTAAAAATGAAGGAAAATATATTCTAGCAATAAGATAAATACTTTGGCTATTGTGGGATTTCTTATTTAACTGCTTGTAACTTTCCTGTGCTCAGAAGTATAGGTAAACCAAAATAAGTGAATGCAAAATCCCTTAAGATTTCAAGTGCGATTTCTTTAACATATTACATTATGTATGTACACATGTGTTTTAGTCTGTCACTAAATACTAGCAGGTAACTAAAATGGATATTTACTAGTAGAAATTTTGTTTGAGTAGTCTGTGTTTTTTGGTCCCTTTTGGAAACGTCCATAGCACTGGGTTCTGTTTATAGCTTTGGTATAAATTTTCTGAATGCAATTATTGATTTAAATTTACTTTAATTTTATTGCTAGTAATTTAGCTAAATACCAAGATAAAGAAACTTGATTCTAGCAACAATAACAACAACAACAAAAGGGTATTGAACTGAAAAAGAGCCAGATACACTGTTAACCAATTAACATTTTTATTCTGAGGCCAAGAAATACACATTTGCCTTTAACAGAATGACCAACAGAATCGCTGTCAGTCAGCCAATCAGATAAAGGTCAACTATTGAAAACCCAGTCTGTCAGTACACAAACTAAGTGACCTGGGCAGTCATAAGTTCATTTGTTGTTTTGAAAGGAAAATATACTATTTTCATAGATACATCTGCTGTGCATCAATTACAAAACCTTTAATGAAATTTTATGGCAGAAATATTAATATCAACTTTCCTAGTGACACCTCTCGTTCATCGGGGGTTCTTCAGATATCTAGACAGCACAAACTTGGTTTAAATAAAATGATATGTTTTAATCCCTTTAAAAGGTTGTTTGCTTTTACTTTAGTCAAATAACTGTTCCCAAGGGTAAAACTGGCTGAATAAATCTGACAGGAGAGTAAAAGAGGAATATGGCGACTATTCCTAAGATAGGCAACTATTTTATGTAGAGATTTACATTTCAGGTTGTAGGATAAAACTTTAACTGCTTTTTGTTTACCTAAAGTTGTAAATATTTTAAACTAGTTTAACTCTCTATAGAGAGTTGGCTTAGAAAACATAATGGCGTGACCTGCTGCAGCAGCGCAGATCGATATTCTTTTGTGGCTGGTGCTTACTGACGGAAAGGACCAGAGCTGGGTGCCACAGATGGGAGACAGTTGTAGAGTAACTTTCCTATGCAAGGAAGTTAGCAGAGGAATAACTCATCAGTACAAAGCACTTCTCTCATGTTTTTGGTTAGGAGTTGATTTATTTCTCACTATCTTGCTTATATCCTTTTTAAGAAAAGAATTAAAAAAATGTCCTCTAAATGTGATTGCCCGTGATACCATCAGTTGGACACATGTTTAACTCCAGAGTCAGCCTGAATAGTTGCATCACCATGCTGATCTAAATAGTTTCATCACCATGCTGATCTAAATCTCTCCATGCCATGTCTGCTGTGAGGGAGTATTTAGTGTCTGTTGCAACATTCCTCATACCAGAGAAAAAATAATATTTCAAGATGTATGTAGCTCTTTTTTATCTAGAAGTTTCAGGAACCGCAGCTCCCAGTAAACCTATCACACAAACTAGACACTCTGTTTTAGCAGGTAAATTATGTATTAGTGAAGCTGGTCCACCTGCTAAGCTGCTGGTGTCTTTAGCCAAGTCTTTTGTCCTCTCACTTCCCACGGTTCTGGCATCTGTTACCTGCAGTCAGTTTTAAAAGGATGATGATTTTTACATCCATGCTCTCCCTTTCAAATACAGGTGAAAACCACTGTCATGATTTCACAAAGATCTTAAAGGACTGAAGATTTACTCTGTCTTTAAGATAGGATATAATCATCTTTTAATAGAAGTGGGAATTTCATGTGTGGCTTCACAGAATAAATTAAATAAATGCAGTGTGAAAGCACTGCATAAAATTCCTCAGTAATAACACGGAAAATCTGCTTGCATGATTCCTATAAATAAATATAATTACTGAAAATGCCTGCTAATTCTTCCATTGCTTAAATGGTGCCAGTTTCAGCAGCTTAAAAATACAAGTTTACTGTCATTAGTTAAACCTTGATTTTTATGCTTGTTTTATTTTCTACTTCTGTTCCATTATTATGCTGGAGACCAACAGAAGTATTTCTAGTTTATGTGCTTGTTTGTGAGTAGAATATTCACTGATGTCAGCATTACTGTAGAGAAGATGTTGATATCTGTAGGCTGCCAAACAAGCAAGATGGTATTTTTCCCCAGTTTATATAGTGACGCTGTGCTATGAACACATACATGATCGCCCCATCCCTGGAAGTGTTCTAGGCCAGGTTGGATGAGGCTTTGGGCAACCTGGTGTAGTGGAGGGTTTCCCTGCCCATGGCAGGGGGTTTGGAACTAGATGATCTTTGAGGTCCCTTCCAACTCTAACCGTTCTATGATTCTATGATTCTATATGCACATATCAGCAGTACTTGTGTACACATGTGTAGCAATAAGAGAACAATGCGTGAGAAGCTACAGTTTTATCTGAGGAAACGTCTGCTTCTCTAAAGGGGTTTGACAGGAGTCAAGCTGGCAGTATTTTGGGGCCTGAAGCCTATAGTTTTAGCCATCACATCAATCTCTCTCTTTCAACGTCCCTGGAGGACACAGAGGACGTTTGTCTGGCAGCTTACTCTACCCCAGTTTCCCACTGTCTGATAGACCTTTGAGGTTTTGTGCCATCTTTCTTCCTTTCTTTCCCATCTTTGTCCTTAGTGCCCCCAAAGGGATGTGGGGGAAGAAGCTGAATGTTGACACCCTGGTTCCTGTCCCACAAGGACTCGCCCCACATGGCTGTGGAGGAAGGGCTTAGTGGCCCTGATCCATCTAGAAGTTGTTCCTCAGACTAACGCATCTTTCCAGTTGCAATCGTACCTTGCCAATTGCAGAGGCTCAGGAACATGTGACCTCCCCAGAAAACCCTGAAATGAGAAAGAACAAACAGCAACAGTGCAGAAGCTCCTAATGACACGTTTTTTCAGTCTGATTTCTAATTTCCTTCTGAGTGCGTGTGTGCGTGTAAGAGCGGTGATGGACGTTGCACGCTTTCCTGAACCTAGAAAACGACAAGAAACAAGCAATTTTGGCCTGGTGTCAGAAAATATTACTTCCTGCTTATGGTGTGGAGTATGGCTGTTTACAAACCCTAGATTTCACGTCTGTTTTTATGTTTCATGGCCCCTGTATCTTTTGTGCACATACTCTGAGAAGTTTTAAAATGTGTTTTCCACAGCTGACTTATACTTCAGTATAGTTAGACGTGGTAGTCTTTACTCAGACTGCAGTGGTTGTAGAGCAGAAAGAACTACAGAAACAATCTGAAAATCGTTAGAAGAAACATGAAAAATGTATGCCGTGTATACCATGTATACCATGCATATCATATATCATGTTTGTCTATGTCCTGCCTACATGGAGAAAAAATAATAGTAATAATAATAATAAAAAAATATATATATGAAACTGTAGAGCAGGGAGACTGATTATCGGTTGGTTACCTGCATGGCATAGTTACATATGAAATGAGTAGGATCTGAATACACTTACCTATGACGCACAAAAACAATCAGTTTGGGAAAGATTAAAGAGTTTGACAAATGTGGCTGTCAGCTGTGACCTGGGGCAGGGAATGAAAATTTTTGAAAATATTTGAGAAATGTGATTTGAGGACTTTCTTACACTTTGAGTGAAATGAAGGTCATGCACAATGAGAATGTGAAATCAACATATAACTGAAAGCGTGCAGCGATTCTTTATGATTTGGGTTGGTTTGAATTGTGTCAATACAATTTCTGATTCAGAAATATCTAAGAGAATAGTAACTAACTGTTCAGATGCAGAACCAGAAGAAATGGGATCATACTAAAATTGGAAAATGTCTTTTGTATATTGAAACACTTAAGAAGTCTGACAAGTCCTGACAACACTTCTTCAAGAAATGGATGGCTTTTAAGGTGGCTTTAGAAGTGATTACACACTAGAGAGAAATCTGAGGTGGAGGAAATTTCTGAGAAAAAGAATGCAACAGCTTTAAATACATTTTGATGCTATGAAACCACACAAGTTGGATAAACGATATGAAATACTTGAAATTATCTGATCCAAAAAATTTGTTTAAAAATTTTGCCTATGCTTTTTTGCTTTTTTCCTTTATGTCTATACATAAACAATATAAATATTTTTCTGTGTCCTTTTGTGTATCTAACGCAAAGGCCTCAGCTTGTGCACAACACAGTGGTTTCTGTTAATTTCTGTAAGATTATGCTGGGGGACATCGTCCAAATAAGAGGCCATACTTAATAGTTCTCTTTAAAGAAATTTTTTCCCATCTTTGTTCTGCATCACTGAAGGTGCACTTATTTTATGTCTCAGTTCTATCTATTACAAAAATAAAGGTAGATGATGCTTTCTTAACCCAAGTAAGTTGAGTCTGTGACAGGGAGGAAATTTTTTAGGGATCTTTGGATGCTGAGGAACCAGAAACCACATTGTTACTTGAGCCTTAGTCTACCTGGTACCTTGAGGTATCTGCTTTTTGATGCTTTTGAATGATAGAAGTGTGTTGTTTGTGGAAAGACTTAGCAGAGGAAGAAATTAAACTACAGATTTGAAACAATAATCTTGGAGTGGTGAGCCTTACCTGTATAGTTTACAGGAAAGATTTAAAAAACAGAGGCAGATATACATTAGTTTTTCTTTCTCACTCTCTTCTGAACTTAGTTTGCACTGACCAGATATCAGACAATATTATTATGAGATGGAACAGCTGTTTCTTGCTCTTTATCCTTTTCACAGATCTGAATCTAATGAAAAGTTGTTGTATTTTTTTTTTTAAATAGGGAAAGGAGGAACCAGAGTAAGGAATTAAAAAGGTGACTTTAAAAACTTTGTAAAAGGGACATTAACTAGGTCATTTAGGCCAACAGTAATGTCTTGATAACAGAAAAGTTTATTGACATATTAGTGCAATAGAAGTGTTTCCATAACTTTTCTAAAAAGTATTAATTGTAGAGCTATTTTTGTCCCACATGAAAGCATTTCCTCTCCACAGCGTAGTTTTTCCTTGAAACAGTGAAAGGCTTAATGCATCCATTTTTATGAATTGATTTGATGGTTGTCATCTATAACAGCTACATCTGTTGTTCAAGAGGAGCGAAATGAAACTAGCAGACAGAAAAGAAGCCAGAAGCAAATTAGATTTTAAAAGTCTACATCAATTCTGATCTCATTTACACTTCTCAATACAGGTGTTGAAATCTGTTTCTTAACAAGTGTCTTTTAAAATCAGACTGCTCCTTTAAATTGCTTGAATAAGATTTGTGCTACTTTTCTGCTTCACAGACATCCTCTTCCTTAGAAGCAAACTTAAATTACTTCAGGAAAAAGGAGGCAGAAATGGAAACACCATGTGACAGCAGGGAAGAGCTGCACTGGCGGAGGAGAGCTCATCCCTCCCAGGGTCAGTTCGCAGAAACCTCATATTTTTTAGTGTTGGGCTGGCAAGGGGCAATGATAAAATACGTGTTTTCTAGGGGCATAGTAATTGTCTTAAACTGTTTCAGCCCATCTCTGCCAGCCACTGTATGTTCACTTCCAGAATATGGTTAGCTCGCAGTAATATTTTTGTTTAACTCAAATAACTAAAAATACCCCCTTGTACAAAACTGTTTCTACACATGAAGATTTATAGTGCTGGGAATAAAAATAATCATCTGGACTTGGTTAAGATTCTCCTGGCAAGTAATTAGTGCTGAAAACATGTTTTGATGAAGCATCTCCAATAGCAGCAACGGTAAGTGAGTTAAAAGCAGCTAGCTTTATAGAAATAGGTCTACATGGTCTCTTAAAGTTTCTGCTAGTTTTTCCAACCCTCAGCAAATGGTGGTGCTAGTACCTTATTTTTCATTCATTGTGTTTCCTCATTTCATGGTCATATCAGCCTCTTGGTGACTGCCAATGAGCGGATCTCATCATAGCTGAAAATTCAGGAACATGTGCAAAGAAGCCACCCAAATGGGCAAGAAATTTGAATATTCTCTCTCCTGACTTTTTGCCTTAAAATGAGAAGACTGCAGATATGAATATGCCAAAGTAGGTATTTTTTTTTTTGGGGGGGGGAGGGTTTGTTTCTGTTTTGATTCATATCTGTTGTGGCTTAATTGCATGTCTATATTTATATGTACAGTAAGTCAGTGTATGTTTTTCTGTGCTGCAGCTATTTTGCATTTGTGTTCTAGATTGTGAGAGCAAGACTCTGTCTCAGCCTGGTTTTGGGAAAATTGGCTTCTGGAGCAATAATCAGTAAGATGTTAGGGTGCCCTTTTCCCAGAGCAGCAATGAGAGCTTACTTACTATACTCCAGGCAAAATATATTATGTACAGCTCCCTGTGAAGTTCTTATGTTGCAGAAATGCAGAAATACCCATTGGCATCAAAACAGTCTTTTACATTGTGCACCGGGTTGAGGAAGTACCTATGAGATAACCTTACTTTTAATAATACCTAGTAACTATTGTTTAGATTCAAAGTGTTTTATTAAGTGTATCAGAAAATATCTATCAGCTACAGGTTTAGGTTTGGAGAAATTTCCAGAAATGACTGATGACTTAGAACATTTAATGTAGCAGCAAGCTTAAACTACTGTTAATTTCACCCATTGAAAATAACAAGCTGCAAAAGCCGTTACAAGTTGTTTTGAGAGGTACGTGTTTTATCATCGGCTTGAAATTGTGCTTCTGGCTGTTAGTCACTGGGCTGCCAAAATTCAAGTGGCTTCAAGTGTGGGAGCTACTGGATCTGCAGGGCAATAACGGGAAGGAGGTTATTTTATGGCTGATCTCCCCACATATGTAGCGTGTTTCCCTGTGATAAAGTGGTTATATCAGCCCCACCTATTACTAAAGTTGCCTGACACTTCCCATTACAGACTTTGTTTTCAGATGCTTATAATGTAGTCAAACTATAACTGTTTAAGATGAAATCTGACTTCTTATGCTGGGATGCATGACTGATACAGGTGTTTTGGGAAAATTTTAGCCAAAATGCTTCATGTAGAAGCGAATTAAAATTAGTCTGCCATTTTTTTTCTTTTTTTAAATAAGACTAGAGAAATTATTTTCCACGCTGAAGACAATCTCTTCTTTGAGGAACTCTAAACGTAGCTGTGGGATCTTTGATCTGCAGGTCATCGTTTCATGATCTCATTAGTGGGAGGAGAGTCACTGTAGGCTTTGTATCAGTGTAGAAAATGTGGAGCCTAATGGATTTTTTCATGTATACTGTGCAGTCTGCCAAAGGTATTTTCAAGTCCTGCTTGGCCCTTGTTAAAAGAAACTTTCTTGCCCGAGTGCGTCTGTGCTTTCTGAGTGGAGACTTGACACTTGGAACAGAAGTGGCCATTGGCTAAAGGACAGCTTTTATCTCTGTGAAATCAGCCCAAATCTGTCAAAGCTGAAGGCTGCTTAAACAACACATAATTCAAAAATGCTCATGCTTGCTAGATGCTTTCAGCCTTATTCGTTAAAGTTTATCTCTGCATGCCCAGGCTGGGACAGTGCTGGGCTGAGCAGACCTCTCCTGTAACTGAAGTTCCTGGAGTGTTGCTGGCCACACTGGCTCTGGACGTCATTATGAAGACCATGGGCTCTTTCTCTTCATTGCCTATGTTTTATAAAATTATAATACAAAACAATAAAATTGAAAAGATTAACAGGAGAGCCTGACCTTGGCCCAGGGACCAAGGTAAGAGACTGGGACAAGGCATCTGATTGTAGAAGACCATGAAATACAGGGACTGGAGGCTTATGGGGCAGTGGAGATTGGGTATTGGGGTTACTCGGCTGGGTAAAACCCCCAAGATTTAGCAGTCTGGATCAGCTGAACAAAGAGATTAGGGTAAGGAATGAGGAAGGGAGTTAAGGCGTAGACAGCCAGAGGCTATTTTATAAGGGGTGAACAGAAGAAATGGGACTGGTGGCTGCATAGCCTCAGCAGTTGTTTCCTGTGGGAGGGACTGGAAAGGTGAAAAAAATGTTCCACTCTCGTGCCTATGAGAAGATGAACTCTGATCAGAAGGCTAAGCAATAAAGATCAAAACTGGCTAAGAAAGGCAAAATGAGAAGGGTTGTATGTGAAGAAGCACCAGTCTAAGAAAGACTCTAAGAGAAAGGACAGAAGATGGTTTCGTGGTAGATTTTTAGTTCTTAGTTCTTCACATAAATTGAGGGTGTCAGAAAACAGCACATAATTGAAGTCTTGCTAAAGGAAGGATGCTAGCTGATTTTTCAAACTAAACAACTGTACGCAGCATCTATTTAAAAAGCATTAGCAATTGTGCAGTGTCAGAAACTCAGAGTGATAGATTCCAGAGATGAAATATCACATGCAGCCTTAATTTTGGACTTGTTTATTTACATCCTGAAAATATTTCTCTTTGCCTAACACATGCACAAAATAGGGGGATTGAATAGTCCGTGAAAGTTCGTGTCACAGTTCTTTTAATGTTATGGTAAGGCCAAGAGCAAAGGATTTTAATAAATATATCACACTGGCTGGTACTTTCACAAGAGAATTACCAAATAGGACATCTATATTTAAAATAGGTGGAGGGGAGAAATTGATAAAAAGCCTCTTGTTCTGACCTTAATAGTATGTCAGATTTTAAAACAAATTATGAAAAAAAAAAATTTTAAACTGAGCTATTCACTTGGAACGAAGAGGAAAATGAAATTGATGTTAAGATGTATGCAGCAAAGTGACAATGCAAACGTATAACTGGAGACAATAAAGACAACTGGTTTTAGCTTTGATGTTCCTTTACTTTGGATGCTTGACTTTGCAATTCTGATAATGTTCTCTTAATTTTTGTCTTGGAGGAAATTAGTTGGTTTTCTCCACAAGACTGTCCAACAATGTTATAATATCCATGCAGAGTGGATGACAGTGGATCAGCACCCAAGAGTGAAACTGGCAATCTCTAAACTGTCCTTGTAGACAGTACCTAAAGGTGTGAAAAAGCTGTGCACAGCTACTATGTGAACTTAAATTACTACCAGGATGTCTGATGAATACGTTTTAACCACAAGATCAGTATTTAATTAAAGCACATTCAAATATGCTGGTTTTTTTTTTTTCCTCACAATATTGGCAGGTGTGCATATAGTATTATTTTACTTCTTGAATCTGCTTGGAAGAATGAAACTTTTTGTGTATCTGATTTTTTTGCAAGTGTTTACCTAGATCTGTATTCTTGTTTCTTACTAGGTGGTTTGCATCTGTTTCTGTTAGAAGATTGTGCCTGCTTAATAAGCAGAAAATGAGCTCCCTGGTAGAACAAACCCCTTGCTTTTCTATACCTGATGTTAGCAGCTTGCACCCAAAGGAGAAGGTTCATGCTTTTGAATTAAAGCACCTCACTTGGGTGCCTGTTAGGAGTGGTCTCTGGTTGTCTGCTCAATAGAGAGGGCTTAGTTTGTAGTTTAGGACCCACCTCTTTTCACTAATTATATAGGAAGATGAAAAGAGACATGCGTATCAAGAATAAAGTTGCATATTGTCAAATTAAACTTCACCAGTGTGATATCTTTCTGGAGTTATCTCTTAGTGTCTAGTGCGACTGTCTTGTTCACACTTATAGCTGCAGAACTGTCATGAGAAGGCTTTAATGATGAGCCTTGTTTTCATTAGATGCAGCAGCCAGTGCTCATATACTTCTGCTTGCAAAATCAGAGCAAATTCTGCCACAAGACATTGAAAGGTGTGTGATTTTATAATTTATGAAGAAGTAGAATGGTTATAATTTTGGAGAACATGCTGAAGTTTGAGTTCTTGATAGGCCATGGTAATTGTAATGGTAAGCAGAGAGAAATAACAACCCAAAAGTATGTTTTAATTGGAAAAAGTTGCAATTATGCCTATTCCTAAGAGCAAATTCTGTTTGCACTGTGCTGAGAGCCCCTTGATGCACTTAGCAATTTGCAAATTTTGAATTCAGAATAAGAGCTTCAATTATGTTACGTCCCCACTTTGTATGCCTTAAACAGAAAGAATCAGCAAAAAGTGAATAGACAAGATTTACTTTTTTTCAAACCAAGTAACGTACAAATAAAACCATATGACTACGAACAATAGCTCTTGTGTCCTATTCCTGCTCTTTGCAGGTCCATATATTGGTCCTTTGGCTAGCTACCAGAACTCATAAAATGCTTTTAGGCAGCTGTGTCCCATTAAAGCCACATGTTATATCAATAAGAAACCGTAGAAGTGCAGAGCTGACAGGGATTTTAGAAGATCCTTACTTATCTCCATAGACTAGGAAAGGATCGAGCATGCCACCCTGGAAGATATTAAAAACCCTCAGGGGAGGAGATTGCAGATTTCTTTAGATGGACTATTTTGGCGTTATCCTCCTCTGACTGTTAGACAGCTCTTTGTAATATTCAGTCTAACTTATTTTGCAATTTTTTTTTTCTCATGGTGGACGTTGTAAGCTATTGATTACTATCCTTTTACAGCATTCTGTGACTTATTGTAAGATCATTGTCATATCTGTTCCCAACATCCACTTCTTCCGAGAAAAGAAACCCAATTAGTACAGTCTTTTTTCACTTTTCATCACCTTTTCTGTTTAAATACTCTAATACTGTAACAGTCCTCTGATTTTGCCTTGTTTACATTTTTCTTAAAACTAGATGAAATTAATTCTTCATCTGAGCATCCATCTGTGATAAATATTGCAAATTAATGGCTTCTATGGATGCATGGGATGTTTTGACTGCCTAGCCAAATATTGTCTTGTGCTTGTGCATTTGATTTGATTATATTCTATAACTTAGTACTTTATAGTTTAGTTTCCCCTAATGTAAAACGAATATAGAACAGAGAAATGAATATCTGCCCCTTGGCTATGGTCTAAATAAAAGGAACTGTAGAACAAACAGGTCTGATTATTAAAAAAAACATCTTTTGTTAACAGTATTTTTTAGTAAAAAACAGAATTATGCACCTACAGGGAGGAACTTTGTTAGCATTCTCTCTTAAGAGTCACAAATTTCTCAGTTTTGTTCATGGTCTGAGATAAAATGGGGAACAATTAAGTATGTTAAGACTCATAACCCTGAAAATAGATTAATTGAGGGGTATTTAATTGAAATCTGCAAGGTTGTGAGTGGCATTGACTGTTTATCATTTTTTTCAGTACACCAAAGCTAACAGAAGCCAGGTTCAAAACAAACAGAAGATTTATTTCCCTTTTATTTTTTTTAATGCAACAGTTGATAGACTTTGGAAGTTCATGTCAAAGCATGTTATGAATAATTCACATGTGTGATAGTTTACATATATTCAAGGGCAAGGGGATGAGTATGTAGAAAAGACTATGTACAGGTTTAGTCAGTGGATAAATCAAGGTCAGTAAATGGATAGACCAGATCCACTTTAGGAAATACCCCAAGGTGAGAATAACTGGAGGGTAGTCATGTAGTCAGAAATATCATACGTGCTTGTTCACTGAGCATCTGCTTCTGATCAGTGATGGAGATGAGACACTAGAAGAAATGGATGCTCTGTCTGAACCAGTGGACCAATTCCAGTGCTGTTATGGTACCAGAAGCGAAGGCAGTTTCCTAGCAGTATCACCTTTTCACCAGAGGTTTGGAAGTGACTTTTTTTTTGCCCCGCTTGAGAGGAGAAATACTATCTCCCTTCCAGTGCCACTTCTCTACATTATTTCATCAAACTCACTTTTAACCTTCTTTCAGGAGATATTCCAGGGTGAAAGTGTTTGGGCAAACTTTGAGTGGCACAAAATGAAATAAAATATATTAAATACCATTATAATGTAGTGGAACAGGAAAAAAAGTGGTTTCTCCTCCAGAAATTGAGTTAGTATTGTATTTTAAGAGGTAACAAGAAGTATACACTAAAAATTAAGAGAAAATGAAAAGGATAAAACCTCAAATATATCAGTTTATTCTGTGCAAGCTTTATTCAAACAAAGGACAGCATTTCAGAGTGAGGTGTAACTATGATAAACATCTCAAACACATAGGTCTCAATTTGCTCTCCCAAATTTTCTCTGCAAATACACATACAAAAGGATGGGAAGGGAAGGGAAGGGAAGGGAAAGATTCAAAACCAAAAAGAAAAATTAAATGCATGTTTCCCTCTTCACTAGTTAATATCCTTTGTAATCTGACAAGTGACTGCATCGTTGTGTATAAATCACATGTTGAAAAGTGAAACAATATGAAGATACACTCTGTAAATGAAGGCTTGGAATTGAAACTAGCTTCTAAAAAAACTCACAAAAGCCTCCTTTACCTAGCAAATCCTGTCTGGATGGTACAGAGGACATCAAATTTGCAGAGGTCAATGGCATGCAGCATTACCAAAAAGAGACATCTGTGTTTCAGACCTTGGAAAGCAGATAGCACTTTAAAGCATTTGTCTGCACTCGTTAAGCTTGTTCATGAGTACGGAGGAGTTGCGTACCAAGATTCTTTAAAAAAATCCAGAGAAAGTAATTTTTGTGTCAGTGAAAACTCAGAGAGGGCAGTAAATCATTCAAAGGAGCAGCCTTTTTTCTGTCTGGCATAAAGGACTAATAAGTTGGGCCTGTCACACAGCACAGGGCAGAATATTCAGGCAGCATTTGTGGAAGAGAGTGTATTTTTAAATTCAGGACAGAAGATAGAGCTCAGGATGGCTATTCCTCAGCAATCAGATAAGAGGAAGCTTGTTCCTGGTTATATGGAGGTTGCAGGAGGTTTCAAATTTAGAACTCGAGGTCCTAGAAATAGCAAAGCTACTCTACAGAGCTTCAGTGCAAGTTATGTTTTAATCCTGCCTATATCAGAATTCAAGCTATTTAAGTTCATAATTAAAAGATGTTCCTAGGCCACTGTTGGGTAAGGAGTAGTGTAGTACTGTTTTGAACAAAATGAAAAGTTAAGAGATAAAAAGTTATTTCAGATGGTGTTCAGTATCTTCAGGCATATTTTCTACAGGTTTGATTGTTTTTAAATCTTACCTGCTCAAGAGTTGCAAATCCCAGGACATTTGCTGATGACCGCTTTTGAAAATTTCTTCAGAGTCAGGAATATTTCATTAATCTGTAAGGATTATTCCTACCTTTCCTTTTAATCACACTACTCTTTATATTTATGCTTTTCATGATGTTGAATATATTTTCTTCTTCCTTGATACCTTTTAAATTTTTGAAGACCACCGAAATGGTCTTAAATACCACTTAGCCAAGACAGATATTGTCACTTTTTATGTCTTTCCTTGTAGATCACCTGTGCTAGCACTTTTTTTTTTTTTTTCCTTCCACTGGGGACTTTTCCTTGTCAATATCTTTATGGCAAAAAGGATTTCCCCAAATTCGCATAATATCTCACTGTCCCCAAACCCTTAAGGGAATACTGTCCTATTGCAGATATCTGCAATGTAATGCAGGATTTCTTCAGTTTGTTGCTACGTGTTTCAAAAGATCGAATTCTTCCCTCTACAAGCTCACAGGTCATCAGAGGAGCAAGGCTTGAGCTGAACGGGAGGCAGCTCAGACCATGCAGCAAAAGCATCTCTTTACTACCTGCCTCTCAATCTAGAAATTCTTGGATTAGCTGATTTCTATAGGTGTCACAGTAACATGGACTTACAGTTGAAATTATTCAGCTGATCCAAAAGAGGTAGCCTCAACAAGGTATTCCCGTTATGCCTCAGTGGCCAGTTCCACCCTCCTCCCATCCCTCCATTTGCCAGGTCACCTTGTGCAGAGTGCAGCCAGTGCTGCCAGGTATCTGCTGACCCCTCTAGAGGCAGTATAGGATGCTGTCCTGGTTTTCTATGTTCGTTTTCTTTTTCTTTTCCTCCCTATTGTTTTCCATGGGAAATGTTGACAGAGTTTGTGGTGAGCAGGTGGTAACCGTGAATAAGCTGGGCTGATTCAACTCTAAACCAAAGTCAAATGGAAGGTGACTGGAGAATTCAAGATATTTATATCAGCAAGAGGTTAGTATGTCAAGAGGTTAGTATGTCAAGAGGTTAGTGCATGGCTCACAGGTCCAAGGAGGAACAACACTATGCAGTGGGAAAACTGCAGCACGAGATTGAGTTATGCCCATTCACACAGAATTTAATGAAAGTTTCTTTTATCAGGTTGGAAGGCCCATAATGCAATAGCTAAACAAGCATGTTGTCTTCTCCGTCTTATGGATGTTAAGTAAGACATGTCTTAGAACTTACCCTATTACAGATTGCATTCTCTGGCTTTTGCAGATGTTAAATGGTCATAACAATGTAACTATAGATAACTTCACTGAATTTGGCAATGTTGCTATCCAGGTCAGCTGGAATTAATTTTTAAGTTATCATTTTTATAATACATCAAATGCCTTTCTTACTGTCACACAGTAATTCACTCCTTTCACTAATTTTATAATTGTTTTTTTGGAAAGAGTCATGGATTTCTGGCAAGCCTTTTCTTTTATAATTTAATACTGTTTGGTTCACACAAACCTACTGCTAGCCGGTAAGTATTTTTTTAGCATTTGTTCCATTTCTTGTTTAACTATAAAGATAAATTTACAAGAAGATTACCAGAAACACTCTCTTGCCTTTTTTCTTTTTTTTTTTGGAAAGGAGTACTTTGCTGCTTTTTATCCTTTCTTCCAGTATCTCCCTAGATATTAATAACTTTTTGAAAAGATTGGCAGCTCTTCTCTACAAGATAATTCTCGGAATTTGCTATGGGGTACATCCTCTGCACTCAACGTACAGATGTTATAAAATTTCCACTTTCTTCCTACTTCTAAGAGACCTTTCTTTCTAATTGTACAACCAGAGAACCAAAGAGTCTGTAGTCTTAGGAAAAAGTGGTCCTGCGCTCTCAAGGAGGCTGAGATCCACTGCGAGTTTTAGGATCAATGCAGCTGATTACCGCAGTCTCAGCCGCTTTGCTGGCTGCTGGAGGACTGTTATCCCTGAAGCTGCAGCTAAAAAGCCAAGAGCATGTCTAGTGTATCGACGCGGTTCAGATGGGGTGAGTTGAAGAGCAAGCTTGACTACCATAGCGGACTCTTTAGTACCAGGTGCTTAAGTATGGCTGGTGACAGAAGTTATGCAAAGTGGCTTGAACCTCTTCAGACTCATCACTTTGTAGGATAAAGCCCTCTCTTCAACCACAGTTGACCTACATTTCTAGATACTTTGCATTGGCTTTCAATAAGCCTAAAGTACTAACATCTGTGGAGTGATCTAAAATTGGGTACGATTACCAATATTTAAAAGCTCTGGAAATGTTCTCTGAGATTTTACTTCCTCATCTCTGACAAATAGGTGTGATCAGGTCACTGCAATGTGCACAGATGACTGTGGAAATTTTTTGGGAAGTGCCAAGAAGTGCCAAGAGTCTTTTGGACCTTCTCTGCTGCTACATTAGCAAATCAAAGATTGCTTTGGCTGGCTCAAACAGTGCCCGAGGGTACAATCTATCAAGTGTTTATCTCTAATAGTTGTTGTTTAACGTTATCCTCAATGACTAATGGATTTGAAAATTCTTTATTGTTACCAGTTACGCAAGCGCATAATTCTGCTTTTTCTCCTAAGTTGTTCTTTTCTTCCTAATTATCAATTTTATCATCTCCAATTACATTTGGAAAGCAAATTGAAAAACTATCCTTAAATCTGGCAATAACCCATAGGTTTTTCCCTGAAGTTTTTAACTTTTTTTAGCACTTCTCTGCACTTTCCTCTCTGCACAATTAATTCTTTCCTCTTTGTCGTTATTTTCTAGTGCTCCTCGGTGGAGTGGAAGGAAGAGGAGGAGCACAGAACAAGCACTGATATTTTTTTTTCTATTTCAGCTCTTTTTACTTTCCGTTTAATCTAAAGTCCTGGCACATATCTCACAGATATTCAACCATTAGCTCAAAGTAAACAGAATTCTTTTCATCCTTTTCATTCTTCTTCCTTTTCCTCTTCCTGGTCTCTGTGTCACCCTTACTTCTCTTTTTGATCACAATGGAGAAAATTCTCATCCCTCATGTTGCTCAGTCGGCTTTGATTTGGACATTCCTGCTGATGCACAGTCTAACTCTGAATCACTAATTAAAATTAAATCCTTTAACTAAAATTATTTTTAAATTAATAAAAAACAATTAAGTAAATTTAAATTAATCTCTAATGTTATCCAGGCTCTTATACTGGATAATACTGTACACTTACTAGATTTTCAAGCAGATAATATTTTGTGCTTTCTCCCTGCTGAGGGCATCCTTCCCACGCAGGTGTTCCTTGCTCCGAGTGAAGTCTAGAAAATCACTCTGCTACAGTGCTTTGAGATCTGCCTTGAAATGCCCTCTCCTCTGGGACGTTAACCCAAATGTGACAGCAAGTAAGCATTGACTCACTGTCTTATGGTCCAGGAATAAGAAGACAACATTTCTGGTGGGCATAATGAGTGCAAGGGGTCTGGGTTGTCTGCCTTGCTGAGAGGTTCAGGAGGAACCAGGAACGGCTTCTGCCCTCAGTATGGCTGGAGGTGAGGACTGGCAGAGGGCCAGGAGGATTTGGGAATGCTGGTCAGGGAGTAGCAGGCAGACACACAGGCCCTGGAGGCAGAGGACAAGGACTTACGGGGTGTGCTTTACCCCACCTTGGAGGGGGAAGGCAGCAGCTCAGGTTAGGAGAGATGTTCAATGAGTGAAGACCGGCCAGTTCTCCAGGCTGCTGATCCTGGAGAAATACTGAGCAAGGGTATGGGTTGGAAGGAAACAAAAAGTATTGGAAAGATGAAGAAGAAAACAAGTGGACGAGAGGCTCAAGGAGTGCAATTTGGGAATGCGCTTGAGATGAGATGGTGTGGTGTGGAGGAAAGAGGACAGGACTTCTGTCAAGTGGAAGACATGGAGAGTGTGCTATGCAGTGAGCTACCTCAGGCTTTTATTGTGGGTTACCAGTATAGGGACCTAGTTAATTAAAAAGAAGGCAGAGTCATGTGACTACATTATGTTCCTCTTTTGTTTAAGATGAGCCTGTTCTTCACAAATGAAGAGAAAATTCAAAAATTTTCGCCCAGAAGTTTAAAAAAGTGACAATAAGTCAAAAAGCCCACAACAGCCCCAAACCCAGACCATACCTTTTTTGAAATAAGACATGACTTTTGGATATTTAGGATTGACAGACATGTGGAATGACAGTTCTAGGGGAAAAACATTCAAAGATTGGGAACATGGAAGAGCGAGAAGTTTGTTTTAAGGTAAGAAATATGCTTGAAGGGGCGGAAACAGGGCACAAGGACAGAGTTATATCATCTAACTGTGCTTGCTGAGATGCACACATCTTGCTCTTTGTTTAGTTCTTTGGCCTATCTGATGTATAAACTATGGTAGTATTAGAGAAAGAGCCTGTTACTACTACAGTAATTAAGATTCCAAAGTCAGTATTTCTGAATTCTGTGTGAGTTAGACCATGAGGCTGGGCAGCTTGCTGATCTGTAGAGTAACAGTTTGTCTAAATAAACAGGTCAGGAGCTCTGAGTTTACAGCCCAGTAACCACAGCCTGCCTGAACTCTATACCTGACTTCAACCCATAAGGCCACACTTAAAAAAAAATTACGTTAGGGCTGACTTAACAGTTCCCTATTCTCTTTTTCCACAGTTTTCCTGTGAGTTGAATTTTTAGGCCTTTCCTGTGTTTCAGGTAGAATTTAGCCCTAGATTTCAGCGCAGACCTCCAAGGACAAAAGCTAATCACAGTGCTTGTTTTGCCAGTGCCAGAGCCCTGCAAAGGCACTGCAGCCGCAGCCGCAGCCACAGCCACAGCCACAGCCGCAGCCACAGCCGAGGAAAACACCCGAGATCTTTCTCCAGCAGAGGTTATTGTCGGAGAAAGATCTTGCAGCTGGTGCTAATCAGGCTCGCCTGGCTATTTTGGCAGCCAATGAGCAGCAAGGCGGGTTATTTAGGGCTCTATATCAGCCTCTCTCTCTACCTTGTCCTTTCCGTTCCCCTACCTCTGCCTGCACTTCTGCCCACATACTCATCCTCCCTCTTGCAGAGCTCGCTTGCCTGCGTTTCTTAGAAGCCCTCAGGCAGTTTTGTTACAGGGTTAGGTGCGAAAAGCAGCTAACTGAATTTTGGAAAAAGATTTAAATGAAAGGGCAATGTTGTGGTTGAAGTGGCATGCCATCAAAGGATTCACTACCTCTGAAAGATTCGTGTGTAAAGATAAGCGTGACAAGGTTGCTGTTGATTGAGTGAATCTGCCTGAGTTGTGCTTCGTTATTAGTATTTAATAAGCTTAATACAATCTCTTCCTGCCCTTCCCCCCCCACCCCTCGTCTTTATTGCAGACACAGAAGTACTAATGAAGAGCAAGGATTGCCTCTTTTCCATCAGGAATGGATACGTTGAGCACAAGATTTGAGGAATGTTCTTGGCTGATGTGTTAAGGAAGCGTTCATTGTTTCATTGCAGTGACTGCTTCCTACCACTTAAAGAGTGAAGTCCCACAAATTTAGAAATCAGTTTGCATGTCCTTGTAACTTTGTCAGTATTTTCCTTTTTATTTTTTGATGTTGCAAATAAATGCTTTTGGATTTGTATGTTTATGGAATCTGAAAATGAGAAGATAGTAACTTTTTTTTTCAAAAAAAGACCAATATTCTAAACTAAAAGCAGTTCTTTTTCTTATATCCTGTTTTATATATATGGAGATGTCAGATTTTTTTTCCCCATTGCTAATAGAAAAAAAGGTTTAAAGGTGTATTAAAATGTAGTGTTTTTAAAGATAAAACCAATTTCTACCAAATTGTCCTGCAAAATAGGATTGAGAACAGGACAGAAGATCCTAATTTTACTTATGTTTCTTTTTAGGTTTTGGCTTTTTTGTAGATTTTTCTCAAGAGCGTGTTTACTGAAAATACAGCATAAGCTAGAGCTAAGAGAGAAGTCCTTAGGTTCCTGTCCTTTTTCCATGTATTCTGCTTGTGGTTTACAGGAGCTGCATCTGGCTCAGGAAGCCTTCATAGATGAAAATAGCTTGAGACTGGCCAAGTATGGAGAGAAATGTCATGGGCACTTACCTGTTCTTACTCTTCTCTAGACATCTGCTTATGGATGGTGTTGGAGACTTTGCTACCGGGCAGTTGTCTGACACAGAATGGACTTCCCTATCTACCACCTGATGGCCTTTATTTCTTTGAATATAGAGGACAGGCCCTGAGCAACCTGATCTAGTTGGAGATATCCCTGTTCCGTGCAGGGGAGTTGGACTAGATGACCTTTGAAGGTCCCTTCCAGCCCTAACCATTCTATGATTCTATGACAGGGGCTGCTCTCCAGCACTGCTTCTAGACGTGACTCACGCATGAGGGTCGCTGCAATGGCACATCCCTGGTGACCAAGTGGAAACCCACTTTCTAGGGAACCAAGCACTAAGGGAGAAGGTGTATGTGAGGTTCAGCTGTTGGCAATTAATTTTGTTTGATCTTCAAAGGGAAAACGAATTAAATAGCTTCAGTAGCTGTGATAGCTTCAGTCTGTCAAGAGGAAGGGTGTGACAGGAGCATTTCATGGCATCATCTGACTGACAGTATGCTGGCCAAATCTAATCATTGCAACTAGGGTTTGGCTCAGGCAGTGAGAGCATACTCTTAGGAGTTTATTCTGCAGTCATCAACTGGCTACAGAGAAATTTGACCCTTGTGCTTTTATTTTTTCTTGCCTGTGTCCCAAAGGTTTAGATACTGTTTGACACCCTGGGCACGTAGCACTGGCTCTGTGGAAACTACAGGTAGAGGTTTAGAGCTTTATGTTCATGGTTGCCTGTGCTAGCAAACAGATGTGGTGCAGCTGAAACTGACAATGCTGCATTGCCTGAAGATTCAGAAATGTGAGTGTTTGCTGGTTCCTGGCTACCCATGTGTATTTTGCTCCTCATCCCACTTGAGAGAAAGGCTATTGCCTCAGCTTTGTTTCTGGGTGATAGTATATATTTCCTTTTTCTCACAGAAGTCACAGGAATCTCTGTGTTCAGAGGTAAGGTGGAGTCTGGTTGGTTGTCTCGTCAAGTCACAGATTAACCTGTGTACTGCACACATGAGTGAATGTGTATCACAGCTCATCCTCTCCTTTTGAAGCAGTCATAGCAAGTAGTGAGAGGCAACAACAACACATCAGTGGTTAAATTGACATTCAGTGAATATGAACAAAGTTTTGGAAGGAGAGGAGAACAAGAGAAGGACGGGAGATTTCCTTTTTCACTGTTTTCTCAGTTCCTCCATTGAAAACTCAGGCATCACTTTTTTTTTTTCCCCATAACTCCTCTTACTGTTCTTTATCTGCAGACCCTCTCACCTCCTTTAAGGCTCCATTTTTATAATATAAAAATTAATAGATCTGAAAAGGGTGTGGATCTGAAGTGGAAGAGGTAGTACGTGCCTCATGCTAATGGAAGGTGGCATGGCTTGCTGTTGAAAACAGCCTCCCCAGGAATAGAAAAAGGGCTCAGGTGTGTGAGGTGTCCATCCTGCTGGGTATCCCAGCTGCTGCACCCATCCTGTCCTGACAGTAAGGGCAGAAGAGCTGGTAGCACAACCAGTCATGCTGTCAAAGAAATAAAAGAATTTGGGGACTCCCATAAAACCCATAAGCAGGTAAATAAATGTTTTATAAATATACTTCTGTGACAATCAAAATAATTAAATCCAAAGTTTTTTTCTGTTACATGTTGGAGTTTTTTGCTGTGTGTTGGTGTATTTATTTTGATCAAATTATTTTGAAACCTCAAACTACTGTTCATTTTAAACAGATCCTGTTCTCTAAATATTGATCCTGTAGAGGCTAAGTTAAATAATGATAACAGCAATAGAAATTCCTTTTGACCTAGCTGTTGACATTAACGACTAGTGACAATTTCCTTTTCCTAAATATGCAATCTGAGTTAAATGTGCTTTGCTACCCATGTGCTGCTGTATATCTGGAGTAATTTGTGTTTATTTAAGTCTGCAAGATAGGCAACTTCTGCAAGGACCATCTTCTTGCTGTACATTGTTCTGGGTTAAACAGCTATGTGTTGAAATAATGTGCGGGTAGTACGAAATGCTTTAATTCTGTGTCTGATTTCACATTCTACCTAGAATTAGCTAGCTAGTACATTTGTAGAGGGATGAAATTCATGGAAAAAAAGCCCATTGTGCTTCTCAAAAAATATTTATATAATACATCCCAGTTCCACCATTTTTTTCCAGTTAAAATTAAAACATGGAAAAAATATTATGAAAAATAATTGACTTTCAGTTTTGTTCTTTTCATGATAAAATATTTTAATAGAAAATCAGCTTTCATTTTGAAATTTCTTTAATGATATTTAAGAGTAAATGCTTTCCTTTTTCAAATATTTGACAGTAGCCATTTCTTTTTTTCCAAACAAAATGTTTTTGGTAATCTGTTGATAGTTTGTTTTTGCACTCACATTTTTGACAATTCCATGTGGTGGTCATATTTAAATGAAAAGTTGGAAGAACGAGGGCAGAAGAGAGAAGGGATATTACTTTTGCTTTTCTCTAAATTTCCTCTTCCAAACATGTAGTCCATACCTTTTTCATCTATCTTCCCTCTTCTCTCTCTTTTTTTGTTCACCTCTATCCCACTTCAGATCATAAAAAGAAATAATTACTTGTACAGGTCTGTTTTCCCTTGACTTCACTAAGCCTTTTTCAAGAGTAGCTACAAAATTGAAACTAGCTCTGTTATTAAATTGTGCTACTAATATAAAAGGGTAAGTAATCAAATGTGATTGTTATTTGATTTTCAACTGAAAAATACTTGTGTTAACAAAAACCCTAGGTTTTCTGTTACTAATTCAGTGGCTTGTGTGGGTTAGTATCCTTGTTGTTTAACTGAGAATTCTGATGCCTACTCTAATTAAGATTTGTTATGATATCTCTTATAACATATTTTTATAATTTTCTTATCACTTACAAACCTTTCATCTTTTAGGTTATAATTTCCTCTATTTGATCCCAAGGAATAGATGACTTTTCTATTTTCTTTCTTCCTTTCTTGTTAGAAAAGTAGAGGAAACATATATTTGTTCATTGTATTTTGTTATGATAGCCAAAAACCTGATATTTTAATTATAATAAATAGACCTTCAAATTCTGCCTGCTGTATCTGAGGAAGAAATTTTTTAAGGTAAAAGATTACAATCTAGTCTCCACCAGTGACATTCTTTGCATATACTTTTCGAATTGGCTTTGCTTAGGCTATCTGGTAGATCTTAGAAAATTGCGCAGTAACACACATTGGATTTTCCACCAAGGTCTTTCTGTATGTTTATAACTATATGAAAACAAGATCAATTTAATCTATGCCTAGTTGCGTACTCAGATTTTGAAGTACTAAAAATCACTAGTGTCTAACTAGGTAGGCCTCTGGGATTTTTCCATTAGTGGTAAAGTGGTTTCTCTAAATCAAATAGGACTCTATATCCTGGAACATCAGTTTGACACTATGAAAAGTTTTCAGTTTATGCCTAATCAGGTTTCTGTGAAAGACCATGAAATTCATTATGGTTTGAATTAAAGTCTTGGCACTAACGAAAATAATATTTCGTAGCTGGACACTTCAGAATTGAAACCCATACAATGTAAACCATGCTGATTCACCTACTGCAGGTACCTGTGCTAAAACCAATACATATTTCTGATTTGCTATTAGGCACTAACAGTCTTAGTGTTAGGGAACAGAAAAATGCATGTAAAGAGCTTCTGGCTACTCTTGAGGCCATTGTAAAGACCAACGAAGGAGAGGGGAATCTGTCCACTGACTTGAATGGACCTTGTCTCTCTTAATGCTCAACAGCTGTAACAAGGAAATTAATTTGTTTAACCTTTTGATTTAACCCATTTCTAATATTATGTTTCTAGGAATTAATTTGTTCATATAAATCCTGACCTTTTTTGAACAGATGGTGATAATGATGACAATGAGATTGTTATTGCACGGCATATGGGAAATGTGAGACTCAAATAATGTATTTGATTGCTAGTGATCAAGAACCTAATTTCATCACCAGGATGTTTTATTTGAATAAATCTATTGCAGCTGAAGTTTTCTGTAAAAGTTTCGATGCTCTTTTCCCCGACTAGGATTCTAGATATGTAGTTGTTTGGTGTATACTCTTGATAATCTTTTTCTGAACATATATTTTTAGTGCTGATTAAAGGCTAAATTCTAGTTGTATAGAGCCTAAATTCATCAATAATATTAGGTGACAGAAAAGTAGTGGGTAGCGTCCTTCTGTATTAAAGAGATTGAATTTGCATGAGTTACCACAGCAAAATATCTCATGGAATTGTATTGTATCGGAATAACTCAAAGTTAAAGTCTCAGTTACATTCAAAACACTTACAGCACATGCATCTTTTTACATTGTTTAACTTGTTTAAATTGAAAAATAACCTGGTAGCAACCTTCAAAAATAATATAAATTGTAGATCTAGTCTTTGCCACAATTTGGTGGAATAAACTGTAGTTGTAACATACTGATGGCTGATACAACAGGCAGAGGATAATACTATATAACCCAACATTTCCCACCTTTTTGGTATTTATCTTAGCAGAAATGAGAATGGCATAAACCTGGCTTGTCTATTGAGAATACTAACTCAAAGGTGGTGGCAAAGCTATTGTCTTCGATGTGTGAAGTATTATTATGTATGTAAAAAGATTAAAATGTGTCTTATTTGCATTCTCTTCTTACTTACAACACAAAATTACTCAGTTTGTGTTTATATTAGGGATTGTTTTATCTCATCAGGATGAGAATTTAGAATGAATTTGAAACAAGGAAAAAGAAGTCTTCAGTATAAGCAGTCATCCCTAGAGTAGGAGGGTTAGGTTTTATTCCTCCACTAGAACAGATGGGATAATTTTTTCCCAGGAGGAAAGGGATATGGTCTTTTAATATTATATTGCTACTTGGTATCTTCAGTCATAGAAGGTCGCTAAATGGGTTTAAATATCTCGCATGAAGATGGTGTTTCCCAAGAGAACAGTTTGAGAGTAACATATGTATGTTAGTGTTTAGATTAGACATATCACCACATACGAGTAAATTTGCAGAGATGTGTGTGGTGAATTTAAATAAATTAGGGCGGCCATCTATTACAGAGGATTATCTTTAGGCTCTTAAAGGCCAATTTTAGCACCAGGATTACTATGGTTTGTTCAAATGGCTGTAGATTAGTTATATGCAGAAGAGATTAAAGAAGAGTGATATAATTTACTCGTTTCTCTGCTAGTTAAGACTAAAATGTACAGTAGATTTCTGCACCTTTTTTTTAAAAAAAGTGGTTTTAAACTAAGTGCATAAAGAAGGATGAACATGTTTTTAATCTACTTCTATATATTTGTACCTAAGTTTCCCACTAACTTTACAGAAAACTGTTCTTTTAGGATATATGGAAACTTGGTGATAACAGCAAGATATAAATTTTTTGGGGGCGGTGAAGAAAACTTGCCTGAGGATGTTTTAGCGTTGTGAATAGAAAGAAGTCCAAATACTGTGTTTAAAAACAGATGTTAAATAACCTCCTGGCCCTGCTATTTTGCTTGTTAAGTATTCTATTAATTTATGAAGAGACTTTCAGAAAATTGGTTCAATCTAGTCATACCTCTGGGACATAAGTGAGCTCATAGTTTGAAAAAAATGACTTGGTTTCTTCTGGCTCAAGAATTGAACTACCTACCAAGAAAGTAAAATAGGGATATGTGTTTCTAGCAATTGGTAAAAGTTTTCTGCATGCTATTTTTGATAATATTCTTTAACTATCTATTGATTTTTTTTTTTTTGAAAATCAGAATGTACTATCAGGGCATGTCAACATATTAATGTTCATCCCTATTATACTCTCAGTAGAAATTTTATAAACTAAGAGATGTGTATTGGATGATATTTGAGTAAATGAGTTGAGTACTAGAATGCAGTATTTGTCAAATTGCTCATTTGATGAATGGCTATTTAAGCAACGCACTACTGTGTATATACATCAGTTTTAAGAAAAATGGGGGAAGCAGGAACGAAGAATAACACAGACCTGATGCCCTGGTTCCAGCTGTGTAAACAGATGTTCTACTCTTTTCCAAGTATTTCTCACTCTGTATTAAGCTCCAGGGTTGGCACCCTTTCTATTTTTACCTAAGGCTCTTCCCTCTGTCTGGTAGATGGTGTACTTCCTTCTTGCCATGCTTTTCCTCTGCAAGGGTGTGTTTCTTTCCCTGCTCTGGCATTCGTCTAACCATTCAATTCACTTTGCCTATAGGTTTGTTTTCCATTTGATTACATTTCCATCCCATTAAGTGATCTAAGGTGGAAAATTGTAGCATAAGTCCTGCCTCATGTGTTTTGCAGCTTTCATAATTTCAAACTGAAAAACGAACTGTGGGAAAATATGACACAAAATATATAAAACAAGCTATGTGTTTGGCCACAGAGGGGATGCTGAGATGATTTGCAGTGTGTTTGGTAGTCTGAGGAAGGTATTAGCACTTATCTCGGCCTTCTCTGAAATAAGGTAAAGCATGCCATTGTTACATTTAAAATTGATCCAAGAGATGATTTTTCATCCAGGATGCTTAAATCAATGAACAGGATGTAGCTGAAGCCAATTTTCTTAGGCATTTTTTTAAGAGCTATGACAAAATCCACTGTTTTGTGTACTCATTTCAGTGCCCCAGTACATCTCTTACTGTAATCAATAGGAAGCTTCCATTGGCTTCAGTTCTGCTACATTGTCTGTAAAATGGCACAATTTAAGTGAAGCAGAGCTTTTCTTAAGAGCACAGTGATAAAAATCGTGTACCTGGTAGAATACTTGGAAGTATGTACACAGTAATATGCACTATGGATCTCAAAATGTATTTTTTTCCAGAAAAAAAAAAGCTCCAAATATTTCAAGTTTACTAGTTTTGGAAGGATTTCCTTTAAATAATCAATGGCAACAGCTCTGGCGTATTATTCTATTCTACTACTTTGAGGCAAAGCTCATGCTTCCTTTCACAAGTGTTATTAACAACAGGGAAGATACAAAGAGCCTTTTTATGCTACCATGTTTACATCAACTAGTACTTCACTTTCTCAAAAATTCAGTGTAAGTATTGGGATATCTTGTAGAATAAAATAGATATTCATTTTGGAATATTGAAGTATGTGTCTGGATTGAAGATATCTGATTATGTATATATTTTAATAAATATGTACCTTTTTTTGGAAAATTAATCTGAGATTTTAATATTAACAAAAATTATATTTGTGGGTTTTTTTAATGACAGGAGAATAATTTGGTTTCTAGACTCCTCTTGTATTATCTTCATTTTTCTTGCACAGTGGGAGTCTGCTGTGCAGGATTTTGCATTGCATTCTCTACTCCTGTGTTTATCCAAAAGCCCTTGTGAGCCATTTGCATTGAAAGGGTGGGCATTTCAATATTTTGCCTTATAACTTCAAGGTGATGTTGATTGCATTTAAGGATTAGAACAAGAAAGTATTTCCTGCCCTTGTCCTGTTAACATATGCATCATATTTCTCTTTTCCTTGACCATGGTCTCCTTCATACTGCTGTTTGCATCTTTCGGTAAAGCCGCCTTCTACAATGCCTGTCCTGACATTCACAAGAAACAAGGAAATGCTTGACATTTTATAGAACATAAAACTGTAATAATCTAATTTCAAATAAACCAGTAAATGATGAAAAAGTTAACTGTTACAAAAGTTAAAATGTATTTCCTGTAATCCTAACAACAATATTTTGCTGGAACTTATTTTCTGCAAGGTTTACAAAACTGGAATAACTGCTCTTCTAACAGGGATAATTAAACAACAACCTTGAAATCAGACTAGATAGTATTGTTGTACAGAACTTGCATTTGGTCACTAATTCATCTGTTCAGCTTTTGCCTAGGATTCTTTCAATCTTCTCTTTATTTGTGATTGTAGATTTACGGTGCATGTTTTACTAGTGTATAGGTCTGCAACCGTGTTTTTAACTTGTGAAAGAATTGAAAGCAATCTTCAAAACGTGTTTACTGCTCTCCCAATTATCTTAAGAGCGTATGCTTTTAAAAAAATTACTTCCTCTCTTGAAACAAACTGCTAAAAACCTTAACCTGAAGATGAAAATGGTTGCAGCGGTGGGAGTTTATTTTCAAACTGCAATAGGTTTATTTTTAAATTTAATAGATCCTATATTCTTTTAAGGCCCGGCAATTTGTTGAGATTTATTAGAGCACTTACCAGGTTTAGTTACGTACAGACACGGACTGAGATTTATAGCAGAGAACATTTCCCGTGTGTCGAAAAGGTGGCCGATGCCGGGCTGCAAGGTTCAAGGCATTGCCCGTTTTTCAGTCCAGGCTCGGTTCCAATTTAAATTTATCACCTTTGGCTGCTAAGGGCGTGTTATTGTGCCCGTGATACGGCTTTTCTTGCAAATGTGCTTCTGGTTCAGCTTCCTTGCTCCCGAGACTTTTTCTATTTTGGTTCCTTGTGTCATGTGATTCCCCTGGCCAGTGAGAGCCCCGCAGAGGGAATGGCAACAGCCTGCTGGGATCAATGTAAGTCAGAAAAAACTCTTGGTTTTTTGCAGTTTCTGTCCCTCACACTCAATTTTAAACGCTGCTTTTAAGCCGAACCTTTGCTAGTCACACCTAGTAATACCTGTGGATATGCTTAGAAGTTAAGGTTTTTTGGTTTGATCTATTTTTTACTCTTTCTAACGTTACTTTTTCCTACTATGTTCTTTTTTCCTGCGTCCTGCAATGTACCCGAGAAGACTAAAAAAGCAACAGAAAACAAGCCAAATGCATTCCAAATATTGCCTGAAGTGCGTTTTAAGTTTAATAAGGATTATTTCAGGTGTAGCAGTGCTTTGTTTAACATGTGCTATAGACAGTGTCAAAAATCCTATGCTGCAGTTGAGAAGGAATGATGTGACCCCCCCCCCCCCCCCCTTAGCCAAAATCGATCGTTTAGTTAGAAGAACAATAGTAAACAAAATGATCGGAAGCCACATGCTCGTGCCTTGGCCAATTGGCTGAGACATAATGGTGAAAGGGCTTAAGTCAGTTAAAGGGCAGTCGTGTACGGGAGGTAAGGTATCACTTTTTTCTGGTATGAATGAAATACTGTATTTCGATCTCAGCTGATGCTAAGTCATACTTTACTATATGAGAAATCATGTATTTGGTGAGATTTGTCATTTTCTTGTTACCGTAGAGGCTTTTCCTGGACCAAAGTGAGACTCTTGTCTTTCTATGTTTTAAGACAGTATCCAAACTCAGAAGGTAAAATTTACCTGCTAATTACTACTAAGTACTGGCTTTGTCTAATTTTACCATATTATTTGTTTTTCCTTGGATAAATATGATTTCCCAGAAATCCTTCTCCGCCGTAGTGGGATATAGGCATCCTTTACTTCTTTTCTACTTAATTCTTTTAGGTTTTTGTTTTGATTTGGTTTGTTTTTCTTTTATTTTGTTTTCTTCCAAATTACATGTGCTTTCTTTGGAGTTTACTTTTAAATTTGAAAAGCTTATTATAAATCAAATCCCTAAGTGATATGCTTTGATATATAAAAGTTTTAGAACAAGTGTCTGTGAAAAAGACATGATGAAATAATCTGTAATCTCCTGATTTCCCTTCATGGTCTGTAGCCTGGTCCCCATATTGCATCTCTTGGAGGTGCAGAGGCCATTACTGCACATTTCTTTATTTTCTCTGTGTTGCTGATGTATACTGTAATGACCAGACACTAGATAAAGGACTGCTTGAAATCTTTCTCGCCTCCCTCCCCAAAAAATCTGTTTTAAAAGAGAAATTTCACTTAATGAATACACTGAAGTACAAAGACCAGTGAAGTACGTTAATTTTTCAATGCAGTTCCTCTCATTGTCATAGGTGCTGAAAAAAAATTATGTCCCAGATTCTGTTGATTGAATTTCTTGCAGTGTTCAGAAGCACAACAGCATCTATATGTGAATGTCTGACTCGGAAACTGAAAACAATTAGAAAAAGCCATCATTGTTATGCAAACTGGATAAAACGTTGGAGCCTATCTTACAGATATTTTTGTTTAAAAGTTTGCATTGTTAGTTTGTTGATAAAGCTTTGCATGGGCAGGAGAGTTTATACTGCTTTAGAAAAAGATGTGTATTCATTAGATGATAAAGCAAGTTCTAATCCAGTATTGCCTGTTTGCCTTTGCTTCGTGAGTTTGCACAGTACCAACATGCACATAAGGGCAATTTTGTGACTGTCTCAGAGCTGGATTCCCTGAGGCTTCCCACAGCTTAATGCTGAGGCTTGTGAACACAAGTCCTCAGCTTAAGAAATGTGTCAATCTCTGTGGTAACCAGAGAAATTGCAATCAGTAAAATATAATGAGTTAAATTGGAGGATATGTGTTATCACTTCTTCTCTTATATGTTTTACCTACTGGTTTATTTACTTAACTTCATTCATGCTCATCTGTCTGTTTCTGAAAAGGAACATAAGAAAACATTAAAAAAAAAATAAAGGGAGGGGAAAAAAAAAAGAAAAATATTCCAACAACCTTTTTTTCACTGTGAGCGCAAACAGTGGCACAGGTTGCCCAGAGAGGTTGTGGAGTGTCTTATCCTTGGAGACATCCAGAACCCAAGCGGATGCAGCCCTGAGCAGCCTGCTGTGGGTGACCCTGCCGCAAGCAGGTGGGCTCCGCTACCTGAGGGGGACCCTGAGGTCTTTCCCAGCCACAGCGATCCAGTGAGTCTCTGAGAATTTCCCCCCGTAATTTGCGGGGGGTAGACAGCACTGTTACTTCAGAGGGAGATCAGAAGCCACGTGTGGATTTTAATCTTAGACTGTCACTCTCGTATTTTAGACCTTGTCATTTTGCTGCCTCAGCTCAGTCATTAATCATTCATTTGAAGCGATGGCCGTGCATGTCTTGCTGGCACTGCGTTGAAATGTCACTGATGAGTGAGCGGCTGAGGACAGTGAGCAGGGTTTCTCTTTCTCCTCTTCCTCGCAGCTATCCCAAGCTACTTGTGACAGCAGTTTCTTATCCCATGTCTTTTTTTGTGCTGCTTCCTCAGGCACCATGGTGGTGGAGGAGACACTGATGGAAAGAGAATGAGAAAGTTAAGAGTAAAATTAGTGAGAGTACTGTGGGAAAAGTGTAAGTAGAAAGTGAAGGACCAGAGCCAGTGTGAACTGGGCTCCTGCACGTGTCTTGCTACTCTACTCGAATCTCACTGTGAGGTCTCGAAATGATGAGGAAGGAGCAGAGGAGCTTGCAAAGGCCACGCCAGGGTGTGTGGAAGGGTAGGAGGAGGAAGCAAGCCTCATGGGAGCCCTTGGAGGCTACGGAAAAAAACTAAGCACCAGTCCCATATACTGTACATGGAGTTGTACTTTAGAGGCCTGGTGAATGGGGCGGGGAAACATGAGATCATTTGGTAGTAAATGAATGTACAAAAATAATGAAAAGTGAAACCAAAAATTTAAATTTTTATATCTCTCTATATATGCATAAACGTAAAACGCACTTGCCAAACTTTAAAGCGTAGAGAGTTAATTTAATACCTTTCATACTAACATACAAATATAAATTTCAAATAAAATTGCAAAAGGTCATAACTTGACTTGTGTTTAGGAAAGATGATTTTAAGTCTTTCTGCCATAATGCTGTAGGTGATGATTTTACTTAAAAATATTTTATCTTGATGAGACAAGAATGCTTGCCCTGGAAGCTATTGCCAACACAAACCCAAACAGTTACGACTGTGGATAAGTTCAGACTGGAGCTGGAAATGCAGTCAGGTTCAGCCTTCCAGGGGAGGGGTAGGCTGGGACATGCCCTGCCTACAAGAGGCACAGTGAGTTGGCTGCAGGAGGTGAAGGCTTGGTTGGAAGAAATACACTCAGTGACTCAGAAAGCCGTTTCCATTTCTGACTAGATAGTATAATTCGAATTTAAACACAGTATTTTATCCAGAAGAAGACACAGTTTAAAAATATGACCATATGTTTTCTCACCAAATTTTTTTTTTTAAATTTTTTAACTTTTTGGAGTGCAACACTGCAGAGGAATGTGGAAGAAATTCTTGCAATGCTTTCTTGTAGATGGATATGAACATTTGACTTTGCAAGAGTAAAATAAGCCTCTTTTTATTAATTTTAGGAAAACCCCCCACATTCCAAGGAGCCAGTAGCTGTAGTAGCTCAGCCTGGCAGCATTCAGCTGATTCTTGGTAACTAGTCTGAGAAAGAAGATAAAACTGTAGGAAAAGATTTTTAAATAATTACCTGATATTAAAAAATTTGCCGACTCTACAAGTTATATTTATGTCTTTTACTTTTTTGGTGGCTAGCGTTTGTGTATTACAGTTTTTGGAATCTGCAAATCTCTATGATCTTGAAAAAAGACCTTTTCTGATATTGGATGCTAAAAGTATTTTCATTTATAATTTCCCAGACTTATAATTTCGATTGTCTCTGTTATTTGTGTTTTCTTCTTTAACTATTTATGTTGTTACCATTACTTACTGCAAAAGGTAGATTAACAGACAAAAAGACAGAATTTTGTCAGTTCACCATTTAAGTATGTTCTAGAGTCTAAATGATAAAACTTGGTTATATTTTAAAAGCAAAGATGATATTTGGTTTTGAAAATATATTTTCATGGGATTTTTCTATATTTTTATTAATGTGCAGGTATAACTAATTGTTTTAGTGCAAAGTCCTGCAGGTAATAAAAATACCATTTGTCTTGTGTTTGATTATCTTAAAAAATGGAATAGCTAGAGGAGAATAATCTACAAAGAAATGTCTGGAATTATGGAGATATGTTTCAAATATTTTGTTTTTTGAGAGACCGACTATATTTCTATATAGAGCTACAAGTTTTGTGTCTATTCAGTTCTAAAGAGCTTTCATTCACTATTTTTATAGCTTTCAATAGCACAGCAGTTGCAGGTTAGATCTGCCAACATAGCTTGTGGGCTATTGTAACTGTTTATTCAGTCTTTATATTATCTATGGCAGCTAAACGCAAATGCCATGAAGCCAAAATTAGTAAAATCTGGATTTTGGAAATTTTTTCAAAGCACTTGTTTTGAAATCCAAACCAACAGAGAATTAAAATGTTTAGATTTTGTTTGTTCTCTGAAAGTTTGTCAGTAACTTTAGTGTAACTGCTTGTAGTTTTGCCTCATATGTTCTTCAAGTGGAGACAAACTGGTTGTGTCTTTACAAATAAAAAATCATAGAGATTTCGTTTTGCAGTGATACAGAAGGAAACGTTTCATAGCCGAGTCTCATTTTATTGACATCGCCAATTTTGAGGTAATGGACTTGAGTGGTGTTTGTCAGCTCATCTTGCTATATTGTTATAAATCAAACACCTGCTTATTCATTTCAAAATACCATTAATCTCAGTTTGTGCTGCTGCCCAGTACGCAAATATATCCTCAACTAGTGCCAAGCTGTGTCCCCACTATCCCAAGAAATCATTCAATTTCTGCTTGTATTGACTTCCTCCGTCTCTGTCTGGAGGGTACTTTCTGTACAGGCATGGATAGCTTACCTGGACACTTGGGTATGAAAGCAACCCTGAAGTCTTGATTTCGTGTGGTCATTAGAGAGCTGATAGTACATTTCGCAAGAGTAAGGAGTGATCATACTTCTGTCCCAGACAATCTGATTGTTCTGTTTTGCCAACCTAAACTAGTCCTGTAGTTTTAACTGGGCAAGTTTCTCATGGATTTGTTTTTTGTCTTAATCTGTCATATCTGTTACAATATCCTGTTGAACAACTACTTTGCACCAAACATGACAGTATTTCAATAATGTTTCTATATATGTTGGTGTACTAGAAACACAAGAGCTTGCACATGCCTACACATGGACACATTGTAAAGCAGGAGGATATCAAAGGCACCACTTAAATGAAATTTTGTAATTTTATGACATATGAATCATATGAGTTCCTTAACACCTCGTTTTCTCAGGTAGTCTTCCTCCTAACCAAGCATTTACTGTTGCTCACTGGCATAGTTTTATATGCAAAGTGTACGTCACAAACAATGAAAAAGTAAATTTAGGGAAAAAGAAAGATTGGCACATATGTAACAGAAGATTACTTTCATACTTCCTTTTGGACTTTTGACAAAGAGCTGTCTTTTAAAAAGAATATTGATTTGTTTTCTTCCTTTATTTCTTTTCTCTTGAAACCTAGCAACATGAAGGATGTACTTGTAGAAATGCCTTTAAAAATAAAACAGAAGATGCTAGAGAAAGCTGAGTCAAGAGAGACTCGAGACGTTATGAATTAGATGGTGAGTCAGTTACGATTTTTTTTTTAAAGGAAGAATAGGCACAAGCAACTAATCTTCTTCCCTCAGGGATTAAACTGGGGCAAGTAACACAAATCATTCAGCAAATTTGATCTTTGGTAACTTAAATGATTGAAAACTAGACAAAATATAAGATAACTCATTATGTTCAAGGTAAAATTTTTGTGCTTTTGTGAAATGTATACATTATGAAGTGAGTCCACATCAGCTGCTTGGTGTTATATAACACTTCAACTCAAACCTGTTACCATTGTAATACAACCAGGGCCTTTCAGTTCTCATAGATGCTGGCCTGGTTGATGTCCTTAGGTTGAAGGAGGTGATTCTGACCCTCTACTCTGCTCTTGTGAGACCCCACCTGGAGTACTGTGTTCAGCTCTGGGGCCTACAACAGAAGAAGGACATGGAGCTGTTGGAGCAAGTTCAGAGGAGGGTCGTGAAGATGATCCGAGGGCTGGAGCATCTCTCCTGTGAAGACAGGCTGAGAGAGTTGGGGCTGTTCAGCCTGGAGAAGAGAAGGCTCCAGGGTGATCTTATTGCAGCCTTCCAGTACTTAAAGGGGGCCTACAGAAAAGCTGGAGAGGGACTTCTGATAAGGGCATGTAGCGATAAGACACTGCCCACAGGACCAGTCTTGTGTTTAGACCTCAATGTCTGCATGAGAGGCTTCTTGCACACAAAGGAGCTCACCTCTCGATTTAAAGAGAAGCACAAACATACAATGGCGTTAAGCAGAAACTTATTTCTGCATAGGTCATGCACTAGGACTTGCTTCTGCATAGGTACAAGTCATTGGGCATCTGTTACTTGCTGGTAAGTTTTTGCTTTAGCTTCATTTATTGAATCCAGCCTAAGTTGGGCAGCTAACCCAGTACTAAGCTGTCATAGCAACCAGATTGTGTAATTTGTTCACAGTGCTTATCCACATTTATTTTAAAGCCCAGTTAGGCTGTTTTTCCTCTTGCGGACAGGCTGATCTAGAGCTTCACTCCTCTGGCAGCTAAGCAGCTTGTAATTTCCATACAAAATTTGCTTGCAGTGCTAACTTTCTTTCTTTGGCTTGAATACCTTTTAGGTCTTGATGTTTATGCCTAATGTATTTATAGAGAGTAGTTAGATTTCCCCTCATCTTTATTTTCGTTTTTAGTCTAAATAAGCCAAATTTTTAGCTATCATTTGTTTAATATACTCCTCAACCTTCAGATCTCTATAAAATTCCAGTTGCCATTTCGTCACTTCCTTTATTTTGTGAAATCTTTTTCTAACTCTTCGTAGTTGGCTCTCACTTTTACTACTCTAACATAGTATCATCAGCAAACTTAGCTATGTCACTATTCACCATCTTTTCCAGGTCCCTTATTAACATATGAACTAATAGAGGCACTCATAGAAAGAATTCCCTTGTGACCTCCCTCCATTGAAAAAATCCTAACTATTAGTATTTGTTTTTGTGTCCTAACTTTCAGCCAATTATTTAGCCCCATGGGGCCTGTCTGTGGCGTCTCAGTTTCTCTGAGAGCTCTTGGAGACAGAGCTTGTTGTTTTATTTGTATTGACTCAGAATAAAAATCCTTTTAGGGAAGCTCCCATGATGACACTTCTCCAAATGTCGTGCTTATGGATACTCTAATTGTGTTCCTTACAGCAGTTTCTGTTAATTTGCCAGGTAGAGATGTCTGGCTACCTGTTCTGAACTACCTTACATTTATCTCTCTCTTTCTCCTTTCCCAAATCCTTTTGAGATTTAACATCCTATTTTGTCTTTTTTTCTGTCCTTTCATACTGAGAACTTCATCCTTGAATTCCTTCAAAACTCAGCAGCTGGTCCTGGTGACTTCTTACTGTTGTCTCTGTGAATTTTTTCATAGTCTCTTTTACTGACACTTTAACTTTCAGACATATTCTTCAATGATCTCCCCTTAAGAAACGTTCTGTTATTGGAATTTCTCATCCTTGCTATGAGCATGGATGCAAAATTTCATTTAGTTTTTCTGTTATAGCCTTATTTTCTCTCAGTGATCCTTTTACATCTTTGTTTCAGACCTCTAGATGCTCTGGCAAGCTTCCTGATCTTGATCTACTTAAAAAACCCCAACAAACCACCACACACAAAAAAAAAACTCTTGCAAGATATTTCTCAAACCTTTTTGGCTTGTCGTATTGCATTCTTACATTTGGCCTGCCAGAGTTTTATTTTCTCTTTTATTGTCCTCATTAAGACACCAACTTCAGGTTTTTGAAGAGCTGCTTCAAATAACCTCTTACATTGGTAGTTAGCTCTGTTGGTTTTCCATATATTTGCTCTGCATCGCTCAATATATTCTTTGTACTAGCTACAAACAATTTGCTCTTCTATTTGTCCACTTGTTAGTTCTGTTAATAGCAACTTCTTTATTTCTATGCAATTCCTATTTTTCTAATCAAGTAGTATTTCAGGGGATTTGTTGGCCTTGCTTGCTCCTACACAGATGCTTAATTTAAAGGCTTTATGACTGCTATTACAGACTGGCTCTTTGGCAGCAAAATTCGCATATATGGAGCCCTGTCAAATTAATATTTGCTTATCTTGTGGGTTATGTGTTTAGCTGCTCTCTGAAGTGTTCATTAATAGTGTCTAAAGGTTTTGTTTTGCAGTCATGCACAAACTTGATGTTTACTGGATTGCATGGGAGCATTTTGTATCTACCAACATAGTTTGTCTCGACTTTGAGGTTTTTAGAATATATAGCCAGTCACCAGCTATTGTGTAGTTGAAGAAATCAGGAATAGTAAAAGTATACTAGGTGTTCCCTGTCATGTTCCCCTCAGTGCAGGTTTGTTTTAACTTTAGAGCTTTTCAAGAGTAGCATCAGTCAGTTTTCCCTCTCCTCCCCTCCAATAGTGTCATGCAGCTGAATATCTTCTGCTACTAAAGATGTTTTTGGACAGCTACATTTTCTTTCTTGTTATTCGTTCTAAATGTGTCTTCATAAATTGTGCTGTATCATGCATCTCTGGTGCTATCTTCTTTTTAATATGTTATGTTCTAAAATATACCAATATCTTTCTGATTTATGTAGTGACCAAGACACTGAGTTTGATGTACTGGGATGGGGATTCTGCATATTTGAAGAAAGTGTAGTTAAAACAAAGTCGCCTTCTTCTTGCATTGCAGCCATCTGAAGGAGCTGGAAAAGCCTTAGCAAAGGTAGGCAGCTCTGAGCAGTGGTGCTGCTTAGGTTTTCCTCCGATTGCTCTTGGCATCTGGATGCTGTGAGGATTTGTGAGGGGGACCTCAGGGAACACGTCTCTCTGCTGTAGCATTTACTTTACGGATAATTCCCACAATATGAGCACAGGGCTTTTACAGTCCTGCTTTCAGAGCTTGCATGGCTGAAAAGATTTGCTCTGACCTTCCTGGCTGCCTTGCTGTGTAGCACAATCTATAGGAGATCTCCAAATTAGTTTCTTTTTGAAATTATAGATAGTTTAGGAAAACAACTCTTCGCTTCATTGTAAGACTACTTTAAATCAGCCTGGACAAGCACAGAGTAGTTATCCAATGGGTAATCATCAGTGCTATTAAAAAGTGCTGTTTATTTCTGCCCTTTATATGTGTTATCCCACTAGATGGTGTGTCAGTGACAAACAGAGGCAAATGTGTCTTTTGCTTTCCATTTTTCCCTACTGAGCTATAGTTATCCCACTAGATGGTGTGTCAGTGACAGAGACAAATGTGTCTTTTGCTTTCCATTTTTCCCTACTGAACTATATTACACGAGGATTACTCTAACTCTAGAGGGCACAGGTAGTCTTGGCAGCTCCTGTTCAGCTGTCTGCTAGTACTCCAAATCTTTGTCAGTCACTTCTCAGTACTGAGCACTATGTCTAGCAAATGTCTTTCTTTTTGCACACCCACTATCTCATACACATGCTTTTATATTTAGCTATAATGGAAATTATGTTGTTTCCCTGAAGGAAGGTTATAAAATGTTCCATGTAGTTTCTCTTCATTAAAAGTAGTATTTTTTTTTTATATATTATTCTTCCAGACATTGTATTTTTTACACATCTGGTTAGTAATGCTATTATTCTTATATTCATGACCCTGAGGAAAATACAAAATAGTACAACTGCCAAATACAACCCATGAATTGCAGCAGGACACATGCTTGGTTGTTGGTGTTTTTCCCCTCGCCGTTGCAATTTTTTAAAGTCTAATAAACAGTTTTCTTTCATTTTAATATATGACAATTTGTTTTGTTTCATACTTTTACCTTATTTTTGTGTCCTTTTGTTTCAGTTATTAATTTTCTACAATTCTTGAAATGCTGTCCTACATCCGTTTTCACTTTATGAATATATTCTCTGCACATATTTAAGCTTACTATTATGATTTGAGAGTCTGAAGTTTTATTATCCCAGACTATTATTAAATTTATATTTTTTCACTTGTTGTTCATCTTCTAAACCAAAGGTGGACCAAATTTTATTTTCCTTTGTGTTTTTTGAGCCATAGTGTTTTTATGAATTATGGCTTTTCTGGACATCCAGTAAAGTATGCTTAAAAAGTTTTCAGATACCATTCATATTTTCTAGGCAAATGTTTACTCTCAACTATTTTTAATCCTCGTCACTTTCACATCCGTGAAACTGTCTTTAAAATTAGAAAGGGATTGTATGTATATATATGACTGATTTGGACTCCATGTTATTTACACCTTGTTGCAGTCAAATAGTCTTCAGTTGCATCTATATTATTGTAACCTTTATTGTTAAATGATTCTCTCTTCTTTTGTCAAATGATATGTAATTTCCCTATGTTGGATCCAGCAATTTTTGATTTGAGAAATTACTGTGTATGATTTTGAGGCTATCCAAAGATTCTCTAACATTAAAAACTCATGAGAAAACCCCCTATGACAAGGATGGCTCACATTCTGTGTTTAGCTTCACTCTAGTCTTCTGCTGACCTTTTTTCTTCTTTCTTTAGATATTATTGCTCTTTGATTTGTTACTTTTCTTTCCTTGATTGCTGATGCCTTTGTCTTGCAAAAGGTATCATTAACTTTATTTGTAGTGTGCTTCATGTATTTAATAACATACTTGAAGTTAAGAACATAAGAGCTTTTCTGGATCTAGGCCCTAGTCTCTGTTGCTTTCTTTTTTTTATGACCACTTTTATTGCTTTTCAATTTCTTATCACTCATTCTTCTTTTTATATTATTTCCTTACCTTGTCTGCACATCCCACGTCTCTCATGCAATTTCCTTTCTTGGCTTCTCTTTTCCCCAGCCCTCTTTTTTAGTCTTCTCTATCTCTCCCCACAGTTTATGGCTCTGAAGAATGACTTCCATTATCAAAGTTACTATTGGCACTATATCAGTTTACAGTGTCATATTAGTATTAAAACAACCTACCTTGAGAAAATACCTGAACTTTTGAAGTGATATGTACATTTAGATATATTAGGAATGCAGTTATTAACACCTTTTTTTTTTTTTTCTTTCTTGTTCTTATTTCTAGTATAGCTTCTGGGTTATAATGGAATTAAGAAAACTCTGTGGATATGGTGATTGATAATGTTTTTGTGACATGTTCCCTTTTCCTTCATGGAGCTGTTGATGCTGCTAACCTAAAAAGCAGTCAATCCAGACATGAAGAAATACTATGGGTGAAATGAAGAGCTAATAGGAAATGCATTCACAGTTCTGTTTTGTCAGAGTTTGTAGATTCTTGTGAAATCGAGACTCATCAACTTTAAGCCATGAACCTTACCCCTGTTTGGTAAATGAGAACATTGACATTATTTCCTACTTGATGACAGCTTCTTTTCCTTCCATTTCTCTTTCTCTTCTTCCTCTCTGCCCTCTTACTCCCCCATTCCTTCCTCCTCTTCTCTCCCTTGTAACAGAGCTGTTCTGTTCATACTAGAATGACTGTTAAATTGAAATAGCAAAATAAGTCACCTAAGCTGCCTGCTAACTTTGATGGATGTTAGCCTGTTCTGGGAGTCCTAAATTAAAATAAAACAGTTATAAAAGAACATGATCATTTGGCTTCAGCAATTTTCTTCACTTTTCTTGGCAACCAGAACAGGAAAGTTGATTTTCCGTTCTGTTGATGGTATGTATTTGAACCAACAACTTAGTTGTCTTAGTTGATCCAGATGTTTCAGCCTGTGAGATGAAGAAACCTCCTGTCTGTTATGTTTTGTTTTGGTTTTGACCTGTGGGTCAGTTTAGAAGGCAATGTAATTCACAGCCTAAACAAGGAACACAGATCTCCTCCTCACCGGTGAAGGATTTCTTGCAGTCTGTTGGCAAGCCTGCCCTTTCTGCAGAGTGTAACATAGCAAATGCTTGTAAAGAAGACTTGAAGTCATGTTGCTTCTTTGTAGCCTTCTTTGTCCTGGAAGAAGGAGGAAGTGAAGGAAGAATTCGTCACTAGCTCAGCTGAACCGCTCCCAAGGCTGTTGTAAATGTGCCTTGGTGGTACGTGCTCTGGTGTGACAGACTGGAAGGTGTGTTCAGCTTTGCTGGTGTGAGTTGTGAAGTACAGGCTGAAACATTGTTAGTTGCGTGTTTCCTTCATGGATGACCCTTGCTCCTCTCAACGACATGGTCTGCTGAAGGCAGAGACTGTTTAGAGATCTCTCTAGAGCCTGCAGATACCAGCTCCATCACCTCCGTGACTGATGTGTGTGGCAGGAAGGTTTGAACATGTTGTCTTGAGCAGGGAGAAGCGTAGCCAGAACAGTGAAATGTTCAAACAGCTCAGATGTTGAAGAAGTTTTTGACTTTTTTCTAAGTCTTGAATGGATTAGGAAACTTCGATTAATTTCATGGTTCAAAGATGGTTTTAGTTGAATGAGTGTTTTCGGATAGTACAAAAAAGTAGAAAGAAAAATTCAGCTAAATTTAACAGCCTTCAATTTCTGCAGCTTATTCTCACTTCAAAGTCAAACTGTCCCAAAATCTATGTGAAAGAAATGAATTACAAAGCTGCAATTTTTGTAATTACCTTTGAAGCAACTTTTTTTTTTTTTTCCCTTTGGTGAGCAGCCGCTTCCTTCTCTGAGTCTGAACAAGTATTGTGAAAGACTTAGGCTTCATTCTACAATGAATATGTTCATATATGTACACACATGTATATATGCGTGTGTGTATATATATACTGTCCCCTCAACATCTTTCCTTTCAGACCTGGAAGTATATTTTACTTTTGCTTCAAAAAGTATTGTTGTACTCAGATTACGTTTCTCAAATGCACATTCACAAACTGCTCAAAGTTTACAGAGGACAAAATACTAGTAAAAGAGAGGACCTTGGTCTAGGGTGATCTGGACAGTTTGTTTAGTTTAGTTCAAACAATTCGTGTTTTATTTTGGCCGCATACAGGGTGATTGGTCTGGAAATAAAGACAGCACACCATGCTTCTCCTGATGTATTGTGGACGTGCCCACACTAGCAAGTAGTGCAGCAGGATAGCAACAGGCCCAAGAAGCAAGACAGCTGGTGCTGAGGAACTTCACCTTCACACTGTATGTGCTTCAGGGGATTTTACTTTGGAAAAGTTGTAGTCTGGTGCTGTGGACTAAACCAACCCTTAAGTTGTAGCAGAGCTCCAGGAAAATATCTGATTTAGTTTCAATCAAAGACAATCAGCCTTATAAATGGTGGTGGTTTATTAATTTCTGCATAGGAATAATAGTTTCATAATAGAAATCTCCTTGAAATAGCAGATGAAATTATATTAACAACAAAAGCTTGGAAAAAAGGTGAAAATATTTAAGAGGAGGATAATTAACCATTGGAAAAGATGTCATTCTCTAAGTAATTTTCAAGGCAGAGATTATCTTTTAGAAAATCCATTCAGATACATAAATCACTGTACTAGGTTATAATTTACGGAAGTGAGCAGTGTATGGGAAGATCATCAATTGTCCGACTACAGCATGGGACTTTGAAATGAATTTTCCTGGGTCCATTTCACTTGCATAGGTTGTGCTTAGGTCTTGTTCTTTATTACTTCTGACCCACTGTCTCCTCACTCTAATTCTAGCTCTGCTGATGATTTCATGTGTGACTCCTGGGAGCCTTTCTCATTGCTGTTTCTTACTTAGGCAGGGGTAGCACTAGATGGCTGTGATATGCCTTTAATTAATGAATATCCTCAGATTTCTTGAAATCTTCATGCTGGTAGTGCTATAGTAACATGAAATTTGTTGTCTGAGTATTACTGGGCACAGCTGTTCTATTCACAGACACATCCTTGAATGTTTTAACACTATATTTTGAGTTTATTTTTATCTTTAAAAGGCTGTCTACTTTTAAAAAGATTTTTAGTTGCTTGGAAAACAGCCTCTATATCAAACTCCTCCTCAGATGAATACACCCTCTATACACCTTGTGAATTTTTTTTATTTCCAGTCATCCTTGCTTGGTTTATTTTTTTTCTTCCTTTCTTCTCTTGCCTGTTCGTTTGTCCAAGTACCCTTAGCAACATCTTTTACTAATGGAAAAATAGCAATACCTTCTGTACTCTCATTGTGATTGAATCAGAAACAATTTATTTGACAAAGCATTTAGATTTTCTGTCCCCACGTTTCTTCTGTTCTCCTGAACATTCAATAATGTGTATTGGGAAAATATACAGATTCTTACTTTCTTTTTCACAGTTGTTATTACAACTTTACCAGGAATTAAGAAGTGGAAAAATAGTCAACCGTTCATAGTAGGATCTCTGTCTCTGGATTGAATGAAGAAAGTCTTCTCCCTTATATTTTGTATAATTGCATATTATGGATTGGAGCCTCCAGAGAAATCACTTTGCAGAGTTCCTCTATAGAAACAAAAGGGTCACACAATGAAAATTCACTGTTCTCTCATTTTGTTCCTGAGGAATTCCCTGTAAGAATTGCAGTCTCAATTTTCGCATCAGCTCCCTTAATTCTGGAGGCCAGGGGGTGCTATAGGAATGAGCATTATAATCCATGTAGATTTAACAGTCAATATAGAGGGCTCATAAAACATGTTGTGTTTTTTATTTTCTTGCTGTCCTGAATACTGAGTGTTTCATTTCTTAAAAAATTATTTCAGTAGCAGAAGAGGTGTGTATATGTGCATGCCCTGATTTGGATCAGGCAGATCCTTGGATTTCTAGCACAATTTGTATGTATATGCATCTTATCTAGGTGAGGCAATGGATAAATGGGACTCAGGCCTAGGAGTTCAGCCCTGGGATATGATGAACGTTATACTGATAATATGATTTGTTTTGTTAAGGGGAGATAACTTGCGACATGAAATGAAATGGAAGAGAAACATTTTATTTCCCAGAAGAAACCCACATATACAAATATATGTTAAAAAATAACCTCAAAAAACACTTATCTGTGTTTTTGCATTGTTTTCACAGTGGGGAGATTTTTAAAAAATCATTTCCTTAATCAAATCTTATAATAAATTTTATTACATTTAAATATTAGGCAAGACTATATTACATATTCTCAAAAGCAGTTTAGTTAATGAAACACCTGTTATTCTTTTTGTCCTGATTAACCATTCAGACATGTGTAAGCACCAATGAAGTCTACAAGTCTAATCAGTTTTTCATAATATAATGTATATGAATATTCATATAGCCTGAGTGCAAAGGAGACATCGGTAAATTCACACAGAGCATATCATATCTGTTCTGTTTGCGTGTTAGAGCCTCCGATGAACTAATAATTGATTAGACAGATGGTCTGTAGGTAGTAAGACCTGGGCCAAGTTTTTTTCAACACCACGTTTTCCCATAAGTGGTTACTTGATACTGCACAAACTAAATCCTGGACCTCTAGGTTTTAACTATCTTTTTACAATAATTTCTGATTTCTTGTTCTAATATGCTACGTTATTTTACTAACTGTTGGAAAGCAATACATCTTATTTGAAAAGGCAGCAATTAAAATAATTTCTGTATTTCCCACTGCCAATAGTGCAGGATTAAATGCATATATAATTCCTTTCTTCAGAGTAGCGCATGAGCATATTCTGCAGATATGTGTAATGCCTACTAGCTTTGCATGTATACAACTATAAGTGTGTGTATGTATTTACACAGACATTTTTGCAATGTTTTGGGTTTTTTTTCCAAGGGATCTTGACAGACTTGCATGTCTTTCACATGCATTTGAAAATCATTTCAGCAGTGGAGGTGTTTGGAGTTGACTTTATTTTTAAAAAATAATAAAAGTTAGTTGCTAATAAGACTATCCTTTCACATGCTCTAATTAATTTACCTGTTTAAAAATGAATGGACTACAACTGAAAAGGCTATGGCCACAGCAGATGAATGTTGACATGGCACAAAAATAAGTAAGGCATTGGCTTCATGTCACGAAGCGTTTGTTAGCAATGCTGACTTGAGATATTCCTGCCCTCCTGATGGTGATTCTCACAGTTACTGTGTCACCCCTTTCATAGAGCATACTCCACTGTCTACTGAACTGTACTGTCATCCAGATCAGGGAACAGATGTAAAAAACTGAATTAAAGTGTGTGAAGTGTGTGTATGTATTTGTTTTCATCTTGGATCAGTAAACCATGCAACCTGTCAACAGTTCTTCTGGTCCCACTGAAGCAGTGGCTTAGGTTTAGGAAGAAGCTGCCAGAAAACAGAAGGCCAAGAACCTTGTGAGTAAGAAAATAAGCATTATGAAAAGGAAATACATTGTCAAAATCCCACCTTGTGCTCTGGGTCTGATGGGCAACCTAAAGTCCTGTTGAAGACAGTGGGCCTCTCAGTGTGTTGGAAAGTGCTGACTGTGGCATTGCAGTAGATAGGCAGTAAGAAGGATACGGCCAGTGTTGCATTCTGGATTTCAAAGTCTAACACACATTTTCTTCACATAAGGGTTTGTCTTTAGACTCCTTTTTTCTTTTTTAACAGTTTCAAAGGAAAAACAAAGGTGTAATACTTCTATGAGTAGAGTCCTAGGCTGATGACTGTAGCAATTACTGGAGAAATGGTTATGGAAGCGTTTTGACATGAAGCCATTACCTAAGACTAGAGAGATTTTCTCTGTTGATCTGTATCAAAATGATTTGTGTCTGATTTTTCTGGTCATATTGGCATAAAAGGGGTTTCCTGGTGTGCAAACTCTGACCTATGATGATTGTGCATGCACTTTTCCGTGAAGACAATCAGTATTAGCTACATTTAGTGCCACAATTTAACTGTTTTTAGTCTGAATGTAAGTTGCTTCTTGTAGATCCTTTGTTAGACAACATATATTTTTACTATTATATCCAAAATGTTTTTCTTTGAAGGGTCAACTTCAAGTCTCCAACAGATTATCTAAAAGCTAATGTATTCTCTTACTGGTTACAGTATGTTTCTGAACACAGTATAATTGTAATATTTTCCTAGAAAACTGAACTGCATCATCTGGGTATCTCAGTGTTTTGGAGGCATTTTTTTTTTCCCCTTGTTTAACCCAGGAAGTGAAGAGGGAAACTAGACAGAACAGTTTGAAACAAATTCTTGATGACTGTAGTTTTTTTTCAACTGCAAGTCAAGAGGAAGTTTAGAACACATTTTTAAAAGGATAGAGTGTTTGTTGTGATTATTCTATAAACACTGCTTGACTTCTGCTTTCCTCTTTCCATTTATTTTAGGAATGCTGTTTTGTATGAAAATAAGGAAAGATTTTTTTTTTGTCAACCAGTTTGATATTTAATAGCAGATATCAAAACACTCCTTAGTGTGTCAGACAATGTCTGTTGGCACGTGTTCCAGCACGTTGCCTGGGAAACAATATGTTTTCTCCATTGACATTAAAGTGTTCTCTCAGCTGCGAAACTCTATTTTAGGAAATCAAAAACAAAGTCTGCATAGATGCTTATATTTGATGCCTTACTGTTAATGAGAAAGTTGCTTTTATTTACTTTGTCAGTGATATGTTCACCAGATAAATATTGAACATCAACAAAAAATATCAAGATTACAAAATTTGGAAGAATAATTTCATTCTTAATTCTGCTTTATTGTACATGCCTAGTATATGATAGAATTTTAATTACATGACTATGATATTTCTCATAAAATCTCTTCTTCAGGCACAAAATACAAGATGAGTAACTGAAGAAGAACTATTCTATGTTTTGTCATCGTTGTGTAATATTGTTTTAAATGTTGCTATGAAAATATTATGGAGACTTATATTAAGTTCATTAATTTCCTTATAAGTCTTTTGATGACTTAATATAAGACACCATTTCAAAATCACTGAAGCCAAACGGGCAGTATTATTTCTATTTTAGAGACCATAGATGGGAAAAAAATTAGATTAGTAGAATTGAGAGACTTTTGAGACCTTATTTTTCTCAGCACTTAGCATTATAAAACACTTTAAATATTCATATCTAAACCTGAGACATAAGTTGCATTTTGAAGCTCTCCCTTCCTTTGTAAACCAGACATGGTTTCTTAGGTTAAGATTCTGAAGGTGAAGACATTGCTGGAAATAGTTTAGATATGATTAAAGAAACCTACTTTGCCTGTGTTTTCAACACTGATTTATAAGACCAGCAGGATAGCTGAAAAGAATGTGTATGGACGTGTAAATGACAAAAAAAAAGTGAAACTAGAACTTACAGTTGAGCGTATTTAAATTAGGATGATGAAATAATTTGAGAGAAATTATTCTCGAGATTCCAAACTCAATATTTTTATCATCTGTCAAGTTGTAAATATTTTGATTATATACTGGCAAAGAGAATATCTGTTATTTGAAAAGGAAAATGGTGAGTGGTTATATGCTAAGCTTTAGACCACATTTTGAAGTAAAGAGGGATTAAAAACTAGGTGGTAACGAGAAAATGAATTAAAATGAAACACTGGTCTACCAAAAGTTAATTGTGCCACAGTAATCTTATTATTTATTTGTTAGCAGGTTTTCCAAAGAAAACCCAATCAATTTGATCAATGTTTATTGAAGCATTTGGGGGGAAATCATGGGAAAAAGTATTAACTAAATTGGAGAAGATTAAACTCCCTAAAGCATAAGGTCTGTAGTAACCGAACTGCACAGTTTACTGAACTGTAAAACTGAATTATAACGGTATACGCTGAAAGATCACATACTTAGCAAGAATTATTGTCAATTGTCCCTATAAACTGAGGTGTCCCCACCTGAAGGCAACTAAAGTATACTTCAACTTGAGTATACTTAGGTATAATTAGAGGTATGTAGGCATACATCAATATATTAGTCATTAATTGGATGGTTATGAACTGATACTATTAATGCAAATGTAATCAAGGCAAGATGCTCAAGTGTTTCCATCGGTATTTTGGAGTACAAAAAAAGTTATGGACATACTGGAGTTGGTCGAGCAACGGCCACAAAGAAGATGAAGGGACTACAGTGTCTAAGGAGCAGAAAGAGCTGGGTCTGTTCAGCCTGGAGGAGAGAAGTCTCAGGGGATCTTGTCAATATGTATAAATACCCGATGGGAAAGGAGTAAAGAAGACAAAGCCAGACTCTTCTCAGTGGTGTCCAGTGACAGGACAAGAGGCAATGGGCCCAAACTGAAACACAGGAAATTCTACATAAACACAGGAAAAAAACTTATTTTGCTGTGAGGGTGGTCGAACACTGGAAGAGGCTGCTCAGAGAGGTTGTGGAGTGTCTGCCTGTGGAGATATTCAAGATCTGGCTGTGCACAATTCTAAGCAATATGCTCTGACTGACCTTGCTTGAACAGGGGGGTTGGACTAAGCAATCTCCAGAGGTCCTTTCCCACCTCAATGATTCTTATATCCTGTGATATAGGAAAATATCTATACAATTATATAAAATATATTACAGAATCTTATATAGTCCTTGTTAGCCTTGTGCAGGTCCCATATGTGCTAGAAAATTGGTTTGAACAAGAAAATAAGCAAAAAATATATAAACTGTAATTCGAAAGGAAGACATCTGCAAAAGTTATGAGGGCTATGACACCACTTGGTGAGTCAAGGACCAAGATCTTCAGGTAATGGATAGTGCTATTTAAGCTAAAAGGCAGTGGTAGAATAACTGAATTGAAAGTTGATATGAAAGTAGATAATGTTCTGAAAATATGCGGAATGAGATTTGAGAATAATTTTCCTCTTAGATTGAGAGATTTTAGTTGATAAGAACTAATTTGGCCAAACTGATGTAGAATTTCACAAAGAAACTGAAGACCCTCCTGACATACAAGTCAGACTCCACTATGTTTTTGATTTTTTGATGTCTGTTTCAAAGTATGGAAGTCTGTGAGATGGTCAATAAAGGGACAACAGATTTTTTAATGCAGGCAAAAGGACGCACTTTCCTTAGTGTTGTCCTTGGTAACATTGCAGATTATCCATGGAAAAAATTAGCCTGTTCTACAGTACAGCAAATCACTGCAATAAATTTCAGCCCAAACTGTTATAAGAAGCTGAAAATATGAAAAGAACTGTTGCACAACCTTAATTACTGGCAGTGTCACTGGGCTTACTAGAATGCAGTCCTATAACGTTTCTTAAATCAAATAATAATGTTTTATTAGAGCCAGATGCATAAATGCATGAAGTGGTAAGAATTACAGTACGCAGCAGGACAGAACTATTTCATGTGTATCACTGCTGTTCTGAGCACTTAAGGAAAAGAATCAGATTTATTAGAGGACTTTTGATTACCTAAACACTTGTGCTTGACAGGATTTGTATAAACAGATACCGATTTAGAATGGTTCTCTCCACGTGATAATGTTTGCATGTTAATGTCCCAATACAACGTGCTGAATCTAGGGTCCGTTCTGGTGCACTCTAATCTGAGTGCTGCTGAAAAGCAAAAAGCACTTCTACCCTCTTTCCCCTTTCTCATTTTCTACTGAGACTGTGCAGCATCTGGACAGACCTCAGCTATTTGCACATTATTAACAGCACAGCCTAATTCAGGCACATGGCAGTGATCGGAGGCCTATGGGGTAAGAGCTTTTGAATGGGTGAAATGTGTTGCAGCACCTTTTCTATACATGTGCTGGAGCACCTGATTCAGGCAATGTGAGGAGGTTCTTATTTTGAGAAAGCCCAAAGACTGCTGATGAGAATGCACTTCCCTTTAGCCCAACTCTGTTGCTAGCAGGGAGAGAGGTAAGGACCATACAGAGGGAAAATTAAATGCATATGCTCCCTTTAATACTCTCCCTGCCTTCAGTTAGTTTAGGGATTTCCTGAGCCAGATGGAGCTTTTGAGTGTTTAAAGAACTTCAGTGGATTGATCTTCTAAGTTTGCTCTGTGTCTCTGAATTCAAGTCAACTTACAGCATCTGGAAAATCCTTTAGCAATGAGCTCTCTGTCATCTGAAGAATTCTCTCTGATTGCTTTCAGCCTGGCTCCTAGTGGCTTCATTTCATGCCCTGTGGCTCTTGTACTGGTGGACACCAAACAGTCAAAGCCCGCCTGTTTTATCCATGTCATTTATGATGTGATTGTCCTCTATCATGCTCCCTCTAAGTTACCTCTTTTTCAGAGTCCAATCTTTTTCCTTCATCCCTCATACAAAGGGAACATTCTACATATACTCCAGACATCCTTGGTTATCTTGGACCTTTTGTGTCCTTCTATATCCTGCTTAGGAGGAAGGGACCAAAACAGCAACTGATATTCCAGGTATAAACAAACTATGGATTTATACACAGATTTATGGCAGACTTCTCTGTTTTGTTCTCTGTTTCTTCCCTTAGAATTCCCAACATCTGATTTGCCTTTTTTGACCTAAACTCAGTACTGGATTGATGTTTTCATGGAACACCCATCACAACACATGGTAATGGTTAGCTCAGTGCATATCATTCTGGCATCGTACATATAAATTTAGGGTAATTTTTCCTCATGTGTCTTCACCTTTACTAACTCTGAACTTCATCTGATAATTGATGGCCAGTCATATAGTTTTGTAAAGGCCTTCAGCAGTTCCTCATAGTTTTGGCAAAAGACTTCAGTAAAAGGCTTTTCAAAACTGAACTAGATTGTGTCAGCTGTATCAAAGAATACCCAGACGGCGATAAGGCATGTCTTCTTTAGCAAAAGCTGAGTTGACTTTTCCTGACTAACTCATGTTTATGCAGGTGTCTATTTTAATTTTATTCTCATATATTCTATTAAATTGCCAGTACAGCCTGCAGCTTCACAGACCTACCCTGCAATGTTTTTTAAAAGTTGCCGTATTTGCCATTTGCCAGTCATAATGTACAAGGCAGATTTGAGAGTGAACCACTCATTATTATAACTTAGTTATTTCATTCTTGAGTTAGATATCCTGGATGAATACCACCTGGTTCTAGGAATTTGTTTGTATTCCCTTTGCCAAATCTTTCTGTAGCCTATTCTAAGCTCAACTGAACTTCAGACAGCTCTTTTTCTGAGTCCCTCACAAAGCAAGTTCAGGTTTCCTTTAAAAACTCTCCAGTTACTTCTACGTACTTCTGCAAAGAGTTGCTCTTTTTGCTCTGCTTGCTGTTTCTGTGCCCTGATCTTCAGCTGGCTCTACAGACACCTTGGCAGGCTTCTGCTGCTGATGTATTTCAAGAAAAATGTAGCATTATTTTTGCTTCTTTAGTTATTCCTCAAACACTTTTTGTCCTGCCTTGTTGTGTGCTTACACTTAATCTCCCAGAGCTCGTCAGCCTTTCTGTTTTCTTCCTTTTGACACAACTTCAGCTTTTGGAAGGTTACCTTCATGCTTCTAATCTGCCTCCCCTTCCTTCCTGACTTCCCATTGCCCTTTCTCAAGCCTTTCCTAAGTGGCCCTCTGATCCTGTGATGGTGTCCTCAAGTAGCCGTTTCTAAGGATTTAATTCTCTCAGCCCTCCCTGTGAGTTTTTAATATGACTATTTTTTATGTCCTTTTGAGGCAGAGGACAATTGTGGGGGATGTATTTAGAGTTTCACACCTCTGCAGAGATGTTGAATCTAGGTGTGCTATGGTTGCTGTTATAGAAGGTCTCTTCCACTGTGCAAGATTTTTGAACCAAGTCATGCACTACATCTTTTATTGTGGACTATCTAACTATTTACTCCATGAAACAATAATTAATGATGTCTTTTATTTGGTCATTGTGTTATATCCTTATACATTTTTTTATAGCTACATAGCTAAAATCTTACATTATCATTTTCTGCACATGTTGCCTCATGTCCCTAAGCATATCAGAACTTTGTCATCATTTCAGTTAGTAGACTCCCACTCATCCTTTCCTGCTTAGGCCTGATATATCAGTCTCTCTTGACAGGCTGAGAGAGAGCTGGGGCTGTTCAGCCTGGAGAAGAGAAGGCTTCAGAGTGATCTTACTGCAGCCTTCCAGTACTTAAAGGGGGCCTACAGGAAAGCTGGAGAGGGACTTTTTACAGAGGCATGTAGTGATAAGACAAGGGGCAATGGCTTTAAACTGAAAGAGGGTAGATTTAGATTAGATATAAGGAAAAAATTCTTCACTCTGAGGGTGGTGAGGCACTGGAAGAGGTTACCCAGAGAAGCTGCGAATGCCCTATCCCTGGAGATGTTCAAGGCCAGGTTGGATGAGGCTTTGGGCAACCTGGTGTAGTGGAGGATTTCCCTGCCCATGGCAGGGGTGTTGGAACTAGATGATCTTTGAGGTCCCTTCCAACCCGAACCATTCTATGATTCTATGATCCCTATAGAGTCTACGCTGCTTTTTGAGGTACTTAGCTCATCTATTTCTTTTGATTGAGCTCCCTTTAACATATGGAGGTACTCTATCTGCTTCTTATACAGTTGGTTGCTCTACCTTTTCCTGTGTATTTTGTATGCTAGCATCACAGGTGATTCAATAAGTTTCCAATATGCCCAGGATGTCCATGCCTTCATTTAGGGCTAGACATTGCAGTTCCATTATCGTATTTCTTATGCCTTCCCACATTCATGTGGAAGCACGTGTACCAACTTTTTTGTTCTCTTGGCTCTCTGTTTAAACAGTCACAGCTTGTTTGCTGTTGCCTGTTTGACTGCTTCCATCCTCTGATACTTATTGCACTGAATTTTCTTATCTTCATTTTACAAAGGTGTTACCTTTTATGGTATGGTCTCTTTTCCTGCATTTGTCTTTCCTTACTTAATTTATTTGTTTAAAAGCTTACTTATAAACTTCTTTCTTAATTTTAAGCACCAGCAGCTTGGTTCCTGTTTTGTTCAGCTGAAGGCTCCTTTTTTGGAGGAAACAGCCCTAATTCCTAATGAATTTGAAATCTCTATTCTTTCTCCCATACTCTGAAGTAGGTATAAATCTTGGTACTCCCCCTCTATTTCTGATTCTGAGCAGAATACTGTGAGCGTTCAGGGAATCATAGAATGGCATAGGCTGGAAGGGACCTCAGAGAATGCCACCATTGAAATCCTGGTCCTCAACTTGTTTCATGGGAACTTAAATTTTTCCTCTGTCTCAGTTCAACCATTCCTCTTTCTTAGAATCATACAGTATCTGTATTGTTCAGACAGTATGATAACATATATATGACATTCAATAAATTTAATCATCTCAGAGGTTAAAAATGAGTCAAAATATGAAAGTTCATCTGCTCTTAAAACTGGTATTATCTTGGGCATTGTGGTCTGGTGAAATGGAATTTCATGATTTTACATGTGGAAATTGGTAAGGGGAAAAAGAAAGGATCAAATCCAATTGATTTCTAGGAAAACTCTCACACATTTAGGGAGAATGATATTGAAGTGCATAAAAATATACATGAGTGTTTCCTAACCATCTATGTCTCAGAAACACTGGTCTGATTTTCCATGGCTCCCTGGCCTAGGAGAGATGTTTTAAGAAAAAAAAAACACTTTCATTTTTTCCTGTGCTTTTCTAACATGCAGTGACAGCAAATCTCTAGTCAGCTTTTTATATCTTGCAGGAAAGTGATAACATACTATTCAGCATGAATCTTCTCTTCTTTTCCTACATGTATACTCTCAGAAACTTGTTAGTAACATCATCCTATTGCTACAGGAATGTCTGAGATTTTACTACACTTTGCAAAGGATTATGATAACTTAGGAAAGAGAAGAAGCTGGCAAAAAGCCTGAAGGATAAAATGAAAGCTTGCTATTTAGGTGAACAAGATCAGAAGAACACCTACAGAGAGAAATGGAATTACATTACCAAAAGCTAACTTGATTCCTATTTAACTTTTCTTATTTCTTTAATTAATCTTGATCCATTTAAAACATAGAAAGAAAAATATAACTTTTTCCTTTGATAAACTTTAGTAACCAAATGGTGACCATAATCCTATCAAGTTTCTTCCCAATACTACCAGTACTGCCTACAGTCTATTCATCTTAATGCTTCAATACCTCCTGATGCACAGTGGCTGTCTTCTTTTCTCATGACTCTTAGATGCCACATGTGAAAATAATTTGCCCAAGCTTCTTTCTGAATTCCAGCCAGTTATACCACTAGATATTCTGCCTTGATAAATGGAAAGATGGATATATTTTTATACATTTTTTATACATTTCCACTACTGTGTCTTACTCATGCAAATAATATGTGTGCAGTCCTGATTTTAGGGTAATCTGCAGGACTCCCTGAGAAATGAAGAGGAATCCATGTGGGTTCATCTTGTAAGAACCTGAGGGATAATGGAAAGTTTGCTCTGTGCTGCTGGGTGCCCTGAGGAGTTGTCGTCCTGGAGGGGTATCTGCAATCTGTCATTTTTCTCAATCCTATCCCTCTTCTTTGCTTTCATTTAAGCAATGCAGTCACTTCCTATTTTCCAGGGAGAAGGTATAACTCTTCTACTAACTCTTATCCTTTGCTCCATTTCCCCTTTTTTGATTGTGAGTGAGGAACACACTGCAAAATGCTTGGGAAAAAAGTAATGTGGAAGACAGATTATCAGACACAGGAAGAGAAATTTAGGACAGAGACTAGGTGAGAGAGAAGTAAAACATTACTTGGGTCAGCACGGACATTTAAAAAGGTATCCAAACATCATGATAGTGAATATAACATAAAAACTTATTTAGATAAGTAGAAAAGGACAAGTAGGTGTGGATTTTGCAGGAGCTTTTGTAGGCTAGATCAACCCTTTTAGTTGTGAGAGGTTTGTGCTCCTGTCCCATGGTATGTCTAAGGCTGAGCAGACCCCAGTTTGATCAGTTAGCTGTGTATGTATAAAGGAAACTCTTATGATGGGTTGCCATTCCACTTTTCTGTCCTCAAGGGCTTATATAGCTAAGTATTGTTATGCCCCTGATTTCACTTCTCTTAACTTAGCACTTACCCTTGTTTAATTTTAATCACAGTGTTCGGCACTGTTTGCAAACGTGAAGCAGTTATATCTTCTGTCCTCTTGAATGTGAGAATGTCATTATGACCGTGGGTCACTTTGGGCTGCCTGTCACCTGTAGCTGTGGAAATGAGTTACTGTGATCAAGACAGGGTTTAGCTGGGCCCTCAGAAGTCGAGGCTGTATTGAGCGCGATACTCTTGCTTTTGTGACATTGTTTCTGCCCTTTATGATCGCATGCAAATTTTGCAAAACTTTTTAGCTCTTGGTAATAATCACTTGGAAGTAGTCTGCAGCGTCTAAAGGTTTCCAGAAGATTTTCTTTACATTCTCTTTAGAGAAGATTCTCTTTAGGAAATGGCTCAGGACCTTGTGTGAACATGTTGGGTTTCTACAAAATGAGAAGCTAGAGGGAAGACTTTTCTTGTACTCTGAGGAGAGCAGTGGTCACAAGGGTATATCTGCAAGACTGAGTTCTGTGGATGATACAGAGACTTTGTGGCATGTTTTCCTCTAGTTTGAGATTTCACTGGTTTTGATAAACAAGTTAAAAATACATCATATAGCCTTCCTAATTCTTGCCCGTATACTTGGCTTTTTAAAAACGCTGTTCTGCTATGCATTTTTGTCAAAGGATGTAGAGCATTTCTAAGCTGACAACTCTTGCCCATATATTTGACTTTTTAAAAATGCTCTTCTCCTACGTGTTTTCATCAATGGATGTAGAACTTTCCTCTACTACTTTTCTCACATATGTAAGATGCAGTCTGCTTATACCTTACTGTCCTATAATCCATGAGATCAAAGACATTTGATTTCATCTCTGAAACAGAAGTTAAGTAGTATATTAGGCTAAGCAAACAGTTTGATTCAAATGAACTGCAAGAACAAAAGAATGTCTACACTGGGTCAGATCAAATGCTTATGTAGCATGATGTCCTGTCTCCAGCAGGGGTAAAAGTGGATCAGTATTTAAGGATATAAGAATAGAAACAATTTATGATAATATTTCCCAAGAATACTCCTCCAGTATCTAGCAGTTTGCAGCTCAGAGGCTTCCTTAGTTAGTGGCAGTATCTTTCTTTTCCAGTGTATTACTAGCAGTGTGAGTAGGGGGTGGCCTGGAAGACAAATAGGGTAATGAAAAGCTGGATGCCAAGTTTTAGTGACTGGTAGTCAAGGAAGGTAGAAGATGGCAGAACTGCTGAATTTTGAAATGAAGGAAAAGACGTCAGTACACTCTGCAGCCCGAAACACAGTTGCAAGAGAAACAAGTTGTGCTGCCAGGCTAGACTTCTTTCTATGTAAGCTTCATAATACTATTCTTAAAACAATCTGAAAATGCTACAGCTTTGTGAAAGACGTTATTGTTGTGGAAAGGGTGCAATATGCAAACATTTGTGAGCAGAGTACATGGTTTTTTATTTATTAGCTGTTTTATTTTCTTCTGGCTTGATGAACCACATTCATGAACTGTGAGAATGAAGGTGGCATCTTGTTTTAGGCGATGGAAGCTCCAGGATCTCCCATGGCAATTTCTACCTGAGAGACTTTGTTTGTCAGAGGCCAGTTAGGGTAGTACACTTGTGCCAATTATCTTTCTCTTAAGAGCCATGGATGGTTACTCTGTTTCCCTCTAACCCATGAGGTCAACATTCCTGCTAAGAACTGTTAGCACGACTGTGCTCCAGAATTCAGATGTTTATTTCCATTAAAAAGGCAGTTTCAACTTGGTATTCCCTGGTAAAAAACACTCTTCCAAGTGATATTATACATGATGTTAATTCAACACTGTCACTAGGCAGAAGTATCTGCCAAAACCTACTTAGAGTGTTGAGTGAGAAAGAAGCATAAGCTTCAGCCAATTTTGGACCAACGGTCATCTAATGCAGAAAACTTAAAGCTTTCTGATTTCATTGCTCACTTAACAGCTCTGAATCTGTACAAATTCTTACTCTTCATTTCTTTTTTCATCTGAGACTCTTGGCACATATCCAAACAGAGTGGATGACTACCCTTCTCTAGGAAGTCTTATGTTTTTACGCTTGTTAATATTTGCTTTCTCTTCTGGAAGCACTGGAAAAGAGTACATTGTATAATATATTCACTAAGGTTTTTTTACTTCAAATTTGCTGTCACTTCAGACCAATATTATTAGAGGCTAAAATTTATTTATTCTGTATGTAGGAGGTTCCTTTTACAAACCAGACTTGTGCTTAATAAGTGGTTATCTATTACTTAGCCCCTCCCTGCCTTGTCCAAATGAAGGTTAACATCCTTTGTTGTTAGAATATACAACTAGCAGAGCCATAGAAATTAGTTTGATAGCTAAGTGCTGAAATGATTTCTCAAATTTTATAATGTTTTCTATCATTACATCGATTTTAAAACACATCTTTATGACATTCAGATTTTCTGTAATACACTGTGATAACAATATCCTAAAACTAAATACTCCAAAACAGCTTTTCCAGTGGTGAAATCAAAGGTAAGCACAGGTAATTTTCATCTACCTATTCCTAATTTGGACAGCTGCCCATTTTCCTATATGAAATAGCTCAGCTTCTTGCTTTTTTTTTTTTTTTTTTTTAATTTATAGTCCTGTTGCTCCAGGACATACCACTTTCTGCTTCATCATTTTCCTACAGTGGATGACCCAGGGAACATTCTACTACGTTGTATTTTCTGTAAATTTGTCTACCCTAGGAAATCTAACTGAAATAGTTGTTGTCATCTTTGGTTAATTCATTAAAGCTTTTTAATGGGCGATCTTCCCCACTTAAATCTTCCCCACCCTAGTAAGATTTCCTTATTAAATTTGGCTTAAATAACATGGGCTTTTATGCTAGAACAACTGTTCCACAGTTACTCGGATAATTAAATGTGTCTGAGGGTTTTGTTGTTGTGGGTTTTTTTTTCCTTCCCCAGAATTTGTGTTTCGAATGGTAGTGATTATGATGTATGTTCAGTGAGTGCCAGCTTTTAGCTGTTGTTGTACAAGTACCTTCTTTTTGCAGATTTTCTAGAGAATATTCTTTTTCTAGTTCAAATGGACTACTTTTACAACCAAAATCTCTAGCTGCAGACTTGTTGCCTAGTTTTTGTTTTTAGGGTCTTAAAAAGTTCTAATGGACATTTGAAGCCAAACCACTACTGTCTTCAAAGGGATCAGAATGAATCAGCTTAAAGCAATCTGCTGTTTCACATATGCTTTCCATTTTCTACACTGACTTTTACCGCTAGTCATAATGCTCTATCATAAATGCTGATTGCAGGGGCATGTAGCAGTGATACAGCACTTTGCTGAAAGCTTCAATTCTGGGCAAATTTTGGCATATTTCAATTAATTCTCTCCTAGTAATTGAGGTACCATCGTGACAATAATGCTTTAGTATTGCCTTCAGAGTAAAACCTGCAAACCCTTCAGAGATTTAGTGAGTTAAACCAGGAAAGGAGTATGATAATCAATTTGCCTATCTACAGTGACTCATAATCAAGTAGAGGCAAACATATTTGTCAAGAATTTTGTTCAACCTGATTGCAAATGCTGTTTTTATCCCTTTCTCAGTAGACTTTAATTAGCATGCGAGAAACTTTTCATTTATCTAGATGGTTTGGAGTAGCAGCAGTATTCCTCCATGTAAATTTGTTTACTTGTACTGGACTATACAATGGTCCATCTGCTCCAAAGAAAATAAGCCCTTAGGTTGTTCTCATATTGTCTTTGTGGACCACACCAATGAACTCACTCAAAGTTAGCCCTCTCTAGAGTAGCCGATTGCATCCATATCACATAGTGCTGGGTCTCATGTCACCCATGTGTCACTGAGGCACAATTCTTAATATATTTTATGTCCTGGATAATGAGGGAGTTGTACCAGTGTACCTGAGTGAGAAGACATTCATTTTTCTGCCTTCCTTCAGGTGAAAAATGTGCAAGTCTTTCTGAGTTCAAGGGAATAGAGCTGCTCTGAAAGGGGAAAACTAAACTGAGTATGTATACACGCGGTCTATCTAAAGGGAACCCTTCAACCAATGGGAATGTCAGCTGTGCTTGTCTTTCCTGGGAAACTCAGTAGAATTTGCAGAACTTGCCTGACCTGGTTGGATCACTCCAGCAGTGGTCCCAGGAATGAGATCAGAAGTATGGCACTGAAGCCAGTCAGGGAAGCAGGACTTTGAGCGTGAATCACAGAATGAGCCAAGAGAAAGTTCTATTTGCATGTTTATTATAATTTTATTTTCCGTCTCAGGAAACAATGGTTCTGGAAAGAGTATTGAGGGAGCCAAGCAACCGTGATCTGCCTGTGTGATAGTGTGACAAAAAGAGCTAATAATGTGACAAAAAGAGTACTCAAAGTGTACCAGTGCAAAAAATACTGTTTCATTTGTCTATGATTTTAGCCGAATGTTGAAAAGTGCTTTGGGCAACCTGGCGTAGTGGAGGGTTTCCCTGCCCATGGCAGGGGGGTTGGAACTACATGATCTTTGAGGTCCCTTCCAACTCTAACCATTCTATGATTCTATAAGTTGAAAAACAGAGACAAAAATTACTTGAAATCTGGAAAGCCTACGAAAGTGCAGGGTGTCTGTTTCTTCAAAGTTTCAAAGCTTGATAACAGCTTTAAAGAATTTTTGCAGAAGGTTATGCACATGCATAAAGATTTTGCTGAACTATGTTCATAGTTATTACACAGTAAGAATATTTCTTTCTTTTTTTTTCTGCCTCTCTTCTTGTATTAATCAGATACCCATCTTTACAGGACACAATTTACTTTTGTAGATATGAATATTCCAACCAATCTCCCAACACGGTAAGAGAGGAAGAGAGAACAGATGGAGCTTAAACAGCACAGCCAGAATTTTAATCAGCACCTTTGAGTAACCACAATACTACTAAACTATAATGAACTAGAAATGGATTTGATCTTGCAATAGGTATATTTTGATGATGAAGTGGTACGATTCTGTCTACATTAAGTTTTTTAAACATTCCATTTTTATTCCAAAAGTGCTATTGCTGCTGATATCCTTAGATGCACTAAGGAAGGCAAACGTCCAATATTTTTGATGTTGAATCACTTATTTCAACTAAGATTGTAGAAAACGTTATCTGAAATGGTCACAGAGCTATTGAACTGCATGGTGGCTCCCAATGTGGTTGAACGCTGTGTCAATGGACTGATGTCAGTGATTTGCAGATTTTTTGAATTTCTTTTTTTATATTGATAAAAGCCAATTATGATTCATAATTTAAAATTGTGTCTGGAATACAGGCAAAAGATATTTTGTAACAATTGCCAAAAAATAGTCTTATTTTGAACTCAGTACTTTTTTTTTTTCTTTTTTCCACTTGTGCATTCAGAATAATGAATATTGTATATAGTAGTTTGCCTGGGGCTCTTTCAATGTACCAGGAGGATTCCTGCATGGAAAATGACTGCTGTTGCTAAGTAGCCACAAAAAGAAAATTGCATAATTGGAAAATATGTCTTAGGGAAAATATTTTTTTTTTATTTATTAAACCACTTAGGGTGGTTCTCAGACTATTTTGACTGATCCTACCACTTGTCAGTGCAGTTTCATACAGTTCAGCTGCAGATCCTCCAGTGAAATGCTGAGACAGTTGACTGGAGTGTAGTACAGTGGTATCTTCTATGCTTTCATCTCTGTTTAACAGGAAGCATTTCCACTGATATTTACCACCTTCGAGCAGCAAAGATAAGATTGCACAGTTGGCTGGCAGGAATATCAATTGAACAGCTTTTGGTTTTCAAAAGTTGCCTTATTTCAGTTCCAGATTTCTTAGTTTTGTTAGAATTTTGGATCCTGCAAAAATTACATTGTATGTAGTAGCGGCCTTTGAGTCATATGCTGTATTGCTAGATTATATTCAATGAGGAAAAGTGCATAGATCAAGAAACTAGAAACAATTATCTTTTCTAGTTTTCAGCCTGCTTTGTTACTCAGTTAGTATGTGTTGGACAAACCCTGCAACTTCCCCGTGTTGTATAAGGAAAAGTATTCCTGACATTTAATGTTTATGAATAGTTCTGAGACCACCGTTCAGTGCTAGTGTATAAATCATACTGTCAGATTGGGTGGAGTATTACGCACATACAGGATGTATATGAGATTGGGACATAGGGAAGGGAAAAAATTTGGATGTATCAGGCACAAAAAGGTCATGGATGAATGTTTTTTACGAATTACTGCAGCCTATTTTAGTGAGGATAAGTAAACAAACTAGCAGCAAGCTAGCCATTGCTTTTCGTGGTATTACAGCGCTGGAGTACTGCTTTTATGATATATCAACCAAGGTCTGCAATTACATGTACAAATATAAAACTAAGCTGAGCTCTGAGTGATGTGGCAGATTCACTTGAGAATTCCTTTGGTTTTGTCACTCACCAAGATATTAAAGTTATCCCGGTAGTTTAGGCATAAAAATAACCATTAGTTGAAAATTTGGCAGGAAGCTAGTCATTAGTGAAGATAAATATTTTGGTGAAATATAGTTTCTGTTTTTCAGTTGGAAAACCATAATTCATGTCATGAATTTAGGCACCCAGCTGCTAAGGGAGGACAGCTTCAGTGCTGTACCAAAGGAGAAAAGCAATCATATGCAGGACTTTCAGATAAAGCAGGGAGATGTTTAATGACTTTAGGTTCCTCCAGGGGTCTTCAGAGTTTGTATGATGGGTCTTTTTGGATCCCAGGATCCCATTTTGGATTTGATGGATATGCATTCCATTTAAGAGAACAGATAGGGACTGAGTGTAAAGTAGTTTTTCCAAAAGGAGAATAACCCCTAGACCATGCAGTGAAGCTTCAAGAAAACAGGTTCAGAACAAGCAAAAGGAGTTAATTTCCCACACAGCAGGAATTTGTGAGATTCCTGAACAAAGGTTATTATGGATGCAAACAGTTTGTATAGGTTGCAGGGAGAACAAAAACAAGCCACTGTTTCTGAAGACAAGATTACAGGGCTATAGGGATCCTGGGTCTGAACCAATGTGGCTATTCGTTATTTCACATCTCCTCTAGTCTACTTCCAGTCACCTCAGTCTGTTCTGTTTCTAGCTAGTTATGCTCTTGTAATTAGTTCTGCAAACCCATTTAGACCCAACATTATTGAGTAAAGGTTTCAAATGTAGGTATCAGTTTTCAACTAGTCAGTGTTTTGCTTTTCCACAAAGCCCTACCTTTGTATATGAGATATTCACATGCCTTCATATACTGACTTTGAATCATGTAATGTTAGCTAGAATTTTGAGGAAAATAAGAATTTTGTTTATAAACATTTCGATACAGAAATTTAAGACTGTTGGACAACATTTTAAAGTGTTCAAAGTGCTCTAAATCTGTTACATATAAAAAAACCATCACAGATGTTTTGTGACTCTGTTCACATCTAAAAATGCTGACTTCTGGTTTCCCTTGAAATGCAAGTTATTCGATTGATTACCTTTTCTGTTGGCATACTATGTAATTACCTAGTGACAGGCTGTAAATGGAGCAAGATCTGAGTATGTAGCTAGAATTAAAAAAGGAATTCATGTGGAATTCAAAGATTCTGGAAAGCAAATGAGATGATGCAGTGACAGGCATTACTAGTCACTTAGCTGCAGATATGCATCTCTTCATTTGAAGAGATGACAACTTTGGTAGCGTTTTCAAGCCTTCAGCTTCCTGGAGATGATCAGGCCTTGATTTTCAGCAAAATTAATGTTCCTTCCATTTATGTCTTGAAGGCAGTAACCTCTTCTGCAGTCTGGTTTCTATGATGCTACACGTGCTTCCATCTCTTTAAGACGAGATTATAGCATCTAAAGTTTCACACAGGGACAGTTCACACTGTTCTTTTCTCATTACCTCTTTCCAAGTTATGTTTTTAAGCAATGTGAACCTATGAAACTTTACTTGAGAAAACACTTTGCACTTCAAGCTAGTTGTACTGTATTTCCAGCCAGGAAGGATGTGTTGATGAAGATGCTTTGGCTTAGGAGAAAGTCGTGGGGAGCTACTCCGGAACCGGAACTCTGCAGCAGAGCAGTGAATCTTGGCACACAGGGGTTTTCTTGAGGCAGGGAAATGCCAGAGGAGCGGAGAGACTTGCCAGGAGCCAGCAGCTCTCACAGGAGATGAGGAGGCCTGGGTGGGCATTGCCAGAGCAACAGTGGCCACCCCCATCCCTACAAAAAGCAGAAACAACTACCAGAAAAAAAAACAAGATCAAGGACATTCTGTATCCTCCCCCCACCAGGCAGAAGGCAGTGGCTTGAAAGAAAGGAGTAAATGGAGACAAGTCCATGCTCAGGGTAGCCGGTGAACCCTCTTCTTGCCCACTGCGCCTTCCCAGGTGGATGTGGAAGGTTGGTCAATGGATGATGTAGATGATGGTCCATCTTCACCAGAGGTGTTGCCAGGGTCAGAAAGATATCTTTCTGTACCTGTATCACAATCACCTCCACCAGGTAAAGACGAGTTAGAGTTGTAGGCGACTCCCTTCTGAGGGGATCAGAGGGTCCAACACACCAACAGACTCTCCTCTTAGGGAGGTCTGCTGCCTTCCTGGGGCCTGGGTTAAGGACATCCCTAGGAAACTTCCCAGCCTGGCACAGCCCTAGGGCTGTTACCCGTTACTGCTCTTCCATGTGGGTGGTGAAGAAGCTGTAATGTGTTGTCCAAGGGCGATCAAAAGAGACTTCAGGGCCTTGAGATGATTGGTAAGGGAATCTGGAGCACAGATTATGTCTTCCTCCCTCCTTCAATTTGCGGATGACACTGGAAGAAACAGACATTCCCAGTCTATTCATACATGGCTCCGTGGCTGGTGTCACCACCACAATTTTTGGTTTTTCAATAACGAATGGCCAACACGGCAGCAGGCTTAGATTTGTAGAATGGAAATAATCAGTGAGAGATTCTTGTCACAAAACCAACTGCTAATTCTGAGGCTGTGTAACGGCATTTGTTCCTGTATTTCTTCAGAATCAACATTTCAAAGCAGAAATAAGGTAAAGTAATATTACTCAGTGGATTTTTTTTCATATTATTTTAACATAGTGTTGTTGAAAGTTTATTTGTGGGTAATCCTATTAATTTTACAGGGATTATTTATGAATTTATTTAAGTGAGGACACAATCATGCTCATCATGCAAATTTGTCAATTACTCCCAAAGTTTAGACAAAGTCCATTCAGTTTTATCAAGGGTGATTTTATGTGGTTTGGATAACTCATATAAAATAAGTAGTCATCTACATTCAGCATAGATTTCTGTTTTGTCACAAAGCAGGTGTAGATTTTTAATAGGGCTTTTATTTTTTGTATAAAAATACGTTTTATGTTATTTGATCATGAACAATGAACAGCAAGTGAAGAATACTACATGGGGAAGAGTGGGTTGAACTTCTTGGGAAAATCTGAAGTCACAAAACAAAAATATTTTTTCCAGTGGAAATATGCTGAAACTTTTTGGAGCATGAATCCCACACAGTGAAGTTGGAGGATTCAGTGTCACTGTGGAATTGAGTCAAATCAATGATTTGATCATTTGAAATTAGTAGTAATTACGTATATTATTATTTGTCAAGATTGACTAATTAACAATATTTAGAACTGCCTCTTTAAAGTGATTTATCTTACTGCTTGATTTTTTTTTTGCATAAAAATGTAGAAAAAAGATGAACTGAATATCCTCATAAAAATTTGTGAAAAGCTAAATGCTCCTTGATCTTAAGCAGGGGCTGTTTTTTCTTTTGCAAACATTGATTCTTTAGATAAAACAAAACTATTTGTTAAGGACAACGCAGTATAATACAGCTAATAGAAAATAAATAAGCTATTTAATAGGTATATGTAATCCATGGTGTATTTGATTCAGTTTCATCATGACCAATGTGACTGTGTTGTGGACAAATATCCCTTCGGCAATTTGCGTCCTTTCTCCTTTGGCTTGTTCTCTTTGAGTGCACTTTTAAATTAATCTAAGGACTAGCTGCTGCTGAGCAAGGTGGTCTCTCTCTTCGCTCTGGTGATGTGCTCCTTCAGCAGCTCCCGAGCTGGCTCAAAAGGTGCACCAGCGTGATACTTTTCAGAAAAAAACAAAAGCTTTTTGCTAATGTCAGTCTTCAGACTAGAAGCATGGAAAAAGGTGGGATTGCAAAGGAAGGAGGACGAATACCACTGCTTTTGTCAACAGTTCACTGCTGAATCACTTGAGCTGCGTTGCAAAACTATTCTTTTTAAAACCCTGACAAGCATGAAAGATTGACTTTCCAAGCCGACTTTCGGGAGGTTGAGCTCCCTGAACACTGAAACAGGGATATGTTTCCTCTGTGCCTTGCAAATGCTCCCTTGAACATTTCAAGTCAGAAGTGCCCAGTGACTCACTGTGCTTGCTCAAGTCATGCTGAAGCTGCTGGGAGTGAGGCATGCCCAGGCTTTAACAGTCTGCATTGCTCTTGAACTTTGGCACCTAACAAGCAGGTTGCAAACCAATCTTTTGGATCGAACTTAAAAGCCAGGGGCTTTAGCTATGCACGTAAATCAAATACACAAGATTATTCCTAGGTAGTTGGATTAATTGTCCTGGAATAGCTTGCATCTGTGCTAATTTCCATGAAGTGGTGGATGGATGTAAACTGAACAATAGGAATGGTCCTGAAATTTTTTATCATCTCAAACAAGCTCAGGAATAGTTTGGGGTAGCGTTGTTTGGCACACACTAAACTTATCCCTGAGAATGTTGTAATAGTTAGTAGTACAATTACAGAGAGTCTGCAGGTATGTTGTATTTTCACTAGAATAGAAGCAGTCCGGAGTTGCATCTACCTGTAGCTTACTAAAGGCAGTACTTCCCTGAGGAAGATGCTTCAGCATTTTCATTGTCACCTCTTCATTGCTTAGCTGCCGCTGATGAGGGTGGCTGACACTGGCCTCTGCATGCTAACCTCCCTGGAGCTCTAGCCTTCCTAGTGCCATTCAGAACGTCAATATGTTGGTTCTGGGCTGTAATGTGTCACCAGTCCATACAGCTCCAATGATGCCAAGACTAGTTGTACTCAGCAGAGGAAAATCAATAAATCGGAGAGTCTACACTACCGAGCATTTTTATTTCCCGTCAAGAGGCCTTTCTAACCATACCTATCCTATTTGAAGTGTGATAGAAAGAATTGTACAATATTACTGTCTGAATTAGTTCATATATTACACAGTATAGAGATAGTAACTTGATATACAAAGTGATATAACCATATTAGCATTACGCCATCTGTGAGACAGGAGTTATTCATGCTAGCAGCAGTATTTCTTCACATTCCGGAGCTGAGACATGAAAGACGGCTTGGGAGTCTATGTATCACTTGTCTTTGCAGGGTACAGATCTGCCCTTTCTCTCTGTTATGTTGCACAAGTGATGCATTGCTGAGGTTTTGGTCATGGCAAGTTCTTGTTTAGGGTTTATTAGGAATAACCCTGTCCCTTAGTTACATAGTAAGAACTTAAACTTCTTAATACTTCTCCAGACAAAAAAATTACTTAAAAAAATTTAAATTCATTTACTACAGGTGTAAGAAGTCTGTGACGTCATTGTCTGCAGCTTTGAAAGGGTTTGCAGCTGTAACCTCACTTCCTTGGAAAAATGGCAACTAGTTAATATTAACTCTGATTTTCCTATAGTTTCAAATCAAATCTTAGTATTCTTATATTAGGCATCTCTAATGACAATGATTGCTGTTCATTCTTTCTGCTTTCCAATTCATTACTAATAACTCCTGCAGCTTGTAGACATTGTGCTAAATGAGTATGTGGAACTGTGTATTTCACATACCCTTAGGAATAGGAAACCTACTGCTCTGACGGATTTCTGAACTTATAGGAGAGCCTGTATTGCAAAAGAACCATTGCATTAAATTATTGACTGCTCTGTTTCAGGAAGACCTCCATCTTGTTGCATAACACCATGAAAATGGTGGAAGAACAAATAAAGATAGGGGAATGCTGAAATAATAAATAACTTTGACCTTTTTTTTCCTTTTTTTTTTTTTTGTTGGCATCCAGTAACTTCCTTTGATCTTCCCTGCCTTAAACAAGGTAATATCTGCCAAAAGAGTGCAACTGTTACTGAATCACTAAGGTCCTATTTGTTCCGCTTGACAGATGACAATGCGTTTTTGTCTTTCTACAGAAGCATAGAAGTGACTTTGCAAGCTTTCACCAACGAGAAGCCTAGTTTCTTCTTACCTTGCTTTTCCTTAATTTTTTTTTTTTTCCCCGTGGGTTTTGTTTCTCATCTCCTTGAGACAGAGTGTACTGCAGATGATTGTGACACCATTTTCTGTTTGATACTGGTTAGACAACAATGGAATTGTATAACTCTGTTGTTGCTCATGATTGTTCTGGCAAGAACTGGAGTTTTCAGCAGCTGTAACATATAGTGATGCTTCAGTTACATTATGGCTAGTTTGTGAGTGTCATTTGCAGTTGCCTACTTTGTACCTCCCTGATTTTTTGAACTATTGCAGTTAGTGCTAGTTCTTTAGTTCTGCATAGGTTTCGTGTATTTGCAGTTGTTAAATTGTTTGATAGCTTGATCAAGAGATTTTATATTTAGAGTTTAGAAAACAGACTTCAGTTTTGTTCAAAAATGCAACCTCATAATGGAAGTAGGAGGTATATCCTCAGGTCTAGTTGAATTTTGTGAAGAAATGGAGAAACTCTTTAAGGGTGCTATTTTCAGTCACAAGTATGAGCTTTGATATTTAATTCTGGGCTATTAAGTAAACATCCTTTGTTCTAATTATACCTTGTACTTAACAAGAACCTAATTTGTGATGGTGATTTTGGGTGCTCCTAAGTACAAATAACAATCACTATGGAACTGAGTGTTTCACATTGCTTTTTGATTCAGATTCCATTGGCCATGCTTGTAGGTTTGTTAAGTCAGTTTTAAAATTGGACTTCTTCTCTGGAGTAAGAAGTATATGTTATATCACAGAAACAGAATTTTGGAAAGCTTGCAAGTTATTCCCAAGGAATGAGATATAACCTCTGTGGCTGTTAATTTTGGACTTCTCTGATGGTTGGAGATGATGTGTGTGTGAGGATCAGAGACTTGGGCCCTGATCCAGCAAAGCACTTAAACTAATTTTTAACTTAGCTCATCATGATTAGTTCCACTGAAGACAGTGACTGACTCATATTATAATAGAAGATATAGCACAACCTTTTTCAGGACTATATATTTAATATAATCCTTATAAATTTTTTCAAATAGAAAAATGTAAAAGTATCAAAAAACTTCTTATAAGGATTCATTTCAAGATCTTCCTGGTCCTGCATGTCTTCACTATAAGTGCTATGGAAGAAGCTGCTAATCAGCTCCAAATCTCATCTTTTAATGTAGATGGTACATTTCTGCTACTTAAATGGAATCAAACCTTCTGAGGGAACCTCTTACTGAGACTTCTAGAAAGTCTGATTTTTTTTGTTAGAATTAAGAAATATTTTGTTAATTGCTGATGGAGAATTTTAAAAAGTACACCAGAACAGAAGACACAGCTCCCAGTTACAAAAACCTGATGAATTATTAACTCACAACGTCTTCCCCTACAATGTCTACCATACTTTTTCTGTCTAGAATATCGAATTTACTGTTTCACTTGGGGTCTGCACAGGATGACTGCAGCCAGTACCTTCCCTGCTGGACACGATCATTTTAATGAACATTTTGCTGTCTGACCATGCTTTTCTAGAGAATGTGCCAGATGGATGACCAGTGGTAGCAATGAGCCACTTAGATGTAGCTGTAGAATCATAGAATGGTTAGGTTGGAAGGGACCTTAAAGAGCATCTAGTTCCAACCCCTCTGCCATGTGCAAGGACACTTTCCCCTAGATCAGGTTGCCCAAAGCCTCATCCAACCTGGCCTTGAACATCTCCAGGGATAGGACATTCACAGCTTCTCTGGGTAACCTCTTCCAGTGCCTCATCACCCTCAGAGCGAAGAATTTCTTCCTTAAATCTCATCTAAATCTCCCCTCTTTCAGTTTAAAGCCATTGCCCCTTGTCCTATCACGACATGCCCTTGTAAAAAGTCCCTCTCCAGCTTTCTTGTAGGCCCCCTTTAGATACTGGAAGACTGCTATAAGATCTCTCTAGAGCCTTCTCTTCTCCAGGCTGAACAACCTCAACTCTCAGCCTATCTTCATAGGAGAGGTGCTCCAGCCCTTGGATCATCTTCGTGGCCGTCCTCTGGACCTGCTCCAACAACTCCATGTCCTTCTTGTGTTGGGGGCCTCAGAGCTGAATGCAGTACTCCAGGTGAGGTCTCACAAGAGCAGAGTAGAGGGGAAGAATCACCTGCCTTGACTTGCTGGCCACACTTCTTTGGATGCAGCCCAAGATATGGTTGGTTTCTGGGCTGCAAGTGCACATTGCTGTCCCATCTGTAGCTGTTGCTGGTCCTGTGTTGGCAATAACAAGCCAATTCTAGATATCAAGAAAAAAATACAGAAAAATGTATAGCAACACTGATTAATTCAACAACTGATACCCTTGGTGGACTTTCCCTTTTGGACTTGAGCTTTATGAGAATAGACCCAGACATAAATTGACATACCTTCCTTGTGTGGCACTGCCAACAGTCCAGCTCTGTGATAATCTCTAATTGGATAGAGAGAAGCTGAGGTACAGAAGAGGACTTGATGTGCTGGCTGCAGATTATTCAAAAGTACATGTAGCCATCCTTGCAATAGCAGAGAAGAATGGTTGACAATGATTAGTGGAACAACTAAAGCATATCCAGTTCTCTGAAGATGCCAGGAAAATGAAAGACTTCTGCTACCAGTAGCTGGTAGACAAGAATGGGATGCTGAAGCACCAAGACTTTTTCAAGCCATTTGGGTGAAGGGTTATGCTATGTGTTGTACTAATGATACTTCATCACTTAAAGATTTACTCTTCTATAGGGATGGCATACTGAGGCATGTGCCAGTTAGCCTGAAATCACCCCAGGGTTAAATTAAATAAAGAAGTTACAAGCATGGAATACAGATATCACAGTTACAAATTTATAGTGGTGTTTGAGAGGCTGCATCATGCTGTCTTCTGATTAAGACACACATTTAACCCATGCCTACAGGGTCAGTTCTTGTGCAAAGCTTATGCCGTCAGGTTGGGGAGGGAGGGAGGCTTGCTTTTATAAACAGTCTTTTTTAGGGGTTGCGTAAGAGTTCATTCAGATACAAATCTCAACCTCTACCCACACCATTCCCACATCTCTCCTTGAAGATGCCTACTCCTAGATTTGAGGAGCTTGTTTTAGCACTTGTTTCCTCAAACTGTCCTTTGGCAACTAGAAATAAGTTGGACAAAGGTTGTCTTATGTGGCTGGGCAATGCAGAAATTTTGTGCTCACCTTTCATTTCTTGAATCTCACAAACAAAACTTGTCAGTTTTGTTAATATCATCACATAAATGGGAGTAAGCATGTGGCTCATTTCTGACTATTTTTTGGAGCCAAGACATGGTAATATTTGATCATTTTGAAGATGTCTTACCCTTAAACCAATCTTAAGAGATGCAGTACTATCTTCCTTCAGAAGACTTTCAAAGTTTTCTTGCTAGGCTGTTTTCAGAATGCTAACTCATGGTGATCAGTTACTCGGTTCAATTTGTCTTTGATATACAAATGAATAAGAACATGGGATACTAAGCTCCAGTTTTGCATTTCAGAGCTCATTCTTGTTTTTAGATAAAGATAGATCTATGAGAAATAGTCTGTTAAGGTGTTGTGTTTGTGATTAAGCAGGGAATGTTGATTAAGGTTAAATCATAGTATTGTTCCTTTTCTACCAGTGAACATCTTTGTTCACAAGTGGTTAACATTTTGTAGAGGAAAGCAGAGAAATGTCTTTTTAGTTCTGTTTTTCTGTCTCTGTGAAAGCATCTGCTAACTCTTTGAAACATCAGTATTTGCTAATATCTTTTGAGTTTTTCCAGAGTACTCAGGTATTTTGGCCCATTTTATGTATGTAGTAAGTCATTTATTCTGTATGAGTTGGGCACAATTATTTAGTCTTATCCTCTCCCATCTTTCTTAGGTACAAAAAAGTAAAGAAATGGGCAAACTAGTTATACTACAGCATGTCTTCTACTCCTTTAGGAAAGTACATTTCTACATGTCATTTTCTAATGCTGAATTGAAAAGGCAGATGGTGCCCCACTTTGGTGTCAGGAAATTCAGCCTATACATCTGGGGACTGAAATTCAGTATTATAACTGACACATTAATCTGCATTTAAGCCCAGACCCTTACTCTGCCTCAGGAGACTAATGAAAGGGGAAAACTTTCTGTGTCTATACTAGTCTGGGTGGTAGCATGTCATTCACTCTTTTAGGAAGTTTTGTGCCCAGTCTAGACAAGACTAGGATCTGAAAGAGGAGATAGCAGGGTCGGTCAGGAGAGAGCTTTTAGAAATCTGAACTCTTAAAAACTTGCAATTTTTCTAGAGTTGAAAAATTGGCCAAATGTGGATGCAGTTTCAGAGGAACAGCAAAAGGCAGTTTTGTGACACACGGTTTCAGCTCCCTGCCAGATTCAGAGCTCCTGCTCCAAAACCCTCTTTTGCTACAGCAAAAAGGGTTTCTTGTTTCAAAAAAGGGTTTCTATGAATTTTTGAGGAGGGAAAAGCAAAAAATTTCTTTTCAATTGGCTCAGACACTTCCAAATTATTCTCTCTGAGCTCATCACTGACATGTAAAATTTCCACCTGAATGGTTAACATCTGATAGTATCATAAATAGCTGTAAACAAAGTCTTAAAATTTAAAGCATCAGAATACTGTATCAAAAAGCTATGCTGACATCCCAGACTACTTTCTCTCTTGATTACACAGATAATTTCGAAGTATGTAATAGATCTTTTCACACAAAGTATAGGTAAAACTGAAGGTATATCTAAATGTTGTAAATTAATTATGTAATTATGTGTTCAATAATTGTATTCCACAGTTCCCTGTTTGGAACAAGAACTATTTTGAGCAAATGTTCTCAAATTCTCTGCTTACATTTGACATGTGAAAGCAGGAGCTCCCCTTTTAACAGTAAAACTAACCTAAAACATAATTCATAATCAAAAGTCTTGAGTCCAGCCTTTCGGTGCCATGGCTGGTTTTGGTAAATTATCTGGGAGAAGAGGGAAAAAGAGGTATAGATCTTTGATCAACTTATAAAACTTTAAATGTTAAAAACTTCCAGTAACAGGGTGAAGCACTTATCTCTACCAAGACCCTAAGGAATTTTTAAGTATATCTTTTGCTTTGCCTAATGGTATCAAGGGCTTTAATTCCCCACCCCCCCCCCCCCCCCCCCCCCCCCCGAGAAAATTTATAAAGCATTGGGGTAGATGGTGCTGTTCTCCAGCTGTCTATCTTGAGGAGTTTCCTCACTGGACTAAACACAATATAATTTCTCTGTAATGTTACAGTGGAATCTTGGAAAAACATAATGTTCCTCCTGTTATGTGCAATAGATTCTTCTTTAATTGCAGCAGCTAAAAAAAGCTTCTGTCTTTATGGCTGTGGAACCAAAGTGACGGAGTTTATGGTCTCTCACTGTCAGCAGGTTTATGGAAAATTTATAGTATATGTTCTAAGTTCTGAGTTTACCATTTTTTATTGGAATATTTACTAAAACTAGTGTTGAAAAAATTCCACTACAGGATTAGGAGTTTTACTATCTTTAAATATTCCTATAATTTGAATAGTCTTTGTATAGTGTTTTTACGTTCATCTCTTTTTTCCCTCAAATTGCTATTTTATCTTGTCCAGAATCAAGAATCTGTTTCTGTTCAGGCTGTTTCTTCCTCCTTCTCTTCTCTGTCTCTTCCCCCCCGTACCACCCCCCCACCCCCTCCCCACTATAATCCCTATAAACTGAATTTATTTTGTTACTATTCCCTGATCAGGACTTTTAGTTACTAGAATATGGCTCATGGCACTGGAAATCCCCAAACCTCCTTTTGGTTATTTAGATAAATAAGAGTAATATTTTCTATGATTTTTGTTATTTATCCTTTTCCTCCTTTTTCTGTTTCTGAATCTCTTTTGGTGATGCTACATTATTGAAAATCACTGGAAGGTGACTAATTACTTTTTTTTTTTTTAAAAAAAAGAAATCTATGTTCTGTGTTCCAGTTATGGAGTGAAAATATGTTCATGTTGTCTGTTATGGTAAGAATCCTGAATTTGATTCAGTACCTTTCTGTTTGTAGCTGGTAAGGGTATTGGACTGATGGTCCAGTTGAGCCAGACTGCACTATATATGACTCTGCTAGCTTAATCTGATCACTCTAGTTGTTTATTAACCAAAAAAAAAAGAAAAAGAAAAACTAGAAGCAAACTGTTCATCAATGAATTGAACTGAGCAGAATTTGCCTTTAGAAACATATCTAAGTATTCTTCAGCTGTAAACAATGTTAATTTAACCACAGAAATGTAATTTAATTTGAATGTTACTACATTTGATATTTTATTAGTGTAATTTAGAGTAAATTCCTCACCCTGGAAAATCTGAGTTGAGTACTGGAACTCAGGCATATCTAGAAAAGGAAAATAGAGAGGTTGACATTTTAAGAAAGGGAACATAGTATTTAATCAGTGACTTTCATTCTTTTAATCAATTCCTTTCTCATTTCCATGAGAACGATAGTGTCTGAATCCTCATCATTTCAGAAACTCATCTCTTGACTCAATCTCACTAAAAATCACTGTGTATGAAGAAGCAGTTTCTGCTTTGACCTTCCTTATCAACATATCTGTATTGCTCCTCAGTCACAGTGAACTGTCCTCTCCTGTTTCTTCAGTATTCATTAATTGTTAGTCTCTTTCCTTCCTGTTTCTTCCCTATTTTGACATATGCATACATACTGTATATGCATAAATCTGGATGGATCAAAGCCAGCATTAATTTTACTTATATATTCCCAAACTTCAGAAATATAGCAAAAAAAAAATCTATACCTGATATAAATTCAGCAAATCTCCAGATTTTGTAGAACTAGTTTCCCTCTACTTTTTAGGGGTGTCTGAGGAAGATTGGGATAGATGACTTTCTCTGTGGTATGTGCTTGATAACTCCAAAACAATATCAGACGTTTGTTAAGGTGAGAGAAATACAAAGGGCAGCTGGATTTCAGTTGAATACACATTAGCGGAGAAATTACCAAATCTGAAAGGTTAATGTCCTATAGGCAATATATTTTCTGAACACTTCTGTCTAGCACTGGAAATGAAGATGCTGCAGTCAACCCATGTTTTTATTTACTCTCTGTCCTTACTACATGTGATTTGTTTAAAAATGCAGTGAATGAGGCAAGCCCTTCTGTATGAGACCTGCATATTTTTAAAGGCATACATGAAGTGAGATTTAGCAAAATCAAATTTTTGCATAGACGTCATGTCCGCTGTTATAAGCTACCAAATATTATTGCTATATCCTGTACACATTTCAATTTGGTGCTCTTAACATGTGATTTCTAGCATCTAATAGATCAGAGTGATTAAACAGTGATGGAATAAGTCCTGGCTTTTAAGCACAAAGAGCGGGTTTTAGAAACTTAGGTCTCATTTTCCTGGAGGATGAACCCACAAGCAGACACATCTAATGCCATCTCTAAAGCAGGGTGAATTAACAGCATCTGTTAATTTGGAGCAAGCAGGATAGTCATCACCATGCAGGACAAGAAAAATAACTCCTCTGATGATCTGTTGCATGTCACAGCTTTTTTGTATCTAAAAATCAAAAATTCATTTTATGCAGTATATACAAATCAAAAATCCGCCTTTTTCCTGGGATTGGGTTTAACTGACCCCCCCACCTCACCCTTGCCGTGTCTTGCTCTCTTGCTCTTCTTCCACAGAAAAAGTGAGCCAAACTTCACAGGATGTGATCACAAGGATTCCCAGCCAGCCTCTAAGGCCTTATTGGTGGCACTCACATTTTTCTCTTCCAAGATGTGTACCAGGCTGTGTGCTGCAGGGATACTGCAGCTATCTATTGCTGAGCCCTTTTAGGGGGCAGGACTGTAACTTTCCACACTGACTTGTGGAGAGCTGCTCATAGGGTCCCTAGTTTAAATGGTACAGAGCAGAAGTGATGGTGCTTTTACTTAACGCTACAGTGTGCTTTAATGCTGTTTGCATATGGTGGAAATTTCAAGTATTTGTCTCCCCGAAAACATGCAACCCTCCCAAAATAATTAATGAGGTTTTTAAAAACTGCATGTAAGGAGAACTGAGGTTGCGCAGGGCGAACTCAGAAGTCAACTCTCTGTGTGCACACTTGTATCCTCGTCTTCTACGTAGCTATTATTCATGTCATTATAGTAATTCTAAAATAGTGTAGACATTGGATAATGCTTTAAATAAAAATTTAAAGTCCATTTTGTAGCACACTATAGAAGTGAGTACTTCTTGTGGCAGGCAGATTCACATTAACTCTCAGATTATGCAGTTTAATACGAGATAATGCTTTTCCTATGTATTACCGAAGCACGAAGCGAAATCTATAAGAGTGACTGACCTTAAACTCATAACTGCCATTCATTTCAGTCTGTGTAACCCAGCAGACTGGCTGCTGAGCGCTGTGCTTGCTTGCTGTTTTGTGAGTCTCTGCAGATGCATGTTCGCCCACTCTATGCAAACAGGCACACACAGTCTTTTTTTTCTCTCGCACTGTCTGGCATATTCTCAGAATAACTCTTCGAAGACTTTCTGAACCGCTGGGTATGATTGTCTGATTATTATTTTTTTTTTTTTTTTAACTGGGAACATGTTTAGTCCAGTGTTATTTAAACAAGCTTATCTCTTTGATCAAAGTCTACAATCTGAAATTTGAACAGGGTAGGGAGGGCGGCTGGGAGGGTGAAGAAATCTATCAAGTACATATCGATGTGTGTGCTGCCGTCTGAGCTGTGTGCCTACGGAGGTACAAATGTGTATTGCTTCAGAATAATCTTGCAAATGTAATTAACTTTGACTATTTTGGTAGAAGTTTTCAGAACATAGTATTATTACTGAAATAAAACCGTTTTTAGTAAACTTTTCTTAAGCTATTAATGACCTGTGTATTCAGTTTTTTGGTTTCTTGGGTTTTTGGAAGGTTGAGCCAAGTAACTGTGGAGTTGTTTAAGTATAGCGTAGACTTTGCTAGTATTCAAAGCATCCTGACTGGAGCCCATATATTAATGCATTTAGGGTTGGCATTAACTTATTTCACTGACTGAACCACAGACCACAGCAATAAAGCTAGGGAGCTTGAAACAGTTTCTGGAGGTTTTCATTTAGCTGGTTCAGGAGAACTGGTTTGTGCAAAGTTAAAATTACATGGAATGAGATTGCAAGATGAAGCATACATGCCACACCTTTTCATTATCTTCTCACTCTTCCCCCTTCTTTTTTTTTTTTCCTCTAAATATAACTTTGAGAGGCATTTCAGTTTATTTTAAAGTCTATCCCATTTGATTATTTTAGATTACCCGATTTTCTGGCTGATTTGAAAACTCAAGTCTGCTGAGCTTTTGTTGACAGGATTAGGAAAAAAAATTTCCTGTATTTAATTCACATTTCATGCAACCAAATAATTTTTTCCTAACTTTTAGGATCTTCCTGTGGCAAAGTCTGAATGATGCTTTATTTCATCATTCTACAGCCTAAAAAGCAGCAGACGGAAATTTCTAGGCTAACCTAAAGCTTTTCCTCGCTCTTTAACGTTACTTTTACACTCTAGTAAGTTCAAGTTGCAATTACTGATGAGAGCATACATAGTGACGAAACCTTTTCTTCTACATGGGTATCATACATGCTTTAATTTTGTTAGCTCGTTTTGTTGACTGAGGCTCGTCACACACACACACGCACACGCACACACACAGATGCCCGCGCTTGCACACACACGTTCTGCTTTGCCCTATCTCAGTTACAGCGTAGTCCTACCCAGGGTCATTCCAATGTACACATTACATATTTCTAGCAAACATGAAAATGAATCAAACAGGAGGAGAGATAAGCACAGATAGATTGGAGCCTGCTGAGGAAATAAAAGGCAGTAATCTGCCTGACCACGGGACGACTCTTCCTGGTTGGATTTAAGCGTTCTGTCCCGTTAGTCACTGTGGAGCGCTGGTTACCCTGAAGTGAAAAATTGAACGGCTAGTAAGAATGAAGTAACATTTAGTGGGACAATTGTTTGGTGTAACTCCAAAACTAATTGTTTCTGAAGTGATGTTTAAACCAACGTCGGCACACGGCAAGAGTTCCTGGCTCGCAGCCAGCACCTTGTAATGCATATTAGCGCAGATGAGGAGTTCCTAAAAGTTAGAGAGAGGGAGAGGGAGGGAGGGGGAGAGAGAGAGAGAGAGAATGTGCGTTTTCACTGCTCACTCTGCATTTGTTTGTATCCTCCTCCTTGCCGAGATTACAGGAATACCTGGGTAGTGCTGCTCTATTATGATTTCTGCTGAGCCTCAGAATAGGTTCTGGTATTTTTTTTAGGTGGACTGCCAGCTGCCGATCTCACTGTTGACAGTAAAAGCAGATATGTTCCTTGCTCACTGCCACTAGCACTGACCATGACCCTTCACACCAAAACCTCAGGAGTTACCCTGCTGCACCAGATTCAAGGCTCTGAACTGGAGACACTGAGCAGACCTCAGCTGAAGATTCCCCTGGAAAGATCGCTCAGCGACATGTACGTGGAGAGCAACAAGACAGGAGTTTTTAACTACCCGGAAGGGGCCACTTACGATTTCGGAACTACGGCTCCAGTGTACAGCTCTACTACTCTCAGCTATGCCCCTACTTCTGAATCTTTTGGGTCCAGCAGTCTGGCAGGATTTCACTCGCTGAACAATGTCCCACCAAGCCCAGTGGTGTTCTTGCAAACGGCGCCCCAGCTCTCACCCTTCATCCATCATCACAGCCAACAGGTACCCTACTACCTTGAGAACGAACAAGGCAGCTTTGGGATGAGGGAAGCTGCTCCTCCAGCCTTCTACAGGTAAATGCTACAGCTAATTTTTCTTTCTTCTTTAAGCAGATGAACCGAAAAAATTAGAATGTGAAAATCTATATGCCCTAATATTTTCTTTTTGTGTAAAGGACCATGTGATTTGATTGAATCATCCACGATATCTAGACCATAAAAAAATACTGTAGAATAAGACAAAACTGTAATTCACAGCTCACCATGACTGTAAGCTGAAATTTTGAAAACTGTGCATAAATGAGAAACAAATTGTATAATGAGTATAAATGTTTCCTGGGAAAACATGAAATCATAATTGATTAAAGAATGGTGAATGACCTCCCTGTTATAATATATTAGAATTACTCTCTGAAGTATACTAAAAAGACTTCCACCATCACACATTTCTGGGTGTGAGTGGTTGGTTGCTCAGGTCTTAGCTGGCAGTAAGAGTATTTTTCTCCTCTGGCTTCCTTTATGGTGTGAGAAGTGGCTTATATAGGAAGTAGCTCCGAAGCACAATATCCTTCCTAATCAAACTGTTAAGACTTAACTCTGTGACAGTATTTCAGTCAGTAACCTCCACAATCTGTCCTGAGAGCCGTGTACATATTAACCTGCATTTCACTGGAGGGTGATACATACTAACCATAAATCTGGCATGCTGCATTTCAAAAGATAATATTCTACAGGGTTTTGTATTTTTATTCCTCAATAGAAGGGTGGGTAGTTTGGGTTTTTTTGGTTTGGTTTGTTTTTTTTTTTGCCTGGAATAGAAGGGTAAAAGTATCTTTGAAGGGGGGAAATAATTTTTCTTGGTTCAAATATTTATTGTTGTGAAAAAGTTTGTGTAATTCCTGAAGTAAGGGGTAGAAATTAATAGAACTGTAGCCTTCAAGAAAATACAGTCATACACACCAATATCCACACTGTTAATGTTTGTTCAGTGTTAATGCATAGTTTTGCATCAGTTTATTTTACTGGGCCACAGTGAATCTAAGTGAAGTTAAATGTGTTTTTTGTTTTGTTTTGTTTTTTTTCCTAAAATCTCTCTGTATCTGTTCATTTGGGAGATACAGGTGAGTTTGCTAGAAATGGAATGAATCTGAAAAAATAAAAGCAAGTTATTCTTTCCCTGTCGAGGGCTAGACTCTGCCAGACTTATTTGCATAGTATAACAGCAGCCTATGTTCCTAAAGACACTATAATTCAGCCTGAGTAAGAAGCTGGTAGCAGAATCTGGTCCAGAAAAACAGATGATATGATTGCACTTTTCGCAAATGATTAATCAGTTGTGGGGAGCAGATGGAATAAAGATTCGTGAAATGATAGATAACGGTTACGTCAGACTGTCCAATACAGTGCTCTGTTAACTGAATTGGTTCAAACAAAATCCGTTCTAGTGTGACCAAATTCAGTGCCTCTAGGAAGAGTGAATACATGTCAGCACATGTCAGAGCATAAAGATCTTAACTGATTACCAGTGACTTGAGAGTGAAACTGCAGTTTGTGCTAGATTGAAGATTTATTTTTTTTTTAACACTAATTTCCATATCATATGTAAACAGTGGAGTAGTGAGTTTGTGAAGTTGAAATATACAGGCAGAAAGTTTACTATTGTGAGCGTATTTTACTTCAGGAGGAATCAAAACCAAAAATCACCTGGAAATAGAAGTTGAACTATGGAAACAATGTCCTTTTATTTTTAAACAATGAATTGTGGTCAGACACTTCAAAATAAAATTAACTTATTTTTTTAGTAAGTTAATACTGGAGCAAACATGTAAGGTCAGTTGTGGATTCCCCATTTCCTAACATTTCTGATCAAGGATGAGTGTCTCCCTTGGAGATGTGTTTTAGCTGTATGCAACTGATGGGGCTTAATGCAGCAGTAATTAGGTGAATTTATGATCTTGGATATGCAGGTGGTTTATCTGCATACAGTGTTACACAAGTAATTTAATGGCCCCTTCCAGCCATAATTCTGTAAAGTGTATCTTATGTGGTAATAAGAAATGTGTATCAAAGTGCTTGCTGTGATTATCTTTTATTAACAGGCATAGTACTGTTGGAATTAAATTGATAAAAGCATGCTTTTCTTTCTTTTCATTTTTGCAGGACTGTATTTACAAAATTATCATCCTCACAACATTAAATATTAGGTCTTTATTCTTGTGTTTTGGCACAAATCCAATCACCAATAGTCTGTGAAAATAATTTGAATAGATGTTCAATGTCTGGGAAATAATTAAATATCTAATCATGGAGTTTAAGAACAAGTTCTTTAAAAAATATTTTAATGCATGACTTTCCAATTTGCTGATCTCATTGTTTTCAACTGGATTGTGGGAGAAAAGAGAGCATGAGGCAGTGTAATCTGGCAAGGAATAAATTGATACTGGAGATTGGAAGATGTCTAACTACCAAAATGGGGAGTTTCTGGAACAATCTACCAGTAGGAGTGATAAGGGCAAAAATTCTTAAACCAAAAGCCCTAACGACATTTAACATAGTTCATGATCAGTTTATGATATGGATGCCTGCTTCTATAATAAGTAATGCAACTTAAGACCCAGAAAGCCTCCTCTGTAGCTCTTATTTACATTTCTGTGTAACAGAATTGTGCTGTTTCGCTTGTAAGACTGAAATATTGCGTCATCCTATTATACTATGGATTTGTGATGCAAATAATGCATTTTGTGACATGAGTGGCTAAGACAATAAATAATCATTAGAGGTTGGAGCTGAAATAACAGTCTGTTAACACTTGGGTAAATGTTAAAAATCTTCAGTCACAAAACTCAAAACTTACTGTATGTGATAAGGAAAGTATTTAATGTCATTTGATTTTGTGAATAGGTATTCAAAGTCTTGCTGACTATAGCCACATGTGTAGCCACATGTGTATTAATTCTGAAGTTATATTTTATTTCTTTCAAATTGTTTCCTTTTTTGAAAGAATTTGTCTCCTGTTGCAAGATAACAACAGAATTCTATATCTAGCTGAAGAACATAATATATAGAGAAAAGAATGATTTTGTAAAGTATACAAAAATATACCAATCTCCTCCTTTCTGGAGTTTCTAAATCATGGGACACAGAATTTGAGAAAAGATAAGGGACTTAATTCAAATTGTGCTGTTTCTAACTTAGCCCCTTTTATGTCTGACCTTGTGGCTGTTTTTATAGGGAGTCACACTAAAATACCTTTCCCTTATCTTACAGTGTTAATATCTTCTAGTAAGAGTGAGAAGGCATAGCATTAGTTATATTTTTAGTTATCTTCAGAAGTAACGTATGTTTTATTTTCTCGATCACTTTTATAGTAGGTTCTTTTATTAAATGTTGACTAGTCGTTTATTATTACAAGAAATCCTGTACTCATGGATATTAGAGTAAATTAATTGAAAGATTTATTTTATTCTTAACTATTACATTTGAGTTCTGGCCATTTCTGGTTATTTCCTTGAGCCTTTTGCCAGGTTTCTGTTCATTCATGGAAAAACCATGAAGCCTTTCCGTAACGAATTTACCTCAGTAAATTCCTAAAAGCGACAGCAAAGATGAATCCTTTCTGTTCTGCCTGTGTGTGATGTTCCAGTGTCACCTCACTGAGTTTGCACTTCTCAGATGTGAAGTAAAATCGTGCCTGTAGTTCAGGCTCTCTGTAGCCTGAGCTTAGTGCTGCTTCCAAATTTGGCCAGGATCCATGTAAAAACGGATTGCATCTACCAGCTACCTGATGATGGAACTGTCCGTCAGTCTGCAGTGAGTGACAGAGGCAGGGCAAATCAATGTTTAAACAGAAATATCTCATGAAAAATCATTCCTCACTCCCTCATATTTAGTGATTAGTTTGTGAGTATCTTCTGGTACCTCAGGCTCTGGGTTTAGCTTTAGTTCCAATTATCATAGTGAAATTGACACTGAAACATTTTAGACATGCTATTCAGATCAATATGATCACAGCTTTAATTTTTAATGCTTGCTAAAATTGAGAAAAATTACAAATGTAGATCTATTCCTCTTCTGCCGTAATTCATAAATCCATCAGTCAGAAAACCAGTTACTTAAACTAATACATATATTTTTAAAACTGATTCATTATGAGTTTTTCTAGCTGTTCATGTTAAGTTCTCAAAAAAGAGGATTTTTCCAGATTTTAAAACTAAAAGAACATTACAATGAATGCAAAAATCAAAGATGTTTTTTCTTTTTTTTTTTTTTATGTAGGATGAGATACTCCATAACATGGAATACTATGTGATGCAGTGTTTTGTTTGGGTTTTTTGTTTTGTTCTGTTTTGTTTATTTTTCTCTAAAGCATCAATCTGTTCTGAGGTCCTCTCTTGAACAGTTTGAGTGTTCAGGCAATTTCTTGAATGTTTAGAGTGTTCCTGTTTTCAGAGCTTTTACTGGTATCTGACAATTTTACAGTAATAGATGACTGTCATGAAAGAGACAAGAAAACAGGGAGTTATCCTATCTCATGGAAATGTTGTAAAGATAAACTTCTTAAATGTTCTGAGATACTCGCATATTACAATTATGAGTGACTCGTACAAACCATATTTGCCGTTTCTGCAGCTCTTCTTAGAGAATGTGCTGATGTGAATGCTGCTGCAAGTGTGCTTGCACCAAAAATTCACTAACCCATATTGTGAGAAGCACATGTTCTGTGCCTCCTTGTGCCTCTGAATAAGGCCAGGCAGTGGTGGAAAGGGGGAAAGGAGATGTTATGCTTCTTCATTATCGTCCTTAGTGCCAAGGCAGGGAGACAGATCTCACCTGCTCTCTCTGAGCTTCCTTTTCGAAGTTTTTTTTCTTATTGAAGGAAACTTTCTTCACTTCTTTAACAGATGTATTTTCTGCATAAACCACAGACCCAGGAAGTGCTCCATATAGCAAGTCATTTCTATGTGGATTTAAAACTTGTCACTAAAACCACGGTTGTTCAGGCAGACTATGTTGATGGTGTTCATCTGATTAAATATTGACAGCTATGTCTTTATTTAGTTTTCCACTCCTTAGGCACCTGGTGCCATTTGAGAGGCTGTGAGGTCAGATGGGTCTAGCAGATATGACACAGGACCTACTGTGTAGCTATACCTTTTTGGAGTAGGAGATGGGTGTCGGTGAGGGTCATCACCTAGAACACCTCAAATGTCATGTGGCATGGACAACAGCATCAAATCTTCACATGGACTCTCTGTGGAAACACAGAGAGAAAGTGGCACTGTGTACACCCACACTGCCTCTTTCTAAGGTACCTGATTAAAATAGACCAGGTGCATTAAGCTCTAAAATGGCAAGTTTCTGTTTCTATACTATTAAAGACAGCTAAAGGGACTCACTCTGATACAGATATCTAGTGGATGAAGATGGAATCCCAGTGATGTCCAAAGTCACATGAAATTATTCCTACCCATACATCTGTTTCTAAAGTGTCAAAGTGGTCACCATCTGTAATCTCCCTTCTGATACACTGCAATATGTCCCTTGAGAGGAAGATGAGGAATTGGCTCTGTGTCACTGGCCTAGATCACTCTTGCTCTGAGGCTACTGAAACAACAGACTGCCGGCCATATCTGCTCTGATAGGGAAAGCATTAGTTGCTGGCACCAGTTCTTTCAGCAATTGCAAAGTGAACATCAAATGCCAGCATTTTTTATTAAACCAACAAGATAGGCTGACCAGAGCTAAGGCATAGCTCCAAACAAAAGGAGAGGAGAAGAGTTCTGCAACTGAAGTGTATCCACTTTGTCTAACAAATTGAGATTTTGATGATTTTGGTAATTTGATATTTTTGACAGTGAAACACTGAAACTAATCATGAGCTCTCTGGTCTGTCTGCAGGGAGTTTTCTGTTACCTGTTCAGGCATCGGAACTCTAAGCTGAGTTCTGGAGAACTCTAATCTGAGTGGAGATGCTGTCTTTCAACATTCTCATTTGAAGTGTTACTTTCATTGCATTCGTTACAGGTGCTGTTTGTAAAATTTACTGTACAGAGAAGTCACATCTGAGGTTGTATACTATCCCTATGTATTTGAGTGGCCTTTCCAGTGAACTGCAAAAGCTCATTAAGAACCCTGATCAATGTGACACTGGGCAAGGCAAGGCATTTCTGCTTTTCTGCCAAATTCAGATTCCAATTGCTGGGAGGGTTCTTACATAATCTGACTCAAGATATTTCTTCTTCTGATGCAAGACTATGAACATGTGAGGTACTGCTTGCCAGATTTAACCTACCACATACTTACAGTGATACTTGTTAGAGACAAGAAAATCATAAATCTGCAAGATAAGTCTTCTTCCTTGATGAGATATTGATAATGATATTGGATTCAGGAGTGATCTAGGCATTTTATTTTAACCTTTTACTAGAAAAAGGAAACATGGTCCTCAGAAAACATGGAGCTTAAATATGACTGTTGTAAACATAAATCCTATTTGATAGGTGTACGTAACAATTGCAGTGGTCTTTCGACCATTGCAGTGACAGTCTTAACTAATGGCACAACAGCCAGCATCTATATAAATAAGAAAAGCTGCCTCCCTTTTCCTCGTTGCATGAACACTAGTAGTAAAACTGAGAAATAGCAGTAAAGGTTGAAAGTCAGAAGTGACTAGGACGACTTCTTGAACAAGTAGTTGGTGAATAACCATGAACAGCCGTGCAGGTAACTACTTCATGCCCAGTGGTGGAATTTCAGTCTACAACGACTGTTTGAGAGTGCAGTCCCTCTGGAATCAGACAACGGGGATGGAATATGCTGCATTCTGTTTCCACGTGCTGCTGTCTCTCAACGCTGCCAGCTGCCAAAACCTACTTCCCCAGGGCCCAGGCAGCAGCATCTGCATAGAGCAACAGTTGAATGCTACAGGGGAGACCCTTCCTTTCCCTTTGAGGATGACACAACAGTGAGCATCTAGGCAGCACTGGGCTGCATTTAATACTCGTGCATTTCACTTCCTGTTCATAAGCTATGCGAGTAAGCAGTGAATTTTTCCATCTTGATGACAATATCCAAATAAGGAAACTGCTTTTAACTGGTTTTCTAGGGAAAAATCTGTATTTCTGCTTTGAAGATTTTCACAATGTCTAATCAATCTGTGGTGCAAATGTCCAATTCAATTGCTACTTCCAGTCTTCTCTCTCTTATTTTACTACTTTTCGTCATGCAGAGACACTGCTTTGATCACTGCAGCCTACTTCAATACTTATTTGTACTGCTAAGACGTGACTGTGGAAAACAGATTTCTAAGATGCTACAAAGTGAGTGTCGAAGGCAGGAAGAAAGGGGAAGAGAAACTTACTGCAATACAGGAGAAGTCTTAGCTTATGCTAATTAAAAAATGTGAAGATACCGTGCAGAAAGCAGCAGCTGCAGAAGAAGATGCCGCATAATATTTAGGCCCCAAATCTTAAATCAGAAGACTGGGAAACTCACACTATGTTTACAAGCTAGCCTCCACTGTGGTTTTTACATATAGCCCTATTAAAATTGGAATAAATAATACCTACTTCTTTCTTTCAATTTCTCTTTTATTTTTTTCTTTTTTACTTTAAATGTGATTCAAGTTTGTGAGACTAGATCTATTCATTCATAAATTCATGAAAAATATTCCAGTTTTCAGAAACTTACTTTTTTTCCCCTCTTCAAGTTATCTGTAAATAGATAGAAACTTAGAAGGTGCTCACTCTAAAAGTTGTCATTTAATTTTACTATTGAAGACAAGTACTAGAAAATATGATCTTTGGCAAAAATAAGATGTCACATAATACCTTTTCATCTGTGTTTTCAGTTTATAAAGCTAGTAAGGATTCTTAAAACATTTGTTTTGCTGAGCTATCTTGATCAAGCAGTATTTAGTTATCATTCAGTAACTTGCATCAGCTGGTGTCTAAAGAAAATTAATTCAAATAAGTGTTCTTTGCTTTCGATATTAGTTACAACTTGAACTTGACTGTCAGATCCCTGTTTCAAATAACATTTCACAGAATCCTTGTATCTGGGAAACTGTGGCGGTGGCGAAGAATAGTATGGCTGAGAGCTTGTGCCAAATCTAGATATCTTTGGGGGACTAATATGTCAAAGAACAGCTTTGTCTGTTTTGTTTCCATCCTGCAGTAAAATTATACTCCTCCTTCAGCCAAACTGATAAACACAAGCTAGGACAAATGTGTATGTTGCCAATATATGAGCCACTGTAGCACATCTGTTACCTTGCAATAGTTTTGCATGGTTTGAATTATCTAGAACATATGGATTGAAAAGTATTTATAGCTTTGTCTTGCTGTGATATGAGAAATATAATCTTAATTTTCATCTACACAGGTATCAATAAGAAATAAAGCACGCAAATCCTCAAAATGGTGGTTCAGCAGAATGTTAAAACTCTGAGAGCGTTCTAATTAGGTTCATGGAGGAAAGTGGTGGAATAGAAACCCATACAAAATAACATAACTGAAAGGTTTAATGGCAACAATATAATAATTAGCACAATCGTAAGAGGCATGTATTAAGAATATATGCTAGGCATATTGCAGCTTAAGAAGTCAAACGTTGCTAAAACAGGTTGCACATCAGTAAGTTAAGCTACTATTACTATTTCTTCTTGATCCAAGCAATAAAAAAAACCAAAGTGGAATTAAATCTGATTCTGCAGAGAAATTTTTAAACACCCTGGAGAAAAACTCCACTTTATTTACAGATAGTTCCAGTAACACTGCCTATTATTAAGTCTGCCTTGATTCTTCTCTTTTTTTGGTTACTTATTTTGTCCAGCTTTGGCTCATATTTTCAGAGTTAGAAGATTGTCTCAGGTAATTTTTGGTTTTTAAACATTTTGACAAAAAAGGGTTCAACTTTCTAAATACCATGAAAAGAAAATTTTTCTTTACTTATACAAAAAAACACCCCACTTTTTCATTGGACAGCCTAGACACCTTTGTACTTATAGCTCTGATATTTAGAAGTGTGGACATGCTGTCAAATTTGGTTTCTTTTTTTTTTTTAATTTTTCCCCAGAAAACCTACTCAAATTTAAGCTACAAACTCTTGAAGCATCTTACTATTCACAGTGGGAATTTGTTTGCATTTGATAGCTAAATTATATGACATTTCATGTCTCATGCATGCTCTATCCTCTCCCAGTGATTATATATTGACTTGATTGCAAAATCATCCTTCTCTGACAAAACCTGTAAGGTTGCTTCATCACACACCTGCATGGCTTTTGAACAGGACTTTCACTGCAATTATTACTGTGGGCTGAGGCAAGTTACTGAGAGATGAGAATCATGGAGTAATTTAAGTTTGAAGGGGCCTCTGGAGATAATCTGGTCAACATCATGCTCAAAGCAGGGCTAATTTCAAAGTTAGTTCGGGTTGCTCAGGCTCTTATCCAGTTGAGTTTTGTAGATATTGAGGAATGGAGACTTCATGTTCACGCAGGATAATATGTTACAGTGTTGAACCACTCGTGAAAAATTTCTTCCTAAGGTATAATCACAATATTCTTTGCCCAAAGTTGTGTCAGATGTCTCTCATCCTTTCACTGTGTGCCTCCAAGAAGAGTCTGGCTCTGCCTCCTTTAAAGTCTCTCATTGTATAGTTGAAGATGGCAATAAAATCCTGCCTTAGCCTTCTACTCTGAAGATTAAAAAAATTCAGTTCTCTCAGCATCTCCTCATATGTCATTTGTTCCAGCCCCCTCCTCATCTTGGTGGCAGTCCACTGGACTTGCTCCAGTTTGTCAGAGACTGTTTTCAGCTTAGAAGCGCCGAATTGGAAGCAGTTTTGCAAGTGCCAAGGAGAGGGGAACAAGCTCTCCTCTCAGTCTCCTGTCTATGTTTTTGTTAGTACAGCCCAGAATGTATTTGGCTTTCCTTGCTGCCAGGGCACACTCCTGACTCCAACTTGTCCATTGGGATCTGCAGGTCATTCTCTGCAGAGCTGCTTTCCAGCCTCTTCTGTGTTTCTGCAGGGGGTTATTCCAGCTCCGACTCATGGCTCTGAATTTTCCAGCATTGAACTTCGTGAGATTCTTGGTTGTCTGTTTCTGCAGCCTGATGAAGTCCCTCTGATTGGCAGCTATGCTTTGCAGAATATCCACTGCTGTGCACCTCCCTCTCCTATGAGATTGGTATCATTCATTAACTTGCTAGAGGTGCAGTGTGTCCCTTCATCCAGTTGTTAATGAAATATTCACCTCAGTATAGATTGCATACGAATGCTACTAGTACCTGGCCAAAGTCGTACAGCTGATAAAAACCTTTTGAGACTAGCAGTCCAGAAATTTTCCACCCACCTTGTAGTTTGTCTGTGTAGCCCATATCTCACCAATTTGGCTGCTACACTGGGCGTGAGAAATATGGTCTGTCTTTGGCTTTTAGTGTCCTTCTGCTTCACCTGAGTTTGTTTTAAAGAGTTTGGCAAAAGTCAGAGCAGGAAAATGCAGTAAAAAAACTAAGCTTGCAGAATGGGAAGATGGAATGAGGAGTAAATAAAGGTAGTCTTGTTGAAAAACAGAATGGGGACAGTGAAGAAATCTGGTGGATCTGATAAGATAGAGCATCCTCTCTAATGAGCAGGCTCTTGTGAATGGACAGACAGAACATGGATGAAGAAAGCAGGGAGTGCTCTAGTAAGAGAAAGTAGATACTGTATAAGGACCTGGAATAGTTTGTGGTAGACCAGAAAAGTTAAGGTTGAAGGAGAAACTCTAGAAGAAGACTAAGCCAGAGATAATGAATGGAATTCCAAGGTATTCAAGGACTGAGACTTGGACAAGGGACAGGGGCTATAAAAAGGACTGAAGCAGAGCAAGTGCATGTTCCGGAGCATGGGGAAATGAAAAGGCTGATAGGGAGAAACAGAATCTGGAGCTTGGCCTATGTAGAACGATCTTTCTCCCAACAGATACGTGTTACTCTTTCATTTTTTTACTGTCTGTTACAGATTTGCTCAGAAGGTAATGGATTAGTCAGGCTGTCGGTTCCTTCAGCAGCATAAGTAGCAGCGGTTGGTGCTGTAGATACGAGCTTCCATCACTCCTGAAACACCAACTGCCACTCAGAGGACTCAATGAGATCCTGTTTTGGGTGTTGATTGTTTAATTTCTTTAAAGTCTTGGTACTTCTCATGTGCATAGAGAAAATACAATGAAGTTACATCAGTAAGACTGTAACATCAGCCTTCTCAAAGCTGAAACATGCCAGAACTAAATTTGTGTGCATATATCATTCTCTTTCTCTGCCTAATATCCTAACATGTGAAATGAAGATACTACTGCTTTACCAGACAGGACCTCTATGAATAAATATCCATTGATGTCTGAGAAGTGCCCAGCTATTATAATGAAGAGTGCTAGATTAGGCTTGAATAAGAAAGAAGACATGAGGCTACATGTGAGCGAGGGTGAAAACATCCAAAATGTTGAGTAGGACCTCAGTCAATGAGTATGATTTTGGGAACTAACAATGATATTACTAAACACAGCATCTGAAACAGAACAAAAATGGTTTACAGGCTTGATAAACACACATACCCGTCATTTCTCTCGGAAAAAATACAGCGTAAATATATTTCCACTTCAGTCCTTAAATGGAATTGTATGTTCAGCTACCTTGCATTTATTTATTTCATAGATAGATAAGGGTTGACTTCACAGAAGCAAGGAGTTAATGCACCAGTTTTTCATGTTCTCTAATTTGCTTCTGATGTGGACTCTGAGATATGATCCTCAGTTTGTTGTATTCCTTACTTAAGATGAAGGATTTTGCTGGTTACATTTCAGCAAAGCAGTGAAGATCTTACTCTTCAGAGGGAGAGATGCGTTTCAGTACAAAAATCAGTACATAAACAAATATCAAATGATGTCTGTACCTTTTTTTCCAAAGCATTTAAGAAAATTACCTAGGCCAAGACTGCCTTTTCAAGAAGATCTAAAACATTGCTGTATGGCTAGCACTAGCTTCTTTATTATTTATTAAATGGCAACATTATGTATTAATAGCTTCAAGCTGTTTTTGTGTATGACCCATTTTCTGACTCATACATGCGTTGTCTCCTATCTCCCTAATTGACTTTATTGTCAACAAATGTGAATCTGCCTGGAAACGGCAAGCAACCTGAAAGATGCATTGCCCAAGAGACTGGCCCTGCTCCTGTACTGTCCCTCCAGGTTGTTCCAGAAGTAAATCTGAGGAGAACAGAGCAAAATGAATTGTTTTGTTTGTTATTGGGGAGATACGGTAAGAAATAAGTGAGAACAGGTCTCCAACAGCTCCACTTCATGACTTTTGATGAAAGCCATGTTTAAGTTGCATAGCAGCCTAGAATGAATGTAGTCTAGAGGTGGTCTGTGTAGGGTAGACCTGATATCAGATTACTTGGGGAAAGTCTCCTTGTACCAGAGAAATTCCTCAGGTCTGTGTCTGCTGACTACTTGATCCTTTTCTGATGACATCAAGGGCCAAATTTTAAAAAATAAGGACAACATCTGTATGGCCAATTCTGGATCCCAGATTCACAATCAGAGTTTTCATTGTAACCTCATCTGAGTGTGAGAGAGATTGAAGACTGTTTTTTGTGAGAACTGAGACTCCTTGAAAAGTGTCATGTTAGACACACGTTAGTCCAACTAAAATATGCCAAATAGAAATAAAAAAAAAAGAAATATGGATTTAATTGAAAGGAAGTAAAGTATTTCAGTGCTTAATAAATCTGAAATCACTAGCTTTACTGTACACCTTAATCACCTCAGCGTAGTCAAGGCATGGAGGTTATGTGCACTGCATGCTGTAAATTATTATGTGGGAATCACTAGAGAAATGTTTAGAACAGGTATTTCTGCAACTGGGAAATGAATGGAGTGTGCTGTCCAGGTTTTTTGTCTGCGTTAGGCTCTACACTAAACCTGTCATGGGGAACAATTAATTGAAGAGGTACTTTTATTCCTTAGATTCCCGTTTTGGAACTATCAGCAGTCTCAAGGTCTTCTTTGCCTATTTAATCCTCGGATGTTCTGATGATGTAAGGTGCTCTGTTCCTACCATTAGACAAGTGCACAGCTGCTGTATAGCAGAAAAAAGTCTTGTACAAGACGATGTAGTAAAAAAATTAGTTTATACTTGCAATTAGAGGTTCTGAGGTAAGTTTGAAGTTCAGTACAGATTCACACAGAAGATCAGATATTAATCCTAATATTAAGTTAGCTGAAGTTTAATACTGAACTGAATTAGCACCCCACTAGAGAAGAGTAATTCCTCTTGAATATGATTTTGCAAAGATCTAATCTATAAGCCCATTTCAACTGTATTTTCTGACTAAGCAAATATGTAATGATACACACATACTGCATCCAGTATAACAGTTGCTTAAGCTCTTAGGACAAAACTTGAGCCAGTTTAACATCTTGTATGAGAATATGCCCTTTTGCTCTTTGCATCTGCTCGTATATATCGAAGGATTTAGCTGAATTCCATCTCACAAGTTCAGAAAAATCTCTCTTATCTCCCTAAACAAAGAAGAACCCAAACCATTTGTTAGAAGGTCCTCTGAATACGAATCAAATCTAAGCCAAAACCTGCTTGCAGGCACCTATTCATACATTATAAGTTCAAGTAAGAGTTGATGCCTTTTGTGCATCTGCAGAGCTGCATCATGTCAGGGGTGAGATGCTGTTTATCTCTCTCTGCCTATGTCTTTTTCTCATCTCCTGACTCACTAGCATGAGCAGCAGCAAGCCTTTTCATATGCACCATGATGCGGAGTTATGTGTACTTACCTTTTCAGAGCCTACTACTGTGTGTGTGCTGGCACTGTTGTTCAATTCCTGTGGGATGTGTGCTCCAGAGTGTGGTGCTGGAGAGAAGCTGAGCTCCTGGGTAGGAATGTAAAGAGTTTTCAACGTTTTATCAGCAAGTGAAAATAGCGATGAAGAATATGTTTTGTGTGACAGTTCCCACTGGGATTTGTGGAGCAGTGCTGAGACTGGAGAATGAAGACACAATTAAGAAATTTTCAGTCAGAATCTCTGCACTGATGGCTTATCTTTCCATTTTATGTATTGTAATTTTCAAGATAAACTGATTGAAACTGATTTTGGTTTCTGGATTTGGCAGCAGATGTTGGTTAGAATTATTTAGCTTGATGATCTCTAAATCTATATAAATATGTATGTGAAATCAAGTGACTATGGTTTCAAGCTTGGATATCGAATACCACATGCTTGAATTAAAAAATAAGTACCTGAGATGCTAGATGGAGCCGTATCAAGAAAGACAGTACAGTTTTAAAACTGTTATTGATGTTCCATAAGATTTTTATTAAGTTTAAAACAAAATTAAAACCAAAACAGAAGTAAATCAAAGAACAGAGGCCTTTGGGCAATAACTCAAATATCGACCTATTTATCTTATAGAATACTCTTGATACACTTTTGAATACACGGACTATTTGAAAATCAAGCATTCGTTTTGGTCATAGTTATACCACAGTAAGCCCAGACGAGAGCCTGGTCTTGTGTCCTAACCTGCTACTCATTCAGATAATTTTTTTGAAGAGTAATGTCTGAAATAGAATGTTGGAAACTTTTGGGACCATTTTACTGAGAGGAAGTGCAAAATCTTTTATGTCGTAACAACGAGCAGTTTTACAAACTCATTTTATGTGCAGTTGGCTACATGAATGTATTTCCTACCTTTCATGAGCTGTGTTCTCTTTCTGTAGTATCGGTTGCATAGTCAGCATATGCGAATTTATGTGTGGACATTATCTGAATGAATAATTTGGCTACTTTGGGATAGTTTAGATAACACAGATGTGTAAAACTTGCTATTTACTATTTGGTTAGTACTGATGATTGAGACACCTGCACATGAAGAAAGACAGAAAGATCTGCAGTCTACAAGCAGGAAAGAGGAGATATAGAGGAATGATGACCAGAACACAGTTCGGTTTCTCAATCTGCTATTTTAATATTTTATACCATTGTAATGTAACCATTAGCCTAATCGACTGAAAGCTGCCACTGTAAGAGTTTTTCCCCCATCACATTTCTGGTCACGATTCCTGTGCCTGCATTAGTAAGCCAATGTGACCACACAGTTGGGCTCCTTCCCCCTTCACCTTGCATTTTCAGGCCTTTTCTCTTGCTTCAAGTATTATGACTGTGTGTTGAACAGCATTACTTTGCTACTCCAGGCCAGAGAGTCTATGGCTGGAAACGAAGGGAGAACAAGGCTGCCCAGTCTGGCAGGACTTTGCAGTTACTACTTGTCGTGGTTTTTTTTGGACTGAGGGTCGAGACAAGAACCGAGAGGGAGCACCCACCAATCATGATCCCGGGCAAAACATGACTCAGGCTTTCTTCTTAAAACAAAACAATTTATTAACAGTTACTGAACAAGAGACACAAGGAACGAAACCGGTTACTTGAGAGGAGAAGGAGAAAACAAGGCCAGATCTTAAAACAACACCTCCCCACCCCCTATTTCCTTTCGTTCCTGGCTCAACCTCCCCCCCCCGCCCCAGCGGCGCAGGGGGACAGGGAATGGGGGAGTGCAGGTCAGTTCATCCATGTTGTTCACTGCCGCTCCTTTCTTAAAGGAGGAGGAGTCTTTACACCATTTTTCCCTTGCTTAGGTGGATCCCCTACTCATGAAGAAAAAGTCCCCAAACTTTTCCAGTGTAAGTCCTGCCCGCAGGATTGCAATCCTTCCCCATGGATTGCACCAGTTTGGGCTTTACCAGTCTCGGCCTCTTAGGGAGCTGCTGCCACTCGCATCGCCATGGGTCGTCCCACGGATTCCAGATGCCTCCACGACCTCGTCGTGCATTTCCATGCCCATTATTAACAGTACCTCGTCGTGCATCCCATGCCCATTATTAACAGTTCCTCGTCGTGCATTCCCTCCTCCACGACCTCTCCTGGGCTCAGGCATCTCTTCCCCGACGTGGGTTTCTCCACGGGCCACGAGTGGGTCTCTGCTCCGCCGAGTACACCCTGACTGCAGGGGGGCCGCCTGCCATCTTCACACTGATTGTAAGGGAAACTTCAGCTCCAGTACACCTCCTCCTGCTCCATCTTGACTGACCTGGTTGTTGTGGTTGTTTTCTCTTAGATCTTAATCCTCTCTGGAGGAGCTCGGCCCGGTGGGCACCCCGGGAGCGAGGTGCTTCCCGAGGCCCCCATGTGGCTCCCCTGGCGCCATCTTGAGCACATGGCGCCGGCCCGGGCCCGGGCGCGGGCAGCTGCCCGGCCGGGAGCCGGGAGCGAGGGCAGCGCCCTCCTGCTCTCTCCTCGCTCCTGAGCAAAAGACCTTTCCCACCCCTTTGTCCCAACTTAAATAGGGCAATTCGCAGAGGCGCCGATTTGGCTCAACCCCCTGAGGGGGGATGGGACTCAGATCTGGTGGCACAGGGAGCAAATCCCCTCCCCTGCCACCAGAACACCCCCCCCACATCAAACTATCACACTACTTCTTGGACATAAAGAAAAATGGCAGCCTTTGTAGCCCTTAACACTGAATTTTCAGAAGTGGTGTCTAAGGGTTACTTAGAGAGATGCTGAACACTTACAGCTCTCCTTGAAGGGAAGGAGTTCTGTGTAGGATCTAGGAAATATAAAATCATTTTGGCAGGCGTGTCTCAAATAATATTCTTTATATAGCAATCTGTTCAGGTTCTATTAGAAATAATAGAACTAATAACAAATAACTAATTTTATTTTCTATTTCTTACACTTTCAACTATACTTTTAGCATATGTAATTTTCTGTTTCTAGAGATCCTGTGTGAGAAATGTAATAGGTAAGTTATATTTTTATTCTATTGTGTGTCATCAGGGCGTGGCCTTATAAAGCTAGCACACACCTAACAATTAGGCTACATGGCATTGCCAGACCTCACTGCTCTGTTTCAAACTCTAACATGTTTATCACATGGTTTACTGTTAATACTCAAAGAAGGAATTGGCATGCAAAGCTGAATTCAACACTTTCTAGAGAACAAGAATTAGTCAAGAACCTCAGCTGAAGCAATGTTTCTCCACAAATTAGCCAGATTTTGTGAGGCATTGTATTTCTATGCGTCTGTCTTGCCTCCATTTGAACTGAAAGGACAAATTAAAGCATGCTACTTTGAGGTAAACTCAAGCATGCTACTTTGAGCTGCAAAGCACAGGAATTCTGTTGGCCTGACAGCGCCATAGTGCTGTGAACACTTTTAGCAGCCCACCTCTGTAGATGAAATGCAGCCTTTCTTCTATGCAATGACTGGTCAGTATGGCACGTTTTCAGACCGGCTATTTGTTTGCCTTCTGTCATGCTTTTGTCACCTGTCCTTTGATCAGTAACACTCAGCCATGTGCTTTTGTCCCACCTGTTACACTTGTTATGCTTTCAAGAATACCATTTCCAAGTCATGTTTTGAATTTCTGGGATGTATACTCCTTGTAGTATGCATCCCAGAAATCCTTGTAGATGCACACACCAGCTAGGACTGATGCCTCTGTCTTTTTGGCTGTCAACCAAGTGTAGTACCACAGCATGCAGCGTACCAGTCTTAGACTGTTTCGTCTGCTGCTGGTACTGCAGCTAGCTGTGGCCTCCAAGGACGTTAATCTGCTCATATTACTGGGGTTGTGCAGGTCCCATGTATTAGTAGTTTGGTTTGATGAAACTGGCTTAAGCACAAACGGGTCTGTATGCTTAGGAACTCTTTTTTCTTCCACTGGGCCCTTGACTGTGCACTGTTGGCCCAAGAACTGCAGAGACTCTGTTCCTGGGGCTTACTGTTTTGGGGCAAGAACAAGAAGCTGCGGATAAACCACATCATCTGTGGCAAGTACACAAACATTTTTACATGTAGATGTCAGATTTTCCCAAGTGCCTAGTCCTTTCCCCGCTGCCCACATCATATCTTCAAGCTTGGCACCTCCACCTAGTCTTTTTCCTATATTCTTGCCAACAGTTGGCATAGAGTGGTTTGTAGATGGCCTGGGTGGTAAACTCTCAGCTCGTTGGGAAAAGATTTTTATCTCTTCTCTGTGCATTCTGTCGGTTGCTTCAAGAGGTCCTCATGCGCTTCGATGAACTTAAAAGCACGACTTTAAGAAGTCTTTTATTTTACCAAGGCTTATTTTCCTGTGGCCTAGAGGCCTCTGATTTCTCTGTTGGGACCATCTGTGGCTCTGCCAGTGTTTTGTTTCAAAAGTTCATTTTCAAATACAGCGTACCCCTTAAAGTTACATTTTCAGTTTAAAATGTCATTTTAAAGAAAAATAGCCATTTGAAATGATAGATTGGAATTTTTGAAATTTTAATGTTGTTATCTGATTTGCATTCCTGTGTAACATATTTTTTTGAGATTGGTGTAAAGAAGAACATTTATATCTGTCAAGGATTTTACTTTATAAATGTCTTGTTTAATGTTGATAATTGAAAAATTTTCCTAGGAATTTAATGAAGCTTTGGGTAATTGGTTAAACTGTGGTCTTAATGTGTGCATCTGAAATACTTGGAAAGAGGGCTTGCCCAGGCATAAAAAGAACACATCAGCCCATAAAAGTCCTATAAAGGCACGGTTAAGGAAGATTTATGACTGACTCTTGTGTTTTTGCTGGCATTTACCTTTGAAATAGTCTGGAGGTAAGTGTAGGAATCTGACAGCACTTCTTGAAACTCCCCGTTCCAATCTATTGAGTGCATTTAACCTTTTCCTTTCAGATGGTGAGACTGTGGTAGTTCATCTGAATGTTAGAAAAGAAAATAAAAATAGTCTAGTGACTGAGTAATTCTGAAGAAGTTCACTAGGAACAGTGAAACCCACAGAAAAGACTTCTGGATGTGTTATATTCTTATATGAAAGGCTGAACTTCAGTTTTTTCGCAAAAGCCATATTTTAATTCTAAGACTCATATAAGAAATACAGTGGTACAACTTGTCAGCTTAGTCTTTGAGGCTTAGTATAACTTTAATGGAGACAAGGGTGACTAGATGTTTCTAAAATTGTGAAAGTTGTGGAGGATATACACCTGAGATTGTCAGCTGAAGATGGCCTTTTGTTTTTTTTCGTGCTTCCAGTGTTTCAAAGATATTTTATTCTTCAGAGTGCTTACACTGAAGTGAGATGTCCTGTGCTCACTCTCACAGAGTGTCTGCCTGCCGGGCTCTGCACTTTGACACACTTGTGGGCTCGGCTGGTTGCCACACTCGGACCGTCTCGCTTCTGTCCGCAGAGCCACACGCCAACTCGGTATTGCATATCCATGCGGTGTCCAGAGGCACTTTGTCTGTCAGCAGCTTTTTCATCAAATTTGGCACCCTTTTAGAGAGTGGAGTAAGGTATTTCCCTTGACTATATGACTCTTCATACATCAGAGTCTGTGGGGTTGCCTAACTGAACGAGAGAGGTGGTGTCAGAGACAAATAGAGCCCAGGCAACACTTCACCTGGCAGGAGGTGAAATGGGCAGAGAAACCCTGAGCAAGTTGGCTGGTCATTATTTTGGATCCTGGGGAACTGGATCAAAATATTTATTTCACTGGCGGTCTTCCTTTAAGGGTAGGAGGATCATCCAGTGATCAGGGATTCAAAAGATACATCAAACCAACAATTTGCGGAGATTTTACTCCAAAGATAAAATAGTACCATTAATTTTTAAATAAGCAAATGCAATCTGCCAGTTGTTAAAAGTAGCAGAGTTCTGTAAATGGGCCACTTGAAATGTGAGTATGTAAGAGAATGTTTTTCTAGCACTGCTTACCACAACAAATCTGAAACATGAAATCTTTCTTGAATTCACTAAGGGTCAGTGCAGTGCCCAGCCTTTGGGAAGGAGAAATCTAATGCACTAGCACAATAACTGGAGAATTACTAAGTAGGGTAAAGGATTGCAGAATAAAAAATAACCTAAGGAGTAGAGAAGACCATAAGCTAAATACAAGTCAACAGAGTAACCTTTTTCAGAAAAGACATTTAATTGTGTACAGAAAAACAGATGAACCGGTCAATATGCTGTTTTAGGAAAGACTGGCAAGGCTGACTCTTTCAGAGCTTTACGCCCACTAAGGGGCAAGCAAATTCCTTATGAGAGCAGCAAGAGGATGGTAAAATTAGAGAAGAGGCTCTGGAAGGAAGGCTGGACACTGAGAGGTGATGTAGCAGGAACCTTACATAGCGAAAAAGTGTGCTAAGAGGGCAGTGAATAACTGTTCTCTGGTCTAACTGTAAACAGCTGAGGACAAATGAGTTTAATTTCTAGCAGAGAGGGTTTAGGCTGGACCTTAGGTAGTGAAGCAGCAAACAGTCCGCAGAGAGAGGCTTAATCATTGCAAATGTTGTAAGGGCAAGTCAAAACAAATTCCTGTGGGGCAGGTCTAGATACAAGTCTTTCAAGCGGTACTCTGTCCCTGCTTTACCGAATGGGTAGCATGTAGTGCATGCAGAGCATGTAATTTCTGTAGGTCTCTATATGTCACTTTGGCGTCGAGACTGTAGGACAGTTTGACTACTGGTAGAGTTAGTTGCAACTTCTCCTCCTGCTTAACACTGCAGAACTATACCTTTCAATGTGTCTGTAGATTCTTTTCGCTTATTATATACATGTCTATCTCTTTGTAAATGTGTATTGCGTGAAGTGTTTTGGTGTTTGATTATCTTTCTGTCAAAATGTTTTAAAAGTGGGATTTCTGTCAAAATGTTTTAAAAGTGGGATTTTCAAAATAAAAATCTCACAGGAAAGATTTTTCCCTTGAAAATTAAAAAGAGGAATTTTCTTGTCTGAACTTTTTCTTTGCAGAAACCAGATTTCTGTGCTGATTTCAATGGCCTTCAAAACATTAATAAGACGATAATGTTTTTTCTTATTTCAGAAGTGAAATTCTGTCAAGAAATATTATGAAATTTATCACATACTAGGTCTTGCATGGCATCTCTCAATTGGTTCTTCAAAGATGTGTTTCTGACACTTATTTTATCCCATGGGCAGTGTCCTGGGACACAGAACCTCAGGGCTCCAATGGGAGTGGTTATTGTGGTGAGGGCTTGTCTTATAAGAGGTACAGTCTCAGTCCAGAGGAGAAAAGACAGAAGTAAAAATCATATAAGACAAGGCCCAATATGTAAATTCATAGTTTTAAATGTGATATAAAGAAAATTGTGTGACTTTTTTTTTTCTTTTAAACCTTAAGATTTTTTTATTCTGTTTGGACTGACTTTAAACACCATAAATTTTCTTGTTGATAGTTCATAGCACTTACAATGAGCTGCTCCTCACAGAATTTCAGAAATTTTACGTTCGGCCTTGGTAAAAAAATATATAATTTTGTCCTTTTAAGATTAATGAGTCAAAAAATGACAATACTAAGGTCTCTCAGTCCTTCTTTAGTTACAAATCTCGATATGTGCTTGTGAAACTGGTAGGATATGTCAAGGAAAAGTAGGGTTGTTTATTCAGATTAACAAGAGCTAAATAATCATGGCAGACAGGGTTACAAGGGAAAAGAGAGGCAGAAGAATGGAATGTTTCTGCCCAGGACATAAGGAAAGTAAGCAGTGTTGGAGGAGGAAGGGGAGCTTTGGGTGAGGTGCCTGCTAGAACTCAGCACAGGAGAAGTAGCCAGGCACTGGAGGAAAAGAGTTTGTCATTTCTTGTTTGTCATTGGACAGGGAGACTGAGGCAGAAGGAAAAGCCCAAAGGTGGAGGTAAGTAAGTGTAAGAATGGGACAGGAGGAGCTGAGTGGGTGAAGTGAGAGCACCTGACAAAGAACAGCTATGGGAGGACAGAGCAGACATTCCCACTGACAGCAGAGGCAGCAGTGTCTGTGTATTTACTAGCTTTTACTTCTAAACTGGAGTAGAATAAAGGACTTGTAGAGTCACTATTTACAGCTGTTAGCAGGTACCACTGACATCCTTCCTTGGCTGCTTGGGAATGAAAGTGGTCTCCTACCATCGCCTGCTGTGTTACGGCAAGTGAGAGGTGCACCAACATGTCCTTCCCCTGCTGTCCGTGACTGTAAATATGAAGCAGAAGGGTAATGTTTTTGTTTTAATAGATGTCCTCTTTAGAAGGTGAGAAGCTATGTGCAGAAAAAACATTATTTGTAAACTTCTGTTTTTAATAAACCCAAATTAAGGTCACCTGTGCAAATCTTATTTGGTCCCTTTGTGCCTTTGTGACTATTATAATAATAATAATAAATTTCATAATTATAAGGTAATCGTAAGTGAACTGCTCTTTCAATATATGAAAAGGATCAACTCTGGAATCTGTCACGATCTTCTAATGAAATATGTCACTATTTGTAAATTCTTTACTCATTTCTTGCAAAGACTGGTAACTACAAAAAGAAACGAGGGAAAAATATCAAGAAGTATTATGTGAAGGCAGCTGATGACTGGCCTGAAGAACTAAATTCTCTGTCTGATTCTGCCACAAATGCTTCTGTGAAGTTCTGAAATCATTTAAATCAAACTCCTTACAAGTAGTCTTGTACTGTATTGTAATTTTCTTTGTGCTGAATGGAAGTCCTGCAGTCTGATTTATGTAAGTGTTGAACATTTACCCTTGCGATTGCAGACAAGGGAAGTAGCACTCTGAACATTCAAAATGCTATGTAATGGTGGGTACTTAAAAAACTCAGGTTACACATAACTCAGTATATACTTTTGACCTTAATCTCTCTCAGCCTCATTTTTCATCCTTTCAACTCACAAGAGTATTGGAAAAATACATTCATTAACACCTGTCAACTGTTAAAATGCTATAGTGGCATAGAAATACTAGAAGGAAATTAATTCTGATGTTATAGCTGAGTTCAGATAGTGTGCTGATAGCGAGGCACCAGACACTGAACAGTCAGAAAAAAAACCCAAAGGCAGAATAGCTACTCATTTAATAAGTTCTTTTTATTCTGAGCACTGATGAGCTGTTGCCCTGTGAAAAGTACGGGCATATAATTAGAGATAACATACATATGCACAAGAGGGATAAATGAAGGTTTCAGTTGCATTTGCAAGGTGCAGTTCAGCCATACGCTATATTTAAAATCTTAATCTTCTTTTAAAGTATATTCATATAAAGCATGTGTGTGGGTGTTTCTGTATTCACCTTATGTACAGAAAGATATTATGAACCTTCTGTGCAAAAGAAAAAAAAAAACCACAAAATTGCCATTGCTTCAGAACTCTTTGAATTCTGGGCTACTCCGTGAGCTACAGCTACACCTCCAGTCTTCACTTAAGACTAATGAAAATGACCTTGTAAGTAAGTTGTAGTTTAGATTCCAGCAGCACTGAGAAATAGAATGAAATAGAACCAGTTTTTCAGTATTTATTCCAAAGATTTTTGGTATTAATTTAAGTTTCTGACCCATTGATCTAACAAATAGATTGAGCTCTTTTCTCTTTCAAACCTAATGCCCACCCCCCCTGCCATCCCCAAGAAAACCTTCCATGTTTTTTAGAAAGTTGGGGAAGCTTCTGTGTTGTCAAAGGGATCAGCTGCTAAATCATCAGCTCACATTTACAAACCATGGAAAACTAATCCCAGGATTTGAATTATGGGGGAGGGAAATATTGAAAACGTCCAAATTCAGGTATTAAGCACATGAATGAGGAGCCTGGGCTCCCTTCCTCTCCCAAAAATAGAACCTCCAGGAAATGTGGCTGGGGATGCCATGGATTGCACAGTGACTGTGCATAGACATACCTGTCTAGACTTTAATCCAATCTGCAAATATTAGTGACACTTGAGAAAAACAATAAATTTGTCAAAAAAGTAGTTTTAAGGGACTGAAATTTAGCAAATAGCTTTAGAGGAGATTTCTTTTTACATATGGCATGGTTTAATTTTGGCATATCCAAATGTAGTATTTCAATCACTTATTTTAAAATTAATCTGAGCTAAGGATGAAGGAAGACAATAAAACTAATGCCAAAGCAAATGTTTATTGTCATCTTGAATAAGAGCCTTTAAAACCTAAGAAGATATGCTTTTGTTTTCATGTTGACAGAGCGTGTCTTCAAAATTACCATTTGTTGGTCAATACTGAGCTATTTTTCCTGAATTATTTTACTTTAGTTACCAAATAAAATTGTATTTTGTTGTTCTAAAGAAAACATTCCAGTGTCTTCTGAGTATAAAATACATTTTTTTTTGTACATTGTGAAATATTGTCAATATTTTAAGATTATTTTATTATTCAACTTTCATATAACTTCATTTCTTTTCATGTTTTTCTTAAATTTCACTCCTGTCAGTTATCTTTTTTCTTCTACTTCCTACACTGAGCCCTGTGCTGTTTTCAGTTGGTTTCCTTGCTGTTTTTATTTATTTATTTATTTATTTATTCTTCACATATATATTCTGTTATTTTTAAAATGGTTCTTCATATTGTTTCTCCTCATTCCTTTATGTCAATTGTTTCTTCACCTCATTCATTCACTACACTACCTCAGGGTCTTCTACTCATGTAGTCCTGTTCAAGTGTCGCTGTACTTACCCTGAAGAAGAGGAGATATGAGCCAAATTCATGAAACAAATGAGATGAAACAACCAGAGGAGCATTTCTCCAGCAAGAAGGTCTCCTCCTGCATTGTTGTAACAGGTGGCAAGAAGCTGCTGGTCAACTCTGCTCTAGTGACCATCCTGGTTGTTCTCTGTCTTTCCCCTGGTGGAAAGACTTGTGAAGGCACAGGAAGTTGTGCAAGACTATGGGAGAGGGAAGAGAAGGGACTGGCCGTGCAGTCCATATAGAGATCTGAATTACAGGCAGCTTGTTCTCATCCTACAGCTTATTTTAACTCAGGAGCATCAAACTTTCACGGTTTATCAAACTTTCAATGTTTATCCTGTGTTAAAACTGCAGATGCACTTAAACGTCACATTTAGTGAGGCACTAATCTGGAAGGGACATTGTCTATGGGAAATGCTTATTACTCTCATTTTTGATGCTGCAGCCAGAGATATTAACTCGCTGATGATCAGGGAATAAACAGAGGATAGTGGAGCAAGAAAGGCCTGTGTGTATATTAGTTACTGAAATGAGGCCAGGGCATGGGTGCAAACACCAGCACGATGGCTCTCACTGCTTAATGGGCTTCATGCTCCCAGGCACAGTTTGGCCTGGCTGAGTAATCCTCTTCCAGGGCATGGCTCGGGCAGGAGCTATACAAGGGTCCACCTCCCTTGGTGGCATAGATGAAACCATCCTGTTTCAGGGAGGAAGAGAGTTCAGCTGTGTAAGTGAAACATGCTCAGAGCCATGGACCAGGAATCACTTGTAATCAGGCCCCGGGGTGAGGCCCAGCTGATCTTCATCACCGGTGGAGGATGAGCTAAGGAGGTGCTGGCTCCCAGTCCTGTTGCTAGAACCCACCTTCACTGCTGTAGCTCAACTTAAAGCCAGTGCTGGCTCAGCATTGGGCCACCTTCCAAGGTCCCATCTAGCCTAAAATACGCAGTGATTCTGTCTGTTTGATACACAATTCCACGTAAGACTTTCTCTCCGTTGTCAAGTTGTATTTAACTTAATCACAACCCTAGTTGTTTTGGGATACTTGTTTTAAGCCAACATTTTCATTTGGATGGCATATGATTTTTTTTTATCAGATTCATTGGAGCTACTTTCTGAAAGTACAGTCTTGAGACACTTAATGTACTTGGCAATTTTCTGTTTATTTGTATACTTAGTCATTCCTGTTGTGGTACTTCTCCTTGAGATGTCTTTTATGTATTTTCAAGCACTTAATTCTGTTCAAACAATCTTTCATAAATATTTTGTCTCATATGGAAATTCAAATTTTAACAGCAAGTTAATTAAATTCGTATTGAATGTTAAAATGGTGTTATAGTAAGTCCAATGTGTGGAAAAGCATTCCTGCTAGACCTTGGCTGCATTTGAAAACGGCATTGGTTTTGAGGATTTTTACACTGAGAACTTCCATCCATTCTGGTAAGAAAAATTTAGCAGCTGCAGATTAAAGTTTCTTGTACGAAAGTGAGTACAGAAAAGTAGAATTTCTCAAGGTTTCTCTTGTAAGTGCTTAAATAACTTTCCTCTTAAGCCCTCCTACCTATGAAATCTCTTTATTTCTGATAAAGCAGGGCTTGTGAATAAGTTGGGCATTACTTTGATGTTGGGTGGATTGTGTACTGTGCGTTATCCTAAATTCATTCTGCCTGCCAGCCGGATTACTGTGATGTGAAAAACTGAGTTTACGTTACAAAACTGTAATTCTCTTAGGTACACGTTCTTTTTACCTTACAGTCAACGTGGGGTTAATGATCCCTTGGCCGATTAGGAGTCGCAGATGATGAGTGAATGTTTATAGCACAGGTGTCTTGTTTGCTCACGCATTTATTGAAGAGCAGACTCAGTGCAACATTGGTGGAGAAACATGCAAGTCAGCATGGAAGAAAAGTTTGTCCTGCTCTGTAGATTCCAAAACACTTTCCATTTTATCTCTGCTGTGTTATTACATTTGGAAATGAGCAGTAAATCCTGAGGTTTTTTTTCTTTCCAACCTGTTCATTTTTGGTGGGGGCCTTGAGGGAGGGCTTTATTTGGGGTTTTCTTTCTTTTTGATTTCTATTTCTCTTTGGTAAACAGAGTTGGCAAGAACTCTTGTTCTTTTTTCTTTTGTTATTGTTTGCATAGATCACAAAGGAAGTTGTTGAAAAGGTTCTGCTATTGTATTTTGGGAATGATGATCTTTCCAAATTTACTAAAGTTGGGTTAGATTGTTGCACTATGTTCTCCAGAATACTAGCCCTTGAAACCTAACTGAAAACTGGATGAAGAACAGACTGTTATTTTTTGTCAGGACACGTCATCAGTGGCCTGTGATGCACACTAACTAGCAGCTGATTTCTGGATGAAATTTGAAATATTTGATTTAGCAAGCTCTGTGTTATTGGGATACTCTTTCTCCAAAAAGATTTCCTCCTCACCTCCTCTAATAAGTACTAGAGTTATGATAATCCAGAGTTTTTTCATTTATTACCAGCTTTCATTTCCATGGTATAAATGGAAAGAGGTGACAGGATGTTATTTCTGGGGAGAATGGGACTAGGGGTATTTTAGAGTGCTTCCTGCTGTGGTTCACAAAAGCCTGAGTGTGATGTCTCTGCAAGGCCAGTTTGAAAAACCTCGCTCAAAGTGGTACTCAAGTGGCACTGATTTTGGGAGGAGGATGGGGGTGGGAAGCCAGGAAGATCATCTTTGGGTTCATTTTGCCTTGTGAAAGTCTGCATTAACAGATTTATAGTGCTCTTTGAATATAACAAGTCCATGTGCAGGAAGGCAATGGAAGTGTAAGTCAAATACGAGACACAGGGGCATTATGGGCAGGCGTGAGCAGTGGCATTACTCCCCTGTCTGTCTGTGATCCCTTGTGCCATGGATCCTGTGTGTGCTCACAAGGAGCAAGCTGCCTCCTTGCTTCTGCCCACAGCCTCCCTCTGAAATAGTGGCCCTCATTCAGTCACTGAGGATGGACAGAATCTGTGGGACAAACTCCACACAAGCAGAAGGGAAAATACATCTGTCTTTATGGCATCTTCTTTGCTGGTGTTTATGCATCTTTTTTTCTTTGGAGCATAAATTTTTCATGAACTTTTTAATTTTTTTTAGACAAAACCCCCATTTTTTTTGTTGTTTCTAGATATTTTTGAATTATTTTTTATTATTCTTAAATATAATTTTAATAAAAATGAATTTTTGAGCCTGGTCTTGATCTGAGTGAAGATAAATGTTCTGCAAAGATGAAAATTCAAATTATCTGGACTGAATGAGGACTGATATTTTTTGGTATTTCTTTACTCTAGTTTGATTTTACCTATTAGTTGAAGTGTTTTGTATCCAGCTAGAAAACTAGGATTGCTTTGGTAAGTTTGTATGTGTGTGTGGTGCTGAAAAATTACTACATACCTGCAAATATATGCCATACTTTTGGAAACCTGACATTTTCTTCCTTCTACTGCTTTTATTGTGTTTTGGTTTTTAAGGGTTAAATTTTATAAAATTAACTTATTTTTATTTATTATTGGTATGAAAATAATTTTGTGAACCTTGTCTTATATAACATACGTATTTGTAGTGGTTTGGAAAAAAAAAAAAGAGATCCAAAATCATGAGTATCTATCAGGTGGTTTTGTACACCTAACAGACTAGTGTATTGCTGTTAAAATTATATTGACGGATATTTGCTTGCTTGCTAATTTACTTTAAATATTTAAAACATTCTTGTAATTATTTACACTTAAAAGTACATTTAAAAAAAGCCACATTGTGGTTAATTTAAAGTTATACTGAGAAGATGGATTGGGTGTTCGAGCTGCAGGCAGAGAGAATGACGTGGAGCAGATAAGAAACAACAGCTTTGATCAGTGTTCAGTAGAAAAAAGAAGTAGTCAATTAAATGAGGCACTGAGATAAAGTAAATTCAAAGGCACATTCAGGTGCTGGAGAAGAATAAAAAAACCACCTAGATTTGGTGGGTTGGAAAAGGTAGTTACATAAACCATGTATATTCTATATCCATAACAATTTAGTAATGATATTGTCTTCACCATGTCACATTTGAAATATGCAAGTGTGTTATTTTTTTTTTCCTCTGCTTGATCTGTTAAACTCATGTTACCAGAATTGTGATGTTCTTCAGTTTTCCTGTCTCACTAGAAAGCCAGAGTTTTGCCATGTCAGCACTTCACTATTTAGAGTTTCTTCTGTCTTGCACAAGCCCCAAGAAAACAAAGTATTTAAATAAGTGTTCAAAATTAGCTGGTATATAAGCCTTGGTAAAGAATTTCAGGTTTAAAAAAAAGCGGTTTTCCTGCCAGCAGCAGTTTCTGCTATCAAACGTGGCAAAGCCTAATGTTTCTCTAATAACTGATATAAATTCCGAGCTGTTCAATGAAACTGTGACTTATCTGGGGGCAGACATTATACATAAAAAGTCTTTGAGGGGGTGGCTGGCAGCACATGTGAGAGTGCCTAGGTGGCTTTGACTGGTAGAAAGCTTTTGGGTGTTGAGATGGTGCCCAGAGAAGTGGTGGATGCTCCATCCCTGGAGACGTTCAAGGCCAGGTTGGACGAGGCCCTGAGCAACCTGATCTAGTTGGAGATATCCCTGTTCCTTGCAGGGGGGTTGGACTAGATGACCTTTGAAGGTCCCTTCCAGCCCTAACCATTCTATGATTCTATGGACAGAAGCAGGAGATGTCAGGGAACTTTGGCTAGATGAAAGAGGATAGTTGAGCATACAAGTAACCAGAAAGCTGCTGAGGAGTACTGGTTTGGGGTATGAAGGTGCTGTCGATGCCAGATGCTTCAGTTCATCGAAACACAGGAAATTTTTTCTGTGCTGAAGAAGGGAATAAGGCAAAACTTGGTATGTCAGAAGAAATCTGAAAGAGAGATTGCCCAATTTCCTAGGTTCAAAGTGAGAATATGTTTGAGAAAACGTTGTCTCTGAGGAGATGAGCCAGCTGTTTACTAATTAGCAATTAAAACATGCATGGTAAGTGCATAATTACTGTAAACAGTAGGATTCTTCATGCTTTAGCTTGTGTGATGGATGCTGTCACATCCAATTGTATTTTTCTCCTGAAAAATTTGTAGCGCAGACTCTTAAAGTGTGTTTTGCAAGAGCTTTTTGACTTACAGGAGCGATCCCACAGGTCATTGCTGGTTCCCTTGGTAATTTCACATCTTCTCATCTTTTTAAATACAGTTTAGCATTCCTGCAGCAGCTACTCATAATAACCCCTTACCAAATGTGAGTTCATTGCCATTTACACTATAGATCTGTTTAGCTTTCATTCAGCAGCATGCTGCACATGTGAGTCATGCGCATGTCTAGTATGCCTAGTAATGCCTAGTACATGTCTAGTTACATGTACAGTGCTAGAACAAAAATTCTTTGGCAACAATTTTTCATAGCTTCTGACTTTTCTTGTGCTAAATCCACTTTTTAATTTTATGCAGGTGGTATTGTAATGAGAATAGAGACTGTTTCATGTAGTAGTATATCATTGACAATGTAAGGATAATACTTCAAAATAGCCTAGTTAATAATTTAAGTGACTTAGAAATTCGGGTGCAAATATTAACTAATTTTTGCCTCAGATTCTCAAACAACCTACTGATACTGCAGTTACGCTGAACCCTTTGGACAGAATCATAGAATCATAGAATGGCATAGGCTGGAAGGGACCTCAGAGATCATCTAATCCAACCTCCCTGTCATGGGCAGGGACGCCTCTCAACTAGACCAGGCTACCTAAGGCTCCGTCCAACCTGGCCTTGAACACTTCCAGAGAGGGGGCATCCACAACTTCTCTGGGCAATTTATTCCAAAGTCTTACCACCCTTGTACTGAAGAATTTCTTCCTAAGATCTAATCTAAATCTGTTCTCCTTCAACTTAAACCCATTTCCCCTTGTCCTATCACTGGACACTCTTGTAAAAAGTCCCTCCCAGCCTTCCTGTAAGTTAGCTTCAGGTATTGGAAGGCAGCTATTAGGTCCCCCCGAAGTCTTCTCTTTTCAAGGCTGAACAATCCCAGCTCCTGCCACCTGTCCTCGTAGCAGAGGTGCTCCAGCCCCTGGATCATCTTTGTGGCCGTCCTCTGAACACGCTCCAACAGATCTATGTGTCTCTTATGGTGGGGACACCAGAACTGGACGCAGTATTCGAGGTGGGGTCTCACAAGAGCAGAGTAGAGGGGGAGAATCACCTCTCTTGACCTGCTGACCACGCTGACAGGAGCAAGTACATTAAAAAAATGCTGATTTTTTTAAAATACTTTTTTAATGTCTTGAGAAAAATTTATTAGTTTATCAAATAGCTTTTTAATTTTTCAAGGTACAATGCCTGTTAACATCAGATTGATTTGTGAGAAACTCCCCTATATCTTACTGGTTCTACACCTTTCCAAGTAAAACAAGACAGGGGGTGATACAAGATTACTTTTTTGTCCATTTGTTGTTTCAAAACCAGATCTGCTTTTCTTATAATCTGCAGGAGAGGATGAGACTTAACCTCACTGAAAGAACTGTGCTTGTTGTTTGCTATTAACAGGCCAGCCTCTGATAACAGGCGCCACAGCATCCGGGAGAGGATGTCCAGTGCCAACGAGAAAGGGAGCCTGTCCATGGAGTCCACCAAGGAGACGCGGTACTGTGCGGTCTGCAACGACTACGCTTCAGGCTACCATTATGGGGTCTGGTCTTGTGAGGGTTGCAAAGCATTTTTCAAAAGGAGCATTCAAGGTAATAAACTGTTCAAGTGAATCCCTTTTACTCTGTAGTCTTGAGGAAACTATGAAGCTACTTGAGATTGCAGCCTGAGCCCAGGACGATGATATTTATTGAATTTTCATCAGCAGCTGCTGTGCTCTCCCTTATATTTTTAGCTTTGTATTTGGCGAATGCTTCTAGCAGGTTTATAATATGTTGTTATTTAGTTCAAGACTAATGAAGGGAAGAAAAGCATATCTATAGTCTCCTTGGTTTCAGTATGTCTGACCATGGAGACAGTGAGAAATCTAATTTAAAAACCAGTATTAGATCAAGATGACCACTCTTTCAGGCTACGTATATCTGTTTTCTGGGATTAAGTTCTTATTCAGAACAATATTCTTTGAGAATTCACTGTCAGATGAAGATTAAGTCATGTTGATTGATTTATTAATCTTAATTTAGTGCTCCATTACCAAGATGGTTCAATCCAAATCTCAACTCCTTGAAGATGTGAGATGCCTTTTGAGAACCAATATTGAAAAGGAATGTTTCCTTGATGAAATTGTGTTTGTATCTGTCAACAAAACATGGCTTTGAACTATGCACAGAATGGTTTAGTTCACAGTCTTCTCATGACTAGAAGTATACTGTGCAAGGTGTCCTGTGGAGTAAAGGGCATCTAACAGAAACAGTGTTAACTACTGTGACCAAATAATTCTTGATTTAAATGCCTGTCACACTCTGGAATGGATACTTTTTAGCTTCATTCAAAATCTCTTAAAATGAGTAAGAAGTAAGTAGGATTCTACTGAAAATACACGTACTGTTCAGTGTCTAAGTCTTACTTTGGAGAAGAAAATAAAATAGTTTCTTCCTTTCCAAACAGAAAATTAGTAAAGTGCTATGCTTTAGTTAGATTTCTATAGTTTTTTAAATCTCCAGGTGATACATAGGCACAAAAATTCCTTTTGCTCCTTTTTTTGAAGTAAACATAGTGAGGAAAAGTCTTTACCTCATATCACAAGGTGTGATTATTTCCTGCTTTGTTGCATGACTACCACTGAGGAGAGTTAAATAAGACTTACAGCATTCAGCTTAGAATTTTCCCCGCCTTAAAGAAAAAAGTGAAAGATTGTCTGTGGGGTAGACATTGATGAACGATTTGAATGTCAGTGATTAGTTAATAGTTACTTTGTATTTCTGCTTTTCCAGACTCATCAAAATGAATTTTAGAAAAGAGAGTGGTTACAGTCAGAGGCCAATAATAAGCAACACTGGAGGGAAAAAGGGTGAAATGCTTTTCTCTTAACATCTGAATGATTTACTTAAACTTGTGACATAGCGAGAACAGCTCCTTTATTGAGAGATTTTGGGATTTTTTTTTGTTTGTTTTGAGTTCTCCTGACCGCATCAGAATTATTAGAATTTTGAAATTCTATCCTTGTACTCAAACTGAACTAAGTCAACAACAAAGTGAAAACTGAAATATTCTTAACCAAAAGTAAGAGTTAGTTATCAAGTAATTGTACAGCACAGATCTTCAGCTTTTGGCCATTATGGAAGAAGAAATGAATCTGACTGTTTCACTGAGTTCCACGGTTCTATGTCAGCACTTGGGTGGTTTTGTCCTAGTCTCCATGTGAGCAAATGTGGATCTCTACAATGAATCTGTTATCTATTTGTGCAATAGTACATACTAATTAATAAATTTAGTTCTTGCTACATTTATATACTTAATGTAATTTTTAAATAGGTAAGCTTTAAAAATGTAAAGCCTAAGTTTTCAGTGTCCTGTAAAATGCCTTTCTTGATCTGTAAGTCATGTTGGCTCTGATTTAAGCCCATTGCTTCTTGCCCTATCCTTTGTGGGAATGAAGAAGGCTTAATTACTACAACCTTTTACATAGTTGAAGACTGTTATCATATCTTTCCTCAGTCTTCTCTTTTTTAGACTAAACAAATCCACTTACAGTAGAACACATTTTCTAGACTTCTGATCCCATTTGTTAAGCTCCTCTGTAATTTCTCCAGTTCCACTTTGTGGTAACAGCTGTCGTAAAAAATTATATCCACCAGTATCGAGAAAGTGATGCAAGAATATGAGTACTTATGAGAGAATTGTGATCACTTGATCACAGATAGTATGAATAGTCCTCTAAAAGACTTTTAATGTCATAGGTACCCAGTCTTGAGGAACTAAGGGATCTTTTTTTAATTTCCTACTGGATTTGAAAGAGATTTCTACCTCAGCAGTTACATATTCTCGTTGGACATGTGTCCAGTTTATGAAAATGACAGTAATTTTTAGATTGAGAATAAATGAGAAACGTGCCATTTACCTTGCAGATGAGAATTTTAAATAGGTTATGATTGGATATCTAGGAATAAATACTAAAAATGTGTAGGTGTATGTGTAGCAGAATATGTGTACTAAATATATATCTACATTATATTTGTATGCATCCCTAAAAAAGGGACAAAATTTCCTGGAAATCATATGATTAACTGTATTGAGGTACACAAAACTGGTTTGTAAAAACAAAAGTAACACAGAATGCTTCCAGCAAAGATTTTTTTTGCTGGTTTTAGTGTGTTTTTCTTTAAATGCAAGATAACCATGCTACTTTTGTGCTTTGCTGTCCAGTATTTCTCAGTACATACACAGAGACAGAGATAATTGGTCATTTTTTATGCTTCTCATGAGAGATTGCATAGGAGAATAGCTATAGTGAAGTTTGATGTTCTTAATACACTGTAGTCAAACTTTATGGTTCTTAATAGAAACACAGAAAAAAGTCAGTACAGACATGAGTAAAGAACAAACTGTATGGAGTAATCTGTTTTTCTGGGTGTGTATTTGTTATCCTCAGTGATATCTGAGGTATCTATACTTACATAAGTATATACTTAAATTTTGCTAAAACTCACATCTGCTTTGGACCTTACCCGAGGTGGAGATGAATAGCTTCGTTTTTATTCAGGGAGTCTGGAATGGTTCTGGAAATATTTTGTGAATTTTAAATGCTAAATTGTTTTTCTTTGCTGTCAAACAGTTAAAGCTTAATAGGAAATCTGAATTAGTAACTGTCTCTCAATATGTACAACTGTCTAATTTTGTTTAAACAACAGATGGTTGGTGGAAAATCTCAGTTGCCTCCTGAAACTCCCATGTCAGTCCATTTTGCTAGTTTATGTCCCAGAAACGATTTGGAATCATGTTTTGAGAAAACTTTGTGCGGACTCTATATAATGTATAATGTTTCATGAGAGAGAAAAATCATATGACACCGAGAACACCGTGTTGCTTGGAGGTAGAAGAGTGCTTATTCTTTGCCCAGCATATGTAGACTTTACAAGTGTATTTGGTCAACTGAGTTGAATCCAGAAGCATAGCAAGCAGTCACATCACAGCACACTATACTTCTCTACTAAAGTATTTATGGATTTTAAGACCAAGAAGGACCATTAGATCATTAAGTCTGCTCTTCTCTCAGTATAAACTTATATGCTACCTATGTACAAAGCCTGGTAACTTGATGGAGGTGAATCTTTTACAATATACCTAGCCTTGATCTGTGGGCTCAAGAGCTTTCTTACAATGATTGCTTATTCTGATGATTTGTCCTCTCATCTGCTAAAAATTGCCTTTCTAATTTGAAATTACTTTGGCTTTTACATCACATCCACAAACCAGACTTAGTATCTCGACTCTCCCCTGCGAGGAACTTCTAATAATCAAATCACCTCCATATCTTAAGCGAACTAAAATGTCTCAGTCTCCCTCTGTATATATTTCTATCTTCTAAGTCCTTTGTCTTTATGTCTTTTCTGATTCCCTCTTTCCCCCCCCACCATAATAGCCACTTTAAAATCTGAATACCAGAATTGGGTGAAGTATTTCAACATCAGCCTTACAAATGCCATTTACAAATTAAAAATCCACTTGTGACTCATACATTCTTTCCCCTCCTTCTAATTCTCTTGGTTTTTGGATAGCCACCAAAAGGTATGGCACAGGAAGGAATTACTCTTACTGTCTCTGACAAGCACCCAACAAATGCCTACATATGAGTGACTGAGAACCCTCAGTGGGAGCACAAAAGATTCAGAATAAACAAGGGGTAACTCCTTACATTGGTGGGTATCTTGATCTCAGAATTGCTGAAGTATTTTAGAAATCCTCAGTTCTATTTCCCCTCCTCCTTCATATGCCCCTCTGATGTTTTTCAGGGGCACTTTTTCTGCCTTTTCTCACAGATGTATCTCAGACAAAATTTGGGATGTTTCACAAATATCAGTTAAGAATTACTACATGACGCAAGGCAGTACCAGCCCAGTAAGAGTAGGTTGGCATTTGAGAATGGATGAATAGACGTGCTGAGGGATTCCAGAGGCCTTGCCGTTAACATCTTGATCATAGAGATATAGTGGTCTCTGAAGTGCAGGAATTCTGAAGCTGGGAAGTATTTTAATTGTGTAGCTTGAACTTGGATTTTATTTAACAGTTATGCCTTCTGACCATCAAGTAGGAGAGTTTTGGCAGTAGACTTTGAGTGTTATCAATTGTTTTAAGTTCACAGTGATAGAACTGTACTTTGTTGAAAGTATGTAGTTCAAACTTTAATACTAGGAGTGGTGGTAATACATACATATTTTCTTCTGAGTTGGAGAGAATTTCACTGGTAAAACATACATAATAAGTGGATGTTTAGGTAATGCTGCAGTGCAGCAATTGCAATATTGTTAATTTGAGAGGTTTAGGAGATCTTCTCTTTAACTTTCTAGTATTGTTTTTTGTTTTCTTGGTATTTTTGTAATCTATTTGATATCAGCTGTAAATGCTGCACAGATCCTGCAGCCAAGAAGACAGAAACTCCCTAGTAATATTGCTTGTACACTGATTCTATGAATTGTCAGCAGAAAGAGCAAAACTACGTAACATGAACCTGAGTGAGACTAACAGAGGCAATCGCAGCCAATAAATGGGGGACTGCAGACCAGTATCTAGTCTGAGTGGAAAACATAAGGTTCCAGTCTGAGAGGCAGGTGACTGTTGGAAGTTCAAAGGCTAAACAATGTGTGTTTGGAAAGCCCACCAGGGTTTAGCCATCACTGGGACAGCTCTAACAGCCTGTGTCAGCCAGGTTCTTCTGAAACTTCTTTTGATTTATTTTTGTGTTTTCAGTGTTTTTTCTCTAGAGCCTCTTGAGTAACACACACTCTGATTGTTGTCCCCTCATGCACATTTTGAATATCAGCAGTTAATTGATGGTGATCTTGTTTCAGGAACTTGGGCATTATCGAAAGGCAAGAGTCAATACCTCTTTTTTCCTAGTAAGGCAATTGTGAATGTGGTACTTTTCCAGAGAGTTTTAAGTGCTGCGTGCAGCATGGATGTGGTAGTGACTTAAGATGTTCACATCCAAGATACTTCCTTGTTTTTCATGGTCTAAGCAAATCATAAGACTACAGTGGATCTTGAGTCCTAGTCCATTTTTCTGTCCTATGATAGGATCAACTGTTGCCAATTCTTTACATGTGTTTATTGAACTGCTTCTTAAAAACCTGTATCTTGATCCAATGTTTTATTCCCCTTATCTTCGAAGGCTACTATGAAATGTGAATCTTCCTTCCTGCAGGCTAAGCTCATCACTTTTTTCCTGTCTATCATGCCACAGAAAACAAATTGTTCTCTTTCATTCTACAACAGCCTTTAAAGCATGGAAGATTTCTATCACGCTTCAAAAAGCAAAAAAAAACCAATATTCTGTTTTACCTAACCTGAAGAAACTATTTATTCATCTTTTTCTCATAGATATTGTTTTCTAGACTTCTAATCTTCTAGTTACTCTAATTTGGAGATTCTCCACTTTGTCCTGTTTTCTTTTTTTCTTGAAGCATGATTTCCTTCTGTAAGATGCTTCACGAGTAATGAATAGAGCAATAGGATTACCTTATAAACCCAGCCAGTGGTATTTGTCTACATCCATCACACTGTAATGTTTGCCTTATTTGCAAAAATGTGACACTGTTCAATCATAATTTGTGTGTGATGCAGAATAAACTAAAGCATACTTTTCCAGAGAAGCCACTTATTTCCAATTTTGTTTTGTGCATCCGATTATCCCTGTTTTAATGTAGTGATTTGTACTGATCCTTACTTTTGAGCTGTTTTTTTCCCATGTGCCATCTCCAGTTTCCCAAGATAATTCCCAAGATAATTCCCAAGATAATTCCCAAGATATTCCCAAGATAATTCCCAAGATAATTCCCAAGATAATTCCCAAGATAATTCCCAAGATAATTAGAATTCTTATCCTGTAGACTCCTGCCATTTATTTCAGATTTATTTCTGTCTGATTAGCAGAGTAGTCTGGTCTTTTCTCTGTTCTTCTAACACATATAAATGCCATCTACAGATGAATAGCATTTAATTAAATACTCCAGTCCATTACCCATCAGTGAGGAAAATGCTGTATAGAATCGGATCCAGGACAGACACTATGGAGCCTCATTTAATATCAAATTCCATTGTAACAGTGAACTCTGAAAGTTCTTCCCTGAGACTGGTTTTCTGAAATAATTTAAACTATATTTTTCTAGCTGACATCAAATGTCACCCCAGGCAACGTTGAAAGCCTTCTGAAGTTAGGCAACATACTTTACCAGAAAGTAGAGATACTCATTGATTGTTATGTGATTTTATAAATGGTCACTGGTTCTTCCTCTGCCAAGTCCAAGCTTTTCTCACCTCCTAGACAAAATTTCTAGCCCTTAGAAGCCATACTTAATGTGTCCTGTGTTATTAGCTTTAATGGTTTTTTACTTCCTCTGTAATAAGATTATTGTGCTGTATGAAGCAAGAAAAAACTTAAACAGTGTTTCATGTTGCAAGTATTAATGAATATTTATTTGGAAACTCACATTATTCCTAGCTCAGGGCTGAGCCTATCAACAGTTCAAAATATTCACTAGGGAACTACAATAAGAAAAAATACCTTTACATTTAAATTACAAGAGAACATGCTTGTTCGGCTGGCAGGAAAGTGCTTAACTGTTTCCGCTTGGTTTAGAGACTATAAAGGGAAAAATGTTTTTGTAATCTCATTTAACTCGGGTGGATTTATTGATTTAAACTAATTCTGTAAGTTTCACCCCCATGAACTTTCAAACTTTCTGTAGGTTGTTGTCCTCTGCAGTCACTTTTGAAAAGTTGAAATCAAACTAGAGGGAATTGTGTAAGATGACTAAAACGATAAATTTAGTCTAAGTATATGAAGTGATCTTTGACATAATTTATTTCCAAAAGGAGATTATTACTTTATTGAAGTATGTGTACTAGTTCAGAGTTACTGTAAGAGAACTAGCATGGCAATTAACTGCTGGTATAATTTAGGAACAGAAATAGCAAATATCTCATTGTTTGAAATCTTTGATTATGATTATGTATTTCTCTCAAAGATGTGATTTAATTTAGTTAAAAATTGTTGAAGTAGTTTGACTTCCTTTGTTATAAATAACACAGTTATTCTCCACTTGAAATATGGCTAGAGATATGCAGGACAACAGACTAAGTTATCTTTATGACCCTTCTGATTATAAAATGGATGAATCTTCTGTAGGGCATGGATGATGTCAGGGTGTAAGTGGCAAACCAAGGAGTGTAGATATATATCAGTAATGAAAGAAGAGCATAACTAGGTTTTACTTTGCATGAAAAAGTAGTACATAGGTAGAAAAGAGGCTTTTTGTCAAATATAGATGTTAAAGATTAGCATATAATTTAACAAACTAGGAGTTGACTTACTGCGGTTTCAGTTCACAGACCTTCAATACAGAAAACTCACTGTGCTTAGAAACACCCAGGTTCCTTGCACACTGTGCTGTGAGAATCCTGTATCCCTGTCGGTAAAATACAAATACCAGCACTTCCTTTACAGAGGTACTGTGAGGACAAATACATTACAGCTACTTGCAAACTTTATGATACCAGGAACCATTCAGGTACCAAAGATCCAAATACAAAATAAGACTAGTTAAGCTTATTTAACAGGTCCCATCACAAGCCAAAATCTGATGTTATACCTAGAATAAAAATAGTCATATTGATTTTCTCATTGCTAACAATTGATTAGATTTTAAGTGCATAAGAGTAACAGGCAATATTTTAAAGTTTGGCCTCCTTATATTAGTTGTGGGAGTTTTCTGTAGCAGAATTCCACCCCTTCCCATTTTCGCTCAAATAAACTGAGAAGCTAAAAATACAAGGGATTTCGTTCAAAGTCTATGGGAATAATATGGCCATGGCTTGCCTACAATTCTGCTCTGAAAATGTTTTTTGTCTCTGGAGGGATCTTATTGAGATGGTTGCGAGTAACCACATTGTGGGAGTTTTTCCTTTAACATAGTTGTTGGTTTAATCCTGTGGCAAGGATTTAAAACAAACGTGATTTACAGGTAGGGAAACAGAAACTAGATGTTGCACTCCGTTTGCCAGATTTGTAGAGATTGGGATCTGGATTGATGTCTTTTTTTATTTGTCATGAGGAAAAGATATACTTCCTATTTTGTTACCTGTATAAAATTAAAAAAATATGGAAAGGAATGGATAGAGTAGCCATTGCACATGGTATCCTAGTCATGAAATAGTAGATGAAACATTGATTGAAATTTTAGGACTAAGGCCAATATAAAAAACTTTGAAATTATTACTGGAGTAAAAATAAATTTTATATTTATACACTACTAAAGCTGAACAATGGTTTACTTTTTATGTCATCCTTTCTCAATATGTGTGTTCATGTATTATTACACTGGTGAGATGGCAGCAGGTTGGTATTCTCATGCAATGCCCATTCTTTTTCTCTTTCTTCCTTTTTCCTGTTAGCTGAAATAGTATATGGAAAGGTTAAAGGAAGGGTACGTATCGTTATCATTTATCTTGAATTAACTCCTCATGTGCACAGTGCTATACATATGTGAAAGCAAGAAGATTCCACTAGAAGGTAAACACTCGATGTGGGAGCTACATGATACAAATGAAGGACATAGTACAAAATATACAGATTTTAAACCTTTCCTCCTTTCTCATTCTTCTGTGGTTCTGTGATCTTTATTTCTGAGATATTCACAGAAGGAGAACTTTCTCACTGGATGCAAGGAAATATGTTTTACAGTCCTTCTAGGCCCTTTTCCTTACGGCCGCATGTAGTAATGTCTTGCTAGTTTAAAAAACAGAAAGTGATTAATCTTCTCATCAGTGTGGGGTAGTTGCTAAGAGAACTCAACTTGCAAATCCAAAGACCTTGTCTGAGGGTAATTAAGCTGTGAATTTGAGTGTCTGTGCTTATAAAGGAATTAGACTTAGCCTTCTGTTCTTTTGTGAAATCTGTTAGGAAAGAGTGAGATTTTAAAATCAATCAGCGCAGTTTTATTGATGCACTTTAACTTAAAATGAGTATAACTTTTTATTTTACATTCAAGATTTGTTTACTGGGTTAGCATATGCAATGTCCAGATGCTTTTTTTTTTTTCTTTTTACTGTTTATGAAAACATTCCACTTGCCATTAAGGCTCTTCATCTACAATCTTCCCACTCCTCACTTGCTTGGGACCTTAAGGTGTGGATAAGTCTGCACTCTAGCCTTCACTTCACCTACAAGTATGAAATTCTGCTAATTTCACTGTCAGGATAAGATCATAGAAGGACCTGATGCTTTCATAGGTAACGGCTAACCTGGCAGGTGCCTTATGCAGAGATAAAGAATACTTTAAGAAATTTGTGTGACGTGAGGATTGAAAATAAAAGAATAATTAAAGGAAAAGTATGTATTAGTATAAGGGTAATAACTATTACTGTCTTGATTCAAATGTACAAGAAGTCAATTCAATTACATCAGTTTAGGTGTCATACAAAATCACCTGACAAGAATGTTTCTTTATTGGCTTTGTAAAATTGTCATCAAGCATTCTTAAGCTGGCATGCAGACATGTGATTTCTTTAGTTGATTATTTTTTTTAACAACTTTTGTATTGCTCAAACTAATCATTCCTGCAAGCTAATGTTGCTGGTTATTAGGATATAATACGGCAACTATTAACACATTTAGGAAGAAAAATATTTGTCTTATGTAAATGGGCATTGATATATTGATATGACCCCCAATTTTCATCCTTGCTGGTCAAGGACAAAATGAGCTCAGCTCTTAAAATACAAAATTCAGTGAAACACTCAAGCATGTACTTAACTTTAGCATATATACTGTGCTGGGACTACTTGCTAGAAGTACGCAGATGCTTAAATGTTCTGCTGAATGTGGTAACACTAACTTTAAAGAAATAGGGAGTGTTTTGCTGACTGAAGCCCTCACAGATAAATCATCCGCCACTCCGATTCAAGCATGCGTTGCTGTGGCATACACCATAGTTATCTTGAGAACCCTTAGACGGACAGCGGTGAGTTTCTGAACGTAAATATTAGCCACATGAATCATGGTGACAAGAGAAAGTCAGACTGCATGTGCAGTAAGAAAAAGCTCTGACTATGACAGGGCTGGGTTAAAATAAACTCAGAATCATTTAAATTTCAGCCATTTTCTCCTTGTCGACACTTTCCTTCTTCATCCTTTCCCATCCATTGTCAGTCCTTATCATACAGATGTCACATCTAAAATTAGTGCTTTGAGAAAAGAGCCAGACTTTGCACCCTGTTCTGGAAGACCTTAGCATATAATAAAGTGTTATAAAAAAATACTTAACATTATTTTTCAGTTTTAAAATGTACAATATGTGAGATACTCATACTAAAACCAAACCACCTCTTCTCAAGCTCCTCCATAGCTCCCTTAAACTCTTCCTTTGTAGCTCATGACAGTGCCATAAATACATTTGGGGGGATTAAACTGGGGGCTCTACCTTATTAACTCACTTTAATTTGTTGTTCAGGTATCTGATAAATTTATTTTTAAAAAACAATCAGAAAGACCACAAAGTCCAAGTGGTATGTACTACCAACTATCCAAATGGCCTGGTTAGCCTTTCTTCTGGGATGTATTACTCTGAATACCAGGAAGATGAAGTGCAGGGCAGCTGGGCACCTGTTGATGTTTACCACTTCACGTGATAATTTACCACCAGTAAGAACCCTTCTAATAAGTCAGATTGTTCAGAATCAGCTCTGCCCAGAGATGAGCTTTAAGATAAAATAAAAGGTAGAATAGTTTAAAGACAATTCCACTTTACAGCAGAGTTATTAAGTTATACTATTCACTTAAAATAAAGCTTATATTTCTGTGTTACTATTCCTTAATCACATTCTAACTTTTTCCCTTCCATGTCAACCCAAGGTAGGCTGCCTTAGTCTGTGTCTGTGCCTTGCAAAGGAAACTTCCCTACTCGCTTCCTGTAACTGAATACTTGAAATCAGATGGTATTGCAGAGAAGCAGGAAAGGTTTCTGCTTTCCTTCTTCCCTTTGTTTCTTTCTTCTTCCCTGATTAAATTTGATAATAATTTCTACTGTATACTCTAACTGTCAAACATTTTCTTCTGTTTGCTTACATCTTTTACAATCTCCTGAAGACATGTTGAACTAAACCAAAAATTACGAGATGTTAAATGCATTATCTTCCTTTCTAGATTTATAACAAATATGAAGTCAAAACAATGACATTACTATGACATTCATAATCTAAAGAAGCATGCCCCTTACACACACTTCTTTTTTTGCATTCATAATTTTATAAGTTTTATTCTGTCAAGTCAGTCAAGCACTTTGAAAGAAGAGTGGATTGTCTAAGGTGCAGGTCATGTGCATGAAAACAGTCTAATAATACTAACCTTTAAAACATATGTTTAAGATAAAACTTTTCGACGTAAAAATATGATAATATGAATCACGTTAATTTCAGTAGGGACTTTAGCTATATCATAAATAGGATTATTTATTTTATTATTCTATAACCCAAATGGCCTATTCTCAAATGCTTGCAGTTCTCATAAGCAAATCTATGTTCAAGAGCAAAATATGCCATATATATAGTGATAACCAAAAATGATTATCACTCACATAACACTGTGAAAAAGTGGTTGACTTTGATATTGGTGTACTGCCACTATTTTTTTTTTTTTTGAGAGTTCAATCTTATGAGCATCAGCCAGTTTAGCAAAGGTGGTAAGCATGTGTTCAGCTTTGACTCAAATGGGAACATTTATATGCTTACTTTACAGGGGGTTAAACGGTTTTCTTAATTATTTGCTGAATTCGGACCCTGTGCTTGTTTCCCCTTGTGAATTTACCTTTTAATTTCACTGGGAAGAAGACCAGATACTCTGCCAAAGTCCTTCTTTGTTTTTAAAAAGAGTAATTAAAGTTTCTCTCTCTCATGCTATTTCGTGCTTGGCTTATAAACAAGGCTGGCGATTGAGGTCAGGGTGCTACAATCTTTTGCTGCTGCTTAGTGCACCCAATAAAAGTGCATTTTCTTAAACACATGGCCTTCCCTTTTTGCTCCTTTTCCCTGTAGATATTGCATTTTTCTATGTTTAAGGTTATTTTATTTCTGACTCAATTTTTTTTTCCTTACATGTGAAATGTTTTGAATTAGATAGAGAACAGTCTGTATCCTACCAAGGAACTGAAATTAAAACGGTCTTTCATGCTGAGGTTAAGGCAGTGTTTCTGTTCTACCTTTTTACCTCAGTCCTGGAGGAAAGCCTGTGGATTCAGATTTTTCAGTATTATACTGTTCTGTCAAGTAGAGCTAAAAAATAATAATTCTGTCTATTTAAGACAGTATATAGTCTTCTGTCACCGTATTAACAAGATTACAGTTTGGTTGCTTATTTTGATTGGATCCCAGTTATGCAGCATTAGAGAGCAGATGTTCCTGGTGTAATTTGATAGTAATTTTTACTCTATTTTCTAATTTCCAGTCAAGGATAGATGATTTGATGAGACCAAGGCCTCTGTCAAACCTCCACCCTACTCTACCTCAAGCTGATCCCTTGACCTGAAAGAAAGAACAAACAGTTCTGCAGTAAAATTGTTTCATTGTATGCTGTACCTGAGTTGCATTTAGATGAACACAGAGCATCAATAAGATCATTTTGGATAGTCCTTTTTATCCTTGATAAACTATGCCTATGGTTGGAAAATAATTTCATAGCAGATTTAAGCACACATTTTTTAGTAGAAATTGGACTAGAGGCTTGTTGGCAGTAAACAAATTATGATGTGCTGAAAATGTTGTAATGAGAATTGAAATGTAGAGGGTAATAACTGAAGAAGTGGAGCTCTGAGGAAAAAGTACCATACCAAACCTGGTTACGACATATGGTAATTTAGAATTTGTTCATGACAAAAAGTTTTTGTATATATCAGAAGACATGCCAGTTGGAAATTAGATACTGATTTGTTCCTGAGATAAATTAATTAATGGTTGTTGCTTCTATTTTATGTTTGTTATCATTGGTTCTTAATTGCCCCAGAGTGGCAGTAGATGTCAAAAAATGTTCTGTGTGATCAGGCTTTTTAAATTCCATGAACCCCGAACCATTTTGTGCATTCTATAGGTTAAAACTCACACAGGCACATGGCAAGATCGCATTGTATTTCTCAGCTAGAACAAGGAAGTCAAGGGACTAATTCATATTACTCTATGTTCTTTTGTGCCAGCTTTAATTAGTCATTAGTTTTAATTATTCTACAGAAGTTGTAATTTGTGTTTTTAATAGTAACTTTTAAAGAACTTTGAATAAATGTATTGTGAAGTAGATCTTAGTTTCACTATCTGGAACATCGTGAAATGTTAAATGCTGTACTAAATACTCAATGAAAGTAAGAGTATTATAGGGAGGTTTATGTCTGTTTATAACTCTGTCCTTACTTTCCCTCTGGTTTTACAGGGCATAATGACTATATGTGTCCTGCTACTAACCAGTGGCACCATCGACAAGAACAGAAGAAAGAGTTGCCAGGCTTGCCGACTAAGAAATGCTATGAAGTGGGAATGATGAAAGGTGGTATGTACACAGGAATCAACATAATCCTCAGCATTGGTGTTCTGCTGTCTGTCTTTTAACTTCATTGGACAGTTGATATGGTTCTTGAAGGAGGAAGCAACTAATTTTACTGAGTTAATGAAATCACAGGGGGATTAAATAAAAAAAAAAACCCACAACAAAAAACCCCAACTCCCAAATACCATATCATTATTCTTGCCCAAATTTGCATCAAAATTAGTAGGAACACTGACTTCGATAGAGTTAGGGTTCTTCTGTTAATACTTTTAATTCTCTTTTTTTTGGTGTCTTATGATAGACTCCAGATCATGATGAATTAAACTTAACCCAAGATTTTGTAGTATTTTGCAGTTCTGTGTGAAAAGCACTGTTAGTCTCAGATCAGTCCATATCATTAAAATAAACTTCTGAACACGTAATACTTCATCTGTGAATTCTGTAAAGGAAAGGAAATTCCTTTATTCCAGTACTGTGAGTATATTTCATAAGTGAATTACTTTCATCCAACAATGCTAAAGGCTCCCTCATTTTATAAAACCTGAGATAAATGCTGCTTTCTTGGAACATACTTATGTAATATTGCTGTCAGAGAACAAAATCAGGTACTGAATGCTTAGGCTGAGGTGAAATACCACTAAATTACTTTATTTATACATACTGTATTTAACTTCTGGAGGCAAAATTAGAAATATATGACATTACTGAACAATTGCTATGGTGTATTCTTAGATGGCAGAGTTATTCTGTACCATAGTTTTGGATCAGTCATGATACCTGCCTTTCTCTCTATGTTACGTTACCATATATCTGCCAATAGCAGACAGAAGTTAGCTATTTTTAATCCTTTTGAAAAAAACAAGCTCCTAAGTATTAAGAATATTTAAGAATAGGAAATCATGAAGTTTCATATTCACTCTAAAGCAGACAAAAACCTTGTAGCCTACTAAAAATTTCAGATTGCTTTTATTAATGAAGAGTAATCACTACATTCATCAAAACCTATTTCTATAACAAAAATTTAGCAAGCTAGTAAGTGTTGGGAAGACAAAGGGTTAGAACTATGTCTTATGTGTGAAAGGAACTAATTGTTAAATTACAGACTGATTCTTCCTTTCTCTGGCACAATTAATGCTTATTCCACAAAAATTCTGGTACAAGAGAGAGGAATAGCTCATCATGTTTATCTTCCCACAGCAAAAGGTTGTTTAGAAGTCCAGTCTGGGTGGTCAAGATAGGCCAAGTCTTGGAATCTTGGGAGAAAGACTAAAGGGGAAAGAGTAAAAGAAAAATGGTTGTTGCAGTGCTTTGAGATTGAATCTGTGTTTTTCTTAACTCAAGGTTTAGGCAAGAGCTGAAATTGATTTTGTTAATCTCAGTTTTGGGATGCAAGCAGAAGGAAGGTGTCAATTCCCTTTTTAGTTCTATCACTTCAGACAGTAGCTAAATTTTTCATGAGATTTGGTTTATGGATCCAGAGGTTTTTGGTTTCTGTCCTGACATCCTGGTGTATGTGACTAGCACTCTTCAAAGCAAAATGTATATAATTAGTACCATAGCTATGGTCCAGAGAAGTTAATGTTTCAGATAAAACAAATTAAAATCGGAAAATTCCATACATAAATTTGCCATGCAGCTTTAGCTTAGACCCTTGTACATATGCTAGATCATAGTTAAGATATATCGTGTTTTACATTGATGATATTATGTCTTTCATTTAGCACATTTCCATCCATTTGTACTCATACATGCTTAATTAATGATCCGCTGTACCGGTTTGATGTTTTTCATATCTATTCTCTAAGATACATCTTGTAATAGATTTTTCACAGTTCCATATGTAATTGTTTCAATCAGATAAAAATTGCACAGAATACTCAAGTAGCATTCTGTAAATTAAAGTCCAAAAAAAGACTGATTTTGTCTAGATTTTCTTTCTAATATAGATGTTCTGGAATTTAGATTTCATAGAGTGACTCCTACTTGAGTAAAGTCCTGTAGATTTCAACTTTTTCTTTTACAATGCTGTAAGATTTTTACAGTCACTACAGCAACTGGTAGTTCAAAAATAGTCACTGTTGTGGTTTTTTGATTGTATTTTATTTTTTAAAAAATAAGCTCAGAATTTACATACAAGGTGATCACGTGCACAAATTCTACCTGCTCATATAGGACAACAAATAATTTTATGAAGTCTGGGAAAAAATTCTTTAGATTCCTCAGTTGCAGGTTATAAATCTAGCATGCCTGCACAAGAAGTATTCAGGAAAAGTAAAGTTAAAGTAAGATAAAGTAAAATATTCAAGGTTCTGCTGAAGTCTTTACTGATCCCATATTGTCCACGTAGCTGTGGAAGAAAGAAATCCTTTTCTTTAGGTAGTGCTTGATAACTGTCACATTTCTTTCAGATGAAGATAAAGGTTAAGTGAATATTCTTAGTATGCCATCTGGTTAACTTTTAAAGTGTTAACCTTTAAATGTTTTAAAATATTTTTGATTGATTTTTTTCTTTTCTCTGAGGAGATCTCTTCAGCTTTTCTGTTTTAATAGATCTCTTATAATAACACTTCAACATACTCGAATCATGTAATGCTGTAGTTAACTCAAGATCGACATTTTTCTCTAATGATTCAAGGTTGTCTTGATTGAGTCTTTTAATTTAAACAACCTCATTTCATTCATGTTGAAGGATTTGCCTTGTTTAAAGGCATTACTTCTATCATACATTTGAAAAATATACAGTTGTGTCGTATCTCACTTCTATATCTGTCTCCACAATTTGCTTATGATACTCTAACTTTTAGACATAGTAGAAAATGTGTAATCTTTTTTTTTTTGTAAATATAATGCCAGTTTTCTTTCTGCACTGAATTAGCTGAAGTTTCTTAATAAATTGTCAAAGCTGCTAACTTGTGACTTGTATCTATCATTTAACTTCTGAGCAATAGCTCATATTGAATTTCAGTAAATATGGACAAAGGTAGATAAAATCTTGATTAAAAGTCTCCGGTTAATTTTGAACATAAGTTATAAGCTATGATCACTGAGGTTTTTTCTCACAGAAGGTCACTTAATGCAGCATAAAAAAGCTTATATATATATTATTTTTAATAGAGCAAACACAACTGAAATATATTTTTGGGGCTTCATTCAGAAAGTGCAGACTTCAAGTGGCTCTTGAGCTATGCTGTAGGAACATTTATTTATGAGTTTGTGGAAATTTTGTCTTTTTTTTTTTGTCCTGCTGTTCTTTCATGTTTTAAAAACTTCTTTCTGTGCTGAAGTTGTTTTCTTTCCCTCCTTTTATGTTTGCAAGTGTTCCATTCTGCGTCTCTTAACTGTGCTGCTTTGAGAGACAATTAGACTTCCAGAACCTCTGCTGATGTAGTCAGCATCTGAAGCGGAATTTATAGCTGTTACATTTTGTCCAAATGCTTCACTCTCTCCTTCTGAATAAGCCAAAAGGACCTTAAAATTATATGTTTTTATTTAGTCTGTGCACCCTTGTTTGTACATGAGGATAAAACGGTTTCATGGAATAAGCTCCTGATCATGCCTCTCTTTCTCTTGGTTGGGTAGCAGAGAAGAGTAACTTTTTTTTTCTTTATGATCCACTGATGCTTTCCAGAAGATTGTTTGCATTCTGGTTTGAATAAGTATATTCACTTATTTCACGCGATGGGGGGTATCAGATTCCAAACGGAGGATTTACAGAAGTCACAATCCTGAAGCTCCAACCATACATATGGTCCAGGTGCTCTCTACTCCAATATGGATACGGTTTTCCATTTCTTCATTTTTAATGACTTTCTGATGACTTGGCTATGAAGGACATCATTCTCTGAAATCAAAAGAACCTTATTTTTATTGTTATTTATTAATTAAGTATTTTTATAGTGTGTAAAATGAATGGATGTTTCCAGTTATTAGCATGCTGTGGTCTCACCCTCTTTTCACATGTGACAAGGCAGATTTAACATCAAATGCTCTGTGGGATCAAAGCAACAGAGTGCTAGTGCAATCAGTGGCTATGGCAAAAATTTGCTATAAAATTAAATGCTAGATCCTTAATGAACAATCAGTTATTTGTCTGGTAGTCCATTTTTAGCCACCCTGAGACCTACATAATTCTGTCAATTGTCAAACACTGATGGCTTCCCAACCTCAAGTTGTATGAAATGTGGCAATCGAGGATTTGAGTGCTCATGCCTTAGATCCAGATGATGACCATGTATATGACCAAGGGTATTTACTGTCTTTGAACAGCCTGAAATTTCATGTTGTGAAGAGAAGATTCTGAGTGTTTTTTCTGGTGATAATGAAATTACAACATTACAGGGCATTTGAAGCCCACATCCTTCAGTGTTCCCCTCACAAAGTATCTGAGGGCCCTTCGGAGATTACTGCATTACAGCCCATGGAATAAAAGTCTGCGCTGGCCATAACAGTGTTCTATAACCACATTCTAGATGCCTGTAGAAAAGTTCATTAACTTCTAGAGACCGAAGGCTTTCTGTTTTTCTCTTACATTCTTTTGAAGTAGTTACCCACCTGTGACTACATGGAAATTCAGTCTGGTTCAGTGTGACAAAGTTGCTGAAGTGTAAGGCAGATTCTTACAGGGAAAAGAAAAAAATCATTTGGCAAATCTGCCGTCTTCTCAGAGAAGATCCTTGCTGATTTTTGTCTTTAAATGGCGAGAGCTATGCTTTCTTGCTGAATGCTATATTTGTTCATGCTAAAAGATCAGAGAATTATTAAAATAATTCTCAAAAGCAGAGGTAAATTGATGTCTGATGCAACCACTGGAAGGGCGTCAGACTTTCTAGTTTTCCATGTAATTATCTTTTAATGAAATATTTTATTAAAAATAGAAATTAGTGAATGAAGGAAAATGGATTAACAATATGAAACTACTTTGATTTGTCTGAGGAGAACCTTTATGATATTTATTAGACATACTGTTCTGTACTCAGTCAAATAGCTATGTGGGTGGGACCTGATAAATGTATGAGGAAATGTACATTTTTAAGATTTAATTGATGGGCTGAAAGCATATATTCAAGCAGCATTTGAAGCAAAGTTTTGTGAGTTTAGAACAGCCTCCTGGAAAAGAAGATGGAATTGGAACCAGGCTTTTTAGTGAAATGTTCCTTTTTCCCCTTTATATACATTCAAAGTGGATTGTTGCCACTGAATTGTCCCAAAACACAATATTCCACTTTTCTGTCCCCAAAATAAGAAAGAGACACGATTGTTGTGAACACTTTTGCCAAAAATACTCTATCTTCCTATTCCGCTTCACAGAATGATCTGGACTAGAAGGAACTCCAGGAAGTCTCTTGTAGGGCTACCTGCTCAAAGCAGGTTCAACATTGAATTTAGACAAGGTTATTAAAGACCTTTTACAGTCAGGTGGAAATGAGATAACCTGTCTTATGCTTATTTATATGCTATAGCTAGTTATATATTTTTTTAATATTGCATAATTTCTCATGTTTTACTCTTGAGCACTTGTTTAAGATTGCAAAGTTAATTATATCTTATGTTTTAAATTTGCTTTTTGACCTTTACATACTTAAAAATTCCTAATTAGGAATTACTTTAGTTGTGATATTACTTGGGAATAGATATCAATGAGACAGTCCCCATTTAAATTGCTGGTTAATTTTAATTTTAAATGAAGTCTAGGATCCTTACTGTGTCTCCACCTCTTTCTGCCACTTGTTCATAGCACAGGTACCTCAGGGTGTCACTATGCATTCACTGGTTTTGAGCAAGCCTATGCAGGTCAGAACAGATGGTGTCCTCTCCTTGCTGAGCTTGAGAAATTCCTAGTGTACTAGAGCTTCTGGTTCTTCATTTGGTTAAGCATTTACAGTTCAATTCTAGCACTATCAGGCCAAATAGCTTCAATACCCTGATTAATTTAATTTCTAAAGTGTAGCAGTTACAATTTCTTACTGTCTTTGAGAACTATACTAATGGACTCATACTTCTAAAACTACTTGGCTTTTCCAAATCATGGTTGATGTATGGTTCCTGTAAAGACTTTATCGTGACCTCTAGGCTTTGCTGTAAATATTGCCTAGAAATGGGGCAGTTGCCATACCTACTTTAGCCAAAACTTAGTATGATTTGTGCAGGAGTGTCAGTGCTGAAAGAGAGTCAGCTGAATGATGGATTAATTCAGATTCTCTTGTTTCTCTTTTACATGTTCTCTGCTCTTTAAAACATGTGCTTTGAATGCCAAAGATTGAATGCCAAAATACAGATTAGTATGAATAATGTCTTGCACCTTCATCTCTAATTAGTAGATCATTGATTCTCAAACTGTGAGTTATGAATAGTCATTGGAGACCCCACATTGCAATTGCCTGCTTTTTAACAACATTTTTTGTCATTAGAGCTTTAAAAACTTTACACGGCAGATCGGTTTTATGATCTGCATTGTTCCTGATAGGAATACGGGGGCACTGTGATCTGTGATGTGACTTGATCACTGAGAAAACTGGTGACAGAGCTGGGAGTTGAAACAGAGCATCTGAATGCAAGCCCTGGGCCTTGCATCCCCCACTGCAGCTTCTCTTTCCCTCTCTCTCTCTCTTTTAATAGAAGATAGTCCTGATTATAGACAAGAAAAAAGCTCCAGTTTGGAAAAGGATGAGAGACATTTTTTGAAAAAAACACCCACATAAACAGACTTACAGCATTCATCAACCACTCTAGAAAAAATTGCAACATCCAGGTGCACAGACTAAACTCAAATCTCTTATTTGTTTATACTACTGAGTGTCTAGCTATCCTCGTCAGAATCCAGGCTATTAAGCACTGTCACTTGAGGCAGGCCTGTTCAAGATTAGACATAAAATTCTGATTGATTTTTTTAAGATTTCGGACAATGTTTCTCATTTAAAGTAATTGTCAACCCACCTGGGTTTTCAGCACAATTTACATTTCTGTTTGATTTTCTAAAAGAGAGATTGATATGAAATAAAAGGGTTGATTGCCTGAATCATATTTGAAAGAAGTAATTTATTAAGCCTATAAAATTTGAATTTGGAAAGTGGTGTTTCCTTTGGTGAAATCATGTATTTATGTGGAGAGAACAAAGCAGAAAAGCTCTCAAAGTCTCAAAGCTCTCAAAAGCTCCTTGGAAGGATCATCATGCTGAGATACATTACAATATTAGGGCCTACACTTCAGTCGTGGCTTCAGCAATCTCCATCTGTTATATACTTATCAAGAATGTAATTATATTCCTGACCTCTACTTATGTACAGCAGCCACAGTGACCTTATGTTTTAGAGGAAGCTGTAGGATTTTATTTTATTTCCAATGAAGCGTTAAAAAACAATTGAATTCAGCAGCAGTGTGCCTAATGAGGTCTATCTGCAAAGCAGAACTACTGTATGAGGTCATTAGGAGAGGACTACCTTGCTTGCATCCACTTTTCAGACTCTAAAGCCAGTTGTGCTTAGATGATGCTCAGGTTTGTCCCCACAAGGGCACTGTTGACTTCTTCACACTGTTTTCCTTTTGCAATCACTTGCTTTTGCCAACAGCAGCAATGTCAGCAAAGTGAGTCTAGACTGAATTCCAGAGCTCTTCTCCAGCAGTTTAGTAAAACTCTCCTGTATTAGAACATTTGAGAGAGACTTTTTGATTTCTAGCCTCTTCAACTCACACTTCAGTTTCAGAAAGGTGAAAACCCTACTCCCCATATAAAGGGTTTCTGGCATAGAAAAATCTGGTTTCTTCCTTTGTGAACACTAGCGTAAAGGATCCCTGTGGCTTCTCTGCCATGGCCTGTTCTTCTGTGTGTGCTCTTTTAATACTCTGATCATCAAGTGAGCTACAGACTCTCTGACTTTCTGAAGAATGCCTTCTTTATAATCTCTTTTACTTACTGCGTACATTCAGCCTTTTATTCTCAAGTAGGGTTTGTTTTACAAAACACTAAATATTCCTTCTCTCTTGCAATTTTCAACATAATTCTGATGAGGTAGATCAGTCCTGAAGAGTAACAAAATTGTTTAGAGGAGAAAGTGTTTCCAAGCACTTTTGAAATGCTCCTTTAACAAACTGACAAAAGTATAGGCTGGTAATGCTGCAAGGCTCTGAGTGTATATAGAAGTATCAAATGTTTCTTATCATCTGGGATCTGCTGATGAGGAGCCGAACTGTAGAGAAAGTCTCAGGTTCAAAGGTTGCTCTAGACTGGGAAGTTAGCTGGTAAACCATTTACTGAGCACTTTTTCCAAACCCAATTATAGATCCATCTTTTTGTTGTCCTCTTAGAAAAAAACCCAAAGTCATTCCTTTTCCTTCCTGCTATGATTTTTTTTTTTCCCCCTCAGAGTGTGGTCACAACTGTTGATTGTTACAGGGGGTTTCAGCACGGATCCCATACCATCCTGACCCTTACTATCTCCACTCAGACCTTTTTCCTTCAAAATACTATTTCCTTCAAATATCTAAATTTTATAATCCTGTTTAACCTAGGTGTTGCAGTTGTCTTCTAAGGCTGTCCTTTCCCATAACATTTCCACCAGCCTTGTTCTGAACCTGTTCCTCCTAGGAGGCTCAGCTGCTGTGTTGTTGAAATGGAAAGGAAGCAGTAAAAAGAAAAGTCTGCATTACCAGGAAGCCACAAATAAGGAAGAAAATCTTCAAAGCTAAACACTTAAAGCAATTTTAAGTCAGAACTTTTTCTCTGGGTTAAAAGTTACTTATTTTGCAAAACAGTTCCCGTAAGGCAGGAAACAACACTGATACGAATGAGAAGCTATTGCTTACATGCTTGCTGCCTAGAAACTGAACTCTGGTTCTCCAGTTCTGGCACTTAGCTTGCCTTTATGTTTTGACTTGTCAGGTTTCCAAATCTACTTTGTTTCCACTAGTTTAAATGCTTGAAATGCCATTTGAATGTCTGGCAAGTATGAAGTGGAGGTTACTTTGTAGAGTGCTGACTATTGCAGGGCTTTGCAGAATGCTGCCCGTATACCATTAGTGGTACAGCTCAAAGTTATGTGCCAATGACTTTTGAGCAATAACTGCATTCTTGTGCCCATGTCTGGGGCAGTGGCAGATGCCGTTATCACTATCTGAGTGAACTGAGTGTGGGAACTGTAGGATGGCAAGGCACTGGTAGTAAAGGAAAGATACTGAACAGTAGTGAAACATTTTCCATGTCATTTATGGGATTTCTAAGCAGTTAGAGGACAAAAAAAAAGCCAGATATTGTGATAGAGATTATTTTTGTTTACAGTTTGAAATATTCTGACTAATTAATATTTAGTCCAACAACATGTTCCTTCTCTGATTTTACTTCCTCAAAAAGGCGGCACAGAATTTAAAGTTCATGGATTTGTTATTTCCCTGGACTTCCCTTCTAAACCCAATGTCTTCTGGTAGCCTAAGGAAGGAGAGCATCTAAAATGCGACTGGAGTGAACATGAGTTTTGCTCGCAGCAGATGGAAACTACTGTGCCATTACTCACATAGCTATGGCTATACGTAAACACCGATATCAAAACCATCTTCTGTTATTTTGTCAAAAAACCTTTCTGTTGTTGCTGAATCACAATGTGGAAGCCAAGAGTGTATCTACATAGAGTTGTTTGCATGCATTAAGGCTAGTACATGCTAAAAAAAGAAAACTTTTTGTGTGCCTAAAATTTTAGATTGAAATGTTTGTTAAGTAACACATACATGCATGCCAACATGAGATGGTTAAGGTTTACCAATAGTGATTGAGGTGTTGATTTTAATTTTCTTTTAATTTTCTTGCTTAAAATCACTATGTGATTTTAAGTCTTTGTACATTGATTTTAATGTTTTGGGTTTTTCAGAAGTTAAAACTGTTATGCATAAAAGACCCCTGACATCTTCAGGTGAAAGATAATAAAATGTGTTCTAATAACAAACTACCTGAGATCTCACAGCTTTATCACAGCTACAACCTATGACCAGTTATATTTTTTTCTACTTGTATGATGGTTATGATGACATATGTTATGACAACTGCAGAAACTACTAAAAGCAGAGTTTTGCTGTAGTTCAATGAAAAATTATATGAATTTTACTGTAGATCACACACACAAAAAAACCCCTGAAAGAAACAATAAGCCCCTAATCTGTGTTTCTATAAAGATAGACGAGTGACTAGTTCTTTCTGTCAAGGCATTGCCCATGAAAGAGATGAGGATTAGAAAGTTATTTTTTTAGTGCTTTAAAAATCTGTGGTGCAGTATAAACTCAGGAAGTGCAAGGAGAGGATGCGTTTAAAATTTTTTGAGGGAAAAGACACAGGATATACTTACTGACTGCTATATCCTAAAGCAAGTACTTTATAAAGATAGACTTATTTATTTCAGTCATTGCATAAAATGAAAAGATAATATCATGTCTTCCTTCTGAAACAAGATAAGTATACTGGAAAAACAAGACATTAGTAATTAACCTGAGTAGAGTATATCACCTCTGCAAGTGTATAAAGTGACGAAAATTATGCAGGCAGCAATTAGAATTAATTCCCAATCCAGTAATGATGTCCTGGTAATTAAATATATCCTAGAAGCATTAATTAATCCTATTCCCCTTATCACCTTGGTTGTCTTCCCCTCTTCAGATCTTCATCAATTCTCTTCTAGATTTCAGTTTTTCTATGTTCTGCTTTTCCTGTGAATTCTTAGGTGATACAGACCTATCTTCCAGGGCTAGAAGGAGAGGCAGCAGAGCAGTTCCTTGAAAGCTTAGTGTTAAAGTAAGGAAGAGTGGTAAAGAAAATTTTTTTTCTTCTCTCCCATTCTCCTGCACATACCATCTCCTAAGATGGAATGAGAGCTCTCACCAGTCACCTTTCTTTACCCAAATATTTCCTCAGGAGGCAAACCAGAGTCTTACTTAATTATACACATAGAAAGCATACGGAATAACATGTAAAATTCTTTGTTTATAAAATGTGAAATAAAATCTTCTATTTCCAATAGACATTATATAGCAGTTTCTAGGATAAAATACTGTCTTATTCCAGTGTGTAGACCTGGAATTCTGAAGTCAAATGTGCTGCCACTTCTGGTTGCACAGCATCTGCTCCCTGCACCTGTCTTGGAGAGATCACTGTGCTTTTGCCTGTTTATTGACAGTTAAAAAAAGAAATTGCTTCAGAAGTGAATATATTTTTATAATCCAGCAACGCAATGATAATGAACTTCTAGTTTTCTTGAAAGAAGGTGGCAATTTTAAATTATCTTAGTTGCATACTGCTGTAAGGTTCTAAGATGAACAGCATTGGTCTAAGAAAGTTTTACTGAATGGGCTATTCTGAGAAAAATACCACAGCTGCAACATCCTTATCACTTATCCCAAGACAAGAGATATTGTTCCTATCTAAATTCACAGTTTGTGTAATTGCATTCTGTCTACTTACATTTTTTTAAAAAATAAAAGTTATGTCAGTTATTAATAGTTATTAAAACAGTGTTGTCAGGTGTCTTGTGTGTGTCACACAATGACAGGTACAATTAAATTTATGGAAAATCATTTTCTGTGCATGATACGTGCAGTCATGATCTATGTTAATAAAGTATATTAATGGTTGATAAAAGTCGCAAAGTGAAATTCTTAAATGTTAGAAAATACAGAAATTGTCAGCGTGACCTATATTGAATCACCTTATGGTATGATGTTACTAGTATCCTTTGACCACCAGAAAATTGCAAAACTTTGTTTCTGTCACCACAGTTAAATATGTATCCTGAATCTAGCAACTGGTTTTGAAGGTCATTTGCAATGTAAAGTGCAGAGATGTATTTGAAACAGAAACTTAAAGAATGTTCAAAGTTTTTTGGGTTGTGGACATTGCTCAGGTCTGATGTCTTACCTTTTCTGAGGTGATCCAGGAGATCGTAGATCAAGGAAAGTTTGAGTTCTCGAGACCGAGCTCCACATGTGAAGTACCTGGAGCCTTCTCAATGATTGATGACCAGTGCTACAGAGAGTCAAAAAATGATTTGCTGAAAATCTATGTGCTAAAACACTGTTAGAGGACTAGACCTCTGTAGACTTTTGGGGTAAATTTCATTCAAAAGATATTGGAGGATGCTTTTTTTTTTTTTTCCTACATTTGAAGATAAACAAGATAAAGTTAAATATAAAGTTCACCTGAGAGTTTTAACCTTCAAAGAAAGGTACTATCTGTAGAAAATAACATCATTGTAGTTTTTGCTTGCAGCTATTGGAAAGCTGTTCAGAACTTCAGCAAAACTGAAATGGAGCATGAAGAGACAGGTTAATAAATAGGCTGCAAGTGAATGGGCTTTAAACTGACAGGCAGATGCAGTTTACATATTAATACCCACCCCTCATTTGAACAAGTAGAGTGAATGTAGGAGCGTATAAGGGCAAGAGAAGATGAAGGTCTTTTGCATTTTTTGTATCACATTAATGAAAAAAAGACAGTAAGTTTTCCAGATAGCAGGTGGGTGCTTCAAACAAGGCAAAAAGCAAAAGGCAAACAGATGTCGTGTTTAAGGTTTCCAGAATAGTGAATAGGAAGGACATACAAATATCTTGGCAGTTTCAATTTTATCGAATAACCAGGGTTTTTCAGTCTTAATGCCAAGAAAACTTTACTGGTTTTTATCAAATCTGTTCCCATTTGTCGCAAAGAATAAGCATTCTTTACTTGACAAATATTCCTATGAAATTTCTAATAATAAAGAAAGCAAAGAATATTATATAAAGCAGTTCATAGGAAATATGAATTTAAGTAGAATAGGATTTGAGATTATACATATATCTTTAAATCTAAAATACATAATTCTATGGTTCACACAGAGCAAAGAAAATTTTATTCTATTTGTTCTTCTCTTCTTTCTGTGAATATTCTTGAATATTTTATGTAATATTGAAGATATAAAGGTAGAGTTTTGTTCTTAGCAGTAGGTAGAAAGAATCTGACTGTTGGATGGCTGAGATTCAATATTAATCCAATACATTACTAATTTAGGATTTATTTTTTTTAAGAATCTGGAATTTATTTTTTGATTTGTTTCAGTCAGATGTTGGAAAACACTAGTGTTTCATTTGGTTAACATTGACTCCACAGTCTGTATGCAATTTTATTGCTGATCAGGTTCTACTGACTGGAGTATATAATATATATATATGTGCCTCCTTATTTAAAAGGCTTATGTATTTACATACGAAGCTTTATAAAACTGCTTTTGAAAATCTTGGCTCTTGTAGCTTTAAAACTCAAGTGGAAATTGTTTTAGAGCTTTTGCAAGATACATAGCAATTCCATTTTTGGTAGGATATTGTTTTTCATACCGTTTGGCATTTCAGGTTCCTTTATTGGCTGAACTGTGGAATGAAAATTAATGCATTCATATATTTTAAAATCCTTAACAGGATCATTGCACTTTTGGCAATGAAATTGTAGCTTGATAGAGTTGTCTTTTTTGGAATTAGTGACTGTGCATCACTATTATCTCTTTTTAACAGAGATAAAATTTGATTAAGCTGAAGGAGATTAGGAGGCACTTGCATTTTTCAGAGAGATACTCACTCCTATTTGGTCCAAGAAAATGAATAAAAAAATCCCTGTGTTGCTTGTCCATCTAGAGGTTAGGTGAAGAGTTAGTAGTATTTCTGTAAATCTCTGATGAGTATGATGCTTATACATATTCAAAGATCTTTCTGACAGTGATAATAAAAGCTGCTGATGTGATACGGAAGGAATGCCTACTATTACTAACTTTCTTGTCAGATCTGGTCCCTACAAAATCCAATGTAGGCTTACTATGTTTTTTTGTTTGGTTGGTTTTTTTTTAAATCCTGAAATAAAAATGTAAAAATAGATTTGTGGGGGGCATGTCCTCCAAATTTGTTATGTTCCATATTGCTCAATGGACCACTTTTTTTCAAGGTGAAGAAAAGCCAGTGGAAAGCTTGCAGACAAATTAAAAATAAAACTATTGTTCTTATTTAGAATCTAGTTGATTTGTAAGCAGCTAAGTGTGCTTACAGTTGCCACCTTCCCTCTGTTATGCCAAATTCTTATTACATCCTTTTTTTTACTTAACAAGGCAGGCCTGGAACAAGTAAAAAGAAAAACCAAAAAAAACCCTGTCTTATGTTCTAGTAATCTGTTTCATGGAGACTTAAGGCAAAGATGCCCTATTTGTATTTATTAACCCTTAATGGATTGTTTTCTTCATCAAATTGGGTCTACAGCTTTCTAACATACACCAACTTCTAATGTATTCACACTTTCAGCTTTGTTTCTGCATAGTGTGAGAGAGAACCTCTTCTTGTGTGTCCTGAACCTTGTATGAGGTAGTTTCATTTGATACCATCTTGTATGAGAAGAGAAGTGTCAGTGTTTGTGCCTCATTTGTATTCTTGCTACTCCTGGTTTTGTAGTCTTGTATGCGGCTTACAGGCCGAGCAGACCAAGTCAGTTTAGCTGTTTCTTGCACCAAGCTTGTTTCACCCTTCAGAACATCTTGCTTGTCTTTCTCTTATCCCCTTTTCATTTCTTTTATATCTCTTTTTAATAGGGGAAGAACGGAACTGCACACAGTGTTTATTGTAGCATGCCTCATGAGTTAATAAAATCTGTGATTTATGAAGATGCTCTGTCCTCCCTTCCTCTCCTAGTAATTTCTAGCCTTCTATTTACTTTCTAAACTAACTTATCTGATGTTTTTATAGTATTTTTATAACCCCAAGATCTTGTTTCTGAATGTATGTCAGTTCAGAGCCATCTATTTATGAGTATGTTGAACAGTACAGGCCCCAAGGATACCATCAACTGTTCAAAAGGTTATTGCTAGATGAGCAGCTGTAGAATTTAGGGTGCAAGAAAGTTAACAAATGCTTTAGTGTGCATGAACCATGTGGTTTAGTTCACATGGTTATGTCTGCATTTTTCACAGGGCAATTTTAATTCAAAAATATTACACTGATATAAAGCATACAACAAAAATATCTGTTACGGATAGAGCATGCATACTATTGAGTATTGCAATGAAGTAAACTACCATTGAGAATAACTCTATGATGACGTTTTGCCAAAATAAGTCCTACATTTTTTCTTAATAGCAAGAATCTCCCCCTTCTCTCCTAAACAGAAACAGTTTAGTGGGTGGAAAAATTGGTATTGCTGGATGAAAAATGTGAGCAGTGATGCACTTGAGACTTTTGGCTAGTAACTAGTTTAACAAATGGGAAAATGTAGAAAGGTTAAGTAGTAGGAGTGATGAAAGATTTATTGAACTCACTTCATCTGGGAAGATTAATAGAATAGAACCAGAAGACCTACTAGATTTTGAATCAATTAGACTTAAAGTGCTTAATCTTCAAGTACTAGTTAAGTGAAAATATCACCAACGTCAAAGAAAAAGGCAAACAGATCTAAAGATCCTCTCTGTTCCTTTGAGATTGGGAAAGGACACCTGCTGATATGATTCTACATTTATGTGAAAGAATATGGGATGTGAGATAAAGATGCTGCTAACAAAGACTGGTTAGAAGTTTTAAAAAGTTTAAATTTTGTGGTTTGTAAAAAGCTAAGTAAAGAATGTTTCCCACTCCCCCACCCACCAGAGAGACCTGTATTGACCACTTGCAAGTGCCAGCAGTTCTCAAAGCTAGTTTTTCAATTTTTTAAAAATTGTTCTCTCTTCTCTGTTTCTTGAACAATTTGCCTTCTTCTTTATAGATACTTCTTCTTTTGATTTTCAAACTGGGATTAGTGCTGCTTTTCCATATTGCCTAAGAACTCTAAAAGTCCCATCATAAGCTGCCTTCTCCTCTTAAGCTCAATTCCTTGTGTGCTTGCCTTGTTACTTGCTTTTCCATTGCCCCCATTTGATGACTGACTTAAGTTTTTAACTCAGCCTCAAAATGTCAGTGCCTCCTCCACTCAGAGCCAGACTTAATCTTCCCTTTATGGTTAGAGTCTGCATGGGCTTTTATCGTTATGTTTTTCTTGTAACCTTTCCACAAAGGGAGATTTTGTTCCACTATGAGGTCTTATGTTGCTGTTCGAATTGGTATGGCTGACCTGATAATATCCCAAGGTTCAGGGTCATACAGCGCTAAGCACATTGCAGAAGTGTGTAGTAACGACAAAGATGGTTTCTGTTGCAGTTCTTACAGTCTTTTGACAGTAGGTCTCCCACATTAGATTCTAAGATTGCAGTTATCTTTCCTTCTCTTGTTTCTGTTTATCTAATTGTATGACATTCTTTATTGCTGCATAAGCTCATCTTACAATGGGAACTTTTCGGGGTGGTTTTTATGTATGAAGATCGCAGGCTCAGTAATAGGATGATGTTTAATTAAAATAATTTGTGAATTTGAGTAAAACTTTTTGGATAGTATTTGAGAGCTAGGTCTGTGATACATTTGGCCCACTCAGATCGTTAAGTTATTGATCATTTGTAGAATAGTTGTCTACTAGAGTTTGGGACATACTTTGAAGTTTGTGCTGTAAAGAAATATATATTTATTCTCAAATATTGACTTCCTTTTGTGAGGCTAAGGCAGCTATACAGTGTCAATAGTCCAGAGTACTGTGTAAGCCCAACTCGTCTCAATTTTAGGAAGCAATGCACTATCCCTAACACTATGCTTTTTAAAATAGTTTTTCTCTCCAACTGCTCATGTGAGATTCCATATATAGGAAGAAGTCTTCAGAAAATAAACCAAGACTTAATGCTACCTGGATCTGTCAACAGCAGCTGCTCAGTGGCTGAAGCCATGTATATATAATACATACGTCCAAAGAAGGGAGTTAATTATGTTCTTGTGTGTCTCTAGGAATCCGGAAAGATCGCAGAGGTGGGCGAATGATGAAACAAAAACGTCAAAGAGAGGAGCAGGATTCCAGGAATGGGGAGGCTTCTTCTACGGAGCTGCGAGCTCCCACTCTTTGGACGAGTCCACTGGTGGTTAAACACAACAAGAAGAACAGTCCAGCCCTGTCGCTGACGGCGGAACAGATGGTCAGTGCCTTGCTGGAAGCTGAGCCACCCATAGTTTATTCTGAATATGACCCAAATAGACCATTCAACGAAGCCTCTATGATGACCCTGTTGACAAACCTTGCAGACAGAGAATTAGTGCACATGATCAACTGGGCAAAGAGAGTTCCAGGTAAGGAGAAAAAAAGCCCTAGTGGACTTTAAAAGCCTCTACATGACAAACCAATAGAAAAAAGACATACTGGTTTTCACGCTACATCTTCTAATTTCATGCAAGTTGTTCACTTAAGCATAAATACATTAAAAATGAAAATTTTTATGTTATATTGGTTGATTAAAAATTATGGTGCAATGTAAGTGACTTTTGAAGAAAGATTTCTTCAAGAAAAAATGTTTCCCCATACTGTAGAATGTTAGACAGTTTTTTGATTGCAAATCTTTTTTTCAGATAAAAATCAGCACAATTAAAGGTAAAAGCAGGTTATTAAAAACTAAATCTAATCAATTTTATCTAATCAAATTATGTTAATTATTTAGATCCTTTTTTTAAAAAACAGTTACTCTTTTGTAAGCCGTAAATTCAGCATTACTACTGAACCCGTAAATGTTAATATTATTTATTTAATTGCCAGTTTATAATTTTGACTACAAATTACAGATCTTCCAAGAGTTTTGAGTCTGAAAAACGGACAGAACAGCAATTTTTGTGTGAAAATTTTTTCCTACTGGAACTGGATGTTTTTATCTTTATCATTTTGGTGCATCACAGTTGCTGAGCTATGACCTGTCTTTTCTGTAAGGGACTTACAGAATTGTGGGACATACATAAAAATTTTGGTTGACCTCATGTTACACATTCATTCATTTGGGTTAATTAATTTCTATAAATGAAATGAGATAGTAGTTTTGTAATAATGTTCATCATCTTTTAAATTTCAGTCTAAAAGACTATTTTTCATAAGTTAACATTTAAATACTTATTAGAAATTTATTGCACATGGTGTAGTTTTAGCTTTGTAAACATACCAGCATCCATAGTAATTTATACTCTATCATTCACTGGGATTCTGATCTCTTGAATTTTTACTGTAGGCATTTATTTCACTAAAATTATGTAGCTGCTTTGTGAAGAGATGTTAGAAAACACTACCACAGCTGTCACTCACATAGTGCATTACCTCAGCAATGTTACACATGGGTTATGCCATTTTTCTCTTTTCCTTCATTTAAACTTGGCAAGACTCTTCCTGGTAAATCAATAACTCATAAAACCTGGGTCTTTTTCAGTCCTCATGGGTTCCTTTTTTACCACTTTTCACATGTCACTTTGTGGGCTCCAGCTATGATCAATGAGAACCTCTGTGTGTTTCATTTCTTGTCGTATATTACCAGAAATCACTTGAGAATTTTACTCTTGACAAAGTCACAGTGGCTAAGGCGTGATCCACAGTCTGTTCAAGTCAAAGGTGGGTTTTCCTGCTAATTTAGGTGTGCTTTGGATCATGCCTTTACAAAATGCTTTCGAAAAATGTACATTTCCACAGTGTTAAAGCTATTCACTGTCAAAACAGCCAAATTCAAATTACTTTTCTACTGATTTTAGAGATACAACTAGTCTAAGTCTGTTAAAATCCATTAATTTACATTCAACGTAAGTATAACACATTCTAAATTCATTATGTTGTCCAACTGGAGACGTTTGTCTTCTATGACATTTGATTTTGATAATTAATGTAATTAATGAAAATGTGTTTAGATAAAAAGCAACACCGCTAGGGAACTCAGATCTCTTTTTTTATTCAGAAATCTCTCTAAAACTGCCTGTCACAAGATGATTACATCTGGTGAAGATCAAAAAACTGCCTAGTTTATAAATATATCTTTTATTTCCTAAGCAAGCTTCTGAAATCGGAAAATCAAATGTATAAGGTTATCAAATATTTGTGTACATCCAATGTATTTTACATTTAAATAAATGCATCCTCTAATTGCCAAAATATCTTCTAAGGAGAAACTAAGCCAAATGACTCTACATATATGCATTAATGAATACTCTAACAGTTGAAGTTTGATACAAAGCTGGTGAACTTTGGTTAAAAAAAAAACAAAAACAGAAAATCCCTCCCAGTCATAGTTTGATGTATTAGGCATTATACAAACAATCATATTGAAGGAAAGTCCTAAAGCAGGAGACATAGAATATGAATAGTTTGGCGATTCTGAAAGTGCTGGACACCTAGCTGGTTCTTGGTGTTGTGGCTTCAAGAACAGTATGCATGACCACAAACAGAAATGAAAGAATTTTGGAAAGTTGATTTAAAAGAATTCACACCCAATTGTTTACCTAACTCTAAAATTGTGTCCTGTGAGAGCAGGCATTTTGGAGCTAGGTGCTTAAATCTTTTTTTTTTTTAATCTCTTATTTGGTCCCTAGAAAAGTTTGAGAGTTCTTAGTTGCTGATATTAAATCACAGAAGTATTCATCACCTTTCAAAGATAGGGCCTTTGCTTGGATTGTTTGCCTAAGTTTCGTTCTGCTGGAATGTACTAGCTGTAAATGTACCTTAAGAGAATTGCATCTGGCGATATATTTTCACCGCCACAGTATGTTGCCTTTGAATACTCCATTATTACTAGGAATTATGCAATGTTGCTTAATTAGAGAGATTTTTCATGTACTTCATGCATAAACAAGGAACTGAATAACTTTCTCCTGTTAGGTGAGGTGTTTTGTGTCACAGTATTGAGGGATTCCACTCAGTCACTTTCTCAGCTAATTTACTAAGGTTTCAAGCTTCTGACTCAAGGGTGAAAACATCTTTTTCTAAAAAGCACTTATGTTTTTTACTAGTAGAAAAAAGTAGTTGCAGGAAACAGCCTCTCCTATGCACATTTCTCAAGCCTTGGAAGCGTTGCACAAGTTCATCTAGCTAAATGCAGGCACTTAAGAAAGAAGCAAGCAAAGTCAATACGAGTGACTGGGTTGAAAGCATATTGGTTGAGGAGGGAAGCAGTTGATATTAATAGAGCAGAAATGCAATGAAGATATAGCTTACAAGTAAGTATAAGGACTTCCAGGGACATGTTTGGAGTTTATTTTGCTGTGTAGGCTTTAAAGAAATGGGAGTGTGTCAAAGTAACTAGTAAAGACATTGTTTTGGTCAGCCAGTCTTTCTGATGGTGTAAATAGGTGGGCATGGAAGAACAAACAGCTAATTAGAAGACGTACTGGATAGAAGTGAATCTATTCTACAAAAAGGAGTAATGAAAATTAATTTATGAGGGACTGCATAGTATAATGTAGGCAGAGATCTGTTATAAAGACATGCTGAAGACAATCTCCAAAATGAGGCATGTTTGCAGACATGACCTGTTTGGGAAGGTGAGGACTGGTCTAAATCTTTATTGCATCTTGTTCGACATTAGTTCAAACTTGCTTAAAATGACTCTGCAGTCTTCGTGGTGTTAATAAATTGCTGGGCAAAAGAGAACTTGTGGCAGCTTCTCGTGCATAACCTTAAAGAATGATCTTCAATATTTAAGTATAATATGATTGTAACTGAGGTCATAACAAAGTTCTGTTATGACAATGCAATTCATGATATGACAAGTGCACAAAAGCTTGTTTTAAGAACAAAATCTTGTACGGTGTCCTATGACATATAAAGAAAAAAAATCAGGATGCCACATAGGACTTTCTCTTTACACGACCTTATGGGGATTTTGGCTTAGGTCTTCCCAGATGGCCTCTGTAAGACACCAGTGATGCCTTCTGATTACCCCAGCCAGATAGAATAGCAAGCTGCTGCACATAAGGCAGATGCAAAGAGATTGTGATGGGCTAGACTTTACATATGGATGTAAATGGAGCCTTTTATGATTATCACTAAAAATCACATGTTGGCAAAGTATCAGCATAGATGAATAAATGTTCTACTCATTTCTGAATCATGTATTCTTGAAAGATATGGCTTTCTGTTTTCTTCTTGGTTTACATAACATCTTGGGGATATAGTACCACCTCCAGTCTCACAGAATGAGGTTTTTTAGTTTAGTGAATTTTCATCATGGTCTTTGATGCAATAAGCAAAACTATTACTTTGCTTTTCTACAGAAATGCTGACATGTCAAAGGAATTAACTTATTGTATTTCATTATTCACTTACTGTGTATATCAATATTTATATTTGGAGTACTGTATTCTCTAAAAGAAGCTGACATTTTAAATGTAATCAATAACTTTTTTTTGTGCAGAAGCTCTTGAGATGGTAAGAGACATTACAAGCTTATAGAGTGAGCTCATGGTAAAGAGTGTAGCTTTAAGGAAATGTTGCAAGGGTGAAATCTTTGGCACTGCTGCTGCAATTTTGTATAGCTATTTACTACAAGTACAGTAGCTGTACAACTTAATAGCCCTAAAATGGTACGCTGGGCATACAAGCTTTGAAGTTTTGAGATGATTCACGGTGCTGTACTTATTTTATGGCTTCATGAACCGAGGAGATAAACATTTTGGCACGGATCTCTTTTTTTATTTCAAAACCACAGAAGTTGCTATTTTCTTAAGATATTGTTTTCCTATTTGACCTTCTAAACGGCTCTGTTTGTTAAATTAGGAACAGTGTGTAAAGAGGCCAACAATAGCCACAGTTCTACACTGCACTTCAGTGACACCAAACCTTGGAAAAAAAAAACACAAACTCAGCCTGCAGTGAAAGGAAAGAAATCTTATACAAGAGTGATGTGTGTTAATAACTCTTTAGGTGCAGGACAGTTTACAGAGCTTCTAAGTGTAGTAGCACTTAGATCCTCCTGGCAACAATTTACACTTAGCATAAAAAGAAAAGAATGGCTTGCAATTCTGGCAATATTTTTTAATAAACCTTCCAAAATACCTGCTTTATAGTCTCTTCTCCTTTGACTAATGGGCTTGCTGTGGAGATTTGTAAAACATTAAAAAAAACCACCCTGTGCTTATCTGTTTAATCTGTTGAAGTGATATTCTAACTGCTCCCCTGACTTCATAGGGAAAACCAGAGGAAGCAAATAGGTTGTAAGCAAAAGATAAATGATACCAAGCATCTGCATCTTACTTTGTGGCTGCTTTTGCTAATTTAATTTCTGTGAAGTTTCAATTCATTACCGTGAATGTAAGAGATAAGAATCAATCCTTATAGTGGAATAAGGTAATCACTTATCATTTGAATTTGAACATCCAACTGAGAGGTATCATGCAATAGCATGATTATACAGGGAAGCAGAGCTAAAATTGGTGAATATCAAATCAAAGCTTTCTGTCACTGTGTTTTAGTCTGAAAGCATCTTTAGTCTTTCATGTCTATATTGTGTAAAACCAAGTAAGTGCCCCGCTTTCCGTCCACTTCTCCCAGTTTCTGTGTGCTGTATGACACAAACCCACTCTTGCAAGTAGCTTGCAAGAATTGTCTTTTGGTGCTTTTGAAACATGATGAGGTGCATTTCCTCCTGCAGAGAAACTTAAATGAGAGAAAAGGATAAGACCACATGACACAATGATTTGCTGGTGAGAGACCAAGGGAAGATGCTGATTTTCAAGGACAGGGAGGCATCTGACAGTTATCTACACCAGGAGCATGTGTCAGGCAGGGAAAAGCCAAAGCCTAGAAGGAACAGTTCAGCAGTGCTTGGAAAGTAGCATATATAATTCCATAAACTTTGGCTGCAGGTATCTATGGGAACAAAAATACAGGCAGTGCTTTCACTAGCTGAAGAATGGAAGAAAATGATAGCAGGAGAAAAAAGACTCAGGGTCTGAATAGCAACTGTGATATTGGAAATTTAAGAGGTATCCTAATGCAATGGTTTTCAAACTCTAGGGAGTTGGTAGAGCTAGGGATATAGAAAGAGATAAACACATTAGGACTATGGTTAGCAAGCTGACTAGCATCAATGAGATTCCAACTGGGAGAAAAAGTAGAGAGCACATGCAAGAGGACCAGAGGAACAAGATACTGGGAATCAGTCAGACGAGCCAGCAGTAAGTTCAGCCCTGCTGGAGGACAGTAATTTGTTCAGTGGCTCTTCGAGGTGAAAGGCTCTGGTTGTTGCCTGTTCCCCCTGCCACAGTAAGAGCCTTGGGTTGTTGTCTGTACCATTTCCTCTTACAAGCCATAGTCTTTGAGTTTCATGGCCCACTCTTTCCCCAGGAGTTTCCTGGCAGTGGGAATTACAAGAATATATTCAAACTGGGTCACCTCATATGCATAATTTTTCAATCAAGGGAAACAGAGTTAGAAAAGGAAAAACAGTTAGACAACCTCTATGAATATTTGAATGAGCTCAGAAATATATCATTGAGGGTTTTCTAATACATATCTTGAGACATTTAATAATTTTTGTTTATTTTTACTAGATTTTTTTACAAACTCCTAAAGATAATTCTGTAGTGTTCCAGATTTTGTTTGTTTTTCCAGAAGAAGAAAGAGATTCTGAAGAATAAGTCAGGTATTGATGATGTATGCAAGTGCATCTGCTTGTATCCCTTTTAGTAACATTCTATGGCCACATTTAAAAGCTCTGCTTCTTTTGTGAGGTGACATTTCATTCAAAAGCATGATAAATATCAGTAATTTTTTCTAATACTACAAAAATCCAATGTTAGAGTAATTCATAGAGAGTGGTACATCGTCCTCTCATTCACAGTGGTAGTTTGCGTAGAGAGATGACTGCCAACCACTGTAGAATCAAGCATGTTATCCTGCTGTCTAGCCTCCTTAGATTTAGGAAAGCTGTAATAAGATAAAAGTTTGCAAAAAAATATAGAATGAAAGTGACTGTCTTGTACTTACATTGCATAACTGTAGCTATTCTCTGTGCACAGGACCAAAAAATGGCTGTGGCCTTTCTTTTAAGTAAATGAGTTTCTTTTAAGATGGAGGTGAACGTGTGTAACATGCTGTGAATTTTTTTTTTTTTCAGATAAAGTATGTTTTTTACATTTAGAAAAAAGGAAATATAGGTAAAAACATTCTTCATAATGTTTGTCCAATAAATCAATAACAGCTGGAACCCCAGTATTTCTTTTAAATGCTATAATGTTTGTTTTCCTAGAGATGTCTTAGTTCCCTTTGTATGTGGAAGTGAATAGTCTGAAAAACAACTAAGACAGGCATCCAAAGCCATCTATTTATTAACTCAGCACAGTAATTATGTTCTACTCTGGATTATTTTTTAAAAAAACAGCTTTCTTTAGAGTGGTGAACCTCAATACATTTCTTCATCTAAATATGCCTAAACAGAGAATGTGCTGAAATTTAAATTTAAATCTGAAAACAAACTTAGCCTGTAAATCTCTGTTTCTACAAGTATGCGCATTTCCAAATACATCTATAAAGCTTATGGAAATACTCCACATATGTAAAGGTCCTTATGTACACAGCAGTTCTAAACTCAAGACCCAAATGCTATTATAGGGATGACTCTGTTCAGAACTTTTCACAGTAAGAAATATTTGAATTCCAAAGTTTTGAGTTTTAGGACTTCCCAACAAGCTGTCTCAAAGAACAAGTATCTTCAGTAACCAAAACTGACTTACTCTAAGTAATCTTGTTTGCCCGTCATATACTGGCAGATAAGCAATAACACCCAACAGGTAAGAAGGAGCTACCATTCTTTTAACAAGAGCTACTTACTTATTGGAGTTCATTGAGCATTCAATAACTTACAATTTCATTTGATAATAAATGTCTGAAGATGAGATCCTATTGGTCCTGGCAAACAAAGAGGCAAAAATGAGCATCTGTGGTAATTTTTGTATTTTTAGCCAAAACTTAAGGAAATTAAATACTTAAACGGTAATATTTTATTTCTAAAGAAATGATCCTTTTATAAAACATTTCCTGCTATTTTTCTTAGCTGATAAGTAATTTACACTCTTGGATGAACATATCTGTCTTAGAGTCTTCAGCTATGCTGAACCCTGGAGCTTTCCAAGAAACGCTCGTTAATTTCCACTCTAAGTAAACAGTAAGTAATGATCCCTCCTGATTTATTATTTCTTAAAATAATTTACAAAAAGAATATGCAATTGTTGGAAAGCACTGATGCGATATGTATGTGCATGCACACATATCCATTGTTCCCTTTTCACATAATTCACATAAATAGGCCCTTTTTACTTGATGTTTAATAACTTCAGCTTAATTCTTTTAGTTTCTCTCCAGTACTACATCTCTGAGCACAATCAGCTGTAATTCCAGTTGCGAGGTTATTTTAATATTGTCTGTATTAGTTTTCTGCTCAAGTGAGTCATTCACTAAAATCTCATATTAGATATATAGGAGTTTTTAAGATACATAGAAATAATTAGGAAAGATTTATTGCAGACTTCTTCTGGATAGGCTCTTATGCTGTCTGTGTCGCTGTAATGGTCATAATATGACACATCTGTTACACAGCTCATTTATTTTCTTCGATTATCTCTCCAGGAAATGAACTATGTGTGTAAAGAGTGCGTTGTTTTGTCTGTGTGTTAGTTATGGACTGCTGCAAATTTAAGCTAGTGAAAGCAAGTTAAAGCATATCGCACAGTTGAATGAGGAATGAGAAATCTGTGATTGACTTGTTCCTCTACGAGTTTGTTCTCAGCTAAGACTGGCTGTAAAAAGTATTACCTTCTCTCTTCCTTATGGAAAGTTCTATTCCTTCTAAGAAAAGTAGCTGTCCATCATGGCCCTCAGCAGGGACATGAAGATGAATTATTTATCACTGCAGCTAGAGTCTGGGTCTAGATCTAAAGCGTCTTAAGCCTCTTGAAAGAGGAGTCCTGGAAACAGGAGGGAGGAATCAAATCTTGACTTTGGCTCAGTGTTCTGCTCCCTTTCCCCATCCAAGAGGGGCACTGTTCAGGATGTCAGGTGGTACCCAGTGATTCTCCAAGGTATCCGGTAACCTTGTGAGCAGACTGACCTCAGAAAAAGAAAATGTGTGTTGACAGAAACTCCAGTGATTTTTGTCTCTGCAGCTTTTTGCTTTGGAGTTTTTTCAGTTAATCCAGTAGGAATTCATGAGACCCAGAAGCAAGGTCAAAACATAGACAAGGGAAAAGTACTATTCAAAATCTCAGACTCCAGACAAAACGTGCTGTGTTCCCTGTTAAATTACGTTCTGGAGTGTTTGAGGTGATTTAGAAAATTAAAATTCAAGAAATCGCATTTTACTTGATTCAAAAAGATAGAGAATGTATCATACTAGGTTAATTAGAAATTTTCTGGAGAATACTAAATCTTATCAATAGCCTAGTAATGAAGCATCTTCTGCAACAGCTGCTGTCCCTCAGAAAACACGACTGCAAGTAGAGAAGTGGCTATACGGGCTGCTGGCAAATCAGCCAAGTATTTACTAAAACTTCGAACAATCTCTACTGGGTATGTTCATTGTATTAGAAACAACTGACCAGAATAAAGCTAAAATCATAATATTGCCATACTAATGTATATTAATATAGTAGTATTACATGTCTGACCTATTTCAGAAATCTCCTTTGATTGCTACGAAGGTAGTTATGGTTTTCATATACGTTTGTAGGACATATCTTATGAGATTGTAGTTTCACAAGTACTTTTTCCAGTTGCAGTGCTGGCTAGATTGTTCCTATCCTTTTGCTTCCCCTTGGGTTGGGACAGCTGTGAAAGTAGCAACATTGATCTGGGTTAAAAAGAAACCTTTTTTGTGTGTGTTTCTGGTTGCCTATAACTTGTGTGAGCTCCCCAGTGCAGTTCATGGCAAAACAGTTGAGCCAGTTGAAACATGAGGATGACAGTATACTGGGAATGAACAGGCGAGTATTAATATAAGGGTGCTAGAAAGAAATCTTCATGTATCTGTACTGTCAGTAGCAACATACAGCTCCAACTCAAGCCTTTTTCTAGTTTAATTACTCTTTATTGCTACTTCAAAAGAAGTTGAACAGTCTGCTTTACTCCCTGCTGTGAAAGATTTGGGAACACACTAGTTCTATCAAGATGCATCCTGGTTCATAGAGGGTCATAGTTCCAAAATTTGCTTCCATCCCTGGGGTACAAGAGACTTTACTTCCTAGGAGGCAAAGACTGACTGTTCATTTACCTGTGCTATTTGGAAGACAGAGGAAACCTGGGGCTTTCTTTTTTGTTGAGCTGCCTTGTGGTTGGTTGCTAATTCTAGGGCATATTTGTGGAAGCTGTTCTTCTGTCTTTGTCTTCCAGGAAGGCAGCAAATTCTTCCGGAAGTTCTTTAGGCTGAGTTTGCACTGTGCTGTACAGGTAGTAAATACTGACCCGAGCAACAGACGCATGTGGCAGACTTTTTGGAATGAGCAGCTGATTTTATTTTCTTTCTGTAGGGTGGGATTTTGCAAAGTCTGTGGAAAAGGAAAGGTCTAGTATGTTTTATTCAGTGATGATGGAATAAAACATCGGTGTTAACTGGTTAATGTCTCACTCATTTTAAAATCATGGCAGGATCTCAGCTGACAAAGAAGAGCTGCCTGTGTAAATCTAGCATATTTATCACTGCTGCTTGTGACTTCATTTATTTTCCCCACTTGGTATTCATATAAACACAGCTATGGAGGATCATTGACTCTGATATGAATACCAAATGCACTTTTTTTCCCCCAAGCATATATGTAGAGTTATATTCTTTTACACTGAGCCTTTTGGGAAGAATGTTGCCTTACCACTGGGAAACACTAATTTACCTCATGGCTGTGCCAATGCCTCCCTGTGTTAATTTTGCTCTCTTATAATGTGGGATAGAGTATCCATCCTTAAACTGCTATCTCAGGACTTTATATACTGCATGGGAAAGCTGTGAAGCATGCTAAATATCTCCGTTGTGAAACAACAAAAAAAACCCTAATTTGAAGATTGTCTGCCTACATGTATAAACACGAATTAAATCAACTATTTTTTTTATAATGCTCATTATGCTCCTGCTTTATGCCTCACCAGGATGCTGCTTTTCCCAACAATGTGGCTTATATCCTGCAGGACTGTTACATGCTACTTTATCGCTGTCTTGAAAAGTGATCTTTGATACTGCTAAGTACGTCTAAGGAAAAATACATTGTACCTAGGTCTGAAATAATGTAGTATATTAAAATAAGTAGTTTACGTGAAATCAGTTATACTTCTCAGCTCCCTTTCTTCTCTATTTTTGTACTTTTATTCCACTCTATGTATTTGTTTTTTTGAAGGGGCCGCTTCTAATCAAGCGTTTGAGAAAGATCCTGACATTTGAATGAGACACTGCCAGACTATATAAATACATTTCCCTGACTGCCTTATTTCAGCAGACAGTTCAGTCAGAGTGCTTTTTTCTTTAACTCCAGATGAGGCTTCTTTTGCCTTATTTATCAGTAGTAGGGCTTCCGAGAGATTTTGGTAAAACTCCATCATTGGAGTTTGATGAATTCAGATCTGCTCTTCTTCAGCTGACAGTGAATAATTGCTACCAGCTTTCCTAGAAGATATTTTATTTACAAGTAATGTCGTGGAATAACTTTTAAATGCTAATTTCAAGTAGATGGGAGACAGAAGTATCAACGTCAGAAACTGATCTCAAATAATTAAAAAATGGGGTGTCATAAGCAGTTCAGTATAATGTTGGTGGGCTGGTTCTCCCCTTCTTAACAAGCTGCCAGCCTCACACTGTGTCCCTTGGCTTCCAAGTCTTTGAGCAGATTAAGAATAGCTAACATGTTCATAAGGATAGGGCCATATTTCAGTGTGTTTGTAGATATGTACAAACATATATGAGCTGTGGAAGTATATAACAAGAACATAAGAACCTTCTGGATATCATCAAATGTGGGCAACATCATTTGGGTAGCAATCGGACAATATTTGCTGTCTCAGGGCTCCTACACAAACAGTTCTTCTGCATCTGGGGATAGGAGCTTCTGCCTGGAAAAGCCTTGTATATATGGTGCCTTGAGGATTAGTATGATGACGTTATTCATAAAATGATTCAGATATTGACTAGGAAATCATGCAAAGCGGCTCTATTGCCTGATCCAAGCTAAAGGTTTTATTTTCAACCATGAGGAATCTGTCAAACTCACATTCCATATGCAGGTGAAAGAAAAAAGGAAAACAAAATAAATCCAATTTCCTCTATAAATGAGAGAGATGTAAACTACCGCTTTTTTTTTTTTAACAGTTTGGGAAAAAAATTATCAAATTATAATTCCAGAGGAAACTTGCTGAATTTTAAGTTACACATTTTTCTTTTAGTTTTTAATTTCTGCTGTTGTACTTATTAGAAGATATTACTGTGATTTTTTTTAATACAATTTTCCAGTCCTGATGAAGGATGACAAATAGGGTTTATAGGTCCAGTAAGTTTGGATGAGCTCGTACGCTGTTCCAAAGCTTTTCCAGATGTCTCCATCAGAGTTGTGTGAATAATTAATTTCTTTGTTTCTCAGCAGATCCGAACAATAAAAAAGAATCATTTTAATTTAATACCAAATTTTGACCTTTCTGCTAGATAATAACTATTACAGGTGAAATGAAATATTTTATTCAATATGAAAGAATACAAGTCATTAAGATTTCAAGTATTTAGACACCTGTTTAAAAAATGAAAAGAAGATAATTTTGGAAAAAAGGGTCCTAGATTTGGTAAAGTTTAGGTACCTTTCACAATGCTGAGTAGGAATAGGTGCCTGGTGCAGCGCCGAAAACTAAGATGAGATAGCTGACAGGGACACTCTGTGTTCCCTGATAGAAATTGGTCTGGTTTTATTTGTTTATTTATATTTTGTGAAATCTGATGTGTTCTCTAGAGTGTTTTAGACTTATTGACCTGTCATTTTCCAAGGTAAAATGTTTTGTCAGAGTGCTTCCAACCAGCTCGAGCTTCAACATACGCCTCAGTAGCCAGTATAGGAACTTGAGTACAAGGTGGTAGTTCTCGAAGTGCAAAACGTATCTTTGGTATACACACCTAAGCCCGCTTCATGTAGCGGTTGCCCGAGGCTTTGCAAATGTTGAAATGTGCCTTGGTTTTGTTATGCATTGAAGGAGAGTGTGTAAGAAAATGGGCTTAAGTGAATGATGTGTTTTCTGGAAACATGCTGCTTGCTAACTTAACTAGATTTCCTCGGACAAGAAAATGAATATAAATGTCCAGCTGCATTCCAGTGTCCTGCTTTCCCTGTAATGTATTCTTTTGCTCTGTCATATGATGACACTCCCACGCAGCTGCTAAAATGCTCTTGTTGTTGTAGTGGTTAAAGGAAATTGCTGCAATTAATTTTGCTGTCTTTCTTCTCTTTGATGTGTCATTACAATTTCTTGGATAATTTTTCAGAGATTGGGTTCTGTTCAAAACCAGTCATGTAGGGGTGAAAAGAATAGGAGGGGAAATAAACATTTTGACCCTTATGTATATATTCTCGTGTTTCTGTTTTGGTGTAGGTACCAGTCAATGTAATGAACGTGAAACAATACATATCTATTCATAGTTTGTGTTACTCACGTACAAGTGCAATAGATAAAAATAAGACTTCTCCAGAAGTGAACAATCTGAAGAAATAAAATGGATGCAGGTGCCTTAGTCAAGCTAGTTTTATTTCCTAATGACTATAAAGAATGACCAGACCATGAACTCTGAGGTTACGCTTCATTTCTTGGGTACAGCACATTATGTTCTGAGCAATTTCTATTTGTAGTCTTGAAGCAGTTTTAATCTTGAAGTTCACTGTGGACTTGACAGTTCTTCCCTCTTTCCTTGGGTTGCAAAATAACTCTCTTTCTGCTAGTTCCAGATGCTGCCATAATGAATGTTAATCAGTTCAGTGGTGAGTACAGTAGACCCTGGGATGGAATAGACTGTGGAGCAGAAAGCTTAGTGCTTTATTCACTAGGTTTATGAATGCAGGTGGGGAGAGGGTAGCTGTCCCAGTTTCATCATGTGGAAGTTGTAGCGAAAAAGGTGTTACATTCAAAACTGATGTTTCTCAAGCTTCCGGGCGTGGACGGAGATACCAACCGAAATGCTGAAAATTTAATTCTTAAACAAAATTGTTACAAATAATCAAAAATATAAAACCAGGATTTTAGGGACTTTCAGAAAGAATAAGGTTAATAATAATTAATTTCAGCTTCTAATCCTTCAATAAATAAATGATGTTAGTTTAGAAGCATGACTGAATCTGATCATTGTTTGTGTTACTTTGCAAAAGTAATTTTGTCTCTTTTTCCAAAATGTTCTTGATTGTGTTGTGATGACCTTCAGGTCTTTCATACAGCTCTTATAATTAGTGGAACAAAAAGGTTAAAAAATGGAACAAAGGAGATATTTTTATACCCTAACATTTGTAGAAAAAATGAGGTGCAGAGAAGCAGAAGAGAGCTGCCTGTGGTACAGCAGGTATCCAGGCTCACTTCAACCCAATTTTGTTCGCTTGTCACCCCTATCCAGCCATCCATACGGCCATTACATCGTGCAACATATCCGCATTGCCTTTGCCCACCCTGAGGTTTTTCAGAGCCCTCTTCTTCCAGTGAAGTCCATCTCCTGGAGCTGCAGTGAATGCCAGGTGTGGGATGCAGCCTGAGCCAGCTCTGAGCGAGCCTGCGGAACACAGCCTGGTCGTGCTCGCTGGTGCTGTTAAAGTGCTGCCCCATCCAAAGGGCCTTTGCCAACTGAAGTGCTTATGAAATTAGTAAAAGGGAGTCAAAAAGCATGTAGGTGCACTCTGTGAAAGAGGAAAACAACTGGGAAGTCTCACGGGTTCATCTTCAGTGTCAAAATTCTCACCTGATAGCTGTGTATTGGAGTGACTGTTTGAAACCTCACAGGGGCATGCTGGGGTCGTTTAAAAAGCTGAGAAAGAGTCTACTTCAGTCTGCTTCCTTTTTCCCCCTGTTCCAGTGACTATATGTTTGCTTAAAAACCTGATGAGCGATTGCTTAGAGAGACATTTTGCCTCAGACGATTTCTCTTAGCAGCCACAACCCTCACTTATTTACATTTGTTTAGGTTGTGATTGGAGCACAGCCTCATACTTTAGCAAGGAGGTCAAACCAACGCTGAAAACCTCATCCTCTCTCGGATGCAGCTGAACTTATAAAAAAAAAAAAAAATCCAAGTCATGCCGGACATGACCTCAAGTCTTGGGGCAGGTTTACATATATCATAAATGACCTGAGGTGGCTGGTGCTCCCTGGCTGCCCGTCACTCAACTTTCATGCTCCTCCTTCTTGCTGGTTATTTCATCAGTTGGCTGAATGGTTAAAGCAGCAGAAGAGACCGGGAGGGCAGCAGCCCTGGTGGGGCTGGGAGGGCTAGGAGAAGGAGGGGAAAGAATGAGGTGGAGAGGACAGCTTGTATTTATGAGCATGTCTTTTGAGTTCGTAAAAGTCAGGCAAGAATGCATAACCAGTCCCATGAATGATTTTAGCTGGAACTGCTTTTGATGGAAAACATTCTGCACAGCAGTGACCTCTTACAAAAATGAGAAATTAAAAAAAAAAAAACCCAAAACTCTTGCAACTGGCCTGACTATTGATATAAATTTAGAGTAATGTAATTAACTGTTGCAGAGACAGTAAAGAAAATATGTATTACTTCATACTGCGCATTTTAGCCAGCAGCTAGTAAATTTTGCACAGTATCCTTTTTCACCTGTGCAGGGAAAGATTCAGAGGACATCCTTGGAATGAAAAACCTTCGCGTGCAGCTCATGTTCTGTTCCTATGCTTAAAATTGCTGGGAACAGCTGCTATTGTCTCGTTCTCAGATTGCAGACATGTCCTGTGTATTTTATTTGCAAGCCTGAACTCCCTGAGAAATAGGGCAGCTCTCAGTGCTAAAAGAACCATAAAGAAGCATCTTACTGTTGTCAAAGCGTGGCCTGAGTCTCGGACATCTGGACTACAGTCCAGGCATGAATGATAATGAACATTCTTTCAATAACTGCTATATAGTGCTGCAAGAATTTTTCATGTAATAATGAACGTTGCTTTTTTAGATCATTTGAAGTGCTTGGTTTTGTTTTGTTTTTTTTTTTTTTTTTTACAGAAAATGCGTATATGCCCCCCTTCTTGTTTTATAAAAGCAGTATAAACTTTCACTAGTAATCTCGCAGGCAGACTTCACTAGCAATAATCTTATACAGTAGTCTTTGGTATAATCATAATCATTATTAAGATTTGTTGTTATTTTAATACCTTTCAAAACTGCTTGTTTAGAGGGGGAAGAAAGCTTAGGCCTAGGATTTTGTTTTTTTCAATAGGCAGTTACTTTGCCTAGATCAGTGAGTGTTTTAAAACCAATTAAGGATTAATTCTTGTTTAGTTCACTGCATCCAGGTTTTCTGCTCACGCTCTAAACAATTTCCTCCCCAACTCTACCTCAGTAAGGCTTTCTTTCCTTTTTTTCTTTGAGAAAAGTTCAGTTGCTTCTGTTTTTTTTTTTACCTTTTTATTGATTACAAAGAAACAGAGCTTGCACTTGAGTTCAAGGAGGCTTCTTCATCCCAAAGATTTGTGGCTGAAAGGATTAGAGGGTGTGCTGAGAGCCTGCCACACCTCCGTCCTAATCCTGCCTCCTCCTGGATGAGGCACTTAACCTCTCTGTGTTCTATCTATAAAATACATTTAATAATACTTAATGGCTTTACTGCCCTTTGAAAATGTAAAGTGCTACGTGAGTGCCGATTACTTTTATTATGTTCCCTGATGGAAGACCTCAATGTATTTGTGTTAACTGGTACTGCTAATGCATTTTCTGGAATAATCTTTGGTTAACAAAGTGAAACAGTTGCAAAATAACAACTGTGTTTTAGTCAAGGCAGACACAGTGACACATGCAAGGAAAGTCAGGACACAAAAGCACTTAGCTTCACTGGGTCTGTCTGTGCTGTGTTTCAGCCATGGGCTTGAGCTACAACGCAACCCAGCTTGTCTTCTCTCCAAACTGCATCAGCGCCAGGGAGGGTGCAGCGAGGAAGAAACCTTGGGCTTTGAACACACAGCCTGACCGTCCACCAGCACAGGACAGATTTTCCTGGGCAATCAAATCCTACAGAATAATTTGCTCAGGCTGCTTTTCAGAGAGAGCTCACTGTCCCCAAAACTCACAAGAGCACTCCAAAGCTAGGGGCTGGCTCCTGGTCTGGATGTTCCCACAGACCCTGTGGTCCATCTCCCCGGGAATGGTGCCAGCCAAACCGATGCTGTGTTGTGGACTTCTGACATTGCTCTCAGGCAAGACAGCAGTATTTCATAAAAATATGGAAAGGGTTTGTCAGGAGAAGAGAATGTGCGTCTGACCAGCAATGATTGTCTGTCTCTACCCCTGAAGTGTTTCCACTGCCCTAAATCCAGATTGTGCTTAGTGAAAACTGTTGACTTCGAGTAGATCAACTTCTGCTTGGCTAACTTCTGCACAAGCTTGATTTGGCATAGGAAAGTTGAAATAGGATGGTATTTATTAGATCTGATGCATGCAGTGTACATTCAATTGTAGTTTAAACTGGCGTGTACCTGAAGAGGGAAGGAGAGATTCTTGTCCTGAATGAGGCATTGGCTATTTGGATCACAAATGACCTCAGAAACATTTTAGTCTCCTCACCCTGAAAAGATACGGACTGGACAGGTCTAAAAAAATATGCAGTTTTTGTGCAAGGAGAAAGCGTTGAGTGAAGTTGTGATAACTTTATACATTTCTGGAAAATGGTTGAAAAAGTTCACATTTACCTGAGAAATGCATTTTGGAATTGTCATGGTGCAGCTTTCAGGTGAAGGCAGAACAGACCAGCTCCTAGAAATGGCATCTGAAATAAAAGTGACAAATGTGACATCCCTACAGCACCTCACTGGGGACAACGTCGAGTGGGGAGGTTGCTTGGGATTGTACACCTGTCAAACCCTACTGCAGGTCTCCTAAGGCCAGCTCAGGGAGGATGGAAACCTCTCACGGAGGGGAAGCGCAAAAGCTTGCTTGATCTTGACTTTCAGTACAAATACAGACTGTGAAAGAGGGGCCTCATGATCCTTGTGACTTTTTGAGTTTTGCCCAAAACCCCAAACATCCCTAACTCATGTTATGTTTATGACTGTAAATTGTAATTGTTATTTTCAGAAAGAGGTTTAGAAACATTAGAGTTGAAAATGACAAATGTGAAGCAAAATTTTAAAAGGAATTAACAGTAATTAAGAGCAGATGCTCTTCTCTCTGATCTCATCTCTCTTCATTTCTGACAGACTGTTTAGGCTTACAGGAGACTTTGTATAAGTTTGGATTGCTATTCTGTTACATTATAATTTTATAGGCAGTGAAAATAGAAAATTCTGAAAGAGCAATGTATTTAGAGGGTCTTAAAACTGTGCCACTTGCTCTGTGTTCGCATTTCAGACTTTGTGGTTAATTTTTTTGTGGCCCCACTAACAGAAACAAAAATAATGTCCCTTTAAAAAAAAAGAAATAATGAGACTACTTTTTTTTTAGCAAAATATTTGGACTGAAAAATGTTGGATTTTAGAGCTTTTTGATTTTCAGTCCTCAAAATAGGTCTTGATTTAAAACACTGGAGTTCTGTAAACAATTAAGTCAACATGTCCATGTCATTTTTAAAGTGTTCTCAGGAGGGGGAACTTAATAAAAGTTTCTTCTAATTTTGGTCTGAAGATCTGTTGAAAGAAGTAGGAATAAGTAGCATTACAGAAGTAGCTGTGAGACTTATGGTAAACAGTGTTTGTGATTCTCCGATTTACCTGTCCTTGGACTCTGTTTTGCCCTGCTGTTGTGCTCAGACAAGGCTATAGTCAAAGTGCAAGTTTCAGCCACTTCTTAGCTTTTAGCCGCCTCTTAACTAAGAGGTTTCAGGGCTCAGCCTTAAGGGTTGAAGAGGCTGAATGATCTATGCAAGTTCAGAGCAAAACACTGTCTTATGTGCTAGATAAATGTGTAGACACAGTCTTACCTCTCTGCTTGAGTGGAGACGCTGGGCACTGAGCTGGTGGCACTAGAGCTGGTGGCACTATCGCAAGCACAGGTTTCATGTCTGCATCAAACAGGGGTGACTGAGCTATGTGGTCCTCCCATGTGCTTTAGGTTAGAGGAAACAGATGCTGGTTTTCCTCTTCCTGGCTGTTTCTTGAGAACAGAACTTGCTGCAGGAATTATTTTTCTGTTTGTCTGTTTCATCTACTTAGATATTTTTGTCTGTATAAACCTCTCTTAATTTGGTTGCTTTATTGAATGATTGCTAGCTATTAGGTTACAGCACTCACCACTACTTTCCTGATGTCTTTGCCAACTTAATTAGTATTTTTTTCTAAATGTGGGTTATTACATGAATGTTGCACAGCTGAGATACTGTATTGAGTGGTAAATAACAGCCTTTTTCTGTTGTTGTTGCCACTTTTCAAAACACTGCATTAAGATAGAAAAAAATAGTGGTTCATCTGTGCAAATTTTAAGACACACGATGTAGGAATGTTTTGATTTCCCGGTACAGTATAACATTCTATATTTTTTGCTATAGGAGATACTATAAAAATTTCTGTTAATATCAAGTTAAAGACTTTCCAGACAAGCAGGAAAGACATTTAGGAAAAAGATAACGTTTGGAGTTCTATAGTTAAGCCTATGTTGTTCAGCATATTCATAAGTTAGCTGGGACAAAAAGAGTGAATAGTGGTGATAAAAATTAGGGATGATATTAAATTGACTAAGGTGGTGAAGACAAGGGCAGACTGAAAAACTGTGCAGTCTTAGTGTCACTGTCTCTGAAAGAATATAATTGAACTGGAAAATGCTCCAAGAAGGACAAGATGAGTTCAAAGGTGAATAGGATAACATTTGTGTGAGGACTGACTGAATATACTAGAATTGTTTGGAAAAGAGAAGATTAGCAGTGAGATGATCACCTAGGGAATAATGATGTCTTCCATTAAAATAATTAGACGCATCAAATGAATGTAAGAAATTTTTTTTCAGAAGAATGGGAGACTATTATTTTCCTAGTGTTAACTTGGAGTGTGAATCTTCTTAGCAGAGAGTACAATTTCCAGAGTATATAAGAAATCTCAAGTGGATTAAATGCCTACGTGGGTTCAAAAAGCATCTGGACAAACTTGGAGGAAAAAATGTTAAAGGACATTAAGCACAAAAAGACCATCTTTGGCTCTGGAAGTCCCTGAGCTGCATACCACTGCAGCCTGAGAAAGTTTTTTGTAGAAGCATGTTTGTCCTGCTGTCTGTTTTGCCGTAAGCATCTGGTATCAATTGCTGTTGTAAATGGGATACTTTGATAGTTGGACCTTTGATATTGCTTTTAAAACTTTTTACTACTTTTGCTTTACTTTCTTTCAAAGCACCTGGAGACAGGTAGAATTACAAAGAAGATTGCTTTATCATTTGTTGTGGGAAGAGGAATAGTCTGGACACCTTGGACACCTTGTAGTTGCGTCTTAAGAATTTTAGTAGAAGCTGCAAAATGATGATAAATAAATGATCCATAAATGATTTTAAGTACCCAGTAGAGGATTTATTATTGTAGGATTAAATCTGCAATAACACTGGATATTGGGTCTCAGAGAAAGTTAATTGTTAGAGAAATTGTTTCTGATAAAGTAGAAAGCTCCTTATTAGGTCAAGAGACACTAAGGAAAATAATAAATTTATTAGTTTCAAAATATTTCATTGGTAAAATTTGACATATATACATATATATATTGTCGGTGGTTATTTCAGAGGACTATGGGGCTCACAATGTACGTTAGAGTGGAAATAAATGAAAACTATCTTAGCTCTGTGTTGTTCCTTACTCCAACCAAACAATCTTCTGCATAAACCACTTCTCTGTTGTTGTCAGGGCTATGTGTTTTACCTAATACACCTCCAGCAATCCTCGTGTTCTTTCATGACAGCCCTTCCCTTTGGGCAACTGCCCAAAATCCCAGATGATGACGTTAGCTCATACCTGTTGTTAGATGGTTGCTGCCTTCATTTTTTAGGAGGGTATAGTCATGCAATTTGGGATTCCCAAGTCTAATGTCACCTCTAGAGAGTCATGCTTGCCACAATAGGGCTATTTATAGCTTTTCCTCCATGGACACACTGCTGCTTCAGGATGTCTTGTCTGGAAGAGGGAGGTTCGTATCATATTATCACTGATGCGGCGCATATTGTTGCTTTGTATTAGAAAGGATAATCAGTTTAGTTTGAACATTACCGTTTTGTGCTCTACACGATACAAATTTGTTTGCCACCTACTCTTAGCTGAGTGCTCAGAAGACCTTTCGGACTTTTCAAAAGTTCAGATTTCCGTATTTATACAAGAGTTTGTGGAACAATTACTGTTTAGTGTGTTTGCAATCACTCAAAAATACCGTTAATTTATCTGCATATGAAAAAGGGATGGTACAGCCATGGCTTTTACTCTATTAGTGTCTTTCTTCTGCCAAGCATAGATATATGAATGTCTTAGTGCAGTCTAGATCTAGTGGGTTTTGGCCACAAAAGGATTTTGATATATCTCTTAAGGTCATGTAATTAGTCAGTCTGGTGTATGGAGTCAGATGTAGGTTATATCCATAAGCTACAATTAATTAATTTGTCAAGAGTAAAGTGCTTTCTTTTTCCTTAAAGCACAGTAACTATAAATTTAGAAATCAAAAATACTTTTCCTTTCAAAACTTGCCGGCATTAAAAGACACTGATATTTAAGAATGCAGTGCACATCTACACATAATTTTAGTGACATTAAAGTACAGCATGCTCTGAGTGATGAAGTGATTAATGATTTATTCACAATTTAACTTTCTGTAACATTATTCTGAATAACCTTGCTTGAACAAGAGTACGTCTTAAAAATAACAATTAAATCTTGATTAACATTTCTAATGATAACAAATTCATGGAAACTTAGTGTGTTGCTTAGATAATAACTACTTTTGTTGTTAACAATGGCCCCTCATTTGTAGTCTGGCTTGGAGCAGGTTTAGTTTCCAGCGTGGGCTTCAGTATGTTATGCCATTACTTTTTGTAGTGCTGTTCTATTTTTCTTTAAATATTTACCCATTGCAGTCCTTTAACCCCTTTAGTCTATTTATCTTCACAAAGAGTAACTAAATTCCTCTTATTCCACACTAGAGGGCATGTTTTTCAATGCCTTATTCTTTCTGATGTTTCTCTATCATTCTGTTCAACTTATCCTTCTTGAATGGTTACTACATTCATGTAAAACAGAGGTAATTTAGTTTCCTTACTGCCTTAGAGTTTCCCTGGCTTTTTACAAAGTTCATCATCTGTATTAGATGCAGTTTCCCACTGGTAGCTCAAACTGGGCTGATATTTCTTCATCATTTCCAAGTCTTCTTCATAGCTGCTACTGTTTCCATCTTGTATATGTGCCTAATATTGTTGATTTTAACCTTATTCTGTATTTTTTATGATGAAGCTAGTGAGGGAATTAGATTGCTTATATTATCAACCTGCTTTTTGCATTATTTTCCACATGCCATCATGATATCTAAGTAACGATTTCTGTTTTTTGTATGTCATCATTAAACAAATGATCTAGGGTAAATAAGTAAACTTTATGGCATTCCTCTAGAAACACTTTGGTTCAGTTCAGTTCACTTCCCTTTTGCCATTACACACTGGGATGTGTGATTTAAAATATTTTAATTCAGTTAATATGTTGCATGTTTTTTACAAAATCAAATGTCTCCTAAATTTATTTTCACCAAAACAATTATTTGTATCAACTGAACTTGTAATGGCACCTAAAAATCTGTCAAGTTTATTTCATAAGGTTATTTATGAATTACAGTTATGAATGTATTATTATATTACATACTTTTAAACCTGCATTGATCAAGGTTTGTGTTAGCTGTTTTGTTATAGAACCCAAAGTAGATGTCAGGCTGACAGATCATTTAATGCTTTACACTATGGACTCACCATCAGTTTTCTTTTTCATCCTAGCTTTTTGAAACTTCCTTAGCTTCACTGAAGTCAGAGTTAATGTTCCAGACAACAATAATATTGTTGGCCAATCCTTTTAGGACTTTTTAAATGCAAACTAGTCACATTCAGGTGCTTTAAAAGATGTTAGCATTGTTAGGCAGTATGTTTTTATTGTCAGAGCAGGCTAACAAAACATCCCCCCTCTACAATACTAGTGAGGTTATTTATTAACTTTCTTTTAGACTTTCTCTCTTTAGTTTTTGCGCACAATACTTAGCAGAGTTTTACAGGAAAGTGAATTGCCACCGTTGTAACAAGCTCGGGTTTTGTGCAACGATAGAAACAATCCACTGTAGAAGAGCGTGCAGCCACATGAGATGACAGCAATATAACTGATTTGTAATGTGCTGATTGCAAACTTCAGACAGCACATGGGGACTTGTGTCCCTGTGTTGCTGTGGTACTCTTCAAGCATAGATAAAAACACTGTATTATTATACATTGTCATACTAAGGCAGTATCTAATACGACACACAGTGTTTATTGTTTATACTCCATATGTAGACAGCAGTTTTTTTGCCAATTTTATTCTCAAATGCTGTAATCAATGCTTTGTAGTTAGGAATATTGCTCTTTCAAATTTCAGCTCTATTGTTTCAGGCTGTTTGGTGACTCAGGTAAATGCTGTTCTATCAGTCTATGAAGTCTGAAAGTCATTTTTGCATCAGTAATAAAGGGAAAATACAGGAAAAGACAACTTTTTTCCTCCCTCAAAAGTAGCAGGTACTGCAACTGTCTAAATTCACTCTTAAGGACTGATGGATGAGTTTTATTTCAAACATGTCAAAGCTGTTTCCTTTTTCTGAACGATTCTTTATGAATAGACTGATTAGCTCTCTCAAAAGTTTTAATTAAAAATAATTATATCAACAACTGTTTTGCAGAACATAACAATATTTTCTAAGTAATTGTCAACTATATTTTGTTCCTTCTCTTTCTCTTTGTTTTTTGGATTTTTTTTTTTTAGAAATATTTCATACTACATTTAACTTTAAAAATATTCGCCTTTTTTTTTTTTTTCCTTTTCTCAAAATAGTACTCAAGAGTATGTCAGGTATATTCAAATCACTGCTATTTACTGGGCTGGTAAGGTAGTTTACCCTATAACTTGTATTCTGAAGACTAATATGAATCAATTACAATTGGAAAAAAATAATTATGGCAAAGTTCAACAATGTGTTTTGCACATAACACGGAGTAAAATATAAATAAGATCTATTTTAAGGGAACTTCTACACATTTCGTTTTACCAAGTTCATGCTTATTTTAAAGAATAACTTACATTAGGATCTAATAAAGGATATTACACAATCTCCCCTTCTCTTATATCTTTGGATTGAAAGTAACATTCATAGAATCATAGACTTATAGAATGGTTTGGATTGGAAGGGACCTTTAAAGGTCATCTAGTCCAAACCCACCCCTCCAATGTGCAGGGACATCTTCAATTAGATCAGGTTGCTCACAGCCCCATCCAACCTGACTTTGAACGTTTCCAGGTATGGGGCATCTGCTACTTCTTTGGGCAACCTATTCCAGTATTTCATCACTTTCATGGTAAAAAATGTCTTCTTTATATCTAATCTGAATCTGTTCTCTTTTAGTTTAAAATCATTATCCATTGTCCTATCGCAACAGGCCTCATTTGTTCCCATTTTCTTACAAGCCCCCTTTAATCACCAAAAGACCTCAATAAAGTGTGGCCAGAGCCTTCTCTTCTCCAGACTGAAAAACCCCAACTCTCTCAGTCTTTCCTCACAGGAGAGGTGTTCACGAAAAGTGAGACTCTCAAATAGAGATTGATATAATCTGTTCAATGAAATGAACCCAGGAATGACCACTGTCAGTATACTTTCACGTCTATTTTAATTGCTATTCATTCATATTCATATTTTAGTTTTGCTATGAGCAATTTTGCATTTATGGTTTCTATCATCTTTTAAATATAGAGTAAGAGAGGTCACTTCCTTCCTCCAGGTGCTACAGTCTAACAGAAATACAAGCAGTGAATTCTGATTGTGCAGTGATCCGTATTTGCTTGCTAGTTTATTTGAAATGCTGGATAGGGCCCTCTTCCACACAGGCATGGCACTTGCAGCACGGTGAATGGTTCACCAGTCTGTAAAGTGATCTAGGATTAGCTGATTAGAGCTATCATTTTATCATTTCATTTTATAAGAGGCATTTTTCCATTTTCCCTCCATCTTGACCCAGGCACCATGGGACTGGAGCAGACAGCTGTCCCTCGCTGTAGAGTGTCCCCAGCTTCCCAGGCCACTAGCAACAAGCATGGTGATGGAGATGCTCACCAGGCTCTTGCTCTCTTCTTGGGGCAGGGTACAGCCAGGACACAACCAGGGGGCCAGAAAGTGCTGACTGTTCTGTAGGATGGAGCCATAGGGGACTTGATAATAGACAAAACTCAGCCCAAAATGTAAGATGGACAAATGTCTGGTTTATTGCTTTTTCTCTTTGGTTATCCAGCTTCGATGCATTTTTTAACCTGATTCTCTGAACAATGTTCTACTTACTTACAAAACTGGAGTGTTTTTACTGTCTCCTATTTATTGTTTCAGGATTTGTGGATTTAACACTCCATGATCAGGTCCATCTACTGGAATGTGCCTGGTTAGAGATACTGATGATTGGCTTAGTCTGGCGCTCCATGGAACACCCAGGAAAGCTTTTATTTGCACCTAACCTATTACTGGACAGGTCAGTCTGCATGTTGTTCTGAATTATTTAAGTTATGTATTTCTACTGCAATCAGATTAATTTTTAGTTTGTCATCATCTCACTAATACTACAATTTGAGACTAAGTTGTAAATTAAACAGGGATATAGGAGGTGGGACTGAAAAAGGAACTCTAAAAAACTTAGAAATGCTCCGAAACATGATGCGGGTCATTTATCACACAAGTAACACATTTGAAAATCAGCTGTTGATGGAAGTGCTTGTTTTCAAAGGCAGCAGAAAATTTCTCTTATAATCTGTACAGTTTGTTGCAAAACTAAATTAAGTTAAAATTAAATACTGAACCATAATTCATATCTGAACTTTAGTTCAGATATTTATTTCTGTTTACCCAAAATCCTCCTAGTTATCTTAGTTAGGATTGGTTAATCCAAGCAGCCAGACAAAATTTTGGAGGAAAATCCTGTTGGAGTCTCTTATGTGCAGAGAATATATTAAGGTTTGTTTTGTTTATTTATTTCTCCAAAAACTGGAGTCAAATATGTAAAACACACACCTGTTTGCTGCGTTAAACCTTTTTTTGGTCTCAATAATATGCTGTAGGTGTTTCTAAGTGAGAGAGAAAAATATGTCTCTCTGCCATATGATATCCTGGATTTTAGCTGGCAGTCTTCACAAACAAAAGCAGGAAGACTGATAGATTTTTAAAATGTATTCTATTTATCTTAATGCAAACTAGAGTTCTCTTTTTTTCCCAGTCATGAAAAATTTCAGCCTTGGAAAAGAGTGTTAAAAGAGAATAACCAGTGAGCAGAGGTTTCGGCAGATCTAGGAACAGTCAGTTAAAGAGTTATCCTAGCTGTCTGTGGTCCTCTTTTGTTGAAGACCACTGCCCAGGAGAAAGCTTATGTGTGCACATTGGTCACTTCAGTGCAGAGTTTGGCGTCTTGGTGTAAATTGAAGGTGAAGGAAGAGCTGATCTGAGGAGCTAGAGCATGTGATGAGACAGCTAAGAGCAGGACAGGCTGCTGATCCCACCGCGTAGCTGCAGGGGCAGTGAGCTGCAGCAGAGGGATGGCAACAGGAAGTTCAGGGCAGTGCCTTCAGCTACTGCAACCATTAGCTGGGCGAATCAATCAAAAATCTTGTTAGCCGAAAAATGTCTAACAGTGTAAAATATAATATTTTAGAGGCATAGAGAAGTATTGATTGGCTTAGAAAAATCCCTATTCCACTTGTGTAAGTACATGATCTATGAGCTATGGAACTAGGTACAGATAAAACACATTCTCATTCTGTGTACAGAAGATATCTGCTTGCCTAAATGTAGGTATAGCCATCTCAAGAAAACACAGCAGTTTTAAAATAATTTCTTACTGCACATAAGGAGTAAAATTTACTACTGTAGGAAAGTTAGTATAGCATATTATTGAAAACTACTCTAAATTGCAATATAGCTTCCAAAGACCAATCCACCTGCTCCATATTCCATAATACAGGTTGTGAGAAGAAATTGAAAACTGAAGAACAGAGCCAGAGTACCATTTTTCCTCCCCTTAGCTAGGAAAAACAGATAGGGAAACGCTTGAAAGTTTGATGATCTTCAAATAAAAATCCCCATGCTCTGAATGAAATGGAGTCTGAGCAGCTGTTTCACAGTTTAAGACAGCTCTGCTGGATTAAAGGAAACAATTGCATGCAACTGTAACCACATATTACTTTAGGTCTCAAAAATCAATTAACTTTATAATCAAAACTGGCTTTTTGTTTTTTGGACTGTCAAACAAGACCATTTCTAAAAATGTAGACCTATTACATCTTCTCATTTTCAAATAATAAGAAACATGTTTCCAAGGCGTCACATACTTGCATCCCTCTACTTGGTAGGCATGTTTGCTGAAACTAAAATAAGAAATTACTTGACTCTGGGGAGCACGGGTACACTCATTAATTAACTAACTGCTGATTTACTAGTTAATTATAGCTAAAAATATTTCGATGTGCTAATTTGATTTCAGCAAGTTGTCTTGTGAGAATGTTACAGGGCAAAAGCACATTGTTTGTCAGATTTGAGAGGGCAGGAAGAGACTGGTTCAAAGTCTGCTTAACTCACTGGAGTCCTTCCATTGCATCAAATATTTGGGCAAATACCACAAGAGTGCAAAAATTGTTTGATGCATTATTGTTGTATCTAAATAATGAAATAGTCTGAATGGCTAAAATAATGGAAAATATGCATACTGTAGTACAATTTTCTTTCATCTGTTCTTCTCTCCTTAACCTTCAGCATGTCCTTTACAGGATACTCATTTTCAATGTTTTCATCCACAATATCCTGTCCTGAATCCCCATCACACTTTCCCTGTTACCAGATCTATGGGGTTAACAGCATTTTCAAATATTAATTTAGCTACTGACTATAAACCAGAGCCATCAACTAGATGGTAAATCCTGGATTTGTCTCTAACCTGTGTTTTTCTGGACTTAGTGCAAATTCAGAATTGTTACTAGGGAATTTTACCACATTTTGCATATGCCTCTAACACTCTGATCATTCTGTGGCAGACTTCCTCTCTGATTTGCACATCCCTTTCATTTTTCACATTCAGACTTCTGCCTCTAACATTCTTTCTGTCTAGACTCTCGGAGACAGATAGTCATTTGTATACATCTATACGTAAAGATCAGGTCACGTTAAGTTTTATTATGCAACTTTTTTACCTTTTGGCTGGATAAACACAATCTTGTCTTGTTCATAACTGTGTGAAATGCCATAAAAATAACATTCTAAACTTGCCCTTTTTTTGGAACAAAGTTGATTTTTCTCCTCCTAGCTCCCTCCTCCTGCTTGGGTCATATTAAACATGAACTTGTCTTGTCTGTGAAGATCTTTTAGAGCCTGTCTTTTCTCATTCTGTGAGAGTCTACTTGTTACATTTTCAAAAAAGTACCTCTATAATTTTCCTATGTAACGATTCACACTTGGAAGACTCTTGAAAATATCTGTAAAGCAGCCCTTTGTTATCAATTTTAAGTTCCTTCTTAAAATTTTGCTTTGCTTATAAAAAAAATATACAATAATTAGGCTGCCAGTATGTGTAGACTATTGTCTTCTGTATGGATGAATATCATCACATTATCGCTTTCTGTTCCCACTCTGCCTTGCAATTAGACAGGATTTTCTGTGGGGTAATGCATCCTTTCTTATTCTGTTCACGCACTACCTAAACACTTGAGTCTTGGTTCAAAATCTAGACTTTTAACAGCCTAACAGTTACATATAAATGGTATGTTTTTACAGTGTACAAGTGATGCTATAAAAAAAGCTCAAGTGACAATAGTTATAGATTAGAAAAATAGACCCAATCAGGAAATACAACAGCACACTCAGTGCTTGCAATTAATGTACAGTCCTGATACTATCAAGGAGATCCCAGGGTAAATGCAAATCTTTTATATTCTGTTTAGAAAATTAATATTTTGTATAAGGCAAATGTAGAAGTAAAGGCTTAGGTTTCTAATGGGACAAAACAGATGTTTCGTGTCTGGAGGATTCCCAAGAAACTAGACCTTAAAAATGTCATTGAACCAGGTCTGAAATTTGTCAGCCCTGACAATAGGCTCTTTATAATTTTGAAGAAAATATAATGTTTCTTCAGGAATAAGTCTTATTTTATTATATTTTTAAAGGATTGGTTGCATTCAAATATGCTGATCAGAGGTTACTTAAAGGTTTGAAACATAATTGTAAAGAAACTTGTCACAGAAATAAATAGCTGAATTGTTGACTGAGGTGGATGACTTCTCAACTGAAACTTCTCAATCCTCAGTATCAGCAACATGGGAAATGCAGTGCTGCATTTTAAAAGGTGAGCAAAACCTCTGCCCAGTAAGTCTGGTGACCATTGTAAGGAAACTGATGGGAACTTCTCTAAAGAAGAGAATTGGCTGAAGTGTGAATAAACATGACAGAATGGTAAAGAGTCACCATATGTTTTGCAGGGGGAAGCTATGCGTCATGAATACATTGGATTTCTTTGAAGAAATTAACAAACAAGTGGATAAGGGAGATCTTGTTTGATTTCCAAAAAGTATTAAACTTTCCAAAATATTTCCAAAAAGATCCAAGTTTTATGTAAACAGATGTGAACTCATGCATATAGGAGAAGAATAATCCTAATCTTCATAAACTGCATTCTGAGTTGATTTTTCCATCTTGCTGTTAACAGTAGTCAGTTCTATAGAACCAGCAGTTCTTTACTCACCAGCAGTTGAAAAGTAAATAGACTGCAGCTTTACCCCCAAGAATCATTACAGCAGGAAAAAGAAATTGTACAGAACATTATTATTGCACTGTTTAAATCTCTACTGCGTCTGTACTTGGAAAACTGTGTCTTTCTGATTTTCCTTATCTTAACAGGAAAGGTACCCAGAGGTGTTGCATAGGCAATCAAAGAGAGAGATGAGTTTTGGTACAGAGAATAACTAAATAGACTGACTTCTCTGCCTGCGATGCTCAATAGAAGAAGGGAAACAAAACAGAGATGATAGGAATTGAACAAAGTCATGAGAATGTTGAGAAAATATATGGTAATCCACAAGTCGTTATCTCTTCCAACATTACACTAGAGGTAATCAGTTAAATTCAGCAAATGTAAATGCCTATACACTTAGACCAGAGCTAAATATACCTTTGATATGAGCTAGTACGGCTGTTCTCATGTTACGTTCTAATCTTATTTTATTATCATCGTTGTAAAATAGTCTAGTGACCAAAAATCCGTCTAGGGACTTATAAAATTTCAGTTAAACGTAGTCAGTATTTCCATGTTTCTACCAGATTATTTCCTTCTTTCTATGGAGAAATCTAGTCTGCTGTTCAGTTATTTTTATTTGGAAACTCTTGTTCCCTTCCTCTTTTTGACAGAGCTTTTTCCTTCTCTTGGAAGAAATTGAAGCATTTTCCCTTTAGTGACTTTCATATTGACTAATAGCAAGAGGCCACGGATCTCTTTAAACTGCAGCTAGCATGAATAGCATAAAGACTTACATCAGTCACTATGTGACTGGGCAGCTGAATAATTTACTACTTTCATGACTTTGGTCTGAATGTTTGTCACTACATCTGAAAAGAATCTAAGTTTTCTGTGCAGATAGTGCTTTCCACTGTTTCGACAGAAGATTAGATACAACAGAAGAGCATCAGGATGAAATCAGAGTATGTTTTGCTAGTCCCTCATCTTTTAAAATGTTCCAGATGCCTGAGGACATCACACTTGTCTGTCACTGGAGTAAATGCATATTTTTTGGCACTGTAATTGTAGATGCATTAATTACCATTGACTTATTAGAAAAATGGAAGCAAAGTGGTCACAGATGCTTGATTTGGAATGCTTCATTAGTGACCTGCTGCTTTTATTTGTTTCAAAGCAAAAAAGTTCATAGGCAACAAGTATATGCAAATTTGCACTTCAAAATACATTTGAAAAACAATTGTATATTTCATTTTCATCCCGTCTTTAATGGCAATAGATTCTGTGCTGGAAACCCAACGCAAACAATCATCCTGTCATCAGGCTACTTACCTGACAGAGCTGAATGGATCAACTTGCAGAGAGTTAAGGACTCTCTTGAAATAATTAACTTTCTCTTTCATCTTTTACTTTATTGTTGGATTTTGAGATGTATTATTACACTGTAGCCCCCAGAGAACAAAAAAAGTATTGCAAGAGTCAGAATTATACACCTTGAAACAATGCAAAAGGAATAATTTCTATTTATTGTAAATCCATCTTTACATACCTTGGAGAAAAATTAAACTACCCAATTTTGTAATTCAAACAACCTATAAGTAAACCAGGAGGACCCTTCCAGAGTTTGCAGAGCTATTGAGTAATACTTAAGGTGATGAACTTTTAGAAAAAAGAAAAAGAAAAAAGAAAACCTCTGTCATTATGATCTTCCTACTTTTCAGCTGCTAGAAAAAGAGGTTCCCTGGGTGGGTTTGTAGGCACAGACCTGAAGTTTTCAGAGAGAATGAAATCATTTCTGGATTCAAGATAGCCCCTACACAAATTCTAAGATTGCTTGTTCATTTAGTCACTCTGACCTTGGAAGCTCAGGGCCCAGTTCTAGGTCATGTTGAATTGTGATGCTGGTCTTTCCAAAATTAAACTTTCTTTGCATTTTTGATATGAAGAGAATTTGGAAATATTTTTGGCTTTAAGGTGATTCAGACGGAATGGAAATTAAGCTGAAAAAGGCCTTCTTGTCAAGCAGTGTAACATTTTTCAGCCAATTATTCTAACTTTATTATTCCCAAATGGAGAGCCTTCATAATAATTTTTTAATCTAAATGTCATCAAATGTGACAAAAAAAATCAGTTTTCTTAGCATTATTATATCAGCATTTTAGAGATTTTTTTTCTAGCTGACATTTGTGGATCCTTTTCACATCAACCTTGTACCAAGAAAAAAAATAATTAAAAAGGTACCTAGTAGTTAATTGTCTGTATGTTTCAGACCTTATTCACCACTGTTGAAATGTATAGTCTACTCTTCTTTTATCTGCCTGGGTAGATGATCCTCTGTTGATCTAGTCAAGAAAGACAGTCATGATTATATGGCTCTGAGGGCAAGTCTCAGGGACATGGGAGACCAGGTGGTCAATCCACTGGGGTGGCTGAGGAGAAAGAGCTTGAGGAAGAGTGAACAGATCATGCAGGTCAACAACCGGTTGCATAGCTGTTGTCAACAACAGGAATTCAACTTTTATGATCATGGGACCTACTCTGAGGATCGAGGATGCCTAGGTAGAGATAGGACCTACCTCATCAAGTGGAGCAAAAGCATAATTTCCACAGGCTGGCCAACTCGATGAGGAAGCTTTAAACCAGGCACAACAGGGGAGGGAGATGATGACCCACAATCAAGCGAGGAAGGTTGTAGACTGGGCTGACAAGAAAAGGATTCAGGGTGATGTGGACAGGAGAGACGTTATAATCGACAAAATGGAGAAGTAGGAGACCCCCCTAAGTGTGTGTATGCGCACAAATACAGAAGTGCCTAATGGAAAGCATAATGCCAGAAGCTCCATACGTTTTCTGGGAAATCAGCACAACTAATGGCTCTCTGAGCTGGCAATGGTCCCTCGTGGCAAAGGCCAATAGCCTCCTGGGCTGTATTAGGAAAAGCATTACCAGCAGCTAGAGGTAGGTGATCCTTCCTCACTGCTCAGCCCTGCTGAGACAAATCTGGAGTGCTGTGTTCAGTTCTGAGCTCCCCAGTACAAGACAGACATGTACATAGTGGAGTGAATCCAGTGAAGGGCCACAAAAGTGATCAATGGACTGGAGCATCTCTCATACAAGGAAAAGCTGAGAAGACTCGGATCTGATCAATGTATATAAATACCTGATGACAGGGGAGAAGTAAAGAACATAGAGCAAGATTCTTTGCAGTCACAGGGTAAGAGGTTGTGGAGTCTCCATCCTTGGAAATACTGAAAACTCAACAGGATAAGGTCCCGAGCAACCTGCTGTAGGTTACCCAGCTCTGTGCAGAGGCATTGAACTAGATGGTTTCCAGACAGCCTTTCCAACTCCAGCAATTCTGGTACTCTGTGACTAGTTGTAGGTGAAAAACACTTTAAACTAGATTTATGTTTCTTTTTTAATTTATAAATGTGCCACTCCACATTTATTGCAAATATTTGTCAATGATGACCTTTGAATCTTGCACTTACTTTAAAACTTTTGAATGCATTTTAGCCAGCAATTGATCCAAACCTCTGTTCTGATAAGCTTATATTGAAAAAGAAACAAAGGACTCTTGATAGTACACTTCAGGAACAGCAGGATATAATACCACCCATTGACTGTAGTCTATAAGTTCTTCAGGATGTCATTTGAAAGCCAGTGTTCAAGGATGAGTAAAAGATGCCACTTCTGAATTACTTTGCTACCACCTTTAGTAATAAAGGCTCATGAACAAGTCGATTTGAAAAAAAAAATTCACAGTAAACCACACAACAGAACCACTACGGAACCAGCCTTGTATCTTTAATTTCTCTCTTTCTGAATCTCTCACCTTCATGTCCACCTACCACTTACTGGTTGATTTGTGTGACAGGACAAGCCTAATTGTTGTGATCAAGCCAGCCATTTTTTTAAAGCAAAATGCTATTTAACCTCATGAGTACTGACACAGAACAATAAATAAGTTAGGCATTTCTCTTTGTCAGCAAGCCTTGCATTTCATACTGTGTTTTAGTTTACTCGTGGTAGTCTCTTCTTACCTTTTACCTCCTGTTCTTTGGAGACTGCTGTTTTGTTTAGAGCTTTGGGGGCTAATTTTTTTCACTTTTTTTTTTCTTACTTACTTTCTCCCTAACCTTTTCCATAATTTGCAGAGTTACTGGTTAAATGCAGGATTGTCTGAAGTAAAATTTTGCTGCTGATAAAATTTTCCTCATATTTTAATTATTGTTAATAATTAAATTATTTTAAATTATTTTAATATATCAGCATAGCATTGTAGAAAAAGCGGATTCCTCAGTTAGTTAATAAGCCCTAAATGACAATCTAGCTGTTGATTTGGTCTTAAAACTTGGAGATGGAGCTTTCCTGATATCCTGCTTCCTTAAGCTGTTTTAGTGCATCACTTTACATAGGAGTAGAAAGTGTTTATCAATGTCTATTAATAGAATTAATGTATATAGAACATGCTAATGTATATAAAAATTGTCTCTTGTCCTGAAGACAGGCACCACATATGCATAAAGCCTGCCATAATATTCTGATGGACAGAACACAAAAAACCTGTTAAAATATTTTGACAATTCTTTAGTGCTTCAGAAATAGCACAGGATATCATGATTCTATTATTTCTTTTATTTATTCCCAGTCTTCCTGAATTTCCTCTCTCATTTGGATTTATTTTAACATCTCTCATGGTGTGTGAATTAGCCACTGCTTTTGGTTCAGAGCTAGATCAAGGAGCAACTAGAAGAGGGATTAGAAAAGATAAGCAAACCTCAGAGGATGATGGCTGGTGATTTTGTCAGTACTGGAAGAGGTAGGAATCGCCTATTTGAGCCTCAGGCTCAATCCTAATTGTTGCTTTGTTGCTATAGAAGAGAGAGAGCTGTGCTGGGTGAAAACTGCTGCTATGCGAGGGCAATCGCTTTTTTCAACCTGCTTTAGGGAAGTGGCGATGCCAACAGGAGTTAACTCAAAGGGTGGGTTATGTGAAAAGGTATAAATGTAATCTCCCAGCTCAGTGGAGGAAAAGTGAGCCTTGTTCTTAGGGGTCCTTTCTGCTCCTGCCTCTTTTCCTCCCTCAAAATCATATTTGGAACTGATATTTCAGATTTATTTCTTACTTGGCAAATGTCTGTTTCAAGCAACTCTTGAAAGGAAAAATACTTGATTCTATGTTGCATTATGCTAATTCCAGTCCAGTACTTCTCCAGTTGTCCAGCTGTGAGTGATTCTCAGACTGTGATTCATGCATTGACACTAATGGCACATATTTTCGAGTAAGTAGCCAAAAATGTTGCATTTGTTTAAACAACAAGAAATAATTACTACAACTGTGTTGTGAATCAACTGAAAAAGATTTTAGTGAACTAACCCCCACCCCAAAAAAAAAGAAGAAAAGAAAAAGAAAGCAAAATTAATACTTGAAGATAACTTTCTGAAAAATATACATACTGTCACTTTAGGTTTCCTCCCTCTGAATTTATGTCCTTGCCTCTGGACAGATAGACATTCTTCCTGGCCTATGCCATGACTGAATAAGTTAATGAATTAGAAATAAATCCTAACCAAATATAATAAAAGTATGAGAATGAGACATAAAGAGGATAAAATGCTGAGAAAGTATGCATTGAGAATGAATAGACTATAATGAATAGAAATGATTGTACTTCTTCCAAACCTTTCTCCAAAACACTATCCAAGCTTAAACTGACGAAGAGGTTTTGAAGTATGAGAAAATTGGGTTAACTTTTAAATTTTATTTTTTACTTTTCTATTTTATATTTTGTGCCAGATTTACACATAAATTGAAGCCAAAGAGCTGTAATATGGTGATGTGGGGTTTTTTACCACTACATTAGTGCATCAAACCTTATTTGTGTGATTTAAGGACTGCCTTTATTCTTTACTCAGGTACTGGCTGCATGTTTAGATTCTTGGTTAAAAAGCTCAACACCAGTAATAAATCCTTTCTTCTAATGGTACCCTCTGAAACTAAGCTCTTTCAGGCACTTCTCCAACCATTTACTTTACAAAAATTTTTGTTGCAGATCATTTTGTCCAACCTGCTTCTTGAAGCAAGACCATTGCCAACACCAGCTAAGGCTAGCTGTGACTTTGTCTAGCTTTCCTCAAAGTATCTAAGGAGGGACAACATACAGCCTCTCTGGGTACCTGTTTCAGGGTTACAGCACTCTTCTATAATCCAGCCCAAACCGTCTAAGATACAGTTTATAGCAGATAGTTGCCTTTTGATTTAACATTCACTGCTCCTGAGAAGACCTTGGTTATACTCTGTTTGTAATGCCCCATCAAGCAGTTGTAGACTGCGATTTTGTCTGTCTCTGCCCCTACATGCTTTGCTTACTTCTCAACAGATTGAACAGATCCTGTCACTCAACCTCTCCTTATAGTCCACAAGCAGCATGCCTCTAATCATCCAACATCTTTCTTGAGCTGAGAAGCCTGAGACTGGATGCAGGTACAGCCTCAGCAGGACCATGTAGAGGCGAGGAAAATAATTTGTCTTATTCTTCTGATCATATTTTTCCTAACATAATTGACATACAAATTGCCTTATTCACAAAGAGAGCATGCTGTTGATTTATGTTTTGTTAGGTTTCCATTTTCCAGGGAGGCTGCTACTCAGCCCAGTGTTTTTGGAAAGTGTACTGATGCATGGGCTTATTTGACCCTGGGTACAGAATTTTGTACTTCTTCTTGTTAAACTTTGTGAGGTTTCTGTTAGTTCGCTTCTCCAGGGTCCTTTTAGGAATGAGGTTGTGCTATGTGGTGTACTGACCTCCCTTCCGACCCACTTTAGTATCATCCCCAAATTTGAACATGAACTTTTTATCATCATCCAGATTATTGACAAAAATATGAGTCAGCATTGGCTCCAGAGTCAACCCCTGGAGCATTTACTAACTACCACAAACTAGGTGTTGAGCCATTACTGCTACCCTTTGAGTCTGGTGATCCAGCCTATTCGCAACCTGTGCATCTGTCTGTCTGCTCAGCTTGTACTTGCCTGGCTTACAGATAAGAATACTGTAAACAAAAAGTCTTACTACAGTTGAAGTATATTGCACTCACCACCTTCCCTTTGATCATTTAACTAATCATTTCATCATAAACTCAATCGGTTTCCTGCATCCTCGATTTTGTCAAAGTTAATTAGCTTTCTACTATTTATCAGGGACCTCTTTCAATCTCCATGACTTTTGCGAAGTGATAGATAGTGGCCTAGTGAATACATTGACCAGCTATTTCAGCATCCTGAAATGAACCACATTTGGCTTCAAAGACTGGAATTACTCTTCAGAGTAATTATTAATTCTCTAAACTAATTCCCTGACCTGTCAATATGTTTCTGTCGGCTTTTCCAGTGAAATCTGACACACACAAAAAAGAAAAGCTGTTGAGTGTTTCAGTCTATTCCATGTAGTCAGTCACTAGATTTTCTCCCCCATTCATCAACTCTTTGTTCTCACTAAAATTCTATTTATTGCTGCCATACTTGTAAAATCTCTTCTTGTTACCCTCTGCGTCCCTCTCTAGTTTAAGCTCAAAATGAGTTTCCACATAAATGCTCAAACAGTGCTTTGATACTTCTTCTTTGCTGCCTGCTTTGATTTATATTTCTTGTATGGTTTTTTTTTTTGCCTTGTAGTTTCTTAAGGAGCTCCTTGCTTAGCCAAGTGGTTCTTCTGTTGAAATACCTAATCTTCCTCTACAATCAGATGGGCTTGTTCCTGAGTTCTCAATAAGTTTTCCTTAAAATATTGTCTAGGTCCCTTGATGCTTTTCCCCATCATGTCTCAAGAGTATTCTGCCTAGCAATTCCTTAAATTACCTGTAGTCTGTTCTTCTGTTGTTTATATTCCCAGCTTACCTCTGGATCCTGAGCTCAGTCACATGTCATGGCTGCTGGAGCCAAATCTGCCTGTGGCCACATTCACCAGCAATTTCTCATTGTTTGTGAAGAGTAGGTCAAAAGAGCATTGCCCTTGCTTGGCCGCTCTGCTGTTTGTGTTATGACGTTATCATCAACACAGTCTAGATACTCTGGAGTACTTGCACAATGCTATGTTGACCTTTGCCAATGTTTGCAGTCTATCTATGTAGAAATCCTCCACAAGACTGTAGGCAGGTGATTGGGAGACTTCTATGAGTTATTTATAGAAAGACTTATTCACTTTATTCTCTTGGTCAGATGGTTTGTAACAATCTCTCTCCCACATAAAATCTACAAGGAGGTTATCCAGGCTTTTTATTATAAAGATGCCTGATGGGAAACTGAGAAACAGGACTTGTAAATTAAAGCAGAGGAGGTTCTGACTGGTTATAGGGGAGAATAAAATGATAATTACAGTAATTAAGCTGAGAGGTTGTTCAGTCTCCATCCTTGGAAGTCTTCAAGACCAGAATGGATAAAGCCTTGAGTGAGATGGTCTGAGCTCACAGCTGACCCTGTTTTGAGCAGGAATCTGAACTCAACACATCCTGAATTGCCTTCCAGCCTGGATGATGCTGTGATTCTGTGGACTCGTTAAAGTTAATGCACATAGTACTTTTATGCGGTAACTTAAGACCTTTAATTCACATTTTGACTTTCCTTAACGTCTCCCAATATCCAAGTGTTAAGGATTCTTCTGAGAACAGTCTGACACTTTGCAGTAAACAAGCTTTTATTGTTTTGTTTTCAGTAAACTGAGAGTACACAAAGACAACACCATGATCATGGAGTAATAATAATTTTTAAATCTATTGCTTAGTTTGTCCTCCAGAAAATTATCTAGGCCTTCCTTGACAGGCCTTCCTAATGACTGGACGTATAGCTGTGAAGAGGTGATAATACTATCAGCTTATGTTAGAAATTTAGAAGGGAATTCAGGAGAACTGGAGATTCCTATTTCAGATGATAGATTTTGCTGGTTAACAAAGAAAATTCAGTGTTGCAGCCTAGATAACAAATAAAACATTTGTTTAGAAACCTCCATGTCAATGATACTAAGCTCCTGCAGTTCACATGGATTTCAGCAGAGCTGGATCTGCTGCCTAACTCTTAATAAAGTAAAAATTTCTAAATTGTTGTTTGCACACATGAATGCCTAAAACTAGGTATCTGACTTCATCTAAAGTACTTTACCAAAAGAGATATCCTTCTTTTTCTTATGGAATAGCCTGGTATTTCAGACACAGCAGACAGCAAAGCAAGTGAGCTTAAAAAGTATTTAGAATCTTTTAAATTTACATCACTTTTATCATCTACTGTATGAGGTCAGTTGGTGGGAAATAGACACACATGGAGATGTAGGCACATGGACTAAGTGTTGCAGGACTAGAGATTTTTGTCCATAGGTTATATCTGTCAGCAAGACATTCTTGATTGGAATACTGAACATGTTAACTACAGTCCATTGAACTATTTTTGTAAAATATACCTGGGAATAATTCTTATTTGCTATCGAAATGTCTTTTCCATTTTATGAGTTGCCACAAGGCATTTTAATAGGTCTTATTTTACTAATAACTTACTATTTCTTTTAAATTGTGGTCTTGGCTACACAAATTTTGCAATTTGTTCAGACTGTGTAATATTTTGAATTATTTTGAATATTGGCTGGCACTAGTTTGGTAGGTTTTAGGAAGCAAGTAAATGTCTTAGCCAGACATGAAGATGTGGGAGTTTTATAATATGGGTCATTTGCCATATGATCCACAGAAACTTTTCCTAATCCTGAAATTCTAAATTCTTAAACTTACATTTGTTAGGGACCTTATTTATGTTAATGCAAAGCTATTAAAGACTTTTAGTCCTCTGAAACTGTGCTTAACTCTATCTATGTAAAGTTGATCTTTCTCTAGTTATAGGCAAAAAATATTTATTGTATCAGAAGCAGTAGAGCATGTCCCACTGTAAAAATTCACATTTATTTCACTTCCATAGGACTGAAATTTTAGCATACAAAACAGATTTTGAGGCGATAGTAATTGTTCATATTCTCATGCCATGCTTTGAGTGCCTGTTTATTTATTTATTTATTTATTTTTCTTTTATTTGACAATGGTGCTATTAAATACTACTTTTCCTTTGTTTATTTTATTGATGTCCAAAGAGAAGAAGAATATGCTTGAATCCAACCAGTTCAGTTTTTCAGCTTTATTCTGTCTAAGCAGAATTCATCAGTGCAGCAAGATGATAATTGCTGAAGAGGTCTCCGCAGCCAGCACTGAACAGTATAACCAATCGCTGAAATCATTGAAAACTCCCTGTCTGAGTTCAGATTCAGTCTTCAGGCAAAAGAGACAGAACTGTGAATTTCAGTGTTCAGATATATCAGGCTGAGATCAGTCTTTTAGTTTGGATTGATGGTGAGGGCATTGTAAATGAGGGTGCAAAAGGCATCATACACTTTACAGGGAACGCAGCATCAAGTAGGCCAGCCTGCTAATCTTAAGATTTAGATTTTTGTCCACAACCTTTTACACTGCACTTGTTGTCATAGTCTATGGGAACTTAATATGTGAAATTATCTATGTTGTGGGTCATTCTCAAAAAGCTGCTATAATTTAAACAATAACTTCATCAATGAAATTTTAAGAGCCAGAAAAGGCCATTAAATTTGCATTGCCAAGTGTCGCAGCTTGTGACCGAGTGCCTGCCATGCAATAGAAATCACAGTTCTGAGCTAGGTGCTGGTGAAATGCATGGGGAGAATTAGGCACTTCACAGGAGTGCTCAATGTGCTGCTGTCTGGTAGCTCACAGGGACCCGAGGCAAGAAGGAGCAACTCGTTCTCCCTATTAAACATGCCTTTCTACTACTTCCAGTCCCATGGCTGGATTCTCTCTTCCTCATAGAAAAGTCAGAGAACATGTGCTGTTGTAACAGTGGTTGGAAAACTTGCTCAGGACTAGGACTCCACGTTTTCAAATATGACTGTATTTTAACCAACACCCTACTGGCTGTTTTACAGGAGTAGTTACAGGAGTAGCTTTTTTTTTTTTTTTTTTTTTTTTTTTTTCATATTGTCCTACTTTGTTTAAATATCTCTGAAACCAGATGGAATAGCTTCTGTCACATGCCATAGTCACTGGCTTGTAGGCACTGCTCTGGGATAAGGGAGATGTAGTTTTACGTTCAAGCACCCAATTAAGCTGAAGGATTTGAACTTGAAAGGAGATTGGTGCAAAACTGCTCACAGATATCGTCTCTCCTTCTTTGACTCAGTTTTAGATTTAGACATGATTGAGAAGTGAAAAGAATTTTCTCAGGCTGTAGTCGAAAAGGAAGGTGGCTGCTTTGTCTGAGGGTCTGGTGTGGGTTTAGACATTAGTTACGGGGTCTCAGCAGCACATCTGTATGAGGACTGAGGCAGGTGTGTCTATGCTGGTAGCCGGCGTTATTTTTGTCACAGTGAGATCAGGAGATGATCAATCTGTGTTTGCGTTACAAATTATAGTGGAATAGCCATCTGATAATTTGAAATTTCTTTTGCATTTTCTATAGCAATGATCTTCAGAATTGTGTTCAAAAAAGCTGTATCTAAAAAATAGTATATTTTTAACCAGATCTTATCACTCATTCAGTCTTATATGTTAAAATTTCCCTCAGGAAGTCCTAATAAAAGCAAAACCAGGTAGTTTTTGCTAAAAAGTAGCAATGTAAATGATCTAAACTCATGACCAGAAAATCTGCTGGCAAAACTTTCATTAAAAAAAAGCACAATCTGTATTAATTCTTGCACTGCAGATTGGATGTGCAAAATGAAAATTAGTGGGTGAGAATATCTACTACTGTGATCAGAGGGAGGTGGTTAATGGCCATTTTCAGTGAATCCTTGAAGATTTTCCAGTAGCTTAGGACTTTAGCTTTGTTTAATGCTGTAATGTAAAAAGGGATCTGTTTGTTCAGTGAGGTAAACTGACTCAGTCGTACAAGATTTTGGCCTTGTAAGTCCCTCTTGAGCTCATGAATAAGTTAATTCTTTAAGGAGGCATTACGCTGATACAAGAAAAATGGGAGAAGTGTGTTGGAACATTGCAGATTGAAAAACAGGTAGAAACAAGTACTAAACATTATAGAGGGAGAAATGCAAAGACTTTGGGCTATTTCAATTAAAGGGGAAAACAAAAGAAAGAGGAAACAAAATAAGCCAAGAAGAACACACAAATACACACCTAAAAATGTAGTTTTAAACAAATCTTTTCCTCAATGTAAAGGTTTGGTTGAGTTAAATTCATATGTTCCATCACAGTAATGCCTCTTGGTGATGAGTTTAAGAAATTGGCATTTTTGGAGGGAGAATAATATTTAATTATTTATTAAATTTATGTGGGATACTGGGGATCTGCCTTTGTAATCAGACATACACCAAATGAGCTTAGAGTAGGAAGTTACATGCTAGCTAGTGAATTGATAAAATCAAATCGGAGGGGAATGATCCAGGGGGATGAAAAACTCATGCTGCCACCAGGTTAAAGCTGTGAATATCTCCCCCTTGATGGTATTCACACAGGAATCAAGGGAAATGTGTAGAGGGCATGGTGGAAATCTTTGACATGCTGCTGGCTACTGCTGCTCGGTTTCGCATGATGAACCTTCAAGGGGAGGAATTTGTGTGCCTTAAGTCCATCATCCTGCTCAATTCTGGTAAGTGGTGTGCTTTGCTGTCACGCGGGTAATCGTGGTTGCTTCTGCATGTGGTTGAATGCTGCTTGTTGTCGCTGATGACGTTTCCATTTCGAGAGGGCAGCAATCGAAAGGGGGCTGCCAGCATAGATATGGGCAGAGCCATCAGGCAGGGACGGAACAGGGCACATCTATTCGGTGGTGTAGATGGGACCCAGCAAATTGATGCAGCAAGTAGCTGATCCTCTGCGTACAGCTGATGCGAAGAGTAATCAGAGAAGGGTTTTGAACTATGTACTGGCAGGTCTTAAAGCACCAATTACAAGACGTTGAAGTAGCTGGAGCTACACTTAGGGCATCCAAAGGCATTAGTTGTAAATCTACACCTTCCTTTTTTGGTGATGGCAAAATAAAGGGAAATAATGGCAAAAATGTGGGTCAGTTTATGATGGTTCAGTTTATGTTAAAATACAGGCATCTAAAACTGATGTCATCACCTTCCTCTTCCTTCATAGTTGATGAAATAAGTATTTTTGGGCTGTAAATCTCTTTCTGAAGTACACTTCAAAAATAAGTGACTAGATAACAAGTGTACATATAGATATAAATATGTAAGGTTAGCTGACTTGAATTCTGCGTGAGATGACTGAAATGAAAAATTCAAATTGAGGCATGTGGCAGAAAATTTCCGTTGCACACCACAGGATCCTTTTCTATTTGAAACAAGAAAAAACTCTAGAAAATTTATTTTTAAATACAGAAATGAGGCCCATGGTGTTCTCACAGAAATGATAGAGGTCTAAAATAATAATGTAGGCACCAGTCAAAATTTTAGACTCAGTTCTCTGTTAAGTTTTTACCTAATGCCTAAAGATGCCAGAGTTTCCCAACCCTGAGGATTTAGCCACTTGTTCTCCCCTTTTCCTGTTGGATTTGAACTCATAGATGATCTCAACCTCTAGACAAAACACATCTGGAGGGTTGTATGTCCTTTTTAGCAAGCTGTCTAACAGATCACTTGCCCAATTTGCATGAAATACAAATTCAGCTAATTCCCACCAAAGGCTGACTCAAAACACAGCAGATTTTGCTTTATCAATCAGGCACTTCTTCCTTTATGGAAACTTGGACCTTGTCTACTAAAGAAAAAGAAATTAAGCAAAATTATATATTTATACAACCAAATAGAAAATATTTTCTTTATATTCTATGAGATATTAGTGTGGTTCAAGTTTTGTTGCAATTGTCACCAATTACCAAAAAGTGACATCTGAGGCAAGTACCTGGCATATTAGGAAGGGATGCCAAGATGTGGCAATTGTAATTATTGTTTGGCATTTATTTTCCTTTTATTGTCCTGATAATTATAACAGAATATTTCTTAGAGTTAAATGTTCTTCCTGAAAAGTGATGCTCCTCCAGATTTTTAGCTAACATGTTCAAATGTAATTATCCTCTTAAATAAATCTAGTATATGTAGTTGGCCTATAGAAATACTGAATTGGAATTAGAAAAAAAATAGGATTGGAAGTTTGAAAGAAACATGTTAGATGCTCATGTCTTGAACATGAGGACTTTAAGTCATGATGTTGAGAGTTTTTGTCCCACTGCTGTATATAATATTGATCCAGAAAACTAAAGTTATTTAGACAAAGCTCTGCCAGACATCACCAGCTATCCTTCATAAGCACATCTCACTTTTGTTAATGGTTTTTTATTTGTTTATTTCAAGATTCTCTTAAGGAAAAGTTGTAAAAATAAAAATATAGGAAGTGAAGTCAATGATAATCAGAGGCAGATTTTCTTCTGCACGTAAGAGAGATGGGATCACTGGTTGAGGCTAGGAGATAGTAGAATTTAATTCCTTCCAAGGTTCATATTCAGCAGGTTTGAGTCAGTGGTGCTCTGTGTGGTAGAAGGTCAGAGTTGATCTGATGATCTGAGGAGTGATCTGATTTTGGGTATGGGGTTTTTTTTACATTAAATAAAAGTTTACAGCTGCTCAGAAGGCTGGCATTTTTACAAGAGTCTTGACAGTGATAGGTCAGAGGGCATGGTTCAGATTGAGCTTTTACAAGCTCATGATGAAAGCAATTTATGCCATGGTTATGCAGAGCGTCACGTATTGCTCTGGTTTGCATACTGCACTTATTGCAGTATATCTGAGTACACTCTAAGCTGAATGTGTATGTGGCCACAGAATGTATGTCTGTAATTGCTTGTAATTGCCTTTATGCATAAAGGTAATTAATTTTGCATTGCAGTTTTTGCATTCCTATAACCCACTAATTCTATAACTGTCGGAAAAGATAACTACTAGGTGGTGAGAATGTGGACACGAGCTTCTGACTGTCAGATCCTTCAGATGCCCAAATTGAGAGGCTGGGCTCCATCACAGAGATAACTAAGTAACATAATTTGGGGTATGTCTAATTGCTATGTAAGTGTGTTTTGGCATAGATACTCTAAAATATCTTCTGGAGATGCTTTACTTCGGCAAATATTGCCAGCCTCTTTAGGTAAAGTGTTCGACACACGAAATATTACGTGCTCTGAAGCACACGACATATGTGATATATGAGAAGAGGCTGAGAGCTGGGTTTCTTCATCCTGGAAAAGGGAAGGCTAAAGGAGGGTCTAACTGCAGTCCTCAGATAGCTGATGAACAGGTTATGGAGAAGTCAGGGCCAGACTCTTCTCAGAGGTGCAAGAGGAAATGTCTGGCTGCAATGGAGACAAACCACAGCAACGGAGATCCTGACTAGATGAACAGAACAGAAAATCTTCCCAGTGAGAGGTAAAGCTCTTGAACAGGCTGAGTAGGAATATGGTAGGATCTCCATCCTTGGAGATACTCAAAACTCTGCTGGACAAAGCTCTGGACAGCTTGACCTAACCCTGAAGTTACTGCTATTTGAACAGAAGATTGAACTAGATGTCCTCCAAGTCTCACTCAACCTGAATTTTTTCTATGATTACACATGTGAATATACACAAATCTTCTACTAAAGAAACAGCACATAAACACACAATGAATTTTTGGCCCTTACACTACCTGTACTATATACTCATACAATTAAACCAGTTGGTATCAAAATGATTTAAACAAGTGAACCAATTAAGTAAATTGGACTAATTATGCTACATTTCGTATTTAAAAGCAGTCTGCACTTGCATTCTAAGGCTTTGTGTAGCTTTAATTCACTGAGTGTACACAAACATTTCTTTGTTAAATCCTTGGACATCTGTTAATTTCTTCACATGAAGTAGTGCTGTTTATTGCTTTTGTTGGACATTTATTTCCTCTTTTCTTTGCAACATCTTTCAAGGTTGTTTAATATCTTTACACTCTTTTTTTCATGTGGTCTTGGGCAAAATGCAAGCAAATTCTTTTCATTTCACTTGGTGCACGTGGAAAAGATGGAAGGTTTTGTTTTCAAAGCAAAATATAATTTTATGCTACTTCCAATTTTTTCCTGAGACATCAAGGCACCAGCATGTCCATAATAACAAGGAGATCATTGCCTCTAGCTAAATAAAAAACCAGGAGGTGCCCCTCTAAAGCTGCAGCAATAAATCTTTCCACTAAAAAGCAAAATTATATTTTCGAAAAACATATTCAGCCCAATAACAAAGAGCTGTTTCTTAACACTGGAAAACAAGCATTAGGAACACGAAAGGGCAACGTGGTGCCAGATGTTTTATTTTTGAATGTGTCTGAAAAGAGGAGTGGTGCTATGTGGCAAAGCAACAGGCCTTCATCTTGGAGATGTCTTTCTCCAAGACACATTTGTCTTAGCAGCTGATTTCCCTAATTGGTTAGCTGATCAGTCCATAGAGATGGAAAGATGTAGCTGATTTTATGCATCCTGTAGACCTCCTGATACATCGTTCCATGTGACTGTTATTTTTTTCTCCTGTTTTTTCCACCTCCTGTAAAATTGTGCTTTTAATTGATTATTTTGGAGGCCAGATGATTACATGAGTACATGACACAGAGCTGAATCTACTCATAGCTCAGCCTGGCTTGCTACAGATCCAGAGAGCAATGGGGCATGGTGGAATGAGAGGAAGAGCGTGGGGTATTGTTTTGTGAGCTCGACCTCTAAATGTGAAGATATTTAAACTGAGGTTTATTGTGACATAAAAGCTGTAGAGGCCGTTCTCCTCTACAGTAATACGCAAAAATATAGCACTATATATTGTGACACATATAAAATTATATCACTGTATGCCAACAGTTGGCACGGTAGCACTGCAGTCCCCGAGGGACCCTGTTCTGCCCATGGCTTTGTGTTATGGGCATGGACCAATGGGCTTTACTTGTGTTTTACAATCCCGCCCTACAGAAAGAGCTGGAAAACAACCTGGTAGCTATTCAATTTAGGCTTGCTGTCAGCTTCAAAGCTTGGAAAGACCTTTGAGACTGTTAAATTTCACTTTGCTAAGACAATTTTCTGCACTCTTGTTCCCAAACTCTGCTTGCATGTGTATGTGTGTGATGGAGAGCTGCCATTTCGTTGGGGAAATTTCTGGTCATTGGCCTGGGGCAGGAGCAATCACCAGTGGGGTAGAAAGGAAAATCAAATATCATTTTTCTTGCCAGTTATTGACTGGCAATTGCCTGAAGTCTCTACATTTCTGGAGGAGTGTTTTTTTTGATTTATACTTTTTAATAGCTTCTGGACTAGACCTAGGTGTGAAGCAATTTCTCCTAACAGATTTTTTTCTTCTGCTGTTTTCAAACTTATGAAACTAAAAGGTATTGCTACAAGGGCATCCTCTGGCTGAAGTAAGCTGCTTGGAGGCACTGTGGGTTTGTGAGACTAATGTTTCCTTCTAGTGGTCTGTGGTTTTTCAGTAATATTTAAGAATCTTGCCCCTACAGGTACCTGCTAAGCTATAAAGTCTGATATTGTCAGCAGGCATATGTGAGGGCGGTTAAGAGTCGTTCAGCTGAGAAAAGCCCCAGGAGCTGTTTCTCTTTGGTGAATTCATTTCAGTGGAAATAATAATAATCATAAAAAGCTTTGTGAGAAAAGAGGCCATTGTACTATCTGTTTATGGCAAATTCGAAGCAAAATTTATTAAACAAAATTAAGAGCTCTGACTGTTTTCAGAAGTTGTACTGTGTTTGAGTTATCCTTTTGGTTTTTTTTAAAGCAATCTCATTCTCTCTCTCTCTCAGAGACACTCACACTGACATTCACAATCAGAAATTTATATTTCTTTTTTAGAACAGAAGACGCAAAGTCATAAAATGTACTTGCAGGTTACAGTATTTCTAGGTGTCAGGTCCTTGAAGTACCAAGATGATGTGAATAGGTGAGGTATGTCAAGAAGATGGTAAAAAAATGTCAGTTTCCCTGACTGCTCAGATACATGGCAGAATATTCTTATCTTCAAATCCGATGGTATAGCCCCCAGACTATAAACAATACAAACAAGCTAGAATGTATATGTGCATTTGTGTTATTTTTCTTCTTAGGATCACTAACTGCATTGCATATTGTGCTATATATGATGTTTTAAAGAAAAGAAAAATGAAAAGTAATTCCAGAAACCATTTTTTTTTTCCAAGGACAAAATCCAAACAACTTCTTGACTCTGTGAGTTAATGCAGAAGGTCTAAAGGATTTTTCAAGCACATTATAGACACAAGGAAAGGAACACATCGTGATCAAGCCAATTTGATTGTATTACCACACATATATTTTAAGCTTTTGCTGCCTCAGAACTGGATTATAGTAATACGACCTGTTTAGATCATTGGCTCAATTCAGAAGAATAAAAAACTGGTGCCAAATGCACCAGCTGCCTTTTGGGAGCACAGTGCTGTCGCGGCCTGATTCACATTGGCTGTGTGCTGTTGTCCAGAACAAATTCAAGATAAAAAAGTGCAAAATAGTTTAGAATTTCACATTTAGAAAGCTAATGTGCTTCATGCACCCAAGAATTGCTACTGCTGAAAGCTCTGATGGCTGGGTTAGAGTGTGTTTTATAGGAGATGTAGAGGGGCTGTTGGAGGGGGAGTTTGAAGGTGTTTTGATCTCTGGAAAAACTCCTTTCTAGTACAAATCTCCAGGCTGCTCACTTTCAGCAGTAAGCAATGTAAGAGGGCTAAATTTGCACAGATCACTTTGAACATGGTTTTTAAAGGAGAGTTGTGTTTGCAGGTGGAGTAGCACACCTTTCAAGGCTTTTGCTTGATTGGTTGGGTTTTGTTGAGATGAGTGTGTGTAAACAAACCCTGATTTTGTTTACATGTCGTGTGGTAACCTATTATTTGGTTCCAGATTGACTAGCAAATCACCAAAAAGCAAAAACATTGAAGAGCACAGAAATTGCCCAAAACTGCCAAAGGCCTGGGCTGGTCAGTAACTGTTTCAGAGCTCTCAAGGAGCAACAGCATCTCCTCCAGGTTTTGGAGCTTAGAGACTGTGAGAAGAGTGCAGCCCGAGGGTAGGTCTAGCTGCAGGCTGTGGGTGTCTCCTGCCACCTGGCCCAGGACTCAGATGGACCCAGATGGGGAAGAGGCATCGTCTTCCTCCTCCTGCTTTGCTCACAGTGACCAAATCCAAGCTCCAGAGTCATTCAAACCAGTGACCTGGCTGGAGGTTTGCAGGCAGTTAGCTCCCATGGTTTAACACAGCAGAAGAGGCCAGCCACGAGGTATACCTTGGGCAAGTCTGACTCCATCAAAGTAATTTTTGTCTATGGTTTGTTTGTTTTCTTTCTCCTTCCTACTCCAGGTGTGTACACTTTTCTTTCCAGCACCTTGAAATCTCTGGAAGAGAGAGACTACATTCACCGTGTTCTGGACAAAATCACAGACACTCTGATACACTTAATGGCTAAGTCGGGTCTTTCTCTGCAGCAGCAACACAGACGACTGGCTCAGCTCCTCCTCATCCTCTCTCACATCAGACACATGAGGTGAGAGCAAGAACGCAGTCAGCCCTCCTGCACTGGGACCGTGCAAGGGAGGTTTCACAAATGCACATGCACACTTTTCCTTCACAGGTGGGAGTGCACACTGTGTGTAGAGCTGTTGTAAAAAAAAAAAAAAAATTAAAAATGTCTACTTTCCAGAAAGATATATGGAACATGTGTGTAAAATAGGATTATGGTGTGAAAGGAGTAAACTTTTTACCCGTTTGTTTCTTCTAGTTTTCGTTTCCTTTGCTTCTTGTTTTGATAGTGCTGTAAGCAGTACCTGCTTCTAATGTTATGTGCATCTTGTATTCTGGTTGAAAAGTACCGAGCAGAATATTAACGTAGCAGTAGCCTATTTCTGCAAACTTTAGTCTCCTATAAGACAAGATTTAATAAAACTATCACCTTTATGTAGCCACTTTTCACAAGTGGCTTGATTGTAAATCACTTCAGAAGAGAGATTAGAATCATTATGTCTATTTTATGCGTGAGGATAAATGCAGATCTACTGAATCCCAATTGAGAGGACTCTGCCCTTTGCTAATTAGAGGTGAGGTGTCCGAGGCACTCTGTTAGAGTTGCAGCAACGATTCTCCCAAATGTAATTACCTCTTAAAGTAGCTGCTTAGTGGCTGGAGTGTTAACAACATGACAAGTCTATGCAAAGATACAGTACAGATTTTATTTTTTATGTTGTTACACAGATTTTAATTTTCATTATTTCAGTTAATAAAATTAAAATTAGAGTAAGCAGCCCATCATAGCTACTAAAGCTGAAACATGCAGATCTTACCCCTCGGGCTGTTATACAGGTTTTCGGCAAAAAATCAAGGGCTGTGTGCATGTGGGTTTTTTTAACTTGTGTCTTTTTGTGGTTTCTTTGTCTTCACGTTAATAATTTTTTTCCTTTTTTTTTTCCTTAAGAAAAAATTGTACAGTTGAGGAAGTTCCAGATGCCCAGTGAAGTTAATTATTGTTTCCATAATTTTGAGAATGGATACTATTACAAGTGAGCATTTGCTAATAAATTGGCTGAGGTTATTTTCTAGGAAAAAAATCTGATGTTATAGGGTTTATTATGGGAAAGCCAAGATTCATCCCACCCACTTAGTCACAGTGACTAAATTAGGAGTCCATACACTCTAGGCTACCTTTTAGCCAAAGGAGAGCAAAAGAGCCACCTTTAAGAGGCAACTTGCTCATGGGCAGTCTGAACCATTCTTTGAAGGTAACTTCTGCTAACTGTAGCAGGAGTGTACAGCAACTGCACTGTTAAGTTAGTTGTTTTGTACAAGGTGGAATTTATATGAACCTAATAAGTATTATTAGCTGATAGCTTTTTTTTTCCCCATAGCGTATTTGGAAAGTAACTACTGTTTCGTTACTACCCACAGCAACAAAGGAATGGAGCACCTGTACAATATGAAGTGTAAAAACGTAGTTCCTCTCTATGATCTCTTGCTGGAAATGCTGGATGCTCATCGACTGCATGCCCCAGCAGCCAGGAGTGCTGCACCGATGGAAGAGGAGAACCGGAGCCAGCTGACCACTGCATCAGCTTCATCTCATTCCTTGCAGTCTTTTTATATAAATGGCAAAGAAGAGGAGAACATGCAGAATACAATATAAACAGAAGTCAGCATATGTAATGGTATGAGAAACCCAGCAGCATACTACCTAGCTCATGCTTCATTTCGTCTATAGTGCCATCTATGTAAACACTCCAATGACAACAGTCACCTGCATTTTCCCTTTGAGTGTTTGTCAAGCACTTGCCTAAACTGATTGCTTATCCTAGACAGAAGACATTTCATTGCTGTGGTCAGCCAGTAAGGATTGTCAGGCTCACCTGATTTAAAATTTGTAGTGTTATTATTCAATTTTGCATGTAAATTGGGTAAGTCCCAATCTAAACAGAACATTCATTTTACTATAAATTAATAGGCCATACCACACATGCGTATTGGTATATTCAGAGTGGTAGCCTTTGTTGATGTCCACCATGAATTCTGAGCTTGCTTAATCCTTTACTTGCTTGCGACTTTGAAGCAGTTTGGTAGAGATTCTGGATGACCTTTTCAGGGGAGTAAATGGAAAGTTAATTGGCATCTTAGTATGCCATGGTGAAACTGCACTGCTAGTGACTGCCCTGGTAGTTCAGGTAGATTCCTGCCTCTGTTCTTCCTGCAGTAGGAAGGAACCCCTATCTGAGAACAATACTGTTTTACCTTGCTGGCTTACATCAGCACACAACTCTCTCTCAAGACCACACCGATCAAACTTTCAGGTCCCCTTACCATATCTGCTAGCTGAATTGTATTGTGTGCATCTTTTCTTGTCTGATTCTACAAAGCTAAATCATTCTGTTGCTTGGCAGTGTAACAAGGCAAATGGTGATAACATAGATAATTACTCTTAAATCAGACCAGGTGTTTACAGAAATCATCAGGTCTTAAAAAAAAAAGTCTTCACACACATACATGATCCAGCACTGTTTTATAAAAATCCTCCCCATCCTTCACTTTGTTGTGCTACAAACCAAGGGGTGAGGATGCCAGTGCAAGGCTGGCACAGCAGGGTGGAATGGTGCCATCCCTCTCTGTAGAGTGTGGCCCAGCCACGTATGGGAGGGCTGGCATCACAGCCAGAGTAGCAGGCTTCATGTTGCCTTGGCTGGCTTTGGCTCTTGTTGGGGCATGCTCAGAAATCACTGTTAAAAGCCAGCTCACCTGTGATACCAGAACTGGGCAATGATCCTCAGACATGGTGAAGACTATGGGACTGCATGTCCAGGAAGATAAATCTGGTTTTCTCCATCCTTGTGTGTAACTGTTTTTCATAAGGATTAGTCAGATTCTTCAGACCAGCTGTAAATATGCAAAAGCTCCACTGACATCAAGAGTTTCAGCAAGACATGAAGGAGAGAGACTGAAGAAATCCATGCTATATGCTATTCAAAGTAGGGGTCGGTGCTGCTGTTTGACTGCCTCTATGCTAGAAAATTAAATGTGTCAGGGAACGTTGCTGGGTACTGGAATGTGATTATTACATATGCCAGGGATATTTTATTAGTCTAACGATAAACTTTGCCTATGCTATCTGCACTTCTGGTTTACAGGTGTGATATGGGATTTAGCACGGACCAGGGAATATTCCAACAGCTGGTTGGAAGCGACCACCCTGCCAGTAAGGACACTTCATAGCGCACGTGTAGGCTGCTCCATAGCAGCTGGCCACAGTGCTAGAGAAGGGTTCAGGGATGCTTCTTTTACTGCTAGAGTTGAAACCTTTATCTTAGATTATGTTGATTGGAATATCCTGTAGTAACTAAATATAGGAAATAGCGCAACTGATGCCATACAGGAGTGCCTATGTCTAATTATGTGTCCTGTTACACAAGCAGAGTCTGTGTGCAGTGAGATTGAGTTACATAGCAATCGTGAAGGCAGCAAGGCATAGGATGAGTTTGTGCTCCAAGTCAAGGATTTGATTCTTTAGTGATTGTACATAATGATGTCTATAACTGTTTCATGTACATATCCCAGGATACGTGCAGTTTAGAAGTCTAAAGCTAGATGCTACCTATCTTTGAGAAGATTCCTCAAAAACTGTGCAAGCCTGAACATGTGAAGCAGTCACTGTAAGTTAATAGGCCTTTTATCGATGCATATTATAGTGTCTTTTTCTGAATGTGCTGAAGGATTTGTCTTTTTGTGTATTCGGTAAGAGTGTGCATGTGCGTGTGTGTGTGCAAATTTGGTACCTAAGGGCTTTTGGAGGGCTCCTAAATGCCTTGAAAGAAAATACGCATTTTGTTTTGTTTAGTAGCTGGTTTTCAAACATGTTAGAAAAATTGTGAATGCCCTGAAACGAGTGCAGGCTAAGGTCTGAATGGAGCACAGGAATCCTTGTAGTTACATTTCTGTGGTTACACCATCGTCATTCACTTGTAGTCCAGTGTGTCAGAGTTGCTCTTTAAATACTGTAGGTGTAACTCGATGTTCTTTATGACAGAACACACAGATCAAGCTCATAAGCTGCAAGGCAAACTGGTTTAAGTGAATGCCTCCCTTCCTACATCCCAGAACAGTTCATTACATTCATTCAAGTGTAAGTTTGGCATAGGGGAAAAAATAGTAATGCATGGAGAGCGATTCACAATAGAGAATCAGATTCTGACGGTACTTACATAGGGCAAGTACCACCATGCTCTACAGATTCTCCCGGTGAAGCTGGATAAGCGTGACTTGAAGTGGTATAGAGCAGACAGCAGGGTATCATAATGTGTCTTGGAACATGAGGAATAGTCAGACAGTTCACAGTCTTAATTATGTATGCTTTCCTAGGCTCAGCCCTTGCAAGGAAGTAATTTAGCTTCAACCAGTCCTCCCATGTTTGTGGTGAAAACAGTGAAGGGCACCCAGGAAAGAGAAAGAGTGATTCTCAGTAATACATTCATTTACCTTGGGGCAGTTTCAGGATCTGTATCGTTAACTTGTCTATGATAATTTAATTGAAGCAGCACCTTAATGAATATAGTAATCTTCCCATAGTGATTTATAAAGATGATTGTCCACATATCAGACAGCTGAATGTAGCTATTCAATTGATTAAACAAAGTTTATGATACAAAAATGGCAACTTTTTTCATATGTAATTTTGAATTATGCTCTCGTGTATGCAAACAATTGTGCCTCACATTTGGTAATTGTTATTTCACAGGATGCTATTTTATGTGTGTGTGTGTATATATCTCTATATACATATATACTTTATATTTGCAGCTGACAAACCAGTACTACCTGAATACCTGGTGCTGGATATTAATCAAAAATATATAGCATGTAAAAAACCATATATATTTGAAAGAAAACTATTCAAGGCAGCTAATTATGCTTTTACCAAAAGATTCATAGTGATATCTCTGGACAGCTAATGAAAGAATTATTTTATAATGTTTATACGTGGATTTTTTTAAAAAAAAACACACAACAAAAAAACCCAAAAAACCCCTAGAAACATAGGCAATGGAATACCAGCACAAGCCAAACACAAATAGACCGGATGAACTTGCTTTGCTTGAGAATATGATTGTTATTGAATTATTACAAAAAACTTGGGAGGCAGGAGAGGAAATAGAGGGATGCATACCACTTACTGGTGTCTGAGTTTCCAAAAATACATGAAAGCTACTCTGGTCTGTAGTGGTTCAAGCCGTGTCTCGATGTTGCAGACTTTGTCTCAGGTAAAACTCCCAGTTGGGGCAGTAGGATTTGTACTGGGGTAAAATAATTTAATGAGAGTTTCTTGGTGCATGTTTGTGGTAAATTTATTATTACATTTCAGTGACATCTCATGATGATTTTTCTCCTTCTGTACACTGAGGGCTTTAATAATTTGAAAAATTAATTTAAAAAAAGATATCTGAACTGAGTTCCCAAGGATATTGCAAGGACTGTCATCACGTCACTGGACTTTACATTGAAAAAAAGGAAGAAAACTCAAACCACACCCCTGTCCTCCAAACCAGGGTTTGTATTGAAGCCTCCATCCATTCCAACTGATGCTGACAATTCCTTAAGAGTTGTGCCAAATGTTTAAAATTAAACAAAATACCAGCAAAGTAAAAATTCTGCCTCACTAGGGCCTTAGTCTTATCACAGGCTTTGGTAGGAACATGGCAAGCTTCTCTTGTGTATATAGTATCCTGCTTTAAAGTTAGAATGCAACCCAACCTAAAGCTAATGGGATTTTGTATATAAGGTATTCTCAGCTGAACTTATGTGAAGTGCATTTCTTTCTTTGAATAAAGAGACGGATATTTTCAATGCTATCTGCAATCTTAATGTAGCTTTACAGATAGAAACTCGACATATGTAAAAGAAGGGTCATGTTAACAATGGTATCGTAATACAAACCAGTCTTTGCTGTCACCTGCAACTATAGCATAATCTCAAATTGATTTGAGAATTTTAAATTAATATTTCCCTAATATTAATGTCCTACCCTTTCTACTGCCAATTCTCTTTCATCTTCAAATGTAGATAGCCTTATATCCTGAAAGTTGTTTTCAAAGTGATTGTTGCCCATAAGGGTATTCGGTTTTGCACTGTGTTTAAAAAAAAAAAATCTAAAAAAAATCCTTTGCATTCAAATGTGCCTAAAGAAACAAACAAAAAAAGTTAAAAAATATATATGCTGCCATCTTGCAAATTAGTATGCTCTGTACTCCTGTGTGCCTATAATGAGAAGTCTCTTTCTTCAGAAAGTGCCCATTGGAAAATGAAGGGATAGACTGCTGGTTACGAAACTTGCATTAACAAGCCACTTTATGTATCACCTTATTGTATATACTACAAAACTAATGCTTTTGTGTGCACTATGTAGTCTGTCAATGGAAAGTCCTTTCTTTGGCATAGGCTCAGCTGCCATAACGTATTTGTTGAAGTATTCTGTTCTTTCACTGATGCATATAAAATTATCGATGTCTTTGTTTTGGTGAGGTTTTTTTTTTCCTTTGTTTTGCACCTAAAAAAGTTCTAAAAAAGTCTAAATGAAAAATCTCATAGGCTACCTGATTGGTGCAAGATTTTTATCAATGTATTTGATGTTGAAAATAAAGAATTAACCAGAACACTTTGTATCATTTTTTTTTTCTTTTGCATAGTTTTAAATATATGCTTCTCAGCTTATTGTTTTCCAGTAGCCAGCAAAATGGTACACTATTTTTTACATCTAAATGAAAACTGTTTCTTAATTAGTTTCTTCATCTTTCCCCAAAATCATCAGAGAGTGTCGCTATCTAAACTCGACAATGTGTTAGGTCTAGGCTCTAGTATTCCTAATGACACCAGTGAAGTCACCAAAGTACTTAGTACTTTATATGCTTTAATGTGCTTAGAATTTTATGTTCTTTATGTTCCTTATTTTGGCTTGTGAAATAGATTATGGTGGACGAGACAAATTGTATGAATTTAGCCTCCTGTAGTTGACTGCCACTTAAAATGAATTAGCTAGTATCAAGTAAAATAGCACTTCTTTCCCAAGTGAAAACTAGTCCTCAGGGAAAAAAAAATGTCTTGACTAAGCTGTCAGGAAGGGGATGAACAGAAATGGAAGATACTTTTATGGACATAAAAACGCTTTGAACTTAACCCTATCCTGTAAAGTGCTCCCAAAATTACATTTGGTCTTTGCAAAGAATCAAATCAGTAATCTGTAACATTTATATACATATGTAGGTATTTCAATACTTGTAGATATAGGTCTATTTGTAATATACAAAGAGTATATAGTCTCTACATTGATTTTTTTCATCTATTTTCTGTGCTGTGATGGTTCTGAGTGGGACTGTTGGCTCACAGGTTCTTCTCTTTTCCTACGTGAATATGTAGGTAAAAGTTCTGGTTTTATGTGGTGTTTCACTGTATATAACTTATCAGTAAAAAAATTGTAAGATTATTACCTTAATTCTAACTAGCGTCTCAATGATTAAGACAAGACAGGCAATATACTTTGTCCATGTGAAATGTCACCCTATAGGTTGTCAAACATAAAAGCAAATAGGCTATTTAGACTCCAAAGGAAAGTTGGGGACTTTTGGGATTTGTAAGTGCCAAGTAGAACTGAACAACGGTTCAAAATCATATGAGTGTTTTGCAACACGCTTTCATGACAAAGAGCTTGACTGAGAGTTTCTACTTTGGCCACGAAGGGTGGGCCAGAATAATATGAACTAATTGCACAGGTACATGTGCTCAAAATAATAGTTTTCAATGCTGACTCCAAATCTGACAACATTCTATGGCTTTATACAATTTTTTATCTGCAGGACCAAATGAGCACTGAGGTCAAATGCTCTTGCGGTTCATGGAGAACTGGCTTAAGATGACAGCTGCTACAAGACACTGAACTCAGAGGCTTAATCCAAAAAAGCAGCTAGACAGCGGAATACTCCTGCAAAATCAAAGACCTGACACTCTTAAATTAAAACGCAAACAGCTAAAGTCTGAGCATACTTAACATCTTCAAAAATTTTAAAAATTTGAAGGGAAAATGGATTGCACAATACCTGAAATTAGGCAGTGTTTTGCCCATCTCTTTCTGGAGCACAATGTGACCACACAGTATCACAGTATGGCTGAGCTGGGAAGGCCCCTCTGGAAATTGTCTAGATCAATTCCTGTTTCAGAGCTGGCTCACTTACAGAACATTGCTCAGGGCCATGCCCAGTTGAGTTTTGAATAGCCACAAAAGGAGACTCTACCACCTCTCTGTGCAACCTGTTCCAGTGTTTGACCACCCTCACATTAAAAAATGTTTTCCTGTCCTCCTGTGGAATTTCATGTGGTTTAATTTGTGCCTATTGCCTCTTGCCCTGTCAGTGGGCACAAATGAAAGAGTCTGGCTCCCTCTTCTTCCTTCTCCCTCAGCATGTGTCTTCTATGATGGGAGAAGGTGGATGAGGTGTTACCTTGCTCAGACTCCCAGAGGAGGAATTCACCAGGAAAAGGGCCTCTGCAGCTAGGCACTGGGCACATTTCTACAGCCAGGAACTATTTGGGACTCCAGCCTCATTCCAGATGTTCCTACATCTGTTGGCTGAAGTAATTTGCGAAATCATACAGCAAGAACATATCTTTCTGTTTCAGAGCAGAACTCTTGCAGCTGAAGCTCCTGGCTCACCTTTACTGGGCTCATCACTCTCGCTTCCCTCACTACATACACAACACCTTGCAGAGCAGCTGCCTACTCCCCTGAGGACCCCCACATACATGTACATAGATGTATGCACTGGGCTCCTTCCTCACCCCTGCTTTCTCTCTTTCCTGACATTTAAGTGTTGCATGTCTTGTGCAAGCATATTTTAGTCTATTTAACTAATAAGAAAGACATGACATAGTTAAGGCATCATTGAAGAATGTATCTGACTACTTTTACTTTTCTGTAAATTACAGCAATCCCTCTATTACACAATGATGACAGCTTCTTCTTGGTGTTCTGAGTCAGCAGGGCAACAGTGGCTCTTTCAGAGCCTTGTGGCCGCGCTTATTCTTCAAAATTAAATGATGGACTTTTTTTATTTTTCTTCACTGAGATACTGCTACATTAAAAGTGCTATGAAGCGGCTGTTTCTTACATCTCTTTCCTGTCCATTACACTGCTTGTCTCCACCACCCAGGCAGTGAAGAGGAGAGGAAAATCCAAACATGTAAAATAACACTCATCAGAGTGCTCACAGAGAAAGAAGGCCCACAGAAGGGCACTGCGTACATGGTCTTTCTTATGCCCAGCCAGGCTCCAATTACTACCATTCATCATGGCATCCTGCAGACACAGAGGCTCAAATGTAAAAATGCTCGTGAAGTCTTCAGGAAAATTGACCATCAAAATAATAACATTTGGCACTTACCTCAGCAGGAGCAAGGCTAACTAGCTCTCATGTCCCTGTAAGATCTCTCTGTTGCAGTATTTATGTGTCACTCTGCTAATGTCTTCAATTCTGCAGGCCTACAGGTGATATAAAATTTATCTCCTGGTGTTTTCCATTCCTGCACATTTGTGCACCACTCCAGTATGTTACCATTTTAAACAGCTGAAAAATACACATGAGGAAAAGTTGTGCTTTTAGGACATTTTTTAGCCAGATTTTGAAACACATGCTTGGGACCGTAAGATATTTAGCTCCGCTACACACAAAGACTGAGCACTCCTTTCCAAGACAGAAAGATTTGCTTTTTGTCAGGTGTCTTTCTTGCTTTCCACTCACCTCTTGAGAGCCTGTCTCATCCACGGAAAAGCGAAATAAGTATGTTATACTGCAGAGGTAAGCAAAGAGTGTTACCCACTTTGCAGTGAGAGTCACAGTAGGGCATATAAAAGCTTAAAAGTTTAGGGCATTTGTATGAAAGCAGAAAAGTTTGAGTTCCAGTCTGCCTTTGCAGGATTTTTTTTCATTTATGTTAAATTTGAAAATAGAAAAAGAAACTTCAGCTCCAAAATGTCTTCTTTCTATCTACCTATCTATCTCAACCAAAACGCTACAGCATCATGCTTTCTTCCAGTACTTTTTTTTCCCCTTGCCCTGACGATCTGCACACCTGGCTGCACAATGATTCAAGTTTAGCAAAGGAGTCAAAATTGTAACCATGTCTTTTAACCTGCAGCTCAATTGTCAAGAGAGCCTCTTGGACAATGAATTATGTAGAAAGAGAATACTACAGACATGAATGCTCCACTTCTTGGATAGGCTCGTGAGCACTTACATAAAAAAGTGGACTCCGGTACCTTTCCTTCCAGCTGTTTTTTTAAAACATCCTTTCTGAAAACAACAGAATGAAAAAACCCACAATTACAACATCAATAATAGCAGTCTCCCGGGAATTACAACATACCTGAAAATGCAAAGAGCTTGACCTGAGCAACCTTTGTGCAAACTACATCCACATCTGCATCATCCCTGACACAGAAGAGCTCAGTGGTTCACCTCTCCTCCCCCAAGGCCACCTCAGATGATACAAGAAATGTACAATTCTTTCCTAAAGCCTCTCCTCTCTTCCAAAAATTAAATGCGCCATTGTTTCATTCAGACCTCTTTGTGGTCAAATCCATTTGCTACTTCTCAGGTCTTTAAAAAGAATTTTACTAAGCCAAGCAGTTTTGACCAGTTCATTTTCTGAATGATATATTAAGCAGCACCAAACAATAGAAGTCACAGCTTTCAGTTCCTGTCTGCTTTTAAAGCAATCATTTCATATAAATCAGATTTCTATCACATGACAAGTCTTCAGTGCTTAAGCTTGCAGCTATTCATTTCCTTTTATCTTGTTTCACAGATTTTTATCTACTGCTTTTTGGGAAGACAAATTAATTCTCTAAATCATTCCTATTTATTTCTTTACTGTGGAACATTATTAGAATATTTCAGTGCTCTTAATATTAGTAGAGCAAGTATAACTTCTCCCCAATATATGTTTCACATCTATGTCCTCTAAGTTTAATTGTGGCCAAAGAGTGCAATAACAGAATTCAGCAGGTTATAGTGCATTTCACAAGATTGCTGCCAAGGTTAAAATAGCCAGCCATACCTAAGCTAGTTCCGTTGTGTGTGGAACTCTGTAAATATAAGACACACATTCTTCCTCCAAAGACGAGAGATGAATGACCCCCTCCCTTCAACTGCCCCTCTCAACTTCAGCAAACACTGGTTTAGATGAATTCTGCAGTTGACTGCTGCAGGAGTTGAACAATTTTATAGTCAGACCACCCAGTTTAAACACAAACGTCACTATGGTATTTCCTGCTCTTTTCCTTTCCACAATCTATTGCTTTAAACATCAGATAAAATACAGGAAGTGCAAGTAACTGAGAAGATCAATGCTCTCTTTTCCTCCTTCCTTTCTGTGTTCAATCTTACTGTTTTTTCCTTCTCTTGCTTAAAAAGCTGCATTTCTTTTCCTTGACTCTGCTCTTATTTCCCAGAACCCTCCTAAATTTGCTAAATCCTGATAGCATCTGTCGTTTGAAGACTGTGAGCAACCAGTTTCTGTTATGCCTTTGAACATGCAAGTAGATGCACATGATGAGCATGTTGAGAGATGCTATCAGTTGTAAACAGATTTCTTAACCACAAATAGCACAAGACTCTGAGGGCCAAGGTTGACTGCTCATAAGACAATCCCAGCAGCTTTGTCCTCATTCAATAACCAGCTGTAGGAGAAAGTTCTAAGGAAGGAGACTGCAGGTGTTCATGGCATTTGCAGCAGGGCTGGAAGGGTGGCAAACCAGTGGTGAGAAACTGTCAATCTGTTGCAGAAGGAAGCTCTTATCACTGCTGGAACAGGGAGGGGGATAGGCAATAGGTACCATCATGCTCACTGCTGTGAGGAATGAGGGCACACTATTTCTGTACACTTTATATCATTTGTTCTCCTAACACTGTCAGACATCTCTAAATATGTCTGTCTTCAGATTTTGTAAAGCATGGTCCACAAACAAAACTCCACAAACAGATGCAGTAAGTTCAGGGCAAATGATGCTCAGTATTTTGCACTATTATTGTTATAAGCATAATGAGATATTCCCTTGATATTCCCACACAGTCTGGAGTCACTGAGCAACCAGTTTCCCTTATGCCTTTAAAGACCCACGAGTTATGAGGTGACTGCAGGCCAGTAAGGAGGGTTCACAGCTGCAAGACGCATCAAGCTGTGGGGATGATCACACCTCTACAGCAGCTACTGCATCTGTCTAGAGTAGAAAATGGGGACAAATATAATGGAGTAATGACTGAAGTTCCCCAAGATGTACAATCTACTTTCTTTATGTTTGAACATGAGCCTTCAACATAGACTCAGAGTTCTGCAGATCCTGTACTGCCTTTTCTCATGCCCTGCAGCTCAAGGCACATCATCAGTAATCAGTCCTTCCTATTTGCAGAGCCCAAGTAGGTGAAGAGCTTCAGAAAGAGGGTAGATGATGGGTTGCAGGATTAGTACAGAGACATGGCATCTCAAACTCTAACTTGTGCATTTCTTTAAAAAGTTGTCAACACCCAAGTCCTCCATGACAGCATTCCAACAAGACAAAGGTAAGGCACAGAGAGCAGATCGACCTTATCAGGATGAGAAAGATGCCCAGGCTGCAAAGCTGACAAGTGCCACTGAATGTAATGCTTGACAGCTTTCTGGGTGTCGAATTTTCTCCCCTACGGTTGCCCCATTTACCCTAGTTCATGCTGTGGTGATCAATGCATATTTTGTCACACAGGTGTTTGCAACTCAAGCTAGACATTCAAGTCACTGGTGCTCTTAGGATGAAGCTTGCTTTAACAGGATCCTTTAAAGTGACTGGTCATTTGTTTCCATTTTGACTGCTTTGTGCCAGTTTTTAAGGATAAAGATCCAGTTCTGCAAAATCACATTTGAAGTCATAACAGAATTAGTTCAGTGCCAGGAAATTCCTTTTGGAGGAGCCTATTGTTCAAACCATTTTAAGCGGTCAGATGTTGATTTTGTCCAGAGTTGAGATTGACAGTGCTGAAAATACGAAGTCCAGACTGGCACTCAAGGGATCCTCTAACCTGCTGGCACAAACTACCTGTGATTCCCTTGAGACATCAGCTTACAGACTGACATTTCTATCTTTAAAGGTATGAGAGATTTAGGATTTACAAACAGACGTTTTTCCTGTCTATGGTGTTTTCCCAGTGCGTGCCTAGCACTGTCTGTGATTGCCTCACTCACGGGTATTGTAGAGAGTTTGCTGTTTACCGGGAGGATTGCTCTGTGTATGCAGACCACTCAGGGTCAAAATAAAGTTCTCTATATCTAACCTCTTTCAAATTAACAGGCAATATGTTGAAATTATAGTTAGCTCTATGGCTAAAGCTCAGACCTTGAGGCTATGAACAGAAGAAGCTTTGCTTTGAAACATCTGAAAGGAAACAAGGCATAGCAGGTACACTCTGCCCTCCGGTTCATCAGCAAGGCAGAGGCGAGACAGTGCATGTATGTCCTGCAGGTAATCATCGGCTAAAACTGTGCTGAATTCAGAAAGGCTACTGACACTTGATGATGTCACTTCCAAATTCTTTACTTTCTTTATCATCCCTTTTTTTTCCCGCCTTAGCCCTACTCTATTTAAGGAATTAATTATCAAAATTTCCTATGACCTCACATAAGTTTTCCCCTGCCTATTTAACCAGCTCTGGCAGTTCTTCACTTTCTCATACTCCCTAGACTGAACATTTCAAGAGGTGAGAGAAAACAAAAGGGCAAAAGGGCATGACCCTCATGAACAAGATGGAAATATTTCCCCCGCTCCCGTTTTAGTGACTACTCCCCAAAACTTCCCTGGGAGCTTGACTGAGCTGTACACATTCTGCTTGCCTTTTGCAGAAGTCAGGCTGTTCTTCCCTAGGTGTCAGGGAAGTGGGGAGGCATTCAAACAACCAAAGGAAGCGGGGCCACAGACTGGCAAAATAGCTGGCAAAATTCAAATGTCAGGTTGCAATTCAAAGCATGCCAGGTGCTACTCTGCATACTTTTGAGAGAGCACTTTATTAATTTCATCTCACATCATTCTAACTCAACTCTTCCTTGCACTCTCTCCTCCCTCCTATCCTAACCAACTCCTTTCAAATACCTCTGCCTCTCCCTGAGTTTATAAAAACTATAAGAAATGAACACAGGTCTCACCTGTGACTTTTTGCCTGGTTCCTTCAACAGACTGCTCTTCCATAGGTTGGTACTCACAGGCTATCTAGTACCCTTTAGATAACATCTACTTCCATGAGATCACCAATAATTGGCTGGAAAACAGGAGACAAAGTCAGGCAGAGATCCTTATTTCTTACTAAGTTAGTCTTTTTACTCTTCACAATGTTTTCTTTTAAAAGAAAATAAAAATATATTTCAACAAAATATTAGCCACCAAAACCAGAGACTGGCTGATGAAAGGATGTCTAAAGAATGTAGGCATCTGGACTAACAGGTTTGAGCAAACTACCATATTATTCATATAGGTGCACTGATTACCATTGACTGAAATATGTCACCAAAGAGAATTATATCAGGAAAGAGAGAGGGATTAATTTTATGGAATCTGTCAGGCCTGTTGCAAGTAACAGCTCATTCTTGTACCCCAAAACTGTGTTCTTTGTCTACTCAGAATCAGTGACTATGGATACTAATCTAGCAAAACTTCTGAACACCAACAAAGGAAACTAAGCCTTGAAAAGAATACATAATTGTGTCAGTTCAAGTCTCAGGCTCAGACATTGAAGATACTTTGTTGGCATACAAAATCCTTCTCAGGAAAATGTTAATGTTACACTTAACTGAAAAGGAAGCTTTATTTTGGCTCCTCCAAATGCTGGAGTTCAGCTTGTGGTACTCTACCTCTGACAACCCTCCTCTCATACCAGCTCAAAGATGACATCCCAGAAAAGTAATCCTACATAACAGCAATTAATATGCGATATTTTCTTCTGGCTTTCTTATTTCTGTTACATAGGCCAATATATTCTAAATAAAAACAATTAACTCACAAGAAAAAAATCACATTGGGTGTCATGGCTTAAAAAACTCCAAACTTAAAGAGCAGTAACTTAGAGCCATGCTCTGTATTTTTTCAAAATCAAAGAGAGTCCTGTTTTGGTCAAGTTCTGACTCATAAGATGGGCAAAGTGTCTGCCACTGCTCAGAGTGCAAGTTTTCTGTAATATTTCTGGAAAATTTATGAGTTTTCAATTTGTTCTGTTTTTCTGCTCTTTATGCTTATGTTTTGGACATATTCCATTAGATTAACTATTGGTAAAGCATAAACATCTACCTTGGTATTAAGCTCCTACGGAGAATATTAAGAAGTTTCCAGTAGACCCATAGGAAAAAAATCTGCTTCAGTGTGGACCAGTACAATCTCAACTGCCACGAGTGCATACATAAACACCCTCCCCCTCCCAAACACACAGATGAGAATGAACTTCAAGCAGCAGCCTGAGAAAAAAAACAAACTGATATGACCAATCATTAATTCAAAATAAGGATAGCTTTCAGTATTAGCACAGCTTCTAACGTGATACGTTCCCAGGTGTTTTATCATTTGTCAAGTTTTCCAGATCTTCTCATTCAAACATATATCTGATACCATTAATGTGTTACAGCATTTTTTAATTCTTTTTAGAAGTGCAGCATATGTACATTTTCTATTTTTTTTTATACCACACATATCTCATTCTAAACTTAGAGGTTTCCATAGTTGTCATTAAAAAGCACGTAGACAAAATATTTTATGGTATCTATAATAAATGCAAAGAAATCAATACAAACAAAACTTGGCTTAGCAAACTGTACATACATAAATATGTTCTTTGTTTTTCAACTTGACATTCAACATTTTCCTCATAAAACCTTTTATGATCTTATTACATCCTTTTTTTTTTAAACCTTAAAAAAGTGCTTCTCAGATTTACACCTTGTGCATCCAAAGCAAAAGTTAGAACGCCATGCCCGAAACAGAAACCACAGGGAATAATACATTGCCATACAAGATCTTTTAAAATCGTATGTTACAAATGCTCTAAAATTTCTTTAGCATTGGTTATTTTGTAAACTGTAGATACTGAGAGGTTATTTAACAAAGACTGGCTAATGGCTCATTCAGAGCAGCACACAGAAACAGATCTACAGTATCAAGTTCTTGGCTATGCATAGTACAGGGCAATGACCTGGATATAAAGTGGCTAAAAGAATGCTGGACAGAAGGACATTTCCCTCACACACATCACTCCTCCTTAGTACCCAGGATGCGAGTATTGAAACAACGCTACTCAGGTCATATGTTGTGCAGTCTGATACTGATGTACTGATGTGTTACTAGCTGAGTGCCAGCAGAGAATGATATGGACACAGCGGTGGCTGCAGCAGGTAGGTTAAGCTGCCACACACTGAATGCTGTGACCCTTCAAAATCATCCTGCCTCCCACCTAGCACTCCAGCAAGGTCACCCACTGTCTCATGGGTCTCCTTCATACTGGAGGTGGACCATTCATATATTTTAGCATGGGGTGGAAAGAGCGGGCAAAGTTGTTGGCCATAGTACAGCTGTAGTCCTCCTCGGTCATTGGCACCAGGCAAGTCAGCCCGATCAGGAGCAGCAAGAGGAGCTGAAGTGGCAAAGCAGCTCTGAGGACTCTGAGGAAGAAGGACGGGTGCCGCCACGCCGGCCCAGCCTCAGAAGGGGAGGAACCTGAGCCATCTCTTGTGGACCTGAGAAAAGAGGATGGACAGGTGAACACACTAAAACATTACTGCAGCAGAGGTTACCTTCAGGCACTCTGCCTTCCCTGAAGGCTGGTTTACAATTCGTATAGGCTTTGATTGAGAACTGCAGAGGTAATTTCACTGAACATGCTATTCCCCAACTCTAGTAAGAGACCCTGTATTTCTAGACTGGGTAGGAAAACACCAAATTATCACAATAGAATGGGCTTTGTGACCCCATAGCCCCTTCGTCAATTCCAGGGAAGGCTCTCCACTTAAAGCACTGTGCTCTAGAGAAGGGGAAAATAAAAGGCGGGCCATACCTGCCACGTGTTCAATGCACATTGTCTAAAAAGGAAGCCTCCTTGTTTAAAACGGCAGTAGCATTTGGTTTGCAGAAGTTTCTACGCTCATTTCTGTATACAGTATCCGCAAGGGTATAATGCCTTAAGATTCAGTTACATCAATCTTCAATTAATTAATACATCAATATGCAGGCAATGGAGACTCATTTTCTACAAAGGCCATTGTATTTTGAATCTTGCACTGAATTAGCAGTTAAAATCCATTTGCTGGACTGACTTGACACCATCACCTTCTGAGTGACTTTCTCCCTTGTGTCTATGGATCTGACTTGAAATGGCACAATATCTATCACACGTCTATGGGAGAGGTGAGACTCAACGCAAACATTTCTAAATGGATACTTCAAATTAAGTATAAAAATCCATTTTTAATGAAAAGACACAGATTTTACATTTTCCTTTTTGACTAAAACTGTCAGAGCTCTAATATATGGACAACAGGTTTTAAGGTAAGCGGATGACTGAAGAGAGTGATTATGCAAATTAAAATCTGATGGTCTCAGTGTGCTAATTAAATGGTATGGGAAAGTATTGTATTCTAGCACTAGCCAAAGATGGAAGAACTTAGAGCCTTCAAATAATTTGCTTCAAGAACTCCTCCATTAAGACATTAGGTCTCAACTTGAAGGTACGAGAGATCAGATCTGTTGGCTGAGGTCAAATGCTCACCAGTAAAGCAAGTAGAGGACGATGGTTCCTTAGTTTCTCCTTACCTTCCCCCTTGCCCTTTTGATCCTCTCTCCCAGATAAATCTGAATCTGGGTGAGAAAGCACACAAAAACCAAAATATCATCTTCAAAACTATGCCAGGCTTAGCAAGGGTCCCCTTCCCACATCTTCAGAAAAGAATTCTTTCTATGCTTGAGATTATATTTGTTGCCTTGTTCATATGTGTGTATCATCCCACTATGAAGACTTGAAGAAAGCCGGACAGATTTGGTAAAGTTTAGACGACCAACAGATATATATACACTCAGGCATGCTAAATTATTAACTTGACCTAAATATCCCAGCAAGGAGTGATGATCAAAACATCAGATCGCATGGTTCTTGAATCCACGTTATTGCAGCCCGGATGGAAAGCTGCTTATCACATAATGTAAGATCACATACTATAAAGAACATATTGAAAGGATATGTCACATTTAACAGCATCAGAGCATTCCATATTGAAGTTCAACTAGATCAGGACTTCTACTGTTTGAGAATGCCAAGACAGAAAGTTAATGGACTGAGGTAGGAACAAAGGGAACAAGTAGTGCTTAATTACCTTCCAAGCATTTGATTGCCCAGCGTACCTATTTACAAGGCTCTCATTGTATAAATGTCATTAATCCCAATCTAAAAAGGCCACATTTCTGCAGTTGGTAACTGCTGTTTGATAATGACCAAAGTCTGAATTTTCTTCATTGACTCAGAGTTACTCTGGAGCAACGCTGGGTGTCAGAAGAGGAGTTTCCAAAAAGCAGAATCAAAAGGGAGCAGACAAAGTTAGCATTTAATTTTTCTTTTCTTTTCCTATGGCTTTAGTAGCACAATCCAGCACTTTTTGCTTTGTGTTTTAGAAAAAAAAAAAAGAAGAAAAAAGAAGAAAAAGAGTAGTATGTGTAAGCTGCATGGCTGATCTCAACAAGGAACAAATTTTCTTTTAAAAATCAAACACTTCATGGCAAAGTTTTTCGAAACACTTCTGTAGTGAAGTAGTGTTGAAGAATAGTTTCTAACACTGCATGGAAACAATTAAACAAGCAAATAAACATTATGAAAACATCTTCGAAAGGAGGAGTTCTACAAAGTTCAAGTGCTGTACTGTCTGTATGTATTGCAGGTGTGACTGTAATCTACATAATTGGTTGAAAAATGGAATGGCTTAGCTTAGAGTGTTTAATGGACTCAGTAAGGAGAGAGAGTTGAAAATCTACATCGTTAATAAAAAAGGCTCACTATTCATAAGGGTCAGAACTCCTATTTACTCCAGCAGGAGAATGGAAAGCTGAAGTACTGTATGCCACTTAGGAGAAAAATGTAATTTCTTTTTCTTGATCTTGCATCTTCAGCGGTGTCTCTTCTGACTGCTCCACCATTTGTCACGCTGGCCTCTGTTTGAGGAGGGAAGGAAGTGAGGCCATCTGCTACTCACTCCATACAGAATTCCTACTAACTAGATAAAAGGAGGAGGCACAGCTGCAGACCCAGCCAACAGTAAGCTTCTTTATGTCAAGAAGTCTTATAAAATAACCTAAGAAGTGCAAGCAATAGTTACCCTCACTTTGGGAGTTTATAATGTCAGTGAAACTGGAACTCTTTCCTAAGCATTTCAAGAGCGGACAAGCTAATTTACCTGGCTACAGACTGGATGGGCAAAGTGAACTTTAATTTCAGCTCAGGCAAGTACCTTCTTTTAAAGATGATTGATTTTTTTTTTCCAAGGAAAATATGATTGAAGTAATCTATCTGTATTGCAGTAAACATGAACGATTATAACAGAAGAATTTATCATTCAAGCAAAGCTGATGGGAATAAATAAATTGAGTTCAATGGGGAAGTGACTAATGGAACGCAGACAACAGGCTTACATTCAAAGAGGCACTGCTGGGCTAGTATGATCTTATTACTGGAGCTAATCAAGGATGAGTCTTGATTTAATATCTTTATGAAAAGACTATGGCACAAAATATAGGAACAGCAAATTTTGTCTGTATGATGACAGAGGTTGGAAGTCTTTTCAAATACAAAGTAGGATTGGCTTCCTGCACAGAAAAAAGTGGGCGAATCCAATAAGTTTAAGAAGTAGTTCAAGGAGTTTAAGATTATAGTACGTAAGGTAGCAATGAAAACTTCTGCTATAAATTTGAAAGTTCACACTCTGAAGATAATGAAGAGAATCTAGAGCTGTTTGACACAGGATAACCATAAACCATAATGTCGCTTGTGAATAGCTGTGAAAAGGGACCAAAGAAATTTTAAGATATATTTCAGTTCAAGATTTCCAGAAGCGAAAAGGGGTTGGTTTAATGATGTTCTGTAAGGCTCTAGTCAGATCTCACCTACAGAAGTTTTTATCATTTTGGTTAATATACTTTTGAAAGATGAATTCAAACTTACACAAGCTTAAAGAGCAAAAAAAAAAAAAAAAAGGAAGTATTTCTCCTATGAAGGAAACAAAATGCTGAGCTTGCAAATATAAAAAACCTAAGAGATACTAAAACTACACTCTATAAAATAGTGCGGAACAGACAGAAAGAAGGGTGAAGAGTTGTTAAAGTAAAGGAAGGGATAATATTGGTGCAAAATAAAATTACTACATCTAACCATGGATATATTCAAGGTGGAAATTATTGTACTTCCAGACAATCAAAGAAATTAAATTTCATAACAACCTTCTAATAGAATTTTTGTTCCCACTGATTCTAATTTTTGTTTTAAGATAGAGGTTGCCAGAGTTACAAAGGAGAAGGTAGGATGCTCTGCCCACAAGAGCAGGCAATGACTCGTCTTGGTGGCCTAAGAGACTCCCTAGGAACGACCTTGTTTGGTGGCATTCTGACTTCAATTCTCTCCCTAGCTCATAGCATGGCATCACCACAACCTCAGATTTGGCTTACCCTGGAAAGAAGACGAATATGCCCATTTCAAAGGCAGTTAAATATGAAGTTAAGTGAGAGTGCAGGAGATAACTGGGAGAAGAACTATAGCAAGCCAAGCTCAAACTTCATGTTTGAGCTACTGTGTGGCAATGACTGTCATTTTGTGGCCAAAGGCATTGAGAGTCCTGTGGCCTGGTCTGCTGCAGTAACAGCTGGTGACCTTTAAAGATCCACTAGTCAATTGAGGAGGCTTGGGGAGAGCAGGAAATGAAGGCTGGCACTGTGGCACCCAGACTTGAATAGAGCTGCTCAAGAGCTACCATGTAAACACCCCTGAGCAAACTGAACCACTATTTTAATCTTTTTAACATTTTAATCACTTAAAAAAAATCCACAGGCACAGATCCAGGTGTGTATTTATGACAGCTCTATTAAACTGATGAAGAAAGAGGAGCTGTTTCTTGGATTTGCTTTTCCCACTTAGCACACGATTACTAATACCTCTTGAACGAGCCTTCAGTTAAATTCACTATGTAATGTCTAGTTTAAGCTTGTACCTTGCTTAGCATCACACTGTATGCTTATCTTTTCGCTGTGATAATGGGGAAGGCAAAATGATATACCACTTGTTATACACAAAACATGGCCCTTCTAATTTTTAAATGAACTTTCCTACACAACCTCCTATGTGATAAACCTTTTAAAATTGACTTTAGTTCTGCTGTATACTAAACTCTAACAGGGTTTGCTGATCCAGTGCAAGATCAAAACACAAAGTACTCTGATCAGAGGCATGTCAAAATATTAAAGAACACAGTGACAGCTTGTACCACTTTATCAGTTAAAACCACATTATACATCAACCACAACCTGTCTGGCTTGCGCATTTGATTAAGTTTCCTATTCAGCAGTGACTCATTCGTATTCCATGCTTGTCTGAATGACAAATTGAACATTGTGTTGTATTGCTACAAGATGTGTTAATAAACAGTGCTGGAAAGACTTGATCTGAAAGGTGCCGCACCAAAGCAGCTGCTGGAACAGAGGTTGATCTCAAAGCTGCAAAGCACTGCTAGCTGCTCTTGAGCCAGCTGCTCGCACCTACGACTAGAAACCTTCTCAAAAGGTTGGCAGAAGTGGTCTGACTATAGAGGAAAGCGGAAAAGTGCACACAATATGTTTCTTGAGTACAATGTTGCTAGTGCAAGCATGCTGATCTGCTGAAGACATCCTCCATGCCTCCTAGCTGTTAATGGCCACAGAGTAAAGCCCCACTCCTCCCTTTTCCCGCTCCCTATAAGAAATAAAATGCCAAGCTTCATAGCAGACTGCAGTTGTAAAAGTTAACTCTCTTTCTCCATCAGACATAAAGATGGAGTGTACATATCACCTACTTTCTATGTATTTTCCTTATGTTAAAAATAAATCTCTAAAAAATAAGGCAGCTTCTTAGTGCCAGGGCAAGCAGTGAATGATACTTTACCTGTTCTCTTTGCTGTGCTATGTGGTTTTGCAACTATGCCATCTTACTCACAGTCACTAATTACACATACAGAGCAAACTACTTCTTTTTTTTTTTGAGAAGTGTTTATGTAAATATCTACACAGTAAGTAGTTTCATTCTTTATTTCATTTATATTTGAGAATAATCTTGCCTTGATTTCGGTCATTAAAAAAAATAATATTAAGGTATTTTTTGTCTGCTTGGTTATTGCCCAATCACTATATTAAATCTAGTGTTGCTCTCTTTCCAACATCAAATCTTTCACTTTAACAGGAGTTATTTTAAAAATGAATTAGTTTGTTTTCAGTATATAAAGACTATATGAGATTTAGGAGTTAACAATATGAATAAATATATTTTTGTCATACTTTCTAATTATTGTAGGAGTTGCTATGCACAAGATACTGAAATAGCAAAAGACTTCCTCTTTATACGTATCGACCTGCTCATTTAGCTTTTTTCTTTTTTTTTAACTTTATCACTCTAGACGCTAGTGAACTGATCAGTGAAAGAGTGAAGGTACACACATCACACTGAAAACAACAAAGAATGCACAAGCACTGTTAGCTGCAGTGATGATAGGTTGCTGGAGACAAGGTGGAAAGCAAGAAGCTGTAGCTGCAAGCCTGCTCTCTACTGGTCAGACAGAGATGGATGGGGCAGTGCTGCTCCCAGAGCAATATATGGATGCAAGCACCTGGCAAGAATCATGGCAATGTTAGCACATTATATTGCAGTCGTCTTAGGAGGGGAGATAAACTGACCCCAAGCCTCAAAACTCTCAAATTATGACTCTTAATTTTGAGTCTTAAGTACTGAAAACCCACAAACTGAACAAAACACTTCAGGGGAAAAAGAAAAAAAAAAAAGAAAAGCAAGAAAAGGATGTTAGTATGTCTCATCCAGATCTGTGGGTTTTGTGACTTCTAGAATATGGTATTGGCCTATCACCTGCCTTAATTTAATATCTAGAAGTGAAGAGGATGATAAAAAGTCTTTGCCATGAACCTACTGGCATTTCTGTTAAATTATGCCAAAATAAAATGATCATTAAATATCATGAGTGTAAACACACACTCACCCTGATCAGGCACATGAAAAACAAATGTTGACTACATGGCATTCCTCGGAAGCAAAAGCTGTAGGTGTTAAAGGATTAGCCAGTATTTCTATTTAACAAAGAATTTGAAGTAATTGAGAGTCCCTTTTACCAAACTATTACCAAAAGGGCAGTTTTCACTTGTTTAAGTCCTGGCCACCTGACAGAGTTGGTGCGGACGGAAAGGAATCACGGCCAATTTCCATCATCCTCTTGGGGTTCTAGAACAGAGTGCGGAAACCAGGAGAATAAGGTACCTGCTATGTGGACTGCTGACAGAGGGTCCAGGCTGTGAGAGACTACATTTGCCCCGTGGCTGTTTGCAATGAACAGGGGGTAAAGAAAGAAGAATGTTCAGTCCAGGCAAATAAAGACAAGCTACTGATGAAACTAAATTAAAAGTGCAGCAAAGGAAACATAAAAAAAAAAAAAAATCAAATGAAGTGACCAATACCCATGAACCAAGGAAACTGGCTTTTCTTTGTGCCTAGCTGAGTATGGAAATGATTGGAATGTACACAGTGAACTCAAAAATAACAGTTTAGTCATTATGTTTATAAACTAGTAACTCTGGATTTAAAAAAAGTCACTAGAAACTTAGCTCTAATAATTTGTAATACAAAATAGAAAAAAATTACTGAGTTGAAGATGAGCAAATATAGATATTTTGAAATCCAAATGCAGCAAAATCAGTATTATCGAGAAAAAAAGGTCCAAGGGCTTCCTCTGATGAGTCTGGCCTCTTCTCCCCCCCTATCTCCCCCACAGTTTTGAAGGCCAAATAACTGTAGGTGCATTCATGCACTCACAACTATTTGCTGGAATATTTAACACAGTTAGATGATTATAATTCTGATTGTATTTTTGGTATTAGTATTTATTTATTTAATAATAATTCTGAAATTTTAAACACCACCACTTCAGTCTCCAAAATTGTGGGTGAAAAAACCCAAAAGTTTGAAATCCAGACCCCAAGGAATCATACAACTTAGCTATATATTATAGACAAAAATGAAAAAAAAGTAGTCACATACATAAACATAAACAAATTAGAAATAGACAAATGCCTATTAAAATGTTAAGATGAAACCTCTTATAATTCTACATACTCTTTTAGACAAAGATTTTACGGTAAAATGTGGCTCCATTTCTTGTAATGGTCAGGCATCCTTCAGTTACATCTGTGATATCAGAACTTTTACTAGTTATTTAAGCTTCAATTTAAAAGATAAAAGCATTGACCTCTGAAATACAATGTTAAGGTTTATATTCTTTCTCCTTTTGAAAAGCCAGTATTCCTTTACATTCTCAAACTAGCATCTAAAAGGAAACTAGTGAATGTAAAAAAAATAATAATAAAAAATTAATTTTGAGAGTCCTAAAATTTATCAAGACAGAACTCAAAAGCTTTACAAAAAGTGCAAATGGAAAAAGAAAACAATAAACCAAAACCAACCTGATTGTTCTAAGAACAAAGCAAAAAAGCAAAGTAATCAACCAATAGAATTGCAGAAAGAGACAAAATAATTGCAGTTCCATTTAGGGCTCAGAGTATGGAAGTGTTAAGTACTAGGCATGTATTGCTATATTTCTTGAATTTTGTGCCAGCGATGTAAATAGACAACTCCAGAGTTGCCATCACAGCCATTAACTAGGTCCTGCATGCTAGCTGTTTTGAATAATGTTTTATGCCCTTCAGCTCTACTTAGCCATTCATCCAAAGTCTCAATAAGACCATCTGCAGCCTTCCTCAGAAATGACAAAAAAACCTTATTGAGATTCTCGATGAAGCAGCCCTGAAGAGAAGGCCAAACAAAAATGGAGGACTGATTATACCAGACAAGACCAGACTTTGGGGTGCTGCCATCACTAGAGCAAAATACAAGAGACACGACATGCCATACCATGATAAACCAACCACACTGACAGCCCTGGTTTTAGATAGTATTTACCAATTTTGATTTCATGCAGGATGGGATATGCAGCAGGGTTGGGGAAAGCAGCTGTGTTTTGTTCTTGGTTTATGCCATTTCCTTTCCTATCAAGTGAGGGGGGGGGGGCCTTCAAGCTGGCTAGAGCTACTGTAGACATCTAGAGCTCCCACTCAGGAGGTGGCAGAAAGCATATGACATGAAATTACCGTTCTCTGTCTGCTTGGAGTGCTTCTTCCAGATACAGGACTCCCTGAGCCCGATGTGTCTAATTCATCGGCAGAGGACCATGACGACAATTCCTAAAGTTCGGAAGGAAGGGAGCTCAGAAATACAGCAACTAGCTGTTCAGCTAAGCAAGCTAAATAAAGCCCCTGAGTGAAATCCCAGCAGAGTTATTTCCAAAGCAAACAAAATAAAGCAGCTAGAATTTGGTAACAAAATTTGTAAGACTAAGGCACTACATGTTTTCTCTGTTACCCCTGACGGAAAAGAAAAGCAAACAGGTTGTTAAAACTGAATTGCTTTAGGTGATGCGTTTTCCACCAAAGTCAACACAGGGGAAAAAACAGTTGCTCCTTATTGGCCTTTAAGTACAAGAAGAGGTTGGTGCCACCAAGATTTTACTTAAACAGGCAGAAATTCACTAGTAGTAGTGAAGAGCTGAGTTCTCATGCCTTATACATGCTAATCCAAGATTTTAAAAAAAGTTAACTAAATGAGAACCTTGAAATCTTTACCTTTTACCTGCCACTGTTGGTAAATATGTATGCATGACTCCCTCTCAAATACCCTGAGATACAAGATAACTTGAAAAAATTTGGAGTACAGCTCAAAGCTCAGAAGGCACTATGAGAGGTCTGTTAGACTACTACAGAATTTATTTTATGTTTTTATTTTTTTCTTCAACAGTGAGCATTATCTTCCTTTGCAGTGACAACTGACACACTATAATTTTCAATACTGCAACTAGAATAATTATCTTATATTTTGCTAGTTGACTGAATCAGTAATGGCAGGATAAACAAATCAAGATGTTCAACACTTACTGCTATACCAAATAGCAAAAAATTACTGGATTAAAAAAGTCCACCATGTCACAAAACAGAGGTTTACATTATGAAGTGTAAGATTACTTTATGATATTCAAGATTACATGTTTATCGTCTTGATAGGTATTGCAAACAGCAGAAACAATGCAGCCAACAGCACTGATCAGAGAAAGACAGTCAAAACAGTTGGAAACGTGTGCCCAACAAGCAGCAAGGAATAAAAAGATGTGACTTACCAGCTGACTACTTGAAATGTCTAGAATTTTCTCTAGTTCTTTCATATGACGTGTGACCTCTTTCAAGAGGAGCTTCAGTCTATTGCCGATGACATGTACCTTTTCTTTGGCCTCAAGGCAGTCCTTGCCTTCAGCATTGACTAGCAATTGGCAGGACATATCTTGCAGTGATGCCACCTTCAGCTGAGACTCCAGCAGTTCACATCTGATTTGCTGTTGCCAAGGCAAGCACCAGATTTTTTTAATTGAAGTAAAAAAAAAAACCAACAACGGGGCAGGGGGGAGCAAGAACTCACAAAACTGGACATTTGAAATCAAGGAAATGGAAAGAAAAGAGAAGCAATAAAAATTTATAATCCTGAGAGGCTGCAATCAGAACTGCTAATTTTTCACTTAAAATAATGGCTTGTACTTCATTCTATGACTGTTTAATATTCCTAATATTTGCAGCAAATCCCCATCGAGGACAGACCTTCCAAAATACCAAACACAATAAAATGAGAGGAAGACAGACAGCAGCCTAGAGGTTGCCTGAGATTTTAAATCACGAGTTACGCTACTAATAAAAGCGAGTAGTGCTCCTGACCAAAGTAAAGTTAGCTTCTGACACCGGTCCCACAGTTGTGTGTTGCATTCAATGTACATTGTTAACCCTCAAGAGAAAGATAAATCTTATTAGGTGTTTCTTCTGATGACATGTTTTGGGAGAGAAAAGGGTGATTATAACCCTACCATTAGAAGTCTGTGATGACCCTGCAGCGTTTCCGAGTCCAGGTTTGGATTGATGGGCACAATCTCATTTTTTCTTCTGTCAATATTCTCTAACCAAAGCAGCAAACCATGGCTCATTTCATGGAAATCCTGCAAGTGATGACCGATGATTTTAATAGTGTAGCAAAAAATTCCAGTCAAATTCAAGTTTTTAGTTTATCCTATGATAGGTCCTACATAACTTACAAGGAAATGTAGAATAGCATATTAGACTACCCCAGAGCTGACAAATTTAGATAATCTTGGGCTGGAAATACATGCCTCGGGTAGTGCAGGTGTATCTTTTAGAAAACACACGCTAAAGTTCTATTTTGGCTTGCAAGGGCAAGTTTGAGACTGGATAATGAGCATACCAGATAACAATATGGTTTAGATTTTTGATATGTGGGATGCTGAAAATTTTAAATAAGCAAAATACAGACCTGGCACTGCATTAATGCATCCTGCAATGAGCCGCGCCACTCTTCCATCATGCTGCACACGTGGTCCCAGCGCACGTTCATCTGAGACAGGCGCTCTTGAAGCTTCTTGCTCTCTTCGCTGTCAGACTGAGTGAACTCTGAGCTGCACAGATTGATGGATAAGATGATCGCTTTGCGGTTATCGATTGCTTTCTGCAGCTCCTTGGTGATAAGACAAAGTGGAACAGGGGAAGAAAGGATGGGGATTGGTAAAATATGTGACTTTCAGAAGAATCAAGTAGAGAAGGCACCACAAGAACACAATGATTTGCCATCAGCAACTGCAGAATGGTACCTTACTGTAACAGTCTCTTTGCTCTGGATGAGATTTCTGTGCTCACTCTGCGACTCCTCAAATGTTCACTCTTTAAAATCGCTTAAAATTTTACTGTGAGCATAAACTAGAACAAGCCAGTTAAACTTGTAAAATCTTAAAAGCCTGAGGTCATAGCTGAATTTTAAAGATCTGGCTCACGTTTCAGATATTTTAAAGACAGAGCAGGCCCAGCAAAATTTAGAGAGATGCAGGACAATTGGACTTCAGCTCACAATAAAACTTTTGTCCTCACTTCTCAGTTTTCCTGATAAACATAAAAACCAACACGTTTTCAAGTGGAAACTGCTGTCAACAGTATTTTAAAATTAAAGCTTTTACTGAGAGAAAAGAAAACATACAAAGAGTATAAACAACTTACTCCAATTTATAGAAGTGGGACATGTATAAAAACTCTAATTTGTTTACATTGGAAGCCACAAAAGAAACCCCACCTCTTTTGGTTTGGAGGGCACTAATGGGATTTCCAAGAGTGGGTGAGATAAGAACAGGATTCTTATGAAATGCCCCCTTTTCCACCTACTTTACAGCATTTACTTCAAAGCCCCATGTCACAGTGACCTTTGTAGTACTTATGGCAGCTATATTTGGATTCCAGTGAAGATCAGCATTAATATGCTTTAGATGGATCACTGCCGGAAACAGTCTTTACTATCTGTCCACCTCATTCCTAACATGAAGCACAGTGCATTTTGACATTGGCTCCCACATTTTTGTGCCCAAGCTTGTAAGATGCTAATGAGTGAATGGGAAGCCATGGACCATCATAGTTGCAGATCTTTATAGCTGTAAAATGTCCAGGAGAGATCACATCCTGGTGCATCTGAGATGACAGAAGAAGAAACTGGAATGTTGCAAAGTGACACCAAATTTTTCCTGTGTTTTACTAGTGACACCAGTGGGCAGGCTACAACCCCTTTGGGCACAAACTTGTTCCTCCTCACTAAGTAAAATGTCCTAGTGAGTCATTTCTTTTAAAGTAGCTATTTTGTTACTAGTTTGACTAGAAGAGATTTGATTTAACTTGGATTTTTTTTTTTTTTTTTTTATCCTTTCATCAGCTTAGTTGACATCAGGAATTATCTGTACATTCTGGAATTATAGAATTGCCATAGAATTACTATTTCAAGAATTCCTTTGGATTATATAATAAATGCCAGTGGTACATATTTCTGCCAAACGCTGATTCATAAAATCACTTTCCCAGTTACTTCAGTTGTGAGGAGCAGCCTGCTATGCACAGAATGGAACAAACCAGCTGCAACTATTGGCAACCTCTTCAACATACCTGTTGTACTCAGGTCTGTTTACAAGGTAACTCACAGAAAAGAGAAATGAAACTCACTTTCAGTTTTTTAATCCTGAGCTCAATAGTTTGTATGTCGGTGCTGAGATCAAGATGTCGCAGCTTCTCCAGCTCCTCTTCAGTTTCTCCCAACCAAGCCCAAATGCTATTAAGGTCAGAGTTAAACTGCTGCCATTGCTGAAGGTTCTGCTTCATTCTCAGCTCCTTGCTTAGAGCTTGAGCCTGGATTAATTCCCATCGGTCAATTACACCTGGAATGATAAACACCAAATTCAACAAAAGCAAAAAGACATTAGCCACACACACAATTGCATCAGTTGAATTCTGTCCAGGACACAAAAATGCTCCATAAAAACAAAAAACCCTAACTCATTAAACACCACACTAAAATCTAAGTTAGATTGAAGAGTGTCATGTTGGAAAGAAAGGACGAAGAATCTGGATGATTCCAGGCAGCAGACAATTTTACCACTTTCTAATGCCAGACTTCTATGAACAGAACTAAGACGATACTTGCAGGTCTTTAAACCTGTTATGTTGGTATAAAGACATCATAAACTAGAACAAATGCAAACCAGTCAAGGAATCTGAATATGTCTAACTAGCCATATATTTATGATAATTTTCATTAGTATTTGTACCTATCACAATTTAATACCCACACCTCACTATATTTGCCTAAGTCACTGCTGATGTCTTGTATAAATGCCCGCACTAAAAAGAAATAAATTAGGGGCCATTTCTTCTTGTTATGTTGAAATGCTATGGCAGAAAGACAGCTTGTATCATTCCATCAACTTAAAAAAACAAACAAGAAAACCCCAAAATAAAACACATTGTACGGGTAGCATATCTTGCCAGGCTAAGAATGGAGAGATTGCCTTTATAGTCTCTGGAACAAATCCATATTTTTACAATGCAATACCTGCTATTCTACAGCTGATACTTAACATTACTCAGGTGAACACTTCTATCAAGGAGAACATAGATTTCTGTACTGTAGACAGATAGTATTAGAAGTGAAAGCTAGTATTAGAAGAAATGAATGCTGACTTATATGTTTTGTACAGCAATATATGCAAACTTTTTTCATCAGAAAGCATTCAACAAAAATGCATTGCATCCATAGGGATTTTCCAAAAGGCTTAGGACTATGTCTCATGATATGAAGGGGTTCTTAAAATGCACTTGTATGCCTAATCTCTTTATAAGTCATATACAAGAAATAATTACTATTCCTTACTATTCCTATTAAGAGATGTTAAATAGAACATGGTAACAGACACAGTCACATAAATATACATATATCAGTAAATAATACCAAGTGTTCAGAAAAAACTTTGCATGTTTGCTACTTTTCATAATTGCTTTCCATCAAAGAACTAAATGTTACTTACCAGCTGTTTGTGTTTCAGTACTGCTCAGGTTAATAAGTCCAGAAAATTTTTCTTCTTCCTCCTTCAGTTTATATCCAAGCCTTTTTACTGAGTCTATGCTTCCACTGCACTCACCTAGTAGCTTCATCTGTGTTAACAAACAAAAAATCCCATCTCAATATTCACTGTACAGGACTAACTGGATGGAAAATGCAAATTACAATGCAACTTCCAAAATCTTCCAATAGTAGATTTTTATCTTCACACTTAGACCTATTACTTTAGCAATCTGTCCTGATATTATCAAAGAAATACATATGGAGACAATAAAGGCTTCAAGCATAAGTTCAGACTAAATAGAAATAACTCAGTGCTGCTGTGCCAAATCGTGCTGGATGACTTTAGGTGCCATCTGTTCTAATATTAAGACATTATGGCAGAGACACTAGAAGATGTGATAAAGAAAATAAACATAAGTGTGGAAATATTACTATGCATCCAAGCAGCCAATCTTTCAATTCTGCCAGTAATAAAAATATCTGAATTATGTAGAAAGAGATTTTTCTTCCAGAAAACCTCTCTGAGAAAGCTTTTTAATCACGGATCCCATATATGCAACCTTAATTTTAAACAAGGATATCATCATTAGATGGATAAAAACACCTGTGAGAAAGTACTTTTGGACATCTGCAAAAATGTAATAGGAAATTAAATTCCTCAGAGTCACGTTCCTGTAACCTTATGCTGCTGTAAACACACTAATAACAAAGAACAATAGCAAGTGGTTAAAGGTATCAACCATATAAGTGAGTAAGTCTGAGAAGCAGTAACGTCTAAATGTTTTGTTGAAACAGCTATGTTTCTTTCAATAGCATATCTAAACTTGGAGTGCTTATTTGACTCGTGCTCCAAAATACACGCACATATCCTTTGTAACTGGAATCCAGCTCTGGTCCCGTAGGTGTTTTGCTGCGGATGATGTTTTCTGTTTGCTGAATTTGGAAACGACTGGTGTCTAAGGCCTTGTCCAGCTGTCGGATATGTGCTTCCAGGGTACCAGGTTCTCCTGCACCAAAACCAAAACAAGTGACTGTCACCCAAGTTTTTCCAAAGTTTTTTTATCTTTTGCCCAGGCTGAATAAACATCAGGAATACTATTTAGGTTAGACAGTAGAGGAGAAATGTGACTGCAGCAGTATGAGTGGTACAATGTCAAAGCGAACTGATAACTAGTTACATTAGAGGGTGTTAGCAACCTTCAGAGGACAGATGACTATACCAATGAACGTGCTTGCCATAAGCGTACTAGCAGAGAGTCCACAGTTTAAAGCAGGCTTGCAAAATATTCTGAAGCGACTTTTTCCCATCAGAGAATTCCTCACCTCTCTGAAGGGGAACATTCTTGGCAAAGCATGCTCTAACATTACTCATTTTTGAGAATGTCTTGCTCCCTTTCACTAACGCTCTCAAATAAAACTTTGTATCCCAAACTCCCGATATAAATCCGTGTTAAAATTTGATTTCTCCCCATTTCTCCTTGCATTACTTCTCTCCACTAAAAATGGTGAAATTTTGATCTACATGAAAGGATCTTCTTTGTATACAATTTTTAAGATTAAAAGCAGTACAAATGCTAGGCAATACTCTTGTAATTATATTCTCAAGGTCCATAGATGACCGGACGTTGTGAAGGCCCACAGAAAGAGGTCCATGACTGATTTAGGCAACCGCACTAAGCAGCAAAATTTATAGTATTTTTCCAATTAGGCATTTGACAAAAATTATGTTAACATATCTGCAAGATGGTATTATTCATCCAAGTCATTTGGAACTCATACCAACATTTCTGAAGCAGGACTAACTTTTATTTTCCTCATAGAGGACAGCTGAATTCTGTGATAGAATTTAGCTACAGCCAATTCTAATTTGAAGCAGGCTGCAGCCTAGAGGACCACATGAGATATCTCTTATCCATATTCTATCACTGTGCCGATTTCCATCTGTTTACAAAGACAGTTTGAATTTATCCATAAAGACACCATTAATAACACACATAGAGAAGGGGAGCCTTCTGTTCACCTAATTACAGAAAATATAGTCTCTTGAATGGTTCATCTTTTTTCATACGAACCACCACCTCACCCCAAAGGTACAGAACAAAGTGCTCAATATTGCTTTTCCCTCACTACTTTCAAAACTTTTGTAGGTCAGAAAACTACACACATTTTTGTATATGTACTGCTATTATTTATATTCTTAATCAATCATAATATTATTTCTCTACTTTGGGCAAAAGATAAAAACGGACAGTGAACCTGAGGTCTGTGCCACAGATGCTGAGATTTTAAATGTTTGCCATCTCAAATTTGCAATGAAGTCAGTATTTCAAAAGAGGAAAACGGTGAAATTATGACAGAAACTATTTGTAAATGCATTTAATCCCTCCAAGAGAGTCATCTAACAAATGAAACAGTAGGTTTAATCTTGCGTAAAAATGCAACTTGAAAAAGAATTCATCTTCTAATATAAAAGACTAAGATAAAGACATCGGAATACAATACCTCATCTTGGTATTGTTATCATATGAAAAAACACTAACTAAAAGTTTTTACCTAAGTATTAATCCAATCTGTGTCTGTGTTAAAAAAAATAAGTGCAAAGCCAAACAATTAGGTTTGCTCTATATCTTTCCTTCTGCCTTAATTTTTTAGAATCCACTCTTCTCTTAGAGACATAACCAAGTATTAAGTCCTGTTGAGGAACTCTGAAGAATGAAGACCAATCAGAGGAATTACTGATCAGTTTAGTCTAGATAGCCAAGGTGGGAGGGTCAATATCATCGTTTCATCCATGCACCTAATAATACCTTTAAGCGCAGTAGTAAAGCAGGATACTTCTACATTGACATGCCGATGCTGCCACATTAGAAATATTTATCTTGTAAGTTGTGGAAAGTATAGCAGATGCTAAGAGAAGACAAAGAAGTTATGCTTGCGCACCGTGGTATTTGCATCTGGCTATTCTTAGTCTTTTTTGATGCCTACCAGAGATATTTTTGAGTGCGTTTTCTGTGAGTGTTACATAGGCCTCAAGAGTTTCAGGGATCTCTACATCTGAAAAAATAAAAGCACAGTCTAAATTGACAGCTCAGCAATGGCTGTCTCCTTACAGCAGGAGTCCTTCTCCTGGGATGGAATAGATCAACAGTCCCAATAGCAAACATCCTTTCTGGAGAAGGTAAAAGGATGAAGACTGAAACACAGGCAGCCTGCAATAAAGTCTCTTAACATCCAGGCAAACCTGACTCTTTTCAGAGCAATGACCTGGAAAACAAAAGACAGCCACAAGATCACAGTATAATATACCAGTATGTCTTCCCCTAAAACTGGCTGCATTTGGGCACTTTCACTCATTAGGATTTATTACACAAAGCACACACACTTCAAAAGGATTTTCAGCTTCACTGGAGGGCAAGACCCAAGATCCCACCTCAAACTAAACACTCAATTGCTGGAGTCTTGCCTGAGTAGAGACTGAGTTAAGATTTACTTAAGCGCTTGATGATTTTGTCTGCAGATCTCTCCCCCAGCATTTCTTCATCAGTTTGTTCTGCACTTCTTCCCATATCCAGTATAGCTTCTTCTAGTCAGAATAACTTATGACGCATTGCTGTTACGGATGACATATCCCATCTGGCAGGCCAAAGGCAAAAGAGAGACAGCCAATTCCTTGTCATATCATACACGCCTTTGCGATTTTCTAAGGCTGTAGTCATCCAGGAATCTCCAGCACTGTGTCAAAGGCCAGAAGGCCACTGGGATCACTTAGGGAAAGCTATTTAAAAATCTTCAGGGGCTATTTAAAATACTTTTCCATGAGCATCTTTGCCAAGCAATCACACATGTAACATTTGCTTCTTTTTACACGGAGAGAACAGGACACAAAATTTGCCGCCATACCTGCTATACCAGCTGCCCCTCTCAGGTAGAAGTCCTTCTCTTGTCCTCCATCTTCCTCCTCAGAGTGCAGGGCTCGTGAAACAGCTGTCTCCAGGTCTCTGCTAAGGTCGTAGTCATGATCCCACTCCAGGGGAATGGAGTCCACGCTCGCAGGGGTATCTCGCCCTGATCGCTCACTTCTCACCGGCTGGGAGAGAGGCAGCGAAAGGTTGGAAGAGGGGTGCGGGGAGAGAACGCTGTCCGCAGATTTGTCATGCCAGTGTATGTCAGAGAGATCTCCTGATTCATCCAGATCCACCTCTCTGTCAGAGAGGTCGTGTTCGTCATCTGTCAGCTAGAAGCATAATGCACACAGAATCAATTAATGAAATGTGCAGAAGCACTGCATGGTCAGCCTGGGTCAGTGAAATAAAGTAGCATTAGGCAATAGTCACACTGATGGTGTTTCCATTTTGCATTCTTTTGCACTTCTCCTTCATTATTTTAAGGTGCACTAAAAACCCAAAGCAACAAGAAAGTTCGTAATGCCAGTTCATTTTAACTACTAAAGGCACAAAGTCTCACATCAAGCAAATGTCTCCAGACTTTTTAATCATACCACTGCAATGCAGACATCAAGTTAAAGAAAACTCTGGAAGCGAGTCATAAGGAGCATAAGTGACCTTTATTGTCACCTCTGCTCTCATTATGTTCTTTCATATTTTGAAAACCATGGGTTTTGTTCCTTTAATCAGTAGGACCTGAGCTACCAAAAATCATTTTGCTCTCACTTATTCAGTTGTGTGCTTGGTTCTGGAGAGAAATTTCTGCTTCTTCTGACAGGGAGAATAATTTAATTATTGTTTTTTAAACAAAACAGAACTCAATAAGCTGCCAATGGAACTATCTGATAGAGCAAGGAGATGTTCTTATTACCAGTACCACATTCTGCCCCCATTAACAAAGTTTTATAAGTCTCCAATTTGCATGGATTTTCATGATGATTTACAAAAATTCCACATCTAGTGACTTTGCTCTCTAAACAGGACATAAATAGTAAATAATGAAGGGAGGCAGATGGTCAGGGTTGTAACAAAATTAAACCACAGGATTTTTGGAAAGTTTAGAAGTTTGTTAGTTCATTTCAACATCTTTCTCTCTCCTCATTCTCACACTTGTAAATTGGCAACAAACCGAAAAAACATGTATGTACATAAGTATACACACGGGAAGGCGGATGAGTTTCTTGTGATAGCGTTCCACACGTCCAAAGACCTCTTGACAGTAACGACGCAGCTCATCCAGTTCTTCTTCAATGACAGCTGCATCTATGGGCTCACTTTTCTCGATGAGTTGCTCACCTTGCACAATTATCTGCTCAATTTTGTTGTTGTTCAGTGAAATTTCTTGCTGGAAAGCCTGCATAAAAGAAAAACCCATGGTTTATCAATGAAATCAACACTGCAACAACCTAAGTTATTAAGCATGCAAGTCCTAGAGTTTTTCAGCAAGAATGGTGTGGGTAACAAACAGTGATCGTTCCAAATATTCTGACATGAGCAAAAATGAGCAATTAAATTTAGCATTCCACAGCCTTTCTAGCCAAAACCAGTGATACTTCATGGTTTACCATCTCATTCTTGATTTGTTGTGTTTGGAAAGAAAGCTCTTCTCTAAACAAGCCATGCCCATGACCAAATGTCTAGAACGAAACACAGATGCTAAAGCTAACACACTGGAATGTTGGATAACATGACATTTGATATTTTTCTCTACAGATAATGATTTTTCTGATGCAGTAAAGGTTGACAAATTTAATAATTCTTGGGTGTCCGCAATAATGGAGACCTGACATAATCAGGTAATTATTATTACCTGATAATTTTTATCAACATTTCCTCTTTTGATTGGGAATGGAGATTAACGCCCTTGTTTTTTAAAAAAGTTTTTCACAGTGCAAAGATCTTCCACTCTGGCAGAAAAGTACGTATTAAAACCTGACATAGCCCATAACTTATGAGGCTGAAGTCCCAGCCTACAAGTAAGGGACTGTATCAGGCTGCATTTTTGCATAATTTTTCTTAAGTTCTTTTCCCATCATAAATGTTTTTTATCTCTTCTCTCATCCCTCCTCATGTTTCCATTCAATCATTCTTTACCTTGAGTTGCTTTATCTTTGCTTGGACATCACATTCCGAGAAATGCTCAATGTTGGTCAACTGCAGGTCCATCTCTGTTAGCCATACCAGGATGCTGTCGCGTGCTGTCTCAAACTCCTCACGCTGGCCAATAAAATGCTGGGGGTGGAAAATGAAGTGGCACGAAATGAACAAACAACTCAAAAAAAAAAAACCAGCAATAGTGGTTCTCCTAAGAAACATCTTTCATGCCCTTCAAACTTAACCTAAACTCAGCACACATTCCTTTCAATTCCTACATGCTTTCTAAGGTTCCCTTTTCAGAAACATCATCTTCAGCTGCAATTAGTTGACTTACGAAAGTTATCTTCTGTGGAGGAGGCAGTGTTTGAAGTCACCAAGCATTTTCCTACAGACTTCATGCTTTGGTTACCTCACACAAAGTGAACTGATAAGCTCCCTTTCTCTTCCAAAGGTAGAAATCCCCTCAAAAACACTGTGCAAATGCGTTAAACAGGAAGCTTCTTATATTCATAAGTATAGCAAGGAAACCAAAGGACTTAAAAATGAAAAAATACTTTTAGCCTGCGCAGGATGGAGGTAACTCGCTTTTGTAAGTTGTCCCATCTCTGGTTCCCCTCGTGGACCATCTGCTTAAGGCTGCAGTCAGAGTCAGTGCGATTTTCTCTGGCCAGGCGGCGATATTGTTTATTGATCAGTTCCAGTTGAGTCAGGCTTTCATGCACTTGTCTCTGGAAGGCCTAAAGCAATATGAATATGAAAGACACCATCAGATTTTTAATTATTGAAATCAGGATATATATATAAGTTTCTTCCTTTATCTTGACCCTGCTTCTACACTCTGACCTGTGTTAGATGATAGATTTAGCTATGGATGCAGACAACTCCTGAGGACTATCCTGTTGAGAGGCTGCCTTCTGATTAAAAAAAGAAAAAAGTCTACAAAACTGACATAGTTCACTGAATCGGAAATTGCAACATGAATACCTTTTACAGCGGTAAAATCAGCACCAAAAAAAAAGTCTCCTTTCTACTCAGTCATATGCCTTTGTATTTGAGAATAGAAACATAAAAAATTACTATTAAACTTGTTTCTAAAAAACAAACAGAAATCCAAAATTTCTGTGTCTTCATTGGATTTCCTTATACATACTGAATTTGCTGAAGTGCAAACATTGAAGAGATTTCAGAAACTGTTTATTCTGACTTTTACCAAAAATAGTGAAAAATGATACTGAAGGAATCATCTTTTTGTCTTCAGTATACTGGTATACAGGTAAGTTTTGTCTTTAAATGTTCATAGAAAGAAAACTTCATGAACACCCATACCAACTTATGCCTGGGCAAGTGTCTGCACCATGCACTTTCAGTGCTCCCTTTACTGTTATAAAAGTCTCAGTCATCCAGCTGGGGAGTAGAAACAGCAGATGACTTAGCCCATGAGTTTCATGTTGTGACTAGCGATCACAAAGCAAGTTAGAGAAAGCACCTTGCAAGGAGCTGACTGAATTAATCCCTTAAAAAAAAAATTAAAAAGAGAGGAATAATTTAAAAAAAAACCCACTACTTGTTTTAATATTGTCAAAGAAACGAAAGAGCAATCTATCAAAGGAAGACCTAAAAACCTAGACTACATCAGCTCTCTTTTGAATTTGAGTAACACAACAGTGAACAGGATTTGGCTCCCATTGTAGTTCTACAAACTTGCTCTCTGATATTCCTCACAATGCAGATAAACAGACAATCTCTCGCAAAACTAGACACCATCCTTAGTACGGACTGGAAAAACATGATAAGTAATGTAATTCTGTATAGAAATTTGCATTAAAATCAGCTAACACATGAGATTTTTACTTAAAAAATATATACTCTTCATATTGTACCAGTTAAAGCTGAAAATGAAATAAGTACATTTCTGCTGTAATACCAGAGACAAAAGTAAAACAGTTGGTTTGAAAAAAGAAAAAAGATCGAAATCTGTAGAGTTCTCTCAATATAACTATTCCCATCACTAAGTGGCCATCGAATTGAGGAGGGGACAACCAACAAGGAGTAAATGGGCTTGCAACTGGAGTGAAATGCTCAGCAGAGCTGAGTTTACTTCAAATTATACAAGGTGGCAATTCTCATATCAGAGGTAAATCAAATCTGACTATATTTACTAGGATTATGAAATCTAAAAGTGTCTAGTTGTTGTTTCACCTGTTACCAAGCCTTGTCCAGCAAAAGAACAGCTGTGTATTTGTCTTCCATTTTTTTCAGCTCAGCTACACATGACTTCATCTGTTGCTTTCCTTCCTGTAACCTCTTTTAATTTCTCCATAAAGTACTGGAGAGAAAGAAGTTTGGTTTTGTACAGTGAAGCCAGTGAAAACCATCTCTGACCTCTGTGCTCAGGAACAGAAATGTTCTTGTGGGTTTTTTTTTGTTTGTTTGTTTGTTTTAAATTCAACTGCAGATATGGAAGGGAAAATAAAATTAGAAAAAAATGTCTAGTTCAGGCAGAAAACTGCTTCAGTTAGTATGTATATGTGATTGACTTTATACTGACTTCACAGTGAAGTTGCTGAGTTCCACTGAATTTGAACACCACAACTTTTTCATTTGCATCCTGCTTTTTGGTAGTTGCAGAAACTACACGCTCAGAGAAAAAAAAAAAAAAGAAAAAAAGAGAAGGAACCAAACAGGAGGCAAAGCAGGCTTCTGCAGAGGCTTCTAAACTGTTCTCTTTGCAGCTAGTTCCTGCTGACACTGTAGACAGTAAAAATTCCACAAGTCTGCAGGCAAGGGAAGGTCACCGTAAAGGCTGAGGTTCAATGAAACAGACTTTGGGCAAAGTCTGATCAGCTGTGAAAATCAGAGACAGACAAGATATTTTTGGTACTGTTTCTCATACAGAGATTCACTAAACAAGAGATTTAGATCCTGATCAGTGAATAAAGAGACAATGGAAGGAGGTCTGAGACAGGGTACTTGCGTCCAGAAAGCAAACGTTTTTATACTACGAGAACCTACCTCACCATAATGAAGAAGTCTGGCATGGTTAACAGCAAAACTTGGCCAGCACATTCAGAGATGTGAATGTCAATTATAAAACTTGAATCAGTGCTTCACAGTTTATGTTTTTGAATTAACTGTTAAACCAAAAAGTACTAACTGGTCTTACATGTTTAAAATTTGCATTTCTTCTTCACGGCACATACTGTACAGCACCTGACTGTCCACAGAATTGCCTAAACAATTTGTTATCTTTCTTCAGAATTATTTTTCTCTCTCATCTTAATATACTCCTTGCAAACATGAAATCGAGTAGAAGATTTTCACCTGTGACTAATCACACGACGTGTGGGTGTGCTTTACGCGCAGGTACACACTCCGTCGTAATTATGAGACAAGCCATCACATCGTAGTAGACACAATGGAGTTGTGTAACAAGCACTTAAACATTGACTGAAGTGACAGCTTGTCAATTTTTAAGCATGCACATAACTTTTAGGTCACGGGGGACACCATGTGGACATGTAACAATACTTGCATGTATATAAATTTCAGGCATAAGGATCTAAAATGGGGATATTGTACATTGTACAAAACAGGAAAAGAGTTCAGAGTGCTGGTTTCAGAGAATTACAGAAAGAAGAGTGTCGCAGCTGGAAGGCCTCAGGCGGCTCCAAGCAGACCAATGTTCTAATGCAAAGGCTTTAGGCTCTACTCTAAGGAAGGCCCACACTCCTCCAAGGCTCAGGAGGAAATGCCTCACTCTTAGGAGTAAACGCCCTGCCTTAAATAGTCAGGAGTCACATGATTTGCTAGATGGGTCAAGGCTATTGGTCACTTGACCATCCATCTCCCAGAGTGATTGGCTGAATGCTACAGCACCTGTTTCAAGGTAACTTTCCCAGTGTAACGAGCTACAGGTGTTTCTTAGTTAGCCTGCATAGGGAAAGAACTTTCACAGGATGCTGCAGCAGCCAAAAGGTTTCTCCACAATTCCCCCTTTTTGTTTTAAGATTAGTTTAAATCAAGCAGGGAGATTTTTCAGCAATACCATGGGAGATACATCTAGCAAACCAGTCATACATTTAGTTATTAATTCTAACATTCTGACTCCGACGGAGACTTGAAATTTAGTCTCTACTCGTGGAAGGAACAGGTTGATGGCCGATGTCATTATTTCCATTAGAAGGGTCATTTAATGGATGATCTCCATTCTGGCCATCGTTCGAATGTTGCCTGTTGAACCTCCTCTAGTGCCCGTCGTGCTTCAGGAGTCAATTTTCGAGGTGAATTCAACTCAGGGTCCCCCTTTAAAATATTGAAGAGCGGCGCAAGTTGCGCCGTGGTTAGCCCTAGATAGGGACATAACCAATTGATGACGCCCAACAGTTTCTGAGCGTCATTCAAGGTCTTAATAGAACTCGAGAATTGCACCTCTTGGTGTTGTATAGTTTGGTCCAAAATTTTGACTCCTAAATATCTCCAAGGAGGATGCTGTTGAACTTTCTCCGGAGCCACTTGCAATCCATAAGAATGCAGAGCAGTGAGTAGCCGAGGCTGTATCTTCAGCAGCTCGTCCTGGGTGGATGCTGCTACCAGGATATCATCCATGTAATGGTAGCAGTATGCTTCAGGGAACTGCTTACGGATTCCGGACAAAGCTTGAGCAACGTACCATTGACAGATAGTCGGGCTGTTCTTCATGCCCTGAGGTAGGACCTTCCATTGATATCTCTTTGCAGGTTCAGCGTTGTTAACCGCAGGTACAGTAAAGGCAAATTTTGGTTTGTCATTAGGATGTAAGGGGATCGTGAAAAAACAGTCCTTCAAATCAATGATCAAGATTTCCCACCCTGCTGGAATCATGGTGGGTGAGGGCATACCAGGCTGCAATGCCCCCATGCTTTCCATTACTGCATTGATTTTTCGGAGATCTTGTAGCAATCTCCATTTTCCTGATTTCTTCTTAATTACGAAGACAGGCGTATTCCAGGGACTGGTAGAAGGTTCAAGGTGTCCCTGTTGTAATTGTTCCTTAACTAGTTGATGAAGGGCGACTAATTTTTCTTTTGGTAGGGGCCACTGGGGTTGCCAGATGGGTTTGTTTGCTAACCATCGCAAAGGCAACGTAGGATATTGTGCGCCCTTCAGTACAGTGGCCCCCATCAAAAATTTGTCCCAATACGTACTCCCCAGGCCACCAAGACATCCCGACCCCAGAGGTTGAGTGGAGCTGTAGTGACATAGGGCCGAATTGTAGCTGTTTGACCCTCTGCGTTCTTTACCACCACAGGTCGTTCGCTTCGATAACTCTGTGCGGTTCCTCCCAGTCCTGCAATGGCTGACCCCGCGGGGGCTAAAGGCCATGTAGGAGGCCATGCGGAGAAGGAGACGATTGTCACATCAGCCCCTGTGTCAATCAAACCTCGGAGCTGAATCCTGGACGGCTGGGCATCTGGCAATATTAAGGTGCAAGTCATCTGTGGCTTTTGGCTGGAGATATCCGCAGTCCAGTAAACTTGCGGAAGTCCTGTGGAACCAAAGCCACCACCTTCACGACTCTGTCGTTTTGCCTTAGGGACACTTGATTTGAAGGGTACAAGTTGAGCGATCCGAGTCTTTTCCGGTATTGTGACAGGGGGGGTGGGCGTGGAAATCATCGCACAAATTTGTCCTGTGAAGTCAGCGTCAATAACTCCTGGGTGAACAAAGATCCCTTGAATGGTGGTACTAGATCTGCCCACCAATAATGCACTTAGCCCATGTCCTAGAGGCCCAAACGCATCCAAGGGAACCTTATAGACCCGACAGGATTCTAAGACGACTGTTGTTGCGGTGCATACATCTACCCCGGCTGATCCCTTTGTGCTGGCTGAAAGCTGGCTGAGTAAGCCTGGGTTGGTATCATGCTCTGGGAAAACATTTCTGTCTGAGCGCACATCCCCATTGCGCTCCTGGGGAAGTTTCCCGAATGTGTCAGGGGTCGGCCATTGGCATGGTATAACGATTCACAATATCTCGCAGAATGGCCTGGCTTATCGCATCTTATGCAGCGAGCAGGTCTCCTGTTATCCTTGTTTCTTCTTTGTCTCGTCTGTCTTTGTCTATTGTCCCTCTTAGGTTGTCTTTTCAGTTCCGGGTCAGCATTTTTGGGTTGAATAGGCCGTAGAATTGTGGCCAGAGCAGACTTATAGCTTTCAGATTCTAGCTTAGAGCATGCTTCGATCATTTCTGTTAGTGTAGGCTCCCCTGGCATGGAATTTATGATTTTTCTACATTCTTCATTGGCATTGTCTTTTGCCAGCTGCTTACATAGTAGTTGTCTCAGGTTTTCATCTTCGACCTGTTTTTCAAGGGCTGCAGCAACTTTCTCTACGAAAGATATAAAGTGTTCTTTCTGCCCCTGATAAATCTTCACATACCGTGTTTTTGGGGCAGCCATATCTATGCCCTTTAATAGAGCTCCCACGCCGATCTTTTGGGCTTGCTCAAGAACTTGGGGGTGCCATGTAGCTTGAAAATCAGGGTCAGCGAAAGCATTGGCTCCCAGTAGAGCATCTGCTGGAGCTCCGTATCTGGGGTCAGTTGGGGGTAATTGCATATTTCCGGCTGCAGCTCTCTCAGCCATTCTTCTCCAATTGGCCTCAAAGACCGTATATTGTACTGGTTGAAATAATACCTGACCTAGATGTTTAATGTCGAATGGGGAGAGTAGGTCAGTATTTAATATCCTGATGATCTGCATGACCTGAGGAGAGTCTAAGCCATATTGTGCTACCTTGGTTTGCAGGTCTTGGACTACCTTCCAGGCGATGGTTTCGTGTTTGTCAATTTGACCTGAGTTAGGAAGCGCCTTTGTACTGGGAAGGCTTGGATAAGATCCTCTGTTCGTTCATTACTTCCCTGAACAATCTGCTCAGACCCCTTTTCAGGCAACCCAACTTTTTCTATTAGATCCCAGTCGCCAGCCTCCAGAGCCCGCCTCTTGACTTCTTCCCAGAACCGTTTTGAATTTTTTGGACGCACAGTCACCTTGCATTCGGGAAGCGTCCAGGGACGGTTGTGGGCTGGCCATGTTTGTTGTTGTCTGACTGTCGCCACGGCTTCCTGCAGTGATGAAACATTATCAGGCAGGGGTGTGTCCAATGGCTTCTGACAGGATGCAGACGCTGGGCCAACGGGTCGTGTAAAGGCGGAGGCTGTGGCCGGTTGTGGAACAGTCCATGGAGATGCAGTCTGGGTTGCGGAAACTTGTGTCGGCACCACTGTCTGTGAAGGTGCCACTGCTGTTGTCAGTGGCATGCTTGGCGCCACTTCCGGGGTCGTTGCTGGGCCGGTTGGCACGGCCAGCCCAGGTTGTCCCGGTACAGATTCGGCAGCAATAACTTGCCGCAACATTTCCATCAATGCCGTTAGTTGTTGCGACATTCCTTGCAAACCTGCCATAACCTGGTGTATTATGAAATGCGTTGTTCAGGGTTGCTCCATTTGTGCCCGTGGCAGATAGCCGGGCGCTATGGGTGATGCTGCAGGACATGAAGTTGCGGTAAACCAGGGTGCCATGCCCGGGAACTGTCCTTGTGGTGCCTGGTCTGGTTGAGGGGCCAATGGCGGAGCAGTAGGAAGAACATGTTCTGCTGTAATGGCTGAAGTAGCCGGTTGAGATGCAGAAGAAGGGGAGGCTGTTGGGGCAAAGGGTGGGGGACGCTCCGATGCTTTGTCTTGTCCGGAGGAGTATTCCCGCAAAAAATCACAAGGAGGACACTTGGGTTGGACATAATCTCGCAGGGAGGGGTAAAGCTTCTGTGCAGTCCCCACAACTTTCTCCATATCTGAGGACAGCAGGGGCACAACTGGTGCACTACCCGTGGTCAGTCCCCTTTCAGATAATTCATCGTCCCCTTCAGAAACTTCACTTGTGGATTCATCAGAATCTGGCAATACTTTTTCCTTCCTTTCTACCGTCCATGTCTGCATTACATCATATACAGTTCCCCAAATACGTAGCAGACCAGTCAGGTTCTTTCGTCCAAATAGTGTTTCATAGATTAGCTTATCCCCTAGCTGCTTCCACGCTTCTGAGCTAAAGGGGGTGTTGAGGTCGGTCAGGCATTCATGCTCTGCCGCCCAATCTAACAGCTCACAGAGAGCTTCATCACTTATTTTAGCCCCTGCGACTGTCATTGCAGGTTTGAGAATGGAAAACATCATGCTTTCTTTTGTGGAGCTTTGTCCCATCATTCTAATTTGCAGTTCGTCCCTTGGAGCCCCGTGTACGGAAGCACGTACCTTCAGATCTTAGTTGCGGCTGGATCACGTCGGGGTCACCAGTTGTCGCAGCTGGAAGGCCTCAGGCGGCTCCAAGCAGACCAATGTTCTAATGCAAAGGCTTTAGGCTCTACTCTAAGGAAGGCCCACACTCCTCCAAGGCTCAGGAGGAAATGCCTCACTCTTAGGAGTAAATGCCCTGCCTTAAATAGTCAGGAGTCACATGATTTGCTAGATGGGTCAAGGCTATTGGTCACTTGACCATCCATCTCCCAGAGTGATTGGCTGAATGCTACAGCACCTGTTTCAAGGTAACTTTCCCAGTGTAACGAGCTACAGGTGTTTCTTAGTTAGCCTGCATAGGGAAAGAACTTTCACAGGATGCTGCAGCAGCCAAAAGGTTTCTCCACAGAAGAGGAGGGATAAAATCAAAGCAAAACCTAAAACATGCAGCATGAATTTGAAGAGGTACTTGCTGAAGGGAGATGTATGAATGCTCTGAAGCACCTACTGACGGGACATATTAAAAAGCTGCAGAAATAAAGAAGGTGAGAAATCTAACTTTGGTGAACAAACAGCAAGTGAGAGTGGATTGATTCATTAGCATTTTCAGTTGCCACCTTCCACTGCTTTTTTGTCCTAGAAACCTGTCAGTGAGGGTAGCTATAAAATCATCAACTCCACTATATTAATACAGTGTCTCTGCTGAGTGACCAGTGTATGGGAAGGAAGAACACCAGCTGGCTGCTGTCATGTAATCTGTAAATATTAAATTTCGACTATTATAAATCACCTCAAATTTCTTCAATTCTTCCTTAGCAACTGTGTAAAGCACACCAGAGGAGCTTGGGAAAGCAGCTGTCCTCTCAGAGATTTTCAGCCAGTCTTCAAATCTAGAGTAGTCATCCAAAAACTTTTGCCATAGCCGCCACGTCTCTTCAATTCTGCAATAGATAATGGAAAATCAGGGAATGCTCAGTCTAAAGGCCAGCTGACCTACAGTACTTCAACTAATCATCTACAACAGCAAACAAGCGCTGCACCAGACAATAACTGGCTCTTAATCTAACTCAGACAGCCAGGCTGATAAACAGACCACAGGGACGGCTGGCTCATTCCAGACTGAACTAGAATAAGATGATGCTTTTTTTTTTTTAATGCATCTAATTTTGGAATAAGTATAAAAAGAAAGTTGTAAGCATGCAATAGGAGCTCCAGACATCTGAGTATGTTCTAAATAACTTCTGAGATACAGTCCAGTGTAGGTACCCTAAGCCAGTATTTTAGAGATTAGAAATACCATGCTATTCAACTGCAGAACTTTTCTTACAGGATGCTAAAGATGTTGCAGCATATATTTAAAGTTCTCGTCATTATTCTGCATTGCAAAGGAACACAAACTTCTTTTTTTTGCATTGATCGACAAGTGGTAAAATGCTATCTCAATATAGACTGTAAACATATTTTTATTTAAAAAAAGTTAAAAGTTATTCCAATATTTTAAAAAACCAATTTGACTTCAACTGAATATGTAAAAATAATAGCTGACTCTTGATCCTGAAATCAAATTGGCTTAATAGTGACACAGTTAAGTCCTCAGAACTTCAATACCACTTGATTCAAAATAACAAGATCTTGTTTGGTATGAGTTGTATTACAGCAGAACTCTGTTTTCAGATACAGAATAAGCCTTTCCTAAATCTTAGATATGGAGGTCTGCAAAGGACCTGACCCATGCAAAATTTATGTTTTATTGATGATATGTTGTTTAACCTGACGTTTGATGTCTGGAAATTTTATGCAAATCTGTTTGCATTTTAATATGAATAACCATTTCTAGTACAATGGTTTCTGAAGACTGAGCTCAGTTTACTTACTGTTACAAATCTACTAACAGCATAACATGTACATTGCAAGAAAGTAGAGTTCAATGCATTGCTCCACATTAACTTAAAATAGTTCTGAATTAATTTGCTGGACACAAAGGTATGAAGAATCTGTATATTTCCATGACAGACTGTGTCAAAGATAGAATCTCTAAGCTGTATTTATCTATGTGATTATCAGAATCACTTAAAATCACTATACAAGAATTATCAGGGCAATAGTATAAAATTACTTAAAGATAGCAATCTGTGAATATAGAGCAACACAACTTAAAAGCCACATTTTTTTTTTTTTCACAAAATAAATAAAATAAATAAATAAAACCTTTACTAAATATTAAGAATATCCCACAAAACCAAAGACCATTTAGAGTTCAATTCGTCATTTTGAAAAAGCCTAAACTTTACCCAGAGTTCTTGAAACGACTGTGTAAACATCACAGAAATCAGATTCAAAATATAAAAAGATACAGAAAAGTTCTTCATAAATAAAGGAGTTCAAACAGTTAAACATGTATTATTACTGGTCAGCACAGAGTATATAGAATCATAGAATGAATCATAGAATGGTTTGGGTTGGAAGGGACCTCAGAGATCATCTAGTTCCAAGCCCCCTGCCATGGGCAGGGAAACCCTCCACTACACCAGGTTGCCCAAAGCCTCATCCAACCTGGCCTTGAACACCTCCAGGGATGGGGCATCCACAACTTCTCTGGGCAACCTGTTCCAGTACCTCACCACCCTCAATGTAAAGAATTTCTTTCTTATATCTAACCTAAATCTGCCCTCTTTCAGTTTAAATCCATTGCCCCTTGTCCTATCACTACACACCCTTGTAAAAAGTCCCTCTCCAGCTTTCCTGTAGGCCCCCTTTAGGTACTGGAAAGCTGCTATAAGATCACCCCGGAGCCTTCTCTTCTCCAGGCTGAACAGCCCCAACTCTCTCAGCCTGTCTTCATAGCAGAGGTGCTCCAGCCCTCAGATCATCTTCGTGGCCCTCCTCTGGACTCGTTCACCGAGTCCGATATAGCATTGGCCTAATCTAGCCTACATCGTTTTGGCTATTAAAATCACCTATGCTATCCTAGATGGGAACAGAAAACAAAGGATCTTCTGGATATCATGGGCATGCATTGTACAGATGGTCTAAGCATGTGCAGTAAATCAGATCACACCCAAGATGCACAGGTGCTACAGCCCACATTTGCTCAAGAAAGATAAGGTGGGCAGATGAGAAAATTCCAGATGAGTGTTCGGTCCTAAAATTCTTCCAAATAAAAAAAATCAGACATAAGAGAAACTGTTGAGGAACACTAGGTGCATGAAAACCTTAACACCTGGAATAATACTCCATCCATTCGATAACTAGTTTCCCCATCAGTCTCAGTAGTGTTAGGGTAAACTTTAAGTCTTACATCTCTCTCTTTTAGGTCATGTTTTCTAAATTTCTTAAAGTCACTGCTATCATCTAAGCTTTCTCCAGTTTCTTTCTCATCATTTCTATGAAGCATGGGAAATAAGACATAATTCCATCAAAGGCCTTGTAAGAAAAATTTGACATCTGTACCCTGTATAAAGGCACATACGAACACAATCCAAAATTTCTTTTTGCCTCACAGCACAACAGTTATTGGTGTATGATCTGTATATCAGTGTTTGATCTTTTTCCAACCCCTACACCCTTTTCTTCAGTACTGCAACCTTAACACATACCTTCTATCCTTTATTTGTGCCTGCGGAAGAAAATATTGATTTGTAGGCATTTTAGACTTACTTAAGTCGCCTTTCCATTGACATTGCACAAATATTCCTCCACCTTCTGTCCAGATTGCGTGTAGCCTGCTGGATAGAGTCACACTCTGCTTCTGTGGCACAAGCATCACAGTCATGAAGAAGGACTTCACACAGATTGAGAACAGATGCCACTCCAGTGCTGTGTTTCTCTATGTCCCTCTGAAGTTCCTGCAGGTGAAGAAATTAATTCTTAAGATAAATTGCAAAAAATGAATAACTACAAATGCATTTCTTTTCTACTTATTCAAAGCAAAATTTGATAAGCTTGCAAACAGGAGAAAAGCATCCAATGAATACCTATTAAAGAGACTGCATCTGCACAAGTGGCATTGCAATGTTATCAATGAGGCCAGGAGAACCTGGCAGCATGCACAGTTTTCCCAGGGACTACGAACACCAGACCATCACCTGGCACAAACGTCAGAGCTCTGCATGCTCAGCTGAGCATCTTTCACATACATTTAATCAACATCACCAATAAATGATGGAATTATGCCCAGCCCTTTCCCATCATCACAGAGAATGTACAGCAGAAGTTAGTAAGAGAAGTGTGACAGGAAAATTGTTCTTATCTACTGCGAGGGTTTTGTGGAGATGCCCTTTGTGAATTTACTTTTCCCTACATGAGCTAGCTGCATAGTGGGGTGTTTGAAATGGAGATCGGCAGCAGCACATGTTGAACAGTGCATCTCTACTAGGAGATTATTCTTCCTTCAACTTCCAATTCTATAACGTTTCATTGGAAATGGAAGAGGAAAATTGTCTTAGCATTTATTATATGTAATCAGTATTATTTCTCCTATTGGTCTCTTGGTTGCAATGGTTTGTTCTACACTAATGATAATGTTTTATCTTGAAGCAATGTTTCAGCTTCAGTTTTGAACTACAGGTTCAAGTCAAGAGAAACCAGAAAACTAATTGGCTATTTCTGTTGGATCAGTGCAAGGAAAAGAAACTCTGCTTGACTTCTGCCTACATTTGCAATGAATCATCAGAATACTAGATGGAAAAATTAGGATAGACAGTAACAAAGCCAAGACAACATAATTCCAATAGTGACAATGAAGTACTAATGTGACTACACCAAAAAGTGATACGTTGGATCTAGAATATTATGCCCACTTCTGATTCAGATGAAGAAAAGAACTATTAGAGACATGGAATTTTATTTAGGAGAATAAGAACTTAGCAGTTTGACAATGAATAGAGGTAAACTGCTCCGCAAAATTTTGCTAGTGCCGTAAACTATAACATGCAAAGGGAAATACAGTGTCAACATATTGTGCCTAAGCAGTTTAAAGTCTGACTAGAGGAAATTGTCTTACAACTAGAAATATGATGTTCTGAAAATGCCTTCTAGCTGGAAATGAGATCTAAACATAGAATCTAAAAACCTCAGCAAATTTGAAATGGAGCAAGGTCAACTCATATCAACCATCTGATTTGGTTGTTTGTGATAACTGGGGTTGGACTCAATGACTCAAATAATCTATTTCCTCTTCTCATCTATGAAACAGAAGGCTATTTTGTGAACATCAACATGAGACCATCAAGTGGAAAATCACAATGTTTTCTTCCTCAGCACTGGCCCTTTAACTTTCACTTGCCTGGAAAATACTCTTTCATTGTAATGTCCAAGTGCTTATTCTTCCTTCTACCCGTCCTGAAATGTTACATAAGGGCAAATAGTATAAATAAAAGCGATACTCTATGAAACACATACTCCAGACAGCTATGAGAGTTGAGGTTAAGCAAGTTCAGGTAACATAATCTCCTCTCTGCTGTTTTGGAGTAGAGCAGTAGTGAGTATTGCCAGTTGGTGGTCCTGAGGATTCCTACAGGTTAAACTTTTTTATTCACCTACAGAACCTTTCTACAAGCAATGTCTACACTGTTTTATGTCCATAGATTTATATTTCTTGCCCAGATTTTAAAATATTCTATGTTTATTAGAGAACATTTAGCCTTTTGGTTAGTTCACAAAGGCACATCACTTTTATGCACTGCTGTCAGCCACATACAGTTTTTTTTTTTCCTTTATCAACCCAAAAGCAAATATCATTTTTTCCACATTTCAAGTGGTAGCAGATTAAGGAAGTAAAGCAACAAGTAATCCTTGAAATTATGTTTGCAACCCCAGGAAAGTACTGCAGTGAAGTTAGCCAAGTTAGTCAACCTTCCCCAGGATAGCCAGCTTTAACTGTACCTTTAATTTCACTACAGAGACCAGCACCCTGCAAACCTGATTCTTGGCTTAAGTAGATGCTGAGAAGTAGGTAACGGAGTTACAGAAATAGAATTTGGTCCTCCTTTTCAAAGCATAATAATTCTAATGTAATTTTCTATGTGAACAACTGGTAGCAGTACGAGCAAGGAAGAAAAAATGACCTCAGTGGAGGATCAAACATGGAAAAGAACATAAGATCACTAATGGAAGAAGAAAGAAGAATGAGAAGATGGCCAATGTACTGGCCTTCTGAGATGCAGTGGAGAGTGGTATAGCCTCCGACTAACAAAAATACTGGTTGCCATACACTGAAGGCAGGTGTGTTTTTTTAATTATTATGACCATGGATTGTGATGGTATCAAATCAAATCATCATCAAATTTCCAAACATGGCATCCTCCCAGGATGAGATTCATCTCTATTTCTCCCCTTTGGAGTTCAAATGAAGACACTCACACTTCTACACAATATCACTGCATGCCATCACTGCATGGGGATCACCACAAGGAAATAGCAGAAGGCAGAGCTACACTAGTCTCTGTGCCCAGAATAACTCCCATAAGGAGTGATTGCAACAAACGGCATAGGGATGCCTGCATAAGGATGCTAGTAAAAGATCTCAAGTATCTACTTTGTTGATAGCAATGTTTAGCCCTGCCCAGCACTTTATTGTCTGAGAAACACCACATATTAGTGATGCTTGTATGTTACAAATTATCCCTATGTAAGTTAAATATAGAATATTAATAAGCAATTCTGTACAGTCATGTAGCAAATCAATTGTGGAGCCAGCAAAAACTCTGAGGGGTTCTTGGTTCTCATTCCCACATTCAGCTCAAAGGAGCAAAATGCCAGTTTGTACACTCCATAAATTAATTACCCCCCCAATATATTCTGGTGCTCCTCTTATCACATATTTCACTCTCCTCTGGAGAAAGAATTCAGGGGAGCATCTAACTCATCTACAGTGAGGCACCAAAAGGTATTCTTCCCAATAAATAACCAACAGGAACGCAAGAGAACAACAGTCTTCCCCAGCAATATGCTTCTAGGTATAACCGCACTGAGTGGTAAAGAGGAACAGGAAAGAGAAGTATAGTAAATCTTAGGAGGAATATTAGTTTTGATGTCAAAATCTTTTTGACTTAACATTTTTCTGCCTGTTCCAGTGTTGACTATTTTGTTCTAGCACTGCATAAAGGCTTTGTGTGCTATAAACCAGCCAATTTTAACTTCACATGTATAGTTCATGCATCTTTGCGTGCAAAGTGATTCTCAAACAAGCTGCAAAATAAAATTGAGTTAGAAAGGTTGCTAAAAAATAATCATTTTCAAGCATGTGCAAATTTTGCAAGGTCTAATAGGTGTCAGTTTTGCCTCTGGGAACAGATAATTCAAACAAACAAAAACCACAAACCCCAAAGGAAAAATTGCAGTAACTCATTCAGGTTACATCTCTTGGTGCCTTACCTTTCTCGGAAATGTCAATCAGCTCCTGGTGGATTCGATGTCAAAGCCAGCAGAAGGCTCTATAAGTGACACAGTAAGTACCACTTGCCTTGATATTTAAACACCTCTTTGCCTCATGCCCTCTCAGCATCGAGCTGGGTATGGGCAGCCCACAGACACTCTACTCTGGCTCTCCCCATGTCATCATGCACCTGATAAGTGTGATGTATTTTACCTGCTGTTCATTTAGCTTCCTTTGTATCTCCTCAGAGTCACAAGTTTCATAGACGATAGGTTTGGACAGCTCTGACTCAATGTGGGCAAGCCAAGACCTCAGGCTACTCATATTTTTATCCAGCTGCTGCACAGCAACAAGGGTCTCCTTCAACTTTTTTACCCTGTAAAGAAAAAGAAATGGCAGCATAAGTCCACCCTGAAGGAGAATTTCTACAATATGTGTTTCAGGAGGTTTTCAGAGAAACTTAACTTAGTTGGCAAATCCTGTTCTGAAGTCTTCCTTTATTTTGTAACAGAAGTATATTACATGTGCAAGTAGTCCTGCATTCATAGATTCCACTTAAGAAAAATTAATACCAGATAACAGCTGCAAAGCTTCTGTACCTTTTTCAGTTGAGCTAAATGTTTGTTAAGAAAGGAAAACTTTTTTTTTTTTAATGAACTCACATTCATCAAAACCCTAAAACAATCTAAATAATTCAGTTGTGTATTTGACCAACAGATGCCAAAAGTTCTTCTTAGACTACAAATAACTTATCAACTTAACCAGTACTGGTGATGGAGTGCACTGAGTGAACAGGCCTTTTTCATCCTGTGATTTCTAAACACTGAACTGCTGTTAGAATCATAGAATAGTTTTGGTTGGAAGGGATCTTTAAAGGTCATCTAAGTCCAATCTCCCCTGCAATATGCAGGGACATCTTCAACTAGATCAGGTTGCTCAGAGCCCCATCCAACCTGACTTTGAATGTTTCCAGGCACAGGGCATCTACTGCCTCTCTGGGCAACCTGTTCCAGTGTGAAGACTTGTCTTTGAAGAAATAAGTTTTAGAGAGAGAAATTCAGCTGAGAACTAAGCAAGAATTCCTGAATCCCAAAGGCTGCTTTAAGTTGTTCTTGATCTTAACAGACTACTTCAGATTTAAACAGATGAAATTGGAATGTAACTGCATGGCGATTTCTAAATAGTATTTTTCTTGAGACGCTGACTGTGCAACAGCAATGGCCAGGAAAGAGGAAAATTTGACTAAACCTTCATCTTATCTCAATATTTTTTCCTTCAGCCTGTTTCAGCTGCAAAAATGTCTGTCAATAATCCCCTCCTTCCTACCCCCACATTACATAACATACATTAGTGTATTCTGAAATTGTTTCTAAGCTTTAATTTTTTCTGTTCATGTAGTACCACAAACAATTTTGAGTAACATTCCCTTTTATGCTTCTATTGCTCTTCCACGTAAGTGTTTCAATATCAGAAAGCTTCAAGAGATGAGTGCAGCTAGGAATAGACTAAATCAGGTTGAAAAACACAAGGTTGCCAGATTTGTCAAACAAACAAAATACCACCTGACTATCCTATAATTCAAACAGAGCAATTCACATTTTTTCCATAATACTAACCAGGAAATTTATCAAGTGTTTCCATATTTAAAGCAGTAGTTGAAGCTGACCATTAAGAGTCTAATATGGGTGTCCTTTTCTTACCAGAGAGAAATGCAGAGATCTTAAAAACCACTTAAAACACTTAGACGTTGAATCTTTCAAATTTTTGTCTCTTTCTAGCCCTCTCTTTAGATCATAGATGATCAAACTGTGGCTCTTTAGCATCAAAACCACTTAAGAACAGTTTTAATGCATCTTCCTTACCAGAGTCTCACGATCAGCAGCCACAAGGTTGTGATCTGAAATAAAATCTTGGTAATTGGAAAAAATCTGGATAATCTTAAAATCTGGCTATGAAGGAACTGAAGTCAACACAACTGTGCTGAAAGACTGCTGCAGTACTCATCATCAGCTTATCCTGAAACAGCTATGTGTTTAGCCTTGGAGAGATACTAGGAGAACAACCAATGTCTTGGGGTACCATCTCCTCGTCATCTGTGGTTGTACATACAGTGCTTTGTGGGTTTGGACCTATTGAAACTAGCTCATAGGGTGAGCATGAATGTTGGTTATTACTCTTCTGGAACTGACATATAGCTTTTTAGTCTCTGAAACTAATTAAGAGGAGTGAAATCTTGCACATTTTCTGCTTAGATTTTCAAGGCTGGATGCTGCTAATCCTTTGCAGGCATGCCAGAGTAGGTACGGGAACAATGAGTCATGTCAGCCCTGTGTAGATGCAATGTCACTCTATTATTTGCAAGCCCAAGCTGTGGACCAGGCTTGCAATTGTGTAGCACCCTAACCTCTGTACCGGATTCTATTTACATTTTGCCCACAACACCTGATTTAAAAAACGCCCTCTTTACCTCAGGTAGATTGCATGGGAATACATCCCTGCCAGGAGAAGAAACAACCCCAGCCCAAAGAGAGCCATTTTCAGTCACATGACCCAAGTCACTCGAGAGAGAAAAAGATTTAAAAAAACCCAACATACCAAAAGAACACTCCAATCAAAACCTAAACCTACTGCTAAACCTGCCCTCCTGCCAAACTGTTGCAATTCCAAAAGTTAAAAAAAGTAGAAAAACAAAGGACAACTCCCCACCCACCACTACATTTACTGTTAATAACTGTTCTTTTCTTGTATCGAGTCCAACATAACAGGTTCCTTGTCCATGGTACAAACAGAAGCAAATAAACAAGTGCTTCTTGGAGTCTGCTGGGCTTACTTTTTTGACTGAACTGCAATACAGTGCTGTGCCTCTAGCTACTCTAAAAACACAGCTGCGAACAAATAATAGATGTAATCCATCATGCCTAAGAGTTTTCCTTCTGAATTTTGGCAGGCAAGATGCCTATGCTTTTCATCTCACTGAATATTGTGCCTGTGTACAAATAATTACATAATTTGTGTGCAACAAAATTATCTTTCCCTTAAAAATGTAACAGCTCAAAATCCCATCTTTCCATGCTAATGGCAGGACCTGAAAGTTAATGAAACTAAAAGCTCTGCTTGGAGACAAAGGTCAAATTAGAAATCATTCAAGTTCGTAGGATACCTAACCAACTGTAATTTTGATCTTTTAAGATTTCGTTTACAAGACTATGTTTAAACAGTTAATTATTCCAGTAATCATCTCATGTTTCTGTTGCAGCACTATGCATATTACTACAAGAGACTTGAGATAACTCCTTTGCTTTATAATGAAGATTCCACATTCAAAACAAAGGGTTGGACCCACGACATGGTTGTTTTATAGGTTGTTTTTTATATAACACACACATACCAGCTTTGCTACACTTCACAAATACTTAAGACTCTCAGAATGGAAAATACTATAGAATTCAACTCTTTGTTGTTATAGTTTACTGACAAAAACTCATTTGAAAGATTGTACCTGTTTCCCCAAGAAAGTAATAACTTTAAAACACCTATTTTACATTAAGGAAAGGCAGTGGGAGAACCACATCGAGCTGAAATTAAGCACAAATAACTTTAATTCAACCAGTCCTAAATTAGACAGCCTCAGATTCCACTTAAACCTAAACAGGAACAACCCTGCAAAAACATAACAATGCATCATATAGAACTCATAGCTACTGCATTAGTCATTTAGACAGCTGGTTACTAATATTAAACTTTAAAAGCAACATGAAAAAAGTCACTAAGAGCATGTTAGTTAAATCTGTACAAAGCCCATAGAAAGCAGAAAAGTTTAAAAAAATCTACTTCAAATTGGAGATAAATTTTCAAGAAATACTTATTCTATGAAATAGATAAAAATATTACACTATTAAAATACATTTAAAAAAAATCAGTTTAAAATAATCTTTTTATTATTAAAAACGATTTATTGCCCAAAGTACAATACTACTGTGTACCAGGACACTACTACCCTCAGTTATATTTGCTCTTCAGATCACAGTTTCCCCTTTCAGAGAATAAATTTCTGGAACTCTGAAGAATAACAGCAAAACTTCTAGAAAAGATAATGTGAAGAGGGAAAAAGAGAAGCTGAATCAAAAATCCAAGGTGATGTAGGTTGAGTTCAAGTACTACTAGCAGTTCCAAAACAGTTATTAACGTGTACAGGATTGACCAGCTTTGGTAAGTTAAGTCTGAAATACTTTCTTTACAGCCTCTCTTCTTTTCTGCCTTTTGCTTGTAGCCATGCCCCTTTGATGACACAAACAGTGAGCAGCCGAATACAAAGTCTGCTTTCTCTCATGTGTGTACACGCTCTTGTATTTAAAAACAGCAGTAAAACCAGTTTACAGTTTCTTTCAGACAGTTAAGAGATTTTTTTTTTAGTTCTAAGTCTGCATCAGTAAGAAAAAATTATTCTGGGATTCAAAAGTTCTAGCTGTAAAACAAAGTATGCTCGTATCACTGTCAACTATTTTTAAATTGAGCAGAAAATAGTCATTTCTAGCTAAGGTAGTGATTTCTACACATCAATATTTCAATTAGTTTCCCAGCAAGCCAAGACTTCAGAAAGAACCATATCAATCAAAAGCAAACAAAAATAGCTGCCTGCCTTGTGATATCACAATTACAGTCTGGGAGATCTGAATCCAAACTGCCGTCCTCCGCCATCCTCACAGCATGCGAGTCCTCCGCCACCACCATGAAATTTTCCAGCATTAAAAAGAAGAACTTCCACTCCAAAAGTCTGCAAACACTGTGCTTTGGGCGGGGGGAGGAAAGGGGACACACTTCTCTTTGCTGGTGAGTACTGTACAGAAAATGTTGCACGCCAAACAAGTGTTAGCAGCCGTGGCTTGAAGAGATTGACTGGCGACAAGTGGTCATGTTTCTAAATAAAACTTGCATTCATCAACATGTGCCAGACTTGAGCTCCAGGAATGTGGACTGTGAGTGCTAGGGGAAGGGATGAAAACACATACAACAAAGTCTTCTTTGCAAAGCCTAAGTAGTTGCAGCAAAAGCACAGCTTCCTGGCTGCAAACATCTGTAACATTTTTTTGCACTGCGCTAACATATCAGAAAAATCCATCTGAAAGGATGAAAATCTTCTAGAAGGAAAGAAACTGAAGTCTGATGCAGAGGCACAATTACCTTTCTGTAGCTGTCTCTTCTGCAGTTACAGACCACCTCAGAATAGAGAGGCAATTAAAAAAAGCAGGCAAGGAAACAGAATGTGAGAAAGAAAGAGGGTTTTACAGGTGAACTGAGAAGTTCCACCACACAGCATAAAATCAATAGGCAAAGATTCAGACTGGATGTATGTTACTATACTGTCACCAAAGGATTTTCACAGAATGCTTTCTATTAGTTCACAGCTGTAGGAAACAAACCACTAAGAAAAATGCTTCAGGCAAAGGATGACCACAGCTTTGCAGAAAAGCACACAAGCTATAACAACTCATTAATGCTGTCAGGAATCCAGAAGATGAAAATGTGTGTTCTAGTCTCAATAACAGAACAATTGATCTCTATTTACTAGCTGAGTGTTGCCAAAATTCATATTACATGATACATTTCAAACTCTTCCTGTACTTAAAGGGGGCCTACAGGAAAGCTGGAGAGGGACTTTTTACAAGGGTATATGGTGATAAGACAAGGGGCAATGGATTTAAACTGAAAGAGGGGAGATTTCGATTAGATATAAGGAAGACGTTTTTTACATTGAAGATGGTGAGGCACCGGCACAGGTTGCCCAGAGAAGTTGTGGATGTCCCATCCCTGGAAGTGTTCAAGGCCAGGTTGGATGAGGCTTTGAGCAACCTGGTGTAGTGGAGGTTGTCCCTGTCCAGGGCAACTAGATGATCTTTGAGGTACCTTCCAACCCTAACTATTCTATGAGTCTATGATTCCAAAATATCATAACAGGAACACACCTCAATATATAACAACATATTCTAAAAAGCCTTTGGAGACTTCTAAAAATTATCTTCATAGAATCATATGTCAGTCTCATCTCGTGCCTGGCAAGATCATGGAGCAGATCCTCCTGGCGACTATGCTAAGGCACACAGAAAATAAGGAGGTGATTGGTGACGGCCAACATGGCTTCACTAAGGGAAAATCCTGCCTGACTAATTTGGTGGCCTTCTATGGTGAGGTTACAGCATTGATGGATAAGGGAAGAGCAACTGACATTGTTTACCTGGACTTATCCAAAGCATTTGATACTGTCCCACACGACATCCTTGTCTCTAAACTGGAAAGACATGGTTTTGGGGGGATGCAAACCCTTTTGTCCAGCGGGAATTAGACATCAATACAAGTGCTTTGTACATACATCAATCAACAACTATGGGCTTTAACTATGAGCCTAAGCTACAGTTGAACTAGCAAAATTTCCACAACCTAGCATCAAACCTCTCCACCATTTACTTGCCAACTTCAGCAACGCAATGTTCAAACTTTGTGGAGTTTTTTTCACTTCAGTAAGCACTGAAATGGAAAGGGTTATCTGTTTAATATCATACAATAGTGCTGAGCATGCTAGTTGAGAAGGTGAAGTTGAAACGATCTGGAAACAAAAGTAAATAAATATTTTACATAAATTAGTTTAGAATTAGGACTTGACACCCTGCTTCATGATCACGGAACGAGAAATTTTAAGTGTATAATGTTGCAGTTTATATTTCCCTATCCCAAGAATGGTACAGAATCCTGAACTCTCACTTGTCCCTCTTAATACTGAATAGACAACACAGTTCTTTTAAAGATGTGTTTTGTAGTTTCTGAAGGCAATCACTTTTCACTAGAAACTTCCTGAAGGTATTATTTGAACATTTGTCAGACTAGGTGTTTCAAAAGACAAACACAAAAATACAGCAAAAATACTTTATGTTCAACAACTGGTGATGTATCACGTCCTCTGAAACCAGCAGGCCTCTCGATCATAATGCACCACTTCCTGACTTAACTGTAAGAAATATACGGCATTTATTACTTTAAAATGAACCACTATAAAAGGAGCTGGAGCCACCAGAATGCTTCTGCTTACATAAAATTTACTGCTCCCATGCTTACAGATTTCAGAGCAGGAATGCAGTAAAACCATATGAAAAATGAATGGACAAAAAGGATGACAAAATGAAACAAACTTTTTTGCTGCTAACAGGGCTGAAGTATTACTAATTCATATATTCTTATGTGACAGAAGTGTAAAGTATAAAGAATATGTATGTTTTATGAAGTGCAAAATTGTGACAAAATTATTGTTAGTAATGGGAGGAAGGTTGTAGCATGACCCAAGAGAAAGCATTGAAACAAATAAACCAGTTTCTTCACATAGCAAACAACAATCCTGTGTTTCTTTAAGTTACGGAAATTGCTGTTATATTTTGGACCTTGAGTAAAAAGAATATTTAAGCCCATGTGCATATGTCTACCTGCAGATACTCTTCTCCATCAGTGAAAAACATAATCAGGCAGAAAAACTAAGACTTTGTTTTGGAACTGCTCTTCTCAAAATCCAAAACTACAAATGCACTGTTTTGATTCCTCTGCCAAGAATTTTTCAGAAAAACATTTGCCCTCAGTTCTAAGCACTCTTCTGAAGTAAGATGGTATTGGATCAAGGCTCACTAAATCTGACTGCAACCAAACTTATGTCATTCTAGCAAGTAATCTTTTGAATTGACTCTTCTTGAAGAAATGATGTCAGGTACTGTAAAGTAAAACATGAAGGTGAATTTCACATAAATTTGTTGATGGTTAAGAATGAACTCACTCACAGTTATTGATGAAAAGGAAGACAATAAAAAGATTTTAAATTCATGTCATCCATCATATTAATCTGTCCCAAGTAGCACTTACCTGGCTGCAATAAGATCTAGAAGATGTTGCCACCTGTCATTGATCTTGCTAAGTTTGTACTCAATCTCTGATGCCTTACTCTCATGGCTGGCTTTAGCAAGTCGCTCTCCCATTTGCTGGAGCTGGATTTTGTTCTTCTGGGCTACAGCAATTTCCTCTTGATAATCCTGGACAGTGAAGAGCAATCAGAAGTCAGGGTATTTATTCTGAATACGCTCTGCTCTACACTACTAAAGGAACTATACAAAAATAGAGTGAATGTTGTTTTTTTTGGTGATTGGTACAGTGGAGAGACAACCTCTTAAATATCAGATGTATAACCATGAAAAATTTTATCAGAAGAATGAAAAAAAAACAACCGCAAACCAAAACACAATGCCTTCCACAAATATCTCTGCTATAGTTGAACTCATTACAGGCAATTCTGGTTGGACATTTAGTAAAGCATTCAGATGCCTTTGACTTTGCATTCACTTAATGTTCTGGTATCCTGGGAGGTCTCACCTTAAGACGGACAGGAAAATGCTGCATAGCCAGAAAAGAACACAAAAACACAGCCTTACTGGAGCCTATGAGCATCAGTGTAAAGCAAAACATCCACTGTAGCTAATTCAGTATCCTCTTTGCAGCACAAAACAAGTAAGCAGTTGAAGAACAGTATATTAGTGTATATGCACTGCACTTTACCTTTCTAAGTTTCTCAATCATTTCTTCTATGAGGATGTCGCCATTTTGAGAAACCTTACTTTCCATTTGTGTCAGCCACTCACAGAGCTCCTTGTTCTTCTCACTGAAGACAGCCCACTCATTCAGTCTCTCGCCAACTTGCTGTCGACGTAAGGAGACCTTAAAACATTTGCAGAGAGTAAATAAAAACAAAATAGTACATGCATTTAAGAGACGCTTGAAACACTTTGTGCCTCAATGTGATCTCCTCTGTCCCTGCAAGAGTGTTCCAGTCACTTACTTGCCATTAAAACAATTTGGAGTTGTACTGCAAAAACTTTGTGTGACACTCTGAGTTTAGAGGTAAGTGTTAATCTGAGGTTTCCTGTTAGCTACATCCCACTGCATAGAGAAAGGCATCCAAGCGTTACACACAGTAGCCTGTCAATATCTTGTTTTACAATGTCTCTAATCCAAAGGTTTCATCAGAAGGTAAAAAATAAATTTTCTTAGAATTTTTGATCACTTATAAAATGTTATAAAGTGTATTAATAGTTTCTTTTTAGTCTAATAGATTAAATGAAAAAGGAAGATATGAATGCTTGACCAAAGCAAAAAATAGACATATACATAGCGTAGGTCAAACTCCAAAAGACTACGTGATCTATGCATGAGCATGATTTGTAAGTACAAAGCTAAATCAAAGATACACTACATTTTGCCTATGCAAATTTTCACTTTAGTCCCAATGCACTTGTTTCATAGATGGCTATTTCTCCTGAATGGGCATGACATCTTAAGGAGACTCCAAAGGACTAAGGTTTGCCCTTATAGGAAGGAATAGGCACAAAACATCAAATAGGCAAATGTTGTAGTCAAGACAGGAGAAAGAAAATCATTGCTATGTTTAAGAAATTGCTGTAGCAGTGGCAGCACCTCAGACTATGAATAGTAATAGACAGACAAGGATAGACACTGAAATCAAATCAGCAGCAGAGGGTTAGCAGCAAAGTCATCTCTCCCATTTCAGACATTCGTACAACTACTTACTTCCTCCCCATTGTAATCTGCATTGTTTCTGACATTATATCAGCATTTCATGAGAAGATGAAGACTGCATCTACTTTTTGATAAACAAAAGTGATACGTTCTTTAACTATCAGGTTTAACAGGGGCACACACATGATCTCACATTTCCTTTTGTGGTTCTAAACTCCATACAGCTTTCCGGAAATAAGCAGCAGTTGAACAAAGTGTTGCACTAAGTTACATCCTGAAACATTCAGTACACACGAAACTAAGATAAAACTTCTTCACTGCTCCCTCCTTTACCATAAACATACCTGCAGTGACTACACTGTAGTTCAGATGTGTCGATGTTGGCTCCTTCAAACGCAACTATTTCATAGCAAGTTCTGCGTTGTTAACCATGAAGCATTTTTCCTATTTCGGGGGTGTTTTTGAAGCCTTCACAGGTACCTTACGTGATGTAACTATTTCCAAGTTAGCCCTAGTTTATCTGCACTGCAATCTCTACTGAACCACAGAAATAATGTTAGGGTAATCTGAAAAGTTAGGTGCAGGAGACTCCACTACTCAGCTTTCAACATTCAAAACAGAGGCAAGAAAACACTAATAGCATGATGCGCCTGAAAAATCAAAAAAATACTCTCCAGCTCATTCACAGCAAAGCAAGTCATCTTCAGACTAAGAGAAATGCAGACACCAACGTCTGAAGCAGCAGAAGCTATCAGCAGAACTGAAAGTACAATACAGTAATGCAGAACGGGGAGGGGAGAACCTTCCTGAGCACAGCTCCTCTGCCAAAGCACAGCAAACTGTATGACTTCTGAGCCCATCAGTGACGGTAGTAGCACCTCTGTGATAATATATTTAAGAAGCGGAAAAAGTTGCTGTGCACACAGCACTTGCAGCCAGAAAGAGGAGTAAGAATACCTGAGACAAACAACTCCACAAACACCAAGGTCAGTGAGAAAGGAGGGGGAGGCGTTCCAGGTTCTGGAGCAGGGATTCCTGTGCAGCCCATGGTGAAGACCATAGTGAGGCAGGCTGTGCCCCTGCAGCCCATGGAGGTTAACGGTGGAGCAGAGGTCCACCTGCAACCTGTGGAAGACCCCACACCAGAGCAGGCAGATGCCTGAAGGAGGCTGTGACCCTGTGGAGAACCCATGCTGGCACAGGCTCCTGGCAGGACCTGTGGACCCATGGGGAGAAAAGTCCATGCTGGAGTAGGTTTGCTGACAGGACTTGTGACCTCACAGGGGACCCACACTGTAGAAGTATTTTCCTGAAGGACTGCATTCCATGGAAGAGACTCACATTGGAGCAGTTCATAAAGAGCTGTAGCTCATGGGAAGGACTCATGTCGGAGAAGTTCATGAAGGACTGTCTCCCATGGGAGGGACCCCACGCTAGAGCAGGGGAAGTGTGTGAGGAATCCTCCCTCTGAGGATGAAGGAGCAGCAAAAACAACGTGTAATGAACTGACCACAACCCCCCCAATAACCCATCTCCCCTGTGCCGCTAGAGGGGAAGAAGATAGAGAAACTGGGAGCAAAGTTGAGCCGAGAAGAAGGGAGGGGTGGGACGAAGGTGTTTTTAAGATTTGGTTTTATTTCTCATTAACCGACTCTGATTTGATCGGTAATAAGTTAAATTAATTTTTCCCCAATTAAAATCTCTTTCGCCTGTGACAGTAACTGGTGAATGATCCCTCCCTGTCCCTATCTTGACTCACAAGCCTTTCATCATATTTTCTTTCCTCTGTCCAGCTGAGGAGGGGGAGTGACAGAGCAGCTTTAGTGGGCTTGTGGTATCAAGCCAGGGTCAATCCACCACAGTACTATACTTGCCTGATGGCACAGCTCCTCCCACTGCCTGTGCAGAAGCTCTATGCGCTCACTGAGGATTGAGATATCATCGGCACTGATATATGTAGACAGGGTCTCCTTCAGCAGAGAGAGGTGTGCAAGGTCTTCTGTCCATCCTTCCACAGCATTCTCTAACTCCTTAAAAGAAGTGCACAAGGAAAAAGGACCAGTTTGCTAACAAATAGAAATTTGAATGTGTTGATGAAGCACGAAGACAGGCATCGTTACCCCACCAAATAAAAGTCACATCTGAGCAGACCCACCATTTCAAGTGGACTGTTTCAGACTCCTCTAAAACAAAAAGAAAACACCAATCCTATATGCACCAATATTTTCAGAGTTATGAGAGAGGTAATTCCCCAATAGAGAATGATATGTCAGCCTTGTAACAAGTAGTCACAAACTAATATACTACTCAAATCTCTCTGAAGTTCAAAGATATTTGAGAATTCCAAGTATTAGTTTAGACTTCTCTGTATTGAAAATATTTTTGAGTTGTAATCCATTTCTAAACTGCAAAGAATATAGCATAAAAGTGTTATCTAAGACCCCCCACAGTAATCTCACCTCCAATATAAAGCACTAAACCAATGATTTAAATACCATGAGTTTCAATTTGAAGCTAGAATTTTTATAATAAAAACATACCAGTATTTAGCACTTCTACAGTACTTTTCAGACCCTGTTCTGTCTCACTTTGATCAGATCTATATTTACCCTGCAGGATTTGCATTATTCTGAGATCACTCAGGTACTATGCTATCCAAATGTTACATGGATAGTTTCTTGTCACAGGATGGCTGACTGCTTTGCACAGTCAGTCACGTGAAGCCTATTACCAATGGAAGAGGTTACTGCACAAAGGCATGCAGAGATGAGACAACAGTCAACAGAGAACAAGTGCATTACCTTGCAACGAATCTGCTCTGCATGCAACTCGTCATGGTGTTCTGGCAAAGGTTGAGAAAGATTTTTTTTGAATGATCTTAGCTTCTCCAGAGAGTCTCCTATGCCCTTTTCAGATTTTTCCCAGTCCTGAAGGCAGAATGTTTATCAGACTTCAATTCAGATCTGGATTATACTTATGTCAGTTGATTTGCCTAACTAACCACTGAACTTTTTCATAATAACGTATCCTGAAATTACCCTCTAAATAATACAGTCTCAGAACTTGAGTCATGTGTACAACTGTGTTCATTTTTTTGTAAGTCTCTGCTAGTAGAAAAACAGTCTCCTATTACTACAGTCAAAGTTTCCTATTACTACAATGTTGTCTAGATCCGACTCCATCCTTTCAGAAAAGCTTCTCCCTCCCAAAACGATTTTCCACTTCCTTTCTTGAACACCTGTGTTTAAGAAGTCACTGTTCTTTGACAAAATTTCCATTCAGGTACATCAATCTCCAGGAAAAAAAAAAAAAGTGGTTGGGAATATTGCAAATTCAGGTCACATTGAGGTACCTACAGTATCTCCTGTAAATTACGATTCTAGCAGCTACACTCAGCTTTAATGTTTGTATACTTTCCAGAATTTTAAATGTGTCCAGTTTAATCAAACCATACCAATCGTCATATGACAGTATGGATTTACCTGCATCACCTGCTTGTTAAAAGCTATTAAGAAGATACTCACAGGCAGAAAGATCTCTAATAAGACAGTCAACCCATAAAGAATGCCAGTTGTGTAATATCAGAAAATATGGAACTTGTTTTTCTTAGTCTTCTGTTTCAAGATAATCTCCTACCACTGCCTCTGTATTTCTCTCCTTCCATTTGTTTCCAATCTATGCCAATATTTTAGGATCATCTTAAGGATAGAGAATTACAAATCATAGGTCTTGCAAAAAAATCCCTCTCTTTAGTGTCTTCTTCCTTCTCTCCTTAGTAAGTAATATGACCTTACATGACAATAGTCTGTGATGTTCTTAATGCAACACATATTCTTCTCGAATATACACTGTGCTTCCAATTTGGTCAGAAGACCACTAAAAAGTCACCTATTTAAGACCAAGATAGCATAATGTGATGAAGGCTTGAAATGTATGAGATGATTTATACAATTTTTCCTACTTCCTCACCTTCAAGCATCAAATTCCATATTTTCATTGAGTCAAAATGCCACAGAACCTTTAGTTACCCTAGATAATAGCCTTCATGACTAAAACTTCCTGAGATAATTCTCCCACTAGAAGTTGAGGTAGGAGGAATAAGGCTTGAAATAGCAAAAAAAATTACTTATCTGAACTTTTCCAAAATAATATTTCACTTTCTTGCACTGCATTGCTTCTTGCTATTTACAAACCAAACTGAAGTGTCTATAATTTTGTAATTCTATTAGATCTCTGAAACTATTCTAAAAGCACTTGCTCTATTATTAATATACACAAGTCCAATTTTCATTATCCTCCCTAGAATGAGTAAAAGGGGAAAACAGACCAAATTTAAGTTCCAGTCTGCCATCTTCAGTACTTGAAGTGCAGTTAGAAGTGCGGTTAGCAGTGTCCGGAATGGCTGCTGGTTAGTTAAACCATGACAATATCAAAATAAAGTTCCATGCTTCCTCCTCCAAGGTCACAGAAGTTTAGATAAACTAGCAAATACTCAAGACACTGGAAGAAAACACAGACTACTACATGGCTAGCTAGATCTTTACAGTGGCATGTAGAGGGAATAAGGCAGATGTAATTTTCAATACAGTATGTATAAAAACTAACCAGCTTTGTGCAAAATAAAATACTACTTTTTTGCTCTATGTTGAAAATAGGGCTGGTAGGAATACGGTTTTTTGGTAGTGTTCTGGAAATATCAGTTAAAAGATATCAACTAACATACAAGCCTACTGTGAAGTATCACCTCTCCTAATTTCAGAGGTGGTGAAATGAAATCACGAGCTCACGTAGTATATATGCAATGTCTATATTTGTGCTTATCCCTTGAGAACACTTTTCTTCAACAGGGTTAACAGTGAGAAACCATGAACATGCTGAAGAAGTACAGAAGAAATCACACACTTACTTTCAGTAGTAAAGCAAGCTGTTTCTTTTGTTGCTCCAGTTGCGTACTAGCTATCTTCCAGCGCTCCTGAATTTCAGTAAGCTCTGTTTGCAGAGTTGCCTCAGCTCCACTGTCAGCAGAGAGCAGCAGTTGCTTCCCAGCCTCCACAGTAAGGATATAACTGCCTTGCTGCCTTAGGAGAACTTTCTCTTTAAGCTGAAAATATTAACGGCTTTCTGTCAGCTTTGTCTTTTTAATCATAATTAGCAATTTAGTATAATTCACTCTCAAGCCCATACTTTATCAATTCACTTTTAATTGATTGCATACTTTGGCTTAAGCATGAGCTACTGCTCAAATGCTTTACCCTAACCTTTTCACAATCATTTACTGAAGCAGACCTTTAGAAAATTTCTCCAAGTAGATAAAGACATGGAAGACTTCTCTCTTCCCATTAATATCAGTATCTCAATTGCTCTTAAAGACAAATAGTTCCTCCAAGAGCCTACTATGCTTATAAGCTTTAGCATGTGTACCTTCCAGCCATAAAGCTTGAAGACACCAAGCTGCTAAATACATATTGTCAACCTCATGTGAAGATGGATGTTGAAGGTATTCTTTTTTGTTAGCTGGAATACATTCCTCAAACAGGACATCACTGTTTTTTTTTAAAGACAGTTTCAATGTGACGTTAGCTACAAAGCAAAACCAGAAGCAAACAAGGCTGAAGGGAGAGGGCCCGGTAAGTTTTCCATTGCATGTTTATGAACTCCAACTTCGTTTCCATCACACTGCTGCTTCTGAGGCTATGTCAGTTCCAAAGAAGAACTAACATCCATTATTGCTTTCTGTAAAGCAGATAGTCTGAATCTAATAATGCTTTTAAGAATGTTTGAAATGATGTCAAAAAGGTGGGGATTTTTTTCCTCTTTCTTCAAATACACTGGACATACCTGCACTTCATCCAGTAGTGCTCTGGCTTGCTGCAATGGGATAGGAACGTTGCCCAGCCCACTCACGGGCTGACAGGATATTTCCACCAGCCACTTGCGCAGCTTCTCTGCCATCTCCCTATAGCGTTGCCACTGGCGAATCTGACTGTCAATGATCCCCCTCCTCTGCTGTGCCCGGTGAATTACTCCTTGCCATTGATTACTTAGAAGAGTTAGCTTCAGATTAAATTCATCCCTATTATAAATAGATAAATAAAAATACATAGTAACCTTCACGCTTTGATCTATTTGTTTAATGAAATAAACAGAAGAGAAAGGGAAGATGTTTTCTGGCTGCCAATTATGAAACACTAAGAGAAAAGTACTGAGGTCTCATGATAGATCACAGAGGATAAGAACTTCACACTTCATGTACTAGAAGAATCAATGGGCTCCAATAATTGAGATCTTAAAAAACCCAGACTTTTAACAAACAAAACTCTTCTACATTCTCCCCAGAAATATACAATGAAAACCTACAGGTTTTGCCAGTTTGGATTAGCCAAATCCATAGTAAATCATGGAGATTTCACAATTTACTCCCAGATTTACTACTGAGTTCAAAGCAGACGTAAGATATACACAGCATTAACAAAATTCTCACATCCCAGTAAGCAGTTTGTATTATACTAGAACCATGATACCCTTAGCAAAGTCAAAGCATATGCACAAGTGTGAAGCCACTGGGATTTCAATGAGTTTCAATCATTTGATCACAAGTATTTAAAACAAAATCTCAGATACCAATGAATTCCTGTTCCACTCCATTTAGGCTGCAGGTGTTAAATGGCATTAGAGGATTCTCTTGGTAGGAGCAAATCCCCAGCTGTCATAAATCAAGCGTAACTCACTAAATCTGTCACTGCAGGCTCCTTTGGTGCAAGCGATATTTTGAAAGTACATCAAAATATACATACATGTAACCTGCTTGGTAATCGAAGACAAATCTTTGTCAGAGAAGCAGCCTCCAAGCTGTTGCATTCTCAAATCCAGTCACATACCCCCTAGCATCCTAACACTGTCTTATTTAAGAACTGGCTAATTAATAGTTTAACTGCGGCGATAGTAACTTCTACCTCAGAAGAGCATGATCTGAACACTGACATCTGCTATCTTCTCTGTTTGGAGGTTCCCCACTAGTTTAAGTATCATTTCACGTAACCAGCAGCAGCAAGAACACAGGAATGTCTACCTGTCATCCACCTGTCCTTGTTCTAGGAGGTGCTGCCCATCAGAGATTATTGAATGCAAAATCTGCTGGCGGCTGAACATCTCTGCCTGGAATAGCTGTTGCATAGGAGACAAGGAGGTTAAAACAAGATCTTACATTTTAATTCTGTCTGTATGCACTAGTAAAAATGAATTTTCATATATTTAATCTCATTTCAAAGTAAGTCAATGGGAGTTTTGTCATGAACTTAAATAGAAACACATTAAAAATCTCATTGCTGGAGTTACTTGCTGCTAGTAACTATTATTAGTTCCTTGAGATTTAACAAAAAACTATTAAAAAGCTAAATAATATCACAGGAGCTAGGTTTTATGTCTCTGAGTACAATTGTGCTATTGGCACTATTATTTACAACAAAATCCAGCAGGGTATTTATTGCATGGACAGAAAGGGCACTTTTCATTTTCTGACATATTCAAGAATACTATAGTCCCTTGCTTTGTTAAATTGAATTTATGCACAGCTTGTGTGTGATAACGATATACAATCAAATTTTACACTGCCAATAGAACTTTAAAAGAAATGGTCAGCCATGTGTAGGAGCTAGAAATTAATTTTCCACTTCCAATTTTTCCAATATATTTTCAACTTACCCCATCAGTCACAATAAACTTTCAATGTTTTTAAAACTCCCTTATTACATATTACTTAAGACAAAAAATTATGTATGTACTACTTAAGCAAAGATGACTTAAATATATGCTACTTAAATTCATTTTTAAAAATCTCTTTTCTTTTAGTAATGGACCATGTCTCTAGATAGGTTGTTCAGGAGCAGTCTTATGTTGATGAAGGTACATCCAAGCATCAGCTCAGGAATGGACCCTCTCCCTGTTCAAAAGGTTTTCAGAGAGATTAAAAGACAAAGTATACAGTACACTGGCTTGAGTTTTTCTTTTTTTTCTTTTTTTTTCTTTTTTTAGTGATGGCATTTGCAGTTGATAGAAGTTCACAGACAGCTGCTATTCTTCAAATCCAAATGACACCTCTGTTATATGGCTTCCCACCAGCTCAAATTGTGATGTACCAATCCCTGCATCTAAAACTGTCCACAAAATACCCACTGGCACCTCCACAATCGCTGAGCAAATTTTGAAAATGTTACCCAGGTCATAATTTTCCCATAGAAAGAAACAGTGTTGTCTAATTTCCTTGTAGAAGTATTTGATAGTGTTCTTTGAATACCTTGGCTCTTATGAATGACTGAGGCTGAACCAGATGGAAACTAATTGCCCTATTATCTCATGAACAAAACTACAGTACTGCGGGGTTGAGAATTTCAGAAAGCTGAGCAAGAAGGCAGAAATTTGACTTCCAGTCATATCTATTTCTGTAAAGTCAGGGTCATGGCTGAAGCACAGGAGGCAGCAGCATCTATCAGCATTGTTGACAGATTGAGGCTAAATAGAACATAACTCGTTAAAAAAAACCAAACACACACCAAAACCCAACAAAACCAAACGCCTCAAAAGTGACAATTTTAGTATTTTTTAAAGAGGACACGTGAAACAAAAAGCTTATGAAGCATGAGGGACTCTACTTGAAGAGGAGGTATGCAAGCTCTACCCAAAAGCTGAGACATTTCTGTCAACGTGCACTTGCTCTCTGCACATACACTGTCTCTATACATGAGAGGGATACTCTGTTATGTGGGATCACTTGCCACCCCAGTTTCTTCTCATATGTAGACCACCATGAATCACAGAAATAGGAATTCCAAGGAGGAGGAAAGGAGGGCAAGTGTTGCAATGCACAATACCAGTGCATTGGAAAAAAATTCAGTAATTAATTTGGCAAGGAACTTGCCTTTTCCCTGCCAGCACTTTCTCAAATGCTTGTCTCGGTGCATTCCCACTGCGCTAGAGTCCCAGGCAATGTACCAGGCTTGCAAATGGCAATCTGGAGAATCATGCAAGAATGACTACAAGATCATTCTGACAGACTTATCTGATGCAGATGTCAGTACACGATAACTGAAAAAGGCATCACCTCCATGTTGCTGGTTTGTAAATTACAATGGGAAGTTATTTCTAAATAGAGCCACTGAGGTAGCTGGGGTCCTCTTTGAATAAACACCAGCAAACTTATGAGTCATCACTGGAAAGCTGATAACAGAGCTGGAGGCATTTCAATATCCATTCTGGGAATGCATGTGGAAACAGAGTATTTTCTCATTATCTTCAAAAATACAAAGCAAAACAATCTGGAAATTCATCTCAAGAAGTTTAGATTTGATTCTTTCAGCTGAGAGGGGGGGGAAGAGAATTCTTCATGAGTATCAGGAGGCAGTGCAAAGAATGTTGAGTACTGAACACATCCAGATTATATAAAAAGCCAAAAAGCTTTAGCTAAAAAAATAAGATGCCATTTACAACATTTTCTTAGGTTGAATTGCAGTATTTAGAAAACGAGATATTAGTTCTCTAAATTCTGAAAGATGACATAGTTTTAATAAAAAAAAAAAAATCTTTGAGTGCCTGAGTAACACTCATCTGAGCTAATTGCTCAGGTCAAGGTTTCAGGAAAGAATTAAGCTGAGATCTCAAGACAATTGAATGCGAGAAGATTGCCGTTAACCTCTTTCAAAAAAATTATAGCTATGACTGGACACAATAACAGTAGGAAATTATCCACTTAGACAGTAACGATTTCTGGACATTCAAATCTCGAAGAGCTGAGATGTCTCAACTTAGAAAGACACACTGTCTAGTTAATGCTGGCAGCACCGAGAGGAAATTAAATGGATGACATTTTTGAAAGTAAAGGCAGTTAAATGCTAAAGCAACTATATGCTAAAGCAAGCAAAACCAGTTGTGAATTACTTTCTTCTATCAGACATTCTCTCAAACGGTATGCTGTGAGACATAAGGTAAGAGTAGGGGAAGGACATGACTTTCCTTGTGATCTGGACTGAATCTATGGGTAGGTCAGCTGAAAAAGTTGTGGGAACTGGAAAAACTGTGGCCACATGGGATCTTTGGAATGAAAATTGACTTGTCTTACTTGATCTTTACCAGGATTCTTGGCAGTAACAATATGGGTGGAGAAAAAACATGCACCACTTGACTTCACTGCAGAATCATAAAGGCATCCTCCTCTAGTAAAAACTCTGAATCAGTTTTTCCCTGCAGCAAAAGCTGGGCTAGTTCTAGATTTGTTATAAACAGACAAATGACTCCAGCACATAGCGAAGATCAAATCAGTTTGTTCTCCAAGGAAATGTTACCAAATAGAGACCCCATGATGAGTTATATAACTCAGTATTTGACAGAAAAGTCTTCCTTTAACATGCTCTTGAGATGCTGTATATGTTGGCAATTTAATAACAAATAAACAAAATCAGAATAAACTGAAAGAACAGAGATTTTCTCCAGTTAAGACTGAGGACAAAGGGTCAAATTGCATAAGGATAGTTAGGTTCTATGGGAAGACCAAAAAAACCTTTGACTTCCTTGGTACAAGCCAATCTGAAATAGATTAAGTGTAGCAGACAAGCACTCAGAGGCATACTGATACATTATACACAAATGCAGACAGATAATCAAGTCCTCCTTCAAAGTGGGTATTATTGACATATTTGCATGCTTCTGTTTTTAAGTTAAGATATTCTCAGAAGGTGCAAAAAAATGTAATTCAATTCAAGGCGTATAATTATCTTACTCCACAAAAGAACATGCATTCCATTTACGTATAAATAGTATGTGTTGCATTAATACACACGATGACTTGCCTCGTGTGCCCTCTGTTGCTCTAACAGGCTCTGGTAGTTTCCCGAAATCTCTGCTGCCAGCTTCTGCTCAGTCTGAACCAATAAATCCATCCAAGTCTCACATTTCTCCAAGAAGGTTTGCTGCTGCAGCAAGAAAGACTGCAGCTTACTGAAAGAAAGAAAGAAAGATAGATAGATGGCTTCAGGTAAGGTCTCTTCCTCTCACACACAGTGTTAAGAGTGTCTTGCAATAACTTTTCCAGCAGAAATTTAAATCAGATGGTATTGCTTTTCCCACTCAGCCACCTCTTTCAATTTCTTTAGTCAACACTGAAAAGTAGCAGTCTTCCTCATTTCAAATTCCATTAATTTGTGGCAACACCAACATCTCAGCTCACTGGCTTCGCTCTTTACTTATAAGTACACCAAAGGAAAGGAGCTTTGGTTAATGAAATATCTGTAATGTTTTCTATACTCTGCAAAAGGTATACTTTCTAGCTGTTGTAATCTAAGCAAACTATACAATAACCTTTAACTACCCCCACCTGAATCTCTCTGTAGTCTGAGATGAGATCAGAGACCAGTGTCTGTTCAGGTTCTGCATCCTTTTGATTTCTTTATCATTCAGAGGAAGCCGGTAACCCAGCTCATTAAGACGGTCCAAATCCGGGGCCATGCTGCTGAACTTCAACATCTGACTCTGCAACAAGCAATAAAAGTGATAACTAGGAAGTTCAGTAATTACACTATTGTAGACTGCAAAATTATGAACTAGCCCTCACATAAATTCGTAATGGCCTTGGTTGCCACCAAGTGGCAAACAATCCCTACGCCAGGGAAAGATCGCATTTCCAGTTTTCAGCCTCTGTCCCAGTCCAGGAGACTTAAGTTTGTGTTTAAATATGTACAGAGAAGTAAATTCAAATTGCACTAAAGCGTTTTGCTGAATTGGGGGTTTAACTCTCAGAGCTGCAAAAGTAGGCTAGTGTTTGAAGTCGTATGTTTATATTGTCCAAAAAGTGTGCCTTTTTCCTTGTTTCTTAGCTTGAATGCTAGGCTCGCAAATTCGCATTGAACTTATTCAACTTTTTAGTTTTAGGTTTTTGTTTTGCCGTACAGAAATATCCAAATCACTAGGTTACGAAAATGTCCTACTTTTTAGCATGCCCAAAGTGGAATTATGTGCATAGTTAATCCTGACAAAACAATAGTGGAAGATTAAAATCCCAAAACCAGCTTAGATTGCAAAGTTCATCAACTTCCTGTCAGGCCTCTAATAGAAGAGGAGATGAAAGAAAAGCCCCACAAAAAGAAAGAGTAAAAGAGCTCAAGCAGACATCACACTGTACACAGTATGAATGTTTCTTTAGTATGTCAAGATACTCAAAATAATAGATGACTTCATCCCTCAACTAAATACCACTGAGACAGGAATTGCCTAAATTAAAAAAAAAAAAGTCAAGACAAAACAAGACAAAGGAAATCTCCAAAAATTGCTAAAATTTCCATTTCCATTTTAATTTGATGTTATTTTTTTTTTCTAAACAGTTTGCCTTTTCTTTTCTTCTTTACTCAGGGGCAAAGTAACATGGACAATCACTCCTTGACTGCCATCAAACTTCTAAGTTCTCAGTCTTACACTTTGCATGAGTGATAGTCCTTTAATACTTACAGAATGCATGTATGATATTTGCGCATACCCTGTACTACAAATAACCAGGCTAACATTAAAAAATAAAACGAAATCAACACTTTCTATGTTTATTAGTCACCTTGAGTTCCTCCATCCTACTCCGTATTGCTGAGAGATCAGATGAGTGACTGGGATCCTGTCCTTTCAATATTTCTTCCGCTTCTGTTATCCAGGCCTCAAGGACTTGCAGGTTCTTGGCAAAGTTTTGATAGTCCAGCACTCCAGCCTTGAATAGAAAAGGACCCACAGTTTAAGAACTTTGGCCACATAGTGTCCATATTAACATTACACTCCTGGTTATTCTCATTACAGATTTGCAAACAGCTGCATAGGCTAGGAGCAATTGTAACTGCTGCTTTGCTCACGAGCTGTGGAATTAATGGGGGTTTTAGGTTAGAACACAAGAATTTTGATCATAGCAAAAAGGCAACACTTAACAAAGTGCAAAAATATTCCCTTGCCTTGAAATAGACAACCTTTTTTAACTTCCTTTTATGAAGATAACTCCTCTGCTTAATTTATTGTCAGCAGAAAGAACCACTCGTTGCTATTACTGCAATTTGAAATAAAAAATTTCTCTTTTGTTTTGTCTCCTCACAGCACAGTGATGTTATAAGCACATTCTAGACAATGCTGGATTTCTTGGGTAAATCCTCTTGTCATCCAAACAGATGCCACTACCTTTGTTGCTTTCTCACCTATACACTTTCCCATGGAACACATTCTGCCTCTTTTTTATGCTCTTTAGTCCCTGGTGACACAAGCAAATAGCAACAGCTACTGTATAGGCTTTGACACAAATGGTTGGTGTCAGTCTGGTCACTGACAGGAACTGTAAAAATAAATTCAACACAATTATTCAGAAGCTCTCATTTGTTTTACTGCCAAAGAACTACCTGGCAAGAGAGGTTGTCTTCAAGGAGCAGTAGCTGTGGATCCAGCCGTTAGCACTATTGCTGTCCACAGAAAGCATTGTGCCCTTTGCATTCCGGATGGACACTTTCTCCCATGAGATTCGCTATCCTTTTCCCAGAATTTAGGCATTCTTACAAGGTCTCTATGTTGGACTTGAGCATATTTTCTAATCTCAGCTTTGGCTTCCAGGGAAGCCTAGGAAATGCTGATGAACAGGTAACACCACCCTCTTTCCCCAGGCAATTTTAGCTAATCTATGTATTTTTAAGTACCACAGGATGATCAGATTTGAAGACTGAAAACACTCTCTGCATACCTGAAGTACAGCCTGCTGCTTGCGGAGGGCCTGCTCTAGAGTCGACAGATTCTGGTTCAGAGAAAGCTGATCAGACTGTATAGCTGCTGCTGCTGAAGCCTCCACCTGGCTTTTTAGCTCCTCTCCCAGTTCTCGAAGAACAACAAGTGACTCCTGTGCTGCCTTCAAATCCGTGAGTATATCCTGTGGCAACACATTGAATAAAGACATGAATAGTTAACCTGACACTGCTGATGTCATCCTCCCCTGATTTAAAGACGAAATGAAATGAACTCACTCCACCACTGTATGAAAAGCTTGTATTTTACTACTGCATTTAAAAGTGTCTACTCACACTGTATGCAAAGTAAAAAGATGTGCGGAATAAAAAAATATATTGAAGTACCTGTGCGCAGAGCAACAGAAAGAAGTGACTGCTTAGCTATCTTTGAGCAAGCCCAAGTTATTCATGAAGCAATAATTGTTGAAAAAACCACTTAGAATCTACTGCCATGCTGGTCCTAAGCAGCGGCAGCCCTCACTGTGGATTGATTCAGGTCTGACTAGACCTCCCTTTTTTTCCTACTATGAATTACCAGAGGAGATGAAAAAATAACTTTTGTAAATGGCCTAAAATAATGGCTAAAGCATGGGACATCAGAACGTGAAAAAATTATTTGAACTTAACAATTGAATTGTCAGTCCAGATGACGATGGCAGCAAATGCTGAAAAAGTTCATTAATGTGTTTGTTTTTGTCCTTGCAATTGTTTTCCTTACACTATGACAACACCTTCATTTTTTTGTCAATGACACTTAACATTAACTTAAACTCAAAAGCATCAAAAGTAACCACAGATAAGAGATAAACTATCCTGCTGCCTTGAGATACAGTCTTGAAAAAAAGAAGAATCTCAAAGTTTCAGAATGAATGATGTCCTTCCATAAGGAAGGATAAAGACATCCCCAGAACATACGCAGTCTCTTTCATTCAGAAAAAATGAACAGCCTTGACTGGTGGAAATATAGTCAAAGGATCTTGTGGTTTTTTCTATTATAAGAAACTCTATGGATTTGGTAGAGCTATTTTCCCAAGCAAGAATCCCTTCAATAAGCAATGACTCAAGACGGAATGAAACGATATAATTTATCCATCTCCTCCAGAGACATGACTTCAGATACAAGCTTCTGAAACAACACCAAAATAAGTCATGGAAGGATCACATGAAAAGTCTGAGAAACTCATGAGGTTCGGGTAGCAGACATAAAGCTGTTTCTACTGTGCCTGACAGCTGCCCTAGTAAAAAGAAATGTGTTTGTTCGGAAGTTTCCAGCACGTTAAACATATAGATTAGTAAAGGAGAGCCTGTTGCAATTTTTAGCCCACAGTGCTGTGAAAAAGTGCATAGTTTAACTGAACATACATTGCAGTCCTGAATCCAAGTAGCAACTTCATCATCAGCAATGTCTTTGCTGGTGACGGTCTTCAGGAGTTCATTGGTCTGGTCTTCGCGCTGATGGACCATGGAAGAGCACTGCTGGTAACAGTCCTTGTACCTCTGCCACAGCTGAAGGAGGCCCTTACTGGCACGCAGCCGCTCTGCGATCTCCTGCAGAAGGTTGTTCCACCTGAATAAGAGATTAGATGAATGATCGAGGCCTGGAGGTCCACAAGAACTATCTCTGCCCCTCTTTCTCTTTGCTGTTTCCCATAGCCTTTTGGCTTTTAAGACATTTGGTAGCAATCAAGATATAGACATTTGGGGGAATAAAAAAAAAAAAAAGGAATCAAAAAAAATATGTTGACAGGCTGTTCTGACCTGTCACAGCAGGTCTGATCTGTGCTGCATCTGGGATGCTGTATATTAATGCTTCAGGTCAGAGTTGGAGGGCATTTTTTGAAGTGAACCTCCTGCTATTTCCACTTAGCATGCTTTGGTTCACTGCATAGAGCATCCACGACCAACCATGAACTGCCAGTACCAAATTCCTGCAAGGGCCTGAGGTCCAAAGCAGATGTAAATATGAAACTATTTCTTCTGCTGCAATTTCCTCCCAAACCCTGACAGAATATTCAAAGTCATAAAGCTCTGTGTAAGTCCTTTCTAAAATACTCCCAGACCTATTAAAACTCTTCATGTTTTTTTATCCAACTAAATATCTAAATTTCATTTAAATTCTTGGCTTAAATGGCAACCTGAAACATGTACTTTCTCAAACGCACTAGTCTTTATCAAAATGCTTCATTATTTCCTCACTAAAGGAAATCACAATATTTTTCAATTATTATTATGTGATAAAAATGGTGACATGAAAATTCTGTCACTCATCATAGAAACTGTTAAATCCTAGAATATCCTTTTTGAAATGGAGAGGATCATCCCTCCCTCCACTTCTAGATTCTAGGACAGGATGTACCACAGATTAAAATAAATTTGGCATGATTGTGTTTTCAAAAAACCCCTGATTTTCAAACAAATTAGTTTTTGCTTTTGGATCCTGCCTTTCTGTAGCTTCTCTGGGTAAACCCTTACATGGTTTCTGGCCTAGATTCAAAGGTGAAGGCTTAGACCTTCTTGCCAATCATGGCCTTCCTACAACTAGAAATAACAATCTGAACCTGGTGTGTGCTTAGCAAACAAAATTTTCAGGCAGGATTCTAGAATTTTAAGTGCAGTATTATTTTCCAGCACAGTATTTATGAATCCTGGTGGTTGGCAGCCATGCATAGAGCAAAGCTACTGACAGTAATGTCTGAGTGCTTTGCTGTAGAAAATAATGTTTCATCTATTAGTAGTAGTAAAAAAGACAGTTCTGCTCCAGTCCTTGGTGAAAGGAATAAACCTGTCCGTTCCCCTAAAGCCTCCAAAAAAAAAAAATAGCAAAATAAAAAACAAAAAAGAAGAAAAACTGAGTCAATGAATAAATGCAAATTTACCACTGAAAGTAAAGTTCAACACACAGACATTTTCTCTACCTCACATTCACTTCTTTCAAAGTGTTGGTAAGTGTTTCAGTCACTGGTGAGTGACATTCTTTCAACAACTGATTGGTCACAGAACCAAATTTCTGTAAGCTATTTTCTTGCTTTTCCAATTCATCTTGAAGACTCTAAAACAGACAGAAGAACAACAACAAAATACATTACAATTGCACGATGTAGAAACATTTCAAAATAGTATGTATCAATTATATCATAGAAGTTATTAATGCGAAACTTGATTTCATGTGTGTTTCATCTAAATAGAAGGTTGTTTAATATAAAAACTTGCTAGATTCATTTGATTCAATATCAAGGTGCAGCAAAAAGTAAATTGTAACTTAATATTTTAGCAAAATGTGAAAAACTTTTTGTAAAAGAGATTTTAAACAAGCACTCTTGCACAGAAGGAGTAAGTACATGGAATTGCTTCAGAAATAAAAACTTAACTGATGGAAGAAAATAAACATTTAACATTTTCCTGTTTAGAACAAGATTAAAAAAGTAACAGCATTAGAAAAGCCTCATTCTGAAAATAAGGTTCTTGCTCTTTCATTTATCAGTCTGAAGCACTGCTCACAGGGAAAATGTTCCCCTTTTTTTTTTTAACCTTAAATATTTTTATGCATATTATTATCATTTGAACAGCCCAGCAAATCTCAACCTGATTAAACAGTAGAGTCAAAATCTTAATTAGCAAAAAAAGTAATTTTCTGTACCTCTCTCCTTTCTGACGTGAAAAATGAAATCCTAGAAGAGTTGCTATAAAGCGCATGAATGGATGCCATTTAAATCTTGGTTTGAAAAGTGCTGTTCACGGTTAGGGCATTTGGTTTCATATATGTTTGGACTTCAAATCACATTATTTTATTTCAATTAACATTAATTTATAATTTTATAACAGGAGTGTCATTGTATTTTATGCTTTTCTTACAGTGGAAAATCACTTGAACATGCGAGTATCTCAGCTTTTGGAACATTATCTTCTTTGATCTTCAATCTACTGCAACCACAGGGTTGGGGGGAAGTGGGTGGGGTTAAAACATGATCTCAACACTCCAGAAGCTCAGAAGCCTAATGATTCAGAGTGAGAGACTTTTCTTTTCTAGAGGTCACTAGCACGATTAAAAAACTTTTAAGGATTTGACAGTACGGCTCAAAATTTAAAAACCATCAAAAATCTAAAAAGAAAACATCTATCCTCATTTTATTTTTCTGCAAAATGAAAAATGCAATGGCTATTAGATAATGTGCTTTCTCAATGTCATGTGATTTTAATGTGCCAGTATGCCTGTACTTCCATTTCTTATGAACCAAAATGCATAGTAATCTTCATCCATGCTGTAAGGATAAAACTAATCCTTGAACCCATCCTTAGTATGTCAAGAGGCATAGTATTCTTTTCACCTGAAGGTTATCAACTTGGGCTTTCACTGCTTCCAAAGAACCAGTAAGAAGATAAAAACGGGACAAAGAATATCTGGCTTCTGTCAGGTAGCTATTCAGTTCTTCATAAGCCACTTTGTAAATGCTCCACTGATCAAGAACAGATTGCAACAATATCTTCAGTTGGCTAACCTAGGAGGAGGGAGGAAGAGGGAAAAAAAAAAAAAAGGATTCAAGATATTTAGTTTTTGTTTAAATGATTTCCTTCCTTTTGATCTCAGCTACTACTTGTTTTACATGCCTAATCTCAAACCTGTTGGAGAATAAAGATTTTGCACAGCCATCAGCTGGGCTTACACTGGATACAGCATAAAGTTCTGCTTGATTTTATAAAGCTAGGATGGCAGGGATGGAGAAGACATCAAGTCCATTATGCTTTGGTCCAAAGCAGAATCAAGAGAAATTGCTTAAGACTGTGAAACACATTTCCCTAAGGCAGGCAAATCAGCCTATGAAAGTCAGCAGAGAGGCTAGCACTAACACACTTCCTCCTGAGAAGGTGGACTCATGCTGATGAAGTTTTAGATTATGACAATTAATGCTGATCTCTTCCTTATTCCAGGAGATTTGCATGCTTGACAAGGTAGTTTCTTACAGATAATTTGGTACTTTTCCACTAAACATCAGGAAGCATCTAAAAAGCTTCAATTACAAGAATTAAAAGCATCCCTGAAATAGGAAATATTACACCCATTTTATGTGGAGTAGACACACAAACTTGGGGATGGATGAAAACCCAGACACAATTCAGAATCTCTTCCCTTAACATACAGAAGAAATCCACTAGCTGCAAACTGCTAATTCTCTATGTCCTCCATGCCATATTTCTGGAGCTATAATTGGCCCCTTGATGATTCTTTTACCATGTGATCCAAATTGGCCCAGGAGTGGTTAATTTCTTGCAGTGTATTCATAACAGCAGAAGAGACTTCTTCTGTCTTGTTCTGTATCAAAGAAAGACCAGTCTGTTCTACATTTTCTACTTCTTTTTCCTTTGTTCTTATTGATTCTTCTAATTCCTGAAAAGAAAAAGAAAATATCTTAGTAATTTTGTTTGTTTAATTGGCTAGATAATGCCTTGATATAGAAAAGATGTCCATAAGCTCCTTAGTTTAAAAAATAGGAAAGTCACACTTGCATACTTCGGCTTTTTATTCTCAAGAGAATCATAACTCATCAGCAATTTTATTTAATATTTATCTTCCCTTTAAAGTTGTTTGTCTTTAATTTAAATAGAAACATGTCCTCTACATTAAACTTCTGTGTAATCTTCTGTTCTCATGTAAGAGTCCAAAACTCATTAAAAATAGGACAGCAGTTTAAATACATGGGAAAATTGTTGCGTGTCTTAGTTTGTCCTAGATCACTGAGAGGGCTTTTTAATTAGTCCAAAGCTGGCTCAGACCTCTGAAAAACTTAATTTTACCACCCAAGGAAAAGGACAAAATGACTTCCTAGGGAAAGATGTCAATTTGCCATGCCTCCCCACAGGAAGCAGAGTCTTTATTCCTTTGCCAGGCCAGCACAAAATCCCTTGCCTGAAGACAGTGAGCCTTCCCCTTTTCTAGATGACAAATTCATTGGAGTCCAGCCAATGACAACAAGCAACAAACTGCAGGAATTTTCATTATGGCCTCCTCAAGGTTGCATGACATTGGGAAGCATTAATGAGCTCTATTGCATTTTGCTCTGCTCAATGTTCCCACACACTAACCCAAGAATATGGGAAGAAAATGAATGGTTGGCGTGAAAAGAAGTGAAGTGTTCAGGGCTGAGTACAGGACAAATTGTTAGCAGCTTGTTTTGCTGCTTCAGGCAAGTGCTGACTGTGTTGTTGACTTAAGATGACTCTAGATTGGGTATGGAAATGCTGATTCAAAGTTTGCTGGTTTTATCAGTAAGTGAAGTATGGTAACATTCCCTAGTCACAAAGCCTGTGATCTTCTTCATGCCTCAATAACTTGAGATTGAAGTTACAAAATGGAGAGAGGACAAGAAGACTGAGCGACTGAGAGTCATACAGCACGCTCCCATAAGCTCATTCCTAGCCAGGAAACTACCTATATAATTTCATGGCACAGTGCAGGGAGATCCAAGAAAGTCCTGCAATGCTCTGACTCATACAGAAACCGTGTAGCTTCAGGTAGTGCACTGAAACATTGAGTCTGAGCAGAGTGGGGAATTATGGCTTATAGCCTTCAGACCAGCACAAATTTGTGTTTACCTGTATGGAGATAAAGTAGTCAGTGTGATATGGAAAGCAGACTGTGAGGTGAGAGCAATCTTCTGATGCCCCTACATTAATTAGTACATCTTGTGATCTCAGGTTATATTTTATTTTTTTGCAAGCCTTTCCTTACTGAGCGAGATGGATCATTAGGGAAAGAAAACAACATAACAAAACTCCAGGCAAACTGCAAACCCATGTCTTTCAAAAAATTCCCTATGAATCCAAACAACAAGTGAATCATTGCTACAATAGACTTTACATTTTAGATAGTGGTGAGTAATTGAAACAAAATTCTGCCCATTCTTGCAAACACTTGCTATTAATAGAATTTATCCCTGCATGCATACAACACACTTTTGTCTATATACAGATATGAGGGCATTTTTGTTTTACTGTTTATTCTTAGTCTTTTCTTCTATACCATTTCACGTTTCTTCAAACTTCTAGCCATGACCTTGTTCTAGACTACAGCCTTGGAGTAATACATCTTTTCTTTTTACTAGATGACAACAAAGCAAACACTTCTAAGTTGTACGTAGTAAATTTGACTTCCCAAAAAGTGAATTTTAACACTAAAAAAAGCATTGAAGTTTGTACAAGGTTGGTCCAAAATTCAGAATGTAAAACAAGAAAAAAATTCAAACACCAAGAATAGCAAATATTTCTGGTTCTTTGTGAAAAAGGGTTTCTTATTCATCATTTTAAACTCATAACTGAATTAAAGACACATTAGTGTTTCTGATCTGTGATGGGAAAAAAACGTTGCCTTCACTTATTAATACGACACTATGCAGCAACTAACATTAGTTAATAAATAAACTGCAGCTTTTGTACTAGTTGAACTGGATACCTGGGAGTGTCTGATACAGTTATTTCTTAAACAATTTGTTTCTCTGCTGATCAAAGTCTTTTCATTCATAACTGACTCCCCAAGTGTAGTTGCTAACTTCCCTGATCAAAAGCAACCATAAAGGCGATAAATCAGCTTTAGCTTTGAACCCCAGCCAAGAATAGCCTGCCGATTAGGCCAGGCTACACCAAATTACCCTTGCTTCAGTCATATGGACTTATTGTGCTGAAACCATAAAGACACTTGAATTGAAACCAAGCACTGCAACCAGTTTGAAAACTTAGGTTAAGAACTTTGGAAAAAAAATTACTTCTAACATATCTGGCCTAACCAACTCTTTGCCTTTACAGAAACAAAGATAGGTTTAATATACTGATGAATATAGACTAAATTCTCTTACACATTTCATTTGAATAGATTCCTAGCTGTTCTGTTTGTGAAGACTTAAAGTCTAGATCATATTCATCCCATTCATTAAATGTATGCAGGAAAGTCAGTCACACCAAGATAAACGCAATTCCTTACTCCCGTTTACGTGGATGAGAACACTTAGATTTTGGGCATACAACTATCCTGACAGAGTTTAATTACACATTTGATCTGAAACTTATTATTTGGTGTCTGGTAGAGGAAAATAATTTTAAGGAAAAATTATTTCATGCCTGATACCATGTATAGGCCTTGTTTATAAATTCAGAAAAATCTGTTTTGTCTGTATACCTATAAGCTTGTACTCTAGCTTGACAGCTCCAGAAGCACACTTCTAACTATTTAAATATGTGCTATTCAGAGTAAGATGTTCAGAGTCAACTGTGATATCCTATTCACTGCTGTATGTCCTTGTATGAATTTCACATGAAAAACTGAAGTGGTGTTGAACTTATATGCATTATGCACAGCTCAGCTTTGCCTCATCCTGTCTTTGTCCATCGTAATCATAATTCTCTTTCAATCTTCTGAAAGCAAAAGGGAGTCCAGCACTATTTTCTTCTCTGGATAGTTGAATATTTGGAGAAAAAAAAAAAAAAAAAAAGAAAAGACTCCTAACACATTCTCCTAACACATTTTGAATAAAAGCATAAAACCTCCTTGGATTCTAGCATTTTTCTTTGAACAGTCAGGTAGAAAATATCAGGTGGAAAAAGAACGGAAAAAAAAGGAGGGGTGAAGAAAAGGTAGTGATAAAGCAGAAAAAAAAAAAAAGTTTCCAAATAGCCTAGCATGTTGTTCATGACATCAAGTTCCATAAGACTGGCTAAATAGTAATAAAAACATATTCCTTTGATGGCCTTCTAGTTCAGTTCGCCTGGCATGCTTGGAAATGTCTATGCTTCAATACAGAATGTAAGAAGAATAATAACTTTAGTTGCTTTTAAACATTTTGGGGACATTATTGTTCCTTCCTCCTTTATAATTGCCTGCACTTTCAAAATGAAATCTCTCCCTCACTGAAGTAAAGAGGAGTTCTGTCACTGAGTTCACTGAAATGAAGATTTAACACGGCTCTATCAAGTGTTGTTTCTAACTGTTGGAAAGAGAATATTGTTATTTACAAGACGACATTACCTGACAATCTTTCAAAGCATTCTCTACTGAAGCCTGGTCTCCAATTTTCTGTTGCTGTTTTAGCTTCTTCTCTTGGGTTTCAAACCAAGCTTTTAGGCACTGAACATTATTTTCATATTCTGTCCAGGATTCCTGCAGATTTTCCAACAGCTGTATCTGCAAAGAAATGAGAGTATATACTTCCTCATACAATTACCTTTATTATTGAGACAACTAAATAAATCAGTGAAGACCAATGCTGACCAGTGCCTTCTCGAAATTCAATACTTTCAGAATTTAAAAAACAGTATATGTGTTCAAATTTAACTATATCTGCTATTTGTAAGAGTTCATAATAAAAAATGTGCATTATCCATAAATAATTATATAGAGATAACATTAATATTTTATGACACACTGAAATAAGCTAATACTTTAGCAGAACATTTTTATAAAGCGGATTTCTTTTCAGAGATCAAGGGAAACTACAGAGTAGTCTGAGTTACACAGCAGCTTTTTTGCTCTGATCTTACTGATGAGGTCTCTTCTCATACCTCCCATGTCTTCATGCCATTTAACAAATTTTGGCATACGGAGATACTAGTTATGGTAGAGAAGGAAAGAACAGGGGTTACTTAAGTAAGCTGGACATATAAAAGCCCACAGAACCAGACAGGATGTATCTGAGGGTGTCAATGTCATTTCAAGGCTGCTGTCCATCACCTTTAAAAAGTCATGATGGTTGGAGGAAGTTACTGGTGACTGGAAAAAGGCTATACACCAAATCCTGCCAGAAGGCGTTTCCACAAACATAAAGAACAAGGAGGAAGAACAAGCATGGTCCTACCGAGGTCAAATTCTGCCTGACCTAACTAATTGCCTCTACTATAATGATATGACTGATCCTGTGGATCAGTGAAGAGTAGTAGATGCTGTTTACATTGTCTTTTGAAAGACTTTCACTATGGCACCCCAAAGGGTAGCAAAACTGAGGAGACATGGGCTGGATGGGAGGTCTACAAACAAATGAACTGACCAGAGTGGTAAACATTTCAATATCTATCTGGCAGTCATTTACAAGATCCATCTTCAGGGTCAGTAGAGGAACAGGCTCATCAATCCTCATGAAATCCAGCAAAGACAAATATAAAGCCCTGCACCTGGGACAAAATAACCTCATGTAACAATACAGGCTGGTAGCAGGCTGGATAGAAGGAAAGGACCTAGGAGATATGGTGGGCAATAACTTGAATACAATAAATCAGCAGTGTGTATTTGTGCCAATGAAGGCCAACTGCATTCTGGGTTAGATTATTGAGAGCATACCCAGCAGGCCAAGACAAGTGATTCTTTCCTTCTCCTTGACACTTGTGACCCATTTTGGGCCCTCCAGTGCAAAGGAGAGATAGAAAAACTGGTGAATGGCCACTAAGGTTGTAAGGGGGCTCTAGCACATGACATGCAAGGAGAGGCTGGCTTCATTTCACTTGGGAAACAGAATGCAAAGGAAGCATCTCGTTGTGATACCCACTCCTTATGGGGAGGTACAGGGAAGATGAAGGCAGACTATTCTTGGACATGTGTGTTAAAAAGAGAAGAGACAACAGTCACAGGTTGCAATAAGGAAAATTCTGATTTGGAACAAGGCAAAGACTTGTTCCCTACAAGAGTTGTAAAGCACAGGAAGAAGCTGTCCAGAGAGATTGTGGAATCTGTCCTTGGGAGATTTTCAAAACTCAGCTAAGCAAGTCCTTGTGCAATCTGACCTAACTATAAAGCTAGCTCTATCTGAGCAGGAGGTTGGACTAGATGACTTGCAGATGCTGCTAATTATTATAATCTTATAGTTCTACGTATTTTGAAAGTTCGCTACAGAACAGCTAGTTTTTTTTCTTTACCTTTTCTGTTACCAGGCCTTGCAGAATCTGCCAACGTCTGTTCATTGCTCCGAGCTGCTCTGCAAAATCAGTTTTGTCGCTACGTTTACTTTCAACATCCTGGCTGCTAATTTGTAGCACTGATTGGTTCACAAAGTCTACCGTCAATTGTTTGCAATTTAAATCTATCTTGAAACCCTAGTAGAAAAGAAGGGAACAAAAAACCCAAAACATAAGTACCGTAGTTTATCACCTTCCTGCAAAACAAAGGAAAAACGTTCACAAATTACAACCTTACCACAATTCAGCAAAGAGGTTTTTAGCAACTGAACAGCAATTAAAAACATTGTTACTTTTCCCTAAATATCGCGAAACAAAGTAGCAATACACTGCCTTTGAAAGAAAGAATCTGCCTTCCCCCACTCCTCACTCAAAAAAAATATTGAAATCTGTAAATGCATTGATATTGGTCTCAAGGATCAGACTGAAGAAAAACTGGGTGTATATTATTTTTTTCACTTTATTTAGTCTCAAAATTTTTTAATACAAAACCAGATACAATGGAAAATGTTCTTACATACAAAGAAGAATAATAGTCGAGAAATAAAGTGATTTTTCAGGAGACTAGTGAAATAAATCTGACATAGAGAAGAAAGTAATTGTGTGTAGATCTATTATAAGAGTGTCACTGATCTAGTTAAATAAGTGAAATTGTGTTATATCTATACTCCTCAATAGTTATCTCAAAGTATAGCATCTTTCATTTTTGCTTCAAATACTGACCAAATTTATCTTGATCTGTAAACCACTGGCAACCTTCCATTCAAGAACAGGCTATGCTTTGATGAGAAGGTGATATTATGCAGACAATTTATAAAAGAATTTACATAATTTGCAAAGTGCTTTGTGGTTTTGGGTGAAAGATCTAATAAGGTGTACGCATGTACATGTTGCTTTGGATTTACCTAGAAAATAAGCTAAGCATATTAAAAATCCTATTCCTACCATAACTAAACTGCAGAATAAAAGTAATTTTGACTTCTTTTCCACAGTATCAAATACTACCCAGTTTTAACTTGTGTACAATCTAACCACTCCACAATGTAACTCTCTTTTTCCTTAAATCACTTATACTTTCCATATGTATGTCTATTTAATGGAGATAATTCAAAAGGGAAGTTAGTAACACTTCCACTCAGTACCTTGTACTTCTGGACATAATCCTGAATGACTTTCTGTCCTACTACATTTTTTATATTCTCTTCATCTTGCTGAATGACATTTTCCATCAGGGAAATCCAGCTCATAACTTCAGTGATAGCATGGCGAGAAGGAATTTTGTCCATCTGGAGCTGAAGAGATAACAGACTTAAAACGCATGTTGTGAAGAAAATGGATAAGAACTCCTTGCTTTGCATTACCATAGTACATTTCCTTTACCTGCTCTTATTATCATGTTATTCTACATCCCTAACATATGAGGGCCTGAGCAACCTGATCTAGTTGGAGATATCCCTGTTCCTTGCAGGGGGGTTGGACTAGATGACCTTTGAAGGTCCCTTCCAGCCCTAACGATTCTATGATTCTATGATTCTATCACTGAAGTTTATAAAGAGAAAAAGAAGTCACAAAAAGAGGCTTTAATAGGATAAGTATTGTATAACTGCATGCATCCTAATAAGAAAATATTATACTAAAGACTTCTTATTTCCATTCTTCATTGTAAAAGAAACTGGGCAAAACAAAGATTCCATTTCTGACTTCCTAAAGGTTCTGCATTCTCATTCCATAATTCTGTATTTGGCTTGTGTAGAAGATCAACTTTAAGCTATACTTTTCCTGTCCTTGTAAATAGCTAATGAATAGATGCGTGGAAAATAATTTTATACTACTTTTCCTGTGTGGTGATTTCTAAATGGGCTGATTTTGAATAGTACCTGATTTTTTCTTAAAAGACTCGCTTCCAACATTTGATACAGTAATGTTTGCTTACACTTAGTTACTCAGAAACATGTTCTATGATATTTTTAGGTAGACAGCAATTAAATACTAAATCAACTTTTAGACAAGTATAATTATTTAACTTAAGTATTATAGCATTAAAAACCCCAAAACTACGCAACCTAAACCGTCCTCCTCCTACAAACATCTGCAGGAGCCTTACACAATGTTTCTAGACTTATTTTGTCTTGCACAGACTTGAACTCAGTCTACTCAATTTGTACGTAACCACCATCAAGATCTGACAGGGCACAGGAATATGAACTCTCTTTTTCCAAAAAGCACACCAACATATTTAAAAACTCCTCATCTGTTCTTTAGTTAGAATTTAACAAATATAACTGTGAAAGTCTGAAATTAACACCCACTGGTGTTAGACAGTATGGGTAGACAGGATTTGGACGTAAACGTAAGCTTTCCCATATTAAAACAGGAGTAATGTTTTTCCTGTCTTGTCTCACATGGATAAATTGAGGAAGGGAGCAACTGCCTCTCAAAGACAGTGCTAACTGTATGATCTGAATTTTCTGGAATATCAAAGGCCATCACTGGCCTTCCTTACCTGGTGTAATTTCTCTTGTACTGCTGGGATTTGTGTGAGCAGCTCTGTCCACTGACTGTCAATGTGGGACAAACCTGCACGCAATGCTGCTGTATCCACCTTCTTCAGCCTGAGGAGCTGGTTCCCAGTACTCAGGACAGAAGATTTCTGTGATGATTTAGCATCCACTTCTTTTGAAAACTCCTGTAAACAGAATAATTTTTGTGGAAATAATCAACTACTTGTTTATTGTAGCTCAGAAAGCTAAGCATATCCTTCCTTCACTTTAAAAATATATACTTTCTATTAGTGTTTACCAGCTATACTTCAGATCAAGTAAAAACAAAAATTGTTTTCAGTCATAAAACCATTTTCTGTTTTCAGAATCATCAAGCCTTGCAATCACTGCTTCTAGCAAAGGAGTGCTTAATGTGCACACATACCAGTTTTTTGGATAGCTCACCTACAGAAGCAGATTTTTTTTTTTTTTTGCAAACTCACTACTTCAACAATGAGAAAAAGTACAACCATATGATTGCTCAAATGTTTATTTGTAATTGGAGAGAAAAAGATGTCCTAGGTCCATGAATGACTTACCAAAAAGGAGTTCAAATGGTCTCGGACTGTTTCCAGTTCCTGAGGAACTGTCAAAGACTGCTGGCTCCAAAACTCAAGTCGCTCCTTTGCAGATTGTAACCACTGCGTCAGTTCATTTGATTCACTCTGATACCTGTAAAGATGTTTTAAAAAAATCTAAAACAGTCATCACCACTTCTTGCCTCCAACTGAGCAGTCTCTCCTCCATGTGTTAGAGGAAGGTACTGTATGACAGCTTTCAAATAAAAATAAAAATATTTTCTTTCCTTTATCAAATTTCAGAAAAATGTGATTTAAAGACATGCATGGTATCAGGAAGCTCTTATTTTAGCTGTTACATCCACAATTCCTAACTGTGCCTTCATTTTGCCTCTTAGGAAAAAGTAAGTTTAATGAAGGACTAGTAATTAGGTTATAAATCTGTTTGGGCAAGCTGTAACAGCACCCACCCCCCCCCGACACAGACAGATTATTGCTTTCCATTAGAAGGCTCGATCTTCTAAAAGCTTTATCACAAGACATCTCAGAGCAAAATTTTTTTTTTTCCAGAAACTATCTCCATATTATTTTATATGCCAAGCAACTAATAAGATGTCAGAATAAGTGTCTCCACATAACCTTTATACATACAAACCATTTATGTATCTGTCTTGAAAGGCTAGTGAGCCAACAAGCCAGGGATATTATGAATAATAGACAAAGTTCATATATTACTTAGAGAATTCATTTCAAAAATATCACATGAAGATTAGTAAAGGCAGTCAAAAGCTCCATTCCATATATGCAATGACACAGACCCACAAGAACCCAGCAGTGGCAATGCCCCTACCAGAACATGCTGAGCCTACTCATGCTACCTAGCAAAACACACACCCTTCCCATCAACCTGTATACACATGGGGCTTCTAATATAGTCATCTAAATAAGGTATCTTCTGACTTCCTCCCATCAGTTGTTATCTGGTGTATGTTTTATTGCAAATGAGAGAGTATGATAGCATTTCTATGGAATAGAAGTAAGATATTGTAGAATAGTCAAACTATCACATACATTTCAAAGTACTTTTAAATGTCAAATCTAATAGTTCTGAGTTCAGAATGACTTTGACCTGAACAGTGCAGGTGAAGAAGTTTATACTGCCTATTGCATCAGCATTACCTTGTCCAGTGCTTCAGTATTGTCTCCAGCCTGTGAAGCTCTTTGGTAACCTTGCTGGTGTTACTTAACCAGCCTTCTCCTAGTTGGTTCAGTTGACTTTCAAGATCTGAGCAGCTGACAGAAAAAAGTAGCCTTTTCCCATCATCTAGCACTTGGTATAATTTAGGTTGGTATTCAGTCAAGTTAGATCTCAGATGCTGTAATGACAGAGGAGATGGTTAGACAGCTCTGCAGGTCTCTGATATCACACTTTCTCAAAATTAGTTTTCTTTTATTGCATTTTATAGCAATGTCACCACAGCACATCACAATTCTTCCCCCTCTGCTCCAGCTCTAGAAATCCCTGAGAAGCATCATGCAGGTAACCTTCTCAAAATCTGAACGTGCTGTCACAAAACCCCATACTTCAATATGTCTATTGACACTTTATTATGACGAACTCCTCCTTGGTGTAGATATTTAACACATGAGAAGAAGAATTTCAAAAGAATCTTTGTGAAGCAACAGCATTTCTGAGAGAAATCGAATAAAATGTCAGAACACAGTCTACTACCTGCTGAAAACTCTACTGCAATGAAAGTTAAAGGTGTCCAATATCAAGTTATTAACAGTGGCCACTCTTCAGCCCTTTCAGTGTCTATCTTCAGCTCTCTGGTAATCTTACTCTTCTTTTACTGATCTACTGTCTTACTATTCATGGCTACAAAAGAGAAGATCACCTCAGCTGTCCAAAACTCTAAACACAGAAGTCAAATGTTATGGCACAAGAAAGCAAAAAGGGTACTGAAAAAGGAAAGGCTGTTAATACTCTTACCCTGAATTCAACCTGAAGCAGAGACAGATTTCATTTAAATGGTGACTTGTGGATGGGTAAAGAATTTGTATATGTGAGCCAATGTATTAGCCAAATTCAACTATCATTACACAAATAGTATGGATTTTAGAAATAGCTGTATATTTCACTAAGCTTGATAACAAAATGTACATGCATTCTCATTTTCCAGTTCTGCTGAAACTAATCCAAAGTGTACAAAACTACCAGTCTCATGGCGAGTACATAAACTTTCTGTCGCTCTCCTTATTTTTTCTCTCACATAAATACAGCTCTAATGACTTAACAGAATTTGATATTTACATATATTTGTGTCTCTATGTGTACCTACATATAAGATATATACACAAATAAATGTATAACTCCTAGAGAGTAGCATAAAGAATTCTAAGATAGTCATAAATTATTTATGATGGATTTTTAACCTAAATGTGGCCACAGAGAGAGAGGAAAAAAAAAAGAAAAAAGTATTGAAAGTTATGCCATAGCAAAGTCCGAGCATCTGGATTTAAATAACCTAATTTATGTAACTGACAAGAGAAACAAAAGGGAAAACTAACTTAGAGTCAAGACCAACAGAAACAAGGCCTAGCATTAAACAAAACCAAAATATAACCCACACACCATAGATTGCTCAAGTTCTCCTCATACCATTGCAAAAGCAGAAAGCTGTCTGGTAAAAGATCAATGTACATAACAAGTTCAGAGTAGACGAGAAGTCAATTTGCAGGAAAAATTTGGTATTTTTCTGGAAAACAAAACAGTTCAACTGAACCGTCTGGTGTATAACAAGACAAAGACTAAACACTAGAGCAGAACCCTAATTTTCAGGACAGATTGAAAAAAACAGGATGTGGTAGAAAACCTATATTTAAACTATTAGTTCTTGTTGCATTTAAGGAGGAAGGTAACTCAGAGAACCACAGGTTGTTCAGCCTCACCTTGCTCTCTGGAAAGATCACGGAGCACATCCCCTTGGAATCCATTTTCAAGGACAAAAAGGATGAAAAGGTAATCAAGAATATTCAGCTTGGATTCACTAACTTTTATGACAAAACTACCATCTCTGTGGATGAGACTGACTTCAGTATGGCCCTTGACACCATCTCCCACAGGACCCTCCTCTGGAAGCGGAGAGAATGTGGGCTGGATAAATAGGCTGTTACATGGGTTGAAAACTAGCTGCATTACCAGTCTTGAACACTAGTGATCAAAGGCCTGATGTCTGGCTGGCAGACTGTAATGGGCAGAGTACTCTAGAGATTGTTGATGTTGAGCCCAAACATCATCTACATTTTCATTAATGGCATGGATGATGACAGAGAGTGGTGTCTCAGTAAATTTGTGATGACACTAAGGTAGGGAGAGTGGTTGAGACAAAAAATGGAGACTTAGTCCAGAGACACTTTGATAAACTTGAGGTTGGAGGCAGCAGAAACCTTAGGAGGCTTAACAAGAAGTGTAAATTCCATGCCTTGGGCAGAATAATCCTGTTTCTCAGTAGAGGCTACGAAGGGAATAGCTAGTGTATTTAACCTGGCATCTTCCGTAATCAAGGCATTGTGAATAAGGCAAGCCACAGCACTGGCCTACATTAAGACCGTGAACAACCAACTTGTTATTTTTTTACCCTCATCTACATGGTGCTGATGAGGCCACATCTACTGCATCCGAGTCTGCTCTGCCGCCACCTCCTGCTGAGTTCAAGAAGAAGGAAGTAGTCAGGATCTGGTGTAGAGCTATGAAGATGTTTAGGGAACCAGATCATATGTCCTTAAAAAAAGGCTGAGCGAGGTGTGCTTGCTTTATATTGACAAACAGGAGGGTAAAGGCCAGTCTAACAAAGGTCTACAACTATTTGGAGTAGAATTAAAAAGATGATAAAAGTAAATGCTCCTCAGTAGTGTCACACAATATAAAAAGGACAATGGTGACAAGCTGAAAGCTAAAGTTTTAGATTGGACATTATATAAAACCTTTTCAGTAGGAGGTGGTGCAGCACTGCGATTGGTTCCCCAATTGACTTTGCGATCTCTGTTTTTCAAGGTTTCCAAAGCTGTTGCTGATCCTGCCCGTGGCAACTGTCCTGCTTCAAGTGGAAAGCTGGACTAGATGACCTTCAGAGGTCCCTTTCATCCAACTTTTCCATAAAGAATGTCTGAAAAGCACCAACCTGAAAAAGTGTAATTCGGTCTGTAAGCCTGTCCTCTGTCTCTTCGACCAAACCAACAGTGGGGATGCTATCTTCAACAGACTCCAGCTGTCTAGTAAGGTCCTGGTAATCTTCATCCAAATGCATCCAGGTCTGCAAGCAAGTTATCCATGTATATGGTGAATATTGAATCTGGGTATCTGGAATTTTTATTACTTGCTTTCTTGATCTGAAATCCTATAGCTGCATGGTTGTGAAATAACAGTGCCAATTTCCAGTGAATCTATAATAAGACACCATCTCTGTGTCAAGTTCAACACCATCAACTTGTTCAAATTTTGGTTATAACACATGGATAAAGCTGTCATGTTCTCCTTGTCAGCTAAAGCTAAGGAACAATTTTAAATTTAGAGGAACACAACTTTTGTCACCTGAAGACACAACAGTTAAATACCAAAGATTACATGTAGTCTATCAGTGCATTGTGTATATAACAAAAGGGACTGATGCCCATCAATTCTGTCCAAGCATAGGAAAACATAATAGAATATCCTGGTGGTTGATCACAATGGCAGTACAGAAAAAAACACAGAAATTCTCACCTCTAAAATGTATTCCAGCTCCACACCTCGTTTGTGAGCCAGCTTTAATACAGCTGAAGCTTGTGTCATTAGCTCTGAATGTGACCGAGTTTCCTTCAAGAGGGTAAAGCTACTGATCTTTCTAAAGAGCGTTTCTGTCAGGATCATGTGAGACTCCAACCCCTGAAAATATTCCTGAGAAATTTGAGTGTGAGGGAGAGGATAAAGAAAGAACAGAAAAGAGAAAATGCAACAGCTGCTCAATTCACTACCACTAAAACATTTTAAGATAACAGTACAATCAAGTATCTATAGACATAGAATTAGGTAAACTTTTCGCTCCATCAACATTTCACAAAATCCAACACAATTTAAAAAGGACAATGGCTTTTTAAAGAAAGGAGGTCATCCTTTCCATGCAAATTCCATCCCAACACTCATTCCATAAACAAAAATAACTTAAATCAGATATACACCACCAAAAAATTCTGCCCAATAAATAAAAACCATGTAGAAGTCTTGTTATATTTTGTAGATGCTATTAGCAAACATAAATTTCTGTCAGCAAAAAATGGAGTGGAGGATGAAATTGCTATGTAGCATGACAGGATAAGAATTGAAACTTGATATTAGAATAAGGAAGAAAATGCAATCTACCTGGGTTCATCTTCAACAGAGCATTTAAAAGTCATTCAGTCAGAACAGTTCATTGATCTCAATTTAAAATACAGCAAGCTTTAAATATCGTGATTTACTACTGGCTCATCATTCTGAAAAGTCCCTGAATGCTTACGAACAGAAGGTTAGCAATTTGGTGTGTACAAGCTTACGGTCACGATTAGTCCTGAAACATGTCACATGTTTCTCACCTTATGTTTCTCAAGCAGCGACTGAATCTCTTCCTTAGAAGCAACAATCATTTTCCGGTCACCAGCCATCTTTTCTTGGCCTGTTTCTACCAGGTCAGCCAGGTCCTGTAAAGCTCGTTCATACTGCCTCTTAAGAGCCAGATTCTGATTCAGGTCACTCCGTCTGGATCCAATGATCATCATCAGCTCATCATACTTATCCTTGAGGGCAAAGAGCAGCAATGGTGATTCTTGTTTCACATCTTACACGTCTTCCTAGAAGCAACCTTACTGCCACCTATTCCTCTGTGAATACTAGCAGAACAGCATGTATTCCCTGCTCAAAAAGCCTGTGCAGATATACTGACTTCATTGATAAATTAACAACTCACTATTTAAAGAGAGAAAAAATAAGCAAGACCTGCAACTCTTTCAAGTGCATGTATTAGGGAATGAAGTTAGAAGAATCCCAAAGGCTTGCTTTAAGTAGCAAAGGAGTAGGGTGATTGGGCTGAAGTCATCAAAAACCAGACTACTGTGTGGCTATTGCACACTGCAGATGCTGTTTACGTTTTGCTTCTTATAATGCAGAGGGTTGGATGGACTCCATCACATCTACAGACTATAGGCATCTCAAAGCCAGATTTGTTTCCCTCACCTTCCCCATTAGCTTACTGGTAGTAAGCAAGATACAATCTGTAATAAAAACCAAACTGGGCCTACTTTATTTAGAACAGTGAAGTGTAGAAAAGGTTCAGTGTGTATTTCACAGTGTGCCTATACTGCCAAATTACAAAACGAGCCAAAAGGAAGAATTCTCATGAGTTCCTGTGTGCTATTACTCATCTTGTATACCTCAACCATAAAAGTGAGAACAACCTACAGATGCTTTTCTTCATCAACAGGATTACTTTCTTGTTTTGGTTTAGAGAACTGTATTCTCAGAACATACTTCTGACTGTGAGGATAAGTCCTTACTTTTGATCAAGACAAGACATCCAGAACTAATAAATCAAAATATCTTTATGACCATTCAGTACTACAGCAAAGTACTCACCCTCAGACTGTAGCTGGCTCTCCCTAGCTTTAAAGAGACAATTGTGAGAAGCACAACTGTCAAAAAAGCAAGAGGAAGGCTTTTCTGAAAACCAAAATCAAGGGGAGGGGGATACATCACATGATCTGACAGCAAAAAAAGGCAGGATGATCTCAGACCAAAAAGATAAAGAGGTGGGCAAAAGACACATTTGCACAAACTCTTTTTCATACATTTTTAATTGAGATCACTGTTTTGTTGGCTTAATGAGTTTATGGTCCAGTTTCAGCTGTTTTCTTTGCTTCCAATGTATTATTATGTCATTATAAAGGGTAAAATTCAGTAGTAACTCTTCTCCTTGATCTTTCCTTAAGTATTCCCCTGTCTCAGCACCAAACTGCTCACAAAGGAGTTTCAACAGACTTAAAGTTCTGGATTAATTGCCCACATGTATCTACTTCAGAGAGCCTTAAGATAGAGTCCTATTACTTCAGTATGTTCAAAACCAAGTCTAACTGAAAGTATGCAGGAACATGAGAGGTATTCTAGTAAAAGCAGAACATTTCCACTTTCAGGTCACACTTAGCTAGATATTCTCTTTCGTCCCCCTCCTTTTTTTTTTTTTAATAACAGATATGAGAGAGAACTAAACCCCAGATCACGAGACGCTGGTGATAACAGGAGTCAACCTTCAGCAGGCATTTATGTTTACATGCTTAACTTCATCTATTTGAACAGGGACCCAACAAGAGTGAAAAGAACACACGTTATCGTGTGTTTTTATGATTAATTCTGCTAATAATAGAGATGTTAGAAGATCTGAAAATGCAAAAGCAGAAAACCCAGGTGAATCAGAAAGAAAACACTTTTAGACACACTGAAATGTTTTTAAATACGTTTTCCTAAACTGCCATATGAGCAATAAAAAGGAACATACTAATATCTTTGATATCACCAGACAGGTCTAGGATGGAACTTATGAACCATACCTGAATCTTAGACAGCTCTTGCACAGAAGGTTGGTCAATTTGTAGCTTATTTACACGCTTCTTTAATTCATTGATCCCAGCATCTAGTTCCTTCAAATCTTCTTCTGCCTGCAGTATGACCTGCATTTGAAAATTACATCATTTAGTTTCAAGGTTTAATTAATAACAGTACTGTAGCTGCCATACAGTAATATTCTTTTCTGTTTTCTGCCTAAAGTATTGATCAGTCCTTCAATCTGCTGAAATTTTAAAGGATACTATAAAGAAAAGGTATTAATTCAAAGCTGGGAGAGTCCAGCTTGTTTCTTAAAATTAGATACAATATGGCATTATTATTTTTTAATAACAAGCTGGTTTAGTATCATACACTATTTTATACCAAACCTCGCTGTGAAGTTCCATGCTTTTAATTATATAGTACAGGCACAAAAGGACTATTAGTAGATCTAACACCTTCTTTTAAATCATTCTTTTTTTAACACTCATTCCTGTCATATCTGAGCACCAAACAAACAACCATCACAGCAGAGGTCATGCATGATAGCAAAGATCTGTGTATAGTTCCCTTTCAGAACCAGGACAGGGTCAAAATTACTGTCAAGGAAAAGAACTTGTACCTGCCCTTTTGCACTCGGAAAACTACAAGTTAAGAACACAGGTTGGTATTTGCATGTGTATACAAGTGATAATTTCACCTTTTTCAATGGAAGATACAAGCTTTCCTAGGACTTTCCTAGACCCTAAGAGTCTCTGCTGAAGTAATGCATTCAAGCTATAACAAAGTTAAAAACACACGGTAGACTCCTGAAGTTAAAAGTCCCTTGTTAAGGCTCTTTCTTGAAAACTGTCCATCCAAATATACTTAAACTATATACTGAGTAGAACTCCTGACTCCCAGGAATGCAGAGTACGCACAACACAGTCACTAAACTTACACCTCATGCAGCCAAGTTAACTGGCTGATTAAGAGCGTTATTTCCACTTTCCCAATCACATCCTGAACAAACAGCAATGTTTTAAATTTGAATGTTTATCAGCCAAGGTAGATGTTCAGAAACGAACCGATTCAGTTGCTTTTGTTAGCACGTTGTTTTCCTATTTCATAGTTAAATTAATCAAACAGGAGATATAGTTTTGCCAGTCTTTTGCATCATGGAAGACAGAAAAGACAGACACACAGTGCCAGCTCTCTAATTCATACAAGAGACTTAAAATTCCTTCAAAATTTTATTATTAGCTGCTATAAAGCCCAGTATTTCTGTTTAGCTGAAGGATAAGACTCTTTTTCTCAGTCACCTGCTGGCACCAGACATCAGTAGCTCTTGGGTAACAAGAAACATCTGTAGAAAGTAGCCGTTAGCATACTTCATTCACTTTTCTCATTGGCAAAACAGAAACAAAGAAACAAGATGCATTTTTTCATATCAATAATTAACTGTTCATCAAGCAATTCCTGATAAAGAAAAAAAATATTATTGCCTTAAAATGAATATCAGTCAAGATATTACTATAAACCAGTGCAGAAGAAAGTGCCTTTGTTTTTTAATAAAGTGTCATAGCCAAACAATTTAGCCAAACTTTAGACTTTTTTTGGTTCATTGAAGTTTTCTTTCTTTCCAATACTGCTCAGTGTATGCATAACTAGGTCAGGTGGGGAGATAAGAAAGACACTTTACGTTGTTTAGGTTTTTTTTTTTAATTTATAAACGTGTAGTACATTCTTGGAAGTACTCGTTTTCACATACTTTATGTGAGCACATACATTCTCCCATAAAAAGCAGCTGTTCTCTAGAATTCATTTATACTTTGAATAGAAACTTTAACTCTTTCTCCCTCCCCCAGTAATAGACGTTTGGTAATACCTGCATTTGTTCTGTTTCTGGTCTCTCAACTGCCTCTGCTAGTTTCTGTAGAACTAAGAATTTGTTATCAGCCACCGATGTAAACAGGAGCTTCAGATCATTCTACAGGAGACAGCAATGACAAATTACAGCCAATCACAGCACGAACCAACTGAAAAATATTTTATGTTCCAGAAAGTTTAAAGCATTACAAGGATACAATGTCAGCACTAAAGCATAAAATCTACTGAAACTGGAAGCATCAAAACTAGCCAATGCAAACATGTAACATTGCTGAAAGTCCATAGCCAGGTATTACATGAGCTAAAACCTAAAGCAACTTTTATTCAAAACATAACCTGTGAACACACTTCTGCTTTTGCCTTCTAATTAGATAACTAATTAGCAAGGGTCATTAGCTTCATTTAACAGAAACATGTTATTCTTGTGTAGTTTATTCAACCACATATACTTGTAAGCCAGGTTTTACTTTTTAAGGCAAGCTTTTTTCATGACAAACTTGAGCAAATATAACAAAGAAGTAAACAAGGCTTCAATACATTAAAAAGCTAGGTACACATTACAACTTTTAGAGTACCTTTAGAGACACATAAATATTGTTTAACAATTTTGCCAAGCTACAATCAACTTTATATACTTTTTTATATTTTTTTTTTTTTTTTTACACACTCATCCCAACAGAAAGTTACCAGCACATATTTCTAAAACTTTGTGCATTATATAAGGGATGCATTACTGATTTTTTTTTTTTGCATGCAGTAATTCTTTTAAATATTAAATATCTATGGTATAAGAATAATGCACAGGATTCTAATCAACTTGTCTGCTTTCTACAGCAAAGGAAGGCCTTTCATTGAAAAATGTTGATTTTTTTTTTTTTTTCCTATCTACTACAGAGGAAAGGTTATGGAGTTTGGAAAGAAATCCTGTAGTAATAACCTATGAAATGATGATCCTAATCTAAAGACAATAGGAATCTATTTTCCTTTTTTTTTTTTTTGTAATTCATGGTTTTTCATTAAAACTAAACCATACTGGAGGCTTTCTATGATAATAAGACAGATAGTAGAGACCAAGTAAGATGTGAAAGCATTTCTGAACTCTGAAGAGAGTTCTAAAAACACACATTTCTCCATTTATCTTCACTTTTTCTGCTTTGATCAATGTAGATGTCTTGAGATAAAAGCTCTTCTAGAGTAATAGAATGGCTTAAAGATGATCATAAAGGTGGCAATCAGTATTATTTGCTACCCTATATCAGCTAATAAAAACAGTGTACTTGTTTATGAAATTATAAAATGTATAGAGTGTAACTCTAAAGTTGCTTTTTCTCCTTTGAGAACAGTAGTCAACAACTTCCTTTTATGTAAAGCGAGCAGGGTGGGAAGGCATGAGATGAATGATGACTTTACAATAATTGCATGAGTTGCACAAGGCTTGTAGCACAGTGTTTAAATTTTGGATGATGACTTGGGTGCCAAGTTTTGCATAGACAAAGAAGTAGTTTGATCCCTCTATATCCTCATTTGACCTGTACCCCTATTAATTCATAGATTTCTAGGTTGGAAAAGACCTTAGAGATCATCGAGTCCAACCATCCCTAATCCCCATTAAACCATATCCTCAAGTAGCTCATCCACCCTATTCTTAAACACATCCAGGGATGGGGACTCAACCACCTCCCTGGGCAGCCTATTACAGTGGCTGACAACCCTTTCAGAGAAGAAATACTTCCTAACATCCAACCTGAATCTCCCCTGACTAAGCTTATGCCCATTTCCTCTTGTTCTATCACCCATCACTAATGTAAAGAGCCCTTCCCCTACCTCCCCACCATCTTTTCTCAAGTATTTATAGGCCGTAATCAGGTCTCCCCTCAGCCTCCTCTTCTCCAGGCTAAACAGCCCCAACTCCCTCAGCCGCTCCTCATAAGTTTTATTTTCCAGCCCCTTGACCAGTTTAGTTGCCCTTCTTTGGACTCGCTCCAGGAGCTCAATATCTCTCTTAAAACGAGGGGCCCAAAACTGGACACAATATTCCAGGTGCGGCCTCACCAGTGCCGAGTACAGGGGCAGGATCACTTCCCTGCTCCTGCTGGTCACACTATTCTTGATACACGCCAGTATCCCATTGGCCTTTTTGGCCACCTGGGCACACTGCTGGCTCATATCAAGCCGGTAGTCAACCAACACGCCCAGGTCCTTCTCTGCCAGGCAGCTCTCCAGCCACTCCTCCCCGAGCCTATAGCGATGCTTGGGGTTTTTATACCCCAAGTGAAGGACTCTGCACTTGGCCTTATTAAAGCTCATGCCATTGGCCTCAGCCCAACGATCCAGTCTGTTCAAATCCCTCTGAAGGGCCTCCCTACCCTCGAGCAGATCGACACAGCCTCCCAGCTTGGTGTCGTCCGCAAATTTACTGAGGGTACATTCAATCCCCTCATCCAGGTCATTGATAAAGATGTTAAACAGAACTGGACCCAGCACTGAGCCCTGGGGAACCCCACTGGTGACCGGCCTCCAGCCGGATTTAGCCCCATTTACCACCACTCTTTGGGCCCGGCCATCCAGCCAGTTTTTAACCCAAAGGAGGGTGTACCTATCCAGGCCAGCAGTTACCAGTTTCTCCACCAGAACACTATGAGAAACTGTATCAAAGGCTTTACTGAGGTCCAGGAATTCCTCCAGATGGGCATCATACCTTGAAAGTCACTATTTGCTGGAGCCGTGCTTTCATCTGCTGGCATCTCTGGTTTACTACTGACTCCAGTAAGGTCAGTCTTCTCAGGAGACAATCCAAAGTGTCTTCTATAATTTCCCTATTATCACCATTCTCAGGAAATATCTGAGCAAATAAATTCTTGTTCTTATCCATTTCTTCTGTTATGTCTTTGATTTCTTTGGCAAGAGACTGATTTTGTAGAAAACAAAGCAAAGTGACAATCAGACATTTCAGAAAGCAGGCAAACATATTCCCATAACCATTGTTAGTTTTTCAGTGATGCAGTGATCTTTTTACATTAATATACACACACTAGACAGAGTTACACAGCTACAGTATCTCTGGTAGTAAAAAGACCCCAGACTGCTCCGAGGAAAACAAATGCTGAAATAAAATTATGTAGAATCATAGAATAGTTTTGGTTGGAAGGGTCCTTTAAAGGTCATCTAGTCCAACCCCCCTGCAATAAGGGGCGTTGTCCACTAGATCGCTCAAAGTTCCATTTGACCTGACCTTGAATGTTTCCAGAGATGCTTCATCTACCGCCTCTCTGGGCAACCTGTTCTAGTGTTTCACCACTCTCATCGTAAAAGAGTCCTTCCTTATATCAAGTCTGAATCTACTCTCTTAGTTTAAAACAGTTACCCCTTGTCCTATTATCTCTCTTTCTCCCCTGCCCTGCTCCTTCCCTTCCCTTCCCCTCCCATCCCCCTCATTTCATGTTGAGGAATTTGTACTGTTCCTACACTCTAAAGTATTCCTCCCTCTTTTTCACTTTCTTTCAATTGCAACAACGTGGTGTTTGCTAATACTTAGCAAAGTTACACAGAAGAAAGACTCTGTTTCATTCTCTTCTGATCAGGCAAAATTTGAGTCAGATGCTGCTTCTTGCAACGTTCCCTACATGATTAATAAAGTTACTTCTACCAGTAGCAGAACACTGCAATTACGTAGAGATTATGACAGAGACATGTCACCTCTCCAGGATTCTAATATTTTCTTTCTAAACACTACATAAAATGCATCCTTATTGGCAATTTAAAGAAAGTCCTATTCATGGATGTCTTACCTCTTGCTTGCAGAGATATGTTTCTGTTTCTTCCTCTGGCAACAGAGCTGTAGCAACAAAGACCTGTTCTTCCACACCATCTAGCCACAAGGAGGTGGCTGTGACACCATCATACAGCTTCTGTTCAAGATGCAAGCTCTCCTCCACCCGTCCAGCCTGGGCATAAGGAACCAGAGAAGTCCAGAGCAGAAGTACAAGATACTCTTTCTAACATCTAATATTTGGGAAAGGGCTGGATTTCCAAGTGGGAGCTAGAGGAATTTTCATTCTAAATGTGGCTCTGTTGGAGGACAGGTGTAAAGATAATTGAAACGTTACCTCAGATGACACATCTTCAAAGGCCTGATTCAATTCAACCAATACTGGTGACACTGAGGATTTATCTTCATCCTGTCCTTCCTCCTTATACAAAGGCATTCCAGATATCAGTCTGTTTGGTCTGCTATAAACCTGCTGAGAAAGAAGTGCCAATTAGGATGCTTCTACCATGTGTAGGACACAAAATTCAGCTATACAGATTCTTCTGCTGACTGAGGATGTCACCAAATAACATTCGTGGTCCTCCCATGACTGTTCTATGTCATGAATATCTTGAATAAACAAGAAGGTTGAACAGGAGGCTCACTAGAAGTGTAGGACAAATACCTGTGACCAGAATTCGCAATTACTTGTTTTTACTGAAAAAAACCCACTAATTACTTCTGAATGAATACAAGATATTTAGAACTTTGGAAGTCAACTTAAATGTAGAGTTATATAAAGAATAGTGGGCTTGGGTCTATTAACAATAAAACGGAGGATGTATGTTAATACAGATCTTAGATTGTCCTTGGTTTAGTTGATTAATCTCTGTTTCTTTCAGTAAAAATTCTGTGGCTGAAATCACTTGCTTCTTTGTCATATACCCACTAAGATCAAGAATTGAATGCAATCAATAAATTCAAACTGGAAATATCAGTTTTTCTTCTAAATTGTTGCCAGAGTACTGGTCAATTCCAGAGGAATGATTTGTTACAGAATTATCCTGGAATAAATAAGTAGATTAAAATTTTGTCTAAGACCTTTCTTCCTTTCTAATTTATTCACCTGAATGGTAGTGCAATTCAAATCACTTTGAACAAAAGCAGTGCTAGTGCCAATATTTAATAGCTTTTAAAGATGTCACAAAAATAAACTGTTCTATATTCTTTGCATTAACTGCATCACCTTAATGCTTCTGCTCTGAACACACTGTACCTCATGTTGTGACAACTGCTTTCATAGAGAAAATGCAAAGATAAATTAAAAATAGCTACCAGTTGTTCCTGTTCCAAAGATTTCTGAAGCAATCTCTGCTTGGTACTGAATTCCTGGTTCAGGCTTTCCCATTTCACCTTCATCTGTTCTTCAGATAATGGCTTCTCACCTTCCAAGCTTAATTCCTCAGAGAGTGTATCAGACTTCTCACTGAATGGGAAGATGCATAAAGGTTTAACAAATAAAAAAGTTATAACTGTACGAGGTGTTTATTTCCTGTTTCAATTAGGAAAATCTATTTTTAAATTGCTACTTTTTAAAGCTTTGACTTGTTTTTTTGTTTTGGTTTGGTTTTTTTTTTTCTGGTGTGCAACAGCAAGAAGTTCTTGCCTCATAGGATAAAATGTACTTTCTAAGAAACTGTTTAGAGCTGCAAGTACCCATATTAAACAAAAAAACCTCCAAACAGACTGAATATATACTATATTGAAATGTAATCTTTAAACAAGCTTTACTTCAAAGCATGAAATAAAAAAAATATTTTACCTGACTCCTTCCTCACCTCCTCTCTCAAAATGCCAGTCATAACCTGGTATTTTAATGCAGGACAAACATACGAGTTTATCTTTGGTAAACAGTGAATAAAGGCTAGCATTTTCTGTTTGATTTTTTTTGTTTGTTTCTATAGTATAACACCATATGGCAACAGTTTTCTCCTGCCTTCTCTAGGGCAGAAGTCTCTCCCAGTTGGAGCCAAGGCTTTTCTAGACATCTACTTCCTCCCCAGATGGGGAAGCGTGCAAGAAAACTCTTCATTCAGAGATGAAACTCAACATACACAAGGCTTCAAAAGAAAAATATTTACTAACTGCTGGAAAAATAAAATTAAACAATGAGTATCTCATCTGGGAAGATCTGGTTATAATGGTAGACTACAGTGGTTTAGAGATCAGCTATGATTCAAATACCAATGCTGGACCATGAAGCTATAGTAACTGATCCGCTGCTTGTCTAATGAATTCTACTAGTTTGTAATTTTAGTGTGATGCTTGATAATAAGAATAAAAGGAATTTCTAAATGTTGAAGGTGATCTATTAGCACAAACCAGTTTGTGTAACTACATTATCAGACCCCCGAATTATAAAACAGGACTCAAGTATCCTAGGTGTTGCATTAAAATGATAAAAAAATAGAATTATTCAGAAGAGGGATGTAAACACAAGGATGACAAAGCAAAGTCATAGAAATTTATTGCAAAAGAACACATAAAAGCAGACCTTATACACAGGCCCTCTGGAGCACCTTGCTGCGTCAGGATTTCTTCTCCACGGCATGCTACTGACCGAAGCAGATTCTTCTGCTCTTCTAGCTCTTGCTCGAGTTCCTAGCGTAGCAAGTTACAAAAACCAAAACAAACCTTGGATTGTTTTTGCCTTGGAATGATACATCTACATTGCATAACTGTCATGCAAAGATAGCTGAGCTATTTCTGATATGGCCTGCTGGAGCACCAAAAGCAGTGCAAAATCCCCACTCAGGGACACAGAAAAGTTGGGTACATAAACTGGATTGTTGAACTAATTGACTAATGCAATGCAGTTTCTGGAACGTAATCTAGTGAGGATGTCTATCATGCAACACAATAAATACTGTAATGTGCGTATCTTTGCTTCTATAAAGACAAAGTTGATCACTATTTTGAGCAAATACCATCATCTCCTTGGAGTAACTTTAAGAGTTGATTCAATTTAATTCTAGTAATGGACAATGGAAGTATAGAGCGATTAAGTGAGCTGACCATAATCGCCCAGGAAGCCTAGTCTGCCTGGCTGTTACACATATAAAATAGTGAGCTCAGATGCATCATTACAAAAGCACTGAGCAAGAAACAGTGCAAAAATTAAGATTTCAGTGGAAATATTAACAAGAATGGCTCAGCTACAGTGTCAAGCACAATCTAAATACGGGAGTGAAAGAAATGCAAAACACCAACTTTCTGTTGCTGTAGGGTGCTCTGCTGTTGCTGTGAGCGAGTGGTTCTTGCTTGTGCCAGCCATTCTTGGACACTGGGGCTTTGTGAGGAAACAAAGTCCAGGTTGCTCTCCTCCTTTTCTTGTAATGATCCCTGCTTTAAGAGAAAGAATTAAACATTTTACAAAGTTTCTCATATTGCTAGAGAACTGCTAGATCCAGCTCATCAACTCAAAGCCACACGTAGTGCCACCTTCCACCTCTCAAGTTGCTGGCTTATGTAAATTCATAGAAGCATAGACTGGTTTTGGTTGGAAGGGACCTTAAAGATCATCTAGTTCCAGACCTGCTGCCATGGGCAGGGACACCTTCCACTAGATCAGATTGCTCAAAATCCCATTGAACTTGGCCTTGAACACTTCCAGAGATGGGCATCCACAACTTCTCTGGGCAACCTGTTCCAGCGCCTCACCACCCTGAGAGGGAAGAATTTCTTCCTTAGATCTAATCTAGATCTCCCCTCTTTCAGTTTAAAGCCATTGCCCCTTGTCCTATCACTAAACGCCCTTGTAAAAAGCCCCTCTCCAGCTTTCTTGTAAGCCCCCTTTAGATACTGAAAGGCTTCTAGAAGGTCTCCCTGGAGCCCTGGAGCCTTCTGAAGTGAGCAATGACTTTAGATTTCTGACGTCTACTGGTCATTGATTACTATCAAGAAAGCGCCCCTGAAGATGTAAAAATAAACATGCACCACTGCACTTGGCAGAATCAGAGACCAGAGATCAGAGACCAAGGACTGATGTGTTTCTGAAGACAGTTCTGCATCGCCTAAAAAAGAGCACTGATATGTAATGGAGAGTGTAGCTTTAACTGGCAATGCAAGGAACAAATGGTTTGTTTCTGACAGGTTTTTAGTTTAACTAAAGCCAATTTTTTGTCTTACTAAAAACAAGAGAATGCTCGTTGCCATTCTGGTCAAAATACATTTATCAATAAGTACATAACTTTATCCATGGTTGGCAGAAACACAGTCGGTTAAGAGCAGATTATATGATACGAATAGTAAAGACAAGTAAAGAGAGACCAAACCACAGAATGTTAGAACAGAACAGAAAAAGCAACAGTCCCTTCACTTCATACTTCTATCATTATGTTATTCCAACATGAATGATTAGACAGGCTTTCTGTGTAAGCAAAGGAAGAAAGAGCAAATTACTTAGTAGTTCCAGAAACTGCTTTATCAACTTACTGACTGAAATCCATGTTGGCTGTAAATTTAACTTATTTTAGCAGCCACTGTGTTCAAATATAGGGATTTTAACATAGCAGGCCTAATGTTAAAGACAGACTTGTAGGTCTGGCTACCTAGATCTACACACCTCTCCAGATTTATTTAATATTACTTGCAGGCACAGAATGACTGCGGAGTTTGCACTTTTTTTTTTTTTTTTAAAGCTTCAAGAGCTAAAGCTGAGGCTTAATTCCTCTCCCAATTTGTCTATATATCTAATTTTTATAGGATTCATATTTTGCCCATGATTCAGCTCTTATTCTAATCAGAGTAAGAGCACCAAATGGTTCAGACATTACAGCAGGCTCTCCAAAACAAAAACATGCCCCACCTTCCAGAGAGCCTTTGTCTCAAATCAGGCAGGGACCATCAGGGTTGAAAGCGGCTGAGGAAACCCCTCTTGCCTCACCTGGTGCTCCTTATACTAACAACTGGGATAGACCTCTGCCACCAGTGTGCCTGACATCAGGCACCGAAACAGCAGGGTTTTGCTAAATAGAAGTAGTTAGGTGTAAGATTTCAATTTTGGGGCATGATGAGCACACTGGAGTTGAAAGGACTGATTAGTGTTAGAGGGTATAAACTGTTAAGAGGAGCAAAACAGGCAAGCAGGTATCTAGATCTGGAAAGAACCATGAGCCCTTGCTCTATGAAATAGCTTTATTTCACTAAGGATTGTTTGCAGGTAAAATGTGATACTTTGTAGAAACAAGTTTCTAGAAAAGCTGGTGTGGTTGGAGTGCAAAAAATGTCATTAAAGGCTATCAGATCAGACAAAGAAAATACGTGAAGGATAAGGAGGGTCTGGAATTTTGATTTTTCTATTAAAATGAGAAAAAAAGACAATCCTTCTGTAAATTATTTTAAAAAATCTGGTTCGTTTTATATGCTTTAGAGACAACAGCTGTTCAAAACTTGTAAATTCCTTTAGAGAACAGCATCTATTTCTTCACTGCATTTGAGCAGGCTGATTGATTTCAGTTAGATTTTGAGTCTCCTCTTCTCTGGTAGGAGGGTTGAGAAGCTACTATTTTAGAGTCATACTAAGACAAATAAATAGTGGTCCCACAGTTCCTGCAATAGCAGAGTGTAAAAGAGATTGTGGCATTTGTGGATGCAATGAGGTTTTGCAAATATGCTATTGTGCATACTTTTTAGATCAAGATTATTTATGAACCAGATTTTATCATTCTCAAATCACAGAATATAAGTTTGAAAAAAAACACTTGCATTTTAATTTGAATTCTGTCTGAAAGAACTGCATTATATTTCCTTTAAATAACCAGGGAAATAAATGCTTGAAGCTGTCATTTCTGGGGACTATCCACTCCAGCACAGAAATAACTGGAAAAGTCCCTGAAGAAAAATGGTGAGAAAATTGATCTTTCAAAGGAGTTCAGAATTATAAAAACTTCTATCAGGCATACATTTTGTAATAAAAACTAAAGAAACATTATCTTTTTTTTTTTTTTTTACTGCAGAATCTATTCTACTTCTTTGTTTTACAAGGAATCTATTTACTTTTATTGCCCCTAAGTCACAGAATTTAGTCGGTAACAGTAATAAGGCCCTGTTTTGTATATCTTTCAAAATGCTTGAAAAATCCTACATTTGGAAGTCATGTGGCCTGGAACTCTTACCATTCAGCATGCTTCTGATTAGTTCCATTGCTTTATTTTATGAATAAAGGAGTTAGTCTCCAAATCACTTTTTCCATATCATTAGTGACATTAATTAAAATCAGAAAGAAAACTGAAATTGCTGCAAGGAAGTCACAGAATCTCACACTGGCTCCTAAAAAGGCTTATGCCACAGGACTAACAGATGTGCTGAAATATTGCTCTAAGGAAAATATAGCCCAGTCTTTACAATGCTCTTGGGCTTGCACTGCAACTCGGGAGGATGCTTCCTTTTCTGGGTGCAGGCTGCTCTATGCCTCTGGACAATTACAAGATTATCAATACATTTAGAGACATGTGTAAGAGTTTCTTATACACATGTGCAACAGTGCTGTTGGTATGTAATGTTTCTCAGGGTTAATAGTGGCAGTAGATAGAGTCAGTGTATTTTTGAGCACCTGATGCTCTGAGCCTTGGTCCATAAGGAATATTTTATGCCCAATTGTTTGAAAAAAGACATTATAGAATTTCTCATTTGAAAAAAAATTGTTCAATAAAAATTTGAAGATGTTATTCTGCCTCTATTTATTTTCTTCCACGAACCATAAGGGAAGTTCAAGAAAGGTCTGCAATTCATAAAGTCTTGCATGCATGTAGCATCTTAAATGATTAATATTCTACATCTGGAAATTATTTTGTTGTTATTTTTGATATTAGAGAAGCACCCAAAAATCTGTTTCAAAAGTTTAAGTAAACTAAATCACACCATCGTATTTTAAAATGAAGCACATGTTAAAATGCAGCATGCATATTTTAAAATGAAGCAAAAAAGTCTGTGATGCCTTTTCACCTCACAAGTAATATATTGGAATATAGTATTATATACCTACATGCTGTTTGATAACACTTTTCATTTGCCTAATCATGAGGTTTAATATGTGAGAATACCATTAAAGTTACTCAATCCTAGAAACAATAGGAATAAATATCTGGATTTTTTTCCTTCCTTTTTTTGTGTGTTTGTTGGTTGTTTTTTTTTTCTGTGACACTATATTAAGTTTTACAGTTATCCAGTTCCTTTGGACTAAAAATAGTTCTTAGCATGTCAAGTGACTTTTCAAGCTAACCTCTCAGTAGGCTTTAATCTGCCTCCCAAGCTAGAAATCTTTGAAGCTTATCATGTTTAATTTGCACAGCAAAGCCCAGAAAAGAAGTAAAAGAAAAGGCAGGGAGGAAGTCACAGCAGGGCAAGCAAATTCAAAACCAGTCAGTCACATTACGTAGTCGGGTTTCTTGTATGTATTCGGTTCTCCACACGCTAGTTTAACCTAAAGAATGACCAAAACCAACTGTTAAATAAAATGAACTAGTGGCAATAAGTAGACCAACGCTTCTAGGAATAGAAACATAGGGCAAGACTAAGGTTAAGTATATCTTTGTTTATATAATATTTTGTTTGGTGTAATGATGCCACTAAGTATCAGCTATACTTAAAAATGTTTCATTATCTTGATGTTATCTGTTCATTGTGATGTGCATGCAATATGGAGGAAAGCCTGTATTCAGGATTGTTCTTTTGTTGGGGAAGGGATCCTGCCCCAGAGCACACGTAGCCTAAAGGGACTGGGAACTGGAATAGAATATATCCAGACCAAGCTAATCATCTATCTATTTTATTATTGTCCTTTCAGTAAAGATAGTCAGGTTAGGACAGTTTCAACACGAAGTGCTGCTGTTAACTTGAAAATGATACGCTAAAGCTTGCTAGGCAATTCTTTATTTTGGTGTGTAATTCCATTTACTAACTAAAGATGAATAGCTCAAACTAAATAAGTAAAATACTTTTACCCCATTTCTCAGTTGCATAAAACTGCTATGAAATTCCCCAACTTCCTGCCCACCATGAAGCCAGCCAGAAAGAGCCACTTACCCGAATGTTGATCTGTTTGTCGTGGAGCACTTTCTGCAGCTCCAGAAGGCTGCCCTTCAGTGTCCTGAGCTTCACAGCCAGCTGCTCTGCCTCGTCCTTGGTGTGAGCCTTCCCCTCCATAAGCAAGTTCTCGTTGTGCACAGACAACTCTGACAAGGCTACCACCTTCTGCTCTATTTCAACCAGCATGTTCTGCAGCAGCGAAAACAAAGAACCGAATTCATACATTTTCCAGCCTCTGTCACGCTGTCTGGCAAGATGACCTGCGGCCTACCTCACCCTAAGGGCAAGTCAGGTTATCATTGCTTTGCCTTCCATTCCCTTTCAGAGTCCTGAGGAATATGCTTGCAAATGTTTGCATTTGCCATTTCTGTTTGCAACCTTATTCGAAACAGGAAATTAAAAAGTTGTCTAAAACAAAGGATTTGTTGCAGAGGAGATGCTTTTTATTTGCACATTAAAGGCAATGGTGGCTAAGATGCTGGACTGACATCCATAACGACAAGAAACAGAGCACGCTTCTTTCCTCTTCTTTCATGTACATTTAGTGAAATGCTTCCTACCTCCTCCTATGTGTTGTGCTGGCTGCGTTGATAAGCTTCTCTTCTTACTATTTGCTCTTTCTGATTGGTTTGTGATGGACTTAAGGATTTATATCTAATCCTCTTTAGTCTAAAGAGAGACTTAAAGTGACAAACCTCTGGCATGTTTATTCTCGAAAGCTACTTTTCTGACATTCCATTAAAGACATAGTGCACATTTTGATCTTCCAAACTCAAAGCTCATACAATTCTTGCTCAAAAACCTAGCCTGACATCAAACGTTTTACTTTCCATAGCAACTGTCAAATATGAACTTACAAATATTGCTCCTGAAGGAATGTGTGCAGGATAAGATGGGTAGAGTCTCTAAAAAGTGGAAAAAAGTAAAGGAGGGGTTTTTTTTTAAGCTTACAGTATTAAGATTTTAAGAACCAGCAAAAGAAGAGCAGTATTAACTTTTCCACGAAGTTAACCATTCCTTTTAATTTTGACTTTCCTACAGATTATATTAAAAAAAATTACTGCTTTGTTTAAGTTCATGGGGTTTATCTATATACAACAAACAGCTCCCAAGGATAGGTGATGAAAGAACACTTGAGGCTGAGCAGACTGAAAATTCCAATAATGAACTGGTGTCGGTGGAAATTTAACTAGATGTTTAATTCATTGGACTTATATGAAACTTAACTTTCATTTGTCCTAAAATAGTCAAGATTCTTATGCTTTAACTCAAAAAGGGATCTTTCGTCCATCTGTCTCTTGCCTATCCTGTAATTTTAATTATAATGATAATACAGTTCTAAACTTTTATTTAAAAATGGAAAACTCCCACTAATTTGAGAATCTAGATGTTATGACTGATTCAAGTCTTGTTAATAAAAGTATATGCAATTACTCCTATTGCAGCAAAATGTTTTTCCTCAGTTGTTTTGGTATTCTGGGTTGATTAATATGAAATTCATAAAAACAGTATCTACTAATGATTGTACTTATTTTTGAATGTGGATAGGGATTATTCCTGAAGAAAACACAACACTGTTTGAGTCACCACTGCTGGTGGGAGTGTGTTCTTCAGTTGAAAAAGGAGGAGTAGGAAAGTACACTGCAGGTGTTTTCATACCTATCACGAGCTTGAGCAGAACAAAAACAGTAAGTGAAGTCAACACAAGGCTTTTCAAGAAAAACAAATCCCCTCCAAAAGTTGTAGAGCTTCAAATGTTCTTACAGTCAGGATATCTTGTTTTCCTACTGCTATGTTTACATGTGCTTTCTAAAGCACTGTTTGCAATCTTTAATAAGAAATGAAGAACAGGCTGTATTTTATTTCACAAATCATTGATGAAGTTAACTAAGCATATATGAGACACTAAGCAGGTCAGAAATTCTTTCCCACTAATATGCTGGCTCACCCCACTCAATAACGGTCTTAACATTAATTGTCCATGTTTGCCTCTTCATTCAGACAAAGCTATGCACATCCTGTTCATCTAAATGTTACCTGACAGTCTACCAGCTGTGCTTCCATGTCCATAGGTTCCTCAGCAGTAACCACAGCAGTGTCCAGCGTTGCTCGGGTATTGAGTAGCCAATGGTCAAGCTCATCAGCTTCACAACGGTACCTTTGAAGAGCCTGCTCTTGCCGCTGTTCTTCCAGCTGCTCATTCAGTTTTTCCTAGAGGTACAAATTGTAACTATATTTTACTTTTTTTAAAGAAATAAACCACAACAATCACTTTTAAAATATTTTTCTTTCTCTGTCTCTTACAACTTCTATGTAATATTTTTCAGCCATAATAAGCCCCTTCTTTCATAAGCTAGAAACCTTTACAAAATATTATTGCTTTCAGTGAATGAACTTGCTTTTCTGGTGACAGAAATCCTGTTTCAGTTAAGTCACTGTATTTTTACTTCCTTCAATGGGTCTCTGCTATTACAATCTTCTAAAGATGAGGTCTTTCTGCCTCCGTTTGCTCTTCTCCTTTGAGTTTCCCCACATTGATTCAGTTTGCTCAACTAGCACGGCACTGTTTGCTTAGGGAGAAAGATACATGAGGACATAGAGCTGGGAGTGGGCTGCAGGGAAAGGAGAGCAGCTTTGCCTTTTTTGGCAGCAGCAGGCCATTATTGTCTCTCAAGAGAGGCACGAGAGGGGTAATTCAAGGACCCAACAAGGTGCTGGTAGGCCCTTGGTGTAGCCACCATTGGTAAAGAGAAAACTGAAGAGCTGTCTATCTTGTCTGGACTCTCAGAAGATTCCTGTGCTGTGGGATGTGGAAGGACTAAGCTCCAACAGCTGCTGAAGCAACAGCATCACAGCAACATAGACTCCTTGGCTCCATCTGTCAGCTGGTCCATCCATTGGACAGACAGGGTGTGACCAGCAAGACTCACTCATCCATTAGTAGTCCCCATGAGTTTGAAAACTGGCTGAACAACTGGGCCCAGAGGGTGGTGATCACTGGCACAAAGTATAGTGTGAAGCCAGTAACGAGCCTCACAAGTTTGCTGATGACACACAATTGGGAGGAGAGGCTGGTACACCAGACGGTTCTGCTGCCATCCAGATGGACCCTGACAGGCTGAAGAAATGGGCTGACAAGAACCTCATGAAGTTGAGCAAAAGGAAGTGCAAAGTCCTGTACCTGAGGCAGAACAATCCCAGACACCAGTATATGATGGAGAGCAGCTTGGCAGAAAAGGATCTGGGGTTCCTGGTGGACACCATGTTGAATGTCAGCCAGCAATGGGCCCTTGTGGTAAAGAAGGTTAATGGTATTCTGGGCTGTATTAGGAACAGAGTTGCCACCAGGTTGAGGGAGGTGATCCTTCGCCTCTACTTAACACTGGTGAGTCCACACCTCGAGTGCTGTATCCAGTTCTGAGCTCTCCAGTACAAGAAAGAAACAGAGCCTTGGAAAGAGTAGAGGGGATTTATAGAATAGGATGGTCAGAGGATTCTTAGATATATCAGATAATGTGGAACTTAAGCATGCTGAAAATGGTATGGAACAAGGGGAGGAGATTGTACTGGATCTGGCTGGGACAGAGCTAACTTCGTCACAGTCTGTATGGTGCTGAGCTTTGCATCTGCTGCAAAAACCGTGTTGATAACACAGCAATGTTTTGGCTATTGCTGAACAGTGCTTGCACAGCATTAAGGCTTTCTTTCCAACTGCCCCTCACAAAGGCCAGTAGGCTGGGGGTGGGCAAAGGTTGGGAGAGGACATAGCCAGGACAGCTGACCTGAACTGACCAAAGGGATAGTCCATGCCATATGAGATCACACTCAGCAATAAAAGCTCAAGGATAGGGGAGGGGAGCATTCGTGATTATGGGGTTTTCCTTCCCAAGGAACTGTTACACATGCTGAGACCCTGCTTTCCAGAAACGTAGCTAAACATCTGCCTGCTGCTGAGGAAGTAGTAAGTTCCTTATCTTCATTTGCTTGCATGCACAGCTTTTCTTTACCCTGTTAAGCTGTCATTATATCTCAATCCATGAGTCTTTTTGTCTGCCTTCTATTTTTCCCTCATCCCATGGGAGAAGGGTGTGAGAGGCAGGATAGGTGTTCAGCTGCTAGCCTGGGTCAATCTGCCACACTTCTGTTCACAACACATCTTCTAGGACTGAGCTAAGGCATGCCACTTTTAAAAGCATACTTGGCACCTTGAGCCAAGTACATATGCAGTAAGGAAATTCAGACCTGTATGTGCAGGGCAAATCCCTCACACAAAGAATGTTTGCACAGCTTTTCTGAATGCTTAATTTTAATGAGAAAAATAATAAATGCATGTTAGAATAATTTAAAGAATAACAATAATTGTTCAGAGTCTCAAATAATCCAGAGCTGAACAGCTTTCAAACTCTAGTTATTTAAATTAGGTCTACAGAAAGAACAATATTGTCAATCCACATCCTCAGCAGCAAAATGTTTTTATTACCTATTCTATGTGTATTTCTACATTTACATCCGTGCAGTATTCTGAAAGTTTTTATCTGTGAAATCAGAGCTACAAAGTCCACAGGTTAAATTACAGAATATTGTCAAGCTATCACATATATTTCTTAGCCAGGACTACTGGGGGATACTTGTGCTATTGTATCAAAGTAACTATCAGAATCCTAACCATAGGTCAGAGTAGTATGTGACTCATGCTTTATCTTGAAATTATTAGTTAGCAACTCCTCCTACGTCCTATCAAGAAGTTTGTAAGATCCTGTATGAGGTGCAAGCTATAAACAGTAAGATCCCTATTCCATTTCCAGCTCCTTATTTTTATGTAAAAGTCATTTTTCTTCTGAGAAGAAAAAATCTGGTGCAATTTTTTAAGAATAAAAAAGATATTTTCTAAGGATCTGTTCACTGTCTTAGTCGACTGCACAGGACTAATGCAGCTGATGCACCCTGGGAACCCCTTGTAACCCGGGTAGATCCATGGAGCCAATTCTCACTCAGTCTCAGGATCGGTTGATGCTGGAAATTATGAAGGCAGCAGCTGCTGTGTTTACGAGTTCACTGCTGTAGTTCTTAGCAGTAAAGCTGCCCTACAGTGTCCAAAGTAGCCAAACTGTAACCAGCTTTAGCATGACTGGATTTCCTCACCTGTATAATACACACAGCAACTTTCCTTATGCTTAAAGAATTTTTTTTTTTAAAATCACCTTAGTATTAAAGGATTTTTGGTAAAGCTGGTAGACAAAGAAATAAAAGAGTGCATCTTCCATGATAAAAGTTAGCACGCAAAACACTGGGAAGATAAGCGTAGACAACAATGTAATGGTTTGAAAGAGCAGTTATTTCTTGTTTTAAGCTTTCCCCCTTCTCCTGTCTCCCAGTTTGGACAGGTGACTCCTCAAAAGGTTACTGTAGATAACATGACTTCTAACATCTTCACTCCATTACTTCTCCTGTGGAGGACAAGGAATACCAACGGAATCCATTAAGAAAATGTCAGTGACGATACTAAAAAGAAATCAACATTTACAAAATATGACTCCTGCAGTGTGTTTCCAAGTTCCTTCTCATTACTTATCACCTAGCATTAAGATGAGGGACTTGCTGAAAAAGAACAATTATTTATTAGTGAAAGAAATTGTAAGAAATGAGCAGAACTGAAAATGACTTTTTTAATTATCAGCATTCAATAGTGACTAAGGACTTTGGTGAAAGTACAGCTCTGCCAAAAGTGGTTCTCAAAATCTGGAATGTGGTCCAAAAGACCCACTCCTAGAGGTTTTTTCTTGTACCTCTAGTAGTTGTCGTTTTCCTGATGCCTTCATTCGAATCGTGGCCATTCGTTCTGCCAAGACCATGAGAGTGGACTGCAATGCCAACTGATCAGCTGCTTCTGTTTCCAGCGGTTCTGAAACCAGCTCCTGTGCTAACGATGTCCGAAGCTCCGTGATTTCTTCTTGTAACATTAAAATCTCATCCATCAAAGCCTATTTACAAATGAGAGCAGAGAAAGTGTTCGCTTCATTTATCAGTGAGAAGAAAGTATCGCAAGAGTCATAGGCTTAATATAAAAGCCAAGATGACTGTCCCATGGGAGCATGAGGAACACAGAATAGTGCAATATATCACTGCTGGTTTCGTAGAGTTAGAACTCAGAAGCACTGAATCCTGCTTTTAGATGCTTAAGCTAGGATCATGCATCTGATAACTGAAATATGGATTTCTTGAATTTCAAACTTATAATGTGCACAAATTCTTTTGGAAATATTATATATGCAGATTTATTCTTCCAGAAAATTTTCTGGAGGATATTTTAGTAGATATGGTGAAGATAATGAAAGAGTGAGTGTGTGTCTGTGAGAGTGAAATATGGGCATGAGTCAGCTTTCAGCCTGAAACTTAGTAACTAGACAAAGAACATCCAGCAATATAAGTAAACATCCAGAGATTAACTCCATGTGTAAAAGAAGTTCCTAATATCATTCTTATCTTATAAATCACTTTTCAAGACACCTACAAAAGGATGCTGCATTACCAGTGTCTTAGAGCAGATACTTTACTTTCATGTCTGATAGTACATACACACTGGATGCACAAGACATCACACAGTGCTATAAAAGCCAAATGTTATCCTTTTCAGGTCACAGAGTCCCTGCTGAAATGAGACAGCCTCACCACATAGTTTCAAGCTATCAGATAGAAGGCTTAGATGATTACAACTTGAACATATGTCAGATTGAGTACTTGATAAAGTACTCTCTTATTATTCAGAGCATCATTTCTCAAGATTTCCCTTAGGAGGGATTTTTGTGTGTGTGTGTGTACTTTAGTTGGTTTTGTTTAAGAAGGCAAAAATTGCATTTAGATTAATTTACAATGGATGAGTATTGGTTATGATCTTACCAAATTTAAGAACACTATAAATAGTCCAATATATGCTAGTAGCCCTGGTGCTGAAGAACAGTATGTGTAGGTGTCACTGAACACAATCTTTGACAAAAGATTTTGCTGAAAATTTCAATTGGACAAACTCTTTTATGATTTATTCTACTTTTTTAAAAGACTCCTTACAAAGAGAATTCCCACTACACCACCTTTAGAACAATGGAAAGTCCAGAAAAGCAAGACGTACAGTTAACAGAGAAGGTTCGTACAGCTACTGCATATTTTTACACCACTCAGCCATGAAGAATGCCACTATCTAAAACAAGGGAACTGAAGATATGCAGGTAATGCATGTTCTCCCACTATTTCTCACATATGAGTTTTTACCTGATGTTCAGCCATCTGGCTCTCTGGGCTTTTGGCTGGTTCCAGACTCTCATTTAGTTTGATCTCAGTGGTCTCCATTTTTGAGGATATAGACTGGAGTGTGTCCTGATATTTCTGTTGACGCTCAAGAGCTTCATAGAGGGTGCGCTGCTTTTCACTGATCTGAAGAGAAATGGAAGGTATAAATTTTGAACTCTGACATTGGATTTGCTCTTTTCTTCTGCTTCATACATTCCTAGGTTTACAAGACTAAAAAAACCAAAAACTTGCAACAACAGTTTTCAAAAGTATAAATCATAAAGCAAAACATCCATATTAAAAATATTTAACTGTTTAAACATCATCAGTCAAATTCTAGGTTATGAGACTGAAAGAAATGCACTTTAATAGGCAGAAAAAACTTAGGCACATTCTCATGCCTTATTTTAAGATTTTATGCACTCAAACATGTGAATGTGAACAATTTGCTAGACACATAGTTCTTAATACCCCATAATAGCTACTTTGCCTCTGCAAAGATTTATAAATTTATAGCATGTCATCAAAACTTTGACCATTTTCATTCATCACTGAATGATTATGCTGCCTTACTATGCAGAAACGTGTTAAGTTGACTCAGTATTTGGAGAAACTGGATCCTTAGGCCTTTTTTGTCCAGCATGAGTGGACTTCCCTGTTAGGTTATGGAACACAGTCTGACAATAGCCAACATGGACCCGCTGGAGCAGGTCCAGAGGAAGGCCACAAAAATGATCAGAGGGATGGGACACCTCTCCTATAAGGGCAGGCTGACAGCTGGGGTTGTTCAGCCTGGAGAAGAGAAGGCTCCATGGAGACCTTATTGCAGCCTTTCAGTACTTAAAGGGGGCTTATAAAAAAAGATGGGGGCAAGCTTTTTAGCAGGCCTGTTTCGATAGGAAAAGGGTAATCGTTTTAAACTAAAAGAAGGTAGATTTAGATACAAAGATAAAATTTTTTTGCAATGAGGGTGGTGAAACACTGGAACAGGTTGCCCAGAGAGGTGGTAGATCCCCATCGCTGGTAACATTTAAGGTCAGGTTGGATGGGGCTCTGAGCAACCTGAACTAGTTGAAGACGTCCCTGCTCACTGTAGGGGGATTGGACTAGATGACCTCTAAAGGTCCCTTCCAACCAAAACTATTCTATGATTCTATGATTTCTGAAGGCAACTATTAGCTTTAATTACTTTTATTTTTTCTTAATGGAGGTCTATCCTGCACAGGCTTTCAAACAAAGAACAAATCTAGTGTAATACAATATCACGACTAACAATTCTTGTTAGCACCTGAAAACCAAGAATTGCAGAGACGAATATTAGCTGAGTCAGTTCTTTGCATTTTATTCCTTACAACCTAGCTGATTATTTTGAACCCTCCAGATGAAGACTTACCACATTTTTCAGTGTTTCCCAAGAACGCTGCAAATCATCCAGTTTGGCGCTAGCAGCTGATTCTATGCCTGGTTCATAAAACTCCTGGGTGGCTGAAGTGCTGGGTTGAATTTTAGCAGCTTCTGTCTGCAACTGTTCAGCAGATAAGGCTTGGTAATAAGCAATGTCCTATAAGCACGAAGCACATTATTGCACTTTCAAAATGAAAGATACTGCGTAAGAATATCCACTCACATATTGCCCCATTGAGTATGTCCATCAAAATAAAACCCTCAAAGCCAAAGCCACCAAGAAACCTTCGAGCAACACAGAAAATGAATATTTAATAGTAGTACACTGAGTAGAATTTGGACCTTCACTATGATGAAGATTGTGGATACATTTTTTTCATGTTCGTATTAGCAAGTAAGGTCAGGAAGCAACTGTGGACAGACATGGAAAGGCTGGGAGGGGAGTGCTACAACTGGAAGCGTTGTTCTAACATCATCACAACTCTACATGGGGAAAACCCATCAGAATGGTGGGTTACAGTATTGTAGGTGGTACAGAATATCGCCCTAATGAACACCAGTACAGAGAAGGCAACAGAAGAACCAAAAAGGACTAGTCAAGGAGGTAAGAAAAATTATTAAGCACTAGTTTACAGTAAGCCTTCCAACAAACAGGAACTCTCAACTAACTTATAAAAGATTGTGGAAAAAGGGACCAAAAGCTCTAAGGAAAATGGGTGAATGTTCCAATCACCATTGAAAATTTAGGGTGTAACTGTTTCTCATCAGAACTTCTATACTTCGTGTACGGAAATTTCTTCAACTATTGCAGGTGACAATTAAAAAGATAACAGAAAAGGTAAAGTTTTGTTCACCACATGTGAATAAAACCAAACAAGCTCTGGAAGAGCACAGAAACCATGTCACTACCCAGGCATAGTCACCTTCTTGAGTTCTCTTTCTAAACAAACCTAGGGAGCACAGAATGCCCACCTGTCCCAGAAAACACTCCATTACCCAGCAGCCACACAGATACAGTTCTTCATGCCTTCCTCCAAGAATGAAGAGATTTAACATGTTATCTGCTTTCTGGATGGACATTTTAACAATTAAAAGTGCTGCTCACAGATCATCACCAATATTTTTAAAGAGAAGCAGCAGCCAATAGTGTATTTTACAGACAGCTCAATCACACATACTGAGGATGCCCGAAAAAAGTCAGTCTTTCCAGAGAAACAGAAGAGCCAAGAATGAACAGCATATCAAACTGTCCAAAAGTGTTAGATAAGGTACTTCTTCACAGGCAATAACTGGGAAACTCGAAAGAAATAATGATGAAGGTGTTTATGATGTCCAGGAACCAACAGGGAACAGGAAAGATCTTAGCACAGCATTCGGTACTGCAATTGCAGAATTTTTTACTCTTGACCACAAGTGATCTTACCAAGTCACGATGAGAAATTGCACCAGTGCAGGCAACTTCTCATTTTGACTTGTCTGCAGCTACTCTCCAGCCCTTAGCTAGTACCCTCTCAAGGTCGACAGAAAAGCTATGCTTCTGAGACTTTTTAATCACTGTTTCCAGAATAAAGGGCTTGCTTTTACAGAGATCGAAAAGCAATCCCTTTCCCCATCTTTTCAACTACTTTCTGGAGTACACAACATGGCAGTTTCTTTTTGGCAGTTTTCACACCATGGTAGTGTGAATCCAGATGTTCTTACAAGTAACTGATTTTGTTGCCCCTATAAAGGCCCTAACATCTCATGCCCAATTCTATGGAAATTAGCCAATGAACAGTACTCAAGCTTTGCTGTCAGGATGTAGGGGCAAAGGGGGCGCTAAGATTTCTAAAGATGCTTAACAAGGGCTGTTGCACCCTAGATGAGTTTTCATACAGGAATGAGAAAGAATGACTAAATAGGCTGTGTACAAGGAGATGGAAAGACATTTAACAGCGACCCAGTGCTGAAGACTTGAATCACAGGATCAGCTGTGACGTTCAAAGCTTTGTGTCAACACTTTAGCTTTTTCGATTACTCTGCACTGTGCATCTGGAAAACACGTTTTTAATAATGTGCTAAATTTTAATCAACGATATCTTTGGGTAAGTGTGAGAAGTTTTAGTGCTAAAGGATTCTCCTTCAGTACTGCAGCACAGATGAAGTGCTGGATTTTGCTATACATCAAAATAAACTGCATTGAAGGACTATTATCTGTTGCCGAAATACTATATACTATGAAATTCCTCAGCCTTTTTAAAGTTAACATTTTTATATTCCCCCCCACCTCATTGTTTTTAGAGGAGTTTCAGTACAAAACAAACCACCTAGGCAATTGTTAACTTCTGCCAGTACTAGATCTGTCACTTTCCTGTATTTATGGTCTTGTTTTAATCTATTTCAATATGTAGAACCAGTATTTCCATTAATATGCAGTTGGCTGGCACTTGGTTTTTATTTTCATTACTTGTTAGTAATGTAAAAATAGTGTAGAGATGTCTGAATTCAGACTAGCTACATTCCACCATTAAGAGATGCTAGGAAACCCGGATGAAAGACTGCACAAAGATTATTAGGGATGAATTTAAAAACAGCCTTAACACTCAGCCTTCCCCTCCCCAAACCCCACTTCGTAAGAGCTGTCAATTTTTTTCTGACAACTAAATTAATGTAATTCTTTACTTTCTAGAGTTCCTGTTCACATGTTTTTCTGGTACTTTGCAGGTGATCTTTCTGTAAGAAATTATTTCTCTTAACACTGGCTACTTTTTAAAACAAAAAAATTTCCAAATTAGTTTTACTGAGTCTTACTGAATACAAAATATTTTTACATTTTACATTTAAGCTCCTAATTCACCAATCTCTAGAATTTTTTTTTAACCAACCTTCTTTCCTGAAGTCTCTCTGGGCATTCATCATGATCAGTACTGGCAGTTTCAAAGCTTCTTTAGTTTTAATCTCACACGAGTGTGAACCTCAGCATTTTGTAAGTAAACCACTGCATTTTGGAATGTTCTTCCGCTTATAGTTTAGTACGTGTAGTTCATTTCGACATCAACCACACTGAAGAAACCTTCATTTGTAATTTTTTAGATTATTTAACACCAGCAATTTTATCTCTTTCAAAGTTCGTCTGCTAAATGAAAGATATTATCTTTCTGTTCAATTTTGCCCTAGTACACCACAGGTTTTAAAACTTGCATTTTGGTGTCAGCTCAGGGTGGAAGAGCATCTTCACTGGGTTTTCCTTATTATTTGAGTTGCTGGAGCTGGCAGCCTGGTTTTACGTTTTCAGAGGAATGAAATGAACTGACATTGGATTTGTTTGTTTGGAAGTAAGCTGCTCTTGGCCCTTTAACTCTTTCACTGATTAACACTGTCATAACATTTTTGTGCTGAAATAGATAGCTGCCTTTCTACTGTAAGTAAATTTTACTGGGAAATTTCTGATTATCTGAAATGACAAAACACTAGAAAAATTCTTCTCATTCATGATATAACTTTTTTATTATGCTTTTGAAGATTTTGTCATCATTCTTACTATCTTACCTTAGCGTTCTTTCTTATGTCAGTTTATGAAAACGAATCATTTATATTTAGCAACTTCCATAGCACCATATGCACCTTTACAATTAGTGGAAGGAATCAATGGGCATCTTACTCCAACTTCTCTAATTCTACTCAGTGACGCAACACAACACACTCTATCCTTTAAGTCTGCAGTAGTCAATTTTGGAAGCAGTCAAAAATGCAAAGCCACACAAACAACCACAGAACCCACAACATGATGAATTCAGTGAAGTGGTGGCTGTTCCTAAGGCTCATTTCTAAACTTCTAAAGCTTAACACTTTATGTGTGCCTTCATGTGCGTGATGCTCAATGTGCTGGTTCATTGCTCGCATTTTAATCCATGCTGATGTACACTTGTTCCTAATAGAAGTGCCAGAGCCCTCAGTCTTGATTTAAAAATCTAACTTCAGTGATTTCACTGATCTGCCTCATTAACTCTTAAAATAGTCTTTCACAGAAAGTATGGAAGAACAATACATGAAAAAAAAATACATGGAAGTTAATACTTGAAATGGTATTAAGTGGAAGATATCAGACTGTGACTTCAATGCTACAGTGCCAATGGTACAGTAAGATAGACATATAAGGACATAATGTAATGTTCTATTATGGGGAGTACAAAATTGCATTTTTTCTCAGGATGCAAGATTCCACTGAGTACTATTGAGAAAATAAAAATCTGGTCATAAATAGAAAACACTAGTGGCACGGAAGAGTTTGGTAATTGTCACTTAAAATTTATTTTTAAAAATAGCAAATAGCTGTAACACCAGATTTATACATTTTAAACTCAGAAGTCAATATTTGTATTCATTTTAAACCAGAGTCTGAAGGTTCAGTTAGAGATTAAGCTTCAGTACCCTGGAATAGGTAAATATTATTTTAGAGGACTAAATAAACCACCTGTGGAATGGAACCACGCATGTCTGAGATAAAAGCAGAATGAATGCCAAGAGGGAGGTACCTGGTTAACAGAAGCATCTGTATTAGCCACAGGTGAGGGAGAGCGACAGGCAGGTGGAGAAGAAATCTCACTGTTGGTTCCCTCCTCCCCAGACTCCTCAGTGACAGGGGAGAGCAGCGTGTGACAGCGACCAGCAGTCATCTGCCACAGGAAAAGCAACCCCAGAGCACAGGAAGAAAATTTGTTACCTCAACTTAGGTTTGACTTAGATTGAGATCAAAACAAGAAAAACAACACATGGCGAGAATTACCATGACATTATTTAGTCATACTTCATGCTCTTACATTTACCAGTTTAAAAATCTGGTTGAATTAGTAGTCTCTTTTACTTGTAATACCTTCAGTATGAACATTCTCTCCTGTACCCTAACGAATTTAAAAGCAAATGTATAGCAAGCAACTCAATAATAGCAAATCAGGGTTTGTCTAAATGTCTTCTAATACAAACAGTGCCACATACTATGGAGAGCTACAGAACAATGCAGTACTGGCCGCAGTACCCAGGCCTGGTTAGAACAACAAGGACTTAAAATATAATATACGCACAATCCAGTAGCAACATATTCTTCTTGCTTTCTCAGTGCTGTTATACAGTGATAAATCTTGACGTGCACTATTTTCATTCAGGCAAGAATCCCAGTAGCATCAGCAGTATTTTTGTAATAAGACCCAATTAGAAACAAACAAAAGCAGAGTAATTCGAACATGAGGCCTATGGCAGTACTTGGCCAGCTTTCATTTTCAACACACTCATCTGAGAATATAGCAGCATGCTGTCAATTATCACATCAACATTTCAATACAGGAGCTTTAAAAACATAGTCTGTAAAACCTATACACTGCAACACATTATGAAATAATATTTATTCTGGTTTTCTGTTATTCCTGCAATTCAGTAATTTCTTAGCGTTTGCTCTTGCATGCTGACAGCTACAAAAAAGCACTATATTTGCATCTTATTTGCAGACAACTGACACTGATATTTGCCTGTTAGATAACTTCATCCTTTATCAGCAAGTCTTGAAAACCCGTATAATTATAGCAAAATACAGTAAGGGGAAACTGTAACCGGTTTGGTTTGCCACACTCCAGTCATCTCAAAAGCAAAACATAGACGCGAGCTGCGGCAACTTGCTACACAGGAGCGTTGCAACGATGCAACAGCAGGCAGCTCAAACAGTGCTGAGACCAACGCATTCCTTACCATAACCACCGAGGGATGCGCGGGGTGTGCTGGAAGCAGATCTGAATCCAGCTCCTCCATCCCCTCGGAAAGCCCCTCCACTTCTGTCACCGTCAGCAGCATGGTGGCATGTTTTGCTTTCATTGTCAGCATCTTGCACTTGGAATTCAAAGAGGCAATTTGCTCCTGGTATCCTTTGATCTTCTGTGCCAGCTCCTGAGGAAACATTTTTTTTTTTCCCTAATGCAGAGGCAGCCACTAAAGGCCAGGGGACCCGCAGGGTTCCAGCAGCCTCCGTGGCGAAGGCAGGCTCTCCCCGCCGCGCCCAGCCAATACCATGGCAGCGCTGCCTCTCCGACACCCGGCACACGCCGCCGCGCCGGCTGACAAGCAGGATGCTGACAGCGGAGGGAACAAGTCAGGCTGCGTCTGGCTGCACCGCTAAACCACAGAGCCGAGAGCTTAGAAGCGAAAGCGGAACAGCGCTGCAAAAGGCTCCCTGCGTGTGATAATCGCAGAAGGGCGGGAGCGACCCCTGAATCTGACACGAAGCCTATAGGCTTCAGACTGCAGCAAAGGGGAACGTCTCTCCCTCTTCCCGTCGTATTTTTTTTTTTTTTTTTCCCCTGTTCTAGTTCAATGTAGCTGAGGAAGATGAAGCTTCTCCGCATAGTGCGTGCCAGGGAAATGAGGTCATGTGGTAACCACAACTGTAAAAAATGCCTCGTTCAGCTCTCGGCAGAAAGAATGAATTGTTCAAACAATAACTCACAGAGTCTAACAAGATCCAATGTGATATGAATGACCAGTCACATAATAAGATTAAATGCAGACTGGGTTGCTTTTTGCCAGTGTTTGGATAAGCTATATTTTAATCTTGTTTTGGCTTTGTGTAAGTCTTCAGAATGAAAAGCTGAGCTGCATGCAGTAGCAACCTTTCTTTAAAAAGAGCTGGAGAACCTGGCCTAAAGCAGAATATATTTTAAAATATTGGGGTTTATGGCTATGAAATGGTCTGTCTGCATGGCCAAACACCATCAAGTTTAGTCAGAGAAGAAAGATGGAAAAGAATAATTTTAGAAACTGACTTGTCTTCTCTCTTACCCTGTACTGCTGCCTAGTTCAGTGTTCAGCTTCAAAGCATTCGATTCATATATTTAAAATAAAAAATGGTGGAAGATTTTCACATTTCTATCAAAGTTACTGTTCCTACCTCCCTAGAGGCTCAGCAACATGACAGAACTTTGATTTATAAAGTGAAAACAACATTTGTATAAGCATGTCTGCTAAATCAGGGATTATTTATTCAAATACATATTTCTGCTCTATATCTGCTTATATTTTTTCAGCAAACGCTTTTTCAAGGAAAAATAGCAACAGAAGTTGTGAGATCTAGTAGGTATAATCAAAAATAATTGCAATGCTTTTAAAAAAGTAAACGAGATTACTGCTTCAGGTTGGTTAAACGAGAAGATTTTTTTGACTGTGTAACGTTTTCAGGAAACCATTTCCACAAAATCAGAGTGCAGAACAGTCATTGCAAGAAACAGAGTTAGAAATGGAAGCATCACAAAGATTGAGAATGACACTTTACTGCCTGGGTTTCAGTGGTACCTGGTCACTGTCTGTCACGTCAGCAACAAAAGGGGCACTCTTGCAGCTCCAAGACTTACCTTGGAGACTAAGAGTCTTGAGTACAAAACAATCAACTAGATCAACTAGATCAATCAAAAACCAAACTGCAATCAAATCAAGCCATAGCTTTCATGTCTAGCAGCTGCAATAACTAGCTGCTCTGTTTGGCAAGTACCAGTCATTCACTAATGCTCAGTGAACGACATCTCTGGGGCTCAGTGGGAAATCATTATCATTCAATATACTCAACTTCATCAACTACTGAGATGCAATAACATTTGGGCATTAATGTCCAATGCACTGAATATCTACCATACCTCTCAAAAAAAGAGGCAAAAATGTGATTATGAAAAAAAAATAAAACAACTTATAAAAGCAACGTCCTATAAGGTACTGTTATCCATTAAAATAATTCGCAAGTATGGAGATACTTGCCCACATTCTTATCTGAAAGTCTAAAGAAACACAGTTCAGTAAACGTTCCAGAGTATAACTAGTTACATACATGCATAATAACACAAGCTTCCTACAAATCAGGATGTACTTTCCCTCTACTTTCTTCCTCTTACTTGAATTCTAAATATAGCTGCTACAAATGTCCGTTTAAGTTCTTGTTCATGCAGGCTTCAACAGGGAATCTGGTAATTAATATTTTCTTAAATTAATAACATACATGACAAGCATCTTGACGGACTTGCCTTTTGAAGTAGTATAACAATATACAGTCCAATGTATCCCCTTCATGCTGTGCTTTTCCACACGTATTTGGCAGACAAAATACGAGCCAAAAATACGCATATCTCAGTCTTTCAAAACTCCTTACTCCTAAACATGGAAAGCTCGCAAGCATGAAACCTGTCTACTCTAGTTGATCCCAACATGTGCAATAGAGTAAAGCTGCTGTCTTCCTGCAAATGTTTTGAAGGTCTCCTAGATACTGAAATTGTTCAAATGCAGAAAAAAAAACAACTTCAAGCTGCCTCATTTTTAATTCCTTCCTCCCTGCAGTGTCATATTACCCTGTATCACTGAAGTCATTCTCCTGCATTTGCTGTTCCAGAACATTTGAATACAGAATAGTAGTGTTTTTAATTGACTACTAAAAAGACAGAAGTGTTTGTTTAAGCAAACTGTTCTGCATTTATACTAAGTAACCTTTGTAACAACTAGATAGAGAATGAGCAACACATATCACATCAGGTTATATTGCATAGTAGCAGATAGCTTTGGATTCAAAGATAAAGAAATGGTGCCATCTGGTGCCAAAATTGACACACAGAGCAATGCCACATTTTCTATCCCACGAAATAACTGTTCCTTAATTATGCAATGCCATTTCATTTGTCATAATGCTGTCTGGAGACTAGGACACCTTTAACTGAATAAACAAATGAATATGTCACACCGTAGCAATAGCATGAATTTCCTATCTGGTGTCTAAGTTTAACAGCTCAGCTAGCCTTGAGCAAGCCTGAAAAGCTACTCAGCTAATTTATGACAGCTGCTTATGAGAAGTTTTTTTGGTCAATATGCTGCCACTGAGCCCATGTTGTTGCCTTTTGGTTCTCCTACCTCATGACGTAAAATCTGGACCTGGAGTTCCTGGATGTTACTGGTTGCTATTGGCTTGTCTTGGATTTCACGATGGGCGCTCTCTATCATTTGCTGTAAATGTTTCATTTCTTGCTCATACTGCTCATACTGAACCACTGCTTCCTAGTGAAGGAAAAAAAAAATACTGAGTTCTTTAAATGAAAATAAATTTTTGCTTAGTCTAAGCATGACTGATGTCCCTTCTGAAGTGGTGCAAACTTACAGCTATCTGGAACTTTTTTCTGGATAAGCAAATATAGTCGAGTAAAAGTCCACTTAGAAATATTGTGAACTACAGTGAATTCAATGGTTTCATTTATTTAACTATTTCTAAAAAACAGTTAACATGACTTTTTTAGGTATCCAAAAGAGGTGCTAGGACTTCTGCTGCCAATAAGTATCTGTACCAAATATATCCTCCAAAAGATAGCGTTGTCTAATCCCATGGTTTTACTATAAAGTATTTTCATCTGCTTTTTCACATTAAGCCTCTATTTATGAAACAGAAAGGCTATATGAAAAAGTTAGATTTTACAGAAAACACAACTGAGAGAGGATTATGAAGATTGATTCAGACCATTTTTCTACCAGTGTGGTATCAGTTCTTTCTGTCACAGATGAACCAGCAGTTTGTCTTAACTTGTTTTTAAAATTTTTCAGTGCGACATTGTATCCTTCCTTGTACTTAAGTATCATTAATGATTGAAAGTATCTTCTGTAATCTAACTTGAATCTCTGTACTTGTACCCTAGCTCACTTATCTATTTTTCTATCTCTAAATAGCAGGAAAAAAACGTTTATTCTCTTCTTTGGAAATACCTTTTACATGTTTAGCTATGAATTCACACAATCAATCAAACACAACTTAGTTTTATTTAGCAAAACTTGAAAATGCACATTTAAGACATGCTGAATGGTTCCAAAATCAGAAAGAAAATATATCATAGAATGGTTTGACTTGGAAAGGACCTTTTAAAGGTCATCTAGTCCACTGCCCCAGCTACGAGGGGGGACATCTTCCTATATATACATTTTTAATAAAGATGGAAAAAAAAAAATTATCCTAGAAAGTTGTTTAATGAACTCAGTAGTTTATATGCCATTATTATAAGCACTTGAGGTTATAATGATATATTAATTTCGTTAACTGCTTATATAAAATTAAACTGCATACAGTTGTGTATTAGCTATTTGTCTAGTTAATCCTAGAGCATTACAGAAAACATAGCAAGAACAAGGAGAGAACTAAGATGAGAGTCCGAGGAGTAAATCAACCAACAACATGACCTTGAATATTAAAATCTTCTAAAACATGGATTCAGAATGACTGAAACATAGTGGGGAACATCTTAATGGTACTACACAGAAAAGAGGAATGCATAGAGATATGAAATTCTCTGTTTTCATCACAACTTGCATGGCGCTGTTCAATTTACTCAGAGTAGTTTACGGGATGGAGTTGCACTTGCCTGCATGATGTTGCACTGCTGAATGGCAGTGTGCTGCAGGCGACTGGCCTCCTCCTGCAGCCGGAGGGCAGTGTGACACATCGGCAGACCGGTGACCACCTCTTCAGGAATCCTCAGGGCACTCTGACAGACTTGTACTGCGTGAACCTTTGGCTTCAGTGACTCCATTTCAGACAACAGATGCTAGAAACGAAGTCAATGCCACAATAAGCCAGTTTTGCAGAACTCCCAGAGCATTTGAGGCAGCAAAAGAAAATAACGATGAGTTCAAGCACTAAACCAAAATTTGATTATTTGTTTTCTAAATTATATATAATGAGGACACACTTTGTCTGGATTTGCTCATTCTGAAATGAGTAACCTTTTAAATATTAGTTAAGCAAAAAGTCCATATAATAGGAATAAAAATAATTCATTAAAAAGCATAGTAGTACCTATTTCTAAGTGCAAAAATATTTCTGTTAACATATTTGAAAAGATATCTTTACAAAATCCACAAATCAAAGCAGCACAGGAGTCATTTATGTATACACATATCTTAATGTTAAATTGTGAGTGGAACTCCTTGCTGAGACACAGAAGCACATTTTCAAACCAACAAACGAATCCTGTTGTGTTCACAGCCTTCCTTTGAAAATACAAACCACGGCTGAAAATGTCGCTTTTCAAAAGGCAATCAAACAAAAAAAACACAGCGACACAGAAATCTTTTCCTTTGAATAATTACATACGGGATGCCTTTGTCAACAGTCTCTATTCTGTTCACAATGTCCATTTCAAGCTGTCTGTTCATATGCATGAGAAGGGTCTAAGCGCAATGACTGGAGAATAGATTTGATCAGCATTCTTTTCATCTTCATTGGGAATTTTAATGTGTTCATAGATTGAAAAAGAAAAACAATTAAAAAAAAGAAAAAGGCAATGTTGATGTAAAGGGACTTAGCACATCAGAAAAAGATTTTAAGTTCAATAGATAAAAATCAGATAAGATTATGTATGTGGCAAACAGGAATAAAGAGACTGGTGTCTCCCTTCTCCCGTAACATACGCAGAAAGATAGTTAAGTGGGTCTGGAGCACATACTGATGAGAGGGTTGTGGTTTGCTCTTCACTTCTGGGCCTTCATGAGATATGGTGGATACTCGAACCAGAGATTTGGTATAATTCCTTGGACATAACTGGTGAGGCCTCTTCTCTACAAGGTCCTGTACTGCTGGCAAAGGATGCCTTTATTGTGCAACCAGCACCCTGAGGTACCCTGCGTGCTGCATACCAGTCAGGCATTCTCCAAGACCTCCTCTCTGGTCTGGTGAAACATGTGGGCAAGGGCTACAGTCCCTTTCGGTACAGAAAAAAGTCATACTGTGATACCTGCTAGAGTTAGGACAAAGAACACACATAAACAACAGCGTAAGCTCCATATTCCTTTACTTTTATGGTGGGTGACGTGTTTCACTTACACTCTTTGATGCCATATTCTGAACTTTGGCTGCAAGTCCCTAGAATAAAGACTGTGTATTTTAATCGAGAGAGAAAGCTCTGCAAATTTACCTTTCATCCTTATGTTTTTCTGCAGAATAACTTCTTAAGCAACTCAGAAAGCTCTAACTAGTGTTATTTTTCTTGTTATGAGATTGAAACCAAAAATAATTATTGACGCATCTATAGTAGGCCAAGTGTAATACAGGAAGCGGCAATATCTTATGGAGGTAATTCAACTAAACATACAAAAAAGTAACAGGACTTAAGGAAAACTGAATTTTCTCTTAGCTTTCCAATTGACTATTGGAGGAGCTAACAACATACTATCTCATTGCATCTTTATCTGTAAAATGGTGATAACAATCCATAATTCTTTTGAAGTACTTTAAGAACCTGTTGATGAAAAGCACTGGGTAAGAACTGAGCTTTATTATTGTTATTAATATGGATTAAACTTGGAGTGGATGCACATTTCTCAGGATTGCATCAACCTAAGAACAGGTAAAGGATTACACTTCAACAATTCCCTTTGAGGGAATGATTTTTCCTGTTCCATTCCTTATTCCCCTGGCAGTAATTTGGGGCTAGACTCTGAAACAATGACCCACCGAAGAAACACCATAATTGGTCTCACCAACATTCATTATTCTTTGTGTAAGCTCACACTACTCAAGTGCTAACTTTGAGATCCTGTTCTTTTACCTGTCTGTGAGAAAGTTGCTCTTTCAAGCTCAAATGCCCAAGCTCTGGAGAGGTCAACGTGGCTTGGGCTTGCTCCAGAGCAGCCTGCAGGGCTTTCAGTTCAACTTCAAATTTCTTCATGTCCTGTAACACAACGGATTTGATTCAGGGTTGAACAACAAAAAACACACTATGTAGCTATGTCCCTTATATACAGTGCCAAAACTAGTTAATAGTTTCAACAATGAATTTCAAATGTTTTAAAATTGGATAAAAATCAGTCATATGACAGTCTAGAAAAAGAGGTCTCAAATGCCAGAGTTATTATTTTAAGTACTCCCTCATTCTCAAATACAGCATGTACTTTATAAAGCTAAATTCATACAGTTCAAAGCCTAGAAAGGAACTGAAGATGTCCTCTAGTCATATTCCTGTAATAAGACCACTAGCAGTGGAGTTCCACTTATCTCTACAGACAACATATTCCACTGTTTCAGTACTCTTTTTTTGTAGAAACTTATTTTCTGATGATTTGACATGAGGTTATCTTTTGTTGCAGTTTCAATCCTCTATTTACTATCCCAATAAAAACAGACATGAAGAACAATTTCTTTTCCTCACTAGCATCATATGTTAGGAAAATCCTTTTTCAAGCATCTTTTCCTACAAATTTAAACACATATCACAATCATTATTATCCTTTGTTCTTTCTCCAGTCGGTCCACATCTTTATTCAAGTGCCAGACTGAACACAACTGAAACCTTGCTAGCGAACAATGGGTAGAACAAAACCACTACTTCACATACCATACAATTTTTTTTTTTTTCTACACAGTGTTCGGAGTTTTTACAATGGTGTGAAATTGTTCACTCATTTTTTCCACGATTTGCATTATTAAAGTTAAGATCTTTTAACAGGCTGCCTCAAAGTCAGTAGTTCCTCATTCAGCTAAGACATGCCTTGTTCTTCCTGTCTAAACGTAACAATTTGCCCCTGTCCTTACTGAGTAGCAGCCTAATTTTTTTCAGGTAGTCCTTGCACATCTGGTGTTTTCTAAGAATCCCAAAAGCCACGACCTCTAAACCACCATCCAACTCATTAATAAAAATGCTGCATAGTTACCAGATGGAAGGGAGAACCCTGCAAAATTCTACTTGATGTATCCCTCCTTTTGGGCTGTGAACCGTTGTTAATTACACGAGGTAAGTTTTTTAGCCACCTTTACACACCTACCTCTTGTATTTTCAACTAGATAAGCTTTTTAACTTTGTTAATAACAATATCATGTGAAACATTATTAAAGTCATGATATGTGACATATTGTACATTTATCTACAAAGTCTATTACTTTCACATCAAATTAGACACTTTGATACGATTTTTTTTCTTCCTAAATCTATGTTGGTTTCTATTCATCTCCATGTTTTCTTGTAAGAATTTACAGTTTCTTGAATTGTTCCAATATTTTTCTGAAGCTAGTAAGTTTCACTTCTACTATGCTTACTTGCATGCAAATCTCTGGTTTCTTCCAAAAAAAATAAAAATAAAAATAAAAAAATAATAAAAGTCTTCAGCTCATAAACTGTGGTTTAATGATTTGTGCTTTTGCAATGGAAAGAAGCCTTCTTCAAAACCTCTGTTACACTGTTATGGCTACTGCTGTTGCAGAATTTCTGCAATGTTTTGTAAATGTTGTGAAAAAAGAGCAATATATGGAGATGGACCATTTTTCACCTTAGCTGCAATTTCCTAAGAATTGGTGGAAGTCTATTCTCTCAGTTGCCTTTAGGTATTTTCCTATTTAGTAGTGTGTAACTGTAGCAGGTGACAGCAGAAGAACCCCTATAAATATACTCATTACATCATTCCAATATTCTTTTTTTTTCCTGAATAATTATATCAATCAAAAAAAAAAAAAAAGGTAAAGTTTCTTGCCCTGAAGATAAGAACAAGAAGAAAAGATATGTGTTTTTTCTCTATGACTTGCACCACTTTATCATGCCCTCAGGCATTGCATAGGCATAACACACATTTACATTAACAAACCCATATGGAACAGCTGCACAGAAATGTCAAGGACATGAAAAAGCATGTTCATTCTTTTCATTGCAATCCCTTGTAGAGGTAGGTCTTACATTATGGAATCCTGGTCTGGTCCAGTACTGATCTGAATTAATAGACAGGAGGCTTTAGATATCTTTTAAGAGAAAAATAAAGGAAATGGCACAGTACAAGTGCTAACACAGATACTTTTCAAGTATCTAAACATAGGTGCTCAGTGCAATTTGAGACGCACCATGTTCCCCAATACATCCATTCAGAATGGGCAGATATTACAGGACTTGCAGGAATCACGTCTCCGTCTAAAACAGCACCTGAAGGCAGTATCTCAAGTGGTCAAGACATCTAACTTTAGACGACACAATCATGTCCTTTATAGACCACAGATAATCTGCACTGCTAATAGTCTCGGAAACATGGCGCGCACATCACCACAGTTAGCATTAGAAAAATTTCTTTCATATACCTTGGCAGCATCTTGGAGGTTTGGTAGCCGCACTTTGATAACTTGCTGCAACTCCTCTGTCCGACGCCCCAGTTCCAGTACTTGTTGTGACATTCCTTCAGTAGAGTATACACTTGCCAGATACTCAATCCTCTCGCTCATGGCCTCAAGATCACCATGAATCTCTCCAGACTCATCAAGCATAGCCTAGATGGAGATAATGAACAAATCGAATACTGGAGTTGAGCTTCATATTAAACATATCTTTAAGTATATTCTTGTTCTGCAGACTTCTCAATTTGTACGCATCTGTAGGCATATGATTAAGTTGTACTTATTTCCTGTAAGGCTTAGGCAATACGCTTAATTCTGAGAGTATGCTGAAGTGCTTCAGCTTACGAAGACCGGGAAACAAAAGAATAAGTCATGAAGCTTCAGCGGCTGTACTTACCAACATGTTCATTTTAGCGTTTTGCTACACGCACTTGCCCGTAAAAACATAATATACACAATCTATGGATAGGATTTGTTCTGGAAGCCTGACGTACCTAATAGGAAGCAGCAGAAAGCATTCGAGTGCAGTGTTACAGCAGGGCAGAAGTCATTAATGCTGTCTAAAAAATGGCTACCAAAGTGTTCTGTGGGATGGCACTGGTTAAGCCCTTATCCTCATCAACTTCTGAAGCAGGGAAAAAGCCATAGCAAAACCAAACCAGAAATGCTATCTCCCAGCTATCCTCAGGATAAATTTCCTGGGGGTTCCTATTCAGAATAAGAAAGCGTGACATACTATGTTGCCTCAATATAAGTGAATGCAGCTGACAATTAACTAATGTATATATAAACAACATGATTAATGCAGTCTTATTTTGGCATCAGTGAGACATGATCATCTTACGATGCTTTTATATTTTTCATGTGGTCATGTAACACTGGGCAAGCCTGAACCTTATCCCACCGTTCCACTGATCCCACACTTACATAGTCCACACACAGACACACAGAGAAAAAGTTGGACTGTCAAAGGGACAGCAGAACACTCTGATTTGAGATGTTCAGGAAGTAACTAGAAGAAACTCATTCATTGGGTATCATTCTGAGAACATTTGGTATGAAACTCATCAGATGAGAACAAAGGCTATTCCAATATAGTGTAAAGGAGAAAGAAAAAAACCCAACCCAAACTGAAAACTGTGTTTGGTTAACTAAAATTTTAGAGGAATATTAGCTGCAATGAGGTACTCAGTGTGATAGAATCACAGTGTATAGACACACTGTTCAATCAAAAGCTACTATGAAGCCAATTTACTTGAGTAAACATGGAGATCAATTTCAAATCACGTAGTTTTATTCAACAATGTATCTTAATTTCAGTTTTCAAAGCTATTGTCCAAAACAAACTAATCACCTTTAAGACCTGGAGGAACAGTCAAAGAAACGTAGCATTTTAAGACATTTTTTCTTCAAGAAAAGGAGGGAAATAAAGGTGTAGTAAATAAAACTTCACAGCTTAGAAAATAACTTTGTCTATACACTGCCCTTTAATTTTCATAGCTTATATGATCACCTGGTAAGCTTTAAATTGATCACGAAGTTGAGAGGAAGAATTCCATGTTATACTACCATGCACTAGGATATTTGCTTTCTCGATCCATTTCACTATGAACTCCAGCATCTCATTGTATTCTTCCAAGTGTGAAGCAGCCTGGATATAAAAGAAAAATCCACTTAAGCCTAAAACGTAATTCTGTACAGTTCTTATAGAATGATAAAATTAATTTTATTTCATTTACTGTTTTTAACTTGTTATTGTTTTAACTTTTCCTTTCTGTTGAATAGAATTTAATTATTTCTGTATTTATGGAGTTAAAATAGGTCTGCTTCCAGTAACAAGCATATCTATTTCACGGGATAAAAGGCACTGTAAAAATGTACGTCATGCTGGGAGAGTGCATTGATGCTCAAACATATCCCTAGAAGGTATACTTCCTGCACATATTTCAGCCTCACACATAAGTTCCAAAATACCTTCTTGCTCAGTTTGTAGCTCACTGCAAGCCTTGTTTATGCCATTCCTTATTTTAATTTCTCTCTTTCCATGTCATCTTCTAAATCACCTCTTCTTAAAATCTGCTTTGTCCACTCAGCCTGTCACATTTCCAAAAGGAGAAATGTTGCACTTATTTTAAAATACAGGACAAAAGCTCTGCTTTCTGATTCATCCGATTTCTATTTAGTAAAGTACTCTTTAGTTCCAATTTTCTTCTCACTTATCAGGAATAATTTCACTGATTTTCATGCATTTGTCTTGTATGAAGGATGGATCAAATCCTAGGTGACTGAACTATACTTGAATGCAGTTTGCCTCACCTATCATTTTTTATGATAGGAAGTGGATTTCTTGGTGCTGAACAAAAACATCCTAATGGTTAAATCCCTTCACCAAGTACCTTTGAATGAACTCTTACTTCAACAGTAATTTTCTATCTCTTTTTAAAAACAATTTTTCAGAGGAAACTGAGAAGAATATCATGAAATAGTTATCTTTTTCAAGCCTTACAGAAGCTTCTTTATGCATGCAGAGAAGAGAACTCATAATTTACTGGAGTATTGATGGCAGAACCATTGAAAAGCCATTTCTTTGTTTTTAGCTAGACTTTTTTGGGATAACAACAATTAGCAAGAAAAATACATAAGCAAGCCTCAGGGACTTTGAACCGCAGGAGAAGTTTCTTTATGAATGCTGAAATGTTGCATAAACATTACGCATTATCGAGGCCATTGTATCTAGGCTTTTCTATTGAACCTACAAATTATATTCACTCTCTAAAGGCTGTGACTAGAGAAAAACTTTTTTTTTTTTTAAGTAAAGCTGAAAATATAGGTAACAGTGATAAGACAGAGGCCCTGAAAAGTACAATGAGATAGTATTTCCTGGCATGTTACTGTTAGTGGGAAGGTCTATAATCTTTTCAGGGCACCAGAGGAACCAATCAGTAGATGATTCATGGAAGAGGATTGTTAAAACAGCATGACGGAATTATTCCACCTTCCTGATCTGACCCGTTTGTGCCTCTCTGAGTTGTGATGCAAGCCTTGACTAATAATAGGCAGATGTGCCAAGGAATGCCCCTTCTGGCATAACTACAGAAAAAATAAATGAGAAGTTTGAATACTCCTTCTGATTCTGAAAGGAAACAGCAGAAAGAATTTGAGATCGCACCTGACTGAGCTTGGCTGCTCTGTACTCAGCCTGTCGTATAGTCTGTTGGTGCAATGCAGTGAGTTTCCCTATCCTGGTAGCCAGTTGCTTAGCCAGCGGTACGTTCTGCTCTGCAAATTCCTGGACTGATGCATCTAATTCCAATAGCTTTATATTGCAGCTGTCCAACTCTTCACCGAGGATCTAGACAGAAAAACAAGAAAATCAGTGATCCGAGAAGTGCAGCTTTCTGGTTGATTATTTCTAGTCCAGCTTGCAACTTCTATATCCTGTCCAAAGTCTCCATAGTTTGTTCCATTTGTATTCTGGCTGGAAACCAACAATGCTTGTCTAAGCAGGAAGGCAGAACAGCAGGATGTTTGGTCATCTCTTAAATGTGTGCTGTTACTCTTTCTTTTCTGACTTCCTGGCTGAAATGGATAATCATTTTCTCTACCGTACCAAAAGACTGAGTCACTTCAGAGTGACATTAGCTGTTCCTGGCCGTCTTTCTGTGTTTGTTTTTGAAATGAATAGTGAGCATACATTGCCATGACAAGGCTTTTTATTTATTGGAAAGGGGTTTTGTTTTGTTGCTGCCTTAAAATATACCCTTACAAACTCAGAAATATGCAATTACTCATTAATGCCTTAGAAAAATTTTCATTTTCATTTGAAACTTGAATTTTCATAGCTTGATCTTGACACAGGAGCAGCCTAGATCATGCTAGACTGTTTCAATAGAAACAGATTTTAAAAGAAATTTTTCTTACCATAGATACAAAGTTTTTGAAAAGTTTAAAAAGGAAATCTAAAAGGTTTTCATGTTTCTCATAGATTGACAACACACTTATGGGCTACAATTTCTTGGGGAGGGGGTATTAGGTTTTTTTTTGTATTTGGTTTTTATACCTAAGGTGTTAGTGATTCATAGGTTTTGTAATATAAATAAAATAAGTCTTATCTAACACTCTAGCCCCTTTCCAATTATTCTTAGAAATTTAAAATGCAATCATCAGACAAAAATTGATTCAGAACACTGTAGCTACAGGTGACTCAAGAAGTTACTTCAAGCTCTTCAGATTAGGGCTGTCTTGGCAGACACATCTTAGAGTGTAAATTATGATCAACTGTTACGATAAACAAATATTATTCCATGAACAGTAGCATCACTTAGTGACATAACTGTCTACATGTAAACATAAAGGCAGACGTTGAACTACTCATCTAAATACAAAGACACACATATTTCAAGGAGGCATAAATAAATGTTTCTAATACAAAAATGATACAGAATTTATACGCTGTTTAAAAGTGAGGGAAAATCCATCTGACTTGGTTACATGGATTGAAAACATATTTTTATTTTATTTTTCACAATCAGTTTCAATGTTAATATGAAAATATTACTGCTGTAATCAAAGCGAACCTAATCTCAGGAGTATCAGCTGTGCACTGATATAAATGCAGTTGAGGGAAGTTTACTCAATCTCCAGTGACACAGAGGTTTCATCTATGCAGTATGGCAAAGCACATTTCACTGGCTTGCTGCTTAATTACTGGGATCAAGGAAATGCACCAATTTTAAAGGAATATATTTCAGTGACATCTTCTGCAAAGCAAGTGGTACTTTGGAGCATATTGAGAGCAACTCATGAAAATAAACAGGTAATTTTTGACATACCAGATATGTCAAATCTTCTGTTTGGTATGCTTTGCTTACTTTTAGACAGTAACTTGGTCGAGTTTATCTTTGACTAGTTAAAAAAACAAACCAAATAAAAAAAAACGACCCTCAACCAATCCCCTCCATTCTCCCCCCTCAAAAAATTTTACATATTCTCATATGATAATCCTAACTTGGCCATTACATCTCAGTACAGATGAACTTAGGAGTGTGGTACATACTTAAGATTATAAAAACCTACAAAAAGGACCATCACCTTTTGCATCACCCTTAACTGCACCAGTAGTACTTTACCTCATTATGGTACCAAATGATATGGGATAGACTCCTGGCTAAGTAAAATTCTATTTATCGCAAGTAAAGAGCGGTCTTTTCAGTACACTGGGACAAGGAGCAGTTTGTAAGCCTCTTAGGCTTTCTCAGATTGCAGTCATACTCATTATTTAGAGGGAACGGCATAGTTTTGTCTATCTGATTGCTTTTACTCTCAGCTACTTCCTCCAAGTTCTTTTACTTGCTCAAATTCCTGTACGGGCTAGTATGCAAAGAATATAATTAAAAAACCTCATCTGTGCATTCATTTGTTGAACTACATTAAAAAATGTCTTATATCTTCACAAATAGAACTTTGATATGAAGTGAACATCCCAATTCATAAGAATGTATGGTGTAATCAAAAAAAAAGAAGCCTTGTCTTACCTTTTGTTCAAGTTTAGCTTGTGCTATATCATTTGTTCTCTTTTTCAGTTTGGAAAGAATAGCATTTAGTTCATTTGCTACCTCCTGGATTTTCTGACCAAACTCTTGATTCAATGTTTTGATCTGCTGAGTTTCTTTTTCTTTGGTTTGAATCTGTCAACAATAAGAATTAAATTCAGTAACCAGAAATCTCTCCTCCTGAAAAGAAATTAACTTTCATTGAACTTATTTCAATGTAATAGAAGAAGTTAATAAAAGCACTCTGCGTTGTCATGGTTTGACCATGCTTGGACACCGTATTTCACTAAGTGAAAAAGTCTAAAGAAGTGCTATAGATCTGCAATGCATTTATCTACTGTGCTTTACCTGATCTTGTACAGTTACAAGGGCCAGCCCAACTTCTGCTAAGTGAAGAGAGAGTTCAGAAGGCAAAATTGTATAAAGCCCCAAGTACTTATTCTGTTGTTGTTCAGCCATTTTTTCAACAGCCTGGCGATGAGTAGTTACTTCACCAAGAAGAGACTAAACACAGAAAAACAGTTTACTGAAGAACAATGGAAAAAACATATCTGTGTAAACTTAGCAAATCCAGGCTTGCAACAAAGCTAATTGCTTTCAAATTTTTGTTTGATCAGTTCATTAAAAAGAATTGTATCTTGGCATTCACTGGATTCTCATTTATGACTGTTTGTCAAGTTCTCTGTTCCTGTGTGACCACATGTATATAGAAAATGTTAAATTTTCAGCACCTCCAGTGAAATGAGTTTATTTTGTTGCTGCCTCCAGACTGCTGAGAGAGAGAAGAAATGCCATGTTCTGTCCATTCAGATTCCATAGTTCCCCCATATTTTAGATGAGAGGAGAAAAATTACTAAACAATATGCTAGGTATGTAAAATTGCATAAATTGCATACTTTTATCTTAAATATCTTTAAACTAAGATGTTACAGCCCATGAGCTACTTCATGCTTTATGAATTTGTCTAGTGGGTTACTCAAAAACTAATGAATACTGTCTAATTTGAATTCGTCGTAGTTTAGAACTCATTAATACTCACTAGGAGATTACAATGAAGATAAAGTTTGAAATTCAGGAACTGACAAATTTGATATACCTGCAGCTCCTGAAGTTGAGTGTCCACTTCCACATCAGGGCTTAATAGATATTCTTTTGTTTCCTGGATCCAGGACTTCACAATATTAATCTCTGCTTCAACCTCCTCACGCTCCTTCAGCTCCTGTTTCACCATCTTCACACCCTTTTTCACTTTCTGTTGCATACTTCAGAAACAAAGAAACAATAATTATTTGTGAAGAACTAAGAAATGTCTAAAAACATTGCTTTGTCCAAAAATATTGACTAATAAAGATAATGATTGAGAGCCTCACATCCAGAGTCATAAAAAGTGGAGCAGTATTGCAACAGACTACTAAAAACACTTAAATTTCTCATGATCATTCTTCAGTTCATTCCTTTTAATTAGTAGTTTTATGTATTTTGACATCAAGTCTTTTGAAGAAATGCAAATGTTTACAATACAGACTCCTACATCTGAGCTCATCACCACAGACTGTCCTTATTGTCAGTGGAGGAAGCAGGTAATTCTAGGGCACGATTTAGGATGATTCATCATCATTGTAAGAGAAACGTCTAAACTAAATCAGAAAAATTGCATCTTAAACCAGGCTATTTCTCTCCAATAATTAGAGAGTAAGAATTAACCAGTTCAGATGCAGACATCTATAATCTAAAATAATGTGAAATAAATTCCACTCTATTGGTGGGATTTGCATTGGCAGAATACCTAGGATGTGGCATGGATCAAAATCAGTTATAGCTTTAATGTAGTTTATACAGCTCTTACATAAGTTGGTATTATTACGCAAAGCAGGAAGTACATATTCTAAAATGCATACTACTGCAGATGGAAATAAAAAATAATGGTTAAAATGTATTTCAAAATTAATTAAATATAATTTTTAATTAAACTGATGCTTATTTTAAATATAACTAATATTTATTTTAAGCACGGTAATTGTCAAGGGTAACAAAAATGACACATGAACTTTTATTAATTAATTAATTGTAAGGTATCCTTTTTCTAGTGAATCTTTTAAAACATTGCCTTACTTGTGATACCGATCTTGCATTGCTTTGATTTCTTGCATGACTGGTAGTTCCTCCTGAGAGAGAGGCTTTATTTCCACATCCTGAAGCATGCTGACAGCATGCTGTTTGAGCAGGCCCAAAGATGATAGCTGCTGCTCCACCTCCAGAAGGAAACTGCTGTGGTAATCCAGGAGTTCCAGGAGCTCTGCTTTGGATGCCTTTTCTACTGAGCTTTCTGGTAAGCGACCTTGCAGCTGATCTATTGCTATGGTGGCTTTCTGAATCTACAGAAAGAGACGCAGTCTTGGCAATAATGAAATTAAAAAGAAGCTAGTACTACTGATACCAAAGGTGTTAAACTCAGTGCTGTGCTTTTAGATGCTGTAAAACAGTTGCGGTATAGTGCTTCTGTAACAGTCTCTATAGCAGATACAAGTCTATACCCATGGCAGGGGGGTTGGAACTAGATGATCTTTAAGGTCCCTTCCAATCCGAACTAGTCGATGATGATGATGATGATGATGCCCTACCACTGCTAGACGTAGCTAGCTACCCTAGCACTACACACTGGACTTGCTAAGGAAGCTTTTTGTAAAGTGATGAATGGCTCCTCAATTTTTTTTTAGCATTTATTATCTTTATTGCCATAGGACCTAGAGCTCTACCCAGGGCAGACCCCTATTTGGAACAAGTCATACACTTAACAAAAAGATTATCCCCATTCCCAGAGAATCTGCAATTTGAGCATAAAATAACAGACAATGGCAGATAAAGACAGTCAGGTAGGATATAAGGGGGGAAAAAAAAAAAAAGAGATACATGATCAGTGAGCAGTGACAGGCAATAACATTGCTGCATAAACTTAGAAATAGCAACTTCGCAATCCTCAGGGGAAAAAAACAAAAAACCAAGAAGGAGAAAAAGGAAAAAAAAGAGGTTGACAATCTAGAATAGACCATCTGGAGATGGGAAATGTTGAAGAGAAGATTCTGAAGAACCATCAGATACCAAAGCAACTCTATATTTACAATACACAGAAGAACAGTGCAAGTCTTGGAGAGAGTGGTTCTAAACCTAGGTCTTTCATGGCTGTTTTCTTTTCTGTGACGTTGAGAAAAATCACTGTGATTCCTGCTATGAGCTTTCTCTACCTTAAGATGATTAATAAGGCAGTATAATGAGTGAAAACCTATGTACAGTTAAAAAAAGGAGGTGTTACCAAGACCAGAAGTTACCTTATCACTAAAGCCCTTCCATTCCTGCACTGCATCTTCCAGAATTTTCTCTTGTTCTTGGGCAACATTGCGGAGCCGTGTCCAGCGCTGCCAAACTGTTGTCATGGATCTACTTATAGCTGCCTTACTGGCATCATTGCTAACTTTTTCCAGCTGTGAAGCCTTTTCTTCTAGGGCTGTGATCTTCTCATGGAAAGAATTCACCACACACACAAGAGTCTGAAAAAGTGAAAAATAAACACTGTTTTCCTTTTTCACAACACAACTCACAACTATTGAACACACTTACAGGCACATGAGCCACTTCCACTGCAGACAAGGACGAGTTACCCTAAACTGAATGAGGTGGTTAGGTCTCACTTGATTTTTCATACGCAATATATTAGCTACAGCTACTTGAGTGATCTGGTCCAAAATGCAACTCCCTGGAAGTAGCAGAAATCTGGTGTAATCAGACTTTCTCTTCTTTGCTAACCCCTCAAAAGAGACAGAAATGAGTGTTCAGGACCCTTCTCATAGCAAAGGCTAACTTCTATTAGAATCTAAAAGTGAAAGCAGCAATTAGGGTGTTTAAGCATACATTTATGTCATGTTTATCTCTAATGCCATTTTAAATGTTCAAGGGTATCAGGATATTCTGATGAAGCTGGCAGACACAACATTATTCTTAGGGAAGATTCTTGCCTTCACAGAGACTCAATTGGAGACCAGGCAGGTTGTCCGAAGTGTCACTACCTGCCTATATTAAGGCAACTGATTAGCACCCTAAATGGAGAAAGTAATTCTTCTAAGTTTCATTTCTTTCTTTTAGACTAAACAGGAGTTAATGTTAAAACCCAGCCCTTCTGTCCTAGTAAAGCTATTCCAAATAATCCAAAGTAGATGAGTGCTTCTGTTGATCTGAATTTCTTGTACAGTACACAATTTTGGGTCTTGTGCACCCAAGGCTTTTTAGGAACCTACCGGTTCCTTCCAGTCCTCTACAGTCATAGGTAGTACATAGACTTAACCTGAAAAGCGATAAAAGAAAAATATCTATCCCAGTGACCACACAAATATAATGTGTGTTCTGCACAATGCAAAACACCTCTTGGTACGCTATGACACAGTTAAGCACTACAGAAAAAGATACAAAAACTCAAATTCAGGTTGTCACAGATAAGAACCTACATAACATATTTATTTTCACTGAAGGAAAAGGATTGAATGTAACTTTCAGTACCTTACCTTATGTGTTAGTAATTTCTCTTCCGCGTCCTGGGAAGAAGCAGCTTTAGCTACTGAGAATTCAGATAATTTTTTCTCAGCCTCATTCATCACTTCAATAACCTTCTGTCTTGCTGTCTGGTAATCCTGCCACTCAGAAGCACACCTTAAACAAATATAGTTCCAGAAAGAACAATTTAATGCAAAAAAAAAAAAAAAAAAAAAAAAAAGAGAGAAAATCAGGAATATTGCTGCACCTAGTTTTCAATGTAACTGCTTAGTTTTGCTGTTACAGAGCATTTTCCAAGAAAAAGAAAGATTGCTGGGAAAGAGTATACATAGAAGCATATGTTCCCGATTTTCAGCTGTGCCTTACAGACACAGCTTGGCATATAAAGCCCTTGATTGACTTTTCCTCAATGACTTTGTCCCACCCAAACTTTAGGAATGCAGAACCTTCAGGAATAATAAGTAACATAGTTATGCTGGTTAAAAAGGTATTTTCTTTTAGTTCAAAATGTCTGCTCCAATTTCATTTGTTTCTGCATAGGCCTTGTGCCAGAGGAAATAAGGGACAGTCATTCCCTACTCCTCTTCTTGGCTTAGTGCTGTTCCAAGCTTTATATAATTTTATCACAGGTTCCTCAGGATCACGCATCTAGTCAGTCAGTAGCAGAGGAGAAAATAGAATCCAATAGCTCTGAATCCCAATATCCACTTCTCTCATCAGTAACACAAACATTTTACAAAGCTCCAATTAATGTTATGATTTCTTTCTTTCATCACCAACAAGGCGATTTTAAAATGAAAGGGAAAAAAAAGGATGAATATACCTTTGCAACTGCTCTTGCTGGGTTTTGGCTTCTTGCTTTGTACCTTTGGCCTTTTCCTCCAATGCAGCTAAATTCTCCATCAGCTGCTCTCTTGCTGTGGCTTGGACAAAGGGCTCTATTTCAGACACAAGGCCCTGTAACTCCTTCAAATGATTACTGAACTGACTTTCCGTGCTGAAAAATTCAATGTGGTTCCTTAGGTTCTCCTCACAGTTTTCAACATCAAGACCATTTCTTGCTAAATGTAGAAATTCCTGAGCATCTTCCAGCCAGTCATTTGCCATCTGCATCACTTGGTAGTATCTTTGACAGAGGCTATATAATTTGTTCAAGGTAGCCTGAAATAAAAGGGAAAATTATACAGAGGATCACAGACACAAAATTCACAGCAGCAACAAAAATATCCTCTGCTGAATGTCTGCATTTTGCCCATCCTTGCTTTCTTTTCTCTTTATTAGATCTAAAATACAGGTCCAGAGAGACTACATGGAAATAGTTTTTGAGTCAGTTTGCACTTCTAGATGCAGGTATAAATGCATATTAAGGATGATTTTTCCACTTCCTTCCCCAGGTTATCCACAGCAATAGGCCACAACTTAAGTCACTAAAAAACTCAAACAATAAGATTATTAAAATCAGTCTTTTCGTGATGATTACAAACATCAAGCCACAGAACTGTATTTTTAAGCTTTGTGAGCAGGAAACCAATGAAACTTAGGGTGTGCTAACCTGTTTCATGTGTATAGCTTCTTGAACTTCACCATCTAGTTCTGTCAGCTCAGCAAGAGTGTTTTCCAGGTCAGCAGGTATCAGCTCCTTTGCTTTCATATATCTCTCTTTCTCCTTATTACTCAGTGCATTCATTATTCTCAGGCTCGACTGCACTTCTTCCTGATGTATCTGAACCTTTCGGATTTCTTCTTGGATGCTTTGCAGTTTGAGGTCCAAACTTACTGTTCCATTAAGTTCTGTTTTCACCCATCTCAACCAGTCAAGTGAGCGGCAGATTTCCGTCTGGAAGTCTATGCTCTGCACAAGTCTGTTCTCACACTCCATCACGGTGTCACCAATGGCAGCATGCAAAGACTTTAGTTTCTCTTGCCAAGTCTGCACTTGGTGATTTGTTGTCTCACACGCAGATGAGTCAAGCTGAGGAGAAAGAGCTTCTACATGTTCAGTTATTCGCTTCAGAAGACTCTCCGAGTCTTGCAAGCTGCCCACCAGAGAATGATATATTTTCAACTTTTCTTCTATTGGGAGCGTTTCTTCATTTACCTTAATCTGCTCCGTCTTCACTGCCTCTAGTTGTGCCTCAAACTGTGTACACATTTTCTCATGTTCCTGGCATGCTTCTATTGTGTCTTCCAACAGGCTGATTTTCTGGTCTATTTGCCTCTTCAGCTTGTGATATAGAGTGACAAGTTTTAACATCTCATCCGGTTGCCATGGCTGGCCAGTGCTTCGAAAGGCCTCCTTCTTCTGGTTTAGTTCATCTACTGCTGCACCAAGGCTCACCACTTCACCTGAGAGATCTCGGTAGGCCTGCTGGAGTGACATAGCTTCTTTGGCTAAAACAGCAGCTGGAGCTTTGTCCATGTTAATGAACTGATCTTCCAGCTCAGTCAGAGCTTTACTTGTCAACTCAATCAGAGAGGCATACTCTTTTCTGGCATAAATCGCTTCCTGAACCTTATACAACTTTTCTTTTGCCAGAGTAGTGACAATATTGAACTGCTGGGGGAGAATGTTGAGTTTTTCCTCCAGATAAGAATGATCCACTTCATTAAGTGACAGTAGGATTTCTTGGCCATCTCTTTCCAGTGCAAGTAACAGATTTTCATATTCTGGAGATTGTTCAAGAATCTGTTGATATTTTGCCAACTGCGTGTATAGTTCAGAATTACTATTCATCACATTGACTTCTGGGAACGTGACAATATCAGCTTGTTTTAGCCAATGGCAAGCTTTATCCAAGTCTTCTTTGAAATATTTCCTGGAAACTATATTTTTCTCCAGTTCTAACAATCTCTGGTTACATTTTTGTAAAACAGTGTCATACACATTCTGTAGTTCTTGCAGTTTACCTAACACTTCGCTCTTTTCTTGTTCCGTTGCTTCTTTCATTAAATCCCTTCCTTGAGCCCACAACCCAGTGACTTCATTTTGATAGGCCTTCAGGTTAGCCTGGGCATTCTTACAAGTCCTGATCTGTTTGTTCACATCTTCCGGCAACAGACAAATGTGTTCCAGAAATGACACCTTCTTCTCATGCTGGTGAATTTGATTTGTAGCCTGAAAGACTGCCATAAGAAACTGGGTCTTTTCAGACAGTGCCTTATTCAGGTGCTTTCTCCTCTGGCCAACTAGATCACTGAGACAATCTACATGGTGCTGTGCATCAGAAAGTGCTTTCTGCAGCTCCTGCCTTTCATTGAGCCCTAGGTTGGTCATCACCCTGTCAGCATCCTTCACAAGAGTCTTCAGAACAAGCTGTTTGGCTTCAAGCTCACTGCAAATGGTAAGATGATCCATGAGAAGACTTTGAGCCAAATCTGGAGGAGGGCTCTGTTTAAGAGCCTCTGAGATACTAGGTTGCTGCTCCTCTGCCCATTCCATTAGTTCCTGAAATTTGGAATGCACCAAACTGAGCTCTTCTAAGGTTGAAACAGAAACCTGAATTTTCCTTTTAACAAGGTCTTCCAGCTGAGTCCAGCGTTGCTCGAAATGACCAAATTGCTCCTTTACTAATTCTTTGTCATCAAGATTCAGATGTTCTATCATCTTCTGTTTCTGATCTTTCAAATCTTCCAGAGCAAATCTCCTTTCCTGTAGTGCTAGTGTCAATTTTTGCAAAGCTTCAAGGTGCACGTTTGTACTTTCAGCATCAGATCTGTTATCAAAATTGACAGGACAAATTAATTATTAGATCCTATCTCAAGACAGACTTTTAAAAGAGATCAGGATGAATTATAAGCCCACTATATACTGAGATCAATATGAAATTATTACCTATAGCTTTCAGATTCTTTTAAAGGTACCAGTCTTGAATATTAATTTAAAAGTTTAATATTTTTATTAATCTCCCTTTCATCTTCAGTGCGGTCATCAGGTTGACCACACAAATTGATATAAATACTACAGAGCATACTGGTTATATTGCACATACGAACAACAAGTACTGAGGTTGAAGTGAATCTTGTTCCATGACAGTGGTAGCAGCAATTGACTCTCACAATTTGACACATGGCTGGTCCGCTTATGCTATACGTTTAGCAGCAGCAACTAAACTTTAATTTAATAGTCCAGTGGATAAAACACAACATCACAATGAAAAACACACATGAAACACAGTAAACAAAATGAAAGAGTTCAAACAAAATAGTCAAAATGCTTGAAATATCAGAAAATGCTATGATCTGAGATGGGATCAATCAGTACTTGCCTTAAAGACAGACACTGAAAATTTGGCTTCTCAAACTCTATTTCAATACAAGTAACTGTCCTGCAATTAATAAGGGATGCTTGCTTTTAATTAAGCCTGGAAAAAGGGATTTTTAGTGGATCCAACTTATAGACACTCTGTAAACAGTCCTTTCAGCACATATGCATTAAGTCAGCTTTGTGCATGCTACTCCTTTTTTACCTAGCCAGGTTGTCCCACTCCTTTGTGAGCTTTTCCAAGAAAACTTCAACTACATTCATGCGATCATGGTAATCCCCTGTCCTCTGTAGATCCTCCTCCCTCTGTATAAGCAAACTGTGTGCCTGAAGGCAGAGGTCCAGCCACTGGTTGCTCAGCTCTCCTATTTCTTTGTGTTCAGGTGATTCCTGTCCTTCAGTTAGTTTGTTCATCTTTTCAGTCACAGTGGTAAGAGCTGACTGCTTAGACTGCAACTTCTGACTGAATTCCTGAAAAAGACACAAGTCAGAATCAATACGGTGACACCTACTCAAAATTATAAGACAGAATTTAAACAAAAACTCTGAAATAAATCAATTCTGTAAGGACTAATTAAATGTCCAGGCAAACGCTGTGCAGATGTAAATTGGAAGAAGTACCTTCTCCCCTCCCCTAACCTTTCTCCTTATCTTTTCAGGTGAAGACAGGTCGGTTATAGATGCGAAAGTAAACCAGAGCAGTTTTCAAGTGCCAGTGATAAATAAAAATCATGATTAAGTTACACTTTGTTGTCCAGGCTTCTGGACTAGCGTAGCTCCCACCATTCGCTAAAATATGAAAGATAGTCCAGGTCTCATGAAAATTCATTTTACCAGTACTGTTTCTAGTTATTTTTTTTCCTTTTCCTTTGTCATTAGAAACTAAAAATAGGAAGCACAGTCCATGAGTCAGTGATCCCCCACATCCACACTGTTTTGTTCCTACTTCTATAATAGCGACCATTATCACTGCCATTATTGAAACAAAGCCAATGATTATCTAGGTATGATTGCTATTTGAGTTTATAAACTGCAGTAAATAAACGAGTCTATCTGTACACACACTTCTTATTGAATAAGAAGTCACAGAGAACTCAAAAAAAAATATACAATATACCGACAACTAAAACTAACCAAATATTTTTCAGCACTTACACAGTCTACGGTAAATATAATACTTTCCCAAATTCTAGTTCCAGTAACTGTAACTAAACAACCATGCTCAGCTCCAGCACTTTGCTGGGATGATGTGTTTTCACTGAGGGCTGGTAGAGGTTCTGGAGAAGAGATGTTACTGCCCAGCTCTGCCTCATTCCTCTTTGTGACTGCTTCAAAGGGAGCTAGGCATCTTCAATTATCAGGGCAAATTAAAGGGAAAAATACACATTGTGCCACATCTGACAGTACAGCAGGTGCCTGCCTTTCATAGTATTCCAAAGTTCCTAACTGAAATAGTGAAGAAACACAGACTCCTGCTTCTTCCTGGACTCTAATGATAGCTAGTGTAACAGCTTTCAGTCCACATTGTGCTGAGGTATCTCCAAGGGCTATGACTTTGTTCAAACATCTGTGTAGAACAGACATGAAAAGGAAGAGCTGTTTACTTTTCACTTAACTCCTGGAATATCACAAAAAGAATACAAGCAAAGTCTAGACCAAAAACGCAAAATTGAAGCATTTCATCATTTATCAAATAAATAATCTGTTTTTCTGTTTCTTCTTGTTACCTTACTGGTGTTTGTGATGTGTGCAGAATGGTCACTAAGATTCTCTCAACTGTAAATTAATAAGAATGAGTGAAGATCTGAAGCCATTTGTCTCAGTATTTAGGGTAAATTAAAGTGAGTTTCTACCATACCTACTCTCCAGTGGTTTTCAGAGTACAGTAAGATTGAATAGTTTCCTAGACTAATTTCAGAACAGATTTAAATAATTTAGAAGTATTGGAATCAAAGAACTTAGAATCTTTGGGTCCACAGTGATCAGCAATTAGCCTATTAAAAATTAAGGCAAATCAGAACAATAAGCAGGAAATTGTCTACTTAAAAAAAAAAAACCAACCTAGAAAAATATTAAAGTACAGTGCTTTGCTTTCTGTGTCACTGTGTAGAATCAATAATCTTTCCTCTGTCTTCTCTGCTCTTGCTTAGAACATATTAGCAATTCTATGCAATACCTGCATATAACAAGAATTGTAACAACATCAGCAACAGGATGAACTTCTTTCTTACTCTCTATTCTTAATCCAAAGTCGCCTTACCTTAACCTGGAGTACCATATTCTGGGCAATGTTTAGCTCCAACTCTGCCCGTCTCCTTTTCAAATTCTGTAGTTGTTGATCTGCATCCTGGAAATATATCCAGAGTTCAGCCTTCATTTGTTTGATCTCTTCCCAACCTTGAGCCAAATACTGTGACTGCATTATCTGTTCCTCAATCTAGAAGAAAAGAAATGAAAAGGAGTAGGAACGCTTTAATGCGGCTATTTTTGGAGAATGGAGGATGAATACCATTCTTCCTCTGAGCACAATACTGTACTAACAGCAAATTTCTGCACTAGATTCTAAAGGGGCTAATATTATCCACAAACAGAGACAACCTTCAAAAGTCATAAAAATCAGACTTATTAAAGGAAAGCTGTGGAAAAATACATTCACCCTTGAGAGAAACAAGTATACTTTTGAATGTGTGTATTTCAAAGTGTTCTCAGTCTTCTGTTAACGCTTAAATTAAGCATGATTTAGTCTATTGTATGCCAAAAATACTGCTGAACTGTGCCTTACGTGCCTTTGCCATGACCAAATAAAAACTAAACACTTTCATTTAATTTGCTTAGCCCAGCTATTTTGCTTACATGCCTTTTGTAAAATGTCAATAAGAAGAAAGCTTACCAGATCTGAGCCCATCAATCACCTTAAACCAATAGTCACACAGATTCTTTTGCTCCAAATACAGCAGTAGGGCGCCTTTAAGATTTAGACACTCAACCAGCTTATTGCATCTCAGCACTGTACCGTCTGTGATTTCTTAAAAATGTGTCACTGCTTTATATATAAAAGGAGAATCTTATTCTGATATTTGGGATGCTTTTTTGCTATTTTATATTTAGACTGCCATTTTTTTGTAGATTACTTCAATTTGTACAATTTGCTTCTCTGGTATGGAATACTGTAACTACATATATTAGATTTTTACTCTTGGTAGAAGTAGTTTCAGAAGTTTTGTTGTGTGTGTATGTGAAACTAAATTTTTCATGTTTACAACAATAGGAATGCTTCTAATATTTCTTTTCTTAAAACTTCCATTTATAATTTTATTTTAAAATCAAGCATTAAGCTACTTTAAAACTTAATATTGAGGTACACATAAATTCATATGCTGAAATAGATGTACTCTGATTTATGAATTGAATAACCATATTTAAATTATTATAATTAATACATTAGTATACACTAATAAGAACATCACTCTACTGTTGAATGAATAATAACAGTAAAATATGTCTAAGCCTTAATAAAATACAGAGAACAATAGACTGAATTGTGTTTTATGAAAACAAATAATTTGGATCAGGGTTTCTTCCACAGAATGTTATCTGTGTGCCTTTAGACCAACATCTTGCAACATTGCTTAAGTACCTGTAGAAACCTTTGTCTTATGTCTTTATTACTAACAGGACGGTGCTTTGTGGATTTAATTAAAAAAAAAAAAGAGCAGAAAACAAAAGAGAAAAATATTTTTAAAAGAAATACTCAAGAGGAAAGTAAGAAGACATTTCTTTAAACCATTACCCACTATGACCTTTTTAAAAGAGGACAGATCAAGGCAGTTAAAGCTTTAAATAGGATTAAAAGGGGGTTGTAGTGGTTATCTCGTACCGTTTGTTTTGTTTGTTGAATATCTGTTGCTGTACTCTTCACTGTGGCATCTGACAGATCACACATGGAACACAGAAGATCCAAGTACGTATTGGCCTGCTCCTGCAGAGCCCGGAAATGTTTTACCTAAGGGAAGACATTCCTCAAATAAACTCTGAGACTGTGGAAATAATATCTTATTTTATTACAATCATGCATTTTAGTATTCTTACTTTAGTTTATTATTTCCAAAATACACTGTTTTATTAGGTAAGGCTGCTCTATCATAATTATGGAAGAGTAACTCCTAAAAAATTTATTATCATTCAATTATCAAAGCGCTTACTGACATATGCATTACCTAGCTTATTTCTTTATAAATAAAGCATTGGATAGATACACACAGTTTCAACATGGTGACTTACTTTCCCAAGGTGAATGGGAAGCATGGCTTTATTCCATTATTGAAGTGTCATGTTGCCTATACCTATAAAATTCTCTGGTGTCTGATAGATCATGGGGCATCCAGCTCAGTAGCACAATACACTTTCTCATACTTTCTGAAACCCTCCCAATGTCCCCAATATCTACAATTGCCAAGATATGACAACATGATGCTGTTGAGGGTTCCTGCTTTCAGCATTGCCCATAGGAGCTCACCTCTCCCTGTGAAGGGCTTCCCCAACACTCCCCCAAAATGACGATGTTAGTGTTGACAAGCAGGGCAATAACACAACTTCTACAGTCCCAGGGAGGAGGGGTGAGTGACCACCTAACGCAGAGGGCCAGTGGTGTGTCCTCGCAGGCAAAAAGTTGAGCACAACAACAGTGTGCCCTTGTGGCAACCCTTAATTACTGTATTAACAAGAACACAGAAAGCAAGCTGTGGGAACTGATTATTCCATACTTAAACTTGTCAGACTGTCCCTGGTGCATTTGGCCCAGTTTCTCTCTTTGCCCATAGAAGCGATATTGGCAAACCGGCGCAAGTCCAGCAAAGGGCTGGGGGAATATGGGACTGCCATACGTGGCATTTGGGCAGGTCTGAAGGAACTGGGTTTGTTCAGCCTGGAGAACCCAACTGCAGTCTGCTGTTACTTAGAATGATAGGAGTCAGGTGGGAGCAGTAGCAAGAAGACAGAGCCAAACTCTTTGCTAAGGTGAGCAGAAAAAGGGACCAGTGGGAAAGGTGACAAGTTGCAACAAGGAAATTCTTCCCAGATATGAGGGAAACTATTTTTCACTCTGAGAACAGTTAAGCACTGGAACAGGTCCCTAATCCTCAGGGATGGTCAGAGTCCTCAGTGGATTAAAGGGCTTTGCAAGCTCTGTCCTCCTCTCCTTGGGGTTTGGCTGCCTTTGCCCAGATGGGACACGGCCAACAGAAAAGCGTTCAGAAGCCTTCCCCGTTCAGAAGCCTTCCCCCTTGCTCGAGTGCTGCCTGTAAGCTCTGGCCCTCACCCACCCATAGGTCTCACCTGAGCTACACTACAGGTGCATCTGCACCTGGCTGATCCTCCTGGCCTTGCCTTGCTGCCCTGACCTCCTGCCTCCACCTGGGACTGGCTTCATTCCCTACAGACTTGCCTGGCAATCATCAGACAGTGGCTGACACCAAGGGGACTCTGCTCTCCTCATCTGTGTGCTGCAGTTCTGCACGTCATGGGGAAGGTGCTGCCCTGCTGGCTCCACTGCCAGCCCCTGCTTCCCCCATCTCCACTGCCAGCCCCTGCTCCCCTCGCCCTTGCAGAGCTGGCATCTGTAGTATTTCAAGTATGTAATTTCTTTATTAAGCCACATGGTGGATGAGGCAGCCCTGAATTCCAGCATTTTGAGAACCATATCAGTTTCATTTGAAAACAAATCCAACATCAAATACATTAAGTTACTAAGAACAATCAAGAAGCAAAGAAACCATTCTTAATGGCTAATGCCAGCTAGAGGGAGTTCTATGCTCTTAGGCTGAAAAATTGTTTTAATTGCCAAAGAGACTCTGTGTTCATGGTACTGTGAAACCAGATATCATATAGAAACATTAGTAGGCAGATGGACAATTCGACAAGCAGAAAGACACAACCTCTCTGCTAAACACATCTGTGGAGTATCTGAGCAGGTTTACCTAATTAGCCAACTTTTTTTTGCAGGTAACATGTTTCTAAGCATTAAGCAGAGCTAGCAAAAGCCCTGTGTAATTTTTTTACTTACAGTTATTTTTCACTCAAGGTATTCCTTTTGGAGCTGGGAATCAGCAATGAGGCTACGTAGCCCTCTGAGAAGGTCAGAGACAGTATCTAATTTCTACTAACAAAAAGGTCTTACCTGAATTCACCGTATTAAGGATAACCAAGCATTTCCAAGTGCTGAATTTTTACCTGTTTAACTGCATCTGCCAGGCTGAAAGGTGGCCAGGTAGTTGGCTTTAGTTCTGACTGCACTGTAGACAGCCAAGTCTGGCACTGTTGTAGTGTATCCTGATGACTAACATGCTTCTGAAGTTCATGTTCCAAACTCTGGTACACCTAAAATAAACATTTTGTAAGGTCATTGTGTTTTCAAACAGCACTTTTGGCTCTCTTCTCCCACCTTGAAAACTACAGATAAAACAGAATTATCAAGACTGTGGTTATTTTAGAATCATAGAATGGTTAGTGTTGGAAGGGACCTCAAAGATCAACTAGTTCCAACCTCCCTGCCATGGGCTCCAAGCCGCCTGCCATGGGAATTTTAGCCTTGTACATAAAAATACCTTAAGCTCTCACTGCATCTTGCTAATTTGTGGAGAAGATGGACAATATCTAAGGCATAGCTTCTGGAAAGAAAATAATAAAGAAGCAAACAAAGAGCACTGTCTCTTATTTTTGTATTCTTGTTCAACGTTTTGTCATTGATCTAGTATGAGGTTTTACCTATCTCTACAAATCTTATTAACTTCTAATTTTGGGGGTTTGGTTTTGTTTGTGTGGTTTGTTGTGGTTTTTTGGTTGGTTGTCTTTGTTTGGTTGTGGTTTTTTTGTTTCTTTGTTTGGTTTGGGGTTTTGTTGGTTTGGAGGTTTTTTGTGGTTTTTGATTGGGTGTCCTGTTGGGTTTGGGTTTGTTTGTTGTTTTGTTTTTGTTTGTTTTTTTTTTTTTTACACTATGCTTGCTTGATCTCCTAATTGGATTAACAGAATGACCCAGCTAGCCCTTCTTAATTGTATATTCTGTTTTTACTAAGAGAGATAGCATTTCCTAGCACACAATTAAGACCTGTTATGCACATATGCAAACTACTGACACTAAGAGTGCAATTTGCTCCCTAGTTTTTGAAGTATCGTTCTAATTTGCTGCAGCTGCTCAGAAGCTAGTGTAACACGAAGGTAGTGAGGATGCAGAGAGATTAAGGTAAGAACTGATAGGCAGCTAGTTTTGCTGGCTGCAAGGCAACAGTTGGATCACAAGGAATTAAACTGTAGCACAGTAATGCTGAAGTGTTATCTTAGTAGCCTGTAGGCTCAATTTAAATGAAAACAGTAGAAAGAGTTTTACACCATTTACAGAAACAAGTACTTATAGAAATAATATTATGCGTTATTCTTAAATAGCATGAAACCATTCTCGAAACAAGACTTACTCTTTGGGCTGTGCTACATATGGCAGAATAGCTGTCCTTTGTCCCCTGAAGATGGCTTTGTATGTTTTGCTTAAATTTTGCTTGAAGATGTTCAGTGCATTGATTGATCAAGTAATCGCCTTTACTCTTAAGGTTGTTCAAACGATCTTCAAATCCTGCAATTTCTTCCATGATAGCCTAAGAAATAGATAAAATACTTTTGAAAAAATATTTTAAACTTAAAACATGTTCTGCATCACAACTTTTTAAACTAGCTTTTCTCTTTTCTTTTTTTTCCTTTAAACATTCATACTTCTTATAAAATCATTATGAAAAGTCTGGAAATAGATATCCCACAGAAACACCAGTAGCACTGGCATAACGTGTAAACATTATATGCTCATGCCCAAAGACTACCCTTAAACTTCCTTTGTTGCATGTTCTCCAGGGTTCCATCAACTTCTCTTGTGCCTAGTAACGAGGAGTAAATCTGATGCTGAATCATATCTTATTCCATAAGCTCTTCCACTGTAGACAATTCTTTTAATTGACTTCAGTGAAGCCAAGTTTTTATCCAAGGAGGTTACTTGAAGAATAATACACCAATCACAATGAGTTAAAAAATTTCAATATTCACTCTTGGAATCTCACTTTCAGGAAGTGGTGGGGAGGCTTGGATTTTGCTTTCTTCTACCTTCTAGAAAGCATTGGCTATCGATGTAGTGAATAATTATCATTAATAGCAACCATAACAATACTTTGAATAAAACCAATGGAGGAAATGTTACAACCTACGAGAGGAGGAAAAAAATAAATGATTGGAAGATTTAAAATACTTTTTTATCCTTGAAAGTGCCAGAGCAAAAAATGTCTTAGGAATAAAATGACCGTAATCTGCTTTTTGTGGTCTATTTCCTGGGACATCTGAGGAAAAATCTGACACAGAATTCAGACCAGCACACAACAAAGCTCTTGTGCATATGCAGTCTCATCTAAGAAACAGTGCTAACAATAAGGTAGATTTGTTAACTGCATTAATGACACCAATGCTTATTAACACAGTTAGTAGTACGAGGAACAAAACAGGTGAATGACAAATAACTGGAGCTCTGGAGTGGAGACAGAGGAGCAAAGAAGAATAATTCTATTTTACTGGACAAGAGAAATTTACTCAATAGCAAACTCACCTTGTGGTTAGCTAGTTGCTGAGTGATTATTTCAAGATTGTTACTCTCCATGAGGTCAGGGCTGACCAGCCTGCTGGACATATGTAATAACCATTTCTCTCCTTCTTGCAAATCACTATTGTAATCCTCATGTTCTTTTACTCTCACCTCTAAGGTTTCAACATATGCCTGCAGGACCACAATAACCAAAATTCAATATTCAAGTAATTACAAAAAAAAAAAAAAAACAAAAAAAAAAACCCAACCCAGAAACTATCAAGAGCTTGAAAAACATAGTAAGAGACTCATCTTCTAAATTATGTTCCTGTAAAGGACTCTCATATGGTTAGACTGTTAAGACATCAAAGGGATTACTTGTGTGAACAAACTCTGTGGTACCAAGCAGTATTTTCACTCCAGACGAAATATCATACTTTGAAGACTGAGGAAACCACTGAGGATCTCCTTACTTTAAGAAAAGGAACGTTGTCAATTTGACATTAAGTTCATGTAGAAACAGTCACGACATGCTCTTTGAGAGACTGCACATGGCCTACAAAATATTATGGTTGGGTCCCTGATGCTTAAAGCCTTCACGTGTACATATTGTCTGTGATTATGTCTGTCTGCAGGCAAATTAAGAATGTACACATTCAGTTAAAATGTATTTACTCTTTTTAAGAAAGATTTTTTCATAAGCTTCTCTATATTTAAGTCATCAACATTACATCTAATGCAACAGACATCAGTTTTGTAGTACAGACTAAAGGAATGTCTGTAAATTAAAAATCAACTGTGAAAAAAAATCATTTGTTATTTATTGGTGGATGGATTGGCAATTAAACGTACTTAGGTCAAACATAAGTACTAACATGGTTTGCAGAGCTTATCCTTGCTAGGAGTATAACCTATTAAAAGCTTCAGGAATAATCAGACCTTAGAATGTATTTAGAAGTATTAGACCTTTCAAAGTACTACATACATGTGGACTAATGAATCAATGTTAATTAATAATACCCTTGTTGAATTAAATTATACCCATTTTACAGTTCGTTTTCTCTAGTGCCTTCCATTTAACAACTAAACTAAACAGGGTTTGTGCAAGACATAGCAGAAACAAGAGACAAAATGGTATGATTTAAGGGCATCTATCCCATCAAGAAATAATGTATTTAGAAAACTATTCAAAGCAATTAAAAATAGTAACAATAGTACAAACTAGTCATTGATGTATTTCCACTTAGTGCTATGATTTCACCTGCCACACTCAAATTCATTTCAGCTACTCTTGCTAGATTCATTTAGGTAGAAGTGCTTTCCATATTCAAGAATCACCTCCCCACCAAAAAAAAAAAGTAATTAAATCCAACTGGCTCTGTGAACAGGGTGAAAAAGATAGTCAACTACTTGAAGAGGAAAAAATACAGCAAATTGAAAGAACTTAGAGTTTTCTTCTTGACTTTTTACCTTTGTTGTGCTGCAGAGTTCCTGGTAACTGCTCTGAAGGTCTTGAATGTTGTTCTTTAGAGTCACATCATTCACCAGATCGAAAAGTGCTTCACCCTTTTCAATCACGGATTTTATTGAAGGCTCATGGGATAGAACAGTCTGCTGTATGGACTACAATGCGAGCAAGAATTAAAATATATATATATTGAACACTGAAGATCTGTTTCACTAACTTCCCTTTGATCTGAAGCACAGCCTTCTATCATGGTGTACATCATCCTTTCCAGATGAATAGTGTTCTGCTACCAGTACATGACTATGTTTCTCAGCCATGCCCTGAGACAACAACTTGTGTGAACAAAGGCATCTAAAAGCAATTGCTCCTTTTGTGAGTGGCTAGCAGCACAGCTGATAATCTGGAGCTGTTGAAGGAAAGGGAGTTAATATGTGTGAAGGGGCAAGCGCTAGGGATAAAACTTGCTCAGAGGAACAAATTTTGGAAATAGGTGGGAAAGTATAACCAAAGCCATCCCCTTAATAGATAGTATGCAGAAGAATGCACAACATTGTACTCTCAAGAGTATGCAATCTGACATGTTATGTCATTGTGCCCCTGGCTCAGACAGCATGGCACATCGCAGCATCTATCAAATGACAGTGAGATACCAGCTCCCCAAACGTGTAAAAAGCAAGCACACAGCTATAACATACGACTGAGTACTGAAGCCGATGGGGGGTAGAGGCAGTTTCAGAGAGAAAGCCTTGATGCTGTGCAGGTACTTCTGAGCAATAGCTAAAACATTGATTTGTTAGCAACACTGTTTTAGCCACGGATGTAAAGCACAACACTATATGGGCTGCTATGAGGAGAGCCAGCTCCCATCAGCCAGATCCAGTACACATCTTACAAAATATCTCCAATCCTGGATTATTTAACAAAAACATCATTGAAACAAGTAATGGGGTTTGCTGTCATTTCTTTTCTCTACTCATTTTTACGACTGGAAAAAAATCCCAACAGTTCATTAAGATCCTAACTAAAAACAGAGGAGGCTGTAGCAGCTGACTGTCTTAGACATTGGTTGAGCTGGGACATTCAGCTTTAACCAGAAAGCTGATTAAGCCAAAGTAAACAGGCAAAGTCCGCAGTGAAGAAAGACCAACTGATTTCTCTCCTTGCTTAAACAGCAGCTAATTCTGTTGCTATCAACAGAATTACTCATATAAGAATTTTGCTCCATAATAGGAAATTTACAGATGTGGAAGCCTTATTAGGACATTCACATTTCAAATCCAGGTGCTCACTCTGGTTCATACATGCAAGTATCATGCATCTTTTCACTTTGACGCTGATTTGGACATCCAGATCAGAGACATCTCATACATCTGTTGAGGAAACTTCAACAGCTACCTGGATCAGAGGATTTATTGTGAGTCACTAGGTCAAAATTCATTTGATAGTACAATGATATAACCCCTTTTTACCTTGTATTTGGACAACTGGGCCTTCTTCTCATAGAGTTCACTCTTTGGCTCTGCTGGAGCACGTAACATGGCTTGGTACTCTGTAAGCCACTGAGTTTGTGCCTTGTACTTGTCTGAGAACTCCTTTGCCAGCTGAAGGCACTTCTCCGAAGTCATGTGCTCTTTCCTGATGGAGCCAGCCAGCTCTTCAAGCTGTTCCACATGATCACCAATTTCTTTTCTTAACTGGTCAACTTCATTTTCTTCCATGTACTTTATAGCTCGCTGCCCCTTCTCACGGGCAGATTTCAGTAAACTGTGGCCTATGTCCATATCACTCAATAGCAGCTGTGAAGGAAGCGTTGGTTAACAGAAAATGTATGCAAGCTCTTATTGTTGTTTGAGGTTTTTTTTAATTCATTATAGTTCTATTATCAGTGAGAGGCTAGCTTTTTTTTTTTTTTTTAATTTTGCTAAGGACACAGAAGGTGTAAACTAGAAGGAAGCAGAAAAAGCAAATGCATCTGTTCTGCACTGGGCTTTTGAAGATTAACACAGAAACTGAGGGCTATCAGGAGAGGATTCATACTCCAAATTCTGGAATAGATTAAAGTTTTCCCTTAATGTATTATGTTTAAGCTGCAGGACATATGAAAAACTCATTTCCAATGTGTATATGACACACGAACAGAAAATTTTATACTTGGTGGTCTTTATCCTATTAGCTTCTCTGGACAAGGTGAAGTCAGACTTTTGAACAGCTAAGATGCAAGTTAAAATATAGCCTCTTTTTGGTAAACAGAAACAAAAAATGCTTTTGAGAAAGCTGTACCTCTAGTTTCTGCACTTTTTTCTCCATTGCTGTTTTATCAACCACATCAAACTTGGTGATCACATTTCCGAAGTTCTTCTTAGTAGCTCCATACCAATTTGTGTAAGCACTAAAAGCCAATTCTGACTCCTCCATACAGCGTATTTCTTCTTCCAGAAACTTTATTTGCTCCTTCAAACAAATACAGAGTGTAGGGGAAGGAAGTAAGTACCATCAGATGTTTATCATTGCTATTGGCTAAAGATAGCAACAAATTGCTATCTAGTAATAAAACCTGATATACTAAGAAAACACATAGGTTTTGCGTTCTTTCATATCTAGTGGATAATTCTCACTGAAGTCTTGTCAGAGTGTATATATAGCAATCACTAATGTTAACACTGAGTCAATACTAAGCTCTGAAAAGGTATTTATATTCTGAAATTTGAATTGTGACTTGTGATTATGGTACTATGAGACACTTACTACTTAAAGTGACCTAAAGACTGTACCTTATCAATTCAAGTATTCCCCATACCTATTTGTTTCAGTGACAATGTGAAAACTTTTCTCTAGATGTCATTCAGCATTCAAACATACTGAATTCTTAACTTCTCTCCTTAAACTGCCAAAAAAGACAGTAACAACATCTGATTAATACTGAATATTTTTAAAGGGCATTATTCTGATTATACTTCTCTAATTCATTTAGTCCAATGAAATCTACATGTATGTGTGTATATATATATGGATAAATACGTGAATACTATATTATTGAGTCTATAGTAATGAATAAACTCCGATAAAGTCTAATTAAGAAAGTCTGTTTATACTTGCTTCTTAACTGACAATTTATGATGCTACAATGAATTAATTTTCATTACTTACCAAGATATGAAGAAGCAGAGTTTGGTAGTGAGATGTAAGCTGCGTAGCCTGGCTTCCCATTCTACTTGTAGTGAGACTTTCCTCTAGTATTTGCTGAGCCAATACCCCAACTTCCTCCACGTCATCTTTGTAGATTGTAATTTCTTCATGACACTTCTGTAACAAAGACATTATTCAGTTTATATGACTGATTCAAACATCTTAAACACAACAGGAATGTATTTGTAATGAAGTCAGGAAATTATTGAAAAGAAAAAAACACATGATTTTGTTTGTAAACATGGATTTACAACAGGAACATAGAACAGTCCGATGCAGGTTAATGTAAAGAACATGCTGGAAGTTTTATCATACCACATGGACTGCATTTCATTACAATAGATTAAACACTTCCCCCTAAAAAAAAAAAACCAACAGAAATGAAACCTGGACTTCCTATGGAATTTGCCTGAAGTTTTCAAGGTGACTGTAAAGCATAACCTTGAATCTCTTTCAATATGCTTCCTGCATTTATTGAGAACCATGTGTTCTCCTTGCAGTGACTAAAGGAGAATTATTACATCAACACAGTAGAGAGAGACTTCACAACACAGTTGGTCACATTTTATTCTTCTTATCACATTAACACTTTCCCACTCCAGGACCAATCTTTGTCCTCGGTTATACCTTCACATACCACAGATCATATGAATTCCAGATCTCCCTATGACATTTCCACATTGGTATAGTCATACCATTACCAGTAAAATGGCAGGAACCTGGACCCAGAAGGCACTAAGCTCTCTTGGATTCATCATTCCAGGCACCACTTCAGAATGAATTGCAATGCTTCCTGTCATTTTCACAGTGCAACCAGGAAATGATGTGGAAACCTCACATGGTATTTTGTTTGAGGAATATCTTAACTATATTCTTTACCTTCATTTGTTGAAGCTGCATCTCCTTTGTTGCTCTGTCAGACTGCCTCCCAGTCCTGATAGCAACTTTCTCCTCCAGATCTGTTAGCCAGTCATTAACCTTCTGAAATTTTTTCTCCATTAACCTCAGTCTGCTCACAGTAGCATTTAATTGGCTTCTTGCTTCAGAAAGCCTGTGCTGATAAACTTGCCAATCCTGCCGTAAGGATTCCAGGGCTCGGTCTTCTATCTGGGGAATGCCCCAGGGAATCACCTCTTCTCTGGCATGGACAGCAGCATTCAATAATGCTTGTCCTTCTGCACAGTGGACCTGCAGCTCCTATAAAGGCAGTTATGGATACATACCCTACATTAACAGATTGCTTTCACACATGGCAAACAAAGCCCTGGTTCTACTTAAAACAAAAGCAGTTACCTTGTGCTATCTATATATTCTCCTTAGTTATCTATGGTTGAACATATTACACTAAGAACACCTAGGATGGCATGCTTACTTACAAAGCAAACTGAATATCATCATAATTGACAAGTGAATTGGAGAAAATTATTGACAAAGCGGGTGTTAAATTCTTTCCCCTCCTGCTAAGTTTATCATCAGCTCTAAAACATCAGCTGCCTGAGCTCACATGGGATAGATGCAACCCATTCAGCATAGCCTTAAATTCAAAACTTTACAGCAGGCTATAAGACTGATTCTAAAATTGAACATGTTTAAAAACAAGGAACATGGAGAGGCTTCAATCTTTTACAATAAACAAATCTACTTAGTTTTACATATGTTTCAGACATCATTCCAAAATAATTCTTGATACTGTCTTCTAGACAAGTGTGGCATTTTCATGCTTATTAGAACTTCATTAGAAAGTATGAAGGGATTCAATCTGATTAGAAAACATTATCAGGAAATTACCTTAACAAAATACAGATGTGCGTCTTCCTAGTTTATATTTGAGATATATGTTCAGATTTTCAAAATAGATTCAGATTTTGTAAAGTAAACTATAATAAGACATAAATGCAGAGTCCCTGATCATACAAAGACCTTCTCAGTATCCTGAATATAAAGTAATAAATATTTCATAACTTGAGTACAGGCTTTCTGCTAATTCAACAATTATGAAAGTATTTTATGTCAGCTTAAGATCACAACTGGGAAATTACTCAAGTACTATGGGTTCACCCATCACTGTCACTTAAGTGATGCAGTAATAGTCTTCCCACCTCACCAGGGGAGCTAGCCTACATGAATGGAACTGCCTGAAAGTAGATGCATCTACACTGTAAGCAATAAGAGATGAAAACCCAGTGAAAAGAATACTTTTGATATTCTGTGAAACATAGGGAAAAGAAAAAGTAGGCCAACATCTAAACCAAATTCAGTACTTGCAAGAAAGCATTAGTATGCCTGGAGATTTCATTCTAGGCTTGACTTCTTTCTGGAAATGAGTGACAATGTTTCCACTGACTTTACTGGAAACACTCTTGAGCATCAAAGTACTTACATATAATGTGATTTCAAGCTGCTCTTAAGATAAAAAAAGATGCAATTTTTATCTGGTAATTAATACTGTTCTGTTATTTTACAAATAGGATTTTGATTTTTAACTCAGGGTATCAGACTTCATGTACCTGTAAGTCTTGGAGTGTTGCCTCCTGTTTCTGGGCATCACCATCAAGGTGTGATAAGCAGTCAAGTTTTTCCTGTTCCTTCTCCAGCCATACTTCAAAGGCCTTCAGATTTCTCTGGTACTCTTGATGTAAATTAAGCAGTCCTTCAGCTTTTGTTACTGCCTCCTGCTTGTTAAAATATTTACATATATGTACATACATATCTTTGTGTATCATAAAGCCAAGAAAACATAAAACCCAGACTTCCATCAAGGTGAAAAGTTTGTACCTGATGCTGAGTTTTCCTAGAATTCAAGAGTACTTGGATTCTGAGGAGGGTTTGATCCATTACAGGGAAAGAGGGGTCAAATGTGGGGATACAAATACTTATCCTAAAAAATTCTTCATGTAAGTTTGTGACTTCTGGGATTTGAAGTTTTGATCTGGGATCACTTTTAAATAACACCTTAGTGTCTTATAACAAAAGACCTTCTTAATTTTTAAACTAATTTAAATTAACTTTACTGAAGTGATTAATAAGAGTCTAATCTTAGAAATTGCATATTGTTTCTTCACATGATTTTTTTTTGCCAATGGAATAATAATCTTCTATTAAGAGCGTCTAGTATCTTTAGGTTTGAAGACTACCCGCGTCCTTTGCAGGCAGATCCTACAGAGCACAGTGAAAAACAGACTGCAAGTCTTCAGCGTACGAGAGTGAGCATGCTACAATAACTTCACAAGCCAGCACTAAAATATTACCATATCCAGGGTACAGGAGGAAAGGTGTTATATGTTAGCACAAGATTCATCTTTTTAAGCATAAGAAAATTATACTATATGTAATTCACTCCCTCTAAGAAATGATGGCAATGGGGAATCAAGTTCAGTTGGAGGCAAGACAGGCTGCATCCCAGTGCAGTAGGCTATATAAGAAGAAAAGCACTGTCATAAACAGCAGCCATGAACCTACTGTCTGCTTTACCTATTTCTAACAGGTCTGGGTAGCGGGAGGAAGGAAGAAAAGAGGAGTGTTATCAATCTTTTACAAGGCCTGCCCATGCCCAGTAGTGGGAAGAGGGAAAGAGAGACTGATTGTCTTGCCTCTTGATAGTGGCTGCAGGGAATTAAAGGTCTTAATCTGCTCAGGCTTGGCCCACAAACCCCTGGGGAAGCTTGTCAGGTTTCCCACATGGTCAAAGGATTATTAAAGGATTTGATCATTCCTTAGTTTCCAGCTATTTCTTTTGAACTTCTTTCTAAGGGTTGAATGTACTTTTGACACTTAATATCATCACCACAGTCGGGAATGGGGAAGACCAAAGTCATTTGGTGTATTAGGTGGTAAGAGAAAGAAGGGTTGCTTCTTGCTACATGAGAAGAGAGGTACAGAGCTCTTGCCTCTGTGAACTAGCATCCATTTCTCATTGTTCCCATGTTGTTGCTCAAGCTAAACAAATACAGGTAGTCTGTACGGTTTTGTGCAAAAGAAAAAGGTGAAGGTTAGAGGATCTCCACGCTAACAGGAATACAAGGTATTCACTAGCCCTTCCCAGGACTTATTCATCTCTCTGGCAAATCTGAGTGAGTTCATTCACAGAAGGTTCAAAGACAGACAGTGCACGGCATTCTTTCCAGTTGTGGAAAAGAGTGCCACAAAACAGTCAATCACTTATGTATTTGAAAAACTGAATTTTGGACCTTTCCACAGGACAAAGACATCATTGAGACAATAAAATTCAATTTTACTACACTGCTATCATGAAGAAAAGTTGCCTGTCTGAGCGTACATTATGAATGATTTAATTACCACAGAAGAAATTGGGTTAACTGCAGATAATCCCCTAGCTTCAAATATATTACCAGCTCTTTTACTATTTCTTTTTCATCTAACATCTTTTATTAAAACCCATCTTGGTCTTTATCTGTCTACGCCCTAATCTTTTCCAAATCTATGATATTAACACTTCTCAGTAAATGTAGTACGTACGTTGGGCCTTTTGACACTAGAGTCAGTTTACTTGGTAATAAGGTTTGTGTTCGTCAACCATTTGTGAATTACCTGATTGACTGGTTGCATTTATTGCAAAACATAGATTTATGCAAATCACACATTCAAAGATGCTTCCAACTTTTCAGTCACAATGGGTAAAATCATATCTGTGCTGAAGTAAATGAGACTTTTGACATGGAAATTCCTCAGACTAGTCACCTGATGATTTTTTGAGACACAGAGTTTTAGAACCTTTCTGAAAAGATCTGAAGCTTAGTGGTACAGGAAGACAGATTGATAAATCATCCTAATAACTTTCTGTTACATTAAGTTACAGCTGTCCCCAAACTTTTACTCTCCATTTAAACATAAAATAAGTGAGCGGTGAGAAGACTTTCTTTTTCCTCGTTGCAAAGAAAAGAAGGAGTGCTACCAAGAAAAACTGTACCCTTGTTCTGTCTTTGAGGAACTTATACCGCTCCTGAAGGTCCTGGAGTTCAAGCTGAGTGACATAATGCTCAGCCATCCCACTTCCTTTCGCTTCAATTGTCTCCAACAGGCTGCTGTAACTCAACACCTCTTCACTGAGTAGCTGCAAAACAGAAAAAGAAGAACACATTTAGGAATGGGCAGCATTAAAACAAGACCACAGACTAATCTTGCAGTTATTCAGCCTTTTTTGTTACTTATAAGGTGATATGGGCTTGTTGCTCATTTGTTGTAAAGCAAACACACCTTTGCTTTGCTGAGGGCAGATGTTTTTTCCCTCAGTTCAGCATATTGTCTTTCAGAAGCATTCATACTTGCTTCTACTTTATCCATCCAGCCGGAAAACTGACGAACATCATCCTGGTAACTTGTCCATTGGGAGAGAGCTCCTTCCAGCTGACTGTAATTTAAAAATACATATTTGTTGTGATAGTGGAGGTTCTCATGCTATTTAAGCAGTGGGATATAGTAATATACAGTTATTCTAGACTATATTATTAAGAAAGATACATCACAAGCTAAGCAGTCTGAGACAAAGCTATTAAAACCCTACAGGTTTGAACTAGGAGCACTGTTCAGCTGATAAAGAGAAATTAAGTTTTCAAAACTTGGAATATTAAGGAGGTCTGTGAGTATGTAACTAGCTGATGTATTCTAGCTCTGGTAAATAAAATGCAACTGAAAGCATAAGATCTAGAATCAGAAATTTTCCATCACTTTGCATGCATTCAAAAGTTGCTGCATTGCCATATTTAATTACCTTGGTTATTTAAATTGAAATATTTGCAATTAGTGAAGCTCTGCCACAGAAGGCTGCATTTTTTTCCCCTGTATTTCTTTATTCTATTACTTTGAGCATCACTATTGGACACTGTAGTTACAGTACCTTCTATAAAATGATAGCAAGTGGAAAACCAGGCAGGATCTTGACAGAAAAACCATTAATGTCCGTGACAAGATCTTCTCATTTCTAAGAACAATTCAAGGCATCAAGTGCAACTCAAAGTAAAATTTACAACAAGATTATGAACATGGAATCCACTTTTAAGAGTATATTGACCGTAAGTGTTATCAAAGCTTAGATCTCTCACAATTTCCTCCTCTTTTTCTACTTTAAATAAGTATGTCACTTGCGGCTTCTAGACCTACAATGTTAGGCATATGCAGTGATTTTATATGAATTTGACTCTTGTAATAATAAAACTCTGAGAATTAAGTTAGCTTTATTGCTAAGCATCATTCTACACCTCATACTCTTTTTACCTCTTGCACTGGATACAGGCAGACAGAAGAGAAGCCCAGCTGTCTTTCAGGGTTTGCAACTGTCGTTCAATCACTGGTACTCCCTCTAGGGAAGTATTTTGCAGAACAGATTCTCCTCTTGTCAGAATCATTTTCATTTGGATTTCTTTTTCTTGTTTCACTGCTAGCAGTCCCTAAAAAGTGAGCAGGTATTATTCTACTTTTATCACTAACTGAGCATGAAAAAACTAACCAGCTTTACTAGAAAACAAGCTGATCAAATTTAGCAGCTTATACAAATGATCAACTGGAAGAGAATAGTGGGGTTCACAGCTCTGCTTCACAAGGAAAAAGTGACTTTCAAAGGGCAGGTTTAGGCCATTAAAAAAAAATAGTTGACAGGGAAGTTTTCATAGAATCTGTGCAGGTACTTACAGCGTACCAGAGAAGGTACTGTTGGGTGGAAAAGCTGACATTCCAAAGGGAACGTCATTTAGATGGAAAGCAGAAGGACTCATTTATAAAAAAATCAAAATATGATCACAAAGCTCTTCTACAGGGCTGAAATACAGTTCTACAATTCTAGGAACTATTTGTAACACAAAGGTACCAACATATAAACTCAGTAGACTATCAGCAATGTCATCTTAGAGACTTCAGCTCCTGAAGCTGTGCAGTTGCAAACTAAGAGCTTCTAACACTATGTAAAGTCATGAAAACCCTGAAAGCATGAACCGGAAAGACTCAGCAAACAAAAGGCAAAACATAATTTTAGTATTTTGCTACAGTCTCTTGCTTTTTGATGTATCCTTATAATTTTGAGGACTTGTCCATATTTTGGCCATGGCTCAAAACCCAAGACATCAATAACATGAAAAGCCTTGTTTTCTGAGTACTAATCTTTAACATCTTTTGTGCAATAATACCAATAGATGCTATTTTCTTAAGTGTAGTCATCATTTTTAAAGCAAACAATTATAGGAAAAGTTGTTCCAAATCATCCCTATTACCTGCAAGATCTAGGAAATAACGTATTTCCTATTTATTAAGAAGCGAATATCCTACTTCATCCATTTAACCTTCAGCAGTCACACAACATCTTTTTAGTTTTTTTAAGAATTTGCATATATGCAGTTTTCCACATCATAAAGGTCCCTATATCCTTCTTAGAGAAGACTACTAATAACGAGTTTTTTCTCTATAAAAAGTTATTTTTGAGTAAATTGAAAATCAGTGTCTGAATGACAGCAGTTGTCACACTAATATGCAACAACTAAAGTAAAGTATCCTACATTTGCATTCTACTTACAGATCTAAAAAGAGCAAGTTTTAGATTCCATTGTTTCCATACCTCTAGCTTTAACATCCGGCTGTCCAGAACACTCTTGTCTGCAGTGGGATGACAGTAGGAATCCAACATATGAACTGCATCAGCCACCCAGTCCTGGAGGTCCTTGACACTATGAGAGAACTGCTGGTGCTCTGCTACGACCCTATCCATTCTGGAAACCTTCTCCTGCAATTCATACAGTAATTAGCTCCAGCAGCTATTCAAAGGATTGCTTATTCCCCATATCTACTTATTGACTCTAGAATGAGTTTCATAAACAGTACTCAGAAATTGTCTTCATACAATGATAACTACAAGCATACTTACTTGAACATGGAATAACTTTGCATGCACACACACACGAGTTGTCCAACCAAAACATATAAATGAAAATTTCAGAAACACTCTTTTTTATTTTCTAAATGTAAAGTTTCATCTAATTGTCTCCTTTCATCCAAAGTAGATGAGAGTTTTCTAGTTTCACTTTTTCTTAAACATGTGGTAAATCACATCTAAACTCCATTTCAGTGTTGCAACTGAGATAGCTTGTTAAATCTGTCAATGCACAAGACAGATTTAAGCCTGTGAAGCTATGCCACTGAAGCAACACTACTTTGTTGATACTTGGAAAAGAAAGATGTGTTTTCCTCAACAACTCCCATTGCTATAACCATTCTTCCGAAAAATCACTGACACGCGTACGAATCAAAAACAAATGCTCAAGTTACACTGCTGAAAGGTCTGAGGTGAACAGGAATATAGAGCAGAGTGTATTTCACATGGTGACAGAGAACTAAAGACAAGCCAGTGAAACAGGCTTAGGAAGTTACAGAGAGGGATCTTTCTCAAGCGTCCATGGCTATCCAAAGAATTTCAGGATTTCTCTCACAGGCTGGATCATATATATCCTCTACCTCAGAATCCTTATCCTGACATCTCTTACAAGTTCTGTCCACATAAGACAATCTTAGTAACTCATGCATCTTTCCCTTTCTCATTCTGCATTCATGAAAATGTATTATGGCCACATATATAATCATTTTCAGTAAGTCATACAGCTCTAGATACGCTTTATAATTTTTATTTCCACAGAAAAAGTAGAAATTAACAAACTAACAATTGCCCAAACATAAATACTGTCTGAACTAAATGGTTGTCCCACAACACACTTCCTATATCCTTAGTTATTCTCATTACTGTAACCGCAAGCCTAATTCACTATCAAGTCTCCTTCATGGCTGGAACTTTGTGAAGAATAACAGTCCTGATATGAAGACCTCCTTATCTGCTAATACAATAGAGATAGTAGGGCTATTACGTGGTGAAGCGTCTTGTCAAGCACCACTCAGCAAAACAGAGTTAGTTTAAACTCTCTGTTCCTAGCCTGATTCTTTAGAGTTTGGCCTATGCCTCCCACTGAACCGGCAAAAGTAGCCTAAGAGGTAATTTTTTTAGAAGACCAGTCTATCAGTTTCAGAGGAAGATGTTTACAGTGCAAATAATTAATCATCATTATAGGATGCAAGGAAGTCTCTGTATTCCATATTTTCTAAAAAAATAACTTTTCTAAGTTCAGAACAATATTTCTTTCAGGTGCCACTTATTACATAACTAAAATGTCTTCAATGCTTGAAATAATCAAAACCAAACTCATCTTGTTTTGAATCTTGAAAAAATTATTGTATAACCAGGTGGGTTTTACTTTTTAATAAAGACACATTTAAAAATACATATTAAAAAAGAAAAATAAATAAAATAATCATAATTTCATTTTGTTGACAGTCCATAGTATTATCCAGGTCCTTACTTCCCACTCTTTAAAGTCAGGGTGAAAGACAAGATAGCTCAGATATAACACAAGGCAGACAGGCAAGACAACTGCAGTGTTTCACATTTCAGTCTTTCTTTCTTTTTCCCCACTTACATCAAACGAACCGTTTAAAAGCACATACACTGGATGCATTACCTTTGTCAGATTGCTTAGCGCAAGATATTGAGAAGACAACTGAGACACTCTGCGCATAAAGCTTTTGCTGACAGCTTGCTCTTCCCACAGCTGCTGAGCTTTCTCTTTTAGCCGATTGAGCTGATGCTCGTGGCAGCTTATTTCCTCAAGGATAGACTGTAAAGCATAAGCACATCAATATCAAGAGTGGTGCAAGAAAGCAGGAAACAGAGAAGCATGAAGATCCCATGAAGAACAGACGTGACATATGGCAAGCTTGCTGAGAAGCACACCATACAGCTACAGCAATGAAGCAGCATGTCATAAGAAACACGGAAATACAAAACCTGATGGGACAGGATCATCAACAGCAATCCTTGAAACCAGTTCTGATTTCATTTAGATGTAAGGACGCCAGAATGATCAAGCTTTTGTAAGAAATCTGAGACCAGAAGGATGGAACAGGAAAGTCTGGCTGTGTTAAAAACGCTTATAAGAAGTCACCTGCAACTTTTGCTGTTCTCTCCTCTTGGAAGGAAGGTCATGGAGCCTACTGCTACTTCCTTGTACCATCTTCTCAGTTGTGGTCAGCCAGTCCTGCAGAGGCTCAGCAGTTGCTTCGAAGTCCTTCATTTGAATCTTTAAGTTCTAGGAAGACATGGACAATTTTATCAATGTTCCCACTGTACTGGGCATAACTAACACACAATACACTGATCAAGCACACAAAAAGGATATACAATTGCAGTGAAACACTACACAACTCTTAAAAATATATTACAGCAGCTCTGCTTCTTGCCATCTCACAGACAATGAAAGAAAAGTATGAGAGTGCACCTCTTCAAGAGGCAAAACAGAAGCAACAACGTAGGAAATGTCTACACAGTTGAAGAGAGGCTGAAGCAAACTTCCTCTGAGCTGAAAGCTTTACAGATCTTATGAGCTTTGACTCAATGCAAGCCTAACACACAGCTAAGACAGTCTGAAGAAAGGCTAATTTGGGATACGAGTTACCTAACATCTGACAGCAGTCATTCACACTGACTCCTCCGTAACAAGGCCACCACTATTCCTAGGTGATGTATGACTAAGTTCAACCCAATCCTGGAGATCATTTCTGATTACATTCTTTTTTGGTTATAAAAATATGTGTGTAAACGCATAGGGAGGCATTCCATGCCTGTATGTTTCTCTTGTAGGCTTGTTCTGCATAACTAAAAAAAGGAGCCTCTGACACAATTAACATGGACTAGAAACCTAGACAGCATAGTTCCTATGCCTTTTTCTTTTTCCCCCAGACTGACTTCGTTTTCTTTTCAGCTACATAGCCTTGTCACTGAAACATCAGAATGAAAGACAAAGCCTATGAGACTGAAAAATGCTTCGCTATAAAGATTAACCTTTAAAGACATCTTTTTTTTCCATGGTAACCCTGAGATGAAGAAAGGTAAGTCCTTGCTACCTGAGAATTTTCTTTGAAAGGCTTTCCAACATGTCGCATTAAATGTATTTAAACTTTTTCTCACCTGGCTAGGCAGCATTGGTTTGAAATAGGAACACCTAGGAACTTTAATTCTCCTACACTATGAATTCCAGCTAAGGCCTTTTGACCTTAAAACCTATGACCTGAATAGAGATTATGTTTTTAAAATCTTCCCCTTCTGTGCTGGTTGAATTTAGAGTTCTGAACAGAGAAAGGCACTAAGGGTTTATTTAAAAAGCTGCTCAAATAAATCATTACATTTCACCAGTTTACAATAAGAGAGACAACATTTACCCACTGTACTGGGACTATTCAATCAGCAACAGCATTAGAAGTCTGTGCTAGAACAATCCTTAAAAAAGGACATGTGTTCTAGTAATTCAGTACAATTGACGAGACTCATGTTAATGAATTTGAGCAACTGCTGTCTTTGCTACCTACAGTTACTCTGAAGAATACCCTTCTGCATGAAACATCCCACTTAAATCAAAGTGGAATCAGGTTGTAAGGTGTAAAGTAACAACAGTGTAAGCAAACAAAAGTGAAATGTAAGTGGAAGAATGAGACTTCTTGGAAACAGCTATTTATTAGTTCTGTCACATGGTAAACACTTACAGCTTTATATGAAATCTAAACTGTGCTGTTTGACACAAAAAGCAAAGAGGAAATTTAGATCCAATCTTTCCCCACTGTGACTGGTTCAATACCTCCAATGCAGATTCCTTCTGGTGGAGGGTGGTGATAAATTTTTCCAATCTTCTTTAGCAGTAGTAGATTTGTGCCGGATACTTTTAGCCTTTTCCTTTGGTAAAATGGAGCACAGTAGTTCTCCTTTGGACGCTAACAGGTTTAGTTTTTGTTGCCCATTCTCACTTTCTGATAAGAATTCCTAAAAATAGTAATAAAAGAAGTTACTTATTTGAGTCCCAGGAAAGGTCAATGGCAATCTCCCAGAAAATTTAATGGGGATAAGAGTTTATTGTTTCTGCTGGTTAACACGCTAACTCATCTTTTGATACATTCCATTTCAATATGGTTCATATTTATGGGATTCAGGGACAATACCTACTTTATCTAGAAGTGCCATGCATCTAAATAATGTACGTACAAAACTCTAGGATTACTTGTATGTTCTGCATTTCATGAGACAATTACTGGTCATTTAGTTGGGTATTATACTTAGTTAAACTTCCATAGTACAGAAAATGGTAAGAGTTTCACTTCAGGGAACCAGTATCCTGGCACAGGTAACAGCAGGAGCCAGGGCCCACTCTGAGGCACACACAGGACTGAAGCCTTGCCCACGGATGACAGCTGCACTGGACTTCCAATGAGTGTGTAGGGGTGTGGGCTGAAGCTTAGACCCTGAGCAATGTCTAAGCTGTGTGATTTATCCCTTCGCATCCTTGATTTACCTCCCCTATTTGAAAGGTTTTTTTTATTCACAGAAATCTTGTGCAATGCTGGCGTGTAAGAAGTGTATGGAAACATGCATATGCGAGAATTATACAGAAATATAAGGAAACAGCCAGATTTTAAAATTCCAATGTACTGGGATAATTTTCTTATAACATGTGATTATTAAAAGGCTTTGTGAGCATTTACAACTCAAAGGAATTTAGCAGTCTTAAATACTAATATTTTAAACTGTCACTATCATGATTATGCAATACACAAATAGTTTTATATTCATAATCATAAGATTACATCCACATTCAGAAGCAACAAGCTTGAAACAAAAAATAGTAAGTCAGATTCTGATTCTATGTTACACTAGAGGTCTTAGTAAAGAATGTAAAGGGTTTGTTAGCTTTGAAATACTTCGTTCAAGTTCTGGCTATATTAAAATCAAAGATATAACTGCCTTGTGACTTAATGATGTCAAATGTGTTAACAGACAGAATATTGATTTTTAACAAAAACAAAATAACAAAATTTTAAGTTTATGCAGGTTACCAACACTAAAAGTCCTAAAGCAGTTACTGCATGTTGACAAAAGTTTATTTCATCTAAAGCAGTTTTCAAGGAGGAAGAGAACTAATTAAGGTCTTAAGCTATGACGGGGTTGCAGTGATAAAGAAAAAAAATAACTATTGCCACCATTGGAAAAAGCCCCACCTTGCTAAAACTCCTATATTTAATGTCAAAAACTACTAGGATTTTTTCCCCTGATATTTCCTCTAAACATATTCTCATTTTGGGGTAGTCAAAGATTTGATATGTGAATATAGTATTGTTTACACTTTCAGGTAAACCATTTAATCAAGAGAAAGTGAATTCACCAAAAGGAGGAAGTGATTTGAGATTTAGTATTTTCTGAGAAACTGATATGAATTTCTTCTGTTACACTATCTAACTGAAGGTTTATCAGTCTCATTATGTAATTCTCACTTTGCTATTTTGAGATAAAACTATAGTTCTATTCTATTCATAAAAGTATTTTTTCATTTGCTTTATTAAAATAAAATTTCCATTGGTATTCCTTTCCACAGAGTTGTTGGGGCTTGTTTTAGCTTTATGTCAAAAATACACTTTTCAAATGCCTGCTTGCGTGGCATATATTATAACTCTGTTCTTGCACTGTAAGAGCTCTACTTTCATGTATGAGGAGAAATATTTACATAATTTTTAAATAATTCCAGGTACTAAGTCCTGATTCTGATAGCTTTCTGATTTTACAGTACTCTTCTACTTTAAAACCACATTTTTTTCCTACTGTAAAAAAGAAACAAAGAAGAAAAAATACTGAGAAACAATGATAACATACAAACTGTAGCCCAACAATTAAACTCAACAAACTAAATTAAAAAATAAATAAATGGTTATTTCCTTGCAATTAGTCACCTTTAGCATTGACCATAACAACATTAACAAAAATAGTAATTAACCAAACAATTCAATCTGAGCTTTGTATGAAACTAATGGAGTCTCCCTTAGATTAATATTTTACTGCTAAAGTTACCTGTATTTTCTGCAGACTTGCTGAAGCTTCACTGATATTCTGAGGCACATCAAAGCACTTGGCTGTGGTGACTTTTGCATTGACCAGCCACTGCTGAAAGTCCCTGAGAGCCGTCCGAAATCTTTGCTGCAAGATCTGCTCTTTGCTCTGACATCCTTTTGAGGCTTGCAGGCAGAGGCTGGGTTTATCGCATCAGGGAAGCAGAAGTGAGAGAGGGAGGGAGGAAAGGTAGGACTCTGTTAGGTGACAATGCTATTACTTAGTTCTCTGAAACACAACGGTAAGGTTAGGTTAACCTGGATTCCTCCTACCAGCTTCAACCACTTAACTGAGGCACCAGGAAATCCATTAGAAGCTTTCAGTTCCTTAAAAGTGAAGCATGTAAATTGGGACATAACTGTCACAGATATGACAGGTATAAGCATTTCCAGAGAGGGACTCAATGCACCTAAGCTTGAGTCATTTTCTGCAAGCCCCTTCCTCTCTCTAGGGACAGGACGCAGAACTACAGCAATTTCAATTTTAACTTCTGTGGTTCAGTTAAGTTCATAATGTTAGAAGGGATCAATCTTGGTCATCACACACTTCTTCTGCAGCTACAGAAACCAAAAGCTGTAACCCTCTGCAAGAAACAACAGAATCTTGTGTCTGAAATGCAGATGTCACACTCCCAAGTAAAGGAGTTAGAGTCACCTGAGAGAAAGCAAGAAAGTAAGCAAATGCTAGCTCCCCTCTTTCAAGGAGCCAGCTAATCAAAGAAGAGCAAACTAAAAAACAAAATTAAGAAAAAGATCTTAAATAGCTGGCATAGCTTGTTCCTCCTTCCGACAAATAAGCCACAGTGCTACCTCACAATTTCTTAAAAGGATTCTTGCTGTGATAGGTCAAGTGTGGATATACATTAGTTTCAGCTGAGTATAGTGGCACAGCCTGGTTTTCAGAAAAAAAAAACAAACACAAATTGCTACTTTTTACAACCTCTGTCAATACCAAAATCAAAATAATGATTGTAATCATTGTATACCTCTGTTTCTAATTCTAAAATTCTAATTAATGATTCCTTAAAAGACAGCTCACGTCCATACGCACACACATGAGATTGATTAACTATAAACAAGATGGATGTGTACCTGTTATACTCCTTAATCAACCCTGAAACTTTTGAAGAATGAGTACTCAAATCTCTGGAAAATCTACAAAGATCATTTAACTGAGTTTTGATCTCATCTGTCATGTGTTCGGACTTTACCAGAGCATCCAATGTTTCCTGTTAAAACAAAACAAATTAAAAATATCAGTGAGCAAAAAAAAATAAATTTTGAATCAAAATTTATCAGAATTTAAATTCAACTTCATTTATCATCTACGCACGTTCACTTTCAAGAGTGTTTTGGCAGTCAAATCTACAGAAGCTTATTGTAAATTATGAGCCTGTACAGACACAATTTCCGGAAACCTCAACTTTCTTAGCTCACAATGTTCCCAAAAAATAGTTTAAATATGAATTTCATTTTAATTTAAATAAGCTATGGGATTGTCAGTTAGCTTTATACATATAAAAGTACATATAATTAGGGAATAGCAAATAATATATGTTTATATAAATGTTATTAGCCTGTTGGCTTGAGTTTACCATCTTCAATAAATATGGTTTTGCGCTGTATCAAAAAAATTCATTTATGCACAAAACTTTTAACAGCTTCAACTCTTTCACAGAGGGATTTGTAGTGTAGTACAGTTGCACACAATCCTGTGAGAGTAAATGGGTTACTGCCTGTCATTGCTGCACCAGAAAGACTCTTGCTTTGGAGACAGCTAAGCCAACAACAACAACAAAAAAAAGCTTTTGTTGGCTTAGCTTACGTCACTGGGAGAGGTGTGATAACCACTCCAACAAAAACAGTCCTTGTTGACGTCCACTGCATCTCCGCTGCGGAATCCTACTCCAGCATAATGAGCAGTGCAGACTTGGCTCCTTGTCTCTTCAGAAACTAAATTCTTCAGGCATTCCGCTTAAACTACCACAGAGAAAAGAATCTTTTAGCTAGTTACATTCCCCATGGCAAAGGTTCTGCAGCACAGGCAGGCCAGAGGATTTGGAACGTACAGATTAGTTTGGCTAAATCAAAGTGCCAATCTGGAAGAAATGTACAACATAAACATGAGAAACAGATCATATGAAAGTGAAGAGAGACTTGAATGGGGATGTGGAATTGGGACAAGGAAGTCCAATTCCCAAAACAGTCCCAAAACCTGTTTCTGAATATATATAAAAAAGGAAGATTGAAAATATACATAGTAAACATCTTGTTATAATCTATCAGCATGAAATTGAATGTTCAGGAAAGGTACAAATGATGTACCTGAAAATATAGGCAGAAGGTTTTCAAAATATCACAATCTATGTTACAGAGATAAAAATGCTTGCTGAGTAGATTTTTCACTGTAAAATATTAACTAACTCTGCGATAAACAGATATACCTTTCTGTAAATGAAAAATAAAAAGAAATTTTAGCAAGGGTGTAGTAAGCCAATCAACAGACTTAGTAAGAACAGCAAATGGACAAAAGCCAGGGATGCAGCTCGTGTCTGCTGCCCACAAGCACCTTCATCCTTGCCTCATATCCCTTTTCCTGAAAAAGTTTGCAGAGCTGTGAAAAGAATTTTTTAAGATCTGTATTGTTCATTTCTGAGAAAGCAAATAAAATAAGAGATACGTATTGCTTCTTTGTAGTACCTGAACTGCCAGGAAGAAAAATCACAATTGATTTTGAGAAAAATAAAACTACAAACTTGCATTTGCTAGGAATAACAGTGGTTTAGATCGTAATCACAGCTTGATTATATTAACATTACTGAAATCTGCTTGCATTTACCAATCACAGGGAAGCCCTGTAAAATTAAGTCTAGAGATGTTTCAGATATATTATGCCTACAAACTTTCATGTGTTCTTGTGAGTAAGAAAAAATATTTTGCTACAGCAGATTTTCAGGACTCCTCAGATTTACATTATTCATACTCATATTATGGACTTTATCTGCCCTGAGTCACTCATACACCAGAAATCTGTTCAATCATAACTAGAAGATACTCCAAATAGTCACACTGCCAATTTGTTTCGATGCCATATAAAGTAGCGTTTAAGTTAAGCAATTATGTAACAGCAATGACTCTTAGGAAAAAATGTAAACTGACTACTCTCTGTTTATCTAACTTCGTGTTATACTACACACAGGACTTTTTTGAAAGCATTAGGGATAACAACACAACGGCCATTACTTAAACACAGGATGTCACAAATTGTGTAGGGCAGGAATCATCATAATGAAATACTAATAAGTTGTGGGTTTTTTTCTGATAAAGGAAACATGTCTTAAGAGTAGCACAGGATTTCAAACAACCTACCTCAATAACTACTAAAAGTTTATTCTGATGACATACAGTCTTAGGCATAACTTATTAACAAACAGGAACATTAACTTGCAAAACAGAGTATATTTAACTATGGCATATTTCCATACAGAAGCACTGTTGCAGCCACTTGGATTTAATTTTGAATCTGACAATTACAAAAATAATTTGCTGAATTCCAAGTGCAAGATCTATTGCTCTTACGCTGCACATACCTAAAGGAACAAAGCTTGAGTATAACAAAATAATAGAATAAGCTTGCTGATTCTGAGAATTAGAAAATGCATTTTTAAGTTGTGGCCTTGGCTTACATGGCAACAGAATCACTGTGAGACAATGGAAGTGGAAAGCTGCAGTGCTATTTTACATTCACAATAGGCGCTATCCCTGGAGTCCAGAAATGCAAGGATTACCATCACATTTCCTCTAACTATAAATAAAATGATATATAGGGCTGTGCATAGTAATTCTTGAGATTCCTCTGCATTTTCTTTATTAGCCAAAGTTTACAACTGTCTAAATAAAACGTTTTTACATAGAACTACAGAACATAAACTATATACATACTACTAATAAAAGCAATATAATTTGAATTCTGTACTTCTCCATTCATAAAATAAAAAAATGTCTGCTGTTTCTTCCTGTACATTGGCGACAATCTTATGTCTTCCTTTCCTTTTAAAAAACATATAAACATGGAAGACTTTGCATAATAGTACCATTATTTGCTCCAATGTAACGCCAGCTTTGTTGTTCCTACAGATATGTACTGCCACTCGAGCAAGCAGGTTCTATAAATCTGTGTCAGGGAACTCTGTGAAAGGGGAAGCCACAGAAATAACTTGGCACAGACATCGGAGGAGGAGGTTTATAATGTCAGTTCAAAGAGAAGGTGTTCTGGAGTTTTCAAATACTTCTTCAGTCAAGGGGTCAGAAAGCAGGCACCGCACTCCTCTCTTCCTTTACTGAAACTGCTTTACTGCAACACTACCCTGAAAGGGAAATACACTGTATCTTCTCTCAACATCTGTGATTTACAGTAGAGACACATACAAACATTCATTGTTGCGAATGCATATATATTTATATATAACACGTGTCTGTGATAAACACATGTGGAATTCCTTGCTAGAAGACAATCAGGAACAAAACCAACCTATTTCTCTAAATTCCACTGCATTTCATAGTAAAGCCATTAGCAAGTATACTGGTTTCCAGAATAACTTCTTTAAACGTTCGACAAGATCTCAACGTGCACAATGTGAAGAATATGACAAGAAATGTAAAAGTATAAGCTCAATACACTCCTGACAAATTACAATAAGAAATGGCTCCAGCTGCTACTTGGTTTTTAGGAAATGCTTCACATTTCCCAAATCAAGTGCTACTCTGGCTTGAAACCCTGAGCAAGTTGGAAGGGAAGCCCTGAGCTGCTGTGCTAGCTCCTTCCTTCACGTTCTCAGAGGCAAGCCCTGATTTTAACATCTAAGTTGCAGGCAGCATCTGCTAAGCCTTCTGCAGCAGAAGCCAAGGTGAGAAACATCTGCAAACACCGCTTGCTACAAGACAGTGACAAACAAAGTTCTGAAAGCTGGGATTTCACAGAAATATCTCCCACAAATACACGTCACTTGACGGTCCCGCTTGGCATAAGTTTTCTGCCCACCGTAACCGTACACGTACAACCGAAGAGCCGCTAGGAAAAGAGATGTGACCTTACTTTCTCCTTGCGCCAGCCTTCCGCCAGCTCGGCGTCGGTGTGCCGGCTGTCGCGGGGGGCCAGGCCCCGGGACCAGGCGGCCAGCAGCCCGCCGAACCGCCGCACGGCCTCCTCCAGCTGCTCGACGTGCTCCGCGAACTCCTGCTCCGACAGCGCCATCCGGCTCAGCGCGTCCCGCAGGCTGCTCTGGCTCCGGAAGGCGCTCTCTTCCCACTGCTTCCAGTCCGACTGCAGGGCCTGCATCTCGGCGGCCAGCAGCTGGCACCCGCCGCCGGTCGTGCCGCGCTTCGCGGCGGGAGCCAGCGTCTCCACTCGGCCCAGGCGGACCGCGCCGATCTGGCGGGACTCTACCAGCTCCTGCAAGGCGACATTGCCATGGTAACCCGCGCAGCTGCCCCCGCCACCGGGGGGGGGGGGGGGGGGCGGGACACGGCGGGGCGGGGGGCAGCGGCAGCGGCCTCGGCGGCGGCCGCGCTCCGGAGGCGGCCGGGCTGGGCGGAGGGCGGCGGAACGCAGCCCGGGGGCGGGTGGAAACAGAGCCCAGTCAAGAGGGGCTGCGGACTTCACGCCGAGCAAGGGGCGATTCTGAGGATTTCATAAGCTCGGGGAGGAAGAACAACTTCTCGGTTCTGAAAATAACTGCTTGGGTTAAGATAAGGAAACTGACTACTTTCTTGTGATCCTTCCCCTAAGAAACGCTGCCATGTAGCTGCTCATAGCAGTTTTAGGAACACAAGTGTGCTGCTCAGAAAAAGCGTTTTACAGCCTACCCGTGATGTGCCATAATTGGTTGCACATGTCTTTTTTTTTTTTTTTTTTCAGAAGTGAAGTCTTTCTACAGTGTCCTATTTCAATCCTACACATGCTACAAGGGAATTTGGGGAGGTTTCAGTTTAAGAAGCTGGAGAATATAAATATCATCCCAATCATTGCATGCCAGGGTAATGTTATTTATCCTCTTGTTACTCTTACGAGCTAGAAACCACAGTCTCCTTTCCTCGTGTTATACATGGGGAGCTTGAACACAAAGGAGACTGAAAACTATCCAAGAGTGTACAACAAATCTGTAATTTGACTTCGGGCATCCTGAATCCTCATCTAGTAGTCTGTTCACTGGCCCACTCTCATCTTTAGAGTAAAATGCTGCTAACACGAGTATCTGAACATAAACATCAGGCACGAGCAAAACACACAATCTGCTTTAATGTCACATTCAGGAATGTGGAACTTGCTTAGGCACTCAAATGCTGGGGTATGGGTGCCAGGGTAAGGAGAATATACAATGGGAGGCAACCCATACATTTCTACCATGTTTGGGGAGAACAATACTTGCACTGCTCTATGCATCTCCATTTCATGCAAATCAGAAAAGGTTGTTCCTCACTGATTCAGACAACTCTGCTCACGGGTAAAGCATATTCAGGGATGTGGACAGAGCAGTATTCATTAATCAGCTAAGCCACATTCTTCTGTGCTGCCACTGGGCTTCTGCTCTTGCAAATTTTTTCCATGTGTGCTGTGCCTAACTCAGGTCTAATTGTGTTTTACTCCATCAGTTTAATATGAGAAGGGAGGAGAAAACAAAACATAGCTTAGAAAGCTTGCTTTCAGCTCACTGAAATGTAATCACCATTTCAAATCCACAAAGAGAAAGATCCCACAACTTTTTTGCTCTGGCCTATTTTAGAGCATAGGGCCCGAACCATAAATGAAATCATGAAAGCTAACTTATCTTACATTGATTTTAGCCAGCTTTTTCTGTACGGTTGATGTATCTCCAGATGCATCTGACCAGCGGTGCAGCTCTTCCTTGGCAGAATGGAGCCAGTCTGTGAATTCGTGCACAGCATCAAGGTATAGCAAATGATCCTTCACAATATCTTCCACTTTCCTCATTTTCTCCTATCATACAGATGAAAAAAAAAAAAAAAAGACCACTGGAGTGCTTAAATACTGTCCTGGCTTTAAGCATGCAGTGGTATACAGTGCTGGTCTGACTCTATAGCATTTGAATGCTGAATAGAGCACAGCTTAGAGCAGCAGAACACAGTGCTACATTGCACAAGGTTTGGTTTAGGTTGGTCTGGACAGATGTGTTCTGCTGGAGCAAAAGATGAAGAAGCTGCTTTAAAATGTATGTAAAATGTATTTTAACACATCCTTTAACAGAAAATGTATCGTTTAATAGATGTCAAAGCTGCAGCTGTGCAACTCTGTCATGCTTTTCCCAATAACTCCTGGAGAGGGTCTTATAGATCACCCATGAGTCATCCCAGGGAACAGCATGCTGCAAGAAACATAGCTCTTATTTAGAAGCACCAAGCCTCTATAAATGTGAAGCAGAGTAACAGAGATATCCCATATGAAGACCACAAAGGAGGACTTCTGCTGTTCAAAAGTGCAAAAACCTGTTACAGTGCTGAGTCTCAATTTAACCACCAGATCAGAAGTGGTGGCCATCCCCAGCCACCTGCCTTGCAGCCCTGGAGGATGCTTTCCCTGACACAGACAAACAGCAGCTTCATGGCTCCATCTTAGCTTTTCAATGTAAGCTTAAAGTGGGGCCAGTTTACCTTACTATGAAAAGAAAAAATACTGTACTGGTCTAGATTTGCCTTTGGTTTGAATGAGTAGATTTTTTCTTATACTCCTGTGAGCTAACACTCAGGAATGTTTATCAAAACTAACCAAAAGTGAACTGAGCTAATCAAGTAACCTTTTACTCCTGTGTGGATACTCTAGGTCTAAGTGTCCTTAAATTGGTTTCACACTGAAGAAACCACTCACTTATGAATTAAACTCCAGTTCTTTTTAATTTTGAATAACTCAACATTCAATTAATGCTTTTAAAAAATAAGTTAGATTAATAAGCCCTACTGTTCCCTCTGAAAAGAATAAGAATTTCTCAGAATGTGTAGACCAACTAGACAACAGATGGTTACTAGCTAAACAAAGATGACCTAAAGTAAATCCTGAAAGTTTTTACATCTTCATGCATTGTATGCAATAATGGAGTAACAAAACGTCCACATGTGCTGACTCTAAACAAAATAGATAGCTCCGTAGGGAAGCAAAAAAGCCCCAAGAAAGGCAACCTTCATTTACTTTGCACACATCAAAAGATAGCACCAGTAGAGGGGGAGAGTGGAGGCAAAGTGCAACTTTAGTTGGTCTCTTCTGGCAGCAATGGCTTCTACCAGTTGCAGTCAGCGCTGTTCTCTCCCAAGGGAAAGACTGCAAAGCTGTCTTTCTTGCTTAAGAAATTAAATTTATTGATGCATCTTGATTTGAGGAGAACACTGCCATGCTCACTTACAATGCTCTTTTCACACAAGTTTAAAAGCAATGTATTGAGTGAGCTAGTAATCTTGGTACTGCTCCAGATTTAACACCGCTGAAAGAAGAGGAGTTACACGAGGATGGAACTGCACCAATTCTCTAGAAACCAGATTCAGAGCTTCCTATTTCCAGTAATAAAGACAGAGCAGAAGTTCACCATACAACCAAAAGAGTATGTGATTAGATGGCAATTACAGACTAGATATATCTGAGAGGGCTCTAATATCTACGGTCTATGTTTAAGGCAATAAAACAATGACAATGATAGTATATCTTATCCCCAAAATAAATAAAAAAAAAAACAACAAACCAAATCCAAATCCAAACTGCATGATTCCACATAATGACTTTCCTTTACCAAATTTAGTAAGAAAAATGCAGATTTTTACTAAAGAAGTAGATTCATATGCCCTAGATATAACATTTTTCCTAAGAGATAATTTGTTAGATCTTCCACTCATTTTTTACTCTGGTACTGTTTTTATATAGACTATAGATTAATTACCTACAGGCACTATTCTCAGTACATGAAAACTTTAATGACACTTCCATCAGATTACTGAATGTATATACCACTTTTACTTCAGTCTGACATTAGCCTGTTATTATGTGGCCTCTTCCTGATGCAAACTTTCCTGTTAGCTGAGAAGGTGGAGGTTGTAACTCAGAGCTAATGTCACTGTCATGACCTGGTTGGCCGGTCTCAGTAAGCTCACGTGCCTTGTCTTAGCAACCAAACAGAATACCCGTAGAGCACGTGCAGTGCTTAGTGGCTTGAAGCACCAAAAATGTGGGAAGATATCTTTCTGACAATAGGATTTCTCTTTCTGACAATATATGTTCTGCTCAGGAAGATATTTCATTCTTCCCATTCTAAGGGAAAAAAAGTGCTAGGAATGAATGTAAAAGAACTGGATGGAAATAAATCTGGAAGAATGTCAGGAATATTGTTGCATATGTGAAACTAGGAATAAAATATATGCCCTTCACTTTTCAAAAATCATAACCATACCAATTTCAATTCCCAATACCTATTTTTCATTCCAGTGAATTTTAGTAAAATACGTCCAACACTTGTTAGACTCAACCATAACAAAAGGCAAGACTGTTCAAACACAGTCAAACCTTTAGTTACTAAAAAATTACAAAAATTAAAATTTTAGCCTTATATACAGATGTTTATACATTTTACTTACTTGAAATGGAGACCTTGCCTTTATCTTACCTTGGCTACAGTTGTGATGTCATTAAACTGTGTTTTTAGTTCTTCTTGAGCTGCTTCTCCAAAAGAATCATCCTTTGTTTTTTCATACAGTTCCACAGCTTTTTCAATGAGTTGCTGTAAATCACCAGAGTGATCTTCTATCTCAGAAACAATAGCTTGGAAGTGGTCCAGCTGAGCAAACTTCTCCTTCAGACCAGTCTGTGGTTCTAAAGGCTGTTCCACTTTGTGATCCAATTTCTCTAACCACTGCTCCAGCTGGATTTTCCTTTCCAGATATTCATTCCACTGGCTAATGACAGACTCTAGGCAGCTTACATTAAAAGAAACATATACAGTACAGATGAGAACTTTTGAAAACTCTGAAAAAAAAAGCATCTGCTTATACCTTAGTTGTTACACTGTCTGTAGCCGTGTATATTATGTTTAGAATATGCTTTTCCCTACATCTTGCTTTAGATTCCTGTGTCAGCTTACATCCAAGCTATTTTAGAATTTCTATGTTCTTTAGGCTACTGCGTATAACCTGATACGACTGCTCCCTATTACAGGTTACATGAGCAATCTATCTGTCTCAGACTAGTGAAAAGCATGTTTCAGTGCTGTCCAGCAAAGTAAACTACAGAGCATTACTGGAGTTCTTTATGATCAGAGTAATAAATGTACAGCAGCCTACAAAATTATTGACAATTAAGAGATATTCTGGCAAGTTTTGGAAGAAAAAATCCATTATATATAGCACCACTTACAATTTATAAGAAATCCTCTCTTCTGTTCTATATTGCTTCTCCTAGCAGTTCACCAGATTTTGCTGGGATTTGTGTTAAGGAATGTAATTCTCATTCCATTGGACTTAATGATAGACATGAGTGTGGTAAGGATTCATTTCAAAATGCAAGGGTCTAGCCTAATCTAAATAATATTTTATGACAAAAATTGAGTGAAATTAGGTTGAAATCTTAAAGGCAGTCCAATATAATTTCTTCCACTTAATTGTATTATAATTTTGAAATAAGTAAGAAAGTGGCACCACTTTCAATTGAAAAACTCCAATTTAGCTGTATCATGGCTCCCACAGTTGACAGCTGATATTTAGGATCCAGACATCTTAGCACTCAGACTACCTACAATACAGATCTATGACCTTTCTGATGCAAATCTATTAATTTTCTGATGCAAATCTATTAATTTTCTGATGCAGGGAAAACTTTATTTTCATTGAAGAACTAAGGAAGTAGGATCATGCAGAAGTTCACCAAGGGCCCACTTCCATCCAGTAATGACTCAGATGATGGAACCGAGAGTGCTTGTAAGACTTGCAGATGAAAGTAACCATGGAGAGGCTGCAGCTAGTTAGATGACAAGATGTCAGATGTTCTTAAAAGAAATTTTAAAAAGATGGAATTTGATGATGAGAAGAATGCTTTACTTAGGAAGAAGAAATCAGATATACAAATACAAAATTAGGGATAACTGCCTAGGCTTAGTACTGTGGAAAAGGATTTGGAGATAGTAGAGGATAAAGAAGTAAACAAAATTCAACAATATGATACTATTGGAAAGGAAAATCTCATTCTGAAGTGGATTAAGAGTGTTGTATGAAGGAAATATAAAGTATTGATACCATATTCAGAATTAATAAGGTCTCAAATACAGTAAGAGGTCAGCCCACTTTCAGGTATTAACTTTTAAGAAAAAATGTAGACAAAGTAGTGATAGTCTGCAATCTACTGAAAAAGAAACAAGAATGAAAGAAGTCTAGAAAGTATTAGTACTAGGAAACTGAGAAACATCAGCCTGTCTAGAACAGAGATGATGGAGGTCTTGAAATATATAAAATAAGAAAATACTCACATACAGCCAATAGGAAAAACTCAATTTCTATCAAGGTTAAAAAAAAGAAGAAATCAGCTTAATTTTCAAGAAAGATTATTTAGAGTGGATATTAGGATTTTTTTTAAAATTTAAAAAAAACAAGGAAAGACAGAATTGAGAAACTTTCCTACAGTTTTGTAAGGGAAAGGTAGATAAATATGTTAGATGTTCTTGGTCCTGCCCAAGTACAGGTTCAATAACTCAGAAAGCCCTTTCTAGCTTTTTCTTTGTATGAATTTTGTATTATTTCTATTTATTTTTAAATTACCCTCAATTACCATCTTGCATGAAATTTGGTTAATCTGACAGGGTCAACTCAGCTTTTTATAGAAGGATGTGTTTTTTTCAGGCAATTTTTATTCTCTCTGATGACACAAGTTTTCCCTCACATATCAGTAATAAATGAACGGACTCCTATGTTCTTCAAAGTACCACTTTCTGTAAGCAAAGATGGCACAGTCTGACCTGTACATTCCAGGGAGTTTTACCTCTGTGAGTTCACTGAGGTGCTGATGATGTCATTCCATACATCCTTCAGCGTCTGAAGCTCAGATTGTATCACCTTTTGTCCTTCCTCATTGCTGCTTCTAAGTGCTTGTTCTCCTTTGCCAATGGCCATGTTCAGCTTAACTTCACCATCACCTTTGAGTAAGAGGATCTCCTGTGAGGCAAAATAAGTCAGAATATCAAAGGCAGCCTGCTGAGAGGTGAAAGCTGTTATTCTTTCAACAGTGGACACCATTTTCTCTGAGCTCATTTATCCTTGACAGCCATGCCCAGTATGAATTACTAGGCACCTTTTCTTGTAAGTGTCTTGCTATGAACTAGCAGTTCTTCCCACAGCCATACAGGTATTTCACTGCATTGGTCATCCTAAAATATTGCTCATGTTGCAGTAGACAATAAGTAGGTCAAGCACTTCACAGAACAACAGCACCACATAGCTAGAAATCAAGAAAGCCCACGGCGGGATCTACACTGATGACCATCCTAACAGATGTTTGTCTAACCTCATCCTGAAGGTCTCCTGTGACATATACATCACAGCCTCTCTTGTCAATCATTCCAAGGCTTCCTCTCCATTAGAAAGCTTTTTGGACCTGAATACATATTTCAATAGTTCGTTATTCCTTATTAAATGTAATACGTGGCACCGATCTCCATTAATGGTCATCCTGTTTTTCATAGTGCATCCCTCAATTTGTCAAGATCACCTTAAATTCTAATCCTCTCCTTCATAACCACAGACAGAATAAAATATAAAAATATTGCTTTTCCACTGATGTGGCCCACACCTAATGTCAATCTTGATGCATAATCCCTAGCTGTATCCTTCTGTACCTGAATTTGTGTCAGTCGTTTCTCTAGCGTGGCTTTGCTACCAACAGTGCTCTCTGATGATGCCAGTTTATCTTGAACCTCTTTCACCCATGACCACATACTCTGTAATGCCTCCTCCAAAGTGAGATGCTCTTGGAGTGCAAGCTGACATGTTCGTAGCTTTTCCTTGACAGTTTTGACCATATTTTGATAATTGGTGAGATGTTGAGAGGCCAGGCGTACTTCCCTCCCTGCACCATGTCCTTCTTCATTTAGAGCCTGTGCCATTTGGGAGAGCTTATCAAAAGATTCCCTGAAAGAAAATATTGAGACTGAAAATCAGTTTCAGAAAGCATATGATATTGTTGTAGCCACTATCAGAAGTTAAGAGGGTTGCTGACATAATCACCTACTCCACCAGTGATAGAGTTCATAGTTAGTTAACAGAAAAATTAACTGGGAGAGACTGAAAGGTAGTATAAGCAATGTGTATTGATTAATATCTTTACACGTGTATAGTGTCATTTCTTGCAGATTCTGGTGCTCAAAATGATCACACTGAAATCTTTGTGTTGCACTTTTGAATTAAAAGCTAACTTAATTTTCTTTTCGGCTATCAGACTTTCCAGTTCTACATGAACTGCTACCTTTTTATATCTGTCAACGCTTCTGAGAAGTTTACAGCCTTTAACACAAGGGAAGGCATGCTGGAAGGGTCAGGCCATTTGTCCAGGATTAGACACTGACTCAGGTTCAGTACAAGAGTCAGTAAAAGGGATTAAAACCCTGGGTTTATACAGCCTCAGTTAATCTCAATCTACTGGATCACCCTTCTGATACCCTGTGATTACAAGGAATTTACATCAGACCAAAATGTCTTGTATCATTCTCAAGGGGATAGGCAGAGGCTGGGTGTTTCCTTTTAGCACGCTATGAGGCTTGAACAACTGACTACTATTTCTGTTCTATCTTCACCAACCCACTAATAAAAAATAATTTTAAAAACCACTGTGTACTAAAAAAGGCAATTACTTCATCATTTATTGGCTGAGTCTGAATTCTAGAAAGATTTCACAGCCAATGTGGATGTTATTTGAGCTCTTTTACAAAGTTAGTTATATGGAAAAGTGCTAACCTGGATTCTGCTAACCTGTTGGATCTGAGTGTTGCAGTACAGAAAGAAAGATAATTTTAAAAAGGATATCATAATAAGTGTCATTTTTACTATTTCTTTTACAAGCAATATTTTAAGATTTATTTTTTTAAGATTATATTTTTCAGGTTTCACTTATTAATGAAGTAAGATAAGCCTTTCTTAATGAGAAACGTATCAACATCAAATTTTGGAGTTGTTTTCAAATTCCAATTTCCTTAAAACTGGATTGATTCAGCCTCTTTTCATTGAGTATGTTGCAACACCTTTCTCCTTCACAAATACACTTTACCCCAACAGTCTAGTTTCACTGTTGCTTTAACAAAGGAAAAATGAGAGTATTTTAGGAAATATATTTCACACTACCTTGAATTCAGTAACTCTTCCAGGAATTTTTCCACTCTCTGCACCTCCTTTTTCTTCTCAGGAATAAGCTGTTTGCTCTCTCCTAATGCTTCTGTGCTTATTCTTTCTTCCATGTCATGTATCCACAGGCCAAGTTTCTTGTGCTGATCTTCAAAGCTACAGAACAGATAAATACTGCCTTAAAAGTATTTCTGAGGTGGAGTAAAGTTGGTAAGAAGTTAACTCAGTTCTTTCAATATCCACAAGACTAGGAAAATAACGCTAGGTATCATTTTCATGCTTCAAGAATAAGAGTTGCACACAAAACATAATTCCGCAGTGACTACTAATCTAAAAATATTCAGCAACTCTCTAAAAATGTTCAGCAAAATCATGGGAACTACAGTCAGAAAAGAAGTCTTCAAAATTTAAAGTGACAGTGCTTCAGGTAGACCAAAAGAAAGCTTTTCCAAAATCTTGTAATGATTTAGTCTAAGATTAAAAAATGAGTAAAATGGGGTTTTACTCAGAATTGACACTTACAACGTATGAAGTGTGCTTTCAGTTTCTCCAATAGAATGTAACTGGAATCTCGGCTGTTCAGAACCCAGCAAAGCAAGTTCTGGCCCTAAGTTTGAAAACTTTTTCCTTACATGAAGGCACATCATCTCATCTTGCTGTTTTACTCATTACTGCTACAGTAACTTTCCTTTTAAACAGAAAACAGTTTTGAATCTAGCTATACCTAAAAATATCTGAATGCCCAAAATTCCAGCCCCAAGTAATAATTCAAGAGTGTTTCTTATTAGCTCCTTAGGAAATATGTCCATCTGGAATGCGACAGGACAGATGCACGCTGTATAAAAAGCTTACTATCTCCAGCCTCCAGAGCAGAAGTTGAAAACTCATCACACCTTTTCCTTCCAGGAAATTGCATTTAAATTACTGAGATCCCAACTGCTGATTTGAGATTGCATGAGCTACACAGATCTTCCACATATATGAAACTAACCTTCCCTTCTTTAACCAAATCAATACTCTCTTGCTTTGTTTTTAGCAGAGAACTTAATTTTCTCTTAAATGTTTCCAAAGAAAAAAGCAAACAGGACTAGAGTAACTGGAAATAATTTCAAATTGTGCCCTGTATTTCTGCAGTTGGACAATTTCATGCAGTCCGTCTGTGACTATTGGTATTACTCACCTTCCCAGGTATGAGGCACAAGCTTCCAGGGCCTTCTTATCATTCAGACACTGGCTGAGGAATTCCTGGAAGTTCTGGTTAGACTTCACTATTTGCTCCTGAATATGGCTCACAACTGGTTTGGGTAAGCAAGCATACAAACTTTCTCCTTCCTTGCAGGCAGCATCTAACTTGTTCTGTCCCTCACTAACAGAATCCAGCACATTCTGTGTAATGAAAGAATACAGTTTAAACATGCAAGATTTAATAATTAAAGATAAGCAATATTTCTATTAGAAATGGCCAGATTTCCCAAAGAGATGAGAGCCATGTTTAGCTATGGAAAAATTCTAAGCAGTTCAAATAAAATTTCAAATAAAGTTCAAATAAAATTTCATTAAATGGTGCTACAATTCACAGAGCTCAATTTTTCTCTTTGCTCCCAAGGCAGTCCTGTCTTTCTCTGGATAGTTTAATCATGTCCTGAAGATGTTACATGTTTCACAAATTAGGGCTGCTTCCAATAGGCATGTGCTATTTGTGTTCTGTCCCATCAAATATCTATACAGATAGCTTTGACATACCAGTGTTAATCGGAAAGACTGAATAAGCAATAGTGTAAGAAAAAGTAGGAAAAGGAAAATAAGAGAAATAAGGCAAAAAGGAAAAAATATTAAAAATCAGAAACAAGAATAGTTTAGTCACACATAAACCTTCCAGAAATTAAATTTTGATTTCTCAGAACAGTGAACACAGTTTCCACTTTATTCCCTCTACAGTATCTATTGCTGTCTTGAATAATTCTTACATTACTTTTTTTAAAGCAAAACCAATAAACATGATAGCATCAATAAATTATTTTAGAGATATAATTGGATATATACAGTTAAATTGCTAATTGTTATTTTTAAAATTTGTTCACTATACCTGCAAGTCTTGTAGCTTTGCCTCTATGGCTTTGCTGTCTCCAGACCTGTCAGATGATTCTTTTACTGCAGCTTTTACACCAGAAAACCATTCTTGGAATTCTTGCATAGAATCTTATTTAATAAAAAGTATAGAGAAGAGAATATTTTTTTTTAAAAGCAGCGTTATCCACAAAACCATACAGCTGTCTTCCACAATAATTTTATCTTTCAGGAACAGTGTGTTAAAGCTAACAAGATGAGTCTCATTGCCTTCAATGGGCTTGAGGAGTGGGATTAATTTCACAAAAAGTTAGATGTTTCCACTCTAAACATCCAAATTTGAACAACTGCACTAGGGTCCCCTTTATAGTCGATGGGAAAAGACAGGCATTTCCAGTCTATGTTATGTCCCAATTTAATAATAATAAATAATAATATCTAGATCAATATCTTAATATATAAGAATAAAAATCTCTACTTCTTTCCACTGACTATCCAGGGAGCCCAGGAAATACTTCAGATGGGGACTTTTACATTATAAACATCTCTATTTGGTTATATACGTCTCTTATAGCAAATACACAAAGTGTATGTATGCAACAAACGTAGACTACAAGTGAAGAAAGGTGGAGCTGAGCTTGACTTTCATGCACGTTACATGTTTAAAGAAGTCAAATTCTGTTTTTTGTAAAATGCTTTGGTTTATAGCAGTTATGAAATGCACATTTGGTAACAGGACTTTTTGAAAGGCTCCATATAAAAATAAAGTTGTAACTGCAAGTGACATCACTGGAACTCTGGCAGGCTCCAGAATGATTCATGGTTGTGGGCTAACGGTTCATATAAACAAGCCTGAAGACTCACAGAGGAAGTGTTTTTCCAAGGACTCTTGCATGCTGGCCTGTGTTCTGGAACAGAGCTGATTCACAGCCTCATACTTCTTTATTAATGAAGTGACAGTGCCACCAAGAGTTTCCAGCTCTGCAGAATGGTATTTGCGACACAGGCTGTTGAGGTTCTCACGGGTCGAGTCAATGCTGCTCTGCTGAAGCTGAAGGTCTTTTTGTGTCTCCTGAAAATGAAGTTACAACACAAATATAACATTTGTAAAGAAACAAAAGAGCCCTCTCTTTTTCTCAAGCATTCCTGCTCCTCCCATATGCTCCTTCCTCCTATTGCAAGTCCTAGACGCAATGAAGGGAGGAAGTACTGGATCATGTTTCCTGAATTTTCCTAGTGAGATGAATCCTTGAAACTAAAGAGTCACCACAGAAATGTGAAAAATGCTGTTTCTCATTATTTACTACTCTATTAAAAAATACACAGATTTCAAGGCATATTGAATAGCAATAGTTATTTTCAATAAAGTCTGAAGGTACACGTGACATGAAATATGACACTGGTATTTGGTGGGATTTCTGAATGAAAAGGAGTCTTCATCTGACTAGAGAGGAACATTTGTTTGAAAATTAAATTTGAATTGGCTAGTATATCAACATTAACATGTGCTCACAATGAAAAAATCTCCATATGGTTTCTCATGTTATGATGTGCATAATTGTATGCAATCAAGAGAGCAAAAGACAGACACAAAATAATTGCTATAATTGAGGACTAAGGAGGACTTATGAGGTAGAAGTTCATGTTAAAATTGAGTTCAGTCCAGGGTCTTTTACTGTGATGAATTATATATTCATAACTTACATTGCAAGGGAGTCAATGGACTTGTAAACATGCTGGAGTAATGACTGAAGAGTTCAATGTAACAAAACCAGTTCTTGTCACAAGACTGTATTATTTATTATAATTTTCTAAAAGGGTAATAGATCAGAAATTTTGTTCATTTGAGGAAGTTCTTAAAGAATATCCTTATATTACTTGCTAATATTCTAGCAGCTGTGCAGGAGATATATTTTTTATCAAATGAAAATTAAGTAAAATGCTTAGCAAAAACTCTGATAAAATACCTAAGATCACCACATGAGAAAAGACATATTCATTTTCTTCAGCACCGACCTTCACTTTATTTAGAGCTTCAGGATCCAGGTTATGTGCACAGTTTAACAGTGTCTCTTCCACTTTCATTAACCAGTCTGTCATCTGATCAATAAACTTCTGTAACTGCATTTTCTGAGTACTGAAATCTTTCAGTGTCTCTTTTGCTGTCTCTGACATTTCTTTGGCATGTTCCAACTTCTGCCTCAAATCTGATTCTATAAACTAAAAGCAAAATGTTATGAATTAAAGCTTTTAAATAAAACATTTGTTATGGTGAATGTTCATTGAAAAAATGCAAGGTAGGAAAGTGACACACAATTATCATTTTGCTCTCTTTACATCTGTAACTAAAGATACTTACATAAATAAAATGTCAGCCATTCAAGATTAAATCTTAGATATACAGTAATCCAAAGAAGGGATATTAATTTATAAAAAGTCAGACTGCAAACTGTTGGAAGTTACTATAAACTTATGAAAAATTAAACAGTTAATCTTTTTCCTTTACTAATTCGCCATGTATACGGAACATGATCTAAACACAACTAGCTTCATAAAAAATATCAATTCGTGAAACTTAAGAGCACTGAGGCTTAAAGTATCCCAGTGTAAAGCAGATTAAAATTGAAGACAGTACAAGAATAAATTAGAATATTACCCATTAATCTGGTCAAAGACAGCAATATGTGAAATTATAGTAGATGTTAGCTGTGCACATATTACTAATAAAAAGTGAATCAAATCAGTCATTATAGAGTAATTTTTATAAATGAGCAATTACTGAAAATTCTATTAAGGAATTGTTTATATTCTTAGGATATGAGCTGCTCATACTTTAGTTTACTTATTTATCATATGAATGTTGGCAAATCATGTTGGGATTTATGTTTAGTTTGTGAGGTTTTATTGTCAAATTTGTATTTATATATCAACTACAATTATTTTATTGTAGATATGATTTAAATTTTTTTATCATATTTATCATATTTAGTAGTTGGAAATAGGTGTGTGTTGGTTAGCAGTGATATTCTGAAAAAAAAAAATTGCTCTGAGTTTCGCTCTATAAGTGAACAGGTATTTATTATGAAACATATGATTAAACCTGAATTTTCTGAAGATCTCACGTAAAGAAAACAATTTGGGGGAACACAAGTACTTCCATATAATTTGCACATCTTTATACTATAGGGTTCTTGGCCCATATCTGAATAGTAATTTAGCCTTATGTGTGTGGTCATAGCAAAATGTAGACAAGGCTTGAGTGTTATATTAAGTTCTGTTAAAATATGATAAATGGTTTTGAAACAAATATATATTGAAATACTGCCCTGCCTGTGGAAATCACAGAAATCAGATTCTCTTTTAAAACTACTGACATTGGAAGTGAATAATCTCACATACCAATTTTGATTTGAAATCAAACATCTAAAATAGTCATAATTGGTTTTGCATCTGCCCTAGAACATAAAAAGTAAGGATCTAGCCAAAATGTTTTGCAATGGCATGTAGATAGGACAAGGGGCAATGGATTTAAACAGAAAGAGGCAGGATTTAGATTAGATCTAAGGAAGAAATTCTTCACTCTGAGGGTGGTGAAGCACTGGAACAGGGTGCCCAGAGAACTTGTGGATGCCCCATGCCTGGAAGTGTTCAAGGCCAGGTTGGATGAGGCTTTAAGCAACCGGATCTAGTGGAAAGTGCCCCTGCCCGTGGCAGAGGGGTTGGAACCAGATGATCTTTAAGGTTTCTCCAACCCAAACCATTCTATGATTCTATGGACAATAAAAGTTCAACAGCTCACCTTCAGTGCTCATATTTTACCTCTCAATTGTAAAAACTAGTTCAAGGCACTAATTCCAGTCCACTAAAGAATATTTTTGGTTTGATAAAGCAAATGAACATATTTTACTGCATTACAATTCTTTCCAAGAGACAAGCTGTGTATGATCACACATGATGGGGCTTAATGTTGTGCAATGTAGAGAGTATCATGTCTCATATCTGATCAGCTACTTACAAACTATTTACTCTATTTCCATTTAGTAAAAAATACTTTTGCAGCTCTAATGTTCAATTACTTTATGGCATTTTTTTCAGAAAAAATAATTGAAGTTAACTAAAGAAATATGAACAAAGAATAGTTATGATACATATAAATAATGCTGAATCTGTCACCTTGAAAGAAAAAGGCAGTATAAGAGAGACAGAAATCTCACGAGTTTCTTCTTAGTCATTTGAGCACAGTCTATGATTACCAATATCTTTATTTTACCTGGAGATCTGCAGGAGGCTCTTGACTATGGGTCAGTTCTTTGAGTTCTGAAAGCTTGGAACTCAGCTGCTCCAACTTCAATTCTTTATCCTTGACTTCAGACTGCAAAAGAGATGTGGTCAAAGTTTCTTACCAAACTACAAGATTTTACGCTTTCAGAAAGATACTCCATCAATTGCAAAAATGAAAGAAAATGCAAATAGAGCTTAACAACCAGAGGGAAAACACTGTTGTTCTATTAGTTTTATTCTCTGAAAATCTCCCATCTCTTTTCCTTTATTATACGCAGTTCAGAGATTTTTTTCCCCTCCATTAAAATAACCACACACATTTTAGCATTTAAAATGCACTAACAGCTTTAGTTTCTTAAAACTGGCTGAATAAAGATGGGAATGTCATTGTTTATTCGACTGGAAAAATCTACTGTGGTTGTTAGGTTCCACTTAATGGCATGCAGAGTATAATACATGTGCTTTCTGGTTTTTATTACAGGGAAGTGAGCTCTCAGAAAAAAATTAGACACAGAAATAAATTTTAACCTCAAAAGGGAATTAAAAAATCCTGCTATATATGCACTGACATATCTGGACCTTATATTTATTGTAGTCATATAGATCCAAGTTATAAATAAATACTCTACTTATTAAAAAATAATAGAAAAGTGAAAGACAAAATTGTAATTTGTATAATTGTACTTCCTGAAGTATTAGGTCAGTAATTCACGTGTGTATCCTATAACCCAAACCTTCTTTTCTAAGCAATTTAAACAGATCATTCTAACTAGAAGAGTGGACAGTGGATTTCAGCATTAAATTGCTGCACTGCACTTAACATCTGCTCTTAACGGTAGAAGTTCAGATGGCCCCAGAAGAATCCTCAGGGGGTATTTTGTGCTAGGAAGGATATAATAATAGGTGATTGATCAAGAAAGGAACCATTGCTATGGAGCATAGAAAAGGTACACTGATTATTTCTGTCCATGCTTATCTATTTCTGATTGCTGAAATGGCAGGACCCTTTGTCAGTGAACCGTCTTTCCTCTTGCGTTTGCAAAAGAAAGTGCAAAAAACAGTATTATGGACTATGCATTTTGTGACTGCAAATGTATGCACAGTGTTCATGTCTTCTGCTACTCTAGCCCTCCTGTGAATCAGGTAGTACCTGTAGTTTGCGTACTGGCTGCTCCTACTCCAAATCAGTTTCAACAGGGATGAATTTAGGTAGTCTCATTGCTATACTAATCAGAAAGATATTAGATAAAGCTTGTCCTGAGCAGAATACTGATTTAGCACCATTTCATACTCTAGTGTACTACTTGCATTTCTTCATTGTGCCATCTTCTTAAGGATATAATTTATTTCAAATGAAGTAGAATATAGTTCAATTTACAGTTTATCTGCTGCACATTTTAAGACAATAGAAGCAGAATTCATCCTGAATACTGGCTAGATTTCTAAAACAGTTTAACACTATCTGGAAAAGAAATGCATCATCTTACTGAAATTGTTAGAACCTGACAGGAAAATTTTCTCTCCAGTCTAGCATATCTTTTTTAGTGTCTGAAGAATCTACCTTCTTAGATAAGATTTTAGAAACTACTCATTTTTTGCTTAACTTCAGCTGAAGTTGTCTAAAATTTCCATCAGTTTCAACTGGAACAGAGTTCAGTCCAATACCACATTTTTTGAAATTTTTTGTGCTTGTAAGAACACATTGTCATGTACCACTGGAGCCAAAATAACCACGGAGCTTAGATTTAGTAAAGATGTGCCATTCTTGTTTCTGTCAGAAACAAACAGGTTTAAAAAAGGACTGGAATGCTATCAGTTAGCCATTGGGTTAGTGGAGTGCTTGAACAGGAGACATGATGGTCTACAACAGCATAGCCTTATCTGTGTGCCTGGTATCACCTGAGATTTTGGTCTAGAACATTTTTATCACTGATTTATGAGTAAGCACCTGGAAGTCTTTCAGGAGGACCTCCATTCTCTTACTGTTACTCAAGTTGCTAAGACCTTCATTCAGTTGAGAAATGCACTTATTGCACCATCCATCCATTTCATCTCCAGTTTTCAGGATGTCATCCCATAGAGATACGCTTACACTCAGCCAGTTGATGTTGTCTTCAATTCTTTCAGACACCTTTTAGAGGAGGAGAATGTATCAATACCATTCACAAATCAATTTTAGATTTTTTTATTTTGCAGCCATTTGTAAGACAAGTGCATCAGAAAACATCAGTAGGCCTAGGTGAAATAATTTAGGTCTAAATTCTGAATTCTATTTTCAATTTAGCTACCCAGATCATAAAATGAATAAAAATTGTATGTAACTGTTTATAAAAATTTGTACATATTTTACTGGGAAAGAGTTTTATGTTCAAATAAACTGTATCTTTAAAAACAGCTACATTTATCCTTCTTATGTAATGTAGGAATTTGCTAATAAATGGGTATAAATATGAAAATTGTAAAATATTAGCTTTCATATTACATTTCTTTGCTATAATGTTGTCTTTCTCAATATATTCATATCTTTTATGGTGTAGCGTAATACAATTTACTGCCTAATTTATTAAGTCCAATTTACTTAAAAAAGTAATACTGGCATACATTAAGTGAGAATCCAATCCAAATTTATACTCAAAAGTGTGCACTGAGCAAATTTGTACTAGTAACATTCAAACATTGTTATGACATCATTTTAAATCTATCAAATGGGTGTCACAACTTTGTGCGTACAGTGGATGCCAAATCCCTAAGACTTACTCTTTGAGATATACTTCAAACTTACTAACAATTGCACTCTAAAATCCTAAGAAAATACTAATACTGTAACCTTAGCCCAACCAAAAAACTGTATCTGGCACATAAACATCAGACTCTTACATCTAGCCATTTGTCCACCGTACAGTTCATATCTGTTTTTACCGCAGTGGAGTCGCAGTTATGCACTCTTTTCAGTTCTGCTAACAAATGTTTTCCTTTATTGGTGAAAGTATCCAGGTCTTTTTGTTTATCACTCAGATCATTCTTGGCAGCTTCATGCTGTGGACAAAAATATTTGCTTGTTTAATGAAGCCTTGAAGAAAGAAAGAAAAATTCTCCAGGCATCCAACCCCAGCCCTGTGGTATATGTTAAGCATTTGATAACTCTCATTCAAAATACCATCTCATATTTAACTATGCCACAAAAAAAAGAGCAACTGACATGGTTTTCTCATGAGCATAATCAAATAGTACGATTATTCTTATAAATAAAGCACACAAGTGGGAATAATAAATTCTGAAAGTTCCCCACTTGGTAACCAGTTATATTTGGGACTCAAGACAAATCTTTTTTTTAATTATTCTTTTAATTTTTCAGACTCTACCTGTCTAAATTGAGTAATAAGAAGATATCATTGACTAACTAGTATCTAAAATCAACTCTGGAATTACAGCAAGGTAAATAGAGGGTGTTGCAAACAAAATTTAGAATTGTAAAACCCTTCACTCCCAGATACTCTGGAAAATAAAAGTACAAATGTGCTCAGAAAGGAGTTAGACAAAATCTTCAAGTTACAATGTTTGCAATTCGAGGCATAGTGAAATCTTTAAAACACTGTCGCTGAAGAGATGACAAAATACTGAGAAAGGATCACAGTAAGCACCTCATACTTTTTTTTTTTTCTTTTTAACGAGTACTACAGATCATTATTAGACATAAGCTACTAATCTGGATGCAGTATGGCCATGTGGCCATGCCTACTTTATTATGGTAGGAGATATGAAAAACAGTTATTGCACTCTAAGTCCTTCAGGTCTAGATGTGACAACTGTTGTAGCAGGGATTTCTCCACAGCCTGTGGCTCACATTAAGGAGAGGAATCATATGCAAGTTACATGCATTTCTTTGTTAAACTGGTGAGCTCTGCTCCAGCTTTCAGTTGTAGTTGAAATGTCGATTAAAAAAAGGCCATAAATATGCACAGTTTAGAAAGAGGTTTATGCAGGTCTGACTGAAGATTTTTTAAAGGAGACCTCAATAGGATTCAAATGAAATTACCCTCTGAATGAAAGGAAATAATTTAACTCAGAACTGTTCTTCCTGACAGGCTGATGGATAGCAGAATTTAGAATTTTAGAAATATGATCCAGTGAAATGAATGGAATGCAGGGATCCATATTCCTTATCTCTGCTCAACAGCCAGTGTCAACATTGTACCCTATGGAATAAGTCATCTTAGAGAAAGAGACAGACATAAGAATTGCACACACCAGAAATGTGTGCAATTCATTTCTTTGTTGACTTTTATCCATTCAAAAAACATCCAATATGGAAAAAGTATGTTGACTGGAATATCCTCTCATATTACAATAGGAATATGTTCTCAAGGTATTTTATATAAAGAGCAGATAAGTTATGCTTTCCGTATAAATGAACGTTTTGCATTTCTAGGTGTTAAAATTATAAATAGTAGCAATCAAACACACATTAATGGATCTCACCAAAATACTGAAAGGACTATGTTCTTTCCTCATCAGAATCAGTACAATTTAAACCATGAATGTCAGTGTGACAAAATTTGACAGTAAGCTCAAGGAACTTTAAACACAGTTCAAGGGCACCTTTCAAACAGAAAAAATCCATCTAAATCCAAGATCATTTAAATCCCTCAAATGAAAATATATGTAATTACCTTTGATAAAGTTCGCCTGACATCTTCATGATCCTTCCAAATCGATTTGATCACAGAAGCACTGTCAGCACTGTCTATGGCTTTCATTACTGTTGCCTTCAATCTCTGATATTCCTTCATTAGATCAATAAGAATGCATGACTGCTCCTTTCTGTAATGTGAAAAGGCTGTGTTATCACATTTGCTGCTGTGTTTCTGAAGGAAAGAGAACATGATGTAGCAATTCACCATGGGAAAATCAGGATGCAGTGCTAAACGTGTTTTGGGCTGCTAAGGAAATATTAACATTTAGATTTTACAAATTGCTATGGGTCCATACATCACAAAACATCTCACTGAAGTGACAGTACATGAATCACCATTTCATATATATCAGGTATCAAAGAAACTGACTTGAGCAAAAGAAAGACTGAAACTTGAATTGAAGCTTCTCACTTTCTAAGTTTAACATCTTACAGACTGGAAACCACATGATAATGATGCCGGCACTCACAGCTCGTTTTGTTGGTTTGTTTTGTTTTTTTTTTTTTAACATGGAGTATTTTTGGGGGTAAAAAGAAGCAGAAGGAGACTAAAGCAAGGGAAGATAAGTCTGAATATTTTGTCCTCCAATTGTCAGCTGCACAGTTTTGGGTCTAAAACATTACATTCAACTTACCTGTCATTCTACTGAGAACAGAATAACCTGCTGCTAAGAAATGCCTAATATTTCTTTCCACCTCCTTCTCCAGAAAAGCCTATTTCTGCTCAGGCAATGGACAGAAGAAAAAAACCTATTCAATCAATTCCTGGTGTTTATACAGAAGAGAGAGAAAGAAGATTAACATTTTGGGTATCCTGAGTTGTAGAACAGTGTTTGTCAATTAAAGGAATTTGGGAAGCTTGACATTGCCAAGAAAGAGAGGCAATCGCTTTAGGAGCTGGCTCTTCTCTGAATGCTCCAAAGAGCTCTCCAGAATAATTAGGTTCAGGAGGGTCTAAAATTACATCTATACGAGGGAGAAATCAGTTCAAAGAAATTAAAATTAAATTAATAATTTAAACAAAAAATAACATTATTTTATGTTAGGAAGGAATCACAACGTACCTGAGTATCTTTCAGGTTTAGGTATAAGATAGCAACAGCTACCCCAGTATTTGAACACTGGACAACTTTTTTACCCTCAATAATGCACCTGCAAAGCAGGGACATTTATTTTACATTTTCTTCACTACCAGGCTAGTGCTGTCTAGCTTCTGACACATGTATGTGAAATTACTTTGTTTATTATTAAAGATTTCTAGAGGTAAGAAAAATGAGTTGCAGCAACATGCAACATGAAATACAAATTAGCAGCTGAAGAAAAAGGAGTGATGGACATTTTTAAACAAAGCTACCCATTCCTCCCGCTTAGTTCAGATTTATACATCTCTTGAAAATGTGCTAGAAAACCAGACTGAATCCAGCTAGAAAAAAACACCAGAAATGCAATTCATGTAGCTGTGCATATCTTCAAGAAGGAAATAATGCACAGATCTTCTTAAGGGCAGCATGTTTACAAATATCTGTATGGCGTCAATCAAGAAAATAGAATCACAGTACAGTATATAAACCAAATTAAAAAAATAAAATTCAGCACAAATAAATTTTTTTTTAATCATCGTTCCCGTACACCAACCCACCAGTTACATGGGGATGACCAAATTGCCTATGCCTATTGAACAGGCTTAGGACTGTTTTGCTTCTGCACTTAGACAAAATTTAAGTACATTGAGGATGATGCACTACTGAGTGAATCTACCACTTCATTTTACCGTGTAAATTTAAAAAAGAACATTTGAAGAAGTTTTCTTTAAAGATGATGAAGAGGCAGCTAAGACAAAGAAAAGAGTAAGATGAAACTTTCTTTAGTTTCTTTAGTTCCTTTCTTTATCAACTTTCATTGATACACAAAACCGTCTTATATCACTGATTATACACTAATGATTGTAACGATATATTATAGTCCCTTGGTCAAACAGAAAGGCTTAGATCTAAGAATGATTGAGGACCTCTGAACATAGGGTTGTCTGAAACAGACATGAATAGAGGAGGAAAATACATTCTAGAAATAAAGGATGTGGTAGTTGGAGCGTTAGTGAAACCCCAATAGAGATTTCTTATCTTTCAGAAGAGTAAACAATAACATGCAACTAAAAGCCCAGTATATCTGTAACTACTGTCCTAAAGGACCTATCTGTGGCTTTATTAATAGTATAATTACAACTGGTACAAATATCCTGGTTTATACTGTATTTTATCTTCTACTCAGTATTTAACTCAAGCCCTGTTTTTTATTGGGATTTATATGGCAAGAAGATATTAAATGTAAACAACAGGGTCTCTTTCTCCCACTAAAAGAGCACTGTCCTTTCTCACTTTAAGTCTAATATCTACTTACTTTTCATGTATAACTTTCTTGGTATCCTCCCACAGAGATTCTAAGCGATTTATCTCTTTGTCAATCTCAGGAGCGAGTGTAATATCTTTTTGGGCTATTTGTTTTGCTTTGTCCATGAGCCACTGGAGTTCATGCTGGTGAGAATTCAATTCTTCATCTAACTGGTTAAAGATCCTCAATCTGCAAGTTAAGAGGCATGTTTCAAATTTACTTATCTTCACTTTTATAGAAAAGAGGAAAAAGGAATAATGAAACAATTGCTATTAGAGTTACTGTGCATAAACTTCCCTTTTTCTAACATTTCCTACAATACCTTCAGAAAACAAAGTGTAATCTGGATTTTTTTATGCTACAACTGGGCTCAGACTGTGAATTTTCTGATACATATGCAGCTATGCAGTTACATAGATACACATATACCTTTCCTTACCACAGTGACTAGGAAACACATTATAGCATTTTCAATTCTTTCAGCACATACACAGTGTTCAAATCTATAGTAGAGATAGTTATGTTATATGGGATTTCTAACAGCTGTTTGGAGCTTGGATTCATTCGGACAAAATAAATTTCTGAGAAAGATTTTCTTGACTATTCTTTCAATATAAAAGATTAGTAAGACTTGCTAAGTGTACTGCTCATGTTCTCCCACCATTCAAAGAGCTCACTTTTAAAAACAATGTATTAAGTAGATATATGGACTCATATATGACTGGCAAGAAATAAGGTACCAAAGCAGAAAACTCACACATGCCTCCATTGCATCATAAAAAGTGTAGAGATTGCTAGCAAACGATGAAGTGTCAGTTTCAAGCGTTAATATTGTTTTTACCTTTGCTGGAGGGCTTGTAGTGTTGCCTCTTTCAGGCCCTCCTTGTCAGCCTTTTCCTCAGTATCTTCAATACTCTTCAGTAGCTGTTCTTTACGTTCCACAAAAGATCTTTGCAAGGCTCCAAGAGCTTCTGCCTCACTCTGTTTGGTTCCCAGCAGGTTTTGAACTGCCTCCAATTCCAAACACAGGTTATCCACCATAGCCCTGCAGGAGGTCCTCTGCTCAGAAATGCTGTGTTTTAGATGATACTGGGCCTTAGTAAGGGAACCATCCAAACTGACGGCAACAGATTCCAGCTTGTTAAGATCTTGAATAACATCATTGAGTTCCTTCTCCAGTAATTTAGATTTGGCTTTATCCATATTTCCCATTTTCTCCACTGTCTGCCTCAGCTGGTGAAGCGCTCCTGATGCAGCATTATAGAGCTCCAGGAATACCCGCAGCTGATCCAGAGCCTCTTGTCTTTGGCAAGTTATTTGACTTGCCTCCTGGAAGATCTGAAAGCAATCTTCAGTCTTTCCCTGCAATGTCTCCTGGTCCTCTGGGCAGCTGAAAGAACACAATTTATCTACATGTTCCTTCAGACTTTGTAACCCCTGTTTCTTACTTTCGACTTCCACTGAGTGATTCTATGGGAAAGAAAGAAAATAGGACTGGGTTTCTTCTTAAAGTCAAAAGCTCAGAAAATGTTTTAGTACTAAACTTACGAGCAAAACAAGTACAACTGAGGAGTTTACAGTAAGAACAATTCAGTGTTACAATTTTGCTTTAAACTGGTCAAATAACAGAAGTTTGTATGCATCTGCAACAGCGTATTTGTTTTCAAACAAATAAATGATTACATTAGTTTTAGATAAATATTTAGCTGTACGTGCTGTACAATTTCTCTGTCTTTAATATTTACTTTGAAAAGTTTACCTTATTGTGAGATGCAGCTAGCTGTTGATCAGCTGTGTTTATCTCTGAAGTGGCTTGTAGTTCAGCAAGAAACTGCTTAATCCAGTCTGAAAACCTGAGCAGGAGCTCATCAAATTGCCCATGTTCAGCAACAAGAGACTGAAGGAAGTTGATTCTGTAGGATACCAGACATAAGCATGAAAGCTCTTGATGTAGATTAATCACTTACCATAATGAAAGCCACAGCTGACTGGACAGCATTAAAATCAATGCCAGGTGGAAGGAAAGAAGGAAACATTAATTTATGTTACAAATGTGATGACTGCTGTGTTGATTTCTTAACTGAGGAATAACATAACACTTGAAAGCACGTTTGGCTCTTTCCTGTTCCCACTGGTTTATTCATATCAGCTGTTAAAAGTGTCCCAAACAATCAAGTTATGTTCTTCAACTTTTCTTCATTTGGGCAGTCCCCACAAAGAGAATGATATTGAAATTTCAATTTTCAGACATAACAATCCTGTTTGCCCTATCATCTGCAACACTGCATGTATGGTGAGAGTCTCATGACTTTAGGCAGGGGATGAGTAACTGCATGCTCAACTTCCACTGAATTTAGGCTCATATCTGCTCAGAGGAACAAAATTCAAAGGAGTAATGTGTCTAGAGGAGTAATCAGCACCTAGCAGAACTAAGCTTCTAAACCTTGATCTTCAAAAGGGCCTTGTCATTTACCTTCCTTAGAAATTTCTCCACATAATTTTCAACATGAAATGCAGTGTAGAAGATCCTTGTAAAACAATCATATTGATAAAGCACCTAGAAGATGATGTCATTGACCAGGGTCAATTATTTAAGCCTCTTTACGAATAGTAAAATACATATGCTCATCACCAAAACAATTGAAATCTAAATACATGATAACATACAGTTTAAAAAAAGGATTCAGTGTTTCTGAGCCTCACATAAGCCAGCAGCCTAACAATTGAGCATTTATAGTATTGATGGCAAATGAAAACTTCAAAGTGGGCTAAAAAATTTAATAGTGCGGCTTTGCACAAGATAAACCATATAACTGAAAAAATTAAGAGCTGATATTATGGAATTTGGAAGTAACTTAGTAAGTTACTTGGGAAATTGTAACTGAGGAAACATAGTATTACCTTCATTTCTTGCCCCACACTCCTTCAAACAGAACTCTTCTATCAAAAAAATATGGAAAGATTATGCCAAAAACACAGTATGATAAAACTGTGGGAATTCCCACACCCCATTCCTGGCAGTTCAGGGCTCAATATGAATCTTAAACCTTTGTTTTCCTAATGGTAATACTGTAAAAAACTATGTTTCAGGATTGGAATTCCTCATCTGGATATTGGTTACTCTCATTTAACATGAAAATAACATTCTGAAGCACAAACCTTTTGTCAACAGTTTGTGGTAAAGCTTTCCACCTCTCATCCAGCTCTTCACATTTTTCCTTCATTGTTTTCACGCACTGTTTGGAAGCTGTTGGGAATAGTGACTCATTTAACTGTAATAGGCTTGCATAGACTGAAGCACGGGACTCAATATCTGCTCGCAAATCCTGGGAAAAAAAAATGGAATGTGCAGCCTTTAGATTAAATATGGCATCATATTATGCAAAATAACAAAAACGACAAAAGTTCAGCTAGGGATTTTCAGTACACCGCTTTGAGACAAGTGAATGTGCACAGCCAAATCCTTGCAGGAATTGAGGTCTATTAGGACAAGTAGGTACTCAACATCTCTCACACAGCTAAGTCTGCAACGGTAATTCAGTTAAGGATTCATTACTTATTTTTTTCCTCTCCTTTAGGACAATGTGCAACCTTTCCACATAGCTCTACTGTATGATGAAAGTGGCTAAAATCAAGGCTAAGTTTTGCAACATATTTTGTGTGCAGCAAAAGAATTGGGAGGAAATGTCATAAATTGGCCCAAACATAAAATCAAAACCTGAAATAATTTCCCTTCTCTTCAGTAATATTTAAAACTGAAATTATGGACTCATGGGCTTAATGTAGGGTATAAAAATGCTACATTTGGCCAACTGCTTCATATTAATCTAAAAACAAATGGCAAAAATTCCAAGGGAAGGCATAGTTTAGAATAGGATGAAAGACTTGTGTTTAAAAAAAATTATTGAAAATCAGACATTCATTGTGAATTCAAAACCTTTGAGCATTTTGTCATCTAAGCAACTTTTCTTACATGCAAAAAAAATTAAAAGGAAAGTAGCAACATCTGACAAAAGAATTTTTCTAGAGAAGGGATCCTCTGGCAAGCAGACCAATGACCTTCTTTGACAGATACACAAGGGCATTATTTTTCTTGAACCAGCATATTATATTTGCAAATAACATTCTTCCTGTCATTTTCCTGTCTTTGATAAATAACAACAGCAATAATGCAATACTTCCCTAGGATATTTCCAAAGAATCAGTGACTTGTCAGACTACAACTAAGCAAGTCCAACCTTTAAAAGAAACAAACCAGGAAATGTAGGGGAACAGTCTTTCATTTGAAACGTACCTGCAGTGACTGCAGTTCACCTTCCAGTTTAAGTCTGTCAGCAGAAACATACTGCTCTGAAGGCCTGGCTGTAGCTTCACATTCCTCCAGCCAGGTCAGGAAGGCAGACAGCTCCTTCTCCTGCCTAAAAAAATCACAACATAGAGTTACCAACTCAAGTCGACCCCTTGGTCTAACACACTGACCGCAGGAAGGTCTCTGTGTTCATCATAACAGACGTGGGAGTCTACTCACTTCTGCCACTGAGCCAGAAGAGTTTCTAATAAGGTCTGTTTCTCTTTAGCATTTTTCAGCATCTTTTCATATTTCTGCTGCAATGCTGTAACCTCTTGAGCAGCTTTTTCTTTGTTGGTCACCTTTCGGGCACAGGCTGAGAGGGAAGCCAGAGCATTGCTCAGTTTTTCCACAGTATGACAAAGGTCCTAACAAACACATAAAAGAAACAGAAGTCACACACATAAACAACAGAGTTATGATAACGATGGTGGGAAAAATTCTGTACTTCTACTCGAAGTCTTAAGCAATGCTACATCCACCAGATCATGAAGTCACTGCATGGCTTACATTTCACTCAGATCTATCCTGGACACACATCTGTCTAAGAGTTACTCTAATTTATACATATAAATGTCAGAAGTCATTTATACATATAAATGTCAAAAGCTTCAAAAGTCACTCCAACATGTGAGAACTGCCAGACTTCCAGCCATGTCACAACATGGGAGAGGTAGAGAACAGTTACTGTGAACTTCTGTCAGCATTAACTAAGGTCTTTTTCACAGAAATGGCATCTGATGTTGACTAGACTTTCCAGTGTTGCCATTTCCAGAGAGCTGGAAAAATTGTTCATATGAAAATGATTGAAATGTAGTACAATGAGTTAGAAAAGTACAAAACAAAATAGATTTAAGACCATTAAAGTTCCAACTTACAGGTGTGAGATAATAACAGCAGTAATGGCTATAATTAGAGTCATGAAAGAAATCATATATAGGATGAAATACGAATTATACAACAACAAGCTGCTGATATTTAAACTAAATAATAAAAAATAATTTCATGTTAAGGCATTGAATCACCATGATCCCGTAGGCAGGACAAGAGTTTACAATAGCATACTCAGTATATTCATAATGTTTAAAAGCCAGTAATAATAATGATTGCATGTGCTGTCTGAATAAATTCTGCATATGCAAAATATTTTTCCTCAACAACTATCAAGTTTTTTGAAGCAGCCAGGCCAGGCTTTCCTTGCATAGAGCCTTTGAAAGTAGTTACCACTAAGTTCAAAAGAAATTATATGCATTTTACTGCAAGAATACTATGACTAGAAGTTTTTACAGTATTTTCTTAGAAAAAAAGACAACCATTATTGTGGGAAGAACACATCACAAACTTACAGACATAGACAAAAATGCTATACCAAATTCCCTGAGATTTAGGATTTTTTGTAGTTTGAATACCAATCCAGTATTTGTTTTCCTTTTTAATGGACTGAAAGAAATGTCCAAACACCCATGGATTTCTGGGATTACAGATTAAATTATCTGCATTGTCCAAGAAAACTACTTTCAAGGAATTATTATTTTTTTTTAATCACAGTTCTCTATACCAAGACCCAAGTTTCATGAAAATCTTTGAGGAAAAATGTCTGACAGACATGTTTCTTACATTCATAATGTTTTAGAAGCATAAAATTAAAACCAAGAACCTGAAGAATTAAGTCATAATTTGAGGCTTTCCTTTCTCTAGAGTGGGGAAAAACTCTCCAAGCCTGTCTGAAATGGTGAGAAGAAACAGCTGAGGAAGCCTGCTTAAGCCTTCCCTGGGGCTGCCCACTCCAACATGTAGCCCTTGCCTCCTCCTGCCTCCACCCTGGGCTGTGTGGCATTAGGCAGCTCCTGGTCTGGAGGTTATTGGCATTTCTGTTAAGAGGTGAGTGTGGCACCATATCCCCAGACTTAGTGGCAGGAATCGCTGGCCACATGCTCACCGTGCAATCCTGAAGGGCTGCGTATGTTGCTGCTGATGAAGAGCATGACGTGAGAGGCTCAGTTAGCTTAGCTTCAAATTCAGAGACTGCCCGCTGCACCTATGAAGAAAAGGCAAACGAGAGAGTCTAAAACCAGCAGGAAATACATAAATGATGCTTTAAATAACATCTTTTAAATATTTAGTGCTAAGAGAACATTATATCCTAAGCTGTTGTACTGCTAAGTGCCTTTTGAAGTTAAAAGATGCTAACTGTGCTCAGCTCCTTGTGACTGGGGCAATAATAATATGTAAATTGTTTTCCTCATGACCTACTAACAACCCAAGATTAAAGTTAAAGTGTTAATAAGAAGTATAGGTGTGGTTTATTAGTGCAATATCCAGGAGAGTCACTTAAGTTTTCTAAAAGACAGCATAATTTTTGAGTGTGTATATTTTAGTGTCTTCCTGAACCTGCCATTTAAGTCATTCAAAGCACAAATTTATGTACAGAGGTCTTGCGATCATCTTACAAATCTACTCATATATTCTAGTCCATGCTATTATAATATGCATTTTATATTCAATTTTGGAAAAACAAAGAATAATTCTAGAAATTGCTGCAAACAAACCATTAGATTTTGGGTTGTCTACCTGTTCAAGACTTTCTTCATACTTCTGCTGTGCTGATGCATTCCCTGTGATTGTTCCTTCCAGTCTCTGTGCATGATGTCTTAGTTCTTCCCAATATCTTTTGACTTGAGTCAGTTTGGCTTTAATACGTGCACATTCGCCAGAGGTAACAAACTGGGAAAAAGACTCAGCTTCCTCTTCTAGTTTTGAGATTCCAGTTATTCTACCATCTATTTCTTTATTAATAACCTAAAATGTAAAGTAATAGTAAATAAAGAAGCATAACAAATTTTTAATTATCAGAATAGTATTTTCTTTCTTTCACCTGAGCTACTAATATTCTTCATTAAAAAAGTATGTAAGAGGAGAGTTCATTGACCACTTGAAATAACTAGTTATAAAAGTCTTTAAATGCCCTGTAAACTCCCTTTTCTTCTTGAAAGTAGCACTGGAAAAGGTTTAAAAAACAGCCTGCCCTAAAAACAGTGTCTATGAAGAGGAAATAGAATTGCCTGAGGTGCATATTTTCATAAGCAGACCAGATGGTTCATACTTCAGCATTTCTTACTTCGAAAAAAATTAATACCCTATTATCTTAAAGATTCAAAATAAATACAAGATCAAGAGAAGTAAGTGTACCACTGAAAACAATATTGTTAAGGAGCTGAACCCTAACAGTTGATTACTGTGTTTAATAAGTTTTCGAGTACTTACACAATAAAATATGCTATGACTTGAAAACTGATTGTGATTGTTTTCATTTTCTAATTTAAAATTCAATGGTATATTAAATGAAATTAGATGATGACATAGGGTGAGCATGGCCTTAGGCAGAGTTAAACAAAGAACCACATTACCGTATAAAAAGGAAACAATGAAAAAAGAGTGATAATGGCCTTTGGTACTTTTCAGTTGTTTTCTGCGTCAACTTGTAAATGCATAAACACAGACTAGCACTGGCTTTACATTTCATCATGACAGCAACTGTCTCCTACTTTTTTGCAGTTGTTTTTATTGCAAATTAGAGGCAAACCTGAAAATGAAAACATCTAAAACAGAAACTTATGGCGTTTCATATTCAATGCCTATTTATTTAGAAAGCATCACTGAACTTGGAAACGAGATTTTTTTCACAACAGAATTCTTTTAATTTCTGCTGATTAAGCATAAAGCTCTTCTCAAAAGCAGTGAAAAACATTCATTAGGAGGGAGCTGAAAGAGCCAAGAGTGCTCTTTGAAACTGAAATAGGCAATAGCATTCTCAGATATAAAAATGTTCAGATATGTATGTATATGACATTAACCAAAAACTTCCCTGAAAGTGCACTCTCAAAAGCATAGAAAGTGCCCACCTTCTGCTATAATTGTGATAAAAATATGGTATCTTGCTAGCCATTATAAAGCTCAGGAGTGGCTTACTGCAACATTCAGAGTCCAGAATTAGCAGGGTGACAGTACAGAAAAAAATGTGGTGCTGTAAGCATTTAGAGTGTCTCTTTATGCAATATATTCTGAATTAATTCAGATTATAAAATATCTTCTTTGCATGAGAATATGGTGCCGAGGAAAAATACTGGATTTGCAGCCCTGAAGCTGAAATTACCTAACAATGCAGCAGATACAAATGAGGCAGCACTTTTTTACTCCCACGCTATTCTGTGAAATTCACTCAGTTACATAAAAGAAGGTGGATAATTGAGGCCTTCAAACTCTCACTGAGCCTGCAACCAATGGTAGCTACTTGTGATAACTGTCATTTTGTCTACCAGGAATTTCGGAGAAATGCGTAGGTGAAAATCTGGCTCTGTTGAAGTCATCGGGGTTTTGCAGTCAATGTCACCAAAGCTAGAATGTTACTGCTATGTATAATAACTACATTGAGCTGACCCCAATTTTTTTATTTGGTCAGCCAAAGATATCAGGGAAAATTCATTTTTTTGTGGGGTACATTTGTCTCATATTGGAATATTCCTTATTAACTTTTTGTACTAGAAATTACGAACTAGGTATGCTGATTAGCAATGTGACACAGACTAACTCATCACGAAACTTGCAGCAAAACGTAAGAAATCCTTCAAAATCAGTCACAGAGCAATGCTTCTGAAGAAGACCTCCAGATACATCCACATATCGGAGGTTAGATGACTCATTTCACATACCACAGTTCTTAGAGCTGGTTTGTTCATCCGAGCTACAGCGATGTACCCTAGGCTTTATCTGGAGGATTTTCCCTGCTTTATATCTGTTCACTCAGACATTCATAAAAATTACCTGCTGACCATTGTCTTTCCATCATGTTGTTTAAATGAAGAAGGCTTATGTTGGCATTTTCAAAAACTTGTAATGTAGTGTAAAAATTACTGTTTATCTGCATACATAGCAAGAAACAGCCTTTCTGGGAATTTGGCTTGAATGGACTAATAGGGATTAACCAGACCCTATTTAGACAGACAGGAGCTGTTGTCACATTCTAATGCAATATTGATATCATTTGATGCACTTTGTCTTAAACATTTGAATTGTATCTAGTAACTACTCAAAAGCACGGCTACACGACAGTGTATGCCAGAGAAATAAATGCGTATGTGTTACTTCACAAGGAAACTGGCTTTGTATTGCTGTGGCGATGAGGCAAGAATTCAAGCATTGTTCTCTTCTTCAACGATGAAAACAAGACATTTTATTTATTTGGCGTATGTAAAGTCATGATCAAATTAAGAACAGAAAAATCTGTTGATAAACTGTTTCTGTCACATGGAATAAATGCCTTATGGGATCCTTTGGAAATAGTGCCAATCTGGTCCATGACTGCAAGCAGGTGCATGTCTATGCACTTTCTGAAGAGCAAGTAGGTCAGACAATAAAGAGAATACAGCCTTAAAAACCATTCCATGTTAAAAAGTATTTATGTGCACTGCGTATTGCAAACCTATGTCCCCTTAGAAGCATGCCGTTTCAGAGAAGGTAACTTTTCATTTGTGGGAGGATATGAAGTCAGCCCTTGAAATGCAATGCTTGAAGACAGTATGCACCTGAGCTAGCAATAAGAAACTAAACCATTGTGTATCTACAGGAACATATACAGAATTTAAGACAGTATAAATATAATAGCAACAAATGGTATGTAGGTTTGCAAGCTACCAAGAGCAATAGTTTCTTTATTATTTCAGCATAAAACATACATAAATCAATGTATAACTTCAGCTTGCAAGATTAAAATCAAGTTCTAGGTCCACTAGCTGATGTATGTTTTAAAATAAAAAAGCTTTATACACTTTATATTTATGTAGCTATTTTGTACACCAGTTGAGATTACTCAAAAAATAAGAGTATAAATTAAATAATATTTTTAACCATACACACAAAGGCTCCATATATGTAAAGCAAACACTAACAGAAAAGGCAGCCTGTAAGAATTTCCCTTTAGTTTACGTAAAACCTTACTGCTCGGTATATTTGTGTACAAAGCGTGCCATCATTACATCATGGTAGTTCTGCAATGTGTAAAATGTCTGTTCTCCCATTTGGCCTCTAGCACAATGACAGATAAATGGACTTTTAATGCTAAACATAACAAGAACTGATATCACCTTGATTTGGCTGATCTGTATATCCAAAGGAGATGATGATGTTTCCAAAGTTTCCAGTTCTTTTTCTTGTTCAGCTATCCAGACGGATAGAGCTTCAAAATTATTGCCAAACTGATCCCACTTGGTTTTCACCATTTCCATGCTTTTAATACTAAAATTAACCAAATTAATTAGAGAGAATAAACAGTTTAATATAATGCAGCTGCCCATATTTTTGCTAGAATAAAAATGTAACTTATTCAATCTACAGGAGGGTCATTTTGAAAACTCCTGGGTTTAGAGGACCAAGTTGTGCAACTAAATTCGAACTTGGTTCTTGCTTAGAGTGCACCAAAAGTCAATCAATCATATTAGTCATAGTGGGGACACTGAGAAGTGAAACAGAGTACAGCTTCATTCATCAGCTGTACAGCAAGAATCTCATCATAGCAGAAAGAGAAAGGAAAAGTAACATAAATATGTTTTCTATTAAATAATATGGAATTAGGATTGATATAATCCTAATCAGATACCTAATAGGTATCTGATATAGATACCTAAAAACTGAGATAACTGAGTGCATAGATGTTAGTCATTTAGTTGCTAGAACAGAATGATTAAAAACAGTGTATTGTGGATGTACATAAATTCATCAATGCTTGACTGCTTTGTTAAACTTATTTTTTTATAACAGCAATCTGCCCATTTTATAGGAAGTTTGTGTTTTCTGAGGCAATGATTTTGTATGAAGCCAAAGAATCAATAACAGATATGACTCAACTACCTCAAAGTTAATAGATTCATATTCTTTGAAACATACATTATAGGTATGTTAAACAGATACAGATTATGACTGATTCTTGTATATATGGGATAGCAAACAAAACACCTTTTTTTTTTTTTGTCACAAGTAAGAAGTCTAAGGCTCTTATAAGGTCTAACAGCATTAACTTCCAGTGCACAAATTTCTGCTCCTTTCAAGTCATTGTAAAGAAACCACTGCTAATGTAAGCCCTACACACAGTTTGCAAAACACGCATTTTCTATATCACAGAAAATATTAAAATTTCATCACGAAAGTGTGACTATTACAAAATTCCAAAATACATTTTCATTTTAAATACAGCCTTAAAAACCATTCCATGTTAAAAAGTATTTGTTTTATTTCCTTTTTTTCCCCTCAGTAAAGCTAGAGGAAGCTTTAAGAAAAGATGTAGTCTAAAAATTTAAAAATTGGCCTTTTTTTTTCTTATTTATTTTCAAAATGGAAAAAAAATAGTAATGTCAACAGCCATTTACTGAAAAGAATAGATTCAAATTCAAGTTATTTGCAGGAAAATTAAGTGCAAAAATATTTCACTCAAGTCCAGCCCAAGAAAATAAAGCTGAAAATCAGAATCAAAGGACCAAATCAGTGGCGTAACAGCTGAAAAACCTTCACCTTTGTATCTGCCTTCCTTATAGTTGTACAAAAGCTGCAGACTGTAAAGAATATTGTCCCAAACACACTGCACAGCTAAACATGATGTCCTAAAAAAAAATATGTGCTAAGTTTGCTCGGTGGCTGACTATGGAGAGCTGCTCAAACTCTTCTTTCCCTTTCCTGTTGATTGGCATAGTATGTACCATATGTATTTGTAATACCTTGACTTTAAATTAATCGGCCAAGATTTTTATTGATGATGCGAGATACAATATAACCCTTACACAATTATTATATGTTCTGTAGATTCACTATAAAGAGTTGTATATATTTGCATGATTTGAAGAAGGGATTTTTTTTTTTTTTGTAATCTGTCATGGTACCACAGACATTCTGTACAATCCATACATTCCATTAAAACTTATTTCATATCTACATTGAATGGAGATATCAATGATGGCTTTCCTTTAAAAATAGATGACATTATTTTAAAAGTGAATATTCATTGTTGGAAGGATGACTTTCTTGAATTGAAAAATCACACTAGTTTTCTCTCTAATATTGGAGAAAATGATGTATAAAGTGAAGTATTCAGTTAGATATGGTAGAATTTGACTGCAAATCACTGTAATACTTCATAGTGGAGAAAGTGTTATGTAAAAAATTAGACTACCAATAATGAGAAAGTTATATCTGCTGCATAGGCTAGTTATTCTGTTTTACAACTGTTCTTTTCCATCAGAAAGAAAACAGCACCAAATTAAAGTCAGATTACCATGACAATGGTCAACAGGGGAAAAAAACCCAATAATGTGGGCATTGCCCTTCGCTCACGTTCAGATGGAGGTGGTGATACCCGCTTAAACTTATACAGCAAATTATTCTACATAGTAATTCCAGTAAGACAACATAAAATTGGCACATATATCCATGACTTGTGTATCAGATCTAATATATGCAAAAATACGAACTTCATACACACATATAAATGTATGTGTATATAGGCAAAATGAGAAGAGCAACAGTTGAAGCTGAAGTTGAGTAACTTCAGTTGAATAACTGAGTTACGAGAAAAGGGATTAAATTTTTACAAATACAAAAATATTTACAGAATTTAACAACATTTTCTTTGAGTTTTAACTTTCATTTTTTAAACAAAATTTGGCAAATGATGCCTTTGTTATTTGCAGCAGCACAAGCAACTTTTAATATGGCCCATGAAATAAAATCTGGGCATTCCGCTAAGATGAAGGCACTTCTTGACATTCCTATGGAGAAAGTGGAATACTAAAAACTGAGGCAAATACGATAAATGTGCTGTTCTCATACTTGCACTGAGAATTTTCTTTCAAAAAGAGTCTAATACCTCAAGCATGAGTTTCATTATCCCTTCTTCATAAGACTGGGGCTTAAAGATAAGTGACAGGTTAAATGTAACTAACAGTGGTTTTATAAACTACACATTATTAAACAAAGATTTTATTTTCACATATTCTTTTGACATATTTGGTACTATAACCTGGTTACTATGCCACTGTAAGCGGTAAATGATGGAGCTGATGAGACAACACAAAATGCTGACAAGGTATTCTAGAAATCTAATACAATCTTATAGTGGAGAATAAATATTAGGACTTGTTAAGAACATACTCTTCTTCAAGAGTAACTTCCACTTTTTTCACTTGCTCTTGGATAGATTTTGCCTGCAGTTGAAGGGACTGCTTGTTCTTTGAACCAAGCTGTATCTCAGAAGAATTCTTCACCAAATTCTCAGCCTGAACTGCCATTGCTTCAGTCTGTTTAGAAAGTTCCTGTAACGATGCAAGATATATTAATACAACAGTTTTATATACTTATACAAAAAGTATTTTTTGTCAATGGATGTGGTAAGAAAAAGTATCTGTGTTCTATATGTATATTTTGTATGTATAAATACATAAAAACAACCTCTGAAGAAAGTTATTTTCATTCTGCATTTAAGAAATGTTCCTTTGAGCAAACTAGCTTGGATATAATTTAGCAAGGGAAACTGTGTGTCCAAAAGTTTTTAACTCAACCAATCAAAATTTATTCTATAACTCTTCAAGAAATGTATTTGTGAATTATCAAAGATTATATGCATCTTTATTTAATCTTTAGATCCTACCCTTTACAGAGAGGATTTTGCATTATCCTGTAGCTTGTAATCTGACTTTGCTTAACAACTGTTTTCTGTCACAAATAGCAAACCCCTACACCAGGACAATGGACGCTGAGCATAACCAAGTTATGTGTAGTTTAGTATCAGATTCATAAAATGGTAAAAGCAGCATGAATAGCATGATACTTAGGAAAGCCCATCACTAATATTACTTCTGTATTAGTTAATAAAATGTCTGGGATAATTCTGCATTAGCAAGGGCAAGTGGCATGTTACGGCTTATGTCCATACTGTAAAAGTCTCTCCTTTATCTCCTCAGTGCTAAATGAGTGCTAGTTGGCACAGTCCACATAAACTTGCCAAACAGCATGTTGATGTTGATATGCCAGTGCTTGACACTGTTTAGCTTACTAGCATAGATGATTACTGAGGATAAAATGCAAAGTCTTCAAAATCATTTTACCTTCCATACATGCACTTCAGATGCAGATTCTGGGTAATTCTTCATGATCTTTTCATAAAATAACTTTTCACCTCTAAACAGTTTATGCAGTCTCTAATCTGTATATGCAATTTGCAGCAGCATTAACAGGAAGCCATGCAAAGATTGAAGGCAATATGCTCACTACATGTTAACGTGCAAGGCAGAAAGAAACACAGTTCCTGTATTTCACACAGTGAATACCTTTGTCTGTTCCAGTTCTGAGGAGAGGCTCTCTAAACTGCTAAAGTTTAAGATACGTTCAAGTGCAGAGCTTGCTTGATTGAGATATTTTACTACTGTTTCTTTGTCCCTTTCAAACTGCTCCCATTTATTTATTGTGACCTACAAAAACAAACAAACAAACCAATCCAAAACAGGAACAGAAAGACAAAAAGATCAAAGGGGAGAAAAAAAGAATTTCATCATAAGTTACTGAAGAAGGGAAAAAGAGATCTGACATAAAATAAAACAATTTCTCCTGAAATGTCATTTACTCTACAGAGGAAACTGTTCTGAACTCAATAAAAGAAAAGTTTTCCCTTGAATTTTCATAATTCATACTGTGCTGTGCAAAAAAGCACTGTTCTCTAATGTGCCAGCAATATTTAAATCTTTTATTTCAATGACCCATAAGAAGTCTGAAGTAATAAATGAAGATGTTTATGGTGACAGGTAGTCAACAATACTTAAAAGGATTTTCAAGTTCTCTAATGAAATAAATTACAGTAAAATGGTAGAAGAAAATCCCTACTCATAGAAGACTCACACTTTGGAATCTAGTCATAAAATTTTGATGAACATACAGCTTTTAATTACCAGTCACAAAGAATTATGGGATTATAAACAATTATTTTCTTGATTTTGAAGTAATGCGAGGACTGAGTCACAACTTTATATATGGGATTCCACAGAAAAAAAATTGGTTTCAATAATAAATTTTTTCATTAAGAAGTTATTTGAGCTCTATCAATCATGATTTTCATCTTGTGTTTTATCATGGGAAACAGTTTTGATGACTTCAAACATTTGTGTGAAATAGTGGACAGCGGATAGCTGGATTATCATTCTGCTTACAGAAATGTAAAGGACAACTCAGATATGGGTGCAAAAAGCTAGATATTCTAATCCCAGCTCAGTTGATAATTAGTTATACAACTTGGAGCAATCCATTTGATTTCTCTGTGACTTTTTTCTTCCTTCTTTAAATTTAGGATGACAACACATACTTCACACAGTAGTTGTGAGGATTATATTTGCATAACATCAGGTGTTATTGATGTAATACCCAGCCTAAATATTCTCAGTTAAAGGGCAATGACATTTTTAGTAGCCACGGGAGACCGCCCATCTAAAAATTAAATCACAGATAAAATATTTAACATATCTATTATGAATGAATAGTGGGGACTTGTAAATACTTTCAAACAAAATGCTTTTTCTTTATTAATAAAGAGATATCCAGCAGCTTCAACAAATTTTCATGGAAGTACTGATCATGAAAGCCCCAAGGACCAAGATTCAGAGGTGAGAAAGTGATCTCAGACTTTCTACATTAGAAAAATTGAATTTTTTACTAAGTTTTAAAAAAAAAGAAAGCACAGGTTTTTTATTTCTCCTTGCAAAGGACCTACCTGCAGTTGCTCTTCACGTTTTTCCATGGTCTGCTGCATGCTCTCCAGCGTTCCTTCCAACTTTAGTAAATCCTCTTGCATTGTGCTGGGCAGACCACCTTCAATCTGCAATAGTTTAGCTTGTGAAATCTGCTGTTGCACATCTTGCCTCTTTGCACGAAGTCTCCTTGTCCTTTGCTAAAACGATTCATTGAACAGGAATGATTAGACTTTTTAGCTCCATTGGGAAACTGGCACAATGAAACCACTTTCTGCTTTTGCAGGGGTATGCAGGGAGAATAACAGACAAAGAGAAACCGTGGTAAATACTCTTGAGAGTTTCATATACTCATCAAGCATATGCCTTGGGTTATAAAACACGTATACGACTTTTGTGGCCTATAAATAGAAGAGAAAGAGTGACAGCATGGCCATTTATCCAAAGTAATATTTTAGAAAGCAGAATTCAAAACAGTTGAGCAACTGCAGCAGAAGCCAGAGGTGCACGTATTCCTCATGACTGCCTAGAAGCATCCAGGTCTGCTCTGCAGTCTTTGAGGCACAGGTTGGAGCCTCAAACTGATCAAAGCAATACATCAGCCTTCATTGGAGAGCAGCAGGGGGATGGCTAAGCTGCATAACTCTTTTTTTTGATGTGTTTTGGTTTGTAGCACTATCAGATATTCCTAAGACTACATCCTCTCTCCTTTCTTGACCTATTGCCAGCCTTGCCAGGTAAGTTTACAGCTCCCGGCTCAATTCTGCTCTGGGTATTTTCAGGTCTTTGTCAAAGTCTGTTTTCACCTTAACAGACTCCATATCAAAAGAAGAAGAGTCTGAGAAGTCAAGGAGAAGTTAACTCCTGTTCTGCTCCTACAGACTGGAGGCCAATCTGTCACTGCAGTAGCTGCCTGGAGGAGTAGATGAGGTTAGAGGCACACCTGTCCTCCAGCATTTAGAGTTGGGGACACATCAAAGCTGCTGAAGTTGAGAAACATCCAAAAATAGGATCAGGCCAAATTTACCATGAACAAATCTGACATATAGACCGTAAAAACGTAAAAAGAGAGACTATATATTTGCAGAGTATGCTTACCGAGAATTTCAAATAAATTAAGCCTATTTTTCAGGTGTTCTATGCCCAAAAAATCCATGTGAAATAAAAGGATATTCAATAAAAGTTGAAAAACAAGCTTATTTTGGGGCTTTAACATTTAAAAAATACTGAGTACTTTTTTCATTATAAGAAATCAATACTAGACCATATGAGGCCATTTCCTTTATAACTCTCTCAAGCTTAAATATAAAGAGTTATGCTAATGGACACAACAAAATTCAGTAATCTCATATATTCTACCCTAAAAAAGTCGAACATGGACATAAGTCCATATTGCCCTACCTGATGATGAAGTAGTAGTTGCTGAGCTTGTAATAAGCTTTCCGTATCCAGGATTTTTTCAGCCTCTGCTTGAGCTTCTTTAGAGTTGCTGATTAACTCTTCAATTGCACTTTTAACTTCTTCTTTGTACTGGACACAGTCTCCAACAGTGCCTAATGTCTTTTCAATCTACAATTACAGATAACTTTAAGTATGTCATGTTGAAAGGCACATCTATACTTTAAGGGTACATTTATATTTGGAATTTTTTTTTCAAAAACAGTAAACTGTCTAAATTCAAACCATTTTTATCTCCAGCATTCTCAACAGACATCTTTAAATTTACAAAGTGACTGTAGACTTAAAGTGTGAATGAGGAAACCTTTGCCTCATTTAGACATACTCCCTATTACATTGCCATATGGTAAATAGCTGTCTGTGACAGTCACTTGTTGGTGATCACTCAGAAAATACACGCTGTCCTGACCCTTGCAAGCTGACTCAGATTCCAAAACACTTGTGCTACTCAACTCACAAAAAATCTTGCTGCCTTTTGGACCTTCTAGAGCAATGCCCTGGTGAATCACAAATATATTAAATTCTCTGTCACTCTGGTTTTGTGGACCGCAATATGCATGTGGTGCAATATCCAGTTTCAGTTTACAGACTTTTATGAAGACAAAGATACAGCTATTCAACGTATCGGAAAGTTCTTCCCTCTTTGCGTGATTCAGCTAACTACTTGTAGCTGATTATCAGTACATTCCTCAGATAGTTCTTGCATCTTAATGTTTTAATCATAAAGTATTGTAGGACTACTTTTCTTCCTCTCTTCCTTTCTTTCTTTCTTTCTTTCCAGTCCATACTCACTTTGGAGAGTCATTCAGATTTAAGCCATTTGCTTTCCTGTTCTATAAATGTTTAGTCTTTACTATCCAAAAAACATTGCTGAACTCTAGAAGTACCCAGTACCAGGCCTTGTCTAAACAGTCTCATCCATCTGATCAACTAGCTGTAAAATTTAGCTGTAAAGAGTATTCAGAATTTAAGAATCAGCAGTCTCTTAACTATAGTATAAGGTGCCATTTACATTATGCTTTTAGATTCAAAACAAGTTTAGATTCTAGTTCTTATTTTCTTTTCTTTACCCTCATGAACCTGTGCTCCTCTGAGTTCTGACTTTTAGAGGAAACAAAAAGCAAAAGTACTTTAATACAAAATAATAATAACAAAAAGATATCATCTTAAATTTTTTGCAGTCACTTGGAAATCAGAATATTGGTTCCCTCAACTTTCCAAACATAGTTTTCACACCACAGAAGTTTAGAGAAGTTTCAATAAACACATGGAACATTTTAGACATTCAAAACACCTACAAGGCCTCCACAAGAATCAACATTAACAATGGAATTCAAAGCCTGAACTCTTTCTCTATCCTGAACTCTTTTCCAAATGGATCTGTTCCACCTTCTGTGTAAGATGTTCTAAGTTTCTCCTGATCTTTCTTTTCACTGTGAAAACTGGGAACCAGTAAGTTCCCTGAGATCCCACAGAACTCAAGGGTTCAGTGGATTCTAAGAGGTTTTGCTTATCAGTTAGAAACTTCCCATGATTTCAGCAGTTACAGTATCCCATTATCATTCAGACCTCAGAGAAATGCAGCCTTTTCCTGCAAATTCAGTGCATGATAGAAACCCTTACTGATTTGAAACTACCTCACAGTAGTTCCTTTATTGTTTCAGCATAAAAGATACATAAATGAAGATTAAAGTCAAATTCTATATCCACTAGCTGATGTACATCACGGCTTTGCCAATGTTCACTAAGAGCTGATTTCAGAAAAGTATTTTTTGCCTCTAGTAATACTGACATTTTGATTCCAGAAACATTTACTGTGATGCTTTCCAATCCTGCAAGGGTGAAAGATCAGTTGTAATAATGTCAGTATTTGTTGCCGGTTACTCTCAAGGCTTTGCTACCCAGGGAGTACAAATGAGTTTTTTGTTGCTGAATGCTTGCAGTTTAATTAAAAAAACACAGCAGGGAACTTATGCTTGTGAAGCCGTGATTGATGTAATTTCATGTGACACTGTAAATGTAGAGTTCTTGCATCCCTCATACTGTACCTCAGCCAGCAAATCTAGGAGTCCCTTGAAGTCACTGGAAAGTTTACAAAGCTCATCCTCTGTCCTTTTGGCCTCCAAATCAGGACATACTGCAGTCAAAATAGCAAGTCTAGATTTCAGCCAGCTGTGATTTTCTCCTTGCTTGTTGATATGCTTCCTAATTTCCTATGGAAGAATCAAAATGTATTTTCTTCAAATAAACAAAATATACTAATGAGTGACATTCATGGTATTAGTTCAAAGATTAGTAGTGTAAACATACTATCTTTGTTCTTATCTTGAAACACTAGGAATGTAGTATTATTCTGTTTGTATACCCTATCTGATTCTGTTCCATTCAATGGCTAGATTTTTGCATTTTCTCCACAGACTTTATTCCATTACTACTTATTAGACTATTCTTTAATAAGTAGTAGTGGAGTACTTTTTCCTTACAAACTAACATTTTTACCTACAGATAGATAAACAGATGGTATATACCATGTATATATTTTCCATATGTTGACCAAATTTCTTAGTTACTATTTAAATCTTAAATGCTGACTTTCCCAAACATAAAATTTTATGTGATATATGGTTTTGTGTATTTTCTTTCTTATTTAAAAAGCTTTTTTTCCTCTTTTCATCCAGTAGTTCATTCATATCTTTGTGCCAGTGCTGATAAGAAGTTGCCAGCAGTGAAACTGCATAAGTAAATCAGACTTTTTGGAGCAGAAGCACCCATTAAGCTAAAGGTCTATCTGCTTTATCACGGTCATCCTAACTGTTGGAACGAGTCGAGAGGAGGGCCATGAAGATGATGCGAGGGCTGGAGCACCTCTCCTATGAAGACAGGCTGAGAGAGTTGGGGCTGTTCAGGCTGGAGAAGAGAAGGCTCTGGGGACACCATATAGCAGCCTTCCCATACCTAAAGGGTAAAGGGGGCCAACAAGAAAGCTGGAGAGGAGCTTTTTACAAGGACGTGCAGTGATAGGACATGGCTTTAAACTGAAAGAGGGGAGACATAGATTAGATCTAAGGAAGAAATTCTTCACTCAGGGAGGTGAGGCACTGGAACGGGTTGCCCAGAGAAGTTGTGGATGCCTTATCCCTGGAAGCGTTCAAGGTCAGGCAGGATGAGGCTTTGAGCAACCTGATGTAGTAGAAAGTGTCCCTGACCCTGGCAGGGCTGTTGGAACTAGATGATCTTTAGGGTCCCTTCCAACCCTAACCATTCTATGATTCTATGAATTTCTTTTCTATGAATTTCTTTGCACAGTTAGCTTCATAAGCTGCTCATGACTTTCACAGAAACTCCTACAGTATAGGACACTTTTATTTTTGCTCCTAGTATGTGAAATAAAAAAAAAAAAAAAGAAATAAGGTTCAAGCCAGGTCCCAACTGACACAATAAATTATTGCCTAAAACTAATTTAACCGAATGACTCCAACTTTAATTTCTGTTACTGGTCACTAATGCAAAAGTAAATGACAGAATATCTTTTCCTCCCCTGTTACACTACCGTAGAAGAGAATTTTTATTATAGAGGATTTGTAAGACAAATGTAAGACAATCACTTGATCATTTAAAACCCCTTAGTCCAGAAATTTTGGCTTTTCTTTGCACAGCACCTTTAACTGTGCGTGTAGCAGGATGAGGGGCAAGTATTTATTCTATTATTTTGGATGTTCTGGATATACAGGTAAAGAGATCCAACATTCTCTAAATTATTAAAAGTAGGAACTTCTGCCACACTTTCACACTTCAGAATACAGTTTTACCCAGAGTCCCAGTAGCAATGACTGTAGCTTTGTTATAATATAAGCTAAATGCTCACCCCCAGAGATGCTTTACATTGGTTGTATTTGGCAGTATCATTGACACTTTCCTTTATCTTCTTTAGCTCTCTTTCTGTTGATGAAATCCAATTTGCCAATTCAGAAAATCTGAAACAAAACATCACATAATGCAAAACAAGGAAAAAAGTTAGAGAAAAATTGCCACCACCAAGTGGTAATCTCTTAAATTTAAGCCAAAACGTATAAAATCCACTAAAACCCCCATTATAATTTGTGGAATTACTACATAAACTATAGTTTTCTACTTGAAGCTAACAACATAGTATCATTCTTCAAGTGGTACTGATCTATGGCAACATTCAGAGTGACCACACATAAGGTTCCATGAGACCCAGCTAGCAATTGAGCTGACACCTGTTTTTATAGCCCTTCCAGGTGTCAGAGTGCTCGGTTAGCTTTACATATGTGCTGTCTATCTGGGATTTCAGGTCCTTCAGGATTCGTCGGCTGCTTTCCAATGTAGCTCTCACTGGATCAGAAACTGGCAGTTTTTGGCACAGTTCTTCAATCCTTTGTAGCCTTTTCTCACACAGCTGGTAAGGTCCTTTGTCACCGAAGAACAACTGATGGAAGACAAAGCAGAAAATTCAATAAAAATACAAATTGGCAGAAATCACAAAGCATATCCATATATTTGTTATGAACTGTACTAAGCTCAAATCAAAATTTTGTTAAAGTCCCCAAGGACGGATGTGATTTAGTTGTGCATAGAGTGTTTGGTGGCTTCAGAGTTGGCCAGACCTTCTGTTTATTACTGACATTGAAACGTAGTTCTGTAAATGCCCATGTGGTGGCATATAATTCATACCATGTGTTCCTTGATCATTCTTTCATTGCCTTCTCTTGATAACACCTTGTTCTGTCGAGCGAGTTCAGTTTTGCACTCCTCCACTGTCACCAGGAACTTGCTTTTCTGTACTTCAATCTTCAAGTGGATCAAATGATACGGAGCTTCTGTTTGAAGATCCTACACACCCACAGGGGCAATAATCAATTACAGAGATAAAACACTACTCTCATTACCTCAGTGCAAAGTTACGACAAATTATCTAAAAAAATGTGACTATAGAAAATAAAGCACATACATCTGCATAAACAGATGGAGTTTTCTTCATATTCATTTAAGTAAATAAAGCAACTATATTACCAATATCTCTTAGATATATTACAAAGTCATAAATTTTGGGGCACCAGAATACTTATGTGTAAGGCACGTTACAGAGATATATTGACTCTTGGCAAGACATAGCAAATATTTCCTGCATAAAATAATAAAGCAAACAATGACAATGAAACTATATTCATCGCTTCCAGAGGTTCCTGTCTGCGTGCTAGTGAGAAACCACTCATCCATCACTCCAGCTTTGACTTGCAACATGTTGCAGCAGGCAAAAAATTCCATAGCTTATGAGCAATGTTTATGCAGTTGTTAGAGGCTTTAGCAGAAGACACAATTTCAACTGATAGACTGATCTTTTACAAATTTTAGTAAGGTTGAGAAAGTAACTGCAATCATCCAATATCAGCATAAAGTAAGAAAAGCTAGCACCTACTCTCAACAAATGTTCTTAACACAGGTACAATTATGGCTGTACGTAAGGGAGAAATTAAGGTTTCATTATTAATTTCTCACATTTCTTGACTTTTGACCACATTATTTAACAGGGCTTTTTCAAGAGGGTGTTTGTAGGTGTAACTGTATCTAATGTTGTAAATTTTTTTTTTTTCCCAATTGTACTGGAAGCCAAATAATACAATTTATTTTTTTTAATTTTGTTTTAAATTTTTTCAACTTAAAGGTCATGAAAAACATTCCAAGACTTACAACTTCCAGAGACATCATTCAATGTCACTAACCTTCCACTGCCTATGGAGTTTTCTCACAGCTTCCTGCAGGTTGTGTTGCTCTTGTTCTGGAAGGATGTCAGTAAGTTCATCGCATGCTTTCAGAAAGGCATTTAGGACTCTCTGATCCAACTGGTTAAAGAATTCCTGAGGTTGCGGCAGAAAGTAAGAAGATGAGAAGAGGCAGTCATTATTGATATAGTAACCTGCCAACATGAAGTTCCCTCACATATTCTAAGTTTCAAGGTTACTTCTGCTGCATTGAAGAATTGAAGCTTGAGCTAAGGAAAGAATTATGTCTAGCTATTTAAAGTCCAGCAAATTAATATATTCTCAGTCAGTACACTGAGATGGTGTTTTAACAAGAATACATTTTAAAGGTACATGCATAAGTAATGGTTATTATACAGATATAGATATTCATCTGAAAAAAAAAACCAAACCAAACCAAAAAAACCCAAACCAGTGGATGTGTGAGACTGGCAAAATGTAGTGTCTTCACTCCCAATGGTTCTACTGGCAAAACCGACCCTAATATCTAAGGGGTTTTATTTCTTCACCTTCCAGTTGCTTATATTCATCAATAAGAGAGGTGATTTTTTTCCTTTTTGTTTTTCAATCTTAACACTAGTTTGACCTGATCTGTATAACTTCTACATATGAAAGAAATCCACATTAACTGTAAAATTAAGTAAGCTTTTCACTTGTATGTCATGCAGTCAAAGATGTCCATGAGGAAGGTCAGAGAATTTACTCACGCTATGTTTCCTGAGAAGTTCTTCAGGATTTCCTTTTTCTTTTAAGCAACAATTGGCAATCTGTATAACTTTCTCCAGTTCTGCTCTAGACTCCTCAAATTTCTTCATCAAACGGCTATTTGCTTCTATGTTTTTTCTCCAGTCACCAGCTTTCCTGACCATATTCTGAGTTATAAGCAAAGAAAATGAGCTGGCACTTTCTCACTGGCTTTTATTGCTCTCTTTTATCATCATCTTACAAAAAAATGCATTTGATTGGTGTCACTCTTTCAAATATATGCTGTTCACAAGTGTTTCTCCCTTGCATGCTCCCATTTTCTTGATTTTTAATACTCATGCTAAGGCTCATGCTAATGTCATCCTTCATTCAAATAAAACCAGGTAACTATCTAATAGAGATGTCTCCGATATCTTCAGAATGCCTTTGCCATTTGGCTAGTGTTTCTTTCCTAAAGCCTGCTTTCAAATGTAGAGCACCTGGTATGGCTATAAGCTTACCATTCCGTTTTTCCTAGTAGCAGACTACCTCCTCCTACATGACTCTACAAAGAGGTGGTTTGACCTACAGACCAAATCAGTTCCATGCTACGGGTCTTCTGACCTGGAGAAGGTTTGTACTATTATCACACTAGCAGGCTAGATAAGCAACTAGGTAGAAAGCTGCTTAAAAGAAAGACAGCATATTTTGTGGTTTAGTTGCTACTCTGAAATCCTCGTTGTGAAACCTTAGTCACAGTTCTTCATTCTTCTGCTTTGTAGTCTGTCTCAGTGCACTGTGTTATCCAGTGGTTAGAATTCCATAAGCAAGTAACAAATTTACTAAGAGAAACGAACATATCACCAGTTCAACTGCAGCAAGGTAATTCCAACACAGCTTACTAACCATATACTTCACTATCCTCACTGATTACAAACCTCAGCGTAAGGATTTGTAATGATTTTACCGAGTGAGCTAATCAAATCTGTAGTTCCCAACTTAAACATCTTACTGAGCCTTTTTAAAGTTTCTTGATAAAAATTTTTGTATCATAGAATCATAGAATCATAGAATGGTTTGGGTTGGAAGGGACCTCAAAGATCATCTAGTTCCAAACCCCCTGCCATGGGCAGGGAAATCCTCCACTACACCAGGTTGCCCAAAGCCGCATCCACAACTTTTCATATCATACTAGAATCATATAGGAATGTACTATTTACATGAGAAAACGCCAGTTTCTAGATCCATAAACATTTTAATGGTGGACATGCCACATTTTGTATGGTTATGCCATGGTTTATAGGTTTATTTTCTAACATAAAACCAGACAGACCACCATCCATCTTTATAGAAACAAAATAATTAATGTTTAACATAATAAATTTACCAAGATACAACTGTATCTGCTTCTGTTACTATAAGCTAAACTTCAATAACTATTTCTAAATTGTAAATCAAAACCCACGGATCTTTAAGCACAACCTACAAAATCTAATTTTGCAATCCACCTCTCAGAGACAGCTCTTTACTGATAGGTGATTTTCTGTAGCTTAAAATTCAGTTTAGATAGCTTTATACCAAACATTAGTTGCCTGAAAACAAATCTAATAGAACTCAGTATCTGGAGATCTGACTCTAAGATAATGGTTAATTTCATGTTAGAGCAGGGCTAGACCAGGGCTGAAAAGCCCTGAAAATATCATTATGGCTAATAGCAACACAGAATACTAAAGGTAAGGAGAATTATAGTCCAGAGTAGGCATCTTTACATTAGCAAATGCAAATACATATTTTTCAACTTTCCATATTCACAATCCATTGCATTTTCTAAGGAAATACAAAGCCCAGCAATAGTAACATTTGCAAAAGTTTTCATCTTCCATGCTTTGTGTGAAAGGGGATGTATGAGAACATAGGAGCAAATAATTGGCCAAGATAACAAAGTCAGGGGAAACAAAACACAGTGCAGCCCTAACAAGTGGATTTCAGGTTCCAAGGGAGCCTGAAACATTTGAAAGTTCTTCTTAAATTTCAGGTTCCTCTGAGGCAGGCTCACCTCTGAATAACTGCATGGAGAACATGATTGTCAGTCCCCTGACCACTTATTACCTAATACAGACAAATCTTTAATTAATAACTTGACACCAGAGAGGAGAAGTCTCTACAACAGTAGCTACAGAGTGATGAAATGGAGATACGGCAAGATGGATCAGCTGCATATTAACAAGCTTTCAAAAATATGCACCAAGGTATGACATAATTACCTGAAAAGTAATCTGAACTTGTGTAACTTTCTTTTGAAATGTTGACTGATGGAAATGCTGTAACGCTTCACTCGAAGTCACACGCTGCAGGATACTCTGACTATTTCTCTCAATCAGGGACAAATCCTTCTTGCAGTTTTCTTGATAAGCTACCAAATCCTGAAAGAAAAAAACATATATCCACCCTGGCCAGGAACAAAGGAGAGAAAAGTTTGGCAAAATAACAGGAAGATTTTTTTTTTTTTTTACAATAAGAACAAAAGGGATAAGGTCAAAGCACCACGACAAACAGACTACACAAAATATTATACGGAGTAACACAGACCACACAACTTTTTCTGTGTTTGCAGATTCCTGTACCCAGGACTAGAGCTCTAGCTACTTATAAAAAAAGACATAGACATGTCCCCAAGCCTTTCAGGTAGTTTTAGAGAATGCAGGTCAATACATTGTTCTATGATTTAATTTTATGGGATGTCTATATTTATTCTATAATTAAGTAGGTAGCAGTGAAAACAATAGACATAAGAATTACAGTTCTCAGTAGCAGGTTGAGATGTTAATCTTTCTTGCCTTTCAACAAATTGATCTTTCATGTCAGCTACTGGAATAAAGATTTCATTACAAATAGCATTAAGAAATGAGAGCTATGCTTTAAAACGAAAAAAAAAAAAAAAGGACAAGAAAAGAAAACATGCATGAAGTTTCACAGGCTGAAAAGAAAAAAGATTAAAAAAATTCTGTGGTGAGGAAACTGTTCCGCTGTTGAAGGAACACAGAATTCCTCAGCACAAATCTCTCTTTACTCTCTGATCAGCAGAAACCAGCACCCTCCATATAATTGAGGAGATTTTGGTTCCCTGGTTGGCAAATAACTGTAGAAGAAACACGTCTTTTAATCATGACGTTTCAGGGCAGGTTAACCTTCAGAAGCAGAGTATGGGAGCACTGTTATGAGCTGCTTCCTAATCTGCAGGTTGGACAGATGACTCAGCTGGTGTTCATAAACAGAAGAGAATTTACTCAGGAAGATAAATGGACTGACTTGATTCAAGCTCATCAGATCATTTTTTTACCGAAATACAATCAAAGCTTGAAGTCACTGAAAGAGAAGATCCTTCTTATTGAATTATTGGGACAATCTCCCGAGTCCTTATAGGCTTGAACTATATATATATACACACACACGAAATTAAGAATCTTTGTTCTATTTTTTTTTTTTCAACAGAGTCCAAATGGCTTTGAAAGACTTCAGCTTCCCATAAAAAAATCCATCTTATTACATTACCTGTCAAATTCAACTCTAATGAAAAGTATATATCAATTTTGAGGGACTATATCTAGGCTATATGCCACATATACACAAGGATAAATGTCAATTCCTATCCAATATCCTCATTTTTTCATTAACCTTTCCAAGTAAGTTCTGACTAGCTCTGAATTCCTCCAGAATGAAATGTTTATTGGTCAGGTAGAAAAGTTAATGTTCTGCTACAATGCACTTCAAAGAAACCACTTCCAGACTTCTAAGAAACTTCCATAATTGTCCAAGAAAACCTAGGGAAGTTCCTGATAATATTATTTCATCTGCTTAATAAAAAAATCCAATGTATTTCTGATACTTCAGTCCAATTTCCATTAGAAAAAAAAAAAAAAAGTCTTATGTTTTATATTTACTTCTTGGATTGGAACTACGGGTACTAGAAGAGAACACAAGTTTCAGTCTTCGTATGTTTATGCCTAGCTGACTTTTGGGTAGGCTATGTTTATTGCCTGAATAGGAAGAAACATTTGCTCAGCTTACCAAGTTGCAATCCAAATTCCTAGAAAGCTAATTGTAAATAATCAGAGGCAGCAGATCGTTGTAAGATGTTTTCAAAACTTACTTGGGCTTTTTGTTTAAGAAGAGTTGTAGGTTGTGCTTCAGGATCCAGGATAGAAATTATTTCATTGACTTTTTCAAGTGATTCATAAAAATGTGTGATTTGTTTCTCCAGTTCTTCCAGTGGAGGCAGCAGATTCTGGCATTCATACAGCAGGGCACAGGAACACTCCTTAACCTTTTGGTCATTATAAAGAAAAATAATAATTTTAAAAGTTGTAAAATTCAATAAATAGCCACTTCCTCTGCATGTGGGTTTATATAGTTGCTACCTGCTTGCCTCTTTTAAGATAGATCAATTCTGATCCTCTGTTACTACCTAAAGAAAAGAATATTAAATTTAAGGATGGTCGTCTTAAAGCCTAAAAGAAGTAACGTGTTCTCCACCCTGAATCAATCTATTGTTATTATAACTATGTATTTGCTCAAATGCATATATCTGAGCATTTATGTAGAGGAGCCTATTGTTCATTAGTTCAACAGTCAACAACATGTGTAGCAGAAAAAGTATTCTGCAACCTTGCTCAGCTGCTCTTTGATTCTTGCCAAAGATCCAAGCATTTCATTCACTTCCTCTTGGGAAACTTCCTTTGTAACAAGTTGCACTGTTCTTGTAACCATTTTGTACTGAGCTTCCATCGCAGGCAATTTCTGCTTAATATTCTGAAACAAATGTTGCAAAAAATATTTCAACAACAGCATTTGTGTATTCATAGGAGATACAAATCTATTCTCTAGAAATAAAAGATAAATAGTCCTATTATCAATTGTTTTCATGGCTGATTTTAGTGAATACTGGATCATATTTCAAAAGCATGAAAACTATGCCAAAGGGCATCAGTCAGCTCACCTGACTGTGATTTGAAACTAACAGACAGAAATATCCAGTGGGACAGTGTTTTGGAAATGAGCTCTAAAAATGTCACTCACAGAATACAATAGCTTATATTAGCTATAGCAAAAATTATACAAGACAGAACCACTGATTAAAAAAAATAGTAATAATGAAAATGCATAATAAAATAATTTTGTGCTCTCAGAATTAAATAGTTAGAAGTTTCTCTCATATGAAGGAGAAGGGAAGGAAGGAAGACACTTACTTCTAAATCTTGTATAAACATTTTGACATCAAGGAAGGACACTTCTACAGGGACTGAAAATTTCCTATTGCTTCCATCAATAAAAGCTGTCAAATGGGTAACACCATCCAAGTATTCCTTCCTCATTTTGTCCAGTTCATCTGCTCGCGCATACTAAGAAAATGTAAAGTAAAAAGAAACAAACAAAAAAAAATAACCGCTCCAAATGAGATATGTGGCAATTAAGTAATGGCTTAAGATAATTAGCATGTTTTCAGTGCAATTGTTTGCTGGAAAAATTGTATTCATCTAAACACAAAATAATGGAAATTAATCTTCTAAATTAGACTCTATTTATCTGCATTAGTTGCAATAGTGCTGATACTAAAAAGAACAACATTCATACAAGAGGTCAGCCTTTTTTAAGGTTTGGGTCATTTGGAGAACATCAGACTCATTTGTTTCTAACCTAGAATCAAGGACTCAATTAATTTCTAATTACCTATAGTATCAATTTCGAAAATTCAGCAGAGAGAATAGAACATGAAAAGCCTAGAAATGCTGAAGGATAAGGGAAATTTCAATAAAGTAATTACTGGCTGGAGGAATGGAAAAAATCATGCCAGTAAAGAAAATAGATTCCATATCTTCAAATAGGGAACTCCTATTTAAAATCACTGGAATGGGAAAATATCATTAGATGTATATTGACTACAGCAAAGATGCTTTCTAATATGTTTATGAGGTGTGAAATACTGTTCTGTAATTGAACTCACATCTTCTCTTTGCTTTTTAAAGAGCAAATATAGAAACAACAATTCTTTGCAATCAGTTCAATCTGTTCCATGAGATAAAGGGCAGTTTTTAATTTATTATCAGAGCCTTCTTGTACACAAGATAGAAGTAATGTCTGATTGATTTCAGGAAAACATTTAGTTAATTAACTTGCATTGTACCTGCTTATGGTTGCAGTACAATCATTGAATGCAACTTTCATTGAAGGGTAGTAAAAATACTCACTTTCACAATTTTCATTGTTTAGTTTTACAGAGCTTTTACAGTAAGAATAGCTACTTAAAACCAATCATTTTCTTCGAAGAACAGAAGAGGATATGTATATAATAATATTAACGGTATCAAGTCAGGAGATCATGAATATAAGCAGTATACTGCTTATACTAGCTGAAAGTGTCCCAAAAAAAAAAAAAAAAAAGCTGTATAACCAAAAAGATTAACAAAGGAAAAGCCCCAATAAAATAAACTGCTGTCAGAGATTCATTTCTAATTTAAATAATGATGAACAGTTAGGCACTTTAGTAAGTTGTCCTATAGTCCTGCCAGTGGGAAAAATCTGTCTTGCTTGCATGGAAATGACAAAGCAAATATTTAAAAGTAACAACAGCAAAACCACATACCTGCTTAACTTGCATAAACAATTCTCTCCATCTTCCATTTAGTAACAGAAGCTGCTGCTTAAGGTCTCTGGAAATGGTCTCATCACATGTTTCAATCAAGAAATTACCAGCATCGTTCATGGCTGTGTGCTGTTGGATCCAATGAGGTAAGTGCCGGAAGAAATCCTGAAGAAAATGAAATCATCTTTCTGAAATCTTTTCAATTAGTCTTTATCTTAAATCATGAAACTAAAATTTAATCATCAGCTAATGACTTGATAAAACTCTTTGAACAATTATCCTCTGAAGCTCTTCATATTAGATATGCTGTAATAGAACTTTAACGTCTGTGAACATTACCTATGGAATTAACAATTACCACCACTTTACTTACAGCTCATTTTACTCCAGTGAGTAGCTTCAGTTAAACTAATGGAACTCCTCCTTAAGAGAAAGCTCCATAACTGAAGACACTGTTAGGGCTCATGTAATTTCTGTCTTGTCTTGAAACAGTATGGGCTGATAGTAACCTGGGCCATATACAGACTGCAGAGAGATTCTTCCCCTACTGTGAACCATGTGCAGCTTTCCAGGGTCTGATATATCAGAAGACCTGAGAAGACTGATTCTTTATCGCTGCTTCTTCCTGTCTCAAAGTAGGTGAGCGGGACAGGGAAAGGGATGGTTATTACTTATTTTCTTCCCCTGTTCCAGTGAGACAGCCTAAATAGCCCCACCACAGTGCTGAATGTTTCTGTGCTTTTTGCAGGCAGGTAACCATATGCAAATTGGTAGAGAAGACCAGCTCCCTCCCTTCCTTTTTGCTCTTCAAGAGGATGGGCAATTGTTCCTAAGGCAGGTATCTCCAGGCACTATGACTACAGCTATACCAGTAAACAAAACAGGACTCAATCACTGTCCTATGATTGTCCACATCTTCTCTGACACGGTTTTGGCTTGTTCCTGCTACCTTTCTCCCAGACAATGCACAATTCAATGGATGGCACATGGCAAGGACTGCTCCCAATAGACTGAATCACGAGGTCACCTTCTTTCAGGAGAGAAAGAGTAGCCACAATGATGCAAGCTGAACCATGCCACTTGGTCCTCAGGACTAAGAAAGGGGCACTAATCCATTTTATTTATGACTATCAATCTACCCTATAATTCTAAGACTGTTCATCTGACAGTGACAGTCCCATGCAATACTTTGCTCAGGGGCAGATGTGGAAAAGTCCTGTCCAACTGTAAGGTCAGTCAGCTCAAGTTTCAGAGCTACAGTTCTAACACTTTATAGTTTACACTTGTCAGAACTCATCCACATGTAAAAACAGTTCTGATACAGCCAAAAATAAACGTCCAATGGATGTATGCTGCTCAAATTTGTTGAAGAGAGAACTGAACAACATACAGTGTTTTAAATTCCTAAAGCTGAGATCAGTACAGTACAGGTGCTCCGTACTGCTGTATTGGTGAATGAACTTTATCATCACAGTAAACTGCGTGTGCAGTTTGAATCTTTTACTCACAGTGGAGCACAACGCTTGCTTTGTGCAAAGGCTACCCTCTGTGAGCACATCCAAAAGAAATTAAAGTTTACTGAATCTGGCACTGGTCAGTTCTCCAATGATCAGACTTACTAGAGGTCAAGAAGGAAAAGGCACATGGAGAAAACTATTCAGATCCTTGCTCCTGCACAGTTACTCCCACAAACCATTACCCTCCTCAGAAGCTGCTGGAGGCTTTCTCCACTTCAGAAGCCAACCTAAAGCATGTGTAAAATTTGGACAAATTTGGAAGGTACTGTGAAGCACACCTCATTCTCAATTAAAATGATGCAGCTCCTTTTAAAAGTCCCCACATGAAATCTAGAAGCCCTCTGAAACCCTTAGGATACAGCTGTTGGAGAAAGATGTGGGTGAGCAGTTACAACAGGGCTATGATGGGAAGTGCTTAAGAAGTACTGCAAGTAAATAAAGGAGTGGTAGAAGGACTGTTTTGTTCATTAATACATTTACTGTTAAATTTCTATTTAACCAATGAGAAAGCCAACAAGCCAGTTTCTTTTGCAAAAAGAACAGTGGTACTTACTGGTCTTGAGATCATACAGACAGTGGAAAGAAGAAGAAAGCCTGACAGCATGGTAAGGGGCTACTATGGTCTTTGCCTAGTATAGAATATGGCAGGTTTTAGCAATGCAGGTAAGGTTTTCAAATGAGCATCAATTAAATCTTTGTATCATATTACTGATATATTTGTCATTTTATTGAACAAATATTTGGAAATATTTTAAAAAGTTTCATGCCATGCAAGAGTTCTCATCTTTCACCTGGGATGCCAGATGCTTGTGCTGATGGCTGCGTGATTGTTTTAATAATCAAATATTAAAACTGCTACATCAGAACTATCCTTGGAACTATCACTTGGAAGTGAGCATTATTGCAGTGGAGTGCTAGATCCAACATTAATAGTAGAAGTAACTTTTAAATTATGTATCTCAGCCTACAGACAGATTCTGTTACCTCTCAGTAATGTTTAACAGTTTTGAGCCAAAGTAATTTTAAGAAGAATTTAGCATTTGGGGAAGAAAACTGCTTTCATGTCTAAAGTTTTAACAAGGCTTTTTGAAACTCTTCATATACCAGAACAGTAAGAAGTACTTGTTGGATTTAGGTTAGAAATCAGAAACAAGTACGTATTGTATGGATATCTTCAGATTTCTCCTCTGAAAATCTTTAAAGGTGAAGTTATAAAACTGATCAGATAAGTAAATATTTTGATTTTATTCATATATATATGGATATAAGAATATTTAATTTTAAACACTGCCAAGTTACTTACATAAAACATATATATGCAGCTAAAATCAACTTGATCAACTCAGGTCATCCTTCCTGTAATTACATCCTTCACTAATAATAACTGTTGGTATTTATATTATGCCAGACTATTGAATCCTTTTCACAGATTTCTTTTTATTTAAAAAGTGTAATCCATTATTTTACATCAATTTAAATTAACAAACTTTTACCAAATTTTATACTGTTCTTTCATGTAACATGAAATGCTCTTTCCTGATCTGATGTCAGTTTGACTCTTATAACCTATGAAAACTATACTTTGGTGTTGAGTTGTATAGCTGCTACATTGCAATTGGGTGAAAACATAGCACCTATTAAATACAGTATTATTCAAGTCAATCTGGGTAACTACTGAAGTTTCAAAAACATAAATCTTACTGCTTCAGTACTCTAGTATCAGAATAGAAAAAAAAAAGATAGCAAAACTATCTTTATGACTGCAGGTCCCCAAAAGGAACTGACTAAAAGACTTCTAAAATGCCAGGGAAACGGATTAATTACTTACCCACCAAACATAACAACACATACTAATAATGTTGCCTTGTGAAGGCAACTAATACTGAAATGCCATCTATATCGTAGAAAAATTAGTTGGAAAAATAATTTTCTTTAAGTGTCTTTATACGCAGCACATGACTATGCACTTTGGTGTTGAGCTGTATTTGCCTTTGAGTGAATCATGTAACATTCCTGTCTCTGAACAATAACTGCTGCCCTATATTCATGTCAAAGATGCCTCTAACCATGTTATCACAGATGATGCCTTCCTTCATTGAATGTATATATGTATATATCCGTGCACACTATACACGCAGAAATTGAAACACCTATGACGAATGTAGATAGTATGCCAGAAACTGAAAAAATCTCTCCCTTTCTAATGATATTTTGTAAAACAATCTAAGCAAATGTAAAAACATATCCCATGTTTCATAGTTGACAAAACAGCCAGATCTATATGCTATTAGTGCATACCTTTTTAGAATGTTCAGGCTGATTCAGCATTTTTTCAGCATCTTCCAGCCAAGCTTGTAGACCTGTCACAGTGCTGCTATATCTGTCCCAATTAGCAATTACTTCTTCCAACATGCTTCTTACACTTCTCACCTCTACTGAGAGGTTCCTCCACTGTGCTGTTGTTTCATTCATGAATTTCATCACATTCTCAACTTCTTCCACTGAGATACAGGAAAGATATTGATTATTTTGGTTCATTATTATTTCTGTAAAGCTTAATTTTATGTTATGCATATCTGTTCCCATCAGGGAATTATATTTTACCTCAGCCTATATTTCAGCAGGCTTTTGTATATATATGCTCAGTTCACCTCCCAATTTTAGTGAAAATTACGAGTCAGAAATTAAACCTCTGAATTAAAGACTAAGGAAAGTACATAAAACAAGTGCTACATTAAAACAGTCACACTGCATATTCAGTGTGGTGTTCGATTCCAATCTTTAATAAAAGAAATCAAGAAATCAAGAAAGAAAGTTTCCTCAAAAAAGCAGAAAATAATAGAGATATATAATGTACAAACACATATTATGTTTGCATTGAAAAGAACTGAATGAAATTTTAATCTCCCTTCTACTGACTTTAAAAATAAATTGCTATTAATTTTTGCCATTTAATTTTATTTTTTTTACTCACAGGAATAAAGGAACAAGTGTGTCTGCATTCCAGAAAAAAACAACCAAAACCAGAGAGAAGACAAAGGACCCAAGCAAATCCAGAGACTTCATAAAACATTCAGTATATAGATAATTTTAAAAAAAAAAAATTAGCTAAAGGGTCCTCTAGTTTGCACTGCTGTTTCTGAATTCATATAAGTGAGTAGCTGCCCTTTAGAAAATAATTTGTTACTAGATTTCTTTAATAGCATTGAAAAAATCTATTGATTTTATTCTTTGTAAGAATATCTTGTAAAAATGTTTAGTTTTGCAAAATTTGAGTGTCATCATCGACTTAAATTTCACAACAAAATAAAAAATATCCATTTTCTCTCCACATCTGCTAACCATTTTAGCAGCTGCAGCAATCCTTCACAGACATTTTTGTGTTATCTCCTCAGCAGCTATTAAAGTGATCCCACATCTGTAACTATCTAGGTCAAATATTGCCCTCATGCATTCGCACTGAACTCAATGGAGTTCAGGAATTGCAGGAGGCAGCTGTTGAATCAGTTACACACTTTTCTCATGTATATCCATACGTTAGCTATCATTTGGATTCCTCTTACAGGTTTTCATAGTTAATGAAGAATGTTCAATAAATCAGGGGATACTTTTGCTACTACAATACTGAGACCAACTCTCTGTCTTTTTCGAGTAAATGAAGCCAAGCCAGGGAGCATTTCCAGGCACCAGAATATGATCTTCCCTACTACTAATTTAGTCTCTGGCACGCTTTTGGCCCAAATCAACAACACTGAAACAACTCAGAAGTTAGCATGGACCATGGACTTTTTGCATTAGAAAGTCTGAACATGACCACTCTCTTCTGGAGATTAAGAAATCTTAACAGCAGGAGAGCAGGCTTCTCTGTATCAGATGGCTTCATGCCAGAGAATATGTGAAATTGCTACCAGAGACTGTAGCCTCTCTGTTGAACTGCAGCTGCTGTACAGCTCTGCTGCAAGGAAGAAATAAACATTAAGAGATCTTTTTAGAGGATACTTATGTCTAAAGAAACTAAAATGGTGTTTCCATGATGAAAGAAACATAGGCATTTACCTGAGCCATTTGCTTTGGCATACATTTCAGCTGCACTTTTCAAGATCTGGTAAGTAACTTCATACTGCTCAAAGAACTTACTATTTTCAATAACAGACTGAAAAGAAAAAAATTACAATAGAAAAAATAAAGATAGATATTAAGAATTAGAATAATTTCCATGAAATTACATCAGGACAGAGTTTAGGTTTATTATTCTTCCATTCATTTTTTATCATTATAAAATAATATTTAAATTATCATATTTATAAAATAATATATAAATTTCACCTTTTCAAATTAACAGTACAGCAGAGTCTCTCTTTACAAATACAGTTTATTTACTTTGCACATGCATAAATTATTTAATATGTTCTTAGTTAGTCTGCTAGTTGCTGACTTGCTGAAACTCACCAGGATATAAATGTGCAGAAACTGAGCAATTAACTTCAAAGTTATTTAATAGAAAGTATTTTCACTGAAATCTAAGTGGAATCCTTTTAATGAAGGAGAAAATTTCTTCCATATAGGTCACCACAAAAATCAGATCCAGTTGAACTTTAAAAATTGTTCCTGTATTAAGCCTTTGCGAAAGGCAAGTTTCACTATTAGAGATGAAAAAAATTTGACTTATCCTTCAGTTTTCCTTTACCTCCTTTAAAACCGGTAAAAATAAGATTATGGAAACACTGCACAAATCGATGCTGCTTTTCCAAAACATGACACAGTGCTTTCCATTTGTGAGTGATTTTTCAGTTGTGTAATGTGTTATAGTGTAATGAATAATTTATCTGGAAATATTTTGGTCACAAAGTTATGGCTCTTTATCAATTATGCCCCTTCATCCTTTATGGCATATCTTTCAGAAATGTTACTTCCTTTAAGTGTGATATATAATTATATCTTTATATCATGCAAGCATATTATATCTTGCATTACCACTGTTAAAAAAGGGAGAAAAACCTGGTTTTTTATAGGGCTTTCTTATTGCCTTACCAAATGTACTTATCCAGAGTTTTGGAATGGTTTTGTAACTTATACTACCTCCATGCCTCCTCAGTTACAGATTTACCAAATTAAGTCAAGTACATCTCACATCCATCTACATAAGCTTTGGAATGTCAAAATAGACAAAATTCTAAGTGTACTAGTATGATTTTAGTAAAACCAGGTTTCAAATGAGGTCAAAGTTCAATTTACTTTGAAGAGGAGAATTAGATTTTGTGTATTCATGAACTCACACTACATAACATGAAAAACAGTTTTAAAAATTTATCTGCCAGCTATTATATATCTAAAAATCTTCTATTTTAAATTTTTTTACAGTTGCTCTGTCAAATCACCACAGTTATCTAGTATGTGATCTACAAATGTATTTATAACAAAGGAAATTACAAGTCAAGGACAATCAGAGTTTTTCTCTGCTCTACTGTTAAAAAAAATTCTGACATGTATAAAGAACCATGTGCTTTACCATGAATTATGTGACAAACTCCTGACTTTCACTTTTGCCAAACTCATACATACAGACATTTTACCCTGAACCAAAACCTGCAAGACTTCATATGAGAAAGTAAAAGACTCTATCAAATGACTTATATAATACTCATCTCAAGAGAAATTGAAAATATTTTCCAGAATTAAATATAGACATTTTACTGATTAACATTGTCTCTCATCTGACAAGATCCCTTCAAGAAAATATGTAGCTTTTCCCAAATCCATATAGCATATGGAGCTAAAAATGTCCCCATATAGCAATATAGCAATGCCAAAACACAGTTCTGTATGTTAAAATCCATGGATAATTGTACCCAGTATCTCCATTACAGCTGAGACTTTGGTACAGTATATTCTTCAGGTTAATGGTGTACAATTTGTGCTGACATTTATATGGTATATGACAGGTGAAAAGACAGGATAAAGTAACAACCACCACTTCCATTTTTCAGCTACAGCACATAAATATTTTCCACGCATATGTTCTATCCAGATCCTAACTACGCATGTTCCTAGAATGCTGACATTGCTCAGTCTGCTTTGGCAGACAAACAAACTTACATTTTTATCTCCTGCTAATATAGTCACTGACTACAAGGTACTGACTACAGCTTTCCTACGTAAGACTCCTAATTTACCGGAAGAGCAATACTTGGCTCTTGGCCCTAGAAAATTGCTCCCAGGTAAGCCAAAGCAAATAAAGTCTCTTTCCATCACTGGACACCTGGAAGGAGCCAGAAGTCAAGGCCATCAGGAATGAAACTGAGCTCCATTTATCTTCTTGTCCCAATTTCCTCATTTTGATGTGATGCAGTTTCACAAATGATGCAAGGAAGCATTTTCTTTCCCCTAAAAACCATCCCAGCATGAGTGGTCTGAAGCACAAGAATAATTGAGGCAAACGCAAAATAACATACCAATTCACCACTTAATGTTCATTTCAAAGCAAAAAATAACAAAGTGATATAAAATAATAATCCAGAAGTCAAGCCATCTACTTCCTCATTATTTCCCTTGTCACCTCTTAATAGTTTTTGTGAGTCTTACAGAGTATACAAATGGACTATAGCTCCCAGTCATTGCACATCACTCCAACAAACTATTTTATTTTAAATAACCTTCCGAGTTTTGCAAAGTGTGTCTAAAACAAGGCTTAACTCCTCAACTTTTATTATTTTTATTTCCTGCTGAAATTTAAACATAGAAAGGGAAAAGTATGAACAGGTCTTCAGTTCTCACTTTGTAGAGGAACTTTATTGAGTTTGAAGTTTTCTTCCAAAGCAATAAAAACTATCAAGCTGTCGGGTATCAATAACTTTCTCTACACAGTGTTCTGGCTCTGAATGGTTCTATAACTCTGAATTCTTTCCAGACTGAATCCTCCTCTGCAATTTTCCTCATATGGATTAGACAGAGGGGAAAAGCCCAGCCCTGCTTTTGAAAGAATCCCTCATGCCCTACTGCAGAGTTGCAACAGCGGTACTGATCTACCAGCTGCTTGGCATTGCAAGTGTGAAGTTCACAAGACACAGCAGCATAAGACTGAAAGGGAACATATCGATAGCCTCTGTTTCTTAACATGATATTTGGATGATGCAGAGCTGGAGCAATCTCTTTCCAGAACAGAAACAAAGTAATGGGTTTAATATACTAATGCTGAGCAGGAGAAGAAAATTCATTCTTTAAAAGAATAAAATGACTGCCCCATCAGTATAGAATCTTGAACAAGTACACAGAGACAACATAACTTCTTATTTTTTTCTTCATTTGGAAGGTTTTTTTTTAAAGTACTGTGGGGGACTGCATGCCAAGAACCTCCTCTATCTGTGTATAGTCATTATTAACTGCATCTCTGCAGATATAAAAGAAGATGAAACTAAGTTCTTTGGAATTGCGATTTAAGGCGAGTAAAAATCTAGGATTTGGAACCTCTAGATATGCTTGGTATGTTGATGGTCAGACAGCAGCTAGGACATTACTTCTGTTTTTGAAGAGATGGTGCAAAGAGAATAATTTTGATTTTTAGCCTTTTCACTAAAGTTACTCCATGGGGAAGACACATTCATCTCTGAAAAGAGATTCCATAAGAATTACGAATATTTCAAAAATAATTATAAAAAGAAGACTTACAATATAATTTTGAAGAAGGAGTTCCACTGACTCTCGCCTTCCATATTTGATAATCCATGATTTTAACTTTGATTCTGCAAGGACTACGAGTGACAGTAGACGGTACTTCAGTTCCAGAAACTTCATTTTCAACAGATGGAGCTCAGACGAAGAGACAACAAAATTAAACCTATAAAATGAATCACACTGTAGTAAAATACAGCAATATTCATTTTTGCAGGAAAGACTGAAAGCTTTAGTTACAGTTCTGGTATTTTTCTAATCTTTCACCTAATTCAGAGTCTACAAACATTTAATTATGCATGATGATCATTCTGACGACTGCTCTTGAATAGCAAATTAGTTACCTTTCTATTCATTCATAGAAATGATCAGTTTAGATATGTTAGTAAGTTTTGCAAAGTCATTTTTCTTTCCTCTTTCACATGCATCCTGTCTGTTGTTATATAACAATTCTACCAGGGACAAGTAATAACAGATCAATGTAAAAAAGTATTTCCTGCCAAAACCCATAGCCTGTTTTGATTCTCCTCAATCTTTGAAGCATCAGGCTTTTTGGTATATTTTTATATATATTGTAGGAGGTTTTTCCTTCCAATTTCTTCATGCTTGCCACTGAGAAACATAATTAGACAGTGGTTTCTACGTGAACAGATTAAAAAGCAAATAGTTTCCCTTTCATTAACAGAAGGTTTTTATTTGAGATTGAAAGTCTTACCTCTCTGCCATATCCTCTAATTGGTCAGGTGGAACAGGCACTCCGTTAACAGACCTGGCCCTGTGGATCTCGTGGAATGCCTTTTTGTGACCATCTATGTTTTTCAGCAGATCCTGATTTGATTTTAAGACACAGAGAGAGAGAGAGAGATATTGAGAGAGTAGCCGGGGGGGGGGCGGGGGGGGGGGGAGGTGGGGGGGGAGCGACAGAGAGACACAGAGAGAGAGAGAGAGAGAGAGAGAATGCTCACAGTAGGCTATCTAACTAATAAGCACAATTTTAAGCCTGCACTGATGACTCAATGTAGTTAACTATTTGATCATGCTCCCACATTTGCATGCAAGGTTACGCATACCACAAAATCATATACATCAAATTAAACATTTACATAGAGAACTCTCTCATAAGATGCTCAGCTAAAGCCGTGATTTTAAAAGAGAGCATACAGTGCAAAGGTTTAACAAAAAAAGAACTCTTAACTGTATTACATAACCCATGAGATACAATTTGCAAATACTCTAACATCACAACAGCATCATCTTGCTAAATTTACTCTTTACATATTTATAACAGATACTAACCTTCATTAAGTATAGATTCATTTTTTCAGCAACTAATCTACTCCACCATATATAGCCAGAAGATCCATAGCTCCTTATGTAAGTACATATTCAATATTTAGTGAACTTTTCACTCTCTCAGCATCAAAAGATTTCAGGATCGCTCTCTGTATATTACACGAATGAATGCAGAATGTGGTACCCGACCTGTATTCCTGTGATATGAATTGTACCAGCAAAAACCTTACAGCAGAGCACATTTCAACTGTAACTAAGCAACACCGCTTCAAACGGCTTCCTGGAGATTACATATTAAAATGAATGACTGGCAGTAGTCTTTGAAGAGATACCGTAACAGCAACATGTCAAGTCCCCAGCGGCTGAGAGGACGCAGAACAGTTGATATTTTACTGCATACAGACAGCTCCTCGCACAAAGTGCTCAGAAGCCTATTAGCAAAAGAAATCATACAAACGTCCCCCTTTCTCACTTTGAGAGAACAAAATGTAGACTTGTGTACTGATTACAGACATCTATTTATTTCTGTGTGATGAGGAAGGGTTTCTCCCCAGTCAACGCTCAGTGTTTGCACAGCAGAAATTAATGGTAATTCACTGGCTTAGCTCACCAAATGGTCTCACCATCCCCATCAACCCACCTATATTTTCCTTGTTTTCCACTTCAGCCAACACCTTTTTGTGAAGAGAAATGAACCTGACTTTCTCAGATGCAAGTGATGCACTGATTTTACCCTGGCAAAAACTCCAGTGAGGGTATCCTGTGACTAACACGCTCTCACATAAAGGAAAGACTTGGAACAAGTATCTCAGCTAGCTGCATTTGAGACCTTGCCAGACAAAAAGGGATGCCCCCTAAGATGCACTGTTAAGTCAAAATAAAACCCAGTAGTTTCATTCAACATAAACTGGAAGCCCAGGAAAACTTTTATATTGTGTTCTCATGCAGTGAGAGGTCACTGCAAAATGACCCTCAACAAGCACAGACACTGTCCTTGTTTCTGGATCTTGGTGGCAATATCAGCTAAAATAAACTTAAGTGCTTGCCTGTTTCCATGAAGGTTTGTCCAAATAAGCCGGTGCATTTTGTATTAGCTTCAAAATGGCCATAAGCTATAAAGTTCACTAAAATAACCCATTGTCAGATGAGACAAAGATACAGAGAAAGTGATAATGTCATCTGAACAAAATCATAACAAACAAACCCCAACAACTTCCTAGGAAACAAGGACTGACAAAAATACACTAATGCATTTCTGGTATTATCTAATAGCACATTAGGATTCATCAATGCAAATCTGAGCGACAAAACAAACTCTAGGAACGGATATAATTACACATACTTCTCTTGAAGCTTTCTCCATCCCACTCCCATGGGAAAATTCCCCTGGCACAGACTAACCTAAATCAAAGTTTATTCGTTGGCATAGAAATCTCTCACCACAGCATTTCTAATGCAAAGAAAACACAGTTAGGACACACTTTTTGTGCTTCTTACGAATGTATCAAAGGAAGGTCTACAGTGTTCACATTATAAGAACAAAAAAGTGTCTGACTTGCTTTTTTTAAACAAATGTCAAATCTTAAGAATCCTGAAACATTTGATGTTAACAAGAAAGCTAATGACATTTAGAATTACAAGAGACTAGACCTTGAAAGAAAACAACATACTCCTCACAGACTTTAATATTGTTTTGGTTAAATTTTATTAGCCACCACTTAAGTTAGAAGAGCTGCCATTGTTCTAATAAAGAGTAATCAGAAGACCAAATTGATCTTCTAGATAAACTACCATGTCTGCCACAGCTGTACCAAGATGACCATGAAACTTCTCAGCTTTTCATTATACGGCATTACTTTCTAATAAACCCCCCCCCCCCCCCGTAGCCTAAATACAAAAAATAACAAAACTACAATCAAGTTTTTAAACAGCGATACGAAAAAAAGCAATATAGAACAACACAGCCTTACTGCTGAAAGTGCAGCCTTTCTCTACACCATCTTTTTCCTTTCTCTATCATATTTACTGGTTCAGTTTCTTCTATCATCTCCCTAACACTTTCTGTCTGTATTTTCCTCACATATATTACACAAATACACAGACAGACCCCAGCATCAAAGACTTTTTTATTTTAAATGAGAACTTGGACTCAGCAAGGAATTAAATGTAAAGGTATTTAAATTAATCTGGAAAATTTTCCTGTTTACCACAGCAGAGGGGACTTCTCATGCTATTTGTCATAACAACACTATGAAAATCCACTTCATTCTATTTTTTCCCTCAGTGCATATAACCTGTACTGACTATCAGCACACTTAGTACGTTTGCTCTCTCTTTTCTGTTTCACGTAAGAAGATCATATTGATTGCACAATGTACTCAACTTATGAGCTCCTTATGGGATTTTACCCAACAGAAATCCTAGAATAGGGCAACAATTAAAATATTAATACCTAATATCTTTCAGATAGAAGAAGATTCACAGATAGCATAGTTCAAGCCATCACTAAAAGACACCCAGCTTTAGCTACCATCAAGATGATACCACCCACAGAAACTAGAAATTATTTTTCTTTGTATAATATGGATCATTGACAGCTTTGGGAAGAACGAAGAATAATGCACAGAATTAATGCGTGTAGATCTACCTTCTGATGTTCAAGCTTCCGATGTATTGTATTCGCTGTTTCTTCATGAGTTTGCTGAACAGTTATTTCTTCCCTCAGAGCAGCCTCTGCTCTATAGAGCCAAGCACCTATGGTACCCAAAGGTGCAGGAAGAGATTTATCAAGGTGTATGTGCCAATCAAGTAGCTAGGAAATAAAAGTAACAAGACTGAACTTCCTTCCTTGCTTAATTATATAAAAAAGTATCTTGAGAAAAATCAGACTTTACACTGTAAGACCGAAACCCCACATAATAGAGTATGTCTGAGACATAAACCTAGGCATATTACTTCACACTAGATCTGAAATTATAGCATTCTCACAGGCAACAAAATCTTGATAAAGATTCGGTGATTCATGTATTTCCCTTTCAGAATGTTAATTGAGTAACAGAACTGACCACATATAAACTGGAACAACTGACAAGCAAAGATCTGCAATTCCACCAGTGAATAAGCACAGCAAGGGATGTGAGATCTTCTTCCACTCAATGTCATTTATTTAATGCTCTTGCACAAAACCTTATCATCTCTATTTTGAACATATTTTCTATGTGTAATGTGCAAATGAGTCTCAAAGGACTGTGGAGTTGAGAACAGAGCAGCAAAATATCGTGTCTTATGTCTCCACAACTGTCTCCCAGTTATGGGAGTGGAACAGTAATGAAAATTATGTCAAAATTACAGAATATTTTTAAACAGATCCTCTGTTAAATATATGGCATTAAAAAAATCCATGAATATACGCTGAGTAATAATGATTTAATAACTTATTTGGGACAAACAATATCACTTGCTTGGGATTTTTCACTCAATTATTACAAAATTACAATCACAAATGCTAATATTAATTTATTAGATCAAAAATAGCATTAAAGCCTCATTTATTGATAAAGTATTCAGTATTACACAGAATTTTTTTTAGTTATATCAAAAAATCTTGTATCAGAATTTCTTACACAATTAGCAATTTACATTAAACCATTGCATTTCAAAGGGGCATTGTCCATTCTTTTCTTTTTATCAACAATTTTTTGAACTTGGCTAAGCACTGTTAACACACTTTTGAATAAAGGGAAACCTCAAATTGTAGTCCTTTTCTTAAAGTTCATATTCTATCTTTGAGCAATATTAAAGATGATAGTGCAGTAAACATTGGCAAAACAATGCAAAATAATTCAACAGTGCTAGAAACTTGGTCCATTTTTAGGTCTCTATTGCCTAATAAAATCAATAGCAAACAGGTGTCTAAATGATTTTAAATTGTCATCCTTCATTTAATAAAAAATACACAGCATAGTAATTTTCAACTTACCCTGGAAGAAACTCTGTCCCATGCTTGCTTCACCATAGCTTGATCAAGTGATAATTTACCATCTTTCCGTAATGACTGGGTTACAAGTTCAATCTGTTTCCTTTTTACTTCATATTGTACTCTGAAATGCTTAAATGACTGCAAAAGGAGAAAATCAAATCAATGTAGTACAGAGTCGAAGGATTAAATTCTTCAATATTTATGCAGTACTACAACCTATGACAATTTTGTACTGATAGAAGTCCTAATCTTTCCCAAAGGGGACTAGCAGTAAACTTGTATATTTACACTGAAATGCATTTTATTAAAGCTTTTAATAGACTGTAGAATCCTCCAGGGAAACATAGGTAGGACTTTTGTATTTTTCCCTTCAATTATCAGATGCCTGAACCCTATATGAGAGGAAACAACAATCAATCAGATAAACTAGCAAACAGATTAAATGCTGCTTGGGACAGACAGTGGCTGCTTTTAGAGAACAGCCGAGCTTCAGGAGAAAATTTAGGCCAAAATTCATATTGCCAATTTAGATATTAATCTTTGAGAGGGGGGTTAAAAATGAAGCTCTGAGCCCTGTTGTCTCTACCTGTCACCTCATCCAGCCTTCACTCATACCTCTCTTCTGAGCTACATCACGCAGGATCTGGAAGGATTGTACAGAGACATGCTCACTTCTAACTAGGACAGTCCTTCTTCACACTGCTAGAAAAAGCTCTGTGTTAGGCAAACCATCTGTGCACTGTCCTACGTAGCAAAGCTAGAGCTGACATTATAATTCCTCCACCAATAAAAGCCAAGACAGTTTGTGTCCTTATTTCTTTAAACTACAGTATATTGACTTGCATGTATACAGATTGCATAAAATACTGCAGTACATGTTACACATAATGATAACAATAACATCTTATCATACAAATTTTTCCCTACTGCTTACCTGGTATTTCTCTTGTAAGCTTGTTTCTGCCACCTGTGCTCGGGCTAAGTCTCGTTCAAATTGTTCTGCCCACACTTTTAGGTCTCTCAGCATGAGTCTGTCTTCCTTCTAAGATTTAGTACAACCACACACAAAAAAATCATTGCGGTCTATTAGTAGAGGTGTCAGATATAGTTCACAAATTAACATCTCTCTAGCTAGTCAAGGTCATTAGTTGTAGTGAAAGTCAACAGAACACCTGGGCCAAATTCTCTCATTGCTTATCTTCATACAGCCTCACTGAAAAACACTTCCCGAGTACAAGAGGAGAACTCTGCATCTAGATACGAGTCTTACAATGGTGAAATCATGACAATCTGGGACGTTGCCATGTCAGAGGTATTTGCAGTTCTCATCTGATGTTAAATTAACACAAAGTCCTTTAAATATACCTCAACAGCTAATTCTAGTTTTTCACATATTTGTAGAGCAAAAGTTAATTGAGCTGAGACAGGAGAGGATTTTATCATCTTTTTCCACCACTTTATTATCTGATCTGCTATTGCTGGAAAAAAAAAGCTATTTTCTCAGTGACTTCAGAGAAATCCTTGACATCAATCTCCAAGTTCAGAAGTTGGCAAAATAGTTTGATAGAGAATTTTTAACAAGGAAAGAAAGAAAACTCAGTTGTACTCAGTTTCTTTTCTTTCCATGCCATTTTATGGCTTTGAAGAACAGCACATTTGTTTTACAGTTTTGCTTAAACAGTTCAGTCTGTCATGGCACTGGTGCTTTGCAAGGCTGCAAAGTTCTCTGCAGAATTCAGTGACCTGGCAATGAATACAAAAATACTAACAGCAAATCTCAGGTCTGTAAGTCTGTTATATGAGAAGGTTAGCAGACAACAAAGTTAGGATACACGTGTCTGTCTCAGATTTCCCACTGATGAACCATTTTTGCTGGCTGTTAATCAGAAGCTACTCTTTGAAACCAAAGAAGCCATATTACTGTAAAATTTGTCAGAAACAGACCTATTACAGTGAACAAATGTAACATCACATCATATGAGTTAATCACCTAAAATGAGTTATTAACTTTCAAGCATTTATGAGAGAAGAAAAACTGGACCATGTGATAAAAAAGAATAGCCACTGGCTGTATTTAAGAAACAAAGCATTTAATTTTAAGAAAAGATCCTAACCTGAGAAAGGAGCCATTACAGTTCCTTTCTCTGAAAGGTGCCTCAAACACGTAAAATATAACTTGCCGTAATTTTAAAAGGGTAGAGCTATTGCTTCATGTCAGCTGAGGAAAGGACAGGATCCTCAGGTAGGAAAGAAACCCTTCTTTGATGTATTTCTACTAATTCTCTTACTGATCTACTCAAAACAGAAGTAGTTGGCTGGACAGAAGTTGTACAACAGATTGTGCAAATATCATGGGTAGTACATCTGTTAACTTGCTAGGTAAATTAAAAAAAACCTAGCTGGTTAGTTGCAGAGAGGTTAACATGATATTAGAGCAACTGTGCTGGAACAAAGTTCACTACAGCTCATGCTCCTGTCTTCTGACGCTTGCCAAAAGATGGTACCTGAGAAACAGTATAGGACACACATGACACTTCTCTGCACCAGCTATTTGTAATGCTGGGATTTCTTTGGCTGCATCTAGTGTCCCAAGAAGCCAAAACTCCTAGTGCTTCCAACTTCTCAGATGATTAAAATATAGAGAAGAATAGAATTCCTACTCTTCTGGTCTGATATTTAGCTCTGTGTGTGGAAAAATAACATCAAGAATCTTTGAGATAAACAGCAAAGCCAGGACTACTCTCCTATGAGGAGAAGAATATAAGAAGAGAAAATTCTTAATCCAGTAGGCAATCAAAAAAAGAATTTTGGAATTAAATGCACTCCATTCATTAGAAGTTATAATTTTAGCGAGATTATCAACATCTCTGTTAGTATTTAGCTGCCAGCTCCATAAAGGCAATACTAAACTATGAATCTTAATGGATTGAAAGTCCTCTAACAATCCTACTAACTAAAACTCTAATTAAGACATTCTTGAAGTCAGGAAGAGAATAGGCGCATCATAATGTGTATCTTACTTTCAGCTCACACTATAAATTCAGCTTTGTAAACACTGGCTTTTACTCCTCTATGGCTCACATGCTTATTGCTGAGAAGCACCTCCTTAAGGTTAAGTGTTTGCAAGAACATCCCTGTGGCTGCAGCTGTTCATAGAGCAATGTGAACAAAATAGGTATTTTGCAAGATACCTGTCACTATAGCTTAAAAATTTAATAATGGCTAAAACTGGGTCTGACCAATTTTTTTTTAAATACAGTATCACCAGGATCAAGAACACCTCTATGGTACCTGAAAACAAAGAACACAGGAACAGCCACACCTCTCCTAAATCACAAACAATTTCTCTGACATTAAAGGAAAAGATAAAGTTAACAGGTGGCATTGAGTGTCCTGTGATTTATTTTTTTTTTACTATTTATTAGGCATCTTTTGTTTACTTTGTTTAATTGCAGAAGATGTGGGTGTTTCAGTAACTGCCTAACTGAATGCTGCTAAAGACATTTTCACAAGTTTCCAGTTCAGTGCATCACCCATCACCTGCAAACTTGCTTCTGTGGTCCTTGGTTGATACAATAGCATTTTAAAGTCTCAGTTTGGGTAAAAAAGATTCACTTTCTTAGACATCAAGGCACCTGTCACCAACATCTCCCAGGTTTAATGAGCTATCATTCTTAAAACAAGACTTTCATTAGTGCCTAGTGGTTCTTACTCTTTGTAAAAAAAAAAATAAAATTAAAAGGATATTCCTACAGATACGTAAACTATTTTTAAAGCCTGCACATCTGAAGTAGCATACCGATCAGAGCATAAACCATCAAAGAAAAGTTATCTAGGACAATTATAACTATTTCTGTTTTCCCCAGTATGAGGATCATTGATCTCTGATCACATTTATTTCAGTTTATCTAAGCCACTATGACTTATTCTGCATGCTACTTATAAACAGCATTTTAAAGTATTAATTTATCCTGACACCATTCTATGAATATTCACTGATTTGCAGAGATGAACAGAACTGGAGCAATGAACTGCCAAAGAATATCAAAGAAGGTAATTAGAGAAAAGTGTTTATCAGTTCTAGTATGATAAGGGGTACAATTTAAATTTACAAAGAAAGTTTTCAGCCCAGACTCAAAGTCAAAACATTGCTTTATTAAGAGTTAATTTGAAAATTACATAATACAGAATAGTCTGGTGTTTGAAGAGCTAAAAATACATATCTGTGTTTCATGAGAAATTTAATTATGGACTGGAAAAGGAGTACATCGTTGGGTTCTCCAATATATAATTATGAACCAAGTGAACTGTTCAAATTCTCAGGCACAGGCAGGATAAAATTCTCAAATATGAACTTTTAAATCTAAAAAAAATAAAAGTCACCTGTTTTTCAGAGATGTTGAACTATTGTAGTGCCTATGTGCTGAGAAAATCAAGTCCCTTTAAAAATGTGTATACATTAATTCAATTAATTATGCTATTCCTTTTGAAAACTCTGGCTCATTTATATGTGTTACTGAATGTATATGTGCCTATGTGTTACTGAAACACGTTCACTGACAATAGTATCACAGATGCATGGTGAATGCTGAGCCAAGCATCATCTTCAGGGATGAGCTATTAATGCTTATCTGTAAAAGTAGACAGTAAATCACTGGAAGAGCTCAGAAAATTATTTTTGCAGCTGCTGCTCAGGAAATTCCTCTTACACTGGGAAACTCTGCTGGCATAAAGATGTTGGAGGTGACAGGATTATCTCCTGAATTACTTGCTCATCAGAGCACAAGCAGAGAAAGATTTTACTTCTGAAGTACTTTGATGGAGTGTGCTTCCTCTATTGTTAAATCTATACCAAGATAAAGAAATCGACAGAGCTTTTACCACTTCAAATCTTCACTAGCTTAAACAGCAATTCACTGGGGCTGTGTAAGACTAAAAATGTACAACAAGGTCCCATTAAAGCTGCCCAAACTTACTTGAATGGATTGAAAAGGTGGGAATAATTCTGCCATCAGTAAAAATCTTCACTTCAACATGTACCACTAGTTAGGTATACATAATATGAGATGAACCCTTGATGATACTTACTTGAAAATAACCTATTGCTTATATATTAAAAAAAAACCCAAACAACACACACACAAAAATGAGTGTGGAACCAAGGTAATTAATTGTATCAGGTCAAACTATAAAGACAATTGACTGACTGTAGTGACATCTGTTATTTGTTTCATAATATATTCACTTCTAGTAAAGTCTTTCAGTTTCACCTCTGAATGTTCATTTCAAATACTCTATGTTAGATTTCTGAACTTCTCTCTGTTAATACTAGAAAATTATAAGAATCAAAGTGTCCAAGATGATTAAAAAAATATATTTTTAAAATCATCATAATTTATGTGAAAAAAGGAGCATTGCATATCATGCAATTACACATGAATGCTCTCCTTCCAACCCACAGTCCACATACAACACTTACACAATCATATATACAGTCTAGTATCTACTCTGTAAACCCAAAGACATACACAAATACCCATCTAAAATGAGATTAGATGAGTAGAAACATGGATCTATAATCTATATTTTCATGTTTATATCTATACTTAAGAAAACCAAAAGCATAGGCTGAGATTTATTATAGGAAAGTTGACTTGCTTTTCTATAATATCTCTGAAATTATTTGCAAAATTAAGCATTAGGCTGTTACAATCAGCTTATATAAGAAAGTAGATTTTGACTCATTATGTTCATCTATTTGCTTTTTTGGAAAGATGAAAGTAAGGCTAGCAAATCAATGTACATAAAAACATTCAAAATCTAAAGTCAAATAAGTGCAGGATGAAAACAGATAACAAGCACGAAAGGTCTAATTCAAGCAATCATTCTGGAGCGTATTACCCTTACCTTAAATTTCATAAAAGAAAAGACAAAAGTTGGGATTTCTTGAAGTTCCTAGCAATATGGAACAAATGGGAAAACAAGAGGAAGAAACAAAAAAAAAAGAAGCAAACAAAATAAAGCAAAGCAGGCAGAAAGTCCAGAGAGAATAAGAGCCATACGTGTAAAAATAAAAGATGTACTTAAAATATTATAAAGTTCATGTATCTGTATTATATCTAGTGAAGTAGTTTTCATATTAGATCTGATTTCCAGATTACTAGTCATGACACGATTTATTTTATCTGGAAAAATAGTTACTTACTTTAGAGTAACTGATTCTTTGAGATGTGTTGACTACACAAATTCATGTATGTGAATAGCTGGTGCATGCATGAGATATTAGATCCTTTTTAATTCTGGAAATGCACATGCAAATAGCTGTACCCTCTGACCACAAATAAGGTAAAAGCTTCAATCAATACTTCATTTCTTCCAATGCAAATTCTTTATAAGCTGAGCATTGAATCAGGAGGGCAGATGAATAGCAATTTGTGCGGACAACACATCTCAGGAAAACACAGTGGTGGCTGAGTTGGCTGGAGGGCAGGGAGAGAGGGTTAGAAATCCTTCCTTCTCCACCATCAAAAAAACACTCAGACACACTCCACTCTGAAGTAGGATTCTTCTAACTAAACATAGGCATCTTTGACTGAGATAGATAGTCACTCTTTCAGTTCTTTTTGACAGATAGAAAAAACAGTTACATCTAGCATCTATTGCCCAACTCAGTCTCTCTACAGCAGGCACTTAACATAGGTCAGATAGAATACACCTTAAAAGTGTTTAATTTTGGAAAAAAAGAAATTAAGAGTACCCCAGGAGTTTAAAGGATAAGAGTCTTGCAAGGCTATCTCTTCCAAGTACCTGGATTCTACCATTCTGTGATACATATTTCCTTGTGCTAGACAAGGGAGAAGGGGGAAGACAGGCTAAGAATAGGGGGATTGTACTGGTTGCAAAAATATAAAGCGTGTCTGGATTTTTCTTTAATCAACTGCTAACAACATTATATCTATCATTACCTAGGGGAAGGATTTATCTGAGTCAATTTTAACTTTGTTGAAATGCTAGACAACACAAACTTCTAGAAGACAGTTTTTTAGGACATCATGGACATCATCTTAAGAAAAGTGCCATCTGTTAAAGTATCTATGTCTCACTGATTAAAGGTGGAGTGTAAGTACCTAGCTTTTAGATTCTTAAAGATGGATGAATCCTGTCCTAAATGACTAAACTAACCAAGCAACACAAAATTCCTATGGAAAGCTTTCGGATGGACATAGATACTCCAGGTCAGCAACAGGGAAGAAAGAGGCAATAGATACTGTTCTTCCTTGCATTAGCTATGGTGATCACTTGGGCATCCAATTCACTTATAGGGTTTCCACAAACCACAATAGGGCTATTTTAAAATGAACTGATCTTACATGTTTGGTCTGATCTTGCATATGTTTGTATACCCAGAATAGAATCTGTGGACAACATTTCTTGAAAAAGAATAAACGAATTTTCAATCTAAATGCTTTATATAGTCACACAAATATCTTGTATCTGATTCACTTTGAAGTTTGTGCACGGAGAAAAGAAGTACTCTCTCCCTCACATTTTTTCCAGTCAATTAATTTAGCAAGGTGAATATTAAAATAACCATGGGTGCAGAAAGGGGACAAAAAAGGGTACTTAAGTGGCTTGTATTGACAAGAAAGTCAGTTGCCACACTATGATTTCAAACAGTTATTTCCATCCAAAAATATTTCCCTTAAATTTGCAATATATTATGTTCATGAATGTTTCCTTAAGTGCTAAAGAAAATAGTTCTTGTTTTTATAAACAGAATCCATTTTTCTATTTTTTTAAAGGAATTTAAATCTCCATTCTCGTATGATACCATTTAGAGAAGAGCATTCTTCTTGCATTGCAAGAAGACCTCTACTGTTGTTGTTTCATCAAAAAAGAGTCTTAAATATATCAACTATGTTATCTTAAATATTATCAGCTGGCAACCTCCCTTGAACTGCTCGCAACACTATCAATTTGGATCTGCTGTAGTGATAGCCTTACTTAACCTGGTGATTTAAATGATCCTTTGCCTAATTTTCACCAACTGATATACAATTAAGAATTTGGGCTAAAAGGTATGAAAGCACTTGGTGGGAAAAAAAAAAATCTCCAGAAGATATTTGATAATGAAACATTTGATTAAGATAGTTTTTTTCTATTTTCCCTTCAAATACTATATAAATATGGAATGCAACACTTATGTCTGTATATTTTTAAATTGCATTGTTGGATTTTCAGCACTAGAATCTCCCCGTAAGTATCATGTAATATGAATGACACTCTCATTTTGCCAAGGATTATCTGGATATCTTGTTTCATCTAGGTATTCTGCAGTCAACAGGATCAACTTCATTAATTCCGGGCTTCTTTCCCCCTCCCCTCCAGAACTGAGTAAACTAAAGTCCTAACATTTGTTTGAACTTATAAATGACACTGTGACAAATCTGTAAGTATGATTTTCTTGAGAACACAGAAAATATCTTAAAATGCAAGTTCTGAGTATGAGAAATTTGATTATGTTGACAGATTCTCCCTGAAATTCGTAAGTAAAGCAGCTGAGAGCAAAATAAGCTTCTTTCTGTGGTGTATGACAGAAACACAGAAGTTTATAGCAGTAAAAGACTAAAGCGTGCCAAACATTTAGCCATTTGAAAGCTTACATCTGTCCAGTCCTAAATAGATGAAAGCATTGGGCTGGTTTTACTATGTATTTCACCACTTCAGGACCAGTGACTACTTGGGTCCTGGACATTCGTGCATTGTTTACTGGCCTGGATCCATCCAGATCTTTTTCCCATCAATCTGTCACATGCCACATGGTCATCATTTTGTATCATGACCAGAGGCGAGGGAACTGGGCCTTATGGTGGACACGGCTAGGGAGTAAGATATAGAGTGGACATAGGTGCCTGACAGGGATGAGAATTTCTCCAGAGATGGGATAGCAGAATTTGTGTCAGAAAAAATTGAGGGCCCCATTGCTATTCTTGACTGGAGAGTGCACTGGAGAAGTTCTTCCTCAAGGAAATGAAGAATGATGACATTAGAAATCTAGTGCAATGTCAAACTCTTAGTTTCTTCTCAAAGTCTGGGAGTTAATGATTTCTTCAGCGTGACATACACGGGTCCAGCAGTTCTGCCAAAATTCATCTGCATTGCTTCTGGAATACCTTAGCAATGCCCAGGAAGAGGAAATAGTCTTGAGCTAAGTATGTCAAATTGATGAATTTGTGTTCTTTCACTTTCTAGTAATTCACTGGGAATTCCAACAGCAACTCAGTAGTTTCCCTTTCATCTCTACCCTTTCTGAGTAGAGTCAGAGGCAGGCAGAGCATGGAGTGGCTGAGTCCTGCATTCTCCTGCATCATCTCTGCATAAAGCTCAGGAGAAGGTGATAAGGCTGTTCCTCAAAATCCAACCTCAGCACAGGCAGCAGATCTGGCCAAGGCTGTTGGCAGCAGAAACTGCACTGTGTGCCATGGTATGGAGATGGCAGGACTGCCTTGGCCTGCCACAGGCCACAGCATGAGGCTTCAGTGCTCATCCTTCTGCTTCAGAAGTCCCACTACACAGTGAGATGCTGTGGTATAAGCATGCGTATGTCCTCAGACCAATGTTGCAGCAAAGAAAATGAAATTTCCAGTGCTCAGGCACTGGAATTGGACAGTAAAGCTGCAGCTGCCTTAGTCACACATAGCCATGAGGAAGGAGATTCACTCCTTTCAAAGCTCTTTTATAGCTCTGTAGGAAATGCAAAGAAACACAGATAAAAAATGTTTCCTCCTTCTCTCTTGCTGAGGCTGAGCAGATTGTCTCAGCAGTGTTTCCTGTGCTTGCCATGAAGAAAGCAAATGACCAGGATTAGGTAGTGAGTCATGATCACCTGGCACCACTGAGTACAGCCATTCTAGTGCGAAGCCAACACACTAGAGAATGTTTCATGACTGAAAACAATTCCTTAGAGTGAACGGGCAAACATCACTGTGCAATAGAAAGAAACTCGTGTCAAAATTGTAACTGCCTCCTGAGCCTAGAAGCTCAAAGACTATACCTCAATAATCTCTGGGACTATTCTTGTTCTTATCCAGAAACTCAGTGTTACAGAAACAGAAGAGACACATTGTTTCAGGTAACAAATTATTGCAATCTCATTGGTGTTATGCTTGAAAATCTCTTAGGGAACTTTAGGATCCATTGGTTTGCTTCTATCTACCATAACTGTTTGTGTTCTTTTTGGCTCCTACTGCTGAAAACAGGAAAATCTCTGCAGGATCACCATGCCATTTTCTCCATCTACTAGCAAACATCTGCAACTCTGGTTCCTTTTTTCTCAGCTAATTCTTCCCAATTTTCTTATTGTGCCTGCTTTTCACTTGAACTGCTCAGCAAAACAAAATATAATAAACTATAAGAAAGCTACAAAATGTATTTATAAAACCCTCCTCATGATAAACTGATTCGTATAGTTATGCAAGGGAAACTTACATCATTCTCCTGCACGTCAGTCACTGTATGATGAGGATCGGGATAGTACTTCAAAAACTGGGCTACATAGGTCATGACAGACTTTTCATCAGGCTTGTCAACATCCACATCTAGACAAGTATAGAACACGGTAAATAAATTTTTAGCTGAATGGCACAAAATGCTGCTTAAATGTCTAAACACAGATGAATTAGCACATCTGATTTAACTCATGCAAGCAGTTAAAGCTTTTTTCAACTATGCATTAGGTACCTTCTGGATCAAGGAGCCTTGGAATTCCTAGTTCTGCTTCTGCAAGTGTAAAGGCTTCTTCCAGGTTTTCTCTATTTGATCTTCCTCTCACTTTCTCCATATCCACTAAATCTGGGCGGATAGCATGAATGATGGAATGAAATGCAACACCACTTCTCCAACTTTGTCCAAAATCTTTGATTTCAATTCCAACTTGTCTAAAGAATATGAAAGAAAAAAAAAAAAAGTGACTTGCAGCAACACCAGGTCTAGATGACACGGTGGAGGAGACAGGATGCTCCACCCAGTGGTTACCCATCATTAAACCTAAACCACTTGTTCCTGCAATGCTAATCAGGTCAACTATAGCTCCATCCATCCACTGCATAAATTCATCTCGGCCTATGAAGCTCCTAGAGTTTTTTGTCATATACATACTGCATTTGTCTCCAGTGGGTTTGCTAGTCTCAATAAACCAACAGTATTTCAAACAAATAAAGTGCACCCCGGTTCTCAAGGTTCTTGTACAACACACTCCCACTCTGTGGATGTATACAGCTCCATTCACTATTCTCTCCCTCACTATAAAGCACTTCATATCTCCCTCCGTTATAACTACTGCAGTTCAGCTACGCACATCTTTATCATACCAAAAAAAAAAAAGATTGCATTAATCTTTTATCTTTTAAAATGAAAGCATGAACAATATCATCACTGCTGTTCAGGTAAAAATGTAACACACAAATTTCTTTATATTCTTAGCAAAAGCATGAGTGATAATATAATTTCATACACCCAGAACACTTACACATCCTGTAAAAAATAAATACAAATTATCAAGAAATAGCAATATACAATGAGAAAGTAATCAGAACTGAATCACACTTCTGACTGCTTCTTCTAAAAGTAATTCTGAAAGGTATTCTGGTCCACAGACTGCAAGACTGTTTTTCACTTTGTCTGAGCATGCAAACTTCCTTTGAGGACACACTTAGACACTAAGGTAGTTTTGCCATTGGGAAGTCCACAGCAACAGTAACTCTGAATGAAGGCTTCATTCAAAGCTCACTGTGATCAGTGAAACACTTTCACTGACTTTAATGAGCCAGTCCTTATAAATTACAATGTGAAGCAAGGCTAGCAAAGTGTACCATCCTTTCTCTAGATTTCTTTCAACGTGTTTCACCTACTTTTCCCAATAATGTTGACAGTTTAATTTATGAATCTCTTTCCGCGTTTGAATTTTGTTGGTTTATATGTCTGGCAATTGCAGCTGACCACTTTCAGTTGCCTGTCTCTTACTGACAACAGTGCAATAGGAAGAATGCCAAATTAGACTGTACTGCACTATAAATTACCATATTCTACCTATTTATTGGAGAATAAATAAAAGATAATAAATACATATATGAATACTGCAGAAAGTCTGTATCTTTGCAATTATATTTCTTTTCTCAGAGACATCATTCCATAACTGGCCATTTCCCCTCCACATTTTGCACGATTGGTCTCTTCAAATAGCAGTGAGTCCTCAATTTGAATAAATAAATCCATTTTATTATTTTACATCTTTGATTTTTATCTTCTTATTGTGGAAGACATCAAACTACTATTGTATCTTTGGTCTAATTTATGTGCTTTTTTAAATGCCTTTTGGAAGCAGAGCCAATATGGGATAACTATAGCAAATAAAGAAGATTCTTAGGTTAAAAAGAGATATCAAGAAATAACTTCAAAATAACTTGGATTAAAAATTAAGAAAATTCAGAGCAATTTTTGTAGTAATATGTACACAAAACAGCAGCAGGATATTCATAATTTTTCATCACCTGCATTTCCACACTAAGTGACAGAGTTTAGTGCTCCTACAAACTCTGTCTGTCACTGAGGAATGCTAAGTTGGTGTGTGACTTGCATTGTCACATTGGGTGTTTTGGCAGCAGAACTACTACATTGTCATTCAGACATCTAATTCCCCTTTCAGTTCCTCATTCTGTCAAAGATAATCCCATTCATTATTGAGAAACTATAAAATATGATTGCTTGTAAAATTAATGCAAATCGCTATTTATTACTTGCTTATTGTACGGTGGTAACATTTAGCAGCCTCAGTTGTCAAAAGGAATATGATCATGGGGAGGTGCTATACCAATACAGAGCAAAAGGACAATCCCTGACAGAGTTTAGAATCCAAATAAAAAGTTTGCACTTCAGATATAAATTCAGTTCATTTGCAGGTTACTTACTTTGCTGCTGTGTACTGTATCCATTTTAACAAAGCCTTCCTGGCACTTCCTTGGACCTTGGTTACCACCTTCCGTTTGCTTGGGGGACTTGCAGTTTCTGAACTGACAACACTCTCCACAGAGGAAGCGCTGCTAGACAATGACTGAAGCTGTGGGAGGTTGCTGGTAAGCTCTTCAATCTGTGGGGAAAAAATGTTAATGCTCTGTTTGTAGATAATCTTAATTCTCACCAGTTTCTTAAATAATTTCCTACGACAACTGACAAAATAAAGTTAGGCAGAAGCTATGATTAAAATGCTGTGGTTTATTTAACTGTACATTAAAGTAGCTTCAAAAATGCAAATGTATGTGCCCCGATGATGGTCTTAATTTCAGAAGTACAAGATATCTAGCCATTATTGACTTTCTTGACACCCTACAATTAGAAGAATATGCAAGTGTGCCAAGTTATGACAGATTACCATTGAAATAGGAGACTATGGCTTACACTTAGCTTGAATTCAAATTCTAAAACAATCCGCTAATTTCAGAGCAGGCTCATTCAATTAAAGAATGGAAGTGACCTCAATGATCTCATATGAATAGTTTGTTATTTACCATTGCGCTGCTTTGGCACAAATTCAATTGCGGTTTTGCTTAGAGGTACCTTGTGGGGGAGTAGTGAATGTACTGCAAGCAAAACGCATTAGTAGTGCTTGCCGCAGGTGTATGACAGTTATTTGCATCGTGACTTTCATTAAATGAAAATCATTAACTTGACTCTTTTAAGAAATTGACTAACGATATGATTCTTTAACATGAAAAAGTTATATCCATAGGACACTGCAAGATTTTCTATGCCATCAACATAAAAAAAACAGTTTTGTCACATCACAGAATGAGTCTGCCACAATGAGGACTACAGCTCTCATGCATTTCTGCTCTCATTCATGTTAAAATGGTATATCTGCCTGTGACAACTAAAGAAGAGTTCAAAAAATGACCCAAGTAAACCTGATTCAGAGAAATGATTCCGAGTTTCAGTAACTTCGAGAAGCATAATTTTCCCTGTTCATCTCAATGAGCTATAAATAAATAAAAATATTAACATAATTCTGGCAAAGTTTTCTTCTCAGGAGATCTGAACCAATGAGCTGTCACACTGGTTGGTGCTTAGGAGAATAGCATCCCTGAGACATGACAGCTACATCACAAGAGAGTCAAAGCCAAAGAACTCCATAAAGAAATGCAACAGAATCAGTTGGGTTTTTTAATTGTTGAGCGGTGACTTATTTTTTTAAGTCATATGGACAGGATTTGAAAACTATTTATTCCTCCCAACTAAGATCACCAGAATGCAAAAGATTTCTCCTCTACAAATTCAAATGCCTCTCAATCTACACCATTCGCAGCTAAATTTTGTCCTTGCAAATATCTGCATCTCCCAGTGAAATCAATATGTTCATATGTATTGTTTGAAAACGATTACTGTCTGACATCAAGTCCACTGAAATTAGACATACAACACAATCACTACTGAGGTTGCTAAAGGTACTTGTAACAAGAATCCAATTCTATTCTCTTCTTTTGTTCTCTATGGTATTCTTCAGAGAAAGTGGAAGAAATGTTCCAGTGATGAAGGAACTCCATTCTAGGACCAGACCAACCTATTTCAAAGACATACATTTGATTTTGCCCAATGTGAAGCACCCCTACCATCAACTGTCACTTTATTCAGGATTAGATCCTCAGCTAATTATGAAGTGACTCAGCTGTGAGGAAAAACTGGAGCTACACCAGGTCATATGAAATGATGATTCGAAACAGTATTTGAGCAAGCTATACTAAAGTATACAAAATGTAGTACCTGAAAATACAAAATGATGGTCCACACCAAGCCAAGCACAATAGAAGGCCGGCCATCAGCAATATCAGTTGAGTTTATGTTGACAAGCTTAATCTATATAGGAAAGGAAATGTGTTACTACCACACACAAGGAATGATAACAATTATGAAACACATTTCAAATAGGTTTTATACTTTTAATGCATTTTTGCAATCAAATAACAAGTTTCTGAATTAAAAAAATCATTAAATGGTGCAATTTCATTTTTCAGACAAGTATAGCTATAGATAATGAAAGATTTTTAAGACCACTGCATGCTATTATTTGTAGAAAAATATGTAATTCCAAGCAGAAAGAACAATAAAAATTACATAGAATCATTGTACAAACCGGAGATCCTCGATATATGGACTGGCATGAAAAGCAAACAGAAAAAGATGATATAAAATAAGTCTTAAATTATTATTAGGTAAATGCATTAATTTAATTTTATAATGCAAAGAAAGCACATTTTTGGCACATTTTACAACAGAACTAATATGGAAAGTAAATTAAATACTCCACAACAGATTTTAAATTATGCAGTGGTTTCTTGCTCTAGTTCTAATAGATTTCAAACGGAAAGAGCAAGGTGACTTTAAGAATAAACAAGGGAAGAAAAGGGGGGAGGAAAGCATAAAAGAAAGATAAGGGAAAAAAGAATGCCACAGTTCTACAACAGAGAGACTTTTATTGTAAAGGATATTACCACCACTGATTAAGGCTCCCTTGCAAGACAAACCTGACTATAGTTCTTTTAAAATAAGACAACAGTTGGAAAAAATGAGTTGTCCAAGGTCACATGAAGTTTTTCAACAGAAACAGGAACAGATTCCATGACTCTTAAATTCCAAATGCTAATCTATAGTCTGAATAAAGTATTACTCTAGAATAATCTCATAAAATAAAAGGTAGTAAACAAAGGGATAAAGAGTGTATCACAAAGAAATTAATAGGTAGATAATGCTCAAGGAAATTGAATAAAAGAGGTAACATTGGAAAATTAGCAGATACGTTAACACTTATTTCCTCAGCAAAACTTCCTTGCCATCAGTCACGATATAAATACGAAGGGCTGATAAATTGTTCCTGTAATGCAAGCTTGTTCATGGACAAAGGTTATGTAAAAAGCTTGGAGAATAGGTTAAAGAAAACCAGGAGAACCTCATTTGTCTCCTCAAAACAGACAACAGGCTGCAGTTATCTGAATCAGCAGCTGGAAATCCACTAGGTAATGTCAAGAGCGAACAAAAAAATCTTGTTCAGGGCTGTGAAGCTCTCTTCAGAATTAAAACTCCACAGGCTGCTTGGGAAAAGGCAGAGGAGAAATCCCTACAGGTTGTATTTCCAATTCTCTCCACCAAGAAATCTGACAAAACTCTGGGAAAATTGACATTACTTTCTTCTCTACCAGTCAATAAGGAAAATTTTCTATTACCTACCTAAAGAAAAATACACCAAGAGTCTCATTCTCTCAGCTGGACCAATTCCAACAAAAGGTTTTCTTTTTCTAGAAAGCGAGGTTTTTCTTATATGTATTAGAGATTAAAAGATTTACAGAGCTCAGCCTTCTGGTTAGGCTTCTGTTCACAGAAGTATAGCCTATCTAGTCTAGTTACTGTGTTACCTTTGTCTTATACTCCATTAAAATGCATCTAAAACTGCAAGATAAACTTTTCAGAACCACAAAAAAACCCCACAACAGTTTAGTCCAGAATGGTATCTGTTTATTGTCAGCTGCATTTTGCAGTATAACAAGAGTATTTGCAGAAGTCTGTTTGGACAGTGAGAATCAGAAGTTGATTAAATGTGTAATAAACTTTACTTCTGGGAGAACCCATGGAGGAAGGAGACCCTGTCGGCACTTCCCAAAGCACTGCGCACAGCCACGCGCCTCTGTTCGTTCACCTTTGAGCACAGACTAGGGACTGCTCTCCGCTGCTGAAGTGGCATTTGCTGTCTGAAGAGCATCCCCACCTTCTTTGCAAAGAAAAGGGTGACAGACTGGATAGATGCATCCTTTAGTCTGGATTCAACCTAGAAATCACTTGCTAATGCACACCAATCTACCTGACGCACTGCATATTTCCTACTCCCTCTAGAAGAAAATCAGGCATATTGATATAAAGTAGACACAAAAATAACCGAGACAAGTCCAGACAAAAATACTTAAGATATGAGAAGCAAAATCTCAGTGCTCCATTTCTGGTATCTATCTCGATCTTCAGCAGGGTCAGTTATCTAGCTGCACTGCTGTATTATTTCTGGGATCTCAGCTGGGCCATCCAAAGTTTGAGTCATCCACTACACTGTGACATGTAAACTAGGGAAGCATGGGGTTTTCGCTCTCCAGCCCAGTCTTGTCTCAGGTTATACAGATCTCACCACAAAGCAGCTCTCTTTGTACCTAAGCCTCCACTTTCAAGCTGCCTATGATATGGTTTGTATTAACAAACTGTACTACATAAAACAGTGAAATCAGGAGCTAAAGCTGAATTTCACTTTGATTTGGTTGTACATTTTTCAATTTAAAAAGTTCTTTTATAGATTTCTTTCTACAGGCATCTGCTAAGATTGTTTCCCACATAACAGAAATATAATTAGGTCAGGATGTCATAGGGTTAAAGAGAGGGAAAGAATGCCAAAATCCAAGAACTCCTGATATACAGCATTGTGGAGACACAAAATTCATCAGGTGTTGCATCTGCATTGAGAAATATTGAACTAAAAAGCAGAAATCAGAAGAACAAAATATCTGCAATCTGATTTTAAAAAACAGATACAAGTCATTACAATATGGAGAAAGAAGTCAGCAAAAAAGGTAGAATTAGATCGCTTTTATTTGATATTCATACCTAGATCACTCTGAGCTTTTAGGTTTTCTGTCTTTTGTTAAATCACTGAAATATTTTGTTTCATGTCTAAAATGGCCACAGCACTGACTTTACCAGAACCAATCCAGAAATTAGTCTGAAGTCCTGCCAAGCTACTAAGGTGTCATACTGTTCTAAATTTTCATGTCTATACTTTCAGGGAGTAGTGTTTTGCATGCACAACCTAGTGAAGTCCATAAATCTATTCTTTTAATTATAAATGAATGTCTCTACTGAACTGAAGATCATTGTTCTTTGCTGAGAACAGCAATAGGAAAGTAGGGAACATGAGAAGCTGAAGAGCACATTAAAAACCCAAAACAAAAAAAGAAGGAGATCATCCAAGGTGATTCCAATTAAAAAAAAATAAAGAAAAAAAGAAAAGTTTTACTATATATGTTACTACATATTAGTGTTGGATCTTCTCATTTTTACTTTTCAGCAGCTTTTAGGCACTGTGTAGAAACTGAAGACTGCAAACATCGGTCAAATTTTGGAGAACAGGTAAGTGGATACAAATCATGCATTTAAGGAAGGGAAGGAAAAAAAAAAAAAAGAAGAAAAAACAGGATTAAGTGCTACCAAACCTACCCGTCTTCCTTCTAGAAATTTAAGTGCTGTGCCAATGTTGGCGACCCAGTGAATTCTCTTCAGCTGACGTCCCTGCTCACAAGGCTTAAAGAGAAAGAACAGTGTAAACTCCAATTAGATTTATGCCAATCTGCTGAAAAAAATGAAGTTCCAGGTTATTATAAATGCCTATGTACATACCGTAGTCTGATTCACAGGTAAAAATGTTCCTTGGAACAGTTAAATTGTATCTTTGCATATATGATCAGGGAGGACTGATAGATATAGGGGACATAAATGTGATACTTCTATTATAAAAAAGTTATATATGTCTTAACCTCAGGATGCAAGCTATCAGCTTTGGTCTATAAACTTAATCAAATCAGAGAACTGTTTTTGTTATACAAAATAAACTACTACGATTTTTATAAACACACACACATATATGTATTTGAGAGAAGGCAACATTCTCTTAGTAAAACATTTTTGCCTGCAAAGGAGAAGTCAAGGTCGTTCTTACTTTTAAAAATCAGTCTTCAATGAAGACATTTTACCTAGAGGATTTTTATCCTTCTCTCTAACACCTTATTGGTGATTAAAAAACCCAACTACAACAAATGAGTTTTGCTGAACTTCAGATATGTAGGCTGAAAAAAGACAGAAATTCTTGAATTAAACCAAGAACATATCCTAGGCTTCTAATACTTGACAGTGGAATTAAATTCGCCATTGAATCTTATATTGTAATGCAAATATACAACTCCTATAATTTAAAATCCTTTTCATGAAGTTACAAATAGATTTAACAAAGGCCTGCTATAGATTCTGAAATTCCTCTTGCAGTTACTACAGAATATCATGTTCTGGTATACATCATCTTTAAATTAACCAGACATTATTCTGGTTTTGTAATACCTCTCATCTTTCACTAATTAATATAGGTATGATACAATCCAGTGAATTTCATTGTAACAGGTGTCGTCACTAAAATTCTTTTTTGTTTTACTTCTGTTTTGCCACAAGAGGGAGACTTTCTGCCTTAGACAAACAGAAACAGACATGGGTATATTTCAACAGAGCAGAGACACACTTGAGTATAACTTTTTTCCCATCTTACAGTAAAAAAACTCTTGCAGTCTGAATTACTATCTAGTTTTGGGTATCACCTGCAATCAAAACAGAGGAGAAATACAAAAAAGAGGCAAAAATGTGGTACTTGCAAAATGCCTGCATGTGAGGGAATTGGTAACGTCTGAACTCAAGAGCAAGCCGAATGAGGGATTGTTGCTCTACTCTTTCCAATGCTGCCACTCGATCTGCGAGCTGGTTTGGAAAAAGTGAGAGCCCTTGGCCTAAAACCCTTTCATTTTTCTCCCACATCACATGCACAAAAATAGCCTGACTCCCAAGAGATAGCCCACTTGCCATGTACACACCGTGGCCTCTGCACGCAACTTGGCTGTGAAAAAGCCATTTGGCATCACTTCAGGTTCTTTACAGCAGCAGAGAAGCTGTCAAGGTAAATCGATATAAGACCCCATGAAATTTGAGGGGCTCAGATCTTGTTTTTTGGAAAGAAAGCCATAAACTTAACAAGAAAAGACTGTCATTACTTCTTCAAGATGTGTAGAAATAGCTTGCAGTTTAGACCTTGTTTGTGTTATAGTAGTAACATACAGGTGGACTGCAAAGACTAATACAAATACGCAATTTTTGTGAACTACTATGGCAGAATTAGTAGAAAATGAATAAAATCAAGAATGTCAGTCTGTAATAATTTTTTGTTGTTGTTTTGTAACTAGATTGCTCACTCTCTGAATAAACATTATTTTCCTATGCAGCAGTCAGGGTGTTTTACAGTATTCAAATATAGAAACATATTAGAAAACTATACCCTAGAGAAGTTATGCAACTATCTTATGTATTCAGAAGGAAGGAAGTTCTTACCAGTTTCTGCCCTGAAAGAACCTCCAAAAGGGCAATTAGCATTACCCCATCTTTGATATCTTCAAACAGATCATTCACCAGCATGGGAGGATTGCGCTGTAAACGGAGAAGATCAGATATCATAAAGGCTCACCAGCATTATATCCTACCTCCCTTCCTTTTGTACAGAAGCACAAAGAGGGGTTATCCCCTTCTTTATGTTTTATAATGTTTAACCTCCTCCTCTCTAAAACAAGCACAGAAACACACCAACAACTGCCTACGAGTCCATAAACTACACACAATTTATGGATGTGCTATTACAGTCACATTCCAATCTATCAGCATACTTTGCCTAGTGTTAAGTATGTCACAGAAATTTCACTCTCTCATTCTGAGTAATACAAGGAACTGTATGAAGGAAAAATCCCTAAAGTGGAGTAGCTGGTTGAGCAACACTGCTACTTTCTCACAGCTGACAGTTGTTACACTAAGTTGGTGTATTTTCTCTCCTCTCCTCCAGGCCTTGCAGGCTTCCAGCGTTGTTAGCACTGTGTCAGCTTCTACTTAAGACAAACTGCTTAACATATGTCTTTACGTTTGCAAACACAACAATGATAATACTGAAAAGTCTGTAAACAGAGTTTTAGGAATCACATGATTAAACTCTTCTTAAATACATCTCAATTTGTGGATCTGTGGCTCTCAGCTGGTCAGTACCTTAATGATCACAAAATATCTCTTAGAAACAAAAAGTTTATAAACTTGGTCCAGCTGAAATAAATTAAATAAATGCCCTCTAGCTTCCATGAGCTTGTCAGCTTTCACATAATACTAATATTTATACCTGCTGATTCACTGTAAGGACATTCAGACTACAAAACTCTTGAAATTAGTTTAGGTTTAATAATTTACTTTTTGGGTACTTCTGAAAAAAGATGAATGAATAACAACTTGATCTATTACTTCTGTTCTGTAGCAACATAGATTTGAAAAAAATGAACCTAACAAATGAAACACTGCTCTTCAAAGGTAAAAATGCAATAACAAATCAGGAGAAAATAAAGGTTTCTAGTTCCCAAAATTAAAACACTGTCTTCATTGTTCAGCTTGGATAAACTAACACTTCAATGAGACATCACTTTGGCATAAAGTGGAAAAAGAACTCCTCTGCTGAAAGCAGACTTCATCTGAGATTTGATGTGCTCTAATAGTCACAATAATAGAGTCTATTTTCTCATGTATATAAAATAAAGCAATATTACAACTCATTATAAGGGTATATTTAACCATAGTTCTTTTTTATTTCCTAGCACTGCAATAGCTAACAGATCATGTTCTTACTTAATATAACACCAAAGAAATCAATGGAGCAAACAGGTCACTGGAGATTAATTTGTCCCAGCCTTGTACCACAGGTAGTTGACATAAAAGCAATTCATTTTCCTCATCTTCTATGTTATCATTTCCTGTTTGAAGTTCAGAGCAGCTTTGGTTTTATCAGTTATACCATATGATATAGCACTGAAGAATTTTGTGCTGAAATAATTCAGTAATAAAGACAAGAGGATTACAGCAGTTGACATCCTAATCCGACAAGAGGTGAAGGCCTAAAAAATCTTACCACCTACCTAAACGCCCCACTAGTGAGGTTTGTCTCTTGAAGCTCACTCTACAGTAATGAAGACAGACAGGTTCTCATAGAGGGCAATTTAGGACACATTCAGATTGAAGCGTGAGATTTACAGTGCCTCACAGCCCTGGTGCCCATAACATGCCTATCAGACGACCTGTTTGAGCGCAACACAGCTGCCTTCCACCTTGAGCGATTTGGTATCCTTACTTTCAAATCACGGTACAGGCCAGAATTTGCCTCATCCCAAAATGAAGTCAGAAGTCATCTGGCATTCATATGCAAACCAAGTCTGGGAAGCACCTCTAGTTCCCACAGCACATAGCTTCACACTGTAGATAAAACCTCCGATCGCCCATGTCAATCTCTTGCTCTGAACCACCCTTCACTGGTCGCTCCTCACTGGCAGTAGTTACAAAACCGAGATTTGCACCCTAACTGAGGCATGGGACTAAGGTAAGGCAGTAAAAGTATCCCTGAAGACATCATTCAGGTAAACTAACAGTACTTTCCTTTTGACATGAATCAAATACTGGTTTGTGGAAAGCTAGGGGAAGTACAAGACAGTGTTGATTGAATAAGATGAGAAGCAACTAAGAATAAGTCAAATGGGTACTTCAGACCTACTGCTCTGAAGTATGAGAATCACAGCAATTGTCCATACATCAGCAGGCTGAAATGTACTTTTTCTTGCTGGAAGACTGTATAATTACAAACACTGCCAGTGTTTAACAGCACACACAATGTATCTTAACACTAATAAAACAGGAACAGAAAGCAGGTACCACAGTTGTGTCACAAGATCTCCTGTATAAGACTCCTTTAATATGGAAAATTAATTATACAGACTGCCAAAAACCTTTTTGCATATTACTCTTTATAATATAATGTTCCTCACTACTTTTAAAATGTTAACAGGTAAGACTCTTCATTGTGTTTCATGAATCACTTTTTTTTTTTACTACTCTGGCCATAGAATTTACCCTGTTATTATGACTCCAGTCTCTCTCAGAAGTATGGAATTAGTTATATTTTTAGTGGCAAATACAGAATAGATTCCTCTTTTACATAAGGATTCTGTAGATACCAATCTTATTCTCCATACTGATACAATTCAGGAAGATATATATACACTAGGTGATACTGAGCAGTTCATACATCCTTATTTATTGTATATGGACAATAGAATAAAATGGATAAGCTACTTGACTGTTTTTCCAGGCAGATCCTCTACTGAGATTAACACGACATCTGTTGGAATGGATAAATACCTTCTCCTTGGCTGCCTATATAACATAGAATGAAATTAAACGAGAAAGTGAAGCTGTATGCTACTTACTTATTAGCCTCCATAAAAGAAAGGGTTTTTTTTTAAAGCTATTAAAATCTATTGAATAATTTTTATTCTAGAGACTCAACAGGACTTAACACCTATTCACTTACTTGCCTTAATGCACTGCCAAGATGCTAACTGTAAATCAGTAGAAGCAGGGGAAGGAAACTAACTTAAAAATTTTTCATCTTGAAAATGTTGACTTTGGCTTTTTGCAGCAAATATATAGCTCTAGCAATGCAATCAACGGTAATGATTCTAATACACTGTATTTTGAAAGCTGGAAAGCCTGTCCAAAGAATTCAATTAAGTCATTTTTAAACCAGGAAAAAAGACCATTTAAAAAATATATGAAGTAACTTCTCAAAATTCTATAATATTAAAGATGTTTTTTATGAATGTCTTGAACAAAATTATTTGGGGAACTCAGAATATACTTCAATGAACAATCGGACATTAATTCTACAACTTGCCAGTTGTAGAAGTCTTAATTCTAAGACTTCATATGCCTTAGTATTTGATTTTGGTTTTTTGTAAGCTTCTTCAAGAAAGCAAAATAGCAAAATAATACCAATGGTCTCCCGCATACTGCGTTTCTTATATTCTATTTATTACACTCATTTATTGCAGTATATGCAACAACAGTAGAATAGTTTATAGTGACAATGACATTTAAGAACAGTCCTGTCACAAAGAGGGAGGCACACTCAGTACAAGTAAAATCATGTGCTCTGTAGGAGGAATGTGAATTAGCTGGTAATGACTCTTAAAGGTTAATGAACCAGATTTTTCCTATATTAAATATTTATATAAATAACTGTGTTTAGAATTGATCACAAATAGGAACTGTTGAGAAAATGCTTTGCTTAAACTTGTTGCTCTTACAAACATTTAATTTGCTGTAGTGCTTAGGAAATATTCTTAATTATTTAAAGAACTGAACATCAGTACATATGAAAATTATTTGACTGAAAAGCCTCAAAATCAGAGAATTATAATAGACCTACAATCTCTAGGCATTCTTCCTCTGACACAGTAAAATAAATTTCATAAAATGCAAATATTAGATATGGAACCAACTTATATTTGCTAAGTTTCACTCTTCTATTCCAATACATTTCATTTCTCATTTGCATCTTTGCCACAGAAATCTTTTCCTCACACCCTGTACATAACTTCTCTAGTGAATAAATGGTACTACACAAACAACAGTGTCTGCATCATAATGAATGCCAATGCAATCATTGGAAATTTTGCTACATTAATTTTCAAATAATGTGTCAAAAAACACTGAAAAAACATGTGAAAACTTATCCACATGCATAAACAGGAAAAAAATCTATGTAACTACTGAATTTGTCTCTGCAGAGAAATACATCTGAGAACAGGAAGGAGAATGTAAAATTTCAGACTTACTCTGTAATAGCTGGCCCACTCCTCCCCCTCAATTTCATTCCTAAATCCTTAAGCACATAGCTTTTCATGTTCCTTGCTGTTAATGACTATTTTTATGACTCAGTCTTAAGTTTTACATGATTATTTTCATCACACAAATTAATTTAGTGTTCACTGTTTTAACATTAGAGGTTATAAGCAGTACTAGTGAATACACACAGTCACTGTCACAGCAGAAAACTGCCAGTCAGATTTTCCTCATTATGCAGTCAACATGGACATTGTTTTAAATTTTTTCTGTGTCAGTGACTAAGATACTGGGAGCCTCTGCTTTCCCATTTGAAAAAGACAAAAAAGACACAGAATTACTTAGTTTATTGATGAAAATTGATGAGATTCTTGTATGAAGACAAAATTACATTCTAAGAACAAACTACTGTCCATGACAACATTGTGTGTGAGAGCTGTAAATTGATATACTCATTTCTTTTTCTTCCTTTCTCTGCTATAAAACATAGCGGTTTGCAATTTCAAAAGTCTTAATGTAAGGTTTAAAGTCCAGGTTTAATTCATCATTCTGAAAACATTGCATAAGTATAATTTAAAAACATTCACGCAGTCTTAGTTTAATTTTTATTTGATATCCATTCTCGGCTTTTGTTTGTTGATGTGTGCATCCTTTTAATGCAAACACAAAACGAATAATAATTTCTTTCAGTATGTATTTGTTGTTCACGCTATTTGGTGAGTTTACAATAATACTGTGGTGAGTACAAATCCTGAAGTTATCCCTACACCTGAGAACAATGTTGTTATTTGATTGGGTTAAGCCAATTTACAGTCTGTGTTCCAAAGCTTTGAAACTACTGTTTCCCAACACTTTCACCAAAGATGAGAAAGGCAATAAAAGGCATATGCCTCGGTGTTGCAGTGCCCTACTGTGGACGGCCCAGAGTCATGAACATACACCAATATGGTTAAAAAATCATGCTCCGTTTATTACAACCAACACACAGGTTATATAGCGGAATGTGGCGTGACACGACTACATACTACAATTGGCTTGCTTAGCATAAACACACTCTCGTGGGCTATAGTGATAGGGCAGCGCTAGCAGAACACAGGTAACAAGCTCATCCCTTCAGTCTCCTCATTGCGGTCATCGGAGAGGCATCCAGGAGGCGTGCATCTTGGCAGGCTATCAGTCTACATTTCCTTTTAAGGCCATTGAGATAACTTGAAGGACAAAAGTAATCTAGCTGGTAACCTTGTGCTCTGGGGCCCAAACAGGGATTGTCCATACCCGAGAGAATATTATGGCCAGTCTCGGAAAGGAATTCCTCCACACTTCCCCCTTTTTGTTTTTGGACAATCCATAGCTCTGGCATTGCTTTAAGGAGAACCCGAGAGGCACACTTCAGGACACACCCTGCTAAGAGAATCATAAACAGCAATGCAACTAATATCGTTATGCCTTGTATGATTAATCCTTTTATCCAACCTGGTACGTTCCAACTACCAAACCAGTTTGAGAACCGGTCATCTCGTGTCGTGATATGATGCATGTTACTTTGAAGGTTTGCAAGTTGCTTATGAATGCTTTGAGAGTGGTCAGGTAGGTCCATACAGCACATGCCTTCAAAGTCAGTACAATCATGGCCTTGAGCTAACAGTAAAAAATCAATAGCAGTGCAATTTTGCAATACAGCATGCTGGATATCATCTACATCAAGCAATAGAGAGGTGAGAATATCAGAGGTAAGATTAAATTGTTTCAATGCCCAACAAGCAAGCTTAGCCAACTGACTATTAGCAATGCCGTCAGAGGCTCCTAGAAGGAAGACAGATAGTGCTGCTATTTCAGCTGGATTCAGCAGCTGCACGTTGTCATTACAAGTGCCGTCAAATTCTTTTAGGCTCCTCTTACCCCGACTTGTTCGGGTTGTTCGTTCAGCTTGAAAATCATGAATGCTAGGGGCAAAGAGAGTTAGGCGACCCAAATAGCCAGGACCACCGATAGGTCCTTGTGGAATTCCGGTCCAGGCACGATCTTCACAGATCAGAAAAATTCCGGGGGGCAGGAGCGTATCGTGTGTAAATACTTTCCCAATGAGCGCTCCAGTTTTTACATTTCCCCACATCGATGTGCCGGACACATTGAAACGCGGTTTACCTTGAAAGAAAAAACTGCGTCCTAATTTTGCCTGATAGGCTTGCTTCAGCGTTTGGAACCAAACCACTCCGGAGCCGTTTACAAGTTGCATAGGAGGGCGAATGATTTTACATTTCGCGCTGTGACTCATAGACTGGTTCCATAAACCAGAAACATTTTTCCATGTCCCTGGTAACAAGCTACCTAAAAGATCAAGTTCCTGCAGTCCTGCAGGGATGGTCACATTGAGTGATCTAATCAAGGCAGCTTGGACTTCCGATCCTACATCAAAAGGCCAATCCCACCCACTGCAGATCCGTCTCATGTCACTGGGTTGTTGGTATGAGAGGGCACAGGTATTGACGAATCTTTGAAACTCTGTAATGTTAGTGCTATTATTTGGCCAAAAGTATTGGCACACCAATAAGGCACGTGCGAAATGGGTCAGAGGCACTTTGCATAGATAAACAGAATTGCGAGACGTTGGTTTTGTTAGCCCAAGTGACCCAACTTATTCAGTGTAGTTAACGTCTGTGCCACTTCAACTCCTGGTGCAAATATTGAAGCTGCAATGATTTTAGCTGGTTTCCCAAATTCTGCTCTGGAATTGCACTAGCTATCATAAGCGTGCGTGCTTTGCCTATTCCGGGTGTGTCTATGACTTAGGATCATGGTGGTATGAGGTAAATACATTCCTAAAGTTCCTATAGTACATAGATCTCCCCTTATATGCGAAGGAATACCCTAAGCTCTACTATAGCCCTACAGAAGCAGTTACTAGTGTTTTGTTTTGGTACAGCCTTGCAGAAGCAGTTACTAGCATATTGTTTCCCTTTCTGGGAGCCTTACTATTTCGACTATGCCCAAGATTCCGCTGAGCAGGAGGGTAACAATCAGCAGGGTCATCACAGAGAAGAGAGGCAGGCACAGCACCTTCAGGGCGTCCCCTGTTTATCCACACAGTGTGCTCTGCAGCCTCCCTCAGCTCCGCTCTGAGCCATCTCTTTTCACCCTCAACAGAGTCTATGACAAAGGTACTGACACGGCGTTGCCGCACGCGTGGCCAGTGCGTGCAACAAGGCTGCCCAGTATGTGCTCTGCCGGCTAACAGCGGTTTTTGCGAATCACAACATGTTGTTCAATAACAATCCTCCTAGCTTCTCTTTTCAAAGTTACGTGCTCACAATTAGGTCCAGTCAGTAATTCTTTGTCATTAATTTGGTACCAGTTAATTCTTTTCCTTCCAGTAGCTACGGGTGGAATCCATACACCTTCCGATCGGAGAAAACACACAAAGCATATATACAAGCAACTTTCACACACATACTATACCTAACAATGAGAAACATAAGAACAGTTGATATATTAACATGAAATCTTCTATTACGAGTCTGTCCATTTGAACCATTCTCCTCATTCGGTGTTTCTGTGATCTCTGCTTGCTCTGCTAATTCTTGGATCTTCCTTTCTCTATTTGTAGTTTCAAAAGTCCTGGCTGGCTTTACGTTTCTTGCTGGCAACCAGTACGGACCTGTGGGAAAGAGAACACGAGCATACCCTCTTCCCCATGCAAGCAGAGACACAGGGCCATCCCATGAGTTGAGCCCAGTTTCTTATAACATGCTGTTGATTTTTCTGCAAAAATGGCACTGGGTTTAAAATTGTGATCCACAGCCGTAGTATGTTGCCTAGAAGCAGACAAATTAAGAAAATTTAAAACATATGTGGCTTTGTCCAAGGATTCTTGCTGGGAAATATACGGAAGACTGCCCCTTTTTTTTTTTTTTATCAAGCATTTGTTTTAACGTTAAATGAGTTTGTTCAATAACAGCTTGTCCCATAGATGAATGAGGGATACTGGTAGTGTGAGTCACTCCCTGATCCTGTAAAAAGGCACCATACTGGATCACTGTCTGTCCCAATTTTCTTTGGTACTCCCATGGTTTTCTCCAGTGTGAGCAGTAGCAACAACAAAGGCAGAAAATATATCAACAGGTATATGTACATATTTAGATCGAAGAAACGATTGAATATAAGTAATATCAGTTTGCCATAATTCATTGACACATAAACCTTTTGGATTTACTCCTGCTGGATTATTTGAAGGCACAATACGCTGACGGTCAGGGCAGGCGTGTACAATCTGTTGAGCTTGATCTACTGTCTGACCTGATGGGAAGTATCATCAACCAGCAATTGACAAACTGTAGGACTAATCATCATTCCTTGAGGCAGTACAATCCAATGATATTGTTGCATGGGTTGTTCATCGTTAAGTACTGGAACTGAAAAGGCAAATCTAGGACAATCGTTAGGGTGTAAATAAATAAAAAAGTAAAAAAGGTAGAAAAACCCAGTCTTTTAAATCAATCACCATCAAATGCTAACATTCTGGAATCATAGTAGGATTTGATACACCCGGTTGTAATGCACCCATTGGTGAAATGATTGCATTAATAACTCTTAAAACTTTTAACGTAAATCTCCATTTTCCTGATTTCTTTGGGTTAGCAAATATTGGAGTAATCCATAGGGTAGTGGAGGGAATTATATGTCCTAATTTGAGCTGTTCATCGCCTAATTTTTGAGCCCACATTCTGACACCCTTTATTAAATCTGCAATTGTTTTTGCCCGATTTCTGATAGGATCAGGAGCTTGCCTGTGCAAAAAGTATTCATTTGATTCATGTCAATATGGGACAATGGATGTGCAAATAGATTGCGAGGAGTAGGGTGTGCTATTCAAGATAAGTGATTGTCTTAGTTTAAGATCTCTGTGAAATGCAAAAACATAAACCTGCGAAATGCCTCATGATGCTGCCAACCACCAGTGATACACAGAATGCTCTGTCACTACAGAGCAGAGAACTCTGGTGACAGTTCATCATGATGCAAAACGAAATAAAACGAAATTGTAAAAAGGTAGAAAAGGATGGAGAGCATAGATGCTGGAAAGCACTCTTTAGATGGTCACCTTCCGCTTCAGGATTTTTCAGCCATTTAAAACATCCTGTTATAACACTGCCAATAGCTACAGCTGCCCCAATATTGTCACCAACACTGCTGTATACATGGGCTTGGCACGTGCTTAAGAGGATATCTTCAATTACTAACTGGAATAGCAAGACATCTGCAGCAGCTGGATTTTCTGTTTGTCTCTGAACTGCTGCTTGCAGCCGATCAAGGAAATGTTCATAAGGTTCCTGTGCTCCCTGCCGAATGGAAGCAAAGGAAGCCTCCCCTGTCCCAAAAAATCAGGGACACGTCTTAATGCTCTCATAGCCAATTCAGTCAGTTGTTGGAAAGCCACTTGCTGTAACCCTGCCTGTGCCTGATTTTGACATGTGTGACATTTTATTCATCCCAAAATGTTTAGCTCTCGATTTAAGAAATTTAACACCTATAACACTTTAGCTATTGTTTCATTGGGAGATTTCCCTGTCATTCCCCCTTTTTGTTTTAAAGGCATATTCTCCAAAGTACCATGTGCATGTTCTGTGATCGGTTGCTCAGTAGGATTGTACGGAATACCAGTAACATGCTCAATACCTCATGATGACAAAAATACATACGTCTGATAAGAAGTGTATGCCAAAGTTCCTGCAAGCGTAAACCACGAGGATTAACACCATTTATTGGTGGCATGATCATATTTTAACAGCTAGTACACAATTGTACGATTGAGCGGGCTTGTTGTCGTGTTAAACCAAATTGTCACCTAATAGCATTAGCATTCTGATGGTAGCAGTCATGCAAGATTTTGCCTGTATTAACGAGTTTGGTACCAGAGCTGCACTCGTGAGAGGCTCAGCTCGCCTGTTCCCTTCTGCTATAGGCCTTGGAAGCGCGGTGTGCGCTCGCAGATGTACCATGGAATATGCATGTTTACGGTTTTGCAATACTGATATTAACTGTTCAAATTGCTGGAACAAAGGAGGATTAGTTATTTCCCGCGATGTCGATCGAGACGATCTAAGTTAAAATGTGCTGTCTCGTGGTAAAACTCGGGCCACCGGCAGCGGCGAGGCGGCCGCTCTCCAGGCTCGGCCTGCGGCGGGGGCGGGGGGGGGGGGGGAAGCGGCGGCGGCGGGGTCCAGCCCTGCCTCGCCTCAGCCGGGCGGGGGAGCGGGGGAGCGGGGTGGGGACGACGACCCAGCCGCCCTGTGCCGGCCGCCCCGCTTGTTGTTGCTGTTGCTGTCGTTGTTGTCGTTGTTGTCGTTGTCGCGGCTCCGGCCGCTTGCGCTCCGTAACTGCTGCCGACCCCTCCCGCCGAGGACCATCAGCTGCAAAAGAATTGGCACGCCAGAGGAGGGCAAAGCAGGGTTAAGTTTTGGGTGGCAGGACGGTCTTCCTTGGCCCGACGACAGCGATGACAAAGCCGTACAGTCAACACCCCCCGAGTTCCCTTGGGCTGGCACTTCCGCTTTGTGCCCAGTTGGCGCTGGAGGGGCGGCGGGCACTTCCTCTGCTGTCCCTGAGCAGGCTGGGGGCCCCTTAGGCTCTTTAGACTCAGTTTTTTGTTCTGACACAGTTTCTCCCAGCCCCTCGGCTTGTTTCCACACCTCAGTGATAGTAGAACAGGTGGGAGCTCGCATGCCTTTTGTTGGGTGTAAATGTCCGACCCCAAAGAACTGCGCAATACAGGAGGGTGGCGGCGGCTCGTGCAGCTCGCCAGAGGTGTTATCCGGCTGCAGGGCTTCTATGGCCGCAGCAGCAACTTTTCGCTCAGCTTTGATCTCCCGTAAGGTGTTAATTACGACACGCCACGTCTGTCCCACTTCTTTTGCTGTTTTTTCCTCTTTTCCTCCCGCTAAGGTGGTCTCCCAGAGATGTTCCCCCACTTCACGCCATTCGTCAACATTAAAGAGTAGCGGACAGGTTTTACAATGTCCATTTGCTTTCGCCCACTTAATGAGGCTTTCTATTTCCTTAGGGTTAACCGTTTCTCCTCTCTTAGAGAGTATACTGGTTAACAGCTTGATTGCCGCCTCCGTTTCCATCGCGGTCTTACCTTGCAGGGGTTCGCTCGGCCGCTGCGAAACTTTCCAGGCTCCGGCGATTCTCTTCGTCCCGTGCCCTTCCCTGCTGCACGTCCACAGGCTCCCAATACCGTATTCACGAAGCTATGGAGACTTCCGCATTTAAGCGAGTTTATCCGCATTTAAGCAATTTTTCCGCATTTAAGCGATTTCAGGGTCCCTGCTCATGCGCCACTTGTTGCAGTGCCCTACTGTGGACGGCCCAGAGTCATGAACATACACCAATATGGTTAAAAAATCATGCTCCGTTTATTACAACCAACACACAGGTTATATAGCGGAATGTGGCGTGACACGACTACATACTACAATTGGCTTGCTTAGCATAAACACACTCTCGTGGGCTATAGTGATAGGGCAGCGCTAGCAGAACACAGGTAACAAGCTCATCCCTTCAGTCTCCTCATTGCGGTCATCGGAGAGGCATCCAGGAGGCGTGCATCTTGGCAGGCTATCAGTCTACATTTCCTTTTAAGGCCATTGAGATAACTTGAAGGACAAAAGTAATCTAGCTGGTAACCTTGTGCTCTGGGGCCCAAACAGGGATTGTCCATACCCGAGAGAATATTATGGCCAGTCTCGGAAAGGAATTCCTCCACACCTCGGTTGTTTTACAAAGAGACATGTTTTTCATCTTCTTTAGTCATGTAATCTATGATCTAAAAAATCAGCATAGGCAATGAAATGCAAAACATTAATTGCTGTTCTGAATGGATCTAACGTCTCCTTTTCGCGTATTTGGTATAATGTTGTTCTGCATTTTAAACTTAGACTTTGAAAAGATACTCAGAAGCATACTCAGATTATTTGTTTCTCTGAAGGCTGAGACCAAGAGGAGAGAGGTCTGGTTCTAGATCCTTAGAGAAATATGAATAAATAACATGCAATTTGAAAATTTTTTGTCCTGTTACCTACACATATCTCATTTATGATTAGTAGAACTGCACAGCTGCACAAAAATTAAATTGGATGGTCAGAAGATAGATCACATTCATTTGATAGCTCGAGCCCAAATTTCTGCAAGTGGGTGGCAGAGAAAAGAGAATTTCCAGTTGCTGAGTCTCACCAGATTCCCGAGTCAGAATCACAAAAGGCATTCAGCTGGGGTTAGGGAGACAGACAGCAGAGGGACAGATGCAGTCCAGTGCTAACAGCCGACCCAAACCAAAGCTGCATTATACTACCTGTTAGTTATCATACTTGCAGCTCTTTCCTCTGTGTTCATCCCCTATGGGACACTGCCCTGTGAGTGAGGGCACAGCTTGCACTAGGGCTGTTTACCTCAACTTTTCTTTGACGTGTCACATAGTTAGCTGATGCCAAGTCCTTTACCTGTCTTCTGTTTATGGAAGAACATACCTTTGAATTGGGAAACATAATTTTAAAACGGTAGCATTCTATTGAAAGAGCAAGAGAGAATAAAAAATTCGTATCTCTCTCCTACTCCCTTTCATAAAGTTCAATTCACCGGCACTCTAGTTTCATTTACCTGTTTTGTTCATTCTTATTGATTTCTATCCATATCCTCAAACCCATTTTTAACTTTATAGTTAAAAAGCTAAAACCAGGGATTTTTTAATCTACTCGATGGACTTAACTTAGTTGTTGAATTAGTTCCTGTTTCAATTAGAGCAGGACTTTTTAAAAGAAAAGCATACGCTAAGATTTTAAAGATTAACAGTGAAGAATCTTTCACTCAGCAAACGCTGACAAACTATCACATCCTGCTTTATATTCTTAAATTATTAATTGCTCTCAGTTCTACCTAACACAATCAAATCAAATCTGCAAATTCTTTCAAATCACTCCCCTTCAAAATATCAGAAACTGCTCTTTTTTAATCCTCCTTTGCTCTATTCAGTCAACACAGCATAAGGATGAAAACTCTACCTCAGCAGAGTTTCTTTTCCTTTGCCATCAGTAAACCCATCTTTGAAAATGCTGTGAAACCACATCAATCTTTACTTAGAAAACATTAGTTTATCCTGGTTTTGAGGTTTAATGCAGTTACTCACCAGCACTTTTTCAAAAACATTCAAACTCATTCATGACAGAACATTTACACATATAGCCATGGTGTTAGAGTTACAGATACTTTAGTTATAGTTTTTAGGTTTTCTCTTATTTCCTCCTATTACTTTTTCCATTAGTAATTTTACCAGATTAGTAAAAATGGCAACTATTAAGCTGTCCTCCAAAAATGAAAGGAAAAAACCCAAAGTTTTACAAGAGTAGCCAAGAAATAGACAGCCAATTTAAAGGGAAGTTACTGTTAATTTTGAAGCCCGTATATCTTGAGTCAAATTCAGCACAGTATCTCTGGATTGCGTTTTGGATTACATTGGAAACTGCAATTTGGCAACTGGCATACACACACACACATGCAAAGTAAGGGAGCAGAAAAAGGTTACATGTTTGAAAAAAATAACTCTGTAAGTTCACCTAAAAGTATGTAGGTAACACTCAAATGTCCTTGTGGTGGGTTGGGCTGCTCTCTCACTCCCTCTCAGCAGGACAGGGGAAGAAAACAAGATAAAGCAGTTTGTGGGTCGAGATAAAGACAGAGACATCGCTTCTCATTTACCGCCACAGGAAAAAGAGGCTCTACTTGGGGAAATTAATTTATGTCCAATTAAAAGAGATTTGAATCATGAGAAACAAAGACAAAATTGTAAACATCATCTCCCCATCTACCCCTGTGTTCCCCAGTCTCAACTTCACTCCTTCACTCCCAGCTCCTCTATCCCTGAGAGGCACAGGAGGACGAGGATGGTGGCTGTGCTCAGTCTGTAACAGCTTCTCTCTGCTGCTCCTTCCTCCTCACACTTCTCCCATGATCCTGTGTCAGCTCCTCTCCGGAGCCGCAGTTGCTGTCAGAAGCCTGCATCCGGCCCAGCCCTACATCACCTTCCATATCATTTGACCCCGGTGTAACTCCACTGGCGTTAACAGACACCGGCCCAAATGCAGGAGCGTGTACGGCTGTTTCTCTGCCATCAGTGTGAGGCCAGCGCTTCACAGGGTTCCTCGCCAGGTATCATTTTGGCGGATGCTTCACATTTTCTTGGGTTCAAAGACGAGGGCAGAGTGCAGACATTGCTGCCTAAAAGTGAGTTTCCTTCCAGGATTTTTCCTTATCACATTTCAAAGGCCTCCAGACAATGGAGGTGTCACAGCTTTCCAATTTCTTTTGACATAATAAAACCTGCAATGATCTTTTACAAGATTCAAGTAACCTAAATACCAAAGTTCTAGGTTACAATTTGGAACATGAGTGCAACGGGAGTCCTGCACATTTCACAGACACATCAGGATTTCCTACAGCTCTGATGAACTCGGAAAATGTATTTCTACACTTCCCAAAAACATGATTAACAAAGGTATAAAAGCTTCACCTTTAAAAACTTAAAAATTTGAATGGCACGGGTCACTCCTGTTGAGTCTAATCTCTCTAATCTATAAGCAGTGCTTCTCCTGTGGCAGTGTAACAGCATAAATGGGAAGCAAAGCCAGCTAATCTATACATCTGAGATAGGCAGTGAGGGAAACTTGCTGACAGCCATCAATAAAAGTACCATAGAAACAACTTTCCTGTTAAAGAGCGAATTAACACAGACCAACTACTGGAGGGTAGCTCAGTGAGGGCTGGGGCTGGTAAATTGCTTGGTTTGAATGTGATGGGATTTGATCAGCCTTTACAATATCAGACCTATTAAAGAAATATATGCCTAGATCACACAAGCCAAAAGGTCCATCTGTGCTCTCATGGCCCAAAGGGACTAGTACAGTAAAGGCAAAGTTCACAACTCTTAATCCAGAGCAAAATCTATTAACTGAGCTACCATCACGACTTTCTCTCTTCCTGAGGATTAGTCAGTTATTACTAGCAAGTTATCATTACACAAACGTATACCTAACAATACAGACATATCTCTAATTGTCAATTATGATCAGATATCATCAATCAATTACTAATGATGCACTAGAATTAGGAAATAGAAAAACACAAAATGAGAGTTTTTTTCTCCTCTGACACATGTTCATGGCCTGCTTTGCTAACACTTTAGCAAGTACTGGATTTCTTTCCATCTCGGTTGAAGTAAATGGAACATAGGTACAGTGATTAAGTCCTCTGATGCATGGGGATCTTTTCCAAATATTCCAAAGAGAATTAAGGGACAGACCTCATTTCCAGTGAGGATACACTGCTAAGAAGTCCTGAAGAAAGCCTTGTTCTTGCAGTTGAATTTTACAGTGTCAGTGCAGTTCATTTCACAATAAATTCTCAATTACACTCCTCAGTAATGTAAATAGATGCTGTTGCTCCACCATACAGTTTCATTAGACCAAATCACATGTGATATAGCATTATGTGGGATTCCTGCTTTACTGTCTTTGTTTTCGAGGATATTATTAGCCAATTCTTTACACAGAAGATAAACCAGTGCTCTTGCAGCTATTCCTTGCCCAATTTTCAAGTTCATTAATCTTTATGATTTAAAAATATGTATTTAAAAGAGCACCTCTGGTGTTTAAATATTTTAATTTACTGGACTAATTGATAACTATGGTTAGAGCTGTGCTGTGTGAAAAGCCTGAGAAATGCCAAATTAAATCTCACTTCTTATGTTGTCAGACAAAGTTGGTACCAGTTGTAACTTAATACTTTTAAAATTGTGTGTAAATCACTGTCTGTATTCTGCTAAAACCAAAAAAGGAGTTTTAGGTTGTGGTAAGAAGAAGCAACAACAGTTCAATGATAAATCCCAAGATGCATGAGATAATTAATTCAGCACCGGATTCACGAAGCACTATTTATGTTTATAAGCAGTTCAGGATGCCTCTATCAAACTACATAACTGACTCAAGTTTTACTAAAATACACTGTATATAACAAGGCTAATATTTCTGTTTAATGAAAAGCAGTTTCAAATATTTCTTCTGGCTGAAATAGTAGCTACTGTGCCACCTTTCAGTTTTGGCCAAAGGAGCTGGGTGTTGCCTGTAGACACCACACACAACACTGCAGCTGATCGCTATCACGCTGAAATGGATAATGAGGATCCCTTTTTAAGTTTATGCCATTCTGCTCAGTCAAATCTTACATATTCTATACTCCAGGGCCTGTACAGGTATAGATAAAAAGATTTGATTAAAAAAAAAAAATCCAAAGACATATATTACCTTAGCCAGGTGAGTATTGATCCATTTTGTGAAAGTCCTTTTCTGTACTGACTCTTGCTCATCTGACAAAAAAAAAAAGAAATCGGTTTGATTAGAAATTGCTGAATCCTTATGGATTTACATGATGTAAGAATAACATTCTCTATTGACAACAAATGCATGCTTTATTTGCTGGAAATGCCACTATGTTTTCTTGACAGTTAATTTTGCCTGTAACTATCCATAATAAATATTTCATACTCTTCTAATAATGCTCTGACACTTGACTATTTGTAGAATTTCACAGCAAAGTTCAAGTCTTAACGAGTGAATAAACAGTAAGACACCATTTCAAATCTGAATGCCAAGATAAATTTGACATCTAAGTTGATATTATATTTACCCAAGGTCTGAGCACCTAGAACTTTTCTGGACTTTTTAACTAGAATCCATGTCTCTGACAGTCAAATTTCTCTTCTTTGGAAAATCAGCTAGAGACTTAGAAAAAATTATCTTAGTATGTACTTTTGAAAATTTTTATAATATTGAATTAAAGATTTGAAATTGCATTATCAAGCTTATTTGTCCTCTGGGAGATCTAGACAGGAAGGAGCCATTAGCTAGTTCAGGCAGTTTCTATACTGCTACTTACTACCTCCCTTAGTCCTGTCTTGAAGTACTTGTCTGATTTATAGTGAATTTCACTGATTCTCAGATAGTCCCTCAGGGACTGTTGCCAGCTGCATAGACAAAAATAGCTCCTGAATGAGCTTCTCCAACTTCAGCAGCCAGGGTCACGGCTGCAGAGGGAAGAGAATCACAGCATCATAACTAATCCACAAAATAGTCGCCTTCCTTGTAGGGAATCAGTTTTGACACAGGGAATAATTTCACAACAGGGGCATTCAAGAATTTACATTAAAGATTTTTCTTTTGAAAATAAAAGGAAATACTTATTTCACGGAAAAACAAATCATGCCATTACTATCATCAGTTCTGAATGAGCACCTTCATTCCCCTACAGAAAAACCAAATTAATAAAATTGCTCTTAAATATTTACTTTTTATAAGAATGCATATGTGTCCCAAAACCTACAGATGGAAAATCTAATTTTAGTTATGCCTTTGCTACTGACTTGTGCAGCACTGAATAGCGATTTGATTTCTTTCACATCTGTACAATTAAAAGGGAATATTCTTTAATCCTCTTTAAAGTTCTGGAATACATAACTAATTAGTTTGATGCACCACTAATAGTAAGATCCCTGATTTACACTCACACAATGCTGTTCCACAATGAGGGTACATAAAGATACAAATTGCCACACAAAATTAGTCAGCAAAAATCATAGAATCATAGAATGGTTAGGGTTGGAAGGAACCTCAAAGATCATCTAGTTCCAACCCCCCTGCCATGGGCAGGGAAAACCTCCACTACACCAGGTTGCCCAAAGCCTCATCCAACCTGGCCTTGAACACTTCCAGGGATGGGGCATCTACAACTTCTCTGGGCAACTTGTTCCACTGCCTCACCACCCTCTGAGTCAAAAATTTCTTCATTATATCTAATCTAAATCTCCCTCTTTCAGTTTCAAGCCATTGCCCCTTGTCCTATCACTACATGCCCTTGTTAAAAGTCCCTGTCCAGCTTTCCTGTAGGCCCCCTTTAAGTACTGGAAGGCTGCCATAAGACCACCCCGGAGCCTTCTCTTCTTCACACTGAACAGCCCCAACTCTCTCAGCCTGTCTTCATAGCAGAGGTTCTCCAGCCCTCGGATCATCTTTGTGGCCTTCCTCTGGACTCGTTCCAGTAGCTCTATGTCCTTCTTGTGTTGAGGACTCCAGAGCTGAACACAGTATTCCAGGTGGGGTCTCACGAGAGCAGAGGGGCAGAATCACTTCCCTCGACCTGCTGGTCACGCTCCTTTTGATGCAGCCCAGGATAAGGTCGGCTTTCTGGGCTGCCAGTGCACATTGCTGGCTCATGTTGAGCTTCTCATCTACCAGCATTCTCAAGTCCTTTTCCTTAGGGCTGCTCTCAATCCAATCCCCGCCCAGCCTGTACTTGTGCTTGGGATTGCCCCGACCCATGTGCAGGACCTTGCACTTGGCCTTGTTGAACTTCATGAGGTTCTCACAGGCTCACCTCTGCAGCCTGTCAAGGTCTCTCTGGATGGCATCCCTTCCCTCCAGCATGTCCACAACACCACACAGCTTGGTGTCATCTGCAAACTTGCTGAGGGTGCACTTGATCCCACTGTCCATGTCATCAACAAAGATGTTAAATGTTATCTTAAGTGTGATAATGATGGCTCCCTGACCACATACGAGCCCCCAAAAAGTGTTTGTACGCTATGACACAGATATACTTTCTTTACATATAAATGACATCTCACATATAACAAATACCAGATGAAAAAAAATACTTATACTCTCCAGCATCTATTGCTAGATTAGCGCACTTCATGCCTAAGAAAATAATTTTGCATTCTTTATTTTCTTTTTCTTTGATTTCATTGGGTAGGCTGTCATATGTCGTTTTTAAAACATTCATTATATTCTCAGAATCTACTTGTTGCACTGACAGGCAAGTTATGAAAAATATCACTCAAAATACTGCATCGTGCTTCACTCAACACTGACTAATTTTGGCAGGGGGTGTCTTTACTTTATACGTGACAATCGTTGCTACATTCTGGAAAACAGACTTCTCGCTATATGGTTCCTAGCCATGAACATGATGTTACCCTTGTGACATATAGTAAATGTCAGATCTGCTCTGACAAGCAGTTACATACACAGGTAGTATGATTAATTTCAACTGAAATACTCGCACACTTGAACTGTGTTGTGCGTGAAGTGTGGGGACGGAGAACGAGCACACGCACACAACCAGTCCAGCTCTGGCTTCATTCACAACTCTCTAACTTAAAATTCCCCAGCAACCCCGATACAACAAGGGCATGACAAAAGAAAAGTATTCAGCCTTTAGAAGTCAACCTTCTGATCAAAGAAATGAGTGAAAATTATTTCCTAATTTGTCATTCTAGTGCATCCTGCTGATTTAAGAAACAAATAGTCTTCTGACAACAACTGGAAATCAGAGAACCAGCTCCCAGCTTCTAAACGTTTAGCAGCAGAAGACATAACTCAGTTTCAGTCATATCAACAAACAGTAGAAATAACGTTCCAAAATAATCTGTGTCAAGGGAATGTATGTGAACAATACATCCTTTATGAGCCCAACAGCAGCTATTAGTAATAAAGTTGCCTTTTGTATAGCACTTATTTTGTATAGGTTTAAAGCAACAGATTTTACCACTGTAAAACCTATGTCTAAACATAATACAATTAGTGGATTGATTTTATAAATTCCATAATAAATACGTTTTTTACTAATTTCCCTGGAAATTCATTGAACTGATGCAAATTCTCCACAGGGGTCCTGTTTATCTATAACCACAAGACATGTGTCATGCAGTTTTTTACACCCTCCCCACTTGCAAGGACTGTCAGCTCCTTATTTGCACCACTTACCCTGCCAGTACTGAAGGAACCCAGGAAGCAGATTTAACGATGTAACGTTTTTGCCACCAGCAGCACCTTTGTAGCGAGCCATAAGCACTGCGGCGGCTGCTGCTGCTGCGGCTGCTACTGCTGCTGCTGCGGCTGCTACTCCTGTCTTGCGTAGTGCTCAGCGTCTCTTTAGAATATAGCCAGAAGTATTTTTTCAAGAACAATCTGATTTTTTTCCTTCACTGGAAACGCAGGCCTCTTACACAAATCCCTCCACCTGCTCTTATCGGAGAATTCACATGAAGCCAAACCTTAAAAACATCTTTATATATTCTTGCAGAGATGCCACAGCCAGACAAAGCCAGCTGTATTGGAAGTAGCAGTTCTGCTGGTCTCACTGCCATCATCCTTCTCCACTGTTTTCCTGAGGAAAGATTTTATTATCCGAGCACCAGCCAATCCGCTAGCACAAACCTCTGATGTCAAGAGCCTGAATAATTCATCCAGGGACTGGGAAAACCCAACTACACTGCCGATATCCTGAAGCAGCAAGATGTGTGGCTGCAAAAAGCGATGCAGTCTTCTCACCGCTGCTTTTGTAACGATGTACTGCTCCGTAAGCATAAAAATGGCTGAATGGCATAGCCCTTCTCTAGGTTGTTATATGCATAAATGAAAGCAGCTTTTAAAACCAACCACTTGGTTTCATCACTGCATACTGTATTCAGACATGGCTGTCCTTCAGCTTTGCAACTGAAACAGTGAAGTGGAAGAAACAGCAAGCGATGAATCTGAACAGACATGTAGGCCACTTAGCTTTTAATAATGTATTTGAACTGTTGTACAAGAAGGATGAAACATATGCAAGGACGTACAGAATTTCTGGAGTGCACCCAGATCAGCCTGAAACATACGCAAATTTCTGATAATACGTGGTACTTTCTATTTCATTAAATCAGAGCATCAGAGCATTTGAACAGACTTTGTTTTGCTCTGGTAAAATGAAGGCAGTTATGAAACTGGGGAGATTCATATGTTGTTCAACCACAGGGGTCAACACAGTCGTACACAATATTGAAATGAGAATAAAAAGCCCACTTTTCGTATGCCATTACAGTAAATGTATTGTTACAGAGGTCAAATTCAAATTTCTGTTTTTATAAAACACAACAAATCTGACAAGATCATTCTGCATCTGAAAGAAACATTGCAAGAAAGTTTGGTTTTATTTAATCAAATGTCTTCCTTTAATTGGCTGGAAAGATCTTCATATTTTTACAAACCTTTTCTCTACTAAAGCACCACAAACAGACTGCATTTTTAGGTTGATTGGGAAAAAAAAAAAGACAAATGTAATTGGATATATTTACTTACGAACATTTAGAACAAATTATTTTGAAAGATGAACAAAACCAACCACGTATTTTCAGACAGTTATTAATATACTGATGAAATATTCATCATGCATGCATATTACAATAGCTTGTATCCTGCATATTATATATATATACATCAAGAGACAGAGATTAGTGGCCTGCTTTCTAGCAGAGCTTTTCTGAAGACAGGCTTCCTGAGCAGGAGGGTCCCTGCCCACCGGCTGTGGCAGCAGCCTCTCCTCAGCTGCAGAGCTCCGTGTGCGACAGGTGTGTGGCTGCAGATGGCACATGGAGCATCTCTTGCCTCGGGAGCTCAGGGATCACAGGGTGGGAAGGCGGATGCAGGGCAGGGTTGCAAATACAGGGCTCTGCTACAAGGTAACTCAAGGAGTCGTCTCATGCAAGGAGAGACACGACAGAGCCGAGCTCATGCATGTCTAATAAAAGCATCTTGATTGATTCTCAGTGACCTAATATTATGGAGATTTGTTTTTTGTTTCTTACTTCAGTGATATTCAATTCAAGTTGCTCACAGGTCCTCATTTTCAGCATCCTTTTTTATCTTCTTTGGTTTTGATAGTTTTGTCTGTCCTAAAAATACGAAGGAGCTTTTTGTTTTGTTTTGTTTTCCAGGTCTTTGGCACCTTTAGGAATACTGCAAAAACAACTTGGAAGTGCAGAAAAGCGTGCCAAACCACCTGCAACGCTCCAAGATGTCACTTGAGAACACAACGCAGCACAGAAACCGGTGAGCAGCACCCTGCTGGGAAAGTTTGTTTGGTGAGCAGCGTGGCACAAATTCTCTACAGCTTTCAATAAGACATGTTAAATAGCAGTTTCTATCTTCGTTAAGGACATTCTTAATTTAAAGCAACTGTAGAAAATCTTACAGAGTCAAAGCAGTAATATGGAGACTCTACTTATGAAAAGGAGAATATTTTTAGCTACATAGTTTAATCAACACCTCCATAACAGACAGATTGCCCCATTCAAGAGTACTGCACAGAGGCAATGCAGACTCATTTCTTTTCCTTTAAGTCTCAGTTTATGTTTTTTATGGGACAATGCCAGAACAGCTTTGCTTTTTAAACAAACCAACAAACAAAACACTTTGGTGGTAGCTCTAAAGCTAATATATTGTTTGTAAGTTGCTAAGTTATTAAAATAGTAACACCATATACTTTAGGAAGGAAAAAAGGATGAGGGAGCTATGGGCAGAGGAGGCAAAGTAAGAAAGAGGAAAAAATTGATTTCAGCAGCCACTGCAATGCAGTTGACAACAAGACTTCGCAGTAGTGAATACAAAGAACAGGAATATGCCTCATGCATTTAAAACTTTCCCATGTTTCATATTTTGAGGAGAAAGACAGGATTTGTCAAGGTGTGGCTTTTAGATATATGCCTCTATTGAACGTGTGTTATCAGAGACAGCGAGGCAGTCCTACTAACACATCTGTTACCTAAATTTCCAAGCTTTGAGATCTAGGTGCACACACCAGCTGTAACTTGATCCACCACTGAGCACCAGTCTGTTCCCCATCAGCTTCTGCAGAAAGGAAATCCAAGCACAAGAGCTAGGAAGGTGTTATGGTTTGAAGTGGGGGGGGGAGAGGTCCGGGTGGCAGAAGCTGCCCATCAGACCGGAGTCTCATCCCCCTCGGGGCTTGAGTCAATCGATGCCTGTGCGAATTGCCCTATTTACGTCGGGACAAAGGAACCGGAAAGGTGTGCCTTTGCCCAGGAGCAAGGAGACGGGAGGGGGGCACGGCCCCTGCTCCCGGCCCCCGGCCGGGCCGGCGGCCCGGGCCGGGCCAGTGCCCACCCCGTCAAGGATGGCGGCAGCGGAGCTGCTTGGGGAACTCGGGGAGAGCCCCGCTGCCGGGGCGCCCACCGGGTCGAATTCACCCAGAAAGGACTGAGATCTGAGAGAAACGGCCACACAGATAAGAGGTCAGTGAAGATGGAACGGAACAACGTGTGCCGTGGTTGAGTCCCCCTTGCGAGCAGCCCCTTGCAGCCAGTCCTCGGTGGATCAAGCAGAGACCCACTCGCAGCCCGTGGAGGATCCACGTCGAGAAGAGATGCCAGAGCCTGAGCACGGTACGCATCTAGAGTCCGTGGGATGACCCCTGCCGATGGGGAGGTGTCTCGTTAAAGGAGATGCCTGAGCCTGAGACTGTTGTGAATCATGGGCACAGGTCGAGGCGCATTTACGCATCTAAGTCTGTTCAGAGGCGCATTTAAGGTCGATATGACGACCCACGCCGGAGCGCATTTAAAGTCTGTATGATGACTCACGCCAGAGCGAGTGGCTACAGCTCCTTAAAAGTCCAGGACTGGTAAAGCCCGCATTTGGGGCAAATCCGATGGGGTAAGGATTTGCCCCCCAGCGGGTAGGATTCACGCTTTCGCCGTGAGTAGGGGATCCACTGGATCAAGGGACAATGGTGTAAGGACTCCTTCTCCTTTAAGAGAAGCGGCAGTAACGACTTGGAATGAACTGACCTGCACTCCCCCATTCCCTGCCCTCCTGCGCCGCTGGGGGGAGGAGGTAGAGCCGGGAAGAAGAGGCAAAGGGGGGGAGTGGTGTTGTTTTTAAGACCTGGCCTTGTTTTCTTGTTATCCTCTCAAGTAACCGTTTTTGTTTGCTTTTCTCTTTGTAGGTAGCTGTTAATAAATAGTTTTGCTTTAAGAAAACTGAGCTTCTTTTGCCCAGGACCGTGGTTGGTGGGTGCTCCTCTGTTCCTGTCTCGACCCTCAGCTCTTTTATTACATTTTTCTCCTCTCCATTTTACTGGAGTGGGAGAGCTGCGTGGGGTTTAGTTGCTGGATCGGCCTAACCCACGACAGCAGGCAACCAGTCATTCTTGGTCAAATCCCTTCTAGGGAAAACGATGGGGATCGGCTCTGTGGGGTTCGCACCAGCATATACCATTGCTCAATCTAGAGGTAACCTTAGTACGGTGGTTTGGGGGCCAAAGGTTTTATGTCATTTGGAAGAGTGAAAGTAGAGAAAAAAAACTCCGTGTACTAGTGGAATAGTTATAAGAAACCAAAGTGCAGAGAAGCAGCTTCACAGCTGCAGAAACGTCACCTGCTGTGCAGCATGCTGCTGGACAGCAAATGGCATGCTGCTGAGAACTTTCTGCTGTTACTCTCTGTCTGAAATGTTTTTACAAAATATGTATTTTGATTTTACACATTTCTTATTTGTTCCCTTCATTTCTAAGACAGAGAAATACAGTCCCTAGTTAGAAAGATATAATGAATGATTCAATTTACCACCCAAAGAAGCTTGCATTTTAAAAACTGGGTAAAATCAAATACAAACCAAACAAATCAATGTATCTTCTTTTGTTCTTAGTCAATTTATTCTCATACAAGCACACTCACCAATTAGTCTCTCTGAAAGTGCTTGCTGCGAACTGTGCAAAGAGTTTAAATTTTTGAAACCTGGAAACTCAAAAGTTTAGCCAGCACCAGAAAATGCTGATGGCTCCATCTCACAGCAGCACTTAGGCTGTCGCAGACTATGTTTATACTGTGGGACTTGGGAGACTTATAGTCCTTAAATCTAAGGTCATGCTCTGTTGTGCCCATATTCCCCTATACACGTCAAATATTCCTGCTCCATCCAGACACACGTTATCCCCGACTTTCCTGTGCTCTGGTTTTCACAGGAAGGAACAGAGCAGGAAGAGAGCACGGTGCACTGATGTTATCTTGAGCCTTAGAAGCCAGGACGTAGTCCGGACATAACTGTACTGCCCATAACTGCTCTTCACATTGATCAGAAGGGCTTCCCTTGGCTTTTGGAGAAACTAATGAGAACAGCATTATTTCTGCAGTGGATTGGAAGATATGCCCAAAACGTCACTTCTATGATTTTGTGCATCTTTCCCTTGCCCAGTTCTTGCAGCACACTTACTCCTATTTGGTGTTTTGAGCAACCAAAAAAAAAGAACTGTGATTAAATTGTTCTGCTCCATATCCGCCTGGGTGGACTGCATTTTGTTCTTCTCTACATGTAGAAGCAGAATGTATTCAGAACTAATCAATGAATGTATTTGTCTTTTATGTTTACTGCATTTCTGCCTGGGCTGCTGCGCTACTGTTATTCTCATCATCTCCACTGCTGTCTTAATCTCCACGTGGCTGTAAATATATTACTGACTTTCACAATATCTGCACTCAACTGAATACAATCAGAAATGAAAGTAACACCTGTTAGAAAACCATTATGAGCTCACTTAATTCATTTTTAAAAGCAGTGTTCTGAAGATATTAATTAAAATCAGGTTACTCAACATTCGAGATGATTATGTGCAATGGCTTCACTGCCTTCTGAAAGATTCAGGATTGACTGCTCTACAGATGTCTGTTTATTCGCCAGTCTGGCATGGATGACAGTGAACTCGGTGTTCACACACACATATCTTTTCCTGGACCACTACAGAAGATGAAAACAATCTGATACAACTGATCAGTCAGCTTGGTATTTGTTCTTTTAATTACTTATTTTCCTTCATTGTATACTTAAAGAGATGGTTTGTATGGTGACAAATCAGCTAGAAATCTGGAAAATCCAGTGAAGTTCATTAATAACTATTCTACATTACACTCAAATTTCAATCCATTCATGGTAATAATTAAGCACACCAACTTAAGAACAATTTTTTCTTAAAAATTTAAAGATTCAAAGACACTGATGAAAACTCATTCTCTTGCTTATAAACTCTTTACTACACTAGCATCTGTACTGATGATAATAAAAAAATGACCTAAACAAATCTCTGTGTTTTTTTCAGTTCACTGCAGTTCTGCAGCTGGCATCGTGCTGCATTGACACATTTTGCAGCCATTCTATTGACATGAAAAGTTTGTCTATTATTGGTCCACTCCCCTAGAGGTTTCTATAAAGTCAGATTGAACAAAACATGTCTTACTAAAAATAAATCTTTAATTTTTAACAGAAGTCTTAAAGACAAGCAATAATCACCAGCAAGTCTACAAGCATCTTTTTCTTAGTTAGGGCTTTAAATTGTCGTCCTACATTCAAGAAGGGTACTTAGCATGCAGTTATACAAAAATATCTATGAGATCAGATTGAAGGTAGCATATGTTTGAAAATTGAAAGCATAAGCTCCAATTCCATATCTTACTTACTGTGTGGCACTTAACATGAGCCTCTAAAATAACAGAAAGTTTTGTTTTCATGAAGCCAACCATGTCAGGTAGGCAAATTACTCTAACAGTTGTCATCAATTTTCTGTAGATTTGCTAATACTATATGACATTAATAGGACTATTCACAACATTAAGCACTACAACCTGGAGAGATTTTATGCAAAAATGTTTGAAGTTGAATGTTTGAAGTTTCTATTTAATAAGGCACAGAAACTTACATGCACTGCACCAAATGCACCGCATGGAGCAAATTCCTACTACCAATGGTAATATTAATATTTTTCTATGTCTACAGTGAGTTCAATAGCCTAAAAGTGGTGGAGAAAATTTGACTTGGACATAGAAGAGCTCAGAATCTACCGAAATGAATCAAAACTAATGAAGACATACTAGACACGCTGTCCAAGAGATTAAATCAGGATGTAGAGGTGCAGCATCTGTAACTTATACATAAATCTGAGCAGAAAAACAAAACATACCTAATGATTCTTGTCTTACAGAAAAGACATTCTACAATCATATCGCAGTTCTGTTTATGCCAAAGCTCAGTGAAATGACTCTGGTTACTAAAGGTTTACAAAAATGTAGAATCCTCTATTTATTCTGTGGAAATTTTACTCTGGATATTATTTTTACTATAATTACACATATTGTAGAAATGAAGCTCTATGAAAGTCTACCAATGTGAAAAAATGCAATTACTGTTTTTGAATGCTTTGAGGCATGATAATTTTAAACATATTTAGAATTAGATTATGAATTCTTTACTCACACATTCAGTTATTTTCGACTCAACAGGTTCAGTATTAGAAGTAAATTAAAGAGCTAAGGACTTAAAGGGTGGCTACAAAGAGGATGAAGATTCTGTCATCGCAAGAAGTCACATGGGGAAGACAAGGGGTAACGGGTAAAAGTTGCACTGGGAGAGGTTTCATGTTGATATAAGAAATAATTTTTTTACAGTGAGAACAATCATTCGCTGGAACTTCCTCAGGGATGGTAGAGTCCCCATCACTGGAGGTTTTCAAGATGCAATTGGACAGGATGCTACATAATCTCATCCAAGCTCCTTTTTCAACAAAATGTTAAACCAGATGATCTTTTGAGGATCATTCCAGGCTGGCCTGTTCTTTGGTTCTATGATTTTATGAAAAACTGTTCTGTATTATTAGCAAGAAATGTGCTACGTTACCTAATACAGTCATAAGAATTTATCCCTGTATTTATAAAATTATACACACACTCAAATATCTTCCAACTCATAGATTCATAGATTCATAGATTTCTAGGTTGGAAAAGACCTTAGAGATCATCGAGTCCAACCGTCCCTAATCCCCATTAAACCATATCGCTAAGTAGATCATCCACCCTATTCTTAAACACATCCAGGGATGGGGACTCAAACACCTCCCTGGGCAGCCTATTCCAGTGGCTGACAACCCTTTCAGAGAAGAAATACTTCCTAACATCCAACCTGAATCTCCCCTGACTAAGCTTATACCCATTTCCTCTTGTTCTATCACCCAACACTAATGTAAAGAGCCCTTCCCCTACCTCCCCACCATCCCTTCTCAAGTATTTGTAGGCTGTAATCAGGTCTCCCCTCAGCCTCCTCTTCTCCAAGCTAAACAGCCCCAACTCCCTCAGCCGCTCCTCATAAGTTTTATTTTCCAGCCCCTTGACCAGTTTAGTCGCCCTTCTTTGGACTCGCTCCAGGAGCTCAATATCTCTCTTAAAGCGAGGGGCCCAAAACTGGACACAATATTCCAGGTGCGGCCTCACCAGTGCCGAGTACAGGGGCAGGATCACTTCCCTGCTCCTGCTGGTCACACTATTCTTGATACACGCCAGTATCCCATTGGCCTTTTCGGCCACCTGGGCACACTGCTGGCTCATATCAAGCCGGTAGTCAACCAACACCCCCAGGTCCTTCTCCGCCAGGCAGCTCTCCAGCCACTCTTCCCCGAGCCTATAGCGATGCTTGGGGTTTTTATACCCCAAGTGAAGGACTCTGCACTTGGCCTTATTAAAGCTCATGCCATTGGCCTCAGCCCAACGATCCAGTCTGTTCAAATCCCTCTGAAGGGCCTCCCTGCCCTCGAGCAGATCGACACAGCCTCCCAACTTGGTGTCGTCTGCAAACTTACTGAGGGTACATTCAATCCCCTCATCCAGGTCATTGATAAAGATGTTAAACAGAACTGGACCCAGCACTGAGCCCTGGGGAACCCCACTGGTGACCGGCCTCCAGCCGGATTTAGCCCCATTTACCACCACTCTTTGGGCCCGGCCGTCCAGCCAGTTTTTAACCCAAAGGAGGGTGTGCCTATCCAGGCCAGCAGTTATCAGTTTCTCAACCAGAACACTATGAGAAACTGTATCAAAGGCTTTACTGAGGTCAAGGAAAACTACATCCACAGCCCTTCCCTCGTCAACCAGGCAGGTCACCCTGTCATAGAAGGTGATCAGGTTTGATTGGCAAGACCTGCCTTTCATAAACCCATGTTGACTGGGCCTGATCACCCAGTTAACCTGTATGTTCTCATTAATAGCACTCAAGATAACCTGTTCCATGACTTTGCCCGTCACCGAGGTCAGACTGACAGGCCTGTAGTTCCCCGGATCCTCCTTCCGCCCTTTTTTGTAAATGGGGGTAACATCCGCCAGCCTCCAGTCCAGCGGAACTTCCCCAGTGAGCCAAGACTGCGCAAAGATAATGGACAGGGGTTTGGCAATGACATCCGCCAGCTCTCTCAGGACTCTCGGGTGGATACCATCAGGCCCCATAGACTTGTGGGCATCCAGCCGAAGAAGCAGATCCTTTGAACTCAGGTTCAAATTAGGACCTTACAAATTAATTACTCTTGCAAGTATGAATTTTAATAAAATAAAAATACATATGAGCACATATAAGAACTCAGTTCTAGGGAAATGTTAACTCCTATGTTTCATTGTTCCTTGACTAATTAAAAAAAAAAAAAGGAACTCCAGCATATCCTGCTGAAACAAATTAATACTTAAAAAGTTCCAGAAAGAGGATGCTGGCTGGTATCTATGCAGGTGCTGAAGACATGTTAGGAGTGAAGAACTGGGTGCAAGCTGTATGTGCATCCATCTTTCCAACAAAGGTCTTGTACAAATATAACACGGCCTCAGATCATGTGGTTATTCCTCTCCGAGCCACAATCATCTGCTGTTTCTGAATGTCAGCCTTCACAAAAGACTTGAATATACTTAGGCACATTCACAATGGTTTTGTACCTTCATCTGATTTCCTTTGTTTTCCTAAGTATCTCCAAACATACAATCCTTCACTTAAAAAATTATACCATTGATATTTTAAATGTGATACTCCTCTATCAAGTAATACATGACAAATTCTGCCACTTTTACACTGAGCAGTACCTAACTCAGAGAGTTGTCCCACTACCTACCACTGAAACTACTCACAAAGCTATTTACTGCACAGGTAGAGAAGTCAAAACCAGGGCTACTTTGATGAAGGACCTTTCTTAAATGCTGATATAAGTAGGAAAAAAGGTTGAGTTCCTCAAAGACTAGTCTAAGTCTAAGTCTTTAATATTTTCAGTCATGATTTTGGCAGGAAAACCACAACAGTGCTTATAAAGTTCACCAATGAATCATATTTGGGAAACGCCATTACAATGGAATCAGAATATCTTAAAAATTAAAGAAATTGAGCTGATTGAAGACTATAAACAGTTGGATTACTATTACTAAGCAGCTCAAAATGCAAGGCTACACACTCAGGGAGTAACAGAATTTCTGCTGTGAGGTAGAAACTCACTCTATAGAAATTAAACTAGAGGAAGCCACACTTTCGTAGTTCTGTCACAGGAATGATGTAAGATACTAGTGTGACCAAAGGCAAACAGAATCTCATGATGCTATCAGGTAAAATATAATCAGCTGAATGGAGAATAAAAATTATTGTACCAGACACAATAAATACACGCATGGAGTATTATACAGAGTTCTGGCAACCCATGTTCAAAAAATGTGAGCACCTGGAATAGATACTGAGAAAACTAAAACTGTGTAAAATGCTTACTCTCAGAAAAATTATAATTGCCCCCTACAAATACAGGGAGAGTAAGGAACGAACACCAGAAATGTAAAAATTTCTTTAAATTAAAAACCGTGCAAAAGCACTACAGCAGAAGGATGTGATGGGATATCAATATATATTCAGGTTGGAGTTGGAGAAAAGTTTTCACCCTTACAAAGATCAGTGTAATCTCCCAAGACTCCAACAGCATTTTATTGGTGTGGTAGCCTACAAAGGCAGATGATAGATGACTTAGAAGACCTTTCCAGTCCCATTTTCTAAGGTATCCTGTACACCTACCACAAAACTACAAACTTTCAAATGAGGTAAAATTATCTGTGCAAAAGTAGCACTGCAAGTATGGGACAAGTGCACATGATGTCACTCTTCACACACTCTTGTGTGGCTGAATTTATCCCCCTGCACTGGGTAGCACGTTGCATAGGTACATCCATGCTTTTCTGATGACAAAACAAGGGTCCTTTAAAGTAGGATTTTAGGCCCTTATCACACAGTGTTCCAGTCTACTCCAAAATCAATTGAACAGAAGAAAAGCGGGAAAAAAACCCCACACAAATAAATAAATAAATAGATAAATAAATAAACAAAACAAAAGCAGAACTATGGAAATGCAAAGTCAACACTGCTACTACTGAGGTTCAACAATATTCTGTGCCACAAGTATACCTGTATTACATTGTAATCTGAAGCATGCAAATCTTGCTGGTGAAAATTACATTTGAAAACCAGGGGCTGAAAAATGTAGGCCCACTGCTGTTTAATTTCTTCTGCAGATTTTATACTAATAACTGTAAATTAATTACTGCTTGAGTCCATCTGTGAGAATCAAATACTACAGATAACATTATTTTTTCCTACATATTTAAACACAAATTTTGTATATGTGAATTGGTAAAACTTAGTCGGTTTAAACTGAGCTACATAACTGCTGTCAGCAGAATTTTAGTGTAATCACCCAGAGAGGAAAAAATTCTATTTATGTACTTTAGTGTGGAATATAAACTGTGAAATCTTATGTATTTGTATAGGATTTGATATGAATAAACAAGGAAAGACAAATAAATCACACCCAAAACTGTGAAGTGCTCAGTTCCTAACTGTACATTTTCCTCTCTAGTGTGGAAACTTAGGGTATCAATTTCACTAGGAAGCACATCTTAGACAAAAGCAAGATTACAGTTAACCTTGCAGAATCACAGAATGGTTGAGGTTGGAAGGAACCTCTGGAGGTCATCTTGTCCAACTCCACCCTGCTCAAGCAGGGCTACCTACAGCCAGTTGCCCAAGATCATGTCCAGGTGGCTTCTGAATACCTCCAAGGATGGAGATACCTCCCTGGGCAACCAGTGCCAGTGCTCAGTCACCCCCACAGTCAAAAAGCATTTCCTGATATTCCGAGGGAACCTCCTGTGTTTCAGTTTGTGCCCATATGGTGCTGTCACTGGGCACCACTGAAAAGAGCCTGACTCTGTCCTCACTGGACCTTCTCTTCAGGTATTTATACACATTGGTAAGATCCTCTGAGCCTTCTCTTCTACAGGCTGAACAGACCCAGTTCTCTCAGCCTCTCACAGGAGAGATGCTCCAGTCCTTCCCTCATCCTTGTGGTCCTTTGTTAGACTACCTACATTACATCCGTGTCTCTCTTGTATTGATGAGCCCAGAGCTGGGCACAGTGCTGCAGGGATGGCCTCACCAGCACTTAGTAGAGAGGAAGGACCACCTCCCTCAACCTGCTGGCAATGTTTTATCTAATGCAGCCCAGATACCACCACCCTTCTTTGCAGCAAGGGCATGTTACTGGCTCATGTTGCTATTTACTATTCCAAGGCTTCATATACCTGACGAAATGGGAACTAAATATGAATTTCTTGTGACGGTTCTACATGTGATTGCACAATCAATTCCTTTATTTTAGTGGGATTTTTAGTATGCTGTTCATAAATTCAGAGTATTCCCCAATAATGATAGTAAACACTTCTATTTGTTCATAGTAACAAATCTAGTAATAATCCTAATACTAATAAAAATACTAGAACAAAGCAACAGAACAGCTCAAATTCAGGAAGAAACAAATACAGACATGGTAATTAGGCTAAAGTAATACTAACTTTTTGGCACCAAATAATATATCTTGCTATGTTGTACAATGAAAAATAGCATACCATACAGAAAGTAAGTCATCTGCCCTGGAGCTTACCAGGCAGCAAAGTGAGCTGCTAACCATTTGAAAGTGAAGGATTTTCAAGGAAGTCAAATTAGGCAATGTCCTGAATGTGAATGGAGATTTGTGATCCTCATTCTCGCAGTCTCTGTGCTCTCAGTGTTACATGAAACATGAACATCTTTTAAAGATGCACTGTTTTGACTACCTTGTTTGATAAAGTCCATTTACCGTCAGTGAGTTCTTTCATGAAAGCTGCGTAAGATCAATCACTTTGAACTTCGACCACTGTCGTGCTCACTGACAATGACTGTCAAGTTAAACATCCAAATACCCTAATGAAAACATCTAATTGCTTAAAAATTCAAGGAGCCCCCAAAGCGATAAGAATCATAGCCTGGTCTTTGTTTTCAATTCAGCCTGCCAAATGTAAAAGAGGCTGCTGAAACTTCAAGACAGACTGGTGATCTACGAAGTGCAATTCTATTAGGATTTGTTTCAGTGAAAATTTGATTCCTATAGACGATTCTATTATGTAACTAAGGGCTGTCAAGACCTGGAAGGCTGTATAATTGCTCAACCACAGCAAGATAAAAGGAGCTAGTAAAGAAACGATCTGATAAAGAGCTACAATGAAGTAATATAAACAAGCTTATGATTTACTGCAGGCAATGCTTTAACAAGCCAATGGAAATAAAATTATTTTTTGTCTATCCATCTACAAGCTATTTGTGATATAAAGAGTCTTAATTTTAGATTGGCTGCCTCTTCACTTTTTTCTCAATGCATGAATGAATAAATAGGAACTTCAGAGTTATACATTTGGCAGGAAGCAGAGCTCTGGCTATCCCTGCAAAAGTCTATCCCAATTTGTCCAAATTACAAACCTTTTCAAATTCTCACATACCCTTGAATTTTGGCACTTAAGACTCTCCAACAACTCACCTTTATAACCTTGATGAAGCACTAAGCAGACTGCACATATACTGTTCGCACAGAGCGGCTGAACATGCTTCAGCTTGGGGAATATAGGGCAAAAATCAATCTTTACTGCTTATAATTGCTTCAGCTCCAAGTAATCCCAGAAAGAAACTCTTCCACATGCTCAACACCTATGTCCACTTTGCCACCCAGCCCCATGATGGCAGCTAGATTTAGCTCTCTGTTTCAGATCCAGAGGGATAAAAGCTGAGTAAAAGGGAGGAATCTGAGGAGGAAAGGAGGAAGGTGTAAATTATTTGGAGAGCAGGTACCCAGAAGGTGGGAAAAACATCTGACTGGCAGCTGGAAATGTGAAAAAAACAGGTAGAACATCTGCCCTGGAATGTACAATAATATTATTACCAAGACAACTCACAGAAGTTACACATGCCAGATGTAATTGTGTTTGTGCAAACTTTATTTTCTCCCCTTCTACACACATGATAAGATCAGTCTTTAATTATACAACTGCACAGGTTTTATCCAAATGCTCCCTACCATTTTTGGTGCATAAATGGGAAGTGTTCAATACATATTTTTTTTTGTATTGTTTACAATTTTGCACTCCCCATTGGACCAAACGATTAAGCAGGTGAGTTTGCACTTCTTATACTACTCCTTCTGTATGATATGAAAACCCTAATAATGAGGAGGGGGTAATTGAGTTCATAAAAGAAGAGCACAAAAAATCCCTAAAGCCCAACTCTTTTTGAAGAGAAAAATGTAAAAGCAAACTGGCTACTAATGTTCATGAAAGCAATTTAATTAGTCAAGAACAAATCTTAGGAATGATGGACTTGATAATACATCAAAATTAGAGTCTGTTCTCTGAATATCATTCCTCCCAAAATCCTAGGATGTAAGTTGATAATCAACAACTACATATCTTCACCTACGAGGTTCATTCATTTATATACTATGCCAGTTTATTAAATGGAATTGCATTGATCTGAATGGAATGACTCTGGCATAAAACTGGACATTGCTCAGATTAAAATGTACTTGTCTAGGCATTGATTAGTATTTTTAAATTTGATTTGATGTGCTCCTGTGAAACACCACGGTAAGCAATCTGAAATAAAAAGTAGATCCAAACAGTATTGTCACTACTTGAACAGCACTTTCTGTAGTAGCAAACCACAGGCATTACTGTGCAGAACAGTTGTAACAACTACATCACTTAAAAAGACAAGAAGCAAAACCCAGCCATCATGTCAGGATGATGAAGCTCCCAGTCTTGTAGGGCAGGAGCAGTAGTTCTCCTGCCCTGGGAGAGGGAAAGCAGCCTCCCTCCCTCCTCTGCCCTCATCAGCTCAGTAGAAAGTGAGCTTAACACATTCAGCAGGACAGTTAGGGCAGCAAAGTGTGGGGCTTTTAGGTAATACTGCTATGATGGGAAAGGCAGAGGTGGCCTGCGAGCAAATAATCCTCTTCATCCCTGATAGCCAGGGGCAAGCATTTATGGTACATGGGGATCACCCTTTAGATAGAAGAGAAATGCTAATTTTGCATTGTGACAATTATTTTAGGAGGCCTACTAGGCTGCTAGCTCTCTTATCTGTTTCTTTTTTTTTTTTTCAGTAGCAATAAATTATTTACTTAATCATGATCTTAGTCATCATTCATGCCCTAATTGTGCACCATGCAAACTAATGAGAATTTTGACAGTGGATGAAACATGCATCTGTCATTGAGATTATACCTCAGATTTGCAACCATCTCTCAAGAGAAATACGAAGGTACACTTCTTTCATATTATATATGTTTTATAGCTTATGCATTTGTAAAAAGAAAATATTTCCCTGTCACACAGAAAGTTTTGCTATTACTGGTCCTGGCTGAACAAAATCCTGCACTTACCACCTCCCAGAATCAATTTTTCCTAGAAATAACATTTTTGCAAGAAGCCTGAAAATCAGAAAATATACTGAGTTTATCAAGTCCACAACTGCTCACAGGAAGAAATTCTTTCTGTTGTCCTGTGCTAACCCTATTCTAATTAAATTGACTGCATCTTGATGTTGACAGATGTGTTGTTCTATATAAAAAATAGCAGAAAAAGATATTTCCTTATATGGCATTTCATGTGTACTGGATATCCAAAAATATATTAAAATGGTATTAAAAAGAAGAGATGATAAGCATATTCAGAGTAGGTTATTCAATAAACAAAACTAGCACAAAAAAAAGAAACATTCCACAAAATGCATAAAGACGACATCCCAAATTTCCCCAGGAATCATGCTGTGATGAAGCACTGTTCATATTTAATACACCTCCTGTCAAACCCAGCAGTTCTTATCGATATTTTTAATCAGAAAAATTCTTCAAGATTTCATCACAGCTTTTAGATAAGTGAATGACTGCAGACTATCTGCAGGGCCATCTGCAACACGATGAAGGAAAAGCCCACTCTACTGAAGCAAGAAGATGTCTTGCTAATGATAGTAATAATGCTAGAACTTAATCTGGATTTTTTTATTAAAATTTCTAAAATTAAGACACTAGCACACAGATAACAATGTGCAACCCGAATACTTTTATCCCAAAGGGGAACCCTATGCATACGGAATCCATGTCTTGCATGACTTGCCCTGTAAGTAGAAGCTAAGAGATGGTATCTGGTTCAGCTTGGGGCAGAGATGGTTTCAAGGGGACCTAGTTGCAGTCCCCTCGCACCTATGGGGATGCCAGTAAGAAGATGGAATTTGGTTCTTCAGCGGCATGGTAGGAGGATGAGAAATAATGGGCAGAAGCTGAAACAAGAGATGTTGTTTCAAGAAAGGAAAGACTTTCTCACTCACAGGACTGTCAGGAAGCGGATCAGGTCAGCCAGAGGCTGTGCAGTCTCTTTCCCTGGAGATAAAGCCCTGAGCAACCTCGTCTGACCCAGCTGTGAGCTAGAAGTTGAACTACAGACCTTCTCCCAGCCTGAATTTTCTTATCATCATATACCCATCTCCTGACAAAGAGAAATTAAAATCTCACTTTGCAAATAACTAAAGGGAGCAAAAACCATTGAAGGTCATTCAGTAGACCAGACAGCTGGAAAAACATACATAGACACACAGCTTTACAGGGGCTTGTTCATTCCATACTGGTGTACATATGCACAATAGAAAGAGTTATGACATTGTTCACTCATCCGTAAGTCAAATCAATGCTGGTATAGTTAGTGTTTGATATTTTTTCAAACACCTTTACAATACCCCTGCTGTGCAAGTATATGCTGATTGCTATCAATGGCAATGATAAGGCAGCTAATTACAGGTTCCGAAGACATTAATACCCATACATGTTCCAATAGGTGCAACATACTGTTTGTATCCATAAGCACAGAGATAGTAACCTCATTAACTAAGAAAGAGTATGGTAGAATACAACATGCTGCAGGATTTCCACGTATCTGCGGGACCAGAAAAGAGTAGGGTGCATGAACATTCACTGTGAAGGCAAAATTTCTTCCCAAAGTGGACCCTCTAAGTACGAGCTGAATTACAAGCTCAAAGTCTTTAACTTCTACTGAAATTGCTATCTTTCACAGGAAAAGTGTTACAGAAACTCCTTGGATACATTTAATCTAGTGGAGATGGTGGTCCTCAAACACATCAGACGTAAGCACATATCCTAACTCATAAGGGGATGACAATTTGCCTCCATTAACTCCCTACTATCCCAAGCTTGCTTTCAGTGGGAAAGGGGCAGTATCAGAGAAGACATAGGACACCATCCAGCTGGCTTCTCTTCTGGGTGATCAAGACTCTAGGAGTCTGGGACACGTATGTTCAAATTAGTTACAAACTAAGTTTCTGTAGACTCCAAGTTTTTTGTCCTCTTTACAAGCTTTACTTCATGCTCAGCGAAGTCAACAGAAAGTCTTTATTACTGTGTAACATCACATTTCATCACAGTCACTTAACACAAAAAATAGTTACTGAACCACAAAAAATGCCATGCTTTGTGAGGAGCATATATCTTCTAAAAAATAGGCAGAAGTTTTCAATAAAGTCAAAATAAAAACATAGACAGACCTTCTTCATGTAATAATAAGAAACTTCATGACTTACATCATTTACTTTTAAATAAGAGGATTAAATAGTAGTCCACAGTTAGCAGCATTACATTTTCCCTAAAATTTGTACATATTACACAAACATAGGTTAAAATTACCTGAGTAAAACGTTGTTAAACTACTTCTTGAGAAAATAATATCTTGTTCTGGTTTATTGTGTGTTTTTTTTTTTCACTGCATCTAGGTTATATTTCTTCATTTTGTCTTGTTTTCAGTTACCATATATGAAAAAAAAATATTTCAAAAAGTTGTAAATCTAACCCATATATTGTGCTTGTTTTGTAAAACTATTGTTTTATTCGTTACATTCAGCATGTATCTCCTCCTTTTCTGTGTCACTGTTTCATGACATACCTGAGGCCACTTTCTAGAAAGCTTAAAAGTTCTTAGCCTGACTGTGGTTTCACACTGAGCCATTCCACTCACATCATTAGAGTTGCACGAGAGTAAATTAGAGCATGATGAAAACTACAGTGAGCTGAGCTTGTGTAGACTGGAGTCTAAAGTCAGACTAAATGAAAGGAAAAACAGGACACACAGATTTAAACGCTACCTTTTTAATCAGTGTTTTTCCTCTTGATACTCCCTAGGATGCTCCTATTGTATTTCCAAAATAGCAAAACAAAATTATCATGAGAACCCACACAAAAAGGAAGTATCTGAATTTTATAATCAGTAAAATCCCTAAGGCCCTTCAGGATTCGTAAGAGCACTCGTCAGTTTTCTTTTCTAAAGAAAACAGAACACTGAAAAGCAAAACCTGAGGATTGTGCTGTAGATGAGAACATCATGATCATGATGATGAACCCAGTAAAAGTAACTACAGTTCACCAAAATTTACTACCCTCAAACATTTGCTTATTTTTAGTTTCAAATTAACTATGCTGGATTTATGTGGTGGGGCTTTGGTAGCAGGGAAGGAGCTGCAGAGACAGCCCCTGTAAGGAGATGTGAGAAGTCTCCCAGGCTCCAAAACCAGTCAGACTAGTCTCTGGCCAGGTCGGAATCATCTCTGGCCAGGGCTGAATCAATCAGCCCCTCTGCGAATGCCATATTTAAGAAGGGAACAAAGGAACCCAGGCCGTACAGGACCTGCAGTGAAGAGAGGGAGGAGGCAGGGCCCCAAGCTGGGCCACCACCGTTCAACTGGAGATGGCTGCAGCAGCGCTTCTTGGAGAGCTCCTAAGCACTCCACTCCCAGGGCACCCGCTGGGTGGAGTTCATCCTGCCAGGACTGCCAAGGTTCATCAGGCTGGTTGGGTCCAGTGCTGCTGCAGCAGAGAGGCCTGTGACCTGAGAGAAACAGCCATGTAGACACCAAGGTCAATGAAGATGGAGCGGGAGGCAGTGTGCTGGAGCTGAGATTCCCCTGCAGCCCGTGGTGAGATGACAGGTGGATCCCTGCCGCCCATGAGAGACACGGTGGAGCAGAGATCCATCCGCAGCCTGTGGAGGACCCCACACTGGAGCGGAGATGCCTCTGCCCAAAGGAGTTCAGAGAGGACTGTCTCCCATGGGAAGAACCCCCCGTACTGCTTGGAGACTCACGGTGGAGCAGAGCTGCATCTGCAGTCTAGGGGAAGGGACCCCACGTCAGAGCAGGTGGTTGCACCCTAAGAAGCCGTGACTCTGTGGGAAAAGCTCATGCTGGAGCAATTTGATGGGTAAGGATAGCATCCTGTGGGAAGGACTTGTATTGGAGAAGCTTGAGAAATTTCTCCTGTGGAAAGGGATCCCACACTGGAGCACAGGAAGAGTGTAAGGAGTCCTTCCCTTTGAGGAAGGCACAGTAGAAACAGCATGTGACAAACTGATCTTCAACCCCATTCCCCATCTCCCTGCACCACTGGAGGAGGAGTTAGAACTGGGAAGAAGGGAGGGGTGGGGGCAAGGCGTTTTTAAGATCTGGCTTTGTTTCTTGTCATCATCTCTGAAGTAACTGGTAATGAATTAAACTGATTTGTCCCCAAGCTGAGTCTGCTTTGCGTGGGTCCATAATTGGTGGGTGATTCCTCCCTGTCCTTGTCTCCACCCGCAGGTCTTTTGTTATTCTTTTCTCCTCTCCACCCCACCAAGGAGGAGGAGTGAGTGAACAGCCACGTGGTAGCTTAGCTGCCAGCTGGGCTAAACAACAACATTAACTTTTAAAAACAGACTAAGATCTGTGTCATTAGGCAAAGTATCTAAGTTAAGACACATCACAGTAAAGCTGCCTCCCCAGTCTGAAGCCTGGACCCTGTAAGGAGCCAGAGTAGCAATGGCTGCTTCCAAAGAGTCCTGTCCCTTCTGTCCTCCCAGCAGTAGCCACTACCCTGACTCCACAGGAGAAGCAGCAGCTCCAGCCTGAGCTTTCAGGGCTCTGGCAGTGGCAAAGTAGGCAGCACAGTGATGACCTTGTTCCCGTCCAGCAACATGCTGCCTTTACTTTACATACGCCAAGGGCACTCCTGCTAAATGTATGACTTTCTCAAGAGGTGTTAAAGAAGCACCGTGCTCGCTGCTGGTGCAGAAGCATGCAACAGCGACAGGAAGGATAGTACAAGATCTGAATTTCATTTCCTGTGTAGAAATATAGCTGCATGGCCATATGCTGTAATTGAGACACAACTGTGGTGCTGGCTTATGAACACAACAAGCGAATCTGATTTTCAACACCAATAGGTATTTCCTACCAGGCTGTAGCAACTGATAAAACTCATAGCAAACACGACCTTGCAACACAGGAACAACATTTGCCTCTTGCTCTTCATACGATAAGAATGGGACAAATAGCTGGTATTTCTCTGTTAACATTTATTCAAACAAAAGAAAACGGAATTTGTTCAGCTCCTCTGCAGTTTGTGGTAAGAATGTGTACCTGGCCTATCCACTGTCTCTACTGAAGATAACAACTGGTTTGTTTCAGAAAAAAAGCAAGGTCTGTGCTGCCCTAGGGAGTCAGCTGCTCATTCTGCTTTGTGCATGTGCTCTGGAGAGGAAGAAGAGGCCTCAGGTCATTTTGAACTAAATACTTAAATACCTACATGGCATCAGAAAAAAAAAATAATATTTGCTTATAGTAATTCACATGATATAGAATTATCAGCAGTTCATGTCATGAGTTTTCCTAACATCAGTGTAAAGTTTTGATTTCTTCTATTACTTTTGCCAAGACAAACAAGCCATTATTATAATATTTAGGTGTTACTGACCAGCACAAAACCATACCAAAAAAATCCCATTAACAAAGAAATGTATTACTGGGTGAATTTCTCCCACCTCTACACTTTTGGGAGAACCCAGCCCTTTGCCACTAGCTTTTTAACCACCACTTTGTGGCTTCTAGCTGGTGAAACAGACCCTTCACTCGTGAAGGGAAGCCATACTCCAGATGGAGCACACAGCTCAAGTAATTAATTTCGAGTGACCTCTAATAAATCCTCCTAGAAGAAACGAATTTGCAGCAGCACCCTGAGCAGGGGGGGCAGGGAGCACAGCATGGAGAGAGCAGCCAGCAGTGGATGGCGTGAGCGGCTGAGCTTGGCAGCAGAGCTGGCACAAAAGCTGGGCACTGGAGGGAGGTGGGAGCTGGCCCCAAGAAGGATCAAACATTTCAGCCTCCTCAAGGGACCTCTGGCTGTGAAATAACTGTAAGACCTGAATTCCTTCCTACCAATTCAGTGCTATGTTTCATGCTGTGCTTATACAAACTCTTCCTGTATCAGTTGGTTACAATTTTTCTCACGATGACAATATTTGCATTCAAAGACTGTGCCTCTTAATTTTGAATTATTCCCCTCGTCTGGGAAAGCCATGTTTCTTATCTGTTCACAGAAGAAAAATTAAACACTGTCTGGTCAACAAACAAGCCCAAACATGTCTGCCACAGCATACAGAGCTCAAATACTTCACTCAGTTGCTTAATGGGACGTAACGTTCACAGCATTATAACAAACTGTTTAATGTGTTTTCAGCTCACTCTGCTTTTATGTCCTTGAAATAGATGTTTGACTACTGATACTATTTCATACTAGGAAATCAGAAAAACAGAGACGGAAATGATTACGTGCTACAACCTAGTATCTTGATCTATGCCTCAAAAACTGATAGCTGCATACCACAGTATTTTCTAATCATTTTGGCAAAGGAGTTACACTTCCTGAAAGACATTGAAGATTTAAAGTCCTTGATCCAAGTCCAATAAGCATTTATTAACTTTAGAAGGTACAAGCTTGCGTCCTAATCTGGAGAGAACTTAATAGTGAAAGTGATGTGGAAAATTCAGTTCCCCAGTGCTACTCTAGAATAGTCCAAACTTACTGGTAAACTTTTTACACTGATGAGTAGAGTACTGAAGAGCGATTCTGAAGGCAAACATCTGCAGATATCCTGCAGACCACCTTTCATTAGGGTTAAGAGAAAGGAGTAGGTCCTTCAGGCTCTCAGCAGATGAAGGACAACTCTGTCACCTTCTTAGTGTAAAATAAAACTACTGCACCAGTACTTTTATAGGTAACTGTTATTAAAGTATTAACACAATTAGTACAAAAATAATTAATCTAATTAGTCTAGACGTATGAGTAAAAGCATCACCTGAGTGACCCATGACAGAAAACGTATCATATTCCCAAAGCACATGGTTACCAGATCAGCCCTATTTACTCATCTTGAGGTTAAATGAATATAACCCTGAGCGGTCCTAAGCCAAAAGCATGATGGAACTTTTCAATCCAGGCTCAAATGATAGCTTCCACAGAAAGGCTCACATTTGAGTTGCAAACTGAATGAGAGAAGTTTCTTCAATTGTTCCCCACAGGGTCCGCACCAGAGGTCCACACTACATTCTCAGGATTAACTTAGATATCAGGATATGACAGTAGGACCGACTCCCCAAAACTGTGTTTTGTTTTGTTTTAAATGATATTGAGATCTTTATCTTCTGGAGCCATACACCTGAGGCATGTAATTTTTAAGCCTCTCTCTTTGACCATGAAGACCAGAAGATGATTTATTGTTTTATTTTGATTTTACTATTAACTGAATCCAAGAAGCATCAAGGATTATGAGAGCTGACAGCACTGTAATTGAAGACTGAAATAGTATTTTAAGTTTATGTTGGATGGTAAACAACGTCAGGCATTCCAAAGCCAAAATAATATGACACAAATATGAAGACTTTAAATTGAACATCCCCCAACACATCTAGTCCTTGCTCAACTGTAATTCTAAGTTTCACTATAATTCGTCTTTCAGTGCTTTGAAACTGAAAAAAAAACAACACCCAGACTAAAATAAAACCATCATAACTCACAACCAAAAGCACTGAACTCTAACACAAGGTAATTTTTAACACCTGCGCAGTTCAGGATTCTTCACTGGCTAAATAAAACTTTACAGCATTCACCAGCTCTGCTTAAAATACACACTGCCAACGTCTTCTTGTTGGGAATTTCCCCTACATTTCAAGCAGAACAGCCACAAAATAAAGGCAAATTGTGAAAAACGTCTGAAACTGAAGGAAAAAAAGAGTACACATCAGTCCACTCCAGTCACTGTTTTGCTTCTCAATGCCTATATACCATCTTGTTGAATACTTGACATATCCATCTTTCCCCTGCTCCTGAAAATTTAAATAGGGAAAACAAATTAGAGTGAATAATTACAGTATGGAAGATCTTTCAAATTTAATTTTCAAATTGAAATCAGTGAAAATAAATGTTGCGCTACTGTACCCCTTATCCTCAAGTTATTTTGACATAATTGAACTACTTGAGAGTTTCAGAAGGCATAAGTGAACTATTCATAAAAAATCATCTTCACGCAACTGGTCTCAAGACTTTTCTCATTGTCACCCATACATTCCCCTAGATAAAATACATCAGAGCACAGGTATAAGCCTTCTGCACAATATAATGTTCTTCAAGACCTGACTCCTCTCAAGCTCTATGATTTTTTTTCATATTCCTGCTATGTCCTTACAGATTCCAGTACTCATGCAATGGGAAACTTTGGAGGTCCATAATCTAGTTTCATGTTAATCTAATTCTGGTTTTAAACAAGCGACTTCTGTTTGATTTAGGAAATGTAAGCAATCGAGCCACAGAGAAATGAACAAATTCTGGATTTCTGGGCTCAGAAAAAGAGACATCTACCAAAATTACATATCATAGCTTTAGGTTTTCTAAACCTAGAGAATTAAGTGTAAATGCAAGTGTGCCTTCAGAACTTCAGATATTAAAAAAAAATAAAATAAAACATAGGAACATCTATGAATTTACACACTTGTTTGAATTGTGCATTCCAATTTTTACTTGGACATATCCCATGACATAAACCCTTTCGGAATCATTAAATTAGGTTTTCTGTACCGGTAGACCTGCAAGGAAGTGCTCTGCATAGAATGCAAAATCAGAAGTCAATCAGATAACATATTATTCTTCCCTCTCCCCAGATGCGGCACAGTAGGGAGAGAGAGAGGGAGAGGGAGAGGGAGAGGGAGAGGGAGAGGGAGAGGGAGAGGGAGAGGGAGAGGGAGAGCAGGGTGGCTGAGGGGTTCAGGAAGGAAGTGTTTAATTCTGTAACTTCTCCTGCCTGCTCTGCTGAGACCTTCTCAGTGTGCAGGCCTGGCCAGGCATCGTTACTGACTGATTCAAGCTGCAAGATAATCCTGTATACAAAAGCCCCAACCATTTTAGGACACCGACATACTGTATTATGTTCTTTAGTGGCCTTAATACAGTATGTTTAGCTTAGTAGAGTGCCCACAGAAAACTCCCATTTCTAATTCTAGTCGAGCATATTTATATTTTTAGGATGCATATTAGCATTGTGCCCTAGCAATACAAACATTTGGTAGGTGCCATATGGACACAGACAAAACACACAGTGCCTGCTCAAAGGGTCTGCCTCAATCTTTAACACATGAGTAGTCCCTCTGGTGTCATCAGCTGTATGTGCATAATGATCCAGGGCAGCCCCTCTGCGCTCTACTCAAGTGAAATGGAGCAATGACAACTTATCCAGACTGAAGTTATTTCCATCCTTATATCGCATTAGGTAAAATATAATGCAATCAAGCATTGGAAAAACAGGAAGAAAATGAGGAGGGTAGAAAGCATACACAGAAATGGATTTACACTTGTTTACCAGGAGTTGAACAAATTAGGTTTATATTTTTGAAAATTTGTGTTTTAAATAACATCAAAGCCCAGATAATACATATAGAACATATTATTTAAAAAAACCCGTAACAACTATTTTTGTCTATATCATCACAAAAACTGCCTTCAAAATAAACTTTAACATGAGATTTTGCTAACCCTTGAAAACATTCAGAGTTCTTCCTAGATGGAATAGATTTAGGTGAGGGAAAGTTACTGTGTTTGGTTTTATGTAATTTTTAAAAACCTAATTCAAAACTTCTGGCTATCTGTTATCTCCCTAGGCCAGAAAATAGTAGAGCTTCAAAACTCTAAAATGTGTTAAAAAAAAATAATTAATTCTGAACAGCTGAAATGGGAAATATGAACAACTGAATGTGAGAAATGATCTATCTTGTGCAAAGGCTCAGCCAAGTTGGATGACATCCACAGATTTTGGGTGTGTACTCTTACAAAAACCAGGAAAAGAATAAACAAACAGAAAATTGCTGGGCAATTAAAACCACTTAAGTTTTCACACAGAAATAGAGAATGCAAAATGGTGAATTTTAGTAGTTTCCAGCATAAAAGCAAGCAGAGTCCTAATGTGCTGTCACATCCTATCAAGGTCAAAACCGCTCTGCCGTCCTGATGAATCAATATAATGCTGCATGAAGATGATTTGAGAGGCAGAGGATATTAAAGCTCCAGTATTTTAATGCTAGTGTGGAGTGCATGATGGGACATTTTGCAGGTACCTTCATTTTTTATTATTAGAGAAGCGCAGGAATCTCAGGGATGTCAAATGGAGCTGAAGGTGCTCTTAATTTCTGAAAATGAGGCCACTTGTATTTATGTACAGAAATATGGATCTAGCTCTAGGGACCCAAGTTAAAAATGTAGCCTTTAAAAAGTAAACAATGAGGTGTATTGCAAGTCAAAAGTAAGTACTTAGTAACCTTGAAATTATCCCCCATTTAAAAAATCTCATTAATAGAGCTTCATGTGTCCCTACAAAATAAACTGTTTGATTACAGTTCCTCTTCCTTCCCTAGAGCAAATAACGTTTTAGACAAGAATAATAAAACATGACAGTGTCTCTGCCAGTGCTCCTGGGTAATATTCTTCAGCTTAAAAAAAAAAAAAAAAAACAGCTACCCTAAATCTCCATTTGAAAATGTATTTTTCTGCACAAAGAACGCATAGGGAAACAAATGCACAGTTCTCCTTCAGCCTTTGTCAGGCTCTGCCTCAGCAGTCAGGTTCTACCAATGAATGAGAACCGAAAGCCGGGATAAGCCTTATAAGCCAATGCCTGAGCTGTGAGCCGGAATAGAGGGTTTCCCCAAACGTCAGCTGAGTCATCCCACCAGCTGTTCCTAGATGTTCAATTTACCACTTGGCTGAAATGCCACTCCTTTTCCTTGTTGCTTGCTCCTGCCAACCTAGATCTGGTCCCTGCATCCACTCACCCCAACTGAAGCTGCTCCAGCTTGACCTGCATTTTCTTTAGGGCCCTGTTCTGTTGTACATACTCCCTTTGTCATTCTCAGTGTGGCTTCTGTATCTCAGAAACTGGCCAGTATCTCCTCAGCAGCAGAGTTTCTCCACCTGTCCTTAATTCCTGACCACAATTCTGGGGTCCCACTTTTGAATCCTTCCCAATGGAACTAAGTGTGTACATCTTTATTCTATTTCACAGCTATCTACTCTGTTACTGCTTTTTTATACAGTAGCAATTTCTCCACCCATCTTGTTAGAAGGCCTCCCTGAGACAGTTTCAATCATGATTATCACTGTTGTGATACAATTATATTTGTATATGGCTTGCTTGGTGGGGCTTGTGTCACCGAAACTACGTGTTATAAACATCTTTCATCCATAACTTAATGTAGACATAGATGAACTAAGATTATCAGCTGAAACATCCTCTTTTGTCCTGATGCAAATAATTCTCTGTCTTCCCTTCTTGACCATAAATTACCGACATTACCTTCTCCAGCTGTTTTGTATTAAACAGCTTGTTGATATTCACACATTTTTTAAATGTAAATACACAGAAACACTACCATTCATAGCTAATGCACAGTAGAAAATAGTGCTCATCAGAGTAAGTGTCTAACCCTTTATTATGGTGTTACTACTTAAAATAAACCTTCTTTGGATATTATGTAGGATCAGACTTAATAGATTCTGAGCTTAAATAACTGTTAAGTAATTGGCTGTGACTTGGTCTGGGTGGTAGGACTCTTCTGTAGGATGCCCAACTTCCAGCTCTTTGCAACAACTGCCTAATCACTCACCCATCCCATCCTCCAGAAACCTTTTAGAGACCTCAGAGGTGCCCTAAAAGAGCAGCTCCTTAATGGGCTGCACGGGCCAGGACTAGGAGTTGTGAAAGATTTGTAGGACAGCATCCAAAGTTTTCCCTACGAGATGCCCCTACCAGAAGGAGATACATACACATGAACATGTGGCCAAGAGTGTCAGTGAAAGTGTTGTCAGAACCCAGGCATTATTTTCTAATAATGTACACCTTATTTTAAAAAATCAAAAACAACAAACAAACAAAACCCTACAAAACCGTGATATTTATATTTTTACTTTTATGGATAAAGAGTGTGCTGGATTTTCCTGGACAAACAGTGTGCATTGGTCTTCTCACCAGCTGGACAATAAACAGATGCACTCTGCAATAAAGGTAGCGGAAGCATCCTGAAGACTAAGCCAGTCTTTCTATTTCAGGGCAGATCAATAGCACACCATGGCAGGCTGATCTGGCAGGGCCACGCAGGTCAAGCGTTCATCCTTACAACTAACTGCTGATCGAGCAGAGGCTGCTTCAAGCAGCCTGAGGAACTATGGCAATGAAACTCCTGCAATGACATAAGCTACACTGAAGCACAGAAGCTGTACAGAGGTGAAAAAGGTAACTACCATTCAAAATTGAGGAGGAAGTGTACATTCTGCAGTTTCAGCATTTCCAAAGCTTTCACAGTGGAAAAAGCAAAGTTCTTTGAAGCCAGTGCTCCACCGTTCTAGTTGCAGTAGAATGAAGACAACATATTAGTCCCTTATGGTTACACCTAAGCTTTTCAGAAGAGACATTTAACTCCAGTCAGTTGGCTGTAACACATTTTTTTTCTTCATTCTGCAGTATCACTCTTTCCTTCACACGATCTTAAAATACCAAAGATATTCCATCTTCCCCTAGAGCCAATACGTATGCCCATGCTTCGTCTATCTATTCACCTACCCAACCTCACCTTCCTTTTTGCGTTTTGTTTCTACGGTCCATTGTGCTCTCGAATGGATGTGGCAGGCAGCCAGTAAAATAATTTTCTTCAGCAACCTCCTTGACAATATGATTTCTCTAACTGATACCTTCTTTGGTATTCTTCTGCCATTTTATTTAAAAGTAATGTTTCTAAACAAAACAAGGCTCTTCATAAATCTTTTAAATTATCATTTATTCCTGCACTGCCAATTACTGCAATCTCATCTTCCATATAGTTTATTTCTCTTGGTTTGCTTTGCTTTCAGACTGCTCTCCCTATCTGAAATGGCTGGTCCATCACACAGTATCAAGCAGTTGAGACTCTCAGCTTTAAAATCCCTCTTTGAAAGTTACCTTTCCCTAAAGCTCACAAATACAAGGAATCTATGCCATTCATTGGTTTAATAAAAATCTTGAAAGACGGTATCATCTTCTGTATCTCCAAAGTCATCTGGTGTGTTTACATACAGTTTGCAAATCCGGACTAGGTTCTTTCAATATTTTTTTTCATCTGCAGCTCTTAATTACACAGTTGATAGCACAAAGGTCCATAGAATTTGACAAAGATGTTTCCAGATCATCTCTAGTGAAAAATCACAAAACTATGAGCCTGTATATACAGACTTTGCAATTTAGTTAATTCTAGTTCATACTATCATTTGAAGGTAAACACTGCCCACAAAAGTTTTACCATGGTCAAAGGACCCAGTGGCTAACTGGCACTGGAGCAGGTTGTCACTATGTAATTCCCTTGATCCTCGCATTTCAAAATTTGTCCAAACCTCAAAAGAACTCGTGACATTTCACCAGCTCCTCCAACTTCTGTCAGTTGCCACTGATCTGAAGAACCTAACATTACCATCAGAGGTGGCAGCATTTTTGTAATACTCTAATAAAGTTTTCTGCTCTTTTCATGTTTCATTAAAGCAGCTATGAAACCTAAACTATATCAGGCTAGTACAAAAAATCATACCATTTTAAGTTGTATAAGACACTATAAAGTATTTTTAAAACACTATAAAAACTCAGTAGCCCTCTTAAGTTGTCCTAAGGCTTAATTTTCACCAAAGCAAAATTAACATATAAAAAAAATAATAAATAAAATCTTGTCTGCAACAGGACAGAATTTGGTATTTTTAAACACAGTGGGAGAGAGGTACAGTCACATTTGCCTTAGGTCACAGAAGACAATAATTTGTAATCTCTTGAGGAAAGACCACACACACACACAACAAGCTCTCAATAATAGGATAGTTCTGTTTTAAAAGAAGCCAATATTCACAATTGGTGGTGCTTAGGACAAAGGCAACCGATTTATTCTATGTCTGCAAGTTTTCAGCAATACTATATTTGCTCACAGCTTTCCTGGCTCTGTCCAGTGTTCATTGTCTTTTGGTTTCATAAGCACTAAAAATAACCAGCATCTGAAGAAGAACCTCCTTCCAAGAAAACAAACAAAAATCCAAACCATAAATCAACACAGGCATTATTTCCTTCTGATGTTTTTGTCATGATTTCAAGTTCTTCATGAAAACAACGTATGGGTGGAGTACCACACGGACTGGAAAGGGCAGCTATGACCTCAGTTACAACTCTCATTAAAGCAGGATAGAGGTCGGTGCCTTTTCCACAGTGAAGTGTTTATGATTTTTGAGACTCTTAAGGGGATGTCACTTCCTAGTATTTTTTGGTTTTGTTTTTTAAAAGGGAATGTCACTGCACGTTTCTATCTGATAGAGATGCAGGAAAAATACAGAAATGTGTTTACCGTGTTTATTTATAGGTCATAATTTCTACATAATAAGTATCAAAAAGCATGGAAACCTGCAGCTGTAAGTTCTTAGCTTCCGCCTGCGTATCTCGTATTTGATCTACCTGTAAGCAGGTCCTTACTGTCTTTACTCCACAAACATAAGAAAAGGTGGTTTGCCTTCTAAGCAGGGATGTTGTAAAGATAAATGCCTGAAGCACTTGAAGAAACTGTGTTATTTAACACAGTAGTGAGGATCATATATTTGCAATAAAGTGCTTTTAATTAGCTATGAATATGTTGCTGATTCTTTTCAGCAGAGCTCTACTTCATAAAAAAGAATAAAAGGGTGCTTCAATTGGGTTTAGTACTTAATTTAAACATAACATCACAGCACTTCTACATATGCTGTGTTATTCATTATCTAATTGACAAAAAAAAAGAAAAAAAAAAAATCTTGTCTGCAACAGAACCGGATTTGGTATTTTTAAACACAGGGAGAGAGAGATACAGTCACATTTGCCTTAGGTCACAGAATACAGTAATTTATGATCTTTTGAAGAAAGATCACCCATACACATAACAAGCTCTCAATAATAGGATAGTTTTGTTTTAAAAGAAGCCAATATTCACATTTGGTGGTGCTTAGGACAAAGGTATTTAAAAATACCAAATCCTGTCCTGTTGCAGACAATATCTTTTTTTTTTTTTTTTTGTCAATTAGATAATGAACTCTGTATTCCATTAAGTACGTACTTTTATTTTATATTTGGGATGCATTAAACATTTTTTGTTTATATAATAATTTGATCAACTGGACGTGAAACATCTGTGTCTGTTGCTTTATTATGCATGTATATGTATGTATACGTGCACAGATTTACATATGAATTAGTTAGAATCATAGAATCATAGAATCGTTAGGGCTGGAAGGAACCTTCAAAGGTCATCTAGTCCAACCCCCCTGCAAGGAACAGGGATATCTCCAACTAGATCAGGTTGCTCAGGGCCTCATCCAACCGGGCCTTGAACGTCTCCAGGGATGGAGCATCCACCACCTCTCTGGGCAACCTGTTCCAGTGTTCTACAACTCTCATGGTAAAAAATTTTTTCCTAATATCCAACCTGAATCTACCTCCCTCTATTTTAAAACCATTGCCCCTTGTCCTATCACAACTGGCCCTCCTGAACAGCCTCTCCCCATCTTTCATGTAGGCCCCCTTGAGGTACTGGAAGACCGCTATAAGGTCACCCCGGAGCCTCCTCTTCTCCAGGCTGAACAGCCCCAACTCTTTCAGCCTGTCCTCATAGGAAAGGTGCTCCAGCCCTCTTATCATCTTCGTGGCCCTAGAAGTTAGTTAGATCAAGTCTCCAACTTCACACTTCTTAAGATTTTAATTCAATACTGAAGATCTAAAAGTAGCCAAGACTTGCCAAAAGAAATGTGCAGGAGCACAGTATTCTTATTAACAAAAATCACTACAAAAATTTAGATGTGTGTATCATACTGAATATCATATTCAAACTTCAATATTCGAGCTGTCCCAAAACCTAATTAGCAAAGGGTAAACAAGCAAAGGGATCTCCTCCTGATTCCCATCCATACAAACTCCTGACAACAGACAGGAACTCCACAGCATAAAGTTACACTTTCAAACACTTTTGCCTCCAGGATGGTTTCATTGTATCTGGGCTCCACTAAGTCCATGCTGAGAAGTGTTGTCTTTGAACAGAGCAACTTCTGTTATTTCTGTAAATTTACTAAGTTAGGTAATCTCGACTTTCAAAACGTGAACTGCTTATCAAAAGAGATAAGAGGAACTTGTTCATTTGGACAGCTTCTTCCTTTCTATGTCCTTATGTGTTCACTTTTTCATTTTCCCAGCACAGTCTTGTGTACTTTTTCTCTAGATGACCTGAGACAACATGTGTCCAACCTGCAACTACTTTTAAACATAAGAAAAAAATCACTGAAATGCACTGTGCACTGCTCAGTTCAGAGTCTGAGGTCTGTCCCTTCATAGGCATCTAGCCTTTCACATCTATGAGCACACACATTTACTCCAGTTAATCGACCTGGTATTACCTGCCAAATGGAGACGAGATTCCTTGTGCCCTTTTCCACTCCACTTCTCACTTTTACGTGCTCACAAAAGACATACCATCACTCAGGACTGCATTCTGAAATTATGTAGGTGATCAGGACAAGGTGATCACAGTCTCCTGGTTTCAGAATTAAGAATTATTTCAGGTTAGGTCAAAGTCTTATCTGGTGCATCTTGTGTGAGCTTCTCCAAAAAATCTGTCTCAGCCTTCATCAAACTACCTAGCTTCTTCCTTAAGGACAACACATCAGCTGCAAGACCTGCATGTTTTATATACAGCAGTAAGAGGTTTATACTAGTATATCAATTATATTTTCCATCTGTAATTGAGTCCTAGTTGCAGGAAAAAGTTTAGACGTATACATTCTCTTAATTTTGATGCTAAAATGAGAGGAAAAAGGGAAACTAGAGAAATTAGATTATTAGATAATAGAATGCATCACTAGCCAACAACTTAATCTGATTTCGTCTTTATTCGTGAACAGCAAAGTACAGTCAGTCCTCACTGTGGTTACACAGACCTAGTGAAATTAAAAATCTTAAGTCTGGGATTCATTTGCTATAGTGACTTTTTTCTCTTTAGCACTAGGTTTATCTCAGTCTTATGCTGAAGGTTTTTTTTGTTGATTGGTTTTGCTTTTTGTGTGTGTGGGAAAGGAGGCAATTTTCCCTCCAAATAAAGCACAGCTTTAAAAGAGTAAATCTGCCAAAGCAGCTTATGTCCAGCATTGCTGGCAATCAGCCACAAATTCTGTCCAGTCACTGAGGAAAAAAGATTTCTGAAGAACAGATGATCAGCATCCTGTAGCACTGGTTTGAGACAGAATGAAAGAGGGCATGTAAATGCAGCATATGGCTTTCAGTGACAAGATATTGAGTTGTATCTTTAGATCTTAGTATCTCAGGTTAAATGTTTCTCTGTCAGAATATAAATCTAGATGACAATGCCTAAAAATAAATCTGAACTAACAACCATTGCACATTCTTAAACATATGCAAATACCAGCTATTAACAAGCTTTTAATTCTTTCTGCTTCTGGTCCTGCAGCAAAAAGGCAAAAAATGCTAAATTTTAGATAATGCTAAAATAACTTGCCCTCATCCAAGTATTTATTAGTAAAAGACACAATGAAGTTGACAGTTTTGAAATTGTAAAGGAATCCAAACAACAGGTTTTCGTAAAAGTGGCCAGAGAAAACCAGAAGGTAACAATTGACTAGTCTGAAACTAGTCTAATTACAAGCACTCAGGGCTTCAAATTTTCTAGACACTGAAGTAATGACCTAGGAAACAAGGCCCTTTATCAGGAAAAGAGAGGAAATTGAAGTACTTCTTTATAACAGACTAATGAACAGCTCTTGCTTTATAATTCAGAACTCATCACCAGATCAAACGCAAGAGAATGCTGCAGGATCAGAGAAGCACGACCCAGCATCTACCCATCACTCAGTAACTAGCAAACAGTCAAATCCTGATAGGGAGCAAGAAAGCAATGATGCATAGACATTTTGATTGTACTCAGAACTAAAATTACTAATTCAGATAAAAGACTTCTCCTTTTTGAATGTAAGGATTTTGAAACAGAATATTGAGACCATGGTCAGAAATCTAGATTGGATATCTCATTGAGGTAGGTCCTCAGAGGAATGCAGATACGTCTTTTGCTAGCAGATATTGTAGAGAGTCTCCACAATAAACTACTAGAATAAACTCAAACTTTAGGGCAAACATGCTCTTAGACGGTGATTGAGACTGAGACAGTTTGCAACCAGTAACACAGTTAAAACTCTTGCCATAGTATTTTTATATTTAGAGATGCAAAGCAGCTTCTCTCTCCATTTTTATTGTTCAAGGCAATGTCACTGCTGTTCTGATTATCCAATCTCCTTTCCTCAATAATTGTTTTTTCAACATTTCAACCTATCAGAAGGCTATAAGGGTTACTTTTGCTTTCATTTCACTTTTTCTTTCACTTCCATGTGTATTCCTATGTGTTAGTTTGCTCTGTTTCCTTTAAAACATTATTCATAGCTTTTTACCTAACTTTTAATTGCAAAGAAAGCAGGGGGGGCGGGGAGGGGGGGAAGAGAGAGAGAGAGTGTCTGTCTCTTTAAGGCCATTTAATCTTCCACTCAAGTGGTAGCTTAGTGTCCAGAATATTGATCAATCGACTCCAATCTTTTCCTTCCCTACAAAGAAAGTTCAATGCACATTTTCATGTAAGTCTTTTTATCTCTTTCTTTTGCATTACCTGTGACATTACCCTAATTCAGCTTAATACTTTCAAACTTCATCATAAGCCTGTGAGAATAACCAAAACTTCTTAACCACTGGCACTAATGTTATGTTAATTAACTACATCACTGAAGTCTGTAAGAGAAATGACATAGATTCCAGATTTGGTCTTATTCAAAATACAAATCTGCTGGCAGTTTGTATTTCAGTCAGAGAACAATCATTGTATTGTCATGTCTGTTTTTTTAAATGGCTGCATATTTGTGACTATGAGGTTCGCCATCTTAACTATGCCAGGAATAAATTATTTTTAAAAAAAATGCACTGCAGCCTATACAATTTCCAAAATGTTTGGTTATTAACATATAATAATGTAGGAAACGTGAAGAAAATATACTGTTGAAACTCACAGTGTGACTCTTCAAACATGCTGCTGAAAGCATAAGTTGCAATTTTTAAGCCAAATTTCAAGCCGCTTCCTATTTCTGATGACACAGTTACCACTATTTTGGGCCTTCAATAGGAAAAAACAGATATTAATAACAAACAGAAATAGCTATTAGTAGCTACCAGTAGGTACATGTACACTTGATTTCTATCAGTAGATAAATGTGCACCTGATTTGTAGATTCAAGCTGGTACTTACCAAACTCAGCAGAGTTTTAAGAACTGATTTATTCTTCCTGACTGCAGTAAAGGCTATGTTGCATCCTGCACTTTCATAATAGTGAGTGAGAATGAGACCTTCCTCTGTTTCAATTCCCATTTGGAAAGTGATATTAACTATCCTTACCACCCTCGTAGGTAATGCTATGCATTACATATTTTTATATCTCTTTCAAAATTGAGAAAGAAAAATAGAAAAAACCTTGACTACTTAAGAATTAGCACAATGGCATATCATTATCTAATCTCATTCATAAATGTATTTAATTTCCTAATCAAACCTGAAGACTTCTTGCTGATAAATACAAATACAAAGTGTAATTTTTTTGCGCAGACACAAGTTTCCCCAGGGAACACAGGATCTGAATGTACCCAAGATCTCAAATAAAAACACACAGTCACAGGGAGCGTGAACTATTAGTCTCTTAGAAACTAGATGTAAACACAACAATTTACTGTTCATGATTCCTTTTATTTATTCAAATCACTTCTGGCAGTTGGTCACACCTCCAGCTTTCTTAGTAACCACACAAATGAAAAGGCAGGCTCGGGATTGTGAAAGAATAATTATGCAATGAGGCTGTCTACAAGCTCACCAAAGTGTCCAAACCAAAGGCAATTCTGGAAAGCAAGAACAAGAAAGCAGATTAAACAACTAAAGTCTTCTCCTTTCCACGATACATTGCGATAGAGAAGCAGCAGATTTTCTGCTCCTGAAACACTCAGTCCACCATAAAAAAAACTAAAATGAACTTCTGTCTCTTTGGGAAGCAGAAAGCAGAAGGTCCACAGTAAGATTCAGAGCTCTGTATTCAAAAAAGGTTTAATTTGAATGAAAAATCAGCAATCTAATCTTTCATTACAGCTATTGCTTTTTGGTAGGATGGATAAGTATTTCAGAAAAGTAAACAAGGTTGTCACATGGCTTCATTTTTATATAATGGACGTGGCAATAAAGAACAAAACTAGTAGTTCCAGGATGGCCCACTGACTTTAGCTCACAACTGCTGATAAATAAGTATTCAGGTTTAGAAATATTAACTGTGTTGAGAGTACTAAATACATTTGCAAATAATACATTTCAAATTTCTGAATGCTAATGCCATAGAAGATTTTCAAGACAATTTATTTGTATGTTTATGGATCAGATTATAAAATACTTCAGTCTTTGAAGTTGAAGTAAGGCATCTAAAGAGCTTTAAAAAAATGCACGTCGTGCCTTTTTATGGCAATATCTATCTCCAGGTGCGCAAATGCCTTTTCAAATCTATTCCTTCTGCATCGCACAACTTCAGTAATGCAAAGAAGACAGAAATCCAGGTTAATTAGCCTTATGTCCTGTCTAATCCGTCTCAAATCAGGGTATGATTATCCATGTTTTATTACTGCAACTCACATCTGCTAACAAAGCTTTACGCCCAGAAGACCTCTGCTAGCATGGCAGCTTGATTACATTTGCTTTTTCACTGATTTGTGATTGATCACTGGATGGTCTCACCTCTGTCTTTCCTGTCCACAAGCTTGACTTTTGACTTCCTTGAGCATCATCTCACTCCACCATGGCCTGAGTTTCTGTGACAACACACTCATTCCTTTGGGGAAAAAATGCCACCTGAGCTCCAAATCTCAGGGAAGGTCTATTCCCAAACATTTCTCTCCTCATTTGGATGGGAGCACAAGCTTTGTGACTTCCATTAAAAGGTATTCCTTACCCTTCTCACTGTAACTTCAGCTTCACCCATGTGTGAATACACGGCATCCAGGCTGCAAAAGAGCACTCAAGTACGTCTCCAATCCAACTAATTACAGAGAATGATTGGGTTGGTACAGTGACTGTATTAGTAGCTCATAACTGTTGTAATTGGTGATGCTGATTCTCTATTCTCTCCTGAAAAACCACATAGTGTTTCTGAACTACCTAATGGAGCTAAAGAGGTGGGTTTTTTTTTGTCATTTTTGTTAGCAGGAGTCAAGTAAGGGAGAAATTCATCTGTATCTGCAAGTGTCAGTTTGCAGTCCCAGTTCTTAGTACTGGGAATGGCTGCACCACTTGAGCCTGGAAAAGTCTAAGGATGTCTTGGCAAATGAGACAATAAAAAAGAAACCCTGGCCAAAAAAAAAAAAAAAAACAGAATGAAGAGATGGGCCTTTACACAAGCTCAGCTGTAATAATGACTTACTTTAATTTACTTGGGAGAGTGAAAGCACAGTCCAAAAACTGGATTTACTACAAATAACCACAATTTCTTATCAACAGTCAAGTCTGAAGACTACAGTCTCTATTCCTAAGTGAGTTTTTTTTCTTTTTTTTCTTTTTTTTCATCTATTAGGCACTATAAGCCAATAAATATTTTGCTTTGCTTTGCTACACTGGCTTGGCCTCATATCTTCTTGAATACTGTGATCCAGTATGTAAGGCATTTTTTCCCCTCCAAGACCGGAAAGCTAACAGTAATACTCTTTGCCTACTATTGCTGTTATAGTTCATTCGCTTCACCTTATGGAAAGAAGATTTTTCCTATGTTTTAATGAGCTTAAGATAAAGCCTTTACAGAACAGCTGCTGCATTCACAAGGTCTGGAAGTGAGTGGCTTTTTTGCAATAGCACCTTGAGTAAAGACGTACAGAAAGTGCACACTGACATACGGTCCTTGGCCTGTACGGTGAAGAAGCTATACTTCACCAGGTATGCCAACGATAACCTTCAAGCAAGCTGGTGGAGGCATGACAGCCTATGCAGTTACGACAAGCTAAAGCAGCTGCCCTGTGTGAGTAATGAATAGAAAGCATAGAAACGGTATACCACATTTGTACAGGCCTTTGGCATCTCTGTAAGGGGATGATGAATTTTCCCTGGAAATTAAACTGGCACAGCTAAAAAGGAACTCAGTGATTTGGGTGAACTAAATCATAATTCTCATTCCACAGCAATGAGTAGTAGATACAAGATAATGTTCCAGATATATCTCACATCAAGGTGAATACAATGACAGTCTTTAGCTTGGAGATTCACAGGTTTTGCAGGTTTGTGTCACAAGCCTAACAGCGTTATAAAGAGATTACATACATTCTCCATAGATACTTAAACCAATGTGCATCAGTGAGGGCATAATCCTCTTAAAAGTACTAAAGACTATGTAACAACTACTGAAATGTAATTACATAAAATCTGGTGAAACTTCAGTAAAAGATGTTTCACAAATTATGTCTCTTAACACATTATTCTTTACATTCCATGTAATGAAACTCCTAACAATATTTCACGATGCTATATGTTAACAGCGATGAGTTCTCAGCAGTGGGAGGATGAGAGACAGACAAACGGGAGAGAAGAGGGGAGAGGAGGCTGTAGTGTGGGGTCTTGGCCTCCAGGCAGGCTGTGCCCAAGAGGAACCGTCCTCACCGTGTAGAAACTTGGCATTGCTCCTTCTTCCATGCTTACCTGGAGGTTACCTATTCTGAGACATCAGGATGCTCTTCTACTAGTCCCCTAACTGTTGAGTTCTTGAATTAAAAAAATCACTGAGAACTCAAAATAAAACAGGATCCATTTCAATGGACAGCATGGAGGCTAGCTTTTACAGTTAGTCCTAGTTCCCTCACACACGTTCTGAAAAGAACATTATATGAGGAGGGGCCTCAAATTGAAGTCTACTAACAAATGAGGAAAGTAAAACATACACTCCCAAAAACAAGCAATCAGAATTTGACTATAAATATTGGTTGTGCAACTAAGTAATCAGTTATAACCTCCTGTAAAATGTAATATTTCAAACATCTCATCTTAGTTTACTGTACAGAAATAAATTCCAAAGAGCTATGGTGTTTTTTTGGTGGTTTGGGTTTTTTGTTTGGGGTTTTTTTTTCTTTTCTTCTTTTTTAAATAGACTATTGGATTCTTAATAGATTGTTGACACTTCCTTCATAAGGTTCTTTCTCATCTTAGATGAAAGGCAGAACAAGCAGCCTGTTTTCTTGCACATAATAATAGACAATTCACTTGGATACATACAACTGCAATCTAAAAAACTCAGTGTGAGTCTAAAATTAGAATTCTGTGAAATGACTCACAAGGAGAAGCTTTGTGACAGAAACTAGGATATTTTTAAGCAAATGAAGTCTAAAGCACAAAATAAAAACTGCATTCTAGAAATAGTCTATGGAATAAATTGTTAATAATTGTTATGTGTTCCTTTTTATCTGTGTATTTTATCTGCTTGCACATATATTCTGTGAAGTATATTATCATTCTGATAATTAAAGGTAGTGAAGCTTCTGACTTCCAGAAAAAGGTAAAATAGGATTACAAGAAAACGCAGAATTTTCTTACTGAAACATTTTGCCTTTGCACTACAGAAGTCTCTACATCAGTATTCAAGCATGACCATAGTTCCCCTACAAAAGTATTTTAATGCTTATTAATTAGTAACTAGGGTCAAAAGACAGGTCTTCCTGTAATTTTCAGTTCCTCTAGTATTAAAAAAATAACAGAGGTGGCATTCCAAAAGGGAGGGTTATTTATGATGATGACAATTTGCTATGTTCAAATTTAATGATACACTAAAATTTACAAGATGTATTGTAGGAAGTTTAATTTTTCAAGCCTGCATTATACTCTATTATAAACAGGAAATTAATTAGATGTCATAAAACAGACAACTTACAAATGTCATAAACTACATAGAAAAACCTGACATCATAATAGAAGATATTCTGCTTCCTGATACTCTCAAACCAATGCTATTACTAAAATAACTGTCTGTCTAGTGTCCTGTCAGAATATAGAGGGGGTGGTCTCAAAAATACTCACATTATAATATTTTCCTTCTCAAAATCTTTATCTTCACTAAATCCTCAAAACTGACATGTAATTGTTTCTATTTAGACTTCCTGAAATGTCACCCTTTTACCACCCCAGTAACACATACGGCAGACGTTATTTTAAGATAAAAGTCTTTACTGAACACAGTTTTTGAGCCTGAGATAGGGATTTATCACAACCAACATTAAACAGCTGCGACGTGGATGTCTACATGTGAACTTGCCAAACTAGACTGAGCAGAGTGGAGCTTGTGAAGACAGGTTCGTATAAAGCACAATTCGCCTGACATATTTTGGATATCCACTGTATTTCAGAAACACCATTTTTAACCACTGCCTATAAAGCGAGCCAAGGAGGATTTTCCTCTTTTATTTTGCCTCCTGCATTTTGTCTAATGAATCCTTCCCTCAGTGTTTTCCTAGTAGCATATGAGAAAAGCTTCCATTTTTGAACTGTGTTCTTCCAGAAGCAAATGAAAGCAATATCAGTGAGAGACGCTAACATGTCAACCATTTTCTGCCCTAAATATATACTTTATCCCAGATGAAAACTGAAAAAATATGTTGATTTTTCTTAAAAGAGCAACTGAAATGCAAATATATGTTTGCAATTTATAGCACTTGTGTGATCTTTAGGGCTTTGTATCCTGATTGATCATCAACCAAGTGGAAAGAGGAGCACAGATTAGTTTTACAACCTGTAAGAAGTGTACTGTGATCATCAAAAGTGCATACTAGGAAAAAAAAAAAGTAAGTAGGAATATGTTGACTTACATTACGTTATTAATTTTGAGAGGAAAAAAAACAGTAGAAAAGCATAAACAACGAGATTATAATATTAATTTAAAAAAATAAAAAATGTCTTTTAAACATTTTATCTTGGAATTTGATTACAAAGGAAAAACTCTAAAAATCAAAAGATAGAACCAAGCTGCACTAAAACAAATGCTGCATCGCAGACTGCCCCAGGACTGTGTTCTCATTGAGGAGAACACAAAATGAAAGCTAACTGCAGTAAAAAAAAAAAAAAAAAAAAAAAAATGGTGCTTTTCACAGAGATACTTATTGCTCTACATATGACAAAACATTCTAATACAAAATGATACCTAGAATTCATTGCATAGTTTAGTCATGTGTGCTACTAGTTAAACATTTTTTATCCCTTCTCCTATGTTTCTACAACATCTACAGGTAGCTCAGAACAGCAATATGTCAGATTATTGCTCAGACACCTAGATCAGAAGAGACCTAAAGTGGTTTCTTGCAGGACTTGTTTCTATATGCATAAATCTGAATTAAATACTTCTAGCAATGGTGATTTCACAGCTAGCCTTAGCAACTTTCCTTATCCAATGTTAACTAATATTTAACCCGAACACCCATGGCTGCAGCCTAACCCTTTCACATGTTTTTGTTGTCGTTAAATGAAAACACTCAAGTTCTTTTCTCTTTCTTTTTCACTTTTTAATGATTTCCTTTTCAGCTATGATGTTTTTCCAGCTTTCTTAACCCTCACACATAAATTTTGTATTTCAGTATTCTGTTCTGGAATAATAATAATGTAAATTTTTTTCACACACACACACACAAAAAGGATTGAAATCTTGCTTGAATTCCTCCTGTTAAGTAACACACAGGCTATAATGCTATTCAGATTCCAAGTCATCATTTAGATTTACTTGGCCTTCAGGTTATATAGTCTACAGAATCAATAAAGTCAAAAGAGTCTACTTTCCCTTAACGTACTGCCAATGAGTAAAGAATTGCCTTAGTTACAAGATGTGCTCACCTGAGAGACTAACGACTTACACTGGCATCTTCTGTAACTCAAGAATCTTCTAAATCCAAGAAGGCTGCAGGAATTGAGCTGGGACATTTCAGAGAGTGAAAAATTGCAAAGAAAAGGCAGCAGCAGCAGGACTACATGGAACCTCACTCTTGAGGGTGGTGAGGTGCTGGAACAGGTTGCCCAAAGAAGCTGTGGCTACCCCATCCCTGGAAGTGTCCAAGACCAGGTTGGATGAGGCTTTGAGCAACCTGATCTAGTGGAAGGTGTTCATGCCTATGGAACTAGATGATCTTTGAGGTCCCTTCCAATCCAAACCATTCTGTGAACCAATATACACCAGCAAACTGGACAGCAGGAAACCTTAACCGGGGCAGTATTTGTGATGTGGGAGTAAAACTCAACTATGTAAGGTGTCCAGCATGACTCTCTCCATTGGTCTCTCCTGACCAAGCACACCTCTTCAATCTCGCTCACATTTACAAATGTGAGGTCGCAGTTTGATTTCACAAATGATAAAACGGTAAATGGCACTGAAAGGAGAGAACCTGCCATTTGCCTTTTTGGCAGGAGCTCACTTGACTTCTACAAACCAATTTTCAGCTGGTTCAGGTCTAAGGTAAGAGAAGGAAGAGTACTGGTGGAAAGAAAGTTGGGAACACGCACACAGTGAAGCAAGGTAGCTTTCAGTACTGGGTATCTGTTAACTTAGCATAGCTTAATGTTAAACTGTGGCTCTTGGCACTGTTGACTTAAAGAGAGAACAACCAAAGGAAAACACCGATGAAGGTACGTATTAACAAAGTGCCTATCAGATAAATAGAAAAAAAAAAATCTACTGTTTGATTAATGGCTACTGCTAGCACAGCATGGAAAAGAAATGCTAGGATGTAAAAGGAAGGAAAAGAAGAGCCAAAACTTAAGGGGGAAAAAAACGATGGACAATCCAGAAAAAAAAAAACAAAAACATCCACCACATTCTGTGAATAGTGCTAATATAAAGAAGGCGTTAAAATTACAGACAATACCCAGTTGTATGTAACTTTACATAAAACAAGGACTGGACTTCATGCTAATTTGACTTATGTGTACTGAAGTTTTTCAGGAGTGTATAAGGATTACTAGAACTATGGCTCCTTCCATCATAGTGGGTCTTCATGAATGACCACGTTGCTTACTTTCCCACCATAGCTCTTCCTGCACTATGAAGTTTCTCTACAGGGAGTTTACAAAAGCCCAAGATACCCACAAGCCAAAATGAGTTTAAGAGTCTTATAAGAACAGTGGTGCAACCCAGAACCTAATAGTTGATTGAGAATTATTTTTTTTTTTTACATTTTCATATAATTTGTAGAGGTTTTTTAAAGAGCACAAAATCATATAGTCTTTTTAAATTGCTCTACTTTGTATAACCTAGAACTGGTTTTACTGAATAGGGTTAAAACAGGTAACAGTCTCAAAATAGTCTCTGACACCAGAGCAAACTAATTGTTTGGAGTGTAGTGAAGACTGAATTTTTGTGGTCCACTGCAGATAAGGGCAAAAATGTCCTGCTTGACTAAATGGACCACCCAATAGTTAACACAATGTCACTCAGAAAAACTTCTGCCCAGCACAAAGCGCTAAATGAGAAATTGGAGGAAACGGAGGGAAAATTGGGAATAAGAAAAGCCCGCAGTACCAGTATGACACAGTGACTGTTTGACATCACCTTCAAGGTAGTTAAGAGCAAGTCAGCATCCAGGAGTGACAAGGTCCAGAAGAACAGGATGCTGACTTTTTTTCAGAATAGCATAAGCACGCCTGCAGTTTGCCCGTAGCAGCATAGTACTTACGGAATAAACTGAATTTCATAATGCCAGCAATTACAAAGACTTGAGCGTTTTACTAGCTTGTTTTCTAGCACTCCTCGCTTGGATTTTTGCAGCTATCAAAAATGCTGTATGAATCTTTAGTGTATGACCAGCTATAACGCTTGTGAAACTTGCATTTCATATAGGCTAAGGAGGAGTACTTTCGTGCCAATTGGCATTTAGTTCCCTGAGAAATCCCAAAGACAATCCCAGGAACACAACTCAAATTGGTGGTGTACATCAGTTCTCCTCAGGTTTTGTGAGTGCATTTATAATACGAACAAGTAAACTAGGGAACATGAAGTACTGCAGGAAACCTTGAACTGTGCTAGCAAGGAATAAATTATGCAAAGACAATGACACTAAAGAATGTCATCAGTTCATTCTGTAGTACCACAAGGATGTGTTCCTCATGCTTAAATTCAACAATAAAAAAATCAGGTGTCATGTCTATATTCTCTTGTCTCTCTCTGCAGCAAATGAGGAGAGGTAGGCACTTTAAGAAAATCAATTACACCCTTCTTAAACACCAGCCTTAGGTTGCAGTAGCTCCTGTGGCAGTCGCCACCATTTATGTCCCTGAAAGCCCGACTTGCCTGACCCAGGCAGGACAGACCTGGCAGCTCCTGAGCACTGAGCAGGGCAGCATCGCTGGAGCAAACGCTGAGGGAAGGAAGGATAAGCAGTAAGCAGAAGCTAGTGGAAAGATGCCACATGCAGCTAAGGGTATGTCTCCAGCAAGAGAGTGAGAGGAAGGGCACCTATGGCTTCTGTGGATTTATACCTACCTTCCTGATTAAGATTAACCTTTCCTCAAAGACCTTCTCCAACCTCATTTAAAATGGTAAGGCTATTCTTTTCTGCAATCCTTGCCTATGATACCGGTTATAAAATTTCCAGAATTAAAATATAATAGGAAGCATTTTTGCTTCCAAAACATATCTTTATTAATTAAAATTCAAGTGACAAGGGATCATGCTCCTTCTGGAGAGGCCTGTCTCTCTCCCTTGAGTGCATGAATAGCCCTACATCTCAGTTTTTATTAGGATGGCAGGGGTGATGATGTTAGAGATGATAAATCTAATTTTCAGTGTGCACCTCTCTCCTAAAGGAGTAGATCCTCCATTCTTCCAGGCAGAGAGAGCAATACTCCAATAAGCATTTGCCTGGGCACCAAGGGATAAGACAGGTCATACACACTTACATACAAACCCACAGCCCAGCACACTGCACATCTTTATGACTGTTTTTCCCATGTTGATTTATGAGGCAGTGGTATGCAATCTTATTCAGAAACTCTGTGACGTTTACAGAGTGTATTGCAAGTGTCACAATCATCAACAAAGGCAAGTGGCTGGAATTATTTTTATTTGAAAAAAAAAGCAACCACCAAACAACACCAGAACCAACTTTGTTGTTGTCTGACAGTTTTTAGGAGAGCTGACATAGTTGCATTCACTTGCAGTATGCACAGTAGAGATTTCAAAACTGGTGTTGAGAATCCCAGTGAAGAGTGGCATTTTCTGGTCTTTCCTACACTCTCCCATCATGAACGGAGAGGTGAAACCTGGGAGGCGAATATGAGACAACAACGCAGAGGAGGGAACACAGCTTGCTTTACTTCTCTCCCTCAGTCCTGATGAGTTCCCAGCGCTGAGATCTTGCAGCGCTCTCTGACAGTGCCACACAAGAACTCTCCTGCCTCAGCTTATGGTCAGGTACAAAAGCAGGTGGTCTGAAGGACAACTGCTGCTTGGCACTGACTGAGGATCCCCAAACCATCTCTGTTCCTGTTACACTCTCAATTCTACTCTCCCCTTGAGCTATGCACCCAGCTCCAACAGCACCAACCCTGGGTTGCCATGCAAACACATCAAGAAGTATCTCTGTGTTCCTACGTCCATACCTGCTCCTGTTTCAGTTGACTAATTTCTGAAAGGTAGAGCATCCTTAATTCACAAGGGCTAAGGTAGTTGCAGTGCAGATTGTCTGCTCATCCATAATGCAGAACTACAAGCTAAAAAAAGACAGGCTCCAAGCACTCCAGTCCTGGCACAGGTGATTTATTAAAGTAGTGCTTCTGCAGCAAAACTCAGATCCCAGCAATACCAAGCTGAAGTGATTTCATCTGAGGAGCAAAGAATCCTATCTATCATAAATAGGTATGACTTCAAACTAACACACAATGCCAAATTTGCATTTAGCTCAAATACTTTCTTGTAAAATGTCTTTATTTAAGAGGTCACTGAATTATTTTTGCTTAATTTTCAAAAAGAAAAAACAACACCACACATGTAACAGACCACAGATCAGATTTCAACAGAGCAAAATACATAAAAACGAGAAACAACTATGTACGACAACCAGAGTGCAAATAAACAGAATAGCCATTTTGTCAGCAACAGCTCTACAGATGTTTAGAAAGTTGGTATATAATAGTCTGATAATTAGTCCACACGCTCTGTAAATACCTCCTGTAGAATCCTTCTTACTCATTGCTTCAGAGTACCAGCTGGATAATCCTCCCTGAACACAGCTCAGCTCCCTGATCCTTTCCTCCATAATCTTGGAGCACCTCTGCCATTTCTTGCATGCATTTCTTCATACTGCTCAGGTCTCACAGTTTCATAATTATTTTGTTTCTTGCTTCAAATCTCTCTTTTTTTTTTTTCTGGCATCCTTGTTAAGAACACAACTTCTTGTAAATATATAGTATACTGATATACATATACACAGTGTACTACGACCCCTGCCTGTTCTGTGAGCAAGGTTGCCTCACTGTACCCTTGCACTCTCTCATTCATTTGTGTCTACCTGGAGTGTTTTATCCTAATGTTTAAACCACAAATTCTATGGGCAGGGAACACCTCCTCGCTCTATGTTTGTGAACATTTGGAACTGAGGCTACATGGAAATTACACACGCTAGTTGTAGCTGGTGGCTGGGAAGTCGAGTTCAGATATCCTGAACCCAAAAACAATAAATGGAAGGAAAAGTCATGGGAAGATAAAGCTTTCAGATTTAGAAGATGCAGAAGCGGGTAGCAAGGTTTCTGTCCATATAAGCTTGTGTTGAAGTCAGCGGAAGTAGTGTGTAAAGAAAATAAGAGGTCAGGGATTTATGATCAAGTTTAAAAGTTAACAGGAGTGAAACCTACAGCAGCACTGATAATTTGTTTCAAGTCAACATCAGCATTAGAACAAAAACATACATTCTGAATGTACTTAAAGGGGGCCTACAGGAAAGCTGGAGAGGGACTTTTTACAAGGGCATGTAGTGATAGGACAAGAGGCAATGGATTTAAACTGAAAGAAGGGAGATTTCGATTGGATAAAAGGAAGAAATTTTTCACTCAGAGGGTGGTGAGGCACTGGAACAGGTTGCCCAGAGAAGTTGTAGATGCTCCATCCCTGGAAGTGTTCAAGGCCAGGTTGGATGAGGCTTTGAGCAACCTTTTGTAGTGGAGGTTTTCCCTGCCCATGGCAGGGGGGTTGGAACTAGATGGTCTTTGAGGTCCCTTCCAACCCAAACCATTCTGTGATTCTATGAATGTAAGCTTTTAGCTGCAGCATGTAGGTAACTTCTAAAAAATAAAACAGTAACTTTATTTAATAACGTTTTATTATAAGAACTTAAAAACATAAGGAATACTCAATGAATATTGCAAAGACGTCCTGTGATATGTTATCTAAAAAGTCACCAACTTCAGCACTAATACTTAGCTCATTGACCTACGAATTCTTTAATGCTTAACAATATAATGAGGTACAGTTCTTGTTCAGAGACAGTAAGTATTGCTAAACTAACAAATACTAGTTTATCAGTAGAGCAGATCTACCTGTAGACTTCATAGCTGAGAAGAGGATAGGTATGATTTCTATTCTCTTTTCTATGAGAAAACTGATGCACAATCAGGTCATGTGGGAGAAACAGAACCAAAGTCTCATAATCTTCAATTCAGTGTCCTGTCCTACGGATCCACGTTCATAATATCAGCAACTTTTAAACACCTCTATCAATGCTAAACCGAAGGACTCAAATAATCCGAGTCATTCAGATATACTACAAATATTTTCCAACAGATAAGTTTAGAACAGCTATTAAACTTCAGAAATATTGCCCAGCACTATAGTAAAAAACAGGAACCTCCATTTATGAACGGATAGTAGAGAGCACCAGCCCGAGTCAGTCTCTTACCTTGAAGTCGTTGCATGACATTGGCAATATCTCTAGATCTTGCCACTAGTCGGGATGAGGCCATGGTCTTTTGCAGCGAGTCCACTTCCCCTGATAGAAGTTTGCCTCCAAGCTGTTGACCTCGGTGGGATGAGGATTTAGCGAGCGGCCCTCAGCGCCGGCACAGCATGCCTGCGGCAGTCACACGCCTCCGGTCCAACGCCAGCCCACGCAGGGATGGGGATCAGCGCTGGCGAGCAACCTCAGCGCCTGAGAAAGAAAGGACCAAGGCTTAGCGGAAACCTTTACCAGCTCTGCAAGACTAAGAGATCTGAGTCTTAATAGCCATTTTAACATGTAAAGAGTGGTATATTTTGTGCATGCTGTACACCCCAGCCAGAGACACTATTAATGCTGAAAGCTTGCTTGGCAATCGTCAGCAGAATGAAGCTGCAAAAACAAATCATTAAAAACAATTGGCAATGCACCAGACATCAATGCTTTCCTGAGGATGCTTCTGGATGTTATTTTAGAAATAACAATAATGTTATACATATTTAAAGTAATACTGTAATACTTCTTAATGTAAATAATACTAGATGTGAAGGAGGAAAAATGAAGCTACTTGTAAAATCCAAAAGCTGTACAACTCCCATTTTATTTCACCATGCTAGAAAGGAGCACGTAATAGTAACTCATTGATCGGGATAACCCCTAACTCTACTGGACTATGTGCTGTAGTCTGAAATACTGAGATTCACATACTTTGTTACTAAATAAAATTGTATTTATATTCACTTTTCTAGTGTATGATGACGTATGATTTCTGAGGAACACGTATATGCTGTGCACGTACAGACCTGCTTCCCCATTAAGGAAGAACTGAGAATATAGACAACAAGAATATTTGTATTCATACTACACACACTGGGTGCATCCCACATTCAGAATGATATGTAGTTGATCGATATCATGAGTACGAGTGGGTTTATCGGCATCAAGCACTGTCCTCTTTTCCTGGCCTCAAGGTCTGTCAGAGAACAGAGTCCTCCAGCATCAGGCAGACAAGCCTTTAGGTTTCACAGCTTTAGGCAGGCTGAACTGTCCCAAAGGAGCTTTGTCAACATGTAAGGGCTGCCAGAGGAAATCACATTTCAACATTTCCCTCTCTGACCCTTCAAACCCTGCCTGACCTAAGGAACTCCCTGCTTTCCCTCTTACTGCTGTTTTTATTGTATGTTTGCTTTGTATTTCAGATACATAAGTGCTGCTCAGGTCAGCAGACCCAAGCTGGCTTTAAATTCGTGAGCTGAGGAAAGCACATTTCTGATGGATCAAGATGCAGAATGGACTGTGAAGTCCTCCCACGTGCACGGGCTGTGCTCTTGCATGCTGTGGCCAGACTGGTACCAATATCCACTCCAGCCACATTACCCCTATTTTTGCATAAGACATCTGGACGCTCATATCCCTGCTCTCTTCCCATGTGTGTCTGCTCTCTCTTTCAGGGGCCCCCTCCCTTCTCTCCCTCTTCCTTCCTTTCAGGCTTTGCCCTGCACGCTTCTCAGGATGCACAGAAACTGTGCGTAATAGTCACCATTTCCCAAACATGCAAAGGCACCGTAGCAGCTAGGAAGCCTCACCCTTGCTACAGCTAGGCAAGAGAAGGTGCCACCATCACACCTCTCGGCTGCAGCACCAGCTGGGGCTGATGGTCCCCTGATGCTCCTGAATCACCGCATAGAGCATCGGCAACCAGAGCTCTCTTCCACAGCCAACAGCAAAGAGCACCCAACTTGGTGGACAGGGAGAAGATGAAGCTTTCCTGTTTCTCATGCTGACATACGTCAGCTTGGTGAACATTGCTTCCTTTGCAAGATTTAAATGAAACATCAGGTTGTCTAAACCCATCCAAACCAGAAATACTTGTAACAAAGTGGGTTCAATGAAGCCTTGTCTCTGTGGCAGTGTTACCATTTTTTGCCTCAGTCTTCCCTGGCAACTGCTCTAGCCACACCACCCAAGTCACAGAAGGCAAAGGCAGGGACTAGGAGAGTGAAAAACTGCCTACTGTAGGAGATGATCAGGTTCAAGACCATCTAAGGAACCTGAAGGTGCACAAGTCCATGGGACCTGATAAGATGCATCCGTGGGTCCTGAAGGAATTGGCAGATGAGCAGTGGCAGTCTGGTGAAGTTGCCATCAACTAAAAAAGGTGACACTTAGCCCCCATTTTTAAAAAGGAAAAAAAAGAAGACCCAGGGAACTACAGGCCAGTCAGTCTCATCACTGTGCCTGGCAAGATCATGGAGCAAATACTCTTGGAAACTCTGCTTTGGCACATGGAAAATAAGGAGGTGATTGGTGACAGCCAACGTGGTTTCACTAAGGGCAATTTGTGCCTGACAAATCTGGTGGCAAAGAGCTGCAGTCAACAGCTCGATATCCAAGTGGAGACCAGTGATGAGTGGTGTTTCTCAGGGGTCAGTATTGGGGTTGGCACTGTTTAACATTTTTGTCAGCAACATGGACAGTGGCATTGAGCACACCCTCAGCAAGTTTGCAGATGACACCAAGTTGTGTGGTGTGGTCAACACGCTGGAGGCAAGGGATGCCACAGGGACCTTGACAGGCTTGAAAGGTGGGCGTGAGCAAATCTCACGAAGTTCAACAAGGCCATGTGCAAGGTCCTGCACATGGGTCTGGGCAATCCCAAGCACAAGTACAGGCTGGGTGGAGAATGGATTGAGAGCAGCCCTGAGGAAAAGGACTTGAGAGTGCTGGTCGATGAGAAGCTCAACATGAGCCAGCAATGTGTGCCTGTAGCCCAGAAAGCCAATCGTATCCTGGGCTGCATCAAAAGAAGCGTGACCAGCAGGTCGAGGGAAGTGATTCTGCCCCTCTACACTGCTCTCATGAGACCCCACCTGGAGTGCTGTGTTCAGCTCTGGGGTACCCAACACAAGCAGGACATGAACCTCTTGAAGTGAGTCTGGAGGAGGGCCACAAAGATCATCAGAGGGCTGGAGCACCTCTGCTATGAAGACAGGCTGAGAGAGTCGGGGTTCTTCAGCCTTGAAAAGAGAAAGCTCTGGGTACACCTTATAGCAGCCATCCAGTACCAAAAGTAGACCTACAAGAAAGCTGGAAGGGGACTTTAGACAAGGGCATGTAGTGCTAGGACAAGGGACAATGGATTTAAACTGAAAGAAGGTAGATTTAGATTATAAATAAGGAAGAAATTATTCCCTCTGAGGGTGGTGAGGCACTGGAACAGGTTGCCCAGAGATGTTGTAGATGCTCCATCCCTGGAAGTGTTCAAGGCCAGGCCAGATGAGGCTTTGAGCAACCTGATCTAGTGGAAGGTGTCCCTGTTTACAGCAGAGGGGTTGGAACTAGATGATCTTTAAGGTCACTTGCAACCCAAACCAATCTATGATTTTGAGCAGCACTGTAAATGAGGTACAGCAACTTTTAATATCAAGCTGCTAGACTAATTTTTGGGCAGTGATAGGGGTATTAAAAATGTCTCATCTGACTGGTTTTTGGCTAACAGCAGTAACAATATCAGAATACCAGCCCACTCACATCGTGACGGAGCTGGTGCAAAGCAGCTGTACATAAGCAATTTCAGAGGAGCTGTGGAAGATGCTGAGCCAACTTGAAGTTAAAAGGGTCTGGGAAACTGTAATGAAGATACATGTTCAATCTACTCATACAACAGGCTGAGTCACCATCCAGTGATAAATGGCAGAGCTGCAATTAATAATTTACCTAGCTAATATTAAATCATAGGCTGCATAAGAAGAATCTGTGGTTCTAAATATGGCTCCTCATTCAAAAGCTCCTTTGCAAGCAGTGGGAATTAACTCATTTAAAGAAGACGCTAAGTTACTACAGGTGAGAAGGAAAGAGTCTCACGTGCAATTGCACAGTCACCTCCACAGGCAGAAAACCACAGTGAAGACATTAGTGGAACAGATGAAGCAAAGCTCCAGGCACTCTTCTCGCCTGTCTTCAGCCAACATCTAAAGCTCCACAGAACAAAAAACCTACATGTACAGTCAGCTATTCAATGTGATGCAGAGGGGAAATTTTTCCTGACTTCTATAAATAGTTAAAGCCTGCAACAAAATCTTTTTTCCTACTGAAAGATTGTATTTTTCAGATTTGTAAACATTAAAATCTAAATTAGATACTCTCATAGCTGTTACACAAAGCCATTTGTAATAAATTGAATTTTTTTTTCATTTCAGTGCCGGACACAAAGATGTATCTTCAAACTTACATGTTTTCAAAATGCACAGGTTTTAAGAAATGTGTATGGCTTAAATCTCATGAATCTTACGTTGAAATAAACCTGAAGAACTATATGAGCTATTCCCTGCTTTAGCATTCAAAAAGTGATTATTCATCATTATTAATTATTAATTTTTTTTGTCTAAACATACAGGGAATGAATACACAAGAGTGAAACAAAATTGTTTTGTATATAAAGGAGATAAATTTTTCATTACGTTTGCCACTTATCTAGATTTAATGGATAAAGTTACATTGACACTGTTTTCTTATATTAATATTCTGGTACTCTGTTTTTGATGAAAAAGGAAATGCGAACTTCTTCTTTCATATAAAAATCATTAGGCCCAGCAATTTGCTATAGTAATATGCAGTTTACAATTCTCTGTACTATACTGTTGCTCTCTTCAAATGCCAGAAAAGTAGGATGTCTCCTCTATGGAAGACATAAGAAAAACACTATCTCTATTATGGGTTAATTTTTCTGGGTCCCCAGTGTAATTCTCATTTTTCCCTTGTGCTCAAGAGTACTTTGAATTACCTGCCATTAAAAAAAGATAATATATTTGCCTATTATTGGTAAACCTAAAGTACCATTGACAAGATCAGGATGTATTTTATCTTTTAGTTCTTAAAGTTGATAAAACATATGAAAGGAAAACAGATAAGCCTGCCAGCAGCATGGTTCCAGAAAACCAAAGAGACGACTGCTAGGTGCCGACAACATACAAGATGTGCAACAATAGCTGAGGATAAACCTGACCAAAAAAAAGGGTAAAAAATTGTCTGGCTCTCCTTCACACGGGCACAAGTTGCAGATTTCCAGTACACCAGGTTGATGCCACCTGTAGCAGCCTGGAGAAGATTGCTACTGATGTGTAAGCATAGTTGTACCTGAAATAGAGGTTTAGACTTCTGTAATCTCCAATTATGGCAGCAATGGATAAAGAAACTCCAGACAAACAAGGATAAGCACAGATAAATAAGTAAAGATATTGATGAGAGCAAGAAATAGACAGGTGGCAGGCAGTGAAAGGACTGCTTCTAATCTGGGATATATCAAAAAGTGGTATTTGAGAGCACAAAACCCACAGTAATAAATTCAAGGAACTTCTGAAGCTAAAAGTCATTTTCAAATGTTACATAGATGTAAGAAATACAGTGGAATAACTAAAATAACTACAGCACATGAACTGAACAGAATCTCAGGAACGACAGAAATAAGGTCAAGCGCTGGAGCGTCATTGTGCATTAACAAAGAGGCAGACTTCCCTGGTAAGAAACAGTGGCACAGAACTGATCAAGCAAAAAAAACATTTCCAGGAAAGTATTTCCAAGTACACTGTACTGCTGTAGTGCCAGAGGTCCACTTTGATCCACAGGTTCTGTTTCTGAACCATAAGAGGTCTTTGAAAAGCCGCCAGAGTGATAAATGCTGCTAGAATGGATGTGATTCTATGAGACAGTGGTGACTCTCATGTCAATCAGGAATAAAGGATTCCCATAAAGATAGGAAATAGAATTTTCTGGAGGTCATAACTGCATTTTTCAACATCAAATAATCACACAACCAGGTATTTTAGGCTGGGTTTTAGTAATGAGAAAAAAAAAAAAAACAACTAGTCATAGCAGATATCTCTAAGGAAGTGATAGATGTAGTCCAAACTATTAGAAGAATAACCCAAAGCACGTAAGCAGGTCAGGATATGATTTAAAGCGACAATACTTTAAAAATTATTTAAAAAGGCAAATCAGTTACATAAGTCAAATGGACTGAAAAGCACAGCATCTCCCCCTGTGAAGCAGGCTAGATATTTCTTTAAGTCCAAGGTCCAGTAACTGTACCCCTATGTAGGGCAGAATAAAACTGTTCCACACATAATTACAAAAGTCATCACCCAAAATTAAGTGGGTGGAAATAAAGGACAAGAAGTGAAGAGCTCTGCAATAGTGTGTGCTGTCTACAAGGACCAAGAGGGACTTGCTGAAAGACCAGCTGAGTTAGACTAAGGAAGTAAAGACAGCAAGCAAATGGTTCTTAGTCAGATAAGTAAAAAGAAAGTAGAAAATAAGATCAAGTGGAGATTAATTTGCCTCAGTTGGTATTATATTGATTTTCCCACTGAAGACAATTCTGATAGACAAAGGCACAACAGAAATGGAAACAGCACCATCTCAAATTAAATCAAAGTTAAAAGTGGAAAAACTTGTTAAAATTCATCCCAGAATACTGAAAACTTGTGGCTGATGAACTGAGAATCCATTTGTAAACTGATTTGGATAAATCTATCAAGCTGCAGGTAACGCGTACTGGATATATTGAAATTAGAAGCTGAGATGAAGTGGAGTAGAGTGATCCAAAATTATTCTTATACTGTCTGCAAAGAAAATGTGGTACCTTCTCTCTTAGTCTTCCAAAATTCAGGTCAACAGAAGAGTCCCCTCAGTAATTGTTACAGATGGTTAAATAGCAAATCCGTGGTTTGTTCACTTAAGCAACATAGCACAAGTCAGCACATACTGGAACTTTCCCAAGTCCAATGGGACATAACTGTGCACCACATAAGATCACGGAAAATGCAATTTTGGCTCTGAAAGGTGTTTTTGATAGTTGAATCCCAGCACTGTCACCGTGCTTCCTTTCTCTACTGTGTGGATTGCTTTTGAAGAGAGAAGGTGGAAGAAGGGACAGATTATGACCTTTGACAAAGAACACATGGAAACAGGAACACTGAAACAAGATGTTCTTACTGACCATTCAACCCCAAACTGACTTGGTGTGCAGCAGTTGCCTGGAGGTATTGAAATTTGTTTGTCTTGGGGAGTGTGGGGAGGAAGAGAGAGAGAAGTGTGGATCTTTTCTGGAGCTCCAGATTATTTTGGTTCCTCTAGTTATCGTTCAGCATTGTTTGGAGCTGAAAAAAAGTTCTTCATAAGGTTGAGGGTCTGCAACAGCAATTAATAATTCAAAAGATTCAAGGTAATTTGCACATCTGACATTTAAATTTGTGGCATATATGGCACAATTTTTCTTTGCTTTGCCTATAACTGTACTCTATTACTTAAAAATTATTTCTAGGACCTTATGCATGCATACACCTATGTATTTATTTACATTTCAGCAAGAGTTTTATTTTCTACTTTCTATTATGATTTCTGGGGGATGGGCAAAAATCCAGTGGTGTGAACATCTGATTCTTGTCTTGAAAGCAGTAATTCCATTTGAACAGAAAATGCAAAGTGTTCTAGGAGAAAATAGAAGGCAGAGACTTGGTATTTTTTAGAAAAATTGGCAGAACATACATTGCTAGATATATTCAAAGAAAGGTCATTGGCTGTCTTTCTGATATGAAAAGTTAAACACAGTGTATACCACAGGTTAGTAATCCTGCTATTGAAATTCTGCAGGAATATTTTACAGTTTATATAGATGTTGGTAACAGCAGGAGACTGGGATCAGTAGCTCATTACCTTCAACAAACACAGGATACAATCCTTGCCTCAAAGAGCTTACTATCTGCGCAGACAAAGACAGGCCAAGATTAAGATCAGAGGTCACCACACACAAGCAAATAGTACAGAGTGAAGTTCGGATATAATTTGTAAGCTGGTTAATGGTAGGAGAGTCGTTCTGATTTTTCTGTTTTCATTTTGATACGGCACCTAGGATTTCTATGGCATAACATGACCTATAGCTCTTGCAGAGATACATCTGTAGGAGGGGGGGGAAAAAAACACAGGCCACTAGAGTAGAAAACATCAAAGCATCTCAGGAAAGGGTGGGTCAAACCAAGTTTGAGATAAGCAAGTAAGCATCAATTCTTGGGTATTTCTGCACATGTCCCAAGCAAGAAAGCTTAGTCGAAGTATAATTTGTGAGCAAGATACAGCTGACATACGAATGGAAAAGCAGAAACACCTGTTTTCCCCATTAAATCTGTGCCTTTGAGTGAAACAAAGGCAAAAGTTCAGTTGCTTCAGAGGTACACTGCTGCTGTTATTTTTCTGACCTCTAAGGAGACACAAGAGCTCTAAAGTTTTGTCACTAGCCATGGTAATGAGGCAGTACGGAAATAATTGTTTAGGTTTGATGTATGTACTTTGCCAATAACTACAGCCACTACTTCAAAAGAGAAAGATTGAGCCATGACTGACTTCCTTTAACAAAGCATAACCAAGATAGATGAATGTGACGTCTGTCCAAAGGGTGAATGTGTGTGTATGTCTCTTGGGGCCTGATCCTCTGAAGCCTCATAGACCTGCAGCTGACCTTGGAAATTCTCCAGGGATTCACACCTTCTTTGGTGCCTCACCCAACAAGATCCTCCTCGGGGCTAGGCACTCCTCCTAGACACTTATGTATTTCTATTTTCAAGAACTATAAGAACAGACAGTTTGAAGAGAACAAAACCGGTACCTTTGAGATGAAAATATATGGCTCTTACTGCAAATGGCTAGACCCAAGTGAAGTCAAACACTTCTCTCTCCTCAATAAGAGTGGTTTATAGGATCCCATCCTGCACCCTGGGCTCAGCTGCAACTGTGTCAGCCCAAGCAAGCTTAAAAAAAAAAAAAAATAAAAATAGGAACTTACCGCACCTGAGCTACATTAAAAATCAAGTAACTCTAGAAGATTTTCATTTCCTACAATCTGCTTATCAGTTACAGAAATTTCGGATCTCTTCAAAACTATCTTCCTCTCCTTAGGAAGATTAAACTAAATATCCCTCCCTTCAACGCCACAAGAATGACAGCTCAAGTCTACTCTCTCAATATTCCAGAAAATCCTCTGTGCTTTCCGTTGCTAAATTTGGAAGAATTGCACCTTGTCCCCAAATGCATTTAAATACTAACAGTGTTCTGCTCCTCCTTCCCTGTGCACCCCTACTCTCCCTGACCCAGTATCGAACCGTTTACTTTCTTTGAGTAATGTACACGTTGGTGGGCTGTGTAACTCAGCATAGCTCCAGTGAAGATGTTCCTAAGGTCCCAAAGTGCAAAAAAAAAATCCTTTGAGGACTCTCATATTTTAATAAAGAGAAAGTAATGCTGCACAAAGGTATACAGTCATGATAAGATCTTTGTGTGTGTATTAAATGCAGCAGTCCAAATCACTACTGGCATTTATCACAACTACTTATTTAAAGTAAAAATGAAATAAAATTTAAATAAAGTCACAAATGTATTTGGGTCCATCAGTGATTAACACCTATACATTGGTACTTTATACTCAGCAACACAGAATTGCCATTGACATGTATAAACTCTAAAGGTAATATTAAACAAACAAAACAACCAAGACGTCAGGAAAAGGAATTAAAAGAGCAGGAGGGACATGGAGAGATTACTACTCCTACTTTCACATTTAGCAGAGTTTGCAAAGATGAGAACTTTGATGAGAACAGTCCAACATGCAGCACCATGCTCATTCTGGTGAGCATCTTTTTCCAGGAGAAACTTTGGTGCTTTAAGCAATGTGTCGAACATCCTATATGACAATGGATATGGACTCCTACCAGAAAAGAAGCGAGTAACTCTACAAATTTTAACACTACCTCATAATGTTTTTGTCATGTAATTCAGCACATGAAGCTTAATACAACAAACAACATATTCTTGTTACCAGCTAATATCACATAGCACCCTGATATTCTCTGTCCAGTGGCAATATTTTATCATAGCTCATCAGCACTGGGATCCGTTTCAGTGTTGAAGTTCCCACAAGAATCATGAAAATAATTATCAGAGATCATAGCATGCAGTCCATCACTAGTACTACTACAGGGAAGTGTGTGTCTGCTAAGAGTCTTTCAACAGGCTCGGTACTTGAAAAGTGCTGGCAAGCAACCAGAAACACCCTATACTTCTTCCCTACAAGCCGCATAGGTATAAATCCCTCACAGTGACGAGCACTGGAGTTTCCCTCAGTGTCATATAGATGATTTATGTAAGCAATTCGTCATCAGTTTCCAAAATCTGGTCAGTTACAGCAGATTACCAACAGTCCTTACAAGCCCTTTCCCCCAGCATGAATACGGTTGGAAACATGGTTGTCAAAATCCTGGTAGCAACCTTGTCTGTTGGAATTTCAGCAGGTCTTACCTCTGGGGAGTTACCACACTTAAAAGGGAGCATATGGACTCTGTGCACCTCTGTTGCAGTGCACTTGTCCCTTCTGCATCATCACGGCACGCAACCCAGCCTAAAACTGCCTTCTCCGGAGTGCACACGGATAGTCACATCTCCCTCGATTAATTACATATTGGCCCGCAGAGTGTGACCGAGCATAAAACCGGGTGTATCTGCAACACGCACATGTGCACCGGGGCCCTCCGCCGAGATTTCCCACCCCCCTACTCGGAAAGGGTAAAACCTTAAATCCACGGAGAAAAACGCACAAACTCCGCAGTCACGGCAGCGAGTTTCGCACTAACCTCAAGCGAGTTCGGGGTGGGGGAAGGAGGAAGCTGCCGGGGGGGGGGGGGGGGGGGGGGGGGCGACCGGAGGAGGCTGCCCCACGGGCGTCCCTCCTTTCGTGGCCGCTGTCCGGCGACCCGCGAGCTCACCCGAACCCGCCGAGGCGGCAGCCTCCGCCGAACGCCCGCAACCACGGGGGAACCTCCACCCCACACCCCCGCCCCAGCTCCGCACCCTACCTCCGCCCGCCGCGCCGCGCCGTGCAGCGCAGCGCAGCGCAGCTCCGCTCCGCGCCTCGGTGCTCCCGGCGCGGCTCCCTGGTTACCGAGCACAACACGCCGGCCCCGCCCCGCCGGCCCGCGGCGAGGAAGCAGGTGCGGGGGTGGGGGAGAAGGCGGTGAGCGGGGCTGCGTTCTCGGCTTGTGCGTGTGCCGTGCGTGCCCTTGCGGCGCTTCCCAGGCCGCGGCCGCCGCCGCCCCCGCGCTGCTTCCCGCCGAGCCCCGGAGCCCGCTGTCCTTCCGCGCATCGCGGGGGGGCCGCGCCCCGCCCCGCCCCGCTCCGCTCCGCCGCGGCTGCAGCGAGGCCGGGGCAGCTTGTCCGAGAGCGGCTGCTCTGGCCGCTGCTCTGCGGGGGAAAAGAGGGAGATGGGGCACCGGCCTCAGCCCCGAGCCCGAACACCCCCGAAGTGCGCTGTAACGAGCAGCCAAAATACTTGTGAGAATGCCTGCATCGAGCTGTCATTGCTAATTGCTATTAGTAGTCGAATTACTATAGTTATTGTTGCATTACGTAGCGTTCTGTAGGGCATTACCTTTGGCGTCGGCTCCAGAGCATCATCGTGCGTAAGGCCGGGAGCTGCACAAGCAAACTGGGACACGCCGGCGCTTACATAACAGCAGCAGGACAGAAATATTGGAAGGAGCCAACAAGGCAGTCTGTTGCTCTTGAGCTCAGACCACACTAGCCACGCATTGGTGTTTATGCCACTGGGATAAAATGTGATTCCACCCCTTCAAAAGATGTTGCACAAACACTGAGACCTGGTCATGCTTTTTTCCCTACTTCATTATTATCATTTTTATTGTTACAGTCAAAGCTAACTTCGTGAAGGAGACAGGATATTTTTCTGCTTGAGAGGTGGATCATCTCCGGTCTGTATCACTGGGAAAGAAGAACACTCGTACAGAGCTGAAATGGAAAAGTTGGGAGAAGCAGTACCAACGTACCTCTTAGTTTTCATCTTTTCTGTCAGTGCCGCAGTGATTCTACAACATTAGCATGCAGGGTGTTTACTGAGCGGATGGATGAAATCTGAGTCAGGCAGCAGAGATTACTCAGCATCATCCCTTCCTTTAGCGCTAGTCGTGCTAACGTTGATGCTACCTTTGTGATACCAACCCTTGCACTCGTGGCACCTATCCCAACACAATATGCAGTTATGGATCAGACGCTTGGAGCCAGGATACTGTGGAAGAAGCAGACATACCAGGAGCTACAGCAAAGATTCTTGTAAAACTGGGTGTATGTATCTAGGTCACCTCCAGCCTTCCACAAAAATTCTCTCTTCCTGACAATGAGTGTAGCCAGGCATATTGGACCTGAAATGTTCCTCCTCCTGAGGGTTGTGGGGTTTTTTGTTTCAGTTTGGTTTGGGGTTTTGTGCAGAAGGGAAACTGCAAAGCCTTTTTCATTCAATGCTTTCTAACCTCTGTTGTTTGCCCTGCTTCTTTGTCTTACCCCATGCCAGTTGCAGCACCAAACACAGCAAAGGAAGTGGATGCTGACCTGCTTCTGAGTTTCCCCTTTCCACATACGTCTTTTTGATGAATAAATCCCTCACTTTGCTGTCTCTTTTGAAAAATGCCATTTTATTTTAATCTTCCTGAGTATGAGCGTTAACATGAGAGAGAACATCTTCACTACAAAAGCTTAGACTTCATATAATAGTACTACTATCATTTGAAGCAATTCGGCAAAGAAAAGTACTTGCTAATGTAACCTTCATTCTCTAAATTGCAGCACTATATGCTACACTGTATGTTTTAAATGTTCAGCTAAAATGATTGAGGTATATTCTGCCTATCAGTTACAGCAGGAAACCCCCTAGCTATTTTGAGTTTACTATGCAGAAAAGAAGATGTGGCTTATTTAGATCTCTTCCTCTTTGTGTAATAGACGAGAGCGTATCGTCACTCTAGTTCATGCTATTTGTTCTTATACCAAATAACCAACTCCAGCTGCAGGCAGAGCTGGAGTCCGCCTTGTACAAAAATATAGTCCAAACTAAGGTAGTGGCCATTGTAAGTTTCAGTGTGCTTCACAGAAAAAAATTGTCTTCACTATCCTAGGGACAATGCACTACAATTTATCACCATTGCTTTTCTTCTTTTGCTTTTAATTGTTAAAAAATCATGAACTGAAAACGTTGCCACGAGGGTGTTTGTAGATAGCCCTTCTTGAAGGAAAGGGGATTATATTTGCTAATATATAGCAGTTCTGGCAAGGGATCACCTCACTTTTCTTGTATGCTCTGTCATCATGACTGGGAATTTTTGAACAGGAAAAGCTAGAAAATTATTCAAATATTTTTACTCATTTTAAACTTATGTTATCCGTACTCTAAGCATATACTTGATTCCACTACGACTTTAAATATGCTTAATGTTGAACGCTCATATTAAATGAGGATTCTTGACTAGATGTTGGCATTAATTAAGGTGAGATGTAAATATTTCTTCCACTGTAGAGTCCAGGAAGAGAAGAGAAACAAGTATGGTAACAGGTAATTAGTGGCCTCTTACTGTGTCCAAAGCAAATTCAAATTATTTAGCCTGCAGTGCACGTCCAAGAGTACTCAGGGTAAGAAGGCCTCAGCTAGCGACCAGTGGCAGCCAGATGAGCTGCCCTGGTAGACAAGTCTAGCCAGGCACTAAAAGGTAGTGTCCCTCCTCTAACGAACCCATCTTCTGAGTACTCCGGTAAAGCATTACAAATCACAAGGAAATACCACCAGTATCACCAATGCTGTCTCTGTGTAACAGGCGACACAGCAACACTGAGGGCAGCTGCTTTTAGCCGAGACAGGAGTGAGGTCTTTGGCACTGAAGAATTCAGGGCACTCTTCCTCAGAAGAGAAAAACTGCCTTTAAAGGAGGTAAAGTGATGTTTCAATTTGCCTCACTGTTCTATCACACTGTGCTTGGTCCAATTCTGGTTGCCATACTTATCTAAACTGAGTAGAGACAATCCAGAAGACAGCTATGAGACTGGTGGAAGGTCTAGAAGACACAATCCAAAAGAAAAGCCTGAAATAGCTGTTTAATTTAGAGATTTGAAAGTGATGGGATATATAAAAGCATTCAAAACAATAAAGAAACACTACAAAAGGAAGGGAATAATCCCTTCTCAGTCTCCACAGTGCATAGGACAAGAAGTAATGTGCCTACCTTGTGGCAGGTGAGACTGTCATATCAGAACCAAAAATTTTAGGAGGAAATAAAGCTTTGCACCACATACCCTAGGGAGGAAGGAAATTTGCATCACAGGGGATTTTAAAGTGCAGACTAGACAAGTGCTTTTCTGGAAAGCATTTTTTATTTTTTCGATACTTTGTCAGGGTGCAGAACAGAATATCTGTTGAAGTGTCTTGATCTCTTCTGAATCTATTTGCTGTGGCTCTGTGAATGTTGAGATCGGTTTGAGCAAGTGAGCATACACTTCTTTCTGCAAGTTTTGCAGCAAGCAGTAGTTGCCACTTCCTTCCTGTCCTAAACTGCCACACAATTAACACATTAAAGCATTGCCACACACCTCCTGAGAGATGTATGCAGTTCTGCATCTCCTTGTCATATACTATATCAAGTATAAATGTGTAAGCTGTATAACTATTAATTTTTCTATGTAAAGGTGTTGTATATTGTATATAAACATATTTGTATGTATTTATGTTTTATATTTAAATGTAACAAAACTTGGGTAACAAGTAACAAACTTTGACAATAAATTAAAGATACAATTAGAAGCCAGAGAATATATCCCCTCTAACATGAATTATGCTGAATTACGTTAAGTACAGCAACAGACCATTTAACTTTCCTTGCATTCTGTTGAAATGAGTGAAAGTAATGGGATGAAGTTACACTAAAGTGAGAGCAGAAAAAAAGCTAGAAAGAACTAAACTGCTAAACTAGTATATAATACCATGGTATATGGTATGTTCTTGTCAGTGAGGTTATCAAACTTCTAACAGATTAGAGATGCCTAATTAGGATTTAAAGCTCTGTGAATGTACAGAATGAGCTCAGCCTAGCATATGGCAAGAGTCAAGCTGAAACAAATGGCATTTATTTCTAATGTTAGTCACCTCATTATTATCAAGAAACTCATTATATCTATTTGACATTCATTGTTGTGCCAATTTTTCCTCATTTATGCTTCATAAGTTACACTAAAATGGAAAACATTTCTAAAAACTCAACCTTCTTAGCAAGAATGAAAAGTGGACACCTCAATATTGTTTAAAATAGGACTGGAAGGTTATTGTTTGAAGGTCATAAACAAGCAGAAGTACTATCAATCTAAAATTATATGCATTCTGTTAGGAGCTGCCAAATCCAGTAGATTGATAGCAGCAAGGCTACCACAGCTCTACATCCTCATGTCCAGTAGCCAGGCTGAGTGTGTACTCCTAATAGGTGCACATCCTCAGCATATACATATGCATATACGTATAAACACGGCTGCATGCACAGTTCAACAGAGACCAAAACCACACTCTAATGACAGGACTGGCCTGTTCCTGTTTCTCTCCTGGCTGATCAGGGTGAAAGCCTATGGCACCAATCATTCTTATCCAGCTGGACTGAGTTGAGATAATGAACTACTAATTAACTACTCAACTCAAGGTACCTATCCTGCCCACAAGAGGCAGGCCATTTCCTCCTGGCTGCGGAGGATGTAACAGCGTCTCTGGTGCCGCAGCCCAGGCTGGTGAGCAACAACTGGTGACCCCAATGTGATGCATCCGTGAGACCCTGGGAAGCCCCAACTCCCTCGCCGAGCTGAGAGCCCTGGCTGCAAAGAAGCCCGAGCCAAAAGAGCCGGAGCCAGAGCCGGAGCCGGGAGCTCGAGCGAGAGTCCTTCGGAGAAGAAGGTAAAGCCACAAGCCCCGACGTGGTATTCGCGGGAGGGAAGCGTGCTGGAGTTGGATGAATGGGCCGGGTCTCTGCTCACCTTAAAGCCTTTGTGAAAACAGAAAAAATGGTAAAACAAAAAGGGGGAATTATGGCACCAATCATTCTTATCCAGCTGGACTGAGTTGAGATAATGAACTACTAATTAACTATTCAACTCAAGGTACCGACCCTGCCCACAAGAGGCAGGCCATTTCCTCCTGGCTGCGGAGGATGCAACAGCGTCCCTGGTGCCACAGCCCAGGCTGGTGAGCAACAAAAGCCTGTTAGCAGAAATATATGCAAATACTTATACATCCGTAAACTATGGATCCCTCCAGTAGCTGACTTTCAGTTGGGCCAGTGCCTGACCCCTGGATCGCAGTCTCCCCAGTTGCCACACCTGAGCAGGCCAGATCCTGAGGCCAAAGCCTCACTGCCCCTGCGGGCACAGACCCACTAACAACACACACGGGCACAGACACGCACACAGACACACAGCACTCCCCTCGAAGGACTGGCTTTAGCCATTTTATCTCTCCAGCAGCTGACCCCAGGCTCCTCTCCTCTTCTACTTGCCCCTCACACAGACACACTCTCCTGTGTCAAGTTGCCTCCTGCAGCTGGTCCAGACCTATGGCCTTACTGGATCTCAGGTTGATCCCAGTAGCTAGCCTGGGCCTCCTGGTGCCTCCAGTAGCAAACTCGTACACCCCTGGTCTTTCCAGTGTTACAGACACTCCAATATTTGGCTCCTTGGCTTCTTATCCTACTTTCTGACTGATGGAGTTTGATGTTTGTTAGTGATTACACACATTGACATTCACACTCATGCATGCTATGCACATTCTCCAGTCTCTCCAGGTGATGGAAGCAGAGATGCGTGGGCCTTTATGGTCCCTGGTCCTGCTCCAGTTGCTCTACAGCCCCGCACACACAGAATTGGAGCCCCTCACCCAGGAAAATAGCTAGAAATGGAATGTAATGAGAAGCCAGGGCAGACTGCACTGATCAGGTGCAGGGAACGGCCAGACAAGCCTAATGACCAGCAGCCTGTTCACAGGGCACATTTTATCCCCCCTTTCTTTTTAATCGAAAAAAAGGGGGGAAAAAAGTTTAAAATTTCAAATAGAATATGAGAAAAGTCACTTGTTTGACATGAAGCTGTAGTACAAAGCAAACATGATCGGATAGTGCCATCATGTGGACCACATCAAAAAATTCTTTCCTCTAGTGTTGGGCTAAAAGGATACTGCAGAAACAGTCCAAGAAACTCTCAGCTACTAAAACTGAAGTTATTTTGAATTTCCTGACATTCTGATAGAGACAAGATGTCTTTGTCAACTGTGCCTTTGAACAGCACTGGGCAAAATTTCAGCTGGCACCAGTCTCAAGCTAACATGGACAAATATTTTCTAAGGAAAAGTCATAAAAACTTAGTGAATTATCTTCTTGTTATGTAACACTAGGCAGAATAATTTCATTTCTTTACTTATTTGGAATTACATGTGTGAAAAGAAAAATAGTTTAGCTTGAAATAGAAAGACATTAAAAGAATTACTTCTCTGAAGTACGATACTACAGTCAAATCGCAGTTCCTTGTGGTAAAAACAATAAACAAGACTGAAACCACAGAGTATGTCAATAGTCACAGTAAAATGATGATTTGGAGACTGAAGTAAAAGACTAACCTGGTAGGAAGAGAGAGCTTACAGGAGCATTCATAGAATCATATGTTTGGACTGGAAGGGACCTTAAAGATCATCTAGTTCCAACCTCCCTGCCATGGGCAGGAACACCTTCCCCTAGATCAGGTTGCTCAAAATCTCATCCAACCTGCTCTTGTAATGTTGGGGACATGAGAAGATATGGAAGTGCCTTGTAAGGCCTAATCTGAAAGGACATCTAAGCAGAAATGGAGAACTGGGTGTTTAACCACGGGTGAGAAGCTTGGTGTGTCACCTGAGGCAGCTACAGCACCTGATTGGAACAAACCTGATATTTCCAAGACATGAGAAGGAAGATGAGATCAGTCAGTATTCCTTGCAAAAGTATCATTTATTTAAAGAAGAATTGTTTTATAACTTCTTTGCTTTACTTCAGTTGTTCCAAGGAGTATTATGGGTCTAGTGTGAGACTTATCTCCCTGATCATACAATATCTACATGGAAGAAATCCTAGTCCCATGATTTTTCATGATCTGTAATCAACACGTTCAGGATTTTTATCATTACTTGACTGTCAACTGACTTATAGTCAGTGACAGTTTTCTGTGACTGTAATTATGCTTTCAGTTCCAAATCTGTACTTTCTGACTTCTATACTGGTTTTGATACAAAATGTATCAAAAAAATCCTATTAAAAATTGAATCTCTAAAATTTGTTAAATATTTTAAATGACGAGACATATATCTGAGCCACTATACACTATCTGTGAGTGAAAAAATTAATCCAAAGCCTTTCCTGTTCACATTTTGAATATATCTTAAATTCATTAGGTAAGAGCAGCATGTTGGTATTCATGAGAACTTCCACGGGCAGAAATCTGTCATCTCTTTGCAATCAATCTTATCAGATATTATTTTATACTTTTTGATGTTGACAGGTAGCACCAGAAATTCTTCTGAACAGAATCAGGATTCTGCTGTGAGACATCCATGCTTTTCACCACAATTGTTTTCATTCAGAAGCATGAAGCTCTCTGTCTTGTCAAATAACACGTAATGAATAGGAAGCTTGGTGTTTCCTATGAAAAGCTGAAGTATAGAAAGAATCTTTTTTTCACCTGGTGTTGTTTAAAACAATATTACAACTTTTGTAAAAAAAAAATGCTTATTTAAAAGAAGAGTTTTAAGAAGGAAGAGTGTAACAGAATACAGAGATAGCGAAAAATAATGGTACACAAATCCCACATATAGAGAAACAGACAAGAATTTGACTAAGAAGAAACACTTTTGAATTGATAGATCAAATCCAAGAATGAAATTATAAGATTTCTAATTGGCCTGTAGAAAGGCCAAGCAATAGTGAAAGAATAAGTTAACGTGCCTACAAATTGTCTTTCTTTGCTTTCCACAGTTATATATTACCCATCTCTTGGCTTTAACTGTCTCTGTCGGCTGTTTCAGTGTTGTGCTTTATCCTGGAGGTGGCTTCATATCGTGTGAGTCATTCATCCCTACAATGTCTGAATATTTTTTCACTGGGTGTCTTCCATGTTCAACTGTGACTAGGAGTAAATTAGGCAGTTTCAAGACCACAATTCTTCTGCACTGCAACATTTATTTCAGCAAAATACTGTGCTACAATACAACAATATAGACCATAGTTAAAATTCATCGCAATAATTATTCATGCTCCTCCACTAGGACAAGAAGTCCCCAGGGGAACTCTTTCTTGCTACCTCACTAATTTGGGTGAATATTTTTTCCTGTCTAGAGCAAATCATTGCTAAGTGACATGCTTGGGAGGACAAAGCTTTTGAAAAAGGGCCTCTCTTGACAAAGCTCTCTCCTGTCTCTCTGACCTCCAAAAATTAAGATTTAGATCTGAAAGAGAAGCTCAGACAACCCATTGGTGATTTATATTTTTAGTATTTTCCTTTAAATTGCCAATAGCATCTTTTCTAAACCTGGTCCTCCACATTATGGGGAGCACTGTGCACTTTGATTTTGGTGATGCTGTTTGCAGATGTCTACCAGAGTCAGAGCTGAATTTATGGGATTAAAGCCCAGATGCTTCTAACTCCTCAGTGCTTATTTTTGGAGATTTCATAAACTCTGAGCTCTGCAGAGACAGGGGTTTTTTGTTTGTTTGTTTACAGAGTTTTTACAAAAGGAGCTCAGAGCAGGTGTAAAATACTACCAGAACAGAGTGGCCTGATTTTGTGTTCAGGTTGTGTTGATGAAGATGACTGTACCGGATGCTGCTTTGAATAGCACCTCTGCACTGGAAGTGCAGCTCCCCAGAAATAAAAGGCCAACCTGCTACAGATTTACCTGGACCACCAATACTCTGCAGTGCAGACCCATCTGCAAACCCTCTGAACGCGCAAGAGAGTTAGCAATATAGTTAATAGTGGCGTACACAAGTGGGAGAGTAAGTACATAACCGTAGAGCTGGTCACATATGCCTTTTCCACTGAATTCTTTCTGGTGACTTTCTTTCTGCCCAGGCTTTGACAACTCCAGGCTATTCTGTGATTTTCCATTCTTCAATGTTTCAATATTATAAGCCTCAGGGTTTCAGATATAATGATGAAGAACCAAATGACACTGAGGCGTTTTAAATTAAATTTCTGGGTCTATGTTTTTATTCAGAAGCTCCCTCTGCCTAGCTCCAAAGCATTTTTGTTTTGCCAGTTTCTGGCAGAACATAGGGTTAAGTAGAAGGCTCTGAAACTATGCTACATTTTGAACCACAAACTGGATAATGTGTCCAGTGGTCTAACCATTTTTAACCCTCTGTAGTCCCACAAATACCTCTGTTGATCCAGCTGAACCTGAACTCTGATTCCTGAATATAAGGCAGAGCCTACTATATTCTTCTGTCTGCCAATTTACTCTTTAACTTGCAGCTTTAAAGATGAGCCACCTGACAATTTTCAGAGTAGACTAGGGAGAATCCAGAGTTGATCCTCTCTGAATCCTTGGGATTTTTCTGTTTTTTGTTGTCTTCTGATGAACACCGTGCTAGATGCTTCCCCCATTCCTCTTGTCTTTTCTCATCTCAAAATTCCCAGCCCAACTCCAGTCATCTCAACCCATATAAAGAAAAATCCAAACAGGTTTCTTTCTGTTGCTGAGGACTGGGAATGTAAAGTCCACCTGCTTAGTTTATTGACTGTTCATCAAAAGAAGACAGCAGTAAGTGATTAGTCAGCTATTTGGAGGGTATTTTCTCTGATATTATCTGAAGACCAGATGTAGGTTGTCATAACCACACAAGAATCTTTCATAATATGTTCCTGAGAGTCGACAACTCTTGTTGTTTCAAAAGGCATGCACTGTCTTTGTCTATACTATCTTTGTTTTCAAAACTGTAAGTGGAAGCATTCTTGTTGACATTAATTCCCCTATTACTGCTTCCCCTTACCATTTCTGAGGGTTGTCTAGGTAATGAAATCTCCACAGTATTTCCTATTTTTTTAAACTCAATCCATGCCCTGTCACAACAGTCTTATTTATGCCTTAGGACTGTTCCCTGGTCAGTCCAGAGCGCTTTGGTTAAGATCAGGTGATCTTAACTGGAAGGGTCAGCAGTTATTTCTGGTGTATGCCCTTCAATTCCACTTTTTAGTCTTAGCAAATGCTTGCTTTCCGAAGTTTGACTGGCTTATGTCAAGTATTCATATTGTTGATGGCTTTATTTTTGTAAGCTATGTGCTTCGCTTTTGTAAGCTGTCTGTTCCCTTACATTTTTATCATCTCTGATCATTTTATCTCCTCATCTTCTTAATTGTTCAGATCATCATTGTAAGTCAATGTAATTCAATTTACTGATGTGGATTTCTGGATGCTAAAAATCTGCTACAGAAGTCTTACATCTTAGAAGGGCTTGTCCCCCAGGTCTTTTCCAGAATGAACCAAGAGATATTCTACTGAAAGTTTCATCAGTGTAAAACTGAAAGCATGCATGAAAGTGTACAGGAAAAGAGTATGAAACTGCTTGTACCTATCGGTAAATGATTTTCTACATCTAGAGCTTCTGCAGTCATTCTATGCTTGGATGCCTGTGTCCACAACTCCTGGCCCTTACAGCTCAAGATTTATTAAGCTTACTCTCCATAATAGCAAACCATCTGAGAGCAGTAAAAATTAATGACCTGCAATACAAAATAGTTCAATTAATTATTCACCAAAGGATCATAATTGCATTTCCATTCTCTGTGGAGCTCGCCAGTTAGCTTGCTGAGGGACTGGGGTGCTCAGCAGGGTGGAGGTTACAAGTACAGATGTTTGTATGGGTGCTCGGGAGAGAGGGAGTAGCGAGGATTGTTGAGGTGGCTGCAATGGCTATATGGGTGAGGGTGAGGGAAAAGGTTTGGATGTTTCGTGGCTCTGAAGAGTGCTGAGATGTCTAGATTTGCTGCAGTAAGAAGAAAGGAATATGTGGAAGGAACTAACACTGCGGTCTTTCATCAGAGCAAAATTTCTGTAGTTAGTTTGGGGGACAAATTCGCTGGGACTCATGGGTAAGCTGAAGGAAATCCAGCTTCCTTGACAGGGCACTTTTATCTTTTTCTCACTAAAAACTGATCAAGTACCTGCTTTTGCTTTTGGCTACTTCTCTGCTTAAGCTGAGATGAGACAGACAAACAGCTTGCTGTCAGCATCTTGTCTTCAGAGCAATCAGTAATGGGCCTGCTTTAATGAACTGCAGCTCCACATGCAAGCCGAAGATGACAGACCTGCCAAATACACACCCTGTAAAATGCCGTTACACCTCAAAAACTGCTCTCGGGGAAGAGGCAAAGAAAATAATCAAAAGAAAAAACATCAGTGGCTGGAGGCTTGAACTTTTGCTTTTCAGTATGATGTTTTCTTACAGGCAACACTCATTTGCACAACAAAGAAGAAATGCAAACTGCCTTGAGGAAACTATAATAACAATAATAAATAATAACAAAAGCAAGCAAGCTAAGTTGGCATACAGGGCATTGCCCATGGACTTTATAGTCCTGAAAACCTTTACTTACAGTGTCATGAGGTATTGTGACACTCTTTGTACATTTTCAAGTGATTAATCTTGGCTTTATGTACTTTAGAATATTCTGACATCATGTACGTTTTAATTCTCCTTGGGCAAATCAAAAGTACTGTATCAGAGAAATACAAGTCCAGCTAATTTCTTCATGAGTTGCATTCCAAGCTTGTTGGATTTATAGGAATAAATGGAGATTCCGTGACTATAGTGTGATCCTGTCAATCAGAGGAAGAGAAGATTAAACATTCATGACTACCGAAGGGCGATTTCCTTCCATTGTTCATCACGCCTCCATTCTTAACCTTCCCCATAGGATTTCCTCTTGCTGTAAACTTCAGAAAAGGTTTTGGTTTTCTATATTTTTTTTAATGGTACTAGTAAAGTGATGAAGGGAGCCATAATGATAAAAGATTTCTTGTTGTTTTGCTTCACATTACTCATTTACCTATGATGTGACTCAGAAAGCAGATTGTTACTGTCATAAGCCATTTGCTTAGAAAAATGAAAGAAAATTTTTCAATCTGTTCATCTATCAAACAGTCATGAAAATTAAGCAGTATACCCACAGTAAACCTAACTAAATCAGGCAAAAATGGTATCTGTGGTGGCGTATGATTCCACAAAGACTATTTTTTCGTGACTAGCCTGGTAGACCAGATATAGGTCTGGAAAAAATAATGAAGTAATCCAGGCGTAATGCATTAGAGTGGGAAAAATTCTGTTGTAAAGTGGCTCGAATTATATTTTTTTTAGCATTGGAATCTATAGAAGAATTAGCTTTGGAAATGACCTTTTTAAAAACATATGGACAGTAAAGATTTTGTTCTTAGCATCCTTCTATTCTCATTTTTGGAAGATATTTCAGATATACAAGATATAAATACCCTCTAAATGCTTATCTGCCCATGCCGCACCTATTATGATATCTCAGTATGTGTAGGGATATTTTCATTAGCAGCGTTGTGTTTGGATTAAGCTCTTATCTAGCATACATAATGAAATGACAGCAGGGAACTGTTTCTGTTAACTTGAATGTAAAAATGGGTCCCAGAAACATGGTTTGAATCCAGTATGCTGTGTTTCTTGGTATGCCTAACTGTGTGATAAAATGAAGATCATGTCAATGATAAGTCTTAGTTTACATCTCAGCAAAAGGATTGCAGATAACAGTCTCTACTCCCCTAAGAACAGCAGGAGGTTCATAGAAAGACTCTGAGGTCTATTGCCCTGTCTTTTCACATATAGCATCATAGCTGAGGACAAGGAAATGCTATACTCTGACGATATAATGGCATATCTCTTTCCTATGTTGTAAATCTGTGCAAAACTGGCGAATTTGGCCATTGCATAAAGATTTTCCACTCTTTGGAAAGCATATTGATGGATTTCATTCTCATCTGCTTAACCGGAAGCGGTTTATAGGATACATTTGTAGAAGATCAGAGAACCAAGAGGGAGTTTTTGGCTTGCTGACTCCAGTTCTCTGCCCCTATGAGCAATCATGTCATACAATCCTCTTTAGTAATTCGTGAAGCTTCAACTTGACGGCTGAAGCTAGGTGAGTTTATGCCTCCGTTTTACCTAATCATTTCCTTCTGAGGAAAGAAATCTTAGCTAACAACAGTGCCTTGTTTTATTCTGCTTTGGGATGATTACTCACAATTTAGTCTCCTGATAAATGAAAGTTTAAGTTTGAAGTTTTCAAGTTAGAGTCCAAACTGCTAGCTCCACATGAAGCACCACAAAATATCACACAAGCTGTTAGACACAAAAAGGAGAGAGGAAGTTCCTGACTTTCTGTTAGCCCCAAAGAGCTCATCTTTTGTGTCCCCAAGGGTCACCCCCATTACCCTGGTGTGCAACTGGACCCACCAAAGCCCTGTGTGCTGGATTTATGTGGTGGGGCTTTGGTAGCAGGGGAGGAGCTGCAGAGGTAGCCCCTGTAAGGAGCGTCGAGAAGCTTCCCAGGCTCCAAAACTGGTTGGACCGGTCTCTGGCCAAGTCAGTCAGTGCCACTGCAGATGCCCTATTTAAGGAGAGGACAAAGGAATCCAAGACAGGTGGGATCTGCAGTGACGAGAGGGGGGAGACAGGGGGTTGGTTCCCCCCCAGCTGCCCAGGTGGGTGGCTGCTGCCACTGGACTGGAGATGGCCACGGCAGCCCTTCTTGGAGAGCTTCGAAGCCCCCCGCTCCCGGGGCACACGCTGGGTGGAGTTCATCCTGCTGAGACCACTGAGGTCCATTGAACCAGTCGGGCCCAGCATGGCTGCAGCAGAGAAAGGGCTGAGATCTGAGAGAAACAGCCACGCAGACACCAAGGTCAGTGAAGATGGAGCAGGAAGAGGTGTGCCGGAACTGAGGTTCCCCTACAGCCTGTGGTGAGACGGCAGTGGCCCCCCTGCCGCCCATGGAGATGAACGGTGGAGCAGAGACCCACCTGCAGCCCGTGGAGGACCCCACACTCGAGCAGAGATGCCTCTGCCCAAAGGAGTTCTTAGAGGATTGTCTCCGTGGGAATGACTCCCAAGCTGCTGCAGACTGATGGTGGAGCTTAGATGCATCTGCAGTTTGTGGGAAGGGACCCCATGATGGAGTGGGTGGCTGCACCTTAAGAAGCCTTGACTCTGTGGCAAAAGATCCGTGCTGGAGCAATCTAATGGGTAAGGATTGCATCCTGCGGGAAGGACTCACGTTTGAGAAGTCTGTGGGCTGTCTTCCATGGGAGTGACCCTGCACTGGAGCAGGGGAAGAGTGTGAGGAGTCCTCTTCCTGAGGAGGAAGGAGTGGCAGAAGTAGCATGTGACAAACTGACCTGCAGCCGCCTCCATTCCCTGCACCACTGGGGAGGAGGTAGAACCGGGAAGAAGGGAGGGGTGGGGGAAGATGTTTTTAATATCTGGCTTTGTTTCTTGTTATGCTCTCCAGTAACTCTTAACAAATTAAATTGATTTGTCCTCAAGCTGAGTCTGTTTTGCCTGGGGCTGTGGTTGGTGGGTGATCCCTCCCTGTTCTTATCTCGACCCTCAGGCCTTTTGTTACGCTTTTCTCCTCTCCATCCCACTGCGGGGGAGGAGGGAGTGAGTGGCTGTGTGGCAGCTTAGCTGCCAGCTGGGCTAAACCAGGACACCCCATAATGCCAACTCTCAGCACCATACTCCCGAGCTATTACTTGGCTGTGGGAATACAGTGCAGAGATGCTAAAACTGCCTTTTGTCCACATGAATTATTACTATTGCTTCCAGCAGGACACAGTGCTCCTTTTAACATTAAGTATTCAAAATATTTAAAGCCGGCTCAAAGAAAATTTTTTATCTCTGGATCTAAATTTAACCAGTGCTGAAATGCATTAACATAAAATATATATTGCTGACATATATTGCTGTGTATCCTTTTTTAATTCCCTCCCCCTCGCTTTCCCACATGCATATAAACACGCAAACACAGTCTTCAGTTTCACAAATATCATGAAAAAGATCAGTAGTATGAAAGTGTCCAGCTGGCAGAAGTGGAGGGCTCTCTTCTGCCTCTTTTTATGTCTCTCACTGACCTTTCACTAGACTATATGAGACTTCCAGGTTAGGGAAAAGAATATGGTTCCAGAGTTTTGAGTTGAATATTTGATCTAAAAATTTTGTACATGTTCCAGTAAATACAGTGTGTTCACATTCTGCACAGTGACATTGTCTTCTCCATTATGTAATGATTCATAATTAGCTATGAGGGAGCTTCTTTTTATGCTATGTCCTTAGGATTTCACACCTCCCCAAAATACTGAATGTCTAAAATTCTCATGTGTTTCCTACCCATTACTCTTTCTCTGAAAAATCTGGAGAAGAATTACTAACATCTACTCCTGGAAACCAAAGTCTTTTCTGAGATGACGATGTTACCGCAGCCATATTTCTTTTCATTCATAGTAGGCATATCATATCAAAAGATGTATTCTGACAGAGACGGCACGTGGAAGAAGGCTATTTAATCTGTAGCAGATAAACTGAAGAAATCTGCTGTTTGATCTTGAAGAGGATTGATGCGAGTCATTACAGGCAGCAAATTCAAGCTGTATTTTCTGTTTTTTGTCATATTATGAGCAGCCTTTAAAATGGATAGCTTGATGGGAGACAGGAATATTTTTCATCGCTGGTCAAAGAGCAAAAATTCCTGAGTTTTTCTTCATGCATCCGGAGAGCTGTAAAACTAACCAAGGACAGATATGAGGCTGCTGAAATATGAAACAATTAAAGGAAATCCCAGCCTAAATCTTAATCTCCAGATGGAAAGTGTAAAAAAAAGAAAAAGTCTCACTGAATGCTCATTCTACTCTTTTTCATTCTTTTTTTTTTTTTAGTGAACTCTGCTTACCTTTGAAATAAAAATATTTTGTGGTTTCACGCAGGACAATTCAGTATATATACCTACGTTTTCTCAAGAAGTGTCAGTAACAGTAAGCATCTGAAAAACTGAAAAGTGGTTTTCAGCAAGTTGTTTTAAAATCCTGACAGGGTGTTCCTTTTTTGCTTCTAGCGACAGTGGTATGACCCTTCTGTCTGGCAGTGATTGACAGTAGCTAAGATCTGGGTTCAGTTTGTAGGACTTACTGATCGTACTCGAACATCATCACCATGACCCCTGAGCAGTTGAAAGAAATGGTTTCAACCAAAGTAATCTCTATGCACCCAGTAAAATATCTCTCCACTGTAAGTGTTCTGTTAAACAGAAAGCATTTAGCCAATCAGAGGGTTACTGGAGGGCAAAGAAAAAGAGAAGAATCGTAATACGTCAATCGGGAAAGCATAAATACCTCAGAGAAAGAAACCGCCACCCTCAGAGTAGGCTGGCAATGGTGCCAAGTCCTCCTCTCAGCAGCTGCACATGGCCAAGGAAGCAGGTGACTTTTCATCTGCTGGCACTACCTTGTGTATGTACAGTTTGGTTGCCCATGATTTTTCTAGTACATGATAATATCCATCACATTTATTTCCCCTGAAAATTCTTATCTTTCTTCAAGGATTAGAACTTGTGCTGTTGTAAATTCAAAGGACCTCCCCTCACTTAATCTGTACATTAAAAACCTTTAAGGACAGAATCCAGCTCCTCTTCTCAAGGGCTAAAAGACTACACTTTTCATCGGAAGTGAACTCACTTACATCAGCAATGTATTTGACAGCTCGCCCTAGCAATGTGTTTGACAGCTCATCCTCTACATACCTCTGTCTTCCATCAGTTGGAAGCAGCAGTGGAGTATGCTTGCCAGTATAATGAATGGTCATAAACATTTTTATCCATGAGGGTACCTCAAGTTATGATGATTTTATTTTCAGGAAAAGATGCTTCTCGATAGAAAAAAATAAAAGAACTGATGTGGTTACCAGCAAAATAAATTCTTACAGTATTATGAAATAAAATTAACGGAAATAAAATTAATCTAATATTTGAAATAATAAATTAAGACAAGATTTATGATGTATCAACCTGCTTTAGCTTTCTGATGAAGAAGGTTCCCTTTTAATTATGACATCTCAGGATCTCACACACTATACTTATTTTAGATAAGTTTTGCAATACAAACTTGCAATATTTTCTCTTTCATGCAAAAGTAAATAGGGGAAATAGAATATGAAACTGATCTGAGAGAGCCTCCCACTTAGCAAGTCACTGTAAACCCACCTCACCTTGATTCATTTATTTGCTGCAACTTGCTGTTAAGCATTAAGGGTGTATGGCTCAGATAACACTTTTGGTGGTCCAGCTTCTCTGATATGCTGCTGCTGACAGTTGCCCATATCTGCTGGTTTTTTCTGAGGAAAATGAGAGAACTCCCATCTTGGGATACCCTGTCCAGAGAGAAACCGCCATTCTTCTCATTGCTGTTGACTTTCTGACAAAGCATTAAGGTTGATATTTCATACACTTGATCATACGGAAGGTTTGACTATCTGTACAAGTGTCCATGTCTGAACTCAGCTGCTTTTCAACTAGATTAAGGTCAGTGTTTAATTCTGTTTTACAGTGATCATCTCAATAGATGCATTCCATAAACTAAACCCACAAAATTTCCTCATTTTATAGGTTACAATAGTTTAGTTTTGTTGTATTTTCATCTGCTCTTAAAGCACAAAACTAACATTAGTCATAGAATACTTTAATTTGTATATTTATGTTATCCATTCTAGTATCTGTGTCCTGACCATACTAAATAATCCTAGCATTTCTTGTCAAGTTGTTTCTTGTTCGCAGACATCTGAAGTAAGATCTTTTTCATTCAGGTGCTTAACTCAGTATTTGAATATGCCATTTTAAGCACCAGTCTTCCATTAACCATCAAAATATCTTTACTCAGTGTTTTTTAAAGTCTTATTTCATGAAAAAAAGTCCCAAACAAAACAAAACAAAAAAGATTCAACATTAAAATTATGCCAAATACAAATGTTCAGGTTGGAATATTTCTAAATTTTGAAGATTCCTGATATTCGTTGTGAAAAATAGATTTAACTGATTCGGGTTTTTTAATCATGGGTAAAAAAACCTCGTACAACTCTTTACAGAAAAAAGGTTTGACATTTGTAGCAGAATGTTTATGGACATCCATTATCTGCAATATATCTAAGAGGAAAATAGGTAAAATCTAATCCTACAGAGTTTATCACATAAATACAAAATGATGTATTTTATTGATTCCAATACATTCTCCATTAATTCTGGTTCTGTGTCATTAAAAATCCTGACTATTTTCTTTTCTAGAGGTGTTATTATTGCTATTTGTTATATTTAGCAGCAGTATCTACAAATTCCAACAGGGAATTAGCACTGCATTGTAATAAAACTGTTCAAACAATTAATTCAAAGCCTGTTTGTGTTACAGTGAACTCATATTTTAGAATGGGGTGTGGAAAGGAAAAGAAATGGCAAAGGAAATTTGTAGTACACTCATTAAAACATTAATACCTACAGTTACACTGTCAGGCCCAGCTAGTTCCTCAAACTAGCCAAGGAACAATGGTGAATACTTAACAATCCTCATGCCCTAAATTAATATACTAATGAAATGGTGTTTATTAAAAACCTGTTGACACATTTCTTCCTTTTTGAAAAATCCCACTGAATACGAGTGCTTTTGAATGTTTAAGGAAGGTCTTCAGCATAGAAAACCATTAAAGGCAAGAGAAAGGAATTTTCGTCTATCTCTGGACGTTTTGGGGTTCAAAAAGTTTCAGAGAAGGAGGAGATTTGGTATTGTTCTGAGTCAATTTGCGCTGGCGGAGGAAATGACGAGAAGGAAACTATTCCCCCTTCTCGGGAACCATGTGGTGTCCCAAGATAAGGCAAGCACTTGCTAATTCGAGTCCACGAGCAGGAAACGTGATACATCCATTTCCTTTCAGGCAAACAACACAGTTCCCTGGCAGCACAAAAGCATTGCTTCTACTGCTAAATCTCAAACGGTCAGAAACCCATTGCTCCTCTGTGGACATACCGTTCTATATTTCTTATTTGGATGTTATGGATAGAAACAGTACTTACTCTCCAATTACATGGCCACCAAAGTTTTGGGGTAAGGATTTTGTTTCTTTTTCTAGAATATCATTAAAGTAGATTCTGAGTTTCACTGGTGATTGCCTAAAAAAGTAAATCTAGATACCTTCAAGCCTTATGTTGGAAACAAAAAGTAACAAATAGATTTTGTATTTCTTGCAGCACAAAAGATTGTTTTCCAAATGTTTCTTTGACAAAGCTTTATCATGTGTTTGAACTAATCAAGACAGCAGGAACTGCTAGGGCAGAATTGATTGTTTGACAAAGTTCATTACTGAAGTCAGTTGAAAAGGTGTCTATTGACTTCAGTATGTTTCAGATCAGGTAAATGTTCTCAACTGTTTAATGGGTGTACCTACATGGCAGACATGATCTGTTTCATCTTCTGATGAAAAAGAGATAGTAAAACCTAAACATGTTGCAACTTTTGAAAAAAACTCTCACTCCTCCAGAATGAAAAATTATTTGTGATTCTTTGTCGTGTCTCATAATCGGATTTTCCTTACTTTTTCCTCAAAGTAAATTTTGATTATTATCCATTAAGACTATTTTCCTTCACCCAAACCCAGAAATGGTTCATTAACTGAATTATACAGAGTGTGAAGTGGAAGTATATGGTATACTGAAATTCATTCAAGGTAATTAGATTCAGTGACTTGATCCTGAAGGATTGTGTGTAACAACTGTGGAGAACCTTTCCCTCCAAAAAACTATCACTTGGTGTGTTTAACATTAACGTGTATTAGCATTTAGCATTAGCATGAATTGTATGATCTGGTTTTGTCCGTTTTATTATTGCTATTGAACAATGACCTGTCCAGGAATCTGTGCACTATCTAAAACTAAAAAATAATATGTAGCAAAATAGGACTTTTGTTGAATAAAAGTGCCTGGAGAAAAGAGTGGAAGATAACTACACAAGAAGATTTAAAGAAGTTCCTTGATTTCCTTAGCACAAGAAACAAGAATCCGTTGAGTGCCATCCACATGTTTCCTGCAGTGACATACATTTTCCTACTGGGAGATCACGAGAAACTCACTTCATTTTTGTGGCTCGGGCTAAAAAGTAGGATAATGATACTGGGCGTCTTTGAGAAATACAGATTAACTGAGGAAAACATACTGTTATTGCTGTTTCAGAATCTCTTATTGTCTGGAGGTTGTCTGTGGGCTCTGAAGAATAACTATCATTTTTGTTGAGTGGAACTACATGTAATTCTAAAACGGCTCTTTCAGAACAAAAATGAAAGTGCTTTCATCAACCTGTACTTTATGAACCCTTGTGTAAATGGTGCTGCCCCTTGTTACTGCAGATTTGCTTTTATTCTGAGATAATTTATTGCTTCACTGTCATGAAAACATAAAAGAAACAGCAAAGTTACATAAAACTCTAAGGATTCATTAACCATAATGCTCAAACTGTGGGCAAGGTGTTCTCCATTTCATGAAGAGATAAAAAAAAAAGTGCAGAAGAGGTATTTGAGAAATGAACATTTGATTTCCACAGTATATTACATGCAGCTGGCCCCGCAGGTACTGTTGTTACTCTGTCATTCCATTTAAGATACTTCTCCAGGTGTGCAAAGCCTGGGACCTTCAGTATCAAGAGCTGCATTTGACGACACAGAGCAGGACACACATGAGCTGAAAGGGCCAGCATCTCCTCTCACCAGCATTGCCCACCTGGCTTGCCAGGGACTGATACTGTAGCCAGCCCTGATCACCTCCTATTTGCTTATGCTCTGACAGCAGATTAACCTCACAGATTGGGTTTTTGTGAAGAACTTGCATGGTCCTGAGAAGGGAAGATGCCTTTTAGGTTTGTCTTATTTTTCTGATAGATTTTAGAAGAGTTAAAAACATTTTCTCTTCTTTAGGTATATCGTATGTGATAGACTAGGGAGGGACACAGCATAATCTGTGTCAGAAGACAATGACTGACACAAGCTCACTGTGAGGAAACTTCACTTAAAATGATAGAAGTATATTTTCTGATATCCTTGGAGATAAATGACTTGAGGTAAAAATAAAACCACACATAACAGATATAAATAAATTGGAATTCTTTGTTGAATGAGAATGCAGTGTTTGAAGCTGTGAATTTTCAGGATATAGCTTACGATCTGTTTCACTTTTTCTCTAACCTACCAACCAGATAGTGCTGTGAGTGTGAATGCATTACCAAGATGCAGATCCTTTTGCACGTATGTGTGACTTCTCAGAAGCTCCCATGGACTCGACCGAAGTTTAAACTTCAGCATGTGTGTAAAGGTTTGCTGAGATGGAGCGACTTTGTGAGAAAAAAAATACATGATGTAAAAATTGTTAGAGCAACTATTCATAACAATATTTAATCTGTTACAATTTTATAAATCATTTATTGTCTAACAGCTGGTTTTCTACTCTGGAAAATATATGGGGATCCTGTTTTCTAAAGCTGTCCAGTTTCCAATGTGAACTTCACACAATAGCATCTTAAAAGCGACTCCAAGAATTTTAAAACAATGTACAAACTAAACTGTCTTCCAATTATTTATATGTGAGCATATATAAATCTTTTTACAATTGCTCCAGGCTGGTGGAAGCATGCATGAATAAAGATGTGTAAATAGAAACAAAATATACATACAACTTGATGTAAGTCATGCTGTGTGCATTGCTTAAGTATATTCATGCAAAGCATTTAACAAATAATTATATTTAAAAAAATAAAAAAGCACACTTCTTTTGTGGGCTCAGTGTAGAGTCAGTGACAACCTGTAAAGTCAGTAACATACGTAGCTGCAGGTCTTGCAGGACAATGAGCTGATGCTGTACTTCATCTTATTTCTTCTTTTGATTTCGGGCTTCACTGTCATCATTCTGCAGTATTTCTGAAATGATAAGCTATCCAGCAGAGTAAAACAGAAGAAGCAAACCAGTGTTTTGTCTTGCCTAAAATAAACTCTGCTAGAAAAACAAAAAACAAAAAACCAAAACCAAAACCAAACAAACAAACAAAAAAATTACCTCCTTTTCTAGTTCAAATTCATGAGTTTCATGATAGACCTTCTGGTTCTGTAAACAAATGTCCTCTGTGTAATGTGTCACAAGCAAAAAATCGGGATTCTGATTCTCGCCTTGCTAGAGCTGTTCCCTACTACAGATGTTGTGCAGAGTCTTTTCAGACATACGTGCATGTTTAGACATGCCGTCTGGGCTACTGCAAGGATGCAGCTATTTAACCTCTGGTGACCCTACTTTGCAGTGGGAATCCACAGTCGGGTACTTTGGCAGAGGTAGGAAGAGAAGCACTTAAAGTCAGCTTCTGCTCAACTTCAGCACCATTGGTGTCACATGAGACTGTAGACAGAGAAACAGGATCACAGTATTTTATTGGTAGTTTCAGAGGGAGGTTTGGCAATAGTTGAGTGAAAAATTCAGGGTTTGGTACCCATCCATCAACTACTAATCTCATTTTTTACTGTTTTAATATAGTCTTTATTGAGTTCATTTTGATTTGTAAGTTAACAGTGGAAGCAAAGATGTTTATGTTTTAACCAGGAGTGCATTTCTTGTAATTCCTAAAAGCATTTTCAGTCACACACAATTAAATACAATAAATGGCTTTGAGACAATCCTATTTCTCCAGTGTAGAGAGTAATATACTTTCATATCAGGAAATTCAATTTAAATAGTACATTTGATCAATATGACAGCAACAGAGAGAAGAAGTGTAAGCAGAAATTAATCAACATGATCTTAGATTCCTGGACTATCCTTCAGTCCAGTTTTACTCAAGTATTTATTTAAAAATGCAACATTACAATTTAGTAACTTAAAAACATTAAGGACATTTATTTTTTTTCTTTGAATCAGAATCCAGGGTGTTATTTGTCCAGTGTACAAAAACAATGCTGTGTATTATCTGGCTTCCAGCATTTCAAGATTGAGAGCTGCCTGGTACTAACACTTTAAGTATTATCACTTGACTTTATAAGCTACAAATGCACTTGTGGTTTTAAGTATAATGTCGAATTTTGCCTTGTCTCTCCCTCAACCCACTCGTCTTCTCCTCAGTAAAATGCGTTAGTTTGCTTGAAAGAAGTCAGACTATATATTCTGCAGGAAAAGATGGTTATTAGGGATGAGCATATTCTAACGTCTGATGCTGTGTTATGGTATCATGTTACTGGTGTAGCAACAATGGTGGTTAAGGACTTTGCGTCATTCTCTTTATGAACTGAAATACTACTTGTGAAGGGCAGTGCTGACACAAACTGTGACACAGTTGTCAAACACAGGAAAGTCCAACCTAGACAGCCATGGGACCTGATTTCTTTTCTAGGATCCTTCATGGGCTGTAGCTGTGGCAGAGAAGAAGCAACAGCAGCAAATCCAGTCCAGTACTTTGCAAGTGAGAACAGAAGCATTTGTCTAGTTGCGTGGTGACCAGGTTGAGCCTGTTTCCTTCCACTTTGATGACTGCGTCAGCGCATTTCCAGCATACCCCCTGGGTGGTCTCTCCTCATTCCCTTTACTTCCGTCCACACACTTTGTATCCCTCTAGCCTAGCCTTAGTAACATCAAGTAAAGACTCTGCGAGGTGCCTTAGCTGCCCAGCCGGGGATGTGGACATACAAAAGCTACAATTTGGAGCTGATCGTGGAGCACTTGACAGCAGATGTGGCAGTGGTAGCTTCTGCCTGGCCATTCTCTTCCTAGCTTGATGGCTGAAAAAGACTAGCATAAGCCAGAGTGCCCTAGAGGGCCTTTATCCTGGTAGACTGGGCATTGCTAATGGAACAGCAGACATCAGTAAGCTGAAGATGCAGTTCCTTTGCTGGCAGATAGGAGGGAGTGAACGCATGACATAGAGGCACTTAACAGGTGTTTCACACCACTGAAGAGTAGTAGTGACAACCCTCAGGGTTAAAGTGGAACAAAGTAGGAGGACCAAAAAGGCTGGAAGGGGACTTTTAACAAGAACATGTAGTGATAGAACAAGGAGTAATGGCTTTAAACCGAAAGAGAGTAGATTTAGATTAGAGATAAGGAAGAAAATCTTTACTCTGAGGGCGGTGAGGTGCTGGAACAGGTTGCCCAGAAAAGTTGTGGATGCTTCATCCCTGGAAGTGTTCAAGGCCAGGTTGGATGGGGCTTTGAGCAACCTGATCTAGGGGAAGGTGTCCCTGCCCATGGCAGGGGCGTTGGAACTAGATGATCTTTGAGGTCCCTTCCAATCCAAACCATTCTGTGATTCTATGAAGACTCAATAAAATCAGAGCCTTGGATTCAAATGCAGTATCGACCTTAAAGATATATTTACTGAATTGCTATTTTTTGTCTCCTCTCCCCTTCCGTTCCCTTTTCTTCCTCTTCACAATTTCACCCTAGTGTGCATATTCTTCCTGGTACTTTTATTAGTGGCAATCACTCAAAACAGAGCAAGGTGATTGAAGATAGGCCATTAACTGCAACAACTGGAATTTTTTCTTGCAGTTGGTCTCTTTTTTTGTCACTTGTCTGTGTTTTGGAAAACCTCAGTGATTTTGAAAGTGCAATACTAGGCAGCATATGACGAATCATAAGGAGCTTGGAGCACAACGAATAAAATTTTTCACAGGAGATATAATCTCTTTCTGCAGAGTCTTTGGGTTAGATTACTGATGCTGGCAAAAGTTTGGAAATGGGATGTGAAGAACTGAGCTTCTTTCTTTTGAAAACACTCCGTTGGAGTCAAACGTCTTCAAACTTTACAAACTCCTGTTGTTGGAAGCAGTCCCAAGGAGAGAAGTGAGAGAGAGAGAGAGGCAGAACGCTTTCTTCCAACCACATGATGAAGTCCTGCTCTAGTGTTTTAGGGAATAATTCTTTCCAGTGCTTATCCAAAGTAGTAGGACATTGTCCTCTTCAGGAAACTGAGACTGAAAATGAGGATAGAGCCTCTTAGAGCACAAATAGGAGTATTACCATGACCCAAAACACCACACTGTATTTTTGATGACTAAGTAAGCAGTTCTCCATTCATATTACTACTGGGGACAAATTGTATTCCAATCATAACTAACTTTCTCAATTTTTAATGTCTTTAACCACATTGCCTTTTTGCATTTAGTTAAAACAATGTATAAATAATAGATAAAATTACGCATTAGAATAAAAATTAAAAGCAAGTCAAATTCATCAATACATGGTGACTGAGAGGGAAAGGGGCAGAATGGTCCCAACAAATGTTATCAGAAGAAAGGATGATCCATATAGATTTGGTGAACACAGATGTATCTGAAAGAATAATCTGAGTTCTTTGGCCAGAAGCCTGTACTAATACCTCCCTCATTTCACAGATGGACGTATATAAAATGAAGTCTTCACACTGACTCTGCATTTCCCATCTGTCTTACACTGACTACCTCTACAGCAAAAACTTTCCTGCTCAGACTTCCCAGAATGCCTTATCAAACACTGGCTTACAAGTTTGTTTTCCTTAACACTTGCATTTCAGAGCCTGGCTTCTGGCTTATCAGAGATACTGATCCATCGCTCAGGGCTTGCAACTCAGGGCTTTACTTCATGATGTGTGATATTAAAGGACTCAAATCACTGAGCAGACTTCTGTCCCCATCATGATGGAGTTAACAGGAGAGCCAATTGTATATGAACAAACCCTCCTTCCAGCTCCCCACCTATCTTTTCCAATCAAATAAATGGCTCATATTTCTGGATTTCTTATTATAAATTTTCCAGAGCTCTGCTGGTTCTTTATTGCTTGCCTAACTTTCCATCTTCTGACTAATACTTTTGCCTTTACTTATTCAAGACGAAGCCTTAAAATAAAGCAAAACTTATCAATCTCCAAAGCTACTTTTCCATAGACATACCCTTAAGATCTCTAATAACAAAGAGCAGCTTGTCTTTCATTCCCGTTTCACAGCCAAGTATACCTACTAATGGTAGAAAAAGAGCTTGCTTTGAGGAATGTGTAATCCAAATGCCCCTCTTGATAGGTTCTGGTATATGTCAGTGGTGTTTGAATTTGGACAACTCAATATAAAACTAGTCTAACAGATAAAATAACTAGGAAAGAGGGAAGCCTTTCCTAGTTTACACAGAAGGTTCTCAGAATTCACTGCCTGAAATAGCTAGGAAAACTGGAGGATTGATCAGATAGACCAATTAGAGTGTTATTCTTCTAAAATATATGCAAAATGTTGTCTGCACTAGACATTTCTGGTTGTGTGAATGGTGTAACTGCGTAACATAAGGCATAATTCAGAAAGAAATAGAGTATGCTTACACTCCTTTGTGACAGCCTGGTACGGACAGACCATGTCCTTGGGTCTGCAGATTTCCCCGATTCTATCAGGTAATGCACCTGCAAGCACATCTGGCTTAGTGGCTGTGTAGCTGCGTTGAGTAAAGGCAATGGTGACATAAAGCCTCCTCCCACTTGTCCTACAAGAAACCTGCCAACACTGCATAAAATATTTATCAACTTCAAAATGAATTCAGACTCCTGAGATAGGGATCCTAACATGAAGTAAAATACATTGATTCTTCTCAATTTCACTGAGAAGCTAGAATTGTTTTATTTTCCTATGGTCAATTCAAACTTAGAGCAGGCTGGCTCCCCCAGAATACGTTTGTGGAAATAAGCATACTGGGAGGCAGATTTTCAGTAGGGTTTCTAGAAGATCAGGCAAGTGGTTCCTCCATGTTTCAGGTCCCAATTTGAAAAATAGAGAAAACTTTCCTGTGCTGCTTCATAGGAATGTTGTGAAGAAAAAAAGGATAAGGTAAAATGTGATACAGAATCAGACAGAAAGCCAGTTCTGATTTTGTAAATGCTTCCCGTAAACACTGATCTTGTTCCAAGCACATTTATCTGAGGAGTAGATGTACAACACAGATATAAAATATGATACATTTAAACAACAGTATGAAAGACAATGAGATCCTTATGGTAATGTTACATCCTTGAAATGTTTCCCTTCTTATTGCCAGTCTTAAATCTAGTGTATCTACAAGTTCTCCGTCCTGCTCCTCAGTGGAATGTTACGTGATGCCACAACAATAACACATGCCATAACAATAGTTGTGCCATATTTCTAGATTACTTAACCAAGTTAGTAACTTTTTTCATATTGTTGATGAATAATTGAAATGTACCTGCATGGTGAATGTGCAGAAATCAGGACTGTGAAAATCTTGTACAGCTCGGCAGAGTTTTTAGGACAGGTACCAGTTTTGGTTTTCTCTGTCACAAATGCCACACGATGGGACCTCAGCCAAACCCTGGGAACATAGTACACAGACAGAAATAAATAATGGCAGCACCAGTAAAACTCAGCTTTGCCCATAGAGGAACCAAGACAGACTTTTGTTTTTTTATTGCTTGGAGATGGCTGTAAGGTTGCACAGCAGAGAAGAACCTGGGGGTGCTGGTAGACAGCTGATTGAACATGAGCCAGCAGCGTGCCCAAGCAGCCAAGAAAGCCAACAGAATCCTGGCGTGTATCAGAAACAGTGTAGGAGCAGGAGCAGAGAAGTGATTGTCCCCCTATACTCAGCACTGGTGAGGCCACACCTTGAGTACTGTGTCCAGTTTTGGGCCCCTCACTTCAAGAAGGACATTGAGGTGCTGGAGCAGGTTCAGAGAAGAGCAACAAAACTAGTGAAGGGTTTAGAGAACTTGTCCTATGAGGAGCGGCTGAGGGAGCTGGGACTGTTTAGTCTGGAGAAGAGGAGGCTCAGGGGAGACCTTATTGCTCTCTACAATTACCTGAAAGGAAGTTGTAGGGAGATGAGGGTCGGTCTCTTCTCCCACGTTATTAATGACAGGACAAGAGGGAATGGCCTGAAGTTACACCAGGAGAAATTTAGGTTAGATATCAGGAAAAATTTCTTTACAGAAAGGGTTGTGAAGTATTGGAACAGGCTGCCCAGGGAGGTGGTGGAGTCCCCATCCCTGGAGGTGTTTGAAAACTGTGTAGATTTGGTGTTGAACAACATGGTTTAGGGACCCTGACAGTGCAGGGTGAATGGTTGGACTCGATGATCTTGAAGGTCTCTTCCAACCAGATGATTCTATGATTCTATGATCCTCCCAGGCCCAGCAGCATCAGAGTAATTTTGTTCCATGGCTTCCAGAGCAACAGAGATTTCCCCTAACAAATGGCAATTTTTTTTCCCTTTGATGTGGTTGATATGATGAGATACTAATCCATGTGAAAATCCTGTGAGAGAGGTGCAGAAAATGTCACATAACTAAACCCTCTTGCACTTCTCAAGTGCTCAAGTAGTCAGAAGCTGATTTAAGTATTCCACACCATTTTGATAATGTTTATGATAGCTAGAGGATTGCTGGGGCAAGGAAGACTCACACACACCATCTTTACTCTGAACCTGTTAAGATCTCAACAAGGGAGAGATGTTGTCTTATCTACCAGGTCAAGGTCACCAGAAGATCCTCCCGTTTCCAGCTCCCCTGACCACAGTGTGAGCTGACTTGGGATGTGTCACAAGGCAGCAGCAGAGCAGCCTGGGCTAGTGACTCAAACAGGACACAGCTTTCATATAAATAGTGTTATTACTGGGAGAAATGGCAACTAAATTGTGAGTTTAACTGAAGGAAGAGGAAAGATAGCATGTGATGGTGAGGCACTAGCAATAGCAGCAGCTGTGTTTGAATATCTGCCCTTCAGTGGCAACATGACAGCAGTGGATCTTGTTCCTCTATAACACTCAGGGTCCCTGCTCCTCCTCTGAAGTCCTCCAGAAATGTTCTTATACCAAATGAGAAATAGACCTATGACTTGTGATACAATTAAAAAGGAAGACATTGCTCATCTTCCCCATCTCAACTTCAGCATACACCATGTCTCTGTCCTCCCTTGGCTGTGTTTGAGAAGGGCTGATTTGAGTGCAGCTTCTCAGTTGGATTTCTTATGCACGTGGCAGTACTGTTTGCTGGAGCGACTGTGGCTGTGTGCTTCATCATCTTCCAGTGCTGCTACAGAGAGCCCGAAGCAGCCAGGCAAGAGATACTGCACTGCACCTCCTAATGCTACTGGTGCTGATGCTGAACTATTTTAGGAAGCCAGCACTTCCTCTGTACTTCATCAGGGACACCAGTCAAGGTCATGTACCAAATCTAAACTTACTCTGCCTGCGCTGATTTCTCCAGGAGTCAGAACTGTGTCTTAGCCTTACTGTTTCTCCTTTAACACTTAACGCTATGCTTTATTTTCCAGCTAACTTTTGGTGGCACCATTTTGTATCAACTACTAGACTACTATTGTTTTGTATGAACTCTGCATAAAAATTTATCAGATAAATCATATACTCTCTTCTCAAGGGTCAGAATGATCAAACTATTCCAGATTTAATATGATTATGCTTATTTTGCTGTCCATTAAGGAAAAGATTTTACAAGCACGTGAAAGTTATCACTTCCATTACTAAGTTATCACTTCCATTACTAAAGCAAAGGGGATTACATCCGTAATCAGACCTTGCATTTAAGAAGCTAATATGTAAATCCATTCCAAGATCTTATATGCAGGCCTGTCAGAGAGATAAAAGTATATATTAATGAGAGACCTATTTTTTTCCTTGCCCTTATTCTGGCAAGCCCAAAGAATTTATTATTACTGTAGCTGATGAAAGCAACAAATTATGTCATGAAGAGAAAACACCAATCTTATTCTTGTACACTGTCTATTCAGAGCACGATTTCTTCCTTGTGTATAAATTATTCTTTTAAAGTGAGTCTGTCATCCTCAGGCTGTGTTTTGCTGCCTCCTAATTACTGCTTCTTTCCTGCTTTCCCTGCTCCCTCTCCCCTCCATACAGCCATTGATTTATCAAATGCTTAACAATCTTTAGCAGGAAGGAGACAGATCTAAGGTAGTTGAAGGAAAAGGCAAAGTTTCTTCAGAGTATTATTTAAATATTAATCAAACTCAGAGAGCATACACATTTTGGCAACTACACCTACTGTATTCACTGAGCATGTGGTGCTGCTTATTGTCACATGAGCTGCCCAAAGCATCATGCTTTATTTATCCACCAAATCCAGAAATCTTATCTTTAGGAAATTAAGTATATTTCTTCTTCCAAGCACCACATCAGTGAATCTGTTGGCATATGAGTGTCGCATAATAAAAGGAGCTTAATAATAATAATAAAATAATTAAGTGCTGCGCTTAATTATATTAATAATTAACATAATAAAAGTGCTGCGCTTTCTCCCCAAGACAAATGCCTCGTAGCTGAATGTTCAACTGCTAGAGTCTAGCAGGCTTCAAATTCAGATGAGTTAGTCTCAGCACATTGCGGGTGCAATGGTTCGGCCTCAGTTCTTGTACAACCTATTGAAGGAAAATGCTTTATATTTATACATAGCTTCCATTTTGCCATTATAATTCATTTAATCAGGAGTCAAAAATCTTTACGAGCCGAAAGAGTGGCTGTGAGCGCTGCCATCTCCCTCACACAGAAGATTAATCTGAAGTATAGAGATGGAATGAGATGTCCACAATCACAAAAGAAGAGCACAAAGTAAAATCAAGATTCAAGACTGGCTCTTTTTTCTTTGTAAGATTATCTTCATTTCATAACCCTATCCTTTTGTTTGAGAAAAAAATAAATCAGAGAAGCCTATCAATAATAGTACAGACAACTTTTTTCCAGCTTTTCAAAATAGAAGCTTCACTTCCTATACAAACTTAACAAATGGTACTTATTCAGATTTTGAAACCTATTGTATAGTAGTTAAGTTTGCATCAAGCAATCCAAAGTTATTCTCCTAACAACCCTTCAAACCCAAAGAAAATGTAAAAGTAACTTTTTAGACTGCAGTAGATTTGGTTCCAAGATGATAATTTATTCCTCTTCTACTTAAGGAGCAGAAAAAGAGACTATGTGAGTTTGATTTTCATGTACTGAAAATAGGACAATTGTAACTTAAGATTTACCTGTTAAATAACCTCAGCCAAAACTCCATCAACAATTCAAATATATACAACATTGTTAAGAAATGATGTCTAGGAAGTTTTCAGCAAAATAATTGGGGGAGAAAAAAAAAAGTTGGTTCAATGCAATGCAAAAGCTTCTTTGGGCTCTGATATGTGCTTGCTGAAGTAAATAGCCAGGGTAGTCTCTGCTTCTCAGCAGAGGCCTCTGCTTTGCTTCTCTGGCATCTTATTTGCAGAAAAAAAAATAATTCCCTGTTTCAGATATTTGAATTCACAGTCCAATGTTTTAACACACACTTATGGCATATTTGACCATTTAACTGACATCTGTTCATGTTAAATCCTTTGCTTAAAAAAATTATATTACGTTGATGTCATCTCTCAGTTATCCAGGGTAATGGAAGGATGAGCCAACCAAGCAGGCACATGGCTTGTGTGGAAGGTGCATAAGCTATGCAGGCAGAGTATAAATGAAGAAGGAGACTATTGATGGCTCTGTTGATTGAGAGGTGCAGGAGTCTCTAGGCAAGTAGGACCTGGACCACTCTGGTGCAAACACAGCCTCCCAGAGAGACCACTGGCTCGTGTGAGATAAGCACCAATGTCCCACTTCACACTGAGTCTCCAGCCCGGATCATCTGCCCTGGGTCATCAAGAGTTAACCAATACCCCACTCCACATCAGTAATCATCTCACTTAGAAACTATACCAGCATTTATCAGCTTGTGATTGCACAGACTCTTGTGAGTACTACTTAATTAGGTCTCCTAGCCCACACTGAAATGGATATTCATAGATGTATTTGGTACAAGAGAAATCTCTGAAACTGATTGATGGTCACACAGGAAGTACTGGGAGAAAGCAAGCTCAAATTTCTGAACTGCGGATAACTAATTGAAGAGTACAGTACTACCACATATGAACATGCTTTTATATTGTCAAAATGTTCACTATTATACCTGTTCCCCGACGAAGAAAAAGACAGCAGGAGGGGTTTTTTTTTGCATTACTGAATGTAGCTCTGGTACTACTGCAGTGAAAAAAGTAGGAAAATCTGATTTAAATACAGGTGTCTCTTCCTGTTCCTTGAATACTCATTTATTGGATACTTTAGATCAGTATTCAGTGAAGTTCACAAACAGTTCCTATTCCTCCTATTCTTCACCAATTTTCACCTGAAGAAAGCCCTAGTTTTAACGATCTGAAAAAATAATGAGACTATAAATATAACACTACACACTGTTTTCATTGATGGCTATTTTTGACCAAGCAATATACAAATTAGACCGGTAGCAGAATATTCTGTGGCAGTATTTTAAAGGTAGTATATTTCTGAGTGAGAAGAGCCTGTTTCTGAGAAAATTTACAGTTTTGAGCCCCAGTAGATTTCCTTCACCTTCTGCCAAGACAGTATGTTGTATGTATCTGTGTCATTCATTTTGACTATGTTAATACATGATGTACATTTAAAATGGAGAGTAAGAGGGATGGAATTGGGAAGGAGAGATTGCTCCTTTCTCCTGGGAAGCAGGTGAGTAGGTTGCAGGGGGAGAGGGAAGAGAGATGTCACGGCTAAGAACAAGAAGCAGAAAAAAGGTCCTACCTCTCCCATGATGGAGAGGGACATTTGAGACTCAAAGGCAAATGTGCAGAGGTTGCAGCACTTCTAAAACCACTGCATTGAGAACCGCTGTAGGATGTACTGGGCAGGCTGAAATGTGTTTTTTATTTCTAGTGTTCCTAGTATCTCAAGGTACTCAGAGTGTGCTTTGTCACTCTGGGTTTTCTCTCTGTTAAAATATTCTACTTTATATTCTGATAAAACTTGGACTTGCATTATAAGTACTTCTTGGCCTTTTGTGGGTTCTCACAGTAAGGACAAGCTCCACCTGAAGCTGTGTCTGGGTCAGGCAGGCTTTTCTCAGACCACAGACAACAGAATTGCTGTGGTGGGACCAAGGATGATTTCAATGTATTCCTTACCTTACAGTCTTCCCAGTAACCTGAAAACCTTGTGCTTTGTTGTAACCCTGGATGTCTTCTGTTTTCTTAAATGTGTCACATGTACTTTGGTATTTCCTCCTTAATTTTAAGAATTTTAGGAAAACCTACTAAATTTTAAGATTTCACTCCAGTCACTCATGCTCTGTTCATGTAGGAATCTATTTTATTCTCAGGCTCTGTAAAATAATCTTATCAATTAAGTAACAACTACAATGCCATATTGCTCTGTGGCAAATTGTGATTTACTGTTTGATTTAGGTTCATGCAGAGGCCATGTAGCTTAGGCCTATGCTCTGGTTTTGTGAGGCTGGTAAGAATGCCTTGCCAGAGGATTGTTTGCTGCACATGTGGGAAAGATCAAAATTATATTACTGTCTTTGTAATGCATTAGGAATCATAGTGAAATCATGCAGTAACAAGGTTGCTATCTCTGTCTACATACAGGAATCTTTACTTTGTTTTATATAGTTATGCCAAAAGCATTAAATTAAACATGCTGACATCTCTATCTTAGATCCTTCTGATTAGTACAATTGCTCTTTATTTATCATTCCAGTAAAAATCAACTGCCAGTAATATCAAGGGAACACCATTAACTCTGAGTTGGTTTGTGGGATATTGAGATGGCATATTCCACTCTTCCGGCTTTTTATTGCAACCAATGATGGTATTAGTAAACAAAAAAATAAGTACTCTGGTGCACGGAGGTCATTCTCGACATCACTGTAGGTGGTGAGAAATATGAATTTAAGAAGACTTATCCTCATGCTTCTCCATCAGCACAGATATTTGCACAAAGCCACAAAACGGTATAAGCTTTACTTCACTGAGCTGCTAAACACTTTTGCTGTGCCTCAGTCTACCTTGCTTTCAAAGCCCCTGCAAAATGCTAATCCTAAGTGTTTATGGAAATGTAATTCAGAATTTTTCTGAGTTTTGAGGTTCTATTAACGTCTCTGTAATCTGTCGTTGGAACGTTTCTTTTTAGCTTTTTCTGACACGCTACTTTATTAGAATGAAGGTTTTCTGAACTGTTTCGATTTTCCGCACAGATTCCCAGCAGAGGGCAATCTTGTTCCTAGGTAGGTTACTCGTTGGTGAAGTTAACCCCCTAGTAAACAGCCGTCCCCTCTGCATTTCAAACAGGGAATTGATCCAAGGGCACAGACTGCATTTTTATTTTCTTTGTCGTTTACTTAATAATTTTTCAGATACTTCCGGAGCCTATTTGCTTACCTGATCAAAGACAGTCTTATAAACCACACAAAATAACGTCAGTATGGACCTTGAGCTGTCATCTGTTCTACCTTCTTTTTTCAAGGCAGGATTAACTATACTATAACAACTCTTGACGGTTATTGGTTTTTGAAACTTTTAATGGGGGTAGATGCAACACCTACCTGGACTATCTATTCTAGTTATTACCTGCTCTCACAGAAAATTTTTTAATTTCCTTTGCTCTATTTTAAAACCAGTATTCTTTATTTTACCTGCAGTGGATGTAAAAACAGTTGTTTAGTTATTAGGTGAAGTGGGAGAATTATTCTCTGTTGCTGCAGAAAAGAATCTCACACTAGCGTAGTCAGAATAAAACATCCCTCCAACAAGCTGTGTCGGAATGCAGAGCACTGACATTTCTGACAGCCTAACTATGGTACTAATTTTGTTTGTTAGCTCTCATATCCTGCACAGTCTGCTTTTCTCTCACCATTTTTTTCTGCGGATTCTGTTTTTCAGATGCCACCATCCTTGTCTGTTTGTTTTCTCAACATCACAACTACCTGAACTACCTCATGCTGTAGCCTGCCACTCTCACTTTTTCCACAAAAGTCTTGTGTGACCTTCAACTTTTGCCATGACTAAGATCACAGCTGGTTGATATTACACAGCAACTGATTCACCCACCCAGCTGAATCATGAACTGCCTACGAGTGATTAATGAGAGACTGTTTTGCTAATACAATTAGTGACAAAAATCGGGAAGATAGGAGTGTCAACACTTGTCAGATACAGAGAAACTGCTTTTTTGAACTTAGCATGACAACAGCAGCACAGGATTTGGCTACTGATACCAGCCCCAGCTTTAAACTAAGTTTTCTTGGAGCTGGTAGAACAGGCGTAAGATTTCAAGTAGTTCAAATCACTTCAAACCTCTGTAGTGGGAAAAAGTGGTGGCTCTCTGGACCCAGAGTATTCTTCTCTTCCAACTTGCTGCCTGGGACACATGAGGACGGGTAGCTGTAGCCTGTCCAGCTTAGAGACGTACATTTGCTACATCTGTAGGAAGATGCTATGAGTTTGTCCAAACTTTAATGGACTCTGGCTGCTCCTGTCTGATTTTTCACAAATGAGGCTGTGTTATGAATATCCACTGATGACTTACCTGAACCTCACTTGAAACCTGAGACACTGAGGCTCCTTTAAGACAGTATCTGAACCATTCTTACTAGTCAGGTTGCTAGATTTGTCATTTGTAAATGCAATGCATGTTGTAATACACTAGCTGGTGCTCTACACTAAGCTGTGCAATGTTCAGGTATGAACTCCCGTACTGTTTTGTACTGTTTTTATACCAGCTTTTATCACTGAGCTTTCATTTCGGGAAAAAATACAGGGTGAGGCAGAGGCTGAGCTGAATTTCTCCATGTCTGAGATCAAACCCTCTACAAGTTGTCAGGGCTTTTCAGCTTTGGGATGAGGCAACATGCGTGCACGCAAGGGTGTGTGCATGTAGGGGGAGGAATGAGTACTTACTTGGACAAGTTTTGAGTCACTGGCGTATGACATGGCATAAAGGAAAGAGCTCACAAAAATGTGAAAAGGAAAGAATTAGAATGGAAATAAATTTACAATTCTAAAAATCAGGATGGAAATCACAAAAATAGCTCATTTCCACTATATAACGTGGTGGTATGTTCTGATACTTCTCATTGCTAATACAGCTGAAATCAATGAGCTTGTACATTCTGCATACAAGCTTGCTGGAGCCCATATGGGATGAAGTTTGCATATCAGATGTGCAATGCTTCATGCTGATTTTGGACAGGTGGAAAAGGTGCATTGAGATGCTCTCGCTGAAGCTGCTACTTATGTGATTTTGAAAGGTCCTACTATCCCTTCATATACTCGACCAGCTGAAAAGTTTACAAACATATATATTTGTGAGCATGGGGCAAGGAATATCTTGTACCTACTTTAACTTTACACCTCAGGGAATTTATCATAAGGCTATAGGAAAAACGTAAGTCTGAAGGATTTCCTGAGTTTGGGGAGCAAAATGCTGTTTCAGCCCGTTGCAGCCAGAGCTGAGGGCAAGAGGGATATTCCTTGGGAAAACTCTTACATTATAGTGGAACGAAATCCAGAGTGAAAATCCTCAACGCAAATGCGTTTTTAATTCAAAGGGATGTTTTGCTATCTGATGTGGTCTGTGCACATGAAAGGAAAATGAAAGCGTCGCAGAATTCAGAGGTTGACCTGAGCGTGTCTGCAAGGATCCTGCTAAGCTCCATGACAGATGCAGGATCCTCCATCACAAAAAACAAATCTATTTTATGAAGAGTTTGTTTGATCCAGGGACTGATGAGTCTAGGTAGGGACTGTGTTGATAATTTTTTGTGAGGTATACCCCAAGGCGAAGAAAGAGAGAACGTAGTCCACTTCTCAGAAGACTTACAGATTGATATAAGCCCCCTTGGGTTGGCCTTTGATGTCCAGGCTGGATAGGAAGAAAATGTTTCAGGGCCGTAACTAGGAAAAGCACCTTTTCAGCCAGTCCGAATTTCTCCTGTATGGGTACTATAGTGTTAAGGACTTGCTAAAGGCTATCAACTTGATAGGATATATAGTAACACTTCATATATACAGTTCATGGGAAGTTATAAAAGCCTTAAAGAAAGCTGCAACAACCAAGATAAAGCTTGGCATAGCAGGAGCAATGATCCCCTGAACAAACCTGTAGCACTGCCTTTGCTACATACCGCATGCAGGGATCAGAGAGGAAGGAATAGAGAGACTTCAGAAGGAATTGCCTCATCTGGATAGATGTTGGTCTGACAGACACCTGCTGGCCTGATATTCAGATCTGGGGATAACATCCAGAAGTCATGGGTTCTGAACCTCCAACCTTTTTGGTGTGGACACATTGGATAAGAAAGATAATGTAGTTAAGATATTCAGTTGTTTTGTTTCCTTATGTTCTTTTATTTCTGGCTTAGTACCTTGAAGTCTATCTTGCATTGCTGAAAAAACTTTTTTCTTCACCTCAGTTGGTATTAGAGGTGAGAGTGGAGAAAATTGACTGAGACAGAGTACCAAATCTTTTCAGTTGTGGCACAATCAAAACTGGCAGTGTAAGTAGTCTGAGGAATACATAGATCAAAACATATGCAGGGGACTGGCACCTGGGAAGTTATGGTTATTGTCAGCACCCCTACTTCATCCCCAGATATTTTTAGGTTTTTTTTCCTTAAAAGCAGAGGACAGAATGACATGCACAGCTCTTTGGAAACCATGAGATACTATAATGGCTCCTTGGGAGACACTTCATGTCAGTATTGCTCTGACTCTCCTGAAAGGCTAGTTCTGCCCTGGCACTGCCCAGATTAAGGAAGAGAAAAACAACTCTGTGGAAGCCAACTGTTTGCCTCAAAATTCCAGGTGCAGCAAGTCCCACTCTGCCTTTGATCTTTGTCTCTGTTTGGTAGCATTTTCTCCAATGTACCTGAGGGCTGTGATCGCTGAACCTTCTAAAAAGGAAATCAATGGGCATGGATTTACAATTCTTCAACATAAGATTTTAGAACTGAATTACATTTCAGTGAAATTCATCCTCTGCAGGGAGTCAATAAGAAGCAAGTTTGGCCTGTTAGTGTGACCCACAGTTCCCACTAAAGACATGGAGAGTCTGGGAATAGAAAGAATAAAGTCTCTGTAACCAATGGGTGTAGTGATATTTCCTTAATACGTAACAGAAGGATTAAACACAGGTCCAAATTGAAATGAGAACATTTGGGGTACTAGATGGCAACTGCAATAGTCAGTGTACACCCAGCAAGTTTCCCCAGGTAATAATTTGACCCTCTATTTTTACATTTGTATATAGAGGTAGAAAAATAAAAGAATCAAAGTAGTTAAAGAAAACGAAGACATTATCCAAAGGGATAATTATTTGTGCTGTACCTCCAGCACAGGGGAACAGCACGTGGGAAGTACTGAAGAGCTGCACTCGATACTTTTGTCAATTCCCTCATTGCTTTTAACAGTCTGAAATACTGATTTGATTGTGCAGGTGGTGAAAATTATGGCTAGAGGGATGAAGGGATAAATCCTCACCACAACGCGTGGTAATCCCAGAGCCAAGTACGTCCCTGCCGCTTCCTGTGCTTCTGCTCACACTCAAGCCCCTCAGAGATCCCCTTTGCCTTCTCACTGCTGGAGCTGAGAGCCCAAACAGGAGCAGGGATATCAAGCGTCAGTACAGAGCCCCGTGCCTGGGGGACCCCTTGGCAGTCTCAAAATATAGTAACCTAACTAAACTTCCAGCTGAGGTGCAAGAGAAATCAGCCTAAGAATGCTTAGTTCTCATTTTGCTTTCTCACAGCCGGGCAGAGACAGCAGTAGGGGTACTCAGACTGCAGCTCTAGCGCTTGAGAAGTGCTGTCTTTGGGACGCTTCTTGGGATTTACTCAACTAGAGGTCACCGAGTCCTGGCTTTCCCTTTCCACCTTTGGGAGTATGAGTAGGAACTTGCAGTAACAGAGTTTTTAGAACCATTAAAATGGTATAATAGTCTGATCAAAAAACACACAATAAGGCCTGCTGTGTCTCTGTAGATGTCTTACAAAGGGCAGAATCATGATGAGTTTGTCAGAAGACTGCTTATGGTGATGGAGCTCTGATTTGCAGCCAGGAGTTGCAGTGCAGGATGCTGCCTATGGGTTCTTGCAAAAAGCAGACCAGACAATCACCCTTTGATTTTGGCATACCCAGTCAAGAGTTTCTTAGTTGTAAAAAAGATTAAAAGAAAGAATATATTTTAGGGTCAAGTCTGGTCCACCTCTGTGTTGAATGAAGGGACAACAAAGTATTTCTCAGAGGGAGCAGTGCTCTGCAAAAGTACACCATGCTTTATCCTCTCCAGTCTTTCTTTTCTGATTTGAAAAGGACAATGGTTATAAGCCTCTCTGAAAGTAGAGGTTACAAGCAAGCGGCAGTAGGATTGTACAGCCATCCAAAATATGAGAGGCTTAATTAGAGCTTAAATTTGCTGGGCCTCATGGAACTTCAAGTTTATCCTGAAAATACATGGGGTGAATAAACTTGGACAGGAGATTTATAGTGATGTCAGTAATTCATGATAATCTTGGTCCTGTCTAGAACCAGATCTGCGAAGGCATATAGGATAAATATACCACCTCTCTGACAGGGTTTGATGGGCAGCAGCAAGGGCCAGGTTCACATTTAATGCTGCTTTGAGTCTTCACCCAGAAACCTGAGAAAATTTTATGCTAAGCTTGCTGGTGCTCAAGGAGCTAGTTTTCCCCAGCTGCAAATATGAATCACATGGCTAACAATTTTTCACTGAAGGGTGAAGAAAAGTAAGAAGGTAGATAAGGAAGGTAATAATAACTAATTCTTCAAGTGTAATTATGCCAATAATCGTTTACATCTCCCCTGCTGGAAGGAAGGCAAATATTTGCTTTCCCCCTGCTGCAGTGACCTGCCGTAAGTTACTAGACACTGAGGCCTGAAGGCTTCTGTTGTTGCACTCTGGTCTGTCTCTGCCTGCAAGCTGGTCCCACTGGCCATGCCTGGCACCTCTCCTCTCCCTCCACTGTGCTCTGGCTGCTCCCCGTGGCCGTCCCTTGGGCCACTCACTCTCTCTGCCTCTCCAGCAACAGCTTTGGCTGATTCCTACAGCTCAGACTCAGTGTCGTCATTTTGGGTTCTGGAAACAACTGTTAGTGCACCACTATAAATCCAGGGGAAACTTTAACAGCTCAGAAACCTTGCAAGAAAATGTTGAATCTAGTCTTGTCTTGCCCTTTTTGGGCTCTACCATCTGCATCCCAGTCCTGGAGTTACTGCCTTCGGTTACGGTGATCAGCCAGGCACAGCGTTAGCTGGCCTGCGCTCCTGTATGCTATAGCAGTTACCTTTCTCTAACGAACTCTATTTCCTTGTTAACAGAAACACTTCACAAACATGATAACACAGCACAGAATAAACATGTTTCAAGCTGCCCATGGCTCTTTTCCACTTGTTCCCTCTTTGCTTCACCAGTAGTCAACACAGTGTTCCTTCTCGTTTGAGGGGATCTGTAAAGGTTTTGCATTCATTTTCAGGCCTTATCCAGGATTACAAATGTATCTCCAAACTTTCTAGAACAGCAATAAGGTTGGTGCTCAGTTTCAAAAATAAGTGAAGTTTTGTGAAGTAACTGTCCTGTTCTTAGAAATATATGAGGAAAAAATTCTTATTCCTCCACACTATGAAACCATATCGGGGAGAAAACCATCCTACATATGCTCTTTTTTGTTTCCAGAGCTCTTAGTGCTTGAAAGCATTTATAAGAGAGCTAGAAATTTACTTTTCTTAATGGCAGATTAATGCATCTTCAAATTAGGCATTGGGGATGGGAAATATTCAAGGGACTTAGTATTACTAATGGTTATCTCTGACCATAATCGTTTAGGATACAGCAATTTACGTTAATTACTGTGAAGATTTAAAGTATCTGTTACTCAGCAGTAAAAGGCTGGGACGTGTTCTCATGTCGTAATAAGTACAAGGTCTACTCCATTAAGAACATGACAGAAGCTACATCACTGTTGTAATAGGTGAGTTTGCAAACACGTACACATAGAACATAAATGTCTATAAACAGAACGACAAATCTGCATAAATCCACACCTTATATCGCCCACAGAAGCAAATCCTTGGCAGTTTTATAGCACACCTTGCGACTGGTGGGTGACTGATTCTGGGAGAGACTAAAGACTTTTCCCTTGCATTGGTAGAGACTGGTATCTGACACAGGCTACTTTCTGAATGTTGTTGGATTACGCAGATTAAAGAAAAAACACCATATAGTGAGGACAATCTGAACTGCTGTGTTTGAGTTGTAAGGTTCACATATCACCTACAAAGATCTTAGGGTTTGTTCAGCTTTTAAGAAGCTGCCATATTCAATTCTTTTTCTGGTAGGAAAATCCCTCAGAGCTGATGAAATAAATTTGCTGTGTATTTTTGCTGTATTTCAGAGCAGATAACAATAGCCTTCACAGTGTCTATGGTGGTTGGACTGGTGATCGGAGGAATCATCTGGGCGTTGTTCACTTGCTTGTCTCGTCGCAGAGCTAGCGCCCACATTTCCCAGGGGAGCTCCTCAGCCTTCAGCCATCGGTCAAGAAACCCCTCCCATGGCCACACTACCAGCAGGACTGGATTTTACCGCAACAGCAGCTGCGAACGTCGGAGCAACCTCAGCCTGGCCAGCCTCACCTTCCAGCGGCAAACCTCCTTGGAACAAGCCAATTCATTCCCCAGGAAGTCAAGCTTCCGCGCGTCCACCTTCCACCCTTTCCTGCAGTGTCCTCCCCTCCCGGTGGAGACGAACAGTCAGCTGATCACCCTCACTCCCACAAACACCACCACAACCCTTGTTGGAAGCACCACCAACAGCTTAAGTCGACCCGAATTCCACTGGTCTAACAACAGCCTCCGCATCTGCCACTCCACACAAACCCCTCCTCCTGCCTATGAAACCATCATAAAAGCTTTCCCGGACTCCTGAGCTGGGTCATTTCTGCACACACACACATGCATTTTAGGAGGAACCTCAGTCATCTCAATAATTTTCTGTGTGTGATGAAGATCTCTGAGAAGGCTCTGGCTGCTGTTGCAAAGGGGACATACATTGCCAAGAGGCGGGCAGTGGCGGTTTCTTAGAGCACAATATCCCACTGCTCAAGGGACCACTTGTCTTTGCACTGCTGGCTCTGATTTACTGCTCTGCCATATGCTTGCGTATTTATAGTGTTGCATCTTTAATCGCAACCATTGCATCTTCACTTTAGAGGAAAGAAAATCCCACCACATAAAAACCAGATCATTTCTTGAAGAAACAGATCATGTTAGGGATTACTGATACACACATTTCTGCAAATTTCACTATTCTGTTTCTTTTCTTTTATTTTTTTTAAAAAAAAAAAAAAAAAAAAAAAAAAACAAACAGAAATTCTCCTTTTACATGTTTGCCAAAGGATGTTAAATTTTCGGAGAACATCTCCCATTACCCATCTTCCTCCTATAACCACAGAACAGCTTCTGTCTGAGGAATCTTAGATGCAGACCTTGTAGAGGATTTAAGGTCACAGTCCCACCTGTGGTCATAGGCATCCTGTTCTGCTGATTGCAGAGGATCTTAAAAGACTCCATGTTATGGCTGCTTGTATAAAATTCCCTACAGTGTGGGAAAAACATTGAAGCATACAAAGCTTCATGCAGAGAGAAGTTTCAAAAAACATACTAAATGCTTGGTAGTAATTATAAAGAATTTTCTGTCTGCAGCCAGCAGAACAGGTAGTCACATTTTAATACCCAGTAAGGCTGTATGGGAGCAGAACTCCTCATGTTTCATTTTTCTAGTTCTGGTTATCAAGATAAGCAGCATGAATGACAACTATTTTTTTTAATTATGTTTCCTGTTTTGCTATGGGATTACTCATTTCCTTATTTCCAATTGTATTTTTCAGATTGTACAAACGTTTAATTCTTCCTGGCAGATTCTTCACTGAAATCTTGTCTTTCACTAAAGCAAGATTTTAGACATTTATGGCTGAATGCTGGGATTGTACAATTAGTTGGAATATGAAGATAAAGATGGAATATTTAGTTGAGGTTAACATATATTCTTGACTGTTATACATGCATCATGTCAAGCTAACCCCTGGCTTAGTAAAGACTAATTGCACTGACATGAGAGACATCCAGAATTTGGAAACAGCACAGAAAAACGAGGCCTAATTTAAGTCTTGTGTCAGTTTCCTGATAAATATTTCATGTTCGAATGAAGGGTAAAGAACTTCCACAAGTACAGGAGCAGTTCTACTCCTCACAAATCAGCATGTTGTTCCGAGAAGGCCTAGGCAATTATAAGCTGCAGGACTCTTGGTCCTGAGGGCTGGTCCTGCGCTTCTGCGGAGAGAACAATTCCTCATCTACATTCTGGGAGGGACAAAGATTCATCAGCTTTTGCAAACAGACAAAATGCTTCACGTCTTACTTTCCAGACTTTTGGAGACTGGCAGCATGCATCCCTTTACCAAGCTCAGCATCCCTCAGGAAGCGCTGGTATTGATCTCTGAACTGCAGTCTTCCAGCCCAATATCACCCCATTTGCAAATATTACGACAAACATTGAGCTTACAAGCGTTACTGTAAACCACAAGTATTCCTTATTCTAAAGGCAAATTATTTTGCATATATTTACTGACTGGCTTTCATTGTTTGTTTTTTTTTAGTGTGCAACATTTTCCCTTCTAGAGGGATATATGTCCTTGCTAGAAAAACAACCATTTACAGAGTTTACAGAGCATTTCACTGCAGACAATCTGGACTCTAGTACACTGAGACTTGCTGATAAGACTGCAAAACTGCATTTGGCTGGTCGCAGGCTATGGACATAAAACAATAGTCTTCTAGAGAAAGAAAGTTGTTTTATTTCATTCTTTTTTTTTTTTTTTTCATTTAGAGTCTTACTGAGTCTAGTGAACTTCATTGCATGTGCAAGTACATTCACGGTGTCCTGGTTCTAGAACAGGTGATGCCACTTGTTCTGACATGCCTACAAAAAGCAGAATTCAAGCCTGCTCCCTCTTCTTATTGAGTTTGGCAGACTGTTCGAAGAGACAACTTGGCCTGCAGTGTGTAGCCATCTGGCCAAAACTACTTGTTCCTGGAGAGTGGAATCATTTTAGATGGGTAAATTTTTATTCCTGGATTCACAGAATCATAGGATGTTAGGGATTGAAAGGGACCTCAAAGGATCATCTAGTCCAATCCCCCTACCGGAGCAGGACCACCTACATCAGATCACACAAGAACGCATCCAGGCGGGTTTTGAACATCTCCAGAGAAGGAGACTCCACAACCTCTCTGGGCAGCCTGTTCCAGTGTTCTGTTACCCTTACTGGGAAGAAGTTCTTCCTCGTGTTTAAGCGGAACCTCCTGTGTTCCAGCTTATATCCATTTCCCCTTGTCCTACCATTGGATGCCACTGAGAAGAGCCTGGCTCCATCCTCATGACAGTCACCCTTTACATATTTATAAACATTAATGAGGTCCCCCCTCAGTCTCCTCTTCTCCAAGCTAAAGAGACCCAGCTCCCTCAGCCTTTCCTCATAAGGGAGATGCCCACTCCCTTAATCATCTTTGTGGCCCTGCACTGGACTCTTTCAAGCAGTTCCTTGTCCTTCTTGAACTGAGGGGCTCAGAATTGCACGCAATATTCCAGATGCGGCCTCACCAGGGCAGAGTAGAGAGGGAGGAGAATCTCTCTCGACCTACTAACCACATCCCTTCTAATACACCCCAGGATGCCATGGATACACCCCAGGATTGTAAATGCACATTACATTACAGTAGAACTTTCCATATTATTACTTATATTACACTATATTTAGTAACCAATGTAGAAAGGGAAGATACAATGTACTGTATTTTTTTCCTCCTGAAATCTGTACTGGATATCGAAACATTTTTTTTATGTCCCTTGGATTAGGGAGATTAAAAACACAGATTGTTTGGTGCATAACCAGTATGATTGTCAGATACCTAACTACTAGTTTAAACAATGTCTGAAATGAATGTTTTGCAAGCACTCTGGAAGCTTCAGAATGTGAAATAAAGTTAGATGTTATAATCTTGAGCTCATGTTTTTCCTTAAAGATAGCTGTATTGACTTGCATAAAAGACCCTTTAAAGGGAAGGATACCATTTTTAATTATGCAAGCTGATCTAGCTGGAAGTGTGAATGAGAACTTGGTCCTTCCTCTGCTTCTGTAGGGAGACACCCCAAAGCTGAAGATGTTCTATAAAGTCAGCGTGGGAATTTGCCGTGAGAACACCTTCCAAGGTGAGAATGTCTCTCACAAATAACAGTGCTTACAGATTGCAAACCCACTGGTTTCCAAGTACTTCAATCCACAAAGTGTTTGAGCAAAAACTTGCTTTAGGCAGATGGGCAATCACTGTAAGGTTCATGCTTAAATGGATTCATGCACGTTTTATTGCATTAGGACCAAAGCGTATCACACAGGATCAACCTCCACACTGAACTGTGGGATTCAGGAATCATCATGTATTTGATACGCAAAAGATTATGCTTGCTTATTGTAATGGTCTTTTCTAGCCTTTTATTTCAATTTGAAACACTGGGAAGAAGAGCTGAATTAAAAAAATATATTACTGCGGATTTCAAGATTTCAGAGCATTCACAAGCAATGAATTAAACTTCACAATAATGTTGCATATAAAACATTTTCACAGTGAGAGGCAGTAATTAAATAGGTGCTCCCAGAATCACACAGGGAGTAATAGGCAGAGCTTTGATCAACCTCCAGATATCCTGACACCTTGTCCTGAAGTGAGCAGAGCTACTTCTTCTCTTGAGAAAGAGAAACACTATTCTATTACTGTCCGTGTGCACAAAAACAATTGCTCCAGTTCTGGTTTCATATAGAAGGCAAAACCAGACTGCTGTCTGCCCGAGAATAGTTATGTTTCAGCATATTTACAAAAGTAGCTCATGCTATATTCCTTGACCTTTCCTTACTGAAGAACTGTGGATCACCTCTTCAGACAGATACTGATTATCATACTGTAACACACCAAACATGCTGTATCTTTGCCAAATCAAATTTTTAAAGTTCACTTGCAATTTACCATGAAGTTTTTGAGTCATCTCAATGTCCATTCTTAAGTATAAACTGAAAACTACATTACTGGAAATATCCTCTGAGAGGTACAATGACACATGCCAGATCCCTGACCTATAGGCACTTGATAAAATTAGGTGATATCTATGATGCAGTACAGCTTCTGGAAAAAAAAGAAAGAAAACACTAATTGAAAATGTACCACTGCCAAGTCCAGAGCAGATTAAGGAAAACAGCATTGATAGAACTTCACAAAGCAGAGAACAGAATTCTAGAAATCAGCCTTACACAGTGTTTTAAAAGTTAGGTAAAATACCTATATCTTCATTTGGGTCTCTCAATAAAAATGAGTTTTCAAAGGGGTTGAGTGTTTGAAGTTTCTGTATGACTTTGTGAGGAATTATTTATTTACCTTTTTGAATGCTGAAAAGGATGACAAGACCCTAATCTCCTTTTCGGTGGAATATTAATAGTGACTATAATTGATTCATTATTTTTCACCCAGCTGGGCCTAGAGAGTTTTGACAAAACTACTGCAGCAGTCAACAGGTCAACTACTGCTGCCAACAGCTCCTTTTGAAGCACACAGGGCAACAAAGATGAGACTTTTCCAGCTTGATTTTCTGCCTCACACTGTAGCAGCGGCAACAGCGACTCCAGCAAGGATCTCTGGCCTCGCTGTGCTAGGAGGCGGCTGTGCCTTATTCCGTGCTTTTGCTCCCAAAACATTTTGCAGCCTGAGAAAGCGACTTGAGAGAGAAGTCTGGTTTGCGTGTCTCGTTGCTACTTTTAACTTCTATGGAAGCTTTTGGCTTCCATCAGCTCTCTGACGACGTTACTGCATGAGGGTGGCATTGTCTGATGGGCACGGACTGGATCGTGGAGCTATTTTAGTAAACATGTTTCCTGTCTGCTTTCCCAGTGACATCCTGCATCAGAGACATGTTTTCATCTATTTAGCAGCAGAATCAAGTGATTGTGTGCTGAGGGCTGCGAAAGAGCAGTTGCACTGTTTCAGAGCAAGGAGTTCTTTTAAACAAGAGTAGCTTAATCATGAAAGGGATTACTCAGAGTGATGGGACTGAGATAGCAGGAAATTGAATTTGCTGATTTAGGACATAACTGTCTGAGGTGCCTATGAGTAGGGACAGTATGCAAAGGCACTGGAATGCAAAATTATTCATATCTAGTTCAGGGCAGACTTGCATCAATATCGATCCGCTTCACTTTATGGCAGCACGTTGATGACTACACAGGAAAGGTGATGCTGCTCTTTTGTTCCAACTCGACAAGAGCACAAATCACAGCTGGCAGTAAGTTGCATGCCTTTGGGCTTATATGGAGAAGTTGTCAATGATTAGCCGTGCACTGAAATGGGATGAATCTTCAGCCTCTAGACTGACCAGTCTAGGACTTGAGTTGAAAGACTCTGGAGAGGCAAGGAGGAGACACCTGCTCTGCTCATGCTCTGTTTCTGTGCCGTATATCCTGATGATCTTTTAAAGTTATTTTTGTAGAAGGGAAGAGTTCCTTTTAAACCTTTTCTAGAAGTATTGTAAATTTTTTTTCCTCATCTAGTGCTTTTCTGTTTAATTCCATAGTAAGTTCTCTCCCTCTCTGTGGATAAGGATGAAGATAAAAATATACAGATCTTCACTCTATTCCATTCTTTTGTTGTTCTGCCAAGTAACAGAGAAGTTGACTTTGTTATCCAGAGAATCACTTTGAGGAATTGATTGGGTTGCATGTGATAAGCTCTCCAGCACTAGTTTGCCAGCATCAAAGCGCTGATTTTTTAATTTTTTTTTTTTCCATAATCCCTTGAGCAGATGTCATGGAAAGATACAGGCATCTTTTTGTCAGTACTAAATGACAGACGTCATTTAGTAAAACTTTGAATTGCCTTACAAAATTCTTGTAACTCTACACTACACTTACTTAACTCTTACTCTACACTAATTCATGATGCAGATATTTTTGAACACTTTGAGTGACATAAAACTGACTCCTGGAAAAATTCCTGCATACTCAAAAAACATATTTTGGAGTGCTTGTATATACACTTGATAAAATCTTTCAAAACATCTAAATGCTTCTAGGCATTGAATCTCTCCTGAAAAGGAAATGTAACATTAAATATGTTCCCACATCATTTAACCATGTTTGAAATGTATTAGCCTAAAAAAAAATTAAACTCTCTCTGAGACACCAAAGTTAAGCATTTGCAGATTTTCATCTCTTCCACCAACCCAGGGAAACTGCTCTAGGCCAGAGATATCTCCAGTAAAACTAAAAATACTGAGGAGAGAAACAGGGTCTGAGAAAGCTCAGTGTAGGTTGAAACAGGCTTCAACTAATCCAAGTAAGTTAGAGAACAGCAGATTTATCATGACTTTGCAACATAAGTGAAAGCGTGACTGTGTTTAATGTCCTGATAGTGTTCCTTAAAGATGCCTGAAAGGGTTTCCCCTGATTCAGTCACCCCTAATCCATAACAATGCACATGCACCTGCATACCTTCTCACAGACGTTTTATGGGTACTGAAGGCTAGATATCATCACGTACATTTAAATGCATTTACTAGATTCATAGAGGTATAAATAGCTGTTCCTGCTTCTTTCACAGCACCTGTAAGACACTGAATGGCTAGGTGATTTAAAAGCTGCTTCCAGTGTTAGAATTCTGTAAAAACAGACCAAGAATGTTTCAGACAAGATTGTTGAGCTTGACATTGTATTCAAAATCTGAGTCGTTAGCAATCAAAAACTTTCAAGGCTAACTGTTCATTTATCAGTACAACAGAACAGTGAATCAACAGAAACTAAGAAATATATTGTACTATATATTGCTGCTCTTTAGGGTAGATTTGCAAATGGACTGTGCTAGATACACAATTTAGGGCCTTGCTACACAAACCCAGTCCAGCAAAAGATCGTTTGCACTTAACCCTTAACTTTCCAAATGCTCTGACTGACCACTGCTGATTTAATCTGTATTGCTCTAATATTGACTGCCGTGAGATTACTCATATATTTGATAACTCTGCTGAATCAGAATATAATTCCATAAACCACATCATTCTAGTGGTTAATTCAAGAGTATAATTTTTATCTGCCAAGTGATTTCTGTTTGTTGAAAGTTTCTTTTCTGTGAAAATAGATGACTACTCTGCTCGTCTCACCTGCCCAGTCACTCTTTAAGCATGTAAAATATTCTGTGAGGATGTAAGAGTGATCCTTACGTCTTTATGCAGACACACGAGGGGCTGACAACAGAGGCCATGTTGAATCAGTACTTGGTCATTCTTTTCTATTATTTGATGCGAGAGCAGGGTTAAGAACTCCTGAATCACAGTTTTGTTTGTGTCTCAGGACTTTGTTTTTTCTACAGACGTGTTTTTTGCAGAATATCACATCATCTCATAGCTCTGAATGATGTGCCTATGAAATAGGATGACAGCAAGGAAGACTGAAAAATTTTTCTAGAGTTTCACTTGGCTAAGGATCACTTCTGGGCACCCTTTATAGGGGATGCTTTAGAGGTGGGTTTGAAAAGCAAAGCTGAGCAAAGACAGTTCTAGCATCAGATAGCCAGTCTTTCTTCTGACTGTTGAGGCTAACACTGCAGTGACCCCATCTATAAACAAGACTGTCTGAACACAAACTGTCCCCAGCAAGACAATCTCTTATAAAAAGACTGTCTCTAATCTCTACTGCCTCTAGACAGCATGAGGAATTGACAAAATGTGTTCTATTCTGATAGATCCTGAGAGATCTTGCTGTGGGTTCATCACTGTCTGGAGCTGTCTGGATAACAAGGCAGAAAAAAGTCTGGAATTGTTTTAGTGACTCCTGCTTACAACTTATTTTTGGATTCTTAAATTTGTACATGGCATGCATTGCTGAGTGGCCTTGTAACCTTTTCACTATTAGTACACTTTTATTTGGATTTCTTTTATTGTATGTACAAACTCTGCAAGCAGAATCGTATGTAACCTTATGAGTCCGCATAGTTATTTAGTGGGTAAATAAAATAAACAGTAGATGGCTAGGACTAAAATATGACTACACCGAACATTAATAAGCTCTTTAGCTCCGAAACTGACAATCACTAAGTTTTTTCCTAGCCAGACAGTTGTCAGTCAAGTTAGGAGATGCAGACCTTGTTGCTGCTTGGGAGAGGTTGATCCTTGACCTTGCTTGATCACAGACATCTGGACCACATTGGGCTGAAGATGAGCTTTCTGAGCCATAGAACTCTGGACGGAGCATTATGCATAAGGGAACATAGACCAAGACAGGGCTATGGATTCAGCTTCAGTTTATGCTACCCACTCTCTCAAAAAGCGAAGATATATTATTCAACATATTCATTGCAAGACCTGAGAGAAGGGTAAACCTTGAGTCAACTGTTAGCCCTTCACTCTGAAAGCCTTTGAACCTAGTGTTCAAAATTATAATACTCATTGAGTAATATCCATAGACAAAAGTGTTCCCTTTTGGTATGAACTTCTAATCGTTCTGGAAAACTCCATGTGGAAATTCTCCCACTTGAGGTGATGCTGCTAGAAGCAACCAGAAGACATCTCTTGAAACAAGAGCATGGTATAATACCTGTGACTGATGAACTTTGCTGCTCTTTCCACACTCAGTGTTGTGTGACATAATTTTCTAGTGTGATATTGTGTGATTCCACATCTGTGGAATATTTTTCTATGAAACCAGAGAATGTGTCAGGTAAGACAAAAAATTACCTGTGACTTGGAGAGATGGAATTTTACTTAAAGCTTGTATAAAATTATTATCTACTACCATGAAATTTAAAAATAAAATCCTCTAGCTACATGCTGGAAGAGAGTTATACAGTTATTTTTTATTGTGTGACATCAGTGTAACCGCGTCATTGACCCAGAGTCACCAGGAGCAACATTCACATCTAGATCAATAATTTATAAATTCCTGCTTTGTTACAATCTGAGTATGAAGTTTAGCAAATTTCAAGGTGCTAAGGTTCATTGCTTAGGTTCAATAGTTAGCAACATTTTAATACTGACATTCAATAGAAATTAAAATACTGCATTAGTTGTTGTAGCACCAGTGCTGAATGTTTTGTTTCTGCAGAAAACACTTTCATTCATATGTCAAATAAAAAAAACCCAAACAAATTGAAGAATATAATTATACACATACATGATGGCAGCACGTATGATGGCTATCAAAGGTCTTGCTATGCCTAGTAATATCTTTTATCTTTATGACAATCTTTGCCTTCCAAAATCCCTCAGAATCTTAATAGTATTGGAGCTATTTATGTGTACTTAATAAAGCAGAATATATTGACTGTGGTGCTACATTCACTGAAGCGTTCTTAACGTCTTATATAGGACAAAAAGGATAATGAGCCATTGATGTATTGGCCAAGAAGCCAATTAAACAAGACGTAGGAGTTTATTGTTTGTTCCAATGACCCATTGAGTTGAACTAAATGATACATCAGGTTGGAACTGTATCTCTCTTGTCCATGAACACTACAAAAGATCTTCTATAACTAATAGTGAAAACGGTTAAGTCTAAATCATATCATTTGTTAGGGATGGTAAACTAATAGGTTGATACTTTCTTCTATATGTCTTCTTCATGGAAATTGGGTGTGAATATAGATTTTCAGAGCCGTAATAGCGTGTATTAAGCTTAGGGTAATGCTAAGAGACAGCATGTTACACTATGCCCTTTATACACATGGACAGTTTTAGAAAACCTCTCTCAGCTCTTTTTCCATGAAGACAATAGTGGTAATTGCTTGAGACTGAAGCATTTTTAGCTTGTTTCTACCATAGCTTTTAGATGGTTGCTTTTTTCAGCTTGGTAAATAAAGAACTTGTGATGATTAGGTCAGTTCAAGGGATAAAGTTATCCTGGCATAATTAGCATCTTAAGATGTGCCTTCCAGCCTGACTGACGTGGGTTTTTCTATATCCTGAGATGATTATTCTGTTCTCACAAGCTTCCAGACAGTGCAATAGTAGCAATAGTAGCAATGTTCACTGGGGACCACAGAAAAAATGTGGCCATGTGCACAGTCTAGAACCAGGATCTTGTACTATACACAGGAAAAAGAGTCTATGCAAAATTGTAAAAGTGTTCCAGTCCTTTCAGCACAGATGTTATGGTATACATGCCAGGAAACATTCCAATCATACAGTTACAAACGTATAAATGAACTAAACTCTCTGACAGTTTGTGAGGTTTTTTGCAGTCAGTATGGGACGTAGCTAGGAAGGCAAAGGGACTTTTAACAGCTCGGCTGCATCTGGAGATGTGCTCCTAACTATTGTCATCATTAGTTTCTTGGATTCCCCGAGCTTCTGCTGAACTTGCAGCCAAACTCCATGAGGTGCCAACAGTGAATTAGAGTAAGACAAGGAGCCCCAGGCATGTTTGCTCTCAGGCTTTCCTTCTAACTTTTGAGCACCGCTGTACACTGTTGTATGGGTTTCACTTTTAACAGGTAATCTGAAGGGACTCTGGAGGTTATTTCCATATTGTATTCCTTTTGTACAGGTAGAGGCAAAGGACATCCATAAGGCATCTTATAGTACAGGTGACAGGCCCAAAAGCATGGGGAGAACATAGGGACACAGGTTTGAAAGATTGTTCTTAATATCTTTTTAGATAATTAGAGATTAGAAAAACTTTCATATGTCTGAATATCATGAAAATAAAGGGTTTTTCAAAGCTTCACTTTTGGTTTTGTATAGACAAGCTAATTTATGTAGAAAACTTTGAAACTCTGTGAAAAGAGTTGGCTGAAAATGGATGGGAAGCTGAGTCTGAATTCTATGGCTTCTTAAAGACATACATTCTTGACATATACAAAAGAATGGGCTCCTCCAGCTTCAGAAGGAGGAACACTTTTCTGATGATGAAGGTATCATCCGACCCTGCTGAAGGTTGAAAATTATAACAGTGTTGGTAGTAACAGGACATATTTCAGATAGCTTGTTAAAAACAACGAGTACCCAATATGACCAAATCGGAAACTACTCTGCCTCCTGACAAGCTTTGTATTATCGTGTGATTTTCTGGGTTTTAAGATGGATGAAATTATTGAAACAAGTTAGGTGAAGCATTAAACGAAGGTTGCTTTGAAAGAAAACCAGAAATATAAAAGCTGCTGTTAAAGCTTGTGTAGCCACAGATTTTCCTGGGGAATGAGTGCAAAATATGTGTGTCTGATAGTGAGACAGGGATGGCAAAAGCATCACATCAAAGCCAAAAAATGAGAAGGAATTTGGACTGACACTTGTAGAACAGCTGCAAACCATGAACCAGATGGACGTGAAGCAATAGTTCAGGCACATACCAAACAGCACAAACATCTGGAAAACCAAATGTGTGTTCCAAACTGCTTTGGAGTCTTGAGAGAAGCTGAGATTGCACTTTGGGGTGAGAGAGCGGGGGATATGAAAGCATAGAACTAAACTACAAGCAATAAAAGTTTTCCCAGATGGCATGATTGACAAGAGGAAAAGACCCTTGGGAGTACTACTGGAGTTAGCAGCTCTTCTGTATGCCTTTTGCTCATCATGATATCCACCGGGAAGTTTTAATCAAGCATGTCTGAGTTAATGACATGTCAGGACCATACTAATGCAAGAGGTGGAAGAGTGGCTGGGAGTCATCCGCATAATCTGAATGTTCCAATGGCTTTGAAAACTGATTTTGAAAATTGTTAACCTCCACAAAGACATGAGGCAAAGGTACCACCTGGAACAGGAGGGACCTGTACAAGTGTTGTACATAATAGGCATATTTGTTAACATAATCTACTTGTTGTAGGAGTTTACTCCAGTTAATGACTCTGCTCTGAGGATTCACATTTCTGACCTGAAAGCGAGGCTCAAGAAGGGTGAGAGAGGAAATGAAGGCTCCTCTCTTCCACCTGCGTGACCACCTCACAGCCTGGGAACTGAGGAGACAAGCACCCTTCTGCTGAATGTTTCTGCTGCAGGAGGCAAGTCATGCGTTTTCATCATGAGTTTTCAATTGCAAAATATTTGTGTGTGTTTTATTCTGTTTACCGTCATATTTCTGAGTCTGCACAACTGACTCAGGCTAAAGGTATGGTGGAACAAGGACTGTGCTTTTGAAATAAAACTTACCTAAATGAACAAACTGATGATTTTCTCCTTATTTCTGCTGAGAAGCATTCAGAGAGAGCTGCAAAGAGAGTGAAGCTGGGCCAAGTTTTAGCAAGTGACCCCATCCATTTTTTTCCGACTAGGTGATATTAAGCAATATGGATGTTTATGGGAGAGTGAGATCCAACAATGCAACAGGGTGCCGAGAGCAGAAATTGGAGATTATGCTAATCATGCCATTAAAGGATTAGAGAAGGAAAGGTTAGTTTATCACTTTTTTTATTATTATTTTTCACTCTTCAGGTACAGTTTCTTGGCGTTTCTTCTGTTATATCTTTTGTGGAAGCTGGAAAAGCTGTTCTGCTAGCTGCTGAATGGTAGTGCTCCATCAATCTGCTCTATAAGCTCTAAAAACTCATGGATCAATGTGATACGGCTATGGGATCAAAGTTAGAGTTTCTGAACTCATCTACAGGAACATGAGCTGTAATGCACAAGGGAGATTCTGCAGACCCAATGATTCGTGAGGCAGAGCTCGTGAGTCACTAGAAGTTCCCTTTCCTAATATAATATGCAAGTCCTAAAAAACTTGTATTATTTTTCCTTTTTTTTCCAAAGTAAAACTCTGTTTCTATTGCTGATGTAATTTCTCCTTTTAAAGTACAATTACATGATGAAACTGGTAAATGCATAGCAGATCCTCCATGAAACTAAGTAGATTTCTCTCATCTAAGGATTTAGCTTTAACAGGTTTTTTTAGCCCATCAATTTCAGCACAGTTTTACATGTTAAAAATAGTAATCAAATCTAACTAACAAATCTAAAACCTCCCAAATCTCTTTCCCCCAGATGATGTAGCTATTTTAGGTAATACTTGATTTATATATCCATTACACAATTTTGTATACAAATGGTGAGATAAACTTTCAGACAAGTTTCTGCTCTTTGCTCAATATTGTCTAGTAGGTTTTCCATCATTCCCAATATTGCCTTTTTATGATTATATCTTTTTTTGTTGTTGTTAAGTGGAACATTAAAGAAAATAAAGCAAGAGTGAAGAGTAACCAAAAGATATTTGATAACATATAGATCAAAGGTTCAGTAAACGTGGAGCTTCTGTGCATCAGAATTCCTGCAGCAGCCACTGCAAAATACTTGACTTCCCAAGAGTGGCCTGTGTCTAATTATTACCCTGGAGAAGCTCCCAGGCACTGTTTTTTCCCAAGTGATGCTTTTCTGAAAGGGTAGAGTTTCTGTCAGTAGAAGACAGTAGGAGTCACCATCCAGAAAGGGTCCAACTGCCTAGATCTTAGAGGACTCACTTAGGACTTCTACAGAAACGGGGCTTTCCTCCATTTGTCTGTTTGTAAAGAATTATTTTCTTTTTAATGGTTTACTCTTATCAAAACATCTCCAAATGATGCGGAAATAATACTGTATGTAAGCTTCAGGAAAAAAGAAAAAAGTTGGAAAAGATAGAATTTGGATTGTAAATCCAAACCCTTCTCAGTCATCCCAAAACAACCTCCCTCAATGAAAATCCTCTTGAGAAATGAGAGAAAGGACTAAGGAGAATGGGAGAGGTAACATCTCTGCTTCAGTTTATCTTAATTCAAGAGGAGGAGATAGCTTTGAAAGGAAATGCGGACAATTGTTAGTGCAATTGGAAGTTGCTTGGGACATCTGGGTTCAATTCAAACTCCATTGGAGATTTCCTGGATAAACAAGGGGAATCCACTTGGTCTCCCTATGACTCAGTTTCTTGTCTATAGAATAGGGCAAACAGATGGTATTGTAAGACTAGATGCACTAAAGATTGCTCAGACCACTAAAGAGGCTATAGAGAGGGGCTGGGTTGGTTTGTTTGTTGTTTTTTTTTCTGGTAATACTGCCACCCCTAGAGAGGTTCTGAGGACATTTTAACCAGCCCTACAGTTCACTTGTCCAATCTAATGTACTACCTGTGAAAAGGGGAACAATGTCACAGCAAACCAGATTTACCAGGTATGGTAAGTAAGTGGGTATGGTATGGTATGGTATGGTATGGTATGGTATGGTATGGTATGGTATGGTATGGTATGGTATGGTATGGTATGGTATGGTATGGTATGGTAAAAAAAGTACTGATTTACCAGTGATACTCGATTTTTTTTGGCAGTGCAGCCTATATACATTTCCTCACTGCACGCAGCCACCCATATAGCACATACGTCGCAACTGACAACAGCCTCTTTTTTTCCACATATCCCTTTAGATTTAGTCGCTCGTCTCCCCTCCTCCCTCCCAGGCGCCTCAGCCCGCAGGACTTCTCCGAGACCCCCTTCTCCAGCCTGCCCTAGCCCAGGCAATGCTGAAAGGAAACTTTTCCTTTCTTCTCCTGTTCCCGCTGCCGGCTGCGTTTGGGCTTTTACCTCGGCGGGGGTTGAGGAGCGGGGGCGCGGCGTCTTCCCGCGCCCTCCGGTCCGAGAACCCCGCGCGTCTTTAAGCCACCCAGGAGACGGGCTTCTCCTCCTCCTCCCTCTTCTTTTCAAGCTCTTGGGTGAGAAGTTCATTGAACTTTCCCAGGTCGTGCACTATGCGTCACCTATACGCTCTAGGTGGGCTATTTCTGAAAGGGATGAAGGGGATCGCGGTGCTCTTGATGCTCATCTCGCCATTCCGGAGCAGAATTGCTTCTTCGACCTCTAGTCATGTAGTAACAAGGGGAAAATTTCCTGAAATTAGACTACCGCAGGAACTCTGGTTTTAGTCAGGGCTGTCATCCGAGAAACAAATTTCCAGGCATTTTTAATCTAATTCACTTAATTTTTATCTAACTGAATTAGAAAATGTGATTATGCACCGCAGAATCTTCGGCGTTGAGCCTGCCTAACCTTTAGCGAAATATGAAACAGAGAAACTTATTAGAAGTAAGAAGAAACGGTGAAATCGTCTGCATGGATTTGGTACAATCGTTACTTACTGAGTAGGAGGATTAGAGGCACAAAAAAAACCTAAGGGGCGGGGGGGGGGGGGGGGGGGGGGGGGAGGGGAGGGGGTGAGAGGAAAGGGAAGGGGAAAAAAAAAAGAAAGATAATGACCTTTTTCAGCTGCAATTCTTGCCGCGATTCTTTGGCAGGTATTTCAGGGCAGGCACCGAAAGACGCTGTGCGACACTGACGAGGTGCTTGCAGAACAGCCCTGCCCTGCCGGTCCGCCCGCCAGTCCCACGCCCACTATCCCCGTGTTTCTTTCCCCGCTGCCCACAGATCTGTTTGAGGCAGGGAAAACTCGGAGGAGAAAATTGAAGTCTTGAAATGACCTGATTCTCCCGTTGCTGTGGCAGTGACTCCAGCCCCGAGGTTTGGGCTGCAGACACTTTAGCAGGAAGAGCCGACCCCCTCTCCGCGCACAGGGCTTTAACATGAGCTCCGGCCGCGCTCCCTGCGCGCCAGCGCAGCGGCTGCCGGCGCTGGGATCAGCGGAACGACTGTCACAAGCACCTGCAGCGCTTGGATGCACCAAGCGGGTGCTGGGATGTGGGGACTGATCCGTTTCCCACCAGCATACACAGTCTAAACGAAAAAGCAAAGACTGGTCAACACCCCGCCGCCCGCCAAAATCAAGCTAAAGCCATAGAAAGATTTTGTTTTTAAGATCAGCCCCCTGCAGCGCAGCCCCTGCGTGTTCAGCCGCTGCGGCTTGTGCCAGCGGCGGCTCATCCGACGGTGCGCCCCGGGCGGGGACCCCCGGCAGGGACGGACAGGTGCCGGGGACACTAAGGGACCGGTTCATCCTGAAAACACCGACTAGGAGCTAGGGAAAGGAGCGACCCCGGGGCTTGGGAGGGGGCTGTGCAGGGAAGCGCTCGGGGCGGGAGCAAAGGGCCTCGGGGGGTGCAGCCACTTCCCCTCCCGGCTGCCCCGGGTGCGTGAGGGGAGTGTGTGGGGGGGCGGTGGGGCAGCCCCTGCCAGCCGCCTGCTCTCCTGCTTTGCGCGGCGGAATCACGCTGCCGACGGGGCCCTGCTCCCCGCAAAACTAACTCATTAATATAAATCAAATAATGGCGGGGGGGTGGGGTGGGGGGAAGAGGTATGTTGCGCGGCTGCTCATGAATTAAATATAAGTCTCTGACTGTCCTGAACAAAGCGACCGTCCCCTTGGGAAGGGTGACGTCTCCCCAGTAACGTGATTGCTTCTTCGGAAGCAGAAACGAGTAAACGCTATAAAACGCGGCGGCGCGGCGGGCAGCTCAGAGTGTGCGGCGGGACAGAGCTCGCCTCTTCTTCTTCTTCTTCTTCTTCTTCTTCTTCCTCCTCCTTCTCCTCCTCATCCTCTGCCGCGGCCGCCGCCTCGGCAGCAGCGCAGCGGGGCAGGGCGAAGGGCGCAGCCCCCCAGCAGCGCAGCGCTCCGCTCCCCTCCGCGCCCGCCCAGCCAGCCCCACCGACGGACTCGCGGCTCCGTGAGTAACTTTCCCTCCGCCGCAGCTGCAGCGTCTCAGCGGATGAGGAGGGTGTCCCCGTCTCTCCTCTCCCCTTCTCCTCTCCCGGACCTGCAGGGAAGGATCCCCGGCCGTCGGGTCGCGGAGAGCGGGTCTGACTGTCCAGGGCAACCGGGGAGGGATCTTTCTTTTTTACCGCTGAAAAAACATATGTCTTTTTTAAGGTCGCTGAACCTCGGGTGCCGCTGCCCCCACACCGAGCCGGGGGTCTCCTTCAAGGGGTGCCAGCTGCCCCCGTCCGCCGGCAGCGAAGTCGCCGTGGCGGAGGAGCTGCCAGCGGCGTCTCGAGCCGGGGCCGGGGCCGGGGCCGGGGCCGGGGCCGGGGCCGGGGCCGGGGCCGGGGCCGGGGCGGTTTCTCCGCGACCAGAGGCGAAGCTCCGAAGCCCCGATGCCCCAGCCGGTGGGTGCGGGAGGGTCGGTCGGTGACGGCTGCGCTCTTCCCTCCGCAGGTGGCGGCCATGGAGCACCGCGGCGCCTCCCCGCTCCTCCTCGCCCTCGCCCTCCTCAGCGCCCTCTGCTGGCGGGCGCGGGCGCTGCCCCCGCGGGGGGCCGCCTTCGCCCCCGTCCCGCGGTAAGGGCCGCGCTCCGCGCAGCGCCGCGCTCCGCGCCGCCGGCCCGCCTGGGCTCGCCCTTCGCGGGGAAGTCGGGGGGGGCTGTGACAAGCGCCCGTCTTCCGCTATGCTCTTGCGACGAGCAGGCGGCACGGCGTTCCGCGTCGGGGGTCTCGCTCGGGAGCTGGCGAGGTGCGCGTCTTCGCGCTGAAGCTTCGGCCAAGAGTGCGGGGCCGAGCCCGGTCGGTGCCCGCCGAACCTGCCCTTTAAAAGCCCCCCCAGACACGCACGCACCTGCAGAGGCACCAGCAGCACTGCTACCCCACGATCCGGCCAGCAGTGACCACCGTGTGTGTAGATGGATATGGGGAGGATGTTAAAATGTGTTCCGGAACATGATGCCTGTCCATCAAAACGATGTCGGCTTTTCTTGAGGGAAAGCTCCTTTCTCTCGGGAGTTCGGTTTTTAAAAAGCAGAGAGATACATAGGCAAAATCGAACACATTAAAAACTCCTGAATTATGAAGGAGGGGAAGTGATCCATATGGACCTATGTGTAGTTTTTGTACTGCTGCATGCTTTGAATTGTCAAAGTTGTTATTAGTTTCTAAGTAGATTAAATCAGATGGCAAAAAGGTACGTTTTACAGTTAGCTAAAAGGAACATCAAGTGTAAAAAGACCAAAGGAAAATGGTATAGCAAAACTGCAGTGACTGATTTTCAAAAGGTGGGACTTGATGTGGTTTATTTTACACAACTTAACTTTTTTACCAGACAGAAGTCTTGCATACCTCAGATATATAAGTAGTCACAATAGCTATAATGACTGTAAAACTACAAAATAGCCTATCCTAGTTTTAGTATGTGATTTTTGCACAACAGCATGTTATGGGAGTTCACTACAGCGAAGGGAGCCTGCTGTCTGCCACGGACAGAAGCAGCCAGAAGAAATGCCTGATGTCAAGCTACTGCTATGCAGTCAGATAGTACTTGACAAAATATGACACATCATAAGAAACCAGTTTACGAAAATGTGGAGTAACTGTAAATTGGTTTATACAGGACAGTTGCTGTGATACATTATAAAAGATTAAGTTTGGATCTTTTTTAACTTGCAACTAGCAAATTATTTTGAACATGAGAGAATAAAAACATGTAGTGATACACGACTGCACTTTATATTTAGTTTGAAGTTCTTGAGGGTGTATTTACTTTCTTTAGACAAGGCCTAGGAACTGTTTCACAGTGCATTTCAATGCATGTTTAAAGACTTAATTGGAAGGTAAGTACTTCACAGGAACTATTTTCACTCTGTTTGGGTGGAGGCTGGTAATTCTATCCATCGTTTATATAAAATATAGTTGTTATCAAGAGCTTCATGTTTATCACCCGAGCTGTAATTGCCATACATTATGCACTGTTCACTGGAATAAATTGTGTGCAATGACAAAATATATCTAGCAAATATGCATTAAAGGGAAGGATCTATTATGTCGATTACTCTATCAATGAGCATGGATTACACCTGAAAATGATTTTTGATTTATCCCGACTACTTTAAAATGCCTTACAGATTAAAGTAGGTAGCTGTGCATTTTGAGGCAAACCAGAATTAAAGTTGCAGTGAAGTGTTGCATGTCCTCAGCTGACTGTACTTCACATGGTTTCTTTCTTCAACAGACTGGGAAACAGAATGCCATTTGATGGAGCCAGTGAACCCGACCGTGCCCACGGGTCATTAAAGTCTGAATCAGACATTTTGCAGAACACACTACCTGAAAATGAGAAATTCTATTTTGATCTGTCCAGAATTATTGATAGGTGAGTTTCTTTATTATCATAAATACAAATGATGATGCACTACTCGAATTATGCCAAAAGATCAATCGTGTTTGCAAACCAATAAATAGGAAAGGAAGAATAAATTACAGAAAAAACCCACATGGCCTCTGGTTGAATATTCGTAGCGGTAGGAATGTCTGCAGAAGTGTTGGTTGTGTTGCCATTCTGGCATGATGAATTCTTTCACTTCCCAGGAAGGGCTAAAACGTATATTGTGAAAATCTGGAAGTTGTTTTATGAAATTAGCTTAATTTAATATGTACAATAGATAACTTAAGGAAAGCAGTATGTTTACAAAATGAACATTATCAAAATGATATGAACCCAGGTTCTATTGTAGAGTTTATTTATTGTCCATTTCAGAAATGCAAGGCATGCTGATGGAATTTTCACCAGTGTCTACAGCCATCTTTTGGCTAAACTTGCTGTGAAGAGATATCTGCATTCGCTTATTAGAAAACGAGTTAGGTGAGGTGACACTTACATTAGGTAGATTTTTCTCCTAGATGGCTTCATTGGCAATTTTTTACCCTTCTGTACCTAAGTTCTCATTTTTGCGATTTAGAGATTATAAAAGAGAAACTGATATAATGATGGGGGAGCTGAAAATGCTATATAACAACTTAGTGGTATTTGTTACTAAGTGAATACGTTACTATTTATTCCTGATACAGCTGTGAGGGGTAGAGCAACAGACACTGCACATAGCACTCATAATAAATACTGGCAATGTTATAATGATTATCACGCCAATTTGCTGATTTTTTTTTCTCTAGTAGTGTTTTTACTAGCTTGGCAGATGAATGGCAAAAATAAATACGAAATGTTTGATTACTCAGTACTTACATAACAACAGGGGAATGCTCAATGAAATTAAGAAACAATTGCTTTACAGTGAAAACAAAAAGGGATGATTTTTTTTCCTACTGTAGAGCACATTGCCAGATGTTTGAGAGATCTGTATTACAGGATTCAAAAAAGAATGAGGCAAATCCGTAGACAAGGGATTTGGATGCAACTTCCAGACCACGACATTCATAAACTAATGGTCGCAGGATGCTGGGAAGGATCACTATATATTTGCCTTGTTTTTGTATCCCTAAGCAGCAGCTACTGGGCACTCTTGGGAACGGAATAGTAGAATACTGTGATCTGACCCAGTATGATAGTTCCTTTGAGTGCCTACTTCATCTGCTCAAAAGCTGAGTGAAAATTAGGTCTTGCATTTATGTCAATGCTGCCTTTGTTCCAGAACACGTAGTACCAGTTTCTCACATGCTCTACACTAACATAGATCATTTAAAGCAGAACACTCTGAGGCTTCCCAGGATCGTGCATAAAAAATAGGCCTCCAAGTCTGGATTTCACAAGGTGTATTTTGTCTCCTGATACCTGCTTAAAACAAGCATTTGTAGCTATGTATGTGATGCTACACTCTTATTTTCCCCAGAAGCAGGCTCCGACCTCACTGAGTTCAATACAAACAGTGATCAGGTCCTGTAAGAGCTTAATGTGACTTAAACCAGCCTGCACCTTGGCATTGTACTAAAATGTATGTACGCAAATCATAGAAATCAGAATAAAGTCAGTTTATTAGAAAAAGTGACCTGGGATATGAGAACAGATAGGAGGGAGTCACGAGATCTATACTCAGCCATTTGATCCTGCAGAATTCCTGAAACAGGGACTCTAGAAATCCCTGAGTATGGATCATAATTACACGGGCCATGGCAAAGTTGAGCAGGAGAAAGAAATCAGTAGAAGGTGTGCCCAAAAATCCTTAGAATCCTTAGAATTTGATCCTTGTTACTAAAATACGTAGAAAGCAATAGCAGCAGTGGCTTCTTTTCAACAGAAGGAAGATCCAAGGTCATACTTGGAAATGAAAGCTGAAATGAGAATTTGATTTTATTTAGCTAATCAACATCGTAGAGCTTGTTTCACTCATTTAATGATCTCTTCCTTTAAACAGATATCGTCGATTAATTCTTTCTTTGTAATTGTTGTATTGCCAGCTCCCAGGACAGTCCTGTCAAACGCCACTCTGACGCTGTCTTCACTGACAACTACAGCCGCTTTCGAAAGCAGATGGCTGTGAAGAAATACTTAAACTCAGTTTTAACTGGAAAAAGAAGGTACTACAAGAAAGCACATATATATTGTTTCCATACTTGTATGGTATTAAGACAGAAAAGATTTATGCCCTCATATGTATACAAAGAGGACAAACAAAAGGCAATGAACATTAATGACTTTATAATGCAGTTTATAACGTGGTTTTCAAATACAGACAGCGTGTTCTTCCAGACTGGAACAGACACTACAATCAGATCAGAATAAAAAAATAAAGAGGAGACAGCATCTGGCAATTTTAAAAGGCTTCTGACAGATTCTTAAAATGGATTTATTTATTGAAAAAGTCTCTTAAAGGAAAATCCACAGACCTATGTAACATACACAACAATTTTATAAAGAAAATTTGCCTTTAAGTAGGCATATAAAATGAAAATTTAGAAGTCCCAGAAAGATCTAATCAGTATAGGTGAGAAGGGCCAGCATATGTTCTTGTAGAGCTTATATTCTGTTTGTATATTCAGTCATTTAGACAACTGCTTTTAAATATCATGTCTCTTCATCTGTTAAACATGCTATTTCATGTGGTTTATAAAACTTTGCTAGAAGTGTAACAAAACGTGCAGTAGCTACAGTGAGAAGAATGCTTTGCTTGCTTGTTTGCTTTTTCTTCTGAGAGCAATAAAACTTGTTTCTGATCTGCAACAGCCAGGAAGAGCTAAACCCTGCTAAACTTCGAGATGAAGCAGAACTTCTTGAACCTTCCTTTTCAGAAAACTATGATTCTGTAGATGAGCTGCTGAGCCACCTCCCACTGGTATGCCCAATTTCTTTCCTCTTGATATCTGTTACTTGACTGACCCCATAAAATGAGATTAATCATACATGGTGTGGCCTATCAGAAAAGCAGAACCATCTAGGAAAGAGCCATGTTCCATGAAATGCTGCATGCTTCTTCAAGGATTGTGTCTGAATATAATAACCATTTTAATAACAATAATTATTTTATCCCAAGATTGCTATTATTGAAAATTCCTAATTAAATGGTGCTGTTAATAATGCACCTAACTCACTTGGGTGTTTCAGCTTGTGTAGACTGCAGCATAAAACCAGAATTGACTCATCTTTTATTACAAAGATTATTGTTTCTTCAGAGAACAAACTCAAGGATATTTCTTTTAATTAAAAAAAAAAGCTGCACATTTTGTTTAACGTCTATTTCATTAAGAGGAAGTTGCCTCTAGAACTAAGAGGATCAGCAACATGAACCCTAAGCATTAAGAAAGGTCTTGACTCCCATCTAAGGTGTGCTGCAGAGACATCATCTGATATACAAATATTACAGTTACTGTTTTCCATTTAGCTACTACTATTTTTCTAAAATCATTCACAAATATGCTTCTTTGGTTTACTGAAATGTAAACCCTTCTACATCACAGCACTTGCAGGGACATAAAATTGAAAGGGTAACATAGAAGTGAATAGGGCTTGGTATGCTAAAAAGTGTATTATGAAATTGATGATAGGATGGTTTTGGCATTCAGCTATGTCTCAACCACAAGTAAGAAAAAAGGCTACTTTTGAAGATAACTTTTTTTTTGGGGGGTGGGAGTGGGGAGGGAAATAAAAGACAAGACATTTCTTCAAAATGTTGTTTCCTTCCAAGACTGAAAGAAAATACTCTTTTGCTTTCCACAAATGTAGCAGTTCCTCTAAAGTTCCCAAAGATTAGAAAGAACATAAACTGTTATGCCTCAAGAAGCAAAACAACTTGCAAGTGATGAGATTCAGGAAAAAAAAGTTCTTTCTAAACAAGATTATTGCAAAAATATCTGCTCCTGGATTTTGCACCTTCTAAAACTTCTGGCATTGACTAAGTGAGAGAGTAGTGGTGCATCAGGTCGTGGACACCTTCCTGGAAATATTTTCAGTCCTTTCCTTTTTTTATGAACTGTATAAGTGTGCTGGATCTTCCTATAGGTGAATCGCTTATTCAGTATCGGCATTTTATGGCAGTGCCCAGTTGCTGAGGTGATGCGCATCAAGGAAACTGAATTTGTGTACCCATCTCAGAGATAACGATTGTTTTCAAAGTGAGCAGTTCTGTGTTGCAGGCCGATATGCAGTAACATTTTTGCCTAATCCTTCAATCTTCCTCCTCCTCCAGCTATGTCTGCTGGCTGTAATGCCCAGCGAGCTCCTGCGAATAGCTCTGTCTCATGCTCGTCAGCCCCAAGTGCAGAAATTGTTTTATATCAAGTGTTACTTCTTGTCTTGTCTGCTTTTATAGACCTCATGATGCAACTGCTTACAAAAATGGCTTTTAGAACCTATTTCTCCTTTGCTTTTCAGGACCTCTGAAGGACACCTGATAAAGTCTATGACAAGAACGAGTTATTTTTGAGTTCCACATAGTATTTCAAAGAGATGACTTTAGTCATCAAACCAGAACAAATATGTTGTGAAGTGAAAGTTGTGATATATTTGTTTCTTATGTAATGAAAGTTGATATTTACATTGTAAATATTACTCTAGAGTTCTCTGCTGAAAGCTGTACATATGGATGCCAGTTTAACTCATGAGAAGTCTGTGAGTCCATACGCTGTAAATCCTTTACTTCAATAAATTCATTTGAAAACGAGTGTGCAGCTGAAAAGAGCCCATCATTACTAATTAATTGGCTTATTTTAGGTGTGGTACAACTGTATGATAAGCCTGTATGATAATAGGGATACATTTCTAGACAGCTTCATAAACAAGTATAAAAATGGGAGGAAAAATGTGCAAAGCATGTAATAATGCATTATGAAGATCTCTGAAGGTTACTGCTAAGCAAAAGGGAACACTTTTCTAGCAGCTTACCAAACAACTAGAGAAAACAAAAAGCATTACAAATTAGTTGGCCTCTGACATCATCTTTCCTTCGTGTTCACATTTTTAATTTTTCACAATATACAAATTATATTAAGACCAGAAATGTATCCTTTATTGTCAGCCGTGTTTTAGACATTTTGCAGCTGACAAAGCATGCAAAGATTCCTTTGATGCCTAAAGTCACCAGTTATTCTACATTTAGTTGTCTGTAGCTTTGATGATGAAAATATTCCTTATATATAAAACAGATCTGAAGACACTACTATTTTTTCACAATGAATGTAATTTACAGAATATGCAGACAATAAATCATTTTATTATCATGGCAAACTATTACTGGTTTGAATCAGTGTTACAGGTACGTGGAAGAGTCATGGTCCCAGGAAGTGCTGTTTCTACTATAGTAATAGAGGAAGATTTTTTTTAACTAAGATATACCATGTTATATTGGAAAAACGAGCAAGTAAGTCTCCAGTCCCTATTTCTTTAGCTTTATATCCTGGAGCTTAGTATGGAACTGGAAATTTGCAGCTGATTCATTGTTACTGTGAATCAGAATCTAGTTGTATTTTATTAAAATTGTAAATTTAACTGATTGGATCATTTTCTAAAGAATTATTTACTATTATAAGGACAGATAGTTCCATTGCAGTAAGGAAAGTGTGCAGTACTGCATGCACAACATACAAAATGCATATTCGTGCACGGTACCAGCCATAATACTCTCATGACTCTCCTCCTACCTCCTAGAAAGAGATGAAATTTGAAGTAGAAAAACTTATCAGACCTACTTACAAGTTCAATTTGGAATTTCAAGTATATTTATATATCATACATATGCACACATAGACAGTGATAAAACTGATTTACAAGTTTCACTTGCAAGTTTACTGTCCTCATTTAAAAGGAAGTTTCAAACATGATAAAATTTGAGTTTTATGGAGACTAGTTCTCATAAATATGTAGCTTTCCGATTTGCAAATTTTTTTTGAGTATTGGCAGCTGCATGTCAAAAGAAAACCAGCTTGCACAGATCAGATGCTATTATTGCTATTTCTCTCTAGCCTTGACAGAATTTATTTTAGCCCAAGCCGATGAATGGTTCACAAAAGTTAGACATAGTTATGAAGTCTTCTCTTGAAAAGTGATAGTCTAATGGTGTTCCACTCTTGATTCCTATCTTATTATGAAAATTTGAGTGCAAAAATGGGTTTGTAAATACTTGCAGGGTACTAACAGACTGATGATGTAGTACTTAATTGGAATTGTCTTCAGCGTAGTTTGAACTTTGTTAGGATTTCTGTGATATCTTTAAAAAAGTAAGTGAAAAAATTAACCAGAAGAAAAGCTGCATGTGATCTTCATACACAGAACTTTTGGTTTAAATATGCATAATGTTCATTCACTCAAAATAACAAAAATTGGAGGGATCTAATTTTTGATTCCATAATTCCAGAAATCTTTTTTTTTTTCCAAATTTGCCTTTTTTATTTATTTCAGGTTTACCAATAAAACATCTGATGGAAGAGCTTATCTTCCATGTCTAGTGTTTAATCTCCACAATATTTTGTTCCCCGTGGTAAACTGCAGAACCTTTAAAATGTCTAGTTTCTCTGTTATAATGGAGATGGAGTAGGTTACAGAAAAAAGGGATGTTTATTAGGAAAACATATGTGTGTACCTATACAATGAAATACAAAATTAATATCTGTGTTGTAATAACTAAAATAATCCTGTGATAGCTTCCTCAGAGGGTTAGGAAATAGAGACATTCTAAAAGGCATGCAAAATTTTATGTACATTTTAGCAAAACATAGCACTGAAAGGAGAGATATTAACCTCCAAAATAATATACTTGACTTGCTATTTGTGCTACAGGATGGCTTTTGACGTGTCATAGCAACTTTTGACATTCTGTGGGAGATAAAAGGCCCAATTAATACATTGAGACTAGTTTATGGAAGACGTAACATTGTTCGCTTCAGCTCCACAGGCAAGTGGTTATGGTAAGGTTAAATGATGAAATTGAAGAGAAAATTGCAATATTTCTCTGAATGAAATCAATTTTCAGTCTGTCAATGAATCTTGACACATGTCACCAATCTTACAACCCACCTGCAAAATGTCATAAGAGTGAAATCAAAGTGTTACATTAATTAGGGGAATGAAAGGGGAAGCTCCAAAGCGAGTGTCAAGAGGACTGCTAGGAGGAAACCAAATACCCAGGAGATTTAGAAGAGCATCACTGGCAGAGAGAGTGCAACCACTGGGGAGGAAGGAATAAAACTGTGAAGGGTTATTGGGGTATATGTAAAGAAACATTTCATCATGTTTCTCCAGAATTTCACTTCTAACAAGGGGTAGGAATATCTATAATCATAGAGGATAGAACTAATTTTTTTTTTTATTGAATAGAGTTTGCTTTTTGGACCTACCCTATGGAGCTCTTAAAGAAAGGGACAGAATCATCTTTAAGTGCATCTTTACCAGCACTGAAAGGGGATATTTTCTGGTCCTGAGTCCACAGAGAGGAGGATTTGCATGCTTGTGTGCACCTGTACAATTATCACCCACTCAAAAGCAATCCTCAGGATTGTGTAGAAGACCGAGAGAATTACAAAAATTGACAAAACATTTTAAAATTACAGTTGATCAAAACACATTAAAATGAATTAAAACCTAACAGCTCCTCTGATATTTTAAATGGGTTTGAGGGGCTATGAATATTAGTTCCACCTGAAAGTCTGAGACAGAATTTCTGTTTAAAAACGTAAAAATGGGTAAATTGGATCCAAAGCATAGGCACAACTTCATGTGCAGGAATATTGAATTCTCCCCAAAGACCTTTTGGGAAGAGATGTATGTACACAGGAAAATTTATTTGCTTGCAAAGCATTAGGGAAAGGTAGATGGAAAGGGCCGTCCATTGCCTCTTGTGATACTACCTATACTTTCCACTAGTTCCTTTATTTTTCCTTGTTTTCTGTCTCCCTCTTTCAGTTACCACAGGCTTCATTTCTCTTTGCTAATACTCTTACCTTCGGCTTGCAAAGCTAGTGTCTGAATGTATACCTATGTTTTTGAGAGGAGCAATTGCAGCAGACATTAAATTTATAGTGCAGCAATATAATAACTGCCAGTCTTGGTTATGGAGATGAGTATTGCAGAGAACCTGGCACAACCATATTTGCAGGAGCAACCTGTCCTGCTCAAAACCAGCCCCTGACTTCCCACTGGAGATTTCCTGTTCGGTTTGTGACTGGCTCAGGAGGCTGACCTTTCCTTGGAAACATCAAACAGAACATGTGGCCCCTTGGGGCTGGCGCTGGCTCGGGCAGCTACGATATTTTCAGCTGTTCTCCTTTCTGTTTTGGAATGGCCACAGACAAATCGCTTGCCAGGTTAACAAGCTGTTTTACGATTGGAGGCAGGAAACTAGACACTGGTCTTTTACATCAATCTTTAGAAAAGTCCGAAGAATAATTTGATGCATCTTCTGCTTCTGAAGTAAACAAACGGGAAAGATTTTCAGTTTTATGCACAGACACATGCAGGTCACTTAGTAGGGCAGGAAAAAATAACTTTCCCTTGTGAGGATAAGTGTTTTCAATAACTAAATTAACAAACATTTGTAAATAAAAATATGACTGATTATTCAAAGATTAAGATGAAAATGACATAAATCATAATGCTACAGTGAAAAATATAATTCTCTTATCTAAATATCAACATTGGCATGGTGAGAATAATATTTTCAATACAGTATGGTTTTGGGAAAGAATGGAGTTGTTTCAATAATGAGGGAGAAAAAGGAGAAAAAAGATCTTATTCTTCCCCACTGAATGAAGTATTTAGTACTTGATAGAGTTTTGCACAGGGTAATATGCTTAAAAGATTGCATGTGAGGTTGGTGCCTAAGGTGCATTTTCTTGATCTTTTCTGGAACTAGCCTGGACATGAAGAGAAGAAATCAACTATATGAAGCCCGTGTGGCTCCTAGTTGTTCGCTTATTTTATGTACCATTGAACGCCTTTTTACTGGAAGTGGTCACAAGTATGTTTGATAGATGCCTTATCACCATTTGTTGCAATTCTAACACAGCTCATCTTTGTCTTTCAGCCAATCCTTCTTTTTATAATCACAGCCAGAACATCTGCACACTGTTTTAAGCAAGCAATTTTGCCTCTTATTAGGGAGTGTAGAAAGTAAACTGCTGTGTTCTAGGAAGACTCTTCATGACAGAGCTAGGGATATTTAATTTATGCATAATCTTGGTTAAAAAGCAAGAGGAGTTTGAAAAATTCTAGATTTGGTGCCAATGGTTTCAGTTCCATCTGGTGATTCCTTCCAGAGCAGTGTATTGTTCTCGGCATTACAAAGCTGGTGCCAGAGCTCCGGTCTTGAGAAATCAAGCATTTAGTAAGAAAGAAGAAGAAACTGGTAAATGTTGAGATAGAGCAGGTGAAGACTGTGTCTTCAAAAAAGTACTTGCTTTAATAAGAAAGAAAAAGTAATCTCTTGCTATCTGAGGACCTCACATCATGCAAATCCATTCATTAACTTAACACTCTCCATCAGCAGTACAGCTGGAATGTTAGTCCCCTAATTGTGTTGCTGCATTGCAGCTTCTGAATCTAGTGGCTGTACTCTTTGGGAATCTTCTTTTAACTGGCAGCCTAAATGGTTGACAGATACCTCACCAACCATTGTTACCTTCCTAACATCCTCAATGTAAGAGTATCAGTACTCTTCTCAGGGAGTTGTATTCCTAGAGGTACTTATAAACTGCATTTCTCTCCCAGCCTTTGCTGTGTCAGGCTAGAGAAACAAAGTCTGTCCTGTCTCATCTTGTAAACTACTCTCCATTTCTGAGACTGTGCTGGAGCCCCATACCCAGCGGGATCATGTTCCAGAGGGAGTTTAACACTCCTAAATTATAGTTTACCAGATGCAGGTTCACTTTCAAAATTACTAAATTACTCTGAATGTCTCTTCTTTATTGCAGTCGTTTTGGAAAAGTGACTACTGAATTTGAGGGCTTCTGTTTTGAGGGCCTTGGAAGAGCTGATTTTTCAGTCTGGATAATTTTTTTAGTTGCTTCTCAAACATTTCTGAGTTTCCGAAAGCTGAGGAAGCAGAATCACCAAACACTTGAACTATGATACCTTTTTTGGGATGAACAAAAGGGGAGCCGCTCAATCCAGTTTAAAATGCATGTAAAGGAAAACTGGATTCTTAAACAGACAGATGTCCTGGTTATCAGATAGTTTCACCTAGATCTCTGAATGCATCCTTTTACATGGCTATAGCATGTATTTTTCAATACAACTTCCTTAGTTCTGCAACCGAGGGAGATGACATATACCTCTCATGCTGCCCTTCTGTCATCTGCGGTACTGGGCAGCCAGGTGATGGCAGCAGCACTCGTGGCCCTTTGCCAGCTTCTGCCAGCTTAAAGAAGGGGAAATAGAGATCAATCCACAGCAAAATCCTAGCAGGTTATCAAGAAGGTTAGGATAAAGAGAGATATATGTCCTTTGACTTGCTCTGTGAGTAATGAGTGGTATAGGTTACACACTCACCTGTCACCAGCATTAATGTTTCAAAAGGAAGAAGGAAGAGAGCCATGCAAGCACTCGCTTGTGTATTTATGTCATGTGTATTAAATTGTTATGCTGAAGTGTAATGCCAGTGATGATGAGGGGCTGAGGGTCTCCTTTCATCCATAGCTAAAGGATTACCACAGGGATTACCTTCTGGATCATTAGTCTACTGCTGTGTAGGAATAAAGAAATCCAGCTGAGTGGACTACTTGGGTCATCGCTCTTTGATTTATGATTCATTCTCTGTTCGGTACAGGTGAGAATACAAGTGCTTAATGTACCCTTCTTTCATAGAGAAAGGGCTTGATTCTGTAAAGATCAAATTTAATTGGGCATTGCATGTTCTGTAACTTGCAGGCTCCATTTAAATGTATTTTCCCAAAGAATGGCTAATTCAAAATTTCATTTCCCTGGCCTTAGCCTGATTGAATAGCTTTTCCACATTTACAATATTCTGAAGGGTTCTGGAATAATATATGAGCTAATTAGGTCGCTTTTCAGTGATGGAACAAACAGAACTTCACCTGGTAAAGTCAAAATGACATTTCAATAGGACTTTTTCTTGGCTATTCTTTATAAATATGTTTGCAGGATCTGATTAATAAATAAGTGCATGGCCAATAGACAATTTATCTCTGTAATAAAGACTAATCCATATAAATGTTGTATTTTATATTTCTAATTACATTACCACTTAACAATTCCCTGAGAGCAATTCATCAGAAATTCTGCTTCAAAGACATACTGTGTTTTATCCTAATTTTATGTTTGCTGAATGATAAACTTCAATGTAAAACCAGCATGCTACATAATTACAAAGCATACAGATTATTAAATTATTTTCTATTAAAATGTGAATAAATCAATGAAGGAGAACCTCCTCTGCCCCAGCTTTACTCTGTTGCTGCAATAGTAGACAACAGTGGAAAAGATTATGGTTTCAGGGACTTCTACACTCGCTCTGGTAAAATTTAGTGCAGATTTTAGGCAGCTGTTATCTAGTCTGTTTAATTCCACTTTGTAAGAGCTGTGCGTCGATAGAGGAGCCCTGACAGGCTCAGGAACTATAGTCTTCCAAATTCAGCCTGTAACATATGTACTGCTTAAAGAGCTTTCTTTTTAGCTAGCTCTGCATTGGTTTAGGACTTCTTTATACTGTGGATTTCCTTGAGTACTCACTATTATTTTAGGCTTCTTTCTATTACTGGACATAAACAAAGGAATTTGAAAGATAACTCAGAAATAACTCATAAGAAACTAAGAAATAACTCATCTGCATAAAATCACAGTACACGTGTGACAATAGAAGAGTCAACTTTGTGGAGGATTATTCATTGTGGGAGAATCTGCTGCTGAAAAAAATAAGAGCAATCCAAGTCCTTAGTCATTTTAAAATCAAATTTGATACTTATTTTAAGAATTTTTAAACATTTAGATAGTTATTCCGGTTTCTACATTATCATCTTCAGTAACAGAGGCTTGACCAGGTCTAATCTCCTGAGATTTTCAGCCCGTATGTTGCAAAAAATCTTCTGGTTTTGAATACACTAGATACACACTACACACCTCTTGGAGTAATTGCCCAGATACAACACAGCTAACAGGAAAAGTTAATTCATAATTTTACTTCTGCTTTTTGACCTGTTTCTTCTATTATGGCTTTTCAGAAATGTATTGATTAAATAATTTCATTTGGACAATAATTTTAAGTAAATTATACAAACATTAAGTTACCAGGGACAGGTTGTGGAGCTGACATTTTTCCTTTGCATTCTGCAGCTTAGATACAAGCTTAAACTGGAACACATTGCTAATGTTTTGCACAAGGAAACAAAATGAAACCAAATAAAAGTAAACGGAAAAAGCTTATGCTCTATCTGTACTTGGTAGTGGCAGAAGGTTTTAAGCCGAGCCATTCAAACACACATACAAAAATTTATTTAGACTTCCTAAAGCGCTGTAACCCAGGTGAATGAATGCTTTTAATCTTGTTTTCTTTTTGCTAGTATTGACTGCCAGCAGCCGAACTCCACAAGACTGGATTTTGAAAAGTACCTCTAACAACTTGATTGGGTTGGGAGACAATTTGTTTAATTAACGAACCACTTATCTCCAGTCTAGAATATATTTGGGGAATATGTTCCAAGCAAAGTTTTTTCCAGATACACCATTATCTTTCTACTTTGATGAAAGACTCATCACATCTATGATTTCTCTGAATTATTGTGTCTTACAGGAGTAAACACTGCATTCACAGCCTGTCAAAGCCACGCGGTACTTCTCTGATGTTGAACAAATGTGATCCCTTCTCCAGTCCTACAATAGATATGCCCACGTCTTGGGTGGAGGACACTGTTATTACTTATGTACAAAATAATAGTGTGGAGGTGCATATAATTATAATGAAGATTGTGCTTCCATGCATTTCCTGACACTTCATAGTCCTGGTTAAATTTCTTTTACTTACAAAGATATTAAAAAGATTTCTTTATACCTGTAGACATAAGAAGCTGTGCCTATAACTATATGATGCAATCAAAACAACTGCTTTTGTATTTGTCCATGGAGTATTATAATAAGCACACAATGTATATATATTTTTAAAAAGAGTAGCTTAGTGAATTGGATTTTTCTTTTCTTTTCTTTTTTCTTTTTTTTCTTATTTTTTATTTTTATTTTTTTACCTGCGACTTCAAAATAACAGGACAGTTTAAAGTTGACACAATTTCCTTCCATAAATTAATCAAGGATAAACACATAGGAGAAGGAAAGCTATTTAAACAAAAAGGATAGTGCTTGTGGGAAACTAAGTTTGTGTAAATTAGCAAAGAATAAATTTAGATGAGAAATGAGATGAAGTTTCTCACGAACATAGCTGAAATTCTGGAAGGATGTTCCAAATTGAATTTTAAACTGGTACTTCATAAATTTAGTACATTTATGAATTCGATAATTTGAAGTGGTTTTCCTGTGACAGCAAGGATTAGATCTTGAATATCCAAAGGATCTGAGTGTTATATTCCAATTCAACATGCAAGACAGTCGCATATCAACAAATAGTAAAGCTTTTCATTATAGATGTCTTTTATTTGGCAATCTCTAACTGAGCTTCATTTTGGCTGTTTTGTTGTGTAGATTTTCACATACAGAGAAACTTAGAGAGTTGTCAATATTGTATCTGTACTGATTTTACTTTTCTAAAACTATCCGTAAATGCAGAGATGTAGAGAATAATCAATGTCTTGGGTCACAAAATACTTCCATAGAAAGTGTAATATCATACACACAGAAATATCACTCAAAACTAAGGAAGTCTACATTTTAAGGTAGAAAAGTGAAACACATATTACCATTTTCAGTGTTGCATGATGAATCAAATACTAATGGAAAAACGTGCTTTTCTGCATGTTTATTAACTCACTCAGTGTACATAACAACACATACATGTATATTCCCACACACTTGCATATTCTAATTCTTGGCAGGTCTTGGACTTTCCAGTGGAAATGAAAATGAGTTGAAAATCCTGCAGCAAAACAATAAATGTGTTTCCTGCTACCTTTAGGTTCACTGTATCAATGAAGTGGGTCACTATACCATTGGCATTCACCATTCATTACTCTTTAGAAAATTCCTTGTAAAGAAATGTACATTTTTTCCTAATCCTTCCTTTTGGGTTCCACAAGGAGGAATGCAACAGTCAAGGTCTGGATTCTTTGTACACTTCCTAAATCCTTGCAAGATCACAGTTAGTTGAAGATAAACAAAGAATACATGACTTGCTCTATAGATCTACAAAAACTGAAGGTATATGCTGATCACATGTAATATTGTTTCTGTGAACCAAAAATTTCCGATACTTAGGAAACGGAGATAGATCCAAAGATGGAGTAGACCACTGATTTTACAGATAAGCCAAAGAAAGGCCCACATCTGGAGGAAAACTGAACTAAATCCCATTCAAGGCAACAAAAAATAGTGTGGATCAGGATCCCAATGTTCCATTTTGATATGCTGAGAGTCTTCTGTGGAGTGCTATTCATTAATCATTTGGTAAACAATTGTATTTAATTAGTATATTAAAGAAAACAGATACCAGTTTTAGCCACACATTCTACTTCTAATTGTATTCCCATTTACATATCACAACTCCATTGCAATCGCACTGTGTATAAATAATACATTTCTCCAAGTAACGCCTTTAAACTTGAAACTTATGTCCTAATATGACATGGTAAGAGAAAAATAATATCCATCATAGCAGTCAGAGTGTTAGGTTAATTGCAGTCCATTTGATAGAGCTCTCAGAGAGTTTCAATACATTTAATAGGAAAGAAAAGAGTTATCAAGTGAGTCAGTCATCTCAAATTATTTCTCATTTACAGTAGTTTAGGATTTAGGACATGTTAATTAGTTTAGAATGAGAATTCCTGCCTAAGAGCTAGTTATTACACACAGCCTCTGGCTGTACTGAAGTTCACAATAAGTCCCTACCACAATGAGAAATTATTCTCTGTCTAAAATGGCCTCTTGACCTAAAGAAAGATCCCAACCACTTGTTTCTGGGGTGATTCACATGCATAATTCAGAGGTGATTAGTTATGCTGGTTTCCATACTCCTCAAGGAATAGGAAAGAAATAGAGAAATTAAGAGAGGAAATGTAATTAATGAGCAATAAGGATCGTTAAAAAGGTAGGTCTGATTGCAGCAAGCACCTGGGAAATCTATTAAGATCACAATTAATGTGTTATTTCATCAGATCCGGAAGAGTTCAACTGGTTATAATGGCACTCCTGGACAAGGCATGATTTTACAGATGGTTTTATTACTTTAAATGTCAAGTTAAGCCCTCAAACTAAATAAAAAAAATCGAAATGCCCTTTCCTCAGGTGTTTCTCTCAAATTCAACTCCTACTGAATCTGAATCTTCTCAGAGCCCTCCAATATCTTCTAGCATAAAAATGCTGCTCAACCACGCATACAGATGCTTCCTCTTCTGCTTGGCAGAGATTTTTTTAGCAGGCGGGCCGAGGATAAATATCACCATGGCATTCCCTTAGGAACATTGCATTAGCGTGCATTACAAGAGTTTAATGGAGACTGGCTCGGATCACAAGGGCTGCTTGCCTCCTTTCAGAACACAAAGTACAAGGGTTGTACTCTTTCAAGGTACAGAAGAAATTACTACAACTCAGTTTGCACTTATAACATTATTTACTTCATGATAAATCTTTGCAGAAACAGCTTTCATCGGATAAACTCATCTACCAAAATTCCAATGCAAGAAGGTTTTTGTTAATCTGGAATGTGGAAAAGGAGAAAAAAAAATATAAATAGAGCAGCATGTGATAGATTCAGTTTTTGCATTTTACAACCTGCTCTGTATTTCTTACACTTAAAAAACAGACTAAGGAACACATTTCGGTCCTATAGAGAATATATCTACTTTTGCTTCACTCAGCCTAGAAAGGAGGGGAATTAACAAAGCAAAGAAGACACATTCATTTCCTCTTACAACACATAAAATATGATTTTAAGAAATTTTATAATATTCTCAATGAAAATCTTTGTTTAGAAGGTTAAAATATATGTTAAAATGCAGTGATTATATTTTCCTTTGATATAACTGAATGCATCAACCATTCTTTCTAACTATAGTCATTTATTCACATTTCACCAGTATTTTGTGTATAATACAAATGTGTTCTTACCTGCACCAGCATGCTGGAAGAGGGAATGCAAAAAAAGTTTCAATCAACCAAGCAACACAAAAAAATCCCTCCAAGCCTTCCACTTGACATCTGGCTTAGCATTGGAAAGGAAATAAACATGTCTTATAGAAATTTGGCTAAATAAAGCCACAACTACAGCTGTTATAAAAACTCTGTAGAAACAATGTCTTTGAAAACTGTCTCACAAAATGTGCTTACATGGTCCCAAAAGGTTCTTAGCTGTTTCCGGTTCATATTTCAAGAAAAGCTTGAGTCTGAATGTTTTTCCCCTTAAAGTGTAACACTCGATCTATTAAAAGGTATTGTTTCTCCTTACAAACCTGGCTTCTCTGATTTCCTCAGTCTGTTTTGGTTACAACAGCTCTGCTCCCAAGGTTCTGCAGAAAAGTTAACCAATGCAGCATAAGAAGTCAATATTTGAAATAAAATATTTTGGGAGATGCCTGTGCACCAAACCTGAGATATTTACTTCATTAAACTTCTGCAAAGTAAAACCAGGAGCTGACAGGATGAAATACAGATTTTAATGTTCATTAAGCTGGACAGCTATGGAAAATCTACAGATAAAACGTTTCCCTTTCAGGTGTTATATCGCTGCAGTTCAAAATATATTTTATGATAGTATGTTCACTTGGTCATGTTCCTAGAAGGAGTATGACAGTTCTGAATACTGTTGCACTATCTGAATACATTTTTAGCTCAGCAGCTGCTACAAATGCATGTTGTTGAGGCACAGTGTTAATTGGTAAGTACTGGTGAAGAATACTGAGAAGAAAATAAGCTTGCATGAGCTGCCTAATAAAGCTGCATTTGCTTCTTGATGTGAGGGGGATTAAATAAGCAATTGCAGTAATGAAGGTGTCAGGTGACTTAGAGAGAAATCATGACTTTTACTGTTTACAGTTTATCAAAACCAACTGTTTCCAACTGTGTCTGATTAGTTTTCTTTCCAACAGTTGCCTTGCCACAGAAGGCTTCCTAACACTCATTCCATCTTTTTTTTTCATTGTGTTGATACATTACTGCTATCAAAACTTTGGTACTCAAGTATTTTGCTAGTTTAACACCAAAGATTTCACATGAATCATACCTGTGTGAAACTGCAGTTGTGCAATGGTAAGCTAAGCATACCATAGGCAAATTTTGAGTTTATACTATATGCACTTTCATGACCAGGGTAAAGGGTTAGATCCTTGGCATAACTTCCACAGCTTCAGGATTTTTGATCTCATCCATCTCTTATAAAGCTTGAAATAAGTTTTTATTAGCCTTACTTTAAAAATTACAGGTATCAAGGGGTTGATGGGAAATTTCATCTCCTTTTCCTAGCAGTCTTATACTGTATGTTGTTTTTTCCCGGGGCAAGACAACAAATTACAGTGAAAAGAGTCCAGTTCTAAAGGACATAACACCAATAATTATACTTGAAATAATGATCATGATGTATGTCTTTCTGATATCACAAATGTAAAATGGAGTTTTAGATATATAATGGGATTCAGCTTTTTAATGTATAGTCAGCTAGGAAAGGAGCCATGACACTTTCTACCTCTCCAGCCTCTGTCCCATAGTTTGGAATAAGTACATTCAAAATGTTGTAAAAGCCATGATTACATTATTCATAACTAATTGCTTTTATACATTCAGCATGCTGCTGGTGTTTACACAGTAAGTGGAAGGTATATTAAAAAGTCAAAGATCAAATAGGAGCAGCACTATTGATAGCTCAACTCCAATATTTTATTTGATATGAGAAATCTGTGTCAGTTTCAATTGGGAAAAAAGAATATATTTTAATACATTGAAATATACTACCTCTCTCAGTTTCGTATGAACTGAGATAAAATTAGGTGTATAAATCCCTCCTGGAATTTATATTTGATATTTTTTTTTTTGAGTATATGTTTTGGATGGGTGGAGTTTTTGCATTTTAATATAAAGATGTTTATTACTTTAGTATAAAAAATAACCTTTCCTTTACAGAATCATAGAATCATAAAATTATAGAATAGTTTGGTTTGGAAGGAACCTTTAAAGATCATCTAGTTCCACATCCCCACCTACTCATTCCTAGAATAAAAAGTTTCATTCTTTTTGCTTATTTATTTGCTATTTGGTCATTCTTTTGCTTATTTATAAAATGAAGAATGGTTTGAAAACGACGGGTGTCTATACCACAGCAGAACCCTGAAGAAGTGTTCCTGTACCATCTTACATAAATTGTAAGATATGCTAAAGTATTTTACTCTGAGTCACGGTCAGTTGTAACAAAAAACAAAAATAGCTTGTTGTAATCCTATTTTCATTCATTAGACCTCCATTTTGTAACAGTACATCCTCCAGTATCTTCTCTGTCATGAGCTGCACTTCCACTGAAAAGCTGGAAGAACTATTTGCATAGAAATAAGATTTCCCTCTAAGCAAGTGTTACCTGCTGGTCATTAGCGGTGTGGAAGTGAATCTTATTAAACTTTACACAAGGAGGTATTGTCAATTCCAGTTGCCAGAAAACAATGTAAGAAGCTATCACTTCAAAGCATGAGAGATTTTTCTTGAGATAAATCTGTTTATCAGAATGTTGGCTGAGTACATCATATATATAGGCATATAAACAAGGAAACGAATTATGATGTATAATGTGTCTTAATCACAAACCAGTGAGCCCTATTTCATAGAAGACAAAACTGCAATTTGATTCCTTCAAAAGAGAAGAAATCTCAATCAAACACTATTGTTCATAGTGACTGGTGACACTTACTACAAAAGATTAGTGAGCCTGATGTAGACTGGTTCTTAGACTGATCACACATTGCAAGGAGGTGTGCTTGTGGCTGAGGCAGGGGCAGTCGTGGGATAAAACATCGTTTCTGAGACCTGCCAGGGCTGAGTGTTTATACTGTTAATATCTGCAGCCGTACAGGGTCTCAACAACCTGTAATCCTGGTGACATGTTTGGCAGGGTGTGCTTTTATTATTTTCTACAGTTATTTACATAAGTTATTGAAAAATGGAGAAGTGTGGTACAGTGACAGAATCAAGACACAAAGGCAGTCTGGGTTAGCCATACAATAAATCCATGTTTCCTAGTTCCTTCTCTTACACCTTCATGACAGATACTCCTCATTGTTAACTGTATAACCTATATAATGGTAGATCATAATAGTAATAGTAATTGAGTTGACTTTATAATGTATGGTTACGTAAGCTGATAATTTAATATTATCTGTCTAACAATAATAGATAATATTACTGCTAGACTCTCGATAAAAATAAAGTTCAATTAAAAAACCTGACATCTGTTTCAGGAGAGGCCAAAGTATATAGCTTGTAACTCAGCTGCAGCTCCTGAACAATGACAGCTTGAGTCCTGCGCTCCGGTTTATCACAGGGAAGAAGCTGTGGTGAGGGAGCTGTGAGGCAACTGGATCCCTCACTGGGGGATGGTGGTGAAGGGTGGCAAATGCAAAGGTTCACCTGGAGCTGGGGAACCATGAATGATGTCGCTGTCCCCACAAGTGTGTTGGAGGTACTTTCTTTTCAGCTCTCTGAAGTCAGTGTAATAAGCCTGGTGACTCAAGCAGCTTGAATGTCAGGATAGCTGATCATCATGCTCCATTTTCCTAGCGAAGCACTCCTTTTCATGAGCAACACAAACCATAGCGTGCCATTTTATTGCGGCACATAAAGTGCCAATCGAATTTTTTTCTGCCAGAGGTTTAACATTTACTTCAAATGTCCTATGCCAAATGACTGGCAATATTAATTAAAAACAAACAAGGAAATTATCAATAGGCACTGAAAGTCTGATGCAAGATGATGCTCTTGCTGAAAACAAGCTAAAATAAATGGCGTCTTACATTTTCCATTGCAACAGGGAAAAATAAATAAGGGACTAGATATAATGAGGGTAACATATTTTAAGTTTAAAATGGCCAACAGCAAGAACAATTATATACATATATAATGTATAGTAATTATACATTACATATAATTATGTATATAGTATGGGAAGTAAAAGTAAAATGAGTAAACACGACACAAAATCTTATATAAGTATTCAAAAGACTAATCATAAGATTCCCCAACACAAGAAGGACGTGGAGCTGCTGGAGCGGGTCCAGAGGAGGGCCACCAAGATGACCTGAGGGCTGGAGCACCTTTCCTATGAAGACAGGCTGAGAGAGTTAGGGCTGTTCAGCCTGGAGAAGAGAAGGCTCCGGGGTTATTTTATTGCAGCCTTCCAGTACTTAAAGGGGGCCTACAGTATGGCACCAATCATTCTTACCCAGCTGGACTGAGTTGAAGATAATGACTAATTAAGTACTCAACTCAAGGTACCTATCCTGCCTCCAAGAGGCAGGCCATTTCCTCCTGGCTGTGGAGGATGCAACAGTGTCCTTGGTGCTGCAGCCCAGGCTGGTGAACAACAACTGGTGACCCCGACGTGATGCATCTGTGAGACCCTGGGAAGCCCCAACTCCCTCGCCGAGCTGAGAGCCCGAGCCAAAAGAGCCGGAGCTAGAGCCGGAGCTGGGAGCTCGAGTGAGAGTCCTTTGGAGAAGAAGGTAAAGCCGCAAGCCCCGATGTGGTATTCGCGGGAGGGAAGCGTGCTGGAGTTGGATGAATGGGCTGGGTCTCTGCTCACCCATAAAGCCTTTGTGAAAGCAAAAAATACTAAAACAAAAAGGGGGAATTATGGCACCAATCATTCTTACCCAGCTGGACTGAGTTGAAGATAATGACTAATTAAGTACTCAACTCAAGGTACCTATCCTGCCTACAAGAGGCAGGCCATTTCCTCCTGGCTGCGGAGGATGCAACAGTGTCCTTGGTGCCGCAGCCCAGGCTGGTGAGCGACACTACAGGAAAGCTGGAGAGGGAATTTTTACAAGGGCATGTAGTGATAAGACAAGGGGTAATGGCTTTAAACTGAAAGAGGGGAGGTTTAGATTAGATCTAAGGAAGAAATTCTTCACTCTGAGGGTGGTGAGGCACTGGAACAGGCTACCTAGAGAAGTTGTGACTGCCCCATCCCTGGAAGTGTTCAAGGCCAGGCTGGATGAGGCTTTGAGCAACATGGTGCAGTGGAGGGTTTCCCTGCCTATGGCAGGGGAGTTGGAACTAGATGATCTTTGTGGTCCCTTCCAATCCTAACCATTCTATGATTCTATTATTCTATGATTCTATACTTAACAATGGATGAAAGTGAAACAATGCTGGTAAATACTAAGTGCACTGTATTAGTTCTTTAGTTTTTAAATTTGGGTCTAAAACACAAAACCACATTGATATCTGGGCCAGAAAGCACGTTTAGGACAGTAGTCATGAAAAAAAAAAATCAAAAGCTATTTCTGCTCTTGCCTGGTCCTGAAGAAACCTTAAGCCCTAAAGACACTTGCAGTAGTTCAAATTTTTATAGATATCTTACATTCTGCTGCTGGAAGAGTCCAGAAGCCCTACAGATTTGATGCTTATGTTCCATCAATATCCACAGAGCAGATATGCTGCTGCCTGTTGCACCTGGGTGTGTTAAGCTGCAGCTGTTCTCTGAATTCACCTACGCATCAGTGTCCTAGTTCTCTTCCTACATCCCCAAGAAGCACTGGACCTTCTCCTTTGCCAACAACCTAGGAGCATGAGCACTGAGAGGTCCTGAGCTACTGTCAGAGCAGAGTCGAGTTCAAATTTCTAGTAAATTGTGCTAATCATAGGGACAGATGTGTTCAGGCAATGCCTGGGGAAAAGGAACACCCTCGGGCTCTCTTGTTGAAAATGCTTTGTGGCTAATAAATGCGCTAATAAAAACATGGTGACAGGGAAACAGCAAAAATTAATGAGGATGGGAGAAACATGGATTCTGGGTGCCACAACAATGACTTCATATTTATTTCATGTGTTTTGAATTAAAATGCAGACTTATAGAATCATAGAATGGTTAGAGTTGGAAGGGACTTCAAAGATCATCTAGTTCCAACCCCCCTCGCCACTATTCAGATTTGGAAGAAAGGGAGTTGTGCAGGCTTCTACATTCTGGAATATAAGTAAGTGAAAATAAATCCTGATAGTGTTCAGAAAAGTGCTCTAGCTCTTGAGATATCCCCCTGAATTGGGATGACCTGGGTTAGGAAATGCCTTGCTTGGCACATGCAGTTTTTTAGATGCTCTGTAGAGAGCTCTACTGTGTATGGGAAGCACCAACACTCGCTGCCTGCAATTTTTGGATGGCGATTTCCATATAAAGGTGCTGGAGGCCTTGTTTTTCAACTGAAGACCAATAATGGAGATGGAAGTCTTTCAGTACCCATCCACCAGCGTACCTCCCAAAGGAAGACTTTATTTAAAGCGTAACATTTGTTTTCTTTCCATGACTGCTAATAACTCTAGCACTTCTTCTGAAAGACTACTAGGAGTGAGGATTTAACACAAGAATGACAGGTACCCCTCTGAAGTCTGAAGGCCAAGACTACAGCATTCAAAACATCTTCAGCACTCCATTGGGTGGCCATTAGATGACAATGACTTTTGGCCAATCTGGATGTGAGTCAGTCTCAAACAGAATCTGAGGGAAACTGTAGAAAGTTACATTTTAAATCTGGAAGCAGTGAAAACTATACTGAAGAGCCTTGCCAGAGAAAGTAGTAAGAGGGCCTTAATTAACGTGAGGTTTTGTGAGAAGCATGAAACTCACTTTTCATCAAATTTGCCTGTGTGGGAGTTGGACTCTTTTTTTTTGGTCACCACCTTAGTGATGAATAATATGTTACTTATTAAAAAGAAAATCTCTGATGACTATTAAGATCTCAGAAAGGAACAGATGCTTTTTATGAGAACTAGTTTAGGCATGATACATAAAAATAGAGTGGAAAAAAATCTTCAGTCAAAAACTCTGTTCCTCTAGGCAGTTACAAGCATAAAACCGTATTATCTGACATGTAAGTTGCAAATAGAAGACAGAATTAGGTACACTATTAATCTTGTTATTAACCTTTTGGATACTCATTGTTTCTCAAATCTAATCACATTTCTTAGTGATATTACAGTACATAGGTAAAGAGCTCAAGACACTTTAAAGATATGAATTAAAGCTCATCCAAAACACTCCTGGGAAACAGAGCTAGAATTGTTAAAATCATCTGACAGAGAAGGAGGAACTAAGCAGTAGAGAATATAAGTGACATATCTAGCATCCCACAAAGCCGGAAACTAAATCCAATATCCTCAGTTGTCAATTCATTTTTGTAGTTACTGGGAACCAGCCTTTCACATTTAAAACATATTAAAAGGTCAAAAATGTCCACTGAAAAATCCAGCCCTGTTACTGCTTACACTAGATTTGCACTTGGGCAGGTTCTGCAGAGCAGTACATGGTGTCAACACACCAGAGAGGCATTCAGTGACCTGGCTCCACTCCTCTAGGTGAAACAAAGGAGAAAAATAGGCTACAAAATGCCAATTCCTCAGAGCCGATGGCTGCAGCATGGCTTGAAATGCAAGGCACCATCCACTTACTAAAATACTGAATTTAGCAACTAAGTTATGTTCACTTAATGGTCATATACTCAGTGTATGTTGAGAGAACATGGACTGCTTTCCATGTCTAAAGCTGACTTGTAACTGTAACTGTAACCCTGACATTGATAAACCTTAAGCGGAAAGGATTGTACAGTCATCTAATCAAAGCTCAGTAAATTAAAATATGACATGCACATCATATTCACAACAAAAAAATAAAATTCCTTAACACTAAGTTTTGCATATTTCAATTTGCTTGAAAAAATGTAAATTCTCATTTATGTTTTCTATTCGAAATTATCCTTTTAATAAACTAGGTTCAAATGCCTACTATCAGAAGCAATTAAATGTCTACTAGAAATATCTTTTTAAAACTAAAACCAGATTTACAGCATTTCAGAATGATATTCTGAACAAAATCTTTATTTTAGTTTGCTTAATTGTTGTTTTAAATGAGAATATTTTGCCAGTAAACCACACACAAAAAGCTACACATCATTTCAGTCTTTTAAAATTCAACACACATTTTTAACACACTTTTTTCATAATCCCATCAATTGTATTTTGATAATGCTTTTAAAAAAGATTTATTTTTTAAATTTTAAATATTATTAATTCTTTTTCTCAAAAGAGACAATGGTGCAAAAGTAATTTTTTTCTCAACTAGAAATTTTTACTAGCACTTCTGAAGACACAAGAGTAGGCTGAATTCAGTCAGTTCTAACTGGAACCGTCCTTACAAGTGTGAGAAAATCTGAAGTGATTTGTCATAGAGATATTCAAGTTTTCCTTGAGTTTTATCTTTCCCTTTGCCATTTTCACTTGGATCTGCTTTTTGATGCAACAGTTTTGTGTAAAAGGTACCTCCTGGGCAGATTTTTTCACCTTGTTGTCTGTTATTAAATATAAATGGAGCTAAGAGGTTATGCATTACAGGCCAGATTTAACAGTCAGTTTTGTTATTTTTATTTCCATTGACTGAAATGCCAATGCATCTTTTTTTTTTTTACATATTCAGAAGATCAGTTAGTAATGTAAATCTTTTAATGATTATTTCTGTGCTAATATTCTGTGTTCAAAAATATAACTGGATTCTAAGCATCTGATGAACCTTGACTTTTTATTAACCAAAGAAAACCACTTCACAGCTTTCTTCAGCAAAGTTGTTTCCAGTAAATTATAGGGTGCCATAGATGAGGGAGCAGAAACACTAAAAGATTATGAACAGTATTGAAAATAGAATACACATTTGGGAGCTATACAGAAAGCACATCTGCATCACTAAAAGGGTAGTCTTATGCATGCCAACATACAGACATCAGTAGATGCTAGGTTTCCAACAGTTTCTTTCTATAAGTCAGTATAGCTCCTCCTACAGAATGCATTGGGAAGTATGCTAGCTCGTCTTATCTGGGAAACCACACACTTCTTTTAACTCTTCCCTTAGCTATTCTCCCTGGTTTTGGTTTATAAACAAAAAAGTAGTATTCTCCATAGGACAGGCCAATTGAGCAAATCTAGAACAGGCTGAAGAACACAGCAAATGTTATTTAACTCATTCACTCAAGAGAGCTAAAACAATATAAACAAATAACGTTTGAAATCATCATAATAGAATATCAATGAATTACCTTTTGTCATAGTTCTACAGCGAATAACTTAGATACATTTCATTGAAGTATAAGGTACTAGCAAATCAACTTTCAACAGTCACAAACACCTGAGACTGTGTGAGGTATGAATTGCTTTAGAAAACACCACAGTGAAGACTTCAGATCAATGCTTACTTTTGTCTCATCCCTTCATCAGTGTATACCTTACCTCACTGAGCCTCATAACAGAGGCTTTCCCTTATGTCCTACTGAGACAATAAATAACAAACAAATAAACTTCAATATCATGGATGACTCTATTTGGTTCTTAATCTCTGTGCTTTAGAATCCTGAGTATATTATGCTTTCTTAGCTCTTAGGAGCTGGAAATCTATGAATCTTTTTACATATTTCTAGGTTGTAAAAAAAAAAAATAAATCTGGGATGCAATTTCTCTGTATCTGGTTCTGTGTGAACTTTTATCAGCTCTAATTGCCTTTCTGCTTTGATGTACTCATAAAGTCTTTCAACGCTTCCATTCCCTTCCCTCCCACTTGGGAAAATATCCCAATCCTCAGAAATTGACCTTTGGCTTTTTTCATGAAGACGAAAGCAGAGAATTTATTCAGGCTCAGAGCAATACTAACGTCATTAACTAACTTCCCACTTTCTGTATATCCCTCAGTGGCTTCACAGAATACTTGATTGGCTTTTTACTTGTGTATTTAAATGACATAAGATCAGATTTTTGCTACTGAAATATCTATTTCCTTTGATTATTTTGTTGCATTTGTAGCTTTACCTTTTGCTGATATTTTTTAAATTATAAATTTTAAAAAGCTCTTTTATTTATCTGGCATTCTGCTTTCCAGACTCGTATTGGCCATTTCCAGACCTCCTTTCACCCTTCCTTCCAGTCCAGTTCTCCTTCCTTTTCAGCAGCTATGACAAAACTGTACCCCTCTGAAGTTGGTGTAAGCTTTGGCTACTGGTATTAACAGCACCAGGAAGGTGCCTTATATGGCCTTGAGAAGGTGCCTCACCTATATACGACACCTCTGAGAAGCTAAATTTAATTCTATCATCACTTATGTCCTTAGGCTTCCCAGCATTATCTTTGCTAGGTTTCCCAGATATATTGTGACCCCAAGCACTGTAGTGTCTTTTGAAGAGACTTTGTGTCAGTGTAACTAGTAATTTTGGGCAATATCTACTCTGAGAGTCGAACTGAAACCCTCTAAGCCACTTCACACAGACTGGGAAACAGCTATGGTCATTTCCATGATGGCATCTCTCCAACAGGAACTGGCTTCAGTTTCACACCGCACGCTATAAACTGTCTCCCTGTTGCAGTCAATTTCAGTCTTTTTCCATTTTTGTTTCTATGGCTATTCTAGTACCCTATCTATTATGATTGGCTTCTATATTTCACTTTTTTTAATGAACCTGTCACCATGGCACTGATATGTCCTTCCACAAAATACTATGATATATCTGGCTTGGGCAGGATAGAGCAGGGAGTCCTTTCACTCTCTCCCAGGTCTGCAGATATGTGTAGCTCTTTCTACGCTGTTCATGAGAATTGGCCCATGGGACAAAGATTATTTTTTTTGATCTTAAAATGCTCCAAGAATTTTCCTTCCTTTATGTTCCTTTCTTTTTTTTTTTTTTTTTTTGGCTTTGTTAGTACAATTTGGACTAATGTCTGTCTTCTAAAAGTCCAGGCAGTAGCTACACTGTAGGACGGTTGAGGAAGGGTCCTGAGACATCAGCCATGATTCTGACTGAAGGAGAAGTCAATTACATCAACACTGTCCTGACTGATTTTTAACTAATCGGTATTTTAAGAGGTCCAGCGATGGGGATTCCACAGCTTCCCTGGGCAATGTCTGCTGACATGCAATTGTCCTAATGGATTGTTTCCCTGATATCCAACCTAAACATCCCTTGCTGCAATTGAAGTATACTTTCTCATACCCACCTCAGTGGATGAGAGGAGAAACATACTGCAGTAATATTTTACTTTTTCAAAACCCACACTTATATCTTACAGATTGTAAAGGGCTGGTATGTCATCCTTTGGTTTTCTCCATACCAGATCCCTCTGGTTTTCTGTATCAATTATGTTTTCAATGTTTTAGATAATTCTTTTTGCTCTGAATTTTGTTTTGTGGAGATTACAACTCCAATGTATCTTTCCTGAAGTACAGAAAAAATAATTCACATGAATTTGGGTAGATTGAAAAGACTATGTCATATATTTTTCATATTTTATATTTTTACACTTAAAATTTACTTGCTCTTATACATGTCAATATCATGTGTTTTTTAAATTAAATCATAATATCCAGAGCTTTTTCTGCTCTGCTGCTTAATCTGTTGACACCCATGATGTTACTGGAGCTGACTATTGCTGTTTAATGTAGTATTTGTACTTATTCTTCTTAAATTACACGCTCTTAATTTCAAATTTTTCTTCAATCTGCCAAGGTCATTTTTCGTTCTATTTTTTCTCCTTCCAATGTGCTTGCTAACTCTTCACCTCTAATCCTGTTTGCAATTAATAAGATTCTGTTGTTTCAGTCATTAAGGAAAATTTCGCACCCAATGTAGCTCTCCAATTAATGGTGGCATACTGACATTATTACATCAGATACAGTTTTCCCTATGTGCATGGAACATTTCTACTCCCAATGTTTTTGTCTAATGCTGTACTTCCATAATTTTTTGACAAACTGCCATGGGAGACGATGTCAAAGTCTTACCAAAGTCAACAACTAGTGCTTTCCGTATACCTCCTCCAACTTGCCTGCCATCCAGAACTTTCTATGCCTCAGAGCAGATGAACACATCCATGAGCATCATTTCTTCTTTTCCACCCTCACATTTCCTGCACATAAATATTATCTACAAAATAAAGGATTATAAGCAAATTTTCCAATATTGAATCACACTGTTCTCTGTTATGTCATTTAATGTGTAATTCTTGTTTTGATCTAAAATATTTAGTTCCTCTTTTGCCCTCCATCACTTTTTTCCCTCCGTTCTTGCTTTGACCCTACTATGAATAATTAAGTCTCCTCCTTAATTTTATTACATCTTCCTTTGTGACCGTATTGCTTATATCCAGCCTGATGAGGTTTGTATTGTGAATAAAAGGATTTTGAAACCTGGCATTCAGAGGTCTACACCACTTTCAGAATTCAAGAATATCTTCTCAACAGGGGATATCTTCTCAAATCCTGCTGGCTTGTACGTGATCTTAACCATATTTACATGTCCGATATGGAAATTCTCAGTGTGGCTTGAAAATGCTGAAAGTAGTCTAACCTAGGATGTAGGAAATATGTGAGCCAATATGCTCTGGAGACAAGGCATAATCATCTGACACAAGAGTTTTCAGACTGTTCTCAGCTCACATCTTTAGAGTATCTAGCAAACAAAGAAAAAGATTACATTTCCTACAGCAGTTTTTTCTACATTAACTTTTCTTAATGACTCAGTAATGATTATATGAAATTACTGTCCTGCAGGTGGTTTAAAGGCAATTTCTTTATATCATTTTAATGGTTCAGAACAGATGCACTTGCTAATCATCTTGCCAGCTAGGTGCTGCTGTGATGTCTGTACACGACAGTGCTTTTGACCATGGTCTGTTCTCCATTTCCAATTAATTCAGTGGGAACATTTTCACTTAAGTATGAGCAGGATTGAGCCCTCTGGTGTTTAAGTAGCTTGAGAGAAGCACGAATACCTTTTCACTGACAAAAATCAAGAAATGAATAAGCGTCCATCCCATCATTGGCGTCATTAGGAGATTGCCTTAATTTGGCAAAATAACAGTTTCTAGCTTTTAAATGAGGGATAGTATTGTTATTGTGAGGCAGAAATTATGTATGGTTACTCCTTTAATGGTTTTAAACTGTAGAAGGATAAAACAACAGTGGCAGAAATTCGAAGTAATCAGAACAGTTACATGTAAGTTGTTTACAATGACTTACATCTTACTTGGTTCAGACAGGGAAAGGGATTTTCAATTAACTTTCTGCTATCCATGTCTTCCCACATGCTGGGGTTCAGCAGTTGTTTAATAATGCCTAAGAACAGCCGCGACTCTGCCCAGATCATTACAGCTCGGCAAAAAGTAGGCAAATGGAATTGGAGCTATTGCTATTACAGTAAGAAAAGTAAGAATCTGAACACCATACTTGATTTTCTGAGGCACGTGAAACAGAAAGATCAGTTCAAAAGATTAGACTTCTAAAATTTATTAATTAGGATTTTAATTCTTTGATATAAATATTGAAGGTCTTTTTCCTGAAAAGGTCAAGTTCCAAGATCAGAGTTTTTGTGGAAGATTTACCCTGCAATGGTCTGCACCTCAGATACAGAAGATCAGAGGCTTGAAGTCTGTTCTTTACAGTGGCAGTTCAGTCCAGCCCAGGTCACTCTTTCCCATGGTGCTCTGGCTGCACATCAAAGTCCTGGTTTGGGGAAGAACAGCTCTAGAGGTGGTTGCTTGCCTTCTGTATTCTGCTACTGGTAAAATTTGGGATGTTCAAATGTTTGAACTTTATTTTTTTAAAAAAGAAACAGGATTTACATAATTATTTTAAGTGGGAAATCCAAAGAAAGTTTCAAAATATTCTCAGAATTTAAAAGGTAGATTTGAATTATTGGTAATGTTTGTTCTATGCTCAAAGATATATGACATATGTTTTTTTCAGGTATAAATACAAGAGTGTTTCAGATTACAATGTTGATTCATATACTGAAGTCAATACTGGAAATACACCAGCCTTCTTCCAGTATTTTTTAATCAGCAGCGTTTCCAAACAATTAAATAAATGACAAACACTATCTTATTTAATTTCTGTGATTCTATTCAAAAGGAAGTAAGCAGACAGCTACGGTCATGTCTTCATCACTTCCTAATACCATAATGACAATGTTTTTAACTCAAACCAGCTGCAGATATTTCAGAAGACTCAAACCAGAAGATAAATTAGACTTAAAAGATTGAAAAATTCACGTGAAAGTGATGTTAAACTCAAGTGCCTGGTCTCAGTTACACTTGGTTAATGCTGCTGTTACCACTGCTACTGAGAATGCATCCATTAAAGCAGTGGTGTCCAAAGTGTGTGGGGTTTGCAAGACAATCTATTTGGGTGCCTGAAGAAAATATTTCTCATGTCATTAATAAGTAAGATAGAGAATTTTAAAAATTAAAAAGAGTGTTTATTTCATCTTTATTTCATTCTTTTTTTTAATATCTATTTTTATGTGTGATTTATAACGTGCATCATATATAGTACAGTAATACATGTATATAATTTAGAAAAAAATAAATGTAGATATATTGGGAGTATGTACTCAAAAGTTTTTTCCTCAATCAAAAAATGTGGAGACCACTCTACTAAAGGACTATCATGAATTCCAACCACTGGCATCTGAAGAACATTCAGTGCATTCATTCAACAAAAGAGTTACAATAAATCTGTGCCATGCCTGTCCCCTGCAGCAGGAAATGTGCTTTTGTTATCTTACTAATTCAGTGCTTGTCTTTATGGAAAGAATGAGAAAAATTAATTACATGCACATGCGAGGAAGTGGTTAGGCTTTGCTCAGAGAGTGGCTTATTGAACCAACCATTATATTTTAAACATTTATTCTACCTCAAAACCACCCTGCAGACATGTACAGGCTGGCCCAGCCCTTCACCCTCGATGTGGGCGAAGGGTTCTCTAGATGAGACTTCAAAACTGGAAATATTGGTTTGTCAATGAATAGTAAGTCCTGTGAAGCTGTTTCAGCCTGTTATTAGCAATACATGAGTTGCCTTCCTCCCCTCTGCTGCTCTGAGCCTTCCTGGGGGCTGGCTCAGGCACAACAAGCCTACGCTCAGAGTGAGGGGTAGAGCTCTCTAGAAGAGATGTGTATGGACCTGGGCTATCAGAAAACAATCAGTCATCAGTAGTAAAGATGAACATTTAATTGTAACTGCCTCTTATTGTGCTATGCCTTTTATAATAAAACATGACATAGTAGAAGAGAATAAGTTGAGAGAAAATACTTGACTAACATAAGTAAGTATAACCTGATGTAGAGCAGAGGAAGTACAAAGAAACATGGATGAAAGGAAAAGGCTGAATTGATTTGTTGCTCACTATTTAGAAGATGTTTGAATACTATTTTCCACATACAACGTACACAGAATACGTGAAGATCTGTGTTCACTTGTTTGAAAAACTCTGGTTTCTATCTCCATTGCCCCACCTGCACTTCTCATCCATTTGCAACTTCCTTCTCTATTGTCTCAAGAGTTAAGCAAAAGCACTGTAGTTGCAGGTTCTGACCTTGACAACTACACCAAGATATGCAGGAAAGGAATTGTTAAGATTAGGAGCCTTCTTTGATCTCAGGCTTCGATGATTTAAAGATGACAGCTAATCTCACTCCTGTCAGATGAGGGCTTTGGAGGTTTCCAAAAGGACACAGACACGCAGATTTGACATTCATATGAGCTTAGGCTGTATTACGCAGCTTGCTTGACCACCATCTATTTGCTAAGTCCTTTAAAGATCCTGCTAAAACTATAGAAATGCAATGTCCTCTTTAAATCATTGGCATCGGAAAACCGAAGGACAAGCATTAAACTCTGACATCTACCTGATTGTTGCTATTGCTTTGTTTTCTTTCAAGAGACAGGAAAAATCATTCCTTGGAAAATTATTATTCTAGCTATTGCTTTTGGTAAAGGAGCTTCAAAAGTGGAAAACATTTCGATGAATTTAATAAACTCTTTAAATTTCTGGTTTGTTTCAGGGATTCTGAATGAGAGATTGTGCATCTACCACATGATGCCAGATGATACCCTTATTCAATTAGCCTGAAAAAAAGATATTGCCCACAAACTAAAGAATCCCTCGGGAGCAGAAAAAAATCTAAAAGGCAATAAGTCTAGACCCAACACTGTGAAGTTAAGAGACAAAACTAGCATGATGACCTTAAGCAGAGGAAAGGTGTTTAATGAAGTCAGATGCATGTGTGGGAGGGGATTAATTGTAAATTCAGCGTTTGGCTTTAATTAAGAAGTTGGATTTGAAGATATTTTTTTTTGTCGGTACTTCATACAAAAGAATTCCAATCAGAGATTTGTACTCCTAGTGGATGAATTAGTTTGATTTAAATTCTCAGCCTGGAAATGTCACTGAAAAATAGATTAATACAACACCATGATGTAGTGCTATCAATCTGATCAGGAAGGAAGACACAAGAAATTGTTAATGCTGAGGTTCATGAAATCTGTTGGTTCCTCTGTAGGAAACTTGAGACAGATGAAAAGAAGCAGGAAAGAAAAAAGAGAAGAGAGAATTGTGAGGCCGCAGACATAGAAGCAGGAAAAGAGGAGAAAGGAAGTATCAAAACAGGGGGGTAAAACGTGTGAACATAAGCAAAAAATTAAAAGAACAAAATCAGATTAGATACCAGGAAGAAAAAGACAAAAGGAAGTTGTCTATGCTAGAAAAGGATCTAGTTTGATAAAAAGCAGAAGGTATCAGATAATGTGAGCAGCCTTATGAGGTGGAAAAGCCATAAACCTAACCAAATATTTGCACGAGAATGTCAGTAGAGGTGCTGTGGTTTAAATAAGATGAATGCGGATGGCACGTAGCTGAGGCATTGGTGCTCTGCACAGCCTGGTGTGATGGGAAATGTCCCTGAATTGTGCCTTGCTGAAAGGAGGAGCTGGCTGGCCTGGGGCTGGTGAGGTGAACCTCCTGAGATGCCTGTTTGGTCCTGAACTTGCAGGCAGCCAGCTGGCACAAGTCATTAAGAATAGCAGATTTTTTTTGCATTTCAGAGGGAAGATTGTGTCTCTCTGTGGTTAGGAATGAGTTTGTGACTACACCATCTCCACATTCAATCATCACAAAGTTTCCCATGAGACACTCACTAACCATCTCCTGCTGCTGCAGAACACAGCTGCCCACAGCTGAGCTACGTTTCCAGGCCAGCAAAAAAAATCTTTGTGAGAAAACGGGTTAGGCTACATTTGGTCCTTTGCCTCCCCTGACAGTCTAAAAGACACCCAAGGAGATGGAGAACATGGCAGCTTTACATTGAAAACTCATTTTTGAAAGGCAAGGCCTTCTGAGGATAAAAAAGACTTTTTGCAACACATATACCCTTTTCCAGCTTTTTTCATGCTATCTGTGCAGTCTACACATGTCCTATGCCATAGGCTAGAGACCAAGATGGCTATTGTTTTGAACTACAACACCTGAGTATGCTGCACTCCATCTGAGATCACCGATTGACTTTGCACCCCTCTCAGCTTACTCCTTGCATGGGGCTGATGAAGGTAAAGCACAGCACAGGCATTTTTTTTATGGCCCGAAGCTGGAAAAGGCACCCGAAAATCTTTATATTAGACTTACGATGCTTTTGTAGTGAGCTATGATGGCCAAAGCAGGAACAGACCTGGGGCTAAAACCCCTACATCTGTATTCAGATGAGGATGTCACATATTATGTGACAAATTCGATAACAGTCGTGTCTTTTCAGCAGAGAATGAAACTAACCAATGATATTCACTTGTTTCCTTGGGAGCTCTCCCAGAACTCCAACCTCAATCTCAGCATTCAATTACTTGTTCATTTTATGTACTTTGCACTGAGGGCCTTACTTCTGTTCCAATATCATATTAAAGCAATTCTACGCTACGAAAGATCTACTTTCTGCTTTATGATGATACCAGTTCAATCGTTCTGGGAAAGCTTGGTTGAATAATTATGAATGGTTGAAGGGTAAACAAAACATTGGTCCAGAAAATATTTTTTGAGGTACATTTTGTCCCCCCAAAGTACTTCTATTTCTACTTTATAGTTTACTTCATGAATCACAAGGTAAAATGGTTAGAAAATGCAACATACTTTCCAAAGATATAGATGAAAATAGATGCAATATTAGTAAAAAGTCAACCGAAAATAGCAAGATCTCTAAAATCACAACCACACATGACTGAACAGTTACAAGCATAATTTTAGTCACCCTAAATCTTCTTATTTCAAAGCTGCAAAATAGACATATTGACAGTTGCACAGGAATGAACTTTAAAGATACATAAAGGCAGCAGAGGTCAACCAAACTCTGAATAAATGTTAACGTGCCAGAGGCTCATGAGGAAGTGCAAGAAATTTGGGCATTGCTGCTGTTGTTGAGACCAAGAGAAAGAATTAACAATACTCTGGATGCAGTGCCCTGAAGCAGGAGCAAAGGGATTCCAAGTGTTGTGGTGTCTTCAGAAAGGAAGAAAAGAGGTCAGTGCTGCCCAGCTTCACCATTACTGACGCAAGGGGAACCGTTGTAAAATCTTAGCTAGAAAGGGATAGTCTACAAAGTGTTTTCAAATCCTGCCAGCCACAGTGTTTTTCCAAAGAAAGGAGGAAGGACACCGTTTTTACCCTCGTTACCTCATCTAGCTTTGCAATTACTTGTACCTTTATACAAATTTAATGAGTGCATGTATATGTATATGTAAATGAAAACATATATGAAACTAGAATACTGCTTTTACCTTTAAAGCTTTCTGAGAGATGAGAACCAAGGTGAGAGTTTCCACCTTCATTTCTGCCTCTATGGAGATTTTCAGAAAACAGAGCTCAGGACTGTGCCGAAAATTTACCTGCTGCCAAAACCCTCACTTTTCATGGTGAGTTCAATAACAGACAGGCGTTAGGGCATAAGCCCAGATAACATTTTTGTATCAGTTCAGAGGAATTTATCTGGAAGCTGAGTTGTGCTACCAGAGCTTATTTTTCCCCTTCAGCAGCAGAGTCAGTCCCGCACATTGCAGTGCCCTGTCCAGAAAGAGAAGCTGCCCAGATAGCTTGCCCAGGAGCGGGTGCACGGCATACTTGTACACCACGTTTCCCAGCTTCCACAGGCATGCTTTGGTGCATGGCACCTGGGATTGCGCGAGCCACCTTTTGACTTGACAGCTACATTCCTGAATAACATATACTCGTGGAAGGGATCTGGCAAGTAAGAGATCAAAGTGACAGATTATTTTCTCAGCCTGTTGCACATAATGTTTTATTTTCCCTTGTTCTGAAGTTGCCCATATGTTACTTCTTTAGATAAAGCTACAAAGCCAGGTGGTATAAATAAAATACATAAAAAGATTGTCCACCCTTATGAGAAGAGATAATATCCTAACGTTAGGAATTGCTAACTGTAAGTAGCTGCATGGAGCTGCAGAAAGAGATGGATGAGTGGAGGGATCAAGTTCAGTGCAACACCCAAGGAAGGGAGTTTCTACCCAGCAAACAAAAACCTCTTGGCATGTAAGACAGTCTCACTGAGCATGCTGAATGGCAGCATTAAGGTATGTCTGCTGTGCAATTGTGAGGTGTTACAGCAGAAGGGTTGGAACTAAATGATCTTTGAGGTCCCTTCCAACCCAAACCATTCTATGATTCTGTGATTCTATGATTCTATGATTTAATATGCATAAGAAGGCTTATCGCAAGAGTCTGTCCGTGCTGCAGCTGAAAGCCCCACTGTAGCACAAGAAGAGGCTGCCACGCTAACCGTGCACAGAACAGCAGTGTAAATGCCGCGGCACCACTTTCAGGGTGGGTTCGGAGAACTTGCATCTGTACACTTTCTGCTAGCTTCCACCGATGTCTGCGCACCTCGGCGCTGTTGTATTTCATACTAACAGTATGAAATAAGTACTAACTAGGCTGAAAATGGCTGATATGCCTTCTTACGCTGCAGTCGTACATCCCAGTTGCACAGTACACGTATCTTAATGTAGCCATTCATTATGCTCAGTAGCGTGTCCTTCCTGCAGTTTTGACTACCCACTACAACGCTTATTTCTAACAAATTACTAACATTGCACTTTCCATTTTTCATTTAATGCAATTCAAAGGCTGTTGTTGGTAGTCATCATTGCTTACAAAGCTCAGCTTAACAAAGACTAGTTTGATATGTGAGGTTTTGAATCCTAAAAATTTTTGCTACTACTACGAATTATATGTTATTTTTTCTTTTTCTTTACCTTCTATGTTGCTCATCAGACTTGTGATAAAGTCACCTGAGAAGGCAATATTGAAATGATACATAACAGAAGTTTAGGCTCAAGAACAGATTTGTGTATATACATGAAGTAAAAGAAAGAGGGAATTTCTTCTGTCAACCCCTCCACTCTGGGATGTGCAGACTACTGCAATTTAGGTTATGCAACATGAATTTCTCATAGGGAAAATGCTACTCTAAAATGCTAGCTTCTACATTTTATTTCATTATGTGTTTCCAGCTGTGCTAATGAGAGCCTTCAGCCTGTGTGCCAGTGTTTAGCTCAATTTCCATTAAGTCATTGCAGTTCATCTTATGGTCTTACAGCTATCCAGAAATGTGTCAAAGTTTTCATTTGGATTTGAAAACGCCATTATTTCTCAGTCAGTCTTTTTTAAGAGGAAACAGTCTTTTTATTTCTCTAAACATTTAGTTAGCTGTCCATAATTTGACTTCGGATGTCTTGTGATTATGAACAGTTGAGCAAAAGTAGGCAAATATGTCTTCAGTTGCTGTCAGTAAGAGCACAGTGGGTCAAGGATGGCTGGAATGTTAATTGGAAACCATTCTTTACTTTTGAGTCAATTTTTTGTTATCTAGATAAGCTGTTCTTCACTCTTCAATACTATTGTTTCACCACTGAAAATACTCTTCAGCTGACTGACCTGTGGGGAAGAGTTGTTCTGTGGGCATTTGACAGGATGCTAACAGTTTGATGCAGAAACAAATTTGGGAAATTTCTTAATTTAAGCACACTCTGGATAGTTGTTATATCATAGTAATACGAAGAGCCTGCTTTAAGCCCTACAAGTATCCTCGCCTTCAGAACAAAACATGCTACAGGTGAATTTTAAACTGTGCTGTTCAGAAAGAGCCTCCTCCAACCACTGTGGGAAAGGCAGATCTCAGTCATGTGTAGAAACAATACCTTGGGTTGTTCCCTGATCATCCAGGCAACATCACATGAGAATGTGAATACTTTAGTAGGCAGGAAGGTCTACTTCTGTAATGTAAAATTAAACAGTTTTGTTTAAACAATTTTTGTAAAGGAGATAACATAATTGGAGCAGAACAATTCAAGATTGTTTTTCAGATCAAGAGGTTAGGGAAAATTGCACATATATCGGCAATTGCAAGAGATCTGAAGTCAAACCAGGGCAGCTAACCAGGTGTTAGGAGAGATGGAAAGACCCTTTCCTGCTAAAAAGGCTTTGTCTGGGAAATCATGGCATTTTTAAATCAAAATGGGGAGTGCATTTTGAACTATAAGATTAATAAAATTCGTTCCTACTTCAATGTGTAAACACATCCGAGGCTTGCAGAGTTTCTTTATTCTTCAGTATCCTCCAGAGATACTCCTCAAGGGTCTGTTCCTGGGAAGACAGATTTTAAACCTCTGTTATTCATGCTGTTGGCACTTGTTGCATTTTCCTTTCTTATGACGCATCTTTCCCTCGAATCATCATATCCAGCTGTATGTACTTGAACCATGAGAAGTTATAGGCTAGGTTTAGGAGCTGCCGATTTTACACAATGAATGTCTAACAAATTGAGATTAGTTACACATTCAGTAGCTTCTATCCTTGCTTTAAGAGAGTTGGGTTTGCCCCTTTAGTAGGACAGATAACAAGTGTAGTAAAATTGCTGCTTTTGGCCAACACTTGAGGAATACTGCCCCAGCATTCACTTCTTGTTTATGCAGAGGAAACTGAGGAAGTGGAAGTAGAATTCAGTGTGAAGGATTCACACTGAAAACAGATGGACCATTGGCTTGTGAAAATGTTTACCAAAATATCTTTACTAAAATAAAAGAATCTTAATTATAATTTCTTCCCAGCGAAGAAAAATATGAAAGATCAGTTTATTTATACAATAAATTAAACTAGCAATAAACTGAGTTGCTTGCCAGCCATCTAGGGCCTAAAACAACACTTCCTTTAGTATTTCAGTGGATTGCAAGAGATATATTCTCATGCAACTAATGCTCTGATGTCACATTAATGGGAATGTTGTAAACATCTACAGAGACCTCACAGATAAAGGAGGTAGCTTTAAAGATCTATATTGAGACACAAAAGCTGCAAACATAACCTTTGCTTGGAATATTAAGACAGTTTTTCATACTTAATATAAGGTTGTAAATATTTCCTGATGTCTCTAGCTAGTGAAATAAATTTGATAAATTTGTAAATAGATAAAACTTGAGACCACTGTGTTATTCCATTAACGTGAGGGCAAAGGTCACCAGCATACACCAGGTAAAGTGTAAGAGAGATCACGAAAAAATGGCAATGCAATAGGAACATTTATAGAGAATTATAAATATAGTTAATACAACCTCAGAATGTAATGGGCTATACCATGGGGCTATAGCTGGGTTGTATTTGTAGCAGTGGTGTTGGAGGCTAAATTCTGTCAGAGCCTTTGAGTGTTTGTACGGATAAATGTAAACCTATACCCTATGCAATGCTGGTATTAGAGAAACAAATGGTAGTATTTTGCACTTAATCTATTTAATGTAAAATAACATTAGAAATAATTTCCCTTTCAAGTAACATTGAAAAGCTATAAAGATTCTATAAAATGGGAAAAGCATCAGATATTAAGCAAGGTATTATCACAGAATAGCTCTCCTGAAATGTGGTTTTCCAACATCTATTTTAGATATACCAGATAATCAGAAAATCAGCCTTATTCGGAGTAGACTGGACAATCTCAACAGCCAAATGAAAACAGAATTCACATGCAAGAGCATCACAGAGCAGTGTGGTTTTGCTGTCAGTGTACAGATCAGAACTCAATAAAATATCGATTATTTTCTTTCCATGGTATGTCTGAAAAGTACTTACTTAATTCTATGATACTATTATTATTATTATTATTATTATTATTATTATTATTATTATTATTATTATTGACTAATTTTTTATTTCTTTCTAATTTTTAGTCTGAAATGCTTAATTTTTTTTTCCCCACCTCCTGTCCACGTTGCAAGCATTCTTTTTATGGGATTTCCTCTTTACTAGCAATGAGATTGTCTTCACTCGGTTCAGAATATTCTGCCTTTTCAAAACACTTTCTAAAAATACTTCTTCTAGAAATCCAAAACAGATAATTGTCTTTCACATTTTCTCATAAATTTTTTCATAAATTTATCATGGAAATTAATGCGAAAATTCTACAAGCTTTCCTAGGACTAAATTCAGATTTTTGTATGGCTGAGTGGTGAAGGACAGAGGGTAAAACAGGAAGAATTGCAAGTATTCTACAGGAGCATATATTCTATTTAGAACATACTTTGTGAACATGTTGGCTAGGTGTAAAAGTTCAGGAATCTTTTAGCTTGGGAATTATATCTGGACATAATTTTTGAAAGGAAAACACTACATTTGCCCATTCAAGTCTTCCAACGCATATATTTCCCTCTATCATTTCAGTACTATTCTGTATTAAAATCTAACCTGGAATTAAAATTAAAGCAACAGTGTAAGAAAGCAAAATGCTGTTCTAAAACAAATACATAAATTCAAGGTCAGTCCAGTTAGGGCAAGGAATGGTTTCCGGAAGAAAAGATGTGTCCTATCTTACTAAACCCTATACAAATCTGATCCAGACACTAATAATCTTCTTGGTTGTGAGAACTGATTGATGAATTAGGCCAGCTGAGCTACATCTAGATAGAAAGGATCTACCCACACAGACCCAATTTTGAGATTGAGATCTTTGTAGTAATAGAGATCGTAGCAGATGCAAATATCACAGTGCTAGTGCTAGTTGCCTGCTCAGCTGAAGTATAGTGTCTAGATACAGGCATGATATTTCAAGGCAGATAAGAATAAATCCAACCCCAAAAAATTAATTCCTGAGGAACAACTGAGTAAATTATATGTCAGATTAGAGACGAAGGGCCACTGTGCTGCTCTCCAGATGAGAGGGTGCCACATTTTCAGGCAGAGGTAATATTTTCTTCAATGTCCACTCTGGATAAAATCAATTTAGTTTTGCTTTTGGAGGAATCCATATGGTTCTGTTACATCGTGTTGTCAAATGTTTGTCTAGGGCCACATCTTGCCACAGTCATAGCTTAGCCATAGGCCTAATTACCCATTCAACTACTCCACCACTTTTTTCCAAATCTATCCTGGGGTCTTTCATCTGCAACCAGTAGATATAAAGACATCATAACTGTCCTCCACAGAGTGAAAACAATAGGAATTCAGCTAATATACTCCTTATAAATGAAAAATATATTATTTTTTTAAAGCTTAAATTAAATAAAAGAATCAGTATAAATCATCTTTATCTTTGAAAAAAGAGCTTGAGAGGTAAAAGTTAAGGAAAAAGAGCAAACACGTGTGATAAGATTTTCCCTTCCACCTTTTCAACATCAATGAATATTTTATTCAATTCTGGAAGGCATAAGGGAAGATTCTCTTTTGGTTCTAAGGAACGGAATTTTCAATGGGATTTTCTATATTTATTCTAGGAGTAGCATTTATTACAATTGTTTTATTTTCTAGTAAAATTTTTTAATGGCTACTAAAAAAGTTCTGCTTCACAGCATAAATGAAGGTGACTATTCAGGGACTATTTGGCTCAGCCGCCTTACTCTTGAGGTACCTGGTCTGAAAGGGTCATATCTTTGCCAATATAACTATCTTTTGCTAGTGTTAATTCCAGTGAAATCAGAAGAATGCATTGGATAGCTCTAGCTGAGGACTACATGAAGAGTTGTGTAGATTCTTGGAACCTGTGCAACTCAAGGAGGCACAGTGGACTCCAGGCCTTGATCTTACCACTCTCTTAACTGTTACGTTGTGATTTTAAAGATTCAAAAAAGAAAGATAACTATACTGAGAGAGCACATTTTTTTCTTTTTTCTTTTTTTTTTTTTTAACCATCTGTATGCAGACCCACTCCAATAAACAATTTAAGGCTTGCACTTTCCATCATGCTGTTTATTTCCCTGAAACAACTATTTGTTCTTGCCTAAATTCAACAAAGGCTCATGAGCCGCCAACTTTTAAGTGATCGGGCTTTTTGGAGCAAGTTAAAAGGCTCCTATGTATTTCTTCATTTGCTGAAAGTATACAGGTTCACAAGATTTTCTGTGCTTTCCAGCTGAAATGAGTGCTTTGGTACAGTTGGCATGGATTTACCAAAAGTAAGTCACGCCGACCTGTCTGTCTTCCATGATAGAATCCTTGGATTTGTGGACAAGGGGAACACAGAGAATGTTATTTGTCTTTACCTTTGTTTAAGAACTATTATTATTATTATTATTATTATTATTATTATTATTATTATTATTATTATTATTATTATTATTATTATTATTATTATAGCAGGACTAGAGAAGTGATCATCCCCCTATACTTGTCACTGATGAGGCAAGTCAACTGGTGTCAACAAGGACAAGCAAAAGGTCCTGCACCTGGGAAGAATGAGTCCTTTGCAGCAGTGCAGGCTAGTGCTTGACTGCGGGGAACAGCTTTGTTGAAAAGGCCCTGGGGTGTTAGCAAACACAGAGCTGACCATAAGCCAGCAATGTGCCCTGGCAGCAAAAAGGACCAACAACATGCTGTGCTGTGTGACCAAAAGAATATCCAGAAGGTGGAGGGAAGTGATCATCTCCCTTTACTCAGCACTCCTCAGACTGCATCTACAGTATCACATTCCATTTTGGGCTCTCAAATACTGGAAAAGCATTAATAAACTGGAGTGGGTTTAGTGGAAGGACACCAAGATGGTCAGGGACTGGAGCACTCACCCTGTGAGGAGAAACTGAGGGACCAGGGCTGCTTGAGTCTCGGGCAGTGATGGCTTCAAGAGGACCTAACAGCTGCTCCCCAGCATCTCTGGGCTCTTCAAAGCAGGGCATGGCAAGAAGACGAGACGATGGGCAGAAGCTGAAATGAAAGGTTCAAACTGTATATGAAAAACATCCTTTCCCCACAAGAACCGTCAGGCACTGGACCAGGTTACCCAAAACTGTTTTACTGACTTGAAGGTTTTCAAGATCCCACTGGATAAAGCCCTGAACAACTTAGGTTGACCTCACAGCTGACTCTACTCCGAGCAGGATATTGGACTACAGACCTCCTGAGATCCCTTCCAGCCTGACTTTTCCTGTAGTCCTAAAACTCCTCTTGGTTTTAGAGAACAACAGTGTTCATCAGCTGTTATGTAGAATCTGCTCTATATCTAAAATTCTGGGAGAGGCGGGACAAAAGGAGTTTAATAGCCTTAGCTAAATATTAGAACCTTAAGTTATGTTATTCTTTTGGGTTTTGTTTTAAATTTGTCCTCAGAATAATTTTTATCTCAGGAGGGAGAAGAAGAAAGAGCACTCTAATGACCTTTATGTTTTGAAAGAGGTGAGTAAAAAGTTATTAAACTGCAGTCAGGTAAAGCTCTTTGCACAGCCAGACAGGGAAATATTTGCAGAGACTATGAGGTGGGCTTTGGGCAGGAAATGGTTTGGATTCATACAAATGGAAAAGCGTTTAGCTAAATATTTACCTTGTATGCAGCTTGGAGTGGCCAAGTGAAAACAGAAGGTCTGTATATGACATTTGCAGATATCTCCAGATAATACTAAATATAGGCAAGGGTTTGGCTTTGAGGAAAGGGGCCTTTACACTGACATAACATTGCTTTTAGAATTTACTTCTGAATCTCACAACATGCCTAATATAAGTGCTTTACATTAACAGAATATAGGTATGAGACTCAACTATGCTAACACAGTAAATTACAAAACCGTAGAGTACAATTTGAAATAGTACAATGACAGTTACTGAGAATTTCTGAAATGACTGGGAAATATGTTAACTCTTGAACTGGTGGATGCCACTAAAACTAGTAAGAAACTGCACTATAATAATGTCAGAATATTTGAACAGTGAACAATAAGGTTCCTTTCCTGTCCTCTGATAATCTGAGTTTCTATGGGAAATGAATTTGCATGTAGTCAATAACTATAATAATTATAAGACATACATTACTGCATAACTTCACAATCTTCAATGCATTTATCCACAAAAAACAATCTGTGATGAGAAAAGTATAGTTATGTCCCCCTTACCAGTAAAAAAATGAGTCAACAGGACTTGAAGGCTTCTTCTTGAATGGCATATAGGTGAAATTTTTTAAGAGGCTTTGTGGGACTAAAGTTGCACAAAATCCACTCAAATCCTGTAGGCCACAAAGTACCTTTATACAATTGGCCAAACGCTGAATATCTATAGCATTGTGTAGATAATGTTGACCTGCTAAATCAGCATTATAAGTCAGTATTGCAACCTAATCGACTGCCCTGACCATCCAAAATCTAGAATGAATTAAATGTCTTCCCAAAGTCTTGGACAGGCTGCATATTGCTGACTAGACAAAAGCTCAGGGCACCCTTACAGAGGAGACTTCAAAAGATCCTTGATCTTTTCCTTGATCACACCTCTCCTTTTTACCAGTCATGGCTGAGATGACTGATCAGCTGGTGAAGCGGATTGCCTGTGGGGCCTGAAGCTGCTTCCTATAGATCCCCATCAGCTTTGGACCTTCTCTTGAACTCAGCCGCTGTATACGTGTGTGTCTCCTGCTGCCCACTCAACGTTAGACATGGGATACTCCATGACTCCGCTGCCCACGCAGAGGGGTCTACAGCCACATGCCCTGGTGCCACCTGAGATGCCCACAAGGGCTGTCAGCTCAAGCACAGGGGCTGCAGGTGACTTCACAAATGGGTTCTTCTCAAAATGGGAAGTAGTTCTGTTGCTCTGAAGTAAATTTTTCAGCATAAACCCTTCTGTGGAAGGGCCTATTTTTCCTTGCTGACTTGAAGAGAAACCTAGTTATTTTGTACAGGCCCTAACAGTGGGACTCAGTTCAAAACAACTAATTTATCTGCCCACATTTATGTATCAAAAGGCCAGCTGGAGCTCAGCTGAGCTGCCCATGTATACGTCTGCCTAGTACCATTTGAAACACCCTGTGGCATCCTATACAACTGTACAGGGCTGGCAAATGAACACTGCAGGACCTAGGGGAGATACATGCCTGTTGGATCAGTAGATGGAGGCCAGGACTTACACTTCAGAGTGCCTGTCACGACACATGGAGCTGGCGTTTTGGTAGCTAAACCAAACCCACTGACTGGAAAGGGCGCATGTGCATCTGGCACTCACCGAGGTTCCTGCCTCCCGATGCCAAATGTTAGTCCTATCTTAACCTCAAACTGGATTCCAGCCCACATTCTTAGATGGCTGAAGTGACATGAGAGGTTGGATTCAGTTACCTAAAGAAAGAATTTGGTGCCATTCATCCCAGGGAAAGGGATGAAAGGAAGAGATTATCATCTCAAAAATTTTTTCTAAACTTAGAGTGAGCATTTAGGATTTTCAATGCTTTTTTGCAACGAACATCCAAAGCTACTTAGGCATACCTTGAAATTCCTGCTGTTGACAATTCTTATTTTCCTCCTTGAACTTCAAAATGACTGTTAACTACTAGACAGATCTAACAGTGTCAACAGAGTACAGTTATTTCACCTGAAGTCATCAGTAGTAAAGATCTACTGCTAAGCAAGACAGCCTGTACTGAATGTTTTAGAAAAGACAGGTATTTTTTTGCTTATGTGCTGGGTTGTTACTGATGACAATATAGTAATATTGATAACAATCAAAAGAAAGAGGAATGAAAACAATCATTTTTAGCACAATAATGTTTAACAAATTATACTTTGAGATAGGTCTGGTTTATTCCTCTTCCTGATATTCCTTTGTGGATGTGCTGTATCTGCAGTAGTTGATTAACTGAGAGTAAATCTAATTATGCAATACTTACAATGTCTAATTTACCTTTACTTTCAGCAAATTGGTCAATTAGTTTGATTTGGGGAATAATCAGTTTACAGTGCTGAGCACACAAATGGGATTTGGCAAAGAGAGGACAAAAGTACTGAGCAAATGGTGGTATACAGATTTATTGACAATACTTCTTCTCAAGAAACATTGTAGTGACCCCTACTAGATTTGAATCCTTAATTACTGAATAACAAACCAGGTTGTCAATACTTTAAAACTTACTAATCATGTCCTCCCCTCACTTTCCATGTGTTACTTAGGTGATGGAAAAACTGCTATGGATCAAGTTTAATCAGGTACATATGCCAAATCGTCATCATTTTTTCATCTGTGCAACAGTGTGAAGCAATGTGGAGTTCACCTACTACTTTTACACTACAAATCAAACATGCAGAATACCTGAAAGTATCTGAATCTTCAGTGAGCATAAGGCCATTAACAGAATTATTTATCCAATTTATTTGACTGCACACTAAACATATTTGGGGTTCCCACAAAGGGGTTCTATTAGACAAGTTTCTATTATGACCATCAGCAACAGTTCAATTTTCTGCATTTTTCAAGTTTTAGTTCTGTATAAATCCAGGACAACTGAATATTTTTCTTCTTTCTGCAGTGCAGTTTTCATCTCCTGCACTCCTTGCAGAATGAGGAACTGGAATTGCAACCTTTTAGGTTCAGGTAAATACTATTGCACGTTGCTGAAAGCCTCCCACTGTCTAAAGAAGTTTAATCAATGAATATTTTTATGGTTGACTGTACTCCTATTTACACCTCACTTTAGAGACTGGCTAGCTATTGTATACATCATTATTATTATTATAATATTTGATAATTTAAGAAATCAGCCGTTGCACCACTGACTTTGCAATCAGTTTTTGCACAGACATCTATTTTTCATGCTCTACCTTCTGAGTAACACCTTTGTAGACTGCACTTGGGAAAAATAAAGAAACTCTATATTAAGAAAAATACTGTAAGAGATTCTGACATTAATGCTCTGGATACTCCAAGCAACTTTCTGGTGCTGTTTTAAGCTGATAACTGATTTCAGGAAATAGATAAAAAAACTCTTTTCCTCCTCTGAAGAGTATTCATTATCAGAAGCACCACCAAGCAGTGGAGGCAGCCTGTCTTCCACTAACAGTATACGTTACATGCCATCATTAGTGGCTGAATAGATAAACTGCTCTGTTTTGGCAGCTCCAGAGTTCCTACAGCCTCGCTGGCAAAAGGAAAGTATTCTGTCCTGTGTTGTGTTATGTTAGAAGTACATAGTACTTTAGAAACAGTGTTTAGACAGACAAGTAGCAGAAGTATATAGCTACTGCTCTGTTTCAATCATATCAGTAATTTGAGACAATTATACCATGAGTATATCATCAATTGTGTTATCTGCTGCAGTAAAATTTGATTTTAAAACTGCACTCAGCTTACCAGTCTTTGCTGCAGGTTTTCTGCTGTTCACGTAAATGTTGCTTTATTTATTCATTCTTCCATCAATTTATTTATTTATTTAAATTTAGGAAAGGTTTGAAAATATCATTCTAATAACAAACCATTTGAACTTCAAAAGCCTCCCTCCCTAATGGCTTGACTGAATCCTTTTTAACAAGTGGGAGTCTTTCTAATCCTTTCAGTTAGGATTGGATTGGATCATGTATTAGGGTATATGGTTTATTGCCTTCTTGTTAAAATATTAATATTCTTTCAAGAAATGTATATGGTCAGTATTAACTCTTATGAATTCAGCAGTGAAAAGTAAATTTCATACAAGTCACTCCATGTAGGATAAAGGGCAATGTTCTCCTGTCAACTTATTCCTGAAGAGCAACTAGTGTTGCACTATGAAGGACCTTTTCAATTGACAGAAGTGATTGCATATTTTTCATTCTGTAACATCCAAAGATGAAAAAGAAGACTGTGTCTTTTATCAGCCTTTCCAATGCAAACACGATTACTACCACCTTTATTATCTGTACAGATAATCAAGACATAAGTTTAGATATTCATCATATCTAATAAAAATACACAACAGTGCTGTCCTCTTTAAACTGAGATATTATTAGTTTTCACATTTTATAGCACCATTCTGCTAGGTGCTGACAGTCAGTGTACTGTGTCATTCATAAGTACATAGAATGAAAAGACGCTTCTCAATCTCAGACAACACAGATAAATTGATAAACTAGTCAGCAAGACTGATAGTGATCTCAGTGCATCTAATTCTTGCCTACTGAGGATTTGGGGCTACTTTAAGGTAGGGTGTACTACACGGCATACTTTCTTATTGTTTTCTACATAAACAAAAAAAAGAGTGAGATGATGTAGAGAAAGTGATTATAAAAAGTCAATAAAATATAGAATAGTCATGCTGCCATGTAATTAAATCAAATACTGAACCTTCTACCTTTTCCCATCATAGAAACCGTGTTCACTGGCTGCATCTATGTTAACGTTTTGCCTTGGAGCAGTAGTGCAATTCTGAAACAAATCTTCCAGTCATCCTGACTTAATGGGCATTGATTCAGTTCAAAGACCAGCTTTGGTGCACACAAATAAAATACCTTTTGTGTTATCTACATGTGAAGAGTCATACGTCCTACTCACCAAAGAGAAACTACATGGGAAGATATATTCCAGTTCCATTCCCATCTCTAATGGAAGCACAAAAGCCCAAAACACCTCCCTTGCATCTCGTGCAAGATGAATATTTGGTCTATGAGATGTAGCTAAGTTTACTATGAAAGAACATCCCTTCTCAAACTATGCATATGGTAGACATAAATTATAACTGATTTGCTTCTTCTGTGCTAAATTACTTGTGAAGGTAAACTTAAGAAACATCTTTATTCTACAGTGACCTACTTTCTGGGTAGTGAAAGGTCCTCCAGAATTTTGTATTTCTTCCGCAAGAAGTAAGGAACTGAGACAAACTATAGGAAAATGCATTTAACAAACTCAAAACAAGTTTCAGATTATGGTTCCTCAAAAAAATCGGTGAGAATTCACAGCTGAAATGGTCTTGTATATTATCCAAACTCTTCTGTTTATGTCCATTTTCAGTACAATGTTGTTAAGACATTTTGAAACAATATGTGGAATCATCAAAGATGAGATGAATGAAATATAAAACTCTGCATCGCCTGACTGGATTACTCTTGAAACCATAGGCAAGCATCTCAGGTTCACTGTCTCCAGCATGGCTGCAAAGTTTTTTTAGCTACAGTAAGAATAGAAAACCCTGTAGTAGAAGCTACGAACAGAAAAGGCATTCTGCATTCTCCACTCATTTGTCAGCAGTGTCATGCATCTGAAGTACAGCCACCGTCTAAAGAGACAACAAAAATGAGTTAAAGAGGTCAAGTTTTATAAACTGTACTGTATCATCAGTACATCACTGTAAGAAATACTGGACAGAATGATCTTGCAATTATTAGAGCCATAGTTTTAGCGAACATCTACAGACGGTCCGGTTTGAAACCTGCTACCACAGCTTTAAATCATGGCTATTATTACTACTTTCCTGTCCTACTCTATGTGAGACAGACACAACAGAAATTCTGTTGTACTACACCTTATTTTAAACTACAAAGCAAAGTTTTTCTGCATTAAAAGATGTACCAGTTTAACTCACATTCCTTGAAAAAATAACTTAGGTATGCACACACAAAGCCTGTATGGATATATGCTTTTAAATTTGAGACTAGTTTACCTCAATTAATTTTAAATAAAGAATGGAGCTAATGGACCTTCATATCTGTCATGTTGTGACTAGATTAATATCCCTAAGAGTATCATTTCCTTTGAAGTCATAGCATAATGTCAAAGCTTTATTTAGATTGACTCAATTCCAGATAGAGATAAGGAGTGACAGTTGGGTTTTAATAGCTTTTCTATGTCTCTGGCACATTTTCCTGCTTCTTACAGACCTAACATTAACTACATATACTTAAGGACTGCCAGATTTTGTATAGCAGTGTCAAACAGAAACTACAAACAAGATTTCTGACTCTTTCCAGAAACCAGTCTGCACCCAGCACGGTAAAGAAGGAGATGTGCCGTGCTTCGAAGACAACAAGGTAATTTGCCATCCCCTTGTACATGGTCTTGTTCTTGTTATGTGTTCCTGGGCCCATGTTCATTGATTTGAGGACTCAGATCAGCCTTTCTCAAGACACTTGCCCTTAAGTTGTCCTGATCTATTGTTTTCCCTTCCCCTACACCAAATGTTAAAGCTGGTCTCCTGACCAGAAGCCTGATGCCTTTCTACGAGTTCCTCTGTGAGTGCTGGGAATTGCTACAAAAGGAGCATTCAGAGTCTGCCTATTTCAAAGGAGAGAGATGCACATTTTCTATTTCTCCAGAAGTATTTGGGAAAAATTCATTGACAACTGTTGTTTTATTCTTCCTTCTGGAAATATTGCTTGTAAGAAGAGAATGATTCAGCTTATTTTAGGTATTTATCCAGAAGATTAGAGTTTAACAAAACCACCTTTGCATTGAAAACTCAAGTCACTCGTTATCTAATTTGCTGTAAGCCAATTGGTTGCAGTTAAAATAAGTTTTCCATTACTTCTTCATCCAATAACATTTCCAGAGATACTTGCTAATCTAATTGACAACAGTATAATGACTACAATAATCATCACATTTCACTCACCACATTTCAACAGTTCAATTTTTATCTCGTGGTTCCCTTTACTTTTTCCCCTTGGGGTTATCAATTTTTTGACATGGGAACATTTGTGGTCTTCAATTTTTCTTGAAGAGACAGTCTTCAGTATTCATCAAGGTACAACAATATGTCATATCTTTCAATCTCCCAGCATCATTCCTTGTTCTGGCTGCTGAAAATAAACCCTTTAATGATCCAGTTCTTACTAGTTCGCAATATGTAGTCAGTCAGTCACTTCAGCGAAGCAATGATCTTTTCACCAAGCTTAAAGTAGCTTGGCACAGACAGCTTTTAGTGCATGTATTTTAAGATGCCATGAAAAAATAGGCAGGTATACACTTCACAGCTGCAATTGTTAGCTATCTAAAATGCAATAGGTAAGTTCAAAATTCATTGGGCATAATTTTTAAGGGAGCTCAGTACCTTAAAGTCAGGCTATATATTGGCTTATTTTTGTTACTTAATATTGTCGTTAGGTAACATCAAGAAAACAAAAATGGAGATAGCATTGAAAGAAGCAGTCACAAGGTCTAGGTTGTACCTATTATAGATCAGTTAGCTCTTCTGTTTTCGTTCAGTCAAGAAGCCTATCAAAGAACGAAAATGTTATCTGGGCTTTTTGTGACTGTAATCAATAGAATCAATTAACATGTCAAGCTGCAAGTGCAAAGAAGAAATTTCTATTTAAACTCAAATAGGTATTTCTTTTCCTGTTTTGTACAGGCTTGGGCTACAGTTTGGCTTTTATTCCCCTCCATGTTTCCACGAGTTTTTGGAGCAGTCTCTTAAGTCTGATGTAGCAGCATTATTTATTTAGCTTAACATTCTTTTTCCATGTAAAACATCAGACTACAAGGAAATTGTGAGATCACTGTAATTTTTCAGACAAGGATGTCAGTTATGTGCATTGCTTCCAACTTCATCACTATCTGGTATTGAAATTGAGCCTGTGTCGTAAGAGGTTTTATTTGAGATAATAAGGGAAGTTAAAAATTAGCTGGTGCTCCTGGATTCACTGAATCCAACCTTTGTTAAGCAGCAGTTTCCTGTATATTAATAGATTTGAAATTATTCAGGAAATTACTTGAAAATGACAGAGTCACTGAACATTATTTTAATGTCAAATGACTCGAATGATTCTGTTGGAGTCATCCAGAATGCAGAGGTCAATGCTGCACTGCAGCATGGCAGCTGGCATGCCTCAGGAGCTCAGGACAGCCAACTTCAGTCTGAAATAACTTATAACTGGCAAAGATAAAATACACCACAGCAAGAAAATAATCTCTAAAAAAAAAAGCTGTAATAATATCATGTCAACATATCTTTAATGTTCTTTCAAATTCTGCTCAGGTTCAAGTGTGGTAGAGAAGTGATCTGCCTGCTACTTTTAAGGCCACACTGAAATCTGCTGGTGTAAAGGATTCCTCTCTTTCATACATAAACAGATTTTGCTGTTTGAGTATTCATGAGTCTTCTTCATGTCCTACCAAATAGTAAAATAATTTAAAAAAAAACGATGGCTAGCCATCAAAATAAATTATTGAGTGATACTAATAATATCAAATGTTCTCAGCACAATGCCTATTCCCACAGACTTATATAAAATGCAGCTTATGTTTCAAATTTACTTATTCATAGTAGCTGAGGAACCAGTTCGTCAACTTCAATATTAGTTTTAATTCTGCTATATAAATTAATCACTAATTAACTCTGAAGAAATAGGAAATGTAAAAGCCTAATTTACCAACATGTGGATCTCATCTTCTGAAAAACCTAATCCACTGTGACTGTTTTGCAATGAAAAATAACAAATAGGAACTAAACCAGTGAATTCATAGATGCATCCAACTGTCCAAGTAGTATCACTTTTCCTAAACTGGAAGAGAAATCACAGGCTTGTATGAAATAAGATGCATATGCTCATTGACTAATATTTGACAAGGTAAAAACTATTGTACTTCCATTCACAGTGTCTTTTAATTTTTTTTGCCTTACATAGATGATATCAGAGAAAACTTCTCTTGTACAGCATATTTTTCTGAAATACCTGACCATAGAATTTGGGATGTGTGCATAGTTTAGCCTACATCATTTAAATGCAATAGTCAAATTGGTGATATCTTGAAAGTTTTTATCTCTCCAGCAAATCGCTTTCAACAGTACTGTTACAGCTGGGTGATCAGTACAAAGACATTACCATCACCCTGAAACGTAAACATACAGAATCCTGTATGTGACAGATAGTAATTTACTGGCGGAACTGGGCAGTCTTCCTAAACCTGAGAGATAGATCCTAAATCCTGGCCATGCTGTGGAGATAATGTGATTTTTGCCCAGACTCATTGCTTTGTTCTCAAGTGGAAGAGTCCTGTTACTCTAATAGTCTTTCATTACCCTTAAGTTTGCCTTCTGAATAGGAATCACGTGAGAATGCAGTTGCTCTTCTATGAAACATTAAAACACTATTTAGCTTTGTCTGAAGTTCTGCCTAGCTTTGGAGACACATTTTCAATGGTCTGTAATTAAATAAAATGTTTTTGTTGCAATGTACTAAAACTATGTGATACCATAGTACATTTAGATATCATTGTTTTACATATTATTTGTAACGTATTCTGGTAATCAATTTGAATTCTGCATTTTCCTTTGCTCTCCTCCCAGTTATTTTGCATGTTTAAAAATAAGCAGCGTGTATACATCTCAAAACAGCTGCTGAACTCACGAAGACCAGGGCTGCTACAATTGTAGCATCTTTTCATTCCAAGCAGATACTGTATGCAGAGTAGAAGGAAAACAGATTAAGTTACTGGAACATGTGCAAAACATCTATTATACCCAGCATCTGTACCAGTATTAAAAAAAAATACACTCGTCTAGAATTGCAGTTGGTGAAAACTGGCATAACTTATGAGAATTCTTCTGTATTGAATAGTTTCTTTGTAGCATGACTTCAGACATTCAGTTTGCTTGATTTCTTAAGCAACTGTTTTAAATACTAGCTTTTTGTATCGACTGTTGCTCACAGACAAGGCCGATTCTGACAGGACTGAAGCAACATTGCTAAAAGGATCCTGGGCAGGGAGATCTGCAACGGTGACTCTCCCTTGGGCAAGCTACTTGTGTTTGAGTTTATCCAGGTGGAAGACTGAGAAGCACAAGAAAAGGAAGAAGAACCTCAATTAAATTCTACATCTGAACTGAGCATTCACCCAGTATATCACAAATGCAAATCTCTGCATTTTTTATTTTTTTGCCTTCAAATAGAACCAAATACAATCTAAGTTCTTTCATTTGTGAATGGGTTTTATTGTAAGTTTGCCATGACATGTTCTTCCCCCACCACCACCTTTTTTGAGCTAGTGGGATTTTGAAGAAAAATGTCTATACTTGGCAATCACAGAAAAAATACTGCAGCTTCGATTTCTTGGGAGCTGCAATGTTCCTTTAAGTCACTGAAGCATTCACAAGGCAGAATTTACATGACAAACAGGATTTGATCTTTCAAAGTCAAGATAAAAATATACATTATGTAAAAATAGTGCCATAAAATAGATCTTGTATAAAAGACTGTAATTACTGGCCTAGGACAATATGCTTGCAGATGCAACGTAGGCTAGGCTAAGATTCTTATTAAAAGTTGATGTTGACAGTTCATGGTCAGAACTCACATGGCCATACCACATTTCAGATTTGTAAACTTTGTACCTTTTGTATCAATGGGAAATACCATTCAAGGCAGAAAGCAGTAAAAAAAACCCCAGAGATACGACAGTCCATCTGAATATAATATATTCTTATACTTTAAATAGTATTTGAGGGGGATATGATTTCTGTATAATTTTTATTTAGTATTTATGCTCTAACACTGCCTAGAGGGCTCAACCTAGATTAGAGACTGATGCAAAACACTGATAAGTATGTGCTGTCAAAAAAAAAAAAAAAAAAAAGTGAAAACAACCCAAAGCTAAACATTTTTACTTTTTAAGGTAAAGGAAACACAACAAAAGACCCAATTAAGTAAGTAATCTACTTCGAAGTGCTGCATGTTCACTACGTTTACTGAAGCTGCATCCAATCAGTATTTTCCTCTGGTTATTCTCTGAAAACGCACCATCCTTCCTCTTCTCTGCTTATGTTCTCACAAACTGACAGCTCCCTCTCCCAACACTGCATGCATCGCAAAGCACACTGACCATGCTTATAAAGAAACAAATCCTAGTACCTCCATATCACAGTAACTCCAGGGGAGCTTTGGATGGAGCTCCTTCACTAGGAGACTGCACTGAGAATCTGAAAGTTCCTGACTCTCCTTCCCTCAGAAAACTTCCTCTCTTTGTCAGTTATCATCTTTATTGCTATATTTCTGATATTTTTTCCCCTTACTATGGTCTTTTGATTTAAATTCTTTCTTCTGAGATCTCGTGTTAACATTAAATCCAATCAAATGCAATTACTGTATAAAAGTCCTATAATACAAATCTGTTCCAGAGCTTTCTTTCACTGAAGGTTTTCTTCCATTTAAAATTCCCTTGACACCTGATAGGAAAATCTAAGAGGTGCCTAGATACTGCAAGAACAAAAATTTTACAAAAACATTAAAACTGCCACAGTTGCAGTTCAGAGTAAGTGATTTCTGCTTGCTTTGCTACAGATCAGGTCAAACACCTTGTACACCAAACACAATCAACACTCTCAGATTTCAGCGTATCAATAACTATGTAACCTTAGATGGTTGAATGCTGTATGGCAATGTGGTTACACTCAGTTTGCTGTTCAGCATTCTTTTAAACATCTGCTTCTCCATGTAGGAGGAAAAATTATTATAAGCTTACAGCGAACAGATATAACATCTTAGGCATAATCAGACAAGATACACAGCCTGAGCTCGACCGACTCCAGCAACAGCCACGGGAAAGGTAAAGAAAACTGCATTTCTCGTGTTTCTTTTTTGGACACAACTGACTACATTACTTGTCTCTTCAAATGCTTACCGATGTTCTTACTGAGCAGTGCCACCATCAGCTGATAGAGGCAAAGGCCTGAAAAACAAGTGACAACTTGCATTATGTACTTATGTATGGCTTACTTCTTAAACTAGTTCATCCCAAATTCTTAAACTAGTTCTGTAGAATGTTTCTCTTCAGGACATACTTTTCTGCCGAAGAATTCAAACACTGTCAGCCTGTCCGCGTGGTAAGGAACAAACTCTGTAAAGCCTGTACTCTGGGTCTGAAAACCTTGTGTGAACTTTCCGGTTTTGCAGTGCAGTCTCTCGAGTGCTAGACTCAAGAAAAACTTCTCCAGCTCACTGGTGTGCTCTGTGGGGTGAATGTTACAACCTCATGGGCCTCTATGCACGTGCGACCTCGTGGAGGTATATGCAGTACTCTTTGCCAGTTGTTTAAAAATAGTTAACATGGTTAACATTTTTGGAATTGCAAGGAACAACTGATAAATCAATTTATAGAAAAAAATAAAGCTTTTCAGAAAATATCTTTCGCTATGTTTATTTACTTTTTCATTCTTATATCAGCCTGACCTCTGGTATAAGTATGAATTAATATATAAATTCTGAATAATAATCCTAGCTACTCTTAAAAACCCTGAAAGCCAAGCTATACTTTCCCAAGTGATTTCATTGATATATTAAGCTAAAAGAAATTTTGTCATTGCCAGACATTCAAAAAATATTAAATATGAAAATACTGATAAATTAATAATGACATGCTATGTTACAAAGAGAAAAGCTGAACTGAAAAAAATTAATTATGTTTAAAATATTTTGAGTTTTGATATTTCAAATATTTCATATCAGTATTACTTTCCTGTGGCACTTATCTGCAATGTGACTTTCATGCATGAGAATGAATGTGGAAGAATTTTGTGGTTCCATTTCTAGTTCACTTTCCATTCCAGTCCCAAACATTGTCTGAATACTTCACAGATTGGAGAAAAAAAAAAAAACAAAACAAACCAAAAAACAACACCATGGCGTCTCCTAAACTTGTATCTTGATTTTCCTCCATTGTAACAGTAAAAAAATTGGAGCTTTGGGGATTTGAATGAGCATCAAACTGAGACAAATTCAGAAGCAGTCTGGCGGTAGTCTTTTCGGAAGTAAACTTCTATCGTGGAACATGTACTTGGCTGCTCTGGCTGCTGCAGACGTGGGGCTCAGGCTGTCCCCCAACCAGGATCCAGGCTGTCATTAGCGTGTCACAGATGGGATAATCAGTGTTTATGTTCCAGTTTAGGAATTATCCAAGGGTGCTCACCAGCCGCATCTTGTAGATTGCTTTGCTATAGACAAGACCAAGTAGTCTGCGTGAGTTGGAAGATGGAGAGGCTTCCTCGAGAGGTTATAGATCACAAAAAGAAAACGTTTCTCGTCTTTCTTCCTCACAGAACATTAGAGGGCAAAATCTACGATTTTTACCTTAGACTGAGAAAGGGAAGATGGAGAGCTTTTCCACACAACTACTTGAGCTGAGATCTCTTTTCCAGTAAGTGCAGTTACAAAGGGAGTGAGAGGGCCCTTCATTTGTTCTTTTGTACTGAGCTTTTCATGATAGAATCCCATCTTCAAAGAAGGTGATAAGAAAATGTACAGATATAATAAAACCAATTAAAAAGAAAAATGCATGTATAGTTTTAGCGTATATTATTGTTCTCAAGTCAGCAACTTTTCATGCAGAAAATATTATCGGTTTGGAAGAAAAAGCTTGAGGGGAGAGGATCGCAAATTGATTTTAAATGGTTCCAAGAACAAAAGGTACAGGGTGGCTGGCTAGATTTTTTTAAAAGCTCACTGTGAATCAGGCAAGATCTAAAAATAAGAAAGATCTAGCTGAACGCAAAACGCATACTGTGTTCATGAGATGAATCTCAAAATGAAATATAATAAAATTATCAGCTAGTAATGAAATAAAGAAAAGAAATATAGATCTGTGCCTGCTGTTCAGAATGCGAGAAATTGAATCATCATTGGGTTAAGTGAAACAAATACATCAAATTCCTCCAGAGGACCCTGTGTATAAACAGTTAAAAGAATGGCATGTGAAGTGTTCTACTCTACGTTTTCCTAGATGAAAGTCACACAGCATATATTTACCGTGATGCTATAATACTAAGTGCAACTTGTGAACTAGCTCAGTTTTTCTGATTTTGGATACAGATAACATATCTTTTTACCTCACAGCTAAATGATTAGAAATTAGAAGCAGAGTTTAACAATTACAGGCCTTTGAGGGGTTCAAAATTCATCTGAATAGTCCTGTTAAAAATGCTGAGCGTTTACGTTTGATGTGAAAGGATTGAGTCGAGAACATATGTGTGATAATAACACATTGCTACCAACAGTTTAGCAGATTAATAAAACCACCCTTTAGGAACCAAGGTTCACCTGGGCTTTTCCAGGTGTTGAACTGTAACATTTGCTTTCATCGAAGGCTTGATGAAGTGTTAAAAATTCATAATTGTTGCCAAAGGAGGGTATTGCTACCTGAGAAAATCTAGGACTATGGAATTCAGCCACTCCTGTGTTACAGTTGCACCTGTGGTTTTTTTACATCTTTTGTTTATCTCAAGAGCACATATTAAGTGAGAGATGTAACTACAGTCTCCTTGTTGCAGATGACACTGTCCAGTCACTGCAGGAGAGGAGCTGTGTGCAGCCAGCTCTTCTTCCTACCTCTCCTTCCAGCACTGTAATGCAACAAAAACATGAGACAATGACAGAAACATCCAATAAACCTAACAACATTTGATTTCAGAGGCTAGAAACGAGTTTCTGTAAAGCAAAATGTTGTTCATCATGTCACTCTATGTCTGCAGTGTGTAAAGCAAGAAGATTAAAACAACAGGCTTCATACTCAGCCTGCGCCTCAGTCTTTCCCGGCCAGTTTCTTTAAGCTTTGTCCACCTGGTTACCTGCTCCTTGCCTTTGTGAATCCGACTGCAAACTGCTGCAGCCTTTCACTTGCTCCCAGTATCTATCAGCATGTTTAAAACCCATTGGCTCTCCCTTCTGCCTACCTCAGCATCTGTAAGGTTTTCAAATTTGCTTTGATCCTACATTCAGGGATGATGATGCTGCAGGCCGCTAGCTTGTTTGGATGCAGATTATTCTGCTTCTGGTCCCCACTGTGCTCCAGTACCACTCGACGATGAATAGCAGCTCACCTTTGTTCTTTGAAGGACCAACTCACCTTTGCTCTTTGAAGGACCTGGTGTTTGCATTGGTTTTGTTTCCTGTTGTTTTTGAACTAACAGCTTCTTCTGATCTAGCTCTGTGCATTCAGGTAGGATAATAGTGAGACAATTTGAAGTCTGCATATTCATAGGAAACAAAGCAGGTATCTTCCTCATTCTGAAGAATATATAATAAAGTAAATAACTAATAAATGCCTAATGGTTTCTTGAGTTTCCAACCTTTGGCGTGGCTTACTCAGATTTTTATCCAACTAGGAGGAAAACATCAAATGGAGATTCATTTTGAAAAGAGTTCATTCAGTTTGTATGGATCTCTGTTTTTTCTGAAGTGTTCGTGTTCTTCAGAAAGCCCATTTTCTATATCAGTCACTGAGCAAATAAAATAAAGACTCTTGACCCCACACTGTTCTTCAGATGTGAAAAGAAAATGAAATCACACCTCCTCAGTTTTTTGTAATTCAAATTCTTCCCCTGAGGGTAGAGCTTAGGGAGAAAAGGACCTACATACTCTGCTCTATTCTACTGATGTTACACTTAAATGAAAGAGGTTCTTTCATTAAAAGCCCACCCAGCACCCATGGAATTGTATACCTTTATTTCTTTTTAGAAGATTTGCTGGTATTTTTTTCAGTGATTAAATCTCACATTTTCTTGATAATCCTACTAAAGAGGAACTTGGAAGCAAAACAGCTAATGTAAGAAAAAAATTGCTTGAATTACTTCTTTTCTATCAAGGAGAGGATCATTGTTCTGATTACTGCAACTATTCTTCTGCATAAACAGATGATAGAATTGTCAATAAAAAGATCAGATGAAAATTTGTTAACAATCTAGCTGAGAAACAGCATCCAAGTCAGAAAAAGTCTTGCCATTAATTCTAACAGAAACAAGTCCAAGGTTGGTAAATTCCTATTGTGCCTTTCTTATAAGCTGCATCTGCAACTTCTCTCATGACTGATCTAACATGACACCTTGATGAAATGATATGAACTTTAAAGCAAAGATCAAACCTTAGAGTATTGGCATCATTTTCTGTTTTAGTTGTCAAATCTTGAATGCTGAGAGAGCCTGCAGAAGTTGCAAGTATGTGTAAAGATGTATATGTTGCTTTTGTCTGTTAGAATGTGAAATAGGATATTGAAGGATGAATTTTCTTGGGTTGTAGGGTTTCTAATTAGATTACATAGAAATATAGGTAACAAATCATAGTAAAAAATCAGCAAGTAGATAGCTGAACAAGGCATGCATCCTGGATGTGGTAAGGATTTTAAGTAATCAATCACGAGCCAAGATTTTTGAGGTTTCATTAAGCTGCAGTAACAAGGCACCTTGTGATGTTCAATCACCCAAAGATGGACTGGACATCTACCCCTGGAAAGTGCCGATCTCCAGAACATTTCCATAGCTGTATTTCTTGCCTAGAACTCAGACCTATTATTTCACATTAAACTCTGCCTTGGCAGATGGCCCCTAGTCTGCTCTTTCTTCAGGTTACTATATACCTAAATCCTAGTAGATAATAAAGAGATCAAATGCCACAGGAACAGAAACAAAACTCTAAAGGCCAATTTTTATGACCCTAGCCATACGTTGGTGTGACTTGAGAGATTTCAGGGGAGTGCCTTCCAATTTCTATGAGAGCAAATATGTGTTCAAACTCATGGAATTCCTTCAGCAATATAATTCAGTTTATCTTAAGTCAGTGAAGGTATATGAATTTATGCCAGGTGAATATCTGACCTAATTTTTGCCTGCAGAAAACAAAGAGCATTTGTAAATTCCTACTTCAAAATGTTTCCTGCAAGTTTTCTGATAAAACCAAATGGTTTTGAGGTTTGAACTTATTTGGTTATCAGAAAAGACAGACAGAGAGAAGGAAAGAAGGAAGGAAGGAAGGAAGGAAGGAAGGAAGGAAGGAAGGAAGGAAGGAAGGAAGGAAGGAAGGAAGGAAGGAAGGAAGGAAGGAAGGAAGGAAGGAAGGAAGGAAGGAAGGAAGGAAGGAAGGAAGGAAGGGAGGAAGGAAGGAAGGGGAGGAAGGAAGGAAGGAAGAAAGAAAGAAAGAAAGAAAGAAAGAAAGAAAGAAAGAAAGAAAGAAAGAAAGAAAGAAAGAAAGAAAGAAAGAAAGAAAGAAAGAAAGAAAGAAAGAAAGAAAGAAAGAAAGAAAGAAAGAAAGAAAGAAAGAAAGAAAGAAAGAAAGAAAGAAAGAAAGAAAGAAAGAAAGAAAAAGAAATTGAGTATTCTACTGACGGATTAAAATAAACAGACAAGCAAAGTTAAGCTCTGTATATATTAAAGCTTCCTAGAAACAATTTCATTTTGGGGCACAGCTGATCTCTGCTCACAAAAATACAAACTCTTTGCGAATGCAAAGAATCAAAACTGAGACAGTGAAGACTTGGCTATATAGAAATGAAGAGAGATGTAGCTTGATGAAATAGTTTGAGACTTTCTACTTCATGAGGTCTTAACATAACCTTCTCCAGGCAGATTGCAAACTGGCAACCTTGACATAGATTTCTCCATGAAACTTAAGTGATGAGACATATAATCTGTGAACTGCAAGGTATGGGAAGCTATGACTTCCCATACACTTCTGTGTACCCTTCCTTCTCCATATCACCTCTCTTTCTCAGCATGGCAAGCCCCAGCTGGTAAGATGACAAGGAAGATAATAGGGAAAGGAAAACCTGCCATAAATGTTTTCAGGAAGAGCTTATGAAATTCAGAACTAGTTGGGGAAGGAAGCTCTGCATTTTGGATAGCAACACTAATGCTTGCTCCTGTGATGCTCTGGTGATTTGGCAAGTGGCATCTTCTGTCCCAGAGTGCACATCTGGCCCATCCATCTCTTAGAAATGAAAAAAATCAAAAAGAAAAGGGAGCTTATTTGGGAAGGGCTTCTTAAAAAGAAAGAAATAAGTTTTAAATCTTTTTTCTTTGAGAAAATCCCCAAAACTAATGTCTAGATTTGAAGGTACTTGGTTTCTTATTACATTATACTACCCATTATATTAATTAATTTGCCATCTTTGATGGGCATAGAGGATATGAACTCAGAAAAGGTTATGAAAAGTAATTGCTTGCAAATATGTTGTCTGCATTGAAGAGCACAGATATCACAGCTGCTTCCCTCACTCTCCTTTTGTGTAGTTTCACAATGAGCTGACTAAAGGACATGAGGTAAATGTAGGATATAAACTGCAACTCATTTTGGTGAAACACAGAGACAACAATTTAATATGAAATATCAGCTGGTAAGGGAGACTGGCTGCTGGTGAAGAATAATCACCCCAACTCTAACTCTACCTTCTACCTCACTAAGTGACTCAACATCTATGAATACTGAGTACCAGTTGACCTCTGATAATAAATCCCTTTAACAACAGTAGGATTTATATCTAGAAATAAATCATCAGATTCCTAGCTTGTCTAAAGTATGTTTTATTATCTATTCCATTTTACACAGGAGGAATTAAGTTGTTTGAATTAAGACCAGGATCTTCAAATACATGTGCTGAAACTCCTTTTGCATCCATTTGGCAGTAGTCACTGATGGGCACTGTCCCTATTTTCTACTGTCTTCAGTTAGACGAAAAACGTCTCTTATGAGACAGAAAAATCAGAAGACCAAGGCCCAGGGCAAACAAGATCTATAGGTTCCTAGACATTGCAATTTTATTTTTCACGAATCTCTAGGTTAGCACTTCCCCAACACACTTTGCTCAGGTTCCTCACTTAGAGAGAATGGGGACAGTAGCAGCCCCTCTGAGCTCTGAGCTTAGCTGCCTGCATGGGCAGGGGGAGATGTGTCTCCCAGCATCTCTCACAGGTTTGAGTCTGCTGAAGTCAGTTATCTAAAAAGACAATTAGCTCCCTGGGTAGCTTTTGTTGCAGTGGGCTCAGAGTTACTGCACAATTAAGCAGTTTGCAGGACCAAGCTTATTCTTTCTTGCCAATATGTTGATTCCTCTGTAACCCTTTAGACACCTTACAGTCTTGACTTATCAGTATTTGCAGTTCAATACATTGCCATTTTGCAGAACACCTGAAAGTCACTTTTTGCTTTTTTCAAACACTTAAAGATACTTTATCACCAGAATAAACTGACGTATTATAAGTCACTGTAACCGAATGGGTTGGATGACTTTATACTCTATCTTTGAACCTGGAACTCCACTCCAGTTTGTGAGGCCATGGGTATGCAGATGAAAATTCACCCAATGGAACAATGTTTGTTCATATGTAAAAATATGTACATGTATTTATGCTGTTTTATAAATGACTTTGCAAATGAAAGAATTAATTAGATTTACTAGTCTCCAGATCCTTGTGATCTCAATTACTACAAAAGTGAAAAATTTTGTGATTTTTCTTTTCCTTCCCGTACCATATGCTTTTTTTCAGCCAAATTGAAACTGTTCCCTAACACAGTTTCTCCAGTCCAGGGGAGCTAAATGTACCAGAGGGAGAGGGAAGCTGGGACTCCTTTGAATTCACCCTGTTTTATACTCGGACCTGTGAAACTCAAAGCAGCAGAAATCAGCTTATCTGGCCCAAGACTTAGTGGGTCTATGGGTGGGACTGACTCTGCCCACCCTGGATCCCTTACAGAGGAGGCAACAGATAAAATAGAAGATTTTAAATCCTCTGTTTTAAAGATGATGGAGTAATTGCTGGGAGAGCAGTCAAAGACATGGCCTGGGCAAGGAACGAGTAAGACAGGAGGGTGGGCTTGGCCACACTGGATTGTGACACTTCTTTTTTGTCACAGAAAATGCTCTCACATTTGTTACAGAATTTTAGGTAAACCCCTTCAGCTAATTAGTTTTTATTTTTACAGCTTCTGAATAATTATTGTACAACCTCCTGGGGAAAAAATCTTTAGAACACCATTTCAGGACCTAAGCATGGGTTTTCTTGAAACAATACATTTTAAGTATATATGTAGGGAACTTCCCCAGGTGAAGATGGATGTAGACATGACTTTAAACAGTTTTGGGAATCAGAAATAATACACCTATGAATAAGTTTATTTTTGAAATTAAATAAACAAATATATATAACTAATTCAATGTCTGGGAACTGTGACTACAGCACTGCTTAATATTTTGTTGTCATTTTGAAGTTATCTAAAAAGACAATTAGCAGGTTACCCCCAAAATCTTAATGAACTTTTCAGCATTCAGTTTTCATTTTACAATTGTTTATGGCTTTTGAAGAAGATTTTTTTTTCTGAAACGTAAAAATGTTTCTCAGCTGTAAAAGCATGCTTGTTAGTTCAACTTATCTCTAGGGAAAATTTAAGATCTTCATGGTGAATTCTTCATGAATACAACAGAGCATTTTTGCATTAATTTCCCCTTACCCGTTCTCCCTGCGGTCTTACTGGTTCAACACTGTTTAGTCTTAGTAAAAAAATGTTTCCACAGCTAAAAATGACAAAGATATCAAGCTCTATCATACAACTTAAACTTATATAATTATTTTTTATCTTATATTAGCATTTGTAGTATGCAGCAATTACACAGTATTATTACTAGGGTAGTTTTCAAATTCATTCTCCTATAGATGATGCCAGGTCAGTGTGTCACACCAGCTTGACATATGGAAAGAATTATAAGAACCAACCTGGATTAAAGACCAAGTTTGGAAAGGGATGATCTTTGTAAGGGTTTCATTTTCATTTGATGTTGGTAGGCTGACATTGGTACGTCGAGCATGCGTTCGTCAAAAAATCCTTGCTAGCCAGTCTGTATACTTATCTTAGTATGTAATGTAATCTTTCTGCCACACATCATCAGCAGCAAAGGTCGTAGTTCACTCTCGTAGTGAGAGTTCACTCCTAAAGACCGAGAAGCCTTGCCAAGTTCTCTGCACGCTTTCAAGAAAGATGCCTTCTCATCTGCCAATACTGAGACACTGTACTACATTTTTAGGGCCCAGCTGAACAAAACTTGTATAGAGACAAACATCACAACAATATATTGGAAAAAGAGAAATTTAGACCTCAGACATCTACTCCAGCCCCATGCACTGAAGCAGCATCATATTTCCACAGAGATTATCGTTAACACGATGCTTCATGCCAACTTTGGCAGAATTCACTAATTCAGTGTGCCAACAGTAAGTGTCCACACATGCCTTGCTGTCCGTGGCAGGACTTCCATTAAATCCTTAGAAGACATGGGCTGCACGTCTATGTGGAAGGACCTTTTGCGTCTAGCAAGAGACTAACCTCATTTAACCCACAGAGGTTTTAGGTTTCCAGTTGAATTATCTTAGCTTTGCCATCGTCTTCCTTTTTTCAGTAAATGGCTGTTTGAGGAGCTGCCTGACAGAATAGGGACCTGTGGGAAACGGGGTCAAGCCTCTGCATGGTCCTTGAGCAGAAACTGCCATACCAGGGGCTGGCTTCTAGCTCTGAGGGAAATAATCAATCCACACAGTCTTGAAATAGTGTTTCATTTTAGTGATTTTCCAAGCATAAGCAGAATATCTCTGAATAAATAGCTCTTGTACCCATGTTTGTTTTGCAGTTCCTTCTCTTAGTCGTCTAGAAGTGGGAGAAGAGAAATCTCCCCCCCAGGCTGCCAGGTAAAGGACACACAAATATAGGGAGGATGAAGCCACTTTGCCACATCTCTGTATACAGCCTGAATATTTGGGCTTTATGCTGGTGACATACGGGATATTCAGAAAAGTGGTTATTTGTGGGTTTTGATCAAAAATAAGAAGTCTCTACGCCTATTCAAGAGCTTTCAGAGCATGAAAAGACTTCTGTGCACAGAAGCACAGTGGAGAAATCAAAGCTAAATGGAGGTAAACACGGTTTGAAAAATTTCAATTAAGTTTATTTCTTGTACGCACAATAAAATTTAGTTTAGCCACCTTTTTCTTCTGTCATCACCCCACTGCTTTCCAACCAAGTTTGACTTGATCATTCATTTCTTTGCAGTCTGTTTCTGAGAATGTAATAATTATTTTCCAAGATGGATGTAATGGTAGAACATTGGACTGTGTGAAATGGATGGTCAGCAAGGTACTGCTCTGAAATACTGGAGAAAAAAAATATTGAGGAAATATACATACACCCACAGTAGGTACGATTTAGAAATTAAATTAATAGAATTAGCAACTGAAAGGGATAATCAAAATCAATATTACAAAATATTCTTTTGTTTGAGGGTTTAAAGTTTATCAAATTGCAAAATTGTATCACAAAAAAGGGGCATTTTCTTGAAAAGTCACATCTTTCTAACTTCAAATATTCATGTGCTTTAGATTATCAGTCTTTCAACAGTACTGCCTCCTTCAATATTTCAAAGAAAACAAAGAAGAGGGAAAATACTGAATAATAAATATTGAATAATATCCATTTTTTTAAAAATGAGAAAAAAGTGCCTGGAATTCCAGTAGGTTCAAGAATGTGTCCTAAGGGAAGAGAGTAGAGGCAGCACATTATGCAACATTGTGCTTGTGCAGCACATGTCCACAGTGCCTCCCCACAGAGCACAGTGAGTTTGTAGATATTGATGCTAATAGATGGGGGGCCTGTGTTTGCGTGCGGCTGCACCTGCTACAGCTGTTACACAGGTTCTTCGACTGCTCACCACCTCCTACCCTGCACAGCACACTGCCTCCAGGAACCCGTCCACTTCCCTCGGTGCAGCTCTGCCATAATTAGGTCCAGTACGCTACTGGAGAAGTAAAGCATACCACTTAAGGTCTGTGACAGTTCAGAGTAGGGTAGACATGTAACCTCAACTGAAAACTACATACAGAAATAAAGGCAAAAGAGGAGAAAAAGTAAAATAGCATCTTATTCTTAAGAAAAATCCAGCTCTGCCCAGCTTTGACAAACATCCATTTATGTTTCAATTGCAATACTTCTTTTACCGTGCTGCTCCAAATAAAGATCTTAACACTATATTTAGAAAATTGGTGTACAACCGATCTGCAAAAAGTTCTCTTTTCCAACTTCATTGCAGTATTTTTCCTCACACAACTCTTTTACCAAAGATATTCCCTTTTCTAAATATCTGAGTTCACTGACTATAATTTAAATATCTCCAATCCTCATTAATTTGCAGTTAGGAAATTAGGCCAGATCTGTATTCCTACTAATGTAAAAAAATTGCCTTCAGGAAAATCAAAAGAATTTTAATGACATTTCTTTACGTAAATAAAACAGTCATCCAGTTCTTTTTTCCTGTTCTATTTTCATTGTGCTGGTTAAAGAGTGGGAATATACCCACTCTTTAATTGAGCATGATTTATATAATATGCTAATTTATAAGTGGTGGCTCATCATCAGCAACGTGAACTTTGAGAACTCTGCAAAGAGCACAATGAGGACAGCTTTTTCTTGGGGACTCCCAGTGCACACCACAAAGAACTGTTTTTCATGAGCGTTTGCAGAGACATTGTGCTGCCTCAGCCATGCAAGGCTGGCTTTCTTGCCTGTGCAGATAGGAATATGTCTAAAAATCTTATGCAGCTCTTTTAAGTTCACATTTATAGTTCCAAGACCTATGTATATTTGATCATAATGTTTTCATAGTACCCTTTTTTCTGGTACATATAGAGAAGAAACAAAATATTTCATTTTCTGAAGAAAAAGAAAACTTTAAACCCAAACTGAATATAGGAAGGAAGGAGAGTTTTGTGCTGAGGACTCAGCAATTTAAGCTCAGTACTCAGTAGGCTACAGAACTATTGAGTAGCCTGAAGATTCAACGCTTCATTTATCAAAATTGTATAGGGGTCATTGCAAGAGTGTATAAAATGTCAAATAATTTTTAGGCAACTGGATTCTGCCCTGGTCCTGCAATTCAAAGGAGCAAACAGATCAATGCAGCTAGCGCTAAGCTGGACAGCTGGTGGGACTCTGGATCACCCTCTATGCTCCATCAACAGCAGACTGGATCTGTATTGGCTGTAATGGGAATTTGGGCACATATAGACGTTATCTTGTAGAAGCTTTGACTGATGTGCCTTAATCCTGAGGTTTTTGAGCCCTTTTTGATGTGCTAAAGTCAGGCAACCTGGCTTCTTCTGCTCCATTTTCCTTATCTATGAACAAAGACAGCAAGGACTACTGCAAAGCAGTGTTAGCTAGCTCAATTAATATTTAAACTTCTCTCTGTAGTAAGTAATTTGGGGAAAACTCATGTTCTCCTCTGCAAAAACATGCTTCATTGGAGGAATTCCCCTCAGTCTCCTACTCTGTTAATTAATGTCTCAGCTGATGAGGATAAGACGAGTCCTCCTTTCTGAGAGTTAGGCATACACCCTTCCCCACACTGTACATAGCTCTTTAAGTAAAGATTTTAACCTTAGTCAAACATTTTTTCCTATGCAGCTTTTTACATCTTTTCTGTTAATGAGAATGTTTTCGTCTTCATAAACACTTACCTTCCCAAGTTGCTTATCAATAGAAAGAATAGGAGAGAAAATTTATGGTTATATGAGTTATCCTAGAAAGAAAGAAATATGCCCAAGGAGTTATGATCAAGACATCATAATGTCGTGTTGCCTGTGTCAGTATCTTGCTAGAAAATGAATATACTACAGTTGAGGTAATTACAGCATCTGTGTGTGATCTATCAAGACACAGTGATTATAAAAAGCTGCTGTCTGGAAAATTCCCATCTTCTTATTCCTCCTCCACTCTGGTTCCTAGTAGAAAGCTAAATAATGTACACAATTGAAAATTACTTTTTTTTAGCTTTCTTTTCAGTAAATACCATGTCAAGCTAGATGATAGGTACTCATCCCTCCAGATTTATCAAATTACAGTGATCTCCAGGATGCTAAGATTTCATTTTCTTTGACTGGCGGATTCCAACTACCAAGAGATTCATCACTGCAAATTATGCACTTGCAAACAGAACAAAACAGGATGGAAGCTAATAATAATTTAAGATATCTGTTCCTACACAGATGTTTGAAAAACTAACAGCTTAATTCCCTGTCTCTCCGTAATGATGTCCACAGTTTTTACTGTGTCATAGCAAGACTCTGACATGTTGGCTTGCTGTATCATGTTTGTTTAGCAGGTACTTGTTCTGGCCAAAGAATAGGAATTTGACTCTGCTGGGGTGAAATACACAGGTAACCAAATAGGATGTTGAAGCAGAATATCAAAGCTTATGCTGGCCACAAAACCTACTCTCCTCTTCTTAAAGCCAGGCCACTGGGTCAGAGAGAATTCAATAACATGACATTAAAAAGATGGGATAACCTCTACTTTGTACAAGTATTACTAAGAGTGTCTAAAGATTAAAAGTCCTATGATTCAAATTTGGGGAGGATATTTATTCACCTTCCTTGCTCCTGTTTACTCTCTGTTCTGAAGCTTTTAGAAGTTGAAGTGTTTCCCAGTGCAGTCAATACTTGCAATTGCTTTAAATTGAACAGAAAAAAACCCTAAAACTCTCCCATGTCTGTGAGCACCAGCATTCTCATTCTCAACTTAATGAGAAAAATCCTGCTGTACGTGCACACAAACAGTTGTAATATTCACTCCATCAGCTTAACTTTTGTCCCTCATACTCAGCTTTAGATTCCAAGCTGACACTATGGAGATACCATTTTATCAACATTTAGTTCAGATGTTGTCGAATTACAGTTTCTGACTGATGACAAATGGACAAATCCTCTTCATCCATGTGGCTCCTGCACATGCACGTGCAAGTCTCACACTCAGGTGTATGAGATGAAACTTTTGAAATCAGTTTCCATCTAAAATTTCTGCCCCTAAGGAATTTGACACAGTTATAAGCAGAGGCATTGCAACAGCAGAAAGAGGCATCTCAACTTTAACCTATAGCACTCATCATGTTTATCACCGCAGGGGTCTCAAATGGAGTAAAGCAACAGGCAAACATATCTTAATATGGGAAATCCAATTTTTTAAGGATTGTAAAGCTCTGCTTACCACGTTATGAAAAGCCTCCTCCCTCCTCTAGATCTGTACTGAATTCAATGCTCTTGGGGAGCATCAGGCAATTTGTAAATCCCAAATGGCGTTAAGCATGAGGCAGTTGCTGCAGTGCTCAGCTTCAGCAAGGTAGCAGTGCTTCTAGGCAGAAAGAACAGCCGACTTTTCAGCTTTCACACATATTTATAAGTTAAAACTTGGGCACTACAACATGCCCAAGCATACTAGGCGAAAACTTGGAGTTCTGTTAATTCTGTTAATGTGTGATACTGTTCTTAACAGCCCTATGTATCTTAACATTGGCTTAAACTGCTATCATGTATCTCTTTAAATCTGATGTGTTAGGTAACATAAGCAATACGTTTCAGGAAGAGTTTGTTAATACAAAATTGCATCTGATGCTTAAGCTAAAGATCTGACAACTCCAGAAGGACAGACGATTTCACCCCATCTCGTCTTTAAATAGAGCTGATATATTGATGTCCTCTATTCAAAAAGTCAGCCACATACTCAACCTCCATACGGTTTTTCAGACTACAGGGCTGAACTTATGAGAGTGCAGTGGTCAGAGAGCACTAGACACGCACAAAGAAATGTGTTTTAAAGGCTTTATAGATGCAGCAGACTCAATGAGATGGTGACTGTGCATTCTAAGTGATACAAGGGTGTCTGCACTGCACATGCATAGATGTATTTTGAGAGGCATTACCAGGCGGACTTCACCAGTGGCTGAAATGCTTGTCCATTTGCTTCAATTGTTGAAGCTCTCATACTTCCAGTTTAGCCTGGTCAGATGAGGAAACTATTCACCAGAAAAGTGATTTTAAACTGAAGCAAAAATCACTAATGTAGTTCTGTCAAACACACTAAAACTGGTGATAGTAAAAGTTTCATAATCTACTCTAGAGACCAGAAAGAGTTTTCTACCTTGAGCACACCTTCTTCACTTTCTTTTAAGACCTTCAAGACTACAATCAGAGGAAAACAGTTCAGAGAAACAACAACAAAAAATTCTTTCCTGTCTCCAAATGTGTAATTCAAGACAAAAAAAAAAAAAAATTATCCAGGGAGATGCTTCAATGCTTGGACATCAAAGTCAAACTAAATATATGGAAAAAAATAGAATTCACTTGAGGCAACTCTAGGTGTCAAGCCATGGAGCAAACATTATGAGTAGTTCCCTTTGTGTTAGCTTGCTGGAAAGTATCGTATGAGCAAAGTTGTTTACTGAATTGTAAAATTAAATGTGCACTCACTGTCACTATTCAGTGTGCAAAATTAAGTGTATTTTGGCACAACAACTTTTGCCATCCAACAGAAAACTTTTAAAGTATTTGTTATGAAAGTGTGGGCCAGATACCTCGTCTATCAATAAATATGAAAAATATTAAAAACTAAGGAGCATATTTCTTGGGACAAAGTTTTATAGATATATGAGGACAGAGTGTGGTAACTACAATTTACACAAGGTCATTTTTTTAATAAATCTTGATGTGAAAGAAAAGAAATAGCCACATGATGGCAGCAGAATACACAACATGAGGAAGGGCCTGGTGCCCCTTTTCATGATGAAATAGAATTTGAGGGAAAGGCCGAGTGTTACCTTCAACTATTGTTTGCAGAGAGTGTTCACTCCTTGCCTAGTTTGAAACAGGAGCAGCACCAAGAGGAAAGCTGTAATTGTGAAAACACATTAAGAAAATACATCATTAGATGTAGTAGTTCATCAAGGGTGTAGTTGCAGTTCATCGAGGACGAATAGATATGAAGAGTGGAGTGTTTGCAAACAAGAAACAGCATCTCCTAAACACCTTGGTACACATCTGATTGTAAAGGACTAGGTTAATGAACCAAATGCTGTCCAGTTGTGAAAGACATCAGAGCGATACCTCAATGTTCCCAACTCCTCATTGGTCCATCAAAAAAAAAGTTCACATTGTCTGCAGTTGCATAACTAGGGTTACATGAGTTAAGGGACAGAAGAGACCCTCAGATTTCTGGTCTCTTCTGGATGGACCTGTGAAAAGAAATATCTCAAATGCTATCATAAATGGATATATATTATTCTATTGTTGTTTGTTGTTATACCTTTTCTTTTTCTTCTTCTTTCTGTCGATGCTCAGTAGCTTTACCCTTATTCCTTGTCCAGCTATCTTGTTTCTTCTGGATCCTTAGTTAAAATATTTTGTTGGTCGAGTTTTTCACTTCTGCACACCTATCCTTCTAGTGATAAGGAACCTCAGTTGTATCATTCATATATGTTATCCTCATAATAAAAAACGTCAATCTACCAATGGACATTTGGACATTATCAAACTGTTTTGCTGGATAGGGATAGCTTCAGTGAGATAGGGGGTATCTGAAGTTCTTTCTCCCTCTCTCTTTGCCAGCCTTCTCACCCCATGCCCTCTGCATGTCTCACTTCTAGGTCATCTGATCTTCCTGGGAGGCCAGGAGTTTTTCCAGTAACTTCAGCCATTGGAAGAGGTTGCCGCATAAGGCAGCACTGGGGCTCTCTTTACTTCCCCCTTTATATCACCAAGATCTGAGCGGCTCTACCAATAATCTTATCTGGTAACACCTGCCACTGTAAATCACAGCACCACTTCATGTTATTCACCAGTCTTGCTTGCAGTTGCCCTCAGGTGCTGCATAAGTGCTACATTGACAATTACCATGAATTCACAAGTCAGCCTTGAGACATGGCAATTCCAAACAATCAGAAAGAGAGAATTTGTTACACGATGTGCAAGCAAGGTGTCAAACTCTTTCCCATGAGATGCTTTGGAGGCTAAAAGCTTACGAGGCTTAAATACATAACTGGCTAAATTCATGGAATAAAAAACCATCAAGACTATGAAATGCAAAGGCATCACCTGAGCTGCAGGAGAGCTGGACAGAAGGAGGCAGTCTGAAGAACAATCACTGTATGGTTACCCTGGTATTATAATTGATGAAGTTATTATTAGCCAATGTCACAGAAAGGATATTGGACTAGATGGATCTTTAGTCTAACTCTGTATGGGAATTCTTATTTTCTTATAGTCATATAAAATACTTGGGATTTTTTTCCTTGTGAACACAACTTTTGAAACTGTGTTTGCTTTTTTTTACCCGAAGTTGTGGTGATTGAAAGAAAAAAATATTTTAAAGGACTCAGAAATCTGGAAGCCATGAAAGAAATGTGAATTTAGTGGATTTTGTCTCCCATTTTTTTGGTAAAGCTCATAATTGACACTGCTGTTTTGTAATAGGAAACATTGATATAGCACAATGACTTAAGTGACTAAGCAGGAAGAAAGAAAAACAATCTAAAATTTGTTAACTGAGAATAGTTTTGATGTTTAAAAACATATGAATCAACACATCAACTTAAATCTGTCTTATTTGAAAATATAGCGGTAAAGGACAATAAATAGGCATCCCCAATTTTCTCTCATACACAGATTGCTTTCTTGTGGAGGCTCATGTGATTTAAAGGTTCCACCTAGCTCACCGGGTTTGAACCCCTTCCTCCCTATTAAAATGTATTTTAAGGATTATCTTTGGAGAAATGAGATTTTGGACAAAGAAAGTAGTATGTGCTTGGAGATCAAGGGCCAGGAGTTAAAGAATCAGATATGACAAACTAAAAAGCAATTGTTGACAGAGTTCATTCTGTACAGAATATACCTGACAATATTTCCTAAGGTACTAATGGAAGGGTGCTGTGGGTTGAGGCAGCTCAATACCATGCAGCCACTCCTTCACTTTCCCCCAGTGGGATAAAGGAGAGAATTGGAATGGAGAAACTGAAGAAACTCATAGGTTGAGACAAAGACAATATAATAGGTAGAGCAAAAGTTGTGCAGACAAGCAAAGAAAAACAAGGAATTCCTTCACTACTTCCCATCAGCAGGCAGGTGTTCAGCCATCTCCAGGAAAGCAGGGCTCCATCATGCACAATGGTTACTTGGGAGGATGAATGCCATCACTCCAAACTTCCACCTTCCCATCCTCCTTCTTCCTTCAGCTTCTATTGCTGAGCACAATGTTATATGGTATGGAGTATCCCTTTGGCCAGTTGGAGTCAGCTGTCCCAGCTGTGCCCTCTCCCAACTTCTTGTGCACCCCCAGACTACTCGCTGGAAGGACAGAATGAGAAACAGAAAAGTCCTTGGCACTGTGCGAGCGCTGTTCAGCAATACTAAAAGATCCCTGTGTTATCAACACTCTTTTGGTCACAAATCCAAAATACAGCACCATATGAGCTACTGTGAATAAATTTAACTCTATCCCAGACAAACTCAGAATAGAGGAGCATCACCACCATTTTTAAGAGCGGTGGGTTTTTTATCTTTTTATTGTATAGGGACAGGTTTTCAGCAGTATGATTTTCTATTTCATGGGCTGGAGCTGAAGTAGAGATTGTTTTCTCTCTTTTCCCCACGTTAAGTACATGAACATTTCAGAAGTTTTGTTAACTGACTTCAACAGTTCCAAGGGGGTGAAAGCACCACAGATTCAAATGCTTATAGGCATGTTACATTGCACAGTAAATCTCCCAAAATGTAACAAATCTGGATGATATAGTGATGATTTACTCACGTAGCATATTTAACCCAATGTCTAAGAAAAAAAAAACAGGTTTAAGATCTATTTTGTTATACATAGAAAATGTTATATATAAGATATAAATTTTGCTGCTAGTTAAAGAAGTCAATTAATTTCTCTGTGAAAGGCAAATAAATTTGGAACATCAATATATGCAAACAACACGCACATAGATTTCTATTAGAAAAAAAAGTTAGTTATTAAGTTCAACTCTAGGCTGTTTATGAATACAGCGGATATTGTCTCAATACCTGAATATTTTCTTTTAATGAGGGACATTTTTGTTAAGAGGAAGATTATGAGTATATCCAATACAGAAGAGTTCAGCTTGCTAATGTTTATAGTTTTCAGATGGTCTGTTCATATGTCTAAGTAGATAATTAATAAAAGATGAATAGCACAATATCAAAAGACATCTGTGTAAGCTGCAGAAATACAATGAAGGCAATTTACTAAGTTTCAGAACAAAACCCACAAATATTTTCTCAGTTCAAAAGACACAACTGAATCTTGAATAAGAATCTTAACTCACTGCAGTGGTTTGTACATATGGTACTTTCTACCCACAAACTTCTTAAAATGCTCCTTAGGGACGTGGATTGTACTACAGGTGTATTTTTAAATGTTGTCACAAAAAATAGGATAAACAGCTCATCAGTCAGCCAGAACAGTGAACAAAAGAGTCTTTAGTTCATGGAATGATCTAATCTTTAAGTGTCCTATTTGGCAAGGACACCTAGGACTCTATCTTTGGTTGTGAAAACATGCGAGTCCTTTATAAAGACAAGGAAAAGGAATCACTAACATGGGTTGCCTGTGGTCATGGTGCCAGAAACTAGTAATAAGCAATTTTGAGGGGGCCCATTCCAGTTTTTGTAAAACTCAGTACAATAGAAATCCTTTACTTACTCTTATAGTGGTCCAGATCAAGCCCAGTGTTTGACTAGAGATCCATTGATTTTGGATTTTTATTAAAAGAGTCACTGATTTTCATCTGATTTTTCAGCAGTCGAAAACCTTGCAGCAACAACATGTCTGTACAGAATTACTTACCAGTTATTTTGCAACTTTTGTCTCCAAATCAGTTCCAAAAATTGAAAAGGAGAGGGAAATGTTCAAACAAATTCAATTTAGGTAATTTAAGTAATCACCACTTAGGAGTATATTGATTGGCTTATAATATTTATGTAAAAGTATAAGATACTGTATGTTATAAAGAATGTCTTTTGGGAATTACTATTCATCCTGAATTACAACAAAAAAACAGAGCATCACATTTTGAAATTTAGAGGTAGCGTACTCAAAACCAGTAAAAGTGAATACTTTCTCACTTTACCAATAATTGGTAGGCTTGACTTATTACCAAAGGAAGCACTGAACGAAAAATATAATAGTGAGAGGTGAAAATAAATTTTACATTTACACAGAGAGCAAAAATTCCAGAGTTATAAATGTTACTGCTAAAAATATATTCTGGGAGAGATATTAAAACATGCTTCGGGGCTCAAAACCACCATCTCTCTAATAAATAACATGAGGAAACTTAATATATGGGAGCTGATGATTCTTCCAAAATATCTAGAATAGCCCTCTGTTAAAAACTATAGATTAAAAGGACTTTAAGTTTTACTAAGCATGACAGTTGTCAAATAACCAAAAATAAGAATTGTTTGGAAACTGGCTCATTGTTTCATAGTGACAGTTTTCCATAGGTGACATTTCGATATAGATTTTTCCTAGTTGCAAGGAGAGGAGAGGAGAAGGAAATAAAACAATCTGTGGGAGATAGTTCAAGGTTAATCCAATTCTAGTTTTACTTAGTTATACATTTGGGGGTGTGAGTTTTGGGTCTGGGTGGATGCCCTTTGTAGAAATAGCTTGAAAAGCTGTGACTCACGTTGTTGTTATGAGTCACAGTAACACTTGCAAGGACTACTAAATAGCTAACTATATTAATTTCATACAAAAGCAATAGAAACACGATGAAATACATTCATGAGAACAGTATAAGCATACGAATAATACTTTCATGCAAATATGTTACCCTATACAATCAAATAGTATAAGCTAATTTTGAAAAATCAGTCCCAGGCTGTTGTTCACAATGAATGTAATCTGCTCAATGGGTCCTAACTTGGAGCTATTTGAGTTGGTACATTTCCTTCTGAATATGAAGGGTCCAGTGATTTTGTGCAAATACTTCTGAAATAAAATGGTTTGGTTTGGACATTTTAAAGTACTTTTTTTATTGTTGTTTTGCTTTTTCATTTAAAAATTAACCAAAAAAATATAACTATTTTCTCTTATTTTGTGAATAACTCGGAGAACTACATATAGCAGTGAGTCCAGTGTATTCTTCAATGAGATGTAACAGGATGAATGCATTTTCATCAGCTGGAGGTGAATTTAGAAACTCCTTGAAGAACATGCAGTTACTCAAGAGAAAGAAAATGTATCTGCAGTACCAGGAAATCATTTCTGCGTAATCAGAGAAAGTTGGAATCATACTCAACCCACCTGCTCTCAGACTTTGGGACTGTTAAAATGGCACTAAAATCCCCAGTTCCCTAAGCTTATCATTTACTTTCTCATAAGTTTTTAGCTCAGTAGTCTTTAAAACTGTGACTGGAACCTGATATTTAAACAAGGTTTATTATATGAATACAAATATATATTATAGAAAAAAAGCTGAAACAATCTTTGATTCAGATTCACATTTTACGGACTCTTAAAGAGCAAATAATACTAATTTAATCTTATTTCATGTTAACTATTTTTCGGCCTCATGGAAGTGCTATTGTAGTAATTGTGGAATTGTAAGATTGTAGTAATCAGTGGAATACCAAGCTGATCAGCAAAAAAATCTTTAATTGCGCAGCTAGTGCTTGAAAAGCAATTGTAAAGAGCCTTAGAATAGTGAGTGAGGCACTTCTGAAGTGAATGAGAAATTAACAAAGGTAATAAATATAATTCATCTTCCAATCAAACTATAAAAGGAAGAATTGCCAAACAGAATTTCTTAATTAGACTCATATTGACTCTCCAGGTCAAAATACTTGAAACTGGAGGTGGGCTGAGGAGGCATCTGACTAGATGGCCTCTGTCACCTCAGGTCAACATGTTTGGCTTTAATGTATCCATTTGTTTAAAATAAAAAGTTAATCTTCGCCAATCTGGGAAGAAAAAAAAGGTAACACAATAAAAGTATTGAAAGCATTTCTCTCTTTCAAAATGCAGATTCTTCTATCATCATCATCATCATCATCTATGCAATTAAATTCTGAAAACTACTTTCTTCATTCCATTTCTGCAATTTCGAGCCTTTTGAGATTCCCTGTGTTTCATATGACAGCAAAGACATTAAAATATAGTCAACAAAAGAAGCCCTTTCTTGTTCAAAACTCTAAGTTACCAGTTTGGGGGTTTCCAATACCTAGCTACCATGGCTGGTTGGATGGCTGGCCTGTTGTCTAGACCCTACAGCAGAACATGCCATGAAACTATACAGCACGAGCACACCACAAGAATCTACTAGCAGATAGACAAAATTAACCATCTGGAGAAAGGGACGGACAGTAAGGCAAGGGAAGGCAAAGGAAATCAGTCAAAGGAAAATTATTGATTTGAGACACAAGTATAAAAATTTTAAAAATTTAGCAGAATATGGCCAGAATGTCAAATTATTTGGAAAAAAAATAAAAATGCAATATCCTAATATGATAATTGAAATTAGAAAAGTGCAGATCGAGAACTCTGTCATGAGTACACTGTTTGTATTGTGCCTGTATCATGAATATAAGTGTTATCACATGATTTACAGAAGCTCAGACAGAAGGTTTCTTGTCTAAGACTATGCTCTGACAATTTCTTGTGAGAACACATGTAGGTAAAGTGTTCAACTTCCAGCTTTTTTTCTTGATATTATTTTCAAAAGAGTAAGTAGATTTCATATCATATCTCTAGGTTAATCAACCAGGGAAGAAGAAGGAGTGAAGTAATTTAAATGAATATTTGTAGAGATCATGAACTATATATGAAAATATGGTCATAAAAGTGTTTTACTGAATTTCAGACAAAACAAAAGAAGCAGATGAATGTCATAACTTGTTTGTGAAAAAGAATTTTCAAGATAATACCCTTAGCAAATTAATAAGAATAACTGAAAACTGGTGACCTGAAAAGCCTGGGGAAGGGGACCTTGATACAACCACGTTCTGTAAGAGAGGTGACTGATATGAAGGAAAAACAATATGTGACAAGACAAAGCAGGTTTTATTTGAGATATCACAAGACAAAGGTTTGTTTAGCCAAAGCCCTGATCCAACATCTAGTGAAATGGCTGGTGAGAACAGATAAATAATTATGCTGTTTCATATTCATGTAGTAGTTTCTACCGTGAAGAGATTGCCTTCTGTGCTGAGAGGACCAAGTTGGTAGAGGTGGCATTGGATGTTGTTCACCTTCACTTTAGCAAGGCCTTTGACACTTGCCCATAGTGTTTCTATATCCAGATTGATGACATATGAGCTGAAGATGTGGACAACAAAATGAATGGAAAATTGGCTGCTCTCACAGGCAGTGATCAGCAGTACAAAGTCAACTGACAGCTGGTTTCTGGTGGGAGCAAATACCCATCAATATTTTTGTTAACGACCTAGATGATGGGATGGACACCACTCTCAGTAAATTTCAAGTTTTCAGCCCAGCTGAGGGCTGTCAGGTCTCCAGTCCTGTCTCTGGCCCTGCCAGAGAAAGGATAGAGTAACATTAGTTCTAAAGTTAATTGTGTTTGAGTGAGAAAATAAAAATAGAAATGAGTTTAAAACTATGGTAGTTTTTCTTAATGTAGCCTATCAAAAGATGTACCTCTGTGACAAGAGAAATTATTTGAAAATCCTGGGTTGAAATTAAGGAAGAGTTTAGAGCAAAAATTTCACATTTTTACATGAATAGATATTGATAGATTCAGTAAATACACACACTAAATATTCATTTAGCATATTTTGTTTTCAAAGATGAACCAGTTTAATAAAGCAAGCAGGATCAAAAACTCAAAAGAAGAGGTAATATTTTATTTTAGGAAGAATGAACTCCCAACTGTGTGCTGTTTTGGCAGAGGGTGGACATGTACTGGAAAAACACAAACTAATAGTTGTGGATTTTTTGTTTCAATAGTAAATCAAAAACAAAATTTAGTAACTATCTACACAATTCAGAAGAGGGATTTCAGTTATTAAATACAGCCATCTGTGAAGGCTCTTACGTTACGCTTTTGAGTGTTTGATTAACTCTCCACAGTCCTCAATAAAGCTTATGACACTAATATAAAATTAAGAAGACCCTTTCTGTCCCAAAGGAAACTGCAGAAACTACAGAAATTAAAAGGAATATAACATGTATTAAGAGGAAAAGAATAGTTTGGTACTTTGATTTATTATGCCACTTACAGTTCCAAATGACCAGAGAATTTTTGAAACTGGGAAATTAAATGTATTATACCCTGGCCAGAACTCAATGAGTCATTTAGTGCCAGTGCAAAAGGGCAATGTGCCAACGGAACTGAAGAAGAGGAAAGCAACATGACTACAGATTAATTCAGGAGCGGTATGCTCAGATAGCTGCAGGAGTTAAATGTGCTACTTTTTCTGAGAGAAGATAGAAAACAATTCATTTTCAGTTCCAGGCTGATGTAAGAGCAAAAGAAAATGCATGTGATTTTCCAACTAAAGAAACATTCTGATCTATAGATAATGACACAAATTTCCATAACTGAAGATACAAATCACCTTTACTGGATTTTGCAATGTACCTTCTTGGAGCTATTTCAAAACTTTTACATTGCAGTGAACAAAAATTAGTGTCCTTTTTTTGTAAGCTGCAGGACCAATAAAGCCATTGACCTGGGGACATAGGTTCCTCGCCTGTTCCTTGTTTTCTTCCTCCACTCCAATATCCTGATGCATCCCATGTCTTCTACTGGAATAAGAATTTTACTCTTAAGTCTCTACAGTGCTCTCTACAGATTTTCTCTAACTGTTCAAGCTCTACCTTTGCCTTTTCACAAGCATGCTCAATTTTCTCTGTATCCTGAGATTCTTTAGATGCAGCCCTCCCTGAAACTTTTCCCCGTTCAGCCATGGCCCTCCTGAACCACCTGCTCCTTCCTAAGTTCTCTGTCCATACTTGGTCAACCAGAAGGGCAGCAGCACATCTTCTTGTGGTGGGGGTTGACTGGTTGTCTCATGTGAGTTTCCATTTGGTTTGAGATGCTCCTTTTCTCTGTAGCTAGGCAGTCAGACAGAAGAGATAAAGTTGAGTCACAGCCATCTACTTTCACAATAGTCAAAGGAATTGAATGGCTTTGAGTTATCTAGATATTGTCAGGCCTAGCTGAAAATGACAAAAAATGTGTTTAAAAGTTACTAGAGAAAGAGGGGGGCTGATTGTCAGTGAAACAATATGTTCACATCAACCTAATTTCCCCAGGAAGCCAGGCTAAAAACAGCGAATAAATGAGAACAGTATCTGGCCATCTGAATTTAGTATGTTCAACCACGGAGTAATTCAAAGCTGTGGGAAGAGAGTTGAAGGGTTACTGATTCCAGGGCTATAGATTTGCTGCATTCAGCAAGGCAATTAGAACAACTACCAGGAAGAGTAAAACTTTCATGCTCGGACATGAAACAGAGATTTGCTAAAAATTGATTAATGTCATATCCTTGTAGTATTAAAGATAGATGACAAGCTTCTGGCTGCACTGTTTAAAATCTTGCCAAAGAACATGCTTGCTGTCTACAGAGCCACTATGATTTGTGCAGAACACAACAAACAAACAAACAAAAACCTTTCACATCTGACCCGCAGGCTAATATGACAGATGCCTGCAAAATCATCCCTGTGATCTGTTCATGGTTATTGGACATTGCACGTTGTTTTGTTATTGTCTTGGGTTACAGCAGAGTTGTGATGCAGACCCTCTTTTGCTCTTCTCAGCTGGAGGCAGGAGCTCTGTTCACTCTCAAAGCTCTCTGTCCAGCTTCCTATTGAGCAACCAATGTGGTATCTTATGTATTTTATAGCAAAAAGAGACAAGTATATAAGGAAGTGAATGAGGTTGACAAAAAATAGAACAAAGACAAAAGAGAAAAATGACAAGTTGACAGAAAACTCAGTTTATTATTTCCTATAACAACATTTAATCCAAGGCAAAGTGTTGTTAGATCTCTTAGTTTAGTAATCCACTGTGAGCAAAGATAGCATGACAGAAATATGGTTCTACAAACTGAATAAGCTGGATTTTTCACTGAAATAGCTAGCCCATACCTAAATTGCTACATCTTTATATTTAGAAAATGTGTCCACATTATAACCGAACTCAGCCAGACCTACTTCTTAAAAAGTACCTATGAAAGGAGCGGGCAGCTTAGGGATGGGAAGTAAGATTAGCCAGGCCATCATGACAGATCCTTAGTCCCAGTTCACAAAGATGGAGAAGTTTTTCAATGCACATCGGCGTACACTATGCACAGTTATGTAAAAACAATGCACTAGGAAACCAGAACTATGAGCAGTTCATATGTTGAACTATCACTTACAGTGGCAGCTGATTTTATGTAAACTCAGTGTACAATTATTGCCAATCAGTTTTCAACAGCCACAAGTCTCAAGGAAGAGAACCTATTTTAGAAAGAATCATAAAACATTTTCTACATGCTAAACCCATGGAAGAACATGTATCTCCATAATTAGACCGAAAGTATTAAAAACCTATCAAATACCATGCTGACAACATGAACAGTGTAAATGCAGTATGGCCATGCAGTCCTAACAGGGGTTATGTATTTAGGGTCATTCTGAAAGCTCTGGTGGTAAAAAATTAAGCTATTTCTGAATTGAGTAATGATTAACCAAAAAAAGTCCTTATCTTTTATATAACTTTTGCCTTTGGAAGTAGATTGTGAAGATTTTGTCATATTTTATGATGGACTAAGTCGCGGAAGAACCCACCCAACATATGTGAGAAGCAGAGCCATTTCACTCCATTGGTTAAACACCATCCATTGAGGCTCTGAACTTTGAAATAAGTATCTGTTGTTTTATAGAACAGTAATATTTTAGGACCTGTGAAAAAACATAGTTTTGATGCTGAGGATGATCTTCCACAGACTGGCGCATAAACGATTGTCGGACACTGTAAAATTGTCTCACCTTATATGACTTACCCAAATTCAAATAAAAGTGAGTTTTTTGTATACTCGAATCAGTAGGATACTCGCTCCCATAGAGAAATAGACCTAATTTTAATTTAGCTTTTGTTTTGCCCAAATTAATATTCTTATTGAAATAAGATTCTTTCCACAGAAAGGCTTGTTTCATATATCTGCCTCTGTTTAATGATAGGAGATATGTTGTGTTTTCAGCTAACAAAATGAAGTATTGTGCAAATTAACATCAAGGAAGTCCTCAAGTGAGTTAGAGGGTGGACTGCATAATGAAAATCTGAGATCAAGGGCCTGAGCTGTAATGGTTCTCTTCTGAGAGCATATTTATGCTGCATCTGTGCAAAGCAGTAGAGAATGTTATTCTAGAATAAATGGCTGTGATGCAAGAGAGGATCCTCACTAAGGAATCAGAGGACATTCTACCTATAATAAAGAGACCTACAGTTACATGAAATAATGTTCTACAGAGAAATGGAAGAATAAAGCTGGAGGTGCATGAGAAAATAGGAGCTGTGCATACAAACTGAACAGTTAGACTTCTCAGGATGGATCACATTAGATGAAAATCAGACCTACAGCAGGGTTTTTTAAGTGTCATGGGCCAAGGGGGCACAGCGAGCACCAGAGTTGTGACTGGCGGAAAAGACACCCGAGATGACAGAGACCAGGATTCAGGACAGGTAAGGGCATGAGTGGAGGGGAGGACAACAGGGAGGAACCAGCCCCACGCAGCTGTCTGAGACCTGCTTTGGCTGTGACAGGGCACAAAGAAGCTAGCTTCTCTGCTTATCGCTGGCCTCATTACACCCCTGGGAGACATATTTGCTCACATCCATGTCTATAAGTTTATGGACATCCTTGTGCTTTCTACTTCGTAATACAAGTGTCAAAGAACATTTATGAAATAGAGACTCTTGTTGTTTACAGACCTTGAGCACAGAGCTCCTTGCATGCATAAACGTGTTCTTTCCTATCCCCTTCCTCAAGCAGAAACAGGCACTGAATCATTCTCCTCCAAATGTCACTGAACTTCTCCTGGTTTAGGCTGCTGGCAGTTCAGCTCTCAGAGCCAGTGTCCAGGGACACACAATTCTAATAAATTTGATGGAAATAACACTGCCACTTGATTGACTCAGACAGTGACAACAGATATCAGACTTTACAGTCCATATGACTGCTTAGTGCAAGCTCAAATCTTCAAGAGCTAAATACTATCAGATTAAAGAAAGAAATCCTATGCTTTTGACTGTTTTTACTGTTCATTTTGGTTAAATCTGGATTCTCTTTTTTAAACCAATTTATTGCTGGAACTAAATAATATGTGCAACCTCCTGCTGACAGATTCTATTTGTCTAGCTCCACTGATACTGTGGAAAATGTGGAATGTGTGGGCATTTCAGTTGTAGCTGTAAGACATTACCAATTTTATTTTGGATATAACAATGGAGACTTAAACTTTTGTGAGCAACAAGCTGTCACTAGGGCTTCTGGGTACTACACAGTACAATGAGTCCTAGGACTGTATATAAAGAATTCGCTAAGCTGCAGAAAACTCCTTTGACATTGTGTTTAAAAAAAAATCATGTGTTGGGACCCAGCAGTAGCTGTCACATTCTTCCTACAAAGTCCTACAGCAGAAAAGGTCTGAAATATTTTGAATCAACCCAAATCAGCCTGGTTACATGTAATGTGCAGCTGAAGACTTTCAGTGCTTTATCAGTTATTCCTGGGTTTTATACTTTTGGGTTTGTCAGTTCACACATCCATGGTCCTCCATAAGCCAATGTAACTTACCCCAAATCCCAGCACTAGACAAGAAAAACATTCATATATTTCACTAGATTGTCAAACACTTGATTGATATTTACGGATTAAAATTTTGTCTTTAGCATGCAGATAACACTAGCTCTTGTTCATCATAATAATGAGCTAGATAATGAATGGGAGTAACTCATGATGCTCCCTTCTTGTCCCTGATAAATCTATATCTAGGACTTCCTATCCTGTAACTGGCTTTGAATCTTCTATAATGATAACATATTTAAAATAAAGAGGATTCTTCTCACTTCTTTTAAGAGAAGTCTCCCCAGCTCTGATGTTTCAGATATTTTTGTCTACCTTCAGTACAGACATCTACACCTGAGCTCCTGTCCTGGGCTTCTTTGATAATCATTGGAGAAATACATGCATTTCTAAGGTATCTTAAGATTTTTAAAACAAGTCAGATTTCCTGAAAAGGTATTTCTTCCCAATGACTATAAAGGGATAATAAAGTGAATACATCAGACATAGATGTCTGCATTTTGGCTACGTAATGTCAAGGAAAAAGTCCACTCAGTCTGCCTCAAATTCTTATTTGCAAAATTGCTGCTTCATGTATTATGACTTATCTTGAAATGTTTGATCTTTTAAGCTTAGTGTTCTGCATTTCTCTCTACTGAATTGCATCCAATTTATTTAAATGATTTCCCTAATTTGTCAAGATCTTTTTAAGTCTGTCCTCATATATGTTTGCAGACCCTCACAGCTTGATGTCATTGGAAATTTAATAAGCACACTACACTATTTAATCACTGACTACCTACTCATGATTTAAGTCACTAATGAGAACATTGATGAGAACCGGGCACAAGACTGATCTCTGCAGAACACTACTCAGTACGTAATGCTAGCTGACAAAGAACCATTAATAACTACTAAACATGGTTTCCATTTGTGTATCTGCTTGATAGTAATTTCATGAAGACCTCACTTTCCAATTTTTTTTAAGAAAATGTCACAGGAAACAGTTAAAAACAGTAGTGAGGTCAAGATATACAGTATATAGTACTCTGTATACTCAGTATTTCTTATCAAAAGAGAAGGAAATTCAGAGGGTATGATCTGTTCTTGACAATTTATATTAGTTGTTACTCATCCTCTTTTTATTTTTGGGATGATTACAAAAATACATCTTTTTTGTATTTTTATTATTGCAGAAACTGAAGTTAAGATATCTGCTCCATAATTTCCAATTTCTCCCCTACCCTTCTTAAAGATAGACTTTATCATTGTCCTATTTTCCTCAGAGACTTGTTATAGATTAAGCAGCACTATCTATTTGAATAGCTTTCCTACGTCTACTTCTTATAGAAACAGACACTGAGAAATAAAGAGAGCAGAAACTTTTTGTGTGTATCCACATCTTGCCCTGATGTGGACATATACAGCACAAAAAATAAAAAGCAATACTATGAGTCTTGTCTAAAGATTACTAGGTAAGCCTCAGCACTAATGATTGGAGGATAATTTTTATCAACTCCAGAAATTTTCAAAAAGTTTAATTTAATTCAGTAGTCTCTACCCAGTTCTTCTCTTTTGCTTTCTGAGTTCTTTCTCCTTTACCGGAGGTCTCTGTTTTACTACACAAAACCATATATAGGTTATACAAAGGAAGAGTTTCAATTTTATAATGCCTAATAAGGTCCTGATCATTGGACATTTTAGAAAAATATGTTTATATATACGATAGAATTGAATTTAATTAATCCTGGGAAGGCAGCATAAACTCAGTGAAAATTCACACCAAAGTCACTCTATACTAAGATATATAGAATCATAGAATCTTAGAATGGTTTGGGTTGGAAGGGACCTTCAAGATTATCTAGTTTCAGTCCCCCTGCCATGGGCAGGGACACCTTCCACTAGATCAGGTGGCTCAAAGCCTCATGCAACTGGCCTTGAACACTACCGGGAATGGGGCATTGGGGCATCCACAACTTCTCTGGGCAATCTGTTCCAGTGCTTCATGACCCTCAGAGTGAAGAATTTCTTCCTCAGATCTAATCAAAATCTGCCCTCTTTCACTTTAAAACCATTACCCCTTGTCCTGTCACTACACAACCTCGTAAAAAGTCCCTCTCCAGCTTTCTTGTAGGCCCCCTTTAGGTACTGGAAGGCTGCTAGAAGGTCTGCCCAGAGCCTTCTCTTCTCCAGGCTGAACAACCCCAGCTCTCTCAGCCCTCCTCTGGAATCATTCCAAGGTCCACAATGACTCTTTTCCAACTAAAATAAATTTAACTCAGTCTATTCTTTTTATAAATTAAACACATTTTGTCATTTAGGGTAATTATAATACAGTTATCTCTTTACTATTAATGGAATGGTAGTATCTTAATAACTGCAATGAAAAAATTTCTACTCTGATCTCTGAAAAATTCTCTATAGCACTAGGACTTGTTCACAATAATTCTGTATACGACAAATACTTCTAAAGTACTCAAAAGAATTCTGAAACAGCTGTTTATAGAACATTTCAAAAAAATTTTCAAGAGGCATCAGACACCATGAGGGTAAGGGGATGGTCAAACACTAGAGTAGGTTGCCCACAGAGACTGTAGATTCTGTGTCCTTGGAGAAGTTCAGACTGGACTTGGAGATGTTCAGACTGGACCCAGCTAAACAGAGTCCTGTGCAACCTGCTCTCACTGTACCTGCTTCGAACTAATCAAAGTCAAATGAGAAATAAAGTATATATTTTAAACAAACAGATTGACTAGCCAAACTTAGATTTGTTTCCCTCTCTTGATGTCTGTATACTATTGTAAAGGTATGATTTTGTCAACATATGACTGATCTCAACAAACAAAATTGAATAGTATTCTAGAGATTATGCTGTGATTAAAATTAAGATGAGCTCTTCTGCTTTTTACAGAAAATTATTTTTTCATTGATCTCAATTTTACATTGAAGTAAACATAGCACTGTATTCTGAAATGTTGAATCATATTTCCTGAACATAATGAAAAAACAAGCTATCATTTAAGTAATATTACATTTGAAGAAGAGAGGAAATAATACAGGAATAACAGGAAATTCTGCATTGCCATTTTTAAACATCCAAATAATTTCCCGTACCACTTGGAATCTACCTTATAATAAATGAAGTCACTTTTTATTATTCATCACTAAAAATTCTAGTGGGCTGCTTTTCATGACAGTCGACCTTTTTTTTCCCCTTTGGCATCACTATATGTATTCCTGGGAAAAATAATTTGACATTCATGTCAAAAAATGAATGTGGAACAATTTGACAGATCTCTCTGGGAAGATCAGAGAGGCTCCATTACATGAAAAAAACAGAGATAAGATAAAGACCAGAGTCACTGAGGGGATGGAAAGAAAAGACGTGTGCTAATTACTCTGCAATTTCTTAGACTATGCTTCATTTTGTATCTGAAAAGTAAAACTATGTACTAATCCACATAATTTGTTAAGTGGAGTTTTTTCAAGATCTGATTACTTTAATGATCATGTAATTTCATTCACAGCTCCATCTACCTAATAAAGGCCAAGAGGGTGATTAGTTATCTACTGTCTAGAGGAGAAATCATGTTAAGTGACAGAATTCTGTGATTTTTTACCTCTCATGTAGAAGGTACATGTGAGGGGTGATTTGCCTGTTCAGGTCAGCTCATAGGTTTCTCCTTAACTAATTGCTGTTTCAACCTTGTTGGCTGACTAATTTCATTCTTTTTTATGTGCCTGTGCCCATTAAATTTTGAAAGCAGCTTTTGCCTCATCTTGCACAAGCAGTGTCTCGATTACAGAAAGTTGGTCCAAAAAGTTGGGGGAAATCAGTTGGTACCTGCAGGGAGTCACAAAGCTGCATAGGAAGTAAATGGGTTTTTCATGTGTTAATTTATTTGCATTGTGGAGTTTTTAGAAGTTTATGACATCCCGCTCAGCCTACAGGATACAGTGAAGAGACTAATCTGAAGGCAGGATATGTGGAAACTATCAAAACTAAGTGTCAGAATAGGCACTGCAGATATTCAGTAGCTGGAAAACCTTACTGAAATGAACTGTTCAAAAAGGCCATTTTTCTGCCTGGGCTCTGAGAGGCAGACTGACCCCATACAGGAGAGTTTCCAAGAGAACAGCATAGACTTATATGTGTAGCAGATGTGACTCAACGTGTCTGTTGCCAGAAAGGTGTCATTTAGCTCTGATTATGAAATCAATTCCTTCTATTAGCAGCCTTGCCAGAAAGCTGGCTGCCCTCTCTTGAAGATAAATGCTCTCACCAGTTCAGCAGTTCCTGTAGGCAGCGTGAAAAGACCATGTACAGGGGAGTTTCAATGAAAACATGAGCAGAAATGTACTGGCCAGTTTCAGTGTGACCAGTGTTGCCCTGGTTACGGCCGAATAAACATAAGGAAAAAGACAGCTAGGTGTAACAGAGTACAACTTCTCTGTGTGTCTTGCCAGAGATGGTTCTCAAATGCACATTTGCTAGCAAAGATTTATATAATTTTTACCAGGTCTTTCCAAAGCACTTCCAACCAAGATGGATCTCTGTAATGGTGAAAATATCCACCGCTTTTCAGTCTTCCCTCTTTCCTCTTCCATAATTTTTCATAATTCTTTAACTTTTCATAACTTCTTTACCTTCATGGAAGTTAGAAAGGAAAAATGACCTTCACTGCCATTCCTATTTTTCATCAAATCTCACTCTAAAGATACTCTGCATGTTTATGAACAGAAGTTCACCAAAATAAAGAATTTCTTGTGTTCTAAAAAAATTAACACCGAATGAAAATGTATGATGTGTATGTCTTAACCACACGTAGTTAAGAGAATAAATACTTCTATAAAACAGATCAGTATTATTACTGATTGCAACATAGTAAAACCAGTTATTTTCAAATGAAGCATTACTCATGGTACAGTGTATGATAGATTTTAATATACAGGATTTCTTTACCTCTTTATAACTAGATGTTCACTTTTAGCAACTGAAAAAAATCAACAGATACCTACTTCACAACTGGCAGTATGAGCAAAATACACCCTCTGAGACAAGTTTATGTAAGATAGTGGACCTCTATATCCAGTCAGAATTCTGGTTCTTTAAATCCTGGGGACCCAGGTTATGATATTGAACATTTTCTGGAGAAACGTTTTATTTCTTTCCATTTCAAAAAGCAGCCAAACTTAGATTTTGATAAATAAACTATTATTTGAGCTAGTTATTGGATTTTTTTAAAAAGCCTAATACTAAAAATCTGCAATCTTGTCCTTTAGCTACATGAAAAATAGTAGAAAGATTAAGAAGATGGGGCCTAGAAAGCAGGGAACAGGAAAAGAACAATTGTATATTACTGCTGTACACAGTGTCATAAAAACGTGAGATGGTGGGAAAAAATAAATTAGAAAACAGTCAGGGCTATCCTCTGGACATCTCAGGTGATGGGTAGAATCTTAGAGTGGGCTTCTTCGCCCTGATTTTAATCATATAAAAGTGAAGCACTAAGGCAAGTTATTAAGACTACCTCTATTGTCAATAGAGAGATATAGGCGTAGTGAAAAGAAAATTTATCCTACTTGGCTTTGATTCCATTATGGGATTAATTTTCTCTCTAAAGAAGCTGACATTTTTGTTAAAGGCAATTGGCTAGAAAAATAGTTTAAACTTTAACTAAATGAACAGCTTAAATAAGATGTCTAGCTTTATCTAAAAGTCAGGTGAAAGATGCCCCACTCACTGCTAAAACAACAGAACAAAATAAAGTGAGATAGTTTTCCTAAACAAAAACTAAAAAAAAATCAAAATAAGCAAATAATCAAATAATCAAAAATCAGACACTGAGTTGTCGTGATCACTTTGTCCTGATCAGTAACATCTATTTTAATAAGCAAATATTCCTTTTAAAATATATTAAAAAAAAAAAATCTGGTCTTTGAAAATTTAGTGTTATCTTTCAAAAGCAGTCATTAACAGAAGTATTAACTGAATAATAGCTCATTAACATATTTAGAGTTTTTTAATATAGATTCATATGTAGTAAAAAGATTAAAAATACGATGGCATTAATGCAACTAAATTAGGTTTGCAGATTTGGCTCAGAGAATGAGTTCTGTAAAAATATATTAGGCATTTAGTATTTAGTTACTTCAGATAGGCTGTGAATATACACAAAAAAATTATTTCTGTCATACTACATTGGATATCACTGCTTGCTGAATATTCTGTCTGTTCAAGATTGACCCAGAACAGACAACTGGTACAGCTGACCGATTTCTCCATTCAAATTAAGTGATGTAGATTCATGACAGGGCCACTTGGGATCTGTGCATGGAAATAAAAATCAATTCAACAAATTTGCACAAGGATGCAACTCTGGTTTATTCACTTTTACAATAGAAGCAATTTTAGAGTCCCATGACGCTGGGCAATGGATGTTTTATATAGATTTATAGTCTGGGCTTATCCAGGTTCTGTTCTAAATAGGGCCTTATATCACGTTTAACACTACCTGAATGTCTCACACATGTCTTAATTCATTTTTGCAGCATTCAAGTAGTATAAACAATTGCTTCTTTTTCATGTGGAATTTTATCAAATCAGATTAATTATATACTTCTATTTCTCTGTCATCCATATGGGAAAGCTTGATATTACTAATAAAAGAACTGGAGAACAGAGCGGAAATGACTGCTGAGAGGTTTCCTCCTCTGTTTCCTGTTTCAGGACAGAATAAACAAGGACTAAAACAAGGATTTATTTCTTATGATGCACCAAAATAAGGAAAAAAGGAAATAACTACCATGACAGCTCCAAACAAACATTGCCTTAACCAAATTATTGTAATTTGTAATAAATTAGTTAATATAGCCTGATTTTAAACGTATAATTTCCCACTGATTAATTTAAAGTGTGGTCCAGCTGGTGGCCTGCAGGCTGGATCTAGTCTGTGAAATTTTCTCCAGCAAACTCAGGAAACCAGATTTTGGCAGCATATACCTTGCTTGTGGCTTCAAACAACATAAGCTGCTGTTGCCACCACTTCCCTTTAGAAAGAAGAAAATGAACATGCAAATAGTGATATGCAAGCACAGTGATGGCCAGCATGGAGTAGAAGCTGTCAGCAAAACAAGACCAGCTCCAGCAGTTACATAAACTGAACCATTTGGAGATACGAGACTCCTGTGTGAGGCACTATGCAGAAATATGAATCAGATGAGGGCTTTATGTTCTATGTCAACAGTCAGCAATAAAGTTGATGTACTCCAAAATAGGTATCATGTTTGGTGAAATTATTCTCTGAGGTTTTTGATATAAAATATGAAAGATGAGTATCCACAGGTACTAATTGTAACAATTTCTGATTCTTGATCTGCCATTTTTAACACCAGTGAAAGAGTTCCGTGCTTGCCCAGAGCATATAATATCTGCAAAGTCTTTAGTAGTAATGTTTATACTTGCTTGGTACAGGAGTATATATTCATATGTACTTACAGTCTTGTGTTAATGTCCAGAATATCTGGTTGACTAGTATTGACTTCATCACAGCTATGCATGGAATGTGAAGTCCTCCATAGTGGTTACTGGAAAGTGAGGACTATGAATTCAGCTGACAAAGACAACCTGCCACACACTTTTCCACATGGAAAAAAAAAGACAAGGCAAATGCAGTAATATTTCATTCCTGACAAGCTTTAAATCCAATTGTACTTTAAAGTCTTAAATAGTCAATAGTCTGCTAGTCTGGCTCTACAAAGGTTAATTTCAGAGCCTAGTGCTGAACATGAATCTTAAATTCTTTAACGTTTTATGTTTACTGTCTGTCTTCATGTTTAACTTCTGTAACACAGAAAAATCTGAAAAACTTAAAAAAAATGCAGAGACAATGCTAAAAAATGCACTCCCTATGTAAGACAGAAATAGATCAGGGTAACTGGCCATCGCAATTAACATTATGCCAGAGAGAATTACAGTGAAAATTCAGGACATGTCAGTTCTAAGTGCAATTGCATGAGAACCTCTGTGGTTTGTGATATGAATCTTCTCCCAGTTTTAACACTGAATCTGTCAACAGGCTGAAGTTACAAGCATTAGATCGAGTCAATTAACTTTAAATAAACCCCATAATAAGGCATTTAGAAATATTTCTGAGAAGCACCTAGCTGAAGAAATAGAAATTAATAATAAGACTTTCCCAAGAACATGAGAAGCAATGAGATAGAGTCAGTAATTAAAATGCAAAAGAACAACTCAAGAGCGATAACAGCAGAAAAGCTACATGGATCTTTGCAAAGATATTCCTTATGGAAGAGAGCAGAAATGCTTTCTACATCATAGATATTCCATACAGAATTGTCCCAATGTGTGGAAATAGAAGAGGTTTCAAAACAAAGTAATGCAATAAACAAGATTACACAATATTCAACTGTATCTTCCTGGAAGTATAAAGCACACTGTTTCTGAACAGCTGATGGGGACTTGCAATCATCAGAGACTGGATTTGGCACAAAGTGAGTCTGTTGTCTAATTGGATTTTTAAAATGTTTCTATGAACTGGAAAAATCTTTTTTTTTTCAGTGTTTGAAACATTTTTATAAACAATTCCCACCCTTTAAGTATTTTGAGTGGAATCAGAAACAACTGTTCATTCATTAATTTCCACAGAAATGATTAGGACAGTATAGGTGTTTTTTGTACTACTATGCATATGTTCACACAAATAATAAAAAAAGAGCATAATGAGTCACGGTTCATTTATTATAACCACTGCCCTAATAGATGGCAGTGTAAAGTAGTGGTTAAGTGTAAGTAAGCACTTGATGCAAAAATTAGAATATAGAGAAGTGAAGTGAGTCTCTCAAAGCAAAGCAGAAATTCGAAAGCGAGTGACCTTACAGCCCAGGGCTTCTAATCTCCTAGTTCAATTCCCAGTCACTTTTCCATCAAGAGTCACTATTCTCATCTCAGAGAGATTTGGGTGTCTGTCTGGCCCCAGGAAGGAAAAAAAAAAAAGTTTCAAGAACCTCAGATACATATGATGGAAGCAAATCTGAGGAAGAGGAAGAAAAAGAAGAAAGTATAATGGTAGGGTTAACTCTAGAACAAAAAAAAATAAATAGTAGTAATGATCTATCCCAAAATAATGTCTTTGAAAATACTATACAGGGAACTGATTGCCTCTGTTTATTTACTGGGTGAATAAAGGTGTTTTCTTTTCATGCACAAGCTATAGCCACTGTCTACCAAAATTCCTGGGTTTGATTCAGGTTGCCATTGTCTTGTATGAAAATCTACCAACCCAGTCCCATACCTGCGGCTATAGAAAATGTTCTCTTTACATTTAGCTTCTAACCAGCAAAGTTTTGTTACCTCAAATCACCCCTGTACCCTGTACAATGCATCCTCTTTTGCTTCTGCAGATAACTTGTGAACTGAAGCTACCCCAGACCCCATGACTGTCAGTTGCTTTGTTATCTACTACACTAGCGAATTCCCTGCAAGTAATCTGTGAAGCCTGATCTACAACTGGGCTTTTAACTCCCTGCCAGGTGTGATCACAGAATTATGTTTTTATTATTTTAGGACACTGTGATATTTTGGATAGATGTACCGAAATAAGAATGTATAATAATGCACATATGTATCAAATCTCATAATAATTCAGAAGTAGCCAAAATTCAGTCTCAGATATAATTCACTGTTAAGTATATTTATTACATTTCCTTTTACTCGGTAATTAAGTTTCCCAAAAGCCTGAAGAAAAGTGGTACTATGGCAAGAACAAATGTCAGAACACTTGTAAGGTCTGATCCTTTTTCATTAGAAGGCTTACCTTTAACCTGCTTATGTTTTAAGTTGTATTTCTTTACCATTTGACCAGTTGCAACAGTTGGAAAAAAACTCCTTGCTGAGTCCTATCCCAGCACAACCATTGTTTTCACAGGATTCCCAGGAATTTGAACACTGCGTCTCTGATCTGCCTCAGCATTTCCCAAAGCAGAAGGGATAGACCTCACTTTTAAACAGACTGGAGGCAAAATGAGACCATTGCCACCCCTCTCTGTGATGACCGAGAAGCCATGACAGTAGTGTTAGTGTAGAAACCATGAGACTTCAACATAGCCTAATGTTGAACTAATAATTCAGGAATTAATTGGAACTAATAATTTGGAATAATTTGATGTGTACATTTAGACAGAGGATTCTGTCATGGTGCACTGTCTGTCACTGATCTCTACAAGATCCATTTACATCCTCAGTCATTCAAATCCAAGTGGTGTTTATTCCACCTTCCAAAATAGTCTTACTTGTTTATTGCAAGGATATAGAAAAACATAATGTTGTATTTCTTCCTGTTTCTCCAGTCTGCAGTCTACTTTCTTGAGATTTGGTAATTTCCATCTGTACATTACAAAGGAAGATACATATCAGACCCGAACTAAGGAGACAAATATTGAAAATCATGTTTCCTTAAAAAAAAAAATCAAGTCCAATATATTGGTGTGATGGCTGTTCCTGGGACTTTCCTTCTTCCTCTCTCTCTTTTCCTTCTTCTATTTTGCTATTAATACAGAACAGAAAACCAGAACAGAACAACAGGAAGAATCTCTATCAGTTTTGGTTTCCAGAACTGAGAAATGTTAAAGTAATCTAAAACATTAAGAGAGTGAAAGTAAAACACTTATTTTTATGAGAAGAATTTTGAATAAAAACTTCAACAAATTCTAATCACATCTATAATTTCCATTGTGCAGCTGGACCTCTTGAAATGTAGAATAGATAAGAAACATGCTTAAGAATGCGTTGTGAGCCTATGATAAGAACTTATATCTCCTAGTACTGAAAATCCACACACTCGTCTACTCTTCATGTATCCACTAATTTTTACACGAATCATCCTGAGAGGTGATCAGGTGATGACATCATTAAGTAGCTGATGAGGGAAGTTGGCTCTGCTATACCTAATACAAATAGACCAGGAAGAACTGGTCAGGGTAGCCTTAGCAGCAGCAACCATGAAATGGAGGACTTCAGGATCCTGAGAGAAGGGACCTCCAGGAGTCAATACTACATCCCATACGGTTTAACATATTTATTAATGACCTGGATGATGGGACAGAGTACACCTTCAGCAAGTTCGCAGATGATACAAAAAGAGGCCAGTGTCTGATACACCAGAGGGTTGTGGGGCCATTCAGAGAGACCTCAACAGGCTAAAGAATGAGCTGATGGGAACCTCATGAAGTTCATCAAGGGGAAATGCAAAGCCCTGCATATGGGGATGAGTAACTCTGTGCACCAGTATATGCTGGGGGCTGACTGAGTGGAAAGCAGCTCTGCTGAGAGAGCCAAAGGGTGCTGGTGGACAACAAGCTGATCATGAGCCAGCAATGCACCCTTGTAGCAAAGGAGGCCAACCACCTCCTGGGCTGCATTAGGAGGGTTGCCAGCAGGCCATGGGAGGTGATCATTCCTCTCTACTCAGCCCTGGGTCCAGTGCTGGGCTCCCCAGTATGAGAGACATGGACATAATGGAGAGAGTCCATTGAAGGGTCACAAGGATGAGGAAGGGACTGCAGCATCTCTCTTACGAGGAAAGGCTGAGAGAGCTGGGACTGCTCAGCCTGGAGAAGGCTCAGAGAGGATCTTATCAATGTATATAAATACCTGAAGAAAAGACCTAAAGAGTGTGGTGGCAGGCTATTTTCAGTGCCCAGTGACAGAACCAGAGGCAATAGACACAAACGGAAGTATAGGATATTCTGTAGAAACGTGTGAAAAACATTTTTGTATGTGCAAAAAAGATTTTGTACTGTGATGGTGGTCAAACAGTGGCACAGGTTGCCCAGAGAGATTGTGGAGTCTCCATCCTTGGAGATATTCAAACCCTGACTGGACGCAACCCTGAGCAGCCTGGTGTAGGTGACCCTGCTTCAGCAGGGAGTTGGACTGGATGATCCCCAGAGGTCCCTTCTCACCTCAGCTGTTCTGTGATTCTTTGTAAAAGAAAACAATAAGCACAGCTCATTTGCAAGAAAATGATTATGGAAACTATTATGATCTCTGGTGATTTAAGAATTTAATGAGACAACAACATTTGACAATTCGAGTCAAATTTTCAGAGGAAAGATGAAAGGTTAGTGCGTAGAAAAAATAAGGCTCAATTAATAGCTAAAATCCCTGTTTGCAGCCAGACTGTAATACCCTAGAGGGCAAATTCAGACATGTATACAAAGAGCAAATCACTACAAACCATTCCCAGTGTTTAACACTTTGGTAGAGCACAATCTAAGCCTGCCAGGCTTCTCAGAGACTGAGAGAAAGGACAAAAGACAATTAGTTGATCTCTGCTACAAAGTAGCTAAAAAGCTATTTATATACGATCAGCTTGAATATGAAAGGCTCAGCTTTTTTCATCAACAATAATTTTAAAATCAATTTTAGAGAAGTTTGATGTCTGACATCTCATGTACTCAAAAATCAGATTCAAACAGTGAGTTTCTATTTCATATGTTTGTGTTACTAAGACTCTATCTCATGCTTTTGCCTCTGGCATATCACAATGACTTTTTGGCATTTTCTTCCAGCAAAGGCAACACCACTATACAGAAAGACAATGAGTTCAAAAAAAGATCTATGAAGAGGCATTCCCTGCAGCAATATCTGACACCAGTATCCCTCTATCCTCACCTATGGTCATTCTGCAAATACCCTGTCCTGAGACATTTAATGCATTGAGGTGTTGAACATCAGCAATTGTCTCATAGCAGTCAAGACTCCGTAGAAATTCAGCTCCACAGTCACCAAAACCACCATATTCTCCATTTTAGAAACCTAGACCTTCTAACATGTTCCTTGTCTGAAGAACTACTGTTTGCCGATGGCAGTAACTGATGTGCCTGTGTGGGCTGAGGAAACTTCTTCCTGCCAAGAAGTTAATAGTGGGTGGAAGACAAAAGTAAAAACAAGCTACAGCTATTCATAATGCTCAACACAGGGATTTCAAAAATAGGATTCTATATTTGCCAATTTGGTCTTTTACATATGAAATGTATTTTTTTTTTAGAAAAGAAATGTACTTGTTTAATGCTTTAATCATTACCTGAGACCTTGAAATCTTCCATCCTTTTCTCTCCTATCTACTGCCGCTACTAAAATCGTCATTACCACCGGCTGTTTGCTAACAGTTGTACAGTCCAGGAATAGTATTGCCATTGGTTGTGTTGTATCACAAATACATCTGTTACTCTATTTTCTTCATTTGGTTTCATAAATTGTTATTTCATTACGTTGGAATACCAACAAAACACAGGCTGGACCTGACTTTTGTGCATCCTCATTTGATGTGCTGCCCCTGAAGAACAAACTTGTGTGAAGAGCAGTTAAAGTGAATTCATTCAGTGAGGATGGTAGGTACAACATTGCTATATGACCAAGATGATGGCTGAAAAAAATGGTACAACAGCTTTTTGTTCTGATGCAGATGTTCTTCCCAGCAGATCTCAAGCAGTTTGAAATGACTGATATTCTTTTACAGAGACTAAATGGAAGCATGTAGAAAGACATGCTCACTTAAGGATACTGCAAGGCTGGTGGCAGGGGAGGGATCAGATTCCAGGTATTAAACTTCCCAGACTTCTACTGTCTCCAAAAATAAACTCTTTTTTTTTTGTTCAGAGGTACAAACATAACAATACAACTCCAGAAGAAGAAGTAACAGAGCTATTCATTAGTAGATTCACCTTCAGCTTGATAAAAATTATGTTTGAGTCTCTCCACAATGAATATGTGCCTTTCCTGATTAACAAATCATTTGTCTTCTTAACCAACTTTTCTGTCTTTCTGTGTCTGGAATAGAACTTATCAACAGAAGAGAGCTGGTTAAAGCCTATGCGTGTACAACGTGAGCAGTGCACAGTAAAACACTGTAAAGCTGAATGCTACTATAATGGATTGATTTCACGCAGAATGACCGAATGAAGAAAAATAATGAAATTTAGAGAATAGGATTTGATCGTTATATTACAAAGAGAATTGTGGTCACAGGCCAAATAGAAAAGAGCACTCTTGTCTGGATAATAAGTTGAGATTTGAGGAAAGACAGGGAGTGATTTGCAAACCACCAGTTACACACAATAGAGGTCGACTGAGAAAAAGAAAAAAAAAATGAAGAAATTCAAAATTTCCTGGAATTTCAGCAATGTGGAGATCAGAAACAAATGCCGAGGGGTGAAGGTCCTGGGGGACAATTCTCATGACACAAATGAGCATAAAGGCAGTGAAAGGGGCTGTGTACAGTGAGGACAAAACACAGTGAGGACAAATATATAAAGTTTGGCTCAGAGGGGTTTTGTATAAGTCCCGTTGCTTTTTTGTCAACTACAGTGGCACTTGGCTCAGACTCGAGGGCAGCACACTATCAATGGGCAGACTTTAAAGAACCACAGAACCTCACAAGTAGCCCGAGTTTGATGAGTTCTGGTACCATAAGGAAGGAAAAGTGCAAAGGATGGATATTAAGCAAAGCTGTAAGTAGGATGTACAGTGAGTGGTGACTGAAAATTTATGTAGATGGTTGTAGCTTGTTGGCTTTTTGGAGTTGGAGCCTTAGAGCCAAGAAGAAACAGAGGGAATGGGACAAAGACTAAGTGTATTTGAATTACTTCAACATAAATGGAAGATTAAACGAGAAAAATAATTAAACAAATGAGAAAAAACATAATTTTAATTTAAGTAATTCTTTATATTTAACACGAGATAAAACAAATATCAATTATTCATAGGGAGCCACATCCTTTGGCTTAGACCTTCTTTTTTTTCAAAAATATTAATGAATGTGGCTTTTACACATTTAAAATGTTTATTTAATGAAAATGAACCATGTCACACATTAAGAAATGATTATTTAAAAATAGCAGCACTTTATGATGCAGAAAAAAGGCGGAATTTTAATAGCTGCTTTCATTTATATTTTATGTGCACAAACCCCAGCATAAAAAAATTATAAGAAACCTGACTTTAACTAAATCAAAGTTACTCAAAGAAATGCTGCTTTCTCATTTTTTAAAAACTTGCTCTTTTATGCCAAGAAAGTGTTATCTACAGGTTAGAGCATGACACTGCAAATTAGAACACATGGTTGTTCTGTCACATTATCACAGATTCAGCCTTTGGCATAGGGAGAGATTTTCTGGCAACTTCACGTTAACTTCTGTTGACTATTAGCAGAACCGTGTGAGTAGATGTCCTGTGAAAAATCAAACTTCTAACCTTGTATTTGTCTAAATACAGAACTTCTGCTTCCATCGTGACTCACAGGTGAGCACAGCCCCAGAGCTTTATGGTTCAGCCTTTCACAGAGCCCTACAGGGAGCTACGCAAGGAACAGTCAGGTGAGCCAAAGCATGTCGATGTCTGCACTTTGCCTTAGCAAAGGCCTTTTCTTAAAAAAAAAAAAAAAAAGATATGAAGAAGTTTAGCCCGTAACTTCTTTAACCAGATCTGACAGCATTACTGAAGCTCTTTCCATTCTTCATGTCACATTCTAGAGAAAGCTGCTTTACCCCATGAAAAATTTTCTATTCTGACCCGAAATGAAATAGTAATTATAAAGGAAGGTCAGTAAATGAGCCCCATCTCCTGGTTTTGCCCAACTGTAGTACAATTTTTTTCTTTTTATTTTTTTAATGTAATAAATACATTGGTAATTAAGCATCAATTAAACAGATGTACAAGGAAACTTGGCTATAATGTGCTGGCTCATGCACTTAGTCTGTGATGTCCTGGTTATGCAGGGATTATGTTCTTTGTATGGCACGTTGTAAGTTACTATGGACACTTAGAGGGTTTAGAACAGGATAACGAACTGAATTACTTTCACTAGTTTATTATTAGGTGACAATGTTTTCCTAAATTAACTGATACTCACACAAAATATTTCCTCCTTATTTTGTGTGAAGCATATTTAAAAGAAGAGATAAGCTTAAAATATAATATAGCATGCAATCAGGGTCACACATAAACCCGGCAAATTCAAAAGAAAAGTGACAAGCGTGTCATCTCCCCCCACACTATATGTAACACAACCAGAGTCACAAGCTTTTTTATTTGTTGGTGCTCACGACAAAGAAGCAGAACTGAATGTATTTCCTGTGCACTCACTGGGCTGCATTATCCATGGATCACAGTTAAAGTGGAATTAATAATTTTAAAGTAACTGTCATCACTGTGCGCATGTCGAATTCAGTGACATGCACCCAGGGACGTGATTTGCAAGAAGCATCAAAGATACCAATAGTTCATGGTTCAAAAATAGCTGGTCTTAGATGTTCAATTGCCAAAAAACCTGATGTTGCCGATTGAAAAGAAAGAAGGTGAGAAGGCAGCTACATATAGAGCTAACATTTATGCTTGACTAGAGGCAGTGGGGACGTAATAAAACCGGTTAGCTGATGAGAGACCCTACAGGAGTTTTTCACAAAAACAGGAAAACAGCATTAAACTGACATTTACTCAGCAAGCCACCAACCAGAAGTGCTTGGGGCACCCCCTACACTGAAGCAAAATGCCAGAGCTGTATAATGATTAGACTTTGATGGATCCCACTGACGTCCCAAAGGCTGTTCTGTTTCTGTTTTTTATTTCTTTCATCTGATCTTCATCCATAATTTGACAAACTATTTTTAAGTGCCTATTTTCCTTGTGATTTATATATTCCAGGCTCACCAAATTAATTCAATACTTCACCCGATCACCTGTCACACTTATCTGTTGTTTAACTGTTAAAGTGACACCATAATCTGAAACTCAGACAGTGTAGAAGCAGTGGCAAGATCTGATCACTTTAATAGTAATGACAAACATTCCCCTGCAGCCGGGATACCCTCAATTTTAGTGCACCTAAAGTCATATTCTACCACTATTTTCTTCTACTCTGTGCATTAAGCTCCAGTGACTGAAAGATGAAGAGACACAAATAAAAAAATGAACTGTGAAAAGTTTTTGTAGAATTCTTCAAAATGGTTTTCTGGACATCAAGAGACAGACAGTTGGCTAGTGTAAATCAGTGTATGTCTCCTCAGTCAGGGAAGCTCCTATTATTAGTGAGTATGTGACCCAGTCTCTATATGCATGGAGCTACAGTACGTTGCTGAAACTCCTCCATGCCAAATCTCCCGTGCCTCCAGCAAAGCACAAGTAGAATAATTTTCAGTGAGACCTAATAACATGTGGCAGTCTTTGATTTCTGAGCTCCCTCAGAGCCTTGCATTTCTTTTGTGGATGGTGCACTGGTAGTTAGCTGGCATATTTCTGAATTTGATAAGGTCTTTATTTGATTGGAAAACTACTTTTATTAAATTCCTAACTCATTTGTTATTTAACAACTGTACAGGCAAGTCAACAACAGTATAGGCAACTCAAGTTGTCTTTTGTATACACTCTTCAGTAGTAAATTGTTGGTGACCTACCTAGCATTTAATGGCTTTAAACTGAAAGAGGGTAGATTTAGAGTAGATATAAGGAAGAAATTCTTCACTCTGAGGGTAGTGAGGCACTGGAATAGATTGCCTAGAGAAGTTGTGGATGCCCCATCTCTAGAAGTGTTCAAGGCCAGGTTGGATGAGGCTTTGAGCAACCTGGTGTAGTGGAGGGCGTCCCTGCCCATGGCAGGGGGGTTGGAACTAGATGATCTTTAAGGTCCCTTCCAATCCTAACCATTCTATGATTCTATGATCATAAAGGTTTTGTGCTTCAGTCTGCTGCTCCCTTACTGCACTATGGCTTAGAGCACCTCAAGAACTAACAGTTTTAAACAAATTATCACCCATTCCTACTTAAACTATAGGCAAGGCATAAAGTTGAAAACTCTGACTGCACCATTACTACCTAAGGACAAAGATGGCCTCCCAGACAACCCGGGCCCAGCACACTAGAAATTATTGCTATTAGAAGTTTGAAGGGGTCTAAGAAATGTATCTTAGTCGATATTCCTCAAAAGCAAAGGCAGACAAAGAACACATACCTCAAGTGTAGATGATTTCTGATTCAATGCTCACCATCATAAACGTCTTTCTTTAGTGGGATAGGCGACCAGGGGGTGAAAAGCTTGTGTGCAGTGAATGTTTTTGCTGTATTGAAAGATATTGTGACCAGCTGAAGAGAATGCAATAGCTGGAAGATGTCATTTATGAGGAAAGATTTTGAATATTTAGACCATAGATTCAAAGAAGAAAGGAATAAGTTGTTAGGGGTTTTTATTTGTTCCGAATAGCATAAGTAGTGAGTTTAAATTGTTTAAATTTAGCTTTCTAATAGAGTAGATAGTCTATGGGAACAGCAGCATCTCCATCATTTAAAGGATTCCAAGAACAAATATCTATTAGGAGCAGATTAAGTGCAAATGAGACTTCTTTGGAGACATGGAAACAGACCAGGCAAATTTCTGTCACCGTTATTTTTTAATTCCATACTGCAAAAAGCCATTGTCAAAAACCCTCTGAATTCTCAGAAACAAAATTAGTTTATCGGAATCCTAAATTAATACAGTGGTATAATCAGTGAGTTACATACGTTTTTCTACATTAAAGAGTAGATTGAATTAATGAGTAGGTTTTATCTGTCTACATGTGGGGCAGGATCCAGCTGTTCAGACACAGTAACTTAGTGTCTTTTCAGCTACTTCACGATACCCTACTTGCTGCCTAGTTGATCCTACAGAATAGCAGATCTCTCCCATAGGTCTGCCAGCCCTACGCACACCTGGAACACTGACAGCATCTCAGAGGGAACCCTTGGTGGGGAATAGGCTGAGAGCCAGCACGGCCCTGTGCAGTTACCCCCGGAGAGGCAGCTACTACTCTTTGGCATGGCCTGACACATCCTCCCATCCCTCCAACCACCACAGGGGAAGGACATAGGTCTCCTCAAGGCCCTGAGTGAGATACCCTGGAACCTCACAGGTGGTACTAACACAGCCAGGCAAACGAATAAAGCTCCTAGCGTTTAAGACAAGACTGGAGCTGTAAAATTCTTCCTGATATCTTTTGCTATACATATAATGTATTTTGAAATCATACTATTGCAACATCCTCTGAAACCATGCAATAAATTATACTTGAAACAACGAGTTTCTGTTGTTTCTGTTTCAAGCTCTGTTTGAAAACAATTTGGATATGATTTTCTCAACTCCTGAGCCACTACCATCATAGCTTTTTAGTGGCTTTAATTTCCTTTCTGAAACACTTTTGTTTGCACAATAGATCATTAGGAAACTCTTGGTTGAAAAATAAGTTTTAAAACTATAAAACCAGTGGTGTAGTATTAAAGCTTAATAGAGGTATGCTGAAGCAAACACATAATGTGTGAAGAAAATAAGAAAAAAAAAATCAACTGCAATTTCTGTAGGAAACCATACACTTTATGAGCTGCTATAACTATCAGTATTCAGAATCCTATTCTATCTGCTAGTTGAAGGAGAGATGAGGAAAGATGAGAGGTGCATACTCTGAGACAAATATATGAATACATTCTTTACTTTTTGCTATAATAACATTTGAACTTAGAGGTCACTACCTACTAAGGTTAACACAGATTTAACCCACTAACATTAAATATTAATGTTTTATCTTTCTCTTACACTTTAAATCAAAATTTAAAAAACCTAGTTGTTCCCAGAAGCTAGCTACAAAGACTGAACACCTTTTTTTTAAATAGAAAAATAAAGGCATTTCTATTAATTAACGGAAAAGTCTTCAACATAATAGCTTTTGGATTTCTGTAACTTCCAGAATAAGAGCAGAGATAATTCTCACTGAGCTCCTACTGACTTCTTTTGGAACTGTTTATTACTATACTACTGATTAACAACAGGAAAAACAAAACTATGTCAGTGGGGTTTTTTCATAGTTACCTAATCCCGACCCAAAAAAAAAAAAAAAAGAGGAAACGAATAATTAGTTAAATTGTCCATAAGAGAATAAATTTGAAGGTCTGTATCTGTACATATTTCTCCTTTTTTATCAGTCAGAAGAAACTATTTCTGCATCTGAAGTGTTAGTCTGAGGATATCAAGTCAAAAAAGAAATTGTGGCTCCTGTATTTAATTTTTTCTTATCTCCTTTTTCAAACGTTTTCTAGTATTTACTGACACTCTCCTGAAGTCTTCAGGAATTTAAAATTTAACAAAGAGCGGATCCTGAAATTAATCAAAATTATTCCTCTACTATTCCATAGATTTATTAGATCTTTGGAAGTTGAAAATAAATGAAATATTCTGCAAGTGCAGGAGAAAGTTGAGATTACTGGAAACAAGGATATGTAGGTTAGCCAAAGAACCATATAGGTTAGAAGGGACTTCCAGGGCTCATCTACTCCAATTTCTTACTCAAAGCAGGTCCAGTGAAAGAAGCTTTAATCCAACATGTCTGTATGAAGGGCAGCTATTTAAAAATGTTTAAGCCTTGAAGTCATTCTACAAAAATATACCTCTTTAAAAGAAAGTGTTTATGAACAGCAAAGCAAGAACGTATTTTAACTAGAAAGTAAAGAATGATTTATCTTCTTCAGGAGATTAATTTTGTGATGGAATGATCCAACGTAGTCTGTAGAAGGAACATGAAGGCAACAAGCACAGGAAGCAATCATTGAAGATTAAAGCTTTTGTTACTTTGGGCAGGTTAGAATGTACTTGTTCAGGTTCCAGTAATATAATTATAATTACACTACATAAAGGTGTGAGAGCTGAAGTACCATTATATAGTTCTTATCATTGTTTGAGAAGGGTAATAGACAGCCTGTTTTAGCATCCTGTTTGAAGATTAAAGCTTGAATAATAAGAAATAACTCTTGTTTTCTTCCTATCATACATAGCTGAAGCACAATAAAGCTTTAATAATCAAACAAATGTTCAGAATCATAGAATCATAGAATCATAGAATGGTTAGGGTTGGAAGGGACCTTAAAGATCATCTAGTTCCAACCCCCCTGCCATGGGCAGGGAAATCCTCCACTACACCAGGTTGCCCAAAGCCTCATCCAACCTGGACTTGAACACCTCCAGGGATGGGGCAGCCACAACTTCTCCGGGCAACCTGTTCCAGTACCTCACCACCCTCAATGTAAAGAATTTCTTTCTTATATCTAACCTAACAGAAATCATGGTGATGACCATAGTACAAATACATTAATAAACTGAACAATTTGGTAGATGTCAACTTTCAAACCTCAGCAAAACTATAGGCACAAAGTGCTAAAGAGAAATTTTCTAAGGGAAGTTCACATTATCACAACGTACCTGCTAGTTTGTGAATAACTCCCAGTTGCCATTAAGGAAGCCATGCATCCATCAGAAAAACCTCAGTAGAGCACTATAGACTTGCATTACATTTTGATGTCAGTGATGACTTCTACAATAGAAGGAAAGATGCTCATGTGGGTTTGTCTTGCCTTTTTTTACAAGATCCTATTTCTTAGCTGTGATTGTAGGCAATGCTCAGATTTGGGGTACGCAAGTTCCAATGTAGTAGTCTGTTACTCTGGAATTGTTAGCACAATCAATCACAGAAAAAAAAAATCTTAATTGAGAACTGTACTTCTAAGATTAAACCTTTTCTCCTTTGAATATTTTGACTGCCCCATAGATTTTGTTCTAAGAAAGATAACAGAAAGAAAGAAATTTGTGCTACTAATTGAAGGATACATGCCCAGCTCCCTGAAGCTGTATTTCTGTTTCTTCAAACACCACAATAGGCTTTTACCCTTTGAGAGAAGTAAAAAAAATAATCCATGGCCTTCACTTGGAAAGTCCTTTGAACAACTTTGTTCTACCAAGACTTTGTAGTCTGCAGGAAGTTTGTGCTTCATGAATCACACAGGTGTGTTTTATAAGCACCTTGGAATTTAGCACAGACTGAAGACCTATTGATGCAGCAGGGCAAGTGCAAGGTCCTGCACTTGGGAAGTAAGAGCTCCCTGCAGTGGTGCTGGCTGGGCTTGACTGGGGAAACAGCTTTGCTGAATAGATGCTGGGCATTTTGGCAGACAGGGAGTGGGCATGAGCCAGCAGGGTGTCCTGGCAGCAAAGAGGACCAACACCATCCTGGGCTGTGTGACCAGAAGAATAGCCAGAGATAGAGCAAAGTAATCATTTCTCTTTACTCAGCACTCCTTAGACTGCTTCTACAGTGTTGTGTTACATTTTGGGGTCCCCAGTATAGGAAAGACGTTAATAAACAAGTGGGCCACCAGGATGGTCAGGGACTGGAGCTGGGTTCAGCCTGGGGCAGAGATGCCTTTTGGGGTATCTATCAGCAGCTCCCTAGCACCTCTGGGAAGATCAGTAAGAAGATGGAGCCAGGCTCTCCATAGCAGGGTGCACCAGGAAGGTGAGACATAATGGGCAGCAATAAGCCTGAACAATGTAGTTTGAGCACACAGTTGACCCTTCCTCGAGCAGGAGGCTGGACTAAACACTCACTTCTCAATGTCCCTTTTCAGCCTGATTCATCCTGTGATCCTGTGTGTTCCCAGAAAAGAAGCCAAAGGGTAGAAAGGATCACAGCTAACATGAGTTAACAATGTTTCACTGTTGCTAAAGCATCAAAATCATTATAGGATGTGTAAAGAGTAAAAGACTTGTAAGACTCTTTCAGAAAAGAAAGGAAAAGTCTGTTCTTTGTTTCTGTCATACATAGGAATAGCCTTAAATCGTAGCAATACATTCAACTACCATGTGTTCCTTCTTTCAAACTATATTAATGAGCCATTCCCTCTTCTGGAGTACATGTAAAGCCTTATTTATACCTTTCTGTTTCTTTATTTTTGTTATCTTTCTGGTATCTTCTGTCCTGTTTGTTTCTCCAGATATTTGAGCTAAGCACTGGAGGTGTGACAAGTGGTAGGTGAAGAGAAAAGGGAATCTGAAACATGGAAGAATTTAATCTTGGCAAGGAAAATTGTAGTGCTGTTGTACCTTGGCACTGACAGAATATGCTATAAATAAATCAAAAAATGCCTATAAAATTAGGTACATCAAGATAGACACCTCTGTTATATTTAGCATAACATCAAAAAATAAGAAGGAAGAAAATTAGCTGTGGATCATCAGAAGAACTGTTCTTTCTTGCAAAACTGAGTGTAAGCATTGCAGCTCCTAGGCTCGGGAACACAGTCACTGAATATCGTCACGGACTTCAATAGGTTTCATCTCGGAAATGCTGATTTTATCACTTATGTCTGAGATTAAGTCAATCTTTATTGGATTCTACAAGAGCACAGACATTTAGTAGGTGCTTTTACTTGTCTAATTAACTTTCAAGATCATTTTCAAGCCAGATTTGTATTTCTAGATAGCAGAAGAACTTGCCAAAATGCCCGTAGAGAAAAACCTACTCTTGCTAAATGGGCATTCTATGGAAATGAGGGAGATTTGTACTTATTTTTCACCCTTACTTATTCTTTACTTCATGTAAAAACTCGGTGGACACCACTTTTGGACATACTTTTGTATTCTTGACAGAATTCTTAAAGAGTTTATCAACTGCTTTGCAAGCTTTAGTTAAAACCAGAAGGTGAGTGAAGCTCGAGGGTATAATTTACCAATGATGTCTTTTATCAGTCATCTGAAAGAAAAAAGACAGAGTTAAGTGCTTTTTCAGTAACATAATTTTCTTGAAGACATACCAGGAAGTATCTCTCCAGAGAACTCTTCAAAATCATGAAGCAGTTTTTCTTGTAACCTTGATCAGTAACAATAGGGAACAGTGTGCATAATCTTATGAGTTTCTGATTTTTCTAAGGTTAGACTCTAGAAAGGTTCAGGTCTGAATTCAACAAAACTATATATTGAACCATGGATATCTAATGCAGTGTGCAGAGCTAATGCAATCTGAGTTGTGTACAGCCTTACAGAAGAAAAACCCTCTGGAAATATTTATACAGTTGCATATGCAACTGGGACAAAGAAAGACAAATTCTTTGTGCATTTCATAAGATGGAAAGAATACAAAACGAAAAAACATTTTCAACAATTACTCTTTTTAACCCATCGCTATAACAACTTTTTAAAACCTATTTCTACATGGAGTTCTTATTCTGCAAAGATCAATACATATTTTTATATAATGTGTATATGTACAATGTATATAATTCCAATAACATTCGTCAGAAAAAAAATCATTATTTTTAATTGAATGACATACTGTATCAAGAGAGAAAAAGTGCTGGATCTTTTCATGAGACCCCTATTTTAGTCCTTATAGAGAAAATAACCACAAGAGACAAACTCCTTTTCCTTCATGATAAATAAATAAATAAATAGATTTATAAATAAATTTATAATAAATGCAGTTCTCTGTCATGTGTGGAAGAATGGAAATCTTTCAAATCTTTCATGTAAGTCTCAAGTCAAACCCTCAGCTGCTAATCAGGTTTCATTCAGTCTGTAGTTATACAAGGATGACACACCTGCATGTCTAAAACCAGGACAAACTCCCAGCTTTTTGTGCACCCCAAGTGAGCCTATCCTCTTCTGTATGAGGTCTGCCCAGCAAGGAAATCAGGGTAAGATGGAAACAGATCCTTTTCTTTCAGATAGCTCCCACCTGAATACTACCTAAAGTGAAATTATACACCTGTGACTTATGGGGTTTTTTTCTTCCTTCATTGAGATCTGCCAGTTCCCACTACACTGCTAGCATAGGTAGGGGATGTGATTCAGCTCAGGACTGAGGAAAGCTGTTCCCAGTCCCTTTCTGACTCTTTTGAATTTCCCGCACTTTACCAGTCAACACCACAGCCCATTACAACCACTCCCATGGAAGCCAGACCACCTGCTCTCCTAAAGAAAATCTGAGGGCAGAGGAAAGGTATCTCTGAGGTCCCAGCTAGATGTATGATTGATAATCCAAGGCTGGAGAAAAAAAACTGTGCCACCACTGAGATCCTGGAGAAAAGGAGCTTTCTCCTGCAGGGAGGCAGATGCTGTGCTGCAGAGGAAGCTCTCCCACCACGGGGAGAGTTTCTTCATTGTTCATCTGCATTTTCTGTGAGATAGTTAAGTAACAGTTAATCACCTCCCAACAAATGCCCACACAGGCAGCTTTAACAGTTATTCGAAAAATACCAGTCCAGATGAAAAAAATAAAACAAACCACAAAAAAGCATACTGCTGCTTTATGATGTAAGTTCTAAATTCCCATTAGCTTCTTCATAAGGAATGAGAGAAAAATAGAATTTCTGATTTTTTTCGAATTGATCTAAGTTGTGGTGAATAAAAATCGCACGACTGCAACTGAATGTTTGCTTTAATTCTAATTTGTAATGAATCCTTTTATGCTTCCTACATTGTCATCTGTCTCAACAACATTAAATTCCAATTTGTTGACATCTGGTCCAGTCCAAATCAAATCAAAGACGTTTGACATTGCAGAGCTGTACTCAACAAGCTTTCAGACAAACAGCAGAGGTTGAACAGAATTTTTTGCACACTGTAACAGAACTCTCTCATCCTCAGTATACACTTAAAAATAGTGTCAGAATCAAGTAACAGAAAAGAAAGCATCAAGAATTAGAAAGAAGCGTCTGGTTCTTTCTACTTTTAGGTAGCTGTTAACTAGAATTATTCCATTGAAGTCAGCAAAATTGTGCTGGGGAAAATATAAATAGAGAAATTACATTTCTTGAACAAAAGTTGGTTGATCTTAAATATTTGGATGAGTATTCTTTATTATTCACAAATACATCATTCTAGTTCCCTTGAAATACAGATATAAATAAGCCTTCCCTAAACTTAGTCTCCTTACACCCGAAATCTATCTACCTGCAAATATGGCTTAGGTAATGAATTAAACATTCCTCAGGAAATCTGAAGCAGAGTCAGTAAAGCAACTCAGAAACAGAAGGTTTCAAAGTACGAAATGATATAATTTCTTGCAGATTGCCTTAGTTTCTACTTTCTTACTAAAAATCTAAAATAGATTGACTGAGTAATTTTTAAGCCGTTAAATCATTAAAATTACAGAAAGATTTTCTAGAGCTAGTGGACATGGAGAAGAATCCTTTTCCATAATCAGAAGTTATTTTGTTCATTTTTTCTGGATTTAAGCTTTGTATGTAAATCTTTGGAGCCTTTATGAAACAGTGTTTTAGTCTCTAGAAAGAAGAGATGAAAATAAGGGAACGGAGCTGTTTAATATCCAAGACAAGGGTAGGAGTCAAGCGTTCCTGTATTATAATCTCAGCACTGAAAACAGTTTGAAGTGAGCTGTCAGGTATTTGTGAGTTCTTGCTTCTGATTCTTCATTTGTGATATGTAAATAGAATACAAGTTTGTGAGAGTTAGTACGATTATACAGTCCTTTAAAATTCCTAAAGTTAATATAAACTCAGGATATCAAGAATGGTAATTGCACAGGCAAGGACTAGGAAGTGCAGGACTTCATTCCTTCCAGTGCAGAGCTCCTGAGGAAAAATGTCTGTTGTGATTTCAGTAATGTAACTGTTCCCTCCTGAGTCTGCAGCCCTTTTAGGCTATCCATGTTCACATCAACCAAAGTACCATCCAGAATGGTCTTACAAGGGAATCAAGCACTGTAAGCTTTCCCCAGACGATTATGAAGGTTATATAGGAAGCATCCAAGGGCTGCTGTAAGAGCCTTTTCCTTGGATTGTCTTTATACAATATAATTTCACATTAATTGACCTCAATTGTCATCATCCCTGAACTAGTGACTGCAGCATTTCAAGCTGAAAGATCCTTTTTGCTGTATGAGTTTCCATCAGTCCACAATACATAGATTATTTTGTTTGGGGTGGTTCTGGTTTTTTTTTCATTGAAGATTTCTGTGCCAAAAGATTAGCTCACTAAATGTAAAGATCTCCCTAAGATGAAACAATGATAACGAAAACATCAGCCTAGTGCTAAATACCATCAACAGAAAGACTTGTGTCCTCACAAAGGCCAGCACCATTTATCAACACTTTGTAAGAAGTATGAATACACAGGGTTCCCAGTCGGGTGTGGCTGAGCGACTGAAACTAAATCATCATTCCTTTCAGCAACATGTCTGTTTTACCATCCAAAACAACTTGTAAGAGGATGTTAATGATTTTCCATCAGCACCCCAAAATGTGCTGAGCACTTCATAAAGAGAAAACGAGCAACAGCTGCAGCAGCAGCAAAGCTCAGGGTCAGTCAGGGGAGGGAGGATGAGGACAGAAACGAGATGGTGGGTTCCTACAACAGCACGTTAGCGACGTTAGGTGTAACACTGAATTGGCATACAACCATTTCTACAGAAAAGAAATATGAAGGGTAGAAAATGTGACCAGACTGAAAAAGGGTTGGGAAGGAGAGCAGGGAGGAGTGCTGCTCGAGATCCACTGCCGTTTGGAGGGGTGGCATGCTGAAGCCGTGCAGCAGCTCTGCATACCCCGGCCTTTTAAAGTGCAGCTGCTGTTCACCGGCCTCAGTTTCTAAAACTAAAATAAACAAACAAAAATACGTAACACAGACATACCTGGCAAGAAGCGCTGCATGTGAGGGCCCTAACGGCAGCAAGCCATGTGAGGTGGTTTCACAGGCTCTGAGCGGCCGCAGGTACCCACTGGCAGGAGACCTGCACCAGGACCAGAGCCGCTCCTCAGTCTACTTTTCATGATAAAGAAGTGTAGGTACGATTGCACATCATGCACCTCCCCGCTGCCTCTCTCTACCTGTCGAAAGAAGCAGCTCATCCTGAACTCCCCCACCTTCCTCTCCACCTCCGGGTGTTCTGAAAGAGCTCCCTGTCGTATTTTAAAGAGGATCCCACCTTATGGTGAATAACAGCATCTAATAAAATCCTAGGGCACCAAACCTTTCTGCTGGTCATGAATCCCTGAAGCTACTGAGACATCTGTGGTGGTTTTCCTGTGGTGGAATGGTGAGCAACTCAGCCAAGCTACTAACTGCTGGTTTGCAGGTAGGGTAGGACAACCATTTTCTACAGGTGCTCCAGGCAAGAGCCTGATGCCAAAGGTGGCCTCTTATAGAAAAGTCCCCATTGCCTTTGATCCTCCAGTCACCAGGGAGAGTTACTGCCGTACAGGGATAAGAGGAATGAAATAAGAAGGCAGTCCTGACAACTGCCTTTCTCCCCCAGCCTCCAGGCTTCTATTTTGGGCAGAATGGGCAAATCCACTGCTTCTCCAGCTGCACAGCTCCCCGGAGCAGCAGGGAAGAGGACGACTGGAAACGCAGCAGCCAGCTGCAGCCTTCTGAGAAGAATCATCTCTGAGTCACCACACTCATCACACTACATCATTAGCACCACTTAGCACACAGGATGACCAACGCCTTCCACAAATGGCTAATAAATGGCTATTACTTCTATTTTAGCCTTTCCCTCTTCTTTTTGTTGGGTCTGATTTCTCATGACAGCACTTCACAAGCATCTTGAAAAGCAACATTCAAAGTGTCTTCTCCCAGGCTCTCAGTTATACATATTAAAGGGAATTGAATTTCAGACAGTAGCCTGAAATTCATCAGCACCAGGGCCATATTCCAGCTGAGGGATGTCTCTCTGGACTGACTTGCTCCATAAGCAAGTCTACACAGTGGAGCACATGGAGGTGCAGGACAACAACTGCCTGTCTTCCTGCCTGCCCTCCCATAGTGACACGGTGCCAGAGACTTGCCCTCTTGCCTTGCTGTGCTGAGGCACTGCTGGGTGGATCACCAGGACTACCTGCATCACTTGAATAACCACTCCTTTGAGGAGAGGCTGAAGAGCCTGGCAGAAATATTCTGAAGTCTAAATCCATTTTACACATCACCAGGTGGACTGTGCTGCTCTAGAAAACTTTTTCTCCCTGTACAGGCAGAAACACTAGCTGTTAGCAGTACAATAGTTGCAAAAAATACTCTGCAGGGGAATATTAATTCTAAACACACTATTATTAAGGAACCATCTCATAAAAATCTCCCACAGATCTGATGACAACTCCTTGCTGAATTATTCAAAGTGATAACATCTCAGCATATTTTTAAGAATATTACATGTGTTCACCTGCTTTACTTTTCTGCTTGAAAGAAGTCTGTTGTTTTCAATAATATTCTCAATATTTCAGCATCATCAGTTAAACTGAAGAATCAATGTTTTTCTCTAGTAGACAACTAAAAAGACAGAACCAACATAATTTGTTGTGATTTAGCCACAAATTTATTGTGTGATTAGCACTATGATGGGCTCAATTTAACATGACTATCATGGACCTAAATATATGCCTATTGGGTTTTAAACTTGACAACAATAGCAAGGAACACATGACTTGGCATTTATATCCTTGCAATGCACATGTTGGAGCTAATTCACCTCTCGCTTGACGATGAAATACTTTTATGTTCACTGCAGTTATTCCAAAATTATGTTGTTTGAAATCACAAGAATAACAGGCCCCTAAATCCTTCTCATATAACAGAAATTATCTATACACAATTTGGACTGGATCCTCATAAGCTGTGAATCATGTAGATGTTTTGATTTAAAACAGCTGGAAAGTCTGTCCCACCAAACACAAATTACAGGCTTCATCTGAGAGGTAAAACCCTGGGAAGCTTCAGCTGATGTGGAATCTGTGCTGTTTTCACACGTAGAGTCTGTGTATTATCAGTCAAAATCTTTAGCTGCTGAATATTACAGGTTATACTTAGGTATAGGTAATGCAAGAAGTAGAGCCATACTTTCAGCTCTCACTGTCTCTTTCTCTTCCTAACCTATAGCAGGAATTCTAGAAAAGAGGTTTTCTTTCCACTTCCTTGACATTGCTGAGGACTAGAAGCCTTTTCACCCTGCCCTCCCACATGGCATGGTACCCACAAGGTTCCCACATGGTACACAACTCTCTGTACCTCTCTGTTTCCTCCTTCCAAGATAAGATAAAACCCTTTCTTTCCTTGTGCCTGCAGCAAAGCAGAACAGAATCCCTTCCACTCAGCTCACATCTGAGGATATTGATCATTCCAGTACTTTTCTTTCAGGGTAGTGTTAGGGATCCACACCTTTCCTGAGAAGTGGGTCAGATCTGAGTAACTTCCTCACTATAACTGCTTTTTAAGTTCCTACAATCCATCTTGCAAGCATCTGGGAAACTACAGAAATTTCATACATTGCTTACAGCGTTTGGAATGTGGATAATGCACTTTTACTTCTCTCTTAAACAGGATTCAGTCACTAGAAACAAGATGAGGCAGTTTGCCACAGACTGCCAGGAGATGTCTTGACATCCTAATCTGGCATTCTCTCCATTGTCTTGCTCCAGTGATTTCCCTAAACTTTACCCCTTGGTTTAAAGATCTGAATGTGAACTGGTTGTTATCCAACATTCTCTCTCTGACATAAACGTAATTAGAGTGTGGGCCAGACTCCAACCACTTTTAAAATGTTGTAGTTTCAGTAAAGATAATTCTCTACTCTAAAAGCTCAACTGATGGTGTTACAGCAGCTTAGCTGGTCCACGGTGGCTGCCTCTATACAAGCAAATTACACATTACCCGAGAAGGCTTCTGGGCACGGGACTACCCTGTCTTCTGGTAGAAGAGCTGTGTCATTAGCCTGTGCCAACTAACTTTTTCCCGAATAATTCCTGGATACTGTTCAAAAGTTAACACTTCATGGAGATTAGCACCAAGATGTCATGTGCACATAGCCAACCTCTTTCGGAGGCTCAGCGGATTTGTCTGCATAGACATGGGCTGTTCTGTACTAGTTAGTCTCAATTACCATAAACGTTTCTGGATATTTTCATTTTACCAGCTTAAACACAGCTTATAACTGTGTGTATGCTCTTAGTCCACTCATATTGCAAAGCAGAAAATTTACTGTAAACACCACTGGATGGACTTTAAGCTAAGGTGCATTGTTTACATGAAAACCAGGACTGAGATTGTTTTTCAGGACTGTTACCATGGTCAGTAGATACCCATTACTTTCTTAAACCTCTGTAAGATACTCATACATTTAATGCCTAAAAATACAGCCTATATTATGAATATCTTGTAGCATAATACATATTGCTATTATGGTGATCATTATTTCATAACAAATTAAGTATGTACTCTAGTTAGAAAGCCTAAGCTGAGACAGATAAAAGCTAAAAGCATGGCTCTGTTATACAAAGCTTGAAAAGCATCCCTTTTTTAGGTAAAGAGATGAGTATGCACATGTAGTCTGTGTCTGCAATTAATAATACAGCAATGCTATCATAGACAACTGCATCAATAGACTAAACCACCTCCAATCTCGTTGTAATTCAACACCGTAGGAGGAGAAGGTCGTGGCTATATTCAGGGGTTAAAATTGAGAGGAAGATTCATTAACTTTGAATCCAGCTCATCGTGTCTGCAAGACTATATACTGGGTGATGGCTTTACATTCTTAATAAGACAGGAAGCACTAGAAACTGAAAGACTGTTGAAACTAACTTTGCTGAAGTAATATTTAAAACTAAATGGTATTGCCTATAAAACAAGGTAGTAATTCAAGAAATATGTGTGTTTTAAAAAGCACTCATTAATCCATCGATAAACAGATAAATTCAATTACATTTTCTCATGTTGAACTCTGATCTTTCTCAAATGACTTTTGGAAATGAATGGTGATCAATAATATAGGAACACTGTGCCAGAATTTGGTGCAAAATAGGAGTTGAAATCTTTATGCATGACGAATATCTAATAAAAGGTAAAAATCTTTAGTACTTCACTTTATTTCAACACCTTTTCTTTGCCTTCCTCCTCTTTAGCAGAGGACCTTTACTTTACATGCATGCGTGGGTACTGGTATTGTTGTTGGCATCACGGAAACTGTCAGAGTTACTGAGATTAGATCTGATTTTCTCTGCACTTATAGCAGTGCAGAGAAAAACACATAAAGAGAGCCAAAAGTTGGATTGCTATATTAATATGATAGTAAACTTGAAATCAGGGCCAAGTTTAGTATCAAGGATGTGGGATGGCACCAATGGCATGAACTCTAATGCTTTTTTCAGCAAATCTTGTAGTAGAAAAGGAAACACCCCAGTATCACTGAGTTAGTGTAACCTCTGATAAAATTGCAACAGTAAGAGTTTCCACAAGGAAGGTCTACACAGGCATCAGCTGAAATCACCGAGTTTAAGCTCTGCTCTGGCTGAAGATCAAGAATTGTGCATGCACATGCTTTCACCTGCTTGTTTTAAATCCCTTCAGCCAGCAGGCAAGAAGATGGCTCTTCTCTGCTCGGATGGTAAAGCACTGACTAGGCTTTTTCTGAAAAAGGCTGTATATGCACTAAGTACTTTAAAATAACAAGCCTTTCAAAAGAGTAGTCTCCAGGTGCTTCCCAACATGGGGCAGGCACTGCAGTTCCCCTGGTGTGAAGGTAGGTGGTTGCTCTTCCTCGGCTGCTGGGGAGAAAGTGGCTGGAGCAGGAAAGTGCTGCTGCGGATGGGTTGGTACCACAGTGCCTGTGGTGACCATGGAAGAGGCACCGTCCCCTGCCAGCCTCCTCCCATCTGCCTCGGGGTGGCCAGAAGCCAGGCAGTACAAAGGCACTTAAAATTTTCTTTTCAAGCTCAGCTCTTCTTTACTCCAAACATGATCCAGTCCGAGAGGGGAACCAAGTCTTTTATCACCCTTGGTCTTTGATGAGACTATCGGTAAGGGATGTTCAGTGTTCCTGCTGTGAACTTTGTGTGGTAGAGTGCTATAAGAGGAGAGCAGGAGACTTGCGTGTGAATGATGAGACAGGAGTGAAACAGGGGGTGTGCATGGTACATGTGATCATGGACATCACTGCAGTCTCAGTAGTGTGAAGAGTGAAACCAAGGGGCAATGCTGAACTCACCAGAATGCATTCAGGATGGTGCTAACTCAGTCACAGGCCTGGTTTTGGATAGGACCCACCATGCTTCCTGCCAGTTCAGAGCACAGGCAGAGAAGTCACAAGTCTGTCTAGAAAAATAAAAAGAGAAAGGAGCTACAGACATGTCCTCATCACATTTTCACACTGAAGGCAAAAGAGCTACCCGAGGACTAGTCTCATAAGCAAAAAGTACTTCTTGGACTATCTTACAAGCAAAAAGAACTTATTGGACTGTCGCTTACTAGTTAAGGAGGGATCAGACCTTGTCTCGGGTCTCTTTGGAGTGGTATGGTGCTTACCATCACAAGTGCGTGTGAGGTGGAAATCACTGACAGACACACAGTAGCAAATACCAAACTTCTCCATTGCAACTTTGTTCCATTTCATCATATTTTCTGCACTGTCAGGGGTGCAAATAGGTTTACTAAAACTTCTCCATGCCGTTGCAAAGTAGTCTTTTGCCTTTGTAGCTGTTCCCCAGTGGCCATTGAGTAAGAGGATCTTGTGAGAGGTCGACTGTGCTGACTCAGAGAGTCTTAGCTTGAAAGATAGTGAAATATCCTTGAAAATATTTAAATCTGTCATCAATATGGCAGGAATAAGGTGATGGAAATCAAGAATTATTAAGCAGAAGACTTTATTAAAATTGCACAATATTTTAAATCAACAAATTTAAAAGTACACAGAGCACATAAAGGAGACAAGGAAGTCTCATTAAAAGCATGTTCTCCAAGCCCTGAACTAAATTCTGTGGTCTCTCAGATCTACCAAATGATATGGTCTACATTCCTTTCACCTTGTTTCAATTTTAGCATAAATAAAAAAGCTACATGCTACCACTACTCTAAATTCAAAACAAACTGATGTTAACTGAGGTTTAATACAAAAATGATGATGATGCTTTTTCGTCTTCCTCAGGGTTAACATTTATAAGCTGGAAAACACATTAAGACTAGAAAAACATTGAAAATATAATCAGAGAAGTGTATTTCTTCATAGCAATTTTGCAGCAGCTGCTATGGCAATACAACAGCAACTCTAAAGCAAATTCATATATAGGATATATAGCACCATTGAGTGTTCCCAGTTCACCAGCAGATGAAATCCATTTTTCAGTAACACAAATGCTGGCTTAATTTATAAAGATTTATTGATCAATTTCTTGCCTGTAGGCTGTGTATCACAGTCCTGTATTGAGCTTCTTTCGTGCCTTTAAGGGCAAGCTTAAGGAGAAGCCTTTTGGATCATGTTTCCTGCCATGTTAATTTTTAAAATGATGGACTGACTTACTGGCCTTGAACGAATCTTAAAAATGGTAATCGAAACAGATCCTGACTTCTCTCAGTTTCTAGTCCTTCAGACTTTTAATATCAGGTATACAGCTTGCTACCAGCAAACTGTGGTATTTGTATTGGCCTAAAAGGGAACACTGCTTTCACTTGCACACCATTTTAAAATATTGATATTTTAGGCAGCTAGTTTTTCTCTTACCAGATTAAACATTTCCCCAAGTATTGCAGACTGCATAATGAATAACTACTACATGTTTTCCCTGTAACACTGGGAGCTTAGGTTACAACCTGAAAGCCAAATCATGTTATTTCTAGTTTATATGTTCTTTACTAGAAACAAAGACATTGTATACATATTTTGTTTTTCATTCTTTCACCATTTTCTGGCCACAAGTTTATACAATAGATGTGCTTTCAGCATAGTCCTCACAGAAGTTTCTGTTAAATTATAATCAAAACGGAAGATGAATTGAACATAGAGCTGGCATAATATTTCTCCTCTCCCTTTCTCTAAAGGGGTCTGAGGTAAGGCAAAAAGCAAGAAAACAGGCAAAAATCACTTTCAAAAATGAAACTTCTTGAATAAAACCTTGTAGTTGTCACTCATACTCTTCATATATTTTAAAAGTCAGCAAACAGAAAATCTTCAAAAAGTACATTTTAATAAGGTTATAGATTAAAAATGTTTTAATAAATTGGACTTCAAAGTATAGAAAATAGAACAAAAAAGTATGTTTAAAACTATGCAAATTAAAAACAAACTCACAACTTAGAAAATGTTGATAAATTTCTTACTTTTGACTAGCTCCTATCACAAAAGTTCACAGAGAATAAAATCTAATACTGTTACAAATTTTGTATTAAGATTGACTACTTTATCTGTGGATAAATACAATAACTACATATACATAAATCCCTGGGATAGAAGAATTCTTTAACCTTATTCCCTGAATACAAATTTAGCTCGTTTATAATAAAGAATTTCTGTGAACATGGCAATGAAAATATTTAGAAATATTTTTTAACTTTACAACTTTAATGATGAGTTTATTTCTCTGTAAAAAAAAAAAAAAAAAAAAAAAAACCAACAAAACAAAAAAAACAACAAACAAACCCAACCCCAATTCTACTAATTTCAAATCAAAGGAACAGAAATAAATAGTAATATGCTGATGGCTTTTTGTTTTGAGTTTATAATCCTTGTAAACCCACACTAAATTGTATACTTAATTTATTAAGGCACATAGAAGAGGAAAAGCTAAAGTTACTCTCTATCACTCTCATTGTGTGTTAGTTAGTTAGTTAGCAACTAACATTGTTTTACTCTCTAGGAGCCAAATCCACAGGTCAAGTCACAGATATTTCTTCTATTGATTTCATTTTTTTCACTTTGAGTGACAACTAGTTCAGCCTGGTTGGCACTGATAAAAGTTTTTCCACATTTTACACAGGAGCACAAACTTCTGTTTTCATCAGCTGCATAAGCAACAAATGCATGATGTAGCTTTAGGAGAGCTGTACAAGTATTCATCACTGACTGCAGTAAGAAGTTGCTTCAAAGGGTGGATTCAGTCTCAGAAAGAAAACCAAGGATATTTGCTCCCTCTGGTCTTCACTTGGTCTTAAGTGTTTGAGGCGTGGGCTGAGCCTGGTTTTATCATTTCAGACAACCTCTCTTGTATGTCTTTTCTTTGGTGGTTTTTGTTTTTGTTTTGGGGAGGGGAGGAGGGGAGGGAGGGGGAAAGAGTTGTGGTTTTATTTTTTGTTGTTGTTGTTGTTTTTTCCATCCATATAAGCAACCAAATTAAACTAGTAATCTTTCTTAGGTAGACAAGTCCTCACATTCCTAAATGTTTCATTGCTTGTTTGAGTACCAAATATCATAAAATACAAAGTGTTTCTTGATTTACCACTTTAATTACTGCGAAAAGCAGTATGGATAGGAGAACACATAGTACCAGAATTTGAAGTCAGAAAGTCCATGCTGTATTTGAAACTGAGGATCGCTGCATGACCATGGACCAAGCATTTTGTATCTCCTTTGCTTTACAGTTAAAATAGAATAACAGCATTCATCTTATTTGTAACGTTCTTTGCAACTTACAAATAAGAAAATTACATGTGATTTAGATATAGTTATGTCCTATTCTATGCTTGGTATTATGTTCCAATATTACTCTAAAAGCTATTTCTGAAAATTGTTATGTTGGTCATGGATTTGTTTTGCTTAGTGTGAATGCTCGGGAGGCAAATGTTTCATGAAGATCCAGCTATCACCTTCAAGAAAATATCGTGAAGTTCCTGAATACTATTTTTCTCGCGCTGGCAAAATAAATGAGCCTCCAGGTCAAAAAGCTACATCTCCTGGATATCAAACTGTTCTTAGTGCAAGAGTTATCAGTATGTGCCTCACAAGTCAGTGTATTTCAATAATATTATTAATAGTTTGTACACTGTAACCATTTCTTTTTCTTTGAATGTTTCCAGAGAAAGGATTGCATATGCTCTAACTTCTTGAAACATGCACAACTGGTATCTTTAATTTCAGTCACCAGAATTTAAGTAATTGTTGTGGAAAAGAATAATTACAGGTATTTAATTTGATTCAGTGTCAATATGTACGGACAAGAAATCTGAAAGCATTTTAGTCATATTGAAGACTGGCATGTAAGCATTAAAACAATATACTAAATTACTCTGTACTCCAGAAACTTTGTGAAAACCTTGCTACAGTGATGATAAAGCTGTTCTGTATGAACAATGAAAGTCTTGCTTTTGATTGAAACTTCAAGGGAAGAGAACTTTTCTTCTGTTGTGATATGCAAAACACAGCGAGAGAGTTGTCTTCATCTTGTTAAGCAAGTCACCCTTCAGGGCATAATCTATTTACAAGAGTTCTGGGAACACTGAAGAATATGATGAATACCGAGGAGAAAATAAGTACTGTGAGCATTAGCATGCTAAGTGTATAAGTAGCATTGTTTAAAAGTGTACTCCTTACCTAATTCATGGTTAATGCATTGCAGAGCGGTGGGACTGTCATAGTGGTGTAGGACACTAAGAGATCTTCGTTTATATATTTAACATTTGTATATTGTACACAAACAGAGAATATAACTGCTATTTGATAGAGGTGAGGAGATCAGAACAAATATGAACTGCTTGCTTTTCCAAAACTCTTTCTAAAATGTATACAGTGAGAGTGGAAGTCCTGCGGTATTCTCACTGATTTACTTACCTGTAACACATGACAACTTACATGGCTTTTTACTGTGCTTCAAGCGGGCTTTTCCTACTACGGTTTAACATCACGACTTATTACACAACCATAATGTGCCATAAAGAGTGACAGGGACATGTGAGTAATTCCCAAACTTTCTGCCTTTCATACCAGCACCCAGATTTCTTACCTAGGGGTGCGTAAGTAAGTGCGTTGCAGAGAGTAAATGCATTCTTGTGCTGCCTGTCGTGAGCGTTTTTTAAGGCAGCACAGAGCTTTTTAATTTAAAAGCATTATGTGCATTTTTGCAAGCGGCTGGTGTTCAAAGTGTGTTTGTAAGCAAATTGCAATTGGTGCCTCTGCCACTAATCAGGTACCCCGGGACGCGCTGGAAAATCAGATCTACGTATGACTAACGAAAAAAAAATAAATCTGTTGTACAACGTAATCAGCCGAGCCGAGGCAGACCCTCGCAAAACGACACCACGCACGAGACGGGAGGTGACTCTCAGCGGTGTTGCGTCATCGTGTCCGCGTCACGGGTCACGCGCGACCCCGCGGCGCCCCCGCGAGGAGCGGGCACTGCGCCCCCTGCCGGGCCTGCGGGAGGCAGCGGCTGGAAACGGGCGGTTCGGCGGTGCCGTCCCGCGTCCCTCGCGGGGAGCTGGAGTCGCCACGCGCCAGCCCTGGAAAAGCCGCACCTCCTCCCGTAACACGCGGGAGCGTCTTACGAGCCTGGTCTTGCCGCTTAGCAGCTGGGACTGCCTGGACTTTATATGCCCACAGCAAATGGGGGTCCGACGTGGGCTGAGGCAACCGGAGTAACCAGGCCGTTCAGCGCAACACCGCTGCCATCCTGGTTTGGCTACCAAATGGCATCCTGCGTTGGCCACTGAAAGGCCATACCCCTGCAACGAGACCGCCCCCCCCCCCCCCCTTCCCCCTCCCAGGCCTTACGGCTGCCCCAGCTGGCATCCCCAACCCTGCCTGCTCCCCACCGTGCCCCAGCACAGCCCCTGCTCCAGCATCAGCCTTTCCTCCCCCCCCTTGGCAGGAGGGCAGCAGCGCTTCTGGTACCTCTCAAAAGCTGGACCAGCATTTAGGAGGTGGGAAATCGGCCCAGCCCGGCCCCTGCTCAGCCCGGGGACATCCTTAGGGCTGTCCTTGGGGCCACGGGCTGGCCTTGACACTGCAGCTGGCTGAGGGCTGTGGAGGACTCGCTGTATACCCCCAGCACTGAACCAAAACCTACAGAGCAGTCAGCAAACATAGGGAATTGCTTTTTTTTTTTTTTTTCATCTGAATCTCTCAAAATATCTCCCAAGCCCTCTGAGGGCAGCTCTGAATGCAAATTGCAGAACAATACTAAACCTTAAGGGCCAAAACCTTAAGGGCCAAAAGCTGCTGAATCAACTCAGCGGCCATTACAAGAATGTCTATCCCTTCATTTGAACACTGCAACTATTTCCACATGTGCCAAGGGGTTCAAGCAGGCCCTTGCTGCTTTTATTTTGTGCTAGGAATATCAGCACTATGTTTTTCCCTCTCTCCTTATGTTCTCCTGGATTCTTTCAGAGCACAAACCACTCCAACAAAGTGACATTAAAATTGAGTAGTCCTGACATGACAATTTGTTCATCCTCTGGTGAAGACAGAGTTGTCCAGCAGTAGCCCATCTCTGTAACATCTTATCCTTTACTCCAAAGTTTAAATGCATTAGAGGGGAATCATGGCAAGTGTATTTCAAAATCAAGCACCTATCACAGTAGTTGCCTGGTCCATTCTTGCATTCAGGTAATGGCTTTTCAGCTCAAGACACCAGCTCCTCCTAACCGCAGCAAAGAAGTTGCCTTACATATTCATGCTATGGTTTTTGCATAGTTTGCATGTCATCACCATCAGCTTCTGCCAGAAAACACATCCAGGTCACACCACAGCAGCTGAGGTGTTCACCAACTCTCAGTCCATCAGGAGCAAGATGTCTGATCCCGCGTGAAGCTCCGTTCGCTGCTTGCTCCAGACCCATGCTGAGGGCTTGACGGGACAGCTCACACCCACTGCTTCGGAATGGTGGCTTTGCTCTCTGCTTGTGACTACAGGGGCACAAGGCGGGCAAAACAAACGTTATGTTTTTAGGGCACCCCATCTCTGCTTGAAGAAGGCATGCGTATCAACCAGCAGGATAAAGCTTTTATAGAAGGCATCTGTATTTTTTTTAAGTTTAGCAAACTTATCCCACACAAATATTTTTGAAATTAATGTTAATATCGGTAGTTGAATAGAAGGTTTGGGGTTTGTTCTTTTCATAGTATATTTAATACAGTTGCCTGTGACAGTAGTAACTAGATGGATAGCTACATTCAACAGGAGGTGGAAGAAACACACTCTCCATGAACACAGCAAGGTGGCAATGAATCCGGCTTCATGCAGTGTTTCAAGAGCACCATCTTGTGGTTTTCCTTTTCCAGAACACATTTTATTTTTTAAAATCTCTGTACTTCAGTACAATTTCCTCAAAAGGGTTGTCAGCCCTTGGTTTTAGGAGTAGGTATTTTGGGATGTGGGAAGGGGATTTTTATTACAATCTTTATCTAGATTCTTTAATTTTAAAAGATATTAAATTTATTAAAAGGTAAATTTAATCTTTAATCTAGATTAAACTCTGCGAGTCAGGGCAGACTTTCTATTTTTACTATTAAATATTCTGAGCTTTTTTGAGAGTGACCACTGTTAGAACTTTGGGATTTAAACATGTTTGAAAAAAAACCCCAAAACATTCAACATGCTAAAATGTAGCTTCTTTGCGGTGGAGCCTTTGGTTGCTGACAGCATGCCTTTACGTGAGACATGCTGCAGTTTTGCCACATATTAGAAAGCAGCCTGCGAGGTGAAGAAGTAGGCCATGTGCTGTGTTGAGGTGCAAGCAGTTGTGGAGTTTTTTTCTGTTTTTGTTCTTCCATGTCTCACAATCCTCATAGCACATAGGCTGCTGCTGGAGGATAAATTACACTGATAAGTGCATGTAATCTCGCACCTGTTTTTACAAGTGATTATATCATCAGATTAATCATCATTATCTGACACTTCTCTATTGTCACTCTGGTTGCTGTGGTGGGACAACTGAGACTGCCTTTAATATTTTTCAAAAAGACATAAGTACATCTTCAAAGTGCTCAGGTAGGAACTGAGTAGCTCCTTGGGTTTTTCAGCACAGCACCGTCGGTGCAAGAGAGAAGAGCTGCAAAACGTGGGTATTCAATATTGATTTCAGAAAGTCCTAAACTCTGCCTCTGTCTGCCTCCCAGCTAGGGTCAGATGAAGTTAAGGAATATTCCGGCTCCATAGTTATTCAGGGCAGGGGGAAGGGCTGCTAGGCACGGCAATTTACAGAGCAGATAAACATCCCTTTCTCACCATGCAGAGCCATGCCTAGAGATAAGCAAGTCCTGAGAGAAATCTGCACTCTGTTGCACCAGCCAGGAAGGGGACTCTGCCAGCCTGCAGGTATTTATCACCCTCTGTAGATCTGAAAGGCATATGTAATGTGGATAAGCAGCTTATCACGTTCCTGCAATGTCACTGGAGCTGCCAATTGTCTAGTCTGAAAGTGGTTTTGAAAACACAGCTGTAGTAGTTGGGGACGACTCATCACCATATGGCAAGTGCTGTGCTCTTGTGCTAGGTACAACTCTCACGTTGCTTACATATCAAAGGCAGGTTCCAGATAGGCTCAGCACAGACATTAACAATCATCTGCATCTACTACTCTGTTCCCACCTTTGGCACATAAATCACTCCCCTCAGCGCTGGTCTGGGCACCAGCTAGTGCTGACATCCCACGCCCTCGCTCTCTGTAAGGAGCTGGTTTCTTGCTCAGCAGCAGATGCCAGCAGGCCTGGGTGGGCACTGACTGTTCGCTCTGGTTTTTAGTGTCATACACTGAAGGCATTTGTGAGAAGACCAACACTCATGTGGCTTTCAGGAAGATGTGTACAAGTTTTTGAACAGGGTGAGTGGTTAGCATTGTTGGACAAGATTACCATATATGAACTAATAGCTATTTTGCCACTACAGACCCCCATGCTTCTCTTTAGAAATTTTGTGTAAGAAAATTGCTATCATTGGTAATAGGTCAAGGTCCTTAAGGAGCTGTCACCCACCTGCTGAAGGCTGCAATCTTGAATGTCTGTTCTGATTACACTAAAGCTGGTAGGCAAGGGTCTGAGGATCAGGACAAGACAAAAATGGTTGGGGAAGAGGAAAGAGCAAACCACAATGGTTTGCAGCAAACCCATTACAGCTCTGTTAGAATTCAAGTAATCTGACCTTTCCAACAAGATTTGGGGTAAAAGGTAGTTGCCTCTTATCACTCAAAAGTTAGGGAAAAACGTCTGTTTCTTCATATTGTTCATTTCCAGTTGTGACCACTGAAGCCATGTAGTCCAATTCTTCCCCCTTATCTGGAGGTAAAAAGAAATGTTCCTCAAAATTGTTAAACCAACATTTTTAAGAAGCACAAACTAGAAGACTTGAGATATGAGCACAAAAAGTAATCTTTTAAGATGATAACTAGAAATTCCAGATTTGCCAAACAAATTGTTGAGAACAGCAATTTATTTTCACATTTACAAGACAAACATGAATAATATTTAAAGTAGTATTTACAAATATATACAAATATTAAAAAATTATCTTATGATTTGGAAAAAAATGGTAAAGTAATTTTTTAGCAGTATAGTCAAGATACAGTACTCTTTTTTGTTGGAAAGGCTATCACCTGTCAAGGAAAACCTGAAGTTTCTGAACGACGAAACAAAGTTAGTGCAACAATTTAGGATTCCCATACGGTAAACCACCAGAGAAAATGGTATTATGAACTTTCACAGTTTAAAATTAAGGCAAAGCCTTGAAAAAATTGTAAAATCTAGACTTTCTCATAATTTTATGTTAAAAGGGACTTCACTCACCTCACTTGACATTCTCACTATAAATGCTTTTAAAAGACCTTTGAACAAGAGTAAATATTTAAATAAAACACAGTTTACACTTCCCCCTTCTGCCATTCAAGAATTGCTAGCATTACGAAGGCTACTTGCCAAAACTTTTTGGTTTTGTTCAATATTGTTGTGGGGTGTTTTGAAGACTGGAACACAAGAGACAAATTGTCAGGACAGTATTTTAAATGTTATTAGAATACATATCCAGAATTTTCTTTTTAATTTATAGACTAATAAGACTTTTTAAAATGGAAATTTGTGACGAGCTCTAGGAATCTGAACACGACCAAATAGTACAAAGGAATAATATAATTAATGGGTTTTTTAATAAGAAATAGCAGAAAGCATTTTTTTTTTGTTTGGTTTTCTTTGTGGACAATTTCATATTCTAAAAAAAACTTTTGCGGGGCATCTGACAATCTGTATTGGGATGGATGGATCACAGTCGTCGTAGATTCTGTTTGCTTTTCTTAGTCCCAGGAAACGGCCCTATCTTAGAGGTGGTTTTCACTGGTTTGCCACTCATGCAGTCACTGGAGCTGTGGTAGCTGCACATGCACTTTGTGCAAAAGTCAAAGCCACAGCTTTCACGATTGCACGTCGCTCTCTGTAGATAGGAGTCATACTTTGCAGGTGAGCCACAGTGTTGGCAGACTTTAAGGCTTTCAGTGTTTTTCAAGGTCTTGGCAGCCTGTTGGAAAAAGCATATAAAAAAATCATGAGTGGAGGGTAAATACACACCTCAAACATTCCCCGATGTTATCTAAGTGCCAACAAAACATATTATAACTTCTACTCTAGAGAGAAATTACAAATTTAGCCTAGTTATGGTTGTATCAAATTCTGAAGGAGCTTGAACAGAAATAATCAGGCTATAACTACAGGTACTTTGGACTAGAGTAGAGGTAGCCAATTTAAAATTATTTAAGTTTTAAATTTAAAGGACAGATGGACTAAATGCAAAGCAGTATGAAAAACAGCCCTCCTGAATACTCCAAGCCTCATCCAAGGATGGTGATTTAGTTAACTTTAACTTAAAAAAGAAAATAAATCTGAATTCCATTTAAATCATTAACATTTTTGAAAAGTGAGCGATGTGTCCAGAAATCTCAGCTGTGGGGCACTTGGCTCGACACCCCAAATGGAAGTGATTCCTACTTCTCTCCAATGAATTAACTTTTGACACAAAAACAGATCCACCATTCAAAATCATTCAGCATTAGAAAATGATAGACCTGTGTATAATGCCTTGCATCAATCAACTGTAAAAAGTAAAATGTTTTTATAATCTAAATGTGTGTGTATAGACATATGTATGTTTATCAAGGAAAAAATTTTAGATTGCTACTTTAGTGTACAGTTGAACTTTCAGATTCCTGATGCTACAAAGTGCTACATAGTATTAGAGCAGCTTGATCATACTTTCCAGTGCGATTATCTCATCTTCTCTTATTGCACCAATTTGCAGAATAAGACTTCTGAGCTTGAGTATAACTTTTTCTAGTTAGGAAAATCTGTTGCTTATTAACAAACAATGACTTTCATTAAACATTTTTAAAAGTCTTTTAAGACGTCTGCAATGTAGACCTGCACTTACACATGCAGAAAAAAAAAAGCTTAAGAAAAATAACAAAGTGAAGGGACACTTAGGCTGCTGGCAGTTGTTGACAACTCCAAATGTGTGACACAATACAAATATGCAGTTAAAAAAAGCCATTTTAATGTCAGACAATTAGTTGAAAAAAAGCATAGAATGAGCAAGAGAAATACTCATTTGTTTAATTTTTTTAAAATAAGAACTACTTAGTCTTTGGTATTTCTTTTTTCCCCCCTCTCTCCTTTTTTTTTTTTTTTTTTTTTTTTTAAATTGCCCATCAGTGTCGAAATTGACAGTTTTTGTGGGATTCCATATCTGGAAAACATACGATTCATTATAAGCCCACGGAAACGAAGTGGAAATGACTAAACTTTTTCAAGTTTGATCCAAGTCAAAATTTAAGCCCTCCCCAAAATCACTAAGCTGTTTTGAGAGTACCTAGACACCCAGAGGTGAAAAGAAAAAAAGCTGTAGAATATTCTGGTGTACCAATATTCTCCACTTAGTTACTGGTATCATCTTAAAATAGCTGAATAAGCAAAATCTGGCAGCCATACTAGTAAGAGTTACAAGCACTTCAAATTGGAGACAGTACTTTCAGAAACATGCTTTACAGCCAATTGTGTGCCAGTGAACATTTGACAAACTAAAGATGAGTGAAAATCACTGGTTACCTCAGAAAACTCTGTGAGCCTGCTGTGACTCTTAGATGCTTTGGATCTGGTGCCCTTTTTAATCAAGTTGTTTGGTGGAGTTGCTTTCTGAATGGAAGCTAAAGCTGCTCGGTAAAGAACATAGTCCCTTGTTGCAGCATGATCCGATGTCTTAGTGCCATTCTAATGAAAAGAAAAACAAGAATAAAATTTGAGAAGACAATTATCCAGTACTGACTTTTTGTTTAATAGAAGTCAACAACTTATTTTTGGTCCTTCCTCCTGGCTACAAGTTTGCCAATAATAAAGCATCGTACCAAGTAACATGCTGCTAATTTTACCTTAGCTTTCTCAGTCACTACTGTTACAAATGCACAGAACAGACTCCTAGTCTAGACTATCAAAACCAACCATCTTCTATTATGTAATGCAACTTACTTTCATATTAACACATCATAATTATTTAGGCAGAGTGTGTAAATTAATCAGCATAACTTTTTAAAGCACAAAGTATTTCTAATTCTTTACAGTGAACAAGGATGCTTGAAGTTTTCTTTCTGAGAAGTAAACTCCTCTCACCAATTTTCTAAATTTGCAGTTCAGGTTGAAAAAGCATACAATGGCAGGGAGGAAATCAAACTTTATGGGATGAATGTTCAGTGGTGTCCAACTGTTTCATTCCAACAGGCTAGCACCATGAAGTACCTCACAGAATTCCATCTAGTTGACTACCTTATCCTGTGGCAGATCCTAAGCCTTGTTTCATTGTCTCTCCATCTCTCAAGGAACTAAACCACCTCTAATGTTTTGAAAGAGTCCTGCCTTGTTAAAATGCAATGCTCATGTGGTTGGACCTTGTATGGTTTCTTTCAGTCTCTCTCCCTTCTGCATCAGCGGGAACACTGAAGTAAGCAAGCCTCTGCTGAGAGCCCCTCGGGCTTGCCCAGCAGGCAGTGCTAGAACAGACCCTCTCCTTCCTGCCTTCCTCTGTAACACAGGACATGTGGAAGCTCTAAAGAACATCCACATCTCTCCTTGCGTAACCTTCTCAGTCAACCTTCCTTGGGCTCCAAAGACACTGAAGTGACTAGCAACACTTGAGACAGGGCATCCTAGCAGGACAAACTCAAGACACTCCAGGTACAATGTTTTCGATCGAAGAAACTCTTCTGTGATCTCTTAAGGCTGAGAGGAGTCCTGAAATAGCAGAAAGGCCCTGCTGGTTTAGGCTCGAAATATTTAAGAAGCACAGAAACTTACAGAAAGGTTTTTCACAGCTTTACTATACATTTGGAAAATCCATTTATCTTCTTGTAGAATCTTCTGCCATGTTGTGCTGACTTTGGCAAAACTGCAAAGACAATAAAAATGTATCAGTTACCTCCTAGGAAAGGGAAAAACTTTCTATTTAATAGGGGGAATAATTATGTAATTTTTCATTTCATGGAGAAGAATGGATATGATCACTGTTGTAGTCTTTAATTTGCCTTCTAGGGAAAAGACACATTCTCCATATGTATATATTTATCATGACTTACATTGAGAGTTCATGTTTTAATATATTAACATATAATACTAACCATTGAGTAAATGTCACAAGCCCCATATCTAAAACATTCTTAAGCCACCTGATCAGGTTTTTTACTTTCCCAATGAAATACAATGAGATCAATATACTTACTTTATTAAATCCATCTCACCAAGATGCCTTAAAACGTTTGCTAATATATGCTTCAGGTTCTTTTGGAAGAGTTCAGCAAGAATGTCTATTCTATCTAATCCCATCTTCTTTCCAATTAGGTTACAAAGTTCAACCTTTCCCCTAAAAACAATTCTGTCTACCGCAGCCCAAGACTTGAGATTTCTTTTACCACTTTTTTTCAAAGTTGAGCAAATCATTTCTTCATAATGGATTACTGGCAACAAAGTCTTCTTTGAAAACTGTGCTTGGTTTTGGTTCTTCATGAGACAATGCTTTGGTGTGCCACAGAGATTCCCAGCCAAAGGTATACTATCCTCATGTTCTATTGCATCAGTGTATTGACTACTTAACATAGAGGAATAACCACTGTCCTCACTAAATTTACTGTTTTCCAGTGCCTCCATTTCATAGATATCTTCATCAAGTCTCTGGGTTACTTGTTTGTTTTCTTTGTTATGTACAGGTCTTCCTTCATCTTTGAGATCTAGATTTCTGGGGGCTGCACAGTATGAGTCACTAAGAAGTATTTTCTGTTGCTCTTCAGCACAGCTCTTGCAACAGCCTTCCTCATAATTCAAGGGACAGGATTCTTCCAGTCTTGTTTTCTCCACAGCAGACTTCAACGGTACAAACCCGGCGTGAAGAGACGTACAGTCAAAATCGCACTTCATTTTGAAAGACTGATTAAGGTTTGATTTCATTATTTTGTTTGTATCCTGTAAAGAGCACCAAGGAAATTATTACAACGCAGCATAAACTGCATCACGAATTCTTTTTCTTACAAAGAACCAACCATGCCTTCCTTCTGCATTATGAATTTTAAGCTTTTATCTAACTCACCCTCTAGCGTTTGAAACACAGATGACTAGTGGAACTAAGGATTTGATCAGTCATACTTGAAATCTACGGGAGTTCTTCTTAAAATTGGAACTTTATGCTGCATATAACTGGGGTGATGAAAACTGACTGGATGATTTACTTTGTTTCCATTCCACCGGTACAGATTACTTTGAGACACACCAACGCCTCCACTCGCGGTCCCCGCAAGGGGCACCAGTTGGCAGAGAATCCATGAGTGACAGCAGGCCTGGGGGGTATAGCCAGGCCAGAGCAGCCAGAAGTTTGCCTCCAAGGCCAGAGGCAATGCTGATGATGCCGCCAGGTATCTGGCATTTTTAAAAAGGGAGGAGGCCGGGTGGCACAGGAAAAGCTTGAGCGCTCACATGCATGTGGAAATTACAATGGAAAGCAGCGACCCTTAAACAATAGTCAAAGGGAAATAAAAGTCACTTACAAGTGATTTTAAGAGGGCGGGAGATCGATAGATATTATAGGGAAATTGAGCTTTTCTTGCCCTGTTTCTTTCCCCTCCCCCCGAAGTGTGGTGCTATCAACAATTGCGGGGGGATGGGCGAGGGCTGAAGGGGAGAAGGAAGCCATCTCTGTCGCCTTAAATCTAAGAGGAAAATAATTTTCAACATGCTTTTCAATCTGTATGAAAAATAAGCTCCTCCATTTGAGCAGGTATTTTAAAGGATTGAAGCACTTCCAGCAGATTTGGAAAAAAGTATTAGAGAAATGTGTTTCATGAACGTTTCAGAGAAGAAGTCCCTTCTTCCTACCTACGTTTGGTGGAAGAAAGGAGCAAGTACGCTTATGGCTCTGTACAGTGTGAGTTGGGGGAGAGATGCAAGCCCTCGCTAAGCCCCCTCCTCTCCTTCCCCCCTCGCTTGCGCGCCGCGAGCCAGCAGATGAGCTTTTGGCCTGAAACCCTACAGAATTAGGAAATGCCCCCTCGCTCCCATGTTTTGGGGCGCCAGGGCCGGCCCCGACCCCCGGCGGAGCGGGATCAGCCGCGGGCCCCCGCGGCGCTGTCAGGCTGCTCCCGCCCAGCGCTCAAGATGGCCCGGGTCGGCGGCAGGTAGACCGGGCCCCGCGGCCCCGGGAACCCCACTCTGCGCCTTCGAGGGTCTCCGTTTTCCCCTGCGTTAGAGGATTCCCCCCCTGAAACTGTAGCGGTGGGGAGGGCAGGAGCGCGCCGGGGGGATGCCCCCCTCCGGCGGCGTGGCCAGGCGGGCGGGAGACGGCGCGGCGCGGCGCCTCCCCGCCTGCCGCTGCCCGCCGGCGGGAGCTGCGCTCCCCACCCCGGCCCAGACCCGGGCCGGGACGCGCTGGTGCGGGGCGCGCCCCACACGTGGCTCGGTGGCGGGACCGGGGCGATCCGCGGCCGCCCATGCGCCGCCATCCCGTCCCATCCCACCCCGTCCCGCCGGCGGGATAGCTGCGGGGCGAGACTGGAAAGAGCGGCAGGGCAGGCGGCCGCCAAAGATCCCCGTCCCCGGTCCGCCTGCCGCCCCTCGCAGCGCGGCCAGCGCCGCCAGCGCCCCGAATCCCGCCACCACGCTCGCCGGCTGCCCCCGCCATCCCGCGCCGTCCCGGCTACAGAGCCCTCACCGCGGAATCCCGCTGCCCCGAACCGGCCCCTGCGATAAAGCCCTCATCGCGGAGCCCCACCACCCCAAACGGGCACTGAGACAGAGCCCTCACTGCGGTGCGGTGCGGTGCGGCGCCCCGCCGCCGCCCGCCCGCGCTCACCTGCAGGGCTGTTCCGCCGCGGCCGCGAGCAGTGAGTGCGCGGCTGCCCTCGCCGGGTACTTTTAAAAACTTTGAATTTGGTATCCAAAACCGCGCCGGCCAATCGGACGCCGGCGGCAGGGGCGGTGCGGCCAATGGGAGGCGGGCAGAAGGCGGGGGCCAATCCGAGGCGCCGCGGGCGGAGCCGGCCACGCTCACATTTTCCCTCCTCGGCCGGGGAAGGAGCGTGGCGAGTGGCGGGGAGGTGGCGCGCGCGGGCTCGCTCGCTGCCCCCCGCCACAGAGGCGAGGGCGGGGCAGGGGGCGGAGCCTGGGAGACGGCTGGGCTCCCGATGGGACGGGGGCGCGCTGCCAGCGTCGCCCGCCCGGCCGCCCCTTCCTCCCGTCCTCCGGCACCCGGTCGGCCTCACGGCGCTCTCCTAAGCGAACAAGCGATTTCTCCGGTACGGGGGCGACTCCCGCCTGAGCGCTGCTCGGCGCCTCCCTGCATCCGCGTTTGCTTTTATAGACGGATGCGCCTGGGATGTTCCCACCGCCCTCGCACGCTCAGAGCGCGCCCAGCTCCTGCGCCGCGCAAGGGTTTGTTAAGTCTGGCGGTGGATCTCACATCTGGGTTCCTGCCGTGGAAGAAATGTACTTCCGTCAAAGTGCGATCAACATTATTAGCAGTCGGCAGAGCGAGGAGAAGTGCTACCGGGAGCTACCAGACTGGGCATCAGTGGAGGGATCCCACTGCTCCTGGTGACACACCCTTCTCACAGTGCAGGGAGGTCGCAGTTGTAGGGAGACAACAGATCCTGCATTAAAATAAGTATGGAACAAGAAAGAGACCAAAGGCTTTACGCAGTAAAGCTTGCCACGACAGGCCAAGGAGGTACCATTTAAGATAGTGAAGTTCACCTTGTACGACACTGTCAGATGCCAGTTTTGGGATTCAGCTGTCAGCCTCCTGCCAGAACCACGTGATGTCTGGCTTTTCTCACACTGATCAGAGGCTGGCCGCTTGCAAGGCAACAACACATCTAGAGTCTGTTCAGCAGATAGGTAAGAACGGGGAGGCTGTGAGCCAGGCAAGATCTGACCAACCAGGCCACCAGCTGCAGGATCAGAGAAAGTCTAGGGTGACAAAGACCTGAACGCTCTCTTTAGTTTCATGCAGTAGTCCAGTGCTTGGTTGATGGCCCTTATTTGCTCGGAGAAAGCTGAAGTTAGAGAGAAGGAATTGCGAACTCCATCCACCACTTGGTATAAGACAGCCTGGCCTTCGGTGAAGTCAAGATGACTTGTCACAAGTGTTCTGTAGTCTTCCGTTTACAGTACTGATCTGGCAGGAATAAATACTTCAGTCCTACCTTCTGCTTCAATCAATATATAATTATTTTACACACAAAATGCATCAATGTGTATTTTCACTTTTCCTCTACAGAGGGACCTGGACAGACTGGATCGATGGGCCGAGGCCAACTGTATGAAATTCAACAAGACCAAGTGCCGGGTCCTGCACTTGGGCCACAACAAACCCCTGCAGTGTTACAGGCTTGGGGAAGTGTGGCTGGAAAGCTGCACAGCAGAGAAGGACCTGGGGGTGCTGGTCGACAGCCGATTGAACATCAGCCAGCAGTGTGCCCAAGCAGCCAAGAAAGCCAACAGAATCCTGGCATGTGTCAGAAACAATGTGGCCAGCAGGAGCAGGGGAGTGATTGTCCCCCTATACTCAGCACTGGTGAGGCCACACCTTGAGTACTGTGTCCAGTTTTGGGCCCCTCACTTCAAGAAGGATGATGAGGTGCTGGAGCAGGTTCAGAGAAGAGCAACAAAACTAGTGAAGGGTTTAGAGAACTTGTCCTGTGAGGAGTGGCTGAGGGAGCTGGGACTGTTTAGTCTGGAGAAGAGGAGGCTCAGGGGGGACCTTATCGCTCTCTACAATTACCTGAAAGGAAGTTGTAGGGAGATGGGGGTCAGTCTCTTCTCTCACATTATGAATGACAGGACGAGAGGGAATGGCCTCAAGTTGTGCCAGGGGAAATTTAGGTTAGATATCAGGAAAAATTTCTTTACAGAGAGGGTTGTGAAGTATTGGAACAGGCTGCCCAGGGAGGTGGTGGAGTCCCCATCCCTGGAGGTGTTTAAAAACCGTGTGGATTTGGTGTCGAGCAACATGGTTTAGGGACCCTGACAGTGCAGGGTGAATGGTTGGACTCGATGATCTTGAAGGTCTCTTCCAACCAGACAATTCTATGAATCTATGATTATATGTGCTGGTTGGGAGTTGTCGACCTGGTAGTAAATCTAGACCTAGGTCTCACATGTACCAATAGGAAATACGTGTGCCTCATCTTATGCATACAGGCACTCCTACATCTGAAGTTAACGTATGCATCTTTAATTAATAGATTCGGAACTTAATCATAGTTACCATGCAGTATTTCCTAGAAAACAAAGCTGATAAAGGTATTAAATGATTTTACGCAGTTTTTGACATGCATTTGTTCAAAATACAGTCTCAAATTTAATAAAAGAATAAACTGATAATAATCAGTTGATTTTTATATAGGACGTTTAAATAATGCATTTCTATAAGGTGTCTGTAGCAAACTCACTTCGTTCTTCTTTTAATTTCTTACGCTAATTTTAATTAGAAGTCTGAAAGTAAACACCCTCATATTCATGGTAACATTTTTCCTTAGGTTTCAATTTCTTATTTACGGATATTTATATTTGAAGTACATTCTGTGTGTATATACACACACACATAGGTACAATGCATGATGGGATAATGTGGCATGGAAGCTGCAGGTTTTGTATTGCAGTATGTATTTGGGATTGTAAAATGTGGTCTAAAACAAAGGTTAAAGTCTTCTTTACCCACAGATATAAATGTGCACATATATCAGTAGATTGGAAAAGCAAAAGTTTTACTTTGCTTTCACAGATCAAATGTTTTAAGATGCTGGTAAATAAACAAACGCAGTAAGATGCCGCTCCTACTACAAAACTTTTAGAAAATCAATAAACTGCATAGCCAATTAAAAACATGAAGGAGGAACTGAATTGAAGCCAAATGGAGACTGAAATACCAGCCAAACAATATTGTAATGATTCTTTTACCTTTTGACTCAGGAACAGAAACACTCTCTTCAAAACCAACTCACATAACTTGTCACTTGGCTTCCACAGCTTTTCATTTGGAACAAGTGATACTCCTAAACAATTTTTTGTGTTTATTAATAAGGGCCAGAAGGCCATGAAAACATGAAGGAGATACACTGTGACTCCTTCTCCCATGCCACGTGTCAGTGATTAACAAATACGCAGATTAGTAGTGAGGTCATTTACTTATCACTTCTTCCAAACACTGAAACAAAATAGGATTTTTTTTGTTCTCTCAAGTAAGCTACTTGACACTGTACTGATGTTTAAACTATTGTTTAAATGAAAACTGGAAATAGAAATAGCTCATTTTTTAATGCGTACCTTTTAAGAGCGGCGTATCAGTATCTTCTCAGTGAAGAAAGTTTAAAACTGCAGTTACTTCTTGCCCAGTCAAATTTGCTTTTTAAGCGGCCTGCTGCAGCAATAATGCCTCATATAAAGGTAATAAAGTCTTTTACTTAGCAAGTAAGAAAACTGTTTATCAGTCATGAAGAAACAAGTTTTGGTGTCTTTCGTGATCGAAAAAGCAGTTGCATTTTCTGGGTGGTGTTCCAAGAAGCTCCTCTGCAGACAAATGCTTACATCTGTTGTAATGGGCTGACAAAAAGCAACATTCAGGATAGACTCTTTTTTTCATTTTCTGAAATAATTTCCATTAAAGATTCATAATCAGCATATTGTCTCAGAGTTTGTATCATTTCATCTAGCATTTCTTCCCCTAGCATGAAACACTCAATATGATGCACTGATCTGCTTATCCTGTGGTCAGTAATCCGGTCCTGCGGAAAGTTGTATGTTCTGATCTTCTCTGATCTTCCTTTAGTCCCAATCTATCAAGTAAGAAGAATCAGTTTATCATCATCGTATTTTTATAAAAAAGATGAAATATTGATTAAGCATCTAAAGAGAAAGCTTTCTCCTCCTCTTATGATTATCCAAAATTTGTTATATAGTGCTTAGACCAGTTCAGTAATTGCAGTAATTGTTCTCAAATTGTAAAAGAACAATTTTGCTCTATCGTTTTCTAGTACTGTTCTGGTTCTTCATGTTCTAATCCAGTTTGTTTCACGAGATCTCCAGAATTTACATACTACTGAAATTTTAAGTCTGGCTAATAAATTACCTTTATTGCTCAAGTAGAATGTAATTTTTTCGCCTCATGTAAGTCTTCCCTGGGCTGCTGTTCCTCTGTATTTCAACTTACAGTTTGCAATTCAACATGGGAGTTACCCCAAGAACATACGCTTGTACAGAATTATATCTCTATGAAGTGAAACTTACCTGAATCTTTCGAACACTGTTTCTCTTTTTGGTTTCTTCTTCCAGTTTGGCATTGTATAGTTTAGCACATAGCATTTGCATAGCCTTCTCTTTGTTTCTAATTTGAGATCTTTCTTGCTGACATTCAGACACGATCCCTGCCAAAAATATCATGACATTTAACACTCAACAGTAACACATACTAAAGGGGTTTTGCAATTTCTAGAATAATTTTTTTGATGTTACAATAAGCTGTTTCTTTCTTCAATACATATTTTGGACTGGGAACGTAAAACTCCAGGCTTATTAATGTCTAACGATACATTTTGGGAAAGAAGTGCAGGCTGAGTGGTACAGGTGCTTTAAGGGGTAAGATGAGAAATTTAATTCGATATGTTGGGCAATAGGTAGATAATGAAACAAAAGATAAGTGATGTGATCTGACCTACAGAAGACACCTTTAATGCTTGAAATTTTTGGCCACAGTTCCAGGAAATTTTGGACTTAAGGAGCAGTAAAATAAATGAGATAGTGAGTATATAAAATAAAATCTGAATATACAAAAGTGGGCACTATTTTCTTTAAAAAAAAGGTGTGGTTTCTCCCCCCAAAACATACAATTCAAATTAAGATGAGAAGAGAACAGCCTAATAATGGAGTAGGGAGAAGAAATACAGGAAGGAGACAGCACAAGCTAAGATTAAGTAACTCTGGTAAGACTACAGTATGCTTTTATAAGATTACATAGCATTACTTTATGAAAGACTTATTTAAAAACAACTTTTATTTTACAAACCTTCACAATGAAGGTTTATAAACAGAATTAGGGTGACAGAAATAGAATAAGTAACAGGACAACTGTAAATGAAGAAAGATCAAGAGGAACGAAGAAGGGAAAGGTGGAATAGGAAAATGTCAGGAGATAAGGTGAGATATAAAACCCTCTTTGAACCATCTCTAGTGCATAATCACAAAAAAAAAATTGCAATACATTCTAAGATTTCTACAACAAACACTACTAACTGCCTTCAACAAAAACTAAGTCCATTTGCTGGTTTTAGTTTGTGGGTTTTTTTTCCAAACAGTCAGGCAATCCAGAACTTTTTGAATCTGAAGTACTTTTTTGTCACCGTATCGTGAGTAGAATTCTATCCTCTTCCCTGTTTACCTTCTGCTTTACTGAGGTGATGCAACAAGTGCAGAATGGATTAATGTCTCCAATAAATACAAAGAAATGGGTGGCAAAAATCTGGATACTTGAAGATAAAGAGCACTTGGGACTACCCTGAGGCTGTAAAGCCTGAGTAATGTTTGCAGTAGAGAGGAGGAAAAGTTAAAAAGCAATGAAAGTCAAGGCAGCTGTTGTGGATTGCTCAAAGGAAAGTAAAAAGCTTAGGAATGGCAATTAAAAAAGATATGATAGCTAAAATCAGGTAGCATTTGAAGGTGTATCTTATCCCTCCTACATTTCCTAACCTGAGCCCTGGGGGATGGGCCTCCTAATTATGTGTGTAATCTATGGGAAAGGAGCCAGCAGACAAATGGAACCTGGCATCCTGAGTAGACTCTGCAATTAAAAGCAACATTTTAATATGGAAATAGAGCAATCTCTCTTTTGGAGACTAGTCAAGAAAAGGTGAGTCATCAGATTTTAACCTACTCTGTTTTTCAGTTTCTTTTCCATTATTTTAAAGCTTAAATATAACTTCTTCATAGAAACTGATCTGGATGCTTTTAGAGTGTCATGCTTAATGGCAAAATGGGTAGCTTACCTACTGAAGCCAGTAGTCTTCACTATTACAAATTGGAGTGGGCACAAGATGGTGCATTTACAGGACTATAAACACACATGAAAACTGTATGAGAGCTCTGCTCTACTGTTGTCCAGGTTTGAAACAAAAAACATTGTTTCAGAAGAAATTCTGACAGCAGTTTTGAAATGTAGATCTACTAAGGAAAAAATTAAGCACCTGTTGGAATATGAACTATCCGTACCGCACTGTCTGTGGTATTGACGTGCTGGCCTCCAGCTCCACTAGCTCGCTTTGTTTCTATCCGTAAATCTTTCGGATTAATTTGCAGCTTCATCTGTCATGGGAGACAGAAAACAAACAAACAAACAAACAAAGGAACATATTTATGTTGTTTTCTTTGTAGACTTATGTCAAATATGCACAGCTGGTTTATTTTATAAGGCACTTTCAAGTAAGATTAAACTTTTTAAGGTTTATAAGTGGTAGCTCACATCTACTTATATTAACAATACCTAGTAGCCAGACTGGAACGTGATATGGTGGAAGCCAGGAAATCAGAAAAATAGTAGCTTAAGGCATAATCAACCCTTAGCACTAATCTTCTCGCTCTTCTGAAAGCTCTACACCCTCTTCCAGCAGACTTAATCAATATTTGAACTTGCCCAGGTGTTTTTTAAATACAATAGAACATATTCCCTTGGCTGGCTCTGGAATGGGGCGATGGTCTCTGGGAGGAAGGAGCAAGACAACTTTGGGAGAGAATAGCAAGGAATATTATCTTTGACAATTTGCTAAGTCAACATGAACCAAAGATCAAAACAAAGCTTTAATTCTTAACCAGCTGTTTTTAACCAAGCAAATATGGTGAGAATAAATTATCATCTGTACACTTTGAAAGGGGAAAGTGAGGACACTACAAAAACGAGGAAGAGAAGGTGCTAAAAGAAATCCCTGTGAGCTGTGCAAACTAATTCAGTCTTTTGTTACTTCGTAAAAAATGTAGAGTTTTCCACAAAACATGCAAGACAGTCATACTGAATTTTCAAGTTACAGTGAAGTAAACTGTCAGTGACTTTCTTGAGATTAGGATTACGAGCAAATCCAGGAATTTTTTATTTCACCTCTCTAGACAAAAAAAAACAAACAAATACAACTTAGTTTAAAACTAACTAATACTAAAAAAAAACATCATTAAGAGAGAATAACAAGAGAAACAGAAAACACCTGGATATCAGCAATATGGCATGTAAAAACATTGCTCATGGTAAAGTCTGTTATACTAAAAGATAAATATTACCTCAGTGGGTTGGGGTAATATTGCAACAGTCATTGTGCTGGTGTGAATGCGTCCTTGTTTTTCTGTCTTTGGCACCCGCTGAACACGATGCACTCCTCCTTCAAATTTCATGTACTTGTAAGCTTCAAGACCTGCTATACTGGCAACTGCATGTCTTAGGCCACCTTAAATGCCACAGAAAACTAGTTGTAAAACTGTAAGAAAAACTACTGGTACTATGCTTTTATATTTCAAACAGTGTATTTAGACATCATTGTCATTTGTTTCTTAAAATTATGACATTACTATGTAAATTCTTAGGCAGAATTATAGAATTATACTGAAAATGCAAGAAAATTCTTAAAACAAAGCCAGACACAGATACTCACACACTATCTCATGTAAAGGACTGTCAAATTCTTTTTTATAGAATTCAATTGATTCTTTTTATATACATAAAAAGATTGTCTACGAACCATGTACACACATGTACACATATCATGATAAACCATAGTAGAACTCTAACACCAGTAGTAAGTTTATATAAAGATCAAATTTTGAAAGCCACCTTCAGAAACTACATCAATTTTTTATTGTTAGTTGAGAACTTTACCATTCAATGGGAAAAAAACTAACTCTCTAAAGGATGAGTATTATTCATACTCCTCTCCTACTTGTGCAAATCTGCACCACTTTGATTCAGCTGCCCTATTCGACATAACTAGTGCTTCACTGATTTAATTTATAGCCATTATCTACTATCAATTCTGTAAGATAAATCTGTCATGTTTAAAATAAATCTGACCATAAAACATGTAGTTTAACAAATAAGAATACCTGTCAAAATCTTCAGTTTATATCAATAAGTTTCATTCTAACAGGTACCGTGAAATCTTTCTACTACTATGCAAACACTATTCAAAAGAACAAAAGATTTCTTCTTTACTCTAGAAGAATCTTATATAACCTAAAATAATTAATGTAGTTGACTAATAAAACTTATTTAGTCCTTTACATATAAAAGCAAGTACTAAAAAAATCATAAGCAACCTCTGCACATGAGGAAGAAGCCAGGCTACGTCAAGAGTGAAAATAACGTGAATGCCCACAAGGCTATGGCACTACTGACAAGTATTAATTATGTGATAAGCAGTCCATTACAAAAACTAATGTTCTGTCTTTTCTCCCTCACTTCTCCTGGCATAAAGATATATATCGTGGGTACAGTTTGTCTATTTGAACTGCAGGCACATCTGTGACACGTTCAGGAGAGTTTAAGTTTGTAGTGACAATAGTGTGCCTGTGACACCATAGTGCTTAGCACGAGATGACAAACTCGTTCAAAAGACAGGTATTTAGGTCATACTGTTTCAAATCAACTATTACCAACAGGTTTAATATGAAATGCAGAGACAAATTTCAACAAACTCTTTACCCTGGCAGACACCCCATAGGCCTGACAAATACGGTTAGCTCTTACTAACTATATACTCGCCCCTTTCACCTAAAATGTCTCCTTCTATCCTGAAAGCTGATGTGCACAGAAGTGTGGGTTTGCACTCGGTTTTTGTGTGACATCTTATATCCAGATTGAGACAGAGTCCCCTATGTGTGCCTCTGTCTGCCATTACAGGGTGAGAGGCAGTGGACAAATAACAAAATGTAGGTCTGTGCTTTAACATGTGTGCTAAATCTTGAACGTGCTGTTTTTGCAAAGCGGCATCCCTTAGGGTAGGTCAATAAAGTCCATTAAGATTGGACTGAAATCAATTCTTAATTGCAGCTTTGTTTAACATTCACCTTGTTCACATATGCTCACATTCAGATTTCAGCCAAATTCTGGAGCTCTCTGAAATGAGGGAGTTCGACGTTTTCATGTAGGCCCTTATTTTTGCTCATGCAGTCCATAAAACCGGATTGTGGATGGGATGCAACAGTCTAGTGTTACCAGCAGCATCCTCAACTCCATTCTTACTCAGCACAGCGCAGACACTTGGAACCTGACGGTTCAAACATGTCTTTCAGTGGCAGTGCCATCTGTAGTGTCCTTACCTCCCAACTTATTTCTGTCTCCTCAATTTTCATAATACACAGTCATTTAAGTAAGATCATAAAATACACTAAAAGAGGCTGACAAAGGCTAGTGCTGCCTTTGTTCTTCCTCTGAATTTACATCCTACCTTCCTAAACATTCCTTTCAGTGCACAGGCAAGCCCTCAGAAAGACAAAAGTTTAAAATAAATATATATCCATTAAAAATCTAGCCATTTCAAAGAGAAAATACGGCTAGATATATACTAGGTTAATGTATTACTTCAATTTCCCATTTAAGGCATTAAAGAGAATGCCTCTGAGGGTGTGGGCTCCTTGTCCAAGGACTGAGCTTTCCACCAAAAGGGTAATCAATCACAACTCCCTTTCTCTTCCAACCACAGGACTGCAAGTTGAGTCAGACCTGACTTAAAACTATCCAATAACAGAGACTTTTTAAGCCAAATCAGGGGATTGATCCAATTAGCACTGTGGCCTCAAAATTGCTAGAGCTGAGAGAGAGAAGGAACATATGGCTGGTAGCTGGCTGAAAGGTGGGACAGCCTAAGCTGACAGTGAAACTATGTTCTCAAGGTGAAGTTGTATGTGACTGCTGGGGTTCACCCTACCCAAGTCTGCCTCAATGAAAAGGGCAACTCTCCTCTTCCCCTAGCATATGAAATGGAAAAGACCCAGACCCTTCTCCCATACTGTTTATATCCATCTAATGTGCACCAAGTTTACTCAATTTTTTAAAAAAAAAAAAATTAACAGAACAGAAGTGTGGGTTTGCACTCTGGTTTTATGTGGCATCTTATACCCAGTTCAAGACAGAGTTCCCTCTCTCTGTCTCTGTCTGCCATTACAGGGTGAGAGGCAGTGGACAAATAACAACATGTAGGTCTGTGCTTTAACATGTGTGCTAAATTTTGAACATGCTGTTTTTGCAAAGTGGCATCCCTTAGGGTAGGTCAACTTTAAAAAAAAAAGTTAACATATTTCTCTTGTCCTCTAAGACTGAACGAGCTCAGCTCCTTGCAAAGCATTTCCCTGGTCATGAACAGGGATAAACATGACTCTCCTCTTTCAGCAACAAGCTGTGTTGTAACATGAAGCTTCTTGTCCCTACCTTCACTTGAAATGTGCAAATAATTTACTTGATAAATGACCTCTTGACCATAAAAAAAAGTTTATTATTAATAAAAAATTAGTTAATAAACAATACAGAATTCAAGGCTCATGAAATTAAAAAATATGTATTAATTGAATTGACAGCAGCCACTCTAGGAGATCGTGATATTATGAAAACCTGAACTCATGTTCATCAACTTGAAATAAGTCACATACTCAGAACTCTAAAGAAAATTATTGTTTGAACATGTTACTGATATAACACTTTTAAAATCAAATTCTATTAAAGATTTTAAGAACCCAGAAGTGTAAGTGAAGTCCATGATAAATTAAATTGTATCTGCATATCTGACAAGTGATTCACAGATTCATAGATTTCTGGGTTGGAAAAGACCTTAGAGATCATCAAGTCCAACCATCCCTAATCCCCATTAAATCATATCCCCAAGTAGATCATCCACCCTATTCTTAAACACATCCAGGGATGGGGACTCAACCACCTCCCTGGGCAGCCTATTCCAGTGGCTGACAACCCTTTCAGAGAAGAAATACTTCCTAACATCCAACCTGAATCTCCCCTGACTAAGCTTATACCCATTTCCTCTTGTTCTATCACCCATCACTAATGTAAAGAGCCCTTCCCCTACCTCCCCACCATCTTTTCTCAAGTATTTGTAGGCTGTAATCAGGTGTCCCCTCAGCCTCCTCTTCTCCAGGCCAAACAGCCCCAACTCCCTCAGCCGCTCCCCATAAGTTTTATTTTCCAGCCCCTTGACCAGTTTAGTCGCCCTTCTTTGGACTCGCTCCAGGAGCTCAATATCTCTCTTAAAGCGAGGGACCCAAAACTGGACACAATATTCCAGGTGCGGCCTCACCAGTGCCGAGTACAGGGGCAGGATCACTTCCCTATTCCTGCTGGTCACACTATTCTTGATACACGCCAGTATCCCATTGGCCTTTTTGGCCACCTGGGCACACTGCTGGCTCATATCAAGCCGGTAGTCAACCAACACGCCCAGGTCCTTCTCCGCCAGGCAGCTCTCCAGCCACTCTTCCCCGAGTCTATAGCGATGCTTGGGGTTTTTATACCCCAAGTGAAGGACTCTGCACTTGGCCTTATTAAAGCTCATGCCATTGGCCTCAGCCCAACGATCCAGTCTGTTCAAATCCCTCTGAAGGGCCTCCCTGCCCTCGAGCAGATCAACACAGCCTCCCAGCTTGGTGTCGTCCGCAAATTTACTGAGGGTACATTCAATCCCCTCATCCAGGTCATTGATAACGATGTTAAACAGAACTGGACCCAGCACTGAGCCCTGGGGAACCCCACTGGTGACCGGCCTCCAGCCGGATTTAGCCCCATTTACCACCACTCTTGGGGCCCGGCTGTCCTGCCAGTTTTTAACCCAAAGGAGGGTGTACCTATCCAGGCCAGCAGTTACCAGTTTCTCCACCAGAACACTATGAGAAACTGTATCAAAGGCTTTACTGAGGTCAAGGAAAACTACATCCACAGCCCTTCCCTCGTCAACCAGGCGGGTCACCCTGTCATAGAAGGTGATCAGGTTTGATTGGCAAGACCTGCCTTTCATAAACCCATGTTGACTGGGCCTGATCACCCGGTTAACCTGTATGTGCTCATTAATAGCACTCAAGATAACCTGTTCCATGACCCGTCACCGAGGTCAAACTGAAGTTTGAAGTGAAGACAATCTCCCTTTTTTGAGGTTGGAATACAGACAACAAATCAAACCTGTACCTAGATTTTCAAGTTCTCAGTTTGTGATGTCCAACTGCATTCCTTCACGGTGTTCAACTTTTGAACCTTTTAATCCCTCAATATATAACAGTGAATCAAAAACTACACTTATGCAAGAAGGGTCTTAAGGCACAGAAAGACCCTTATCACAAGGGTAGTGTAGCTCAATGACTTGAGAAGCTCAGTTAGGAGACTTGTGGATACTTTTTTTTTGTTAATTTCTACATGGTTGAAACTGAAAACGTTCAAGATACCTGAAAACATCAAGTGCAAAATATGGTGTAAGTAAACAGAAGCAGCACTAGAAGATGCTTCACATTTCTTAAAGCTTGCTAAAAATCTCTCTGCAATTATATTGTTGACTGAAAAGAGATTAGAGTTTTTCTGACAGACTGCATATCCTAACATCCTAGCTTTTCCCATTTCCACTTCAAATTTTCACTAAAAAAAGCAAAAAATACCAATGAAAGTATGAATACAGTTAAAGTTTCACAATCAATCTGAGCTAGGAGCAGTAAACTGCACAATTGCCCATCTACTGATCCATACCCGCTATAATATATAAATTACCTCCACTGCAAAACGTAGGCAAACAAAGCATGCTAGCTTTACTCATAACAGCATGGGGTAACAGCCTGCAGATCTGCTGACACAGACAGACTTAGCAAATCTAGACTGCTGAGAACTGGGGCTAGCAATCTGTCAAAAAACAAAATCCCTGCCACCGGTTGGGCATGGGCATGTCTCCAGGTTTCAGATTGCAGTTTCACAGATGGCATATGTGGACTGAACGTCTCACTCCTGGAAGGAGGTCCCTGGTTTTCTCACTGGCACCACTAGTAGCCACACACTTCTGCCTCCACTGCCCCCATGAGTGTTCTTCCTCTTCTCTTGTGCTGCATTACCTGAAAATTAATCGAGGGGTGTTTTGGTGCTGGTTTTCAGTTGGATTAACTTGGTGATGGGACTCTGCAAACACATAATCACAACTGCCAACGCAAAGAAGTCAGCAGTAATGAAAAGACAGCAGCCTGATCTTTCTGAAACAAGTTTACACACTTACTGGATTAAGCTAAAATTAACTAACATGTGCCACTGCTTTAGTTTGTTGTGTAAACCTACCAATCCCCATCCCCAACAGCAAAGACACTGTTGATGCGGTACAATGAACCAACTTCACAGCTCACCATCACCAGAATATCCATTTTTCCCACCTCCTTGCATTCAGCCCCTTGCTGCTGTTTATCTTATGTGAGCTCACTTAACACATTAACCAGACAAAAAGCTATCCCAGTTGTAAAAAGCAGTCTTACCCAGTTTAAGTGAAAGAACATCAAAACAGACCGAAAAAAAAAAAGGTAGGATTGCTCAGACACGCAGAGAGGCAGTAAGGAAGAGGGGATAAAGGAGAAACGTCTCTTTTTGGTGGCACCAAGCTGTTAAACCGATTATCTGTGAAATTTTAGTTGAAGACTTTCATAAATAATTACATCTCCTATCTCTCCTCTCAAAGTCTCAACAATTCCTCCACGTTGCTCTTCCATTAGCTGTTACAGATAATATATCCAAACATCCCACTTCCTTATATAAATCCTCAGAGGACATTATTTCAAATAAATTCAAGATGTTTGAGATTAAACGTCCCTCTCTGCCAACAGATCCACAATAATAAACAGACTTTCAATCTGCTACCAAACTGATCTATAAGCACTAGAAACATTAAGTAACTAAGTAGAACAGTATATCCAAATAAAAGGTATGTGTAATCTGTATTTGTAAAAAAATAAAGCTAAAACAACATATCTGCATCACTTTCTGAATTTTCTTCCTCCAAGCACTTAGTTCCATTTCTACTCTTTGAAACTACTGAAAGACAAGTTTTACTTTTTAGCACTTCAGTAACAGTACTTCTGAAATGGAATTTCATTCTCAAACACTGAAGCTGAGGAAAATTGTTCTCAGACATTCAAACAATCTTCTGCTTCTAAAATTAAGTTAGTGCAAATTAGCTTCCTGTAGTTAGGAAATTCAGGTGTCATATGAATGAGTGTTTCAATTCAAATTAAAAAGTTACAAAGATGAAGTGTTTTTGTTACTGACCTATTTCACTGGGAAAATATTCTAATATTTCAAATTTCCACTTTTTATAGGCAGCATATCGTTGATACATATCAAATATCTCCGAGGTGAACAGCATGGCTTCCTGCCCTCCAACTCCAGCGGTTACTTCCATAACAAGATCACTCTTGTCCATTTCTTCTGAAGGAATCAAAAGCAACACTATCTGTGAATACAAAAACATCCAGCTAAGACTTCCCTCTGACACTGCTATCTGCAACCGAGACAGTATAAAACGCCAGACAAGTCCATAATCGACCCAGGCTGTGTTCTCCTGCACTAACTCCTTGGTTGCCCAGAGGACAGGCCTCTCATGCCTCCTGCAGTGAAGAAGCAGCAATCAGAGAGAGATGTGAGGCAGGATGCTGCATTGCAGTAAGGCTCCCTGTGTCTCTTCACAGTTGCAGAAGCTACACAGGTCTCTCAACACCTACAAAACTTCACAGAAGTTGTCACCCTCAGGAGTACATCATCGCATACACACCGGTTCTTGCGAGACCATTGAGCATCTCTCTTCCCATCAGATTCCCTTTTAACCTACTCTCAACTGCAGAGGTAAGGTATGGATGTTCAGGACAGTACTTCAACAACTCAGCTGTAGTATTCATTTATTTATTTAAAAAGGGAGAGCCAGTCTTATACTGATCTGTAGAAGTAAGACAGACTAGAACCAAAAAACTCTATCACATTTTTGCAGGCTAAATACAAAACTTTGGATGATTCACAAATGCTTTTCAACTACCCTCCCTTACTAGCATTAGATGATGTTTCCACAGACAACTTCTTTTGGCAAAATTGTAAGTATTTACAAAAATATTTATGAAGTGACTGTTGTATTGCTGTCCAAGGAATAAAGAATGTGACAATATCAGCTTCTACTTGCCAGTAACATTAAGAATACATAACAACTTGTTTATGTAAAGATCATTATTTCAATGTTAAATAACAGATACTATGTAGAACCTATATAAGGTATATAAGTTTAAAGTAGTTACTTTAGTAACTAGTTTTAAAAAACACTAGTGTGTGTGATAGTACACAAGTTTAATGTTTCCAATAGATAAAAAGCTGGACATCCCTAAAGGTACACTCAGATAAGACAAACTATTGCACCTACTGATAAAGATTTATTGGTTCAAAGAATTTCACATATAAGTAGGTACTTACTTACAGGCTGTCTCTATACCATCTGCATTTTTCTCATTTTCCTTAGATAACAAACACTATTTGAGGGGTATAATTGGCGGGAAGGGGAGAAGAAGCTGAGTTTATTGTACACATCTTATTCTCTTATGAGAAGACAATTTGGCTTTCTTAGGAATGACAAGGAAATAGGGGCTTTTAAAGGGGATCTAACCTGCTGTTTCAGATCAGCTATCTCTTCTTCACAGGAGGTGATTTCCCTTTCTGCAAGCTTCTGGAAATCTTCACTCTCATCTGGAATATTTGAGTATGGTTAATCCTCAGACTTATATCAGTGTCACTCTCAGAAAACCTTCTGAAAAATAACCACATGAAGAATTTAGTCTACAAAAAAAGCCCACAACCACAAAACACACCACCACAAAAATCCCCACCGCAGTAAATCTGTCAGAAAATGAGATTAATAATACGATCTGTAACAAAGATGAACAGTACATATTAAGAATGTTTTCTGATATTGTTCAGGTATGGGACATGGGAAAATCTGAAGTACAAGAAGTTCCACTTAAACATTAAAAAAATCCAAAAACACCTCAACCCAGCCAAAAAAACAATTGCTGTGCTGGTGGTCAAGCAGTGGCACAGGTTGCCCAGAGAGGTTGTGGAGTCTCCATCCTTGGAGATATTCAAAACCCAACTGGACACAACCCTGAGCAACCTGGTGTAGGTGACCCTGCTTGAGCAGGAGGTGGGATTGGACAATCTCCAGAGGTCTCTTCCCACCTCATCCATTCTGTGATTCTAGGAAATTACTTTCTGTATTTCACTGTGACAGGAACATAAAGACTTTAAAGAGCACAACGGCCCCACAATTGGCACGCTTCATTAAAAGGACTATTACCCCTAGCATTGTATGCAAAAATTTGAAGATAGTAGTAGCAATTTCAATTATTTTCTCTCTGTCAATTTATTCCAGAAGAGCTGCAAAACTTCTAACACATCACTAAAAACAAAGGTATGGAAGAACTCTTGCATAATAAGAGGAACTTGTAATTTTAAAGTGTTACTTGACTGATCAACATTAACGCTTTACAATTAAGACTTGTTTTTCTGTACTACAGTTTCGATATATTGGTTCAACTCTCTTGCCCAGAAGAAAAAAAATATTACCTTAAAAAGGAGAAAAAGGTACACACAATGAAAAAGGGGGAACTGGGGCAGGCACATGGACACATAATTGCACAGTCAGCAGCAAAAGAAGAAAAAGAAAGACGCTAGACTTCTTTTTTCTGTGTACAGCAAGCTTTTAAAAGTGTTCATCTGAGATGGAAGATGCACTCTTATAATAAAGCCACACCTTTTCAGCACTGCAACTGCATTTAGTCACTAGCACAATTTTAAATGAAATTTTTTGACTTTACAATTTAGGTTTAACATTGCTGAATTACCACCCCCCCAAGCACTTCTGTAAGAAGGAAATTAAAAAGACAATCATGCGTAAATTGGTTTAAACAACAAGCATGCTTTACCTACAGCTGGCTAAGAGCATGCACGGTTGACTAGCTGATGACTGTAACTCTTCAAACACGTAAATTTGATTATTTCCAACTATCTACGTTTCTTTACAACAACAACTGACTGATCAAGGACTAGTCATCAAGGCCAACAGAAGGAAGGATAAGAATTAAGGAATTACAAATTGATTACAATCAAATCAGCTATTCATAATGCAATTATTATACGATTAAAAAAAATCTAGCACTTGAATACTTTAAGGTGCAAATGCAATATAAGCTCTAAAATAAGTTAAAAATAGTATGTACAAATATTTTTAAGTGTGAACTACAGAGGTGCTCAAAGTTACTGACTAAGCCCTTGTAATCACTTCACTTTGCTCAAGTTCTAAAGCTGGTTTTGATGATGCTGGCTTCTTCAGCAGGTTCTGAAAGAAGGGGAAAAAAAATCCTCCATTGCGTTTCATTCACTTAGTTTGTGTTATCGTTTAATTTGTTCAAAGGAAGCGGTTCTCATTTTTTCAATCTGAGGTGGGAGAGAACGAATAGAAAATAAGAGACCACCGGCTTTCAGACAGTGTTTGTCATCCTCATCAGCTGAAATAACCAACTACGCTTAACACTCTTTTTAAAGCAGTATTTAGAGAAGCAATAAGTATTAAATGATCTCGGGAACACTTCATGACCTAGTGAACGTCTACTGATCTGAAAGTACTGTTTTTCTGCGTTTTGGTTTCTAACTGCTATCGAAACGAAGTTTGATTCAAGGTAAAAAATATCTGCTACTTGGAAACACTAAAAGCGTGCAGCTACTAAAGCTAACCTGAAAGTTAAATTAATCCCCGATTAATTATGTTTATTTTATATGAAACAGATGCTGTCACGCTGCTCTCCTTTCAGGTACGCGCGGCTCCCACGCCCGCGGATGAGCCGTTCCCTCTCACTCCAGCTGACGTTCACTTGTACCCTGACCTCGACTCAGGTTTGTTTGCTCCCGGCCCCGGACGCCACAAGGAAACTGCCCCGGACTTCCCTCGCTGAGCGGTTTTCCACCCTCCCCGCCTTTCGCCACTCTCCCGCCACCGCCCCGCGCCGGCACGTGCCGCGCCCCCCGCACGCGGAGCCGCCGCCCGCGCAGGTGCACGGCGCCGCGTGGCGGCCTCCGCCCGCCCCCTTGAGGCGCTCCACCAATCGCGCCGGCATATGCAAATCACCCCGCCCCGGAGGTGCCGCGGCGCACTGACCCCGCCCCTCGCCGCTCCGCCCCCCTCCTCCCCCGCCCCGCACCTTGCCGCGCCAGCTCCCGCGTGTCGCGCAGCTCCTGCTCCTTGTCGCGCAGCAGCTGGATCCGCGCCGCTAGCTCCGGCCCCGCCCCGTCCTGCGCCCGCGCCTCCAGCAGGCGGCGTAAGGAGGGGGCGGCGAACAGCTCGTTTAAGCAAGGCCCGGCGCTCAGCCCGCGGCGCGGCTGCAGCGGGCATGTCCCCGCCGCCCTTCCCCCGACCGGTGCTGCTCGGGAGCTCCGAGGGGGCAGCGCGGCGGTCCGGAAGCCTTGCGCCGCGCGTAGAGCTCGCGAGAGCAGCCGCATGCTCGGCCGGGGCGGGAGGTAGGGCGTCCTTCCTTCGCCTGCGCTGCCGGAGACAGCCGAACGCGGTCATCCGCCTCCCTTCCGTGTTTCCGGAAGCTGCCGAAGAGGCTCGGCGCTGATTTCGGGACCAGTCGGAAACTATTGGCGCTCCGCTGGCGGAAACGGACGAAGCGGTTCGGGTCCCTTCGTTTCGCAGGGCTGTGCCCTGGGGCGGGCGCGCTCTGATTGGCCAGCGCTGGCGGGGCGGGCCGAGGGGCGGGGCTCGGCGGTGACGGGGCTGCGCCGGCATGGCGCGGGCGGGGATGCGGTGGGCCTCTCTCAGGGCTCCAGCGGGGCTCCTGTCGGCACAGGGGGTGTTTTTTTTTTATTAATTCAGACCAAAAGAGAAAGCCTCAAAACCCCAAACCTCGCCAAATCCTCCATACCACAAGTTTAAAGCAGGACTTCCGGGATGAGAGCCCGCGGGGGTGCGGAGGTTGTGACTGGGGCGGTTTGGTGTCCTGCGCCGCGGCCAACCTCCAAGGCTGCTTGTGTGGAAGGGGGCGCGGGAGGTTTCAGTCCGGGATTTGGGTGTCCAGGTTACTCTTACAGGTCTCTTCCTCTCACTCCAGATGAAATTTTCAGAATTAAAATTGCCTGACGAGGAAGAGGAAGAGGAAGCTGCAAATACTTGTGGAAGGATACCTCCACAGTAAAAGCAGATGCAAAATGAAGCATTTAGAGAAAAAAGAAATGCTTTGTCAGAAGAAGAGAAAAAGGGCTATTGAAAGAGCCTTTAGGTCAGAAGTTAGTGGTGAGATGGAAAGATCACCCGTTTACAAAATACAGATCTGAGTACAGCTTCTTACGTCAGAGTTTTAAACTGGAGGGCAGTGAAGATGCAGTCATTTAGTAATCGGGATGTGATGGGTGTTGCGGGATGATCTTGATAAATCCCCTCTGGTATGCAGACAGGGTGGTGTAGTAACCTCGGTTTAGATGGCATCATTAATGAGATTCTTGGCTAAACTCAAAACAGTTTGAAGAATATACTTTATTATAAAAATGTGCAACCATCTATAAAACTTTGTTGGGCAGTACTTTATATTCCAATCATTGGAAGAGTCGAAGTCGGGTCTTTGCTGTTCTTGTGTCCTTGTTCGTGTCTAAACAGAACTAGGTAATCATACTTTACAACTAAATTACACTGATGGAGTAACAGTAACTTCCACATGATACATTAGTAACTTGTTATTTTCATGCCTGTAATATCAAAAGTAAGAGTAATGCTTGCACACTTAAGTAGTTTTGGTAGTCGCAAACAAAAACTTGGAAGTTTTGTTCCATGGTGGAAATCCAAAGGCAATACGCTCAACGTGAGAATTTGTTATTCGCAATATTAAACATTAAAATGAATGGTTGAATAAAAACGTTTTCCTGTGATTGTAAATGCACCACTTTGCATAAGGTTTATTGACAAAATACAATGTAGCAATAATTGACAAGTAAAATCACACTCGAAGAGCTTTGTGGAGAAACGTACAGCCTGTGCTATACAGTCTGGGGCTGATAAATGCCCAGGTCATTGCTTGTGAAATCTCACCCACTGAAAGCTTTTCTCACACTCACTGCTACCTGCCCATGAAGCTCCTTGAAGCCTTCATTCAGAAGGGTAAAGGAAAAATGATCCAACTTATGCATTTAATAGACCAAATATTTGGTGTTCTGTAAGAAGGAAAGAAATTCTGGGAGTCTTAATGGCTGTGTGAACCCTGCTTGTGAGAGAAGTACACAGAACTTCTCAGTAAGGAGATGTAGAGCTTTTGAGAAGAAAAAAAGGTAGTGTGAGTCAATGAATGATGGTCAGCCTTCAAGTCACCTTCCCTGTTTTAACTCGGAAGGATGGATTTCCACAGAGTGAGTTTATAGGTAAAGGAAGGGGCGAAATTTAGCTTTTGGTATAACACTAAAGTAACACGCAGACAATGTTTGTCAGGTTTTTTTCCAGCTGATTTTGGCACCATTATTGCTGTGTTCTTTCATCCCATGAACGCCACTTCTACTGCTGGCAGAAGTATTCAGGACCTATGTGAATGGGGCTGATGTTTTGTCACTGCAAACGTACTCAGGCTATAGGTGAACAGAACTGGACCTTTCTCACTGGAGCCGTGTCCCAGGATGTGCTGTCTCTGAAAACAACAGCATTATGGGCTGAGAAAAACCCCGTTTTGGAGTTGGTAGTTAGACACGGTTCAAATAAACTTGGAGCAGACATTGCAGCTGTCTGTCTACGTGCAACCTTAATTTTTTGCTTTGCTGGATTTGGTAAGGACTCAGGCCGTTGTTGGCTGAGTTAACACTGCCAGGAGCAGGCTCAGACGTAGCAGAGGTGTGAGCTTTGCTCCTTGTGGTGTAAAGAGTCGACGACGTTAAGAGACTTTCTTGTGACAGCTTTGATTGCTTTTGAATTGGTGCTGTGGAATACTTAGGCTAAGTGGCTTTCGCAAGCACTTACTGCAACCAGAGGCTGCCCGTTCCTGAGCAGGCTCACGTGTGGTCAGTGCAGCAAGCTGCTTTCCTGGAAAGGGCCTCCCACCTTTTCTAGCTGCTGGTTCCACAGGCAGATGCTCCTTGTGATGGGATTTGCTGCCTAGGGGAGCAAGTTTGGCATCAGGTGACAGCTTAAACCCTGGCTGTTTAAGGTAGAATGTAGCTCTCCTCTATTTGCTCGGTTTACTCCACAGCCCAGCAGACACTTTAGCATGCCTTTAGTTTAAAACAGAGCTATTACTAGCTAAAGTCTGGTTTGTGTCCACTCTGTGTTATCCTGCGAAGGAATTACATGGGCTCCACAGGTGCTCAGCGAGCGGTGGACAGGCTGTGGACCTGTGGACCTGCGGCTATGGCCACGTTTCCACGGCACCGTGCTGGCTGGGCTCAGCTGGCTACCGTGCAGCCCAGCTGCCTGTGCCACTGACCTGCCTTTTCTCCGTCATACCTTCAGTCTCCTTCATACCGTATGTGCCTTCAATCCAATTTAAATACTCTCGATGTTGTCTGTGGTGTTTCGGTTTGGTTTGGGTTTTTTTTTTTTTTTTATTCTGGGTAGCCCAAACTTCTTTCAGCTCAGTTATTTGAAAGTTGACTGTAAACAGCTAAGTTGAACACATGCATGATACAATATATATTCAGTTTCCTTGAAACCTAAAGGTCTTAGGAGCATACCCAGGTGCTCTGCTTATTTGTGGTTATTCAGCATTAGGCTCTACTTGACAGAAAAGATTAAACACTGAGCAAAAATGGCAAAAACGTAACTCACTTTCTGTAGTGCACTTGCTATATACATTCTTATGAAAAACTGAAATACAAGTTAAATACATACTTATTTTATTCCAGGCTATAGAATAAGTGTTTTTAGGCAGTTTTTCAAAGTGTATTGTACACTGCATGCACAATAGATCAGTTCAATAGCTCGACTGTTTTACAATTTGTGTTCAAAGAACTGTATGATAGGCAATGAGATCATGTTATGGCATGATTTGTTGTCCATTTGGACCATATCCATTTTTTTTTTTAAAATGTGGGAAACCCATACTAGATAGATAAAATGCATATTAATCATTTTAATATGAGCGTTTGCTCCAAAAAAGAAACTCCATATGTTATGTTCAATTTTTAAATCCCTCCAAATAGAGGATTTAAGACAAGAAATTTTGAACGTGATTTCATTGCAGTATTACACTGAAGACTGGTGTACTATTTTTCAAAATGATCTAACAGTTTCCAAGTACAGATTTTGGAATCTTATGCTGGAGATCAAGATAATATTTTAGGACCTGCACATTTAACTTCAAAACTGTCCTTGAAAGGATGACTTGTCTATGTCGACAAGAACTTCTACCTGTGTGAAATATCTTATAAAGATAGCTTATGACTAGCAGGTCACCATCAAATATTAACATTAAGAATATTCAAGTCTACATTTGTAAAGACTTATGCATGCAGTTTTGTCTCTTACACATTGTTTAGATGTGTGGACTAAATGTATTGTGCCTCAAACACCAACAAACTTGAAATTACGTTGTGTAAATATATACATATATGATGCTGTATATGTTTAGTACCACAGTAAATATAACTGCAATCAAATGATACTAGACATATGTAGGACCATAGCTAAATTCCAATATAAGAAAAAAAGCCAGAAAAAATCATTTTTCTAACAGTATTTCACAGTAGAAGGAGGCAGTCCTTTCTCACTGCATTTTCCCCCCTCAAGATTTGTAAACATCATAGCTATTATTCTATCAGTATAACAATTGAAGATTTTATTCATAATGGTAAGTAGCTAACCAACATGAATAAAGTTGTCATAACACAGTAACACTTTCAGACAAAACAGGTATTTATTAAAAGAAACATTTATAAATATTTTGTCTTGCATTTTAAACTACATTTTCATAAATAACAATATTTAAAAGTGCTGAATATGGTAGGATAGTCAGCAACGCCACTGTAAACAGATTTGTTTTCCACTTTGCAGATTTTCTTTTTTAGATCCCATTTTGTCAAACACTACAACAGTTAAAATATTTGCATAGGGAATAGAGAATAGCCCTTTTAATCATCTCCTGAATTCTATATAAATTACAAAACCAAATGAGTTTAAGAAACAGTTCGTTAAATTGTTCATATGTATATCCAAAAAAAGCACATAGGTTTCAAGTAAAAAGAATGATTAAAAAATTCCCCAGACTTGCTATTTGAAGCGTGTTCAATAAATTAAAAAAATGAGAGGTAGTAAAACAAAGGAAAAAAAATAAGCCCTGGAAAATAAACTAAGACCTGTATCCTACCAGTTACTGTATAGCAGCGGACCTGCCCCGGCAGCAGCGGCTCCAGGGAGAGGCGGCACCGGGCGCTGCCGGCAAGGAGTAACTGGGTGGTTGGAGCCGAGTGTCTCGGGGCTAGATTCCACTCAAGGACACAACTGCCAGACCTTCCAGTCCCATCGAAAGCAACGGGCTTATGTCATGTTTAGTCCTGCGTAAGTGAGAAGAACCTTGCCTCTTAAGTCTTAGTGTAAGACCAGAGTTGTCAGTATTAAATATATATATACACACACATAAATATATATATATATTTAACAAGTATTCAAAGCCATTTCTTGGTATATCTTTAGCAGTTTGTGAGGGATGCTAATGCTTATTTTGCTTGTACGTGGTAGATATGAAGATGGGTTTTTTAAGTTCTGAGTCACTGTCTCTTTAAACATCAAAATGCGTCCTAAAATTGAGCATTTTTTGATAAAAAGGACAAGCAAACACCTATTAAAAACACCATGGCAGCCAAGTGATGGGAGTACTGTGCTGCCTTAGCTCTGATTAAGGGCTCAGTACAGGATTCTTTACCCAGGAAAGACACCCATTGTGTTTCCATAGGCATTTTGCTTGGGTAAGGACTGTTTTAGGTTTAGGAGCCCTTGAAGTTTGGTTTAATATTACTCTCCAAACCCCTTGTTTTCAAGGAGTTATTCAAAATCAATGAGGCTAGAAGCTAAGATAAGACTTCTTTAACCCGCCATCTCATAAAATGTTACTTTGCTTAAAAACCTTTTTTACTGGATTTAGCTTTCAAAAAAAAAAATTTACAAGACAGATGCAATTCATCAAAATGTTCTAAAATGCTCTAAAATGCTACATGTAGGCAATCTTTTATTAAATTTCTTTATTCAAAAAACTAAAGTATCAAGCTTTTTTTGTTGATTTTTTTTGTGTGTTTTTTTTTTTTTCTGAAGTACATAACATTATACAACAGTGTTAGAACTGGATAGCCAGTCTTTAATAAATCAATTACAGTATCCGACATCTGAAATGTACATTGAAAATCTTTGTTCTTTTAACAATTAAACAATATCAGCGCATAGATCGTGTCACCCAGATACGGATCCCTTTAAGTGGTTTGTGCTTTTTTTTTCTTTTTTTTTTTTTGACATTGCAAACTCTGTAACGAAAATGCCACAGTTTTGGCAGTGAACAACCAGAGGAATCCTCCGCTTGATTTATTTTAAATAAACAGTGATAAATAGCTCTTTTTTTTCTGTACAGAAATATTGGCTTCAAAAAGTCAGTGTATTGTACTCAGTAGAGCATGTTAAGTAATGCTACACCTTAAAAATTGGCTTTTTTCAGTTAGTGATGTTAAAAAATGCAAGCCTCTTTCTGGTTTGCTGCAATTGTTTCTATGTACCATAAGACTGTATTGCACAAAAAAAGTTCTTAAATACAGATATAATTTATGTTATTGGATTAAATATTGCAACAACTAAGTGGTAAGTGAAGCAGTTTTACCTTGCACATGCAGTGTGAGGATACACAAGGAGACTGTTCATAAAACTACAAATACATCATTGCAATCTTGACTGCAGTAGGGTGAAAGGAGTGTGAAACAAATGTATTTTGGCAAATCCATTGTTCCCCTCCCACCCCATCTCGAGCAAGGAGGACCTTGGTAAAAATGTAGACAGAGACCATAATATGTATTTGTTTTCTTCACAGTAGCCTGAGTAGTGCTAAACTGTAGTTCTCCAGGAACCCAGCTCCAGATGTTATTAAACTACTTTTCTTCCATCCCACCCACCCAAAGAAAATCAAGTTATTTTGTTTGAAAATCAAAACTAAGTTTCAGAAGTAGAGCCTGTAATACTTTCAACGAGAGACTTATAAATCTGAGAGTTCAAAAACCTTGGAAAAGAGTCTCTGTGCATTAGGGTGTATATCTGGAGTTGGGCGTCTTCATACATGTGAGGGCTGGGATCCAACAAGTTTCTGTTGATCACTTCTCTCACCCGGGAATCAAGACTAACCTGAAGAAGATGAGAACAGACTAATATTAAACAGTAATATTGGAAAGGCTGTTGCATGTACCTTTATTTCAGTGGGAGCTCCACAGAACACGCTGAGTTTATCACTTTGTTCAAGTAATGCTCCGTGCTTCTTTCAGAGCCACCACACAACTACAGACTGAGACCATCAACTCTATTTCAGTTTTGACTTGGTCTTTATATCCATCTTAAGATTTGTAAGAAAAAGTGCAGCTGTATAACAGAATAAATACAATGCAATCAAATAAAGCTCTGCAGTAACCTGGATTTCCCAAAATGTGTTATTTTACCTTAAAAAAACAAACTACTTATTCAAAATTATTTTTCTCAAGGGAATCTTGAATTACTGTCATTCAGAGAGCTGAAATGTTGTTTTGTTTTTTTTTCTGACCATTTGTGGTTAAATATTTAGAAGCTTTCTATTCAGTATTCTCATCTTGCTGCCCCACAGATTTTTTCCCATTTTTTTTTTCAGACACTGCACTTGTTACTTGCAAATTACCCAGAGTTTTTTGTGATTTTTATCATGTTAATCTCCCAGTTAATATTAGCTATTTCAGATTTGTTCTTCTTTTCAAGACCCTTTTCAAGCTGGTGATTTTCAGGATAACATATGTCCCTATTGAAGTTGTTAGCAAGTTTCAATTTTAGCTTGTTGTGTACTTTCCATTTGTAATGCACTCCTGCTCCTCGGCAGAAAAGGGCATATTATGCTCGGGATGAATGCACAGGTGATTTTAGAATATCATTTAGAAGTTTGAGTGACTGTACACCTTATCCACAAAATGCTCTAGAAACAGTAAAATTAATGCCTTCTGGATTAAACAAAATGGCAGCAGCAGGGAAGCCCACTGGGGCCAGCAAGGGTTTACTCAGCTAAGAGGAAAAGGCTAAAATACTGCATAGAGAAATACCAAGTACAGGTCAGTTAAGCTGCTGTGACATACACCAGGTTGCAGGCTGACCCCACAACTCTGCACCCCTATAAATAGATATGTGAGCTTCTGTATTTGTATTTGTGGTGAAACAGAGTCTTTGAAATACAGTGGTATGGCATGATATGGTATGGTGTGGTGTGGTGTGGTGCAGTGTGGTGTGGTAGTGGGGAGTAAACATACGTTTTCATTACATCTTCAGTACCAGCTCTAGAATCTGGCATTTTTGGTTTGTTCGCACATTGGAATATGTCACTGCTACAGCAGACAAGCTCTTTCTCCTCCAAGATTTGCTCTTAGTTGGTGTCCTGGTTTCATTGGGATAGAATCATAGAATCAATTTTCTGTTCAGAAGAGCTACATTTCTGAAGTAAACTGCATTTTTAAGAATACTGCAGCACTCAAGTTGGTGAGAACAAAGTTGATAAGACACTCTTAGTTTGTAGCCATCCGTGATATGCAGGTATCCGTAGTGATCAAGGACTTTTCAACTTGTTTTTGCTAAGGACCCAGATGTCTCAGAGCCTGGGAGGAGACTGGCCAGGGCGATTGACACCTGAATTGGCAAATGAGTATTCCAGACCATGTAACGTCATGCTTACTATAAATTGGAAAGTTTGTTGGGGACAGTCTCTCTCTTTCTCAATGTGTTGCTGTCCCTGGAGAGTCTCACCTGTCATTCTGCTCCCGAGGCCTGCTCTCTCTCTCTTCTGGGACTGTGGTTTCGGGATTTTCCTGCTCTGGAATCCCTAGTTGGGAATGGGCTGGATATTGGTCAAGGGGTGGTGAGTAATTGCACCATACATTACTTGTCTGTATATATCTTATTGTTATTATTATCATTTTTATTTTCTATTTTATTTTATTTAATTTCAGTTACTAAATAGTTGTATCTCAACCCACGAGTCTTCCTTCTTTTCCTGATTTCCCACCTCACGTGGGGAGGGTTCACTCAGTCACAGAAGAGCTGGCTGTTGTTTAGCCCCGGATACAGGCATTCTTCTGATTGAATTCGTTGTCTAACTAACATCGCTGTGCAAGCCCACCGGACCGCACAGCAAGAATGAACCCATCGGTGGGGCTGCTCAGCCATGAAACACAACGGCGTGCAGGTCTGTGGTGTTACGGTAGTTTTGAGCAGCAGCGTTGCAGCCACATGTCTTTGGAATTTATTTGAATAGGTTTCCATCCTAGACCGTTGCACCTCTGTAGCATGGAAACAACATGCTAAGATTTAAGTGATTTTCCCCCTGACACGTGCACACGTGCATATCTTAGCAAAAACAGTTTGTGCAGGTAGCTAATTGGTTCTTTGCTATCAAATATAATATCTGGGATTAAAAGCTCAAATTTGGCAGGATGGTGAGGTTTTGTGCCATTGAATATAGTAAAAGTTAATTGCACTTACAGAATGAAAAAAAATTAATTATGGAACTTTAAATTTACATTGTAGTTTTTCAGTGACTTGCTAAAGCCATATGGCAAAACTAGTTGGAATTACTAAAGGTATTTCCTTGCTAAACAGATGAACACAAGGTATCTGTTTAGAACACTAAGAAAGCCTTCTGCCTCAATAACTTCATCACTGAGCAAACGATTGTAAGTATTTCAGCTCTTATGCAAAAGATAACATCTGGCATGGGATGCTTGGATGAACAAGATCTTTTCAGCTCCTGTGCTGATCTAAAGGGTTGTAAATAGTCCTTGTTTGCCTCGTAAGATTTCCAATAAGGGCAGGAGCAACTGGCTGATGACATCCACACATATGCAGTGCATCAAGTTTGTGAGCAGGTTTGTTAAATCCTAAGTCAAACAACACTTAGTGTTTGAATTTTAACTGCAGGTTGATCTTAGCTTAAAAAGACAGCTGAGCATTCAGCACATATATATGTACTAGAGATATTATAAGAAAAAACTCATTATTAGCTTGCTGCACTGGGAGTTATCTCACTCCACAGCAAAAGTATACACTATGGCACAAGAGAAGATAATGGAGCTATAAATTGCTGTTGGCTTCATTCATATGAATGAAGTTGCAAATTGTTACTGAAAGCAGTGCAGAAGTAAAATGTAGGAAGCAAGGTCCACAGTGAGCATAAATTAGCACAACACCATCGAGTAGAAAGTCAAAGGCAATGCACAGAGACAAGGCAATGGAGCTAAAGGTACATGATGTGGCCTAAGAAAGACTCTTCTGCAGTGCTTATATATTTCTATATATCTCTATTCCAAAACATGGTTCAACAATGGATGATTTTTCTTTACTCTGGGTGAAGACCATTTCAGAATTTGTCTATTTCAGTTTAAGGGTTGAAGAAAATCTTATATCATTTCCTAGATATTATCATACCTGTCATTAGAGAAAATATGTGGTCTCAATTCCTGGACTCTCACATAGGAATAATGAGTGAAAATTTGAATTTTATCCCAGATAGCCATTGCAGCAGATAAATCTATGATTCTCATTTAAATTTCTTAATTTTGGTGCCTTTTCTCCAGAAATCCATTTGCATTCCTTCTTTCATCTCTCTGGCAGGCATGTAGCAATACTAAAGAAGCCTACGTATTTCTCAGCCATCTCTTACTGGAGTTTCTTGAGTCTTAAAGAGAGCTTTGAGGTGATGTGGCGAGTGATGCTAACTGGCCTGGCACCTGTGTCTCTACTTTTTCTGTCCCTTTCTTTCCTGATTTAATGTCCATATGTCCTGGTTTTGACTAGGACAGACCTAGTTTCTCTTTTTAGCAGCTAGAAGAGCTCTGTGTTTTGGATTAAGTATGGGATTCATAGATTTCATAGATTTCTAGGTTGGAAAAGACCTTAGAGATCATCCAGTCCAACCATCCCTAATCTCCCATTAAACCATATCCCTAAGTAGTTCATCCACCCTTTTCTTAAACACATCCAGGGATGGGGACTCAACCACCTCCCTAGGCAGCCTATTCCAGTGGCTGACAACCCTTTCAGAGAAGAAATATTTTCTAACATCCAACCTGAATCTCCCCTGACTAAGCTTATACCCATTTCCTCTTGTTCTATCACCCAACACTAATGTAAAGAGCCCTTCCCCCACCTCCCCACCATCCCTTCTCAAGTATTTGTAGGCTGTAATCAGGTGTCCCCTCAGCCTCCTCTTCTCCAGGCCAAACAGTCCCAACTCCCTCAGCTGCTCCCCATAAGTTTTATTTTCCAGCCCCTTGACCAGTTTAGTCACCCTTCTCTGGACCTGCTCCAGGAGATCAATATCTCTCTTAAAGCGAGGGACCCAAAACTGGACACAATATTCCAGGTGCGGCCTCACCAGTGCCGAGTACAGGGGCAGGATCACTTCCCTGTTCCTGCTGATCACACTATTCTTGATACACGCCAGTATCCCATTGGCCTTTTTGGCCACCTGGGCACACTGCTGGCTCATATCAAGCTGGTAGTCAACCAACAACCCCAGGTCCTTCTCCGCCAGGCAGCTTTCCAGCCAATCTTCCCTGAGCCTATAGCGATGCTTGGGGTTTTTATACCCCAAGTGAAGGACTCTGCACTTGGCCTTATTAAAGCTCATGCCATTGGCCTCAGCCCAACTATCCAGTCTGTTCAAATCCCTCTGAAGGGCCTCCCTACCCTCGAGCAGATCGACACAGCCTCCCAGCTTGGTGTCGTCCGCAAATTTACTGAGGGTACATTCAATCCCCTCATCCAGGTCATTGATAAAGATGTTAAACAGAACTGGACCCAGCACTGAGCCCTGGGGAACCCCACTGGTGACCGGCCTCCAGCCGGATTTATCCCCATTTACCACCAGTCTTCGGACCCGGCCATCCAGCCAGTTTTTCATAGATTTCATAGATTTCTAGGTTGGAAAAGACCTTAGAGATCATCGAGTCCAACCATCCCTAATCCCCATTAAACCATATCCTCAAGTAGATCATCCACCCTATTCTTAAACACATCCAGGGATGGGGACTCAACCACCTCCCTGGGCAGCCTATTCCAGTGGCTGACAATCCTTTCAGAGAAGAAATACTTCCTAACATCCAACCTGAATCTCCCCTGACTAAGCTTATACCCATTTCCTCTTGTTCTATCACCCAACACTAATGTAAAGAGCCCTTCCCCTACCTCCCCACCATCTTTTCTCAAGTATTTGTAGGCTGTAATCAGGTGTCCCCTCAGCCTCCTCTTCTCCAGGCTAAACAGCCCCAACTCCCTCAGCCGCTCCTCATAAGTTTTATTTTCCAGCCCCTTGACCAGTTTAGTCGCCCTTCTTTGGACTCGCTCCAGGAGCTCAATATCTCTCTTAAAGCGAGGGACCCAAAACTGGACACAATATTCCAGGTGCGGCCTCACCAGTGCCGAGTACAGTGGCAGGATCACTTCCCTGCTCCTACTGGTCACACTATTCTTGATACACGCCAGTATCCCATTGGCCTTTTTGGTCACCTGGGCACACTGCTGGCTCATATCAAGCCGGTAGTCAACCAAGACCCCCAGGTCCTTCTCCGCCAGGCAGCTCTCCAGCCACTCTTCCCCGAGCCTATAGCGATGCTTGGGGTTTTTATACCCCAAGTGAAGGACTCTGCACTTGGCCTTATTAAAGCTCATGTCATTGGCCTCAGCCCAACGATCCAGCCTGTTCAAATCCCTCTGAAGGGCCTCCCTACCCTCAAGCAGAACAACACAGCCTCCCAGCTTGGTGTCGTCCGCAAACTTACTGAGGGTACATTCAATCCCCTCATCCAGGTCATTGATAAAGATGTTAAACAGAACTGGACCCATCACTGAGCCCTGGGGAACCCCACTGGTGACCGGCCTCCAGCCGGATTTAGCCCCATTTACCACCACTCTTTGGGCCCGGCCATCCAGCCAGTTTTTAACCCAAAGGAGGGTGTGCCTATCCAGGCCAGCAGTTATCAGTTTCTCAACCAGAACACTATGAGAAACTGTATCAAAGGCTTTACTGAGGTCAAGGAAAACTACATCCACAGCCCTTCCCTCGTCAACCAGGCGGGTCACCTTGTCATAGAAGGTGATCAGATTTGATTGGCAAGACCTGCCTTTCATAAACCCATGTTGACTGGGCCTGATCACCTAGTTAACCTGTATGTGCTCATTAATAGCACTCAAGATAACCTGTTCCATGACTTTGCCCGTCACCGAGGTCAGACTGACAGGCCTGTAGTTCCCCGGATCCTCCTTCCGCATTTTTTTGTAAATGGGGGTAACATCCGCCAGCCTCCAGTCCAGCGGAACTTCCCCAGTGAGCCAAGACTGTCCAAAGATAATGGACAGGGGTTTGGCAATGACATCCACCAGCTCTCTCAGGATTCTCGGGTGGATACCATCAGGCCCCACAGACTTGTGGGCATCCAGCGGATGAAGCAGATCCTTGACCCGTTCCTCTTGGATCACAGGAGCTTTGATTTGCTCTCCGTCCCTGTTCTCAGACAGCATAGGCCAGCTCACCTGGGAACTACTAACCTTATTATTAAAGACTGAGGCAAAGAAGGCATTAAGGACCTCAGCCTTGTCCTCATCCCTAGTGACTAACATACCCCCAGTGTCCAGTAGGGGCTGGAGGTGATCTTTAGCCCTCCTTTTGTTATTAATGTATTTATAGAAGGACTTTTTGTTGTCCTTTACGGAGCAGGCTAGTCTAAGTTCCAGTTGGGCTTTTGCCCCCCTGATTATCTCCCTACATGCCCTAACTTCCTCCCTGTAGTCCTCCCTGGACGCCTGCCCATTCTGCCAAGACTTATAGACCTCCCTTTTTCTTTTGAGGTGTTCCCAAATCTCCTTGGTCATCCAAACCGGTTTTCTACCCTGGCGACTCGATTTCCGGCACACAGGGACAGCTCGCTCCTGTGCCTCCAGAATTTCCTTTTTGAGGAGTAACCAGCCCTCCTGCGCTCCCTTACCCTTGAGAGCTGTCTCCCACTGTACTTTATTAACCAGACTTCTAAACAGTCCAAAATCTGCTCTCTCAAAGTCCAGCTTGGCTGTTTTAGTGCTCCCCCTCCTAACTACTTCCCCTAGAATAGAGAATTCTATTATCTCATGGTCACTATGCCCCAGGTGTCCTCCATCCATCACATCTCCCATGAGACCCTCTCTGTTCACAAACAGCATGTCTAGGGGAGCACCTTCTCTAGTCGGTTCACTGACCAGTTGCGATAGGAAGTTGTCCTCCACACGCTCCAGGAATCGCCTAGACTGTTTTCTGACTGCCGTGTTATGCTTCCAGCAGACATCCGGTAGGTTAAAGTCACCCACAAGGACAAGGGCTAGTGAGCGCGAGACTTCCTCCAGTTGTTTAAAAAAAAGTTCGTCAGCCTCACCATCCTGATAGAGTGGCCTGTAGCAGATTCCCACTACAATATCCGCCTTCATAGGCCCCCCTTTGATTTTTACCCACAGACACTCCACCAAGTCATCCCCAACATTAAACTCTAAGCAGTTTAGACCTTCCTTTACATAAAGGGCAACCCCACCACCTCTCCTACCTCTCCTATCCCTCCTGAAGAGCTTGTAGCCATCCATGGTAGCACTCCAATCATACAAGTCATCCCACCATGTTTCTGTGATGGCAACTATGTCATAGCTTCCCTGGTTAACGAGGGCTTCCAGTTCCTCTTGTTTATTGCCCATACTGCGTGCGTTCTTATAGAAGCACTTAAGTTGGGCTCTTGACCCCATCGCACCCCTAGGGGGGGTAGCTTTAATACCTATGCCGTTATTTATGGGATTATTTGCTGTGAGAAGAATGTTGATAGCACACTGATGTTTATAGTTGGCACTGAGACCTCAAGGACTTTTCAGCTTCCCATGTTCTTGCCAGTGTGCAGGAGCACAACAGGCTGGGGGGTAGAATAGCTGGGACAAAGGGTCGACGACTTCCCTTATGACTTGAACTTAGATTTAGGATTGAGGGCTAAATTGGCCAATGAAATATTCCATATCATGTAACATCATGCCCAGTGTATAGATGAGGGTTGACTGGAAAGAAGGGCTTTTGCTCTTCTGGGGGGCTCTCAGACTCTTGGGCTCTCTGAGTGCCATCTCTCTTGTTCTCTTTCCAGGCCTCTCGCTCATCTGGGATTGCAGTGTTAGGACTTACCTGTTTTGAGATTGTTTGCTGGGATAGGACAGGTGTTGGTCACTGGTTGGTGTGCAATTGCACTGTGCACCACTTGTTTGTATATATTATTATCATTATATTAATATATTAGTAGATTAATATATTAATGTGGTTTTTTGTTTGTTTTTGTTGTCTTTTTTTTTTTCTTATCTCAACCCACAAGCCTCCTTCCCTTTTCCCTTTAATTCTCTCCCTATTTCCCCCACGCGGCTGTGTGGTGTTTAGTTGCTGGTAGGGCTAAACAATGACACCATACTAAGACTTTCATCCGACAGATCAGGCAGACTTTCAGACCCCCATCTGGCAATCCAGGGTATAACATTTCTGCTCCAGAATAACACAACAGAAAATGCAAATGTAACATTTACAGCTTTACCTCTTTTGGTGATAGTATAGAAATGTAATCTTCATATATAAGTCTTGCTTTTTCTTCAATAACTTTCTTGTTCTGTTCCTTCTTTAGATCTTCACATGCAAGCCAGAAAAGCAGGTTCTCCTCACTATATTCTGTTCGAAGAAACTCTCTGAAAAGGTTCCTCCCAGCTGGTGTTTTCATCATCTTGTCAAAATTCTGAGCCCAAGACAAAATTTCATCTGCTGTAGGGTTTTGGCTGCAAAAGGAAAGTATCATTACAAATATGCTTCTATTTTTGTAACAGTGTTTTCATACATTCATCCAAAAATTCTCCTTTCAACTGCACTTTAGTCCAGAGTGAAAACTGGAAGCAACAAAACTTCAGCAGTGACAGGGGAATTTTGTTGACTCTCCACTTGTGCATTTATTACCTCAATAGCCCACTAAATGTTTTTAATGTTATGAGACATGCACTTGGCTTTCTACAAGTTTTCTACTAGTGTTGATAGCCATCAGACTCAAAGACAAAATCTCACTGGATTCCTGCCTCTGCAGTTAAAGGGGATGTGATTTCAGGGAGCTAGCAATGGACTCTCTTTCATGAGGGGTTTAGATGACACCTGATGTCCCTGCCTGCTTCTGGTGGTGTTTGGCCAATCACTGGCTGCCACATGATTTGGTTCAGGGAAGACAAGAAAAACAAAAGGCTCTTGGCAGCCAAGAGCATACTAATGAGGCCCAACAAAACAGTAATTCAGAGAGCTTTTAAATTAGCATATTTCTCTGTGGTTGTACCTAAGGGTTGCTAAGCTTCCCTCTGTTTGGTGCTATTGACCTGAATGATGATCTATTGGCACAAGATGTGATGGATGTTGCTGGCAAAACTGGAGAGAGAAGAAATGGGAAAAAGTGTTGCTGGCAAAACTGGGGAGAGAAGAAATGGGAAAAAGTCCTTATTCCCATTTTCTGAAGGAAACTTGGCATGACTTGTAACAGTGGACACACTGGATAAGTGATCAGAAGACTAACTTGTGCCACTAATCCATTAATGTACCAATGAATAGCTTGAGAAGGTAAAACTCCAAGTTACTTGATGACAATTAAATATAGTTTCAAACTTAATTCTGAGCGCTCACACTCCCCTTCCTGATAGGATCCTACACAAGAGCTTTACTAGCTGTTGTTAATAGATTCTGTGTGATCATGTTGCACAAGAAGTGGCATTTGTCTACATGATTTCTCTTCAAGTTCATTTATCAACTCCTACTCTGCATGCAAGGCAGACTGGACGACAGGAAGCTATTTGTGATAGCTTTTTAGCAGTCCAAAAGATCTAATAAATGAGAAAGTGTTTAACATTTAAACTATCCAGCAAAATAATTGTGATCTGAACAAAAAAGTATAAACATACAGACTGAAACGTCCTCTCTCTGAGGAGAGCAAAAAGAACCTGCTGAGGTGGATGGAGCTGACAAGCAACCTGTGCTCCCTCATTGTTTATTGGGAAGCTCTCTTCACTATAGTATTTTGTGGAAATTTCTGATGTCCTCTCATAAACAACCATGAGTACCAGTGAAGACAATGAGTTGTTTGGGTTGCTTCCACCATCAATGATATCCTCTAGAGTTGAGTTTTAATTTACTTTTTATGGGATTAGAGTACTCAAGGCCACTGATAGGTTAGCATTTTTCCCAACACAATAAACATGGGCCCAAGCTTTAGACAGAAATAGAAGCTCAGACTTTTAGCATCAGCCTGTTTTTCAAGGTGTATGTTTCCTTGGTTAATTCCAGTGAAACCGTAGTCCAAGAAGTTTTACAAAAGGTAGCACTATTAAAAATCTGACTGTGAAGTACACTTGTGCCTGTTAATTTTCCTTCTTGTCTCTCTAAACAGAAGAAAATGATTCCACAGGTAGCAGAAGCTTCTTATAGAGACCCATAGGTCTATGGAACCATCCATGAACCTTCCATTCTTCCCCACAGTTCTTCCCCACAAATAAGAAACTGTAAGTAAGCCTGACTTATAGATGTCTCTGCTGGCATTTCATTGTCAGGACAGATTTTGCTTCCTTTTGTAAAGAATTTTTTGGAGAAAAAGTAATTAAAAGGACATTCCCAAAGCATAAAAACCAAAGCAATTCTTGATATTAGTTGTAGGCAAATTAAAGATATTTGCTAGGCAACAATTTGCCCAACTTACCATTCTTCTATGACTTGGATACTCTCCATTTTGGTCGTATGTGTTGGCCTTCCTGCATTGTCTCCTCTATCTTCATTCCTAACAGTGAGGCTGCAATGTAGTACAACACTTTATTTTGTCTAGAGAAAGTTAATTTAAAACAATGACTATAGTAATGCCAAGTTTTAAAAGATATAAACCTATGTAAAGTGTCATTTTCACTCTTGCCCATAAATTTTTGGAGAGAAATTTTTGATAACTTTTCCCCTTAATTCTGATGAATATTCATTAACTGTTGCTATCAGCATGTCTAATTTTTCACAGGCTCACAGTTTATCTACTGAAAGATGGATAGAAACTTAGAGGTCACTTTTGGAGTGATTTCACTGAGTAAATTGAGAATATTAGTAACAATAAGGGTAGGGGGAATAAGAGTATCTGAACTGGACATTGACGAGGCTTTGGTGTCCCATCAGTTTTGGATGGTTGTTCATTCTTTATAAACATCCTCTTTTTTCTCTCCAGGATATGGTGGAAATAGATGGCTCAGATACAGAACTTAGCATGTGGCAGCTCCTTATGATTTCCTCCTCTGACCTAAATTTGTTTTTCATTCCAAAAAGTAAAACTTACTGACCTCTCAACAGAAAGGCATCCATTACCCTCGTATTACCACAAGCAAGGAAAAGAAAGACTTCCTTTATGTAAGGATGTTTTGGGGTTTTTTTATTTTATTTTTTTGAGCTGGTAACTAGCATCACTTATTCTTCTGTAAATATCTTTTTAATTGGATTTGCTTTAGTGGTAGTGACTTCCTCTGTGTGTGCTCTCTGTGAATGTTCTGGAACATGGCATTGCCAGCAAAAAATGACAATTCCTGACAACTACTGAAATAAAGCATGTTTGGAATGACATAAGTATTCATATAGAAAACCTGATTCCAATAATTAAGAAGTGGAACATGGTAAGGAGATGGAGATTTCCCTTTATCAAGTGGTCCCTAAGTGTCTAATTGAGAGAAAACAAGCAACTAAGCAAATAATCTCCTCTTCCAATCCCAAGAGAGCTCATATTTTTAATATTCAGTATTCACCATACAATGATTCTCGCAGTCATCCTAAATGGTGATATACAAAAATATGCTGGTAGCATAAAGCTTCTCCCACCCCCACTAGTCTGAATAACTTCTGCTCAGCTTTAAGAAGAAATCCCAGCTTTGAGACAATTTTAGCACAAATAACCCTTCTCTCTAGCCCCTCTATGGCTATGAGTTTGTTCAACACTTTTTCAAGCGTTTGGAAGAGGTAGTAGGTGATCTCAAATACTCTTCTGAAAACTGGAAGTTTAAGCTCCCAGGTAAGGCAGAGCACATATTAAGACTTAAACATTACAAAGACGTACACTTTCAAACGAAGCTGTTTGATACTGGTTGCTCCTTCACTTACCTGCCAAGACCTTAGTTCAGGCCCTTGGTCCTGCTTCCCCTGTTACAGCGTAGGAATGCAGCTCCAGTGCTGCTAAGGTGTTAGGGTGTCATCAACTGCTGCAGGAGAAACAACACATCCTGAACTCTGGGGTTGGCAGGTAAAAAGCCTTTCCGTCTCCTCTGACCTGTTGCTCATCAGTCTATTGAGGGAGCACCCAGGAAAGCCAACGGGAGTTCCGTATATAGGAGAAAAAAAAAGGGACCATCCACTTTCTGTCTTGTAATCTTTAAGTCCACACATGTAACTGCTTAGGGTCACCTTGCATCTGGCTGGAGCACAAAGTTGGGGTGAGGGAGAAGCAGGGAAGGCACAAAACTGCTCTCTCTCCCTCCCTCCCTTTGTCCTTTGCAGTCCAAGGGTAAAGCAGCATTTGTCTTCTCTGCTGGTTGCAGAGAACTAAGTGTCCTTCAGTTCCATGGAAGAGTAACACCATGGAAGGAGGAAACGGCTTGTGCAGGTTGGGAATGTAAGAGGGTATATTCACCTGAGCCCATCCAAAAGAGAATGAAGCTGCCTGTTTTCTTTCCTCCACCACATGAGCAGCAGTTAAGATGTATCAAGATAATTTACTTGTCGGGCAGTGGACATCCAAGGTTTGGATGCAGAGTCTTACTGGAAGCAGAAAGTGACTCATCTGAGAGCAGTTAATTTACATTGCAAACTTAATTTGATGTCTGGGATCAAATACTGTTTGCTTTGCTCATGGAAAATCTCTGCCATACTTAGGAAAACCAACATGGGCTGATGAAGGTGGAATACAAGCAGTGCGTGGTGAGTAAGAAAGAGAAATGGGAAAATGGAAGAAGAAAGCCATGTTGACTTCATTGCACTTTTTTATCCAAGGAGTAATGGATAGGCTCTATACACTCTGATTTTCTACAAGACTAAATCTCAGTAAAAAGTTCAGACAGTGGGCCCAGAGTGTAGCCTGCAGTCTTCTGGTATAGATACCAGAGTGCCAATGCCATGTGCACGCTTGGCCCTAATTCCTTCATCTCACCATTCATAGTTGGAGTTCAATGGCTGAAGTTAGTCAGAGTTGCAAAACAGGGAAGGCTCTAAAGAAAGAAGTGTTATACTTGGTTGGAACTATTTCTCAAGTTTGGGTATTGTATTTAAAACTGTGCTAAATTTATAACACATCTTGGCCTAAATCCTGCATTATGTTTCCAGTGACAAACACTAGCACTACATTTCAGCTTTTATTTATCTACATCTGTCAAGGGTGGAGTTCCATCGGATACATTACTTTTGATATGCTTTTCCTGTGAAAGAAACCATAATTTTTATACAGAAGTACATTCAATTCAGACATGTTCTGTTTTCACTCAAGGAACTGGTTCATGTTCGCTTAGAAAAAAATTAAATATTTACACATTTGTGACTGCAAGGCTAATTTGAAACCAACCTTTAAATAACTCTGATCACAATAAGAGATTGCTACCTTTTACCTCAAAATGACAACACTGCACTGCTATTTTCTATGTTGCTGTCCTCAGCTGAAAATACCCTATCTGTTCACATTTCTCTGTGGAATTCAGCAGTCCTCAGCAGCAAAGGCACCCTGCATACCTGGTGTCCTTGATACATTATTTCATCATGGAAGATAGCTGATTATGTCAGAAGAAATATGCTGTATAATGTAAAACTAAACAGAGTAAAACTAACAGGATAAAGATTAACAAAAAGATCTTACTCAACAGTTAAGACTTTAAGAAGAGGAAATTGCAGATATGCCTTATCAAAAGGAAGTTAAATGAAAGGGAGGTGTTCTAGAGAGACATCTTATGTAAATTAACATATATGGTGACATTATTATTTATTAATTGGAGTACATCCAGCAGATATCTTTAAAATTTGGAGATGTAAATTACCCACAATAAAAGCACAACAAAACTACTATTGCCTTAAAAAGAGAGAGTTTGGGGTGTCTGAAGGCAGAGGTTAAGTGGAAAGCACAAGAACTGATTTGTTTTCTGTTCTTATGGAAGGTTTGTTCTGTCCACTTTTATGCTGATTTTATTATACTCTGGAGAGTATGGTAAAAAGTACTTCAGTAAATCCAAGTGGCCTGAGCTCGATGTACCTTTCAAATATATCTTGGGTTCATGACTTCTACAAAAAATCCATAGTTTCTTTAACTACTGCAACAGTATTATTATGAGTAATATCTGTTTGGAGTGAGTGCATTTCTATTTTGCAGCTTCACAGACTTTATAAATAAAAATGTTAATGACCAGGTATTACTTGAAGAAGTATACGAAGTGAACAAATTACCATATATAAGGTTAAACTGGTCCAGGTTCCTACTTGATGTGTTTTTGGATGAACTACTGGAATTCAGAAAAGTAATCTTTATTTATTTAGCTACTATTATTTGTCTGTTAATACTCAGGTTCAGCAATTAAATAATTGTTCTGTTGAGTAATTACTTAGCTAAATCAGTATTGCGGGCCACTGGTGCATGCTAAGGTAAAAGGCTAAGCTACCTGGATAAAATTATCAAGAGAGTTGGGCTAATTTAAGAGAAAAATCTCACTGACTTCCTCCAGGTGTTTCCAGCTGGTGATTTTAGCCTTTTTTTAAAGTTGTTTAGTATCCCTACTGCTGCATTTACCTTCTACTGCCATTAAAAAACTTAAAATAATTTAGAACTTGGACCTGATCTTTCATTTTCTGTATATCCTGTAAACAAATAGTCTTTAATTGCTTCCCAAGGGTCAGATTCTTGTGTACCAGTAGCCTAAATCTGGTGGATCAGTGAAATTACTGTTACCACTATGTCAAGGACACAGTGCCATTTTAACAGGTGCTAAGATTAATATCCTGCCCGTACATGGCTAACACCAGTTACTATTCACTCAGGTATTTTCTCATTTATGTGCATCATATGCAGTATATCATCACAGTATTTTGCAGTTATGTTAGGCATTGAAGACAATGCGACAATTAAAGCCTCTTGCCTTTGTGGTGTTTTTTGTGCTACCATGCAGATAAGGAGTAGAAATCAAACTGGGACACTTTCAACTAGTTGGTAGGCTATTGGGTTGCCATTCAGGAGATCTGCGCTCAATTCCTACTTCTTGGCCGAAGTTTGTAGATGCTAAGCCCTCCAGGGCAACAGTTACATTTTAGGCTGAACCTGAGCATGTCACACAGTAGGGCCACAAGCCCTCTAGCCACCACTGTAACACAAAAATCTTCCTTATTCCAGTACAAAGGCCACATGAAGTCAGGTACACCGACAGTATTTGGTTTTCAGATGAAAATCAATATTCAGTTAAGATCCTCTACATAACAGATGTTCTGGCACGTTTCTTTCATTGATCTACCCTTTGAAAGACTGTATCTCATGGGCACCACTCTTCACCCTATCCTATTTTTTATTATTATTGGCTCAAAAGACAAAATATTTTTAGGTCATAAATCCAAAAAACACTAAGGATTTTTTTCATGCTTGAGTCCAGCTTCCAGTGCAAGCAAGCTACAGACAGGACAAGGGGCAATGGATGCAAACTGAAAGAGGGGAGATTTTGATTAGATATAAGGAAGAAATTTTTTACATTGAGGGTGGTGAGGCACTGGAACAGGTTGCCCAGAGAAGTTGTGGATGCCCCATCCCTGGAAGTGTTCAAGGCCAGGTTGGATGACGCTTTGGGCAACCTGGTGTAGTGGAGGATTTCTCTGCCCATGGCAGGGGGGTTGGAACTAAATGATCTTTAAGGTCCCTTCCAACCCAAACCATTCTATGATTCTATGATTCTATGATTCTATGAACTTAAATAAAAGTGATTTAGTAGCTGTAGATTAAGAGGAGGCTTTCTTAAAAAAATACAACTCCCTTCCCACAAAAACCAAAAGAGATCAAGATTTAATTGTGATTTTAAAATTCCACTGGTAGATGATGCGAAATGGCTATTCACCTAAAATGTTGACAAACACAGGTTGAATTTACCAAATAGATTCAGATAGGAAATATTGTTTCAGGGTCAATTTGGAGGAGGAAAAGCTCTCCTTTAAACAAGCAGGTTAGTGCACTCATTCAGGATTTGAAACACCCTTCCTGTGGGACTGCAGTGGGTTAGATGTCTTTCAAGCTGTTTTGCTGGAGCTGTTACACTTTGGTGAAAAAAACCAGAATACTCATTACACAAGACAGAAACAGGAGACTCTTAACGGCAAATCATTGTGTAATGAATACTTTAAAGCATTTTATATAAAGTACAAAATTTTATACATCATTGAAGGGAGAGCCTGAAAACAAGAACATATGATTAGTGCATTTTCCTGAAGTGAGGGGAAGGTGCTTTTGAAAACTTTGAGACAAAGATGGGCACCAACGCTAGATCTTTTATCAGCTGGGTAAATATCTCCACTCTTCAATACAAAGTGAGGTACCCCTGCCTGTCTCCAAGCTCTTTGATTCCTTTCCTTTTATTGTAAGTGTCTTGCTTACAACATGCTATATGAACAGAAACATATTTTTCCTGGTTTTAATTCGGATGCAGAAAAAGTGTGTGCCAGTATCTTTTTCATTTTCGATTGTGGTTCAATCTGACCAGACTGTCTTCAATGCTGTGGTTCAACAGTCAGTCATTGAAAAATCAATTGCGCGCACAGCTCTGTTCACAAGTTCACTCCTACATGCTGAGGCAGGCTCTCTGGTAGAAGTCAGAGATGGATGTGATCCCCGTATGCTGTGGGATAATGCAACAGACAACTATACTGGCATTCTTTAATTTCTTTTATAAAACTAAAGATAAAATTATTTTCTAATAGCTGGAATATTTAAGTCTGAGGGCAATGAAAACTAGTCAGGGCTGTGTTTGTTTATGAACAGAGGAGCATGATTATTTTGCTATACCATATAAAGCAATAATAATGAAAATAACTGCAATATTATCATGATCCATTCATAAAGAACAATACAGCTATGTAAAATCTCAAAATCACTTAGATTGGACTAGATATTTCCATAGGCTCAAATAAACTTGCATTATATCCTTCAGGCTGCTGGCTGTATTTGAGAGAAAGGGGATGCATCAGCCATCAAAGCCATATGTTGTGGTCTCTTATCTCTGACCTCTGAGAATTTATCTCCTTGTAAGAATAGCAAGATAGACTAAAGCACTTAGACTGTTGCAATAATACCAGGATACGCCAAGCAGAGAAGGGCAGAGAAACTTCAGCCAAATGAGTGGCACTGAATGAATTCCAGAGCAGAGGCTTGGGTGGAGACCTGGCGGTCTGCAAGGCCAGCATAAGTGATGTGCACTTCATCCACAGAAAGACGTGAAACAGTAAAAATTGCAAACTTGGTATTTCTATGTGTCTGTATTGGTAGTCTGCGAGACACTTTGGAGAGCAAGGGTGGTCAAGAGCCTTCGGAGTCATTTACTTAAATTGATCAGAATCTGGTCTTAACCAGCAGAACATGGTAATTTTTGTTTCAAGGAAGAAACAGGTCAAAAAAATGTGAAGGATTCATTTTTTTAATTAGTGTCCCATCCTAGCTCTTTAATGAGATAAGATTCACAGATCTTCACTGAATTCAGTAAAGAAATGTAGGATGTAAAATTTTATACTGAAAACCAGTTACTTTAGGGAAAAATAGCTACATCCTTCTCTGAGTAAAAAATGAATTGTCTTGTGCTTAAAACTAAATGATGGAGGTTGTGTTTAGTAGACTGACACAGGAAAGCAGTCTGTTGGGGAAAAGCCAACAATTACCATAAGGCTATAATCAGCCTACTTGGCAGTGTCCGCTGAAACTATAAACTCCTTTCAAAAAGTCCAGGTACCTGTGGTGCTAAGTTTCCTGAGTGCCAGTTACATTTGCCTTAGGTGAAAAGATGGTGCAAGAGACGTGTATAATCCAAATTGTTTTTAAAAGAAAAAATCAAACAAGCATAGACTCCAGCTTGGACTCAGCTGTTCTAGAGTGAAAAAAATATGTATTTGCAAGGAGAGCTTATAAACTTGAGGTCTGATTCTGCAAGCCTTACCTCATGTAAGAAAAGAACCCCACCAGATATTTTTTGGTTTTGTTTAAATAATTCAAGTATTTGCAAGGTTAGCATCCTGGAGATTTTGAATTACAGCTAAAAACCCTCTAATGTTTCAAAGCTTCAGATGGGGGAAAGAACGTGGAGTCACAAACCTCCTAGGTCTCTGTTCAGCTTACACTGTGATCTCATCATTTTGATGTGTAACCTTAAAAGCCACAGTGATAACCGGCCTCTTTTTTTTCCTCATAGGTCACAAAAAGTCAAATAAAATTAAACAAATAATAAAAACAGAGGCCTTTTCTCTTCCAATGGCTAGAAAACATTCAATTTCTTCCCTTCTAATTTTCCTTGGTGGTATTTTTCCCCTCAGTTTAGTTTGCTATGCTGTAGCGTGGTGTACTTTTCCTTTTTTTCCCCTTTTTTCCATCTCTTTGTTCGAAGAGCATACAGCTGAGAAACAGTCTGTAACAGACGGTTGGGCACTTGTGTGTGCCGTGAATGTGCTTTCAACTGAAAGGCGCAGTATCTGCTCAGGATCCAGTAACAGCAAATGCAAGCAGACTTCTGGCTCCCATATGCACCTTTCTGCATACCATAAATCCTATGGGCCAAGGGGTAGCTCAAGGTGGAAATTTTCTGGTCTGAATTTTGCCGCTCCGGATGGGTGCAGAAGCTGTTTCACAGGCCCTTCCGCTGGGGTTTTATAGAGAATGCAGCTGACTGGAACGGAGTTTGTGTTCCGCACAGATTTGACAGTTAAAGATAATTTACTTCTGAATTGGATTTTCCACAAAAGAGCGTTTGTGGAAAAGTTTAAGATTAATGAAATTTCATAATTTGTTTTGATGGTTTTAAAAATAATTATTATTACATTTTAAGATTAAATAATCAGTTTTCTTGGTTTCATTCATTGTTAGTAACGATTATTCTAACTAGTCTTTTGTAAGTAATTCTAGTTAATGTAATCAAATAATAGATTTAAATGAAATATTGTGCTTAACTTCAAAAGGCTCTTTAGAAAAATTACATTCTGTCATAGTAGATGTTTTTCCCAGTAAGCTTTCTGATTACAAAAGAGATTTTCTAATAAGAAAACAATTTGTCAGGAAATCTAGCAGCTATAACTTTTAACTCTATGATACCTGGAGTTTATTAGAACCTCATCTCTCAGAGTCCTGCAAACAGTGAGCAGCCCCACCTTTCAGTCAGAATCACGTTTATACTAAGAACAGTAGAGAGAAGCTTGAAGAGCAATGCCTTACAGCAACAAAATCCTAAAACACAGCAAAACCGGCATTTGTGTTTTGGATTATTTTGAAGTATCCTTGCTTCCTTAAACTGGTCTTGAGATTTCTAGAAGAGCACATTGATGGTATGGCTGTGGAGCATGTGGACATAAGAATAAAGAGATGCGGCCAAAACCCCCTGTGCCTACACACAGGTATCTTGGCCTGTTCGCTGCCATATTTCTGACATCTATGCTGTAGCAGCAATCCAAGGTGACTGAAGGAGTTGCTGATAATTCTCCTGTCTTTGTTCCACAGCACTGCTCTCGCAGTGCTACTTAGACTTTTCTGTGTGCAGGAGCAGCTTTTAGCCCTGTGAGATATTTGAGAGTTTAAAAGGAAATACACTTAAAACCGCTATCGATGATCAGGGTCCTACCCTTCTTCCTTGTGAAAACCTGGACTAAGGTCTGTGAATTCTTTTCTTCAAAGGCTTATGATAAGGCCAGCTCATCATTGTTCAGAGTTGGGAACTTCCCCATGAAAAATAAGGAACTTCTCAGTTCATCTGAGATCATATGTTTCTGCCACACTTTGAAGGTGGGGGAGAGCAGGCTGAATTTCTTACTGCTTTTCGATTTAATGCTCCCTTAATACTGTGCTGGATTTGGCATAATTGGTCAAAGTCATTACAGATTCAACTATAAACCATAACCAAAAAAGGAGATTGTTGGAAATCGAGGTTTAAGATATCTGGAGCATCTCAGGTTATTAAGGTCTTGTCAGTTAAGACATTTAGCTCTGTCCTGATAGTCTTATGTTGTGCTACTCCTCAGCTTGAGTAAAAGCAGAATTGAACCCAAGTGCTTAAGAGTATAATCATCTCTTTGTTAATGGGAAGTCTTGGCCGAGGTTTTGGAGTTTATGTAAGATCATTATATAAGGTTATTAAATTGCATCCCGCATGCCACTGTGAAGGTAGATCATCCTTACTGAAATATGAAGGCAAAGTTAAAGTAAGTCATAGAGGGATGTATCAGTAAAGCAAGTACCTAAAAAGGTTTAAGCAAATCTGCAGTGTTCCACTCTATTCCCTTTCCTGTCTATTTAATGATTTAAAATGTAATAGATCTAAAATCTGGTAACCTTTTCTGTTCATAAGGGACAGTTGGACTAACAGTCTCATTTTAAAGCCATGAGTTATATTCTCCTGCTGTATATTTCCCATAAAAGTTGAATTTAGTGTACATTTGACAGACAAGCTTTCAAATTTGTCCAAACTCTGCATTTTCCTTTTGGGTACCATGCAGAATTTGAAAGCAAAGGCTTGTAGAAGCAAAAATCCATGTGTGAATACATCTTCCATCACAGATGGCTATTTGCAATGTGATCTTTGATGTAGTTTTTATATTGATTCTTTCTTCTTTTAGAAAATGTTCAGAAGTGGATCAGTATTGGGAAAACTAACCTGCTGGAAACCCTCTGACAAAAGGGACATTCTCCTAAAATACTCACAAACATATCCATAAATGTGTTGCAAACATTTAAGAATTGAGTTTAGTCTTTCCCAAGTTGAACACAGAATAACAAAATCACAGAACGGTTGAGATTGGAAGGGATAGAGCTCTGGAGATCATCTTGTCCACCCGCCCTTCCACAAGCAGAGCCACCAAGAGCAAGTTGCTTGGGATCATGTCCAGATGGGTTTTGAGTATCTCAAAGGATGGAGACTCCACAGCCTTTCTGGGGAATCAGTGCCAGTGCTCGGTCACCCTCATGGTAAAAATGGGTTCCCTGATGCTCAGAGGGAACCTCCTGTGTTTCAGTTTGTGCCCATTGCCTCCAGTCCTGCCAATGGACAACATCGAGAAGAGCCTGGCTCCGTCTTCTTTACACCCTCCCTTCAAGTATTAATTCACATTGATAAGATCCCCCTGAGCCTTCTCTTCCCCAGGCTGAACAGTCCCAGCTCTCTCTGACTTTCCTCATAGCAGAGATGCTCCAGTCCCCTAATCATTTTAGTGGTCCTTTGCTGGACTCTCGTCAGTACGTCCCTTGCAAAGAAGAGCCCAGAACTGGACACAGCACCCTGGGTGTCGCCATCAGTGCCACGACCAACACATTTACTACAATCGTATTTAAAAAAAGACTGCAATTGGGTAATATTTTGGGGGGCTACTTAAAAATATCCAATGATATTTACACTTCAGGATGACTTCAAGGTGAAGAAGGAAAATGCTCTCAAAAGTCAATGCAAGCTAAAAGGTATGCAGAAGGAGCCTGGTCCTTTTAATAGACAGCCTGCTGAAATTGCTTTCCTCCTCCGTTCTTGTGTGACTGATTTAAACTACCTGGCTACAGATATTGCAGCTCAGCAGGCATCCAAAGGCAGATGGAAACTACCAGTGTGCACCGTACTTGAACTTCTGAAATAAAGGACAGCATCGCTCTCAGACTAGCACTGAACAAAAGTTTTAACTGTGCAAGAGGGGAAAGAACTGGTGATTTAAAGCAATCAGACTTTCCTAAAGTCTCCTTTTTCTCAGATGTATTTTGCTCTTCTGAAAATCTGTAAGAAAATATGCTTTCTGCTGGATTCTACTTTAAAGAGATTATACTCCTTTTACATAATGATAGCCACACCAGAAGCTATTAAAACTTTTGGACACTCTTAGTACTTTCTAGGAAAAATTTTTGAGATTTTTATTCTCAGACGTGGAATGTAATTTCCGTATAGGTAAGAAATCCATGGCTTGCCAAAGTTTGCTTGCCAATGATTCCTACTGGTGTTACTCTAGCTTTGTTTCATTACTGTAGAGCTGGTTTCTGCTTTAGGCAAGATTCAACTCAAGGGTGTATTTCTCTTGTCAGGTCACCCAACAGATCGCTAGTCTGGCTGTCAGCTTCATTCCTTCCTTCAGAATAATATTACCATTCATATTCCATCTTGTACAAAGGATATATTTAATTACTAGACAATCTGCAGTGTCCTTACTCCTGGCTACAGCTATTCTGCAAGCAATTCCTTCATATATTTGAGACAATTAAAAGTGGCAGTTGTCTAGTGTTCAAAGAAATAGAAGCTGTACTCTTTGAAAGGGTAACTGGATGAATAAAAGCCCTCCAATCCACTAGCAAGCAAGCCTAATGGTCTCAATTAGTTCTGACAAATGGGCCTAGTCTCAGTTTGTGTAGTAGCTGTTTTTATTATTCTTGGTTTGCAGAGATGAAAATAGCAGTAACAGTAAAGAATTGAGCCTGATCAGAGTCACTCCTTTGATTCCATAGATTTAGTTGCAGTTTCCAAATGGGAAGAGATGCCTGGGAACATTCATACTAAATTCACATTTTTTTTTCTTTTCATAAGGTGTTGTAAAGTTCTTCAATTAAAGACAGCTTTATGTATTTTGTAAAGTATAATTCCTACTTGATGTTTATGAACACCGTTTTTTATGAAATTAGCCTGGACCAAACTAGTTTACGTTTATCCACATTACAATCAAACAAGATAGGGGATCTTTCACTTAACATCTGTTCAACTAACAAACAGGATTGAGAATCACCATGCCAATCTGTATATTTACAGGCATCTGTTTTGATGGATGTTAACTGCTGTTTTCCAGATTTTCTGTTAGACAAGGCCCTGAGCTGGGAAGCACTTTCAATCTGGATGTCATCAGGAACTAAAGATATCCATTGCTCCATAACGGGTGCTCAGCGTCTGTCAGTATCAGGCCCTCAATCAGCTGCTTCAGCAGAGCCAGAGTTGCCATCTAGACAAATATATGTGCTATGGAATTATTAAGGGCAACTAGACAAGATTCACATCTCCTTTGTCTTTCTGCCTCACATAATGAACGTCTGACCCACTTTTCTAGGGACAGGATCTCCATCTTAGAAGTGTTATCTACTAGGGGTGCAGACTCATTTCCATGATACATTCTCTCATTTTTTCTCTTAAAAGTGCTAGACATTTATTCCTGTTTTAAATGACATTTTAAACCGATTTGGAATGATACATGGTTAAAAAATAAACCTTTGTAAGATGGAAATTTTGCTGCTAACAGACTTAAGTAGCCTATTTTTTTTTTTTCCCTTTTGGCTTGGAACTACAGACCGCATTTATTCTTGCAGATAAAATGGGCTGGGAGAGTTCTCTGGCCCTGAGGCTGACTGGCACCACGTAGCCCCCATCCATAAAGCCCAGACCCAAAACAGGGTTTCTGCACTTGCCACAGGTCATTGCCTGAGATGGTGCTCTTTGGCACTGGCCAAAACTCTGCCAGGGAGTTAACGCTTGCTAACAATTTAACTGTGTGGCTGATTGCATGAGCCCATATTAGACTCTGGCCCTGCTTAGTTTACTAGTATAGACAGAGCCAGTGTGTTCCATTTGGATAATATTTTTTTGTTGGTTTTTCTTTTTGCAATGTTAATTATTAAGTTTTTATTATACTTCATGATGAATAAAGTTCAGAGGATTCTCAAGGCTGCCTTGGTGCCTTTAAAATGTCACGATCTATCAAAATGCCTTACTTCAGCTTATATTTTGATCTCAGACCCATTTTGACCTTTCACACACTTCTCCATTTCTGTGGTTTTCCACAGACTCCTGAGTTAATGCATCTTTGTGTAAATACATAATTGTTAAATTTGCAATAAGGAAACAAAAAATCCAGCCCAGACCCTATTGAGGGAGATTTCAAAGGCTCCAGACTCCTAATAGCTGAAAATCACAGTGTAAACTGGACTCAGGCATCCTCAGCACTCTTGGTTTTTTGCGTTTTCTTTTTTCCACAGCAACAGTCAAGATGTGCTCTGGTGACAGAAAATCTGTCATAACATTACGAACCTTCCTTCAGCCCCTGATCCGCAGACACCAAGCTGAAGAGCATTTTGGCACAGGCAAGTGGGAAACAGGCACGAGCAGCAAGGGAGAGCCAAGATGCTGATGCTCTGAACCAATTCATCTTTTAAACAGCCTCTGAGGAGACATCAAGCTGCTCTACCCCAATGGAGGGGATTTTGCCATTGCTTTCTCTCCCTCTAGTCTCCTCAAGAGCAGCTGTCCCTGAATACGCTCTGTGTGCTGCACCTGGGCAGAATCAAGATCGTTTTCTAAAGTTAACTAGATGTAGTCTGCTATCTCCTTCTAAGGAGCTACTGTCACCATCTTATGTGCTGCTGAATTAGAATGAGCCTTGTGTAATCCCGAATCCCCTCTGAGCATGTATTTATTCTTCAATTTAGGAGGATTGCAGCTCAGATTTATTTTTTTTTTTTCATTCCAATTTTCTTTACAGAATTGTTTGCTTGAAATAGGACTATTTTTTGCAGTTAGGCTGATGAGGGTTTCTTATCTTAGTAGTATTATACACACACTAATCTATGCATTTGGTTTGTGAAGATTCAGAAATATTTATTAAAAATTTCCTAATACATTATGTTTATGTTCTATCCATTTTCTAACCTGCTTGTGTTATCACAGATGGGTAAAAATGTCAATAACTGCATGAGTCTCCATCTATTCCTCAAAATGAAATGAACTTTTAAATGAAGTTTTAAATATTAAGGATAAAATCCTGATACTAGGGAAGCTTGGCCCCGCGAGCCCAGGGCTGGTTTTGATGCTAATGACGATTCTACCACTGGCTCGTGATCAAAGTTAACAGACTGGCTGCATAAGAAGCTATTGCTCCACTCTTTGCATTAAACTTCTATTTTATTATGAGGAGGAATAAGTTTGCCTCATGCCTTTAAAAATAGAAACATTTATCAGTTTACGTGGAGTCAGACTCAGTTTACAGTTTTAAAGGTTTTTTCAAACCAGAGTTCTTTGTTGAAAATTAATTTAAAATTATTTATAGATGCTGAACATCTGTGTAGTGTCTTGTGTATCTTTGTGCTTCCACCATGATTTCACAGTAGGTCAGCAGTGCCTTAGTGCTGACCCCTTCGCAGACACTTGTTGAAATAAATGCAGTGCGTAGCTTACAGCTTTCTCCGAGAGAACTGCATGATTTTGATTTACTTTGCATGTCCCACAAAGCAATGACCTGCACCAAAGCCACTTCTGCATAGCAAATGATCTGTGGGAACTCGATGCTGCTGTGGGAGCTGGTGGCTCACAGCTCCTGCTGTTGCTCCAAGGCTGCGCAGGACCTTGAGCTTCCACAGGGCTTTGGAGGTAGGTGGCAGGGGGCTGAGAAGAAGAAAGGAGGAAGATAAAAGGTAGTGGATGAGCTTGGAAATTGGGATTTCTGGGCTGCTTTTTGATGAGGGAAGATGAGATTTATTTGATTAATTTAGAACAGGGTGCCACAGCGACTAAGGCAGGCTCTCATGAGATTTAACAAGTTAAGTTTCCTTTAGTTGTTTTGACATTAAATTTTACAGGTTGCCCAGAGAAGTTGTGGATGCCTCATCCCTGGAGGTGTTCAAGGACAGGTTGAATGAGGCTTTGGGCAACCTGGTGTAGTGGAGGACTTCCCTGCCCATGGTAGGGGGTTTGGAACTAGACGATCTTTGAGGTCCCTTCCAACCCTAACCATTCTATGATTCTATGATTCTATGATTTTTGTAAATTTTATTTCTATAGTCCTTTTAGTTTGCTGGTAACATTTTGATCTGCTGCATTCGCGTCCTACTCTTTAGAAGTAGATGCTGAAAAAATTATGGAGAACCAGTTCGCTGTAGGTAGTATACCCGAGACCTCATCTAGCATACCTTTGCACTTTATGGCATCATTTATGTAAAAGAAATGTGCTCTCCTCCTTCCAACAGCAGCGTTTCACATCTGTTTCCCAGAGAGGTGCAGGAAGTGATCAGATCTGCCTTTACTCATCACCTCTGGAGCTCTGGGATAAGCCATGTATTGAATCACATCTGAGGTATACTTGTGTTCTGGATCAAGGAGAGAGCAGACTTCCAGGAATTATTATGCTAACACTGACAATCTGGCCCAGTGTCACAGAAGCGAGCAAGCCCAGAGGTTGGCAAGTCAGACTGTGCAAACAAGCATGCACAGAGCCACCTGTCCCCAGCCTGCCCCGAGGACCTAAACATCCATAAAACTCCAGCAAAATCACATGTCCTGTCTGAATGATAAAGCAGTGTGAGCCTATTATATATCACGCCCATTAAGAAGACATACTTCTCCTTAGAAGACATACTTCTCCTTCTTCTTTAGAGATCATCCCTTTCTTTTGCTTTAAAGGAAAAATGAATGCTTTACTTGGGAATTATTTAATAAGTACTGCTAACATAACTTACAAAAGTATGGAAAAAATACCGGACAAGCTACTTATTTTTAGAGTGTCTTCTGCTTGTTTTTCAAAATGCTGAGAATTTAAATTTCTTATTTTAAGTAGCTCACAGAACCTTGACAGGATAATTTCTGAGGACTAAGTATTTAAATCCTTACCCCACGCTCACCCCATGGTGCATTCCAGTGACAACAGGAATGTCTGTCAGGCAGCTTTCTCTCATGGCCTCAGCACTGAAAATAGGATATGTGGACTTATAGACAAGGTGACTTAAGACTGATTTTCTAGAATATCACATTCGGTAGCTTGTGTGACAGGTCATATAATGGATTTTATCCAGCTTTAAATTCTACCTGTCAGAAGAACTGGTGCTCCTTTCCTAAGAAAGCACAAGTGCTGCCCATTTCACTGTGATGATACAGACGATACTGTCCCATGGATGCCTAAAGCATGAGTTTCTGTGCTAGCTAAGTCTACTATCCCTCAGAATAAATTATTCACCAGGAAAGAGAGAGAATGTTTTCATCTTTGACCTCTGCAACAATAAATGATAAAAACGTAAGGAAGTCCTATGATGTTTTAAAGTATAAAAAGGCTCAGAATGGAACATCTTTTCCCATTAAATATTTTTTAAAATATCACCTTCTATTTCAGTAAAATAAGAGTACAGTAGCTTGCACTTCTGTATTCTATACTAGAGTACAATAATTCTCAATGCAATTTTCCATATTAGCTTTTCTTGGGTGTGATGTCTTGAAAAGGTAAAATGCAGAGAGTTGAGTACATCTGTTTCAGATGTGTTGTCCTATGTGTTCAGGGAGGAAAAGAAGAATTAGAAAAATAGGTTTGTAAAAAAAATAAAGTTGAAAGCCAAAAATATTTTTCAAAATGAGTGCTTTTGTTTCGAAAATAAAGATTTTCTTTTCTTGCTGAAAGTTTTAACAAAATCCTGGACCCTGGGTGATTCTTTTTGTACCAGCCCACTTCTAGTATAAAAGTTCTGCTGCAGACAGGCATGGGAAGCAGAATATGGATTTTGTTTTCCACATATTTCAGAACATGTGGTTGTAATCTATTGCATTGAATTTTTTTTTGTTTCTGTCCTTTCTTTGCTTCTCTCTCTCCAAACTTTCTACCATAGTTAAATAAGATAAAGCAGCCATGACTATGACTCCCAGGGATTATCTTGTGTAGAGTCATGCAAAGCTTAGACACAATTTTTCGATGGCAAACTGACACTGAATATGCCAGAAAAAAATTATTAATCTCAAAGTACTAGAGAGGTGGGAAGTGCAAAAGAAATTGTTTTGGTTTGTTTTTTTCATTTAGAGTACCATGCACACTATCTGTTTGTTAGAAGGAGGAAAACATTGAACCCCATAGAGAAAAAATGTTACTATAAATTTAAACTGTATTTGTCATCTCATATTAATGGCATAAGTGACGGAAATATCTTCTTGTAGGCCCAAGTCAACTGCTAAACTCATGCAAGGAAAATGTTCCCTTTAATAAAGAAAAATATTTGTGTAACAAGGTCATCAGGAAGAAGTTTCAGACGTAACTCACAGAAGTCACAGGCAAGTTACAAGAACTGGAGGACAGAAGTTTCTTGCCAAGAGCAACTCTTGTTTACTGCCAAACTGGCAAATACCCTATCTTCCTTGGCATCTCTTGGGTGTGGGAAACTAGTCATGGAAGGGTCACAAGAAATCAAATGGCAGGCATAGCTTTTGCACAGGGCACAGCCCGAAGCTGCTGGACGTGTAAGTCCCTTTCCCTCTTCCACAAGAGTCTTCAGCAGTTGTTTTAGTGCCTCCCTTTAAGGTAAAGGCCTTCCAGCTTGCACATTTGAATTGAGCTACAGAACCAAGCAAAGCTGTGTGATCATCTTCACTTATCCCCTGGAAGCTGTTTCATGTCCCCCAGACTCCTGTACTGCTAAGGTCTCCTGCAGGGCAGATGTTAGATGCCTCCTGAGCCTTCTGTGTGTGCTAAAAGGAGAGGGATTGTCAGGCATCAGAGTATCCCAGAGCTTTAAAATTCACTGAGCACCTTACGAGAGGAAGAGAGAATGAAAAAATATGACTCCTGCTCTAGGTAGGAGACTAAAGAGGAAGCAAAATAAAATCGTCAGAACAGCCAACCTCCCTGTGCTAGCATCTTGAGAGTTTTTTTGAAGCGTGTGATTTACAAGTGTTTGCAAGAGTATAACTGGCTTCATGTCTGCTCAGGAAGCTGGAGTAATGGATTGCTAAATAAGGCTGGGAGGTGAAATAGCAGGCTTCTACCCTTACCTCACCAAGCTGAGCTCAAAATCGTAAAGCCATAGCACTACATACTAAATGTGCAGCTGTCTGGAGAAAGTGTAATTGCGGGAATTGCAGACTGTCATGTTAGGAGTCTTACTGCAGATTTTGCAACTCTCAGGCTACCCAAGTTGAATTGAAATTACACCTAGTAAGGAAGCCTTTTCTTATGTCTTCCATGGGAATGGTGTTTTGTGGAAGCTTAAGACCCAGGTGAGATTCAGTCCAGCACCTTAGGTACCTGACTGGTATTCATCTGTTAGATGCTTTAAGTGAGGCAGTCTTCCTGAAGTAAGCACCAAAGACCTGTATCAGGTCAGTGGAGAGAGCAAGGTCCTATAGAAGATCTCCAGAGAGATATATCATCTGCCTCTGTGGTAAGCAGATGAGCTTTTCCCATTGTGAACTTCAGAAGCACTTTTATTTTCTCCACTGAGGAGGACTACTTCCTTCACTACTGATGCTCAGGCACCAGTTCAGGACTTAAGCTGGTTAGCTAACATTCTGACCATACCTATTACAATAAAATGGCCAATTTAAGGAGCCTCGTTATCTCCATCTTTTCTAATCTGAGCAAACTTTGTTAATCAGCCCTGCTTTGTCCTTGTAAACTGAGCAATTTACTGTCCTGACGATTATCAGTGCCAATAGATGTACCAGGTCTGGCTGGGATGGAGTTAATTTTCTTCATAGCAGCCCATATGGTGCTGTGTTTTGGATTTGTGACCAAAACAGTGTTGATAACACATCAGTGTTTTAGCTGTTGCTGAACAGTTCTTGCACAGCATCAAGAATTTTTCTGTTTCTCATGCTGCTCTGTAAGCGAGTGGGCTGAGGGTGCACAAGAAGTAGGGAGGGGGCACGGCTGGGACTGCTGATCCCAACTCACCAAAGGGATGGTCCACACCATATGACATAGTGCTTAGCAATAAAAGCTGGGGAAGAAGGAGGAAGGAAGGAGGTTCATAGTTGTAGCATCTGTCTTCCCAAGCAACCATTATGCATGATGGAGCCCCAAATGGATGAACACCTGCCGACTGATGGGAAGCAGTGGATGAATTCCTTAGTTTTTTCTACTTCTGTACACAGCTTTGCTTTATCTATTAAACTGTCTGTATCTCAACTCATGAGTTTTGTCACTTTCACACTTCTGATTTTTCTTCCCCATCCCACAGGAGTGACCGAGCGGCTGGGCTGCCTGCCAGGGTTATCCCACAACAATGGAGAAGTACTCCAAATACTGGTTACCTTTAAGAAAGAACTATTAGAGGGGAAAAAAGTTTGTAATAAGATGTACTAAATAATTTTTTGATCTAACTTTTTGCTGTTAACAAGTCTCTATTAGGCAAGGTACTATTTCCCCAAACAAAGGTGTGAATATTTGCCTATGCTGTTATGCAAACAGAAGACTTAATGCCTGTTCTGATTTTAACACAGTGTGGAACAGAAGAAAACAAACATCATACGATTCACAAAAGATATTTTTAGAATTCTAATGATTTGTTTGGATAGACGAACTATTGAACTAACTCTTCAAATAGATAAAAGTGAAAGCTTCCCACTAAAAGCTGCACATACCCCCTCCATTTCTATGAATGGGAGAATGAATTTCTTGGGAGTACTGGTGGACGAGAAGCTCAATATGAGCCGGCAATGTGCTCTTGCGGCCCAGAAGGCCAACCGCGTCCTGGGCTGCATCAAGAGGAGCGTGGCCAGCAGGTCGAGGGAGGTGATTCTCCCCCTCTACTCTGCCCTCGTGAGACCTCACTTGGAGTACTGCGTCCAGTTCTGGAGTCCCCAACATAAGAAGGACATGGACCAGTTGGAGAGGGTCCAGAGGAGGGCCACGAAGATGATAAGAGGGCTGGAGCACCTTTCCTATGAGGACAGGCTGAAAGAGTTGGGGCTGTTCAGCCTGGAGAAGAGGAGGCTCCAGGGTGACCTTATAGCAGTCTTCCAGTACCTCAAGGGGGCCTACAAGAAAGATGGGGAGAGGCTGTTCAGGAGGGCCAGTTATGATAGGACAAGGGGTAATGGTTTTAAAATAGAGGGAGGTAGGTTCAGGTTGGATATTAGGAAAAAATTTTTTACTATGAGAGTGGTAGAACACTGGAACAGGTTGCCCAGAGAGGTGGTGGATGCTCCATCCCTGGAGACGTTCAAGGCCAGGTTGGACAAGGCCCTGAGCAACCTGATCTAGTTGGAGATATCCCTGTTCCTTGCAGGGGGGTTGGACTAGATGACCTTTGAAGGTCCCTTCCAGCCCTAACCATTCTATGATTCTATGATTCTATGATTCTATGAATGGTGAGGAAGCTGAGGCACTAAGAGGTTAGTGATATAAGAGCTGTCCTCAGTCACACGGACTAGTGGAAAAACAGAAGAAAATTCTCCTAATCTTGATATTGACAGTTAAAGCATTGTCATCACCATTAATGAATCCAGCAACATTTCCAGACAGGTATCTCTTGAGAAATTCACGTTACTCAAACACAAAGAGCTGTGGAACTGAGAAAAGCATATACTTACATTAGGTCCGGAGAACCTGTTACAATTATTGATTCAGGTTTCCTACTACAGAGAACTACCCTAGAGAATTACCTACCTAGAACCCCCTATATAATGACTAGTAAAGTTTGTACACAACTGAGGCAAGAACAGTAATCCATAGTCTACCTGGGTAGTTCTAATTTATCAAACAAATTTGGCACCAGAACCATTTACTTAATTTTAACCAAGATTCTGAAACATTTCTTATTGCCTTTTTCAAAGTTTTGTCCCATCTCTCCTCTAATGGAGTTTCCACTATGGAATCACAGAAGATAGAGCTGGAAAAGACTTATTACATCATCTGTTCTACTTCTTTGAGTTTAGAAAATGCAAGTGATGTCACTATCCTCTTCGACCCATTCTTTGACTTAATCCTGCAAACTAGCTTAAATTGATAGGATTTCTCCATGCTCAGTCTAATCTACTTTACCAAAAAAAACCCTTTAACCTCCAAAAAACCCCAAAAGACAGGATATTAACAGCAAAAACAATTACTAAAGCAGCTGAAGGGACATCCTGCATTCTAAAGCAGTATTTTCTCTAATTGAGATGTAATATGCATAAGCTGTTCAAATATATAACGGTATTGCATTCTAAGGAGTGGAGGCACTCCAAGGATCACAAACGCTCACGAACGCTTCAAAATAGAAGTATAGTTGTCAAATTAGACTTCTTGAGCTATAGCATGCTTAAAAAATAAAATCAGCTGTCTTTAAGTTTTAGAAATTAGACTGATACTTTTATGGCCATTCACGTTCCAGTATGCAAGGCAAAAGCCAGCCCTAGCTGTACATGCACAATAATGGGCTTTATTTCCATTCAGTATGGAGATGCTGTGGTCATGGCAGATAATTCTAAGAAAACACCATCTCAGGGATTGTTAAAAAGCAAGCAGAAAACTAGAAATTAATAATAAAAAATGAAGAGCAAACACAAAACATGGTGCACCCATGTCTTAACTACTGCAACAGATCTAGTCACACATCTCAGACAGGAGATAGTAGAATAGGAAAGGTACATAGAGAGACAGAAGGTAGGTGGATAGATAGAAGAGAGATAAGGATAAATCACGGTCTGGGTCAGTTTCTGTATCACAGTGAATAAAATAGAGACGACTATGGAAGGAAAGACAGCTGAAAGGGGATATGAGAGAGCTCAATAAAATCTTGATCATCCTAGGAACAATTATTCACTGTTCTCCACAATCATAAGAACAAGGAGGTGTCAAGTGAAATTAACATCCAGAAGGTTAAAACAAATAAAAGGGAGTAATAGTTCACAGAGTGCACAGGTCCACTGTAGAATTTATTGCTATGGGAAACTCTGGATGCCAAAAGTTTAGACGAGTTCAGGAAGTCACTTCAGAAAATGGGTTGACAAATTAAGGAAAGAAAATTCCATCAAGGGCTATAAACCACACAGAAATAAACTCTGGGCCAGGAAGTCCCTAGGTTGCAGATTGCCAGCAGTTGTGAGGAGTTTTGCTGCGGGTAGGTTGCGGAGGTGCGTGTCCACTTGTTTTATCCTTTCCTGTTGGCATCTTCTACAGGTCACTTCCTGAAATAGGATACTGAGCTAAATGAAGCTCTGGTCTGTGACAGTATAGTTAATCTTACATCGTGCCCTTGTCACAAAGCAGAGATATCGGTGGCAAAACATCCTCCCTTTTCTTCCCATTTAATACACTTTCACCTCTTTGCTGTATGGATTGAACACATTGCAAAGTAACCTCGTAAAAGCATGAACTCTTGCTCATCCTTGCTCCAAATATTCTCTGCTTCTAGGTGAAATTGGAAGTAACAGCCGAGGCAGGTTCACCCTGGTACTGCCTCCAGGATGTGGCACCTTGGAAAAAGCTGTCTCATTTCATGCCTGGTGCATACATGCCAGTATGTATTTTTAAATATACTGGGGGCGAACAACCTCAGATTTTAGACTGAGGCCAGATGGCTGATTCAAGTGAAAATAACACAGATACACAGAGGAATGGTCACTCCAAAAAGATGGAACTGTGTATGTAACAGGATACACAGGCTCAGAACAGTACGACATGTCAATTACTTTATGTTTCAGTACTAACTGTGATTATCAAAATAAGAAATAAAGACCTAATGCATCTCAAGACACTGAGAATTTAAAGCTATTTCTGAAACTGGCTTTAATTGTTTGACTTTCCAAGTGAACTCTTTCTTTAGGAAGAGACAAACAGCCACAATTTTCGAGCCTTTTTTTCCACTAAAATCATGTCGCACCAGTTAAAAGATAAAATAGAATTTAAGGCTGGTGTTTTCAAATTTACAGAATACATATGATTCAAGAGCTAAGTAGTAAAACAAGTCACCATATATTCACATTTATGACCATATCCGTTTTACTCTCCTGAATGCAGAGAACTGCAGTATCAAAAGTACAAGCAGAAAGAAACGTTTTGAATGCAAATTATAAAATGTTCAGTATCAAGTCTCTCATTCACACACACTAGTTTTACAACTGAAATTTCCTCATTTAGTTATGGTTTAAGTAGAGTAAATATAGCTTGAATTTACTATTCTCTCCTCTTCCCCCTCACAAGATGTCCAGCCAAATCAGGGAATTGTTTAATCAAATTTTTAAGTGAAATGTGGAAGTGTGCCTCTTGGCAGCAATCCTCTCCCAGAAGTTTACAAGTTCCCAGTGCTTGGCACTTTCCATTCTCGTCGTTTACCTGTGGTGGATACGGAATCAAATATACTACAGGACATACCATGAACAGCTGCAGCAACAGCACCAACAAAAGCAACATGTGTTGTTGGGCCTTTGGTTTCCAGGTGCTTGAGACACAGCTGATGTTCCTTCATTTTGTGACTGCTGCCTCTTTCTCATTTCAGCTACTTCAGTGCCCAAGCGGCTATAAGAACACAGACATAAGAGATGTACAGAATTACTACAGACCGTCATAAAGTACATTCACATTTCTACAGCAATCTCTGATTCTACTGATTCTCACAGCTTGTGGCAACAAAAGCATGTGGCCATCAACTGTGCTGGCCAAGTAATAGCTCTATTGTGCTAAAAGCAGTTTCCAGAAGACCACGTTTCAATGACACGCTTACGCTGCCGTGCCGCTGAATCACATCTATTCTTATCGCTTTGGCCACACTAAAAGGACTGTTTATTACCCTTTTGAACAGCAAGCTACACAGCTTGTGTAACACTTGGTAGAGCCTGAGTTGTTCCTTACTGTATGACTATCACAGCTCTTTCCATTGTACTAAAAATATAACGGGATGGTTATTCACTTTAAACATGAGCTGGAAACTGATCTTTTTTACTTTTTGACTTCTCTGGTCAATGCTGTACCAACGAAATTGATATAAGTGACAGTATATCAAGGGCACTACTAGCTGTCTGTTAAGAGCCGAGATTATTTTAAGTGTCATAACTGGGCAATTTGCCACTTATCTCTGCAAATAAAATGAATAAAAAATATGTATTTCCAAAATACATATTCCAACATATTTCCAACTTTGGGACTATATGCTGGTCACAGAAGATTTTCTCTTGCTCATTGCCAGTCGTTCCTGGGTTTTATTAGGCCAAGATATTTTTCCTTCCAGTGACTTGCAATATACAGCTGGAAGTAATATTCCATACATTACTTAGTTTTCAAAAGAAGTTAGAAAAGGTGTTGCTAAGTTGTGTTATTTGGGAAGGTTTAGATGTCAGGATCCTTCTAATGGCTCACATCTTCTTTGTACATCATGCTATTACAAGTATATATAAATTAGAATAAATTTAGTACCTTTGCCTTTGAAAAGTACAGAGAGATTACTGTGGGGTGGAGCCCATTTTAAAACAGAAGCGGGTAGAAGATGGCCTAGGTGAGCAGCGTGGGCTGTGCTGCACACCCGCACGGCTTCCTGCTGCAGCCAGGACTGCTGGGGAAAGGCAGGCTCTGGTTGATTTGCCACCTGGATACATCATGCACAGGCAACCCAGAGATGTGCTACTTTGTCTACACACATTCAAGCAGTAGCTGCGAGAGTTTGCATTTACACGGTCGATAAAACTCCTGGAGTTCTTCTTCTTTAATAGTGTCCTTATAGAGAGTTTACACACAACAACATGTAGCAAGGGCCAAGCTTCAGAACTTGAACTCATGCTGCAAAACAAGGTTGGTGGTTATTTCAGCTTGTTGCATAGCTAACTTTTCTATTTACACTGTCATTGAGTAGAATCAAGTAATTTCTGAAGTGTTTGGTCAAATTAAACAATGAAGAAACATTTAACCACCTGTGGTGAGGGCACCTGCTTATGCTATCGATATTACTTCATATGGTTTATAGTTGCTGAACTCTTAAACATTAAAACAACATACTTAAAAAAGCCATACCATTTTAAAATCAACTATAAATGTGTTTTTAACAAGGGATACTTGGACATCATTGAAAAACTGACCATATTTTTACAACAGATAGGAAGGAAAGGGAAAGTGTTGCAGCGTAATATGTAGCTCCAACAGCGAGTGACAGTATGGAGTCAGTTTCTCCAAATTACAGTGCTGAACTTCTGCTGACTGCACATGATGCAGTTAAATTATTTCATAGACAGCTGTGTCATGCTGTGAATGGTACTTGCTTCAGCAAGTGCTATGACTATGGCTAAATGAATTAAAGCCAGATATTTTCACAGGGAATATTTGTTTCTTGTAAGACAGAGATTCTCGAGACATTTGTATAAAACCACAAATTCATTAGTTTCAGAAACCAGTGAAATTACCCATATTTAGGTATTTGTAGGGCTGTAATCTGAGAATGAAAACATCCCATGCATTCTACCTGTGTACCTAAACTCATGCATTTCTTACACCATTTTAGCTATATATATAAAGCACATATAGAGTCTGTTGTACTATAAATACGAGGGGCCAGGATGAAGGTTATCCACTCAGACATGATGATGACAGTTGGTGACTTTGCTGTAGATTCACAATAACTTTAACACAGCACAAGCTGCTGCTGCCACCAAAATAAATGTGTCTCTCCCTTTTTTCCTGCACAGCTCACAGACACTCATTCCCTCACCTGAGCTGTCTCCTTCTCTGTGCTGGCAGCAGCATTTTTGCAGGTACGTGATGAATTGGATAAAAGAGTAGGCATGATTTAAAATTAATCCAGAGAGGAAAGAAAAAAAAATAAAATTAATTTTAACTTGTTTAAGTCCCAGTCTCGTTCAGCTTGGGAAGAAGAGAGCACTTGGGCCAGAGCAAGGGAAGAAACAGAACATCAGGCAGGCAAGGGGAACGTGGGGATCACCTCCTTCCATCCCTACTCGAGCTGGTGGGAAGTGATGGTGAAACGGATGGGAGTTGTGCAGCTGCAGAAAGGTAAAATCTGCACCTGTAATTGCTCACACACAGCACATGGCATGTCCAGGAGGCAGTCAGAAGTGTGGTTTCACAGGAATGGTTCGTATCTTCAACTCTGCCCAGCACCGTCTACCACTGAAAATTCTCCAGCATTCACCTTTCGGTATGGACTGCCACGGCCAATGGTTTCAGAGGTTTGCAAGTCTGGCAGTACACAGTAGCAACAGGAGCTGAGGAAACATGGGTCTTCATTGTGGAGTATTTCAGGAGGGATGGTTTCCTCCAAGGCTGCTCAGACCCCACAGGTTAGCCAGTCTTTACAGCAGGACTGCTTGCTTTGCTATGCTTTGACTCTGCTCTGGAGTACGGAGAGGGACATGACCCATCTCCTTCCTGAACGTGCATTACTCAGAGGAGGAAGAGGGCAGCCCTTGATTGCAGGTACAGTTATATTCATCAATTTAGGAGGTATTTGAAAGAAAAAAAAACAACAACATGACAGGAAAAAACCCCAACCCCCCCAGATCCTGTGTACTTACATTCAGGGATAGTTTGCATTCTAGCCCTAATACAGTATGTTTGGCTTCTTGAGGATAAAACATTAATTACAATGTTAGGAAAGTGCTGCAAGGGGGTGTATTTTGAAATGGGCTGATAACATGGATACTGTGTAGTGGGACTGTCCTTAGCTTCCGAATATAATAGGCAAAGATCTTACTGGCACAGTGGGACAGAGTTGTATTTAATCCATTTCAGATTCCGTCCTTTTCACAGCTGATGTTGGTGTTCACTCTGAACCTTGCTGTATCTGACAATGCAAACTGTTATTTAGCTCGGCGTGACTGCCATGCTGATCCATAAAAGTGCAAGGCTGAAAATCCAAGCACCGGTACAGTGTTCTCAGTGAATACATGAACGATGTTCACTCATCTGGCTTAACCACTGGTTGAAGTCAAAGTTATCAGCCCATTTTTCATGCTTGTGTTACATTCTCTTGGAGCGCTTCTAAGCTGAAGTCTGTAAGAAATATGAAAAATCCACCCTGTGATGTAGAACAATAATATGTTTACTGGGAATGAAGTAGGATGGGTGGAAACTTTAGTTTCATGCTTATTTTTGTTGGATTTTGTGTTTCATGTTGTATTTGCAAATACCAGATGCCATCTAGACCATACTGTAATTGATTCCATTAGATTATTTAGGATGCAGGAGCAGGAATATCTTAATTCTTGGCTATATTTAGAGACTGAACTGTAGACAGAGGGTTTATATTTGGTGCCTTGGTCCAAGGCACGAAAAAGAAATTTAGAATCTTTAATTCAGCAAGTCAGTCTGATGAGATAAATTATTTTTCTGTAATTGAGAAAGTACATAACTGTGAAGGAGCAGAATATCGTGAACCGATATTAAGCAGATCTTCTAGGACAGTGGCATGAATTGCACATGCTGTCAAGACCTTGGTTTGCCTTTTAGTTTTTTCAACATTTTCATTCTTCCTGAGACCCTCTAGCTTGGCAAAAATACAGGGTAGGGAAGGTGGGCTTTTGTTCAAGGAAAAAATTTTTCTCCTTGGTACCTTATATGATCTCTCAGACTATCAAAATACAGGTATAAACTTCTTCTGCCAGTTTTGCATCTGGTTCTTTGCCTCCATTTAGTGGCATGGTTTACTAACAGTGTTATGTTTTCCATTTGTGCTAACAGGAAATAGGAATAGTATTCTAGTTTGCTTGACTGACTCATTCTCTTGGGGGTGGGTAGGTATTATGGCCCTCTGAGCAATCCCATAATCATGAAGGATTTCATTTTGCAGAACATCTGCTGTCCCTACTCTGCAGCTAAGGGAAGGAACCCAAGGGTACAGCAACTGTTTATTATACAAGTTACAAGACAGGTAGTACATATAAGCTGCAGAGCAAGTAAGTCTGTGCAACCCTGTGTGTATCTTAAATCTTGCAGTGCTAGAGGAATATGAAAACTAAAAAACTCTTAGAAATTTGGAGTAAGGCTTCCTGTCAGTTTTGGAAACGATGGCACATGAATCTATTTCTATGTTTAGACAGTGTAATTACCGCTTATTCTACTGGGTACTCAGGGGTAATTATTACAGAAATCCTGTTGTGCACAGAGCAGTATCTTGGGAAGAGAGCTCAAACAGGAATAACTGAGGAAGAATAATTTGGTTTATTACATTTATACCTGGGCAATCCAACTGAATACCAACTACAGACATTTCAAATTCCACAGAGTGCCTCTAGAAGATGAAAAGAAGGCAATCTCTGAACAGTTGCATCTCCCTAACTCTCCATCTTCTGCAGGATTTGTGCTAAGGTTTTAGAGTGTTTTCCCTAGAAATTCCCAAGGTGTTGGATACAATACAATACACAGACTGCACCATTTCAGTCATTTCAGCGGTTCTACTGATGCTTATCCTCTAATGAAGCAAGAGAGTTTGTTGTTTCTTTGTTTGTTTGTTTGTTTTTTTCCCCTGGCCTCAAAAGCCTGTCGTTATGGCCCCACAAATTATCTGAACTTTTGGCACTGTCTCATCCAGCCCCCTCTGCTCATTTTGGAGCTTCCCCTTGCACATGACCCTCCTGTTGGTTGACTACCGGCTTGATATGAGCCAGCAGTGTGCCCAGGTGGCCAAAAAGGCCAATGGGATACTGGCGTGTATCAAGAATAGTGTGACCAGCAGGAGCAGGGAAGTGATCCTGCCCCTGTACTCGGCACTGGTGAGGCCGCACCTGGAATATTGTGTCCAGTTTTGGGCCCCTCGCTTTAAGAGAGATATTGAGCTCCTGGAGCGAGTCCAAAGAAGGGCGACTAAACTGGTCAAGGGGCTGGAAAATAAAACTTATGAGGAGTGGCTGAGGGAGTTGGAGCTGTTTAGCCTGGAGAAGAGGAGGCTGAGGGGACACCTGATTACAGCCTACAAATACTTGAGAAGGGATGGTGGGGAGGTGGGGGAAGGGCTCTTTACATTAGTGTTGGGTGATAGAACAAGAGGAAATGGGTATAAGCTTAGTCAGGGGAGATTCAGGTTGGATGTTAGGAAGTATTTCTTCTCTGAAAGGGTTGTCAGCCACTGGAATAGGCTGCCCAGGGAGGTGGTTGAGTTCCCATCCCTGAATGTGTTTAAGAATAGGGTTGATGATCTACTTGAGGATATGGTTTAATGGGGATTAGGGATGGTTGGACTCGATGATCTCTAAGGTCTTTTCCAACCTAGAAATCTATGAATCTATGAATCTCCTGTAAAGCATTTCTGTCCCCCTCTCAGGACTGAGAGGGCATTCCCGAGTGAAGCTGATGCACTAGGAAGTCATAGAAACATCTTGAAACTCCATTAGGGATTGAGCATTTTTGATCATATCTTCTGCAGCCATTCCCTAATGGCTGTTTAGAAAGAGAGATATCATACAAGGGTGAGGATAAACACATACTATCATTTTATACAGCAGAGAAGTGGCATTTCGTCTTTTGTTGCAAGCAGGACGTGTAATGGCTTAGCTTTCAGGACAGAATTGGAGCAGAATCAGCTAGAGCAATCTGTCTTTTTTCAAACTTCTGCAATAGGCAAGAAAGATCACCTTGCATCAGAAAGGAGCAGTCAATGACTTAAGGATATTGAGGGTGATTTACTCTGCAGGAAAGAAACTTAGCCCTTGAAATACTTTTCTTTTTGATGATCTATCACATCAGCTCTTCTGTGTTGCTTTGCTTCCTTTAACTTTGCCAATAAAGGACCAAAACCTCTACTGTGTAGCTTACATAAATTCAAACCTTATACCTGTCCCAGATGCGACTCTATTGATCTCTTAATGATACTTCATGTTTTCACTGTCTTAACTGGCATTCACTTGGTACATGGATTCTTAACAAAAATTGTTTTTAAGTTTAGGGATGTTGGAAGCCTTCAAGCTCTAAGCATTAAGGTAAACACTATCTATTTAAGATCCCATTCAGGCTTCATTGTAAGAAATAAATGTACACTGAGGAAGGCTTTGTATACGGTGGATTCAAGACTTCTATCATTTTAGATTTTCCACATATTTGGAAAACCTCAACATTTATAAAAACAGTTACATTAGCATTTCCTTGATTTTTTTATGAATTGTTTGGACATAATTGGAGTGATCTTGACAGGATTTTGATTGGTTGTTTGGGTTTTAGTTTCTTGAAACAGTCAATGAGAGAGTGACAGAGATATCCCTGAAATACTATTTTTTTGAGAGGAGTTAGGTGCCTTATTGAATTTTTAATACATAAGACATCTTTTTAACTACAAACACAAAGCAAAAACCCTCAGAGAATGCCACAATATGTTACTTCTAATGATCTATGATAAGCTATTTGTTTTAAAGCCATATTTTTTTTTTTAAGGACAGGCTTACTAGTGTACTAGAACAGTGCAACTCAGCTTGGATGCACCTGCCACTTAAATAATCTCCCAGATGCATGTACTGCTCTTGCAATGCAAAGACAGCCCAAACACAACACCGATCTTTTATTTGGGTTGTCTTGATTCATCTAGAGGAGTGTCTTACGGGTGCCACAAACTAAATGAAGACAGACCAAGAGATGTCATCAGATATCTCTGAGCTATAAGGATTTCCATACATCCCTCACAATGCCAAGTGAGGGGTGAAATCAAGACAGCAGAGCCATGGGCACCCTTTTAAGTGCTGCTGATCACTTTTACAGTCTTCATAGAGCAATGGCATTCATGCTAGTCACTCTGCTCAAGAGAAATCTTGACATGGGTACATTCTCCCTTTTGCCACTGAGTCCTGAAAGCCAGCCAGTATTTCACAAATAAATTCATGTAAAGAAACAAAGAAGAATAAGTCTACCAGAAGAAGAAGTGTAATTGAGTTACCTTGGGCTTCATTTACTTATTTCAATGTATTTGTAGTCTACTACAGAACAATTAGAAGCAATGATGGAACCTTAATTGCACCTTAATTGATTTAAATATAGCCTATATGGAAAATTTCAATTAATTGCAGCAGCATAAAAGTTTGAAATGTTTGCATTTTTAAGAATTTGTGTTTTGGAAGGAAAGATCAATGCAAAAGGCAATTTCCAAAAACTATTCTGGTTAACAGTAGTCATGTCAGAATTTGAATTATAACTTCAAATTTTAACATATTTGCCTTTCTGGGTTCTTCAAAAACTGTATTTTGCACCATGTCTAAGTTCTAAAAACTTGTGAAGAGTTAGAAGGTCTGAATCAAAACAGAAGTTGATCCATGTATTTGTAACTAGACCTTTGTATTGCATACATACTGCATGTTGATGTGCCATGCAGGCCAGTGCACAGCTTCTGTGTTCTATGTGCTGAGTTCAGACAATAAAAGATATGCACATATTATAGCTTTTAATTTTAAAAGCCTAGCTGCCTACATCAAGCTGTATGAAGCATTGCTTTTAACTCTGATGGTCCCACATTGATTACCAAGGTGGCAGAAGCATAGAAGGAATTTATTTCCCTTAAGTAGCTTGAAGTGCCAAAGACACTCCATGACCTCCATTCTGTCATTCTTCTTGTAAAAATGGCAGACCACCTTTTGGTAGTAACTTTTGAAATTGTAGGTTTTGAATACTTTTTGGCTCAGAGAACAGGTTATTTCACCTACTGAATTTTTCTTTTGGGGAACTGAAGACTTGAGTGTCTACAGCAAAACCTCTTGCTCTTCTGTTAGTTACTGCAACTCAGCAAAGAGTTTTAAGACATGTACACTTCCACCACACAGACATTTTTCTCCTGTTAGGTTTTCTGCTCTGGAGATGTCTGACTCCTATTAAAGTCTTTCAGAGCAAGCCCTGAGAAGGTCATAAAGTGGACATTCTGTCCATTGATGGAACAGGAAGAAAAAGAAATTGTGTGGACACTTGGCAGAAAGTGTCCAGACATTAAGCGTTTTATTAGGATAGAATACTGCTATGAGAATATTCATTTAAATTGAAACTGTGCAATTTGGCTGAACATTATAAAATCTTTGCCTTGTGTAAAGTAATATTCTTTTTATGACTTTGCCAGACAGCTTCTGTGCTCATAAAGGATGTCTGAGATTTCTTTTTATTATTTTATGGTGAACTTAGTATCCTGAGGAAGCCCTGCTTAAATATCTGCATCATCGAGTGGATATGCATTTGTACTTCTGAATCAGATATTACTACGCAGTAACAAAACATTAAGACTGACAGTAATGCATTATTGAAAAGTTTGAGATGCCTGCATGTGGTTTTTAAGGAGCTGTACTAAAACTGTGATTAAGAGCACTCTACAGTGTTGAGGAACATTTTATAAAAAGCAAAATGTAAAACTCATCAGGAAACCTTTTATCTTTTTTAAGCATATTGGGTTTTTTTGTATGTGTTTGAGAAACATCTGAGAATCCCATTTTACACTACATCTATCTACCTATTCGTTGTGGCTAGCATGTCTGCAGCTAACTTAGACACATGAAGCCACTACACTTTAGAAAGCTGAAAAGACACTTTCCTACAGGGGGTAAATACGGATCTTGACATATTGCTGGAAAATTAAAGAAGTGTTTGCTAAAGTCCATGACATTCCCCACGAAGAGGACATGAAGAAGACTCTTGAGAACGCAGAGAGCTTTACTGCATGCATTAGCACTGTAATTTCTAAATAAGTTTCCCTATGCTCAAAGCCATTTCTCTGCGTAAGAAGCCCCATGTCATTTGGGAGTTATGTGAACTGCACATATTCTGTACAAATTTCAGCAGAAACTGCAGAAAAAATCATAGGGCCAGCACAAGAATTTGTAGCTAACATAAGGTAAAAAGATTTGCAAATGCAGTTCAAGTATTAAACAAGCTTCAATGATGGTGAACTACTTTTTCTGTACATAAGACCATTCTGGCAAATATTCATCTGCAGAAATGGCAGCACTTAACAAAATAAATGCACACAACTTCTGTTTATGGTGCGCGTGCTACTACAAGCTGAAAACCAAAGGAATTAGGAAAATTGTTTTAGTGTGAGAACAGCTTTTCTGAAACCACTTCAGACACGGTTCTAGTCTTTGAAGTGCCAGAATCTACATTCTTCACTGTAAAATGAAGACTTGTATCCTCTACTTTCAAGGCACTTTATTTTTTCAAATTCCTTCTGGAAACAAAAGTTGCAAATTTGGACAGAAGAAGCCTCAAAAAGGCTTCCTTAATATAGGCTTTTTAAAATAACGGGATATTTGGTCATCATGCGGATTTATATTTCACTGACTGACTTCTAAGGCATCCTCTGACAGGATCTCTATGTGTTCTAGACCTCCTTTCCTCAGCCACTCTCAAAACCAAAAAAAAAAGTATCATAAAATCAAGAGATTAGTGTGGCAAGGACAAGGTATTTGATTAACATGGTAAAACTGAGAGGGAGAGGAGCAGAAGGTGGCACGTAGAAACAGATTTAGGGTCTTTCTGGATGGCTTGGAATATTAGGAGAAGGCTAATCCAAGTGCTCCATGTGGATCGGCTTGACCTAAAAACAAGCTGCTTTCAATAAAGAAGGCAGGGTCAGGGACTATCCAGGTACCATGCTCTGCTCACATCACAATATCTATGAAATTTATGATCATAGAACTAAATGAGTGTTTACCCTTGATGGATAGTGGTGAGCCTGGGTGCATACCCATCAGTAATGAATCTCCACTTCCCTCCCACAAGCTCTGCCACTTATGTTAAACTTGTAGCAAGCTCCTGATATTTCTGTTTCTCTAGTTAGTGCTAATGCTTGCTGGTCTGAGGAAGGAGACGAGACCAAGACCAGTGTCTACTCTGTGCAAGAAACGTGCTCTTTCCCACCATGCTGGCATTTGGATGGAGAACAGTTAGTTTAAAGCCTTGACCCTCTCTAGCACACTGTGCTGTTGGCAAGGTTCTTGCTTCCACCTTGCTATTTCTCTGCTTGTTTACCTTGCTGCTAACTCCAGACAACACATTTATCTTATCACTTCTGACTTCTTCCTTAGCTGTTAACTGAGAGTTTTCAAGAGTTTTCCTGGGACTGGTATGTCAGTGTATGACACTTTCTACTACTAACTCTGCAGTTGCCTTTGATTTCCTCTCCTCCACTCTCAAGTCTGTAGCTGCTTTAAGTGACCCACAGTCCATGGCAGTTTGGAGTTTTGGTTTCTTGCCTATGTCGTGGGTGGCCGTGTGCTTAGCTGCATAACAGGTTCAGGTTTGTGGTGCTTTTATTCCTTAGCATTCCTACAATGATGTCTGTGTGATGTCAAGTATTTCTCTACGTGTTTGACTTTCATAGGCAGGTCTTTACCTGTCAGTTTGTGCAGGGTTATAACTAGCACTTGATAAGGTAGAAGGAATGATTCAGCATGACATAGGAGGGATCTCTTTCCAGCCATTCCTTATCCTCTGTCAATATCTTGGTTATCTTTACTGCTGACAAGACCTTTCCATTGTTTCCTGACTATCAGTAAAGATAATTTGTGCTCACTGGTACCAAGTCTGGTGCCGTGCCATGGGTGCAGTAATATTGTTACATATGGTAAGAGCATAAAGTATCGAGTACTTTGAAAAGAACAACCTTGTAATCACAGTTTTGCCTAAGTATCTTCCAGATTTCCAACTCAGTTTTGGGATGTGGTCTAACAGTCATTCATATATCTCAAAGCAAACAGGCTTGTTCTTGACATCTTCCAGGTTTGTCTGCAATTTCCTTAGTATGTCTTTCCAGCTAATTGCTATGTTTTTATCAGGGCTATACAGTCATTAATTTTCAATTTAGGTGGATATATTAACTATTTCCTGGACAGTTCTGCTGCCATGAACATTTTAGACTGTATTTTTAGGATGAAATCTACTATCCCCACCCAAATCTTTGCTACAAATTATAATCAAATGTTCCCCAAGTTGTGCATTTTTAAATTACGGAATCTTGAGCAATTTCCAAAACTACCAAGGTTCTCATAAGTTCTCATGCCAGTCTTCTTGTCATGTAAGTCTGTTTCCTCTGTGCTCCTAGATGTTCAGCGAAAAAAAAGTAAGACAAATTAAACCTCTTCCTTTTTTTTCTTTTACTCAGTATCTGCTGTTTCTGTGTTTCAGGCACTGTTCTTGACATCGATGTCTCAGCCTCTTTCCATCTCCCCTTTCTCCTCCCCACATAATAACGAAGCTTTACCTTCATTTTCTCATCCCTTTTTACAGAAGCAGCTATTGTTCCCATGCTCGGAGAAGGTTTGTTGTCTGAAATCCCGCATTTCCACTGGTCTGACTCTTTCACTGTACTCGCTTGCTCTGCATTAGATGCTGCTTTGTCTACCTGTCAGTCACACGTCCCGTGCAGCGACTCTCACTTTTCCATCTGCCGCTACCGAGCTTCATGTCCTTCAAGATGTGTCAAGTGAGAGGATTCCTCATTTATAAAATGAACATGTCCCTTTCCTTTAGTAGCAGAATGGTTTGTGGAGGTGCTGCAGTGAGCACTGTGGCCACATGCTTCCTCCAGGCTTTCTCACACCCCTGTAATCAGTGCTCTCCCCTCCCCAGGCTCTGTGCCCCTGACTGCTGGTGTTGAGACCTGGCTGGGGCTTCAGCAGAGAGGTGGGAGGCATTGACCACAGCCACAAGAACAGGACTGTCATTGGGAGGAGCTATCGAGGGTTCTTTTATCCCTTTCTGCTATTCAGCAAGTTACTATCAGGAAAAACAGGCATGAAATAAAAAGGGCAGCTGACAAAAGTGGGAAAATGGGAAGACAATAAACAAATATGGAAGACAGAAGACATGGATCTACGTGACAAAATCTTGGGTTAGAAACATTCTGGAGCAAGAAATTAGAGTGAGTGTCAGAGAAGTGACAAACTATGTGGCTTGAAAAGCTCCACGATTTTAATGGGAGGCTTTTCTGAGATACAGAAAAACAAACATACAACTTTCAGTTCCTGGGTGCATTGAACTATATATATATATATATGTTGACAAAGTAAACATTTCAGTGACAACATTTACTTTGCTCAAAAATATAAAAATTCTACCTAGATCTCATGGAAAAAGTTGAGGCGTGCCCCATGCCTGACACATCTCTGGGCACTGGAAGCCACTGGTCCAGGCCCTGAAGCTGTTTTCTTCTAAGACTCTCTGAAAGTAGAAAAAAGCATCACAGAGTTTTTAAAAATGATGATATGGTGTTCTCTGAGCTTTGATTTGCATTCACCTGCAACAACCCAGTGAGGTGGTGCAGGATGCACTCAGCCAACAGCAGAGTGACAGACTTCCCTGGGACCACCAGCCTCCTCCTGATCTGCACCAGTGTCTTAGCTCAGCTCCCTTCCCACGCCCTCCTTTCCTTCCCTTCCTTTCCTACTCCCCAGCCTATTGGCTTTCGCTGGCCGAGATGTCTGTCAGTTCTGCTGCAGAACCAATAACCTGCAGAGCAACACGGCGGGCAGATGTGTGTCTAACGCTGCTGTGGCGAGACTCGCTTCGACTCATCTGTCAAAGGCACCAGGCAGCACAGGAAATAAAAAGATTTGTGGAGAGAAAAAAAAAAATCAGACTTCCAGGTTAAATCCCTTTGCTATTACAAGAGCTTTCTAGAACTTACCGTCTTTTCAGTGAGAGAAAGTAGGTTTTCTTTCCTTTCCCCTGTCCCTGTTTTATCCCTTCCCTTGGTGCAAGGATCCCCAGGTAGAAAGCTGCAGCCTCCTTTGTCTATCTCATCACCTGAGCATCTACCCCTGCTGCTTGAATCCTCAGTAGCATCTTGTTAGCTTGCCTGGAAGAACAGGTATCTCCAGAGCTACTCACATTTGCCATTCTGACTGCCACAAATTTTTGTGGCCATTGGTGTTTTATAACATCAAGCAGTGGACACTTGTAGCACCATCTCTCTCCCCTAAACATAGTCAAAGTGGTATCTCCAAGTTCATAGAGATTCCCAAAATACCACATTGAGGCAGAGGGCTTGAGACGTTTTGAAACTAATGTGAGGAGTCCCTAAAGCTAGTTAGCATGTTGTGTGTTGGAAGAGATGTATGGAGGTTCAGAGGATGAAAACAAAACCAACTATGATTTATTCTCCTCTCTTTTCTCCTCCCATGGTCATTTTTTAATCCGTCAGTTTCAAAAACACAGATTTCCAACCATCCCAGTGAACAAATTTTCATAGCAAGCTGTGCATGTATTCTTTCATATTCACCAGCAGAAAAGAAGAAATTATGTCTTCCTGCAGAATTTGACAGCTATGGAACTATGGAAAACTTATGTATTATTTCAGAATAGAAAAAACAATAGAGCAGTTTTTCTTCCTCTTTTTTTTCTTAACCCTATCAAGCATGTGAGTTTACTCTTTTAGCATTTCTACAAATGCTAAATACAAATTGGCATGGAAAGAATCCATCATTTTTCCTGCTGGGAAAGGATATTTGAATTTGAAGGACATGCTCTAATAGTATGTCCTTGTCTTTGTATGATGGTATACTTGAAGCAATATGTGCTTAGGGAAGGCTGTGGTGCTACTGGATTTGTTTCAAAGCTTAAGAGAGAAAAAAAAAAAGCAAATCATTTGCTGCCCAGAAAAAAGCAAAATACATCCAAAGGCAAAAAAAACCTTTTGAAGACCACTTATAAGTGAATTACAAAAAAGTCTTACATAAAAGGTCTGTTAACACCTCATTTTTATAAAGTTTAAAGGATGGAACTTGAAACTACTTTCTCATAATATAGATTTCATGGTTTATCATAATCCAAGTCTATTTTTTGTACCAATACTAAAAAGTCTGCCACTAAGACATAAGGGACTGAAAACATGGTGTGAAAACTTGAAACCTTTGAAATCTCTGGAAATACGCAAATTTTGGTATAAAAGTGTCACATCTGGTCAGATCTGTACATTTACAAGCTCTCCACTCTTATGCTGAGCATTAGCACAGATTTACAACCATCAGCTCTGCTACTGTACAGCAAGGCACTAAAGTAGCTCTTCCACTTGAGCATGCAATGGGATAGAGTGAACCGATTTAATTTAGATAAATAGATCCCTGAAGATCAGCAGACAAGACCTCTTGGAACACTGTCTTCACAGATTACTGAGTGAAGCTTGATGTGAATGTCTAGTCTATCACTCCTCTTCCTTTAAAAGCTTTTTTTTTTTAATAAAGCCTGTCTGATGTCCTTGTTTACTGTCACGCAGACTATAGGCTCCATGAGGGAAGTTCATCAGCATCCTTTTATCTGGTATTTCATGATGGTAAAAAAAAATTAGAGAGCTCTGCATAAAAAGCTGTGTTTCCTCTAGCCAGTGAAATATACTTAGGTAGTTTTCTTGCTAAATTTTAGAAAAAATATGTCTATAAGGATAAAAGGACTAAGAAAAGTTTTAATAATTGAAAAGATCTGTAGAAGAGTCCTGGGCAGCCTGTCAACTGTATGTTAAAGGACAGCATTAAGTGAATTAAAAAGAAGTATGGGCACGGCACTGCTGGCCCAGCCAGCAATCTGCAGCTCCACCTTTCCCACAACTTCCCCTCTCCCAGCCATTCAGCTGTACAGTGACTTGGGCATTGACTTCTGTCCCAAACTCTCTTTGAAAGTAAGACCTTGCCATGAGATCTATAAGAGGATGGGGAACAAGGGAAGCTTGGGAACAAGCTCTGCACATACGAGGCCAAATTGTACCGAGACTCACAGACAACGAATCTCTCTGAGGACCTTCTCAGTGAGCTGTCACAGTGGCTCTTCCAGCAGTGGGAGTTTATACAAAGTCTGTGTTGGCCTGGCTAAGGCTAAGCTTACAGACCAAATCTTCACTCCACAAGAGCTTCAGTGGGACCTCTCTCCTTCACTTGGCTGCTGTGGTTTTTTTTCCATGCACTTGGATTAATTTTCTGTGTTTGAGATTATCTTTGAAAGTTTGACTTGTTGTTTGGTTGAAATTGGATGACATACATGAAGTTAGGGGAAAGGGACAGACAGGCAGATACAGCAAGGTCTCACAAGCATCATAAGCTTAGGAAACTGAAACGAAAAGTCAGAAACCAGATGAATGTGAAGAGCTTTGAGCAGTATGGCCTGGAATAGCCCACCACCAAATAATAAATTCCCATTCATCCACCTGCAGCTGTCATCCAGGACCTACCTTCAGTCATTGAGGCAAATGGTAAAGGGTGTTGTTGAGGAAGAGTGTGGAAGGAGAAGAATATGTGGAAGGAGAAGAGAAGAATAGTGCTCACTGTCTAGACCAGCTATATTAAGTAAAGCAGAGCCAGACCCCACCGTGGTTTTATTTTGTGAATCAGGAATATTTAGGCTAGATCCAGTCCTGCCAATTGTGCAGCTTCATCACATGCTTCAGGGAGGGGAAAAACGTTCTGCAATAAACCCACAAAATATGACTGAAGCTACTAAGCTTCGCAGCAGGCTAAGGAGGAGATTTAATATTAGGAACTACTTCAATCTCTTTTTTAAAAAAGCAACAATTAGAAAGAAGATTTCTTTAGACTTTTTTCTTTTAGTCCCATAAGGCATAAAAATTCAAAATATTCCAGCTGAAGGGCCATTTCAAATTTTTATGTCCTGTTTTTATTTGCCTCAGTTGATTCTACTAAGGCAAAGAGTAGACTATGTCATTCTATAATACTTACATGTTATTAGAAATAAATATTGAATCAATCGCTTTAAAATCTCTACACTAGTTATTTATAGTCTCTTTTCTTCCAAAACCCTTTACGATAAAAGAATAATGAAGCCCTTTTGAGTGAGTAAGATGGAAATTAAGGCATAGTGCAAGTAGCAAGAAAAGCTTGTTACAGACTAAGACATATCTTCTTCTTATGAAAAATACAACATGTTCTATATGGTAGGACTTTCAAAAACATCCAGTGATTGTAATATGCTGCATTCACTGAAGCAGCTCCTAAAAACTTCTCTAATTTGAAGCTCTCACATTGAAAAAGGTGAACATCTCCGAAACATTGTTACTGTTAAAACTTTCTTGGGTAGAAAATACTTTTGGGACAGAATCTTTACAAACCTCATAAATCACAGAAAACTGCAAATTTTATTTACCGCAAACTTATCTGTATTTTAAGTATTAGACATAGGGTTGCTTCATATGGGTGGTTTCTAAGGTTGCATGATGTGGATCAGAGATTCCTCTGACATTTTAGCTTTCATAAAGCAAAAACATTACACTTGCTACAGCTAAATAAATCCTTATCCTTTGAGGCAAAAGGTGAATATTTAACACAACTTTGCAGCCTCAGAGATCTACTATATATCTTTCCTTGTTGTTACCTGAATGGTGTGCAACTAAGTGCAATGATAAATAAGAACAGAAGCTTCACAGAAGGACATTAACCACAATATTTCTCAAAGAAAGAGACCACTGCTTTGTTTCAAGAGCTCTCAAACCAAATGACGCTTTCATGTTAGGTTTTACATTTGACTCATGCCTCTTGCAAAGTTCTGGCACATTCAGTGAACGCACAACTGAAAAAATAAAACTCAGCATTTCTCCCCAGCGCACTTGACACAAGTCAGCATGTCTAATGCCATTCTGCCAGTTCTTGCTAGTTCTAATAAACATCTCTTGAAGTGGCTTCATTCCACATTATAGGCAAGAAGAATAAAAAACATCCCAGTAGAGTTATTTAGTTATGCTTGGAGACGACTGATGGAGCAGAATTGCCCTGTGGTGCACAGAGGAAGTCACTGATGTGGAACAAATGGGACTGCTGTGGCACCCGCAGAGCACGTGGGGACAGAGGTCTCTGGACTACCAGAGGACTACTGGAGTCCCCCTGAAGCCTCTTCTGGAGGTAAGACAGCTTACATAGAAGAAGAAAAGACATCACAGACACTAGCCTTATCAGGAATTCTTTTCCCTGGTGGCACTGCAGGTGTTACCTTTTCCGTCTGTTATTTAGCTGTCCTCTCCTGGGGAAGGGTCACCTTGAAAACCCTGTTCCTGGTTACCTGTTACTACTTGTTGCTTTTCTTTCTGTGATACTGTCAGCACTTCCAGTGCGACACTAACTTGTGCATCGGCATTCAACATCGGATAACTGAGTATTCCATGTATTTGCAGTTAATAATTCGGATATCTTTTATTCCAAGTCTGTCTTGGACTGCTAGGAAGCATCCTTCTGTTCATCGACTTTCCTGAAGTTTGCAGTCTTCCTAAGGGCATATTCCAACAGAGCTCCTTCAGTTTTCCCATGCTGGGCAGCCATACTTGTGTTATTTGCTGCCAAAGGTGGATTTTGAATTCTGAATGCCATTCTACTTCAGGTCTATTTTTACATGCATTTTATATTTTTACTAATTTTCCACAGTATCAAAGTCCTGTTTATCATTCAAAACTTCAGGCAAGAGCACTTCCTTTCCCATCAATAAAAATACTGCTAAGACTTAGTTCCGGATCTTTCAGGGCTTTGCCTCAAATTGCAGTCTACGTCTCGTTTTGTATCAGAACTCATCTTCTCAAAATTACCTTTGAAAGCTAGACCAGTCATTAACTTAATTTTTACTTGCATGTAGTACTTTGTTAATACACATGTTGTTTCTGGGACTCATTTTTGTGCATTGCTCATATTTTGAGCACAGCCTTGTGGTTAACCATTCCTACTTGATTTTCCGAGAATAATCAAAAATAACAGATTCTTCAGTACCATTTACTTTCAGAAACACGAATGCTTCCATCCGTCTTCTTTTTTGTATAGCACCAACTGCTGCCAAAATGAACGAATGTCTGAGACTTCTCTCATAGCCTTCTCCATTTCCAGAGTTTCAGCTCTCAGTGGATGATAACTTGCTCCTTTCTTCTCCTAAAGCTGGGGTACCAGTTTCCATTACTACTTTTGCTGCTCTGAATCAGTGTCCGGCCATGGTCAGTGCCCCTCGCGAGGCCATTGTGTGACCTCCCTCCGCCAAGCCGACCATGCGGCTCCATCACCAGCCCCAGCCCTCCTTAGGATGTTGTTCTGCAGAGGCAACCGCAGCAATAGGCTCTGCCAGTACGAGCTGAGATAAACCGATAAGCAATTCTTACTGCGGGAGGAACATGGCAACATGAGGAAGATTTGTTTTTTTCTATATGTATGTAAATACATCTGCCACCCTTCCCTCCCATATAAAGGCAGTGCTTTTAACGCGGCGCAGGCAAGAAGTGGTTAAAGAAATGCTCCAGACAATTTTTTTCAAGTCAATTAATCATTACAGATAATCTGAATGTAGTTAATGAAAGTGACAAGAACCCAGAAGGTGTGTACTGCATTCATACCATGTGTTTTGACACAAAAGCTAATTCAGGTGACTAAAAAAATGGCTTATGAGAAATTATGCAAGTGATGTAGCTGGCCACATCTTGTTCAGGCTCTTGTGAAGTTGTCAGGTATCATACAAGTCTATCCCTAGATGAAAATTCCAAATAATCTGCACTATCCTGAAACACTTGTGAATTACTTAATAATATTCACAACTATGATTGAACTTTTTTCCCAGAAAAACAGACTCAAACTAAATGCTAATGATGATAGCAGATAGTAGACAACCCTTTTCAGAGATATTTTCAAGTTATGTAGTTTAAAAAATGCAAAAGATTCTGCAGAAACAAACTGTTTTGTCTTGCTGCGAATTACTGAACAACATTTAATCTAATTCTGCCTAGGACCAATCAGAGTTTCCTTGTGACTGCAGGAAAACAGCATTTTTGCAACATTACAGGTTTCCAGGGGTGTGGTAGCGGTGGAAAGATTTTGCTGGCTATGTTCTAAGTTTTTGGCTGGGGGAATCCTCCCCTCCTTTCAGATTTTTTCAGTTCAACACTAGCCTGTTTCTGCCACTGATGCCATGATTCATCAGTTTCCCAAACACTGGGAGCATTGGCTAGATTTGTCTCCTACGATGCACTGCTCCCCTCGTTGCCTAAATCCCATAACGTATCATTGAAGCCCCATTACTGGAAGTGCATCATGGGAAACGGTAAGTAGAGAAGATCTTGATGCAATGGAAAGGTGCTATTCTGCAATTAATGCCTGAAATACTTTGATCGGAGTTGTTGGAATGATACTTTGGTATTTCGAAATCAAAGTTCAGATGTTTTGCAGAGTTATTTCAACCATTTGAGATGAACACAAATATTTAAATAAGACAGATTTCCATTGGATTGATATTCTCATTTTTGCCCAAGTTAATTTCTGTTTTAGAGACAGAAGAGGGGACATTGGCACTTTTATCAGCTTTGTTGTCTTTTCAAACTCAAATTAATCCAGAAGAACAATTTTGTTGGAGTGGGTCCTTTCCTACTCACATCACTTATTATTTTAGTTGCCTATATTGAAGCTATTATTTGTATTCATGAATTACCACTTTAGTGACAAAAGGCCAAACTCTGATCTCCCTGTTTAGTGGTAAATGCAACTACTCTGTTGCGTCTTGCAAGTGTTCTTACTTTGCAGAGGTGTTAGTGAGCCTGGGTTTTCTTGCACAAATCAGGAATGCCAGCCACTCTGGCGCTTCTAAAGACTCCTCTGTGCCTACCTACTTCTCATTCAGCAGTTTAAGACCATGGTCTCCATTTCAGTCAGCCTTTTGGTAGGCTCAAGTAAATGAAGCTGGAGCTGGGTCAAGTAACTTATGGCCACCACACTCCCTGTGTTCTTCCTTCTCCTTCCCCTCCCCATTCCTACTGGCACATGTGCACACAAGATGAAGTAAAGAAGAATTTTAACCAATTTATGGGTGTTACAACAGATTCCTGTAACATTGACATTCATGTACTTTTTTTGTCCGCAAGTCAGGAAAAGAGAGTAGTAACACCCAACGTTCTCATTTGCCTGTTGAGGTTGAGACAGCAATCTGTTGTCCTCTTGGTACATATAAGGGCTTCAACATCAGTGAGGCCTATGCAAAGAAGACTATTTTTCTTTTTACAGTTGAAAGAGAACTTCTACCACTACACTATAAACCTGAGTATCTTCTATCATTTTGTTTTAATTGTTCCCTAAAACAACTCCCTAAATCATCAAAACAATTCCCTAACATCAGTTCCCTAAAATTCCCACTGGAGACTGGGCTGCTTTAGTGAATCTAGGGGTCTCTGCCCATTGTGTCAGTTTTGCTCCAGAATTACACACAGTGCATTCCTTCTCAAGGAGAGTTTGTTTTCTTCTAAATGAAAAATTATTCACCACAGCTTCCAGACATCATTTATTCAAACTCCCTTAAAACATATCGATTAGAATGTTCAAAGTGAGTGATATGTAGCAGTGAATAAATTCCCCCTGGGGAACAAAGGTGTCTGCTGAGGATGAGACTTGGAGGGTATCCCAATGCATTCTCAAGTGCACAAGGAAAAGATTAATTATAGCTGCCCCCAAAATGGCTGTGGCTAGAAAGCTGGAATTGCACAGGGAGACTGTAATCATTATTGTCTTGTTGTGCTCTAGCAGAAAAAAAAAAAAAAAAAGAAAAAAAAAAAAAGAGGAGTTGATTTGAAGGAATAAAAAGGTTTTGAAACCTCTCCAGCATCTCATTTCCTCTCTCTAGGAGTGCGGAAATTCCCACTCATCCTACATGTAGCCGACTCTTTTGATACTGCTCTCATCATTGCACTTTTTCCACCTCCATGGGTACAGCTCCTACTGCAAGTACCGCTGCTGTGTCCATACACCTTAACACCTCCTCTGCTAGTGAGGCAGCTGTGGTAGTAGCAGCAGTAACAAAGGTGGTGGGAGGTGCAGCAGCAGCAAAGAACTTCCCCGCTTTTTTTTTTTTCTTGATGATTTAGCTTGAAAACGTGGGGATGCTTTATAAACAGGGTTAATTTGTAATAGGCAAAGTAATCATTCTGTTAAGGTATTGCAACAAGAACATGAAGCTCTGCAGCTGTGTGCAGGTAGATAGTTTTCTGTAGCCCTGCAATTAGCAGAACATCAGCTGTTTAGTGGGCATCACTGTCACTAAGCTATTCCACAGGGCAGAGGCAAATCTAGATTTTAATCTTTTTTCATCAAAATGAGACACTGATGACTCCCATCTCCTCTGAAAATTTCAACTTTTTAACCACTGGTGCTGTGCTTGTTGATCTACTACTGCTATGTCCCGCAGAGGGCATATTAAAAAATGCAGATGTTTTCCACAGCCAGGGCATGAAGCAATCTCAATTTGGCCACGCTAGTTCCCCTTGCTGTCACAGCAAACAAAATCAGTAACGCTTTCTGCTCACTACAAGATTTTTCTGGGAAAGAAGCTGCCTTATATAACATCACCTTAATTTTATGCCCTCCCTCCCCAGTTTGCTTTTCTTTCTTGGGCTGTGCAAATATCATATTTCTTTTGCACAGTGTCCAACTGCTAGCTGATTCCCATGTCAATCTAGAACAGGCCTGGTCAGGAATTTTTCAATTAAACATTAATTAGAAAATTCTATGTTGGTCAAAACTGAAACCAACTGCTGAAGCAATTGTTTTTGACAGATGTCCTCTTAAAAAAACTCCATTCTTTTCAAGAAAGTTTGGAAGTTGCCGAAGTATCTCACTGAAGTGGTTTTGTTTTGTTTTATATTAATGGAGGCAAGTTTTTAATTTAAAGAAACTTTTGGGTTGAAATTAATCAATTTATATTGGAAATAAAGGAATTCCAAAACCCCAGTATTTTAATTAATCCAACCAAATTCCCACATTTTCTATTTAGGAAGAGTTATTATGTTTGAGAGACTTTTTTTCACTATTCAGGGCAGGAACATTTTTGAAAATGTTACAGATGCTCATAGGACAGGACAAATCTTTCTTTCTGTCTGTGCCTCTAGACTGGAACTGTTCAGGGCTCTGTGTCAACTAGTTCCTAGAGACCTCAGCAAGTTAAAAGTAGAATACAATCCTTTTATGATAATATCAATTTCCCACTTGTGTATAAACCACTATTTTTCTAGATTTAAAAGTTGTATTCTCCTCTGGAATCCTATTTATCTTGTTCTCAAGCAGTTGTGCTGAAAAAACCCTGAGTGCTTCCACATGAATAGGGAAAACTGCTGTGGTATGACTAAAAATGGGAAAACAATTAAGAGGAGAAATCAGAGCTCAAGTTATAGAATTTGTAAATAGTTGGTTGGGAAAAACCAAACCAATATTTAGAGAATATATTTAGAGTTATTCTTGTACCCAAACCATGTTTGTTTACTTTTTATGATGTGAATAAATACCTTAAATTTGGCTCTAATTAACTGATTGCTACTGATTCAGTAGGGTATACCTGGTTATTTTACAGCTGAAAACAGTGCTCCCTCATGGCAAGTTGTGTATTTAACTTAAAATAAATACTGACAAAAGCTTTTTAGGTTGTCAAAGCTTTTCCACTTAATAAAACAATTATAATTGAATGGCAATAGTACATACAAAGGCACTGGGCTGTACTCTTTTCTCTAAAGCAAATACATGGTAGCTAGAAGCAAGTTGGTTATTCTAAGTATCTCACAATGAGAAGAAAAAAACAATATTTAGAAATTTCGACAGTTTAATCTCTTCTGTTACAGACGTCTAGGCTACCTCTCCTCATTAGCTCATCCATCCCCTTTTGAGTATACCAGTAGACAAGTAGATGATTGAACTGAAGGAATGGGCATAATGGAGGAGAAAAGCTAGAGCTTCACTCAGTTAAGTAGTGTCAAATAGTCAAGGAGTATGTAGAGAATTATAATATTATAATAGCTGATATTATAATAATATCTGATTTTTAAGGTAAAACTGCGCAAAAAGAAATCTTATATGTGAGAACAATAAGATGTCATATAATTACTCCTGTCCATTCCTACAGGGATTGAGTGACCACAACCAAATTTACTGAATATTCTAATAAAGTATACAGTCCTGACTGCACCTCAGCACATGAACTGTCTGGAAAGTTTCCTGTCTGGACAACTGAATGGGTCAGGGATGCAAAACATAGTGATACACAGTGACTGCTGCCTGAAAAGTTCTGCTTCAAAGATTAAAAAATTTCGCTGGTACTTCTTTCACAAGACAGGTATCTATTATTTGCATAGCTGCTTTCTAGGGGTGTTGAATCATAAACACATCTAGGAATTATTAGTCACCATTTACCATCCTTTTATACTGAAAAAGCTATATCAACTACTATGTTAAAATGAGAAAGTAAATAGTGAGCGTAAGCTTTATATGAGATGTTGGAGAAGAGGCATATTAAAGAGTAGCTGTAGTGTACATCAAAGAGCAATTAATTTAACCAGTGTCCCAATAAAGCTGTCTAGATGTATTTCTGATTTAACCCCATCTTAGCTATTGTAAAGCCACAGCTTGGCAAGAAAGCAGCTTTATGTACTTGCATAGAATTTGTATCAGCCTCAAGCGCCTGAGAGATGAAATCAGGTTCTCAAACAATCCTGAAACGAAGATGAGTTTTGATTTCCTATAACTGATCATTATCCACTGGTGGGATTTTTTGCAGTTATACAGGAAACCACAGAGTGAGGATTTTGAGCACCAGGTTTTCTTGAATCCCCCAGATGTCCCCAGTTACAACTGTATATATTTCATAGCAGATACAGTTAAAGGGCTACTTCTTGTTTGTCTGTTTTCTCTTTTCTTTTTATGATGGGAGGAATGAGGGACAAAATTCTTCACACAGAATGGATAGCCCTCATTTTTTGCTTCTATGAATAATGAGGGAATGGTATAGGACTCAGATTTTTGCCTTATTTGCTTGGTAGTCAAGAAGCTTGATACTGAGAACTGATGTCAAATTGCCATAAAACAAGCAGAAGCCAAGTGACTATTTCTATCAAAAGCCAAGCAATAGCTTGGATACACTGTGTTTCCTAAATGAGTCAGGATTACTCCTGGACAAAAGCAGAGGACAAGTTTACTCTCTACTCCTTGCTCAAGAGGATGACATAGGCCATGATGCAGGCATTTGCAGGTGTTTACCTTTTTTGCCTTTACAAAAACAGCTCTGTCAGCTGTCTTAGCTTTTTCTGCTCCCTTTCTCTGTGCTCCATCTACCCTTACACTGCTTCATTGTTATTCAGTGAGTGCTTACGCTTCAGCTGCAGAGATATCTACTGTGGAGCTCTAGTGGCTGTTCGTAGCCACTTGGCAAAAAGAAAGATGGTTTCTGCTCTATCAGAAGCCATGTAGTTTTAACAGACTGACCTTGGATTTCAGGAGTAATCTCAGCCTGGTTTCCTGCTGTAGCTATGCCTTTCTAGTAGCTTAGCTCTGAAAGTCCATTAGTTCAAGTGAGTTTATGGAGGCTGCAGTCAAGAGAACAACACTTTGGTCTTCAGCACCAGGTCAGAGTGCTGAAGACCAAAATGATATGAAAGATTCGGTTTTCCATCCCATGCTAAATGGTAGGCGCTGTCGCTCGCTTAAATGTTTTCTTTGGTAACTGCTGATATTAACCACCGTGTGAGCACACTTGCAGTTTACATGGGCTACTTTGGTACGCTTGCTTTGGGAAAGGTTGCAGGACAATGTTTTAAAAAAAACAAACACCAAAATCCCAAACCCAAATCCAGTAACAAACCTCACATACCATACCTTCTTGAAAAGCTGAATTTCTCTAAATCTGGAGTAACTAATCCATAATCTCCCAACTGCCATTATACTAACCTAGATGCAAATTAACATTAGCCTCCTTCAGATACAGAGGCTATTTTTATCAAATCGGGGCAATAAATTACTTTTTTTGATGTGATACTTAAAACAGAAACCAAAGGAAATTAGAAACTGCAATAGGTGGAGAAATTGAAGAAATACATAAACAGTTAATCATTCTTTAGACACACTTGGCAAATTTTCCTGGTAAGAATGCTATCATTTTGGAAGGTAACTTAATAGACAGACAGGACAGGAAAACCAGTTTGGTAGCAATGACATTGCTATGGTGTAATGGGGCTGAGATGGCTATATTCAAGACAGATGCTATTATTTGCTCTAGTTTTACCATAAATGACACTATGATATTTCCAAAATCAAGCCTGAAAGCCCATTAAAAACATCTTGCTGGCTTGACTCATAACAAAATGTAGGAATTGTTTTTTTGAGTCCTGCTGAATGGAGAAGCTTTCAGAACACTCAGCTTGATGATCCCTAGCTTTTACGGCAAAATACAAGGCAAACTTAGCAGTCTAGTGATATGCTTTTATCACCCTTTCTCTTTTAATGGTAGGTCCTTTTCCATCTAAGTTATTGCAGCAATGGATAGAAACGTTGCTTCCCCATTTATTCATCTATTCCTGTTTCTGTGCACTTGTGTCACTTTCATGGGAGGCTTAAAAAAGTTGGTCAGTCCAACAGTCTCACAGAAAGATACTTGCACGCTTTTTAACTGAAGAAATGAGTTCTGTGCTCCAGGTGCAATCCTGATAATTAATGTTTAATTTAGCATAAAACCCTCTCTCTTACTGCACTTTGGTTTTGACAGTGTTCCCTTTCAGTAAGCCATTGTATTGCCCTGACAGACCACACTGATTCTTTATTTGGTCTGTCCTTCAGTGTTCTTCACTGCTCTCTCATATCCTAAAATCTGACAGTGTATAAGCAAGACATTCCTTTCAGGGAAAAACAGCAATGCAGAGCTAATGTTTACATTAACTAATTAGAAAATCTGGTGATGGAGATGAGGAGGCTTTCTCACTGTGTCCAACTCTACATAGAAGGCAGGAAGCAATCCTGGATGATTCACATCTGGCAGCATGTCCGTAGATGAGCCAGAGGTGTTTTAAGTGTTCAGATCCCACTAAAGAACATAAGCTTTAAACTTTCTACAACAGCCATTCACCACAACTTTAATGAATAACTAATAAAGGAAGTTCCACTTGTGTCCAAGTCAGGCACCATACCCAGTTATTCAGAGACGGTCAACAAACTTGAGAGGAAAGAAGATCCAGTAGCTGAGGGCTATCCTAAAATTTAAGAAGTCTGAGTAAATTGTTACTTATTGTCTTTTAGTAAGTTACTTCTTTCAATAGAAGTTGGAGACTACAGGTTGTGAAATGATGTATTTCAGTTATTCATGTATAAAACAATTTTTCCATTTCACGAAAAACATCTATGATTTTAAAATCTTGCCAGTTTTGAATCACATGACTCTAGACTTGTAACTTAAGCATAGGTCACATCAAGGGGGATGTAACCGTTAGATGATACAAAGCTAGGGGATGCAAGAGATGGAGGTGTAAGTCCCTTTTCTGCTCATCATGAACTTAAACCTTGCTTTCTAAATCATGGTGGAAGAACAAGTGATTAACTATTAGATGAGCAGAAAGGAGCCTTGTCTTTTTGACTAGACAGTCAAAAAGTTGGGCTTGGACTCAAGACACAGATTTTTAAGATTCTGAGGCACTTAGACAAGATGATCATGAGATACACATAAGAAATGTAGATAACCAGAGAAAAACTTGTAAAAATTTACTATTAGCATTTCTCTAAGCTACTGTGCAGGGCCACAACAGGGGATCTGCCTGCATAAAGGGAGCCCTGTCTGGAATTACCAAAGGTGGTGTACATTATTTGTTTCAGTTCTACAATCACTTTTAAACAACAGCTTTCATCTCTCATATAAGAATCCCATCATACTAATAATTTCATGGACTAGGGGAACATACAGCCTCGTTTCTTCCATCTGTCTCTGGAGCAGGGACAGACAGATAGTTCAGAAACATTAAGTGGAGTTTCCTAAATCCATCCACATTCTGCCTCCATCAGCATGGGTCCTGACCCCAGGAAGTAATTTCCTTACAGCCTTGTTTGATGTCCCCATGGCATTTGAAAGATTAAAAACAAATGGTCTCTTTTCAGCAAGCAACTGTCAAAATTGTCTGACACAACTCCCCAGAAGAGCTCATCTGCGCCCAGACGAAATGCTGTATCAGAGGAATGCTTACACAATGCTTAATGCCTTCAGTGCACTCTCCATTCAGGTTTGGTGAATATCTTCACCCAGCTGAAGTCTCGGGAGACTTGATTATAGTATAAATAGGAAAAAGAAAAGAGACAGAAACTATGGGGTAGAGGATAAATTAATTTGATAGTTATGGGTTTAGGATAACCACATAGCTGCAGAACTTCTATGCAAGGATGTCTAATCAGGTTGAATATCCACTGAATAGTAATTGCAGATCTTTGAAGAGAACTTTTCAGGCTATTTGTTGCATGTAAGGTTTACTGTAGGTTTTGTCTTTGTCCCAGGTAGGTACCCAGACTTTGTTGGTTATAATGTGCTCCCTAATTACATTTTTCATTTGTCTGAATGACAGTTCATAAGTTGAAACACCTTTTTTAGCTTTTGATTCAGCTATTTATGTTAGTCCTATTGCATATGATCATATTTTGTAAGATAATAAGAAATACTAAACACAAGCATAACTCCAAAAGTTAAAAGTGGAGCCCAATAAAACTAGAATACCAGAAGAAAAAATTGCACAGTTCACAAGGGCACTATTATCAAGATGAGGAAATGAGAAAACCAGCCTGATGCTTCTTCTGCTTCCAGTGCATTGTGGGAAGCTCTGGGTTCCCCAGAGCTGTCCCTGCTCAGCTAGCTGGCAGGTACCAGACCAGACAACTCTGGCTGCAAAGTGACAATGAGCCATTTGCTTTTACGGGTTTTTGGTTTTGTGGGTTTTTTTGTTTGTTGGTTTTTGGTTGGTTGGTTGGTTGGTTGGTTGGTTGGTTGGTTGTTTTCCCTCCTAGGAGTGAACAGCCTTGCGTAAAGTACCTGGGCATCTGCAATACCCTGACAGGAGGAGATACCTCAGAATCAATTCTCAAAGGCAGCACCCCAAGTATAAGACTCCTTGTCAGCTTAGGTCAACGTAAGTCCAAGCCATTGGTCCTTCGACTTCTGCTTTCTGGTAATGCGTTTCTACCATGTGGTAACCCAAATGAAGTAGGTGTTGTGGCAGAAAATTAACTCTGTAGAGACAAATGATTAGTTGTCAGATGGACTAACTCTCTGAACTAATTCACTGTAGTCACTTGCATGTGGCAGGGAGAGAGGAGCACCAGTTCTGGCTTAGACTGGCTTAAGCTGCTGTGAAACCAGGAGTGGAGGACTAGTGACCAAGACAGTGCTTTACCCTGTCCCTTCCTGGATTGAGAAACTCAGTCTGAAATGCAGAATGATTGAGATTTGCAGCCATGACCCTCTCCTAGATTTAGGACCCTGAGTCATTCCTTTTAAAAACACATTAAGGACTAAGATATGCTTTGAAAAAGGAAACGATGGATGTGCTTTCTTGCTTTTATTCAATATCACAAAGATTAAATAATGTGGCTTCCATGTTCTTTAGTGCTTAAATCAGGGCAGAAATCAAGGTGTTCCTGCTCCCAGGCGAACATTGTAATGGTGGGTATTTTGCTGCCTCTTTGGCTAATTATTCTTTAATAGTTTGATGGGATTTTGGGTAGGTATGTTTTGCAAAGCAGCATAGTGTCAACAGGAATAGTGGGGCCCGATTCTCCCTTTGAATATCTTCAGGACACAAAACTGGTGATTACGGCAGGCTTATTGTGATGGTGGAGGGAAAGTGTGAACTCCCTCAGATTCACATGGGATGAACCCGGGTGTCTCACATCCTGGCCAGAGCTGTCTCTCCTGTTTTATTTCACAAAAGAAAAATGGAGAAAATGGCATCAGTTTTGGTGAGGGCAGGACAGATGAAACAACCACAAAACTTACGTCTGGCCAGCCTCCTTCTCTGGTTGTGTTTTGGAATGACAGTTCCTTTGTGTCTTGTGATGAGCTCAGCTCTTTTAGGAAATGAGAAGCACACTCTCAGCGTGTCTCCTGGACAGAGCTCCTCTGGGATCTCAGGCAGAAAACATAATCCTGATGAGAGCTGGTTGTGAGTTAGTTAGCTGGAAGCAGTTCCAAGCATGAGTAACAAGCACTCAAGGCACTTGACTGGGGAAATTTGGGTACCCAGGGGTGTAAGGCGAATGGGATATTGTGGATTCTTAGATACAGAGGACTGAAAGCCAACTATGTCCTATCTTAGATGCCTAATCTCTGTAGCAGATTGGGGCCAAGGTGCATACAGCAGCTACTGTCATCCTAGCTTGAGCAAAGAAGATAAACTCAAGGAAATTGAGTTGAATGGTACATAGTTTTGAGCACCTCAGGAGGAAATTCTAGTTGCAGATAGCAAAGGAAAACTGAAACTAGGTTTTCTGGGGTTTTTTTTGTTTTGTTGTTGTTGTTATTCTGATGTTGTCCATATGTCATTATCACTGCACATAAAGGAATTATTTTAAATTTTAACACTTATTTTTAAAATAAGACTTGAGTAATACCTTTCTTAATATTCAGGCTGAACAAACATCTCCTTATAAAGACTGAATTCCTCAGATGCTTCAAACATCAAACGCTATTAGAAATGAGCTTTTATTTTAAAAAGTGACTATGATATATTTCTTCCATTCCCCTCAGTCCTTACTATAAAGTTCTTCAGCATCTCCTGCTTCTTTTCCTAGCTCTTTAATGCTAGATTTCTTTTTCCTACAACATGATTCTCTACTGCCTTAAGTCTACACTGGCACCCATGTAGTCAGTTTACTGTTGGTGAGACCTTCCTCTGTTCAGCCTCTCACCCACTGGTGAATAGCTTTCTTCTCCTTGATATTACCCTGGCAATTTAAACTCATTGGATAGAAAGAAAATGTCTTTATCTCCTCTCCAAATTTTCCTTTGTTCTGTACCATAATCTTTCAAATCACTTTGTTCCCAGTCTTTTAAACTTCAGTCATCATTGACTCCTCTCTCCTTCATTTATCATTGCATCTGATGCAAAATACTGTTGTTCATTTTTCTGAGCTCTAAAATCCCTCTCTTCTTCCCATTTCCATAGTGAAAAGACATCCTCTGCTCCCTGACCTTTACTTTTCATCGTCCTACCCTCCTATTCCATGCTTCCAAGATTGTATCACTGGGGCCATTTAATTCACCTTTTCTTCACTAATTTCCTTTTTTCTTCACTAACTAGCATCCGGACTCATGTTCTCACTTCAGTACCCTTCATTGCTATCTACCATTACAATCTTGATGTCTATTATGCCTGTTTCTTGCCCTTTCACACTTTAAAGGTCCTTTTAACATCTCTGTATTCTCTCAGTCTGTGCTGGTTATTACTTCTGCTTTTGAGAATTGTTTCTTTTCCTGAAAGATCTGGATAGCCAATTCTGAAGTGTACACACTCTCAAAAATTTTCTGTAGACCATCCCTGCCAATAATTCAGTCTTCCTGTTCCTCAAGTTCAGCAGTTCTTGCCTCAGGATGTAAGCAGGGAAACAGCTGGAGAGCCAGGGGCAAAAGGCTCACAATGAATATAAATGTAGCACAAAAGTTCTTTAGATCTTATGCAAGGGCTATATGGAAGGCAATGAAACAATATTTAGCATCTCAATAGAAGATTCATCCCATTTAGTGAATAGGATAAACTTCTGTTCTCTGTGGAGCTGACTCAAGCACTTCCTCCTGCAGGGAATTTTTTTGTAGTTTTGTGGAAAGAACTAGTCAGAATTAAATTGAACCACCTGCATGTTTGGTCACAAAGTGAGATTTTGCAGATTTTTCTGCTAGCGTGGAGGCCTGCGTTCACCTTCATCGTTCGATTGTGTGGAAACATAGGAAGGAGTTTTGCCTTGCTATATTGATTTGGACTAACACGTTTCCTCACTGGGACAGACCTATGGGTAAGTACTATGATACTTGTGTGAGAATATTTTTTATTTCGCCTTTCAAGATGCAGTAACACCAAGCACCTTAAGAAAATGTATGTTAGCTCTTACTGTCAGAAACCATCCCTGGCCACTGACCCTCTATATCACTGCAGATCTATGTCTGACCATCCCATTCTCAATAATATTCTGCAAAAAGTTACAGATACTTCTCAGGGACAACCTAAATGTCGCAAAGCTTCTGGAATTCTCCTTCTCTGGCCTTCACCTTAACTAAGTCTTATTGCTGTAATTGTGCTATGACTGATGACTTCTGGAGAAAGACTGATGAAGGTTAGATATTCTTACCAACAACAGTCTATCTAAATCCATATCTGAATTTTTGATTTTGAGGAATTGCAGATTAGTTTAGAGTCCTAGCAAGAACAAATATGTGCTGTGGAAACTTTCTGCTATGCCTGCTTTTGAGAAACTGCTTACAAGGGGACAAAAACCACAGGTCCCTGCCAGCTGTAAGCATGGCAAGTTCCCATGGTCCATCCACATCGCTGTCTTGTGAACAAGACGACAAGATGTCTTGTGCTTGTGTGTGGCATCATGGGAGCAGCAGGGACAGGGAGGCTCAGGCACTCAGGCTTGGGTGGGATGTGGAGCTCCTGATGGAGTAACCATCCACTGGACACTCAAAAGATAAATGCTTATCACTTGGGCACCCATATCAACTCAATATTGTTCCCATAATACCTACAACCTCAAGGTAGCTGCTTTTTCTGATCAGGGGACTGTTTTCTGACACAGGTAACACTTGTGACACACATTGCCCGCTGATATGTCACCTATGCAACAACTTAGGAAGGAAATGAGGATGGAAATGTTTTAAATGTGTTAATAGCACTGACCTTTATATTTCCATTATACATCACTCAGAAGCAGTGACAAGGCATTCAAAATCTGAAACAGTCTAGAAGCCAAATTTAGACAGTTTCTGAGTGGTTTTATGTTTGTTTGAATTATACATTTTTAAAATATAAAAAATAAACTGAGATCATATTATAATTGCATTTTGGGGAGGAGGGGGCATAGTTTCCTGCTGATGACATCAAACATTTGGTCATTGTTCAGCCATTTGGGCACAGCCAAATTTTGTTTCTTAGTGAGGTACCTGTCCAGAGATAGGGATGAGTATTTTTCTCAGTCCATAGTAAAAGGTAGGATGACAGCAAGCAGAATAAAGGATGTAGCATGCTTATTGTCAGTTCAAACCTCTTCTTGGGTGCAAAGACAGCTTTTTAGATGGCAGTACAAAACTCATAGAGCAGCATGATCTGTTTCCCTTCAAGTCTGCAATTGGGTCAACCATACCTAGTTCATAACAGAACTGAACTCTAAGAATAATCATCAGCCAATTCATCCTAGTGGCCCAGATTCTTCATTTCCTTGACAAATGTTTAATTTTCTCTTGTGATTTGACTTTTCTTTGGAAGGTGACTCATGGAGCAACAAATCAAAGCGATGACATTTTTGTTTGTCCTGTGCAATCTCATGTAGGTGAACCAAAGCATTTGCATCACACAGTTGTTATTGCTGGAACCCTGCTCTTCCAGACTAACACCTAAGTGTCTATATGGATATTTAGTTTATTTATCTAGTCCTACAAGATGCCAAGATTGAGAAGCACTTACAAGTAACTTACAGAAGAATTTTCTGAAAAAGCCATTTTGTCTGAGAAGAGAAATAATACTGACACTGAAGCTTTTCTGTATCCAAATCAACACGGAAATGCATTTTGCTGACAGAGAAAAAAAAAAGACACTTTTAGCCCCCTCCCCCAAGTTTATGTAGGTGAGTCTTTTCTCATGTGTTTTGCTGCCACTATTCATGGCAAAGATCGCACTGTGTCACAGTGCTGAAACTCAAGCAGCACACTTCTAAGATTTCTTCAGGTGTTAGCTGCACCTAGAATACTCCTCAGCAAGGGAACCCCTTTACATAACTGGGAGTGAGAGAATGTTCATAGAGTAGTCATGCAGCCTACTGCATTCCTACACCAGGGAGCTCCAGAGATGAAGTTATGAAGGGAAAGTGCTGGAGGAGGGGTTCTGTGATTGGAAGGAGTGCTGCTTCACAAGATAAAAAGATTTTGCATTCTGAGGGTTCCCTCCATCTTCTGATGTCTGTTTGATCTAAAGAGCATTACTGGGACAAATAGTTAAAGGAGAGGGAGATGAATGTGTCAGGTGGACAAATGGAAGGGAGGGAGACCAATTTAATATGGATGATTGCACAAGAACAAATGGGGAATAAGCTGTCTTTGAATAAATGTGGCTGGAAATGAGAAAAAGGTTTTCCACAGGAGCTCTGGAACAGCCTTTGATTAAAAATAGATTTAAAAAAAAAGCCTTCCTGCTTTTAATATTAACTTGATCTGGATAAGGAAGGAAAGGTAAGAAGTGGTAGCTGGAAACAGCCGGAGATCGGGATGCAATTAGTCAGGGTGTTCCCTCCAGTCCATGTTGTTATTTTCCAATGTTCCTAAAACTACTACTAAGCCACCTGCTGGAATTGGCCGTACTAATGAGGAGCAGCCTAATCCAGAATGCTGCTGAGCACACGCTGCCAGCCTGGTTCGATAGCAGTTGATTTGCTTGGCAGTCTGCTGGATACGCTCTGTACCTTAGAGGATAGAACTGTAGCACAATTTAAAACAGTTTCTCACCTCCATAGCTCGGGGTTTAACATAGGAAAAAAAAAAAAAAAGCGCAAGTCTGCTGCAGGAATAGACCAACATGGTTCTAAAACATAAAATACTGTCTTTAGGTGATTCCAGCTAGTACCTCACAACATAGGGTGCAGTCAAAGTCAGGGTGTCTCTGGCCTTCAGTCCTCTTCTTGCATACAATCTCACTGTCCAGCAGAACAGTTTCTACTTAACAGAGCCTAAATAGAACCTTGCAATCCCGTTAGAGAGATGACTGAGGGCTAACATTGTGTGTAAGAATAGTTTCTGCCATAGAAGTCCATTCAAGTTAATGGAAAAATGCCTTACACATTAATAGTGATTCAATTATTTGGAGTCTTAAAACCCCTCTGAACCTTAAACCAACTGAATCCCATCTACAGCTAGGTCTTCAACAAATTACACTTTCAGCAAGTTTAGTCATCTTACATTCAAGTTCTTTTAGATCATATTTACTTGAATTCAAAGAGACCTTTCCCCCCATCTTTAAAGGACATGGAGTAACTTACTTCTTTTCCTTAAGAAATAAACTACATTGCATGTACTTGGGCCATCAGCATACTTCAGGGCAAGTTTGTTGGACGAGTTGATTGGTAGTAACAGTGAGAGAACCCATGGATGTGTTCTCTCACTGTGGTAAGCAGAAGGCAATTAATTCAAAGTATCTTAGGCTAAATTACAAAAAAAATATATTTAAGTATATACAAAGCATATGCTGATATAGACTGATTAAAGCATCTCCCTTAGAAAAAGCTTTTATCAAGCCCAAGAATGCAGTGTTGTTAAAACTCAGAGTAATATGGGGTTAAAAAAGGTATGCTGCATCCATTACTAGAATTAGGCAAGAGTCGACTAGTTAGTCCACTGTTTGTTATTACCTTTAAAAACATTTTCTTGTGTGTATTTTAACTGGTCTTTTATCATATCACAGGATCTTTTATCATAAAAACTAACAATCAAGTCAAAACAAATATGCATAGAATTTTTTTTATACTTAATTTGGTAAAGCTAGGACAGGTGTTATTTGACTGACTTTACCATATTGAAGTTACTTCATTTTATGAGGATGATAGATCTTCAGGTTATGGTTTAATGGATCACAAATATCCCAGATTGGGATTGGGAACTGATGAGCTGAATGTCAGGATATACATGCAGAAGGTATCAATGCTTCCATATTCTCTTTCTGATTTTTTAAATGTTGGGCTACATTGCTCGACCATCCAAAGTCTTCATGTTTTTGAAGTCTTTTGCTTACTGAGGATTTTTTTCCTAACATGGCCATGACTAATGCTTTTTATATTGATATTCAGGTTACATATTCAAGGGAACAGTGTAATTATGTTGGATGGGTTTTGCTCTGGTCATCTTCAGAATGTCTAAGAATATTTGAACAGGAAGACTGACTTTTGATTCAACTGCAAATTTCCATTTTTGTCCTGGAGATTTTCTGGATCTTAAGCTCTCTCTGATTTTTTATATATGAGCATTACTTTGGTAAAAGTGAAGCTGTCAAGTGAAGTGGGAGACAAGATTCTTAATGTTAAATTTTGATCCTTGGAATCAATAAGGATTTTGAATTTTGACCCTTATATTTAATTTCTGCATCTGACGCTGTTTTACACTGATCCTGTAATCGCTTAATTGATATGTATCTGTATTTCTTTGTGAAACGGCAGTGCTGTTGTCTCAGCATGTACAGGTGATATGGTTGCTTGAAAAATGAGCTTGCAGAAAAGATGGCATGATGGGACAATTATTTCTAGGTCTAAATCCCAGAAATCTGGAAATACAAAAACAGCCTTTTCATAACATGTTCTGCATTTGTTCTCAGTGCTTACTAAATTGCCTAGATTCTTAAGGTAACAATAATATGAAGGATATTCCCCTTGTCTCTTACTGTTTTGAACTTTCTGGATTCTCTATTTTCCTAAAAGTTCCTGAAATGTCACCTGCGTTTACACATTGTATGAAACCAGGTCACAGTATTTGTCAGAGCATTATATGCCTGACCACGAAAAATGCTCAGAAGAACTGAAGTCACACAAGGTATACAATTTTCCTATTATATCATGGACATACAGATATGAGACACTCCCCTTCCCTAAACTTTACTTTCTTGCTGAATATGTTTGAATGATTCTCTCTCGTTATGTATGAAAAATATGAATGTTGAACATAAATCATAACCACCTCATGCCACAGATTTGATAAAATATTAAAAGTAATAAACACATGAAGTACTTAATATAATTAAATCCATTCAATATGAGTTATGCTAAATACAAATGCTAAAACTATATATATTTGAGATTGATATGAGATGGGTATATTAATGTTTTAGATAAGATTACCAATTTGATAGCTAAAGTTGATGGCTATATTGTCAATAAAAATATGCTGACTTCTGTTAGTGCATACAACATTGTAATTGCAGAATAAACCTGATAAATCTTGTTCTGAAATTAAAAATAGGGTATAATTATTATGCAGGTATGTTTCTGACTGGATCCTTCAGGAATATGTTCTTTTATGCAACTTTACAACCTTCCCCTCTATTAAGAACGAAACAGAAGCAACCATAAAAATCGCTAATGCTATTGTTTGTAGTAGGTGAATATCAAGGGAACAATGTAAGCTAGCCAGGAGAAATCACCGACTTACGGTAATCTGGATCCATTGGTAAGTAAATCACAGCAAGCACGGATTTACTTTGGTTGAATCTAACATCATACGCCTAAGAAGAAAGGATGCAGGCCAAAGTCAGAGGCTGGAGGCCATATCCTGAAGAGATGTGATGTGTCTGTACTGGAAAGCTAAGCAATTCCGGGGCTTGTTCTCTGGCTCTGAGGCCAAATGGCCAATTTAGTTATATTCCTATAGACTGACTTGCTCTGGATAACAGAATAGCCTCATGCAAGCATTTTAATGGGAATGGTCCCTGGACTGTGCCAACTTTCCAGCCAGGTCTGAGACCATTCTATTGATTTAGTGTGCAGACGATCAAGTTCTGGTGCACAAGCTCAGGCTTTTGTTATTTCATGGAGACATAACCTGGGACTCTAACAAGAACTGGGAGTCATGGCAAGTAAATGAAGTGTTCAGTGCAATCCTGCACCCAAAAGAGCTGTGCTACCTTGACTACAGAAAGCCAAAATCTTAGACATCCATGTGAAAACCATGCTACTTCTGTATTTTTCACTGACTGCTATTGCAACGACAGTTGTGATGTTCTTAGATGAAGGGAGTTATTGATCAACTGAAGCAGGTTTAAGAAGAGCTAAGACAACAGTTGAAGGAGTATGGAGCATATTTCATGGCAAATGCGCTCAGGAGTAGTTTAGCTTAAAATCAGAAAAATTTCAGGAGTGGATTTCTCAGTTTCTGAGAACTCCATACTTCAGGACAGAAGATGACATACAGATAGTAGAGGTAAAATAAGGCCATTTTCTTGCACAGAGTTCAGTGCTGCTTTAACTAGATTTTTTGAGGGTCCAACCATTGTCATATATCTCTACCCTACATTGTAATTTGGAGTGCAGACATATGCTTTGAGACAGATACTTGATATGAGATGGTTCTTGTGCAGAGAGCGCTCAGGACAAATCCAATAAACAGTCAGATTTCTGTACAGTGAATCACTGTATAGTAAATCACTGACCAATGCCCAGTCCTACCTGAGCTATCAGCTCAAAGCTGCCACTTTTGTAACTTCATAAAGTTGCTGCATTCACTGAGTAGAGGTATTACCTCTCTCAAGATCCTCAGCACGAGTACTTAATTTTTTGTGGTAGCTCTATGACTTAATTTTACATATGAAATAATCAGATGTAGAATTTGAAAACATTCTTGTCTATTCTGCTCAGCAGGATGCTTACCATACAACTGAGACTCTGATTATTATTATTATAATCTGTTTTGTTGTACATTGTGAGGGTCAGTAAGTGTTCATAAAAATATCTGGACACATATAACACATATAATAGTGAAAAAATGCTATGAATGAGACTTTAGTTACCACATTATCAGATATATCAAGCTGTATCAATTAGATTGTCAGACCATTACATGAAAATTGCATTCCAACAAACTAGTTTAGAGTTAAGCATCAACATAATTTGTGGATACATTTTTAAACCGTTCTGTCTGAATGATAAAAATAACTTATACATCTCACTCCTCTCTTCCCAAACCCATCTTGAAAGCTATGAAGAATCTCATTAATATTTTAGGACTTAGTAATTTCTGAAGATAGTAAGACTTGGAAATAAAAGTACCTTTTAGATACTGAGTAATTAGGACCACACTTCCCACCTACATTCATTAAAACAGGGCTACTTGTGAAGCCCTTATACAGGAAGTTATTACTCACTGTTCTTGATTTTCATATGATGCAAATCATTGAGAAAGCAGCCTCGACAACACCCAAAGGTCTGGTGCAATGTGAATATCAGAGAGTGCGCGCTGCCTGCAGTGCTGTCATAATAAGGTGTTTCGTAAGAAATCTCTAACTTCAGAAATTTGCTCTCTTTACATAAACAATAACATTTGCTCCCTTTACATAAACAACAGTATCAAAAATTTACTATGCATTTCCCTCTAATTTAGGCCCTTAGGAGATCAGAGTGCATATGGTGATACTAGCTGGCCAGTGGCACCGCGAAAAACGCGCAGAGCTCCTGCGGCTCCTCGCTGCGGCTGCCATGTGCCTGGGACACGTTGCCTCTTGGGGTGCCCACTGTTTTGAGCTCTCCCCTCTGAAAGCTGCCTGAATTACAGCAGGCACAAAAGTGCTGTGCTAAGGATACCGTGACAGCCTTCATCCATGATTCCTGTGGTTTAATTGCCTTATCTCACAGGACTACTTCACCATCATGGACATGAGTTGCTGATAAATGAAGACATTGTTGCAGCATACCACAGCACAGCAAAACACAACAAACCAGCCCAAACCATATTCAGCCTTCCTAAAACAGAACAAGACCGAGTCTTGCCTGGACTTGCACTTAACCAAAATTACAGAGCAAGGTGCCATAATCAATTGAGTTTACTGCAGGGAGCCATGACAGAGTGACAGTGTCCCTTTAAAGGCAGCATTCCTCTGGTATACTCTCTGCTGGTCTGTACGTATAGAGTGAGGGCTGTATAGAGCGGCTCAGCTTGTGATCTCACTCATATTCCAGCAAGCACAGAGCTGGCATCACTGGAGAGAGCAGCCAAGCTGCTTTAAATGAAACTGCTTTGGTAGCAGAACCTGCATAGCTGTGTTAATGCATCACTCACTAATTTACTCCCTTTCTTACTGAAGAAACTAGGCTAGCTATATAGTATTTTTGCATGGAGAAAGATTATGCAGAGCAGATGTAGTGTCTAAGATGTCTGAGTGTCTTTAAGCAATATGTAATGCTTGGCTTTAGGATTTAAGATCTTATTAACCTTTTCTTTCTATTCCACCTCCCTACCTGTAATTCCCCACATACATTCTGTCCAGAAATTTACTGATTTCTAAGAACTTACTGCCGTTTGCTTACAAAGTAAATAATGTATGCAAATTTCAATTGTATGAAAGGTAAGAAGCATTTAATTCATATTTTATAAAAAAGGAACTTAAGGACAAAGCTGTCACTCAAAACTTATATGAAGATATGATAGACTCAAACTTAAATTGATCGCATTACTTTTTTTTTAAAAAAAAGCCCAGATTCATTAATACACCAGAAAAGCACAAATTCTTCAAAGCACACCCATCACTTATACTGAGTTTACATCTATTTTTCATCACTGGAGCAGCGCAAAGCAGATAAAGCACACTAGGGAATCAAGCCCCTACATTGGTTTGGAGGACCCACGTTTAGCCGAGGCCCAGGTTACACAGTGACTGGGCAGGAGGAGCAGTGCAGACCCTGAGTTAATCCATTTGAGTCCTTTAAGCCTTCCCCTAGGTTTCTGCCACAGTCACACTGCTTGGCTGCTTCCTTTGTGCGCGTTAGAGACAGCAGCAGTGCCAAGGGAAACCTTCTGAGTGCAGATACCCGACGTTGGGTTGAGACACAAAATCTTTGCAGAAAAGAGATTTCTAAATTGGTTGACTTGTCGGAGGACTGGAGTGATGCAGCTCCCTGTCTCAGACCCACTGTAGCCAAGACCCACAGAGGTGCCAAGCTGAAAAGCTGAGCTCCTTCGGAGGGTGCAGTAGCCCCCCAGGAGTCAGTAGCAAAGCTATTCACACAAGTCTACTCACAGCCTGCATAGTTATAGCCATTAGCTATAACTATGAATAGATAAACTTAATTACCACTTAATCTATTCATTTGTTTTTATACCCTATGCACAAGCTTTTAATTAATTAACAGTATAGAAAGTTTGATCACATAATTTCATTATTAAGACTACTTAGGACCAAGAATAGGTCAACAGAAATGCTAAATTTCTTGAAGTAAAGATTTAGTTTTTAACTAATTTTAGCTCAAGCCAATTAGCACATAAAGTTTATGTTCTTAGAAAATTCATTCTGTATTCACAGAATAAGCACTACAAGTACGGTGACAATATATTTTTCATTAAAAAATCTGCAGCTGAGACCTTGGTACAAACACAAAATAAATCTCCACCTGACATCATGGAGACATGATCAGGAGGGAGCTAATGGAACTGTGATGAACGTCTCTGTAAGAGCTAATACTGTTTCACTTAGTACACTTCTCGCGTATTCATAAGAATCTCTGCATGTTTCATACTTAAAGGCATGAGCGTGAAGCATAAAGGTAAGAAAGTGCTATTTAAAAGATACTGGGATTGTAAAATTTATTTAAGCAATATGTTTTCTGTGAAGGAAAGTTTATATACTATATATATATGGTTTGCAACATATATATACACACATATATACACATGCACGCCACTGATAAGTGGAAAATCATTCTCACATTTAATTTGAGACTGGATTAAGTCTGAGACTAGCTGACACCCCTCTTATGCTGTCTTCATAATAATACCACTTGGTCTCTTCTTCTTCTAGTCTTTTGGGAGGATTACTGCATCTGAGGGTTCACAGTATCCTGTTTTGTGTGAAGGATTTCACAACTCACATGGGTTTCTACTGTTCTCCATTTGTCCACGTTCTGCTGTGGATTGTGTTGCTCCAAGATGTGCCAGCTGCTGATTTCAAACTGTGAGAACTTCTGTGTCTTTGGGTCTGGGTTGTGCTTTTGTGGTTCTCTGGTCTCTTATTCCTCTGTCATTCTTGTCAGGAAATCAAAGTGGGGCTTATCAGTGAGACCAGGGGACTTTTCTGCGATATTGGGCTGATCAATACTAGTGCTTCTCAAGCGTGATTCAAACTCAGTAGTACACTTGGGGAGAAGAACTTGTGTCACAGCTCCTTCCAACTCAGATTTTACGGGACATTTAAGCTTTACTTTTGAAACTATGCATGTTGTTCAATAGGCACATATTTATAACGAACATTACACAGAACAACTAGAAGTGATGCTAATTCAAATGTACAAATTTCATAGGCGTATGTCCCTTGACATATGTATTGCATTTTCTATTTAGTATAATTCTTAAAAACGAAGACTTGCACTTTGAGAATAAAACATTTCATCTTCTTTTCAGAGTAGGTAGAAAACTGAATTAGAATAGGGTATTTTTCACCAAGCTGTCAGTCAGATTTCAATTCGAATCAACGGTGCAGGGAGTTAATTTTCAGCAGACAGCTTTTCAGTAGCCTTCTTGAAATGAATTCATGGGTTCAGGGCAATTCTTTGCGCACAAGTGTCCCTGTCGCATAGCAAGAAAAAGAATGACTATACTTATCTGTAGATTTCAACCTAAAGACTGAGGGCTGAATATGGCTTTACACCTCTAGGCAGACCTCACAACTCAGTGATAGATAAAATGAAGGGACTCGAACTGCATGCTCTGGTGTGAGAGGACACTCCTAGCACCTTGTACAGACACAGCACGCACTCCTTGTCACATACAAAAATGAAGGAGTACTGAATGAAATTATCAGGCAGCAAGTTCATAGCAAACAAAAGGAAGTACTTTTTCACACAAATCACAACTAAATTGTGGCGCTCATTGCCACAGAATATGGTTGAGGCCAAAGCATAAGTGGATTCAAAAAAGGGAGTAGAGAAACTCAAGGGCTTAATAAATATGATGGTCTGGAGCAAACCCCAGTTCAAGAAATCTCTGTACTACAGTTTGCTGGAACTTGAAAGGACACACCAGGAAAAGATCGCTGTATACCAATCCTGTTTCTTAGTTTTTCTCCCTTCAGCATCTGCTAATGACTATAGTCAGAGCCAGGATATTGGACTAGATGTTCAACTCAGTACAGCATTTTTTTTGATCTCATGCTTTTAATCAAATTATGTTCTTATTTTGGCTACCTAAAAGGATCTAAGGTCCCAATGGAGAAAGGCATTTAAACATCTAATGCTCACGTATTTTAGGGAGGTAAATACTTGCGTGTATCACAGTCTTCACATCTCAGGCTGTAAACTTATTGGGGTGGGGCACATGTATCTTTTATTAAGACTTTGCTTATTCTGAGCATGAACTCAAACAAACATATATATTTGATAACAGTGTGTAACACTGTTTCTTGGTAAAGGTTAAATAATTTGGTTACCTAAATAGCTCGTGCCACAGGAAAATTCCCTAGTGATTTACAAAAGGATGATGACACTAGCGTCCATTGATGTGAAAAAGAATTCACTTCCTTTCTAGAACTCCTCACATTTGCAATGAACGAATATTACATTTGTAGGAAGCTATTTATCACCTGTTACCCATAATAGTATCACCAGACGATAGGTAACTTACATTTACCTAGCAGAGTACTTGAGATTTCATCCATTTTGCAAGAGGATCTGGCTGCAAACCTATGACACACGTTGGTGAAAATCCAGACACGGAAATGAAGAAACCAAACAGCGAAAATCCCAAATTTTACCCCAGCCAGTTCTGAGCCTGACAGTGCGGGCAAGGTTTCGTTTTAAATCACCTAGAAGAGGTAGCTATGAATTGTGCAAGACAGATAGGCTTGATAGCTGCGCGAGCCAGCCAACCTCAGCTCTCTTAATCGCGGGCGGTTTCATCCCGAGGAGAGGTGAAGAGCCGCAGGAGCGGCACACCGCGGGTTCCGGCGGCTGGGCAGCATTACAGCATCCCCCGCAGCACCGGCAAGCGGCACCGGCAGCCAGTGTTTCCCTGGGCGCAGGGAAGCCCCGCGCCGCTCGGGGCCGTGCCGGCGCTGCGCTGTCCCGCGCTGCCCGCTACCGGCGCCCGGGCCGGGCCCGGGGCTGGGGCCGGATCGGGAGCAGCCCCTGCCCCGCCGAGCCGCGCCCGGCCACCTGCTCCTCCCGCCGCCCCCGCCCGCATCCCGCCGACGTTTCCAAGGGAGGGGCGGGAAGGAGGCCGGGGCAGAGGGATGGCGGTGCCGCAGGGTACAGCGGGCGGGGGAGGCTGGGTGCCGCCCGGGGGCCGCGGAGCCCGGCCCGGTGGGGGCAGCCGAGAAAGGAGGCCGGGGGGGAGAGGGGGGCGGGGAGGGATAGGAAAGCAACTCTCGATCTTAGAGCAACGGCTCGTTTGTTCACCCTCGCCTTCCGCCGGCTCCTCGGATTAAAATAATAACAGCAACAACAATCATAAATAATAATTACAGCGCCTCCCCCCCGCCAAGCAGACCCGTGTTACAGGGAGGGGAAGGTCAAGAGGAAAGGCAGGAGCGCTGCCTTAGCCGCGAGCCGGCGGCTGTCACACCGGCAGCCCGTGTCCCCAGCTTCCCCGGGGGAGGCCCGGTCCCTCCCCCTCCCCGGGCTGAGCAGCATCTCCCGGCGCGGCGGATGCCCCGCGGCATCGCCCGGCGGAGCCGCAGCACCCCAGACACAGACCGGGGTGGGGACGGCGGGGGGTGGCGGGGGAGGGCGCGGGCAGAGCCCGGCGGCACCTCTCCCCACCCCTTTGTGCATCGCGGGTAAGGAGAGACACACACACACACACACACACTCTCACGCACACACATACACACACACACCCCCCCACCTCGGCGCCGCAGCCGCCCGTTGTTACACACACACACACGCGCGCGCGCACACGCACACACGCTGACACACAGCCGATCTCCCCCGGTGAATGCATTTTCTCTTGCACTCCACTGCCCTCCATCCATCCTCCCTCTCGCCTCCCTCCCTCCTCTTCCTCTTCCTCTTCCTCTCTCCGTTTGGTCGGTGTTTTGGGGTTCCCCCTCCTCCCCTCCCCCCTTCCCTACTCCGCGCCCCGGTATAACGCAGACATTTTGATGCCGTTTAACACTGTTCAGGCTTAAATAAAAGCGGAGCGCCTTACCCACCCCCGCCCGGCTGCGTGCAGTTGGCGCTGAGCGATCCCGGGAAGGGCTGGTGCGGCTCGTCCCTAGCGGAGCGGGGTCGCTGCCATCCGCCCAACTTCAGCACCCAGCCGGCGGGGAGAGGGAGACGGCGGCAGGGAGGCAGGCGGACAGGCAGGCAGCAGGCAGGGAGGGAGGGAGGGAGGGAGGGATGGAGAGAAGGAGGGAGGGCGGTGGGGAGGGAGGAAGGGAGGGAGGGAGGGAGGGAGGGAGGGTGCGAGGAGCGGCGCGGAGGCAGGGAGCCTCCGCACATGCGCTTTGCCACCGGCGGCGGAGCCCGGCGGCCGCGGGAGTTTCCCCGCTTGGCCCCGGAGGGTGAGTCACGGCCCGCACCGGCACCGCCACCGGCGCCCGCCCGCCCGTCCGCCTCAGGTGTGCTCGACCGCGCTCCACCGCAGGTCCCGGGGAGGCTCCCCGGGCAGCTATGGCTCCCTGAGCGGCGGCGCAGCGGGCGGGGCGGGGGGTCCCCGGGGGCTGAGAGAGCGGCGGGCGGTCCCCGGGGCCGGGGCCGGGGCCGGAGCAGCGGTCCGCCCTGCGCCGGGCGGCAGAGCGGCAGCGCGGCAGCATCCGAGCCCCTGGCCTGGAAGTGTGTTACGGCAGGAGCAAGACGCCGCGGTGGTAAAAAGTGAAAGGGTAGCAGTGCTGGGCTCCTGCTTGTTTTTATTCTCGTCCCCACATCGGTACGTCCAAATGAAAAAAAAATAGAATTAAAAAGTGGGTGTGTAAGCCGCTAGCCAACTCTTCGTTCTCGTGCAGCCGAGAGAGGCAGGGATTTAGAGGCTGAGCAACTTTCAGATGTCGGGCACCTGAAGCACGATGCCTTAAATAAAGAACCAGCGCGGATCTGTCGGTTGCAGCCGTGAGAATCAAGTCCAGGATGTTCTGAAAAGCTGGCTCTGAATCCTGAATCCTGCCAGGTCTTGCCGGTTAGTTTGTCCCAGCTTTCCAAACTCCGGTTTCCAAATTTTGGCTCAACAGAGAACATGATTTAGCTTCCCTTCTGCACCTTAAAAATCTGGAGCCTCGTATGCTTTAAGGCAACAGCACTGGAAAAATACATATTTGGCATCTGGATCCTGTCAAATCATGCCACGAATCCAGAAATGTTAATATCTCAAGAGAGAGCACATAGCTGCCTTTACCGCTCCGCCAAAACAATCTGGCAAGATGGTACAAAAAGACACAAGGCTGGATTAAGGTGTTGCTATGCCTTGCCAAAAACCCGTACTAATTCTCTTCGCAAAACTGATTTAGACACCTGTGTGTCCCAGCTAGATCCCAAAGTAGAGTGCTACAAAAACTGAAACCAAAACTGCAAGCATGCTAGTAGGGCTGAAAATAAAAGGATTAGAATCAGTCCAGAAGGGCTACTGTGCATGCGAGCCGTAAGACCATAGGAACATCAAAACCATCTCAGCTCCTGGGAATCCGTATTCAAAGCATAACTAATTTAACTGCATGGCAGTAGCAGTCATGGCTGTGTGGCTTACTTTTTGGATTCTGGGATAGAAACTTCAAATTCTGAATCATAAGGACCAATGTTAGTGTTAACCTCCATGAAAACCATCACTTCTGTTTTCTTCTGATCTTGATCCTTGTGAAGAAGAAGTCCGAGAACCGGAAGTCATAACTCTCCTTGATACCAAAGGTTGTTGACTAACCAAAGACACTGGTATCACTGATTTTATATCACGTTCTGACCAAGCAAAATTTTTGCACTCTCTCTCCTCTTTGTCTTATAGTTGCTCATACCTTATCACCTCTTCCCCAGCAAACATCTCCCTCTGCTCCTTGTGTATAAAGACTTCTCTTGAATTCTTCAGCTAATTTAAACAAATTAAACTAAGAACTACTGATATGTAGCTTGATGTTTAAGCTTTTGTTTAAGACTTGAAGGAGAGCTTGAGGGCCTGAAAAATTGTTTTTTCAGACTATCCCAAGTGTCCTAATAAAAATGCTACCTACCCATAGAGTCTTGCCCTCAGAAAATCAGGCCATTTTTAGTTACGTATCTAAATAAAGATGTAGGTCTAACTCCAAGTTAAACATCTGAGTGCGTGGCAATTTGAAAGTCTTTATGGAAATTTAGCTTGCATTCCCTTTCTTTAGAAATAGTGCTCAAAAGGGTATTGAAAAGGATAAAACATATTTATGAAGTGTTAACTGTTTTTGTTTGTTGATTGCAATGCTTAAAATATTGCTTGGGTATCTTCCTACAGCTTTAAAGAGCACCAGTTGTATTCTAAGACTCGCTTCAGAAAAGCTTTGATGTTTAGGAAATAGTCTTAAGCCTTGTTTAGCTGTAAACTCATATGTTGGAGCTCATTGACTTCATACTGAAGACAGTAAGCCTTCAGTACCTGCTTGATATTAGGAAGACAGTTCTACTCCGACAAAAGCTATGAAACCGATCAAAGCAAGTGTCTTCTCTGAAAAATTTAGTAGGTACATAGAAAGTATATGCAGATGTTCAACCTAAAAGGCAGACTGAGTAATGCGTAGGAATGAAAGGAAATAATTTTATCCATATACAAGAAAAAAAAGAGATTTTAAAATTTCCTAAGTTTGAAAATGCTGTGCTTAAAATGTTTAAATGAATAAAAGACTTCAGCTTTTTATGACTGTTAATGTTTCCCACCGCTCTAAGCAAGCCCAGCCATTCCTATTTATCATAATTTCCTGCACTGAAGCCAGTCCTTGTTGTTGCTTGAACTCCTGTTTATAAATCCCCTTCCTTTCAATGGCTATCCGGCCAGTCTGTTCGGACCACTGCCTACTCCTTGTACCTATTTTAGAGCTCTGCAATTGCATTCAATGATTTTGTCTTTTGGGCCTTTCTATCCTCTCTCCCTGGTTCATGTCTCTTGTTCCATGCTTCCTTGCATTTCTTAACACAAACAGTTTCCTTGCTACCGTGCGTTCATTGTTTTTTTTTTATTAAAACTTGTTGTCATTGTTTTTCCAATGAATTGTCACTGACTTTTGAGAAAAGAGAAATGGATAGAGCAATGCATTATAAAAGGACTTGTGAAAATCTAGAACACCATACATGTGAGAAGGCTTTCTGGTATATATAAATCAAATAAAGTCCATATAAATCTAATAAAATGATTTTCCTTCAAATTTGTGATTTTTAATGTCTGGATTCCTATTGACTTTAATGGACACTAAGTTAAGTTCCTTATTTTCCAGTATTAAGTCTACGTGATTATTAGTTGACTGTATAATTTCAGTCAACTTCCTATTTACCTGTAGAATACAAGACCAATTTGTCATGGACACAAACTCTTTAAGATTACATTCAGTTAATCACAGTCTCTGCCTATCTTCAACTGAAAAAAAATCAAAGGCTATCATTAAAACAAATCAATAGCCAAATACTTCAGATTGGTCAAAAAGTCATAATCTTCTTTCATGCCCCCAGCATTGCTCCAATGTGATACATACAAAATTAAATATTTAAAATGTGTTTGAGCCGCTGATGATATATATATTTTTCTCTGTAAGCAGCAGTATTGCAACAGTTTAAAGATGTTACGTTTGTAGCACCAACTAGGCAATTGGTTAGAAAAATGTGCTGCAGTTGCAGAGATGAATGTGTATTTATGGTCTGCTTCATTCAAAATACTGCTTTGAATCTTTCTTAGCCATGTCCGTGCAATACCATAGTTCTTTTGGAGCCATGGCTTTATAACTGTCAGGCTGTCTAATGCTACTTGGCACTATTATGAACAGTTTAAAGAATTAAATAGACTTTTCTATACTGCTATGCAGAAAATCATGAAAATTAAAAAAAACCCAAACAAACAAACAAAAAACAACCACCAAACTCACTCTTGCTCTTTGGCACAAAGTGAATGAGTTGAAGAAGTGACCATCTTCAGTTGGCAATTTGAATGGCAAGCTGGCTTGCAAAACATGATTAGAGCTACAGCATCTCAGTGTTACAGAGATTTATTTTTGCTGTAGCAACAAATGGAACAAACGCAGAGTCTGTCTCTGAAAGTCCAGTTTCAGATTTCCCCAAGTAACATTTATAATTTGGCTTGTTTATATGAAGAAACAAAGTCTTCAGAAGTCCCCTTATTAAAGAACTGCTCTTTGCAGATGGCAGTGCACTTGTAGCTCACTCAGAGCAAGACCCAGAGATAAGCACATCTTGTTTTGCAGCTGTTTCTGTTAACTTCGGCTGAGCAATCAGTATTGCAAAGGCTGGTATTATGTGCCAACAGCCACCAAAACCCAAAAGTCTGTTGACTCAAATGAGAAGAAAAATGTCACTGGCGCTAAACTGAAGAAACCAGACTGAACTAAAGCTGTGGTGCTTGAGACAGCTTCCTGTGGGCTTGAGCTACCCTGGTGGTCTCTTGATCCTAGCTCAGTAATAAACCAGTACTATTATTTTACCATTTCACCAGATATATTCTTCCATCACAAGCTAGACAAAGATTCCTAGCACTATTCCTAGAGCTAAATATATTTTATCTCACTTCTTTAGCAGCTACAGTGAGTAGATTTTAAAAAGTTTAATTGCACAGAGGTAGGAGATGAAGGTTCACTTCAGTAACAAGGTGATCTGAGCACTCAGCAGTGAAACACTTTTGGACTTTAAGTGGAAGTGAAAAGAAAGGACCAGTAATTTTTTAGAGCTAGTAGTCATAAAAGGCATTTATATCTCCCCCCAAAAAAAGACATTTGGATGTCAAGAAGTATGTAGCATTTTGAACGTATCTGCTTCTAGCAAATGATAATCCCAGTGTTATGATAAGGTTATTAATGATAAATTATCAAGATTAAGGTTCAACAATGACATACTAATTTTGACTCACCTTGCTGATCGACAAACTCTTCAATGTTTCTTTTTAATGATGATGTCCCTGATTACTCTTAAAAGTCATAGGACATATCATAATGCCATTTCCCTAAAACTTTGTTTTATCTCAATAAAAAAAAATGATTAAAGGTTGTAAAATTTGATCCTGAGTAAAGAAAACCTTTAAACAGATATTTGCTCTCATTAAATGTGACTGAAATACAGATGCAGAGGTAATTCCATACTTACCAAGTTGCATAAGGATAACACATACTTGATGGCTTTCTCAAGTGGGAGTTTGTATTTTCTATTGTGTTTTGCATTACACAGTTTATAATCTCATATATGGTGAAGGTACAATGAAAGCACAAAGACTTGTGCTTTTTATATTCTGTTTCTGCTGAGTTTATCTACTTCATATTTTCATGAATATCAGTTCAGTGGGAAATAAAAGTTAGAGGGCAAATAATAATAGGAAAAAGGAAAGGAAAAAAGGAAAATAATAGGAGGTGGTGAGGGTCTGATCTGTGGCTGAGACCCCTCCCTTTGCTCAGCGCCCTGTGAGGGGGCAGGTTTTGCAGACCTCAGCCTCGATGATTCTGTTGTGCAGCTGAAGGCGCAGGGTGAGCAGCTTCCTGGTCTATGGATGGTGCATCATCCTCTCATCCATCTCCAGTATGTTTGGTGGGAGTTTATTAACAGCCCAGAGCCCACTAGTTTGGACATTGGAGAGGCAGCTTTCCTGTCTGGCTCTGGTGCCGGTGTCAGGCTGGTGCCAGAGGTTTGTATGTTCCCACAGTCCCCAGAAACGTGCAGTGGCCTTGGTTCCAGACAGCCGGGAAGTGCCCTGTGCTTGTCCCCTGCAGCTGCACCCCTGAGTCCACTGATAGGGATTCAGCTTTGGTCCTTCTTCTGCTGCCAGCCTTGTTGGCTTCAGCAGTTAATGTCATACCCCGTGGTGAAGGCACTTCTCTGTCCTTGTTTCCTTCTTCAATTGCATATTAAAGAATCCTACCAAAGTCATATGGATTTTAATGACGAGGAATCAGCATCTGACAGTAATGTGAAAAGATTCCTTAGCACAAAATGGACACCTTTTTTCTCAGCTCCATGACCTGTACACTTCATCTGTAGCTGCAGTCCCAGAGCAGTGGTGGGAACACCCTGGGAGACAGGCTTACGATAATCAGTCTCTGTCCGTGCTCCCCTGTCTGTGATAACACAGCCGTCCTCCCGCTTTGAAGCATCTGTTCATCCGCCTTTTGGATCAATGAGGAATCCAGATGAGTCTCATCTGACTGTCCTTCCTCTCGTTCACCGAGAGATGGAAGCAGAGCACTCCCTCTCCTGTGCCAGGCAACCACGCTCTACCTGTGCGCTTAGAGCCCTTTAGATGAGGGGATATAATTTAACCATACGATTCAATACAGTAGATTACTAAGTATTCAGAAACGCCCTCCTCTTCAGAGGATGTCTGGTCTTTCTACTGATATTTGTATTTGCACACAGATGACACCATTCTCTGGTTGGTACTTGCTATTTTCTCTTTTCAAAGTATAAGCTGAAACTTTTTGAAGTAGAAGCGGTTGTACGGTCACAGAGTCCACTCAAGGTGACTTAGCTAAGTCATCACTTGCAGATGTAACCAAGAGAATAGGCAAATGTCACTAAATTGTCTTTGGGAATTATGCCTCACATATTCTGTAACATATCCTTTTGTGGTATCTCTCAATAATAAATGGAAATATGAACTTCATTCTTTGTCTAGTAAGATCTTCTCCAAATATTTTCAGATAATTTAATGCATTTAAAGTACTTGTCAATAAAGTCTGACAAAAATTATTGGAGCTTTTTGCGAAATCAGAGCAAATGGCCTCAAAATGGATTGCAAGGTGTCATTTAGTATGTTTTCCACAAGGAAATTTCAAGCCCTTCTTGGGTCATTTTCTTAACTAATTGCTTTTGACTGTATCTGATTGCTTATCTGAATATTTGAAAAATGATGTCACATCAGCATTTGTGTATGATGCATGAACAAGAAACTGGTTACTGCCCTAGTCAGAAAGCCTTAAATGTGGGTAATATAGAAGTAATATTTCTATCTGAAAATAACTTTATAATAAAAGTTATGAAAGAAAAATCCATCAGTCCTTACAGATCAATGAGTTAATGATCTTAAGATAGAAATCCTAGGTTAGCTAGCCAACAGCAGGCTTTGTAGATGGGCATAGATTTGGCCTTGTGAGCGGCTCACAGGTAGAACAGAAATTTGTTTTCCACCTACTTGAGAGAGAATATTTTCAGCAAATCTAATCCCCCTCACAGAAGACATATGCCATGAGCAAGTACCGTGGCTTTCATAGTAGTTGTCCTCCAAAAGATCTTGGGCCTGCATTTTTTTTGGTTGTCATTCCTCCTCAGCCCCTTTTTTTATTCTTTTTCTTTGACTAAGAATAACTGGCAGTAAAGCCAATACAAAGCAAGCTTTTGTCAAAGCTCCACTAAAATTACCATTTTGCTTCAATTTAAGTTTTCTGCATCAAAATGGAAATTTAGTGGCAATTTCCTGACTCTTGAAAATCGAGAGACAGTTTCCCTGTCAGATTTTCCTGCATGATCAATTTAGTCTTTAGTCTGCAAACAAATGGCTTGATCCAAATGCAGAGAGATGAGGACATCTGTCACCTCCATGTCCTTCTCACAGAACAACAGAATGATGTTGACCTGTGAGGGATATATGCAGCTGATCAGAGGACAGTGCTTCTCAACCATTCCTATGAGAGACCATCTAAAATTTTTTGAAAATGTGCCAGTGCCTGTGCATGAGTTTCTACACTCAGCTCAAAATTAGCATAAATTCTGAATGCTCTTATATAGCTTGCTTTTTCCCAATTTAGTTCCTTTTCTCGATTGCAGATGTTCGTGTGTGTAGGATGTGTTCTTTTTCCTTTCTCCCCGTAGTCATTCTGCGAGGCAACCCCAAGCTGAGAAGCAGTGGCATGTATCACGCTCTCCTCTCCCAGCAGCACAGTTGTAGGCTGCATCAAGTCTGGTCCAACTGATGCTTCGAGAGGTTTGCACCAGGTGAAAACAGGGCAATGGGGGTAGGTCCAGCGATTCACAAAACACTAATTTGAAAATACGCTGGCTTGTGCAAAATGGCTTTTTTTATGGCTCCATTTGGGCTTGTTTAGTTTTTTGTTTCTGTTACTACTCTTGCAATCTTACCAACCTCTGACTTTATGACCCCTTTTGGAAGACTGGAAACTGCACTCTGACTAACAAGAGAAGGCGGTGGTCCTTCGTTTCAGCTATGTATCATTTTAAATGCCACCGAAGCCCTGAAGCAAAGGTGTAACAGCAGCCACATTCAGGTACTTCTGCCAAGCAGTGAGAACTGTAACAGGGCTGGGCAGAGCAGCAGGGCAGTTGGCTCCTAGGCTTTTAGTCTTCATTCTTCATTTTTTAAGGACCATTTCATGTCCCAAACTTCTAGTTCATTTGTAGGGTAAAAGAGAAAGGTATTTACCTTACTTGGACAACTGAAAGCATTTACATTTGAGTATGTCTTAACTATAACATCAATCCAAATTGTAAGACAACCTGTAAATTTGTCTTTCAACCAGGCACCATGATTTAATGAGCTGAACACATGACTGGAAGCAAACAGGCTCTGTGTAGTTACTATTCATATATGGTTATTATGTACCTGTCAAAACTCACTTCCCTAAGTAGACTCCTGGATTAGTCTTTATTTATTAAAAGACTTTTAGAGTAGTCTATATTTATTTAAACATGAAAGCAATTCTGAAGTTATACCCAGACAGCCACATAAGCTCATTATTTCATTTTTAGCCTGCCTCAAAAAATTTCCCGTATTTATTAACTTCTGTTGCTCTTATTTTGAATTAACATGTCATTTCTCTTAAGCAAGACTCCATCTTTATTTTCTAATGTGTGTGCCTACAGCAACACAAAAAACTCCAAAGAGCTTTTCATTGTGTCAGTGGCTTAATGTTGTACTGCCTGATGGATCTAATCCGTAAACGTGACTACAATAATATTCTACAGAGAAATGTAAATTCACACTCTTTGTTCAGAAAGAATCACTGTGATTTCCTAAAATGAAATCAGCCAAAACCCTCTCTCCCCTTAGAAATTGTTGTCTAGAATCCAATCTAGGGCATATTACTGTAAATCCTGAGAAACTCTATTACATTTAACTCCAGAATGATAGTGTGGTAAAATAAGATATGAATGAATCCTCTCTAATAAAAGATAATTGATAATCACTAGGAAATTTGTATCTATTTGAAGTCAAAATCTTCCCACCAAGTTTCTTCTTCTTCCCCTCCATGAAACCCAACATCTTGTAAACTCTAGTTTGTCTCAAAACTAAGAAAGACAGCACTATAAACATGCTGTGGACAGCACTACTCTTTGCATATGTAAAAATCCAGCTTTTTAAGATCAATCACTTGTTTGCTAAATCTGTCTGAAGCCTAATAATTCAATAAATGGCACATATCTGACATTGCCCAATAAAATACTTTATACACAGCAAACAAGAGGAAATGGAGTCTTATTGAGAAAAACAATGTCATTGCTTTTAAGAGCATTTCAGTGCCTGTCACAATTCAGAAGTCAACAGACCAGAACTTGAACAGGAAACTTAGCCTGAAAAATGAATGTTTAAAAATGGCAACCTCTAACCAAAAAGGCCTGTTCCCGAGATATAATCAGAGCTATAGTGGAGGGAAAGCATCTGGAAATTTAATCGTGCTAAGGAACACTACAAAGAATTTCTAAGCACTGCTTTATGAATCAAATCAAAATGAAATAACATCAAAGCACCTCAAACTGTAGGGCCTCTTTTACACTGACCAACTGTTATTTACAAGATCCAGGCATTTCTCGTGGCTGGTATGTTGTCAGAGGCAGGTAGATAAGGTTGCCAACATTAAAAAGAATCGCTTTTCAGAAATGACTCATTAGTTTGGCTCAACAACCTGAGACACCCCAAAGACTCTCATTTTTACAGAGAAGGCAGAGAAGAAGAGTGGTCCCCTCGGTGTGAAAGGCTAGCCTTCTAGAAACATCTGAAGCTGGTCATTCAAACTCACTTACCATTTTATAAAAATCATGGTCACAGTTTGATCTCAATTATAACGCTATAAATCAAAAAAACTCCAACAAATTTAATAGAATGGATTGAGCAGTAGCACCATGTTAATTTAGGTCAAGATAGGATTCACAGGACATTTTAGATCCTGTAGGAAGAAATATGAAAATATTTGTTTTTCATATAAATCCCTCAGTGGACAAGGCCATAATCCAAGAAAGGGACCTTTGGTATACAACCTTTGGTTATTTTTTAATCCCTCCTCCCCCCAAATAATAGAATCTTCTCTCTTTTATTAGTGGATTTGTGATAATGCCAATAGTAGGAAAAGAGGACTATAAGCATTGCCTGTATATTTTAAAAATAATTTCTGCTCTGTTTGTCATAGTGCTACATACAGAAGCAGCCTCTAAGAGGCATACATAACTGTAGGAGAAAAGAATACAAATGGTATTACACACTAATGCACAGATACACAATGTGCTGTGGGCTTTCTGAGGAAACATTTTGATGAAAAAAAATGTCTCAAGCAACCAGCCAGACCATTCTTTTAATTGCTCTTTATAAATTCAGATCCTGGATAAAGTTGTGCTCTCAGTTATACAAGCTCAGTCTTGAAGCCACTCATCAAATTCAGTTCTGCTTCACAGCAGAGTAGATGAAGATGCAGTTCAGTTCCTCGGGATTGGGCAAGCTGCTTTCTTGGTCTGCTTTTGTGCCTGAGATCTGCTTACATTAGAAGCTGGCCTGCCTTCCAGACCCCTTCTGTGTATTGATTAACCCTGTCTCCCCAGCCATGACCAGACTTGACCTTGTCAGCGATTGTCTTCTTCGACAGCATCTTTTAAAGGCTGTTAGACCATATGTTATTTTGGAACTTAATACACGGAAATGTGTCCAACTTTTCTGGCAACTAGAGTATCGTTTGTGAGAACCTCTGCTACACCAGATAATCTGCTTGCACGTACAGAAAATGGCAGGGAAGTTTTCAATTACCAAAGGTCTGAAGTCCTGGCCCCATCTATCAATTTGCTGTGCTGTGAGGCAAAGGTAAGTCCAAATGTGGGAGAATATCAGAAAATCCTGACAATGAAACCAAAGTCTATTGGATGTGATTCCTTTATAAAATATATATGGAAAGTAAAATGGTGGCTCCAGCTAATTTTACTATTAAGTGACGTCAGCATTTCACTCCTTACCTACTCGAAGCTCCCCTGGGCTTTGCTGTAGAATTATTGTGTTGGAAATGGAGTTTGTGTTTCAAAGTAAATAAAAAGGGAAGGCTTGAGAACATCCAATTTAAGAGAATAGCAACATGACCAGCACAAAACAAATGCAATTGTAAGAGTGGGATAATTTTACTTATGAGAAGGAAAAAAGAAGGGGAAATAATCAGAGGAAAATGTGTAAAAGACCTTAAACTTTATCGGCTTGAGCAATTTCTTAACGGCATTTCCAAATAGATACATTCTGTTCCCTGAACATTCTAATGTCGTGCTTTTCTCCCCTCGCTCCAGAAGAAAGGAACATGAAGCTGAGAACCCAGCTTTGCTGTGTAAAGGAGCTACCAGCACAGACCATTGGGACAGGCAGCTGCGAACATCCACGCTTGTCTTACAGAGACAGAGCTGTAATTGCTGAAGTCAGGATACCCAGCACTTAGTTTGGTGGTCAGTGTGGTTAATGAAAACCAGCCAGAGTGCAGGGTGTATAACTGGGGAAAGGGCCTTATTTTGCTTTAGGAATTGTGTCTTATTTCGTCTTATTTCGCTTTAGGAACTGTGCAGCATCTCTGCTTTCTGACTAGCAAAGACAATGCCATGTCAGTATAATTAGATGTTAGTCTAGATCCTATTTAAATGTTCCACATTCTAGGTAGAGATCTGTTAGTGTGGCAGTGAGATTATGTATGTCTTTTGTGGTAATGTGCATTGGCCAGGAATATGTCCTTCTGGTCTCCGCTTTGTCTTCTCTTTATGGAGTCAGAGAATCATGGAACGGTTTGGGTTGGAAGGGACCTTAAAGATCATCTAGTTCCAACCCCCCTGTCATGGGCAGGGACACCTTCCCCTAGATCATGTTGCTTAAAGCCTCATCCAACCTGGCCTTGAACACTTCCAGGGATGGGGCATCCACAACTTCTCTGAGCAACTATTGTATGATATTAGCCCTTGCACCCAGAAAATTTCTGCAAGTTTGCAAAGCAAACTGTCTATGCAAGCACTGTCTCAACTAATGGATTCACAAGGACATTGAAATCATGGGATGGATAATAATCAATATTAGCAGAAGATTTGGACCTGAGGGTGTGTAAGTCTAAGTATTGGAGTGGATGACTAAAAATGCAACCGCTGGGATTTGTATCCTCATTGTTGTTGATGGACCCCAAAATGAACTGATGCTTCAGATTTTCCCCATGCTATGGATTACTGATTATTGTTTGTTCTTTACTAAAAAAATATAAACACTATAACTGTAAATTTGAGTAATAATTCAAATTATTTGAATGTCTTTCACATTCTTTTTTTTTCTTTTCAGTGAATAACAGTGATGCTTTCCATTGATAAGTGCACATTGTTAGCCTTCCCTCATCTTGACCCCAGTGTTCATTACTGAAAGTTTACAGTGAATGAAAATTGGGTCTGGGGTTTGAAAATCTGTTTCAAAGAACAGTATGTCAACAAACTAGAAGCCTTTCCAATTCAATTATAAAGCTCATTTATTCAATCTTTTCTTTCCCAACAGGCAGTAAATAAGCATGTCTGCTTTATTTTTTTTCCCTAATATGCATTTACCTTTTTTCTTTATGTGAATATCACAACATCCCTCCTACACAGCATTCACATAACTTTTCTCTGTGGGGGAGGAAAAGAGAGGAAATTTCACATGACAGACATTAGTCGTCTTTGTTTAGTCTTAATTTGGGAAAGTGCTCAGATGCTGTGATGATTGGCACAGCATGAATAGGAAAGGACAACAGAGTAATTCTGCTTCTTGTGCCACCCTCTCACTCCCACAGAAGTCCATAGGGTCTAACTGAGGGCAAAATTTGTCCGACATTTCCTAAAATGAACTTGGATCTTCCTTCTACTAGATTTCATTGGAGTAGGACCATGACCTTAATTCTTCATAGGATGTGTTGTAAGGAGATGAGTGCTGTTTCCATTTTACAAACACTAAGGTAAGCTGCTTAACCAAGAATGCAGAGATAACACTCCTAACATCAGGATCAGTAAGGTGCTCAGTCCATTAAACTACAGCATTTACAGTTCCTTCAATCCCACTATAAATTTACAGTAAATGTTGATTTGTTTTTGAAATCCTGAGCTCTTGTTTGTTGTGTTTGTGAAAAAAAATGATAGTGTAAAAGAATTGTGTAAGGCAAAATAAAACTCTCCAGGCATATCTGGAGAAGATCTTTTGCTAGATTTTAGCCACATTAACTCTAAGAATAAAGTGGTAGATTTGATGCCTTCTTGTTTCAGTTTGGGTTTTATACCGTCATCCTCCTTTCACATACAGAGAAAGAAATGGCAATTACTTTCTGACATGGTAATGCCCTTAAAAATCCAATGTGGAGCTATAGGGCCTCTGCCATCTTTATAATAAAAAATTGCAAAAACCAAGTCTTTGTGGCTACGTAGAGCGCCTTGGACAATCTAACTCAAAATGTTCTATAACCTGCTTAGGTTCAGTGTTGATGTCAGGTTTGCCATCTGCATCTTGCTCTTCTTGGACCGTAAAACTGAACACGAGAGTCTCTTCAGTTTTGCTAACAGTCATGTTCCCACACTATTTGCTGCAAGGCATTCAACACTTAATAGCTTCATCCTGCAAGGCACTGATTGCCTCCTCCAGGGCCCTGAATCCCTTAAACTCCTGCAGTAATTTGAGGGAGTAAGGAGGCAAGCTGGGAAATAAACAGGGTTCAGTTTCTCGGTTATTAAAGTGGACTGGTTCTAAGCATCATATAGCAGATGCTGTATTTGATATGGTCTTTGCTGTGCTTCTAAGGGTTGTTGGTGCTAGTAAATTGATTAGGCTTTAACACTCTGAATTAGTGAAACAGCGAGGTGGGAGAAACATGCACTCTGTATTAAAGTCTTGTCTCTGAAAGAGCCCCAGTACCTTCAGAAATCAAGCCAAAAAGCAGACTGAGAAAAATGAGTGAAAGCAGCAGGAATTTAAAAAGCAAATGCTACATCAAAGGGACAGGAAGGAACTGCAATAACACTGCTGTGATTGCAACTGGGCACAGTCCCAGGAGCTTGGGGAACAAGCACCTCCAATAAACAGAGCTGTTTCTGTACCAAATACTTATGAAGGCTTGGTGAAACATAGAAATATGCTCAGTAAAAGGGGATGAGCATGCTGGCGTTTCATCTTCACAGGTGTTTACTCCTCAATCATCAGTAAATACAAAGTCCAATAAGGACGCATCTTGCTGCCAGCATATGAGGTCTCTGTGAACCCCAGTAAAAGGATGCCCCCAAGAAATCATACTCTCAGAGCTAACCAGACAAAGGCATTCAGATGTGCCAACAGGCCCTGTGTAAGAGCTCAAGGATTTGAAACGGATTAGGAAAAAAAATGCATCAGGCCTTTTTACACTTTATTTTAGCTGAATTCCTCCCAACTGAATGAAATGACAAATACAAGGGTAGTCACATTGACCGTACAACACCAAAGCAAATTACTAATTAGCTATTCGTTTTCTACTGAGTGCTCCAAGAAAAGGAGAGTATTTAATTCTGAGAGTCACCACCCAGTCCTGCCTTGCACCCTGATGACCACAATGCAAATAACCACTGTGACTTGGCATAAGTTACTTGTCCCTCTCTCTGTATGCATTCCCCAGCCTCAATGTGAGAAACAGAAGCACAGAAAGAGATGCCTGCTTTTCTCTTTCACCAAACAGATATGTTCCTTGGGATGTGGACTGCTCCTAAAAAGCAAGAAAGGAGTGTCTCATGGCTCCTCATGTGTCAACCTTCATAGCTGACCAGCAGGAGCCAGGGGCAAGTCCTCTCTGGATTTATGGTGTGCACACTGAAGCTATGATTCTGCGAACAGTTATGCATTTGCTTTATTTTATGCAAAAAGGCTGTTTCATATGTTTAATTTTACATATATGAGTGGAGCTTCTGTGACTGCAAAGTTTAAAATGTACAAAAGAGAAAGAAAGCACATTATTTAGGATTATTAATTATTAAATATTATTAAGGAAAAACAACAACAACAATAATAATCAGAATAATAATATCAAACCATAATAATAGTAATCAAAAGCCAAAACCAAACCAAAAACCCGCAATACTCACCAGCATAAAAGTAAGCTTCAAATACTTTGGAAGGAGTTGAACAAGAGAGTCATACCTTTAATTTTCAGAAGAGCAACAAAAGGACTAATTGCTAATTGACAACCACATGGTAGGAACAGACTCACTGATACACGAGTGGTTATAGTGCCAAATGGGAGCTGAGGTGAGATCCTTGCAAGGCACAGTGTATAGAGGAAAAGGAAAAAGAAACTCAGTGTGCATCTTGAGCTTTATATACTCAAGTTTCTGATCTGTGAAGGGAATGGCAGAACTTCCCTGCCTCGCCAGACAGAGCATGATAATGGAAGCCATATATAAGCACTTAATGGGCTGAAAAATAAGGTGACCCAAAGCATGGTGATGGTTTCAGGTATTCCTTGCGCGGACACATATTTTCACGCCTCTTTGGCTATTTTGTGATCAAATTAGAAAACAGAGGCAATAAAAGGTTTGCATGATAGCTTTCTGAATAGCCAGCAGATAAAACTGGTCAGGAGCAAAAAGTGAGTTTTCCTACAGGAGCTCATTGAGCTTGCTTGTTTTCAGAAGCCTTGTTAGCCAAAGACATAAAGGCGTAATACAGAACAACACAAGACTACTGACCAGCCAAAACCCAACATTCTCCCCTTTGATCTATGCTTCGAATCTTTTACGTGCCATTTGGATATCAATCTACAGTATGACCTGCACTGATTTGCTGTAGAATATGCAATGTACTGTGATTTGTGATGTTGATCAAAGAGGTGCCTTGATTGGAATGATTAAAGTAGGAAAGCAGATCCATGTGTTTCTCTTTCACACAAGTGCACACGAGGGACAGAAATTAATCAAAACAATGTTAAGAGCTGAGGAAGTCTCGTATCACCTACCGACTTTGGACTGCAGGACTGACTTTGAGCACATTAAAGCTGTAGGCCATTCAATTCTCTTATCAGATGCAGAAAAAGACATGCCACGTGGATCATAATGAAGGCAGGAAGAGTGGGCCAGTACCTCCAGGTAAGAATGCTGTTTTGTATTCTTTTGTTGAAGAAGTATGTGATCAATCGCAGCATCTTTCAGGAAGCTAGAATTACTGAAGAAAACTTTAGCTTTATGCATCTCCTGATGAGTTTGTTCTATAATTTTTGGAAGGACGTTCTTTTTTTTTTATTTTTTAATATGTTTCTCCATATGACTGCCTACCTTTTGCTGTATGGTATCTTCTTGAGAGATTTGATATCAGGACAGAAGAAATGTTCTGACAATTTTCCTTGATCTCCTACATCTCAGGAAGCAACTTGACATTTTAATCTCCACTGTGCTTCACAGCAGCTAGCAAAGTTTTTAGGAGCTGAAAGTGACCTTCCCCGTCACTAAACTTCCTTCTGAAAACACAAGGTCTATTGAAAGAGCTGTAGGTAGGCATCTCACATCCTAGCTCCATACAATCATTTCTTCCAAATCTGTTTTACCTTTTCCTTTAAAGGAAAATGTGAAGTTAATTTGATTCAGTTGTGGGCACAACAGTCATAGCGAGAGCCTCGAGCGCCCCGGTTTGTGTGTGCCATTGGGGAGTACAACTGAGCCAGTCTGAACTTACGCATGGTGTGGTTCCCATGAGATGCGGGCAGTGTGACAGACACTTGTGCAACTTATAGATGGTCTCTGAAATTCAGATGTTGTATCAGGGCAGAAGGACTGAAAGAAGCACTGCTGGCCAAAGCAGCTAACGCTAATTTCCTGGTTGACTGAAAATAGGGCAGGCGTATTGGGGCTTTTTAGCACAGTAGTATTAGAGAGATCATGACACTTTTTACTTGATGTGCAGAGAGAGCTCAGGTCTCTCCCTGCCTTTTCCTCCTGAATTATATTTTTTCTCAACATAGAGAAAAAAACAGCCTCTCCACAGGTGGGCATATAGGCTGTGTTTAGGCATAATTTTCAAGATATTCTGCAGTGGCTCCTTTCCCTAGTGCATACTCACATGTTCTTTGCATGAAAACAAAGGTGTGTGAGTGCAGGTGGGACTTAATGACACCCAGATCTTGCTCCAATACACAATGAATCCAAGAAATGTATCTAGATCTGGGAAATGGGAGAAAATTCTGGGTGCAGTAAGATGAATGTGGCCATACAGATCTATGAATCAATGATATCTAACTGGGTTGCAGTTTAGTAGCACAGGATCATGTAAATGTAAAGCAGTCACACACATTAATGTGCTTTAATCTTTTACACATTTCTATCTCTTTTGACCCTAAGAACTCCAAATTCGTAAAGGAACTATGGAAGAGTCTCATAAATTTTATAAATTAGCAGGAAGAATTAGTAAATATTAGAACAAATTAGGAAGTCAGTATTTTTTGCACACATAAAATGTACATTGCACAGGTATTTTACAAGGCGTTTTTATCGTTTTGGGTTTTTTTAATGAAAAAAACAAAACCAAGCTGTTCACATTTGCATACATCTTATTATTTTTAAGCAAAAAATAAAAAACATAGACATAAATAAATCTGTTTCATCTAGACTAAAATTGCTCGTTGGTTTCTAATAACACACTATAGATCTAATTTCCCTTTATTAGAGCATAGGTTAGTGATTTTCAAGTACTTGAGAAAAAATGTAAAGTAACATTTTTATCTAGATTTTTCTAGTAAGTACGGTGTTATTACTAGGTTATTAACTGGGCAGAACAGTGAAGTATCTTACTATATCAATTTTGTGCCAACACAGTCACTGCTTAAAAATAAGCAAATGTATAAATCAGACGCTTACTTAGTCACATTAGATAAAATCTGCCTAAGAACAAACAGGTCATTATTTGCAGGTTTTGCTTAACAACATGGCTTTGAATAACAGATATTTTTTTAAAAGTACTGTGTGCAAATCTAACTAACACATGAAAACCATTGCTTTATATATTTCTTTAATGGCATGTATTAACCAACAGGAATTTTCAGCTGTGTTTAGCTCTTGTGAACATGTTGAAAGCTTTTCCTAAAACTTATGATGTTTTTTCAGTGAAATGTGAATCTTTAATAATGTATTTTCAGAAGAACGTGAAATTTAGAAACTTGTGAACCTCTTAAATTGAAAGCAAAACAAGAGAGAGAATGTAACCCTCATTCTATACACTGCACAAAGGTAATGCTGTTATTGTAGAAATTAAGAATTAAAAAAACCCCACTTTGATTCCACAAAACATTCTAAAAGATTGATATTGACTGTAACCTAATCATAGTGTCTACCCATTGCATATTTTTTAATATTATGCAAACCTGGCATTTAGAATGGAAAAAAAAATCAGAACTAAACTCGATCCTTTTCTCCCAGGCATTTCTATAATTTACTTATTTATTTATTTATTAATAGCATATATTTTCTTTTAACTGACCAGTAGAATTTCCTTTCAGATTAATACATTCTGATTACAGTTTTCTTTTTAATTCCCATCATTTAAGAGAACAGTCTTTTGGAAATTCAGCAGAGACAATATTCCACAGCGTGAGGCACCCACTTTTAAAATCAAATGGCTTGGAAAGCTCACTCATCCAAGCACACTAATTGGTTGAACGCTCTTGAGTGCTTTATCACATTATTTCTAAGGGTTGCCCTAAATGCTAGGAAGCGAGCCATGGTTCCGGTGATTAGTGCCAGAAAGCCGAATGTTAATTATTGCTGAGCTACATGAGTATAGCGACTGATTATCTGTAACAAATTTCAGAAATAGATTATTGAAAGAACTAATTAGAATCTAATTATTTATATTATGAATTTCTGATCAATTCAGTACAAAAGTTGATCACACTTTCTTTTATAGTTGTTCAGAATAGAATGGAAAATTATCAATTTACTATTAAGATTTTACCAATACAATAGAAAAGATTGTGGTAATGACATTACACAGGATAGGAAAAAGAAATAAAAGTTTATCTGAAACAAAAAGTTTTAGTCAGGAGATGTTAGGGTTTTTTCTACGAAAGCAGAAATTTTGGAACAAGGTTACTTTTCACTTGCTGAAAGATCAAGCTTCTCTGAAGGTTGACTTGTTCTGACAAAAGCAATGTAAATAGATTTGCAGATTTCTTCCTTTTCAATTGAATCTTACCAGTTTACCAAATTATTACTGCAAATTAGAATGTGTATATTGCCAGAGATATTCAACAATCTAAGAATATATCTGTTAATTTTGAATGTGTATATGCTCTAAGATTAACTACTCACTCATAGTACTTCAAAAAATTGCTGATGTGGATAAATGAGGTACAGCTTACCTGGATTTGGCTGCTATTTTTGCATTGGCAAAGACTTTAAGTCATACCTACATCTCTGCACTGTTAGCTTTCTCTGTTTCGTCACACAGTCAGGTTTCTTATTGGGTGTTAAATTTTCATTCCCAGTCCACCATTTCATTTTTAAGTGATTTTCAAAATTATCTGTGTGTGGTAGTGGAATAACAGGGACTGTAATGGGTCAGATCCTACAGTCTATATTTGGATGACAACCTTATTTTGTTCCTGTATACTCCCACTAAACTAACTAAAACATTCACTAGCTAAAACCAAAAAATGCCTCCTCCCCCCCAAAAAAAACCCAGTGTGAACAATTTTCTTTGTAAAATGCCTTTATAAAACTTAATATTGGATTTATTTATTAAGTCCTAAGGAAAAAAAAACCACATATAAAACACTGTGTTCTAGAGTTCAGACATCTCTGACAAAGTCTTGTAACTTGCACATCATAAACTCAGCATTTGACTTGCTGAGGCCAGGACCCCAGCAGTAAAACAAGCATAACAAAAATGTAAGAGTAATTCCCATTCACGTTGCTGACTTCAACCTTTTAACCTAGCGTCCTTTGGGCAAGGGAGAGAAGGTAGACCCAGTAGAATACTGTGAGACTTAATGTATCCAATACTTCAGGTGCCTATTTGGAATGCAGCTTCCAAAGGCAGGATTTTATCAGAGATGAACTACGGGCAGCCCCTTCTAATCTGAAAGAGGCAGCTGTCGCTTTTGATCTCAGTGGTGGCAGACAGAAACACAGACAAAAACAAGCGTCAGAAAGAAATACTTCACACAAGCAAACCCTGTGCTTTATTTGTTAAATGTGTATACAAAGTATCCATTCCAAAAACAGAGAGCAAAGGATGGAGATCTTGAAGCATGGGTTCATGGGCTTCAACACGTCACAGTGCTGAAAGCTGCCTGTTGAAGTCTTCACCACTTTTCATCTTGGTAGGAATTCAACTTGCAGTATGAAGTGCAGCAGTGTAATCCGAAACAGTAAATATTGAGGACTTCTTGCAAAGGCTGCTTTGTTCATAGATGCTCTGCTAGGAGCAATGGGAGAACATTCCGGCTCTCCGGACCAAAAATACGGCTCATGCTGTCAGTCACTTTCAACCAAAGCAGGCTATTCACAGTGAGGAAGGAGATGAGGAAGAAGAAACACATGGCAAATCTAATGGCAGTAATAAAGACTTTTCAGGTGAATAAGAGTATCTCCAAACTGAGAGTTTGGGATATCCCATTTGAGGTTTATATCTCTGAGCATTTCAAAATGAGCTATACAACAGTCAGGCTCAAATGCTGCTGGTACTCCAAAAAGAGAGATGTATTCAATATTGTTTTACTTATGAATTCATTCCAACCATAATCTTGGAGCCAAATTTCATGAATGTTGCTATGTTTTAGCTAATTTCACTCAGGACATACCTAGGGATTTGTGCTGTCAAAGCACCTTGACTATTGTCTAAGTCATCAAGTAAACAGGCAAAACACTTTCAAAACTTTTTATCATAAAATATTGTTCCACTGAAATAAAAATGTCTTTAGAGATGCTAGCTTTGGTAATATATTCAATGGAAAAGTTCTTTGCAGTTCAGCATACAATCTCTGATCTATTCTCAGGGGAAAGAAGAAACCTTGCATGAAAAAGGGGAGCTTTTTGATCATACATGGAGTCATCACTATGACTCTTTTCTGTAAACCTTCTAAAGGCTTTACTTTCATGCTGATGTGGAATGCACAAAACTTCTGAAGTCTCAAAAATTTAGCAGTAAGGGAAACATCAGTCCCAGACCACCATTAATGATTAATGATATCATGCCACAGCATCACAACTGAATTGAATAGCCTCTCTGCAAATTCTGATCCCTAAAACCTGCATGGAGTTTCACAGAAACAAGGACAGAAACATCGTCAGGTTACCTGAGCGTGGTGAGTTTCTCCATGCAGTGGAGCTAGGCGTAACCTCACATGAATAGCAGTTTCCTTTCTCTGTTCTCTGGATTGTAGTTGCTTTATCAGAGAGTCCTCTGGTGAAGGGCTATGGGTACAATAGACCCACAATACCTTCTGTAAGGCGATGATGACAGTGTAAACCCACAAGACTTAAAATCACCTGTGGAACTACTTCTCTTTTGGCAATGTTATTATCCCTCTGAAAGGATTTCTAATAATGCTAGTAATAAAATTGATGATAGCAGCACTTTTTTATTGTTCCTTTTCTTTATTTCCTACCAGTTAATTAATGTCGTGGTTTTTGGACTGAGGGTCGAGACAAGAACCGAGCGGGAGCACCCACCAACCATGGTCTCGGGCAAAACATGACTCAGGCTTTCTTAATAAAACAAAACAATTTATTAACAGTTACTTAACAGGAGACAAGGGAACGAAACCGGTTACTTGAGAGGAGAAAAGAGAAAACAAGGCCCGATCATAAAACAACACCTCCCCACCCCCTATTTTCCTTTCATTCCTGGCTCTGCCTTCCCCCCAGCGGCGCAGGGAGACAGGGAATGGGGGAGTACAGGTCAGTTCATCCATGTTGTTCACTGCCGCTCCTTTCTTAAAGGAGGAGGAGTCTTTACACCATTTTTCCCTTGCTTCGGTGGATCCCCTACTCACAAAGAAAAAGTCCCCAAACTTTTCCAAAGTAAGTCCTGCCCGCAGGATTGCAATCCTTCCCCATGGATCGCACCAGTTCGGGCTTTACCAGTCTCGGCCTCTTAGGGAGCTGCTGCCACTCGCGTCGGCGTGGGTCGTCCCACGGTCTCCAGATGCCTCCACGACCTCGTCGTGCATTCCATGCCCCATTATCAACAGTACCTGGTCGCGCATCCCCTGCTCCACGACCTCTCCTGGGCTCAGGCATCTCCTTCCCGACGTGGGTTTCTCCACGGGCCACGAGTGGGTCGCTGCTCCGCCGAGTACACCCTGGCTGCAAGGGGGCCGCCTGCCATCTCACACCGATTGCAAGGGAAGCCTCAGCTCCAGTACACCTCCTCCTGCTCCATCTTGACTGACCTGGTCGTTGTGGTTGTTTTCTCTTAGATATTAATCCTCTCTGAGGGAGCTCGACCCGGCGGGCACCCCGGGAGCGGGGCGCTTACCGAGTCCCCCATGCGGCTCCCCGGCGCCATCTTGAGCACATGGCGCCGGCCCGGGCCCGAGCGGCCGCTCGGCCGGGAGCCGGGAGCGAGGGGCAGCGCCCTCCTGCTCTCTCCTCGCTCCTGAGCAAAGAGCCCTTTCTCGCCCCTTTGTCCCAACTTAAATAGGGCAATTCGCAGAGGCGCCGATTTGGCTTAACCTCCCCCGGGGGGGATGGGACTCAGGTCTGGTGGCACAGGGAGCAAATCCCCTCCCCTGCCACCAGAACACCCTCCCACACATCAAACTATCACAATTAATATGCCTTTTAATGCTGGATCTAATGAGGATATCAATGACAAGGATTCTTCTATGGTCTTCAGGCACTTTTTTCTGCAATGCTATCAAGTATACTCAAAATGCAAATCTCATGAACAAGGACATCAATATGTCCCTTTGCTGTTTTGTTAGTCAAAGAGTCATAGAATCGTTTAGGTTGGAAGAGACCTGAAGATCAAATTATTTATTTTATAGATTGATAGCAAAAAATCATGGTAGAAAAAGTTTCATTACTAACATTTCAAGCTTTAGTAGCCATTTATTAAAAATGAAAACAAAAGTAAATTATGAAGAAGACATCCTTTATGTAATACTTTTTAAGTTGTTCGCTTAGGAAAGAACCATGGCATCAAGTCTACTAAGTTTTCAGCTATTTTTTTACCTTAGAAATAAAGTTACTGAAACTAACATTAGCGCAAAAAAATACTGCAACTGTCTTTAATCTAAATTTTCTGTTGAAAAAATCTTTTTGTGGAAAAATTTCACTCACTTTGCCTAGTATTTCTGGCATGGAATTTTCAAAGCAAAGGAAATTCAAACTGAGATTGTTCAGTTATCTGAGTTACAGATTTTTTCTGACATAGACACTTACAAGTTTTTTCTGCTTAGTCAAATATTCTTGACAGAAAATACCAGCAAAATGTGTTTCCTTTTTTCTTACATGCCATTTAGCATTGTTTTTTTCAGTAATCTTCCGTTGGAATGCTGGGTTGGATATGAGTTCCTAAGTGATGTTGTATTTTCTGTTCTGATTAAATATCACTTCCTTATAGTATGATTGTGAATTTTACCACGATTTCAGCAAAATAAATCATTCATTATCTAAGGATTAAAGGTAAAACATGAGTTATTGATACTAAAAGACTCACTTGGACATTTTATTCAAGATAATCTTCCATTTATATTTACCAGTGTTTGGGCTAAGCAGGGTTTGATCAGGAAATATTAATGCCTTTGCAAAGAGAGACTGTATGCTTGTCTTTTAAACAAAAATAAAACTTAGTGGAAATAACAGTTTTATGGGGAACTCTGTAGTGTCATGCACAAATAAGAAAGTGAAGACTGGCATTCCCCTGCAGTGGAATGGAAAGAAATGGGCAATGTACTGGTGATTAAGCAAAGAACCCTCATCCCACTCATATTCACAAAGGAATCCAACTCTGTACAGTTTGGCACCTGGTGCAACTCACTGGATTCAGACTGCTGCAGGACAGAATTTAATATCACGGATTCTATATACTTGGTGTTGCCTGAGTGACTCAGATGACCAAGTCTTATTTTCAACAGTGATGTACAATAATTCATTTACTAACTAGTCATAATTACCCCATTACATCCCTGTCATATTAATGACTGTTAGAGACTTAAATTCCTTTGAGGATTAGAGTGTAAAGAACTTTCAAAAATAGGATTTAGCCTTCTAAATTGACGTGACCTGCAATGATAAGAATAATGCCCACGTATATTTAAAATAAAAAATAATAAATATACAAATATTTATGCATTATATAATAGACATATTAATAATATGTAGTAGATACAGTAAATACAATAGTCATTAATATTTATAAAGATGTAAATTAGTGAATTGGCCTGTATGACTTCAGAATAATGATGACTGTTATACAAGTGGATGGTTTATCAATGCAGTTTGTATCAACCCGTTGTGCCAAATGAGTCATTCAATAGATTAAATTGAACGGTCACCTACTACCTGCAGAGGAGTGTTTAGTGGGTGTAAGTGAGGCAGACATCAGTGCTTTCACCGTCAAGTACAAGGTGCTATCATAAAGCTGTAGATACGAAGGCAGAAGTTAGGCTACAAATGTGTAGTATATATATTAGAAGATGAAACACATTTTATTGGTTCCATCCTTTCTTCTGTAACACTGCACTTTCTAAATAAACCCTAACTAATGCTAGTGTAGATACTTTGGAACTCTTACTGACTTAGTTAAGAAAGCCATGATATAACGTTACCTCCCATAAGATGAAACCCAACTGCAACTAGTAAAGTTTGAACTAGAATACATATATTTTATGGAGAAATTATATTGATTTGGACCTTTTCAGTGATGGAAACTAGACTATAATTGTTTAGAGATTCTTTAATTCCTTCTTTTTTGTACATTTATGATTTTCTTGAGCTTCTCCTTCACCCAGTCACCAAGCTTTACTATACCTTGTTTTGTTGTTACAAATATTTATTGCAAAAAATATTTATAAGACATTATTATCAAATGCCTATAGGTAATTTTACTCTGTGATAATATTACATGTCCTAATTCCATCTCTTAGAATCATAGAATCATAGAATGGTTAACGTTGGAAGTGACCTCAAAGATCATCTAGTTCCAATCCCCCTGCCATGGGCAGGGACACCCTCCACTACACCAGGTTGCTCAAAGCCTCATCCAACCTGGCCTTGAACACTTCCAGGGATGGGACAGACACAACTTCTCTAGGCAACCTGTTCCAGTGCCTCACTACCCTCAGACTGAAGACTTTCTTCCTTATATCCAACCTAAGTCTACTCTCTTTCAGTTTAAAGCCACTGCCCCTTGTCCCATCGCTACATGCCCTTGTAAAAAGTCTTTCTCCAGTTTTCTTGTAGGCCCCCTTTAAATACTGGAAGGCTGCAATAAGATCACCCCAGAGCTTTCTTTTCTCCAGGCTGAACAGCCCCAACTCTCTCAGCCTGTCTTCATAGCAGAGGTGCTCCAGCCCTCGCATCATCTTCATGACCCTCCTCTGGACCCGCTCCAATAACTCCATGTGCTTCTTATGTTGGGATCCCCAGAGCTGAACACAGTACTGCAGGGGAGGAGGTCTCACAAGAGCAGAGCAGAGGGGCAGAATCCCCTCCCTCAACCTGCTGCCCACGCTGCTTTCGATGCAGCCCAGGACACGATTGGCTTTCTGGGCTGCCAGAGAACATTGCCGGCTCATGTTGAGCTTCTCATCCACCAGCACTCCCAAGCTATTTTCCTCAGGGCTGCTCTCAATCCATTCTCTGCCCAGCCTGTACTTGTGCTTGGAATTGCCCCGACCCACGTGCAGGACCTTGCACTTGGCCTTGTTGAACTTCATGAGGTTCACACATGCCCACCTCTCCAGCCTGTCAAGGCCCCTCTGGATGGCATCCCTTCCCTCCAGCGTGTCCACAACACCACACAACTTGGTGTCATCTGCAAACTTGCTGAGGGTGCACTCAATCCCACTGTCCATGTTGCCAACAAAGATGTTAAATAGCACTGGTCCCAGTACTGACCCCTGAGGAACACCACTCGTCACTGGCCTCCACGTGGACATTGAACTGTTGACCACAACTCTTTGAGTGCGATCATCCAGCCAATTCCTATCCACCGAGTGGTCCATCCATCAAAACCATGTCTTTCCAGTTTAGAGATAAGGATGTCATGTGGGACAGTATCAAATGCTTTGGATAAGTCCAGGTAGATGATGTCAGTTGCTCTTCCCTTATCCATCAATGCTATAACCTTATCACAGAAGGCCACCAAATTAGTCAGGCAGGATTTGCCCTTAGTGAAGCCATTTTGGCTGTCACCAATCACCTCCTTATTTTCTATGTGCCTTAGCATAGTCGCCAGGAGGATCTGCTCCATGATCTTGCCAGGCACAGAGGTGAGACTGACTGGCCTGTAGTTCCCTGGGTCTTCTTTTTTCCCCTTTTTAAAGATGGGGGCTATGTTTCCCCTTTTCCAGTCAGTGAGAACTTCACCAGACTGTGAATCCTTCATGAAAACGCTTATTTTCCAGTACTTTAATCATCCTTGTGGATCTTCTGTAAGTTTTCACCAATGTAGCAATATTATCTTCTTGCACTATGACTGCCAGAAACTGAGCACAGCGATTATATTGCAGCCACATCACTGCTAAATACAGAGGTATTATAACCTTTCGATTTTTATCCCCTTTTCTGAGATTAACTGAAAAGTAGTATCTTTAAGGTACTGTGGGATGTGTACAAAAGGTACGATTGAAATGCTTTCAGAAACAATTTCCACAAAACACAGCTTCAGAAAATGTCCTTTACTTTTTCTTCCATAGAGGAAGAAAGAAAAAGTTTAGCAAGGGGAGAGCGATGCACCTTCTGCCCATGCAACGTCAGAGGCCAGTCAGCCGGCTGCAACAGCTGTTCCTCCAGTACTGGCTCACTCTCAGGGCTACCATGTCAGTGCGCTCCTGCCTGGCTGAGCAGAGTCCCCCCAAGGAGTCCACCCCATCCCAGCAGGACCAGGATGGATGTCTGTGCTCCCCGACACTGGGGAAGGGAGAGCAAGTGACTGAGAAGTATCACAAATGTTGGTGTTGGGGCCCTCACTGGTCCATGAGCAATGTGTTCCAGCATACCGGTTGCTAATCAATTTTCTTTTTTCAAGATTAGTCCAATTTATCCATCTCCTTTTCATACTCCTTTTCTCATTATTTATTGTTATAGGTTATCCTAGGACCAGCCGAGCTGTTTCTCATGGCTGTGCCCGCAATAAGAGTAAGCTTATAGACCCCAATTAACTCTAGCACAGTGTGTTAGCCCTGCTGGTGACGGCACTGTTCAGAAAGCTCATGTTTATCTGATTATTCTGCATAAACCGCAGATCATTTCTTAGAATTGACACATCTGCAAGTTTGGGTTGTTTATTTCATTGTCAGATAGGTGAATTCTCATTTGGCCACATTAAATGCATATTTTTAGCTTGCTTTCAGAGACAATCTAGCTCACTCTTTGTTAGTGATTTGCTACACCATTGAGTTCACTTGCACAATTTACTAGTAATGGTTACATATTTTCTACAATTCATGGATGATAGTGTTAATTTTATTACGACCAAGATCCAATCCCCGCAGAAGATTGTTAGCAACACACCCTTCCAGAGATAATTACAATATTGACATATTTCAAAAAAGTCCATCAATTTTAATTAATTTAATGTTTGCAGTGTTTATTTAGTAGTCTAATTGAGTTTAGTAGAATATCTTCCAGAAAATGAAATATATTACATTGCCATCTACCGGTATAATCAAAACTTGTAATTTTCTTTTTTTTTTTCTTCTGCTGACCTTTTTCATTAACTGAGTCTAGCTTGAGCTGTTCCATTATATTTTTGGGAACAAAGTCACGCTGACAGACCTATCACTAAGTGAATAATTTCTATTTACACTTTCTAAGTATTGGCACAGCATTGTTTTTCTTCCAAATCTTGGGAATTTGCTTTTCTTCTAAGACTTACTGAAAAAACAACATTTATAATTATCAAGTTTCTGGGCCAGCTCTTTAAAAAATTTTAAATTTTTTACTGATTCAAAACTATTATAAATATAACTACATGCTAAGTGGGAAAAAGTCTCTCTCCAGAATTTCAGGCCATTATCCTTGAGAATTAGAAACTATTTTTTTCCTAATGTGACTCATTTTGACTGAATTGCTATAATTAGACAACCAAAGAAATTCTCACAGTAAGTTTATTTCACATTTCTGGAAAAATAATTATTTAGAGGAAAGTCATATCTTTCAAGTTGCTTTCTGAAATTAATTCTCACAAGAAATGACATTAATGCCACCAGAATTATGAAAATGATAGCATATTTCCGTAACTGAAACATTTTGTCAGAGAAATAAGTGAAAATTTATCCGTTAAAAAACAAAGGCATCTGGTTTTATGTGGAAAACAAAATCAAAACTAAGACATTGACTCAAGTATTTAACGAAACTCATGCTGAATTTAACACTAAAATGTGCAACACAACGTATTCACAGGTGTTAACAATTGCCACAGAAACTTAAGGTTGCCTAGCTTGTCATCAGCTAGAACGAAAATATTTCAGGCTAAAGCTACAGTTTTTTAGCCAAAGTTGAGACAAATAGGATCAGCTGTACAGCACATTTTTAACAACACTGAAAAGAGTGGTCCAGTTATAAAATATCCCTTAGAAGCTATGTCACGATTGTTTCTAACTGAGTATGTTTAAATAGTAGAATGCATCAATTAAAACTATTTCATGAAGTGTTTATCATTTGTAATGCTTGAAAGATTTCAGCAAGCCAGTTAGCTATAAACACAATGAGGATGATCTTGAAACTCAGCCTGGGTTACCCTACACTGGTAACTACAGTGGTAACCCTAGTGGGTTACCCTACAGTGATCGAGATCACTAACTGCTCTTTACATGGACTCTTTCTGTAACTCTTAAATATGTGAAAAGTTTTTTTGCTGGGTCACACAGAATTGCAAAATCATAGAATCATAGAATGGTTTGGGTTGGAAGGGACCTGAAAGATCATCTAGTTCCAACAACCCTGCTGTGGGCAGGGGTATCTTCCACTAATCAGGTTGCTCAAAGCCTCATCCAGCCTGGCTTTGAACATGTCCAGGGATGGGACATCCACAGCTTCTCTGGGCAACCTGTTCCAGTGCTTCATCATCCTCACAGTGAAGAATTTACTCCTTAGATCTAATCAAAATCTACCTTCTTTCAGTTTAAAGCCATTACACCCTGTCCCATCACTACATGCCCTTGTAAAAAGTCCTTCTCCAGCTTTCTTGCAGAAGAGCCTCTTACATTCTAGACCATGGAAATTAGCTTAGTTTGACAATTACAAGATGCTTACTTGGCTCCTGAGTCAGTATTTGTAACAGCCAAAACTTGAAAAGCTCTTCTTTTCAGTCAGAAGAAAAACTATTGTAGGGACTTAACATGTTACCTCTGTGTAACTGTCACTCATATAAACATACACGCATAATATCAAAATCTTCCTGGTAATCCACAATGAAATCTTCTTAAGGGTCATGAGTAACGTACTAGTCCGATTCTTTCTAAATCAGTAATAGCCACTTAGGAATTTTTAAATCTTAAGTTAGAAGACCGAAAAGAATAGGAGGATCCCGACTAGATAACTAATAAAAATAATTAATGAATTAAGCTGCGCACTTGATACTTTTAAAGTCTGCCCTTTTAAAAGCAAGTTCCTTCAGCTTAAGAAAATTCAATTGCGATGCAGGTTCACATGTAAATATGAAAACATGCAGATATGTACCCACTGGGATTTTCAAGAGAATAGGAGTTAAGTGTGTAGAGACTCTTGCAAATACCAACAGCAGCATCTTTCCAAGGAAAGCAAGCACATTTCTTATAAAATTTAGGTCTAATTGCTGAAGGGTCTCATAAAGCTGAGCAAAGCCACAATTTAAGGCAAGCAAAAATTATCTTCAAAAAGCACTGAAGGACAATCTTTCAAGTGGAGTGGTAAGCAGACTCAGCTGAAGCCACTTTAGATCTCATTCTGCACATAACCTCTTTTCTGAAGATGCAATGCACTCTTAGGTGCTGCTGTTCTCATCATGCTTTGCTGTTTTTCATACAGCAAATTCCTAAAAGATTTCAAAGGACATTTTTTTTTGTTTATGGTCCTTGGTGGAAGATTCCTGCCCATGATATCCTTGAGAAAGAGTGAAGTATTTCAGTCAATACAACATTTCCGATTCTCCTGAGAGAAAGAGAGGCATGGTTACAATGGTGGTTCTGCCTAATGAGGTTTTCTTTTTTTTTTCTTTTTTTTTTTTTTTTTTTTAAAGAAATGACCAGTTTTGATCCATGGGTAGATCTGCAGTGAAACTGTGAAAGAACTGAAGTTCAAAATTTTCCCTCTCTCTTTTTTCTACTTCCTTCTCCCTTTTCTAAATAATTAATTAATCACATTGAATATTGTGTTCAAAGGTGGATGGAATAAGGGTCATCTAAGGTGCTTAGAATATCAGGGATCCACTTTTCACAAGCATTAATCGATTGTATCTTCAGTGGACTAGTTAAGTGCTTTGACAAATGGGACTTGGCTCTGTGGAATGGGCAGTAGGTTTGATTATCAATGTCTTTAGACAGTTGTTCTCACAGGTGCAGCAAAATGTTGCCACGATCCCATTTAGGCACTCAGGATCAGGCAGAAGCAGGGTCAACTTCTGAAAGTACTGTATCTATTGAATGCCTCAGCTGCTACCTGCATTAGGACATAGTACCACGAACAAGTCATCCATTTGTTTGTCATTCCTCATTACCCATTTAGAGAGACATTACCGGAAAACTTCACTATTGCATGTACCTTTCATAATTATTTTGACCTTTAAAGATCTGGTTTCAGTAGCTGGTTGAGGTTTGAAATTGAAGGTTTGGACCAGAGCACACATTCTTTTAACTGTTTCAAAACATGACCTTTATCCCACTCAAGTTATATTCAGATGATGATGAACAATTTGGTCTTCATTTTTCCTGAGCCAGGTACATGGTGATGGCGGCCAAAATGAAGTGTTAAAATCAGATAGCTATAGAAACCCATTTCATGTATATTCTTGCTTTTACAGGTCTAACTGATAGAGTATGTTATTAAAAAGGAGTTTGCTAAATAAAAAGGTGTCAAATACAAGGAAGAACTAGATGTTGTCACTTGGCTCTTGTGAAGCCCTCCCCTTCCCTCCCTCTGAGAGAGTGACAAGGGAAGCGAGGGAGAGAGGCAATACCAGAGCTAGGAAAACCGGTACAAGAAAATAGCACATCCTATGTGCACAGGTGGATTTTTCCTGCCTCTACACAACAGCTCATGTATTTCTGCTCTCTTTGACAGTTGCCATTGCTTGTATCATGCTGTCCTTTGCAAGACATCATTACTACTCTGATGTTTTGCCTCTCCTTGAATGTGGCTGCTGTAGGCAGCTGCCTTCACTGCCTGGAGGTTCCAGAAGATCCTGGAAATAAGGGCAGGATCGGTTGTTTATAATCCTGTGTACCAGAGGAAATAGGAAGGTTAGAGCTCAAACAACAATAACTTTGAAATGAGATCATCACAGCATAAGTTAGGGCATTTGCCTAGCATTAACTGGGAAAATGACAAAGCTGTCCAAAAAAGATCTAACTCCAGCAAAAAGAAAGTCCAAGTACAAGATCATAAGATTTACACATGTAAGCAGCATAAGACCAAATATGAACACCAGTTATGTCACATAGCTGAGCAGTGTCAGACTTACCATATTTACTTCAATAATAACTGAAAATATCAATACCTGGTTAGTCTTCAGAAGTTCTACTGTAAGAGGTCTTTCTGCACACAGATCACAACTTTGAGGTTGTGCATTCTTTTCCTTTCAGTTTTAATGATAGGTATTGAGTCCTTATTATTACAGGCAGAAAATTACTGTTGTTGAGAGAGGGACTACCCTTAGTTACAGTTGCCTGGTCATGTGTAGTTGCATGTCCCTCTTCATGTCTATGTCTGTTTTTCCTGTAACTGAACTCTACATATGGCCTTCTATTTTAAATCTGTTTTTCTGTTGAATAAATGTCAGAAGAATATTGCACGTACATAAATATTTATTTAATACATGTTTATTGAGCAAATGCTATACCTGGAGTGGTGTTTCAGCAAACTGAGAGAATGTGTGAATTGAAGCTGTCACAATATTCCTTTCCCCGTACTAATCGTGATTACTATGCTATTTGAGTCACAGTGAAAATCAAGCAACAACCATCTAAGACTAAGTATCTTTGCTGAGTTTTTTTTGGGCAGATCTATTTATTACGCGTTTTAACAATAATCAGCACAATGGCATCATATGGGTAGTTAAGATTCACTATACAAACAGTAATATGCTTCCATATTACCATATCTACTTTATTACTTAAAGTCTAGTATGTTCCTGAATTTAAAAAAATAAGTTTTCCAAGTGATGTCTGAGAAACAGTTGATATCATAGAATTATAGAATGGTTAGGGTTGGAAGGGACCTCAAAGATCATCTAGTTCCAACCCCCCTGCCATGGGCAGGGACACTCTCCACTACACCAGGATGCTCAAAGCCTCATCCAACCTGGCCTTGGACACTTCCAGGGATGAGGCAGCTACAGCTTCTCTGGGCAACCTGTTCCAGTGCTTCACCACCCTCACAGTGAAGAATTTCCTCCTTAGATCAAATAGAAATCTACTCTCTTTCAGTTTAAAGCCATTACTCCATGTCCTATCACTAGATGCCCTTGTAAAAAGTCCCTCTCCAGCTTTCTTGTAGGCCCTCTTTAAGTACTGCAAGGCTGCTAGAAGGTGTTCCGAGAGCTTTCTCTTCTCCAGGCTGAACAACTCGACTCTCTCAGCCTGTCTTCATAGGAGAGGTGCTCCAGCCCTCAGATCATCTTCGTGGCCCTCCTCTGGCTTTGCTCCAACAGATCATGTCCTTCTTGTGTTGGGATCCCCAGAGCTGAATGCAGTGTTCCAGGTGGAGTCTCATGAGAGCAGAGTAGAGGGGCAGAATCACTTCCCTCAACCTGCTGGCCACACTTCTTTGGATGCAGCCCAGGATACAGTTGGTTTCTGGGCTGCAAGTGCACGTTACTGGCTCATGTTGAGCTGCTTCTCAACCAAAACCCCCAAGTTCTTTTCCTCAGGGCTACTCTCAATACATTCTCCGCCCAGCCTGTATTTGTGCTTGGGATTTCTCTGGTTCATGTGCAGGACCTTGCACTTGGCCTTGCTGAACTTCATGAGGTTCACACAATCTCACCTCTCCAGCCTGTCAAGGTCCCTCTGGATGGCATCCCTTCCCTCCAGGGTGTTGACCACGCCACACAGCTTGGTGTTCTCAGCAAACCTGCTGAGAGTACACTAAATCCTGCTGTCCATGTTGCTGACAAAAATGTTAAACAGCGCAGGTCCTTATGCTGACAACTGAGGAAATTAAGCTGGAAATCAAAAGACTTCCAATGTTAAAAGCAATGAGTCTCATTCAAACTTGAAAAGAAGTTTTCTGATCAGATATTGGGGAAAATTTCAGTTCTTTTACAAAAAAAAAATTCTGACACTATATAATGCCTCAAAGTGAATTCAGTGACTGAGGAGAATGTGACCGTATGGGTATGATTAATCTGTATTTAGTTGCCTAAAAGTTCATCATCTGATCTAAAATACTTCTAGCTCTCTCTATAGTCAGTAAAGAAACTAGGTCATCTCCTGAAAGGCATTTCCTGTATTTTAGCCACCAATTTTGAAACAGAATGAGCATCACTGCCTATTTCTTTCCATTGACTAGTGTGAGAGTTAGAACTAATTCAGGTTAGGTGTCTGCATGTGTATGTTTGAAAGTAGGCAACATGAACTCCTCTGAATGGTCTGAACATTGAAAGCTCAGTACACAAATAAAATTAAGCTTTTCATATGTGAAAAACACCGCTTTCTGCAACACACACTCTCATAAACAAAGAAAAAAAAAGACACTACTATTCCTGTCCCAGGTACCTCTAAGCCTGGTATTCTGTTCTCTCAGTGGAAGAATGCTCCAGATAAGTGCAACATACATACTTTGTGTCTAATTGTGTTACATGATGTCACAGAAGAATTGTCTTCAAAAATGTAGCTAGTCATTATTATATGCTTCACATTATGAAGCCTGATGCAGGTAATCATTGCAGTGTTATCTATACCAGATTAAGCTCCAAAGCTAATCTTTTTTTCAGAACATTGTTTTTTATCATGCACTATTTTCCAATAGAATAGCTTGCAGCAGTAATTTTCATTTGTAAATTGTATTCCATGGACATATATTTCTGTAAACCACTTTTTGCTTCCTCTTTAAGGAAAATCAGTTTTTCTTCCAAGGATAGATTAATAAACTATACCTATTACAATGAATCCCTTTTCCTGTTTCCCTCAGGGATTTGAACACCTTCTAGAATGGTGTGAATTAAAGAGAGACCAAATACTTTTCATCTCTCTCCATCTCTTTGCTATTTTCTTTTACTCCGGATCTCAGGTCTCCTTCTCCTTTTTTTGCCACTACGCATGCATTTGTGGCCTCAGAGTATCAACAACAACAAAAAACCCCAGAAAATAAAAGAATGGACTTTACCCAGGTGCAAATGCAAAATATATTTTGCATCTCTTCCTTCTAATTCTGTGGTAAGAGTGTAGAGTCGTTTTATGATTAAAGTATAGCATATGCAGTTTTGCATGTCTTTTGATTACCATTCCACCTTGCTAGGTTTTGGCTTTGGATGTTTGATGGTGAGGTTTCCAGAAGATCTTTAGAATCAACTCATTCTGCATGGCATAACTTTTTTCAGATTAATCTGTTACTTGAGGTTATTCTGAATGAATGTATTATATTATTTCCCTTTTATTCCCAGTTTATTATTTCTTAAAATATGTATCTTCTAATTTTTCCAGAGATTTAGTGAGATTTGGGACATGTTGAGGAAAAACTCTGACTTATAAAACTTTGTTTCTGCAGAGGGAACTGTAATATGCAGTAATAACTGATGTACTACAGTTCTGAAGGTAGGATTTTATTCTTTATGTATATTAGCCAACTCAAAAAAATTTATGAGATCAACAATAGCCCACACATTATTTTGGATGCTATATTCATAATGGTTTTGTTGAAAGAAAGAGTAATAATAAGAGATTGTCTTTCTTCTCTCCTTTTGAAAATGTTTATCAAGCAATCATTTGTAGTTTTAACAGCTGGATTAGACAAGAAGACTTTTAATGAAAGTAATTTTAATACATCATCAGGTTCTATTCTGTTCTGTTTTCATTAGAGATCATTGCTTAATTGCCACAAGTAACCATAAACTTACATCTAACCCTATTGACCTAAGTGAACACATAGATCAATAGTCATTTCTGATACTGGCACTATTCTTCACCTGTATAGGGGTGTCTCTATAATGTAGTATTCATATAGTTATTAAGTAACAGCATTCGTCTTCCAAAACCAGGAGTAGAGGTTATTTTAAAATGGCTTTTTTCACTCTAATTTTGAGAACTTATTCTTTAATTAAGTGCTGTTTATGGTATGTCTGAGAAGCCACTTAGTCCTGGAATCAGTCACGGGAAATATGTCTGGAAGGGATCTCAAGAGCTTGCTTTTTCCACACTGTCCCCAAGGGGGATCCCGAACTCATTCCTTGCAGACAAGTGCATAGCCTGTTCTTAGAGACCTCCAGTGATAGAGATCCCACAATCAAGAGATCTATTCTGATGCTGATCTGTCCATGCAATTAGAGGACTTTCTCTTATGCTTAAGAATGATTTACTTTGCTCTAATTTCCACCCATTGCTTATTGTTCTAGTCAAATGCACAGGGAGAACTGTGCATTCCCTTCCTCTCCATAGCCGTCTGTTTCTCATGCAGGAGGGAGAACATTACTTGTTCTTTCTAGGTAATTAGCAACTCAAATGATGCTATAGGAAATCTCTGGCTTTAGATAATACATTGGCTTTTGATCATATACTTCTATTGCCCTCTACTGGGTTGGAATGTGAGATTGAGCAGAGCACTCATACCTGGGTCTGGTTAATAGCTAGTCCTATATATATATGTACACATACACAAGCTACTGCAGGCATTTCTAGGATTGATCTTGGTCAATACTAAACAACAGAAGACATGTTATTTCTTTTCAGAATTATTATATAAACTTGTATAGAGATGCATCTGAAACTATAAGTGCTTAATATATCTTCTTGCTGTTAGCCTGAGAGTAGTCTAAATATGTGTTGAAAATCCAAATTATAGATGAACTTCTTCCACTGAAGCTAGTTAATCATATGATTGATTGAGGTCAATTTTTGAAACCACTTATTATCATGGTGCAAAAAAGAAAATGCTAAGAATATTAGTAGTGAAGTGCATTGCCAGCAGCTAAGCCTTTGCTTGGAGCAAGAAGAGAATCATTCAGTTAGGAGGATTGACATCTCCTCTGTCCATTTTACTGCAAAATAAAATAACTTGTTCCAAACTAACATCAGCTGATGTCTTGACCTACTGAAAGCTGGCTCCAGGCTGAAGTGTGTTTCTGCGTTTGGACAAAGGCACTCCCACAGTAATGACATTTTTATTTCACACAGTGACCCAAATGGATTGGGTTTTTTTGTTGTTGTTCCAAAGAGCCCTTAATTGATTAGCTTGCTAGAGGCCTGATGGAAGACTAGAGACAGAATACTCTCAATGAAATATGTGCAGCCTTTAAAAGCAGTTTCTTTAAAAACATCATCTGAGATGCATCCTAAACTGATAGAGAACTTCGTAGTAATTAGATCTGGAGATGCGTCCTTTTGTCTGTCCTCTGTGAACAGATGACTGTTTCCTGTGCTGTACCTCAGGATATTTAATTTAGAGTCAGTTTTGGCAACTGTAAAAATAGTTTCGTTTTACCACACAGAACTGCAGTTCATTCCCTTTACTGATTTTAATGAAAAGACAAATGTTTTCTTGCCTAACTGAGATTAAAAAAAAATCCCAATTCTATGTTTCCTGTTTTTTATTTCTTGTAGTCCTGGAAGGCTAGGGCAGGGAGGTTGAGCTGTAGGATCCATTCACTCTTGTGGCTCAGTCATATTTCCAATGCCTCCATCAACTGCATCTGTGTATAACCACATAGAGGACATAGGTATCTCTGTGGACATCATTCACATGGGATAATCTTTATTGCTGGTGACAATGTGTAAAGTGGAAATAATCTAGCCTGTGCCTTAGCTCTGAAGTTGAGTGTTCAGGGCTGACAGCTATGGAGGATACCTTACTTGAGAATTTAGGCCTGTGATGCGGAGAAAATTAAGTCACAATACGCAATCTTCAACAAATCAATGTTACCAGGCTACTTTTCAAAGTGTCACTGCACTCAGAATTGTTCAAGAACTGAGATTTCCTCCGAGATTTTCTTTGAGAATAAGTTTAATAGATTAGCAGCTCATGCATTTCATCTATGTTTCCAGACTTGGTATATATTTTCTTTTCTATAATTTCAGTCCATTGTATTTTCCATTATAGTTCATGCAGTAGGTAGCAGCCTTATACCTCAGAAAGCTACGTTATGCTAACACCACTGTTTCTCCCTGCAACATATTTCAGGAGAAAGTGGAAAATCCTATGATAAGAAAGAGAGGCAGAAAGTACTTCTGCAGACTATAAACAATTTTCAAACAATGACACTCTTGATATGTTGCCTGAACATTGCAAAATAATTTAATAAAAGAATTAATTTGATAATCTTACTTGCCTTCTATTTCTTAAGCCTTTTGACCACATATTTGAACTTTTCTGTGCAGCTGGGAGTGAAACCTAACGGGATATTACGACCCAGAAGGTAGAGATTTGAGGAAAGGAGTGATCGCTCTCTTATTGCAATGAAAATATGAGTCTGCAAAACTTTAACTTCTCCGCATTTTTACCAAATATCTGGACAGGTATAAATAATATGAAGTTAGAGGGACTTTGTCCTAGTGTCCCTTCATGCTCTTGCTCTGAGAGCAGGGAACTGGGCCAGGAGTTGTCATGGCTATGGACAAAGGAGAAGATGAAGTACTGAATCCTGAGCCCGCTGAGGGAAAATAGTGCTGTTCTCTGCTTTTAAAAGCGATGTGATGGGATTGTATGTTGGGTTCAGCTCTCCTTTGCTTAATCTTTCTAACTCACTTCCAGTTTTGTCCACTTACATGATTATGTGAGCATGAGGTTTGCCTAAATTTTATTTACGAGCCTCACTACCCTCTTTCCTTGCCAGAGTTCTTATGCTGTTCTTTCCTGCCCACTGCCTTTTGCAATAAAACCAGCACTGAACTGAGAGAAGAGAGGGCAAGTAGAGCATGGGTCTAGGTGGTGGTAGGCACAATCCCTACTTTCCTCCTTCATGAAAGAGTCTAGCATACCGAGTTGAAAACTAGGTGGGTTGCCAGTGTGACTTGAATATCCTGGGAGCAACACAGGGAGACTTTTCCTTGTGACTGACTTTGTGTGGGTATAAGTCTGAGAGAGACACTTGTGTGGCCTGAGGGACTAACAGCAATTCCTCTCGTGTTGCACCTTCCCAGGCAACACCTTTTCCGAGCACAGAAATTTTTAATAAGAAGAGACTTTTTTTGAGTCACAGCTGTTACAGTGGCTGCCGACTGAGTTGAAACGCTTTTCTGTCACTGAAGAAAAGTACCTTTGAGAAATTTTAGGTTTTCATTGAACATTATTACCAAAGAGCTGAAAAACATATCAGGAATTTGTTCCTTTATTATGTCTGAGCAGAATGAAATTCATCTTCAGAGGTTCCACTTACTTGCACTTCCAGGCGTCAGCACAAGAAGGCACTAAAACACTACAGTTCTTCATCCATGAGTGTAAAAGGCATATTCCTTTCTGATGTTCCTCTAGAAAGATACACTGCGCCGGCAAAAGTTAACACCGGCAAATGATAAACTGTGGTTTAAGCCATTATTCAGTGCATCATGCTTTTAGTTCTCATTTACATTTATGCATGCATCTCTCAGTATGTTGCTGTGTTTGGGAGTACAGGTTTTCCATGTAGATTGGTGAGAAAAGCCCAGCTGCAGACAGCTGGTCCTGTACCTACTTACCTGACGGAACAAATGAGTAGTTGGATAGTCTGATCAAAAGGAAAAGAATGCTGTTGCCTTGAAAATTGGAGCAATGGTGTGGGGCCTGGAAAAGACACTGAGTAAAGAACACAACGAAGTGTTTCTTTTATTATATATTACAAAGAAGTTTTAAAATTAAATACATTGAAGAAAGTGAGGTAAAAAGAAGCAGCATGTTTCAGTCTTGCTTACATCCATAGAATCACTTTGGATTTCTATTTATATAAATAGCATGAGAATATGGTCTTGAGATACTAATTTCTCCAGCAAGCACATTTTCAGTCAAAGCCTAGCATTATTATGCTTCACATAAATCAAGAAAAGGTCATAACAAGACTGAAGCGAAGGAATGTATCTGCATGAGTTTAAGAGGATAAAACCAGTCACAGCACTTGATTCCATATTGCACTAGCTTTACTCTGATGCGTGAGAGGTACACGACAATGGAGAAAAAGTAGTTTTGTGTTGTTTTGATGGCCACGATTTCCAAGTGCCAACACTTTGAAGGGCAGCAGTTGCTCATGAGAACCCATCGAAGCAACCTCATTAACACTGACAAGCCTGCAGAGAGCCTCAGATATGTAGGTAGAGGGCAAGTGCAGACTAATTAGCCAGAAGGAAAAAGAGATCTGTGACTAAAAGTCCAGCTCGTGCCTTGCTACCTATCTGGTGCTCAAGGGATGGGGAATGGAATCAATTTCATCTTCTATCTAGCGCGTTCAGTCCCAAGTGGCAAAAAACTTTGAAGGAAATTTGCTCTGCAGAGTTCTGAGTTTGCAGACACAAGAAATACTCTTAACATATTGGATCTATCTCAGACTTGTGTTCTTTCTGCATGGTCTCTTCAAGAAAAGGTGACCCACTTGACAGGATAATGGTTTAGAGAGACAGGAGCTCTCAGTAGTACTTAGTTCAACATCTCTCCAGATAGTGTGTAGCAGTGTGAGTTCTGCCAGAATCACTTCTATGAGTGGGGAACTGGACCCGATGAAATCCAGAGCTCCCTTCAAGCAAAAATTATTCTATGAATTTGAAAAGTTAGACTACATTCAGAAATTCATTTTGTCCAATCCTCTACAAAATCAGATAAAAATCTGTTGTCTACTGAACAGACTGCAAAACAGATAGGGTGTTGAATGGGAGCAAGGACAAGAGATCAAAGACTGGGAGAAGGAGGGGAAGGACAGGACCTTCTTAAGCTGCCAAAGTCAATTTATTGTGTAACAACACTATGAAAGATCAAGCTGGAATTCCCACCAGAAACATGATAATATTGGATTAGCCTTGTCCACCCAGATCTTTGCTTTTTCCTGAAGATTGTCAGTACTTGGTGCTCCAGAAGATGAAAGATAATATGTGCCTCTTTCTCACTGTGGAGAAATCCGTTTCTTGGGAGATTTTATCCTAACCTCTGACAATGACAGATTGACGGTAATTATCAGTTGCTAATTGTTGATATCAGGGGTTTCTTTCTCAAAATCTGTCTGTTTGTATTTCTTCAATATGAATAATTTCATTCTCCCTAGACAATTGCTTTCCCATTCAAGGACTATTTAAAAAGTTTTTAGTGTTTGAGGTTTTTTTAATCAACCGCCTTTCAGTTTTAACAAAACAAAGTTTTGTTTAGCTTTCAGTTTAAATTCAGTTTAGCTACTGAACACTGAATTACTGAAGCAAATTGCTCAATCCATTGTGTCTTTTAGATAACTCTAGGTACATACATGTTTTCTGGATGATGTGTGGCTTTCTTATCTGCTCCCCCTCTGCCTTCTGTTAAGTTAGAGAATCATGTTCATAAAGAACATAGTAATAATGTCTATGAAAATAGACATATGACAGCCTTATCTCTCTGACTAAAAAGAAGACTTTAAGAATACCCATAGATATACAAAGGTTTCTTATCATGGACAGTCACCGACAATATTGAAAATATTGATATATATATATGTAATTAATATGTATAATTTCAATTCAGAGATTCTGTGCTGCTTCTAGACGTTAAGTACTAAAATTCCCGTATCGGAGATTTTTTTTTGAAAACTATCTGTAAATATAATAATTATGTTTCTTTGTCTCTAAAGTTAATAGGTTCTGAAAAGATGCCACAAAGTAGTCATGGACAACCTTTGTCAAATAAAAATGTAGAATAACCTTGAGCAGTAGCACATAAAAAATGCAGCATCATTAGGAAAAAAATAAGTGACTCCAGCAACTTGTGTGTGTGATGCCTAGCATACTTGACCCACATAAATTTATAAAAGCTGTTGAATCAGGGGACTTAATTCTGATGAGGAACTGTATTCTTGTACTGCACCATTAAATCTGACGGGAAAATTACTGTTCAACTCAATAGGAATAGAAATGAGATTTCTGTAATTATAATAGGGAAATGTAGTATTAATGGATCTATTCAAAAACAAGAATGAGTCCATGAAATAAGTGTAAATTGACATGAACACATTTTGGAGTTAAAAACTTAAACGTTGGATGTAGCTCCTGTTGATGTTCAACAAATGCCAGCTTTTCATTAGTCTGATGTTTAGGCTGCCCAGCAATTGAACAGCATCCACAGCTTTCCTTCTGCAAAAGGCTATAAAGATCAAAAGACTCTTAAGAACAAATATATAAAGATAAATTGCAAATATATAAGAATCAAAATATTATAAAGAAAAAAGACCACATTTTATGTGTTGATTGTGTTCTACAAATCTTTATCAGGCAATAAAATAACTTTTTTTTTTTTTTTAATTGTGGATTATTTGTCCACACATGGTTACATGGAGAAAAGGACCTACAAAACAGAAATCGTTCATGCTGTCCAGCTCAACATCTACTCTGCCAAACTGAAAGGGACACTTGGCTACTACTGGAGAGTTGGTATACTCCATCTTTTAGATAGATATTTCTTCACTGAATAACTGAGAAATAAATCCTTGTTGTAATTTGCAGAGACTTATGTCTTTAAGGGATATGTCAAGGTTAAATCCGTAGCATATCTTTATTGTTTTACTAGGAGTCTTCTTTTTTTTCCCCCTTTACCTTTCATAAAGATTAGTGGTGTTTGTATTGTCTTTGAGCTCTCTGATTTTAAGTTTATATTTATGTCTTTCATCCGTGCAGCAGAAGGGCCTCAACAGCAGACTTCTGGCAGAAAAACAGGCTTATAATTTCATTGAAAGACCATTGGGGAGCTTGTGAGCTGTAGGCCAGTTCTTATTTTTAAAGGCATAGCTGAGAAACAGGAAGGAAGAGGCAAAAATTAAAAAGAGAATGTGAAATTATATTTATAAAACAATTTGTCCTTGATCTGAAATCGTATGAATGCCCCTTCCTATAACAAGTTAAACAAATAAATTGCATAGAGCCTGAAGAGGTGATAATCTAGAAGGTTGAAATGGGAGAGTCTAACAACACCAGGACATGTCCAGATTAAAAGTATTGTGAAGAATTTAAATTTCAGACATTAGTCTTCAGGGACACGATTGTTCTATAAGATTAGCAAGCAACTAAAGAGAAGATGATACCTCTAAGTGGTTGGTGTGTTATAGTCTTTATAACATCCAAAAATATGTTGGATTCTTCACAGGGAAAAGGAAGGTGAAATGATTCTTGCTGTAAGAAGCTTTGTCTCATTAAAGAGGGCAAACAGATGGAAACATGGAGATTTGGGACTTTCATGCCTCTCCACAAACTGATAAATCAGATAGATAAACCAGTTTGACTGCCCAAAGCCCTGCCGTTGGACACAGCTCTGTGATAGTCAGAAGTCCTGAGTGTGTCTGTGTCAAGCTGATGGAGACTTTCCAGACAGTTGCAATATGTCAGTGAAGCCTTGCCAAGGCACATCACTACTTAAGAGTCTTGCTATGCCGTGTTTCTTATCTTTCTGTTTTGACTGATCAAAAAAAAAAATTGGAAAGAATATTTTTCTTGCAAAAGTAATGAGATCTTTTTGTCTTGTAGTAGATAGAAATGAGATTTTGGTGTCAACTTTCCCAGAATAACTCAAAAGATGGTATATACGTAATAAAGACATTTCAATGACTTCTGTATTTCCACCCATAGTAATACTTCCTGCATTGGCCCGTGTAACCTTTTGAGATGTTTTATTTCTACTGGTTATTTTACAGGCACATAAGGAGATGTTAATCATAAGCACCTCTTTGATTCTCTGGCTCATACAGCCATGAAGCTCTTCAGGGTGGCACATTTTTAAGTGTTCCTGAGGGAAAAAAAATCTACCTTGGAAAGAACACTTAACTCTCTGATATAAGAAAATGAGGGAAAATGCCACCTGTACTAGTGGCCTAACTAAAAGCTTTTTTTTTTTCCCTGAGTATAAAATAGTCAAAGTAGCTTATCTTTGTCTAGCAATGAGTGTGCTATACATGGGAGAAGAATAGAAATAGCTAGGGTAAGAAGTTGGAGAAGGGTAAAATGATCCCTATTTGTCTCTGGAATAGCAGATAATTTTCTAAATTATAGACTTAGCAAATCACATGTATGAATGAAGCCTAAACGTCACTGATACATCAAAGAATAGAGTTTGAAAACCCTAAAATAGTCTGCCCCATATAGCAGTGACTAACTTGGAGGTATATAGTGGCTTTACAAACGATCATTCAGAATCTATAGAAAAAAGAAAAAGAGTCATAAATCATCAAAAAAAGAAATAACTGTTCATTTTTGGCAAATCTTGGCAAATCTTTCCATCACAGGGTTGATGTTTCATTTTTTCCAGAGAGAAACTCAGATTTTAAGAGATAAGAAAAAAGCTGCATTGATACAAAATTAACTATGGCTGTCTCAACTTTTAGAGCATGGCATGAGGTCTATTTTTTTTGAATCTCTACAAAGGTCTTTAAACCCACAAGCCATAAACAAAAAGAAAATCCGAAGGAAGCTAAAGACCAGAGATTTCTGAAAAGCAGCCTTGAGAATTTGCAACTTTGTGATTGCTCACAAAGCAAAATAAAGCTTTAGAAACAGTTTTATGAGCTGTGGGAAAATAATGCAGAATCATCTTAGGGAAAAATATCAGAAGAGGAATAACAAGCACAAAAATAAAAAGAAACACAAATACTGTTTGTGATATCCTCTTTTAAAGCTGGGTGTTTGAACGTCTTCCTGAGTGTAGATTTTGAAGTAAAAGGCCTCCAGGTTTCAAGGCAACCCTATCTGACCTTCAGAGGAATATCTCACTAGAGGTGTTCCAGTGTTACTAGCTGGGTAACCTGGAGTGATTTCAAGACTGATGATACAAAACAGAAGATAATGTTTCCTTACTTCTGAATAAAGAAGAATAGATAGTGGGTTAAGCAGAAAAGTGACAGAAGCAGTGACTAGCGAGAGATTTAGCGCCACTCTGATCCCTCGTTCTCATCTTCCTTCAGCATCTCTGGGAATTTGGGTGTAAGAACCAGTTTTCCAAAGCCAAGTGTGGAAGGGATGCCTGCAGAAAACAACTTTGACTGATGAGCTAACTGGTGCCTGAATCCCTCAGGTGGCCGGTGAGCATGGGGATGTGTGGCAGCTGACAGGGCAGCCCACCGCAGAGTCTCACAGTATGGACAACGCACCGACAGAGACAGGATGTTGGGGCTGCTGACACCAGCCAGAGGCTGAGCTAAGTGAGCAGGACATGAAAAGCTATCAAATGTGATGTGAGAACCTGCCAGATGTGGAAGGCAGCAGTGTGAGGAGTGGCAGATGTTGCAGCCAGGGCAGTGGGGAGATGGCTGGATTTCATGGGCGGCTCAGAGGAGTTATGTGAGAAGCAGCCAACTCCACAGGAACTGAAGAGAAGTGTTGGAGACCCATCAGGGAGCTGAGCCTTGCCTATTCCCAATGGCAGTGTCTTCCCAATGATTTTCTAAAATAGGTATGCTGCAGTATGAAGCCTAGTATCAATAACACTATACTAACTAAAAAGAGTACATAAATGTATATTTTTTTAAAAAAAGGTGCATGAAATGACCAATTTAAGAATAGGGCAGGTAGGTCACAAGGAGAGCGTTTGAGTCTCTGCAGAAAGAGATTCAAAATATTTTCTGAACATAACATTGGCCTTCATAGTTCAAGTTTATCTGTATCACAGACCTTACCATCACTGACCATTCAGTGCGATGGGTAGATGGGGTTAAAGAAGGATGTAGGATTTCAGTGATAATGATAAACACAGGGTATCTACAGCGTACCCACAAGAAACTTTGCTCAGCTTCTAATAAGTGGGTAGTTAACTTTGGCTTGTATTACGTTGAACATTCCTCCTTCACTTTTATCACTGCTATGTTCACTCAGTTTTGGAATATATATTTTAAAGAAATCGTATTTTATTTTGTAAAAGGTAAAAGCTCTTAAACTTGAACTCTGTTGAATGGGAAATGAGCCATTTTCAGTGACGAGTATAAAGTATTAAGAGATTGTTTCTTCCTGCCTTTGCTGCATTGACCTGACCTCCAAAGTTTATTTCTTTACTTTTGAATACATTACAAAAACAATTTTCTGTGGCTTGAAATTGAAATGCAAAGTTTCAGATCAAAGGAAATGTGTAACCAAATATGAAACACTTTAAAATATTTACTCTACCACTATAATTAATTTGTACTTGACCTCCACCTCATCCTTTCCTCACATCAGCTTCTGCAGTGCAGACCTATGTTTCCTGGCAGAACTGTGCAGTGGTAAAGATGTATTAGAAAATCCTCCTCACTGCCAGACTACAAGGACCTATGTTTCTCCTGCAAGTGCAGAAGTGAAAACGCTACTAAAGCAACTTGGGAAGCTCAGTCAAGGGTTAAGCCCTGCCTGTGCTCATAGGCGAGGAAGGGCAAAGTGATCATAAAGAGATCATAAAGAGAGGGGACAACCTGCATCAGATACCATGCCGAGAGCCAGAATGAGCGCGAGTGGGAATCATCAGAGAGGCTGTGCAAGGAAATGAGGGCTGGTGAGTATCCAGCACATCACTCTGCAGCAGCAAACATCCCGCTGACAATCATGATTTCCCAGTCTGCCCCGAACTATGAGCCCTGCTTTGGGACATGCCACGCCGGCTGCCATACCCGCTGCCCACACTGCTGGTACAGCTGGCCAAGGCCCTGCCCCAGGACGGTGCTCAGCCAGGAGTACTGCAGCGGCTGTGGTCCCTCGTCAGAGAGAGTCAGCTCTGACATCCGCTGAAGCTGCCTGAAAATCTCTACTATCAGGAGCTTCTGAAATGGAGCTTGAAATCTCCAAGATTGCTGCCTGGGCTCTGTTTCTGCCTGAATGCTTGCATGGCCATCATCCAGGATTTGTACCAGCTTTTCCTGCTTAGCCATGCAGTTGTAGTAATCTCTTCCTGTGAGTCCTTGTACAGGCATGTGAACAGATGCGTGCGGTACCGTTAGCACAATGTGATATGCTTCTGCCAGTATGAGACAGGAATGACTGTATTACCCAGAGCTGGTAAAGCTATGAGTCAGTCATGTGGTTATCCCAGAGAGACAAATACTTTCTACCGCAACAGATGCACACACACACACACACACTCTTTGTAAATAAGGACAGTGTTATTTCCTTTATTTTTAAATGGGAAAAATAGGAGTAGATATGAATTTTATTCAGAGTCATCCAGAAGGCCATGTATATATTTTCTATATCCAAAAAGCTTCAGAAACTTTTGCAAAGTCTTAGGAGAAAAATATGTAAAAAAAAAAATCCAAACAAAACTCTATATGTTTCAAGAAGAAACAAACAAAAATTCCTTAAATGTTGTAGCACTGTTTTTTCTTTCTCCATATTGCATATCTTACATAGAATACTGTGCTGATTTTGACTGGGATAGAGTTAATTTTCTTCATCGTGGTTAGTATGGGGCTATGTTTTGGATTTGTGCTGAAAACAGCATTGACAATGCAGAAATGTTTAAGTTATTGCTGAGCAGTGCTCACACAGAGTCAAGGTCTTTTCTGCTTTCCACACCACCCCACCAGTGAGTAGGCTGGTGGTATGCAAGAAGTTGGGAGGGGACACAGCTGGGACAGCTGACCCCAAATGACTAAAGGGATATTCCACACCATGTGACGTCATGCTCAGCATATAAAGCAGGGAGAAGAAGAAGAAAGGGAGAATATTCGAAGTTATGGTGTTTTATCTTCCCAAGTAACCGTTAACGAGTGATGGAGCCCTGCTTTCCTGGAGATGGCTGAACACCTGCTGGCCGATAGGAAGTAGTGAATGAAATCCTTGTTTTGCTTTGCTTGTGTGCATGGCTTTTGCTTTACCTATTAAACTGTCTTTATCTCAGCCCATGAGTTTTCTCTCTTTTACCCTTCTGATTCTCTCTGCCATCCCAGTGTGAGGGGAGTGAGCAAGCCGCTGGGTGGTGCTTAGTTGCCAGCTGGGGCTTAAACCATGAGAAACACATCCCTACACATACCTATACATATATATATATATATGCTGAAGCTTATGTTTGAATCCTGTGAACCCTGCCAGTACTAGAAGCTGGTTACTTTATGCCCTAACAGAAATCTGGGAGTTTCTCCTTTTTAGCCATGCTGAATCAAAAATTATCTGATTTTAAGCCAAAATAGATCCAGGTCTAAAATTTAATCTGTTTTTCCTCCTTTATTGGTAAACTGAGGTTCATCATCTTGTCAATCTCCTGAATTACACCTCAATATAGCAGCTGAAGCAAAAAGATATATAAACTATAAATCTTTACTGTCACCACAGTCACTGTAGATTGAGAAAACAGCCAACAGCCCTGTAACTAACACAACTGCCACACTTACCCCGAGACTCCTAGTAGACAAGCTCCAGCTATTATTTTCTGTTCAAGTTTTCACAGATTTTCTATGCATCTGAGGGATCATAAAGCATAACCTGCGCTATGTGAAAAATTGTAATGTCCTGCTGAAATCTGGATATTTAGAAAACAGTTTCAGCTGGATGTTCAGGGAAGGCTGTTCAACAGGCTCAACTGGCCTGTTTGACATTCAGCAGATGAAGCAACTCCTAACCTTGAGCTGCAGGACTTGCTGACTGTTTATGCCTTAAGTACATGTGAGGCTATGATTCAAGTAGAGAAGGAGCAGCAGATGGTAACTGTGCCTGAATCCAGACAGCAAACAAATGAATTGCCCTGCAGATTCTGCCTTGCTTCTGACTGCACGTATTTAGCTTTGCCAGCAGTCTAGCAGCAAGTTCATGAGATTCTAGTTTCTATGCTTATGTTACTATATGTTGTGATTAAGTCAATAGTTTTTACGTCGGTAATGAGTGAGGGTCAAATTCATCCCTTATTTTTGAAAACGACTTTAAAGTCAAGGCCAGTTTAATGAACACATTTTACTCGGACGATAGAGCAGTGAACTCAGGAGCAATGACTTCAGGTTTTGGTGTTGCTACTTATCTAAGGGAGCATCATTTCACCTCTTTTGTCATTTTTGCCACTGATAAACAGGAATAATGATACTGATCTCTGTAATAAACCACTCTGAGATCTACTGATAAAAAGTTATGGAGGAAATTACTAGTTTTACCCTATACATCTCTAGTTCAAATTACTCCCTTATTGTAGGTAAGCCATTTCACTTAGCCATCTATGATCTTTCGACTTTTACCTGTTATCATAAGACACAAATAAATACTCATCTGTTGAAAAATAGTGTGTGGCACCCATCAAACAAGCAAAATAACATGTTTTCAAAATCAAATACTTTCTGATTTTAAGTTTAGTTCTTTGACACTGGAGTGCATCCTAGATGCTTGATTGATTGCCAGAGAGGGCAAACACAATTTCTTCATTATGCTAATAATAAAGTAATAGAATTTCAATGACTTTTTTTTTGACAAATGTCAGTGATTAATTAATTCTCTAGTCGGTATAATCACATCGATAATCCTTTTGAAACCCTTCACCATCACTTTCATACAGCTGTTCATAGAAACAGTCGTGGATGAAATAATATGTCACACCGCATGTTCAATCACCCTATTTTGTCCTGAGGCTCCCCTTTCTCAGGGGCACTTTTTTTGTGAGGGGACAGGATGTCTGTGCCTAGGCTTGCAAGAGCAATGAGGCTTGATGTTTTGAATTTCAGAAGCCACAGGTGGCCTTTCTCTCACTAAGGATGTGATACTGAACAGCTTTCTGACCTACAGTGAGATGGGGAGAGCATGGCCTCCCCACCATCTGCTACCAGGTGTGACTATGGGGGCCTTGACTGCCTCAGTGAAATTCACTGTTCTACTTCACCGCTCTCTCCCTGCCAAAGTGATCGAGGGATGTGATCCCGCAGGAAACCCAGAAAGGCTGAGGAGGGAGGGACATTAGATCAGCCAGTAGTTACCTGGGGAGCAGAGGTGGGTATCAGTCCTATCCAGCCTCAGACTTACACACCCGTTCAGACCACGTATATGCCTGATGTTGTCCATTCCAAAAAAACCAAAAAACAGTCCTCAAAACCCAAAGCTGGTATACATGAAGAAGAGGGACAGTACTTCTGCTTTCAAACACAGGGGAAGAGAATAGGAATTCCTCTTCTCTGTCCATTCCACAGGCAGTGGGAGGCTGGGGTTCGCTTTGCTTAGCTGCCCTTGAAGCCTTACTGAGCCTCGTCTCCCCTGAAAATGTCATGAGAACTGGTCTATGGCATAGCCCAAATTGGGGCAACTGCAATCACTCACCTTAACCTTTTTCATGTGAAACTTCATGGGACTGCGACAGCCAAATACTTTATCTAGTGATAGTCTGAGGTATGCTATATACTTGAAGAAATATTTGGAAGGAAGTATTTCCTGCTCCCCAAACTCTCAAATAAATGCACCATTAAGCTATTATATTGACCTTCTTGGCAGTGAGAGTCACCTTGAAGCTGAGAAGAGGGTTGGATGCCAGTCTTCCTCATGATCCTCCTGTCAGTCTGTAAAGTGCTGCAGTGAAAGAAAAATGCTGCTGCGTATTGTACTTGCCTCATGAGATGTTGCTCAAGAGATGTTGTCCTCAACCTGACCCCTGTGGAAATACAGGTAGAGAACATCTCTGTTCACAGTGGAACTGAGAGATTGAAAAGGTGTCACGATGTCAGCACTTCTGGCACAAAAGGATACAGATCTTACGTTGCCTGGGAACTTTAGCATTGGCACTGTGATGTTGCCACAGAGTAGATATACCAGATGTGTGAGAGCTTTGAGCCCTGCAAATTCAAATTTAGTGTTAGAATTCTGTCTAAACTCAATTTGCATGTAGAAATAGTCCTTTGGACCTGCGGCTTTGTCACTTCCTGCAGAGGTGAGAGCTGAACTCCTGACTCACAAGTAGGGTATTCTCTTTCAGGTCTATTTTTTATGCCTGCTTGGCAGATACAGGACATTATTTTCTGAAATAACCATTCAAAAAACAGCAGTAATGCTTTTCATTCTAGAAGGCTATATCCTTTGTATAGACTGATACCAAGAAACTTTATATTCACTGACTCACTGTACCAGAGACAGGACTTGTTTAATCTTCTTTCACATATTATTTTTCAGTGTGTAACAGAGTGGGTGGAAAAATTCATTAGCCTTCCCGATTTGAAAAATCCAGTACATTGAACAAAGACATCTCACACCGTTTTTAGGATGTAGCTCTCTATGCTTCATGTGAAGTACTAAAAGAAAGATAAGGAGACGTCAACTGATATTAGGGTCAAGCAGAGCATGAGTTGTCGTAATCTTGATATGAAAATGAAACGAAGGAATAGTAATTGTGGTTGTGGAAATCTGTAAAGGTAGCTAGTCTGTCTTTTTTTCCTCTCTTTCCTTCAGAACACCAAACAGTAAGTCCGTTTAAAGAGGCAGTGCAGCTCCAGTAGCAATCATGGTTCTTGCTCACACACAAAGAAGGCGGAGAAGGAGGCAAATCAGTGCTGTCTCTTCCCTGTCACAATCAGATTAATGATGTATCTTCAGGCTGGCTTGCTTTTAACCTTTTATGTGCTGTTATTATGATTAATTGTGTAGTCTGGATAAGCACAATGTTATATTTCAGATGTATAATTATTTGATGCAATGTTGTTCTGAAATATGGAGTTGTCAGCACTCTCATTAAGACATGCATAAACATTTACGAGGTCTGGATGCCAAGTTTGGAACTGAATCAACTAGCTACAGTTCTACTGCTCTTTACAGAAAGTTTTTTTGTGTTATCTGGCAATGGCTGCGGCTTTCATCATTGTATTGGAAGCTTTAGATAAATGCAAAGGTTTTAGAGAGTGTCTTTCTCTTTTTCTTGGAGTTCAAAATCATCTGATGTGTGTGCTTAAATTATCACCTACAAAGGACCTCACTTGCTTAGGATCTGACATTAGGACACATTCGTAAACCCAGAAATGAACAGTGTCCAAAGCAGGATCATGCAGCTGAGGTTGAAGACAGTCCAGCTTCAGGAAGGTCATTGCATAGTTGAAGTCTTATTTGGATAGTTTCTGTTTTGCTACTGCTCCTCTATCTAGAGGACCGTGCATCGTCTTTTTTCTTCTATTCTCTGAAGCTTGACATTATCTTACTTGCCTCTGCAATGGAAATCATGCCCATAGAGATGAAGAGAGAACCAATTCTACTACATAGAGGTTTGTGATCAAATATAGTACTCAAAATAGGAAATGAAAAGAAATGCATTATTTATCAGTGTGGGAAGCTTTGAGGTCTGAGGCAGTAAAAAATCATTAGGCATGAACTGATATGAACCATCAAGGCACAAAGGCTGCAACTGCTGGTGTTTAGGGGTAATTTGAAAGGATGTGAAGCCGTGCTATCTAGCTCCTGCCACAGTGTGAGTAACTGTGGTGATAATACAGCAGAATTGGGCAGAAGATTGAAAGATGATACCTTTAATGAAGCTTTAAAAATGTGAATGAAGATAAACATATTTTTTTATTTCTAAAACATTTTGTTTTGTTTTGTTTGGTTTGGTTTGGTTTGTTTGTTTAATCAAACAAAACTAAACAAAAACATGTTTTGGATATTCCACAGATGACTGCACTGAGCTAAAATTGGAATTCATCAGCGATGAAACAAATCATTTATTAGTTAATGGAGATAAATCAGACTCTTGTCAAAAATGGGCTCAAATTTCTATGAGATAAATAGATACTGGATGTGAATACTTTGAATGTATGAGGAAAACAAGTTTCTCATTTGGTCCAAAACCTCAGCTTTGTACTTTCCCTTGCATACAAATCATTACCACTGTTTAAGAGCAGAAATATCTAGAGCTAGTCAACTTGGGTGTGACACACAGGTGTGAACATGTGTATGGAGTGCCATTGCAGACATCTTTGGATACTCAAGATGTCTGCACAGAGCTCCCAGATATGACTACAGGAAAACTAGGTTCTTATTGAGCAACACTTCAGGTCAGGCCTGATATCCCAAGGTTTCTAAACGGCACCAGCTAGAAAACTGAACTGTGTCCTTTGTGTTCATATTTTGGCACTGATCTTGCAAACGTTTATACACAGGGATATGAATATATGTTAAAGGAAAATTTTGTTATCATAAGAAGTCTCATTGATACAAAGAATTAAAAAGACTGAAAACTTAAGGCCTGGTTTTCAGAATTGCTGAACTTCCCATAAACAAGGAAAGTCAAAACAAAAAAAAACACAACAACAAATGGCAATAAATTAAGGAAATTTTTAAAAAAAAAGAAAAGGTGTTTAAATTAAAATACCATGTATTTATCAGGCTGGACACAGGCTCTCAGTGACTTTCTGAGTCTGTTGGCTGCGGTAGTTGCCAGCTCAGTGCATGTATCAAATCTGGGATAAGCATAAAAAGAGAATTTGAGGACTTCTCGCTAGTGTCACAGTTTGTTATCCTTTTCTTTGCCTCTGCCTCCATGAATATTTTCATGCAGTGTCACATGTTCCTCAAGGAGACACCATTGCTCTAGTGCATCACTTTGCCTCTCTTTATCCCCTCCTCCATCTTTTATGAAAATGAAACTGGCAAAAATAATCTCTTCTCTCCTTCCCATCGTTAGTATCCAGTGTTCATTTTCTGAGGATTGATTTACAGACTCTGGTATGCTTAGGAAAACACAACAACGATGTTCTAATGATGTTCTGTTGCACCAATGCAGTAGAAGTCCCTTCTTAAACATATCCCAACAGACCCACAAATGCCCTTGTAGAGGCCCTGCATTTCAAACCTGTCCTGGTTTCTGCTGGGACACAGTTAGTTGTCCTTTTTAGCAGATAGAAGAGCTCTGTGTTTTGATTTTAGTCTGGGATTCACTATGAGAAGAATGTTGATATCGCACTGATGTTTATAGTTGGCACTGAGACCTCAAAGACCTTTCAGCTTCCTGTGTTCTTGCCAATGTACAGGAGCACAACAGGCTAGGAGGGAGCAGGGCCGGGACAGAGGGTTCACAACTTAAACTTAGGATTGAGGGCTAAACTGGCCAAGGAAGTATACCGTATCATGCAATGTCATGCTCAGTATATATAGAATCATAGAATCATAGAATGGTTAGGGCTGGAAGGGACCTTCAAAGGTCATCTAGTCCAACCCCCAACCCTAGATGAGGGTTGACCTGAAAGAAGGGCTCTTGCTCTTCCGTGGGCTCTCACTCTCAGACTCTCTGAGTGCTATCTCTCTTTCATTATCTTTTCAGGCCTCTCACCCATCTGGGATTGCGGTGTTGCAATTTATTTGCTGGGACAGGACAGGCATTGGTCACTGGGTAGTGAGCAATTACACTGTTCATCTCTTGTTTGTATATATTATTATCATTACACATATATATATTTTCATATATTATTACTATTATTATTAATTTTTTCTTAACTCACAGATCTCCTTCCCTTTTCCGCTTTATTTTTCTTCCCATCACCTGGGAGTAGGGGAGAGTGAGTGAGTGGCTGTGTGGCATTTGGTTGTTGGCCAGATGAAACCACGACAAAACCTCTACACTAGTTTTGTGGGTTTGGTTGCATCTGCATGTCAGTCCAGTTCTTTGACAGTACTGTGAAGGTGCCTTACTTTGCCCTCCTCCACTGAGACTGTAGACCCTATTGATCTGGCTGAAGAAATACTGAGAAGAAAAAGAATACAACTTTTAGTATGTTTTTTTCTCTTCTGATTCATCGCTCCTGAAAAGGGGATCATTCCATCTTCCTGTCCCTAAATGTGATTTTGGATTGCTCAGTCTTCAAAGACTCTGACAGGACGCATCCTTGATTCCAGAGAAAGGCAGTGTCTGTAACATCCAAGGAAAGCAATGGCAATGGGGTTTGCTCTGCTTCTGGGAGTTATAGGAGTGGCTTTGGTAGATTAAACTGTAGGGACAGTGTTGGCCAAGATAATTTATGAAAGGTTGCTTTTTGTAAGGTAGACTTCAGTAACAGCAGAGTAAATCATAATCGAGATGGAGACATTTTTCTTCATGGTCTTTTTCTAGACAATTTAAATGCTACCAAGCTGATATGGTATCAGCTGTCCTCGAGGTGTTTTATAAGATTTAAGGCCATTGAACATAAAGCCCAGTGGATTTCTGTACATTTTTCGCCTTCAGTTTCAGTATGAATAATGACATTTCTCTTTACACTTTCATGAAAGTACAGTAGATCCTTAACACCTATTCAAGACAGATCACATGATGAGTAAGAAAACACCCTATGCCGGTTTGGCTGAGGTACAGTTAATTTTCTTCATAGCAGCTAGTATGAGACTATGTTTTAGATTTGTGCTGGAAACAATGTTGATACCACAGCCATGTTTTCCTTACTGCTAAGCAGTGCTCACACAGAGTCAAGGTCTTTTCTGCTCCTCACACCACCCCACCAGCAAGAAGGCTGAGGCTGCACAAGAAGTTGAGAGGGGACACAGCTGGGACAACTGGAATCAACTGGTCAAAGGGATATTCCATACCATGTGATGTCATGCTCAGCATATAAAGCTGGGGAAGAAGAAGGAAGGGGGTACATTTGGAATTTTATCTTCCTCAGTAACTGTTATATGAGATGAAGCACTCTTTTCTGGGGGTGGCTGAACACCTGCTTGCTGATGGGAAGTAATGAAGGAACTCCTTGTTTTACATTGCTCGTGTGTGAAGTTTTTGCTTTGTCTATTAAACTGTCTTTATCTCAACCTACGAGTTTTCTCACTTTTACTCTTCTGATTCTCTCCCCCATTCCACTGTGAGAGGAGTGAGTGAGTGGGTGGGTGAGGCTGAGTCGTCAGCTGGGGTTAAACCGCAACACACCCAAAGCGGTTTGAATGCGATAAAAGGGAACCATCACATATGTGAAGCCTGTGATAAAAACATCCAGGTACTCAGCACTGGAAGGATTTTGTTGTGAGGTTATGTATGTGGCAAAAGACATTTGAATTAATGCTGCACAGAGTCTCTATCTGTTAATTTGACAAGATTGTAAAAATGAAGGAAAATATGAAAGGTCTACTCTCCTAGTAAAAAAATAAATATTTCAAAGGAAAGTAGAAACCAAAAAGATTTGACATTAACAATTGACAAAAGAGCCAGAGAGGAATATGGTAATTTTATCAAGGGCTCTCTATGCAGTTATTAAGTCTGGGAAACAACCAATTCAGATAAATATTGCAAGAAATTATAAAAGCCTGTAATAAAGGACTAAATAAATTTCAAAACAATGAGTTTTAATATGAATTTAAAGATAATCTGTATTTAGCTTTTATATTGGGCATTCAGTATCTGTTTAAAACTTCTTTGGTTGTCAAGCATAGAGAAAATGGTCTCCAAATGGTCTGCAATTGTGACCTAAGAGTAGATCATAATGGCCACATTCAAAAAGACACAGCAATATATACAACGCTAACTGATCAAATTGTGTGGTGGTTATTCAGTTAGAACTGATATCACATTTGTGACATATCATTCAGAAGTCAGTGATAAGCTACAGCTGACTTCCACCAGGCAGGATACAGACTGTGGCATTCACAGACGTCTGGAGTTAAATCCTTGGAAAAGCTATTATTTATTTACAGTGGCATGATAATACATTGAACAGCCAAACTTTTTATCTCCCACACTGACCTTTTAAGACCAGGAGATTCTTAATACTCAAGAGGAGAGGCTGTGACAAGTACCTATTGTCTGATTCTCCTTGACTACCAATCTTGACTTTGGAATAGGAGAACAAAGCTGATTTTAAATTATTTTCAAATTCTTTGTATTCTGTAGAGGTGAGGTAGCTAATCCTTGAGAGTGTGTATGAGAATTGCAGTGAGTATTCCAGTGTTTTCTCTTTGTGTTTTCCATGAAGTAGGGAATCAACACAGTGTACTGTGTATCTGTCATACTACCGAACTGCGTCTTGTGTTCTGGGCTTGGCTGACGGGTCTCACAATTTTTTTCTGTGGCCAGGGCACAGGAAAATATGGGAAAATTATTTCTGGTCATTTTGCTAGCAGTGTTGCACACCTCACTGCAAGAGAAGAGTAAACTCATTGTACTTTTAGGAGTTTCCACACAATACCTTCTTTTTATTTTTAATGCAGAATTAATAATAGAAGGAAAGTGCAACTAATCTTACCAAATTACTCAAAATTTTAGTCTTGACTCAGTCTCTTTCTTTTACCGTGTTCTTTTGTTCTGCAAAGACAGAGTACCTGAACATCCTCATTTTGAATTGGAAATATAGAGTTGAGAGGTCTGACTTGTTTTGCTTGGGTTGGGACATATGGCACATTTGGGGAAGGGATACGTTAAATCACCCATTGGCAAATCTTTGACTGCTGACACTATTAACTCAGTGATGCAGACAGGTATTATTCACGAGGGTTTCAGATTACACAGCTATAAATTTCTAAAGCGCAGTTTCAAACAGTATCTCAGATACCCACTCCCTAAACATCTCTTAGGCATCTGATCCTATTTTATATAAATGTATAGAATAACAAGTCCAAGTTCCCTGGGACAATACTAGGGAAACATGAAATTCAGTTTCTACTCAATATTTGTTTTTACAAATCCTTTATAAAGAAAGCCCAATATGCCCTCTGATAGCAAATTATCTATAAGCGTTCAGATAATTTCCTTATTTTCTTTCTTTCTCTAAACACAAATGTATGACAAAGCAGCTCAATCTCATTAATGCAAATATATACTGCATGTAATTATTTCTCCCACGTTGCTGAACTCTGCACAACCTCTGCATTAAGTATTGCAAAGTAAGTAGATATGTTAGAGTGTGCCGCAGCCAATAATTTAGAGAGGCAAAACTGTATCTGACAAACGAAGAGAACCGATTCAAATGTAAGCGCTTACGATAAAATGTAACCCTAGAGATTCAAACAGCTAAAGATTAGATTAAATGTTACCTCTCCTTTGACGGCATGAGAAGTACCTGCAGTGCTTAGGGAATGACAGGTTGCAAAGGGTTGATGTTCCATGCTCCCAACTCCAAACTTGCAGTAAGAAGTCAGCTGCTTTATAAGGGACACAAAACCATTAATTCAATGATTTAAAATATTGAGGAAAAAAAAAATCCAAAACATTTATCCAGATATGATGAAAAAAATCTTTCTATCCTGTCTTTTTCCCTTTTATTTAAATTTTCCTGCTGTTAAGATTTTTCTTAAGCTGTGGGTTTTTTTGGAACAAGCTTTTCAATAACTCTTTTTTGTGTATCTTTATTTCCCAATAATGATACATTTGGGGAAAGGAAAAAAAAAAGAACCACCACCAAAAAAAAAACCCTTCCTGAAAGCTGTAGGTGTGCAGATTGCTCTTCACAAATGTTCTCATTGATGCTAAAACATCTTTTTACAGCCAGTGCCATCTTAGACTCTCCATAGAGCAGAGCACATTAGTCTGATCAACTTGCTGTCAGATCTTTGCTTAGCACAACCATTAGTCTGATGCTGCTTTATGGCTTTAAGCACACTAATGAAACAGTAGCAACCATTTAAAAGATAATCTGCCTCCCTCCATCATACTGGCCTTTATCAGGAGATTCCTGCTCCTGTAGCAGAAGGTAGTACTGCTATTTGCTCCGACTAATGAGTTTAAGGGGGAGGATATCATAAAACAATATTAGGAGGTCATTTTTCAAAATAATCTCTTGGACTTCTTATCTGATGAGATGAAATTAAAAGAAATGGGCTGTAATGTTGATCCAGAATGCCTTAAGATAATGTCTAGATGACTGAAAATATATACATTGTAGTTAGAAGGCAAATTTCTGGCCCTGTTAATAAGTGAATTGCTCAGCTTGCAAGTAATTGTTTAGGATTAATCTTTTTAGGTATGCTGTCCTGCTAAGACACATTAAAAAATAAATCAATACTGCGGCAGAAGCATCTAAGCTCTACAACAATGAAGAAGAGAACAAAATAACTGTTAATAAGGATTTTTAAAGAGTTTATCTTGTTTTTCCCAGGAAAACAAAAGCTACGATTCAATTGTGATTACTGTTTCAGGGCCTAGTTCAGGCAGGGCAATTGGAGGTGAGGAGAAAAGGAGGGGAAACGCAACAGCAGGAAAAGCACATTTAACCCAAAGGAGAATGCCAAAATAACAGATTCATAAACTAGCTATGAATTAGTTCATACTGGGACTTAGAATGTTAGAAAAAATGTTCTAGCAAAGATATCAAAGTAATCAAAATAATGTAATCCTAAATAAAAAAAAAAAATCCTCAGTTAAACCCTAGTGTACCTTAAAATGCATTAATGCGGGTGAACTGTTCTAATTTCACAAGGAAGCTACGCAACAAACTAGAATCCACAAAGAAAGGTTGCCCATATCTGCAGCACCTTTTGCAAGCTCCGCTAGAACAGCTTCTTGAGAGGTTGCTGATTTTAAGTTTTGCAAGTTTTGAACATTCTTTTCAACTTTATTGAGGTAGTTTAACATTTCCTGGTTCAGCTTTCTGCACTGCACAGCCAAGCTCAATTTGTAGCAAGGGACCTGAGCTAAGGCATTTGCTGAGGCAAGAAGCTACAGAAGTTCATTGTTAAAGGGCCTGCAACCTGAAAAAACAATTATTATTTGCTTCATTTCATACTCATCTGCTTTACTTTGCAAGAGCATAAGTGTAGAAGTTTGGCAGATTTGTAGATAACATCAGTCAAGTTCAAGTAACTATCTTGGCAATATAGAGATCAGGAACACGTAATTACAATTGCGGTAATTTAAGTGCTAGTTCCTTTCTAAAGCAGCGTTTCTCCAGGGCAACATGTTCAGTCACAGTGGGTCATCTGAGATCTAGCATCAGGGGAGAGGTTTGATGGAACTATTATAAACTTTTTTAGGTTACAGAGTGATACACATCTCAATTAGCTGCTGATAATTGATGAACACAGAGGGTTGTATGGAAACCCAGGGGAGGGATCTATCTATTGACGCAATTTTTGTCCTAATGTCTTCACAAGTGGTAGTTAAATAGTCTCTTTCTTCCATGGTTCACTGCTGTTAGTAAAGGAGCTACAATTGCTTTCTGAAGAACATCCTGATTTCTTGATTTGCTTTTCTTCCAGAGTAACTTTTTTTTTTTTTCCCTAAGGTACTGTATGCATTCCATTATGTCATTGAGTCACTTTTGGTTTTGCTGCTGATTGCGAGATCCAATTGTTGAACAAAACAGAGTAACTCAATTTTCTGCAGGTCATAGCTGTGGTAGTTTTAATGAGATTCTTTAAGTTTCACAGCATGAAAATAGCTAAAAGGTCAAGAACAACAAGGAAGCCCTGCATTTCACTGACATTTAAGGCCTTCCTAATTTTACACAGCTGTTAATTTCAAAGGGCTGTATCATTCTTCCTGAGCACAGGAAATCACATAGGTCTTTTTCCTGTGAGTTATCACACATACGGCACTTGGCACAGTGTTGTAGCACTTTCGCACTGCTGTGGAAGAAAACTCTGATTAGATACTTTGCAACCAAAATGAGACTTGTTTGAATTCCTGTATTATGAGATGTAACTGGGGAAGAAAGGAGGATCTCCATCCACGTTTGGCTGTACAGGATCCAGGACCACTTCCAAGGTTCCATGATACCGCGGGCACCGCACCAGTAGGACACCCAGGAGGGGTTGAGCTCCCTTCCTCCACCTCCTCTTCTCAGAAAGGAATGGTGGCACAGCGCTGCGAGGAGCCAGTATGTCTCCCAGTATGCCGAGTCTGGATGTGGTCTCTGGGGTCCACTACATGCCAGTAGCCTGGCAAATTAGTTTAAACCAGAATGTCTCAAAGGGCTGGTCAGTCTTACTGTGAGAGGCCCTTGGGAAGTGAATGTTAAGTTAGAGGCTTTTTGTTCTTATTAAGAGTGGGCAGTAGACAAGTCAACTGAACAAGCTGCACCAGATGTAGGGGGAGAAGTCAGACCTGCTTGCCACATCTGCCTCTTGAGTCCAGTGTGAGCACAGCAATAGAGAAACTGAAATGCAGACCACTTTTTTATCATGTGTTGACTTCATATTTTTCTTCAGATATTCTTTAGCAATAGCTCTGGTAAAGTAGATAGGACATTTTCTTCCTAGGTGAAGGTGACAGAAAAGAGTAATCAAGCATTTTAAGAAATGTACTATTGCTTCAGCAATTTAGTTTAAGGGAAGGAAAGGAAGAAGAAGAGAACAGAGTTAGTTGTACAGTTCCCTTTGATTACAGTGATAGTGGTTGTTCCCCAGGTTCATTTAATCTCCTTTTCAAAATTACAAATGTATATATCCTCAGTCATGGGATCTGATCACCCCAGGTATGACACATCTTCTAAGACAGCTCTGGATTCATTTGATTTTAATTACAGTAAAGTACTTACTAACCTTATAAAATCAGAGTCCATTTCACTTTAGAGCTGTTTTTATTTCAAAGTAAAACCTTGCATATACATAGTTATTACTGGAGAGAGCATTATGATCATTTAATGAAGCTGTTATAATGTAGTGTAAATGATACAAGAGGTGATAAGCACAAGGTCATCTGTTTCCTTTTGTTAAGAAAATTTACTTACATTTACATTTACAGCAAAGATTAGAGGGTTATTGATGTGTTAAAAATCACGGAAGTGCTAAAGAATGGTCACGTAGGAATTATGACTTCTCCCCACAAAAGTGTGACAGGATCAATAGCCCAACTGAAGTGCATCTGTTTCCTGAGAAACAGGAGCTGGAAGCCATTGTGCAGAAGGAAAACTATGATATAGTTGCCATCATGGAAACATGGTGGAATGACTCACACAACCGGAGTGCTGCAATGAATGGCTATAAACTCTTCAGAAGGGATAGGCAAGGAAGGAGAGATGGTGGGATAACATTATATGTTATGGAGTGTTTTGACTGTCTAGAGCTCAATGATGGTGGCTATAGGGTTGAGTGTTTATTGGTAAGAATCAGGGGGAAGGACAACAAGGAAGATATCATGGAGGGATTCTGTTGTAGACCACCCAAGCAAGATGAAGAGGCAGACAAAATGTTCTGTAAGCTGCTGGGAGAAGTCTCATGATTGCTAGCCCTTGTTCTCATGGGGGACTTCAACTTACCAAATGTCTGCTGGAAATATAATATAGCAGAGAGGAAACAGTCTAGGAGATTCCTGGAGTGTGTGGAAGATAACTTCCTGACAGCTGGTGAGTGAGCCCACTAGGGAAGGGGACCCGCTGGACCTGTTGTTTGTGAACAGAGAAGGACTTGTGGGCAATGGAGGCTGTCTTGGGCATAGCAATCACAAAATGATAGTTTTCAATTCTTAGAAAAGTAAAGAGAGGAGTCAACAGAACTGTTACCTTGGACTTCTGGAGGGCAGACTTTGGCCTGTTTAGGAGCCTGGTTGACAGAGTCCCTTGGGAGGCAGTCCTGAAGGGCAAAGGAGCCCAGGAAGGCTGGACATTCTTCGAGAAGGAAATCTGAAAGGCACAGGAGCAGGCCATCTCATGTGCCAAAAGATAAGCCGAAAGCGAAGAAGACTGGCCTGGCTGAACAGAGAGCTTTGGCTGGAACTCAGGAAAAAAAGGAGAGTTTATGACCTTTGGAAGAAGGGTCAGGCCACTCAGGAGGACTACGAGGATGTCATGAGGTTATGCAGGGAGAAAATTAGAAGGGCCAAAGCCCAATTAGAACTTAATCTGGCTGCTGCCGTAAAAGACAATTAAAAATGTTTCTATAAATGCATTACCAACAAAAGGAGGGCTAAGGAGAATCTCCATCCTGTATTGGATGCAGGGGGAAACATCGTGATAAAGGATGAGGAAAAGGCTGAGGTACTATTCCTCATTCTTTAATAGTAAGACCAGTTGTTCTCTGGGTACCCAGCCCCCTGAGCTGGAAGTCAGGGACTGGGAGCAGAACGAAGCCCCCATAATCCAAGGGGAAACGGTTAGCAACCTGCTACTCGACTTAGACACACACAGGTCTATGGGTCAGATGGGATCCACCCAAGGGTATGGAGGGAGCTGGCAGAAGTGCTCACCAAGGCACCTTCCATCATTTATCAGCAGTCCTGGCTAACTGGGGAGGTCTCAGTTGACTGAGGGTTAACAAATGTGATGTTCATCTACAGGAAAGGCTGGAAGGAGGATCCAGGGAACTACAGGCCTGTCAGTCTGACCTTGGTGCAGGAGAAGGTTATGGAACACATCATCTTGAGTGCCATCACACGGAATATACAGGACAACCAGGTGATCAGGCCCAGTCAGTATGGGTTTATGAAAGGCACGTCCTGCTTGACTAACTTGATCTCCTTCTATGACAGGGTGAATTGCTTAGAGGGTGAGGGAACGGCTGTGGATGTTGTCTACCTAGTCTTTAGTAAAGACTTTGACACTGTTTCACACAGCATTTTCCTGGAGAAACTGTCTGTTCACAGCTTGAATGGATGTAGGCTTTGCTGGGTAAAAACTGGCTGGATGACCGGGCCCAAAGGGTGAAAGGAGTTCAATCCAGTTGATGGCTGATCACAGGTGGTGTTCCCCAGGGCTCAGTATTGGGGTCAGTTCTGGTTGAGGTCTTTATCAATGATGTGGATAAGAGGATCAAGTGCACTCTCAGTAAGCTTGAAGACAACACCAAGTTGGGTGGGAGAGCTGATCTGCTTGAGGGTAGGAAGGCTCTACAGAGAGATTTGGACAGGCTGGACTGATGGGCTGAGGCCAACTGTATGAGGTTCAACAAGGCTAAGGGCTGAGTCCTGCACTTGGATCACCACAACCCCATGCAACGCTACAGGCTTGGGGAAGAGTGTCTGGAAAGCTGCCCAGCAGAAAGGGACCTGGGAATATTGGTTGATAGCCAGCTGAGTATGAGTCAGCAGTGTGCCCAGGTGGCCAGGAAGGCCAAAAGCATCCTGGCTTGTATCAGAAATAGTGTGGCCAGCAGGACTAGAGAAATGTTTGTCCCCCTGTACACGGCACTGGTGAGGCTGCACATCAAATACCATGTTTGGTTCTTGGCCTCTCACTACTAGAAAGACAGGGTGCTGGAGTGTGTCCAAAGAAGGGCTATGAAGCTGGTGAAGGGTCTAGAGCACAAGTCGGATGAAGAGTGGCTGAGGGAACTGGGATTGTTTAGCCTGAAGGAAAGGAGGCTGAGGGGAGATCTCACAGTGCTCTAAAACTACGTGAAAGGCGATTGTTAGCGAGGTGGGTGTCAGTCTCTTGTCTCAAGTAACAAGCAATAGGACAAGAGGAAATGGCCTCAGGTTGTGCCAGGGGAGGTTTACATTAGATATTAGGAAAATTTATTCACCAGAAGGGTTGTCAAGCATTGGAACAGGCTGCCCAGGGAAGTGGTGGAGTCACCATCCCTAGAGGTACTTAAAAGGCGTGTAGATGTGACACTTAGGGACATGGTTTAGTTGCGGACTTGGCAGTGTTAGGTTAATGGTTAGACTTGATGATCTTCAAGGTCTCTTCCAACCTAAATGATTCTATGAATCTATGATTCTCTAGGAAGATGCCTGTAACATTATCACAAAGATAACATTGTTATTCTCAACAGGCCAGCAACTTTCTGGATTTTTCAGGTTTGTCAACATCTCTCAAAAAAATTGTCTGTACGTTAAACACTGCAACAATTCTATGTAGGGCTTTTCATCAAAGAAGGAGAACAGAATACACAGTGTATTTATTTATTCTGCTAATTACTCAAAAGCAGCACTACATTAATTTGAATCATTTTGTTAGCAATTAAAGTTTTGTCACCTCTACAGTGAAATGTGTCATGTCATCATACTATGCAACCAGATAAGATACTAACAAAGAAAAATAACAAAGCTTTATTCAGGGAAAGTGTTTGGAGAATTTAGATAACCGGAATGCAGTTACCTGGCTTTCCACTTGCCAGGATGTCAGAGCCAGTCTACTGTTGAACATTGTTTTGGGCAATTCTAATGCCCTATAATCAAAAGCAGTTGTACTGGTGTTTTAATAGCTTTGTTCTGAGCTCTGGCCTGAGGCTAAGGAGAAGGAGCATAGAGATGAACAATTTCTTCCCTGCGGCTTCCTAGGCCATTGTGGAGCAGCCCAAGGTGCTGCTGCAGTGCTCTGACCTAGGCATCTCCTGGCTCTGTGCTGTGTCCCCCGCATCCTCGTGCCTTTGCCTCTGCGGCAGCGGGGCATGTCAGCAGACTGGCAGCCATGAGGACCTCCAGTATGGCCCAGTGGCTAAAGGACCGTGGAGCACATCATCCACTCACTCTTCCTGTGTGAATATTGCCTTCTACATTAAAAGCATGGGATAGCTCACCTGATTTCACCAGGCATTTGGCTTTGCACCAGCACACCTTTTTTACTCACTAGTGACAAGGTTTTCGTGCTGGTACATGGTGTGGCTGGGATGAGGTGGACAGATCAGTCCAAGGGCAGCTGGGTTGCCCAGCCATGGGCTCTGCATGCAGGAAGGAGTGACTCTCACTGAGAGAATCTTTGTTCTTAAGAGAAAGGATTGCATATCAGAGATTAGCTGTGCCTTAAAAAATACCAAGTAATGCTGTGTTCTGTGCCAGAGCAAAACCCGTGTTACCATTTGATAGCTTTCTGAGAAGGATTTGACTGTATAAATGTCTGGTAAACACTACAGTTAATTGGATGCCTGCATCTGCACATTTTGTCAAATACGTAGTCAGATATTGATTCCAGCCACAAGGCTTTTGTAAACAAAGTCGTTGAAGATATGTGAAATGTTTGGGCAAAGATCCTTATGTAACAAGATTATCCAGCTGAAACCTCCAAAATTAGCAAGAAAATCAGAACAAGAACTAAATTTCATCCAGACACCCATGACAAGGCAAAATGATTACTAAAAAATAAGATTATATTAAAAATATTTAATAATAATATTAAAAAATGTTAAAACCACTTGCTATCACTGCATATACACAATACAACTTCCTTCAGCATTATTAGATACAAACTGTATGGCCTTTGTCATTCTATGAGTTGGTGATGACATCGTACCACTAAGGCCAGTGTCTGAAGCATTTTTCAAAGTAGATTTTACTGTTTATTTTGTAATTGTGGGCAAAGGACAAAATAGCTTTTTTTTTTTCCTAGAGTTTCTGTCCTGTTATTAAAGGATGAGAACAAAAATAATTGCTAAATTTAGCAAATTTGACTTGCATACATACAATTTTGAACACATCTAACTTCTGTGTTTGCAAAATTTGAGGGGTGTACAAGCTTGTATGTATGTAGCTATAGAGATCCTGTTGTGCCCAGATATGTTGGCCACAGTCACAGTCAAAAAGTGGTCATCTTTTCAAAATTTAGCTCAAAGAGGACAGAGGCAGGAAATCATATTCAAGGCCAGATATTATTTAATAAGGGTCAAAGAATATTATCTTTATATTTCCAAGACTTCAGTATTTTAATGTTTTCTTCTTCCTCAGTTGAAAATGTTTTTCAATACCTTCTTTACTGCTTACAGAAAGTTTAAAGGTTTTAATCAGCAACATTCTTAAATATACATTTTCTTAAGTTATTGGAAAACAGAAATATTGCTGAAGAAAAGATTTTTGCTTGAGTTAAAATATTTATTTCATTTGAGTTTAGTTTCAATTCTTTCTAGCATCGTATCCTTGAAAATGATACAGAGCTGAATATTACCATATGACTGTTGTTTGTTATTTTTTCTCATAGATGTTTGCTTATGTATTGTGTCCTAGTCTTGAAAACTGTGGAATGAAGCTCCTATGTTTTACAGTAGCTGTTGTCAAAGAACAATATCAGAACAGAAAAAGATAGTAGAGAAGCAGATATGCTAGCTGTCTCTAACTTTTCTAGATCTTGTGATGTGTTAGTAAAACAAAAGAACGCAAAACAATCTCTGCATCGTTGAGAGAAACATGTTATTCCTTTTATCCCATCCTATAAAGTATTTTTGTTTGTAAATGGAAAACTGAGGAATTCTGAAGCTAGGTAAGAAGCAGTCTTGGACCTTCTAACTGCTTTTCTGTAGTTTGCAGGCAGCAGTTTGAAATTTTTGTTATTACTATCCTGGAGCATCAGTCTCACTCTGCCTAGGACCAGGGCTTGAGACATCAGCTGCAGCCGATCACACAAATGCCCAAGTGAGCCAAAATGGAGGACTAAAGGAGATGAATAGATGTGTAAATTGTGCAATGAAAGTGGGGGGGGGAGGGGGGTCATTGAAGGGGAGAAAAAAAGGATGATTCCACAAGTATGTTTTGGTCTTTGTGTTCAGTTGGTGGTTTTTTATATCAACCTCATGGTGGGAAATCTTTGACCCTTTCGGGGTACATGGCCATTCTACATGCAGCATACATGTGTCTCTCTTACTGTCCTTTCTCCTACCTGAAGTCTTTTTCCTTGCAGACTAAAAAATCAAAAACATGTAACCAAATGCAGACATCTCATACTTCTGAAATTAAAAATAAAGTTAGTTCTTTCACCATTGTTTAGCTTACAACAGATATTGAAAGGATATTTCAGTGTTATCCCACTAGATAGACAGTTATATCAAAGTGTTCAAAATATTTGTGGAGACTGTCGTGCCCTTTTAACCTTTCTAACCTGGCTATATAACCATGACAAAGGAGGAGACTGTTCCTGCTGTTATTGCTACTGACCCTCTGCCCACTCTCAAATTTTCCCTCCTTGCTTCAATAAATGAAGACCAAAAGGAGTTACTCTACAATTCCTCACATCGCAGCTAATACGCTTTTTCCCTTCTTCAAGGAAAAAAAAGGAACATAAAAGTGATTTTATTGATTGCTGGTTATAACTATAGGAACTTCTTTTGCTGTTTTCTTTTTGGTAGATATTTATTCAGTAACAACAGACAGATATATCATAAACAGAGTTGTAGCATCTTGACTCAATGTAAGCCTGCAAACCGTAGACTGCACTTTCCTCTTCATCAGAATATTTCCCTGAGTATTAGTTGAAATGTTTCAAAACATATTACACTCAACAATTATAGAAAAGATTAAGAACTATCTTTTCGCTTGAAAAAGTTTGAACCCACAGTTTGAAAATGAAAAAAGACAAAAATATTTTTTTTTAAAAAAAAAGAAAAATGAAGAAGTACCCCTCACCTGATACCACAATAACACTGTAAAGACATGTGACTACATTCCTGTATGCTGTGTTCTTTTTTTATTTTCCAAAGTCTTTGGGGGGTTAAGGAATCCTTAAATTCTGCCACAATGAAAGGTATCAAACAATACTGTAACAGATCAAAAGGGACTTTTCAATGGACTGCAGGAAATCTTCCTCATCTTGCATCCATTTCTGTCCCATGAGGGCTTTATTTTCTTTATCTGGCACAATGACTTCTCAGAAACGACTTGCCTAGGACCAGTCAGTTACCAAGATACACTTAATGTACAATTTCAGGCATTTAAGTCAGAATCTGCCAAGACTGTTGGTGAGGTTACTGCCTGCTTTGTCCTACATATCAGCCAAATCTGAAATACCAGAGTAGGGTAAAGGTGAAATCAGTTTTCATAATATTTTTGTGTCCTAAGGTCAGATAGATAAGAGACTCCGCCAACTAAGAAGAGGGTCAGAGTTAAAGCCTGCATACAACAAATATGAACTCTAACGTTTGTTTCTATGACATGCTAATAGGCTTATTGTAATACAGTTATTTGAATTCAGCAGAAGAAGGAATTTTTGTTCTTCTTCGTGTTGACTTGTGTATTTATTTGCCTCCTTGAATTATTTGACCTTACGTGTTTGAACAAGTCTCAGCAACTTCTGCAAGTACATTGACACAGCTCAAACCAGCCATACTCATCCTCTTGACCTGCAGTGATTTGCAAATGTTTTTCTCACTTCAGTTGCTGAGAGTGGATAAGAAGACATGGTAATGAAGTGGTTCTTTGTGCAGTAGCTACATGCTTTAAACTGGATTTAGCTTGACATCGAACAAGAGCATTCACTTACCTAGAAAGCAACTGCTGGCTGTAACTAGAGAAATCCATAGTGGGAGGGGTGGCATGGTGACAATAAAAATAATCAAGTTTAAGTCTCGGTCCAAGTATACCCTGTTTCTACTAGTGGATGCTGGGATAGTTATAACTCTATTAGATTGTCAATTGTGTTTGAAATTCATTTTTCAAATCATAGAATAATGGAATCATAGATCATAGAATCATGGAATCAGAGAATCAGAGAATCAGAGAATGAGAGAATCATAAAATGGTTAGGGTTGGAAGGGACCTCAAAGATCATCCAGTTCCAATCCCCCTGCCGTGGGCAGGGACACCCTGCACTGCACCAGGTTGCTCAAAGCCTCATTCAATCTGGCCTTGAACACTTCCAGGGATAGAGCACCCACAACTTCTCTGGGCAACCTGTTCCAGTGCCTCACCACTCTCAGAGTAAAGAATTTCTTCCTTATATCTAATTTAAATCTACCCTCTTTCAGTTTAGAGCCATTACGCCTTGTCTTATCACTACACGCCCTTGTAAAAAGTCCCTCTCCAGCTTTCCTGTAGGCCCCCTTTAAGTACTGGAAGGCTTAACGCGGAGCCTTCTCTTCTCCAGGCTGAACAGCCTCAACTGTCTCAGCCTGTCTTCATAGCAGAGGTGCTCCAGCCCTCGGATCATTTTCGTGACCTTCCTCTGGACTCATTCCAGCAGCTCCATGTGCTTCTTGTGTTGGGGACTCCAGAGCTGAATGCAGTATTCCAGGTGGGGTCTCACAAGAGCAGAGCAGAGGGGCAGAATCACCTCCCTCAACCTGCTGGCCACACTTCTTTGGATGCAGCCCAGGATACAGTTGGCTTTCTGGGCTGCCAGCGCACATTGCCGGCTCATGTTGAGCTTCTCATCCACCAGCACTCCCAAGTCCTTTTCCCCAGGGCTGCTCTCAACCCATTCTCTGCCCAGCCTGTACTTGTGCTTGGGATTGTCCTGACTCACGTGCAAGACCTTGCACTTGGCCTTGTTGAACTTTCTGAGGTTCTCACAGGCCCACCTCTCCAGCCTGTCAAGGTCCCTCTGAATGGCATCCCTTCCCTCCAGCGTGTTCACAACACCACACAGCTTGGTGTCATGTGCAAATTTGCTGAGGGTGCACTTGATCCCACTGTCCATGTCTCCAACAAAGATGTTTAATAGCACTGGCCCCAGTACTGACCCCTGAGAAACACCACTTGTCACTGGCCTCCACTTGGACATTGAACCATTGCACAACTCTTTGAGTGTGACCATCCAGCCAATTCCTTATTCACCAAGTGGTCCATCCCTCAAATCCATGTCTCTCCAGTTTAAAGACAAGGATGTCGTGTGGGACAGTATCAAATGCTTTGGACAAGTCCAGGTAGATGATGTCAGTTGCTCTTCCCTTATCCATCAATGCTATAACCTCATCATAGAAGGGCACCAAATTAGTCAGGCAGGATTTGCCCCTAGTGAAGCCATGTTGGCTGTCACCAATCACCTCCTTATTTTCTATGTGCCTTAGCATAGTCGCCAGGAGTATCTGCTCCATGATTTTGCCGGGCACGGAGGTGAGACTGATTGGCCTGCAGTTCCCTGGGTCTTCTTTTTTCCCCTTTTTAAAGATGGGGGCTACATTTTCCCTTTTCCAGTCAGTGGGAACTTCACTAGACTGCCATGACTTCTGAAATATAATGGATAGCAGCCAAATAGTTTTTTGTTCAAATAATTTGTCAAATGTTTTGTTCAAATAGGTTTTCCATATATTTAAGTCATCTCTGATTTTAATTTATACTTTGATTTGTTTGCACCATGAGGCAGGAGAAAAAGCCAGAAGCAAGTTCAAGTGTCTCAGAAGCACAGCTAAAACTGAAAGTGACTGTTCTAAGGATGAGAGATCAAGGCGACTGGTGCCCCTTGGAAACTTGACCTCCTTCAGGATTTCTGCTCTCCTGCCCCCAACAGGAGAGACCAGAGATGGGAGTGAAGAAGGGACAGTTTGAGCTGCAGATCTGTATGGCAGGAATCCAAATCCCCATCACCATGTTTTCCAAAACATCACCATGTTTTTTGACACAGATTGATTATCCTCTAGGACTTAGTTTACTCTAAATTATCAGTTACACAGATTTCATTCACCTGTTCACCAGAGGAAAATAAATTGCACTTGGGAGTGGGACAGGGAGAGAATGAGTTCCTAAAGCATTTAGAAAGTAAAGGAAGTAGGAGGAAAAGCTTTTATCACTTGTAAGACTAAACCAGAGGAGGGATTTAAAGACTGGCTAATAGGAAAGCGTTTTAGTATTTGTGAAGCCCTTCAAGAGGGCTGGAGAGAGATGATACAAATGTGAAGGAAGAAGTGGAAACAGAGACCACTGATTTGTCCTTCGTTATAGGAAGAGTCAAAAAGACAAAGTCCATTTGTGCAAGTATGCTGAGAAGCTGGCAGAGGTAAAGTAGAAAGGGAAAGAGACATACTTAGTGGTGCCAGTCATAGTCATGTTTGCAATGAACATCTTCTGTTAGAATTGAAAAAGCACTTTGGTCCAATTCTCACACTAAAAGCTTCAAAACAATGCACAGCAGCGTTGAAGAGATTTTGTGTTCTGTAGCAGCACAGGGAGAGGTCAGGAAAGGAGAAGCTCCCAAGAGCAACAATATGTTGGCTGAATTAAATCAGGGAATTTACTGACGATTTTTCACGTTCCACTGGAAAAGGTTCATTTGTTGACAGGGAAGCTGTTTGTACCATTGTGATGAGACCTTTGGTGGCAGAGCTTTCACTGCTGCAGGATGCGATTTGGGCCAAAATCAACATAAGCTAGTAGAATAGCATGTATTTTTGAGACTAGGAACACACAGCTGGGAAATAAAAGACTTGCTTTTGCTTTCAAACTGTCCGACAACCCAGGTGGGGTTCAGTGCTTTCTTTTCTGGGGGTCAGTCCTCTGTCTTTTACAAAAAATCATAATTCTGAGAGTTGGTGGCTTCCCCACAATTCCGAATGAAAATATTTACCTTGATTCTGAAATGTTTCTTTTGAGAAGGGAGATATCTATTCAGATCTTTATGACCCACGGAGAAGACATAGTAAAATGAAAGCCAACAGTTAAGGCTGAAAATCTAACAGTGTCAGAAGCAGGATCTAATAGCATTTTAGAAGGAAGAGGGAGGATGAGTGCCATTTTACGTGAGAATGCCTGACACTCATATCAGAGTGATTTTGAAAGTCATAGTGTTTCTGCTTGTCTTTGTATGCTGTAATAGGTATTTCAGGTAAAAACAATAAACTAACAAAGAGATAAAACAGAAAAGGTATTAGCACATTCTCATATTGAAAGCCCACACCATACACTCTTCAGATTGAGATAAATGATTATTAAAGATTAAAAATCACCTTCCTGTGCTGTCTGTATAGGCTTTTTTTTAACCCCTTTTAACTGATAGCAAGCAATGCCAGCTACCCTTTGCTTACTTAAAGCTCATCTTTCCCAATAAACTCGAGGTTAAACACATTTCTGTTTCTTTCACTGTCCTTCCTGATGAGCCACTAACAAAAGGAAGGCAGAGGTGTGCTGTATAACAGCCTCAGTCTTTTGTTGTTCACTCCTGTTTCTGAACACTTACCATCAAACCTACTGTTCAGGGCAGCACAGCCCACTTGTAACCTGCCTAAAGAAGCAGTGACACTCGCATCACAGAAAGAAAAGCAGGTGAACTACAGAGAGATTTGTACTCCTGTGGCAGGAAATGTTCAGCATAAAACAGAGACTGGAAACCCTGAGGCTGTTTCAGCATGTTTTCAGAGCTTTGGACCACAGACTGTGTGCCAGCTAATGGAAATGTCCCTTTCTAGCAGTGCAAAGGGAGCATGTAATGTAACTATATCACTTTCAGGAGCTTATTTTTTCATATTTTTCTGTGCTATGCTAGCTTTGCATAACAACTTTAAGAGTTGCACAGTATTTTTCAGATTGAATAATTTATACTTTTTTTGCAGTGAATCTAGTGCTAATAGCACATGGACATTGTCAAGGGACATTTTATCCTAATGTCTCCTTTTGTTTTATTCAGTAGGAAATTATTGTCCTGATATTCTCAATTATAGTAATTCAGAGAAAAATAACCGCAGCTAATACTTCTCTGTGGTATACAAAGAACATCAACACAGGCATATGAATATGAGAAGTTTAGCTGGCTGATCTTGAGATCTCAAGACTCTTTCTCTTTTCTGCAGAAATCAGATGTTTGTGCCATGGTTGTTTTTGCTGTTTATTTCCCCCCCCTACCAACCTGCGCTTGTCCTGGCACTCCTAGTTCAGGAAAGACCTTTTTTCCTTGTAGTCATATGAAGAGATAAAACACTTTCTTCATCTGACTTTTTACCATTCTGGCAAGTTCATTTATCTAGAAGTATTCTTTGGTTCTCTGTGCCACTGTGCTCCTGTTTTCCATCCACAGGTACTTCTGGCTCCTGCTCCTAAGGCAGTCCAACCTATTGAGCACACATATACTTATTCTGCTGCTCTGGCCACATAAATATAAACACCGGAATAGGTTGCCCAGAGAGGTTGTGGATGCCCCATCCCTGGAAGTGTTCAAGGCCAGGTTGGATGAGGCTTTGGGCAACCTGATCTAGTAGAAGGTATCCTTGCCTGTGGCAGAGGGGTTGGAACTAGATGATCCTTAAGGTCCCTTCCAACCCAAACCATTCTATGATTCTATGAGCTGCTTTTGCAGGCTATGGACAATGTCTTATACTAAAATATTTCCAGATTGTGTTTAAATTAAAAACAGACTTAATCCCAAGGTTCTTACCTAACTGTGAATATAAAAATGCTTTTATCTAAATTAGCTTTATGTATCTGAAAGGTGCATATTTAATCGCTTTGTTCTCCCGGCTCTGAAGTTCAATTCAAAATCCCATTTCACTTTTACATTTATTCCACACCCCCCTCCCCAAGAATTCCTGGTTCTTTTCCTGTGCTTGGCATCCGGGCTAATAGTCCACTCATGCAAAAGAAACTCTAAATTCCAGGGGTAGACAAAAAATAACTCAGTGAAAGGACTACTAATCTTACTAATGATGAGTTACCCTCAAAAGAAAGTTAAAACAGCTGGTTCAGTGCTGCCTGAGAGCAGATTGTGTAGTGTTCACTCTGTTTTCATTGAACTGACCTGTGGAGCTCTAATTGTTAAGAAAAGGGGGAATTAAAAGTAGAAAATTATGTAGTCAGAAGAAACAAAGCGGATAATCTGGCTTGGAGGCAGACTATTCAATATAAGTGCACTCCACTGGGATAATATTAATTCTCAACTGACACATATAATAAATTAATTCTAACTGTGTTAAAGGTAATTTTATCCAACCTCTGTTCTTCTGCTATAGAAATTTTTTCCAGCCTGTTTCTCAAATAAGAAGTGATTTATACCTTGCATATTGATTTAGAACTGGGAACAGTGAGAGCTGGATGCATTAGGAGTTCTCAGCTCTGCCTAAGGGAAACAGCCTCCCTACAGTGTACTGGTTTCTGTGGAGAAAGAAATTTTTGGGCATGTGGGCTGCAAAGGGGTCACAGTGGACTCCTGGAAGATGTCATGAAGCAAAACTAGCCTTCAGGGTAGTTACAGACTTAGGCTCAGTCTTTCCCGCTTAGGAGAGCAATTCACAGTCTAGTAGACTTCATAGGGAGACATATAGTTTTTAGTAGAATGATTTTATTAAAGACTTTATCTTTCATTTAGAAGCACCGGCCATTATTTATATTACTAGTTGTCTTTCCCATACGTAGAACAAAACATAAACTTCCAGACTGAACGGTGTTTTTCAACTTGCAAACAATGATGACGGGGGAGCAAGCATGGCCTCCCCAAAGCAGATGGCACTATGCGACTTGCGAGCCATCAGCACTGCGCATCCCCGATGGGCAGGCAGTGCCACACATTCCTTTTGAAGGTACAAAACATTGTAATCTCTCCCCTGACTCATAATATTTAAGTAGCTGCAGATATACTTTCCTAGCCTTCATAAGCGGCCACTATCAGGGCCCTGAGGGCATTCGCTCCCCTCTACGTGTAGAGTTTGGCTGCCTGGGCTTAGGGCCAGCTTTAATAACAAAGCTGTCGGGCGTTGAGAAGCTCAGCAGATGCCTGCCCTGCCTTTGATCAGGAGCTGCTTTTAAACTGAGGGTCCTGCACTTGATGTTTGCCTGAGCTGTGCTGTAGGTATGCCTGTGCCCGCTCCTCTGCCTCTCTGACCTTCACCCACTGACCTGACTTCCCAGCCTGAGCTGGGACCTGCCTCGTCCCAGTGGGCTTGCCCGGTAGTCTGGGCTCTTGGCAGAACGGGGTCACCCGCACCCGCCCAGCTCTGCTCTCCTTGCTCTGCTGTTGTGGGCCGAGCCTTGCTGGGAGGGTGCTGCCTTGCTGTTCCTGCTGCTCCCTGCTAGCCAGAAGAGACGGTGGCCTCTTATGGCACAGTTTTTCTAAGATGGATATTGGGCCATTACAAGCTCAGGACACATGTCCATATTCTTACCAAGAGATCTGAGCATTTAGTCCTCATGTAAAAAATAGTTTAAATCTACTTCATGTTTTCTGCAAAATACTGTCCTTTTCCCTTCTTGGGTGCCTCAAAGTTGCTACGGAGGAGACACTTTTTAAATTTTAAAACATAAGTAAATTTTTTAGGAAAGCCACAGGTGCACTAGCTGTATTTCTCTATTACATAGGCAGAGCTATGAGGACATTACTGGCATAGATACATAGATAGATATTATGATGCCTGCCAGCCTCGAATGACTTCTCTTATCTGTAATCCAGGCTTGCTGAATCTTTATGTGAATAACACTTGCAAGGAGAGGATAGATAGAAAATGTGTGTTCAGGGTAAGGGGAAGGAATTTGGGAACATACTGTCACTTCAATAAATAATAAATTTGACAGAAAAATAAGTAGCTTCCCAAATGGATGAAAGAGACTCTTCTTCAAATGTTTCTGAATTTTCACTAGTAAGAAATTGAGCTTGAGAATTGAGATATTGTAGGACCAAGCTTGAGCTATCCCTTTTTACTCACTGCTGAGGCAGTTTAAGAGCATACTTAGAACCTCTGTAACTTTGAATGTTAGAGAAAATTCCCAGCTGTCTGTTCTAGAAGGAAACCATAGTAAAGTCCTACTTTGTTAAAGTAGATATAAGACTTTATATTGTAGGATGCATTCTTTCCTCACAAGAAAACTCTTCCAAAAATTTGGTTAATAAACATTTAAAGTAATTATGATGACTAGAAGGAGAAGAGAGAATAGCATGAGGCCAGATCTGGCTTTTATTTATTGCTAGGATGTGACTGAGTCATGCACTTGGATCCAGCAGGGACTGAAACCGGGTCCATAGCATATCCAGATTTTTCCAGAAAGATTTTAAATTTGCCATTAAAAAAAGAAAAACAGACCCCAGGTTTAGAGAAGAGCATTTTAAGTCAAGAGCAATATAACTTCATGAAAGAACTCTAATAATCATCTGTTTTATTTCTATACTTGATATGAACAATCTTGAATAATCAATGCTGAACTACAAAATTAAACAGAAGAGAAAATTTATTCCTTGGCAGAATGCTTTCTTCCTAAAACACTAGATTCCTCTAGTAGGTAAAATGCCTGCAGAGAATTCTTCTAGAATGTAGAGATTTAACCATTTTACTGCATAGTCAAGCCCAGGTCTCCATCACTCAGAGCAAACCTGGTGTGTGCGCTGCAGGGTGCAATTAGATGTAGATTATTGGCTTTTTCATTCAAATGGTTGAAACGATTGTTTTTACCAGAGTAGAAAACAATTGGACAAAGCAGTTCCTAGGCTGAGTAATCGGGGCTATGAGGCAATGAAGCATCTATTAAAAACTTGGAAGTTGCTGCAGTGACTCTTAGTTTTCCAGATCTTAGCGAGAAGGTAAGGGAAAGAGAACGGAAATTAGGTAAAAGAGAATTGATTACTTTAGACTTCGTGATTCTAAATGAAAGACTAGTTTGGGCTAGTGGCAAATTGATCAGCAGTACTTATTTTGTGATTGTCAAGTAATCACAGAGATGAAAGGTTGCAGGCAAATACCACTGGATAGTAGATGTGTTTTGGATTGCTACATTTGGAAGAAGATTTAAGGAGTGAATCGGTGACTGAAAGCAAATTACCTAGAGATGCTTTCACAGCAGGCACTTCTTAGCTACCAGCATCTTTTCGCAGGAGGAAAAGTGATAATAGGCTTCTCTGCTGGCTGAGTGAACAGGTGAGATGGGTTTGCAGGAGAAAATGAGGTAGGAATTAGCCATTTGCTCTATTGCTAGACTTGTGGGAAACAAGTGCCAGGGTGTGACAGCCGTCTTGAAACTGGTGGGATCTTTAAACGCCATGGGATTTGGTTCACTCCTTTTGAGGTCCAGTGCTGCATGGCCCTTTCACACACAGAGACCCCTCCTCTGGGAACAATGGAGGAGGCTGAAGGCCCTTCTGAGAGGGGCTGCAGAGCCACGGCTCCCACAGCACTTAGCCAGAGCTAACACGTGAGGCCACTCAGGAGGGCTCGTTAGCTCTGGCTCAGCACTGTGATAGCTGCAATCATGAGCCATCAGTTGTCGTGGAGCTGAGCTGCAGTGCATCTACTGCTCTTCATGAGACAGACTTTTACAGGGGATGGGAGGGAAAACCTCACATGGGGGAAATGCATGCTCGGGGGAAACGGTGTGGGTGAGGAAGAAGTGAGCTCTTCCTCATCCCCATACTTTGACAGGAGACAAGGCAGGAGGGGGGGTGTTGGGTGGTTGCAAGGTACACACACACTACTGCTGATTCTGTTGCATGTCTGCTTTCTCTTGGTGGCTCCATCAGCCAGACCCAACATGTGAACTGAACTAGCTGGAAAGCAGCTGCATCAACTGGATGGAGACCAGTCTAACCTCTTTTGTCACCGCACTCCACCCCATCTAAATCTGTAGCTTGGACTGTGTCCTACAGTTCGCAGTTCTGTGTGTGTTTGTGTGCTCATTAATAACACATTTGACATATGCAGCCTAAGAACTGCTCTGGTAAAATGTATTATTTGCAAGACAAATACTGCCAGCTCTGCTGTGCACTTTGCTTTCCCATTTGTAATTGTCATGCATGCTTTATCACGCTGCAGGTCTTTATCTCAAGAGGTGTGGGCAGTTCTGGAGAGGTGAACTAAATTTTATATAATTAAGCCAACAACATTTGTTGCTACCCGTGAAGGGTCATTATGTAATTGTAAAGGCTCTCATTAAAATACAGTGGATAAACTCCAAAACAAAATAATTGCTTTGAGGTTTGCTGCCAGCTTCCCCCCCCCGCCCTTGTATATAATTGGATAGTGTTACTTTAGAACATTGCTTATGCTAAGTCTATTCGGTTCTTTTATTCAAGGAGTGGAAAATGATTCTGTGAAATAAAATTACCCTATTTTGCCATAGCTGGAGGTATCTTGCCAGTGAATTGTGATGATTTGTACTCCTGAGCTTTGTGATTCGATTTAGATGACCAGAAAGTCCTATTCTAGGCCAACATGAAATAACAGAGCTGCTCTTTTTGAGGGTGTAATGCAAATGGATTGAAGTTGTAAAATCTTTCCATAATCAAGACAATTTTTTTGTCTTGCTCCATCTCGCATTGATCTTCCTGCTCCAGTCAAATGTGAAACCGAGAGGAAGTATGTGATTTTAGTTCTTTTAAAGGTTATTTTCACTGACCTTGCCCACTGCCAGATGGATTTCAAAACTTTGGAAAGTTTTCCTTCTTCTGATCCAGAGCACTTTGAAGAAGTTTTGAGTATTATAGAGGACAACTTCCTGCCCCAAACACGAATTAATGGAGAAACCAAATCAGTCAGCAAGACTGGAGTTTTTATTGTGGAACTGTTTCATTCTCATATCACTGATGCTAACAATCAGACAAAAAATATCCATGCTGAGCTCTTGACTGTTTCAGTACTTAATGCTTTTCTTGGAACTTGAACTTACAAGATGTGGTGGCACAGGGGTGTCAGCAGACAGCAGAACTTCTTAACTGGATTCTCATGTTCTTTACAATCACCTGATTTGTGTAGGTTTTGTTTGCAAGCATAAATGAGATCTAAAGACTGAAATACAAAGGGTTTGCATGAAAGCAGTTACTAGCTCTCGACTAAGTTTTCATTCAGGTGACAGCATGAGTACGGCTGCTGCCTCAGCTCTCACACAGCAGTTCTTTATGCTAACAATTCACCATTTTCTATATTCCTGTAACCATGCATTTTTCACTTTTATTTTAACATAACACAAAAGCCAAGTCATGTTAGGATGATCACTAAACACAAGTCTGAAACTCCTAAGCTTTGATTTGAGTGGTTTGAAACAAGGCATCCAGCTCAGTTTCAAACAAAACAGGCACAGTTTATGCCAACATTTCTGACAGCTTGATTTATTTAGAAGAAACCTGAGTGTGCCAAGGAGGAGGGCAAAATGGGGAGAATGCATCATCACTGTGTACCACCAAAGGACATTTTCATTCTCCTCCCTGATCTCTGTTGTGGGAGATGGAGAGAGTTCAGCCCTGAGATGACGTTGGCAATTGAAACTCCATGGACTCTCCCTGCAAAACTTTCTTCTAGGTGCAGGGCAAGGATCTTCAGAAATAATATCATGGCTATCTCCAAAACATATGCCTCTCTGCAGTTGATTCAGGGCTTTTAGGAGCCTTTTACAGCCTCTTGACATTTTAACAGACATAAACTTTTCCTTTGGTTATTTCTGTGAACACTTTATCTCTTGGCTGAGATCACTGCAGAAGCATATACCCCTCAGTGAAATGTTTTGATTGTTTAAGCCCCTGCCTTCTTCCCAAGTACTTGAGCCACTTTATCCAGACCTCAATAAGTCTGCAACAGGAAGCGACCATTACTTCCCAGAAAAGCTCATTAGGCCTGCTATCCTTACTCAGTCTTTCAGGGGAGGGCTATATGAGCTAGCATCTCTTGTGCTAGAAGAAGTGAGCAGTGGCTGTGTAACTAACAGTGGATGGAGGAAAGCGAATGGTGTTTCTTGGATCTATCAAATAGATTGTGGTTCTTCAGAGAAGCTTTATACAGTTCTTTTTCACTTGAAAACATTCCTTCTTCAACTCACACTAAACAATAAACATGAAGAAAACAGCTTTTCTTAGACATCATTAACGATGTCCCCTTGCTTTGCCCTGTTTACTATTTGACTTTCTGCCGACTCATATGACTTGACCTTGAAATGTAGGATTTTTGTTCAGTGAGACTATTATGACAAAGTAAATGCCTGAAGGAATAAATAAGGTAAAGGTATCTAAATTCTATCTGATAGCCTGGTTTCACCTCACTCTGAGACTTAGACACCTGCAGTGAGTCATTAGGTACCTGGGCAGCAGGTGAGAGACACTGAGGAAGTGGAGATATGTAATCCTACTTCTTGGTTGCGGTGCTCTTATAAAATTTCCTAGTAATGAATCTGGTTCCTGCCACAGCCAGTTGGAGTCCCTCTAGGTTTCATCGGAGTTTGCAGAAAGACTAAGTTCTGCTTAGCTTCCTAGTACGCTTTCGTATCTTATTACTAGAATCATAGAATCATAGAATGGTTAGAGTTGGAAGGGACCTCAAAGATCATCCAGTTGTAATCCCCCTGACATGGGCAGGGAAATCCTCCACTACACCAGGTTGCCCAAAGCCTCATCCAACCTGGCCTTGAACACTTCCAGTGATGGGGCATCTACAACTTCTACAACTTCTCTGGGCAACCTGTTCCAGTGCCTCACCACCCTCTGAGTGAAATATTTCTTCCTTATATCTAATCCAAATCTGTCCTCTTTCAATTTAAAGCCAATAAATCTTAATAAAGGGTCTTGCAGCATATGAATGAATTAATTTCTCTCTTGGTTCTCCATCACTGAAGGTCAGACTGTCCTAAGGGGAGAAATGCTTGCAGAGAATATAACTGACTGTTGTGGACAAAACACACTGACCTTAACAAAGCAGAAATCACAATCATGTAAAGAAAAGCAGATAACAAGATAAAAATGAAGAGGTAAACTGTTTATAATCAACCACTTGAGGCTACAACACAAATAAAACAAACGGAGGAATAAATGCAGCCTCTTTTGGTGTATTTAGATAGTTCTTTGTATGTTTTAGTGTTTATATGTAAAGTCACTCCACACAGTGTGCCTTAACAAAAGTCTTTTGATACAATAACTTCATCAAATAATTACATTTGGAAGTATATTATGATTGGAAAAATATTAAGTCAAAATTTCTATGCATTATACATATATATAAGTGTATAAGACAACGTGATTTTCCTTTGAAGATACTAGGCTACTAGTGTAGCTGGTGATTTACAACAGAACTGAAACTGCCCTTTTTTTTTTTTTTTTTTTTTTTCTTCTCTCTTTGCAATCAGCTTGAAAGCACTTTAATCTCCTACATGGACACACAAGAGAGCCCTTAAAGCTGTGAAATTTACAGTTTAAGATATTGCATGAAAAAAAAAAATGGTGGGACATTTTAAAAGATAGTTCATTCTATTGTGAAAGGCTCTAGGAGGTCGCAGTCTGTATCCAGAAGTATTACTTTCCAAGATACATAAAAGAGACTTAACAAAGGAAAAAACATAAGTTGCTGTTGTCTTTTCCATGTCATGATCTGAATACGCCAAAATATTGTTCACCGTTTCTATCAAGTTACAATTGTGCCTGTCCAGGAAGTTTTTGGAAGATTGGAGATGAAATTTAGTTATCTGAGGGAGACTTTTACAAAACTGGGAACTACCAACCAGTCAGATTTACCTCTGTGCCTGTAAGATTATGGAACAGATTATCCTGGAAAATGTATCAAGGCATATGGATGACAGGGAAGTGATTAAAGACAGCCAACATGGCTTCATAAAGGGCAAATCACACCTGGGTAATCTGGTGGCCTTCTGTGATGGAGTGACTGATCTGGTGGATAAGGGAAGAGCAACTGATGTCATCTACCTTGAATTCTGTAAGGCCTTTGATACAGTCTCACACAACATCCTTGTTGCTAAATTAGAGAGATATAGATTTGGTGGATGGACTATTAGATGGATTAGAAATTGGATGGGTGGCAGTGTCCAAAGAGTTGCAGTCAATGGCGTAATGTCCAAACAGAGATCTATAAAAAGTGGTGTCCCTCAAGGGTCCATGCTTGAACTGGTTCAACATCTTTAGTAATGACATAGGCAGTAGGATTGAGTGCACTCTCAACAAGTTTGCAGATGACACGAAGCTGAGTGGCGCTATTGATACGCTTGAAGGAAAGGATGCCATCCAGAGGGACCCTGACGGACCTAAGAAGTAGGCCGAAGTGAATTTCTTAAAGTTCAACAATACCAAGTCCAAGGTCCTGCACCTCGGTTAGCAAAATCACCGGTATCAGTACAGACTAAATGATGAAGATTCTCCTTGCGAGTATGCTAAGGCACATGGAAAATAAGGAGGTGATTGGTGACAGCCAACATGGCTTCACTAAGGGCAAATCCTGCCTGACTAATTTGGTGGCCTTCTATGATGAAGTTACAGCATTGATGGATAGGAGAAGAGCAACTGACATCATCTACCTGGATTTGTCCAAAGCATTTGATACTGTCCCACACGACATCCTTATCTCTAAACTGAAGAGACGTGGTTTTGATGGATGGACCACTTGATGGATAGGAATTGGCTGGATGGTCTCACTCAAAGAGTTGTGGTCAATGGTTCAATGTCTAAGTGGAGGCCAGTGACAAGTGGTGTTCCTCAGGGGTCAGTACTGGGGCCAGTGCTATTAAACATCTTAGTTGGCGACATGGACAGTGAGATCAAGTGCACCCTCAGCAAATTTGCACATGACACCAAGCTGTGTGGTGTTGTGGACACACTGGAGGGAAGGGATGCCATTCAGAGGGACCTTGACAGGCTGGAGAGGTGGGCCTGTGAGAACCTCAGAAAGTTCAACGAGGCCAAGTGCAAGGTCCTGCACGTGGGTCAGGGCAATCCCATGCACAAGTACAGGCTGGGCAGAGAATGGATTGAGAGCAGCCCTGAGGAAAAGGATTTGGGAGTGCTGGTGGATGAGAAGCTCAACATGAGCCGGCAATGTGTGCTGGCAGCCCAGAAAGCCTGCCATGTCCTGGGCTGCATCCAAAGCAGCGTGGGCAGCAGGTCGAGGGAGGGAATTCTTCCCCTCTGCTCTGCTCTGGTGAGACCTCCTCCCCTGCAGTACTGCATTCAGCTCTGGAGTCCCCAACATAAGAAAGACATGGAGCTGCTGGAATGAGTCCAGAGGAGGCCACAAAGAAGATCTGAGGACTGGAGCACCTCTGCTATGAAGACAGGCTGAGAGAGTTGGGGCTGTTCAGCCTGGAGAAGAGAAGCCTCCGGGGTGATCTTATTGCCGCTTTCCAGTACTTAAAGGGGGCCTACAGGAAAGCTGGAGAGGGACTTTTTACAAGGACATGTAGTGATAGGACAAGGGTCAATGGGTTTAAACTGAAAGAGGGCAGATTTAGATTAGATATAAGGAAGAAATTCTTCACTCTGAGGGTGGTGAGAGGTGGAGGCACTGGAAGAGGTTGCCCAGAGAAGTTGTGGATGCCCCATCCTAGAAGTGTTCAAGGACAGTTTGGATGAGACTTTGAGTAACCTGGTGCAGTGGAGAGTGTTCCTGTCCATGGCAGGGGGATTGGAACTAGATGATCTTTGATTTTGATCTTTCAACTCAAACCATTCTGTGATTCTATGATTCTATGACTCTATGATTCTATGATTCTATGAACGGATTGAGAGCAGCCCCACAGAGAAGGACTTGGGATATTGGTGGACGAAAAATTGGACATAAATAGGCAATGGGCACTTGCAGTTCAGAAAGACAATTGTATCCTGGGCAACATAAAAAAAAAATATGGCCAGAACGTTGAGGGACGTTATTCTTCCCTTCTACTGTCCTCCTGTGAGATCCCACCTGGAGTACTGGCTTCAACTCTGGGGACCACAACACAAGGACATGGACCTTTTGGAGCAAGTCCAGAGGAGGACCATGAAGATGATCAGAGGGCTGGAGCTCCTCTTCTATGAAGAAAGGCTAAAAGATTGGGGTCATTTAGCTTGGAGAACAGAAGGTTTCAGGGAGACCATATATGCATATATATGCTCCCTTATGTATATATGCTCCCTTATGCATATATATACCATATGCACATATATATCATAGATGTATATATATAAGCTCCCTTTAAATACTTTAAATACTTAAAGGGAGCTTATAACAAAGGTAGAAACAGACTTTTTTACCAGAGTCTGTAGGACAATGGGTAATGGTTTTAACTAAAAGAGGTAGATTCAGATGAGATACAAGGGACAAATTTTTACGATGAGGGTGGTGAGACACTGGAACAGGTTGCCCAGAGAAGTTGTGGATGCTTGTGATAGTTTGATGTGTGGGGGGGGGGTGTTCTGGTGGCAGGGGAGGGGATTTGCTCCCTGTGCCACCAGATCTGAGTCCCATCCCCCCCGGGGGAGGTTGAGCCAAGGCGGCGCCTCTGCGAATTGCCCTATTTAAGTTGGGACAAAGGGGCGGGAAAGGGCTTTTTGCTCAGGAGCGAGGAGAGAGCAGGAGGGCGCTGCCCTCGCTCCCGGCTCCCGGCCGAGCGGCCGCTCGGGCCCGGGCCGGCGCCATTGTGCTCAAGATGGCGCCGGGGGAGCCGCATGGGGAACTCGGTAAGCGCCCCACTCCCGGGGTGCCCGCCGGGCCGAGCTCCCCCAGAGAGGATTAATATCTAAGAGAAGACAACCACAACGACCGGGTCAGCAAAGATGAAGCAGGAGGAGGTGTACTGGAGCTGAGGCTTCCCTTGCAAATCGGTGTGAGATGGCAGGCGGCCCCCCTGCAGCCAGGGTGTACTCGGCGGAGCAGCGACCCACTCGTGACCTGTGGAGAAACCCACGTCGGGAAGGAGATGCCTGAGCCCAGGAGAGGTCGTGGAGCAGGGGATGCGCGACCAGGTACTGTTGATAATGGGGCATGGAATGCACGACGAGGTCGTGGAGGCATCTGGAGACCGTGGGACGACCCACGCCGACGCGAGTGGCAGCAGCTCCCTAAGAGGCCGAGACTGGTAAAGCCCGAACTGGTGCGATCCATGGGGAGGATTGCAATCCTGCGGGCAGGACTTACTTTGGAAAAGTTTGGGGACTTTTTCTTTGTGAGTAGGGGATCCACTGAAGCAAGGGAAAAAATGGTGTAAAGACTCCTCCTCCTTTAAGAAAGGAGCGGCAGTTAACAACATGGATGAACTGACCTGTACTCCCCCATTCCCTGTCTCCCTGCGCCGCTGGGGGGAAGGCAGAGCCAGGAACGAAAGGAAAATAGGGGGTGGGGAGGTTGTTGTTTTAAGATCGGGCCTTGTTTTCTCTTTTCTCCTCTCAAGTAACCGGTTTTCTTGTTCCCTTGTGTCTCTTGTAACTGTTAATAAATTATTTCGTTTTAAGAAGTAAGCCTGAGTCATGTTTTGCCCGAGACCATGTTTGGTGGGTGCTCCCTTTTCGGTTCTTGTCTCGACCCTCAGTCCAAAAAAAAAAAAAAAAACCACGACAATGCTCCATCCTTAGAAGTATTCAAGGTCAGTTTGGATGAGGCTTTGAGCAACCTGATCTAGTGAAAGATGTCCCTGCCCACGGCAGAGCGATTAGAACTAGATGATCTTTAAAGATCGCTTCCAATCCAAATTATTCTAGGATTCCATGAAAACTGTTTCACAGGGTTCTGTTAATACTCACTAAAATACTAGGATAGAAAGTATTACTATCAACAATCCAATTCCTGCAGTCAAGGGATGGCAGACACACTTTGATCACTCTTCGAAGTCCTGTTTAAAAAGGCAGAGTGACAACATGTTTTATATTTTCAAAGAGGAGAAATTTCACAAGTTTCAAAACAAATGATCATCAAGTAGAAACAAAATACCAAATGAATTCCTTAAAAAATTACAGTGATTAATAAAGGTACACCATATACTTTTTCTACATTATTCTTGGTAAACTTACCTGTTGGTGATTACTCTCTGCTTATTCTCCTGGCTTCAAGCAAATTTCAGCTCTGCCAGACCTGATTTGCTTACAACTGCAATCCATGAATTTCAAGCGAGTACTTAGCAGTTCTTTTAAGACATGCAGAATTTCAGAGCTACAAAAGAACTACAAATTTCTAACTTGACAAGACCATAGATTTACCTTATTTTTTTCTTCTCTTTTCCTGTGCTTTATATTAAGAAACTTTGACACTAGTATTTTTCAGTGGAGTGATATTAGAGCCCAGATATGTCTTGTCTATACTTTCAGATAACTGAAACCCTCTAGGTGATCTAGCATTCATGCGGTGTTTAGGATTCCAAAGCAGCAGTTACACTTCTGCAAACTGCAGCAGGTTTTGACTACAAATCAATGACTCTTGTCTGCCTGTTCTCACTTTCATTAATATTTCATAAAGTTATGACATTACTTTTATGTGGTTTCACATTGAATGTATGCAAGGGGTAAATGTGATAATCAGTCAGTGGCTCACAGCTAGAATAACGGAAATGGAGGGAATTCCTGAAATACTAGTAGGTTGTTAGCCATAGACTTCACAGCTCTCACAGAACTCAGAAAGTTTCAGAGAATATTCTCTGTGCAGCTTTCCTGCCTGGATACTTGAGAATATTGGGATTTATACACAGGCAAACTGCAAAATACTGTTGAGATAGCGGTAAGTCTGAAGTTTAATGTCTTTTTTTTTTTTTTTCCAATTCTTAACAGCCTTTCAAAGCTCCTTAGTTGAGGTGCTGTACACTGAAGTCTTGTGCCAGAAAGAAGTTCTGTGTAAACCTTTGAGGCTGTAGTTAAAAGAACCAAAATGCTAATGATCACCCTGGGCAATGGATAGCAGAACACACATGCAAGTTATCAGTTGTTCATAATGGCAAAAAACTTTGCCCGTTGGAGAGTATGAGTTGGAGAGAATGAGAAAAATATTTTTTTATTTTTAAGACTCTTCATTACATTTAAATTATTTTTCTTTGGAAACTCGTTTCCCTTGCAGGCTCATTTTCAAGAGCAATATTGCAGTGATCTAAATTGCATAATAAGTTTTTCATTTCGTATATGCAGAAGTTATAGATTTGAAAACCACTACAGAAGCTAACATTTTATCGAGTGGAAATGTAGAGAGGTGTATACAAAAAAAACAACTTCAAAAAAAAAATCTGCAAAGAGGTCTCATTTTAACACTTGGAAATGTTCACAGTAGTCATGAATAGCACATGCAGATATCCTAAACTGTAGATTATAAGAAGTAGAGTGTTAGGAAAATGTCCAGTTGCATGCAGCTCTAATTGTATTTCATATTGGTCTTTCTGTGTGATTTTGCATAAAAGACTCGAGCTCCTCCTGACTTCAAGCTGTACAGGTAATGTCTACCAAATAAGTAGGCCTTGACCATTCCTCTGGCCTATTCAAACAATCTTCTTTTTTTGATCTTTTGTTACCTTTTAATAAGCCTCTTCCCAGTTCTCCCCTTTAGAAGGCTTCTCCCAATTAAAGACATTATTTAACTCTAACATTTAGCATAAGAGCTGTTGGAGTTCAATAGTCAGATGGTGCAGTAGCAGGTATTAGGACAGAATTTTCATAGTTATTTGACTGAGTTTAACATTCCTGTTTTCAAGATTTCTGAGGTGGTATAAGTAGAATCACAGAATCATAAAATCATAGAATGGTTTGGGTTGGAAGGGACTTCAAAGATCATCCAGTTCCAACCCCCCTGCCATGGACAAGGACACCCTCCACTACACCAGGTTGCCCAAAGCCTCATCCAACCTGGCCTTGAACACTTCCAGGGATGAGGCATCCACAACTTCTCTGGGCAACCTCTTCCAGTACCTCACCACCCTCAGAGTGAAAAATTTCTTTCTTATATCTAATCTAAATCTGCCCTCTTTCAGTTTAAAGCCATTGACCCTTGTCCTATCACTACATACTCTTGTAAAAAGTCCCTCTCCAGCTTTCCTGTAGGCCCCCGTTAAGTACTGGAAAGCTGCAATAAGATCACCCCGGAGCCTTCTCTACTCTAGGCTGAACAGCCCCGACTGTCTCAGCCTGTCTTCATAGCAGAGGTGCTCCAGTCCTCAGATCATCTTTGTGGCCCTCCTCTGGACCCGTTCCAGCAGCTCCATGTCTTTCTTATGTTGGGGACTCCAGAGCTGAATGCAGTATTCCAGGTGGGGTCACACAAGAGCGGAGTAGAGGGTCAGAATCCCCTCCCTGGACCTGTTGGCCACACTTCTTTTGATACAGCCCAGGATACAATTTGCTTTCTGGGCTGCCAGCGCACATTGCCGGCTCATGTTGAGCTTCTCATCCACCAGTATTCCCAAGTCCTTCTCCTCAGGGCTGCTCTCAATCCATTCTCCGCCCAGCCTGTACTTATGCTTGGGATCAGGTTATGTAATTTTGCAATAAAACAAACTCTCTGAAATCAAAAACCTCTCCTTTTCTGAAAGTAGCTGTAAATTATGTAAGCAAAAATGTTGTGCATTATTGTCATTATTAGCATTGATGCTTATTTAGAAGCAAGACACCTATGTAATATGGGCACAAACCACTGTCTGTCTATTTTCAGGCCTTTCCTGGAATTCACCAGTATTGTACTAATACATTTGTTTATACTAAGCCACAGAGAATGAGACATGTCTTATCCTACATTTACAGATAGGAGAAGGATCAAGCAGTTGCCTTGCTCAGGATCTCAAAGGCAGTCTGTGGCAGAAGTTAGCCATATGTACCAAATATTGCAGAGCAGTTCCTTAGCCATGACCTGCTATTTTTCCTTTGCCACCTTCCTATAGAAGGTCAATTTTTTTGATTAACTTTTCAAAGCAATTTTGAATGTAAAGCATTTCATGAGAATCCTTAACTAGATTTTTAGATCCACTGTTGCCCATCTGTGAAGGAGGAGACTCTAAAAGAATTTCACAGTGACAGATCATAGGTAGTTCATTTCCTAGCACATAGTCCATTTTTTACTATGGCTCTCTTGGGTTTACATTGGGTTAGAAACCTTGAAAACAGCCTATAAATCAGATTGGCTGGGGGAAAAAAAACAGCCCTCAGATGGAGGTGTAAACCTGGTGAGAAGTGAATTGAAATCAATAGAGAATTAAATAAAGACAAAGATTATGGTAAAAAGAAAATCTTTCCGTCTGTCTAAAACCAAGAAAAAAATTCAGTCTTTCATAATGGCATTCATTCTCATACTTCTGCTAGTTGTGAACCATGAACTTAAGATGTTTTCTCTGAGAATTGTTTGCTTTTGACAGTAGAATATCTTAAGTGATAACTTTGTGCTTGTACGAGGGGAAGGGCGACCTCCATGTGGACTTGCTATTTAGCAATTATATACCCATATATTTAGCATTATATACCCATATAGCAGCCCACATGGTTTCATGAAGACACTGAATTACTTGCCCACAGCCATGTACAAAGACTGTGATAAGTCGTTGCTGTAAAACAAGGGGTGCGTGTGAGAGGAAGGAGGGGAGTGATGGCTCACAGGCACTCGCACTGCTTGGCACCACAAGCAAAAAGCAGCAGGATGAGCGGACACGTGGCCTTACCTGGTACATGTGAGCACAGCATGAGCCACTTACAAGCACTTGCTCTGGCTGCACCACAGTGATAGGACAGTCAGAACTGTCTTGAGGAACCGCCTGGTATCCTTTGGTTCACACCATGAGCTCGAGCTGTACTTGAGCTACCAACGGTTACACGTGAGAGCAAAGAGTATTAAAACACTTTGTGAAGCTTTTAAGCTACCCCCTAGGTCTAGACCAGAAGTGTCAGCAGTTTCTAGTGACAAATCGATGTTTTAGCAGTCGCTCGTGGTAGTCAGGATGCAGAAGTTGCTCTCCTTATCCTCAACTCCTGTTACTTGCTTTTAGATAATGACACAAGCAAAAAAGGGGGCTGCTCTTACTGGCATGTGCTGTAGGCTACAGCGCATCCCACATTTCTGCTGGTGGTACTGACTGTCAGTGCAAAACTTGTGGGGAGGGAATCAGTCAGGAGAAAGAGCAAAAGGAAATTCATATTAGTTGTAAAACTTCTCTTTAAACTAGAGAGAATCAGTTCACAGTGAGGGAGCTGAGACATAAGATTAAGTAACTTCACCTTGAATGCCATGGTTTATTTTTAAAAGATTACAGTGGAAAGACAAGTGACTGGTATGAGTCTAGAGGGATTCTAACAAAACATTTTTACTCATTCAAAATGAATCTGTAGATTGGGAAATTGTGTTGGTCATCAGAAAGCTTTTAGGTAGGACTGGGAGAAAAGACAGAGAAGATCACAGCACTCAGGCTGAACAGTGATGTGTGTGCAGGCACAGAGGACAGAATCATAATGAGCTCATAAAACCCTATTTCCTTTTCAACTGTTTCTCCCCTGCGGTTGCACTTAGTTAGGATCTCAAGCTGGTAGATCGGTGAAGACTTCTATTAACTTCAATAGACTCAGTTAAGTCCTGTATCTACTCAATATGGATGGGACAAGAAAATGTTTGGAAGCAGTGTTTGCTTACTTAGAAATCACGTCTGCTGTTCTGAGACCTGAGTTTATAGTTTCTTGGTTTATTGCATGCTTCAGGCTTACAGCTGAATACATATAGCTTTAGATGATGTTAATAGTCAAATAGATGTTAATATGAAAAGGACTAGGGTGGGTTTTTTTAATTTTCTCTGTCACAGATTTAACACCAGTTAGTGTTTTAGAGTACAGTTCTGTAATTCTATCCTGGAGAAGATTCCGAGAGATACTAATGAATGAAATTTAGCAATTTAGCATTGGAAATAGCTTTTTCAATATATAGAGACAGGCACAAATTCAGTGAAAAAGACATAAGGGACATCATGCTCCTTAAAGAAGGTTGGCTAATAATCCACAGCAGTCAAAGTCAACAGAATTAAGAGCCAGAAAATCACCAGTGGCCAAATTAGGCCTCCTTGCCGTGTGCATTGCTTTTGTGAATGATTATCATTAAATATTTATGAAGTGACATAAGGAAAACCTATTCTCTTTACTTTACTTAAAATTAGTTATTCCAACAGGCTAACACTATCTGGTCCAAGCTTTTAAAGAATGAGAAACTACGTTTTAATAAAATAAAATATATTCCACCAGATAAAGATGCAATGTTCATTAAAAAAAAGTAGTGGCAATGAAGTGAAATACTTGAGCTACAAGACAAATTAAGGCATAGGTACTATGGAGGCATGGCTATCTATAGGTTATATATTGAGGTCAGAAAGTCAGTTTTCATTGTTTAAAAATATGTGGGCTTGTTTGTATACAGTGACACAAATTACCCTTTATTTGAGCTGAGCCAGTATTTTCCCTGAATATTTGTCCCTTTTGGATGCAAATAAAAGTTTAAAAATATGATTCAAGTGGAGTGGATGGATATCAGGCAGAGTCTGCTGACAGTTGAAAACAATAGAGATAAGAAAGGAGAACTTCCCATTCTTTTTAACACTTATGTTTCCCCTAAACACAGTGGAATTCTGGAGATCATCACGTTATATTATTTTATTACAATTTTTACACTTTCCGTGCTCATTTAGGCAAGATAAATCAAGCTGACTTCATTTTAGGTTATTTTTGAAATGCTATTGAAATAAATCAGGAGAGAGAACACCTTTTATTTCCTGAATTCTTATTTTAAATTTCTGAAAAGGACAATTGTTTTCTTCCATACACTGTGGAAAGCCACTCCTGTTCCTACACATTTTACTTACCTAGATGTTACTTTCTGTGAAGATGTGGAATTTGCTTCTAACCTATATTTTTTGTCTGAGGGTTTAGCTGAGATGTCCTCTAAATATTACCCTAGAAATTTATTTCAATTCATTCATCTATGTCTGAACTGGGAAATAGAAAGAGATTAACTTTTAGTAATTTTGTGAAAGAAATACTAGGTAGGTATGAGTCATATTTCTTTTTTTTTTAACTTTGAAAAAATATTTTACAATATATGCTTGGTGTCTTGACTGAGCTCATAAACAAATGGGAAGTTTGACACTTCCATGGAAATCATAAGAAATACAAATAGAAGCAACATTTAGAGTTCATTCAGCAAATTCAGCCTGTGCAAAGGTAAAGTTAGGTATACTTGTGTGTCCAGAAAAGATGTATTTCCAATCTGTTCTTAACAAGTTCTGAAGTTAGAACTTATAAATTATTCCTTATTAAACTGTTCTAGAGTTTGGATATCCTTACTATTTGAAAATATCCTGATGTTTTTTTAATCTGCTTTTCTGTAATTTAATCCTATGCCTATTTGTGTGTTATGAAAAGTTCTTATTCTTCTTCTTTCTAGCTTCCACATATGTATCTGTAGAAAAGCCTCCTTTCCTCTTTCGTCAAGACTCAGTACAACCATTTCTTCTTTCTCCTTTGGTCTTACTCTCTAGACTTGTAGTTACCGTTCTTTCTCTCTTTCCATCTAATTGGCATTCCTGAGCTGTTGCACCATGAAGTAGATGTACATTAGGAGGACCTACTAATAAAGCACTGCAGAAGACTTTATTACTGACAGTGTCTTATGTCTTACATGCAGAGCTCCTGTTTACACACTTGGGCGTTTGCCTTTTTATAGCAGAATAACATTAAGTCTTTCTCCAGTTATAGTCCATTGCAATGTCAATATCCATTTTATATTTGTAGTCTTTCCTTATGACTTACGTTTCTCTTCATTGAATTGAATGTTCTGGTGCTTGAACACAGTTCTTTAAGTCATCCAATCGCTGCTGATGCCTGAGCTTGCCACCCAGACTGTCAGCAGCTCAGCTAAGTCCAAGGACTTTGGCCCTTTCCATTTGCTTACTGCCTGGAGGCTGGTGCCTGCAAGTGTGACATCCATGTGGAAAGAGAAGAAGCAAGTACACAATATTTGTGTGTGGACACTTTAGAGTGTCCACCTCTGAAGCCATCTTTGGAAAGCAAAGCCTGGCCATCCAGCAGTTCAGTTTCCAAAAGCTCATCCTTGTGTGGTTGACGGTTGCCAGTGTCACCCTGAAATCCTCCTCTCTTACCAGTCAGTGTCCAAGCACTTTAGTCTCAATGAATCAGTGGTGGGTAGGATCATGGAGAATGTTGCAGACAGCATCGTCCAGACTGTCCATCCACAGCTAATCTGCTTTTCTGTAATGCTGTTGGAGCTGTGCACACCTTTCTTGTTCCTATTTGATGTTCTTTGCAAGACTTCTGCAAGTATTTAAATTGCAAAGACTTCCCCTCCACTTGTGCTAACAGCTCTTGTGGCCCTACTGGAAAGGACTCATTGCCACCAAGGTCAAGGTGGATGTGCCTGCCCAGTACCAGAGTTTCTGAACTCTCCATTCTCCATGAGCAAGGCAGGAACGACAATCTCTTCCTTTCCAAGCAAATTAGCCTCTGTAGGGTATGAAAGCCATTATATACCTTGGAATATCTTACATTTTTTGTTTCTAGGTCGTGTGGCTGTTTGTGACCACCAGAGGCTTCCTGTTCCCTTCAGAGAGGCCCTGCAGCATCTTGGTGAGATATGCCGACCCCAAGATCATAGAATCATAGAATCATAGAATTGTTAGGGCTGGAAGGGACCTTCAAAGGTCATCTAGTCCAACCCCCCTGCAAGGAACAGGGATATCTCCAACTAGATCAGGTTTCTCAGGGCCTCATCCAACCTGGCCTTGAACGTCTCCAGGGATGGAGCATCCACCACCTCTCTGGGCAACCTGTTCCAGTGTTGCAAACTCTGAGCGTCAGGCTGGAAGTCAGCATGGTCAATGCCTTGGATGACTTAAGCAAGGGCACTGCTGAACCACTTCAGTTCAGTGATTGTAGTGAGATTGGACGTTTCAGCTATGGGCCTTCTGCCTTCTCTGTCACCAGAGAAAAGCAGATAAATGTGTGAACATCTATTCTCACATGGATGTTGTCAAGCCTAGATAGGACTGGCTGTCAACTGCAGTGGTGGATGGAGTGTGCTAGTGGCTTAGGGGAGAACTCAGTAATTTCACACTAAATCTGTCTTTTACTCATCAGACGAGATCTACGGGTGGATTCTGCTACAAGTGAGGACAAGGGAGAAAATACCGTGGTGGTTGGGAGGACTGCTTTCTTCCTTTGCTATTCCAGAGCTGGCTGGACCCTTGTTGGTGCAGAAGATGCCATAGAAGAAAGACATGGTCCGGAACTGGAGGCCAGTGACCCCAGTCTCAGGTCAAGGACTGCATGCACTACATTTTTGGCTGTAGTCTCTTGTTTTGATATATGGCATGCAAAAGTCTTATGACATATATAATCTTGGCATATGTCATCTCTCATGTATTCATTTTTGCCACATCACTGAGTCTTGTTCTCTCTCCTATCCTCTTTCATTTTAGCATATAATGCAAGGGAGGATGCAGCTAGAAATAAATTTTCCTTGTTTCTCTAGCTCCTCCACAATACAGTGAAGACATCTGTCTTTTAGTGCAAACCAGGTTACACTACCTGTTTCTGGTAATGCTGTTATATCCTCATATAAAGGAAAGGTCTGTTCTGCAGCTAAATGAGTTAGAAGTCCCATGAGAATGTGGGACTTTCAGGAGAACCATACCAAAATAAGTGCATCAGAGTGTCAGAGCCACAGAACTTTTCTTCAAGCATTTCGTGATGCAACAGCCACACAGCTCAGAAGTTATTTGGGGGATGCTGCCATGGACCAGGCTCAGAACAGAAGGAACTCTGGCAGCTCAGTTGCTTTTTAAGGCCAGATGGTGTTTCTGATTTGATTAACTAGGGTGGGCAGAAGCAACAAGGATATAGCTGCATGCAAATATTCAATTTTTTTGTGTTGCTGGGATAAAGAAGCGTCAGTGAATTTCCAATACCATGAATTTTGCAAGTGGAGATTGCTGCAAATAGAGATATTTTCTGGATACTTGTATTTCTTAGTGTCCTTAGAGTGTAAGATCAGCTGCTTTGTAAGAGGTTGTTGTTAGTGACTTGAGATCATCTATAAAGCAACTTTTCAGAAGCACTTAAGCAACTAACTTTGACTGAAATCAGTGATACTGATATTTGGCTTGAATGTTAGTATGTAGGTTGATGACAATAACTGTTTTAAAATCACCAAATGGGCAGCAATATATTGTAGAAAACTTGGTAACAACCATCACCATATGGTAAAACCCTTATAGTTTAGAGATGTAAAGCTTATTATTGAACCAAAGCAACAAGTATGTAGCATTATGCAAAGATTTGAAGATGGTTTGATATAGAAATTTTTGGAATAAATCATTGCCAGCAGACTTGCAACATACTAACCTCTCCAGTGGAAAAGACTTGTGAACTGAACTGGTGGCTGGAATCTTGCACTTGAGGTGCAATCTTGAGCTTGAGGATTTTGGACTTGAGACTGCGTAGGCCCCGAAGACAGAATAAGGCCTCCCAGGCCAGAGTACAAATCAGATGAAGAAAATGCTCCTGCATCTTCCTCCAAGTTTCAGCTATAGGCATTGCAACAGAAACAAAGCTTCTTTGTAAAACTTTCTGAAACTTCATACAGTTACTGAAACATTGTCCATATGATTATGCTGTTAATTTAAAAAGCTCTTGAGTTTTAAAGAAGTGACTTGAGATATGCCTCCTTTCTGTGAACACAAAAGTACTGCTTGCAAAACCATGCCTAGGTGAGATATCTGGGCACCCAAACTGATCAAAATCATTTAAGAGGTCTTTTTCATAAAGGAAGAATTGTTGGAGGAATCAGTTCAATGTACTGACAGAGTATCTGAAGATGCTAGTCCTGTGTAGCATACATTAGGCAATGAAAAGGCAGCTGGTAAGATACAATGGCAGTTACACTGTTATTTGCATTGTTTCCCAGTGTAACTAAAACAATACTTTAATTTGAAGGAGATTTCTAATCACCCTGTATGGTACTTTTTTCAGGTCCTATAGGAATCACACACTCAAACCTCTTCCAATAGTCTAGATCAAATCAACAGCTTCACAGGGTGCTGTAGCTCAAAATGCCATTTAACAAAAGAATTGAAGACTTGCACTACAGAAAAGATAAAAACAAGAGTCCTAAAACCTGAGATGGAGACACTCTGCATCACCCTGCAAATCCCCAAGCTATTGTTCACCCAGTAATCAGTATAGAAACCTCACAACTTAGTAAGCCACAGGTGCTTTCAGAAAAAGATGGTCTCTTGAGTGTCTGAGTTTTAATCGATCTGGAGATGTTTCTTTCCTGTTTTTCTCCTTGGAAACTGAAATGTAAGTTTCAGCTGGAGACTATTCTCTTGAAAAGAAGCGCTGCAACAGTGCTGTGCTCATGCTTAGTGTGGATAAGACATTTTCTTAGGCTCCACTAACAGTTCACTGACTCCAAAAAAGCACCTCGTTACACTTCTGCAGCATTACAGCAGTGCAAGATCAACCTGCCTTTCTGTCCTTTAGTCATCCATATACCAGAATGCTTTTATCTTATTTACAGGCTATGTAAGGTAGATCTTTGAATAGTAGAGTAAAAATGGGAATTATCTAATAAGAGGATTTGACTGGATAGAGACATTTAAGAAAATTTCCAAATGGTATACAAGGAACATTTCTATAATGCTCTGCGTCAAAATGCTACAACTATAAAGAAAACTGACCAGTAGATAGTGAAACAAAGCAATAGCTTTTTGAAAGAAAAAAAGTTATCGGTACTATATGGCTGTTTTTTAAAAGACATGGAAATAAAGGCCCCTTTGCAACTAAATCCCACTATGGATGTAAAAACGAACACGTTATTGGGTATGTGTGAAAGAAATTCTATGAAAATCTGGTTTTGTTTGATATACTGCAATAAAAAAATCATTGCCTAGTGTTAAAACATAATTGGAAACAACAGTGGTGTGTTTCCTTTTTATTGAAGGACTTAATCCTGCAGAATTGTGCATGAAGGTCTCAGTAATCATTAAATCTGAAATGGAATCAGCCTCTCTTCTGTCCCTGAGACAAGTCTTATCATATTTATCAAAAGCTGGAGCTGGATAAACATTTGAATAAATGAATTAAATTTGCATTCATAGCAACATTCATCTGCACAGAACAGCAAGAAAGTTAGGTGGTAAAAAAAATTAAAGAAATCTCTTTTCAAATTAAAAATAGTATCTTTGCTAAGTAGTGAGTGGTGACTGATATTTATTATTTATTACTCCAGAAGGGGGAAGATAAGAACTCTGCTGGAAGAATCAGACTCAGAGAACATCCGATCAAAGAGTGGGGTTCATTATTTCTCATTCTGGAATGGAAAACAGCCTGTTAGCTGTGAAGTAGTCATCTTTATTGCCAGCTAGCTTATATAGCCAATACAAATGGGACATTTCCTTAGGTGACCTTTGGACCTGCTGTGGTTATTAGGCATCTCACTTTGAAATCCTTTTATTTTTTGTTAAGTTGTGAAAGTAAGAGCAAGTCTCAGAAGGCTTAGAAAGAAAAACTAATTCGACCTCCTGTAGAGCAATTCATAGATTTGGGGCTCAAATGATCTGTTTAATGAGTGTACTGGAACGGTTTTCACAAACTATCTGAGGTTGATTTGAATCGGACTTTGGAAAGAGCCCGGATCTGACAGCAGACATAGAACTGCCCTCTGATCTGGGCTCTGTTTAACCTGGGCACATTGCAGAGCTCCTGTAATGAAGCAGAAAGGAAGGTCCAGAGAGGCTGCCCAAACTGCCAAATATAGCCTCGTTCTTTGTTTAAGTCTGTTCAAAATCATCCTTGTCCAAATTCTCTCCAAGGGTACGGGGGTTTGTCTCTCAGCATCAGAAAAGAATGAGTACAGATCACTCTCAAAGAGGCACTCTGTCTCAGCGAGGCTTAGATGTCACCCACATGCTGAATGAGAAAGAAAATATTTAGCAGAACAATTATATTGCAGGTTATTTGGATTAATTTAATTGACTTACATAAGTAAAAATTGCTGCTTACCGATGGATAGTTGTATATAGCAACTCTTAAGCCCTTTCTTCAAATAAAAGCCTCCTGATTCAGTTACAGGCCTAAGAAATTATAAAAACAGAAAAAATACTAGCAGTGAGTACAACAAAGCAACAGACAATTGTGAAGAGTTATCACTGGAACAATATACATCTAGAAGAGCACACTTTTTATTCTTGTATATACCAGAAACACCTGAAATCTTAACCTTGGCACTGATGTTCTGGAAAACACAGACATTTTAAAAATATGTATTTATTTTCTCTATTGGAAACTCTGTCCTCTCCTGGAAAGTAGTAGAATGATATACTTAGCAGTAAAGATGACATATTGATATTTTATAGCGTTTATTATGTACCAGCACATCAGTAACTGCAGATTATGTAAATCAGCAATTATTAAAATTAAACGTTTCTAAAGGTACAATGTCAGATAACTTGCACCTAATGGTACTGTAAGAATTATACAAGTTCTCTCTAACATAAATGTTGATTTTAAAATCTATCTGTGCATCATGAAAACATGAGAGCAAATATTGAGAAAGTGAATAGAAAAATCTGTTCATGTCAGATTGTTTATTCATATGCTGATCTTGTGAAAGGTCTTGAAAGGGTTTGGATTCAATCAGAAAAGAATTCAAGTTACAGATAACTAATGCCATATAATTAACAGCAGTCTTCATGGGTTTGTAAAGTTTTTAAAGGCTAAGTTGAACTGTGCCTGTATATTGTCTGTGATGACAAATTAGATGATAAAAACAGCTGTGATGACGTGTAGACACAAGGTTCTGAAACTCAGTAATCTTAATACCCTTCACGTATAGCCAGAGAATTTAAGTTTTTAAATGCTTTGTTTCAACCTGAAATAAAGCCAAATTCTGAATTCCATTTGTGGAAGGGAATTATAATTTTCTGCAGAGTTTTAGAATTTCAAACCTTGCCTTAATTTAATGAAAGAAAAGAGAAAGTTCTTCTGGAAAAATGAATAGGACGCTTTCTTTCAAAACCTTCGGTAGATACAATTCTCCTGTCACTAATACCAAAAACTTGCATGGATACCTTGAGCTAAATTTTGTTTTAGGGGGTTTTTGAGTGCCATTTGATTTCTGGACAAATTAGGTTTTCTCCAAAATACAGACTGTACTCCTATATTTGTGCATTTTGTTGTACTATGCAATGAGAAATCCCACTAAAATTAATAGCTGTATTTCCATAATGAGTTTTTACACAATAAGGGAGTAAGAAATCAAGTCTCTGGTGTTGCAAATGAATGGGAATTCCCCATATTTAAGATGTTAACTAAGTCTGACATTCCCCACTTAGATCATCTAGATATTCTAGATTATGGTCTTGTACTGTATCAGATATATTCCCATTTAAGAAGTCCATATTTTCAAGACTGACACAAGTCTAGAGAGGAAAAATATATCTATTAATTGGGTTAGCTATTAAAGAAAGATTTCTTTTTAGTCTCTTCCTCTTTTCTGCTGTGTGAGAACAGTAATTTGGAAATACTAAGGCATGAGAGGAGAAAGTATCACAACTTGCATTTCCTATATAGCAAAATAAAATGATTTAGACCTTTTACAGCTAGCTGATCATATTAAAAAGGCCCTATAGGCATTTACATTGAATTTCAAATCCTTTGAGCAAGCAACATGAAGCACCACATTCCCTCAACTGAAGTTCAGATAGCTCTAGCCAGAGAATTTCAGCAGAGGCATTGTTGATTCTGTATCCTTCTGCAAGTGTCAGTGCTGTGTATGGCATCCAATTATTATTACCCAGCTGGCTTGAATTGAATATAATTAACTAATTAACTAAGGTACAGACCCTGCCCACAAAAGGCCTGCCATTTCTTCCTGGCTGTGGAAGATGCAATGGCATTTTTGGAGCTGCAGCCCAGGCTGGTGAGCAACATCTGGTGACCCTGATGTGATACATCCGAAGAGACCCTGAGGACTGAGAGCCAGAGCCAAAGGAGCGGGAGTCCTTCGGTGAAGAAGGTAAGGCTGCAAGCCCTGATGTGATATTTGCAGGAGGGAAGTGTGCTGGAGTTGGAATGGATGGACTGGGTCTCTGCTTACTGTAAAGCCTTTATTTTCCTCTAAAAACAAAAAAAATGTAAAACAAAAAGGGGGAATTATGGCATCCAATTATTATTACCCAGCTGACTTGAATTGAATATAATTAACTAATTAACTAAGGTACAGACCCTGCCTACAAAAGGCAGGCCATTTCCTCCTGGCTGTGGAAGTTGTTTTTCTTAGTGAACTGCTAAGCTTTGCACAAAACTATGTTACTGTGACCAGGAAGGTAATAATAACTTTGAACAAGAGATGAAGAACAAAAGAAAAACCTAAGTCAATACTCCAACAAAGCAGTACACAGGAAAAATCAAAGCCTAATCTCTTTTCAAATATGTTTGCAGTGCCTTGGTGCATCAAATATTTAATTATAAGTGCAAATAGCATCTATCATTGGACCTTTCTGAGAGACAAAATGAGACATTTTCCTAATGGCTGAGGAGAAGCATAAGAGACATAAAAAGTAGTTATTATGTAGGCATAGCATCCAATAACACTGAAATATTTCTAACCTAAATGTAGAGCAGACTGAAGTAGTTTAGAGAAACAAATGTCCTCACAAAGAATGTGAGGGTTTAGGTCTGAGATGTTGGCCTGTTTCTCCACAGGAACATGAGATCAAATTGTGGAGCTCCCATCTAGCAGGATTAGGGAATTTGCCATGTGGAAAGCTAAAGCATGAAGCTCAGTGAGAAGGGGATTAAGCTGCCTCTGGACCTGCTTACAAGGGAGTTTCCATGGAGTATCTCTGCCAATGTACCAAGTACTTACAGATGATGTGGGAGAACTGACGTCTTGTTTCAGGTAAACAGCCACTTGCTTACAGACCTGGCTGAGCCACTGAACCTGGGATATAACTTAAAAAGCAAATATATAAATTTTGATGAGATGGAAGTATTAATGAAGCAGATGAAAAGATCGTGGATGGGATGAAAAAAACAAAATATGTGAGAGGTTGTGGAAATAGAAAGAGGTGGCATCTAGTGAAAAACTTGCCTGCTGTGTATACTCTTACTTTGTAATATACATTTCCATGGTTTCCATGCTCAAGAGAAATATAATGCTTCCTTTCTAAGGCTCTTGACAAATATAACTCTGCAAATCACTGTGTGCTGAAATAGAAATGCTCACTACATTTATCTACATATTGTTTCTTTATTTTGTAATATGAACTGTATGCTTAGCATTCTTTAACTCAGTCAAGATAATTTATTTATATTTAATGTAAAATTGCAGCATGCAATGGACAACTATTTTACAAGGGAAAACACTTTACGGTGTGTTGTAAATATAAGTACACTGTGATAAAGATATCCATATCTCTAATGAGAGTAGGATAGCTTGTGCTTCATGTTAAAAATACAACTAATGGGAAAAATAATAAAACTACCCTAACTCCCACGTATAAAATGTAAATACAGGACTGAATAGACACAAAATTAATTCACAAAGTAATACTATAGTTTATTCCCACTGAACAATGCAGTATTTTTTTTTTTGAGGAAAAGCAAACATTACTGAATGGCATTTAATCCATAATGTAAATAAATGAACAATATGCTTTCAGAAACACTGTTGCTTGTAAACCTCTCTACAGTTTCTCAAGTGTACTGGAATTCATGACGCTAATGGAAGCGGTTTTGTTTCTCTTCCTTGTACGTCTGGAGAACCCACTGATCATATATACATTTCTTTCAGTTTGAAACACCTATTTTGGTTGTTTGTATTGGTCTGAAAGAGTGCTTTATAAAGGTAAGAGAGAGCTCACAGCCTTTTAAACTGGGGACAATGCTGAAGCTTTCTTGCTTAGGCATCTGGAGCCAAACGCTAGTAGAAGCAGAGGAAACTGAGGTGAGCCCAACTTTGAAGCCAGTCATGTTTTTTCGATTTTTTTTGAAGAAATTGAGTTTTCGATTGTGTTGATTATATTGCCAAGGATGGTGGACTGTGTCCTTCAGTGACCTGAGGCTGTGACTTCATCAACTTTTTGTATTTCTGAATGTAATGGGCAGCCTGGCTGATGACATCTAAAAGACAGATTGTCCACTAGTGTCCATGCTAAGATATAGTTTTCAGGTGCTTTTAAATACAGCTGGACAGTAAGTAACTGATTATTTTTTTCTGGCAACTGTTGGAAAAATTGTCATTGAAAAGTATTCATCCTGGATTAAAAAAGATTTGGCCTCAGATTTGGATCTTTAACGCTTTCAAAGAAGCAGCAGAATATTTCTTATTATTTTTCTACACTGAAATACTCATTTTGGGAGGTTTTAAAAGGAAGTAGATTCAGGAAGCAGAACACAGAAAAAGTAAGATATCTTGCTACCAAAAGGTCATCTGAAGGACCACAGAAAGCCTGACTTTTCTAATTACTTCACTTCTTCACTTTAAATTTCCCTTGTATCTTGAATTTGGCACAGCACATGATCAGGTCTTCATCAGTCTTAGTTAAATTGAGAAAGTTATTTTTGTAAATCAATCATGTCAATTTCATTATTTTGATCTAAGTGGATTTTGTTTAAGAAATACTAAACACAGTATTTTGATTCCTGTTTTTATTTCGAACATTAGAAATCATCAACATGAATGAAAGGCCCCAAAGAGCTTTCTATTGCTGAATCTAGGTTTTTTTATCCTGACAAGGTTGGCAAAGAATGCTACCTAACACTACTTATAATTTTGTCTCCTTACAGACATTTCAATCTTTATTTTCATGCCTACTCTAAGCTGATGTTTCTGGGAAACTGAGAGCAAAGCACTGTTTTTCAGAATAAAGATTTTGGAAGCAGAAGAGAAAGAATAAATTATTTTCATTTATTTTAAATTCTTACATTTTACTGTGCCACTGAGGACTAAAACTTTGCTGTCAACTTGGTAAATGCAGTCAGTTTTTACTTAGTTTGCTTACTGCTAAGGAGATGAACAGTCCCTGAAATGATTTCTCCTAACCGTGAGATGCACTGTGAAGGTGAACGTAGGTATTAAACTGGGGGATTTACATGTCTACTACTATTGTTCCTTCTATTGTGCTATTGTTTCTACTTTCCAGTTTCCTTCTCTGTCTGCCAGACAGAGCACAAAGCTTACAAATGGGAGAGGGATAGGCTGGAGGAGATCAGGAAATCCCTATCACATAATCTCTCATTGCAACTGATTGCTGGCTTTGAGTCTCAATATTGCTTTATTGTCAGTAATCAGATGAAAAGCTGTAGGGGAAAGATTACTGTATGTTCTAGAAGCATTGTTTCATAGAAATGGCAGTCTCCTATTTGCTAGCAGTTATTCTTTTAATTGGCCTATTCATAAAATTTTTGATAAATGCTGTGAAAGACAAAGTAACTTCATGTTGGAATTTTTATCCACTAAAGTTGCATGCATTTTTATCTTCTATTATTTCCTACATTTTTAGCAGTAACACATGCGAAGTTGAACTTTCAAGAGTTAGAAGAAGCTAGAATGCCATTTCCTAAGGATGCATGCAGCTGGTGCTTCGAGAATTAATCAGTGCTTTATAGGAAAAGACATTGCTGTCTAGTGAACGTCTGCCTCGATTGATGCAGAAAATAGAAGGTCAGTTGTCCATGAGATAGAGGGTTGTCAGATATGTCATCGTTTTGACAGCTAAATACTGTGCTGCAAACTGGTTTCCATGCTTGCTTCTGTCATATAAATCTGATGGTGATATCGAGCAAGTAATACAAATGACACAATTGATTAGTAGTCTTGACAGGTCACTAGTGTGTTGTTACTATGCAGAATATCCGGAAGTCTACAAACACAGTCAGTGATACCTATAATTGGAGCATATAAAACAAAATGTTAAGTTGCCTGAAAAGCCAGTCCTGCAGCATCTCAAATTGGTCATTCTAAGTTAATGTTCACTTGTGATATTAGTGTCATTTTGCTATAATCCCTCCTCTGGAAAATGTGAAAATATAATACAACAATCATATTCCAGAAAGGTTAAACTCATTTTTGAAGTGTGCAAGTGCTGCATGGATGATCCTCAAAGAAAAAACAAATGAATAAATTAATAATTCTGTATTCACAGCAGTATTTATGTAGCGTGCAGTAAATAAGCAGTAGAGCTGCATGACGAACAAAGAGAAACAATGAAAAGGTATCCAAACTACACCGAATGAGGTAGGATGCATATAAAAAGCAAATATGGCCTCAAAGTAATGGTGTCTTGTATAAGTGGGCAAGTTATGACTGCACAGATAAATGTAGGAAGCACGAGCATGAAGTTAGAATACATGCCCTTTTAGTGTCTTAATATTCTTTTAATTAAATTTTATTGCATGTAACTAAATATCTGTTTTAACAGAAAGATCAAGAAATTGATGGCAGATTGAGGTGACACAAGCTGCACTTCCACTGATAGTGGACAACAGTAAAACAAATGATGAAGTTATAAATTTAGCACAAAGGTCATATTTGAAAGGGTTCAGAGATCATTTAATAAATAGCATGTTCATTTTTAGCTATTTCTGCACTGACTCATGCACAAAGCTCAGGTATAGTGTAGTGTGATACATCAATTTACAACAATCTGCATTTAGGTATTCTATGATAAGGAATGTTAAAGATGGGGTATAACTTTAGAATAGCCTTAATTGCTCATGAGTGAAAGCATAAAGCCAAAGAAGAAATCTCAAGAATAAATTTCAGCTTTTAACCCAGGCTTCCCTTTCAGCCTTATAGCTCAAAGTTTTCCTGTGTGACTGTCTAGAATTCTGCACCTAATATTCATTCAAATACTCTAGTCATCTTCAGCATCTCTAGGTGAAACAGTTTTTCTTCAAAGGAACAACCTGACCAATGCAAATGAACTTCAATACACCTATTAAGAACTCAGTCCTAGACTTGCATACTCAGGTTTCACCACCTGACTAACAACTTTAAGAAAATTAGAATCAAGCTGGCACTTTAAAATTATACAAAAGTGACATTAATATAAAATATTGTTCATTTCAATTCTTTGACAATTCCTTTGCCTTGCATTCCTTTCCCCTTTAGAGCCTTTGCTGTGGCTGAGATCAAATAATTGAAGCAAATCTTTCTAATACAGTCTGTTGAATTGCTATTGCAAATTTCATTGCTCTTGATGAGACACTGAGATCCTTTTGTTGAACACATTCCCACTCAGGCTACTAGAGCACAGGCTGTCTTTTTCTCTTGTGGCTAGTAAGAAAGAGGTAGTGATGAGCAATTCTTATTTTAATTAGCTGACAGGATCAGGTAGGAAGTGAGACTGTCCTTTTTGCTTTTTCAAATTTGGAAATGGGAATATACAGCATATGCAGAAAAATGGCATAGCATATTAACTGGATAAAAATAAATCAATCAAATTTTTAGAATATTATTCATGTTTTAAACTATGCAGAAGAGAATCCTTTTCATTGACTAATCAAAGCAATGGGTGGAGGTAATAATTGCTAAGATTTGTTGATTATTGCTGACATTGCTAGCCATAAAATAAAGTTATAACGTAAGTGTTTTAAATTTTTCTTTCGTCTTTCTCAATCTTTTAACTGCTTGTTACATAGCTTCAGAAAAGGAACCTATATCTGCTCAGAACAATTACAAGGATATTCCTCATGCATATCACAATGGTTAAGAAAAGATGGTCCCATCTGCACTCTTCATTACATGCATAATGCTGTAGGCAGTGATGTCACTGATGCATTTCGCTGCCTTCCCTAGACTTCCTACTTTCCTCAAGGTGGTAGGAACAGAGTGAAAATAAATAATCATCTATTGACACCTTGAAAGGGATGCGGACTGTTAAAATTAGGATTTTATGGCTGTTTTTTGTGCCCTTGGGTATTTTCCCTGACCTCCAACTGCTGCTTCAAGTTACTGTAAATCTCCTGGAGTTCCTGTGGTCACATCTACCACTGCAGTCTTCTAGCTGGAAGAATAGCATCTTCTCAGTAGGGAGTTGAAAACTTTCTGCTGGAAATATTTGGAGGCTGGCATTTGCGATGTGGCTGTAAGACAGCCACAGAGCAGATAATTTCTTTAGTCCTTATGTCACTTAGGATATCCATTTTTTCCATCTGGACTTCTCAGCAAATAAAATATGTTCACACCTCATTATGATGAAAGAGTAGGACTCTAAAATTTTCCTAGGTCAAGGTAATAGTTGCCTGCTTTTAAAAGAATTGCTAGTCTATTAGATTTTATTTGGAAGTCATCGGTTTAATTTAAAATAAAATTCAAGTATTACAGCTGAAAACTTGCTCCAGAAATGTAAAATAAAGCATATGTAAGTCAATCTTTATAGAAGCTGTTCAGAGGCAATTCAGTAAAGATTACAGGCGAAAGTCCTTCAGATTTTAATCTCTTTGGAAGATCTGTTTTGACAAGTTATTTATTACTGTAAATTGTCAAATTATGCCTCTTCACACACAGAGTGTAGATCTATATTTATTTGTATTGATCAGACATACTAAAGATTTAGAACTTGTCTAGTGCTAAAGAACTATAATACAAAACTTATCTTGGTACAGAAAGGCATATAAAGCTCAAACTTTTGACTTTTGGAAGTTTTTATATTTAATATCCTGTAGCATAATGTCATTATGGTGATACAGACAAAAATGCTAAATGACCTTAATGCACGTGCTCTTGATTTGTAGCTTTTAATAACACATCTGAATTTAATTTCTGTGCTTGATCACTGCGATTCTAATCAAAGTCAAACTCTGAGGCTTTAAGAAAATTTTCTTTGAAAAGATGCATTGAAGAAAGATGCATTTTTACATAAAGTTCCTCACTGTTGCAGCTGCCACACATGATGAAATAACCTAGGGACCATATGGAAAAAAGAAATTTTTTAAAAATCTTTTTCTTATTAGTGAGAAGAAGGAAATTCAATAGCTGGGATAGGAGTCTGCACAGCAAATCTATTCTCTGACAAGTGATGGAGGGAGAATTCCTTTTGTGCATTTGTATCTTGTAGCCATCTAAGGGATGCCTATAAAAATGTTTGTTTTAAAACTAACCAGACTTCTTCTAGCTAATGATAATAATCTTATTCTGTATGAAAAAATTGTCCTAAGAAGTATATAATCCCCAAGTCTGCTTGACTTGCTTTAGGGTGTGTTGCTTCTCAGGAGGTTATAGGACTGGTAATTCAGATTTGAGGTCACCTTGCAAAGGCTTCTGAGAGAAAAGCTCCCGTAAAAACAGCCCTCCTTGCTACTGATAGACTCTACCAGTGCTTTGTTGCACTCAGCTGGGGTGTGAGACCTACTGCTGATGAATCCTATTTTCTCTGGTTGGATAAATTGAGACCAAGAAGAAGTTCGCATTAAAGGAGGCAGATATTTATGATATTGGCCCTTATCCTATCATGATCTATGTAAACAGAAAAATCACCATCAAATATATTCAGACTTGTTGCTGGTGAATCTTGCCTGCAAGTGCTCTCTGAAATCATAGGAGATTTTGCTATATGTCCAAGCGTACTGAATACTTAGTATCATAAGAGCAGCAACTATAGAGCATATTTCAACATAATGGACATCCAGAAGCACTGATCATATAAGGAGTTCTTTTTGCCCCTTTTCCTCATTGTGCTAGATTTAATGGAGCTTTTCAATAGCTGCACTATGACTACAAGTGTTTTCAGAATGGCAGATTTCAAACAGGACCCTAAAAATCAGGAAACTGTATATTAGTTTCTTTCGGTATGTTTGATGTTAAGATATCATCCTTCTGGAAGTTTCAGAGACCTATTTATAATGAAAAATCAGAGCAAATTTTAGTGGGACGCATGATCCAGTGGGGATGATTACCTGCCTTGGACTGACTCCAGTTATTTTCTCTTCTGTTTTTAAAAGAAGTTTGAAGGATCATTTTTTTTACTGTTTGAAGATGTGGGAAGGACAAATCATTCCTGCTACAAATGATTGCTATTTTATTCATTTATTTCTTTAGGCTGGTTGATTGTAAAGCACAGTCAGAATTTTCTCCGCAGACAATTACTAGAGGATCGCTTGGATGAGGCATTTCTATTCCTTTCCTTCTTGTCTGCCTCTAGCAATGTGGAGCACAATTAAGAATAAAATAAAAATGTAAGCCTGCAGCTAAGGAATTTATTTTCAGAAACTTGTTTGTTGTTTTGTGGTTTTTTTTTTTCTTAAAGTGCTAGAAGTCATAGCTCCTTTTGAATGCAGAAGCACTTGTCACCTAGGGAGAGAGGGAAACTTTATGAGGATGAGCCAGAAAGATGAGGAAGATAGAAGCCTTAGCTGGAAAGTTTCATCTGAAAAGTAACAAAACCATAAGCAGAGGCTAGCAAATCTTAGATGGAGGAAAGATAAAACAGGAGCTGAGTGGAGATGTCTGAAAACAGACTTCTAGTGGCCTTTACAATGTTGTACTAATAAACCAGTGCAGGCCTGACTCCATGTAGATTTCAAACTATGATTTCACAGGGAAGAAACTTTTGTACTAAACCCAGCATCAGGACAGAGAATGCCAGGGACCCTGGCTATGTAGTGCTCGTCAATGCAACAATTTGTGCTTCTGTTGCCATGGTAACCTGCTCAGCTTCAACTGAAGTCAATCTGCATGGCTTTATTCGCTCTGGGATTTCAACATTCTGTTACTCTCTGTGCTGTCAAAGGGAGCACAATGAAAATGTTTGATATCCCTGTTTGGTTTCCATGTCACCACAGTGACCGCAAACAGGCGCTTTGGGAGGATATGCGCTCACGATGACCAGTCCCTGCTTACCCTGGCATTGGCCAAAGCAATTCCCCAGGAACCGGCAATTTGAGAAGGGATAGAAAGCTACCAGGGCACTGCAGAAGGGAAACGCAGAGCTCATCCTAAACGAGGACTTTAGATCAGAAAGGTCATGGAAGAAATGAATTAGCTATTAGTATAAACCATAGAGATTGTGAAGCAATAAGAAGCAGTCAGTGTGGAGTTGTCAGGGTAAATCACATCAATGCGAATAACTTCTTCCTTTGGTGGGATAGCTGCCCTAGTGCACAAAAGGGAGACCTTCAGACTCCATATAAATTCCTTTGAGTGTTTTCAGAGACCTAGGGAAAAACAATCTACATGAAAACATCGTAAAGTCGGTGCTGGTTGAAAAAGTGTTCATTGAGCAGTGCTCTGATATTTTTTAGGACATTTCAAACAGTGTCCTGTGCAAGAGCCTGGCTGATATTTTAAACAGTTAGTTGAATTCTTGGTTGACACTAACTGTGAGGTGACACCAAATTCATAATTCAAGCTGAGTTTAAGAAACTGAAGTATTACTTTGCAATCAGTAGTATTCAGTGGATAAAAAGTAAGGTGAAAATGCCATGCCTGAGGGAAACTGAATACTGTTATGCAAAATGTATAATTAAGGAATAAGCAGAAATACTGCATCTGGAACTATAATAGTAGTATATGACCTGAATATGCATCAGTAATGAAATGATGTTGCAGAAGAAATGTCCTTCTAAAATGCATAGAACACCAAGGGAATATCTAAGGTGTAAACTGTAGTTATTCCCCTCTGCTGGTAATGATACAAAGTCAAGCACTGAACTGTGGCCTATTTTAAGCAGTGTAGTCCACTCCTTATTTAAAAAAAAAAAAAAAAGGAAAGAATCAATGGGAAAGCAATAAAACTGATAATAGTTCTTATTTAAAAAACAAACAAACCAACCAACCAACACAAAAACCAAGAACTGCTTTATGTAATTAGAAAGGAGAGGCTGAGGTGGAAATATCAGTCTAATTATCCATGCTGGTAGACAACTCTTGGGCAGATCTTCTGAATGCAGGCTAAAATGCAGTTAACTTAATGTAACAGAGATTTAGTTTATATATTAGGGAAAATATTTTAGCTACAAAGAAGATTAACCCATGATACAATCATCCAGAAAAGTCTCTGATTCTGGTCACTAGCAGTCTTTATGGGTAAGCTCTGCCACTGTCCATGAGGGAGGGATCTAAATGTGCTTCATCTCACTCAGAGCAAAGGAGTTACTTATTAAGGTCTCTTCCGGTTCTCTTTTCCTTAACTTTCCTTATATTTACATAAATGTACAAATAATTTCTCTATTAATTTCTAAATTTGTATTTGTAGGACATTTTTGTGAGGGAGCATAATCCTTCAGATCATATTCATTATTCTAAACAATGTTTTAGCGTTTAATTTTCAAGGGAAGATGTAGCGTTCAGGTCTGTGTAGGTAAGAGCTATTTCTATTTTGGTTGTTCTTTGTGTGGATTCAGGTTATTTCCAGCAGATACTTCTTCTAACAACATATAAGTGTGACAGAAGGATTTGGGGAGTCATAAAACAACTCTCTTTTCTCTGACAGCTTGCCACGGAAATACTAACTGCGTATTTTAAGTTCACAAAATTCTTTGTTTTGTGTTGGATTGACAGATATATTCAACCCAAGTCTCTCTATCCAGCGCAGGAGTTTGCAGAAGAAACAGAATGGTTTCTGTAAATCACGTTCTTCTAGAAGTCATGCTTCTAGAAATTAGACATTACAAGACAAATACTAGTCAAGAGAGTGTATCAAAGTCTAGCCTAAATACAGATCACAAAGTTTATTCAGCCTGATGAGTGGCTGTTCCCCTGTCTGGGGGTCCCTTGAGCGTCTCAGAACCGAGAATCAATATCTTGACTGACCTCCAGGAATCTCACCTTCCCAGGACCCCAAGTCCTTCATGTTTTACGCGATACTGGAAATGAAGGATTGCAGACTCTTGCCATGACTAGTCAATTCTGGAGAGCAAAGACACGGATACGGTAGTGCTGTAGGTTTCCTGCATTATTCCTTTCCTCTGCTGTTGAGAGATTTGACTTCCCTACACCTTCTCAATCCCTGTTCTTATAGGGAATGACTGGGTTATAGTTCACTCTGGTTAATTACCTTATTAAGCTCTTTATATCCAATATCTTACATGTGCAATGACATAAGACTAAAGGCATGTACTTACCTGAAATTCATTCAGTTTGATTTACTCTCTAGAATATAGAGTCTGAGTGTGGTGCAGGTAGAACAGCAGAAAAAAGATTTCTCAGCAGAGTGTAAGGACCTCAGTTCCAGCTCCTGGTGCTATTTACCTTGGTCAAGTGTTTTAAGGGCTGAACACCTATTGTCTGGTCACAGAACAAATAGTACTGCAGACAGAAATTTTACTGTGGCTATCTGCTCTTGTTTAAATTTTTTGGCATCAAAATAATGGACCAAATCTTTGTTGCTATCTGCTATCTTCTTCTAACCACCTATGTTATATGACCAGATGTGCACCAGAACCACAAAAATTTGTTCAGATTTGTTTTTTTGTTAATTTTAAATAAAACCCCAACAAACACCTCTCATAAGACACTGGCTATCTATTTGATCTGCTCAAACATATATTTTTAAAACACATATTATGTGAGGAGAAGAGCATATCTTTAATTTGACACTGCATGTAATTCATGGTTCAAAGCAAGTTTTTAGTCTTCTTAGCAATCCTAAAAGCTGTCCTACCTCATTATCTTTTTTGTCATTTGTAGGGTATCATGCACCATTTTTCAACATACGTTATATTTTAAAAGGAGAACTGTAAAAAGCCCAGGTAATTATTTCAAGTAAAAAAACCCTAATTCCCCTCTCTCTCAGCTTTATGTGGTGCACCAAATTGCATCACTCTGCCCATTAGAGTTATTTCCAACATGTTAACTCTTACGCATACCCCAGATTTCAGTTTCAGACTGTCATAATGTCAGGCTAATTATTAAAGCCAAAACAGAAATATGCATATTCTTAAAACCAAGCACACACACTCACCTTTGCATTCTGTCACATCTTCGTTAACTGGTTCCTGCGCCCCACTGTATGTCACACTTTCCATCATTGACTCTAAAACTAATACATACAGAATTCCGAGTTTTCATCAGTTTATAACTGCATAGCCAGCCCCATACAGAAACTGGACTGGTAGTCTCTCTCACCTCCTTAATCCAGTTTATTCCAAGTTTTGATAGCTTGATATTTCGAGCTTAATCAAATGTCACTTTTCTAAAGCCTCTGATCTGAGCCCACTGCTGGATGTCTCTCTAAAGAATCCCATTGGTTTTAATGAGATGGAAACCCATTTCTTACACATAACAAATATAGACAACTCCAGCCCAGTGTCAGACTCCTCATTATAGACTCACTGCAGCTGCCATTTGTTACAAATCAAAGCTTATCTCACAGGAGATAAGCGACTCACAGGAGTCGTTTTTATCTGGGCAACTGAGATCAGAACTTGAACGAATATTGTGAAAAATCTTAGACATGTTAAAAAATAACTACATCCCACTCATCATTAATTTTATAGCAGCTGGTTTTAACCTTAAGGTAAAGATATCCATGCAAAATCTAAGCTGACAGTCATGTAAGGACTAAAAAACACAAAGTTTTGAATATCTGAATTTCTGTCAGAGGTTTACTCAGTTTGTAGACTCAGAGAAAACTTCTTCAGCAGAAATGTGTATCAGCAAAGGGATTCAAAACTATTGGAGTTGTTCAAAACCCACTTGGACGTGGTCCTGAGTGCCCTGCTTCAGCTGATGACCCAGCTCTGAGCAAGGGAGCCGGACTAGACAGTCTGCAGAGGTGCCTTCCTGTCACAGTCATCCTGTGAAATTTTTCATCCACTGCTGTGACCGTCTGGTTGCTACTTGGCTGTAAGGGGAAGCAGAAGAACCAGCTTTCCGGAGAGCCTTCTCTCCCAGGGTGGGTCCAACTTCTATTTTGGCTAAAGAATTCAGGCAGTTTTGGCATATCTGAATTAGCTTGCCAAAACTTAGTCTGTATTCTTAGTCCTATTTATCTCAGGAAGATACCTCTAAATTTTAAATTTGATTTTTTTTTTTTTTTTTTACGGAATATGGATGAGGAACTAACTCTACTAGAGATTTATAGAAGCCAGGTATTTCTAGTTGTTACTTTTTCTCTAGTAGATGACTAAAACCAGAAGCGGTAAGGAATTTACCATTGTCTTTCAGAGATGCACAAACGTGATGAAGAGACCTCTTTCCCCAGAAGCTAAACTCGGTGGTGTTGACATTACAAACCCACTGCTATATCACAAACTTAAAAGTTAATATTATTACTGTCTTATGAATGGGTTGTGTTCAGCGACTTGATACACAAGCATAGCAATGCTGCAAAGAGTTTAAATTCTGATTGCAGAGATTATTTTTCTCCACAGGAACTAAGCACAGAATATTTCCCCCCCCCTTCTCTCTGTAATTCTTTCCCACTCTTATTTTGATTTATCATTTTGGTTTTACTCTAGTTTTTTTGCTTTCCAGTGCTGCAGTGGGATCTGGACTAACACAGAGCTGTTTTGTGGCAGTAGATGATGCACCTCAGATGTACATTCAGTTTGCGTGTATATAGGTGAGTTGCAAATATATAATGAAGTGTATTGCCTGGGGAGCACAGATGATAATACTCAGAGATGAGAGATAGTGGTTACGGTAAATTAGTTTTCTCTCTTGGGATTGTATTGCTGTTTACTCCTTTACAAAGAAGCAAGTCATCTTTTTTTTTTTTCTTCTTCTCTTATTAGAAGCAAAAACAGTGCACAGCGTCTGCGAGACTGTGGTGCAAAGCAGAAGAGAATTTAAAAAAACTAAACAAAAAAACAAACCCCCCAAAAACATTCCCACTTCCTCTTTTGGCACCATCTAACTGTCAGTCTCCCTTTTGCTGCCTGAATATTTTGGTGAATATTCTCTAGAGACAAGGCGTGCTGTTAGCAGCAATGCATCTATCCTTTTCATCCATATTGTATAGCAGGTATTACTTCATGCGTGGGTGCAAAGATTTCAGAAACACTCCCTGTCTGTGATTTCTTACAGTCAGACTCACAGAGCACAGCTGCTCCATAACGCTAACACTGGCTACAGGATTACAACAGTGTCACCTGTATATCATACATTTTACCTATGCAATGGTAATATGAAAAGAACAGCTCTAAAAATTCTGGTTATGTTACCAGATTTGTGTTCTAGATCATGGGATTTAGAAAGTTACAAGTTTGATATCCTTTCAAGCTTAATCTCTTTCACTAATTGAAACAACAGTCTTCTTTCAAGGCATGCACAACAGGGGAAAATGTTTAGTTTCCAGAACATGAGTTTTTAGGGATCAGCTTTTCTAGCTTTCTTCAGATTCATGTGGTTTATAGCCTTCTTTTTGTGGTAATATAACCAAAGAGTGAAAATTTCACTCACTGTATTTTATAAAATTGCACAATTACGGGCTCTGGAATCCTTAGCAGAAAAGCAAGTTATATTGAGATGCTGGAGAAAAATGACAGGCAAACCGGGAAATTTGTTCTAAAGGATCTCCAAGCCCACATCACCTCCCAAATTGAAGCCTGCCAACCAGCCTAGACTCAAAACAGTCAAGTAATTGCAACTTATTCTGGCATATACAAGTTCTAAACTTTCTAGCTCATTGCCTCTAGTAAAAGAGCCTCAGCAGCACAGGACAGATCAGATGCTGAGGCACTGACCCAGGAAGCTGTGTAGCATCCAGCAGCGTTTGCTTGCTGAGATCTGTGTAACCTTGTCTGCACAGGAAGCAAGACCTGAAGTAGATACTTTGTCAATTTTTTTGACAGCTGTCAAACGCAATACCCAGAGACATTACATGCTTTTGAAAATGTTACCAGGAGGCTGTAAAGTTAAGAAAACAAGAGAAGATCTGAAGAAATGACATCTACTGTTTCTGAGCTTACTGCGAGCAACTTAAACTAAATTGTCTGTCTCTAAAGGCACTCCGAGCTTATGAGGTTGTGCTCATTGCAGTGCAATACTTATACACGCCGTGTGACATAAATGCTGTACAAACTTGCCACAGTTAAAAAACTAGCACAGGTGTTGCTTTCTCTACCAAATGTTCTGATTCAGTGACCTGAGGCAGCAAACATTAACTAGCGCAGTGAGGTTAAAAACAAAGGTGTTGACTTGGAGTAGATATTAGTATTGATTTTACCTCAAAGCTTTGCTCCTTTCATTCCGCCTCCTTATATGGCACTGGTCAGTGTGAAACCCACCCAGAATTTCTGATCTACTCTTCATTTTTTATATAACTCTTACAAATAGATTTTCAGTTCAGTTGTTTGCAGTGTATCGATTATCTGAGGCAGGGTTAATTCAATCTCCTGACCACCATTTCTGTTTGGGTAATTAAATCTCCAGTGCAACTTGAAGAAATGAGGCACTACATATATTTTTTCATAACTCTTGCACTGCGCTGCTGTGTGTACTTAGAAAGGTGCCACACTGTCCCAGCAGGTACGTGGCTGCAGTTCAGCAAGTGGCAAAAGGATTAATTTTTAGATGATGGAGCAGGTTGAGTGAACAGGTCAAGTGCCTCGAGGCTTCCATAGACAAGCCATCATCATCATACATATTTAAAGAAGCAACTATGCTAAAATTATAATCCTGTGTCCTACCTTGGTAAGAGCTGTGCTTACTAAAAAAGTTACTTTGCCCTCCATGACTGATGGGTGCTCTCCTCTCAGCCCCACTACTAGATCTATTCATGGGAAACACTCTCTAAGATACCAAAATGAGCCAGTTCAGCAGTGAAGAGTTAGATATCCAACAATTTATTGTGAGCAGATTAGTACTACCGTGTGTAACACCACGTAGGTGGCCAGTTGGTGAGAAGGGCTGTCCCTAGCAGGGAGTCAGGAAGAACACTTGGGGGCTGTAACTTCAGCAGGCACACCTGCAACTGGAAAACGTGCATTTTCAAACTGGCAATTTTCCTGAGCTCTTTGTCAACACTAATCACAGCACAAATCAGAAATACCTTCCTTGAAATCAAATTTTTTAACACATTGTACCTGAGATTAAAATTGAGCCAGATGCATCCAGCAACGAATTAGGGATTATCTTGAAGGTAATCTTTGCCCTGTTACTGTGGAGTGCCTCAATGCAGCGTCATTTTTTAGAACCGAGCTTGTGAATTAATGGTAATTTCACTTCTCTCTCTGTAAAAACAGCTTTGCCAGATTGCATCTTGTCCTTCATTCCATGAAATTCCAGTCAGCTCTGAAGCAGCTCAGCACTATAAAATTCTTGCATAATATGCATGTCTCATGCTGCACATGTCCACTCATTTTCTGGAATGTGACAAGCCTAATAGCGACACGAACATGAACCATGCCACATTGGATCAGAGTAACCACTCATCTAATACAGCTTCTCATTGCCAGCCGTACTCTGTAACAGATGTTTCAGAAGTTGTAAATGTCCGAGAAGAGACAATTACATGAAAACATTCCATGGCACAAATATTGTCACTGGCTTTCCATCAGCTGAGCCAGGCCCTCTCCTAGAGCTCACTCTGTGGACACGTTGGGGGCTCCAGGTCCAAATCAGGCTGCCTGGGAAAGGGAAGATGGGACTCATGGCCTTTTGGGAGCACCGATCTCTGGCTCAGTCTTACACAGATCCTGGAGAGCATACGCCTCCACACTCAGGGCACATCTGTATCCAGCTCTGGAGAGAGCATTGAAGGACGACACTGCGCCCAACCTGTGCTGCAGCTCATCTCTGCTGCTTCTCACGTCTCCCAGCCATGGCCATACAGTTGCCATGAATGTACCAGTTACAGAAGACCTGAACTAGAGCTGTTTAAAACTTGGAATTTCTGATCAGCAGAAAATGTTAATGTTTCACAATACTTGTGTATGAAGTTTAAAATACTCTATCAAACAGGTTTTATGTGACGTTACAAAAAAGTGAAGCATCAATGTGGAGACCTAGCCAGTTTTCATGACTGAAAGCCATAGTAATCCTTGAAATGGAAAAGAAATGCAGGAAAACTACAGCCACAAAAGTCCCAGGGTTTCCAGCATTCAGCAAGGAAAACGGACATTTCCATCAGACTCCTGCTTATGTTTCAGTGACGTTTAGCTGAATCAAATAAAACTCTTAACTTGTATTTTGGTTTGTATTTGCTCCAGCAAGAGCAAGTAGATAACATGCCCTTCATGTATGATCTTGAGGCACGCAGAGTCGTGCTGCAAGCTGCTCCTTGGACAGCAGGATCTGGTTTCCAGAAAATTGATGAAAGTCAGGAAGTATTCATCCGTCTTAAGATTTGGAAGGAAAATTCAGTGTTTAGCTGAAAAGCATTCCTTCCAGTGTAATTTCTATTCCAGATGATAGCATTCAAACAGAGATCAGACAACTGCTGTAGGAAAGGAGACATATAGCCATAGCAGGAAGAGCAAAACTGAAGGACCGCTACACTGAATTTCACACTCCAGCTGAACAGGAAGACAAGTTTATGGCCTGCCAGATTTGTGAAGAAAGCAAAAAATATTTAGTTTACAAAAGCATGGAGCATGACCCTAACTGGTGTCTGAGAAAAAGTAATGTTAAGACCAAGTGAATAAACAAACTAGACTGGACAGACTCGTCAAAAGGTAAGCGAGATGGCGAGTGTCTGAAACTGTGAGTGCAACTGGCTGCCAAAAATGTACTTGGGCAGGAATTCAAGAACACAGAACCACCAGCTGATGAATTTGCAAAGAGAACAATTATAAGATATTAAAACACCACAAAGCCATTACCAAGAGAATGTCTGCGGAAAACAGAAGTTAATGATAAATAAAGCTATTGTTAAGGAAACGGTACATGCTCCTTGATGCTACAGAAAAAGTCTCCCAGCTCAGGTTATTCAGCAATATGAAGAAAGTTTTTTATGAAACAAACATGTTAAGAATACTCAAATTCCAACAACGACATAAATCCAAAATTTTAAGGATACTTTTGCTGATAGAATAGCTCCACGACACAGCTTTCTACGCAGCACTTCTGAAATGCTTCTCACTGTTCAGTAAAGCTGTCAAAACTAAATCGGGGCTCAGGAGCTCTGCTTTGTATTTCAAGGTTTTCAGTAGACTTCTGTTATGGTATGACTGAGACATTTACTTTGTCGTAGTGCTGTTTAAGTGAAGGTCATGACAAATCCTTTCTCCCAGCATCTGCCTCTGTATTTAGGCCGTAACTTTCTTACAGAGACACTGCAAAGTAAATACCTACTATTCCCTTTTCTCTCCTGGCTGAAACTGCTATTCTGAACCACTTAATTTCATGATGGAACATGATATTGGGAATTCAAATGTCACAAGTTACTTCTAGTCACTTTACTTGAAGAAGAATTTCCATTATACCGTATTTCTGCATGTTACAAACTGATGTCTGGTAAGGTACGTACATCCTTCTTTACCAAAACTAGAATTGTGATTTCAAGCAAAATGCTGATGTTTCAGATTTTGTAAAAGTCCTTTGTTCAAAAGAGTATATAGACCATGTAATGTAGTTTATTTAATTAAGATTTAACAATGCTGTGAAATCTTACTTATATGAAAATTAAGTTCATATGATGTTAATAGTGAAGAAATCAAAAACTGAATACAGTCACCATAATGTGTCAAAGTTTTCTATTTTATAAATTTCACAGTTAACAAACTCTGCTAAGTAAGGACTACGTTTTGCTGCAAAGTAGTAAATTCAAGACAAAGTGATAAGCATGCTGAACTGCATCTGTCCCTACAGTAAAAAAAAAAAACACCAAAAACCACCAAACATTTGTCTATTTCAGCAAACAATTACAGTTTATTCAGTTGAGGTATGAGAAGAACATATTAAAAAATCTCTAGCTGAAAAGTCTCATTATAGAAATAGAAATAGCTGACAGGAGACATTCTTTCTTTAACTAAGCTTTAAAAATGTGGGCATTGAAAACACTAGAATAATTTAAAGCAGTCGAGCTGTAGGTATGATATTGTCCCATTTGTTTCTTGCAGAATCACTTCTTAAAAAGCAGCAGAATAATATAGGATGTAATTTAAAAAGAGTGTTTTACTGTGCTCCAGTTTAAATATAAGTTGTCAATACTGAACACTGCAATGGATCATTTTCACAGTACATTGTTCTCTTTCATTTTGAAGCATATATATTTGTATGTGTTTGCATAGTCATAACATTTAGATTCTAGTAATTTAACTGACAGTTTCATGAATTCATTTGGTTAAGGTGACATCCTTAAAGACTATAAAAATATATATAATGCTTTTGTCAAAAAACTGTAGCACAATAAGCCATACTTAATGGTTTTAATTTATGAAGCAGGAGTTGCTGGCTGAAAATAATTCCAGAATTTCAAATAGCGGGGGAAGAAATAGCTGAGATAATTATAGTTTGGTTAATTGCTTGAGTGATAGGAGGTTTATTCTATTTATCGGGAAGGATTACTTGTGAGAAACCAACATCTAAGCAATTAAGCGAGGACTATACACTGTGATAAACTCACAGCAGTGATTACTAATCAATTTTTGGAAGAACAGCAAAATCACTTCTTCAAAACAATGTCAAAGGCTTCTAAGGCCTGAAGTGAATTGCACGCAGGTGGACACGCACACACATACACATGAGAAGGGAAAAATCCTTCAACGAGGGATTCAAATCTTTCACACAAGAGCTATAAAAGCATTGAGTTTCAATCTACTAATTAGAATCTTTTTCCTCATACTCGGTTGAAAACTGTGGTTCAGAAATACTAAAATGATTATCAAACAAATTTGTGACTGAAATGTATTACAGTTTTTGAGACTGCCAGAGATCAGAGGAACAGAGAGAGGTGTTCCCTGGTCACACACTCAGATCATTAAGCTGTCAAAGTGTATTGTTCCAGAATCACTATTTTTTGCCATTTTCCGTTTCAGTGGTAGGTATGGTAATATTCAGAGAGAGATTTTAAGGTTGATGGTACTAAATTAAGACACACAGGAAATTAATGAGCAATAATCTAGTCAGTCCACATCAGTTTAGCTAAAGTACCTAAAGATGGCTTATCTAAAGAAGGGAGGTTGTTTTTTTTTTATAACAGCAAGTTACATAAAGTGCTGCAAGCACCGAATGGAGAAGATATGGAAGGCACGTCTTTGAAACATGATTGACTGGGACAGTGATTTGGACTGTTATAAAGAAATATCCCACTTAGTGTAGAATTTTTGCTTTAGTAATAAGAGTAAAAAATGTGAGAGAGTTCCAAGTGTGCCTTTCATCAGACAGGCAGCTGTGACAGCTGGGTGAGAGATGCATGTATATGAAGTGCAGCATTCACAGTCTTTTCCAGTTTCTTGAACAGCTACTCAGATACCAAATATATAGAACTGAGTACCTTTAGGTAATTGCACTTAGCACATGGCACTTCTCTAAATCCTACCTCTTGAGCGCAGGGCACCGCGCGCCAATTCCTCTTTCACTTACTTCCACATAAATCAGAGACTTGCAATGTAGATGAGTAGACTGCTGTCTTCTCTAGCCTCCATCTTTGTGTTTGATGGTATAGCACTGCAAAACACTTAGCAATAATTTTTCCACTATGTCTACAAACATGGATAATTCTGCTGTATACAGTGGCATACCATTTATTACGGTTTAATGGGTTTAATCTAAGAACTCTTATTTACACAGGCTGTTTACATGTTTTGGATTGTATAAAACAAAATTATTATAAACTTTGTCATGGTTTAACAATGCTAGGCAAAGGTGGAGAGTTCGTCAATGCCTTACAGCTATCTTTGGCTTTTTTGATTTTCTAATACAGTCTTTCATAAGATGTTTCAACTTACACTTTTTATGCTTATGCACAAAGCTTAGCACAATGCATCTCAGAGTTGAGATCTTTCACAACTCATTAGTTTCTCAAACATATGCAATACAACTGTGCTTTTTCCCAGTTCTTCAGTGTGGGTTGTTTAATGTTATAAATGCATTTATTTGCACTACTTGGGTTTTCACAGAGAACAGTGCTTGCCCCATCGAGACAAGTGGCTGGTCAGCAGCTTCCTTTATTCCTTTTTAACCTTTCACATAGTTTTGTTCACTTTGACTAAGCAAACAGCAAAATAGAGTGTAGCTCTGTAACTCCATGTTTTCCTAATTAAGAGTGTAGAATAAGAGGGACAGCTTCTCAACTGTCTCTCTTTAGTGGTTAAAGCTGCCTCATCCAGCAGGTCGCCATCTGCTCTCCCACCTCCCCGTCCTCCTTCACAGTAAGATTTGATGAGGACCTTGGAAAGCCAAGGATACTGATGGGAGAGCCTCACCAAGCCCGCATCGCTTACTATCAAGCTGTGGGGCTATGAGAGGATTTTTGCTGAAGCCTTTTCTGCATACTGCTCTGTCACATAAAGGTAAGAGAGGAACAAAAGACTCTTACTAACAGATCTGCCACTTACTCTCAAAAACTTTTATAAAGACTGAGTTGCTGCTTTACATCCTACAGGAAGAGAATCAATGCTCAGTTTGCAGTAAACTAGGAAAGAAAATTTTCTAGATCTCAAATATATTTTTAAGTGCACTTTCTTTCCCTGACAGAGCTTCAAGAAGTAATTCTTTTCATGATGCTTATGCTGGCCTCCACCTCTGTTTGGAGCTAGCCAGGAAAAAGATATTACTTCTTAGCCAGCACTCCAAACTCTTTGTCACTAGGGAATCAGCTTTGTTTATATAAGGAAGAAATTCTTCACTCTGAGGGTGGTGAGGTACTGGAACAGGTTGACCAGAGAACTTGTGGATCAAGGGCAGGTTGGATGAGGCTTTGAACAACCTACTGGAAGGTGTCCCTGCCCATGACAGGGGGGGTGGAACTAGATGATCTTTAAGGTCCCTTCTAACCCATACCATTCTATGATTTTACAATGTTGCTTAAAGTTTAAGAGTAGCAAAACTCAAATGTCATCATCGACCTACAACGATTTCTTTGCTTCTGTCCTTCACGAAACAAGTATTAGAGGAATGCTGCAGATTAACGTAATAAAGTGTTTAATTAGCTTTGAGGATATCTCTGAATGAGGATGAGATAAATTTTGTGCTAGTGAAAAGAATAAAATAAATTAAGCTTATATATTTTACAGGCACAAAAGCTGATCAATTGCGGGAGATGAGTGAGGACACCTGACACGATCAATGTGATCAAACAAGTGAACCTCTATTTGCATACACTCAGCGTGCTTTATAGCTTTCTAAACGAGACTTGGCAATCTATGATTGGTTACAATACAAACAATAGCCCACCCCTGAGTATGATTGGTTGCATCCCGGAAGCAACGTCATCATGGTGTCGAATTCCCTTTCTGCATCCAGGCATGTGCTCCCAGGAAAGTCTGGATTGTTCACATGTCTCAGGTATCCTTCCACACACCCCCCTTCTTGTTTTTGAACAATCCAGACTTGTTTTACAACCCGTTCAATCATTTTCGTGAGCAAGTGTAACAGACAAATTATTAAGCATACAAGCAACCCCCACACCTGCAATATACCAAACAGCAAGAAACATAGCAATTTTACGGCCCTTTGGAATAAAAACAGGTGAGTTAACGTATATACCATGACCTTAATAATCCCTGTGTAGTCTGCATCAATAACTCCTGGTAATACAAAAATACCTTGACATGATGTAGATGAGCGACCAATTAATAAGGCTGATAACCCTTCACCTAATGGTCCTTTTACATTTGTATCTATTACTACTACTTTGTCAGATACGAGCGTTGAATCTACTGTGGTTTCCACATCCACTCCGGCACTTCCTGTGGTGGCGGCACGGAGGGAACAAATTCCTGACTTGATACTGGTGTTGCTCCCTGATTTACTATCATCGCGTGCGGGGCTGGCGCGCTTGGTTTCCAGTTTCCCTGCTTCTGGCACTCATTGGTATTATGATTATCCCTTTTGCAATTTTTGCACCATTTCTTGCTACTATATTGCTGCTGTTGTTGTGGCTGTTCACATTGAGTTCTGTAATGGCCTGATTTCCCACAATTAAAGCATTTCTTTTGCTTAGCTCCTCCCCCTTTTTGTTCTAATAGAGGACGAACAGCACTATATACCGCAGCAGCAACTAAAGATGCAGGACCGGTGGTGCGTTCCATAACTTCTAACGTATCTGCCACTTGGGCATCTCTAGGCAATGTGCTCAAGACCCTTTTTGCTTTATCATTAGCATTCTCAAAGGCAAACATTTTAAAGACTTGTTCCTTCATTGTCTCATCCAAATCAGGATGACTTCGAACAGCCTGATGTAAACGATCAATAAAGGAAGGAAAACTTTCCTGGGGCCTTGTTTAGTATTTGCAAAAGAACATACTTTTCCCGGTTCTCTAATTGAAATCATTGCTTGATAAGCTAACTGTTGTGACAACTGCAATACTTCTCCCAGAAACCCTTGCTGTAATGCCGTATTTGAAAAAGGACCTTGACCCATCAGCATTTGTGCTTGAACGCCATATAGAGGATCTCCCTGCTGCCGAGGTCGTGCAGCTTCACGTTCACATAGTTGTTGCCAGGCCCTGGAAAACAAAAGCTGCTGAGAAGGGGACAAAAGGATATTAGCAACTTGTTGAGAATCATGTGGTATCAGCACATCTGCTGTGAAAATAAATTGCAACAGTTGTTGAGTATAACTGGATTGAAGCCCATATTGCGATACCGCAGAACGCGCCTTTTCTAAAATTTTCCAGTCAAAAGGTTCCCATTTTCTATTTCCCCCATGGTCTGTGATAATGGGAAAGGCAGACGGTAGAAAATTTCCTTCGATTAAGGCTTCACGAATAACTCCCTTCCATCTTCTGCTTCTTTCTTCTTCACCCGGTGGCGCAAAGGGTGGTGGAGCAGTCGGCACTGGCGGTGATAACGACGTAGCAAAAGGATTAGGTGTATTATGGAGATTTTTCCTCTCGTTGGCATCTGTCGTTTTTAATTCCGATAATTTGTCCATAACTTGCCGCAAGACTTCTTCAGATAGTTCCTTTTTCTGTTGTTCTCCCAAAGAAATCGGTGAGGACAAAGGTTCCTCCACTGGGTGGAGCTCTCGGTGGGGTGGTGGGAGGTCAGGGTAGAGGCGGGACTTAGGCCGGCAGGACCGTTTGCCTGTTCCCCCGCCCCTTTGTAGTTCTTCCGCCTTCTCTTCCGAGTCCCCTTTCTCTGCCCACGTGCTGCCGCCATCTTGGCGCATGCTGTCGCCATTTTGGCTGCCGCCATTTCGGCGCGGTTCTAAGTACGTGGTCCCTGAATTCGCAGTTTCTACTTTGATAGGCACAGAAATTCGCGTAAAAAAGATAGAGACGATGATTATGAGAGTGAAGAGGAGGAGGAGAGCATGGTGTCCGAGGAGGAAGAGGAGGAGGAGATAATGGAGGAGGAAGAGGACGACGATGACTCTGACTACCCCGAAGAGATGGAGGATGAAGACGATGCCAGTTATTGTACTGAGAGCAGCTTCAGGAGCCACAGCACCTACAGCAGTAGCAACAGTTCGTTCGACTTTCATGCTGTGTAACGCTTCTTTAATTGACTTCCACAGGGTAGCATATTTATTCGCCTCCTTTGCACTCGCTCCCCCTGAACTGATATCATCCCATAGCTCTCTACCTATGGCTTCCCACGTAGCGAGTTCAAAAACGACTCCTACTGAGGGGATTAATTCTTTGTTCCATGCCCACATTAACAGCCCTTTAAGAGCCGAGGATTCATATTTAAGTCCTCTCACAGAGAGCATGTGTTGGAGCAGATTTAGGACAGCCTCTTGTTGCTTATCCAACCCCATCTGTCTCCCCGACCGCTCACCTCTTCTAGGCGAGATTCCAGCGTCGATCCAGCGACTAAACAGGTGCACCTTTTTCCACTTAGTGACTGGGCAGGTCACTGCTCATTCCGCCGGGGCAGCGGATCATTCGGTCGGCCTTCCACCCTCTTCCTCGCCAAGTCTTGCAACTTTGCTGTGAGGATTCTGAGTGTCCCTGTTCGGGCGCCAATTGCGGGAGATGAGTGAGGACACCTGACACGATCAATGTGATCAAACAAGTGAACCTCTATTTGCATACACTCAGCATGCTTTATAGCTTTCTAAACGAGACTTGGCAATCTATGATTGGTTACAATACAAACAATAGCCCACCCCTGAGTATGATTGGTTGCATCCCGGAAGCAACGTCATCATGGTGTCGAATTCCCTTTCTGCATCCAAGCACGTGCTCCCAGGAAAGTCTGGATTGTTCACATGTCTCAGGTATCCTTCCACAATCAATGTCAAATTCGGCTTCCTGGTACAAGGGTCATGAGACTATGGGATAGAAAAATGTCTCTCCTAGTCAAAGCAGTTAGTGGCTAAGTTTTGTAAAGGGTAAGATGCGGCAGATAGCTGGTTTAATACATGTGAGAGAGTGAAATGTATCTCCGGGGCCATGTGATGACCTTTCAGGCTTGTGATGGTGGAATCTCAAATCTGTCAGTTGATCTGTCCTTTTGTCAAGCAGGCCTCAGTGAAGAATAAGTCTGCACTGGAGAAGGACGAGAATATATTTCTTTTACTGTAATTTTCAAGAAATTGTATCCAGTTCAAAGAACCAATTTAGATTTTAATTTCATTTAGAATCCTTCTGGAGGGGGAGAATTGTTTTTTGTTTGTTTGTTTGCTTTCTGTTGTTTTTGTTTTAATTGCTGTTGCCTACTGTTATGCAGCTTTATCTCAAGCAAGGCAACGACTGCATTGCTTCTGTTGGAGGGTTGTTTCTGGGAAGAACCTGGCTTAGAAAGATCACAATGCAAAGAGGGATGTTCTGTTAGTTGTATTGACATGGACTTGATTGACAAGGAAACCTCAACATGCTAACACAGTTACTCTGGGAGATATTAGAGTATCAGTGTAATGGCAGACTAGGGAGGATTTGCCTCTTCTCTAGAGCCTACAGGCCAGATGTTTGATTAGTATTCATCTGCTCTGAAATGCCATGTTGTTTTAGTATTTAGTATTTTTCAGAAAATACACTATGTGCTATACCCGAAGTGCTAGCCTTACCTCACCTGTTATATAATGAAACCAAATTAACCTTTTCCTATCTACATGTTGAGGTATTGATTTCAAGTATTATTGAAGCATCTGTATTGTGAGGAGGTGATTATTCCAAAGCGATAAAAGAAAGACTCTGTGGGAACATAAAAGAAGCAATTGGAAGTTAAAAATCTGCTGCACCATGCAGCTCCAAGCCCTTCAGGATTTCCAGAATGTGTTTTGATAATGCTGGGTAGAGTAACGTCAAAAGGCAGAAAAGCTTTAACTAACAATTGATTTTTGAAATAGCTGATTTCACAGGACAGCACTAGGGAGGCAGCACACAATGCTACAGCAGCTTCTTTATTCTTCGTTCCCTGGAAGCTAAGAGAAGAAAGTCAAATGCTATGTTCTCATACAATGACAAACACATGGATCTTCACTGACTACCAGCACCAAAGGAAAATCGATGAACTGTTTTTATTGAAATTTCAAAACGCATTAAATTATATCCTCTTCATTCACTCAAAAATATTTTCTTATGGCACTCAGTAATAAAACCAAAAATAATATTAATAAAACCAGTCAAAATGCAGAGCTTCTGTAAGAGAGGCACTTTAATGATATTGCACTATTATTTGCAACAGCAGAAGATCATGAGAGTTTACTATAAATAATTCTTGATATATTTCAAGATTCTTCATGTCCTGTTCCAAATATGAATTCTTGCACGTATTGCAAAAAGTTAGAATCTGAACCAACAAAGTCTCTGGGATCTGATTGCTGTTTATTTAGTTTATCACAATGTGTACAACAATGTTCCACAGGTTTTTGAGAGACACACAAATGCACTGAGTCAAGCAAAAAACATAGACCGTTCAAACTGTTCTTACAGAGTAGGGTGTGGTGAGTGTTTAAATGCTAATAAAAAGTATTTGCTATCGATACTAATTTAAGAATCTTAATTTCTTTTCCATGCTCATGATGTTTTCTCACTAAGCCCGTGCTCTTTCTTGACAGCATCTTTTGACTTTAGAAGACAGGAGGAAATTTTGAGAATCCACACTTTTATTTTCAGGTATTTGCATTGTGTTAATATCCGTTCGTAAAAAGAGCTTTGGAATTCTAATGGGAGACTCTAAGTTACAGGTGTGGAAGAGCACTATTTTCCTGAGACAGTAGGATTTTCAGGAGAGGAAAAAAAATAATTTAAAAATTCTGATTTCTGTGGCTAACAGAAATGGAAAATCCATTAGCTGTAACGTATTTTGCTATAAAATGTTTCTAGAGATAGGCTATAGGCAAGCTACGTGGACTAAAGATGTGAAACATTCTGATGCGACTTTTACCTCATTCCTAAAAAAAGAAAATCAAAATTGAACAAGAACTTCTGTCCTTTTCAAAAATAACTTTAAAAACATGGCACCTAAAGACCTGGTTTAGTGGTGAGCTTGGCTGTGTTAGGTTTATGGTCGGACTCAATAATCTTAAAGGTGTTTTCCAACCTGGATTATTCTGTTCTATTCTATTCTATTCTATTCTATTCTATTCTATTCTATTCTATTCTATTCTATTCTATTCTATTCTATTCTATTCTTCCCTCAAGACTGGGTATGCTGGTTTCAGCTGGGATAGTTTATTTTTTTTATAGTAGCTAGTATGGGGCTATGTTTTGAATTTGTGCTGGAAACAGTTTTGATAACACAGGGATGTTATCGTCGTTGCTGAGCAGTGCTTACACAAAGTCAAAACCTTTTCTGCTCATCATCCCACTCCACCGGTAAGTTGGGACTGCACAAAGAGCTGGGAAGGGAAACAACTGGAACAGTTGACCCCAACTGACACAAGAGATATTCCATACCATATGACATCATGCTCAGCATCTTCAGGGGAAGAAAAAGGAAGGGGAGGATGTTCAAAGTGATGGCTTTTTCTTCCCAAGGAACCATTACACGTGATGAAGGCCTGCTTTCCTGGAGATGGCTGAACACCTGCCTGCCAATGGGAAGTGGTGAATGAATTCCTTGTTTTGCTTTGCTTATGTGTGCAGGTTTTGCTTTACTTATTAAACAGTTTTTATCTCAACCCATGACTTTTCTCACTTTTACCCTACAGATTTTCTTTTCTATCCCACTGTGAGGGGAGTGAGCGAGTGGCTGAGTGGTGCTTAACCACTGGCTAGGGTTAACCACTGGCTAGGGTTAAACCATGACACTGAGACACAATTCACTTCTTCTGCAGATGTGTGATACATGTGTTAAACTCATTTTGTGTATAAAAGAATCTTCTGAGATTATTTTAATTTTTATTCACGGTTGCTTAATGACAGGCTGGAGAGTTGACAATACTGCTGAAAATAATTCAATCACCTGAATTTTCATCTGTAAGAATAATTTTTCAAAATACTTGCGTACATGTGAATGACAGAGAAGAGAGTAATTTATCTTTTTTGTGCAATGAAAAGTTAATAGTAGAAAGAGTTCTTAGGGGAAAACATATGGAGTTTCTATGAAGCCTTAGTGCTGTCTGTGTGCAGTGAAAAAAAAAATATGAAAACAAACTGAATGAAGGTTTGGTATCTAATGTAATTAAACTTAGATTAAGATCCAGATTCATTATCTCAGATGAAGGTCTTTGTATTCTGGGAAATGTAAGAGCTATTTCTTCAGTCATCAGTGATGCCTTTGGAAACTTTTTTCCAGAAAGGGACTCTACATTAATCTCTCAAAAAACTAATAGATAATGACTATTGCTGGGTCGCAGTGCTAAGCAGGGGCAAAGGAGGTGCATAGTAAGGGATAGATTATGCCTCTAATCCATGACAGGCTGACTATGTAACATCGATAATGAACTGGAGTTACTTGGAAGTATCATTAACTGGAGCAATTAGGCATTATACTTAAGGAAAAAAGGACAAAAGAAGAAATGATTTGTCCAGGATTCACAGAAGAAGCTGGTAGCACGACCAAGAATTAAATGCAGATATCCTGTATGGCGGCCTGCCTCTGTAACTACAGCAGTGCTACAAGTTTCATTTTCCTTCTCTGCTTGGAGAATACACTCCCTTTAAAAACAAGGAACAAGCTGATTGCCCTAGTTTACTTTACTCAACACTCAGCTTTAGCAAGCAAATTTTTCATGAACAGTCAAAAATTAGTTTCCCAAAAGAAAAATTGCTTTTCCATACTTGTGCTGAGCTACCTTAAGGGAAGAGAAATGAGAAGAAGACTCAGAAAATTATTCTGACAGGAAAATAAAAAAAGTTATTTTAGGCAAAATGCAAAATCAGAAAAGACCAGGCACATTGCTTGCTCAAGGCACAATTCTGCTCATATGAGGTGTTTATAGGGGTAGTAGCAGAGTGGAAGCATGGAGGCTTGCTCGTTGTCGGGGCAGGCTGAGGTAGCTCAGAGTCCAGGAGGTCTAAGGGCGTTCTCAGCAGGCATGCTGCTGGTGCTTGCGCGGGGGTGATTACACCTCTACTCAGGAGACCACAGCTGCTCGGGAGGCATCAGGAGTCAGTTTTCTCTAACCACACTGGCCTTGTTCCTGACCATCATACTGACAAATTTGTGTACCTTGCAGAAAGCTGCTCAGCTACGTTCTTTCTTTCCATGTATTCTCACCAAGAAAATGGTTGGGGAAGGTGCGTTAGCTTGGTATTTTTTCCCATATTGGGAATTTAAAAACTTTTTTTTCAAGTGTTTTTTTTTGCTAGACTGTGCTTTATCGTGAGACTCAGACCACATATCTTGCTTTGAACACCATAGAAGACATTTCTTTAATTTACTGTATAAAGTGAAGGCTGCCTTCTTTGCCCCTATAGAAACAAATAACTTTTCAAAACCATACATGAAAGAAGTTAAGAAAGTTGGCAAATTTTTTTGTAAAATCATCTAATGTCTTCAAAAGTGCACTGATGATTCCAGTTTCAGAAACATGCTCTTTCCAGTCTCACAGCAAATAGCAATGGTTAGGCAAGGAACACTGCAGGAAAGTTCAAATGTGAGCAGGATGACTCTCTGGGAACAGTGAGGATGCAGGTCCCTAGGGAAGGACTGTAACCTGCTTGTCATTCCAGTCTTTCACTGTAAAATAGGGGTCTTTGCAGCCAGATCCAGGGATTTAGGATGAACTTAATAACCTCTCATTCTGAATATATAACAAGTAGATATTGGAGATTTATAATTGGATGGATTCAGAAACCAAAATTCCTGTTATGTCCCATGGAATTTGAAACATAGTCTATGCAAAGGTGGACTCAGGTGTTAAAGTCTAAAAGAGGAGTTAGTTGGCTTACTACACAAGTGGGCTCTGAAGCAGTCTTAGGATCTCTCAATGTCAAGGTTTCCAGCCAATATAACTCATTTTCCTGAAGATAGTCCTGTCCCAAGTGACCAGTGCCACTGTCTTTAACAACATGCTTTAGTTGAATGAAGATGTTTCATACAGATAAACAGGTCTACATACATGTAATTTGTGTAAAAAGCATTCATTGAATATTTAAAACAATCATTTCCATGAATAGTTAACCAGTAGTTTAAAAAGTACTGTGATTGTTGCCCCTTGCAGCTGGAACTAGTGATAACTGAAGAGCTTGTGAAAGTTTTAGTCTGTGAAGCATTTCAAAACAGAGTGAGGAGGCAACATTTCCTGTGGAATAGCTTTTCTGAAAAATCTTCATATAGATCTTTCAGAATGTGGCACTTCATATGTAAATGTGAAATATTTATGTAAGCACATAAAGCAAGAAAATTTTTTTTTTTTAATTTGTTCCCATTAAGTGTTTTGAAACAGACCCTGTTTAAAGCTGTGATTCTACTATAAAACGAGTCAGTAAAGATTTGGTCAGTTCTATCAGCTGTTTCAGCTTCAATCATTGTCATGGTAATAAATTAAGAATCCACATCAGTTCAAATATTTAAATAGTTCCTTTTTTTTTGTATATAGGATTTATCATGACGACAAGAAAAAAAAAAAAGACACATAGTTTAAATAGTAATTATTTCCCAAAGGTTTATTTTCCTGCTATTTATGAGTCTTCTCAGCCTTTGTTTTGTATACAAAGCCTTCTGATGTTCTGCAGCTGAAGCTGGAACGCACTTTATATATGAATCAACTTGGCTGCTTTATGAGGTAGTGGTTTGGCACTGAGATGAGTGTAATTGACTTAGTATAAATGTTTTATTCATCTGTCAGGAAGTATCACTTTTAACTCTAGACAAGAATACACAATACTCTAAAGCGTGAACTTTGTTTAAGAGGTCTCTATGCTTTTTTTAAAGGGTCACTGAACTCAAACTAAGCTCAGTACAGATCAAGTCATGTGTCTTCTGGAAGGCAGGCAGGGATATGGCTGGGAAGGGCCTTGTATTTCTAGGTAGAGGCAGGAAGGGACCCTGTGCTGAATTGCTCCCAAGTAGTCGCTGGAAGTAAATAAACATAGCTGCCAGGTTCATCCTTGGGGAAGATCAATTGTCTCCACTGTCTTTCTAGTATTGGAAAGTGCATTAGCTCCTATTCACTTGTCAGTGGATCTCTGGAGGTGTTTGAGCAACTGGAGCCACTGCTTCCCAGCTAGAAGGAGAGAGTCAAGTTGAAATTCAAACTGTTTCTTAGGAACTTCAACTCTGATTGCCAGAGGTGTTTGTGGATGACTAACCCACTGATAATTACTATGGACATTACTGTTTGTCTCAGTTTTAGCTGCAGATGAAAGAGAGCAATTATTTTTTCAGAATGTTTACCCTGGAGGGCCCAAATACATCTAGTTGTTGCATTATTTTTTTTTTTTCATCTGACTCAGAGAAACTGAGTTTATAATAAAGTTATTTCCATATTTTTTAATTACCTTATCATTACTGCATAAACCCACTCTACATTTTACGTAAAAGACCAAATTTGCAGATCAGATATCTAATAATTTTTTTTTTTATTTCAAATCAAGTAACCAAGGAAACAAAGGATGCTATTTACCTTTATAATCAGGAGGTTAATGGACATATTAGAATCTACTTCCCAATTATGTCCGATAGATCTCCTGAGAGACAAAGACAGGCTGCAATTTACTTGTTCTGCAGAGACAGGACAATAAGACAATCCTAGACCTGAGCATACCAAAGCTCCATCTTTGTGTCTCGAGTTAGAATCAAGTTGTGTTCTCATCTTGTTCTTGTCTTTCCCACTTAGGCCAGAGTTTGACAAGGATTTCAGCTGCACTGCCAACCTATCCAGGCCTGCCACCTTCTTCTTATTCTCTGTCACTCATTTTCATCCACTTCTGGAAGATGAAAAAAGAAAAAGGAGGAGATCAGAGTTTCTGAAGAGATTTTTGTTTTCTTGAAATGCCTCTTAACAGTGAATAAATCATTCAGTCCTGCCTGCAGTCTACAGCTTTATGTCCTTAATTGCTAGTTTGCAGCTTGAAAATCTAGTGGAATTGTAAGTAGATTTGTTTGGTTGCTTTTTTTTCCTAACTTTTCTGCCTTTTGCAATTCTCAAATTGTACAAAACTGAAATAAAGTGTTTTACAGAAAAAGAAAAAAAAGATACCTAATAATCTTGTTACTCAGTGGACTTTCTAGTTTCTTTTATGTTTAAATAAACCTTTGTGTGTCTTACTCTAGAGAAATATGTATATGTAAAATGTATGTGTGTGTATGCGTGTATATTTATGATAGAATGGGTACAGGTAATTTGATGGAAAATCAAGTCTTGCTTTGACTTGACATATAGGCAATTACTGTAAACAATAACAAGGTTCTGGTAACAATATTGGTTTCAAACCTCAGTTTTTCCGACGGTCTTTCATCTATGTCTCTTGCTTTTCATCAGTCCCACTTTTTAGATTATAATTACTGCCATACATCTACTACTCAGTTACTTCAAACAAGTAGGAAGAACTGTGTCCAAACTAGACATGGTAGGGACTTGAGGCGGTTGTTGTGGATATTCAGATGGTCATGATTGAGAGGAAGGTAAGTGACTTGATACTAACTTTAAGAGTACTTTATTCATTGCTTCTGTTTTCAGTAATCATAGAATCATAGAATGGCACAGGCTGGAAGGGACCTTAGAGATCATCTAATCCAACCTCCCTGTCATGGGCAGGAACAATCTCAGAGAATTCATAGTAGATGTTATACGTGCTGAGTTCCGCCTTCCTTCTGTCTGTGCCATAATCTCAGAGGTGGTATTTATAGCACAATCTATTTTACATACCTATTTTCTAATGGGATTCCAACAGCAAAAGAAATTATCTTGCTTGGCAATCCAACTGTAGATACTGCAACTCATTTATTAAGATAATAAACTTTATAAATATCCTAAATTTAAAAGTACATTAAAATATAAAGTAGCTGAAGGTAGCATCTGAAGAAGTCAAAAGCAGCATTCAGTTAAATGCAGGAAAACCAAGCACTGTAAGGTGTAACATTCATTCCTATCCACTGCTTGGTGTTCCCTAGCATTTAGTAGAAAAGGAAAAGGAAAGAAAGCATACAGTTCCTCATCTTTCTGAATTACATGTGTTTCTTCAGCAGGCATATTTTTTTGGCAGCAACTAGCTAGCAAAAAAGAAGAGAGAGCATTTCTTCCACAATAACATAAGAGAAACAGTTAGTCTAGAAAATACTAGCATGTATGCCTAATAAAACCCAAGCAGAAGGGGGCTGAAGGTATGGAAAAAAAAATGGGAAAGTCTTCCTTCCTAAGCTCTGAAGTTTGTGGTTAGAAGAATAGTTTGTTAACAAGTCATTTCAGAGACTGACATGCCAAGTGACACTGACATGATTTTCATTTTGTATGCAATGACATCCTAATGTAGTGTTCTGTACTTTTTTCTGTGCTTTGTTCTTTCTCACTGAAGACTAAGACAGCTCCATTCCTGCTATTATATATCCTGAGATTTTTAACTGGAGAAAACGGATTTTTAACTTTCCCCTCCAGAGAATGCCATGACCAATGGGCTGAAGATTTGTGCTTTATGAAGAGATTAAAATAATTCAGCTATAAGAAAAGATGCAGAACAACCCCATGCATCAGGATACCCTGTGATTACAACACTCCTGAGGAAGTGGGAGCTGCAGTTTTAGTCCTTCCCAGGAGAAGAGATGAGGTAGACCTCCAGTGTGACAGGTGTAACAGAGAACAGGGGAGGGAGGAGAGCCCTGCCCCATGAGGTTTCACCTAGTCCCGTGTGCTGCAAGAGTCCAGGCGTGGCTGCCACTGCAGGCAGAAGGCAATGGGTGGCTCTTCCTTACTAAGCACGTCTATCAGTGCTATCAAACTGTCAGTGCCTTGAGTGTGTGCAAAAACCTGAGCGTGGATATTCAAATAACTTAATAGGTGAAGAATTGATGCCAATGTTAAGCAGAAGGATGGAGCTCTTGGAAGTACAGGCTTGGGCACCCAGAAGGCAACTGGCTAGGATTTAATTTCACAGGCAGTCATAAATGCTAAAACTTGAGCTTTTAGCACAGTCTCTGTGGATGTTTTGTGCCACTTGCCTCCCATCTACCAGTCAGCAAACATTTCCTATCGCAGTTTCATTAAAAAGTGCGTTGGATATTAGGCAACCTGAGCAGATCAAACTAAAACTGCTTTAAAGTGATGGTGTTCAAATTTGATGGTGTTAGTGTGACAAAAATACTGTTATGTCAGGGTTGAATTTGGAGCTAAGTCTTATAGGCTAAAGTTGTTATCTAAACAGAACAAAGTTCTTAAAGTTTCTGATAGCAAAAATAGCAGGATTTTTGCAGATGGACTGGTCAAAGTCTGTATTTATCTTTCTTCCATGTTTTATTCTTTTTCCAGATAGATGTTTTACAAAGTTCCATTCTAAGGAAAAGAAAAAGTAAATCTGTTCTATTGACTCAGTAACTTTAAATGTCACCCAAATGTCACTTTTAAAGTAGATGAGAACACTTTCCCAAATGAAATGACTGACTCTAATGATATAAATCCCTTTGAAAATATAAAAGAGTGTCTTCACTTAGAATTCGGTAACAAGGACGGTGAAAGAAAAAAAATGTGTTTAAACCTATTTTGTGATGAAAACAACATGTACCGGCAGATGGAAAGGTAAAGTGCTAGCATTCATTCTTCAGGGACCTTTGTTTTTATCTTGTCACTTAGGTTGATATACCAGATGTCTAATTCTACAAATTGAGCTCTGTGATAAAGAACTGTTTGTGAAGGAATCATTTGGTTTCTTTTCTCTACAAGATTTGATTAAAATGAAGCAAGTGACAAATGGTTGCTTATTCAAGAGAGCAAAATTATGGAGAATAAATAGGAAAGGTGAATTACCTCTATTAGCTAAGAAACAGGATAAGAAATCCTAGAAAACAAAGAGTGTAGGGTGTAAGGCTGTAAATCAAACCAGAGTTTGTTTCAGGTGATACAAGGAACTATATATTTTTAATAGATAAGAGGTTATGAAGTTGTAGTTCAGATAGGAGATCAAAATATATACTTCAATTGCAGGAAGAGGAGTCCTTCATAATAAGAACATGTTAACATTATAGTTAACAGGATTTAATTCTACTATGCTAATGAAGTGAGAATAACCGATAGACTACAGTACCTTGAGGTTACTGTGGATTATATGTGTTATATATTGTATACATGTAGCTACTAATGAATATGCAAATTAGTGAGATGACTTTTCAGAACTGTTTCCAAAAATGATATTGCATCATTTCCACTATTCCTCTTTCCGAACTTACTAAACCCTGATTTTGAGAGTGCTAACATTGATTATTTAATAAAGTTAGTTAATTTATAACTCATTTGGCTCATTCAAACACACTTCCTTGTAATAACTATAATTCTACTTGTGCCCATTCAGGGGATATAATCATTAAATTGTTGAATATTGAATACTCACAATATGAAGAATAAATTTCAGCTGTTCATCTTCCAAATCTGACAGTAATCATGCTGTCCAAGACTAGAAGGACATCCTACAATGCACTTTTCTAAGAAAGATAATGCTGAGAATAAGACAAATTTTGCATAAGCCTGTGGGCCCTTGTTTCTGACATACTTAAAATAAAACACAGTAGCATGGTCAGTTACAGAAGAAATTACAGAATTTGTACACTAGAGCTGTAGAAAAAAATCTGTAAGTGTAAACGAGCAAGTGTAATATACAATGGAGTCAAACTCAACTGCCATAAAAATAAACAAACAAGTGGTCTTAAACAATTTATTCTTACAGATTCTTATCATTGGGAAGAATGGGAGAAAACATTATATCTACCTCAATGTGTCTGGGAAGCTTCTTGAAAGTAATTAGAGACATGGATGTGTCTAAGAAGGAAACAAAATTTCATAAACTGAACTGTAAAAAAACAGTAGGAACATTTATTGTAAGCCTGTTGAAACCAAACCTGATTTATATATCCAAATTGCTACCTAGAATATGTAATTTTAAATTATTTTTAGTAGGGCTAGTTTTGCTAGTGTTCTAAGTCCTTCTTCCAAGAGGCATTTCAGAGTAAGCAAGCTATGCGGCTTCAGCAAATGAAAACCTAGGAAACTGAACAAAGACTAAGAAGAATAACACAACATAAACAAAAACTTTACGGTTGTAAATGCTAAATTATGTTTTTAACACGATAGGGTTATTTTACATATACTATTTACAAATATCATAGTTCCAAAGTCTATTGAAAAAAATCCCTCCAAGGGCTATTCTACAAAGATAGTGACAGTATTTATATGGTATTTTTAATTGATGAAAGCCTAATACTCTTTACAAGCCATGTAACTGTTAGTTCTCTGTGGTAAATAGGTCTTATAATCTTCAAGATTTGTAAACAAAGCATTAACTGGGCAAGTAACTTGACAAGATCATGAAACAGACAGAGGTAAGAAAGGAGTTTGAGAGAATCAAATCCTTAGCTGTTGGGTCTAGACAATGGACAGAGCTTTAAAATATTAAGGAAAGGGAAAAAAAAAAAACAACAAAACAAACCACCAAACATAGCAGAGTACATAAATATTAATAATATGTGTTGACCGGCACGTGCCTAATTCTGTAGTTAGGACAGGTTAAGATCTCAGCATTGTGAGTGACCAAGAAAGGACCATTTTCAATGCATTGAGAAAATATCTGGGTAGAACAGAGAAGGAATAAAAACATAAGGAAAAATTAGGTGCTGTCACCAGGAACAACGTGGTTTCTAATTCTAATATTGTATTTGAATTTAATTTAAGTCATACCTCAAGCAAGTAAATCACGTAAAATTAACAATGAAAGTAGGAAGCAGTACAACATAATGATGCTGAACAAGACACTGTATATTGAGAAGTATTTGTATATTTTCTGCTCTTGTGGAAGCGTGTGTCCAAAATAATTTGATCTGAACAGAGGAGGCCAAAGTGGGATGAAGGAAGCTTGACTAAAGGTTGAAAAGCTCATTTCCTGACACTATTCTGTGTGCTAAAGTCTTTTGTCGTTCTGCACTGGAATGAAACAAAGCCCTTTGTGATGTCTTCTCAAAAGCAAACTTTGTCAAAATGTCTCTGTCCAGATCAAAACATGCACTTTTGAGAAAGTATACACGGTGTACTTCCTTGCAGCTAAAGCTCTGTGCTGCAGGAATGCCAGCTCCCAGTCCTTGCTCTCTGCCTCCAAGTGCAAGTTATCTTCTCAGGCTGTTCCAAGCCAGGGAGGGCAAGAAGCTAAACCCACTTCTCATGCTCATGCAGAAGTAGGAGGATCATATTAAATGACTGCCTGAGAAAATGTGTTTCACCAAAGCAAATGCAGTGAAGCTTTGACACAATGTACTTTGGGAGAATGAGCCCCACCGTCCGCAGCCCCACTTCCATGCTGGCGCTCTTGGTGTAAGCTATCAGCTTGTTTTGGAAAAAACAGCTCTGCGCTGGAGCTCTCTAACGAGGCTTTAATGCAAATACACATTTTTGTTAACCTTTCTTCTATGAAGAAATAAAAAACGTCCTGTGATTCTTTTTCATGACAAGCCATGAGTATTGCTTTTCTTGTATCCACTTAAATATAAGGTAAATAAAATGCCAGAACTGTTTTTCAACTCAGAAATGTCACTGTCTTAATCCCATGGAGCATCAATGAAGAAAATTCCTAAGCCCAGGTGTTTGAGTCCATTATGATTATATAGAAATATTTTAAATGACTGAAAATGACAATCAGTTATACCATTTGCTGGTGGAATCTCCAGATTCTAGATCCACCAGAGGATCTTGGGGGTCAGTTTTATTTCAGTGCCTATTCATCTTGTTTTATTTGGATTATTTGTTACCTGCACAGGAGAGAGAACACTAAATTGGTTCTTCTCAAATGACCTTCCCTTCAATATTAGGCAGACAAAGCTTGCCTTTAGCAAGATCTAGAATTAGAACTTCGTTTCTGGATTACAAATATGACTATAGAGACAGGAAAACTGAAGATACAGACCTAAATTATGTTTAGTAACACCTCGAGTGCTTAATAGTTTTAGTAATTCTTCCCTTGAAGCCCCTTTTCTCTTCTCAGAGAAAATATCTCTGAGAATTTCTCTCAAGTAATTCTTCCCTTGAAGCCCCAAATCTCTCTTTGATCTCTCTAAAAGCTAGATCAAATATGCACAGAGTCTCTCCTTCTGTGTCCAGAGCCATGGCTACTTCCCTTCAGACCAAGCCTTTAAGACACACCAGTCTGGCGTCTTCCTTTCCTTTAATGCAAGTAGAAATTTCTAGGCTTAGAAATTCAAGTAAGCTATATCCTGTAATATTTGCTATTCTCACTTTCATCTCTGACCTTTGCTTCTGACAGGAGGTGTTTCACTCTGCAATTCCTCCCCTTTTCCTCCTATGCATACTCCTCTGATGGCGTAATAATAATTTTAAATCCCCTTTCCTCTGTTTGCAATTTTCACATATAAAATCTACCTAGTGACATTCTTCCTTCCCACCACATAATGCAGAAAATATGTCTGACTGATTTTGATAGACCCTGCCTCTCATTTTTTGATCTCAACATTTGATATATTTTCCTCCTTTGCTTTGTTTTTAGTGGGTTAAGCCTTCCTCTGATCTTCAGGGGATGTATAGCAAAACTCATCTATTTTGTCAAGATAAGTCAGGAAGTAACAATTTGCTCATACGATCTGGGAGACTTATTTAATTTGATTTTTAATATAAACAATAGTTTCATGGATGTGCTGTACACAGTTTGAAAAATAAAGAGATGAGGTGTAGGTAAGAAATCTCTGTCCCTGAACATTAACACACTGGAGTCTTCTGGAAATATTATTCAGGAGCTGATGACTAGTATTCAGCCAATTTTCTATTTGAGAACAAATGACCTTTTACAATCAAATGTATATACTCTCAAATATTTCTGGCTTCATCAAAGTGTCCATTTCTAGCAATAATAATACAATACATTATTAGCAAGGCTGAACTAAAGTAACTCCACTCACATGCATGCCACTTAATGTATTACCAGTAAAATAATGAGATTTTAAAATTTGTATGAAAATTTTAATCTAAAAAGTGTGTATACACTCACACTTTAAGCATAAAATATTTGTTTTCACTTGAGATCTACAAAGATCTACAAAGGTAACTGTATGTGTGTACCTTTGAAACACGAAGCCTCAACTTTTTAAATGCCCTACATATATTCCATGAATGCATGCAAGAGGCATGCAAGGCACCAAATACAGCAATTGAATCTTCAGGATATCATGTGGAGCAGTTTTCAAATCCTTAAGTATGAGATATATTTCAAAACCTCATTAAATGTATTGTTCATATTGTACAGTAGTAAAACTATTGCGTTCCTGTCAAGACTAATGAAAACTACATTTTTTTTTCTGATAAAAAGTAAAATGTAGTCTGTAGTTCTGAAGCTTGGCTTATTACAGTTCTTGAACTTCCACTCTTCACAGAATGAAATGAAATATCAGGCAATGCTGTTGTAGAAATAGGGTTGCTATGTCATTCAATTATTGGCTTGTAAATCAAGTCTAGGACAAGCAATGTCTGTTGTATTCTGCCAGCTGGAAAAACAGCAAATATTTTTCTTGCCAAGAAGTTCTGCTGTCACAAGCAGCATGAGATTGACTTTTTACCCTGGCCTTTATAACATAACCAGCTGGTATCATTAAATCCTGGCCTTTATGACAGCAATCTTCTTACAGTAAGTTGAGGTTGATCAATGAAAATGTCTACATGACCTATTGTATTGTTATGCGATACTCTAAAAATCCCTAGGTTTTTAATTTTTACTCTGCTGCTGTAATCATGTCAATAAAACATACTTGACTACTTAGTATGGTTTAATAGAGATAGTCATTAATTGCTTTTTTTACCATATTGACACCTCATGAAATATCTAGATTTTTTTTTTATTTCTGCTGATATAACATATTGATTCTTAGACATGATTAAATACCCGAGTTCCATTGAAATTGCAAGCAGCTCATTAAAGCTCTAGGTGTTGTAGATTGACAAGTAACAATTTTGCAGTTGAAATGGCGTTCTGCTAATCAAGACAACTAACGGACGTTCTTTAAACTCAAAGGGAACGTTTCAGTAAAAATTATGCTGAAAATAATTAAGATGGTGGAATTTATTTGATCAAAAATTCATCAGATCATCTTCAGTCCAGCATACGTTTGAAATCAAGCATGCACTTGAATTAATTTAATTGGGATTTTCAATTTATGCTCATCCTATTTTGATGAGGAAAGTTATGATGAACCGAAATACTTGCCAGTACTAAAAGGTATTCTATTAAAAATTTATCAGTAATATTTAATTAAGTATATAAAAACCTGTTCCTACACTGTATTCCTTCAGCTCATTTTCCTTCTCAATGCGATCAAATACAAGATGCTCCACAGATGGTAAAAAACTACAGCTTAGACAGTTTTAGTACTTTGTTAACCATTAGTGTTACCTAGACTTTCAGTCTTCTTAATGAAGAACATTCTTCCAATCAAAGGAATAATCATTTTTTTTCTTAGATGAGATGAAACAACATCAGTTCAACCAGGGTGTCTATTATGTCTTGAATAGCTAATATCACAGAGGGTAAATCTCTCAAGAGTAGAGTAGAGCTCACAGCTCACATCACTGCCCTCAAACCCTATTTTCAAATTTAGAAAACTTGTTAAGATTACTCAGATTTCCTTGAAGAGCTGGGAGAGACAAAGATAGAAAAGTGAAACCAAGAAACTAACTGAGTCCTCATTCTACTCCTTCGTTTAGGGCTGAATTGATAAATGTGTGTAAGTTGCAGGAGCTCTGTTTTTCCCATGGTTCACATAAGATAGCACAAAGTAAAGATGTAATAACATGCAATATAGTACAGTTTGCAAAGACTGATGAATTTAGAAGTAGGTGTCTGTTATTTATTTTCACATTCCCAGAGCTTCATGAAGACTGACAACTACTCACCTGACGTGCAGCTTGTCTCTAAGGGTTATTAACCCTTCCTATAGGTAGCTTTCAGTAATAGCCAGTGTGTTAAGTTCCTCAATAAAGAGAATTTACTCTGTGCTGCGGCATTGTTGATAACAGACATGTCCAAATTAGATCTATCTGATGACATAGTACTTATTTTTTCAATTCAATTTCAATTTTCAACACCTACGTTTCTATTTTCACTTACCATTGGTAGAAACAGAGTCCGCAACTTTTAATTTTCAGTCTTAAAGCAGGAATGTCTTGAGATCTAAATGATGCAATTTCTAGAAAGTTGAAAATTTTAATTCCAAATAACATCTGCTATGTATTCTTTGAAGGATTTCTGGATTGGCGTTGAGAGATGCCTTCTTTTGAATTAACTCTTGTATGAGGATTATTCAGTTACAGAGAAAAAAAATAAAGAGTAACTTATGTGTAAAGAATGAAGTAGAGAGACATGAAGTTTTTGACTGAGGTTAACATTTTGTCTTCCAAATGTTGATGGGAACTATAATTCTTCAGACTTTGTCAGTATATCTGGATATCCACTGTCATAGATGATCATATAAATCAAACTCCTACTGGCACAGGCTTTAACAGAAATACAAATATTCCCATAAACCATCTCTATTTTCAGTAGTTCGGACTGATAGCCTGCAAGGTGTATTTGCATGTCTTGTATTGTTTCTATTCTAACTGTTACTTGACACATGCCAAAATTGTGCCCAGGACCACTGTAATAGCTCAACTATAGGTCAGATCAGAGCTAAATAGTGCCCTGTTTCATTCAGTGATGCAGACATAGTTCTCTACCAGTAGCTGAGATGGTCCCAGAGTCCAAAAGTAGCATTTCTGTTCATTTGGGGAGCAAAGTGAAATAATATTTTATTTTGGAAAAAAAAACTGGTAACTATGCATTGAGAGAGAAAAAAATATGTGGCTTAGAAATAGGAAGTAAAAATTTGCAACATTCTCAAACTTTAAAATAATAAAATCAAAAGCAAACTGGTAGCGGTTTTGTGCATAGGGATTAATGCTTTTAGAAAGGGTTAGTTTTTTCTTGAAGTAGCATGCATAAATTTTGTGACACCAAGGAGGAAAAAAAATCAAATGCTGTAAATACGGCAAAATTCAAACATGAGTTTTATTGACCCAGTAAAAAAATCTTGACTTCAAACCTAACACTGAGACTGAATGGAGGTTTCTGCTTCAGTGGACATTAAGGTTTCTTCTGGAAAAAAGTTGATTTTCGTAGTGAAAATTCTAGGTTAGATCTTGCCCAGAATAGCCTCCACCTAGACAAGGCAGTGAAGCTGGATATCTTCAGTTAGTCAGGACCTTTGAAGCATGTGAGTTTCTTTCCTTCTCTCCTAAGAGTCATGAATCTGTAAGGCATGCTCTAAGCTCAAGGATGAAACTGTTCATGGCAAAGGGGCTGAAAGCTCCGAAGCCTATCCACACACTTAGCGAGTAGATTGACTCCACAAATGCATCAAAAATGGTGATTATCTTTTATCGACACATTCCAGTTTGTGGCAGAGAAAGATTCTTCGTCAGAAGGGTCACTAGTAATAAATCACAAAACATGCAGTACGCAGCACTAGAAGGTCTCCATGCTAGATCTTCAGTGATCAACAGTGAAGAAATATAGGAAGAAATGGCTAGATGCTAAAAGCCATGACCTTCCCTCCGTCTGAACCAGAGAACTTCCTCAAAATGAGTATGACAGGAGAGTAAATATAAAGCTGTTTAAACATGATGACTTGCCCTGCTAAGCTACTTTCATTTTGTCCAATTTAGAAGGAAAAGAACAGATGGCAAAGCAGGGTTGTGGGTCAAAGATTGATGGGCTTCATCCAGGCCAGAAAAACAAACCATGCCAAGAAAAATCTTCCAGTGCAGGAACACAATTTCTTGTACAGTAAAACTGCTAGAATGGTCTATGAACTTACTTTGGTTTATTTCAACTAACATTTTTCCATGAAATTAGAACTACACAAGGCTTATCCAAAAGGAAAACTGCATGAAGTCAAGCTGTTTTGAAGAATTTCTTAGATTAAATCATATAGGCTTGGTACATGCTTTGACCTCAATGACCTAGTAACATTGCTGAGCATGCTTAGTTTATTGGTTTATTAGTATAGACACAGCTAGCAGACAATTCCCTGATTGCTGCTGCCAAAAGTTCACATGGACAAATCAGAGAAGGTATTTGAGGTTGAAATTTTAAATATTTGTGAAGTCTTTTCTTTCTTTAAAAAAAGATGTAAAATTCTTCAGTGCCTGAAACATGTACTGAAAGAACAAAAGTTTGGAATAACAATTGGAAAATTGTTACTAAGTAGCTATCCAGTAAAAAAAAAAATATTAATTATTATTTTATTATAAATAGTAAAATACGATGATCCTTCAATCATAGTACAATAATGTTTTTAGGAGCTGCAGAAATCATGATTGCAAATTAGTTTCTTAGTCACTTTGTTGATTTTCCTTATTTTCTCATTTAAATGTTGCAGGCTTTTCTAGTATAATCAGATTACCATAAGGTTCTTTTCCTAAAGAGGAAAGCTCTCATCAACAATAGTTATTCTGCAGTCCTTTGCCCAGAATCATGCCTTTAGGCAAGGAACATTCTTTACTTGCAAATCTGAAGCAGAGTATTTTTTTTCTGTCATCCAGAATTAAACAGTAAGACCTCATAATATTTCTGTTGAATTTATTTTTGTGTATAGTCCACACATGTAACAACAACCAAAAAAAAAGGATTTGCAGACTGATTCTGTGGAGCTTCTGGAGTTTTTATTAGTAAGAGAGAAAAAATGCAGATTCCTCAAAAGTATAATGGCTAGATGTCTCTCAATTTCAAATAATACTCCCGTTAGTAAAATTTCATAATTGATCCATGGTTGAGTCGTGACAGATGTTTTTGTCCATATTTCTTTACTTTCAGAAGATCAACTCTTCATAAATACTGAATTGTACTATTACTCGTAAGAGCTTGTTTTCTTGAAAGAGTTTATTAATTCAGTAATCATTTTATGATCGAGAAAAATATCTGTAATTACTGAAATAAATAAAAAAGGAATCCAAAAGTGGTTACATCTTGGTAACTGCTGCTCTTAGAAAGATACCTGAGGGATTTTTTTTAAGCTGCGTCTCCAGATGGGTGTAAAAGTTTGGTCATTTAGGGATGTTATTGACTATTTTGTCATAAGCTCCTTCTCCTCTTCCTCCCTGGCCACTACCCTAACCATCCTCTATGAGACCAGTGCTGCTGTGGTCTTTAGTGCTGTTTTTACCAGGTTTACATAATAGAAGAGCCAGGTAAAGGGTTCGTGCTTCATGTAAGCATGAAGAGGTCCTGATAAAGAAATCAGTGAAAGCACCTGTCACCACTCAGGCGTATGTAGATTATGCACAAAGGCTGCCATGTACCTTGAGCCCTCAGGCACATACCAGATATCAGACTTGCTTGAGTACCTTACCCTCAGATTGGCAAGGTGCACATATGCTGACAGTGTGTAGACATTAAAAGCCTTCTGCTAGGGTTCCTGCTGTCTGGCAAGAGAAACAGGCCTGGGCCAGTTGAGGCACTGAGTGTTGTGTCTGCTTTCTTCAAGTTGGTGGAAAACCTCTTTGAAAGTCTGAATGGGGTGAAAGCCAACAGGCTCTTGGTGAGGCGCTGAAGGCTCCTGGAATAGGTGCTACTCATTGATAACTGTTTAACAGAAAAAAATGAGCTGGATTAAGGGCACAAGAATAGCAGCATGTGTTTTTGTTTTGCACAGTGATCTTGAGGAAGCCAAGGCTGTGCTTCCTTGCACTGCATAAGGTGATGAGATGCTCCCACTCCAGCTGCACTCTCTCCTCCCATACAATGGATCTGATGGATGCAGGGTTTTAAGGGAGAACTGTATTATGTATTATATCCAGCATGCTCACATGCATAGGTTATCAGAATTATACAATAATTTAAATGGTTGGTTTAAGAAAAGGCAGCTTATACAAACTTTGTCTCGACTAAAAGATTATTGTGTTCTTGGCTGTTCCACTGGAATCAGCTGTATTTCTCCTCAACCACTCCTGTTTCTCAGCCTTTCTAAAGCAAGAAGGATCTTGCACTTTTCCAGGGATGAGTAGCAATTTATGTAAGGTAGCTTTTTTCTGCTAAATATGAGCCACTTATTTATTTCTTGATGGTATTAAAAGACATAATAAGCATGAAGCAATTTCTGGCTTTTTTTTTAGATTAGAAATTGCATTGCTTTTTTTTAAGGAGAAATATCTCTACTGAGTTTAATAGGCAAATTACTGAGGATTTTTACTAAACTTGAAAGGAAAATATTCCGTAGTCCAATGCATATATGACACAAAAGGACTTCCAAACACTTGAAGGATATGTTTCTAATTGATTATAGTTGTCACTCTATAGGATGAGTTATTCTATTGTGTTGTTATGGCAACTTTAACTGGGTTGCCTATAAAATTGTATTCTCTCATAAAGCAGTGAGATGAATTTATCACATTGGACATACTATGCAATTTCTGTTTACATGCTTGCTGTAACAATTTCTACTCTTAATTTGAATAGCATTTGATTTGCAATGCCAGAAATTTGTATCAAAGGAAATATATACAAGAAAATATTTATTCTTTCACTGTTTACATCACTGGTTTCTGTAATCTTTATGCAGACAGATTTTCCTGTAGAATAAATTCTCTCTCTGTTAGAATTGTATGATTCTCTCTATGTTAGAAGCATGATTTGCTTCAGTGAAAGTTTTGAACGAGGAAAATTAAACATAACAGAACTTCTGCATTTAATCATTATGCCTTGTAAGGGGCACGTTCAAGTAATGCTTTTTTTCTTTTAAATGAGGAGCCAGGATTACAGAGTACAGACAATGTTGACATATAAAAGCCAAATAAATATACTTTTCAATGCTTCATAAAGGGTTTGATCAAAATGTCACTACTTTGAAAACACAAACATTTCTGTCCTTTTGACAGCTGTCTATATAAATCACAAAGAATTTCCTAATTGTTAATATGGATCTCCTTGATATCATACTGCACAGTTAAAACTAATCAGTCCAAGCTAATCAGCTGGAAATGTGTAGTGTTGCTAGCAAAACACTTTCAGCTGTTCATTTTTCTGCTTACACAAATCTTAAAATACATTTCTACTAAGATGTTTCTATTAATAAAACATTATGTTTTAGATATTTTTATGACTATTTTACAAATTTCTGTTCTAACACAAGCAAATATTTTAAATCTGACTCTTCGCTGTTAGGTGGAAAGAAAAACAACCAGAAAATACTGGCAAGTAGTGTAAATTATATCTGTTTCCCAGTCAGAGCATCTGGTCTTTTGGCAGACACCCGTGGCAGATCTGTTTTACTGGAGGCTTTGAGTTTCTTTTCCTGAGAATTTTGTTTGGCTTATTTTGCTAAGTGGGAAATGGACACTCATGTTCCTACTGCCTATGATGTCTGAGAATCTAATTTTGCCTGAGACCTTCAAGGGGAGGCTCTCTAAGTATGGCTAGTTAAAAAACTACATCATACTATTTCTTGGGAAATTGGCTTTGACCAGAGCATTGCATGTGGAAAGTCATCTGCCTTGTAAGAAATACCTGAATTCTATTTAAACAAAACAAAACCGAACAAGCTACACAGAATTTCTCTTTGGGGGTATCTTTTTCAAAATAAAAAACTAAAAAATATCTAGAAAGAAGAACAACACCGTTAACTGATTAGCCCTATTTATAACAGCTGTTCTTTAGCTGAAGACTGCTGGTTGGGTACTTCACCATCTGGTTGAGCGCAAATAATGCATTTGACCTGTAAATTGTTCAGGTTATTCTAATCATAATCTGTTAATTTACTCACAAAACATGACTGCACTGATACTGTCATTTGTATTAGTCATGCTTTACTCCTCAAACTGGCCTCAAGAGGACTAATCGTGAAGTAAGGTCATGTTCAAAATGCAGAACTGTTGACTATGGTCCCTCCAAAAATTATTTGTTCATAACTTTCTCAGCTAAATAGTTTTACAAATTAATTTTCTACTCATTTTTAGAAAGAGTTCTTGAGTATTTGATGTTCAGATTGCATTATTTAGTCTTTATAGTGTGTAGTCAGTTCATTAGATGTGTGACGATGAAATTATGAGCAGTTCCTGCAGGATTGTGTCCACTTCGGTCAGAGCAATGTAAAAGCTACATAAAACATGGTAACAAGATAAGGAGATTTTATCTCTTTTTCTCTCTTTTATGATAAAGAGCAGCAGCATAACTTTTCAGAAGCTACTGAGTTGGGGCTGAGTTGAGTACCTAGACTCAGACCTAATTCTCAGAATTATGTTCAGTTTCTTCTGGAAATTGGATCCCTTTACAGAAAAGCACAGGAACACAAAAGTCAACAGACCACTTGAAAATCCTGACTATTCTTTTCCCATATTTATTACGTATCTATTACATGACATTTAAGTACAGCCACTTTTCTTTCAGTGTAACAGCAGTATCAGTGGTTGTTGAATCTCTTTGTTGTTTTTAGAAATGTTGATTTCTATTACATGACTGTAATATGTCAACTTCACTGCCAAATATTTTTTGTGGCTTTCTGAGTGTTTTCAGTATTTTCACAGCGTTTTGAATACAACTACCCATATTTGCAAACAAAAAAGATACTTCAAAACACTTTTTCTATAAAGAAGCAGTTATCTGAAGGCTTACAGAACTATAGAGAAAGACATTAAGGAATTGAAAGTCTGATGCACTGAGCAACTTCACAGATGAGTTTTTCATGATTCATTCAGGTCTAGCAATAGTTTGCCAGCAGTTATGCTGCTCCCCAAGTGTTGAAGTGGGAAAAGCTGAAGAATAGAGAAGTTGTCACTCTGACAGTCTCTCTTTAGATACCAAGATTATTTCATCTACAGAACGGGCTTTCAAAATAGCCTGACCCATGGAAGACTATAAAATTTTCTTGTCCTGTTTTGTGAGTTCATGGTAGAATTAGATATAAAAATGGCTGTACTGTCTCTGACCACAGGTCTGTCTTGCATAATATTCTGTCTTTGGTACTAGCTTGCTTATAGGAGATGCTGATGGGAGGAATATATAGAATAGAAGCATAGAATTGTTTATGTTGGAAGAGATCTTAAAGATCAAGTCCAACCTTTAACCTGACACTGTCAAGTCCACCACTAAACCATGTCCGTTAGCACCACATCTACATGTCTTTTAAATACCTCCAGGGATGGTGAATCTACCACTTCCCTGGGCAGCCTATTCCAATGCTTGACACCTTTTCAGTGAAGAATTTTTTCCTAATATCCAATCTAAACCTCCCCTGGTGCAACCTGAAGCCATTTCCTCTTGTCCTGTTACTTGTTACTTGTGACAGTGTTGCATGAGGTTGTGGTGACCCAAGTGCAGGACCCGGCCCTTAGCCTTGTTGATCCTCATACAGTTGGTCTCAGCCCATTGATCCAGTCTACCCAGATCCTTCTGTACAGCCTTCCTACCCTCAAGCAGATCAACATTCCTGTCCAACTTGGTGTTGTCTGCAAACTTACTGAGAGTGCACTCAAGGTATGCAAGGTATGCATGTGTTTTCTCTGGTATCCTTTCCCAGCTTTTGGCAATCCATTGACTGGAAGTCAGAATTTTCAATATTAATAACCCTTTTTGTTTCATGAATTTATCTAGCTCCCTTTTAATCCCATTTATTATTTTGACATCTGCAATTCCTAGTGATCTCTGTTAATGCATTATGCAAATAAATACTCATTTAGTTTAAACTTGTCAAATACTTTCACTTAATGCATATTGTTCACTTTCCATCCATTCATGATTTCATACATCACTGCTATATCACACAGTTGTTGTTTTTCCGGAAAGCTCTAGAACCCTCTTATTGTGTAGATAACATATAATATTTTGGTCATTCTTGCAGTCTATTTTTGATCCTTCTGTACTCTTACAGTATATTCTTTTAAGAAGAAAGGGAGAAGAGAAAATCCCAATCAGAACCGTGTTGGTTATTATCACTTCAGATAGTTTCTCCTATTCTTTGTTAACCTTGTTTCCTTAAGAGTTTTTGATAAAGGATTTTGGTAGTTGAAGACTGTTGTGTTGGATAAATCACGCTTTCTTACAGGTCTGCAAAGTCCTCAAAATGTTGTAAGAGATTGGTCACTTCTTCCTGCAAAAAAGCTGAGGAAATCCTCTTCCTCTGTTATATTTTCTTGGCTTCATTTATTAATTATATTCTTTCCCATAGTTTAAAGAAGTCTGACTAGTCTATCGCTAAACTTACTCAACTGTAGTTTTTATCGAGCCCTTTATAGAATATGACATCATATTTGCTACCTTCTGTTACTCACATACTTATATTTATATAAGGAAGAGGTTACATAGCACAGGTCGTAAGTTGGAAATTTTATATTGGATTTCCTTGTAGCTATTAGGCAAATATGATTTGGTCTTGGCAGTTTACTGCTATTCACTTTGCACTTTTTGTGTTCTCAAACCTTTTCTAATGACACTCACATTTGAGATGGTATCTCTGACTCATCCTGAATAAGAAATGGTTTTGCCTGGAAACATCTTTTTGTTCCACTGTAAGGAATGCTGATCCAAATAGTTACTTTTGGTTTTTTAATGTGACCTTATCACCACTGAATGGTCTCTTTATGTCACAATTAAATATTTACCCCTCTCACTTGGAGGCAAGATCTCTGTCATATAAATACTTAAAATATGTTATTAGTACTTTTTATGAGGTTAGAAAATTGATCATTACAATCTCTTTCTTCTTGATTTACTATGCTTTTGCATATAACTTGAAAAAAATTCTTAATCCTTCTCTATTTCCCTTAGGTGGACTTAGGTTTTACCCTCTGAAGAATATATTTTCTTGTTTTAATAACTGCCTTTATCCCATTGTATAGCACCTTTTCATGCACAGTACATGTTTACTTTGAGTATCTAGACATTGTCTTTGCTACCTGCAAGTATTTCACTCTTATGCTGCTCATTATTATTTTTTTTTATTTCTTTATTTTTAACAATATTTCCCTTTTTTGAAATTTAATGCTCCTTACAGGACTTATTTTACCTATTTCATCTTTTATACAGTGCAACTCTGTTTCTAGTTATTCTAGTTATTTCTAGCTCACCTTATTTTAATATAAATCAAAGAAGTAATACCAAAAGAATATGCTCATATTGTATTATTGTCATTGTGAACCACCTGGACCATTTTCATTTGGGCTTTTAACCACTATGATTTGCATCCTTTCAGTCATTTGAGATTGGTAAGGATAGACAAGGATTTTCAAGTACTGTTCAAGCAGGATATTCAAGGACTCCGAGCTCTGCAAAACCTAATGGTTATTCTCAGCCTCTGTCAAAAACCTGCTTTCATTGAGGTGTATGATAGGACCACCTGCCGAGTTTCAACATTGTATTCTTCTGCAAGTAAATTACTTTTCAATTGGAAATGAATAACAACTCTGTCACACCGAATGCCTAGTTGTCTGGGGAAGGTCTATGTGCTCTATTTTGGCACAGATGGTGATCATCTCTTCCAGTGTGAACAGCCCCTCTGCATGCATCTGTTACCTGAGCAGAAAAGTCAGTTGGGATACAAGCCCCTGTGTGTGGGTGTGGTGGTTGCTACTCCCAGAGGCAGTAATATGGTATGCAGTAGCAGCCAGTGGTCCTGCAATGAGGACAAGTAGCAGAAAGAAAAAACCCTGAACTCGGCTGCCTGTCTCCTCCTTTGTCAGAGCCTGACTAGTTTAGTAGGTGCTATTGTGGGAGACAGAAAACACTTCTTGCAAGAGAAGCTGTAATTGTGGTTGCACTGAGTGGGTAAGGGGAATAAGAGTGTCAGTGTTGTGGAGTATCTTCTACCAGAAAAGCAGCAAAGGAAGAACAGATTCAAAGAGGAGTTTAGCCTCAGAAAGTGGAGGCTCAGACTATTTCCATCCCAAATCTCATTGAACTCTTCCAGCTTCATCCCACAGCCGGAACCTTGTTCCAAAACATCTCTAATTCTTTGCAGTCCTTTCTCACTCCTTGAAAGACCACCAATCTTACTTTCCCTTTCCCACAGAGCTGCAAATCACTCTGCTACAGTTTCAATTTTGTAGTCCCACTCATCCTGGATGCAGCAACATTCACCTCTACTTGTGCAGGTAAACAGCAATGTATGGCTGTCGTGGGGTCATGCAGTTTAGGAACACATCCGTTCTAGCAGTAGCTGGATGAGCAGTTGCACAAATAGTGAACTACAACCATTCACGAGCACTTGCTATGCCTTCATCTGAATGCAGACTTAAAAAATGTTTTCTTTCCTCTGCTCATCAGAGTCTAGAGACAACTGGGTGCTATTAAGGTCAGTTATGAAACATTTTCCTGTTTTGGCTCTTCCTCCAGAGTGGAATCTTTACTTTTGCAAAGGAAGCATAAGATTTCAATAAGAAGTTAATTCGTCAAGGATGGACTATGAACTGAGAAGTTGAATTCACTAATTCATAAAATAAAGAAAATACAGACAGATAAACTGACTACTTGAATAAATACATTAAATATTCTTAATTAATGTTATTCAGTGTCAGATAAGACCTTTCTTAGCTTTTGATGCTGGCTGCTTAGGTTGGAAAGAGAATGTGCCATATAGCAACTGTCAGTAAGCCAGGCTTAACAGGTGAGTTTGTATGTATCATTGACATACTGTTACCTCTTTAGGTATTTTTGCTTATTCTCTTTTTTTTTTTTTTTTTATAAGAGGAGCATTATTTACCACTGGAATAATTTCTCGTTGAATTTGTCTCAGTTAAACAGCTTTTGGTGTGGATTCTTATAATGAGCATTGGAGTGAAGTGGTCATCTACAATAAAGAAAATTGAGTTCTTGAGATCTACAATGAAAGAGAATTTCCCAGACAGTATATATGAGAAAGGTTTACTGTGGTCATGTCCTGAGACTGAGGAAAAATAGGGTTCAGAAAAAAAAGCTTCGTTTTTAGGAAATTTGCAAGATGAAAATACCTAAAGTAGCAGGCTGCATGATCAAAATCTTATTAAAAGAAGAGGAAAAAAAAAGATTTAATCTAGGATAGGCCTGTATGGACAATACTTTTCTCATGGATTTGCTAGCATGATAAATGCCTGGAATTGGATAAGGATATCCACTCCAAGGTAACATATACAAGTTTAATAACAGCCAATTCAGACATCAACAGTATAGAGGTGCAACAGGGTTTAGAGCAGATTGTGGAATTATCTGAGCAGCAGAATGACTGGTGGATACTTTGGTCAGTCTGGCTGATGCTATAGGACCAAGTGGGGACTGGCCCCAATACGGGAAAGCAGTCTCAGATTCATAGGAATAGCATTGCAGTTACAGCAATACTGGGATTTTTCTGTATTTAGGTCAACAGCATGTGGTTGTGGATTGTTCTTGGTGCTTGGGAATTATAAACAGCAATTTCCGTGGTAGGTTGGCAGCACGAGTTCTGTCGAGAAAAGCATGACATTGACACTGATATGAGCTCTATGCAAACTTCCTAGGTAGAAGTGGCCTCTGTAAGTAAAGGGAGTTGATAAGTCAAAGTGTAAGATTAATGCATCGATCCAGGAGCTTACTCATATTTCCCAGCTAATGAACAGCTGGTTTACACACATTCTGTTTGCAAGAAGTGCTCTTACTTGTCTTGAACTTTGCCAGAGATTAGTCCCTGTTTACGATCAGTTTATACCCTTTGCAACTCCTTTTCAGGAGTTTGGATGATGATTTAGAGCTTATGTGGCCCATTCTCTCTCTCTCTGTCAGCAGGCAATCTTGGATTAGTTTACTTATCTCCCCTAAAAAAAAAAAAAAAAAAAAGATGATATCTTCCCAGAACATTTAACATCTTAACTTTCTAGCTATTCACCTGGAAGCACAGAAATTATTGATCTTATTAAAGGGCATACTGGAACATACTAAACAGGCAGCCCAGAGAATTCTTCCAGTTCACTGTTAGAGGAGCTGGAAGACAAAAGTGCTTTTACTTCCTCTAAAGGAAGCAAAAGGCATGAACATTAGAAAAGCACCTGCTGTATTCATCACTATGTGATTTATGCCACAGAGTTTATCTTCTCTGCTCTATAAACAGGAATGAAGTCATTATTATTTATACAGTTCAGAAAAAGAAGTATTGAAAACAATCAAGGTCTGCAATACAAAGGACATATTTTGTCTAAAACAACTCTGAGAAGAAAACCCTGATCCTCTCCACCCCAAAAAGCTACTGTACTGATCCTACTGTGGAATATGTGAAGTTATAAACTGTAGTCACCGATTTGCCAGATAAGACCGAGTTGCATAAAATGAATCGAAATAGACTGGAGATATGCACTAGAGAATTGTCTTGCTGTTGGAAAATCAGTTTAAGGCTTGCAGAGCTGAGATACCAACCATTAATTTGTCAGTGCTGGACCCTGCCAGAGGCAGTATCATGAGAGAAGTCCATCGGTCTCTGCTGTACCTGAGCTGTCAGCAACGGCAGTGTTCCTTGTAAAGCCTCCCTGACCTATTCTTGATGATGTCAGAGAATCAAAGTCAGATTGAATTAGTTTAATTTCCTAGCTTGTGACAAGTATTTAATATCTGAGAATCTGGGTAGTTAACTCACACCTGCCTTTAACCTACCTGTATGAAGAATAAATATTCCCTTTTCAAAGCATTTGATAGAGCTCGTAGATTCTAGACATCTCTTTTTGTCTGATTCACTTACGTGGTAGAGTCACTGATCATTCTTGTTATTATTCTGATTTATTTATGTTGAAGAAGGAAAATGAATTTTTAAAAAAAAAAGAGGAGAGAAATCCCCTGGAAAATCTCTTTATTCAAAATTATGACTCTCTACGTATAGCTGCTGGTAAAAGATCCAGCTGTCTCAGCATAGAAGATGGCTCTAAGAAAATAAAATATTTTCCTTCATCATAAATTGTATATTCCTTTGATTTCCAAGTGTTTTCAAAGGAATGAACCAAAATGAAATATGTAAACAAAGTAATTTCAAAGTGAAAAGCCAACATGTTTTTATTGAAAAAATAATCAAAAGCAAATAGTCTTTTTTTTTTAATTGTTCTTTTGTCTGGCACTCAAGGCACTTAATATTGCACATTTTTGTGAAAACAAAATGAATTCTAGAAATTTTGTTATCATATGTATTGAGTATATAATGTATATCATGTAAATAATCTATATCATTGATATCATTTATATCTATATCTAAATCTCATTCTAGGTATATCGTTAAAACACTGCTCTCTATCTATTTTTAGAAAGCAAAACTTTGTTTCTTTTTCTGCTTCTGTTAATCACTCAAATTACCAAATGTGCTGCTTTTTTTTTTTTTTCTGTTGCCATAAAGAGAAGCTCTTAGTAGCTGTAGCTCCAAACAGTTTAGCCACAAGGGCTAACACAAAAATCAGTTCAGCTCATCCTAACCAAGACACATGCTGAAAAGAGAGATATTGGGATCTACCATAAACCTTTATAAAATTTTAGTTTACCCTCTGTGATGCAGATAAAATTCTCGGTCTTGTCGGCCTTTCCGTTTGGTCATATATTAGATATGAGACTTTTTTTTTAATGCAGAACAAGCACTTATTCTCTTATTCATTCTGTGAAGTTTCAGCCCAGATCCCACATTAAAAACTACGGGTATTTTCTTTCACTTTGCTTATCACCAGGGAACATCAAACTTCAGCAGTGCTGTGTGCCTCAAAAAGTGTTTCTGAGGTCAAAGAAGTACTGACCTCCACATTCTAGGTACCTTGCCTCAATTTGCACCAAAACCAAGCTTAAAGTACAGCAGTTCTTCAAACGGGCCAATGGCTTTTGGCACCACAGTGACAGGACTATGCTTTTGGTATTTTTAAGATTGCTACACTTAGGAGATTTATGACATTCATAAATGAGTCTTATGATCATTTAATGACCCCACAGTTGCTGTTTAATGAGGCAAGAAGAATTGTATAAAAGAAATGGTGTTTAATTAAGTCTACATACCCTCAAAACACATCCCTTCCAGTTGATTTCAGATGCTTGGTGACTTTCCAGTAAACCAGCAGCCATGTTTCAGATTAATGAGAGAGCATGCTCTGCACAAGCTACTGACATGAGATGTCTAAACCCATTACATTCTCTCAGAAACATGTGCATGAAACAGGATCTTACTTAAAATAGTAACCGTTGCCTTTTTCAATTAGCTTTTTCTTCTTAGTGTGTCTATGCTGACCACTGCATTAACAAAAGAGAGATCATCAAACAGTGCTGGAATTTCTCTGGGTACACAAAGCAACTTAGTAATAGATCTCAAGCTCATGAGTGAAGAGTGCACAACTCCAAAACGAGACTAAATTAGTCTATATTTGCTATTGTAGCTGGATGGCTTCTGCTGCCCAGGTGTATTTACTTCTCTCTAGATCAGACATGCCCATGTTGTGCTGCTGACAGCAGAAAAGATAAACTTAAATATATCTCAGTAGTAAAATCAATTTCATAATTAAACAGGAAGGTTAAGTGGCCACTTGTATCTGTGTAGAAGCCTGAAAGCACACTTTCTTCTTTTCATCTGTATCTCAGGAACAAAAGAGCATGGCTCTAAGATTATAAATTGACTGAACTCTGTGATGTAACAAGGCTTAATCGGTACTTATCCTCTATAATTCAGTCTGAAAAAATTAGGATTGTTAAAATTGCTTTCATTGTAGTCAAGTCTCACCACTTCAGATGAACTTTAATTAGACTCGGATTGTCCAGAAAGCAGTAACTTTACTCTGAAACGTACTGAAAAAATGAGATTAAAATTCAATCCTAAGCAAACTAGCCTCTTGTGGTAGCTTTTTTTCCTCTATTATACAACTCTCCTCATAACATCATCCTAGAGGCCAAAGTTCTTTTTTAGATATTTTGAAAACTTTTCACTAGGTTTTTGTGATAACTCATGAACATGAGGAACTGAAGTGGACTAGAACCTTATTGGTAACAAAAAGCTCTAAACTTCCTGTTTTCTAGGAAAATGCACAACTCCATCAATACTCAGTTAGTTTGCACTGGTTCAAAAAATCAGAATGTGATCACTCAATTTCATGAGAGGAATGTAACTAGGAAACTTACTGCATTAATAAAGAAGTACATTTTTACATCTTCCAGTTCCCACAAAATTCGTCCTCAGTAAATTTGCGGACGACACCAAGCTGGGAGGCTGTGTCGATCTGCTCGAGGGTAGGGAGGCCCTTCAGAGGGATTTGAACAGACTGGATCGTTGGGCTGAGGCCAATGGCATGAGCTTTAATAAGGCCAAGTGCAGAGTCCTTCACTTGGGGTATAAAAACCCCAAGCATCGCTATAGGCTCGGGGAGGAGTGGCTGGAGAGCTGCCTGGCGGAAAAGGACCTGGGGGTGTTGGTTGACTACCGGCTTGATATGAGCCAGCAGTGTGCCCAGGTGGCCAAAAAGGCCAATGGGATACTGGCATGTATCAAGAATAGTGTGACCAGCAGGAGCAGGGAAGTGATCCTGCCCCTGTACTCGGCACTGGTGAGGCCGCACCTGGAATATTGTGTCCAGTTTTGGGCCCCTCGCTTTAAGAGAGATATTGAGCTCCTGGAGCGAGTCCAAAGAAGGGCGACTAAACTGGTCAAGGGGCTGGAAAATAAAACTTATGGGGAGCGGCTGAGGGAGTTGGGGCTGTTTAGCCTGGAGAAGAGGAGGCTGAGGGCAGACCTGATTACGGCCTATAAATACTTGAGAAAAGATGGTGGGGAGGTAGGGGAAGGGCTCTTTACATTAGTGATGGGAGATAGAACAAGAGGAAATGGGCATAAGCTTAGTCAGGGGAGATTCAGGTTGGATGTTAGGAAGTATTTCTTCTCTGAAAGGGTTGTCAGCCACTGGAATAAGCTGCCCAGGGAAGTGGTTGAGTCCCCATCCCTGGATGTGTTTAAGAATAGGGTGGATGAGCTACTTGAGGATATGGTTTAATGGGGATTAGGGATGGTTGGACTCGATGATCTCTAAGGTCTTTTCCAACCTAGAAATCTATGAATCTATGAATCTATGAAAGCTTACTTTATGCCACACGAGAACGTTCACAGATATCTTCATTTTCTAAATGTGGAAAAAAAAGAGCAGTGAAGATTAAGACTTCCAGTAAAGTGAATTTTATCACACTACGCACTCCTCAGACCTAGATATTTGATACTTATCACAGTATGGAATGAGAACACCATCTAACTGTTTCCCTGTACTAGTTAGTATATAATAGGTTTAGCTCATTAATTTTTAAAGAAACATCAAACCACTATGATCACACAGGTAAATTTCTGTACTGCTCATGAACATCACCTGAATTCTTCCATAAAAATCTATGATTGTATGGGGTTTCTTTTTTATTTTGTTTTGGGGTTTTTTGAGGAGCTATAAATTTTTTCAAAAAGATACATGTTTTAATGTACAGACTGGTGGTAATGAGGAATGTAATTCATCCCTGTATACTATAAACAGACACACAGAAACACATATATATGACTATCCTTTCCAAATCTTCACCCTTTATATTTGCTAGTGCTTATTTGCTGGATCTAAGCATCTGTTGTCCTCCAGAAACTTCATTTATGCAGATGCATATAAAATCTAGCCAGCTGCTCTCTTAACTTTTTCTTTTATTTATTGAACAGATTGATTTGAAAATTTCTCCTGTCAGGCAATCTTCTGAGCATTTTGACAACATTCAAAACTCTTTTATGAATCCACAGATATTGATCACCACATTTCTTCAAGTTTTGACATGAGAAAGAACACGGACTTCTAATAATGATGTCATGAATGATAGCTACAATGATAAATATACTTTTCCTGTATATCCAAGGATTATATTCCTCCTCTTAATTATGTAATCTCAATAAGACTTTGTATTCAGTTATTCATCTGTCATGACTCCTAAATAATTTTTTGAGTTGTTCCATTCGAGGATACAGCTTCCTGTGTTGAACATACAAGCTATATATTTTCTATTCTTATATATATTGTCTTGGATTTTACTGTTTCACATTGAATTTATATGATTACTAATACTTATTATATATGCATGGACATTTTACCTGTCTTTGATGTTCACATCAAGGCACATAATCTACAGTCTTACTACGCCTTCTTTCAATTTATTTTGCAGCTATTTTGCAAAATTTAGGTCATAAATCTATTTGAAATCCTGTTAGATATTCTGAAGCAGATGACAGTTTCTCCATATTTGATAAATGCACTTAATATTTACTACATCCATTTTGCATGGCAACATTTCTATTCGAAGATGATGTAGTGCTAATTCAGGTGTCTAACAAATGTCTATTAGGTTTATTTTTGCCAATTCTGTTTATATTATTAAGCCTTTTAAGAACTTACTGATCTAAAACTATCTTGATTGGCATTATCATGTACTGCTTGTCTCTTGCGTAATTTTCTTCCTCTGTTTTATCTGGGATCAGCGTCACTTTAACTGGAGTTAAATGTAGGAATGTAGAAAAGGTATGGTCCAAAGTTTTCACAGCTGAACAGATAGTAAACCTCACTTCTTTCCACGGTCAACACACTCTGAAGTCCTGTATTTACCAATTGCAGGATATGGACAAGAAAGGCTGATGAAATAGCTTGAACTTACTTAAATTTTCTGTTATAAAATGGTTTATCATCAGTGACACTGCTATTGATTGAAACTACAATAAGCTCAAATATAATAAATCACTAAAAATACACTAAGCTATGCCTTCTTTGAAAAAAAAATCATTATACACAGTTGTGACATTTATAGAAATGAGTGATATATTTTAAGGCATAAAGGGGCTACTATGGAAATTTTTAATACTGAACAAAGTAACTAAAGATAAGCAGTTGAAACCAGTGGATTGAAATTGGTGGTTTGGGTTTGCAGTAGAGCATATTCACGTATTACAGAGACATTGAATCTCTATTTAATGATAAAGAGTGACTTAGACTCATTCACATCCCTTGGTAAAATGCTCCTGTGTTAATTTTCCTCATTATTTAGGAATTTGTGTCTTGGCTTCCACAGTAGTCGATACACAAACCCAGGGCGTATGTGTATTCACATGTACACTGTTCTGGATTCTTCCTCATCTTTCCTGCCTGGAGTACTAGCAACAAATTTTTGATCAGCTTCTATTGAGAAGCAGTAGAATGGCCACTTAATTTAACACTTGATTTCCCAAGCCTATAAGCACAGATTTCACTGCCTTGAGATATAACAGTCATGGTTAGCTAGAGAAATTTTCATTGTAGGTAGCTTTGCTGCTCAACATGTACTGGAACAGAAATACTAGCTTTCATATAGTTCCTTGAAGCATCTTCGCAAATATGGAACCAAGAAATTACTTTTAGTAAGGAGATTTTTAAGCAGAATTATAATCAAGTGATAATAGTTAAAATGTAAGAAATGTATCATTTATATAATAAAATGTGATTATGTATAATGTGTGATCCAATGTGGATGAACAATGTGAAAATAAAAATTCAGATGAAAAGAAAGGTCACAGTACTTTACTGTGCTGTTTCATTTTTGCTATGCTATTTTAGTTTTCAGTCTTATCTTCCAATTAAAGAAATTCAAGCCTCACCATTCAGAAAACTACTTATGCATCACTGAAGTCAATGGGACAAATCTGCAAGTGGTATGACATATTTTTGTAGGTTTTTTCCAGCTTCTGTACTTCAATCAATTTTCATCCTCTACTACAATTATATTTACTCCTTTTTCAGGGCTACTTCCAGAACCTCAGATATTTTTCCTAGCATGTGTCCAAAAATTAGATAACATGTATTATCATGTTATCAATCATACAAATGCATTTGCCATAGAAGGAGAAAGGCCCATGCACAAGAAGTAAGTGTACTTCACAAGCCCAACTGCATGTATCTTAGCAACCCAACCAGGACAAAATTTCTATAACAGCCAGCTTGCTCAAATAGCCGATGTGAGCAAAGAACAAACCTTTGGCATAGCCTCTGTTTTGATGTGTGCTCTGACCCAGGCCCAGAAAAAAATCTCCAAGGATAATTTGCACCTCCAGTAAATTTTCCAAGAAAGAAAGAAAGAGAGAGAGAGAGAGAAAGAAAAAAAGATTTCCCAGAGCAATTAAGGAAATCTTGTTGCTATTACACAAGGATTTCTTGTACCTTTAGTTTAATGCATCTGATGCTAGCCTATGTTAGATCCATGACTGGATAGACTCTGACTATAATCTGGAACACGATTTTTAGTGCCAATGAGTTTTCCATCCTAACAGCCAAATGGATAATATGAAGGATTCAAAGGATTTGTGCAATTGCTTATAGTTGAGAAAGGCAGAGTTTCTAAATGGGAAAGATGTAAGCAAAAAAATTTTTTTTTTTTGAGTAGAAATAACATTTTCCAAGGAGATAAAATTATTGAATGCATCACTGTGAAATCAGGAGATGTTATCCTGTTTTAGAATGTGTGAAGCCTCTGGTAAATTTATGTCACATCAAACTGTGTTTTGTCTTTGACGTTCAAGAGCTTGCAAAAGTATTTTGTCTCTTTTCCCATAAGATCAAAGATTTTATAAAGAAGTGAGAAGTGCACAAAACATTATTTGCTCTTCTGCACTCTCAATGGAGAGTGAGATAACCAAGAAAGACAGAGAGGAAAAGGAAAGGAAGACATAACTCTACAATCTGCAGTATCCTTGCACAGTCCTGTAGAGTGGGAGCTGCAAAAGAAAGAACTTTCTACACAGCTTTATGGCTGATTTGTAACATGTCTCTTCATGCACAGAGGGCATTGTGAAGATGGGTCTTTCAGACATACTCTCTTCTGTACATCTCCAGAGACATGCACCAGGAAGCATCCTGTATTTAAGGCTTTCTGTTAGATTCCAGAAGCTTCCTAGAATACAGAGCGTTGTGTTTGGGGGCCCAGGAATGAAATTCCACACAGTTGAGTTTGCAGGGATAGACATAGCCTGAGTGTTTGAGAAGTGCTGCTAAAGCTGAGGTTGTAAACACAGCTCTGTTGTAACTGGTCCTAAGCAGATTCAATGTGGCATTAAGCAATTAGAAGAAACTATATTTAATAAGGAAATGGTAAACCAATGCATGGAATAATTATGCCATGCAACTTTTTTTTAACAGAAAATAGAATTTTTGGGTTCGTCTGAACTTTCTGGTTTTGTCCAGTTCTTTGGCAATTCATCAGATGACTGGTTTAGGTGTGTGGAGGTATGTGTTCAGATGCAATTACAAAAGTGGATTTTAGATTAGTCCTAAAATCAAATTTGCATTTTGTCAATTGAAGGTGTTTACCTGACTTTCAGTTAGACAATTTCTTCAAAGGAATAATTTTTTTTATGATGAGGGTGGTGAGATACTGGAACAGGTTGAGCAGAGAACTTGTGGATGTCCCATCCCTGGAAGTGTTCAAGGTCAGGTTGGATGAGGCTTTGAGAAACCTGATCTGGTGACAGATGTCCCTGCCTACGGCAAGGAGGTTGAAACTAGATAATCTTTAAAGGTCCATTCCAAGGTCCATTCCAATCCAAACCATTCTGTGATTCTATGATAACCTCCATGTTCCAGAGCACCAACCCTGGCAACTCTTAAATATTTATTTATTCACTATGCTACGTGTATGCAAATCAGAGAGACTGAGGCATAAATTGGCAAATATGACAATCCCAACGCAATTGTTTGTATAAGAGCCCCATGATTTTAGTAATGGTCCGGGTTTCTGGTTCTGAATGCAGAAGTTTGGCAAGTCTGATGGCACTACAGCCCTTTACTGGGGTACAGTTTATTGATTCTTGACTTTTAACAGACCGAGAGAAAATTAATGGTCTGAGCAGTTTAGAGCTGCAGTTAGTTAGCTCTTCAGGGTTGCCGGAACTGACTGAGAGACAGATAGAGTCTTTGCAAAGCACAGGCACTTCACAGGGGAAAACAACGCTGTGATGACTGCCTGAAACAGTGGAAGGGACTTCTGGAGGCCTTTCGTCTCATTACTGTTCAATTAATAGCTAGCCATAATCTAGACATTAATGAGGGATGCAACTGGAACTGCAAAGAAATAACATAATTAGTCCCTGAATTTAATCATTCACAAAATTACATGGAGACGCTGTACTCTTTTATTTTAAATAAAGCTAATTAAGTTTCTTTCCTAATTGGATATTTTTATAGATTCTAAGATTCACCGTGTGGAAATACATCTTAGAAAATTCCCTCTCTGTCTCTCACATGTTCTTCCATGTGTCCATTAGAATTTACTGTGCTATAATATGATTTCTTAAAACCCATTCCTTCCCTTCACGACAGACTTCTCTGGACTCATTTAAAGTTCTATATGATGAAATTGCTAAATATGAAGGGCTACTTTTAAAAAACATGACACTTCAGTGTGCGTACTAAAATTTCATCTGTTAACGTTTTATTAATGCTAATTGGCAATTGAATTTCTGATTGGTTTGATAATGGTTACGTGGTTCATCAGTGTCAATGTCTAGTTATAATTGTGTGCTCAAAATATTTGTCTGAAAACATTTCAGTGATCCCTATCCTTACAAAATGGTGCCATTTTATTTCTGTAATGCACAATTTACAACACTTTCATACTAAAATAATAAGACTGTTTCCATTAGGATGGAAGGACTGGTCCCATTAGGGTGTAAGAGAACTAAAGCCTGTATTGATTTGCTTCATTTCCAAAGCAACAGGTATGAGGTCTGCTACCATGATTCTTCCGAATCGTTAGAGTCCTGGGAGCACAGAGGGAAAATAGGCCTAAGCAGACGTTACATCTGTTGTATTTTAGGCACGTGCTCCCAGCAGTAGATTAAGCTTAGCATGTGCAGGTTGCAGATATAGATTGGGATGTACAATGAGACAGGAAGCTGCTGTTCTGCCAGGTTGATTCCAGTTAATTCCTCTCAGCAATGTGTTTGCTCAGAGACAATAAAATTCAAATCAGTTTGAATTTACTTACCACACTGGCAACTTTGCTATCAGCTCCCAGTATATTTAGAAGGCAGATGGTCTGAAATGAGCCTAATAATGCATAGAGTTAATGGTGAAATGGGTTCCTGGCGATTTGTGATTTAGGAGTGATAATCAGCACAGCGTGGGTTGATAGACACTCGGCTTGAGGACAGGGTAGATGGGAAAAAAAAACACTTTATTAGCAGGGTCAACCATGCACCCCTTCAGTCCCCAGGCAGCTGACAACAAGCCCAGCAGCTGCAGAAGGCGGCAGGTTGGCAGAGCTCCCTCTCACACGTCCTTGGACACAGCTGGCTGTATCATGAGCTTGGAAGAAAGTGTATGGAGTAGTAGCCACAGGTGCTGTAATGTTTCCTGCTGCTCTGACCTGCTGCCTTCCCTTCAGGAGAGTCCAGCAACCTGGCCGAGCCCAGAGCAGTGAACAGACAGAGTTGAGAAGTGGTTGAGGCTATTTCAAAGGAAAATGATCTACGAAATAAGAGAGTTGTAAAGGATCCCCTCCCAAACTGACTATGTGTTACATTTTTAAGGTTCTCAAGAGCTGGGGTGAGAGCTTGCCTGTGTTGAGACGGAATGATTTGATCCCACCAGCATAAAGGTCATAAAAATCAGCACATAACAGAATGCACGTCCCATGCTTCTGAATAGTGTACAAGTGCAGCGATTTATCTGTGAGTTCGCTATGTATCAGTGGCTTTTTTTTGTTTATATCCAAGAGTATGATTTTACAGAAGCAAAGTACCGATATTGACACATTGAGGGAAAAAATATGCAGAATAGTTCATCTAAAAATCCAGAGAATAACGGATGGCCTTTCTTCTGTGAAAATTCCTGCTTTACCTTGTACATATCGTAGAAGGGAAGATCTCTTTTGCCATGAAGGGATTTTCCAGACTGAACGACAGTGCTAGAAATTGCTGAAATACACCTTGACCACAGTACATATTTTTACTATTGATTAAAAATTACTTGAACATATGAGAAAAAAATCTGCATGGTTTTTGATACACAGTATGATAGAGAGGAAATTTTTGTGAGCAATGCTGGAGAAAAATATTCCTTTAATTAACTGTATCTCTCTTGGGAGGGGGGAAGAAAAAAAAAAAGCACACCAATTTTGCCACTATATTTAAGAAAAATAATTAAGGAGACCTTTAGCACAACGTGTTACTTCCCTTCCGTTTACAGTCATAGCATTACACAAAACTAAATTACTCTATCCTGCAACCCAGATTGGCTAATCTTTCACGATATTTCAGAGTTTCTTCCTGTTAATAAATTCCTTTCTTCTTACAGAAACACTCTGATTATGTCTATACAGACATGTCATTGAATGACTAAGGTCAATACCTCAGAAGTATCAAGCATTATGAATTTGTGTTCAGACTTCACATTTATTAAGTCTTAAGCCCATTCAGACAGCACAAAATATTCTTCTGTTAGTAATCCATTTTTCATCCCTTTTCTACCTCTAAAATAAATGTCAGGTGGCGAGAACTCAGGTGGAGAATTTTCTGGATGCGTCCTCCTGTTGGATTCAACTTCATCAATGGTTTGTTCTTTGCCTCTGTCGTGTTTTCGGCCCAGCTGGCAACTCAGCACCACATGGCCGCTCACTCAGTCCTCACCACCAGTGGGATGTGGAGGAGAAAATATAACGAAAGGCTTGTGAGTCAAGACAAGGTCAAGGGAGGATCACTCACCAATTATGGTCATGGGCAAAGCAGACTCATCTTGGGGAAAAAAATCAATTTGTTACAAATCAAATCAGAGTAGAATATCAAGAAATAAACCCAAATCGTAAAAACACCTTCCCTCCACCCATCCCTGCTTCCCAGGCTCGACTTTGCTGCTGAATTCTCTACCTCCTCCCCCCACAGCAGCACAGGGGGACAGGGAACAGGGGTTGTGGTCAGTTCATCACATGTAGATTCTACCGTTCCTTCCTCCTCAGGGGAGAACTCCTCACACCCTTCCCCTGCTAATGCGTGAGGTCCTTCCTACAGGAGACAGTCCTCTATGAACTCCGCTGACGTGAGTCCTTTCCATGAGCTGCACTTCCTCATGAACTGCTCCAGCATGGGTCCCTCCTGTGGGGTGCAGTCCTTCAGGAACAGAGTGCTCCAGTGCGAGCTTCGCATGGAGTCATGGCCTTCTCTAGGTACAGCCACCTGCTCCAGCATGGGGTCCTCCTCAGGCTGCGGATGGATCTCTGTGCTATCATTAACGTCCACGGGCTGCAGGTGGATCTCTGCTCCATCATTAACCTCCATGGGCTGCAGGAGTACAGCCTACTGTCTCGCCATAGGCTGCAGGGGAATCTCAGCTCCAGCACACTGCCTCCCGCTCCATCTTGGCCGATGTCGCTGGGCTGCAGGGAGCTGTCCCCGGCCTGGGGCTGTGCTGGGGTCCATGAGGTGCCCAGCTGCTCCACTGCAGCCATCACCCCTGATGATGCCAAGGTTTGGAAGGGGGCAAGTAGGGTGTAAATGGATGTCGTGGGTTAGGCCGCTCCAGCAACCGAACCCCACACAGCCGGTCACTCACCCTCCCGCACCCCCAGGAATGAGGGAGAGAATTAAAGGAGAAACAGGAAACCCGTGGGTTGAGATAAGAACAATTTAATACAGATGATTTAATACACAGGGTAGATGCTCACCACCCCCTCGTATGCAAAGCCCGTCTCGTCCCGAAGCTGCAATCCCGGACGAACGCGAGGCCTCGAAATAGAGAGGGGCAGAGAGAGAGAGAGAGAGTACTCCGAGAGTGGGAGTACTGGGAGAGAGAGAAAAAAAATGCAATAGAGCAAAAGCGCAGCAAGCGCAAAAGAGCAAAAGCGGCGAAAGTGCCAAAGCGCAAAAGCCCTTCTCTCCGGCTGACCCTCACTTTTATACTGGGCATGACGCTGCATGATATGGAATACTAATTGGCCAGTTTGGCCCTCAATCTTAAGTTCCACCACAAATCACAAGGGGAATCGTGTCCCTCTTGTCCCAGCTATGCTCCTCCCTTATCCCGCCGTGCTTCTGCACTCTGGCACACTGAAAAGTCCTTGGAGTCTCACGTCCAACCACAAACATCAACTTGCTATTAACATTCTTCTCAGAGCGAGCCTCTGAGTAAAACCAAAACACGGTGCTCTTCTAGCTGCTAAAAAGAAGAGCTAACTCTGGACAGGACAATATATAAAACCAGGACAATGGAAGATATTTTTGAGCTGTTTATTTTATTGCCTATGAGAAAAGAGTGACAGTAGCTATTGGCTTGTCTGTTTTTCATATGACTAAGGACAACTGAGGTATTATTACTCATGTCTTGAGCACTACCTGTATTTTACATTCACATGCCTCTATGGGGATGCCAGGGCTCTGACGTTAAGTTCTGGTTCACTATTTCCTGAGCAGCCTTTTACCTGTGAGCAAAAGATGATCTGAGGCACCCATTTAGCGTTCCAGAATTGGCTGAACTATTGGAGAGACAGAGGTACAGCTTTCTATACACTATGCTTACTCTGATTCAGCTCTGACTATGTGCTATACAAATTATTCAGTCATAGTCTGTTCCTATTTTCCAAGAAACCATTTGGCAGTTCCGTTTTTACGAACCTTTCTTTTGTTGTAGTTTTCAGAAACAAATCAATGGTTGCTTATTCTAGGAACCATTCACCCTCCCATGTACCAACTTCCTAAAATATTTCAGAGATTCCTCCTTTTACCTATGTGCTTTGGGTAACTTTCTTTTACTTTTTTGTGTTTTGAATATTTTTCAATGCCATTAATCAGGGCTTATTTGATCTCAAAAAAGAAGATACAGCTCTTCATGTATCTATGATGAAGGATAAAAACATGATGTGATTTTCTTTATTGTAGCACCAAGAATAACACACAGAATATGAAATACTTCTTTTTAACAGAAGAGAATCATGGAATAAATGTGATAGAAATGTAGGTATAAAAGAATAATTTGGAATTTTGGGAACCATTTGATCCAAAGGAGTGCCAATTGCAAGGTTAGGGCCATTTTCAAGGTGTGAAAAAGTATCTACTGATTTCCATCTTGTGTCAATTACCTCTTGTACTTTCACTGTTCATGTCCAAATAGTCTGGCTCTGACTTGTCTGTAACCCAATTAGTAGGAAACAGTGACAAGATCCCCTCTTAGACTTCTACTAAAAGAGAAGAATCACAGTTGTCTCTCCGTTTTCTTGTACATCATGTGCCCCCCACCTTGGTGGTCCTCCATTGGACTTGTTCTAGTATTAGGAAGGTCAAAACTGGACATGGCTCCACGTGCAGTTGTACAAATGCTGAATGAAGTAGACTAATCACTTTCCTTGACTTGCTTTCTACACACTTTAGTACAGCCCAATATGAAGTTAAGCTTCTTCATTGCAAGAATACACTTCTGACTCATCCTTAACTTGCTGTTCATCAATATCTCCAGATTCTTTTCTGAAAAACTATTTTCCATTTCCCACTGCCCAGCCTGTTCTGTCCCAGGTGCCCACTTCTGCATTTGCCTTTGTTGAACTTCATAAAGTTTCTGTCAGACCAATTCTACCACCTATTAAGATCTTTCTGAATGACAGATCTCCCTTCCAGCTTATTAGACTATACCTCTAAGTTTATACTGTTTTCCAAGGCTGCAGTCCATCTTGTCTGCAAGTACTTTTGCTTACTTTTGCTTTTTTGTGTGTGTATGCATGATTATTAGCATCCACGAAATATGTTTTAGCTCCTCGGATTCAGTCACTTATTTAATAACTCTTCAGTAGCCACCACCTCAGTTTTTCAGAAGAGTCAAATGGAATGCTTGACCACCCCTTTGTATTTCATCCCCCACTGCAAAACTCCTCTGACTTGTAGATGAAGTTATCTCTGCCTGCCTGCTGCAGGAGCTCCGATTGTCTTGTCTTCTGCAGTAGAAGAAAAAGAGAAGACAACACCTCTGAAGAGCCATCAAAGGCAGAGAATACGCTTCTGAAAAACAAAGACTGAGAGCAAGTGAACTCAGGCAACCTTGTTGCTCATAAGAAATTAACAAGATCTATTAACATATATCTATGAATTGAGTAGTTAGCCCTAGAGTTTTTTGCTAAATATCCGGTCTCATGTTGAAAATTAGGCTTTTCTTTTTTTTTTTTTAGTATTTTATATTCTTTAGAATTGCGTACTATTTTATTAAGTGCTCTGATTGCTGGAGCATAGGACTTGCTGCAAAGATTACATTTTAGGTACATGAGTATGACTCCGCTTTTATCTGATCTGACATTTCCCTGAAAACCACTGTCTTGCTGTCAACGCCATATTCGTAGTAGAGACAAGGGCTTGTTACCGCTCTCTAATTACTGTTTTCTTCCTGTAACCAGAGAGAATATAATAGGGGAAACATTCCCTGTACTGCTTCGGTTATTTAAATTCAGGAACACAAGCAGGTCAGAGGAGAGCATATCTGAAGCTATGCCTCCATGACTACAGATGCTGTGTCTGAATTACTGTTATCAGGAGAGTAAAGCAGTCAAAAATTAGAGTTCAAAAGGTCCAACAGTGTGAAAATATAGCATCTGTTAATATTTTATATTCTTCCCCTCTGTACAGTTATTACAAATCAGAAGAGCAAAAACTGAATATGGGTTCCATGGGCATGAATATTGTTTTCATTCAAGCTTTCTCCCTCCACTTCTACAGCATGCTGAAGAGGCACTCCTAAGGTTTATTCTGAGAGACATCTCAGGATTTTTTCATATATTTGATACCATCATTCAAGACACCAGCTTTTACAGCTCATCGGAAAGCACATGCCTCAGCTCTGGAGGAACATGTAGTTCATGTGTTTGACTGAGCTTTGTTCAGGATGCACGCTAAGTAAATGTCACTCCCCAAAACATGAACTCCTCTGTCTTTTTCAGGTAAGTTAGAGAGTTTATCACTGGGCAAGAGTTTAAAATAAGAGAAGACATCTATTGTATTCCATCCATATATTGGAAGCAGATCCAATAAAACATTGCCAAAAGTTGCAGTTCTCTGATTTGACACCCAAGTGTACAACTGGGCGTCTCCCTGTCAGAGAGTGGAACTGAAGAGGTCCATGCCTTCTGCATTCTCTGTTTGGGCTTCCATAAAATGCAAATGAAGGGAAAGTGTAGGAGGTTTCAACCCTCTTCCTCTTTCTTTATATGTTTATTTTATTATATATTTAAACTAGTAGATAATTTTTTTGGTCCACATATTTTATTCAGTTGGTGATCTAAACGTTATCTATTAGTTCAAGATCAGGGTCTGTTTTCAATTTTAAAAACTATCAGCACTGAACACAAAGTAATGAGATCTCTGAAAAAAGAATTGCTTCACAGTGAGCTGAACTCTTGAAAAGAATGAAAAGAGGAAGAAAAAGGAAGAGTTTGCTTACCTTTTGCTCCATTGCACATGGTTTATCTTGTGTGAGGAGCCCACAAAAAGGGCACGGGTGGCTGGAAATAGAGCGTAGCTGTTGCAATGTGAATGTAATCAGAACTTACCATACTAACAACTAGACGCGCCAAATGCCTCTCCAATAAGATCAACATAGCTGACCACACTGATGACCAGAACAAACATATCATTAGGCTGTTCTATGAAGCGGAAGGGTAAATTCTCTCAGTATATCCCCTAACCATCAAATAGCATTTGCTAGTTTCTCATCCTCAGCTTTTTCTTTCAGTAGCTTCAACAGAACTATCTTTCTACTTTTAACCTTCCTTTTGGTAATCTCTGCTGTTACAATAAACTCAGCTAGAACTAGAATGCCTGGCCTTTAATCCCATAATCCACTCTATTTGCCAGGATGAGCATTGTCTTAATCTTGTTTTCATTAAACATTGTTCTTTCTCTGATCTTTCAGCACTTGATTTTTCTGTGGTTCCCAATTCCCCACTGTAAAGGAGTTAAGAACAGAAATAAGGACATGAGAAAAAACTGAAGATGAACCTAAAAGACATAGAGGACAAAATGGAAGGCTTGTGTTCTTGAGTTATAAAGAAAAATTATCGTAGTAGGATGAAGAGAAGAATTTATATGAAATAGCAACAGAAGTATCATTACTGATGACATGAAATTACCAGAATAGGAAATGTGATTATTATGAGTCAGTGACACAGATCATCCTTCATAAACTATGCCCACTCAAAGAACTGTAACTGGTTAACTGGTGTAACTTATGCATTTAGGAATGAGAAGCATAAATCATAACAATGAAAGAAAAGAGAAACTGGAAAACTGATTCTGATGAAGATTCTGGGATCATAAAATACAAGCCACAAGACAAGCTTCAGATACAAAAAGAATAAAGTGATTCTTCTCCATAGAGACAGGCAAGTTTTGATTAAAAATATGCATAACTTGTGTTTATTGTGTTGATGAGAATAGTTCTGCAATGGTGCATTCAGCATGAATGTCCACATATTTTAAAAGACAATGAAAAGAAGAGGAGAAGAAAGAGCTTAAATTTTATTACAGAAAGAATTAATGAGTTTGGTATAATTTAGATTACCAAAGAGAAGATTAATGAGACACAATTACAGTTTATTCATTTCTTCACAGGGAAAAATTATAAAGTCCAGAGAGGCATTTTATTCTGGCGAGGAACCAATAGTTGGAAGTTGAAGCCAAATCAATTTGTATAGAAATAAAAGTTCCCGGTTCAAAAGACAGATTCTCCATCTTCACAGATGACTGTCTGTGAAGCAAAGCATTTCTGCAATATGCCCTTTCCATTTCATTATCCATTTCAATCCCTTTTTCTAGGACAATAGTCAGTACTCCTAACTTAGCTCTAACATATTTTTTTTCTTTTAATTTATCTATGTATTTTTAAAGGATGGAAGGAATTCTCAGCCTTAACTTAAAGTTTATGATGCTCAGAATGCAGCAACTGGATGGTTACTGCATGGAAATATGTACACTGTCATTTTTCTTTAAACATTTTGGGAATCAGCGGAGGGTGAAAGACTCTATGACTTTATGGATCCATTTCATTTGTATTTTCCAAAAGAGCATGGAACAAGTTTTTAAAGTATGTTTTCAAGATGGCTTTGGAGACCTTGATCATGACTTTGCCCATTATGGACTTTCCCGTTCCAAACTGATTAAACACTGACTTACAGGAACTGGGACTTGAAAGGATGTGTAGGGCAATCGCCATGCTCTTGCACAAGAGTATAGGCTTCTGCAGTTCCATCCAACAGGAGTTAAACCCATGTAATCAACCCATGACAGATGGTCTTTGTTCATTTTACTTGACATCCACAAGTTTTTCTCATACTGCTGGCTCCCTTGCTACTGAGATGAACTGGTCCCACCACTCCGACCTTGTTTCTCTGGCCCAGGATCTCTAGCTGGCCAGAGCTGAAACAGACACAGAAACAATAACTTTAAGAAAGTCCTTGACTATATCCTCTTTCTCAGACAAAAGTATATCCAGTAGGGCTGTATTCAGTTCACCAGAGACATTGTCATCCTACAATAGCTGCTGCAGCCATAGAATGAAATCCAACATTTATGCTCTACGGTGCCTTTGTTAGGCCATAGGGGTTCTGGGCAGCAGGCTGAATGGCATCACATAGAAATGAGCAATGGAAACCAAACTTTCCTGTATGTGTAAGCCTCTATATGGAAGATGGTGTCTGTGTCAGTGACACACCACAGTCATCTGTATGAAAATAAAGAGCTTCCCTGAAATGTTCATGCATCTACACATGAAAAGTGTGTGTATGGACATATATGAACACAGTATGTATGAATAATGAAGCAAATTTTCTTTATGTTGCTGCATGATCTGGATGCCAGATCCCAGAAGCATCTTTCAGCCAACTAGTACATCATTTCAAAATGTACAAAGGATAACAGTGATATTCATTCTCTCTCTACATTCCAACATATTTAAAGTCACAGTAAGTAGGTTTGCCAGTATCACTGAATATGCCTTCTTCCAGCTGATGGTGTTTGGTGAGTTTCTTTTTCCTGTCTGACTTGAGCAGCTTTCCATAACATACTGATTCTTTTCTCATTTATTTGACCTTACTTATGCTGGAAGGCAAAAAATCTAAAAGGATAAGAAGTCATATCTTGTTCTTTTGCCACGTCTTGATAGAAAGGCTAGAAAGTTAGGTCATGTTCTCATATATTTGCTGGCCCAACACTTCTGTTGTCAGTAGAATTGCCCAACAGTTCAAAGGTGTTTGATATATTGTAGCTTTATCCTGTGTTGCTTGCTTCCTGGGATAAGTGGAAAGCTGACTGAGTGATCAAGGAGAAGCCGCTCATGAGAAGATTTTGGCAGCTTATGTCTCCTCCAGCCTTGACTAGACCCTCTGTTCTAACAGAGCTATTTACTATTGATTATGATAAATAAAAAAAAAGCAGAGCTTAACAGAGAGGCAACTATGCTATCAATCACCATGAGATACTAAATTAAAAAAAAAAACAAAACACACCAAAAAGCTCAAACCCACAAATGCCAACCTTTTCAGCCTTATTGATATGTGCTTTAAGAGTTACAATGCCAAGTAATTTCATACTAGCTCAGAATTACTGTGGCAGATAATTCCTAGAGAATGTCCAGCAACATACTTGTTATGAGCCTGATAATACAGAAGTATTTGTAAATGCAGTGACAAGTTACTCATTCCTTCCAATAGCAGGTGAATTGTATATGTTCCAAAACCCGTCTCTAACAGAGGACAGATTTGTATAGTTGGATCTTGAATTATTTAGAACAGACTAGACAGTACCACTGTTCTAATTTGGCTCATACAGCCTTAGATAAAACCAGAGCAAACATGTAAATATAGCAATAAACATGTGAACTAAACCAATTTTTCCAAGTCTTTGATAACTCACCAGTAAGAGATAGATTAGTGGGTTTAGGCAGCTGTAGCTGTGAAACTTTTTTTCTTTCATTGGAAATGAATTAAGTTCCTCTCCATGGCTAGTTTTAAAATACTGTGCAGTCTCTAACCTCCAACATTTTCACTTCTAAATACTTTGTCATATTTTAAGAGATTAATCTCAGTCTCACAGGAATTCATCTGTCTTGAAAGCCTAAATAAATAAAGAATAAAGAAAAATAAAGAATCTTCACTAAGAAATAATTCAAACAATATTTCCATGGATTTCAGTAGGAATATTTTCCTCAGAATGGGATTGTAAATTTGGCATTAGTAGAAACTGAGGGAATCCACCAGGCCTGTATAGTACAGTTATCAGCTCTTGTCTACATCTGTTAGTGTGATTTGGTAGAAAAACTTTGTTCATAGCAACCACTTCACAACTATAAGCTTCTAGCTACATGCCTTAAAACATATGCACTATATTCTACATTCTTTCATGAACACATTACTTCAAGAAACAACAGCATCATGGGTAACTTCTACTTAACTGAACCAGATGCTATGTTCACAAATCACAAGTTTTAGTCAGTCAGGGCTACGGCAGCATGGAATTTTGTTGCTCTAACTTAAATGTAAACTTATTAAGGAAGTTATAGGAAAATTATCGGAAAATAAGTAGTTTCACTTTTTGAAGTTATCAAGAACTTGTGGGGAGTTACACTTTTTGATGTATCTACTTGCTTTAGTTTCTCCAAGGAGGAGACCACCTTCACTTCTCAATAAGGACAGGACAGCAAAGAGAGCTGGAAATGGAAGCGTAAGCTGCATTTTAGCATTTGATACTCCCTGAGGTTTCTCAGAGACAATTTTCCTGACAGGAGGATGAGATAGAATTATCCTCAGTGCTAGGCCTTCCATGCCAGGAAAATACACAGGTTGGTAAGTTTAGTGCTAACACAGTGATCCTGCATTTGGCAACTGAGGCATCCTTTTCATACTGTAATGGCACAAAGTTTACAGGAAGAAGTAATATCTTCTGGTTGGTGAAGTAAAATGAATTGGAAAAAAATAAAAGCCTTTGGGAGCCCAAGACTGTATCTCTTTGGGGTTTGTCTGCTTTTGGTTTTATTTAGTTTTTTAATAAACTGTAACAGACTAATATGTTCTTTTCCTATTCTACAAACTGCACTCTCATATCCTTAAACTCATTGATAGTGCAATACTCTGCACTTTAAACACAGGCCTGAGATAATTGAACCCAGTTCTTCAATTGTTCTCTGTTATAAGTGGAATTAAAGTGGAAAACCACACTCCCCAAACATTTCCTTCTCATTTCTGCTGTGGAACTGAAATTAAATATAAAAAGTGCTTAGGTGAATTTGTGCTGTTTGATTTTTCTCTTACTCTAGTGGATGGATAAGTAATTTCTGCATTATTAATTTTTAATTCTAAAATGCTGTTGCTGAACAAGCTATCTTCAAAAAGAAAACATGTTTTAATGCCTATTTCAAAAACTAATTTTTTGAAGAAAAGAAGGCTTTCATTCTATAGATACTGTCTTGTAGTACTAAACTTGTGGTTATCATTCACGACTGGACTAGCTTATGAGTTGTATTTTTAAATTATTAGAAATATTAAAATATTATTTCTACTTTAAAGTTCAGTTCGCTGCCAGAATGAGTTTGAATGCTGTACTCATCTCTGAGAAGATTCTCATTGCCCTGAGCATTTAGTAGCAGTGCTAAACTACTTTTAAGTAGTGGGAGGCAGAATCAGTCCTAGAAATTGCTAAAATTGACAGCTTCCAAGGGAATCTCGTTATTGTACTCTAGCAAAATAGCAATCAAACACTGTGTCCTTCACTTAGAGCAGAACCCAGTAAGCCTACCTTGCTGCCACACTGGGAAGAGAAGCCACATGTTTGTGGGAAGAGCAGCAATCGTTCATGGAGGACTGGCCCTGCCTTTCAGCTCTTTTCCGGTGGTGGTAGAGCAAACCCACTGCTCCATGCACTGAAGTCCCACTTCCTCCCATGGTCTCCTGCCGCTCTGGGCTGGAGCCTTGCAGCCATGTCCTAGCCCTGCTACTATAACCTTAGGACAGTGTTTTGCCTACACTGTTAGGAAACTCTGAGCTAGTTTTACTGGGAGAGTAGCTCCCATATTATCACGTAATATACTTCCAGTGGCAGTTTGGACATCAGAGCTCAGAAATTATCTGAGTAGTTATTCAAGTGAAAGAAAGAGAGAAAACTATCTATAGATTTAGGCTAATAAAAGTAATAGTTGAAGAATAAGACTGTAGAAAAGAAAAATGATTGTGCACAGACTGAGTCTTAAAGCTATGCACTACTTAGCAACACAACTTTTCTGCTGTGACAAAGACAGATGCAAAGTGAAGTGGAGCCACGCTGAAAGTAAAACAGGCAATAGAGTCAAAAAAAAGGCATACTGTTTTTTGCAAATTGTTGGCTTTCTACAGCCATCTATCCACACAGCCAGGGAAAGAAGACAAAACCCAAAATTTCTCTGTGAAATTCTGACCTATATCCCTGGTCTATCTCCATAGTAACCAGAAAGTCTAAGGCATCAGAAGAGATGCCTCAGACTACTTTGACAGCAGTGTTACTTGATTATGTCTCACATCCTAATGTTGAAATACTTCCAACTATTTGCTTAGACTGGATTCTATAGAGTAAGACTCAAAATAATTTCATAATGCTTACCCCATTTCCACTACAGACAGTGTAATCCTGAATATGACAGGAAAGAAGATGTTTTGTCAGCATTTCAAAGATATATAGCCTCAATCTCTTCTTACAATGTTAATCTTATGAACATATGTTCATGTCATTCACATTATCCTGGAAGAAACATATGTTCTAAGTAAGGCAGATGTAGATTTCAATAAATTATTTAGAAAACTTCTTTCTAAGAGTTTAGGATAGCCCACTGTCCAGTCTAGGTACTGCTTCCTACAGTTGGCACAATGTAGTTAGCTGTTTCATTCCTTTTCTTTAATTCCTTGATAACAGGCTGAATACTTCATACCACAGAACATAAATATTATTGCTACTGCTTTTAGCAGTAGCAGTAGCATCAAGTAGAATAACATTATTGTATTTCTCCAATATTGACAAATCAAACTGCATGTATAATATTGCTGAAAAATGCCCTCATAGCTTCTCTTTTATCAAGTTACCCAGTATGCAGATTTGGGTTTTTAAAACAGACGTTCCCTCAAGGAACAAAAAAGAAATGTGGAAAATATACATAAATGTTTTTCTTACATCCTAAATGGATTTAATTTCATACAGAGAACTCAGTCAAAGTGACGAAGGCCTTTACAGACATAAACGATGATATTTTCAGTTTTTCAGTTATATTTATTTGAGGAGGTCAGAACAGCAGCCCTGAGCTTACCATTGGACAGGTATCCTCAGTGGGGCTTGGAACAAGAGGGGACGGAATACCAATGACACCACTCTCCCTAAATACAAAATAAGTTGTAACCGTTCCCTCAGATCTGAAACATTTATGTCTGAGTTTCTCACATTTCTGCTCTTCATATCGTGCTTGTTTGCAGCACAGGACCAGAATTCTGTGAATCCTTTTTGTTGGTGGTGGGCTGTCCCAATAATACAGATAAAGTAAACCTACAACAGGTAAAGATCAGTGTTCATAGCTCCACTGGATAGCTTTCCTCAGACATTTAAAAAAAGTCACCTGTCCTGCTCTCTCAGGTTCTTTACAGCAGTTTCTGACCTTAGCTAGGAGGATGGCTGTTCCATGTTAGACCAGTTATCCTTATATTAGCAACCTCTGCCTCTGACATGTCAGTATGCTTCAGATACTATGATGGTAAACAGCGTAGAAAAAGCTGATATATAAGAACATGTAGAAATGAACTGCTGTCATCTTTCTCTTTGCTGTCAGTGTAGTTCATAGGTGACTCACAAGTACTCACGCACACAGGTCTGAAAACTATCTTGTTCATATCCTGCAAGATTGCTCATTCCGCAAAGTAGCTTTTTACCTTAACTTGACTTTTCAAAACCCTTTTAGTGCACTGTCTGTTAACGGCTAAATCTGTCATTTGAGATAATGAGCCCTTCAGGGACAAACATCTGACAGTGTTTACTGTCAAAGAATTTAGATAGGTTGAACCTACTTCTTACCAGAAAGCACAAAGATGAAGTGATGACATGTTGTTTAGAAAATACGTCCTTCCATCAGCCAGATACAGCTATAATCAAACGTTTACAAATCATGTCAACAGATTGCAAATACAATATGCAGAGTTACATAGGGGCATGTAGATAAACATCTATTTTAGCACAAAACAATGTAGATCTATAACTATCACAAACTTTTCAGTGCCAAAGCAAGTGAGGAAACCACTTTATGCTAACCACAGTTCCACCCACAAACCATTCTAATACTGACTCATTCTTTTGTCCATGATGACAGCAGACAATTTCTCCAGAAATATTCTGATATTCCGCACACCATCTTGTTTAACACCAGTAAGTGCTGCTTGGCCATTTACTCTTCACCTCTGCTTCAAATTCCCTGCTTCTCAAGCTGCATGCCTCTATGAACTATTCTCAAATTCTGACTCTAAAATTTATCGCAGAATAATAGACTAATTTAAGTTGGAAAGAATCTCTAGGAGTCACCAAGTCCAACCCCCAAGTCAAGGCAAGGCCAAATTCAAAGTTAAAATCAATTCCAAAGTTAGATCAGGTTGCTTAGGTATACATGAAGTTGAGTTTTGAGTATCTTCAAAGCAGAAGATTTCACAACCTCTTCGAGAAACCAGTTCCAATGTTTGATGACTCTCATTCTTTTGCTAATGTCTAACCAGAACTTCCTGTGCTGCAATTTGTGTCCATTGTCTCTTGGATTTTCACTGTTCACTTCCAAGAAAAGTCTTCTCTACAATCCATTATTGGGCAGTTGTAGATAGCAATAGCATCTCAGATCAGTCTTTTCTTCTTTAGACTAAACAAGCCCAGATTCCTCAACCTTTCTTCACATGCCATGTGCTCCAGGCCCTTACTTATCTTGGTGGCTTCTCCTGGGTTCAATCTAGGGTGCCCAAAACTGGACACAGTACTCTGGGTACAATTCCACAAGGGCTGAATAAAGGAGAACTGGACCTGCTGGTTAATACTAGGCAGTATAAAGTGAACTTACACTGCAGTGAGGCCCCACTGCTGACTCATGTTCAGCTTCTTGTCCCTCAGGTCCTCTTCCACAAAGCTGCTTTCTAGCCAGCCTATCCCCATCTTGTAATACTGTGTGGCATTCTGTGCCAGACGCAGGACTCTGCATTTGTGTTCCTTGAATTTCATGAAGTTCCTGTCAAGCAGTTTCTCCAGCCTTCTGCAGAAGTCTTTCTGATTGGCAGTCCTACCCTCTAGCACATCTACAAGTTTGACATCCATCCTCAGAGTTGCTAAGGGTGCATTACATCTCAGTGCTCAGATTTTTAATGACTATATTAGAAAATATTGGCCTCCATATCAACCCTAGGAATGTCACTCATAACTAGGTACCAGCTGGATTTTGTACTATTGATTACAACACTTTGAGTCTGATGGCCCAGCCAGCCAGTTTTCCGCTCACTCTGAATGTCACCAAGCTATCTTTCTAATTTTGTTGCAAGGATAAAATGGGGGACGGTGCCAAAATCATTGTTAAAGTCCAGGTAAACACCACAATTTTATCCCTAGTCATGTCATTATAGAGCAACGAGATAGATCAGGCAGAATTTGTCATTTCTAAACCCTTACTGCTTGTTCCCAAACATTTTCTTTCATATGCATGCACTTGATTTCCATGAGGAATTGCTCCATAATCTTTCCAGGGACTGGCAGGAGGCTGGCTAGCCTGTAGTTCCTCACAGTCATCTCATTAATGTTTGAAAATGGTCTTGATGTTTGTCTTTTCTCAGTCTTCAAGAATCTCCTCTGATTTACATGGCCTTTTGAAAAAATTTAGAGAATAATCTTCCAATGACATTGACCAGCTTCAACTTAAATGCATTTTGTTACATGTCCATTGCTTCAATGTTCTCTTATTAATCTTCCTTTATTGTGGGTAATTAGCATTTACTGTGGGTATTTAAGCATGTAAAGATCTCCACGCATGATCTTTGTCCAAACCTGAGTGTTCACATGCTTCTGCAGAGATTTCTTTGTGTCAGACATCAAAACTGTGCTTCAAGACAGAAAAACTGCATAAAAAAGCCCCACTTTTCTCACCATATATGTGATCTTCTAATATTCTTTTAAAATTATTTTCCAAATACAATGATATTCATAGAATATTATATTGTAGTTGTGTGCAATAGATTAGATTGAAAATGAGGGAACCAAGACCAGATTTGTAATGAATAACATTTTCTAATCTGAAGATTAAAAATAAAGTTGCTGTGTGAGTTGAGGACAATTTGCACTATTTTGCACAATTTCTAGTGATTCACAGAGATGTTCTATTTAAATTACTACTTTACAGATTTAAGTGTCTGATATTTAAACTATATGTGTTTGAAAACTTTGATCACAAGCTCATTACACACTGAAGATGTTCACAGCACTGGACTGAACTCTATAGCCATTTTTACTAGTAAGTAAGAGTTAGCTTAAAGCAACAATAGCTTGTTGAAATGTTCTACAAACATGAATGAGTATGCTACTACTATTGACAACCCAGGTGTTATTTTTGTACTGCTACTTCAACCAGAATTAATTTTATTTATCATATGTAAAGTTATAGCATTTATTATATGTAGGATTATATTTAGAATCTGTAAGATGATTCAACTGATTTCTAAGTATGTTTTAACTTTCTTTTCAACCAGAATCGACCATTTTTTATCTCTGAAACAAATGTTAGAGCTTGGAAATATTAAAAAATCTTCCCCTAGAGCAAAACCAAACTTATGATTTCCTTCTTGAAATGGATTTAATTATACACAATGGAAAGAGATGGTTTATTTCAAATTTGTTATATAGTACAGAAAAATCTTATGATGATTTTTTTTCTTAGATTCCTTAAAGGGCAGAAAAGTTCAGAGAAGCTACAAAGAAACCAGTTCTGAATATCTGCACTTTTGTCTATTGCTACTTATTGAGATCTCAAAGGTAACATCAAGGGAGTAGACAAAACCCTTTTCTTTGGTTTTCAGTTGTATATGGATTTCCTGTTTCATCATAACATACAATTAGTGTCATTTTCTCTTCAGAGTTATTCCTGCTATAGCAGCAAAACATAAACTTTATAAACATCAAAGATAAATTGTTTTCTTAAATAGGCTGTATTTAGATAAGCTGTTACCACCCATTTTTTTGTAAGACAGTGAAATAGTACTCACCTAACTCCTACAGAAAGCTTGTATTATTACTCGAAATATAAAGCATAAGCAATTGTCTATACAGATAAATATGCTGTAGAAATAATTTTGTCCCTATGACTTACCAATAGCGACAAAATATTTCTGCTGACAAAATTTATGAATCAGTGACTTCTGAAGTGGAATAACTAACGTGAAAGAAAGAATCCACATGGAGAATTATGACTTCATGATTACATGATTTTAGCTCTACAGCCTGCAAGCTAGTTTCTCTATGCAATGAATGCACTAATTTTTGAAGCCCCAGTTAAAAATTTCTTCAAAGATGAATGTGACTGTGTAGAAGAACACAGCACTTCTTACAGCTACGCTGAGGTTTAGTACACTGAACAAAATAGTATGCACTCCAACATTGTGCTGTGTTTGGAGAATACAGGAGTCAGAGAAGCTATATTTTAAATGTCATGAAGGTCCATTCAAAACCCAGGTTTGCAGACATACATTTTTCAATCACTCCTTTTTCCACATAATTACACTTAATTACTGGATAGAAACAGGATGATCCCAAACCAGGCACCTGTTTGCAAGAGCAAACGAGAATAGAATGGAAGTGCTTATCAAATTCTGGCTCTGAAATGTGCATCTTGCCTATAAAGGGTTGAATCAAAGTCTTAGCCTGTGAAATTCAAATCTGGAGTTTAAATATCACTTTCACTGATGTAGCTTTACCATTTAGATTTGTGATTACTATCAAAACATTCGTATCTCTTTTTGCCAACAGCAGAGAAAGACATAACAAAACAGAGAAAAAAACGTCATGTAGACTGTATGGATATATGATGCAGTTAGTCATATAGATAGCTGTGATGACCTAAAGGGTTACCCAAGACTGCAGGTGTGTAGCGATTGCAACTGTAGGGTCATAGGATTCTGTAATAAACAAAGACATGGAGGCTTTTATACTCTAAATTTGTCTATTTTATTACAGATTATCACAAATCACCACTACCAGGTATACCTATGATTAATAAAGCAAATATATATATATATCTCAATCTATTACAAATTGCTAGTAGCAATCAATATACAGTATCAATCAATAACATGGCAGCAATCAATAACAGGAGCAACCAATTATATAGCAACAATCAATATAATATCAACAACCAAGTAGGTATATTAAAGGTTACTGTAAACATATTAGTGAAAGCAACTTAACAACAATATAACAGCAGATATGCTTATAATACATTATTTGTATGGATATATAATACCAGGAACAAGTGAATTAGATTCCAGAAGGTACAAAACCATCCCAAAAGGGAAAACAAACCAGTCCCAGAGGGTGACCTGACCATCTCAGAGGTAGGAGGACAAACTGAACTGACCTCAAAGTGGGACCAAAAGCGAGACTAATAAGATAACAGGCAGAGTTTCTCTTCAAAAGGAGTCCATGTCACAGAGTCTGGAGTCAGCCAGGCATCCTCGATGAGAGTCCAAGATATTGTAGAAGTTCATGAGGAATTTAACCTGTTTAGGAAAGAAAAAGTACATGTAGCATGGGAACTTCTCAGAGAGAGATTCTCCATTTTGGAAAAAAATTAAGTCCTTTTTATAGCCTAGACACATAAGAAGGTGTAGGATACCATCACTTCAAGCAATCAATAGATGCTGTTAATTTTGATTTTTCACCTGTAACAGCCAATAAATATATGATGACGTTTCCAGTTCTTTCAGACTAATTTTATTTTCCCAGCCTGTTTCCATTTTTACAGATGAAGTGTTCATGGCCAGGTTGTACGATGTTTTGAACAACCTGATCTAGGGGAAGATGTCACTGCCCATGGCAGGGAGTTTGGAACTAGATGATTAAGGTTCTTTCTAACTTGAACTGTTCTATGATTCTGTGATAAGCTGACATTACAGTTTCTTGATTTTGCTCTTATCGATGGTACCTCAGAATGCCTCTGGATTCTCAGTACCCCAGCTGTACCTCAAACAGGCCAGCTGCACTTTTCAAGGATGTTTCTGGTTCACAGGACTAGTTCCCAGGCTCCCAGCTCGCAGGTTGACAGGCTATTTCTCTGTCAGTATTTTCTAGCAGATATTTTATCCTGTTCAGTAATTTTCCCTTTCTAACCAGGTTGCCTGGTGGTGGCTCACATCAAGTGAACATATGGCTGCTCACATCAACAGTGTAGTGAAAAATATTTACTGCCATGTAAGTTGAAAAAATATTACCGCAAGTACTCTTTGCAGTGTTACTTATGCATGTTGAGAGAAAACAGTTTGAACAGAAACTGGTGAACAGAAGATCTACTAAGGCAGTCAGGGGACAGAGAAGACTGAAAGAGTGTAGCCTATGTGACCTGGCAAAAAGGATGCTAAGAGTGACTCCAGAGGAAGACAAGATGTGAGAGACAATGTTGACACACAAACCAGTAGGTCCTGAAACAAACTGTCAAGAATGTTTCTAACCATTAAGAAAGGAGATTTCAGGAAAACCTTGCACTAACTGAAGTGGAAGTCACAAACAATCAAGCAGCTTTTAGGACTGTGTCTGAGAGCTTAGAAAAGGAACTGTTTGTCAAGACTCTTCACAGGAGCAGGGACTTGGTTACTAAATTATACAGAAAATTATGAATCTAATTGTATGGAATTAGTATTTATGTTATTAACTAGCTGTTTGCCGGTGCCTTATTGAGAAAAAGTTACTGCAGTGGAAATGAGACAGGAAAATTACGTTAGACACAAATACGGTTGAATAAAGGGGTCAAAATATTCCTTACGCTCAGAAGAATGTTAGCTCAGCAGAGAACATTTCTGTCAACAATTTGTAATGTGCATTGAAATAATAATGTCTATTGAAACGAGGCCAGTACAGTTTAACATCTTTGTTGGTGACATGGACAGTGGGATTGAGTGCACCCTCAGCAAGTTTGCTGACGACACCAATCTGTGTGGTGTGGTTGACATGCTGGAAGGAAGGGATGCCATCCAGAGGGACCTTGACAGGCTGGAGAGGTGGGCCTGTGCAAACCTAATGAAGTTCAACAAGGTCAAGTGCAAGGTCCTGCACATGGTTTGGGGCAATCTCAAGCATAAGTACAGTCTGGGTGGAGAATGGATTGAGAGCAGCCCTGAGGAAAAGGGCTTGAGGGTGCTGGTCGATGAGAAGCTCAGCGTGAGCCGGCAAGTTGTGTTTGCAGCCCAGAAAGCCGCCTGTGTACTGGGCTGCATCCAAAGAAGCGTGGGCAGCAGGTCGAGGGAGGGGATACTGCCCCTCTGCTCTCGTGAGACCCTACCTGGAATACTGCATTCAGCTCTGGAGTCCGCAACACAAGAAGGACATGGAGCTGCTGGAACGAGTCCAGAGGAGGCCACAAAGATGATGCGAGAGCTGGAGCACCTCTGCTATGGAGACAGAATCACAGAATCACAGAATGTTAGGGATTGGAAGGGGCCTCAAAGGATCATCTAGTCCAATTCCCCTGCCTGAGCAGGACCACCTAGATCAGATCACACAAGAACACATCCAGGCGGGTTTTGAACATCTCCAGAGAAGGAGACTCCACAACCTCTCTGGGCAGCCTGTTTCAATGTTCTGTTACCCTTACTGGGAAGAAGTTCTTCCTCATGTTTAAGTGGAACCGCCTATGTTCCAGCTTATATCCATTTCCCCTTGTCCTATCATTGGATGCCACTGAGAAGAGCCTGGCTCCATCCTCATGGCAGTCACCCTTTACATATTTATAAACATTAATGAGGTCCCCCCTCAGTCTCCTCTTCTCCAAGCTAAAGAGACCCAGCTCCCTCAGCCTTTCCTCATAAGGGAGATGCTCCACTCTCTTAATCATCTTTGTGGCCCTGCGCTGGACTCGCTCAAGCAGTTCCTTGTCCTTCTTGAACTGAGGGGCCCAGAACTGGACACAATATTCCAGATGCGGCCTCACCAGGGCAGAGTAGAGGGGGAGGAGAACCTCTCTCGACCTACTAAACACACCCCTTCTAATACACCCCAGGATGCCATTGGCCTCCTTGGCCACAAGGGCACATTGCTGGCTCATGGTCATCCTGCTGTCCACCAGGACCCCCAGGTCCCTTTCCTCTGTGCTGTTCCCCAACAGTTCAGTCCCCAACTTGTACTGGTACATGGGATTGCTCTTACCCAAATGCCAGACTCTACACTTGCCCTTGTTGTATTTCATTAAATTTTTCCCTGCCCAACTCTCCAGCCTGTCCAGGTCTCTCTGAATGGCAGCACAGCCTTCAGGTGTGTCAGCCACTCTTCCCAGTTTAGTGTCATCAGCAAACTTGCTGACCGTGCACTCTATTCCCTCATCCAAGTCACTGATGAATATGTTGAACAATACTGGTCCCAGTACTGACCCTTGAAGGACTCCACTGGATACAGGCCTCCAACTGGACTCTGTCCCATTGACCACTACTCTCTGGCTTCTATCCTTTAGCCAGTTCACAATCCACCTCCCTACCCGATCATCCAGACCACACTTCCTCAGTTTAGCTGTGAGGATGCAGTGGGAGACTGTGTCAAATGTTTTACTGAAGCACTGCTCTACCATCATCCATCCACTGGGTGATGTCCTCACAAAAGGCTATCAGGTTGAGATATCAGGATAGGAAATCAGGAAAGGATATCAGGTTGACAGGCTGAGAGAGCTGAGATTGTTTAGCCTGGAGAAGAGAAGCCTCCGGGGTGATCTTATTGCAGCCTTCCAGTACTTAAACAGGGCCTATAGGAAAGCTGGAGATGGACTTTTTACAAGAGTATGTAGTGATAGGACATGAGGTAATGGCTTTAAACTGAAAGAGAGGAGATTTAGATTAGATATAAGGAAGAAATTTTTTACAGTGAGGGTGGTGAAACACTGGAAGAGGTTGCCCAGAGAAGTTGTGGATGCCCCATCCCTGGAGGTGTTCAAGGCCAGGTTAGATGAAGCTTTGAGCAACCTGCTCTAGTGGAAGGTGTCCCTGCCTGTGGCAGGGGGGTTAGAACTAGATGATCTTTATGGTTCCTTAGAATCCAAACCATTCTATGATTCTATGATTCTATGATAATGTGTATGTCTTATAGAGAGGCATCTCGGAAAAATCTGAGAATAAAGACTTGAAGTGTAATTATGCTGCATTTGTAATGTTTCATATTATCTGTGTTGTCCTTGTGTCTCTCTGTCTGGTATAGAAAAAGGTTAGCTCAGAAAAGGTAATATTGTAGAGTCAGTTGCTAAACTGATTCAGTGTGTACCAAGGAAACTACAAGTTACTTGTTCTTCAAATACCCGTAGTTAAATGCAAAGTTTTACACTTGACTTGTTTTAATTGCCTTAAGAACTTTCTGAAGTATAATTTAAGTGGATATAGGCTAAAGGTACTGATTAAAAGTTGTTTCTTGTTTGCTTTTACTTTCAGTGGAAAAAAACTTTCTGATGGTTTAACAGACCCAGCACAATTCGGAAGAAGAAATTCTCTGTGTCTACTACAGAAAGGATGCAGAATTGCACTTGTTTTCCTTCTCTTGCTCCCCTGTTCCTCCTGCTATTTATGGTGCCTTAACTAAATTGTTACTCTCTGCTCTTTTCTCCCACATCGCACTCGGCTTACGATCACCTCTCTTCCCAATTTTAGTCCCAAGTCCTGTCAGCTGCAGCTGCAAATACATTCAAGCCCTGTAAGATGAGCCAAAGAAAATACTAGTATAGGTAAGAGTAGCCTCACACTGCTGCCCCCACCTCTTCGTACTTACCCTTTCTCTACTTCCACACTGAATCCCACTGTGCATTTTAGAGTTTGAGGAATCTATATAGCCAGTTATTGAAAATTAGACTAGATGAGTCCAACTTAATAAAGTCACCTAGTTTACTTTCCTTAGGCCCCTAGACAGATAAATAAATGGGACAAAATCTATTTATTTTCAAGCATGCAACAGGGCAGCAGCATTTGTCTGTCTACGCAGACAGTGCAAGTTTTTCCTGTCTCTGCAGATAGCATTTTGCTAATTTTTTTTCACCTGTATCGCAGGGGTGATTTTAAAAGCTGATTAGGAGAAGAGTAAAGCATGTGATCACAGGACATCAGGGTACATTTCTAATATGAGAGTTATTTCCCACTAGAATGACACTGATCTTCGCAGGTGAAAATCTGTGGGCTTTCTCTATATATTCTTCTTTTGCATTTTCTGACTTTTTGCTTCCTAGCTCATTTCTCTTTCTGTTCTGCGTTAGCTGTAAGCCATGGAGAGGTGAATCTCCACCTTCTCAGCAAATCTGCAAAACATTTTGCATTATAGTGTAATGCCATAATAGTAAGCTCAAGCTTACTATTCCTGAAAGTAGCACATCCTGTTATATAGAGGCATCCTTCAGCTCTGGATAACCCCATGATCAAGTCTCTCTTATTTCTGCCTTTCTACTATGACTTACCCAGAATTCAGAGTGGGCTTTGTACTGTGCAAAGCCTGAAAAAGAGAGATAAGAAGACAAAAAAAAAAAAGAACTTAGGAGACAAAGTTTGTTTTCTTTTATTCGAGTTATTAAATTTATTTTGTCACCTGTTTTCTGTCTCTGCAGTCTGGTTCTGTGGATTTCTTCCATTAAGCCTGTCTAAATGACAAAAATATTGTCTCCTCATAAAAGAAAAAATATAAAAACTAATGGGAAAATGACGCAAGTCTTTTCATGAGGAATTTTCGCACTATAAAATGGTAAAGAAGATGGAGAGTTAATCTAAGTCTTACTTATTTGGGTTTTTTATATCACTTACTTATTTGGGTTTTTTATATCACTTTCAGCCTAACTTTTCTCCCTTTGGATAGGTGGCTTATTCTTGAACAAAGTTAGCTGTGTTGAAGAAATTACTCCCTTCAACTTGGTCCACACCAGGACTGGCTAGAGACATGCCCCTGAGGCACTGTAATATTGTCTTGTCCTCTGGTGACAGGAATCAGATTGTTTGCAGAGCATCTGCAGTTCACAGAATCACAGAGTAGCTTAGGTGAGAAGGCCCTTCTGGAGATCACCTAATTCAATCCCCCTGCACAGAGCTCACATACAGGAGGCTGCACAAAATCTGTGTCCAGTCGGATTTTAAATATTTCCAAGGACTGAAATTTCACAGCCTCTCTGGGTACCCTGTGCTAGTGTTTCACCACCTGCACAGTAGGAATGTGATTTCTTATGTTTAAGTAGAAGCATTTAATGAAATAGATATTCAGAGAGAATTTGCTTCTCCAAGACAGCTTAAAGTTCACTAGAATAATAATCTAAATATTATATCAGATGGTAAATTCCTGCATGAATTTAGTTACTTTGCACAAAAGAACTTTCATCAAGTTACTTACCTTGACATTTTTTTATACTGATATAAATTACGGCACAGAAAACTGAAAAAAACACTTCTTATGACTCAGGAAACTCTGACTCATTTTTCTCCTGAGTTTTCTCAGTAGAACAGACTACAGCATATTAGATTGATGATAGGAGCTAGCCCACAGTTGAAAAACTCAAGAGGTGGGTTTTTTTCTTTCTTTTAAGGATTTTCAAGGAATCTAAGTTCTTTCTGAAGGAGACAATTAAAATTAATAAAGTCGCTCTGAAGTGAACTTAACATAAACACAGCAAACTAACAATATTTATGCTGACAATATAATCGCGTATGCAACAAAAGAAAACATAACCTTTCCTAAGAAAAAACGCACATGAAATTAGTTTATCTGCAAAGGGTAAAAAAGTAATGGAATACAAGAGGAAAATAGTATGTGCAGGATTGTTAGACTTCGTGGTCAGGGAAACAGCAAAGAAAGAGTTTACCATGGTATTTCAGTGATAGTTCAGTGCATATAAATTTTTGGCAGCACAGTTGGTATATTGGTTACAGACTGAAATGACATGGTAAATGAATAGCAGCTATGGCACATTGCATTGACTTTGTGAAGATCCATTGTTCCAACTTTCAGACACGGATATTCGATCATTATTAAAGATGCATACTAAAGTCTTTCCTCCAATAAATTTACCAACATTATTCCAGCAGCTGAGAGAGAGGAATGTGGATTAGGAGGGCTGAAAACATTGTAGCTGCATTAATCTGTCCATCATTGGACCCAAAAGGATGTCATGTCCCTGAATCTTGAAGGTTTCAAGGTATCTGTTAACCATTTCTACAATTAATGCAACTCCACTTTGAAATACACTTTTTTCTCTCTCCATCAGTTCAAATACGTTGTTGCAGTGCATGGACAGATTAGAATGGTTTAATTTTTGCACGCATTGTAGGTCTAAGGACAACTGGAGAGTCCACAAGAACGGTCAGGTGGGCATTTACAGTTACAGGACTAAAAAGAGGTGCAGCATCTTTTACTCCATTCTACTGATGTATTATTTTTTTATAACACTAGATCTTGTTCAAACATTGATTATACATACCTTTTGGACAAAATTCAAGTTCAAAATAACAAGATATAACTGCAGAGGATTTCATTATTTAGGTCTTGGGCTGGCGTTGCATGTTAGTGTACTGGATTTGTACAAACCATGACCAGTAATAGTCATATAAGAAAAAACGGTAAAATGAGTAACACGCTGAAAAGACCAAATATGAAAACATATATTATATTATTTCCATATACTATTATACAATATTATTACTATTTCCATTAACATTATTATAAAGTTTTCCTTCATTATTCTTTTTTAAATTTTGATTGTTTCTTAATCGATTTTCTTTTCTTAAAAATCAAATTCAATGCTAGAACAGACAAATTATCTACCTACCATAATATCAAAGTAATTTCCAATTGAAGTATTAAAAAAACAAAAGATATGTCTTAAACACAAACTGACATTTGCTATTTATGAAAAGTATAATTCTGAATTTTGTTGAATTTTTTTATCTTAAGGTCCTTTACACTATTTAAGTAGAATAATTATTTCTGAGATTCATGCCTCTGATTAAACAAACGAGAATATTAATGCAATTAAAATGTGTTATATACTGCATAATGAAAAGCTTCTAATTGGCCTGGATATGAATTATGTCTTTCACAATTTATGTCTTAATCAAAGAGCAAATATTGCTTTGAACTGACCTACATGCCATTAATTAAATGTTCATGGTGGGCAAAAGTCTTCCAGTGTTGGTGACCCGAACAGAAATGTTGTGACAACAGCACATCAGTTTTAATAAAGAGACATTCAATGATTGCATGCAGTTAATTTTGTAGCTCTTTTTATTATCATTAATCACTCTCAGTTTGTTTTATAACATCTTGGAAAAAACTATGTGTAATACCCTATGGAGAACACCATGTGCTCCACATAACAGAATCTTCTTAAAACAGAAATTCTGCTCATGCTAAATTCTGTTTTAATGGACAACTATGTCAGGTGATTAAATTGTTATTCCTATCTGTGGAGGATATTGTTTCAGGAATACAATAGTAATTTTCGTCAGGAGGAGAAAGTACCCTCAAGTACAGAATGTGAACGTATACATACGCCATGGTTTGGAAGAAGGCAAAATTAGTGGTTTTAGTCAATAATAGGAAAACATACTAGTTACATTAGTATGAGATTCACACTAAGCCTGTGAATGATTATATTCTATACTCAGGGAGAACATGTCACACATGGCAAAAATTAGGAGGAAGCTGTTGTCAATGTTACCGATGACCATAAATCCACCCAGACTGTAGGTGTTTGGGGTTCTCTAGGTAGGTCACCACAATTTACACGTCAAGACTTTACTTTCCTTTCTTAACAGACCCTGGTACAAGAAATTAGTATCTCCTTAAATACCACAGACTAAGCAAGATCAAGTGTCATGCTCACAGACGAGTCCTTAACGAGAAACTCATAATCATACTATGGATTGTTGCAATAATTCAGAAACAGAAGTGATTTCCTGTGGTTCAGGTTTTAGAATTTGAATCATTACGTCCTGCTCACTATCTACCTGCTTTTTCATCACTAGCCTTGATTTTTTTAATTGTCCCAAACTGTTGCACAACAGTTCTGGATGCTGAGGAGTAGTCCAGTTTGTCAGTCCCCATGCATCTCACTAAGCACAGGGTAAAGCAGAGAACAAGGGCACACCTGGGGAACCTGTGCTGCCCTGCCCAACTCTGTGGAGCTCAAGGAGGCTGCCATGGTGTCACCAGAAGCAGCAGCAGCTTCTGCGTCTGACTTGCCTCTGCGAAAACTGTTGGTCCAGTTCAGTGGCTGGACTTTGACCATAATGACCAATTAACTGCAGGAAGTTCCTTTAGAGGAGTATGCTAATCTGTGGCTCTGGGCATGTGTCAACATGTATTTGCAAAGTGGTGTACAAGTGGAGAACTTGTATATTGCTCTAGAAAGATCAATGCTGGTATAAGAGGTTGTTTCAAAAATATCCTGTTATTTTGAGACTCCTTAGGAGCAATATGAACATGCTTTTCTGTGAAGTCAGTTCTCTTACATACTTCAAATGACAGGTCTTCTTTAGGGTGGCCAAAAGAAAGGAAAAAGAAACACCATCCAGCACCTATTTCAGTGCTTCTTAAATTGTATGCAGTACTTCCACATTTACAATATTTCTTCCAAAGCACGAGCATACTTATATGGAGCTGTGAGGTTCATGTTTCTCTCTTTCATTATGGCCTTTTAATATCCTACAACTATAATGACAAGTAGAACTATGCTTTGCCACCACCTGTTTTTCCTATACATACTAAAATGTGATTTTCTCTTTCATAAAAACTGGAAAAACTAGGTGTTGATTTTGCATTGACTAGAAGCTGAAGTGGAACGAGTTCATTTCTTTTATTTTTCAAAGTTTTTTCCTCAAGTTCTTTTCTCTATTCTTATACTTGTTTTTAATATTGTTCTTAACATACAATCCTTCCATCTGGTTCCTGAGATGGCAAGCATTGCCTCTTTGCACACATTTATGTATGTATTTTTTTCCTGTGGTAGCGGTTTTTCATTTTTTTTAATTCTCAGAATGTTGGAACTAATTAGATCTTTGCAAATAATAATACTCAGGTTATTGTAGTAAGAGTAATCGTTTTATATTATACTATAATAATTGCTAAAGATTATAAAGATTAGTAATGATTAATCATTTTCTTAAGGGGAATTTGGGTCACGTCTGAAACCTGGTGTGACAGTAAGTCTAGCTTCTGTGGAAGCAGCATTGACTAAATTACTCTTGCAGTTCCTCATGTTCTACACAGAGGTGGTTCTGGGTACTTCAGCTAAATTTTGCTACTTCATGTCTTTCTGGAAAAGCTAATACTTTCAAACACAAGTATTACAGGGGAAATAACCCTTGGTATCTCATTTCTAAACTGAGAGAAAATCTGAATATGTACTGTATAGTACCTCTAGGAAGTTCAAGATACAATCAATCTTTTGATCACTGCTTCAGTTCTTGATCTGGGTCATTTTTAAACCTGTGGCTAACCACCTTTGAAAAAGCTGCACAGTATCTAGTCTAGGTGTGAATACAAAACTTTATTGTTAGTCCAATACTTTTCAATAGCATATAAGATCACACTCGAAATTTGTAATGAAAGCATGAAAATCTTTGAATATGAATGAGAAGTCAGGAAGAAAGTTTCCCTCAGAACTGAACTCTGTAAAGTATTTAAGCTTGCAAACAGTGAAAAAAGCCTGTTTGACTATATGCTGGCAAGATGAAAATGACTCTTTTCCTTCACCTGCCACACTTTGAATATCTGCTCGAAATATCAGACATAGTAATTGATTGATGTCAAATTTTGTAGATTTTGTATTTATTTTATATTTTCTCCATGAGCAAAATATACTTCCTATTATCCTAACTATTAACTAGGAGTTAACTATGTAGGATATTTGACATTTGTAATTCTAGACTAGAAGCCAGGCACTGGAGAGTTGAAGCACCACCTCTGTCCTTATCTTACCCTATAGCCTTAGGAAGCCTCTTCAACTTTTCAGTTTCTCCACCTGAAAAATAGAGATAACTTTTTCCTATCTAGATAGTAGGAGTCCTTTGAATTAATTGATGTCTTATCAATGTTATGCAAAAGCAAAGTAATATACTTAATATTTGCTAAAATTCTGTCATTTCTGCAAAAATGATTTGGGAAAATGGGGTTTAGTCTGTGGAGAAATTAGTTTAAGAGCATCAGGGATTAGCATTTTCAAGTCATGATCAGTTTTACAGGCTGCAGGGGAATCAAAAACATGTCAGCTAGCAGAAAATCTGATGGACTGAACACAATACAAAGAAAGCAAATGATACTCAGAAGTGTAGATTAGCATGTATAACTGTAAACTAACTGTAAACCAACTGTAAACCCTCTTTCAAATTGAGTACATGCAATTATGGAATAATTTCAAACTCCTCTGTAGAAACAAGACTTGTAGTGAGTATCTGGGAGGGAAAAGCAGCCAGATAGATCTGCTCAGTCAGTTAAGGATTCAAAGGGAGAGAGATGATAAAAATTAAAATGAGTTTGTTTCAGGAAACTTTCCTGTTGGAAAATTTAAATTTCTTTCCCTCCCTCCCTTTTCTCCTTCCTCTCTTCCTCCCTTCCTCCCTTCCTCCCTTCCTCCCTCCCTCCCTCCCTCCCTCCCTCCCTCCCTCCCTCCCTCCCTCCCTCCGTCCCTTCCTCCCTCCCTTCCTTCCTTCCTTCTTCCTTCCTTCTTTCAGTATAGTTTCAGTATAGATAAATGAAAAGAAATATATCTAAGGAAAAATAACACAAATCATTCTTGTGTAATGCTTAACTTAGAACTGATAATTACAACTCAGGAAATGGGTCATTGAGCCATCAACAATTTTCAGAGTTTAACAGAATTTTCATGCATCAACACCTTGGTGTCATATGCAGTTCTGGCCTATACATTTCAGAAAACATATTTTGGAACTAAAAAAGCTGCAGGGAAGTACAATTAGAATGATGGAGGGGATAGAGCATTAACATTTACCTCTAGAGGAGAAAGCCTGAGGTTCTTTGGTTTGGAAATGAAAAACCTGAAGACATATATGGTAAGAAATTTACAGACCCATGAAGGCATTGTATAAGGTGACAGTGAAACTGTTACTCATCAGTTCTTCCAGTTCTGGAACTTGAGGACAATTGGTAAAACTGATAGGTGATCACTCCAAAACAGGTGAAAGAAAGTCTGATTTTACACAGCAGGTCATGAACGTCTGAAGCTTGCTATCACAGGATTTTATAGAAATAAATGGTATTTTCAGGTTCACAAAGGATCTAGACAAATCTATGGACAGCAAAGAATCTAGTTATTAGATCATTTGTTCTTCTGTGACCATGCTTCTTTGCTTTTTGTATTAACAGAGACATACTGTGACATTTACAGAGACCTGTTGAGACTTTTCATTAAAGAAAAACAGAAGGAAAATGTTTCAGAAGGTCTTGAGTTCAAAACCTTAAAAACTCTTTCCTTGGGGAAATCTTGTTTTGTTATAGAGTTATAGCAGTTTCTTCATGGTTCGCATTTTCTTGGGAAATCCATTGGCAAAAATGTTTAAAAGGTTATATCACAGGCTTTTGATACCTTTTTGGTCTAACACTGTTATAAATTCTGACTTAATACATTTATTTCAATAAAATATCTCTTATCAACATAAATCAAGTTATTTTTAACTTATTCTCTGTGTTAATAGTATTTAATTTTAAGTTTTAAATTTCTAGCAACTACTAGTCCTTAGAGTTAAATTTTCTGCCTCCTAAGTCCAAAAAAGGAAAATATTTCCTCTGGCTTTGAAAGAAGGCATCTTCAATAAACTACAAAAGACTGGGAATCTCTGAAAAAAATAAATATTTCGTTTTTTTTTTAATTAGATAAACCTGAACTAAGCTAGACATTAGAGAATAAAGAATAAGAGAATAACTAGAGAATAAAACATCAAAATGTGTTTATATCTACAATCAAAATACAAAGTTGTTGAGCTTATATTTATACAAAGAAGGCTTATGTATTGCAAAACCCATGAAATTATCATCAGACAGTTATAAATATAAATATCTTCTGCAATTTGTAAACAACTAAGGCACTGCATGGGGATGAAGGTTTTATGAAGTGTTGATTTATTATTTGAAAAATGTCACATTTTGAATCAAAATTAAGACTGATTTTGTATTCACAGTAACTACTGTGAATTACTGTAAAAGTACTTGAGGATTAATGATAGATTTTTTTCTTTTCTATACAAAGATTTTTCAAAATAAAATGAAAGGCTTCATCATCTATATCAGTGTCTGCTTTTCAAGAAGAATCTCATCTATTAACACGTTTAACGGCAAAATGTTTTTCTCCAAGGTTCTGATCAGATTTGTGCTCCCCCTAGTTCTCAGATCATGCAAGTTCTTATGACCTTTTAATGATATTTAATTTCTTTCTCCAGCTAATCATTAAAGGGTTTCAATGCTGTCAAGAAAAACTATTTGCTTTCAATCTTTTTATTTTTCAGAGAAGATAAATGTCAAGCTTTGTTCTTTGAATACAGCTACTCCCTTATTACAGCTTAGAGCTGTGCAGATACATAACTGTCTGTCTCCAGACACCTTTGTGAAAGGCATTGTTAATCACAGAGCATTCTGCCATGCACAAATTTTATTCTCCTATGGTGGATATCATAGTGCCCTTCTCACAATACAAATGGATTATTCTGTGTTTTTATTAACTAGGGATAGGACAACCTCTCCTCAGGAAAACACTTTAACGTGTGCTTACTGATAGAGATAGTCTTTTTTCAGCTCTCTTTCAGCAGCACATTGAAAATATTGATCCTCTTCTATCTCTGGCCTATTTCAATCCTCTCCATTTGCTGTGCCTCTTCTGCTGTCTGTTCTTTTCTCCTCCACTTTCGACCGTATAGTGGTGACTCTGCCTCCCCCATCCTCTTCTTCCATCCCAAATATTTTTTTTTGTTGTTGTTATAAACCCAGCTTGCCAAATCTGACAAGGTATGGATTCACTTGCTGGTTCTGACACAGACCAGCTTCCCAGTTCTCACCGCAGATCATATAACTGTTTGCATAATAAATAAGAATGATAAACCTAGACAGCGGAAATGTTCACATTAGAAAACAGTGTTCTGTTTAGATTATTCCAAAAACATCATTTCAGAATGGACATTGATTTTTGGCTAGCTCGTACATGAAGATAGAGAGACATTATTCAAGATTATGTTGCCTAACAAAGCAAAATATAACCTTTTTGCAATTTTTTACCTCTGGACCTTTTCATTGTTTATTTAATGCCTAATGCAGAGCTTGATGGCTAATGGTGAACATATTCTTAGTTGCTCAGAGAACTTTTATTCCATATAGATGTATTTTTTGCATACATAATCCTTAAATCAATGCAAAGCTGACAGATTGTGGGAGGCTGGACTATATGACATTGAGACATCCATTCAAAACATTATTACAACCTCTGAAAATTTAGAGAGCTTTGAATGCTCCAACTAAAGATACTTATATCTTAAATTGATTAAGTCCATTCATCATTTTAACTGCATGTCTTGAATCTTCTTCACAATAAAGTCCTTTACTGCGTAAGTGCAAAAGAGCCTCCTTAATGTCAAAGAGAAACTTTCTATCATTTTAGTTGTAATATTTTTAGTTACTAATAATAACACACTTAGAAACTCTTCATTTCACCTCTGATCTTAATCTTGGAATCACAGAATGATTAAGTGGGAAGGGACCTTTGGAGATTGTCTAGTCCAACTCCCTTGCACAAACCAAGGTCATCACCTACAGCAGGTTGCTCAAAGCCATGTCCCATTGGATTTTGAATATTTCCAACAAAGCAGATTGAACAACCTTTCTGGGTAACCTGTGCCAGTGTTTGATCACTTTCACAGAGAAAATTGTTTTCTTACCTTTAAATGGAATTTCCTGTGTTTCAGTTTGTGCCCATTGCCTCTTGTCCTGTCACTGGGCACCACTGAGTCTGGCTTCATCGAATCATGTACATTAAATCAAAGGTACATTAAGTAAGTTTGCCAACAATACTAAACTAGGAGGAGCCGTGGACTCCCTCGAGAGGCCTTAAGAGCTGGGCAATCACCAACCATACAAAATTTAACAAGAGAAAGTGCCAGAATCTCCACTTGGCATGGGGCAGTCTGGTTATTGAAGGACTGGAGAGCAACCCTGTAGAAAGAGATCTGGGTTTGGGTTGATGGCAAGATGAATATGAGTCAACAGTGTGCCTTGGCAGCCAAAAGGACCAACAATGTCCTGGCATGCATCAAGCACAGCATAACTAGCCATTCACAGGAGGTGATTATCTCACTCTGCACTGCACTGGTGTGGCCTCATCTAGAGTACTGTGTGTAGTTTTGGGCTCCTCAATATAAGAAGGACATCAAACTATTAGAGTGTGTCCAGAGGAGAGTGACCAAGTTGGTGAAAGGTCTCGAGGGTAAGACTTATGAGGAGCAGTTGAGATAATATGGTTCCTTCATCTTGGAGAAGAGAAGGCTGAGGGGTGACCTCATCGCAGTCTACAACTTCCTCAAGGTGAGTAGTCTAGGGGCAGGTGCTGATCTCCTCTCTCTGAGGACCAGCAATAGAACATTAGGAAATGGAAAGAAGCAGTGTCAGGGTAAGTTCAGATGGGACATTAGGAAAAGATTCTTCACTGAAAGGCTGGTCTGTCACTGGAACAGCCTTCCCAAGGAAGTGGTCATGGCATCAAGCCTGTTCAAGTAGTTCAAGAAGCATCTGGACAATGCTCTTAGTCAAATGGTTTATTTTTAGGCTGTGCTGTGAGGAGCAGAAAGTTGGGCTTGATGATCCTTATAGGTCCCTTCCAACTTGAGACAGCTCAATAGCTCTTTATTCCTCCCTATCAGGTATCTGCACACATTGATAAGATCCCCCAAGCCTTTTCTTCTCCAGGCTGAACAGTCCCAGCTCTCAGTCTCTTTTTTTAGGGCGTACACTCTAGTTCCTTATTCATCTTCAGTCTTTCACTGAACTGACTCCAGTATGCCCACCATTTCCTTGTACTGAGGGTCTCAGCAATGCACCCAGCACTCTGCATGTGTCTCAGCAGAGCTGGGTAGAGAGGAAGGATTATTTCCCTTGGCCTACTTGACCTTGACCTTGACCTACTGGCAATACTCCTCCTAATGCAGTCCAGCAGGCAGTTGACATTCTTAGCCATTAAGACGCATTGCTGGCTGTGGTTCGGCTTGGTGTCCACAAGCATCACCAGAAACTTCTCTGCCAAACCGCTTTCCAACCAGACACCACCCAGCCTGTACTAGAGCCTGGGGTTATTCATCTCCAGGGCTAGGACTCACCATTTCCACCTGTTGAGATTCATGGGGCTTCTGTCAGCCCATTTCTCCATCTTTTCGAGGTCCCTCTGAATAGCTACACAACCATCTGATGTTTCAACCACTCCTCGTACTTTTGCATCACTTGTGCCATTTGGGTCAAACAGTGAACAATGTTCATAATTGGCATAATATTCATTATCTTGCAAAAGACAAAAAAAAAAAAGAGTAAGAACAGTAATTCTACCCTTGCATTTACCAGCAAGTATTCAGGTATATAAGTCAGTTATTTGTGGTACCTGGCAAGGCTAACATAAGTAGCAAGTATCAAATCTAACAAACAAAAAGTCCAGTGGCATTTATTATGGGAATTGTTGAATTGTTACTGTGCAAAATGGGGAAAAATAACCACCGACAAAATGTAAATGCAATGCCTGAAGATTGCATACTTTGGAGTATTACAATAAATTATAGTAAAATAGAAAAAGATTATTTATATTTTTTGTTTCTGTCTCAAAATTCAGGCTCTAAATAATCTTTTTTTAAATGTAAAACTATCTGTGTAAATGTGTAATATAATATGTTTTCTCTTCAGACAACTTACTTTGGATGCCTTGATGTTTTCATAGGCAAAAGGCATTTTAGAGAATGCTGGTGTTTTATATTAAAACACAGCAGCTGAAACTAGTATTGATCAGCTGTCACCAGCAACAAAATTTTGATGTGCAAGCAGGCTATGAAAATATAAAGCCACATTGGGTACTATCAGGGTTGTAGTACCAGTTTGTACAATGCTAACATAAGACATACACAAGTACAGTATTTGTTTCAAGTTTCCGATAACCTCATCCCTGGACCTAGCAGAGAAATGCAGTGAGGAAGGCTGTAACTGTTTTCACACACCTGCTGTTTGCCCTTCGTATAAACACAAACTACCCTTAGCATTTATGTCAATCCCAAAGCATTTAAAATAAGAAGTGCATCTACAGTTGTTGTCTAAGCTGCTCTTCATCAAGATAAATAAAAAGAAAGTGAAGCTATATATAACTCTTTGGGCACTGCTTCTCTGAATAACAGATGGGGTGAGGCTGTTACCACTTTTTCTGCTCTATCTAGACCTGATTATCAAAAATGGAATCCTGAATGAAGAATACAATATTCAGAGTAGTAACCATATGTGCTTTAAATTTAGAAGAGAAAGAAAGTATTGACTGAAGGGAGATAAAGACATAAGTTTCCACTAGTTAATATTTTAGTAAATGCTGTATGATTGAGATGTGTATTCTTCCTATAGGGAATAGAAAAATCCCAAGGATTCCACACTGAAAAAAGTGTTCAAGGAAGCTGAGTTGCTTCAGTCATAGGTTGTTTGTCTCTACACTTTCGTTTAATGAACTATCAACTCTTGCACTTACCAGAACTCATGTTTTGCTGGTGGGGTGAAAACAGGCCAGGAGAGCAGTGGCTGCACATAGTTTTTCTACTTTGAAAAGGAGATGATAAATACATGTTGGGAATAAAGTTTCTGATAAGGACCATATGATCATAAGTGACTGAGATCAAAACTAAGTGAATGAACAGCTGAGACCTGAGGTTTGCTTAACTTCCAGAATAATTTCACAGTGTGTCTTCATATGGTAAACTCTTTCAAAAGAGCTGGAAAAGTACATAAAATAAATGTAGGTGCCCTGAAGAAAAAGGCCAAGTACAAAGTCAGATATACTGAACTTGCGAAACCAGCAGCCTTTCCTGTATATTGCTGTCATAGGAAAGAAGAAACTGCTGCTTGAAAGCCCCCTGAGCTCTGAGAGCATCCCTCCACTAACATCAGTGATTAGCATGTGTACAAGAACCGACTATAAGCTTTAGCATTACATTACGCATATTTGTGCATTGTCATTTTGTCCTCAGGGCACCAGGTGCAGACAGTAGATAGATCAGAGTTCTGTTCTGCACAGATGATATTTCACATTTGATTTTTGATACATTCTTTTGCATTGTAAAAATATATGGGATATTTAAAACTTGGATTAATTCCTCAAAGGAATGTCAGTGCTCTGAATACAGGAAATTACAAAATTATAAACTTCTAGAAATTATTATACGCTGTTGTTGTCTATAAAAAGTTTTTCAAGTGTATAGAATTACTTAATTATTTGAATAGAAAATAATGAAAGTCAGACTTTCCCATCTACCACTGGTTTATTTGCAGAATGAATCATATGGCTGTTTACAAAACTGAAAAATCTTCTTTCAAAGTGATTTACACTCAGCCTATTACCTTTATAAAAAAATTACTAAAAAATCAATTAGAAGTTTTGAAGCGCAATTTGTTTGTCAGGGTCTCTTTTCAAATATAGATTGTCACAATAATTGCTTGTGGCACATGTGACTTTCAATAGAGATGCTAGGAGTGGTTGCAAAACCTTTTATATGCTCTATGGAAGTGAATTTGATTTGATGCTAAAACTGAACATGAAACTCCCCTTTCCCAATAGCAAGGATCTTTTATGTGACTCACGCATGGAATGTTTAATCTTCATTTCAACAGCTGTACATAGGGGTTTCTTTCCACAACAGAGTTTTGCCTCATCACCAGATAAAATCTCTTCTCGACTGAGAAAAATTACATACTGCCATTTCAGCTTTGGGGTTTATGAACAAAACTGAACTTCATGCATTGAAGTCTTAGCAGTCCAGAATAGTACGAGTAGGAATGAACATTCACAATTTACGTACCCTGTACTTAGTTGATCAACTTTTCAGAAAAAGTTTCCTTCTTTCATAAGACTGAAATTAGTAATGTTCTCCATTAACATTACACTTTCAAAAAACTCAGCTAAATATACTGACAAAATCTGATTTTGTATATGTGAAAATAAATAATACGTTTTCTTCAACCAGTTACTTTGTTATTACTCTAAAGTTTGAAGACTTTCTCTTAGCTTGCTTGATGACCTTTTTTGAATCCGTCATAATGTGATTTTTACATTGCCTGAACTTGCTGCTATCATTTTCATACAACAACATTAAGTATTTCTTTATTATGGCAATTGAACTAGACAGAGTTACTAATGTAATCAAACCCTTTTAATCTCAGATGTTTTGTACTTCCTATATGTGTGCAGGACCATTGCATCACATCAGACTTATTAGTTTTGCATCTGCCTGTGTTTACAAGATTTTTCACAGGTAATTTGATTAAATATGTGGAAGAGAATTCTGACGGATATATTTGATGGAAAGAAAATTCACTCTTCCTCAATACTTTTTGTTTGTTTGTTTGTTTTTAAATAAAAATAAACACAAAATAATTGATATTAAGGTTTCACAATTTAATTTAATTTAATTATTTTACACCAAGAAAACTATTTGGTCATCTAAACCTAATAATTTAATCCAAAATGTAAGTAAACATGAACTTCTCACCGGGCAATTTTTTGTTATCTTAATAAGACATAGTACATTTTCTCAGTGAGTACATATATTTATTTTTCTGCTTGTCTTATTGTTTTCTTAAATTGATTAAGAAGGTTGACAGATTTATTCTGTCAGATTACAAAATTTGACATTCACTAAAGAAAAGAAGAAAAAACCACCACGACCTAAGCTAAGAAGTTTGCAAGCCACTGGTGGTTCTTTCCTTTTAACAACTAAATCCCTCATACATTATATTAGTTGAGGACGAATCAGGTAAAACCAAATTAATAGGAAAAAACAGACAGAAATTGCTATACTGAATCTTTAACATTTGAGTATGTTTTTACTGAGCATGTATATCTGGAAAATTTACATATATTAATCTCTATGGACTGTGCTGTACTACAGAGTAGAATAACTACAGAGCAGAATAACTACGGATTTGGATTTCTATATTAAAGAGTATGGGATCAAATTTGACACCAATGCTGCGTACTTATTTTTAAAATCTGTGTACTGTTGTGAATCTGCATACGGTCTTACAAATTCTCTTTTCTCTTTCCGCAAATATACTAACCTTCACCTTTGGCTTTAACTTATACTACTTCTATCTTGCATTTATCTTGTATTTTATCTAGTCGAGATTAATTTGCAATAATCTCTTTCACAAGTGGTAAATAGCACATGATGATCCATATTCTAATGACAGTGTATACCCTCATCAGGGCTCAGATGAGCTAAATCAATTGTTTTTCTGTACATGTTTGAAAGTACATGCATATGTGTTTTCCTGGATGGGTGACAGATATACGTGGTTTTGAGTATCTTGTGGATTAAGAACCTACACTCCTGATGGCTGCCTTTCTGTTTTGTTTTGAAGTGATAAGAAACACATTTAAAGAAAGAGTATCAAGGACTGAATGGAATTTTTAGGTTGACATTGCATATATTTGTATGCAATAACAGAAAGAATGATTAATTGCTTATCTATGCATTTGACAATTGAGCATAACTTGGCTAGAAGAAACTGAAAACACCTTATTTTATTAGATGTAACAGTTACTCTGAATTGAAATAGATATCTCAATCCATTGACAAGAAAGTACAACAGTTTTTCATGGAAAGACAGCAGCATTTTATAGTATTTAAAGGGTCTCTGTAGTTCAAGGATTAAAATTTAATTGCTCTAAATTAAATACCTCATTTGACTAGAGCACTCTTTGCTGCCACAGCTACATTTTGCTAAATGATCCTTTTCCAACTCTCAAGCACTCTCCTGTCAATAAAACATCAATTGTTTGTCACAGGAGAAGCTCTGCTATCTACATTAATATTAAAAAAACCCAATCCACCAAACAAAGAATCACAAAAAAAAAGCCAAACGACAACAACAAAAGACCCCCACAAAAATCCCTGGACTTTATAGGGCTCTGCACATTCCAAGAAAGCCAGATCTGTGGCCTGCATAACTGAGATTAATGTAAAAGTCATTTAAAGAGGAGTGAGCAGTGCTCATGCACCAAGACATAAAACCTACAGTAGTATGGGTAGAAGTAACTGCAGTAGTTTCCAAGCAAGATGGAAAAATATTACTCTCCCTGGGTAATGGAGAATATGCCTCTGGTATGTTAATTTCATAACCTCAATAACAGCAGTGATAACTTGGTGTGTCTGATACCAGAGGCTATATTGCACTTAATTGTCAGCTTCAAGTTTTGCAAGATATCTTCTGAGATGGAAAATGTTTGCTAAGGGATCATCACTGAAATCTCCATGAGATGATGGTGATGACTATTATTTTACTAGCAACAGTTTAGTGCTGATAGCTAAAAAGGAAATGTGACTGTCTGATTAGGATAAATTGAATTCCATATTTGAGATCTGAATAAGAGATACAGTTTTTGTAATTATACCTCTCCCAAGTGCTGCAAGAGCTGTATTTACTGCAGGTGTTCCGGATCTTTGTTACTTTGCTTTATAGTGGTGGAGACAGCAGCAGGGTTAGAAAATACCAAAGTGTAAATGAGAAGTGATAGAACTGCCTGACACTCTGGTGTGATGCTAGAGAGAGCACTCAAGCTGGACTTGTACTGTATAAGGGAGGACAGAGAAGTGAAGTCCCGTTAGCTCTTCTAGCATATACACACTGGTCCATGACAGCATATTCTTTCAGTTGCACAGGTTTAAATATTCCTGGGCAAGTTAATGCAATTATTCTGAATTTTCTTTACCACTAATATTAAGAACTGGATCTGATCCTAAAATATTAGCAAGACTAAGACCAAACAGCGCAATTCCTGTGCTGTTGGTTTACCCCAACAGGCAGCTCAGCCCTCACAAAATCTCACTCCCCTTCTTCAGGATGGAAGAAAGAATCAGAAAGGCAAAAGTGAGAAAACTCATGGATTGAGATAAAGACCATTTAATAGGTAAATCAAAAGCCATGCATGCAAGCAAAGCAAAACAAAGAATTCATTCACTACTTCTCATCAACAGGCAGGTGTTCAGTCATCTCCAGAAAAGCAGGGCTCCATCTTCATTAACAGTTACTTAGGAAGATAAAACTCCAAATGTGCCCCCCTTCCTTCTGCTTCCCCAGCTTTATATGCTCAGCATGAAATCATACAGTATGGAACACCTCTATGGTCAGCTGGGGTCAGCTGTCCCAGCTGTGTCCCCTCCCAAACTCTTGTGCATCCCCAGCCTGCTCACTGGCAGGGCAGAGTGAGAAACAGAAAATACCTTGGCACTGTGCAAGCTCTGGTCAGTAATAGCTAAAACATCCCCACGTTATCAAATCCAAAGCATAGCACCATATGAGATACTGTGAAGAAATTTAACTCTATCCCAGCCAAAATCAGTACATCCAGTCAAGTGAAATAACATGCTAATGGCTAATCATCAGTATAATGAAAGTGAAAAGCTATTTCTTGAACCTCTCCTTTAGCAGGGATGACATCTCCATGCTTACCCTGAGAGACCTTGAGAACTGATATCCCTTAAGGCTTCACAAAGCTGTACGGTTTTTAAAAAGTGCAGTAACTGCTGATAGTAACATATTTTTGTTCTTCACCACATGAGACAGTCTGAAGTTCTCAGTTTGCAAAACAGAGCCACTGGCTTCTAATGAAGAAGGGAAGGTGACAACACGAGGTTCGTACAGCAGCCTTTGCTCAACTTGAGAAGTCTGTCTACCTGGCTGGCATTACTTTATTTTCCCACTTTCGCCACTGTGTTGGTGAAAAGGAAACTTAATGCTGGACAGTGCTCAGACTACTGTATTTAACAGCACAAGACAAAGTAATAGAAGAGTAATATTGGAGTAGAAATAAAAAGCCTTTTTATGACTGATTTTCCTTGACACTTTTCACAGGAGTTGACATATTGCCATGAAGTATTTACTGGATAAACATTTTCTGACTATAGTGTGGTTTTCAAGAAATTTTTTATTTACCTAATAAAATAAAAATGAATTAATGTAAGAAGAGTAGAAACATCTTTAGACTCATAGACAGTTTCCACAAGTAAGCTTAAATGTTCTTTCAGATTTGAAATGTTACAGATTTCTTCCTCCTATTATCAGACCCTCTTTTTTGGGGGGAATTTCACTTTATACAAGGAACAAAAGCTTTTATCCAAGAATCTGCTATCACAATAACACTTTTATTCTTTCTTTCATTATGTTGCAGGGAATATTCTCAAATTTTTAACTAAAAAAAGAAATCCGTTTCTTTATTCAAAAGTTGCTTAATAAGTCTTCTTCCCAAATGTTAAGGTTTTAGCAACATAAAAGGTTTAAGGTGTTTAAAGAGTGCTTGTAAGAATGCTGGTCACTTTAAAGGCATCCTATCAGTGAGAAATAAAATCTGAGAGATGTGGAGTGTTGCATGTATAAGAACCAAGTTAAAAAACCACCATGATGAACAAGACAAAGAGTACTGAGAAACCAGATTTTTTATTATTAAGCTAGACTGAAACAGTTTATTCTTTTCTATTCTATTCTGTTCTATTCTAATCACAGAATGGTAGAATGGTTTGAGTTGAAACCAACCTTCAAGATCATCCAGTTCCAACCGCCTTGCCACAGGCAGGGACACCTTCCACTACACCAGGTTGCTCAAAGCCTCATCCAGCCTGGCCCTGAACACTTCCAGGAATGGGGCAGCCACAACTTCTCTGGGCAATCTGTGCCAGTGCCTCATCTGCCTCAGAATTAAGAATTTCCTTCTTATATCAAATTGAAATCTACCCTCTTTCAGTTTAAATCCATTGCCCCTTGTCTTATCACTACATGCCCTTGTAAAAAGTCCCTCTCCATCTTTCTTGTAGGCCCTCTTTAGGTACTGAAAGGCTGCTATAAGGTCTCCCCAGAGCCATCTCTTCTCCAGACTGAACAGCCCCAACTCTCTCGGCCTGTCTTCATGGCAGAGGTGCTCCAGCCCTCGGATCATCTTCATGGTCCTCCTCTGGACTCGCTCCAGCAGCTCCATGTCCTTCTTGTGTTGGGGACTCCAGAGCTGAACACAGTATTCCAGGTGGAGTCTCACGAGAGCAGAATAGAGAAGAAGAATCACCTCCATTGTCCTCCTGGCCACGCTTCTTTTGATGCAGCCCAGGATACAGTCAGCTTTCTGGGCTGCCAGCGCACATTGCCAGCTCATGTCGAGCTTCTCATCCACCAGCACTCCCAAGTCCTTTTCCTCAGGGCTGCTCTCAATCCATTCTCCGCCCAGACTGTACTTGTGCTTGGGATTGCCCCGACCCATGTGCAGGACCTTGCACTTGGCCTTGTTGAACTTCATGACATTCTCACAGGCCCACTTCTCCAGCCTGTCAAGGTCCCTCTGGATGGCATCCCTTCCTTCCAGCGTGGCCACAACACCACACAACTTGGTGTCATCTGCAAACTTGCTGAGGGTGCACTCGATCCGGCTGTCCATGTCACCAACAAATATGTTAAACAGTGCCGGACCCATTTCAATAAACATTATTATTTCAATGCACATTACAAATTGTTGACAGAAATGTTCTCTGCTGAGCTAACATTCTTCTGAACGTAAGGAATATTTGGACCCCTTTATTCAACCGTATTTGTGTAATTTTCCTGTCTCATTTCCACTGCAGTAACTTTTTCACAATAAGGCATCCACAAACAGCTAGTTAATAACATAAATGCTAATTGCATAAAATCAGATTCATAATTTTCTGTATAATTTAGTAACCAAGTCCCTGCTCCTGTGAAGAGTCTTGACAAACAGTTCCTTTTCTAAGCTCTCAGACACAGTCCTAAAAGCTGCTTGATTGTTTGTGACTTCCACTTCAGTTAGTGCAAGGTTTTCCTGAAATCTCCTTTCTTAATGGTTAGAAACATTCTTGACAGTTTGTTTCAGGACCTACTGGTTTGTGTGTCAACATTGTCTCTCACATGTTGTCTTCCTCTGGAGTCACTCTTAGCATCCTTTTTGCCAGGTCACATAGGCTACACTCTTTCAGTCTTCTCTGTCCCCTGACTGCCTTAGTAGATCTTCTCTTCACCAGTTTCCATTCTAAGTCTTTTCTCTCAACATGGATAAGTAGCACCACAAAGAGTACTTAAGATAATATTTTCCCAACTTACATGACAGTGAATGTTAAACAGTGCCAGTCCCAATACTGACTGCAGAAAAATGCCACTTGTCACTACTCTACTTGATCTCTACTTGGACATTGAGCTGTTGACCACAACTCTTTGAGTGTGAACATCCATCCAATTCCTTATCCACAGTGTGGTCCATCTGTCAAATCCATGTGTCTCTAAATTAGAGCACTTGCCAGTGAAGACTGAGGCAAAAATTCAAAAAAGTGACACTGACCGGCCTGTAGTTCCCTGGGTCTTCCTTTTTCCCCTTTTTAAAAATGGGGGTTATGTTTCCCCTTTTTGAGTTGATGGGAACTTCACCAGACTGCCACAACTTCTCAAATAAGATGCCTAGTGGTTTAGCAACTTCATCTGTGAAGTCTCTCAGGACCCACAGATTCTTCTTATTAGGTCCCATGGAATTGTGCACCTCCAGGTTCCTTAGATGGTCTTGAACCTAATCTCCTCCTACAATGGGTGGTTCTTCATTCTCCTAGTCCCTGCTTTTGTCTTCTGCGATTCAGGCAGTGCGGCTAGAGCACTTGACGGTGAGGACTGAGGCAAAAAAGTCATTAAGTACCACAGCCTTCTCCATATCCCAGGTCTCTTTTTTAGAGAGAAGGAAATTCTGTTCTAGACAATGACTGTGGGGATGTTTTTAATGAATAAATGAAACATGGCCCTGCTATACTGAATAACTTTCAGGTGTAATGTTTCACAGCACTTTTTTTTTTTTTTTCTTTTTGGCTGTAACTTACTTCTTTCTTGCACTTACAAATGAATAAGCAGTCGTGGAGAAGACGTTCCATAGATTTACCTCCAGTTGTCTGAGATGACCACAGCCAGCACTTGTATGAATAAATGATCACAGCTCTCACTTAAACTGCAATTCAAGGGCTTTCTGTTGCCTTTCATGCATAGATGGCCCCATCATCTAATTATATGTCTCCCTGATGGACTCTGCATATGGCTTTTATTAGAAATACTAATGATAAAAGAACTAATATAGTGGTCACACCTGGAGGGAAGTGTTCAGACAAATTTGGAAAACTCATGACTGTCAGCTGCCTCATCTGGAAATATAGAAACATGTTCAACGGAAGAAGGACTATGTTCTGGTTCAGCTTTTTTCTTTAAAGGAGTGTTTAAAAATAGTTTTGTTCCCATCTTTCTCTCAAATTAGTAATCCAAGAGTCATTTTGCACCACATGCTTTACTGATGTGTTGAATGTGCTCTGGCACATAAAAAAGAAAAAGTTATCAGAAATCAACATTTAAATTAAATATTCTTTTTCTTTCTTTCTTTTCTTCTTCTCTGCTTTATAAGTAGCTGGAAGACTAGTGCATTTATAACTTCAAAGATATTAGGTAGCAAGTCTGAAATGATTCTATGCTTTTTCAACCTTAGTTGATTACGTCTTGGAAAAATTATCTTTTTCACTTTTTTGTTCTCATAATATTAACTCTAATACAACAATAATACAAATGATGATATTTAATAAATAATGGATTATTAGAATTATGAATTAATCTTCACTTTGCTCAAGTTTGCATATTCAGGGCTTCAGGCTGTCAGTGACTAAATATTTTTGCATTTTTCTGCTTTATCCTCAGTCATCAACTTACATTCCTATGCCTTATTTACTACAGCAATTTCAAACTCTTCTTTTGTTCATATTCTCTTTCTCTCTCTGTTGTTTTGTTTTTTCTTTACATGGGACTAACCATAAAAACTGAAAAACTGAAGAACTCTTCATTCTTCACCTCAAGGAGAAGCAGTTTTAGTATTATCCTTATTTTCCAGAAAAGTTCTCAGTTACAGTATCAATAAAAATTTAAAAGCTACCAATTAATTATGAGCTCTCAGCTGAGACATTTAAAACTTAATGACATTTAGGGAGTTTCCAACTCACTTTGAGTTGAACACTGATTCAGTCAGAATTCTTTAACAAAATTATTTTTGCAAAATATAAAACCATTTCCCTGTAAACATATAGGTACAAAGTAGTAAATTCTTAGAGAATCAAAGACATGAACTCATGAAGAACTGTTAACGACTACTCTGGTCCCAAAGTCTGCAATTTTGTGATAGCTATACAGCTCTAAGAACCATATTCTCTAGGGCAGCATTGAATTATTTCATCCTGAGATCATACTTCGTCTTCCTACCAAATCGGTTTAATTTTCTGAATAGTTCTCTGCTAACAGTAGCATTGTAGGTGAAGATGTCACAAGCAAGAGCTTTCCTGCAGACTCACAGCTCATCTGCAGATGCGCTCTGCCACATGACTGTGGGAAGTCAGCTTATCATCCTGCTGCTACTGAACTTCTTATCTGAGATGTGCACAAAGAAAGGGCCAAACTAAACGTTTTACAGGCATTGTTTGTTATTTGACATCTTACATTTTGTAATCTTAATTCTTTTTCAAACTGCTATTTGTCTGAAATTTAGCGTAATATTTTGATATGAAACATTTACAGTTATTCTGTAAAAAATTCAGAATGATGACATTATACTCCTTTCTGCAAAGACAGTGAACCAAAGCACCATTCTTTTTCTTAAGTCCTCCAAAATAATTTATGCTTAAATTTTGACAAGAAAAGTACAGCTTTTTTTCTTTCTTATTCTACAACTCAGATATAGTGGTGAAATTACCTAAATCTATTGTGTTACTGTATATTGAAGACGTGCTTTGTTCTTCTTCCCACTAAGTAGAAACAACCTCTATTAAATCAGTTACAGCACAGCAAATCTCTATGTTCAGCTATTTGAAAAATAAATCAGGAAAGAATAACTTATAGCTTCTGTACTGCACAGTTCTGAAAGGATACCACTCTCAAGAATCATGCTGCACTGATTGTCGTCCTACTCTTCTTAGTTTTTTTGAATTAAGAGGCTTTTTATGCTCCAGACAACTTTCATTATGAAAAACACAAGACAAAGGTAAAAGGACTTTCTCAGGCTTGTTCGAGTCCAGAAGGTTATTTGGTAGTTACAATGGCCCGGTAAATTCAAAAGCTGATATAGAAAGCACTCTTTCAGCATTTGTTGAAAAGGATTCCTTGATTGAGCATCATAAGCACACTATGGTCTCTACTAACCTTTATGGTCCTGTGTTTTAAATCAGTTATTTCTAAAAATTAAAGTAGCAGACCAACTGCACTTCCTCAACCAGCACAAGGACAGGCAAAGATCATGACATAGTGGGTGTGCATAAACATTTAACAGCTTAAGGTAACAAACTCCCGCATTTCCTGACAGTAAAGGGACTGACAAATGATTTTCAAAAATCTTCAGAGTTTTAGGAGCAGACAATGATAAACAGGGCAGCAGAATCCACTCTATACCTTCCCTACCCAGCAGCATAGGCAGGCCAAAGATTTAGTCAGAACCATATCTGCAACATCAGATTGAAGATGGCAAAAAGGAAAAGCTGAATAAAAATCCATTATTTTAGACAAAATAAATGCACAGCTTTTTATGTGCGCTCCTTTACCTTCATTAGGTTGCCTTGGCATTGGGAATGGGAACACAAATGAAACATCTTCCCTCTGTCAATGATTCACCAGTTCTTACGACAACTCCAGCTATTATTGGTACTTGATAGCACTTTTGTAGAAGGCCACAGATACATTGTCTGACGTCCCTGCCCACAGCGGTGAAAAGGAGCTTTGCAAATGTGGTTATTTGTCCAAGATGAGTTATTGATTGCTCCTGCCTGAATGCTGGCACTCAGTGAGTGAATGGGTTAAGCTTTGCTGCAGGATGTCTAGAATTTCTGCACAGGTATCTTTTTGGTCTCAAAACAATGGCCTCATCACCTGAAGGAAAAGTCAAATTGTTAATACCTGCTAGTAATTTATGTAGCAAAACCTAGATGGATCACTCCCTTCAAGTAGGTTACAAAAATAAACATAGGAAATATGACTGCCCTGGGTGAACTGATAGTACCCAAACAATCAATAAACACATTTCTTTTTCTCAGAATGCCCTATGAAAAATGAATGTCACTATTTTGAAAGTACACTGTAATTACTGTATAGACAGACCTTATCTGGGCCTTAAAACAGAATTATTTCACTATTTTCAAGAGAGAACGAGTAATAAGAAAACTTTTTTTAAAATAAGCACAATCCTTAGAGTGCTTTGAATATAGTAGTAATTTTTGTATGGAGGTGTCATAGTTTGATGTGGTGGGGGGAGGTTCTGGGGCAGGAGCTGCCCATCAGATCAGACTCCCGTCCCCCTCGGGGCTTGAGGCAATAGGCGCCTGTGCGAATTGCCCTATTTACGTCGGGACAAAGGAACCGGAAAGGTGTGCCCTTTGCCCGGCAGCAAGGAGAAGGGAGGGGTCGCTTCCCCCGCTCCCTGGCGCCCGGCCGCCAGGCGGCCCAGGATGGGCCGGTGCCACCTGCTGAGGATGACAGCGCGGAGCCGCTTGGGGAACTCGGGGAGAGCTCCGCTCCTGGGACGCCCATCGGGCCGAGTTCACCCAGAAAGGACTGAGATCTGAGATCTGAGAGAAACAGCCACGAAGACACCAGGTCAGTGAAGAGGGAACGGAACAACGTGTGCCACAGCTGAGTCCCCCTTGCAGACCAGTGGTGAGACAGCAAGTGCTCCCCCTCGCAGCAAGGCGGTCCTCGGTGGAGCAAGCAGAGACCCACTCACAGCCTGTGGAGGATCCACGTCAAGAAGAGATGCCAGAGCCTGAGTACGGTACTCATCTAGAGTCCGTGGGACAACCCCCATCGATGGGGAGGTGTTTTATTCAGAGGAGATGCCTGAGCCTGAGACTATTGTGAAGCATGGTCGAGGCGCATTTACACATTTTAAGTCTGTATGGAGACACATTTAAAGTCTGTATAACAACCCACGCCAGAGCGAGTGGCAACAACTCCCTAAGAATCCCAGACTGCGGTAAAGCCCACACCTGGAGCAATCCGATGGGGTAAGGATTGCATCCTGCGGTCACGCTGGAGAAGTCCGTGGATTTTCCTCGTGAGTAGGGGATCCAGTGGATCAAGGGACAATGGTGTAAGGACTCCTTCTCCTTTAAGAGAAGCGGCAGTAACAACATGGAATGAACTGACCTGCACTCCCCCATTCCCTGCCCCCCTGCGCTGCTGGGTGGAGGAGGTAGAGCTGGGAAGAAAAGGAAAGGGGGGGAGTGGTGTTGTTTTTAAGACCTGGCCTTGTTTTCTTGTTATCCTCTCAAGCAACTGTTTTTGTTTGCTTTTGTCTTTTTAGGTAGCTGTTAATAAATAGTTTTGCTTTAAGGAAACTGAGTCTCTTTTGCCCGGGACCGTGGTTGGTGGGTGCTCCTCTGTTCTTGTCTCGACCCTCAGCTCTTTTATTATATTTTTCTCCTCTCCACTTTACTGGAGTGGGAGACCAACTGTGTGGAGTTTAGTTGCCGGATCGGCCTAACCCACGACAGGAGGAAAGACTAGCCTGTATTGGAATGATTCTACTCAGCACTGGTGAGGTCACATCTGGAGAGTTGTGTCCAGTTCTGGGCTCCACAGTACAAGAGAGACATGGATATACTGGAGAGAGTCTGACAAAGGGTCATGAAGGTGATGAAAGGACTGGAGTATCTCTCCTGTGAGGAAAGGCTGAGACTCTGGGACTGCTCAGCTTGGAGAAGAGCAGGCTCAGGGAGGATCTCATCAATGTGTATAAATATTTCATGGGAAGGAATGAAGATGAGGAATCCAGAGTCTTCTCAGTAGTTCCCAGTGAAAGGACAAGAGGTAATGGGTGCAAAATAAAAAAAAAAAAACCTGGAAATTCAGTCTAAATATAAGACAATACTTTTTTACTGTGAGAGTGGTTGAACACTGGAAGAGGCTGCTCAGAGAGGTGGTGGAGTCTCCGTTCATGGAGATACTAAAACTCCGACTGTACATGGCCCTGATCAACGTGCTGCAGGTGATCCTTCTTGAGCAGGGGGCTGGACCAGACAGTCTCCAGAGGGGCCTTCCCACTCAGCCGCCCTGTCATATCCTGACTCAGTATCCTAAAAGAAAAAGTAAGTAGAAGGTTGGACCAGATCCTTTTCCATTTGGTCATTGTGATCTCTTATAGTCTCATAGGATTACTAACAGATTAGCAACAAATCCTATGTCTTTATTTCATGTACTTAAGCCCCCTTTTTGGAGAGTTTCCCTTGAAGTATGAATATAAAGTATAAGCAGACAAGTCATCGCAGGTTAAAGATTTTGAAGGCTCACAGGAACTGATCACTATTTTAACACCACATTGGAATATCCAGGCTGCATTAAGACATTTTTTGAAGGAAGACAATGCTATTCTGACACCATTTTTGTCCTAATATGACTTGTCCTTTTACAAGCTTGTGACTATCCTCAGTTATCCCTCCGCTGAAGACAAGTAACACAATGCAAAGGCTATTAAGTAGACTCTTGGTTCCTAATAATTTTGATATAAATTTAGCACTGTAGGTGGCTAATAGACTGATGAGTATATCTTCCCATGTGTCACAGCACATTTTCCTGGCTAAAGCTTCTCAAAACAGGGCTGTCAGTTGGCATTAAAATCTACCTGGCACATTTTGAACAACAGACTGGCAAAAGGCTGACAAAAGATGAATGTCATTGGTGAGATGAATAGTAGGAAGAACACACATATCTCTCATTAGGGTTTTCAAAAAATACATACTCTTCCATTATTATAAATACTGGCACAAATATTACTCAAAGGAGAGGGTAAAAGACAAACTTTGTTTTCTAAAAAAATACATTTAAGAGAAAAAAAGGGAAAACACTGCATTATGTTTATATCTTGCCTCCATTAGATACGGTTCTTCCAAACAGTCATTAATTTCACTAGCAAACAGCCTTGAAATACATGAAAAATCTCTTCTGCCAGGATGCCTAAAAAACTCTTGATAATAGATCAACAGTGTTCTCTGCACAGTGAAATGCCTGAGCAATAATTTAACTGTTGCCTCAGTTATTCACCTGCTGTTGCCTGTTTCTTGTCTCATGACTGGACTGCAAACTTTCTAGAGCAGGGCTAATTTACTAGTTGTGCCTCAATAATGCTAACAATTCCTGGTGCTGGTCCAGACCTGATGTCTCTAGTTCACTACACTAACATAAACAACAATCACCTAATTAATAATTACCTGGAGGAAAACATTCTGGAAGGAGTTGGAGCTGTTCAGTCTGGAGAAAAGAAGGCTCCGGGGTGATCTTATAGCAGTCTTCCAGTACCTGAAGGGGGCCTACAAGAAAGCTGGAGAGGGACCTTTTGCAAGGGTATATAGTGATAGGACAAGGGGTAATGGCTTTAAACTGAAAGAGGGTAGATTTAGATTGGGTATAAGGAAGAAATTTTTTACATTGAGGGTGGTGAGGCACTGGAACAGGTTTCCCAGAGAAGTTGTAGATGCCCCATCCCTGGAAGTGTTCAAGGCCAGGTTGGATGAGGCTTTGGGCAACCTGGTGTAGTGGAAGGTGTCCCTGCCCGTGGCAGGGGGGTTGGAACTGGATGATCTTTGAGGTCCCTTCCAACCCTAACCATTCTATGATTCTATGATTCCATGATTCCCTGTGCCAGTCAGAGAGATGCATCTAAATAGAACCAACAAACGGAACAGGTCAGAAGCAGAGTCACAGACAAGTAGCAACTCAGATATGCAATGTTAAAGCAATGATAAAAGCCAGAATTGAATGGACAAGTTTGTTTTGAAATATCCAGGATTTCAAACTTCAAACTCAAGTAGCAAACACTTTTTTTGAATGTACCTTCTCCCTTTTGTCCCTCAGTCACTCTGTCCCCATTTCCAATTAAAGTGAAAAAAGCAACAGAAATACTCATGTAATTAACACTAAATCCTTATCACTTTTTCCGTGTCCAGAAATATTTGTACTTTAAAATCAGAACTTTAAATCAAGGCCACATTTTGTTCGAAGAGTTATTCTTTAACCTCACTTTAGGGAGGCATTCTTCTGCCTGCATCCAAAAACACATGGGGACTGAGTCATTCTGTTTCCTTTTTCATCCACTAAGCCCAAACAGAGCAGAATAGATTTCATTGCCCTCAGTATGCCCTCACAACACTTCCAGCTTTGCATTACAACTGTGATTATAATCAGATCTCATTCTTTGGGGCTTCAGCTGATCAGCTGTAAGAGTCAGGGCCATAATTTGACTTGTAAATTCTCCTCTTCCTCTACACATGCATCTTTTCTTTTGAAGCACTGAATTGACTGCAGCTGGTTATTGAGTGAGGGGTACCCGTACTTCCTACTTCAAGGTGGCACAGTGCTTGAAGGTGCTTGACTGACGTGTCTGATTAGGCACTTAAAGTCATTCTGATAGTATAGTTTAGGATCAAAAAAAAAAAAAAAAAAAGCGCAAGATCTCCAGGGGGGGTATTTATTCAAGGCTGTTCAAACAGAATTTTTTGGCAGATTAAAATTTGACAAGATGGACATTTACATAACTGATATGATGCCAAGGCAGTTGTGGAAAAAGTTGATTGAGGGGTTTCTGATTTAGCTTTAAACTCTTTTCCTGGAATGTTCCATTTTTATGTTAAGTAACCTTGAAACAGTCAGCATTTGCTTTGGAGCCCAAGTTTCCCTAGTATTGTGTGACCAGACTACCTATCACAGGTGACTACACTGTGCTTCATGAAATATGCCATACTTCAGCCCAACGAGGTACTCTACTACGCTCCTCTGCTGCTGCTCTGAAATGCTGAAACTATTCTGAGGCTGGAGTTAAGGTCTCTCTTTTCAACAGTAGATAGACAGATTTTTGAGTCATGAACAGACTGATCACATAAATGAAATCTTTTTTAGTAATCGGATATGTGAAGCTGACTGAGTGGTAATGGGTATTTCACATGGTTTGTTACATGTTTGCAATGTTGTGATCTCAGAAACAGTTATGCAACAACTGTTTAAATTTTCTGAGATTAGACCTGGTGAATACAGCTCCTCCACCTCAGATGCTCTGCTTAACTACACTGGTATCTTTGGAGAAGAAATCTTTTTCATCTCTTTGTCCAACTTGCAATTCCCAAAGAGAGTTTCCTGGTTTGAAAGCCCCAAACATCATTCCTCTCTATTTGCTTCCATTAGCACTCTATCAGAGTGTACCAGAAAATCTACAGAACTGGTTGCCTTCTTTCAGCAGAGAAAGACAAAAAATAGAGGGGGAGAATACAACCGTCCTATAATTATTAGGCTTCCACAAGTACAGGTACTTAGAAAAGAGATGCTAAAAGAGAGATCCCAAAAATCACAGACTTCTGCTGTGAGTTTTTGTCTGTTTGTTTACTTAAATTACTAATCCAAATCTTTATCTGTACAACTGAAAACTAAGAGTAAGGGAAGGCAGTTGTACTTAATGAAGGAACTAGATCTGAAAAAGAAAGAAGTTTCTGGACTTGCTAAATGCAAATTGAGAGCATGCAGAAAGGACAGTGAGGATTTTGGATCCTGTTGGTAATTAGAAAGTCACAGAGGCTGAAACTGGAGAAGCACTTGAATCTAATATGAAGAATTCAGATCATTAAGTTCTATAGAAATGCTGAGAGATAGAGCAGATGAAGAGGTACCATGGCGTCACGGAGGAGCCTCTCAAATAGTTGAAAGTAGTAGAAATGGAGATAAAACTGATGAATGCACTGCTGTTGGGTCCGTGGAGGAGCTTGATCCTATATATTTTAATATCAGTAAGGTGTCTAGATCTTTTTGAAGACCTGGTTGTCTGCCAGGCTTACTTAGCTCATAGATTGCGTGCAAAGGCAGAGGAGATTCTAAACTAGATTACGGCACAATAAAATAAAAATCCTTGAGCAACAGAAATGGTAGCATCCACATCAAATATGACATTTGACAGATTGGTCATTTTCTTACCACCAAATAAAAAACTCTAGTGGTATCTGTGGAAGGCAAACACAAGCAGCTGTTCCCAGATAAGAAAATATAGAAAATTACTCCAAATAATTAAGCTGAAATAGCATTGTTGGTGATTCATGAGAACATCAGTAGAAATCAAACTAAATACCTGTTTTCCACCAGAAGAAAATTCCTCTACTGACTACAGTATTCAGGCAAATTTATAATAATGTCAGCAGTTAATGGAATGCAAAAACACTGGGAAATTTAAATAGGATAAAGAAAATACAATGTGATCTCTAAAAAAAGTGGGCTTATTAAGGCTTTTAATCTATTAACTTTTTTTTCCATAGGATTTTTTACTGATGCAAACAGTGCTCTCAGAGCAGGTTTATCGTGCTAACAACACTGACAACTATATCTGATGTAAATTTTGGAATTTTAAAATAGATATTTTATTCTGAATGGTAATTATATTACAATATGTCTTCTAACCTATAGTTATGCTCTTTTTATAGAAATAGTTGCATCTGATTAGCTATCTAAAAACTATTATAATAATGGTCCGATCCTGTCTATAACTTTTACCTTTCTACAGCTTTTTTGCAGCCCAGGTTGCACAGGTGTACCGTGCCAGACCTGGGCTTTAGATCCATCCTTGGAGAGGAGGGGAGAAGTTCATGAGAGAAGTTAAAGACAGAGTGTTACATGTTGGAGAGCAGCTGGGATATCTCAGAGCACTCAAAAGGCACACTAGACACATTGCATGAGCAATTGATTGAAATGCCAAGTGTTCCTTTATAAAGCTAAAACACTTTCAAACTTTCAGATATATGGGAAAAGTGAAGTGAGTCTCAAGCTGTTCTGAAGTACAAAATCCTTCTCTTTCTTTCTCCAGAAAAAAAACAACACACTCTCACTTCTCAAACTTCTAATAAAATTCTGTGTAATTTGTAGCAGATTTTTCCTTTGAAGTTTTGTGGGAGTTTTAGAATTATATTATCTGTAAAGCCTTTTCAATTTTCTGCATGCTGCTACACTGCATGTTCTAAATACAAAACCTCCCATCCCAAAAAGAAACAAAAATACTCCTCACATCTATTGTTTTAGAAATGTAGTCTTAAAAGTCACAAAATAATGACTTAAAACTCACTAAAAATTACTTTTATTATGTATTTTGTTGCTATCTGAATAACAAATCACAGTCACAAACAGTCTCAATCTTATAACACACTCAGGAGCACATTGCCCTGAAGGTGCTGGAAATATCTAAATCTCCATTACATGAAGAGAAAGTAAGTGGAATCAGTGTCTTTACTGATTCTTACAAAATACTGCTATCAAGAGCTAGAAAAAATGTATCTGATCACGCACAGAGAATTATTATGATTTGATAACACAAGGTTGTTGCCCTCATTACTACTAAAATCCAGCTAGTCTTAGTGACCTTTATATCTTCTTCTGTATAACATGCTTGCCAGCAATGATGTCAAGTATAAGCCAGTTGACTAAATGTAACCCATATGGTATTGCTTAGGAAGTCGATAGCAGTTGAACATTTCCATTCCTTCAGCAGATGTGTTATTGCAGCACTCAACAGTCATGAACATCAGTAAACAACAGGGAGAGGTGCAAAATTTGCTACTCATCTTACTAATCTTCAGCTGGGAAATGGCAAAATGGAAACTTTCATATATTTTCCTATTGTGTGAATGTCTGGTTATGCTAATTCTGTGCTCAATACTTAAGGTAGAGCCTAGGAACTATTCATTTCAAATATTGTTTTGACAATCACATGGACTCTGAAAAATATCCTTAAAATGAGTGAAAGCTTATCTAAATGACTCCAGCTGCAGTGGTCTCCCAAGGAGTGCCTGGGGCACTGTATTACCTGAGGAAAGAGTTTGTGATCAGTCCCAGGCTCCCACTCTGTCTACACCCTCTTCTCATCTTGGCCTGTCTGAAAAGCCTCAGTTGCCTTGTCCTCCAAGGACACTTAAACACAGGAGGTGGCACGTATCAAATTCATACCCTCTTCTTAAAGGCAGCATGGGTGTAGTGGCACTGAACTAGCTCAGGATGACTTGAACTCAATCCTCAAAAATGTCTGAGGAGCTGTGAGAGCCTCCAAGCCCTCTTTTGTACTCTTTCCTGCATGCCCCTCTCCAACACTGAGCAGCCTCGATCACTGTTTGTGTCAGCTTGGCCAGCTGCAAACCAGGCGTCTTTCATTAGTGGAATCTCCTTAGGCACTGTGCCTGCTCAGAGGAGGCTCCAGAAGACAGCTTGCTCTACTCTGAGGGCTTTGGAAAGTCCTCCTTTATGTGGGAAGCTCCTTTGGACATCTTTAAGGTGCACAGCACCCACCACGCTAGAGACTTGAGCTGAGGGAGACTTCTGCAGCCAGACCTAGGAAGGAAGGACTCTTCCTGGCCAAAAAAAAAAAAAAAAAAAAAAAGAAAAGAAAAAGCCTTTTACAGTCTCCTGAGCCCTTTCCCTTCCATATGATGACTGCTAAAATATCATCTTGGAAGATGGCCTTCCTTCACAGCTCACAAGCAAGCAACAATCAAGTGTTCATTGTTACTCCTCACGTCATTTTTTCAACAGTCAATGGTTTTCACCTTCTGATAGCACCAGAGTACGTGGAAATAAGTACTAAAAAAATAAATACTGTCAAAGTCTTTATGTTTTGGGAATAAGTTTTTTCTCATCTTCTTAATATTTACCTTTCAAATCTTACTTTTTATAGTAAAAATAGCAAATCACATTTCTTTATAAAGTTCATGGTATAATCAGAACTGTTCCTACAAAAAGTCTGGTTGGAAAGAAGAAATTATCTGAGTCATGTCAAATGTCCAATAGCAGTCAGTAAACCTGAACAGAAATGGAATTATTTTAAATTAAAGCAGAAGAGCAATTTTTATCCTTGATTGGTTCTTCCTGGCTCTAGCATTTTCCTCAAAAGGGTAGTTATTTTAAAGCTATTTCAACCTAAATGCATTCTTGACTGCTTTTTGTTGGAGGAAGCAACTACAACATGGTCTGAGAAACATTACAAGGTACCATTGCCATATATCGACAGAATTGCAAGTTTATGTAATTTACCTCAGCAAAGTGATCTGCTTTTCTAAACTTACTTTTAGTTGTAATACTCTTAATCATATTATTGGCAGGGCTCCAAGCACTGCCCATTCTTATTACTCACCAAGATCCTGTTTTCAGTGGGATAGGTCTTTTCTAAAATTGAACGATTTTGGCCAAAATATTCTATGCCAGAAGACTGCCTCAGCATGAATTGGCGATTATCGTGAAGTAGTGCTGATGACTGTAATTTCAAACAATATCCTTCAGGCATTTCCAAGAAAGAAGATAGGAAACCATGTATCTCCATCTTAAAATCTCTGTTGATTTCTTTTTCTTTCTTTTTCTTTTTTTCTTTTTCTTTTTCTTTTTTTTTCTTTTTTTTTTATCTGTTTTCCTTTTCTCTTTTCCTTTTCTTTTTCCTCTTTTTTGCTATATGGAAACCCACTCTTTGGGACAGGAATTGAAATTAGGCAGAAAATCCTCTGAAATCACATGATTTGTACAGACTTAATGGAAATTTGCCTGCATTTGGCCAAACCTAAGCCCTCTAACAAATTGCATTTTTGATTAGTATATGTGAATCTTCTATGTTGTTATACTACATGAAAAAGAAAAAGCATTTCTAGTGGGGACATTTTTTTTCACTGTAGTCCTTCTGGCTACATCTAAATGAATAACTCAGGAGCACAGGAGTGCTTCTGGCACTGGATACACACCCTGTGACACCACTCCAGTGCAAGACCTCTGCTCACACCAGTGCACCAGGCATCTCTTCCAGATGTGCAGTGGAAAAAACATCACTGAAAATCATGAGATCCTCAGGAACAGCCATCAAAGTCATATAAATAACCTTTGAAAATAGGGCCACACATTCACCAGAGAATAAAAGATCCTTACTGGATCTGTGATCTCACAGTGTGTGCTGAGGGAGGAATGGCTTTCTGATAGTCATGCTTAAAATCATCTTTCCTTGTTCTGTGCTGATATTTAAAACTTAAGATGGTTTTTATTATTATTTTGATTGGGTTTCTAGGTTGTATTTTTGGTGATTGTGTTTTTTTTATTCAAATGAAGGTAACGTCACTTCTCCAGATGCTTATTTCTCAGATCATCTAACAATGTTTGGGTATTCATCTGCTGCTAGTTATGCAGATTTATCTGCTCTCCTTTCTTCTACTGATTTGCTTGACTTTGGCATATGTCAGGAAATTTTGCAATTTTCCTGAAGACTTTAAAACTCAAGTATGGACATGCAGTGTTTGAAACTCATTGTATTTTGATTTTCATTGCTACTTGCATTCAGAATAATAAACATATATTTTAATTAATTAGAGGTTTGTTCATAATTCCAAGACAAACTTTGTGAAGAAACAGAATTAGTTTAGCCAGAAAATACTGCCTCTGAAGTCTGTGTCTTCTTCTGAAATGTAAACATGCAAAAGAAAAAAAACTCATTGGCCAAGACTGCAGGTGAATATTGCAAAGGTTATTTTGCTTTATTTTTCCTCTTTTTTCTAAATATGAGCTGTGAAGTACACACACAAGAACAGTACTATAACATAACTGCTCTGAAAAAATTTAGCACAGCTATAGATAGATAGGAGTAACACATCTCATGTCTTTCACACATTAGAGTTTTTAAAAAAAAAAAAAAATAGTGTGCTTTTAAAAGCAAAGAATATGTGTGAGGAGATGGAAACTGGGGAAAAACAAATCTACCTACACATTTCTTTTTAATTTAAAGCATCAATCAAAAGCTGTCATGGGATTTAAAAATTACTGTCATAAATTTATATTTAATTTCATCATATTGTTTACCACCTGTGGACCTCAAAGTAATTTTCAGACATTAATGAAGCATACCTTACATACAACACTTTGTTTGTAAAAATTGTTACATCTATTATCTACATGATGAAATAGAGGAGGTTAGATATGCCTAAAGTGACACATAATTGCATCGGACACTTGTGGCTCTTTTCTGCTAGCAAATGCTTTCATGGTCAAAGCCAAACAAGCCAAATTGAATAGGAGATATAATGGGGCAGTGGAAGGGAGCAGTTGCCTTGTGTGCTTGTTTGGGACATGACGGCGACATTGACTTGAAGAGTCAAACGCGGGGACCACTCTGTAGACAGGTTCAGTAGGTCACCGTGACCCCGTACAATGTAGAAGCCAAATCTTGCCACTAGATAGCAGTGTTGCTTATCACTCGAGTTTACTATCCCTGTCTTCTCTAGGTCCTTCTTCTGGCAAAGTAAACTCAGTTGGCTCCTTGACGGTTGCACCGCTTTAGGTTGTTTGTTTGATTTATACAGGAGATGGATGAAGAGGTAGACCGTCACCGAAGTGACCTGCTCTGATTTTTTATAGGTCTTCTTTTGCGTAGTAGCTCCTGAATATTGAATGAGAAAGCATGCAAACTGTGCATTTAAAATTACACAGATGTCAATGTAAACATAGATAGGTACTGTCAATTGTCAAATGTTTCTATAAATTCCCTTAAAGAATTTACTCTATATGTGTTTATAGGTCTGTAAGCACACATACAGAGTTAAACCTGAATCTCTAACTTTAGGAAGCTTTGAGCCTCAAGCTTATTTAGGCTCTACTCTTAGCAAAAATATAGTTGCTTTATTTTTGATCTCTGTAGGTGTCTACCATTTGAGCTTCAACAATAGAAATCTTAGTAAGATATTTGCTAAGAAGAATGATTATTTGTTAGTTACCTTTCGTGACTGCCTTTGGTGATACCAGGAAAGATGTTGTGTTTCACTGGCAGTTGGACTTCTGGTAATCACATGGTTTCCTTTTTCCAGAAGCTACTAATGTAATGTTTCTGAAGAAGCTGCATTTTCTTCTAAAAAACACCTAGAAACTAAGCATAGGTTTGAATTTTCTTAGTGGTTAAAATTAATATTTATTTCAGTTCATTTTATAAAAAAGATTCTTGGTCTCTTAACTGGTTTTACTATATCTACCAAACATAACATGCCAATGTTTGGAGTCTGTAATAGTGACTAGTTAATATTGTAGAGGATTCAAAAATATACAGTGCTTTTTCAAGATGATGGAGTATAGTCCTCTTTATTTTATACTTTTCTGCATACATTATTTCTACTGTAATATCAGCAATTAGTTTTTAATTGAGTCCAACTGATAGGATAGCTGTTGCTGAACATCATCTTCAAAACATCATTAAATCGGTCAATACTTGATATCTGACATAGACTAAAAATGAGCTGAAACAAAGAAGAGAATGTCTCTTTAAAAAGACAAAGTATTGTATAGGAATATGTTACATGTGCAGCTAGATACGAGCCTTAAAATAGCCAGTGAGAGTTTCTTATTTTCTTTCAGGACCTTTTTTGCTCATTTGGACAGTTTTACATTCTCATGTCTTGAGAAACATACAATAGATATTTCCTACATAATACTTTCATTATTTTTATACAGCTAGGACATAACTTTATAAATCAAATGTCTGAAGTTACAAATGATAGACAGAATTGATAAGGCCAGGAAGACACAATGCAGAGGGAAAAGTCCAAAAGTCAAGAGACATTTGACACCGAAGTTATACATAAAATTTTCCAAGAGTCTTTTCAGAGACAAAAAAGAATGAGCGTTCTGCTCCCATAAGACTTATAATAAATAAACATTAATCTTTTTTTTTCTGATAAATCTTATGGTGCTTTTATCCATTACAAACCTGTTTAGTATAATACTAAATATTACAATAATTTTGACATTTTTTAATCTCATCCACTGGATAGCTCCTCAGAGGTTTTTCAATCAACAAGTCAATTACTTCAATGAAAACAAAGTGAATTAATACCTATGTAATAATAGTGCTTAGAATAACGCATTTTGAAACAAAGTAGATTCATATAAGAAAACGGTATTACAACAAACTTAATAAAAAATTCTCTTAATGTTTTATTTTTTTATTAAATGTAAGGCCCTGTATCCATATGCTGTAAAAGAGGAGTCACTGTACAAAAACAATGCGTAGAAAACATTTCCAATGTAAAACTTTTCTCAGTTTTGAAAATATCCATTAATCAATTCTACATATTGCTAACAGCTTCTGGCCGGAACTGTGGGATAAAAAGGTTAAAAACAGATGTCAGGATCATTTGCAGTAGAATATTGTATGTCTGTGGCTGTCCCAAAATGAACAAATCAATACAAGCATTTGCCTTTCATAAGAAGTGTCTAATAAATGAACAGTAGAGCTTTCTTCTGTTATTATGTTTCAGTAGATAATTTTTATCTGTTGTGGTTTAGCCCAGATGGCAACTAAATGCCACATAGCCACTCACTTACTCTCCTCCACCCTCAGGGGATGGGGAAGAGAATTATAGGGCAAAAGGGAAGGAGACCCATGGGTTGAGATAAGAACAATTTAATAATAATAATATATGATAAATATATGTATGTATGATGATAATATATACAAGCAAGTGATGCACAGTGTAATTGCTCACCAGCCAGTGACCAGCACCTGTCCTGTCCCGTCCCAGCTAATGATTCCGAAACAGGTAAGTCCCAACACCACAATCCCAGACAAGCAAGAGGCCCTAAAAGAGAACAAGTGAGACATGGCACTCAGAGTCCGAAAGTGAGAGCCCCTGGAAGAGCAAAGGCCCTTCTTTTGGGTTAACCCTCATCTTTATACTGAGCCTGACATTGCATGATATGGAATACTTCATTGGCCAGTTTAGCCCTCAAATCTAAATCTAAGTTCAAATTATAAGGGTAATTGTGGACCCTCTGTCCTGGCCATGCTCCCCTCCCGTCCCGCCCCCCCCAGTCTGTTGTGCTCCTGCACACTGGCAAGAAGTCGGCAAGCTGAAAAGTCCTTGAGGTCTGAGTGCCAACTATCAACACCAGCACGCTGTCAACATTCTTCTCATAACGAATCCCAGACTAAACCCAAACCACAGAGCTCTTCTAGCTGCTAAAAAGAAGAACTAACTCTGTCCCAGCCAAAACCAGGACATTATCTCACTGTGGTGAAGAAAATATTCTTAACCTGAAGAATTTGGTTGAGTTTCAATTTTCAGTTCAGAATCCTGAATCAAACTTGTTCCTTGTTTTTATTACACGCGTATTTTATCAATGACAGATCCTACCAGGCTTCATGGTAACTGTGAATTTGGCCTAATTGATCTTGATGTTACTGTGTTTTAACTCACTTTGCTCTTACCGAAGACTGACAGTGTCATCCGATGAGTCAATGGGAATGACGTGCTGCTTCAGACAGACATATGTACCCTGCAGTATTTTAACAGAATGAGTGCTGGACTATGGTGCGTTTTTCAGTACCTCTCTTCAACTCCCTTGAGGAGTGTGGGTAAAAAGCATCTCAGAATTCTCTTAAATTGCTCTTTCTTCTTTCAAGTGTTTGAAAAATAATTTAGCAAATGTAAAGCTGAGCCATTCCCAGAATACTAGAGAAGCTTAAAGATGCAGACTTTACTTCTGATCCATATCATTTCCTGTAAGTAGAATTTGTGCTAACCCCGCAGTTCATACCGAAAGATGCATCTCAGAGTGAGGAAGTCAAAACAAAATGTTTAAGTTACCCACAGAAATGGGTCTAAACACTATGTTGTCACTAACAGTCATGTAAAAGCCTTTGGCAAATATCACTGCCTCGCAGCATCCTGTGACATTGTGGCTGTGTTTTGACTTAGTCCCTGTACAAGGTGCAGTTTCCCATAGCACACCCTCTTGGTGTTCTGCCTTTGGAAACAGGAAGGCCGCAGTCATCTTCTGATGAATGAGGTTGTGTAGCTAATTGTGACAGCACTTACCACACTCTGCAGTGTCCTTAATCTGTGGATGAACGCTCTGCACTGCCTCATCACTAATATGTCTTCCTACACACTCTGCTGTGTGAAGAAGTGATGATACACTTGTACCCGCCCTAGCTCTGATACATCACCACGCTCTGCAGAGACAGATGATTTTGCCAGGCTTGACTGTGGATATTCAGGCCTCACAAATGACAATCCTTCTCTGTGCTTTATTTCTTCTCTTCCTTCAGCCACATAAGTGTCATGGACCGCTGGTATCTCGTCTTCAGGAATCACAACCCAAAAGGCTGTTGTGATTCCCCTCATATATCAGAAGGCTCTTTATCTCAACTCTTAAGGGTCTACAATCCCAATGGACCCAATCAAAGGCTATCCAACAGAGAGCCTCAACTTACTGCTCTCTCAATCAGAAGGCTATTCAACCAAGAGCTCCAATACACCGCTCTCCGGGGGCTCCTACCTCTCCAATCCCCAGGAGAGAACTGCCCCACTCCCTGAGGGGAGTGCCTCGCCTTTAAGCCTCCCATAGGTCACATGGTCTCCGGCTGACCAACGTGACTCACAGCACCTGTCTCGACAAGGCACAGGTGCTTCCCATGTAGCAGCCAGGAAACTTCTCTAACAATTCCCCCTTTCTTTTTTGAAAAAACACCTAATAGCCTTTAGGGGTTTCTAACATTCCAATTCCACTTTCCATCGCCATTTGTCAAATACCTTGGGACAAAACCATGAGGGAATTGTTCTCATTTTTTGTCGTACCATGACGGCAGATATATCCATTGATCCGGCGACGACGGATACATCCACCCCGGCTGCTCTGGCTGCTTCTCCTGTTGGTTAACCTGCGGCTGCCGTAATGCTCCCGCAAAAGTTTTGTCCGGACCATCATGCATCTGCATACACTTTCTCATTCTTTTATTTCTTGGCCAGCCATTAGTGTAAACCTTTGATTCACATTGCTTAGCAAAATGGCCCATCTTTCTGCACCTGTAACATCTGTTTTCCACATTTATGACGAGCAACTGGGCCATTAACTTTTCTGGCATTTATTATCCGCCTTTGACCCTTCCGCCCTGGGCCTTCCAATTTTATATGTCCTAGGTTTCCACATCTACAACACTTCGGCTTCTTAACATGCAAAGAACCCAGGAGGGCTAGTACCATGGGGAACACACTAGGCCCTCTCCCCATTTCTGTTATATACGATTCTTTATTGACCGGTGCACCCAGTGGTTCAGCCAGGTCCCAGTCCCCAGCCTCTATTGCTTTCATTTTTACCTCGTCCCAGAAACAGACTGAGTCACGAGGTTGAACTGTCCCTGTAGGGGTTCCCAAGGGGTCTGGTTCCAGTAAACAGGCGGATCCTGGCGACTTTCTCCTCATTCTAGGTGCGGGTGGCAACTTCCCAGCAGAACTATCACTTGCTTCAGAGGTCTTTCCTATAATCTCTCTTGCTGCAGGGTGGGTCATGGCCTGCTGCAACATCTCCACTACAGCTGCTAACTGCTGGGACACTCCTTGTAATAGTGTCATAACTTGCTGTAGTATTATTGGCTGCTCCAAACATACCTGGGCCAGATAACCAGATACTGCAGGATATGAAGTTGCCAAGGGTGGGGCCAATTGCTCAAATGGCAGAGCTGTAGGCATAATAAAGGGGAAAGGGGAGGCTGTTGGGGCAAAGGGTGGGGGACACTTCAGCACCTCCTGCAGGGTGGGGCAGAGTCCCTACATGGTCCCCGCAACTTTCTTAATCTCCATGAACAGTGAAGATATGTTAGATTCACTGTCCACACTGTCTGGGGCCAGTTCTCCCTCAGACAGTTCGTCATCTCCTTCGAAACCTTCGCTCACAGATACATAATCTGTTAATTCATCTTCCTCTTCTACTGCCATCCCTTCTTGAATTATATTATCCAGGGCCCCCCATGTACACAACAGGTCGGTTTTGGTCAAGTCCTCATTCTCAAATACTGCTTCACAAAGCAACTTATCCCCCAACTTCTTCCATAGCTGAAGGCTAAAGGACGTATTGAGACTCGCTAGGTCTTCATGCTCTGCCACCCAGTTAAGTAAATTATATAGATCCTCACTTCTTATATTGGCCCTCGCAGCCATTATCACAGATTCAAGGACCACAAAGGTCTGATTCTCCTTGACAAAATTCTGACCCATGTCCATTCCCAGCAGCTCACCTTGTTCCAGGTGTCTAAGTCAAAACTGGTCAATCCACAGCTCCTGCCACTCTCAAGCTTCACTGGGTTCTGTATCTTGTATCTACTGCACTTCACCCTGCAGTCCAGACGGTTCACATTTCACCAAATCACATCAGGGTCACCAATTGTCACGGACCGCTGGTATCTCATCTTCAGGAATCACAACCCAAAAGGCTGTTGTGATTCCCCTCATATATCAGAAGGCTCTTTATCTCAACTCTTAAGGGTCTACAATCCCAATGGACCCAATCAAAGGCTATCCAACAGAGAGCCTCAACTTACTGCTCTCTCAATCAGAAGGCTATTCAACCGAGAGCTCCAATACACCACTCTCCAGGAGCTCCTACCTCCCCAATCCCCAGGAGAGAACTGCCCCACTCCCTGAGGGGAGTGCCTCACCTTTAAGCCTCCCATAGGTCACGTGGTCTCTGGCTAACCAACTTGACTCGCAGCACCTGTCTCAACAAGGCACAGGTGCTTCCCATGTAGCAGCCAGGAAACTTCTCCGACACATAAGATGGACAGCAGGCTGACCCTGCCAAGTACCCTGTCCGTTACAGCACGCCCTGGATGAACACCAGAGCATTCAGAGCTGAGGTATGCCCCTGGCTCAGGAGAGCGAACCTCCAGGTTTGTGTGTTGCCTTCAGACACGTAGGAATGCAGATCACTTTATAGATTGCTGCATTTTAGGGCATAGCTTGATCTGTGCTATTCCTATAGCTTTCATTTTTTCACGAGGAATTCCCATTTCTATGAAAACAGAAAAATAGAGCCTTCTCCAAAACACAGATGCAAAGATTAAATCAATTTACACAAGTTGAAGGTGTGAATTTTGGAATTAATGGTAGTATTATAGGAAAGTTTCACGTGAACCAGCTTCCCACATCCTTCAGTCACATAATCCTACTGACTTCAGCAAATACTGGTTTCAGTTAAGCAGCAATGCCTTGATTATGTTTTTCCACTCAGTCAGAGCGAGCAAATGACTCACAGCAGTCAGCTTGACAAACAAAATCACGTTTTCCAGTCATGAAAAATTAGTGATTAAGCTTTGATGATACATTTGTTTATAATCTGTGATTCAAGGTATGGTTTATGCCTGTAGAGCTTAGCCTGGAATTTGTTCACATCGTAGCTCTTGCATATATCGCTTCGAAAATGTGTACTTAGTAATTTGCTATTTATGCTATGTGCTACTAAATTTACATTGTGTTATTTCTGCCTTCTTTTTCAAGAGTCTTTACTTTTGGAAAAGATTAAGACTAGATACACAAACATCAATGCAAACTGAGGTTTGAGCAAACATTTGTGACATTTTCTACGGCAAGAGATGCTCTCCTGATCAAAAATGATGATTCATGTTGTGTGAATAAAATTAATCCTAAAGAATATTAGACAGAAGCTTATTTTGCTCAAACAGATGTTCACAAGCAGTTTCTCCCTATTCCTTTTAACTGATTATTTTTCTAAAAAAATATTCTTTGAAGATGAAAATATTTGCTTTTTTACAGAGCACGATTTGTACTGCAAGACAATTTCAAGAGGTAAATGTAATTTTTCTTCTTTTTAATAATTTTCTTTCTAGAGTCCAATTTCTTCTACTTTTTACTCATCACTATTTTCAGGATATACAAATAAAATCTGCATATTTATGTATTGTCACTTGAAATTCGCTTTTCTCAGTTATTACCTCACAGTCATAATGAGATGATAATGTGCCTTTGTATAATTTAAGAGCCAGCTGGATACTTCTTGTCCTTGCTGCAATAGCCTGATGTTAATTCAGCCATTTCTTTTGATGTGAGGAGAGCTGTATTTGATATTTGTTAATTTATTCTACATAACTTGTCTGTTGTGACATAGTGAGTTTGGATGACTGCTACTTCAAAATGAATGTAGTGCACTCCCATTTCATTTGCTTCATCTAAATCGCCTCTTACTGAATCCCGCTTAAGTGATCATAGTGATTTCTCTTTCAATAGACATATATATACAGGTATATATTAACTATTTGTTTTCTCTCTTTCTCTCCATCTTACAAAATTTGAACATGTTAAAGACAGAAGCCAGGAAGGTATGCAAACAAGGTTTTTAAAAACTGTAATTGCGATTAAAGGAAATAATGAAGTGTACCAGAGGTAGAGGACCTAAAATACAAGGGGGGAAGGAGAAAAACAATGCTTCCTGACATCAGGGTAATTAAGCATATCATAGCCTGAAGAGATGAAGATCAGAGTTACTAACATACCATGGCTGTTCCTTCAGCTTGATGTCTTTTCTAGCAGCCTTATTTTACCTTCTTGCCTCAAAGTGACTGAGATCTTAATCTGGTGGTAATTCAATGTATTACTGACTGTGTCTCTGAAATTAAGAACTTTTCAATATGATAAAACATGGTGTAATCAGGTATTTAGCGAGGAGATAACAGAACAAATTCTCTCTTGTCTGATACATATGCTTGAGTTGGGTTTAGAGACCAGATTTCTGAAAGCTTTGCTCTATTACTGAGGTTTTTTCAGCCTGTGTTTGAATTGATGCTGTGAATTGGTCAGAAGAAGAAAAATAAAAGAAAATGTCTAAATTGTGAGGTTTGGAAGAGCATGAAATTTTTACAGTACTTCTTGAATTTGAACATTTTAAATTTTAGGTGTTTTTTCTGCTTTTTTTTTTTTATGTTTCCACTTCCCTCCACCTTCTTTTTTACAAATTTTTGCTTTTGTAAATGAAGGAGAATGACACAAAAGTTAGGGGGAAAGAATGGTATATAAAAAATATTTTAAATTGCTTTTTTGGTAGTTTATAATAAAAAAATTAACATTTCAAAATTGTTAATGCCTGGTTTTAGTGTTCAATTGTAAAAAATGCTTTCTTTTTTTTTTTTTCTTTACGTGACCACTATATTCATGGCTTTATGGACTCTGCAGAGGTCCATATCCACGGTTGTCAATTCATTGGTTCCTCAATATCCATTTTCCTGAAATAATCCTCATGAGTTATCTTAGCTTTCATATGATGCGTGACAGATGAACTGGTGGAGCAGGACTGCAAGAGATCTGGTAGTGGAAGTCTTAGTATGATGCTCAATACGTATGGAAACACGTTACCAAAATTTGTAATGTCTTATTTCAGTGAAGTAAGATTATCGGATTGACATCTTTACCTTACACTCTCTCTTCTATGCAAGATGAGCAAAAAGGTGAGGTCTGTAGCTGGACAGAAGATATCAGATGTGCAAACCTTTGAGAAATAAGGAAAATAAGTATGGTTGCATCTATTTTAATAAATAAAATAAAGCCAGGGACCAACTTTTGGCCTTGAAGCCAAGTGGCACAAAGTAACCAACACTGAGTCTCTCTTTAGTTCTACATATCATCCATTTAGGCCCAATATACTATCATTTTTTGAGAGCATTTTTCTCAATTCTGAGTTTCTGAGATAATGTGAGTAGCTTGTCATGGTTTCTAATGTAAACCTGGGAGTATGTGTTGCAGGCCTTAGTGTCTCATGTGTAGACAAATTTGGGTATTAGGATGTATAAATTTTAATGTTGGAAGACTGTGGAAAGAGCCCATTTGGGTTATGTCTTAGCAGTGTATACCTGTACAGGGTTTTAGCTCCAGCTCAAGTCCGAGCACCATCTGAGAGAGTGATAGTTTAAATGTTACAAAACTGACTTTGTTCTCTGTCTCTGTTTTATTCAGCAGTACCTGTGTGACCTGTAAGATTGTCTAAAAAAATCCTTCCTCCCAAGATCCGTATGAAGCTGTTAGGATAAAAATTTGACATGTCTGATAACATAAACCACAGTGCTTAATGTATCAGTGATCTACAAGGCAGGCCCAGAAGGGTGCTCTTATAAGATCCAGTTTCCCATCTTATGGGGCTGCTCAGCTTACGTCACTGGATATGGCTGTAACCAAAACTAATCATGGCTGGGAGGGAACGCTGCATATCTCAGGCACTGAGCTCTCAGCTATTCTGATTAATTTGCAGGACCACACACTGAGCAGTGCCTTTAGATGGAATTTGAACCTTGCTCACTTGATACTGAGTACCTTCTGAATTGTTCTAACTGAAGAGTTGTAGACTCATGAATGGAAAATAAACCTTTTTCTTGTCATTTAAATGGCATTAATATGATAATTTTAATATATTTTGATAAATTTCTTTAGGATTTAAAACAACTCAGAAAATTTTGGGTTGTTTTACATTGTTTTGGAGGTTATTGCAAGAATGTTTCAGCTCTGTCCCAATGTATTTTTTCCCCAACAAATTATTTTTTCCCCAAACTTACCAGCTAGCATGTGCCTCTAAGATGCATTCTTTTTCGTCAAAAGCGTTTTATTCTCTTAGCCTGGCAATGAGGTTGATCGTTTTTAAATGCAGACAGACCCAGCCATGCTAATGGAGTTAATTACTTCTGTTGCAGTAAAATAGTTGGGAGGGATTTGTCTAGGCACTATCTGTGCCATTTGCCACAGCTGTCTGTGGGTTGGAAAGTGTTGGACAGCCTGATTAATATGGTGATTAACATCTAGAGGAACTCTGCCAGGCACTCAAATGCCTTTGTATATTTTTTTGAGATATTTGGAGAAAATTACAAATGCTGGCATACTTGTCTTTTAGAAAACAACAATTCAAGGGCTCTCCAAGATGTCTTGAAAACAGGTGAGCACTCAACAGGGGAGTTTCCAATCTATTTGCCAGAAGCTTGCTCTGTACCTTAGAGTGGTCAAATAAAAAAGCTGCTAAGGAAGCTACAGAATGTGCTAGATTTAATACTTTGACCTGAAGACTGGGTAAATAGATTTAGAGAAAAATGGAGCAGTTCTATAAAACCATTAGACACAAACAAAAACATTGTTCTGTGGACTGAAGATCTGAGTATCAGGAAGAATGATATGAAAAGGTAATAGGAGATGAGGCTGTTGGAAGAGGCCGTTGGAAGACCTACCCCCTCTGGCTCTTGTTGCTTGAGTTCCTGGTAACGCCTGGTTGGGATTTATAGTTGCCCTCCTCTGGGGTGGATCTTTTGAGGAGGAGGCAGCTCCAAATCCAGATGTAATGTTGATGGAACCCCAGAGGGAACCTGTTCCAAACTACCTTGGGAAAAAATGTACAGAAAGTTAAAAGGAAGAGTGTCTAGTGATTGCAGACACCAAAAATATAAAACTGGTTTAAAATAGCTCAGAAAACAAAATTCTCTTTTGAGGTAACACTACAATTATTCAAATGAAAGTTCAGGCAGAGAATATGAAAGAATGGAAGATTAGGGACAAATCATTGATTTAACGGAGAAAAAAACTGGAAGGGAAGTCTTTGAAGTTGGCTTATTTATGTGTGTGAAGTTTTTAATTAGGAGATTTTACACAAAAGTGTACACATAGTATAACAGAAAGGACATTATTTGAAAACTTATCTTGAGTGGCTCATGAAATATCAAAATATCAGTCTTACATCTTTCTTATAAATATAGTAGAGTTCACTCATCCCATTTCTGAGCACTGATACCAAAAGCAAAAAACAAAACTCCCAGAAAACCAAGTTAAAATGGATATCAGGAAGAACCACAACAGTCTAGCAGAATGCCACAAATAAGCTGACAATCTAGGAAACGTGCCGGAAAAGAACAAGAGGTATAGCATAAGAAAGACAACCTACAGTGATGTTTGGATTCAATCAAGAATTGAATGTGCTTTCTCTTTAAGGAAAAAAAAAAAACACATTCACAAATGTTACTGTCATGTAGGACCATTATGGTCATCCTCTGATCTCCTTCATATTTTAAATATAATTCTTTGTTTTGTAAATAATAGCTTTCTATTTTACAAGCAGATTCTTTCCAATGATACATTTCAAAGAACATTAATTTTTGCCTTTTTTACCAAAATGATTCCCTTATATCAGGGAAAATTCAATAAATACTACAGTTCATATAAAAACTTTCCTTCTCACCCAATAGATGATCCTTCCAAATGCTCTCCAACCTAGGAGGAATGCCAAGACTGTTGGATCTCTCTAAAGATCATAATCCTCAAAAAGGAAGTAAGACTGGCAAATTTAGGAGAAATGAACTTGGATTGTGATCATTATTATTCTTGGGGAAAATATTATAATAACATTCTAAAATATTATACTGCAGGAAAAGGTATTCTTGGAGACTGACGTATCAGCTTTCGGTCGGTGTGTCAGTCCACAGTCCCAGAAACATCTACAAAGTGGTGAGACAGTGCCATCCATAGCAAATGAATTACCTGTAAGAAAACGCATTGCCTTTGAGATGACTTGCAAACATGTCTCATCCACTAAGGTTGCCAGATGAAGAACGAGTCATGCTCTGTCTGCTGCAGAGTCTGTCCAGGGACACTACCGCTGTGTGCAGACAGATGTTACTTGATGTACAAGAACCATCAGGAGCAGACCATAAGGCAGAAGTCTTCTGCCATTTACTATCTGATGCAACTACTCTTAGAATGAGCCCCGCTTCTTCTCACCTTGACCCATCTTAATCACTCCACTACGTGCCTCATGTTTTCTATTCTTTCAAACTATCGATGGGCAATTGTTACAACTACTGGTACTAAAATTACTACAAAGTGTAGTTTGCAAAGGCTCAGAATTCAGCTGACTCAACCTGGTTCTTTTTTCTCCAAAGCTTTCTTTTCATTGAGAAAACTGCTTATATTATCAGTCTTTCTCCGTTTTCTTTTTATGTTGTTTAAAATGAAGATTTTTAAAAATTGTATAATCTATTAAAAATAATCTCTTTCCTCCATGTGAAACCACCAAGCAATGTTCTTCTTTCTCTCACTCTTATTTTTTAATCAGACTTCCACTCTACCTGACATGAACTTTAGTTTTATTCTGCATCCACTCTGAATTTTATGCAGCAGAATTTAATTTTGTATGTATTTCTTGATTAAATGTTTAAATTGAACATTCCTCTTCTCCTTTAACTGCCACTCTTTTCTTTGCTGCTTTTATGACAGACAGCTCCTGCAGTGACTAACTCCATCAATGAAATTTTGAACGCCCACAGATTGCCTTAAATCCAATGAATGTTATACATTCAATATCTTATTTTGAAAGTATAGACTATTAGGACTTTTATTACTTAAATGCCAATTTTTAAGGTGATGTGCCACATTAAAATTAAAATACCTTAAAAAAATAGTTATCATATGACTAAATTCATGAAAATGACAAAATGAAATGTTTCACCATTAGGTTAATTTAACTTCCTTTACTTTCACAAAACACTTTCAATTTCTTTTGTTTTAGGAGAAAATTTTCAAATATATACCTGTGTCTAAAGGCAGATGAAAATAGAATCATTCTTTTACTTGTCTGACTTCTTTCACTATCTAGATTCAGGGCACTAAAACAAAGTAAAAACAAAAATTGGCTCATCGTTTCTAGAGTTGTCAAAAAAGCTGTGAAAAGCAAGTTGCTTAGAAGTAGTAGCAATTTGTTGGTCTGAAAGTTTTTATTCTGGAAATACTTCCTAAACTGAGCAAGATTCTAGACTTGCTGAATGACAGAGAAAAATAACCAAAGATATTCAGTATGTAATAGATGAGGTGAGTGACGTGCACCTAAACTTAATAAGCTGTCACCACACCTCAGAAATTCTTATTTGCACTAGTCAATGACTGTATTGTTTGAAACCCTGTCAATATAGTAATATGAGAGATAGGAATTATAAAGGTAAGACAACAGATAAACAGGGCTTTTCAGGCTGGGGAGAGAGGTGAAGTACTTAAAGCCATTCAAGATTTTCCAACAAAATGGGGCAGAAATAAAAAGATTCTTTTACCACACCCTCATTGGGCTACATTTCCAAAGAGAAGTTGCAGAGAACAGAACCTTAAATCATAGAATCATAGAATCATAGAATGGTTAGGGCTGGAAGGAACCTTCAAAGGTCATCTAGTCCAACCCCCCTGCAAGGAACAGGGATATCTCCAACTAGATCAGGTTGCTCAGGGCCTCGTCCAACCTGGCCTTGAACGTCTCCAGGGATGGAGCATCCACCACCTCTCTGGGCAACCTGTTCCAGTGTTCTACAACTCTCATGGTAAAAAATTTTTTCCTAATATCCAACCTGAATCTACCTCCCTCTATTTTAAAACCATTACCCCTTGTCCTATCACAACAGGTCCTCCTGAACAGCCTCTCCCCATCTTTCTTGTAGGCCCCCTTGAGGTACTGGAAGACCGCTATAAGGTCACCCCGGAGCCTCCTCTTCTCCAGGCTAAACAGCCCCAACTCTTTCAGCCTGTCCTCATAGGAAAGGTGCTCCAGCCCTCTTATCATCTTCGTGGCCCTCCTCTGGACCCTCTCTAACTGGTCCATGTCCTTCTTATGTTGGGGGCTCCAGAACTGGACGCAGTACTCCAGGTGAGGTCTCACGAGGGCAGAGTAGAGGGGGAGAATCACCTCTCTCGACCTGCTGGCCGTGCTCCTCTTGATGCAGCCCAGGACGCGGTTGGCCTTCTGGGCCGCAAGAGCACATTGCCGGCTCATATTGAGCTTCTCGTCCTCCAGTACTCCCAAGTCCTTCTCCTCAGGGCTGCTCACGATCCATTCACCACCCAGTCTGTATTTGTGCCTGGGATTGCCACGACCCAGATGTAGGACCTTGCATTTGGCCTGGTTGAACTTCACGAGGTTGACACGGGCCCACCTCTCCAGCCTGTCGAGGTCCCTCTGGATGGCATCCCTCCCTTCCAGTGTGTCGACGGCACCACACAGCTTGGTGTCATCGGCGAACTTGCTGAGGGTGCACTCCATGCCACTGTCCACGTGTTGGATGTGGACAGTGTTGGCCTTTCCTTCTTTATATCACCTAGAGAGTTTGGAGGAAAAGGTGTAGTTTGGTCTATCTGAAGACAAACTGTCCAGCACAAACAAATCAAAATTCCCTTTATCCTTTCCTACTTGGAACAAACTAATTGCCATTATCTTGACTGTTTTCCCTGTGCTAGTACTTTAGGATTTCTCTAGCTGTAAATGCAGTTATAGCAGCATAATTTAACATTGTCTTCTGACTTCTAGCTAAGACTTTTCCTAAATTATGTAATCCAATTATTGTCTATGGCTTTTGGACAATTCCTGAAATTAATTTTGCAAAAAAAAGTCTTGTGACAGACCAAAAAAATAAAATAATTCCAGAACCAGTTTCATTGGAAAAGTTCCTTGTTTAAACAAGAATAACCATGGCATAATCTAGCTCCTGCAGTCTAGATCCAGTCAAACAAACAAAAAAACCCAACCAATCAACCAACCAAAAAAAAAAAAAGAGAGCTTTTAAAATCATTTTCACCAAAACGTATCCTCTATTTTATGGAAATTTTTCAAAATTACAAACATTTTGACTATCCGTATTTCTAAATTCTGTGAAGTACTTCAATTTTATAGGGTGAAAATGAAAAAATTGCTATTGCTCATTCTGTGCTTCTGTTAGCATCCTGCTGTTTCTCAACAACAGGGAATCTGACTTAGGGCATCTGATTACAACCATGTGATATTTTGCAAACCAAAATCTTTTTCGTCATAAAAGCAAATAGAGGTGGTAGCTGGAATCACGGGGTGAATACTGGCACATGCTGACATGCTTTATCACTTCATAATTTTTCTGTCAATTTTCAAAGACTTCCAGCTATAGTTCATGTTGGGTTTTATTTTTCAGTCTTCAAATCACAGAAACTACTTGAAACACAGTGATCATGAGGAGATTATTCTGTTCATTCTGTACTTCTGAAGAGAAGTTAATGTGCTTTGGAGAAAATTTTTTGCTTTAGGAGTAAGCTCAAAATTTTGTGGCTAAGAGCAAGTTAACACCAGGACAATTTTTTCATCATGTGGAATTTATCAAGGTCTGCCTCCTCCAGTTGTGTTATTTGCTAGATATTTTGCTCACAAATAATCTGTAAATTGCAGAAAAAGCACAACTAATAGCTGTGTTGATAAGAAACTTCCATAGTAGAGAAGTTTGCCTTTAAACCAGGAGGTGTCTCTGGAAATGACAAAGCAATCTTTATGCATTCAGCTGTTGACCTAAGAACTAATGGGACACAGGTGAAGTTCCATAAACAAGTTGAGTACCTAACTTCAAACATGAAGTTCATTTAGTCTGCCTTCACAGACCATGTTTTCTAGATGATGATCTCTTTCTCTCTCCTGCATTCTCTCTAGTCAGTCTATGCCCTTCCTGGAAATCTTTCCAGAACTGTTCCAGATGGCATACTACCTCAGATAAACCTATGCCAACAAAGTGGAGAGATTTCTTCCCACAACTAATACAAGAATCTTGTTGAAGTATTATAGAATTGTGCTTGCATTGAAAGAGTAGCACGTTTTTGATTCATCTTGAGCTTGTAATTCATTTCACCAGCAGATCTTATTGTGAAGAAGAGCTACCCAACCAGCTGTTCTCCCGCTCATGTTGGTGTGTGCTTTCTTACCTAAGCATAGAACTTCACATTTGTTCTTTTTGAATATCCAGTGCTTTTTCAGATCACTTCTGCGTTTGCTAAGGTGACTGAATTCTGCCATTGTCCTGGAAGTTCCTCCCACTTTGCGTCTTTTGCCAATGTGGTGAACTTCCACTAGCTCATCACAAAGTCAGTAGGGAAAATACTGAATAGTATTCCCTTGATGATAAATATATACAAAATCTCTGTAAATTCAATTTAACAGAAAACTATTGGTCTAGCGGAAGGTGTCCCTGCCCATGGCAGCGGGGTTGGAACTAGATGATCTTTGAGGTCCCTTCCAACCCAAACCATTCTAATTATTCATAATAAGTCTATTAATTACATTTACGGCACAGTTCTCCAATAACTTTTGTATTCCTTTTTTCTGTACCCGCTTCCCATACCTTAACAGTTCTTCCTTTTAGACTGTATCACTCTCCTTTCCTTATAAGAATTTGATGTGAGGCACAGTACAATTCATCTTTTCCATTTAAAAGTCTAAGGTGTAGATATCTTTTCACTCCATCCTGCCTTTATAATTAGCAGAGAGCAGACACTTTAAATTCACAACTCCTCTGCTCTGTTCTAAATAACTTTCTTAAGATGATGTGAGTTGCTTTCTAGAAATTCTTATTTTTCTCCACTGAATCTGAAAATTATAATTAAACTGGATGCGGATGTCTAGACTGTGGGTGTCTACATACAGTCACAACTTTAGCCACAGTCTCACAAGTGTTACTGAAGTCAGGTTACATCTGTCACCTGCCATATTTACAGAGCCTGACACAAAGATAACTTTGATTAGATTGATTCAATTTACTTAACAACAGAGAACTTGAAAACCTGTTACAATTGAATTAATGGACTTAAAACTACTTATCATCTCAAAAATTATCTTAGAGATGTTCCTGCAAATATTTAGGAAACTAATGACATAAACATGTATTAAGGACTCTCTACAGACATGTTTTTGTTCTTAAAAAAATTTAGACTTGAGATTATTTTTAGCATGACATATAGCATAAATAGAAAAGAATGAAGGAATCAAGCAAAATTTAAAGTTTCAAAATTACTTGTCCCTTTTATCAACAAAGAAAACAAAATCCTGCATAAATATTTGTTTCTTCTTGGTTAGTCTCTCTCTTTTGGCCTACTTGGTTCCGTAGTTTAAGTATGATGAGTATTATGTTGTCTCAGTATTTCCCAACACTCATTATCTGCCTTTTTTATCCCTTTGATTTAACTTACTTACATATTTATATCAAAGAAAATGTTTCTACGTTTTTTTTTCCTTTTTTTTTTTTTTTACTGTATCTGGACACACAAAAAAAGCTAAATTCCGGCTCTTAAAATGCAAAGATAATGATAAACACAGGTAGACTTATCCCAACAGAGAATAAATCAGAAAAAAAAGTCGTTCTGTATAGTTTATTAGTAAGTGATTAGAAAGAAAATCAATATCCAGGCATGGTTCCATAACCATTTCATTCTCTAAAAGCATTTAGTATATGCTTTCTGAACAGCATATTGACAGACACCTGGATCATCATATTGGATTTTCGCAGCCATAAAGTCATATGTAGACAACATGCATTGTCTTTCTCACATCTAAACTCCAGTGAAGAAGAGTGAATGGATTAATATTTCACCTTTCCTGCTCTGACATTCAAATTAACGAAGATCAGACTAGCTTTATCTTTTAGAAAGGAGCAAACTGCACAGTTTATTATAACGATAGGCCAGTTTGGATTGTTTTATTGTTATTAGAGCTATATCTTAATGAGAAGATGAAGATTGCCTTTACCCTGATCAGCTAAATTAAAAAAAAATAATTATTTGTTTCTACAATTAATTATATATAGTCTTTTTTTCAGAATAAAACTCAGCTCAGCCCCATTTCTTTGCTACTTAATCCATTATCAATGGTAACATTGTTCTGTTTGCCATCAGCAACAAGCCTTTAAAAAACAAGCCTTTTAAAACATTTAATTTCTAATTTACTTTTCTCCAGTGAAATATAATAGTTTGCAATTGTCAATGAAGGTTGGTATTACGTTTTTTAAGGCCATGGCTGGGGAAAATATTAATTGGTTGGAAAAAAAAGAGATACATCACCATCTATGAGAAGGACGCTCTTCTGTTGCTGAGTGCCAGTACACCAGATCTAGAAGACGAAAAGGACTTTGCGGATTTTAACTCTAGTCGAACCCCAGGACTTACAGTGACAGTGATATAAAACAGCGGAAATTAAGTGCCAAATTTCCGTTGCCAGTTTGTTTGTTTTTCTCAGAGGTTTCTAATTCTCTGTGGTTTTTAAAAACAGCTACATCTGAACTTCAGAAATCCCCCTGTGACACTTGCTGCTTCACTTGCCAAAAGGGTTAGGTGCACCTTGTGAGCTTTGAGCCGGGGGTCCTTTATCACCTCGGGGAAGCCAAGGCCTCAGCTGGCCAAGACTGTAATGTAACTGCTTGAGAACTAGAAATTGCAATTGATAGTGTGTGTACTTATATACAGCAGAGAGCACACAGAACAACATTAGTGCTGGGGGTGAGCCAAGAATTCCAATATGAGTGAGATTTGCCCTTGCGTTTGGACCTCTCAGTAGGATACACCTTCTTCATAGCACGAAGAGTAGTTAGACCTGTAGCTATTTAATCTGCCTCCTCCCTCACCTTTCACGTCCAGTATGGCTGCACTAGTTCTGCCTTAAATCCTCTCCGCAAGGATGTAGGTGGTGACACAGCATCCCCAACATAGGAAATTCAGCACTAGAAAAATTAAGCAAAGTAAGTAGGGCCAGAGGATGAGAATAGAGCCAGAAAGAGAAGCAAGGGAAGGGGTATCCTATTATTCTGTCCTAACCATCAGAGCTATCTCTGTCCTTTTATTTCGAATTAATGTAACTGAAGTGTACTATTAGACAGAGTTGGACTGGAGTGGTACAATTTCAGTATAATGCGGACAATCTTCTTGACTATTTAAATCATCTTTCAACAGTGAAAGAGTAATAAAATGTGAAATCTTCATTTATTTTCTGTGTTGAAAACCAGTATAAATTATATGTCTCAGTCTGGATTATAGTAATTTAAACAGAACAACGTGAGTTATACTAACCGTCAAAGGTCTGAACATGATATCTTTAATAACAGTGTTCAGTGAGCAGAGCAAGCTCGGAAAGTGGCTTTAATTCAGTACATTTGATAATTGACTAAGTCACTGATTTTGTGCAGGGTATTTTGGCATTTGAAATTACCAGGAAAGGTAAACACATTCATAACTGGAAGAAAGCTATATAAAGCAACCATTTTAAAGAAAAAATAATCAACAATAAAAGTAGCACTGCTGTTTCTTGATTGGCAGTTTTGAGTTATCAAAATTAATAACATAATAACAATTCCCTTCATTAAACATGGAGTTGACAAGGAAATCAGAGCAATGGACGTTGAATTGTACTGCCTTCAGTTTCAAAATAAGGTTGCCCCACAACTAAAGTTTGAAATTCCACAGCTGGATAACGGTTCTTATGGCTTCACTCTTGACCTTTTTGGCTTTTCAGAAGATTTGGTGAATGTTTCCTAATTTTATCCATGTGGGAAAAATGGCAATAACAAACTTTTATATCCTTTTACCTTTTTATTTTCAGGACTACTTAAGATCAACATGTCAATACTTAAAAATATCACGTGTAAAGTACAGTTCACTGCTTTTCTTTTATGTGATCAATGAATGTCTATGTCACAAGTGTCATATATTCTTTCCTCATACTGTTCACTTCAAGTGTGTTGGAGGTGCACGTAATTTAAAGGAAAAATGTGTACAGGACTTTGGAAAAGTCCTGGTTCTGTTCGCAGTAATTCAGAATGATTCAGAAGATACAGTTGTTCACAACTTCTTTGACTACTTTCTAGTCTAGTATTTTAGCCTTAGGAATCAGAAATCAAGTGGTACAAGTCAATTTGATGACATGCTGTTGCTAAATTATGTTTCACCGGGTAAGTATATTTTTAGTCAATACTCTGCAGGAGGAACTCTTGACTGCTGTTTCTACAGATATGGTGGAAGAGCAACTATATCCTTCTTGATTACAAAGCTCAATGAAATGCCAGACATTATGTCTGATCCTCCGCAGCCTTGCACATTTTTTAGTTTTCTGCATTATTCTGATTCAGTAGCATTTTTCACGGAGTTTAAGTAGGTACAAATAATCCCACATGGCTGTTGGAAATCAGGGTCTTTTTATGCACAGAGTGCTAAAAAGCTGTTTGTGAGTGATCTCTGCAGTGAACTAAATATCATTTCAACTTTGAAATATCAGGGGAATGACAGTATAGCTTGTTAAATCTCAGAAAACTGTGAGTAAGCATGGAAATATAGGCAGAAAAATTCTCATTATGGACACGCAGGCACACAGACATACGCATTTTAAGAAACCAGTAAAAAACAAAAAAAAAAGGTAAGGAGACCAAAATGGAAGAGAAGTAGCCTTGACTACATGCTTATTACACATTTTCTTCTAAGTATGCTGCTCACGCCTTAAGAAAGTTATTTCACTTTTCTTTTCTGGCCAGTGTTAGTTTAAGTCACTGTTGTTTGCCTCTAGGGGATATTAGCAGGAGTAGCCAGAATTTTTAGTTCTAGCTGCAGTGCTGATATTTGAAAAGCATCCTCAGGAGATGGCATACAGTGCCAACTCTTTTGCATTCAGTCCCCGGGATATAGGCATAATTACGCTAATTTCAGGACTAGAGGCACCTTAAGTATCATGTTAGCTAATTCTTCAATTTCTTTCTTCTTAAACTTAAGTATTGTACGTGCCGTGACTTACAAATTGTCTGTAGTCTTAGGTTCCAAGCACCATGTTTCAGTTATAACTCACGAGTGTACCAGAAAAGTCTGTAACCTTTAGGCCTTTTTGTTCCTAGTTATGTATTCTAATTTCATGGACATTAAACTCAAATATATATTAAAACTACAAATCTAAACTAAAGATCTAACTAAAGATCTATAAATTAACTGGAATGGTCATGTCCCCTGTATAAAATCAGATTAATTCTAGATTGCGTTCACTCTGTTTCTCATTTTATTCTACCTCCTACTTCATGACTTCTCCTCCGCATCTTGTTCCAGATAGTTTGAAATTATTCCTCATATTCAGAAGTTACAGAAGATAAGTCTTCTCTTCTGTGTGGCAATACTATTTGTTATTTTGTCTCCTTCCTCCATTTAAAAATATTGTCGATTAAGTACCACCCAGTGTTGAAGGATGTCCCACTGAGACATTCACAAAGAAAGAAGATCCCCTAGAATTCAACAAATAAAAGACATTTTAAGTTTAACTCAGTGAAGACATGGTCACTGGTGGTTACAGAAGTAGGCAAGGGTGGTAGAGTATTACCAAGCCAAACTCAGTGGGAGTATGCATAACTCTGTGTGTATAAGTCTCTGGATGCTGTATGATTCAGTCTGCTGTTCCTGTCACCTACTTCATCTCTCTCATTTTTTTTTGTCCCCAAATGCTCAGAGTTTCTGTTCAAAGAGACTCCTCTCAACTTAGTGCTCCATCAGTGTCTGTTTTCAGGCAGGAGCACAAAAGCATTAGCTGGTAAATTGCCTGCAGTCTTCTTGTTAGACCAGACCTGAAGAGCTTCCTTAAGCCACAGTGTCTCCTTTCTTAACACCATCACTCAGCATATGAGAGTGTTTGGGACACCTGAACCCTGTGTCTCACTCCTGACAGGAGACCCTCTGTTGTCAGTCCCTGTCTAAACACGCTGTCAGCAGCATCAGACGGGATGTTACCAACCAGCTGGTCCTGGTGCTGTGCAGATCCTACATTTGGTGCAAGGATTTCTCTCACTGAATTTTACCTTTCTGAAAGTTTTTTCTGACTTCCCTCCAATACACAGGATCCTCTTTACCAAGGGTTTTAAAGCTTTATTTCTCTCTCCATGATTTTTTTCAAAATTATTAAAAACATCTCCTGTAAAACATGTCCTCACATGCAACCCAGTCCCTCAATCTGAATCCACCTGACTTCTCCGGGACTATTTGCAGACCTGTCCGAACACCATCTTATGTTTTTCAGCTACATTTTAAGGTTTCAACATTTTATCTACACTGAGAAAAATATATCCACTGTTTAAAGTTCTGCAGTTTCAGTATGCCTAATGCCTGCAAAATCTACTCTCTCATGTCGCTAATAATTTCTTTACCTTCCTCTCTTTTCAGGCAGCTGCTGCAATTTCTTTGAGGAAATGCAAATCTCTCACAATCAAAAATTATTGTCTTTACATATGCTTTCTCTGTCTTTTCTTTCCTTTGGTCCCTTTCTGACTTTTCAGTTCACTCTTTTTCCCCTTTTAAGTTGTAGAATCATAGAATCATAGACCTCTCCCACTATCTGTTTTATATCCTTTTTAAGGTTAAGGTCTGCCATAGGAAGAATCTTTCCCATTCTCTCCACCACAATATGGAAAGTCTCCTATTTTTTATTGGTTGGTTGGAAACTAGACTAAATACAAGAAAAAAGGTTGTACTTCATTCAAGCGTTAGAGAATCATTACCCTGAAACAAGTGTATAAGCAAAGAAAGAAGCAAGACCACTTAAAAATAGGGTTAATATGTTTCCCTGAAGAATGGACACATTGACCTTTAAAGATACTTGTTTCTAGACAGTTCTGTCAGCACTTCATCTTGTTTTCTCTTTATATCTACATAATTCCACTTTAAAATGCAGTGTATGACTGTGCTCTCCTACAGTTGCAGCACAATTTCCCACCTTTTGCTTTTTGGTAATAGACTCTTTCATTTTTTCTAAAAGCTCCTTTTTAATGAAAAGTCTTTTATGTTCATTAAATGTCAGAGCAGACTCAGGAAAGAGGAAAAGGAAAAATATTATAAAATGCATATACATATGTTCAGAAGTCATGTTAAGATTCTGTCCTCTATTCTGAATTCTTTATTATAGGCTTTCATCTCTTTCTACTTGTTCAGAAATCCAGAGTCTCAAAAAAAGTGTTATTTAGATATCACAGTCAGTAGCTGATTTGAGAAGTGAGGTATGTTGGCCTTTTCTTTTTTTGTGTGCTCTCACCTAACTGAATATTCATTGGAAGTAGGTGCTGGTTTTATGATAATCATATGAGATATAACTGCAGGCTGGCCTGGAGACATCCTCAAAGAGTTACATCACAAGGGGATTTCATCTGTGCTTCAAAGATACCTTGAACAAAACATTTTTGAAAATGTCATATTTTTCTAGTCTTACTGAAGTAAGAGACAGATGGGAACATCATATCATCTAGTCTGAACCTCTGTATATCACAGGTCAATAAGGTTCACATAAATACTTCATAATATCTTTAAGATTTCTTTAAGCCAGATATTTTAGTTCTCAAATTGCTATAGGTAGAGGTAAAGACAGACCAAAGCATAGGCAGTGCCTTAGGCTTCTTCATAGTTGGAAAACTGTCATGGTGAGATGATCCCAGTAGGAAAATAATGTCTGACACAGCAATTCTTTTTCTTTCTCTGTTTCCTCATACAATTTCTATCAAGCCTGGAAGAAAAATTCCTTATTTATGCAAAGCCAGCGCCCAGCATTAGCCTGCGTAAGTGAGCTATGAGCTACAGAGATTCTGTATGTTGCAGAGTTGACCCACACTACTCACTATTCACCTTTATTTTGCATATATATGTATATATATATGCATGTAAAGAAACAGCAATCGCTTTTTGATTTTCGTCCATTACTTTGGCAAGTCAAATTAAAAAAGACTGACTGAGCCAGAAGCACCCAAATTGCAGATAGAGATTGCCCTGAAGGCTGCTCAGGAGAGAAGGGGGTTGCAAGGTGTGATGGGCAGGGAGGCACAACATGGAATTGAGATCCACCAGCTCCTGTGTAGCTCCAAGGCTACAAGACTCCTCAGACTTAAGAGTCTATGGAGACATCAAGCCTATGTTAGTGTTAGTGATACCATCTTCTGGCACTGCATTCAGCTGGCATGGAGCAGCCCCTGCCTGCACTATCAGATTCTCTGACCCTCTGAAACAGGGTGACTGAGTCCAGTGAATCTTTTGGGAATGCTCTTCAGCTGTAGTGGCTCTTCAGCTGTAGTGGCTCTGGAACCACATCTTGGGTTTGTCAGGGATGACCTTGGTCGACAGGGAGCACAATCAGTGCCCGAGCCAGCAGTTTGGCCATGTAAATCACCAATTCCTGGTGCCCAGGAGTGTTCTCTAGAGCTGTTTGATGTGTTTATGTAAGCTCATGTAATCTCAGGGACTGGAAAAGGTGATAGGGTGGAAGAAATTCTCTAGGTAGCAGTTTGCCACCACGTGGAAGCTGCTGTGCAGCTCCCTGGAAGTAAGGACATGCACTGTGGGCTAAGATGGAGATGTGTAAAGTTTAATAACTTTAATTTCCATTTTATCTTCCTTAGTTTGAGTTCTTGCTATTTGGAAAGTGTTCTGTTCTTCATGTAATAGAATTTGGCTTTTTATAGTTAAAGGCCTTTAAACCTTCTTTAGAAACTGCTATAGGAGAGGCAGATTCACACCAAAGCCCTGGCCAGCCAGTCCTGCGATCTCTGACACTTGAGAAAGACATGAAGAAAAAGACATGTGCCACAGACCACATGTATAGAGGAGAAAATTAGATTCTTCCCTATTCCAACCAGAACACAGTTGAGTCTCAAAAGGTTAGATTTAAAAGTATTTGCCTAACAATTCAGCTTCCTATTCTTTTCCAGCAAGATAATTTATTTTCAGAAACAAAGGGCTGTAGGATGGTATTGAAGATTTTTTCACTGGTGAGTGTAATCTGGGATTTAACTTCTACAGCCTTGTTTCTTTGTAAACAAGTTAACAGAAGCTTAGGGAGAACTTATTATCAAACAGAATGGTTTATGACATTTTAAACAATCCCAATCCCAATCCCAATCCCAATTCCATGTTCCATTCGGTTGTGGTTTAGCCCAGTTGACAACTAAAGGCGGCACAGCCTCTCACTCAATCTCCCCCACTCTCAGGGACTGGGGAAGAGAATTATAGGGCAAAAGAGAAGGAGATCCATGGATTGAGATAAGAACAATGTAATAATAATAATAATAATAATAATAATAATATACAAATATACATATATGTATGATGATAATAATACATACAAGCAAGTGATGCAAAGTGTAATTGCTCACCACCCAGTGACCAACACCTGTCTTGTCTTGGTAAACAATCCTGAAACAGGTAAGTCTTGACACCAAAATCCCAGATGAGTGAAAGGTCCAAAAAGAGAAAGAAAGATAGCACTCAGACAGCCTGAGAGAGACCCCCTGGAAGAGCAAAAGCCCTTCTTTCCAGTCAATCCTCATCTATATATTGGGCATGATGCTGCATGATATGTCCAATGTAGCCCCCGATCCTAAGTCTAAGTTCAAATCATAAGGGGAGTTGTGGACCCTCTGTCCCGGCCATGCTCTCCCCCACCCTGTTGTGCTCCTGCACACCGGCAAGAACATGGGAAGGGAAAAGTCCCTGTCGTCTCAGTACCAACTATAAACATCAGTGTGCTATCAACATTCTTCTCATAACAAATCCCAGACTAAACCCAAAACTCAGAGCTCTTCTAGCTGCTAAAAATAAGAACTAACTCTGTCCCAACAGAAACCAGGACACACTCCTTGCACTAAAAGTGCAGCTTTACAAATGGCCAAATGAATTCTGTTTACAGTACAGCACTTTGAAGTTTCTTTTTGGAAGATTTGAAAAATAACGGGCTGTGCACTTTTAAATTGCCATGTGCAACAGCTTCAAGTGACTCTGACAAGAGAAACCCATATTCATGATTTTAAAATTGTTTGGTATATCACTGTTTTGATTCCTAAAGCCTAGCTGCAAAACACAGTGAGGTCAATAGGGCTCCTTTTCCTGTCAGGACAGACTTTGATTAGGCTGTTTTACAGCCAATTTGAAACTTTCAGGAAAATAAGTTTTAAAAGGCCTTAGAACACTTTTTTCTTGCATTTCAGGTAGACTTTCTTTTCTTTTACTGGAAGTGGCTATGGATAAGAAATATCTTCTGGAGATTGAGTAAAATTTTAGTGACCAGAGCTTAAGAGGCATGTCAAACTCAGATCTGAATAAAAGTGTACCACACAATGTCATCTCGCATTCACATCTTTAGTAAACAGACAATGGAGACTGGTATACAGAGATGTTTCAGTAGTCAAATTTCAGCAACAAAGAGCAAAAAGAACACGTTACATTTTCTCTCTTTAGTTTTTAATTACTAGAAAGACAGTGCTTTCCTCAGTTTATTAGAAATGCTGAGATGGAAGCTCACCTTAACAGGCTTTTGATTTAATACCATTGCTGACAAGACAGGTACTTCTCATTCTGTCTTTAATAGATGAAATATTAGCATTCTTCTACAAAACAAAAAATCATTCTTCTTCTGGCCAACGTAATTCACTTTCCTGCCAGAAGCAGGCAGTGTGTACTCTAAGTCTGAACTACCCTGGTGCGTGTAACAGTTCAGAGACTTGCCTGTCTGCTGTGGTGACCCTTTCTGCGTCTTCAGTCTCCCAGGGTTCACTTGTCTCCACCGTCCTAGCCACTTGGTCCTATCTGCCACTGCAGAGATAACTTCAAGAGAGGAAAAAAAAAAAATTACTCAGGTTGTTCTTTGAAAGTACATCAAGCCTTTTCTTGATAAGGTTCAAAATCCTTCCCTGACCGAACTACATCAGCCAGGGAGCCTGGTACCCTGTCTCAGGAATTGCTGCAATTCAAAGATTTCTAGGTGATGCAGTGCAACCACATACCTCAGCAGATCAGAAACTCCAACTTTTTTCTGCTCTCACCTCAAGAGGCAAAGTTTTAAACTCTAGGGTTTCACTCACATATTTCTTCTGGCAGAAGCCAATATAAAGATGGCACGTTCTTATGTATAGGTGCAATTCTGCTTGGATGTATTTGTACTTCAGTAATATTTATCTTATAAGCTACATTTATCACTTATGTCAGTGTTACTCAGATAGACAGCAGGAACGAGGTTTGCGTTTCCACTCACCTCACCAAACTTTCATCCACCTGGGAATAAACTACATACTGGGAAACAACTCACATCATAATATGATCATCTTGATGCCAATAAAGCAATGAAAGAGAATTAAAGATTACTTTGAATTTGCTGCACACCTGAGGGAGCAAGAAGAGAACACGAACACCCAGTTGGACTGCTTTTGTTTACAGCAACACATTTTAATTATGATTTACAGTTGCATAGGAATTCTGATAAATTGGACAAAGGGTAGTTAGTCAAGATGAAGTATCAGTTCCTTGTGTGAAATCTAAATAAGCCTTTGAAAAATCACTGTGATAGAAATGGATTTACAGACTCTTTAAAAAGAATAGAAAGAATCAGGGAGTAATACAGAATAGTTGTACATGATGTTTCTTTGGGACTTACACTTTTAGGACATCTCTTGAGCTGTGTTACTTCCTTAGTGTTAACCGAGCAATAAAGATTTAAAGCAGGTGGCTTCATTGTCCTTTATTATTTCTTTATAATTCTTTATTGTTTATTAATATAAAAATATTTTCCTAATTCTATTCTAGCATCTTAAGATCTTACAACCTTATAAGTCTTTCCGTCAGATTTTTATTTTCAAGGTTTAAAAACATTTTCAGGCTTATTCAACACGTTGATTACTACTGGAAATCCTTTAAGATCTGTTTATTAAGTGATTAAGTTTAACGACTGTGGAGAACAAATAACTGTTCATTATTTTTCATTGTGCTAGTGCAAAATGGATTGGTAAATATTACTGCCAAAGCTCTGCAAGTGTCAGTATGGGAACTATCCACATGCGACGGAAGTTAGTAAAAGGCTTTCTGTTAACTTGAGCAAGAAGTGATTTGAGCCCTGACAGAGTAAACGAGTTTGGCTGATTTCGTACTGAGATGGACTCCCCCTGCATTGAGACCTCAGTGGTGCTGCAAGTTTGGGAGAAATGCTTCATTATCAAGGCTCACCACGGCAGAGATTAAGCTCTCTGACTGATTATCTGCAAATGATGGCATCGAAAGAAACACTTGCATTTCTTTCTCCCCTCTGCACTAAAACTGCACAAAGTCTGCTACCTGTTGCATCCTGCAGAGCTGTTAGAGTTCCCAAACAACCATTTAATTTGTATGCAAAACCTCTTTTCTATGCAACAGTTTCTATAGCTAGTTAAACCATGAAATAAAACCCATAACAAATGCCAATGCCCATAAAGTGGCACACAAATAAAAATCTCACTCTACTCAGAACATAATTTCTGTGAAGTGGATTGTATCTCAGCCCTGTGCAACCACACAGCCCTGTAATATGATATTGTTACTTCTAACAGCCCACAGCTCTGTAATGAATTTGCAAGGTCTCATGACCGAGACTTCACAGGCATGCTTAGCCCAAACTGTTCTTGACCTGTTTCAGCTTTGTCTTACTTGATTTAGTTGTGATAATAATTTCTGTAACTGATGTTTATGGCTAATTTATTTTATTTATATCATCTTTGTATGGCATAGTTTTACACAGGTAGCAACAACTGGCATTTTTTCTATGTAGAATGGGATATTTATAACTGACATAATGGTGTAGTGTAGAGAAATACAGGCCTGGTACAATAGAGTTGTTGAGTAGTGTAGTCACAGAGGAGGGCAGTCATGAGGTGATAAAAGATGGGGTACATGCCTGATATCGGAAATCCCATAGCTATAAACAGTTCACTCATAGTCAGTTAAAAAAACTGCAGAACCAGACAAAACTGGTTTTAAATGTCACAAAGAGAACGAATGTCCTGGTTTTAGCTGGGACAGAGTTAGCTCTTCTTTTTAGCAGCTACAAGAGCTCCGTGTTTTGGTTTTACTCAGAGGCTCGCTCTGAGAAGAAAGCTGATAGCGCACTGATGTTTGTGGTTGGCAATGAGGTCTCAAGGACTTTTCAGCTTGCTGGGGTCTTGCCAGTGTACGGGAGCACAACAGGATAAGGGGGGAGCATGGCCAGGACAAGGGGACCACGACTCTCCTTACAATTTGTACCTGAACTTAAGATTGAGGGCCAAACTGGCCAATTAGTATTCCATATCATGCAGCGTCATGCCCAGTATAAGAGTGAGGGTCAGCCGGAAAGAAGGGCTTTTGCCCTTCCGGGACTCTCACTTTCGGGCTCTCAGAGTGCTTTCTCTCTCTCTCTCGCTCTCTGTCTCGGGGCCTCCCGTTCATCCGGGATCGCGGTATCGAGTTTTATCCGTTTCAGGATTGCAGCTTTGGGAAGAGATGGGCCTCGGTCAAGGGGTGGTGAGCAATTACACCGTACATCACTCATTTGTATATGTTTATCCTTGTACATATCCGTACATACATACATTGGTAGCGGTAGTAGTAAAGTGTTCTTATCTCAACCCACGGGTCTCTCTTCTTTTTCCTCTTTGATTCTCTCCCTCATCCCTGGGGGTGGGGGAGTGTGAGAGAGGGGCTGTGCAGGGTTTAGTTGCCGGAGTGACCTAACCCACGACAACGAAGAAATGGTATCTAGCATAGATAAAAGGCATCATATAGAGACAATTCAAGTGTAAGGTAGAGCTGTAGATCAAACAAGAAAGAAAAAAGGCTTATAAGTGTGATAGCAAACACACAGAAACTACCCCAGGAGTATCCTAGAGTGAGAAAAAGAAACTATCAAAATGAACATTACATTCCTCCCAGAAAAGGACTCCAGGTGCTGGCAACTTGTCATGACACACCACAACTGTCACCAGACTGAAGCCGCCAATGTTAGGACTCAGATGAGCAAGGGAAGGATATGCATAAATACCAGGAAAAGGGGTGGAAGCCAAGAAATGTGTGTATAAAAATTCTAACTGTATTATTGTTCTTTCTTTTTCGGTAACATTCAGATCTGGACTAATAATGACTAGATTCTGAAGATTTCCACTATAGTAACTGTAAATTCTTGGCTTTATGTATATATGTATTGTGTATTTCTGATTTACCCCTCAGCAAGGTTTTGACTGTAAGACATGCTCACATCAATAACAAAAGGCAATGATTACAGTGGGATTCAGGACTTCACACAGTAAACCAATTTTATTCTACGCAAACCTCTGATTCCTGTTAAGTTAAGCAGCAATGCACTTCAGCCCAAACCTTCTCTCAGTTATCTGAAACCTGGAAGACCTTTACTTCTGTGGCAGCACTTCTTTAGTTAGAAGCTTTTAGTTGCTTCTGCCTCCAAGACCAATTCCAGCTCCCTTGGGAACCAGTGGCATCTGCCTACTAGCATGGCATACCTCAAAACATGTGTACAGCACGTCAGGCTCAAACCTTGACCCTTCATCCAGCAAAAATCCCGTGTACTTCTGGGATGCCTCCCAGGCATCTGATAGAAAATTACAGGCTGTTGCCCTGTGCATATATAAATCTGAATCTCTGTTGGTATTAGGCATGAACAGTGGTTTTCATAGGATGTCAGGAACTGCTTCTCAGAAATTAGTTTTTCTGCATGATAAGTATCAGTTTATACTTCTGAAATTTGTTTTATTTCTGCCTTACTAGTTTCCATAACAATATATTTCTGGTTTATGTTAAGGATTCAGGATGTGGCTAATTTAACATTGCTGTTAACCTTGATTTTTTTTTTTTTTTTTGTGAGAAAATGGCAAAAGTCTAATCTTTGAGCTACATTTCAAATCTGATTGTTTGTAAAGCATCTGTTTTATTAAAATTGGAGGCTCGGAGAATGATAGTACAAAAACTAATATTTCTTTCCTCCCTTATTTCCCCAGTGGAAGGAATATGTTTTTCCACTTCAATTAGTTTTCAATCTCTCTCCTGCAATACGATCAAAATATCTCATGCTGGCCAAATTATTAGTGACAACTGAATGACATATAAGAATTGTATTTAAAATGTGATTTAACAAACTGATTGAGTCCTAAACACAGAACAGACTGACTTTCAGTGGACTAGTTCAATTTCATTCCAAGTATTATGGGAAAACTAACTGCACTATTTTATAAACTACTGTTGACAGGATATTTTAAAGTATATTTTTTTCCTGGCTTCTTAACACCTTCCCTAGCTGACTTGTTCCATTGTCCATTATCATACTTGCTCTAACAAGCAGTAAGTCAGTAAAAGTTCCCATTCTCATTCTCATCAGCCAACCCTGAGCAGTTCCCTAGTTAGGAAGCCCAAACCTCTAGGTCACATTGCAATATAGATTTTTTTTTGCAGTTTCTGTACAAACTCTCTGGGTAGCAATCCTGGCGGTTCCTGCAAGAAGCTGTCCAGTGTACATGACATTGAAGAGAAGTCTGTGCCGAGATAAGGACAGTGCAGGTCAGAGAATCGAGTTGCAATCTTGAATAATTTCCTAAGTGTTAACTTATGTTTTAATTGACAGAGAGTGAGCTTTGCATTTCTAGTTCTGCGCCTTTTTAGCTAGCAAAATGTAGTGGTTAAGATACATCCTCTAATATCACAGCTCACTTTTGTTGGCTAATGGAACAGAAAATGAAGTTATAATGACATAAAAGCAACCGTTTGGTAGAAATACATGCATTCAGTAATTCAGGCCACGCATTTCTGTGATGTGCATATAGCAAGAGTGAGTTACTGCTGTGAGCCTGCATTGGACACGAGGCAGGGCGTAGAAGGGAAATACAGCCCTGACACAGTTACTCACATAGAAAAATAACTGGCAATAAACTGTCATTTGCTTTGTTTCTGCAATACTAATGTCCTAAGAGGACACGGGCTGCTACATGTAGCCAAAGAGGTTACAAAGGCTCTTTGAAACATTCACACAGTCTTTGTTGTCTATTATTATCCCTTCAAAAATAGTGAAGAAAGAGTATGTGCCACTCGCACCTAAAGCTTTGTCAGGAACACTTCAGCACTTGTTTCGAACTTTCTACTTGTTTTGAAAGAATTTTTGAAAAAAATTTTTATCTTGCAGGAAGCAACATATATTTTGTCTAAAAGCATCCCTGGGGACCCCTCTGAGTGTCATTCAACCTTTTCATATGCTGTCTTCCAAAAGTCTGGATTTACATTCGTCCTCAGCTGACATTCGGAGCAATCCTCCTGCTTACTGTGAGCTGCTCCCACAGACTCCTTAAAGCAAACATCAGCAGAGCATGTTCATTATCTCTTTCTTCCAAATATGCTTACTTGGATGTCTTTTGAGGCATAAGGTGGCCCCAAGTTAAAAAGCATTTGGTTTTACTGAAATGTTTTACTTTTAGCAATATATTTTTTCTCATTAATAGCTGTGATACTGTGAACGTCTTTCACTCTTATTTCTCTAATCCATCACTTCTGAGCTAACATGTTAGCTGTTTCCTACTGCCAGAGAAAGGAGCTCTCAGCAGATGCTATAAGTCCAAGAAAAAAAAAAAAAGTATTTTTATAAATTGAGAGATGCCAGAGAGAAGACACAAGGGCAAAAGAAAAAGTTTTATGAAGAGATGTTAGTGGGTGGACTGTTTCTGTGTTGTAATTTTCTTAAGCTTTTCCATGGTAGTACAAAGTATTTGCAGTAAAGATAAGAAAACTTTTCTGGAGCTCTCTGTTTTGAAGTGTGAAATACTATTTCATACCCCGTTTTTGCTGACACTACTGGGCAGCTGTATCAGTCTGTGACATGTTCTTTAACATCTAGTGCTCTATGCCTTAACTAGAGTTAATCTTCCAGACCAGCAAAGCAATAGCAAGTTACTATACTATAGGTTTAAAACATGATTTGTATTTTACTCTGCCTTCCATGATAGTATACAGAAATAGAAAGCCACTGCTCCAGACTAGAAGTTAGTGACAGACTGTATCCTGCCCTTGGCAACAGCAAAGTGGATGCCTGTAGAAAGTGTAAGATTGAGGACCAGAAGGGAGCAGCATTTTCTACTGTGGAAGCTGTATCCAGACCACTGCATTGAAGTACAGACGGATTAGACATATGATCCGTGAAATGGCCTCACTTTTCTTTGGATCTCTTTAAGCATTGACCTCCCAAAACATCCTAAAGCAAAAAAATTGTTGAGAGCTATATAGGCTATATGTAACAGTATTTCCTGCCCATCCCTGTAAACCTGCTGTGGTACTCCTCACTTTTTTCCATTTTGAGAAACAGTGCAGAAGCATTCCCATCGCCTCCTCAGTGTCATCTCTTGCTTTAAAGACTCCTGTCATGTCTAGCTTGAGTTGTGGGATCTTTTACCAGGTTGAAGAGTTCTTAATAAAAATAGTCTTCTTAGAAGTTTAGAAGTAATTTTGTCACTGTCATTCTTCATGACTTTCCTACTTTGCTTTAGCTTCATTCAGATAGAGAATATGAAGAATATTCACTTGAACCACAGGCATATACAAAAGGCAGAATGATGTTTTGAGTTTGTTCTCTAGTTGCTTTCTAATCATTTATATTACTCTGTTTCCTGGGGTTTTTTTAGAAATAACTAAGGACTCTCTTGACATTCTCACAGAACTATCTGCCCTGACCAGGAGTTTTCCATCCTTGGTAGAACAGTTATTTTAGACTCATTTAGAGTCATTGGCTTGGGGAAGTGTGGCCGGAAAGCTGCACGGCAGAGGGACCTGGGGTGCTGGTCGACAGCCGATTGAACATGAGCTAGCAGTGTGCCCAAGCAGCCAAGAAAGCAAATGGAATCCTGACATGTATCAGAAACAGTGTGGCCAGCAGGAGAAGGGAAGTGATTATCCCCCTATACTCAGCACTGGTGAGGCCACACCTGGAGTACTGTGTCCAGTTTTGGGCCCCTCACTTCAAGAAGGACATTGAGGTGCTGGATCGGGTTCAGAGAAGAGCAACAAAACTAGTGAAGGGTTTAGAGAACTTGTCCTATGAGGAGCGGCTGAGGGAACTGGAACTGTTTAGTCTGGAGAAGAGGAGGCTCAGGGGGGACCTTATTGCTCTCTACAATTACCTGAAAGGAAGTTGTAGGGAGATGGGGGTCGGTCTCTTCTCCCACGTTATGAATGACAGGACGAGAGGGAATGGCCTCAAATTACGCCAGGGGAAATTTATGTTAGATATCAGGAAGAATTTCTTTACAGATAGGGTTGTGAAGTACTGGAACAGGCTGCCCAGGGAGGTGGTGGAGTCCCCATCCCTGGAGGTGTTTAAAAACCGTGTGGATTTCGTGTTGAGGAACATGGTTTATGGACCCTGACAGTGCAGGGCAAATGGTTGGACTTGATGATTTTGAGAGTCTCTTCCAACCAGATGATTCTATGATTCTATGATTATGTTTAGTTAGGACTGGTTTTTCCCATTTACAGTATTTCCTAGTGGGCTACACAGAGTTTCTATCATTTTATTGTCTGTTCACTCAGTACGGTCTTCACCCTTTCAAAGACAGATTTAGTTGTAATATTTTTAAATACTAACAGTGAATTTTGTCGTCTCAGTATCTACATGCTTTTAAATCAGTTATGTATACATTAAAAAGCATAGATCTCTCTAAAATTCTTCTAGCAACCTCTCTTTATTGATAAACTTGACCTTTTGCTCTTCCTTTCCCATCCTTTCATGAATTATGAATCCACAAATATGATGTTCCCCTTCTCCAACAGCATCTTTATTTTTCTATAATCTCTGATGAGGGAAGCTGCTGAAAACATATTTGCAACGCTAAATACTATTTATCTGCTGCAACATCTTTACCTACAAGGAAGGTGGCAGTTACTGTCATATGCTGCTTTCCTTCATCAGGTAAGGACTCTCGCTGGCTACATATCAATACCGTCAATATTCTTAGTTTGATAATTGTTCATCTAGCATTCAGCTAGAAGTTACTTCAGGAAAGGCTTTCAGCCTGTATTGCAAAGCAGATAAAATGCAAAAATCACAGTGAGTTCTTGTGCAGTGATAGCTTTTGAATTAAGAGAAGTGATATGTGTGATGAAGATAGAAGTCACTCTATATTCATGAGGCAGATCATTTACACATCCAGAGTGAATCCAATGCGATCATGAAACTCAATATTAACAATTCTTATGGATGTGGTGATATTTCCAAAAATTCAGTCAAGAGTTGAGCCTGTCATTGTTTTCCTTTACTGTGTATGAATGGGAAAGGGGAGGGGGTTTTTAGTTGTGTTCATTATTGTAAGTGATGCAGTTTTATGATCCAGACATTTTTCCATCTCTTTTATTCTTGAGTAATCAATGAAACATGGAAAATGAATTTATTGTGGTAAAACTAGATTCCTCTTCAATACAAAATTTCTGCTCATTTTGTTCTTTATTATTTACTATTGTAAATGACAGCAGCACTTGCTGCATGGAAATATAATTATTTTTGCACAGAGTACTTTATTTAGCCCAATATGACATAGACATGAAAGTAACTGAAGGACACAGTAAATGAGAGAAAAAAAAAAATTGACTAGGATGAAAACAGCCAGAGCAACTATTTTAATTCAGTGGAGGTCAGTTGAGATGGCAGGACATGGATTATACTAATAGTATTATTCTTCTTCTTTTTTAAAGGAAAATGTAGCTAAGTTGCTAAAAGCTTTGCATTTCCCTTCTGTACAACAAAAAGATGATTGTTTGTGGTCCAGAGCTGGTAAAGACCGGGAGCTTAAAATTTTGAGAAGTGCAGCCCTGTGGATATCTATGCCAGAGAGAAAACTTACTCATGCAGCTAATTGCTGGAAGTAATTTCCTTGAGAAATATAGGAAGAATCTTCAGATAAGAGAGGGAGATTCAGGTTTGGGATATAATATAGATACAAATGGAGGATTAGAGACAGTGGAAGATTATCTGGAAGTGAACTGCAGTGTACACCAGTAAGCTTTTAACACAGTTCACTTAGTTGCATACTATACAGTTGGAAATTAAGAGAACATTTCCAAGTCTTATTCTGCAATCTATTTGCTTGCACTTCGTTTTCTGAAAAGCTATGGTACACACTTATTGCTCTTAGAAGTGTGTTACGGTGTGTGATTTTTTACTGTTCTTGAGTTGGAGGAAAATGTATGGACAGATTTTAAATGTGTCTGTTCTGTATGTGTATGTATACATATATATATACCTACGCACACACAGATACAGACACACACACATCCATGGTACCATGGAATCATGGAATCATAGAGTCATAGAATCATAGAATGGCATAGGCTGGAAGGGACCTTAGAGATCATCTAATCCAACCTCCCTGTCATGGGCAGGGACGCCTCTCAACTAGACCAGGCTACTCAAGGCTCTGTCCAACTTAGCCTTGAACACTTCCAAGGAGGGGGCATCCACAACTTCTCTGGGCAATTTATTCCAAAGTCTTACCACCCTCGTACTGAAGAATTTCTTCCTAAAATCTAATCTAAATCTGTTCTCCTTCAACTTAAACCCATTTCCCCTTGTCCTATCAGTGGACACTCTTGTAAAAAGTCCCTCCCCAGCCTTCCTGTATGTTCCCTTCAGGTACTGGAAGGCAGCTATTAGTTCCCCCCAAAGTCTTCTCTTTTCAAGGCTGAACAATCCCAGCTCCCCTGTCCTCAGAGAGCACCAGCAGAGGTGCTCCAGCCCCTGGATCATCTTTGTGGCCCTCCTCTGAACACGCTCCAACAGATCTATGTCTCTCTTATGGTGGGGACACCAGAACTGGACGCAGTATTCGAGGTGGGGTCTCACAAGAGCAGAGTAAAGGGGTAGAATCACCTCTCTTGACCTGCTGACCATGCTTCTTTTGATATATCCCAGGATGCAGTTGGCCTTCTGGGCTGCATGAGGGCACTGCCGGCTCATGTTGAGCTTCTCATCTATAAACACCCCCAAATCCTTCTCTTCAGGGCTCTTCCAAATCATGGAAGATTTGTTGTTGTTGTTGTTGTTTGCCCAACAGCAAACTGAAGGCCTTCCTCTCTGAACCCTTCTCAATTGATTTGTTCCAAGATTTCCTAGGATGAGCAGGATCTTGTAAGAACAGGATCAAACACAGTAAGATGGATCAAAGAATGGGCTGGTGAATATTCAACTTTCTTCATGATAAAAAAGAGTTGATTTCTAACCCAAATATCCTTCTAGACACTTAAGTGAGGCCTTCTCTAAAGACAAACACTGCCTTTTTTTTTTCTCTCTTCTATTGCCTCTTATACTGACAGTAAACGAGAAAGGATCTAACATGATATTAAACCATTTTGGAAACCCTTTGAGAAATATGTTTCAGTAATCTCTCTTACCCTATTAGCAAGAACTTCAAATAAAATGATAAATAGGCAGACTTTCCACACTCACCTAGAAAAACATTAAAGAGAAGCCTGATTTGTTTCCTCCCTGGGATTAGATGTAAAAATCATTATGATTTAAACAGATTTCTTGGGAAAGGAAGAGTTTCTTCAGCTCCATAGAACCGTGCAGCTGCTCTTTGGTCCTCGCTGCCCAGAACCTTGCCTCAGAGGGGAATCAAATCAGAGATGCTAAAGAGTAAGTAGATTACTGGGCTGACTTTATGATGTTTACTGAAGATTGTAAAAAGATTATATAAGGCATACCCTCATTTTCTTCAATTTCATCGTGACCCAGTAAATCATTTTTTGTGCAGTGGCCTTGAATTTTCACCAAAGAACAACTACTTTTAATTGGACATTTGTATTTTATGCTTCACACAGACATCTTCTTTTGAGAATAAGAAATGGCTATCATAAAAGTACACTTTTACTTACAAAGAAAAAAGCAGTTAATACTTCACACCAATTCCTTATATAATCATAATTTTTAATATAGAATTAAATTAATTAGTCTTTGGAAAGTATTCTCTGAATGCTTATGCTAATTCATTGGATATAACTTTTATCTTTTGTCTATTTATCATAAAAATGATTCTAAGTCAAAATCAAATTAAATTAAATAGAAAATACACCAAAAAGAAATTTTTCAGCCAATTTCAAACATTGTTTCAATTTTTACTTTTAAAGATTTCCATTAAATTAAATGTGAATAAAGTGTAATTAGTTTTCATTTAAATAAAATATCTTCTTACGAAATATAAGACAGATAAGTTAGGAATAGAAAGCCCTGTAAAAATATTGATGTGAAAAGTATGCTGATCTTTTTTTTTCTCATTACAAGTCCTGGTTTTCATAAAGTGGTATTTTCTGCTGAAATGAATGTTTTCCCCTGAAAAGTTCCTGCTACGTCTAATTTCTTCTGAAATTACTTCTGCTGTTTAAATCTGTCATCCAACTTCAATTAAATTATCTTTTTATTGTCTCCCACAAACCAGGAGACAGATGATATTATCATTGTCTCTGTGGAGACAAGTTTCAGACATTGCAACGATTTTATTAAAAAATAGCAATTAATTTCTTTATAAAATTTTCCAAGATCCAGTTAAGTAATTATTACTCTGAGCTATAAAACAGAAAATTGTATGTAAAATGCCTTTTAAACATAAAAATATTTACTTTTATCTGTTTTCTTAATAAGTTTGCAGAGAAAGTTGATATAATGCTCTGCTGTTAAATAAAATCAAGTACCATAAAATGATCTAACATCAGTGACCAAGCATGGAAAAAGTTTGTGGGATTTAACACCAGGAAAAAGAAAGGTTAGAAATGTTTGAATCGACTTCTTATATTCAAGTCGAGCAGCAAAAGCACAGAAAACTTGGGGATGTTTTATTACAGTAATAAAACTAGCAGTTGTCCTCTGTATTTTGCCTTGGAGCAGCTACAACAAGAGAAACCCCTGTACCTCTGAAGAGCAAGCCAAAACTAATTATCTCTCCTTCTGATACCAGATGCTAGCCAGGCTGGTTGATGGGACCAATGTAGGCAATTATGATTGTCATGTGTATGCTTCCTGCTAAAAAATGGCTCCAGATATGCTTAAAAAGCAGCTACAAATAGCTTTCAGCTATGTGTAAGCTCCACAAATCTGTTATATAGCGGCCATCCATTATTCTTCTTCCTCAAAACTTCTTTTGAAGATTGATGTTGCTTCTCTCAAGTCTTAGTTTTAGTAACTCTGTTAGAGTCATATGGCTCCCACCTCCATTTCTTATTTAACGGAAAAAGAAAAAGAAACTCCACAGGAGTGGTGCAGGTTTACGTTATTACCATGTGGAAGCTGCAAGAAGAAAATGCAGAAGCTGAATAAGGAGAAACCTGTCTGACAGATGAATTTAGGCAGGCTGACAAGTCTGGTGTGCTGTGACCCAACGATGTGCTGGGAGGGGTAAGCAGGTGCCTCTGTCAGCAGAAATTTGGGTCTTAATGAAGAAGAATCTCAGATTTACTTTCTTACAGCAAAATGTCTTGCTCTTTTGCTTGATAAACCATCTATGGGAGACATCATAGTCCCCCACCACCTTCACATCAGAGTCTGATTCTTTTACATGGCATACTGATAGTTTTCCTAGTTTTAACAAAAATCCGTGCAACTTTGGGCTTCAACCCCAGGAGTCATGTGGCAATGAATGAGCAATTGTTTACATTGTGCAAAAAACTTGTGGAAGATTAGAGTAACAGGGCATATTAAGGGGCCTTTATATTCTTTATATCTATAGGATTGCTACAATTTAGGGCACTTTTGCTTAATGCTCAGCCACAGCATGGTAGATAGTTCAGGACTTTTTTTCATATCACAGTGGTAACTCTTTATCTTTATTGAGCAGAACATTTAGGAAATGTCAACATTTATTATTTCAGGCCTTCTCCAGAGTATTGTAGCTTACTCTGCTACTTAAAACATATGGTCTTATTTCAGACTGAACTGAATGCTGCTCTAAACATAGTTGTGCTGCACTGGAAGGATTTCCTTCAACTAAATATTGATCATATATATTGTCTTCATGGCATTTAAATATGAGAGAATATGTGGTTTGATAAACTAACTCAGCAGGATGTGTGTGTGTGTGGATACAAATTTACCTGTCTTTGCCAACCCTCTGGAGAGAGGTAAGTCCATAAAATAAGATACTTTGCTCTCTGCACACTCCTTCCTTTAGCTGTGGTTGAAACATATCTGAACTGAAAATGCTATAAGAAATGCTGCAGAAGCTCTGTTCTCAAAATGCAGCTGAAGATCCAGATGAGGAGACAGCAGTGGCTACATGCAGACACGGACGAGCAGACACAAGCCGTGACAATTGTCAATCAGAAACTGGCACCTTGTCATGGGGCTATTTCATTTGACAAACATACGATGACCATCAGTGACTCCAAAAAACCATCACCGTGAGGCTGCGTGAAGAGGCTTGCTCTGTTGCCCACACATCCAGATGCTGAAGGCCTTGCTTGTATAGACGTAGGTTATTACTACACTCTGAATGAAGTCTTGATATATTACTAGTTCCCTGGGATTTAGTGGTGGTAAAGCAACTGCTGGTGCTGTGGGGTGATAGCAAATTTGTAAGCAGCTACTATCTGGCCCAGAAATTGTAGTTCAGTATGAATGAATGGGCTTCCAGCACTCCTCAGGCTGTCTTACTAGTACATGTCTCCAGGATCCTCCTACTCTGAGCTGCTTGTGCGTATTTATTTTAGCCTAAAGTATTTCTGTTGATGATCTGCAGACCTCAATGCAGATTCATGACCATTACTACAGATAATTGCCTGGCTGGATGCTCAGTAAACCTACCATTTGAGTGTCTGGACAGAAGGGGCTCTGTTTTGTTTGAATAGTATGGATAGCTGTAAGATTTCAGTGTTCACTGCTGTTTTAAAGTGTTATGATACACTTTACTGCTTCAGCTAATGAACCTGAACCTTAATATTGGAACATCTGGTAGAAGAAAGTTTAATTACATATGGAACAGCTGTAAGTTGGTGCTTAAATATGCATTTAGTCAGATGAAAATTCAGCACTTGAATGTTCATATGTCCCTTGTCATTCATGTTATTAAGACAAAAAAAATTGAGAAAAAAATTCTGCTGAAGAGGAATGTACTAGTGAGTGATTGTTTCCAGATTCAAGTCAGAAAAATGAAAAGTTCATTATTGAACCCTAGAGCTTGGTCTAAAAAGCCCTTGTGATTTTTCTGAGTTTTTATCAAAATAGGTAGGGTGCCAGGAAGATAATCTGAAAATTATCCTTAAATTTTGAAACGGAAGAGACAAAGGGGTACCTGTTAATGAAAGAAAGGTACAATGAAAATACATTGACTTAACTCTTTCTATGGGAAAAAGACATGGTGACTAGATATTTATAGAGCACAGAGAGTCTGTCTGCAGGAATTTGAAGATTTGAATGTAATTTAATGTAATGGTGGGTTTTTTTGTGTTTGGCTTTGTTTATTTTTCCTGAGGCAGCCACCAGATAAAGAGACAAGATCAAAGTTCAGGATTTTTTTCATATCACAGTGGTAACAGAAACCACTTTCTTTCAAAACAGAAAATTGCATAGGACTATGAAAGACTTATATAGGATTTGGGATATGCAATCCCAAGCATTAGTACAGGCTGGGCAGAGAATGGATTGAGAGCAGCCCTGAGGAAAAGGACTTGGGAGTGCCGGTGAATGAGAAGCTCAACATGAGCCGTCAATGTGCGCTGGCAGCCCAGAAAGCCAACCGTATCCTGGGCTGCATCAAAAGAAGTGTGGCCAGCAGGTCGAGGGAAGTGATTCTGCCCCTCTACTCTGCTCTTGTGAGACCCCACCTGGAATACTGCATTCAGCTCTGGAGTCCCCAACACAAGAAGGACATGGAGCTGCTGGAGCGAGTCCAGAGGAGGGCCACAAAGATAATCTGAGGACTGGCGCACCTCTCCTATGAAGACAGTCTAAGACAGTTGGGGCCGTTCAGCCTGGAGAAGAGAAGGCTCCGGGGTGATCTTATTGTGGCCTTCCAGTACTTAAAGGGGGCCTACAAGAAAGCTGGAGAGGGTATGTTTATATGTTACAAGGGTATGTAGTGATAGGACAAGGGGCAATGGCTTTAAACTGAAAGAGGGCAGGTTTAGATTAGATATAAGGAAGAAATTTTTCACTCTGAGAGTGGTGAGGCACTGGAACAGGTTGCCCAGAGAAGTTGTAGATGCCTCATCCCTGGAAGTGTTCAAAGCCAGGTTGGATGAGGCTTTGAGCAACCTGGTCTAGTGGAAAGTGTCCCTGCCCATGGCAGGGGAGTTGGAACTAGATGATCTTTGAGGTCCCTTCCAATTCTAACCATTCTATGATTTTTTCAGGAAATGCGATAGATGAATTTCAGCAAGATCCCAATGTTTTTCAACTCAGTTGTTCTGAAAAGATCAAAGATTCAAACTAAGCCTGAACAATTTTTTTCCTTATTTAGAAGGAACATCAAGCATTTCAATGAACTAAGCTTTTATTTCACCTCCTGCCAGTTCCTTACCCACCATAACATGTCATAGGCTGATAGATAATAGAATTAGGTTTAGAAGAATCTGAAGTCTGTGAATAGGGATTTCACAGATTCAGATCAACAATGAACAAACTTCTAGGAAGCCAGGTGGATCTTTTGGTTCAGCTCTTATTACAAGAGGCAGAGAAGAACACCCCTACAAGCACAGAATTGTACCACCCTGAGAGGGTTTTCCCCTCTGAACATCCCTTTGCACTGTGAATGTGAGAAGGCAAATGTTTGTCACTTCTTTTCAGGCTGCAGCAAATGTTTCATTGCTCCACAATCAGCCAACACTATTTTTTTGCTGGCAAGACTCCCTTACATCATTTCTCCTGGACAACTGAGGAATTAAACTTTTGGGGAGGCAAAAAATATGTTTGTTGTTTAGAGAGGACAGCATGTTTTAAAAGCTTAGTTTTAAAATTTTTCCCCTCTATATTAGTCAAACCAATTATAAAATATTGGAAATGAGGCATCAGACAGTCAGGTAATAGACATAGTGTTACAGAAGTAGCGTATAATATCTACTCCTTCTGAGGATGTTGCATTTACTTGGTAAACTGCCTCAGAAATTTGCCAGAGGGACTTTAAAAAGAAAAACTTAAAAATGTACTGCTGCTGTGTTTCATGACGGTTGAGGAAATGCAGATTGTTTGCAGAAATTTTGTGTCTTTGTTCAAAATTATAATTCCAAAATCTCTCAGACCGTGGTGGGCTGCAAGCACTCACTGAGCAGAGAGGCAGTAGGCATATTAGTAAGCATCGTTTGCTGCCTTGTACAAAATAGCAGTGTTTAAACTGCAGGGAGTTGTAAAGCATCCCATGCCCTAGAGTGCTGATGCCATTCAAATCTAGCTCAGTTATCTGTCCTGATCATTGAGCAACTCTTTTATGATCTATTTCCCTCTGTTTTCCTCTCATGGAAATAAGGGCTTAAGAAGAAATAATAGGATAACACATACCTGGGTGCCATTCCAGAACAGAAATAAAGTCCATAAAAATCCAGAAATGGGAGGTTCATACTATGTGGAAGCTGAGCAGCCTCATAATCCCTATCACAGAAGCTAAGTAACCATGCAGTCAAACGGAGCTGATGAGGAATTGTCAATACCAAAGTCAAATCAAAATTAAACACGGAGCAACCAATACCTAAGCACCTAGGGTAACATGAGCCCTGGTGAGTAACATAATGCTCTGGCTATTTCCTGTCACAGTCACTGTAAGTGGCTTGTTTACACTGAGATTCAAATGAAGTCTCATAAACAATAGTTCAGGGAAATTTTGAATTTGATGATGAAATGTCAATAAGCCAAAAAGCTAATTTTTCACTGAAGGCTCAGCCCATTAACATGGCAGTTCATCAAAAAGATTGAATATTATTGGAGTTGCTGAAGATTGCTAAGCACCAGTTTCAGGCTGCCTTTAAGAGCATCATATCTGTAACAGATGCTAGTCGTCAATTCCCCTGGAAAATGCACAAAAAATGTTGTGCACATCAAATAGCCCTTAGCACAGTGTACTCTCCAGCTTCAGGAAAACATCATTGTGGAAATTTCTTAGTTGAGTATTTTCATCTGTTTCATCAATGAAAGCTGATGCTTACGTCCCATTTTAAAAAAATAAATAAATAAAAAACCCAAACAAAACGAAAACAAAAAACCACTAGTGCTTCAATGTAAGACTTAGATATAGTAAATAAAAATATTCTTTCTTTTTTCGCTGCTGTAACAGTCAGCCCTAAAACCGATGCAAAATGCAGAGGAGGGCAGAGGAGAGATTATTTAGAAAAAGTACTTTACACCAGAAGGCTATCGTTTATATTACTATCCCACAATGTATAAGTCTCCCAGAAGACCTGACACTGATCCAATGGGTGTGGATTGATGAGAGGCATGTAAAAGGTATCCTTCTCATGATGTGTGATTTATAAAATATACTAGCAGTCTTAGAAATTAAATAGATGAACAGAGTTTCTGCTCAAGCTGCACAGGAAGGACAAATTAAGGAACAGAAGTGGCAATCTGGAGATCTCCGAAGGAGGTATTGTACTCCTTCCTCTGAGTTATTTTTCCAGGAGCCCAACTAACAAAAAGGCACAGGGCTAAAAGCAGAGTCTTCAAATGCTAGTCATAAATCAAAACATCCTGGATCAATGAAGAGAGGGGGATGTGGACATGACTGACAAAGCAGTGAGGTGCAACACAAGACAAGAAGAAGAAAAAGGAGAAAACAGCACAGAAAAGATGTGGCTTGAGAGCATCAGCGAAGGTGAGAGCCCAGCATGTGAGAGAAGCAGCTCCCCAGGCTGGTGCCACAGCCCAGGTGGGAGCTGCTGCCAAAGCAGTAACAAATAAACCTAATGGAGAGCCTGAAAAAGAGATTAATTTCAGCCCACGTTAGCTGTCTGTAATTGGTTTAAGATGGGGTTTTCACTTCTGCGGTTGAATGATTGGCCTCTGTGCTGCCGACATAAAACCTGCTGTTTCCATCTGAAACTGGTCTAGCTATTTAAAGCAGACTCAAATGAAGGCGCAACAAGCAGCTGCAACAAGCTTGGAGATCCTTAGAAGCAAAGTCAGGCAAAAATGTCAGATCAGAGTCGCCCTCTGGACAGTACTATTTTCTTCCTCTGTAACACACAAAAAAAAAAAAAAAAGAGAGAATGAAATCTTATTGTTTTAGTTGGCTGAGTTCACAAACTGAGGGAGAAGTGGGGAAAGAGCACAGGCTTCACATATGCAGAGGCTTTTGAAAGAAGAGGAAGTAAATGTCCAATAGCATGGCAAATTTCTCTCAACTATGAACCAGAGAAATTTTGCATTTGATGCAAATGCACTGCATGACAAAAAAAATCAAAAGCTTTCAGCCTAAGAAGGTTGAACCTGCAATGAGACTACCAAGAACAGCAGATGAAATCCACCTAGACTCATTTTGCTGCTGACGCTACTGTTCAAGCACTTGTTAGAGCAAAAACCAGATCCTTTCCTTAATGAGTGCCTTGACACTTCCATTGGGATGTCACCATTGAACTGCCAAGACCCTGGATGTCCAGGCTCTCTGGTGCTGCTGCCACTTGCACAAAAGCACATGTCCATGAAGCCCCGGGCTCCTAGCTGCTGTGGTGGTACCTGCAAGCCTGTCATGGGAAGACGCTGAGGCTAGTGATGCTCTTAAACTGCAAGAGGGCAGGCAGGCTGCGTACTCTGGCAAGGATTAGGCAGCCCCAGCATTTTGTTGCCCTTTCTGCCACTGCGAAGGAGCCCTTCAGTGTTATCCATCAAATCAATTCAAGTATAACCACAAATAAGAACATAAGCTTTTCCATTTTTGCTCCTTTTCAAGTATTATTTGAGTGAAATTAATTACTGAATTTTTTTAGAAGTCTGAAAACACTTACACCTGGAGAAGTGTTTACATGTCCAAGACCTTTTTTGCTTTCTCCAACTCTATCACCAGTTCCACCCAGATGAGCACCTCCCAAAATCTTGCCTCACAAAATTCAGAACTGTTTTGAGGTCTCTGAAAGCTGCCAAAACAAAATACCTGTGGTTCAGATTCCTTAATTAAATATTACACTCAACTTTGACATTTTTAAACATTAAATGTGCAATATTATTAACAAATTCTCTTAATTTCTGATCTTCTTAAAGTTATTTCCTAAAGTTAAAGATCCTTTAGGAAGATCCTATTTCTCATCTTCCTAAAGTTAAAGATCCTTACGTTGGATCTTGCCACTTATTTCCTCACTCTTTTACTTAATACTCAGTGTGTTTTTCTAGAGATAAAAAAATATTTTGACATTTATAAATATTTACACAAAACACATTAATGAAAATGTATTTTCAGTATTATTTCATTATATTCCTTGTCTCTTTTTCCTTGCCTTTCTGTCACTCCTCTTCTTCTCTCCTTATAGCGTCATTTCTTACCTCTTTTATACCTCCAGTATTGCTTTCTTCTTCCCTGTCTTCATTTCCAGTCCTTCATACTCTTTCCTGCCTACTTGCACAAAAATCAAACTATTTTATTAATGAAGAAAATGGTTGGACTGTTGTGGGAATCATTATGGACAAGTAGATATGCGAAGCATCATAAGTCTGCTTCTATGAATTTCTAAAGTTTAGATTTAATATAAAGATGAGATATTTATTTCTCTATTTCTGCAAAGTCAGACTGGGAGACATCAAGATTGTGTCATTTCCCAGGGTGTGGGAACCAGGACACACCAGCTCCAGCTCCCATTCACAAAGAAACGATGTGCTGCTTGCATAGCAAAGCAAATGATGTTTCTGCACACCAACACCATGAACTCTCCTCCTGGAGATGAAGCACAGTGAAATCATCCACTCCGTCTCAGCCTTTGCTGGGACACCAGCAATCTTCATCCAGATTCTATACTTTTACATCTGTCTTCTTACCTTCCCCATAGAAAGAGCATGTTCCAGCTCAAAAAGAGATTTTGGTGAACTCAAGATGAGCTATAGCACACCCAGCAGGAGCTGAGACCAGTTAAACATAAGAAGTCGCTTTATCAGGCTGTATGTCATTTGTGAAATGCATTAATGCTGATCATCACCCTTCATCATTTCTTCAATTCTGTATCTGGCAGGAGAATGGTGGAGTAACTCATTTTAAAACAATTAGCTGATAAGTGTTCCGGGCTGATTAATCATGAAGAATAGGCCTGGCAAATATGAACAAGGCTAATGATTTTCTACAGCCATTTTGCTGTTTCAGTCTGGTATTTTTTAAGTAACCAATACAGCAGAATATGAGGCAAGGCTGGCAGCCTTTTTTATAGTTATGGCTATTGCAATCCCTTTTTTGAGGTGCAGTTCTCAATTGCCTTACAATTTTGGCATACTTGTGATCTGAACTTTATGTTTCCCATACTTTTACTTTTTCGAATTAAATTCCAGACATTTTCAAGACTAGAGATATACAGGGTTTTTTTCCACATTAAAAAATAACACCCCCCTACCAGTACTTTGGTTATAGTTCAGAATTTGTCAGATACATCCTTTGTACCAGGAAGAGGCCTTTTGTCAGTCTTGCTTAAAAAACTAAATGAAAAAACACCCACCTCTGGACAAATTATTGTCATGGTTTAACTCCAGCCAAAACTAAGCACCATGCAGCCGCTTATGGGATGGGGAGGAAAATAGAAAAAACACAACTTGCTGGTTGAGATAGTAGGAGCCAGGTTTGTAAGAAACTTCAAGAGATAAAGGCATCCATTCCCTAGCTTTGATTCCCGAACAAGATCAACTTTGAAGATCTCCTGTAGAAACTACGTAGTTTCAAACCATATAACACGAAATATAACTTGGTCTCCTTTTCTACTGCAAAATACAGACCCATTTCCAAACAAATTGTTTAGGTAACTAAACAGGATATTCATGGAAACTTCTCTGAACTGCATTTGGCTAGACATTGCTCTTTAAATATAATTGCGCTTCCAAATGGACTAACTTATGTTTCAGTCACACAAAAAATGCTTTCAGCAAGCTTTCATTGTGATAATCTTACATTTACAGAGAACTAAATGTTTGGAGGTACATAGAAATTTAAGCTTAAAAGGTAACTGGAATGTTGATCAAATATTTTAATGAAGGTTTTGATTCAAATAAATATGAAAAAAAAAACAGCAACTCAATATTTTATCTGTGATAGTTTAGAAAATTTAGAGCTTGGGGAACCAATACCGTTAAATTCGAACATTTAAAACCATAAGAAGCTGCTTAAAGGTGAAAATGATCATTGGAGCATCTTATAAAACAGATGAAAGGGAATTGTCTCAGCTATGAAAGGATATTTTTGCCCTTTAGATCTGACAAAACAATCACTGCAATACTGTTGATTTTATAATTGCAAGGAAGACAGGAAAACCCTCATAAAATGATATAGAATGCTATAAATTGTATGGATTATTACACTTCCTATCAGTTCAGCCACAGCAGCACTGAGTTAAGAATGATAATTATTTACTCTGAGTTATAAAAGAAGTCAATTATATGGGCAGTTTTGGCTGGAATAGGATAAGGAGGCAACTGCCTGAGGCAGCAGGCTGGGGACAATGATCTGCACGTCTGCCAGTGCTTGAAGAGATGACACGAGGTCTTCCAGACAGAACTATCGCACTCAATTCTTACTATCATTGCTCACTTCTGTGGTTGTGGCGGCTTAGGGAAGGGATGAGCTGTGTAGGAGTTGCTCTATGGAGAGGAAAGGAGTGGCCCCTCTCTGCAGAAGTCAACAGGTCCACTTGCATTACTGTGCTTTGACTCACTTCACGAAGTGAGTCATAGAGTGCATGAACTGCATTTCTCTTGGGTGAGACTAAACTGTAAAATGTGCTCCAGGAGTGCAACTAATGCTCTCCAACTGCTAATGGACAGTCAGTCCATGGGATCTGACTAGAATCTAAATAGGGGATGAAAGTCCAAATATAGACAAAAAACAGGTCCAACATAAATACAGAGTTGTGACTCAGTCCTCAGCACCATTTTGCTCTACACTCTCCCTTGCACTACAATACTTGCCAATGCAGACATAGCTATAGACTAAAAAAAAATCAGACTCAAAGTTTCCTCAGGGCTCTGAAGTTGCTATTTGGTTTCCCTACTAGCCATTCTTTCAAATTCTTTTTGGTGATTAACAACGAGCTTTCTCCTCACAGTCATTACTCTCTGCTAGGAGAAATTTGGAGACCAGTGTTTATTTAATCTGATTCATATACCAAAGACCTCTATTCCAAAACCTGAAACAGCTTTATTTCTGTATAATATATTGAAGATAGGAAGTTCTAGCTTGGATGAAAGATAAAAGGATCAGTACTTTGCTTTTGGTCCTTGGTGATGTATGATAAAGGTGTGATCTCCTAACCATGGCACTTTCTCTTCTTCTTGTGATTTGCCAATGAAAAAGTATGCTTCAGATGACAAAAGGATTAGTTTCAAGGGTTTTTTTTTTTGTGGTCATTATGTATACCTCCTGAAGTGAAGAATGGATGATTCATCTTACTGGAGATCCAAAGACTGTTGGAACACCAGGCTTATTTTACCTCCACAAGCAGCCAGCTTGCTTTTTTTTTTCATGTTGATGTGCTGCACATCTTCAGGCTTCCTGTAGGTACAAGAAAGGGATCATTTAAAGCATAACAACTGTGGAAGCCTGAAAAAATAATTTTATAATTGTCATTTTTTTGAGGCACCTTCCTCTGGAATTTTCGAGTTGATTAAACAACTTTGTAAACCATCACCTTTAGCTATGGCTATATAAATAATGCTTTTTCATGATCTCTGGCTTTCTGAAGGAGATCTGGTCCCTGGATTAAGAAACACAACACATAGTTTCAATGAGAGTGGGCACTCAGTTGTCTTAACTGAAGTCAGATGCATTACTCTTGCACCACTCCATGATGTTCTTTGCTGTGTTAAGGAAAAATTAAACATTACCATCTGCCTGTCAGTAAAGCAACTGTCAAAAGATGGGCAGGGCCACTCACTCAAGGAGTTTGTTCATACGTATAGTGAAGCAGAAATAGTACTTCTGGCCATGGGCTGCTTTCAGGGCTAAAGCATCCACCATGAAATATTTGATTAAACTTAGTCACTACCATCCTCTCCTGCTTTTGTTATTCGGGTGCCAGCAGTCTGGATGCTGCAGAACAGATTTACTATGTCAGTCAAGACAACAACTCCACAGTCAAGCACCTCTCAGCTTTTACAGACCAGGAGAGCATAAGGAGGAAAAAAATAATGAAGCACAATATTATAATTAAGGCCTTCAATATCACAATATTGCACGATCCCGTTGTTTTTCTCAGCCTCAGGCAACATGAAAAGGCCAAAGAATAAGCCAAACATAGAAATTTCTACCACAACCTCCTTCACAGGATGGCTTTTTTTTTTTTCAGGTCAGTTGCAGCCTCAAAAGTGACAAGTCCTCCACTAATCTATAAGTTGGTCTGAAATAAACTCTCGATTCTTCATAGTGACTTCTATCTGTAAACCACCAGTACCCATTCCTGCTTAATACACACCAACAGCTCTACCCCTCAGAGCTTTGACTTTTTATCTGTTTTCACCACTTCTGCAATCACCTTGATAACAAATAAAATCTTGTGCTTTCAATCTGCTCAACACAGCTTGAACACTTCCATTTCTGTAGCAACTGGCATGTTTCCCTAGCCTCTGAAAGGTCCCTATTTTAAATCAGCAATAAACACAGCTCAGGTTTTGTGGTATCCTTTCACAGTGGCAAAGAAAGTCCAACTGTGACAATTGACATACTGATTTGCCTCCTTTTTGGTGTCTCTAGCTTGGCTGCTGCCTTGCACAGGCTTTCCTTGCTTTGTCCTGTGTTTGGAAAAGAGAAGTTTCATAAAAGTTATCTTCACTGATTGCCCATGGTCCTTTCTGTATATGAGGAATATCACACTTCTTTCACTCCTCCCTCTGTTCTTTCTCTTTATCTGCTTAGAGGTCTCATTTTGGTTTTAACTGTTTTCAGCTTTTAAGAAAAATCTGCAAAATAAAGCTAAAATGAAGTTACCTGAACTGACTTCCATTGGAAGCATCTGTCCTTACACTGAAGTGATTTTCTCAGTTCAACAACTGTGTCTATGGCAATTAATAGTGACAAGCTAATAAACCTTGCCCGAGATTTTTTTTCTTTCTTATATATTTCATAAAGTGAGTACAACATATCTGTGAAGGTTTACGTTAAAAGTACTTCATTGCCAGGCTTCAAAATCACTGAGAAGCTTTAATGCTTCACAGAATGCACGTTGTTTTTTGCTATCAGTAATTTTTGTTTCTTTATTTTTCTATAATTGCTCAATAACTTAAAATGAGACTTTGCATACTTATAATACCAGAACAACATTTTACTCTCGAACAGCTAAAATTAAATGAATGGCACAGCTTGAAAAATAAAAGTGTTTGAGGTGGCCTATGTCAGTCTAATCCTGAAATCAAGTACATTTTGGAAGATTTTATATTTTACTTCTACTCATTTTCTTTGACAAGGATATATTTTCAAAATTCAATTTTAAAATATTGGATATAAATCTATGTTCCTAAACATCTTTTATTAGAAAAGAATATCCAATCTTTTTAAAGAAAAAAGGAGTTGCCCAGGAAATTTTTATACTATACAACACAATCTAGCAATACTGTGCCAGCAAAACGAAATAGACATTTCCTGAGTAAAATCAAGATACGAAGTTTTCGAAATGTTTTCTAAACAATTTATGGTGAATACTCAAAAGCCAGTACTGTGGTGATCCTGACCAGGAGACCATCATACATCAAGGAATCAGTGATCAGCAAAAAAGTTAGTCTGCATACATCCAGCCCTGCGCCATGCTGTGCTGCACATCCAGTGTGGCCTTCATGCATGTGTTGGGCTGCACAAATCCCTTGGCTGCAGGACTGTGCCAGCTGCCTTAGGGCAAGAGGGGACCCTACAGGTTGTTCCCACTGGGTACCAGCAATCACAGTGCCTTTCTGTTCTTGCCTTTATCCAAAAGTATAGCAAGAACACCTCTGCTATGAAGACAGGCTGAGAGAGTTGGGGCTGTTCAGCCCGGAGAAGAGAAGGCTCCGGGGTGATCTTATAGCAGCTTTCCAGTACCTAAAGGGGGCCTACAGGAAAGCTGGAGAGGGACTTTTGACAAGGGCATGTAGTGACAGGACAAGGGGCAATGGCTTTAAATTGAAAGAGGGCAGATTTAGATTAGGTATAAGGAAGAAATTTTTCACTTAAGAGGGTGGTGAGGCACTGGAACAAGTTGTCCAGGGAAGCTGTAGATGCCCCATCCCTGGAAGTTTTCAAGGCCAGGCTGGATGAGGTTTTGGGCAACCTGGTATAGTGGAGGGTTTCCCTGCCCATGGCAGGGGGGTTGGAACTAGACGATCTTTGAGGTCCCGTCCCTTCCAACCCTAACCATTCTATGATTCTGTGATAAGAAGTTCTTCTGTGAGCATCCTTTCCATCTGACAGTAGAAGTGATGAACTGAGTTGTTCTCATGTAAGAAAATCCTACAGTAACTCTAATGACCAAGATGAGATCACTCTTCTCACGGCTGGGATCTGTACGATGTGCCGCGCATGGATCGGAGGCCTGTTCAAAGCTGCACAACTCAGAGTTCCCAGCGTCTAAAGGGATGTACTATTAACTGTACTCTTCTTTCTTTCTTTACAGTGGTAGCTCTAATAAGTAGTGTTTTAAAGGATACTTTACAGAGCCTGAGTGACTTTCTTGCTAGGATTGAAACAGACCAGTATCTCCCAGTGCAAAACAACTACTTAGTTAAAATTATTATTTGAAAACAGCAGGACTATCTAGACTGCAAATGGAAATCAGCTTTTCTTAATAGCCTAATTTCTATTTTCCTCTTCTGTGTTTACTGAGATTGCAAGCTCGACTATTTGAGTAAAGGGTTCACACCCAGCATGTGTGCAGCTATTGCTGAACTTCTGATTGGCTCTGAAATATATTTTCCCTGTGCTCTTCCCAGGAACCTTTCAAGAGGCATTGAGAAAGTTGGCTTAGACAACCTGCTCACTCCAGTTTTAAGAACCATTTCTGATACAGTCAAATACATGCAAATGACTTACACAAATATTATTTTTGAATCTTAAGCATACCAGACCTTTAGTCCAAAACACCTCTGCAATTACATATAGCCATTACGGGGTGTAATTTTGTCCTTAGGGCCTCTCAGTGCTAGCCCTAGAGTTTAAATGGGCAATACTGGGAGTAAAATTCTTCAGCTGCTTGATTAAGTGACCATAAGACAAACAAGGGTTTGGACTTGTATTGTTTTTTGTTTTGGCAGTTGCCTATATACATAGCAATTATTAGAAATGTGCAACCAAACATATGTTTGCTACAGAGAAAATATACCCTGCTTGTTACTGCAAAGTCTCGAATATGCTGTAAATTCAGACACCAACTTGTGTTTCAGTCACTTATTCATGTATCAATACCTCCAAAGCCAATGGCTTACTTTTCTCTTTTGCACTTATTTCTGGTGAATATGGCACCAATATATGGCAGTACTGTGACAATCCAAACTGAGACTGTGCAGCAATGGTCTGTATTGAGTTTGAATCAATGGAAACTTGACAGTAATCTTTTTTGCTTTCCCTGAGAGACTCTCACTTCCTGCGTGTCCCGATGGACAATTTCTTGAACCTGGAGGATGTGATCCTTAAGAATGAACAGTTTGCCATCTCCCATGCAATTCTTCCTGAACAGGAGCTAAACTTCACTATTTTATGGCCACTGCAGCCAGCATTCACATCCCTAGCCAGTTGTTCCTTGTTTTTAATTGTGAGGTCCAACAGAGCACCTTCCTTCATTGACTCCTTGATAATCTTTGTCAGGAAGTTATCATAGATGCACTCCAGAAACATCCTGGATTGCTCATACTCTGTTGTGTTGCCTCTCCAACAAATACTGCAGTGGTTAAAGTACTCCTTGAAGACCAGGGCTTGCAAAGATGAGGCTTCTTCCAGTTACCTGAGGAAGGCTTTATTTGCTGCCTCTTCCTTATCCTCCAGTCTTTAGCAGACACCCACCACATTGAACCTGCTGATCCATAAGTCCTCAACTGTTTCTCTATCTGTCCCAAAGCACTATTCCATCCTTTCCTGCTGCTCTCTCACAAGGTTAGTCCTCTCCTCACCATCCCAGATAGTCCTTCCTGAAGAGCTAGTATCCAACCACTGCAAAGTTACAGTTGTGTGAGCTATCCCACCTTGCCTCTAGGATCCCAGTGAGATTGTAGCCCTGCAACTGCACACTGATATCTAATTTTTCCCATATGATCCCTGTGCCCCGTTCATTAGTGTACAGGCACTTCAGAGAGGCACTCAGTTGTGCTCATTTCCCAGAAAGTAATGACAAGCAAACATCTGATTTTTCTCAGCTAGAGAAGAGAACAATTATATTTCCACTACTGAGAAATGACCTGATACATCTTCCTGACAATCACATCAGGAACTACATTTAAGGTGACAGAATCTATTCAATATCATGAGTTAAATAGTGGACATGACTCAACATTCAGGGTTTGCAAGAATATGCAACCTCATTGCACTGATTTTGTTATGTTAATTAGGGAAACAAAGAGGGATTCTTGAACTGTGCAGAGTAGTGTATTTCTCTCGTTAAATAGCATGTTGTCAGGCGATGAAAAGGGCAATTAAAAAAAAAAAAAACACGGTCAGGATAAAACACATCAAAATCCATGACTTTTTGGTTCAGCATTCCAAAGAGGAAAACAATGTTTAGCAGTAGAGCACATGGAAATATTGGCTGGAAGGGAAAGCTGGAGTTCATCTGTGCCAGTCTCCCACTCAAAGCAGAAGTATTGCCAAGGCCATTGAGTCAGCCTAGGCTTTCTCTAGCCAGATCTCAAAATCTTTCAAGAATAGAGGATATACAACCTCTCAACCTGCAATTTGTGGCCCATGTTCCTTGTTACATTGTTTGGCACCGTTCAGAAGATCTTGGATCCATTATCTTTGTAATCTAGTGTCATCTAGTAGACACAGGCTGTTAGATCTCCCATCCTTGCATCAGGGGAAGTTTGGATTGGGCGTTAGGAAAAGGTTTTTCATTGAGAGGGTGGTTGGTCACAGGAATGGGTTCTCCTGAGAAGTCATCACAGCATCAAGTCTTTCATGGTTCAAGGAGCATCTGGACAATGCTCTTAGTCATATGGCTTAGTTTAAGGTAGTCCTGTGAGAAGCACGGTGTTGGATTTGATGACCGTTACGAGTCCCTTCCATTTTGAGATATTTTATGATTCTATGATCCCTTAGCCTCCTCTCTGCAGGAATAAACAGGCCCACACCCTAGTGTTCTCCCCAGAAAGTCATATCTCACCATCTTTGTAGACCTCTGCAATTCATAGAATCATAGAATCATAGAATGGTTAGGGTTGGAAAGGACCTCAAAGATCATCTAGTTCCAACACCCCTGCCATGGGCAGAGAAATCCTCCACTACACCAGGCTGCCCAAAGCCTCATCTAACCTGGCCTTGAACACTTCCAGGGATGGGGCAGCCACAACTTCTCTGGGCAACCTGTTCCAGTGCCTCACCACCCTCAATGTAAAAAATTTCTTCCTTATATCTAATCAAAATCTCCCCTCTTTCAGTTGAAATCCATTGCCCTTTGTCCTATCACTACACGCCCTTGTCAAAAGTCCCTCTCCAGCTTTCCTGTAGGCCCCCTTTATGTACTGGAAAGCTGCTATAAGATCACCCCGGAGCCTTCTCTTCTCCAGGCTGAACACCCCCAACTCTCTCAGCCTGTCTTCATAGCAGAGGTGCTCCAGCGCTTGGATCATCTTTGTGGCCTTCCTCTGGACTCACTCCAGTAGCTCCATGTCCTTCTTGTGTTGGGGACTCCAGAGCTGAGCACAGTATTCCAGGTGGGGTCTCACAAGAGCAGAGTAGAGGGGCAGAATCACTGCCCTCGACCTGCTGGCCACACTTCTTTTGATGCAGCCCAGGATACGATTTGCTTTCTGGGCTGCCAATGCACATTGCCGGCTTATGTTGAGCTTCTCATCCACCAGCATTCCTCAATAACTTTCTTGAACTAGAGAGCCTATAACTGGACCCAGGATCCAGATGTGGCCTTTCCAGCACTGAACAGATGGACATAATAGCTTCCCTCAATCTGTTCGCCCTACATCTCCTATTGTACACCAGTGTGCAGTCTGCTTTTTTCACAATGAGAGCTCAATGTTGGATCATGTTCAGCTTAGTATCTACTGTAAACACCAGGCCATTTTCAGCAAAACCCTTCCCAGCCTACACTGATGCATGAGCTTATTCTGACCCAGCTACAGAGACTTGTGCTTCTGGAACTTAACGTGATTTCTGCTGGCTAAGTTGTCCAGTGCTTAATGTCTTTTTGGACTGACTGTAGAATGACTTTCTGTTATTCTGTCTCTTATTCAGTCTCTCTGTCCTCCACAAGTTACATCTCCTGATAAAAGGCTTTGGCCTTCTTGATTTCAGCCACAAGTGTCCAAACAGTATTTTTATACTTCTCTTTCATTTCTTCTTCTTGTTTCTATGACTTGTAGGCAGCCTTCTTGCACTTTAATTGAGCAGAGAGCACCTTATTTAGAAGGTGTGGTTTTGGACAAAATTTTGAGTTATTCAAGAGATGTAAGCTCAAGATGATATTGAACAACTGGACATAGTTTTAAGTTCGAGTCATCTTTACAGATAAGCAATGACTCATGAACTTTCAGCCTCTTGTTAGAGCCTACAATAAAACACTGGAAGTCCCACTGGTTGAGAGTGGACATCTGAACAACTGAAGAAGTAGGTCGTGCCTTAGGCATCAGCAAAGAATAATAATGTAATATGGTCAAATATCAGCAGAACAGATTTTAAAGCCAGGATTGAATCTTAGACAAGACATTAGTGCTACAAAGAATTAAAATCTTCCAGAGTAGTTGACAGGGTAGAACAAGTCTGAAAAAGAGAACAAGATTTTTGAAGGAGAAAGGAAAGAACATGACCTAATTATGAAACAATGAGCAAACCTGAAAGACTGCATGAAAGCACCTGAATATAAGAAAACAGTTGTGAGGATTACAGCTTGCAAATGTATAATTGCAGTGGTTTTCATGATGAAAAAAGCTCTGTAATGAAGATCAAATATAAATGGACACCGGAACACTGAAGAGCATCCCTATGTATCACTGCCACAAAAATAATGTCAAAAGCAATTGGAAGTGTTAAGTCTGAGTTTGCTTCAGAAAAGTCTGTACAATAATTGCCCCTTCACTGACCCACTGAAGAAAGGCCTGTGGCCCTCCACAGCTGAACACAGAAATTGCTGGAGATACTTTCAAGCTATGGAATACATGTGTATATACTCAGTCTGGATGAGAAGAGGGGGAAGTTGTAGCACTCATCAGTGACCGACAGACATGATACATTTTTCATTCTAATACATCTTACTGACTTAAATGCAAAGATAACATAGCTGAAGAATTCACTTTTCATTGCTCTCATTTTAACATTTTATTAGTATGTGAGTATATTAGTATGTTCTTCCATCTGTAGAGCTGATTTATCAAAATGTCTCTATGCCATAAAGAGAGAACAGGCCGCAGGTTTACTACTCTCAGAAGGATTCTTAAACATAGATTGTATTTTCTCAAAGACAAGCCATGTGAAGCAGGACTATCTATCACTGTCTGAAGAATGTGGATCCCCACGCATGATTTGTGAGACTGTATTGTGAATGAGAGTACTTTAAAGCTGATTTTGGTCTCAGGTAGTGCATAGGCTCGTATATCTAAAGGGATCTAAGCACAATAATATGTAACTTTTTGGTGCCTGATTCTTGTTACGGAATCCACAAATTTAAACCAAGAATGAGTGGGTCAAGTTACCAGTGCTAAGGCATTTAGCTAGGAGGGTGAGAGGAAGACCTGGGTTCCAACCATTCTTTAACAAATTTTATGGATTACGAATTTTATCCAGAGCATGATAGTTATGTATATCTACAGTATCTATCACTGAGATGACTCCCTCAGCCTTATGGTCATCTATTTATTCTTTCTCTCTCACTCAGTGATTTTCAGAAATCTTCCTCCCCAAATAAGAATCATTTTAACAGGAAGGGCGATTGTTTTGTTTTGTTTGGCTTGTTTGGTTTCTGAAAAAGATGCTTCCATTTTCATCTGAATACTCACAGTTTTCAATTTTTTTTTTTTTAAAAGGTGAAATTTAAATAGAAGCAAAGTTCACCAAAAAAAACTCTCCAGGACCCATTGTCCCTGGAGAATTCCTAAGAGAGTGCTTAGCCTACAAAATGAAAGCACATCATGTCAATAATGGTGCAATTTACAGACCTGAGGGAAAAGTGGCAGATGACAACTTGATTCATGTCCCATCTCTCCAGTCATGTTATTTAAAGTCTGAAAAGATATTAAATAAGGAAATATCCTGTATGGATCACACCATCCACTTTCAGCCTGAGAGACAGGATTTGCAATTTTTCCTGTACTTAAGTGCTCTAAGTTTTGGAGGAAAGCCTTCACATAAAGGGAAGAAATTAATTGCTGCACAAAAGGTAGGAAATTTCTGTTAACAAAATCAGCCATTTATACTCCTTAGCTTCAAAAAATCTGTAAATGCTTGTTTTCAGAAGCCTCAAATGCAATGTCCCTATTGGGAAGCTGAGGTCAGTTAAGTTGACTACTACTGCTGTCATTTCCATAACAGTACCGGTTAGACAGGCATTTTGCAGTAATCTCTATGAAGATAGTCACTGTCTTGAAGAACTAGAATTCTAAGTGAGTGATTCAATTGCCTAAACATAGGCATGTATTGTTATTTCAGATGACCTGGTTTAACCCCAGCTGGCAAACATCCAGCCATTCGCTCACTCACCTCACAGTGGGATGGGGGACAGAATTCGAAAAATATAAGTGAGAAAACTCATAAGTTGAGATAAAGACAGTTTAATAGGTAGAGCAAAAGCTGTGCACACAAGCAAAGCAAAGCAAGGAATTCCTTCACTACTTCCCATCGGCAGGCAGGTGTTCAGCCATCGCCAGGAAAGCAGGGCTCCATCACGCATAATGGTTCCTTGGGAAGACAAACATCGTCACTCCAAACATCCCCCCCTTCCTTCCTTCTTCTTCCCTAACTATATATGCTGAGCACGACATCATATGCTATGGAATATCCCTTTGGTCAGTCGGCGTCCCAGCTGCGTCCCCTCCAAACTTCTTGTGCACTCCCAGCCTACTCACTGGTGGGGTGCTGTGAGGAGCAGAAAAGGCCTTGGCTCTGTGTGAGCACTGCTCAGCAAGAACAAAAACATGTCCGCCTTATCAACACTATTTCCAGGACAAATCCAAAAACATAGCCTCATACTAGCTATTATGAAAAAAATTAACTCTATGCCGGCTAAAACCAGCACATCTGGCTATCAAAGACAGATGTGGAGGCAGTTATAAACAGAAGCCACATAAGACACTTTGGGAGAGGCTGCTGGAGGCCAATTAGGATAAGCTTGCGTTTCTAAAATAGCATCCGATTCTTATGTTTAGGCAGCTGATCCACCCTGCCTAAATTAAACCTGATCCACCCTGCCTGATCCACTCTCAACAATTTTTCAATGTTTCATTAAAGTTGATTCCTCTGGAAAATACACTGTGTATCTTACTTTGGATTGCATTTTCAGTCCAACTATCAAAACAAATGAGGGTCATTAAACCATACTTTTCACCGGGTTTTATACGCAAACACACATCCCTGTGTATCCACATTTTCCATTTAACACCTTTTGAACAATTTCAGCCAATTTGACAGATGGACAGTGGCTTCAGGTGCATTAACAACCTGCAAGTGTCATGAAGACAGGCTGGATGAATGACCCTATTAGTGCCCTGACAAGAAAAAGAGCATGGTAGAACTTTATTATGGACATTGAAGAGCCATATAAGAGAGTGTTAGTATGAGCACTCTGGCAGCATGGAAAACTTCATGTGGAATTAGCAGCTCCATAAATAGCTAAAAGTCCTTGCATAGGAAGCCAGGTTTCATCAGTTCCACTGCTCCCAGGGTTATCACACTTCTTATCGTGCTTCCACAGGCATCTCCATTAGCATGTGCCACCCAACCAGCATGGAAGTTCGACATGGCATAAGGAATGAGAAAGAGAAAATGTAAAGAGAGGTAAGGGCTCTAAACCAAATACAAACCCAAAGGTCTGTAGGGCAGGGAAAGACTTATGTTTTTATTCCAATATATTCAAGGTAGAAATCTGAAATAACAATAATGAAAAACAATGTGAGAAATGTATGGTAACACATTTTATCTGAAATGAGAGAAACTTTCACAAGTACTCACAGATACCCTATGAAAACAGTATTAACTATGTGAGTAGTTCCACTTCCAAAATCCTGTGGAAACAATTCTACCGTCTCTAACTGGTTCTCTCGTACTGGTTTTAATGGCTACTGCAAATTGTTTCCTTGCTTGACAGAGGAGGTACTTGGCACTCTAACTTATTTTTATAAGTAAATTCCATGCAAATGAAAATTAATTGATTCCTTAATGTTTCCACTGGGTTAATTTATTTTTGTTTATTTGTTGGTCTTATATAACACAGCCAAGTCCTTCTATACTTTATGAAGTACCTGCATGTTGTCTTTGTTCTTCATATGAAACAAATATTCCAATGGGACCATCGCTTGTAGGTCTAGGGGAATAAACAAACACTGTTTAGCGATTCATTTCTAAGAGAATGGCAGAAGTTAGAAAATGCCAGAACTATGCTCTCTGTGAAATTTTCTTTTTCTGTCTGTGCATTATTGTGCTGCGTCTAATGACATGCTTTGACATATAACTTTATTCCGGTGGAAACCATCTTTCCCACTGACTAGTGTTGACATAGTTTCAGATAGCTCTGTGGCTATAGTTTCTTTTGCAGCAGCACAGGGATTTTATTAAGGCCGTTTATACTGCCCGATTAGCCATTTAATGGGATTTAGTTGACCTTAAATGAAAGGACAGACAGCCCTAATGTAAACGTTCTTACTAAATGGGTTGCCTGCAGTATCACAGCAACCATTTCCTGAATTTTGAGCCAAAATGGATACATCCTTTGGCTTATAGTGGAATTTAAGGAGGTGTCAGACAGAAGGCTTTAATTGGATTATCCCATCAATATGATGTAAAGTTCATATAATAGTAAGTAACAGTATCTAATATAAAGATTTCTTTAGGCTCAAGGACTAAGAACTGTCCTGCATGCAACACTTCTGCTTTAACTATAGTGGTGTAGGATCAGATATAATTAAGGGAACACAATGACATAGTATGGATAAAGGGCTTATATAGACTTACACATTCTAATTGAGAACAAGCTTTTACAAGCTGTAAAAATAGGATGACACAGAGAGGAAAAGGAATGAAGTGAGCAGAATTTACATTGAGATCTAAGGCATGTGTAAAGATTTTCACTACAAAGCATTGCTCAGATTTTTTTTTTTTTTATCTTGTGTACTGGTATATTATACTTGATCTTTTCCTCATTTTGCTACTCAATTTGAGATGTGGAGGAAAAGACATGCTGAAAAGCTCAGTTCATTCTGATGTTCTGTTTAATCAGTCATCCACGTACTGATGTCTCACTAATAGAGACTCCTCAAAGTAACTCAAAAGAAACTTTAAATGGTTCGAAGCCCAAAGACATCCTATATAGCTTTATTTGTTCTTGGGATGAATCTGGTAATGAACTTTAACGTCCTGATGCTGAGCTTTTTAAAAAGTCGGAAAAATAACGTAAAAATACAACTCCATTTTTCTTAATTTGTTGTTTCAAGATGACAGAGATTCCATCTGTATGTTTACTCTTGTATAAAGAAATTCTCTGCAGTAAAAATTACCTAATCCTCACCATTAAACTACCTGTACATTAGAACTAAAGGACATCATTCTTCATCATCCTACTGTCACTTAATATATCATAGTGCATGATAAACCATCTTGAGGAGAATGCTCGTCAAAGCTCTTACACAGATGTGAATGAGTATAAAGAGTGCTAGGCAGTAAAGAATGAAGCTGGATCACTGTTAATTCATAGCAACATGTCATTAGAAGGGCATACTGAATTCTGACCTAGCTAGCTAGGAGTCAAAGGTAACCTGGCCAACAAGTAACCTTGGGTGATCTGGGGAAAATCTCAGCTCAAAAAGATTCAGAAGTAGAAATTCATGCTGAATTTTGTTCAGGAAGGGATAAGCCTTCCCGACATTTCTTTCGGGATGTTCATATACCATTGCTGAACTCATTGGGTAGAATAAGGGAATTTTTGTCTCCAACTAAATTATCAGGCTTTATCCATTGCCGGAAGCATGATGGAAGACTTAATTGTTCTACTCTGGCATGGCAAAACTTGCAATGAATTCTTGTAATTAGGCTGACTGACACAGTAAGCATAGCTTGCCTACTCTGTTAGTCATCTCTTAAAAAGCAATTGCTGTATCTCTTGTGGTTACCTTGACAATCCACAATTTAAGCTATTTTTTAACGCACATTTACCACAAAAGTGTGTGCTGTATATTACAATCAAATGGCTCCAATAGACCTCTAGCAGAAATTACATTGTCATTTAGGTAGAGCAGGCAATATGTACGCATAACAATATGGAAACGTTCTTACCATTCAGCAAAGCGATTTTTAGAAGTTATATGGATGTGCATGCATTTCTTTCATGCTTTTGGATTCCTGCTGTCCCTGTGTCCTCATTTGCAACAATAATCAGTCTACATCAAATCTCACATAATTAAACTGAACAGAATGGCACTTTCTTTAACAAGGGTAATTGTTCATACATTGCCCCTGTGTAATGAGTCACCATAAACAAAAGGATGTGTTAATAAGTTTGCGCAGCTGGTATTTTGAGCTGGATCCTGGCTAAATAAGGACAGCTTAACAAAACATTCCAAGCGTTATGTTTCAAGCCACAAAATATCCTCTATTAGGAAGGAGACTTTCCACTGTAGTGTTTGTCTTCCCTTGCATTTTCAGCATCAGCACCTGTGAAATGAAACACCCAGAAGTCTCTCTACTGCAGGAATGTGAAACAGGTTCACCTTCAAAAACTTTTAATAAAAGCATATCTTTGCCTAGTATTTTTCATAATGGAACCGAATACTCGCCCACTTAGATGTGGTAGCTGGAAACTTCTAAAACGTAAAACACTTCGTGCACATACCTAATTGACAGATGGATTTTGGTCAGGTTTGTGGACCTGACTGAGAAATTAATCAATGCTTTATCTCGCTGCTGCATCAGTAAAAGTCTTTTATGACCCGATTTTCGAGAGACACAGGGCGGCGGATTGGGGAACAAAGTAGGAAACAGGTGACTACAGTTGTAAAGAATGTCATAAATCCTATTCCAACTCTTTTGACTCTTAAACCCAGATTCTATCTGCTCAAATGGCTAGAAAGCATTTCTTTTCTTTTCATAACAGGATTTCAAAAGAAGCCCTGAGCATTGTCTCATACTGTAAGCACAGGCCTAGCATAGCTTATGAATTTCCACACATTTCTACAGCACTGAGTGTGTTTTTACTAATTCTGTCTGTAAGTTACATCAGCCAGTCATTTGAAGATCAACTCTATATACAGTTGCATGTATTTTCAACACTTGATATAAACATCCATATAAGACACAGAGAACCAGCTGGACTGGACATATTATACATTACATTTGTTATATATGTGTGTATTTGTATTTATTATAGAAGAATATGTTGCCATTTGTGCATGTAACACCATTTTCTAAAATATACTGATAGTTAAATATACGAACAATTCCTATACTTCATATTCATCCTTTTCTTACCATTCTATAGAGTACATAATTTTTAGCTTGTGCTGACCGAGACAGACGTGGATACACAAATATTTGTGGACAACATCATAGTGTCGCAGCATATTTAAGTAAATCACTCTTCTTACATCCTCCAGTCTATGCAGAATACACTGTACAATCTCCGAACTCAGATAATTAAATTTATCTGGTAGCAGACATGGGTTTATAAAACAAACACATAAGACTGATAAGTGATGGAAATGTATACAGGAAGTTTAGCTCATTATCAAACTCATCTTCCTTCTCCAGCAAATGCATAATCTTTTTTATCTTAAAATCTTGAACTCTGTCTAGTTTTGCTATGTGGTACCTCTGGTTAAATTCAAGGAATGACCGTCGTTTTCTATCATCAGACTTACATCATATTGAGAAGACTGCTTTCTCAGCTCCCTTAGTGCAGATCTTGTTACAGAACAGTCTCTGACTAATGCCTGCTGGCTGTGGGTTCTGGTAACAGAACAGCATACTTCTGTACATTAACCACCTTTAGGACAAATATACGGTCTGCTTAAAATACCTGAAAATTCATTTGCATGGCCAATCTTAAGCCATTCTTCATTCTCTCTCTTGCATGTTATACTGCAACTTCTAGGGCAGTAGTAATAATAGTATCCTGATTAGCATGATCATGAACTAGTATTATGCACTTTTTTGGGTGTTTCCCTAATTACAGCATCATCTACTTTTGCTCTGGAGAGGTCATTTTCTTACAAAGGTCTCTTCCTCATGGGAGCCTAGCATGGACATGACCACAACTTACTTTCTATATAGTTACAGCAACCTTTTTTTACTTTCTAATTTCTGCTTTTCTACATTCTACATTGCATATACATGGCCATGTTCTTTTACATACTGCTACACCCTCAGAGCATTATACTTCAGATATATCATGAAATAGTGTATTGCTATGTCAATGAAGACTGTTACAAGTTCTGGCTATGTAGCTCATGGCCCAAGTAATCAGCAGGCAAGATCACTTCTTTTTCTTCAAAGATATTACGATTGTCCCACCTGAAAGAGAGCTAACCCATTTGCCCTCTTTTCAACTAGATATTTTATTTAGATTTAATTCAGCATTTCTTCTGAAAGAGCCAGGCATTCAATTGTGATAGCTGGAAGTATTTCTGGAGAATGGAATTCATCACCATCATTTGAGCCAAAAAGGCACAGATATGCTAAAATCGTTCTTATCTTTTGAAATAAAATGTCACCTCCTCAGTTGTACATTACTCATTGCATTCAAGATTGTCAGAGGTATTGCTGACCATGATCTAACACTGATATTATTAATTTCTGGGATGTAATAAAACTGATCTTACAGTGTTTTACCTCCTCTGACAAGGCACCGTAGGTACCACAAATCTCTAATACTGGTGCTCTACCATCACAAATCTATGCACCAGCTTACCCAGCTCATTTTGCAATGCTTGTGTCTTACTTTTTAAGAGGTGCTTAACCAGTAAGTATTATCAAACAAAACTAGTGAAAAATTAAAATATGGAAGTGCAGAAAGAGATTCCTTTTTGCTCTCACAAACAAGATACTTCTACGAACAAAGGAAATGTTTTGAAAAGCCACTATCTACTTACCATCCTCACCTTATCTCTAGAGCTTTTTTCTCTTTTGCTCTCATGATTTCTCTTTGAGTGCTGCTATAGTTTCAAAGAAACAGCACACAGTACAGCACACAGTACATTTAGCTTAAGCAAGAAGGTTCCCATAGCACAAAGAAAATGTAACTGACTGAGAAAAAATGACAGAATGGGAAAGACCAATGCCAAGCTTTGGTAGAATATTAGGGAAACCTGGTACCATTATACACAAATTATTGAAGTCCCCTAAAAGAAATCATAAAAGTAATCTTAAATTATTAATCCACAATTAGATATAAACCGAGGAATGATTCTATTCCAACAGACAGGAAGATTAATCAGCAAAATAGATTTTGTGACATTTGGCAGCAAATTGTCAAGTGCCAGTTTATCAGACCCTAAAGACTCTGTCTTATGTGCTCTGATACAAACAGAAGCAGAGATCATTCAAATACATTTCCTTGTCAGCAGAGTAAATTTTATCACATATTGTAAAACAAAGACAGAAAACAATTGTTTAGAAATTGTTAAACAACTAGAAAAAAAAAATGCTAAGAGCAGCAGGGATAGATGCCACTGAGAGAATACGTCAAAGTTGCACCACCAAATTCCTGATACTTAGCTTTCCATCTGGTGCCTCTAAATATTGTTGGGAGTAGATTGCATCTGTATGGCTACAGCAGCTAGATCTTGTTCAGACAAAGTGTGTAAACCTTGAAATTACTTTAAAAACACATGACTGAGTGATTTCTTACATAACACAGACATAGACCTTCTCTAATTTGAGAAGCATATTCAGTAGATTCCTTTAAAAAGTGTGGCCCACTCTTTTTTGGAAGAGCGGTAGCCCATCTGCTGAAGCTGAACTTCAGCTGCAGTTGATGCAGTTTCTGCTAAATGCAAATAAACAACTTCATTTCAGTTAGACTGAGTTCAAAGAGCATTCAAATGCAGTGACTCTAGTACCTTTGCATTCAAAAGAATGCAACATGGAGGCGAAAACGATGTAATCTTTCTTGATTTTAATCTAAATAAAATATTTCAGTCTGTTCTAACAGTTTAGAACCAGAGAAGAAATGTAACATTCAGAGTCCTGAAAGCTTTACAGAAAAAATTGGTATAAAGAGATGCATAACATTATGTTAGTACTGGTTAGCAGTGAATTAGACAGCATCAGTTTTATTCTGTCTGTAGGGCTGGAAAAAAAATCTTATTTGTCAAAGTAAATAATGTTTTTCTTTGGGGCTTTAATAGTTAAATATAAACAGTGTCTGAAAGGATTGGGCCGAGGGCTATTTAAAAAGCTATTATTGATCTAAGAAAACAGAACAATTTGATATTGTTCTTCCTAACAGTGACAATACCAGCACAGGATAGTGATTACGGTGAAAGTAAAACTGAGAGTCAATGCTGTGGATATAATGTGTATGAATATTCACAGATAGATAGAAAGGCCACTATAGGATGTGTTCCATGATCTTGCACTTTTTGTCATTGCACTTCACCTGCAATTTTATCAGACAATGTTCTAAGAAATCTATGCCTCTTTTCATTATCTGCTTTTGACAGACTATCTGAAAAATTTTATATTAGCTACAAATGAGGTCATTTCATCCTTCTTTTTCTTTTCAACACAATTCAAATATATATTTATAATTAGATTTAATATTGATTTTAGGGCCTCCTGCTGGTAACTTCCCACCACTGTGAATACTATCCATCATTCTAGATGGCTAGAATAGAAGATAGTCCAATGTTGACATCAATTTGTGCCTTAGTTCCGAAGGCTTTAAAGATATTTTTGCGCAATCATAAAAGAACCAGAGTATGTCACGTGTGTGAACATGCACACAAAGGGTGTCTCACTAAGCAAAGATGTTCCCTGAGGGCCCCTTTTGCCATCCTTAAGTTAGCCTAGCGTGTAAAAAGGATGTACACCATGAGGACAGTAGGGTTTAGTGGTATTACAGCTATACAACTCATGAAAGTTTCCGTAACTGTAATAACAAAATCTGCAAGAAAAAAAGATTACAACAGATGTTACAGTCCCCTTCATCCTGCACTTCTGACAGGATTTGTTCCTAGGGAACCTAGTGCAAGTTCAACACACTACAGTTTTGATAAGTCATTAATGAGGGAGAAAAAAGGAAAGAGAACATTTAATAATATATGTGCAGAGACTATAAAGGAAAAATGGTAGCGAAGAGAGCTGAATTCTGTTAAACTGATTGATGGAGACTAGATGACTTCATAGAGCTGCTGAACTTCATCGTGGCATACACTTGACCTCAGAGGCATTTAAATCAAGACTCTGCTAAGCCTAGAGGAGATTCTATCCTTGCAAGTAAACAAATTGAATCTTTCAATACAGTAATAAAATATCTAATGATCGGAATTCGTGGCTATTGTCACATGCTTCACTGCATTTTACTGGTTTGCTCAACTTAACAATTACACCAGCTACGTACTACATATCATAGTGGCTGATTTGTAGAAAAGTAGGATTAGGAGACTTAAATTCATAAAACATGTAACACCCAGCACATTGAATGACACAAAAAATCATCCTTTTCCAGAAAGGCTTTGGGAAATGTTAAGCAGATGCTGCTTCTGAAACTTTTCCACGCTCTTAAAAAGTTCACCAGCATCACCTGATTTAAAAAGTCAAATGAGATTTAATCTAAAAATCTAATTTAAAAACTCAAATGATAAAATATTGGAACACATTTTCAAAACAAATGTAGCTAGTTTTCTCTGGCTAAGAACATAGACGGACTCCACAGAAACCCTCACTCAAAGGCCACACAGTCTTCCCATAGTAAACTTTCCTGTTCTTGAATTAGTTTTGTCTTTCTATGAATGAATTGTAACAATGCTCATAGTAGAAATTTCCTTTTCTTTACTAATAGGACAGCAGAGCAGCTATTAAAAGGTCATTGATTAGCCCTGATCAGTCTGCCCTGATATGTCTGAAGAGTAATGTAGAAGTCTAGTGTAAACCTTTCAAAAATAACTTGCTCCCTCCAGCTGTGATTCCCCAATCCTTCTCTTTGCTACCTGTTCTCAAAGTATTGCTGCTGTGAGCACAATTTGCAGACCAGAACAACCTGGACCACGTGTTACTATTTCATGTACATTGAATTACTACCCAGTAATTTAAATATTCAAGGAATCTAGGATGACTGTCTTCCTGACCTGAACAAGTTTGTCAAAACAGGAGATATTTTGCACATGCCCTGTACAGATGTCCTGAACTAAGTGGCTTTCATGCACAGAATGATCAATGTGTCTTAAGTTCATGGATCTTTTCTAAAAAAAGGTAAATATACTGAACTAGGAAGTATTCCTAAGCTTCTTATGTCTCATTAACTTTATGCAAAGCTGTCAAAAAAAGGATTCATAAGCTTCTATGGATGAAGTTATCTTCTGCTCATGTACAGAATCCAATTCACTGGCCCCCTTCATCTCTTCCCTCCAAAGCACATTTTGTTTTTTTAAAATAGTACTCTAATTTTATTTTAGTACTCTAATTTACTGCGCCGCTGGGGGCAGGGAATGGGGGAGTGCAGGTCAGTTCATTCCAAGTTGTTACCGCCGCTCCTCTTAAAGGAGAAGGAGTCCTTACACCATTGTCCCTTGCTCCAGTGGATCCCCTACTCACGGCGAAAGCGTGAATCCTACCCGCTGGGGGGCAAATCCTTACCCCATTGATTTGCCCCAAGTGCAGGCTTTACCAGTCCTGGACTTTTAAGGAGCTGTAGCCACTCGCTCTGGCGTGGGTCGTCATACAGACCTTAAATGCGCCTCCGTACAGACTGAGATGCGTAACTGCAAAATGCGTAAATGCGCCTTGACCTGTGCCCATGATTCACAACAGTCTCAGGCTCAGGCATCTCCTTTAATGAAACACCTCCCCATCGGCGGGGGTCATCCCACGGACTCTAGATGCGTACCGTGCTCAGGCTCTGGCATCTCTTCTCGACGTGGGTCCTCCACGGGCTGCGAGTGGGTCTCTGCTTGCTCCACCGAGGACTAGTTACAAGGGGCCGCTGGCAAGGGGGACTCAGCCGCGGCACACGTTGTTCCGTTCCATCTTCACTGACCTCTTATCTGTGTGGCCGTTTCTCAGATCTCAGTCCTTTCTGGGTGAACTCGGCCCGGTGGGCGCCCCGGGAGCGGGGCTCTCCCCGAGTTCCCCAAGCGCCTCCGCCGCCGCCATCCTCGACCTGGCAGGCACCGGCCCGGAGCGGGCACCGGCCCGGCCCAGGCCGCCGGCCCGGCCGGGAGCCGGGAGCGGGGGCCGTGCCCCCCTCCCGTCTCCTTGCTCCTGGGCACTGGCACACCTTTCCGGTTCCTTTGTCCGACGTAAATAGGGCAATTCGCACAGGCGCCGATTGGCTCAAGCCCCGAGGGGGATGGGAGTCCGGTCTGATGGGCAGCTTCTGCCACCCGGACCTCCCCCCCCCCCACTTCAAACCATAACATTGTACTACTGTTCTCTCTGATTAACCACCACACTCTGATCAAGAACATGTAGACATTGCAATTCCATCTCCACATCTTTCTTTCTTTATAGGCTTTGTGTCAAGTTTTTAAATTATGTATGTTTTCTTTCACTCAGAAATGGGCTTCTATTACCAACTCATATTTTATAAATAGTAAAATAGCCATATATAGAAAAGACTTAATCACTACAGATGCCAACAGAGTGCTTGATATGTAGAAAAATAGCATTCTTTCAGTTGCTGTCTCATTTGATGGGAAATAAAATTAGGCTGCACTGCCTCTTGAAATATTTAATTTACTTGAACGTGCACAGTTTCAGTTACTAAAAGTTAAAGTAATTTTTAGTCTTTTGCTGTCTCTTCATTGCTTTTTGCATTACAGTTGGCACAGCTTCTCCTGAACCAAGAGGCACTTTATCTGGCAGCCATTTGCCAAGCATTGGCACTGTTATTACCCAGGAGGCTCTGGCACAGTAGCAGATAGTGTTGAGACGATTAGTCAGTGTCACAAAGATGAGAGTAAAATCAAGAAGTAGTACATTAAGTACATTAACACTGTTAGGCTTAGATAGCCTAAAAAAAAAAAATATGGAAGCTCCTGGAAACAAATGACATTGTTCTTAATCAAACTGAGAGTTATAAAACTAATTAGTTTTGATTCATAGAGAGCTAAGGTGTTTTGTCTTCAATGGCTATTTTAAAGATGTTTCTTCTGTGTTTAGTTCCCAGGAAATAAATTCTGCCCTTTGTTTCACTTAAAAGTGCTAAGTTAAGATTTCCGATGCTTATTATCCTGCCCCTTGACTTTTTGAAATTCTAGGCTGATTCTACATTTAAAATGGTTCAAGTCCATGCCTGATGCACAAGAAGACAGTAAACTAAGTTTGGATATTTTACCTTAAATCAAGTTCACTTTCAGAAAAGTGTATCATATAAAGCTACGCAATGAACCTCATATCACAGTATGACAGTGATTTCACTACAGTATAAGAGTAATAAGAATGAATGAGAAAGGCATAAGTGCTACCATGGCTACAAGATCATATAAATAGGATTTTTTATGAATAACCAGAGGAATCATCCTACAAAAAGAACATACCAATGAGAGAGAACCTTTTGCTGTACTTGTAAGTAGGCAGAGGCAGAGACAGCATGTCTCACAAGGTCCTAGGATGCCCTTTGATACAAAGATGAAGAAAGCGTGTAGATGGGACACTCTTCCAGACTGAAGTCTCTCCATGAATTACAGTATTAAAATTAAAGCAATTTTAAGAGGAGCGACCAGAAAATGGATGAGTTCCTCATCCTTACAAATAAAGGGAACAGGACATTTATTGCAAAATAAATGTCAATAAAGTCAGGGAGTTGTTAGGCAAGTCTCATGACAAAAGGGAATAAGGAAAGCTGGCAATTTCTCCAAGGAACAAAACCAGATGATGAAAGATCACCTATCCTACTGCAGGGAAGAATTGTGATGTGTAGTCAGAATCAGATCTGGATGTCTTGTTCCATAATTTCAATCTCAAGGAAGCATACAGAAAGTGGAAAGTAGAATAGCTTACATTAAACCTACAGATAAATACTGCATTCATATAGAGACAAATCAAATTGATCAGAGTACAAACTGAATCATATCTCACAGGTGATATCAGGAAAAAGTTATATAAACTATGGAAAAGGTTACCCAGCACAGCAGAAAATCTATCAAAATATAGTGCCATGCACACTAGAGTCTTTAAAACCATTTTTAAACAGTTCCTTAGAAAGAATTTTTGGCTTAACATAAAGAAACATAGCTTAGAGAGTTCATATGGAAGCAAAATGTTTCAGACTGTCCAGGTGCAATATTAGGAAAATTAAAGAAGGAATTAATAAATCTCAAGACAGTTTAGAGTTACCCCCAAGAAAGAATGGACGAGAGGTGAGGTAACAAGTAGCTAAAAAAGGGGGCTTTGCAATGTCCATCTTTCAAAGGATAGAGTAAGAGGAGCTGAAGAATTACAGACCAGTCAATTTACTTCAACTCACCAAAAGGTACAAGTAATGAAATGGAGTGATTGTGACTAACTAAAAAAAAAAAAACTGGAAGATTGAAAATCAAGACAGACACCAGAAAGAAATTACTTCAGACAAACATGAATTTTTTTCATCAACAGAAAAACTGCCTTTGTGGAAGAAGTAACAGGAATGTCAAATATTTTTTCTTTAATACCTTTGACACAATCTTTATTGTTCCCATATCAAGCTAAGATAACATACACTAGCTCCCATAACTACAGGAAGGATGTAAAACAGGTTTCATAATCATGTTGAAAAAAGTGTCATACATAATTCTTTAGCAAAATTGAAGGACAGATCAAGTGAGTGCGTACAGAGGGTCTGTTAACTCCAGTATCTTCAAGTTATTAATTAACATCCTAAAGAAGAGAATAAATAGTATTCTTATTGATTTAGCAGATGACATGATCCTGGAAAGCACAAAAGGCATATTAGAGGATAATTTGCTCATGAGAAAGAGGAAAAATAAGCTTAATACTGTGCTATTCAATAGGAGCAAATATCTTTGCAGGGATAGTCAGTGACACAAACAGAAGATGAAAAATAAGGAAGCAAGCATTTCAGAGGCAAAGGATCTTGGTAATATCTGACCATAAGTTAAATACATCAATAATGACATAATAAAATAGGCAAATATCATTTCAGAGCACAAACAGAAGTGTGCAGTATCATAAGGTCTCGCCTTGAGAACCGTGTTCTGCACTTTAAGAGCATTCACCAATTGGAAACCGTCCAGAAGAGAGCAATGAGAAGGATCAGAAGCTCAAAAAACATGACCTGTGGGGAAAGACTGATTGAATGAAGGAGCAGGTAAGTCTAAACAAGAGGAGACTCCTTGAATGAATACAAGATACCAGTAAAGATAAAAAGCTGATGCAAATAGGAAGAAAATTATTTGTTTTCACTGTGCAGTGTGATTAGAGGAAGAAAAGAGTAGCCTAAAGTGGCAGAAAGAAACACAAGAGAAACCTTTCTAATAGTGCCAGGGATAGAGCATTTGAGTAAATAAGCTATGGGTGATGCAAATCCTTAAAAGCAGTTTAAGCAAATAGCTATCAGCAATAAAAGGTAACGTTAATGCTGCCTTGCCACTGGAGAAAAAGAGCTGCTGAAGCCCCGAAGTTTCTTTCCTAACAAATAGTCTATGATTTCATGAATACATATAACACGGAAAACTTACGACACAAAGAGGAAGATGAACTCTTTCATATTGGCTTGTGTGACATATTAGCCATTTCAGATGTAGAAATGATGTTTTGTCAGTGATTTCTTGCTTCTTTTAATCTATCCAATATATCAAAAAGCTGTGAGCTTAGAACTAAAAGTAAGGGCTTGTATTTTTTTTTGCCATCAAGTGGAACATAGCATGACCCTTAACAGCTATGATGTTGTCTCTCTTAAATGCTTGCATTTAACCTTCCAGCCAAACAACACTTCACTTTCTTATGGCTCAATACATCACATATATAGCTGTAAATTTGTTTCTGTGCTAACCCAAACATGTAAGATTCAAACCGTTTTTCATCAATTGAAGTAAACTGAGGATGTGACAGTAACATTACTCAGCAAAGACAAACTATCACTGTGATTAAGCAGAATATTTTGATACCTGAGCTGTTACTGATGAAAAATGGACTTGCTGTGTCCACTGTATCACAAGATGATAAAAAGATGTAAGAAAAGTGAGCGGCAGTTTTAATCAGGCTGTAAAAGCAATGCTAAGAGTGGTTTGTACAGATATAAATAACACACTTGCTGAGCTCCTAGAGAAACGGGTCAAGGTTGTGTGCCATCTTACATGCACTTTGAAGCTGAAATAGATATGTGACTTTGACAGCCCCATGAGAGAGAAGAAAAGCTTTCTGGAAATAATGAAAATATTTGCAAGTACACTAGGAGTTTAAAATATGACCAGAGAGTTTGTCTCCATTTTTCAAATACCCAATTTGAAAGCTCTTTTAAACACTGAAAAACGTGATTTATACTTATAATTTCTGCAGTTCAACAGGATGGGTGCAAGTTATTTTTTGATATATTATAAACCCCTTAATTAAATTGCTCCCACAAATTCAATGATCACATCCTACCTATGATTAAATTTTTATTCTCTGGGCTAAGTGAACAGAAAGTGATTATAAGAGCAGGCTGACCTGAGGGAAGAGAAACTAAAGAGATGTGGGCTGAAGCACGAATTTGATAGGAAACAGGCATGGACACCATTGCAGATGGATACAGCAGAGGAAGGATCTGGATGAAAATCTGTGCTGGTACAGGAACAGACACTGGGAAAGGGAAGAGGATGTTATAATTTTATCAAACATGATCCTTCCTCTCTGTGTGTTTGTATGTGTGTACAAGTGGAAAGTGTCACAAATTTGGAAAAGTCTGTATTGAAACATTTTGCAACCTTAGGGCGATTGAGACTGAGAGGCATTGTTAAAAAAGGTTGTCAGTGTTCCTAAGTTCTTCTTTCCTTCACCTGTTAGTATATATCAAAATATATCAGAACTGCCAGAAAAATGAAGTACAATTTCCAACTGAACATAGTTAGGAAAGTAGGGGAAAATGGAATATAAATTATATTGACTTTTATATTTATATTGCTTGTTGAGTTAATTGTCCTTAGCAGGAAAGGACGAAAGTATTTTTTCTTTCCGTGAGATTTACTGATGTTTTTATTCCGCATGAAAAAAAAAAGTAAATTTTTCATTTTTCATCACAATGCCAAATTTGCAGTCAGGAAATAGATTTTGCAGCAATCTTGAACCAAAATTCTCAGATTTGTTGACATTTTTGTCTTACCAGGAATATAATTTGTCCCCCTAACTCTACTTCTTCGTTACCTTACTTAAACAAGATTAAAACAGAAAAGGTTTCTTTATTTTGCATTTATATTGTGTTGCACCAACCAGCTTTCTATCTGAATGCCTGCTATTGTGTCATCTTTTTTCAGTACAGCATTACACATAACAGCACTGAAAACATTCTATCATAGAATAATTATAATAATAGAAATTAGAAGTTGTTTTTCATATTTCTTACATATTTAATATCAACAGAGGAAAGAGATGAAATCTCCATAGGAATTTTTAACTCTTCTACAATGCATAAAATGTGCTATGTACACGAATGTATATATGTAGCTGCTAACCATAAATAGTACATACTGCATGGGAGAGGAAGTACTGCTTGCAGCTTGTAGTCTTTTTGACAGAGCAAAAGCTAGGAAACTTCATGTGACCATTCACTGAAAATTTCTCAACATATGCTAACAGATTATATCTTCCTTTCTTTGTTTTGAGAACACATGTTTAACTTTAAAGCTTTTTGAATACATAAAGGTATATAAACCAAAGTCTGCTGTTTGTGACACTGCTGTCAAAAATACAGACTTCCACTGAATCCCATGGCAAAGGGCAGTAGATGTAAAAACCTGGCTGCCAAGTAAAATACTCTTTGTAGTCTGATCAGAAGTGTTTGGATGTCATTCTTGTTAGTCTGAACAGCAATTACATGCATGCCACAGGGAGCACGGAGGACAGACTTAACAACATCTATTCTTGTTCAGCACACACAGTACCTATTTATCAGTCTTACACTGGTCATTATCTTTTTTGATGTTGGAAATTCCATTAAAAAACAAAGGCAATGCATTGTGTATTCAGTCATTCGATGTAATACATCAAATAGTGTCACAAACTTTCTCAGGGAAAATGATAGGAAAGTTGCTCAGTGAAATCAATAAACTGAGACCATATCTTAGTTTCTCAGCCACCACATTCTGAGGATGATGAAATTACAGTCTATATACCTGGCAAATTTATATATAGATGAAGATGTTCACTTTTGTAAATAAAAATATTTATTTCTATTTCAATGATTCAAATTTAACCTAAAAAATATTTATTTTTTTCTCATTTTGGTTTAATCTTATGACTTAATGTTGTCCCAGGAGTGTCCTATCTTCAGTTATTTCTCATTCACTCCACTGTCTTCAAATTTCACTGCAAACTGCGGTTCTGGAATCACAGTGAAAACAATGAAATGGCACACAAAAAAAAGATGTGAGCATTTTGTTATGAACAAGTTCTGTTGCTCTCAAGCATACAAATACGCTGTACGAAAGACGGAAGAAAATTGTAACTAAAATGTACAGAATGTACAGAATTACTTATTTGCAAAAGTTGTTAAACATATTCTTTGAGTTTCTTCAGTATATACTACTTAGAATACAACAAAATTTGGTGGATGATATTGGATTTTTCCCATCATGTATGGAAAGACAACATTCTCCAATATGCTTCCAAATACAGACCAGCTCTTTGTTCCCTCCTGTCACTTTGTGCAGTAGTCCTGAAGAAGTCACCCACTCTTGGATGAAAACCAAGCCCTTATAATGCATTTCCAATACAGTTTCAGCTATAAGCTTATACCGTGGCTATCTGAAAGGACAGTATTGAGAAATCTCAATAAAAGCTCATTCAAAAACATTCACAAATAATGCATTTTGTGTTTTTCAGGTGTCTCAGGATTCCAAAATAAATCTTATTACAGTTAGAAAGCCTCCACATGTGTGGATACTACTGAATTTTAATTCTGTATTGTGTAGTACAGTATGTCAGTCTCATAGTAACAAAACAAACAAGCAAGAAAAAGAGACAACTTTTTGTGTTTTGGGGATCATATCCTTCAGTTTCTTTACATCCACTGAATCAATGCTGAATTTGTGACTGTGGCCCGAGCTGTGCAGCATCTTTTCCTTTTTTAGGCTGTCTTAACAAGTAGCATTGCAAAACTGCGAGGGGTAAAGTTTGAAAAAAGTTGTTTCATTTTGTGTAACTGTCATTCCATAGACATTAAAGTCAGCAAAATCACCTAATTATGTTTGTTTACAGCTCTAGTTAACATTCCTGATTTAGGAGATTTGATGAATTTAGAGATTAAATAAAAATATACTCTTAATCTACATTGCCTACATGTTGTTATGGAAATTGATTTCAATTGGAGAGTAATCTCAGAACGAGTACATTCTTTTTGTTTTGTTGCTGTTCCCAAATAGACACAGATTTTTAGGGGTTTAGCCACCACCTAGACAGGTCAGCTTCAATTATCTGTACCCCAAAAAACAGCACCAGAACATAGAAATACAAACCACTATATTAAGGTACATGTGCAGTTGATTGCGCTGGTGGATTGGTACTATGCTTATGGAAAGCAGTAACCATTCAGTTGTGCATAACCAGAGAGAAAGAAAAGTATGGGAGAATGAGTATGTCCTACAGAGTGAAGCACTATCATGCTTCACAAGGGGTGTTCTGCGTATCATAAGCTTCCAGTCACTGTGGATGAGCACACTGTGGTCTGGCAAGGAAATGGACAAAAATTTGGTGCAGCTTTAGTAAAAACAGGCCACTGTGTTCAGGCTTGAAACAGGCTGTTGCCGTCATAGAAAGAGTTGACAGAGAAATTTTGGAAAACAAAATGAATAATTTAAAACATTTCTAGAGAGGCCTCAGAATAGCACACTATTGGAACAAGGCTGCAATCCCTCTTTATTCAGGCAGATACCTGGCTACCTGATTAACTCTAAGTACACATTCGACTCCTGCTGAAGTAAACAGGACATGAACACAAGCCACAGGATGTCACTGAAGAGAAATTGAGCTCTGAACTGAACCAGAACAAATAGCTTGAGTATGGGGGATACTTCAGGAAGAGAGATAAGACATCTGTGTGCAGTTCAGTGACATCAAGGGAAAAGGAGAAACTCCCAAGATTCTTGATTCCAGCAAATCACTGCCTCACTTCAGGGGGTCTCATCACCTTGGGTTACCTTTTCAAGAAAACAAAAAGAAGTGAATCTGTTGAAATTTCTGCATCGAAAAAGCTTAACATCAACAGCAAAGCCTGAATAAAACAGTATTTCCTCCCTTATGAAGTTATCTTCATGCCTGCAATGTGGCATCCAATTATTATTACCCAGCTGGCTTGAATTGATTGGAACTGAATGTAATTAACTAATTAACTAAGGTTGAGACCCTGCCTACAAAAGGCGGGCCATTTCCTCCTGGCTGTGGAAGATGCAATGGCATCCTTGGGGCTGCAGCCTAGGCTAGTGAGCAACATCTGGTGACCCTGATGTGATACGTCTGAAAGACCCTGAGGACTGTGACTCCCTTGCTGAAGCCAGAGTAGTCAGAACTAGAGCCAGGGCTGGAGCAAGAGTCCTTTGGTAAAGAAGGTAAAGCTGCAAGCTCTGATGTAATATTCATGGGAGGGAAGCGTGCTGGAGTTGGAATGGATGGACTGGGTCTCTGCTCACTGTAAAGCCTTTACTTTCCTCTAAAAACAAAAAACTGGTAAAACAAAAAGGGGGAATTGTGGCATCCAATTATTATTACCCAGCTGGCTTGAATTGATTGGAACTAAATGTAATTAACTAAGGTTGAGACCCTGCTTACAAAAGGTGGGCCATTTCCTCCTGGCTGTGGAAGATGCGATGGCATCCTTGGAGCCACAGCCCAGGCTGGTGAGCAACATCTGCAATGCTGCAATTCCCCCATGCTATGTATAATTATATCTTATGTAATAATGGCATCTGGTGGATTGGACTGGGGCAATATGTCACTCAAGAACACTAATTTATTTACCAAACATCTTAGCAGTTTGTGTGGCATTGCAAGGACTACAGGGAATAAACAAGCATAGGAAAACTGATATAATTGGCATAACACAGACTTGATGTGATATGTAGCAGTTTTTGGAATATTAATAGATTGTCCAAGAAAGGCTGGCTAGGGAACGAATAAGAGAGGTCGCATTCTCTCACATGTTGAAGATATGAACACTTTATATGAGGGATAAAAGCTAAGACCTAAACCTGCTGCATGATGAAAAAAGGGGAAAGAACATTATTCAGATGGAGGTATATACAGACCACTTGCCCACAAGCATCATTTGGATGATTTTTTTTCATGCATACCTCAAGGAATCATCTAAGGCACAGGGCTGGCCATTAAAACCATGCGAAAAATGCAAACGGCAGACCCAGAATGTCTGCCTAATTGTTGGAATACACTCGCAATAGTTTGATAGAAAAATGGAGAAAGCAGCTAGGAGGGCTGTTCTTGTGGGTTTGAGTCTTGCCAGATGGGGAAAAAGTCAGGGCAGAAAGTAGCTTCGGTAAGGGTGACCATGAACTAAAAAACTGCCTGGCTGAGAGAAGGGGAATGAAGGAGAACAGAAAAATATAACCAGTTATTTTAAAGACTAAATTCAGGAATTTGGTGTGTAAGATATCATGAGAGGAATGTCTAAGAGGATAAATACTTAGAGGAAAGATGAGATTTCTTCAATGAAGTGCCACAGTAGGTACAAGATGTCTCAGTGCAAAGAAAAGTGTGGAGACCATGGCTGAACCATGACCTGAGCTACAGAAAGAGGAAATATACAAAAGTGGAAATCAGGTTCGATTATAAAAGACTTGTACAAATGTGTAGACTGCATAGACAGAAAGAAAAGCTAAAACATGACCTGCAAGAGAAAATAAAGAGTATGAGAAGCAGAGTGTGTGAACAGTAAAAAAAGTTAGTCCATTGTATAGCAGGAATCAAAAACTAACTACAGATGATGGTGGACCAAAGTGTTATGGGGAATTTTTCTATCTGTCTTTACTAGATCAGTTACAGTTTAGTGGAGCAGTACAGTTTAGTATCAGTGTCAAAGGCATAAAGTCTCATAATACAATTGGGAAAGAACATGTCAGGGAGAATTTGAAAGAAATATACATTTTATTAAGTTTTCCAGGTTTGATTAATTTCTTTCTAAGTAGTTAAAAAACTGTCCAAATGACTCTTAGGGCCATTACATATGTGTGAACTCACAAAGGAAACTGAAGTACCAGAGAGCAGAATGGGACAAGTCAGTGCCCATATTTAAAATGAGGAAAAAAGACCATATGGAAGAAAAAAATCAGCAGCAGTTGGTATGGATCTCTGAAAAATAAGTGGTCTTCAAAATAGTTTGGGTCTATCATGGGGTAGCATGTCTTCTGAACAGAGGAGAAACAGCAACTGTCATGGATGGAGATGACATTCTTACAAGCAGTTTAGTGAAGTATGGCCTAGATGACAGATGAGTGACAAAGCAGCTGAATAATTGTACCAAAGAAAATATTAATCAATGGTTCTCTTTCAAGAAGAAGGATGCTGAATGGGGCTCTGAAGATTTTATTCTGGATTCAGTTTTGTTCAGTACTTTCATTGAAATCAAGACAAAGGAACAGAGCACACACATATATATAAAACACTTGTAGATTACACGGAGCGGAAGAGTACAATAAGTTTCCTGGGAAATGTAATTAAAATTTAAATATGAAAAAAGTATGTGGAAGAAATTTGTGATTTAATAGGAGCAAGGAAAAAGTTATTGTAGATGATTTAATTTACAAATTGGGCAAGAATAATAAACCAGCAAAATACACGGTGGATTCATGGAGATTAGGTAGTTAAAAATAACAAAATCTGATAACTGAGGGGAATTGTAAACTGTACAGAAGTGAAAAACGCCATGCCATTGTGAAAAAGGCAAAACACATTCCAGGAAGTCAAGAGAGTTGTACACAGAAGACAGATGAAATAATTCTCCCGCTCCACAGCACTGGGAAGTCTCAGCTGCAATTTTGCAGCTGAGTTACTGGATTCTTTAGAAAAATATAGCATAACTAAGACCATAAAGAGGTAAGTAATGGGAAAATAGGTGCACATGAGGAGAGTTTGGATTAGCCTAGGTGATTTAGTCTAAAGAATAAAATTTTAGGAGGATAATATGGCACAGTACTGATATTGTAAAACATAAAAGGTTGTTACAAAGAAGGAAGGAATAATCTGTTCTCCATGAGATAATGAGCAAGAATTGCAGTCAGGAAGATTACTGTGATTTTATCAAAGATTTGTGAAGCATCAGAATAGATCATGTGGATGGCTGTGAAGACTCCATCACTGGATGCCTCCAAGACTAGATTAGAGGAACTTCTCTCAGGATTGAAATAGAGGTCATTAATTCCTCCACAAAGCCACAAGACCTGCCAGGTGACCTCTCAGAGTTTTTCCCAAGAACTTTAATTTTCCATATTTCCTTCTATTTTGTCAAAGTCTCCAATCCCCTCCAACAATCTGCAGATTTCCAGTGCCTCCTCTTTCATTCTTGATTAGCTACCTCTTCATCTCCAATTTACAGTTATTTGAAAAGATGCTACCCAATAGCAGCACTTTCCAGCTTAATTCTTGTAGGAAATGAGAGAGTTCAAATCCTGGAGCAAGCAATTGAGGTATTTAAAGCTCCACAGATGCTTATACAACTCTGCAACAAATGCCCTCATGGACTACCTAGACATCCTTATTAACAGATCTGTCCCTCAAATGTCCTCTGTGATCCATCAGTGCCTGGGGATACATGTCTTCAAAGCAGCTACATCATGACTATCTCACCAGGGCTCTCCTAATGTCTTCCATGTATCTCAAATGCATTCTGGCAGCCTTACTACTCAGACTGTGTCAAACATACTTCAGTCAATTTCCTTCTCCTTTCTTTCCATTTCCTTTGACTTTTTTTTTTATATCACATCTTCTCTTCAACTTTGATTTCTTTATCTTCTTCACTTGATTCATCTATTCCTTTTCCATTCAGTATGTGCAAAGGAAAAAAGCTATTTCAATCTTTTACCTACACTTGACATTTCCCGTGATTCTTATAACACCTAGATACTGAATGAATGAATAACCAGTGACAAATGCCAGATACAGTTAGAAATTAATATTTGTCCTTTAGCTTCACCTCATGGTAGTGATTCACAGATGACTGAAGAAATCATGAATTTTGATGAAATTACCTGCCACTGGATAGTATATATCCATTTAAGTCAATTCATTTTAAAAATTAATTTAAATTCATTTCAATATCATGAAATGAAAATATAGATAATAAAACCTATACTAATAATATATATTTTGATATTAGATGTTAGATAGATATTACATCTAATTTTACATATATAAAAATAATATAGACAATAAAAGGTTTATAACAGCACTTTAGTTCCTATTTCAGCATTTTCAAAATAAAATATTTGGTCTTTATTTTGAAAGAATTTCAGTTTCCAACTTTCATATTTTAATTCCATTAACAACTACAACGCATTTTAAATCTAAAATTAAATATAATGTTACAAATAACCATAATTCTGTCATGGGACCAAATTTCAGTCTTTCCTCTGCTTTTCCATATTTCCTTGCTTTTACTTCTGTTTTCTCAACTGTATTTATCAGTACCTCAACACAGTCCTTCAAGGCTTTCTTGCACTACTGTAGTAGAAAACACTACAGCAGTAGTTAGGATTTATTTAGCCTGTGTCCCAAAACTGTCATTAATGCTATAGGCAATGTCTGCATTACTAAGTGATTTAGTGTTATAAGAGCAGAGTAATAGATTCAGATGGTTGTTCTTGAAGGCTACTCTCATTTCTGTTGTGTTATTCAGAGGGTGTGCTTTGGATTAAATTTAATCTGGTCACCTGGGCCAAATATCTCCTTTATACATGCAGCTCTGAGTTTTCTGGAAGGGAAGAAAGTATTACCCTGGAGGGCCTTGTGGTGTTTCAGCCCATATACTGCTCTGGAACATTATATGAAACACTCACGCTTTGGGACATGGCTTCCAGCTGGAATTCTGCTGGAAAGTGTCAGACTGGTTTACGAGAGAGAGAGAGAAGCTCTGATGAATCCCCACATTAGGTGAGTTCATGAACAACCACCATAATAAAGAAAGAACGAGTTTCTGTTGGTTGCAAATATTCTGAAATTCATAGCTTCATAAAATATAGATAAAAATGAATGATCTGTGACTGATTACGCCACTTCAAAGCAAAACTGACTGAATAGGGATGTGTGAAAAGTGTGCCTACAGGTGAGTCACTTGACATTTTACTTCTTTTAAGAGAACTTCGGCATTTATTGTGAAGTTCCTACACTATGACATTTTTGATTCTGGGAAGGAGAGAAATCCTGAGGGCCTGATATGTGGATATTTCAGGCAGAGGAATTTCCTACGGGGGGACAAATTTATAACTTAAAAAAATAGTTGTCTTGCCTCCACACTCAAGCCTTCTTCGTGCACCCTATGCTAAGTCTACTCTTACATATCAAGCACAGGACTGCAAGCACTGCTAGGTGGGCCAGCTGTTTTTTTGAGATTGCTTTCTGTCTTTCAGCCTGTGAAGTCCTCCATGGAGAACTGAATTTCATAGATTCTGAAATGAAAAATGGAGTTGAAACATTGTACCACTGTGTCCCACAGGGTGTGCAGAGGAGCACGTCCATGCACAGTACAGACACAGAGGGACCCAGCAGCGCTCTTAAATAACCACACTGAATCCTGCAGCAAGAAATCACTGCTGTCATCATTTTGGAGGGGGACTCAAGGAATGCTTATAAGTAACTTCGTCAACAGGGTACTCATTTTCATGGAGACTACGTGTTTACTTCCAGAAGTTTCTGCAATCACTGTGCATGTCTCACTGTGCATTTTCTGTATGTTGCTTTTAAGCGGTAGGAGATGGCAAAATCTTTCCTTCATTTGAGAGACAAGAGTGTGTGACTGCAGATGAAGAACTGCAGTGACATGAGGCAGGCAAGGAGCTCAGAGTGGACATCTTATACTTTCAACAGTGCAATATTACATGAAATACAAGAAGTACTACTTAAGAAAAGAGGAAATGAAAGGTAGGAGAGAGAACAGTATAAGAAGAGAAAGAGTTAACATACGATGCTGCTGTGGTAACTTTGGCTGTCCATTCTAGCCCAAGCACATCTGCATTTTGCAGTTCAGGTGTTAAGGCAATATTGATTTATTTCAGAAGAGTTATCTTACTGTGATAAATGAGTGAGTCCCAAACAGAACTCCAATTAAAGTTTACAATTTATTAGGCGAATAAAAGCAAGCAAACAGTGCTGGGTGCGCCGGGAGTCTCCGCTCCACCAAGACACACACCGTATAGTTCCTATTTCTGGTTTATATTCCTTTTACTAATACATATTCTTAATTATTTCCGAGAAAAGGTGGTCTTATGACAAGGGGCTCAGAGAAGTCACCTCCATAGTCTCCACCCCTAACCCCCCCAGTTGTGCGTGCGCAGTGTCTCCTGGTGGTCGTGAGTAGGGGTCTCACGGATGAAGGCTGTATGTCTTCCTCGTGATGACTTTTTCACCTCCCCAGAAAACTAGCGAAGTCATCATGACTCTGCTCTGCAAAGTCATCAGGACCATCCGTGTTCTCCATCTTGGCTCCTGCTTATCTTACACAAGCGTTATGCAACTTACAGATACATGGCTTGAGCAAGCTAACTTAAAAGTGGTTAAGCGAGATTAGAGATTAAGCGCATACAGGCCCCTAGGCCCCTCTTGTCTAACACCTTGCAACTGGCAGTAAAGCAAAAGAAGAGAGAAAAAAAAACCCAAAACGTTAGTTGGCTTTTGCAACAAGTGAGAACTGTATACATATCATTCTGCTTTCTCTAGGACTACAGTTATACAAGAACAAACAGAATGGTTAAAGGTTACATATACAGAGGTCACGTTTCACTGTGCGGCCCTAACATTGTTTTATATGGCCATGTATCAGGTGAACACATTTCACAATTGGGGCTCCTGGTTAGTAGCATCATGAGGCATTTCGCAGGTTTACGTTTTTGCATTTCACAGAGATCTTAAACTAAGACAATCACTTATCTTGAATAAGCACACCCTACTCTTTGCCACTTATTTGCACATCCATCCATTGTCCCATATTGACACGAATCAAATGAACATATTTCACATTACCCACCCTAATTCGCTGCTGGTTGCCTCCTTAAAAAGCTTACATAGCCATTTCTGTACTGAAGTATGGCTCTTCCACAAAGGGAAGGAGATAAGCAAAGCTATTTTGCTTTAAACTTTTAAGCTCAGTCTCAGAATCAAAAAGCAAGATGGCTCACATAAATCCAGAAATTATGCTACTGACCAGTTCCCAAAGATGCTCAAGGATGTGCAAAAGTCAGGGTTTGAGCAAGAGCCTCTGACAAAAATCCGAGACAGCACCTTCCCCCTTCCGATGAACTATTTTACTCTTGGGCCTTATAACACAAAGACAGCTTTTTGAGGGGCAAACTCGCAAGGACATCTGTCATAAGCATTCAAAGTAATGACAAGCCCAAGGGACTTTGTGATAGTTTGATGGGGGGGGGGGGGGGGGGTGTTCTGGTGGCAGGAGAGAGGATTTGCTCCCTGTGCCACCAGACCTGAGTCCCATCCCCCTCGGGGGGTGTTGAGCCAAATCGGCGCCTCTGCGAATTGCCCTATTTAAGTTGAGACAAAGGGACGGGAGAAGGTTTTTTGCCCAGGAGCAACGAGAGGGGAGGAGGGCACTGCCCCCGCTCCCGGCTCCCGGCCGGGCGGCCGCTCGGGCCCGCCCCGGCGCCATGTGCTCAAGATGGTGCCGGGGGAGCCGCATGGGGGGCTCGGGAAGCTCCCCGCTCCCGGGGTGCCCGCCGGGCCGAGCTCCTCCAGAGAGGATTAAGATCTAAGAGAAAACAACCGCAACGACCAGGTCAGTCAAGATGGAGCAGGAGGAGGTGTGCTGGAGCTGAAGTTTTCCCTTGCAAATCGGTGTGAAGATGGCAGGCGGCCCCCCTGCAGCCAGGGTGTACTCGGCAGAGCAGAGACCCACTCGTGGCCTGTGGAGAAACCCACGTCGGGGAAGAGATGCCTGAGCCCAGGAGAGGTCGTGGAGAATGGGGATGCACGACGAGGTACTGTTAATAATGGGCATGGGATGCACGACGAGGTCGTGGAGGCATCTGGAGTCCGTGGGACGACCCACGCTGACGCGAGTGGCAGCAGCTCCCTAAGGGGCCGAGACTGGTAAAGCCCGAACTGGTGCAATCCATGGGGAAGGATTGCAATCCTGCGGGTAGGACTTACGCTGGAAAAGTTTGGGGATTTTTTTTCCTCGTGAGTAGGTGATCCACTGAATCAAGGGAAAAATGGTGTAAGGACTCCTCCTCCTTTAAGAAAGGAGTGGCAGTTTAACATCATGGATAAACTGACCTGCACTCCCCCATTCCCTGTCCCCCTGCGCCGCCGGGTGGGAGGTAGAGCCAGGAACAAAAGGAAAGGGGGGTGGGGAGGTTTTTGTGTTTAAGATCTGGCCTTGTTCTCTCTTTCTCCTCTCTAGTAACCGGTTTCGTTCCCTTTGTCTCTTTGAAATAACTGTTAATAAATTCTTTTGTTTTAAGAAAAAGCCTGAGTCATGTTTTGCCCAAGACCGTGGTTGGTGAGTGCTCCCTCTCGGTTCTTGTCTCGACCCTCAGTTCCTTTTATTATAAAACAACGACAGACTTCCATATGAAACAGTCAGTCATGGAAATATTATAGAAATGATGCTGCTTAAATTACAGCCTATCTTTCCTCTGCTCAGCAATTACAAGCAGCAAGGAGTGCTTCAGCAAATTAACCAAATGGTCAATGGTCACAGTGGTTATTGTCCCTGAGGCAATAGTAGGGATACATCACATCAACCCTTAATCGATCCTCGCTTCACAGCCACAGGCTTTCCACCTGGGTGTTCCTTTATTTGCTTTTGGTAAAAATTATGAATAAAATGATGAATGATATTTACCAGCATGACACTATGAAAGATAGGTCTAATTCAACTGCTGAAAAGCTCTTTAGAGAGCAGCCTGCTGAACCTCCCTGAGCACCTTATCTTGCTGGACAGGTCTGGCATTGTCTAACTGCTCAAAAGCAGGATCTTCCTCATAGTCATCTCTGATGGTCAAGTTTACTAGTGAAAGAATGAGGTTATAAGCAACAAGGTAATCAATGCTGGATGCTTTAGAGAAAACGTCACTAAATGTTTTTGACAAAAACAGAAGGTTGAGTCATCCCAGAACTGTTTCTAAGGTCTTATTCTAGATTTATTCCATCTCTAAGTCTTTGATCTTTTCTCTATACTGTACATGCGAGGCACTGTAAAGTATCAACGTTGTAAATTTTATTTTTCTTCCAGTTGTGGGTGAAATTTTCATGTTTAGAAGAGAGTGATTTTTTTCTATCTTTTTCTGAGCCACTATTATAATAATGAGAAAACAATACTTCCAAGGTCATTGCTTTCATGTAAAATTATTCTCTGCATGAAAGGCCATACTTTCTAAATAATACATACATAAAAATTAATCTTCTCTCCTTGAATTGAAGCTGTTATAAACTTAAAGGCACTGCAATAAAATGCTGCCTTGATTTTAATTTGGCTTGAAAACTTTTCTCAATTTGCCTCAGACAGTGTTAAAATGTTGGCCATTATTGTCTATAAAACCATCTGTAGATCAGCATGATGCAGTTTGTTAAAAAGGCAGTGATCTAGTCCATGAAATCATTTACTGCTCCAAGTCTCATTTTAAAATCTACATCTTGATCTGAGCATCTGCACTTTGCTCTTAAATAGAACACGGGTTTTGTCCCTGGAGAAAGCCAGAAATTTCCCCAAGAAACAAGTCAGAAAAAATATGGATTATGAGGCTGCTATTAGTTGGGGCTACTGCCTTTAACTGTTTGTCTGCATGGTAAGACAACTATTTTCTCCCAGGAGAATGAATCTCAAGGTTTTTGTCAGAGCAGTTGACAAAAGCCTTTTAATACCTGCAGAGATATTTTCATACAGTTACATTAATGAAATTTAATAATACTGTCAGGACTACATCTCGTGATCAAATCAAATCCCTATTCACTTCCAATACTAAGGAAATAAAGAATATTTTTGTGCTTATTTATCAAATGCATCAAATGCATCACGTCTGATACCTCTAGGAAGATTCCCTTAATTTTGAGGCTTTTATTTTGTGGACTTCCCATTAAGCTGAAGAGCTCGAATGACTAAAAATAGTCAGGATTTGTCTGAAAGAGAAGTGCCATCACAGTTATTCTCAAAAATCAGTTTTCCAATATGGATCAAGGAGATACTTCATACTACAAAGGTGGAGGCGCACTCCTAGAAGGCAGGAAGAAAGGAAATGTATTTGAGACAACACTGTATTTTCTTTTTGAAATGCATTAGCAATGACCCAGAAAATATAAAACCATTTTTTGTATAGCAAAACCTGGCCTCATAGAAGCAGAAAGATGAACTACAGAGAAAGTACAAGCATAAGAGCAGACTGTATGCACAAACTGTGAAAGAAACAATTATTTCTCATTTTACCTATGTTTATATTAAATCTTTGCCTACCATTTACCCTCTACAAACTTTTTTTATCTTTTGTAAATGCTATGGCAGGCTTTACTATAGCAGGGCTGAGGAAGAGATTAAAGAGTTTATTTGCAGTATGCCATGGAGTTTTGCTGACATTCTCATAGCAACAACAACTAAAACGTGTTCCTTAATGGACCACCTTAGTTTAAAAGCTTTGTAGTTGCTTTCATTCATCTGGTTTTGATCCAGACAAATAACTGAAGTTGTCATTATCCCTTGGAGGTGTAAGAATGCAGAATATTAATGATAGGTCTGGAGAGCACTGCTTTCATGCTGTGCACAAATGCTTTGCTGCTGGAAGAGAAAACATTCAGTTTGTCAACTTCTAACACACAGCTACTGAAGCTGAATTATCATGCTGTTCTGACTTTGATAACTATATAAAATATTTTTAATCTATTATTCCTCATATTCTTGATTCAATATCCACAAATGAATATTCAATGTCATGTCAAATTATCTAATATATTCATATACTTAGGAGACTGTTAGTCTTGATAGCAACACAGCATGATCAGGACTCTCCGGGAAATGTGTTTTCAAATATTAAAGCCATTTTGACTACAAACTCTTATTTTCTTAAGATGTACACATTCTAAGAAGGCAAGATATCTATCATCATTAATTTCTGGTGCTCAAAAATCTATATGACAATCTAAAACCAGAAGTTGTAGGGTTAATCTAGCTATTGTACTTTATATATCCCTTCAAGAATCAAAGATCCCAGAATTATTTTTTAGCTTAAAGACAGCTCTAATGACTTCCAGAAAAAAAGTAATTTGGCCTTGTCTCTCATTTTATTGTGGTGTTGTTTTTTTTTTCTTGATCTGAAGGTCTTCTTCATTCCAATGTTTTTCTTCCTCAAAATGTTCTGGCAGTCCCCTTAAGTAGCTACCCTCACTGGCTTTTATTAAACTTACAAAACATTCTTTTCTTTGATTTTACTTAAATTATTTTTTTTGGTCACGTACTTCTAAAACAACAGCTATTTGTTAGATATAAATGTATGATAACCAAAATACATTGGTGCGCAGAAGGTAATGCTGGTAGGATGCTCAGAGATGATCCCATTCACTTTTCTTTACAACTCACAAATAACTCACAATTTCCTTATTTTTGTTAGATGCATTAAGATGGAAGCATAGAAAGAAAAGGTGAAATTTTACAATATAGATTTCAAATATTTATGGTACAGAACTGGACTGCAAAACAAAACAGTTAGAAAACATGATACTTTCTGACTTAGCAGACATACTCGTAGAATATAGTCAGTAACTGATTCGTGGACTTCAATATTTAAAATAATGTATTAGTTGCTCCATTTTAATATTTTGCAGTACCATTGCATAAATGATACATAAAATGAAATGAAGCAGATTCCACTAAGAAATGCTCTGGCATTTTCCTGACAGTGGTTCAGTAGCACTTGCTGAAAACTTGTTGATGCACACACAGTTCCTGCTTGCCTTCAAAATCTTGCCTGAGCTGGCAGGACTGGAAACAACAAAACCAGAAAGACCTCAACTTATTTGGAAGGTAGAATATCTCATAATGAAGCTACTAAGATGAAAATATTGAACTAAGATGTTTCTTTTTCAGTATCACATTCTGGTACCTTGCCACAATAACCTATATATCCAAATACATAGTAGTGTAAATTATATTCTTGTAATTATTTACCATGCACCATTATACTTTATTTAGAAAAACAGTTTAGTAACTGGTTTTCACTTCAGACAAGGAGTGAAACCCAAAAAAGGAACAGAGGCCATTTGACATATATAAGAATCAAAATTGTCATTGAACAAAAGCAGAAAAATTCCAAAAACATTGCAGAAAACATGCACTGTTTTTCCCACACATTTTTAAAGCTGACCTGTAGCCTGAGATTGCAGAAGGGAACAAATATGGAGATGTAGAATACAGTGACTTTCCATTTTAGGTCAGCCTTGACAGACAAAGAGTTGAAGAAAGAAAGTACCATTTCTCTCTGCATTAACTTTTCACTTCTGACAGCAAATGAAAAGAAAAGAAGGTGTGGTTCTTTTTCATCCCTCTCTCTCTTCAAATCGGTTTTTCTTTGTCTAGTTCTGAAAGTTATCTCTGGATAGTCTTGCTGAAAACCACACTCCACTAACTTATCATGTAGAAAATACACACAGGTAAAAACCAAGTAAAAACTTCAATTTTTCTAATATATTTTCCAGAAAGTAAAATAACACTCAAAGGTGCCTGAAGTACGAAGTTGACATTTATAAGGTAAATTTTCCACTAAGTAATGATTTATTATTATACATCGTGATAGAAACATATATGATTTTAAATAGGGCAGGTTAAAATGGACAATTTTGTGGAAAAAAGAATATTGTATGTGATGAGGTTTTTGGCCAGTAATTCAACAGACTTTTGAAATCTATAATTTAATTTCATATGAATACCTTTTTATTGTTATGATCAATTTGACTTACTTGAATCACATCTGGGGCTTCAGAATATATTGAAATTTAAGAACTACTCTAAAATTTGAAAGGAAGCTTCTCTTTCTCATTCTTCCCTTACAGGGTATGGAAAAAAAAATCTATATTTTATCAAACGACAAAGAATTAATTCACTGATCAAATTAATAAGAAAACTTGGAAAAGAGGTAAATATATTTATTTCATGTGTCATTCTTGTTGAGAGAAACTGTTTTTATAAGGTTCATAAATTTTCTATGTAAACAAAAAAAGCATCAACCCTGTAACACATCTTACCAGGCCTTGCTTGGGCATCTAATAAAGTAGTGGAATATAATGAAAATAAACCTGTTAACTTCAGAAGGCTAAACACAATGGTGGTAATGAATATGTTATTGGATTAGAGTATTTGAGAAAGGAGGACTTGGAATCTAAAGTGGGAAACAGAAATCTGTCAAGGAAATTACTTGTTAAAACTGGGAAAATATTCTCGTCTGAGGTTTCTTCATTTAAGAAAAGTATTTACTAGAACATAGAAAGGAATATGTGCAGGATTCATACACAGATCTATTGACTGACCACATGCTGTTCCACTACTTCCAGATGACATTATGGTAAGGATTTTGTTTTTGATCCTAGTGTTAGAAGCTGTAAAGCTGGAGAGGAATCCTGGAAATTTTCTCAAATGATTTATTCTGTGATTTCTTTAACATTCAGGTTATTAGTATAGCCTCCACAGGTCTTTAGCAAGATAAAGTGCTTCTGGGATATGCATCATCAGCGCAGAGAAATAATATGAAATATGGGAGTAATGGCAGGCAGTTACGGTAAAGTAAATAACATGTTATGATTTTGAGGACTTCAGAGGACTTTGCACTTTAATTCAAACATTTTGCACATAAATGTTCAAAGTAATTAAATACCTCTTAGGACCTTAACAAATGGCTTCTATATATGTCTCTTCTTGTACAAATGTCCTGTCAAACGCAACAGAGATGGAATCAAAAAAATTTTTTAAAAATTACTCTGGAAACAAAAAAAACCACATTATAGAACCATAACTACTTAAAAAAAAAATGTAATCAACTCACAGAATTCTGGAATGATCTGAAAACTGTCCATATACATTGTTATTTGCATATAAATTTTCACTAAGATGCTGTACAAGGATAAATTTCTCCATGAATGAACAACTTAATTTTATTTCTCAAGGCTTTCTTTTTTTATAATTGCTTATTACTTATCAGCAGATAAAAGTTCCAGGAGCCACAGATGCCCCAAGCCATGCTGACACTGCTTATCTTTGACAGGAGTGTTTGATGAGTTCATTACACACGGGAAGCTTAAAAATACCTAGTCAGCTCACAGTTTTTCGTTAGACAAAGCCACCTCAAGGTGTTATAGCATACATTCACCAAGTAATGGCAAGGCAGGCTCAACCATGAGTTAAGAACTGACTACCATCTGCATCAGCAAAATAGATGCATCTTATTTAATATCTCATTCTTGTCTAGATGCACAGAAAATAAAAGCAAGCATGATGCTGACCACCTGTTTTAGAACGGGGAACATAAAGATTTTCTTACTTAATATTTCATTTTCACCAGTATAAGAACAGATTTTGGGTCCTGATAGCATAAATTCATTACGTTACTAAGCACACTAAGTTGCTGCTCCAGCAGATTTTTCACTTAGCTGTTTTTTATATACTACCTGTGAAAGTTACCTAATCTACCAATTTTTTTAGCATATTTTCTTCCTTAAGAACATAATTACATTTTTTTACAGATTTTATGCTAGTTTTGGCTGACATAGAGTTAATTTTCTTCATAATAGCTAGTTAGTATAGGGCTACGTTCCAGATTTGTGCTGGAAACAGTGTTGATAACACAGGGATGTTTCCATTACTGCTGAGCAGTGCTTACACAGAGTCAAGGCTTTTTCTGCTTCTCACCCCACGCCACCAGTGAGTAGGCTGGGGGTGCACAAGAAGCTGGGAGGGGACACAGATGGGACAGCTGACCCCAGCTGACTAAAGGGATATTCCACAGCATATAATGTCATGCTCAGCATATAAAGCTGGAGGAAGAAGAAGGAAAGGGGGGATGTTCAGAGTGATGGCATTTGTCTTCCAAGGAACCATTACAAGTGATGGAGCCCTGCTTTCCTGGAGATGGCTGAACACTTGCCTGCTGACAGGAAGTAGTGAAGGAATTTCTTGTTTTGTTTTGCTTTACCTGTTTAATTGTTTTTATGTCAACCCACGAGTTTTCTCACTTTTCCTCTTCTGATTCTCTCTCTCATTTCACCGGGGCAGTAGTGAGCAGCTGTTTGAGGCTTAGTTGCCAGCTGAGGTTAAGACAGGTTTTCAAAAATCCTAGCAAAACTGCAGGAAAACAGGCCATACCAACACAGCTTCCTTGAAAAATGCTTATGCTGTCTCCATTACCACACTCTCAAAATGGAGGAATAGTCAAGATTTGCTCAGCAAAACAAGTAGGTTGAGTGCAGGATCCTTCAAAAAGCAGTGACAAAGGTGGCTCCATGCTGGCAAAGTGGGTCTGTGGCAATGTCTGTGAAAGTCACAGAATCACAGAATGGTTGAGCTTGGAAGGAACCTCTGGAGGTCATCTGGTCCAATCTGCCTGCTCAAGCAGGGACACCTAGAGCCAGTTGCCCAGAACTGCATCCAAATGGCTTTTTAATATGTCCAAGAATGGAGACTCCACAACCTCCCTGGGCAACCTCTGCCAGTGCTTAGTCGTCCTCACAGTGAAAAAGTATTTCCTGACATTGAGAGGAACCTCCTGTGTTTCAATTTGTGCCTGTTGCCTCTGGTCCTGTTACTGGACGCCACTGAAAAGTGCATGGCTTCCTCTGCTTTGCACCTTCCCTTCAGATATTTATATACATTGAGCCTTCCCTTCTCTAGGCTAAACAGTCCCAACTCTCAGCTTTTCTGCATCTGAGAGGTGTTCCAGTCCCTTCATCACTTTGGTGTTCCTTCATTGACACTCTGCAGTATGTCCAGGTCTCTCTTACCCTATGGAGCACAGCACTGGACACAGCACTCCAGGTATGCCCTCAGAAGTGCTGTGTAGAGGGGAAGTATCACCTCCCTTGACATGCTGGCAACTCTCCAAATGCAGCCCAAGGTACCGTTCGCCACCTTTGCCACAATGGTACGTTGCTGGCTCATGTTCAACATGGTCTCCACCAGGACTCCCAGTCCTGCTTGCTGGGCAAACCTCAGCTGGAAATCACACCTCGGTAATGGAGGTGTCATTGCCATTCCTGCAGAAGTCAACAGGATATTGTTTCCTCCATGGAGTACTGAGAGTTAATTGCTCTCAGAGTAAGAAACAAACCACAGTGACTACATAACTTCTCAAACTAGCTGTTTCATTTCAGTGCTGACCTAGTCCTGCCATCCCAGAATGCAACCAAGGCAGCAAGGAGAACTGAAAAACTGGAAAGGAAGAGGAAATCAAGAGTGTCAGCTGGGTGCTGACTGAAGTATAGGAAACTGGTGTGGATCATCACTGCTGTGGACATAAATCTGTTTGGATTGCAGAAAACTCTGAAAGAATTTTGTCCCAGAGCCTCTGAAAACACTGAACAACAGGATTCCTGACCATTCACAAGCTATCAAAACCTCAGATCCTTTATATGCCAACTTAGTTTTTCACAAAAATCTAAATATTCATTAACAGGAATAGGTACCACCACACCACAGTGGTAAGCTGATGGGCACTTTCAGCATACTTCTGCTTTGACATTCATGTTACAATACTATCATTAAACCATTGCTAACTCTAGAAATCTGGCAGGCTATATTTTGGATTTATTATTTAACAAACACTTTGAAATGTCATAAGAGCTGCCTTTTGTCTTCATGAAATGATGTCAGTCCAAGAGTTGTGGTCAGCAAATAAATCTTACGAATGCTGCAGATTAAGGTCTTTGTTATTTCCAGGATTGATTATTTCAACTATTTATTTTGAGGTTTCATTGATTGCACTATTCAAACACTGCAGTCGAAGACAAATGCTACAAATCAGATCGTATGCAGAATTTTGAGTACTGTGAAAAAATAACCCTATATATTTAACTCATCACAAATTTCCTCAGTGCTTTTAAAGGATTGCTTCCTGTTTGAAGGATCCTGAGAAGTAATGTTATATTATTAAGCAGCAAGTGACTGGAAGCAAGAACTTAACTTCTCAGTAGCCAATCTGAGAAAACACTTCAGGATTTTATTCTGTTATCACTTACCTGTGCGCTCATACACGCTAGTGGGAGCAGGAATGAAAAAGTTTTTACTAAAAATAGAGAAGTTACTCCCCTAAACTGTATCCTGTGCACAAAAAAAAACCCAAACAAACATAAACCAAGCTATATCTCTGCTGCAGTACATTTTCCCATTGCTTCGACTGCATCACTGTTGATGAATCCCTTTAAATCTGGTGTTCTTGGCCCACCAACACGGAGCAAGATTAAAGATTTGGAAATCTTCCCTTCTACAAAGGCTCAAGAGACCCAAAGACCTTGTGAAGCCACCTTGACTTTTCATTGGATGCAAAGAGACTCCTGAATAGCACAGGTATGGCATAACTGTATCTTTATATAAAACTTTCTTGCTCCCTTGGCACAGAGAGATATTGGGGAAGAGAAAGCTAATAAACTCTGGCTAAAAAAGTTGTTTATAAAAGCCAGCGCCAAGCTGCTTTTGTTTTTGCTTCCTAGATCTTACCCACAATTCGCCTGTGGCAGTATTTTCTCTCCTAACAATGAATACAAATTCAGTAAAAATGACCTTAAATTCTGGCAAGTAGCAAAGAAGAGTTCTGGAGATTTACTGTGAGGGAAGGGAGAGGGAAAGAAAAACCACAGGCTGTAGAGGCGAGAGCAGAGAATACGTCTGGAGACTTAATTGCTTTACTTTCACTATTAAAATTCCTGCCAAAATATGTCTCTGAGCTAAAACTCTGCTTTGGTCCTGGCTCACATTAAGTTCCCATCAACAATATTATTACAGTCATAATGACAACAATATCTACATTCTGTTGCATGGAGAGCAATTGGCCTTTGAGGCTCCAGAGGATGCTGTGAACTTTGCTACCTTTTTTCAGACACAGAAAACATGAGAGCTGCCCATGTTTTGCATCTATTAAAAATGTACCACATATTTTAAAACTTACATTCACAGAATTTTTGTTTTACATTTTCTAACAAAAAAGACAAATGTAGCATGTTTCCACTGAAAAATAAATAATACCTATACACTGTAGTTGTCCTCATTGTCTACAAAATATACAAAGGGATTTTGGAGGAACTGAACCAGCAAACAGCCTCAAACATATCATATTACTTTCTCTTCATTTTCATTTAATTTTCCTTCCTTCTTCTCAAGAAGCAATTATAATTTAAAACCTCAGTAATCTGCAAGTGACCATATGAACAACATGCGGATCTGCATCATTGTTTCAAAAATTTAGGTTTTATTAGGTAGAAAATTCAAAATGATGAGTGGAATATAAATAGAATTGTTTAAAATAAATGCTTAGATTATTCCAACTCAACTGGTGCAGGACCACAAGAAAGATTGCTGATGAATACTTGATATTTATTAACTAACCTGCAGATTGTTTCATAGTTCCTGGCTAGCATAAAGATACCATTACTAAATAAGTAGAACAGCTCCATAAAAGCTTTAAAACTGAAATAAAAAGTCTTTCATTTTTCTTAATCTTCACCTCCCATGAACATTTATAAGCTTCATTTGTCAAAAGCTCAGTGTTCAAGACTCTGAGACTGCCAATGAAAGAGATGGAAAGGGAAGATACCCTGACGTATTTGTGTTTGACAGATTAAAAAGCCTCTGGCACCATACGAGCGTATCGGTGAACAAGCAGGACAGAACTGGCTATAGGTAGGAGTCAACAGTCTGATATGCTATCCATGAATATTTCTTTTTTTCCAGGAGATTAATCGTGTAATTTTTATTTCCCAATTGTCTTTAATTTCAGCAATGATTCACTTTACCTCAAAGAGGATGTTAATATACAGATAACACCTACCCACAAAAGTATGCACTTTGAGAATGAATATACTACAGTCTTAGCGAAGGTGAGCTTTGAGCAAAGCTGCCATTCACAGGCAGGGTGACAGGGAAAATGAGTAAGGGCCAGATATCACCTGGACCAGCACGTTGGGGACACCATTCTTTCGAGCAAGAGACCTAATGTCGCCACATGTTATGTCTGCTCCTTCTGCAAAGGGGCAGTTGTGGGAAATGGAGACAACCTCTTAACCACCTCGGTTATTTGGTTAGCATCTCTACTGCCTCAGAAATACATAAAAAAAAAAAAAGAAGGTATTTGTATCTCATAGAAAAGTAATATTATGAACACAGGACTGCCACCTAGAGAGGCCAACAATATTTAATCAGTCAGAAATGGACTTGAGTAGCTGTATTTACATGCTGATGTCTTTCAAATGTATAAAACAACTATTAGGTGTTAGATTTAGGTATCTAATTTTGGAATTTGAAATATTTCTTTCTGTTCCTTGTTTGGCTTCCAAGTAAGGAAAGACCATTAAAATAAATCATTAGGTAATTCTTAATTGACTTGAAAGCAGGAGACAGAATTTTTATTAATCAGCAGTAGCACATACTCTGTAAACATAACACAGTAATATCCAGATGGTACTGTACCTACAGAAACTACCTCCATCATGGAAAAACAAATCTATCCCACTGGCTCTTTTCAAGGCCATTTCCAGCTGTGCTGTAAATAGCTGAAGCTAGTTGATACTTGTACCCACTGAAATCGGTAAACTCCTCGGTGAGCTGTTGTTTCCTTGGCAGTCCTGTCCCTGGATATATGTAGATACAACAGTAATGTGACTACCTGTATTAGGGGTTAAAGACTTCTAACTGTAAAGAGGAACACTGTTTTGCCCTTGATGAGGCTTTTTCTTTAAAACTAAGGTGTCAGAGAGGCACTTCTCTGTTATCCCTGCCCTGATACTCTGGGGAAAGCTTTGCAGTGGAGAGCTCTTGTCTAGTACCTGACATTATGGATCAACGAGAGAGGGTAAAACTAAGAAAAGACAATCACAAAAGATAGCCTTTGACAAAGAAAGCACAAGTAAATATACAGGTATGACAGCACTTCAGGGTCAAGTTGGGGGAAATATAAAAGTGAGTGAAGAGCTGCAAGTATTGCTGGGTCTAGCAGTGCACTTGCCGCTTAAACTCTGCTCACAAAGGATTTGTGCAAACAGCAAAACCCAAATCGTTTGTACACTGGGACTAAGAAGTAGGGCAGACGCACCCTCTTAGGGAGTAAAGATTTATTCATAAGACAAATCATAGAGCAAAAAACTTAGAAGGTAACACGCAGGCAATTCAAAGAGACCAGACCGTAAGGCTTGCTGAAAAGCAGGAGGAGGAGGAGGCCCTGATGATGAACAGCGAAGCACAAGAGATACAAGGTTTAGGCTAGAAAAATGAAGTAAGCAGCTGTAGACCAGGGCCATTTCACTCTTGAGATGTTCTCAACCATCTCAGAAGAAAGCATTCTGTTTAGATGTTTAGAAGTTGGAGTCCCCAACACAAGCAGGACATGGAGCTACTGGAGCGGGTCCAGAGGAGGGTCACGAAGATGATCCGGGGGCTGGAACACCTCTCCTACGAAGACAGGCTGAGAGAGTTGGGACTGTTCAGCCTGGAGAAGAGAAGACTCCGGGGTGATCTTGTCACAGCCTTCTAGTACTTAAAGGGCGCCTACAGGAAAGCTAGAGAGGGACTTTTTACAAGGGCATGTAGTGATAGGACAAGGGGCAATGGATTTCAACTGAAAGAGGGGAGATTTTGATTAGATCTAAGGAAGAAATTTTTCGCTCAGAGGGTGGTGAGGCAGCGGAACAGGTTGCCCAGAGAAGCTGTAGATGTCCCATCCCTGGAAGTGTTCAAGGCCAGGTTGGATGAGGCTTTGGGCAACCTGGTGTAGTGGAGGGTTTCCCTGCCCATGGCAGGGGTGTTGGAACTAGATGATCTTTGAGGTCCCTTCCAACCCTAACCATTCTATGATTTTATGATTCTAAGTTGGTACACACAGATGGCAGGAGTACCCAAGCATTGATTAGCATGCAAAACATTCTAGTGTGAAATGGGGAAGAGTGTGAAGAAGATGCTGGAAGATGTTATAAATTATGAGAAACACAGCAACCAGATCATTCTAACAGGATCTTTACAAATTAGCTCATGAGAAACTGATGGCTGGCCTTTTGGGGAGTTTGGTCACTGCACTGACTTGGTAGGGACGTCCTGAATGTATCAGCCAGTTCTCTGGCCTGTGTGATGGGAGCCAATTTGTGGCTGAAGGATGGCATATCAGCTCAGGTAACCTCAGCACCCATGATGCAGGTTGTTATGGAGATGGCTGATTGGACCAAAAAACGAAGAAAAAACAACCAAGGGGTACCACTACTTGCAGTTTCTGGTAACGTTGTGTTGCATGTTAAATAGAAGTGGCTTTCAAATGCCAGTCCTTATAACAGTTGATAGAATTAAGATATTTTCCTATATTACAGTCCTTAGAGATATTAATATTTACAAGTCACACAGAGATAGACATGTTGCTTTCTAAATACTAAAAATCTGTGGATGACAGGCTGAGGACAGTATGACCAGGAATTCAGAGTATGATTAATCCCTTTTGAAGAAAGATTAACATCACTATAATCAACTTTTCTACATGCTTGTCTGTGCCTTTAAAGTTCTAGAGGAATCAATATATTTTCAATGAATGAGCTACTAGTACGGCCAACTACAAAGTGTTATGTTAGACATAATCAGGAAAAAAAGAGGAAGAAAAAGACAAAAGTCACAGTGGTCTGCAGTAGAAGCTGCAAGTATTTGGAAAAGACTGACATTCTAGAGAGCTCACTCAAGAAAACTCAAGAAGGTCCATATTAAATACGTATGTTAGCTTACTATAAGAAAATTAGAAATTTTCTGGCAGCACTAAGCTACCAGCACTACTGCAGCTTCTGTCAAGGGTCCCTTAATGCGATTCAGAAGAAATACCCAGTAGATTATGAGAACTAGTAGCCTGGACATAGATATGGAAAACAGATTAATCAAATTAATCAAATAAATTTATGCTGCAAGAGTAACCAGTGTTTGAACCAGTTGTGAAAGATAGCAAAGTAGCACGCTCAGTACAAATGAAAAATAAAATAAAAAAAAAAATCAAAACACTCTGAATTTGATGTAATTCAAGAATTTGGGTATTTATTCTCAAAGAACTCTACCATTCCTATGTATCACAATAAAGCTATGTCTCAACAAGGAACTGTTAGAATTCTGATTTAAAATCCCTCTAGAATTGTATCCAGAAAAAGCTAGACAAAACATTACTTACTAATAATGAAACCCATAACTGGTGGGATAGATTCAAGATCAGATTGCTCACTGACTATATATAGATCTCTTAAAAAATATATTTCCAAATTAAAAGTGAAACATTGAGGAATTACTAGTTTGGTCAAGGAGAATGAAAAATATCCTGGAGGGGAAATTGCAATTCCCTCTGGGGTGCAGAACAAAGACGTGAACTTACAGGGAAAAAAAAAAACACAGGAGTTCAGCAGCTTTAACTTTCAAAAATAATAGTCTTTGGGGAGGTGTGACACTAATGTCGCGCACTGAGCAGAGGCAAGGGATCGCACGCTTCAGGTACTTACAGGGACACGTCTACACCCAAGTCACTCACCCTAGGCTCTGTTTAAAGCCAGAGAGAAACAGGCAGCCCCAGAAAGCAGTTGTACCTATGAATGAAGGACTGATGGCTCATTTACCATCTGTACATTTGTCTGTGTGTACATATAATCACTTCATATTGACTACCTTGGAAATTAATACAATAAAAGCACTAGAACTGTTGTACTGTTCTTCTCTTTATTAAAATAAACAGCATATGCATGAACAGCTGTTAATGTAAACAATTTTAAATACTTCTGAACTGTATTGTCAATTACAGTTTCAATAATTGCTTCACTGTGGCAACATTTGTTGCAATAAATATGAAATATTATCTTGAATTTCAGAATCCAAGTAATAAATATAAAAATGTGTGGAACACTTTCCCTTTATCTGCAGAGCACACAGACTTCAAAAACCAATTTTCAAACAACTCTGTGATGAGCCAAAACCAGCTAATGTTTTAACCTTACTCCCTCAGTGCCTAATTAAAACAGGCCAAATCAGTTGGTTTGACAGGGATTGAACAAGTATTTAGTTGGTGATTAAATCTGTGATTTTTCTGTCCCTTTTCTTTGCCAGCATGGAATTTGATAGACTGTCCGTGTTTTTTATAGTAAAACTAAATTAGTAACTCATGGCAAGATATATATTAATATCATCTCTCGTCTGTTTGTAGGCACTGTACCTGGGTCTACCACATTTTTTTTTGAGGTTATTTTCATTTCTGTGATTGTTCAAGGCTCTTCTCTGATTTTAAAATCGGGTTAAAAACTGCATCCAGTATCACTTCACAAATGGGTTTACCCTTCTGCAGCAAGGTGTCTTATAAATATTTTAGGACAGATAGTCACAATTTGATATTCGAAATTCAAGCTGTCCTCGTTAATTAGGATTGGTTACATAAGGTGCAGAGCATTGGGAGACTGAAAAATCCGTGCAAAAGAAAAAGCTCAGAAAAGCTGCAGGATTTTGAATCTTTGAGGGAAAGTTAACAAATGAGAAACACAGTGGTACTGTAGAACCTTGCCAGCAGTTTTTTTCCTGGGGGTACATATGCCTTGCTTGAAGTAGAGCTGTTGGAAAGATGAGACTATAAAGATTTTTCACCTCGGTGTGCCCTTAAATTGTTATTCTTTTACTCAGCCGGAAGACTGCTGCATGAAGCCATGAGTAAGTTAACATGTTTCCATTCCATTTTTCAGTAGGAAATGTCGTACTGCCGATAATCTGTGGTGTATTGGCCTGGATGGATGCAAGTTGGCCATTTTGTGTGCTATCCCAACTTTGGTGCTGTTATCACATGTGAAATCTGATATCATAAATGCCACACTCACAGTGAAACACTTTGCTAATTAAAGCAATGAAGGAAGCCCATTTTACAGATGTAAATTCTCACCACTTCTAATTAGGCCAATTTTTGCCATATCTTATAAACCAAAAGTTCAAAAGTGCATCTAGATTTTCTGGAGTGTGACCCTGTACCTGCTGAAGTACACATGCAATTTGTTAAATTCAAAAGTGCATGTACGCAGCCATACTGCTATTTACGTATTATTTTTCCATCTAAACCAAATCACATAGATAACTCTTCTGCAAACACTCAATATGTTTAAAAATTCCTGTAAAGCTTCAAAAGAACCTCCAGCAAACACTTCAGAAATGACTAACCATCATTTCTTGGAATTATCTAATGTCACTATCAACTTGTTAAATGACATGGTACATACAGATTACAAAAGCAATGTCCGCTGTGCTGTTTCTCATAGCCCATCACAGACTCTGAGGTCAGTAAGCCTATAAATAACAGAATGCAACTCATTATCTGAACTGACTTCACTGTTGTGATACTGAAAACGTACAAGTTACATCTGAAGTCTGTCGCTCCTCTGCATCATTCTAATGTAAATTATTGCTTTTTTCCATTAAAGATAATGAATTCACAGTAGTTCTAAGTCACCAAAAACAGGAGGGAAAGAAATCTGTGACAGGAGCTCATGAAATCGCAAGTATCTTCACAGCCTAAGGACAGGAATTAGGGGCCACTTCAATGATCAACAAGGGGTTGAAATCAATCAAAAGGAAAGAGAGATTTTCACATCGTGGGATGGTAAACTTTGTAACACATTGCCATAGGTTGCATGGATGCTAAAAAAGTTATGGTTTAAAAGTGATGAAAGTATCACAGAAAAATGTAGGGACAATTAAAGGTATAGATACCAGCTCTGATTAAAAAAAAAACGAAACAAAAGAACAAAGCCTCAAATCCAACAACCTTTAAACTGCAGGTCTCTTGAAACTGGAAGTTTATGTCTAGGAAACCTGGTGAAACACTTTCCCTAGTCTTTTACTCCTCCCTGAGAACCTTGTGTGGGCCACTAAGCATATGCAGCTAGATAAGCCTTTATGGGGAAAAAAACAATTATTTCAATGTCACCATGAGCATCAGGTCCAAAATACCCAGTGGCCAGGATAAAACAATAATAAAATTATTTTTTAAAAAGTAAAGGAAAATTTTTGTGAATTTCAGTAAAATTTATATTCCCTGGTCCTTTGAAATCTGTATGAATTGGTTATATATGTTAATGTATCCAAACCATATGGAAATAATAACCCCTTTCAGGAAGCCAATCTTTCTTACTGCTTCTCAGAAGCAATGATTACACCATATGTTATCAATTTAATGTCAAGCGTACATTTGGCAGGAAAGTATTTAGGAGAAAAATGTGAGCAAAATTAAAGTACAAGTATTAAGCAGGTTTGACAGTAGGGAGTTAAAGGAGCATGAAATTAAGTTATGCTAAGGGGTGATTTTTAAAATGACTGATTTCCACCAGAGCCCTCCTGTATTCATGTCAAGTATTTTGTGTTCTCAAATGCATAACGAAGAGCATACCAGGCTCCAGAGGCAGCAGAAAAGATTAATAAAGTGGAAATGCTGAACAGGGGAAGATGAATACAATTTTGATTAAAAGACCAACCTGTTTGAAAAGGTCAGATCACCTGTTTAACACATAAAATAAAGTGACCATTAATGCTAAGAGTAAAAGATTAGAAATTGATCTCGGCTCAGGAAGCAAGCAGAGAGCTTGCAACAATGCTACAACATGAAGATATTTAGAATTTCTTAGCCAAGTAAAAAGTGATCTCCAGGATTTTTGCTTTTAACATATTGTTTTTCACTCCTCTATACCATGGGGCTTTCTACTAGAGCCTGTATTGCTTCATGCCAGCTTCTCACAGGAGAAAGAAGCATTTGGATTAAGTGACAAAGCTGGACAACAAAGATCACTGCTAGGTTTCCAGGGCCATAGGATAATTCAGGCTGGAAGGAAGTTTGGGGACTCAGCTAGACCAACCTCTACTGAAATCTTCCACAGATGCTAACAGCCTTCCCTGCAACACTGCTACATTTCCTCATGCTCTTTTCCCATGCCCACAGTACCATTTCCCTAATGCTTTTCTGGCAAAATAACCACAGTCGATTGTCTCATATAATAATAATGTATTTTTTAAAGTATTAATCACTTATGTCTTTGTCTGCATCCTTGAGACACGTGTGCTGTGCTGGCTCCTGGGAGCAGCTCCAGCAGTGGGCTGACTCTGTGCAGGCACTGCTCTAGGTTCCTGTCTCTGCTGAAAGGGGTCCAAAAGTGTGCATGTAAGCAGACAATTTGCACATGGGAGGAAAGCCAATGGCAACATCCCAGAGGGACTCTGTGGCAGCTCTGGTACCATTCAACATGTTCAAAGATGATTTAGAAGTGAATAGTGAGGTGGTAAAGCTTATCAATGACATCAAAACTATCCAGAGTAGGGAAAATCAAAGCTGTCTGCAAAGACTCATCAAAGGATCTTCTGATGTATCTAAGCATTGCAATGCAGAAGAAATTAATCATCAATAACTGCAAGAAACAGAACTGGGGAAAACCAATGTTCTGTAAATCTGAGCAGTGGTAAGCTCCAAATGAGCTGTTACAGAAAGAAATCCTGCAGGAATTTACTACGGAAGGAACAGAGGAAAACTGCATTTTGCTACTGTACAAATTATGATATGTATTGTTTTCTGCATCTCAAAAAAAACCCCAAACCATAGAGATGCTGCTTGGATGAGTAGAGATTCAAGGCAGCTTCTACAGCCTACAGAAGGGAGAAAACTTGTGGAGGGTGTGACAGAAGGCCATAAAAACATGAATGACATGGGGGAAAAGAGTAAATGAGCCACGGGTTTTCACCATTTTTCATGTCACAAGGCAAAAAGGATATCCAATATAATTAGCAGGCAGTAACCTTAAGTTTCAAGAAGAAATATTTTTTCATAGCATGTATAGTTGGAATCCAGAATTTTTTTCCTCAAAACTTTTGATTGGTTTTTCTGGGATTTGCCTCTCCAAGTGGCCACTGACCACGCTGCCCATGGGACAGGAGTAATCTGGACTGTTACTGTCGTCCTGTGTGCATTGCTCGTTTAATGCTGCCACTGTCTGCTCCAAAGTGTCTTTTTAATCCCTGCTCTCCAAGGACATACTTGGCTTTGCCCAGCCATACAACACAATTCAACAATGGATTTGTCAAATCTATAGTTGTATAATTTATATTTATATTTCTTTTAAAAATATGTTGGTTTATCATAGTAAGATAACAGTCTATTAATTATATTTGCACTGATTTTTCACTCATAATTTATTTCCAGTGCACTCATTTCCAGGATAAATGAACTCTACAAAAAGTATTTTAATTAATATTCCCTCATTGTTTGAACTAGTCTGTAGATCTGGTTTCCTGACACTCCAGGCAAGCACTTTCTGAACCAAAGTCAGTGGAGGTGTTGGTGCCCAATATTTTGCAAAGTCCACGGGTCAAGAGGATTTCACCAAAACACAGGACCAGCCAGAAACAAATGTTTCACATTTAGCATGCCTGTCTTTACAAGTATAGATATACTCACTGTATTTCAGTCAGAGGCAACAGCTCTAAAGAGGACTACGAAATGATGAAACAGAGCCTAATTTTTTTCACCATTGTACTATATCAATAAACAGCCACATTATCCCTAGTATACTAAAAAACATGTGGGAGCAAGCAATTTCTCCCATCAAATAAATAAAGCAAATAAATCTAAATACAAGGCATCTGAGACAAAGAATTATATTAGATATCATAGCACTTTGGTGCTTGAATTCATTATATTGAAATAATCTTAAGCATGTGTGATCTCAGTCTCCGGTACAACTAAAAATTCTACACTAAACCTAGCTTATCTCAAATTCCTAGTTTTCTAGGAAATATTTAACTTACAGGTTTCATATGGACTAAAAAATAACACCATTTTTGTTATTTTCTTCTTCCTTTTACTGCTGTTTACAGATGGCACAAAAGTAAAAGGAATGAACATAATGTCCAAACTGTGCTGCAAAGATTGGCACCAATGGAGAATACAGAGCAAGAAATGGGCTGAGCTAATACATCCACCACAGTGCAACACAGTGCTGCACAGGAACACTGGTGTCAGTCTGGAACCAGCATCATTATGTTCATGTGCTGTAAAACGTCTCATCCAGGGACGTTTCTGGTTGTCTCAGTGAAACAAACCAGAAAAACCAGCAAAATCCAACTCATTTCCCTGCAGAGAATAGACATGCCTGTGAATTACGCTGTCTGCAGGGGTAGGGATGGATCAAGATGCCCTCGTTCAGGTTAGATTCATTGGATCTTCTCTGGGTTCAAGCGAGGCCTCTGAGCTTGAACACGGGTAATGTACCATGACCTTTCAGATCACTGTAGGAAAAGAACTGCTTTGCCATTGCTAGGTGCTGTTGAACAGCAGCTACTGAACCTCCACACACCGCACAGGAAATCTGTGGTCCTAGTGGAAGTAAATTAAAATTTTTCCTCCTACAGATCAGTTATCCTGTTATGATCTTTTTCAGGGTTTGCCGAAGTTTGTTGGTACAAGGATCGTTCATTTCCATTGGCAGCACTGACTCAATGAGGTCCATTTTTACGGTAACAGTTTGTTATTTTTATTACTTTGAAATGACTGATAGACAACTACATGTTATAATGAGCAACAAATACCAATCAAGACTTCTCATCATTCCATATGACTGTCTCGTTGCCATTTAATTAACCTCTCCTTCACTCCAATGCTTTGTGAACAGTACATAAGCTTGAACTTGGTCTCAAGGCAGTGATGAGATGTATCCTGCACTGAACTACCATAGTGTAAATCCAGGCTAATTCTGTTTTGACCTGGGACTATATAAAGCCTATAACTCAGTCATGATAGAACCTTCCAAGCCTTTTCATGTGCTCTAGTATGTGTTTTCCACATGAGCCTTTTCTTCTTAACGTCATTTCAATCCACAGTACTAAAACAGACATTAAAGAATAAAGAGAAACTTCAGAATTTCTAGAATAAACTGCTTTATATTGTAACTGATATTTGTTTAATCACGGAGTTATAAACACTGCACAATTAGGAGGGGCAGCCTTCCAGGATACTGCTGCAGTGCTTTCTACCGTAGTAGAAAATAGTCTGGATTTTTCTAAACAGGATTAATCACATAAATCTCAAAGAAATTTCATCATAAGCAAGGCACAGAACACTAAGAAGAAATGCCAACAAGTATATGAAAAAATTCAGTTACAAGCAACCCAAATTTTGGCCATAATTATCCCACAGAAGTAACATTTGGTAATCTTATATAGTCCTTCGCATTTGCAAATTCTCAGCTAGTTTTCAGATAGTCATTAATTTAGTCTCATGACTCTCCCTATTTCACAAATATCACTATCACCAGTTTAGAGACAGAGAGAGAGAGAAAAAAAAACCTCATGAAACAGAGCAATTTGTACAGGGACATACAATCAAATAATAAAATTCAAAAAGATTAACCTCCTTACCTCAGTTCAAATTAATTTATCATTTTCCACTTTCAATCTGTAAGCAAGGCTACAAACTGAACTAAATGGATTGTCCCCTGAGGAAATGTTCCGGGAAATAAAAGAGTAATAGAAATCTTTAAAAATAATTAACACTGTTGATCACCAATTACACCAAGTAGATGCAAAACAGAAAAGCAATATGAGGAAAGAAAGGAAGAAAAAAAAACAACAACATCAAAAGGTTCTTCAGATACAAATAAAAATATAATAGGAAGCATGTGGGACTAGCTTTCACAAAAATGGATTAAATAACCTAGCATGGGCCCATTTACACTAAGGTGATATATAAACAGAAATTCATGCATTCTGATATTTAATACAATAACAAAATCAGATACTCAACTCCATAAATCATAGAATCATAAAATCATAGAATGGTTAGAGTTGGAAGGGACCTCAAAGATCATCTAGTTCTAAGCCCCCTACCATGGGCAGGGAAACCCTCCACCACACCAGGTTGCCCAAAGCCTCATCCAACCTGGCCTTGAACACTTCCAGGCATGGAGCATCTACAACTTCTCTGGGCAACCTGTTCCACTGCCTCACCACTCTCAGAGTGAAAAATTTCTTCCTTTAATCTAAATCTACCCTCTTTCAGTTTAAATCCATTGCCCTTTGTCCTATCACTACACGCCCTTGTAAAAAGACCCTCTCCAGCTTTCCTGTAGGCCCCCTTTAAGTACTGCAAAGCTGCGATAAGATCACCCCAGAGCCTTCTCTTCTCCAGGCTGAACAACCCCAACTCTCTCAACCTGTCTTCGTAGCAGAGGTGTTCCAGCTCTCTGATGATCTTTGTGGCCCTCTTATGGACCCATTCCAACAGCTCCATGTCCTGCTTGTGTTGGGGTCCCCAGAGCTGAATGCAGTACTCCAGGTGGGGTCTCACGAGAGCAGAGTAGAGGGGCAGAATCACCTCCCTCGACCTGCTGGCCACACTTCTTTGGATGCAGCCCAGGTCACGGTTGGCTTTCTGGGCTGCCAGTGCACATTGCTGGCTCATGTTGAGCTTCTCATCCACCAGCACTCCCAAGTCCTTTTCCTCAGGGCTGCTCTCAATCCATTCTCTGCCCAGCCTGTACTTGTGCTTGGGATTGCCCCGACCCACGTGCAGGACATTGCACTTGGCCTTGTTGAACTTCATGAGGTTCTCACAGGCCCACTTCTCCAGCCTGTCAAGGTCCCTCTGGATGGCATCCCTTCTCTCCAGCGTGTCCACAACACCACACAACTTGGTGTCATCTGCAAACTTGCTGAGGGTGCACTCAATCCCACTGTCCATGTCACCAACAAAGATGCTAAATAGCGCTGGCCCCAGTACTGACCCCTGAGGAACACCACTCGTCACTGGCCTCCACGTGGACATTGAACCATTGACCACAACTCTTTGAGTGCGACCATCCAGCCAATTCCTTATCCACCGAGTGGTCCATCCGTCAAAACCATGTCTTTCCAGTTTAGAGACAAGGATGTCGTGTGGGACAGTATCAAATGCTTTGGATAAGTCCAGGTAGACGATGTCAGTTGCTCTTCCCCTATCCATCAATGCTGTAACCTCATCACAGAAGGCCACCAAATTATTCAGGCAGGATTTGCCCTTAGTGAAGCCATGTTGGCCATCACCAATCACCTCCTTGTTTTCTATGTGCCTTAGCATAGTCGCCAGGAGGATCTGCTCCATGATCTTGCCAGGCACAGAGGTGAGACTGACTGGCCTGTAGTTCCCTGGGTCTTCTTTTTTTCCCTTATTAAAAATGGCGGCTATGTCTCCCCTTTTCCAGTCATTGGGAACTTCACCAGGTTGCCACAACTTCTGAGATATGATGGATAGTGGCTTAGCATCTTCATCTGCCAGTTCCCTCAGGACCCGCGGATGCACCTCATCAGGTGCCATGGACTTGTCCACCTTCAGGTTCTTTAGATGGTCTCGAACCTGATCTTCTCCTACAGTGGGCGGTTCTACATTCTCACAATCCCTGCCTTTGCCTTCTGTGGCTTGGGCTGTGCAACTGGAGCTCTTGCCAGTGAAGACTGAGGCAAAGAAATCATAAGAACCTCAGCCTTCTCCATATCCCGGGTAGCCAGGTCCCCCATTTCCTTCTGGAGAGGGCCTACATTTTCCCTAGATCTCTTTTTATCACTGACATATCTATAGAAGCTTTTCCTGTTGCCCTTGATGTCCCTGGCCAGATTTAACTCTATCAGGCCTTTAGCTTTCCTAACCTGATCTCTGGTTGCTCGGACAATCGCTGTGTAGGCTACCTGTCCTTGCTTCCACTCCCTATAGGCCTTCTTTTTGTGCCCGAGTTGGTCCAGGAGCTCCTTGTTCATCCATGCAGGCCTCCTGGTGTTCCTACCAGACTTTCTCTTTGTTGGGATGCACTGCTCCTGAGCTTGGAGGAGGTGATCCTTAAATATGAAATTCACAAGGCTACCTTAAATGCTTGAACTCTCTTTAAATCGAAAGGTAGGGAGCTGGATGTGATTCTGAGATCCAGCCAGCTAAATCGTGGGACGCTTCTATTAGTCAACAGAAAATGATGAATGGAAGAATGCATGTGCCTGAAACTCACCCATGATCTCCTGTCCATTTAGCTGTCTATGCCCAAATGTCTATGAGAAATTAGTATTCAAAACCACTATTTCATAGACTGATACGACTTTTTGTTCAAAAAACTGGTCCCTTTCTCTCTTTTGAAAAGCAGCGGCTGCTTCCCGTCTTCTCATAATAGCCCAACAGCTAAGCAGCACCACAGCTAGTCAGACAGCTTGAGTCTTAAGCCCTCTACAGCCATAAGTATTTAAAACCATAGCTTATGCACCCCAAGAACAGGCCTATACTCGATCAATAGGCCCAAGAATAAGCTATGGAATAGCTGAAAAAGAACCTTGTTCAGTCTAGTAAAACAAAAGCATTTAATTACTCTGTAAATATGTCCAGGTACAAACCAGATGGGGAAAAAGCCATTTAAGATAGCAATCAATACAACTGCAGATGTGTATTTACTGCATTGGCAGCTGAGCAACTGGCCATAAATAATTTTAAACTGGCAATTAAAAGGATAGCTTTTCAAACACAGCATTTTGTAACAGCTTCCCAACAGAAGGAATAAGGACAAGAAAACCTATCCAGCCTTTAGGCTATGGCCTGAAAATTTTCTAGGGGGATTCTAGGTGGTGTTGGCAGGTGTCTGGACTCCATCCTTTATTCCTATGCTGCTTCTCTGTAGCAAGCTACCAGCAACGTGACTTCTGGCTTTTTAAATGGCTGGAAGAGTCATTAAGGAGATATATGTAAGAGCTGCAGAGTAGATATCAATTAATTCACAGTAAAGCGTTTAAAGAGACATTGAAAAAGCATACCATGATCTTAACCTATTCAACAGAAACTATGGGAGTACAAACAAATGTACGATTATTGCTGTGAATCTGAGAGGGTATCTATCCAGGGGATGAATCTGCTTGTCCTAGGGATCTACACTTTGAGAGAAAAATGTCTCAGCCAAGGCTTAAAAGAGTAAAGGCAAACATTTGAAAAACAGGGAACTAAATTTAAACTCCTATAGTTATATTTAGGCACCATATAGTCATATTTAAAAAAAAACCACATGGATTTAAGAGCAAAAGCACTGTCAAAAGTCACTGGGTCATGGATGCTTTAGAAACTGTTACTCAGCTGAGGGTGCGTATCTTCGAGAATTAGGGTTTATGTAACTTCACACAATCATAGTTCTGCAAAATAACAAATAGTCTCTAAACAACTATTGACAGTCTCAAAAGCTCTATTTTAACTTCTGCTGAATGGCACCACATGGCGAAAGTGGCTCAGTGTTTGTCGTATGCTTGAACAGTGACAGTTAGTTTGCTAAAAATGTACCCTGCTGTGTTGAATGCAGATCGGTGTATTCTTCTGAGACCTGTGCTTCACTTTTAAAATACTGTGATTGACCAGCAGGGTAGGCATAACCAACCTCAGGCCCACCATCAGCTACCAGCCGGTAGTCGAGGCAGTCCTTCGTTAGCTATAAAGGGTCTGTACAAGCACATATTGAGGTATTCTAAAAATGACAGTTCAGAGGTTTGGATTAGAAATTCCTATTAATTTTAATGAGAATTCAGCCCTCGCATTATTCAGGCAACTGTGGACCTCTCAGACAAAGTGTCTTCCGCTGTGCTTTTCTTTTCAATCAGTATTCTCTCCAACCTCCTTGCACCTGAATCCAACCATTATACCTGGCCTTAACTGGATTCCTGATCACAACATAAACAGTAAAACAGGAAAAAAAAAAATTAACAAACAAGAGAACTGCATGCCATTTTTTTTTCTCTGAGAAATCTCCACTTCACATTACATTTGTGATAAACTGGTTTGGGAAACAGTAGGCTGCTCATGGATCTATCTGTTCTTTGGAAGTGATCAGTTTTGTAATCTCACTCTGAAATTTTGAATTTTCCTTGTTGTCCCCATACATAACCTATCTGGTTACATATTTGAGGATTAAGATTCTAGTCCTTTGCACCGTGTTCCACACCAGGAGGATTCATTTGAATAACTTTTATGATTCTTTGTCCCTTTCACAAAAAGCAAAATTACAGCTGAAGAAATGTATCCAAAAAACATTCCAAAAACTATTTCAAAAAGTAGTAATGAGCTCATGCCATCAGACTGTCTTAGCAAGGCAACTGGCTAGAAAAGCATCAAATATAAATAATATTAATATATATCTTATTTTGATTTATATGATGGATTACCTTTAAGTGATGAATTACCTTTCAATTAAAGGTTTTCCACATACCACAGGCTGGATCCATGTAAAACTACTATGTCTCATGAACACCTAAAACAATTTACTTAAACACTTTAGGAAAGCAAATTGTGCATGATGGCATGTTTGAACAGCTGTTAGTGGAGTTGGGCATTTCTAGTTTGTTGGCATTTTTCTGCTGTCACAGTGTAAATTTTCAGAATTGAACAACTTTTTCCAATGTATTACTTTTATTTGCTGTAAGAGGTTGTATAGCTTTCATTATCAGCGGACGCTTCAGTTATTTTTGTTCAGGAATAAAAAAAATGTAAACATGCCCTTGTTTGGGGTGATTACAATTTCATTCTGTTTTTCATTTCACTTAGCTGACTTGGGAAAAAAACAAATAAAATATAACCTGGAAGATTACTTACATATACAATCTATATGAACTCAATCAAGTAGTGCCATATTAACAACTTTGCAAAACTCAGTCAGCCCAGGGTTACTCTCCACTTCGAACTGTGTCTGGTTGTAACCTGCCATGTGAAGATTTAATGAAGTGCAGAAACGCCCCGTGCAGCGTGAGCTCTGCAATCAGCAGCAGAGCTGGCGCATCCCTTGGCCCTTCACCAGTCAGTCCTGCTGAAAGGCAGGGCTCCTGGCCTCACCAGGTGCTCTGCTGTGGTTTTGGGATGGGCAGAAGTTTCCATATAGAACTGCAGTATGCTGTACATATGCAGCAGTGCGCTCGAAGATCTTTGCATTTCGGCCCCTTGCAAATTACAGGTCTGAGGACACAGAGGCAGGCAGCCTCCTGGGTCAGCAGCAAAGCAGAGCAAGCTCCAAACACAGCTGAACTCGAGCTCCTCTCTCTCTCTTCCCCTGCAGCTCTGCTGCAACGACCAGCCAGTGCTTCTCTTGGGTGCACACCTCTGAGAGGATAAAACGGAAAGTGCCAAAGCTGCGATTACAGCCAAGAGTGGAGGCGATATCGAAGGCTTACTGAAAGCTTTGACGTGTGAACTCACATACTCGCAATCACCAAGCATTTATTTGCGAAATTGCTTCCTTTAGCTGGTTTTCAGAGTGGTACTGAATTCCAGCTTGCAACTCAGGTTTGCTTTATGCCATATTCATTTAGTAAGGGTGAAGACAGCCCTCATAATCTACCGTTTATGAAATATTCTCAGATTAAAAACTGTTGACAGCCAAACTAAGAAAGATTTCTGAAAAGAGCAGTGGATAAAGCTTATTACATTGATTCATCTAGCCCCAGGCTGGGCTGTAGTAGTAATTTCCTTACACAGTAAATTCTGCAAGAAAACTTGTAATTATTTTCTCTGTTATATGGAAAAATAATCACTGCAGAAGTTCCTGGTACAATTCTGTTAGGATAGCTTAAAGATAAGGATGGAGTAAGAAAGCAAAAAAAGACAACACATCCAGCAATGCTACCTGTGATGGTTTTCAGGCAGGATCAATAAGCTCTAACAGTGCAAGAAGAAATGACGACCTATTTCCTTCTGCCTATGGAAGCTTCTTCGTAGAGAAGAAAAGGAAAAATGTAACTCCAAAAAAGAATAACATGGAAGTTAGCTATCCATGTCACCTGAGAAAGGTAAAAATCCTTTAACTTGTGATTTCAGTACAAATCAGATAACCCTGTGTATGAGCAGTCCAAAATATCATTTTTGTATTCTGTACATAATTTGTGACTGTAGATATGACATCTGCACACATTGTGTAGTACGGACATATGCCCTTCTGTACATAAAATTTTGTACATAGGTCTTAAGATTCCATGCTTAAAAATTTGATCGAACAACCCAGATGGATGTAAAAGTAAAGTCCTTGCTGCTATTAAAGCCTAAAAAAAGGTGAGATCATTTAGCTGAATTCCAACTATTACACCTTTTTGCTTCCCTTTAATAGAACAGAATAGAATATTTTCAGCTGGAAGGGACCTACAACGATCATCTAGTCCAACTGCCTGACCAATTCAGGGCTGATCAAAAGTTAAAGCATGTTATTAAGGACATTGTCCAAATGCCTCTTAAACACTGGCAGGCTCGGGGCATTGACCACCTCTCTAGAAAGCCTGTTGCAGCATTTGACCACCTTCTCGGTAAAGAAATGCTTCCTAATGTCCAGTCTAAACCTCCTCTGATGCAGCTTTGAACCATTCCCACACATCCTATCACTGGATATCTGGGAGAAGAGCTCAGCGCCTCCCTCTCCACATCCATATCGAGTGCACTCTCAGCAAGTTTGCAGATGACACCAAGCTGTGTGGACACGCTGGAGAGAAGGGATGCCATCCAGAGGGACCTTGACAGGCTGGAGAGGTGGGCCTGTGAGAACCTCATGAAGTTCAACAAGGCCAAGTACAAGGTCCTGCACCTGGGTCGGGGCAATCCCAAGCACAAGTACAGTCTGGGCGGAGATTGGATTGAGAGCAGCCCTGAGGAAAAGGACTTGGGAGTGCTGGTGGATGAGAAGCTCAACATGAGCCGGCAATGTGCGCTGACGGGCCAGAAAGCCAACCGTATCCTGGGCTGCATCCAAAGAAGTGTGGCCAGCAGGTCGAGGGAGGTGATTCTGCCCCTCTACTCTGTTCTCGTGAGAGCCCACCTGAAATACTGCATTCAGCTCTGGAGTCCTCAACACAAGAAGGATATGGAGCTACTGGAGCGGGTCCAGAGGAGGGCCACAAAGATGATCCAAGGGCTGGAACACCTCTGCTATGAAGACAGGCTGAGAGAGTTGGGGCTGTTCAGCCTGGAGAAGAGAAGGCTCCGGGGTGATCTTATTGCAGCCTTTCAGTACTTAAAGGGGGCCTACAGGAAAGCTGGAGAGGGACTTTTTACAAGGGCATGTAGTGATAGGACAAGGGGCAATGGATTTAAACTGAAAGAGGGTAGATTTAAATTAGATAGAAGGAAGAAATTCTTTACTCTGAGGATGGTGAGGCACTGGAACAGGTTGCCTAAAGAAGTTGTGGATGCCCTATCCCTGGAGGTGTTCAAGGCCAGGTTGGATGAGGCTTTGAGCAACCTGGTGTAGTGGAAGGTGTCCCTGTCCATGGCAGGGGGGTTGGAACTAGATGATCTTTGAGGTCGCTTCCAACCCTAACCATTCTATGATTCTATCCCCTCCTCAGGAAGCTGTAGAGAGCAACGAGGTCGCCCTTCAGCCTCCTTTTTGCCAAATTAGACAAGCCAAAGTCCTTACTTGCTCCTTGATGTGGTTTAGCCTGGCAGGCAGCTAAACACCACACAGCCATTCACTCACTGCCTACCCCTGCAGTGGGATGGAGAGAGAGTTGGAAAAAAGTTAAAACTTGTGGGTTGAGATAGAGACAGTTTAATATGACAGAAAAGGAAGGAATCATTAATAACAATAACAATAACAATAACAATAACAATAACAATAACAATAACAATAGTAGAAAACAAGCAGTGCACAATGCAATTGCTCACCACCTGCTGACCGATGCCCAGCCAGTCCCAAACGGCAGCCATTGTCCCCCAGCCAAGTCCCTCCTAATGTTATTGTTCAGCATGATGTCATATGGCATGGAATATCCCTTCGGTCAGTTTGGGTCAGTAGTCCTGGCTGTGTCCCCTCCCAGTTTCTTGCGCACCCCCAGCCTCCTCACTGGCAGGGCAGTATGAGAAGCTGAGAAGCCCTTGACCTATTGTAAGCGCGGCTCAGAGACAACTAAAACATCAGTGTGTTATCAATGTTATTCTCATCCTAGATTCAAAACAGCACTATATCAGCTACTAGGAAGAAAATTAACGCTATCACAGCTGAAACCAGGACATCCCTCATAGGACATGCCTTTCAGCCTTTTCACAGCTTTATTGCCCTCCTCTGGACACATCCAAGGAGCTTCACATCCTTTGCAAATTGTGGGGTCCAGAACTGCACACAGTACTCAAGGGGAGGCCACAGCAATGCTGAATATGGCGGAATAATCACCTCTTTTGACCCGCTGGTTATGCTGTGTTTGATGCTCCCCAGGATGTGGTTTGCCCTCTTGGCTTCCAGCCAGCTTCCTGCTGGCTCCTATTGAACCTTCTGCTGACCAGTACCCTCAGATCCCTTTCTGCAGGGCTGCTCTCCAGCCACTCCTCTCCCAGTTTATACTTGTGCCTGGCATTACTCTGTCCTAGGTGTAGAATCTGGCATTTCAGCTTGTTAAAATTCATCCCATTAATCACTGCCCAGTGCTCCAATCTATCTAGATCCCTCTGCAAGGCTTCCTGTCTCTCAACAGCGTCAACAGCACCCGCCACTTTGGTATCATCAGCAAACTTGCTAATGGTGCACTCAACTCCTGCATCCAGATCATTGATAAACATATTGGACAGAGCTGGCCCTAGAATTGAACCCTGAGGAGCACTGCTGGTGACAGGTCACCAGCCAGATGTAGCCCCATTCACTACAACCCTTTGAGCCCTGCCCTTCAGACAGTTCTTCACCTAGCGCGCCGGGAACCCACTGATCCCACAGTTGGACAGCTTGTCCAGAAGAATACTACGAGGGACAGTATCAACAGCCTTACTAGAATCCTGAAAAACTACATCCACCACCGTCCCTTCACTCACTAGGTGAGCGACCTTATCACAGAAGGATATCAAATAAGTTAAACAGGACTTTCACTTTGTGAACTCATGTTGACTGTGCCTGATCATTGCATTATTCTGTAAATGCCTCTCATCAGTACCCAGTATAATTTTCTCCATATTTTTTCCAGGACAACCTCATTGAAAGTTACTTACTACTTCACATCCTCACAACTTGTGTTATCAAATAAGAACATATTAAAACAGAAGTCGTCCACTGCAACGATGGCAGTGCAAGCTGCAGATCAGTTTTCAAGCACAGTCACTAGGTTCATGTGTTAACCCCAACATTTATATGCACAAATTACTGTTTGCTAAATATAATACTTGTGTGTCGTTCTTACGCTTACAACACAAATATGTAGCATAAATCATGCTATACCATATAGGAAGTTTATGCAAGTAAAGTGAAATAACATGAAAAGTCCTTCAGAAACTTCTGAAAGTTATTCCTTGATTTTTTCTGATTGAAAAATTGTGTTATTTTTCTCCCAAACAAAAGATGGTAGAACTAATGCATCTAGGGTCTACAACCTTCTAAAAGCCCTTTCCACTAAAAAAAAAATCATGACTTAAAAACAGACACAGAAAACTTGAGGTTCCTGTAAATCAGTAGGGCAAGGCCTGTAATTTACAGTCTTCCCAATATTCACCCATTAGACTACTAGAACTGGTCTTGGTCTCTGCTACCAACCAAATTATTGTTTTTTCACATTAAATCAAAAATTCTCGAAATATGAAAGTTTATTTGTTACTAGGTAAATAAGTTCCTGCCTTCATAACTCTGAAAAAGCCAAGATTTTATTCTTTCTTGGTGATTTTGGGTGCTATCATTCTGAGGCATCTGAACGGGTGTTTTGAGAGTAAATGCTCAGTATTTGAGAATTTCGGCTCTGCTTAACTCATCCAAATCTGAATATTTATGAATTAGCCTCTCCCCAAAGATATTCAAAGACTCTAAATTACTGAAAATTACCATGAAAATTAAACTACTGGGGATAATATAAGCTTTGTATCTGATATCAAGAAAATTATTTCTCTCTCTGTTCATAATCAATATTTTTGTGATTAATAAAAGGAGCAATAAATAATTAGGCTGTGGAAGAGTACTTGCAGGTCTTTTTTACTTAGTAGCTAACATAATGCCACTATAAGTTGTTTACTCAATAAATTCAGCTACAGAAATTAAAATGTTTAAAAATTCAACTTACAAAATTCTTTATTAGCCATAAGAAAACATAGTCAAGGCAATAAATCATCTCTTAAAAACATAATTATTCTGACCTTAAGTATTCCTATAATAATTATTCATGAGTAATGGAAATGACACTCGCAAAATTAAATTCTCACCCTAATAACTGCTTTTAATCAAAGAAAAAATTCATAAGCTAATTAAAATTCATAGACATTTACAGTGGAAGAATATATGGAATACAAACAAAGCATCCCATTTAATGGAATGGCACACTCAAATCACCAATTAATTTGATTCTTTATATAATCGTATAAAATCTTGAAAATGGAATCGTATGGATTTAAAGAACTTTCCTTCCTATTACTTTTACTATTGGATTCAGCTGGGTAAGTAAGAATGGTAAATTACTAATGCTAGTAACTTTAACTGTGTGGAAATCTTTTTTAAGATATTATCATGACCATGCTTACCATGTATTTTGCGGTATCTGTGAAAATCAAGGACTCATTATGTTTGGGATTATCCAATATACCAATAACGAAGGGCCTTAGACCTAAGAATTTGCTGGTACACCTTGTACGTCATTGGCTTATGCAATTAAATTTTTTTTCATTTGAATTCAGTTCTGCAATCTCTTTTATAGGTAACTTATAGAAGCACTTTTTGGATATTGTATGATTCAGTGAAAAATCTGTCTTCAGGGTAGAATTCACACTTTCTGCACAGCTACTTTATTCACTAGTATCTGCCAAACTGTGTTGGGTAAGCTCTTTTTGGAGATGACAATCATTCTTTGGGGCAGGCCCTGTTTGTTTCAAGACTGTAACACTGAATTTGTGACAATATATAAACAAATAACATTAACAACCTCCTATTCACAGTTTATTACGGCCATTATCACAGAGTTTAACAAATGCTCGACAAGTTTCTTTACCTCTTTGTCTTCATAGCTCCACAGCAGACTTTTTAGCTCACCTGTCGTTCAAAAGTAATTGTAACGAGCACCATGTCCTGCATAGAAGGACATAAGTAAGTAAGACTCGTAAGCTTAATAATCTCTGTGAGTGAAATCTCAGCTCAAAAGTCAGTGGAGCCATGTCCTTCCTCTTTACTTTGAACCCTAAGATAGTGTTTGCATTTTCAATAGCATAGATAATGTAGAGCATTAACATGTCAGAAACAGAAAAAACTGGTTTAAGTAAACTGGAGTGCTGGTATATAAAACATAGCAGTGAAAACCTGGAAACTTCAGTGGTCTTTTCACCTGCCTTATACTTCTTCAGGGATATTTAATCTCATGGGTTCTTGTTCTCTATGGCTACAAAATATGGATATTCTCTTTAAGAGAAAGGTAACTGGAATGTTACCTATTTATTTCTGTAAATATTGGAAGAATCTGAGTAAAAACGATTCCATTCAAGCAAAATTATATTCATTTTCTTAAACTAATAGTAAGCAGGAGATAGGCAAGTGGAACAAAAGTCAATACAAATGTAAAACTCCAGTTCTTTCCTGCTCCTCTTTGAGAGGGGGAAAACAGCAAGCTTTCTAGCTTTACAAGACAAAATAAATAAATGTTGATGCTCTTTAAATGAACATAGATGATGCATTAAACAGGTTAAAATTGGCACGGGATGTTTTGCTAGCTGAGACAGTAGTCAACACGTTATCCAAACTGATCTGACCTTACACTGAGAACCTGTCAGAGCCAGAATAACCAATGCAAAATATCAAGTTCAGCAGGGAAATTGCAAATGGGTGTTTGGGTCAATGTAGTGCTTGGACAGTGATTACACAGACTTTAAAAAAAGTATAAAAATAATAAACAAACAAATAAACAAACAAACAAATAAATAAATAAATAAATAAATAAATAATAAATAAATAAATAAAAGAAGGTGAAAATTCAACAGAGCCAGAGCCAGCTGCTGCCTGGGCATTGGTGTGGCTCCATAAGAGGCAGTGGGGCAGCCCCACAGGTGGCGGGGCTGATGGGAGCAGAGAGAACAGAGCCATACACCTGCATGAAGGGTGCTTGCAGGGTCTGCTGCTGTGCCACTGCCAAGGGAAGGGCTGGAGGTCCTTCCCCCATGCTATTCTTCCATAGCAAGGGCGGCTGGGCCCTGGGGCACCCTCTGGCCCCACTGCCCTCTCCCTGGCGAGGGGCAGCCTTGCCCAGCTGCAGACTTGTCTCTTTCCCCGCTTTGGTCCCGGAGCAGCAGATGCTGAAAAAATGTGTGGTGGTCTTCTCACAGTGGGTAAGGTCAGGCAGATACCAAGGGAGGGTAGTAGTCTGTCAAAGGCAAGCACAATGAGAAGAAAATCTGCACCAAACTCCTTGAAATGTCCCTGAAAACAGCTTAGTGACTTTTCTTTTCCATACCCTTAGCCCCCATCTACCCACTAATTGTCCAAAGCTCCCTCTCCTCCATAAATCACCACTGACCACCCCATTTGACTTTCAATGTGATCTCTTGGCCTCACTGTCTTCTCTGAGGTGTCCTACCTTCACTAGGACATCCTCCACTGTTGCTAGTGATGGACTGAATATTTTCCACTAAAACAAGAGGATGAAAGATTCAATCAGAACAAAATATTTTGGGATTGCTATTCTGGTGAGAAGATTTTTTTTTTTTTACTGCAACAGGAAGTATTTTAAGATTTCTACTTCCACTTTTTCAGCAACAGAAAAATCAATTATTCTTAGAGCTGTAATGTGCACATTGTTACAACTGTCTTTTCATCTGCTACAGGGTCCTTTCTTCCTACTTTAGACAAATGCCTAGGCTCTTCATCATGACTGTACAAAATTTTTAACATAAAATTAAATAGCATATATCAATGGAACATTGTGTTTAATACAAATAGCACCATTACTCAACTACAGAGGACCATTTGGATATACCTTTCAGCTTTTTAAGTAATTCCAAGAGCACAGCTGCTCACTGTCTTGGAGATGTATAATCAGATATTCTTTTTAATGCACCGTGAATCATTACTAGAATGAGGTTTCATTCTTTCTTTTCATAGGGAAAACAGATGAATTTTTACTGTATTAAAAAGACACAATCAAATTTGCTCTCCTTCCCTGACAGTAACTCACTTTTCTCTTTTATTCCCAGTAACAAGATTTTTTCCCCTCTCACCCTCTTCCTCCTCCTTGGTGTTCACTCACCATCCTGAGCATCTGCGCATTCCACCAGCAAGCCTCTATATTCATCAGCTCCCCGCTATTTCCTCCAGGATTTGGCTGTGAAATGGGGAACAGCTTCTCCTGAAAATGATAATGGGATGGCTGTTTGAAGTTTCCCTACTGTCTTTCTTGTGAAGGTGAATGCCTCAGGATAGCAAAGCAGCAGCAACAGACAAAATACACAGTAGCTGCATGCAGTTAATAAATTTTCATTAAAAAAAATGTCTGCATTTCTTTTGCAGAAAATTATTCACAACTTACACTACACTCACTACTAATATGATGAAAACTGCATCTTCCCTATGCTCTGGTATGCCAATGCTAGTTTGATAAATGCAAGAACTTCATATTTGAGGAAAAGCAGTGCCTATTGCACTATGGTATCTTTTTCTTTTGTTCTCAACGACCAAATTTTCAGCAGATTGAGTTCTTCTTTCTTATCTTGTTTTTATGGTTTATTCATTAATTTAAGAGTTGAGGTCTAATAATTTGAAGTATTTGGTTTTGACTTCAACAACATTTCTGCAAAACATTAATTTTCCATTTTTATTCTGTAGAAAATATGCATATATTCTTTTAAAAGATAATAAAATATGATATTTCAGCAAATTATGATCAGCTGCTAATGAGAAAATGAGGATGAAGATAGGATTTTTTTGTTTGTTTAATGCATCTATTTTTCTGACTTAACCTGTATTTCACTGGAATTACTCAGAAGCACTCTGGTCACAGCTACTCTGTGAAGTCCTCCACTTCAATGGGACTATTAACCAGAGTGTTTATCAATAAGAAAGTCACGATTTAGTGTTTCCAATAAATGTTTGAACATACATGCATATTAGGATTTACACCAAATTCAAATCAGTATACTGCATTACCTATAGAGGGTGGAAGAGAACAAGTTATTAAATTTCTGTCCTACATTTGAATTAGTCTGGCACTCCACAGGACAATATTCTGATATTGGCTTAAGAAATGCATTTAAACTCAGAAAAATTTGCACAGTTTATAATTTCAAGAAAAATAAAAGGTGAACAACACTCGATTGATTTGCTCTCTTCTGACTTTTCACATTTTTTCTGGCAATTTGATTCTTAGTGATCTTCCTTTTAACAAAATGATGGAAGCCACTCCAGAGTAGAAGTGACATTCAAATTTCTGATCTTTGATCAGCTTCAACATAGAATCATAGAATCATAGAATCATAGAATCGTTAGGGCTGGAAGGGACCTTCAAAGGTCAATATCTTTATATATATCTTAGCACACAAGGTCCTCACTGTATGAGGACAGGTCAGACCATGTTTAAGACCTAGCTGTGTTGTAACAGGTCACTGGCCAGCACACGTATTTCTAAGCTAGCTTTTGTCCCCAAAAAGACACCAAGACCTTGAAAAATGCCAGGAGCTCTTCACCACAACTAGAGCATCATCCTCATTTCTCCTTTCATGTATATGAAGTTGATCAAATAGCCTGACAGTACCAATAAAGTACATCTTATCTTTGTCAATGAAGATAAACCAGACCTTCTCTGCCCACAATAGTGGTTTCTCCTCAATAGCAAGCCCTGCATGCAAGACAGGGCTCTGACGCATTTCTGCTCTCAGTATCAGGTTACTGGATTTTGAAGCATGCAAATTCCAATTCAAGAAATTCTCTGTGACTGGACAGAAGAAAATTTTGGATCAGGTCTTTCACAGCTATGCTGAGCCCTCATGATGATACATATACCCTCTAACATCCCCCACACTTCATGGCCTGATCCATTTCTTTATGAAATGAAGGGACTTGCAGAGTATTGTAAATTGCTCTGCATGCTATAGCGCATTAGCATACACACAGTAACAATATAGTAATATTGTTATACCCTTTGTCGGATCATCAGCATCTAGCATTGGCCATCACTTTCTTAGAAGTTCAGCTGTTTTTGGCTCCAGAGATCTGGAACTCTGTCTCGGGGAAGATAAACTGTATTGCACCAGCATATGTGCCCAGTGATGATCCTCAGCATAGACACGTTCCTCTAGAAGCTGGGACCCTGACACACAGGACTTAGTGTACACAGCTTTTGAAGTTCCTACACATTCTTCAAAGTATAAATCACTTTTTTAATGCAGAGATTTGTAATGTATTAGAGTCTTCTTTCTTGTAAGACTTCTGCTGTGTTTGTACTAAATAAAATAGTTCAGAACTTTTCTGATCTTGGAGAAAAAAACAAAATGGAGAACAACACTTATTTTTCTCAATGCATACACAAAATCACGTTTAATAGCCGTTCTCCTTGTTAACCCTGTACTAAAAACATTTAAGTCATCCTAAATTCCTTCTGCGGAATCAATTGCGATTCAGTACTACACATTACCTGTGAACTGAGAAACAAGAGCACAAAGCTAGTGCCTGTGCTTGTTTGCATCATCCACCTGATTGTAAGACAAACATTTGGAAAATTATGTGCAAACATCATAAAATCAACATGCTTGGGCTGCTGTAAAAGTTGTCAGATTCTGGAACTTTATTTTTTATACACTTTAGAGGAGACCTCCACTGCTTTGTCAATGCTACCCCAGCAGAACATTTCTAAACTGATAATCCCCTCTGTTGGTTTTTTTTTTCATTTTTGGTACACTGAAAGAACTCCATCACAAAGACATTAGCAAATTGACTCTACTCTTATCGCAGTGAAAAGTAAACAGCAACTCTAGGGAACTCGACAAATCTAAATTGCACCTGAACAAGGCCTTAAAGAAAATATTCTCCCATATCAGATCAGGAACATGTAAATTCCACATTAGACATTAATTATTTGCTATAAATATATAAATATTCTCTTACCTCTATTGTAATCTAATCTACGTAAAGGCTGAGTAACTGGGAAGTGCCTCAATGAATGGCATAGAGTGCTGCTGGACTTGGAGCACAAAGATAGCACAAAACTTTTATCTCCTTTTAGTCACAAGACTCCCATAGAAGGGAGTGACAAAGGCAATTATTATTTTGTAAAGTTTTAAAAAATATTAAGCGCAAAAAATGAGGCAGGCATCTATGCCTGAAAGAGCTCACAATTGAAATTATGAAGTTTGGTGAAATTCCCACCAACTTGAAAAGAGGAAACATAACCCCCATTTTTAAAAAGAGGAAAAGGGAAGACCTGGGGAACTGCAGATCAGTCAGTCTCACCTCTGTGTCTGCAAAATCATGGAGCAGATCCTCCTGGAAACTATGCCAAGGCATTTGGAAAATAAGTTGATTGGTGACAGCCAACACAGCTTCACTAAGGGCAAACCATGTCTCACAAATTTGGTGGCTTTCTATGACAGGATTACAGTCAGTTGGTGGATAAGGGAAGAGCAACTGACATCATCTACCTGGACTTGTCAAAGGCATTTCACACTGTGTCACACAATATCCTTGTCTCTAAATTGGAGATACATGGATTTGATGGATGGACCACTCAGAGGATGAGGAATTGGCTGGATGGTCACTTTCAAAGAGTTGCGGTCAGCAGCTCAATGTTCAAGTGGAGACCAGTGACAAGTGGCATTCCTCAGGGGTTGGCATTGAGTCTGAGGCTGTTTAACATCTTTCTCAGTGACATGGACAGTAGGATCAAGTGCATCCTCAGCAGGTTTGCTGACGACATCAAGCTGTGTGATGTGGTTGACACACCAGAGGGAAGACATACCATCCAGAGAGACCCTGACAGGCTTGAGAGATGGGCCTGTGTGAACCTCATGAAGTTCAACAAGGCCAAAGGCAAGGTCCTGCACGTGGGTCAGGGAAATCCCCAGTATCAATACAAGCTGGGCAGAAAATGGATTGAGAGCAGCCCTGAGGAGAACGAATTGGGAGCATTGGTGGATGAGAAGCTCAGCAGAAAATGGATTGAGAGCAGCCCTGAGGAGAACGAATTGGGAGCATTGGTGGATGAGAAGCTCAGCATGAGCCAGCAAGGTGCATTTGCAGCCCAGAAAGCCAACCGTGACCTGGGCTGCATCCAAAGAATTGTGGACAGCAGGTCCAGGGAGATGATTCTGCCCCTCTACTCTGCTCTTGTGAGACCCCACCTGGAGTACTGCAATCAGCTCTGGGGGCCCCCAAAACAAGAAGGACATGGAGCTGTTGGAATGGGTCCAGAGGAGGGCCACAAAGATGATCCAAGAGCTGGAGCACCTCTCCTACGAAGACAGGCTGAGAGAGTTGGGGCTGTTTAGCCTGTAGAAGAGAAGGCTCCAGGGTGATCTTATTGCAGCTTTGCAGTACTTAAAGGAGGCCTACAGAAAAGCTGGAGAGGGACTTTTGAGAGGGGCGTGTAGTGATAAGACAAGGGGTAATGGATTTAAACTGAAAGAGGGGAGATTTAGATTAGATCTAAGGAAGAAATTCTTCACTCAGAGGGTGGTGAGGCAGTGGAACAGGTTGCTCAGAGAAATTGTGGATGCCCCATCCCTGGAGGTGTTCAAGGCCAGGTTGGATGAGGCTTTGAGCAACCTGGTGTAGTGGAAGGTGTCTCTGCCCATGGCAAGGGGGTTAGAACTAGATGATCCCTAAGGTCCCTTCCAACCCAAACCGTTCTATATTTATATGAGTCTATGAAATATTTAGCAAAAATAGACAGTTATCAGTTAACAGCTAGAGGATGTGATACATCAAAAACTAAAGTGTTTGAGCCAAGATGATTTGCATGCACCATATTAGTTCCACTATTTTGTATTCATCCATCGTCTGGGATCTTCAGTTTCAGAGAGGTTAGAGCTTCATTCAGGCAGCATTCAAAACGGAGGTTGCTGGGAGAACTGTTGGTCAGAATTTTTCTAGTGAAACAAAATTTTATTTGAAACATCACCAGCTTGGTAAGCTTTGATGAATGCAAATAGGGTTTGAAGGACATTCTGCCCAGGCTCTTAGTAGACAAAACAGATGGATACCTTGAAGTCTTGAAAACAGTAGTTGGAGTTAGGGCTCTGAGAATAACTAGTCTTTTTGCTATGAAAACACAGTGCAGAGCTCTGAATTCACAGGGTTTGTGCCCCTCAGAGGGTTCATATGAAATGGTAGTCCAGATGGCTCTATCCTGAGAATACACTTGCAGCTGCTAGCGATCTTATCCATCCACTTTCCAAAAAGGAATTTTCTGTCAACTGGTGTCTTGCCCTGTGGTTAGGAGTTGTTTACCCAGGCAATTAAAAAAATCCCATCCCTGCAGGGATGTTAGGACCTGGCTGGGTCAGTCTTGCAGATAGTGCTTGCTGAGAGAATGACTTCTGTGATAAAACATTGGCACCTATCCAATTGCAGCAAAACTCATACCAGCAGTTGCTTTTATTTGCGCAATGTCGTTTCAGATTCAAAAATTAAGGAAGATAAAGAAATTATAACGTAGTAGGGGCAATGCCAACTCATTTCATATTTAACTAAACAGCTATCAATTTGCAAGAAATTTCAGGTGGTATTGACGTGGATCAAATTCAAGTAAGTGACCTAGAAATAAACAGCTATGTATCTCATTACTTCTCCCCTCATCCATCATGTTCTGTGGCACTTCCTGGTTGAGCTGGAGCCAACAAAAGAAATTAGATTTCCTTTGCTCCTAAAGACGATCACAGGTTTTTGCTCAATGACCAAAAAAAAAAAGTCCATATTTCACCATTATCTGCCAAAGGACATGCTTTTTAATAATGTGTTCAATTCTTAAAAAAAACCCTCCTGATCTACCGAGAAAGGCATACATTTTCTATGCACTCTACTGTTACAGAATTAATCATATTTTGCTATAAGGAAAAAAACTTTCAGAAAGCTCCCATTCATTTCAGGAGTCATAGTGCTTCACATTTTAGCTTGCTGCAGTATAAGCTGTAATGGATCAATAAATTTGGCATGCCCTTTATTTACAAAACTCATTATTATGTTTTAGCTGCTCACATTCATCATGCAGGGATAGAAAGAGAAAAATCTAAACTGGAGTCCCAGTGCCTAAATATGGCTGCTACGAAAGAACCATGTTTAGAAAAAAATGTCTCTAACAAATAAAAGAGACAGTACCGGTGAGGGAGTAAGAGATTTAAGATTTAATCCAGATGTGATCACTACCCATTGCATGAGTGGAGAGTTATGCAAGATACGGCACATTACAGGAGGAAGAAAAAAGAGGGGGAACGGTGCACCGAAGGAGAAAAACAGGAGGAAAGGAGACAAAAACTTTGATGGAAACACTGGAAATGCCAGAAAGGTATATTATTTATCAGCATAAAGTAAATCTTTGTTTTATATTTACTTTTAATTTTTTTTTTGGCAAGTCTATATATTAGATTCTCACTCTCATGCTTTAATTCACAATAAACAGGCATTGTTTTGTTTACAGGAAAGCCTGTCTGGTGCTGTAGAGCAAAGACCACCGCTGTGAAACCAGCATATGCAGAATTCAATGGTTCCTCAGAGATGGTAGATTGTACTAATACAGAGGAACTCTCTTAATGAAATAAGTTTAAGAGGCTCATGAGCTGGGGAGTACCTCCTGCCAGGCTTCAGAAAATAAATACAAATGTACATGTATTGGCAGTTGATGATTTCCGGGAATAAGTTTTCTTTTAATTGAAGTTTGTTTTGCTGAGTAGACATCAATATCATCCCACAGCTGTGGTCACCATCTTTCCCAAGACATTACACATACATATTTATATAAAGAACAGCCTAGAACACCTAACCTGGAACAAAGACTACTGATAAGGAAGATAAAACAGAGATCTGTAAAACCACACATGCTATGGGAAAGGCAAATAGTTTCCTTCTTTTCCAGTATCAAAACTAGATTTCATCAAGTGAAATTTCAGAAAGTGTGTCCAAAACAGCCAAAAGGAGGTGATTCATCACATAATGTGCAGTAAGCTGTGAGCTTCTCACCTTACAAACTGCGAATGCTAAAATTTTACGAGAGTTCAGAAAGTGACTGAAAACATGTCAGAAAAAAAACTTCTAAGACAATGCTTGTGAATCAACCCATTATGCCTTCCCAGTCTCCAGCAATCACTTGTCCTGTTCTCATATTCTTGTTATTTACCACTTTCAGCATGACAATGAAGAGCTAGGCAGACATTTTGTCAGTCATTACAGTGACTCTCAGATTCTTTAACTAGAAAAACAAATGTTTTCATTACTGTTCCCTGTCACAGGGAACTGTCACTGACTCTTCCATTACACTGGAAAGTTACACTATAATGCAATTAATTACTTGCTATTTCCAAATAATGTTTTAATACATTACTAAAGAGGACATTTTCAGATGTTAAAGAACATTTAAACAAGCAGTTCCACTGCTCGATTCAGGTAAATGATTGTAACTTTCTCCTATTTTAACTATTTATTAGGAATTACAGAAATATGCAGGTTGTAAGGGAACCTCCTTTACACATTTAATCCAATCTCCTGTTCACAACGGGTCTAAGAAAAGCACGTTGCACAAGATCTACAGTCACATTTGGAATAGACCCGAGGACAGAGCATCCCACTCTCATGGAAAAGAAAGGAAAAAAAATCCTATGTCCCAGTTTGTATCCACTGCCTCTCGTCCTTCGAACACAAACCTCTAAGAGTGTGGCTTTGTCTTCTTTAATGGCAATCCAGAAGATAGATATCTAATACTGAAAAGAGAAGGTGTCTTCCATAGGCCCTATCTATGGTACCAACCTGAAGTGAAGGTTGAGTTCACCAGTAAACACAGGAGAAAAGCAGTTCCCCTTGGATTGTGACTATGATAGAAAACTTCAGCTGGTTTTCAATTTCCTTCTTTTGAGATCCAGATCTCTTACTGAAATCTCTTTAGAAGGGAACATATAGTACCTAAAGCCTAGAGTCTTTATTTAAAATCTGATTAATTTAAAAACAACCCAGATGAAGCAGCTATGAAAAGTATTTATAGGAAATTAATCCCTACACATTGTATTGTCTGTAAAATATCATCTTGTTTACAACTGCATAAGTGTCCTGCTTCATTTCACTTAAAAGACAACACTCCAAATAGAAGGATGAGCAAATTTATGTCAGTTCTTAGAGCTCTAAAAGTGTCATCTACAGAAATCAATATAATGCACAACTTTTCTTATAGTCAATCTAGACTACGTGCCTCAAAATGCCACCCTTACTTCCTCTCTGAGAAGAGCTATGACCTTTAAGATATCCTGTGAAGTCCTCTCCTCAGGGTTTATATGCACCATTGCCAGCTCTTTTCTAACTTGACTCGGAAGCCAAATTATAAACGTATTTCAGTCCTTCTCTTTGGTACTGCAGAACATCTGCTTGCTTGCTTTATGTCCCTTGATTTTTTTCACTCCTCTTAGTGCAGAATTGCACATCGCAAGCATCCATCTACCTCAGACACTTGGAGATCTTGGTAAGAATGCTCTGTTTATTTATCTTCAGTTTTGTATTTCTTTGATTTATCTTGTTTGTAAAAGCAGATTTTCTTTTGCATGACACAGCATCCCCGGGAACTCAGACCTTTTCGGATCAACATGATGATGTGTTGATGTGTTGCAACAATATATATATTGCTTGCTTGTTCATATTTCAGTTTTACTCCCGTGCAAGGCAGAAGTGCAAAAGAGCATTTCCTTCCTTTCCAAATATGTGAGATTTTCCTGGTACTGATTTTTAAACAGTTATTTATAGTTGTGATTGCAGCTGCAACTCAAGGACAGACTAGACTGCTCTTTCTCTAAGGCTCAGAAAACATTGTCAGTATGAATGGATCTTGGAAACAAACCAAGATGTTATGCACCTCCTTTCACCTTGTTGCCATAAACTTTTGCTAGTGACACAATAAAAACAGCCTTTGCAGCTCAGTTTGATTTCTTATACTTGCCGTTTCTCCTTCTCCCAAAATTTTGTTCAATGTGCAGTTTGTACGGTATCCTGACAAATTAAGTGTTAAGTGAGGTGGTGTGAATGACAGCAAATGTTCTGGGCTGCTGAGGGTAACAGAGCACAAGGACTGAGCTCCAGTTGTTTAAGCTTCCACTTCTCACAGGAAGAGAGGGATGACAGTAAGTCACCAAGCACAAGCTATACAGTGGACAGACACACATAGGCAGGTACTAGTATTTCATGGGAAGAGAAGCTAAAATCGCATCTAAGGGTCAGAGCAACATTTTGCACATCCACAGAGAAAAAGGGCACGTGGCTTTCCAGCAGCTTGGAAAGAGGCACAGCTCCTTTTAACAGGGTAAACAGGCTTAAGAAGGTTTACTGCTGTTGACTTGGCTTTGGAAATCTTTGTGGGGCTTTATTTCCAACATCCGCACTCAAAGTCGACAGAAAGTGACAGAATTTACCAGAACTGTATACACCAGACAGTCACATAGAAAAGCGATCAGCTGTGGGACTAACAAGGCCTTTTCATCCAGCAGAGCCTCAGGCTTAATTTTGGAACTTGCCGCTGTCCTGCTGTAACGGGAGAGAAAAATCTCTGCCAACGCTGGCAAACCTCAACTGCTCGGCTGCCTGCGACACAAGCGTATTGAAAGCCCCCAGGAGAGAGGGCTTCCACTGACTGCCCAACTGCGCGCTTATTTACAGCATGGTCTATCAAAGGGAAATGCAGAGCAGGCAGGGAGCATAACATCACAGGCACAAACAACTTCGAACTCCTACATGGTCATACAGAGAGGGCCTGTGGGGCAGAGCAGACCAGAGCAAATCGTCTCTTCAAACATCTGTCATTAGTTGATACGTTGAGTACCAAAATGTGTTGAGATCTACTTTCTAGTAAAAATTAGGATTTTTAAACTGTATGCAGCTATTGCTACAGCTGTAGCCCTCTGTCCTACTCCTTTGTTTCTAACTGTGACCATTGAGTGCCTTCCAGCTTCAGACCCAGATGCACTCTCACCATGTGCTCGTGCAAAATTCAACTATGTAATAATTGTCCCTCTTGTACCCTCATTTCCACAGAAAGTGGGCCAGGAGGAAACTGCACCATGGTCACATAGATCTGCAGTCTGCACATGGAAGACGGTAACCAAGGGTATCCTATAAAGTAAATGCAAGCCCCAGGCTAATCATTGGTGCTCAAAACTGTCTTCTGCCTTTGCTGTGCAAGAGCTGAATCCTGCAGGTCTCCTGCTAAGTCTGCTTGCTAGGTTATAGCAACCCCTGCGCCAAAGGCACTCAGACTGGATTCAAGTAATTGCAATTTCTCCCTTTGGATGATGTAGCTAATACAATAGAGACTGATTGAAGACTCCTATGTAGTTAGTCGTAACAGTAAAAAGCAAAACATAAACAAAAGCCAAGGCTTTTAATCCTCCAAAGACAGGGAAAGGGAATTTCTCTTCTCAGTCAATGGATAAAAAGATAGAAATTTTAATAAAAGCAAGACTAATACCCAGAAATCTCCTCTCCCAGAGGCGTGTGTGATTCAGGCAGTCTTCCTTTACCTTCCTTCCTCTGTTCCCAACAATGTTGTGTTCCCAGAAGAGCTTTCAAAAGAAAAACAGATTCCATCCTTATCCCTGCCAGCAGATAGGCTTCTCTCCTGAATGTAAGAGAAACAGCATTCAACTTTTTCAAAGATATTTTACCTTAGTCTTCTGCCTCCTGGGAGATGTTTCAACTCTTACGGCACTCTGTAGGAAACATGAATCACCATTTCTTTCTTTAAAGGAAGGTTACTTTTGGAGGCTTACACAGACTCTGGATCCCATGCAGATGGAGACACATGAAGAGGTCACAGTCCTCAAATGCACACGCAAGGGAACCCTTCTATGCACGCCCAAAGCAATCAGACATGCTGTCCATGAACACACAGCTGTTCTGTACCTCTGTAACAAGTCTGATAAATATGCCGGTGCACACACTTGCATGCAGAGGCAGAGAAAGGACTAAGAACATGGGCCTGTGCTGTGAAGGACGAGTCTTACCTTTCTCTAGCCCTGAATCCATCACATGCAGCTAGAACAACCAGTTTCAGACAAACCCTAAGTTTAATGTTTCCCAGTTCTTCTGGACTGCCATACTTCACAATACCATATTTCACCATACAGGCTTCTACATATGTAGAAAGGCTTAGCTGAAATAAGACTGAAGGATACGTCAAAGAAATTAATTTGGGGTATACCTGGAAGCTGAGAGTCATGAGTGCATTCATTTAGAGTAAAGATATTCAAGAAATTTCAAACAGAAAAAAATATCTAAGTAGATAGTAAAAGAGGTTTCAATTGTTTGATTCAAGAACTGGCCACTGAAATACTCAGATAAGAGTGAAAAAGGTGAAGCAAGTGGAAGTAAGGCAGAAATGCTGAAGAAACAGCACAAAAGACAGCCAGTCATAACAACAAACAGAAAGAAATGGATTTTAGGGACAAATAAAAATGTAAAGCAAGAAATATCTCCAAGTCAACAAGAGAATGAGGGGGTAACTCAAGGTAACACGGAAAGTTTTGCAGAGGGAAGATAAAGTTAGTTTTAAATAATGCCTTTGATGAGCAGAGGTAAATATCTGGTAACGCAATTTAGTCTGGAAAGACTGAAAAAGATAGTTCACCAAATTGGCTTTCCACAAAATAAATATTTAATATAAATAAGGAGAACAGGCCTTCCGACTACACAGTAACCTTTGTTGTAATTTAATCATATTGTCTCAGTCTATATGGCTTTCTTCCATTGTGATACATACACATTATTTCAGTCTTCGAAATCTTTTACAAGAAAGCAAAGACAGTCTTCCAGGTTAAGAGCTAAAAAATGTGTATACATCCCGAAACATATTATGAATGGGTTCTTTATGTCTATATGTTACCTACTTACTAAGAGCAAAGTGGAATATCTGTCACACAATGTTGCACATATACTTTTATTTCATATATTATTGCAGTGCATATATTACACTGACATTGGACGTAAATTGTACATCAGCTTTGATTAATACTTCAGACAATAGGACAGCTCTTCAGAGTAAACACTGATCTGACTGTATTCTGAATCCATCATTTATCCTTTTTTACCCAAAGTATTTTCAACATTTCTTAATACATTTGAGGGTTGTATTTTTTTGTATTTTTCAAGTTAGCAGATGGTGTTAGGATTGACAGAATAGAAACATTTTCTGCACTGTCACACGCACTAAAATGCACACATAGTCTTTGAAACAGCTGATCAATGTCCTTGAGTTATCGGAACTAAAAGTTAAAGTTATCCTTCAGATCCTTGACAGTTATAAAAGGAGTAGCTCAGTGGTTTTGAGCTGGGAAGACTTAATCTTTTGAAATAAAAAAGAATAAGCAAAGTCAGAATACTTAGATATACACTAATGTGCTTAGTCTTTTGTGCATAAACTCTTGAGATGCTGAATACCACAGCCCTATTGACTTCAATGAGATCTGCCCCTCCCACGTACTAATCAGCTGTGGGTTCTGCTGTCACATACAGATTTGCAGCCTCATGCACAAACATATGGGGTTGAGGGATAGCTGATGGAAAAGAGGAGCAGGATTCTCAAGATCTTAGCTCATCCACTTCCCTGTTTTTAACATGGACTTTGAAAAAAGAATAAAATTGTAAGAAGTGCACAAGTCTGAGCAACACAGGCATTACAATAGGGAAAGGGCTTTTCCTTTAGCCGTCTGTGGTAAAGTACATTCCTGGTCAGCTCTTGGAGGTCACTGGGCACATGTTCATGTCTTCATCATCACACAGTCTTTACTTTTCTTGTACAAACCGATCCTTATAGAGTAGAGATAAATGTTTAAAAGTGAATTCTAATCAGATAAATGAAATGGAAAACACTGTACTTGGCAGTCCTGCCCTCCCCTTTAAACCATGGGCGAACATGATTCTTCAAGAGAAATAAAGACAGAGCAGAAACAATGGACAGAGCAATACACACTTCAGCCTAACAGGTAACAGAAAACAGCTGTGTTTGGGAGATAAAGAATGATTTTGAAATAGATTTGCGAAACAGAATTCACATACAAGAAGCAAAGACGTGAGCAGTAAGCAGAAAGAACAAGAAAGATGCCTGATGACTGGCAAATATCCCTGTGCAAAGGAAAGCAAAGGAAAGTTAATGAAAAGTCTATTTGTATTAATATTCTGGCCAAGGACATCAAGGGCAACAAGAGAAACTTCTATAGGTACGTCAGTGAAAAAAAGAAGACTAGGGAAAACATGAGGTCTTTCCAGAAGGACCTGATTATCTGGGATATGGAGAAGGCTGCAGTACTCAATGAATTTTTTGCCTCAGTCTTCACTGGAAAGTGCTCTAGCTGCTCTGCCCAAGTTGCAGAAGGCAAAGTCAGGGACTGGGAGAACGAAGAACTGCCCACTGTAGGAGGTCAGGTTTGAGACCATCTAAGAAACCTAAAGGCACACAAGTCCATAGGACCTGATGAGATGCATCTGTGGGTCCTGAGGGAACTGGCAGATGAAGTTGCTAAGCCACCATCCATCTTATTTGAGAAGCTGTGGCAGTCCAGTGAAATTCCCATCAACTCAAAAAGGGGAAACTTAACCTCCGTTTTTAAAATGGGAAAAAAGGAAGACCCAGTGAACTACAGGCCAGTCAGTCTCACCTCTGTGCCCAGCAAGATTATGGGGTAGATCCTCCTTGAAACTATGCTAAGGCAAATAGATAAAAAGGATGTGATCAGTGACAGCCAACATGGCTTCACTAAGGGCAAATTGTGCCTAACGACTTTGGTGGCTTTCTGTGATGGGATTATAGTCAGTTGGTGGATAAGGGAAGAGTAACTGACATCATCTGCTTGCACTTGTCCAAGGCATTTCACACTGTCCCACATGATATCTTTGTCTCTAAATTGGAGAGACATGGACGTGATGGATGGTCACTCTCAAAGAGATGTAGTCAATGGCTCGATGTTCAAGCAGAGACCAGTGACAAGTTGGATTCCTCAGGGGCTGGCATGGGGTTTGAGGCTGTTTATCGTCTTTCTGAGTGACAGGGACAGAAGTATTGAGTGCACTCTCAGCAGGTTTGCTGAAGACACCGAACTATGTGATGTGGTTGACATGCTGAAGGGAAGAGATGCCATCCAGAGGGACCTTGACAGGCTTGAGAGGTGGGCCTGTGTGAACCTCATGAAGTTCAACAAGGTCAAGTGCAAGGTCCTGCACATGGGTCAGGGCAATCTCAAACACAAGTACAGGTTGGGCGGAGAATGGATTGAGAGCAGCCCTGAGGAGAAGAACTTGGGGGTGCTGGTTGATGAGAAGCTCAATGTGAGCCAGCAAGGTGCATGTGCAGCCCAGAAAGCCAACTGTGTCCTGGGCTGCATCAAAACAAGTGTGGCCAACAGGTCCAGGGAGGTGATTCTGCCCCTCTACTCTGCTCTCATGAGACCCCACCTGGAATACTGCATTCAGCTCTGGGGGCCCCCAAAACAAGCAGGACATGGAGCTGTTGGAATGGGTCCATAAGAGGGCCACAAAGATCATCAGAAAGCTGGAACACTTCTCCTTTGAAGACAGGCTGAGAGAGTTGGGGTTGTTCAGCTTGGAGAAGAGAAGACTCCAGGGAGACCTTCCAGCAGCCTTCCAGTACTTAAAGGGGGCCTACAAGAAAGCTGGAGAGGGACTGTTTACAAAGGAGTATAGTGGTAGGACAAGGGATAATGGCTTTAAAGTGAAAGAGGGTATATTTAGATTAAATATACTGAAGAAATTCTTTACTCTGAGAGTGGGAGGCACTGGAACAGGTTGCTCAGAGAATTTGTGGATGCCCCATCACTGAAGGTGCTCAAGGCCAGGTTGGATGAGGCTCTGAGCAACCTGGTGTAGTGGAAGGTGTCCCTGCCCATGGCAGAGGGGCTGGAACTAGATGATCTTTAAGATCCCTTCCAACCCAAACCCTCTATGATTCTATGATTTCAATCCTGAGATCCTGTAACTATTTCGTCAATACTTCTGCTCAAAAATGCAAATTATTTTTTCCTTCTGTGGTAAACAAGAAAGCGATTTCCATTGCATAATAAAGTAAGAAAAGGCATTGAGCCCAGATCACATAACATGTTCTGGATTCAAAATAATGACTGCCTAGGCAAATGAGACAAACATGGAAGTAACCCAGAATATGGATAATGGTCAGCTTCTGCAAAATTGTGATATTTTTAAGTTGCAGAAATTTATCTTCAATTAATTACTTATTAAGAATTTTTCACTCCAGAGGTAAGGAGGTTTATCTACAATCACACATTGCAGAGTTTACCCAACTCCCCCATGTAATTATGAATAAACTGTGAAATGGTTATTTTTTAACTAAATGTCAGATCTGCACAGCTTTGCATGTGTACAAGCTGATCAACAGGACAGCTGCTGTGATATTCCTGGCTTTGCTCTGTCAAGGCTGCTGAGTTTCAGCACAGTGTTTTATTCAGGGATAGTTACAAGTGCTTCTCTCTTAGTGATCTAAACTAAACTTTAATTTTGCTCTCAGTGCTGTTACTATGAAGCAGAATCTGGGCTGAAACAATTCAGCTTCCACAAAGGGATTTAAACTCCTGCAACCACCCTCATTTCAGGCAAACATCTCCTGGCTTCCAGCTGAAAGAGAATCTATATTTATAGGCAGCTGTCAGAAAGGGAGCCAAAACCAAGCACACTTTCCAATTATAAAGCAAATGCATCCTCCCAATGAAGTCAAATGAGTCTAAATTCCGAGCCAGAGATCCTTTTGGATCCTCCTTATCTAATGAGATAGAAGACATTGGCGGGAGTCACTGTAGGCAAGCAGCACCTGGAATTGCATATGAAAAGGTGTAAAGTTTTCAAAGGCTAGGGATCTGTTTTTAATTAGAGGAGTCAGACCTTCTAACTGCATGGAAGTGTCTGAGCTTGCACAGGTGGGGTGTTCTTCCTGCCTCATCTCCAAAGCCACATGAGGTATCTAAGCTCCAGCACTGATAGTTGGGAATCAATGGCATGAGACTCAAGGGACTGTGGATTCATAGATTTCCTTCTCAGAAATACATAGGAGGCAAAGTACATCACATAAATATGTTCTGCATTGAATTTCTGAAAAGCTATTCTTTCCTTAAGAGAGACAGTAAAGAGTAAACAGTGAAATAGAAGCTAAACACACCTCTGACCATTCTCTCTGTCTCTTTTCTGCCCACTCCAGAGACATTTCACCAGATAAAGGCTACCTGCAGCCTCTCCATTAGCTCTGCTGTTCATCTCCTGCTGTTCCAGACCATAGGTTTACTAAAGGCAGAGGAGGCTTTTTTATAACCTTGTCAGATGATTGCCTAATCAGCTGCCTCAGGTGATCAAGGCCTTCTCATCAAGTGGAAGATTGCTGTGTTTCTAGCAGTCAGACCTTGACGGACTGCTTCGCCCTGGCCAACAGCTATCATTGTTTAAGGATGTTCTGCTTATTTAATGAAGTTGGACGACCCACAGTGTCATCTTACCTAGTCTGTGAGCACTTGGCATAGTGCACATTTGGAAGCTGCTTGCCGCATATCCATTCAGGGATGAAGCTCATTTATTGCCATCTATTGATGTCACTGTGAAGACAAATGCTTCAAGAAACAGTAGTTAACTGGTGTTTCTGGTTCTGGGAGAACATAGACTTTGCTTTGTGTGGGTGAAAACTGCTACACGGACATGAAGGTCTGGTCAGTCCATCTCAGTCTTTCACTGAACAGACCTTCTGGAATTTGTTTCCTGCTGAATGGACCTTCAGTGACCTTAGGATTTTTAGGACTAGTCATTGTTAGAATTAACCCAGTGAAACCCAGAGAGTTGTAACAGGGATCATTTGATGTATGCCACTGTTTTCCAAACTACTTTTCTTCCTGTCCCCTCTCCCAGGTGGGTTATGCTACCCCTCTTCCTCACAAATGTTACATTGTATTTTGGAAACTACCCATTGCTTTATTAGATATATGATATTCTACTGCTAACAGTAATGCTCTACTTTTCCAAAAAGTGCTTTCTTTCTCATTGTCAGTGCAATTTTTATCTCTCTTTATCCACTCTTATTTCATGTCTCAGAGGAAAAAAGAAGACTTTTCTGTGCTTTGGCAACAATAATTTGATGAAATTAATTTGGTTTTATGCCAAATCTGAAGAAAATCACTTTCTCTAGCATCCTAAAAGGTGTGCCAAATCTACCTACTTATTTGCTACACTTAAAGTATGAGTATCCTATGTGGATTACTGCCAATTTCCATTCCAAACTGAAATTGACATGTTTAACATAAAGCAATAAAAAGACTCTTATTTCACTTCCTGAGTCATTATAGTACAGCTGTTTGACTGGGCATACTGTAAATGTCACACAAGTCTTTCCATTTTAAAGGTAATGAGAAATTACACTAACTGTTTTTTTATGATAACTTGTTATAAAAGAATGGTTTACACAGCTTAAGCTCTGGGAGTGCTTGATTACAAGGTGTAGCGCTTTTCATTCCCTCTTATGTACTAGGTACTTGATTCCTTCATCTGCACATACAATTACATTCTATAACTGCCATTGAGATTCACTAGTGGGAATATTACTCTGTAGATAAGCAATATCAGGCAGTAAGAGCCTTACATTTACAATCTACCTCTTTATTTGTGGGTTGGTTTTGTGGGGGTTTTTTGGTCAAAAACACAAATAAAATAAATAGAAAATTAATAGATGCATCAATAAGTTTGCCCTGTAAAATTACAGTTTAGAACATTAACAGACTCTGATGCACATGCTGGACAGAAAAAGAAGAAAACCTCCATGCTTCTCCTGCATCTCATCCAGTGTATCTCACCGTATAAGTTAACAATAGCCTTGGGTTTGCCTTGCTTATGCCAGTAGGAGCATTTTTTCCTATTCAGCTGACTGGGAATGAGCAGACGCTTTGTGCTCTAAATGACTTGCCTCAACTCTTCTTATAGCCAAAACCAACCCACACAGCAACTCCTCCCTCCCTCCTGGAGGTGGAGAGCATGTTGGCAGCAAGGAGCAGAGCGCAGTTTGTCCCACTTACCCTCACCCTTCCCACGCTGGTCTTGAAACACCTGTTTCACCTTGAAACACCCCATATTCACCCAGAGGCTGCACATGCCTGAGACCGCTGTCATACGAGCCCAAGAAATAATGATACACCACTGTTCACCTCCCAGGACACAGGTACCTCTGTCAGAGAGGTTTCCATGAAAACATTTCGTATTCCTTCTTCTCCTTATTTTATTCTGAAAGTTGCCCCATGCTTTTGCTGTATGAAAGGATGCTTAATCCATAGTCTTGTTTTCATGGGCATTGTTGGTTTTTTTTCTGGTCAGCTCACAAACCTGAGCAATTTCCCATCCTTACTCTCCTGTGAAATGCAGCTGAAGGATTGGCTCTGGCTTTTCTATAAAGGGAATACATGACAAGGGAGTTATAAAAATAATGTTGCTACAAAAAAAAACCCTACTTCTTTGCAGCAAAACCATAATTAAGTGAAGGATATATTTCAGAATGAAGAAAGAGGGTAGTGGTGGCTATGAGGATGTGAACATACACAGATTTTACAGGATAACAGTTGGCTTAATCTATTTAACTGGGAATTAAAATTAGATCTATTCAAGCCTCGTAGCTGTAGTGAATTCAAATTAGAAAAAAAAAAGTAGAAAAGACAAATCTAAGGCAAACAGGGCTAAAGAGAATAAAAGACATATTTGTTTAAGACAAAGAAAAGAAATTTTGTCAAGGTTAATGGCCACAACAAATAGAAAATATAGAACTGTCAGTTAAATGAAAGAAAGACAGAAATATTCTATATTTCTGTTCCACATTTAACAAAAATACTGAAAGACAAATACAGTAATTTAATAGTAACTCAGTATGATACAAAAGCAATGATGACTAAGACTGGACATGAAAGATCATATGAGGAGCTTTGAAGTGACAGCCAGTGAGATTCCTGAGTCAGGAACAGTAGGTCTCTGAACCTTCCGGAGAATCCAGAGCATTGGAGATATATGACATTCGAAGCACCCTTTTCAAAAGCTAACTAGGCTGATTGGCCATTTGTATGTCTTTCAGGCTGATATAAATCAATTCTGACAAAAATAAATGAAATGGCTGAAATGGGACCAGCTACATACACTAAATACAACAAAGGAAAGAAATAGTTAAAGATTTGCAAGAGCTTATTGCAAAAAAGTTATGGTCAAGCTAATCTTGACTTGTTGATTCCGAGGTTGAAAGTTTGTTGACAAAGAGAACAGTGTCAATGCTGTACAGTGCTGTAGAACATTTGACAGCCTGACACCAACAAGAAGGAACATCCAAGTGAAAAGACATCTATTCAGGGATCAAGTCTAGATGCCATACTTCTAGGACAAGCATTGCTACCTCAAAATGGATATCTAGGTGAAGGATTTGGGAAGGGTGGACTCGATGATCTTGAAGGTCTCTTCCAACCAGACGATTCTACAATTCTGTGATATACAGGTGCACATGTAAATGAACATGAATTGCCTCTCCCTCAACTTGCTCAGTCAATAGCCACGCTTGCAGCCATTGCCACAGTCACCCAAGTTTGTAATCCAAATCCTAGACTCCAACAACATTTGTGCTGCACCTAAATCCTTGGCCAAAAGGTTAGTGCTGTCTTTAGGTGTATAAGCTGAGGGGTGCTGAGTAAAAACCCCAAGAGACTGTCATCTCTGCCTGCTACCAGACTACTGTGTCCATTTGAAGAAGAGTATTAACAGTTAACAGGCAGAATGAAAGCGAGGGCAAGAAGAGAATCATGAAATAGGTTTTAAAACATGCCTTATAACAAGACTCGGAAAGCTTCAACCATTTTTCTTATCATAGAAATTACTTCATCCAAGCCTAAGTACCTCATAAGGATAGAAATTTGACAGAGGGCTCTTCAATCTGCTCGATGGGGCTTTGAGCTAAAGATGAAGTAAGATCAATTTAGACTGAAATAGATGTAAAAATAAATGTAATAAACCTCTGAAAAAAAAAATTGCCAAGACTTTTGTTGGAGCTTCTACTAAAAACATTTTGAATTAAGATATTTGGCTTTTTTTCCATAAAGGTACTAAACAAGGAACTTGTTCAGGACTAACAACAATTTATAGCAAAGAGGCTATCAAGATTATCTAACTAGCCCTTTTGGCTTTAGAAGTCACTCAGCTGAATTTGTGCAAAACCTTATATTTAGAGTTTTCATTTGCAAGTTGTTTTAAATAAGATGTTTGGTAATTTTCTGTCCCTTTAAATTTCTTTTCAGGCTTTTCTCACAGGCTTTTCCTGGCCCCTCTGATTTCATTCCATTGACTCTACTTGGACCACTTTTTCCTTCTTTTAACTAAGGATTCTGATCTTCTCTTTCCTTATCTCTTTCTTTTCTTCAGTTTAAGTTTTTCTTCTCCCCTTCTAAGATTGTGCCCCTTCCAATCTCTCTTTTGTGTTTCCTTCACATTTTGAAGCTTCCTCTTCTGTCTCTTTTGTCCTGTTTATTTTTCCAATCAAATTATTTAATGCGATCACATATGGAACAAGTCTTTCAGGAACCATAAAAATAAGTTAATAACAACTCCAAAATAATAAAAAAAAATTATACATTAGTCTAAGCAGAAGATGTAAAAAAAAAAAAGAAAAATAAACAAGTCACAATATCAACATCTTGCGAAATGTATAGAGGTGATTTATAAGCATGCTGAAATGCAGTAGCTCAGCTAATTGCTTTTGATTCTGACTTTGATAGCTTCACTCACAGTGGATTTTCTAAGATATAAAGGCAGATAGGTTGAAACCACTTTAAAGAGTCAGCAGAAAGCATACATATACCTTTTTCCATACAGAGTAAATCATGGCCAGGGGCAATCTTACTGTTGTAGAAATTCTGACAGGTGTGTCTGAAAGGCAATATCTTCTTATGAACTCCTATTATCCTTTCTGAGACAAGCTGATGCATTCAATTAAACTCCTGGTGTGCAGCCCCAGAGTCTTGCAATTATTTATTCTCCCACAGATCCAGCAGGGTTTCAAGCCCTTCTGTCTCATCCCTTCAGGACCTTATAGTCCAACCTTGGTGAAACTAACTTTGTGTCTAGTCACTGGAACTATCACTGGAGAAAAATGCTGCAATTTAGCTCTCAGGCAGAAAATACGTTTTTTTTGATATCTGATTGAGAATTTTACACAGAAGTCTGACATGCTTTACTTAATTCATATGACTCCCACACCTTTTAGTGAATTCACTGAACAGTCTTTTCTATGAATATATGGAAAGTAGGTTAAATGGTCAAGCATGAAAAAAGTTCTCATCACAGGCAAATTTCTCCTGAACATATCCAGATCACTTTTTTTTCACTTAGTCATGAGTCTCATATTTTTCATTTTTATGTCATGCTATTTCTGTGAATAAATCCATTCACCAAGGCTGACATGTATCCAGGATTCATCCTTTTTTAAAGGTAATAGATATTCTTCTTAGATGTTAACTTGCGATTTCAGACATTGCTTTCTATCAAAAGCAATCTATTTAAATTGATTTATCATGAAATATACATGTTGCTGCTCGTGGGGAGCCAGAATTTGGCTTTTGAACAGCTGCGAAGGAGCCCAGCTGTTCAAAAGTTAATAGTCTACAAGTAAGACTTAGTGCATTCTTTCTGTACATTGCAGTGTTCAGCTTAAAAGTACAATAGTACCTAGGGGATATTAAAGAATTTGAATGACAATTTGAAACAAATTTAAAAAAAAAATCATAGATAATTATAATGAGATTGTTCCAGGAAAATGTTGTAGATACAGGATGTAGCCTAGGAGCCTCTGCAGAGACTTGCTTCTTCTTTCTTTTCCTTAATAAATGTATTTACTTATCTGTATGATTAACGACAGCCGTTTTCTTCAAAAAGAGAAGAGGAGAGGTAAGGAAGAGACAACAGACAGAAAATTAAGCAGTTTAGATAACGATGTGAAAGACAGGATTAGAGACCTCAACAGGGCAGTAAGAAGGTCACAAATTACTGAGTCCCCTGCACAGAGAGTGATAGGTAAGAGTGAGTTAGGAGTGAAGACAGACAGAATGTAATTTTCTACACTGGCAAGAAATCCATTAAAATTAACAATGCCACAGGTTTTGGCAAGAGGAAAACTTTGCCTGTGTCAGAGGTAGCTGAACCTGATGGGCACAGGGAGCCAGGGTGTGTCCTCCTGTCCCAGCCCCACGGATGCAAGGCTGCTCGGTTGCCTGTCCCCAGGTGCAGGCTGTAGAGAGGCTGAGCACCTGCTCCTGACAACTGCATGCGTGCACTAACACTGCACACCCATTGGGCCACACAGGTTGACGTGGAGAGAAAGCACCACCTTTCCCAGCACCCACCTGCATGCACACAGCCCTCAGATGAACATGAACATCCCAGGCGGCCCGGTCCTGTTCCTCCTCTCCTGCTGATCGGGATTGGAGTCTGCTAGTACGATATGGCACGCATGATATTAAGGGTCACTGCTGCTGTTGGCCTTCTCAGTCTTTCCAGGAGCAGCCCCCAGTGCCCCTGCCCTGCTCCAGCTGCTGGCACCAGCACCCACGAGCCCCTGAGACTTGTGGCTCACTCTGGCTGCTGGCGCAGGGACCACTCATGTTCACCAGCTAGTGCGGGCGAAGGCTTGCTAGCATTCACACGTACACAGCCTAAGCAGAGAGCACAACCACACAGAAGGCAGTCAGAAATAAGATTTGAGCAGAATACAGGACAGGCTGTGCTCGTCTAGCACAGGGCTCTGTCAGACAAGCTGCTGACCTTTACACTCCATTGGCCCCTTCTTCCCCTTTTCCTTCTTTTTTTCCACTTCTGTTCCTCTTCAGTCCACCTTGATCCCTCTCCTTCCTCAGCTTTGGTCCTTCCCCCAGAGACTCATCTTGATGGGTTTCACTCCAGGGTCAGTCTTTCTCCCATCTTTGTATTGTCTTAAGGAGCAGCTGAATTGTCCATTTTCACTGGTCGAGTTCTTAGGGTTCCTCTGCCTGTCATTTCTCCTCTAGTCCTCGCTGGCTCTTTGAATTCAACATGATTGAGCAGCCTGCAGCAAGAATAACCACGCCACGAATAACAGAATGAAAGAAAGACCAAAAGCCAGCCACAATACTAATCTTTCACCAATGAAAGAAATGCTTATAAAATAACAATCAGTCTTAAATAAAAGTAGGTATCATGAGAGAATTGCCACAAAAGGTCAGCTTAGACAGTAGAAGAAGCATAGGCAAAGGTGGACGCTGGCCTAAACTAGAGGCATAAAGAGGAAGCATCACCTGTCAGGCTACTTCATTAATGAGGCACAACACACACTCAAATCAGTCTGTGTCCATGTCGTGGGTTAGGCTGAGTCCGTCAACCAAACCCACGCAGCTCTCTCAGTCCAGTAAAATGGAGAGGAGGGAAAAAATGTAATAAAAGAGCTGAGGATCGAGACAGGAACAGAGGAGCACCCACCAACCACGGTCCCGGGCAAAAGAGGCTTTTTCTTAATGCAAAACTATTTATTAACAGCTACCTAGAAAGAGAAAAGCACACAAAAACGGTTACTTAAGAGAATAACGAGAAAACAAGGCCAGGTCTTAAAAACAACACCACTCCCCCCCCCTTTGCCTCTTCTTCCCGGCTCTACCTCCTCCCCCCAGCGGCGCAGGGGGGCAGGGAATGGGGGAGTGCAGGTCAGTTCATTCCAAGTTGTTACTGCCGCTTCTCTTAAAGGAAAAGGAGTCCTTACACCATTGTCCCTTGCTCCAGTGGATCCCCTACTCACGGCGAAAGCGTGAATCCTGCCCGCTGGGGGGCAAATCCTTACCCCATCGGATTTGCCCCAAGTGCGGGCTTTACCAGTCCTGGGCTTTTAAGGAGCTGTAGCCACTCGCTCTGGCGTGGGTCATCAACAAACTTTAAATGTGCTCCAGCGTGGGTCGTCATGTCGACCTTAAATGCGTCTCCGTACAGACTCTGAATGCGTAAAATGCGTAAAATGCGTAAAAGTGTCTCTACCTGTGCCCATGATTCACAATAGTCTCAGGCTTAGGCATCTCTTTCCAACGTGGGTCATCCACTGGTTGCGAGTGGGTTTTCTGCTTGCTCCACCGAGGACTGTTTGTTAGAAGGGGCCGCTCACAAGGGGGACTCAGCCGCGGCACACGTTGTTCCGTTCCATCTTCACTGACCTCTTAGCTGTGTGGCCGTTTCTCTTAGATTTCAGTCCTGTCTGGGTGAACTCGGCCCGGTGGGCGCCCCGGCAGCGGGGCTCTCCCCGAGTTCCCCAAGTGGCTCCGCCGCCGCCATCCTCGACGGAGCGGGCACCGGCATGGAGCGGGCCCGGCCCGGACCAGGCCAGGCCGCCGGCCCGGCCGGGAGCCGGGAGCGGGGGCCGTGCCCCCCTCTCCCCTCTCCTCGCTCCTGGGCACAGGCACACCTTTCCGGTTCCTTTGTCCGACGTAAATAGGGCAATTCGCAGAGGCGCCGATTGGCTCAAGCCCCGAGGGGGACGGGAGTCCGGTCTGATGGGCAGCTTCTGCCACCCGGACCTCCCCCCCCACTTCAAACCATAACAGTCCAGAAGGCATCTGGCTGCACGCTCATCAAAGTACACACCTCTACCTTCTCCCTCCAGATAAATCAGCACTCCGAAAGTTTCAAACAGAGCTGTTGAGAAATGTGTATCCTACCACACATGGGCCAATGCAGTTGGTTATCGAGGACAGGGATGGAAGGAGATCAACATGGACATTTCTCATGTGCTGGAGAGCCAGGTGTGATGTATTTAAGATGATAATTTGACTACCTGTACCCTTGAGTTAGTACTTCATTTTCAGCTTTGCAGAACATGACAATCACTTTTATTGCAAACAAAATGGAACAACATCTCAGTTTCCTTTTTTCTCTCTGTCAGCCCTGTAATCTGCCAATCATGCAAGTGCTATTCACAAGAAGATTTGAAAAGCATTTATAATTAGTTTCCATCCAAAAGCAAAGCTGCCACCATCTAGCACCACTTGCAGCAGTGTAATCACTGATACATCTAAGGGAGAGGAAGGCGCTTGGCCACATGTGCTTTAGGAAGATCCCTGTGCCCACACATACACCAGCACATTAGCTAGTGCCAGAGAATATTCCAGAGCTCCACCACCTCTGCTGTTAAATTGTTAGTTCCTTACATGCTTTTAGCTAGAGCTAAATTTCAGCTTTACCGGAATTATACTTACCCAAAGGATTCTTAAACCTACTTGGGGCATAAACACTGGACAAGGCCGATTTCCCATTGGAAATTTTTATGAGATCACCCAGTTTGGGAGATAACAGAGTTTAGAGACATGAGCACAAGCCATTCAGTGCCATTTGCCTTCCCACTGAGAACAGTTCCTGCTTCGTTTAATTTACTGCTTTAAATCTACACACAGCTACTGTGGATGGCCATAAATCCAGTGTGGGATACAGGAGCTACACCAAACTGCTATTCCTGAGAATCTAACTGAATTACCAGGAATTGCACTATTTCTGCAGGATTCCTGATGAGACAAGGAGCTACCCTGCATAAAGAAATGTTTGTAGAAAGTGGACCTAAAGCAGACATTTCACTGAAAGGGGGGAAAAAACACTGTTTTTTGTTATGCTCTTTTCTGAACATAAAGAGAGGCTGACAAAAATTAGGATAATGACCATTTGACATGAAAGAAGAAAATTTGTAATTCCCAGCATTTTTTCAGCACATTTTCAAGGAACTTGTAGCTTAAAATAATAGGTATTCAGAGTAGGATTTCCACAACATTGGATTAGAAACAATATCCATTATCCTTTCATGGGACTTTCAGCTCATGAACACATTCACTACACTTCAGAATATAGCAAACAAATGCAGCAAAATGTTTCATCTTTCTCCATATTTTGCTGCTTTGACATTTTAAAGTGCAACTACTACAGTATCTGATTATCCCACACAAAGAATTGGATTTTCACTATGTCTAATGCCATAAAAAATAGCTACAGAAATCATACAATTTCCACTACAGAGATTAAAGATGCAATTGAGGAACAAAATGTCTGATTTTAATCAAAGACCGGAAAGAACAAAACAGGTGCATTCGATCATTTTTTTAATTTCAGAGTCTAACTTTGAACATGAACATTTAACTGTGAAAATAAAAAAAGCCCTTATTTCAGAGATCGAAACTGAGATTCCAACTTTGTTACCATCTCAGAAAAAAACACTCCCGTCATTTCAAAAGCTTTCCATGCATTTCTAAAATGAGAAATGTACTGAAACAGAATTTCTGCTCTGAAAAGGCTGGGCTTTCAACTAATCTATGAGGTGGAGGCATTATCCTATGAGGTGGAGGTAGAGAGAGAAGAGAGCCTGAACATATTCTCAACCATACAAATCTTTGCAGTTATTTGCAACTCCACCAACTCCAGGCCACAAGGCAGACGTAGAGCGCTGACAGTCCCCCTCCCTATATGACAGAGTTTACTGACCAGCCAAGTCATTCCAAGCCACTGTGGTTTAAAAAGTTTAAAACATTTCTTTGGAAAAGAGAACATGGAAACAGAAGGATATAAGGCATTTCTACAGGATATATCTATAAATACACAGATTTTCTTTTTTTTTTCTTTTTTTTTCCTTCCATGACAATTTAAATGAGTTCAAAAATGCTTTCTAAACAGTTAATCCTATCTCTCAAATTATGAAACTTGAAAAACTGAAATTCCATCTTGTTAAAGCCTCATGCAATATGAATGGCTTTATGCCATGATCAACTAATGATGCTGAAATCATTTCAGAGAGAGAAAACATATTGGATATAAAGGTGAATACTTCCAGTTTTCAGTCATGCTTGAGATGCTGCAGTCATTAAATTGCTTCTGATGCACACGTCCAGGGACAGAAAAAATGTCAACAAAAAAGACATATGAGTTGTAGTGAAGCCTGTGGAATTGCTGTACTGGCAGCAGTTACGAATCTTGCTCTGTTTTAAGATGTTGCTGTGCATTTTATTGCACATAGCAAATCTGAGCAGAAGGTAACATTATCACTGGTAAAACAGCTTGTTAAAATAAATTTGGAAGTGCTTAAAGTCAAAGAAAGTGTGTCATGTTGTACTCAGAAGCTAGCCCAAGAGGCAGAAAAGTGAAAAACCTCTTTCTCTAGATGGTCTTTTTTATATGGACATAACTTCCCAGACAAGTCATTGCTGCTTCAGCAGCTGTGAGAACAATCTTAAAGTTCAGGGGGGTTTTCATGGGGGTGAGAGAGTCTAAGAAGGTGTTTTGCTTTGTTACATTGGATACTACTTGCCTGAAGGGTTGCTATCCTCCTAGTTGCCTTTCAAAATATGAATCCATGCCCAAGGAGACTCCTACATTGGAAGACGGGCAGGAAATACACAGCAATGTTAGTTGGCCTTACAATTTAAGGGCATGAAGCTCACTTCACTGCTCCAGGACAGCCGGATCACAAGGTAGGTACTCCTTGTACTCTATTGCAGCTGCCACTTCAGCCTTAGATATCCTGAAGAGAGAGACAAAGACGGCTCAGTACTTAAAATCTGCAGTTTACGATGTCAGTTGAAACTGTTGACTCCTATAGATAAGGAGAGGCTGAGAGAGAGAGAGAGAGAGAGAGAGAGAGAGAGAGAGAGGCTGAGATACTAACAGGCTAAGGGGTGGGCCTGTGAGAACCTCATGAAGTTCAACAAGGCCAAGTGCAAGGTCCTGCACGTGGGTCAGGGCAATCCCAAGCACAAGTACAGGCTGGGCGGAGAATGGATTGAGAGCAGCCCTGAGGAAAAGGACTTGGGAGTGCTGGTGGATGAGAAGCTCAACATGAGCCGGCAATGTGCGCTAGCAGTGCAGAAAGCCAATCGTATCCTGGGCTGTATCAAAAGAAGCGTGGCCAGCAGGTCGAGAGAGGTGATTCTGCCCCTCTACTCAGCTCTCGTGAGACCCCACCTGGAATACTGTGTTCAGCTCTGGAGTCCCCAACACAAGAAGGACATGGAGATGCTGGAGCGGGTCCAGAGGAGGGTCACGAAGATGATCCAAGGGCTGGAACACCTCTGCTATGAAGACAGGCTGAGAGAGTTGGGGCTGTTCAGCCTGGAGAAGAAAAGGCTCTGGGGTGATCTTATTGCAGCTTTCCAGTACTTAAAGGGGGCCTACAGGAAAGCTGGAGAGGGACTTTTTACAAGGGCATGTAGTGATAAGAGAAGGGGTAATGTCTTTAAACTGAAAGAGGGCAGATTTAGATTAGATCTAAGGAAGAAATTTTTCACTCAGAGGGTGATGAGGTACTGGAATAGGTTGCCCAGAGAAGTTGTGGATGCCCCATCCCTGGAAGTTTTCAAGGCCAGGTTGGATGAGACTTTGGGCAACCTGGTGTAGTGGAGGGTTTCCCTGCTCATGGCAGGGGGGTTGGAACTAGATGATCTTTGAGGTGCCTTTCAACCCTAAGCATTCTATGATTCTATGATAGATAACCCGTCTTGAGAAGCAGGAGGCTTGTGATGGTCACTGGAAAGAAGCAGTTGCCTGATTCTTGTAGGTCTACCACCATAATTGCATAGCCTGCTCCACTCAACCAAGCACAGACTGGGGTACAGAGCAGGGTGCAGGAGGCATGCTAGGATTTGTGGGGAAGCATGAGGAGGTGCTCAGTGACCACTTGTGGGCTAGTAAAAGCTTCTGGGTGTCTATGGTGCAGCATGCTGAGCACTCGCTACACTCTGATCTGCTCTAAGACAGTACAGTGTGGCAGAGGCAGCGTGCTCAACCTTACGGTATGACCATAGATGATGGCCCCAGCAAGCATCCTCAAAGGGACCTCAGAAAATTGAAATAAGGAAAGAACACAGATGATACGTTTTAAAACAGTATCACCTAGCTCAACAGCAAAATCAGAGTGCCACCACCATATGAGCAGCAAGCTGTGGGGAAATTTTCCCAGAAACATTTTCTTTATGCTGTCCTCCCTTCAGGAAAGAGGGAACAGAGGCTGGATGTCACTACTGACAGCAGGAACAGAGACGCTTGCAGAAAAGTTACGGTCTAGAGGAAATACTTGGTCATTGTAGTGCCTCCTTTCTCTCATCTTCCAATTCCTTTTTATCTTAGCTCTTGTTTGCTACAGTGGGAAATCATCAGTTTTCCCTCCTTTGGGTTAAAAACTGGCTGGATGGCCGGGCCCAAAGAGTGGTGGTAAATGGGGCTAAATCCGGCTGGAGGCCGGTCACCAGTGGGGTTCCCCAGGGCTCAGTGCTGGGTCCGGTTCTGTTTAACATCTTTATCAATGACCTGGATGAGGGGATTGAATGTACCCTCAGTAAATTTGCGGACGACACCAAGTTGGGAGGCTGTGTCGATCTGCTCGAGGGTAGGGAGGCCCTTCAGAGGGATTTGAACAGACTGGATCGTTGGGCTGAGGCCAATGGCATGAGCTTTAATAAGGCCAAGTGCAGAGTCCTTCACTTGGGGTATAAAAACCCCAAGCATCGCTATAGGCTCGGGGAGGAGTGGCTGGAGAGCTGCCTGGCGGAGAAGGACCTGGGGGTGTTGGTTGACTACCGGCTTGATATGAGCCAGCAGTGTGCCCAGGTGGCCAAAAAGGCCAATGGGATACTGGCGTGTATCAAGAATAGTGTGACCAGCAGGAGCAGGGAAGTGATCCTGCCCCTGTACTCGGCACTGGTGAGGCTGCACCTGGAATATTGTGTCCAGTTTTGGGCCCCTCTCTTTAAGAGAGATATTGAGCTCCTGGAGCGAGTCCAAAGAAGGGCGACTAAACTGGTCAAGGGGCTGGAAAATAAAACTTATGAGGAGCAGCTAAGGGAGTTGGGGCTGTTAAGCCTGGAGAAGAGGAGGCTGAGGGGAGACCTGATTACAGCCTACAAATACTTGAGAAAGGATGGTGGGGAGGTAGGGGAGGGGCTCTTTACATTAGTGATGGGTGATAGAACAAGAGGAAATGGGTATAAGCTTAGTCAGGGGAGATTCAGGTTGGATGTTAGGAAGTATTTCTTCTCTGAAAGGGTTGTCAGCCACTGGAATAGGCTGCCCAGGGAGGTGGTTGAGTCCCCATCCCTGGATGTGTTTAAGAATAGGGTGGATGATCTACTTAGCGATATGGTTTAATGGGGATTAGGGATGGTTGGACTCGATGATCTCTAAGGTCTTTTCCAACCTAGAAATCTATGAATCTATGAATCTATGAATCAGGAGCAAGATGGGAGAAGAACATGAGATATACTGTCTGGAAGTCCTTTTGATAAAATGGATGGGACAGGTTGGGGGCGTGACTTCCATGTCATCTATCTGCATAATTTTTTGAAGACAAATACAGCCCATTTTGAGCAAAGCAAAATGATTAAGATGTTCCAGTCCGCACTCCGAAAAAATAAACAGCTGTGCACGGCATTATGCTTGAGATAAAGTCAAATGCTTCTCACACTGCCTTGTCTCAAAAAATCAGACTGATATTTAAACACCTTTCAAGCAGCTTCCTTAGCTATTGCAAAGCAGCACTGTACATTTACATTCAGCAGAGCTCTTGCTGACTTCTGTCAGCACAGGACCTGCCCCTTCTCGTTTGCACTGAACTTGACAGCAGAGTCTCAGAGATGAATATGACAGATTTAGGCACTGAATTCAACCCTGCTCCACACCCGATTTTGTTTTCTTGTCTGAAAGGTGAACTCTGAACTGTTGAGGAATTGTGTTAGGATGTAACGTTTCTCATGATAAATGAGCGGCTCAGTGAATTTAGGGTTTCATGACTATCATGATGCTTTGATTTTATTCTTATGGTCTGCACCATTCTCTAGCTGGGAGACTCACAGTGGAAATGAGGATTTCATTGAAAGATGGAAACTAAGACAAAAAGATATTTTGCTGAATTTTCTTTTAACTTAGAAACAACAACAAAAAAGAATATAATCTATTCTTGTAAATGTCTGATTAAATAGGTCTGCATTTTCAAGATGAGGGTTTTCCTTAACATTTTTTCTCATTTTCAGTATGTGCCACTGTAGTGAAATCAGTATTCCAGCACTACAGGCCACGTCAGCAGTTTAAAGCTATTACATCTATATAGTATGAAAGTATGAATGTACATACCAATTCAGACTCTAGTGAGAACATGACTATACTTGCAAGCTGGCAGTTCTTATTTCAACTTATTTATTTTGTTCCTCTGCATACACAAGGATAATAATGTAAGAGAAGCGGGGCTTGTAAAAAGAGATGTTTTATTACGTCTACTGATACAACTGAAAAAAAATATCAGGTTTTTGAGAATGCAAATCTTCGACATTTAATCTTCAGTGTTTAAAACAGAAGCAATGCTATTTTTTACTTGAGTGCATTTTTACCTCAGATACTCCTGAGAAACAGATTTTTCATCATTTACATACATGATTTACAGGAAAGACTTTGAGCAGGAGTTGCTGTCCATTTCTTATGCGAGATGTAAAAAAAAATTCTGACCCTTTCAATATAAAAACTGTCATGTTGTCAGTTTTATTTCATTAAAATAATAAGCTCTTATTTCTCCCTCAATCTGAAACAAGCACACACTGAAACCACAGTAGGTTACAAAAGAGAACTACTGTCTACTGGTCAGCTCTACTGCTAACATGTATAACTCATAAAAAAAACTTAGGTATGTGCACAGGGTTTGTCATCCTCAGATGATTCTAGATTAAAAAAATGTTAATTTGTCACAAATACTGTCAATGCCCACTCCCCCAAAGACAATGCTTTTCAAAAAAATAATCTGCTTTCAAAAAAAAAATGCTTAAAAGTTTCTATTTATAAAAAAGGACTGAAAACATATGCTATGCAAATAAATTAAGTTAGGGGACAATATTAGATATAATTAATAAAATTTCTCCTTCTTTCTTAAACGTACCCTTTTTCTGAAGCATAAGCTGAGTTTATTTTTAAGAAAACTCCAGATCTTAACCAACAAACACACTGATATATCACAAAGGGAAAACCTCAATGGTAAAATGCTGGCATATAGAGAATAATACTTCCAGTAAGCTAAAAGACACCGTAAAAATAATTGTAGTAAGCTTTTAATGTAAGGCATTTTTATTAATAGACAGAATATTGTTGAATGATATTTAAGCATGATTTGCTTAAATTTGCTCATTCCATTTGCTGCTATTACGTACTCAGTGACGTCATAGCTTTTGTATGCCTATACTTTGGTATTGTGTTTTTCAGTACAGTAGCCTAAGGACCACAGAACATTGTGGGAAAAAAAAATCTATAAACCATTTTGTACCCTATTGTTATTGCTTGGAATTTGTGGACAGTAAGAGGGAGGATGAATATAGAGAATATCTTGCATTTGGGGAGTTACCTGCCTATTAATGTAGTTAAAATCAATATTTTAAAAAATTGTTTGTAATTATAATGACAAAGGTATAGTTTTGTAAAACAGTAATACTTTGAATTACCAATATTATTATCAACTGGTCCCCAGCACAAGAAATACATGGACTCGTAAAAGCAGGTCCAGAGGAGGGCCGCAAAAACGATCAGAGGACTTGAACATCTCTCCTAATGAAGAAAAGCTGAGAGAGTTGGAGTTGTTCAGCCTGGAGAAGTGAAGGCTTTGGGGGACACCTTATTGCAGCCTCTCAATACATAAAAGGAGCTGATAAGAAATATAAAGAGAGACTTTTTACCAGGGCCTGTAGTGATAAGACAAGATGGTATATTTAGATTAGATACAAGGAAGATATTTTTAGTGTTGAGGGTGCTGAAACACTGGAACAAGTTGCCTGGAGAAGTTGCGATGCCCCACCCCTGGAAGTGTTAAAGGTCACGTTGGATGAGGCTTTGAGCAATCTGATCTAGTGGAAGGTGTTCCTGGCCATGGCAGGGGGGTTGGAACTAGATGATCTTTGAGGTCCCTTCTGACCCAAACCATTCTGTGATTCTATGATTCCCAATAGGCAGTTGCTGAAGCAGCAATAGTACATGGGTTAACTACCACCTTACAGAAAACCAGTAAAACATATCCAATTCTATTCTCCTTTTGGAATTGATTTCTTGGAACCTATAACTACATAAGCACATGCTGAGATTCACCTTGACCCTTCTGAGCTTTAGAATTTCAACACTTTCCCCTCAAACACTGCAGAACGTCAACGGCAAACAGCCAGCACATGATTAGTTTAGCTCTCATGAATTGACTGAAGAAAGTAGCTGGGTGAGAGCAGTTATACGTTACTTAAACGTAATTGTAGTTTTTCACTTCAGCACTTCAGTGGGTCTGGGGAAAAATAGTTGCTGAATATTTGAGATCAAACATATGTTGTCAAAACGCTATCTTGTATTAATTAGATTTTTGTGGATACAATTTGAAATGTGACACTACCTTCAGCTAAATTCCGCTTGGAGGACAAAATGCCCTAGAAAATAATGCTTAGAGGCATTCTGTCCCTTGTAGCTTGTACAGAATTATTTTGTGGAGAGCTTTCACATTGAAATTCTTTAATAGTTTTCTCTGAACATCCTCTTATAATCAGTCAGTAATCTCTTACAAATAGCTATGCTTAGTTGAGACATGGAACTCTTACTCCTCTGGTCTTTTTCATTAGAACATCACCTAGACAACCTGGTAGTGCCTTTGCAAGACAGTAACATATGCATATGAGAGTATCACATTTCAAATTCCTGCCTGATATTATTGTACTTTCTTCTCAAGTCTTTCAGCTTTTAAGATTTCTTCCAACTTCCTTTGAAGTGTATTTGAAAGGCACTATATAGTACTTATTTACATAATAATATTGCATAATGATACTTGCATTGTATTGCACTCAGTGTCTACTACTGCAGTGACCTGTGTACTTTCATTAAGGTTGCATAATGGTGGCCATTAGACTTCAAACAGATGAGTCTTGAAAGTATCATGATGGGACACAGCTGATAAACGCTAACTGATCTCCTAATAAAATAATTTTATGAGCAGGAGAAAACCTTCTGGAAAACTGAAGACTCTTCAGATGCAGTTTCCAGGAAGAATATGAGTTCTTGAGCACTTTATCACCCTAAGAGGTAATTGCATAGCTTACTTTATAAGAGGCATTTTCAAAACCAATGATGAGAATATTCACAGATGTTTTCTACACACTGCATAATAAATAGACACGTTGCCAGTGATTAAGTGGCTTCCTTCCATTTCATAAGTTGTTGACATCAAGGAACAAAGCTCTTTGCTGCAAACTGAGGAAAGCGTTGGCAGAGTATTATTCTGTATTTTGCTGAGAGAAGACTAGTTGCTATTCTACTTTGTAAGATTTGCAAGACACATAACCACTTTCCCCAAACACCTTGGTTTCATATAAAGCCATCATTTGTAAATGAATGTTATCTAGGGATGTCTAATCTATCTAGTAATCAGTATTTCTGGTTCCTTTTTTTTTCTTCTCCTAGAGAACAAACAAACAAACAAACAAACAAAACAAAACAGTTCTCTGGTTCAGAATCTAGTGAGTGCATGAAACAATATAAAATTGTTTATTTTATCCTTTCAATTGCTCTGGTTTCTAGGATTAATGTCACAGGTCAAAACTTTCAGAAGCAGGGAAACAATGGTTTGCAACCGGGCTTAGTGTGACATCTAACACTATGTTCTTAGGACTGTGTCCTCTGTGGGGCATTTTACAGCCTTCCTGCTGGACAGTTAATTACACTTCTTAGGAAACTGAGCCCATGATGAACAACACTTGATCTTCAGCATCGACTAAGATTTCAGAGTGTGCTTGGGATAAAAACTGCCATCAGTGAAGTCAGTGGCAAGACAGAGGATAGCCAGCAGTGTTAGGAGGTGTTCTCTCCTACCTATGTCCATGGGAATGTGTGAGTACTTTCTGTGTACAACCACTCTAGCCTCAGGAATTTGCAGGGTATTGTCTTCACTTTATGCAACCCTTATTGGAGGCATTTGGGATGTTTGCAGGGCTACACAGCAGCCAAAATACAGTTGCTTAGTAGAACAGGAGTGCCCATATCTTCTTCACTCATGGCCACCTAAACACCTTCTAATTTGGTCCAAGTTACTGCTTTGTGTAAAACTACCAGACGGGAAACTAATAAGTGATTTATTGTTAACTGCCATACGGATGTAACTAAAGCTCTGAACTGCAGCAGTTTTCCAGCTAGTTAACATTCTTTCATCATTGTCAGATGAGGTTCTGTTATTGACAAACTGGCTCCCACATGAAGGAAGCAAAGCAAAAGGTACTACTTAAATCGTAACATTTTTTTCTCTTGATTTCTATAAAGTTCAGACTGATGCTCCACAATGGGAAAATGCTTTATGGGTTACATGTTGCCTATACTAAAATACGTTATAGTTACTAACATTTGGTTGATTAAGAAACCAGAGTGACAAAATTATAATGACCAATGAATCAGTTTGCATCAAAGGACGCTATTTCTATAAGCAGCTTAGTGTCTATATTTCAAAATCTGTATGGTCTAGGCAACATGCATCCTAAATATCTCTACAGTCATTTTCCTTTTGTTTATCTTAATTATTGAGCTTGAAGTTGTTCTCCAGGTATCTAGTAGCTTTCCTCAGAAACTGTATTGTATACCAACAGACCTTTAGCATTTCCCTTGGTCGTTTGCTTTAGCTGTTGAATGTTGTCACAGTCAAAAACGGGTTTCTCATTTCTGCTCTTGAGTTGCTCAGGTTGCTCAGGGCCAGCCATGAGTTCACAGTGTGCCTTTGTAGGCCATAGTGAGAAGCTTTTTAGGTCCTCATATTTTCTTTTAGTGAAAATATTTACGTACCCCAAGGAAGAAATTGAAATTCAACTGCCCTAAACAGACTGAGAGCTCTCTGCTGTGAGAGGTATTTTTCCTGGCTCTCAGAACTACACTGCTTTTTTTTTTTCTTCCTTCTCTCTACATTTTCCAAGTCTTTTTATAATGATGATAGCAGGCTTTTACTCAGTATTCCAGTCTCAACATTCCTGTGTGTTGACATAAAAATCACCTCACCGCTCACCTATTTAGACATCCTAGGATCACATTAACATTTTTATTACAGACTGCACTGACTGCTCATATTAAGTTGCTAGTATTTCCAAGGAAATTTTGCTAGTATTTTTCAGAGGCAGCACCTCCTATGTCCGAGTCTCTAAAAGCAGATTACGACCTTCTTTTTACGAAGTGCCTCTAGACAGAGGCAGGGGGGCAAAGATAGGGAATTTCTCAGAGTTTAGAGAGGACCTTGAATTATGACTACACTGGGATGCAATATCATATATCTTACAACATAACTTAATCTAGAAAATTCTATAGCAACAGTTTTTGTTAGTTCCCCTTAAATCTTTCCACATCCCTTCTGTCCCTATGTGTATAATATATATACAATTTGATAGTCAGAATTTCCATTTACAGTTGACAATTAAAATGCCTGTTCTGTACTGCTGTTTAATAAGAGGTCATTTCAATCACTCTGATTAGGCACATTCCTTTCATTCTTTTTGCTCTGAAAAGTCTTTAATCTGTTTTCATGTTTAAGAATTTCTAAAAGTTTTAAAATTTATTTCAGTGTGCTACGTTACAGAGTGGTATTTTAGATAAAGACATATAATAAACAACAGAATACGGAGGCTAGTGTTTGCCTGTGTCTACATGGCTTAAGTCAATTTTCTGTTTACTTTCCAGGTAAACATTTGTTAGCTAAATCACTGACATTAGTGACTATGAAGGAAATATTACAGAGAATTAAACGAGAGCAAGCTCTGAGATGTTGACATAAATGTTCATGTTAGCTTTGTCTTTGAATAAGCCAAGTAATGAAAATATACTTTATGACTTTAATTAATAATATAAATTACTTAATCAGCACAGCTTAGATAATGAATATCAAATGATCAAAAGAGATTCTTTGGGAATTATCTACTGACAAAAATTTAGAAAATAATTTTGACTGAATTATTTTTTTTCAATGGACTGCAGAGAAGGCACTGAATTTGAGCAACAATTTACCTAACTAGGCTTCTGAAAGTCTTTTAGCCTTTCAGTGCTTCAGTGGCCGTAAGTGTTAACTTAGTTAAGTAGTTCAGCATGAGAGGCATTATTTTAGTTCTGTGGTTCTACCTTTGTGTGCATTAGTGGTTTGATCACAGCTTTACACAGAACAGCTGTGATGATCCTACATTTACATACTGTCTCTTGGCCCAACAGATGGGTAAGTGATTTACATACTATGTTCTATGACTGTTCTGTGAGCAGTTTCCAGTGAAATCCATGAACAAAATAGCCAATGAATCAGAGTATAAACTGTCTCAAGCTCTCTTCATCAGTCAGACAGATACCTCAAGCACAACCTATCCACCCATACAACTTACTGACACTATACAATGGATATACCATGTAAGTGAAAGCACAAGACATTAGCCATGCAAATGAGAATTCTGTACTTTGAAATTTGGACTGAACCCTGGAAACAGCACTCCCTTCTTTCCTGTAAAAAATTCTCAGGGCTTCTGTAACCAGAAGTGGGTATGGCCTTCCTTTTAGTAGCCATACTGAGAGAACAAATCTCCCTTCTAACAAGAAAATCCGCCTGGTATGAATAGAGATTCGTAACGGTGCTATTGTATGCTTTTGAACAGCCTTGCTCTTCTGCCCCAGTAACTGAGCAGCAGAGGTGGAAGGTTGGTACTCCCTTCTGCTGAGCAGTATGTGCTGCAATGTTTCACTGGTGTTTTCAGAAAGCTTTCATCAGCGGACCTGCAACATATGTTTATTATATTCTGCAAAATTCAGCCTATAATTTGCAGCAGGCTTTCTACCTCAGTCACACAAAACCAAAGAAGAAAAGTTTGAACTTGTAAAATTTAAAAGCTTAATAAAACCAGGGTCTCTATGCTTTCAAAAGAACATTTCACTCATATGATAGGCTCTCTAGACATTCAGTCTCTAGATTCAAGCCTCGCCTATTTGCTTTAAAGAAAATTACTGATTTGCTTAGAGAGAAAGGGTTTAACTACAGTTATTTCAGGGACAGAATTGCAGAAAAACTCAAAGAGAATGTTAGTCCGAATTCTAATGTGTTCTTCCACAATAGGGTATTTCATCACCACCAGGAATTTTTGCTCAATTTTATTATTATGAGCTGACCTTCTCCTGGCTATGTTCATTTTTAAGAGTTTAAAACAAGATAACATATAGTGCCAGAAATTGAGCGCTTGTTGAAAGTCCGTATGAAAGTAGATAGACCAATTATAGCCCCTCTGCTCCTTCTTTTGGAGCACTCATGCATGAGTGATGATGTAGAACTACTACTAATAATTATTTCCTAACCCAAGTGATATATTCAGATTTTCATGTTAATTAAATTCATATAATAAACTTCACTGATTCTACTGAGGCTGAAGACTTGAAGAGAAAACATTTCACAAAATACGAGAGTTCATACATCTTCCCAGTAATGTAAACTGTGATTAACTTGTATATGCAATTTCCTTCTGTCTGCAGAGATCTCTCTACTACATGCTGCAGAAAGAGTCCTAGAAACTGGGCTTATACATGCAAGCTGCATCAGGGTGCTTTTTAAGTCCGACACCCGGTAATTCCACTTCTCCACGAGCCTTAAGAACAGCCTCACTGCTGGACAGGTCAGCCTGTTTCATCATTAGGATTTTGCCTTTCAGCCTGCCGATGAAATCCACACCACCCACATGAACAGGTCAAAAGTCTAACGAAAGCACCACGGTTCCTTACTTTCAGGACAAAAGAGTTTTCACACCTTACCCAAGAGCTTTAATAGAGTCTTGAGCTTCCCTGCTTCCCATCTTCCAGACCATGGCCCTACAGTGATCAGTGTTCCAGTAAATCACTGTCTGCGCTGTCCAGCCTTCAGCACCATTTTTTTCACTTTTGGCTCAGTTCTCTGCCTCGTGAACAAATGCCACCATAAGGGACACCTTAGCATCCACCACTCGGAGAAGCAGTGAAGTAGACACAGATACAGCAGAACCCTGAAAGGTCAGTGTACACTGTGATAGTGTAGCATCCATATAGTGAATCAACTACAGCCAACTACTTTTGTTCTCCCCCATCCCCTCTCATTTTCTTCATTTTCTCTCTCCACTTCTCTTTGATTTTTGTTTGCTCGTTTGCAATGTTACCAGGAACTTTCTTACATCAGCTTGACAAGCCCTCATTCTTCTCTCTGCAGTCTCTCCATTTCATAGCTTTTCTTATGCACAGGAGGATGCCATCTGAATCCATGTCAGACTTACACAGGCAAAATGCTTTCAAGTAGCCACAATGGATAAAGGAAGTTCATCTGTCTCTCACAGTAGTGGAAAAACACCCCAAACTACCTGATACAGCTAATATAAAAACATTTCTTCTCTCATAAGTTTCAAAATCAGGTTTTAGTGGCTATGCTGAATATTGCTGGAAAGGGGCAGCCTCCAGACTGGCTACGAGCAGTCCTCACCACCTCTTCTGGCAGCACCTTTCCCATAGCACCAAAATGTCTTATAACAGGTTTTGATGAATTCGCTGCTTGTAATGGGGTATTTGGACACCTCAAACTCTATGATCTGCTTGCTCTGTCTCTTCCAGATCTTCCAGCTTTGGTCTTCACAGTTGATAGATTTGGTTTCAAAAGTGGTCATTAAAGCAGCTATCAAAAGGTAAACTTGACTGCAAAAGTGATAAAGAAGAAATATGCCTGAAGTTATGGTTCATGTAGCAAAAACTGTCCAAAATTACGAGAATATGTAATTTATAAAGCAATCTTATTATCAGAATAGCAAGAACAATTTTTTTTAAGAAAAATGTCACTGATTCTGTAGAAGTCATCAGTAACAACAACAAAAATCAGTGCTGAAGATTCTGTGACAAGTAACAGATTTCTGTGAAGCTGTAGGAGTGTGTTTTGATGAACTTTCATATATTATCCTTTCTTCTAAAAAAAATTACTTGGATTTCATCATGGCCTATTCACAGCTCAGACACAGCCTCTGGATTTGAACCTGTGAGGCATGCTGCTACCTCCTCTTCTCCTATACCATATGGAAATAATCCATTCACGCTTCATTTCTATGCTCATAAAACTGAATGCATCTGTTTTTTCTGGAAATGACCAAATTCAGATCTATTACAGGTGCCTTCAGGCACACAAAGACAAATTGTCCTGTGGTAAACAAGGGTCTGAAATTACAGCATGACTATTACAGCTTAACTGCTCATGTGTGTGTTCCAGCATGGTGATAAATGGGAGCTAGCTCTCCTCTTGGATGCAGCTGGTTAGCAGACACTACGAGCATGAACATGTGCAGTTACTCATCACAGTCGAAAACACTGTGCCTTGGCACTCTGGCTTGCTTCTTTAAACCTCTTTCCAGAAACTTGCTGTTCACTTAGGGCACATAGGCCTTAATCACCCCCGGTTACATGAGTTCTGTTCTGGCTTTCACTGTCAAATATAGGAAAAGCCACAAAAAAAAAACCTCTCCTAAATTATTTGTCCTATGCATCTCAGTCCTGAACACTTTTCCCAGTACTACGAAACTGGGTAGCCTTGTGCATCTGCATCTCATCTGCAGTCAGCATGCCAATCTGATTTTATTCTCCTTTCACTACCTTTAGAGGACTCCTGTAGATATACCACAGACTCTCACAGGTACAGGCATGTCATGGTTCTGCCACCACTCCTCAGACCATGTAGAGAGAGAGAAAGGCTATGGCAAATCAAGAGCCCTAGTTGGTGCTTTCTGACAAACTGATTTAATTTGCTTTGTGCTGTGGTGGGCTAGAGATGGGTGTATAAGAAAATGTATACTCAAATCTAACCCACATGCTTTTCAGATGAAAAAAAACAGGCGAGTTAATAAGGCTGATGACAGCCCTATGGGAAAGTGTTCCAGGTGTCAGGGATCGTAGAGGAAAATGCTCTGCACTGACAAAAGGCCAGAGACACAATCAACAGGATAACAGACAGAGAAAAGACATAATGGAGAAGATTCGACAAGTGACATTGTTATCAACAAACAAACAGCAGGTTTGCCCACCAGCTCAGCACAAAAATTTCAGTGCAGTAATGAAATTTTTACAAAGCTTCAGAGAGACAGGTGAGACAGGCCACCATTACACTCTGTGGTACATTCTAACACCTCTGAGACACTGTAAACAGTGAGTTATAGGGACACTTACTCTAGAAGCTCCCAGAGCAGGTGTGTAATTCATACTCTAAGACAACTGGAAGTTCCTCTAGCTATTATTTGAATGCAACGCAGCACTGAATATATTAATTTATAGTTATTTTCCCTCTATATTCTAATCTGTCTCACATATATCTAAATAACATGACTGATTCATGCATTATTTATCTGGTGCCCAGTAATATGCCTGTCAAGGAATGCAAACTTGAATTTAAAAGTTGTTGAGATGTATTTGTCAAAGTAGGAAATTATTTGGGTTATTCATTAGGATCAAAGAGTCTTCCATGTTGTGCCCACAAAACATGATCCTTCAGGTCACAATTATCCCCTATTAACTTGCTATTTGTGTATACATGATGAGCAGGACAAAATACAGAGCAGAAAGAGTGTGATTGGATCAAGCACTTTATTATCATGTAGCTCCACTCATCTGCTCAATTATGATTCATTTTGCGAAGTGAACTAAATGATTCAAGACTGAAATACACAAAGATCTCTATTCCTTATTTATCTTCAAGACACTGTGAGCAGATCCAATGTTTCCCAACTTCAGATCTCCCTCATGGAGGTCTTTGAGTTAGGATAGGTCTTATTTTTCTTTAACTTCTGCATTTTCAACAAGTAATGTGCATGAGCAAGGTGTCGGTGGAAGAAGTGTTCCCTTTTATTGGTCCGCAAAACCTTAAAATTGTCATTTTCCCCAAAGCAATATGGATGTGGAATAGGCTTTCCTTCATTCAAAATATTAATGGATAGATAATGTAGAAACTAGTTACATTTCCATCATATCAAACCTGCCCTATTAATTAAGAAATAATTTTCAAATATTTTCACTGACAAAGCCCACTTTAAGTAACGCAAATACCACTGCTGAACAACTAAGAAGTCATTAGTTTTTTCTTTCTTGCTTTTGTATTGCTTACTTTTACTAACCTGGTTTTGAATATTGACCAATTCTTTGGCAGCGTTTAAGAACAGATACATAATCTGAGTGGTTTTTTTCCCCATTTTCCATCTTTTCTTTTTGCTTCCTCCTGCAGTAAACTCAGGATTGCATATTAATGACAGTACTATCTACTCACTGAGTTCATAAAAACCACATTGCACCACTTAAATATTTCCTGAATCAATCCTTCTGTCTCTCCTATTCCCAAACACATATACAAACGTATCAGGTTTGGAATATCCCCTCCACCAAAACTCTCACAGCGTAGGAAACAGCATGCAGTAGGAAACCTCAATGAGTATCTCTTTTTGTAACAATCCCCTGAAAGCTTTGTTAGTGTGGGAGAGAAGCCTCTGTTCATTATCATATCAGCTATGATAGGGGAGGTCAACAAGGTTGCTACTGATATGGCCACTACCTATACAGCCAGAAAACTCCTCATAAATCCTACTGCCAGATACCCATCCCATTGTATAATGGCTCCCCTAACTAGCAGAGAACTGCCCAAATTCCTCAAATGAAAATATCCTGGAGATGAGAGTGAACAAAAATTGCGTTGATTTCTCACTCCAACAATTAGCACAGTCTCCTGACAGTGCTGGTTGACTTTGTGACTCAATGGCAGTCCAGTTCCAAGAGTCAAAGTATTGGATGTTTCTGAACACTTGATTCAGGAGCATCCCTGCAGAAGGACAGCAGCCCAAGCCATAGGACGGCAGGAGAGGGGAGGGAGTGAACTTCATGTCATACTGAATGAGAAAGAAACAACATAAACCTGCAAAACTCTTCCTGTAGGGCTACCCTTCTCTCTATATGAAAAGGAAGGTAAACTGAGGAAGAAAGCATGTCTCCATACAATCTTCTCGATATAAATCTAGGAGCATAATTAACATTTTTAATGCAAAAAAAAAAAATGTTACTCCGGTAGCCTGATAACATCAACAGTAATTCAAGTAAGAGCACGACAGACACAAAAAAAACCTGTGAGGATGTGGAAAGGAATGGGATCTGTCAAGACTAAACTCAAATACACATCATTGTCCTTGTGTGCTGGTTTCCATGGCAAGTTGGCTTTGACACAGGCCAGAAGGTGTCTTGGTGTCTTGGCCCACTCAGACTAATTCCTTGTCTGGACAGTAAGGGCCTTAAGACCTAAGGTTGCTCCAGGTTTATATGCCTGCCTCTGCAAGAAGGACATCCTGGAGCCATCCAGAAGCACTGATGAAGACCTCAGTGAGGACAAGCCCTTCCCAATCTATCGGAATGTGCTCCAGCTGCATCTGGGGAGCATGTCCCTGTTACTAATGAATGAGATCAATACCATAGGTCCCCATCAAAAGGGCTTGATGCAGCTGCTAGCAGCAGCAAATATGGAATAAAAACTGGGGAAAAAAAATGAAATCGTGAAAGGGAATTTCCAACTGGTTTTGTTTGTTCCTTGTATTGACGTTCTGGTGATATTTACATGAATCAGAAAAGACATTATCAGAGCATAAAAGCCACAGGGAAGAAGGAGCTGGAGAAGACCAGAATACAGTGCAAAGCAGGCTAACTTTCCAGCCTCATCTCAGAAAGCCTCAAATGTCCTTATCCCAGTAAGCCCTGGCACTGACTACAATAGGGTTGGTTTTGGATAATGAATTCATAACAAAGGAAAAGTTTGCAGAGCTTGACCTCCACTTACGGTGCAACTTCCCACATGCTCTGTGTCACAATATTGCACAGACTTTCATACCAGAATAAGAGATATGAAATGAGAGCAATTAAGAAAAGACAGTAAGAAATGAGCTGCAACCCACAGGTGCTACTAGTAAATCGAGCTTATTTTCATTTCCACTACCTGTCTGATGAAGGCTAGATGAATTCATCTCCAGCAGATTACCTTTTTTTCACTAAACAATAAAATATCAGTAAATATACCAAACAAATAAACCTTGTTTCCGGTGTTATAGCTTCCCAACCTTTTTTCATTTTCTAAAATAATTTTATGTTTTGCTGTTTGGCTAAGTATTACAAGTAGGGTGCTTTTCTCTAATTTTAAATTCACTCAAAGTCATAACTCGTGGCAGCTGAGCATAGTTATGATTAATACCCCAAATCTCTTCTGTTCAAGTTCCCACTGCATTTCACTCTGCAGTACCTGAGCAATCAGCACCATCTCTGGTCAGCTGCATAAAGTACAAGCTTAAATTCAAATAAACAAAAATCTCCAGTATGAAATTCACAGGACTCAAGAGGGATGAAGTTGTCATGAAGATTTTGTAGAGAAAAAGACCTTTGCTAGTCTGGAACACAAGGTGCCCCTAGAAGTGAAAAACATGTGAAATCAGATTTAGTTCTTTCTATAAAACTCTAAAATTTCTATAAATTTCTGTATTACGCATTATGCTTTTCAATTTGTGATTTATTTTTTCCTTTATCTAAGAAGCATTAAAACCCTGTGCTTCCTTTTGCAGGATGGCAACATTTTTTGCCTTTAGATTAATCTCACTATTTAATAGCTGCAGAACGATGGACTAGGCATAGAGAAACTGTGAGGAAGAAATCCCTACTGGGACTTGAACCTCTATTTCCTGCTTGGTTCCTTACCATAATGAAGCAAACCAAAACCACAGAACTAAAGACTCGTTATTACAGAGGAAACTTCTGAATTTGAACTTACGTATCTGAATCAAGAAAAATGTCCTCTCCAACCTTCTTATCCTATATTGAAGCCTGCATCTTTCCTTCATAAACTGAAGTGTAAATGTATTTGAAGGATAAAGGTAATATGTGGAATCTAATTTGCACATAACTTTTCTTTCAAATCTTGGCAAAAAATCAAGTTTCACCTATTTGGTTGCATGAGTCCTCTTTCAGTGGTGGAGGTTTAACAATATACAGGAAATATTAAATGACTGGAGTTGAAAAATTATTCCCTCGAGTTACATAAGCTGTAACAGACACTGTTTCTCCACACATAAACATATTTATATAAACACATGTATGAAAAAAATACAATATTGAGGCTATGTGGGTTAGATCAAGCCTTAATCTCTATAAGTGGTTTTATTCACACCTGCTTTTCTTCCCATGGTCTCAACTGCACACTTAGCAAAGCCCCAGAGGAGAACAAGCTCTTCAACTGTATTTGCATGCACACAGAACAAGGACAGTGACCTCCCACCTGTGAGTCTGTGTTAAGTGCAAGAATATATTTCAGCTGCACATTAAATTCTGATCCCTGACCCAAAACAACTCAGAAATTCACACTGAAGCAAACTTAACATAAGTCTTCCATCTTCATTCTGTGGTCTCACATTCTACAGCATTTGAATGTTTTTCTTCCCATTACAAACTGATAATCACCTCATTGGCTTAAATGGTTTATAAAAAAGAGGATTGACTCATAAGAGAAATTTCAGACTTCAAAACTACAAAGGCCTAAAAGGCAATTTAGAATAAAAGTATTATGATAACCTAAATTACAGACAATGCCACATTGGAAAATATACTTCTCATCTATTCAAATTAAAATATCTCATCGGCATGCTAAGTAGCTAGGCATGAAATAAATACCAATTAACCAATCCACTGCATTTTCTCCGATGTCCCAAAGACAGGAAAAATAAAACTGAGTTTTCTTTCTATTTTTTTTTTCAATTCGTCCCTGGCTTTACTCAAGAACCGCAAGCAGAACAAATGTCATAAATTCACCAAGTATTTACTCAGATTTTTATTCTAATTGACTTCCTGTGTTTTCCAATTCTTTGCATCTTCTCTTCCTGTTAAGGTAAAAAGCAACTGACTTTCAACAGCATAATGTGGTTGTAGAAAGCAAATTTAGACACTCAACCTTGAATACCTGAGGTAAGTGGATTTAAAACTCAGTGTTCAGAAGAACTTATTTGGAAATCAGATTATAATCAGCTAGCTTTCATGCTATCCTGGAACCAAAATAGTCAGATGTCACTTGTGTCCCAGCCCTAGAAGATCAACTTTCACTGCTTCTGAAAGCTGAGTAAGGGTTACCTGAGCAGGGGCTTGTCATTTTCCTCTGTTTTATCCCCTCAGCTCCCTGCGTGCCATCCGTTCCTCTCCCTCTGTTTCTAGCTCATGCAGAGGGTTCTCCTCTTCACCCTTCTCCAATCAGCTCACCTTCATCTGTATGGTCTCACATTTCCATTTTCCACATTCCCACACACGAGGTCTCTCCATTCCCATTTACCAACTGTCCTCTTTTCTCACATCAGGACTCCTATGTAACCATTCCTTCACATGCTCCTCTTCTTTTGTATCTTCTTGCTAGGCAAAAAGTTTCCCTGTGTACCTGAACGTTCCTGTTCCCTCTTTCTTCCATCTCACAGCTCCTCTGAGGTTGCTCTCAAACCTAGTGCACCTTCTCTTGGCGGAGAGAACAGTGACGTTGGAGGAAACAAACTTTGGACAACTGAACCCTGCTCAGCCGAGGTGGTAATACCAGGGGAAGAGGAAAAGCAGGAATTAAGATGCTGAAGAAAGTCCTGGACTGCTTCATGGATGTCATTAACTGTCAGTTTGACTCTTTGAATAAAACAAATTGTAAGAAAAAAAAAAAAAACCAACTGTAGATAAAATTGTGTGTATTTTCTCTCCATCCTCCTTTTTCTCTGACTTTCCTCTCAATTCAATAGGATTCTGACTGTCATTGCCAAGAACTTGGTCTGAAATATCATTCATGAGATACAATGTTCAAAAGTTCATGTCAGATAAATGGTCCAATGCACCATGAAGTAGTGTGCAATCTTGGTTGATTCAATCAAGTAAGTGCTGATTTAAGTGGTGGGCCCTAGATGAAACATAAGCATGCAAAACATTACTAAATGTTTTCCAGTTAGCACAGTTAAGGAAATGATCGTTATTTTCTGAAGGCATGCGGCAAAGAGAAGGGAACAACATTATTAAAATGACCTTTCATTAACAGTTATTCTCTCAGCTCCAGGAAAACGAATCAAAGAAAACAAATGCAAAAGAGCTCAACTTGAGGAAGAGAAGAAAATGTTGAAAGCGTGGCATGTCTTCATTCAGTTGGGGTTTTGTGCATCTTTTCTGTATTGCAGATTTCATGATCTTAAGCCCCTGTAGGCCCAGGGACGGTTGGGTAAATACAAGACTTTTTTCTAAAGCTTGTTTCCAAATTATATGCTAGAAAGAAGAGAAGTTAGAAGAATTAGCAGCAATTCTGTGGTCAAGCTGAATTGCATGCCAATATTAGGTAAAAAAGGCATGGTTATGCATGCAGAAATCTCAGCAGAAGGCCTGCTTGCTTCTAAAATGTACAGCAGCACCTTCAAGGACAATAAACAGCAGGATCTTTACGTTTGTGTCTCATTTGTGCCTTGTATGACAATTCTTCAAAGCAATACAGTGTCTCTAACATCTTATCAGAGCTCTGGCTCAGTAATAACTTTACAGAAAATGTGACATCCAGATCATCAGCATCACTTACGGACAGTGTATCGTTCCCTTGAGTATTGAGGATTTCTCAATCACAAGTAATGTAACACCTCAAGAAAACAGCATGGCACACAGTGTCCTTCTCACCAGCTCCACAGTACAGCTTAGATATACAAATGCCATACATTACTTACGAGACCTGTTAGTAAATTCTTGCAATTGGGATACAGTGACAGCTACCGAGCTGGTGTTTATTGTCATAAGTTCAGTTTCTGAAGGCACGCTGCAAAGTGGAGGGAACAACATTATTAAAATGACCTTGCATTAACAGTTACTCTCTCAGCTCCAGGAAAAAGAACCTAAGAAAACAAACTGTTTGGGGACAAACAAAACAGTTTGTCCCATATCCCCTTACAGCTGGGTTTTTTCAATTGGCTTTGGATTTTTTTTTAAGAGTGAGCTTTCCTCTTAGAAATTCATCTTTGAACATGAAAACAATTACTGATGATGGGACAAACTCTACCTTCGTTAACAAATTCATACAAATCCAAATCAAATTTTACTTTGTGTTTCAAATGTTTACAAATGCTTGCAAATGAGATTTATCCTTGACTGTTGCATAGGGGAGTAACCCAAAAAGACAGAAATTTTGCCTCTTATATAGAAGAAAGACAGAACTAATTTTTGCCATTTCTAGTTTTTATCTTTTCTTCCCAGTTGTTTGATGCATATCAGAGTAAATACCAGAAAAACAGAATCAAAATGCTTACACTAATCCTGAAGTCATATGTAACCCTTACTAATGCCTCTTACTTCTGTCACACAGGATAGAGACCCACTGGTGTTTGACAGAGACGAGCATGTGCCAGGAGCAAAATCTTAGAGAGACTGACCAGATTTGCAACTGGTATAAATCATCAAAGCTCCACTGGATTTCATACTTTTGCAACTGAATGGAGATGGCCTACAGCTTCAGAGAATAAAAATCTGTAGCTGCTCTTTATGAAATCTTTGTGTAAAATCTTAGCATTAAATCATGAAACAATGGCAAGACACTAACTACAAGGCAGCAAAAGTAAGATTTGAAAGGATAGCGTGACAAAGCAGAGACAAACGTGTATGACAGATATAAATGTTTCAGAGTTAAAAAGCAAGTGCTACTCCCTTGACATTTCTTTTCTGTCAAAATATAATTAAAGAATAGCAAAAATGTGTTTCAGTAATGCATATAATTATGTCTCCAGCTGTAGACATATTTGCTTGAAGTGATAAAAATAAAGGCATTCCCAGGTGCTAATGTTGACTAATCAATCCACTATTAAAAAGTAACACAACTTTAACAGAAAAAAAGGAAAAGGGCATTTTCCTACATCAGTTAATGCATCAGTCAAGAAGTCAATCAAGAGAAATCAGGATAGCAGAAGCATTAGATGCGTACCACAGGCTCTGAATTAATGTGAATTACTAGAATTAAAAAAAAAAAAACTTCTATCCAAAAAGTTAATATTCCTCCAGCTCCTGCAAGAAAGGTAAAACTGTTGATCACATTTCTTGAGAAGCCTGAATTGTAACTTTTGCATATTATTCTTCAGTAAAGACGGAGAAATTATGAGTTTTGACATGCAGAATTGTTTCCTGATTCTTCTTTGGAGACAGAGCAGCAAAATTTGCAGCTGTTCCCCACCTGCTCCTTCCCAAAATACATATCTTTTCAAACCTGTAAAGTCTCCAAAAGTGAAGGTAAAATGCATTTCCACCTAAGCTACCTGACAACATACTGTCACCAAAATTGATCCCTCCTTCCCAATCTGGACAGAAGAGTTTGCTTTGCCATTGCCTCCCTTGCCCCTAACTCTAAGAAGAACTCATCCAGGAATGAGGAATGACAAAAAGAACTTCAAATGCACAAATGAGTAACTAAAAGTCACGGCAGACCTTGGTTCACCATTCACAGTGCATATTGCTTTGCCTTGCAAGCACTGAGGAAATGGAGGAGGCTTCACTGCAGTCCTTTAGGGCAATCCCCACATCTATGCCTTCCACTCTTCACAAACCTGGAGCTGAAATCATAGCTAGGAGCCCCAAAAAGACAATGCAAAAGTCTGTGCCAACTGGGAAGAGCCTGGCAAGTCTAGTTCCTGCTCTCAGGATCACTTCTGATTTATTGCTTACTGTTGGGAAGCAAGTAAGGTGTTGGCCAGAGTCCTCTGCCTTGTAACTCACGTAGATCCTGCTCTGGAAACACAGCAACACAGAAGCGCTGGCACTGAAGGGACCTCCAGGTCACAACAGAAGGTACCAAGTCAGCTAAAGTGCTGTTGGTATTAGGGTGAAAATAGTGATCATAGTATGGGATCTTAAAGTCCATCTAAGTTCTGCTTTAGTGGTCATAATCCTTTTCTAGATGCTTCCTCTCTGTCCTTATAGAAATCTTGCACCTGAACAGCAGGTGTGAAAATCTCCCATTATTTTGGTGGTGTGCTTATTGTATTCTCCCTCTCCTTCAGACATTTCTAACTTTTTCTCCAGTGGCTCCAGAGCACTAGTTATCTCATTTATTGTAAACCTAATGCAATGGTAGTATCAGAACATCAATCTGGCTTGCTGATCAGCCAAGCAGTCCTGTCTCCAAATGGAAGAATATTGCTAATGGAACAAAAAATTCAGAAAATCTAAATTATTTTTGTTATCAAAAAAGGTAGGTAAATAAGCAGAGTTTATAAACTCTGTAAATATCACTGTTTTCTCTTGGGATATTTGATTGGCTCCATTTTTAATTCATGTACAGATAAAAGGTCACATTTCTGAAAAGTGATTTCTATTAGCTGTGGAAATATTATGATTCAATGTTCTTCTCACAATAAATGTAATGTTCAGGGACTCCTTTATATGGACCCAGTTCAGCAAAGCTCTTAAATAAATGTTTACACTGTAGTGATGCTATGTATGAAACAATATCATACATTTCCTGTTTTTCCAAAATGATTATTGGAATACCTGCTTTGACAGAAACATTTCCAATAACTACGAACCACACCCCAAAAAAAGAAAAAAATATCAATAAAGGAATTATTGAGTTTTTTTCCTACTGATGAATAATCATATTGGCAAACAAACCGATCATAATCTCCTGGCTGCTAGGGAAAAAGACCTTTTGTGTCTGTGTGGAACAAGTCACATTTAAATCCTGCTTTATGACTGAGACTCCACAATGCTATTGTATTTAACAGTAATAATACTACTAACAATGGCCTGATCCTTGCTCTCAAAGATATCTCCTTTCACACACAGTGACAGCAATGATACTTTACCTTCACCCAGGAGAAGCTTCTTGTACCACTGTATGTCAGGAAAATGAAGGAAATGCACTTTCTCAGCAAACACACCTGAGTGCTGCTCTACCCACCCTAACCCAAACAAATAGAGAAAGCTTTTCCATACTTCCCAGCACAGGCACACACACTCCCTGGGCACCACGAGGAACGCAGACTGGACCATGCCCGATTCTACCCTGCATCGCGCCGACCAACATCTTAGTGATGTCAGCTGCAGCAAGCGTTCTGGGAAGTGTGGAGATGGACCGAAAACGTTGCTTTAACCTTCTAGATGTTTCCAGTTAATTAGAAAACATCTTGCTACATGTCTAAAGGTTAAAAAAAAAGTAGTAAATAGTTTAATGCTTTTGGGTTTCTTTACTGCATTTTAATCAGTTTTCTGGCCGGATGATAGCCAATGATTGTAATACTTCAACTGTATCAACTTTTCCTGGCAAGTAATGTTTCAACACAAAAGCACAAACAATTAAGGAAAAAAGTTAATCAGGGATTTTTATGTTAAACCACTATGCACTTTTGGAAAAGAAGAGGAGGTAAAGAAGTAGAAATGCAGGACAGCTTGTTTTCGCACGAGTTAAAGGCATCGGCTCTTGTCTTTCCATGTCATCTCGATATCAATAAGCTGTTGCTAGGATGTGGATGTTTCCATGGCAATGAGTGAACTCTTCAGCTTCACTAACAGCACTGTTCTCCACCCACCCTCCCGCCTTTCGTTTTCTGAGACTGTTTCTTTTTTCATACCACTGGAACAAATATGGAAATGAAAATATAATGAGAGGGGCAAATCGTGCATCAGGCTGAAACCTATGAAGGCCTGAGGACTTCAGTGTGACTTCAGGTAACGTCACTGAGAGGAGACCACAACTTTAGCCATAGTTTGCATCTGTTTCTTTGTCGCGGTTTAGGCCAGTTTAGTCTTTAGGTGGTTTAGTCTTTAGGTGGTTTAGTCTTTATATCGAACTTCTGACATGGAGCAGAGTACTAGACCAGGCTCAGAAAATGGCCTGTAACCTGAAAGGCAGCAGCTTGTTCAGAGGAAGCTGAATTTTAGGAGCCATCTTTGCTGGGTTTGGAGGACTTGGGAGGGCAGAGGCTGTTGTGCAAGTGCACCTTGGAGACGGAGGCCGGGCGGCGATTGCCACCTGTTGGGTCTGGAATGGCACCTGCAGGGCCGGGAGCACCACGGGGTTGTCCCCCTGCCGGGCACCGCTGCCCGGGGCCGGCGCTCCGCCCGCCGGCCATCCCCACCCCGCGGCCCCGCCGCCTCCTGCCTCCCTCCGTGGGGAGGAACCACAGCCGCTTCCGCTGCCCTGGCGTGCAGAGTAACTTCTGCTTCAGCTGGGTTGTCAGGTACTTATTTTTGCTTGACAAACTATTCAAGCGAGCAAACGTTAAATCAGTAGTAGGTGAGAAAAAGACAAGCGGCTTCTTTACTTCCTCCTCTCTGTTTTTTACAGGAGGAAAAACACCTGGGAAGGAAATTTGTTGGCGGAAAGTTTCCCTCCTTAGGCAAAGCAGACAATGAGGATAAGGCCATAGCTCTCACCTCTGTTGCTCTGTTTGCTCTTTCTTCTTCAGACAAAACACAAGGAGATAGGGAGATAAATGGCAAAAGGGGAAATTGAAGTTCCCCTTCTCAGCTTGCTGCTCAGTGTCTGAAGGACACTGAGAGCAGATGGCATCTCCACAAGCTGGGTCTAAACCCTGATGTCACGCTCTTATTGCTAAGAAACCCTTGACTGAGTTGCCCTGATGCTCCTTTCAGGAGACTTGAAGCCCATACAGTTGCTCAGTCATTATCTTCAGCCTGTCAAACTAGTTCCCCTGGGTTCAATTCTGTATATTTTTTAGTTACAGGGAAAAGACAAAAGGAAGAAGAAGGAAAAATGTGATAGAAAAATGATACACAAAAAGGTAGGAATCCGCAAGAAATTTGGATTCAGCATATAGGAAGTTGTAGATAAAGCAGTCAATGAAATCCTGATCCATAGTTGCTTCTTTGCCTGCATTCATCAGATGGCTTTCTAGGAAACAATGAGTGACAGTAAATCCCAGCAAGGATAGTCCTTATGGTGGTGGAGTTCGAGGGCAACAGAGATGGTTAGCCATGCCAAAAATGAGACCAAGAAACTCATAAAATACTTATAAAGATCTTTGCTTTAAAATGGATCAGATTGACCAAAAATGAGAGGCACATTTATTCTGGTTTTCTTGATGACAGGGAAATACAATTTTAGAGCCCAGTTTATGAGCTCTTTACATCCCATCCCTTCTGCCTCACAATACTGTGCGGCAACTTATGCTAGGCTCTCAGATACACTCAGCATTTATTTTTTTACCTTACGAATAATTCATAAATATTTCTGGCACTAAGTACTTTGTGTGTTTATTTGCCAAGTGGCTTTGACAGCTACCCTTGATTATAAGACAATATTTTTCTTTAAACTACTCCATTTTCTAGACAGCCACCTTAGGCATAGACAGTTTCCTACAACAAAAAGCATATTTATGGAACTACATTGTTAAAAAATTAATGGTCTGTTACTGCTTTTCATCATTCAGCTTGTCCTCTGTTTTCCACAGTCAGCTCCTCTGCTTAGCTGAGACATCTCAGTCAGAGTCTCACCGGAACCACATAGTCTGAGGTTTAGTCAGGATCTTCAGTATCGCTGAATTTATCTCCTAACAACCATTGCCTTCTCTCACTTTGATAAATCTGCCTTTACACTGAAGGTATTTTCCAGCGCCACACTGGAAGTTAAAGTAGTTTTCGGGGCTTCCTCCTGAGAGGCCGATGAATCAAAAGTAGATCTGCCTCTGACCCATATACCTATTTGAAGCATTTATAACCCCAAAAATATTGCTGCTCAAGTTGCAAAATTAGCATAGGGCCTGTGATTTGTTACTAGCAATAGCAATACTGATCTTACTGGGCCACTTGGCAACAACATTAATTGATTTCTCATAGATACTACCTTGACAGTTGGCATAAGGCTGTCTTTTGCAACAAATATCACTTGAGGACGCCAATTTATGTCAGCTGGGGATCTAAAGCTACATGAACTAAGTGTTGATGGGGTAAGTTATATGATGGTAAGGCAGCACATGTTGGGCATAATCAGGTTGCTAAAAAGCTGAAAGAGGAGACTGTTAACTGGCACAAACTCATAAGGATACAAGATAAAAGCATAATATTCTTAGAGTTGCTTCTAGCTGTGCTAAATTCATTAAGTTTGTCAAATATATTCAGATCCTTTAAACTACTTAGCAAAAATTTGTAATTTATCCACTTTGAGAAAATGTGATTTGAATAAGAAATGGGTCAGCTTGAGACATGGCATAACTTATTCTTGACTATTTGTAGTGCAGATGAAGATAAACCACATGCTAGAATCGGGTCCAAAATCCACACAGGCCAGTGAGAATCCTGCAATGGACTTCAGGGCACTTTGAGATTCCCTTTACAAAGGAATTAGAAGTATTAAACGTAAGAAGAAGCACTAAGAGAAGATAACACTTTTTGAAACGCATCAAGCAAAGGCTTACATTAAGATCCTGAGCATCAGCTTCACACGAAACTCAAAAGTGAAAATATGAGCATGACTCTCAGCTCTCTTTTATTTCTGCTGATGTAAATTATTTTGGGGGGTAAGAGGTATTTCTTTGCTGCAACCCAATATGAAAGGCTCCCTGGATTCTGAGCCAACTTCACACCCCGCCTCGAGAATGCTGCTGAGAAGATCATTAGGAAAACCCAAAGCTGTCCTCCCAGGCCAGAGATAACAAGGGAATAGCACAGTAGCTGTCCTGCGCTGCTCCCGCTGCTGCAGTGCTCCCATATCCAAGCAAGCGAGTTTAAAGCAAACAAGACAAGTCCTCTCAGCTGGCACCGCACCACGGAGTATAAACACGCTTTGGCTTTCCATTGCAGTTACAGTTCTCATCCTTCATGCCTTGAACACAGTACTAAAATCTCTCTTTACCATCTGGAAGAACGTGTCCACAGAATAAGCTTTGGGTACAAATCCAGGCTTTTCCCACTCGCTCCCCTAGATCCCTACCAACGTTTCTTGACTTAGTATTCTCTTATAGCAAAGCACCAAGGAGTGAAGGGATAAAACAGTACGAGATTTAAAAATTAATATAGTGTAAATTAATTTAGATCAATAAACATTAAAATTACCAAAACGCAGTCTTGCAGGCTTTGCACAATGTTGCTATAAGGAAAGTCAAGATTTCTTCTAAAGGAAGTTGTTTCAGTGACGAATGAAAACTGGAGGCAATATCTGAACTATTTAAAGCAAACTCAGTGAGCAGGATTGCAGCCTTTAAACCAGGTGAGAATTTGGAAAGGTTCTGAAAGGGAAGATTACAGTTCATACCTCACTTAAACACATGTTCTTATGCCTTATAATGTTTAGATTTACCTATCTAATAATAAATTATCTTTATTTGTTACTTTTGGCTTGAAACTAATGAATTGCAACTGTCTTTAAATATATTTAAACATATTTCAACTTAAACTGTTGAGAAATGTTTTTAACCTGGACTTTATTTAAATGGATTTTTTGTCTGTGAATGAATCAAGAGCTTGAACCAATTCACAGGGCTCTTATTTGGTGATGGATTTTGATGCAAACTGAGAAAGGCCTTTATACAAATGGAATAATACTAAGTAAATCTACACAAAATATCTTTCTATCCTACATTATTTTCAGCATTTACCAGCCTTTCTTGAATATTTTATTCTCTTCAATCATTCTGGTTTATGCAAGATAAAATTTATGTTGCCTTACGACAAAGCAGCCTGATGTGCATTTATTTGTTTTCTGTATATTTATCACTTATCTGTTTCAGTTTCTTGATCTGGGCTGTCATTGCGTAAAAACTGTCCTTTTATCTACATTCTTGGCGTTTTATGTCTTGCATACACTCAAGACAGCTCGCTTTTTATTTTTGTTACTGCTAATAAAGCTTACTTTCTTTGACAGTTTTATTCTGAAAGCATCTTTATTTTGCCCCTGACACATGTAAGACAATATGTAATTTAGAGATGTGGCATATCAGGAAATCTGGATTGCAGTTTAAGTTGAAGAGAACCAGCATGTACCATGATTAGACATCTGCTAAAAGTAATAGATTTCAGCCCTATCACAGCCACGCAGCAATTCCTCACATTTGAAAGCCATGTTATCAGGGATGAAGGGGAACAAAGAAAGGCAACTTCTAGGAGATTCAATCTAATATTATTTTGGCAACACTTGAGAGGTGGTCATACACCATCAGGCCTTGGTATAGCTCATGGAGAAGAGAAAAAGGCTTGATGGCACCAAGCCATTACAAGTTTTCTCTGGGCAAACCAGGCAGGCATGGATGTAGAATTATAGAATAGTTTGGGTTGGAAAGGACCTTTCAAGGTGATCTAGTCCAACCCTCCCTGTAACGAGCAGGCAACATCTTCAACTAAATCAGGTTGCTCAGAGCCCCATCCAACCTCATCTACCACCTCTTCAGGCAAACTGTTCCAATGTTTCACGATCCTCATTGTAAAAAATTTCTTCTTTGTAGCTAGTCTAAATCTACCCTCTTTTAGTTCAAAACCATTACCCCTTGTCCTGTTGCAATAAGATCTACTAAAAAGTCTGTCCCCATCTTTCTTATAAGCCTCCTTTAGATATTGAAAGGCTGCAAGAAGGTCTCCCCTTAGCCTTCTCCAGGTTGAACAACCCCAACTCTCTCAGCCTGTCTTCATAGGAGAGGTGCTCCAGCCCTCGGATCATCTTTATGGCCCTCCTCTGGACCCAGTCCAACAGGTTAGTGTCCTTCCCATGTTGGGAGCCCCAGAGCTGAACACAGTACTCCAGGTGGGGTCTCACAAGAGCAGAGTAGAGGGGCAGAATCACCTCCCTCGACCTACTGGCAATGCTTCTTTGGATACAGCACAGAATATGATTGGCATTCTGGGCTGCAAGCACACCTTGCTGGCTCATGTTGAGCTTTTCATCCACCAATACCCCCAAGTCTTTCTTCTAAGAGCCGCTCTCAATCCCTTCATCCCCCAGCCTGTATTGATATTGGAGTTTGTCCCAATCTAGGTGCAGGACCTTGAACTTGTTCAACCTCAAGTTGTTCACATGGGTCCTATGGCACCAATCATTCTTACCCAGCTGGACTGAGTTGAAGATAATGACTAATTAACTACTCAACTCAAGGTACCTATCCTGCCTACAAGAGGCAGGCCATTTCCTCCTGGCTGTGGAGGATGCAATAGCGTCCTTGGTGCTGCAGCCCAGGCTGGTGAGCGACAACTGGTGACCCCGACGTGATATACATTGATGAGACCCTGGGAAGCCCTGACTCCCTCGCTGAGCTGAGAGCCCGAGCCAAAAGAGCCGGAGCTGGGAGCTTGAGCGAGAGTCCTTCGGAGAAGAAGGTAAAGCCGCAAGCCCCGACGTGGTATTCGCGGGAGGGAAGCGTGCTGGAGTTGGATGAATGGGCAGGGTCTCTGCTCACCCATAAAGCCTTTGTGAAAACAAAAAATGGTAAAACAAAAAGGGGGAATTACGGCACCAATCATTCTTATCCAGCTGGACTGAGTTGAGATAATTAACTAATTAACTAATTACTCTACTCAACTCAAGGTACCTATCCTGCCTACAAGAGGCAGGCCATTTCCTCCTGGCTGTGGAGGATGCAACAGCATCCTTGGTGCCGCAGCCCAGGCTGGTGAGCAACAGGTCCAATTCTCAAGCTTCTCCAGGTCCCTCTGGATGGCATCCTGTCCATCAAGCATGTCAACCACACCATTCAGCTCGGTGTAATCTGCAAACTTGCTGAGGATGCACTTAATCCCACTGTCTATGTAATTGATGAAGGTATGAAACAGTACTGATGTCAATACACCAAAATCCCTGAGGAACACCACTTGTCACCAATCTCCATATGGACATTGAGCCATTGACCACTACCCTCTGGATATGACCATCCAATTTCTCACCAAACAGTCCATCCATTAAATCCACATCTCTCCAATTTAGAGAGAAGGATGTTGGGGGGGACTGTGTCAAAGGACTTACAGAAGTTCAGACAGACGATACCTGTAGTTCTTCCCTTGTCTGCTGATGTAGTCAATCCATTGTAGAAGGCCACTAGATTGGTCAGGTAAGACTTGCCCTTAATGAAGCCATGCTGGCTGTCTTGAATCACCTCCCTGTCCTCCATGTGCATTAGCATAGCTTCTAGGAGGACCTCTACCATGATCTTCACAGGCACAGAGGTGAGGCTGACAGGTTGGTAGTTCCCAGGGTTCTCCTTCCTAGCCGTTTTAGAAATGGGTGTAATGTTTCTCTTTTTCCACTCCGCAGGGACTTCACCTGACTGCCATGACTTTTCAAATATCATGGAGAGTGGCTTGGCAACTACACCAGACAATTCCTTCAGGACTCTGGGATGCATCTCGTCAGATCCCATATACTTATGTATGCTCAGGTTCCTCACGTGGTCTTAAATCTGATCTTCTCTTATAATGGGAGAGACTTTGCTCCCCCTAGTCCCTGTCTTGCAGTCCACTTGAGAGGTGTGGGAAGAGAGGTGGGAGAAGGGATGACTCGGTAGAGGCAATGTAAGAAGTTCCCTAAAGTAACAGGGCAGCAACCAATGATCAAGCTTGGATACTTACTTTTCCCATGCCAGCACCCTGGAAAGGCAGGCTGGCTGCTAGTGAAGGAGAGAGACAGAGCTGATGAGGAAAGAGAGAGTGGGCATTACACCCGTGCTTTCATTCAATCCCCCCGTACAAGAACCTCGACTGTCCCAGACTTTGCCTCCCTCCTCTCCCTGTATCTCTTCTCCTCTGTGTTTCTGTGTCTGCTTTCCTCCCTATACCCCTACCTAAGGGCAGGAGCAGCTAAGGCTGAGCCCAGATGTGCTCCCTGCTGCTTGGCACTGCAGTATCTTACACCTACTCTGCCATCAAATTTACAGTTAGTTAGAGTCTTGGCCTGGATTCTCCAGAACTGAATTAAGTATTATTCTTGGCAGAATACTTAGGTCCTCCTAAGAATATAGATCAGATATAGACTTTTTCCAGCAATCAATTCTAGTCTCTTATTAGCACTAGCAGTTATACCACAGATCCCTTTCACTGGAGCTGGTGGAGCTCCAGTCCTAACCCTAGTCAGCATTTCAATCCCTTTACTGTTCTTGGAAAACGTTTCCAGAGCCTTGTTGTTTGGAGCAGACACTTCCTCCTAGTATTGAGCCAATTAGTGGCTAATTCATACTCACTAGCTTTGCTAGCCATGCACTTTAACCTAGTTGTTTCCTCTTCAGCAGTTTGTCTCTCCATGTACTTTCAGACAGCAATCATATCCTCTCACAGCTTGCATTTTGCCAGTTTAAATAAGCCAACCTCTTTTAACATCTTGTCACTCTAGCAGCCCCTCTCAGCAGGGGGTTGTGAGGTCTTCTTTCCTGAACAGAGGGCAGTCAATTTGAACACGGTATTCCAGATCAATTCCACAGTGCCTTTTAAAAGGACTTAATGTTTACCATCTGTTCTGCTAATACTTAATCTGAGACTTTACAAAGCAGCAGCTGGGTTTTGTTGGTGCAGGACATTTTCATTTCAGTCACCCATGACCAAGCAGTGTAGCTGGGTCTTTCTCTTCCTCTGTAATTTCCAACTGATGAGTTCCAAGCTCATCATAGAAAACCACTTTATTAGTCCTTAAACTCATGATGCTGTATTTTGTATAATTAACTTGTATCTTATTTCTAGTACTAGAACCATCAGTGTCAATCAAAATCTTCTGTATGGTATTCTGCTTCTTGTTTTTTGTGCTGAGCCCACCTCTGATTCTTCAGTAAAATTATTCCACTTCTCATGAACCATTTCTGATAACTGAAATGTAGTTCCATGAGACATATCAATGTGAGTGATTCAGTTTTTCTTCTCTGAAACTAGAGAAAGTTGGAATTAATCTTACTCTATACCTAGGTCTTCTCTTTGCTTTTAATTATTTATAGCCACTAGTACAAAATGGTGGATTATGGAGAATTTCACCCATTCTGCTATTCTGTACATCTATGTAAAATACAACACTTCTTCTGGAGAAATAAGACTAGATCTGTTTGAAGACTCAAATATTAGAAATACCTGTGTTAACCCTCTACTCTGTCACAGACCTTCCACATGACCTCAGGCAAGACATCCTATCACTGGACATTTTAGAAAAGGATAGATAAACATTTTTCAGAAGTGTATTTTGCATATTTAGTTCTGCCTTAGGGCTGGGGAGGAATTTCTAGCCTTACAATTCTTGTGGAGTAAATTTACTTCTCTGTATATTCATTTCTCGTTCTTCGCAGATCTTAATCAGTCTGTTTATCTATGGGTTTTACTGGTCAGCAACTATTGCTTACCTTATGTTGGTACAGTGTTTTAAATATAGACTTTTGAGAGGTTTTTAGACCAAAAGTTAAGAGGAAGCATTTCATCAGTTCCAATGGTATTAACATACTCTATATTAAGTACATGTTAACTGTATAAAGTAAGTTAATAAATATTTTTTTTCATGAACCACAGTACAATACTGTATATAATACTTTGCTATTTCAAAAAGTCTGAAGTTCTGAATCACTTTAATCTATCACAGGTATCAGTTTATCTACAGTTACTTGGATAGTAATTATGTTCCTCTCATAACACCTCAATAAAAAAACCTCATTGTATGGTGTAAATTCTCATTTTGAAAGTGATCTTATCTAGACAGTACTGGCAAGTCTGGGTCTTTTTTATTGTATGTTCTGTTGCTTTTGTGCAAAGCAGCTCTTGCCTTTTTATCTGATTTGCTGTTGTTTGTAAATTGCTTAGTGAATGTAACCTATAGGAAAAGAATATTAATAATTACTTGGGAGCTAAGATAGAATATTAGCAAGAATGTGGCTTAGTAGTTTAGTAGTTAGAGCATTCAGATTCAAGTAAGGAGTCCTGGGTTCCCACCTCTGGTTTATAAACCAATTAGTGCATTCTAGCCAATGGCTGCTTGACATAAATATCCAAGGGACTGTTGAAACAAGAGGCCCAAGCTATCTATCTTCCAGATGAACATCCTAAACATGTAGCTAAAGATCAGACCTTTTTTTTTAACCTTCTTTCACAAGTACCCTCAACTCTTTTATGAACACTGCCACAACTGTAACAGAAGAGCCTGACAATATTTTCCTAAGACAAAAGCACAATCCTTGGAGAAGGAAAACATGGATTCCTTTTTTTCAGGGAGAAATGGAAAGTGATGGCAGGCGATCCAGAACTCTGCATATGTGTTGTAAACAGGAAGCTCTCGCTTAGCAAGGAGACATCTGCTTGGAAAGGAAGCAATTGTCACTGCAATATCGCCTGCAACCTGGGCAGCATGCTCTGAAATTGCCTGCAAGATGAAACCCCTCAGTATAGACAGGCCCCTGTCTGAGGCCCTCCAATGACATCTCACATGGACTTCCTTTATTTCACAGTAAAATGGAAACGTCACAGTCTGACACAGTGCCTAAGCTGAGAGAAAAGCTGCCAGCAGCTCAGGGGTGGCAACTGAATGCTAGTTGTTTTATTCTCAGGTAGCTGTCAGTGGGGATAACTGAAATGAACTTTAAGTCAGTGACGAAGCCCAACATGAAGTCTCAATTCAGATGCTTACATTCCTTTCACAGATTTTGCCATAACCGAACACTTCTGTAATGCATATACCGCCATGCAATATTCTCCCTGAATCATGCACAGCAGCTAGCTATAGTAGTTGGGAAATCCCCCTTTTCCCATTTTCAGTATGTCACAACCACCAAAGAAAATTGAATGTACAGATGTTTTACAGAAATTAAACACAAAATAACCTTCTTTTGTTCTGTAATTTGTGCTACATTAAAAAAAACCTATAAATGTTGAACTTGTGACTTTCTGATTGTCACAAATGTCACCTTTCTCTGCACCTACCCAAAACCCAGCATTTCACTCTCCCCTTACAATTTTTTTACCAAAATACTACCAAAAAATGAAGTCCATGGAAAGCTGATTATATTCCTAACTAGCCCTCAAAGAATCTGTCAGTGGTCAATACTTACATACAGTTTGATTAGTAAGCAGAGAGCAATTTTACCTCAGAGGGAATTACTGGCACAGAAGAAATGCGAAATTGGGCCTATTTATTGGTCCATTTCTTATGTTTGTTTAAACAGTCAGACATGTGACATAAATTGTTAGTTTCTTATTTAAAATTTCATAAAGCATGGACATGCTATCAGTTCTTGTCTTTCACGTACCAGTGAGCAGACTGGAGGTATCACAATGTTTAGTTTAACCCTTCTCAAATTTTTGCCCAGGTGGCAATTCCTTCCCCAGGTATCAGAACCAGGTCCATCCTGTTACCAGATAAATCTTGAACTGAAATCTTTGGAAGGACTGAACAGTCAGCAGCAAAAGTCTACCTATTGAGTCTTCTCCTTTTTCTTTTCCTTCCCATTCTTCTTTTAACTGTGTACTTCTGACTTCACATAACAAAGCCTTTAGGCATCTCGTGATAACTAAGAATTTGAGCCAAAAGCTGTCAAGACACCCTAATTTTACCTCTGGTTTCAAACAAAATTAAACTAGAAATTATGGAGAACACTACTCAGAATGACTGAATAGCGCAAAAAATTATTAAACTAAAAATGACCATAAAAATGGAAGATCATCTATTCTATGCCTCCCTAAGTTGTTGATGAATGACAGGTAGACTACTCACCAGCTTTTTTAAAACTCTCCAGTGCTGAAAATTCCATGATGTCTGTAGGCTAGGGTTAGCTGTCTGCAAGAAAGCCACTCCACCGCAGGGCCAGAGAATTGTGCCACGCAGTGAGCAGTCCTGTTTTGTCTGTGACACAACAGTTCCCAAAGCATCAGACAGAGCAATGGCCCATTTTATTGTCTAGGCTCCAGGGTACACCTCAAAGAGCAGGTTTACACTTTGATTACTAAGCTACTCCTAGGTTTTGCACTTATTAAAAAGCTCAGCTATTACGATATGAAACAAATCCATCAAATGTGAAATAGCATCTTTGGAATAAAACCAAACCTCCTCCCTTAACCTTTCTGCCCTGTGTTTGACTTAAGCCCTCAGAGCAGGGAAGGCTGAAACATCATAGTAAATTCAAAAAATCATTTTATATCAATTATTCTGATTATTCAGGCTACTAAAATGATTGAATGATAGAAGTGAATTTGAAAAATGCTCCTTTCCTCTAAAAATTGGAAGTCTACCTGAATAAACTTCGGACACTGAGTAATACATAGACACCATCTGTAGCTATTGGATTTGGGAGAAAGAAGGGCTGATGTAAGTACAGCCTTCAAAGGAATCTCTTTGCTACAATTGTTTCTAGTTCTTGACAATGCATTCAATAGCATTTAAAATGCATATCATTAGTTGCTATGTGGATATCAACTGAAAGCAAAAAAAAAGTGAGAAGAAAAAACAACTATTAAAAGTCAGAATTCAGAATCATATTTAAAGCTAACTCGTTAAGGTACAAAATTTTGCCTAACATCAGAGGAGTTTCAAGGAGGTTTCTGGAGCATGTAAGAAACTCAGCATGTATATGAATTCAGTGGCAGAGGAGCACCACCTTGGCAAATGACTATTCTTTTAGTATCTTAATTACTAATATAAAATCATCTTAATATAAATAAAGTGACTGGATATCATTTTAGCAAAATAATTTAAAAGATATGTCCACTGCATCTTTGTGGTCAAGCTAGTTCTACTGACTTTGTCGCTGATGAAAATCCCTAACTCACTTCTTTTTCTCTTGTCAGTTTTCCAGTCATCTAGTTTTCAACTTAACTAAAGCTATGCTGACATGAACCACTTGAAAGAGTTACTCGTATACGCTACACTGCTACTTATATCTTACTCTATCCCTAGTGGTTGTCATGTGTTATTTCCTATATTATCTGACAGTAACTGCTACAGTTAAGCCTGCTAGAATTGGTTTAAATGCCTAAAGAATACAACTACCTGAAGAGACTGCATATTTTGTTTATTTTTAGATCCAGCTCTGATTTAATCAACCTAAAACACGTAATTTAAATAGGAGGTGAACACATGGATATTTCTCTGGCTGAATTGCAAATCAGGAATTCATATATGAAGGTCACAGCTTTCTTAACATTCATAAAGCATGTCTACGGATTCGATTTTTTCCTCCAAACATGACAGCAATTCACATAACACCAAAAATTAATCCATCACTGGGATTTTGCTCATGCAGTAAACTGCACTCTCTTCCTGAGGAGAAACCAAATGAGATAAGACGAGCAGTCCCAAGCCAGTTTTTCTTAAGCTGCAGGGTAGGGGCAAAGAAAAAGGAAAAGCCAAAAAAAGGAAGTTTGGGGTTTTTTCCCTAAAAAAGTAAGAGCTTGCTTTTCTGTTTTTGCACTGTTTTCTTTGACAAAAATATTTTTTACAACCCCAAGGCTCTCTGGCTTTGCATGCCTTGTCCCAGTAGTTTTCTTAATGGATCAGCAGATGAGGACATGCCTGGCAAATTCAATCAGCTTTGACATGGTAAAGGACAATACTGACCAAAGAGTAGGTACAGCTTTAGCAACTGAACATAACTACTTCTCTGACTGCATAAATTATGAACAGGAGTGTTTCCACTCCAGGAACTATTCACAAAGATAGTAGTAGATGTATGTGTAAAGTATGCTGAGGCAAACTAGACAGTCAGGGTGCTTGTTTGCATGCCAGCACTCAGGGAACTCCTCCATCCTGCAGACCTCGAATGGCAGCGGTCCAGCCTGAGAGCTGGGAGTCAGTCCGAAAAGGGTGAGCTTCTTCCAGCATCTACAGGGTAGTCTGAGTGTTTTTAAGGCCAAAACAATGCAAGTAAATACATAATCTTTGCATCTGCAATGCTGCCCAGTATACACAGAGGTTCATAAATTCATAACTGGCACTGAATCATTGACTAGGGAAAAATTCTTCCTGTTTCATTCATTACAAGAAGAATACCCTGTAGTGCTGTCCTGCAGTACTGGAAAAAGCTTTTCCAGCTGCTACAGACTTGACAAAAGATGCTGTTAGTCTCATGCAAACCAGAGCCAAAACAGGAAAGTCAAACGCTGGCACTGTTCCAATGACAACTATTTAAGTTCAGATTTGACAATGGCGTGACATCAGATTAATCATAAAACCAATCAGAGGTCAGTGAGTCACTGTTAAGAATGCATATGTAGTAGATGGCAAACAGTGGCCAAAAAAAGCAGCATATCATACAAGAAGAAATAAAAATTGTTGTAGAAAATGTCTGCATACCTAGCATTATATCTTTGAAAATCATTGAACTCCATCCTTAATTGCATTGCCTACTGGCACTCATGGTGCATTGGTAGAGGAAGAGGCACTGACATTTGGCAATATTATATTAAGTACAGTTGGGTGTTAATGTCTGTCAGACAAGAGAGGGCTAAATGCAAAATGCCTACAATTCAATTCTGCTGTTACATACAGCTGACAGTGGATTTCTGATGAATATGTTAGGATAAAGATAGGTGTAGGCTGCTCTGAAACAGTAGAAAATAGCATTACCACATGCTACCACATTACCACATAACTACTTCTTATAGTAGTTATACTTACTTGCCTGTGAAAAAAAATACAAGGTTCCAAATGGGAGCCAGGGAAGGCTCACTGCAGTTCCTCCTGGATTATTGTAGCTCATTATTACCATATTTATACTAAAAACTCTTCCACCTAGGTGAGGAAAAAAAAAAAGACGGTTGAGGAATAGTAACTGAAGAACAATTCCCCACAATTTCTTTTTGGAATGTCTCAGTAGAACAAAATTCAAAATTAACAAAAAATCATATTTCTCATATAATGGGTTGTTAAATCACATACTACTTAATGCCATGGATGGTAAGAGGTTTCATAGGTTCAAAGGGCATTTGATGAATTCCAAGAAGAAAATAAGTCATGTCTTACCAACTGCGAAGATATCCTCTCTATCTCGGGAAGTCCCCAAGTGAAAACCTGTGGAAATCAGAAGAAAATCTGAGGAAGCACTGCTACACGCTTGTCCTGCTGCTATCCTGTTCGCCACAACACCCACTATTGATCTCTATCAGAGTCAGGATTTAGGCTAACATCTTAATATTCCTACCCTTTATGTGGTTTTGTGAACCATAAATGGTATTCTGCCTTTCTCAAGCAAACACAGCCTTGATTCTTCAAACATCCGAGTTCAGCTGAAAAATGTCAGTAGGTGAAATGTTGACTTCAGTCTCTGCTCAACACTGAATTCAGTGGAACTGCTAATACGACTCACTTTAAATAAGCCATAAGGGCAGGATTCTTGTACTATTTAAGGACACCATGTGGCTGAAATGACATAAGACTTCCTGAAGACACAATACGAGGCCAAGGGAACACTGTATAGGATGGATATTTTTAATGTCAATAGATGTCTATGTTCAAACAGCTGAACTTAAACCCTTTTGGACTGGCCACTGAGAAAGGCTACAACAGTTCAGTACTAAACCCTCTAATTCAAGTTCAGCAGCCCACATTTCACAAAGCTTTTAGGCAGATAAGTGTCAAAGAACACTTAAATGTTCTGCTGCCTTGGGACACAAAGGTACTAATGGTCTAAAAGTCAGAGAAGAAGGATGGCTCTGGAACCTGCTCTGGAGAAGGTCAGAAACTTGAAGATTTTGTTCATTTAATTGATTAATGTAATTCCAATCCTTTAAACACAATTAGGGTGAAACAACAGGGACTCTGACACCGAGTAATACAATGGCGTGGAGTGAAAAGACTATTCCACGCACAGAAGCAGCACTGTGAACCTTATAGAGATGGAGTGATAAAAAGAGATGCAGTACTGTGGTATCTAAACTGAAGGTTCTGACAATGGTAAAAAACTACACAGAGTGCCATGACTGTGGTGCAAACTGATTTTGATTGGAACTTTTCATTTTAAAATTACAATTAGAGCAGATGAGACTAATAAGAACAAATCACAGACAGAAAAAAAAAAAAAGAAAATGCTTGGAAAGTTAAACATTGCTCTGTGTGAAATAACTTTTTCTGGAAATTATTTCTTGGCAAATTTTAAAATGTCAGGTTTCATATATAATTGGAATGAAAGTAAATTTTTAAAACTGTGAACTTCTCTGAGAGAATGAATTTCTACTTCGTGTGTCTCAGAAAGAGATTCTGCATGGGCTTGAGAAATTTACACAGGAACAAGTAATTTTAGGAGGAGACAGAAAAAAATGCCAGTAAAAGTAAATAATTGAAATTTGCACTATCAGGCAGTTTAAAACTGATTTGTCTTTTAGCTGCTGGGCTTATAAATTACATGCAACCTTGCTTGGACATAGGGAGAAGGTATTCTAAATGAAAGTAGCATTATGACCAGACAGAGAAGGCAGCTCCTGCTCTCCATTTGTGGAGTTGTTTGGGACATACATTAGTTATATCAGAATGGGTCATTTATTTTTTGGTGCCCCCAGTTTCAACCTGGAATATAGATTCTTGACTTCTTTTACAGCGTCCTTCCAGAGAGAGATTTCAGAGGGAGGCAAAGGGGTTGTTCTTGTCTTCTGTATGGAGGACCATACAAAGGGAGACACATATTGTATACATAATATGTCTCTCCACAGATAGGCCTTCTTCTGTTTTCCCCTCCCTTCTTTCTCCTTTTTTCTACTCTTAATGCTAGAAATAAACTTCTCAAGTTTGGTGGGCTTTGTAGGAGTGGGAGTTAAGGCCAAGATAGAAACCTTTATATTAAAAGACATCACATCACATAAAGTGAGCATTGATGATACCTATGCCTATATATATTCAAATACTGCTCTGGGATTACAAGAAAACCCTCTTTTTAGAATTGAATGGCTTCCAGCTTGCAGGGCATAAATCTGTTTCCTAAGATGACTGGAAATGTCTGGTAATGATGCCACATCCCCTCTGCCACACAAATATCTATTAGATGGAATGAGCAAATCTTTGGAAAATGAGATAGTGGGTTGTTCTAACAGCACATCGGGACAAAATCAGCCCTTCACCCTTATGAAAGAGTGCACAAAGCTACTCTACTCATATTTTTCTGTACCATCAACAAAAGTTCAAATCAACAGTTAAAAATTACAACATATTTAAGGTAAGAAGACACTCCCATCATCTACTAATATGATAACAGACATGGTGATTAATATACTTTGGTTTATTAGTTAGTGGTGCTTCTAGAAAACCACCAAAATACAATGAGGAAAATGTAGAGCAATAGGTACCAAGTGGGGAATCAGCCCTATGACATGCTGAGTGTATCCGCCAGAAGAGGCAGGTGTGGTAGAGTGGGCAACCAACGCACTGAGGGCACAGCTTGGGATCTGAATGTATGTCGACAGATCTAGCAGCAAGGAGTTGTCTAGTAAGGAACCAGACAGGGGATGTGCCCAGTCTCAGTTCAGGGTTCAATCCCTTTGTCCATGCACTGGTGTCTGGAAGCAAAAGCGAGGAGTAGCAAACAACTCCATTTATCAGCAAGTTACATCAGGTCAACTGTTCTTTTCTCCCCACTCCTTTCTCAGATCCACACTGACGGTAAGACTCAAATCACCCTCACTCAGTTGTTGCAGCTCACCTGCATCCCTTTACCCCTCTCCAGGGATGTGACAACAAGCATCAGAGTCTATCCCACTGGAAGAAGTTGGTACTCTATTATACCACAAATTTACAAACAAAACTAAGCAGAATGAATTCAAGAGAATATAGTACCAGCTGTCTTGAAAAGGCACAAGTCCACTGGCTCCTGCAAATCTACCTCAATTTACACCCAATAGAGCAAAAAGGCTGTTCTTTCCTGTCTTACAGTGTCATGGAAGAAAAGAAATAAATAAACTTAAGTCAAGCTTTTGTTGCCTCAGCCTGAAAACCTCTTGGTTTTAGTCAATCAAAATGATTTCAGCTTATTCCCGGGTAATATAGGACATGAATTGTTCTGTGGGCAAGTTATCACATTGAAATTAATGAAATTTAAGTCTATACCTGTTGCAGTGCCCTACTGTGGACGGCTAAGAGTCATGAACATACACCAATATGGTTAAAAGATCATGCTCCGTTTATTACAAACAACACACAGGTTATATAGCGGAATGTGATGTGACACGACTACATACTACAATTGGCTTGCTTAGCGTAAACACACTCTCGTGGGCTATAGTGATAGGGCAGCGCTAGCAGAACACAGGTAATAAGCTCATCCCTTCAGTCTCCTCATTGCGGTCATCGGAGAGGCATCCAGGAGGCGTGCATCTTGGCAGGCTATCAGTCTACATTTCCTTTTAAGGCCATTGAGATAACTTGAAGGACAAAAGTAATCTAGTTGGTAACCTTGTGCTCTGGGGCCCAAACAGGGATTGTCCATACCCGAGAGAATATTATGGCCAGTCTCGGAAAGGAATTCCTCCACATATACCCATTTTAATTTCCTTTGAGCACTTAACAGTGGTACTTGTATTAGGGCTTTTGAGGTCCAGCATAGTCCAGCATGGACACAGTCAATGGAGAGACAGAAATTTCCTGAGGAGGGAGAAATCCCTCTCACACACAATTCAAAGTACTTCCCACTCTGCCAGCAACTAATAACTTCTTCCCACTGTAGCTCTGTTCTCTCTCCCTCTTATACATCCTGCAGAGCTGGGACTCTTCCTTCAGTTCCTAGCAGGAAGTATATCTGATTATGGCCAAGCTGCTATAACAGCAGGTGCCATAAGAAAAGTGATACTGGAAGTTGCTGCACGCTTATGATACTCGAGCACAAAGCATAACTTTCCTAGCAGGACTCGGAAGGGAAGAAATAAGCTCACTGGTTTGCTGAGTTGTTTATTACAGCCAGATCCTCAGCTGCAATTAACTCTTCTGTATTACAACCGAAGAACTGTATGCATTTGCTTACATTTTATTTTGCACTTCTGCTCTAACCTCAAATAGCATTTGATGGTACAATGCTCTCCTGAGTGCTTGCCTTTCGAGAGCTCCATCAGAAGGGCCACCTGACGGATCAAGTGGGCTATTGGAAAGCATGAATCACTGGGTGCTCTGAAACCAGCTTCACCATACTTGTATATAAAAAGCTTTTATTCATTCAAAGAGGACAGACTGACTTCAGCCTTTCTTCTGTGCAAATGATTCATTCCAGGACTAATGAAAATTCAAGGTTTTGGCAATCCATCCTCCCACAACCTGGCATATCAAAGGTCAAACTTACAATGAGGGTCTGAACTCTAAATTCATGTTCTAATTACTATGCTTACTCTACTTGACCTTAGAATTGATGCAGGGATTGCAAAGACAGTCATGCATGGCAGGTGAAATCTTCACAGCACAGGATCACGGTTCCTGCTTTCTAGTCTTCCTTTCCTTTGTGCTTTTTCTCACACTGACTTCACAGGCTCTTAGGAGTTGCAGAACTGAGATTTGTTAAGATTCTTATATAAATAAAGTCATGAACAATGACTTGTCATTCTCCCTTCAATTTTGAGTGCTTTCAATGAGCAAAAAAATCTCACACCTCCTAATGCTATATTTGGCCAGTACCACTACAACAGTTCAAGTGGCCTTCTAACCAAGAAAAGCATACTTCTATCCAAGAGTAACTTGAAGAAAGATATATATATATGCATGAAAAAATATGCATTCAATGAATAATAACCATTTTGTGTGTTTCCACCGTATGTGTTGCGTGAGGATTGCAGAACACTTCTCAAATGCTAATTGAACTTCGTAATATCCTTCTGAGATACATAAAAGACATAATGGATGCTGATGCTTCAGCTCCTCAGTAGAATGCACTAGCTTCAAACTAGGAAATTATCTGACACTGTAGAAGCACTTCAACAGGAAGTGAGAAATGACAGCATATTACTTTGAAACAAAACAAAGGGAATTCAGCAGCAGTTTATTCTAGAAGGCTAAGGCTTCCTTTTGCATCGGAGCTACTGACTCATTAATGAACACATAAGTCAGGAATTAATTTATCTCTCCTATTAGGGCAGCAGATCCTTTAGTAACACAAGTGCCCCCAAGCTCCTTCTGAAGTATCAGTGCAGTAACAATTCTGCCAAAAAGTGCCATCTTCTACCTCCTGCAGCGTTTTCTATCACTGCGCAGTAGCTATACCATCAAATATGGCTGTTGTACAACCTCCCAAACTTGTGGGCCCTGACATGGCTGCAGCATGAGATGGTGTGGCCCCAGGCATCACTTAGTAGGTGAAGAGCTTACTGTTGTTTCCTTTCTCCTTGGCAGCCCTGCTCCATGGGACCAAGGCTCTAGTGACCTCGTTTGCCACAACTCTTTGCCCTGGTGCTCCGCACAGTTAGTTATAGCAAAAGGAAGACATTTTTCCCTCAGAACTTTCAGTCTAAGTAAATCAATACATCAGACTGGATCTATTCCCCTCGCTAATGATAACTGACAACAAGTCTTTTCTCAAGTTCCTGTTGCCCTGTGCAGCTCCACTGATTTCAGTGGAATTATACCTTACTCACTCCAGTAATATCAAAGCCAAATTAGACTTTTAGTTTTCTTTTTGATTAAATTATTTACGTACATAAAGATAGTGGCACCCACAAAAGAAACAGTTTTGCTGTTTGAGTGTGATTCTAAGGGTACAATACCCAAAACAGGCAAGAATAAGGCTAATGCAGACACTACTCTTCTATCATTTCAAGCACCTCAAACACATAAAAATATTTAAAAACAACAACAAAAGCAACCATGACATCCATGGTTTCGGTCATCCATCATGCAATTTTCCATTGTGTTCCCCATATGTGCTCCCATCTACCTCTGGCAAAAATGTACATGCTTCTTCACTCTATTGATTATCCCAGGCAAAGACAACATCAAAGTCACGCCTCAGAGGTTACAAGAAATCTCAACTTTATAGACTACAGATATTTCACAGGAGAAAGAAATGAAAGAGAGAAAAAAAATTCTAACACAGTTGGAATTACGGAAATTTATCCATAAACAATCATTTCTACGATCCAAACCGGGGGGGGAAAGACTATTTTTTTCTTTCACTTCAAATATCAGTGTACCACAACAGGACACTTTCCTATTGCCAGTGGCTGCTAGCATCCAGATCTCAGTGACAAATTAAAGGTCATCTTCCCATATGTCATCTTCTACTTCGAATTAGCTTTTGCAATCACTAATTGATGAGAAATTACAAGTGCTTATTATACAGACAAGTGTGAAAGCTTCTGTTGAAGTTGTTTTCTTTCTACTACTGTCATTTTTTTGGAAATGAATCATCTCCTATGCTGTCTTTATAGCAACTGCAGGCTACTTATAAATAAACAGAAAATAGAAAAGGAAGGAAGACAGAACAAAAATCAGAGAAATCAGAAACAAATGTTTCTTTCAAATTTTAGTGTTTATGTCACTTAAAAATACATAAATAAATACAGGCTTTACTTACAACCTTTCATCCTGTTATAAGAAGCACTATTATTCCTCCTATACAAATGTGAAAACTATGACTCAAACAGATGTATAGTTTGCTGAATCTGTTACGCATTTGATAAAGGGGCTTAATAATTCACTGAGCAGAGCCTATGCATGCTTGCACACATTCATAACACAACTACTTTATGGTATTCTGAATGCAATAATGTATCTTCATGTTCCAGTGAAATCTTATGCCATGTGGCACCAAGAAAGACTACTACCTCTTCATCAGTCGTCTCTTGTACATACTTCAAATAAATTAGCTGAGCAGGTATACCTCTATGACAAAAATCAGCCAGGAAAACTCTCTGTCCTCCTGCAATGTCTCCTTTCACCGGGTTCATAATTCAAAATGGATTAATGTGGGGACAAGGCTACAACAGTTCACTTCTTTCCTCAGTCCACGAACTGGCAAGCCACAGATGAAAGAAGAATCATCTCAAGATAGTTCTGCTTTCCGAGGAGAGAAAAGTGGAGAAGTCTAAGTGTCTTTCTTTCGTGCACTATGTAGAGACACAATACTTGTAAGACACAAACTTGAACATTTGTCAAAGGTATGACAAGGATGACTGCAAGTAAGCAAGCTCAGGAAAGAAATCTGTTTTCTGTTGTAAGTCTAAACTGAAGCTCAGGAGACTATCAGCATTCTGCTTAACGTACTCTATTTACACAATGTTATTATCTGACAACAGTCATCTATAGAGGATTGGGTGGTTTGAGTTCAAACCCAAGGGTGTTTTTACAGCAGACATTTGCAAAAGTTAAAAGGAATGTGAACAGCAAAATCAGCAGTTCTGCTTGGGACTTAAGTTCCCTAGACCTACATTTCAAAGAGATGCCTCACTCTAGTTTGAAATCATAGTCAATACTTCTTCTTCCACTGCTGAGTGCCCATCTCCATGTCACTTCAGAAATCACTGCTACTGCTGTGATGTTTTTTCCTCCACACATCCTAACCAGCACCTCAAGGACAAGAATGTCTGTCCAGGAGCTGGAAGGCCTGAGCCCACAGTAGATGATATTTTGATGGAGACAGGGAGAGAAGAGGAAGTGAAAGCTCTTTCTTTTTGGAAGGTGCTCCACTTTGCTTTGAATAATTAATCAATTACTTAGCCAGAGCAAAGGGACAATGATAATTCCTAATTCAGTAATTAGAGCTTACTGTCTTCAGCTGAACCTTAGTACCAGTGCCTATTCCAATGAACACTGTAAGGATAAAATATTCAGCATCTAGTGATAAATGGCAGCCAAATAGAAGTATGGAACTTTACATTTTGGGAAAGGTTTGTGATTCGGTGGTCACGTTTGTAGCTAAACTGATAACTTCACCTTTATTGATTCAAGTTAAGCTGAGTTGCATCTCAAGGCAATTGTTCCCACCACTCAATGACCCAAAATGAGGTTCAGGCTCCCTCACTGTTCACAGGGGTTTCTATGGCTGCACTCAGCATGTATGAGAAACCAGAGACTGACATCAGACTCTTTATGGAATTCAAGCTTTTCTGGTGTGACTCTTCTGTTGTTTATATCTTTGCTTAGTCTTTAGCCCTGCTTCTGCCTTCTGGTCTACATCTGTTAAGTGCAAACTTTAATGCTTAGTGCTCAGTTATGGAAAGCAGACAGTCTTCCAGACCGGTTTTGAAAGAAGCAAGGCATACTACCTGCAGCAAGAGCACACACAAATGTTTCAACGAGTATTTTGAGTACTCATTGCCATAGTGGACAAATTGAGTAGGAAACAACAATTACTGTCATGAGCTAGCAAACAGAGGGCCTTCTTTTACACTAATTGATACTTACTGGGAAGACAAAAGAGGGATTAATTTACCTTACAATATCAGTTACTGTGGAAAGGTTTGAAAAGAAAAGCTTATGGCATGCCTGTAGGTAATTGCTCCTGGTCAGGTTTGTTACTGGTGCCTTTTGCAAGAACTGTTGTGAAGACACTGCTTTCATGATTTATATGAGCCTCTAAAATTATCTCTCATAAATTACTGTAGATATGGTGGTGAAGTGTGCTTCCTCTGCATGTGGAAGAATAGAGAGATAAAGGCTGTGAGGAGGTGCGCTGAATTTTTATTTTGGCTCATTCTAGTGATGCCTCAGCTCTGGTTTATGCTTTCCTGAGGGAGCAAGCAGGGTATTTGAAGGGCATATCAAAGGTTTTCTCTCTTTATCCCCATTTAATAATATATTTCATTCAATTTGACTTGAAAAAAAAATGAAAACAATGGGGGGAAAAAAATCCTAAAATATAACATTTACGCTTTGTTAGGAAACATCACATTTCTTAGAAAATATTTTTAGGACTTAAGGTCCATAAGCTGAACTAAGAAATTAATCTCTTCTCTGCTTCTCTTCATAGTAATTAACAGTCTATCTGATAGAATTTTTTACTAGCCCTTTGAAATCTTCCACCAACTTCATATAGCATACACAGTTCCCCAGTGGAACACTTTGAAACACTATTATTCCTTTAGATTTTCTGAATGGCAGAAGCTTCCTCTAGGAAGTTTATTTTTGTGTTTTACATTAACAGCAAGGATATTTCTGTTGATATCAAAATAAAACACTGTTCACACACATGAACAAATATAACAAATATATAAAGATCATTTGTTATTAGCGCTGTCATGTTAGAAGCTATCTGAATGCAAAATATCATTGTAGAGTTTAAAAATCAATAATTCTCTGAAAAACACAAGTAATATCTCCCCACAAAACTCTGGAAAACATGTTCTTAACTTTTCCAGTGATGCTAAGAAAAAGAGATTATAACTCCTTAAGATTTAAATTTAAAATACTGTCTTCAGAACTTCTTCAAATTCAAAAAGACTGTTTTAGAGGCAAGACTCACATATACACAAAACTCTAAAACACCGACTTAACTGTCACAGCATTGACCACTGGTCCAGCTTTTGAACTGAGAACACAGAGTCCAGGGTTCTTGTCTCCTTGTGAACCAAACAAGCAGATTTAGGCAATTCTGAATGAGATCCACCAAACTCTGCCTGCCAAGGATGTGATCCCCTAAGCTAGATGACATGATATGGCAAGGACAAAGGCTTGTCTGACATCCTGCCCTTCTTGGTGCCTCAGAGATAACAAAAGGTATCGCTATCCACTTGATTCTCCTCCTGACTCCTGCCTGGAAAAGGACAGTTTTGTCTTTGAAAATAGAGACTGATTTTAGACAATAGTTAGTAATTCTGGATGATGACAGATGTTTTCAAATTCTTCCTTTACCCTGTGAAAACCTCTGGAAGGCAGTCTGCTACTGCTGTTGAACTTGGCTGATCAATAGGAGACAATTCAAGATTCAGTGGATAAAGAAGAGAAAAGCAAGCACATAAATCTGTAATCTAATAATTAGATCAGGAAGAAAAACCTTTTCCTCCTAAAAAGAAACATATTCCATTTATCACTTAATACAAAATACATAAATAATCTTTTCAGCAGGAGCAGAAATCTCCTAAAAGCCCAGATGTCTCCCAAAAGCACATATCCCTACCAAAAAAATCCTCACTCTCTTTTTGTGGAGTTCATCTAAGCATAAGCAAGAACTTTCTGAGCAACTTTGAAGATAAAAATCTAGGTGTCTATGGATTTCAGATTTCTCCAGAATTAAGGAACAACTGACAGGTTCATAATTTTAAACCTCAGAGCCTAAACTATGCTGATGTCCTGCTGACCAAGATCTTCTTGACATTGATATTGTTGTCCATGACAGGATGATATTTGAGTTCATTTAAGGCAAATTACAACTCCTAAGTACACTGTATTGAAACTAAGGGAGTATCTAAAGGGACTGAAGACAAGAAAGGGTGAACTCACTAACCTAAATGAAAATCACTAAAGACGCTCAGAGGTCTTTGCAGAAGAACAAAGAGAATTAAACTCCCATTGAATGCTCATGAAAAACATTACCTGGATGATCCCTTAGGATGTTGCACATCTAATATTTAAATCTAACTAACCCTTACAGTGTATCTCAGTTGTAAATGAGCTCCCCAAAAGGAAAAGCATACATCTCTGATTCAGGCTAGTCGCTGACACTGTACTGTCATCCATAGCTTCAGCTGCGCACTTTTTTCAGCACTTTCATCTTGTCTCAGTGTATTCACCTCTTGTGAGCAAACAGCAGCAACACGGCAATAAAGTAGAAACATCACAGCACAATGAAGCAGCAATCCTTTTTTCATGCAGCATGACTTTTGCAACACGTACAACACCAGAATGTTACTATCAAAAAGGAAAAGAAAATTTGCCAAAGCCTTGCCAGTCATTAGATCTTAAGTTGTTTTCTTGAAATTTAACAAAATATTGCTTTTACAACTTAAAGAGGCAACAGTTCCTGCCATCAAAAAACAAAAATACCTTTGATAACCAGAAGGAATTTGTAGATTTAATTTTAACACGATGCTTTCAGCTCTTGTGGTTAAGCCATTTTCACCAGTGGGGGGAGTTAAAGTAACTCAGCATATATTTCTTCTTAAATTGCGTAAACTTAAGATTGGAATAACAGATACTCTTAACTTGGCCAGCACAGGGAGGAGTAATTCCCCAATGCAGGCCCATTCTGAGAAGTGCAACATTAAAAATTCTGTGTGAAAAGATGTAGGAATAACTGTGAACGAAGTCACTGCTTCCTAATGCTTGTGCTCTTTGGACTTCCAACCCCCCGCCTTTTGATAAAAGGAACAACTAACTTCACTGTTGCATGCCAAAAGACAAGGCTGAGAATCTGACTAAATCTGACTAAAAGAGGTGTCAACAAAGATAAATACACTTAGTGGTACAGGGGACCTGCCCCAGGGGTAAGTTAATCAGCTGTTTAAATCAAATCCTGCCTCTTCCGCTTTCTCTGTCTTTCCAGTAGCCAGGATCCAACCATTTTCAATTTTCCAACCTTAGAAGCTCACAGCTGGCTTTCCTGAGGGCTGAAGATCATAATTTTGTCTTGAGAGCAAGCTGCCATATGTGCTCTACCTAAATTTCAAAAAAATTGAGATTCATATCCCAATATTGAGATTATCATTAGGAAAGACCATTATTCTTTGTCTTTGATCAATTATTCAGACTCAGCATCCTACTTTTCTTTCTCTAAGCTGTGAAATTTTAGAAAGACAGGAAGGTGCAGCTCATATTATTTTTTTATTAGCTCTCTGCAATTTTGTTCCCTGCACCACAGCAGTCGAGGTAGACCTGGAGCATACCAGACATTATTGACTGCATGGCTCTAGGGATGATACAACAATGGGAATCTCTTTGAGAATCAAGAACTGCTAGGAAGAGATGAGATCCACCTGCAGTGGGGCAAAGGCCCACAGACTGGACAGCCTGTGAGAAAAACTTTGAACTAGGAATGGTGGGGAGGGAATGGATGACTAACAATTGAGTGAGGAAGAGGTGGACTGGGGCAAGAACCAAAGTGAGCAGGATGACGTGAACAAAATAAATTAACAAATCAGGGCAGATAATTAACAAAACAGGGCAGAAAGGAGACAACCCCAGGGGTATGCACGCAAACAAGCAAGTGCTTTAAACCATTTAAACATAAGGAAAAACCTCATTACTCTTTGTGTGGTTGAACACTGGAAGAGGTTGCCCAGACAGGTTGTGGAGTCTCCATCCTTGAAGTTACTCAAAACCTGATATGACAGCCCTGAGCAACCTGCAGTAGATGACCCTAAAGTTAAGTTTGATAAACATGTCAGGCAACAAGATCCCAGAGTCGGGTTTATGGAAAGAATCATAAGTTCATATTTCACACAGAGCAAATTGAGTCTGTTTCGTCATTTGAAAATAAGTAGAGCTTGTCAGATTTTAAATTCTGTAGCTTTTAACTATTTATAAAATTAACTAAAACACACATTGGAAAATTCTCAAAAACATAATTAACATTTTCCCTCTCCTTTTAATTCTGAAATGAATGTATTTCTCAAAATAAAATCACATGGAGAAATCAAAAAGCTAGGCACCACCATGCCCACTCTGTAGCAATTTCACTAGTGTTCTTCCACTCCAAGAACCAAATTAATCTCTTTATTCTGCAACACTGTATTATTTAATTTCGTTAAACAAATAATGGGTGTCAATTGCTTAGTGTCGCATAACGCTTTATTCTCAGTGCTAGCAAAATAGCATTAAACTGTGATTTAGAAGTGACGTTTGTTACAGGACAATTTATGATGGCTCCTTGGAGTCTTCTGTTTATTTCAAAATGTCTTGTGGAACCTGTGAGGACTATAACAAGTACTTTACTAATGCATTCTGCCGATTTCCTAAAAGTATGTCCTTTTTTTTTACCTGCCTATTTGAATTTTCTTCCTTCAGCAAAAGCCAGTTGTATCACCACAGAAACATTTTTTTCCATACATTACTCTCTACAGCTGGACAGAGGAGTCAGTCTCTTTGTGGATGGTATTTCTCCAACAGGTGCATACTTTGCAGATGTCTAACGCTGTCTTTCTGGCATATCAGAGAAATCAGTATTTAGTAGTGAAATTGCAAAGATTACTCTTAAGTCATGTGACATGTGTCCGCACACATGCAAGGAGCACAGAGAGACAACAGCAGGTGGGGGAACCTAAATAACGCTCTGCCCTGGCTACTCCAGGGGTCACCACAGGAGCCATCAGCCCATCAAAGACCCATCTTCTCACACAGGAAGGAGCATCGGGGCACAATGGCAGGTGGAGGAACCTTGACAATGCCATCAGAGAAATGAGACCCTACCCTAGACTGTCCCCAGGCTGTCACAGGAGAGCCTCAGCCCCATGGGCTGGGCATGACTCCCAGCACCGTGGATCTAGAGCAACAACTTCCTGGAGCACCTCATAATTGAGGAGTGTCATTGCCTAGGGATATGGAACACAACATGGGATGCAGGGGAGGAGCATTTTGGGATTGCAAAAAGCATATCACAGGATGCTTAAGGGAGGAACCACAGGTGGGGAAAGGGAAGGGTCCGGGCCAGATACTGGGTAAACTGAAGTCTAAGGAAAGTTCCTACAAGGTCTTAATGTGTGTCCCCGTGTGTGTGTTGGTGTTCGTAAGTGGGTACACATCAGCAGTTGGAGCGGTGCTGCCACCCCAGGGCTTGTATGTCCAGGTGCCGACAGCTGGGCTGCGGGGAGCAGCTGCTGGGCACACTGTGTGTCTGATCCCAGCTAACCACTGGAGAGAGCCATGTGGTGTATATGTATTCCCACTAGTAGACCTTCATCCTCAACAGCCAGAGAAGGGAAGAAGATGAGGTCGTTGGTGCCATTTGTGCTTCTGTGAGTGCTGAGCATGCATTTGTGCTGATCTGTGTGGCCGGCCGTGCGTATATGTCCATGTATGGGTTCTGTATGGGTGTTTGTGTGCATGGCTAATGGGGATACAAGCCCAGCCTTGATACTGGTTGGACCTGAGGACACAGAGCTGCAGCAGCCTCCCCTCTGTTGAGCTACTGGATTTGGTAATGACCGAGAATTAAACGTGAAGAATCAAAATATTCAAGAATTAGAAAATGTAAGATTGTATGAATTTAAGTGTTTCCCTTACTACAGGGAAACTACTACTTTTATCACATACTAACTTCTTCTAGACCCTTACATCATTCAGTGCAGCAGTAGTTTTTCAGAATGCCTTTCATTCTTATCATTCAATATGCAGCTCCAACTCAGAAAATGCAAAATTATTAGTTTCTTCAAGGATAGTTCTGTTAATATAGTCCTTAATACTAAGGAATCTGCCTGATAGACTTGCCAGATTAGGAAGTTCAAGTCTATATACCCAGACCATGAGGCCCTTCAGACTTGTTAAACAAACACAAAAGCTGTCACCCATAACTACATTTATCAAACTTTGAACCTGCACTTTATTTTTCACAAGTGCAGAAGAACTCAGAGATCCTGAAACCTAAAGCACTTATTTTCAACTAATGAATTTAGTATATGCTACCTCACATGTTACCCTCATATGCAGAGTCACTGTCACAAGTTAGCAGGGAGACACAGGTGACCTGGGTCACTAATACAGAAATAATGCAAATGACTGAGATTGCTTCTTCAGTGTGAAGAAGGAAAAAGCTGAACATAGAAACTTCTACTTTCCACAAAGATAATTGACCGGAGACCAGCCTCGTACATGAGTTATTAATACATTACTATTATTATCCATATGCTAGAAAACGAGGCAAAAATGTTAGTATCAAATTTATTAAAGCATTCAATTAATTTTAGGGACCCAAACTGTAGCAAGCACGTCATTCACATATTCCTAGCACCCCAGAATTCACAGCAGCCCTCCAGGCCATTCAGGCTGTTGGCACTGATATCCCTCACTTCCAAAAATCACTCCTCACGTGGCTACTATAGAGCACGAACTAGTCAACTCTAACCATACTGCTTTAAATGATATGCACACAGATTTTACGCCAGAAGTCAGGACAACCCTCATTTCCCCAAGACAGCACCTGGTTCCCTCACAGCTAAACACCTGTAAGAGCAAAGGGAAAGCCCTGCTACATCAGACCAGGGATCTACTTCGCATCCAACCTCTCTGACACTGCCTTGTACTAGACACCTAAACTGAGTCAGTTTTGTCTTTCGCTCTGTTAGCACCTGTCCAACTCCCTTTTCCTAAGGCACAACACAGTCCTACCCAAGCCTCTCACATCCTGGATCTTTCCTTCACTACTACTTCCCTCCTACCAACTGCTTCATATACCCTGGCCTCTTCTCATTAGCTACCACCATTTACCCTAACCTCTTCTTCGATGGGCTAGTGCTTGGGCTCCTGCTGCCAAAATCCACACTACTATTTTCATTGTCTGTGAAGATTAGGAACAGAATTTTCAAAAGAAGATATGCCAATGCTAAACATTTTTACAAATTCTGAAGTTATATGAAAAAAGTGTTGAAATCTATGATTCTAGATTATGTGTATTTGCCATCATCTGAATTCGGTAGCCTAAGTTCTAGGATAATGTAGCATCGTTACATAAAAATCATACTTAAAATCCCTGTACATTGAACAATGGAGGTTTTATTTACTTCAGCGAACCCAAGTTTTGGATAAAATCTTGCACTGAAACTAGGGGGATGGAGACATGCTGATCTCAATTAGTGGGATTTTGGATAAATGGCTTAAAGAAGAAACAAAACAGAGAAATTATCTGAGCTACATTAGATAAAATATCAGCCAATGTGACCACAGTCAGCCCTTCTGGCCACTGAAATATTAATATTAATTAACAGAGTTGCCTGTAAATTCTTAAATACCATTTTCCATGCCACACATTCCTTACATTGATGGTGTGCTGGGTTATGCCTAAACCCCAGCCAAACCTCAGACCAAGTCGTACAGCCTGCTAGTATTGTATATGTGATTTAAAATAGCCTTCACAATGCTGATACCTAAACATTATTGCTATATCATCTTGAAGATATCCTTGAGGGGTCAAAGGAGGATGTCTGTTTGGAGGACTTCAGAACCAGTTGAAGGCTATGATGCAAATGGCTCTGGCATTACTGAGTGTTGTGGTTTAACCCAGTCGATCACTGACCACCACGCAGCTGCTCGCTTACCCTCCCTCATCCCTGGGGAATGGGGAACAGAATTAAAGGGGAAAAGGGAAGGCAACTCATGGGTTGAGATAAGAGCAATATAATAAATGAAGTAAAATTAACTTAAAAGTAATAATGATTAAATTTTTTTTGCACACTGGCAAAACATGAGAAGCTGAGAAGTCCTTGATGTCTCAGCAACAACTATAAACATCACTGTGTTATCAACATTCTTCTCATAACAAATCCCATACAAAATCCAAAGATTTAGTAGCTATTCTAGCTACTAAAAAGAAAACTAACTCTGTCCCAGTCAAAACTAGGACACTGAGATAGTGGTCTCCTTCCTCTCTCTTCCATAACTTCTCCTGCCTCTTCCTCTGCTCAGGATACATGGATGCAGCACAAGGTCCTAGGTAACGCACTGCAAAGAAAGGGAATACTTCCACCAGAAAGGCTGAAGGAGAGTACAGCCTGCTTCCAGACTCCTTCTTGCCCTGCTCTTCGAAGAAACAGGTCACATCGCCATGCTAGTAGTATACAGACCATCTTTACAAAGTGCCAAGACACAACAACCCATCTCTCAGCTCTGTTTCTTAACTAAAAAGTGAGCAAGGCACGTGGTTCCCATTTAGCTTAGGATTCCAAGAGAGACTGAAGCAAGTGAATGCGCTACATGAAACTCTGTCAATACATAAATATATATATACATACATATATAAATATATATATGTGTGTATATATGTACAAAAACCTGCATCTGAGTGACACGATTGACCAGTACTCCTAGGACAATCTTCGACAAACTATTTTCATCCTGAAATTCTCTGCAAGTCTTGAGACTTTCTCAAGGCTTCAGTTCATCCATTTCTAGTTACAGCCCCAGAAATTTCCCTATTGCTAGTGCTTTGCAGAAAAAAAAAAAAAAACCACAAGCAAAACTCTGATTTGTGATGGAGGCTGTGATTCTGACCCCAGCCTGATGATGAGGTATTTAAAATGTACGTGTCTCAAAGCTATGCAGTTCCCTTTTCTACATGCACTACACTCCTGCCCACAAGAAGGAATTACCAGTCTGCAACTTCACAAATACCTTTTCAGCAGAATCTTGACTACACAGTGCTTCATTATCTGAAATTATTTGAAGAAAGGGTCTCATGCGTTATTATACTTAAAATGTCCTTCACCATCTGAAAGCATTATTGTGAAGATTTATTTCATATTGCCTATGTCCTTGAGAAATAACATTTGTAATAACTTTGCAAAGAGCTGCACTTAACTATCGTTCCCATACCTTGAAATTTTGCTTAATGAGGCCTATCCTAAACAGGCTCAACTCCCATGGCTTTTTGCCAGTCCTCTCCATAGCCCAAGTTTTCATCTGTACCTGCCAAAAAGTTGATTTAATTGGGCATAATAATTCTTCTGTCTTTAATAATAAAGACTTGTATATAACTCTAGATTTATCTGGGCATCTATTTTTAAGGCTTTTTTAAAACACTCATTTTTAATACACCAGAGGCCCTTCTGGCAGTGAGGATGATACAAAAAAAAACTGGCTATGACACAAGATACAGAGTGGATCTCCTAGCAGCCTTGATTTTTATTCCCCATCTTCCCCACCCCTTCCACAGCCAGGCACAGGTGTACTCAAAGACCTAAATACTAATTGCATCCAGACTTACATTAAACCCTTCTGATGGCTTTGGTGGAACAAAGGGCAAGCACAGAGAGAGGCTCCTGCACGCTATGCACGTACCCAGAGGTAGAAGTCTTTGAGAATAGCCTGGTTTTAAAGCCTTGTTCCTCCCGCTCTCTGCGTGACTAAACACGCTATAATTCAGAAGGGGATAAAGAGGCAGTGACTTTGGCCATGTGAAATCTGAGTTCTTGCTTTCATTTCTCCTTCTCCACAATTTTTTCCAGCAACAATATAACTCCTGTTCTAAAGCTCTTTTTCTGAGTATAACGCTAAATGGCACTCTCCTGTCAATAAAGGACACTGAAAATGCTCTCTCTGGCCATGAAGTAACATGCTATCCATGAAAAGTGCCCATTAACAGCTTACTTGATCTTCTTCCTCTCTTTCACTATATGACTGATAAGAGTTGACAGTACATAACTTGAAAAAAGGAATACTAATTACACAGATCTATGGCCCTCTCAAAGACCAGTGACACTCCTTTTCCTTCCCCTCTTCTTCCTCCACATTGCTAATGATCAGAGATACTTTGGAAGAGTGTGTCAACTACCTCTGCTACTGTTCCCTGCTCTAATCGGTTCCCAACGCTTGGAGCACAGAAACATGGTAACTCCTCAGACTAAAACGCCTGGGGTTTTGAACCTTTCAACTTGCTGCTGCTTCTCCACTTCTGTCATCACCACTCTGGAAGTAGCAGGAGGTGCTCTGCACATGGTGAGCACACTAAGCGTATGTCCAGAACGAGGCAGCAGGAGCAATCACTGCCACTCTGTCTCCTTCCTGCTCACTATGAGGTATTTTTTCTGCCTTACCAGGGATCCCCTCTGATTTCACTGATGAGACATTAAAAGAGGTAAGTCCTAGTAATTAGTGATCAGTCATCCAGCAGGCAGTCCTGGAGATGCATCGCTGCGCTCATCTGGAACAAACTGATCACAGAAATGTGCTGATGCAAATCAGCGGTGTGCCAGTCAAACACCCAGTACAGCGCACAATTCAGAGAACGGTTTGGATGTCTTCCTTATCTGTCTTATAGCACCCGATATCAATCACACCAACGTCTAGGAAAGAGCTTCCTTGGAGCTCTGGATCAGAAAGTCCTCGGAAAAAAACTGAGAATCCGTGAGACCTGAGTCACTTCCAAAGCTCAATTCTGTTCACGGTCACCCCTCCCTGCGTGGTGCCGTACAGTTCACCACGTTTTGTTACTAGGTTCAGCAATCTCTTCCCCAAACTCCGTAATCACAGAAGGCACCTTTTGTCTATATCCCTGACTCACTACGTTAATCGGTCACGCACTGATCTCCTCCCTGCCCCGGTCCTTAGCCCAAGAAGTCAGTCTCTCCCGGTACCTTCCCTCCGGTGTTTGCCACCGACGCCTGCGGCGCTCGGGAAGGGAACGTTTTGAGTGCTTTGCTTTCAAGTGCCACCGGCAGGGGAGAAGGAAACCTGCTGGCGCACCCCCCTCCCGCCCCGCTCTCCCCGGCCTTCCAGCCGCTCCCCGGGGCGGGCAGGCCCCGCTCTGCACCGGCTGCGCCCCACGGGGGGCTCCGCTCACCGCGGGAGGCGGCCGCGCCGGGGGGGTGCCCGCCCTTGCCCCGCCGGCCCGGGAGGGAGCGGAGAGGGAAGCGCCGCCTCCCCGCCGCCCTCAGCCGCTCTTGCCGCCACAGGCCCCTCCTCCCCTGCCCGCCCCGCCCGCCGCACACATGTGCCCGCACCCAGCGGCGGGGCGCGCCGTCGGGGCGGGCGGGCGCCGCCGCCTCCCCGGCACTGCGCACCGCGACAGCCGCGCAGCGCACCAGCACCGCACCGGGCATCCCTCGGGCGCGGAGAGCCGGTGGCCGCGCTGACGCCGCTGCGCGCCATGGCCGTCGCCTACCTGCTGGGCAACGGCACCGTGCCGCTCCTCGCCGGCGCCCTGGAGGTCCCGTTCGCCGCCAACGCCTCCGTCGCCGCTTGCCGCTCCGCCGCGCCGCCCTGCGCGGCCGCGCCGCCGGGCGCCTGGGGCAACGCCTCGGCAGCGGCGGGCTGGAACCGCTCCGAGCCCTGCGGCGGGGCCAACGGCAGCGCGGGCGGCGGCGGGCCCTGCGCGCCCGCGGGCGGCGGCCCCTCCGTGGTCACGGCCATCGCCATCATGGCCCTCTACTCCGTGGTCTGCGTCGTGGGGCTCTTCGGCAACTTCTTGGTCATGTATGTCATCGTCAGGTGAGTGCCGTGCCGCCCTGCCCTGCCCTGCCCTGCCCTGCCCTGCCCTGCAGCATCCGGCCGCTGCCGTCGGGGCGGACGCCTCACCGCGGGGAACCCGGGCAGTGTGCCGGCGTCCTGACGGGGATGCTGCGGTCCCTCTCCAAAGGGCCAGACTAGGGGGCGCGGAGGGGCTCCTGCGCCCGCGGGGAAGGAGTAGGAGTCTTTTGAGAAAGCGTCGGAGCTGGTGATCAGGGAAGAGAAACTTGCGGTGGGGCTGTGAGGACCGGCCGGGATGGGCGGTCCGTCAGAAACCGCTGCAGGTCCGGGGATGCTCTACGGACCCTCCTTGCTGCAGCACCTCTGCGAGCTGCTCTGGCCAACGAGGCCTGAATCCCGCACCTGTCCGCTGAGGAGGGAAGCTTTAAAGGGACTTTAGCCACTGCCCGTGAGCGGGTGCGAATAGAGGCGCACAGACGGACACCCGGCACCGGCACACATCCGCGCGTTTTTCCCCCCACCTCTCCCAAACGCAGAAGCAAAGTATAAATGGCTTGGCCGCTAAACGCTTCTCTCTGCTGGGTTTATAGATCCTCTGGCTCAAGTCTTGACATATATGATTATATTCATATACGTTTATCTATGTATCTATACATACATGTGTGTACACGTGTATAAACACGCCGGGATCGCGGCCGCTATCCGTAATCCCGCTGTGCTGCAGCGCTTCGCAGCTTTCCCGCCCGCAAGCCCACCCGGGCGGCGGGGCGGCAGCTGCCGCCTTGTTTTGCAGGTCGCTCACAAACGTGCCTTTCACGCTCGAGAAGCCTCAGGCCCATAAATCGGCGGAAAACGGGATTAAACGGGCTCCCCTGCCCGCCTGGGAGCGGGGCGGGCGCCTTCCGTGGCGGAACACTGCCACCTCCCGGGAGCGGCAGGACGGGACGGGACGGAACTGGGTTAGGTTAGCCCCTCATCCTTCCTGTTCCCTCGTCTTTTCCAAATCAAGCATCCTCTGAGCCCTGCAGAGCCCGCCAGGCGCTGCTACGACGGGTGCCCCTGGGGCGCGCTCCCTCCGTGCCGGGGCAGCCCCAGCACTTCGAGTTTCCCCAGGTCTAGAAAAGCGTCCCTTTTCCCTTTGAACACTGTTTGCCGAGGAGTCGGGGCCGCAGCCGTCGGGCATGGATGCCGCGGCTGCAGGGAGCTGGCAGGTGGGCACCTAGCACCACATGCAGGCCGGCGGCACAGGAGTGCCTCCGTGGTGGGAGTGGCAGCGCTGACTGTAAAAAGCGGGGCCAGGGGTGAGAATGGCAATGGAGTGCTGTGGCACGGCGGAGAATGATTCCTTCAGCACGTGTTGAGGATGTCACTGCAAAGCCTGTGCAGCTCGTAGACCCCGTGGGAGCGCAAGTAATAATGCATCAGTGGTTCACATTGTAGTAGTTTAGAAACCTACTGGTTTCAAATGTACTTTAGAGACAGCATTTCAGATGCGCAGAGCAGGGGAGATTCTCTTCTGCCCTGTGGTTTTGGTCAGTCCCAGGCTCCAGCCATCTCTGTGAAGGTACAGCTGCAGAGAGGCTTCTGAACAGGGCTGTGACTGCAATGGGCTGAGCAGTGCTGAATGCATTCCTCTGGGAGAAAAAGCAGATGCACAATGTAACAGAGCCAGGATAGCTGTCAGCAGAGAAATATGCCACAGGTTGTCTTTGTAACGGACATAACTCATACTAGGTTCATATTTCTTACATCAATTAATCAAATCACACTTGCACCACAAAGCCAAATTGAATGAGGCACTTACATTTAGATTTCTATCTAAAGAGAGCATCTTTCCCTGAGATTGCAGCTTAAAAACAAAAACCAGAGGCAATAGGAGAGAGCAAAAATATGTTTTCATTTTACAGAGGAAAACACAGATAAATTAGATGGCTTCTCCAAAACCATCCAGGAATTCTGTGGCAAAGCCTGGACCAAACCCAGGTCTCCTGTGCAAGAACAGCTTTTGGTATGACAGAGCTCCTTCCCAATTGATATCATGCAGCCATTTACTAATTTGGGATGAAAAAGAGTTTACATATTAATGGTTTAATAGGATCTGTGGTTTAAGCAACATAAAAATGCATTTCCTTTCTGTGCTTCTCTATAGGTTTAGTATATCTGGACAACAATAGGGAACTTTCTTATTTATTTCCTGTTGCAAGCTATACTAACATGACAGTATTCCCAATCATATAATATGCATACATGAAATGGTGAGCATATGTGCTCACATTCATGTATCCTTGGATCCAGCTACAGATGGGAGGCAAACCTTTCACTGGATTGAATTTGGCATAATGCAAAGCTCCCCTTCTTTATCTACCTTTCCCACCACACCTGCTCAGGAAAAACAAAACATTGACATTTGTATTCATTTTGAGAAGAATTGAGACTACTAGAAATAAGATTTTAAAGTGAAATTGGTACCTAGTTTGCCTTGAAAATGGTAGGAGTTGGGAGGTAGGTGCTGAGGTATTTGAAACTCTGTCCCTACTCACCTTTCAGAATCCAGCACCAGTGAGAGCAACAGTGACTTCATATTCAGTGTGCTGCATACTAATATCTCACGCCCAGTTTCTTTAGAAATATTTTTTAATAATGATTATATTATTCTTGTAAACATGATCATTTTTACAACTTTTCTGCATGAAGCAAATCCATGGGTTTGGAGCCAGAGCCGTGTGAGTGCTTGCCTGATGTGGAACTGTCACTATCATTCCATGATGCCACCCTGCTATCTCAGCTGGGGCAAACAGGAGTTAGAAATGTATTGTCATTATCAATATGAAAATCAGTTTTTTCATGCAAAGCATGTCCCTGGATTTCCTATTTATTTATGTGTTACTTTATAACTGATGAGTTCTCATCCACTCTCTTCACTCTCCCAAATGGTTCCTTTTCAGCAGAATACTTTCATCCTTGAATGAATATTTACATGTTATATCTGTAGTATATGAGGCTGAACCCCATGTTACTAACACTGAGCTGTTTCCTTTGTGGAGTACAAAAAAATGCCTTCTGAGTGACAGCAGTAATAGTCAGGTTTTACTGCCAGCCATTAATTTCCTGTAATCTGAAAAATCTGTAGACAATTTTTGTTACCCATTTTCCTCATGTGCTTTGTGTAAGTGTAAATCACTAATATGAACACAGTGTTGTTATGGCTATGTCAACAACAAATGCTACTTGTAGCTGCTGCAGAGTACAACAAGACAGTGTACAATTACTAGCATGTGGCTTTGAATTAATTTACACAGTAATCTATAGGCTTTTCCAGCTTTCTCATCAAGTTAGAGGGATATTAGTCATGCATTAGAGCAGGAAGAAGAATATGCCCTGTGATTAAGGCAATGTGCTAGAAAGCTGTAATACAATCATAGATGAAAATCTTTTGCATCACTGATCTGGAAGAGAGGAGTAGTTCTTGGAGGCCCCAGTCCTCAGCGATGGCAAGTGTCCTGAGAGGACTGTAATTCCACCAACAGCCGCTAAAGTCACTCAAGTCAAGAGTGATTCCTTAATTTGCTATTAATTTTGTCAGATATCATAAACAAAGGGGCCTCAGGTTCTCTGTGATTCCTCACAGGAGGAACGAAATGTCTGGTTTAGTTAGAGTAAATGATTACTCTGCTTAAAAAAAAAAAAAAACAGAGAAAGAAGGCCTGTCTGAAATGAAGAGATTTCTTTCTATGTTTCTCAAAATGGCCTCTTAATAGTGTTTTGGAAAAAAGAGCTGGGACCGAAACATCGTCTAATCTGGAAAGACTAGGCAGTACTGAAAGCTCTAGTTCCTTCAGCTCGGCTCACTCACACTTCAGGAAAACCGTTTTACTAAGTAGAAAGGAATTTTGGGTGAAATTTCCATTGTAGAAAGAATTGATATCACCAGAGAAATAAATATTCTCACGTATGTGCACAGAAAGAGAGAAGTGAGGGATTTGGAAAGAGGTCATAAGGTATGAAGTGGAGAGAGTCTGTTTAGAGAAATAAACTGAAAATGATCACAAGCCTGGAAGTGGCTGAAGTGAAGCAAGTTTTTCTGAAAAACAGGGGTTCTTCTTTGTAAGGCGACATGGAGTTATGGAGGTAGTGTGAAAGACGGCCTGCACCATCTCTTGTAGCAGCAAAGATCAGGGAACTTAGAAAACAAGAAATGCATAAAATTCATTCTTTTCTTTCCTGTCCACATCCGCAGGAATTCAGAAATGAATTTCTTTGCATTCAGATGGCGTTGCATGTGCCAATGTGTGTCCTGCCTGTTCCACTGTCTGCAAAGGAAAGGTTCCACCCTATTGCTAAGAGCTGTTAGCAAAAGCCACAGCAGTCTGAACCACTTGTGTCAATTAAGAATTGATACTGCTGACCAGCACAAGTCAGAGAAGACCTGGTGGAACAGCACAGAAGCTGAATTAAATGAGCAACATAGTGAGGGGGTGACCTTCAGCATCCTGCGTTACAGAAAGGCAGGTGTCCCTGTTTGCACACTGCTTGTGATAGGAGCTGACCACCTCTGCTAGTGGGTAAATGTTTGAATAGCAAGTGGCTCCTCTCCCTCCTCCAAGATCAAGGGAAGCAGACAGGTAAAATGGCATGTATACCTTGATATTCTCTTTTTCTTAAAATTATGCTGATACAGACATGATCAAAATTTGGCCGAAAATACATTAGCCTGCAATTTGGGGATAACTCCATCTCCCTGAGGGAGCAGAGAGGACTGCGGGATGAGTGAGACCTCTGCAGCCCCACGCTCCTCTTCCGACCTTGTGCCACCCCGTGCCCTGTGCCCAGTCCCAATGGGCTCTCGCCCCAGGAGAGCAGACACCCCTGCTCTGCTAGCGGCTACCCCCAGGCACTTCAGGGCAGAAAACATCCTCTCTCACTCAATTTCTCTTGAAAAAGCTGGTTTGATCCATCTGTATTTTTCCTGGAGTATCATTTCCCCTGAAACATAATGTTAAACACTTCCTGATTATTTTTTTAAATTTCCTTATAAAAATAAGTCAAATTGTACCAACTTTTCATGGCTTCAGTAAAATTAGAAAATATTGTAAGCTCATATTGTTTATATTATGTAATTATTAAAAAGCTAATGACTAATTAGCTAATTAGCTAACATAACCCTGAAGTACTGCTTTATTTAATTTTAATTTATATTATTTTTTCAAATCATTAGGCATAGCTTTTGCTGAACATTGTTGATAAGCTTTTACATTTTTTCTAGATCAAAAGGTGACAGATTTGCAAAAATCTCAAACATAGCATGATGTAAGCCCAAATATCTCAGAATCATAGTCCTGCTTACTAACCTCTTTTCCAACCATAGCCAGCAGCTGGTGTTTAGTCAAAGAGGAGAAGATTCTCACTGTGTGAGAATCCTTCTGACAGACTGTTACACTACAGAGAGACTTTCTGAGCTGCAGTTTGCATCAACATTTATTCAGTAGCTTTTTGTGGACATTTCTAACATGCAGCAGTCCCAAAAAATCACAATCAAAAATAAGGTTGGAAATAAAAGGTGACAAATATTAGCACTTCTAAACAAAGCTGCTTTGAAACAAATAATCTCTAAAGTAAAACTTAAGAATTGTGAAACATTTTTAAAGATTTTAAGTTGGTTATTTTTAAGCTTAGGTATTCTAAGATGGATGTTGTAGAGATCCTGATTAATGGACATTTTCAAAAAATTGTTTATTTTCATTATGATTCCAAGTGAAAACAAGTTTTCAATCCTTGATGATTCTCTTCAAAATACAGATCCACTCATAACTGTGTTTTTTAAAAACCTAAAAGCAACTATTTTCTGAATTGCTGTGGTTAGGCTGATCTCAAATGAAATTCTTTTTATAACCATCTGTGCCTTCTTTGATTTATACTATGAAGTTTCAGTTTTTGGTATTATAAGTGGGGATGCTGTCATTATCTTTCAAAGCCCCTGCTCCCTTTTGGAAGTTGGCTTTTAATGGTGTTCACTATCAAGGAGTTCCACAGCTTAGCCCAGCTGTGTTAAGAAGCATTCTCATTCTTCCATTTAATGGTAATGGCTTCTAAATTTTATTTGTATTTCTCTTTGAATTTACATGATGAAAAAAAGGTAAAGATGACAGACATAGCTAATCAAATAACTGTGAAAGACATGAAATAGCGTATTTTTTCCACCTTCTTACTGAGAAGTGTTCAATTATCAGCTGTAAGATGTTGTCTCAGATCAGGAACAAAACTTCAAAACTAACATGTCTGTGTAACACGGAGCAGATCCTCCTCGTGTTGTATGGAGCAATCCCAGCTGTCTCTTTTTTTAAGGGGGAACAGGGAGCAGCAGTTAGGGTATCTTTTGCTATTTTCCCCTTGCGCTGTGCTAACCTGCAACCCTTGGATGTGCTACCTCTAATAGAAAAATCACTCAAGAAGCCAGTTACCCAAATCCTTCTCATGCGGAGATGGTCTCAGTACCTCCCTCAGTGCCCCAGTTTCAGACGCAATCTCATCCTTGTCACATGGAGATTCAGTCCACGTTTCCTGGTACTTTTGATCCTGTCTTCTCAAAACACATAATCATGCTCCTTCATTCTGTCACACCTGCCTGTGCCATCGTCTGCTTTTGCCTTTCCCCCCATCACAGACAAGCCTGTCTCCATGGAGAGAATAAACTCTCTCCAGTCCCTTTATCTCACCTCTGTCACTCCTTTCCAGATCACACTTGACAGCTTCACTGGAAGATCCCAATCCCTTGTATGTGAGAGACCATACCTTGTGTATTTGGCATTACTTTGATCTGCACAGTCTATGGCATTGCCTCGATCCCCATGCTACCTCCCTGACACCCTCTGACCAGGGGGGATTACCACTGCTGTTCCCCATCACACCTTTCAGGATCTCGCACCTACTAGCAGTAGAACTGTCATCAGAGGCTTCCATGCCAGCTTCCCTGCTGAGCAAGGGATGTTTCATGCAGAGTCCTCACCTGAGGTGATCAGTCTACAAATCAGGAGGAGGGAACCAGCATCTGGAAACCAGAGGAAATAGCTGTTAACTTGTTGTCCCTAGGAAAACGTCACCGCAGTTGTCATAGATGTAGTCAGTGGTTTTACTCTCAGTCACGCTTCCCCAAAGGCAGAGGGCAGAAAGTTGGGTTGAAGACACCGACAGTTTTCCTTTCCACGTCTTCTTAGCAAAGCAGGAACTTCAGCAATAAGCACCCACTGCTAGATAACGGCAGTGTATTGGAGTCAGCCTTTTGAGCACCATTGATTTATTACAGAGAGATGTGTTACACAATAACTGCGAAAGCAGCAACCTTTGCTGGAGATCCATATATGCCTCAGCACCAGACAAACAGAGGCTCAGCTAAAGGTGGTTTAACAAACAGGCCAGATTAAGTCCTGGAATAATTGGAAGATAATTTTTCCCCCATTTAACTAGGCTGGAAGGGAAGGAAGTGTACCACCAAATAACCATTTGGGCATTGAAGCATACATATTACTGTTATTTGTTTTTTATCATTAAGTAGCTTTTTACAGTGTCTGGGAAAAGAAAAAGAAATTAGGGTAATAAGAGTTATAAGACATTGCAACATCTTAAATGTGTGGAAAGTTGCTATGAATATACCTATAAAAACTTCTTCTTGGCTTGTTCCCCTTCCCTTTTTTGAAAAAAGAAATAATGTATCACATCTAGCTTTATTTTGTATGGATTTCTGCCAGGATATTTTGCATATATATGTAATTTAAAAAGGCATGAAAATAATGAGAGAGAATTAATAAAACAGTTACCTGTTATGACTACTGTGGAGTATGTCTGAAGTAATCTCCTTGCTTGTTAATCCTCTCAGTCAGACTTCAAGGGAAAGGACCAGCCTTCCTCCCCAAAATAGTTATTTTTCCCAAAGAGAAAAGTTTTGTTTTCTCTGGGGAGGGACTAAACTCACTGATTTAAACTAAATAGCAGAAAAGGGCTTCTGTATGATGCCTTTCAGTAGCGAAAAAGCAGGAAGAGCCATAAAGAAAGCAACAAGTGCATTTTAGCCTAAAGCCCAACACAGTATTGTAATAAATTGAAAACAGGATGAGTCAAATGCCCTCCCAACTCTCTTGGTGCCACGTCATTCCCAAAAAGACCGGCACCAGCGTCTGAAGAAAGTTGACTCTGCCCAAAAGGCTTTCATTTGGCTTTCCCTCTCCCAAAGCTGAGGTCTGAGAGAAATCACTAATTTGTTCTGAGTACAGGAGAAATGGCCCTGAGCCGGTGCTACTCCACAAGCAGTGGTGTGCTCTGCCTGCTTCTCCTGCCTTGATCCGGTAAGCAAGTGCTGGTGGATCTCCACATACCTTGATACAGACCCTAATGCAAGGAGAGAACAAGCTGGCAAGTCAAAGATGCTAGCAAGATAACGCCAGGGAAGGAAACTTCGGTGAAATTCTGGATTAATTTCATTCGTGCTATGTAGGAGAATAAAGTGGAAAAGGAACTTGGCAGTGGGAAAAAAAAAGTATTAGGGAGAAAAGAGGTAGCAGCTGAAGCAGCTACAGTCCAGCAGTTGTCCACCCTATGTTCAGACTCACATTCAGCACATACATTCAAATACCTTCAGGACATCTCCTTGCCAGTGTGCGAGGAAGTGACGGGAAGGCTGCTCCACCACAATGTATCTGGAGACCCTGCTGCATTCCCCGCCAAGTATGTCAAATAACTAGGCCTTGCTATTTTAAGTCATGTACGCTCCCTTAGTTTGTCTTGCCTTGACACCTGAAGTAATGCTTGGTATGTGTATGTTTTTTCATCTCTTTGATTAACCCACCATCACCGGTCACAGAGGTGACCGGCTAGCACCATGTTGGGAGTCAGGATGCAAGGCTTCAACTGGAGGAAACAATCACTGCCTCTGTCTTTCTTAAAGGCAGTAAAATCTTGTTCCCTTCCCCAGTTCTTCTTCCCCCAAGAAGTGAATGTGCTTGCAAATTGCACAATTCCATTGTAACTAAGTGTGAACATTTTCTGCTGTAATGTTGTACCTGCTGGAGATTTTGTTTTCAATTTGTTGTTTGTTTGTTTTCCCTGAAGGCTTATTATTTTAAAATTACATCCTTGTATATGATCTCTTCAGAGTAAAGGATGAACAGATTGTTAACCGCAGTATGGTACCTCCACTCTGGGTGGCCTGACCGCATAATAACATATAAGGTTGTACACATATTTATGGTGCTTGTACCCAGGCCTTGAATTTAATGGCTTAGGGCATAAGCATTCTGAAGTATCCCTGAACAGAAAAATCAAAGACTAAATCTTCAAGCTGATTAAGTCAAATGATCCCAGACAGGTAGGTTAAGCTCATCGAGAATATGTATGACTTCAAAACTTGAATAGATAACAGTCTGCCACAGCACATGTCACAACTGTGGCTGAGAGACAGTACAGGTCTTTCACTCTATAGAGACCTACTACTGTGCAAAGAAATAAAAGGGACAGTAAGATAGGATGGCCATCAGTTAAGTCCACCATTTGAGACCCTTTAGTTCAAAAGCACTTTCCAGAATATGACCTAGCTGAGAGACATCATTTCAGTGTCAAACATACTAACTGGATTGGCAGACAGAGGACATTGTGGAGTTTTATTTCCAGACTGTCTTGAATATGACATGACCTTTATCAAAGCTGTAAGGGCTTGATGAAAAATTAAATTAACTGGTATCTCATGAAAGCATGCAAAAAAATCCCTCTTTCCTACTGGTTTTGTGTTGCATATACAAGATGCACCAGAACAGCCATGGAAGTAAATGTTCATTTAAATTGGTTCAACTAGGTATACTTCACATCTTTTAATCTTCCCACCCAAGGAGACCTCAACTAATCTAATGTATGCACATAATGATTCTTCATTTGTTTAACAAGAAGTCATTTATGCAAGAAGAACATGAATTTGAAACACTAACCTAATCTCCTCCAGCATCAACAACAGTTATGTCAGGTTGTCTGTATTGAAGACCTAATTGCTGGCTGTTGTTTCTTACAGCAGCCAAACCATTTTCATGAACGACTGCTTTCTACAATGAATCTCTGTAATTAAGCCAGTTTTTCATATATTTTGCATTGAACTTAAAGGTAGATCAGTTGAAGCAGGCTTTGTCTCCAAATTAGCATTCTGTGGACAAAAGCTTTTATGCTTTTGTGTTGCTGAAAGCAGTCATTACCAATCTATCGGCCAGCCCATTTCCTAAGTGCAAAAGACTGTTTCTGCTTTTCTCTTCACTATTGTTATTCAGATAGGAGCAGTTTTCAAATTAATTTGTAATGGTATGTATTACTGTATTCATTGGGCTAAACGAACCCATCTCTGGCTTCTTTGCACCTGTCTCCTGATAGAAGGATGCTGTAAGGCTGATCTGGTACAGAAGGGCTGAAGGGTCTGGCAGAGGATATGTTCCAACAATCCACACGGATGTAAATGGCTTGTCCAAGGAGCGGTAGGGATACCAACTGTGTCTATTAGGCTTAGAGAAAGCATAATGCAAACTAAAAATGTCATGATTATTTAAGAAAATATACAGTTGTCATGCTATATGTTCTTTACTTTTAAGCCATGGAGGCTTAAAAGAAAAGACTCTGCCAAAATTTTTGGAGGCAGTAAGGCAGAGACTAAGCCATTGGAGTGGGCAGGCCGGAAATAGGGCTGTGGCACGTGTCTTGCAGAAAGAGAGGCACAAGCGTGCTCACACCTCTCTTGTCGCATGACTGTGAGGTGGAAGGGAAAATGCTCATAGCTCCTGCTCAAGATGCTGTCACACTTGTGCAATGAAGCTGGGGCTCTCTCCAAGTTAGTTTGGTGAATCTTTTGTTTGGTTTGCAAACTACAAGTGGCCCATGGGCTGCCAGTTGAAGAGGTCATTTCAAGACGTTTTATTTATCCTGGAGTACTAGGAACTTAGTAACTGTCTGAGTAGGAGTCTCATGATTTTCTGTATTGCTTTTTCTTATTCCAAGCAAATCCCAGTTGAGTGGACCTCTTCAGATCAGATCTTCAAACATCAAGTATATTTTAAAGCTTTGCTGGATTGAAGATAAAGGCAAGGCTGACTTTGCCCTACAGAATGAGAGAGACATAAAGTATATTCTTACTGTTGTAAATCTAATCTGTCATCTACTACTAAAAAAAAATGCTTCATAAACAAAGATATTTTATGATATAAAATACACTGAGGAGATAGGAAGGGCATACTAGTGGGTATCAGTATTATAATGAGCATAATTAATTTTAAAACATATCAAGAGCAGTATCAAGCTAAATATCCGCAAAAAAAATGGATCATCTTGTTTCTCTATTAGTCTTTCATTGCAAAGCTGTAAAAATAAAAGTAATGTGGCCCAAAGCCAACTCCTGTCTTCACTTTTGGCCTTGCTCATTGTCATGCAAAATTTAATCTACTTTTTATTTCAGATGCTGGAATTTCAATGCAATCTAAGTACCAGCATTCAGATTTTCATGCGTTTGCACTTAAGACCCTTTCTTTACACATCTGTTGGGTTTTAGGGTCTCTAGTGGACTTGAATGAAAGTATGAAAACAGTATCTGTTAAATGATTGCATTTATAAATCCAATACTTTAGATATTATAAATCATAAAGATATCCTGTGACTTTAATTACATATAAAATCCAGTCTCTCTCTGAAGTATCAAAATCTCATCACATACACATCTATGTCCAGATGATGGAAATGTTTGTGCTGCTTGTTCAAATAGGTATAATAACAGCTAAGACCAAGACTTTGAAGAGCTCCATTTTGAGGGACTGCTATTTTTCATGCTGATAAAATTACTTTTAATCAATTGTTTCAGTATTTATTTACTTGTACCAAAAAAAAATAATCCTGGGGATGCTGATAATCTACTTATTTGGAAAAATACATGTTTAACAAAATGTACCTTTCAGAAATAAACCCTTTATAAAATCTTGAAATATCCAGTACAAAGAAACACCCAAATCCCATAGAATTCAGTGAAAAGAATATTGTGCATTTCAATAGGCTTTTGTTGATTAGGCAATTGTGGAGGTAAATACTTTCTATCACTACAAAAGCTCTGCTTCTTTTTTTTGTAAGAATAGCATGATTAGAAATATAAAGATTACAGAGTACATCAAGCAAAATCCTTCATTAATAGCCTATAGAGCCCATTAAACAAACTAAATCCAAGAACTTTTAAGCTTAAACTGGCAATGAAAGCAAGGTAGCAAAACTGAAAAATGTGTAGCATTTAAGTGGGATAAGGCCCACGTCAGTCCTTGTGAAGAAACTTTATTCCATTTATCCAGAGCTTTTCCCTGCCCATCCTTTGGCATGCTAACCTGAAAGTCACTTACATGTTGGTTGATGTCTTTATTTTTTTGTTGAATCAGGTATTCCCTTTAAATCGTAAGAATGGCTTTAATTACTGATAAAAAAACATTACCATTATCGTCTGATGATGCACTCTCCAGACAGAACTGTGCCAGAATTGTGTGTGATGGCAGCAGCACTGAGTAGCACACCTAAGCAAGCTTTCTTGTCCAGCCATAAAGATAGAGCGATCACCTCAGGGCTGAGTAGGGACCAGCAGCCTGGGTGAGGGTGCAGGATCCTCATGGCCTTCACTTGTCTGTGCAGAATTGGGAGCCCCTGCCCCTCTGCTGCTGCTGCAGCCTGAGCTGATCAGACTGGAGTGAGCTGGGTATGTCTGCTCACAACGCAACCAGACCTCCAGGTTTGCTCTCTGGACATAAGTCCTGGATCTGTTGTCAGACCTAGGGAGAAGACATTCATCTTTGATAAGCAAGAGGGGACATGGCAAAAAAGAGGGCTTAGTACAACGTTTTCATTCTGGGTAATAGTAAAGTCAATATAAGAATGTTGCTATTTTCGTTCTCCTCTGTAAGATTCTCCAGCAAATTGCCCAGAAAATATTTTCTCCTCCCTCCAAACTGTTTTTCAGAGCTACAGCTTATTGTGTACCTCTCCCACGACACGCTGCAATCTTGTACATTTTTTCTAAATAATTCCCGGCAGAGAGAGGCATGGATGCTTGCTGCATCTACTTCTTCGTAAGTTAGTGTTGCAATCTTGTCAGATGTATGGTGTCCTCCTGTAAGAAAAGTTTTTAAGATGTTTTCAGAATATAGATTTTATTTAAAACTTGGAGGTATCATACTCAGATCATACTTTCAGAAGACAGCAGAGCTTATCTCTTTCTCAAGAAAGAGCTTGGATCTACTTGAAAATCTTTTTTAAAAAACATCCTAAATTGAAATTAGGGTTGTTAGTGGCTCCCCAGGCACAGTGCTAGAAAATGAGAGAACAAAGCCAGTACAAACTTCTTCAGATGTTCATCATAAAAGCTATCTAGATTCATTCAGCAAAAAGTCTGCGTTTCTCCAGACCCTACCAAAAAGTTCCAAATGTGTTCCCTACACAGCCCTGTCATTGGGTTGTTTTGCAGCTAACTCATATTCTGAAGAGGTCAAAGTCACAGAGAAAAAGAAACCCTGAAATACTGTATTTTACACTTTGTCTTCCCTGACAGGTTGCCTGAAAGATCTTTTCAAATGGGCTATTCCTCTTGCAAATCACTCTATAAATTGTAAAATGTTTGATCAAACACTGTACTTGTTAACTTTGCAGAAACAGAAAGAAGTTTTATCAAAAGAGCAATTCATCTGACCGCCCAAAAGCCAGGCAGCCACAGTGCCCAGCAACCTCAGCAGCAATCAGGACAGCAGGGCAGCATGGCCAGGATCGTTCCTTAAGAGTGAAACATTTATTTTACTGCTGCAGAAGTATACCAAGCTCATAAAAAGTGGATCTCAAGTGCTGCTCAGCTGACACGATGGGCTTGAAATAGTGAAGGGCTCTTCAAAAAGTTGATGAAACTAAGGAGGAATTTGGACTCTACCTTTCGTAATGCAAATGCAAGTTAAAACATAAAAAGCTCCCCCTGCTCAGCTATGATTGAAGTGTGACATATTCAAAATTCATCAAGTGTTTTTTGGGTTGTTAGCAGCACAGACTTAGGAAGAAAGAAGTGAAATGGAGGCAGAAGACCCTTTTGCCAAAATAGGCACTGTGGAGCAGAGCGAGTGTTCCTACCTTAAGCAGCAGGGCTGCAGCATGCAACAAGGGTCGTGGTTCTATTGATACGTTCAATGCATATGGTTAACGGCATCTGTCTTCTTATTTGATTGAAAGAACATCTGTCCAACTTACATTGGACATTGAGATTAGTAAAGCAATGTGGTAACCATCATTACAAATTATTTTAGAATTCTGTAAACATAAACAAATGAAAAAGTCTAAAAGCCTGGCTTTTTAGACACAGTGGATTTAATTATTATAATAATCTTCTAGGTACTTTTTCCCTAAGGAATTACATTGCTACTACTCAACAACCTACAAATGAGTTCTCTGTTTCTACAGACCATGGTTCTGATACTGGACATGACATCAGAAGATACAGAAAATCTAGCTGAAAATTAGTACATTGTCTGATATCTACAAATACATTTTTTTCAACTTCTCAGTTCTTTAGCATCTGTAATATTGTTTCTTCTACATGTATCCTTTTTCTCTGCACAAGTTAAATTAATCTTTTGTTTTCTTTCTTACACTCTTCAGCTAATGCCTCACTGAAATGCAAACATTGTTGTAGATAAATCATAGCAAGGTCATTTGGTTAAAACCAGAAAAGACGATCTTTGACAGTATCTTGCACATTATTCCACAGAAGTTTCTTATAGATGGTGCACTGGACTCAATTTTGTTTAACATTGTCACTTGTGGTCATTCACGTGCTTTGCTGATTTTTTTTCTAGGTACACGAAAATGAAGACTGCCACCAATATCTATATTTTCAATCTTGCATTGGCAGATGCCCTAGCAACAAGTACTCTGCCATTTCAGAGTGTGAATTACTTGATGGGAACATGGCCATTTGGTACCATCATTTGTAAGATTGTTATATCCATAGACTACTACAATATGTTCACCAGTATCTTTACACTCTGCACCATGAGTGTGGATCGCTACGTAGCTGTTTGCCACCCAGTTAAGGCCCTTGATTTCCGTACCCCTAGAAATGCCAAAATTGTCAATGTCTGCAACTGGATTCTTTCTTCTGCCATTGGCCTGCCAGTTATGTTTATGGCAACTACTAAATACAGGCATGGTAAGTCTGGCTTTCATTCCTAAATTGAGTGTTTCAATGTTTAAACTCCTTTCTGCATTGTTTCACTTTACCGTAGAGGCGTTGAATTAACTTCTGACCTCAAACCCGTCTAAAGCAGGTGTCAGTGCAAATGGACCCCTCCAACAATTTTGCATCTGTCTGTCGCTGACTGGACCCAGCACTGCACATGATCTGTCGTTTACAACAGGCAGATCCAGCTCCTTCTGTGTGTCCATGCAAGTCTCACTGCCCCACACAGTTATTGTGGTGTTTGCAAAAGCATCTGTGCCTATCTGCCTTCTGCTATGGGGTGGTTATGCCCTGTCCTACAGCACAGAAGTCTGTACTTTACCCAGGATATTTCCACTGAAGTCAGCAGTCATAGATATGTTGCATCTAGTCTGGCTGGACATGACAGAGCAGAGAGCATGTTCTGGATCACTAGTGATCATAGACCTTCCATGAAGCAACAGCATCTCAACTTAAATCCATACTCTCCATTGTGCGCAGTTACCAAGTGTCATGTCATTCTCTTCCCCGTTGCCTCGAAATGTCCAAACTCTCAGTAGATACAGTGGTTAAATCATCTGTCTTTTCACCAATATTTATATTGAAAGTGAAAATGAGTCAAAGTTTGAGCATTTATGACAGTTCAGTTCTTTTTCTTGTCCAGTATACATGCCATTCCAAGCAATAAAATGTAAAAGTGAACACGTTACTCCGGTTTTGTTTTTCTAACTCACACTTCATACACGTTTTGCAGCACTGTGTCCTACCAATGTTTGTGCCGATGACAGGTCACAAATAGCTTCATTTTACTTGTTTACTTAGTAAATCTACATATATTTTCCTATGATATTTAACAAAAAAAAGGCTTAAAGAAAAGCAAATGAAAAACTGACCTGCTTGTTCTTCTCTGCTGTTTTCCTTTTTCTCCAGGCTCTATTGACTGCACTCTTACGTTCTCCCACCCTGCGTGGTACTGGGAGAACCTCCTGAAAATCTGTGTGTTCATCTTCGCCTTCATTATGCCAGTCCTGATCATTACCGTGTGCTACGGGCTGATGATTTTACGCCTGAAGAGCGTTCGCATGTTATCTGGCTCCAAAGAGAAGGACAGGAACCTGCGGAGAATCACAAGGATGGTTCTTGTAGTGGTGGCGGTGTTTATTGTTTGCTGGACTCCCATCCACATTTATGTCATCGTTAAAGCCCTGGTCAACATCCCAGAAACTACTTTCCAAACTGTCTCCTGGCACTTCTGTATTGCTCTAGGGTACACAAATAGCTGCCTTAATCCAGTCCTTTATGCATTTCTAGATGAGAATTTCAAAAGGTGTTTCAGAGAGTTCTGCATCCCCACTTCCTCAACCATTGAGCAGCAAAACTCCACTCGAGTCCGACAAAACACTCGTGACCATGCTTCCACTGCCAACACTGTGGACAGGACTAACCATCAGGTATGACTAGCAGTGGAGATGTCATCTCTGGATCCAGGCCTCCCGCTTGGAGATGACATGTATTCTGAAGTTACAGTTTATACTGATTTGTAGCTGTTGGAAGGTCTAAACACCTTCAGGGTTATATGTGAAACTGCAGTATGCATACACAGAGACCCCAGTCCTGCATGGTGCTAGTTGTTCTCTAGTTGATGCTCAGAAGCTGAGGGCTTTCAAACGTACCTTGCATGACTGGGTCCAGCGTGCATGCATATACAAAGCACACAAAACGGTGTTTCATTTGCAGAATATTTACAATAGATGACTGCTTTAGAATTGGTTGAAGATTAATCACAGATTTCTCTATTGCTACTCCTTGTTTGCTGAGAGACAGGAGTGGAACATAATATAGGTCTCTCTTCTTCTCCCATTGTGATAGTGAATGAAAAAGAGAAGTAACCGTGCTTGTACACTTTTGATTGATGTACAAAGAAGGCCTACCTGGCCTTGCTTGTCCTGGAAGACATGCAAGAAGTAGACAAAGGCTTGTCTACATGCAGTGCTTGTATCAGATAATTATCTGTGTTGGCTAAGGTGGATTTTGAGATAGATAGATAGATAGATAGATAGATAGATAGATAGATAGATAGATAGATAGATATTTTAAATATATATATACAAACATGTTAAGGAGTATTGTGCCATTTTGCCATTTAAGGTATACTGAGAATATACCTTTTCCATGTAGAAAAAGCCTTTGAGAAGTAGGGATTTTATGGCACAGTGGATACCAAGAGAAATAGATGAAGTGTTCAAGGCCAGGTTGGATGAGGCTTTGGGCAACCTGGTGTAGTGGAGGATTTCTCTGCCCGTGGCAGGGGGGTTGGAACTAGATGATCTTTAAGGTCCCTTCCAACCCAAACCATTCTATGATTCTATGATTCTATTTTTGCTTAGCTTTTGCAAAGCTTTTTTGTTACATGCTCAACATCTATGTTCCTGTGATTAGTCCTGAGAATTTCCAATATCCATCCGTCAGTGAACTTCATGCAAAACATGAAAGCAAAACTTAACATTCATGAAAGTAACTCAAGCACGTCACAAGCACTAGAAAAAGTTTGCATCATCTCTGTAATTCATTAAAAAGAAGAACAAAAGGCACAAGCCTAGTTCATTCCTTGCCATATCCCCTTTCAGCAACATACTTAGGTTGCTGCTGCACCAGTTTCTCCTTGCTGCCACTTCAGCCACAAGATAGCTGCCTCCTTGAGATGCGGAAGTCAATGGCTGCTTGTGAAAGCAGTTACGTACCTACCACTGAGCTGCTGCCCAGAATCCCAAATCAGAACATTACCATCTCCAAACAGACAAAATAGTAATTGCACCAGAAAAGAGGAGGGAGCAGGCTAAAGGGAGAAGGGCTAAAGGGAGAAGCTTTATTAAGCATCTACATTTGGTGTTGTCATCCACCAGCATCTGATTCGTACATACCGAACCATGGCCTGTGAAATCAGTTAGCACCTGCTCAGTCTTATGCACACTTCTGCGGTGGAGCAGAATTGCCAAACTTGGCATAGACACATAACATATATGTATGTATATATGCATGTATATACGTGTAGTATTTACTAGGTGTGGCAAAAATTTATTAGACAAATTCAGCTGTTAATAATGCATTCATGAATCTCAGTGGAGTCTATTTTGTCCATGTGTCTGACAACAGGATTGTATCTGTATCTAGTACAATTCCAACTTTTTACAGGGCAGTGTATATGCACACATTTTCTACTTTTAGTTATGTATTTTATGTATCTTTAAAGGCCAGGTTAGATGAGGCTTTGAGAAACCTGATCTAGTGGAAGGTGTCCCTGCCTGTGGCAGGAGGTTGGAACTGGATGATCTTTAAGGTCCTTTCCAACCCAAACCAGTCTATGGTTCTATGATTCTGTATTCTTTCAACCTACACCAACAAGCGAGAGAGCCAGCTGAGGCAAGGATAAACCAAGTAAGTGAAATGAGCTTGATAGTGGCAATAAGGAGAAAGCTAGTCTCATAGTTGGGTTCCTTGTTTGTTGGAGTGGTTTTTTTTCCATTCAGGTAATAGTGGTGAAATTACTGAAGAAGAGATAAAACACACATAAAGAGAAGTGAAGGGGAATATGCTGAAGGGAAAGGGACGTGAGAAGCAGAGTGCAGAGGAGAAAGGAAAATGTGAGGAATGAGGTCCGAGTGAGGCAGTAAGGAAGGAAACTGAAGCAAAGAGTCAATATGCATGGAACAAAAAAGGTGTGTGCAGAGCTGTAAGAAATTGTTTGACTATCCAGCTTTGGCTACTTTGGTAGCTCTTCCTAGCAACTAGCCATCAGTTTTCCCCAGGGCTGGGGAGAAGAAGACAACACTTGGAAGCTCATGTTCTCATAGGTGGGTGGAACTGATGAGGTAACAGAGAGAGGTCCAAAAGCCATCAAAAGGGACTTCAGGGCATTGGGGCAATTGGTTGAAGGGTCAGGAGCGCAGGCAGTGTTTTCCTCAGTCCCTTTAGTGGCAGGAAAGAATACAGATAGGAACAGGAAAATACACTTGATTAACAGATGGCTCAGAGGCTGCTGCCACCGGCAGAAATTTGGTTTCTTTGATCATAGGAAGGCTTTCACAGAACCGGGTCTGATGGCAAATGATGGATTTCAGCTGTCTCAAAGAGGGAAAAGGATTCTTGCTCATGAGCTGTCAGGGCTCATCGAGAGGGTTTTAAACTAGGTTTGAAGGAGGAGGGGGATATAACTAGGCTCAGTAAACTAGGCTCAGGGAATAAGGCCTCCCACCCCCTAGGGTGAAATCCGCGTGCTCAGCTGGCTCTCTGAAATGCCGGTACACCAATGCAAGCAGCATGGGGAACAAACAGGAGGAGTTAGAAATCTGTGTTCGATCAGGGGGTTATGATCTGGTAGCAATTACTGAGACTTGGTGTGACAGCTTGCATGACTGGAATGTGGTCATGGATGGCTATGTCCTCTTCAAGAAAGATAGGCCAGCAAGGCGAGGTGGTGAAGTTGCTCTTTATGTGAGGGAGCAACTAGGGTGCATTGAGTTCTGTCCAGGGGCGGATCAGGAGCAAGTTGAGAGCTTGTGGGTGCGAATTAAAGGACAATCTGGCATGTGTGATACTGTTATTGGTGTCTATTGCAGACCACCGGATCAGGATGAGGAGGTTGATGAGGCCTTCTACAGGCAGCTGACAGCGGTCTCGCAAATGCAGGCCCCGTTGTCATGGGGAACTTCAACTATCCTGGTATCTGCTGGAAGGCCTACTCAGCCAGCCATCCACAGTCCAGGAGGTTCCTTCAGTGCATTGATGATAACTTCCTGATGCAAATGGTGGATGAGCCTACTAGAAGAGTAGCGCTGCTGGATCTTATTCTCACTAGTAAGGAGGGTCTGGTTGAAGTGCTGAAGATTTGAGGGTAGCCTTGGTTGTAGTGACCATGAAATGGTGGAGTTCAGGATCTCATGTGGCAGGAAGAGAATACCTAGCAGAACTAGAACCCTGGACTTCAGTAGGGCCAACTTTGATCTTTTCAAACAATTGCTAGGAGAAATCCCATGGGACAGAGTACTGGAAGGTAAAGGGGCCCAAGATAGTTGATTAGCCTTCAAGGACCTCTTCTTCCGAGCTCAAGACTGGTGCATCCCAACAGGCAGGAAGTCAAGAAAGGGTACCAAGAGACCTGCATGGTTAAATGGGGAACTGTTGGGCAAACTCAAGTGGAAAAAGAGAGTGTACAGATCATGGGAGGGGCAGGCCACTTGGCAGGAATATAGGTCTGCTGTCAGAGGATGTAGGGAGGCAACTAGGAAAGCTAAGACCTCCTTGGAATTAAACCTTGCAAGAAAGGTCAAGGACAACAGAAAGGGCTTCTTCAAATACATTGCAGATAAAACTAACACTAGAGGCAATGTAGGCCCACTGGTGAATGAGGAGGGTGCCCTGGTGACAGAGGATAAGAAGAAGGCAGAGTTACTGAATGCCTTCTTTGCCTCAGTCTATACTGCTGGAGCCTATTCTGATGAGCCCCGGAACCCTGAGGCTCCTGAGAAAGTCAGGATAGAGGAGGAGTCTACCCTAGTTGATGAGGACTTGGTTAGGAACCAGTTAAGCAACCTGGCCATCCATAAGTCCATTGGTCCTGATGGGATGCACCCGCAGGTGCTGAAGGAGCTGGCGGATGTCATTGCCAGGCCACTCGCCATCATCTTTGCTAAATTGTGGGGAACGGGAGAGGTGCCTGAGGACTGGAGGAAAGCAAATGTCACTCCGGTCTTCAAAAAGGGCAAGAAGGAAGACCCAGGTAACTATAGACTGGTCAGCCTCACCTCCATCCCGGGAAAGATAATGGAACAACTTATCCTTGGTGCTGTCTCTAGGCGTATCAAGGATAAGAGAGTCATTAGGGACAGTAAACATGACTTCACTAAGGGGAAGTCGTGCTTGACAAACCTGATAGCCTTTTATGAGGACATCACCCAGTGGATGGATGATGGTAGAGCAGTGGATGTGGTCTATCTTGACTTCAGTAAAGCATTTGACACAGTCTCCCACAGCATCCTCACAGCTAAACTGAGGAAGTGTGGTCTGGATGATCGGGTAGTGAGGTGGATTGCGAACTGGCTGAAGGATAGAAGCCAGAGAGTAGTGGTCAATGGGACAGAGTCCAGTTGGAGGCCTGTATCCAGTGGAGTCCCTCAAGGGTCGGTACTGGGACCAGTATTGTTCAACATATTCATCGATGACTTGGATGAGGGAATAGAGTGCATGGTCAGCAAGTTTGCTGATGACACTAAACTGGGAGGAGTGGCTGACACACCTGAAGGCTGTGCTGCCATTCAGCGAGACCTGGACAGGCTGGAGAGTTGGGCAGGGAGAAATTTAATGAAATACAACAAGGGCAAGTGTAGAGTCTTGCATCTGGGTAAGAACAACCCCATGTACCAGTACAAGTTGGGGACTGAACTGTTGGGGAACAGCACAGGGGAAAGGGACCTGGGGGTCCTGGTGAACAGCAGGATGACCATGAGCCAGCAATGTGCCCTTGTGGCCAAGAAGGCCAATGGCATCCTGGGGTGTGTTAGAACGGGTGTGGTTAGTAGGTCGAGAGAGGTTCTCCTCCCCCTCTACTCTGCCCTGGTGAGGCCGCATCTGGAATATTGTGTCCAGTTCTGGGCCCCTCAGTTCAAGAAGGACAGGGAACTGCTTGAGCGAGTCCAGCGCAGGGCCACAAAGATGATTAAGGGAGTGGAGCATCTCCCTTATGAGGAAAGGCTGAGGGAGCTGGGTCTCTTTAGCTTGGAGAAGAGGAGACTTGGGGGGGACCTCATTAATGTTTATAAATATGTAAAGGGTGACTGTCATGAGGATGGAGCCAGGCTCTTCTCAGTGGCATCCAATGACAGGACAAGGGGAAATGGATATAAGCTGGAACGATTATGATTCTATGATTCTATGGAACACAGGAGGTTCCGCTTAAACATGAGGAAGAACTTCTTCCCAGTAAGGGTAACAGAACACTGGAACAGGCTGCCCAGAGAGGTTGTGGAGTCTCTTTCTCTGGAGATGTTCAAAACCCACCTGGACACGTTCTTGTGTGATCTGATCTAGGTGGTCCTGCTCCGGCAGGGGGATTGGACTAGATGATCCTTTGAGGTCCCTTCCAATCCCTAACATTCTGTGATTCTGTGATAGATCTCTTTGCATGGTCTGGTTTTGCAAGAACTTGAAGTAGCCATAAATGGGCCCAATTTCACTTCCCTCACCACCGTCCCTGCAGTCCTTGCTTTAGCAGCTGCTGCTACTGCCACTCATTTATTTCTGTCAGATGTGCTCACTAGTTGCTGACCTGAGCCTTCTCACTGCACTCCCTGAACTACAGTGCACCAGCTATTGAGTGCTGTCTTTCTCACTCTCCACAACATCTGTGGAATACATTTACACTAAGCCATGTTCAACCTTGAATATTAAACTTCATTATTTTTTTTTTCTCCAGCAAACATTTCTGTATGAGACGACATTTTTGTTGTCTGCTACTATCAAAATGACAAAGTTGTAGAACTAATCTACACTAAAAAAGGTTCTCTGGGATAGTACTACAACTGTAACATCTAATATTTTTTTATTATTATTGTTTTTTAAACAGAGAAAGCCCTAAGATGATTGCAACTTTTGCTCACAGAAAAGAAGGAAAAAAAAAACAAACCAAAACAAAACAAAACCACAACAGAAACAAACCACTGTTTCCTGAAACAGTGAGGTTAGGTAAATTCTATTGACAGGGCATTCTTTCCTCAGGTTAGTGCTTTCTGTACAAGAAAGTCTAGCTAGTATATCTGTATTGAACTAAGTATACTGGCAAGCTCCTTGTATAGATGAAGCCTTGGAGAGCATTTGGTATGAATTCTAATTGCAAGGCTGTATAGTACTCGGCATACTTCACCTCAGGTTTGAAGAAACAGATGTTCTACGCATTGCTTTTGTGCCAGGTGAGAATTCTTTACTGCTAAAGTTAATGAGAACTGCAAGCACTCAATTGCTCAATGACTTAGTGCCTCACACTGTTTAAGCTCTTAAAAATAAACATTCGCTGGTGGAAGGAACAACTGTGTTTTCTATGAGCGCACAAGCAGTAACAGGAAACATCATAAATATCCATGTTATTCTGAGTTAAGATACTGTCCTTTGGCCTACTCTGTGGCAAGTTGACATTATCAAAAAGATCTCGAGTTTAATTATTGTTTTATCAGCATTTACAGAAAGTGGAAGAGTGGAAGAAGTTCAAAACTCCTCCAGAAATGCAGCTTCTTTCAAATGAAAGTAGCAAAGTAACATCCGATCCATAGCACTGATAGCGTGATCATTTATGGAAATTGTACATGCTCAGTGGAGCAACATAGTTCTGAGGGAGAAAAGGCAGTGGCTAATCAGGCATGCAAAAACTGGAAGAGCTGTGAGAGTGGTATGTTTCATGTCTGTGGGGATGTATTCTGTGTTACACTCAACTAACTCCTGCAGTAAAATGTGCAGGTTACATTTGTTCCATGGTGAGCTTAAAGGCTTGGCTCACTTTAATTTTCAGGGAGGCATATACAATCTTATAAGTGCATTTGCATGAAGAGCTAAAACGAGAGTAAGAGTGATTGAATCCTGGAAAAATTGCTTGCAAAGCAAAACTGCTGACTTTGAACATTTCTCTGTATGACCCAATATTGGCAAGGAATGGTAATAAAGGATCAAATACTAGCTTTTGCAAATGGCTGAGGGATTTTTTGGTGTCATTGACATTAACCTGATTCATAACAAAGACTTTAACAAGTATTTTGAAATAAATAGCTTTTGCTTCAAATGCACAGAGACTCTCTGCATTAATTTCTCTCTGAGATTAAAAAAAAGTTTGAATATTTTTAAAAATGTAAAATTCATTTATTTTTTTTTCCTGAAAACTATGTTTTCTAAATATCTTTTATTTTTCTTAATATCTGTTAATAACAAAAAATCCTACATACTTAGGAAATGAATTATTAATAATTATAGAAATCTGAGAAATTTAATTTGTTTCAGTGAGTTAGTTTCTTTGTAACCTATTTAAGTTTTTATAGCAGCCTCACCTGAATGTATCCAAGCAACTAAGCAAATTATGTATAGGCACGTTTTCAGGACAATTTAGTCATCCTATGTAACTATATTTTGTCTTTTTTCCTTCTGATGCTTTCTCCCTAACCATTCAAGTGTGGAAGCTTGATAATGGAAGCTGCAAATCCTCCTCATGTGCTGAAAATGAGGCCTCAGGTATATTCAGTAGCCAAAAACTCTGGTATTTGTGCTCAGCCCTGAAAGCTTTGCCCTTATTGCTTGGATTGGCAGCCACATGTAGAAATAAAAAGGATATTGGATGAAAGAAAAACTATTTTTAAGCTGAAACAAGGAAAAATTGAAAGCTAGTTTCAATTTGATTAAATAAACGAAGAAAGTACTTTCTTACATTTTCATTTTCCCAGTGCTATATGACAGACTGCAAACAAATATGGGGAATGCTGGTGAGTCCTATGCAGAAACATGACAAAAGCTGGGCAGATTCTTTAACTCCAAACCTTGGCAGATTCACATCTACCTGTATTAATAGAGAATGGCCTTTCTCTGTATTTTTGGAAAATGGACATATCTCCTTTGTAAATAATACTATATTTCAATAATAAAGTATTGATTTCTTATAAGGCCCATTTCTGGCAAGATAATGGCATTTATGAAAAGCTTGTCTAAATTCCATAGATCCTTAAAACAAGGCTTTCTATTGTAGTTGATTTCCACTCGTACGGGCCCTTTGTGAATCTTCTAGTAGCAGAGAAAACACAATGTGTTTGTCAAACTATTTCATGAAAGGAAACAAGAATAAATTGTGCTTTGAGGACCAGAACTAATTAGATGGCTTCTAAGGTTGCCTGTGTTTGTGGCATTCCTTGAACTGTGAATTAGAATAAACAGGGAACAAAACATTTCAATTTTTCCTTAATAAATTAGAAAAAGCTCATTGGTAAAAAAATACAAAAGAAATGCTTCTATTTTATCTAATCCATAAAGATAAGTTAATATCGTCTTCAAAATGAATTTCTGGATCTAAACTTCTCCAAAAGACAGGCACATTCACATTTAGGACCTGGCCAAAAGGAGCTGAGGAGAAATGTTCCCAATACAGAATAAAGAAAATTCCTAAATATAGCATGTTAAATTGAACAAGCATTTGAGTTATGTTGTGGCCTTAGAGACATTTATCTCCAAATCAGAAGTCCTAACACTCTGCTAAACGTGCTTGGGAAGCGATCTAGTTAGAAAACGCACTTTCCTTCTCCCTGCCCCAAAATCCTTACCTGTGTCCCATTACTTTTACAGGAGCACATTCCCTCTCTTGTCTCCATTGGGCTTCATCCTTGATTCTACTTTCCGTATCATAAACCCTTTATTTGCGGTGTGTCCCACCCTGTTGCCAACAGGTTCTAGTGCTGTAGGACAACATTTGCTGGGCAGTAAAAAGGGTTTGCAGGCTTTCAGGACGTGCTGTGCAGTAAGCAGATTTTCTTGACGAAAACATCTGTAGTGCTGTTGTGCCTGTTTGCGAATGGGATTTAGCATGGGTACTGTGGACACACAGGGCTGAGAGGTTGTGGGGTTTGTCTGCTGACAAGTGCATCTGACAGAGAATTTAGACTAGACTTCAACTGCCAATCCAAAAGTTAGCTGATGTGAGCACAGAATGTATCATCTAAAATACTGACTCCCCTGCAGTTGCTACAAAAAGGATACAGGAAGGGAGTGAAATCCTTCCGTACTTGTGAAATTCATAGAGTTCCCCTCTAGAAAGAGAACTGGCTCGATATCCAATATATTCTAATTCTAATTCAAATTTCAGATCTACTAAAGTTTCTTTGTCTTTGAAGGTCAGACATGAAACTTCTCTGTGATCATTCCCTCTGCCTTTGTTGCTTCATGGCAAAGGCATAGTCTTGCCTTACTCTCCGGGCTACCTGTTTAGCTTTGTAAGGCAGGACAGTAGCTGCAAATAAGTAAATTCCTCTTTAAAAAATCCCCACATGTGCAAACAAACACATAAACTTGTGGGTGGGAAGAAACCAAGTAATTGTTCATTGTATGTGCAATTTCTTTCCTTTCAGCTGGAACTTCAAGAAGCTGAAACTACGCCACTGCCGTGACAGGGTCTCCTGCCGCATAGCTCTCAAAGCAATTTCACACCAGTGCCACAGTGTGTCTGGGCAGTATGCTATGGGAATGCGTAGGATACGCTTTCCCTCAAAAAAATGCCACAGAGGAAAGTGCCTGCTTTTCCAGTCTGTCAAATATTGCTTCTGCAGCACTTCTACATTGCGCGTAACAGAAGCATGAAACTTAACAGCAAGCAGAGCCAAGAGATATGGGGGCTTGCCAGGCTCCAGTGTTCAAAACAGTCATGTTTACCAGGAATGTATACATTAGTCTAAAGCAAAGCTACTGTACCTGCAGCGATCTGACATGTTCTGACAAGTTACAGTGGTGTTAAACAGGTTGGGAACAAAAATTCAAAGGCTAGACAACTATAGTTTGAAAAATTAAGGTGAGTTTTAATGATGGGAAATAATGGGAAATGAAGTTGTAAGACTGTTGGGTACTTGATTTACTCTTAAAATTTATTTGTAGAGGTGTTATTTGTGTGCTGAAGTCTCACAAGATCATCTAGAACAACATACTGGCAGTTCAAAAGGTCTTCTCTTACAAGGATTGCATGTTCCACAATTTCAAAGGGAAAATATTTCTTTCAATGTTCACTTAGCAAAAAAACCAAAACTCCAAGCTTCACCTTCTGCTTCTGTTTCTCACATAAAAAATAGACTTTAAAATCAAAACAGTGAGCTATCACTTCTTCTAAAAGAGATGAGTAAATGAAAGTATTCCATGTTGTTATTGATTGTCAAATGATCCCCAAAGAAGCATAGACTCTATTAACATAAATTCCTATGTGAATAGAAATCTAGCTATAAGCCTGTCAGAGGTAGTACATGCTGATGATGATTTCTCTTTCAAGCAGTTTCTCAAATTTCAGCTGCCCTGTCAGCAACATTTTGAATTTGTAGGTTATTGACATTCCCTATGTGAAGTGCTTGGAGCAGTTAATGCATTAGACCTTTTTTTTAAAACAAAATAATAAAAAAAACCTTATGTTTTGATAGACATCTATTTTTTCTTAATCAAACCCATAATATGTTTGTTTTTCTAACTAACGTAATATGTTCTGCGTCTCCATTTCGTATTAGTGGCTAATACACATTAAGATTTCGGAAAGAAACATTGTACTGAAGTGAATGTCACCTTAGCCGTTTTCTAGTATGAAAAATAGAAATATCCATTTAGATAATTTATAGTGCAATGATATTTTCTAGACATTGTTTGTTACTTGCTTTGTAAATAAATCATCAGTAGTTAATCAGGGGAAAATGTACTTTGATGAATTTAAGTGTATTCTAGAACACAACTCTATGGAACAAGGGTTTCTTTTTATTTCTACAGCCAAAATGTATTTCTTATTTTCATTGTTAAAATCTATGTAACAATACGCTTCTAATGTGAAATTGTTTGTTTCTGCCGTGGACTACATAATAAAGATTAAAGGCCAAGTCCTTGCAAGTTGTAAATTAAAGTAATATTTGAGTTTTATCACTGTATTGCAGCTAAATATGTAGCCCTGTTTATCAGCAGAATATGAAACTAGGTATAGGAGAAGTGCCTTACTTTTTTTTTCCCTTTTCTCATGAAAATTCCACTATGCTGTCACAGGGATTTGATATTTAAATTTTTATTGGTTTAGCAGGATCTCCTCATAGTCCACATTAGAGTTTAAACCAGTCATCACTATTCTAAGACGTTTTGCATCTAATTTTTAAACAGCATAAGACAGGCACTCAGAAGAATTTTGTCATATTGTTTTGCACTACACAGCAGTGTTATTCAGATACCAAGAGGAACGCAGAATACACTAGAAATGTAAATGGATTAACATCGTACAATGTCATTACTCTCTGACAAGTTCTGAGTAGTCTGCCATGCTCATATACAACAGCCTCACAAAATTGAAATACATTGAATGACTATTTGAAAATTCTTAACTTAATTCACAAATATGTCTAATTAAACTTAAAATCATTTCATGATTAGTCAAAAGTTCATCAGCTTTCCCGCAATTTACATAATGAATTGAAACCATTATTTCTTCTGTACCCAGAATGGAATGAAGCTCACAGACAAAATACTATGACTTCCCAACAGACAGCCTAATATTTTAAAAGATATTTCCGGTTTCTACAGTTCAATAATTAATTGAGCAACCCAACTGTAAATATTTTTAACAGTAGTAATGTTGTTATAGCCTTGATGGTCTAAGGATATGAGGAAGCAAATTTTATTAGCAGAGCATTAGCAAAAGTAAGTAAAATGTCTTGTTTTTTTCCAGAAGGCTTGAGTGTTCATTCGTAGTGCTTTGCAGTAAGCAGCGTATTATTACACAAATCCTGTGTCTGCATTGTAAACCTTTAATAAAAATGTTTGTGTTTCTTGTATATTTGCAACATACTGTATTCAAATACATATTGATTAATATGTTATGCCAGATATTAATAGCTTAGCTTTAAAAATGCCATGCAATGAACCGATACCAACACAACTGCCTTGAGGGTTCTCAGATTAGTTACCTGACTGCTTTAAAGAATATGTGGTATTTTTTTACTTAAGAAAGGCGAAATCCCAATAGTTCATTATTTAAAAAAAAAAAAAAAAAGCATATGGGCAGAATTCAGTTTTGATCCAAATTGCACATGTCCCTGCTGTGCTGAGAACTCACTGTAGGGCTCAGCCCCAGGAGGCAGCCACCGCAGCAGCCTGTCTCCGGCAACAGAAAGACAGGATGAGCCGAGGGAAAATTCCCTTTTTCAGCTTCTGGCAGTCAGAGGCTTCCCAGGCTCTTTCCTATTAAATTAAACAGCCTAGGCATCTGCCCAGGCACTGGAACAAGCTTGGCTGTACTGCTAAACCCGGAGGCAGGGTAGAGCCTGGACCTGCTGCCCTCCTCCCTGATGACCTGCATGCTCCTCTACCATTTTGGAGGCTAAAAGAATTTACTAGCTTAAATGCAAGCTCTTTTGTCCTGGCGGGTCTCAGGGTCCTGACAATGGTACTGGGCACATTTTTTTCTATTGTTTTAGAAGTACTCATAATTTTTAAAAGACTCTCAAATTTTTCTTTACGGAGTGACTGGACAGATTCCTCAATCCATAAATCTATGGAGGTTGTTGCCTAAAACATCCTCTAGCAAGGAGTCCCACGGTTGAATGGTGCTGAAATACTCTTGGTTTGTTGATTTTGAAAGTTCTGCCAGATATTTTATTTGGGCATACTGTTTCTTATAACTGGGGGGGGGAAAAATGAATAATGGCCATTCAGTACGACATTTGAGCAAGATGACATAAATATGACTATTCAGTAAGGAATAATCATTACTTTTTATTTTCTTCTTCATGTCAGTCATGATTTTACAGATGTTATATAACTCCTCAGTTGTTTCTTCCCTAGCATGCTCATGGCCATTTTGAACACTCTCAAGCACTGCATGGATGTTTTCAGGGAATCATGCGCAATGACTCTTAAGATCTTTTGCCTAATTAGTAACAACTCATTGTTGTACATATGTGGTTGGGATCTTTTTCTCCACGCGCACACATTATTTTGTGTGGATCAACCTCGCATACCATCCATAATTTGATCCCTCAATCACCCGACACCATAAGCTCTTTCTGACATCTGGCCTAGCTTTGACTATTTTAAATAACTGTGTGTTTTTATAAACATTGTTACTTCACTGCATGGCCTTCTTACAAGAAGTGTGACAAAATGGGTCAGCAACTTTCTTCCTTCCACTTAATATTTATTCCTACTATTTGTTTCTCACTTTTCATTCAGTTATTAATTCTTGAAGGATTTTTTTTTCCTTTATATCGTTATACTTTGCTTTTTTAAAAAGCCTTTGGTGAGGTGCAGCATTCACCAGGTCTTTCAGAACTAATGCACCCTGTATCCCAGCTGGATCACTTTTTTCCACATGCTCATCAGCTCCTCCAATGACCTCTGACGTTCTTCACACTGCCATACTTGTCTTTCTGTCCACTCTGCTCTTCCAGCTACTTGGCTTACTGAAAAATCAGAATTACCTGTCACTCTTAGTTCCTCTTTCCTCAGCCTCTTTTTCTTTTAAAAAATATGAGGTTCCCAACTGCCATGTATTATTTTAGTTCTAAAGTCAGTTTTAAAGTGACTAACAAAACACAGTTAGTAGCTCAGCCATTTCATACCTGAGTTCTTTTAGAACCCTTGAGCGAATTACATCTGGCCCTTGCTATTTGATCCTATTGGAAAACCTGATATATTCTAAGCCACTTCAGCTGACACTTCATTCTGAGACCTCTTCAGGCTTTTCCTCTATGGAGGATGTAACACAGAAACTCCTAAGTTCCCCTGTAATGAACTCTCATGTGAAGGATTGATACATCTTTCCATTTTCCACCATGTCTTTTATTTCCTAGTTAATTATTGGGCCCTTGGCAGCTTTCCAGTTTGTCATGCTGTGTTTACTCTAGGTCTGAATATTTTTTCATATTACCAACATATAACAGGAGTACTTAAAGAAGCGAAGTTCATAATAAAAAAGCTGACTGATCTATGATTGCTGTCAGAGTCAGACGCAGCATCATGTGGAGAAATATCGTAAATACTAGAGAAGTCACTTACTATATCCAGAGATACTATGATTGCATAGCACAGCACATAAAGCCTCAGAGAGGTTTTGAATGTAGAAGAAAGCCGGTAAATGCTCTATGTTAATGGTCTTGCTTTATGTACCTTCTGCACCCCCATTTCTATGTGATTAGAAGTGAGATGAAGCAAGCCAGCAGCTGCTGAACACACAGCTCTCAGCCAGTCCCAGCCTGCCGAAGCCCCTGGAAAAGAACCGTTGTCCTCAAGGAAGGCATCAGCAGACATCAGGAACTAGCCTAATGACACAAGGCAGGAGGATCCCACAGGGAGAAAAAAGATGTTGCAAAACCACATCAATCCCCAAGTGCCATTTGTTACATAGACACTGCTTGGCCAGAAAGTAAGTGAGCATCCAGACATAGTAAACCATGTGTTGGTGTCAAGAAAGGCTGGTTAGGTAACATGAGAGAAACCACAGCTGGTTCAGTTCCCAAAGGCACATTTGTATGTAGGAGAGACAGCCACAACAGATCAGACCCCTGGGCTTGAACTGTGGAGCAGGGCCTGAACACTGACGCCACTTTGGGCAGCACTGACAGCTCCGTTTGTCCAGCCTTCAGTCTTTCAACAATTTTGTTGCTTTGGAAGAGATGAAACCTCACTGTGTGAATTTGCGTCCTCCCTGATGCACTACCGCCTGGACAGGAAGCAGTGATACACGCTGTTTATGATCCAAGGGAAGCTGCGCAGACAGCATGCAGCTCCCCAGCAAGACATAGCTGACTTCTGGGATGCAAAGTCATCTGCAGCCTCCCAAAGTCCCACAATAAAATGACTCATCAGGTTAAAAGGGCGGGACATACTGTTTTCTTTGGATGAGATTCTTTGCAACCGTTTCATACTACTGCTCTCTCTGTTAAAACTTACAGTAAGGATCAGCACAATAACCACACACAAACCTGTATTCAGTTTTTAACGTAGCATCAAGTTAATTCCACTCCATCGAATTCACCTTTGGCATTAGCTGAAGAAACAGAAGATATTTTTTCTTTGTTGGACAATTCAGTGAAAGTTTTGGAGTGATTTGTAATATCAGGCTAAATTCCTAAGCTCTACATTGATAGGAATATAAAAGTAGTTTATCTAAAGATGACAGGGAGACATTTATTGTGTATTACTCCAGTTAATCAATCCTAATCCAACAGCCTTTTCTGGAGTGCACATGAATTTGCACATACTCAACAGATTCACAGATTAATATGCTGATATTGATTGCAACAAAACAAAACATGTTGAGCTTGAAGGAAGGTGTGTTAAATCCTGTAAAATTATTGAACACTCACAGTATTTTTTTGCTGTGTAACACTTTTTAGACAACATTTTATTTCACTGTTCTTTCCGTCATAAACTTAGAGGAAAAAAGTGATGTTTCTCTTTAGACTCTCATTGATATCTCTACAAAAAGCCCAGCAACAGGCATGAAATATCTGAATAGAACCTGTGCATTTAAAAGGAACAATGATTTCTAGAAAGGAATAGGGCCAGAAAGAAAAGGATTACACAACAAACAGGTTTCTGCTGTGTTCGGGAAGAAGCAGCAGTAGGTCCACTGAGCTTACACCAGACAGGAGGTAATACAGCAACTTAGAGCAGAAGCAGTATGTTAAAGGGAAAGGAGTGAGAGAGTGGGAAGGGAAAACCTTAGTAAAACAGCCTGTGGAGATAACTGCCTACATGGGTTTTACTACAGTATAGGTAATCCTGATTTCACTGAGTTTTCCTGCATGGTAAATTTATTTATACTGGTTTGTTTGTTTTCTTTTTCCCACTCACTTCTAAATTGTGTTTTATTGTTGATGTGTGTTTATTCATTTGCCTGTAAGAGATTTGCTGAAGTTTTGCTGCAGGCTCCTAAAATCTACTGCTGCTAGTGACCTGTATTACTACTTTTAAACCAAAACACTGAGAATTTCTTCAGAAGGTCTTTTGCTCATCCCTTACAGGCAAACTCACCAATCCAGAGATTTGAAGGCCAAAACCAAACGCCATAAGCTTTTGTTTAGGCTTTCTACAAAACCATTCTGCTGGTCTTTTACCAGATTCAAATGATCCTGCAGCACGGTGTGAAGGGGGTTTTTTTTTGAAGAAAAGCGGGAAGGAAATGTATTCTTGATTCAATGAGTTCAAAGGACAGAAATCCCATTCTATCCTCATGATAATTCTGTCTAAAACATGTATCTGCTACATATATTTTACACAGGGCAGCTGCCTGAATTGGCCATTGCTTCACTTCCTACATATTGCAGTACCTTTTCTGAGAGTTTAAGGACTCCCTGCTATTAGAAGTCACTTCCTTGGATATTGGGTTTGTATGAGATGCTTCTTAGAGGGATAACTTTGATCTAGTGAATTTATTCTTCCAACTTTCCCTTGAGTAACTTCAAGGCAGAGAGAAAGGCTTCTCCAAGGTAGTTCAAAGCATTTATCACTGGGAGCCTCCTCTGATCTGGGATGAGGCTCAGCCTCATGTGGGAAAAACAGACCATTGCAAAATCTTTTTAATTCTCCGAATACATTAAATGAAACACTTTATACTTCTCAATTTTCTTCCTATAAGGCATGGTTTCCAAAATTCCAGTCATTGTGTATCACTCTACTGCCAACTATCCTGCTAATACCAGTGTCTCTGTTGGCGTGAAAATTGGAACAGTATCCAAAGTTTCAGACACACGCATGACATTTCAGAAATGCATTCATATACTAGCCACTGTCCTTCCTGAAAAATACATATTTAAGGGGGCATGTACATCCAGGGGCTCTATTTTCCAAGAGCTTTATTTAATTTATCAGCATCATACCAGGAGCTGCTACTCATTTAGTTTGCTTTTATCTACAAATGTGTCATAGTTACTTTGTCTCAGCAATTTTTTTTGTTCCCATATCCATGATTTTGTATCTGCCTGTACTAAGGCATACAAGGTTCAAATGAGTCTCCCTTACCAGGCTCAGTCATCAAAAGCCAAAACAATAATGAGCAAACATAACTTTGAACACTAAACTGAGACAAACTTTTCTATCTCCTAAAACCTAACTTGAGAAAATTAAACAGTGATAAAATAAATGGGCTTTTTAAAAACTCTATTAGCTGTCCACATTCAAATTTAAAACTTCTAGCTGGTGAAGGTTCTAGAGAAAAAAATCTTATGAGGAGCAGCTGAGGGAATTGGAATTGTTTAGCCTGGAGAAAAGGAGGCTGAGGGGAAACTTTATCACTCTCTACAACTACCTGCAAGGAGGTTGTAGCCAGGTGGGTGTCAGTCTCTTTTCCCAAGTAATAAGCAATAGAACAAGAGGAAACAGCCTCAAGTTGTGCCAAGTGAGGTTTAAATTGGATATTAGGAAAAAATTCTTCACCAAAAGGGTTGTCAAGCATTGGAAAAGGCTGCCCAGGGCAGCGGTGGATGTAATACTCCATTTCTGGAAGTATTTAAAAGACTTGTAGATGTAGTGCTTAGGGACATGGTTTAGTGGTGGACTTGGCAGTGTTAGGTTAACAGTTGGACTCCATGATCTTAAAGGTCTTTTCCAACTGAAATGATTCTATGATTCTGCTTCAGCACAACCAATAGACAGAAACACAGGTGGTGTGACTGTGAATGTGTAATTCTGCTGCTACTTCTTCTATTTTTATGCAATTAACATGGAGTTTCTCTGCCACCTCTAATGCATGGCTTTCATAGGAGAGAACAAAAGCTTTCTTACAATTATCTCATATTCAAATTTCAAATGGCAGAGATAATGATGACAAATATAAATAGGCAACATAAATGCTCTATCGAATACATTAAAAAAATTAGTCTTGTGTTGCTCTGTAATAAACTGCATTAAGCCAGAGACCATCAGCCCACAAAGAGGTTATAGTTGTTAGCAACACCCGTGGGAGGCCTCCTGTTCAGAGTTCATCTAGTAATGATACTCATCTTCTCCATTACCAAGAACTAATATTAACACACGAAATTATAATCCATCATAAGCTAATGCTTAGATTTGGTCTGATTCTCTCTTGGAAAAAAACAAAACAAAACAATCTCTTAAATATCTTATAATAACTTCTGTGTTAGTGTCCCGGTCTCGGCTGGGACAGAGTTAGTTCTTTTTAGCAGCTAGAAGAGCTCTGCGTTTTGGTTTTAGTTTGAGTTTCATTATGAGAAGAATGTTGATAGCACAGTGATGTTTGTAGTTGGCACTGAGACCTCAAGGACTTTTCAGCTCACTGTGTTTCTGCCAGTGTGCAGGAGCAAAACAGGCTGAGGGGGAGCATGGCCGGAACAGAGGGTCCACAACTCCCCTTATGATTTGAATTTAGGCTTCGGATTGAGGGCTAAATTGGCCAATGAAGTATTCCATATCATGCAACATCATGCCCAGTATATAAATGAGGGTTGACTGGAAAGAAGGGCCTTTGCTCTTCTGGGAATCTTCTCTCTCTCATTCTCTTTTTTGGGCCTCTCACTTGTCTGAGGTTGCGGTCTCAGGACTTATCTGTTTCAGAATCATTTACCAGGATGGGACAGGTATTGGTCACTGCGTGGTGACACTGTGCATCACTTCCAAGCATATATTATTATAATTATACTTATGTATATTCTATTATTATTATTAATATTAATATTAAATTGTTCTTATCTCAACCCACAAGTCTCCTTCCCTTTTCCCTTTTAATTCTCTTCCCCATCCCCTGGGGGTGAGGGAGGGTGAGTGAGCGGCTGTGTGGAGTTTGGCTGCTGGCCAGGCTAAACCACGACAGTCAGTGTTATGATGCCACCATTCTCTACTTTTCTTTAATGGCATTATAAAACACGAAAGCAATCTTGGTTTGTAAATCTTTCAGAGCAAGAGGGTTTGACTGCCCTCATCATCAGACCCCTAACATTACTATCCACCAGGTTGCATTTATTCTTCTGACTCAACATGCAGGCAACTGGGAAGAACGTTTTCTTCTGATGCAGGATACATACAGCATTAAAAGAGAAAAATAGAATAGACGTTTACTGAAAGAGGCTGTGACAGCAATCCGATGTGAAGAAACACCCAAGTAATACATCATTCATATGTGAACAGAGTGTGCCTTGAGCTCTCCCTTTCCCTGTTCTTTTGTCTTCTGATTCTCTGGAACATCAGAACATCAGATACAATCATATATTCCAATGAAGGAATACATAAAAGTAATTAAATTTGAATAGCTTGTATCATCTCTGCACTATTGACTAAACTAAGCAAACATTCAATAGAAGAGGTAGAACACATAGATTCACAGACGGGTTAAGCAATGAGAATTTGGATTATCCTGAACTAAATTGCACCTTACTCACAAACATACTTCTTCCAAAATTTCAAAAGAAAACACTAGATGTTAAAAGTCTCAGGAGGTAAAAAGGAGAAGAATATAATCCTGTGCCTGGTAAAAAATCAGCCTAAATTTGTGAAAGTATAAGAAGTTTTGCCTTTGTTCTATTTCCTAAAATGTAATACACGGAAGCATGAATCAGGAGAAAATTTTAAGAAGTTCAAAAGAAACAGCAGATGGTCAGATTAGAAACCAGAATACCAGTAGAAGGTAAAGTTTTGATCTTATTGCCTGGTTTGAAGATTTCAGTATTGACAATCCCTATATAGAATCATAGAATCATAGAATCGTTAGGGCTGGAAGGGACCTTCAAAGGTCATCTAGTCCAAACCCCCTGCAAGGAACAGGGATATCTCCAACTAGATCAGGTTGCTCAGGGCCTCATCCAACCGGGCCCTGAACATCTCCAGGGATGGAGCATCCACCACCTCTCTGGGCAACCTGTTCCAGTGTTCTACAACTCTCATGGTAAAAAATTTTTTCCTAATATCCAACCTGAATCTACCTCCCTCTATTTTAAAACCATTACCCCTTGTCCTATCACAACTGGCCCTCCTGAACAGCCTCTCCCCATCTTTCTTGTAGGCCCCCTTGAGGTACTGGAAGACCGCTATAAGGTCACCCCGGAGCCTCCTCTTCTCCAGGCTGAACAGCCCCAACTCTTTCAGCCTGTCCTCATAGGAAAGGTGCTCCAGCCCTCTTATCATCTTCGTGGCCCTCCTCTGGACCCTCTCCAACTGGTCCATGTCCTTCTTATGTTGAGGGCTCCAGAACTGGACGCAATACTCCAAGTGAGGTCTCACGAGGGCAGAGTAGAGGGGGAGAATCACCTCCCTTGACCTGCTGGCCACGCTCCTCTTGATGCAGCCCAGGACGCGGTTGGCCTTCTGGGCCGCAAGAGCACATTGCCGGCTCATATTGAGCTTCTCGTCCACCAGTACTCCCAAGTCCTTCTCCTCAGGGCTGCTCACGATCCATTCTCCGCCCAGTCTGTATTTGTGCCTGGGATTGCCACGACCCAGATGTAGGACCTTGCACTTGGCCTGGTTAAACTTCATGAGGTTGGTACGGGCCCACCTCTCCAGCCTGTCGAGGTCCCTCTGGATGGCATCCCTCCCTTCCAGCGTGTCGACGGCACCACACAGCTTGGTGTCATCGGCGAACTTGCTGAGGGTGCACTCCATGCCACTGTCCATGTCACCGACAAAGATGTTGAAGAGGGCCGGGCCCAACACGGACCCCTGAGGGACGCCACTCGTGACCGGTCTCCACATGGACATCGAGCCGTTGACCACTACTCTCTGAGTGCGGCCATTGAGCCAATTCCTTATCCACTGAGTGGTCCATCCATCAAACCCATGCCTCTCTAGTTTAGAGAGAAGAATGTCGTGCGGGACAGTGTCAAAAGCTTTGCACAAGTCCAGGTAGATGACATCCGTTGGTCGACCCTTGTCCACCGATGTTGTCACCCCATCGTAAAAGGCCACCAAGTTGGTCAGGCACGATCTGCCTTTGGTGAAGCCATGTTGGCTGTCACCCACCACCTCCTTGCTCTCCATGTGCCTTAGCATGGTTCCCAGGAGAATCTGCTCCATGACCTTGCCAGGCACAGAGGTGAGGCTGACTGGCCTGTAGTTGCCCGGGTCCTCCTTGTTCCCCTTTTTAAAAATGGGGGTTATGTTCCCTCTCTTCCAGTCATTGGGGACCTCGCCAGACCGCCATGACTTCTCAAATACAATGGCCAGTGGCTTGGCAACTTCATCCGCCAGTTCCTTCAGGACCCGCGGATGGATCTCATCAGGTCCCATGGACTTGTGTGCCTTCAAGTTCCTCAGATGTTCCCGAACCTGCTCTTCAAGTACAGTGGGCGGTGGTTCATCCTCACAGTCCCTGCTAGTTCTTTCCACAGCTTGGGTGGTAAGACAAGAGGCTTTATCAGTGAAGACTGAGGCAAAAAATTCATTGAGTACCTCAGCCTTCTCTATGTCCCGGGTGACCAGAGCACCAGTATCCTTCCGGAGGGGGCCTACATTCTCCTTGGACTTCCTTTTGTCCCCTACATACCTATAGAAGCATTTCTTATTGCTTTTTATATCCCTTGCCAAATTCAATTCCTTCAGGGCTTTAGCCTTCCTCACTTGATCCCTGGTCACTCGTACAGCTTCTCTGTATTCCTCCCAGGCTATCTGTCTCCGCTTCCACCCTCTGTAGGCTAATCTCTTCATTTTCAGTTGGTCCAGGAGCTCCTTGCTCATCCACGCAGGCCTCCTGGTCTTTTTGCCCGACTTGTTCTTCATTGGGATGCACCTCTGCTGAGCTTGGAGGAGGTGCTCCTTGAATGTGGACCAACTTTCCTGGGCCCCTCGTCCCTCCAGGGCCGCCTCCCACGGCACTTTGCCCATCAAGTCCTTGAAGAGGCCGAAGTCCGCCTTCTTGAAGTCTAGGGTACAGAGTTTGCTGAATGGTTTCCTTGCTGCCCCATGGATCTTGAACTCCACCATGTCGTGGTCACTGCAGCCAAGGCTGTCCTTAAGTTTCACATCGCCCACCAGTCCCTCCCTGTTGGTGAGCACAAGGTCAAGCATGGCACCCCTCCTTGTCGGCTCCTCTATCACCTGCAGGAGGAAGTTGTCATCCACGCATTCCAGGAACCTCCTGGACTGCCTGTGCCCTGCCATATTGTCTCTCCAACAGATGTCAGGGTGGTTGAAGTCCCCCATGAGGACCAGGGCTTGTGACCGCGAGGCTGCTCCTATCTGGCTATAAAGCGCCTTATCTGCTCTGTCCTCCTGGCCAGGTGGCCTGTAACAGACCCCTACCGTAACATCGCCTATCCTTCCCCGTCCTCTAATCTTGACCCATAAGCTCTCTGTCAGCTCCTCCTCCGACCCCAGGCGAAGCTCCACGCACTCCAGCCGGTTGCTGACATAGAGAGCGACACCCCCTCCTCGTCTCCCCTTCCTGTCCTTTCTAAAAAGCTTATACCCCTCCATGTTGACACTCCAGTCATAGGAGTCGTCCCACCACGTCTCCGTGATGCCAATAAGGTCGTAGCCCTGCTCATGTGCACGCATCTCCAGCTCATCCTGTTTATTTCCCATGCTGCATGCGTTGGTGTACATACACTTCAGCTGGGCCTCCGACAAAGCCAACTCGCTGGCTGGAGCGACAGGTGTTCTCTTGGACGGCAGTGTAAGTTCGTTTGAACATACCTGCGATCCTTCCTCAGCCTCTGGACCCTCGGTGCTGGCACTGGTGCCATGCTGACAGCGGTATGAATCTGACTTCTTGGCTGGAGTGGCTGGAATTCCCTTCTTCTGTTCTACAGGTACTTCCAGCATATCTTTATCATTCTTGATATTCCCCCCCTCCCCCTTCAAATCTAGTTTAAAGCCCTGCCAATAAGCCCTGCTAGCTTTTGAGCTAAGACCCTGGTTCCCCTCTGAGAAAGGCATGTTCCATCCGGTACCATCAGATCTGGTTCAGGGAAAGCCTCCCCATGATCAAAGAAACCAAATTTCCGTCAGTGGCACCAGCCTCTGAGCCATCTGTTAATCAAATCTGATTTTCTGTTCCTCTCTATGTTCTTTCCTGCCACTAAAGGGATTGAAGAAAACACTACCTGGGCTCCTGACCCTTCGACCAATCGCCCCAATGCCCTAAAGTCCCTTTTGATGGCCTTTGGACTTCTCTCTGTTAGCTCATCACTACCAACTTGCATTACCAGTAATGGATAATAATCAGAGGGCCGTACCAGAGCAGGGAGTTTCCTAGTGACGTCCCTGACGCGGGCCCCAGGGAGGCAGCAGACTTCCCTGTGGGTTGGGTCTGGTCGACATATTGGCCCCTCTGTTCCCTTCAGAAGGGAATCACCTATGACAATTACCCTCCTTTTTCTTTTAACAGGGGCAGTCAGAAGTCGTGGAGCAGACTGACTCCCCTTAGGCAACCCTCTGCGTGGGCCCTCGTCTATGTTTTCTTCTTTTGATGAGGTTTTAATACCGATGGCAATCTGATCCGGCTTTGGAGACACCTCCAAGCAGGGACAGCCATCACCCTCCCTGTCATCTAGTTCCCCTCGCAGAGCACTGTACCTGTTGCATAAGGACACCTGGGGGGGCAAGGGAATTGCTATTCCATTGCACTTTCCACGCCGAGCAGGGACCTTGTGCCATTGCTCCTTGTCCCCTAATTCCTCGCATTCCCTGATCTCCTTTACCCTCTCCACTTCTTTCTGCTCTGCCACAACCAGATTATGGAAGCTGTCAATTTCCCTCTCGCTTTCCCTAATTATTCTTGACCTGCTCACCTCCTCCCTGAGCTCCAGCACTTCATCCTGGAGCTGTGCCACCCGGCTTAGCAGGTCATCAACCTGCTCGCACCTCACGCAGCCATCCTCAGGGTTGCTCCCAGCTACCAAGGATAAGCTGTGACATTCCTCACAGCCTGTGACCTGAACACCCACATCCCTTCGAGTGGGTGCTGAAAGCACATTTTTCCTCCTCCGAGTGGCCACCATGACTCCCTGATAAGATGAAGTACTCCAAATCCCGTCCAAGGAGCTGTAAACTGCAGCAGTTGTCCCCTCGTTAGGCGGGAACAATAGCCTACCTTAGCTCCTTCTCGGTGGGCAGCGGGTAGCCGCTGCCCTCCCTGAGGCTATTTATAGCCCAGTGACTCACAGCTGTGCTGGCTCCGCCCGGCTCTCGCAGCAGCCCGCCTACGCCGGCACCGCCCCCAACAGCGGCAGATCTGGTCCCGGCTAGAAAATGCTTCCAGAAAAGCACTAGAAAAGAGCTTTTCTTCGGCTTTTTCCTGCAGTAGCTCTCCCCAGTCGCAGTCTTACCTGCTCTGAAGTGGATCTCCGCAGAAATCATGTATTTCCAATCAGTTATCAGACCTGTCACAAGGGTAACCGATGTGATCCTGTATGATGCAGATAAAAGTTTGATACAAAACAAAAATTGAAAGGAGGCCTTTCAGTTTGTTTGTAGGAAAAGGTTTTTAAGAGAATTCAGCATAATGTTAAAAAAATATAGTTCTGAGAAAATCAAATAACTCAGAAGTAAATCATTGCAAAAATTATAGAATCATAGAATCATAGAATGATTAGGGTTGGAAGGGACCTCAAAGATCATCTAGTTCCAAGCCCCCTGCCAGGGGCAGGGAAACCCTCCACTACACCAGGTTGCCCAAAGCCTCATCCAACCTGGCCTTGAACACTTCCAGGAATGGGGCAGCCACAACTTCTCTGGGCAACCTGTTCCAGTACCTCACCACCCTCAGAGTGAAAAATTTCTTCCTTATATCTAATTTAAATCTGCCCTCTTTCAATTTAAAGCCACTGCCCCTTGCCCTATCACTGCATGCCCTTGTAAAAAGTCCCTCTCCAGCTTTCCTGTAGGCCCCCTTTAAGTACTGGAATAAGATCTGCAATAAGATCACCCTGGAGCCTTCTCTTCTCCAGGCTCTCAGCCCCAACTCTTTCAGCCTGTCTTCATAGCAGAGGTGTTCCAGCCCTTGGATCATCTTCGTGGCCCTCCTCTGGACCCGCTCCAGCAGCTCCATGTCCTGCTTGTGTGGGGGACTCCAGAGCTGCACACGGTATTGCAGGTGGGGTCTCACGAGAGCAGAGTAGAGGGGTTGAATCACCTCCCTTGACCTGCTGGCCACGCTTCTTTTGATGCAGCCCAGAATACGGTTGGCTTTCTGGGCTGCCAGTGCGCATTGCCGGCTCATGTTGAGCATCTCATCCACCAGCGCTCCCAAGTCCTTTTCCTCAGGGCTGCTCTCAATCCATTCTGCACCCAGCCTGTACTTGTGCTTGGGATTGCCCTGACCCACATGCAGGACCTTGCACTTGGCCTTGTTTGAACTTCATGAGGTTCTCACAGGCCCAATTATTGAATGATCTTTGGAAAATCATAGCTAATGTTTTTTCACGTTAATTTACCAAAACCCTGACCCTATATTGAAACCTTTTTTGGTCAAAAAACACAATGAGTAGCAAGAAGGACAAAGACACCCCGAAGGGATCGTGGCTGCAGGCAATCCACGCTGTGGCAAGGATCCAACTGAGGCCACCAAGGTAGTGTTTTGATCACTGCAACTGGCACATTTTAGTTGATTTACAGAGTTTTTCCTCAGTACCTGAATCCTGATGAAAAGTTTGTGTTAACTGGCAAGAATTAGTCAAGCTGGTGACATAGTTGGCCATCAGCACCCTATTTTTTTCCATCAATTTGGAGATGTGGAAGGGCCTGATGTGGATTTCTAAAGTAACCTCTCATTATTCAAAATGAGAGTCGGATGCCCATAGCACAGGTGAGCTTCCTCATCCTGCTTTGCCTTGAATGAATGGTAGTGTCAAAAAGACGAGGAGTTCAGCTGTTGAACGCCACTGGGCAGGGTGCCAGCTGAGCCCACCCCTCCTTGCGTTAGCTGAATGAACTGGCACAAGCCAGCTCAAAGCCAGCTCAGCTGTGTATTTCTTCTGCAAAGGAATCTGTAATTGCACACAACCCTGTTCTGGCTTCGGGAGAGACAGTGTCACATGAGGAGAGCTGGGGTCATGAAGTCTAACTCTGAAGTGGACAACATCAAATCCAGGATGCAGCACCTCTTCTCAGAGGGGACGCTTCGGCAGGAAATCTCTTCAACTTTCCACTTCCCTTACACAGAGCCTCCCGAAAGTATATAGGGATTTGGCTGATGTAGTTGCCAAGCCACTCACCATGATATTTGAAAAGTCATGGCAGTCAGGTGAAGTCCCTGGTGAATGAAAAAAGGGAATCATTGCACTCATTTTTAAAGAGGGTAGAAAGGAGGACCCTGGGAGCTACCGACCTGTCAGCCTCACCACTGTGCCTGCGAAAACCATGGGACAGGTCCTCCTAGAAGCTATGCTAATGCACATGGAGGACAGAGAGGTGATTCAAGACAGCCAGCATGGCTTGACCAAGGGCAAGTCTTGCCTGACCAAGCTAGTGGCCTTCTATGATGGAGTGACTACATCAGTGGACAAGGGAAGAAGTACAGGTGTCATCTATCTGGAATTCTGTAAGGCCTTTGACACAGTTCCCCCCAACATCCTTCTCTCTAAATTGAAGAGATGTGGATTTAATGGATGGACTGTTCAATGGATGAGGAATTGGTTGGATGATCTTATCCAGAGCGTAGTGGTCAATGGCTCGATGTCCATATGGAGGCTGGTGACAAGTGGTACCTCTCAGGGATTTTGGTGTATTGGGATCAGTATTGTTCAATATCTTCATCAATGACATAGACAGTGAGATTAAGTGCATCCTCAGCAAGTTTGCAGACGACACCAACTTGAGTGGTGCAGTTGACATGCCTGAGGGACAGGATGCCATCCATAGGGACCTGAACAAGTTTGAGAAGTGGACCCATGTGAGCCACCTGAGGTTGAACAAGGCCAAGTTCAATGTTCTGCACTTAGGTTGGGACAAACCCCAATATCAATACAGGCTGAGGGATGAAGGGATTTAGAACAGCTCTTAGAAGAAAGACTTGGAGGTACTGATGGATGAAAAGCTGGGCATGAGCCAGCAGTGTGTGCTTGCAGCCCAGAAAGCCAATCTTATCCTGTGCTGCATCAAAAGAAGCACGGCCAGCAGGTCGAGGGAGGTGATTCTGTCCCTCTACTTTGCTCTTGTGAGACCCCACCTGGAGTATTGCGTTCAGCTCTAGCGATCCCAACATGGGAAGGACACTGACCTGTTGGAGCCAGTCCACAGGAGGGCCACGAAGATGATCTGAGGGCTGGAGCACGTCTCTTATGAAGAAAGGCTGAGAGAGTTGGGATTGTCCAGCCTGGAGAAGAGAAGGCTCAGGAGATACCTTATTGCAGTCTTTCAGTACTTAAAGGGGGCCTACAAGAAAGATGGGTTCAAACTTTCTAGCAGGGCCTGTTGCAATAAGACAAGGGATAATGGTTTTAAACTAAAAGAGGGTAGATTTAGACTAGCTATAAGGAAGAAATTTTTTACAACGATGGTGGTGAAACACTGAAATAGATTGCCCAAAGAGGTGGTAGATGCGCCACTCCTGGATACATTCAAGGTCAGGCTGGATGGGGCTCTGAGCAACCTGATCTAGTTGAAGATGTCCCCGTTTATTGCAAGGGTTTTGACTAGATGACCTTTAAAAGTCCCTTCCAACTCAAACTGTTCTATGATTCTGATTCTATATTGCCAGCAGCAACCCACATATGAATCGTTAGTCCTCAGAATCTGAAAGATTCACTGCTAGCTTTGATTGTCACAGCCTGAATTGTTCACTCTATGTCATCTTCAACCAATGGAGTAGCACTGCTGGATTTACAGCCCTCTGCAGTAGACACTTCTCATCACCAAGGTACAAACAGGGGACTGAGTGACTGAGTAGGAGTGATTTAATCAAAATCACACGTATTATCTGTGAATGGAAATTGAACTTTGGTCTGTCAAATCTACATCCAGCATTGTATACCCTAAACTATCTTTTCCTCTGTACAACAAAATTACAGACAGAAAATTTATTATTCAGAGTATACCAGATGCATTCTTCCAGAGTGAAATCAACACGTTATGTTACACTGCTACTTCTAACTTGCCTGAACAGCCAGTGTCATCCCATACACCATGTCTTTTCATGTGGTGTTACCTTTACTGCCCGAAGAAAGACCTAACATCACTTAGCGTGCAGGACAGGATGGCCTAACTCAGAGCATGGAATGGCTGTGGAACATAAACAGCAAAGGGCTGCACTGCTGTCTCCTTTAGTGGTTCTAAAATATCCCAATATATTATTTTTTTATTTTCCACAGTCAAATTTTTCTACAGAAGAGTTCCTAACAGGAAGATAGAAGTCCAAGGGTAGACTTTTCATGGTGACTCCACCTATGAACTACCTCCCAGGGGCTCCATGTGCTCTAGACTCCTCAAGCGTCTGCTGGGTTTCTCTGCCTCTCTGCCTGCATCAAACCCAACCTAGTCCCACCTTCTAGCTCAATGCATTTAAAGTGAGATCCAGCAGAAACCCAAAAATTAATTCTGACACCGTGAATGTATCAAATACAGCAGTTTCAGCATACCCACATCTACGAGTGAAGCTTTGTCCTCAGAAAGCAAGGTCCCTTTATTTTGCAGGAAGCAGCCGAGGTCACTTGAAGATGCACAAGCAAGACACCACTCTCCAAGGCTGTGCAAGTTTGATTTCACCTAAACTAGTATTGCAATTCTTTTTGCCAGTCCCCACATATATTAAAAAGAACAATTATGCAACCCTTTTTCTTACACAGTCAAACTGCAACTTCCTCTGTCAAAGCTGATCCAGGATGTTTGTCCTCTGCCTCCATCTTTGCCAGGGCAAAAATCTTTCTTCTAAAACTGAGATAAAAGTTTAGGGGACTATTTATGGTCTTTGAAGAACTATTCAGTTTCTGTCTGCTTAAGAATAACACTCATATAATCAAGGACTGATGAGCCTGCAGTAGTGCTGGGTCTAGAAAGGGACACCAAGTTACATTTAAGGCTATTACAGAAAAAAGTGACAATTAGGGCACAAGTAGAACAGGTCTAGGGTGGACAGAGGCTAAGAAGCAAATGTCAGCACATGGCCTAACCCTAGCCCAAGTGTTAGTTGCCACCCTAATCCGGGAATGTCACTCAACCCCAAATTAAAACTAAAAGAAAGGCAATAGTTTTTCTAACCCTAAAATATCCTCTGAGCTTTTTCTGCTACCTAGAAAATAATTTGTACCTTCAGCTCTCGCTATGCCAAACTGAATGCAACCCTAAAGGCAAGTTTCTGTCTATCCCTGGATCTCCTATCTTAAATCGATCCCATTTGTTCCTGAGGGACCTAGTAATAGAGATCCTAAATTATTTCTGTCCTGAACCCTGACACAGTCTAAGCTTAAATTAAATCATGAGCATCCCCTTGGCACACGCCAGGGCCACAGCTAGAAATAAAGCAAAGATGGGTGCATGATGCAGTGCTCACTTACCTCTGTGACCCCTCCTACATCCAATATTACATCACACTTTCTCTGATCTTAACTTTAGACTAATCTTTATCAGCAAAAGCAATTGGACCAACACTGAACAAGAAACCCTGGCCAGCCTTAGACACAACTGCAGTACAAGGGCTTTCACAGGACAACACCAACAAATCAGATGCTTCAACAGATGTTCTCAGGAAGAAATAAAAATGCAGAACTAGCCCAGCTGATCTAGGACAGGCCCAGATCCACAAATCAGCATCATGGCAAGAACAGCTAGCACAGGTGCTAACATCCAGAGGAAAGGTCTGGCCAGGTTGTCTCTTGTTCCTCTGGTCCAGCACCCAAGCGTGCCTGGGGTATGGCCTGACCAGGTTGCCCTGCGATCGCTCAGAGCAGCCATGCTCCCAAACCAGCCAACACCTCCCTGCATCTGGACTTTGTTCCCGGGGGTTACTTCGCGCTCAGATTTTGCATGAACAGTGCTGTCACACAAACTCTGTCTTCATCATTCCTCTGATTCCTCATGGGACGAGTTTCCTTCCTTTGTTTAATGAGTGATGTTCCCACATTTCCTTTACATCATTTGTGTCACTGTCTCTCAAGTGCTGAGCTTTGTTTGCTGCCTCAGCCCTGAGTCTCTCACCTACTTCATCCAACCAGCATCAGCACCATAATTCATCCTATTTTGTGCATTAGAAAACACATTTCAGAAACAGTACATAAGATGCAGCCACCCGAATTGCCTCAACTTGTCATCGGCAAGAAGAGCAGAATAAATTATTTCACAGAAAACAAATTATGCTCCTGATGAAATAGCACATCAAGCTGGAAAGGTGATGTGTGTGTTTTACGGCAGTATGAAAACTTATTCCGGGTTCCTCCTGGCATTCGTAGAGCAACATTTTCAAATTACCCAGGAAAGGCCACTACCACCAGGGTCATTTTCATTGCTGCTGTAATTTATGAACTTCAGTACTAGTCAAGGTGAACTGAATTTACAGTCTACAATAAAAATAAGATTTAAGAAAATGCACCTTAGAAACACACCTTCTACTTCAGCAACAGGACTGCAAGAGCACAGGTAAACCCATAGATTACCAGGACGTAGCTGCCGTTGCAAGGGTTGAGGACATTGGAGATGTCTCTGAATTTTCAGCTGTCTTTCTGAGCCACACTGTGACAGTGGCTTTTGGGTTTCACCAGACTTGTGTAGATGTTTCATGAAGGACAGAAACATGCCATGGTCCTTAGCGCCAGCATGAGAGTATTTTCCAAAAAACAAGTTCTGACCTCTCAACCCTCGTCTTCTAGGGTGGTCTGCAAAACAGCTTTAACGAGTTACTAACTGAGATTCATGGATGTTAAACAACCAGATACTAAAAATCATCCCCTCTGAGGCATCAGTTTTATGGCAGGTTGTGGGTTTCCACTGATCTCATGCCCCTCCTTTTCCCAAAGGCAATAATTACCCCTTTAACCCCCCACTAGATTTACCACCTCTCCTTTCCTAGCACCTGCCTTGGCCCCTCACGCGCTAACTTGCTTTTCCTCACAAAGCATCTTTATCCTCAGACTGTACCTGGTTTCAGTTTACTGCTTCTGTTTCAGGTCCGGAGAGGGCCGGTGTGCTGGACAGCATCTCCATTTTCCCACCTGCAGCAAACGCCGTCACTTCACTGTAAAACTTGCTCAGATGTAGACTGAGAACATCTCACCTACAGCGGTAACACTATTACTTCCTCTCTTACGTATAAACCAGTGGTTTTCTCCCTTGCTTGCTGTCTCACTAACAGCCAGGAGGCTGTGCTAAGAGATCACTTTTCTCCATCAGCAAACCTTGCTGACACCCGTTTGCAAGAAGCTGTGTTTTCGCACCAACAATACAAGGAGAACGTGTGTGTCTGCCCGAGACTGACACTGTTCTGCCCAGAAGTGGAAAGAGGAAAGATACACATTTCCTTGTCAAAATAACAGAGCAGTTTGTCACCATGAGCAGTATCCCATGTACTGCCACAGCTTCTATCACACAATTTTAAACATCTCTTAGTGACAACAGGTCATTTCTTGAGCACAGGAAGATAATACAGGAACTTTCCCCCTGACCGTAAGTACTTTCTTCCAGCAATAAGAAACAGCCCATGATAATGTCAGAAGAATGACAGTTGAGGCTTTCAAAAATGTGAAGTGATAAAATAGAGTCGGATGCCAGGAATTTGCTCCTTTGCCCTCTGTGTTGCCAGTGAATGTTCTGGCCTCAAGCTCATAGAATCATAGAATGGTTAGGGTTGGAAGGGACCTTAAAGATCATCTAGTTCCAAGCCCCCTGCCATGGGCAGGGAAACCCTCCACTACACCAGGTTGCCCAAAGCCTCATCCAACCTGGCCTTGAACACTTCCAGGGATGGGGCAGCCACAACTTCTCTGGGCAACCTGTTCCACTGCCTCACCACCCTCAATGTAAAAAATTTCTTCCTTATATCTGATCAAAATCTGCCCTCTTTCAGTTTGAATCCATTGCCCCTTGCCCTATCACTACACACCCTTGTAAAAAGTCCCTCTCCAGCTTTCCTGTAGGCCCCCTTTAAGTACTGGATAGCTGCAATAAGATCAGCCCGGAGCCTTCTCTTCTCCAGGCTGAACAGCCCCAACTCTCTCAGCCTGTCTTCATAGCAGAGGTGCTCCAGCCCTCGGATCATCTTCGTGGCCCTCCTCTGGACCCGCTCCTGTAGCTCCATGTCCTTCTTTTGTTGGGGACTCCAGAGCTGAACACAGTATTGCAGGTGGGGTCTCACGAGAGCTGAGTAGAGGGGCAGGCTCAGGGGGAATGTCTGAAAGTCCAGTGAAGCTCAGTGGGTTTTTTACACAGACAAAAGACAAAAGTCTAAATCATGATAAGCCACTCGTTTCTATTCTTATAAAACTTTAGAACCAGTTATATTTTGTATTACCACAGAAGGGTGTAAATCAAAAGCCAGAGGAAAACAAAAGGTGGTCCAAGCCAGCAAGGTGTGGTTTCATAGCTAGCATAAGTGGGTGCACGTACAGTGCTCCAGCTCCGACCACTGCCTCTCTCATGCTTGCACCAGTGTCCCTGCAGCAAGCATACCAGGAAGGATCCTAAGGAAACATAGCATTGTTTTTTATAAGGTTTGGCTTTCAGGCCCAGAAACAAAGCATTTGACCACGCGTGAGGCATGGAAAGCAAGAGCACAGGCTGAGACCATGGTAAACTCCACATGAAAACTGTTCCCTCAGATTATCTTCATAACCAGGTGTTGCAGGGAAAAACAAGGAAAATCATCACTTAGTGAAAGTGAAGCTATAGCTTTGCAGGAAGCTGAGTCAAGCTAATGCTCTGCTCCTAAAAGGAAGAGGTCTCCATCTCCCTCTCCCCTCCTGCTTGCACAGCTCTTCTTCCTTCTACTTCTGCCTACACAATTCAGCTGCCTCCCTTGTGAGGGTTCTGGCAGGCACTGAGTGCCTCCATAAGTCAATTTTATTCACCATTGCAGTACACGACTATCCAGCTTGCTGGATCTGCTCCTTGTTGCCTGACTCGGTTGAGCTGACAGAGGTACCAAATGATGAGCAGATTAGCCCGAGGCAAAAAGTGGAAGCATGTAGGAGATTGAGGGAATAGAGCGGTAGAGGGACATTCTTCCTTCAGGGCAGCTGAGCCCTTAGACAAGCACATTTCTCAGGAAACGCAACTTCACGGTGCTGCTATCTGGCTATCCTGACTAGCTAAACTCAAAGTCTTTTGACAAAGATCCCAAATCTCTTATAATTGAAACAAGCTCCTTCGTGAGCTAAAAAAGAAAAAAATCCAACAACATTCCACACCTGTCAGATGAGACATTCCTTCAGAGTGGCTACAGCAATCAATTTAAGAGAATTAACTAACTTAACAGTAGTTTCAAAAATTACATTGCCAACTAGTGGAAGACATTCCTCAGTCAAACCATTCATTGACTCTTCCTGGTCCCAGATTATTTAAATTAATATTGATATTAGTCCAAAGGGAAAATTGCTCATTTAAAGAACCAGAGAATCCTTATTTTATTCTATAGCAATAAACTGAAAAATCCACAGTGAAAAGTAAAAAAAAAGGCTGAGCAAAATGTTCTCTCATTTCAGTGTTTAATTGACAAGTGCAAACATAAGGCTCTCATTCTGCAAGATGTGTGTATCATTCCATTAAAATCAAGTCACATGTGTGGGCAACAAGCAGTAAAAAGACAGCGCTGAGTGCAAATATTGTGCTCTGAGTTTGAAACCAGTGGGGAAAAAAAATAGACTTAGCAGATAAAATACCAAATTGGGATTCCATATATCTTCATGGTGCTGCAGGCCCTGCCCCTGGCTAACAGATACCTTTACAAATACTCTCTATGCATGGCTTTCCCTGTCTGCACAGAGGGTAATGGAACAGACATCCCTATTCCTCTTTTTGGCCAGTCCTCCGCACTGAAAGCTACACAAGAGCGCTGCTATTAGTGTCCACATACAGCGTTTCACCAGGTGAGTTATTTTACTAAAGGTTCATAAATAAAGTGACTTACCTGAATCTTTGCTAGACTAGTGCTAGTTTCTCTTCACATGAGAGCAGGAGACATGTTATCATATCCTCTTTTCTTTATTTTTTGGTGGGAGAAGGTAAAACTGCCGTAAGCAACTTCAAGGTTCAGAATAACTTGGGTAGGTCCTAAGACATCTAGGACACTGGGAGTATAAGAGTTCACAGGGTTCCTAAGCTGTGGTATGATGACGTAAGCTATTTCACCGATAGAAATGCCATACACCTAAGGTACATAAGCCTCAAGCGGTGTGGTAGCTACAAGGGTTTCCCAAAGAAATGGATTTTCTGCATTAAAAGCTGTCTTCCAAAGTCAATCATTTCAAGGTAATACATCAAGACTGATGAACTATCAAAGAATTACATGCATATATTAAATTTCTGTCAGCTTATAAACCACTCCCTTTGAATCATAGAATCAGAATCATCTGGTTGGAAGAGACCCTCAAAATCATCGAGTCCAACCATTCACCCTGCATTGTCAGGGTCCCTAAACCATGTTCCTCAACACCAAATCCACACGGTTTTTAAACACCTCCAGGGATAGGAACTCCACCACCTCCCTGGGCAGCCTGTTCCAATACTTCACAACCCTCTCTGTAAAGAAATTTTTCCTGATATCTAACCTAAATTTCCCCTGGCGCAACTTGAGGCCATTCCCTCTCGTCCTGTCATTCATAATGTGGGAGAAGAGACTGACCCCCATCTCCCTACAACTTCCTTTCAGGTAATTGTAGAGAGCGATAAGGTCCCCCTGAGCCTCCTCTTCTCCAGACTAAACAGTCCCAGCTCCCTCAGCCGCTCCTCATAGGACAAGTTCTCTAAACCCTTCACTAGTTTCGTTGCTCTTCTCTGAACCCATTCAGCACCTCAGTGTCCTTCTTGAACTGAGGGGCCCAAAACTGGACACAGTACTCACGGTGTGGCCTCACCAGTGCTGAGTATAGGGGTACAATCACTTCCCTGCTCCTGCTGGCCACACTGTTTCTGATACATGCCAGGATTCCATTGGCTTTCTTGGCTGCTTAGGCACACTTCTGGCTCTTGTTCAATCGGCTGTTGACCAGCACCCCCAGGTCCTTCTCTGCTGTGCAGCTTTCCAGCCACACTTCCCCAAGCCTGTAACGCTGCAGGGGGTTGTTGTGGCCCAAGTGCAGGACCTGGCACTTGGTCTTGTTGAGTTTCATACAGTTAGTCTCAGCCCATCGATCCAGTCTGTCCAGGTCCCTCTGTAGAGCCTTCCGATCCTCAGGCAGACCAACACTACCTCCCAATTTAGTGTCATCTGCAAACTTGCTGAGGGTGCACTAGATCCCCTCATCCAGATCATTGATAAAGATGTTAAAGAGAACAGGCCCCAAAACTGAGCCCTTTGGATTTTTACCAGGAGGAAATAAATCAGAAAAATATTTATTTTTCCAGAGCAGACAGGTCTTGGAACTTCTCTCACGGTAAATTTCAAGGAACGTAGTGCTCTCCTCAACAACTGACAATCTTTTTTGCGGTGTTGAAATGCCTAGCTTTTGGCAAGCTTAGCTCCCATTACCCTTGTGCAGAGGCAAAAATTTCAGCCTGATCTTAGCTCAGAGCTTTTCTGTTCTGTTTTTCCTTTTCCTTTTTTCATCTCAATTTTTGTTTTAGTTGATAATGCAGCCAGTTCTTAAAAATGAAAGAAAGTGGCAGCTTGAGGCAGACCAAAATGGGATAAATCTTCAAGGCATCAAGGAAATGCTGACTGACATCTTAAAATGTCTGCTGCTTCAAAATGCTCGACACAAAACAGGAAATACCACTTTGGCTCTACCACTACAAGAAAGCCACTTTGGCTTCCTGTTAACAGAAAGACATGTCTCGTATAAATGCGGTAAGCCCAGGCCCTCATTGCAACTGGTCACTTTTGTACCACCAAACAAGCTAAAGAACAAAAAAGGCCCAAAGCCCAAATTTCAACCACAGTACATGGTTCTCCTTACAGAGAAGTATGCTTACATGGACCCCTGTGCTACTTTAAGAGTTAAGAAATACAAGTTTTTATATTAAATCTGTGTTATACATGTAAACTTACTGGCTCACACAGTAGACGCAACATGCCCATAATTTTTCCTATCTAGAAATAATTTTAAATTCTGAAATTCTACATAGTTTTAAATCAAATACCACCTCTTTTCTTCCTCTCCCTCTTTGATTGTCCCAAAATAGCCTTTTCTTTCAATATGAAGGTTTCCTCTAAAAGAAAATATTTGCAAAAAGAAAAGGTTGTAGCACATTTTTTATTTATGTTTATTCCTGTTTTAGGTGAAACCCAGTATTGAGTAAATTGTGAGAACTAGGTGCAGAAACGGTTCATGGTTCCCACATGAAACTTCTCTCATCTTAGGAAAGGAAATGTGATCGCACCTCAATCTGGTAGTTCATGAGATTTACATCACCAAAACAGAGACTGAATTTCCAGAAAAGTCACCAAAGACAGGCTGCAGAAACAACTGAAATTAGATGTTGTCATTAGTTACACCAAAATCTGCATAGCTGGACTTACTGCACCAATACCAAAAGGCTTCGACAAAAGAATAAGTGTGCATGTGCACACGTCCACACATACACACTTTCTCCTGAAAAAGTACATAAAACAAGTCCCATGAGGCAGATGGTTAAAAGGCTTTTGGACATTCACTAGGGATGCACAGTTTCCCTACATTGTGAGTCAATAGTGCAGGCCTTTCAAATTCAGACCAACAGACACCCTTTGTCCCAGGTATCACTGAGCAGATGACAGAGCTGTTGAAGTTTCTCCTGCCAAGGTGGCTCCCAGCTGCACCCGCTGATTGTAGCTGTCGGTTTGTGCACGCTTGTTTCTTCAACTGTGGCTTTCACGTTGCTGTGCAGTCCCTAGTGATGAATCCAGCACCAGGTCAAAACCATCACGTTAGTTAGCAATGGTGGAAAATGAATCCTGTTTCACTACAATTTTCACTTCACATTTCCCACACTTTCCATGTGTTCTGGGTCTAAATAGTAGCTCAAAAGAATGGAGATAGAATCTCAGCACTGCACTTGCATAAAACTCATACATTCATTTTCTTGAACACACAGAAATTTCTTAACATAACAACTGCATTAAAGTAACCCTAATAAAGAGTTTTCTCTTCTTTTCGAAAAGGGTGATAGAGCCCATCGTCAATAGGTTTTCAAAAACTCAATAGTTCAAAATAAGTACCTACTGATCATCTGAAAGAGAGTAATTTAAAAGCTCAACCTTCTTGGAACTGCAAGGCACTGACTCGTCTGGCCCAGTTGGACAGGCCACTTAAGCATGTGCTTGTTTTTAAGATCTAAGTGAAGATGCTTTTGATGAAAAATGTTTACACACTTCGCTTCATGAGAAACTCGCATTTGCGAATGAAAAAGTACATGCAATTTGACCTCGGCTACTTATCAATTATTTAGCACCAGATAGTTAAAATTCAGATGGACCAAGCAGATTAATCCCTATACTTCTAATTTTCAGTGTGCTCTCAGTAGTTAATTGACACGATGTCAAATTTAGGGGCTATCCCTCTACCACCTATGCATCTGCTTTGAAGAATTTCAGTTGGGAGCAGGACATTCACAGATGTCTGCCATTCAGAGGGACTTCTGTGAATGATGAAAAATTAAAAAACAAAACAAAACACTAAACTTAAAACGGGGTCAATTTTTGAGACACGGTTACTCTAAACCAAGTTGCACCAGCTATTGAGCTTGCTTAATTCCTATCAACTTCTATTTAGAATTAGTGAAGTGATGAAATCACCACTCGTGACAATTTCTTGAAAACAATAGCTTTTTAACCAACTTGGCTTTTATGTCAGCTCCCCCATTTAGTCATTGTCACCCACTTCCAGGTCTCACCTAATGCTTGTTCACCACCAGCAGACTAGCCATATTATTAAGTCCTGACCCACAGTTCTTACCCATACACTCCTAAACTCTTTTATACCTGAGGCAGTGATGCTATTTCAAGCACAGCCCTGCTTCTGCATTCAACCAGCTCTCATTTTCCCTGAGCCTCTCCCATTAAATCCTGTATCAAAGAAGCCTACATTCTTCCTTCTGTTTCCCCTTTCTTATAGCTTACTATCTGCTCCTCAGTTCTCACACTCAAGATAGCCCTAACTGCCATTTTCAGATGCATTGGGACATAATTCCATATCTCTATTTTAAAAGGAAAGCTGCTGAATATTAAAAATGCAGTATCAAGAGTCAGACTTATCACTACACAGGTGGAAAAGATTTCACATATTTCCACTAACACTATTAACTTTTGCTTTCTCAATCAAGCTACGATAAAACATAAAATGTATAAAGATAAGTTAATATGGCTGCATCTGTATAGTGTATTTTGCTTGAAAAGACAAACTGTATCGAAAACTAATGACAAAGAATATCTTTATGAAATAGTCAACAGAAATGCAGATTGCCACTGTTCCTGTAGAGGCATTTATTTGAGAATTCTGGGCTAATTCTTACTTTTCAAAATTCAGCACTCTGCAAAGTTCCTCATACTTGTACACACACAGAAGATGGGAAGGCAAAAAACTCAAACCTTGTACTGATGATGACAAAGGCAAAAAGTTACGATCCTCCTGCAGCAAAACCTCTTAATGCTATTTTGGTTTGCCCAAAGGGAAATCATAAAACTTTCTAGAAAACTTATTTTCCTGCCCTAAGTTGTACAGATTTTCTTCATCTAAAACTCAAAGCTAGAAAGACAGAAGAAAAAGTTATAGCAGATGTCCCAGGATAGTCTCAGTTGTAGCGCTATTACTGTGATTCATAATGGAACAAAACACAAAGAGGCATTTCAAGTCTACCCATAAGCATTCTCATCTGGGTAGGTCTGGTCCATGTATGCCTATCTACATTACAAGATTCAGCACATATAAATATATAAATAAAACATATATACAGTACAGTCACATTCATAGAAGCCATAAAATGACATATATTTACAAAAATATTTGCAGCTGTGTTTTACACTTCCAGGTGCACATCAGGAATGTTTTAGCTTCTGCCTTGTGAACTTGGTCACCTTTCTCAGTAGAAATCTGGGATGAACTTGTACCTTATATATTGTCAAAAATAAGAAAGAAGAAAACAATTTTGCAAGGAATTCTGCCAAGTCCATAAGAAAAGTTGAAACTTGTTGAAGCATTAGCTGCCTCATGGAAGAGTAAATTACATGTTAGCAAACATTGAGAGACCTCCTCTTCTTCATGTAGAAAGACAGTACCTTGGTTTGGTCCATAAATAAATTTGAAACTCATAAAACATCAGGCAGAGCACAAACTGTGTGCCTGACGGCTGTCTGTAGTATAAACTCATGCATACTTACTATTCTACTTGTCTCAGTTTAAACTGGTAGAGTGGTGAAAGTGAATGAATGCAGAGATGAAAATGCATACATCGGGTTATCTTACAGGGTAAAAAGGTAGAAATTAGACTACGTCCTGTTGGTACTGGTTTAGTTTCCTCTAATGGTAAGTTTACCTGGTTAAAACAACCTCAAAGATCTCACATTTATACAGTACATATTGTACAGTTCTGTGACTTCCAGGAGTTGGACATACTTAATTTACTTCTCCAAAGATGGAAAAACATTTCTTCACTGCTTCATAAAATAGTCTTCTTAGGTATGCAGTTCAGGTTCAGGCATGCTTTTTTAATTTGGGGGATTCGCCCTTTTGACATGAAGTAAGTTTTGCAAGAGGAATTAAAGCTATGGAGAAGGGGTTGTTTTCCTTTCAAAGAAGACTTGGAAAAAACAAACCTCAAAATGCAGCAGTTTAAAGTGCCTGTACACGAAGACCCGTGGAGAAAAATCTTGCCATGAACCATTAAACCATGGCCTCAGACAGCACTTTCAGCAATAGGCTGTGGAGTCATCTCTTGCTCCTCGCTATTCTCTGTGGACATGTCCTGGACCTCCTGCTGCTGATAAATATCTTGGACCAGCATGATGTTTGTGTTCCTCCACTCTCTGTACTTCATTGCTGTCAACTTCGGGTCCTCTAGCAACTGGTTAATTGTGGCCAGGTCATGTTCCTTACACTAGGAAGAGAAGAAGTGGTTATTTCCCACAGAAATCGTCAAGCTCATTGTCCATAACAAAAATACTCTGGGAACATTAGAGAACCAAGTCACAAGGAGATGGCCAATTATCCATCCTCCTGGCAACTTGTTCCCAATTTTAGAATATAGATCGTCAAAGTTAAGTTCACAGCAGAAATTTATCCCAGTTGAAGACAACATTACGATTTCATGTAGATTTTCTATTTTATAGGATTCTTAGTAAAACTTCAGAGACAGGATTCATGTGAAAATTGGACGTTGTTATGCTGTCTCACAACAAGTCAGTACTTGCATGAAACTAGACAAAACAGCATTTATTTCTGTAATTCACACCAGTTCCAACTTTCTCAAAAAATACTTATTCCCTAGCCACATTATAAATATCTCTTCTCTGAGAGCTAGACAGAAAATAATTTTCGATATAATCTGTGCAATGGCAGTAGAGCAGCTAGAGCACATGTAGCTGCCAATACATTACTGCCAGCTACTACTACTAAATCTGGTCTCTACTTTCGCCAAGAGCAGCTCAGACCATATATTGCAGGCACCTTAGTTCAATTGTAAGACATGAACAGTCGCTGATGCAGGGACATTGAGACTTGTTATGTCACAGAATCACAGAATTGTTGAGGTTGGAAGAGAGCTCTGGAGGTCATCTACTCCCATCCTCTTCCTCAAGTAGAGCAACCTAGAGCAGGCTGCCTAGGACCTTGTCGAGATAGCTTTTGAAGATCTCCAAGGATGGAGACTCCACAGCTTCTCTGGGCAACCTGTGCCAGTCCTCAGTCACTCTCACAGTAAAAAAGTGCTCCTTGATGTTCAGAGGGAACATCCTGCATTTCAGTTTGTGGCCATTGTCTCTGGTCCTGTCACTAGACACTGTTGAAAAGAGCTTGGCTCTTTCTTCTTCAAAACCCCCTTTCGGACATTTATATTCATAGATGTCCTCACATTTTCTGACACAACGAACCAGTCTGCTTTTCCAGCCCTTATTGCCTATCCATGCAGTGGACCACAGGATAGAGAAGCCTTCGTTAGCAGATTAAATTTCTTACTGGAGGCACCATGCTGCGCTAACAAACCTTTACTGCTTTTGCATGGCTCCATCCCTCCCAGTCTGTGTGTGAAAGCAATAAAATAGTTCTAACCATCTTCTCCTGCAGCCACCAGTTTCATCATGCCTGAGGACGCTCTGTGCTAGTGGCTGCCTTGAAAACACTTTGAAAATACTCTCACACATTCACGACACTTACGCATCCATATCCCACTACTACTCTAATGAGCTATCAGCTATTCTAATCCCTGTGACACCTGAGGTGCTTTCAGACAGAAAAGCTTGTTCAACTGTTGATTTACACAAGTCCTACCCTCAAGATCTAGTGTCAGCCCTTGTAAGAAGGCTTCTGACATTGATGCAGAGGTATGTGCAGTTAGCCAAAAAGAAGAGGAGATAGGGAGGTAGAAGGGAGTAAAGAGTATTTCCAGTTGGCAAACCTGTTGGTGAAAAGCCTGTACCACTGAATCTATTTCTCACATTCATTAAGCCTGTGATGCATTTGCACACAGCTTCTCTCTCTTCCAAACTATCCAAAGCATGTTTTTTTAATGATATGTTGTGGCAATAACACTAATCTGTTGTTAAAGATGTGGAGTCAAAAGTCCAAAATCAAAATTGCACTGAATCTTGCGTAAATCACTTCTCTAACTAATAGAGTTTTAATTAAAACAAAGTAAATTGGACCAGATGCAAAACTTTCCTGATTTTTCAATTTCCAATAGATCATTTCCAATTATGTCATGTCTCATCTTATAAGTTCAGAAAATTGACTTTAAAAGTACATAATCCCACTGATGCAAAGAATATGGCACTTTCACACTGCAGGCATTTGCCTCTCAGACAGGCTAACTCAAACACTGCTGTGTATAGAACTCTGTGTCTGTGAGAAAATGTCTGTGCTATATTTGTCTTGTCAATACTCCAATTTCTTAGTCTGAAGAAAGCGGAAAAAGAAAGATCAACACATTTCATACATTATGAACACTCTAAAAATTATTTTTCCATATTAAACACAAGTGTTAGACAAGCCTAAGGTTATAAAAACTGCTAAGCACAACTTATACAATAATCCCATGCTAAATCAATGCAAAGATATCCTCCTTGCTCATGTCTGGCAGTAAGGCTTCCATGCATCTCCATCCTAATGAAGTTGACTGTCTCACAAGATACAACTCCATTTTGTACTAACTGGGTCTTAGATTTATTAGAGAGGCTCCTATCAGGGAAAACTTTGCAGTATGTTTCTATGCTTAGTTTCCTGTCCCATAAAATAGGCATACTTTTCAAGCTAACTTTCTATTATATAATGGGCTCACTTGATTGCTGATGCAGATGAATACTGCTGTAGTCAGTATCATATCACTGAAGACTCTTTGATACTGAGGAAAGACTCCACCAGGTCTCAATTGGAGCCAGGGAGAATGCCTATATTCCCACTTGTCTTCTCAACTTGTGTGCTCAAGAATTTTAACACAGGCCAGAGTGCCAAAGCCAAGCCTCCCATTGCAACTAATAATCAAATCTGTGATTGTGCTGATAGGAGAAGTTTTTACATGCATTTCTCCAGCTTACAATGCCTGCAGCCAAATACACGCACTTGAAGAAAGATACTCGATTTGTGCTTCTAATGCATAAAAAAAGAAACAAGTCCCAGGTTTACATTTATTCTTTCTTCTCCTTACAATTTAAATGCTATAGTTAAGCTTTCTGTTTCCCTCAGTACCATTCAGAAGCAGGCTTTGAAATCCCATGACACTTGACGCTGGTGAGTAAACAGCCTCATAAATCCCCATATTCCAGGCAGATTTACTGGCCCTTTCATGAAACGTCCCCTGAACCCCTCCGGTTCACGATACATTTCCAACATAAAAGCAGGATGCTTTTGTTATTAAAAATATTTTAGTTACAGGAGGTCTTTACAATAGCTTTGGCACGTCCTGTACATTCTCCAATAATCACATAAGGAAAACTTTTTTTGGCTCAGGGTCATTTTCATCTCCTTTATCATCAACATACTTTTTCTGCTCTTCCTTTTCTAAGGCTCCCCTGTTTAATGCATTCAGCTGAGCTTGCAAGTTTTCCAGCTAAGAGAAGCTTTCTTTATTAAATTTTCAAAATGGACTGGAACTTCTGCACCAAGAGTCCCTTCTGAACTATTGCCTCTGCTTCCAGTTCAAATTGAACAACAAATCACCACTCAGTATTCAGAATGAAGTAGGAAATTTCAAAAACTCAACTAAATTCTCTGGGACTTTAAGTAAATATGTAATTAGAGTTTGGCTGAGGTCTAGGCTTCCTTCTTTTTTCAGTCAAACAGTTCCTTTCTCTCAGGCTTTCCCTTGGTTAGTTCTGCGACCTCACCTTCAATGTACTGTTCAGCATTCGAATTTTGTGGAGTTTCTCATTAATGGAGGGGTTTTTGCTGCGTTTGATAAATGACTTTCTAAGCTCCTTCTTCGTTGACAGCCGGCGATCACCAATGGGAGACAGGCTTGCTTGTTCTAATGACTTGTAAAGTCGCTCCATCTCATCATCATCACATTTTTCCTGATCTGCAAAGAAAAGAATAAATTGGGTATGAGAATGTGAACACAGCAACAGATAGCAGAAATATTGAGTTCAGCTATCAGAAGGGCACTTTGCCAAATCAAAAAGCAACAGTTTTAGATCTACAAAAGATAATTTTTAGGGTAATTTATAGGGTAATAATGCACATGAGAAAGGCATACTATCAAACTCAAACATTTTTAAGAATCAGGTTGTCATCTAAACAGATACGAGCATGTGTTTCCACTGATGGAGTGCTGCTTTAATGCTCCAAATATATCACAGACTTTGAACAACAGGTCTGTAATGCTACATTTAAATGAAAACAACTTTGATAGCATCAACACCCATTGACCTTGTCTGTACATGCTGCACACAATTACATTTCTACCTCATGACTAACAGGTCAAATTCTATTTGGTGCACCAATTCATTGCCAGGTTTTGAAAATTATTGAAAACAAAGTCTAAAAAATTGAGCAATGAAATGAAACAAAGGAATGTTTCAAAAGCTCCAAAACAAGGTCTCTAGAAAACAGATTAAAGTAGAAACCCTCGATGCACCTATATTTAACTCCTGCTATTCACAGATTGCAGCATAGAATTTGCTCGTGATGCCTCACAACAAAGCCTTGATTATCTCCACCTCAATTATTCTGATGGATCCCAAGTTGCAGCACCATTTTCCATGACAAAGAGGACATGAAAGGAAAAGCTGGGAATGAAATAACAGAAAATGAGATAAAAATTGAAGGAAAGACTTTTTTTTCAGAATAAACCAACTTAAAAATGAACAGTCCGAAACTAAAAATGTACCATGCATATATAAGGCCATTTGGGCAGAAAGCCGTTCTCAGCCACAGACTGCGCAACTCACTTCTTGTCCTTCAGACCGCACTGCAAGCTTTTCTACTTCAGTGTTTGTTAAAGGAAAATTTTAAAGTTATCGGTGTTTTCAGAGTGCTAATGAGTCCCTCAAGACCCACTGGAATAACATTCACTTCTATTTCACTGAAGATGGTGGTTGTGGTTCTCAACTGCAGTCCTACATGTGCCAGCTGAACTGCCTGGGTGTGTTTTCTTTTATTTAAAAGTTAACTGTTGGCTTTTCTAAATCATCTTCAATCAGCAAACATTTTCTGAACAAAAGGAAGAAGTCCTTTTGCTCACTCATGCTGCAGAAAAAGAATTCTCCAACATGTCAGCATACTTAGGAGGCTGCTCCTTATCTTTTCCATGTTTTAAAAAGTACAGCATCCTCCTACACCCCTGTTCTTTCTAAATATTTAGGTTACACGAAAGGTTTGTGGTATACTACAAATATTTGCCTTCACTGTGTTGCTGGCCTTTTTTTTCACTACTTTGTGATTATAAAAAGCCTGCTATAACTTGACAAGAACTAAATATAGTTCCCAACATTGGTACTGTGCTGGGGGAGGAAAAGGAGAACTGTTGTATATTTAACAAGCTGCAGGAAATAGAAAAAAAATGCAAGTGTAAGGCATAATACACGGCAGTAGTATTTCCTGAAAACTGTCAGCTCATGCCATGAGGCTCGTAATTATAACTAGCTTCCTGCCTACTTTCTTGGGATGAAGCAGCTGTTTGTTTCATTAGCCAGCTCCTGCACAGGACTGGCTCAGCTCTACTGTAGACATCATCCATCAGGACTATATGCAGTATCACTTTGAGAGATAAATTGCCCTTTATCAGATATTCAAGAAAGAGTATATAGGAAGAAAAAAAAAATTTGCATTGATCCTGTCCAGCAACTTTAATAAATAGTCAAGCCATGGGGAACATAATGTCCCTGCTCCAGATATTTTTTGAGGCTAACTCATGATGCTCCTCAGTGTCCTAAAAGGATTACAAAGCAGCAAGCATTAGAAAACACCCTCACTGAACACTTTTCTTCCATGCTAAGTACTCTGATATCTTCTGTGCACTTGTGGGTGAAGGTAAGGAGGAGAGTAACACTCATCACAGAAAAAGATAAAGCCAAAGTCAGAAAAGCCCAGCAAAAGGCTCCCAGATGATGCACTTGACAAGCAGCGTGCACTCAGCTCCTGTATTCTTTCAAGATTGCAACCTTAAACTCCTCTCCCGTTTCATATTCTTCATATTCACCACTCCCACCCTCAAAGGATTGATCAGGGTCAGGTAATTCCAGAGGGAAAAGAAAGTGCCAGGTACTTCAGATTGAGTGGATAAAGAGAGTGACAGTGAAGCAGATAAACGGGACTTCAGGAAATAGTTGGAAAACCAGGGTGAGTGAAACCCACAGGCTGTGTAGAGCTAGGTGCGAGTTATACAGTACTTTTGTCTCCATCTTTGTTTACACTGATGAGCAGTGAACTTCTCCCACAAGAGTTAAAAAAATAACAAGAGTATCTTAATATTGTGCTTTTGTATAGAAGCAGGTACTGTTGCTGTTCACAAAGAGTATGTCTACCAATAAACCTCTACAAATTAAAGCCAGACTGTCCAATATCTATCTGGACTTTTACCTTCAATGTCCTGAGTTCCCCCGAACCAAGCTCAGAAAGGAAAAGGCCATGTTTTGAGGGCTTGAAGTTCCCTCTGAACACACTAGATTGACATAGTAAATCTGAAAGGGGGTGAGGTAAGGGAGGAAGGGGAGAGGCACTATGTCTAGTGATCAATAAACCAAATAAAATTATTTGTAATAAGAAAATATTTTTCTCCTCAATCACGCAATGGTGCATTACGGTATTTCACAAGCCTCTTAAAGCCACAAAAATATACAAAGAAAGTGCTACCTGTAGTTTACTTGCTTGTTTTCCCCACAAAACACCTGAGAGAAAATTAAGGTTGGATAATAGAGATATAGCAATGTGACTCAAGGCTTAAGCACAGACTGGACTTTTTCTCCAGATCCAAATGTTCACAGCACATTTTCCCAGGACTTGATGGTGCTTCGATTCGTTGCACCTGGAGTCAGAGCACTGATCTGCAAATGAGCAAGTCTGACAGAAGCACAGACATCCACCAGTTCTGTATTTTTAGGCTTCAGTGATTCAGATTCCTTCTGTGAGACCTCGGTTGTCTACACCTTACTACCAAATTGTTACAAAATATTTGCTTTCCATCACGAAGTAAGAATGTAGCCCGTAGCACACAAGCTCAGGCTCTGGTGTAAAAATGAACAGATTGTCTGTGTTAGCCTCCCGAAGATAAATGTACCACCCCTACTCTGAGCTTTGTTAACCTCTGAAAGTTTATAACAATGGATATATTCCACTGGAAAAAATTCTTAATAACATGGACAGGTCTGGCCCCGCTAGCACTGCTCTGCTCTGGAGTGAGTCTTTCCAGCCGGGTCACGCAGCTGACATAAGGCACATTCAAAATTACTTCAAAATATAATATTGCAAGTTATCTCTTCCACCAGAGCTCTTCAAGCTAAGCACTTTCTGTCTCAGGCATGCAAGTTAGGAAACTGAAATGCTACTACAGCACTTCTTTATCTCATCCTATTTTAAAGATAAAATGCATTCATTTTTCTCTCAGGACCTACTGAGGGATTAATGGTAAGGAACAAACGGCAACGGTGGAAGGATATTACATATTGTGTGCCTTTACGAGCACGTACATACACACAGGGGAGCATATGCATTGTGCACTTCTCCCTTCCCCTGGCAGCATTAACTGTAAGCAATCCTGTTGAGCGATGCTGCTGGAAGGATCAGTCTTCCTGGGCTCCTGCACCATGCCCTTTGCCCACAAGCCTCGCAGCCTGCTAAAGCTTCACAGCGCTTCTGGAAAAATTCTGCAGTATTGTATAGCTCGTTTAACCTTGTCAGACTCCACGGTGGGGGAGGTGGAAAGGAACCAGTGCTGGCCTGAGGAAAAGGGAAGTCCTGCCCTGAGATATTTTAACATTCAAGAGAAAGAGACATTCTGGGCTGGGGTGAGGAAAATCAAGTAATATTTCAGGCAAGTCAGAACTTCTGACAAATTGTTTCAGGAGATGTAAAACACAATTTTGTGGCTTGCCGCCACTTATCTGGAATTTCCCTCTAACAGGAGATATCATAGACAACAGCAAGCTGCCAGAGGTTCAGTACGCCAGCTCTTCACCTCCTCAATTTTCAGCTTCCACTGTCCTGTCGGCCAACTTGCCACAGGTGGGAGACATTAAGGTATTGAGACTTCTCACCTTGCAGCAGCAATATAAAAGCCTGCCTGAAATCTCAACTTTAATGTTCTTTAAGCCTACCAAAGTGAAATTATCCAGAACTTTTCAAAAAGCAGCTGTGAAAAATAAAACTGATTGTTTCCCAGTGGTAAAGATATAGAAATTGGCAGTGTTTGGCAGAAAGAGCATTTTGCACTGAAAAACCACCTCCAACAGAACATATCTTACTAACTCTAAGCCGAAATGTAAATACTTGTTCTCCCATTCTCTAACTGAGATCTCACAGTCTCCAACTATGTATTAATACCAGGAAAAAAAATGTTTCTTCCTCCTGTCTTTGCTACTCTTACGATCTTCTTGTGGCTGCGCCAACATCCCCACTTCTGATTCTGCCAAAACCTTTGATGTCAATGGGACAACATATAGGCCCCAGGCCGGAGAGAGGAGAGAAAAAAAATAATAAACTGCTTTTGCCCTTACCTACCTACACATATTGTCCCACACCCATCCGTTCTCCATAGCAGTGGTAGACTTTTCAATGGGAATATGATGACACCTCGAGGAAAGCACATTTTCCACAGAACTACAGTACAGAAAAGACAGGAAATATCTGAACTAGGAGGGCATAGCTTAGGCAAACTCCTCACTGGCAAATGTGTGACTAAAGGTGGGAGACAGTGGGAAAAAGTGACAGGAAAAGTATATTACCACCAACAGCTAGATGCTCTTGACTATAAGAGCGTAGCGGACTCAGCAGCGAGGGATGCCGTTTTAACAAACTGTGTCTGAACTGGAAACAACGCAAATGAGTACCTCATTTTCAGAGAGTTCAGAGAACCGTAACACCATAGCTTTCACAGTGTTTTCTAAAGCGTTTTTGATGAGTAGCAAAATAATCAGGCACAGTTGTTTCTCTACACAGTTGCTCTCACCCTAGGCGTACTTCTTGTCTGGTCTTAGCAACAATCTAGCCATTTTCTGTGAATTTTGCAGTAGGAACAAAGGGGCCAGAGCACCCCAGAGGATCTGTTCTGGCTATTACTGGCACAGGCAGACTCCAGAGGGGAAGAGGATGTCAGTTCTGAGAGAAGGAGGAATTGACTGCATCCAGCTCCTATTTAACCAACTCCTTCCCACAAAACTGACTTTGATACAGTTCAAGTGGTGTGTGAAAAGCTTTCCAGGTTTTTCAGTATATCTGCACACATCAAGTCTTCTACCAGCTACTGTGAGCCAAGGCAAAATAAATAAATCAGAAGCGGTACCATAAGAATTCCTTGCCAAGATGCATTAGCTTCACATGATCATAAAATCCTCAGAAAATGCAAGGAAGAAGGATGTTATTACTATAGTAGAAGATCTCTAAAGTACACATACACATTCCTATGTGTATGCAACCTTTCAATTTCTGCAGCTTCCTTCTGTTATCAGTTTTTGATGGTGGTGGGGGTGGGTCATAGTCAGATGCTTTTTGTTCCAGAGGTTGCCAGAAGAAACATAAAGGATGGAGTTTGGCTGCAGAGTGTATCTAGCCATCCCAGACAGGGCAAGGCCAACTTCTGGATATAGAGCACGTAGTCAGATAGTTGTTTGTATTCTCAACTGTTTCTTGTTTACCTTTCAGTTTCTTTGTGTCACAGGGGGCTTTGAATCCATTGTCATTGTGTGTGTAGCAAGCTGCAACATGGAAGTATTAAATATTCCCACAAACAAAATGAAAACCTAATGGTGATCTCCTTTCAAAAGGGAAGTGTTAAACTCTCCTTTTTTGTACCTTTGTATTACCCTCTGGTACGTAACCTGTCCCCAGTAATCTGAGGCTGAGAATGGTCATAACAACACTAAGAATGGATGGAAGGGTCCTTATAATATCATATGGTACAGCTTCTTGCACCAGACACTTACAGTTGCTTCATTAAATAATTCGTCATTGAAAAAATAATCCATGATCATTTAGTTGAATCTGCAGTTCCTCTTTCAGAGATTCATCCATTTATGTCTGAGAAATCTTTTTCTCGTTGTTTAACTCTTCACTGAGGTTTCTTCACTATTTTTATATTTTCATTATCAGCTCTTCCCGCAAAGCCACAGCTACCGTTTCTTCCTTCTAGGTACCAACTTTTCTCACATTGGCCTCATGTTCTGACTTTTGCCACCAAAAGTGCTCTTCAGTTCTCGAAAACTTTCACCTCATCTCTAGCCTGCTATCAGCTGCAACCAAAAATTTGTCATGGGGTTTGTCCGCATTTCAGCTGGGACAGAGTTAGCTCTTCTTTTAGCAGCCAGAAGAGCTCTGTGTTTTGGGTTTAGTCTGAGACTTGCTCTGAGAAGAATGCTGATAGTGCACTGATGTTTGTAGTTGGCACTGAGGTCTCAAGGACTTTTCAGCTTGCCATGTTCTTGCCAGTGTTCAGGAGCACAACAGGATAGGGGGGAGCATAGCTGGGACAGGGGGTCCACGACTATCCTTATGGTTTGTACTTAGACTTAGGATTGAGGGCCAAACTGGCCAATTAGTATTCCATATCATGCAGTGTCATGCCCAGTATGAAAGTGAGGGACAGCCAGAAAGAAGGGCCTTTCCTCTTCCAAGGCTCTCGCTCTCAGATTCTCGGAGTGCTATCTCTGTCTCGCTCTCTATTTTCAGTCCTCTCACTCATCTGGGATTGCAGTGTCAGGACTTATCCGTTTTCTGGATCATTACTTCAGGATGAGACGGGCCTTGGCCAAGGAGTGGTGAGCAATTACATTGTGCATCACTTGTTTGTATATATTATTATCATTGTACATACATATTTATATATACATTCAGATATTAGTAGTAGTAGTATTAAATTGTTCTTATCTCGACTCACAGGTCTCTTTCCCTTTTCTACTTTAATTCTCTTTCCCATCCCCGGGGGGTGGGGGAGGTTGAGTGGGCGGCTGCATGGAGTTTAGTTGCCAGAGTGGCCTGAACCATGACAGGGTTTCACTAAGCAGAATGTGGCCACAAAACAGAGTGTGTGATAGGGTGTTTTTTTTATCCTTATGAGAAGGAAAGAGAGTGAATACACATGAAGGTTCTATGGGGAGGGGGTTCAAAGGCTACAGAGCTGTTCTGATAACAGCAGGGCCAGCTTTATGCAGACAGGACATGAGCTTTCAGGACAGATGTTGATGCAAGATGGACCTATCTCCTCCTGGAAGTAGTATCATAACTCTGAAATATGACAAGTCATCAGAAATGCACTACTCAGAAACATTGTAAAGCAAATAATACGGACTGCACTGAGGTATGGATTCTTGTTTCACATCAGATAACAAGGGTGCTCTTACTGGTTATTGTAAATCATGAGGTCTTGGAGCTAGCTAGCTTTTACCCCACAATCTGAATTCATCTCGCAGTATTTGTGCACATCCTTACCAACTAGATGGAGAGGGAAGTTCTTGGGAGATAAGCCACAGAACCAGAATTGCATACTTTTTGCTAACTTTTATTTGGAATTGAACTGCTATTTCACGTTAATCCTTTTTTTCTACCTCATTCTCAAATTGAAGTAGCTTAACTAATCTTCTTGCAAATTATTTCATTTATTTTTTCAATGCTCATTGCAAGGGAGGGCCCCACATGCCAACACTCACTATTCCCTCTCATACTGTGAAGACTGATAAAGGAAAGAAAAATGTATGTATGGTGTACGTCGTACTTGCTCAACAATGGGTTATGATGCAGACAGTAACTAGTGAGGTTATACAGTTTCCATAGTGACGGTCTCATTGAAATGATCTATTTCTGGAGTTCCATCAGAGATCACCAGTGTGGTTAGGATGGAAGTGTTCTGCGATCAGAGTTGACCATCAACTAAGTAGAGAGCAACAGATGGATTCATTTCCCCGGAAATATTTTTTGGAAAATAAAACCACCCTGCAAATGGCAGGAATATCTCAAAATGTGCTTTGATTTACATTTTAATCTTATTTTTATTGCTTAGTATTATTGAGCCTATCAAACGATGCTTTAAATGATTACGGATGTGTCATGCTAATTCTATGACCATCCATACAAGTACTTGTCACCCTTACACTTATGGAAAACATTAACCTGTGCGTTATTGCAGGATTGCTGGCAGTACCAGAGTAACACATTTTAAGCAAAAGTTTAGATTTCTGAAGAGCAACTGCTGAGTCTTGCTCAACAGGATCTGTAAGCCACCATGTCATACATGACCTACACTACAACAACACACCTGAATGTACCTAATAATGCTTCCTAAAGGCATTCAAATTTAACCCAGAATGTGAAATTACAGAGGCCAATGTATTTACTATGTCTTTGTGACATTTTCATTAGGGACCACGTTTCTGCCAGCCCTAGCCTTTTCACTACTTGCAAAGCCAGAGCTTGTGGGAATTAGATTCCACAGTAACTCTCTTATCCGCCACATAGAAATAGTACATATGCTCATTCTCCATTTTAATTATTTCTGATCTTCATTGCTACAGAAGTCTCTAGTAGAGCAGCCTAGAAGATGGATAATGAAGCTGAGCACAAAACACTCTCAATTAATTTTCACTTCTGCTAAAATCTGTACTTTGCTCCATTTCCTTTTTTTTTTCCTAAAAAAGAGAAACTAAACAACAAACTAAAAGGGTAATAACTGTTGATATTTGCAAAACAATTGGACTTGGCACTATTTTTCAATCAGTGCCAAGTTCACCTACAGAAAAAGACCCTAAGTTCCCAATGAGTCTAGTGTTGTTTCTTTCCACCTTTGTTTTACCTTCAGCCTGAGCTTTTGGATGCACCTTTGTTTGCACTGTACTGAGACAACACTGCTCTTTCAGCAACAGAGTACTCACTTCAAACTTTTACAAGGATTTGGAATCATGGGTACAGCTGATGCACGAACATCATTGCTTCCTTATGTATTACCTCTCTAGGCATCGTGCTGAGTATCTTCCCATTTCAGCATATTGTATGCCATAAATGCCTCTCATACTTCAGCTGCTCTTAATGCAGGAAGAAGCCACTTTGCTCAAAAGGCAAGACACATTGCCTTGCTATGGCAATAGAGTTATTAACAGTAACAAGTACCAAATTCTAGAACTATGCCACCTTTTTAATTTAGCAATACATTTCACTAGGAGGATACCTACGCAGAGACTCATTTGCTTACATAAAATCCAGTCTTACTGAACATTCTCATTCAGGACTGCAGCTGTTTCCCCTTGATTACAGTGAAGCTCAATGAAACAAATAGGGAACACGTACTGGAAGTAAACGCAACTGCTTTTCAATTTTTTTAATTGAATTGACCTATACCCAGGTTCACCACTTCCTACATATGCCATTTTGTCAGTTCGGTGACACGCTTTCTTAAAATTTTAATTCAATCCTAACTAATAAAAGACAGCTATATTGAAATAAAGAAAGCTAATAAAAATACATCTATGTTAGGATTTTATACAGAGGCTATGATCTTAACATTTGAGAAAAACTGTAAAGGTACTTAGCAGTTAGATACTAGGTTATATATCTAATGTGCAATAAACCAAACGTTTGTTATAAATGTTATAAATGATGTGCCACTGGAAAACTCTTCAGTGAAGAACATAAAGGCAGGAAGGGGAAAGGAAGTTGAGGAAAACCTCTGAACTCCCACATTGTGTGGCTCTGCAGACAAAACTCTCCTCTCTCATTAGCTCACCTTTGGCTAGTGATCTCTGTCCTGTTGCATCTGGCACAGCTAGACAATGTGTATCCAGACCTGAAAAAGAGTTTTGGGATCCACCACTGGGTTTGGAAAGCCGGACCTCCTGGATTTCTGCTGCTTCTCCACAGTCTACTTCTGGCAGCTCATCAGAGTGAATCTGTACGCAGAAGGTTACAGGTTGATCACCCTCTTCTGTGGCAGAGCTGTTAACTAGGTCAAGCCAAGACTGCCTCTCGGAATAAACCACTTTGGAAGCCAGGGAAGAAGATGACTCTTGGGAGTTGAAAGTGCTTTCAGGAGAGGAGAGAGAACAAGATGCTTCACTTGACAGAGTCGAGGTGAAAGAAGACTTCTGTTGATCCTGATTTCCGGAAACACGAGGAGGGGAGAAAGAAAAATTATTTCCAAGTTATTCTTGTTTCTAGGTTTTATATGTTATAGATATGCAACTGAAATGTTAACTAACCAAAAAATGATGTAATCTGACTAAGTATCCATCCAAACAAGTCTGAGGTATGGCAGCCAATCTCCTATAGAGCAGTAACTTCAGAGACTAAGCCATAAGGAAGCCAGAGGTAAAAAGGATAAAAACCTGACAGTGCCTAAAAACAAAAGACCAAGAAAAAACATTGTGTTGAATGTAGCCTTCCATGCTAGGTTTCACGCTTATGTTTACTCTTCACTTTGTCTTCACTTTACCGGTCTAATCAAGATTTCAGAAGAAAAATCTTGAATTAGCCATTGAACAAGAAGTTGTCTTGAAACATTCAATAAACCCACCAGTGCCATAACCATGGATAGACAGAAACAAGCCCAAGCACTGAAGTACCTTGGCCTTCTCAGCACACAAAGCCATTTTACCTGATCCATTCAAGGAACTTGCCGTTCACCAAGACAAGAATTCTGTCAGGTAATATGACAGCAAGTTAACGGGGAAAATTAAAAACAAACAGTCATGGGGAAGAGGGCAAGAAAAGAGGAATGGTACAAGTTTTGTGCTGCTCGTTCACCTGCTAAGATTCATCCTTCAGCACATGAATCTGGGAAAGGACCCAAACTTCACTAGAAACATTTCAGAAATCATTAAGATATCCTAAGATCCTTCATACTGTACTTGTCACTCTGCCTCAACAGGAGCACATACAACCAGAGAGATCTCAGAGACATCTAACAGTCACCATTAGCAGCCAGGAGTTGAATGAAAGAGGATATGATAGATGCACAATTCCATGTAAAAAAAGGTTGAAAGAAAAAACAGAATATTAGTATAATACTTAGCTTCCCAGAAAAGCAAATAGATGCCCAGGTCTTTGTCTACAGTAGGCATATACATTGATTGACTTGTACTATTATCTGGTCACCAAAAGCAACTCACACAAGAAGAACTAGCACTAGTCTGCTTCTTAGCCGCCAAACACTGCTGAAAAGATGAGCCAAGAGAGTCAAACACACAAGTAATACATACACAAATACAAATATACATACAATACAAATATCCAGAAGGGGATTAATTGACAGTAAATAAATAAAGTAACGAAAGACAAAGGGAAACAAAGCCTTATAGTGAAGCTTCTGGCAGAAACTATGAGAAATCGTGATGAGATCATCAGCATACGAAAGACAGATTTCTCGTATCTGCTCCTGCAGAAAACTACTTCTGCAAATCTTCTGCTCCTGGCCAATGCCAGAATCAGAATAGCAGACTTGATGGACCACAATTCTGGCAAGTTATGTTCTCAAGACATATGTAGAATAGATCCGTGTAAGGATTAAAACAGATGATAGCTAGACTGGAAGTATTGAAAATTACTGAGAAGGTGTTGCTACGGAAACCCGCACAAGCTGCAAACACAATAAAGGGACTAGCCTGGAACACTTATTTATAACCTGTTAAATTAGAAATAAGATGTATTCATATAAACCTAACCAAGAGAGACAATTTTTTTTATTATGATATATAAACTTCTGCAATTCAGTATTGCTGTAATGTATACTACTTCTTTTTTACATTAAAAAAAAAAAAAAGCAAAGTGGATTTGCCTTACTGTGCTTCTAAACTAGCTGTATCGTATAGCTACTAATCAATGCAGAAGATGAAGAGGACCAATATCAGATTGTGGGTCACCATTTATTTGTAGCACTTTCTTCACTTTTGTAAATTTTCAAAGCCATTCCTCCAAGACTGTCTCAAACACTGCAGGACCAGACTTAATTTACATTCCTGTTATGAGAAGTACAACATTGCGTTTCAGGTGCATTTTTGTTTTTTAAAAGGGAAACCGTCACAAATGCAGTCTAAAGCAAAGTACAAGGAGATGCTGTCATAAAACACATGTATGAGTGATAAAAATGTCCTTGGGAACACAAGTGAGCTGAAGCGTTTCATCTAAGAGCTCCTATTGTAAAGAGAAGTTGTTGAAGCATTAGTAGAGCCAAGCAGAACAATCAAACTGTAAAAGCTCTTTCTCACATGGTGTGGATGGTCTAATTTGAATTGTTCAAAGACAGGAAAGGAAGATGTTAGATGTCATCTCTATTTTTCTGGAGTTTGTCTATGCAAAAGTGCCATTTAAATGAAAACTGTGCCTCATTGAGTGGAATATATTTTTGTTTTCATTTTCATTGTGTGTTAAATAAAAAAATGTGGGTGAGAGTAAAGATGACTGCCAGAATGTGTTGCTTTTTCTCTACATATGTGTTGTGTCTTTTTTCTTTGGCATGATAAAAGTTTACTCAACTTACTCAAGTGGTTCCTTTGGAAGATTTACAATCATCCATATAATAATAAATATCCATTTGGAGACATTTTAAAAAGCAGATGCTTGAGCCAGCAGATCATAAGGATTCCACTGGAGATCAGTGAGTCTTCTAGGCATTTTTTAGAGAAAAATTATCACCATGAAACACCTCAACTGCTCTTTTGGGACTCCTACACTCTACTGTCTCAACATAGCTGCTGGTTTTTAAAACCAAATAGCAAATCTATTCACATGCGGAGAAATTAATGCAGATGGTCAGTTTAACTTTTGTCCTACAGATGTTAAGATTTACTTGTTCCTCACTTGCTTTTTTCCTCCACAGCATGCATAAACGTAGAAATCTCATGATCACTACTTTTTTTGTTTTTCAAGTTTCAAAATGGTTTGGGTCAACAGAGAACAGAACACTGAGAGAAAACTTTGTGCTAGAAGTACAGCAAAATGTTTGATGCTCTAACACGTAACAGAGCCTGCACCTGGGTGGCTATTAGTTTCCAGACTAATAATTTTCAGTCTGGAGTTGATCTCCAGAAGTTTGGAAGCCTTTCTGCTTAAGACAGCATTGTTTTGATTTTCCAAAATGTTCATAGCACCTAATTCCTATTTTGCAAAATCTCTTTGGCACTCGGGAGGAAGAACTTTAAAAAAAAAAGATTAAAATAATAAAAAGAAATGAGCACCAGTCAATGCCTGTGGCATTCTGGATGTTGGGCTGGTTTCTAGGATGTCTCTTCCACTAGCAATCTGAAAAGATTCAAGCCCACCTTTCAAAAGTGGTGTACCCATAGAGCATCAACCCAAATCCATCATGTCTGGGACCTCACAGCTTGATTCAAAAACTCCACAACAAGTAAACAGGCAGCACACAATGTTTAACCAGCCTTCCCTGAGACAACCAACAGTTCCACTGCTAGAACTGACTTTCCAGTAGAAGCTGTGCTTTCCCAATCCTTCCAGTGGCTTTCTTGCTCCAGTACTTGTATAGAAGGGAAAGGGGCATTAAATCAGATATTTAAAAGAAGACTCTGACTTGCAGTCAAACACAGCTGCTTTGGTACCTAACTCCTCCTACCTACCATGTAAGCAAGCTGAGTATAGGGCAGACCCATGGCAGCTGGAGCTTATTCCAGTGGCCACTTTCACCAGGGGTGAAAAGATGACAGTTTTGCTCGGGAGAGACTAACCTTGAGATTTTAAGCTGAGGATGAGGAGAAGGGAAATCAGCTGAGAGAGGTAAAGTCTGGAGGGAAGATAATCTATAAGGGAAAGGCTGAGGAAGCAGGACTCCTCGGCACCTGCACCATTGCCTGCCTCCCACGCATCCCCTGCTAAAAGGCGGAGGCCAGAACTCAAGAAGAGCATATGGGAAGGAGACAACCGGAGATCGCCTCTGCTGCAACAGACTGAGAAGCAGCAGGAAGCCAGAAAAACAGAAAACTAAAAAACAACACCTGTTTAAAGCTCATCATCTGGAAAAATGCAGGCATTCACTCAGAGGTGAGCAGACGGAAAAGGCATCTGCAGCCTCTTGAAGGCAAGCCACTGAGGTATAACATTCAAGATGCTTCATCATCAGCCCTTGGCCCAGAGTAACTCTTGGAGACATGTTGCCGAGGTTCTTATTTCCTCTGATATTTATAGCCACTCAGCCACGTTTAACTTCCAGTTACAACAGGCAATAAAGAATCACGTTTCACACAGCAGTGAACACCCTGCACGCCCCAAGTGCCAGGTGGATTGTTTTACAGCAATTAATGTTACACAACTGTTTCAGGAGAGGATGTGAAGACTGACTTGTCTGACTGAAGCAGAAGGGGGCAAGTGGGTGACAGTGTGACATACACTCCCAGCTTTACGCCAGCCAACTGAAGACGGCCAGACAGGCAACCCTGCGCACGACATCTCCTTTTATTATTGCCTGTGACTGCCCAAGCTTCTCCAGCTCATCTGTATATTTCAAATTTGTTCCTGTTTCGCTGCCTCTGTGCCCATCCCAACTACTGGATGTCATACAGGAACCTGTACCACACCAATGAGGCAGCGGACACTTCCCTTCTGTGAGATGCAACAAGATGATTTAGTACTAAGTACATTACTTGCACATCCCTCGATGTTATTTTTCAGCTGTGGAAGGGAAAAGCTTGAACTCAGGATTCCTTATTTCAGATGCATTACCATCCCAAAATAGATTACTCACTTCTAAGCACAGAATTACGTAAGCCTTGCATCTTAAAGCACACGTAAGTAGAGATGAGATCACTGGGAAAAGCAACAGTATAGCAACAAGATTAATGGGGCAACAAGTGGCTAATAATTAGGCAAGTCAATTTGATGAGACACATGAGGGTGCATAGTGGTTATTCTAATTTATGAAATGAAGCGAGGCAGGAAAGAATGTTCTGCGCAAATACGCTACAGCAAGAGAGAAAAATAGGATAGCTTTTGGGAGGATGCCTATTTTCTTTTTTTATAGTATATTTCTCAGAGGTAGAAGAAAAGAACCAATTTTATCACTGTAAGGAAAGGCCTCTTTCCCTTCCCTTCTCTTCACTGCCACAAAAGAAGCTTCAAATTCAGCAATCTTAAGAACAGCTCACTCAAATAAATAAATACAAATCTGTTGGATGATGCTACCAGGGTCACAAAAAGAAAGAAGATTTGGGACTGATTAAAAAAAAGAGTAGTATGAAAAACTAGGTTACTGCAGTGTGTTAAAAAGAAACTTGCTTGTAAAGAAAAGACACCGCATGTGTATGAGGTAGAGTGACACTTTCCTTTCTCCAGCAGGATAAATATACCTCCATGTGAAGGAGCTGTTCTTTTACAGCATGAGGCTCTGGGCAGCACAGACTGCAATAGCTGTGCAGGCTATTGCACAGGCTATAGGGGCAGCCAGCGAGAGCATCCTCCTTTCACGCACACACAGGGTAAACACTTCCAGCCACTGTTTTAGGTTACTCCTCAAAAGTCCACCACCTCAAAAAGGTTTTGTTCCAACTAACCAGCAACAAGAAACAAGCTAATTACTGTAATACTTACCAAAGGAGGAGGTGGTGGCTGAGCTGTGTAGGGGGGAGGTGGTGTGTCTGTTATTTCTGGATCATCGTGTTCACTTTCACTGTAGCATTCTGAGGTAGACAGGGAAAATTAGCAAAAACACAGTGTTAGACCAACACTCATTTATTCCTCGTAGTGCTGTGCTAACCAAAGATGACCAAGTAGGATGTTCTGGACTGACAACCACACTGTAACAAGTCAGTGTCTTCAACAGTGAAAATTAACCCGCTTATGGTAATGCTACACTACTTCATAGATTCATAGATTTCTAGGTTGGAAAAGACCTTAGAGATCATCGAGTCCAACCATCCCTAATCCCCATTAAACCATATCCTCAAGTAGCTCATCCACCCTATTCTTAAACACATCCAGGGATGGGGACTCAACCACCCCCCTGGGCAGCTTATTCCAGTGGCTGACAACCCTTTCAGAGAAGAAATACTTCCTAACATCCAACCTGAATCTCCCCTGACTAAGCTTATGCCCATTTCCTCTTGTTCTATCACCCATCACTAATGTAAAGAGCCCTTCCCCTAACTCCCCACCATCTTTTCTCAAGTATTTATAGGCCGTAATCAGGTCTCCCCTCAGCCTCCTCTTCTCCAGGCTAAACAGCCCCAACTCCCTCAGCCGCTCCTCATAAGTTTTATTTTCCAGCCCCTTGACCAGTTTAGTTGCCCTTCTTTGGACTCGCTCCAGGAGCTCAATATCTCTCTTAAAGCGAGGGGCCCAAAACTGGACACAATATTCCAGGTGCGGCCTCACCAGTGCCGAGTACAGGGGCAGGATCACTTCCCTGCTCCTGCTGGTCACACTATTCTTGATACACGCCAGTATCCCATTGGCCTTTTTGGCCACCTGGGCACACTGCTGGCTCATATCAAGCCGGTAGTCAACCAACACCCCCAGGTCCTTCTCCGCCAGGCAGCTCTCCAGCCACTCCTCCCCGAGCCTATAGCGATGCTTGGGGTTTTTATACCCCAAGTGAAGGACTCTGCACTTGGCCTTATTAAAGCTCATGCCATTGGCCTCAGCCCAACGATCCAGTCTGTTCAAATCCCTCTGAAGAGCCTCCCTACCCTCGAGCAGATCGACACAGCCTCCCAGCTTGGTGTCGTCCGCAAATTTACTGAGGGTACATTCAATCCCCTCATCCAGGTCATTGATAAAGATGTTAAACAGAACTGGACCCAGCACTGAGCCCTGGGGAACCCCACTGGTGACCGGCCTCCAGCCGGATTTAGTCCCATTTACCACCACTCTTTGGGCCCGGCCATCCAGTTTTTAACCCAAAGGAGGGTGTACCTATCCAGGCCAGCAGTTACCAGTTTCTCCACCAGAACACTATGAGAAACTGTATCAAAGGCTTTACTGAGGTCCAGGAAAACTACATCCACAGCCCTTCCCTCGTCAACCAGGCGGGTCACCCTGTCATAGAAGGTGATCAGGTTTGATTGGCAAGACCTGCCTTTCATAAACCCATGTTGACTGGGCCTGATCACCCGGTTAACCTGTATGTGCTCATTAATAGCACTCAAGATAACCTGTTCCATGACTTTGCCCGTCACCGAGGTCAGACTGACAGGCCTGTAGTTCCCCGGATCCTCCTTCCGCCCTTTTTTGTAAATGGGGGTAACATCCGCCAGCCTCCAGTCCAGCGGAACTTCCCCAGTGAGCCAAGACTGCCCAAAGATAACAGACAGGGGTTTGGCAATGACATCCGCCAGCTCTCTCAGGACTCTCGGGTGGATACCATCAGGCCCCATAGACTTGTGGGCATCCAGCCGAAGGAGCAGATCCTTGACCCGTTCCTCTTGGATCACAGGAGCTTCGATCTGCTCTCCCTCCCCGCACTCAGACACCGAAGGCCAGCTCACCTGGGAACTGCTGACCTTATTATTAAAGACTGAGGCAAAGAAGGCATTAAGGACCTCAGCCTTGTCTTCATCCCTAGTGACTAACGTACCCCCTGAGTCCAGTAGGGGCTGGAGGTGATCTTTAGCCCTCCTTTTGTTATTAATATATTTATAGAAAGACTTTTTGTTGTCCCTTACGGAGCTGGCTAGTCTAAGTTCCAATTGGGCTTTTGCCTCCCTGATTATCTCCCTACATGCCCTAACTTCCTCCCTGTATTGATTCCTGGATGCCTGCCCATTCTTCCAAGACTTGTAGACATCCCTTTTTCTTTTGAGATGTTCCCAAATCTCCTTTGTTATCCAAGCTGGTTTTCTACCCCGGCGGCTCGACTTCCGGCACACAGGGACAGCTCGCTCCTGTGCCTCCAGAATTTCCTTTTTGAATAGTAACCATCCCTCCTGCGCCCCCTTACCCTTGAGAGCTGTCTCCCATTGGACTTTGTTAACCAGACTTCTAAACAGCCCAAAGTCAGCTCTCCCAAAGTCCAGCTTGGCCGTTTTAGTGTTCCCCCTCCTAACTTCCCCTAGAATTGAGAATTCTATTATCTCGTGGTCACTAAGCCCCAGGCGTCCTCCAACCTTCACATCTCCCACAAGACCTTCTCTGTTCACAAACAGCAGGTCTAGGGGAGCTCCTTCTCTAGTCGGTTCACTAACCAGTTGTGAGAGGAAGTTGTCCTCCACACTCTGCAGGAACCGCCTAGACTGTTTCCTGACTGCCATGTTATACTTCCAACAGACATCAGGCAGGTTAAAGTCACCCATAAGGACAAGGGCTAGTGAGCGCGAGACTTCCCCCAGTTGTTTAAAGAATAGCTCATCAAGAATACTTCATGGCAACAGTCTTTTCTTTAAGTAAAAAGTTTTGCTGATTTGCTGTGGCAGGAAACACTAATTGGTACTGCTCTAGATAGCTTCACAAACAGGTTTGGGTGGGTTTTTTTCCCCTCCCTTTGCAGCCTTTAAAAGAAAGGCTGCATATTTGTAGTATAAGTTAGGGAGACCTGTTGCAAGTAGCAGATACTGTCCCTTGATCTCTGTAACCAGTACATTTTCCTGGAGCTGGCAACAGGCATTGGTGCTTTGGCAGCAATTTTTGGAGAAAACAGATTGTTCGCATGGTACTTTGGAAACCAGAGCAGCCTCACGAGAGTCTTCTGTCACCACATGGTAACTCCCCTAGACACGCCATGCAGCGTGGCAGTACATGTGCAGGGCTAGTACTAAAAGTAAACTTAGTGCTCTAGGACTATACACCCCACTCCTCACTTATCTTTCTTTTTTTGGTTGTGGTTTTTTTTTTAATAAGAAGCAAGTTGATAAAGCCTCAGTATCTCTTGACGTGTGGCAGAGAGACAGTCATGTTGTTATTTCTTTCAACTACCTGTGTAGCAGGCGAAAGCATTTTCTCAGACGCTTTTTAATAAAAAGTGGATTAAATGAAGCGATAAGCATTATTAAAATGACACACAGAAAAGAGGAGGCAGTAAGTTGCTGGTTCCTATTCCCAGGGCCTGGCTGTAACCACTGGGCAAGATCACTTCCCTCTGCTTAATCTCCCAGCACACATCAGCCTTTCACATCCAACAACCTTTGCAGGAGCAAGCACTTGCATCCTGCCCCACACCACGTGTGAAGGGTGACAGCGCTCACCCCCGTCCAACTGAGCTGGGGACACAACAGGTTGCAAAGACACAGTCAGAGCTTAATGAGGACAACACAAGTGAGTGCTGAGCGTCACAAGAGCTGAGGCTGCCCCGTGGTCTCCACAGGAGCCAGCACTCAGCACTGCCTCTCCCTCCACCAGCTGCCGACAGCAGCTTGTGCTTTCCAAGAGCAGCTGGGTCTCTCTGGTGGAAGAGACCCTCCGGCTCTCTCCCCAGGTGGGTGAGAGTTGTTTGTGTTCTGGTAATACTTTGTAAGAGCTGGACTCCATGGGCTGACACCACCAAAAAGCATTGTGTTAGCACAGTCTCTGGGAAATCACCTCCGATTATCTCATCTTTTAACTAAATTAATACTTGTACACTTTCTTTTTGTGCATGTCATTTTGGGGTTTTAATAAACACTGTACGAGGGGAACAAAGTTTTGAGAGAGGAGAATTTTATACATGAGAGAGAAGTTTCTAAGATGTTAAAAAGTGGTGCTTCAAGAGATTCATAACTTTTTCTCCCCGTACTGTTTGTAGAACTGAAGCTGCTATTCTGTTTACTGGAAACGTGTGCTGGCACGTCTTAGCATAAAGGACCGAGCGTGGCTGCAATAAGACCTACATCAATTTCTAAGGCTTTATTAATGCCTTCTCGAATAACTCTTAGTAAAGAGCTTATTGTTTCTACAGCTCCCCTTTCAGGCACCCAGAAGAACCAAAAAAAGAATCAACAGCTGTTTCTGATACTCTAAATAGGCAAACAGCGTTGGGGGAGGTGTTAAAATGCATAGTACATGAATACACAAGAACTGCCATTACAGGAGCCAAGACCCTCCTGAAGAGTTATGGTGTGTGATACAGAGGGAAGAACCAGGTCAGCAGGAACAGAAGTGGCTGTGGGTAATGACAGCATTTTTCTGAAGCATAGCAATGCCTCTACAAGGGCACGTCCACCCAGTCGCATCAGTGGGGTGCAGAACCCACACTGAAGGCAGCAGCTGGGGCACCTGTGACAAAACACGCGTGGAAAAGTGAGGAGGTGTTTGGCACCAGAATCAGAGTGCCTTCTCTGACGGGTAAATGGGCCACAAGCTTCAAAAGCTGAAAGAATCTTGGCTATGTTAAGTTTGTTGCAGGGCAATTAGATAACCTGCTACAGAAGTTAAGTGGATTATTTTGTAGATTTCCATCCTTTTTTTTTTGATTAAGATTAGTGGATTGCCTTGTTCTGGACTGTTTTATAATTCTCGACTGAGTCAACACAACAAATACTACATATTTTGAGGCTTTTAAAAGAATTAATTTGTTTTCATGTATGGAATTTTGACCATTTTAATCCTCCATCAAACTCCTCCTTTGTGAAAACATGGACAACATATTTGGACACTTTCTTCCTAAGTACAATTACCATGCAGTTCTTGCTACACAGCCTAACACTCCATATAACTCTTCATCCTAATTATCTCAGACCATTTTGATATAAAATTGGGTTCAAAAATGACACAGACATTTGGAGGAATTTGGGGATATGGAAATTAACAAGTTTCCTGACAAGAAATAAAGAGGAACCGTGAACCGGTAACAAAGAAATTGATGAGACCTCCAGAATTCAGTAGTATCTATCATCTACCCCAAAACAGCTTTTAATGGCAGGCTATAAATGGAGCCAGAGCATAAACAGAGCCCAATGAGACTAATCAATAATGGCATTACATGTCCAAAGTCTGGACATAAACCACAAATCTTTATTCTGGAAAACAGTAGAAGGGATGCAGAGAAAAACATTTCAGTGCTTAGACATAACAGGCTGCATCACGTAAGTGTTCACACTACCACAAATACCAGTTTATTCTTCATAACTCCAGATCCTTCACAACCTGAGCAGTTCCAAAAAAAAGGCACTGGGTACCAATACTCTAAAAACGGAGTGTCAAAAGCCCGGAAGATAATACATATTCCTCAGGCCAGAGTCCATCCCTGGTTTGCTAAGATAATACTATCCACAGCGCTTCTCATTCTAAACCAGCTCCTATCACATGTGTTCTCACCAGCAGCTTTTCCAAGCGCTCTGACAGGTGACCTGCTTTGTCGTTCGAGTGCAGGTATCCTCCCACCAAAATGTTGTGTTAGGTCAGCATGCAAATTAAAACAAGAAATAAATTGCTAAGGAACTTTTAAAATTACTCATTCCTCAGTGAACTCTTGGGCTTGGCTCTAAAGGAAATCATAGGCTTCAGCACACCACTACCACCCCCACCACCCTGATATTGCTGTTGCTGAAACCCCTAGAAATGGAGGAGACAGTAGGGACAGGTCGACATTGCACAACATGTTCCCAACCTAGCGAGCTCCTGGGCTGAAGCACAACTCCTGTGATATACCTTACCAACTCAAAACCCAGTGTAGCACAGCTGCTTCTCTTCGCACTTGGTAGGCTTAGCCAGCCAGCAAACTGCCAGAAAGTAGTTACCTCTTGCAAGATTACTGAGTGTCTCTCAGTAGCACTGTTTCTCACCACTGTTTCTTTTTCTGTGATTACTCAGTGTGTTTCATCTGAGCTCAGTCAGCAGGCGGACCCGAGTCAACAATTAAAAAGAAAGAAAAGAACTGACAAAAATTGGGCCAAGCAAAAACTGTGAGGAGCATGGTGTAATTACACACTGGAACCCTTGTTAGGAGCATACCTTCCTCATTCTTCCCGTTGGGTGCCTGAGGGTCTACAGCCATCCCCAGCTTACTTAGCCACCTGTGTTTGAAACAGAAGCAATATAGAGTTATGGATACTTATACACTGTTTGGACAGACTTTTGCCCCTTTCAGACGTGTCCTATGCTACTACACCTATTTTCATCAACCTGAAGACTAAATGTCAAAATTTCCTTCTATTTCTTAGACCATCCTCTAGAAGGGCACCAGTTACTGAATACTAATATTCCCTGTGGCGAGCAGGACTTGTTGCCTGGGACGTCTTTCACTCATTCTGAAAAAAGCACTACTGATGACCAAGGAGTTGCATTTGTGGAAGCTAAAGGAAAAGTATGTGTGCTATAACACAATGTCAGTGACTTAGTCTTGGTGTCGAGGTGTCATCTTTCACCTGAGATAAAGCAAAAGGTACAGGAACCATAGAAGATTCCAGCTGCCCTGGTCGACACTGTTGTATCACAGTCTAAGGATCGAAGCCATTTAAAACTAGACTTCCTGACCATTATATACTGCTTTCTTTAACTCCCTATGTACTTTTGGTTTTAGTAAGTCTCACTTTCTGTGTGGCTTTAAGCTATTAACAGGGTATTTTCACTTCTCTTCCTAGGTGGCTGCATTTTTCTAGTGCTAGAAGCAATCCCTGGGTATACTTTTTCTATATTGTGTTTGCCTGTAGGTCATTCAGATCTACCCAGGTTTTAAGAAACTAACAACTAAGAAAGCTCAGGCCTTTCAGATTAAAACTCAAGGTCTAAATATGGAATGTATGAAGGGCAGGAATTAAGATTCATAACTCTGAGAAAACATTGTGTCTGATCTTGATTCTACTGGTGCAATGGGAAATTTGCTAGTTAGATCAGTGTCAAAGTATCTGGGTTTTTAGACTGCAGTATGAACAATAGAGCCACATAACAACTTGAGAAAACAAAGTGTCATTTCTCTAAGAGTGGATTATTGACTTTCTTCTAACAGCTAATCATAATAGAATGATTTTTTAAATAAAAAAATCTAAACAAAAAAGAGGTTTGCTAAGAATACAGGACTTCATTAACCACAAAGTCAGATGGATCACTAGTAACCATGTGCAACAGGCCAGATAAATGCACGCAGCTAGCCAGCCTGTGTTTACTTTTCTTGTGTGCATGACAATGGCATATACATGCTAAATTAATGAAGCAAACGAGTGTATTAATAAATCCACTGTTGATTTAATAGATATATATGCATGGAGAGTTACTAAAGGTCATCATCCATCGAGCATTTATGCACACCAGTAGCTCGACACACACAAATGCTCCAGTGAGTTCAGTGGAATCACTCAACTTGCATATGTATTTGTGGGACTGCAGCCAAAAGAACAGATGTCTTTTAGTCTGTTTTGACACATGCGTGAGTATGCGTGTACTTTATGTATTAAATACATGTATTTTATACTTTGCCAAGGAAAACATCACCAGTTACAACAGCGAGGAATTAATATTGGTGCAGTACAGTGCAAGCTGCTCTAACACTAGGCTACCTAGATTTAAGCCAAATTGAAATTTACTTGAGAACTGGAGTTTGAAGAAAATCATTATGGGTGCATAAGAGCTGGGACACCTGCATAGATTTCAATCACTCACTCACATAAGACTAAACATTTCAAAAGTGTTATTAAGAGACAGAATTTCCAGCTGGGCTCCAAACTGGCTGCTAGCACTCACTCATGTTCTCCATTAGCTCAAATTTTCATTTTCCTTCTCCCCACATCGTTCCCTCTCTTCTCTCTCATCCAGGATTACTCTCTCTACAGAAATATTCCTGTCCAGCAGTCTCTTATTCTCAGTCATCCTCAGCCCATCTGCCTCTATTCGGGAGCTCTGGTAGGAAATGGAGTGATACAGAAACGGATAGTTATCTCCCCACCAGTATGCTCTGTGCTGCTCCAAGTTGCAAAGGGCAATGTGTTCTTTCCATCTATATTTACCTGTATGTATCTATAGAGTACAGATTTATGAATATGTATGTATATACACTACTGTAGTACCATACATTTCTCTATCTATAGCTCTTTCATAAGGTCTCACATGTTGTCTCACCCTCTATCCTTTTCTGTTGTGTTAAATATGTATGAGGTTTCCTGTTTATAGAGGGGAAGAACAGCCAATGCCTTATGAAGAATCTCACAAAGGTCACCAGCAGAACCATGATTAAAATCCTGACCTGACTATTGTAGGAGCTCTCTTCCCATTTAAATTGTACGACTTTGTATCCAGTATTTGGCCATTTAATGCAATAGCATTTTGAACAGACTGCAATCTGAAGTAAAAGAAACAAGGCATGAGATATATCTAAATCAGCCAAAACTGGATCAAGAGCAAGTAATATCTATTTCTGATACCTCAGTGGTTTCTAAAACAGCAGTTTCATCTCCATTTCTACTTCTTGCATTAAAAACCGCATGAATGAACCGTTGTTCTTACAGACATTTGCAGAAAGAAAATTTCAGATCTGTCATGAAGATCATTTAACTGCAACATAGTTTGGCAGTGAAGTAAATGCTTACTTACATTAGAGAAACAGCCCTTTCTATCCCTTCAACCCTCCTTGTTAACTGACATGCTACTCCCAAAGCAATATTATATTCGAGTCCTAGATCACTTCTGGGACAATACTATATTAAGCTTTTCCCTCTCTTTCCTTTATTCCCTCACTTCTCCCAGGGTCACGAACTTGCTATCAAATCTTTGTGCCTTTCTAACAGAAAGGGATTTATACCAGCAAATGTCAGGAAGATTAGTGTCAGAATCAGGCTAATAATTTGATTCTGATTTCAACTGTCATTAGTGAACAAATAGCAGTATTTTCCATCTATACAATGATCAAAAAACAAAACAGGCTCAGTAATTGCCCGAATAACTTCGTCAAAAACTGTTTGACAGTGAGAGAATGAGCTTTCAAAGGCTGTTCTGAGAGACAGGATGAAACACGGCCAGTCGCTCCTACTTACATGTTCATTTCCAGAACATTTTCTGCCGCAAAATAAAATGTCTTGATCTGTGGGTGGCTGATCTTAATAGCACTTTAAGAAAAGAAAAATACAAGAGATATGAAGAAAACTAGTTTACATAAGAAAAAAAAATAGCTGAATGAATTATTTAAAATATTTATTCAGTCCACCATGTTAATCCAGATCAGCTTATCCATCCATATAGCTCTTCCCTTAAAACTCCAGTCTATTTTTAGCTCATTTCCTAGGCCACATATTATTCAGAGGATATAAACTACAGGAACTAAAAAGGAACAAATGAAGAATAAAACAAAGACCTTCATTATGCCATTACATAATTCATCTGTGCCCATTCCAAAGGTATGGAACAGCTTTCACGAGTGATTAATCAGGCTAAGACCACACAGCTTGGAAAGCTGATGGTTGAGAGAAGGGAGATTTAACACAGAAAAATCACAATTGTCACACAGCAGGTGAATAGGGACTGACTCTTCGCTGTCTTTTCCAAGACAAGTTTTAGGAGGCATCAAAGAGGCAACTAGACAGCAGCTTTAAAACAAACGAAATGGAGGTAGTCCCTTGACACACCAATAGTTAACCTGTTGGTCTCAGCCCCAGGCTATGCTTTAGTTAAACAGCCATCAGTAAGAATTTTCAGAGGGGTTTTTTCCCCCTAAAACATAGTCTCCAATCCTGAGACTGTGTGGCTTCCCTCTTGTTTCTTATTAGGCAGCCAACTCTGTGCCACAGAAACACACACTATTTGACTGGACCCCAGCAGCTCAGTCACTCCTCACTTTTCTCCTAACTCACCCCATTCCAAATAAGTGATGAGCACATGTTTTCCTCCCAGACACTGACAGCCAACAGCTGCAGAAGTGAAGGGGAACATTTTCTTGTGGTCCTGTACTATGTGATTTAATCTTTCCTCTGAGAAAACAAAATGGAGATCCTCATATTCAAAATAGCTGTCCCCTTTCTTTGGAATAGTCAAGCCCACAGTCAGTCTCAAAACCACCTACGACTAACGTCAACGTGAGACCTAAACAAAAGAACGAAGGCTTTGTCTTGATGGACAGAATAAAAACCATGCTGAGCTTTATAACTTTAAACAGCAGCAACACCTCTCCAAACCTTTGAGGTGTACTCAGAAGTGGCTGGAAGTCAGTGCTGCATATGGAGTTTGGAGAGAATATTTTGAAATTTGTACCCTGCTGAACAAAGTTGCCGACAGCAGCCTAAGTAGTCCCAACTCAGAGGGAAGCAGCATTACTTACACCACTGTTGACCCCACTTAAGAGAACATATCTAAGATAAAATACAACTTACTCAGAATCAGTGAACAAAGAGAAGAAAAAAAAGAAACATTTGGCATACTGATCTACTTTTTTATTTGTAGCTTTAGCAGAGCACATCTGGCAGAGAATTTTAAAAAAATATTTTTGCAATATGGTTTTCTTTCAGTAGCTCAATTAATATCTCATTATTTATACAACACAGCAGAGCTTCCCACAGCTTCATTGTCAGACACTACTGAGAATCAGTTCCTTGCAATGTTGTAAAAATCATGCAAAACTGAGGGCAAGAGATAAACTTACTGCTTTTTTTTGCATTCTGTTGCTCGATCCACACTGAAGTCTGGAAGTCTGATGAATCCTTCTGCTTTTTCAGCCTGCAATAAAACAAACAAACAAAAAAACAATTAAAAATCACCGCATCAACTAACTGGTAAACTACCAGACTCCAAGGCTCAATGATATTTAACATGCAAGTGCTGGTTTGTGACAGCTTTTTATAGTGTGAAAATATATGTTCATCACCATGGGGACAGATTAACACCCAATGTTTTGGCTGTTATTTGGGAAGAAGAAATATTCCTATACCAGCTACTCTTTGTGCAAATTTTGGATGCTAGAAAGTCACGGCTTCTGTCTGCAGAAGTGGCAGAGTATGAGCACAGGATTTGTTGTATGCTTCCAAACATCAAAGCACCTGAAAGAGGAAGGATCCTTAACTCCTACAATAGTGCTGAGGTAGACTCCAGCTCCTCCTCACCTCAAAGCATTTGTATCAGAGCACCCTTATCTAAGATTCACGAGTAACTCATAAGTCTAGTCCAGAGTTTTGAAATTGTCAAGGACAAACTTTAGGTTTGGATCAAAGTAGGACTAAAACCAGCAGGATGTTGGAGGAACTCAATTCCTTTGCAGCCATCAGTGATCACACAACTTGTTTCAACAAAGAAGCCAGCCACACTTTGTGCATTGACCACAGAAAATGAAACTACTGGACCTCCGCTTTAAAAAGAGAAGCCTCTCAAAAGAGACAGATGACAGAGAGAGAATGAATAAGAGTTATATCGTCCATTCAGGTCTGGGCATTACGTACAATCTTAAAGGCGTGTTTATTCCATTTTACAGCATGTGTGCACGTTACAGAGATGCGTAACAGCACTACATATAATGATCTATGTATATTTGAAAAATACATGTCCATAGGGATGGGAATTCAAAAGTGACCCAAAATGATCCTAGGTAGAGATGGAGAAGAGTCTTCCCTGGATAACTGTAACATGGACTGCTTCGCAGGGTCACCTATATGCGCCTGTACGTCAGCAAGGCAGAGGCAATACAGGCTGCTCCCATGACAGGAGGTGAAACAGGGCAAGGGGACGGTCCCACACAGCTGAGCTCTGTTGTTAAGCACTGTAAACTGCCTCGAGTGCCTTTGGCCACCCAGCTATCACTCCCCCCAGAAATTTGCAGGCATGGTACAGGAAGTAGCAAAAGCCAGGCAGACATTTACAGCACCTTGCTTATATGCAGTCATCCTTTTCTAGGAGGGAGAGTGTTTACTGAGCATTGGCATCTCTGTTTCAGGTCACCTGGACTCTGTGTCAGAGAGTGGCTCCAGTAAAACTGAAGTTGCCAGTTAGCCTCAAATCCCTGTTCTTGCTGCCTGTGGCTGAAATATCTTCCTTCCTTACATCTATCCACATTCCCCCGCAATAAGACTAGGACTCCTCCGGAGAGGAGCAATAACGTAGGCAAAAGTCTGTAGCGCATAATGTCAGGAAAAACTGTACTTTCGAAAAATACAGAAAGTGTTCATTCCTGAATCACTTTCTTGCTGCTTCCAGCCCGTATCCCTGAGCACATTTAAATTCTGAAAACGTACGCTGAGTTAAAGCAGGTAAAATATACTCAACAATTACAAAGAGAGGATAAATGAAGATGACTGACAGCATCTCGAGTCACATTATGCATGAAGAGAATATAAAAAGATGTTCATCAAGACAAGTCTTTGAGCTTTAATGCTTGGAAGTATGAATCTCTGAGAAATTAAATATGGATACAGAATGGATTTTTCAGTGGGTGGCTTCCCTGCACCTCTGCATATCTGTTCTTTTGTATGCAATAAATCATGGCATAACCATCATTCCTGCAGTTTACATGTATTAAACATTCATATGAGAGGTTTATATTTTGTATCCTGCTCCAGGATAAAAAAAAAAAAGGGGGAAAAAAAAAAGAAGGTAGAAGCAGTGGGTGGGGTTTGTTGTTTCATTTCAGTACAGAAGAAACAATGATGTTTATTAGCATCTGGGCTGAGAAAGATCTTGATTTTTGCAACATGGCTTCATTCATACAGAAATGTGCTTATTTACAGTTGTGGGGTTTTAACTTTCTCTGATTATACTTGTACCTGTCAAACTTATTTACAGCCTTGCTTGAAGAGCTTTTGTTTTCATTCCACAGGCTGGAATTCAGTGAGACTAAAGTCATTGAGACAAAATAACAACTAATGAAAAAAGTAACAAGATTTTTAAAAAGGTGTTGAGGTGTTTTTCTTAATGTATATTTCAATCAATTAGACCTTGGGCTGGTGTTTCCATCCCAGATCCATAGTGCACTAAGTATATAGGAATGAGCAAATGAGCAGGGGTGAGTTAATGGAGGAGCTCTATTCATGAGCTGCATTGCGCTAAAGAGAGAGGATGTACTATCTTGCGTTCCTGTATGGAAAAGAGTGGTCACTTACTAGAACAGGTGCAGCAAAAACACTGAAATTCCTGTTTGGCTCCCAAGACCAGTCTAACAACAGAGATCAACCTCAAAAAAGCAGTTCATGGTTTATCAAAGCCATTATTACGCACATTGTTGCATGACAAATGTATACAATGTCAGTTATTTCTCCGCAGCATCAATCAATAAGCCCAATTAAAAAAAAAAAAAAAAAAAGAAGAAGAAAAAAAAAAACCCTGTAAAAAGGAATCTACCCAAATACCTTCTTACCCACTCACCAATAAATCCATGGCCTGAGTTAGGTAAACCATCAGGTGTGTGAGTGGGTGACTAGGGTCTGGGGGAGCAGTTTGGCCTTGACGTATTATCACTGCAATCACAGATGAGCCAGTTTCATCTATAGGTGCAGTAGCCATTGGTCTAGACCTTATCCTGTAAATTGCTTAGGGTGATGCACACTCGCAAGGAGTTAAAGTCTATGCAGCACCATTAAATGAGTTACTGTCTCTGCTGCCAGTTCAGTCTTACTTTAGATAAATATTTGATCATTTAGATTTTGTGTTGGGCTACTGAATTATCAGGATCCTGTAAGTCAGTGTGAGGACATCCACCTGGGGTGCTTCCACCTATGTGGAGATGAAACTTGGACTTGAACCACTGACATATCCAGTGAGTATCTAAATTAGAGGAATACTCTCTAAATTGATAATGGAAATAGGTTTGTAGGCTTTGATTTCGGTTTTTACATTTACTAGTTTTACAACAGAGAAATCTTATGGACTTCTTATGCATTACTTGTACATTCCAGTTGGTAGAAGATTACGTTCAATGTCATCAAGTTTTATATTAATTTTGTCAGTGATTTCACATTTGTTCATTTATAAGAAAAGATTAATGTTTAATTGTATCTATGTGTGAAAGGAAGGAGGATAATGGTGTGAATTTTAGGAACCACATCTCTTTTTTTTTTTTTTTTTAAAGCCACTATTGGTACACATCTCAGATGTTCTACCTATGTAACAGAAAACAGGGGTTTGACGGGCATGTAGTTCCATAATTTTCAGAAAAAAAGGAAGGAAAAAAGGAAAACACATAACAGTAAAACCTTATGCACATTATTACGGTCAACAAACACAATTCCAAATAAACACTAGGAACAGAACATGTGGAAGTCATCTTTTCAGTCATTCTTGGGATAAAAATGACATTTTAAAACATTAAAAGTGTATATAAGTCCTACATGTTTTATTTCCTCTGAAATGTTATCTTTAATATGACTTTAAGCATGTTATTACTTAACTCACACATTTTGCTCAAATTTCCTTCAGATTTTATTGCAATGCTGTAAAATAGCCCTAAAAAACTCAAATTAAAAGAACCTTGACCTGTTTCCTATTTAATCAAGATGTTTAAAAGAATAAGCTGTATCTCTTGTGGGTTTTATGCAGGTTAGCCTAACATACAGACCTGCACTTTTGCTATGCCCAATTATAGGAAAATCATTTCAATAATAACAGTCTCTGTAAATGCTTGAAGCAAAAAAGAAAATAGCCACTTTTTCACAGAAAAAGCTATTCACTTAAAAAAATTCAAACGTTTGTGAAACATAATGCATGAATCCAAAGGAAGAGGCTAATGTCATTTTTATCTTGCCTCGATACATCATCAAAATTTTGTGGTTTTAGGAGATTTAGTAAATCATTTAATAGACTGTTTTCAATATTTAAAGTGAATAGAATGATGCAGAAAGATTTTGAAAAATAGTACTGTAAAGTGAAAATATCTAGTTATTGTGGAATAGTTCCAATCTGCAATTTATGGTACTCCTGATGGCCTCATCAGTGTTTCAGCACTGCCCCCAGAAGACCCAGGAGCAGTTCAGTACTCAAGCCTTTTTAGTCTTTTTTCTCTCTGCCAAGTACACCAGTGAGGCAACCTATAGAACTGTGAACAATTTCTGTAACACATTGGACCAGAGATCCCCAAAGCCCTTGGCACAATCAACAGACATCAATGACTTTTTATCATTCACTTAAGGAGCAACTATAACTCAAAGGTTTCTGGTTTAGAGGTCTGCAGTTATACAGCTCCTGGCAAAGCTGTTGGAGTGAGTACCAATTTAAATGCAGTGAATGGGGGAAAAAAAACCCAAAGATAAATAGTGACAGTAGATCACAGCCTGCAACCCTTTGATTATATATTCATATTTCTTTTCAGCTGAATCCCCATGACAACCATCATTAACAGATCCTGCAAAACTGTACTTCAACTCTGCTTGAAACACCAGCCGAGCTATCTGAAAGGCCCACAAGACAGAGGTGTTTAGTCCTCTGTCCCTTCCCAGCCACCACTGTCCAACATAGTCTCAGCAAGCACAAGGAGCCAGGAGCCTGGAATTGTATGTGACCATCTTACCTCTCTGCCCCATGCAAATGCAGGAGTACTGATTCCCTCCGGAGCTTCAGTGTGGTAACTAAAACTGCTGAAGAGGCAGGCAGGATCACACGCTGTCCTCTTTAAACACTTGTCTTCCAGGCAGCCGTCTACAGAGAGCAGTACACGATAGAGGGAACCAAGCGCTAACGAAGAGGGGTTGTCCAAGGAGTCTGGTGTTCCTGAACACACTCAGAAAGTCTGACTGCTCACATCTATTTTCTGATATTCTCTGTGTTTCCATTGCAAAACCATCCCTTCTGTGTTTCTTGCTAGTGCAAACAGCTTCCCCTCTCCATGACAGAGGTGCAACCAGGTGGCAAACAACCGTTTACCTGCCTCATGTGGTACCCATGTTTTACAGAAAGAGCAAGCATACATAGGAAGAGGTTTCAGGGCAGCCTACCCAAGCCTGCTGAGACCACCAAGGCCCTAACTTCACCACTCCCAGTATCGCAGCTAGCTGGTCGAAAGTTACTTTGGATTTGCCTGTGTGCTCTGGTTTGCATTCAGTGAAGGAGAAGCTCGATTCTCAGGGTGTCTGATCTGCTGTTACTGACCCTTCTCGACGTTATTTGGTTTTTTTTCTTCACTTTTGAGCTGTGGCTTTTACAACATGTTTTATGTTAAATTGAGAGAGCTGCTGTCTGCAAACGTTACCACAAGTGTCCTATATCTCCTTCCGCAAACTGCCTAATGTGCAAGACCCAGAACCAGAGTGGCTTGAAGGCAAATTAAATCAGAGCGACAGAAACATCCAGAGCCTCTGAGGTGCCTGAAGACAGACTTCACCGAGAACACGATGTCAGCTGAGGTTACCTACCCAAATCCAGGACAACGCACATTTTCGTACAGATTCCACCCACTCCCTATTTTCTCCATCTCAATTAGGAAAAAAGGTTAGGTCCAGCACCCTGTTGCTATGCTACAGTTGCCAGTGTCTGGTTGACTGCGTTTTCCACACAGCCGCATACAGAACACGCTCATTTCTCACCGGAACAGAACGGGTCAGGCAGAGCTACAGGCAGCCAGCATGCCCCTGTTCCCTTCACCTCAGCCCTGCTCCTCAGCCACCACCTTTCGCTTCAGGGTCAAAGAGGACCTGTTGCGGGAAGCCTTGGGCATCTGAAGAGCAGGAGTCCTTCTCTTTCAACACAACTGATGATCCGAGCGCTGGAGCACCTCTGCTATGAAGACAGGCTGAGAGAGTTGGGGCTGTTCAGCCTGGAGAAGAGAAGGCTCCGGGCTGATCTTGTAGCAGCTTTCCAGTACCTAAAGGGGGCCTACAGGAAAGCTGGAGAGGGACTTTTTACAAGGGCATGTAGTGATAGGACAAGGGGCAATGGATTCAAACTGAAAGAGGGCAGATTTCGATTAGATATAAGGAAGAAATTTTTTACATTGAGGGTGGTGAGGCACTGGAACAGGTTGCCCAGAGAAGTTGTGACTGCCCCATCCCTGGAGGTGTTCAAGGCCCGGTTAGATGAGGCTTTGGGCAACCTGGTGTAGTGGAGGATTTCTCTGCCCATGGCAGGGGGGTTGGAACTGGATGATCTTTGAGGTCCCTTCCAACCCTAACCATTCTATGATTCTATGATAACTATGAACTTCAGATTGTCATCTTGGACGGCCCGTTGGGATCGAGGATTAACTTCACTGAGGGCAGTGGAAGTGTAGGAAGTATTAAAGCCAGGCCAGGTACAGAAGTACAAAGAAATATTAAGCAAGCCACTGAATATATGTCACTGCTATTTCTGCTTCAGAAATCTACGGGTGAAAATACTGTGAAAACAGGAATCTAATTGATCTCAGATATGGCTCTGGTCTCATCGATTTAAGTAAGCAGATCTTAGCAAAGGAAACCTCCTCTCCTTCCCACACCCCATAGTTACCGCTGTTCTGCAAAAGTTGCCTGAATCTACAGTTATGCAGAGACTGCACTTTCAGTTGTCCAAAGAAACCTCGGGTTTTTAACATAAAGTAGTGTGCAAGAGTCAGCAGAAGTTGCAAGCAGGAGGTGATACCAGCTAGCATGTTTACAAGCACAACTGTGATGGGTGAGAAGCCATGACTGACATAAGCCAACAGTATTTTGAAACCGTATGAGCTCTTCAGAGCATATGAAATAAATTGGAATGAGGATGCCACCTGCTCTTCAGCCTTGTTCATTTTGAGGCAGTCAGTGAGAGCCGGAGAGTGGGCATGGACTAAAAGGATGAGTTCATCCAAATAATGACTGATGTCCAGGAGCACTGGAATCAGTATGACCATGGCTTCTCTGGATCCTGAGAGTGGAATTTAGCCAGATCACAACAACTAGAGGAAGTGGAGGACTTTGCACCGTTCCGCCACCACTCATCTCTTCCTAGACGGCAACTTTTGCCTAGTCTTTCCTCATTTTATTTCCTTCCAGCTTGATCACTCCTCAGAATAATTCCCTTCTGACACTTTGCTTGTCTAAAAGGCACATTGGCCAGCCAGCTCACCTTTCTTAACACTGCTTGGCCAGAAATATAACTGCGAGCAACAATTTAGAACAGCCAATGTTAATATAGGTTTGCAGGGTACTAATGCCATTGAGGAGTATATGTGCCAGGCCATGTCTTTCAAGCAGAGATATTGTAAGCATTGGGAAAACAAAGCCTTTTATTTACCTTTTTTTTTTTTTCTACTCTTCTTATTTCTTTTCTTTAGCTTTTCTCTTTCTCTCATGCATGTATTTGACTTGGTCTTGAAAGGAAACTAAATCAGACTACCAAAACACCACAAAAAACAACAGCACCAGTAGAGCTGTTTTCACTTACACCCCCCCCCGCCCCACCCGCAAAAAGGAATACCTAATAACACCTTTAAACATCAGTCAAAGTTTTTATTCTGTTAAAAATCCTCAACACTGTACCCACAACTGAAGGGACAATGTGAAATACTCTTTACATAAGTAAGATTTTGTTTAGGGGTCTGGGATTCTTTTTTTATAGTTTGAACTATTTTATTTGTTCCCTGAAACAGTTAGCAAGATTTTTAATGGGGATTACTGTAATAAAAGTAAACAAGTAGAAACAATCCAGATTGCATTTAATCTCTTAAAATGCTTTAAGAATTGAAAAGGGCTTCTTTAATTTTTCATCCTTTGCTAGGCCTGGGACATGCTGATTTCCAGAGTCCATTTGCATTTAGGAAACGTGATGCCCATCCAATTCCACACTGAAGCTGTTGAGTTTCAACCTATGTTGTTGCTGGCATCCCCTAATCCTCTGCACATCTCAATTCTGGGCTCTGACAGCCCATCTTTTGAATGTGATAGGAGCTTTTTCAAAGATACCAGTGCAAGAGAACAAGCTGAAAAGAATAATTACATTTGAATCTTCCTAGGACAGGCAAGACACCCTCTCTGCCCAATCAAGCCAAGCTGTAGCAAACAGTCAAGAATAAAACCAGCTATTCCCCAGGACTCCCTGCTTCTTTGCACTCAGCCTTAACCTTTCATTAAAAGGGTTACTCGGGATTTCTCATTATGTCTTTCCCCCTCCACCCCTTTTTAGCCTGGAATTCCTATTTCTTCAATGGATTACAGGAATTTAGGGCCTGCTGCTCTTTATCTCAGACTATTTCCCACTCACTCTGTAAGTGCAGTAGGCTTCTTGGGCTGGATCAGCAGGAAGACAAATGCTATCTATATCAGCTGTCCTGAGGAAAGCTCATCCTTTGAACAGAAAGCTGGACCTTAAATTCAAAACACTATGTCCTCCTGCAGATTTGACTGTTAGCATCAACTCAGAGCAGGAAGTTAAAAATCAGGAAAACCTGAGAATCTCTAATTACAATGCTCAGCAAGATCAGCAGTAAAAACATCAACGACTGACAGTGTTCATATCTGCAACCCTACCAGTGTAAACTGGGGGGGAAAAAAAAAAGAAAAAGGAGAAGAAATTAAAAAAAAAAAAAAAAACAAAACCAAACAAAGAAACAAGCAAACAAATAAACAGATCTCTTTGTGAAAAGGGACGAAGAGAGAAGCAGGAAAGAGACTTCTGAAAATTAAATGAATTAGAACTGAAGAAGAGTTCTTGTTTTGAGTCTCGATAGCAAATTTCTGCAAACTGCTCAAGCCAGGAAAATCTTTCATAAATTCAAATGCCACCAGAGCCTGCAAAGACCAGCTCTTTAAAGTGCAGGACAGACAGCAAGTTAACATTTCACAAGCACTTGCTGAACTAGAAAACGTATAGTTTTCTGCATATTTCATGTTCACATAAACACTTCCCAGATTACAAGAAACGTCAGGGCTGAGAAATAAACGCAGTAATTCGTACATTTCCAGGGTGCATCTAAATTGTGACCCCAGCTCACCACCCCAGCAGATGCTGTTTGTCCGGCAGCCAGAGCTGGATGGACGTTGTACTCACCAGCTGACTGCTGTACCAATACAGTGATGACTCCTTCAGCACACACCAGAACTTTTTCCATTTGTTGCCAATGAAAGCTCCTTTTTCTTTCTTTTTGTAGAGCCATCCTTGGCAGTCGGCTTGCCCCAGCTCTTTACACGATATCCGCCGTCGGCTCATTATAAAGAACCCTGTGCCATTAAAAATACAGTGTTGTTGCTTGTTTAGAAGGGCATTACCAGGAAAGATGTTGCTGCCAATTAAAGATATCAACCTTATTTAGCAATCTCAGCAAGTCATCCAAGCATATCTTAAAATATACTTAGAAGTCGTTCAGTTTTATAATGGTTGTGACAGAAACACACGTTCATTTGAAAGGCATTCTGATATGCAAAAACAAAATAGTAAGCTATAGATAATGCAGACACTAATTAATGCTAAGATAACCGTACACAAGTTTTTGTAAATTAAAAATACATCCTTTGATCCTTTTAAGAGAAACATGCATATATTTCCTTTCACACAGCTGCACTGAAAAGAATACATCTATTTAAGTCAGCTAGAGAAAACTATTATGCCAAGTACATGAAAACCGCTAGTGTGTGTGTATGTGCAGCCAGCTGATACTACCTCACTGATTCAATTCCAGCTTTGATTCAATTAACGTACCACAAAGATTTAATCCAAAGGAACAGCCCATTGTCATTTTTCTCAGAATCGGTGCAAGAATCAGTGGAGTTAAAAAGCAGCCTTCCACTAGCTGAGTAGCAGTATAAAATCCTCACCCTCCCAAGGATAAGACATACTAAGAAAATAACAAAAGAGGAACCCAGAAAAGAAGAGAAAAAACAATCAATCTCTCGTTACCTTGACTTTTCTTTTTTGTCTTCTGACGCAAGGGAACCTGTAAGAAATGCAGGAAGGAAAGAAAAGAGGAAATTTCAGATTGTGTTGCAACATTTGTGTAGAAAGGGGAGGGGGAAGCTAGAGAAGGACGTGGTGGTGATGCTGGTGGTATATGCAGGATGGAAACACATAACCCACTCGCTGCTGAAGGGACGTTAGTAGCTGAAGCATAAAATGCGTTAATTAAAATTGATGTATATCTAGTTGAGCAAGAGCAAACGTAACTATTATGCATGTGTCTATCTACTAGCGCTTCCTGTTTCACACCCACAGGCAGCTTCCACTTTGCTACATGTTTGCCTGAATTGTATTCTCTGTTCAGAAGTTAAAAAACAGAAGTCAGAACTCCCAACATTTTAATGCTTCACTACGTCTCACGAGGGGGATTTACAAACATGAGGAGATTAAAAATACATGCCAGGTGTCTGATTGTCCTTTAGTTCATTCTAAGAAAACCTGAAAAAGAAAACAATTGAATTTTCCACTCCTCTTTTTTTATTTAGAGCAGAGAATGTATCTCCCCCTATGTAAGAGTTTCATAATACTTCTTAAAAAAAAAATAGATCATCACACAAATGTAGCAGATTATCCAAACCATAAAACCTAAGTTTGTCAGAAGTTTTTAACCATGCCATATATGAGAGTTTTAGTCACGGTGGAGATAACACAATTGAATTATTTTTACTCCTTTGCAATCTATATATTTCATCCCACATAAACACATTGAAAACAAAACTAAAACAGAAGACTGCAGATTGAGAAAGAGGGTGTGAGAAATGTAAGGTCTGACTTTGGGAGTAAATTCTCCCCAGACAGGCTAGTCGTTCGTGCACTTGACTTCTCTTTGCCTCAACCTTTCCATCTCTAGCATGGGAATAAAAGCATTCACCTTTTTCTACTTTTAGGAAGGTTTTGAAGCCTCCAGATGACAAATGCTGAATAAGGTGACATATGATTTAATATGCTTGGTCACAACGTTGCTATGCAAAGCCGATAGCTACCTGATCCGCTGCAGAGCTACTCTATGAACATCCCTAATGCAGCCCCTCTGCCTAGCCAGCCAGCTTTCCAGGAAAACAAAACCCCATTTTATATTATTCTTGAAAAATTTGGTGGCTCTTCTCACAGGTGAATTAAAGGTGAATAAAGCAACACCATTGAGAAACAGCAATAGAAGAGACCACTGCCACCAGTATTTACAAGAGCTAGAACTTTCTCTAACCAGTGATCTTTGTAGCGCGTATCAGAGGGCAGAACCGCCTGTCACAGTTGTCTGCTTATCTGGTGCCTATTTGAGATGACCTCATGTGGGGGCGCTTTACCAGGAATTAATAATGTCAGACTCCTGTGCTTAATCATCACATTCTTTTTTCCTTTTTTCTTTTTCCTTTTTATTTTTTAATTCTGTCACTGCCTCTCTCTCTCTCTGTCTGTTCTCCATGACAACAGACAAAGAAAAGCAATGAGAAAATACATCAGCTCTATTGGAGGCTCCACAATTTTCCCATCCTACATGGGCCGCCCTTCACGTCTTCATTCTGAAGAAAGTAGTGCCCTATTTAGGACACTTGGAAATAGCTTATAGCCTCAGTGAATCAATGAGTCACACAGTCACACTAATTACTTTCCTTTAGAGCTACTCGAAGTGCTATTAAGAAAAACAAATATGAATCAGCTCTCCTTATGCAAAAACTATGTATTGGGGCAACATCACATCTTTGCCATGATACTACAACGGGGTCATTTCACCTTTAGCCAACATGAAGTTGTACAAGAAGAGCAATACTGGGACCGGATGTGGCTCTCTGTAAACAACCAAGGAAGAAGTAGATCTTTCCACTAACCTTATTGATGATCTTAAGCAAAATAACATTATCTACAGCTCATCTGTTAAGAAAGGGTTAATAATCGTATTATGTAAATCATCTGTTAAGGCCTGCTTTATATACAGACTGAGGAGAAAAACTGATTACCTAGTAAAAGCTCCGGGTAGCAAAAAGATTTACTAATGCGCATTTATTATTCAGCAGCAATGATGGTATCCTGCTGCAAGTGACAGAGGTGATGAATCCTCATCTCTTCATATTTTGTGGGAGGAGTTGGGAAATTAATGGGGGAAGGAAGGACGGTTTCCCCAGCAGCACTGTGTTTAGTTTGCCTGAGTAAAATCAGTGACAAAATCTGTAATAAAATCATTGCTGAGTGAGATTTTGTGAATTAAGACACATTTTTTGTTTTCTTTCCCAGTATTCCTGATAGTTGAAGTAAACTTTCAACAAATTAATTCTAAACATAGAATTCAGCAACTTTTAAGCAGTTTTAGTGCTGTTCAGAAGCCCAGCATCATCTTGTGAAAAAATACCTGTTTTGCTCTGCACAAGAGTAGCCTCTAATCCCAGATGGCAGCAATTAAATTCTGCTATTCACAAGATTGCCTTCCCAAATTTTTTTATTTATGAATAAATAAAAGCAATGTTTTTCTCCAAAGCACAAGTGCTTGCAGTCACGGAGATATTTTCTGAAAGAAACAAACAGTTTTCAGTGAAACTGTTTTCATCTTAAACCAATAGAAAAATCTATATTTAAATAATTCTACCACAAAATTAATAAAATGCCTCACTGGCAAGACATGGATTCCATTTTCCACAAGAATACAACACATTTTCAAGTCTCCAGTGGCAAAACTTTTCCTAAAGAGTAAGTTAAACTTTCCCCTCTGAAAACTGGCTTACGAGAGTCAGAAATCTTTCATTTTTCAGGACGAGAGGAAATGGCCTCAAGTTGCACCAGGGGAGGTTTAGATTATATATTTGAAAAAATTTCTGTACTGAAAGAGTGGTCAAACTTTGGAACAGGTTGCCCAGGGGAGTGGTGGAGTCACCACGCCTGGAAGTGTTCAAAAAACATATAGATGTAGCACTTCAGGACATGATTTAGTGGGCATGGTGGTGTTAGGTTGATGGTTGGACATGATGATCTTAGAGGTCCTTTCCAACCTTAATGATTCTATGACTTCAGTGAACCTGGGTGAACATGGATTAAGATATACTTTTAAGTTTCACTCCTAACAGGAGATGTTAACACCAGCACAGAACAAAGAGAAAACTGTGGAAGGCAGAGTTATTACCAGTAAAACCAATGGTACAAACCAGGGGCGTCACAGCAGTTTCAGATGTGAATGTACTGTGACTACCAGACATAGTCGCTGGAACAATCTGAAACTGAACGAAATATCACAATTTTACTATGCTTCTGACAACAGTAGATGTTTCTATATGAAGTTCAATTTCTTAATATCAAAATATTTGTTTCATTATCACAGGTTCAACTGAGAAACAAACAAAAAGATCCCAGATTTCTAGCTTTTTCTTGTTACTAGGGAAAATCTGAGAGCAATGATGCTCAGAAAGCTCTGAAATAAACGCTTAACATTACACTTATTTGCAGCTTTAGGAGGGTCACTATTTTTTCTGCGAACCTGGCAATACAGGGTAGGTTTTAAACTTTTTTGGTAAGTTTTGGTTTAACTCATTGGTTTACTGAGACCTGCAGGCTGAACAAGATGGGATGGTGATCCTGCAGGACAATACAGGCTTCAAGCTTGCTATCCATTACTCCTCCACTTGGCAAACACACCCAGGCCAGTTACAAAGGGAGCTGTACAACTGGGCGTTTGTCAGCCATTTCTGTGCCAGGCAAGCTCCAATGATGAGCAAAAACATACGAGAGAAGTGACAACTTCAGTGAGAGACTTCTGTCGGTTTAGAGATCCTATTTTTCCACAGAATTTCAGTATGATTGAGCTTGGAAGGGATCTCTGGAGGTCATCTTGTCCCACCCCCTCACTCAAGCAAGGACACTTACAGACAGTTGTCCTGGACCATGCCCAGACAGTATGGCATCCAGTCATTATTAGCCAGCTGGATTGAGTTGAATATAATGAACTAATTAACTAATCAACTCAAGGTACCGATCCTGCCTACAAGAGGCAGGCCATTTCCTCCTGGCTGCGGAAGATGCAACTGCATCCTTGGTGCCGCAGCCCAGGCTGGTGAGCAACAGGACAGCTTTTGAATATCTTCAAGGATGGAGACTCCACAGCCTCTCTGGGCAACCTGTGCCATTACCCAGTCACCCTCACAATAAGAAAGTATTTCCCGATGTTCAGAGGGAACCTCCTGTGTTTCAGTTTGTGCCCATTGCCTCTGGTCCTGTCATCGGGCACCACTGAAAAGATCCTGGCTCAATCATCTTTGCATCCTCCTTTCTGGTATTTACATGCATTAATAAGATCCCTCTGAGTCTGTTCAAGCTGAACAGTCCCAGGTCACTCAGCTTTTCCTCATATATTAGATGCTTCAGTTCCTTCACCATCCTTGTGACCATTCATTGGACTGTCTCGTGTATGTCCATGTCTCTCTTGTACTGGGGAGAACTTATCCAGAACTGGATACAGTGCTCCAGTTGTAGCCTCATCAGCACCGAATAAAGGGGAAGGATCACCTCCTTTGACCTGCTGGCAATACTTTATCTAATGCAGCCAAGGATACCATTTGCCGCCTTTGCAGTAAGGGCACACTGCTGGCTCCTGTTCAAGTTGATGTCCACCAAGACTCCCAGGTCCTTTTCTGCAAAGCTACTTTCCAGCTGTCTGGCCCCCAACATACACTGGTGTCTTCTGGCAGTGTTATTTGTGCTCTCATGGAATAACAGTAAGGAGTAGAAGTCAGAGGGCTGGACAAGCTTTGGCAGTCCCTCCACAACATCCTGGATCCTGGCCCCTGCCAGGCAGCAAACTTCTCTAGATGGTTGATTGGGCCTACAGATGGGTGCCTCTGTCCCCTGCAGCAGGGAGTCACCCATTGTGATGACTCACCATGTCTTCCTGGTAGCCTTGCGTGGTTTACAGTTAGGTGAACCAGGTCCTTTGCTAGTAGGCACATCTGGCTCCTCTTCAATTTTGAGGTCAGACAACCTGTTTAGCAGCTGCAAATTCTTAAGTGGAGCAGGACCCTTCTCTTAATACTAGAAGTCATCAACTTTTATCCTTCTCTAGAGGTTTTGCTTACTTAGATAGTGAGGGTAGACGCTGCTTGCTTCTCTAATGCAGGTGGGCACTGAGGGTCTTCAAACTGTGATAGACCCTATCTATCTTCTTTCCATCTTCCCTGATGCTATGCAGCATGGAGCTACATGTTTCCAGCCTTCCTTCCAAATGAATGGCCTTAAGCAATCATCACTGGGAACCAAACTTGGGTGGGCAGCATTCCCCTGGGGAACTGCCAGAAGCAGGCGAGGATCACCCCAGGGGATGCTTCTGCCTAGAGACTGAGGGGCTTGCAGCCAGTAAACTCCCCAGGAGAAAAAACATGGGGTGAAATAGGTGTACAAGGCTGTTTCAGGGGAAAGAAAAATTTGTTCTACAAGCAAAAGCTGGCACGTTGAGCTAATACTGAAGACCAGGCTTCGTGTCTCCTGAAGTTCGACTCACAACGCATGAGTCTGAGAAGGCACTGAAGGCAGCTATGATCAACAGTTCTTCTACAGAGCTGTGCTTTCCTTAAGCTTCTCAAAGGTAAGACACGTGGCTAAGAAAATCCTTTGCTAAGCTTATGTGTCCTAAGTTACTGCTTTCCCATCCATTGAGGGGTAGGACTTGGAAGTGAGGGCACCCCTGGCATCAGGCCCATACAGTAGACTTAATTTCATCCTTAGAGCAGAACTGGGTCAGCCTGTGGCAGTCTCACCACTTGGCATGGCCCATGAGCAAGATCGTTTAGATATGGATGTTGCCCACAGTCTTCTATGATTACGAGGACACAACCCGAACATACGACCTGTTCAGCTGATCAGTAAAGCTGGAATAACTTCAGTTATACTTACAAGAGCATTGCCATCAGCTTCCATGAATGATTTCAAAGCTTAGTGGGAAAGCTGTAAAAAGAGAAAGTTTTGTTTACTTAAGTTCTGTATTATCTTTTCATATAACATAAGTCTTGGCAGTAGAGTGAAAAAATATGTTAATATGCTTTGACCTGCCAACTTTACCTTCCCCATTCCACCCACCTGCTCAAAAAAGAAAGACCTTTTCCAAAGATAATGTTATGTTATGTGAACTGATTTTACTACTTTAGAAGTCAACTGGTGACAAGGAACACTAACTCAAAGCTATCCAAGCTTTTCTATGAAATAAATAGAAAAAATCTCACGGATATGGTTGAGGGGTTGCTTTTTGTTTGGTTGGATTGAGTTTTGGGGTTGTTTGGGGTTTTTTTAGGAAATTCATAGAGAATAAGTAAGTAAAACTAGGGGTAGTTTGAGGTGGGTTTTTTTTTTTTGTTCATTTTGGTTTTTTCTTTGAAAGAAATCTATCAGATTAGTATTTCTGCTTTGGCTGAGTAATTCCCAATGTTTTCTGGGAATTCTAATTAGGTAATCTGCCAACTCTCCTGAATGGGATGGGATCTCATACTGGACTACCCATTTTACAATGAACCGCAATTTTCCATTCTGTGCAGTTCAACAACTGACACTAGGGTTTATTTTCCAAAGATCCACAAAGTTAGTAGTTATCTATTTAGGTGGCAGTTCAGGTGATTTCATTTGGTATACATAAACAATAGTCAACTCCCTACGTGATTTTCCTTTGGTTGATGGAATGCACAGATTATGAAAGAATCAGTGCAGTGTATGAAATGAAGGAAAACATACACTTTTTAGTGCCAGCGAAGTTCCTATAAAACTCACCACTCTGTGCATGAAAGAATCATTCAGTGAACTGGGAGAGGATAGAAGACTCTGTTGAAGTGGGCAAGAAAGGATTTTCAGAAATAGAGCCACACTTCAGAAGAATTTCTAACAAGAACTTTGTCCTGTTACTAAAACCAGTAATTCAATATATGTGCCAATCCTCATACATAATATTTGTTTTAGTTTGAAAATAAAAATCTTAAAACAGAACCCTACTTACTGGCTTCCAGCAATTTCAAACCAAAAATAGAAAGGCAAACAAATACGCGTTTTTCTGGCTTGCAACTGTTTCTATTCAAAACCAGAAAGAAGCACTTTCTATAAGTGGCTCAAATTGAGGTAATATCAAGACGAGGAGAGATGTTATGGCAAATAATTTCAAGGATGTTTAGAAATCATAGCTAGTATAAACAAGCAGAGGAAACACCTTTAGTTATACAAGCAAATTAACATCAAGCCTCAAATACCGAGCCAGAAAGCAAAGGAATAACAGATCAAATTATAGTAATTATTGTGACATGTGGCCTTTTTCCTGTCATTTCTTCACTTCATGTGCACTTTGGGTTTGGGTAGGGTGGGGTGTAATTATATGAACTGCACAGATTTGAATCAGCCATGGTACCAGGAGCAAGAGGAGAAGCATTAGTTAACTGGCAAGGAAACGTTTCCGTCTGTGTGCTTTGTGCCAAAGGAGTTCAAATGGATTTCAGCAGAACCTTCTCAGTGACTTTAACTCAAACTTTTGTATACTTTCCAGAAACTGGATAAGCAATCTTTGAGCCGGTATCCAATTTTCAAAAGCAGCATTGACTTCTGTCTTATTCTAGTTATAATTTATTATTCCTTGTGTAAAGAAAGGTATTAAAAAAAAAAAATCAAATCAAACGTTCACTGCAGGGATAATTCTTATACACATAACCTGAGCTTATTTCTCCTAAGTAAACTCAACTTGACTGAGATTATTTACACTGTGAAACAGCACTAAGATTTTTATGTCCACTCAAGTGTACTCGACTGTTGCAAAACCAACATTTTAGAAGGGCATAACCTGTTTATCTCTGCACTACAGTAAAATAAGTGTTGCCTTTCAATTTTCTGTAGGTGCACTGTGTGAAAGACATCTATCTTTTATAAACAGGCAGGTGAATTAGGAGAAGGAGATGGATAAATACAGCTGCTCAAGTAGAGCTAGTCTATACCACCTTACTGAAGGTGAATAATCTGTCCAGCATGAATCTGAAGGGGCTGTCTCTGGGAACCATAGCTCCCCACCCCTCAATATTGCCCTCCCACAGGCTGCAGTTAGCATCCCCTGCTGAGCTGTGCCCCTCACATGTCTTCTGTGTAATAGTAGGTGGTCATATCACGGCAGCTCAGTAGCGTGCTGAGGGCAAAAGCTACACCTGAGCTCAGGCACTTGGCTAGCCAGGGAGAAGTTAGTAGGAGACAAACTCTTGAGTTCATACTACCAGGAGAGTGTCCCTATTCCTAACTGGAACAGCTGCAGCAGGAGAAGACTTGGCCCAGACCACCTCATTTCATGGCACTCAGGGCGCTATATTACAGACTAGAGACACCCATGTCCATATCCTTGTCCTGACTTAGGTGGACATTGAATTTGAAGCAGGATCCTCACCCCTAAAGGTGTATCCTAAGCACCAAGGTGAGGATGTGGGATTCTAGCCCTATTCCTAAGCCTCCATTTGCAACAAGATAAGATCTGGGCACAGAAGGAGAGGGAAACCCTCCAGCCTACAAATTAAGGCACCCGCATGGAAAAAGTGCACCAGGATTGCAGTCTGCTGAGATGAATATTCAATTCACTAAAATTGCGCAGTGGAACGAACCAAAGAGAGAAAATAAAACAAGGCATAGTGAAACTTTTCCTACTTCAAATGACTTTATAAAGGAGAAAAAAATCTTGAACCTCTTACTTCATGGAGTATAAAATATAACAGATCTAACGGACAACAGCAAAGGACATGGATTTATGTTATCAGTTTGTAAACCATACCTAAGTTTCTTTGGCTTTTCTTAAAGGTGCCCAAAACAACTCATTTCATTTCAATCTGAATTGAATACATCAAAAGTGATTTCAGCTAAAAGATTTCTAATTCAAGTTTTTTGAGTGTTATTTATTTTGATTCCACAACTGAACTATAAATATTAGTTTGCATGGTTTTTAGTCCCACTTCACCCCTGCTCTTTCAAGAGCAATAAACAAGTAGGTACATGAGTAATAGCTGATGCAATGAATGTGGAAACACAGCAAGTGATTTTTCAGAAATATCTTGCAATCATTTCCATTTGACTACATCATCTCTTCTGAAATAAATAGAAATATCTCTGTTAAAGATCAAAGGCAATGTTAAGGGTGGAAAAAAAAGGGAAAAAAAACACTGAGGTTATAATGATTCTAATTGCAAAATGCAATCTTAATTCATTAGTAATATTCTTGTGGAAGTCAAAATCCACAAGGCTTTATACTGTCTCCTACCAGTTACGAGCTACAGAGAGCATGTCAATCTGCAATGATATTGGTATAAGCCTGCCAGACATGCCTTCCAGGCATCCCTCAGATAACATCCAGAGTGGGCATATGCCTTCCTGCTTCTGAGCAAAATATTTGAGATATGTAACATGACTCAAACTATTTGTGTTGCAGAAGCACCCAAAATGTGCGTAGCTCAGTTCCTGTTCAGACGGCATTGACACAGACCACTAAAAAAAAATATTCTGCTTTACCAGGCACTAAGTCAGGGCTGTAAGACAACCTGGAAAATAAGCTTCTGTTTACATTTCTCACACCAGTCACCAGCTTTAACCTCTCTGCTTGTTTTCTGTTTATTTGACTGCCTGCAACAGTCCGCACTTCAATGGGCAATGAATTGACAGGCGATATGAAACTAGTGATAGTGCTACAAAAATTTCCCGAAAAAAATCAATGATTACCTAATCACATATCTCACTTACCAGGCATTAGGAATAGCATTGCCCTAAATTACAGCAGCGCTTGAAGCACTGTCCTGTGTCAAGGAGACAGCCTTGCATAATAGTCCTAAATTATCACACTACCTCTAACTGGGGTTCTCGCAACAATGCAAGGGAAAAATAATCACAGTGATTGTAAGCTCATAAATGTCCTTTGGGTTACTAGAGATCAGTTTAATCTGACAGAACCTTACCATTAGCTACTAATTAATCAGATCTAGTCAGTTACTTAAATGGTCAATTATCTAAATCGACTGTCTTACTTGTACAAGGAGTTTCTTGATCTGCAGATTTTCTGTCATTTACTGGCTCACCAGGATAGCCGGATATTAAGCTGGTGCTTTGCCACGGGGCAATGACTAACAGCATTGAAGCACTTTTCACAGAGGTTCACAGACCATCCCACCCTGGTTAAGTTGTGTCCCACCCATCTAACACGAATTAGACTTCATGTTTCTAATTGCAGATGAGCTTGTTTATTTAAGCTTGATAAATAAAAATTACCCTTTGAAAAGCCAAAAGGTTTTATCACAGGCCTAGCAGCAAGAAATTGCATTTGTCATATTATAACGCCATTCGTTATAACCTTATTTCCAAATGCATTTGAAGTGATTCAATTCCCACAAAAGCAATTCAAAAGACGCCTTCTGATTCCGTTTGGGAGAGGGCCAGGTATGCTGGTTTTGGCTGGGATAGAGTTAGTTTTCTTCATAGTAACTAGTATGGTGCTATGTCTTGAATTTGAGCTGGAAACAGTGTTGATAACACAGGGATGTTTCCATTATTGCTAAGCAGTGCTTGCAGAGAGGCAAGGCATTTTCTACTTCTCACCCCACCCCACCAGCAAGAAGGCTGGGGGTGCACAAGAAGCTGGGAGGGGGCACAGCTGGGACAGCTGACCCCAAATGACCAGAGGAATATTCCATACCATATGACATCATGCTGAGCATATCAAGTTGGGGGGAAAAAGGAGGAAGGGGGGACATTTGGAGTTATGGTGCTTTATCTTTTTGAGTAACTGTTATGTGTGATGGAACCCTGCTTTCTTGGAGATGGCTGAACACCTGCCTGCCGATGGGAAGTAGCAAAGGAATTCCTTGTTTTGTTTTCTTTTTATGCATGGCTTTTTTTTCTTTCACATAGAGCTGATACGGGGAGGCTACCTGGCACACCTTACTTAGCTTCTAGCTCTGCCCGTGCCATTTTAAGGACAAACTGCCTTTGGGGCCTTTCTCTCAGCACAGAGTGGCATTTTCCTTTTGGAGAATTTTTACTATTTCCTCTCCAGTGCCCACTGGGATGAAAACCCACCTCGGCAGCAGGAGCCCCCTGGGCAGGTAAAGGCCTCCCACTGCCCAGAGGGGCTCAGCCTCCATCCACACATTGCTGGAGGCATCTAGTGGGCAGCAACAATTTGATTTAAGGCAATGGAACCAAAACTAGAGTAGAAGCTGACCAGTCCTTTCTATTTTTACCGTTGCTCTCCAGAGCATCTTGTATGGAATTTTCTGTTACGTCCAAAAAACTAGTTACCTGGGCAATATTTCCCAAGCTGCTGCCCTGATGAGATATGCAACAAGGACATTCAGTCCTGTTACAATTGGCCACAACTACAAGGCAATACAGCAGGATAACAGGAGCACACTTTTAGCTTCTGTATTTGAGAACAAAAGGCCACAAAAAAGTTGCTACTGTTTGCACTAAGCTCTGAAGCTTAGATGTGAATCCTCTCCTCCTTTCTTCCACCCAGGCAATGTTCGTTATATCAACAGCACTATACAAAAGGCCAGCATTCACACTTCTAGAGAAATGTCAAGAGAAGAGATTTTTAAAAGTAAAGCAAAATTGTTATGTTGATGATTAGGAGAATGAGGTAAGGAAGAAATAGCTGGGGGACTTGCTACTTCTTCAATCAAAGACTTCCACTCCATGTTCACAAAGTTCACAAGAAACAGAAGTCTGGAGAGTCGTCTTTGGTTCTTCATTAAAAGATCAGGAGCATTGAAGAGTTTATCTTTCTTTCATCCTTCACAGTACACAAAGTACATACACCGTATTCAAACATCACCTCTACAATTGAACAATCTCAATGAGGCAAGGTATAGCTATGGCAAACTGCCCTGGCAGCTTGCACCAGGGAACGGTGAAACTGCTCCTGCACTACAACATGGTGTGGTCAATCACAGAGATTTGCAGGTGGACCTGGACAGGCTGGAGAGTTGGGCAGGGAGAAATTTAATGAAATACAACAAGGGCAAGTATAGAGTCTTGCATTTGGGTAAGAACAACCCCATGTACCAGTACAAGTTGGGGACAGAACTGTTGGGGAACAGCACAGGGGAAAGGGACCTGGGGGTCCTGGTGGACAGCAGGATGACCATGAGCCAGCAATGTGCCCTTGTGGCCAAGAAGGCCAATGGCATCCTGGGGTGTATTAGAACGGGTGTGGTTAGTAGGTGGAGGGAGGTTCTCCTCCCCCTCTACTCTGCCCTGGTGAGGCCACATCTGGAATATTGTGTCCAGTTCTGGGCCCCTCAGTTCAAAAAGGACAAGGAACTGCTTGAAAGAGTCCAGTGCAGGGCCACAAAGATGATTAAGGGAGTGGAGCATCTGCCTTATGAGGAAAGGCTGAGGCAGCTGGGTCTCTTTAGCTTGGCGAAGAGAAGACTGAGGGGGGACCTCATTAATGTTTATAAATACGTAAAGGGTGACTGTCATAAGGATGGAGCCAGGCTCTTCTCACTGTCATCCAATGACAGGACAAGGGGAAATGGATATAAGCTGGAACATAGGCAGTTCTGCTTAAACACGAGGAAGAACTTCTTCCCAGTAAGAGTAACAGAACACTGGAACAGGCTGCCCAGAAAGGTTGTGAAGTCTCCTTCTCTGGAGATGTTCAAAACCCACCTGGATGTGTTCTTGTGTGATCTGATCTAGGTGGTCCTGATCAGGCAGGGAGATTGGACTAGACGATCCTTTGAGGTCCCTTCCAATCCCTAACATTCTGTGATTCTGTGTGATTCTTTTCCCCCATGGGTGAAAAGCATTTCCCCAGGAACAAAAGAATGGAGAAAACTGGACTGCTTGCATCAGAGCTCCTCCAAATAAATTTAACCAGCACCCATTCCTCAATTCAACATCCAGGTCTACATGCTAGTATATAACATGGAGTTTCTTCAAGGTCCAGGACAGACAAACCAGCAAGCTGGGCAGGTGACTGGGAGCTCAGTGCTTTTAGTACATCTGAGCTAGACCAGATATGGAGTGCTGAGAGACAAAAAAATCACCTCTAAGATAAAAGCTCAAAGATATGATGAGAAGTGTTCCTAGAAACACTTTGCCCTGGGAATCTAGTTTAATCATCAGTGGCTTCCCTGCTTGTAGACTATTTCAACAGGAGATTTGATTTTCTTTTAATCACATTAATTCTCATTATCTGTTCAAATTGCTACCAGCCATCTTTACTTTGATTTACGTTTGCAATGAGCAAGAGACGAAAGTCTGCTACACCATGCAGAAAGAGTGTAGTAAAAAATTTCTGCTAGAAGATAGCCTCCCACCAGTGTAAAAAAAGGGGTCTTGTCCAAGATGGGTAGCATAACAAGCTGGTTGACCCTGAGAGCTCAAATAAGACTTAGAAAAAAAAAACATTACTGGTTGCAAACGATTGCTGCAATATTTTTCTGCCGCCATCAGCGTCTCTAGGCATTCAGGATTTACTATGACTCTTGTTTCTTAAACACTATAGCCTTCGCCAGAACATCTGCACATAGAAATAAATCATTAAAGATGACTATTTGCTACTCCTGCAAATGCAGATCTGACTACATCAGACACTTGCTTCTTGAATCTTACAGAAATGAACACTTTTAATTACTCCTTTTCTCTGGGGTTTCCTTCATTGTAGTAAGATATGAAAGGAAAGCAGTGGGCATTTTTCTAAAGGAGAAGGTAATATGGTGAAATTACTTCATAAAACTAAAAACTGAACTTGTTATTTCACAGGAATAATTTCCAGGTTTTCTCTGAAGATCCAGATTTTCTTAGAATCATAGAATCCTTTAGGTTGGAAAAGACCTTCAAGATAACCAAGTCCAACTGTTAGCTTAACATTGCCAAGCCCAACACTAAACTTTGTCCCTAAGCCCCACATCTACACATTTTAAAAATATCTCCAAGGATGGTGACTCGACTACTTCTCTAGGCAGCCTGTTCCAATTCTTGACAACCCTTTTGGTAAAGAAATTTTTCTTGATATCCAATCTAAACCTCCCCTGGCACAACCTGAGGACATTTCCTCTTGTCCTATTGCTTGTTACTTGAGAAAAGAGGCCGACACCCACCTCGTTATGTAAAATTTGAAAAATATTTGTATGAGAATTAAGTTTAAAAATGGAGGTACTTTATACTGGAAAACACTTATCCAAATATAAAAGAACATAAACAGTTGGGGATTCGTTTAGAAGAAAAACAGAGAACAGAAAGAAACTATCCTTCAAATAAAAAGGAAAGAAACAGACATAATTTTATAGAAAGTGTTGGGAAAGTCATAATATGGTGGAATCTAAGGGAAAAAGTTTGGTAAAATACAGCTTATGACATCAAAAGTCACAATTTTTTTTCCGTTTTATAGTGTCACAATATTATTGCCTTTTTTTCATTACTTCTTGCTTTTTTTTTTTTTCTGAAACCTATACCCCAGCATAGGATGACAGAAACTTTAAGTGGAATCGAATCACAATATCATGTCTAAAGTTCATTATGTCCTGATTTAAAAATATTTGTTTCAAATTCTATTATAGTCCTTCAATGTCAATTTTCTAACTTACATACAATTGAGCAACAATATGAAATGCACTTAAATTCCTAAGAAGTTTGGCACAAAAAAAACCCACTTCTCGTGAAGCAGATGTATTTCTGACTATCAATCTGTGATTTGTTGAGATCATGAGAAACAACAACAAAAAAAAAAACAAGCTACTCCAAACAAGAAAATCAAACTACACCAGAGGACTCACTTTCCAAATGTTTGTTGTTTGTTTTTTTTTTTTTTTTTTTAAATGCCTGCCACTCCAGAGGTTAAGCCTCAATTCTTAGCAGAAGAAGGTGAGCTAAGCACAATATTAGAATAAAAGAATATTAAAATGTTGAATTCAATGTAGCCAAGGCTGAAACTCCGTAGGACTTTATAAGTCAGGTCAGAAGGTTGAACAGCTGTTCAAACTGGATGTCAGTCAAGTTTCAGCACATTTCATAATGTTTTGTGTGTGCAACCAATATGTTCTTAGTGTGTCACTTCATTAAAAGTGAAAGGAGAAAGCAGCAGTGGACAAAAGATATGAACTTCAACTGAGCAGCTGATGTCCTTGCACATCTGCAGTCAGCAATATAGGACCCAAATATAATATCATGTGATATAGTATAAAGCAGTATTATGGCCCAAAAGTAGGAGCAAAATAATTAAGCATGCTGAGCAGCTGCCTCTGAAGCTGTCCAAAGGTTTCCATCAGGAGACAAACAGGGTAGGATGCAACTACCACCTGAAAATATATCTCATCAGAAATCAAAGTGGAGGAACTGGAGAAAGCCCTATGGACTCGGCAATTAACCAATACCAGACCAAGATGTCTCTTCTGTAGTTGCAGGAACCCAAAACTGAGGTTATGCTGCTGTGATTCACTGTGTTTCTAGGATTGTATCTCCATAACATATTTACTGGAAACATGATTTATGCTGGGCACAGAGAGCACATCCAGAAGACAGAAAACTGCTGGAGGATCTTGCTTACCCCTGCAATGGCATGTACTATGCAGCACTTTGGAGTAGAGCTTCAATCTTCATCTCAGCAGGAGGAAAAATGTTTTAAGTGCACCGGTAGCGCACTTGGGTACAACCCACAAGGCTCTAGACAGAGACACAAGACAAAAATTACACCTGAAAAGAACCCCTCCAGTGCACTAAATTGCTAGTACATAATAAGTAATAATAATAATTTCTGTCTCCCCATTCCACTCCCCCTCTTTCCTCCTCTTCCAATTTCCTATTTTGCTCTTAACTGAAGAGATGTTCAACGTTCAACAACAAATTTGGGAAGTGCTGTTTCCTACTTACTACAAACATCTTCACACTGTTGCTTTCTGAGAAAAATCTGACTATTTGACATCATCTCCATTCTTCTTGCACTTTGCAAGATCCACACAAATCATTTAAAGACTGTATTGGGGAGTAACAGAAAGCTCAGACACACAAGCAAGTTACTATGTCTCAGCTGAGACATATTAACTATGAAAGAGATTTAAGCTAAACTGAATTGCCTCGCAGTTGCATTTGCTTTAGATTAAGAGAAAATAAGCACAATTAATATGACTCAGCTGGTACGGTATTTTGATGGTGCTTGTACCCAGAAGCTGTTCCTGAAAGAAACTTATAGACTTGGATGCACCAAAGAAAAAGCACATTAGTTCTCCTGAGACCTTGCAAGAAGGAATGAGGATAACAAAGCAGTTAGACAATGTAACAAAGCAGAGAACTATGTAAAGTGATTTACAGCATTACCACCCAAAATACCGTTGAAGAAACTTTTCTGAAGTATTAGCAATAGGGATTGCAATATGTTTCTCTCCATTATAATAGACCGTGCATAGGAACAGGAAAGAGAAGGTAACTCTGCTTCTGGCAGCTTCCGGTTTGAGATAGATACAACAGGATAATACAGGCAGGAATCAGATGGAGTCCAAGATAACAGTGAGACAAGAGTCATCAGGATCATATGTTGGACCTCAGCATGCCTGAAGACAGACATCATCAAGGTTTGTGTTAGTGCCATAGCAAGTGACTTTGAAAAATAATGAGGTATAATGTTTTCAAATGTTTGTAAAACTAAGACAGGAATTCCAGGGAGGGAGTGATCCCAGCAAATTCAAAATGAGAGTTAAGGCTCAGCAGTTTGATGCTGCCCAGAAGTGTAAATAAATAGGCCGGGAAATTCAACAAAGCAGAGTGAGAAAATCATCCTTGCAGAGAGTTTCTGAATTGGTATGAGGTGGTGAAATTACTTTTGTCAAGGCAACAAAACAGGAGATTTTGAATGTGACATGAGATAATGACAACTTGGATGACAGTTTATTTCCATGTATGGGGAGAGGAGACATTTGAAAGTGTGTGCAAAATTTAAACATAGCCTGGAAACGATGACAGAAAATTGAAGAAGGCACTTAAACCGTAATGTCATTGTCAGTAATGAGCAAGGATGATTTAGGAAGAGGAGAAGGTGATCATGCTGGATCCAACCAAAAGGTGAGCCATGACATATCAGAGACAGGCCAGACTCTACATTTGGTCAAAAAAAGTCAACTCTGTGTTACAGAGTAGATCTGTCCTTCATAGGAGGAGAAGCCATCTTGATGTTTGTGAATAAAATTACTTAAGCATGAAGTGCAAAGGAAAAATGGATCAGAGGACACGATCTTTTAGTAGACAGTATTTTGGCGTATACCAGGACTTTCTGAAAAGCAATTTGTATGTATGTCTCAGAAAACAGGTAGAGAATCACTGGCAGACAAAATCATGGACAGAAAGATTTTAAGAAGATATTTTCAGATAAAATCAAAGGTGTCAGTATAAAATAATGGCAGAGAATAGAGATTTTTGTTGGTAGATTGTATTTAGTAGAAGAAATAAAATGTAATAGCTGAGAAGAGGAAGAAAGACTAGAGGAGATTCTGGGGAAAAGCAAGGCAAGGAAGCCAAAGAAAGATGAGCTCTACCCAAATGAGGAAACCATATCTGCAGGAGAAGCATCAGTTAAAGTAGTAGTAGGTGAGGCAAGGCCGCGTCATTATGTTGATTCCCACCTCCCTTGGAAACAATCAGCAAGACCTGTTTGGAGAGGAAAGAGACAAGAACATGGGGACAACTGAAAGCGTGTGCACAGAGAAAGCGTGACTCAGCTAAGCCAGAGGCAGGGAATAGAGCTAAAGGAGGACAGACACACTTGTCGTGGCAGAGGAATTCAGTCTATTTGGGGGACTTATGCCAGAGATGCCCCATAGCAAAAGCAAAAGAAGCAGACACTGGAGGGCAGCCAGCCTGTAACTTGATGATAGGAAAGATAAGTGAACAATTAGAGGGTAGAGGAGACTGCAGAAAGGAAATATTTTTAGAATTGTATGTTACTAAGGCGCACACACATAGGCACTTTAATGAGCTATGCCTTTAACTGCATGTATTTCTCTTCAGAAAAAAATCCTTAAGAGACAGAAACGTGGCTCTGTTTCAGCTGAGAGGGAACCCAAGATGCACAAAGGGGTAATGGGTAGAGTTTTGCATGCAACATTACCTCAGTGCCCGTCTGCCTGATTAGTGATAGTGTAACCACACTCAGCAGGATTTAATTAGCAGTAAGTGACACATCAGGCAGCACACTTTCTCCAGGCCCATAAACAGTATTAGCTACATTAGCCCATAACTAGTACTAGATGTGTTAACAGGTGGTTGAGTAATCCCTTGAAAACAGTTCCTTGCACAAAATAGTGAAACTACTCAACATGCCATTTGGCAACACAGTCCTCCCTCTCAGTTACTGCTCCTACCTCAGGATCCACCACCAACTAAGAATCTGCTAGGACGTCCACATGACAAGATGATTAGCAGCAGGCTGCACATCCATACCATTTCATCAAGTGCACAATACTGTTGGCTGTACAGTGTCCTACCACTGCGTCTTAATCCAAACCAGTCCTTGTTCTACTCTCTCACAACCAAATCACTATTAGTTTAGCTGGATCACGTGGGAGTGTGGAAGGGATGGATTTAGAGGGCAAGGGGAAACACCTGGAACTAACAAGGACAAAACTGAGAGCACCTTAACAACTGTGGAAGCTCTTCAGCCCACGCTCAGTTGATGCCTTCTCTAGCCAGCTTGCAGGGACTACGCAGTCACTGATGGAGAGCATGCCGTGCCGAGCATGCAGCACTCGGCTGCTGCACCCACTCAAGGAAACACTCAAAAAAGTGAAATGAAAATGCTGCTTTCTGGGCCCCGGACAGTCCCGCAAGAAATCAGGTCTCCCAGAGTACATGGGGACAAGTAGGAAGCAGCTTGCACAAAAAGTTCAAGTGAACATTAGCAGCCTGGCATTAACGGCTCTTGCCATTCATAGAGTGAAACTGAGCTTTCCATCACCCTGTTTCCTCCTGGCTCTGGTACAGATGCTGTTGTGAAGCACGCTTTTGCAGGCAGTATACATTTTAATGTGCACTTTCCTGCCCATGGAATCCGTATGACTTTCCAACAGAAAGCAGGTGTTGGAACTCAGTGTGGGAGGACCCACTCTCTCTGCTCCCAGAAGCAGATGGCTATCTCAGGGCAGCAGTGAGGCAGCACGCTGGACCAAGTCAAAGCCATGCAGCGTTTTGAAAGGAGAGAGCTTCAGCAGCCCTGACCCGAGGCATGCAGCCTCCACCATGCTGCAGGGCTGATCAGATTGCATGCAGCTGGGTCACCAGATCCAAAGCCAAGCGAGGGGCACGGTGGGGGTCCCTCCTTACTGGAGAGGCACTTTTCACCTCTAGAAAGTGTGAGACTTTCACCATGGACGAAGGTACAGAAAGGCCATTTCATGAAAAGTTATTGAGCAGTTTCTCTGTCCTTTATGAGTTGTCACAAACCATTAAACATTGGCATAGCTGGCAGACAGGAAAATCCTGCTGAACTGAACAGCAGTTCCTAAGCAGGGATAATAGACCTTCCAAGAACTCCGATTAATATAATCAAGTCCAGTAAAGAAAGATATTACTCTGCACCCACAAAAGGACTTGCTGGAAGCAGGTGGGTAAGTGAATGATTAAACAAGCTTTTAATCTCAGCTTTCACCAGAGGCACGTTTTCTTGAGGAAAACTTGAGTTCAGAGACTCAGTCAACGCTTTTTTGTTTCAGTGCAAATGACAGGAGACATTAGTTCCAGCTGTCCTTTCGTTCACGGTATGGGTAAGCTCATTTCCACAGCACTCTTGCTGTGTCTTTACTCGTACGATTTCATGTCTATGAGAAAAACATTAAAATCAATGTATTCTAAAATCCTTTTCACACTAAAACCAGAAATCAATCTGCTCAGTGTTGTCACCACAGCACATTACAGTCTACTTGCATGTTGCACTTTAAATGCGCTTTACACAATACTAGATTTGCACAGTTTTCTCTAGGAAATGAATTGCCTTCATTTCCATATTACACACTTCTCTTCACAAATATCCAGTTTACATGAAACAGTCATGACTAGATGCTCACCCTGTCCTTTGGTGGATCTTAAAACATGACCAAATTAAACTTTTTAAAAGTAAGAATCATTCACATACCTGTTGTCACTTGTCCTCGCTCTACAAACTCTATTATTTCTAATGTTTTCATTATTTTTAAATAATCTATTTGCAATTTTTGAACCAAAAGGAGGGGGGAAGGGGAAGAAAGAGAAGCATAAGATCTTTTACACAGCCCTTAAAAAAAGAGGTAATTCAACAGCATGAACTTCCTTTATTGTACCAAGTAAGCATTGTTTCTTAGCAGCAAAAAACATTTAAAAAAAAAAAAAAAGAAGAGAAAATAGATGTCATTAGACAGAAACAATGAACATTTTTCACTTTTGAGGAAAGAAATAAGTCACAGCCTTACCACCAAGGAATTCTGACGAACAACCACACTTGTCCCGTCAATTCCCACACCTCGTGAAGCAGAGAGGAAACTCTTACAGAAATTGGCTGCAATGCTGAAGTTGCCCAAGAGGAAGCTGGTGTCTCTTTTACAAGTCATGGCTACGTAGCCAGGTATCAAAGCAAGTGCTAAAAGCCATGCCTGCCAGGACTGTTCATACTAGAACCAAGCTAGCTGGAAATGGGGTAGGGGACAGGACTGAAAAAAATGTTTAGAAATATTCCCAGATAGCCAGGGATTTTTAATTTTTGTTTCACAAATGGGAATAATTTAAAAGCTGTGTTATCAAGTACTTCTGGGAAGAGGCTCAGACTGCACTGTGGGAGACAGGAGAAGGCATATTATGTGTGCCCAATAACAAACCACACTACTCAATCCTCAGTGCAGTCCCTGTCGCTAACCTATTCCCTAAAGCACCCCTCCAGCATCAGCCTCCCAGGGGCCCTTCCAGGACCCAACCCTGCACCCCGAGGTGCGGGAGAGCTCAGGGCAGTCCCAGCCCAGCCACGACGAGGTTGGGGAGCCCTGGGGACAAAAGGAACAATGGGGCATGAAGCCTTACCGGTTTGGTTTTTCTGGGTCACCTGCTAGGTATGTCCCAGGAAACATTATTCAAGCAGGGATGGGGCTGACAGCAAAGTCTGCAGAATAGCACATGGGTCTAACAATTTCAAATCAACAATCTTTATTTCCTGTTTTTTATTTTTTATTACCCGACACAATGGCAAGCCAAAATTAATAGCCCTATTCAAAACCTGAGATGTATGCTTCTGTAAGTTACATTTTCACTAGGCTTGGGAAGAAACAAAAATAAAAATCAAGGCCTTGCAGTTTTGGGTACACGTCTGGCTTATGTGTTCAACAGTTTCAGCCACAGGTATACAGACTTCAAGAATGAATAAATATCTAACTATAGCACAAATATCTAAATAGTCATTATTGCTCTTTCTACACAACTCTACTTATTGCACATATCACATTAGAAAAGACAGAGCATGCACTCAGATCTCATCCTTCTTCAAAGCGACAAGCATTGCTAAAAACAAGGCAGATCATTGCATGCTTTGAAGTGAGTTTTTCTTTTTTGACTCACTGGAATTTTACAGATCAGTTTCTTCAAAGCAGGACAGAGGAATACTGCTACTAAGGGATTCTCCAGCATTTCCTCAGATCTCCCTCTGCTGTGGCAGGGAAACTCCAGGGTCCAAAGGCAGATAAAGGAGACATCCAGATATCTGAATGCTTTACTATTCATGACGCTGAAATTACAGTGCCACCTGTAGGACACCCAGAAGAAATTTAATTTGGGCCTTGCTGATGCCATTAATGCCAATTGCTGTAATTATAAGGCTTTCGAGTAGTCTTGGCAGAAGCATAACAATGTAGAAAACAGATGACTCTTGTCAGTCTATGGGGAGTAACTTGAAAGCCTTGTTCATGCTGAGCAACATACAAAGTTTTAAGTACCTCAGTGCACCCAGAAGAAGATATTTTGCTATGATGAAACTTTTGTGGGAGGGGAGCATGCCAGTACTGCGCACTCATAGCCCATCCACCTTAGAGTTGGTGCCACTGTAGGCAGGAGAGAACAGCCACATCCTCAACCATTGCTAATCAAGACAGAAATCACTCTCAAACAGATGAATCTGAGGAAAGTTTCCATTATGGCTGCACACTTTTTTTATTTAACTTTACTTTTTCACCTTTAAGTATTCACTTAGCTATTGACTATGTAACTCAATGCATCACACTTCAGTGATTGGTATTTACACTGCATGTACGTGGTACTTCACATCAGTGTTGGGAAGCACTCGTATATCCTTCACAATACACTAAAACTTTTTTATGTTGCTTTCCAGTTGGTTTTTTCCCCCCTTTACCAAGAGAGTCATTTTCCACTTTTCCAACCCATAGCTAAGGTGATGTCTGTAAAGACTTCTCTCCTATGTATCATTTGAAGATACACAGTGAGACAGAGGTAAGTATATTCACCTTTGTTGTTAAATTTCCATTAACAACATTTGAAGTGGAAAATACTCAACTGATTAACTCAATAGCTCTGTTGCTGAAAAAAAAACCTCAAAATACAACCCTTAAAAGAGGAGGTGTACAACACGTTCAAAGGCAGCTTCTGCCTAATGTTCAGCTGTGGTCAAAACAGAACAAAACGTTCAGACAAACAAGGAAGGGAATGGTGAATAATATAATGGATTTAAGAATGTTTTTGTTTAAATCAGTGGCAGTTTCATGTGGAATATTATGTAAAATAGCCATCACCAACAAACAATAGAAAGAATTCTGTAAGACTAAGTAACAAAGACTGAGAAGAACGATCAAGAATTGCCAGGGAACAAAAAAGCTCTTGTAGGAAGAAGGATTTTAATACAAACAATGTTCTGTAGCATGGCATAACTGATAAGGGATTCAGCATAAATATTTAAAATTATGACTTGTATAGGGAAAACACAACTCTTTCTCAGTCATATAAAACAAAAAGGGAAGGAACAAACAATTAAAGGAGATAAACAAAAGGGACAGAAGGAAGTGGGTTTGAGCACAGTATTTGGAGCTTACTGCCAAAGTGAAACGAGTCTGGAAGTTGGTCTAGAATTGAAAATATTACTCTGTGAACAGAGCAAATAGTGATTCATGGTGTGCAGAGAGCAATAAATAAGGAACAATAGGTTGAAATATACATTGCAAATTTCATAGCATAAGAAAATTATTCCCTCAGTTTTACTAGCTTCTTATGGCCACCGCAGTGACAAAGAGACCTTCATTAACTTTTGAAGTAGATGCTCCACACCACAGGAATAAAAATTTCAGTAGGATGAGTAATGCAAAGAGTTAAAAAATGGTGCATTTAATAGTGCAAATACATGTTGTAGAAATCACTAGGCTTCCATCCAGGAGGGTGGGTTAGGCTGGAGCAGACGAGAGATTTCTGAAGGGACTTTCAAGTCCTTGACAGCTTGCCAACAAGGCTACAAGGACACAAGAAAAGTTGAGGGAGGTGAAACCACAGAAATTTATAAATTCCCAATTCCCATTTATCTGGCAAGCTCCCTGTGAGGAAGAAAAGGATTGTGGAAACAAAATAACCAAAATTGTATATACCACGAACATGAGGGCAGCTCACAGAGATGAGAAGAGTAAGGCTTGGTGAAAGCAGTAAGGTTAAACTACTTTTGCATTGTGTTCCTACGACAGATTTCAAATCCACTGGATCTAGGCATTTCACAGGGGAAAACTCATCTGGTTGAAAATTCAAGACATAGCATCTGTTATTTCTCCCTGAGCCGAGTAGCAGTTGTCACAGGAATCAGAAAAAAAGTGTCCCAGTTTGCAGCTTATTTGCAATGGAATCCCATTAAACTCTGTGTCTGCACTGATATTTGTTTCTTACCAGACAGGAAGGTAAGTCATCATTTGAGCCTTCCTTTGCCTATTCAGCCACCTGAGTAACCGATGAATGTACCAAAAGGTATGGGAAAGCCACTGTGAAAGCAGATTACATATCACTTACCAACAAACCCTATTGGTCGCGTTATTTCTGCCACAGGCTGCAGAGACCACAAGTGGGATGAGATGAGTCTCTGTCAACCAGTATGATTCATATTTGCCATATCCATCTGCTACATGCAAACCAGTTGCCACTGGCATTTAACATTTATGATTGAAAGCTACCAACTCCCACTACCATGAAATTTTCCTTCTAAGCAGTAAAGATGTTACAGCTTCCTCTGTAGGGTTTCTTTTCTATTTTAACTTGTTTCACACGATGAAGTGAATTTGAAACCGAGAGCACTAACCAGCCCTTGAACACTCTAGTGTTGAGAGAACGGTGGGGTTTTGTCACAGCCGTGCCGGGGACGGAGAGAAGAATGACACAGAATTCAGGTGCAGGAGAAAATACCAACGCCAACAGCAGGAGCAGCAGCAGCAGTATCAGCAGCGGCAGCAGCAGCATCGTCAGCCGTTTATTAATTACAAATCCGTATATATATATAACATGGTTCACAAGGATGGCCAAGGCAATTGACCGCTTGACCATCCACCTCCCAGAGTGATTGGCTAAATGCTACAACACCCATTTCAAAACAACTTTCCCAGTGTGCCATACACAAGACTGCATAACAAGCTACAGGTGCAAGATAAAGTCTTAGTTTACAAAAACCTCAAACTGTTTCTCAGCTAGCCTGCATGGGGGAAAGAACTTTCACAGGATGCTGCAGTAGCTGGAAAATTTCTGCTTCTAGCCTTTTAGTATCCACAGGGTTTTATACACAATACTTCAATTTTGTATTTCTCTCTCCCTCAGATCAAGTCAACCTTGTAGGAGCATTATTTGCAAAATCAAAGAGGAGGAAATCAGCTGTATGTTTACCTCTACCACTTGGCTAAATCCCAGTGTGAGACTTTGAGAATAAAATGCTGATGGATGACATGGGACTGGCAGCCTTTGAGCAGGGAACAAGCACTCGGAGGCTCCAGCCTCTACTCTGGCACTCACTCACCACTTGACTTTGAACCGATCGCTTCCACAGCTTTACCTTCTCACTTCTAAAGGAGGTATAAAGTAATTATCTGCATTGGAGGAATGTTATGAAAACTTGCTAATTAACACCTCTAAGAATAGTTGGAGTTCCTCAGATTAAATGTTCCACAGGAAGGCAATATATTAGCTATCTTTATAATGACAGCATTATCAGAAAAGAAAAACAGAATATCTTCAAAGTGACCATAAAATTGCTGAAATGTCTTGAAAACAAATGGTTGCCAAAGTTAAACATTAGACACTGGTTTTATTGCAGCACTATAATAATCAAGGAGTTTTACATATGTACAGAATCCTAAATCCCACTCTCTGCTTCAAAGTCATTTTTTGTACAACCTTATGCCTCTGCTTTCCTTTCATCTCTAATAAGAAGCCTTCAGCAGTTCCAGTCATATTAACACTACCGCTGCTTGTTGTGACTGTACATGTTCAAAATGTATTGACCTGACAGAGACCCTGCAACAGCTTCCCATTGTAAATATCCACATGGACAATTTCATCACTAACCCTGTGACAGGAACTGGGTGTTACAGGTACACTGGGAGTGTGGTGGGCTTGCAAGGAGGCTAGTAGCATCCTGGGCTATATTGATGGGAGCATAGCCAGGGACATAATTATCCCCTTTACTTGGTTGGAAACACATCTAAACACTGTATCCAGCTTGGGACTCCCCCAATATAGGAAAGATGGTGACAAAACGGAAAAAGCTCAGCAAGGGACACCAAGATGGTTAGAGCTGGTGCACTAACTCTGCGAGGAAAAGCTGAGGGACTGAGGCATTTCCAGCTTGGAGAAGGGACAGCTTCAGAGGCCATCTAACCGCAGCCCTCACTGCCTATGAGAGGGTCAACAGATAGGCTCTTCCCTGTGGCTCATGGCAGAGGATGAGACACAACAGATGTAAGAAGAAACAGGAGAGCTTCAGACTGGGTACAAAGAAAACCTCTTTCCCCATGAGGGCAGTGGGACCGGTCTCTCAGAGAGTTTGTTCAGTCTGTCCTTAGAGGTTTTCCACCCTCAGCAGGATAAAGCCCTGACTGAGCTGGTCTGAGCTCACCGCTGAGCAGGAGGTTGGACTGAGACCTCCTGAGCTCCCCTCCAGACTGGATGGTGCAATGAGCCTGTCATTCCCTGTTAGATCCAAACCTACTTCTGACTAGCAGATCATCCACAAACTTGCAGTGAAGATATTTAAAAGCCTTCCCAGAAGTAGAAAGATACATGTATTTTCCAAGAGCAGAGTATGTATGAATAAAAGCACAAGTTTAGGAGAACCTGTGTACTTGCGCATATCTGTAAAAATCTATGCTGAAATCCAACCACAAAATATCACTGGTAGGGCTATGGTAATGAACTGAGACTATACACCTTCAAAAATACACTCCTTTAGAAGTCTTATTTTCTCACTAACCAACACATCCTTCTCCTTCATTCATACATTTCAGCTGTTCTGCCAAGTTATGCAAACTTAAAAGGTTTAAAGCATGTTTTTCCACAGACAGAAAAAGGAATATGACCTTTATAGAGCTATTTAATATTTTAAAAAATATTTGAGAAGAGAGTAGTTGCTGGATGTAACGCTTTTCTTGAGAAGAAAAAAAAATAGTTAAAAAGGAAAAATAAACCAACACCACACACACACATTTTGCAGTCTTGCTCAACCATTTCTATTCCAAACACAGGGTCATTTTTGCAAAAGCTAAAATTAAAAAGAAAAAAAATATAGTATATTCCTTGAAAATGAAAATATTTTAAAGAATTTGAAAGTCTTCTGAAAAAAAAAATTCTTATTTTAACATCTCAAGTTTATTTTTTCAAATAACTCTAGATTTGTACTCTAAGCTTCCTAAGGCTAGCCCATCTAATCACTTGTAAAGAATCTAAGAAAGTGAAGTCCCATTCCAGCTGTAAGATAGATAAAAAAAACGATGCAGCCATTGACTTTGTGTCATCAAATTCAACAATTCATCAATAAACTTTAATCACTTTGTATATCAGTCACTGAGGATGCATTGAATTCAGTCATACTTTTGGGTCCCTTGAGCTGCATTTAAATTCAAATACTGTCACGATACAGCCATCTGAAATGCAGAGCCTGATCACTGCCTTCAAAAATCTTTAACTTGCAAAAGGTCAATTTTTGAAACATCAGTAAGAAAAGGCTGACATACCATGGTCTTTTTGTTTGCACATCTATTCATCAAGTAGTGGCTTTTCAAATGATACTATGATCGGGTATATACACATCACCTGTATTTGTTTGGATTAGTTGAATTTCCCCAAATCAAATTCCCTCCCAGCTTATTTCCTTCATGCTCGTTGTTGGGCTGAGGGAAGATGACTGCTGAGCTCCCACACCTCCAAGGAGCAAAGGGTGTCATGCAGCAATGCTGACACGTTCATCAGAAAGAGCACCAGCATCAGCTGCGTGTTTGTTTCTGATCACTATTTTCTGCTGAGGTTGCAAAGCGTCTGTGATCGCTGCTTCCTCTTTCTCTCTCTTCCTCCCCCACAGTGCTTGTCCCCAGCACAGCAACGGGCCTACCAGGATGAGGAGGGTGAAGGATGCTCCCCAGTCACTCTTTCTGCCCAGTTATGATTTTTACCCTTTCTCCACTCCCCCAGCTTATTTGCATTTTTCATCATCAACAGTCAGTCATAACAAGGCAAAAGAAGGGAATAAAAGCGTTTTGTGATACGTCTCAGTAAATGTTTGAGTCATCGTGGTCTAGTGGTTAAAATATCTCTCTCTATTTTGAATAGGCTCCTGTGGTAGTACCTAAGCACTAGGCTTCAAGAAATGTATTTGAGACTCGCTGTTCCTTTTTTACCAAGTCATTTTTCTTCTAGGTTCACATGTGCCTCAACAGGGCACTTCACCTTGGTAAAGACTTAAGTCTGGACATCTCTGAACATGTTAAGGAAGACAGCTCATCTAAGCCTATTGTACAGATGAGGAAAGTGAAAACGTTAGGATTAGATTGTACTCTGATTAAACAAAAACAAACAAAACCCTAAGAACTTGTGTGACACCTCTATCGACACTTTTACTTTGCCAATGACAGCAATTCTCTTTAAAAGCACTGAAACCTTCCCATACAGGCACACTGAGGACATCTCACTGGTTGCTGCTTTGTCATAAGGGAGCAACTGCTTAACCAGTTCTCAGAAAAGCCTTCCGAATATTTCTTGATTAAAAAGACAATGTTATCTATGGTATCATCAACTCTAATTTTCAAGCTCATCCCCAACTAACAGAAATTTATTTTCCTTTTATACTGGAAATGACCAGTCTTTGAGCAAAACTCCTCTGAAAGCAGCAAGATTCAGGCCGTTGGAAATGAAGCAGATGAAGAGCCCTTCCACTGCTCACCATCCCCATGGACAGCGTGACTCAGTGGCATTGTCACATGCCGTCCTCCAACACTTCAAGCAGGGCTCAGAGCTCCTCCACTCCACCACTACTCCTACAGAGTTGTTCCACTGCTATAAACAGCTGCTGAGACCCAAATAACTCATCATGCAAGGGTTTGGGCATAACAGCACTTCAACAAATGTTTTAAGTTCCTGTTGCATAGGAATTCCTTGTCTATCCAAAAAGGAGACAAAGGGGAACAAAAGTGAATGGTTACGGAAAGAGTGAAACAGGGGAAGTGGGAAGGCAAGAAAGAAGATGTGATTAGACAATCCAATGGTACAGATTCTTGCTTTGCCACACACCTCTTCTCCAAGAACCCGCACCAGTTCTTTGCTGAAGAGTTCAAAGGAACTTTGTAACTTAGAAGAGCTCAATATCTTTTGAAGAGCTCTCCATAACCTCTCAGGCAGTTTGTGCTTGCCAGGACACCCACCCACCTGGTCTTCCAATTTCAGCTCACTAAGGAGCTCTACATGTTTTCCCCAGTGTCATCACTTTAAAACAGTTCCCTTCCTGTGGTACAGCCTGCAACAACAGTTGTAACCACAGCTGTAACGACCCTGGTGCTCCCCACAGTCAGAAAAATACCAAAGTACCCTATGGGCATTCTTGCTTGTCTTAGTCCTTGACAAAGCCCCCCTCTGCCTACCCTGCATCCCACCAGGAAGAGAGGTTACAACTGGTGCACAAGACTGAGAGGCCCTGGGCAAGTCTTCACAGCACCAGCAGGATCTCCAGAATTAAAACAAGCTTCCTCGGCCATTGCAAGGTAATGCAATGCTGTTCAAGTAGGAAATACTTGTGTAGATTTTATCCCTGACACTTTCTGGAGTGCATGGGCCCAAGGCTACTATATAAAAGGAAGCATGGATAATATGGGTGTCCCAAGGGGATACAGAGGTGAAGCACTGGTACCTTCAATAACAAGCTGAAGAAAATCAATCTCATAGATTTTTTTTTTTCTGAATTCCTTACATGTCAGGTTTGAGAAAAAAAAAAAGTAAAAGTGAAATTTTTATTTAATGCTCTGAACAGAATCAGAGTAAAGGTAATCCCAGACTCTATCTCTGGCAATGACCAATAGCAGATAGCAAAACAGAGAGCACAGGAATGGAGACAATGTCAAGTGAGGCCTCCATGGGGACTTCTGCCATTCCAAAGTCTGGGCACATCTGGAGGAAGATTTACACAGCTTCGTTGTATGCAACAACTCTCAAAAGCCCCTCCTTCTGTAAACTTTTCATTCAGCAAAACAAAATCTGCACCAACTCCCACAACGGAATTGTGTGGTGTGTGGAAAAGTACTTTCTTTTTGCTCGAATTTACTGTCAGGTTTGTTGGGTTTTTTGTTTGTTTGTTTGGGGCTTTTTGGTGCTGGTTTGTTTTTTTTAATCTTTGTTGTTTTTTTTTTAATAAATGGTGCATATTAATTTTCCTATTAAAAAAATGAGTATTCACTGCCACCCTGTAACTGCTTTAGCCGGCAGACCATTATTGCATTACTTCTCAATGCTCTTTTTCAAGATGAGAAGCCCCAATGTGCTGAAATGCTAGTTCTCCTTTTCCGTACCTTGTTTCTGACCTTCACTTCCCATCTTTTAATTATTTGCTAACCCACAAAAGACCCATAGCTACTTAGCTGTCACAAGCCTTTGGCAATAGACCTGCCAAAAGATTTCTGGAAATCCAAGTCCACTGCACTGATACGAACCTGGACAAGTAGTGCAGTGGGCCAACAAGAATGAATTCGTAGAGCAAAATAGGTGGTGCCAAGTATCTGACACGCACACAAGTGTTGCAAATGAGTAGCCATAGTCTAGTCTCACAGACTGATTAGTAGTGCACTCCTGGAACACATCTGGTTTAATATTGTACTCATTTTGTATAATGTGAGATCAGTCCACTGTGTGAACTCAGCAAGGTAAGTGGGGATAATCTGGAGATTTGCTTCAGAAGTGTACTCCTGATCTGAATTGACCCACCTACGGCACCACATCCTCTATCAACTGGATGCACCTTCGTTTCAGGTTTGCTCAATAATCTAAAAAACTCTGGGTTTGTGAAAAAGATTATCTTTACCCCAGAAACCCCAAAGTTAGGATTACCTTCACTTGACACTTGGTGAATCCATCTGGTTAGTAATTTGCCATTTTCTGTTCGTTTGGTGTCCTGTAACTAATTCAGCTGATAAATTACATATCATAGTATACAATTTAGCATTTCCTTTTCCCAGTTGTTTTAGAATTCTGCATCAATACTGCCAGTTGCCAAAGGTTGGAGACCTATCAGGCTTTATTATTTACTTGTTTTAAAAGGTATCCTTAGAGTATTTCAGTTTGAGACAGCTCCTTAGATTTCTTTCACAGAAAAAGGCTTTCCTCTAGAAACATTTAGTACAAGGACTCATTTAACACTGTTTCTTATGGTCTTGTCATCTTTTCCCACTTCTTTTACAACTCAAACTTTATCAAAATCTTTCTCTGCTTTCTGTTTCTAATGATCTGAAAGGATTTCAGTGTCCCTCATTTTTTACAACTTTAGCAACCAAAAAGACTAACAGCTATTTGCAAGAACTTATGGTCTTTTCCATTTTACTCTATTGAATGTGATTTCCGTTTTTTGAAAAACATCTTTTTATTTCTGATAGACTCTTGTAATTCACTGTTTACACATTCACTTTATTGTTGTTAATTTTTAAATCTTCCTTGACAGGTGATAAACATTTACTTTTAGCTTCTAGTAACGGCACATTTAGGCAGTCTTGATGTCATTGCAAACAGTTTATCTTTTTAGCTGCTTCGCTTATTTTTCTCTCAACTCAGGTTCTCACTGTCCCACGTGACATCCTTGTTTCTAAAATGGAGAGACACGGATTTGACAGATGGACCACTCAGTGGATAAAGAACTGGCTGGATGGTCACATTCAAAGAGTTGTGGTCAATGGTTCAATATCTACATGGAGACCAGTGTCAAGCGGTGTTCCTCAGGGGTCTGTTCTGGGTCCAGTGCTGTTCAACATCTTTGTCAGTGACATGGATGACGCCATTGAGTGCATCCTCAGTAAGCCTGCCGATGACACCAAGTTGTGTGTCAGGCCAATCCTAGGCACAAATACAAACTGGGCACAGAGTGGGTTGAGAGTAGCCCTGAAGAGAAGGATTTGGGGGTGTTTATAGATGGGAAGCTCAACATGAGCCGGCAACGCGCTCATACGGCCCAGAAGGTCAGCCGCATCCTGGGATGTATCAAGAGAAGCGTGGTCAGTAGGTCAAGAGAGGTGATTCTACCCCTTTACTCTGCTCTCGTGAGACCCCACCTCGAATACTGCGTCCAGTTCTGGTGTCCCCACCATAAGAGAAACATAGATTTGTTGGAGCATGTTCAGAGGAGGGCCACAAAGATGATCCAGGGGCTGGAGCGCCTCTGCTAGGAGGACAGGTTACAGGAGCTGGGATTGTTCAGCCTTGAAAAGAGAAGACTTTGGGGGGACCTAATAGCTGCCTTCAAATACCTGAAGGGAACCTACAGAAAGGCTGGGGAGGGACTTTTTACAAGAGTGTCCACTGATAGGACAAGGGGAAATGGGTTTAAGTTGAAGGAGAACAGATTTAGATTAGATCTTAGGAAGAAATTCTTCAGTACGAGAGTGGTGAGACTTTGGAATAGATTGCCCAGAGAGGTTGTGGATGCCCCCTCCCTGGAGGTGTTCAAGGCCAGGTTGGACGGAGCCTTGAGTAGCCTGATCTAGTTGAGAGGCATCCCTGCCCGTGACAGGGAGGTTGGATTGGATGATCTCTAAGGTTCCTTCCAGACTATGCCATTCTATGATTCTGTGATTATTTAGGTCCACCTTTTAAAGTTACATTATTTTGTTTTTTAACTACCAGACTGATGCGGAACTTGAAATCACAGTGGTTCCTACTGAAAACTGGTTCTTATGTCTAACACCAGGTTACTGTGCATTGCTCAAGCTCACCTGAAAACTCTTATCTTATGGTTTGCCTTATTAATCATTTGAGGAAGGAGTAATTTATGGTATCAACAGTAATGGAGCTACACTTGTTTAACCTAATGAAGATGAGAGATGCAATGCTTTCTTTGGCATTCCCCCTAACCACCTTCTCTTTTGTTGCTGACATCTGGAATTAAAATTTTATCCAGGATGTTTTCTTTCTTCTCAATGAGCACTTCCTACTAAACAATCTTTATAATTGAGAGCATTTGTCCACCCTCAGAAGGAAAATCTCTATAGATGAAATGCTGATGTCCACTTTCTCAGAAATCCTGAGCTGGAAGATTAATAAGAATAAAACTAACAACAATTTCACCCCATAGCCAGGGCTTGGGGGGACACTGCTCACCCCTGCAGCCGCAACACAGCCCCAGGCAGTCAGGAAGGCTGCACTAGGCTGCAGGGTGCTGCTGCCACCAATGAGCTCTGGGGCGCATGGTCTCTGGCAGGAGAAGGCACCGGATAGCTGCTCCTGGCAGGAGAGGGCAGGGGCTGCGCTCTGCTGGAAAGCAGCACCATGGCCCAGCCATATGCAGAACAGCTGCTCGCCTCTTCTGCAATGCTACTTGTTTAATAAATACTACATATGCGTGCAAACATTAATCATACATTTGTACAGCAGTGTATTTACAAAAGCTTCTCTATCCCATCCCTTAGGCTGTCTGCCAGAAACACTCAACTGAAGCAGTTCAAGGTTCTTCTATAGTCTAACCCTACATAAAAAATTTGAACCAGCGTATGACCCAGCCTCCACCAGCCGTAGAGCATTTAACTATTAAACACTCATTGGACCGTCGAAGATTGTATCAGCATCACAATTCCTGGTCCAGCCACTGTGTTGCAGCTGGATGAAGCCCTGGTTTAAACAGTAGAATGTGACAGCTGGTGGAGTGACCTCCTCCAGCAGAGAGGTAAGCAGGAACCTAGGTTCACATCCAGAGCTTGCCCTGTGGAGACCTCAGGTTTCAGTGGGAGGCTTCCTTGGACCGCTTATGCTCTGAGACAAGGAGAGTCTAATAAGACATCTAGTTTCTGTGTACAACTCCATCAGCTCTACCTAACTGAAGCATAGTAGAAGCTGGTTATGCTGGAACAGTATTCAGTTGTGTAAAACTAATATTAGAGATTAGTTATACAAGGTATTCAAGAAAGCACTAGTTATAACTAATTTTTAATGCCATGAATGGCAGTCAGATTAAATATTTAAGTGTCTTTTCTCAATCCTGCCCCATCACATATAGGGAAATTCAAAAGGAACATTACATACAGCTAAAAAGCTTTCGTGAAATATGTAGGAAGAGAATCTGAAAGAAGTACCATGTATAAATCTGACTCTACCAAAACCTGTAGAAGATAACAGCTTTGTTCCAATGATTACAACCCAGCAGAGACTCCCCCTCCTGCTGCTGTCTACTCAGCGTTTTGCTGCAGAAGGTGACAACAGCACACATATCTTGTCCCCAGAGAGACCACGCTCTATACGCGGGCAACGGAGCGGGCAGTGGAAATATTACAAACCACAAACCTTGAGCCTCTCTTGACACAACTTTTCTGTACCACAGCTCAAACCATTTCCTTCCCCCTCCTCCAGTAAAGGAGAACTGGGCGCTTTCTAATCCAGGAAAACTAAACAGAAATAAGAGTTAAACTCTGGCCATTTCTGTTACTGCAAAAAGAAGGTGGAACCACCCCAAACAGATCAAAGTGGTGACTTCAGAAAAATCTTCACAGAAAATTAAACCTCGATCTGGACAGAGAAATATCCAGCTGGATGTCTTTCTCAGTGCTAATCTATAGTCTTAATTTCTCAGTGTTCTTCCTCAAATACAATTCTGATGAATTCTCTGCAGGCACAGGAACTCCATCAAGCAAAGGTCATTTTAAGGACTAAATAACTGGTAGGGACTACTACCACAAACTACTGAATGATCCACAGCCACTGAATAGTTAAGAGACTGGCAGTAGGGAAGATGCCCAGCTGTAGAAGAGCACTAGTTTACTATTCAAGGGCTTTCCATTCCCACATTTGCTTTGCAGTGCTGAGCAAACTTGGCTTACCTCTGTCTCAGTTCCCCAAAACACCCAATGAAAGTAACGGCTCTTCTCTCCTGTAGATGGATGTGTTGTGAAGAGCAGACATATATCCACTAAATGTTGTAGGGAACTTCAGCTCCTCAGCTGTGGGGACTGAAGTCCTCAGGTACCACCCAAAACAAGTATTTGTTATTATACACCAATCAAGATCAGTCTACCTCATTAATAGCAGCCAGTTAACCTTTCAACCAGGGGAACTAAAAAGATGCAGAGACTGCTAATTGCTGACAAGACTCTCATGATTTTAAGTTAATAAAGCTGATGACAACACCATAGCTACAGTGACACAGAAGTCAGGTGTCCTGGTTTTAGCTGGGACCGGGTTAGCTCTTCTTCTAAGCAGCTAGAAGAGCTCCGTGTTTTGGTTTTACTCAGAGGCTCGCTCTGAAAAGAATGCTGATAGCATGCTGATGTTTGTGGTTGGAGTGAAACTCCAAGGACTTTTCAGTGTGCCAGAGTGCAGAAGCACGGAGGGATAAGGGGGGAGCATAGTTGGGACAAGGGGGACACGATTCCCCTTGTGATTTGTGGTGGAACTTAAGATTGAGGGCCAAACTGGCCAATTAATATTCCATATCACGCAGCGTCATGCCCAGTATAAAAGTGAGGGTCAGCCGGAGAGAAGGGCTTTTGTGCTTTGGCTCTTTCGCCGCTTTTGCTCTTTTGCGCTTGCTGCGCTTTTGCTCTATTGCTTTCCTTTTTCTCTCTCTCCCAGTACTCCCACTCTCGGAGTACTCTCTCTCTCTCTCTCTGCCCCTCTCTATTTCGGGGCCTCGCGTTCGTCCGGGATTGCAGCTTCAGGACGAGACGGGCTGCGGATAAGAGGGGGTGGTGAGCATCTACCCTGTGTATTAAATCATCTGTATTAAATTGTTCTTATCTCAACCCACGGGTTTCCCGTTAATCCTTTAATTCTCTCCCTCATTCCTCGGGGTGGGGGAGGGGGAGTGACCGGCTGTGTGGGGAGGTTCAGCCTAACCCACGACATCAGGTCTTAGTGCTAGAACAGGAAGCATCCTCTCACAGAAACATCTGTGGTCCAGGTGCTACCAGGGCTCCAGTTCCCAGGAGCTGCCACGTAGTAACATCAACACCGATTCATTCTTGACAGTAGTTTTCCTTAGGGTTCTATGTAGTGTCCACTTACAATCTCTGATAGCAGAGCCTGAGGATAGAATTAAACTTTCTAAACCCACTGCTTCTTCTTCTGGAGCAAGAGAGTTCCCTACAGCAAGCTTCCAGCTTCCAGGCACTTCCAGAATAAACTCCTCATACTTCCTTTATAGAGAAGGCAGGTGACTGAGCTGAACCTGTGTGTCCAATTCCAGTTTCACAACAGACTGTCTCAAGAAAATGCTTGCTTCCCCCCTCCACCTCCATTTAAAAGTTTCAGATGTTGCTAGATAATAGGGGAGTTTCCCCAACTTACATAATGTTTTCCCTTCTCCTCCTTACATCCTCCAAGCTGGTGAAGCCAAGGACGTGGACGAAGCCCCAAGAAGTCTGCATGAAGAGCAGTGATCCTTGCTACATTCTCACCAGGCATGCTACAGACCTCCCAAACTCAACCAAGAGAGGAGGCGAGCGCTGGACTTCCTCTACCACGTGGGGATGCTCCACATCAGACACAATTACACCCCTGCTCAGCGATTCTCTTCAGAGAAACAGAAGGAAAAGACAACTCCAGACAAACATACACAGTTGCTTTGCTTTCTCTCTTCAGACCTAGCAACATCCCCTTTTCCTGCTCTCCAGGTCAAAGGATTGAATTTTACCTGCAGTCCTTCCTCCAGCTCCAGAAACACCTGGATCTGAGAAGCAATCAGTCATTCGGAACAGTTACTTTTTCAAGCCTCCAGCAGTGCAGCTGCAGCTGAGTTCAAGTTGCAAGTGTGACAATCAAGTGGGGAGGGAAGCTCTGAGAGTTTGCTCTGGCACAGGCTAAGGGTGGGAAGACTGGAAGAGGACTGACGTACCAATGTCTGCATAAGGCCTTGTGACAACTAGCAGTTGTCTCGGTCATTTTACAAGTATTAGTTGCATTTACTCTAGCCGGAGTGTGGCCGTCTGCAATAGAAATTCAGGTTTTCTATTGCTGCTTCCCAATTCAGCATTCATGAAACAGCCAACACCCTTGGTCAGGATCAAGGCCTCATCATGGTAGATACTAGGTAGATAAAGATGATGACATCATCCCATCCCAAAGAGCTGACAAAGATAAAGAGGGAGTAGGATGATGGCAGTGTTCCTGGAAAGGGGAAAAACAAATCCAACCATGCCTCCTCTTGGCCCCTGTCAGAATAATGACTATGTTTAAAGCCTTGATTGTATGCATACAGGTAAATTAAAATCAAGACTCAAAAACTCGGAGCCGGGAAGTTGTTTGGCTGAAGTCTGCAAGCTCCTGCCTGTAATAATCATCCTGCATTCTGATTAGAGTTAAGAAAAGGGTTTAGAATTTTTTGTCTTCTCTAATCTCATACTATTTGTAAACGCATTTTTTCTCCCTCCTATCTTTCCAGTTGGTTTTATTTATGTAGACATGCCAGTGTGGTAAATTTCAGACCTATAATTTGTGGCTTCCTGACTTGAGGATTGTTCTAAAGTAGTTCTCATGTGGCTGTTCCTCCAGCTAAATATTTACACACGTATACACTGCACATAGCTTTTACTTATGTGCATGGGCAAGGGCTCTGCATGCTTCACATAATTTTTCAGAGTCTACATGTGTTTCTGATCATGACAACACATTGAAAATATGTGCCTACAAAACACATTTTAAATTTATTTATACAAAACAGTATGTGCTTACCCTTGAGGTGTTTTCTATATATAGAAAAGCTGAAGATTAGACTTCCTGTTCTCATTCTTTCCCTTCAAGTTCTTCTCTTGTTATTCACTGTATCCAGGTTTCCATTACCACTCAGCTATACATTACTTTTTACTGGCATGGAATCAATTCAAACATTAATTCTGATAATACACATGTACATGATAAAGCATGAGACTATCCTCTAAAGAGGCATCTGGACTTTAACATTTCCGTCAGTTCAACAACAGCGACGGTGCAGGAGCAAGCATCGTTCTCCCACTCAGTGTCTACTGAGAGACCACAGCTTATAGATCTTCAATCTATCAAAAAGGAGTATAGTTATAAATTACTATCAACTTTTGTTGTCATCATGTTTAACATATACATGCTTTAAATCTCTTTTCTTCGGGGAGGGGGGTGGGGGGAGTGGCAATCTAATAAATTCAATCTTGTCTACCAGACTAGTTTTAAACAGTCATTTAGCTCCAAAGCTCTTTCTCTTTGGTTGTTTTAGCTTGTGGATGAGGCCAAACAAGTTGTTTTTATTTATGATGGCAAACCTAAAGGTATTTCTTCATAAGTATCACATCCGAAACTTGCAATAAGCTACATGCTCTATCAAATGGGAGTCACCCTGTTGACCCCAAACAGGAAATATAAAAAGCCATGGATAGTTCATGATTGCCTCACAGTTTTGAAAGTGTTCACTCTCATAAGACTTTTAAACATGAGAGTTAAACATTTCTTTCTCTACCATGACCTTCCTTTTCCTACCGCTGAGACGCAAGAAGCAGGCAGGCTGCAGCAGCCCTGTGACCCACGCTCACAACTTGCAATTTCCCAGTTAACATCTATTCACCTCTAGGATAGCCTTCCCCTGCCTATGAAACACACATGACCACAGCCTGAAGACGCAAACATATTAAAATAGATGAGATTTAACAAAATTACTCTGGGTATTCCACAGCTTTTGGACTAATCTTATAAACTCAAGCAGTCGTCAGGAAGTCAATAGCGCTACATAAATGTATTCACACACTGATAAATGCTTGCAGGGCCACGGCCTAAATTAAGCCGATTCTACAGACCTCACTATTATCTGGATTTACAGAAGACAATCTATTCAACTTACGTTATGCTGCTTTTTCATCATCGTTATCTTAAATGGATTTTTATTCATGTGCATGACTGGACAGTCTGTGCTTTGTATGAATACCCATATTTATCCACCAAGGACAAAAAAACATCTTTCTCTGCAAAAGTTTTTCAGGGAGCAAAGAGACCCACACAGCTTGTCCAGGCAGTCAAACACCACGAATAACAAACAGGAAACCACGGAAGCAAACACTTTCCGAAAGACTCGTACAACAGGCTGTTGCGCATAAGCTGCTTGTCACGCTGTCACAAACAAGTCAATTTGTACGATTCAGAATATTTCCACAATCTATTTGAGATAAAACAAGAGAGAGGGCTGAGCGGACCAGAAAAATCCAACCAGCACTAGTCACTGCTGACAACTCCTCAGTAGCCCAGCGAGCTGAAGAGTTTCTGTTGTGCTCTCCTACAGCAGAGTCATACAGATAAAAGCCTGACTGCCCAACCAGTCAGGCTGCAAACCCCATCTGCTCACACAGTGATATTTGAAAAAATGTTAAATAACACAGCAACAAAATGTCAGAAATTCCAGATAAGCCTTTTGCAAAGATCCTTTTGAAATAAATCTATGGCAAGTTATATGAGAATATACTGTATAAATAATACACATTTTGGTAGTCACTGTCTGCACACTCACACAGAAGTTCCCATCTCGGCCAAAACCAGCAGGGACTGATGGAGGGTCTGCCAGGGTTACCGACGCGAGATGCTGCAGTTTGCAGAAAAACACCAGATCTCCCCCACTGTACCTGTCATGTCCTCGTGTGCTCTGTGAAGGGGGCAGGGTGAGAAGGCTTCAGCAGACAAGCACCAGAGAGTATCGCACCCAAGAGAAAAATTTTTCTCAGGCAGACCTCCTGACCAGTGCCACAGGCATGAGTACCTCAGGCCACGGTGCTGGGAAGTCACTTGGTGCCAGTCTCGGAGGAGCGAGAAAGTGCGAGGTTCAGTGGTGGTACCACTGCACCCGCTTTCACCTCGCGAGATGACAGTGCTGCATGGATGCACTCTGCAGACATCAAACATACTTTGGTGCAGGGTGTCCTCCTCTTTGCTCTAATCTACGATCCTCCTCAGGGATCTCCAGCAACACCCAGTGCTCCCGGCACAACAAGATAATCAGACAGACATCCCGGCTCCTCCAGCCATGATCCAGTCCCTACCACGGCAAAGAGAAAGCATCATTCCTCCTCCACCCTCGTGAGCAGGACCTGGTGCTGCTGCAGCCCTTACCTGCAGTGGGAGGAGTCCAGTGGAAAACCACAGACACTGGGAGGACAATCGTCCCACTCAGGAGTTTTCTTAGTCCCAAAACGGACTCTGGATTACACACTCTCTCACTCATCAACTATCCCTTTCTAAAGAAAATGCTGGGCCCAGAACCTGCTGGTAGAGTCACTGGGAAGAAGGAATTGACGAGGAGCTGTTTTGGGCAGCAAGGAGGCAGAAGGGCACATGGTGGCACATTTGGGAGAGAAAGGCTTGAGCATATCCTGAATGCACAAGTATTCTCGACGAGTGTCCCTGAGCTGGCTGTGTGTCCCTCCCAGCTGTGCTTCAGGCTCCTCATGCCATTCAGATACCAAAGAGGCAGAGACCGAAGGTAAAAATAAATAAATAACCCACCGGCTCAAGCTAGAAGCCATTTGGGGTGAGGATTTTGTTCCCCAAAACATTTATCATGTTTGAGTCTTGTTTTAAGCTTGGAATGGAAATTCAGATCACTGTTTTATCCAAATTTTATCCAAATCTGCAAATTCACAGGAGAAATAAAACAGGAATTTTTAAGTCAAATTCTCTACTAATAAAACTGAGAACAACTTTAATCTAGTTTCTTCTATTCTGGTAAACTCACAATTTGACATAGTCTTTGGTATTATAAATTTAATCCAGAACAGATCACTTTTTCTATTCATTCTGATGAGGGTTTCTTGAGAGAATAAATGGAGATTTAAGACAAAAGGAATTGAAATAAAACATTTTTTAAAAAAAAAGGTTAAGTGGCGCCTGATAGTCTACAATCTGTCAAGTTAAGCAAACAAGGGGAGGGAAACCCTACCTTGTAAATAAGGCAATTACAAATCTAGTTTGTACGATCTGGAACGAAGCCAGGATCTAAGCGTGAAGGATTGAGAGGAAAATCTGTTGTAAATTCCTTCAACTGAAAGTCCCTATTTAAAAGGCAGAGAATACCAGTTTTAGAAAGGTCATGAAGTCACAGCAGTTTTTTCAAAGCACAACTCCAAATGTCAATTTGACCTCCTTTTAAAGGCAGACAGACACAGTTGCACTTGGAGTGTAACTCATGTTAGAAAGAGAATAGCAATGATTAACGAGACTTTTTGCACAGAACTTTGTGTAGACTGCCATAAAAAAAATACCTACTCAGTAGGCATCACAACATCAGTGACTGGAAAATTTTACGTTGTATATTCTTAATTTAAAGAAAAAAAAAAGAGCAAGAGAAATATGCCTCTCTCTTATAGGCACAAAGTCGCAAGTTACACACAAGCTGCATCACGAATGCTTTCACTTGAGCCTGGTTTTACCCCCTTTCTAGGTAAGGGCACTTGCTGTGGAGTCAAAGAAATGTGACAACCGGCAGACCAGTGTGCTTTGACTGTAGTTTAGAAGTCTAAGGTCTTTGGGAAAGGTTGCAGCAAAGGTGAAAGAGTGACTCTGAAAGACAGAGCTGACAAGTCCTGTAGTTCCATCTCTGATAAAGATTACAGACTTTATTCAGGCAGGATTCAAAAATACATGGGTATATACACGTATACCCACAGATATGTATTTACATGCATGTAAATGCACTCATCTAAAGCTCAGGCAAATTCCACCGAAACTGGGAAGCCAGACTGGAAGATTCACTTTACATTAAACCTTTGCATTTTATTCATAAATTAAATAGACTGTGAGTGCGGTGACTAACTGGCAGACAGTAAATTGAGGCACTACACAGTGTTTACCATGAGGTAAACTGTTGCTTCTCCTGATTTTTAACTGGAGGTTAATTGAACTTTGGGGCACTCTACTATAAACAAGTCCTGGCACTGAAAACAAAAAGACAAGGAATAATTTCATTAATGTATTCCCGCAGCCATCAAATATTCATCATTTACATTGCCAGATATACTGTTGAAGGTGATAAACACACACATAACAATAGTCTGATATTCTGCTCTGTTCGCCATCACAGAGGTACCTGATCCTGCTTTCCAAAGGCAGCAAAAGCGTAGGGTGCAACCACATTCAAGAACGTGAAAGATCCGGCTCTAACTCTTTGAAGCCTTCCTGAACATGTACAGCATAAGACAATACCTTGATCCTGGCCCTCCACCTCTACTTACCTTACACATAATTGTATACACATGCAAAAGTGACTAGGAAGTAGATACAAAATGGCCTAGCAACATTTGACACGCTTCTCCTACATAACACCAGAAGGCCTCGTGGCAAATGTTCCAGCCACTTGCTGCTCCCAGTCAGGCTGCTGGCAGATCACCCAAAAAAAAAAAAAAAAAGACTTCTCAAGAAAGAAGGGTCCTGGCAGAAAAGTGATGGCAAATCCTAGAACAAAACTACTATAGCAGAATGCAGGTAGACTCAAATAGCGACCAGATGGCAAAGCTGCCACATTTCAGGTCGTACATATCTGAGCATCCCCAGCCTACTCAGAGTTATACTGCGGCTCAAGCGGAGACGAAGAGACAGACAAATACCTCATTTGTAGCTTTCTGCATGCTTTGAAAAACTGAGGTTATTAGTATTGGTTTGTAGCTTATCAGATTGTTATTCTCTTGCATTGCTACTTTGCTATGTATGTTACTCCCCTCCCTCCCCAAAAAAAACCCCACAACACAATGCCCTTAATCATAGGTTGTTCCCACTAATAAATTACCTATTTAATATGTTTATATAGGCTCTTTTCCACAGTACAAGTCATGTTGAAATTGCCCTAATTAAAATATTTCCATTTATTTGCATGACTAATCAGTATTTATCAGTAACACGGCACTTTATATCTTCAAAGCACTTTAATTGCATATAAACTGATTATCTGAAGACTTGCCCAAGAACATATCTTGGAATCTGATGCACAGACTCAGCTATTGCTTCCCAAAATAACTACTGCCTTTACATGTGCATTGAATCGTATCGAGAGTAATAGTGACAGGCCTGAAGAAGCATATGTGTTACTTATGGAAGGAATGAATAGTCCATAGAAGAGATAAAGACAGTGTTCAGTGATGACATGGAAAAGCAGATGGCTCAGTTCTTTGAGTGGTAGAAAAGACATGGTGTCTCCGACATCCTGCAATGCTTTGTTGCTGAAGAAGGCTGTTGTACTCATGTGCAAATGAAGTCCCTCATCTCTAACATTGCTTGCAAGAGACTTGCCACCGTTCTTTCACTTCCTCCTCTCTGGAGCTTTCTACAGACTTGCATGCCAAAATATTCAGGGCATCTGGTTATGCTTTCTGGAAGCTCTGGCCACTGATGACTTTCACTGGATGGGAAGTTAATTTCTCAGTATAATGTCATCACTGTGTCTACCCACAAACTCTTATCCCTGGGCCACCCATTGCTTGAAATAAGATGAGGGTGAATACTTTTTTGCTTCACAGCTTCTGTAAGCACTGAGCTACCATGCCAGTCCACAAGTTATTTTCCTTTTTAAAAATTAATGATTACAATAGGAAAAGGATGGGGGGAGGAAGGGGAGCAGCGAAGGTCTTTTAACTCTATTGTATCAAAGGAAGCAGTATAAAACAGTAGATTTTTACATCTGCTGTTTTTATTTTCAAAGACTAAAATACCTTTTAGAGCTATCAATATACTTTCCCTTGAAGACTCTGAAGGGTAGCACCATCCCTAATACTTTCCTTTTCTTAAGGGGAAAAAACTCATAGTTCTTCAAAATAAATAGCTGTATTTTTCCAATGTTTTGCGAGTGCCTCGACTGAAGGAATGACAATGGTAATTGCTGAAGATAATGATTTTATTCTAGATTACTAGAAAACTGCAGAAGTATTGATTTTGTGCTCTCTGTCCTTTTTTCCTGTATGGTGCCACTGAAATGAATCTTCTCATGCATTCACTCAATTGCTTCAGGCTCCTTTAAACCTCAAAATTTCACTACGGTTATAGTGATATGAAGGGTGTATGGTGGCTTTTATCCAGAACAACCTGAAAGCACTTGATGAACTCTACCAGGATGCAATTATAGACATCCTACTTGCATCTCTGCAGATTCATCAGATTGGAAAGAGACATCAAGAGATCATTAAGTCTGTCTCTCTCAGCAGGATCAACTTAGGCTATTCCCGACAGAGGCTGCCTAACCTGTTCTTAAAGACATCAAATAATGGAGGTGCCCCAGCTTCCTTCGGCAGCCTAAACCAGTGCTTAACTCTCCTTGACATCAGGTTTTTCCATCAGCTTCAAGCTCCATGCTGTAATTTAGCCTACTGTTTCTTGTCCTATAAAAATCTGCCCTACAAATTTCTTATATAAATCTATCATGTTTGTTCTTATGACACCGATTCAATCACTTCTTAAGACTATGCTATATCATTTTATTTATTATTTCATCAAAGGCCAATGTTTTCTAAGCAAAGAACCCTACAAGAGGGCCGTTGCCCCCTCACTACCTGGTGTGGTGACTACTTCAGGTTATGTGACAGGCACTGCCAGCCCTAAAATGAGTCACCAAAAGGAATGGAAGGGCTCCTCTAGCACAGTCAATGAGACACTCTCTTGAAGAACCTGCTGAGAACAAGAGCCCCGACCCTTTTTTCTGTTTGTGTTGGTTAGAAATACAAGCAATTTACCACCATTTCCCAGGCAGATTATTATTCATATTGACACAGTCACAGACTCTGGTATAGACTCAAACGAATATCTGAATGCCTGCTGGTTGTGTTTGGGAAAAAAAGAAAAGAAAAACTGAGCCAACGAGAAGATCTCTGAGCAAAGCTTCTTCACATTGCTTTTTTCATTCTGTTGCTCTTTAGGCCTTTCGAACTGTATTATTACCATTTAGTATGAAAGTGCCTAGAGGCCAATTAAATCACCAATCCAGCATACTGAGGAAGTTACAACTGTAAGACATGGCTTGCTACAAAAAAAAAAAAAAAGAACCAAAACACAACACCAAAAACCTTACGATCTAAATAGATAAGGCAGATTGTAATAAAGGGATATAGCATAATAAACAGTTAATTTGTTTGCCAATGTCAATGTAAACAAAATATCCCACAGAAAACTAGACACATCCTATATGTGGTAAACTAAAGATGTAGCTCTGTAGTGTTTGTGCTTCTCCTCCAACCCTTTCACCCTTAGTTGGGAGTTTTTCCAGCATTAAACAGCCCTTCGCTACCATTGAGCTTAGGTAAGTAAATACGTAAATTAAGTATTAAGTTAACAAAATAGGCACCACAAGAGGTAAGCTGAGTTACCATTTTCCGGCTGGTGGCTGAGAGGCACCAAATCTCACAGTTCACCTGATTTTGAGAGGGGAGCAGGAGACAGAAGCCACGCCATCTGAAGGATCCCCAGCCCTAGCACAACTCCCATGTCCTCCCCATGAAGCACTGCTTGAAATATAACTTACAACTAAGCAAATCATGCCTGAAAAGCGTAGAAAGCATTATTACTTTAAAATAAAAATGCTTTATAACCTACTTGTAATGTCTATCGCCTCTTCAATTCCGTGAATGTAGTTTTAACTTACCAAAAAATCTAGAGATCTCTCAGGAAAATCATAAAGTTTGCACATATGAACCAAGAGGGCTCCCCCCCCTCGGAGACTCCTTCCCGTCTTCCTTTTCTTTCCCCCCTCCGCCCCGAATACAGGAAGAGAGATCACCAGCTGCCTGCTGAAGAAAGCAACCACCAAATCGTGTGCATCATTCAGATGGCTTGGATGATTCAGCTTTTCCACGTGAACTTTACTGAAGTTGCACACAAATGGTGCTTTGTGCATTTCTGAATCAAGCGCGCAATTAATAGTCCAAGTACGTATCAACACAATTTCTATTTGAAGAACAACTTTTCATCTAAAAAGCAGCAGTGTATCTATTACCTTACAACAGCTCCAGTTCTCAAACCTATTAATAATTAGATATACCTGTGCTTATATACTGCAGTATCTCCGGCCTTTAAAAATCCATTCTCTATTGTTCTCAAAAGTTGCACCAAACAGGGCAGTCAAAAGAGGATCTAGTGACGAGCTCATCATTTTGAAAGCCACCTGATGCGACGTGAATTGGTTTTAGAGTGGGAGGGCTGGGAAGGAACAGAAAAGACAGATGTTGCAAGCAGCCTGCTCTCCCGGATACAACAGCACAATAAGCAGCAGCTTGATGGTAAATGTCCTACAAAGTTACCTGCAGCGCGTTTCGAAAGTTCAAGATATTCTCATTGTCTAGAAACTTCCAGGAGAATTAATATTAAAGTTTCCAGACAGCAGACGGAGAAAAAAAAAAACACCACACAAATGCAAGACACATACATGTTTACTTGGTGTATTTTCGGTTTAGCACTGCTCAAAGATTAAGAAATAGTGCCTGGTTTTACTTCTCTAATTTCCTTGGCCTTTTCTTGTTTGTTCAAACATTCACTAGAATCCTCTTCATCAACAAGATCCTATTTTCATTTCACCCCTGCAGCCATAAATCAGAAATGGCTCTAATAAACCAAACAGATTTGACACATAAAGTAAAAAGAAAAATCAGACCTAGCGCTGCCTTGGACAGAGCCTCTTGCCAGACAAGCCCTCTTTACTTAGCAGGAGAAATGCTTATTTATCCTAGAGAACAAAGGCAGCACAAGCATGTCGAACCCAACACTGCCTTCTGCAGGCACACAAGTGTGACAGCGCAGAACCTGCCCAAGGTGCTCAGCGAGGGCAGCCAAACTGGAGCCATCTAGAGGAGCACACAACTGGTGCCCAAATGCACGAGCAGCAGCACCCGTGCCACCACAGGCCACCTTGCTTGGGCAAAGGGAGAAGGTGGAAACAGACGGAATAGGCTGGTCATCACTGGAAGTTGCTCAAGATCTAAAAAAACATAGCAGCAACGTTGCTTGGTCTGATGCTTTGATCAACAGAAGGAAGCCTTTGGGGTCACCTAGTGTGCCCCTTTCCATTAGGGCACGACATAGGATTTTTATCTTAGGGGAGCAAGGTAGGCAAGAGCACTAGAAAGCAACCAGAGAACCATGCTTTGGCAGCACTTCTTCTTCCACTAATGGCTTTTGGTTGTTTTTGTGTTTTTATAACTGACTTTCACTTCATTTTAAAATGTAGACATGTTATGTATGCCCAATCCAAAGAGCTTGTGTCAAAACAGTCAGGTGCAACTCTCACCTTGCAGCTCCTGCCCCAAGTCAACACTGTCAGACTCACCTGCCCTCGCCAAGATGCCTTTGATCACTACATAAAGCAGCACACGCTGTGTGAGACCAGAGGGTGCCTGAAATCTTCCGCATTTTGAAAACGCGTCCAGTACTTCACTGGAAGCTCAACGAAAAATCCATATCTGCAGGAGTCAGGTGTAGATGTCGTGCTTTGGTTATTGGGGGTGGTTTAGGTTTTTTGAATTTCAAATTTCTGGTGATGGTTTTTTCATTCCCTGCCATTTCTTGATAGCAACAGGAGTACTTCTCATCAGGGCTTCCCGTCTCACTCCCCCTCTTTGTCTTTGGTCAACCACTGAGAAAACGAGTCATGATACTGAAACCTGAGCCTCTTCCACATCCTGCTAGATCCCCCACACAGACCGTGTCCATCTCGAGCACAACAGCAAGCTCCGGTCAGCACCAAGCCACAAGCATCCCTGGCAGCCAGGCTCTCCCACACGTGAGCACCCCCGGCGCCTGCCCCAGTGCCACACGGGCTCTCCCAGGCAACTCCAGCTCTGTTGTCCCCTTCGCATCTGTAAAGGCCCATCTATACAGAACCAGGCGAACTGTGCCCATGCCCTACGAGGACCTCGTACGACGCCAAAACTTTTTTGTTTTTTTAAATAACGGCTCTCTCGCATTACCTCTGTGTTAACACTGTGCCGCTGGACACATCATCCCTCCAAACTGATGCTGCACTTCCACAGGAAAGCAAACTTTGCAAATCAAAGAATAACTCACATCTATCACATTAGCCTTTTATTTTTAGTTTTTCTATTCCCAGATTCATTTGCTATTCAGCCATACTCGTGATCTAGTTCTGACCTGCAGCTCACTGAGACCACAGTCACTGCGATCAAGCACAGGTGGTTCAACACAGGACACCACGCACCCAGTGTACCACACCAGCTTCTTCCCTCTCTCCCTGCACACAGGACTGAGCTTCACCTGGCTCCCAGCTCATGAAAAAGCCACACTGAGGGAGAAAGGAACCATGGGGCAGTAGGAAGCTGTTGGTGTGGATTCTGTTAGTAAAAATCCAGCCCATCCCCGGAAAAAAAGCCACAGAGCAGCCTCTGCTTGACAGCAGAAAAGAGGGCCACGGAGCTCACCAGTAGCCTGCTGCTTCATTGGCAGCATCCCTGGCAAGCCTTCCAGTGCTCTCCATCCTGAATGTTTGTACCTCCTGTCTTTGCATTTATTACTTCTTAAAAATACCTGAACAATTACTCATCTCTTCTGCAACCAAAAACTTTACAAATTAGTATTTTGAGAGCTGAACCAGAGGCCCATCACTCAGCTCTGAGGCAGGAGGAGGAAGAGAGAAGGACTGCTGTTTTGGGTGCTGCACTCCTCACCTTCATCCCTCCATCCTGCCAAGCAAAAGCACAGAGAGGAGAGGGGCAGGCAGGAGAGGACAGGAGGTCCACACACCTCTCTCCAACAGGACCTGCAAATCCAGAGTTACAAATGCAAAGTGAGGAGAAAAAGCAGACCTTTCCTTCTCCCCAATGATGAGAAGCTGACGTGTTTGGAGCTAAAGGGCCAAGGACTGCTTGGGGTGGTCTAAGCAGCTTCAAAGCAGAGTCTAAGCTGACAGTTTACTTAGCAGAGAGGAATTCTTATGCGATTAAAGAGCTTGGAAATACTGTCTTGCCGGCAGCACTATTTTTACTGGAAGGCTCTGGCCAAAACTATCTCGGACAACAAAACAAACCAGATTATGCTATAAATATTAAAAGCTTTATAGCTGTTTGTTTGCACAAGAAATTCCTGGAAAGTCCCTTGGCCTTAATGTAGGGAGGAGAAGGTCAGAGAGAAAGACGGAAGTAGGGAAAAGGAAATAATTCATTTTGGAGATCATTTATTTTGTTCTCATCCTACTCACTTATAGCAACTTATACCAGAATTCCCACCAGAAACAAATGGTCAAGAGCTGTGTCAGAAAATACTAAAGACTTCTGGGTGTTCAATGATACATTCAGTGGGCTTGGGGAAGATAGTCTCAGCTAGAGCTGCATATGCTTAAGAAAACCTTTGTTCAAGTTCTGTGGAGACAAATTTAACCACAGTTGCTCCAGAAGAATCAACAATACCTGAACTACTGCCCTTGCTTCATACTATCATGTAATAAAAATCAAATAAATCACCCAGGATGCAGTCACTAAAGTTTGGCTGATCGTTTCACCTGGGTGAAAATCCTTAGTTTCATTATTATTATCATTCATGAAGTTATTATTCATAAGGTAGAAAAAGTGCTGTTTGTTGTGTTTTGTGAGGTTTGGGTTTTTTTGTTTGTTTGTTTTATAGTTTACAGATAAAACTTTATGGCCTATTTGTGACAACTTGGCGTTATTAACATTTTCACTGTAAATATGTGAGGATTTCATTAGAAGCATTTGCACTGGAAACAGCTAATGGGGGATGGAAGAGGTAAACACCTTAATAAGTAGCACTGAAGCCTGCAATTACTTGGAAAAAACAAATACACATTATCAGCTTAGACTGTAGCATTTTCTATGGCTCTCAGCAAATATTTCCCAAACAAAAAAGCCTCTAAGTGCAGGTCAAGAGGATCCGAGGCTCATTTACCTGCAAAGGCACTCCCAGCGTACACTAAAACACGTGGCAGCAAGCACAGTCAGCTGCTTCATCGGGTTTGCTCCATGTGTCCATTCCAACAGGTCCTACTCTATGCTTACAGAAGAAAAAAAAAAAAGGAAAAGAAAAAATAACAAACAGCAACTAATCCACTTTGCTGAAAGTGGCACTGTAAAGGGGAATTGGTTGTCCTCTGATTCTTTGGTTGCTACCTGGCTGCCACCATGCAGAGTGAACTTTTATCCTCAGCAGGGCCCAGGAAACAAACAGAAATCACAGTCACAAATTGAACCCAAAGGTTGTCCCTGCAAATCAGCACTGTCCAGCATTTGTTTTATGGTTAATTCCTCCATCTCCTTACTGAGTTAACAAATCATGTAATCACCTAAAAAAAAAAAAAAAAAACTATCTTTGCCCTCTTCCCCAAAAATATATTGGGTTAACTCCATAACCACTTCAGGGGGAAAGTCAGTGGCTTACATCATCCTGAACAACTGAGGTGGCCACACAGGGAGATTTAAAAAGACATGTTTACATACATTCTATGTCATGCTAAAACAAACACATTTCTTCCACTGTCAGGAACTGGAGGACACCCAAAGGTCTGGGGTTTTTTCCTCCACCAAATATGTAATCCTCATTTTTCTTCCTCCTGGCAAAGTATATGCAACAGACAACTCCTGCCTGTTTCATATTTAGTATGTATAAAAAAAAAAAAAATCTCAACTTTAAGTGACATTGGCCCAGCAACATTGTTTTTAAATTTCACTTTCCACTTCTGGACTGAGTTCAGAGTAACCCAAACTAACCAAGCTTTTGGATCACTGTGTGAGGCACCGTGAGAATGACACAATCTCACCAGCAGTTACCGACTATCACAAAGGAAGGCAAAACGGATGGTTATGCACTTGCCAGAGAGCTGAGTTCGCATTATGTGGGCAACAGGATAAAGAGGGATTACTATTTTAAACTGATGCCGCAGCAGCGTAGGCAGTGGAATTTGGTGAAGTTATATATTGACAGCAGCTCTTGACTGGTTTTGTCATGCATCTTACAGTTCAAGTACTGTGCGAATGTATATATGGAACTATATATAACTACTTTGAGTGACTGCTCTTGTTTCACACTCCAGCACCACACAAATGTAGCCGTTGAAACAAATGAGCACATAGCACTTGGCGTGGGTTGTTTACTCTGTGGAGTTACTGCTACACAGCTGAAACAGTGTTCGACACAACACAGCTTAGCCCAGCCCCCCTTTCTTAATTCTCCAAACAGAGTCTTTTCGGAGTGCTCTTCCTACATTTTTGTTCAAGTCGATGGCTTTCTTGAGAGCTCTTGCCCATTACAAAACCTTACAGCCTGCAAGATGACAAAAACATCTCTATGTGATGGCCACAAAGAGCACGTGCTCCACAACCACAGCATGTGCAAAGGAAAACTCAGACTAAAGAGAAAAAAGAAGCCAGAGTTGTACAGCAGGACAAAGTCAGTTCACTCCAAAGGACCCAACACTTCTTTCCAATTGGGCATGGGCATTTCTAACTCACACTCCAAGATGGTCCACTAGGACATGCAGGGGAAGTCAGGGAAAGAAGTATTTAAGTGCAGAAACCACAAGCACAACCCAACACACAATCTCCTCCAAGATATCAATCCTGCTGGCAAAGGCAGTTCTGAGAACACATGCACACAAGAGTCTTTCTACTCAGATCATGCATAAGAGATTCCAAAAATTGACTGATGAATGCAGAAAATCTCCCAATGAAGTAAAACCCGCAAAAACGGTTTGAGCTGAATTTGTCATCAAGGTCTCAAGTTAAAGCTTGATAAGGGGTTTAATTTGGTCTATTCAGGATGTGGCTGCAGGTATAGAGCAGTTTGTGAAGACTGCTTGTTGGCAACATAATAAAACAGAACATAAGATTTGGACAAAAAAATATTTCTGTAAAAAGAAAATTCTTTATCTTCTCCAACTATAGAGCTAGTCTTCACCATCTGTTGATGTGGCTAAGTTTTATATTTTTATTATTTTTCCCTCTTTCTGTTCAATGAGCACTCAGTTTATGGAGTATGCCATTTTTAAAACAAGCCCTGCTTAGAAGGAAGAAAAGGTTATCAATTCCTTGATTAGTATAAAATTAGTATAGTACTCTGTCGGTCATCCAGAATTCAAACACTGATTAATTTAACTATCTATAATATTAGAGGAAACACATTGCTTGAAAAATTGCCCTGAACTCTGTCTCTACAAGCCATTAGTAGTATTCATTTTTATATCTTATTTCCTCTTGCATATTACCATCTAGAACAGTATTTTCTCGCAATGGTTATGTAAGGGAACACGCAAGGTATTGGCTTGCAAATACCCTACAGACTAAAATAGAAGCCTGCTCAGTACTTCTGTAAGTGCACGTCCCTGAAACCTCACTATACATACATGCAAGAGTACCAAACATTCTTTTTCATTTTTGTGGGTTTTACAAGTCTTCTCCAATTAACTGTGTTGTTTTGCCACCGTGACAGAGTATTCAGAGTATAGTGCAGTACTGCACCATGGCAAGATATCTGGATACGTGTGTTGTACTCATTAGGGAAGTCAATTTAGGCATAGTTTTCATTATAAAAGACACACGTACCTTCAATACCAAGAGACGAGCCAAGTTTCTGCATAATAGCAGTTTCTAACTTGTTACCTACATTTTTCTCAGATTAAGCCAGAAAGATACTGTCCGGGATTTATTCCTAGATCTGTGTTTGGTTGGTTGGTTGGTTGGTTTTTATCCCCAAACTATAGAATATCCTCTATATACTACCTTTAATGGAGTACCCTTTAATGGATTGAGAGCAGCACAGAGGAAAAGGACTTGGGAGTGCTGGTGGATGAGAAGCTCAACATGAGCCAGCAATGCGCGCTGGCAGCCCAGAAAGCCAACTGTATCCTGGGCTGCATCCAAAGCAGCGTGGGCAGCAGGTCGAGGGAGAGGATTCGGCCCCTCTACTCTGCTCTCATGAGACCCCCCCTGCAGTGCTGCGTTCAGCTCTGGGTTCCTCAACACCAGAAGGACATGGAGCTGTTGGAGCGAGTCCAGAGGAGGCCATGAAGATGATGCGAGGGCTGAAGCACCTCTCCTCTGGAGACGGGCTGAGAGAGTTGGGGTTGTTCAGCCTGGAGAAGAGAAGGCTCTGGGGAGATCTTCTAGCAGCCTTCCAGTACCTAAAGGGGATACAAGAAAGCTGGAGAGGGGCTTTGGACAAGGGCATGTAGTGACAGGACACAGGGCAATGGCTTTTAAACTGAGAGAGGGGAGATTTCGATTAGATGTAAGGAAGAAATTTTTTACATTGAGGGTGGTGAGGCAGTGGAACAGGTTGCCCAGAGAAGTTGTGTCTGCCCCATCCCTGGAAGTGTTCAAGGCCAGGTTGGATGAGGCTTTGAGCAACCTGGTGTAGTGGAAGGTGTCCCTGCCCATAGCAGGGGGGTTGAAACTAGATCATCTTTGAGATCCCTTCCAACCCTAACCATTCTATGATTCTATATTCACTATACACAGCAAGAAGTTAAATGATCAACATGTTTCAAATTTAACCTCTTGGACAAAGAAAGTGCACTAGTCTTTGGGAGTTCAGACTTTTCAGATGTTTCCCTTTGTTTTTCAATTAATATAGTACAAAGAGGAATAGCAGAAGGGACGGGTAGGAGAAATTATTCCCCAAACATAGAACAGATTTTGCCCTCTCTAAATGAGATTAAAATGCAAAAATTCAACTTTTTTCATACAATTCTTTTTAACACTTCTCCATGCACTAGAACTTCTAACAGAAGTTGTTACTGTAAAGAAGAAAAATAGCCACAGTCAGGAATACTGTAACATGCACTGCTATGGGTTTCTTTCCTGCATTTTAAACCATTTTCCCAAACCAAGAGCAGCATTTCTCCCAAACAGTAATGATAGAGGTAAATGATCTGTGCCATGTTGCTAGTTGCTAAACATCAGCTGGTTAATATTACACATTGTGCACAGACATAGACAAAGCTAGAGTTTTTAATCTCTATTCCTTGCTAGGAAACAGAGGTCATATAGGGAAGCAGATCATCTAAAGTCCAAGTGCTTCTCACAGAACAGTGCAAAAGCTGCTCTTAAAGATCTGCTTCCTACCAGCTCCTTGCAACTTCATTTCTCCTCCTACACTGGTACTTGTTATTTTCCCCTCTCATTTGGTGTTCACGCAGTGAGGGACTTCATTGTTTCTTTGAAACAAGATGTAGGACTTTATTAGCTACCACTACACATCTGCAGCAGCTTATTCAACCAATTACATTATCATCCAGCAGCAGCAGCACGTTTGTTTGTTAGGCAACACAGAGCCTTTCTCCAGATCAGAGCCTGACTACTACCATCTACTCCATCAGTTCTCTTGGAGAGATCTTTCTAGTATTATTAATGTTTTGTAACAAATATAAAGGAAAGGAAACAAGTCCATGCTTCCTTCTTTGGTAGAGAGATCATTTGGACGTAATTTGTGCATACCTGAGCCAAGAAACATCCTTGCTTAGCAGTTGTCTCAGAGCCACATACAACCTCTTCACATAGCAAGAGGCTTCACAGGATGGAGGAGAGAAGCTTTGGTACGACATACGCATAGGCAAAGCAGCTGCCAGAAAGTCCTCAAAGAGATAAGTGAGGCTCCTTCTCCTAGGGCTAGCCATACTGGTTAAGAATAATCTTGATCAGAGGAGGGCTATGGAGCAGTAGTCCTCCCTTGAAATTCCTGGGCTGCAGGTGGCTATGGATTTACAGCCTTCCCCAAGTTCTTCAGACCTCCTCCCTGCTCCATGCAGGAAGAGAGGGGACTGTTACTTCCCCTTGAATCTGACATAATTTTTGAATATGTGTCTCTCATAGATAATTTTCTTTTCCTTCCTTTCTCTAAGGAAAAGGGACAAAATGGGTCAATTAAAACTCATTTGCACCTTGAATCAAGATTTCTAGAGTGAATGATGATAACCATTAAGCCCAACAACAGTTGATAAAATTTATATTTGAGGAGATTCTTGCAGCCAATACCTTAATCTATGTAGCAAGATCAGATCAGGTCTTTAAAAAGATGCAGACATTTGGAAGAAGATCAAATTACACATGTTAGAGAGCTATACAGGCAAAGGGAAAAGGAGTTTGGTGTTTAATTCACCTTATCAAGTGCTTGAAGTTACAGCTATCTACTTTATTGTTAAGTTTTCTTGATGCATTTGCTTTTTGGTAATCAATTTTACCAGCATAAAAAGCAAAAAGCTCTAGTTTATAGATATTAGAAAGAGTAGAGTCTGCTCTCACAAGTCTTTCAATTGCACTTATGTCCTCATGTTTCAAAAAAACAGAGATATGGCCACATTTTAGGTCACTGTGTTAAACTGCATGTTTCCATAAGCGAAGTCACTGCATTAAGAAGTCACGAGAGGTAGAGAGACAGGGGAAGAGCACATGCGTCCAATATCTACAATTCACACTGCAACTCAAAATAGCCTATCTATTACTATCGAGAACAGCTATTGGAGCTTTTCCATCTGATAATCAAAGAAAGGGGGGAAAAACCACCTGTCTGCCAAGGCCAATAAAATGTCAGCTTCCCAGAGAAAGACTCCTACACATCATACATTACATAACAAGGTTTACAACACAGTAAACAGTACTTGCAGACAAGAGTATCAAGAAACCAAGGTAGCTTACTTGAGCACACAGTAAGTTCACAGCAGTAAGCATACGGCTTTTGCAACAAAAACAGATATATCGTGTTCTGCTATACTTATTCTGCATACATATACTACAATGGCCAAAAGTCCATCAAGAATCAGAGAACCATTTAGGTTGGATAAGGCCTTTAAAATCTTTGAGTCCAACCATTAACCTAACACTGTCAAGTCCACCACTAAACCATGTCTGTTAGCACCACATCTGTAAGTCTTTTAAATACCTCCAGGGATGGTGACTCCACCACTTCCCTGGGCAGCCTGTTCTAATGCTTGATAAACCTTTTGGTGAAGAAATTGTTCCTAAGATCCAATCTAAACCTCCTCTGGTCAACTTGAGGTTGTTTCCTCGTCCTATCACTTGTTACTTCGGAAAAGAGACTGACACTCAGCTCACTACAACCTCCTTTCAGGTAGTTGTAGAAAGTGATAAGGCCTCCCCTCAGCCTCCTTTTTTCCAGGCTAAACAAACCCAGCTCCCTCATAAGGCTTGTGCTCTAAACCCTTTACCAGCTTCATTGCCCTTCTTTGGACACATTCCAGCAATTCAATGTCTGTCTTGTAGCAAGGAGCCCAAAACTGAACACAGTATTTGAGGTGTGGCCTCACCAGTGCTGAGTACAGGGGGACAATCACTTCCCTAGTCCTGCTGGCCACACTATTTCTGATACAAGCCACAATGCTGTTGGCCTTCCTGGCCACACTGCCAGCTCATATTCATCTGCCTGTCAACTAACATCACTAGGTCCTTTTCCACCAGGCGGCTTTCCATTCACTCTTCCCCAAGCCTATAGCATTCCACAGGGTTTTTGAGATCTAAGTGCAGGACCTGGCCCTTAGCCTTGTTGAATCTCATACAATTGGGCCTCAGCCCATCTATCCAGCCTGTCTGTATCCCTCTGGTAGAGCGTTCCTACCTTCAAGCTGATCAACACTCCTGCCCAACTTGGTGTCATCTGCAAATGATGGATAAAGCTCAAGAGGGGCAAAAAAGCCAATGTTATTTGGCTTTTTGATTGAGAAACCATGAATGAATGTTTTCAACGATCTTGGCTAATTTACAGTGGAAACTCAGCTGCACTAGACAAAGTTCTGCCAGCAAGTTGAGAGAAGTGATCCTTTCCCTCTATTCAGTACTCATGAAACCACACACCTGGGGTACTATGTCCAGATCTGGGCTTCCCAGTACAAGACAGACATGGACCTACTGCAGAATCTCCAACAAAGAGACACCAAGATGATGAAGGGACTGGAGCACCTCTCCTTTGAGGAAAAACTGAGAGAGCTGGGACTCTCAGAGAGTTGGTTCAGCTTGGAGAAGAGAAGGCTCATCAGGATCTTGTCAACTTGTATTAAATGCCTGAAGGGAAGGTGCAAGGAAGATGGAGCCAGGCTTTTTTCAGTGGTGCCCAGAGACAGAACCAGAGGCAATGAGCACAAACTGAAACACAGGAGGATCCCTCTGAACATGAGGAAATACTTTTTTACTGTGAGGGTGACTGGGTACTGGCACAGGTTGCCCAGGGAGGTTGTGCAGTTTCCATCCTTGGAAATATTAAAAAACTCTATAGACATGTTCCTGGACAACTGGCACTGCCTGAGCAGCAGGGTCGGACTAGATGACCTCCAGAAATCCCTTCCAAACTCAACCATTCTGTGATTCTGAGAAATTGCAATAACACTCCTGGTAATTTCCAGAAAAATACTTGTTTCCCCTGTTCATACGAGTCAGGCAACCCCTTCCCTGGACAATCAGCTACTGGACATCCTTTTGACTGACTGACGAAAGGTAAAATTCAGTACCTTAAGTCACCATTGTTAGGACACTAGAGCATGGAGAGGATAAACATGGAGAGGACATTGGTTGGTTGGGTTGGCTGTTTGGTTTTTGGGGGTTTTTTTTGGGGGGAGGGTTAGCTTGTAGGCAAGAAGGCAGATTTTGAAAGTTTCATTCTGCCTAATGCTTACAAATTCCTCTTTCCTCATAGCTGCAGTGATTTAAAGCTACCTGTTAAATTAGAGGAAGCTTATTTCACTACTTGCAGATCAAACTTCAAGAAAACCTAACTGAACAAAGGAAGCAAACTTTTCAGTGTCTTAAAAGCATGCCCAGGTGCAAACCAAAGAGACCGAGTACATCCATAGTTTCTTCCACATCAATATGCATGATGCTTCCCCATTCATTTTTAAACCACGAAAAACAGGACATTAAAGATGAGCAAAAGTTCCAAGTTAAAGTCTTGTTTAGACAGCATCTCTGGCTTTAATCTAGCTCAGTAACTGTGATTTAATTTAAAACAGTTCAGTCAGTTTGGGGCTGGACTATACTACACCACAGTGCCTACAACATGGCAGTTTCAGCTTTCTTCTTGGAGGCAGGACCAAACTGCTCCAGGGTTCAACTGCACTGCAGCTGCATTTGACCACATCTCTAGTACAGACTGCCATCTTGGGGTGGGAGAGAGAAGAGTGCCAGAAAACAGACACATTGTAATCTGCTTTGATCACAAGGGTCCAAACCAGCCCCCACCTAAATGACCAGTGAGTCACAACAGAACGTAATCGATAACCAAATTTAACACCCTGTCCCTGCATACCTGCAGCACAACTTCATAAGCTTGTTGCTGCAGAAGAGTCACACCTTCACAACCAGAGTTATGGTATTATCACATACAATTTCTGCCCCAGTCCAAAGTGCAAACTAGCACTCTTTTTTCCCCATCAATAATAAAATAGAAATTCTTCTTTTCAGCAAGACCAAAGGAGTAAAGGCTGTTGGCAACGTATGATCTATGAAAATAGTTAGTCTTAAAATTAGCAGGGAATACAAGAGACTTCTTTTTTCTTTTCATTTGACTAATCTGTGTCCAGTACCACAGACAAGACGGTACAAATTGTATCTGTTTAAGTGTAAAAAAATATATACAACTATATTTAACATTTAAATTAAACACAACTGTTTGCATACTAACAATCTTATGTACATTCAGTTTTAAACAATACCTCTTTAATATCTTTTCTTTCGTTAAACAAGTTTTATTTTCCTCCCAAAATACCCAATGCTACTTTAAAATTCCGGAGGGGGAAAAATTCAAGCTATATAGAAAATAGCAAGATGTCTTACAATTGTAATGTATCATAGCACGTATTTTTCATAAAAACAACACACCATTCAAAAACTGAACCACTGTAAAAGTTCTCATAAGTCCAACAGGACTGTCTTTAAAAGCTTACTTTGGTTAACAGCAAATCATTCTTAAACAATTAAGGAAAAAAATATACATTCTTTTACCACCTGTACAGATGCATTTCCTTGGCATGTTGTAGCAATCCATATATCTTTACAGATGAGCACTGTAGTTCTTCAGCACTCTTTATTTCTACTGTGATTTCAATAAAATGGATTATATATCACGTTGGATTGATTTATATTTAAATTAGTTCAACTTCCTAAGTTTTCTGAATAAGAGAACTCTCTTCCTAAGACTTCCTAAGATCTCTGGATATCAGAGAAAGAACAGCAACGCTACTTCTTCCTCACAAGGCTGACCTCATGCAGTACTTGCAACAGCATCACTGAGTTGCATGAAACCATTATTTCCCTGCTTATCTTTCCTGGTCAGGAGAGTTACACAACTTGTGCTGAGCTCTACATACTCTGACACCCTGTCAGTCACACTAGCCTCTGAGCATTCAGACAACTGAAGTGCCACTGGACTTTACAGTAATGCAATTATTTCCTCTGAGTCATTATGCATATTTCAGGTCACGAACGGCCTCTACATCACGGAAATTTTACTCATTTCCAGGGGAATAAATGCCCTCAGCTTTTGGCCTGAAAGAGGAACTTGGTCTTTATCTCTCTTCCCTCCTTGCACTATGAAACTCTCTGCTCCACTGAAAATTACAAACAAAAAGGAAAAATGTAAGATTCTCCAAAGAACACCGCATTAGTCACTATGCATCAGTTAAGCTGAAAAGTAGAGAAGTCTGACCGATGAGCAAAGGCACTTGGTAACAGTCCTGTGAACAATAGTCAATGAGTCAACAATTTCAGTCTCGTGATCCAACTGACCAGCAGCGAGGGCTCTGCGGAGGAAGATTTTGTGGACGATGTAATAGAGGATTTTTTAGCACCTTCCTCTTGAAAAGGAATTGTTGCACTGTTGTGGAGGTCTGTATTCATAAAACACCTGCTGCCTCGAATATAATCCGTTCCTCTCACTAACTGCTTGTCAGACACTGGCCTTGAGAGGGGGTGTTGTGTGGAGGGGCTTTCTTCAATGATTGGGGGTATTCTTTCATTACTGAAGTACCTGCAGAGGACATCTTCACCTGTGCAAACAGGAGGAGGAAAACTAATTATTGCTGACTTCAAAACCCTCCATTCATGTTTTCTATTTTTATAAAAGATTCTAGTTACATTTCAAATTACCCAGACTTTGGTTATCTTTCATAACACATCTGAACATAAGCAGCTGTCGATAGATCTATGGCTTTTTGCATCTTTATTATTTTTTTTTAAGCAACACACAGAACAACAAAAGAAATTCACACACAGACAGGATACCATTTGACTGTTAAACTCCAGATTCGCATACCCCAAAACTGCCAGTACAGACTACCTTCATGCGAATCATAATCATAAGCAAAACCTAACAAACCTTCTCGTAACGTGTCATTCAAAATGCCAACAGACCAGAGCTGAATCGATGTTTACCTGAAAATAACTCATGCCTAACTTTAAAACTACAAATACTACAGTAGACAACAGAAATTAATTTTGCAGATAAAGATATAAACACTGTCTGGTTTTGCTGATCAATTTTTGATGCTTTCTGTTTTCACTCTTCCCTAGACACCTGACCATGGATACTGCTAGAGACATCCTACTGGGCTAGACAGGCCTTTGTTCTGACCCAATACAGCTTACATACAAGCCTGCAGCACTTAAGTACCTTTCAAGTGTTAAAAAAAGCCAACACAAAACCAAAAGCAAAACCAAACAAAAAATCATGCACACAAAAACCAGCCCTGCCACCTGGTGATCGTTCAGTTAGACTTGTTACTTAGCCCTTTTCTAATATACATCCAGGTTGCCGCTTCTTGTTATCCGCTTCTATTTTTCCATTAAAATCATAGAATTCTGATTCTATTTTCTCTAAAATCAGCTTTCATAACTGATTGCAAAAATAAACTGAATAGTCACCCTTTTTTATTTCCCACTCTAACAGGACTCATAGCTTTTTGGATGCAAAAGGAAGGAAGGAGAGAGGGGCGGATGGGGAATTAAAAAAAGCGACCGAACCTAATGCAACATTATCAGCTTCTGTCTTGCTCCCATTCTGTGACATCTGGAGAATATGTTGTTTTCTAACAGAAGTCACAGCAAAAAGTAAGTCCTAGAAGGCCCTACATTTTACTTTTGAGAACAAGCTTGCTTCTACAACAGCCTCCACAGTGAGCTAAACAGGCAGTTTTATAATCAATATTAAATACAACAGGGAAGGCGCAGTGTATAAGAGCAAAATGGTAAACCTGTGCTCTAAAGAGACAAGTACAGATCTAGCCTAGTCATTCTAGCCTACTTTTAACACTCAAAAGAATTCTCAGATGGAACAACAAAAGTTTGAGTCCCAGCACTGAAAAGCCTCATAAATTTCACAACTACCATCTGGCATTCCTGCTAAAACCAACAATCATCATCTTGGATCGGTTCAGCAACACATAAACACTACTCCTTTATTCCTAAATCAGATACCTCCATCCAGTTCACCGCAAGGAAATTTTGGAAAGGAAGAGAAGAGAAAGAGAGACAAGACCTAAACCCTTGCCTTTTCTCCCTGGTGCTCGTGGCCTGGAGAAAGGTTCTGCAGCTCCTATCCAGCTCCCATCAGCAGGCATTGACAAAGGACGAGGTTTTCCTGAAGGCAACAGAGAAGGTTACGAGGAATTACACTAAATTTGGAAACCAGTTTTTAAATTGATACTTTTCACAATTGAGCAAAGGGAGAGATAGAGCAATAAGCAGTTAAAAATCAGAGGAAAAAAATATTTCAAGATACTTGGACTGGTGAAATACAAGAAAGCAATGCACTGAGATTGAACAGCCACACTCTTGCTCATTTACAGCAAGTGGTCATAATGACCCAAAGTTATAACCAAAACACTCATGGAAATAGCCAACCATAATAGTAAAGCTTAGCTGAATGACGTTCATTAAAGAAGTAACAGCATTTAAGTAAAATTATTTCGGATGTGGAATTTCATTCAGAATTTGCACAGGCTGCCCTTAATATCCATGAAGTCTAACGAGCAGTTTTCTAACGCAAGTTATTTCAAACTGACCAAAGCGTTTATCATAACAGCAATAACAAAAGAGGAATGAACTCACCATAGGACTGCGTTTTTTCTCTCATCTTGGCTGGCAGGATATTTGCTTCTATGGGATACCCAGGCAACTGATCTGAATCAGCAATAGTAAACCTTCGCCTTCGACTCTCCTGATCCAGAAAAGAATTGGGAGACTCGGCGCCCTTGGACCCAGGTAGTGGCTGACTGAGTTTGTTGCCTCCTCCATATACAAAACTCCCCTTTTCATCTCTGAAAGGACATTTCACTTCAGTTAGTAGCTTAAAAGAGTTTCACACTACAGACATGAGTGGGTTTGAAAGGTACCTCTAGCCACGAGTCATGCTCCTGACAAGTGGCATTGTGCTGCAAATAAGCTGGGAAAAAAAAAAAACAAGTCAGGTGATGGAAGACTTCATTATAAACATATTTAACAAGGAGAAAAGAAAGCTATCCCCTTCATGCTAATTCACCCTTAATGAGCCAGTAATTTAACACAGAGAAGTTTAGAGGTACCACTACTGAAAAAGCTTTTGAGAAATGAGACCTTTTTGCCCTGAGGATATCAAAGCTCCTGCCTGTTCAGTACACAGTTGTGACAGAGGAGTGCATACATAGATTTATCCATCTCTGTGTAAGGGCAACACCTATTGCCTCCATGCGAGGGACTATGCTTTTCAGTCACTCTAAGAGCCCAATAACTGCCACAAGATATTCATCACCTTCTCTCTCCATTCAAAAGTGAGACCCCCTTGAGAGTTTCAGTAATAAATTCACAGTGTATACACATATGATTTTGAGCAATTTCTGCAGGAACTCTCCTCCCAGAGCAATCCTTTATTCCAAAGGCCAGGAACAGTCATTTTTAGAACTAGTCCTTGTGAGTACTTTTGGAAGAAAATTATGATCTTTGAGGTCCCTTCCAACCCAAAAGCTTCCCTCCAAGTTAAGATTTGTCTGGGGTTATTTTTTCCACTTCCCTGTGCATGCTATAATCTCATTACTTGAAGCAACCATCAGTCAAGTCAGGCATAAAAATGCACAGCTGACTGTCTAAGCATATACATACCCCAGTATTCACAACAGCCCCCCAGCCAGCACATCCCACTTTTTCCAGTTCTCCATCAAGAACAATGCTAGAGCTCAGTGACTGGGAGGGAGCTTTTTATGCAGATTCAGAGACCAAAAATTGCACAGTGTTACACGATAACTGTATGTATGCGGAGAACTCTCCTACAACATCACCATGTGGAAACTATGCCATGGGGAGGGAAACCAGCCACCACTCTCTGCATCCCCAATAGGGGCCAGAGAAGGTGCAGGCCAGGAAGGGAAGACAACAGGATGATGGAGGGCAGCGGGACAGGAGGAGAAACACCCACACAAAGGCACCACAGCTTCAAGAAAAGATCCAAATATGCAGAGGTGAAATTAAACAGCCAAACAAGAAGGCAAGAGAACTGCCCCTTCTCCTCTTCCTGGCTGCCACAGCTGCCCACATTTGCTTTCTTTAAAAGACAAATTTAAGAAGCCTTCCCTTTTCCACACATCATCCATGAAAAGTTTTATAGCTCATATTGCTACTTCTTTGCTTGTCAGAGATTCAGGTCTAAAGGCATCTGAAGCTAGATATGATTTTGTGACTTTTTAGGAAAAAAGAGATAGATAAACTGAGCACATGCAAATAATTCACCAATGTGCTTGAAATGAAACAACTCAAAGAAAAGACTAAGGTATTCTAAACTCAGCTGTTAAATCTACACACTTGTTTTTATGTCAAGAAATTTCATTATCATTTCTTACCAAAAAAAAAAAGTCGTAAGAACTGAGCACGCATAAACATAAAAACAAGGAGACAGCAGGTCAAGGTGGGTCCAACTTCAGTAGAGAGACCCCATATTGGAGAAACCTTCTCACCTCACCCCGGTACTGCCCTGAAGACTGCAGTAACACAATTCGCTGTCTGTGTATCAGGCCTTACACGACAGGAGGCAGGCTGTCCTGCTGCAAAAGGTCAGAGTTTCTGTGCTGGGCTCTACGTAACCCAAAGTGTCAGGCCAGAAAGTATGCCTTGCCTGAAAATCACCTTCCCAGGTCAGCTGGCAGGGTTCTGGCACAATCAACATGGACTTGAGAACAAACAAAAGCTAGCCATACCATACTCTTCCCCCACACCCCTCCTCCCCTCCTTTTATGTACACAGGTCTGCATTTTTATAGCTTACACCACAAGGGAAAAAAAATAAAGTTGAATGAACTTCTCCCTTCCCTTCAGTGAGAACATTCCTGTTTTATACAGCTTAAAAGTTAACAATTTAAAACAAGTTCTTTTCTATCCTAACTTCCACAACAGTTACTTAACTTATTAAAAAAAAAAAAAAACACAACAAAAATAATAGTGGAAAAAGTTACAGACAAAAATGACTTCTTTCTATGTACAGTTGGATTTAAACAAAATCAAAAACATAACCCCACAACAAAACCAACAACAATATCCGTTCATGTTTTGGGAACAAGTCTGATCTATGTGGCACAAAATAATCTTCTAATAATAAAGTCTATTAAAATCCTGGTAGTTTATGCATTTAAGCATAAGTTAAGCAATCTTACGTATTTAGGCAACTAGAAGAAAGCTTGTTAGATCTGCAATTTCCTCAAGCTAACGTGCACAGAGCTCTAACAGCAAGCCAGCTCAGAAACAAGCATAATAAAGGAGTTTTTTGTTCAGTAGTGCATGTTTATTTGCATACCGAGGAGAATATGGAACAGCTGGTGGAGGTGGTATGTACAGATCCAAAATGGCTGGCTTCTCTTTTTTCAGTGAGATATCCATGGTGCTTTCTGATGACTGGGTTGAAGTTGGCGGAGGACTGGTCTGAAATGTTACACAGCTATTAAACACCTGAGCATTAATTTATGATTCACAAAAATAGAATTCAATAATGAATACTACCATTTCCTTCCCTAAGGAACGACTTCCATGCTTAATCAACATGCTAAAAACTCTTAGCATTTACATTTTCCTCCACTCACAGTTTTGGCTAGCTTTGCAGTCCCTCCTACAGATATCCTATCACAGGTAATACATTGCTTAAGAATATTTTCTCTTTCCAGTTCTATTTGTCCTGCAAATTCCATAGACAGAAAAAGCAACAGAGACAAAACCCCTTCTATTTTTAGATCCATTAGAAGAATGCAATTTGCTGAATACAGATACGATCTGCAACATTTACAAAGCCAGCTCACGCTAGCCTTATTCCATACAGTCCAGTGCCTGGGGCACAGGCAGGAACATGGTAAAGTTCACCACAAATTGCATCAAGTGATATAACTACGGTGAGAGAAGCAAAGGAAAAATATGTTTGGTATTGCTGATCTGAGTAAGTTTGCCATTTTGTTCTTTGTGGCTCACTTCTGTGTTCCCAGCATCTTGCCAGGTTCCTGTCTGTCTCAGAGAGTAAAGGCTTGAAGGACCCTTTCACCTTTGTCAGGCAAGAGGACTGCACTCTCCCCTTTTCGTCAAGGATTTTTCCAGGCTACTCAGTTAATGGCACCTCTGCACAAGCACCTGCCTTTTACCAGTCAGTACATTGGAGCCCAGAACTGTCAACAGGCTTCTCCAATCACCCATTCCCCCAAAATGCTGCAGGTTGATAAATTATCCTCACAAATGTAGAGAGACTTCTGTCAGAACAGGAGTAGGAGTGGGAACTCTCCCTGGTTTTCTATATTTCATGTAATCAGTTTAGATTCAAGTAGGTTATTTCCTCCTGTAAGCTCTAAGTTTCCTACTACATGTCACTCTTCAACATGGTTACTTAAGTTATTAACTGCACTTTCTCTGTCTGCTCATTACCCAATCTGTGAAATGCTCAACAATCAAATCTTATTTAAACATGTAGTTTAAATAACTTCTTGAAAAACACTCACTATTTCCCACCCTTCACCAGACTAAAAAGAGGACAAATACACGCACTAATCTAAGCTATTTTGGCAAAAACTTATTACTCTGATAAATGAAGGAAGCATTTGTTACTCCATGCTGATGAATTCCATACGTATCAGCAGTTTCAGCAGTTTTGCCTCAGGTAAGTTCTCCCAGTGGCATGCCGACTGATTAAAATGCTCAACACACCTAGTTCCTTTTGTGTATCAAGAGGACATTATCTGAGTTAAGAAAAAAAAAAAACTGCAAGAACATTTTTCCCTTTCATCTAGGAACCAGAAGAGGACAGCCATTTCACCTAACCCTCTGTGACCTATACTTAAACATGAGTACCTGGGAGCGTTTCTGGTATTTTTCTTTTTTAAGTTGTAACCAAGGCATTCCCATCTCAATGTTACAGCTGAGCCAAAGCCTCTCACCTGCACCAAGGGTGGTTTCCAGCGCAGGTTCTTTAGTGGAGCAGGAGTGAAATGGAAAGAGCCAGTAGGACGTTTCTTAAGCAGCAGCCTAACTCCAGCAGGATTCTCTCGCAACTTTGCTACCAGATTTTTCAGTTGCCATCCAACCTGGAAAAGAATAAAGACATCTTTTATTTGGTATTGCTTTTCTGAAAGTGATCAAACAAGAAAAAAGCAAATCCCCCAAATCAAACTTAAGGCCAGGTTGGGTGAGGCTTTGGGCAACCTGGTGTAGTGGAGGGTTTCCCTGCCCATGGCAGGGGGGGTTCGAACTAAATGATCTTTGAGGTCCCTTCCAACCCAAACCATTCTATGATTCTATGAAACTGTCCATTTTAACATGAACCTAAGGAGAGAAAAGATACCCAAAAAAGCCAGAATGAAGAAAAAAAATTGGAAAGCTCCTTTTTTGGAAGGATCATCTTTGTTTTGTTTCAAAGACCTCTACTTAAACTGTAAATTAAACACTGAGGTATCGAGCAATGCTCTTCATACCACAGCTCCAGTCCTAAAAGGATGCATGAATGTGCTCAAATTAAGCATTTCTCACATTGAAAGGCATTGCCTACCTGTGCTAAATAAAAACATAATCTTTTCATCAAAGTTTCCAGATGCAAATGATTTGATAAATACTTGGGTTTTTTTAAAAGCAGGCTTATCTGCATTCCAGTAGATTGTAACAATGCATTTTAAAGCAGGCCTTAAATACAACATGAAATCTTTTAATACGGTGCATAAAGCACTTAATCAAAAAATACTGCACATTTATTTCATCAAAATATCACAAAGAATTAATTTTAAGTAAAATTTGTCTTGAAAGCAAAATGTTAAAAAGCCTCAAAGATTTCAACAGGAAAACACTAGAGCGGTCTCCTGACCCCATCCATTCCGAACCCGTGGTGTGCAAGCTTAAGAGCAAGCATCAGGGAAGACTGGGTAAGGCTGTTTGTTACTAACCACAGTCTGACGATTAACCTGGATCACTTCATCACCAGCATGAATCTTCTGAGACCGATCAGCAGGGGACTACAAAGAGGAAAACAAGAGGCACGTGCTTCAGCAGGTTTTCTCCCTTCTCATAATGACCCTCACCAAGCTAAGTCAAAGGTTGTGTCTACAATGAAGAGCGTTGCTGAAAATTTTCACACAGCTAGATCGCTGTGCTATTACAGCCGTTGATGACTTGGAAAACGCAAACGAATTCAACCTATGATTTTCTGTCCTAACACAGCAACTATCTTAAACTTAGCTTTCAAGTAAATGTGTATTGATTTTTTTTTTAAAAAGATAAAGATTTTGAACGTACAGAACAAAGGACCAAAACCCCTTCAACTCACAAAACAGACCCATTTCATTTTCTCTTTGTTTCCTTATGAAAATAAGAGCTACCAACTTTAATGTGAAATTATCTGCCTGCATTATCAAGGTCAACAGATAAAACATATGCTTGCACATATCAAGTGTGCTTAGACAGGTATTTTTCAAGTACCTATCTAATAATAATAATACACCTTAAAAGACAATTTTCTTGGAACAAACACCAAGCTCTGGGGAGCCATTAGCCAGGAACAGCTAAATGTGTCAATATTTATTTAGATTTATCTGCAGTTGGTGCCATGTACCAACTATCGCTGCAGTTATTAAAAATAGCCTCGCTGCACTAACACACCAACTCTGATCGGCCTGAAGTAGTACTTTGGTGTATTGCACTCCGGTCACGGAACAACTTCTCCTCTCATTCCCCCCACCCCATGAGTAACCACGTAGCAGAAGGCCAGCTCTTCCTAGCAACTCCAGAACTAAGCACTTGAATCAAGGACTCCCTTCTCCTTGTCATCACACCGTTGGAGCTCAAGTAACTTTTTTATTAAAAGGAACTGTAGGAATAAACAATGCAACAAGGGAAGACAACATGGGGTAATTTGTGGGAGGTTCCAGCTATCATGAGTAACCCCATTTCTTCATTGTCTTCTGTCTTCCTCTGAGAGGAAATGCCTCCATGGAAGGCTGCGTATATATGAGTCAACTGAGATCATGACAAAACGCTGGGCCAAAGTCAAACTTGTGAAAAACAAAGCTCATTTCAAGCTGTCCTTTGAGCGATCAAAAGCTCGTCTGGAGGAGGGCAGGGGACCCTTGCACAGAGGACTCCTACAACAAGTGCCAGCTAGCACAGCAGACACTGCAATTGCATTGTGAGAACAGAGGAAAGAGCAAAGTTTAGATCTAGGCCAACGTGACTCAGGAATTCACAAGTAGGACAGCACAACTCAGGAATTCAACTCTTGGATGACTGGTATCAAATGCATGGACTTTCTCAGTCCTTCTAATGTACAGTACTGTTAAATTCGGGGGTGCAGTTCCACTGCATTCCAACACACTGGCTTCTGGGGATAGCTACTGAAATACCATTCCAAACCTATCAAGAAAATTGAGCTAAGATCCAGCCTGATCCTATGCCACCAGAAAGATACTAGCTGTTTGCAGCTCTCTGTTACTTCTTAAGCTTTGTTGCTCCAAAAGAAAGAACTCTCCCAAAGGAAGAACTTGTGTTCATTAAAAAGTGGAAGTTTAGGTCAACACTCAAAGCTACAGAAGCAATATAGCCCAACTCCTGGCCTCCAAAGTAAAATCTATACGCACAGGGAGCTTGGCAGCAGTCAACGTTACATCTTTCATATTTATCGGATGTTGAAATTGCTGTCAAAGTGGCCTCTGCCCTTGTTTCAGACCCTATACAGAGTTATATCAGGGCAATAGCATAAAAGCCATAAAAGCTTTCAGTAAGCTTTCAGTTTTCACTCTGAACTGCAAGCACAGATTTCCACCCATTCCTCCCTGCCTCCTGGACTTGGCAGAGGTACAACTAGAACCACTGAGTCTTTCCTATTCACAAAAAAAAAAAAAAAAAAGCATCACTGCAAAAGCCAAGTTCCTCCACTCTTTTTTCTTTCATTTTTTTCTTTCAGCCACTGGTCCTGTAGAGTGGCATGTCTGACAACATCACAGTATCACCTGCCAGCCTCAGCTGCTGGCCAGAGGTCCACTGCAATGACTGCCCAGAAGCCTTTAATGAAGTCTCAGCTGCAGAGAACTCACAATGTAGGACTAAAACAAGTAACCATCTGCAGGGGAAAAAAAAAAAAAAAAAAATACAGTGGCCTATCATGCCAACCATTTCCTTCCAGCGGACCACTCTTGAAGTCTTGCTTTTCCACAGTATTTCTACTTTGCAAGGTAATTTTGTCACTGGACAGCTCATTGATTTCATTACTCATTTCTGAATTTAGCACACTACCATCTAAACGTTTCCATTAGGGGAGATTGCCTTTGCCAGCAGAGAGCAAATACGTTCAAGACTTTGTTAAGCAAGATACCATAAACACTCAGAACAGCAGATACAGTAACTTATTAAAGCAATTATTTGAACATCAAGCGCTTGAACTAACTCATGTACTTGCAGAAGCTGGTTTAATTAGACTAACAGTGAAACATGCAGACACAAAATATTTACAAATTGTGGATAAACAAATGATGAATCACACAGTATTTAAGCAGTAATATCATGAAAGTCAGATGTACACCAGGAAAAAGTAGTTAAAAAAGTCAAATGAACTCGATCAAAGCTACTGTCAGATAGCCTGAGTTAATCTACGTTTACTTCACTTACGTTTTCTGTAGTTCCAGTAATTACATGTAATCCATCATAAGTTGATTTGATGTACATTCCCTAAATGTAAGCAGAAAATGAAAAAAAAAGTTTAAAGGCAAAAAACCACGTAACTTATCTGATTAAACAACTGTTGGCAACAGACTCAAAACATTATTAAAAACATTTAACAATTCACACGTTTTCCCTACAAAAGTGTGTGGTCTAATATTACAACATTCTAAACCTCTTTACAGATCATTTTTACTGTAATTAATTATAATACTTATAATGACTTAAAAAAACTAATACATGGAATGCAATTTAGAAACACTGTCTGGTTGGTAATACCAGACACTGCTGGTTTTGCTGCCTTGTCGGTCTTTGGCCTTGAACAAAACTTTTTTCCTTACTGCCCTGTCTGCACCAGAGAATTACAGCTTTTACCAGATGGCTGCCAGCTCTCTCCATACAAAGTACACTTACACAAGTGGGCTACAAATATTGCCTACATGTTCTTCTACAATTTCTCTTGGCAAGTCAATATACAGACTGCCTTGTGACCACAGTGCTGCCATAAGTAATAAAAGCTCTGGCAGAACCAAGTATTTGTGGCTGTATATGCTAATGCTGAGTGTGAATGCAAGGGCAAACACAGATGAAGTGGGTGTTGACCATATGAGCACCAAATTAAAAATCTCCAACAGGCTATTAACTAATAATTGCCTAGATTTCCCCAAAAGAGGTGATCAGTATATTGGTTTCATCATTTATGAACAAATACATCTCTACTTTTCCTACCTACGTCTGTTAGAACCACTCACGCCGAGCTGTACAGAACTGGATGTTATTCAGGTGTCATAGGCAGCTTATCTGCCTGAAGTTACCACACTTGCTTAGAAGTACCAGGAAAAATACAATATTTTTTCCTCCTTTCTCTTCGGGCAATTCCCTTCCCAGTTTGCCTGTCGGTATCCAATCATGTGCACCTACCTTCTTCGTTTCTTACTTAGTCCAAGCTAGGCTGACTCTTTGTTGTAGCTTATGCATTAACAAAGAGGTCCCCATAAATTCAAGAATGCATGACTGATTCTGCCAAATCCAGTGGCCTAGGTAAAACTATATAACACAGTAAGACTGTAAAGCTTCCTCTAATAATGTTCATCTCTTCTGCCTTCAGGGCCCAGGGTGGGGAATACAAATGCACTTGAGAATTTAAATTCCCTCCAACTCATTCTAACACGTTTGTTCTCCAGCCAGAAAATCCACCAAGATTTCAAACGCAGTTTCCCAGCACTCAGCTAAGTAGTATCCACTGAACAAACTAAAGTCAGTAATGTTACATGGCCACTGAACATTTAAAAGGATTTTTTATATTCTAGTTAACAGCAAACCTCAAAAATCCTCATATTCTTCACAATCTTGCTATAAACACACGTAAAAACATGTCTTTCAAAAAACACAAACGCCATTTCTCATCACTCTGATAAATGCCCTCTGCCCTATCCCCAGAAAACAGTTGGTTGAGGTAATCTGCAAAAATAAAATGACTGCTTTCACAAGCATCTGTAAACTCTCCAATGTCCTGGTTAAGACACAAATCTGCAATACTTCACCATCCAAAACTACACTTGGAATCAAACCTAGTAACATGCCTACCATCTCCAGCAGCCACTCCAACACACTACCTGACAATCAACTTTCAGAGTTCTTCCCAATGCCTCTTTCTTCTCCCCACAGCATATTTATGGTTTTGAAATACCCTGCTAGACACACACACACACGCAGTGGCTCACCAGACTACCTATTAAACACAGGGAACATCAGGACACTCCAGAATCAGTTCTTACCAGGCCTTCCCCAGGTTTAATGTTTGTTAAATGAACCTCCTCCAGACACGCACATTGGCTCATCAATGGATCTGTAGTTGACCGGATGGCTTTATCACAAATACCATTTAAAGTTTTTGCCTACAATGAGAACATACAAAAAAACAGTTACAAAATTTCTCTCCTGACTTCTTCCTCTTTCAGTTTTCAAAAACAGAAAGGAAATGAGTTCTCAAACTTGGTCCACTAAAAAAGCATAGTTAAGAATCACCAAAACAGAAGATTCACTTGTACAGATCTATTCTACAGCATGTCTATCTTCTTACTGTAATCTAGTACAGACTACCTGTTTCCATTAGTGCCACCTTATCATCACTGACAGATGCCAACACATCCTCCATTTAAAAAAAAAAAAACACACCACAAAAAAAACCCACACAGAATACAAAAAACATAGCAAAAAAAAAAGGTTGGGGTTTGTTTGCTTTAACCAAAATACAACCCATTAAAATATTTTGATGATTCTTTGTGGTACCAATCGACAGTTTTTCATGTTGCTCTTTATTTCTGCTGTGAGAACAAAATCGTCTGTGTGTCATTAAAAAAAGAGATACTGGCCACTGACTTATCTGCACAAAGCTTTACAGTGTAAGGTAGGACATCTAGCACTTAAATGTTTCAGCATAACTTATCTCCACTGTGCCTCTGAGCTGACCTCTTCTGGAATGCTTATGCAGGCAAGGTTCATATTTCCTTTTGACCAAAACATAACTGATCCTAAGCCAACATTATAAATAAAGGCGAATTCTGACCTTCTGTGTGTGTGTGTGTAGGTGTCACTAAAGTCAGAGGCAGAATGGCTTTGTCTTTTAGAACTTTTGACTAGCAGAATAGCTAATTAATCAGAAGGAAAAAAAAAATCATAGTCAAAAAAAATTGTGCTGTCCCTACACTCACAAATTTCACTAACACCCACAGTGTGTTCTGAGTCTTGACACTAACTGAAGCCATGCTGAAATTCAAAGTAGGTTACAAAGCTTCAAGGAGAGGGGAGGAAGGATTAGCACATAGCACAGTAGTTAGTGATACACAGTCCAGGAACCAGCAAGGTAAGCCACCTTTCACCTTCAAAGTAGGCATACGTAATTACAGGGCCAGGGGAGTTGTCTTGTAGGAAGACATTGGTTTGGATTACAATGGTCCCTGGAAACAATAGTTCCAAATGGTTTTTGTTCTGTTTTGTTTTACATCAGATTTATAGAGCAGCAATAAAATACATCAAAACAATGTTCAAGTGTGAATGCGAGGAACTGCTCAAACAAGGGAACTCCAAACAACAATACCTACTTCCAGAGTGGGTGTGCACAAATGGAAAAAGAAAGATGCAAAAAAACTCCCTTTTACGTGGTCTCATTATTTAGAGACAAATTTATTTTTAGTTATTGCGCTACTAAATTCCTAAGCATCTATGAGCTAGCGGAAGACCTTATCAAAGAGCACAGCCTGGTTTATGTCAAAAGCAGGAAGTGATGATTAACTGTTACAAAATATAAAAAGCATTCCATTACTCTCCTCCTTTGGTCACAAGGCTGCTTCCAACAACTCTGAAAACTCAGCTCTTTCAAGCTCAAGTACAATCAGAGACAGAACTTGAGTTCTGTGGCAGGACAGCTCTTTTACATGAAGCAGCTTAATAAGGCATAATGTCTGCTTATTAAGGCACTAAATGTACATCACAGGCATAATTGGCTTATTTAGCCTATGACCATTCCAGAATACTAACCCTCCCTTGAAAATCTGAGGTTTAAATTCTCTTGAAAAAAATAGCTGTGCAATGAAACTTCAAGGAATACTTGACTCCGTGCTATTACATAATATACACTACCTGTCTGTTCAAATTTCATTTATTTCCTCCACAGCAAAGAATATTCACAAAATAGCCCGTAATAATGTTTACTTGCACGATATGCTTGTATGTGTGGGATTGAAAGCTGTTGTCAGTACAGTCCGCATAGAAGCCGACGAAATAAATGTGAATGAAGGCAGCTGAGTTTCAACAGAAACATGTACTTACTACAATCTGAACTTTATCTTCCATGTCAGCCACAGTGCAGTCCTAAAAACAAGAACAGAAGCCCTACGTTAAGCAATAAATATGTAAACGCATCATCTCTGAAAATGCTGCAGAACTGCCACTTGAACCTCAAACTGAAATAGAGTTATTCATGCTGCAGGGATTAATCAGATTAGTTTCACCCAGTAGGGGTCAAATGTACTGTTAAGCAACTATTTTCTGGCCCTGGTGGAAAGCAATAACAAACCTTGAAAACTAAGAGAACATGGGATTCAATTACAGCAGCAGATTATTCTGGAAAAGCAGAACGCTGCACAATAGAACTAGACTTTCAGAAGGCCAGGCACACAAGCTTGCCTTACACCGATAAACCCCGACTGAGGCACTCCTCTGTCCCAAGCATCAAAATGCATCTAAAGCATATTGTTAAAAATAGCACAAAAAGTGAATTTTAAAAATATGATATCAATGACATTCTTGCAGGCCAGAGGACTGCATACAAAGCATTATTTACACAGCCCAGGTACAAAAGTCTTTTAACTGAAACAAGTTCATGTAACAGACTACAGAAGTAGCCATTGTTTTCCGCAAGAACAACTGAACTAGAGAATGGTATTAGATTCTCAGATTAAATAGTTAAAATAGCAAGTAAGTAATGAAACAAGATTTACAATATCTATAAAGGAGAAAAAAAAAACAAACCCCAAGCATTTAAACAAGCTTAAATTCCAAGATATTTGCCATTGACATCTCAACCTCCATGACTACCACACAGTGTCTGAGAGATGCATCCAGGAGCTGTGAACTGAAGCTGTTCCATACTTCTAATCATCATCAAGACTTCTTCTGTTCCTTCCTAGCTCTATTCTGTGCTTTTAAATACAGAACAGACCAAAATAACCACACAATCCTCCAGATATGGGCATACCAGGCATATATAAAACAGCTCAGCTATGTTCTCTTTCATGTTTTCATACTAAATCTTAACACACTGTTCACTGTTGTAATGACTGCCAAGGACTGAGGTCACACTTACATTGTCACCAAAAGCTTCAGGATCTTTCCTGAACACAACTACAAAGTTTAGACTCCATCGTTGTGCATCGGCATAATTTTTCTCTGCTAAATGTATCTCCATGAATCAATAGTCAATGTCACCTATCATCATGCAGCCCAGTTGCTCAAGATTGCAAAGTCCTTCTGCTCTTCTTCATTTCTATTTACACTGATTATTATTTTAACCTTAAAGTTTGTCATAAAACTTTTAAGAAACAGCGGAGTAAACTCTGTTCCTTGTATCTATACAGCTGTCATTAAAGTCAAATGGAATCTTACTGCATTCCCATCTTGCTTTATTATTTACCCACTTTTGCACATCATTTAAGATTATGCAGAGCAGCATTAACTCCACAAGAACTGCACTGGTCTGTTCTCCACTATGACAACCAACCATTTATTCCTACACTCTATTCTCTAAGAAGAAATACTTTTGAAGTCTAAAAACTCACCTAAAGATTTTTCAGTTGTATCTCTCTTCCACCTTAGTGGACTCCTTCAGACCCTTCTAATGTATCTGCAGTGTTCTAGTACAAAACAGCATTGACTCTTCCCCCATTAATGCTTTTTCTCATATGCACCAACCCCATTCTTCATTATAGCTCACATCAAATTGGCAGAGAAGTACTCTGACATTTTTTAAAAGGCTAAGGTTATATTCGCCAACTCCCATTTCCCTGCCAGCAAAGGCTGATTTAACTGATAGATTAGACAACATTTTTAGCAGTTTTATTAATAAAGTTCAGTAATCTCATATCTCAGTTCCTGTAGCACTCTTGGGTGAACACCATCTGCTGCTAGAAACGCTTACTGTTTGACTTCACAATCTCTAAATCTGTAGCTGTAAATCACTAACTTTCTGCAATTGCACACGCAGCACCCAAACAAGAAGGGCATTCAGCAGCAATGAGGCACCAAACTTCTGTGCCTTATGAACTTATAGTATCCAGACACTATCCTTTCAGAACAATCCAACTGATATAACTGGGTGTCATCATAGCTTGACAACTCACAGGATGTTTCTGCCCTTTGACATCATCCCTCTAAAACAGGGAGAGAATCACTCATGTCACAGGACAGGGCTCTTCAGAGTTCAGACAGCATACAGCCACGGATTAATGGCTACAAGCAAGTTGGGCAGGAGCTGAAGCCTGCCATCGTGTTTCGCAGCCAAAGCCGTGGCACACCGTCAGAATGGTTTCAAAGACATGTAGTACTATTCAGAGAGTAAAATGACATCGTTTGCCAAGACTGCCCCAGTTGTTACGTGTTCTTTTAGCTGTTACCAACACAAGTGCTCATCACACAGCCAATAAATGGAAAGTTTCAAAACAAAACACTGTGGTCTCACGTTATGAGCAGAAGCAGCCTGGCTAATGGGATTTGTATCATAAAGGTGGCAGCTCGTTCCGTTACATGCAGCATTTCCCATCTGATGGGTCAAACACTCTGTCTGGGACAAGACCTAAGGAGTCTGCAAGCATCGGTATAACAACCAATGGAGTCATATTTTTGTTTAGAGTTAGCACTAATAACTGTTTTTCCACACATTGTTTGGAACTTAAAAATCTTCAAATGCAGCAAACCAACTATTTCAAAAACCAACTCTCTCTCCATTAAAGCTCAGGGAAACATGAGTAGCCTTTAAACCACAGTCACTTAAGATACAGCCAGCAACAGCAAAACTGGAAATTAAATGGGGAAAAAAAACATTCAACTCAGCAAAATGGACAACAGAAACTGACCTTCATGGACCTTCAAAGTTTGAACTAAGCTCTCATTTCCAGATTTGCCTTCCAATTAGCACTCTGCACACAGCAAGCACATTACTTCCCCAAACACTCCCCCTTCCTTCCCTTTGGAAAGCAAAGAGGAAAAGAAATCAGCTGACCTTCTGAACAGTAGTAGTGAGATCCAAGCAGAGCTGAATGATTCTGTTCTTCATTGATGAAAAGTCAGCAATACCTGTAAATGGGGTCCTGCAACAAGAGAAAGTTCCTCTTAAATCAAAGGGACGGACCAGTCTTCTCCCATCCTACCTGTCAGTGAGGAAGAGCATGTGAGAGCGAGAGTTGTAACTCTAACCTCCACACAAGTGTGAGGACACAGTTTTACAATATAAATATTCCATGCTGCATAGTCTCATTCCATCCTTGTGCCAAAACTGATGAATGTCTAGCCCTGTGGTAAACAAGTTCAGAGAGCAAAACCAGAAGAAAGTCAATTTTCCAAACTACAGTTCTCTCAGCTCATGCTCCAGTCAGATCATGCTGACTGTGTTGTAAAAAAAAAAAAAAAAAAAAAAAATCACACTCTTGGGTTTGCCAGTGAGTAGATTTCCACCTTCCAAGTCTTTGACTACTAAACTCTGACTGGAAGAAAAAAAACCTCTCTACAAGAAGAAAAAAAGATTTTCACATTTTACACACAGGTGCAGTGAGGCTTAATCTTAGAAAAGGATCATTATAGGTAAGGAAGCTTTAGAGCTTATAGTGTCTCAGCTGTCTGGAGGGTCTGAGGTGGAAGGGCCAGAAGGGGGTTCAGAAGCAACCCCAGCAGGTTTGGAAATGGACAACCCAGCCATCTTGCTGACGGCGAGCTGCAGAAGAAATTTAGGGCAAACTGCCAGCAATAGGGTGAGAGGAGATGACCAGGTGAGAGGCACAAGCTGTTCACATCGTTGCCTGGACATAGAACTGGCTTCTTGCTGGAGAGCAGGGATGTCGAAGGATGAAAACCCTTCTGGCTATCGGTCCCTGTGCAGCTCTGCTCTTAACCTTCCCTCTCAGGAAAGCTTGCAATGAGCTTGAGAATTTACATTCATCTGTTATCATGGACAGCATTCCTGCCAGCATCCAACCGGCTCTGTTGCTTATTTGCTTCCGCTGCAGCTGTCACAAAACAACTCTGGTTCTTGCCAGGAAAAAAAGAATTAAAGAGAGAGAATTTAAAAAAAAAAAAAAAAAAAAAAAAAGAAAAGAAAACAACAAAACAAGCAAATTAAAAAAAAAAACACAAAAAAAAAGCAGAGAGAGAGTCTCTCCTACTGCTCAGTTTTCAAATCACAGAGCTAAGGCCACGATTTCAGCAGAACATTAAAAATTCTTTTAGAAAGGGACATGCTAATGACAAATAATTTTGAAGGCAGGAAGAGGAGAAGAGGAAGTCACATGTATGAGAAACTGACCTGAACAGGAAGACTCCTACTTTTATAAGTACCAGTTTGGATGCAATGTTAACAGTTTCACTGGTTTTAGCAAGAGTGGAAGAGCAAGAGTAGATACCCTAAATTAAATTTGTCTACTAGAGGCCTTCTGGCAACACCAAAAAAAGGGGTGAGGGAGATCAAGATCTTTATACTCATGCATCTAGAAATTGCCCTACAAGGAGAAGCAATTCATTACAGCAGTAAATTAAAATATAAAGATTTTATTCTTACCTGTCCAACCACGCAAGCAAGGCTTTAGCAGCACCAATAAGCTCTACCACAGAAGTAAGGAATTCATTGGGGGGCTTGCGAGAAGTATTTCCGTCATAATTTGAACTTTTCCTACGGCTGCTGATGTAATTCTGCAGATTGTTGGATGATGCTCGCAACTTGAGAACCAGGTTCTTCATATTGTCTGTTTCAAGGCCATAGTTCTGCAATGAATATATTAAGCCTGATAAATCTCCCTGTTGAGTCTTCCTATTTATTACAGCACAAGTTATAAACTTATATGGGATGAAAGGTCTGAGGATTTGCCCTTTTTTTTTTTTATTTTCTGGTTTTTGGCAAAAATGTCTTCAAAGATTTGTTCTACACTACAACCACTAAAGAATACTTTTGTGGGTGCCAAACTCTCTCAGTTTCTGAGATTAATGAGATTTGAGGACATTTTACAATCAGAACGAAGTCCCAATGTCCTATCAGATGTCATTTACCTTTAAAATGTAGTCGGAGTAAGAGGATTGTGTTGTTTTTGTTAAAGGAAGGCAAATGTTTTTCTTAAAATGTTTTCTGTGCTGTGGTACATGAACACTAAAGTAACATTTCATTCACAACTAAAGATAAGTTTAATCTGGCAAGAGATAAAAACATCAACGGGAAGCAAATGTAGTTTCATAATCAAAAGCTGAATTAAATATTTAGATCGCGCGTTTTCAGTAACTGCTCCTTGATTACAGCAGTGCAATTATTTGCAAGTTTGAGGACTGCATTAACACTATATATAGTAATTAAAACCATTCTTAGACATAGTATTTTTCATTCAACGGTATCTTTATAAAAATTTTTGAAGCCTAAAAAAAAATTTTAAAAAATCTGTAAGTCCTGCCTGTAACTTCAACTTTATAAATTCAAACACAACCAAACCATGCTCCATAAGATTAAAACTCAATTGTTTCAAGCAACACATTGATCAACTCATTGCAAACAGGTCAGAAGTGCTATACTATATCTGTTCTGAAGGCAACTCAACTTTGTAATCAAGATTTTCTTTTTGCTGTCAGTGTGCAAACGTAAGAATTATAGAGCAATATGTTTGCTGAGTATCTTTGCTTTTGAGTTACCCCACCTTGCAAAAATCTCTGTAGGCATCTTCTGAAAGTTACGTTGCAGGCAATGCTTGGCTCTTTTAGAGTGAAAATTCCTACTTTACTTGAAAATAAAAATGAACAAAAAAAAAAAAAAAAAACAAAAAATCTCAACACAACAAAAAAATCCCACCAACCAACCACCAAGTACCAAGCAAACAAAAACCCACCAAACCCACTCAAAAAAAAAAAAAAAGATAAATAAATAAATAAATGGAACTAAACTGCCTTTCTCAATTCTTTTGCTGCTGCAGATTCTCAGTCCAACCTCCTGCTCACACCAGGCTCCGTTGTTAGCTTAGACCAGCTTATTCAGGTCTTGTAAATCTCCAAGGACAGAGACTGCACAACCTTTCTGGACAACCAGATCCACCATCTGCCTGCCCTTGGGGTGAGAAAGTGCTTCCTGAAGCCCAGCCTGAACCTCTTCCTTCAACTTCTGCCCATAGTCTCTCATCCTCCCGCCACACCACCATGAAGAGCACAGCTCTGTCATCCTGCCAACTGTGTCCCCCCCATGGCAGGTGCTGGGGATCTGATATCAGGCATCCCTGAAGCCACCTCTTCCCCAGGCTTAAGGAGTCCCAGTCCCTCAGCCTCTCCCCATGAGTGAGTCCTCCAGCCCTGACCAACCTGGTAGCCCTCCACTGAGCTTACTCTGGTTCGTCCACATCTTTCCTGTACTTGGGGACAGAATATGTAGACTAACGAGTGCCAAGGAAAGGGCTACAATCACTTCCGTCCTTCTCCTGGTCATGCTCCCATTAAAGTAGGCCAGGATGCTGCTGGCTGCTTTGCTGCCAGGGCACACTGCAGCTCCGTTCTTTCCACAGTCAAGCATCCATAAAACAGGCTGGAATATCTAAGATTAAGTCATCTGCAAAAGACAAAACAGAACCTTTGCCCCAAAGAAACCCACCAGTACAAGGAGAGGTTTCAGGTACTCAGCTATCTTTAAAACACCTACCATATCCTATGGATAAGATCCCAGTGGGTGTAAGTTACACCAGTACATCCCTCCTCTCCCTGAGGGCTCTTGGCAAGGAAGTACCCTTAAAGTGCAGCCAGGAGTAGGGATTGAGAGGATATATCCAATTGAAAAAATGCCACTGTTGCAACAGCAAAGGATATCCTTAAATTTTCCAGGATCACAGAGAGGGAAAGATTTGGATCACTAAACAGTGTTAAGGTACTTATACACTGTCATGTGTATAAGTATCTTTTAATTTAAAAAAAAAAAAAAAACAAAAACAAAACCAACAACAACAACAAAAAAAGCACACCACACTTGAGCACCATTCATATATATTTCTTGCTGTTAGTTTTCTCCTCCTCACAGGACATGAGTATTAGTCTATTTTTAGAGGAATACTTTTTCACCAGCAGGTCTGGATGTGAAATAAGTTCCCATGATCACAAGAATTTGAAAGTGGCCATGTGCCAGAAATCCCCCCCTTTAACAGGGGAATTAGAGGACACTGACCCTTCTCCTTCTGTAAAGGGATATAAAACACAAAAGGTTTTTTTTTTTCCATAGTGGTATAACCACCTAAACATTCTGGTCAGAACTTGAGAGAGTCTTCATATATTTAGCTATCTCCAGGTCTTTCTTTCTGTCATTCGGGTGCAGAAATTGTACCTACCGTATGTGAGTGTCTGATTAGAGATGGCCCCAGCACTTAAGAGGACACATGTTAATACACCAGGCCAGATTTCAGCTTTGGCCCCAAAATATTCACATGCTCATTATCACACCTCTTTCATCTTATTCTTATTTATACAGTGAGTCAGTCCAGTGTGACTTTTCCAGGTTAGCTAGTTTTTAAATAATTCTATCAAGCAGTCCTCACTTTTGAGGTGGACTTCAACACAGGTGTTGCCTCTGGAGACACAGGGGCTCCAGCTTGTAACTGCAACTGGTCTCCCCAACAGCCTATCAAGAGCACATCACAGCCAAGCTCTCCAGTATCTGCGTACTAAGCTTTCTTATGGCTTCCCCCAGAGACCCGACAGCGCGCACCTGAGATATCTAAACCAGCGGTTTGTGCTCTAGGAAAAGCCCTGGCTAAGCGCTATGCCTATCCAGCACAACAGGAAGCATGCAGCTCTCCAGTACAGGCAACGGAATTCTCTAACTACGGATCAGCCCCGAGGGATGAACTTCCTCAGAACGAAGGGTCATCATGACCGAAACCACCTCTGCTCCAGAGGCAAACCAGTCTCCTCGCTTGTTTGCTCTAATACACAGAAAACATTATGCCCCTTCGCCAGACACAGCAACGCTTCTATCCAAGCTGACAGTACCTTGATCACCTCACAGACAACCACTTACTTCTGCTATTTTTCTTGCAGTGTCCAGTCCATTGGGACGGCTGGTTTGGGAAACTAAACCATTCAAAAAAAATCTATTCCCTTTTTTACTGTAGTGTGCTCTCAGCTGGATTAGCATCCTGAAGTAGCTCACCTCCGGGTCAGGCGAGTGCAAGCACAAAAGATCACTCGGAGGACAGGGAGGGGGTGGAGGTGGCAGCTGACTTGGATTAATCTAACTTGTCATGGAGCTGTAGCCCCAATTCAGGACAGATAGGAATGTCGATAGCGTGGCAGCACAGCAAACAGCCTTAGCAGCGACGCAGTCGAAGTGCAAGGCTTGGCAGGCTTTCTTGAAATACTTCTACAGAACTGAGGCCCTAATATTTAACAGGTTATTATTTAAGCAACCAAAAAGGTTTTCGCTGTTGCCTATGAACCAAAAAACATGGTACGGTTTCCTATTGCTCCCGATTTAAAACATCGAAGTTGCTTCCATCAAAACACAGGTTGAAGCCAGCGGTCAAGAGCAGCCCACGTCAAACACTCCCAGGTTGTTCCTCATTAACCTGTGGAGCCGCAGGCAGAGCCGGGGCGAGAGGCGGCAGGCACACACACGTGCGCGAGAGCGCGCTCTTTCCCAACTCCATCGCGCTTCATGAGAAAAAGTGCACTGACCAAATAACTGCTCAAGGTCAGACAGCTAACGTGAAATTAAAAGAAAAAAAGAAAAAGCATGGCTAACCGAAGTCAAAAGAGCGCAGCGGTTGTGTCAGAGCTGACTTGGGCCGCCCAGGGGCAGCACCGCCTGTCCCTTCACAGCCATGTTCACCTGCTGCAGTGCAATCAGCTGGATCTGCTGGCTGATCCAACTGAAAACCAGCTGTGGAGAAAAAAAAAAGTACAAAATAAAACCAGACTGAATGCCTGTTCAAAAGCTGATCCAACTCACTGCATGCCTACGTAAACACTAGAGTTAACACAAGGTACTGTCACAGTCACCTATTCTTGCTCTCTCTTAACAAAAATGCATCCTAAAGAATTCGCTAGAGTCCCAAATTTCCTAATAAACAGCACTAAGCTTAAGCTGAGACACCTAGAAAGCTAAAACCTTATGAGGTGGTGCATAGATGTGGTGCTTTTGACAAGGATTAGCCACAAAGGATGCATCTTCAAGTATACAAGTTCTATTTTATGTTATGATGTTATATTTTGCTGCACTGCAAGTATGCTGGCAGAACATTACTACCAGTGAAATTATCAAAGGCACAATGCTAAAAACTATGTTATTTTCATTTTGCGGTTTGGTTTTTGGTTTGTTTTTGTGGTGGGTTTGTTTTTGGTTTTGTTTTAAGATTGCTTAAAACCAGTATCTCTACACTGTAACTTCAAGAAAAATCAGCTGTGTTTTTGCTTCCAAACTCTCCTATCATACAGTGTAGTTCAAGATTCAGAAATCTAATCCAAAGAACACATTAAAAGTGAAAATATTTGCATATAGTTTCCCATTAATGCTTGCATTGTTTTATATTAAACCCAAACAAGCAAGTCTACCCATTAGGGAACGATAAGTAAGCATTCAGTTTTCACCACCACTCTATATGCTTTCTGTCCCAATTATTTGGCCAAGAAAGCTTATTTTCTGGACCCCTGCCCCGGCTTTTGTGGTTTTGCATGGGTTTATAAAGCATATTTATGTATGTTTCTTCCTCCATCCACCAAATACTTCAGTCAACTAAGAAATGTCTTCCTCTCATCCCTTTTCTCCCCCAGGCAAATACAGTTGTTGATGAAAAGATGGAGGCACTCAAGTTGATGTTCTTTTCCCCTCTGGGAGATTCAGTTTCTTTGACCTGTCCCCTAAATTCCTTAAGTCTGTCTTCAACACCTGTTCAGAAAAGTCTATTAGACCATCTGGAGAGCAAGAGAAATGTGTGCTCACAGGAAACCTTCACTTCTTATCCCTATCCACACTCTCTCCTGCTGAGCTGCAGCTTTGTCGCACATGTGGCCACTGTGCATCACAGGAGATGAGGAAATGCGGCCTCATCACCAAAGCGGCTGAGAAAGATGCAGTCATTTCTCTTTCAGCTATACTGGTTCTAGAGTTCACTTACTGTGGCAGCAAACACCATAACTTGAAGACATGTTTTCAGCTTGGCAGTGTAGCTGCCAAAGAGGGCTCTATCCCTATAAAACCTGGGTCAGGGGGGAAGGTGTCCTCAAGGAACAGACTATCTCCACACTGTGTTTTTATGACTGATCTACTGAGGCTGGAAAAAAGGTCTGTATGGTCAATGCTTGAAGAGAATTACTGCAGAAGAAAGATGCTTCAAAGACAGCTGCTTCACTGCCTTTAGAGCTGCAAGTGTTCCTGCAGCATGAGGAAACCAAAGCACTGATCTGAAGGAAGCTCAGCCAGAAAACTGCCAAGGTGAAACTACAAAAAGGAAAATTCTTCTTGAGAACTCCAGGACTGGGAAACGACCAAAACCCCCTCTCAGCCCTTCCTTGCTCCCCTCAAGAACAACTTTCAAAGCATGACCTCAGGCTGGCCCAGACAATGCCACATTTCCACAGTGTGAGCTAAAAGCATAGTGGGAATGAGGGCAGGGGAGGAAGAGAGGAAAAAAAAAAAATCCTCAAGATAGTTCCTTTTCTTTTTAATTCAAGGCTCCAGAAGTTAGGGAAACGTCACCATATATACACATACACAAAAAAAGAAACCATCCACTGAATTATATCAATATACAGACCCACTTTCAAAGAACTCATACAGGTGGAATGGGGAAACCTTTATTCTCTCATACAAAAAGAAGAGACAGCAAAATAAAAAAAAAAAAATTGGCTGTCACTAGAACTTAAAACACACCATGTCCTCAGGAACAAAATCAATGGTGATTTTATACAACAATCCCAAAAACTCAAGGGAAGGGACATCAAGAAGGTGACAAAGGGCATACCTAAAATATGGGAATTCTTCCTCCAGCTCTTAAAAGGCAACAAGGACATTTCAACTGCAATATGTGAACTCTGTCTAATGCATTAACTTGAGCTGCATTTCACAAAGGATTTCCAGAAATGAGTCTGAGGTCAAAACTTTTGTCTACAAAGGAAATTAGAAGGAAATTGTAGGAGATAAAACACAGCTTTAGGTTCTGGCGGTCATCCAGCTTTGTTCATTTTATTCTAATATTTTAAAAAGAAGAAAAAAGTGCCTTTGGGGGCTGCCACATTCCTTACTTCAGTCATGACTGTATACAGCACATCATACATTTACTAACTCACCAGACCTCTTCACTCACTGGACAGATTACCCCTTCCCACAACATGAACTGCATTTCAGGCTAATTCCATTCTTCTATGAGATTTTTTAAGTAATATGTTACAAATTTTTGATAGATACTGAAGAGGAAATAAACGTTTTTCAAATATAAGACCAACTCTTTGGGAAATATTTCAGACTGTATGAAGTGATTTCATGAAATACACTTCTTTCAGTATAGACTACCCGATTTGTTTCTGGTTATGGAGTACGAATGATCCCTGTAGCAACTCTCTGCAGCAAATAAAGCATGTATCATGCAGGCAATAAAGACTCGCCATTTTCAGAAGAGTATGCTTGGTGCCACAAGCTCTGCCTAATGAAGGGCAGGCGGGTCAGTGCTGGCCAAGGAATCATCAGGCAGCCTTTCCCACCCTTCTCCCTGATGTAATCATACATACCTCTGGCACTCATTTGCTGTGTTACATCAAAAACATCTTCAAGACTGTGTCCAAACTACAGCTTTTAAATAAAGCCTGCGCTAGCAAAGCAATCTTAAATATATTTATTCTTTTCAGATTGTGTTTGTTTTAAAAGTATCTGTGCAGTTATTATATAGCAGGAGTAAGATAGAGAAATAGCTTGAGTTCCGAATCCAATGAGAGTTGAACGTGACTGTAACTGAGTTATCAAAACATCCCTCATTTCAAGAACGTTTTCTTCACTTTGTAGGTAGACTGCAGAATCACTCAAACTCCATTTCAATTGATGTAAGGAACCATTAGCAGCTGTCATTTCAACAGTATGATTTCTATCTTATACGACAAATTCACTCAGTAGCAATTTTAATCACCTGGTTCACTAACAGCGGCCACAAGATCTAACAGTGCTACTCAGATAACTTCTTTCTTTAGAAGCGCAACCAAACGACTTAGGAAAGGAAATCTTGTCAGGAAAAAGAGAACACAAAGCTTGAGAGAATTAAACAAATTCTTACTGTTTTCTTTTACTGTGATGTGTAACAGAAAGCAAGGGACACAGGTATTCTGGTTTGATTAGACTCGCTTTAGTTATTCACCCAAAAGCACTTCAAGAAATTCTTTGCGTTATTGTTCGCCACTTAACTAACCAGTGCACACAGGAGATCCACAGCCTCTAGAACCAGTTCCTGGTGTCCGATCCGTGAGATACCCAATTCTTCAAGGTCCTGGTGAGAAATCTGTAGCAGCTGTTCACCATTTATCTTCTCCCGTTCAAATTTATGGACATACTGCTGCAGGCAATCGTCCAGGCCTACCGAAACACAGAAGAGAGAAAAGGAGAAAAGGGGATGAGAGTACAGATTTGTCTTTCCTTACCCTTCCCCCAACTAAAAAAAAAAAAAAGAAAAAAAGAAAAAACCCACCAAACCCCAAACTCCCCACAACTCAAAAAAAAAAAAAACCACTCAACAAAACAAACAAACAAACAAACCCTGCAAGAGGCACAAATTGCAAGTTCATACAATATGTGATGGCAAACTATGAAAGAAACTTGCAGTGCAACTTAAGCTGTAGCACAGGGGCGTAGAAACAGAGCACACAGGTTGTGCGGATTTTTGGGTCGCCTAAGTCAATGCATGACCCATCTGCTCCTTGTGGATGAAGCTCAGCAGATAAGGATGTCCCTTTGGTGTCTGCATAAGCAAAGCTATATTCAGCTATCAGGGTAACCCAAAACCCTGAACGGCAGCCAAAGCAACAACAACAAAAAAAAAGTGTCCAAAAAAAAAAATATACAAGGCAAGACAAGAACAAAGATCTTGCCCAAAGTCTAGTTAAACAAGCAAACAAAGGCACAAAACCCCACAGCTACTCATCTACTTTTACATAAAAGGACTGAATGAATGATGACAAGAAAATGGAACAATCAAAGGCAAAGCAATCAAAATTACATTTGGCTCAAGTCTCATTATTCCCTTGATTTATGAGACCCTGCAGCATCCTGAATCAGACATTCCTTCGCCTCACTAAGGATTAACGGCACAAACCAATAAGAAATCTAATTCACTTTTGTATCTATGAAGTATAGAAGTATGTAGTTTAGAGTATTTCATCCCAAATATCCTCACTTTAAATTGTGTTTCTATGATCTCATTTTCTACATCATTTTCCCCCCACTGAATAGAGAAAGGATTTCTGGTTTTTATTTATTTAACTAAGCTTTGTGTGTTAATCTGTCTTCTTACGTATTCCACTTATTTCCTGTGTTCTTAAAGATCCTGTATGCAGCAACAATCTGGGGAAAATATTTGGTTGTATATGTCATTTCAAAGATGATGCTGTGTTCCACTTCAACATATTAGCCAGAAGAAAAGGAACAGATTCAATTAGATCTGTTTTGCAGAAATACATCACATTCACTGAAAACAGCTGACAGGAGAAAAAAAAATCAGATTACAGAATTTACATTTACTTTGTAGCATCCACAAGAGCTACATTGTTTGACCACTCAGTTTTAAAAAACTGAACCTTTAGCTGTATAAAGGATGTTTATCCACTCGGCTGGCTCCAAATGAAGCCGTTGAGATGGACAGGATGTCGGATGCTGCAGATGAGAAACACGAACAGCATCCTGAACTACAAGGAAACGAGAGCCAGCAGACCAGTGCTCGGTTCCTCTCACGAGCCACAGCAGCAGCCTGGAAAACAAGCACTCCCCGCACACGCTACTGCCAAGAAAACATTGGAGACAAATCACAATGGGGGGTTTCCTAGGTGTCACCTGAAACATGTTCGCTTCGTGACAGCGGCACGAGCAGTCACTGCCTGGTCACAGCGGATCTGTAGATGACGGACTCTCCTCACACACCACCTGTCTTTGTAGCACTCGCTCAAAAAGTAGTAAGGACAGACAGACACCCTGCGACATGGCAGTCGCCCCCTTCGCACAGCTGGGGCAAGTTCCGTCACGGCAGTACATCAAAGCCCGGCTGAACGAGCCTGACTGCGCCACGTGCAGAGCTACGAGTGCACACAGCTTGATTTTCAAGCGTAATTATGAATGGGAAAGCCCACATGTAGGATGAGCGGAGTCTCCCAGGGCTACAGTTGTTTGGGGTGCACTCTTGTTTCTTCCCATCTGTCTTGGCAAGGCCGCATAAATTTTGAAAACTGAGCCCAGTGCTCTCTTTCCCACAGGCACCAAATTCTCCCTTAGGCTATACAAACTCTCTTCCCAGGAAAAATAATAAAAAGATCTGGCCTTCATTGTTTAACAATTTATTTTTTCAAAACAAATTCTCAACCGATGCTGACATACAGTGCGCATATTTGGCATTCCAAATTTTTAATGCTGTCTTGCAGACCACTCTTTCCCATCATTTGCCATCATAAGCCCATAGTTTCCATCACAAATTGCACAAACACCTCAAACAAAATACTTTATTCAGCATGCAAAGATTTTTTAACTTTCAAGTTTCTTGCACACAGTCTTACATTTGCCTACTATCCTTTCTGTGTGTTGACTCAACTTTCTAGATCCTCATTCTGTGCTAAAATACGACTCACAAACATATATAACCCCCACCAAGAAACACAACTATGGCTTTCAGCTTGCCTGTGATTTTTTTTTATTTATTTTTAGTTCATGCTTGCCTGTTCTTGAAGGTGTATTACAACTTGAACAGCTACCTCTAAAATAATTTTTTAATAAGACTCCTTAAAAACAATACTTGTATGATCATACAATAAGGCTGTATTTTGTAAAGTAAAATTACAAAAATCACACAAATGTAAATTCAAAACATTTAACAGAGGCACAGTCACTCAGCTAGAAATTTATTTAAGATTAAATGACCAAAACTATGCAAAGCAGGAAGTGAAGAGAGACCCACACACTCATGGCAAGCATTCACTAATGGTTTAAGATGAGCTTACTAACATTAGTGTTGTTATTATTTTTACTAAGAAACATATGGAAAAGTCTTAAACATTTTAATTAAGATTGCAAACGCATTTATAGCCTATTGTTTCATTTTCCATCATATGAATGAAATGTTTAAACATCATATGCAAACCAAAAAATTCCTATGCTCCCTTCTCCTTTCCCTCTTAGAGACAAAAAAGGACTCATAAATCAGTTCAATAAAATAAGCTAAATAATATTTATGTAAAGTTTAAAAAGACAACAGTCAAATGCCAGTGGTAATCTAAATGAACTGCTCATTTTTAGCTTCTTCCAAATATCTCTGTTCTTTCCGTGTAATTTTCTCCATGAACTTCAGAGCCTCATGTAGACTTGGAATTGCTCTTTAGCAAAGTTTGGATATTTTTGAGAAACTTGAATGAATTAAAAACTGTAAAAAGCAACCTGTACTACTCAGAAAGACATTTTCTTACATGCCAGATCATTTTCAACAGTGCAATATTAGCAAGATCAAGCAAGAAAATAGTTTTCTCTATTTTTGAAAAAAAAAAATTCAAGACTCTAGACATTGGAAGACATCTATATTTATCTCCTTCACCCATTTAAGAGCCCTTCTGAAGTCTAATCTATTCATTTTATTCTCAAAGTGTATTTAAAAACCATGCGTCTCAATTGCATGTGAGAAATTTTTATATATTATTCCCTGCACATACATCAAAACCATGCACAAAAGATAACATCCTTCCTACTTACATAACTGTTAGAACTAACAACTGCAGAAAGTTACCCAAGTTTTACAACAATAGTAGCAGTGATTTTTTTGGGAAGGGAGAGAGACCAGTTAGTGTTATTCGTATCGTGAAAACCCTTCTGAGGAACTTCAGTGTAACTTGAACAAAACTTCCTCCCAAATTTTGGCAGGTGTAGAGATGTGCAAAAGATCCTAAGAACTGTCTAGACTTTTCCGTCTAAAATAACCTTCCACCACCACACAAAGCACCCCAGAAGACATTCAATACCTTGCATTCATGCAAAGACAGTGGGACAGGGCTTACACTTACAGATTTGCACTGATACCAATCTCAGCCTGTTTCCAAGACTAAGAAAGTTATTTTGAATAAGAATTGAGGGGAAAACAACAACTTTGAGGGGGCTAAGGGGGAGGCTTGGGTCTAAGCCGTAACTATTAGTTTACTATTCAGAGAGAATTAACATTTCTACTGTTGATAGATGTCAGCCATTCAGCAATGACTTACCTGACTCCCAAAGTACAAGAGACTCGTGTTTTACAAGTAGTCATTAAGTAGTTTCACGTTTTTTGCTCAACCTCTGTGCTGAACATTATGGTAGTTAAATTATTTGGTAAAGCAATAAAAACAGTTAATTAACGTATTACAGCCACGCGTCCAAAACCAGCCGACTCGCCACCTCTCCTTTCCTCCCACCATCCCACTCTTTCTCACTCTCTTCTCTTGTGAGACCAGAGTCTAGTTAGTCCAACATGGCAGAGAAGGAAGCAGGGAAGAGGAGATAAGGCAAGAAACTGAAGAAGGAACAGGGAGAGGGAACTGGAAGGTGATGGGGATCATCTTCTGTTAGTTCCAGAACTTGAACAGATTCTCAGGATAGCTCATAAAATGCCAAAGCTGACACAAGGAAGTGGGAGAACAAGCCAATGAACAGAGGAAGAACTTGTAAGACCTACTCCTTCACACAGCACCACCATGGGGAGTGTTGCTCACTGTCTCAAGGAAATATCGCCTTATTATAATGAACTCAGTTTCTTCTCTGTTGGGTGACTCGTTAACAAACTGGCAGCACTTGGTGTCTCTGAGTAGCACTAAGGCTCAGCTACAACCCTCAGCCGGCCAAGGGACTCTCTTAGACCTTGGGTAGCTGGCTAGTTGGGACGGCCAAAGTCTTCTTTGTCTCATCACCTTAAGAAACACACATTCAAATGTTGTAAGAATCTGATCTTCCCACCTAACAAAGTCACTCTTCTTCTGGTCTCCCCTTTAGAGTCTATCTATTTGCCACTTCTAGTCTCCAAAGACTCCTTGCACACACCAACTTTGATCTATCCTCCCAAGCTTTGAAAGATCATCAGTTCTGGGAGAATCTTTGTCATACTCCATGGTACATGTCATTATATTATCATTTACATTCCACATCATTTTATAACTGTTATTGTGATAGCTTCCTCCCTTCATTTCCTCCATCTATTTCCAGGACTGGAAGAAATTAATAAATGAAAAAGCAGGAGGGACTCAAGGCAGCAAAGCAACACTAGAAAGAGAAAATTACTTCATAAGCAGGCGAACCAGCACCTGAGAAGGTGGATGAAAGTAGGGAAAAATGGTCCACAAGACAGCTGTGAAAAGCTGAAGCAGCTCAGTAAGACAGGTACAGGGTGAAAAGGAACAAACTGAAAAGTTCAAGGAGAAAGAAAACAAGTTTTCTTTAATATAGAATTGTTTGATACAGTGGGAAGGTTGTTCCACTGTAACATCACGCATGCCATTCTTCTCCTGCAATATTACAGACAAACATATCCAGGGATGACTAACAAAGAAATTCAAGGTTCTTTAAAAGGATGATAAAAATAAATGTAGAGCAGTCAGTAGAAACTTCATTCAGTAATAATTTAAGCCTAGGTATGAAATTACTTTCTAGGACCCACATGCCTGATTGTTTTAGCATTTATCGTTCTATAAGTTTTCAAAACAAAATGTTTAGTTACCATTTGGTGCAAATCACTTATAGGGGCCAGAAAAAAAGCTCAAAGGCCTTACTTTGCCAAGAAAAAATAAAAGCCTTCAAGAGATCTTTGAATTACTGTCTAGTGAACACAGATAAAAACTTCCTTGATCAATTTTTTTAATCCAAGTAGTTACAGTCACTCATAACACTGCCACCATCTGAAGTATCAGTCACTAAAAATAAACAAAAACACACACCAGAATTGAACAGCAACAGCTGTTTATTATCAGCATCAAAAAACGTCTCCTGAATAAAGCAGTTCGTTTATAAAATAAGTTCTCATCATGTAGACAATTGTAAGCAACTCTTCCACAAAAGGGGAAACATAACCACCATTTTTAAAAAGGGAAAAAAGGAAAAGGAACTACAGACCAGTCACTCTCACCTCTGTGCCTGGCAAGATTGTGGAGCAGATCACCCTGGAAAGTATGCTAAGGCACATAGAAAAAAAGACATGGCTTCACTAAGGGCAAACCATGCCTCACAAATTTGGTGGCATTTGACACTGTCCCACGTGACACCTTTGTCTCTAAATTGGAGAGAAAGGGATTTGACGGACAGACCGCTCAGTGGATAAAGAATTGGCTGGATGGTCATACTCAAAGAGTTGCAGTCAACACCTCTAGGTCCAAGTGGAGACCAGCAACAAGTGGCACTCCTCAGCAATCAGTATTGGGGCTGGCACTGTTAAACGTCTTTGTTGGCAACATGGACAGTGGGATCAAGTGCACCCTCAGTAAGTTTGTTGATGACACCAAGCTGTGTGGTGTTGTCAACACACTAGAGGGAAGGAATGCCATCCAGAGGGACTTTTTGACAGGTTTGAGAGGTGGGCCCATGCAAACCTCATGAAGTTCAACAAGGCCCATGTGCAGAACCTTGCACTTGGTCATGGCAATCCCAAGCACAAATACAGGCTAGGTGAACAATGGATTGAGAGCAGACCTGAGGAGAAGGACTTGGGGGTGTTGATTGATGAACCAGCAAGGTACGCTGGCAGCCTAGATAGAAAGCCAACTCTATCCTAGGCTGCATCCAAAGAAGCATGGCCAGCAGGTCAAGGGAGGGGATTCTGCACCTCTACTCTGCTCTCAGCAGAGACCCTACCTGGAATACTGCATTCAGCTCTGGGGCCCACAACCTGGGCATGGACGTGTTGGAGCGGGTCCAGAGGAGGCCATAAAGATGATCCAAGGGCTGGCACACCTCTCTTATGAAGACAGGCTGAGAGAGTTGGGGTTGTTCAGCCTGGAGAAGAGAAGGCTCCAGGGAGACCTTCTAGCAGCCTTCCAGTACCTGAAGGGGGCCTACAAGAGAGCTGGAGAGGGACTTTTTACAAAGGTACGTAGTGATAGGACAAGGGGCAATGGCTTTAAACTGAGAGAGGGGAGATTTCAGTTAGATATAAGAAAGAAATTCTTCACTGTGAGGGTGGTGAGGCACTGGAACAGGTTGCCCAGAGGAGTGGTAGATGCGCCATCCCTGGACATGTTCAAGGCCAGGTTGGATGAGGTATTGAGCAACCTGATCTAGCAAAAGGTGTCCCTGCCCATGGCAGGGATGTTGGAACTAGATGATCTTTAACATCGCTTCCAACTCAAACCATTCTTTAATTCTATGATTTCCGTTTAATCATCTGCATCCTAACCAAGCAGGCACGGCCTAATGCCTCACCAGGCATTAGGTCTAACTTTGCTGAGGACAAGCAGTGCCTAGAACAGCCAGAATGGTACAGAAGTTTCTTGTCTGTCCCCCAGCTTCATGCAGGGGTGGGACCAGACAAATTGCTTGCCACTGCCTACCAGAGGGACACAGAAAACAGCACTCATGAAGGTCACAGCAGGACGCAGGCAAAGGGCAAAGCCTTCAGCTTTGATAATGAATGCGTTACTGTCCCCTCTGTAATCCACCCTGACTGGCAGTTGCACAGAAAGCCTTTTGCAACATGTTCTTATTTTCAGTATTTCCAACTAACGTATTTAGACTGGAAAAACAGACTACATACACACGAGTTCACACTACCTCAAAATAAATCCATTCATTCCATTCCAATCCATCCATAAATCCCTTAGCTTCTTTTGAATGTAAAATTATAAGCTTAGCCTTGTAATAAAAGAACTGGTGGGTAAATTTGGGTTGTAAACCATCCTGACAAGAACGGCTATGGAGACTGTGTTTAACCTTTAGTCACTCCATATAGATGCAATCTCAGACTGGCAGGCCTTCAACCGTGCTACACTTTTTACCAGTCTTCCCCACAAAGCCATTGATTGAGACCATTCCAGCAGTACCTATTATTATGCTCCAGACTGTAAATTTGAGGACAACTATAAGCTTCAACACTTCACTGGTTAAATCATGAAGTATATCAAGGAAGAGTCAAAATAGCCTTTGTCCTTGCTACACTCGTTGAACCCTTCCAAGAACTCCAGCAGGTTTGCAAAGCTAGACCTCTCTCTACAAAAGCCAGAAAATCCACTCAGATTTCCCTCACAAAAAAATTTCAGGAAACTAAGCAGACATGAAGTAAGAGAAGAGTCTTTACAGAAGAAAATATTGTAGAGAGAGGAAGGACACAATAAAGACCCATAAAGCCAGAAGCGGCACAGAAAAATGGAAAGAACACTGATGATATTTCATTTCTTCCAATACCAGAATTAGGGAGAGCCAATGAAGCTAGCATGTAACAGGTCCAAACAAGCAATAAAAGAGTGATTCTTCACACAACAGTATGCAATGAATGTTCAACATCCATACGGGTTCAGGAGAAGTTGAACAGGTTCATGAAAGAAAATGCCACAGAAGTCATGTCTGACTCAAAAACTTAAACAGAAATGGCTGAAGGCTTGAGGAAGCCTACAGAAGGAAACACACAATATGTCATCTTTCCTATGAACCTTTTTAATGCATCCCTTTTAGGCAAACATTCAGGATGGGATACTGAGCTAGACGGCACAGGACACAGGCCTTCCACAGCTGTGCCATACACAGCACCAAAGGTAGATGGCAGCTTCCTTCTAATTACTGTTATCCTAAGACTTAAGAACAGTGTTATCTCTTCACTAATAAAAGCTAGTATTGGTTAGTATTTACTTTAATAGCGACACCAGATTTTCCCAAAAATGCAAAAACTCTACACAGAGAAACAGAAGGTGGGACGGTTGGGGGGCAGGGGGGAGGGGGGAAGTGGAGGAAAAGGCTAAACACTAATACTGAATTGTGATATCAATTTAAGCCAAAGATACACCCAAAGCTTTTACAGACTGATAAAAAAAAAAGAAAAACACAACAAAAAACCACAAACCACCACAACAAAAATAGACCCTAGTAATACTAGGAAATAGATTACAGTGAATCCCACAGCTGCTCTCACAAGTTGTAATCCAGCTTGAGACACTAACAGTGAGTGGGAAATTGCAAGAGTGAATAAATTCAGAAATTGCACCTTCAGTTGACAATGAGTGAATTTGCATTAGGACTGCAAAAATACATGTGCCATGAGTGAAAGGTAGCATGCAATAAACTGAGATAAAAGCAATGCTATAATAAAGAAAAGTTAATGATATTTAATTCCAAAAGAATTTCAGCTAAAATTCAAAGCAGAATTTTCTTTCTTTTAATAGCTGTTTTTCAGAGAACTGATGAAAAAAATTGAGGTGGGGGAAGAGAAACCTATTTCTACTATTTTCCATAGGGAGTTTCTTATTATGACACAGCTTTAAAGCTTCAAATTAAAGGCAAAATTAAAGCGTAATGCTCTAGAAATTGAAAAGTGAATTTTTCTGGCATGCCACATTTCTGAAAAAAAAAAAAGGAGGAAAAAAAACCAGGACACAGCATAATGAAATACAGGTTTAACCAGAAAAATCTCTCTATATAAAAGATACAAGCATGAAGACATAGGCAAATCATGCTTTACTACACTGAAAAAAAGAGACCGCTGTGCCACAACCACAGAGAGAAAGAAATTAAAGCCTTTTTCAATTTGACAGGGTACTCCCTCTTGACACGAAAAAGTAGAGTACATCAGGAAACAGAACCAAACAAATCTATTGTATTCCATTCCTACCCATTTGAAGGCAGGTGGGTCAGAATATGCATGTAGTTGTGTTTTTCACCAGCAGAGCTGGACTGAACATCTGTGCACAACTGCATGTACTAGGCCATAACCTAGTGGGGCTTTGCTGCCACCACACTCGCTAACATCACCCACTTTCCTGAGAGAACATGAGTGACTCCACCTCTGAACATTAGGCCATTAAGTATCATTTGGCTTCTAGGGTTGAAATTTTGACTCACCTGGAAAGAAGAAGGAAGAGACGAGAGATACCCTTGTTCAGGACTTACCACTCAGCCCCAGGCAGCCAGACTCTGCAGTGCCACCCCAAACACTCATCTTAGGAAAATGAGTTTCCAAGAAGGAAGAATAGGAACCACAAACAAGGACTCATATTCAAGACCTCAAACATCTGGCAGCACAATATCTTGCTGGCAGCATTTCAGCTGTAACTCTTCACTAATCCCAGCCACCACCAGAACAGGACTGCTGACCAGAGAAAGATGGAGGATGAAAACAAAGAAGAAAACTCATGCACGTCATTTTTTCCTGCCGACTTTGGTGTACATTCTCTGTCTGGATCAAGGATTAAGCTCCATGCGATGAAGTAACTTCACACAATGCAACACTATGATTTGTTTTTCTCTTTCAAGAATCAACTGCATCACTCACTGACCAGCTACACTTGGCAAAAGCAACCTTTCTGTGCTTTAACAGATTTTGTTTGGCAAACTAAATAAATGAGATGGAAGCAGAGCATATCCATATGTTCTCTGCAGATAGACCTGGCACTCTAACTTTCAACAAAACATGCAATGAGAGCCAGCGTTCAGCTAATGCATGCAATATATGTTAAAACAGAGAACACACCTGCCCTGGGCAGACGAGCCCAAATAGCTTCCTAGCCAACACCATGAGATGTCTTCAGGGACACTGCTGACAACATACTCCCCAACTTCACAGTAAGAACAATATCCTACTTGTGGCAAGAGGCAACTCGCATTCATCCCCTAGGTATACTGCAGCATGCGCAAGGCAACAGGAACCAAACAAAACGGCAGTATATTGTAGCTGTAATGAGGCACCTTTATTTAATCAATATTTATTGCTCAAGTAGCACCTAAGAACTACTATAAACTCCAAACTGAAACAAGGAAACATCTCTTTGCCCAATATACTAATATGTACAAAGGTGTGGCTATTTGTCAGTCGATTGCATTTAAAATAGCTGCAATTTAAATGGGTTTAGAATGCCTCTCCACCGACAGAAACACTTCCAGCAAGTATGACCCAGATATTACTATTTTACTTTTCACCCTAATTTTTTATGATTATATCTAGCAATCAACTTATCCCCCACACCTCAAAAACAATTTTAAACCCACAGATCTTGGCACTGCATACTGTAGTAGACTACTGCAATAGCAGGAAAATTCGCTTTAATTGTTAATAAAAAAAGATTGTCCTTGAACTAATTAATTCAAACTCTTTCAACAGCCATCGTGTCCAGTGAACATATTCTAGTGTTCATTACAACCCCTAATAAAACAATTTTGCTGGTGAAGATGTGATTGACAGTGTCAGCAAATACAAAGCTTTTAGCATGGTAAAAGAATAATGACTCAGTGTGACTTTCAAGTCACAAGCATGCATAGGGGAGGCAAGAAAGACAACTAAATGGCTGTGGTGAGAGAGAAATGCAATAGGATTTAAAAGGTCTAAAATCACTGCCAGCTCCTTCCTACGTCCTAGAAAATTCTCTTCTATCTTTTTTTGTTCCTTGCAACTGATGTCCATGACTAATCGAAAGGCATCAACAGAAGTTAGTTACTTACTTCGAGTGGCTTCATTAATTCCACTCAAGCAGTGAGTGTAGAACTGTTCCATGTACATCAGGATACGTGAATGTGTCCTACAGGCTACCAGTGACATAAAGCATGATCCTCACACATTGTGTCAAAACTCTTGACCATGAAACTTTCAGCAAAGTTTAAATGTGGGGACTCTGTTCTACCCTGGGCTTGAAAACCTTACTCTTCTTGGATCCTCAGAATTTGTTTCCCAATGCACATGGGTTCAAAGAACTACTAAGTCTTTCCCCAGCAGGAAACAGAAGCAAGTTGTAAAATCAAAAGAAAGAACTGGAGAAAAACAGACAATTCCAGCATTCCTTTTTCTCACCCCACTACAGACTGTTTCCGGTTTGCTTTTTCTTCATACTAAGTACACTTTAAGACATGCTGGCCAATACGTCTTAAATTACACTCAAACAGAAATTTGCAACTTCTGTAGTCAAGGTAGGTCTGTTTTTCTCTCTCAATGAAAAATTAATTTTCATTCTATTGATGCACACAACAGCTTTGCCTGGGCGCAGCAGGGTTTTGGCAGGAATGAAAGCAGAGTGGTATCCAGTCACTGAAAGCTGCAATTGAGAAGAAGCTACAAACAAGACCTTCATCCCTTCCTGTGTGCAATGCTAGGCTTTATAGGGAATCAATCTACTTCACTACCTGTCCTCTTCTGTACAGGACATGAGATGACTATCTCAGAAGTAAACCACCCGCCATACCACAGCATTTGCCTCTTCCACAGCTAGGTGGCAACAAGAACTGAGGTAGGAGACTAATTGCCATTTCATCTTCAGGCTGGTCCAACACCCTGACTCACTCAGTAAGGAGGCTATACGCAGGAGGACAATGTGACTTCAGAAGATTCACTTCATCAGATCCCAGATGGCACAAAAAGATGTCTAGCTGATTACTGCCAACTCACTTTTAACCAAAACTGAGTTAAAGCTGCCCGGAGATGGATTTGTCCCAGCCACTTAACATCAACATTTCCACAGGAGAAGGCAAGCTGCACGGATGCCTGTGCCTCAGCCACTGCAACACGACCTTTACAAGCTCAACATCAGCAGCAGCTTTAGCTAGTACAACGAGCTGTAAATTGGGAAAAGATGCAGGAGGACACAATCTGGTTTGCCAGCTTTGCTGTGGAATTACTGCGGAGGACAAGGGCAAAAAGTTACAAGGGGAGGGAGGATAAACAGCAGAAAGCAGCACAGCTATGCTCAGCAGAGCTCATCTGCCAGAGACCTGCCTTGATGAGACCCCCCACGCCACTCCGCACTGGACCGGCTGCAGACTCCACTTACAGAGAGGTGCACTTCCTCACACTCACTAACAGCTCCAAAGAAATTGTATTTCTGCTACTAACAGATACAGATGTTTTCACTAAAAATCAATGCAACCACAGAGAAATACATTTCCCAGAATTTTCCAGCTCACATAACCATGCTGAATTTGTTGGGTGGTTTCTTTTTACACCACTATTCTAACATGCATGTTTTAGAGGAGAACTTTTACTCAAAACAAGCCTTTCAAATACTTTACCATTTCGCTTACAGAAGTATAATAGCACTGAACCTAAAATAGTCTCATCGCTAGCTGTGGAGTCATCCACAAGATTACGGGAACCAGTTTGTTTGTTTGTTTTTCAAATGGAAACAATTTAATTTCATTTTATTGTTCTAGCAAAATACATATTGTAGCTTAATCCACAGCAGAAATATAGAATCATTTAGGTCCTCAGAGGCAAAAAAACTCTGGAAGCTGTGGAAATTACGGAACTAGGACACAGTCTGTAAGTCATGTTGTATGGCTGAAGACCACCTCACTAGTCTAATTCTTCCCATCATCCATTCCACTCCTTCCTCCAACATGCCTGATCCCCTTCTTTCTCACCTGCACCACACTCTCACTGCCTTGCCAGAAAACCTTCCATATCCTATCCACAGCAGAAGTGGTGACAGAGGGCCAAACTAGAGGTGAGGAGTGGCCCCATTGAGCACTCTGGCTGTGCCTGAGCATCTTTGGGAAGGCAGGCTGGTGCACCAGAGAAAGACAGAGAACAGCAGGCTGGACAAACTCTGTGTTGTGGACCCACATGCACCATCCCCAAGACACTAGTGCACAGCCTGGTAATGAATGACACCATGCAAGGCACAGGTTTTGGGAAATACACTACACAGGCGCCATATAGGAGGAACCAGAGAGATGTTGCAGAACCGTATTCAGCACCATGGACTTAAGGAATGTAAAAAGCCACTTTAATGACTGACGGCATGTTGGACAAGAGGCAGTGAATGTCACAAAATGCAGGGGACAGTGAGTAGCACAGTGTGGTGTGAGATGGAGGGTTGCACAGCTAGCCTAGCATGTTATTACATGCTCCTACAAGGTACAGAGAGGCAAACAGCATTGTCAGCTAAGTATTTTGATCAAGGGGGAGGAGAAGGAGAAGATAGGATGCAGAGAGGGTCTCTGCACTGTTGATACTTGACAGAACAACAATAAAGTCTCTCCTGCATGACACTTCTCACCATATCCCCAGATACAAAATACTCAAGACACACCAAGAATACTTACTGCCTAAGTGTTCAAAACTAGCTATGCTGTGTCACACCAGTGACCCAGGTTCCTGCTCAGACTGGTCTTCATGGACCCAGATGTTACTGCCATCAGTTATTTTGTATAATATCACTTGAGTGAAGCAACATTTCACGTCTTATCAAGGGGTATGTCCTTCAGCAGGTTTCACCCCATCCTTCAAGATGTGTCCTCGCTCCAGTTTTCCAAGAAGCAGACATATGAAGTTAAACTTACCAAGGGGCAGTTCCCTACCACTGTACTTTTCCAGCTCACCCAATGTCGTTATTACTATACTTAAAAGTAATTCACAAGCAAATTTAAAAACAATTTTCACAACAGCATCAGACATGGGAGCACTCCTGGGCAACTTAATGAGCCATTCCTCTTATAAAGTCTTGTAATTTCAATTTTACTGTGAATGCGTTCACGGTAATATGCAGTTTACATCAGCACCATCACAACACAAAACCTGAAGGTGTCAAAAATTCAAAGCTGTCTGAACAAGGAAATGTTTCTCCTTCACAGAGAGTTAACCTCAGTAAAATACAGCCACCTATATTTCCACCTATATCACCTTTTGCCCACTGACACTTCGAAGTAATGCTTCAGTTCATTATTTTCATGCATTTAACAATTCTCTTTGTCTGCATGGCTTCACTGATTTCTTATGCAGAGTCAATTTTTCCTCATAATGAGTTTTTCCTATGCCATTATCCGCTCTTTTTAAAGAGAGAACAATGTTACTTTCAAAGCTTGTTTTAGCATAATTTTTTTTTTGTATGTTGACTTTTTAAATTAGGGTTGGCTTTCATACAAAACAATCTAATCAATAATGAATAAAAAAAAAAAAATCGCTATTCCTACGCCTGTCTCAGTTAAGTGCAAATCCAACAGCTGAAAGGACAGGAACTGTTAGAGAACAGCAGCCCCTGCAAGAGGCAAAAACAGGCATATCTTGTAAAAGCTGACAAGTCACCCATGCAGAAAATGTCTATTAACCCACCGGCTGATCCACCTTGTAAGGACCATACTTCTCCCTCATCCCAAATACTACTGCTCCCAACTTCAGTTACATCAAGCTTCAGATCATCCACGTCTACAGCTGTACACTAACCAAAGGGGAGGACTCTCTAAATTGGATTTTAAATAAGACTAAATAATTAACATTTGTGAAAGTGATAAACTAACCATTTAACAGCCCTACTTCTAAAAGAGTATCAAGTGGACAATCTCCCCTTAAGGCTTCCAGTTCTGTACTTGCAAAACAGATGCGTGAAGGGATGAAAATCCCCTAAATGGTTTGCATTCTTAATGTTTGACACAATTTAGTCCTTGGGGAGCGCACTACGTGTGTACGTGTGTGTATGTCAGAGATTGCATGCAATCTTTTACAATGAGGCCCTGATCCTGAACCGGTAACGTTACGTTAAGCACCAAAAATAACCTACAATTCTGCTGCTGTTTTAAAAGCAGTGATCAAAATGTCACCTATTAGCCTTCGTACCACTATGACAGGTTTGCATTCCTGCTTCACATCAAATCCAGTTGCTCTTCCTCACTCTTCTTGGTTGCTCTTTTTATAAAATAAATAAATAAGCAAACTCCTCAGATATTTCTTGTACACTTACGTTGATGACTCAGAGGACACCGCAGTTTCCTGAATGTAGACCCTCCTTTAGCTACCCCAAGCACAAAATCACAAGGATATGGCTACTTAATTGGACACTAACGACATAAGAGATGTATTAACAGTAAAACCATACAGACAAAACTCTTCAATATAACGTCCCTAGCCTGGGTCATGAAGACATGCAAGAGAAACTGTAAGAGCAGGGGAGGGAAGACTGCACTTATTCTTAACACAGTAGTTAATCACAAAAAACTAACTCAATCCAGAAGTCTCTGAAACAGGCAGAAAACAGGCTAGAAACAAAAGGATGCAAATACTGTCGTAAAAACAGTGGGTGCAATCATTTTTGCACCTGTTTTTTTAAATTCAATATGCTCTCCTCCTCAATTTCTATTCCTAGTGTCATCTAGACATTCACTTCTCATTTTTCTTCTACTTGCTGCTCTTCTATTTACCTTTCGAGTAGTATTAAGTTGTGTTTTTTTAAAAAAAAAATAATAATGAAGCATCCTGTTGGTGCTCAGAGGTTTTATGCTGTCCACTACCAGCTATTACAAATTTCAGTGTTTTTTGCAAATCAGTACGAGGAGTCAAAATAATGAGAAGCAGTAAATGGAAGGTTTCATGTGAAACTGAGTGCCTTATGTAGCTCCGTGACTAACATACTTGAAGAGAAGAACAGGGTAGAAAGAAGAATCAAGTTATATTTCACAAGCACTGTAAAATTCTCAAAGCCTTGCTGGTCCTTGAAATACAGATTTGGAAGAAACGTAGCCACTTTCTTCTAACAAATACTTACCTTGTCTTCACCATAATTTTCCACAGTAAAACTGAAATATTATATGCTCTTTTCTTCTCCTGATCTTTCGAAAGAGTTAGAATCACCTTGACCACAGAATAGACTTAGAGCTATTAATTCAAAAATATGTAAAAGGTTTCAAAATTCCTTCAAAAATTACAATTTTTTTTCCTCTGCCCCCTCTCCCTTTCCCATCTTTAAAAGTTGCACCATTTTTGTCAAAGTGCCATCTGATAGGTATAGAGACTGTATAAAACTGAAAGGTATGGAAACAGGAGTAGCAGCTTGCCCACTAAGCAAAAGATACTACATTTGATCCAGAAATATCGTTAAGTTTTATTCATATACAGTTATTTGTTTGTTTCGACAACTTGAGAGTTGCCTGAGCAGCCTCTCTCCTGGATGTACATTTTATCTCTAGTATTACAGAGCCTTATTTCCAAACTGAAGAGGTCAAATACCCTCTTCAAGCTAGAGCTTGGACTTCTGCAAGTTCATCTGCTGCACGGTTAGTACTGTGCAGCAATTTCCAGCTAGTGATCAAATTTTCAAACTTTCAAATCATGAGAAACTGCTCACTGTGCCCAAGGAGGTATTTGGAAACGTAAATTCAGAAGTAATACTTCAGCGTTCTACATTATAAGGGGAGAGAGAAAATGCAACCAGTGGATCCTCTTCAACCCCTGAGAATACTCCTATGTGTTAACTGTACAGCGATGGACTTCTAAGGCAGTGATTCATGGAAGTCTGTTTGATCATTCTTCATCTTTGTTCTTCACTTACAGGCACTGTAGTGGCCTTATTTACACCCAAGTTAATCATTAGGTCTTACAGAGGGTGGGGAACAGTGGGGGAAGGTAAGGGGTGGAGAGGGAAAGGAGGGTTTCTTTTCTAAACTAAAGGCATGAGTGATTTTTAAAAGTTATTGAAACAGCAGCAAAAGTGTCTCTCACACAGATATTCCTTCTTTGTGCAGACTTGGCTTCACATTCCCAAACCAAGAATGCTTGCCAAAGCAAGACTGCTACTGAGAGGATGGCACCGTGCCCATGTGCTCTGTACCAAAACTTCCAGCAAACCCACCAACTCCTGCGGTGCTTTCTCCATAGGTAATGGAGATCTGTAAGGGGAAAGCTGTGAAGTACCAACTTATTTTCAAACTATCACCACAGAGGCTACCAGGCACTCCTGTCTTCTACTTACCATCAGCCAGAAAAGAATGTGGGCTCTCCACCCAAGGACTAATGCAATTCATCAAAACATTTTCTGCTCTATGTCACTTCTATAAGCACCTTCTTTACTGGAGAAAAAAGTCCCAAATCCTCTGAAAACTGTTATAAAACAGTCAGAAGACAGTGAGGTTGCTCCTACCCAAGTAACACCAACGTGACAAAATACCACCCAGGAAAGAAGATCAAGTAACAGGAAAATACCAGGGAAACAGCCACAAGAGAAAAGATGAGGAAAAATTACTATTGAAAGATTCCATTTGAGAAATTCACCCAACAGAGGCCATTTAACTGACCTTTCAACAGTCACACTGCTCCAGCTACAATGCACATACAATTTTTTTTACATTATTTTCCTATCTTAGTCTTTATTTCAAATTGACAGAAATAGCAATATCTCAAAAGCAAGCAATCCACGGAAAAGAATTATGAGCATATAAAAAACAGGGTAACATAGAAGTCCCCAAGTTATTCTCTCTAGACATGACATGCCATCCCTCTCACAAGAAAAAAAGACATTTCTTTTAACTCCTACGTTTTTGATTCTAATAGATATAAAACTGTCATCAGCCTCTTGATCTGCAGGCACTATGTTTCAACTACTGTTTCCCCCTCTCACGCACACACACTAATCCTGGTGAAAGATGCTGGAATGAAAGCCATAGAAACCAAAACCATGCATTTACTTGCTGACCAGAGCAGACAGCAACAGCTCACATCCTCTTCCTAGAAGGAGAAGTGGCCAGTCAGGGGAGCTTTGGAACAGAGGGGACAGGCCAGACCCCCCATCCAGCCACACCCTCCCTCTCCATGCTGAAACCTCCAGCAATGGAAGCCTTTAGGGAAAACTACATAGCAAAACTCCCTGGCAAAGTAACAAGCCATCTTAAAAAACAACCAACCCATTCCCCTCGGAGACGAAAATAAAAACTTCAGCCCACTTTAACCAGAGCTGGACTTCCACACACCCATACATCCCATCACCAAGCCTCTGCCCATCTGGTTTACTACTCTAACAATTTCTTCATAACATCATGGATAAACCACCCCCCCCCGAAAGGAATGAAATGGAAATAAGTATGCGAACAGAATTCAATCACACACAGTATTACTAATCACAGTAATTATACACTGACTATAAGTAACACAAAAGCCCTGTCCCCTTTGAAGCATACTTCCTAAGGTGGCTGCCTCCACGGCTTGTCAACTTTAATAGGTTGGGCCCCTTCCACGGGGAAAATAGGTCAACATCTTTGCAGTAAGAGTAACTTTTGCACTCCTTATCGAGTACAAAAAAGGCCTCTGCTGGCCCTAAAAATAAATACTATCCTTCACCAGGTCAAGCCCAAAAGTCTTTTCATTTTCTAAAAGCAGTAACTCTACGTTACGTGTTTGTGTCTCTAGCGCGTGAAGTGCCCGACAGCTTTACGTGGTTCATCGGGCACACAACCCCCCGCCCCAGGGCCTTCATCTCAAACCTGCCATCTAGAGCTTGCCTTTGAGAAGTTGCAAGGGTTTTGTGGTTGAAGGAGTAGTTCATTAGTCACAAGAGCTCCTTTTCTTGAACTCTGGTAATTAACACTCTGATGCCTGTTCCCACAGTGGAAACAAGAGGGAATATTGCAAAACTGACTGCCTCCTGGCTCCCGGGAAGAAATGGGGTGATCCCTTTAATTTGGTTTGGCCACCTTCTCGCACCTCCATGTGGAACTGTTTTGGCTGATTGCAGCAAGGTCCATCACTCACACCTGCCTCTCCTTTCTGTATGCACCCTTCGGAACACTGTGATTACTGTTACACCCATGAGCTAGTCAGGGAGCAGTTTGCTGTAAGGCAACAGCTGATGTGGCTGCCAGGTAGCCAGCCTTTTAGATTACAGCCTCCTACAGTGTTATGAAACATTTATGACTAGCACCTTACAATCTCACGGTCACCAAGGAGGCATAAGCACAGGCACATGAGAATCACCAGCCATCAGCACCTGCTAATCACATTAATATGTCATAGCAAGCTGAATGACATGAACAGAAAAATGCTGATGGTGCACATCTCTTTCCATCACGGACAGATCCCCAGGAGTCACTATTGGATTCTCCTAGGAGACACTGTCATTACTTGGATGTATACATTACTTCATGTTAAAAATCCTCACAACGCTTACTTCAGGAATTCTAGCTTCCTAAAAGTTATCGTTTATATTATTTCATATAGCACACCAGAGTCCCTGCCATGAGCCAGGACACACAAGGAACCTCAAGACGAAAGAACAAAAATCCCAACCAATATCCAAAGGGAGCTTGAAACAGAGAAGCACATAAGACAAGGAATGACACTCCACCTCTCTGGACAGGAGACCACTTCACTGGGCTAGCCATCGCCCTTCACCTGCAAAGGGCTGAGAAGGTTGATGACAGATTTCAGGAGAGCTCTGCAGCAATGCAAAAAGGATCGGAAAAGTAAAGTAGCTGTTGGGATCCCAGCAATGGCTGATGGAAGATGTGCAGAGCAAGGTTAGAAAAAGGCTCAGCCACAAAGATCTGAGAGCAAAGGCAGCCAACATGCATTTGAAGCAATAAAGGCAGCAGCAGAGGGGGGGGGGGGAAGACTGATACGGTTAGCACACCTAGCTAGACAGAAAAAAAAAAAAAAGAAAAAAATCACACACACAAAAGAAAAAAAACCACTTTGCAGCAGCAAAACATGCCTATAACGTTGTCCCAGTGACAGGAGAGACCTGCCTTGAGGCACCCAGTACAATAGGCATTTTAAAGAATATCGCTGAAGCATCTCAGCTTCCTTTGAATAGACTGTGTCAAAAAGCAAGATATATCAATTGAGCAGTCAATCACCAAATCTCTCAGCTTCCCCATATTTTTATAATTGCTTTAAACATCTAAAGCAATTGCTTCAAACAATTAGCTGCCTGACACATTTTTATTACTCCACATCATCTTTCAGCCTTAGTTAGGTGTGCAGTGATGATGCTACTTCCTAAAAGAGCAGAGACCTCACCAGAGTTCAAGTGCAACACCCCAACTGTAAGATGTAACTGTAAGAGAGCCAAAGGCATCTAAGATCAATGGTGGCAGAGCTAATTGAGGGCTCTGTCTGAATCATTCGCAAGTCAAATATACCACTAACTGGACCAGGAGTCCTACCTCCTTCCCCGATGTAAAGTGGAGCGGAGGAGGGCAGGAAAGAGCCCTGCATCTACCTCAGCCACTCCATCTGACATCCTCATACAATATTTTTTGTGATTATGACGAGGCAAGAGCATGAGCAGATATTCCACCCTCTTAGTAAGGTGGTGACAAGGTATTTCTGACCCTCTGCTGAAGCTTCAAACAAGTCTTCCTGATACTTTTAAGGCAGAGTAAAGAATCATGATGGTATTTGTAGAGAAGTCAAATGGCTACTTGCTTCTTTCTCACAGCATTTCATCTAAATTGGGGGTTTTTTGGGGTTGGTATTTTGTGGGGGTTTGGGGTTAGTATTTTGACAGTTTTTTTGGTTGGTGGTTTGTTTTTGTTTTGTTGTTGGTGGGGTTTTTTTGAAAGATCTGTTACAGAATACAACTTTATTGGTGCAGCTTCCAGGGAGTACATGATTCCTAGGTGCCAGAAGCATCTCTAGAGAGGGCCCTCACATTTATGGCTAACAAAGCTGCTAGAGTGATGCTGCAGTTGGAACGGAAAGAGTTTAAATCTTAATAGAAAAACAGTTTTCAAAAGGTAACAGATTTTTGAGAACATCCAATGACAGAGGGGAATATTAAAGAGCAAAATATAACTCTGAAGCCACATGAGATAATTAACTAAGTTTCCAACTATCATTTCAACACAGTCTTAATCCTTGCAAAATTGAGGCTGACACTGGACAATAAGGTCACATGCATTATGCTCAACTATACATAGGTTAGAAACCACAGAGCCCATTCAGTATCCTGCAGCAACCAAGCCACGTTAATTTTGGCCAAAACCTGTAAGTGTGCATACAGGCTGGCAATCTGGGAAATGAGCACTTCTGTGAATGACAGCTCAACAAAAGTCTCCAGGCATGCCTAGCACGGGACTGACTCTACTGGGAGCTGGAACTCCTCTCCAAGTATACTGCCCTGAGGAGCCAGTACTAATCTTACTACACTAAAAGCTGGCATACAGTGTTGCTAGTGGTACTATGGCCACATCCCAGTGTCCAATTGTCAAGTGCCTTGTTTCAAGAGACAATTTTATACACCAAAGATGCTCAATAGCTTGGAATCTAGGCACTATGATGTGGTCTAAAAAGATAAAATATTAAACAGCTCCCCAACCAAAATATTTAAGACTAGCTACTTCACCAAAGGCTTACTTCCAGTAACATCAATGGAAAACATCATTTTCCAACTGGTTTCCCATCATGGCTAGCACCATAAGATAGGAGGTTTTTGCTGTAAATAGAATCCAAAAGTACCAGAAGGCTGCTCTCAAGTGTTTCTAATTATACCACAAAGATCTAAAAAGTATCAGCTACCTCAATTCAATTACAATTGTTAGATGCTGCCTTTTCATGCAATAACTTGTGGCACTGCTCACCGTTCTACGTAGCTTTACAAGGTAGGTCATCGATTAAAGATACTGCACTGGAGCTAGACAAAGTAGGAAGGACAGAAGAGGTCAGTTATGATCAACTTGGATCAGTTATTACTCTCACATGCAACATTTTAAGAACTCTGTGTTCAAATATTTCATCAGATGCTGAACAGCACAAGGTATAATTACAGCTCTCCCATATAGAGATCACACTGATTACATTCAACAACTCTTTTGTACGTCAGATGCCTCCTCACTAAGTAGTACTCCCACAACCCTAAGTGCAGCCGTGCTCTATTTTCTTCAGCAAGTGGACATATAATTTTCAAATGAGCATGCTTCCTCATTTGTAGTTGTGACTTCCTGCACCCTGGCAGTTCTCAGGTGATCAATGGAGAATGAAGGAGGATTCAGTATCTACGGTGTTCAACCAAGGCCTGCAAGTTTCCTTCCTCTGCTGCAGACATCATGGGATGAAGCCAGTTGGAGATCGACATGCTTAAACTCCCAGGATACTCAACGGAAACCTACTCCGTACTTGATCGAGCCCAGAGCATGATTCAGCTCACCCTGAAACAGACACAGAGCACAAGATCTGCTGAGCCACTCTCTAGGCTCCAGTGACTGTAACAGGAGTATAGACATCTAAATTAATCATGTCTTAATCCTGATTTGAATGCCACCCACTGCATGACCAGAGGCAAATCACTTTCTTTCGCCATATGTTCCACAACGCAGAGCCATAAACGGACACCTGAAGTAGCCCAAACAAACGTTTCAGGATTTTATAGGCAATGCAACAGCATTAGGAGATGAAAACAGCCAAGACAATCATGCTAATGATGTTTCTACTACATAGATAACCCACTTCAGGTTAGTTGGACCTGCAAGGTGTAAGGTAGGCACACCCCGAATTGTTCACTCCCTACCTTTAAAATGAAAATAACAGCAAATTCCTACTGAGAGGGTGCTGAAAGAATAAAATAAAGACTGCAAAGTACCAGGGACACCATGATAATGATGCGTTAAGGTTAGATCAAGATAAGAATTGCACAAGGCACAAGCGAACACTTCATTAGCCCCCAGAGACTTTATTTCTCAAGACTCTACTCCAGTCATCTTCTCTCGATAATTTTAAAATCTGAATAAAAGTACCACAACTAGTCAGAATCCTTCCAGCCAGCATCAGTCTGGTCCACATACTCTAATACAGTAGTAAGCAGCAAAACATTTAAAAAGCATGAAACTATCATAAGAGCAATCATAAAAATAGAAATAGCATGAAGTATGTATAGTTAGATAAAAGATTAAGGACTGTTGTTAAATACAAGGAAATAACTACGATGCTTTTATGTTTACACAGGGATTATATTTCACAAGAGGTGTAATATTACACTGTCTGGTGACTACAGTCTAAGACCAAATACTACATGGAATGCTATAAATTTTGAAGAAAAAAAAAAATACAAGCACACAGAGTTTATAGCATATTTATCTTCTGTCTCCACTTTCTTCTACAGTTTCCATTACAGCTTGTGTTAGGAATGCCAACAATTAAGAAGTTTTTCATTTTGCCATAATCCTTTTAAAATTCTGTTCGGTGAAGCTAACAAAACAAACAGCAAGAACTCTGCACCTCGCAAAGGATGGGCGAGTGAAGCAGTGAATACGCATTACCATTAGAACTATTGGAGGAGAAAAACAAAAGAAAAAAAAAAAAAGAATCACTCATGTCAGAGTAGGTATCTGCATGTCACCAGATTCCCATCTTTGTTCTATGAGGCTCTCTGGGCACAGCTCCATCCCCTGGTCCATGCACATGTTTTTCAGTCCACATTCTTCAGGCATGTCTGAACTTGTTCTCATAGCCCTCCTTCCTCAGGGGAAGTCTTACATGGGGGGTGGGGGGGGAATAATAACTTCATCCATTATTGTTCCCTTCTCCCTCCCCACTCCCACAGCCAAGCATACTTCTTCTCAGCAGCGCAGCGCTAAAGTACCTGCACAGGTACAGCATTCTGCCTCCTGCAGTAGTGGGACAGCAGCCAACTCAAAATTAAATTTTCAAGGCACTGAAGTTCTGATACTGCTGTCCCAATGACTGGGAGATTTTTATAATTCTATTCACATGTCCACCTGTCACCAAAGGGTTGCCTTTTGGCCAGCACAGCAAGGACACAGCTCTTTCACAATGCTAGTTCAGCGGGAGGGAAAAAGTCCTGCCAAGACCTGCAGCTCAGAAGCATCTTTGGAACTGGCAGTAGCAGTAATATCACAACAGAAGGCAGAAGTCCTCTCTTATTAGATAAGGGTCTTTTAGAAGCTACAACAGCTAGAAAGCCCAACAGAAGCCCTTTACCAGTCTGCCTCACTGGCCCACTAGACTCATACTATATCTAAAGGAGCTTGAGCCCTTCCCTTCTGTTCTGGTGAGGAAAGCATCTGTATCAGACAAGATATCTTATTCAATGACAAAACGGGCACATGAAAGAGCTCTTCATAAAGCATTCACCCAGCAAACTTCATTCCAGCAACGCAAGTCTCTCAGATAAGGAACAATATTAATGATAAAAGGATGGCAACCTAAGCAACATTCATTTCCTACACGCAAGAGACATCAGGATCACTAAGCTAGAAGTGTGTACCAACACTTGCTTTAGCAGAAGCCTTAGCCCTTGATGAGCACCAATTAAGTTTTAAATGGAGTTCTTTCCTTTGATCAAGGAGCAAGATAAGATCACACTTATGCCACAGAACTTTGATTGCAACAGCACACCAGACGTGCTGCTTACCTACACCTACCTACTAGTATAAGAAACAGTTCAAAAAACTAAAGAGATTTTGTCACTACAGTAACAAAGAACTGTCTTCATGTAACAGAGTATCAGAGAAGCACATACGAGAAACTGCATGAACTCAGCACTGATGCAATATTATAACATAATTCAGCCAGATACTGAACACGCGTCTGTAGGCCAAAGTTACAGAGGTCAGTGATTTGATCCCACCAAATCAAACACAGATGGCTTGGTTCTGTCCAGCACGTGTGACGTTTGATGAAAATTAGCTACATTTCATAATATCCTAAATATCTATTTCAGTAGGTAATGAATGTTTAAAGCCAGCGAAACAGATCAGGCTGATTCAGGGTACCTCCCGCAGATCCTCCAAGCTGTGAAATGTTATTGCTTGTACTCTGAAAAGATGGGGGCAGGCATATGGCAACCTGCAGGCAATCTCCTCATGCAAAGGAAGCGTGGCCCAGGGATGCGAGAAAGAGCCTCAGACTCCAAAGTCACCTCACTCTGGTAATGAGAGTCCAATGAAAAAAAGACTGTATACCCTGCCTAACATCAGATGGAGATGCACAGTCAAACAGCATTTTTACTTGAATTTCCTATCTCTTACTGCAGCCCTGTGGACAAACACACTAAAATCTGTGAGTAATCCCACAACCACAAGAAGCTGGGTCCTGAAGAACTACCATGAATACGTGAGAGATTGCTATAGAAGCCCCAGCTTCATTAACTCCTGTTCACCCTTCCTTTCCTCTCTCTAAGTTGGCCTTGAAAATATCAGTACCTCATTACCTCCTCCTTTTCACATGACTTATTTATCAGTGGTATGTGGAAGATGGAGCAAGGAGACACCGTGGTAACACCATTCCTCTAGGGAGGTGGGACCTGACTGTGTGACATTGTTAGGAAAATGCACGGCACAAATTAGAATTGGATAATAGTTTGGGTTGGGAGGGACCTTAAAGATCATCCAGTTCCAATCCCCCTGCCATGGGCAGAGACACCCTCTACCAGATCAGGTTGCTCAAAGCCTCATCCAACCTGGCCTTGAAGACCTCCAGGGATGGGGCATCCACAGCTTCTCTGGGCAACCGGTTCCAGTGCCTCACCACCCTCACAGTGAAGAATTTCTTCCTTATCTCTAATCAAAATCTACCCTCTTTCAGTTTGAAGCTGTTACCCCCTTGTCCTATCACTACACACCCTTGTCCAAAGCCCCTCTCCAGCTTTCTTGCAGGCCCTCTTTAGGTACTGGAATGATGCTAGAAAGTCTCCCCAGAGTCTCCACTCTCCAGGCTGAAAAACCCCAACTCTCTCAGCCTGTCTTCACAGACCAACATCATCAGTTTTATGGAAAAAAACGCAATGGTAATCAACTTTTTCCACTTAATTCACAGAGGCACTGTTTGGACTTATTCATTAAAATACTTTCTGTGTGAAGCTTCTCTGTAAGTGAAAATCTTGTTCCGAAACGATGCAGCAAACTGAAAACTGAGCAGTCTCGACACCTCTTCTGCAGTCCCTGTCACTAGTTGCCCATTTGACATGCCTGGAAGGAGCTCAGCTGTTAAACCATGACTTAAACCAGGCAATCCAGAAGTTTAGATTTAAGAAATCAAAAGCAAAGAACAAACACCACCCAAAAAAAAACCCCACATACTTTTGAATACTTGCTGACAGGCTGTATGCATACATCACTCAAAACTGCAATTCATTTAGTAGCATGTGTTGGATAACAGCCTTTTGTCAGGGTCTTTTACTTAAGACAATAAAATGAATGTTGAAATTTGTCATAATGTTTTATCCAGTGCCCTGTACTTTGTCTTCCCTTAGCTCTTGCAGTGCGCTAGACAGCGTACAGATAGAGGGAGGCGTGGATCCTCAGCCAAGAGGGTTTACATGCTGAAAACATGGGCTCCCAGGCAGAAGTGCAAGGAATGAACAAATAACAACAACAACAAAAAAGAAAACCTGACATACACACACATCACATTTCATCAAAAATAAGGCTTTTCCTACAGAAGTCTCCAACAACAGATACAAATGACTTCCTGTCACTCAAAGAAAAAAGCAACCAAGCCACTGGTCAATCTCTACGCATTCTACTGAGCAGTTAGAAGAAATTTCTCTGAATAGGTATTTCACTTTACATCTCTAATTGGTTAATACTGAGTAAGCATCTTCACTCTTGACACTACTACCTATGTTCAGGTACTACCTAAATATATCTTGCATGCCTAAAATTGTCAGTTTCATCACATTCCTCTACAAATGTTACAATCAACTTTTCACTAATGCCCCTTGTGATTTTAGCATTTAAAATGTTGCTTTTCCAAATATTATAATGACAGTATTCAACTTTTAGACTTTCTGATGTCTGGTTAAAATAGTTTGAACAGCAACTTAATGGCAAATAAACAGAGCTGACTGTGAACACGAAAAGATCAGGGGAGAAAAAATGTTCTAAAAATCACAGAATGCACAAGCAGCTCAAGAAAGTGCAACACAGCAAAACCCATGAAAACACGATGTAAATACATGAACACAGAGGCCAACTTTGTTTTTTTTTTTTCATGTACATTCACTGATCTTAGCAACAACGAATGAATAATTTTAAGACTGCAGAAGCACGAACTCATTATCCAACTGTTTACTTTGTTTCAACCCACGAATAAATATAAACAAATATATTTAGCGTATTCACCTTTTGCTAGTAAAACAGTATGGGTCAGCTATATTCAGAATTTCAGCTGAGATCTGCAAAGAGTAGTTATTCGATGTCATTTTCTGATCTATTTAACAAATACTCTATATAAATGTTTTTATGTAACCAAGTAAACAGAGGAAAGATATTCCGCAGCCCCAGTTGCAGGCAGCTCTCTATTCTTCTTCACTGAAGGCAAAAATACTCCGTCTTCAAAAATAACCAGGGGTTCCTTAGTGTTAGATTTTCCCAAATAATTGAACACAACAGCTTTCACTTAAGAGTGCCTAAAAAGAAAAAAGGAAGGCTAAAAAATAACTCCAGTGCTATGCATTACCCATAATTGTTCCTAAAATCCAGCTACGGTTGGCAGCTCCCAGCACACAGTTAACATGACTGACCTTGTTGAAATCTCCCTGGGTAAGTAAGATAGCTCTAAAAAAGGAACACCAGACCCTCACGACTAATTGCTAACTATTAATAAATAAGCGTATTTCTCCTCCTCTCCCAGGCATACCTATAAATAAATATAGTTGCCCGAAAGCTTTACCAGGAATGGAAATCAGAGTATTTCATGATATAACAGGGGCAGGAATAAGTGACAGCCACAAACTACTGAGGAAGGGAATAACCAAACCTGGAATGCAACACAGACCAAAGCAGACGCAATCCCCAGTCCGCTGAGTCTACGGCTACAGCAACAAAGGCCTGATTGTAACGGAGCCTCACAACAACGGAGCCATCTAACCACAAGCGCGTCAAACTGTCTTTACCGTGTAAAATTTGGCTTGAAGTCACAACTCACATAAGTATGTGAGGCCTGGGGGCAGGGGGAAGAGACAGATCAGGCTACAGCAAACAAAGAGCAGGAGGCATCTCGATGTTCACTAAGATGAGGTGACGTTTCTCACACAGGAGGCTCTATCACACACGCAACTTTCCTTCCTCTCTCATCTTTTGAGGAATGACTTTAGCTGTGGGGTTTTCAGTAGCCAGGGGCTTCTGGGACCAGAGAAAGCTTCCCCACATGGTTAGATCACTGTTTCCTTCAAACTGTTGCTATGCCAGTAAAATTAAGTTCCTTTTGTGCTGGAGATTTCTCCATGTGCATAGCCCTATGGAACTAAACAGGTTCTTTCAGGTTTCCACACCCAGGATACCCCAGAAAACTACAAGCCTGCAGTCAAACACCAGCAGTTAGCACTGCAGATGTGCTCCAATTTCCATGGCCATACACTTGTCCCATAATAACCTGAATAACTCCAGGAATCCCTGGCAAGGAGCTCTAGGGGAATTCAGTCTCACAGGCACAAAAAGGAGTGCTGTGAGATCCAGGTGAGGACTTTGAGCCCATAAGCATCTTAGCCTGCACAGAAGCAAGACCACAGGTCAATCGCAACACCTTCTAGATGTTTATACCCCAACAAGGATCAACCAAAAAAAAAACCCAAAACAAAGAAAAAAGAAAAAACACCACACATCATCTCAATATAGTCAGCAAAACATTGCAAGCTGTATCAAAGACCGTAAACTCCATGTCAACCCAGCCACAAGTCAAATCAACACAGCATCTTACCCAAAGAAATACCTCTCCATTGCTGAATATGGCCCCCAAATACTATCTGAATTTGTGTCACACTAACAGAAACCTGTAACTACACCATCACTTCTTCCAGACAGAAATTCAGGAGGTGCTTATAAAAATATCAGATAGTTTTGAAACACTGATGCTGTAGCTAAAAAGTTATCGTATCCTTGGTCAAAGCTTGAGAAATGCTTTCAACTACGCAGAAAATCGCTAGTGAGTAAAAGTGCAACACTTCCTCAGCAGCTCCAGTTTAACTAGACCCACTCTTATTAGCTACGTAGCCCACTACTGTCAGTACAGCACACTCTGCCAGAAAAAAACACCCTTGTTCACAAAAAATAGCATCATTCTAGTCTGAATTAGCAAGAGAAGACAAGCAACTGCATTTTGCATTAGCCATTGTTGGTAACAATGAACAGGGCACTTTTTATTTAAGACCTGACTACAAAAAAAATAAAAATATTAATGTTTGGCTTACTAATTCTTCATATGTTCCATTTTAAATTCTAGATAAATGCTATTTACAGTATTTACCTAGGAGTGAACAGCTCAAAAATCATCACAGAACAGAACTCTTGAAGACAAGAATTACCTTGCTAAAAAAAGTCAGTTCAAAAGCCGCTTTAAAAAAAAAAAAAGGCAAGTTCACCAAAAGCAAATAAGCTAACTGTCTGGCAGTGGTCAAACAGCTAACTTCTGGACTTTGTTTTTTGGGGTTTGTTTCATCGAACGGAGGTAAGTTTCCGTACTTCTTTTGATTTGAAAAAGTTATTTCTAAAAAAAAACAAAACAAAAAAATTTTTAGGTGTTTGATTGAAAGAAAAAAAAAAAAGGTTCCTGAAGAAAAAGTCTCGGTTTTACATTGAACATTAAAATGGACTAATTCAGACCACTTATTTCTGCCATACTCTACATTTTTCGAAGATGTTTTTATTGTTGTACAACAGGCATGCATCATTATCTGAAAAACCAATCTGCCCACCGAGAGCTGGCATCTCCCACCAGTTATTTACGTCATTCTTCTCGAATACATCTCCAAGGCATCAGAGTACTAACTACAGGCAGCAGATATCACCAGCCAAATACTTTATCCCAGAGCTTGACCAGTTCAGAGATGATCATGGCACATGTAGGAAAACAAATGGCATAAGCTCCCCTCCAATCACTTGTTTTATAAAAGTAACATTGAGAATTAAATATAATATTCATAATGTAAAACACAGAATATTGGTCTTCGGTCAAACATAAAATCTGGTGGTTGTGAACTACACAGTAAATAACCATTTCAGGTTAAAAATAAACTATGAAACATTGTGCTAATAAAGCTGTTAGCCGGCTATTAAAGTCTCAATGTTAATGTCCAGAGATGAAAGCGTAACCATAAAGAAAAATTTTCCACATCTCGTTTCTTTATTACAGTCTTGTCATGCAGGCAGTGACATAAGATGACGCTGTGCACCAAAGAGGTTGAAAGCTCACCTAGAAACTGAAAAACAACAGCAGAAACAAAAGTACCAGCAGTCTTTAATTTATTCCTTCACATTTCAAAGGACACGTGTATGCATTAGTCAGAAGATCCACCTCCCAAGTACAGCCAGCCCTCAAATTATTCTGCATAACACTAATTGAGGGTCCAGCTAAAGAGTTACCTGCTCAAGGAACCTGCGAGTAAAATAAATTATGCAAGAAAGCAAGCCAAGCATGCTTAAGTATAATAAAGCCTTTTTAAATGATTAGCAGGTTTACTCTTTAATCTGGCAAGGTAACAAACTTTCAGCACCCAAGAGAAAAAACACAATGAAGGAAAAGCATTATACAAATATTCCACATGCCAAAGCAAAAGGCTTATTTCATTGGAACAATGCACTCCTGTTTAAACCAATACCAATGAGAGGGGGGGGAAAAAAAAAAAAAGATCTTTCTGTGGAAGTTATTTATATGTTAACGCATAACTTCACAGCACGTTTGTATGGAATCCTCCTCTCACAAAGGCTGCTTGGACGGTCCCTCACTGGCACCGGCCCCTTGATGCACACGTTCATGCTCAGGAGGGCTGGCTGGGAGCATCCATCTGGCCCTACAGGAAAACATAAGCCTGCTTTCCAAATCTGCCTCAGTCCTGACCCAGCTACTGCCAAGTGCTGACCACAGACACGCAGCCTCATCAGCACCACGGTGCTGAGACGGAGGAGTGAGGGCTGCTCTAAGTGCGTGCCGCTTCTAATCCAGGGACGCTTTCACCTCTGAAAGCATTCCTAACTTCACGCCAACTCCAACAAAGCCTGTGAAAACACTTTATGTAACAAAAGATGATCACGCTGAAACGTAGTCCTACAAGAAAACAGAAGTACGTTGCCTAAATCTTAAATCCCTCGTCTAATTCATAGCTATTTCCCCTTTGATTGATTCCCTGTGGAGCGGGATCTGCGACAGCCATATACGATGGGTATTAAGAAAGCGCTCGCAGGGTCCAAACCGATTTGACAAAACCGAGGTTCCACCTGCCTTCGAAGAAAAGCCCGAAGACACCCAGCACCGCAGATTCCAGGGGGCAGGAACGGGGCACCCCGCGGGCGCAGCCCACGACCCAGCGCCCGCTTCGTCCCCACCTTCCCTCTCCCACCAAAGAGCTGGACGCAGGGGCTGGCTTCCCAAAAGCCTCCTTCACACATGGCCGAGGCTTTCCGCAGCTCTGTCAACATCGTAACCAAACCTCGCAGCGGAGCAGGAAGCTTCCACAGGCGGGGGAGGGCGAGGAACAAACGCACGCACCAGGGATGAGGGGTGGGAGGAAGGGATGGACGGACGGATGGAGGGGCCGCTATTCGACTCTCCGAGCGGGAGCCCAGCGTTTTAATCCCATCGCCGTTAAGCAGGATTAAGAGTTCTTGCTTACTTGAGCCAGTTTATAAAGTTTTTGCTTAACTCACAAAACTGAAGTTTTTTTCGGCCAGAGAGCGACTTGTGCTTGAAAAGCTGGAAGTTAACTTATTGTATCTGCCTGAGGGAGAACACTCACTGTCTCTGTGCAAGCAGACTGGCCAGCACGACCACAGAAGAAGGGGATCGAGCCCTGGGGAGACCCCACTGCAAACACCGGCTCCCCGAGCCAGCTGCTCTCACACAGCCCAGTGCAAAGCTCACCTCACCCCCATCCTCGAGCCCAAAATAAAACCCCCTAAAACGCACAACGCGAAGCACGCACAAGTGCACTAACGGGCAAGGAGACAAGTCAGGAGGGAGCGGCAAACCGCCCACTGCCGGGCACCGCGTCCCGGCAGTCCCGGGGCCGAGCCGGCGGGGCGGCCGCGGAGCCAGGACTCGGAGCTGGGGCTGGCACCGTCGCGCCGCGGCGCTGACAGAGGCGCCCGGCGCCGGCCCCGCTCGCCATGCGGCCGCCCGGCCGGGGAGCCCGGCTCCGGGGGGAGAAGCCGCGGCGGGTCCCCCCCAAGCCCGACACCGGAAGGTTCGCGCGGCGCAAAACCGGCCGGGCCGGCACCCTCTCACCCTTAGTCCAGTCCACCACTTGCTTCGGGCTCCACTTGGTCACCGGCTCCATGGCGGGCTCGACCCCGCCAGCACCAGCCCCCTCAGGAGACCGCAGCCCCGCTCCTCCGGACGCGGACTCGTCCCCTCTCAAGCGCCCATCCCGGCAGCACCGCTCCGGGCCGCCCCCAACTCCGCGAGGCTCCTCCCACCGGGCCCCGCCCCCGCTGAGGCTCCGCCCCCGCTGAGGCGCTGAGCCGAGACTTCCTGGAGTTTCTGCGGCCTCTCCCGGGAAGGGAAGAGGAAGGCGTTAGGGGATCATGTTTTTAAACTCATTACCTTTCAGGCTCTGCCCCGCCCCCCCCCGCGCCCCAGCTGATAGCCCATAAAGTAAGAAAGTCGAAAAACCGTGAAATAACCTGACACTTCGCCTGAATTTCATTACCGTCTATAAGCCACGTCTGGCTTTGACTTCATCGGGTGTAAATCTGCACAGAAAGGACACTCTGAAGCGGTGTGGTAGCTGAGACCAGACCCCTCAAATGTGTCATGTCTGAAAACCACCACTCTTGGGAGTGTGCGATGACACAAATCCCACTTTTCTTTAAAGCAAGGTGCTGCTTTAGCTCTCCTACATGTGAAGACCAGCCTGGAAAATTTAAAGAATCCAGGCAGCAGGTGAACAGAGACAGTAATCGTTACCAGAAACAGGAATTGCCACTAGTCATATCATCCCTACTGTCAATATTAACATTGCCTAATTTGTACTCAGTGATTAGTGCAATTTTTTTTTTAAACAAACATATTTTGGAGGCTCAGGATTCCCATGTACACAAGGCAGGGATGGCCACTGCCGAGGGGCTGTGTCTGGTGATGCTGCGGTGGGGAAAGTGAAAAAGCATCGGATGTATGGGACATTTGCCCTCAATGCAGTTCGGACAGAGGTGGCCTGGCAGGCAGAGAGGTGGCGATTCGGGAGTTACCCGGCATCTTGCTGCAGGAGTGGTGACCTGCCCACAGGGTGGAACGGCGGCCGGGCTCTTCGTCCAGCTTCAGCAGTGGCTCTGCGTGAGTCATGGCCTGGATGGCAATTTCAGCAGCAACTGCAGACTGCCTTCAACCAACAGTGCTTTTCCCAATATTGGCATTTGAGGTTTTTATTTCTGAATCCTGCACTTAAAAGAGTCCATGGGTGTGGAGGCTGTTTCACCATAATGGATTACTTCTGTTTTCCTGCTCTCAACTGGGACCTTCGTTAAGCCATCCAGTGTGCCTCAGGCTGGCTTTCCTTGGAGAAAATGTGTCGCTGTGTCCTGGCCACCTCCTGATGCCCATGTAAGCCCCTAATGAGTCTCAGCCTCTACTCAGAGATTTAAGCACTGACCTCCAAAACTGTGTGCCCAGCATACTGAACTCCACCATTCCTTGCTACCGAACACATAACTCAGGTTACAACCACTTTTCCATTGGCAAAGCAGCAAGGAGATGTGGAGAAACTGTCTATTTTTATTGCACATGTCACTTAGGGGATCTGGCTCAGCAACAAATTGCAGCGCAACGCCCTTTTTTAACATGCATGAAAGTCTCACTGCTCCTCTTCCTCATTGAGGAAGAGCAGAGTGAACTCTGCTGTGACAATCAGACTGTGAAATTTTAACTTGGCAACATTAGAAAGCGGGTAAGCAGCTGGGATTTCAGACTGTTTGATACCCCACTGTTTCCACCAGCTCCCATCTCCAGCCATCTGTTATCCCTAGTCCTGTACTAGAAATGTAGATTCCCTGGGACAGGGGCTGCCAGCTCTGTGTGTGCCTGTGCTGTGTCCAGCTGTGCAGCGCCCAGATGTGCAGTGCCCAGCTCTCCCACCGCAGCACAAACAGCTGCCTGCCTGCAGGCAGGCAAGAGCAGGCCCTGCTGCATACCCCTGCCACCGGGTCAAGAAGCGACACTTCACAAGTTCTAGTTTTGGGAAGCAGTAGTGAAAAAAAGGTCTCTTTGCATGTGTACCTAAAAACTAGTAATTTGCTCATTCTTTTTGTTATATAGTGGTTGAAGGTGTATTTCTAGTTCTTGATTATAAGATCAATTCATTATAGCTAATTTATTTATTTGCTTTTTAGAGGTGAAATATTAAGCCTGACAGTTAACCTCTCTGCCTGTTTGAAAAATTAAAATGCAGTTCACCGCAGCTTTAATATTGGTGCAACAACCAAGAGTTTCTTGATTCCCCATTAAATCGTGTGTCTCTCACACTTAAAGATGGACAAAACAGCAGCTCTACCCCCTCGAAGAGGCCTGAATAAACAGATGGGCCATGCTATGTGCCCTCCTAATGGTTTCACAAGGGTTAATGTCACAGTGCTTCTGTCTTAACTACACAGATGCTTCCCAAGGTTGCAGGCAGGAAAGCAAATGTCTCTCCCTCCTGGTGTTTGGAACAGTCATCTGCTGCCATCCTTCTCTGTCACACATCTTGGGCCAGTCCCTGTGTCTGGTGTGGATAAGAGGAGCACCGTATTTTGAGAGTAAGGCATGCAGATCTGGTCACTTGCTAGCAGATTGCCCATTTGATAAACACATTATGCATTGATAGTATTTTTTGTAATTTGCAAACTGAATTTTTTTTTTTTTTTTTAAGGAGGACAATATTGCAGTGTCTCTATGTTCTTTTATTACATTAAGTCCCTCAACACCAACTGCTTTACAGCCTGCTCTGGACAAATGAAATGGGGCTGACTGGGGAAAGCAGCATGTCTCCAGTTTCTCAAAGGGATTCATAGACGAGTTGCTTACTTGTGCTACTCTTTCCAAGCCCTGATTGCAACCATTCTTTTGAGCCGATTTTTCTCATGATTGCATCATCTCAATCACGTCTTTATTTGAGATGAGCTTAACTAGTAGTCAATTTGCATGATCCAATTAGAAGTCCTGTTTGTAAAATAAGGTATTTTTGTTCAAAAAATCCTCATTGCCGAAAGAAATTTAAAAAAACTCCAAATCTGTCTGATTTCCAGTTATGCCAAATCGAAAAATAACGCTGGCCTTTTGCATGTCCTCAGGTGTTCTGTGGGTTAGTTTATGAGTTTTGTGTCAGTATGGAGTATTAGGAAAGATATGAGTTTCCTTTCCCTGCTTGCAGCCCTGTCCGGAGTTCGTTGCTGTGGCAAGGACCAGACTAGCAGCTCTCCAGAAGTGCACATTTTTTCATTTGTTGTAATTTTTCGGTGATAAAAGTGATTTTGTTTAAGAAGGAGATTCAAACCAATTGCTGATTTCTTGCTTGCTTTATTTTCTTTCTTTTTATTTCCCCTTGCAGACCAGGTTCTCGAAGGGACATCAGGTTGGTTTACATGGGCAGTCTGGCAACACGCAGCTCAGTGTGGACCAGGATCATCATTCCATAGTCATGCATGCAGCACCGTGCACTCTCCTATAACCTTGCAGCAAGGATTTACAAAACAGTCATAAACCCACAGCCACACCCCTGTCAAATTGGCAGAGGGATCTACACAGTGTTTCTCACCTTCAGGTTTCTATACTGACAGCTGGTCAGCAGAAGGAGAGCAGGCAATTCTTTATAACAGAAAGTCTGCTGGGAAAAACTCATCCTTTAAAAAAAAAAAGTATATTTGAATCATTGGAAAGGCTTAGCATCACTTCAGCAGCTATGTTGGCTCTAGTTTGGTTCAACACTGGACTTACCATTTTGTCTAAACACAGTCTGACTGACCCTGACTCTTAGGCTGTAGTTTTTAATACCCAATCTGTGTGCTCCCAGGTCACCAGCTTAGATCTGAGTCATGTGTGGCAGCTAGATGACCACAATTCTGACAAAGCAGCTGAGATGTACAGCAAGGATTGTACTGAAATTTTAAGCTGGCCTCAGAGGGACAGGCAACAGCTGATCTAGCACAAAGACCTGCCGGTACAGAGAGAACTCACCAAAACTCATTGAACAGTGTAGAATTTAGTGACTTTGGACCGGTTATCACTTTACATCATGCGGCTGTACATGTAGCTGCTCATGTCCCCCGACTGCTGCATCGCAGTCTGCCCCTTACCAGACTTGCTACCAGCTACCAGAGCTACGCAGCAGGTCCCTCTGGATAATGCGAATCTGCACAGAGAGCAGCAGCAGCCGCTCTGCACAGCTGCAGAGCTCCTTGCCTGCAGGGATGCAGGCTTGAGTCTTAAGCCCCTTTCTCAAAGAGAGGTAACGGCTGTTACTCATCTCTAGAGGGGTGAATAAACAAGTGTTTAGCCAAAGGTCACTTATCAAGTTTAAAAAGTGTGGTTTCTGTTCAGGGCCACAAAAAGTTACTTTTCTTACTGATTCAAAATTTTTAGAGGGGTCAGCATATTGCAATTTGTATCTTTGAGTGGAAGGGTTGTTTGTCCTGTTTGGCAAAGCGTTGTCCAAGAAGATTGCACTGTATTTCAGCACATGATTTGTGAAAGGCTTATAGATTTACTTATTTAATACTCACAGTTGAAAGCTGTGAAAATTGACAAATTTAAAATATCATGAGCAAAACCAGTATATGGATAGAAAATCCAGTTTGCCTCTATTGACAGTCCACAGATGATCATTAGAGAATAGTAATTCCCTGACCTTTTGTCATTCATAATGTTTCATGGTCCATCACCACTACTGTCACTACAGAAATAATAGGATTTATGTATAATTTTCCAAGCAATACCTTACTCACGTATGGTCCGCAGAAGTCAATAGGATTTTTTGCACAATAGCAAGAGAATTTTACCCTACCTGACTAGAATTTAGAGCTTCCTGGTAAGGTTGGTGCGTATTTAGAGTTCATCTGGAAATTGCAACAGGTAAATTAACTGAGTCAGAGTGAGTCAGGTTCAGAACTGGGTTTGGTTCTATAAGCATGTAATTAAAAAAGTTCACACTAATGGGAAACTGTTGTTGCACAAGAATCTACATTCTACTTCTCACCTTGATACTGGAATTGTTAATGATGGATCTCTTCTATACATGACAGTGTGGGAGATCTTGGCTTAGCCTGTGGAGAGAAATAGGTCTGCCGAGTCCTTTTTTGAATACAATGTATTCAAAGAGAGTCTTTTTCAGCTGGATGGGGTAAGGAGGGTAGCCTGAGGGTCTTCCTGGCTTGGGCACTTACTTCAGAATAACAATGTCCTGGCCATGCCTTTCCTGTGCCCTAGAGAGAGCCGACTGACCAAGGTGTACTGTCATTTCATGTAGTGTTGTCAAGAATTCAGAATGATTTTGATAAAGGAGTTAAATTTTCAGTAAGACAAAACTAGTCATTTCAAATCAGACCAACTATATAAAAAGTCTTGCCTTAAATTAAATACTGGTTGCCAAGAAAAGAAGACATCAGAAAGGTATGAATTCTGGCACCAGTCTTCACGCCAGTTCCCTTAGTGACCTGGATCAAATAATTTAATCTCTGTATTTCCATCTGCTCACCACTCAGACGTTAATAATCTCACATTGGTAAAAAATACCCTGGTATATTCTTTCCTTTCTAAATAATTGAAATATCTTTAGAAATAAAAAGAAATTGTAAACACCAGTTAATAGAAAGATTTCTAAGCCTTGAAATGTTTCCAGGTACAAAGGAGTGAGAAATAAATAGTTAGATAAAAAGAAGGGTGTGAAGTCATTCTAATGATTTTGCTAAATTAATTTAATTTTATGTGTATCTACAGTTGGCCATAATACACTACATCTTGAATAATGAGGGCTATGGTTATGGCTCATTTATCAGTAACCAAAGTTAAGTTAGGAAAACTAACATATATCAATGGTTCTATCAGACTTCTTGTAGATTTCTTTTTTTTTTTTTCTATTATAAGGTTCCTGCACTACTTATTTCCTAAAGATAGAGCTGTATTGGATTCTATACTTGTATTGTCCCTATTTTCTTCCATTTGACTTTAAAACAACCTACACAAAGTTCCTAGTTAGGTGAAAGTTGCCACTGCCTGCTGCTATAGGTGTATATATATGTCTACATACAAATATATGTGTGTCTATATGTACAGTGATGACACTGTGCTAAACTGAGCTAAGTAGTAAGAAAGTTCTTCTGAAGTTTTTACTCAAAGCAAAATCCTCTAAACTTTATCGAGTTGTTTTTTTTTTCCTTCAAAAGTGCAGAAATAGGACCTGAATTGCCATATAAGTTTTTAATCTATTAGGTGATTTTATTAAGTGAGTCTCAAATCACTGCACAGAAATCACTTCCTCCACTGCACCTTGTGCCGAGGTTGCATATTTTAGAAGAGGATCACAAACTTGTTTTGCAAACAATAAATTTATTATAAATATGTTTTATAGTTAATAGAAATTGGATTATCATTTTTTTTTTGGCCCACCTCTGGTCCCTTTACCTGACTATGAAACTATCTGAGTCTCAGGTAAACAGAGCACAAAAGTGATTTGTGTAAAATTACAAAACTCACCAATATCAATGCTTAAAGAGAAACTTAAAGTCAAATGGCAGCGTTTTTGTATACAGAAGTAGGATGGTGATTTTACCTGGTCCTTGTTTCCCTGCCCAAATGGCACACAGGAAGAAAAATTTGTCTTGATGCGATCCATCAGTCAATTTGATTGGATACAGAAGAATTATGTTTCCAAATGGAAAACAACTGCTGGGAGTTTAACACTAGCAAAGAGAAGGTTATGCTGGTAGAGCAGGGAAAGCACTTTACAAAATTAGCGGGAGCAGTGTCTGCCCCATCTGCTGCGGATGTTTGTCCAGCAGTCCTTTGTCAAAGGCACACAGAGGCAGACCCGGACCCAATCCTGCCTGATGCTGGGAGGGGCAGAGAGGGTGAGGTGTGGTGCGGTGCTGTACCCCTGGCGGGTGAAGCGAACATGGCACAGCCGAGCCCCCGGTACAAGAGCAGAGGAGGAGACAGAAGTACAGTTTGGCTCCCTGTGAGCACCACGCTGCTCCGGGCTGAGGAAGCATGGGGAGAGAGGCTGCGACAGCAGGTCGTGCAGAGGAGAAGGGTCACCAGAGTAGATGGGATGTCCCCACCACCCCAAAGCCACACGCAGATGGTGGAAACCTCCTCCTGCTAAAGGGGGGCATGTGGGCCAAAGCAGGGAAGACCATCTCTCATATATCAGAGATGGTGCCAGCACACCCTGTCCCACATTTGTCTGGAAATTTGCTCAAAATAAGGTCTAAGAGATAACAAATTTACTGATGGAAAACCAGAGCTATTCCTGCATGGAGCATCCTTTTTATATTGTATGTAAAGAACCTGATTCAAGAAGCCTATGTTCTGCCTAAATCACTCTAACTCCTCCTCCCTCTCTTATTTAAGTCTTCAGACATCAGGAAACAACAGCCAAAGGGATTTAAAGCCAGGCTGGCTGAATCTGGGTCTCTGGGCACATGCAGCAGTGGAATGGTGAGCTGGAAACAGGCTTTTTGAAAAGCTGTAAGGCCTTAAAAAGAAGACATAATTTCTTGCTCTCTTTTGCAGCCTTCCTCTTGCTACTTCTTTTTAAAGGATGTTAGATATGCAAGTATTTTAATTCAGTCATTTTTCTTCCTAGCCTAAATTTATCTGCAAACTCTAAAATGTAAGAAAGGTGCATTAACTCTTCCTGCTAGAGCCTTACTTGCAAATAGAAGTCTTTTTTTTTTGGAAGGGGAAAAGAGTAGAAGGAAATAAACTATTTTAATATTTGCTTAGCCTTAAAAATAATGCCTAAAATCTCAGCAGAAGGTTTGATTTTTATTTTTTTTTCACTAGTTGTCATGTATTTAAATGTTTTAAGTAGAATTGGCAGCAGTATCACAACTGGTTGCTGCAGCCAAGAAAATCAACCTAATCAGGAATCAAAGACCCCATTATCTTTAGCAGCAGTTTCTCTAGAATGCTGGAAAGCAAGCTACTGTTGTAGTATCTTCTATAGCATTCTCAAATCTTCAGATCTTAAAACATGCTGCAAACATTAATGAGCAGCCTCACAAAATACCTGTGGTCTTGTGGTTAAGACAGCCCAATCAATTTCAAAAGAAAGAGGTTCAAAGCCTTGCTCTGTCACAGCCAGCTCATGCAAGACTAAGACAAACTCTGATCCTGAAGTGCTTTAAATTTAGTCATGAGAGTAATTCTGTTAAATTCAGTGGGAAGAATGTGCTTATATGTTTTCAGATTAAGGGGATTTAAGGGGACTTTTGGGTTCAAAGTCCAAACAAACCTCTTGCAGCTACTAACAGCCTCACCTCCGACTGTCGATTGGAGCACCTGAGGAGCTTCCAAAAATGATCCCACGCACTCCCCTTCCAGAAGGAAGTTCTGTGACAGTCTGCTGGAAGGAGCAGAGCAAGGGTAGGAGGGAGTGCAATAATATCTTAAAACATGGCTGTTTTAACTACTGCTGCAGCTGTCTTGGCGCACGTCTGCCCAAGCCCTTGGTCCAAGCTTGGCCAAGCTCTACAGAGCAATGACTCTCTCTTGACCAAGGCCTTTTCTGGGTTCATGTGCTAACTTTGTTCACTTCCCTGTGGCACGTGGGGATCCTGAATTAATAGGCATATTCAAGTAGGTCTGATCAAACCAGTTGGGTGAAAACACTGGGGCTCCATCCACCAGCTGGGCAAGCCACAGCCTCACCCAGGCTCTGGGGCATCTCAGTTCAGCTTCCCTCCTCTGCCTCACAGGATTTCGGTTTGCTTCCCAGGGCTGTTTCTAGCTATAAGTTTCACCTCCCCAGTTTAGCCCGAGCATGTTTCTTAGTGGACTGATTTGGATAGTTCTTTCAAAGCTTTTTAGATTTCGTGGCTTACAGCCTTTATGTGGTCAGCTCTTCTCACGTGCTGCCTATGTAATCTGAGGAGAAAGCAAATGCCTCAGCTCTGTGGCACTTGTCCTTGCGGCAAGGGCTGTTGGTACCGGCAAAGTACCGCTAGTACAAACACTGCTTGAAAATGAAATGATAAATCGCACTCAAAAGTTTGCTTTGTACATTACAGTTTTTTATCATCATTGCTGAGAAGTTTATACCTTCATCAAGGAGCAGCATTGAAATATTTCCTGTACACTCATCACAAGCTTTTTCCTTTAATAAATTACTATGTTATGTATAATGCTTCTTTAGGCTGTATATTACTCTTGCTTCTGCAACGAATTGACTCATTGGTTGTGTTGAGCTTGGGATGCAAAGCGGAGCCCCGGAGGAGAGGAGCTCGGAGTAATGGAGAGGAAAAAGGGGTCATTTCATCCTCTGAAAATACAGCTTTGCGGAGACCAAAGACTAGGTCTGTCATTTGAATCAGTGACTGCTCTGAGAGCAATAAAAGTCACAAACAAATGTTCATACCACAAGTGTTGGAAGACCTCATAAATCGTATAAGAAAGCTTAAAGCAATTATCAGAAGTACAACAGTCCTTCTTGAAACAAACTGAGCTTCAAAAATAGGTTTACAGCCTCCATTCTGGATGATAATTTTCATAGCAGAAGTCTGGCAAAAAAACTTTGGAAACCACGTTCAGTAATTATTCTTTGTCTCCACTGCAAGGATAGTTATGTTTCTTTTCCTGTGCTTTCAGGACTTTTTCCCCAAAATTTGATAATGTAATTAGAAAGTGTAGCAACAGGCAAGGATTCACCAGACTGGAATTGCAAGTTTCTGCAAGAAGCACGTCTACAGTGGTCTTTTAGTGTAAAAGAGCACTTTGGTCACCTCTTCCTCAGTAACAGCATCCTAAGCATGAAACTGGAAGACTTGAGAACAGTACAAAAAAAGATCACAGGGCATATAAAGACTTGAACATAACAAAGAAAAAGACATGGAAACAGCTTGAAAGCGAGAGATTCAGTGGGCAGAAATTAGGCCAACAGTTCAAATATACATTGTTTATTGTTGATGCCTGAGGCCACAAAATTATTTGGAGTCTTTGGCTTTCTGTGTGTACACAATGACGGCAGAAGCCAGACAATGGACTGATGTTTGTTCTTTCAAACTCAGCCACCGGATGAGTAGGGTGGTTGTTTTTAAATATTTAGTGTTTTGTTGGAAGGCTGGCACCTCTCACATGCTCCTTTGAAAGAGAAGGAGCACCGCAAGGCTCCAGTGCAAGTTCAGAATCCTCATTCGGCCCTCAATTATCCGGCCCTCCCACACAGACAGAGCTGTATTTGCAACTTATTAGTTTGGGGCCTACATTTTTTATTGTGGTTTTGGTTTAGTTTATGGCACTGTATATTTTTGGCATTTGTTCTTCAATTTTGAAGTGATTTTCATGGTCATGGGAGGACGTAGAGACCAGAAGCTCTAACAGAGCAAGGCACAGAAAGGTACGGTGCACTGAGCACATCTGCAGCAGTGGCCTTTGTATCAGGCTCACAGCAAACATTTTTCCTATGCAGCCTTCCCAAAGCACCACAGCCCTGCTGTATATGGACATCTATTTGTAAGGATATACGCTTGTGTTTTCCCTAAACAACTTACCTTTCCAAGAAACCCAGAGGGGAATTGGTCCAGCCACTCAGAGATGCTCGTTTTAATACCACATCCTGTGTAAGCATTTGAGTGTCAGAATTCAAAATAAGTCCAAGAGAAAGACTGACTTCCCCTATGGTCAGCCTTGCTTAGTGGCTCCCCTCCCTTTCTGTACCCACAGGGAGAGATCACCAGAGGGTAAATGTGTTCAGCTGGGAAAGGGGTGGGACAAACTCCTCCTCCACTGATTGACATGCAAAGTTCCCATCAACCAGTAGCAAGATTTGATCATTTAAGACCTTCCAGCAATCTTGAAATATTTATCTTTAATTTACAGCTTGATTTGAGACATTTTCTGATGATTTCAAGGGAGCACTAAGGAGGTTTTGCTCAAATTTGTTCAAGAAGAAAGAGAAACTGGGGTTTCTCTAAGCTCTGGTGTTTATTTTGCCTGCAGAGGGAAAGAGTGGGCAGATATCTCAAAGCTGAGCACCTTCAGGTACCATGGGACCAAATCGAAGGTAATTTTAATCATGATTGAAAAAGATGCTACAAGATTTTAACACCAGAAGTGGAAAGGTGCACACAACAGCGATAAACAGAAACCTTTTTCCTGAAGAAGCAGGGGGAGCCAGGCAGCACAGTGCACCCTTTGTTTATGTTCTGAAAGGAGCCAAATTCAATGGAAAAATAAAATATGTATCCCAAAGGCTTCACAACTGCCTTTTCATTCAGTGTTACAGTACTGGAAAATTCTTTTATATAGCAATATTTTACTATCTTTTGACAAAATTCTAGCTTTATTGTGATCAATTGCTGGGGTTTTATTGCACTACTACATGTTTGGTAACTCAATATGTAGTTAAGGCTGCTGGTATATGTTTGAACAAAATAGATTTAGAAATGAACTACTTGCCTGGTGAGGCTTGAATCTTATTCTATCTTCGTGTGTGATTATCTACTAACAGGCACAGTTTCACAGTACTGTATGTTTGGATATTATCACTATGTCCTGTGTTTACTGTCAATTGGATCATGGGCTTTTCCCATTGGTTTTCTTGTTTTGAAAGCCTATGCTTAAAAAAAAAGAATAACAAACAAGGCAACTAAATGTAATCCAGAGCAACGCAAGTTTTCCAATTTTGCTGAAGCTGCTGATTCAACACGGTCTTTCAGCATTTGGAAATTTAGGGGCATGACCAATGGGGCTATTTTTGAAACAGTACCACTAGTCATATGTTTAAAGTTACATTTGTGTTTAAGTGCTTTGTGGAATCAAACCTTAATGCTGTGGGCTAAGCTGAGATGACTCATTTAAGGGAAAAAATCATAAATGTGAAAAAATATTCCCACTTCCTGGTAAGTCATCCAATAGCTGCTTTTATTAAAATTCCAAAGATGACCTTCTCTTAGTTGACTATACCACTGTAAGTCTGGAAGCACAAACCTCAGTAATATTATTAATATGTGATTTAAGAGGATTCAACCTCATAAGCGGCCACAAAAATCAGTCAATGTAAATGAGAGATGCTTTGTTCACTTCTTAAGGAAAAATCTCTCTAATGCAAAACATAGCTGATCAATGCATTTAGCTAACTTAAAGTGAAGAAACAATTCTGAAAATAGAAGTTGATGGGTTTAAGTAATGCAGTAGGCCAAGCAGAAAGTACTGGTGCCAGATAGTTTACCCCTAAGTCCATAAATTCTATGAGCATAGTGTAGTGTTGGGTGTTAGGTGTTAAGCATCCTGAAACCTTCATCAGCAGTTTGTCCATCGGCAGGCGAATTTTCCAGATGGTCTTTGGATGATCAATTATGTTGCTCCTAATTGCAGTTTCCTCCTCTATGTGTCTCCTTCCCTGCTGCTTCAATGTGAAGAAAGGTAAAGCCTTTAACCATAAAGCAGCTGGCACAACTTATGTAAAGAATTCTTAGCACTGCAGTTGAGAATATTTACAAAATTGATAAGGCTCAAGTGGGCATTTTACTTTTAGTATTTGTTTTTCTCCACAAAATATCTCAGAAAAAAAACAGGTAGTGCATTCTCAGCTCTTTCTAATTTCATGTATTTTTTTGTGAATGTCATTTACAACAGGTAGCTCTTCCAAACAGTGTAGCTGCAGGAACAAAAAGTGCAGAACAACAACAACAACAAGAGTTCTGTGTTTAAGTAATACTGTTTTTCTCTGCCAAGTAAACAAAAGTCTCTAAATGGCTGCAGTTTAGGGCTATTTTTCACAGATCTCTGTAAAAAAAAAAAAAAAGTACAGAAATGCATTCATGGAGCTAGTGGGATTTTGCATTTCATTTATCCATTTTTTTATGGCAGCAGAATGATAAGATTTTTTTTTTTTTTTTTCCCATCATGAGTTCTTTATTATTTTATCTTTTAAAATCATGCTTCAGAAGATTTGCTTAGAAATGAAGGAATGAGGTCTTTAGGATATTTGAAACCTTTGAATGACTTCTTGTTGACGTATTTAGCTGTTCAATCCAATAGAAATAAGACTAGGCCTCAGATTAATCTTCCCCTGGATACATACCACTGCATTTAATTTTCCCATAGTTTCTTAAAACTTGCAGTGGTCTTGTGCTTATACAGACAGTTTTGAGATATCACATGCGTGGTTCATGGCAGTTTCTTTGTGAACTCTTCAGGGTATACAGACCCTTGTTAAAATACTAAGCCACTACTGTTTCTAAAGAACAATGGTCTTATTTGGGTCTTTTAAAATGAACTAACCCACACTTGGTGCTAATATCTCAGATATCCCATATTGGTCTTGTTCTTTGCCATAGTCTGCTGAAACTCAATCAAAGTTTTAAGTACTGACTATGAAATTTGCTGTCACAATTTGTGACATTGTGTACATCTCTGTTTTTCAAAAGCTCAAGTAAGGATATTCTGTTGACGCAGAAGAATGTTTTGTACAAGAAATCAATGAATGATCTCTCACTGACTTCAGTACAAATAAAATTAGATTCAGTGTTCTGCACTCCAAAAGGTAGTTATAGATAAATAACCAAGTTATTAGGAGTTTATCATCTGAACTAGATGGAGCCTCTGAAGCTTCCGGGAAACATCCCTCTTTAGCTATCATTCATTAATTATCTTCACAGATTTCCCACCTATTGATCTTCCCCCTTTAACTCCTTCATCTTCTGATAACTGGCTAATAACTGATATTAAAAGCTTCTGAATCTATTGAGATTTTGGTTTTATTTTGCAAGTAATGTATTGCTTTGGTGGTTTTAACTACTACAGAGTTTGCTTAAAACAGAAGGTGGCAATAATCACCTCAGTCTTCTTGGTGGCTTCAGCAATGGCTTGGCAGGTCTTTTTTAGGAGGTTTATATAAGTGACAGCATCTCTCACTAGACAGTTCTTGTGCAGTTCTGATGTGTTTAGCTTATCCAGAAGTCTGCAAAAGGATTGATCTGTTTTTATTTGTCCAAATATCTGGCTATTTACACACCCGTGGGAAGGAAAAAGAAAGAACTTGAGGCAGCCAAAGTGTTCCAATAAGTCAATCAGAGCAAGTGATATATATTCGATCTGTACTCAACTTTGAGGAGCCAGGTGAACTTATTCTAATTTTTTAAATATTTTCTCCATACGTGTTGTTAATCCTTTAAACTTGACATTCCTCTTCCTTCAATATGACTCACAACTCCTTAAGCACTTTACTTTCGAATCCTGCCCCTTGGAAAGATTTTAACAGCATAATAGTTCTTGATTTTTGTGGACTGGTGTTACATTTATTACTCGGAGCTATGTGCCAGTGGTGTACTTGGACTGATACAGACAATAGCCCAAGGTTAACCCGGTGCCTCAAGGAGCTCATCTTCTAACTAGACCAAGATAACCACCAAACTGCAAGCACCTGCCTAACATTGCGGTGGAGAAATCATGTTTTCCTGAGGGTGGACATGTCCAAAGAAGGCGGCAGGATTGTTCAGTTTCAGTTAGCAGTACATTGGAGCTGGTAGTGGCCTTGCAACTTTCATGTGTTTTAGAGAAGGAATGGGAGGCTCGAGGGAGAGGCGTTCGCTGCAGGAGGGTATTCTGACTGCCAGGGACAGTGTGATAGAGGAATGGAGAAACTCTAGGGAAAGGGGCTAACAAGCCCAACATGTCAAAGAGTAGAAAAGCAAAGAACATAAATAAAATCACAGATACTGAAGAGGCAAGTAATAATACCTATAGATATATATATATACCTATATATATACCCAGGCAGTTAGCCTGCAACATCTACTTGTTGGCAGCGTGAACTTCCATGTTTCCTAATAGGTGGTCTTTGTCCCCCAAATCCCAAGGAATGAGATAATGTAAAAGTTAATCCCCAGAAAGATCCCACTCATGTATATAAGGAGTGAGCAAGATAGCCATTTGGATTACATCCCTTATTTCTGGAAATGTGTGGAAAAAATTGTTCTACAGAGAAAGAAAGGAAAAGAATCAGGAGAAGAATTAAAAGGAGAATTTGATTTTTTGACAAAGCAGATAATACAAATTCGATATTTCTCATGATCTTTGGCCATTTGTCTACATCCATTTCTTTCTCAAAGGTCATTTTGTCATACTGGGCTCAGCAATTCTGTGAAATATAATTAACTGTCATTTGATGCAAGACAGAATGTGGTCCAAGTGTAAATAGAAAGATAATGGCTTTTATCCATTTTTTTCTCCCAAAATGCTTCATCAGTGTTGTCATAGATCAATATCTGTACTGTCAAATAAATACATGGAATTCCTCATATTAGTGGAAACTGATGTTGAGGCTTAGCCCCAGCTGGCAGCCGAAGTACCACATGGCCGCTCACTCACTCCTTCCCCCTTGGTGGGTCAGGAAGAAGAAAATATAACGAAAGGCTCGTGGATCGAGACAAGGACAGGCAGGGATCACTCACCAACTATGATCACGGGCAAAACAAACTCAACTTAACGAAAAAAAAGGCAATTTAATTTGTTACTAGTCAAATCAGAGTAGAATAATGAGAAATAAACCCAAATCTCAAAAACACCTTCCCCCTACATTTCCCTTCTTCCCAGGCTCAGCCAGCCACCTGTGTGGAAGGCCAGAGGGGAGGCTTGTGCCTTCTACCTCTCTTCGCTAGAGGTTCCTCCCTACAGTTTTGGGGTGTTTTTCCTCCTTCTTAAATATGTTACCACAGAGGCGCTACCACTGTCACCGACAAGCTCGGCCTTGGCCAATCGCGGGTACAACTTTGAGCTGGGGAAACTTCTAGCAGCTTCTCAAAGAAGCCATCCCCGTAGCCCCTTCCCCACTACCAAAACCCTGCCACACAAACCTAATACAGCTGAGCAGCCAAATTCTCATGCAACAAGTTGAGATGGACATGTGTATCACGTATATTAGTGGAGAAGAAAGAAGACTCATGTATATCACAATGTCACATGTATTTTAGCAGAGAAGAAAGAGGACTCTTGTTCATTTGTTTTATCAAGATGTTACAAGCATGAGGAGCGTTTGCTGAAACCAATCCTTTCAGCAGAACAGCAGCTTTATTTTTGTTGCTAAAAGATGTTTCAAAAACATCAGTGCAAAAGGCACTTTGAGGTCTCACTGACATTTGATGAAAATCTGGTTTCAAAAGGAAAGGAAAAAATATAATGTTGACCTTATGAGGCAAAGCTAAGGAGAAGGAATATTTTCCTTTCACTGAATTGCACCATGATACTGTATTTTGATTTGTCCTTACATAAACTTTCATCCGAGGAGCTCAAGGAAGTTCACAAATAATTACCTGAGTCTCAGAGAGTAGAGAAAGTGGTAAAGGTCGACTGATTTGTGCACAGTCATTCAAAAATCACTAGCAGAGAAAGGCCCAGAGATCACATCTTCTGGCTGTAGCAACAGCCATGCCGCTGATTCAGTAGCACGCTTAAGATCACGCCTGGCTTAAGCATGTGGGTTCATTTTGAGCACCTGAGCACTACTCAGGTAGAGTATAGAAGAGAAGCAGAGAACTTTCTGAATCATGATCTAACTTTGTTTTCTAGGGAGGTTGGTGAAGCTGTTTCCGTTCAGTTGGCAAACAAAAAAGCTTCAGGCTCTGGCTTGCCTCATCCAAACACAACCATCACTGCAAGAGAACGAAGAAGAGAAATCATGTTTATTTCATGCAAGTGGCCACCATCCACCGATGGATATAAGTAACATGTTTTAAATTAGGATGTTGAAATGCATCTCGGCCCTAGCTCAAGCCTTATTTATTTGTGTGCACTGGAACAGCCCTGACACAAGCGCTCAGGCTGCACGGCAACTCAGCAGCAGAGAAGATAAGCTCTGGTAGAAAGGTGCAGTGGACAACTGGTGGGGGGATGTGGGGGCGAAACAGATTGATTCAGTGCAAGGCATCTGTCAGAGCCTCGAGCGAAGATTGGAAACTTGGAAAGTAGTGATAGTGGCAACCTCAGAAGTGCCCAGAACAAGGTGCTCTATAGGTTTCATACAATTAAAAAAAACCCAAAACAATAAAAGATGGAATAAATAGTGTTCCAGATTTTTAGCATCCTATTCAGCTGTCTTGTTTTAAACTTAAGTCTAAACCTTCTACTTTTGTGCAGTTTTTATCAAAATAGTATTTTAACAGTGATATATGCAACACAGTTCATTTAAATCAAAGAGATCAGTTGGCAGTGGGAGCTGTGAAGATCAGTTTTGTATGGCTCCGTATGACGTGATTTATTTTATTTCCTTCTGTAACATAGAATCATAGAATCATAGAATGGTTAGGGTTGGAAGGGACCTCAAAGATCATCTAGTTCCAACACCCCTGCCATGGGCAGGGAAATCCTCCACTACACCAGGTTGCCCAAAGCCTCATCCAACCTGGCCTTGAACACTGCCAGGGATGGGGCAGCCACAACTTCTCTGGGCAACCTGTTCCAGTACCTCACCACCCTCAATGTAAAGAATTTCTTTCTTATATCTAACCTAAATCTGCCCTCTTTCAGTTTAAAGCCATTGCACCTTGTCCTATCACTACACACCCTTGTTAAAAGTCCCTCTCCAGCTTTCCTGTAGGCCCCCTTTAAGTACTGGAAGGCTGCTATAAGATCAGCCCGGAGCCTTCTCTTCTCCAGGCTGAGCAGCCCCAACTCTCTCAGCCTGTCTTCATAGCAGAGGTGCTCCAGCCCTCTGATCATCTTCGTGGCCCTCCTCTGGACTCGTTCCAGTAGCTCCATGTCCTTCTTGTGTTGGGGACTCCAGAGCTGAACACAGTATTCCAGGTGGGGTCTCACGAGAGCAGAGTAGAGGGGCAGAATCACCTCCCTCGACCTGCTGGCCACGCTCCTTTTTATACAGCCCAGGATACGATTTGCTTTCTGGGCTGCCAGTGCCTATTGCCAGCTCATGTTGAGCTTCTCATCCACCAGCACTCCCAAGTCCTTTTCCTCAGGGCTGCTCTCAATCCATTCTCTGCCCAGCCTGTACTTGTGCTTGGGATTGCCCTGACCCACGTGCAGGACCTTGCACTTGGCCTTGTTGAACTTCATGAGGTTCTCACAGGCCCATCTCTCCAGCCTGTCAAGGTCCCTCTGGATGGCATCCCTTCCCTCCAGCGAAGGGGTAGTACGTGTTTGATTAGAGCATCTCTGAATTGCCATTTTCTGTCTCCCATGTTGCATTTTCTAGTGGCTGGTATTACAGTTCAGCTTATTTATAGAAACTATCCTCAATAGGGGCACAAATTTTCCTCTACTGCACCAAATAAATTCAATGAGCCTTTGCACCTTGATGAGAAGTTTATAACAGAGAGTTGCATTTTCAAAAGTTCTTGCTTATCTTGGTCTATATTTTATTTTCAAACATCTGCCAAAAATCAGTTTCGTTTTTTTTAAGCAACGTCTGGAGTAAATTCAAGCAACTTTCTGCTGTTATGACCTTACAGCTCTACACTATAATACTAATAAAACACACTTTAAAAAAAATTCTCTGTGTTCCCTTAAGCACTGCCTATTTACAAGAACAAGCTAATTTTGTGAAGACAAAGCAGGGCTTTGCATGTCATAGAAGACTTATTTTAAAACTTATTCAGTTACATGGATCAGTTTGCACCCTTTTCCATCAACAAATAATTGAAAAATATCATCAGCCAATTTGCCCCAGATTTGTAAGCCCTAGGGAATTAGATTTCAAGGGGAAAAAAGAGATCATGAAAGTAAGTAATATTATAGATTACACAGAGCTAGGTCTGTTTCCACTCTGCTTCCAGATCTGCAAGTTGAGGGGAAAGTAAAAGGATCCTTTATTTAATAATTAGTTAAATTCTAATTAGTTTCAGAAGTCTAGGGAAGGTAGTAAACTAAAATCCTAGCTATGGATGCATTTATTTGGACGTTTTCTCTAAGGTTACTAACAAGCAGGAGTAAACATTGCAGGAAAAGATTAATTTGTGTGATGTAGGTAGAAGACACAGGAAAGCTTCCAGGCACTCAAGTACCCTCTTGTATCTGTCAATCATCATAGCTACAGTAATGTTCTTGCTACTACTCCTGTACTAACGAACAGTGTTGGCAATACATTCTGTTATGCCTTGAAAAGGCAGTTGTTATGCTGGGTTGGAAAAGACCCACCTGCACCCTACAGCAAGAAGGTCAGAACATCCCCCGACGCACTGTATAAAGCATCAAGACTCAGAAATAGAAGACAAGGTAAATGCGTCCATCTTTGAACTGCCCTGAAGACAGAGATAACAAAGTATGTACTAATCTACCTTGGAGTCTGCTAAGTTTCGTAAGAAGGGTTCATCGACCAGGCTGGCGTAAGGAATTAGGAGAAGAGTAGTTCTCTCTTCACAGCAGCTGGAAAGGGAAAGCCAAGCTGACATGATAGCTTAGTGAATTAAAGCGTTAGCCCGTTAGACCCAGGTGGCACAGCCAGGTCAGCACTGTTCTTCTTGTCAAGTCAAATCATGCCCACATAATTTCTGTTTCTGGGAAGGAAGAAATATTTGCATTTATTTATCTTTGCACTAGGAAGCAAAAATTCCCATGAAAGCCATGAATGACTTGCTGACTGAGTTTAGCAGCAAGAAAGCCTAACCACGAAGCCAAACGTGTTGCACAAGTATGTTTATTCCTCCAGGTCCATCCTGATTCCACTTTGCATTATTCCCTGAGGTGGACAAAACTCTAAAGCTTGGAAGTAAAATTAAGGTCAGAGTAGTATACAGTCGTTCTCGTATGGATCCAAGTTTCACAGCATGGAAATCCCAGCTGGTTTGAAAGCAAGCTGGAAATACTATGAGAACAGATTATTTTCTGACTGTTGGGCATGTTTATTTTATCTCCCTGGGGAGAATGTGTGTTCCCTAAGCCACACTCTGCATTTAGACTCTCTACCAGGAAACCCAAGAGAGGAAATTCTAAATCATAGCTTTCTACACGCTGTACTTGACAGCTGGGTCTTGGAAACTCACAGTGTCTCTGCTCCTCTCCCAGCTGAAGCCAACAGAATTTCTACAAAGGATTTAATGGATTTCCCAGTGAGGTCCAATGAAGATGTTACCAATATCAGTTATGATGGAGAAATCTTATCCTAAGCATTCTCCTCTGTCTCTCTTTTACAACTAGGAAAAACTCACCTAGCTCACGTCAGGAACAAAGAGTATAATGGCATTGATACAGGTTTATGTATAGCTGGCCAGACCAGGTGTAGAGATGAAAGGCTTTAGATAGATACTATTATTTCCCTCAGTGATTTTGCATCCTTTCTTTACATTCTTCACTAAAACCAATAAAACTTGGCAATATTTTAGCTCGACACCTTCCCTTCAGCAGTTTTTAAAAAACAAAGGTGGGTTTTTTCTGTTTTTAAAGGGACTTCGAGTAAATCAAACACAAAATTCCAATTAATTTAGAAATGGTCTGACACATCACCTCAGCTTTCAGCAGGTCGAGAGAGAAGACTTGACGTTCACTGGCACCCTCAACAAACTACTGCCCTGTAATCTATTTTGTCATGTGATTTGATCTCTGAAAACTCAAATTTTTAGGCAGCATATTTACCTGTTCTTCTTCATAAGACGTGTATACCAAGACGCCCTGCCTTTCCTCTAGGATTGTGTCATTTTTGGAACTGCTTGTGAGTAGTTCCAAAGTAGCTTTACCTACTGCATCTTCTGGAGAATACTGAATGATAAGTACATACATCAATGTAATCATCAAGTAACATCACCTATTTCAAAGTTAAACCAAGTTTAGTCACAGCTGGAGATGAAAGATTAGAAAGGTAAAAGTTGGAGGTAAAAATGAAGATTTCTGGGCATAAATTTGCTTCACCTGAGCTCATTCCTCCCCCTTGTGCAAGCTGAAGGTTTGCATTTGGAGTGGGGGCTGCCACTCTGGACATCTTTGGTATTCTGAAGCGCCTGGACCTCCACAGCATGACCTGCCGCAGCTGGCCATCCTGTGGAGCCGCAGGAGCTCTCCTGTTGATCACTACGCAGGACATGCATCCTCAGTGAGACTTAGGCTGGGGTTTTACCTGGCAGCTGTTGCTGTGTGATGATCTGTATTTCTTCTTGTGGGAAAGAGAGGTCTGTGGGTCCTATTTGTGGCAGAAATCTCATTTATTTGAGCACAGACAAAAAGCTGAATGAAGCTAAGCTGTGTTTAGGATCAATAATTTAACATGAAAATCAATCAATGAAAGCATACAGAAGTCAACTCTTACTTAGGCTAGTTTGAAGTTAGTGAATAGATCAAAGCACTTAAAACAAAAATAATGACTTACAAAGGCTAATGATAGAGAATAAGAACCTGTACAAAAACAAACAAAACACCTGCCTGAACTTGAGGGTGGCAAGGGAATTATCCCCAATGAAACATATTTCCTGAAACATGTTTACATAAAAATTGCTTGGGGGTTGGGAGCACAAAGTAATTAGCTGAAAAAATGACTAGATGGGTGAGGTTAGATGATCTATTTGTCTAGTCAGCATTTTAGGGCCAATGCAAACTAGTGGAAGCAGAGAAAGGGAAAGGAGGACACCGCAAGTACAATAAAGGAGCAAAGGACACATTTGTTTATTTGTCAGAGTCAATAATAATACCCCATAAAGCTACACTGCTTAAACGAGTAGAGCTGATCAAGGATCTCTCACTGCCTTTCCAACAGAAAATACAGTTCCCATAAAGTCTTTTGCTTTCCACGAGAAAATGATATTTAAATACTTTTTTTTCTGCGAAAAAGAGTATTTTGAGTTGTTTAATTGACTCAAGATATTTAATTTTAAGTCAGTTAGCTAGAGTGGTTTCCCTTCCTATGGCAAATTGCTTCATAGGAGCTCTAGACCAAGCACCTTGCTGTCTTAGGGCTGGGCCAGCCAGGCATTGTGGTTATACAACATCTCCAGTGATGCAAAACAGCATCACCTGACTATGACGCTGTGCATCATAGGATTCACGTGAACAGAGCTTGTAACGAGACGTATAACCTAACCAGAAAGCTTGGCCCTTAAAAATGAAAACTAATTACCATGAGGAAAACACAAGGTTCAGCTGCACAAGACAGTGTTGGTTACATACAGTACTGTTCATGGGCTGGAGTATGACGAAAATTATGATCAGAGCACTTACAACACTCAGAAAAGAGCACCTTAAAGTTTCGGAAATTCAAACACAGGCTGTCATGTGTGTAATGTTCACAAAACAGTCTGCCTTTTCAAGGTTGGGATGAAGCTTATACCTTTAAAGTTTTCATAGTTTGCACAAGAAAGTGTTATTCCAAAAAGGTACATAGAAGCGGCTAACTACTTATTTGTGGCCCTGCTAAAAGTATTGATGGCATTTTAATGAGCATCAGTTGCAGTCCTTTGCATCCCAGGCAACTGCCACACCGTGTTCTGGGCAACCCTGGCTCCCAAGGGTGCTGCTGGAGTGTCACCTTGGTCTCCTGGAGTGTCGTAAGCTTGCAAGCACTGAAACAATTTCAGGCAATATCACAACAGGGAAAATGTTTAACACACGCAGAGTGTGTGATGCAGATGGCACTTTCTGCCTTCCAGATACTGCATTTAAAGCCCAACTGTGTGATCTTTACTGATACTGAATAAGACTTTGCACATCGTTCGCTGCCTACAACTAGTCTAGTCTTTATTACAGGAACATATTCATTATTCTTATATTGTTTACTATACTGTACCTCTGCTCTTACACTGAATTATGTGTTTGACAAAACATCACGAGATGACAGCAAGTCTTCTTCATCCATTGGTGACCACAGCGTCAGCATTTATTCCAGCAACAACCCTGGTAACAGGACCCTTGTCCTCGCTATTTTTGGCCATTTGCAAATGCAGTTGCAGTCTTCTTGGAAACTCAGTGACTCAGGGTGCAAGAGCTAATCTCAGCGAAAACACACTTTCTGGTTGCATTTTCCTTCTGAAGAATAGACAGCAATGCTGCGGCTTAGCTAGAAAGGATGAAACTTAGCAAAGTCCTACTTCAGGAAACAAGTATATGCTTAAATCCCACTGACTTAAACTTAAAGCCTTCATATTACCCTTGAAGGGAAACTTTTCCTGAGCAGGGGTTTGATACTTTAACCAACTTAAGTTACTTAAGTTGGTTTGATACTTTAACCAACTTTAACTGGGTTAATAGCCTGCGTGGAGCCCATGCAGATGACTGTAGGCTGTGAGTTTAACATCCTTTTGTCATAATGAAGATCTTAGAAGTTGATCTTCATTGCTATCCATGGGTATTTGCCCCCATTATGATAATGTCATGTGTAGGCAGAGTGCATAGTTAAAGAAAAATAAACAAATGAAATTGCCAACTGCTGGCAAATGCCCATAGCCGTGCCACCATCTGCCCACCCCACCCACTGATAAAATCAATTCCTGGCATTTTGCCTAGACTGAGGAATGCTAAATTAAATAATATTCCTGGTTATGCACACTGAAAGTAAGAAAATCTGGACCCTAATGGAAAAAAAGAGGAAATGAGTCAATATTCCAGGGAATTTCCACTAAGAACCTTCTGTTGCTGCCACCTGGAAACTCTGGGGAGTAGGGCTAAAACCATCCCAGGAAATAGTGCTGGCTAGCCCAGGTCATATGAAAACAGGAGAGCCCCGAGTTCCTGAGATTGACACTGAAAAAGGTTGGAACACCTTCTCTGAGTTCCAGGAGGAAATCAGCTAGTTGCAGGGACACTTAGTAGTTTACATCAGTAAGAGCACCTGGCAATTAAGGCAGATTAAAGGCCCTCTGTAGGAATTTGTGATGGACAAGGTCATCCACTTCTCCTTCCACCTTTGGAGTAGAGTCTGTCCGCAGACAGAGCACAGATACCAAGTCCATCTTGACCTGCAAGGGCAACAGCCGTGTCAAAGGGGAGATGGAACCTGTAACTCCACTGTGACAGCTCACAGGGACAATAGTAGCAGCCCTTTCCAGCAAGTCTTTCATCCCCACCTAGGTCAAGGCAAACCCCATTAATGCAATGTGCTGCAGTGTTAGCTCTGGCCCCTTTGAGAGGGGAAAGCTGCAAACGGCCTCGTGCATTGCTTTTCCTTCCAAGCAGACTTTCCACAAGCAGAGACAGGGACCATTCAGAGCCCACAAAGGCGCAAGCAGTCCCTGTTTCTGCATCGCATTCTTCTCTTGATAGCCAAGCATCAAACATGAATAGATCATCAGAATCATTTTCCTATCCGTCTCTCACCCTATCCCTGCTGGTTTACACTACTGTAAGTAAAAGGACAATCAGACCTCACCTTTCTATTCCATGTATGATAATCATCATCTGAACAGAAAATGTATTTGACAGAAAAAGTGCTCAGCCGTCAGCTTTCATTTTATACTAAGAAGAGCCACTTTCATTGTTACCAGGAATGTGTGTCAAAGGGGAAGGAACCAAAAATAGCTCTGGTTGTGAAAAAAAAAAAAAAAAAAAAAGCACTGTAGCTGCTATTCTAACAGCACATGTATGCCTGTTAAACTTAAGGATTTGCCAACAGTAAGGGTACATGTTTTAACTTGCTATAAAATGAATGTGCCTATGGGCCAGATTTCTATCTTAGTTATAACTATGTAAAGCAGAAATAAACTTCTTTGAAGTTGTTAGGCTTATTTTGGATTTATAGTACTCAGATCAAAATTGGAACTGCGTTTAAATTGAGATGAGCAGAACAATGAAAGAGGCAAACGATTCAGATGGCAATGAATACAACAAGATCTGTGATATAAAGCTCAATTTTTCTGTGCACAGTGTAATGAAGCAGGGGAACTGCTGGCTAGATGGTTCGTATTACGATGTAATAAGTTAGTATATAAATTATTGCATGCAGACCCACTCTCACACGTTATTTCTTTGGCTTGTATTTACATGAGTTTCTTTGCCTTCTTTGTTCTGGGATGCAAGTAATAAAACAAAATACGAAAGTGAATAATATGTATCCAAATACATACATAGTAAACAAGTTTGGAAGCATAATGATTATTTTTTAAATCTGTTTTCCTTATTACGTGCTGCCTAGAATAAAGAAGACAAAGAAATACGTGTCTTTTGGTTCTTCCGAAAAAAAAACAATAATTCCAAAGCCTCTCTGTTCTAATTGGAATCCAAAGAAATGTGTAAAGTTCTGGTATGTTTAAGGGAATGTCTTCAGATGGCATTTTAGAACATCATAGTACCAACATAGAGTCATAGAATCATAGAATCATTTAGGTTGGAAGAGACCCTGAAGATCATTGGATCCAACCATAACCTAACACTGCCTTCTCCTCTTTCCCATAAGAAAAAATAATTAATGAATAACAGAAAAATTCTGATGATCCCTGATTCTGAAGCATCCCCTGTAATATACCAATATACTTTGTTAATCTTCTGTGATAAATATAGAAGCTAAGACAAAAACAACAGAGGCCGTAAGTAATGATGGGTGAAATAGATTTTAAAGTTTTTTTCTATAATAATAATGATAGAATCATAGAATCATAGAATCATAGAATCATGGAATAGTTAGTGTTGGAAGGGACCTCAAAGATCATCTAGTTCCAACCCCCCTGCCATGGGCAGGGACACCCTCCACTACACCAGGTTGCTCAAAGCCTCATCCAGTCTGGCCTTGAACACTTCCAGGGATGGGGCATCCACAGCTTCTCTGGGCAACCTGTTCCAGTGCCTCACTATGCTCAATGTAAAGAATTTCTTCCTTATATCTAATCGAAATCTCCCCTGTTTCAGTTTAAATCCATTGCCCCTTGTAAAAAGTCCCTCTCCAGCTTTCTTGTAGGCTCCCTGCAGGTACTGGAAGACTGCTATAAGATCACCCCAAAGCCTTCTCTTCTCCAGGCTGAACAGCCCCAACTCTCTCAGCCTGTCTTTATAGCAGAGGTGCACCAGCCCTTGGATCATCCTCGTGGCCCTCCTCTGGATTTGTGCCAACAGCTCCATGTCCTTCTTGTGTTGGGGACTCCAGAGCTGAATGCAGTATTCCAGGTGGGGTCTCACAAGAGCAGAGTAGAGGGGCAGAATCACCTCCCTCGACCTGCTGGCGACGCTGCTTTGGATGCAGCCCAGGACACGGTTGGCTTTCTGGGCTGCCAGCGCACGTTGCTGGCTCATGGTGAGCTTCTTATCAACCAGCACCCCCAAGTTCTTTTCCTCAGGGCTGCTCTCAATCCATTCTCTGCCCAGCCTGTATTTGTGCTTGGGATTGCCCCGACCCACGTGCAGGACATTGCACTTGGCCTTGTTGAACTTCACGAGGTTCTCACATGCCCACTTCTCCAGCCTGTCAAGGTCCCTCTGGATGGCATCCCTTCCCTCCAGCATGTCCACCACAGCACACACCTTAGTATCATCAGCAAACTTGCTGAGGGTGCACTCAATCCCACTGTCCATGTCACCAGCAAAGACGTTAAACAGCACTGGCACCAGTACTGACCCCTGAGGAACACCGCTCGTCACTGGCCTCCACTTGGACATTGAGCCATTGACCACAACTCTTTGAGTGCAACCATCCAGCCAATTCCTTATCCACCATGTGGTCCATCTGTCAAATCCATGTCTTTCCAGTTTAGAGACAAGGATGTTGTGCGGGACAGTGTCAAATGCTTTGGACAAGACCAGGTAGACGATGTCAGCTGCTCTTCCCTTATCCACCAATACTGTAACCTCATAATAGAAGGCCACCAAATTTGTCATGCACAATTTGCCCTTAGTGAAGCCATGTTGGCTGTCATCAATCACCTCCTGATTTTCTATGTGCCTTAGCATGGTTGTCAAGACATTTAAGTACCTAAAAGGACTCAAACACAAATTGTTAACAAAATTTGCCTGTTAAACTGAAATTACCACTTCTGGTTGATTTGCTTTTTTAGAAAGTGTTAGCTGGAATGCTGAGTTCTAATTGTTTTCTAATATTCTCAGTATTTCTCAATATTTCTAATTGATTTAATGGGACTTGAAAATATGCAGACTCTCCAAAAGTCAAGCTTACTCTGCTAAGGAAGTATTGACCAGAAAAGCGCCTTTCCCTCCTGATAAATGTGCCTGACTCCTAGGCAAGAAACTTCACTCAGCTTCCCAAAGCAGCAACCTAACATACAGAATGAATGACACCACGATTGCAGTGGTGTCCCATACCCAGTGTAAATGAAGGATCCTTTTCTGCATGATACTTTGGGAATTCCCAGTGCGAGTTTGAGTGGTTTTAAAAAAAGATCTATTGAGGATATATAAAACCACCCCAGCAACAGGGATGGGGATTTTTGCTCAAACAGCTGCTGTACCCTTACGTTCTGACAGGAAACTGCTTTTGGTGGGGACACTCACTAGTTTGGAGAAACCCAACCACAAAATGTGTATTGTTTTGAAAAGTTTGCATTTCTGCTGTTCACGTGCAACTGGCCATGGCACACACTGTTCATTAGGAAACATCTGTCTATGGGTTTTCACAGTTGCAAGCATTTTAAAGCATAATAATGATTCTGAAAGTAGATAACTTTGAAACAGTTATATGCAGGCAGGTTTAAAAACTAAAAGTCACACGGAAAATTCATGTCACTGATGAAATGTCAACATGCTGATGTACAGGAAGACAGAAAGGAACATCCAGTCCAATAATTGCTATATGGTGTTTCTTTGTGTTTGAAGGCCAGAAAGTTACTCCTAATTCTGTGCAGCAGAGAGGTTCCATCTCTATTTTACAGAGGAAAAAAAAAAAAAAAAAAATAATAAACTCTTAGAAAAGGCAAATCATTTGCAGCAAAATGTTTTGTATAAGCATTGGCCTAGACAGTTTTGATCCAGAAAGAATATAGAAAGAATGGTAATTATACGTTCCAATTCTTTTTGCATCCGTTTTACACCATTTATACATTCTATGTGAATTTGAGTCAGTGGAGGCTCACTTTTGGGTATCAGCATTTTGGTTGCATTGTAGTGGTTAAACATCTGAGTTCCCAAGGCTGTATTTGAAGGGAGAACACTTATCCCAGATTCTGACACAAAGAAACTAGGTTTTGGGACTAATGTTTCTTGGGCTCTAGACATGGGGATGCTAAACCCCCAAAAAGTGAATGGAAAGGAATTCTTTTGTTTCAGTATGACACACAGAGCAGAGCAAAAATTCATCTTCAGCTATCATCTGGTAGTCAGACATTGAAATTAGACAACCACCCAGCAGAGTTCCCAGTTTTTAACACTACCACCTATTCTTCAGCTCACAACCCCGTTAACGGAAGTAGAATTCAGTTTTTAAAAGTGCTAAACATTCATTTTAGATGCTCAGATTTTCTCTGGAGTCAGTGGCGGTCCGAGGCATACAACACTTCACAGGACTGAAGTATACAGAGAGCTTTCTCCAGCCTGATCTACGTAGAAGTTACGCATCTAATATTACTATCATGAATGATAGTTCCACCTGGAAGAAGTCATCATAGAAAAGCTGTGTAATATTTATAGGAATAATATCTATGAAAAGGATTATTTATTTTATGGACCAAAGACATCCAGCACAAACCATCTTTGTGTCTTTTGTTAGATATAGAAAATGGACCTACATGCTAATTGTATATGGAAAATAAAGAAAACATTTAATTCTTCATCCTCAAAGTTTACATTTCTGCATCATCTTCTATCACAGAATCAGACTGAGTTACAGGATTCTACTACCTTCATCCCAGTTATGCTTTCACACATTCTTGGAGATTTTCAATAGTATCCATAAGGAATATTAAAATATAGACCATTTAGCAAAGATAACTTGATGGTGCAGTATGATTTCCACAAGGAGGACCAGCTAATCTGTTTGCAGTATGAGTGATACAGCTGCACAGCAGCAACTGCGCAGGACAGGCACAAGCACAGTCAGAGGAAGGACTGTACCCCTCCAGAGCCATCCAATACAGAGGTGTCTGACTGTGTAGAGTGAGAATATAAAATTTACTGCAATGGCCTATTTCACCATACTTACAACTGAACTGTGTTTGTAGTAGTAATTGCCATGGTATGAATGCCAAACTAGAGTGATGGACAATCGAGACACAGTCAAAAAAACAGGATGTTGGGTTGCCATGAATGCATCTCTCTCAGTCTAGGCATAACCTTGATCACTGGGAAAACATTTGAATATCAGAAGCAAATTGTCAAAGTGCAAGAGTCTTGTTCAAGTACTTCAGTGTTCACACTCAAAGGCAGAGAGCAAGAACTCTTCAACACCCAGAACAACCACACTAGCAAATCAATCTCTGCCAAGCTTTTTCCTCCTGTCACACTTTCCCAAGTAAAACATAGCAGGAGAACTGTGAGAACCCCAGAAAGGTGACAGGGCAGGTTGTGGGACATCTATGGTTTTCAAAAATATTCATCAGTGTTGTAATGTCTGCCCTGCCAACAGGTGGTTCTTACAGTAACTGCTATAAGCTGAATATCTGCTCTTCTGTTTTACTGATGCTATCACAGCCATGCAGGGGCATGCAGAAGATTCAGTCCTGTTCTTTATGCTAGTGTTATCAAGGATTTTACCCCCAAAGAGGCTGTAGAGTTGCATTAAAATTTTAAGAACTCAAATAAGCTGGAGCAGCAACGTACTTACCTGAAAGCTCGTCAGCTTGGGATATTTCAGTTTAAATTCTTTCTCTATCACATCAGAGTGCTTGCAGGCAAGCTCCCAAATGAAACACCATGCCTAAGTGTTGCAAATCTAAAGGGGGTTGCAATCTCTAAGCCATATGACACAGCCATGGACCTCTGCTACACACACGCTGACAGTCTATGCACAGCCAGAAGTTTCCACAACTAGATTTCATTGTTCTTTCTCTCTTGGCTGCTGATTGATTTCTTAACATACCGAACTTTCTTGAAATGCAAGTACAAGATGACGATAGAATACAGATCAGATAGATGCAATATTTAGACAGATGCTAAAACATCTTTTTGTGCATTGGAAGACCGTAGCAAGTCCTGGCATTCTTTCTCATTTAGAAGAAAGGACACATAATTAATACCATTTAAGGGGAATATATCTTTTCATCCCTAAAGAGTTCCAAAACAAACAAAACACAATTGAAATGTAGTTGCTCTGAGGTTGTAAGGCAACATCAGCACATACTAAAGGAAATAAGAGAACAGGTGGGAAGGAACACAAGATACCATTACAGTTTTTTCTCTTTAAAACTATTTTTTTGGGTCCTTACATATAAACGAAATTGGATTTTAAACCTAGATCTTACCTGCCAGATTCCCAGCCATTACATCTTTCTCAGAAGACTAAAACAGCAAGTTGACTATACTGGAGGAAATACAGAGCAAATACATTATAGTCTAAAATTCAACCTCCAAAATTCTCACTAGATCAAAAAATTGTTTTTGCATCTAGGGAGCTTCATCGATGTACACCCCTGATGTAGACACACAGTAGCACATATTGGTGTTTGTTACTTCTTCATAAACCCTGGAAAACTTTGACACCTGTTTGGCCCTGAGTGAATTCAATTCAATGAGGACAGTACAATATCCTGCCCCCTTGAAAAAAACGCATCTTATTTCCCTGGTATTTATTAAGAGTTCATGGGAAAAGAAGACTCTTATGTATACAATGAATTAGAATAAAACAAGATCATAAAGAGAATTTTATAAGAAGATTATTGTAAAGATAATCCACCATCTGGTTTTAAGTTTAAGCATTGCAACTCAGGGAAAATGCATTTTCATTGTTTTTACATGGAATAGCTCAAACTGGTAAGCATCTCAAATTCAGCAGGAATTTATTTGTTGTAGGTAGAATGCATAAACAATGAGTGAGGGTAATTATTTCCACCTATGATATACTTCTCATTCATTAACTCAAAAGAGAATATAAACTATTTTTTAAATAAAAATCAAAGTATAACCTTAGTTTGTACTCTTTACTGTAAATATATGGCAATGCAATAACCCATTGAACAACAGAAAGCGAAAACAATGAAAATTAATTCTGCTTTTATACATTTTCCCAACCTTGCTGTCTATATTCTTATTCAGAGTCTCTGCTTTGTGATATTGGTCCAAGTCAAAAACAAACTCCTCCTGTCCTTTTGCTGGGATTTAATGTTTAGAAATAAATGTTCTTAATCCTTAAGGATTTGCAGAACAAGCTGTCATTTTAATTCACTGTGATGCAACTTGCCTAGTATCTGAAGAAACTTCATCCATTTCTTTCTAGGTGAAAACAGAATGCAGTGACTGTCACATGGGAATGCAATCACTGCTTACTTCTGCTGCAAGAAAATTCAGGCGTGGATGAACCAACCATCTCTTGCTATCTTTTCCTATATACAGCAAAAAGGACAGTGCCAGTCCAAGCAGGTTTGTCAGTAGCCAAACGCTGAACACAGACTTCTTTTTAAGACTTTTCCAGCAATTGTAAGGATCAAGCAATAGTTAGAATTGTGTATCCTTGCACAGATAAGCACTAACTTTCACCAGAAGATCAACAGGGGACGCAGAAACAGAAGCCCAGTGTCTCAACAACCCCACTCACACAGAGACACTGCACTGACACATCACCCATTGTATCTGCTATGACTTCTCTGAAGCATTCTCATACAATTGCTACTGAAAGAAAAATGTTATCTGTGTTACTACACAGATTAAATTGATTTTTATGTACCTCCTCATTACACTAATCTATCATTGGTGAAATTAAATGGATTGAGAAGCTGCCACATTTTATATATTTGTGGCACAAGGAGCTGAATGCTGTTCCCAGCTCTGTCACTTGACTATGAGCAATTCGCCTAGTCTCTGTCCCAGTTCTTGCACACATCAAATGATGACAATAACACTTGTCTGTCTGACAAGAAGGTTGTGAAATGCTTTTCATTAATGTTTGTAAGAAGGTTTTAGAATTTCATATAGAAGCTCTACAGACCAATTTCCCAGGTCAATATTATTACAGCATCAGAGCTGTCCTCCTTTGCAGAACCTGTCTAATCAATAGACAGGCAAAAAATGACATCCAGATGTTTGCAGTCACATTGGAGAGATAAGAGAGGACGATACAAACAGCAAGGGTTTTGCCCTTGCCCTTTCAAATTATGGTGTTACAGCATTGATTCTTGTCTCATTCACTGAGGGGACAGCCCGCCTATGGAAGCGAACGAAGCAATAAGAAACACTACTTTCCTCCCTTGGCTCTATGTGTGAGAACAACTGGGTGTCTTCTCATGATATGGTGTTAACTGTTCATGCCAAGGACTCGGAAAGAGTCCTGGAAAATTTAGATTAAAAAAGTAATAATTGTCTATGACATGCTCTTCTTTTCCCACTTTCAAACACTGGCTGAATTATATATCCTTTCATAGGAGGAGCAGAGAGGCTTTAGATATTCCCAGTTCAACTTTCCTGTGTTGCTACTCAAGTTCATTGCACGACAAAGGTTTTCCATGTTGAGAAGGTTACACGTTCTTCACGTGCTTGATCCATGGCCAAGCCGAGTCTTTGGGTTCAGTGACTCCAGAGGACTATAACCCTTTCGAAGCAATGAGACACTTCCAGATAACAAAAAGGGAGCAGCTTAACTTGGGAGTGTCATGCTTGAGCCCAAGGTCTCTGCGCACCCTGCACAGTTTGCTGTCCTGCTCCCTGTGTTCTGCTGCAGGAAACGGGTGAGAAAAAATGGATCCATTCACAGCCTGGCAATCAAGGCCTATTTCCTCAGTCTATCCCAAATCCTCAGCTGAATGTAATTACTAGGATTTGTCTCTTTCTATATTAATTAATTTTTCTTGTCTTTCAACCCTGCGAGCGTCACAGGACAATTAGAAGGATGAGCTGGGAAAATGCTATTATGGACTTGTACTTAAATGGAATTTCCATCTGTCTCTCTCTTTTTTTTAAAGGGATTTATAAACCATGTCATCTGTCAATGATAATGAACCAGTAGAAAAAGCCTGGAACTGAGATTTGGATGATCATAGTTTTTCTCATCAGAACTGCCAACCATGGGGTGCCAACTGACACAACAGTGCCCTTCAGCTCCTTGTGTTTCTGTTTGATTTGGCTATTCAAAAGGCAAGTTTGTTGGAGATACTGTAAGTATGAGCAATGTTGAACACAATAGGGTCTTCCCTAGCATCTTCAGGAAATACTGTGTAATACATAGTAATTCTTTTGATAGCAGTTTCCAAATCTCACTCAAAGAAAAAGACAGATGACTCTCTATTGGATATGAGGGTATATCCCTTCAATTAGGATAATCTGAGTGAACATGCTTTTTGCTTTCCTTTTCCAGGCATCCAGCAAGGGAAAAAAAAAAGAGAGTTATTAGATAACTGGTGGGTAGGAATAAAAGAAAATCGTTTTCTTCCTCATAGAAATATAATATCAACAATATCACCCTCGAATTCTGTCTTCCATCCTCTGTCACTCAAAAATGTATCTAGAGCCACAGAGGCCTCTGCCACCAGGCGAGAAGTAAATGGGAGCCTCCCACAACTGACCCAGTATTATGAAAATATGATGAGGCTACCTCAGATTGTTCAGGATCTGGTCCTTTCAGCAGCATTAATTAAGAAAATCAGGGTCAGTAAAATTGTTTCTCAAACAAACAATAAACTGGCAATTTCATTGCACTCAATTCCCTTCTCATCTATTCATGAAAGGACAGGACATCACTAATGCCTATAACTAACACGACTACTTGTGCAAGTGCAGGCTTTATGGACTGTGCAGATAGAAACAAAGAACCTGCAATAGCCAAGATAAAAACGAGTCATAGGATGAATCAGACTGGTGGCTGTGGGAATGGATTTCAGGGCTTTTATGAAGCTATGTGACCTGGCAGGAGCCCAGGTGGAGTGAGGGAGGAACTGAGATAGAGATGATGTGATTGAGGAAGACACCAATGACACGTCTAGTATTGTATATGAAAGTGGGAGAGGTTGGAAATAGATTTTTAGAGTCATCGTCACAAAGGTGGCAGCTAAATCTATGCGAATAACTACGTAATATCTCACTTATTCGTTTATCTACCCATACACGTACACACCCTTGCTGACTTCCTAATTGATGTTGTGGCCAGAAAAGAAACACTGAATTCAAAGAGAGGCTATTTGTATTTTATTTCTGATCCAGCTGGACCCAAGAAGTGCCAGGAATCTCATGAGAAAGGCTCCTTTCAAAAAGAAATTGAGCTGTATTTCAGACAGTGTGAATTATGGTTCTCTGAAACCTCCAGTCATTTGAAAAATACTTTTTTGCTCACTAAGGCAGCATAGTAACTTAGCATGATAATGTGCTACACTATCGGATAGAGAATTTTTTAGTAATTCCTGTACTGTGATGTTTTAAAATACAGGAAAAGCACAAGTTATTCCATGAAGAGAAAACTGCTGAATATTCTTTTTCCTTTTGAATTTGCATTTTTTCTTAGGCATCTTTTTACAGCTTACCCTTTACATCAACACTTAACTTCCCCCTCCCCTTCAAAAAGACTCCTGGTTCCACGCTGTGCTCTCTCACTAACGACTGTGGAGGGGCAGGAGGACACATAGCTGGCTCTGAGCTGGCTCTGTGCTGGCCAGCCAGCCACTACCCACATCACCATTAGTCAATGGACATCCTTCTACTGCAGCCTTTTCCTCAGCAGGGTCTTATTCCATCTCCAGGCACAGATTTTCCTTAAATGTCCAGGAGCTTCATATCTCTAAGCTCTTTATGCCTTTTCCCAAAGTAGCTGAAATAATAGTTCAAAAGTTTTAGAAGGCCATTGACAAGTACAGTAAAAAAAGAGGCAATAGTTGTATTGAATTTGGAAACCTGGAGTTTAAATTTCCCATTCAGTTCACGTCCTTAGCTTAAAAAATACATTAACATGTAGTTCTTAAGAAAAACAAAGTTCAGTTACATCACTTTTTTTTACTGAAATGTAGCTCATGCTCTTTAGGTGTCCCAGGCAGCTACACCATAATGCAGTGCCTATGCCATGCCTTTAGGAGACATAGTCAAGCAGTAGCGTTGTTTGATTTCAGTATTAGTTTAACTGACAGTCTATTTTTTCTGCGAGGTAGGTATGCACATTAAATACAAAAATGGGCCATGCTGTAGTGAGTGCAGTCCTTCTTGCCTAATAATTTGCATTTGTCAGTCTCTAGTATGATCTGCTTCAGATGGAAGTCAAGTCCTCTTCTGCCTTGCTAATGCCAGATGTGTAGTGATGTGTGTGAGCAAAAGAGTACTCATTCCCCGGTCCATCACTGACAACAGATTTGGGATCAAAAGGGTCAACTTGAGCGTTTCATTCTCTCAAGAGTTGATAAAGGCAATTGAAAAAAATGATGGGTTTTATTTCCATACCTTCTCAACAACTATATTTTATTTAAAAGATTTCCATATTTAGCACTAGAGGATAATTGGAAGCATCTGATACAGAATCGTTATTGCCACTGGAGCAGGACATGGCTGTTAGACTACGAACAACAGACAGCTGTCTAGCTGGCATAGGGCAGGGACCGCGCTGGGCATTCATTTCTCTTGAACTTCTGCTACCTTGTGCTGGGTTATTTTGTTTGTTCCTTTCTTATGCAGTGAATGTAGCACTACTCCAGCACCAGTGGGTTTCCCAGGAGCTGGGTGTACTGGACCGCAGGGGCTCCCCATGGGGGCGGCCAGGCAGGACCTGGCCTCGAGCACCCATCCCATTGCCCCAGCCAGGAGCAAGCATCTGGGAGCGTCAGGGACTCTCAGTCCCGGCCATCAGGCACCTCCCTGAGGACAGCTTAGACTGGACCAGACAGCAGGTTCTGTTAACAATTTAGTAGAATTAAACTGCAATATACGTAACTATCCCAAATGGCTTACTGTATGAACTGTTTTCTGTATCATTATTTTGGATGTTATGCCTCAAAAATAGTGGATAAAGATGCACAGAAATACATTTTTCTGCTTTTACAAGTTCACTCTATTTGTCCATTTACAAATGCAATTTCCTGTAGCATTCACTGCATAAAACCTCAGCTTCTCACCACAGAGTCAGGTTTCCTAAGAGTTTTCTTTACAAGTTCTCCGTGCTGGAGAACTAATTCTCTGAATTTGATTAGCTGGAGTCCTTACTGAGCTTACAACACACAGTTTGTTGCCATTATTCTCTCCAGAAGATTCCCTCAAATTTGCTCCTTTTGGTGAAATAGAGGATCTAATTAAAAACCAGCTTTGCCAAATTATTCAGCTGGGCATTTTGTCCCACAATAGTCACTATGTATTTGCATCTATCTTAAGCTATCAAAATGCAGAGGGAATTACACACAGAAGAAAACCCTAAAATGTTTCTGCCTTGCTAATCTCTGCTATTGAGTATGGAACCAGAAAAAGTATATTACTTCATTAATTGTTCCTCACTTACAGGGTTAACGTAGCCTGTGTCAATATATTCTGATCCAAAGATACTATCCATGTTCTTAGATGTACTGCAGCTGCTTTCATTAAAAATCTCAATATTTATGCTTTAGGAGGTGGCGAAGTGAAGTCTTGCTTAAGAGCAGCAATGTAAACAGCGTTATACCTCCCTTCAGCAGGAACTATTCGCACACCTGCCTTTTTTGGAAGAGTTTCAGTTGGCTATTTTTATTTCCCTATGCTTGTGAACTCAGTAGGCTAAGGACTCTTTTTTTTTTTTTTTTTTTTTTTACCTTTTGATACATGTGCCAGCTACACCTTTCCTCTAATCCTTCTTGATCTGAAGGTTGGCATATCTAATCACAAGAGTGTTTGAGGACCTCAGGGTACGGTGAATATTTTGCATGCCCAATCTACTTCCACCATGCTAGCTGGTGTTATCTTAGGCATAACTATTGCTTCAGACTTGCCAAGTATTAGGTATGTGACATGACGCGTATTTTCCCATAATGTCTTGCTCTTCCCCACAGAGCTTAATATCTCACTCAACCGTGGGAAATATTTCTTTGTGCACTGGCACATGGAGGACAGCAGTCAATATCATAAAATTGGCAATTCCCATCGCCAGGAGTCTCCACTTTTCACTAGAGCACAAGCACGTCTGACACACTGCAGTTTGTATCATCCCTCTAGGGTTTGCAAGTGTCCGTATGTGCTCTCCTAAATGTCTCCACAGATAAAGGTCCAGCACAAATTGTGGTGTGACGCTGGTGGTCCTTTCCACCATCCTTGAATTGGCACTTACCTCCATGGTAAACCAAGGAGTCACAGATTACAATAGATTTTATTAAAAAATGCCTTTAGCAACTGAGTTTCTCCTGGTGGCACAGTGAAGTCCCACCATCAGCACAAAGCCAGTCTCCCTCCTTCTGGAGGATTGCTTAGAGCCACTTCATGGCTGAAAGAACTTTGAGTCTTCTCAGGCTTTTGGTGTTTCCCACCATCGCTCCTGTTGGGGCGGTTCAAGCTCAGGCAGCGACAGGGACAGTGCTAGTGCAATAATAATAACACACTTGAGTATTTCGTGAAGGTTGTGACATGTCTTTTGTAATATATTTTTGAGCTCCCATAAAGACAGCAGGGCACAAGCATGCTTTGCCATTAACTTTGAAGCCTAGAAACAAAACATTGACAGAACAAACAGTTCTGTGGCACATGGCTAGACCCACTTATGTCATGTCTGTTGACGGAAAGAATGGGGCATGTCGGTTCCCTGGAAAAGGAAATATTTTCTCTGTGATGTGAGAGATGCTTGAAGACCAGGGAAGACTCTGTGCCTTAGAGCTGGAGCTGTAGGAAGGCGACTTCATTAGAGGTGAAATCTCCTCCCAGAGACAGCTCAATCGCTCTCCCTGCCCTGCAAATGCTTTCCTACATCTTTGTTAGTTACTTAATCTTACAGTAGTGGATTATTGCAGTTAATATGCAGCAATCTCATTAATCTAAATTTAAGAACACTACAGGATCAGCAATAGGTTTAATTTATTGCAATGTTTGTAGGATGCCCTGAATTCTTCCCATATGGGTCAAAATCCATACATCAGCAAGTGATGTAAGGGGGTTTTGGACATCATCCATATGACAGATGCACAGGCCAGACACAAACTGAAGATACAAAATCCTGTACAGAGAAAGAAAATAAATTAAAAAAAGAAATAAACCAAAGCAAAATGTCAATAAGATGGTTGTCCCAGTGGTATCTGATAGAAAGAGAAATTTAAATTGGCAAACAGAAAAGTTTCATGAGAAACATCTGCTCAGTTTAACTGTTAGGTCTACTATTGCATACATAATGTTTAGTTTACATTTTGTTTCAGAAATGTTTTTTTAAATGATTGACAAGAAGTTTCCTGACACAGGGAGGGAAGGAACCTTTTAAAAACTCTTACTGTCTGCTATGTAAATTAATATTAAATGTTTAAGTATATTGTTTAGCTATCAGGCCATAGCCATAACAACTTTAATGCACTGCAGTCTGTAAAGGACATGTGTAAAGAATGGGAAAATGGCATCTTCCTCCAGTTACCAATAATGGTTTCAGAGCATCAATAAATTCTGAAAGAAAAAAATCTGTACTGTACTGATTTGGAACTGCACGTTATAGTAATGTGATAAATATTTAATATATAAATAATATCTAATGCATAAATACATACAGACACATTAACATACATGTACATTCACATGCACACACACCGAGTACCTCTTACCACTAGTAACGAGGAAGAATATTTGAAAAGAGCGTGATTCACTACTGCATGTCTCCCATCTTATGCCACACGAGGTTCTCTTGTTTAAGCATGGGACCCCCATATTAGAGTGGAATTGTGTAGAAGTGACTCGTCCAAAGTGCTTAAATCACAACAGCTTTGCTACAAGTTTGGTCAATCAAGAGGCTTAAATGATTGTGCAGTTTCTCAGAAGCAGGGAAGCAAAAAATGGAGATCAGGCTAAGTTCTTAAAGAAATGTATTCCTTATTTAACCTTTAGATGCTTTTAAAATACAGCAAGGATGTTAACTTACTTGAATCTTAAATACCTGTTGAGCACAATACATAAGCTGTATGCCAACCTGCACAGGGAAGCTGTCCTGACATGAAACATGGGCATATCACAAGATACTGAGGAAGGCAGCCTTCTTTCTCTATCAGAAAGATAAACTGAATTTTCATCATTTGAAGATAAAATGGTAGTTGATAGTATTTTAAAAATCCGTTTTCTGCTGGTTTGATTTTTTGGAGGGGAGGGAGGGTGTCCTTTAAGAATCAGGCTTTCCTGATCACCATATAGACTAGCTTCTAATTATATGTTAGGTTTCTAGAAACTATAATATAAATAATGTTTTATTTGTTATTTCTGTCAGTATTTTCTTCTTTTTTTTGAAATCCACATGAAAATAAATTCCATACATGAAAATTATGCTTTTCCAGGACCAGCATATGTCATATTTCAGGTAAGAATTGTTTTCTTCTCAGACAAATTACATCACCTCATAAAGAATTTAAAATGCCAGCAGATTCTTGAGCAAAAGCAAAAAAAAAAAAAAAAAAAATAGTATTAGAAGCTATTTCTTTAGAACCAGAGGGCAATGAAGAGCCAATATTCAACAGTGTTACCTTAGGGTACAAATTTTAGTTACATTTTAGTAGGAAAGCAAGATGTAAAAAAAATAGATTAAAACATCATATTCTAACACCTACAAACTTTGGCTTAAAGAAGCTGAAATAAGCCCATGGTCCTGCAACACCCTCCATTCCCCCATGCCCAGACACTGCTCTGAGATTCCAAGCAGCCACAGTAACCTTGGAGCAGAACAATTGCTGTCTACAAGTCAAGGTATGCAAATTCTTTCGCAGCCAAAAATTATTCTCTTGTTTCTTTCTTCTTAAATTTATCTGTTCTCAGAATGTTACCATGTCCCCAGTGAGACATCACCACTGGGGCTCAAGGACATTCTGAGCACGCCCTAACACGTCAATAAAGTAGTGGTTTTCAGACTTTCAAAGGACCAGGGATGGAAGTATGACAAAAACGCCATGATTCAAGCTTTCCCAGTGTCACAACTTGAGGAGAGGGGTAACTGTGAATATCACAAAACCCAACTGTTTTTTAGTACTATGCATACAGAATTAACAACTTTATAAGGAACTCAAAAATGTCTGAGATACTCAAATAAAAGTTTTCATATCCTCTGCGCCCAAAACTGAACAATGAAAAAAAAATTAAAATTAAGTAAATAAACTGCATTTGTTAACTACTGGAATATAAAAAGAATAGTTGTTTTCACAACCTGACATTAATGTTTGAAAACCAAAAGTGTAAGCAATGAAAATACACCAAGAACAATAAAATAAATAAAAAAATGAAAAGGCAAATGTTGAAAAAATGAACCCTGCTTTTCCTTTTAATAACTGAAGTAAGATTTTTAATATGGATGAAGCATTTCCTCCACAAATTTATGAGTCAAATATCCCAGGAAACTATGTAAGAGAAGGACAAAGAGAAGGGATCCTTAATAACTTACTATTTCTCTAACATGCAGCAACCACCTGTTAAACAAAACACTAGTCTTAGGACCTCAAGTGTAGTATCACCAGTAATATGCTATGTGCCTATAGTGTTTCTTTGTCAGTGACCTGATGTATCTTGGTTTAGCTGTTGTTTCTCTGTACTTCCTTCATACATGATGTTCAGCTAGCATACCAAATAAACAGGGCAGAAAATGCAAGTCTTACTGTTTCCTTTTATAAATTCAGAAATATTTCTATAGTTTGGTGCTCCAGATTTTTGTCCCAAAGCTTCTCAGGACTAGGTAGGCGTTGCAAGAGGAACTTAATGAACCTTCCTTTTCTTCAGCTCAGGCCTGTTTATTTTAAACCACAGCCTCTGACCTGCTTGCTTCGCAATGTGCGGAAGTTTCAATCATCAAAGCAGTTTCAGCAATACCTGCATGAGTTTCCAGATCTAATTTCTTCACGTGGAGGAAATAACATGTTTTCTTTTAGCAACTGCATTTTTTGTACTACAATTAGTTTTATTTGTGCAGTGACTAGGGACGGTACCGTATCTTCCTAATCAAAGAGGGGATGTTTCTTTTCAGTTCCTGTGCTTACCACCAGTGATGGGCAAAAGTGTGGCAGTCAAATACCCAGAATTAGAGGCTAGGCCCATCACTAATGCTAATGTCTTTTAGAGAAATATTATATATAGAAGGCTGATTTTTATCTTGTGAACACCCATGAGTAATTCCTTGCTCCTTAGTGACTGCGATTTGGTACTACTATTCCCACTGTGGTCCCACCGGTATTGATGCTGTGTGAGTGGAAACACTGCTCACTACAGATTCCCCTGGCACAGCTGCAGTAGCAAACTTGTACAGACCTTTCACAGATCTAAAGGAGTGTACAAGGACGGAGTTCGTCCGGCTCCATGGCATTTAAGTGGATATAAGTGGAAGGAGACTCAGTTTCAAAAGTTTTTGTTGTTTACGTGGTGGTTTTTACATTAAGATACGCTTTTCCACCTACTCTTAAGAGTAAGAAAGAGAGGCATTCCTCTTTTCTTAACATAGCTGGGTTGAATAAGAAAAATGTGTACTGTTTTGCATATATCATGTAGGTTTCATTTTGTCTGCCATATCTTATTCTTGCTGAGCATCAGAAGCTAAAATGCAGTGAAACTGTTAATAGGAAGTGAGTAAGAAAGGAGAGAAGAGGCAATGTGAGTGCCTCTGAAGAAGAGAGGTCTACTCCAGGCTTGCTCCTCTCGGGCAGACAGTGCTGGTGCTTCTTCACACCAAGAGCTGAGGTCAAGGGGGATTTTACATATTAAAGATGCTGGCTTGGCAAGGAGGAGAGATAAGCTGCCACTAATAGTGAGTAGAGAGAAGCTTGGGGCAGTCAGGCAGGGTAGCAGGTAGCAGACTTCCCTACCAAGCTAGGGTAGAGCCAGACCCACAAACAGGTCAAGCTAAGCTACAGCTCTTTGCTGTTTAGGGCACTTCTTTGGATGCTCCTTTGTCATATAAACATGACACTGTTTTGGAGAAGCTGTTTTCTGAGTCACTTTAATTAACTGCTGTCACAATAGAGATAAAGGGTGTGTATGTGCCAAATCCAGTTAGGCCTGTCGAGTTAACCCTGCTGGTAAACAAGTGAGGTGAAGCCTTGAGATATAATCTGAAAGTAGGAGCATGAATGATTCCCCCGAGAGGGACGAGGTAGCCAGAAGTATCTGTCTCCCAAAGGGTGCATTAATGGAAGACAAAAATAGGTCACCTTCCTGAATGACCATGACTGCACTAGGGAAATGAACAGAGACCCCTCACTGTGTCCTTTAGGCAGAAGAAAAGGATGTTTCCTCTTCCTAAGGGGCAGGAATCATAGAATCATAGAATGGTTAGTGTTGGAAGGGACCTCAAAGATCATCTAGTTCCAACACCCCTGTCATGGCCAGGGACACCCTCCACTACATCAGGTTGCTCAAAGCCTCATCCAGCCTGGCCTTGAACACTTCCAGGGATGGGGCATCCACAACTTCTCTGGGCAACCTGTTCCAGTGCCTCACTACGCTCAATGTAAAGAATTTCTTCCTTATATCTAATAGAAATCTACCCTCTTTCAGTTTAAAGCCATTGCCCCTTGTCTTATCACCATATACCCTTGCAAAAAGTCCCTCTCCAGCTTTCTTGTAGGCCCCTTCAGGTACTGGAAGACTGCTATAAGATCACCCTGGAAGTCTATGCCTTCTCCTACCAACTATAAAAGGAAGGCATGAAGAGGTGTTTCTACACATCTGTCACTCAGTTATTAAAATGGCAATCCATTTTGATTACATCATGGATTATTGTCCTAGAAAAGAGGCTTTTGTAGGTGTCAGTGGCACAAGGATGGTGAAGAGGAATCAGCCTGCTGCAAACCAACACACTATGCAATGAACAGGGTCAGGTAGCACAAGAAGGCAGGAAGCCTCTGGCTGACTCCACTGCTACGACCCTTTAGAATTTGCTATATTTGCCTGAAATTAAAATATTGTCTTGTGAAGATGAAATCAAGACTAACTACTCCAGAGAGCCGACCGCAGTTGTATATATCACCACAGGGACAAGTTATGTTATTTCTCTCTTCATCTTACCCTAGTACCTTCCTACATCCTATTAGTGACACAAATCTGGGTTTCCCCACGACCTGAGAAATCTGTACAGGATGGTTGGACCATCAGAGCCATTTGAAGTCTATGCAGAGTATTTCTTCTAAGCAGCAGTGCAAGAAGTGCCAAGACCTTTGCCATCTCCATGGAGATCAGTGACATGCATGAATGCTTGACATCTCTCCCAAGGAGGTTGATGCCCTCACTTCAACATTTTCATTTACAGAAAGGGAGCTGGTGGTTTTCATCCAGCTCTGTGCCTTCTCAATTCTGTGAGGGTCTCACTGCTCAATCCTGTGGAAAAGTTAGTCCCCTCATCTGGGACAGAAACTGCACGAAGCTTTTCAGCTGTGTAGGCAAAGCTGAATTTTGCAACCCTAGGTGGGAGGGACTAAAGCTACTTTTATGGGAAAAGAAGAGGGGTGAGGAAAGATACAGCAAAAATAGGGAAACTAGAGGGGAAACCGGGAAAAGGAAACTAGAGAAGAACCTCAGAAAGCCAGGATTGCTGCTCCTGCTGTCACAGAAAGCTTGGAGGGGCCGGAGAGGGGTTAGCCCTTTTGGCATTATTGTTGCCCTAGGCCCCCTGATGTTTTGACCAGACAGCAGCAGTGCCAGCCTGGCTTTCAGGACTTTGTGCCAGGCACAGTCCTCAGCAGTCTGCAAATGCAGCAGCTTCATTTGCCTTTACCTCAAACCAGTCTGATCCTCTTTTACCCTAGCACCTGCCAGCATGCTCCTTGCTGCTGATTTTTCTTTTTTTCTCTTTTTAATGTGATTCTCCCATAATAACTAAATTCCAGAATCTGGGGCTTTTAGAAGAACCTGATAGCATGACATTTACAACAAAACCTAGTGGCTTGGCAATTTCACTTAGACCATAGATTTAATCCTATGCAGATGGTTCCTAGTGGGCCCAACAAGAGATTTTCTTTGATCCGGCTTTTGGTAAGGGTTAAGGCTTTTTGTTTGCAAAGTGACATTAATTATAAATGTTGATTAGTGCTGCTAATTGTCACTGAACTGCCATATGTAACTATATTCAAACATCAGTCTCTAATTGTCCAACCTCATGCTTCTGCAAATTTGCGTTGTTTTGCTAACTGAGCTTTGTCTTTATTTGGCTGAAACTTGTTGTGACTGGAACTGTTACTCTGTGGTTGTACAGAAGCCAAAAGTATGGAGGCTTGATTCCAGCTGGAAACTATAATTGATATTATTATCTACAATGCAAATAATTATAACTCAGTGTACTTCCTTTTCAGTAGGTTTTTCTTGGCAGGACGATTTGACCCTTACTGTTGTATTATTCATTTTCTCCCCACTTAAAATATCTGTCTCCTTTTTTTATGCCACTAACATGGCAGTCTATTCAAGAGCTTAGCCAAATAAGCCCCAGTCCACGTACACTTTGAACCTGTATAAAGCTCCTCCCCTACTCATTGGGACCAGCATAATATCAAAAAATGCTGCACTGTCAAATTTTGTAAGCGGATAGCAAACGACATAGTAACAAATCAGTTAATTATACGAACATTGCAAATTGGGTATAATTTGCCAGTGAACCTACTGTAATCTGGATGCAAACAAACTGTAAGCGATGTACAAACAAGTAATAAACCTACTTGCTAGGTATAAACAGGCTTGCGGTGAACAGACTACAAATTAGGCATAAAAGAGAAGCACCCACTGGTTACAGGCTGAGTACCAGCAGCAAGATGATGTGCTCACCAACGCATTGGCCAGAGCATTTGCCTCAGCAGTTCTCCACCACCACCAGGAGACTTCAGAAACTGGGTTGCCAACTGCTTCTTCACGGTGAGCTTCATTCTTCCCGGTACAGAGAGACAGCATTGCTCCTTCTGTACAGAGATGGGCTCTCAGTCTTTGGGAAGGGAAAAGTTCCCAAGAAAAATGGCAATTGACAATGCTACAAAACTTTCTTCTCTCAGCAACTCTGGCTCTCTCAAAACCAGTAAAATTTGCTGAAAGCTAACCAGGCTTTCTATTAACTGACATTACCTTCTCAGGTAATGGTGTTGGCTAGCAGCTAGTCTCTCCACAGGGGAGGAGGCAACCTCAATACAGTGTTGCAAACGCCTGTAAAATGGGCTTTCTGCTTCCAGGGGCTGAGTTTTATCTGTAGGAATCTGCCTGAATGCATTACTGATGGATATTTGCCTGCAATTTTATTTCCAGTGAAACAGATTAACTTCTGTAATTTTTTTTATATTGCCTACGGACAGACTGGGGAAGGAGAAGGGCACCTGTTCCACTACATGAGGGATATTTTGCTGTCTCTTTTTGTGTCCACTTGCTAAATCATACAGCTAAACTACACTTATAATATAACACATACTATATTGCATTATATTACATTACATCTGTATATTAACAGCTAAAATATATTTCTAACTCTTTACAGGGAAGTCACCACTCTTTTTGCCATGGGGATGTCACATGATTGAAAATTAGTTGGACTGTCACAGCAATGAAAGTAGAAAACACTCAGGGGGATGGTGCTCTGCAGTCCTGCAGCTGAGAGAGCACATGGAGAGCAGTTCAGTGGATGTTCCTTCCATTAAACCACAGCAGAGGCTGAGGGGAAATTTGACAGGGTATCCTTGGTCCTCTCCTGGCTGCAATCCCCTCACATTCCAGAGAGCTTGGTACCACTTCTCCTGCCTGACAGATTTTTGTCTTGTGTCTCAGAGTGCCCAAGAGATCAAGTATCTCCATTTCTCTTTCTTCAGAACTTCTCAGTATTTCCCAATATGAATATTGAGCCTCCCACACCTTTTTATCAATGTTCCTCCCATACACAACCTTGGCATCCTCAAAACTCTTTTCTCCTCTTAACTCCCTTTTCCAACCCACCTGTGGGCCTAAGCTCACTGTGGGCCTAAGCTCACTGTGGACCTCATACATCTTATTTCAGGGCTCCATTCTCCTTGCTGTCTTAATGTCCTCCCACTTTTTAGCTTTCCAACTCCTGCTTTGGTTCTGCTCTCTCTCTGACTTACTGTCCTCAATCCTGCCTCAAAGCAGCTCCCAAACGCACTCCCTTCTACCCCTACAACCTGGGGCATCCCTGTTTCTCTCAACCCCTAGGTCCTCTGCCCTGTTGTAAGGCTCCCAGTCAGAGCATCTGCATCTGCTGTATTTGGATGAGGTGTTCATCTTCAACCTGTCACATTACCCCTAGCCATTGGCACTCGCCTCCTGCCTCCTAACTGAGAACACCCTGGTACTCCCAAACTTGCAAGAAATAATAAATAAAGAACAGGCAGAGACTCAAATATTATTTATTTACCCCAATGGGACATAAAGGATATAAAGGAGGATCTGTCTGAGAAAAAACAGTTCTATGGTAACCACAGGAACGTGGGGATAGTGGCTCACTTCGTCATATATGGTCTTCGTGTTGAAGCAAAGTAGGGTCCCCCGAGCTATATGCTTCGGGGAAAGAAAACAGTTGAGGAAAATAGCTTCTGGGTATATACTAGTATGCAGCAGCTTCTAGTATGCTGGCAAGTCAGAAGCTACACTCAGCTTTGTTTGGGCAATACCAGCTCTGAAAGGAGCAGTGTCCAGGCAAGTGTTTCCTTCTACATTTCTTTTCTTGTTAAACTAAGACATCCTTGCCCTCGAAAGCCTTCTGCTGTGATGGTCATCAGGAGACAAATGCAAGGCAAAAAAGGGAAAGGCTGTGGGGGCTTTCCTCCCTCTGCCATTACAGTCATTAAGGCAATGTCTTCCTTGAGCCCTTCCCTTTCGCTGTCATAGGAGAGATCAAAAAAATAATGCTCAAGTTACCCTTTTGTGCCTGACCTTAAAGCTTCCATTTGCAGGTTTCCCTCTTTTCTTGGCCAGATAAGTTTTCTTCATTCTTTTCTCTTCATTAACCAACTGTCCTGCCAAATGCTGGACATTTGTGGGCAATGAAAGTTGAGGTCCCTGACAACAGCACACCCAGAATGTCTTCCGGACAGCTTTGCTAAGACAAAGATGTTGCTGACATTACTGAGCTGGTGGTAAACATCGCCTATGCATACTGCAAATTTCTTGTCAAGCTAGAGCTTTTACCCTCCTAACTGCAAAGAAAGAGAGGCAATTAGCTTTGCAGAGTGCTTTTAGTGCCACATGCTAAGCCAAACATATGCACACCCAGTTAGGTTTTAAGTCTTATTGGATCATTAAGCCCAGCTATTAGTGCATCTAATAGCACTGGTTGTGCAACAGAAAGGAATTGTTATTGTTGTTAGAATATTTCTCCTGCAAAGACACCGGCTGGATCTCTTCCTCTGTGGCAGCATGAGTGCTGATCAGGCCTGCAGCAGTGGCAGAAAGCAATAGGCGAGCATTTCAGCAGTTTGCAGGCAAGACCACAGTTCAGAAAGTCTTCATGGGAAGCATCGAGAAAGTGAATAAATGCACATTCTTAATTTTCACATCTAAATTCCATCACATGAAATCCCATAGCTCTCCCACAGATCCACCAACATTGCTGACAATCCTTAGTTAATTAATCTTCTAAACTCAACCTTTCAAAATTAATAATTTCAATGAATAATGAGGTGATGATGCTACTGAAAAATTTCAAGGCACCTGAAACTGCCAGGATGCCGATTTTTAAACTTTACAAGGGCCTATTGGACAGGAAGAAACAGTTCAAAAACAAAGCAACTTAGAAATCCAACTATACAATGGATATATGTGTTGGAGAAATCCAACACATATATCCATTGGTGATGTTATGTTCCATCCCAGTCTCATTTCATCTTACTCCTGAATAAATGTTTTGACAATGAGGAAAAGGCATTAAAAGTTTAGGGGTGGTTTGAGATATCACAACACTAACAGACACAGGGACTGAACAGTAATCTTGAATACAAGTGCCATGCTTCCTTCATAATAATCTCACTCAATCTGTGTTTGAGCACCACGAGACCATGAAAATTTCATAACCCTCATGCCCACAGCAATCTGCATTGACAAGCTAAGAACAGATTTCATCTTAGTTGTACACAGACACCAAATAAAAATGCACAAGGGAAGCGCTTCAAGCAAACTGAAAAATAGTTTGGGGTAAAAACGGTCTAACCCCCAGCAATGAGAGCCATGAATGAGACGCACTTTATCTTACAAGGCTTTTAGTTGGAAAGGCACAAGCAGAGAGCATTCTTTCTCTAGTAATCATTTTAGCTCTAGTCTTTCAACCTTGACACCAGAAGAAAGGGCAAAGAGAGAAAAATCAAGCCAATCTATTTCTCCACTGGTAAATGACTTACTTATTAATGTTATAGCGGAAATATCTGAGATTGTTTACAAAGCTCCAGCACTACAGATTAGAAGGTGTTTTTTTTAAAAAAAAAAAAAAAAAAAGGTTCCATTTTCTAAAAGAAGCACAGTTTTGTGGCATTTGGCCAACATTTTCAAGATTAGGTGCCTGATGGTAAGGGGCCTGGTTTTCAGAGTTGCAGATTGTCACACAATTCTCACCTATGTCTGTAGTTTGCTGTGCCTCTTGCCATTCTTGGAAATCAGACTGCTTGTCTGTATACATCCTCAGTGAATGTGGGTCTCTGACTCAAGACACATGAGTCTGAAAGGGTTTTTCTCGTGACTTCATGCCTGAAAAATCCAAGGATAGGAACCAGGTGTACCTTTCTCCTCCACAGGTATGTTCATTCTGTGTCCTTGCTAGTTTGCTCCCCAAGCTTATTGAAAATGGACCTGCAGTTCTGCAGTTAGTGAAATGTGAAGGTGTCACAAACTTACCAAGGGCTCCAGCCATCCGAAACACATGCCACGTGACTGCTTGAATATTCAGAGCTGCTTTGCAAAAGCCAACAGTAGCACAATGTAATTAACAACAGAAGATAACTAGCTGCGACTCTCAGACTTCCAGAGTTGCTGGCCCCAGAGTTCCTGAACTCCATAAGCTGTGTAAACGAGCACAGAAACATTTCCTTTACAGCTACTTTATATAGAACGCCAGGCGTTCAGTGTAGGCATGCAACAACTCTGAGATCCTGTATTCATCTCTGAGTAGGCTACTAAACTATCATCTCTCTCGTAGACTACATTTGTGCAACTGCTCACAAAAGTCTTCATTCTGTTCAAAGGTATCCTTTATGACTGAATTCTGTTTTTTCTTGACTGTTCATAGTATATATTTATAATAACATATATCTCTTTTTGCATCTTTTCAGCCCCTTGGCCTATTGCATTTTGTTCACCGTGATATCAATAATCAGCATTACTTCAGATTGCTTTCCTCCTCCATTTCATATACTCTTCACAGCCTATCTTACCAGAGTGGCTCAAGGGAGCCAGTGTCTCCCAGGGAACACAGCCAGGCCATGCAGACGAGTGGGTTTAGAGGACTCACACTGAACGAACTCTTAAATTGACTGCAGCTAGTCTTTCATACTGTAATGATGATTGACACTTGGCTTCTTGTCGCTTGAAAGAAGCACAGCAATGCCTGCAGGCAGTATGATCTACTAGCACCCACTTTCACTCAATTCTTACACAAAAAAGCAGGGCTTGGATGCTCAGAAACATCCGTTTCAAAATACTTTTGGGACTTCATGCCACAGAAGATATCACTAAGTTAATATGAATTAAAATGACAGAGACTTAGAAAACATACATAAAGTATATTTCTCAGTCAAATAACTATTTCCTTAACTAAGCCATTAACAAATAAGAAGGTCTTCATGAGATAGCTATCCCCACTTTGGGGGATTTTCCTCCCCCTTGGGATTCCAATCCTTTTCAATACTAAATACCCACGAGATAGAATAGAATAGAATAGAATAGAATAGAATAGAATAGAATAGAATAGAATAGAATAGAGTATTTCTGTTGGAAGGGATCTGCAACAATCATTACTCCAATTAAGATGATATTAAGACTTCTGTAACTGGTTAGAACTTATGTGAAGCATCGTGTCTTATTTGTGAACATGTGAATATTTTTGTGAAGAAACAGATCCAGTTAGGGAAAGTTCAGTGCTGTTACAGTGGCATAAGAGACTAGCTCAAAATTAATAAACACTTTGAAAAGATAAAATGATGCAAGTACAAAGCACTCTGTAAACATCTTTTAATACTCAGATATTCCTGTGCCAGTTTCCTCTCCCTGCTTTATAAACCAGGCTGTCCAAGGCCACACAACAAGTCAATAGCTGAGCCAAGACACACTTCTAATGCATGAATTCCAGTTCTCGAGCCCCAAGATTTCTCTCCTTTTTAATACTTCACCTCTTTTTCCACACTGTGATTAGTACTCAAATCTCTCCTTTTACTGAAGAATATGAAAGAAAAGGTTATTGAAGCCTTTTGACACCTGTGCCTTGCAAGTCCAGTCCTGGGCTGCCAAGGAGCTTTGCAGAACCCAGAGCTTTACAGTTTTGCAGCCTCCATAGTTCAAAGTAACTTTGATCCCAGCAGACATCAGATGTTAGTTTCTATTGCCATATCCCTTATTGGCATCTGAATTCACACAAATTCTGTACTATTAGCAACAATTATATTCTGTCCTTAGACTTGCTGAGAGACAAGCAATGGTAAAAAGAGCAGACTCCCAAGAACACAAATTAGAAGTAAAACTAATATAACTGCCAGAGAGGCAACTACAGTGTTTCCCAGGTTGGAGAGATGTCTAGGTTCACAGTCGTGCTGTTATCTTCAAAGATTAAGTGACTTGATTGTTCGTGTTCCTTCCTCATAGCAACAGCTTCCTTTCCTCCCAGCCCAGCAATGGCATCTCCCATCCTCTCTGTCTGTAAAACACATCCCTGCCTCTAGCATTCTGCTGGTGAAGAATTCTACTTTCCTGGTTGATTGCCAGCCAAGACTGCTCAGATGCAAGCGAGGGTGATCCAAGCTTTTGGATAAACAATATAAAGTTCCTGCATACCTGAAACTGAGCCAGATTGCTGCAGCTACCACCTCTAGATCCCAAACAGCATTTGAACTAAGCTCTCTTGAAAGAATGACAGTGTTGAGATACACCATTAGTCCAGATAGTAGTGAACAATCTCCAACTTTGAGTCTTTGGTAACAGATAATAAGGCTGCACATTTCTTGTCTGAATTTATAATATAGACTTTTTGTTTAATATACTTTGTCCTGTGATAAATGAAAAGCATTAACATGCTGCCTTTTGGTGAAGGACCTGGTTGCTTTACTAAATCATCTGTCTAGTTTCAGTTTAGCCTGTGTATCAAAGACTCCTTTAATTCTAACCACAGAAGTACAGAAATAAAGAAGATGATTGCTTTTGGGGGATCCCAAGCTCTATCAGGTCCCTAGCATGTTTGCTGCGTTTCCTTCCTCCACTGTTCTTTCCCCCTTTTTCCTCAAAGTCTCTATCTAAAGTACACTTATTGCACATCTCAGCCATGGGGAAATCTGTTTGCACTCCTTCTGCAGTATCAAGCTAGAAAAAACTTTTCAATATGTGCCTATCCCATAGGCATGAGTAGGACAAGTTTTCCAGAGGAAACTCTTTTTACGGGGCAGAGAACCCACTGTGCTTGGTGTGATCATTGTTGCACAAGCGCAACATGAGCAACTCGTGCAGAACCTGGGAATGTGACACAGCAAATGCAGGAAGCTGGAAGTGAGCATTCAGCCAGAGCTTGCCATGTCCAAAGCTTTCTGAAAGACTTACACAAGCGCAAGGCAATGCAAGGCCAAGTATGCTAACAGGAGCTTCTTAGATGGTGTTTGCTTTAGACAATAAGGGATTTCGGTTTATGTTTCTAAACAGGCTGTTCAGAGCTGGGAGTTTCAAGGGCCATCAGGGCTGGCTGTCAAAAGTCAGTAAAATGAAGACTCAGTGTTATCATCAGAAGTGTAGGATTTTCTGCCATTCTTCTGAAGATTTTGTAAATTCACTTTAAAAATTCACCACCTTTGTGGCGCTGTACTGTGGCAGTTGACTGAGCGGGGTATGAGAACGGTGTCTATGAGTCTGCTCAACTCCCAACAGATTGTGAGGTTTTTCAGAAATACTTTGTGCTGCTTCTCCCTCTGTTTCCATTTGCCTGTGTGTAAAGTACTTGAAGATTGTAACTGCAGACTACATTTATCTGAAAGGGAAGGGTGACGTTTTCAAAGATACTGAGGTGATCCTCCTTACAGGCACACAAACCAGACTTACACGTGTATAGCTATCATCTCATATGGAAAACTTATGCACCTACATCACTGCTGTAGCTTTATCAGCTCCTGGAGCTAAAGCAAAATCAAGTGCTTTGAATAGCATGAGATTTAAATTATTTTTAAAAGTAGTGTATTTATTTTCAAATGATGTTGTTTATTATGGATAGGAGATAATTTATTTCAAATGAAAAACTCTTCAAGAGTGGCATGAGAGGGGAGTCACCTCCAGAGCTAATGCAATCAGAAGCTCATGTAATAAAAATGGAAACTTCAGACAGTTTGAGATATCTTCTTCTCTTGTACTGTTGAATGACCGACACAAACAAGGGAAGTGACTCACTATCACTGAAACTAAACTAGGAATTCATACGTGTACTAATACTTTATTCAGCTATGAGAAGTGTTTAGCTATAAATTATTCAGGAAATGTTGTTTCCTGCCAAAGAAATTGACCTTTTGTGTTCATAATGTCCTAACAGTCCTAACAGATACCACCTGTATGCAGAAGAAGGAATCGAGATCCGTTGCTGAAAATTTCATTTGTTGCTATCAAGAAGGTTGTTCAAATTATAGTTCTGAAAGAAAATGTCATCAAATCCCAGCAGCTTTGCTGCCTGGACTGTGTAGAAGTACAGTTCTTCAAAAATATCATATCCAAACCTTGTAGAACATAGAAATATTAAACGTTTTCTTAGGTGACCGTGAGGACTTAAAAAACATCATCAGCAAATCTTCAGCATTCTTTGTAGCAGGTATGTCTCAGGCTATGTCAAAATAATTCAAACTCTTCTTAAAATAATACAGGATATAATATCTAAATTTCATTTCACCTTTTACTGCACTTGCTAAAAATCCAGATTTGTAGTGGAGTCAGCAGAAATGCAAGATGTCATGAGCATATTCAGCAGTGCAGCATAGGCACCTGAGCTGTGTGAAAGGCGCTGGTAGCCAGAACAAGCATAAGAGACACAGCTGGCAAAGGACCACAAGTAGTCAGGTGTCCAGGGCCCTGCCTGACCTAGAGAAACCACATCAATGCTCTACCAGCCCATCTGAACACTAACTTGGGCCCAGGAATGAAAGAGCTTCCATTGGTTGTTGGGGAAGCAGGATTCACTGCTATTCTCCGTGGAGTTTTAAAGGGGTAGTAAAGTGATTAACGTTAGAAAGTGATTAATCTTAGCGTAAGCATTCTCAGACACGGGCTGGATGCAGCCATCTGCATGCAGGCTGGCAACAGCTGCTCCCACAGCCTGGTCTGTGAGAGCATCCAGAGGAGCTAGCGCAAATCAGGAGCATACACTGAAGTGTTTCTTTACTTTGCTATTTCTCCACAGGGAGAAAGAAACATATTGGACCTTGGAAGGGAAGGAGAGACGTCAAATATCTCACGTTTTCAACCTCTAAGCCTATGTGAGCCTGTAAAAAAAAAAAAAGAAAAAAAAAAAAAAAAGAAAATAAAAAGCAGGGGTACTGTATAAAATAGTTTGAGTTGTGACAGAGGAAGGAATGAATTTGAGAACCCATGGGTAACTCCTGGAAAGACTTCTGTTGGCTCATGTCCATCTCCCAGACAACTCAGATTACTGACCACGAGCTGGAGAACTTTTTTTGCTGTTCTATCAAAATTATTCTTTAAGTTGCAATCCTGAAAATCACATATATCAGAACGTAATAAGGACTCTGGATGCTTCTTCAGGATCTCGTCGTCTCCTCTCCCTGAGGAAATCACAACATCTGATTTTGGTTTTGGTTTCTAAGCGGATTAATTTAAATGAATCATTGAACACTCTGAATACAGAGTCTTGTAGCCTTAACTTCATATCTAAATACCTCAAAAGTTCCATAGACTTTGATCTTGATAGTACATTTATCTAATATGAGTGAGAGTGAGTTTTATTCCTGGTCTCCAATAAGAGCCATTTGATTCTTCAACAATATGTCAAAATACTCACACTCTAGACATGTTCTTTGCCCTCACACACTTAGCTAACACAGTAATATTATCCACGTAAATAAGTTACATTTTCAAGTACATGGTATAAATATTCCAGTGAGAACAGGTTAATAAGTTTTCCAAATAATCCTTTTGCTGAGGCTAAAAAACCTTCTTGTGCTTTTACGGATTTAAAAAAAAAAGGTCATCTTCTCCTCCATCCCCTTGCCTCTCTGCAGATAAAGTCTACTGGCACATACTTGTACTATACTTGAACTTCAGGTGCCTGTTCGCTATGCGAAGAAGTGTTGTAGAAGTTTCTTACTTTCCTCTCAAGGAAAGTATTGGAGGCCTGGCACAGGCATCCATAGTAGCTGTGCAATCTACACACAGGAGGTATCCAAGACTTGGTCAGAAGTAGCTTCAGGTGATAAGGTGTAGTAGCATGACCTAGTCTTTGCATGAGAGGTTGAACTAGGGAGTATCAGAGATCCCTTTCAAGTCTGTAAGATTTGGTGTTTTTGCAGTATTAATTTCAGCTGTCCCTGAGGTATACCCTTTACAGCTATGACAGGTGGCCATCACAATGAAAGGCTCGTGCAACAACAGTGCTTAGAGATGGGGAAAAACTCATTCTTGCAGTATAAAAACAGCAAGATAAGACATGACATTGAATGAGCTCCTCTCTTCTTTCCAACTTCTGCTCTTTAAATGGATTTGTTTCCCTGAAAGAGAAGAAGAAAAATCTGGAAGCGAGCCATAGCCAAATACTTCCTAGCCTCCTTCTGCCTCAACTTCCTGAGCAACTTTCTGAGAGGACAAACAGTGAATGCTTTCTCACTTGGCAAGTTCATCTCATCAGTTTCCCTAAGCAGTGCTCCTGCATGTACCCACAATGCCTCTTCCTCTCCTTTCTGGTGGAGGTCCCAAATATTCTAGATTATTATGAGACAGAAAACAAGGCAGCAAATCATGATTCTTACAAGTGAGCAAGAGTACTCTTGTCTTCAAATATTTCTCTGTCCTTGTTCAGAGGAGATGCAGCTGAGCAGACCCCACATGGTGAGTTCCTCAGGCACTGCAAGGAGTCTGGTCCTCAAACAAGAAGGATCGTCTGTTTTAAACAGCACTTGCATTTGTTAATTCTCCTCTGCAGTTTTGGGGTTTTTTAAATCAAGCTATTTTCAAAAGGCTTCTTTTACTTTCTTTGACCATCATGTTAAACAAATTTCTTCACATGAGCAAACTGTCTTACAGAGACAACATTTTTCAAATGGGTAAATCCAAATTAAGTATTTAATTTACAGTGAGACATCGACACAAATCATCCTGTTTTCTGAAGAGCTCACAGGAGCTTAACGTATTAGGACAAAAGAAATCCATGGAATAGAGCCTTTTATTTAAGTGTTCCATTTTCAGAATTTGAGACTTTTAAATTTGGGCTTGTATTTTTCCTTGAATTAAAAGAAATTTGAAATGCCAAGAGATGTTGTACACTGGCTAATTTGTCCTCTGTACTACACTACAACGCATTTTAGCAGTCTCGTGGTTTTTCTTTGTTAAAAGCAATCATAGAATCATAGCATCATAGAATGGTTAGGGTTGGAAGGGACCTTAAAGATCATCGAGTTCCAACCCCCCTGCCATGGGCAGAGAAATCCTCCACTACACCAGGTTGCCCAAAGCCTCATCTAACTGGGCCTTGAACACTTCCAGGGATGGGGTATCCACAGCTTCTCTGGGCAACCTGTTCCACTGCCTCACCACCCTCAATGAAAAAAGTTTCTTCCTTATATCTAATCTAAATCTGCCCTCCTTCAGTTCAAATCCATTGCCCCTTGTCCTATCACTACATGCCCTTGTAAAAAGTCCCTCTCCAGCTTTCCTGTAGGCCCCCTTTAGGTACTGGAAAGCTGCTATAAGATCAGCCCGGAGCCTTCTCTTCTCCAGGCTGAACAGTGCCAACTCTCTCAGCCTGTCTTCGTAGCAGAGGTGCTCCAGCACTTGAATCATCTTCATGGCCCTCCTATGGACCCACTCCAGCAGCTCCATGTCCTTCTTGTGTTGGGGACTCCAGAGCTGAATGCAGTATTCCAGGTGGGGTCTCACGAGAGCTGAGTAGAGGGGCAGAATCACTTCCCTCGACCTGCTGGCCACGGTCCTTTTGATACAGCCCAGGACACGGTTGGCTTTCTGGGCTGCCAGTGCACATTGCCGGCTCATGTTGAGCTTCTCATCTACCAGCACTCCCAAGTCCTTTTCCTCAGGGCTGCTCTCAATCCATTCTCTGCCCAGCCTGTACTTGTGCTTGGGATTGCCCCGACCCACGTGCAGGACTTTGCACTTGGCCTTGTTGAACTTCATGAGGTTCTCACAGGCCCACCTCTCCAGCCTGTCAAGGTCCCTCTGGATGGCATCCTTTCCCTCCAGCGTGTCCACAACACCACACAACTTGGTGTCATCTGCAAACTTGCTGAGGGTGCACTCGACCCCACTGTCCATGTCTCCAACAAAGATGTTAAATAGCACTGGTCCCAGTACTGACCCCTGAGGAACACCACTCGTCACAGGCCTCCACGTGGACATTGAACCGTTGACCACAACTCGTTGAGTGCGACCATCCAGCCAATTCCTTATCCACCGAGTGGTCCATCCATCAAAACCATGTCTTTCCACTTTAGAGACAAGGATGTTGTGTGGGACAGTATCAAATGCTTTGGATAAGTCCAGGTAGATGATTAGATGATGTCAGTTGCTCTTCCCCTATCCATCAATGCTGTAACCTCATCATAGAAGGCCACCACATTAGTCAGGCAGGATTTGCCCTTAGTGAAGCCATGTTGGCTGTCACCAATCACCTCCTTATTTTCTATGTGCCTTAGCATAGTCGCCAGGAGGATCTGCTCCATGATCTTGCCAGGCACAGAGGTGAGACTGACTGGCCTGTAGTTCTCTGGGTCTTCTTTTTTCCCCTTTTTAAAGATGGGGGCTATGTTTCCCCTTTTCCAGTCATTGGGAACTTCACCAGATTGCCACGACTTCTGAAATATGATGGATAGTGGCTTAGCAACTTCATCTGCCAGTTCCCTCAGGACCCGCAGATGCACCTCGTCTGGTCCCATGTCCACCTTCAGGTTCTTAAGATGGTCTCAGACCTGATCTTCTGCTACAGCGGGCGGTTCTTCATTCTCCCAGTCCCTGCCTTTGCCTTCTGTGACTTGGGCTGTGCATCTGGAGCTCTTGCCAGTGAAGACTGAGGCAAAGAAATCATTGAGAACCTCAGCCTTCTCCATATCCTGGGTAGCCAGGTCCCCCGTTTCCTTCCGGAGAGGGCCTACATTTTCCCTAGATCTCTTTATATCACTGACATATCTATAGAAGTTTTTCTTGTTGCCCAGACTATAATTAGATCTAAAATACCAACATTAATCCACAACATTCTTTGCAGGTATTTAAAATCATCCTGTATTAGTACAAGCCCAGTTTTGCTGCCCATAGTAGAAGTTCTGGGTTGCATAAAAAGCTGCTTTCCCCATGAACACTACACATGCAACCGGCCTAGTGGGGAGCTGTAGTGGTCAGAAATGGTGTCCCTTGCAATTGTTCTGGTCACTGCATTGTCTCCCCACTTGACAGTCAGGTAATTTAAGCCTCCTGGTTTATTTCTCTTTTTCTGCAAAGGAATCCTTACATCTAGAATCATCCGTCAGGGAGAAGCTTCACTGATTGCAGTGCAACTCTGAAGAGGAGAGTTTCACTGGTCTCCAACTGTTAGACTGAGTTCTCTTCCAAGATCAAAGGTATCTAGCTGATTCAAACCCTTTTCCTTGAGGAATACAATTTCATTTGGCCAAATGGCGTTTTAAAGTGTTGGGGGACCTTGAAGGGGCAGCAGCCTGCAGCAAAGTGTCTAAGCACAGCCCCAGGAGCTGTGTCAGGTTTGGGGAGCACGTCTCATGATGCGTACCCCGCCACCCGCCTGGCAGCTGCAGGCTGGTCACAGAGCTGGCAGGTGGGGTTTGCATGGTAACACAGCTGCTCCCATTCACATCCCAGTAAGTGAGCTCAGAGTCATACTCAGAAGTGATTTAAGGTTTGACTCCAGCCCTTTCCGAGGCCCTAAGGAACTAAGTGTTAAAAATCAACATAAGCAATCAATTTACCCTTTTTTGAGGAGATGGAAAGAAAACACTGTGGCTTATTAATTTTAGAGGTGGACCTGAACTCAAACTTCACATTATAGGAATGGATCTCAATGAGGACGTGCTGTCCAGCCACACAGCGGTAATATTTAATAAATCCTTATGCACAAACACCTCTGGTTGTTACTTCATGCTGGGATCTGACTTTGCAGTTAAGATAACATCTCTAACTCTTTTCTATCTGGAAATTACTTTGGATTGAAAATATTTGAAAAGTTTAAAATGCAATCAGCAGTGTAGTAATAAAAAAGCATAAGCAAAAGGGAAGGAATAAAAATAAGAGGTCTCCTTCTCTGACATGAAGGAAGGTCTCCAGAAGTACTTTTCTTATTAAAAGAAGAAGATTAGCAGTAAAGAAGGATGTTGATAGCAAATGTAGTACAGACCAGTGCCACAGCACTTTGCTGTCCTCATCCTCCTCCCTCTCGCCTGACTCAACAAGGGCAGCTGCTAATCCTTCCATTTATAGCACAATGCAAACCTTTCTCTGTTTGCTAATCCATCACCACATCAGCAGCATCAGCTGATGTGTGGCCCCTTTCTCCTACAACTGCAAACCCCATTAGTCTCTGCCAGCAGGCATGATCCTGTATACATCTCCTCCCCAAAATCCACAGTGCCATGAAAGGTTCATGGGATGAACAAAATACTACCCCTTGAATGGTGCCTCAAGAGAATTTAGGCAGCCTGAATTGGTTTGTTTTCTTTAAAGAGCAGTTTAGTCAAATAGAGCTCAGATTTACAGGACAAGGGAGGAGAAAAAAAACTACTAACACTGTCATTAATCTCACTGTAGTGGTGGAAAGAAATTCCACTTGTGTTCCTAGGGAGGGTCTTTGCTTTATGATCCAGCAAAGGCTGGATGCTACAAGGCTGTTTGAACTTGTGCCAAATTCAATAGAGACACACAGCAGTGGAAAAAAAAGTCATTTCATTCTACAATTAACTAAACTTCTACTATAAATTGTAGGGATATATCCTACAATTAAACCCACAATTCTGGCACTTAGACTCCACGTGAATTTGAGTCCACCTAAATTTGTTACAATCAGTGGCAACATGCAAAGCAGGAAAAGCTGTACAGTCTAGCAAAAGTAGTCTTTTTTTGGTCTTCATTCATCTTAAGTCATCATATCATCTTAAATGATGATATACATCGTTTTATAATGTAGAGGGCTGAATACTGATATAAATTTTGCAAGGAAGGATACCATAATGAAACTGAAGACGTTACACTTAACACAAGCTGCATGCAACAGTAGAATACAAAAAGGGCAGATCCCCTACCAGTTTAAAAAAGAAAAGCGAAAAACAAAACCAAACAACACTCTGCACCTGGTGTAAGGAGATTTATAAACAAGGCCTCACATCCATTTTTTTGATCCTGAGAAATTGTGGGCCACCTTGACTTAGCTGTTATATAATACATGGCGTAAAGCACAGCATATAATTCACTCGCACACCAGTTTAAAAGCATTTGAATTTTGAAATCCTGTGTCATATCAGTAACATGTAAGAGGCATTTAACCTTTACAAAGAGTGAAATATACATTTAAAATTAAATTTACTTTTACTGAGGAATAATAGCCTCTGTCCTACATCCAGAATATGGATTGTTCCTATCTCACCCACCACGTTTTCCCCTGAGGAGAAGGTGAGCAGCTCTCCAGGCAGAAAATGTCTCCTCTTGCACTCGCAAACAGCTTCCTCAGCAGTAGGACTAATGCTGCTCCTGCACATGTGCAAGGACAGGGGCTGTAGGCACATTCTTGCACATGCACGAGGTAGTGCAAAGCAACTGGAATCTGCTTCTGCATCTTCTGCAACCCCTAGAGAAGATGGTCTCAAAGCTGGAACTCAACCTTTGCTACTGATGGACATGCATCAACTGGGGAGGATTACGCAGCCTCAGGGACAGCATGCTGCATAGTCCTGCAAGCTGCCTTGCACCATGGTGTGTATCAAAGTGGTTTTATTATTATTTAAAAAAAATAATAATAATAATCACAACACAAAATCAATCAAGGAAGTGTGTGAAAGTGTCTGAGAGTTGAATTATATCAGCTCCGGGGTGGGATGCAGTGGTCAGAAACAAAACAATTTCAGGAGGCAACTTAATAACAGAATTGGCTTCTGTATTAGGTCAGAGTTGCTACAAACCTCACCCATCCATGAAACAAGAGTCAAATTTGCTACTCCAGTTCAGCTTTATCCAGTAAGCCAAAGGAAAGAGGAGTAGAGAGGATGTAGACATAAAAAATTCCTGGCTCTTGCTTTGGAACAAACGGGAAACAAAATTACATTATCTGAGGAACTTCATACAGCATGATTTTTGCAAGGCAGTCGGATTCAGCTATCAGTGACACAGAGCACTACCCCATTACCTTACAGCAAAAATACTCTTATGACAATTTCACCTTCACAGTCCTGCTTGCTGTGCTAGCAACTGAAAAATAAGAAATATCTCATCAAGAAAGCTCCATAAAAGATCATAAAAATAATGTAGAGGTGATGTAGTACAGCAGCTGTTTGCAAATGTGGAATTATATCTGCAAGTATGGTATTATACACCGAGGAGTTTGTACAGTAGAGTTTGGCCCAATACCCTTGGCTATGTAGAAACTGTACAGTGGCACCTTACCTCTTGTCACCTCAGACTGCGTGCATGACAGAAAATACGATGCTGTTCCCCAGCCTGCAGAGTCAGGGGGTTTCCCCACAGAGGAGGGCACTGCAGGAAGGGGTATCCAGCACACACCCCCAGTCTCAGGAGCTCAGGAGCAGGCATGAGGCTCACAGGCTGAGGATCAGACTAAAATCTGTTTGTTAAAAACCTCTTCAGATAATCTTGCACAGAGCCTGGTACCCATGGGCAGAAGGGAGGGAACTCTCAGTGACCCCGTGGGAGCACATCCATACTTGGCACAGGAAGGTGACCCCAGTACTATATTTGCTATACAGGGAAAGTGAAGGCAGCTCTGGACAGAAATACACACTAAATATAAAATGGCTTTCTCAAGTCTCTTTTAAAAAAAGAGTTCCATTGCTCTTCTTTAAAAAGAAAAAAAATACTAAATGCACTTTTCTGTTGCTTATATGGCACATCCATCCCATAACACAAGAGGCTTTGCCCACTGCTGTAGGGCTGGGCCGACCTGTGCTCTGCGTCTGAGCAGCTTTCTGCACAATGACACACAGCAATGGAGGCATTTCCCCAAAAAAAACAAAGGCAAGGAGTCTGCCTTCTCTAGCCAACAAGGAGATGAAATATCCATGGGTTTAGGACTTCCAATTCATCAGCATTTTTTAGAGGAACCAGAAGTATTAAACATATGAGCTTCGTATAAGTACAAAACAAAAGCAAGATTAAAAATTAAATTCAGTGACACAGAAGAACTAAGGCTGGGCTGTGATACAAAAATATAAACAATATGATTCTTAACAATATGCTGTTTCATGTTTCCTTTCCGGAAACATCTTAACTTTCTTTTTTAAAATCAGTATTGGTAGGAACATATTGTCTCAGTAAATTAACGCTTGTTACTTTTCTCTTTCCCCCACTCCCTTCCGACCCAGATACATGCTTATATAGCGAAAGCGATTACAACAAATTCAGTGTCCAGACACTTGAGAAGATGTTGCAGTGAACATAGACCACCCACTAACTTCATCTGCTCTGTTTTTCTAGTCTCAAATTTTTGCAGATTTTCCATTGCCCTTGATAATGAAGAACATAAGCTTTTCTGGTTTATTTTCTTTCTTTAATTTTTAAATACAAAAAGGCAACATGCAGAGGCAGGTCAAGGAGAATTTGTCAGATGACAGAAAATCCAAGACCTCACACCACACGTGTTGCCTTTCCCCTTAATCTGTATGCCACGGGTCAGAGCGTCCTCCTTTCTTTTCCACTGACATCGTAGCTTAAAGGTCCAAACTGGTTCCCCTCTTAGTTTGCCGTCACAAAACTGCTAGACACTGACCACTGCAGTTTGCCTTTCTTATACGAAGGTTACCTCTACTAAAAGTAAACTGCAAAGATAAAACAGAAGTTAAATTAGCCACAGCAGCTTTGTCGCAGTTCCATGGGTCAAAGCCTTTATAGAGCTTTCTCCCCGGGGTCCACAAATTTTCTAAAATTTCCTGATTTGACACAACAGCTTGCATAGCATAGTTTGGCTTGGGTGTTATGTTCTTGGAGGGGTAGGTAAACGAAAGCACACTGCTGACAGGAACAAAAGAAAAAAGAGACAGTTTAAACTATATTTCAATGTTGAAAAAAAAATAAATCTAGCTAGACTGCTTCTGAGTCTCCGCAGAGTTAACATACTAGCTTTGCTGATCACTTCCAAAGGTCACCTTCTTCCCACTGAGGAGCCTTCTGCCACATATGTGTCCAGCCTAGCTATTTTTGCCAGGCAGTTTTTGTCAGATAAGGTTAATTATTACCCCAAATCACAAAAACAACCCCATCACAAAATCCTTTTATTTTAGTTGCAAACTGGGTATATTACTGACAAACGCTGAACAAGCTTAATCTACGGTAAACAGTAGTCGTGTTACATTTACATAGCTTTGTCAGCAGTGCTTCAGAAAAACACACACGAATAGGGATGACTTCATCCTTGCTAAACTTAATCAATTCGAAATTGTTAAATGTTGTACCGTGATGGTTTGTAAAGGAAACGGCTGAGCGAGGTACAGAAACCAGGAGGGAAAAAAATATTTTAAGAAAGTCAGGCATAAACACAAACTGAAATACGTCCAGAACTACAGAACAGGCTCCTTATAAACAAGGCCATGTAAAATTTTACCGATTGCAAGTGGTCAGGGGCATTGACTTTCTGCTTCACGTCAGAGGCTCCACGGGCACCTCTTATGTTACTGTAAATAAACTTCTACCTCAGGGTAAAGCCCAGTTCCATAGCTGAAACCTGACAGCTTGAATGCTAGATATCCTGCCTGTAAATACATTTGTTTAGCTTTATTTGAACAGTGTGGAGATCTTTAAAAGATAATCTCTTTGTAAAAGATACTATGAATTTCAACCTTAAACCAGTTACTTAATTTTATTCCTTTGGCTTGTTACTGTATTACCTACTTCAATTAAAGAGTTGATTTCTCATGGGGAAATGCAAGCTAAACATCTGAGAAAGAAAAAAAAACAAACACCAAAACAACAACAGAGAATAGATCCTTGGTACAAAAGTATAGAAGCAGGCATTCTGAATATTGCATTATTGGGACCACTTGTTACAGCAACTAGGTTTAAGAATCAGAGCTGGAAGAGCAATTTTTACTTCTGTACTAACAGTGGGTTTGGGTTTTTTGGGGAGTTTGAGGGTTTTGGATGTTTTGTTTGATTTTTTTCCAATAAAAACTTGCTCATTATTTTTCCTGATGTGTTCCCCAAAAGTTTAAAGTAGACAGCATTTAGCTTAGCCATTGTCAACAGCAGCAGATAAGATAAATCTGGTGGCAGGTTTCAGCGAAACGGGAGCAGTCAGGACATGCTCTCGGGATGTGTGTGCACGCTCTGAGGCTTGCTCCAGTTCTTGAGGCAACAGGGGCTGCCTCAAGCATCTAATACAGTGGGCATTAGGAAAACAGCTAAAGGATCCTTGAGGATGGACACCAAACCATAATTTAACAACACAAGAGAAATTAATATTCTGGGTAAACTCCTGGGTGAACCTTGTGTGCACCCCTGCCAAAACACACTACTCTCCTCCTCTGCGACCCCAAACAATCCTTCACTGTAGGTATTTCCCCTGCAGCTCCTCACAGTGCCATGCACGTAGTCATATTGTGCATCCATGCCAAATGATCAGAGGCAGAATTAAATACATAAAAGTGTCAGGCTGTGTCTCCTGGGAATTTGGAGAAAGCTGTTAGCCCTGCTTCAGCACTCCTGCTCCCCTCTCCCCTCCCCCTTGATCACAAAACTAGACCAAAAAGGAAGAAATATTTCCAGGATCTGACTTGAGCTTCTGCCATCGGGGCCTGATGCGTCTCTGCGCGGTCAGCCCCTAATCACAATCGTTATTCATGTTCACGTCAGGGAGGCGGCAAACCGAAGCTGCTGTGGGAATTTAGCAGCTACCCAGAGGACAGATAACAACAGGATGTCATTTATCCTCGGTGGCAGGGTTGGAGGTCTTGTTGAAGCAGTTAGAGGCCAAAATTAGTTACCAGGCAATAGCTGCTTAGTGATTCACATGAAATCAGTTGTGGTCTCAGCCAAAACGACAGCGTTCATGTGGCTTAGTGTTCATGTGGCACTAAGGCACTAATTAGCACTGCCACTGGATGGCTCGTGCAGGTCACAGCCAGGTCTGGATCTCACAGTGAATTACCCCATCCGGCTAATGACACCAGTGTTAATGAAGTGAAAGTTTGCTCCCATTAAAAGGTTAAGTCAGAAATTACTGCCTTATCTGATGCAAATACAACAGGGAATTATAAGAGCTCTGCCGCCTCCATTACCATCAGTCAATGTGTGCTCAGACAGGGGTAGCAGGACCCATCCCAGAAACTGGACGCTCTGCTCTCTGGGCCCCTATCCCGATCGCTCTCGAAATGAGTCCTTCCTGGTGTGTGTCTTATATCACAAAAAGGTATCATTTTTATCCTAGAGTGTGGGAGTAAGAAGATTACGAACAGCATGTGGGAGTAGCAGTAACTACACAGCAGAGGTATAAAATTTGGTGCCACCATCAAAACACACACACATACTGAGATTTCTCACTTGTTTACCGCAGTGCAGCCGACTGCAGACAAGAGCGGGGTTGGGTCTGTTCTTCACCACATTAGAAGGGCTCCAGGGAATGTTTCTTTTTTGTCAACAATACAATTTCCTTAAAAACAAATGAAGTGCTTCTGTGTTGAATGCATACAAACACATTATAGGAAAAAAAACCCATACCACTGCTTCCATTCTACATTATGCTTAATCATAATCTCATTTATAGGTCTTCAAAAATCTAGGCTTTTTTCATTTCCAAAGAAACAAAGTTCCCCATTCGCCCCCAACCATTTCAAAATATTAAAGCTCCTGGGTGCCCAAAAGGAGCCACAACAGCCATGTGGATGTTCTTGTTTGATGGCCTGGTGAGAAAACAGAAAAGAGAAATCCTTGAGGACTTCTCAGTGTTTGGAGAAAGTGCAAATCTGGATCAGCTAGGCAGGTAACCAGAGCGGATGAAGTCCAAGTCCAGACTAGGCAGTGGGAAGCAGCAGCTCTGACAATACCATGGGATGTGGAAGCACTCCTGGTGGTGAGCAGGCAGGATGCAAATGAATCCTGGCCGGAAGGCGGCTATACACTACACACTGCTCAGGAGGCCTCCGTTCCTTTCATTTCAGTAGAAGCCTTGACTTTTTTCAGACATTTTTTATTTATTAAACTTCTTAAGATTTTACTTGGCTGAAAGAAAAAGGGTCTGCAACATTTCCCAGTAGGGTAACTTTAAGCCAGCCAGTGAAATTTGATATGCGTTCTTAATCTTCAAGACTTCTGTTGACATCACAAGCTGGGAAAGTGGAGCCAATGATCGAGGGAGCTGAAGTTTGGATTACATGAAGTATGCTCTCATTGTTTTTCTTTCTAAGCTATTACTGCTTTTAGTGCAAAACTAAAGAATTGAAATAATTTTAAGGGGATAGGGAGTTGCATCTCTAAATAACGACAGCAGTGTGCAACGGTCTGGATTTCACATCAGTCCAAAAGTAAAGACAGAATTAACAAGGAAACCAGAGGTACAGACCAGGATCAGGAAGACTTCAAGCCTCATGTAAAAGATGTACCTGGGCCAATTAAGAGAGATCAGATTTTGCAAGAGTTAAGACAGTCTAAGCTAAGCCATTCCTTCTCCAGGACTCTAGACAAGCACGGAAATCTATGAGATAGGGGAGAATGGCCCTGTTTGTTTGCAGAAGTGCTCATACAATATGACATTACTGCCCATAGTAGCACCAGCTCCAATAGCGCAGCAGGCTGGACAGTCACAACCTCGCCCTCCTGCACGCTCTGGACAGTCCCAGGCACCCCAGCTCTAGGTGAGAAAGAGAGGCACTGGAGGTGGCCTCTGCCCTGGGCCAGGCCCTGGCTGCAGTCTTGCAGCCATCACCCCAGGGTTCAGATCTGGGGATTAGCCTCTTCTCAAACTGGGGCTCTGAGACTCCAGTTACTGCGCTGAGACAAGGAGTCCCCAAGTCCCTTGTCTTTTGGGATTTATCCTAGTTGGATGAACGCCTTAAAAATCTGAGGAGCCAGCTATGCACTGCAAGCAAGCAACAGAGCACCAGGAGTTCCAATCCTGCTCTTACTGATGTCAAACAAGGGCTTTACTGTTGACAGCGATGGGGCCAGGATGGCATCCTCACAGATACACAGGGGAAACACGACAAAAAAAGGCAAATCCTGCATTTCTAAATAAAACAGCAGATATCAGAGCATACATTTCCAAACAAAAGACACTGAAATCAACGGTCTGAAATGTTAATTGCCAATTTTGGATGCCGCTCTTTCTAACAGCCCTCTTCGACACATCAACTTCCAGTGATGTTATAGATCTCTGAATCCTTTTAAATAGGTTGGGGCAAATTGGCACCGTCACATTACTTATTCTCAAAGAGGTTAGATAAGACATCTCTAACTTTAGGAGTGGGGAGGAAGGAACAACTTAACAGCAGAAATTGCGGTTTTCCATATTTTCACAGTTTACCACTAACCTTAAACACACAGAAATTATATTTCCTGGAAGCTGTTAGAGAAAAAACATGATACCGTAGCCTGAAACACACCTTCTGCTCACAGGTGCATTCTGCTCATGCCCAGAAACAGGTGTCCTCACTGCCTTGCCAAGCTTGAGGGAGACATGCACAAAGCCCCAAAATCAGTAAATGCCAGAGAAAACCAAAGATCAGTTTTATAGGTCTGGTTCCAATTTATTGACATGTTACTTAACGCCTCTCTTGGAAGAGTTCATCAAATATTTTGAAGAGAGCACAAATTCCTTTCACTACTTTCACAGAATAAAGCCTATTTATCCTATCAGATTGGGAGAGGTTGTCAGATTACCCCGTTCTTGCTACATTTGTCACTTATTCAGTCAAGTGAATGACTCCAGACAGCACTGTATGCAAACGTTAACCAAGGGGTAAAACAACCATATCTAATCACAGGTAACTGAAAGCTTTTCTGACCACGCAGGTAAAGCTTTGGGCAGAAGCCTGTTATGATTGTCCTCTGTGCTGGCAAGACAGAGAAACGTAAAAAGCAGACAAAACTCCCCAAAGCCAGTAACACCTACTGAGAAAAGGCTTCTCCTATTACGGAAGTGAGCAAACTCACTTTTTCTCACTGTTAAGCCCGAAGATGACTATTCACCTTTTTATGCAATCATATGGGGTCAAATGGGGGGAGCAGAGGCTGAAAAGCAGGAGCTAATGTTAGCCTTGTATATTTTTATGACCTTTGGAGTGTTTACAGAATACAGAAGCTATTGTCTGGAAGACTTTTACATCTCTCTGTGCTGAGGGGGAGGGAGATGGGGAAGAGGATTGTGAACAGTGTTCTGCTGGTGCATGAAAACCAGAGCCAGCATCCCAGCAATGTTGGATTGCTGACCCCTACCCCAACACTTCACCCCAAGCCAATGTAAGAGCAGGCAAGAATTGTAAAATACACACCAGCGTCTGACAATGAATGGGATATCAACCCTATTTTTACAAAAAAAAGCAACAAAATAATTCTTAGCCTTCTGTTGAAATTTTGTACATAGCTTTGGAGCCCACACAATTCCATCATTTCGTATTCTGGACAACTCCTGGTAAATAGAAGATAAAACAATGCATACAATAGTGTTCTGTTGCAGCAACCCAGTTTCATACTTGCCCTTTCTTTCCCATACAGAAAATATTCCTGTAGAGGAGCCTTTCCTTTTCCCTGGCTGTAGCAGTTCATCACCGCTTCATTTGCCATCAGCCACATCCAGCACTAACTGAATGAGGAAATGTTGCTTTTACAAGTTTTTTGGCCACAGGTGTTGTGATTGGATGCTTACTCTGGTGAAGTCTATTTTGATGGAAAAGTATTCTTAGGTCATGGAGAGGTCTCACAAACATGGAAGAGACAGATTTATACTTGATTGTAGGTTCTATATTATTCTAGCCATCTAAGAGATAGTTATATAGCTTAAGCAAACTGTCTTCCTTCTCCTCCATACAGCAATCCCAAGGCACTTCAAAGACTGTCTTCTTTTCTGTCTTAGCTACTTGGACTGGAAACTTCTGAAAGCAGGGATTCTTTATTATTTTTTTTTTAGCAGGGTGTTTGCACAGCAGATTTCTCAGCTGCACTCCAACTGAACATGATACCTCCAGATAACATCACTACATTATGACTGTTGTTGCTGCTATGTGAAAAACCCACCTTTTTTTCCACACGCTGCAGCACTCTGGTCAAAACTATGAACTGAATCTTTTTAGAATGCAGAAAATCTCCTGACTATCAACCCAAACCCATCTTTCCACTAGGGTTTTTCCTGCTTTTTCTACTGCGCACACCAAGCAGATGATACTGGCTCAAGGACCTCAGAACTAGAAATAGACTAATAGAAAAGAGCAACATATTAATCTTCACTGTATGAATTAGTAGAGTGATCAAAGCATCAAGAGAAAAAGGACAAGAGTCAAATCCACTGCTGATGGTATCTTGTGGGAAAATGTCACTGATCAGTCACGTCCCTCCGACTCCAGAACAGTTACTGCCTGCTGGTACTGTGCGCCCACAGCCTCTGACAGCAGCTGTGGTGCTCCCCATGACTGCACACGGGTGGCAGCCAGCATACCCAATCTCCCACAGAACAAGGGAAGGGTGTTTGGGGTCATCTCTTTTCTCTGGCACCGTCAACCTTCTGTTTTCCAGAGAATCCTGCTGAAGACAAACTCTCTCCTACCCCTAGCTCCTCTCCATTTTGTAAATACCCTCGTCAGTTCTATACAAAATAGATATGCTCTAGAAAATTATTTGCCTGCTCCGAATCTGCTTAATAGACAGGCACCCATGGACAGGAGTTCTTAGACTAGAAACAGCAGGCTACTAGTGACCGTGAATGAGTTGCACTGATAAAACTCTGACAAATAAACTGTTGACGCCTTTGACTCCTCTACCAAGGCACCATTTCACATTTCAATTTAAAAAAAAAAGAAGTCTCACTGCAATCTGTGCTGCTTCCCTTCTGATTTTGTCCCTTTTAATAGACACTAAGAAGTGTCCATTGATGGGGAAAAAAAAACCACAGGTAAGCTTTTTGCACTCCATAGAAGGCAAATTTCCTGCAAACCTCTGACTTCTGACTAATGTCTCAGACTCTGCAAAGGCCATAATTCATTCCGTGAATATCAGAGCACTCATATATTCGGTATTCAAATGAGCAACTTTCTTTTGCATTATTTCAGACCATACCAGTACGGGAAAAAAAGAACATTAGAGAGAAGAAGAGCAGATATTAAGTTTGGAAAAGTCTGGCTGAGAAGGGAAATCCAGAGATTTTTCTCAAAACCTGAATACTCTCAGGAGCCACCTTTGTAACGTGGTCTCTGTGCTCTGAACAAGTTAGCAAGCTGGCCGGAGGGGAGAGAGGATGTAAACATCCTACAAATACTCAAACACTTGCAGGACACTCATGGTGTGCTCAGAAAGGAACTGTCACCCCAGCTCACGTTGTTCATATTATCAACCTTTTTCAAATGTCTTCTTCCAGGTAATCAGTCACTGCCTTCACATACCACCACATGTACATATGCCACTCATCATCAGCTGCATGGGGCCTAAGGAGACTCAGCTATGTAACAGCTCTCCAGAGTTCCTCTAGAGTCGACTAGGGATCATTAGTAGGCAGGAGGAACTGAAGCATCTCACCAAATATTCCTCAATTGATTGGTCAAACCTGACACTTGAGTAACAAGGAAATAATTTTTTCTCTCCTCGACAAGCTCCACTTCTCATTGTCACTTAGAAGGAGCCTTCCTTGAGCTGAGGACTGGGGTTGTTACTCTGGTTGCTCCCTGGAAAAGCTAGCTCAGAGGAGCAGGCTAGATCATATTTAGGCTTTGCTACTAGCTCACCAAGCTCTTCAACAGGTCACATGGCGAAGGCTGCTTTAGGAAAGATTCTGATGCAAAGGTCTGAGCGTGTAAACCACCATCGACCAGAGCTGCTGATAATAAAGCAAGAATACCACAACTCTTCACGTTTGGATATTTAACACAGACCATGAACCAGGAGTTTTGCCATCCTGGGATCTAACTCCTATGTGCTGTTTTTAGCAGCACCCTGGCTTGCCAGATCTGTGGTTGTATCATTTTTGGAAAAGGCTGCTTGTTATGGGAATAGGAACGAACAAAGGGATCTGAGACCTAAAGAGCAGCCAGATTGACAAAATCAGCTCACATTTCATTGTTATTTAAACTCTAGTAAATCCAGCCCTAAGAACAAGGGAAGTCTGGATGAAATCCAGCAGATTCTTTGGCCTGACTAAATAGCATAGCACTGGAAGCTGAGGCAGCGAGAAAAGACTTTAAACGATGCTTGCACCCTTTCCATCCTCAGGCTGACCCAGCACGGCTGTAGGACTTGCACATGCTTGACCAGCTCACAGGCCTGTTTTCAAAGAGAGAATCAAAGTGTTCCTATCACGGCACTGCACAATTCGTCCATACACAGCCTCATAACTGCATATGGACCTCCAGCCCTTCTTGCATGTCACCCAGGCTCAACAGGTTAGTGCACCTGCATACAAAGTAAGCCTCTGAGCACCCTCCCTTCCGAGTAGGAACATCAAAGTCCTTCTTACAGCCTTCTGCCGGACATGTCTCCCCGCTTTGCAAAGTTTCATCTCTTACCTCTAGCCCTCGGTCTCTCTTCCCCCATCAAACCAAGTTTAAAACCCTTCTTCCTAATTTAAAAACTCTGCTTGCAATGTTTTGATTTAGTTTAGTTAAGACCGCTGGTTTTCGGTGTTTTGTACATACACTGACTGATTAAAAACTAGTACACTCTCATTTACATTGTTTTATACTTTCAAAAAACACATTCAAGTTGCTAACAGGCAGCTAGTCTGTCAAACCTTCACACATGCCTTAACTGTATCTTTAAGAACTTGAAGATTTTTTCCTATGTAGTAGTGGTTGCTCAAAAATATTTATAAAATAAAAATATATACATGTTTGAAGGTTTTTATTAGACCTAAATAATGCTTGAATCATTGGAAAACAAAAGGTTTGTGACTTTTTTTTTTAATTCAAAACCTCAAACAGACATTGAAAAAAATTTTGACTGGAATAAACTTTCCAACTACATTTTTATAGTCAACATAAAGGCTTATAGGAAATGCAACACTGAAATTCCGAAGAATAAATTATTCCTAAAATGACCAGAACAGCCACCCTTTTACATTCTTAAATAATAATGTATTGCCAGCAAACTCATGCGGCCACTAGAAATAACTATTATAGGTCTGTAGCTCAATTTGACTGGGAAAGCAGCACATACCTTTCCAATCAGTAACTCATGAATGTCACCCTGTATTTCCAGTGTGCAAGACCACAGGACAGCTCTTCTGTCCCTTCCCTGTCTCTGAGGCACACTGATATTAACCAGTACACTTTCTGGTTGCCTAAGCACAGCCAACCAAACAGCTATGTCCCAAAGTGAGTCCATTTGAAAATCGTTGTCTTCAGTCTTGCCAGTGTCACACATGGGCCATAACAGCATAGATAAGATCTGCCACACAAGGAAATAGTTGTACAAGTGGCATCCTCTTGCCTTCAGTGTTTCATACATGTGTTCAGGTATCCTCTTGCAACTTCCTGGCATACTGGAGAGTTTCCACTTACTGACGTCTTCTATATCCCATGATCCATTACAACAAAGGACTGGAGACCCCTAATATAACAGATGACTCCTCCCAATTTTAATACGGCGATGAGAAGGAAATATGATTTCAGCTTCTTATACTCTTTCAGTGAACAAGCATCATGTATTCTTCAAGATGATAGCTATTAACCAGTAGCCTGTTGAATCCCACCAGGATTGGCACATTTCTTCACTTTCTGAAGGACCATGAGACAGAAGTACCAATATTTTTTAGTAGTTCCAGAGCAATCTTGAACCTTTGTTGCCTTAAAGTGAGTGCTTCTTTGGAGATGCATTTCCTTCTCCAAAGAAGTAAGGCTAAACAATAATATGAATCTCTTTGCAGACTCTTACTAGTCTTTCAGTCAGGTTGCCCATACCAAAACATCAGCCCACAGACAGGTAAAAGTTCCATTTGCTGGAAGCTGGCTACCTACTCCTACAGTGGTATGGGGATCACTGAATGCTCGGAACAAGCACCTCATGATGTACATGACTGCTCTGAGTAGACAAAAAGGCAGATTAGCCTGGCCCCGGCTATCACAAGTCTGAACCTAGTATGCCCTAGGGAAAGTACGTGTCCTAGGGAAAGTATCACAAAGAGTGCCATCCCCCCCGAAAAATACTTGCAGGGATACGAGAAGGATGTGCTAGTGATCCTGGGGAACGCTCTACCCTTGAGTCACAAGAGGAAGACAAGAAAAGTGGGATGCATCAATACCATAACAACAACCATCCTTGCTGTGACCTATTGGCACAAGATCAGAGAAGTAAATGATGGAAGAAGAGGGATTTCTATTTTCAGTCCGACAGAGCGAGTCTGTTTTCTGATGTCCAAAGTGGGAGGTTTGATGTTTTGTAAAAAACAGTTTCAATATCACAAGGCACTTTCTCTGGATTGTAGGTTCAAAGGAAAAATGTGACTGGTCAGGATCAAAAGCCTTATTCAGTCATGGCTGATAAGCATGTGCTTTATGGCACCTGTCCTGTAAATAGGGTCCTTTGCTTTTCAGACTGCATTGTAGCTGTGGGACTACCTACAGCAGAGAGAGGCAGGACAGGCCACCTCCCTGTTTACTATGGAAATAAGGAATAATGGGAATCTGTAACTGCAGGTACTTAAAAAATGTATTTTAGCACGAGCTTTGTGCTTTTTCAGTAGGCCAAGGAAGCCTTGTCAGGTTAGTTGTATCAAGTTTACAAACCCTTAGAACAGGTTAGTTTTTACAGTAATAGAAATAACAGTTATTTCACTTTTTTACTGGTATTTCCTTATTCCCTCCCCTTAACTTTTCATTTTCTGGTCCTTCTTTCTCCTCATTACATCAAATTATGTTTTGGTAAAAAATTTAAAGTTATTTACCTTTCAAAAATGCAGATTGTTATCTTCTTTTTTTCAGCTAGTTGGAGCTAAATTAGAGTTTAAATGCCTCTCACACAATGCTTGACCTCCTCATTTCCAATAAAAGAAAATCCTTCCAGTTTTAGTGAAGGAGAACCATTGTGCACAAAGCAGATGACTAGTACTGAGAATACTTGATTGTTTTCCAGCTTCTGCCATGTGCTTCTTGGGTGTTTTCCAGGAATCCATTTTATTTTGCTGTGCCTCAGTTCCCCATGTATGAAATGGAAATAACATTATCCAACAGCATGATATAGGAACCAGATATTATCATTATTGCTAAACCAAAGAAAACATACACAATTTGTTTTTGTGGTTCTAACACCATAAAAATAAACAGGGAATATGTACCTCTTCTGTCTGAAAATAAAACATGTAAATGCACTTCACCCAGAGCCCCATTTTTGCCCATGGGAGTAAGAACAGCATTTATAAGCTGAAAGGAGGGAGAGACGTTATTCATCACAATGTAAGAAATCTCAGCAGAGGTGGCTTGATCGCAGCGATCCTTAGCACAGTGAGCAATCTTTACATACACAAATGAAGCCCGTAAGCAATCGCTGTGCTTTGTTACAGGAATAAGGGCTCGGGGAATCGGCTTCCCCGGGGAACTGTGCCGAAAGAAAGCAGCAACAGTAGCTAAGAGAAAAGGATTATTTCCCAGTGACACAAACCAAAGTAACTAACAAAAACAAAAATCCAGTGATGGAAACAACAGATAAGTCACTTCACTAATCTGGCAACAACAACAAAACAAAAAAAAAAAAAAAAAAAAAAAGAGAGAGAGAGAAATAGGGAGATGCTTCCTGAAGAATTTGAGCCTCTTCAGAGCCAGAAAAAAAAGCCGGATGCCATATACAGTTTTATAGACCATATCTACCACTGTTTACTATCGTCTCGCTCCAAGGCAGCTATAAGGTTCATGTTAGGAGCAACGTTCAATAAATACTTAGCTTTTTTTAGAATGGACTTTCAGTGAACAAGAATTTCCTTTATATGGGATACTTTCTGTCACATTGGCTAATATTCACTTCACATATTCAGAGAACAGCCATAAGTTTCAAGTTACTTTGAATTCATAGAAAAAATACCAGCAGCATACAGGGGAAAAAAGTAATGTTTCCATGAGAAAGCATAGAGTGCAACTTCCTGTACTAGACTGCACTTGGAAAAGCAGCAGAAGATAGTGGCTCCCTCCAGCATTCACTAGGCTGCTAGAATTGCGAAGATAAAGCATGCAGAAGCACGAAGTTAATCACTGTATTCTTACAAACTTCCTATAGCGAACCGGACATAGACAACACTTGTGCCACCTGAGGCAACCGGACCAATGCCCTGACTTTCCCTGTTTTGCGGCGCGGGTATGATCCGCAGGCTCCAGGCCTTCTAGGGAGCCTGAGAGACTCAACCGCTGTGCTTCCACGGGTCCTGTCGTCTGCCGGCAGAGGCATAACGCTGCAAAAATGGATGGTGAGGACGGCTCAGCACATTAACTGCTCAGAGCCCAGCCCGGAGCTTGCGAGCTCCCTCCCCTCCTCTGACAGGTTAAAGTGCCTGAGGAAAGGAAAATAGGATTTCTCATTTAAATAAAATTTAAGAAAAGGGGGGGTGAGGCGTGCCAGACACCCGGCCAGGTCCGCGTTCGTCCGCCCTGCAGCTGCGGGGAGCTCCTTAGAGCGCCGCGAGCATTCCCAGTCTCCAAGCGCTGTTCCCAGCGCGGAGGGTTCCCGCCGAGGCGGGCGGCGGCGGGTTGCGGGGCAGCGCTGCCCCCCAGCGCCGGGCGCCCGCCGCGCACAGCGCACCCCCCGCCCGGGCACCTCCGGCCGCCTCCCGGCCGCGGCTCCAGCAAAGGCGGCTCCGAAATCTCCAGACACGGCTCTCCTGGGACCAGAGCTTTCCCCCTATATATACGTCTATATGCTCATAGCTCTATATAGTTCTTCTATGAATACATCTGTATAAATAAGTATTTTCAGATTTTTGGTTTTATGTATGTGTGTGCATGTGTGTGTATATATACATATATACGAAAAAAAAAGACTCAACTGCTCAAGTAAATATTTACAGCTGCCCTGTAGAAAAGCACCTTTTCCCACACCCCGTTCATTGGTACTTTATCCAGATTGAATTGATAATCAGCACAGGGGACAGACAACACAGCAGTAAAGACGAGGGTAAAGTGACAGACTTGTTGAAGAAACACTGATAATTCAAACAGTTCTCGTAGATATGACAAATGAAGCTCCCTAAGCAAGGAAGACTGCTTCATGGCAGTCCGTTGAAGTTCCCATCGAGACAAAAAGGGGAAATACAGAACCCATTTTTAAAAAGGGAAAAAAAGGAAGACCCAGGGAAGTACAGGCTAGTCAGTCTCACCTCTGTGCCTGCAAAGATCATGCAGCAGATCCTCCTGGCAACTGTGCTAAGGCACATGGAAAAAAAAGGAGGTAATTGGTGACAGCCAATATGGCTTCACTAAGGGCAAATCCTGCCCTACTAATTTGGTGGCCTTCTACTATGAGGTTACAGCATTGGTGGATAAGGGAAGAGCAACGGACATCATCCACGTAGACTTGTCAAAAGCATTTGACACTGTCCCGCACAACATCCTTGTTTCTAAATTGGAGAGACAAGGATTTGAGAGATGGACCACTTGGTGGATAAGGCATTGGCTGAATGGTTGCTCTCAAAGAGTTGTGGTCAACGGCTCGATGTCCAAGGGAGGCCAGTGATGACTGGCGTTCCTCAGCAGTTGATATTGGGGCCCATGCTGTTTAACATCTTTGTCGGCGACATGGACAGTGGGATTGAGTGCACCTGCACCAAGTTTGCTGACGACATCAAGCTGTGTGGTGTGGTCAATACACTGGAGGGAAGGGATGCCATCCAGAAGGACCTTGACAGGCTGGAGAGATGGGCCTGTGAGAACCTCGTGAAGTTCAACAAGGCCAAGTGCAAAGTCCTGCATGTGGGTCAGGGCAATCCCAAGCACAAATACAGGCTGGGTGGAGAATGGATTGAGAGCAGTCCTGAGGAAAAGGACTTTGGGGTGCTGGTTGATAAGAAGATCAACATGAGCAGGCAATATGCACTTGCAGGCCAGAAAGCCAATTGTATCCTGGGCTGCATCCAAAGAAGCATGGCCAGCAGGTCGAGGGAGGTGATTCTGCCCCTCTACTCTGCTCTCATGAGACCCTACCGGGAGTACTGTGTTCAACTCTGGGATCCTCAACATTAAAAGGACCTGAACCTATTGGAACGAGTCCAGAGGAGGGTCACAGAGATGATCCGAGGGCTGGAGGACCTCTCCTCTGAAGACAGGCTGAGAGAGTTGGGGCTGTTCAGCCTGGAGAATAGAAGGCTCCAGGGAGACATTCTAACATCCTTCCAGTACTTCAAAGGGGGCCTACAAGTATGATTCATTGATTCTATGATTCTAGGATGGTGCTTTGTATCCTCATTTCACTTTCACAGCTGAATTCCAGATCAATGAGGAACATCCTGCTCTGTACATGTGTGCCATGTCTCTCTCCTCTCCATTCACTGCTTTCTTCTCCTAAGGTTTCATGAATATTTTTATTCTCAACTTTTCATAACATTGGGATTGACCTTTTATGCACAGCAAGAAAGTCATAATTAAAGCTCGACATTCCCTTCAGCTAGGGACTTGTGTTCCTGAGTCACATTTTCCTCTATAAAATGCTTGGAAGACTTCTGAAATGGTCTTGCAATGCTTCCCAGCAAATAATTGTGAGACTTCTGCTGGGAGCAGCAAAAATGCACTGCTAAGAAGTGCTTCATGCCTTCCAAGTCCATAGTCACTCTCCAGAAAAATCCCATTAGTGATCACAACTGGCAATCACACTGCTGTAAACACAGTCACTTTAGAGTATACTGGTGAAATTTCCACTTGTAGATTAACACCAGTTTAATACTTTATTCCATACTGACCCTGTCAAAATTTAGAGACTGTTGTCTTGCTAGGGCCACAGAGGAAGGTGTGTTTTGCCATCTGCCCTCCCCCAAGTCTCCCTCATCCAACCTGCATAAAGTCCCACAGTGGTCAGTGACTACTACAATTTTCCAAACATATGATCAAAATTGGGCCTTATCTTCATTAATCTAAATGTAATCATCTGATGCTCTCTCCAGACAGGATTAACCTGAGATTTGACATGCCTTGGCTGGGCTCCAGTGCTTCTGACACAGCACTACACTCCTGCCACCTTTGCAGGAGAGTTAGTTTGCCAAAATTTTCCCTGGACCTTCAGAAAGCTCTCATACCAGATCTTAAGGATGACTCAGCGCACAATCCTTACTTCTCCTACACTCCCTCCACAAAAAGGAAACTAATCCAGAGGCCTAAATTAAGAAGATAAAAACCCCAGAAAACATGCAGCAATATAGCATCACAGAAAACAAATACTTCAAAAAAAACAAAAGAGCTGGAAGAGGAGGAGTAACACAAGGAGTTATTCAAGGCATAATGTGGAAAAGCTAAGCTGCTTCAGAAAGAGGACACTGTTCTCTGTGAACAGCTAGAACAAATGGTAATTTCCTTTTGATCTAATTAGGGCAAAGAACACAACTTTAGGGATACCTCAGACTTGTTGTTTTAATTAGGAGATGAAACAATAAAGTATATGGACAACTGCTTTTATTTCATATGGCAATTCGTACGTTCCTACATCATGAACTGCATTAAAACAAGGATATGTAAACTGTATGTTGTGTTACATGTTTAGAAATTAACATAACAGGGTTAGATGGCTGTTATTATTTATGTGTTTCCTAGCATATTTATTAATTTTGACTGTGTTCCAATATCTGTACCAGAACATTTGATGTTTTGAGTTCATCCAGATAAGTATAAAAATGTCTTGGTGTACGTGTTGCCCAAATACAGCAAAAGAATTTTCCTAGTCATGCTAAGTATGCTGGCATACGCTGTACTCTCACAAGAAGCATGGATCAACAGAAAGATTGGTTTTATTGCTTTCTTTTTTAAATAAAGTAATTTCCTAATATTTTCCTAGCTGCTTAAGCACATTGGGTACTGTAATAAAAAGCAAAAGCATTTTAAACTTTGAACAGTGCCTCTTTGTTACAGTAACAAACGAAAAACAACTTATCTAAAGCAGGATTTGGGATTTTGCTATTAAAGGGCTGCAGTGGAGTCACCCGGGAGACAGTAATGGTCTGCCACAGTTCAGTAAGACAATACTCTAATCCCTTGGACTTTCTTAAGCTAATTTTGGAAATCGCCCTGCCATTCATAATGCAGCTTTGTCTTCACGTATCCATCTTCTGCTGCAGCTAGCAGTAGTTAATACTTTTTGACACTCCATGACCCTAGCAGTTGTTTTATTTTGGTTTTCATACTGCCTGTGGAAAATATGATATTTTAAAGTAAAAAGAAAGAAGAAAAAAGAGAAGAACCAAGTACAGAACAATGAGAGACTGAAGGCAGCTTCGCTGGCGTGGAAATAGATGGAGTAGCAGATGTGAAATCAAGGGAGGCTTTCCGGTGATTGCTGAATCATTTCTTCCTTTGTTATCGCTACAGGGCTTCCTGTCAGCAAGTCAACAGTGCATTCAGGACGCCGCTAAAAGGCCACGTCCTATTCACTGGGGAGCCCCAATTAGCCATGTGATGTCAGGGGACCTTTTCACATCTAACTCAGTAACATTGTACCAGAATAAAGGTTATCCATTTACAAAGGTGGAGGAGTGAAAGCAAACTGGAGCACACCCATGTACCACTTTTTGGGGCTATAACAGATTTTTACAGTGTGCATATCAAGATTCGTTCTGTTCTTCCCTTTTCCTCCATCAGATAAGCATTGTTCAACAGGATTTTCTTGTTGTTTTTATTTTAAAGGAATAGAACATGAATTCCATCCAGGCCCTTTAAAAGAATGAATACACAAGTTTTACTGAGAGTAAACCAGACTGAATTCACAAATGTAACAGCCACCCTGGCTTTGGGGTTATTGGATGAGGAGCTGCAGACAACCAAGACTGAAAATCCATTCTGACTTATTCTGTTTAAGCTGCCTGAATTCCCCACCAGCTGCACAGGCAGAGAAAAAGATGGGTAGGTCCTCTGGCTTTAGGGCTACAGAGGCAATTAGGCAGGCATTGCATGCAGTTGTCATGGAGAGCTAGACTTCGGCAGAAAGACTCAGTTACACAGGGCTAACTAACCAGAGCAGCCACCTCTGCCTCTTACGAGAGCACAGGTCCCTACCTCAGGGCAGCCTGAAGCCTGCAGCAGCAGAGGTCTGACACCTGCACCCCACACTGTCCTGGGGGCAGCCTGGTCCCTATCAGAGACGGCCACATACCAAAGGAAAAGTGCAGATTTGTAACTAAATGTCCAGCTCTTACTGTACCTACAGTGACCCTTGGTGACAGCTTACTCTCATTTGTTCTTTTCCATGAGAAAAAGAAACCAGCTCTCAAGATGTGACCCTCCAGCATAATTACGTGTTAAAAATGAACAATGAAGATAGTAAAAGCACTTTCCACCCTTAAAATAAGGGTCCCTACCATGTTCAGTAGTCCCAAAGAAGTACAGGGAAGTGAGAGATGTTTGTTTAATTGTTTTTTTTTTAAGGGAAAAAAGAATTAAAGGAAGATACACACAAGATTTGTTCTGCAGGGGACCCTTTCAACTTCAATGGAGAAGACATCACAATATGACAGGTTAAAGCTCTGACAGGTTTTTACTGCAGATTAGTACTTGCAAGGTGAGCTATTCTTTTATTTGGTAGGTTGCATAGTTGTTGACCACAATACTCCAATTTCTATGTTGTCCTAGGCTAAGATCCTTTCTGCTCAACCCATGTATCACCCAGTGATGCACCCTGCCAGGCTGTAATAACTCCCCAGGGCTTACTCACTATGCTACATTAGAAGACCCGATGATGATGAATAGAATATGCATTTTATTAATCTCTTCCTGCCTGTTCCAAAGTGTGCATCTTATTTCAAACAATTCATCCTGGAACAGAGGACTTCCTTTCCCAGTTAACAACAAAGAAAAGCTACCTGTGCTGGAAAAATCTTTCCGTGATTTTATGAACTTCTGAGCCTGCATAAACTAGAACTGAATAATAAAATGCACAAAAAAAACCCCAATGGCAATGTTTTATATAAAGCTGTGTATATAAAATCTGCAGTGAAAAAGGAGTGACACTGTTTTTTAAAATGCTTGCATCCAAAGCTCAAACTCTCTAAGGGGTTTGTCCATGCAATTCATACTGTAGTTGTAGCTGTATTCCAAAAGGAGGTAACTGAAACAAGGACTATATAGCCTTTTCTTTAATTACCAATATTACATTTGATATCTCTCTAAATACAGTTATAGTTCAGTTATCAGTTTTTGCTTGAGTTAATATAGTTTCTCTAAACTTCTCCTGTGTTGTAATGAGCTCAATAACTCCGTGTGCGGAGAAGGGATTTGGAGAAGTACTGAGACGACTCAATATGAGTTAGCTGCAGGAAGTCTCGTTTATTGCACAGTTCTTATTGCTTATATAGACAGTATTTGCCAATAATCCTGAGACCACACCTTTTCTACACCATTATTGGATGATACATACGCTTGTCATATTTAACAGCTTATTTCAAACAGGTACCCGCCTAGCGAAGCTCTGCTCTAAGCAAACACTACTCCCTTATCATACTGCATAGTTTTCTTATCCTTAACTTCAAGGGCATTCTGCACTTGAGGCCTAACTTTAGAGCTCCAGTCTTTATTTACACAGGATTTTCTTCGTGCAGTCTCTTCAAGGATCTGCACTCCGACAAATCCCCCTTTCTTTTCTTGCACGAAGAAAACCCTGTGCACGAGACTGTCAACCCCAGTTACTAGCATGTTGTCTTGGTACAGCCTTGCAAAAGCAGTTTCTAGCATACTACTTCCCTTTCTGAGGGCTTTACTATTTCCGTTATATCCAAGATTCCACTGAGCAGGAGGGTGTCAGTCGGCAGGGTCATCGCAGAGAAGAGAGGCAGGCACGGCACCTTCAGGGCGTCCCCTGTTTATCCACACAGTGTGCTCTGCAGCCTCTTTCCGCTCCGCTCTGAGCCATCCCTTTTACACCCTCAGCAGAGTCTATGAAATAGGCACTGACACGGCGTTGCTGCACGCGTGGCCAGTGCGTGCAACAAGGCCGCCAGGTATGTGCTCTGCTGGCCAACAGCGGATTTTTTAAGTTGTAACATATTTCTCCTAGCTTCCTTTTTCAAAGTTACGTGCTCACAACTAAGTCTAGTTAGTAATTCTTTGTCATTAATTTGGTACCAGTCAATTCTTTTCTTTCCAGTAGCTACGGGTGGAATCCATACACCTTCCGATCGGAAAAACACACAAAGCATATATACAAGCAACTTTCACACACGTAATATACCAAACAATAAGAAAACATGAAAACAGTTTACATATCAATATACAATCCTCTACCACAATTCTCCCCGAATGCTCTCCAAGCCATTGCAATTGTTCGCGGATGGACTCACCATGGTCACTTAGATTAAAACGTTTGTGTAACGTGGTTGTTGCTGGCACTACCTACAAATTTTGATCCTAATAAATTTAACTCTTGTGGGGAAATATACGGAAGACTGCCCCTTTTTTGTTTATCAAGCATTTGTTTTAACGTTAAATGAGTTCATTCAATAACAGCTTGTCCCGTAGGTGAAATGAGGGATACCGGTAATGTGAGTTACTCCCCAATCCTGTAAAAAGGCACCATACTGGATCACTGTCTGTCCCAATTTTCTTTGGTACTCCCATGGTTTTCTTCAGTGTGAGCAGTAGCAACAATAAAGGCAGAAAACATATCAACAGTTACATGGACATATTTAGATCGATTAAACGATGGAATATAAGTAATATCAGATTGCCATAATTCATTGTCACATAAACCTGTTGGATTTACACCTGCTGGAGTATTTCAAGGCACAATATGTTGACGGTCAGGGTAGGCACCTGCAATCTGCTGAGCCTGATCTGCTGTCTGACCTGACAGAGAGCATCACCTACCACCAATTGACAAACTGTAGGATTATTCATCGTTCCTTGAAGCAGTACAATCCAATGATATTGTTGCGTGGGTCGTTCATTGTTAAGCACTGGAACTGAAAAGGCAAATCTAGGACAATTGTTAGGGTGTAAATAAATAAAAAAGTAAAAAGGTGAAATAACCCAATCTTTTAAATCAATCACCATCAAATGCTAACATTCTGGAATCATAGTAGGATTTGGTACACCCGGTTGTAAAACACCCATTGGTGAAATGATTGCATTAATAGCTCTTAAATCTTTTAACATAAATCTCCACTTTCCTGATTTCTTTGAGATAACAAATTTTGGAGTATTCTATGGGCTAGTGGAGAGAATTATATGTCCTAATTTGAGCTGTTCGTCGACTAATTTTTGAGCTCACTCCAGCCGCTTGCTTTTTAATGGCCACTGATTGACCCAGACCGGCTTGCCAGTCAACCAGTCCAGCTTGAGTCGGGGCTGGACATCAGTGATGTGTGCTAAAAATTTGAGGTTAGCCTCACATTCCAGTGATTCAACAAAGCCCGACCTCATAATGTATATGGGACATCAAAACATATGGTTTCAAAATAGCTTGTTTGTTACCTGGGCCTACTGCTAACAAGGTCTGTGCACTCTGCTGTGGGATCTGTGTTCCACCTACTCCGATCACAGCTGCCAGGGCTGTATCAGAGGCCGAGAGGGCGGTCAGTCAGGATTTTTCACTATAGATACATCAGCCCCTGTGTAAACTAGGCCAGAAAAGCCTTCCCATTAATGATTACTGTTAAAGGAGGCTGTGCAGCTGTGACTGTCTGTGTCCAAAATTCTTTTGTGATAGCAGAGTGGCCTTTATTGTTGTTATACAGGCAGCTTTTATAGATTATTACTCTGGCCACGATGTGTCCACGCGGCCCTCACCCAGCTGTGGTTGATTACAAACAATAGTGCACGCACCTATTTTAATTTTACTATTGGCTATGCCTAAAAAGGAGCTATTTTTTACTTGCTAAACTAAACATCATTTTCTCACACACTCTATATCAACTTCCCAAACTCCTCATGTCAACTTCTCACACTCCCTGCACCAGCTGTTCACACTCCCTTTTTCTTTCTCATCCTTGTTATCGGTGTTTTCCAACTTCAGAAAAGAGCACAGGCTTAAATCATCAAGGTCAAACCCCAACTGTAACTGTGTGTATGATTCCATAATTCCCTTTTTTTTTTGTTTTGGTTTTTTTTTTGTTTGTTTGTTTTTTGTTTTTTTGTTTTTTTGTTTTTTTTTTCTATGACCATTACTTGATGAACCGTACTCTGTACCGTTTGCTGGGAGCGTGACAATAGACAGGGGATGATTATTACTATGCATAAAAGAACTACTAGCAATATAATGTCTGCTTTACTAAAGATTTTAACCATCCTGTCAATTAAGAGCATTGATAAAGCAGAAGCTGTAGCATTAGTTTGTTTTGCAAGCCAACAACCCAACTTATTCAGTATAGTTAACACCTGTGCCACTCCAACTCCTGGTGCAAATATTGAAGCTGCAATGATTTTAGCTGGTTCCCAAAATTCTGCTCTGGAATCGCACTAGCTATCATAAGCATGCGTGCTGCAGCTATTCTGGGTGTGTCTATGACTTAGGTTCATGGTGGTGTTAGGGAAATACATTCTTAAAGTCCCTATAGTACATGGATCTCCCCTTATATGCAAAGGAATACCTTGCTAAGCTCTATTATAGCCCTGCAGAAGCAGTTACTAGCATTTTGGTGGTTTGTTTTGTTTGTTTGTCTACTTTTTCCTCAGAATCAATTACCCTTGGGAGTACAAACAATCCTAATTTTGTGGTGGATGATCGTCCCAGCAATAGTGCACATAATCCTTGTGATATAAGACCAAAGACACCAGTAGGAATTAAATGCACCAACGTGTCAGTGATTACTGTTGACCAAAACATTTAGCTGCCAATACCTCTGCTTTATAGCGTTCCGAGCCCACATTGTGACACGCCTTTACTAAATCTGCAATCGTTTTTGCCCGATTTCCGATAAGATCAAGAGCTTGTTGGCAGTCTGTGTTAGCATTTTCAATGGCTAACTGGAATATCAACACATCTGCAGTAGCCGGATTTTCTGTTTATCTCTGAACTGCCATTTGTAGCTGATCAAGGAAATGCTCATAAGGTTCCTGTGCTCCCTGCCAAATGGAAGCAGAGGAAGCCTCCCCTGTCCCCAAAATCAGGGACACGTCTTAATGCTCTCTTAGCCAATTCAGTCAGTTGTTGGAAAGCCACTTGCTGTAACCCTGCCTGTGCCTGATTTTGACATGTGTGACATTTTATTCATCCGAAAATATTTAGCTCTCGATTTAAGAGATTTAACACCTATAACACTTTAGCTATTGTTTCATTGGGAGATTTCCCCATCATTCCTGTTTTAAAAGCATATTCTCCAAAGTACCATGTGCGTATTCTATGATCAGTTGCCCAGTAGGATTGTAAGGAATACCAATAACATGCTCAATACCTTATGATGACAAAAATACATATGTCTGATAAGAAGTGTATGCCAAAAGTTCCTGCAAGCGTAAACCACGAGGATTAACACCATTCACTGGTGGCACGATCGTATTTTGACAGGTACTACACAATTGTACGATTGAGCGGGCTTGCTCTGTTGTTATACCAAATTGTCACTTAATGGCGTTAGCATTCTGATGGTAGAAGTCATGCAAGATGTTTGCCTGCATGAGCGAGTTTGGTACCAGAGCTGCACTCGTGAGAGGGTCAGCTCGCCTGTTCCCTTCTGCTATAGGCCCTGGCAGCGTGGTGTGCGCTCGCAGATGTACAATGGAATGTGCATGTTTACGGTTTTGCAACACTGATATTAGCTGTTGAAATTGCTGGAACAGAAGAGAATTAGTTATTTCCCGCGATGCCGATCGAGACGATCCAAGTTACGATATGCTCTCTCGTGGTAAAACCTGGGCCACAGGCAGCGGCCGGGCGGGGGGGCGGGGCCAAGCGGCCGCTCGCCAGGCGCGGCCGGCGGGTGGGGGGGGCAGCAGCGGCGCGGGGGGGGGGGGGGTGGGGGGGGGGGGGGGGGGGGTGGGGTGTCAGCCCTCCCTCGCCTCAGCCGGGCGGGGGGGGCAGGGTGGCGATGACGACCCAGCGGCCCTGTGCCGGCCCCCCCTTGTTGTCGTTGTTGTTGTTGTTGTTGTTGCCGCAGCTCCGGCCGCTCGCGCTCCGTAACCGCCGCCGCCCCCTCCCGCCGAGGGACCATCAGCTGCGAACGAACCGGCGCAGCGGGGCCCGCCGCGCGTCTCCGTCCCGTCCAGCCGCGGCTCGCTCCGCGCACGGGCGGCAGCGCCGAGGCAAACGCCGCCCGCGGCCCCGGCCGGCAGCAGCGGCGGCGTTCCCGGGGCGCCGCCGGGCGCGGTGGGCGGTGCGGCGCGGGGGTGCCGGTGTACCGACTTCGTTGGAAGAGGGGGGAAGCAATAAGTCTGTCTTTCGTTCGGAGCCCTGGATCAAAAGATTCGATGATGACTTTTCCAGGCCAGCAGCATCCCCACAGGTGGCTGCACGCCAAAGTTTAACGTCTATAGTGTCCCAAGTCCTTGTCATGTATATATTTGAAGAGCTTGCCTCCGGTACATGGGCTGATACCCAAACCAGGAGTACCGGGAGTTTTATCAAGTCAGAACTGCTAATAGTGCTGCTTTCTCTAGCACTTTGTCAGCACTTTAACTACAGACTTATGTTCTGTTAAAGCCATGCTTCCCATTGTTCCCAGTCGCTTACCTCCTCCTGTTGAGGCAGTTGTCGCCTTTTTTTTTTTTTTTTTTTTTTTTTTTTTTTTTTTTTTTTTCAGTCGCTTACTTCTTCTTTCCTTTGGTTCCTAATTCTTCATGTTTCCCGATAATATCTTTTGCATACCCCCCTGCAATCAGGGAGGGCCAATATCTTTTTCCAAGTTTTAATCCACGCTTCTCTAAGAAGCTTCCCAACAACGACAATGCAACGTCCCGTTCCATCGTCTTACCGCGACAGTGGATCCTACAGATCTTCCGGCTTTCCCCTATAGGCCGCCTGTATGTAGATCTGCACGGCTTTCCCCGATGGGCCGCCTTAATGGATCCTGCGGATCGTCGGCTTTCCTGTATAGGCCGCCTGGGTAGATCCGCCCGGCTTTCCCCGATGGGCCGCCTGAGGTCGCCGTCCCTTCTCCGCTAAAATAACACTCGTTCAAAACAAGTAATAAATGTCCCGAGTGAAACGATGAGTCCAGCTCATTTTTTCCCGTCCCTGTTCGGGCGCCATAATGCGGAGAAGGGATTTGGAGAAGTACTGAGACGACTCAATATGAGTTAGCTGCAGGAAGTCTCGTTTATTGCACAGTTCTTATTGCTTATATAGACAGTATTTGCCAATAATCCTGAGACCACACCTTTTCTACACCATTATTGGATGATACATACGCTTGTCATATTTAACAGCTTATTTCAAACAGGTACCCGCCTAGCGAAGCTCTGCTCTAAGCAAACACTACTCCCTTATCATACTGCATAGTTTTCTTATCCTTAACTTCAAGGGCATTCTGCACTTGAGGCCTAACTTTAGAGCTCCAGTCTTTATTTACACAGGATTTTCTTCGTGCAGTCTCTTCAAGGATCTGCACTCCGACATCCGTGGGAATATTAATTACTTCCTACATCACGCTTTCAGTATTTTCATTGAGATTTGAAAGAAAAAGGAAAAAAAACAACCCAAGACTCCCAGCAAGTAGAATCTCACAGGTAATGGAGTTCAGGAGTATTCAGTTAGGTTAAAGATAGTACTGCCTTTGAAGGTAAGTCAATACTTTCATGTGAAATGGTGTATTTTACATCAAGGAGGGATAGGTTTTTCGAGTTAATTTTTCCTCCTCTTAACATGTAGGTTACCATAAACTTCAGAGTTTAAAGTTTCATTACTTGCAACTTCAGACAGCTGCATCTGAGCTTTTAGAGATGATGGAAGATGGCAAGTACACAGTGTGCAAAGACGGCTTGAACAAAGCAAACTAATAAAAAACCCCTGAATGTTACAATAAAAGTCTGCTATGCCATATCACGTCACTATAAACACTTGAATTGGAAGTACTAACTAGGTTTTTTTTACTTACTACACAAACCACAGATAGATGAAACTACAAAATAAAAAAGTCAGTTAACTAAATAGCACAAGTTTTATTTTTTGTACCTTGAATATGAATTATTTCCCTGGATAGTCTTAGTAGTTCCCTCTCTTGGCTCATTTTTTCTAGCATAGCTCTATTTTCATAAGTCATTAAGCCACTTTCTTCATTTATGTGAGTCTTTGAGACAGAGCATTCATCTTGATCAGTGACAAACAAGAAGGCCACCTAGCAGCACAGTAGAGAAAACTACAATAATACTTCAGCTGCAAGTACTACTGTCTTTTTTCTGCACAAGGCTTACAGACTAACATAGTCTTAAGTACAACCATGGTATAATTTCCTCTGTCCTCAGAGCTAACTACACCTTTTAGGCAGAAGTAGACAAGCTGCATCTTTTATTAGCAGGAACACACATCAGAACTCCTCAGCTGCAAAACCTCAGAATCAGGATTTTTGTTTTCAGCATCCAAGAGAAAATAGCAGATTTACAAACAAATCATCGTGGTTTAGCCCCGCTGGCAACTAAACGCTATACAGCCGCTCAGTCACCCTCCTCACCCTCAGGGGATGGGGAAGAGAATATATATATATATATATACAAACAGGTGATACACAGTGTAATTGCTCACCAGAGATGACCAACATCTGTCCCGTCCTGCTAAACAATTCCAAAACAGGTAAGTCCCAACACCACAATCCTGGACAAGTGACAGGCCTGAAAAGAGAACAAGAGAGAGATGGCACTCAGAGAGCCTGAGAGAGAGAGCCCGAAAGGGAGAGCCCCTGGAAGGGCAAAAGCCCTGCTTTCCAGTTAACCCTCATCTGTATATTGGGCATGATGTTACATGATGTGGAATACTCCATCAGCCAATTTAGCCCTCAATCCTAAGTCTACATTCAAATCACAAGGGAAGTTGTGGACCCTTTGTCCCAGCTGTGCTCCCCTCCAGCCTGTTGTGCTCCTGCACACTGGCAGAAACACAGTGAGCTGAAAAGTCCTTGTGGCCTCAGTGCCAACTACAATGTGCTATCAACATTCTTCTCATAACGAGTCTGAAACTAGACCCAAAACACTGAGCTCCTCTAGCTGCTAAAAAGAACTAACTGTACCAGCCAAAACCAGGACACAAACAAAAATCCCCCACACTACAATAAACAAAACCCTCTAATCTCCTTACATTAAGTAACAATACTTTTTTTTTTTTAATACCTTACCATTGACACTCTCTATGTCAAAGACCAGTGTGTCCATGGAGTGCATGAAGCTCTGCCTGGGGATGGATGAGGAGTTGACAGAAACTTTATGAGTCAGGATTAAAGGGAGGGCAGGGACAGATGACATTGTAGTGGGGGTCTACTACAGGCCACCTGACCAGGAAGAGCAAGCGGATGAGGCCCTCTGCAGACAGATAGGAGCAGTCTCATGGTCACAAGCCCTGGTCCTCACGGAGGACTTTGACCTTCCAATATCTGTTGGAGGGACAACACAGCAGGGCAGAAGCTATCCAGGAGGTTCCTGGAACGTGTTGATGGTAACTTCCTCTCCAAGCGACAGAGCAACCAACGAGGAGAAGTGCTATGCTGAATCTCATTCTCATCAACAAGGAGGAGCTGGTGGGGAACGTGAAGTTTAAGGGCAGCCTTGGCTGTAGCAATCATGAAATGGTGGAGTTCTAAATCCTTCAGGCGGTGAGGAGGGAGCACAGCAAGCTCACTACCCTGGACTTCAGGAGAGCAGACTTTGGCCTCTTCAGGAATCTGCTTGGTAGGATACCATGGGATAAAGCCCTGGAGGGAAGAGAGGCCCAAGAAAGCTGGTTAATATTGAAGGATCACCTCCTCCAAGCTCAGGAGCGATGCATCCCAGCAAAGATAAAGTCAAGCAGAAACACCAGGAGGCCTGCATGGATGAACAACGAGCTTCTGGACAAACTCAAGCACAAAAGGGAAGCCTACAGAGGGTGGAAGCAAGGACAGATAGCCTGGAGGAATACAGAGAAATTGTCCGAGCAACCAGGGATCAGGTTAGGAAAGCTAAAGCCCCGATAGAATTAAATCTGGCCAGGGACATCAAGGGCAACAAGAAAAACTTCTATAGATATGTTAGTGATAACAGGAGGACTAGAGAAAACGTGGGACCTCTCTAGAAGGAAAGGGGAGACCTGATTATCTGGGATATGCAGAAGGCTGAGGTACTCAATGAATTTTTTGCCTCAGTCTTCACTGACAAGTGCTCCAGCTGCTCTGCCCAAGTTGCAGAAGACAAAGGCAGGGACTGTGAGAATGAAGAACTGCCCACCATAGGAGAAGATCAGGTTTGAGACCATTTGAGGAACCTGAACATGTACAAGTTCATGGGACCTGATAAGATGAACCTTCAGGTCTTGAGGGAACTGGCAGGTGAAAATGTTCAGACATCATATTTGAGAATTGTTAACCCATTATATTTGAGAAATTGTGGCAGTCCGGTGAAATTCCCACCAACTAGAAAAGGAGAAACATAGACCCATTTTTGAAAAGGGAAAAAAGGAAGACCCAGGGAAATACAGGCCAGTCAATCTCACCTCTGTGCCTGGAAAGATCATGGAGCAGATCCTCCTGGCAACTATGCTAAGGCACATGGAAAAAAAGGAGGTAATTGGTGACAGCTAACATGGCTTCACTAAGGGCAAACCAAGCCTCACTAATTTGGTGGCCTTCTACAACGAGGTTACAGCATTGGTGGATAAGGGAAGGATAATTGACAACTGTCGTGAACTGCCTGTATCTTCTCAAAGTGAATTGGAACCAAACGGTTGTTGCAATTACAATGTATCTTACAATCAGAAGGCTGTTCCAATCTCACTGCCATCTCAATCAGAAAGCTATTCAACCAAGAGCTCCGAGTCACTGCTCTCTGAGGGCTCCTACCTCTCCACTACCCAGGAGGGAAATACCCCACTCCCTCCTCAGAGTGCCCCGCCTTTAACCATTCATGAGTCATGTGGTTTCTGGCTGACCAGCGTGACTCACAGCACCTGTCTTGACGAGGCACAGGTGCTTTCTATTTAGCCCATGTAGCAGCCAGAAAACTTCCCCGACAGACAACTGACATCATCTACCTGGACTTGTCAAAAGCATTTGACCCGCACGACATCCATCTCTAAATTGGAGAGACAAGGATTTGAGAGATGGACCACTTGGTGGCTGAATGGTTGCACTCAAAGAGTTGCGGTCAACGGCTCGATGTCCAAGTGGAGGCCAGTGACGAGTGGCATTCCTCAGAAGTCAGTACTGGGATCAGTGCTGTTTAACATCCTTGTCAGCGACATGGACAGTGGGATTGAGTGCACCCGCACCAAGTTTGCTGACAGCACCAAGCTGTGTGATGTGGTCTACACACTGGAGGGAAGGGATGCCATCCAGAGGGACCTTGACAGGCTGGAGAGATGGGCCTGTGAGAACCTCGTGAAGTTCAACAAGGCCAAGTGCAAAGTCCTGCACGTGGGTCAGGCCAATCCCAAGCACAAATACAGGCTGGGCAGAGAATGGATTGAGAGCAGTCCTGAGGAAAAGGACTTGGGGGTGCTGGTTGATAAGAAGATCAACATGAGCAGGCAGTATGCACTTGCAGGCCAGAAAGCCAATTGTATCCTGGGCTGCATCCAAAGAAGCATGGCCAGCAGGTCAAGGGAGGTGATTCTGTCCCTCTACTCTGCTCTCATGAGACCCTACCGGGAGTACTGTGTACAACTCTGGGGTTCCCAACATAAAAAGGACCTGGACCTATTGGAACAAGTCCAGAGGAGGGCCACAAAGATGATCCAAGGGCTGGAGCGCCTCTCCTATGAAGACAGGCGGAGAGAGTTGGGGTTATTTAGCCTGGAGAAGAGAAGGCTTAGGGGAGACATTCTAGCAGCCTTCCAGTACTTAAAGGAGGCCTACAAGAAAGCTGGAGAGGGACTTTTTGCAAGGGCATGGAATTATAGGACAAAGAACAATGGTTCTAAACTGAAGGAGAGTAAATTTTGATTAGATATAAGGGAGAAATTTTTCACGCTGAGGGTGGTGAGGCACTGGAACAGGTCGCCCAGAGAAGTTGTGGATACCCCATCCCTGGAAGTGTTCATTGCCAGGTTGGATGAGGTTTTGAGCAACCTGGTATAGTGAAAGATGTCTCTGCCCATGGTGGGGGTGGATGTTAGAACTAGATGATCTTTAATGTCCCTTCCAACTGAAACCATTCTATGATCCTATTTGCAATAAGTAATCACCTCCCCTCAATTAACTACCGCATCCTATCCTTCCCTTCTCTAAGTAGGCACAGCTGAAACTCAGCACCTTACTTTTTGTCAGCTGTCTCTTTTATTCTCACCAAGCAGATTAAGGTATCTATTTAAGGTGGGGTTTTTTTCACAATACCACTTAGAAGACAAGGAAAGCAGTGAAAAAAAGGTAGCTGTTGTACTTATCTGCTGTTTAGATGCCTCTCTGCTAAGTGAGTGATGTAAATTAGAATGTATTTGTAAAATATGTGGTATGTGTTTTGTTTGTGATGAAAAAAGAGTTGCTCTTTTAATTGCTGCAGTGTTCTGGTACAAATGTATTAATAGTTTAAAGTACTTTGATTTTAAAGAACTTGTAAGGGCCTGATATTTTTACTATGAGCTCTGTCACTGCTTCAGAATTCCTATTGCGCTTTCCTATTTTAGTGTCCAATGGTGCTCAAGAATACAAGCGGAACTGAAATGGAAATACAACCTAATTCTGCTCTTTGCTTTTCCCCAGTGATTGCCACTCCATGGCAGGGAAAGCTGAGCTTTGTATAAAGCTAGCCTCCAAGAGCTGTATCTTACAGTCTGCCGTACTATGGTCAACCAGTACTCAATATTCAGTGTTGCAAACAGTATTAGGCCAGAAGAAGCTTATTTGTGGCTCAGTAGTACTTTCCCCAAGGCTGGGACAAATAACCAGAGTGGAATTGTTTCTGCTGAGTTAATGTCTCTGCTGCCCATGTGCATGAGCCAATGAGGTGGCTGACCAACATCACAGAAGTGACTGAAGTATTTCAGGTGCTTTCAGCAAAGCAGATGCTGTTAGTAATCCATGTGTCTGAAGTGAGGAAAGTTATTTACCTGCTCTGTGTGTCAAGGTGGTGATCCAGGTGATGGTTTTTTACTTCTCTTCTGAGAAATAGTAGGAAACACTTTTTTCTTCCATAGACATTGCTGTGTACATACATTATGTTCAGTGAAAAAAGAAAGTTTTTATTTTTCTCGTGGGAACTCAGGTAAAGAGCAACCTCCTCTTGTTTTTCATGGATAGGGAAGCTGTGATTCACTTATTTTCCTTGTTCTACCTTCTTCTAAGGAAGCTATTGTACCACTGTGATAGACTGGGAGGAGAAAGATATATGTGAAACTGTTCTCAAAAGAGCAGAAAAAAAAACAAACAAACAAAAGCACTTACTACAGGTGTCAAACCCAAAGCATTTGAATAGAAAAACAGTTCTGGGGAGTTTTTCTACATGTTACTCTTCTTTTTAATGTAAGCTGTATTTATGATTATGAGGCTGTAGAATCATTTAGGTTGGAAAAGACCTTTAAGATCATCAAGTCAACCATAAACCTAAAACTGCAAAGTCCACCAATAAACTATGTCCCTGAGCACCACATTTACATGTCTTCTAAATACCTCCAAGGACAGTGACTTCACTGTTGCCCTGGGCAGCCTGTTCCAATGCTTGATAACCTTTTTGTTGAAGATATTTTTCCTAATATCCAATCTAAACCTCCCCTGGTGCAACCTGAGACTGTTTCCTCTTGTCTTATCACTTGTTACTTCGGAAAAGAGACTGACACCCTCCTCATTACAACCTCCTTTCAGGTAGTTGTGGAGAGCAATAAGGTCTCCCCTCAACCTCCTTTTCTCTAGGCTAGACAACCCTGGTTCCCTTAGCTGCTTCTTCTAAAACTTGTTCTCAAGGCCCTTCACCTTTGTTGCCCTTCTTTGGACACGCTCCAGTACCTCAATGTCTGTCTTATAGTGAGAGGCCGAAAACCGAACACGGTATTTGAGGTGTGGCCTCACCAGTGCTGAGTACAGGGGGACAATCACTTCCCTAGTCCTGCTGGCCATACTATTTCTGATACAAGCCACAATGCTGTTGGCCTTCTTGGCTACCTGGGCACACTGTTGGCTCATGTTCAGTCAGCTGTGGACAGATACCCTCAGGTCCTTTTCTGCTGGGCAGCCTTCCAGCCACTCTTTCCCAAACGTGTGGTGTTGCATGGGGTGGTTGTGATCCAAGTGCAGGACCTGGCCCTTAGCCTTGCTGAACCTCATACAGTTGGCCTCAGCCCATTGATCCAGCCTGTCCTGATCCTTTTGTAGAGCCCATATTGCAATTTTTCTGGTGTCTGCCCCTCCCGAACCAGGATACTACCTTTAGTTCTTCTGGTTTGGATCAGCCAGAGTGGCCTCCCCTGATTTCCCATACTTCGTGGTAAATACTGCTGCGTTCGTGGTGGAGAGAAATGCTCCTGTTCTAGGAGAGACTTTTCTTTCTGGTAAGTGCTCAGCCTTTTTAGGGAACTGACAGAGAAGAGAATAAGAAAAAGGACAAACACCTAGCAGGAACAAAGTGATCATCCTGTAGCATGTTCTTAACATGTTAGGTATAGCTTTCAATTAAGGCTTTTTTTAAAACAATGCTGCTTTTTTTTAAAAAAAAAAAAAAAAAAGGCAATATTTGCTGTATACCTCAATTTTAAGTCAGTCTTCCTGCTCAGGATAGGAACTCTTCATTATGATCCTTGTATATGAACAGATTAAATCCATCTCTTTTCTTTCCCTGAGTAATTATCAAATGTACCTCCATGGAAAAATTGATGCTACGTTTCTCTTCTCAAACCCAAATTCAAAACCTAGCATTAATAGTATAGTTTGAAGTGCAATTAGTGCTTTCGCTAGCCTGGAAATGTAAGGTGTCACATTGTGGTTTTGGGAATAATGTTTTGGAAGAGGAGTTGTACAGCTAGTGACGAGGCTTAAAATAAATGTGCAGGACTCTTTAAAGATTATGCCATGTATTAATAATGATTGTAAAATGAATGCAAGTCATATTTATTCCCTTACTCAGTGCAGTGAAGTATATCTAGAAGCGGCCTCTGGAGGGAAATGATGCAGAATTAGTGATCTGAATACTATGATTTTTGTATAGATTGGGTTTGGTTTTAAGTGCAGTCTAATTAGTACTGACGTGGTTTCTGAAGTTGTTCTTCTAGTGTAACATTTTCTTCTTTACACTCTTTTCTAAGTCTCCCTCAAAGCTGAAAGTCTGTATTTAGTTCAGGTACTACAGAAAGAACAATATGTAATAAGTCACAGATGATAACTCAGTCCTAATCTCTTAGTAGGTGAACCGTGTGAAGGATTGCATTGACAACTTGCCAAATTTAAAGGACTACATCTAACTTATGATAAAGAAACTGGATGCAATAGTATTTATTGTACTTTCCTTATTAGAGGAGCAGTGGTTGCTTGTTTTAGTCTCGCTAGCAACAGAAGCATAAAGTTTAGCTTTGCCCGTGACTGATTCCTTGTGTTCCAGGTCCGGTCAATCTTTTCTCAAATAGATTTGAAGAGAAGTCCTGGGGAATTGTCAACATCAGTTACAGTCATGCAGAGTCTGATCCTATAATTGGATGCCACTTTGTTCCTTTATGTAAAACTTCAGAGGATTGCTCAAGTCCATGAACTCATCAGACAATGTGATGTTAGATTTGAGAAGAATTAGAGAACTGACTTATTAGGACCAAATTTTGTATTAAATGCTTTTTCTTTGATTTTTTTTTCTTTGTCCAGAGACAGACATGTTGGCTTAGAGACATAGTGTACTTCCGTTTCTCTTTCAAAAGTTTATTCAGCTAAAGATTCAGAAATCAATTATCACTTACAGGTACAACAGCTTGCCTAGTAGATTTGATTGCCATGTATTACCTTCTGATTAACTGATAAACATGTAACTGTGAATTCTATTATTTTGAGAGTATTTTTGGACAGTAGCATAGATTTGTTTCCTTTTTGTGGTTGCCTACCATAGCATCTGTTATTAATGATTCTCCTTTTGTTACTTTTATTACTGTTTCTAGTTTTCTAGCACCAACTAAAACTCATTGGGTTTTTAACATACACAGAACTTGGGGGTTTATTTTTTGTTGTACTCAGCTCATCATTTGCCGCACTACCAACAGATATCATCAGGCAGAAATGACTAATGCCTCGGTTCCTTTTATTAGAATTAGTGTTTTAATTACAGGATTGTCAGACCTTATTAAGCATATACAGGTGCTACAGCTGACAGACCTTATGCCTGTAATTATCATGCACTTTATTCATGTATAGCCTCAGCTTGTTTACATTATATTACAGTTTCAGCCCTACCTGATGCTAGATCAAACAGAGTTGTATAAAGAAATCTGAAAATTCACCAGTGGTAAACACCAGGAGCTTTGAGAGGCCAAAATTAAGACTCTCTCTGTATGCTGAGTGAGAAGTAGTCATCATCCTAGACCTTAGGTAGTCTGACTGAACCAGAGAGCTCAGAATGTGAGAGAAATTAGAGAGGAGGAAACCAAGGCACTAAAATTAAGAAAGAGAATGGGTTTACAAAAGCACTAAAGGACTGTTAGGTTCCCGTTTTGTATCTACTTATATTTTGTATCATTTCTCCATAAATGACTAGAAGATAATGCAGAGTATCTCTAGCAGAGATGGTTCACGACTTCCTTTTATTTCAGCAGAGCTCTGGACAAACACAGTGATTGATAGACAAAAGCTGAATTCACTAGTTCAGGTCCTCAGCATGCAAAGCACACTGAGTGTAATCTTGTTATTAAACCAGAGCAAATGCATGCAGACTTCAGCTGAGTTGAAATACCTAAACTTAATAAGTAAAAACTGTAGCTGAAGTGCAAATCCCTTACTAATAATATGCCTTTGGCTTTCATATGGCATATACAATTAGCATAGCATCGCAGTATACAATTGAAGGCAATCCTTTATTAGTCTAGATCTTTAGCAGAACAGTGATTTTTTTTTTCTTTTAAATCACTTCCACCTGTGGAAAATGGAAGGAGGGAGGACAGAGTGCTTTCTGAAAAACAAATGCACTTAGCTGGCCTGCTAATGTTGAACCAACCACCTCTTTTCAGCTGCACTGTTAAAGCCATGCTATTGGAGAAGATGAACTGATTTTTGGGAGAGTTGAGAGTGAAAGATGGTCAGCACCTGTGGGCAAGCAGGGAGGTACAGTCCTCCAAGTTTTTATTGCAAAGTACTTTGGGCAAGCATCGTGAGGAGCCGTTGGTTTCTGACTGCAGGCAAAATTGCCCTCTGAGCGTTATGTGTGTGGAGGGGTTTATTCGGGCAGGGAAGGAAGGATACCAGGCACAGGTATGCAGAGAGGAAGGGAACCTCATTTTCCTCCAGAAAAAAAAAGACGTGAAGACACTGACTGCCCGAGGGAGTGTTCTTTCCCGGGGCCGGGTCGCTCCCGGCCCGCGCTCCCCCGTGCGCCCACCAGGTGGCGCCGCTGCGCTGCACAGGAGCGGGCCCCGGGACGGGCGGGCCGGGGCTCGCGGGGGCGAAGGGAAGGGAAGCTGGCACCGCTGGAGCTAGAGGCGGGCTGCTCTCCTCTAAGGAAGGCGTGGAGAAACGCTGTGCGTCCGAGGGAAAGGGCTGGGGTTAGGCAGCCCACGGTAAGCACCGTCTTGAACGGATGAGCGACGGGGCGGCCCGGCGCTTGCTGCTGGCAGGGACGCGGAGCGCTGGGCTCGCTCTCGGGGTCTGTAGCGCCGCTTCCATGGAGAACCGGGGCTGGCTTCTAGTCCCAGGAAAAAAAAAAAAAAAAAAAAGAAAAAGCCTTGAAGGGCTCTAAATGCAGGCTAAGCCCAGAGCTGAAACACAATAATGCCTTTTATCCGCAGTTTTTCCACTTTTAAAAGCGCCGTCAGAGTTACTCGCCCCTGAGTTCGTGGCTGGATACCCAAGGCCGGACGCGGGCGGAGCTGTCTGCCGTGCTGGCTTGCTGACAGCTCTCAACATCTTGATCCAGCTCCGCAGAACCGTGCCTCCTTCGTGAGGCTTTTGGGGAAAACAGCTTTCACGGTAAAGAAGCATGACACAAAGCTGAGAAAAGACTACAGGCTGTGCTCGAGAACAGCCAGGAGCGCGGGGTTTTGTAAGCCAGTTAACCTGCGAGGTGGCAACCGCTGGTGAAAATTTTCCTTTGGGGATGCCGTTGTAATGAGTTTAGTAACCGTTGTCAGCATGCTGGGAAAACTAAGGCTCAGGAAAGCTTTTCTCAGAAACAGCTCTCTCGGTATCTCTTATCTGAAGAATGTAAGGATAAATCTTAGCACTTCTCTGTATATGGATTTTAATACAGCAAAAACAAGGCAAGATTGCATTTGAAAACTTTTTTCAACTCCGGCAATAGTTATTAATACATTATGCTTTTTTAAAAATTATTTATACTCTTTGTCGACATTTTGCATTTCACTTACCTCTGTACTATCACCAGAGTAGTTTCAGATCAGACATTCAAGAGATCCATATTTCTGTGGATTGTAGGTTAGCTTCTTGGCAGTTTAATTATACCTGAATAGATGTACATGAAGCAGAAATGCTGAATTTGGTTATGAGTGAATACAGTTTTTTTTGTCAGAAGGGCACATAACCTACTTGTGGATGTGTAAGGGTTTTTCAATGAAAATCTTTTTTTGTGAATTTCACAAAGTAAGCATAAGGCTGAGAAGGATTGTCTGGCTCATAGCAGTTCATTTCACCAGTGGCTGGGCTCTGGTCTGGAGAGAAAAGCTTTATTTTTTCCCTTTTACATCTTGTTCTAGGGGGAATTTGGGGGTGCATGTCTTTAAAGTGTTACGGTAACATTGCTTTGCTGTTAAGCTGAAAAGCTCCAGGAGCGCATCCAAATGTTGCCTCTGCTGTGCCCTACTGTGCTTCCGAATGCATCATTTAGCAACTTTGGAGTGGTTTGGTCTAGCTTTGTCCCTGCATAATGACAGCAATTCTTCAACTAATGTATCCACATCAGGAATGTATCTGATGATACAAAATGTTCCTGAATGTTCACCTTCTAGTAGTAGTACCATTACCTAGGCAAAATAATCCTTCAGTTGAGACTTGAAGAGTATTATCAGTGTTAGTTCCTTAAGGCTCGCCCTTAAAGAGAGTGACCCCTATAAAATCTGTCAAGCTCAACAAGATGATTTCTGCTGTGTTGCTTTTCAAAAACCTTTGAGAGTCAACAGTCTAGATTTTACAGCTACAAAGGCTTATAATGAGCAAAAAGCTTTTGAATACCTTATTCCATAAGTTCTAAGCAATGTAAGATCTACCTGCTATTAGTAAAAAAAAAAAAAAAAACAAAAAACAAAACAAAAAAAACCTCACAATTATTTGATTACACTAAGAACAAGTCTTGTAATAGTAATATAAAGTTTCTCAGTGTTTATGTCCTTGTAGCAGTAATATTTTTCACCTGTGATTCTGTAGTTTTACAGGGAATTGAATTCTGTAGTTTTTATAGGGAATTGAAAGGAGGCATGGGCTCATTATCTCACATCGAGGCTATAAATGCCTTTAAGAAGTTTAAACTTTAGGAGCCTGAGAGTTGAAAGTGGAGCGAGCATACTGGGGAATATCAAGCATCGCAAAGCGTACTTTGTTAGCAAAAGGTATTTACTTAAAAAGGCCAGGTGGATCATAGGCTGTCCTGTATCAAAATTAGAGCAAACAGAGCGGTTTGTGAAGTAGATATCAGTGTTCCTACAGAGGCAGTACGAACTTTTGCTTTCTAGCCCCAGCAACGTGCCTGATTCCACTAGTTCAGGTGCCAGCAGCCAGCGTGCTGTTACCAATGTTATTTCAGGCAGGCCTGGGTTTAATGTTCACAAGAAGCTGGTTGCCAGGGTTAACCAGAAGCGTGGTTTTCGTACAGCTTGTGTTTGGGCAAGCATAGTCTTGGACTGGGAAACTGTAGCAATTGGCATAAGGTTTTATGTTTGGGGTTTTTTTTGTTCCTTAAAGTGAGTTGTCTTCAAAATGAGATAAGTATTAAACTAGATTGGAGGGTTTTTTCCTCTGAATGATAGATAGATTACCATGGGAAAATGCAACTGTTTCAGTGTAACAACAACAAAGGTTGATGCTCTACTTTGGCTTTAAAACTAAAGAACAAAAACTTCCCTGAACTTCACAGAATACTTTACACATTTTCTGGTAACAGCCTCTTCCCTGGTCTGAGATCAGAGCTTCAGCTGAGTCAGAGAGGAAATGAACTTAAGTATCATGCTGGTTTAACTAGACTGTTTTGAGGGCCACTCGGGTCTAGAAGGCATCTTCTCTTGTGCTTGAGAAATTTAAAGACACACCAGGTAATGTTACTGCTAAGATCTGGTGGACCTGAGCCAGCCAGCTCCCAAGTCTGTCAGCTGAATTCTGAATCCAGGAATCTGCATCTGGGGAGTTGAGTAGTTTGGATGTGCAAAAGGAGCTAATTTTTCCTGGTGGCCGCAAGGGTTTGGGAAGCGCAGTGCTGACACACCCAAGCACCCGTGCGTGCTTCCGCTCAACCTGGCCGAGTGTGGCGGCGCGGGCTGAGCGCTGCCTCTGCTACAGTTTGGGTGGTGTTTTTCAGAGCCACGCAGCACTCGTAGTTTGCCCAGTTTCTCGTTAGCTTTCGTAACGAAGAGCTAGAACTCCATTGACACGTATATAAATGTGGTTAATGAGAGACAAATAAGCACCAAGTTCAGAGTGTTAAAAGTAACTATGTTCAAGTGGCAAGCATTTCCCTCTCCAGATGGGGTTTCCAAATAACTTTTGTTAGTTACCATCTCATGCTAGTATTGGCCAAGAGATAACAGAGATGTGTAAGGAGTGTGTCTCTCTGGACCCTTGAATCTTTCGGATAGCTGAAGGACTAAGAGGTATTTCTAGACATTATTAACCACTTGACTTTAGTGGACAAAGGATTCTGCACACACTGGAGGTGCCCATGTTTCTTCCCATCAAGCTTCATGTCTGCCACACTATCACCAGGGATTCTGCTTATTCTCTTCTGCCTACACTTCCAAAAGAGGAGGATACCCAATTGATCTGCGTGCCCTGTGATTTTTTTTTTTTTTTAAATATCTGCTGTGCAATTTTCTTTGTTAAATGTTTGTATTATCTTTGTGAGCTTGGACAGGCAACTCTTATTCTTGGAGGAGTAAGAATGGAATTTGCCGACATTCCTTCAGTTTAGTTCTGGTCAATCAGTCTTACAGACGGTCTAACAGCAAAAACCAGCAAACCTGTGCTCATGTCTTGTTTGAAGCATACTGATAGTGTTGTCTAGTAACAGTCAAGAAGAATGATTCTTTCCTCATGTAGATCTAGAGCATTGCACTCAAGGGGGCCCATTTTTTTTGGCTTGTTTTATCCCAACTGTATATGTTTTAATTGAATTAAGTAATTTTTATTAGGGTATCTGGAGAGCAACCTGACTGTTGACACAAAAAGCTAACTGCCATGCCAGGAACATACACTATTTCAAAACACAGTTAATAGTGTAAATAGTAAATATTGTCATTCGAGTACCTGTTTTCAGTAAACACATTGGAATGGGATTATAAAAGGATAAAGAAAGCATAGTTATGTTCAGTTTCTTCTGCAGAAGTTGTAAGTAGCCAGTGATTTTTTTTCCAGGATTTTCCTGGTAAGGTGGTGGCGATTAAAAATTCCTTAGACTTTAACGCTGGCCAACACCGTGTGTGTCTATGTGTAATCATCCCTGTTCTGCTTGTTTCCATTTAACTTTTCCAGTGCAAGGCTTTCATTAAGACTGTTTTTGTTTTGTTTTTTTTTTTTTTAAAGCACAAGCTTGTATTTGTGAAGAAAACAGATTAATTTCTGTATAGTCTGTGCCACCATGGACATCCGGTGTCTCTCCCATTACTGTGTGAATTGCTAATGAGCTGAGCCTCACTGTCCATGATCTAACAGAGGAAGGAAGTGAAAGGAAATAATTTACTTCACTAACTGGAATTACTGTTTACTGAAAGGTAATGGAAGAGATAAGAATTCCATATTTTTAAGCAAAAAAAGTGCAACTGATATGACTGTAATGAGGTCATAAATTGATAGAAAAGAGTTCTGAAACTGGAAAATCAGGTTTAACAGCTGAACACGATGAGAAAACTGTCACTGTGATAAGAAGGTGTATTTCATCTCTGGGGACTTTCTTCCTCAGACACTTTTTGTCAGTAGTTGATTAGGCATTGCAGACAGTCAGGTTTAATCAGTATGAAATAAACCTTGGTTCTTCCTTCGTTTCTGGCCTTCTACAGATTGTGACTTTAGTAGCTATCAGAACAGAGATGCATGTGGTGAGTCTGGACCAACCACTACAGAAAAACTTCTCCAGTTCCATATATACCTGTGGCAAAGACCTATGCCTAGGAAATCTGCCTACTGATTTTGTTCTCTTTATTCTGGTATTTCACATTCTTACTTTTGAGAGAAAAGGTGATCTTAAGCATTGGCTAAAATTTTGATTTCAGGTCGATGTAGATTTTTTTTAAAGACAATGAATATGTGATAGTCTAGGTCTCATTTGTTAAGCCTGAAGAAAATTTAAAAAAAAAACTTGAATCAAAATTGCTCATTTTCCTACATTATTTGCTTGAGACAGTAAAGAGAGAAGTGATGGAAATTACTTTTAGTGTATTGTGCTTGTTTTCGTTATGCTCTGTAATAAGATTGTCTTAGCAGGCTGGGAGAGAGAACTCCGGTTTTGCAGCCTGATGGCTGCAAGTTGGAGATTTGGTATGTGTGGGCAGGATAGGGTCAGTAACATAACATGAAGGAAGGATCTGGGCTGTTTGACAAGGTCTGCTGCTCCTTGCTGTCAGCCTGTACATCAAAAGGAACATGAGCCAGCTGGTAAACACTCTTTCTTTCTTTTCTTTCTTTTCTTTCTTTCCTTTCTTTCCTTTCTTTCCTTTCTTTCCTTTCTTTCCTTTCTTTTCTTTCTTTCCTTTTCTTTCTTTCTTTCTTTCCTTTCTTTTCTTTCTTTCTTTTTTCTTTCTTTCTTTTCTTTCTTTTCTTTCTTTTCTGTTCTTTCTTTTCTTTTCTTTTCTTTCTTTTCTTTCTTTCCTTTCTTTCCTTCTTCTTCTTTCCTTTCTTTTCCTTTCTTTCCTTTCTTTCTTCTTTCCTTTCTTTCCTTTCTTTCCTTCTTCTCTTTCCTTTTCTTTCTTTCCTTCTTTCCTTTCTTTCCTTTTTTCTTTCCTTTCCCTTTCCTTCTTTCCTTTCTTTCCTCTTTCCTTTCTTTCCTTTCTTTCTTTCTTTCCTTTCTTCCTTTCTTTCCTTTCTTCCTTTCGTTCTTTCTTCCTTTTTCCTTCTTTCCTTTCTTCCTTTCTTTCTTTTCCTTTTTTCTTTCCTTCCTTTCTTCTTCTTTCCTTTCTTTCCTTTCTTTCTTCTTCCTTTCTTTCCTTTCTTTCCTTTCTTTCCTTTCTTTCTTTCTTTCTTTCCTTTCTCCTTTCTTCCTTTCTTTCCTTCTTTCCTTCTTTCTTTCCTTTCTTTCCTTTCTTTCCTTTCTTTCCTTTCTTTCCTTTCTTTCCTTTCTTTCCTTTCTTTCCTTTCTTTCCTTTCTTTCCTTTCTTTCCTTTCTTTCCTTTCTTTCCTTTCTTTCCTTTCTTTCCTGTCTTTCCTTTCTTTCCTTTCTTTCCTTTCTTTCCTTTCTTTCTTTCCTTTCTTTCCTTTCTTTCCTTTCCTTTCCTTCCTTTCCTTTCCTTTCCTTTCCTTTCCTTTCTTCCTTTCTTTCCTTTCCTTTCCTTTCCTTTCCTTTCCTTTCCTTTCCTTTCCTTCCTTTCCTTTCCTTTCCTTCCTTTCCTTTCCTTTCCTTTCCTTTCTTTCCTTTCTTCCTTTCCTTTCCTTTCTTCCTTTCCTTTCCTTTCTTTCCTTTCTTTCCTTTCTTTCCTTTCTTTCCTTTCTTTCCTTTCCTTCCTTTCTTTCTTTTTCTCAGTTCATCATCTCTAATGTTCTAACTTCAAGCTTTTTGACCTCAGGTTTGCGTGTTGCTCTACAAACAGCACCACCATAAATCAGCAGTCTTGTGCTGTTTATAATGTCTGAAATGTATCAGTGAATACTCCTTGAATTTTCCTCAAAATGCATAAATACATCTCTGAAAGTTTTCCTTTTTAGTACTGGAATTGAATTCTTCAAAAAAATTTCAGTACATATATTTTTATATGTATTTACTAAAAATTATTTATAATTTTGAGCTTCCCTCAAGGAAAAAAATGGATATGCTTGTAGCTGGAATTGGCTAGAGAACATTTGTTATGTCTTTTACAGTATTTGCAAAAGGAGATTATAAGGATGTTTCATTCTTGTAGTTCTGCTGTTACATTAAAATCAGATAAGGATGCTATAATTGCTGCTGCAAAACCATTGTCTGACCTTTATTTTAAAACAACTGTCTTGTTAGGAGCAGAACTCAATGGTGACTATGCAGCTATAGGAAACAACAATCACACTGCCTTGTAATTGTACACTATAATCAGAAACAGCATGGCATAAAGTTCAAACTTCAAGATTAGAACCCCATACAGAATAAGAAAACACTAGGAAATGCTTCCTGGCTAAGCTTATTTTAGCAATGTTGGAAATGCCACAGTAGGTGCGACTCGTACTGTCAACACAGTTGCATCAGGTTATCCAAATTTCCTACAAGCAAGTCTGAGAAACGTTACTTGAAAGCAATTTCTAAGTCTGTTTCTTCTGCTTTCCTGATAAAGCAGTTCCCTTTGGATCAACACAGACTTACAGTGTGCGTGTGAGAGCAGAAGCTGGCCTGTAAATTAAAGCTTCAATTGCCTTTGAACGTGTTTTTCCAATAAAGTAGTCTTGAGGTGATTTCTGTGGTGTTGTGATGAGGGAGTCTGATACCATCATGCTAGAACAAGTGCAAGATATGCAGAGTAAGTCAAGCCTGCACAGGAGGAAATGGGTGGTGAACTGACTGGGGTTCTCCATTATCAGGCTATCGTGAGCAACATCTGGTTACAGGTACAATGGTTCCGAATTTCTCTTACGATCTCTGAAAATCATAAGTACTTGGAAAAAAAGAGCTCTTTGTGAGAACATAACCCTGTAACAAATTCAGGAAAAGTTCAATAGAAAATTTATTTCTACACTTTTAGTTACAAATCAAGACCTTTTAAAATTGTTAGTGTGAAGGAGGAGTGGCAACTAAAAATGCAAATGAAAGAGGAAGGTCAGGTAGTGAAAAACAGGGGAACGTGCTAAAGTTCAGCCAGAAATGTAAGCAGCTCTTTGAAAACACACTGAAAAATTAAGTAGAAACTGGCAGTGTCCATGAAGGATGACTTGTAGCTGTGCATTTAAAAGAAGTGTGGAGAGAGTTACTGCGAAGAACGCCGAGTGACAACCTCTTACCTGAAGCTACAAGTGGCTAATAACAGACCTGCTTCGTTGCCTGTGTTTACTGGAACACCAGCTTTCCCTCCTGACACTTGTATGGGGTTTTGAATCTAACACTTGCTTGTGTTTTCCTCTGCTAAGAGGAAACAACGGTGAACTGCTCATTTGGATGGAAGATTTCTGAAGGGCATTTGCCAGTATGACACTTGTTTGGTCTACTGAGTCTATATTTGGACTTGTCAGAAGTAGGAAAAAGGCAAGCCTATCTATTTCACCTTCTCTCATGGAAAAAACCCTCACTAACTAGCAGATTAAAGATCTGTTCAGTCTTGCTTTTCTCTCAGAATTGCAAAGCTAGGTGTTCACATCCAATTAGGAAGAGTGCTCCACCACTGCACATCCCATTGACATGTTGGAAAGCAAGTGGGATCTTATTTGCAGTATCAAAAAGTTTCTGGTATGAGTTTCAGCAGTTGTGCAGACCACTGGAACTGCAGAAAGCTTGTGTTGTGCAGCAAGTTGACACTCTCTCTGCTCCACAGCACAATGAGAAATCTCCCAGCTTTGGTATGTTATGAGTAATAGTGCAAATCATTGAATTAGGCAGTCTCGTGGGGCAAGGTGGCCTTGCCCCAGAATGAGCCAGTGTTTCTGCACTAATACTGTTTTCATATTACTTTGTTTGTCTGCTTGCTTAATTTAGAACATTTAGTTATAATCAGAGATATATTACAGTATTCATTCTGTAGTCTATTTCTTATTCTTGGATGATAGCTAGCTCCTTATGAGGTTAGGGATGTACTGTACTCCTACGTTTTTTTCTATTGCTGGAATTAAATGGGGTTGTTAAAAGGCTTTGTTACCTAAACTCTTAAAGTGGTAAATACATTTGTTTAAATGTTTACTACAGACCTAGAGTTAACAGGCTAAATATGAGGGGAGGGGAAACCACTTAGTTTCAAATTCAGGCTCTGCGCTTTTGAGGTCAAGGCTTTGTGCATATATATATCTCTAAGTGTAAATCCTACCCCTCCTTCTCTGGTTTCTCCTTTATTCACTCTTCCCCTTCCTTCACTGGAATAACTTATTCTTCTGGAATAAATATTCTAGAAAAGCAACTGTGTGGGAGTTTTGTGGTCACTTCGAGGCCAATTTCAAAATAGTTTTTGCAAAGTTTTTTCTTGTGCAGTGTGGTATTACATCCATTTTAATAAGGAACTAGGTTTGCTTCAATTTCACCTGAAAGGACAGCTACCAGATCCTGGAGGATTTTTTTTGTAACCACAGTATTTCAGTAAATTTTCCAAAGGAGTACAATGCCATAGTTTTACCAGTTTCTCTTGTAACAAAATGAATCCCATGTGAAGCCTCCACAATAATTTGAGCAGAGTTGTCTTTTCACATTTTATTTACTCTTAATTATCACAGGAAAAGAAAGAACAAAAGAGGAACAGAGGCCTTGTCCCTCCTGGTAAGCATAGTGCACTTCTCTTAAAACATCCAGGAAAGGGGGCTGGTTCTGGCTGAAGACTGCCACAAGGTTGCACTGAGCTACACAGTTCATACAGTAACAGTGTTATCTGGCTTGGGAGGGAGCTCGGGAGCTCTCAAGTTTAACCTCTGGCTCAAAGCAGGGTCAGCTGTGAGCTCTGAGCGGGTTACTAAGGTCTCTATCCCATCGGACCTTGGAAAGGGAGGGAGATTGCACAGTTTTTCTAGGGAACCTGCTCCACCGCTTGGCCATCTTGACGATGGAAAAGGTTTTTCTTCAGTTGTGTCAGAGCCTTTCCTGATTTAATTTAAGACCACTGCCTCTTGTCCTCCTGCTAGTACTTCTGTTTAAGAGCTTTATTCAATTGTTTCAGAATGATTGAAAATGTTAAGAAGCCTCATTCAGCCATTTTACTTTGCAGGTATTGGCTGCTAATGGGTGCCCTTCCCTTCCACACGGCCATCTTTTTTTCAGTCTGAACAGATCCAGTCCTCTAATCCTTTTCTAACAGGGCATTTGCTCTAGCCTCCTGACCCTCTTGGTGGCCTGATACTGCAACAACAGCGATTGCTAGAGATTGGCTTTTTCTTTAAGTAAGCCTGTTGGGGGAAAAACTTCCAATTCTGTTTCTAACAAGACTTAATAATCTCTCTTGTGTTTTTGTAAGAACTGAGCTGTAGGATTCCAGGTCTGCCTCAAATGCTGGGCTTATCTTAATTTCTAAGTTACCTTGTTTGTTGAGTAAAGTACGCTTCCGTTTGGGAGTCCCTGGTTCTGGCCTGGAGCAGGAGCTTTCACTGTCCATGCAGAGCCCTTGCGGCTCCGGTCCAAGGGGCGCTGTGAGGGCAGGAGGGTTCGGTCTATCCAGAGCGAGGCCTAGAGTTTTGGCTGGAAAATCACAGAATCATAGAATGGTTATAGTAGGAAGGGACCTCAAAGATCATCTAGTTCCAACCCCCCTGCCATGGGCAGGGACACCTTCCACTACACCAGGTTGCTCAAAGCCTCATCCAACCTGGCCTTGAACACTTCCAGGGATGGGGCAGCCACAACTTCTCTGGGCAACCTGTTCCAGTGCTTCACCACCCTCAGAGTGAAAAATTTCTTCCTTATATCTAATGGAAATGTGCCCTCTAAAGAGGGCAGAGTCTAAAGACTCTGAGTGTGGTAGAGTCCCATGAACCTGACTGAGGTCTGGAAAAACAGCAGCTAAAGACAAATCTAAGGTTTCATCCTCAATGCTTCTGAGCTCCTTGAGGCTCTCCCTGATGAAGGTAAGTCACATGGAGCCTTTGTGTTCGAGGGATCAAAAAATCTATGCCTGGAAGAAAGGAGGCTCTCCTGTTTGATACAGCTGTTGCTGCTGGGATTTCTCAACGGAGGTGTTCGTGCTTCAGGCAGAGGCAGGTGCTGTGCTGGGCTGCCAGGGTGGCACGGGACACAGGTAGCACTGCTGCTTGCAGGGAAGCGCTCCCTGTCAGGAACTTAACCCGGGAATACGCGCTGGGTAATGAAACAGTACTGCCTTAATGCCTAGTGATGGATTTGGAGACTTTTTAGGGTCAGATTGTCAAGTTGCGATATCCATGTCGTAAGTGCACTGGGACTTGTGATTTGCACTGTGATTTTTGTTGGTTTTCCCCTTTCCTCTTGATAAATAATATTCCTTGCTGATCGCTTGTGGTTTGTTCTGGTTTTGTTTTTTAATTACGACTTTTTTTGCCCTTCCGTGTCCCGCTGATTCTTTTCCCTGTTGTTTTTCTTCAAGCTCGCACGCTGTTCCCGGTTTCCCCGCCGGGCCCTGCTGGGAGGGGAGGCTCCGCGGGTCAGGAGTGAGGAGCCAAACGGCCGCCTCGCTCGGAGCGATCCCACCTTCACCTGGAAACAGCGGAAACGGTGTCCCGACAGCTGCCGGATTTGCCCCCGGTGGCGAAACACGGCGGCGTTTAAAACGCTGTTTCCGTGACCCTTCACTTTATGCCTGGTCGCAGGGCCGGGCCGGGAGCGTCGCGCCGGGGCGGGCACGGAGGAGGAGGAAGAACAGGAGGAGGAGGAGGAGAGGAGGGGCGGGGCAGGGCGGGCCGCCATCCCGGCAGCGCCTCTGTTGTGGCGCGGCCCGGCCCGGCCCGGCGGGCGGGCGCTGCCCGGCAGGCGGCGCTGTAGCCGCCTGCGCCGCTCGCGGCTCCTCTCGGAGCTGCGCTGCGAGGAGCCGCCGTGCGTCGGCCATATTGGCGCCCGCGCCGCAGCCGCTGCGCCTTGTTCCTCCATCTCCTGTCGGCGCGGCCGAGCGGAGCCGAGCGGGGGGAGGGGACGGCGGCGCCGCCGGGCGGGAAGCGGGGCGAGGAGGCCGCGCGCTGCCGGGAGGAGACGGAAACGAGCGGGGCCCGCGTCCCTCCGCGCCCGCCCCCTGCGCCAGCCGCCATGGCGAGGAGGCCCGGCGGCCCCTGAGCGAGGCGCACACGCACACACAGACCGAGGCTAGCCCCCTCCCGGCCGCGGCCCGGCCCGGCCGCCATCAGCGGAGAGAAGCCGCCCGGCTCCCGCCTCCGCCGCGACATGGAGGCCGTGAAGGCCTTCAACAGCGAGGTGTGTAACCCCCTCTCCGCTCCTTCCCCTTGGGGTCGGGGAGCGGGCGGGGCCCCGGGGCCTTCCCTGCCCCCTCCCGCTGCGTGCGCCTTGCTCGGGGAGGGAGCGGGAACCGGGGGGGGACTCGGCGTAGCGGGGGGGGGGGGGGGGGGGGCCGGTGAGGATCGGAAGTGCTCCCGCAGGCAGCCGCGGGGCCCGGAGACTCCCCCCTCCCGCTCCGTGTCGGGCGGGAGCGGGCCGTTGTCGCAGTCCTTGGGAAACGGGAGGGGGGGAGAGGCTAACTCGGCACCCCCCCGCTCCTCCTTCCGCCCTGAGGCTGTGGGAGACTGGAGGGAGAAGAATAGGTCTGGCGGCGGGCTGAGGGGAGGGAGCGGGAGGAGGCCGGGGCGGAGGGGGCCTCTTTCCTGCGGCGGGGCGGGCGATGCCCGGCCAACTTCGCGCAGCGGCCGGAGGCGGCTGCACGGGGCGGCCGGGGGATGTCCTGGACCGCCGGGCGCGGGGTCTGTGCTCTTCCTCGCGTCCCTCGCCCCTTCGGCCACCCTCCTCCTCGCTTCCCGCACCCCGCCAGCGCGCACTGTAACACCTCGTGGAGGTATCTTTTTCACATCTGGGGATGGGAATATAAAGGCCCGGAGCCTCATCTCCGTCTTTGAGAATAGTGTATTCGCAGTGGTCAGGATGGAAGCAGACGTTCCCGGTGTGCCGCACAGAGCTCTGGTCCTGCACCAAAGCGCTGTTTTGAGAGTGGGCCACGGCACCTACGAACACACGCTTACAGGCTCAGGTATTGATAGGGCACCTGGCTTCTCTTTTGTGCCGCTAGGTAATGTTTATTTTATTGCAAGATATTGTGGCAGCTCTGCTTTGTTCCACTTCATTGCGAGAGTTCATATCATTTATATTTTGGAGTTAGGGTAAGAGCACGGGAAATATTATATATCTTCTTTATAGGAAGTCATGCGTCTTAAAAAAACACATTTTTATTTATATTAGCCGTAGAAAGCATCAGCTCTGGTTACAATGTATACTTACACAGACTGCTCACATACTGGTGCTCCGTGTTGCCCTCTTGCCACCCCCAGCGGGGATGTAGTAACGATTTTAAGTAATACAATGTTGGTTTGCGTTTTTAAGATGTTAATTTGATTTGTAGTGAAACAATGTGCCAACCATGTTCTTTTTACAAGCCACGATAAGATAGGTTTTTAAAATTGGCAGGTGCATTCTAGTAACTCAGGAGTGGTTAAACAGCCGTAACCGATGTGCCGTTCTAGGTGTTGCATTTTATGCAATTTGAATTCTTAAGTAGAAGAAATCACACTGTGGCCACTAGAAGAAAAATAAATACTAGAAACTATTTTTTTCCCTGTTTTATTATTTGATTGGCTATGTGCTATATTGTTAAGCAGGGAAGAGAAAGTAGTCACAAGAGCGGAAGAACATAAGTAGATTAGAACCTTTTTCTCCTATACACCTACTAATATAAATAAAAGTCTTCACTTTTCATATTGAAAAACAGCTTCTGGCTGACTTGCTGAGCACCCAGATGTACCTAAGTACTGTAAAAATAATTAAATCTGAAGACTTAATGTGAGAATCTTACTGAAGAGGAGAGCTTTAGAATATGCCTTAAGTCTTCTAAATTCTTGAAAAACAGTAAACTTTGGGTTCTCGGAAAAGAAAATTCAGAAGATCAGGCAATGACGTTGTAACCAACTTATCTCCTGTGGTATAAATAGACAGAATCTATGAATAAACTCGGGTTTGTGCCTTCTCTTTGATTTTTGTTTTCACATATTCCTCTGTATTTGAATGCTGGGCTACACTGCTAGGACGGTTTTAAAGATGCTATGACTAAACCCCAGATCCTGGAAGTAAATTGTGCAAGACTTGCTACATTTGGGGAATCCTGAGTGTCATTGCTAGCCACATTAACACCTCTGTACCCAATGCAGAATTTGACTTCAACTTAACTTTCCATCATTGTGTCTGATCTAACTGACCTATACACATTTTGCGTTTTAGAACTGTGAAACGATTAATAAATATTTGCAATAGCTGAAGTGTATGAGTCCTTAGATTGTAGTTTGTGCTGTACCTAAATGCTTTTGATTAACTTACAAAATATTTGTAGTTCACGTCTAAAAATCCTTTTCTTTGTTTATATTATCTTTTAAGGTCATGTTATACTCAATAAATGATGTCAGAGTTCTGTTTTAGAGATTTTTGGCTTAAAATGGATGGAAATTAAATTTAGCAGCAGATGGGATAAACTAAATTGTATAAAAACTTTTACCATGCTCTCTCTTATACAGTTTGCATTTAGTTAATAATTTTACAACAGTTTATGTAACTTACTGGTGAAATCCAGATGACGCTTTAGAAAGATTCCAAATACATTTAAGCGCTTAAGTCTGCAGGTTGAGTACTTCTGGTGTTGGGTTTTTTTGTTTTTCTTTTTAAAGGAAGGAGTTGTGTTTGGATTCTACAGTGAAGCTAAAATAAAGGCAGCTGTCCATCTGGGCAGTATAGCTTACTCCAAATGTGTGTGTGAGCTGAGCAATATCTTGTATTATAGCTATCCTATATGACAGTCAGGATTGAAGTGATTAACATAGGTTTGTCATGGATTAGAAAGAAATCTCTCAAGTTTATTTGAACTCTGACTACTGGAAATAACGCCAGCTATTGCAGAAAGCTGTTCAATGTCTAGCGGTCATACGTGGCATTGTCAGTGCTGTACCTAATCGTATATATAAAATTAACATTCAGAGTCTTGGGAAAGATAAATTTAAAGATGAGAAATAATCACACTCCTAAATAAAACATAATCAGTATTATTTTCCTGTAATGGTTGATGTTTTACTATTTGCTTAAAACTGCTTGGCAATGGAAAAATTGAATACTATACAACTGACTTGGTATACCATTGAGGTAATTGGCAGTGTTTTTGTACCACAGTTTATCATTTGCCACAGTTGATGTCATGGAGGCTAACCATTGCAGAATCATTTTCTGCCAGGTCTCAGTTCAGGTGCTGAGTTTTCTCTGAAAAGCACAACATCAAAGTCAAGAACAGGTCTTGACAGAAGAAAATGACTGAAATGTTTCAAATTTTTTATACATTCTATAAAATGTATTTTGTTAAAAGGGAATTGAAATGGGCTAGAGGCAAACACACTTACCATCACAGTTCCAGTATTCATATGGTAATGTTTTAGTTGCAGACTTGTGTAATTTATAATTAAAACTCAGTATTTGTTGTATAGTCAGTTCAGAGTCTTGGTGTCAGCTTCCAGTCTAGCTGTTCCTCGTGTTGGTTTCAGGTGCTGTACCTGAAGTTGGTTTTGGATGCTCTATTCCCCAGAGTTTTCTTGCAGTGCTTGTCTTTTTTTGCAGTGGCAAGCTTTGTATTTCCAAATTATTTTTCACTTTATGATGTGAATAATGTGGGCAGACAAGTGTGAAAGGAGACTGATGGATGCTTTAATTCTGAAATATGTTTAATTCTTTTAAAATTTATTTTGATATGATTCTGCAGAATAAATGTGAATAGTTTTAAGATGTAAATAGTCATAGGACTGGAATTTATTTTAGGGGAAATGGAGATCACAATTTAGTATGAAGCACAACACAAACTGGACATCTGAAGTGATACTTTTTTTAGCCATGTTAACCACATCTTTTAGAAATGAATAACAGGTATCTTGAAAGGACTTTTATTTAACTTTTAAAGGGCAAATGCAGCTGTGATACTTCCTTCTTTAAAATCTGCAATAGTAATTCACTGATCTACTTCAATTAAACATAGCATTTCCATTCATTTGAAATTTCTTCACTCTGAGGGTGGTGAGGCACTGGAACAGGTTGCCCAGAGAAGTTGTGGATGCCCCATCCCTGGAAGTGTTCCAGGCCAGGTTGGATGAGGCCTTGGGCAATCTGGTGTAGTGGAAGGTGTCCCTACCCATGGCAGGGGGATTGGAACTGGATGATCTTTAAGGTCCCTTCCAACACAGACCATTCTGTGATTCTCAATATCTTTAGTACATACAGGCATGCATCTCTTCGTGTATGATCTTTGTTAAGTCTTGCTGTCTGTGATGCTACCCTTACTGGTTTTTTTTTTGCATGGTCTTTATTTAAAAACAAACCAAAAATATCTCATGCATAAGCTATGCACACATCGGTCACATAGTTGAAAATTACTTGTACTTTGTAAGTTGCTGAGTCTGGCACTTGCAGTTTTGAACTACAGCCATTTAGAAGGTTTAAAACTTACTTAAGGCAGTTTGATAGCTTAAAAAAATACCCTAAAACATGCCTAGTTGTAGAATTTACATTGTTGAATCCAGTGAACAATAGTTGTTAGCATCCAGTGCTCAATTTTGAGCTGAAATGTATTGGAAAAATTACAGGTTTTTGTATTTGTCAGGCCACGTGATACATTAAGATATTGGAGAGGCAATTGTGAAAAGGGCAATCGTATATTTAGAAGAAGAGAAAGAATAATAAGGCAAAGCTTCTCCATCGAAGCCCAGGAATGGGAAAATCATGTGTCTTCTGATTCCTTTCAGAAATGCTGTGTTTGTTAGAGCGTGTTTTGTATAAAAAGCTTAATTCCTCTTCTCTGTATGATTGGGTGCTGATCTTTTCATGTACAAAGGTATTGAATGGTAAACTAAGTGTCATCATGAAGACGTGGAATATGCTCCGTCTTAAAGTGTTTCAAGATGAGGATGCACATAAAGCGCTGTAAGATTAAGGTAGTGATTACAGTTTGCCCAAAGAGTGGTGTAAGTTCCTGTGCCTTCTCTCTTGTTAATCAAAATGTCTTCTAGGATGTGAGAGTCACAATTAAAACTTTCACAGCATTGCTAGGCTGGGGTTCAGCTGTTGCTAACAATGGAAATGGTTGTCCTTGTGTAACTCATCATAAAGTGGAGTCACAGAGAACTTTTGCTATGCAGGAGTGGTTGCAAGAACCAGATAAGATGATAAGCATTACATAAAGTGGTCATTGCTACTTTTGGGTTAACTGTTTTTTCTGAAATTTGTCAGCAGCAGGGACATAACAGTCACTGATCACTTGATGGCAATGCTGTTGCCTGTGTACTCTATTTGCACTTCATTGTCTGCTGGTCACATTTGTCTTGATGTTACTCTGGAAAGTCTGTTTTAAGTGGCAGTGGGAAACAGTTCAGTCAACTACGATTTCAGAAATGTGACCCTTGGAAATAACCCACATTTTAATTACGGAGCATCGGAGTATGGGTGCACTGAAGTACGGAAGTGTAAATCAAATATTCTATTTTAGGCTACTTTATTTAAATGGCATATTCTAAGTCACCGAGGCAGTTTTTTCATGAAAGCATGCCAGCTGATGCTAAAAAAAGCTAGATAGTATGCCTCATGGTGATGCTAGGTAGAGATCGATGCTGAATAGCTGAGGAGAGTGGAAAAAAAGGATGCACTTTGAGGAGCCAAGGCTTTGATTGCTGCAAGTAGTGATACTAGCAGTTATGTATGAGGAATAGTGAAAGGACATGTGAGCTACCCCCTGGCAAGATATTTTTCTTACATTCTGCTGCACATTTCACGTTGGCCAAAGCACCTGAAACATCTGCAGAGCTTTTTTCCTGGCTGCTGAGAAAATGAGAAAACTTGTGTGTGTTTCCTCTTCTCTCTCACTAATATTTTACTTGTTGTAAAAATAGTGCAACCTTCTTTCATGTCGTTTGCTGTTTTGAAGGATTCTGCAACTATGATATGTTTTAAAACTTTCTCTTTTTTGTTTATCTGATACTGCATTTATGGTCTGATATTTGTAAATTTTGTTGCAACAAATTGGGATGAAAGCTTTTGGTTTACCTCTATTCTTATTTTTCAGAAGAAAAAGTTAAATCAGTGATATTTGCATCTGCATGTGGGCATACATACGTCTGAAAAGTTGTCTCTTTTTTGTTCTTCTGGGGTGGATGTGAAAAAGGTCTTCAGTTTTATTTTGCTTTGTAATCCCGTAGTGTTCCTCAGAGAAAAAACACGGAATCTTTATAAGCTGGATGAATTCCATTAAGATACAGCAAAATATATAAGAATTTGGTAATTTACCTTTTGCTGTCCAGAACATTAAGAGCAGTATCAGTGAAATGTAAATATTTCACTCTGTTGCATCCCAGCAAGAGTTGAACTTAACTGGATCTCAACTATTTGCTCTTTGTTAAAAGGACATAGGGAAAGGAAGCCTTATTCTCTTCAAGATACAGTAAATATTAAATTGATGTTCACCTGATTAAATGTCTCCATGTGTGTTGAATAAATATTTACAGTTTTAATATCACATTTTCAAAGACTGTTCTGACCTTAGACTTTCACCAGCCACAGAATCTTGACTTCTGGCCTAAAGACATGATCATGCAAGGCTTTGTTAAAGACTCAAACTGTTAGGGTTTTTTTTCTGCATATTTTGCTCAAGGACCTCATTTCTTTTGTAGTGTAGGACAGACCTTGGTTATTTTTCTGCCTTTGATACATACACTTTAAATTTCTTCTTCAACTGTGGTCTTGATTAGATCCCTGTGAGCCTGGGAGGGTAATGAAGATCTCTAGATTCTGCTAACACTCTTGGGTTGTAACTGGATAGTTACAAGTATCAATCCTGCTTTCCACTCATTTAGAGAGCAGGGAACCATTTTGTAGTTTGAAACAAATGCACTTCTGAACTCCCAGGGCTTCAGATCCTTTGATTTTCACCTACTCACTAAGACCATGCCTGGGGCTACAATATTTGGCAAAGTACTTGTTAAGATAATTTTAAGTCTTATTTAAGTTTGCCATGAGCAGTCTTTTTTCCTGTGGAAGTTGTAAAAGTGCAGTCTAGTGATCCAAATGGCTTTCTTACAGAAAAAAAAACAGAACAAAAGTATTGAATAAATCAGGTCTTAAAATACAGTCTAGACACTTGATTACTTTCATGAGGATTTTTTTCACTTAGGAAGAGGCCCACTTTTTTTCTCGTCTGTAAAATTAGTCCATCATTCTACCTCTGAACAGCTACCAAGAAATTTATCCTGAGGGGCTGATTCAGCCTTGGTTAGAGCCTTCATTCCTGGCCTCAGCAACCACTGGTGTAACTCCATTGTGAGGCCTGGGACAACAGTGCGTAATTGTCTGTTCACATGTGTATCCAGAGTTCAGCGAGCTTGGCTTTGAAGTCAGTAAACAATATGAGTCCTTGTTCCTGTATCAGAACTTTTCATGAATTGTATGTGCATTTCTTTCCTTCCATTTCTTTGCTTCTTTGGAGCTACTTTTCTCCAGTATTTCTCTGGGAGCACTGATAGCAGCAGCAGCCAGCTAGGTAACTTTATTAACCTTATTCAGCAGCTGCTTCTACACTGTAGGGTATGTGTTCTTTGAAAGAAAAAGAGGATCTTCAGCTACTGCTGAGCTTGTTCTTGTCTTATCATGGAACGGTTTGGGTTGGAAGGGATCTTAAAGATCATTTAGTTCCAACTCCCCCTGCCATGGCAGGGATACGTTCCCCTCGATCACGTTGCTCAAAACCTTATACAGCCTGGCCAGGGATGAGCATCCACAACTTCTCTGAGCAACCTGTTCCAGTGCCTCACCACCCTCAGAGTGAAGAATTTCTTCCTTAGATCTAACCTAAATCTACCCTTTTTCAGTTTAAAGCCATTGCCCCTTTTCCTATCGCTACATGCCTTTGTCAAAAGTCCCTCTCCAGCTTTCTGGTAGGCCCCCTTTAAGTACTGGAAGGCTGCTAGGAGGTCTCTCCAGAGCGTTCTCTTCTCCAGGCTGAACAACACCAACTCTCTCAGCCTGTCTTCATAGGAGAGGTGCTCCAGCCCTTGGATCATCTTCGTGGCCCTCCTCTGGACTCTCTCCAGCAGGCCTTCTCGTGTTGGGGGCTCCAGAGCTGGAAGCAGCGCTCTGGGTGGGGTCTCACCATACTAGAGGGGCAGAATCCCTTCCCTCGACCTGCTGCCAACGCTTCTTTGGATGCAGCCCAGGACACGGTTGGTTTTCTGGGCTGCCAGTGCACATTGCCGGCTCATGTTGAGCTTCTCATCAACCAGCACTCCCAAGTCCTTTTCCTCGGGGCTGCTCTCAATCCATTCTCTGCCCAGCCTGTACCTGTGCTTGGGATTGCCCAGACCCATGTGCAGGACTTTGCACTTGGCCTTGTCTTCACCTGTCTCTGCCAGTTGTACTGACCAAAAGGAGACATTCTTTAAAATAGAATCTAAAAAGGAATTGTAAAAATTTGGAGGAAGTAAGAGGAAATGAGTACATTGCCACTGTGACCCTCTGTCAGCTTTATCCCCACCATAAACTTGTATTTCTTGTAATAGCCTGCTCTTTGTGCTATTACGCTTTTGGCAAGTGAGCTACCATTTGTGCGAAAATGGCAACTATGGATATATAACAATTATCGTTCTCTTTCCATTTTTTCCAAGAGTTTGCCTACAGAGATTTCTTGATTTTACTGGATACAGTTTTTGATTGTATGAGGGTTTTTTTTTATAAAGTTCTGAATGAATAATACTGGTTTGCTGTCTTTTCTCCTAGCTTTGTGATTATACAAGCAGCTAGCTGATGGACATTTTTCTGGTGCTTTGACATTCAGAAATATAATGCACGTGTTTATTAAAATACATATGTGGAAGGTAAGGCTTGGCACCTTTTTTATTGTGTTTGCTGTTGATGGTTTTTGAGGGTTGGCAGAGTGTGCTCTGGTTCTCATTTACGCTGAGGGCACAAAAGAAGGTGTGTAAACGTGGAGGCGCAGCGCTGAGGTTTGGGAGGCAGGAGTAGCAAGGAATGGTAGTTTGGATGGATGGTGTCTGAGCAGTAAAACAGTGTAGGGTAACAACTGCTGAGTGATTGAAGGCACCTGTTTTGGTAGCCTTGAGCTTTTTTATTGTGAACTTCTGTCTATAACGTAAGTTTTGAAAGATTGGAGTAAATGTTCTTTTATAAACACTGATGACAGCTCGACAAGCTGTTTTATGCAAGGCAGTGAACAGCTGTCTTGCATGTTTGAATCGGAATTGATAATTGAAATAGCATGCATTTTGAGGGAAGAAATTTCAGAAGATCCATCATCTTGTATTGTTTGGCCTAGGGTTAGACGTTTCCAAATACTTATTCATTTGGAGTTGAGTGGTAAGGGTTTCCTTGGTTTTTTGGTTTTCGTTTTTAATATTTATTAGTTACGTTCAAAACCTGAAGTTGAATTAATTACATGCATCCTTTGCTTTCTGTCCCTATTTTTCTATAGCTCTTTTTTTTTAAAGAAATACAAAATACTATAAATTGCTGCTGACTATAAAACTGCTGGTTTAAAAATCTTGGCCTCATGGCATGACTTTATAGAGCCCTCTTGGCAAATAGTTTAGAAATTAGTATGATAGATAAAAATACAATCTAATAGTTCGATATTTATGTAATTGTAGTTATAAAAAAAGAAATAATCATACTTTAAAATGTATTTGGATTTTCCAGAGGTTAAATCCAAAGAGCTTAGAATGTATTAAGCAGATTGTTGGAAGCCTGTGGAAAGATCTGATGAGACTGAATTTTTTTCAGAATACCATATCTCCTATACATATTATCAAAGCAAAGCTGGTTCATGTGAAAAGGAATATATTATTCTCTGAATCTGCTCTAAATTATGGCTTCAGGTAACTTGTTGATCTTCATAGCTTAGTTACCAGATATGCGATAGTAGCCACTGCTTCTTAATTTTCAGAAAAGTGAAGTGAAACACTTAACAGGAAAGGAGGAACATTTATTTAACAAATATATTGGTTTAAGAAATACAACCCACTGTAAACTATAATTTTTTTAAAAAAATTAAATCATGGAATTTCTTTGTGAATGCAGGGGATTTTAAACCATATCTAAGGAGAAGACATTTTGAAATCAATATACAGGATAGCTTTTGTTGTGAGCCCTAAAAACAGTTGGCAGAGAAAATGTGTGAGTCTTTAATTTTCGTAATGCTTAGGATCTGTCCCTATTTTTCATGTCTCACAGTTGTAGAGATGTGACTGTATTCAGACTTCTCTAAGGTGTTTAACTCCATACTGCACCACACTTTACCTAACCAGTGTGTTGCAGCCAGAACAAGGGGTACTTCTCCAGTGTGGGCAGCCCACAGGCTCACCTCTGGAAATCTGCAGAGGCTGACATTGTGCCTGAACCTGATCGATTTTCCTGTTGGTCACCTAGAATTAGCTATAAAATAATGATAAAATGTTAATGATGGAAATTAACCATATGACAGGAACGATGAGAAAATTGCAGAAAGTACAATATCCATGTTACAGTCCTTTTTTTCTTAAGTAGTATGGTTTCAAAGATCGTCGAGGCTTTTTGATCAATCTTTCCTTTCTGTTGTTGGGAGTTTGGGCATTGGTGAAGCGCTCAGTCTTGCCTGGCTATTTCCTGTGGTCAGTTTAGGGTTTTCTGAGCTTTTTGTTCCCATGCAGTAAATGTCCTAAGTTACTACAAAGAGAAAAAGGAGAATGGTGTTTTGTGGCTTGTAAAGGGCTAGGAGGAAACGAAATATGTTCTAGAGGTTACTCTCAACATCTGTTTGTAGTCGTGTGCAATTCTGGAGACTAGAGTTGAATCTAGGTGGTTTCTTGAAGTTCTAGTTCTAGAACTGCAACTTAGTTCTAGAACTTCTAGAACTTAGAAGCTTTCTTTGGAAGTAGTAATGAAGAGGATTTAGAGGGAGTTATAAATAAGCTGTAATACGCCTTTTGACTCAAATATAGGAAAACTAAAATAGAAATTTGTTGTTCCATCTCAAATTGTTCAGGTTCAGTAAATTTGAAAGTCATAGTTTTGCTTCTTCAAAATGAAAAGGGTAAGAGAAGGACTGAGCAAAGGCAGTGATGACAACACCTGACTTCTTCGTGCTGAAATTGGCGGCCTGGAGAGACTGCTGTATTACCTTTCCGTCTTATTTCACTCGATTGCTTATACACTGAGTTAGGTTTACTGTTCAGGTGTCCGCTTTAAACATAAATATGTGAAGAGTGGTGTATAATACAGCTGACATGTATGGGGTAAGCTTTTCATGTGAGGGTTCTTGGTTGCTTTTGAATTTCTTATAAATCAGTTAAGTGCAACAGTAGAAAGAATACATGCTGGGATATCAAGCATTTTGACTATTATTTTGTGTTTGTTAATTTAAACCACGTCAAATACTTTAAGTGTTGTTTGAAAACAGGTATTAAGATAGTTGCTATTGAGTTGCAACCCTCTTGTTCTGTGCTTTTTTTAATGTTGGATTTTAGCAACTCATGTTGTCTTGGCTGATTACTGGAAGAAAAGAATTTTTCATTGTTTTCCCTCCAAACTGAAATACCTTATGCAAATGGAGCATCTGCCATTCTGGTCATCCTACTTACACATCTTTGGTGTCTATTTTAACGTTTCTGCGCAGTGCAGAGAGCAACAAGGTGCTGATTGGGTTTAAATAACAGTCCTCCCTGGTAGATCCTAGTCAGCATCAAGGGAAAATCCTATTCACTGAGGGATAGGCTCGTGTAATTTCAGTAACTTTTCCTAGAGATTAAATTTCAGGAGAGTGTGTAAAATGTAACATAATAGAAATTTGTTGATTCTGTCCTTTTTTTAAAGCAATAACTGACAATACTCTTTTCTTGTTCTTTGCAGTGTGGTGATATAAATATTTGGTAAGCAATTCAGTGACTATTTCTGTATATGCCATTGGATTAGATTTATTTTAATGCTATTGAAATGTGAAAGAAATTAACCTAATTTGTTAAGGTAATAATATGTATTAGGCTTGACTTCTATGTATTTATTTTGTTTTTTGCACATCCAGATTGCAGACATTTATTATTATATATAATATCTAGTTAGTGTTGTGTTCTGGTAGCAGCCAGAGAAAACTGTAAAAATATTTCAGTGGAGTATGTGTAATTGATAGCCCTGACACTGCCTCTGGTCATAGTCTCATACTTAGAGATTGGTCTGAGTCCTGAAGTATCAGTATCAAAATGTTTATTCCCTTAGTTGCTGTAACAGTATAACAGTGTTCCCTTGGATCACATGAGACCAGAGGTGTTTATAGCTTTCAAGCCTTCTAGTGGCAAAATGAGTCTTACATGAAGTATTAATTCCTAGCCACTCTCCTCTTGCCTTTGTAAGATGTGGCCAGAGGTATGAAAAAGGATGTATTACTTATGAAGCTGTATTGTAATAAGGTTAGTACTTTGTTCTAATATTTATTCAAAATTTTGGTATGTAAACAGTTGTCTATCTCTCTTGCCTGTTGAGTAAGAATGATGAAAGATCTTGGAATGAAGTGCTGGGCTTTGTAGAAGTGTAGTGTGCCACTGCCTTCCGTGGAGATGTGATAACTTGCTCTGTAAGCGACTGACCATCCATCCACAGAGGATGTAGTTCATGTGCGTGCTGCCTGGTCTTCACTTGAGAAACTTTAGACCATAGCTTAGCACCATGCAGTATACAGCTATTTGCAATAGAGTTCACTTTTTACAGATATTTACGATAGAATTAACTTTTTAACCACTTTTTGAATTACAGTTGTAATGATAAAAATATTGTTTGCATTACTGAACAATCAAAATTGAAATACACTGATGAATTCCCAGACTTTCAGTAATCCTCTCTTTTCTTAACAGAATTAAAGAAAAAATACAGAGCAGAAATTCAGTGCTTTATAGCATAATCCAGGGGTGTTGGAACTAGATGATCTTTGAGGTCCCTTCCAACTCTAACCATTCTATGATTCTATCTTTTGCCTTTCCCCTCATTCCCAACATATAACTTACATAGCTCATTAAATCTTTGAGCAAGCCCATGTTTTTTTTTTGCCAAAGTTCAGAAATAGGACTTATTTTATTTAAAATTATGTTGGAGAAAGGAAGTATTAATAATGCTTTTAAGCCTAATTTTTACGTAGACTGGAATATTGCTTTTTGTGTAGTTTCTTAGTTCTCAATATCGTCGCTTGTTTTATCAGACAGAGGAAAATACGAAATTGTCAATGTAATTGGCTTTATTTGCCAGCCTGGTCTTTTCTTGGATATGATACTTAAATGTACATTTATGTAGTAAACCTGTGCAACTTGTTGCATTTAGAACCCATTAATTCTGGAAGAGGTGCATGAGGAAATGACACTTCTTCCATTGTCCAACGAATGCATATAAAATCCCTGTGAGGACAATTTCAAATCTGTTTCCAGATAATATTGATTGACTGCAATGGAGAGAATTATATGGAAGAAGTACTTGCTTTAGGATATGATAGTAAAAACTGAGTCTTAAGGCTTTTTTTTTTTTTTTTTCAATGTAAGAACAAGACATATACCTGAGTTGGAGGTGATGAGAAGTAAGTCGAAGAATTTGAATTTATTTGAAACAATGCACAGGTGAATATGATATAATGAGGGGGAATTAGTGTGACGTTTATCAAAGAAAATAATGAGTCATGTATGTACGAGAGTTCTTTAAGAGAGTTAGAAAGCATGTGGACAGGGAAGAACCAGGTAAAGTTACTTGGATTTCCAAAAAGTCATTGAGAAGATCCATCCTCAAAAGTTTGAAAAGAAGTTGAATTGCTATGGAGAGTGCATCCTTACATTGATGGATGACTGCTAAAAAGGGAGATAGGGGAAAAGTTCATTTGTAGAAATAAATTGTCTCTTTTCATGATGAAATCTTATATGGGTTTATGCTGGGAATTAATTGCATTTCAGTTTATTTGTAAATGCTGTGGAAAAGGGGTAGAATAATGAGGCAGAAAAAAGTTTGTTGACAGTATTAAGTTATTCAGAATGCTGGTACTAAAAGGGTTAGCCATGAAAGATGGCAAAAAGACATTGCTGTACTGACTGTTAGAGGGTATCCTGCAGTTTCATCAAGTTAAATGTGGTTATGAAGGCTGGGGAGATAGTACGAAAAATCAACACTTGCTTTATGTCTTCAGTGATGGGCACTGAAATGATATCATTTGGTAATTAATAATAATAATAGTTCTCTGCATAGGTTTTGATTAAACTATGCACCTTTGCAAAAGATGCTGGACATGTTAAAGGTTTACATAGATTGAAAAATAAGTAAATTTGAATTCCCTCTGTGGAAGGAATTCAAGGATTTTATGAAACAGACCAGTTAGTGCTGGCTCAGGAATCACTGAGCTGTGGGTTACTGGTGGCTAAAATAATATGCAGAGAAAGTTATCACTAAAAGGGCAACACTGTATTACCTTCCATAAATATCAGCTGTTGAATGCTGTTTCTATTAGTTTTCTCTGAACTAGTGATATGCTTCAGTAAATAACACATTTTCTACCGTGCCCTTGCGCAAAGAAAGGGGGGGAAGAGGAAGGGGGACAGAAAAAAAGAGGAGGGAAAAGTAAATTATTACGAGAAGACAGAAAAGCGTTAAGAATAAAATCAATTTAAAAAGAGAGAACCAGAGGGACAGAGAAAAGCAGTCCTGATAGCAGCCATGGCTGCTGGGTGGGGTCCATGGAGAAGTGGCTGCTCCTTGGCGATGCTCAGCCCAGGGGCCTGATTAGACAGGGAGTTTGAAACAGTTGCCAGGTTACTTCCTGCTCTTCCTGACACTTGAAACGGCCAAGCTGACTAGTGCTGGGTGAAGTTTGACAAGAACATCGGCATTCTGGAGGAACTGGAAAAGGGATGTGGTGTATTTGATATCTATATGGTGAGAAGGTCTTCCTCTCACCAGGGAATGGGCATAAGTCAGGATCACGGAAGCATGCCTGAGCCCCCGTGTCTCAAGTCCTCCACTGAGCATTTTCCAACATGTGTTCCTGTTAAGCAGTGGACTTTGTTAACACAGTGTAAGCTACCACACTGGGGTTGCTGAAAAACCACAGGGTTTTTCACCTTCCTGTGACAGTAAGTCATGCTACTGAATCTTTCGGTGTGACACAAGGCCGAGTTGGAGGAGTGAAGCACAGTTGGATAGGGATGTTTTTGAGGCGTGCTTTCAAGATGGATTGGTTAGCTGTCCTACAGCCTACTAAAGAGACATGGCCAGGAATTACTGATAGTTTTGGAGATGCGATGCAAGTTTTACCCTGTGTGTGTCTGTTACATTTCTGTACAGTTGAATTAGGATGAGAACTTAAAACAAAATTTGTTTTCATAATTCAGCCAGTAACAAAACAGGTTTAGAGATAGTCTTATAAAACTGGAACAAAAATCCACTCTTAAAACTACCTGTTACATTGATCATCTTGGATATTTTGAGTGCCTTCTGTCTGAGGAGCGGGTATGTGCTTACTTGGCCATTTGGCTGGTATCTTATTCTTACTTTGCAACATCACTACCCTGGGAATTGCTTTCATTGAGACAGATTAGGATTTGATGATAAGTGTAGCTTTGTGGACTCATTTTGTCCCTGAAGTGCCATTCAAGTTCAAGCCTTCTGTTTAAGGATTTCCTGTGATTTGTATTCAGTGTTTAATCAAACATGCATACTTCTATCAAAAGTTTATTGATTGTCCTCCACCTAATTATCAAAATGGCGATGTGTGTAGGGCAAGGTTGGATGGAATCATCATACAGGAAAGCAGTAAAACAACTTCCGTTTTCTTTAGCTATAAATGGGTTGGGAAGATTAATGTTCCTTTGTATTTTGTAGTTTCCAGTATTGTTTGCAATGTGTTTGGAGCTAAGCATGTTTGATCACCTAGGATACTTGAGATAGGCAGTTCAGAGTCTTGTCCACAGCTTTCTAGAATAAACTGATAGAATATTAAATTTTCATTGACATCGCAATCACGTGCATGCTACTGTTAAGTGCGCCGAGTTGAAAAAAGTCACTGGCACTTTTTACAGTAACTTGAAAGTATTCTCTTTATTTTTGCTATGCTTTTTCTCACAGAGGATAATAAAATTATTCCCAAAAGGTCATATGGGAAGCCTGCATTTAATAGTCTTTCTAACTTGATTTTTTTTTTTTTCCCAAAAAAACTGAGCCAACGCTTTGGAAGTAGTTTCTCTTACCAGTGTGGTTGGATTCCTTGTGACTTGTCTCTGTGTTAGACTTCCCTCTACCCCATCAAATTCTGTAGAAGTTTAGTGTTTTTTCCTTCTTAACATTTGTGTTCTTTGAAAGTCATTAATTTTGTTTTCCTTAGCATCAGACATGCAGTTTCTGTCTGTTACTCAGTTAATTTTGTGTGTGATAATGCCATCTACCTTTAAAGAGGGAGTATCTCACCCTTAGTTTTCTGAGTGACGTGCCATGGTTCAAAAATGGACAGTACAAAACAAAGCTTTGTATAATTTTGTAAGGGATTTTTGTAGGTTTTTATCAGGGTTTAGCCTTTCAATTTATTCAAGTCAGTTGGTTTTACCAAAGCAGCATTCTCCCAAGTGTTGTGTTTGTGTTGTGGTGACTTTGCTCAGGAGAGCCAGAAGGACTCTTGTGGTGAATACATAGCTCTTTGCAGCAGTGCTCTTTTCCAGGCAAATGTCAGGAGACTGTTTCTCCCCTTTAGATATTAGGATAGCTGGGAGATGCATATTCGTTTTGTTTAGATTAGCATATTCTTTGTGGTTTCTGGTGCAAAATCAATTACTGAATGAATGAGAAAAATGAATTTTTCCAACAACACGTGAGGTGGTTTTCGAATTAGATTTCGATATGTATGTATATCATCAACTGATGATGGATGTGCAGTGTTTGGAGAAAAATTTTTGTTCTCTTTATTTTAAATGGACACTCCAAACAGTGCCTTGGTTTCCAACAGCAAGTTTCTGTACTTACTGGTTTTTCACATAAGAAATGATGCAAATACTTTCACTATGCAAGTCCTTCCAACTGTGAACTTACGAAACCAACTAGAGAAAACAAGTTTCGTTGGTGGTCAGATATCTATCAATAGCGATCAGACACTTAAAGAAATACTAACCAGTTTTTGTCTCTTGGGGCAAGTGTTTCGTATGAGTTGATGTTTATCCAGAAAAGCAGGTAAATGACTAGTGAATGGAATTAGGCAGATTTCTTCATAATTCACAGAATCATATGGCAGTTTAGCTGTAAAGCATGGTTTTTAAAGTTTGCATAATGGTTTGTGTGTGTGCTCATTTGCATTCTTCTTCCAGCTTGTATTGTTGATGTGACTAGCGTGCTTCAAAACCTCTGAAACTTCTGGTTTTGTCTGCCACTTGAGGATTACAGTGTTTTGCTTTTGACCCTCTTAAATGAACTGTATTTCTGTTGTGGAAAAAGGGCAGCTGTCTGATGTGATAAGGCTCAAACTTCATATGAATAAGTTCTTTTAAACTGAGGGCTGCATTTTATACTAGCGTTCAGATAACTAACTGTATTTTATGTGGTTATTTAAAACAGTGGGTGTGTTTCATTATGGCATCAGGACACAGGCTTAGCAAGTTGATGATAACAGTTCAGGAGGGATAACAATTCAGCAGGGAGTCAGTTCCCTTCCAGGCACACCAGAACTGCTCTCCCAGGCTGAGGAAAACCACGTGTGGCAGTCTGGAGCCACATCCACCAGCCTGGCTCTCACACACTCCCTCCTCATTTCATTTGGTGCACTCCTCCAGTCCCATCCCTCTCACTTGATCTCCTCTACTCAGATTGTATTGACATCTGCCATCCCTGTAGTAATCCTGTTTGTAGGCTGAAGAGTCCTAGCCACCTTTGTTCTTCACTGAAAAGCTTGTCCGCAGTTTTAATTATTCCGAATGATTTCATGCCAGCCTTGGAGATTAGAGGGGAGGACAGAAATTCCAGAAGTGTTGAGAGTGCCTGCAGTTGCCTAAATAATGTTCCAAAGGTTCTGGAAGTCCGTTTGCTGCATTTACTACTGAGATTTTTCTGGTTTACTGTTGAGTTGATGTCTCACGTATCAGCAGATCCCTTTCCTTTAGTTCATCCTAAAGGGTGGATGAACTACTTAAGGATATGGTTTAATGGGAGATTAGGGACAGTTGGACTGGATGATCTCTAAGGTCTTTTCCAACCTAGAAATCTATGAAATCTATGAAATCTATGAAATAGTCAGCTTCAAAGCCAGTATCCACTGCTTCATGTATACTCATGCTTCATTTGTCTGCAATTTTGTTACTCATTAGTCTCACTGATGTTCCTCTGCAGCTTTTGATAGTCTGACTTGTGTGTCCGATCCGGAATGTATCTGACAGCACAGGCACAGGCCCCAGCACAAGTGGGACTCTCTTGGGACTTCCCTGTACTATAAACAAAATGACTGTTTATTCAAATTGTTTGCTGACTATCTTTAAGGAGTAGTTGTTCAGGTTATTTGTCATGCAAGGGCCTGTTTAGGAGAGCTTAGTTTCTTTGGAGCCTTTCGTGAGAGATCTTTCCTAAATGTCTTTTGGTAGTCCTGGAGGACTATATCTTGGTGTGCTCATTGAGTCTTTCAGAGGACAATAGACTGAGATGTGGCTTTTCCTTACAACAGTTGCATGGAATTATCTTTGTGCCCACTAATTTTTTTCCTTCAAGTAATTTATACAGATTTTTATGGTACATTGAACCTAACTGATCCGTTGTTTCCCAGTTGTCCCCTTGAACCCTTTGTCCCCTTGTTGCTTTTCCAGTCTCTTAGAGCTACAAGACTGAGACTGTTTGAAGTGAGAATTCAAGAATCACAGCTACTAAATCTTTCATTCTTGAGTTCTATTCTAGCACTTCATTATTTTTCACATTGTGAGCTTTTTCTTTACCTTATAAACACACTTTCTATTACCAGAACTCTGCTATGGGATGCCTCCACAGTTTTTCCTCAGTGTGTAGATGTGAAGAGAGAAGGGGAGGGTTCTTTTCCTGTAGGATTTTATCTCCAATGAGTCCTTTATGTACTGATTATCCTGGAGGAGCAGTCTATTAGATCTGCTATTCCTTCTATCTTCTGAAAAGGACTGATTTTTATTCCTTTTCTTGTTTGTTTCTCAAACTTGATTGCTGTATTTTTTAACCATGTACGTTACCAGCTAGAGCTTATGGTCACTTCCCTGCCCTCCCCCCTTTGGATACCCCTTCTAATTTTCTGAAGTATATCGTTGACGTGGTTTAGGCTGAAACCAGGACAATCATTTTACTTCAGGTGGTTTCCCTAACTTTACTATTTAGCCATGTTGCCATTTTTTCCTAGTTTGCTTAAAAGCTTTATTTATGTGAGAGCAAGCAGTTACCTTCCACCAATGAGCATGTACACTTTATGAAAGCATGATCAGGAGATAATTATAACAGACTGTTTTCGCTAAGCATTTGTACAAAAGGGCAAATGAGACAGAATGTAAGCACAAGTTTTAAAAACAAAAATAATATGTATTTTTTAACTCTTCATTTTCATATTTTATAATCCTGAATAAATTGCGGTTATTTTGCTTTATCTAGATATGAAGAAGATCTGATTTCTTTAAATACCCACTGTCTTAACAATCATCTGTGCTAGATGAAAACCCAGAGTTTTCATTACTAGAGAGGCAAGCAAGTCTTGCTTCTCTAGCCAGCCTAGCAGTAGAGCAAATCAGTTTGATGGATGCACTATTCGAGGGATAAGGCTGGACGGCAGCATCCAAAGAGTTGCAGTTAATGGCTCAATGTCCAAGTGGAGATCAGTAACAAGTGGTGTGCCTCAGGGTTCCGTAATGGGACCAATACTGTCTAATATCTTTATTAATGACATAGGCTGTGGGATTGAATGCACCCTCAACAAATTTGCAGATGACACTAAGCTGAGTGGTGCAGTTGGTAAGGTTGAGGGAAGGGATGCCATCCAGAGGGACCCTGACAGGCTTGAGAAGGCATATGTGAACCGCATGAAGTTCAACAAGGCCAAGTGCAAGATCCTCTTTCACCTGAGCCAGCGTCAGTACAGACTGGGTGATGAATGGATTGAGAGCAGCCTTGTGGAGAAGAACTTGGGGATATTGGTAGATGAAAAAATCAGATATGAACCAGCAATGTGCACTTGCAGCCCAGAAAGCTGCTTGTGTCCTGAGCTGCATCTAAACAAGTGTGGCCAGCAGGTCAAAGGAGGTGATTCTCCCCCTCTACTCTGCTCTCATGAAACCCCACCTGGAGTACAGTGTCCAGTTCTGAGGTCCCCAGCACAAGAAAGACATGGACCTGTTGGAGTGGGTCCAGAGGAGGGCCACAAAGATGAGAGAGCTGGAGCAGCTCTCCTATGAAGACAGGCTGAGAGAGTTGGGGTTGTTTAGCCTGGAGAAGAGAAGGCTCCTGAGAGATCTTATTGAGTCCTTTCAGTACTTAAGGGAGCTTATAAGAAGGATGGCAAGAGACTTTTGACAAGGACTTGTAGTGATAGGACAAGGGGTAACGGTTTTAAACTAAAAGGCAGTAGGCTGAGGTTAGAAATAAGGCAGGAATTCTTTACAATGAGGATGTTGAGGCACTAGAGCAGGTTGCCCAGAGAAGTCGTGGATGCCCCATCCCTGGAAGTGTTCGAGGCCAGGTTGGATGAGGCTTTGAGCAACCTGAAGTAGTGAAAGATGTCTCTGCCCATGTCAGGAGGGGTTGGAACTAGGTGATCTTTAAAGATCCCTTCTGACTAAAACCATATTATGATTCTAAATGTAGAGGGATTCCTGCTTGACTATTAATAAATGTCATGTATGAATTTGCTGAATATAGAGCTAAGAACATGTGTGCTGTCAGTAGGTATTCAGGAAGATGTTTGTGCATATTAGGATATCTATATTCAGAAAAGTGGGAGTTTATTAGACCGTCTTTCATTTGATTTAAACTGTGCTGGGGATGTCTGTATTTTATGTAGTTGAATTATGTGTAATACTAAAAGATTGAGTTAAGATATTTTAAGAAATGTAATGTTTCTTAATTTTGTAAGGGAAACTTGAAAATTATTTTTTTCAAAAGCAAGTGTTGCATTAAATGTTGCAAAATTGCAGGTAGGTATTTCATACTGGGCCCTCACTTTGTCCTTTTTACAAATGCTGCTACTTCGAACTTCTGCCATGCACTGACCTAAATCCAGAATATTTTGCAATATAATTGCAAATTCAGAATATTTTTATATTTTTGATTTAATATTTTTGTAATTCAGAATATTTTGCAATGGCAGTTAGCATTAGTGAGAAGTACTAACAGTTGTTTTAAAAACGGATGTCTATTCTAATGGAAATCCTTTCAAACTGAGATACTTGCGCTTGGACAAACCAGGTTTTTTACTAGATGATCTTTAAGGTCCCTTCAAACCCAAACCATTTTATGATGCTATTATAAATCACCAGTTTTCCAAGTGAATATACTTTTCAAAATGAAATGTATTTATAGGAAATGAGAAGCTTCTTAAAAACAATTGAGGAAAAATGATTCAGAATTTATTGTTGTTTTTTTTTTTCTTGGCTTCTTCCAGGTACTTAATTTGGGATCTGTGTTTTCCTTTAAATGGCTATTAAAACCTGGAACAGGTGTATCCATTGTCCAAAAAGCCTGTCTCTACAGAATTATGTTCTTAATTTTGCTATTTCTTTTGGTTCCTTTTTTTTTTCTAGCTTGAATTATCTGACCTTAGACTTACTACTAAATCTGACTCTATGCTACCTGGAGTAAAGTAATAGGATGCTAGCAATAGCCCATGTTATCCTGTCAGTTTTCGGCGTATTCCGGATGTTTGGTACTAAGATACCTGACTGTACACAGCTGATGTTTCAGAATCCGTTGTGTGCAACAATTCCATGTTTCCCAGCACTGTGTTGTATCTTTCTTGGTGCTTTGAACCACCCGCGCTCCCCCCCCCCCGTTTATTTTTTTTTCCTGATCATTTCAAAGTTGACGGACTGGTCAGGTGCGGTCCAGCATATTGATGTGAGTCAGCGGTTCCGCCTCCTTTATAGCTGTGTACGTCATGGGTGAAGGAGCTACTGTTCCTGTCTCTTCTGGGACTGTTTTCGGATTGGCGAGGTGTCTTCTTCAATCTAGGCCAATTTCGTATTTGCTCACGTATCTGTGAACTGGTTTTACTAGTATTTTGGGCTTTGAGAGTGCTGACCAGGAATACCCAAAGTGACTCTGCTAAGGCACTGCCTGAATGTAAGCAAAATGTTTCTGGCACTGTAGTGGTCCCAGAAGTAGTTCAGCTGTAGTTGCACATCATCCAGCCAAGTCAGTAGCCAGGATGAGTGACCCACAGTCTGGTAAATCACCTGTGAGTAACTGCAAGTTGAGCCTTGAACTATGAGGGTAAAACAGAGAAGAAACTGATTGAAGACTCTAAATTTTCTGCCTCTTTTCTCCCTTTCTCCCATGGTGGTCAAGAGCGTTTATATATTTGAATTCTAGAAGTATATTGCTTTTTAATGTCTAAGAATCATCTGAGTTATACAGAATATTTTGCAACAGCAGTTACCATTAGCATTCGCTTTAGTGAGAAGCACTAACAATTGTTTTAAAAGTGTATGTTTAGCTGTGAGCTGGTCATAATTTCGCTGTTTTAATAGAAATCCTTTCAAGCTGAGAAACATACTTACACATTCAGCTCTGGAGTCCCCAGCACGAGAAGGACATGGAGCTGCTGGAGCGAGTCCAGAGGAGGTCCAAGAAGATGATCCAAGGGCTGGAGCACCTCTGCTAGGGAGACAGGCTGAGAGAGTTGGTGTTGTTCAGCCTGGAGAAGAGAAGGCTCCAGGGTGATCTTATAGCAGCCTTCCAGAGCCTAAAGGGGGCCTACAGGAAAGCTGGAGAGGGACTTTTTACAACGGCATGTATTGATAGGACAAGGGGCAATGGCTTTAAACTGAAAAAGGGCAGATTTAGGTTAGATATAAGAAAGAAATTTTTCATTCAGAGGGTGGTGAGGCAGTGGAACAGGTTGCCCAGAGAAGTTGTGGATGCCCCATCCCTGGAAGTGTTCAAGGCCAGGTTGGATGAGGCTTTGGGCAATCTGGTGTAGTGGAAGGTGTCCCCTGCCCATGGCAGGGGAGTTGGAACTAGATGATCTTTAAAGTCTCTTCCAACCCAAAACACTCTATGATTTTATGCTTGGACAAACCATTTTTTTTTCAGTTTGTCTTTGGACACCTATATAAAGTTTCAGTTAAAACTGTTTATGACAGGAAAGGATAGAAAAAAAAATCTCGTTTACAGGGAGAAGAAATTCTTGTCTCTTGGAAACTCAAATATAACTGTAGAATATCTACTTTTTAGCTTCAGAGCAGTTAAGTTATTATAAGCAACTTGGGCAGCATGATGTATCTTTGAGATCATTTAATCCTTTCCACTGTGTGATCCTGTTTACTGTTACTTTTTACTTCGTTAAGTGTAAACAATTCTGAATCGTGTTTTCTGAGCTAGCGGTTTGCCAAAAGTTGAATGAATCTTAGGAAGGTAAATATATTGTTAATATCCATATGGATATTAATCTAGTTCAATATATTGCGTTGCTCAGGGTATGTAGTAGGAGAGCAGAGGCGTCTTTTGTCTTTATTTCTGTTTCAATGACCATTTTATAGAAAAACTCTAGTTCTTCCTGTCTTTAGGAAGGAAATAAAAAATTGTCCATGGATGGTCAGTCCCATTATCAGGGCTCTTTTTGTGAGCTGATGTGCTTCTAAACATGTGCATTGTAAACAAAAATGCAACAGAAGTTAAGTCAAGAATATCCTTAAAGCTGGTTTGGCATTTTGTATCTGGTCTTTTTATGCATGAAAGCAGCAAATACTAGACAGTCCCTTGTCTGTTAACACCTGGGGTTGAAGGAGGAAAGAGCAGCATTTTGTCCAAAGCCATATATTGTGAATAATCAGGGGTTTTCACAGCAAGTAAATAGCCTTGGACGATGAGGTCCTGACTCAGTGTGAAGGAAGTTGTTGTTTCCAATTTCCACCTGTCAGTCAGCTATGAAGTTAGTTCATGTATAGTTCTCGCTATGTAGCAAATTTCTAATTAATATCTGTCATGCCGCATCGCTTCTGCTAGGAGATGTATGTACTAGTAAAAAGAATAGAGTTACTACTGTGTCCTGGGAGAAAACTGTTGCAGAACTCTGCTACCTGTGTACTGTGTCTGTTTTAGTGGTTAGGTATTAATGAAGTTACAAAGCTGTGTTTAAAATTGAGAACCCAGCTGGATTTTTGCTTAAGCATTTGTAACACTTCCAGTATATTATTTCTCTGAGTTAATGCAGTGAATGAAGGAAATCTGTACTTTTTCCAAATCTGCTGGTTTAGGTGGCAAAATTACTACATGCTCATTCTCACTGGGCTGAAGTTTTTTGTTTAATAGAAAATAAAAAGATTTGATTCAGCAGGCTTATGATGATGAATGAAGTATTTTGTTAAGCTTCTGTTATGTCTCCATAAGCGTAGTCAAGTATATTAACTTTTTTGCCCTAGAAAGAAAAACCTAATGAGAGCTACCATGTTTGCGTATCATATGTATTTCCTTTGTAACTTCACCTGCAGGTTTCTGCTGTATTTAGTGCTAGTAAAACTAGTACATAGTGGCCATTGCAAAGAAAAACTTCTTATCTTTTAAGCGTTTTGTATATTACATTGTATTTTATTGGGCCTTTTTATTTTTTCTTAAATAGGGATGTCTTCTCTGGTGTAATACATACTTAAAATCTGATGCAAATGGAGAGTGGCGTTTTCTTGTGGCAAAATAATGTATTTTAAAACTGCTTACAATGGCAGAATACATTTCTGATAACTGTTTTTTTCCTTTTTTGGCAGTTGTACTCGCTAAATGATTACAAGCCACCCATTTCTAAAGCTAAAATGACACAGATCACCAAGGCAGCAATCAAGGCTATAAAGGTAAGAAATTGGCTAACTTCTTGTGACTTCCTTTCCATTTCTCATCTGTGTCAAAATAACTGAATAACTTAAAGAACTTGCTTCACAACTTTCTACTTGCCTTGTTGTATACAATTTCCAAGTTATGATCAAATGTGATAGTGATGGGATTTCTAGGAGCGCAGCAAGTGGCTTAATTTGTTGTGTGATTTTCATTTGCTGGTGAGAAAGAATTATACCAGCTTGACTCTTCAGTCAAATCTGAAACACAGGGGTTTTTTCCTGAGTTTAAAAAGGAACACTGACATTGCCTGAGAACAGATGATTAAATATAAAACTACAATTCCCCTCCCCGCAAATGTAAGATGTGTGTGCCTTTGGTTCAATACAATTGTATAAGTTTTATTTCATTTTAATAAATTCCCGGCATACATTTTCATGGGGTGCTGTTCATAGGTTTTATTTTTTATGTTACTTGGATACAAACTGTTCTTAAGTTTTAGCATTAGTACACTAATAAAAGAATTTTCTTGCTACAAAGTAGGAATAATTGCCAAGCAGCAATGGAGCTGGAGTAAACAGCACTGAAAAATGGCAAAGGAAAGAAGTATGCCATCACTTTTGAGCATTAAAACAAACGGAAACTCAGTGAAAGCTGGAGAGGTGAAAAAGAGGATAGGATAAAAGCAAAAAAAGCCATGAAGTTATACTCTTGCTGTCTACATTCCTCTGCCGAGAATGCCAGTACATCTTCAGATAATGAAATCCACATTGATGTTTTGTGTAATGTGGAGAGAGAGCAGTTTGATGACAGAAGAGTGACATTCACTGGCATTCTTAAATAAGAAAAGTCTGTGTAAAATGAAGTCTGTGTTGCAGTATAATGAAAATGCTAAAAACTTGTGTTGAACATATGTAGTAAATGATAGGGTATGGTTCTATTAATTAAACAATCAAATGATACCGAAATGTTTTGTCTGTATTTAACTTAGAAATTCTGCTTCTACTCTTGTTGTTTCAATAACACCATTTAATTGTGTAGAGCAGTTATTGAGATGATATAGAGGCATGATGATGATATGCAAGATCTAAAAAAAAAAAAGCAGGCCGATTTTAAAGTATTCAGTAGAATCATAGAATCATAGAATGGTTAGGGTTGGAAGGGACCTCAAAGATCATCTAGTTCCAACCCCCCTGCCATGGGCAGAGAAATCCTCCACTACACCAGGTTGCCCAAAGCCTCATCCAGCCTGGCCTTGAACATCTCCAGGGATGGGGCATCCACAGCTTCTCTGGGCAACCTGTTCCAGTACCTTACCACCCTCAATGTAAAGAATTTCTTTCATTTCTTTCATTCAGTAGATGTTATAAAGTCTTCCTATACTCATATTTTTAGGTTATTAAAGTGAACACTTGGAAAATAAATGAAATACAGAGAAGTGGTATTTTTTAGTAACATTAGGCTAACATCTTTAGTCATGTACAGTGAAATAAACCTTATGTTTTTGAAGGAGAAATTATACTATTCTCTTAGTTCTCACTAAATAAACGCATATTATTCAAAAAATCCACTGTAAAAAACCTTCGGAAGGCAAGAAGTGAGATTAGCTTTTTATATGCCGTTAAATGTTTTAAGGAAGACAGCATACTCAGATGTAGGTATTGGATTGCTGGTTAATCAATCAAAGTTTCTAATTCTGGTTTTACTATCAATATTGCATGACTTGAACAAGTATATGCATCTTCCGATTTTCTCCTCTACTGAAATACTATTTTATTTTCCAGTTCTACAAGCACGTTGTACAGAGTGTTGAGAAATTCATTCAAAAGGTAAGTCAGTCACGGGTATTTTGTGTTAGCACTGAGGAAAATGTCCTCATTTTGGTTTACAGAGTATTGAAAATTATCGGGTTTTAGGTACACGCATGGATTAATATTTTTGTCACACCTTAGTTTATTTCAGTTTTTAGTCACATTCAGTTTCTGCTGGTAATCAGTAGCTGTTCATGACCCATAATGCAGAAAGACAAATACTTTGTCCTCATTTTGTAGTTATGATATACTTTGATCTGAATGACCGTGGATGCTGTCTTAGGACCAGTTCTGTGTGAATTCACTTACTGTTAAAAGAGACTGTCAGCATAGCCCGTGTGAACAGCTCACAGCAAATGACTTGACAGGGGTTTGGTGAGTGACAGGTGCTTTTGCTTTTCTGCCGGGTTTTCCCTTAGATTTTAAAGCTGAAGGGAAGATAACCATTGAGCCTAATGTTTTGTGTAGCAGGAGATGTAGCGTTTCAGTCAGTTATTCCTGCTAGTAATTTAAACCAAAAAATATTTATATGGCTAGACTGGAATTACTTTTTTGGGAAGATTAATTTAAACATTTCGAATAACAAAGAATTTTATTGTATTTTGTTTTCTTGCAACAGTTAATTATTCTTAGCTACAACTGCATTTACCTCTAGTTGGAAATGCATCGATTCCAATTTGAGTCTTTCCTTCTTGTCTGCATTGTACCTGACTGTTCAGTTGATCATTTTGGTACTGAATTTCTTCTCCTTTTGAAGATAGGAGTAAATAATGATCAAATTGCCTTTTTATTTTTACAAACAATCTAGACAAGTTAGTCTGTTAATGTTGCAATGTTGGATGCAATTTTTTTTTCCGTTAGCTGTTTTATGAAGCAGTCTAGATTGCTCTGTGTCAGTAACCCATCTTCCTCATTACTTTTTATTCCTTGAAGCCCAGTGTATGCTGCAGTGCCTTTTGGCAGTGATTGGACAGTGTAAACAGGGTTCAGCTTCAGCCTGGTGTTTTTAACTGTCTCAGAACAGTTCGTGAATGAATTATTTAGGTACTAGAACATCAGTCCTACGTGGAAAAGGTGTCATATGTATGTTTCATGGCAGTAGTAAAGACTAGTAGTATACTTTACTGTCACTGCTATTTTTTTGTCAAGTTGTTCTCTTTTGGGGCATTGCCTCTGGCTTCTTCCACCTCTAAAAAAAAGAGATCAATATCTTCTGATCCCTGTTTAATACTACAGGTGGACATAGGAAGATGAGAGCAAGTGTACGTCTCATCCATCTCTGCTCAGTAGCACATGGCAGTTTCATGTCCCAATATTAATCCAGAATTGCCCGAGTTCCAAATACTCTTCAAATACTCCAACTAAACTGCTTTTTAGTTGTAGTGGCTGTGATTGGCAATTCTGTATTCAGAAGCATGAGAGAAGATTTATCCTCTGAACGTGAGAGAGGCAGTTTGTCTGGAATTGGACTGGTTGTCCATGACCTGTCCACAAGCTTCTAAGACGATGGGTTATTTTCACATATTTGTGTTCAGTGTCCAGTGCTACTTGAAGAGGGAGTTCTGAACTGTTTGTTTACTGGTTAGACAAGGCAGATGTATGTTGTTATTGGCAACCTTGTTAATGATCGCTCTGGATTAGATGTTTCCCTTTGGTGGGCTTGACATGTATTTTTTTCAGTATTTCAGGAATGATTTAGTGAAATGTACAAGTTGTTAATAACATCAAATACTAAGTTCTTATTTTAGTGGAATTGGATATAAGCAGATGAAAGCTAGCCATTTGATATTTATGGACTGAAGTTGTATGTTTGGAAGATAATTGGATTATTTTTCTGGAAGCAGTCACTTCAAGTTAAAGCTCAAGACTAATGAATCTTCTGTTAAAATCTGCCATAGACTCGTCCAGAGTGATGTCAGTGCCATCTCAATTAGTTTACTATTGATTCTTTACTACTCCAGTACGTTCTTTCTTGAAAATTAATCTCATGAGGTTACTGAAACTTCAGGTGAAATAATTGCCTGTGGCATTCTTTGTTTCATGATGCTTAACTCACTGGTCTGTTGTTGTTTTGGTTAACTGTTTTATTCTCTGGCAAAACATCACTTCAGGGGTCAAATGATTACGTTTTACTTATGTAAGGATATTCCACTGAGAGAGCAAGACTTGAATAATTTCTTTGAGTAATCAAGTTATCTTATTGCTTAGTCTCACTCAGAAAATAAGTGAATATTTGTTGTGTAAAAGCTGTCTCATCTAAGATTAGGGATATGCAAGCTTACTGCCCCAGTTGTAATTCATCTGCTATATTTAATTTTTTACTTGCATTTTGTCGTGTTTTAATTTTTGTAATTTTTGTTATTATATTAATAATATTTTGCTTTCTGTATGTGCCATGTTTTTAAATACTCCACCTACCGTATTTGCTAAAGTTTTCTTACTAAATATCTATTGGTTTTACGAATTTGGATATTATGAAAGGTTGTATACCTGTCGGTTCTGTATGCAGAATACTCTTATTTTTGGTAGCAATTTAGCTAAAATTTCAGTAGCTACAATATGTTGAAGTGGTTTTCTGAAGACAGTATATTATATCCAATTAGATTTTAATTTCTGAAGTTTAATAATGCAGATTTATTCTTAAAAGGATGCCATACACATTCTTAAAAATAAAGAATACCATACTTAAATACACTGAGCCATGTTTGGAGCCTAAATAAATACTTTATCAAGGTTGCAAATGTTAGCAAATCAGCACTTTTCAAAACAGGAAGCTTGTATCTAGGCTGTGATGAAATTAATAGCCTGAAGAGTTTGTTTGGCACTGTATTAGAGATTATAAATCTGGCATGTTGCACAATATGTCTGTAGACTATCTGGACCAGAGAGGGAATAGGTGTACTTTCCCATGTTTTCCATAGTACCTGCTGTGATAAGTGCCTACAACCAATATTCATGAAGTGAATCCATGTCGTAGTATATTCTGATGATGACTTCATTATATTTTCTTACCACTTTTCATTTTGTCTTTAAAACTAGTTGCAATAGTCTGGCGCAATTACTTTGCAATTAAAAGACAAAAATTTTAACTTTAGTTTTGAAGTAAGTAAAATTACAAAATAATGAGTATTGTAGTTAGCAGACATGCTTTATAAATACCATGCTGTTTGTAAATTGTGCAAGTTTTCCAAAGTTCTAAAATAAGTATCACTGGTATATTATCAACCAATCAGATGTCCATGTAAATATGTTTTTGTTCTGGCAGGGGAGAAAATACCGCACACTAATTACAACAATGTAAAACAAAGTAAACAATGTTAACTATAATGTTGACTTCAATTATAAAGAAGGACAAAAATATTTTGAATTATACTTACAACTAGTCCCAATGTACCACTAAGAATTTGGTCATGGTTTATGCTATTCTCTTAAAATAGATATGTTCATTTAAAAAGGATATATGGTTCATGTGCTAATTTTTAATAGCTAGATTCTAAAAAGTTAATTTTTTCAGTGGTAGGAAATTGATTTAAAACCATTTGCATATTTGCAGAATACATATAGATGTGATAATTTGAAAGTTAATGGTTATCTATTTTTGAGAGTTTCATTTTTCAGAATAATTTATTAAATAGAGAACATTTTAGTAATACTTCGACCTATTTAAAAGTTAGAGCTGACTATTAATATTTACTCTGCCATTGATGTTTTTTGTAATGTTTCACATATGTATGTTTTAAATGATCATTTTTTGTAGTGCAAACCGGAATACAAGGTACCTGGTCTGTATGTCATTGACTCCATTGTGAGACAGTCCCGGCATCAGTTTGGACAAGAGAAGGATGTGTTTGCTCCAAGATTCAGCAATAACATCATCAGCACTTTCCAGAACTTGTACCGTTGTCCTGGGGATGACAAGGTAAACTGCTTACAGATTTTTCTAATTAATCTTCCGTATGTTATCTATAAAGAATAAATCTTTTGATCTCACGTTCTGCATGCTGGAGTGGACCTAATTATAGACTTAAACATTTATATGTGTTTATTTAATTTTGCTTGCCTGAGTGTAGGGATGGGGAAAGACACATCCAATTAGATTAATTAGATTTTTGGAAAGGTTTTCAGGAGGACTGGATGGATTTGAGTTATTGTGTTTTGATGGGAAGAAAATTAAGTAGGCGTGTGGTAGCACAGGAGGTTGTAGTCATTCTTTTATTGTCGTCTTCTCCTTTTCAGTCAGAAAATGAGCGAGCAGGTTTCGTATAGTGTCAAGGAATAAATATCTATCTTGGTATCAGTATCTTCAGTACAATCTAGTGTGTTTTGGATGGAAGGAGCAGTAGAGAAACAGCAAATTATCTTAAAAGTTTATCTTTCCCTAGATACTGGATCAACCAACAGCTGAATAAGGCCTAACTTCAATAGTTTGACCCAATAGTTCAGCTGTTCCCTTGGATCACAGTAGTCAAGATCACTACCAAATTATCTTCATAACAGATCGGCTGGAATAGCAGGGAATGCATGCAGTTTAACTCCCTTCATATTTGTCACTTATCTTAGAATAGCTAGAGTTTCTTCCTACTGAATTGAAAAATTACAAAAAGATGGGAAATGCTAAGGGCTTTTTCTCCACATAAATTTGTGTGATAGAGTCATTAAGTGAAGTAATAACTAAGGCAGGACACTGCAGGAGGGGAAAGACAGGTTATTCTTTGAATAGTCACATGCATTCCCACAGCTGTATTTTTCAACCAAAGATCTGAAAACCCAAGGCATCCATGGAAGGTGATTAAGGCAAGTTCTGCCATTGTGTGTTCTGTAGTTGTCTTAGGATTCCTGCTGGTTTAGAGCAGTTAGGACCTCAGCAGGAAAATATGTCAGGGTGTGCAAATTTTAAATGGTGGGAAAAACTCTGCTATGGATGGATGTCTTCTCTTCTGCAACTGAGTTCAGAGGTGTTGCTGAACAGGTTATTTACCAGTTTGATTTTAGGTTATCTGCATGATCAACTTGTGCTGCTTCCATTCCACAGTATTTTACCTATAAATAGGCATAATAGTTAACTTATATTTTTCTTCTTTTAATTTTATTCCTTAAGCAGTATTAGTTTGTTTTGGTAATCATTTAGCTTACTACTCTGGGAAATATGCTAACACAGAAATAGACTCAGGTCTTTTGTTATTCTTTCTTCATTTTAGAGTAAAATTGTTAGAGTGCTAAATTTATGGCAGAAGAATAATGTGTTCAAGAGTGAAATTATTCAGCCTCTCTTGGATATGGCAGCAGGAATTCCTCCTCCAGTTGTGACTCCTGTCTTGCCCAGCACTACAGCCGCTATGAGCAACAATACACCAGGTAAGCAAAAACAGGTTAAAAATTGTATTTTGAATCAAAACACTTGTGTCAGCTTTGGTATGGTGGCTGTTAATATGCTGAAAAATCTGACTGGTTTCCTTTCAATGAATCAAATGAATGCTAGAAAGAAATAGCCAGCATCTAGATGAGGGAAATAGCAAAAACAAGAGGCAGCCTATTGTGTTTGGTTTCCAACTGTGTATTATAAATATATTCAGATTGAGTGACAGTGCAGTAAGACCTAGTTTTGCACTCAAAAGGTCAAAACAGTAGATCACTGACAGATTTAAAAACCCAACACAGCAATTAATACAGTCTTTGTCAATCAGAGGTGCCACAGTTGAGAGAAACTAAAGAGAATGAATACATCAGTATCTTTTTGCTGTCTGTAGGATTGAGCTTGCTGGATAATGCCAGACAGCGCTCCTTTACTTTTGTTGACCAACAGACAATGATTTCCAGGGGAAAAAAACACATCGACAATATAAGCTGCAGCCAGTGACATACTTCCCTCTCCCCCGAATCCGAAGTAATCAAATCCTGCAGAAATCATGCTGGTGAATAATGTGGGGAAAAAAAACTGCTCATGGAGTGTGTCCCAACTTACATTATTATGCATGCGGACTTGATCTTGTGCTCTAAGCATCTTCCTTACTTATGTAGGTATAGATGGCGGGGAAATGGCTTTTCAACTTTTTTCTCACTGTGGTGATTTTTTCATTCAAGGTTGGGATGTATGGGAAATTTTACATATAGAAATTGGGTTTTGGCACATAAGGACCAACTTTTGCTGATCCCATGCTGAAAAGCAGTGAGGTGGACAAATCCACCTTATTTTTCATTGGTATCTGTAAATATGTAAAAGTTCCAGCTGTTGGATTGGATTTACTGCATTTTCTAGCTCAATATTTTTTATTTTCATTAGTTTGATTACTTTAAATTTTTGAAATCGTAGCTTTATTCTAATGCTTTTTAAAATTCTGATGCAAATTGTCTTTTAAAACAGTAATCTAGTAATTTACATTTAGTATTCATCAGCATGTCTCTACTTCTGAGCTAAAAGTGGGAGTATTTGAAGGGATGGAGGATTCTTCTGGATTATGGCATGAAACTAATTTTCAGATTGACGATTTAATCTCAGTGTTCCTCTTGAGAAAATGATAAAACGAGCAACCCTCATGAACCCAGCTGCTGCAGGTTGAAATTTTTAGTAGAATCCTTAAGGTTCGTCCTGGAGATAAAGTGCAAGTCCATTAAGTTCTGGACTAACAGACATTTCTGAGTAGATTGCAAAAAATTATCATTTGATATATATAGTTTCCACTAAATGGTTTGGATTACTGTGTGAAACCTATTTATTTAGCACTTGTCAGTGTTTTTGTTAGTAGCCCCCATAGATCAATAGCGGACACAGCTGTGAGCTACACTTGGAACAAAGTATCCTGCTACTTGAGGAATGTCGATGTGAATCTGTGTTATTTCTATGTGATCTATGTGCATGTCAGAAAAATTATTTCAATTGATGTTAATATAGTGCTTTCTCAGTATTTAATAACAACAGGATTTTTTTTCCTTCTCTAACACTATTTCTAAGTCTGTATGTTAAAATATTTTGGCATATTGGATTTTCTCTTTTTTAGGAACACCTGTGACTCCAGTTACTCCAGCCAATGTGGCCCAAAGTTTACCTGATCCTTGGGTATCTCAGATTGCTAACACAGATACCCTTGCTGCTGTTGCACAGATTTTACAGAGTCCTCAAGGCCAACAGGTAAATGTTTTGTAGACAGTCGATACTTTGTGTTTTAGGTACACTTAAGGAATACTGCTTTTATGAGTATCTCTTAGTTTTAGTGTCCAGTATCCATGTTAACTATCTCATAAGGTTGTTCATCATAAGTAAGTTCCAGGTAAACTAAAACTTCTGTTACCTTTTGTAACCAACCCTGTTTGTTCCTTCGAAGTATCACAGAATGTGACTTTAGATAAGATGGTCTGTAATATCATAGAATCATAGAATGGTTAGAGTTGGAAGGGACCTCAAAGATCATCTAGTTCCAACCTGCCTGCCATGGGGCAATATATATTTTTCTGTGTAGTATTGCAGATGACTAAATCAAGAGCAGCATTAAGGTTTCATGGGTACAGGTATAAAGTAGAATGCCAGTTTAAGCGTATTTCTCTGCTGGATGCCCCAAGAAGCTAAATATTATACAGAATTCTATAGTGGGAATGTACTCATTCTGGAAGTGCGTTATGTGTCGATTCTTTTCTTTATCTTTCCATCAGCTAAATATAGTTTTTATTTGGCAGCATTCAAAAATAAGGTCATAGAAGTGACTGTGTTCCTCAGTTTCTAAATGCTCAACTCTAAAAAAGTGGCTTAGTGTGCAGCATGCATTGGACTGCTTGTCCTTTTAACCCACAGCCACAGTAGCTGGACACACACAATTGGCTTTCAGTGAAAACAGATTATCGTTTTTCAGTTTATTCTATAACTCCGGCACCAGCATAACTTTGGCATTATGATTTCTATTTGGACCGAGGAATAGAGTGTTTTACCTGCTGCGGTACTAAACAAAAATCCCGTGCATGTGAATGAGAAGCAGTCACCAGTGAACAGTTACGAAGCTCTGATGCTGACAATAACAACAACTTTACTAGTGAGATTGTTTTACAGCGTTCGGCTAAGCAGAGTCATCTGTAATTATTCATAAGTCAAGCGGAGGGAGAGTTTTCATCTGAGTACGTTGAAAGAAATCAGTGGGTCATTGTAAAGCAGAGCAAAATGAGCTTGTGGCCTACTTTGTGAAATGTAGAGGAAAGTTAGTGGAGATAGCTCTTATACGAGGAAGGCACATGAAGTGAGAATGGGAAATGTGTGTAAAGTCAGTAAGGTCATTTTAAAGATTATTACCTAGAGAGTATTCTGAAAAAAAAATAATGAAGCAAAAGAAAAAGATTACAAAGATGGGAAGGGAATTAGAGTTTAAAGATAGCAGATTACAAAGAAATAACATTTGGGTATTTAGCTCAAAATGGTAAAATAAGGAAGAGAATGAATTTTGAGAGAGGGAAAAGATAAGCAGAATTGTGGAGACGAACTGGGTATACAATAAATATGTACCTGCAGATCTCTAGGACTGGTAGATGAACTGCAACATTTGCTTCCATCTTGCCCACCTCTTTTCTTCCTGTTCCCCAAGCCACTCCAGTCACTGTGCTTCCCTGTCTTCTAGCTCCAAAATCCTTGATTTCATCTTAAGATTGTTTTTTATGGATGAGAATGCATGCAGGTAAATTGAGAGTCTGGACATAGGAGAGGGCAGAGTAAGAATGAAGTGACCAACAAGAATGTGAAAACAACTAGAACGGTGACCACCCAGGATTTTCCCACTATAGGGCTTCCATTTCTGCTTCTTCAGATTGATTCCTTCCTACTCAGAGCAATGCACATGGTGGACCAGCCATATTTGCTCATGTTTTGTGGATCGACCAAGAAGGGAGAGGGGAGCTCTTCAGCTTTGCCTATTGCAGTAGTCGCTGAAAGCTCTTGGTGGGGTAGAACAATACTTGAAGCATTTTCAGAGGCTCTGCTGTATAAGGAGTCTGTGTAATTGTTTTTAAAGAATAGGAAGAGTTGTTTCACGATATCAGAAGGTGTTTTACGATATCAGAAGGTAACTCTAAAACAATCTTGGAAAAGTAGCATACGTTTTTGCTGCATTGTGGAAAAGAAGATCAATCTAATCAGCTTATGCAGAGTTTCTAGTGAGCCCTAGTCAGAAGAAAGGGATTGAACCTTGTAAGAGTTCAGTAGTGAGCCCCACGAGGAGATGAAATGTGAACGTAGGGGCAATCAGGGACTTATGTCAGGATAGTTTGAACTATCTGGATTTGCTCAACCGTTTTTCCAGAAATACCCAAAGGTAAGGCTCCAGGGGTTTACCTCAGGGAAGGTCAAGGGACTGCTTCCTCTAATTCCGTGGTAGTTTAGGAGGGCTTCTTTCCATAGGGATTTGTGTTAAGGTAAATCTGTGTGATTTTATGGGAGCATCTCTATTCAACAGATGAGTAGATTTGCCCATGAAAAAGCCTTTTATTTCCTCATTGGGACAGCTCCTTAAAAAAAATTATATACAAATAGGAAGTAGGAGTAACAAAATCAAGATAAACCAGGCAATTGAATTGTACATTTGTTCTAAAAAAAACGTGGAAGAAATTCTATTTTTCTTGATTTTCCTCCTCTAGATTTGAAGGAAGAGACTCTTAGGGTATGCTGATATACTCTGATGAAATGTCTTATGTCCATTCACTACACTTTTGAAAGTTCCTTGTCTGATAATATTCCAGTATCATCCTAGACCTCTCTTATGTTGTGAATGGAGTTGTTTAAACAAACAAAAAAACATCCCAACCAGCATACCACTCTCCAAAACTATTTTTAAATAATATCTGAAACACCCAATGCTATTTTTAAATAATATTTTTGTAACATCTCCCTTTTGACATTATGTACTTCGTTTTTATTGTAACATACTTTGTTGTTACTGTACGTCTGCTACCCCAGAGCTGCTGTTTCTGGTTCAACATTGCATTTAGGCAATTTTTATCATAAGATAGTACTATACAGAGCCCAGAGTCTGTGCCATTGCAGGAAGCCAGGTTATATTTGCAGTTCCTGTTTAATTTGCTTTTTATGTTTTGTTAACATAGCAAGAGAATTGCGTTCTATCACTGCAAACCTGAGTTTCAGCATGAGATTTTCCTTGTGACTAATGCAGAGACACTAGTGCAAGCGCTTCATATAGACGTGTTGCATCAGTTGAAGTAGAGCTTGCAACAGTGCAGTTATTTTTCTCTACACAAATGTTACAGCGTATAGATTTTCCTAATATAGGTGGGCCCTTAGGAAGCTGGAGTAGGCTAACAGATTTTTTTCAGGTCAGAAGGAATCAAACTGGAGAAACAGAAGAGAGGGAACCCTAGAAAGCAGGAAATCCTGAGTGGTGACTGGTCATCATGCAACCTGTCAGAGCAAGTTAGGAGGAAGAAACATCTGCATGTCTTTATCAGCCACAGAAAACAAATTAGCCAGTAAGTGGGAACAAAATTTGCCATAAATGAAAACAAATTAAGATTAAATAATAGCCATAGGTTAGATGATACTGCATTCCTGAGGTGTTGGGGTTTTTTTCCCTAATTGGAAGGGGAAAAGGCTAGTTTGGTTTTTGGTTTTTGCTTTTAAAAGAAATTTTCTTATTTAATGCATTTGTTATCTTTTCTCTTTTAGCTTCAGCAGTTGATACAGACACTGCAGATACAGCAGCAGAAACCACAGCCTTCACTACTTCAAGCCCTGGACGCTGGTCTTGTTGTTCAGTTACAGGCCCTCACAGCACAACTTACAGCTGCAGCTGCTGCTGCAAACACACTTAATCCACTGGAACAGAGTGTCTCTTTTAATAAGGTAGAAGTAGAATAATATAAGTTTGAAGAAATATTTATTGTTAAAATATATATAAGTGAAAGAGTCTTCTTTTGGACTTTATGGTTTGACTTCAGAGATTTTAAAAATATATGAATATACTAAAAAGTGCTCTATCTTGAAAATTAAAAAAAATCTAGAGAGAGTTGTATAAATGAAACATTAATTTTCTAGAGTTTAGGGCTAAATGGAATTTCATAGGATACCTCGAGTGGGAAGGGACCCAAAAGGGTCATCAAGTATGAAGATGGATATGATTTAGCAAAGTTAAGCCATTATTATACGTTTTTCTTCACCCTTTGTAACATAGCAGTGAGAATTAAGCATGTCTTGTATTTCCCCTTCCTGTGTTTATGATCTGAGGTAGGAAATGATTTCTTAAAAGGTAATGAAAGGGAAACATGCAGAAATCTATATACTGTTCTCACAGAAGAGTAAAACGTGATTAGACTTTTAATTTTCTTACATGATAATGCCAAGAAAACGTCTTATCTTACCCACAAAGTGATAGTAAATGAAGAAACAAGTTTATGACTGTAGTTAAAACTAGTCATGTAACACTTTTTAAAGGATGTCAAAATGGGAAAAAAAAAAAACAAAACAAAAACAACCGTATAGGTAAAGAAACTTTGTGTCTGTTGCAACATATGTGCCTATCTTAAAAAAAAAATTAAAAATATGGAATGCAGGAATTTAAGAAGACTAGTATAGTTGAATCCCAGGTAGCAATAACCATGCTGGCAACTATAGTAGTAGTAATAGTGTATCAGTAAAATAAAAAAGAAAGAACCTCTACTCAAAAATTAATAAATAAATAAAATTTTATTTTAATATCTTTGAGAGAAACAGCCTGTGAGTAGATAATGTCTGTAGGATTGTCCTGGAGTGAAAAAATAATCAGAATAAGGAAGTCAGAGAGGCAAAAAACTTTTTTTTCCTAACCCAGTAATCTCTTTTTCAGGCGATCAGCTGTTCAGAACATGACGAGTTTTGAGTTTAATGTTTTAGGAAAATTTATCTTAAATTTCTAGAATTTGTTTAGCTAAACTCAAATCTCTGAAATAAAGAGTTGTCATTACTAGTGAAAGTAATGCTGCTGTAAAAATCAGGCAGGAGAGAAATGGCCTGTACTCGTGTTGTATCCCAGGTGTAACCATCAACATGAGTAGGGTATAATCACAAGGAACGAATGCATCATTTAGTAGGGACTGCCTTAATATTTAGATACAAAAAGTAATTAAGATTATGACACTGTGTTGTGGTTTATTCCACAGACTTCAATTCCAGCATCTATATGGATAGGTGTATTCATAGGTGTGGCTGTCTTGAATGTTGGAAAACATAACTGGAGCAAATTGAAGGAATTGGCATTTGGCTAAGATGTTTTATGCCTTGAGTGAGTTCAGGCTGAAGCTCTTTAGTTAGTTTATGCCAGTAATAGTATGCAGGAGTCTTGTCACAGAAGTTATCACAAGAATGTACATTACTGATTTCTGAGACTTTGAAGGTAAGTGTTATTATGCAAGGTATTCTTGTGGCAGTGTGATAATTTATAAGCTTTCAGTAGGGATATAATGTTGATTTGTTCTTGTAAGCTATGGAAGAGTTGCGTTTATAGTAGGTGATCTGTGCTGCAGTTCTGTGTTATGCAAATAGTTTTAGATTATAATGTGCCTCAGATTCCTTGTTCAGTGTTGTGTAGCGTTTCTGTGGGTGAACTGATAGTGTATCTTGTTAATCCATTGAGGCTTTTACTCAAAGGTTATTTAGGCTGCTTTGCATAAATACCAGGTCATTGTAGAATTTTCTCTTTTTTTTAAAAAAAAAAAAAAAGTAATATTGACACTACCATACCTATTTTCACCTTTTTTTGAGATTTGAGGATTTCTGAATCTAGGTATTACAGAAGAGTACGTATTAATATATCTGTATTAATGGGCAATCTTATTTTTGCAATGATAAGTTTTGGAGATAATAATCTCCCTTGGTTTTTTTTAATTGTTTCTCAGCACTAATATAATCTGCCACCTGAATCCCACTTCTCAATCACTGAAGACAATGAGTCATAATGATATAATTCTATTTAATAGGCTCTTTGCTTCCATTTTATTATATAATTGATTGTATATTTTTTTACTAAACATGGCAGCCTTAATAAAGAAAGTGTTAAAAAGACAATATTTACTTTGATAGGAAACATCTACATCAGTGTTTTAGTTTGAATCAGGAGCATGCTTTTGAGGTGAAACTTTTGATTGTTTACAGGTAACACACATCGTTTCACATTGCAGAGCAATCTTGAATGCATAAAGTAGATTCATTTGGATTAAGCTGAAGCAAAAAAAACAAGATGCAACTGCTAATGAGCCCTCAGTTGACAGGGCCAGATTAGAGCTGCTTCAAATAACTAGTAACAATTCCAAATAGCATGCCCAAATAAAAGAAAATAAAAACTATAAACCAGATTTTTTCAAGAGGAAAAGTTTTGGCAGTGCTTTGCTTCCTGACAGCAAATCTGGATCTTTGCTAGTGATCTTCCAGGATGCTCTGAAGTTCTAGAGTTTTTGTACAAATTTTAGAGAGGTTGCAATAGTTTTATGTTTAACAAAAAATGCCTCAGTTTCAGGTGACGATACTATTAGAGATACAAGTACCAAAACCCAAGATGTCAGAACAGTACAATGAACAGCAACACTGGGCTAAACAGCCTTTGTTTGAGTGCCAGACATACAGTTGCTCAATCTCTGGGGTTCTAGTCTTTATAAGAAAATAAGTTGTTAACAAGTGTACTTGTAACAACAGAGCATGAGCCAGCGGAGTGCCCTGGCAGCAAAGAGAGCCAACAGCATCCTGGGCTGTGCGAACAGGAGTACAACCAGGTGAATGATGGAGATGATCATCCCATCTAGACATCTCATCTACTCTAGACTGCGTCTAGAGTATCACATCTAGTTTTGCCTGCCCCGCCCCTGTACAGGAAAGACACTGACAAACTGGTGTGAATTTAGTGGAGGACCACCAAAATGGTCAGGGCTGGAGCACTTACCTTCTGAGGGACTGGAGCAGGTTCAGACTGAGGCAGAGGCAGCTTTGGCAGAGATGTAACAGCAGCGCCCTCGGCACCTGCGGGAAGATCAGCAAGAAGATGAAGCCAGGCTCTTCACTGCATGGCATAGTGGCAGGATTATGGACAACAGACAGAAATTGAAACATGAAAGATTTGGAATTGGGTATAAGGAAAACCCTTTTTCCCATGAGGACAGTCAAACTCTGGTAAGGGTTGCTTGGAAATACTATGCTGTCTCAGTTGTTGAAAACTAAGATGTTTCTAAGACTCAAGTGGATAAAGCCCTGAGTAACCTACTCTGAGCTCACAGCTAAGCTTGCTGTGAGCAGAAAGTTGGACTGAGATCTGCTGAGGTACCTTTCAACCTGAACAGTCCTGTGATCCTAAGGTTCATGAAGAATGGGGCAGAAGAGATACTGTCATCCAGTGGAAATTGATGAAGTATTCTTACCTGAGGTACAGTGACCAGTCCTGAAAGTCTTAAAAAATCTGCAGCAGCAAAATTAGAGAATCTGGCAACTCCTGAAAGCAATAACTAGAAATATTGACTAGTTTCTGTAGAAGATACTGAACAGACTGCTGATGGAGTTTAGAGAATGGAGGATGGGGCCATGAGGTGGATATAGAAACGCTTACATGGTTGAAGGCCGTGTCCAAAAGGCAAATGTTCTGAGTTGGCAGACAAAAAAAAAAAAAAGGCAGCTTTCGTGATATGTAAACAGTAAGCATCGTGATCCAAAGATCACTGTGCAGCTTAGTTCTCATTCCATGATACAACGGTGGTGAACTGGATAACAAATAGAAACAGTGCAGGGAAATATTTCTTATGAATACATAAGTATCCATATTTTATAAAAAAATCCCTTTTTCAATAAATTCGTCTGTTCTTACAATCCTTTGTTTTCAAGCTCTTCAGTCTCCATAGTATCTTGTGGTAATAAGTTGCACAGATTAATGTGCATTACATGAAAAATTTCTTTCTTTTGTGAACATCAAATATCCTTGTTTTCTGATCTTACTACATGGCCATATCCTTGTGTTATCGTAAAGAAAGATTTTTGATCAACGTTTCCTATACATTTGTGCCCCATTCCTGTTATTTTAATTTATGAAGAGAATATCCTGATCCTTTAGAAGAATTTTGCTTCCTTTGGAGTAAAAGATTTTTTTAATGTATTTAATGTATTCCATTGCTTTTTCTTAACATATTCTCTTCTGTAGCATTCATGGAAAGTTTTATACTTCTATATGCGTGTGTGTGGTGCGTTTACCTAAGTATCCTAATACTTAATTTGTTTTTATTTCTATTGCTTTATTGTAGAGAGTATTCTGTTACAATTTATTTAAAAATCAAGATTTTTCAGTTCAGATTTTTCTCTTTAATGTCTACTATGTTATTTAAAATAAATCCAAACAAAGATCATGCTGCACATTTGCCTATCTTGGCTGGAAGTTCTTTGGTTTTCTTCGACCCCAATTTAACTAAGTGATTTTTTTGCATATCATAAATTCTTGACTACTTACCATTTGTTCCTTTTCTCAGATTGTTAAATAGTCTGTATTCTGTTATATTCCTTTCTGCTTTGTCATGATGGAAGATACATGGCGACTAAACTGGTCAAGGGGCTGGAAAATAAAACTTATGAGGAGCGGCTGAGGGAGTTGGGGCTGTTTAGCCTGGAGAAGAGGAGGCTGAGGGGAGACCTGATTACAGCCTACAAATACTTGAGAAAAGATGGTGGGGAGGTAGGGGAAGGGCTCTTTACATTAGTGTTGGGTGATAGAACAAGAGGAAATGGGCATAAGCTTAGTCAGGGGAGATTCAGGTTGGATGTTAGGAAGTATTTCTTGTCTGAAAGGGTTGTCAGCCACTGGAATAGGCTGCCCAGGGAGGTGGTTGAGTCCCCATCCCTGGATGTGTTTAAGAATAGGGTGGATGATCTACTGGAGGATATGGTTTAATGGGGATTAGGGATGGTTGGAGTCGATGATCTCTAAGGTCTTTTCCAACCTAGAAATCTATGAATCTATGAATAATATCTTAGAGATGAGACTGGTAGTTTTTCTAAAATGCATGTTTTTGTCAGTGGGCCAGCGTTTTGCAGATCCTTTACTTGAAAATATTCTAACAATATGAAAGAAACCCCAAACTTTTAGTCACTTTGCTTTAAATGGATTAGATATATATATAATGAATGTTACTCTGGATTTTAGCATCCCATCTCTCATAGGCTTGATGGTCTGTGTTTCTGCTGTGTTTTCTCAGGGATATATTCAGTCCGCCTTCCTTATATATTAGGTTATTTCACTGGGAAAATCGTTCTAAAAGTTCTTGATTGATCCATCTTTTAGTTAACTTACGCTTTGTTCTTCTTGTTGGGCTCCAGTAATTGAGAGTAAGTGGAGCATCCTGAGAAAGGAAACAGGCTACTAAATCTTCATGACTTGTTACTGGAGACATTTTTGCCTTGGTATTTCAAAATGACTGCTGTATGTTCTCATCCTCTTGGGTGTTTTTGTTCTGAGACCAGGGTTTGAGAAGAAGTTGTGGTGGTTTGTAGTACAGCATTAACTCTACTTTTCAGAAAACTTCCACAGTATAAAGATTCATGGACATGGGTTTGATAGCACTGCTGTATCGATAGCTGGTTATGGAAAGAAGACAATCTCAGTGACAAATAATGTTTGTTGTATTTCTTCGTGCCACTGAAGTGCTTCTAGGCCATTTAAAAATTAATAAACAGAACAAACTTTTTTAGTTCAGCAGAACTACGGTGTAGACATCTTTACAGATAAAACAGGAAGTTTATCCAAGTTTTTCTTTTTCCCTGTCAGATACCTTGATTTTTATCCCTCTTATTCCTCTTACACGGTAACTGCTTGCTTTGATTTTTTGCAGACTATGAGGGAAGTTGTTTTCATTTTTCGCAGGCTGAGATAAGTTATTTTCAAGGAGCAGTATATTTGAAGGAATTCAGATTGTCTAAATGGCACGTGTGTGTGAAAAATACCGTAATTCTTTGCGAAGTAATCAAGCTTGTAGGTCTTCTCTTGATATAAGCAGAGCAGTTTGCTGATTGCTAAAGGATTGAATGATTGACTTCTTTGTAGTAATTTCTTCTAATTAAAGATGCCATTACATAAAATTAATCTTTATTTAAGCCTTGGTCCAAACTAGTTGTTATTTACTATGGAAAGAACATGTGATTGTACTTGTAATAGCATCCAGAGCTCAAGAAAGCCATGGACAAAATTTGGTATTTGACTTATTCAAGAGTTATGTAGCAATGGCAGTATAACATTTAATTTTCTATTCAGGTTATTTGCTGATTTTTATTTTTTTTTAAGTTGAGAAGTAAGAGTGTTTTTCTTTTGAAAAGTATATATACATAAAGGGATGTACAAGGACTACTGAGTAATGCTTATTTTGCTTTCTCCTAGAAGCTGATGGACAGGTTTGACTTTGGGGAAGAAACTGAACAAAATGAAGAGCCTAAAAAGGAAACACCCACTTCCCAACTGTAAGATCAAGCTATGTTTCTTATGGAAAATGCTAAAATTTGTCTGATACTAGTTGAACATTAGGATTAAATAGTAAGGAAAATGTTGTTTCTTTCAGAGCATAAGTATAACTAAAACGGTAGGAAGAGAAAAGACAATTTACTAAATTAATGAAGCATACACATTTTTAAAATATTTAATATAAGTCTGTGTCAGAAGTTTTTTTGACTTCATCTTAAAGTTACACCATTTTTTGCTTTGTTAGTTATATTCATAGCATTAATGTCATAATGATGGTAACAGAAGGTGGAACTAGCTGCACTGTCTTCATTATTTTACATTTTTAGTTAAATTTGAAAATCACTTGTGAAGACCTGTTTACCAACTGTTAAACCAAGATAAAAACTGTTGTGGGTTTTTTTTTGTTTAATCTAAATTATTTACTTTTAGGCCTTTAGTACCAGAATCTGTGAACAACTCACTTTTTCACCAACTAGCTGAACAGCTACAGCAACAAAATTTAGAACATCTCAGGCAACAGCTTCTCGAGCAACAGCAGCCTCAAAAGGTGAGAACTCCATCTGGTGGTTGTCGTAATAATCATGTTCTTCACTGATAAAAAGTTCGTACTCCAGAACAAAAAAAATTTCTTGTTACTGACACTTCTCATATAATGAAAGGCTTTGTCACTAGCTGAAGTGGAGTAACAGAAGTTACTCATCTAACAGACGTTTGTGGAGTAAGTGGAATAAACAGAAGAAAGTGCTTAAAGCAGGAAAAAAAAAAAAACAAACCAACCAAATGTGTGGGTTGTACGTTTTGCTTCTCTTAGGAAAGAGTACCCTTTAGCTGAGTTACAGACTGACTGTGCTTTGGTTGTTCGGCTCTTTATGTGAGGGGAAAAAAGCCTTTTCCCTACTGTTAGGAAGAAGGTGGTGAGCACTGAAGTGATTATGCCCCTGACTGTGAAGGGAGAGCAGCGTGCCAGCGGCTGCTGCAGAACCATCGAGAGGACAGAATAGAGGTTGTGGATAACTTTAATTTCCCCTACCAAGCTTTAAGTCTTGGCTAGTAAATGTCTCATTCTGTTGAAGAATCTGAGCTAAAAATAGTCACGTATTTCCTAAAAAATTGCTGATTAAGAACTGATGCTTGAGACAACCAAAGATTCTTTCTTAACTGTGTGAGTTGGGTCCTATCTACTCTAAATTGAAGTAAATTTATTCAGTTTGTAGTAGTAGTTGATTCAGTCTGAGGTTAGTCCTCGGTATTTAGCTGTTCTTTTCCCCTCCTAATCCATATTCCTGATCCCATTAGAAAAAAAACTCAAAAGTTATTCTGTCTTGATACTAATCAGATATAAAGTGGACTTTGAAGTATTTGGATCTAGTTTCACAGCAAAATAGAAATCTTAGATTGAAAGAAAATCTAAGGGATCACAAACATAACAAACATCTGTTGAGCATTTTAGCTTAACTTGTGCAAAGGTGCAGTCACTTATCTTTGAATCAAGAATGTTCTGAATTTTTGACTGTGAGATTTTAATTGTTTAGAAAAATAGTAATGTAATTTTTACTGTATCTTTTCTTATTCTACTGCTTTATTTTACTGTGGTTTATTTTTATTGAAAAAAACAAAAATATGTTTGTATGACATACTACATACAGACTGAATAGTTTTTGATGGTGGTGGATATCTAGCAATTTCTGGCTTTAAACACTAAAATGTTGTGAAGGAATATAACTTTAAGAGTGCATCTATTTTAGGAGTTTTTGATGTGATGTATCTAAAAGTAACTATCTAATTTGAAAATAAAAGTGCTGAATGCCTCCCTATTGTAAAATAAGCAGAATTAGAGTTTAAATTAATTTCATCTATGAAATTAAGTTACAGTACATGTATGGGTGGAATGATCATATGATTCACCCCTTATTATTTTTATTCCAAGTCCAGAAGTTGTTTCTCTTCGGGTCCACTGTCTAGTCAGTACAGAGAGGAAATTTTATTTTCACCTTGATAGAAGCTAAAAACTACAAACTTCCTCTGGAACTACTCTGTAATGACTGCAGCATGTTACGAGGAAGATTTTCTTTAGTTCCACGTTTAAGCGTCAGATTAAGGGAAAGAGAAGGAAAGATAAAACACAAAATTATTAAGTGTCTGATTAGGAGCAAAGGGAGAGGAGGAGAGGATAGAAGACTATGTTTATCTGCAATATTGGATTATGGGTTTAAAATTACTTTTCAAAATTATCCTGATAGCATTTCTGAGTTATTTTTATTGAGTTTCCTGTATTTCTTTAATTTCTTTCATATTTTACAAATCTGTACTTTCAGTCCAATGTACAGGCCATTATTTTTTTTTCTTTCTAGCAAATCAGCAATGTATTTAGTATTTTACATTTTTAATTTTGGTATTTTTTCAGAGCTGCTTGTTTTGTTAGGTCTCTTGTAATTGACATGCAGACATAAATGACGCAACACCCTGCCTTATTTTGTAGTAATTACTTGTCTTAAATTGTGCACAGTGAGAAAGTTTGGAGTTAAATATATTTTTTTTTAACTAGTTCAATTGGTATTGCAAATATTTTCATTATATTAATAACAAAATATAATTTATTAATGCATGTATATGAGTGACCAATCTTTCAATATCTCTGTACATGTGACTGCCACCACTATTGTTTGTCCTGTGAGTTTTTGTTTTGAAGCCAGCCAGATTAAGCAACAAATAGTGTACTTTGTTTTTTTGATTCAGCAAACAGTAATTTTTTTTATAGTCAAGATGGTTAATTATGTTAAAGTTTTGTGTGTAAGGATGATACAAAAAAAGGAATGGAATGGAGTGACATCCAGTTCAGCTTTCACATTAATGGGAAGTGGGAAAATAAGAGAAATTTGATAGATAGTTTTTTAGAGATACTTGAACAATTGTTTCATCTAGTACTACATTTTGACACAGTAAGCATTTTGAATTATGAGGCTTTTTATGGTATATTATTATTTGTTGTTTAGGCAAGCCCTGAGGAGAATCAAGAAGGAAATTTTGGTTCAGAGCACTCTGCGTCACCATCACAAGGAAGTAGTCAACAGCAGTTTTTAGAAGTGGAAACAAATGTAGATGATTCAATGGATATTCAACAACAGGTAAAACTGTTTTAAAATCGATTACAGAAGTTGAAAAGGAAACATACTAAGATGATTTCAAAATGAGTAATATGGATATATGTTTTCATATAGTCATATATATTGTGAGTATATTTATTAAATGTTATTGAACATCTGTTATATCTGACCTCAGGACATGGATATAGATGAAGGACAGGATGTTGCTGAAGAAGAGATCTTTGAACAAGAAGAAAAGAAGTCAACTGTTCGTTCAAGATCAAGAACTCGTTCAAGATCTCGTTCAAGGTTTCATAATTAACTTGTATTAAGTAAATGAAAGTTTTCTATAACAAAATTGCAATTTGTGATTATCATTCTCAATTCTATATTTTCCAAAATTATCATAAGCTGTTTTCGGCAATGAAAAAAAAAAGTGTTAATTTAATATTTGTGTGTTAGATACAGACTTTCTGTATGACAGTTCATTTTACTTATCTATGGTTTACTTTAAATTTTTAAGGCCTGTTCAGGTAACAAAAATAACTAACACTGACCAGCCAGACAGATTTTCTATGCTGGAAAAATAGATACTGTTATGAAACATTTTGAATGTGTTTTGTTTTAAGCTCAAGGTGTATGTTCTGTTCCTTACAGTAATTGACATTATTTCCTGAAGCAGTTTGAGTGAATGTAATGTAAATGTCTGTATCATGCTTAAAGTTTGTAGTTAAAAGACAACTAAATTAGAATATTTTTTTTTAACTCAGCATTCTGAAAGTAAGTATTTTGCAGGTCACCAAGAAAACGAAGGTCTAGATCACGGTCTGGTTCTCGTAAACGCAAACATAGAAAACGTTCACGCTCAAGGTCAAGAGAAAGGAAGAGAAAGTCGTCTAGGTCTTATTCCAGTGAAAGAAGGGCTAGGGAAAGGGAAAAAGAACGTCAGAAAAAGGGATTGCCTCCTATACGGTCAAAAACACTAAGTGGTAAGTGGCAGCTGCTTACTGTTTTAATAAGTTAGTATTAGCAGGAAAAAGTCTTTGTTTTCATTGAAAGAACAAGATTTAGCTTGAGTACTGTTACAAAATACAGTAACTATATTCTTTTTTATAAGTTTCATTTCTGATACTTCTTGCAACTTAGACAGGTACATCATTTCATCTTAGAGGAAAACAAGTATCATACTGTTCTACCGATTATTTTACTCGTACCGTTGCACCAATGATTTTACTTCTGAACAGAGAGTAGCAAGGGCTGTCCCTAAGTTACAATCTGCTTTCTCTTTAATGCTGTCTTCTATGGGACATTTGAAGATGATCAACGCTTGATGGGGAAATTGGTACACTGATAAGACATTTAAGTATGTGGTACACACTTTGGACACTTGGCTGAATATCTTAGAGGCCAGTTTTGTTAAACCTTTAGAGTGCTTTTTAAAGTAGTTTTTCACAGGAACATAGAGCCAAAGCAGGCGGAAACGTAAAACAAATAATTTGCTGTCATAAGACAGACCATAATGGTCATATCTTAAGAAAGTATCCAAAACCAAACTGGATTTCAACTTCTGCAGAGTGCTGCTGTGCACTGCTGTCATTTCTACAGAGAATTTACATACTAAAAAGAAGGAAGGTGGCAGGGAGAAGAACACCTTTCTCCACACAGTTGCTTAAATCAAAGGGAGTGTATTTTGAGATGAGCACTAGAAACAGTGAAATTGAGTGTAGTCATCTGCTGCGGTATCAGTATATCCCACTGCTGCTGTTAGCAGGACTCTGGATTCTTGGGATGCATAATTGTACTTAAATTTGAACGTGTGTTCCTGAATTTAACTTTGTTTAGATAGGTTATACACAATTTCTGAGGAGTTTTGCATTTATTTTGTGTCTTAAAACTGTAGCGTTTATCTGACAAGATAAGCAGTTTAAAATTCCTGTTCTCTTCATACTAATATTTTACATCATTCCAAGGTGGCTTTAAACTCAGGATTGTACTGCAGTTTAGCTGTGTATTTTTCTTCTTCTCTGACTTTTCACATGAAAAGGGGCAAATCAGGTTTATGGTGTAGGTTTCTCCCAGCCATCCACAAAGCAGGGAGCTATAATCTGAATTGATGGGAGCAGGGAGGCAGGGAATGTTAAGTAACCTCATGACCAGCAGCAGCATTTGAGGTCCTGTGAAGTGACTCTGCTCATGGAAAGGAGATACTAAGAAGACTAAGTAAAGTGTGGAAATTTTGTGGGGATAGATAAATAAATAAATAGGTAATTCACCTGACAAGTGTTTTACTTCCTGAAATTTGTTCAGTGACAACCACTGTTATCCCTTGCTGAGGTTTAAAGAATTGTTCATAGAGCTTAACACCATGAGGAACAAAAGGGCCATCTACAAGCCTATGAGGAACAAGTTTTGTCCAAGAGAAATCTTAAGGCTAGTCATTCTCAGTACTACTGAGTACTGCTGTCACTTGAAAATGTCAGTTGACAGACGAATGCACAACACTGGTGTCCAGTTTGGTGCACCAAGATTGGTACAGGAAGGATGTGTGATGTATCAAGATGATGATGAAAAAAGAATGTTTCCTTGATTCAGGATAGGGCAGGCCTAAGAGATCCAGGTGGTCTTGTTTTGTTCTGCCTTAGATCCTCCAAGATCCTGGGTGGATTACTCAGGGTAGTAAGATATTTGAGAAAAATGACCAATATTGACCTAATCTCCTGCTGATTTAAATCACCCTGTGTTAAGTGGAAATAACTGCTACAGCTCGCACACGTAGTGTAATATTTAGAAGACAAAAGAATCTGCACCATATATATATGGGAGAAGGAAGTTTTAGCTTACGTGTCAGTGAGTGTTTATATTTGGCGAGGGGGATGAGGGTAGGCATTTGGGAGACATTGCAGGGATCTGGCTTGTGGAATTTACAAGAGTCAGAAGTATCATAGGCATTTTCAGCTCAGTGGTGGGCCTCAGCAAAGTTTATCTTTCTGCAATGTTCCCTAAGGTAAAGTAGAAGTATAGTTTCCATTTCTTTCAGGTGAAAATGCAGTGCGTGGTACTGCAGTTAAGTTCGTTCCGTAATACACTCGTAGCCAGTTAGAACTTAGTCTTACTTTGTTAAAACTGACTTGTAATCCTAAAGGCGTGGTTTTTATGGAACATGGAATAGAATTTTTTTTTTCCCTAAGTACTTTCTCCTGCTGTTTACCCTAGCTAATAATCTACAGAATTTTATTTTTTCATTTCTTTTAGAACAACTATTTTGTTTAAAAGAAAATGAAACAAGAAGAATGAACACTTGTACTGAATATCTGTTTGGTGTCTTTTAACCCTTTAACATTTTTGTTAATGTACTTAATCACTATATAGTAAGTAATTGATTTATTATTCTTGCTTTTTGATCAGTGATTTCTGTGTAATTGTAAAGCCTTTTATATCCATGCTATAGAGTATGTTATAAGCTAACATTCTAGTATTTTGATTGACATGAATGTGTCTCTTGACAGTTTGCAGTACTACTCTTTGGGTAGGTCAAGTAGACAAGAAGGCTACACAGCAAGATTTAACTAACTTGTTTGAAGAATTTGGACAAATAGAGTCAATTAACGTAAGTGAGCGTGTTATCATGCATTTTCAGGATTACAGACTAGCAACTTAAATGTGCTTATACCCCTGAATTCCTTCTAGCAGCTTAAGCTTTTATCTAGGAGACTTTTTTATCGCTGTTTGAAAACTGGCTATGATATTTGCTTGTTGGTTTCCATGTACTGTCTTTCGAAGTAACAAAGACAGTGCACTGCATGGTAAAATGGCTTTTCCCAATCACTAACAATTTACTCAGTTTTTTAAACCACAGTCTTGACAAATAAAAAGTTAAGTCTTTTCTCTTTTTGTAATGTGGCATGGGACAGGCATCGTTTTTTCCTTGGACTAATGGACACGAACTGATGTGTATCCACATTGTTCTTGGTTATGTTCCATACAGAGGGTTCCTTAAGTGGAATCCATGAGGATAAAACATTTAGAAGAAAAGGAATTGGACTGAAAACAAGTGTTTATTCTAAAATGTGACAATTAAACAGATACTTATAATTAGGAGATACATTTCTCATGATTTAGAGTAATTTAGATTTAGATGTTTAGTGTCGTACTTCAGTGTTGCCTGTAATTCAGCTTTAAGGGAAAGTAATTTTCTTTTAAAATAACATATCTACATGAGAGAAATGTAGATTTTTTTTTTTTTTTAGTGTCTTGCTCCAGCTGTCTTGAAGTTTCTCATGCAATTCCATTCATTCCAGATAATATTTTTACTATTTTTCCTATCACGTTAATATGTTCAAATATATAATTAACAAGGAATAGTTTTTGTGGCATTACAGAATCTTTTAAAAAGCTTCACAAGTCAAAAAAAAATTCATAGCCTGACATTTAAACCTCATTTTTATTTGTAGGGACTAGTAATTAAGACAGCTCAAAGGAAACTAATGTAACAACCATAACATCCCAGTGCCTGTTACATTTCAGAAGCAAACCATACTGTGCCTAGTTCATCCTATGCATTCCACAATGCTTTAAGTACCTAGGATAACGTTGTTTATCTTGAAACATATTTTTGTAAGAACCACATTAAAATCTGTCATCTTAAATATTTTTGTTCGTTATGTTACTGTGTGCTCCTAAGCAGCATAAGAGCACACCTATATTTTTGACTAAAAATATGATAATCAGCTGTCATACATAATTTGCAGACTTTCAAAGATTATGTGCCACATCATACTTTTCTTTCCTAACTAAAACATTAAAGCTGGTGGAAATCTCACTTCAGGAACAAGGACTCTACCTTTCAAAAATGCAAGATACTTTTAATCACTAGTTTGTGCCTCTGTGAAAGGTTGTAGCTCAGCTCACAGTGAATTTGGAGCTTAAGAAGAGGTAGCAACATCTGCTTTTCTGAAGTTGTCGTAGTATAGCTCTCAGTTCTTCCCTGCTCCATGTTGTTCAAATCTTTCATGTCATTTTTAGCACACATTCTTCAGCTTGAGGCTGCTTCTCGAAAATGTTATAACTGAGGTACCCTGCCAGTATCACTCTTAAGTTTTGCTGATGCTCAAAATTGTTACTATTGCTGATTAAGCTAATAATTGTTTACAGTGTAAGCCTTTCCTTTTTTAGTATTAGTATTCACTTAGTGTTGTTATGTAATCTGAAGTACTGGTTTTCCTAATTTTAAGACCATTGCTTTTTTTTCCATAGATGATTCCCCCAAGAGGTTGTGCTTATGTCTGTATGGTTCATAGACAAGATGCTTATCGTGCTCTTCAGAAACTTACTTCTGGGTCCTATAAAATTGGGTCTAAAATTATTAAGGTAAGTTGATTTTAATCAAAGGATGCTGTCTATTTCAAATACAATACAGTTTTAATATGGCGATTTGTCGTTTAGCAGCTGTTCATTCAAATGTACGATATGGAGAAGAAGAAAGCCATGAGGTGTAAATTGTTTTCTTTCCTCTCTGTGTAAAATGAAGCTTTTAACAGGCAATATGAAAGACTGTAAAAGGAAATTATGACTTGATACTTTGGAAAGAGTTGGAGAACATTTTATGTACATGCTAGTGATAAAGAGTACAAGACTATAAACAGTCTAAGTCCTATACCTGACCATGTGGATCACTTAATATTAATTTGATAGTATTCTTATGGAGTTTAGTATATGATTAAATGCTGTGGTTTTTCCTACTTTCTTTGATGCTTTAGGATGAGTCCTTGAAATACTGTATTTTTAATTTCCCTGTATATATGTTAGAATTGATGTAGAACAAATTTAAGCATTTTGATGTAATTAATCTTCCACATACCTGTTGCAGAGGCCAAGTAAACTTCCTTCAGGTTCATTTAAAATTAAAAGCTTGTTAAAACTTCAACAAATAGACACTGGAGATTCATCTGTGGTGACAGAAACACGAAGGAAGTGATCTGAAATATTCTGTTCACAGGTTATATGATTTAACCAGGTTATCTGATTGGATTTTATTTTCAGATTGCCTGGGCTTTGAATAAAGGTGTGAAAACAGAATACAAGCAATTCTGGGATGTGGATCTGGGAGTTTCATATATTCCTTGGGAGAAAGTAAAATTGGATGATTTGGAGGGCTTTGCTGAGGGTGGCATGATTGACCAGGAAACAGTAAATACAGGTATAAACATTAACAGTTATTCTGATAGTTAGAAAATGTGTTTATTTTGGTGATTGCAAATCCTTGGAAAGTTTATTGTTTAGGTAATACATGCTGTTTTTCAGCTTACACAAATTTTACTAGCTACTTGTTCACAATATAAATGACCCTGTAATTACGAAATCTAGATTGTCTTTGTAGGTGAGTAACTAGTTGATTATCATGACAATGAGGAATTGGTGACAAAAGGGAATTAGTTTAAGCAAGTTACGAATTTGCTGTGCACTCGTTTCCAAGTATGTAAAATACTAATTTGTGTAGAAATTATGAGCTGCTTGTGATTGTGAAAAGTCTTATATTAAAGTTTAAGACTGAAGTTGGAACTTGTCCAAATAGGCACAGCTTAGCTGAACCTTAAGGTATTTCCTCCGTAAAGTTGAAGAGACAGGAAAGCAAGTAATGCTAGACCTTACTCTGAAACACAGTCAACTGAGAGGTTTGTTAGGGTTGTAAAAAATTAACGAGTACTGTGTTTTCTTGAAATGGATCTAGCACCAAATGACTGGACTACACTGAATTAAACAGTAGATCAAGACTGTTTTATAATAGTGACAATAATTTTTCAGGTCAAAATGCAGACTTGCTTTGAGTAAAAATTGAATATAAATGACAGAAAAATTTAAACATGGAACATTACTGAAATACATTTACTATGTTATACTTGAAATGCAAAACTTTTTGAGGAAGTGGCAGTATGAAGAAATAGGGGTTAGAGTGAGGTTTGTTTGACGTAAGGATTCTCTGTCATTGTACAGTAGCCAGCTGATAACACAGATATGTTGACAACAGCAGTTTTTGGAAAACTGGAGCATACTCAGTGTTACAAATTACTAATAGAATGATTGGTGAAACAACTTGGCAAGTTTTGGAAAATCAGTTTGTATATAGGCATAATTAATCAGAGTATTGCAGGTGATTAAAGATGTTTTACAGTCTTTAAAATATATAATAAGAAATAATTGCACTTGCTTCTTTTTGTAATAAGTTTGGGGTTTTTTTGTAATGAATCTGTATAGACACCAGATTAAAATTTATTGTTTAAGAAGGAAGATGACATTTTAGTATTTAAACAAAAATAACACATTAATTATCTTTTTATATTAAAAATATACCTTTTTTTAAAGAATGGGAAACAGCCAGAAGCACAGAAACTGCTAAAGAAAATACTCAAACTACGCAGAGTGCTGCAGTTGATAAGAGTACAGTTATTACAACGCAGACAGAAGCTTACACGCAACCAGTCACTATGCTGCAGGTTTGTATTGGTCTGAGTTTGCAAAAACCCCACAGAACTGGAGGGCAAACATTTATTCAATACAGATAAACTTTAATGCTGAGTTAAAGTACTTAAATTAAAAATACTTAAGTCCTGCTTCCATGTGTGTTTATCTCTGAAATATTTTAGAGTAGAATAAGTTGCTGTGGTTGAGCAAAAATCTTTAGTTTCATGCACAGTATATCCCAAACTTGTGTACAATCTCAAATGAAGGCTTAAACGTTGAAGACAGAGCAATTGTAAAACCTAAAATACATATATATAAAAAACTGAAAAATAAAAAAAATACTGGCACCATAGTTTTTTAAGGAGAAATTAAAATTAACTTACAGGAAATATTTTGCTTATAGAGCAGAGTGTCTTTCTGTAAGCTAAGCAATGCAATAATCTTTTTTTCACTTGTGCTTGTTTCTTCTCTACCTATGTGCTTTCCCCATAGTAGCTTTGAATATAAGTTTAATTATTTTCTTAGTAATTTTGGGCAGGATTTCATAGGGACAGTCTCATCTTTAAAAGATCTGATTTTTCAAGTAGTGTGCTGTTGCACTTTATATGCAGTAATTCATGAGAGCCTTTGGTTCTCTGCTGTATTTTTTTTTCTTTCTGCTAAAACAGAGAATTTTTATTAACATCCAGTCAGTAACAAAGTATTGTGGAAGGCTAGAAGAACACAGTGTAATTTTTCTGAGTATGCTACACTACGTATGTATATCAAGTACAAATACAAATGCTTTTTGTCAGACTCTTTTAAATCCTTTTTATAATGACCATACAAAATTGTAAAATGAAAAGCGGTTGCTTAATACAAAATTTTTTGTATCCATTACTTTTTTATCTTTCCTAACATGTATAGACATTTCTAATACTTGAACTGAGGTAAAATTACTGTGAAAGTTAACATAATTTATTTGCATTGAATTTTGAGCTACTTTTAACAAAAATTGTCTTCAGTCTTCTTTCAACTGTCTCCTAGTGTACACTGTGATCAGTATATATTTAAATATACATATATATAACTTTTATTCTGCTGCTAATTACTTGTAATTATGCTGTACTGTATCAAAACACATAGCCCAAACAGAAGTTTGCGAAGTAATAAGTAATTTTCAAGATTTCATCAGGATTACTAGTCTTATAATTACATACAGTAAACTCAGCTTTCTTTCTAAAAAAGAGTAAACTTTACTTTAGAACTCAGCTGTTCTAAAGTACATAAATTTTTCTAATGAGAATAGAATCACTGTTATCTAAGTGCTCTCAAATTGCCACGCTATCTATATTTTCCGTCCTTTTCTCTCTCTCCCTTTCTGCATTCACCTCTCTCCCATAGGTAAATGTTTATTCTTGAATAAGCATAGTGTTTAACTGTGCATTTTTCTGTTCTTTTTAGAATAAAGAAAAGATGGCATAGTATTCTTCCAGTGTCCTTGTTTACCTGTAGTATTGCTACCGTTTCAGAATGCGATCTTAATTATTCAGGGTGTTTGGAATGTATACAAAGCCTTTGGTACATTTAGTGGTTAACATGAATTGCAGTCAAATCAGTTTGTCCCTCTTTTAATGTCATTGAATACTGTTAAGTATTGAAGTTGCTTGTTTTTTCTCTCTGTGAAAAAAGATTCCAGTAGCTCCAGCTGTGCCTGCTGTTAGCTTGGTTCCACCTGCGTTTCCGGTCACAATGTCTGTCCCTCCTCCTGGTTATAGCGCAATTCCTCCTCCACCCTTTTTGCGAGCAAGTTTCAACCCTTCACAGCCACCTCCGGGTAAGTTAGTAAAAATGAAGTTGAGTATGTAATAAGTATGCTTACTTTGTGTGCTTTTGTATACATCATGCTTTGTATAGTTTTCCGTCAGCTACTAGTTACTAGTTACTGTTTGAGCGACTTGACCTTTGAGTCTTTAATTTCAGTTTAGTATGAAATTTCTTATATCTAACTTAATATTGTTTTTACCAGTGTGTTCTGTCAAGAATATGATTTTTTTTTTTCAACTTAGATGAAAATGTAAAAATCCTTAAGATGAATCTCCTTTCTTGGGAAAATTTTGGAACTCTTAATTGTCGTCTTTGGATATTGCTGGCAGAAGTCACTTTTAAAAGATGCACATGCAGGTCATCTACGGTGAAGATGGGGTTGTTTTTGAAAACAGTAACCACCATTGCCTCTTCCCATAAGTTTTTTGTTTGCTAGTCTTCAGTGATGCAGCTTTGCAAGATGAATAATATAGGCAAGCTTTTACTGCAAAATTTTATTTACTTCCCTTGTAATAATTTGTCTTTTTTTTTCCATATAGGTTATATGCCTCCCCCAGTTCCACCTGTGGTCCCACCACCTGTTGTCCCACCACCTGTTGTCCCACCAGTTGTTCCAACACGTAAGTTTGATTCTTCTGAGTTATGTGTTATGAAAAACTTATTTGATATACTACTTGTTATTTAATGAAAAGCAAGTTAATCCTGTGTAATGGAAAATAGCAACACAGAAGTTACTGTTTAGCTGGTTTAAGCAGGTATTGAGAAAAAGATTTACAGAGCTTTTCAAGTTGACTTGAAAATTATTCTTACCATGGAGTTACTGAAAAAAAAAAAGCAAATAAATAATTTATTCTTTGTGTGCATAGTTCAGTTTTGAACATGTCTGTAACAAATGTATCTGTTACTTGAGCTATTTGGTATTAGTCACTGAATAATTTATAATAATGTATTTTTATTTAGCTTTTTAACTGTATTTATTTAATGTTTAAAAACATCTGTTAAAGAGTACTGCTTACTTAGGTTGCCTGCAGTTCATGGTCTCTACAAAAAAATTTTACAGTGCTGATTTGAGGGTAAGAAATTACTATCAAAAAGTGTAACACTTAGGGTAATTAATTTCACTTATTTTGATTTATCAGGCTGACCTCTGCCAAACAAATCTGAAAGACTTGAATATATGATTACTGTGATACACTTCTGTTATTTCTCTACAGCTTTAGTACAGCCTCCGTTACCAATTGCACAAGAGACGATGAAGGATGTTCCTTTTACTAGCCTTGTTCTGCCTGTTGGCACAGTTACTAGCAATCTAGCTACTCCGACATTATCTGCTGGAAGCGTTTTTAATCCTCTGCCAATCAACAAACCAGAATCAGATGAAAAGGGATCACATCTTGCAGACCTTCAGATTTCTTCCAGTGAAAACAATAGATCTGGTAAGAACCGTCTTTATTGTCTGATACGATTGCATGCAGGAAACATCATACTTCTGAGATTTTTTTTTTGCAGATCATGGTCCATTGTACTTATAGCTGTGGTGTAGGAAGTTTTAGGCTGACTGTCATTTGCAGTTCAAGTTGGAGGAGTGGTGGGAACCATCTTTGTCACCATCTGATCATTGATTTCTAGCAGCTTATGATCAGGGATGTTTTCTTTGTAGACTTCAGAAGTCTGAGACTGGGAGCCCTTTCCAAAACTTCTTAAAAGTGTTTTCTTGCTGCACAAATGGCAATGGAAAGGAGCAGAAGAGGGTAGGATAGTGTAACACTTTTAGAATTACATCAAAGATTTTAATGCTTCCCTTGCATAAACCGAGTGGTGGCTATAGGGTTTGCAGTGTTAAGCTGCTGTACATTCTTTTCTATCTAGAGATGTTCATTTCTGTGACATACTGTCTGTTTATCACCATGAGACAAACCTTGACAGCAGTATCATCACTGAATGGATTAACTGAATATGGCTTAAGCTGCATTTTGATTTGAATGCTATGTGTTACACTGGCGTGTTCTGTTAACTGTTCTTCTTGTTGCTGCATTTTAGTGCAAAGTGATGTGTCAAGTAGCTCTGGACTTGTTGGAGGAGTGCAGCCACCCAGCGTCTCAAGCAGCTCTGGGCTTACTGGAGAAGGGCAACCACCCAGTGTCTCAAGTAGCTCTGGACTTGCAGGAGGAGTACAGCCACCCAGTGTTTCAAGCAGCTCTGGACTTGTCGGCGGAGTGCAACCGCCAACTGTTTCAAGCAGCTCTGGTCTTGCAGGAGGAGTGCAGCTACCTACTGTCTCTAGTAGCTCTTCTCTTGCTGGTGGAGTTCAGCCAACCAGCGTCTCAAGTAGCTCTGGACTTATGGCTGGAGTGCAACCACCAAATGTCTCCAGTAGCTCAGGGCTTCTAGCTGGAGTGCATCCACCCAATGTCTCAAGCAGCCCTGGCCTTCTGACAGGAATGCAGCCACCCAATGTCTCAAGCAGCTCAGGAGTTCTGGCAGGAGTACAGCCACCAAGCGTCTCGAGCAACTCTGGACTTCTCATAATGCCACCACCCAATGTTTCAAGTAGTTCTGGACTTATGGGAGTGCCACCACCAAATATTTCAAGTAGTTCTGGACTTCTGGCAATGCAGCATCCAGCTGGGGTTCAAAACATGCCTCATTTAAATATTAGTAGTCAAAGGATGCCGGGAATGCCTCTCATAGATATCCGTCCAGGCCTAATGCCCCATTCGCCTGGACCAAGGTTTCCATTAATGCAGCCAGGAATGCCACCGCAGCGTAGTATTCCTCCTCCAGCAATCCTTGATCCATCTCTTCACCCACCGCCTCGAGGTCCTTTTCCTCCAGCAGATATTTTTAATCAAACAGAAAGACCTTTTGGAACACCAGGAAGGCAAAATATCGATAGCATTTCTAATCCAGAGAAAAGACTACCACTTGGAGGCGATAACATTCAGCAGGAAGGAGACAGAGATTATCGCTTTCCTCCAGTGGAAAACCGAGATAATCTTAACAGACCGTCTCCAGTGGAAGTCAGAGATTCTGTTGGACGACCACCAGTTGATTCAAGAGAGGGTATGGGAAGGCCTCCAGTAGATGGAAGAGAACACTTTGCCAGACCACATGTAGACATGAGAGAAAATTTCGGAAGACCAGGTGTAGATAACCTTGGTCGAAGAGAGCATTTTGGTTTCAATTCAGACAAGCACTGGGGACAGAGAGGAGATTATGATGAAAGAGAGCACCATGCCTTCCCTATTTATGGTGGCCCTAAAGGCTTCCATGAAGACAGAGAGAGGTTTCGGCACGTAAACTATAGGTTTGATAGTAGAAGTGGTCCCAATTGGAACAGAGGATTTGAACAAGATGCTCACAGAGATTTTGATGACCGCAGAAGACCCTGGGAAAGACAGAGGGATAGGGATGACAGAGATTTTAATTTTGCAGAGAAATTAATGGGAACAGGTTTGGAAGAGACAGAATGTCAAACAACTGGATCCCTCCTCCACATCCACGGGTTTTTGAATATTTTGATGGGGCCACTTCCCAACGCAAAGCTGATAATATGCCCCAGGTAAACGGTGAAAATACAGAGACAGAAAGTCAGCCACCAACTGCACAAGTGCAGGACGATCCGGAACTTTATGAAAAACTGACATCTTCCGTCGAGATAAACAAAGAGAAGAGTGACACAGAAGCTGATATAGAAAGTGAACCAGTGGTAGAAAGCACAGAAACTGAGGGGACATAATCATCACTCAGTAGGTAAAAGATACCTTTTGTAAAGTTGTCATCTCTCTGTAATAGATAAATGGCTGACTGGACCGTAGCAGTTCACTTTTGTCTGCCAGAATTAAGTTAATCTGATGTTCATGTTCATCTTTCACTTAAATAACTGTACAACTGACTTGTATAGAACACTGTTCTTAATTTGAACATGGTAGGTAAACTTTTTTTTTTTTTAATTTCTCTGGTAAAGCATAAACTTGCCCCCACTCGCTTTTAATTTCACAAAGATAAAATAACAGCTTGTCAAACAAAGACTTCCTATGGAAGAAAATGGAATTTTTTAGATACTACCCTTAGGTTGGCGATCGAAATTGTTATACTTGAAAACAGGTGCTGGTGTATCTTGTCCGTGTTTTTAGGCTGCTGCAGAATTTTAAAGTATAGACAAAGCTGTGATATTTTATGTTCCTACAATTTGGCAGAAAAAGAAATGGCCCATGTTATTTAAGGAGCATAACACAGAGATTAAAAGTGATTTTGTAAAATCTACACTATAGTCTCTGTTTTCTCTAAAGTAAGTGTTTGTGATTTGTTCCTCGTACTGCAGTGGGTTTAAAAAAAATGAAAAAGTACATTTTAATGTTGGGTGCATTTTGTTTTTAGATGCCAATAAAGCATATTTGTTTGATAACAGTGTTCTAGGTATTGTATTTTTTTAAAAAACCTACAAGCTCTAAAAACTTGGAATCAGCTACGATATATGCTTAGCTAGTCGTTGCAAAAGGTTTACATTACTTTTGTAAGACCAATGCAACAGTTATATGTGCAAGAAGCATATGGATTTTTACATCAAAAATCATACAGTCAGTTTATGTAAATAACATATGTATGTGAATATTTATGTAAGCTGTTTGCAGATGCCACTTTTTCTGTGTGTGCCTGTGTATGTGCATGCACTCACAGAATATTGTAGACAGTTGAATAAAACTGAAATGAAACTAGGTTGTAAAAATTTGCCTTTCACCTTCTTTAGGTAGTAAGATAACAAAACTTATTTCACTGCAATACTGTCAAGCTTATATTTACCTTCTCATGCTCATTGTTACAATGTTCTTACTACTTCTAGAAGGTGGAACATAATGTACTGTAAGAATATACAGTAGGATTTTAGCTTACTTTTTAAAATGCAGATATGCACAAAGCCAAAACTTAAGCAAATACTTGCATTGTCTTATTTTGTAATATATTTGGTAGTCTGGATAGATAGTAGTAGTGTTCAAGTACTTTGTGATTATTTGGTTTTAGTGACTCAAAGTCCAGAAATGTTGCACGAAAAGTAAAAAGCTGTTGTTGGTCTAAAAAACCCTACGTGTTTTTTACAGAAATAAGGGGGGCTTTGTGTTTAGATGGCTTAATATTGAAGCAGAACCTCTTGTCCAATTGTTGAAATGAATTGGCTGCTCAGGTAAATTAGTAGCATTATTCTCTCCTGTTTCACCTACTTTGCTGCTTGTGTATCCTTTGCATTGGTGGTGAAAGATTTGGCTATAGGGTAATGTCAGATTTTCAGTTTGTTCCGCTCAAGTGCGTTTCACCAACTTCTCTCAACATAACTTTTGTCAAAATTCTGGGTCTGAAAGCATCCTTTCCCTCACTTTTGAGAAAGTTGTTTTTCTCTTGCGTAACAGGATCCAAGGGTAGATTCTGTTACATGAATGCCCCTTTTGTAGAAGAAACATTTTTAGCTCAGATTAGAATTTTGATCTATAAAATTAAAGCGTTAACATGCAAGTTTTCCCCAAAGGGATCAAAGTGTGAGAATGTCACGTAAGTGTAAAGCATAACTATGCCTTGGAATGTAGAAGCAAGTTACGCATGTGTGTGTTGCCCTCTCCCTCTGGGAGGTGGGATATTTTTTCATACCGTGTTATGGTTCAGCTTTTCAATGACAGAGACTTTTATTCTGGATAGTAAACAACCTGTCAGCTTAATGAAGGTAGCCCTTTGAAAGAGTGGACTCGAACAAATGATTCTTTACCTACCGTGCCAAGTACTAGTCATTAGGATGTAGTGAGGTATGCATTAAATAACTGTTGCTTTGTAATAGGCCTTGCCGATGTGTTTATTACCAAAACGAGTTCCAGGAGTTGAGTTGAACGATGTTTAAGGTAAAAAGTACCTCCATGGCAGACTCTGGCTCAAAGAACTTGACTGATGCTGCTGCACGACCTACTAGTAGTATTCTGGTCAAGCGGATAAGGTTGTGTGAAAGTCCAAATGCACAAAATAGCTATAAGGGTACTTCATGAACTTAAGGGATTTTCTTTATTTCATTTTAATATGTGCAATTTGAAAAGGCTTCAGTCATAGACCACATAAATACTCAGAACTAAACACATATTGGCAGTAGCTTTGCTTCTCAAACATTTTGTTAAATGCCTGTTTAAAACTGAAAGTTAATCTGTTCTTTTTCTAAACTAGGACTGGCAGTATGCTAAATTGTTCATAGCATGATGGTTTAGGTAAATTACCAGGTGTGAGATCTTGAACAATTTGGTTGGTAGTGGTATAAAGCAATGTATTATTTAATTATTTTTCATATTTGTTAATATCTTTCAAGCACTAATAAATTGGCTACTGTACATATGTATTATACCATCAATTTCTAACAACCATTTTATCTTTTTGTAGAATAAAAGTTTGTTGTACAGTCTTCAGTTGAATCATGTTTACAGCTAGAACTGTTCCATTTCTTCTTTTATCATGTAGCATGCAGACAAATATTACCAAAACAGCTGTATTCAGAAACTCAGATGGGACTCAATACTACCAGAACAGTATGGTTTCTTTATCTTGCCAATAGGAATTTTTAAATCTTTCAGAGTTTGAGTTTGTAAGCCAAGATGTGCACTGAAAGGAGCTGTTCTGAGATCCAGACCGGTTCTTTCATGTTGTTCACGGTAGTGACGTGTCATTTTTGCTGATGCAAAGGAAAGAGTGAGAATGGGACAGAAAGAAGATGGAGGCCAGGCATTTGGGGAGCAGCTCTGGCTTATGCCAGTTTAAAGCTTGCTCTAGCGATGAAAGGTGTCGGTTCTAGCAACTGAAGAAGCTGATCTGCTATTTACATAAGTAACATTCATACTGAAAAAATATTTCAGGTAGCTTTGCAGGCAACACAATATATTTAGGCGTGCACATTTACTTGAAAACCTTACGCATTAATAAGTTGTTTGATGTATTTATTACCTTTTTAAACAGCCCGTGATTCTGATATTTCACTGTACTGTGTTTGAGCAGAATGCTGCATCCATAAAGATTACAAGGATGAAAGATAGCCTTCATTTGCTATAAGGGTATATTTTCTTTACTGAAGCCTTTTTCTGTGAAATATTGGTACACTTTCATTTTATATCTAGTGCTTCACGTTGTTATTACAAACTCAAGGGAATAGATTCTGTTAGATTCCTTTGCTTCAGTAGAGTACTAGACCATTTTTTCAAGCCATTTCAGTGGTCTAAATGGCTTTATTATGAAGTTAAGGTACTTTTACCCTGAATAAGGCAAGATGGGAATACTGTAATCAAATCTGTAGTGTGGCATGCACAGGCATTACTTAAGCACAGTTGGAAAATTATCAAATAAAACTGTCTATAGAAGGTATTTATAAAATAAGCCCGTTTATTGTAGAATTCTCTCAAAATACAGTGCCAGCAGTTTGAACACATGCAAGGATACGTTGTGCCGGTCAATGCTTTAAGTACTTGTTTTCATGATTCATGTTCCCCTAACTCAGGTCTTTGGGTCATTTGATTTGAAAATGGACCCCAAATGTCATTCTTTGTATTTTTAGTAATGTATTTTAAAATAACATAGTAATAAGGGTCTCTTGATAATGGGAGCTGAAGAGATGTTGTTTTAAAACTTACTCTGAGTATCAGAAGTCAACAAGAGTAACTGGAACAATTTTTTGTTGTTACTAATTCAGGTAATAAAAGGATCTTTCTTTCCCTGTCGCCAGCTATTGCTGACTCTTAATTTTACATTAGTCACGTTTTCCTTTCAAGTACTAAGCTTTCACAGGTAAGCGTGTACTGTGAAGCCATCAGCTTGAGTAGATGAGAGATTGCTTTAAAAGGCAAAAAGGCAGGATATTTTTTATTTGAAGCTGTTATTTGAACAAGAATGATGAAAGCATCTTTCCGCCATGTTGCTTTACTATATTCATTCACATCAGCAGAAAGTTTGCAGTGGCAAGAGAATATTGTATCACAAGGCTTGTTAGTTTTAACTAGTCTTATGTTTCTTCTTGAAGGGTCGTTTCAGTCATGTTATTCGCTCCACCTAGTCTGTACAAGTTCTTTGGCTACTCAGTAAACATTTTGAATTTCATTAACGTATGTACATGATACTTCATAGTCCAAGAAAAGCTACTAAAAAGAAAATTCGCATGTCTTTAAGAAGAGTAATAAGTTCCAGTCAAGGTGTATAGGATCTGAAAAGTGATTCTTGTCAGTGATGGGATGGTATGAAAGTCTGTTAATAGTCTGTACATAGGGTTTTTGTTCAAGTTGGTAAGCTGTAAAATTGTATTTGCCATAATTCTTGCACAAACTTGATGAAGAGTACTCTCATTGAATATCCTACTCTTAGTATCTTTTAGATACTCTGTTACCAAAGATTAGAAGAGGGGAAGGACTAGTGGTCTCTGTACTCTTAAAAATCAAGAGGTTGTTAAGATGTGTTGTGCAGTTGAAGACGAATGTATTTTCTCTTTTTAAGAAGTTTAAAATGCACATTTTGACACTTGCGTAGTAACAATTATATTAGTGATGTCACTGTTTACTAATCTTATTCTGTAATTTGTCATTTTTTTTTTAAAGTTAACTCACTAATGCTAATTTTAAATTTTCTCTTCTTCCTATCATGTGAAATCATACTAAGGCCCTCAGAAAAGGGACTGTTTTGTGTTTTACAAAAAACAAAATAAATCTGGTCAGAGAGTATTTTAACCTGTAGATAGATTAGTTGAACATTTTTTCCTTCCTGATTTAATGCTTTAATGTTGCAATTTTCCTCTTGAATGATTTTCTCTATGCATATCCATTGCAATGGATGTGTGTTCACATTAGCATGTACAAGCTTTCTGTTGAAACACAGAAAAATGTGAGATTCTTTAAGGTAAATGACTTGACGTGTTTCTAAAACTAGAGTAAACTTCACAGCCATATTGATTTGTATACTGGAGCATTATAACTGTGTTGGAGCATTGTAATTGTGTGCAAGCCAGTGTAAAAAATCCTTAATAGGTGAGGAGTATTAACTGGATATAGAATTGTTAACTCGGATGTAGATTGGTGGGATTCACATAGGCTGTAGATGCAGGGACGTTGTATCTGAATGTCACTTCCACACTAAAATGAGAGATAATTACATATGGGAAAATGAGAAATTAAGCTTTTTCTTGAAAACAGCAGGAATTAAGTAGAAATAATCTTAGTGTTTAAAGTTCTTTCCAAAAAATCTGTCTGCCTTCATGTAGTCAAAGGAAGCTCTATCACTGTCACTTTAGTTGATCAAGGGAAAAAAATTACTTTGGTTACACTGTTTCTGAGGTAATCAGATCTCATTCAGCAATGCAGTGAAATGCAGTTTTAAGTGTGCCTTAAGTTTTTCCTTCTGAAAAAGAAGCATATATTTCAAACTTTAGACAAAAATGTGGACAAAATCAATAAATTTTTATCTGAATTTCAAATGTAACTTGGAGTTCAGTGATTTTCTTCAAGAAAATCTTTCTCATTTCAGCACTGTAAATACATAAATATTAAATGGACACTCAACTTTAAAAATTTTACTGGATGTTATACTAGTCTGTCCAGTTCATTTTTCATTTATTTTCACATGCTTGCAATACATTGCTTTGTGAAGTGGTGTCATCACAGAACTCCTCTTACCACAAAGTAGAAATACCTTTGAATTATGTAATTCGGTTGCATAATTGAGTTATTTAAATACAGGAGAATCATGAGTCTTCCTCTTGATACTCGTGGATTTCTTGTGAATACCAATACAGGTAATTCACTATTGAGAACCTTCAAGCTCTCTGTGTTTAAAAGTAAAATATTGAAAACAAATTGAAGCGCTTGCTGATTAGTTTGGAATTTTATTATTTAATAAAAGCAAAGTAGTGGCATGTTCTCAAATTTCATGTTGATTAAAAAATTCACCATATTAAAAATATGAATTTGATGGGCCATAGTTCTGTGAATTGATAAAACGAGTGAGGTACCCATTGTTTTTATTATAATGTAAACCCCTGAAGTGATTAGGATAAATATGTTATTTATACAAAATATTGAAATACAGTCTTTAAATTTTATGTGCATACTGTCTGCAGTTTCCGTGTGTGCAGTTTATGCGTGCTTTACACCTGCAATACTCATTGCATGATCAGAACCACTGTGGAAAACAGGAAATTAACATGAAATGGCAAATTCTAGCAGACACCAAAAATGCTGTAGGGATTGGATCTATATGTAAAGCAATGGATAGATATTGTTGTTTCAGAGGCAATAGCTTGTTAGCCTAATTTGAAATCAGATAAAACCTCAGTTACAAAGCATGAATAAATATCTTTTTTTTTAGATTTAAAAGAAAGATAATGTAGATATTCTGATTAAATGTTCACTAATTAACAAGCAAGCATCCAAAGATTTCAAATAGACCTGACCATTTTTCTTGATGTTGCTTGTACCTTAATTAAACACAAACAAACAACCCAAAAAAACCCCAAAAACGAACCAAACAGGAAGGTGTAAATATTTGTAAGATCACAAGGTTCTTGGAGAAATAACTTTATACAAATGTTAATATACCTATTTGGATATTTTCAAGTAGTAGATCCTGCAGAACCCAGGTAAAAGCATAATAAAAAACTATAGCACTTGCAAAGAATGTGCTGAACTGAGGTGTTGGTGTAAAATCCAAGATTTTTTTTGTTCCTCATTTGTGCTGTCTCCTAGTCCAAATACTGACCTTGTTCAGGGTTCCACTCTGAATGCTGATTAGAAGATACTCTGATTAATGCATTTGTATTTTGTCTAATATGCAATACATCGTATGTATTGCATCACTGTAATACAGACACAGGCAGCTAGTGAGAAGTTGGGAGTGATGTTGTTTGGGGCAGAACCGTCAGAGAAATCAAAAGAGCTGATTACTGAATTGTGTGAACCACCAATCTGAAACGTCGCTGTTGAGGAATGTCTACTTAGGACAGAGATAATTATTGATTACTTTTAAGTATCTCAGTAGTTAAAAGGGTTTATTGCACAATAGTATCCCAGTTTGGAAAGTCCTAGCTACAGTATCATTTGCTTTCTGCTCTCTGTAGTAAATACAGTTTTCTTGATGAAAATTATTACGTTACCTTTCATATTATTTCTAGAGACTTTAAAATAACACTGCTTCAGTCTTAGTACTGAACCAGTATGCGATACATGGCTCACTTGTTTACCAGTGGGATATTGCTGTTGACTTCATTGGATCCAGAATTTCAAACGCTTTATGTGTCTCAGTTTCTTCTTCAGTGGCCTTTAGAAAAGCAGGTGGTAGAAGATTGTCTGGTTCTAGTTTCATGGATTTTTCTACTGCTTTTAAGCTCAGAGCCTTCTGGGGGATGTTTTTTTTTTCTCTCAAATCCTGTTCCCCGTGTAAGTATTTATGAGCAGGCAGCCCTAATACAGATTGCTTCAAGATTCTGAGAGTATGGTGGAATAGATTGTATAAAATGCCTGAAGAAAATGGCAAGCACTATACTTGTCTGGGCCTATGCTAGGAAATTCGCAGAGTGAAAGCAAATGAGCAAATTAAAGCTAGTTAAACACATTGGTCTTATCTTCTGACTCTCCCGAAATAATCATACTTTCTAAGTAGATCTTTTCACTACAGCATGTAGAGCAGCCCTGTAATACACAGTCTCTAGTCTTTGTTTAGAATCTGTTATGTCCTCTGGCTCTCTTTTCCCAGTCTTCTGAAAGGTTGTGTTTTATTTAAGTAGCATTTTTTTCTTCAAATGATTTAAAGAAAAATGAATGCACTAGGTTAATAAAGTTTTCTTACTTCGTTTTAGTATGCATTGCCTAACTCTCCTCAATAAATTTTCTTCTCCAACAAAAAGTTCTTGCATTTCTGTATTAACTAGAATAGAAATAAGAATGGCTGACATGTAAAAAAAAGAAATAAAATTTTTATCCAAAATTACATGTAATTTTTGTCATGATAGTCTGGTTCCAGCATGTTCAAGAACATAACTAAAATGGCATTTTTCACACCACCTAGCAGTTCTGCTGTCTCTGAGATGCAAATTGAAAAGTTACACACAAGTTAGAGCGACCTCTGGAGCTGTCCCATGCCACTCTCGCACACTGTAGCGAATGCCAAGGTCTTGCATTTCCCTTCTCCTTTCCTTACCTTGTCACCAGATACTTTAGTCTTTCTTATTCACAGTGAAGAAATTTAACCAACAAATTGTCTGAAAATGATGAAGGATTTCACCTTTCCCAACTTTGAGAATTAATTTGTTCTAAATATCTCTCATCTTGATACAGAAAAGCAAGCAAACGTAAATCCAAAATGAACAAATACGTGAAAACCATTTTTTAAACACCTGTAGCATTTAATGGGTAAGAAAATGAGACCCAAACGAAGTCTACTAGAGAACTGGAAAGGTTTTAATTCATGGTTTATTCTACCATCTGATTAGCTTTTTTTGAAAGCCATCTATTTGAAAATTATATTTTCTTAGAGGCCCTTCCTAAGAAATTCCACTATTGTTCTTTTGTCTCATTAATTTTTTTCAAAACTGGGACCTATTAAACATCTTATAATACAGCTTTGAAATTATTCATCTTGTCTTACAGTAGTTGTCTAGCATTGACTTGAGCTACCTACCGCAAGGTACACAATACCCTAGAACTTACTATTGTTGAACTGTGGATGTATGTGCATATATCCATTTTATAGAAGCTTCTGGAAAGCTTACCCACAGTATTTACAGTCTGCACCGTATGAAGGGAAACACAAAGCACAGTAGGAACTCTTCCTCGTGCGGAACATGTGGCACTCATGGTGTGCTTGCAGCTGACACATCTTTGTTTCATCTTCCGCTCTTGCTGTGTCAAAGTTAGATGTCGGTGTGTTCACATACAGATTTAAGTGCACATCATCTCTGAAAATCAGGTGAATGTTTAAAAATGTAAATGTGAAGTTAGGGTTCCAAATTTAGCTTGCCGTGAAACCTTTGGTGAGTTACACCAGATTTTTACACCATTTGGTGGTTACAGTCTTACTTTTTTAAGTAAAATGAAACAAAATATTCCTGCATATGTAGGAAGGATTCAGTCTTGGTGGTGATCAGTTTTGTTATGTGGGAGTATAGAGTTCCCAGCCTTACACTGTAGAAAATGGTGCTCTGATGGACTGTGACAGACAAAGCCTGAATTACTCTGGCCTCGGCTGGAACAACCACCTACCACGGCTTTTTGTCCCAGGCTGTGAGGTCACCCAGGGAGCGCAAACAGGTGCAGGCAAAGTGCTGTGCCTCACAGCAGGTGCACAGGCAGACGCCTCGAGGGTGGGCTGGTCTTCAGCCGTATGGACACAAGGCTCCCACTCACCCGGGGTTCAAGGTTTTCTTGTTGGCCTGAGCCACAGTAACAGTACCACTATGGCAGGCAGCAGAGTAGTCTTTTTATACTGAACTTTGTCACATGGTTAATATTTATAAATAGGAGAAGTATTTAAAGTTAACCAAGAAGTTGTTCGAGTTAGTCATTGCTGGCAAGTCAGATGTGTGGACCAGGTGCCGTACTTCAGGAACTGGACTACAAGCAAGAAAGATGAGAGATGATTAAACCACTGTAGGTGCTTGTTTGGCTGTTCTGAAACAGAATTGTATCTGAAGATATTACAGGTGTGTGATTCCTGCTTCTAGGTCTCGCTTTCTGGGAAAAGGCCCAGAGTTAAATTCTGAAACTTTTTAGGGTTCTGACCTTCTGAAATACTGGCAGTAGGTGGGTACCTCAAATGTACCATTCACTTGCATTTGCTTTCCCGTTCCTCATGTGGTCTTGACCATGCTTGGTAACAGATGGCACAAAAGCACTACGTCCCATCATCATCTCTGTTCCTAAGGAAGATGTTCTTAGCTCTCCTCCAGTGACCTTTTCAGTCCTTCTGATGCCGTTGTTCTCTGTTTTTTATAAAGAGTTTGAAATAGGAAATTCTGTGTGTTTTCTTTTGGCATTAAATCTCTATTGGTGTGACAAAATACTTCCCCAGTTTGTATTTTCATTCTCATTTCTTTTCTTTGGCAAATCTCTTCGCAGTGAGCATTTCAAAGCTGATTATTATAGCATGATTTCCAGTGTCTTCAGTCTGAAAGTGAGATTTTGACAGGTTTTGAAGGAACAGTTTCCATATACTCTTGCTATTTCTTTATGCTTTCCCCACCTACATAAAGCAGTGGTGTCCAGCCAGCCACTGCAGCCTACTTTCTCATCACCTTAAGAGGGAAGGTCCAGTGTGTCCCCAAAATATATTTGCAGCTTCTGTGAAGAGCAGCTCCTCAGTATGTGGAGAGAGATGAGCGTGTGAAAAGAGTGAGCCTGCCTTGCCAGGACACCACATCCAGTTTTTTAACCTCTCTTTGCAGCAAGCCACTGGGTGTACAAAGACGAGAATGGCAGCTGCATGAGTTGCTCCCCTAGTTAACTATCATCTGTACTGGGGCTCAGGGACCTTATGTGAATTACAAGGCCAGCAACTGGCTGTCCCTTTTATGAAGTGTGACCAGTTCTGGCATATTTGTTCCAAACACTTGAATTACCAAGCAAAGCTCTAAAGCCTCCTGTTGCCCATGAAGTACACAGATGCTGGGTATTGCTCGGTCTTGTCTGTGACGTGAGGCAAACGCTCCCACATGCGCCTTTGTCTACCTTTTCTTTAAAAACGAAATGCTACTGCTCTTTCACTAATTCTCTCCTGCATAAAATAGAGCTAGTTGAATACAATGGCGGTGAGAGGAGTTGCATATCCGCTGCTCACAGAAGTCATTGGTATGGTGAGGACCCTGTGCTCCACACTAGTGCCATTAAGTTTGTTGTTTTCAGGTGGTGGTGAAATCTTTCTTGGATCACAGTGTTTCTGTAAACAAACACATATGTTCTGGCTGTACAGATGGTGGTGTCAGGCATTTGAGTTAGTTTCTTTTTATCCTTTTACCCTTTATTTTTTATTTATTTCCATCTGAGTGTATCACAACATAATGGAGTGAGAGGAGGATGCAAAAAATGAGCAGCCAAGCAACAGCAGAGTAGCACAGGAACTGGGAAATCTGTTCTAGCAGGACTGAGGAGTGAGTTGCCTGCAGGAACAGGAGAGCTCTTTAAAGCTCAATCACCTTACCTGTAATCAACAATGTAATACTTTATTCTGCACTCTAAAATGATGAACACTTTTGTAATCAAATCCATAGTCAGTAGCAAGCTGTCACATGGCAAAGTATCATGGGATTTTTCTTTCAAGAGATCCTGGTTTTGTCAAAACTGAACAGTAGAGAAGCTCCTCTCACAAAGATGCAAAATGTTGCGTATTCTAAAACATTTTCTAAGGACTTGCTGATTTTGTTGGTGATGCAACGAACTTGAGATCCAATACTCCTGTCTTTAATGTTTCAGTACTGATTAAATATGTTTTCAGAAGTGTCAGCAGTGAACAAAGGGAGATTACTGTGGGTTTGAAGACTTGTGAAATTAAAGGATTTGTGAGCGATATTAAAAGTGAAGTTATTGGGGGTTATGCTGTTTTCGCTCAGTCATAAAGCAGGATTGGTGCCTAACTAGCTGGCTGCTGTTGAAGGTTAATGCTGTTAGACTTTGGCATTTTGTTTTGCTTTAGGTTTTGGTAATTTCAAACCTGGAAATGTTTGGGTTATGTGAGCTTTACAGGCCACAGAGGTTCGTGTGTGACACTGTGAACAGTCAGGAGGACTCTTGAAAACTAAGGAGAAATGATTGTTGGAAGCCACGATGTTTGTAAAAGCTGTGTTAAAAGGGGAAAAAGGGATTCTGAAAACAAGAACTGCTGAATCTTGTGTTTATGAGAGTAGGGTGTCTGTCTTAGTTTGACAGAAACCGTAATGAAAAACAGCTGAAATAGATGGTAGGAAAATACCTGGCTTGCTTTTAAAAAATCCCACTGACTTGAGTTTGTTTGCTGAGGTCTTGAAGGTTAGTCTATTTGGCTTGTTCTTTTGAAAAAGAAGAGACTACTGACACCTAACCGAAGGCTTATTTTAAAGCCTTTTTGAAAAATGCAAGTAGACTTAAGCAGCTATTAAGAAGCTACCATGGAAACACAGGGCCGGCAATTTGCAACCTGTAACGAAACATCTTCGAGCGGGGGACGCTTACCCAATAATTGACTTTCTTTTTGTAGTTTCCAAAGAAAAAGGTTTAGCGAACGTTTTTTTCTTTGAATTTTTGGAAGTAATTTCGGTGCCTCTTTTTACTCTCTCTTGCGGTCGAGGTGCCTTTTCTTCTCCGGGTTTTGCTTCCGCTTGATAATTATTGAGTGGAGTTTCGTCAAGTCGTGCCCGTTTCCCGCGCCGCGGCGGGCTGCGGCCGCGGGGCCAGCAGGGGGCGCGCGGAGCCGCGGCGGTTCCGTCCCGGGGCGGGAAGCGGGCGGCGGCCCCCCCGGCGCCCCGCGCTGGGCAGGTGCCCTGTGGCTCGAAGGCGAGTCCCAAAACGATTCGCCGTTGCGCTTCGGTGCGCTGTTTCCCGCCCAGTTCGCACGCGCCGGTGCTAACTGGGGGCAGTTTTTCCCCCTCCGGCATGTGCCGGGCTCGGGGTGACGTGTCCGTTCCCGCTCACCTGTCCTTTGTAGACACCCGCCGCGATTAACGGGAATCGCACGGACGTCGTTCTCACAGGTCAAAGCCTACTTTAAAAATCGTTGTCATATCACTGTGATACTTCCTGAGAAGGGTCTGTGGAAGTGGACGGTGAGGTATTTCTCTGCTCTAGGGTGATCTTATAGCAGCCTTCCAGTACTTAAAGGGGGCCTACAGGAAAGCTGGAGAGGGACTTTTTACAAGGGTATGTAGTGATAGGACAAGGGGCAATGGATTTAAACTGAAAGAGAGTAGATTTCGATGAGATCTAAGGAAGAAATTTTTCACTCAGAGGGTGGTGAGGCACTGGAACAGGTTTCCCAGAGAAGTTGTGGCTGCCCCATCCCTGGAAGTGTTCAAGGCCAGGTTGGATGAGGCTTTGAGCAACCTGGTATAGTGGAGGGTGTCCCTGCCCATGGCAGGGGGGTTGGAACTAGATGATCTTTGAGGTCCCTTCCAACCCTAGCCATTCTATGATTCTATGATTTTCTGACCCACCATAACCTGCGTTAGCACGTGAGCTCAGCTGATGGCTGCTGCCCTCCCTCCCCACCCCCGCTAGCTAGCCTGGCTACCAGCTTCCGGTTTCTGTCTTATCTGGCCCATTACAAAGTAGTTCAAGGACTTAGATAACTTTTAAGTTTGTTTCCTTTTACAAGTCCTGGACTTCTTTTTGTCGGAGTGCTTCTGCTCTGCTTGGTCCTGAAACCAGAGAAACATTTTCAGGAGAGCTCAGTTAAGAAATGTAGCTGAGAGAACCTGCTTTTTATTATCTTTAGAATACTTTTTTTTTTTTCACATATAGGAATACTCTGTTTAACTACTGTTTAGTAAGTTTTATTATGTGCAGTACTCTTTTTACCATGTAATGTGTCATGTCTGGAAGGGGATCAGCTGAGTCCACCTGCGGAAAGAGCTGGGTAAAGAGCTTTTACCTAAAACTGTCTGCTCTTGTGCTGGGGGGTAGGATTTCTGATGCTTTGTAGGTTTGGCACAGCTTTTAGTAGGATGATTTTGATCCTAGCATCTTTTGTATGAGATCAGTTTTCTTTATACAGTAATGTTCATGGGCTTACATATATTGAGATTAATATTTTTGATCCTTCTCTAGACATGATTATAGGAGTGTTCTAACCCAGTAAAATATTGTTGAGACTTGTTTCCAGACTAAACAACGTTGCTAATATGTTCATATGGTTTTGATGTTTCTGGATAAGGTGACTCTGGTGAGTGATACATTTCAGGAGATAGGTACTTCCATCATTTTTAGGCCACTTATGTTGTTATATTATCCGCCGTGTAGGAAGTCTGTATGCTGACAGGTAATGAAATACTACTCAGGAGGAAATTAGCAACTCTTAGTACCAGCCCGCTTCAAATCCTACCTCTCCAATAGAGATTCCCCTTCCCCTGCAGCTATCTCCTGCCTCCTTGCAGGGCTGTGGGTGTCTTGTCAGTCCCTGAGAGTTGTTGCAGCGCCTGTCTCTGTAGTCCCATGTACTTCTTGGTTTCGATGTCCATCCACGTATCTTACCAATTGCAACAGTTCAGAAATGGGAAAGTAGCTGTTATCATACATTTTTGACTGTAAACTAGTCTCCAACATCAGTCCTGTAAGAAATACTATGAATGCTTTAAAAATTCTTTTGCATAGTATTTGGTCATTTGTATGATCAATTCTAAGGAATAAGACTGTCCTTTGGCTTTAATCACCTACAAATTTGCTCAAAATGGATAGTATTTATCTTACTACACTCATCATCTGAAAGATTTCTTCACTGAACCATTGCCTTTATGCACCTTGTTTATCGATTAATGTATTGCAATACTGAATATACCAGACAAGATGAAAATTATTTATATGTGTCTTAGTATTCAATAATGCATTCAATACTTCGAGTATATTGAAAGACTGAGCACATTTCCTATATAGTTTCAGTAGCTGAAATGTAAAACATGATGTAAAATACATGTCATGGTTTAACCCCAGCCGACAACTAGGCACAACCCAGCCGCTCACTTGCTCGGTCCCACAGTGGGATGGGGGAGAGAATTGAAAGAGTAAAAGTGAGAAAACTCATGAGTTGGAGTAAAGACAGTTCAATAGGTAAAGCAAAAGTTGTATGTGCAACCAAAGCAAAACAAGGAATTACTTCACTGCTTCCCATCAGCAAGCAGATGTTCAGCCATCTCCAGGCAAGCAGGTCTCCATCACGTGTAATGGTTACTTTGGAGGACAAAGGCCATCACTCTGAATGTCCCTCCCTTCCTTCTTCTTCCCTAGCCTTATATGCTGAGCATGATGACGTGGTATAGAACATCCCTTTGATGAGTTGGGGTCACCTGTCCCAGCTGTGCCCCCTCCCAGCTTCTTGTGCACCCCCAGCCTACTCACTGGTGGGGTGGGGTGGGAAGCAGAAAAGGCCTTGACTCTGTGTAAGCACGGCTTGGCAGTAATGAAAACATCCCAGAATTATCAACGCTGTTTTCAGCACAAATCCAAAATATAGCCCCATACTAGCTATTGTGAAGAAAATTAACACCATCCGAGCCAAAATCAGCACAATACATCACAGGTACTGTTTTCTAAAACGTAAAAGGTATCTTCATAAGTTTAACATGTAGGACCACACAGCTGTAGCTCCTAATTGGCCCTAATTTAATTTCTGTAACAATACCTCAAGGAAAAGAGGGAAAAAATGATCTGTAGTTTAGTTTCACAATGTAGATATTTAAGTACCTTTATCATCAGTATGATACAGTTGCATAATACTACTTTGAAGGAGTTTTTGTCCCCGTGAAGCGTTTTCATTCTGTGTTTAATTTTACCCTTATGTCTGGCTATCTGAGTTTGTAATGCTTGAGTGTTAGAATAAGTGCATAATTCTGTGAATTAGCTTGCCAGAAATCACTGAAATACACTCATTAGCTTAATTTCCTGCTAGCGTGTTTCCACTTTGTAATTTCTCCTATTTGTAACTTTTTCAAAAACATCTTGTTTTTCCAGCATCTTACTGGAATCAAGTTTATTGTATCAAATAAAACTTGATTTTTTCTTATTTCTAGCAGGCCAAACTCATCTCTAGCTGAGTTATACTGTAATTAAATGTCTTACTTTGCATCTCAAAGCTTCAAAAATGTTTCTTTGTACTATCGCTTGTAAGAAGATCTTCCATCATTCCAGTTGAGTCTTATTTTTGTAGCTCTTAGGTGAAAACAGAATTCCAAACCAGCAGTTGCCCTAAAAACCTTTTCTTGTGGATTTACAGATATCATCCTATGGTCTCCTTCTCACCCCTCAGCTGATTGTCTTCGTAGAGGTAGGAAAACGTTAAACCAGCTCTAGAAAATGTTGAGTGAGATAACCGGTTTAGACTGAAGTTTTGAAGCTTCTTCAGCCTGCTGAGATCCCTCGAAATATTTTAAAGTTCATTGGTCACTTTAATGTCAAACAGCAAATTTCAGCCTACTTATGGTGGCATTTGCTTTCAATAGGTACTTCGTGCATCGCTCTAAACCGTAGACCTCTGATGTCTGGGATGCACAGGCTGGAAACTCATGACTCAGGCAGCTCATTGTGTATGTAACGCTGGCGGTTCTTTCTTTCCCAGATAAACACTGTTTCTAAGTCCAAGAACGCCCAGATGCAAGTGAGGTAGCTAAAGCCTGTGATGTCTCTGACTCCGGGGGTTGTTCTTACAGAGCAACACGGATTCTACAGTAAAATGCAACATCTAGATAGTACAATAGATTTGAAGTGTAATGTTGTTTGTGCCGACTTATCGTTAGTCTCATTTTTACCAGCTTGCAGTGCTTGGGAGGAGGGATGATACAAGCAGTTTTGTTTCTAAAGGAGCAGGTGATTTGAGGTCTACTTTGCTTTATAAAAATCTTGATCTCATTTGTAATAAAATTAGTTTGAGTGCAGTTTGGGTCAGCTGAGATGTGCCTTCATGAGAGTGTTGTATCTACATTGGTTTCCTTAGTCCAATGTTACTTTTAATACGTTGGCGTGGTAGTTGGATTTTGTATTTCATTTTTTTCACAGTGCTTTGTACTCAATGCATCAAAAGCAACCCACAGGTTCACTCTTACAATGTTGAAATGTGAAGGGAAGTGCCAGAAAACTAGAGGTTTTCATGTGATAACCTCCGCTGTGAGTGATCAATTTCTTATTCATCTCTTTATTAAGACCTTTTGCAGTTCTTTTCTGAAGTTCTAATTCTTTTTATTTTTCCCCTGTACTACAGTATCTTCCCATTCTGCTGAAGAACAACATGATTGTAGTATTCTCTGCAGCTACAGAGTATGGGTTAAATTATGTTCTTTACTGTGAATTAAAGGAAGGACGTAAGGAGAGTCTGGTTTTACACTTCTTCACGCTTTTAGTATGAGTACACTTTCAGTTTTTACGCAGGCATGAAGGTCTTGTCAAATACAGGTTCAATAAGGTGTTTGTTTTAATACTTGCTTACTCGGTCCATGTGCCCATACTTTGGATATGGCTGCTCAGCAGCTCTGTCACCCATGTTTGATATGCCGGCTGTCCTGGGAAAACGCAAGTTGCCACAGCCATGGGAAGGAACGGGGAAGTCATCTGTCCACCTCTTTGCTGGACAAGTAAATGTGGATGCAGAAAGTTCTCATTCCTGTCAGAGCAAAGTGCGAGCTTTCCTTGGGGTTTTCCAGGAGGTGGTGTACTGCTCAGGGAATACTATCAGTTTCCAGAGGTCAGCTTGCTTAAAGATTCTTCAACTATCAAGAAAATACTTCTTTTTTACCTGCTTATGCCGTTAGATTATGAGCCACCCATCCTGCTGTTGCAGGCCAGCAGGCATGCCTGTAAGATAGTCCCAGCAAGGTGATGTTTCCCAAAGAAGTTTCTTTGAAACACAAAATCAAAGACTCGTCATCCTGAGAAACAGCTCCCCTAGCAACTTGACAAACCTTGAAAAAACTACTGCTTCTCATTTTATTTTACAGCCTCCCTATCTTTCCTTTAAGACACTTATAAAAATCTGAGACACCCATGAGAAATCACAGTATCATTTGGAAGGAGTCAACAAAATTACTTATTGTTATATTCAATTCTAAATCTCCAACATGGCAAACTTTTTACTGCCTAGAAAAGGGACGAGATTTTGAGAGCAGGAACTATGTATGTCTTGTGTAAAACGTTTGTATTTTACACTGTTATTCTGCAAATGTGAGCTCGTGTGTGGAAGCATGAGAGGAACTGACACAGAAAAGGGTCTGCATTTCTGGGGTTTTCATGGTTATCAAGGCATCGCAGTTCCCCATCATTGCTCCAGGTATGTTCTTTATCCCTAACTATTTTTTTATTCTAAAGCATATCTTAAATATTAATGCTGACACAACTAGAGACGCTAACTTACATTAACTCAGAGATCATTATGGAGAGCAAGGCTTAGTTATGACAGAAGTTGTTTCTGGACTGGCGAGATGTCTACCTCACCTGTTTCCCAAATTCCTGCTTGATGTCAAATGAAGCACTCGGTAATTTCCTGCGACACACAGGGCCATCAGCTCTGGTGTTGGGAGCGGACACTCATCCTGCTCAGCCAGCCCTGAAAAGGTGGGGAAGGCACCCCTCAAACCACCTGGGGAGCAGAGTCCGAGCTGTCACCTCTGCCTCACAGTCAGTACCCATCCATACGCCTTTCAAGAAAGTATAAAGTTAGTTTTCATAGTAGGAAAAAAATATATTGTCCAAGTATATAAACAGGTAGATAGGAAAATAACCTTGTGGTAGAATTTAGTCAAAATGAAATGTTTACAGTTAGATTAGAATCTCCTGTAGTAAAGATGGTTTGAAAACTATTAGACCATTCCTTGTCAGGGAGCGGGTCAATGAATTTAAGAAGACTTATGGCCAGTTCCTGCCAGTTCAAATTATGCTACTACAATAGAGCAGATAGCCTATTTTTTCCTTTCCTCCTATGTGTAAGCTGATGGTGGATGGGATGGATGTTGTTTTGGTAGCTATTGATTGCGCAGTTTCTTTGTGCACCTCAGGTTTCAATAGTGACCATCTGAAAGCAATGATTAAACATCACTTAAATATGCTATGTAATTTAAAGCTCTCCTGCCTTCTTTTGTACACTTCTATTTCATCCTTGACAGTTTTCAGGATCAAATCACATTTGAAGAGGTTGAACAGCAAAGCTGACAAAAAATAACATAAAAATAATCCACTGAAATATGTCCATCTGAGACAAGATCAGCTGTGAGTGCTTATTGAGACACTTGGCAGTGCTTTAACTGTTTTAATAATCAATGCCTTTAATTTCTCCTTAATACTTTGAAAAGTGGATTGAATTGCTTTCCCCATTGATTGTGCTGTTTCTTTTAACCACTCCTTTTTATGATTAAATTGAAGTTTGAGAATCTAGATACCAATCCAGCAAAGCACATAAACTGTGACTAGTCTGATTAGAATAACTGGAATTTTTTACATGCTTAAATTTAAGCACATGTGAAGGCATAGGTGCAGTACTGCCTACATGAAAAGGGATAAATAAGGTGAATATGGAGAAACAAAAGAATATAAACAACTCTTGTGAAAAATGAAAGGTTAGTTTAAAAACAATACTTATGTAAACTTGATTGTTTACTTACTTGTTGTAGGCACAATTGGTAAAGCAGTGACAAGTTTTTAAGTCTAACAATGTTAAAACACACCACTAGTTTGTCCTTTTGTTCAGTTCATGTTTGTTTCCCAGATTTCTGCTTTCCTGACATTGTGGTTCCAGGTAGATGAGATTGTGAGATTTGTTTCGGTTTTCTAATGAAACCGTTTTTTTTTGGGTTGGAATATGCAATGCTGTTCACACTTTAAAAAAAATCCGATGTTTCATGAAACTGGATTGGTTTCCCTAAATTTCATGTTAAAAGTTAGGAAAATGTTATATAGAAACTGCCCTCCCACCAGTGAGCGCTTGCTTGATGGAGTTACCTTTGGCAAATTTCAAAATATTTCACATAAAGGAGTTTAATCCTTTGAAATACCCTGTGCGTTGTCTTTCACACATCATTCCTTGAGATTCTCCTTCATCCCACCTGCTTTCAGCGGCACTTTGCATTTTTTATAGAAACAGAAGGCAGATTTTTCATTAGCACTGTGAGGTATGATACCTTCCTTGGCTTTTAATTAGGTTTTCATAAAGCAAGTATGTTTTCCAGGCTCCAAGATTTTTAACTGAGGCAGATTTTAGTGATATTTGATTTATGTGTATTAAACGATATTTTAATACGTACAAATGAGTGTCCATAAGCCTAGGTGTTGTCTGAGTAAATATCGTGTCGCCAAGATCCTTGAAGTTTTAATTACGGTCTTCCTGATGTCTGACGGCTTTTAGTCCAGTGTGATACTTAGCTTGACTCTTTTAAACAAACTAAAACTTACAGCACTTTTAAGTCTCTATTGGACAGTCGGGATATAGCTGTAAATAGCTATATATCCTTAATTTGTCTCCTTATCTGCTTTTATTTCATACAGACTTTGAAACTCTATTACTGAATGACTACACTGTTCAAAGGAAAGAAGCCTCAAACAAAGACATGATTTGTATGGAAGGTGCTATAGAAAATAAAGCTGCATTGTAGTTGCTTCCAAAAATCAATGCGTCATCACATTAAAAAACGACTCCTCTGCCAGAATAGATTGTTTTTGCTTTGCGGGATGTGAAAATGCTATTTTATTCTTTGATCTTGAAAAATCTTTTTTTCAGCACAGGAAATGAATGCTTCCACCTTTATGAAGTTTCTTTAGCTCATGATTGTATAACTATGAAGAGTTATCAATGACAAGACATGGCAATCTGGCCTTCACTACTCAAATAAAATAATCATTCCAGTCTCAGAGGGTAGGCAAGTCCATCATTGCCTTCCTTTGAGGCATCTGTTCATCCTGAGTGTCATACAGAGCATAGTAGGAAAGCACAGGTTTTCAAAGACACAAATTTTGTTCCCCGGCAGGTGGGTGTGAATCCTGATGGAATTGGACCTGGGAAGTAAAGCAGATTTTTGAATCAAAATGTTTGATAGTTCCTGGTAGTTGTGCTGAAATCAGCCTATCTAGGATTAGATTACCACAGAATGAGCATTCTGTGTGTGTTTATAAATATGCACTTCCATAGTCTTTTCATGTTGGATTTTCTTGTCTCTTCCCACAAAATGTAAAGTCTCTTATGTTCAAGCTTCCGTTTATTCTAGAACCGCCAACTCTTGCACACACTGTCATCTCATTTCTTAAGGCACTTAAGCCAGTACTTAACTTTGTGTCCAAAGATTTTAACTTGAAATAGTCGAGTACAGTGCTGAAAAAGGCTGTATTCTTTTTGAATCATGGCCAGTTATACAAATGTGCTATTTTATTGTTCAGGTTCTCATGCTAAGGTATTTGTAAAATAAAACAGTAAAGCAACAAAACACAGACTTTTATGGTGATGGTTAGAGTATTGTGCCTGCTGGTTTTCTGTAAATTCCTTCTTCCTTCTCCTTGTTTTGCAGAGATCAGAGGAAAGTATAATATTAACTTCAATAAACCTTGATCCCTCATTGTATCTTTACTTTTCTCCTTCTTAATGTATCTTATTACCTGAGCGTTTTGACTAACACGCTCCTGTTTCCATGCTATGCACTCCCCATTTCAGATGAGAAGTGTCCGTGCTTTATTTCTTCTTTATTGGAAGAGATCTGGGGCTCTCATTTATAAACACGTCAATGATATGGTTTCAGAAGAGTCAGGGGGATCAGGTGTTTATATCTGTGTTGACACCCTGTCTTATATATATCACTAATTCATAGGAATATTATCCATTATATGAATTACAGTGTAATGGGAGCTGGATTGAGCACTCTAAAGTTAAGATCTCACCTGGCTTACTGTAGGCTTTCAGTGTGATACTGAACAAATCGCTTCATGTCTCAATGTCTTGGCTTTCCGTTCATGATAAAGGGATGATGGCAGTATTTCCTTTTTTTCAATTCTTTCTGTTTTCAGTGTGATCTTTTAACAGAGGAACTTTTTTGCATATGTGTGTTAGGTTACATAACAGATGCTAGGAGCAGACTTGGACCCTGCTGGCACTACTGGTAATGCGAAGTTTTGTGATGCCTTGTCATTTAACATCCTGCATGCTTTCAGGGAGATTGTGACTGAACTGTTTAAGACAGACAAGGATGCTTTCATGTAGTTTGGGAAGTTACGGGCAACTTTTCTCTCCTTGGAAGCTCATGTTTCTTTTCTGTATTCTCAGTCCCTAGTTAGCATAGTTTCTTCAGTGTTTATGCCACCCTAAATGTCTGTAATAATCGTTCATCTTGCAGCAATCTAAAGATGACATGATACATACCAGAAAGAGGAATATTTAATACATTCACAGTGTTTATCTGGAGCAGGCATTCAGTGGAGAGACTGAAGTAGGTGGCCAATAGGGCAATCTTACAGAATATAGAAAGGCAGGCATTTTCTGGAAATTGGTTATGTCCCACATAGCTACATCATTTTATAGAGAGCTCACCTTCAGAATTATTCTTCAAGAGTCATCTTTACCCATGCAAATGTGGTCTGCAGAGGCTCTACAGTGACTGAGGAATCAAAGGAGGCAATAATTCTTGTGAGTGTTGCTTCGTTGGCCATTTCTAGAATTACAAGTGTGTGTCCCAGAAGTGGTTAAAGGGTGAAAATAATGTTAAATTTAAATGAACTTTAAAGAGCATTAGTCAATCAAATGTTAACGTTACCTCCATACATTTGAAAAGGAGTAGAGGGTAATCAGGGTGTTGCATTACAAACATTCCTGTATCAGTATTGTACTATTTCTTTTATATTGTTTTTTTTTTTCCCTGTCGGGACCATTAAAACATTCAAATCTGAATTTCTGTAAACTGTCCCGTCTCCTTAGTTGTCTACATCTGTAACTAAAACCTAATGTAATTACAGTAATTTGGACATCGTACCCGGAAAATCATGTAAATCATCATTAAAAATGGTTGAAATATGAACTTATTTTTTACTCTAACCTGAGGAAGTTTGTCAGAAAGCTGTTAGGCTTGACAGGAAAGTAGAAAGAACGGCTGAGTAATTGACAGGATCCATTTAATCCCATTTGTCCATGAATTTTATTTTCCCAGGGCAAGAGCTATAGTCTGCATTGTCATGCAAGGAGAAAGTTTTGGTGTACGCCGTACGTTACCTGGTCTTTACAAGTGATCAAGCGTAGGAGCAGACTTCTGGCTACGTTTGCATTGCTCTCCATTTTATTATTTTTTTGTCTTTAATGGAGTTTGGTTTTGTAGATAATTTTGTTTAAAACGCTGACAAGGAAAGTGGAAATGTTTCACTCTGCACTCCGATTGCGCATGCTGTAGTTTGGGAAATAGCTTCCATCCACTGGGAAGGCTTCAAATGGAGGCAGGGCACTTTATGCCAGATACGCCATAGTCAGACGCAGAGCATGGGACTGCAGTACAGGTCCAAACCTGTGGAGGGGCCTGGCAGCACCCCACAAGTCTCCCGTGCACGTACGTACCCCAACAGCACCTTCTCGCCATGCAGCCTTTTCCTCTGCAAATCGATGTTTCCATCTGTGTTTCAAGCTGTGTTTCCACCAGCTTACACATGGATTTGTTTTGGAAAATCCCTGTTAACTTCAGTTGAATTTTACACTTCTTAATAATAAAAAAAAAAAAAGTAATATTAGTAGTAAAATACCTGTTGTGAATCCACCAGTGAACAGGGTAAAGCCGCTCTGACGATCTAAAGAGCATGCAGCAGTGACTGAGTGGGTGCTCTCTGCTGCTTCCAGCCAATTGAATTAATTAGCTAAACGGATTTGAGAGATCCATCCCTTGTCCTGCAGGCTCTGTCCTTCCTGGCAAACACCTCAAGACAAATGACAGTTGTGCACATCGTGGTGTCTAATTTCTGGCGGAAAGCGCTGCTCTGTGCCTTGTTTCTGTGGCTGCGCATGAGGCGTGAGGCTGGACGGGATCTCACACGGGATCACTGGGGCTGTTTACCTGCTTTTGGGGAGGATCAAGCATACCTCTCCTCGTCTGGATGGATGTTTGTCTCAACTGCTCCCATCGCTTCTGGTGACAGCGTTACATGTAATACCTGTAGATAACCTGCTGCTTGGCTGATGGTCCGCATGTTAGAAAGCTTTTCTCCGCAGCTGCGTAATGTTGGGGCTGTTCAGCCTGGAGAAGAGAAGGCTCCGGGGTGATCTTACTGCAGCCTTCCAGTACCTAAAGAGGGCCTACAGGAAAGCCGGAGAGGGATTTTTTACGAGGGTATGCAGTGACAGGACAAGGGGTAATGACTTTAAACTGAAAGAGGGAAGATTTACATTAGATATAAGGAAGAAATTTTTTACATTGAGGGTGGTGAGGCACTGGCACAGGTTGCCCAGAGAAGTTGTGGATGCACCATCCCTGGAAGTGTTCAAGGTCAGGCTGGATGAGGCTTTGAGCAACCTGGTGTAGTGGAGGGTGTCCCTGCCCATGGTAGGGGGGTTGGAACTAGATGATCTTAGAGGTGCCTTCCAACCCTAACCATTCCGTGATTCTATGATAATAAGTCTTGTCTTCCACATGATGGACATGGAGAACAGCTAGTTACCATCCTCTTCTCATAACAAACTTTTACATATTTTAAATACGTTATCATGTCTTCTAGTCTTTGCTTTTTCTAGACTAAACAATCTAATTCTTTCAACCTTCCCTTATTCTACATCTGTTACCATGTTTTGTGGCTTTTACCTGGACTCCCTCCAACTGTCTCCTTCCTCCGACAGCCTGGTAGGCAGAGCTGGATGCAATAATGCAGTCAGTGCCTTGCCGCTGCTGGTAGGGGAAGAATAATTACTTGATTTGCCTACAGTATTACTATGAATATATATCAGGCTGCCTTTTTCTACAACTGGTTATCATTCTGATTTATAATTTGCTTACAGACCGCTATAGCTCGCCTGCAGATCCTTTTTGCAGTACTGTTGCCTAGCAAGTCTCCTTTCTACATTCATGCACTTGAATTATCCTTCTATGGTAATTTGAACTTCTCTTTGTGGATTTAATGTATTAATTTCAGAACATTTATCCAAACTACAGTGATCATGGTGAATTCTGATCCAATCTTGTAAACTGCTTGCAACCTCACCCAGTTTTAAATCACATCAGATTTGTAAAAATTCATTTTTTATCAGAATTACAACTAGCTTGTTTTGAGAAACCTGATGAAAGGTCTTTGTCTGATTGTGCCCACCTCTCTGGTAAGCAAGCAGCAGTTATGTTGTAGGATATAGTCAAACTTTGCTGTGCTCGTCACCGTGCTGACATGCGATGACCCAAAGTGACTGACATTTCAGCCACCAAAGGTAACACTCAGATGCTAAATTAGCTCCAGGTGACAGCAGCAGTATTCTCTCAGGCGGAGCTTATTTTGAACTAGCGAGGTTGTTCTACACTGCATTTCTTTTTATAACACATTTGCAGATTTTTTTTCTTACTATTTTGTATTCTTTCTTGTCCCTGTGTCTGCATGGTGAATTCTTTCCAGTTCTCCCAACATAATAAGCCATGTATCTTTATTAATACCTTTTAAATTACTCCTTTGGGGCTTTAAGGTACTTAAATATTTTCTGATATAGCATACTGCTCGCTTAGTGGGTTAATTTGATGCTGTGCTTTTACCGATGTGCTCCTGTAAACTTGTCTTCTCATCTGAACTCTTCCCCTTGGGATGGCCTTTGCCATAGGGCGTCCTGGATTAGTCCCTGCAGCTGCTTTCCCTGAGCTCCCCGAGCATTTATCTGCTCTTCCTTTGCTAGGAATCATATAATCTCTCATTTTATAATCGCTTTCATTTGATTTTCTTTTCATCACCAAATTCTTAACAGTTCTACAAAACGAAAGTTAAAGCTAGAACACTACCCCCTGTGCAATGTCTTTTCTCACTTTACGGCCTGCCAGATTATTTCTTCAGCAAATACCTGAGTATCTTTTTCTTCAGGAGAAATAAAAGAGGTGTTTATGACTAAACTTTGTATGTATTCTAATTTTGAAAGCCTTTTGAGGTTTTGTATGCTTTCGTGGAGGAGTTCTTCCATCCAAGAAGCCAACAGAAGACTCTTTCGGAGGTTGTCTTCACTCCTTGAAGTAGCCAGGGAAATATTTTTATAAGCTAGTAATCTAATCCTTTCTGCAAAGCAATTGCAACTAAAAAACACAGCCTGCTCTGATCTTGGAAGCCTAACATTGTTTTAAAATGTATTCTGTGGCTTTTAAAAAAACATGTGGAAGAAACTTCTTGAAGAAACTACAAGGTGTTCCGTGCCTCATCGGTATAATGGCAATCACAAAGAGATGAGGTATAACCAGCTACGACCTTACCCTTGTGACAGGCGGTCAACACGCAGCATAATAAAAATAATCTTCCCTGAGCAGCGAACAAAGCAGAGCTAAGTCCGACAGGGACTTCTACAACCTGCATGAGTGTTAAAAAAGAGGTGAGAAGATAAATCCTGTGTTGGTAGAACACCCAATGAGAGCATTGGTCTCAGAGTGAAAACTTTATGGTTGATCTGTCTCTTATGAGCCAAACTGCAACCCTACATCTGCAGCCTTTTTTTCCTTTAGGAAAGGATGTATGCGGTTCAGCTGTTTGAGCTTGTTTCTTGTTTTCTTTCTTTAAAAAAATCATAGAATCATAGAATCATAGAATGGTTTGGGTTGGAAGAGACCTCAAAGATCATCTACTTCCAACCCCCCTACCATGGGCAGGGACACCCTCCACTACACCAGGTTGCTCAAAGCCTCATCCAACCTGGCCTTGAACACTTCCAGGGATGGGGCAGCCACAACTTCTCTGGGCAACCTGTGCCAGTGCCTCACCACCCTCAGAGTGAAAAATTTCGTTCTTATATCCAATCTAAAACTACCCTCTTTCAGTTTAAATCCATTGCCCCTTGTCCTATCACTACATACCCTTGCAAAAAGTCCCTCTCCAGCTTTCCTGTAGGCCCTCCTTAAGTACTGGAAGGCTGCTATAAGATTGAGCTGTTGACCACAACTCTTTGAGTGCGATCATCCAGCCAATTCCTTATCCACCAAGTAGTCCATCTGTCAAATCCATGTCTCTCCAGTTTAGAGACAAGGATGTTGTGTGGGACAGTATCAAATGCTTTGGATAAATCCAGGTGGAGGATGTCAGTTGCTCTTCCCTTATCCATCAGTGCTGTAACCTCATCATAGAAAGCCACCAAATTAGTCAGGCAGGATTTGCCCTTAGTGAAGCCATGTTGGCTGTCACAAATCACCCCCTTGTTTTCCATGTGCCTTAGCATAGTCGCCAGGAGGAGCTGCTCCATGATCTTGCCAGGCACAGAGGTGAGACTGACTAGCCTGTAGTTCCCTGGGTCTTCTTTTTTTCCCTTTTAAAGATGGGGCCTATGTTTCCCCTTTTCCAGTCAGTTCTGTAATAGTTTCTTCAGACCTCTGTAAATGGATAACAAATAGCCACATTTTAGTTAAACCAGAACTTTCTTTATAGCCATTTCTTACCCTGTATCAGTGCTATTTCAGTAGCTCTGTAGGTAACAGCAGAATTTTTCTTTCTTCAGAGGCTCCAAATATTAGAAATATTTTAGGGGAGTGGTTTTGGATTCAGTTTGTATTCGTACTGATAGGTTATATATCATGGGTATTATATAATGCCTGTAATTTAAGAGTCCACAAAGAAAACAAAACATTTATTATGTTCTCAAGCATTTCCAGGGAGTGAATAACTATGATTAACTGAATAGCCATTAGCTACCACTATTACTCTGCTCAAATTCAGCTGAAATAGCATTTCTTTAATGGCAAAAATATTTGGCAGCACTGCACTCACAAAAAAAAAAAAACCAAACAACTTTACAAATGACGTTTTTGGAAAGTCCTCTACATTCTTAGGAATCTCCAAAGAAGTTGTATTTAAAGGTACCAGACTCAGTTTTCCTAGGCTGAAACTGCTTAAGGAATATAAGAAGTATATTTTTACATGAATATTCTATTTCACCAATCTTATGCCCACATACGTAGGTATTCAATAATTAAAGTAGCTGTGAGGATAAAGTTTTCTTTGGATTGATTAAGTCTTCTTACTCAATTATCTCCATTATACTGCACATATTTACTTCTGGTCAGATGTCTTTGTTCTCCGTGGTACATATGTTTTTTCAACTATTTATATCACTGCAGAAACATGTTGTACAATTAGAGAAAAAATATATACTGGTTCATTTTATAATAACAGAATTAGAAATGAAATACTGATAGCAAGATTTTTCTATTAGTGGTATGAGCCAAAGAGCACAACCTAGCAGTTGATAAGTTAATTACCATTTTTTTACTTCTGTTTTTCTTTTTAAATACTATTTTTGCATTGAGATAGATTATTCTTTTTAGTACATCGTAAAAACCTTCTATTGCAATGCCTCGGTTCACGTACTTTGCTTACAGTAAAGGAATTTTCCTTTGAGGTGAATTTTTGTTCAAAAGAAGAAACAGAATATGTCTTCAAGATAAAATTAAAATCTTCAGATTATTGTTGAATTTAATATTCCTGACAGTTTAATCTGATTAGAAAGCAACTATCCTCTGAAGTTTCTTTGTCTTCCTCTGCCTCAAACAACTTATTAATATATTTTCATGCTTTGCATAATGTCAGATCTCTTCAGAAATGCTGGTGGTAATTACAGTAGGAAAAGATCATAGTAATTAGCAAGAATATTTCTGGTTTAAATCCTTGGTGAACAGGAATTCTATGGATTTGGCTATGTTGCTCTCTGGAGATCCTTGGCATCCAAAGCAGGCTGCGTTCATCCACTGACTGGAGCTGATGGATAACTATCTGTAGATTGGGTGGTCTGTGGTGGAGCTGAGGAACAAAGACTCTAGCTCTAGATTGTCTTTTTTAGGAAAAAATATTGTCTCTGCACAACTAAAGTTGAATTTTACTTTAATTTTCCCATTTATTGAGAAAATAGTGCCTACTGACAATAGTATGTTTGAAAAAGCTAAAGATTTTTAAGGACCTAATATTGAATGCCTGACAACTTTGGAACTTCACAAGATTTTAGAAGTAGGCATGGGCAAAGGGGATCATTTTAAAAGCAGTGGTATCAAGCGAATGTAACTACCATTGTTTAAAAACAGATTGAAGTCTTTGTTTGTGAGAGTTAATAGAGAAGAATAGTGGTGATAGAGATGTTTCTGTGTTGACATGAGAAGTGCCTGGGTCTCTATTTTAGAAGAGAGAGGTGGGCTCAGTAGCTGGTAAAATAATAAATTTTCTTGTCTTCTCCGTTAAGATTTCTTTTGGTTCTTGCAGTAGCGTGAATAATACTGCTTACTTAAGTATTTTGCTAATTATCATAATTATTTACAGAACTATTTCAGTTGGTTTTTATTAAGAAGGATATTAAAGATTAGTCTTTTTTTTTTTCCAAAAGAGCTAGATTTAGGCATTCTAAAATGTAATATGAGTGAATGTGGAAACAAAAGCTATTGAACAGTTCATCCAGTTAAACCTCCAGTATGGATTTAATAGTAAGTCACTGAGAGACCATAGCTGGCATAATAGCAGCCAATAGTTTTCAACAGGTGCAAGATCCTTGCCTACACCCTGAAGATGTGTCTTCCCATAATGATTATCTGAGACATTTTTTTATATGTTGTGGAATTTGACTGGAATAACTAAAGTGGATGCTCGGTAACACCAATGTAGATTCAATCAGTGTTTTTAGAATTTGCAGGGAGATAACTGGCTAGAAAATGGAGTTAATGATCTGAAAGAAAATGACCTACAGGAAGAGTATCTTCTGCTTATTTAATGCTGGACAGATCTGCCTTCAATACAGAGACATTTATAGAATAACAAGAACATGGGAGTAAGAGGCATTCTGTTTACATATTTATAAATTTTAATGAAAGGTGCCAATATATTTTTAGTGCCAGGCCCAACAAGATAAAAGTCAGCACTGGAATTATTGGCTTTCTGATCAATAGCAGCAAAGCTCACAGAGAAACCACAAGTAATGACAGATGAATCTATGATTCTATGATTCTATGATGACTTGTACCTAAACCAAAATTATTTAAGGCATTAATTAAAGCTAAATATAAATAAATACATTTAGATGTAGACTGATATTTTCAAGCAATTTTGAGGATCTTCAAGAGAAGCTCTATGTTTCAAGGTTCATCTTTCATGGCTATTCATGCTTTCCTAATTCACCAGAGAGGCAATTCCTGCACTGCAGCTATTGGAAATGCTATTTCCACTGCAGAGTGGGACCTGTGAAGGGCACGAGGGAAGGAAGCTGATGCTCTCCACTCCGTGGCTAAACCCAGGGAGAAGACACAATTCTTAGACAGCAAAAGGGCATGTAGACACAGCAGACTCATTCTGCAGATTGGCAAAACCCTAGTGGGCAACTGCAGATGGGTACCTTTCATCCAAAGGAGATGCTGAAAGACTCGGATGAAATTTAGTACAAATATAAAGTCAGGCATTTAAAGAAATAAATACAGTTTCTGCAATTGCTTTTTGGAGACAGTAAAATGAGGGAAAACCAAAGTATGTTTATTAGTTGTGAGATGTCTCTGAGCCATTGGCATAATATAGCTGTGTAAATAACAGGTAAAATGTTATCTTGGGACATATCAGGCAAGGTGTCTCCAGTAAAGTCGGTGAAATCATCAGTGCCTTAATCATAGAATCATAGAATTGTTTAGGTTGGAAAAAGACCTTTAAGATCATTGAGTCCAACCATAAACCTAACACTGACAAGTGCACCACTAAACCATGTCCCTCAGCACCACATTTGCACATCTTTTAAATACCTCCAGGGATGGTGACTCCACCGCTTCCCTGGACAGCCTGTTCCAATGCTTCACAACCCTTTCAGTGAAGAATTTTTTCCTAATATCCAATTTAAACCTCCTCTGGTGCAACTTGAGGCCATTTCCTCTCATCCAGTTACTTGTTACTTGGAAAAGGAGACTGACACCCACGTAGCTATAACCTCCTTTCTGGTAGTTGTAGAGAGTGGTAAGGTCTCCCCACAGCCTCCTTTTCTCCAGGCTAAGCAACACCAGTCCCCTCAGCCATTCCTCATAAGGCTTATTCTTCAGACCCTTCACCAGCTCCATTGTCCTTCTCTGGACATGCTCCAGCACCTCAATGTCTTTCTTGTAGTGAGGGGCCCAAAACTGAACACAGGATTCGAGGTGTGGCCTCACCAGTGCTGAGTACAGGGGGACAATCACTTTCCTAGTCCTGCTGGCCACACTATTTCTGATACAAGCCAGGATGCTATTGGCCTTCTTGGCCACCTGGGCACACTGCTGGCTCATATTCAGCTGGCTGTTGACCAACACATCCAGGTCCTTTTCTGCTGGGCAGTTTTCCAGCCACTCTTCCTCAATTCTGTAGCGTTGCATGGGGTTGTAGTGACCCAAGTACAGGACCCAGCCCTTAGCCTTATTGAACTTCATACAGTTGACCTCAGCCCATCAATCCAGCCTGTCCAGATCTCTCTGTAGAGCCTTCCTACCCTCAAGCAGATCAACTCTCCCACTCAATTTGGTGTTGTCTGCAAACTTACTGAGAGTGTACTTGATCCTCTCATCCACATCATTGATAAAGACATCAAACAGAACTGGCCCAATACTGAGCCCTGGGGAACACCACTTGTGATCAGCCATCAACTGGATTGAACTTCATTCACCACAACCCTTTGGGCCAAGCCATCCAGCCAACTTTTTACCCAGCAAAGCATACGCCCATCCAAGTCATGAGCAGCCAGTTTCTCGTATAGAAGGCAGTGGGAAACAGTGTCAAAGGCTTTCCTAAAGTCTAGGTAGACAAAATCCACAGCCTTTCCCTTATCAACTAAGCAAAACACCTTGTCATGGAAGGAGATGAGGTTCGTCAAGTAGGACCTGCCTTTCATAAACCTATGCTGACTGGGCTTGATCACCTCATTGTCCTGTGTGTGCTGTATGATGGTGCTCAAGATGATCGGCTCCATAACCTTCCCTGGCACTGAGGTCAGACTGATAAGCTTGTAGTTTCTTGGATCCTCCTTCTGGCCCTTCTTGTAGATGAATGTCACATTTGTTAACCTCCAGTCAACTGAGACCTCCTCGGTTAGCCAGGACTGCTGATAAATGATAGAAAGTGGCTTGGTGAGCACTTCTGCCAGCTCCCTCAGTACCCTTGGGTGGATCCCATCTGGCTCCATAGACTTGTGTGTGTCTAAATGGAGTAGCAGGTTGCTAACCATTTCCCCTTGGATTATGTGGGCTTCGTTCTGTTCCCCGTCCCTGTCTTCCAACTCAGGGGCTGGGTACCCAGAGAACAACTGGTCTTACTATTAAAAACTGAGGCAAAGAAGGCGTTAAGTACCTCAGCCTTTTCCTCATCCTTTGTTTCCCCCTGCATCCAATAAAGGATGGAGATTCTGCTTAGCTCTCCTTTTGTTGCTAATGTATTTATAGAAACATTTTTTATTGTCCTTTATGGCAGTAGCCAGATTAAGTTCTAATTGGGCTTTGGCCCTTCTAATTTTCTCCCTGCATAACCTCACAACATCATTGTAGTCCTCCTGAGTAGCCTGCTCCCTCTTCCAAAGGTCATAAACTCTCCTTTTGTTCCTGAGTTCCAGCCAAAGCTCTCTGTTCAGCCAGTCCAGTCTTCTTCCCTGCCAGATTGTTTTTCAGCACAGAGGGACAGCCTTTAACATTTCCTGTGCCTTTAACATTTCCTTCTTGAAGAATGTCCCGCCTTCCTGGACTCCTTTGCCCTTCATGACTGCCTCCCAAGGGTCTCTGTCAACCAGTCTCCTAAATAGGCTTTCGTAAGCTAAAGTAGGTAGGTCTCATCACTCATGTTCAAGAAAGATTAAATCAAACTGGAAGAGGCTCAGGAGCAAGCTGGGGAAAGAATAGGAAAACTAAGAGGTAAGACGATGCTAACAGATGTTGACTTAACCTGGCAGAGGGAAGCGTGGGAAAGAGACTGTGATCACAGTCTCTCTAACTGCCTTCAAGTAGTGCACACCAAAAAAACCAGACACAAATCTCAGGGATATAAATTGGTCATGAATAAATGTAAGCTGGAAATTAGAAAAAAAGATCTAGGCATCAGAGCAATTAATTTCTGGAACAGTATGCAAAAAGATGTTAAAACGGAAAAAAAAAATCCCACCAATTTTTAGGATAGAGCTTAGCCAGTTAAAGGAAAGGAACAGGAGGAGCCTGCATGCTGATCTCTTTCTCCTCTTCCCCTACTTTATACCCCTCCTATTCCACGTGGCAAAGGACTATGGACAGTTTTGTATTCTCCTCAAATCACCTTCAGGAACCAGACGCTCATAGATATTCAGTGAGGCAGGACACAAAGGTAAAAAAGCAAGAAGACACATCAGCTGTGAGAGAGAAGAAAAATCTAGGTTTGTTGGTTGTCTCGGGGTCTCCGCAAGCCATCGGTGTGATACAGCCCTGACAAACTCTCAAGAAAGCCCTGAGAGCTTTAAGTCCATTTCAGGGTAGGGATACTGGTTTGGTTTTCAGCTTGTTTCCTCCACATTGTTGGAAGCCCAGCCATCAGTTAGTGCTTTGAGAGCGCGCTGCCCTGTGCTACAGGAAAACAATTTATTAGCTGATTCCTCCTGATATTCAGCGATTGTGCAATGACTTTTTTATCTACTTTGTCCCAGTGCAACCAGTTACAGGAACACACCAGCCCCACCACTGAGAGACAGCAGCACCCGACGTGCCTGTGGGGCGAGAAGTGCCGACGGTGAGCGTTCCCCCTCCCCGCTGGCTCACTCCAAGGGAAGGCAGCAGTTTGGGACAAATTACATTTGCCTGGACCTTGGCAGCAAACCGCTCCTTAAATCAGTCACAGCCACCCGTAGGCTGCCCCGGCTCCTGCAAGGCGAAGAAGTCCAGCTTAGTTTAAGGCTTATCCCACAGGATCGATGCAGCACGGGAGCAGTCGTGCCATTGGCTCCCGCTCTCCCAGGGGACACGTGGCTGTGGGGTGGGGATGCTCTCGCCGTGTATACCAGCTCTTGGCACCACCCGACTCTGTAAGCCCGTCCTCACTGCTTTGGCACAGCGCAAAAGGGTTCGCTTGAACTGCCCCTGCTGTCTTTATGGATATGACTTTTCCTTTAAGCAAACCAGAAGCATCCCCGCAGTCAAACCCAGCTGAGGAGAAGTTAAGGCTGCTCTTCATTAACACCTTGAAGTGTTGTTTGCAGTTTCCAGCTCACACCTCCTGCCATACTGCAGCCACCCCAGTGAGCACTGTTTGGCTTGAATGTAGATGAAGTGTTCTAGCAAGTATGTCACGAGTTGGCTCGTGATCAAGATTCAGTCACATGACTGTGTAGACATACACCAAAGTGAACATAAATCTTTGTCTCCCTCATGGCAAGGCAGAGCAGGATAACTGCTTCAGCCTGCAGAGTTGGAAGACGGCAGATTTGGATGTTTCTTGTCTTTGCACATTCAAAAATTGTGGCTCCAGAAATTACGAGACTGGCTTTAAAATCTTGAAATCTTAAAATTAAGACTCTGGAAATGCCTTTGATTTTGCTTTCTGTTTTTCTCAGCTTCTTCTGAGCCTGTCAGCACCCATCACATTTTGCACCTTTTCTTCGCATCTATGAGCATACAAAAATAAACTAACATGAAAACTCAGATTCTTACATGAGCAGCTCTCTTTAGAAAGAGAAGATTTACAGAAAAATATCATGTCATTGAGGTCACGAGAAACTCTCCAGAGCTGGCAACACTGGATTTGATAAAGCCAAAGACTGAGTTTGGCTGGAGTTTGCACAGCTGCAATGAGGATATAGTTTGAATTACAGAATTCTTGCTGAAGGAAGATATGTATGAAGTGAAAAAAAACAGGCATAGAATACCTGAAAGGAGGGGAAGAAAGTGAAGAGGTCAGAGGTGGCTCAAGTTGTTGGCTTATGCAATGCAGTACTTGCATTTTCAGTCACATGGCAGGGAAACAGCTGCAAGACTGTGAAATTCCCCCTCCAGCACAGAACACACACACTCCCATAAAAAGTCACTGGGTCCCAGCCTGTATTTTGGAGGACTGGCAACTGGATTATCACTTGGTACCCTAATCGGGTCTTAACTGCAGAATGCAGTGTGCCACTGAACTGTTCATTTCTAACTGATATCACATACACCACCATATTCAATGCAGAAAAGCTTTTAAAGTTAAGCAGAATTTTAAATCATATAAGATTTTTTCTAATGATTTTTGATTGTTTAAAAGAATAGTATATACTATTATTTCAGTCTAGTCTAGGATTTTCTCATCTTTTAAACTGTTTCATGTGATTGTTATACTGGCAGATCCTTGTTAGTTTTAAAAGATATTTCTGAATAAATCCTTTACAAGTTTAGAGATTTCGTTATCCATTGTAATTAAATGTAATTTGAATTTAGCACATTGCAGCTTCCCTTTATCCTTATATCTCTGATCTCTTTATGGTATTAAGACTGTTAGATATATTCTAATACTTCAGCTTAATGTTTACCTGTCAATTTGTTTAAAAAAAATAACTATAAGAATCTTTTTATGTATAGGTACAGAAATAGTACAGCAATTCAGATATTGAACATTGCTACTCTTTTTTTCCAAAAAAAAAACACCTCTCATGGCTGCTCTTGCTGCTTGTGTTAGGCACTTAGGTGAGCGTGGGACAAATTCTCCTCCCATCATTGACTGGCTCTAGATAACTCTGGCTGGGTACGTGACATTTATCATGGGTTTGCTTGCCTAAACAGTGTCTAGTGCCATTAAAGATGTGCTGATGGTTCTCGTGCTAATGAGTGAGGAAAGCTTTAGGGCATCTGAAAAGGCACTAGACACCTAGGCATAGATAACTGAGTTCCATCCTTGAGTACTCAGCCCAGGTGAGCTGAGTGCCCACCCCCCCCCACCCCGTTCCACACGACTGGAGTGGCTCCCCTACGCATTCTTTGAGGCGTAAGAAGAGATTTTCTGCACATTGGAACTGCATCTCTGTGTGCAACTTCAGCCACTGCAGAAAAGCAGCAGTCACTCAGGAAAAAAATTCACTGGATGTTTCAAAAACATGCAGCAGTATTATACAAGGTGTTTGGACCACTGTAGAATTTCTGCAGAGGAACTGTCCGTATTTCCAGCCTAGATAGTTGCAGGTCACAGTAATATCAACCCATCCACTTTGTCTCTTTTGCCCACAGATGGGGTGCACCTCTGATGTCATGTGCCCTTGGGCCTGTGAGATGTGTCCTTCTGTGGTGGCAGAACCCACCCAGTGCCAACAGACGAATGCCTCTCTCTCCTCTTCCATCGTTTTCCCTAAAGGGGTATCATCAGAGACTTGTTTCTGGTTTGGGAAACTCACTCAGGTGACCTCATACACAGTTTTCAGTGGTCTTGGAGCAATGAAGCAGTATCCTATCCACGTGTTAGAGCTCAGGGCTCTTCACAGCACATGCAGCCCATTCCCATATCATAGTCAAGGTCTGCGTAACCACCAGAGACGGGACAGTTCCACTACCGAGAGAGACGGTGCAGTCCCCCTCGCCTCGCTTCCTCTGCCAGGTGATGACTGTGCCATGATGCCAGTGCACAGAAAGGGTTCATCTCTGAGCAGTTCAACTTTCCTTGCCTGCAAAGCAGACCAGCTGAGCAGATTTCATTTCTGGATCACAAAAAGAGCAATGATGATCTTTTAAGAGAGAAGTTGCCATGACACGTACATCTTTCCATGTCAACAGGGTGTCAGCTCATCTGCTCCTGAGTGAGCTACTTCCAGGGTTTGCTCTCAACTGTGTTTCTGACTGAGCAGTCTGTCTGTCTTTCTCTTTCATTGTTAGCAAAAGTCTTGATGCCAGGAAAGGTCAGAAATCCTAGCCCTGACTCTGACAAAAAGACAAAGGTAATTTTGGTATCTGGATGTCTACGATTCTGGGTGAAGTCTGTTACATCTTTATAATTTAAAATCCATAGAGCTGTTCTCAGAGAGATGCAGGCATCTGGTTTAGCTTAGCCTCAGGAATTCTGACTTCCTGTAATGAGCAAGTTTTTGGTGGGAATCATTCTCTGCCTTGTCGGTCAGACAGCAAGCTATATGGTATGAGCGGTCCTGGGTCAGGCTGGCTCACCCATCCTTCCTTGTCCTGTTTCCTTCTTTTCCACTGGAGAAAGTAGAAAGTATTTGTGTGTACTCTTTATGCTGCTGTCTCTCTGTAACCACATATTTTTCAGAGGAAAGTCAGTCTCTCTCTTTTCACTGGAAATCTAATGGGGTATATCACTAAATATCAAATCAAATTTCTCATTAATTGAAGGTGAGCTTTGTGTTGTATTTACCAACTGGTTTGTATTTCAGCTTCTGCTGGCTTCCAATCTTCCAGTCCAGAACTGAAAATACAGTATTGTACATCACTGGAAAGGAACTGGGAGCTCTGTCTCTGCCTCAAGAAGCAAGTTATTTCGCTTTTCTAAGTTGCTTGGATAGCATAAACAGAATATAGCATAGAGTGAGAAGTACAAAGATCTGCCAAATAACCAAAATTAGATAAGAAGAGTGATCTGTGTCTCCTATATTTATGGAATTGGCTTCTATCTCCATAAAGATTAATGTATATTGTAATATTGTCTTTGAAAGGCTCAGTGTGACCCATCCTGTTGATGTTTGCAGTCCTTGTTCAGTATGTTTCTGATCAAGAACTTATGCAAGATAAATAGTAAGCAGTAATTTTGCAGAGTGGAGTTTTGTGAAGCTGTGCAACTGATTTATTTCCAAAGGAGGTATTGTAGTGGTATGTCTTTATTGCCTTCTCGGTGGAGGTTTCCACTAACAAAGCTCAATTTTAAGAGGCTATGAAAAACTTCCATTAAGCCTAAATTGAACAATATTCCAGTAGAGCACATACTTCATAAAAGTAGCTATATGGGTGTAAAATCAGTTGACCGCAAGACTGTGTTCTCACTTGAAATCTTTTCTCCATAATGCTTTCATTTTCGAAGTATATACAATGCTTCATTTTAAAAGATATTTCCTAGTATTATCTGCTTTATTTGAACAAGACTGTACAGCAAAATATTTCAGTTGTTATTATTCTCATGTGTGCTAGGGAAACTGGGCTAGAATAAATTATAATTCTTTAAATGCATAAATGATTTGGAAACCATACACAGAGAGTAGGTCTCAATGATAGACCACTAAGTGCAGTTCTGCAAGTGTTTTTCCTTGTTCTGGTACTATTCAGTATTCTCATTGACAGCTTAGATGAAAGGTTAGAAAGTACACTTAATAAATTCATAGAGGAGAACAAGCGTGTTGGAAGCAAGGCAATTGAAAATGACCTTGATAAAGTAGCGGAGTAGCCTAGAAAATACCAACTTTCCAGCAGTTAAATTAGAACAAATGCAGAACTGTACATACAGCTCGACATAATCGGCTGCACATAAACTCAGATGGGAAACAACTGGCCAAGCAGCAGTTCTGCAGAAAAGACCTAGCGACACAATGATCCCAAGCTGAACATGCACCAGTGATGTCATGCTACTGCAAACAAGGCCAGCGCTATTGTGGGCTACAGGAAGGGGAGTAACTAAGCATAAAATGCAATTATTTTGCACTACTCAGCACAGATAAGGCCTCAGCGGAAGAACTTTACCCACTTGCAGGAACTGCGACTCAGGTAGGATTCAACAAGCAAGCAAACTGGGCTCAAACATCTAAAACATATGGTCCTTCAAGGACAGGTTGAAGGGTTGCTTAGTCTAGAGATGAGAAGAAGAAAGGAAGACATGATAGCAGCCTTCGTATGGCTCCAATGGGTGACTCTAAAGAGGAAGGGATTTAGCTGCCATGTATGCTGTCGGTACAGGAAAGCAGTAATAGACTTAGATCTCCACGGGATGATTTAGTATAAGCATCAGGAAAAAACTTTAAGTGGCAAGGAAAAGTAGAGCCCTGGAATAGGTTGTTTAGGGGGAAATAATGGAAACTTCAGCCTTGCAGATGTTTAAAAATAGGTTAGACAAAGACAGGCAGGCATGGCATAGGTCAGGGATGGGTGAAGCGATCGCTCAAATTACCTTCTAGCCCTATTCCTTTAGTGATTTCTATCTATGTGAAAATTATAAGGATAATAATTACACATGCAAAAAGTGTTTTGGATATCTCCACAAAATTCCAGAGTATGTAATAAAAAAAATAATATTAGTTCTGGAATTTATTGCATGACTTCTGCATTTACATTAGAATGAAGCAATTACACTTTTTCTAATTTTGCCCATCTTGGTATTGATAGGAAATTACTAGAGTCGGCTTTGTGAATGGTCTTTGTGAAATAAATAGGTGAACATAGTCAGATACCTGTGGTAGGATACAAAACACTTAGTTCTAGCCATGAGGAAGTTTGGTCTTTAGTCTGCTTATAGTCATGGAAAAAAGATGGACACCTTTTAGAGATTACCTAAGGAGTGAGTGAATCACCCTCCAGAGGTAGCTCTGCCTCTCCTACCTATTCTGTAGCAAATATATAGTAAAAGTATATTCTTGTTCTTTCCTTTTCTCAGCCTGTAATACTAAAAGTTTGGTTTCCTGAGAACCAAAGTGCCTGCACTTCACAGAAGACTGTATGGAAAAATTATAAGTGGCAGGAAATCAGAGTAGATAATCTAGTAATCTTTTCTGGCCCTCGGTTCTATGAAGCTCATTCAGTGAGTCATTTATGAGGGATTTGTAGTTATGATTAATAGCTGTTATCAATACATAATGGACGTGACCAATATGTGTTAGAGATAGTTCTACACCAAACTTACATAAGCCACTTATTAATCTGTTGCATTCTTACTCGTTAATTATTTATTAATGCTCTAAATTGTTTACACTGTACCTTGTGTACAGTGTGTGTGAGAGACAGTACAGCACTTTCAGCCAGAAAATCTGCTATAAAAACCTCTTCTTTACAGAGATAATATTTTAATGAAGATTTTAAAGTACTAAGCTACTGGACACTGAAAGAGAAAATTAATAATGTTTTTAAACTGATTATATGTTTAATCCTGGATAATATTTTAGGAACCATGCAGTATAAGACACCTTTCTCCCTCATAAGCATCCTGTGGCTAACGGAGAGACTGTAAACTTTATCCTAAATCTGTTATTTATGAAACATTTGCTATTGCATGGTAAAAAAAAAAAAAAAAATGTCTCATTTACAGGGCTTTTTAAAAATTGGAATTATGCTCCCGCAATCGGTGATGACTACTTATTGTTCCTTTTGTCAACAGGCAAGACGAAGGAGGTTCTGGCAGCTTACCGTGTCCCGGGCTCTGCAGAGCTAAACGAGAAGTGCGCCCATGTTCTAGCGTGCATCACATCGCATCTTGGGTCTGAAGTGCCAGAAGGATCCCAGCGCTGCAGACTGAGACGGCTCTGAGCACCTCAGTACCCCGTTTCTGACAGAACCCAGGGATGGCAAACTTACATACCAGTATTACCTGTCTGGGACAGGTTTAATTTTATAAATTAAAACCATAAACTCTATGAGTTTCTATACCATATTTGTGCTGTTGAGGATGATCTGCTCAGATGAACAGTTTTGCATCCATCGGAGAGACAGGTTCTTCTGCTGGACCAGAAGATGACAGTGAACTGTATATTGTAATTAATACCATTTGTAGCATCTCCTAGTTCAAATAATTGAAGAACAGATTGTAAGAAAATCCTGTAGAGAATAAGATATGCTTTGTTTCAATCAACAAATTTTAAAAAATGTTTTGTTTTTTTAAAAATAACCACTTTTACATAACACTATGTGTCCAGTCTATGTGCAGCTCCTCACTGTGGCTGTCTGTATTCCAGAGATGATGAATACCTTGTGAGGCACCTGAACCTTTTCAGATTTGTGATGAATCCTTAAATTATGAGTGTATCATGAAAACCTAGAAGGGAAAAGTTCCAGGGCTTTTATTTGACTCGATGTCTTCAGTTACTTCCTGTTAGTGTCTGGAAAGGAGGAGGAAAGGGGAGGAAGTAGAAATGAAATACAAAAAAATACATTGCATTTCTTTTTTGGCATATGCATCCATAGGAATGTGTGTTTGATCTAATAGCCAAGGGGAAAGAAACAGCAAAGTTAGCTGAGCCCTCACGTGAAAGGTCTGCATTTTCAGGCAGTATTTGCTAATTGTCTCTTGAATAGCTATAGAAAAGAAGGAACATGTATATGCCCCACTGTATGTGAGAAAAGGACATACTTGCCATTCCTTTATTTATTTTTGCTCTTTCAAAAATTAAAGTGCCAGTTATTTGGAATGCTGTAGTCTGTGGTCTCTTTACATTTGTTTAGTGAGATCCTTTCAGCAAGATCGTTCCCATTACGGTGTAACTGCATGGTGACCACAGCTTTGGGCCTGTATAATAAAGATCTAAATTCGAAATTTTGTTTCTCATCATTTTCTCTACTTTTATGTTGTAGCTGCAAGTCTTTAATTGGAATCCAGCTTATTGCTGATCACTGTTTAGAAGAAGATATGGCAAAAAATGTTAGAGAGGAAGGTATTTGTATGGTTGGACCTTGTTCTCCTTTGTACCATTATTTACAACAGGTGAAAGGGCAGAGGGATGCAAAATGTTAGCAAATCAATAGTGATGCTTAAATTCCGTTTGCACACACACGAGGCCTCAGGGCAGTAACGAGATCAGGCTCTTCGCATCCCGGATTTAAGGCCATACTGAAGTATTTGACATCTGGTCTCTATTAATTAGTAATCCTGGAAAGGTAGGAGAGGCAAAAGCTGTAAAAAAGCTTAGTCTAAGCAGGCTTTGATTTTGCTGTGTGTGTGATGTGCTGAACACATGTACATTGTGCTGGACATATGTACATCAGAGTTTAAAAGCCAATTAGACTCTTCTTCCTTCCTCCATATTTTCTTCTTCGAAAATGAAATTTTAAACTACAAAAACGTTCTTCATGTAGGAGTTAAGTTTGTGTGAGCAAAGACTGAGCATTGCATTTTAAAAAATTAATGTGGCCTTGAAAAGGCTGCCCTAGCTGTGCTACATTATAGGCAGCGTGTTGTCCCGCCAACGCTATGGTCAGCTTATAGCAGACATCTGAGTTCGTGTCAACAGAACATCCCGGACCTTTGATATCTCTTAGACGGGCATCACCATTATCCTGCATCTTACATAGCTGCATACGGATGGCAGAGTGCTCACCACGGTGAAGTCCATACCAGTGCGTTTAAGCATGAATGGGGTCAGACAACAGTGTCTCAGTGCAGTTTCCAGATCAATTTAAGCTAACCCAAGGTTGTGCTCCTGCTCACCGGGGGCAGTTCTGTCTTCTCCTTTGCCCTGCTCACACCTTCCCTCGAAGAGCTGCACACCTGTGGGGCTTCGGGGTCTGACTGAAGATGTCCCTGTGTAAGAGTTTAGCTCTTGTGCTGCCTCTGACACCAGAGAGAGGGGTGGGAACACTTTTTTATCAGCAGTTTGGTTTTAGGTCGGCTTACGCTGATGGAGGAACCATGCCTTCAGGTCCCTCTGTCAATTAACTAATCTTATGACCTAAACTTTCTATTCAAGCACATTGCTTTCTTATAGCTAAGAAGTGTTCCTTGATTCAGTAACACTGCAAAGAAAATAAAGCACTGGGAATTCATTAAATCCACAGGAAAAAAAGAAATAACACCTTTAAAATCACCTGTACAGTGGCAGTATTTGAGGTACAAGAAAAATGCATTGCTGCGAAAGCAATATGTTCTTGCCATTCAGATTACTCTGAAGATCAAAACTTTTTCATAAAAACAGAAGTGAAAGCTGTGTGCCAGAGCAGTACCAGGGCAGCGTCAGTCCCCTGTGCTTGCAGACCTTTAGCTATTAATGAGGTACATGCTCAGTATGCGGCCAGCTGGACCTACCAGAACTGTAGATGCTTGAACTTGACCATGGCACCATTTGAATGTGAATGTCAAAACTACTTGCCCTAAGAGCAGGGCCTGTTTTAGAGAAACAGCTTTTTGTCTGTGCCGTATCAGGGGCTGCTGGAAGCTTGACCGTCCTGTTGGGTGAACTTTTTCTGAAGAGATGTGTGACTGTTGCCCATCTGTTGAAGGAGTGATGAGAAACCAAAACGCAACAGAACAGGCAAACCTCCTGGCACTCTGGTGAGGGCAGAGGTTGGAGCTTTTTGTTCTTTGGATGAATTCCCCTTTGACAAGCCTCCCCGTGCTTTCCCTCAGCATCTGGACAAGCCCTTCTTTGTGAAGGGACATGAATATGGAGAGACCTGCAGCGCACTCCTCTCTTCAGTCAGCTTCAAAGGAAAGTTTCAAAAGTCATTGTTTCCTGGTAACTTTCAACATCTGAATCGAGGCAGTGCTGGCTTTCCAAACAGTTTTAGCTGACTTTGATGACTTGGAGCAATTCAGTATTTGCACAATTAGAACAAATACTTCATGTGGACTACGTGGCTTAGCCAGCAAGAGTGTTGGTTTTGCTGACTGAATGTAATATGTGACTGTGTAGTTCACATTCAGATAAGATGGTCTTAAGACATTTCCTCAGCAGACAATAATCCATTACAAGAATAAGAACATCTGTTCAGGGCCCAGACCTGAAATAAATAGTAGGTTTAGAGACACATCTTTTGTCCAGCATTGTTTGGGTATTGGACATCTAAGAAACAGTTGACTCTTCAGGTCACAGCTGAGATTTTGGTGACAAAGAATGAGCATGTCTCTGCTACAGCTGACCACACAAAATCTTACCAGTGACTGCAGTTCTGTTCCTACTGCCAGTTTGCATTGCTGCGACAACACAGGCTTTTACAAAAATCAGCTCGCTTTAGACTCCTCGCAGTTACATTCCCTTGTTTTTGAACTTTGTGTGTGTGCACATGCTGCTGTTGATTCATCCTATTCATACAAGGGAAGCTCCCAACAGCTGGCCATCAAATTGTCATTTATTTATGGTTGTTACTCAAAAAAGCCCAAGTTTTTGAGAAACTATGACCGTATTTCATAAGCAATTATCTATCTTACTTTTTAAATTCTGCATTGCAACCTTCAGATAGAAATCTCCAAATACTTGTCAGATACTAAATAAAGGAGTCTCATAGAAGTTTCCAGGCAGCATACATTTTATTTTAATGTGTAAGTAGATGAGCCAAGTCACCGAAGAGCTACGTAACTTCACTGAATAATTTCACAAGAAGTTTGCTGCGCTGCAATCAACAACATCTTAAAAAGTGATTAGCGTGATTTTTCTCACTGCATGTTGTGTTTGCCTTCTATGCAAAGAGAGCTCCTCTGTCAGCAGCTTCACTTCACCTCAGCTTCTCCAAGAGCTCTGTACCTGTCCTCTCTCCATCTTGCAAGAAACAATTGCTGTGAAGGGTCATTTTCGTACTTTGTGTTGGGTCAGTTCTTGGCCAATTTCAAGGCTGCCTTCTTCTCTGGCTTCGCTGGCACCCTTACCTCCTAATGATAAATGATGCTTTTGAGGTCGTGTCTGGTTTTGAAGTTAGTTTTCGCTGATGAAGTCAGAGGGAGAGAGCACGCTCCTGGCTAAATTATAAAGAAGGAGAGTTTCTGTGGCGTGTCACTGGGCTTCGCACAAGGCCCTCCATGGGTGGTGGCATGCAGCCACTCCACGTGTTGGCTATGAGGTGCAGAGTTACTGCAACACTCACAGTCAGATATGAGTTTATTTCCCAGATGTTGTCACTGTTTTCTTAAACCCCAGGGCAGAGCTGGAAGTTGAAGTGATGGGCAGAATTAATAGTGCTCATAAAGGCCGATAACGAACCTGACTGGGAAAATCTCATCTGTACAGAGAACTTCCTGTGCGATTACTTAGGTTAAAAGAGGAAAGGTAGCTAGGCACTCTCTCACAAACTTAAATAATGAACTGGCAAAGTCAGAAAATTGCAAAGCAGCACTGAAAATGGAGAATGTGCTGTTCACACCAGTTCTTCTTTTCACCAACACTCCCTATTGCCAGCACAGAGCTTTGAAAGACTTTCTACCTTTTTGTTAATACCACTAAGAATAAGCAGAAAAGAGTTTGATCAACTTTCAAAGAAAAACCACTGTAAAAAAAGGTGCCACCTTCCAGCTTATAGGGAAACAGGCAGGTTCAGTATTAACTCAAACAGCTGAAATAAATGTTCCTGAATTCCAAAGCGGCTGTGGGCTGCAGGAACTGTGCCCTGCCTGCCTGTCCTGCAGGGAGCTGCAGCTGGAGCTGCTGCGAGGCAGAAGGCACTGCCCACCCATGGCCCCACATGTTTTACGGCAGATGAGCTTCAGCAGGAGAGGGAAAGCTTTTCCTAGCTTCTCATTACTCCTGGAGACAGCAAAGCCATCATGGTGACAGCAGGCAATGAATGGGAACTGAACCGAAGCTAGATGTGTTGGCAATATGCTGGTATTTTTAAAGCAATAATTACTTATTGTATGGAGTTCCCAAGGAGTGCGGTGGATTCACTGTCAGTGGGAATACTTAAGTCAAGCTTTGTAACCATTTGAAGGGTGGTTATGTCACAGCACAGGCAGAAGTGTTGTGGTTGAGGTGGGGATGCTGCTGACGTGCTCTGTGGAGGATCAGAAAGGCCCCAGACCTGGTGATAAGAATGACCCCAAGCTCTCTGTTATCTAATCCCAGGTGCCTTTCACAGCCACCACCCTCACTGCACTCCAATGTTCACTCGGTGTATCTGCACTAGAGAGTTCATGCTCTGTCTCCGTGGGAAGCTGGAAGTGTGGAGCTCCAACCGTCAGTGGATGTCAGAAAAAGAGCAATTTCAGTTGTACCTGTGGTAGTCAGCCAAACAATGATGTTTTCCTTAAAATCCCAAGTATGTAAATTCAGACTGAACAAAACAAAGCCCCTGACTCTTATTTAGGCACAAAGCTTCCTGTTAAATCCAGTTAAACCAGAAAATCAGAAACTAAATATTCGAAACTGCGTTACCTATCGCCTTCAGTAAAATTCTGGAAGTCAGCCAAAACCAGAAGAGTGTTTTCTTGTTTGTGTACAAGATGTTTTATTTTGAAAAATTGCCAAAAATATATTTGAGACCCAGATTAGAGTCTTATCTCAAAAGTGCTATAAAACATTTCTGTTAGTCTTGCTTTTGCTGCGACACTGAAGTGTCCTGTGTGACACAGATTTGGATGGTTTCAGGAATTCTCCCCCCAACAGCCTCCTTTATAGCAGACTTTGTCAGGCAGATTTCTAAGTAATAACCTTCATGAAGCCCAGACTAGGATCTGCTGTTTGGTTTGTTCGGGTTTTGTAATTATTGTTTGTCAACAAAAGAACTGCAAAATAAAAATCAGAATGTAAAAGTGAGTCCAGGTAAGCTAAGGCAGAGACCTTCACGGTTTCCAACCGGGAGACAGACCCTGTCCAATGCCACACGTACCCCACCACTCCTTACTCAGCAGTGGATACATTAAGCAACTGATTAGTGCTGCTCTGAAGTTTCTCTGACGAAAGCCCTGCCCTGCACAAAATTGCAGCTGGTGCTACATGGCCGATATGAGGTGCTGAGCACCTTGGCTTTCTTTAGCTTGGGTAAGAACTTGCACTTGCAGATCTGGAGGAACAGGCTCTCTGAAGAGGTCAAGCCACAAGTTGGCAGAGATGAGACCTGTCATTTATCTTTGCTGGAAAAGCTCCTTTGCGCAGCAGGGGAAGCAGGAACAGCCTCTAGCGTAAGTAAAACCATCCTCACAGAGTTCGAACAATTGTTGTCATCTGTATCTGGAAGACACTCCAAGGAAGTAAAATACTGCTACAATAAGAGGGCCATGGAATTTACTTAGCTGTTAAGGTAATCGCAAAAGAGAAGAATATTCATTCCTACTCCAGCTCCATTTCTCAGGCAGTTTTACAATCACCTTCTGCAGGGAATATTGGAGCAGTGATTCATCGTTAAGGGCAGTCCAATCCCATCCCATCTCCAGGCCAGAACATTAGATTTCCCAAATGTCACAGTTTATAAAATAGAGTCAGTGACGAGGCTCTGTTTTTTCACAGAATCACAGAATGTTAGGGATTGGAAGGGACCTCAAAGGATCATCTTTAGTCCAATCCCCCTGCCAGAGCAGGACCACCTAGATCAGATCACACAAGAACGCATCCAGGTGGATTTTGAACATCTCCAGAGAAGGAGATCCACAACCTCTCTGAGCAGCCTGTTCCAGTGCTCTGTTACCCTTACTGTGAAGAAGTTCTTTCTCATGTTTAAGCGGAACCTCCTATGTTCCAGCTTATACCCATTTCCCCTTGTCCTATCATTGAATGCCACTGAGAACAGCCTGGCTCCATCCTCATGACAGTCACCCTTTACATATTTATAAACATTAATGAGGTCCCCCCTCAGTCTCCTCCTCTCCAAGCTAAAGAGACCCAGCTCCCTCAGCCTTTCCTCATAAGGGAGATGCTCCACTCCCTTAATCATCTTTGTGGCCCTGCATTGGACTCTCTCAAGTAGTTCCTTGTCCTTCTTGAACTGAGGGGCCCAGAACTGGACACAATATTCCAGATGCGGCCTCACCAGGGCAGAGTAGAGGGGGAGAACCTCTCTAACCACATCCCTTCTAATACACCCCAGGATGCCATTGGCCTTCTTGGCCACAAGGGCACATTGCTGGCTCATGGTCATCCTGCTGTCCACCAGGACCCCCAGGTCCCTTTCCCCTGTGCTGTTCCCCAACAGTTCAGTCCCCAACTTGTACTGGTACATGGAGTTGTTCTTACCCAAATGCAAGACTCTATACTTGTCTTTGTTGTATTTCATTAAATTTCTCCCTGCCCAACTCTCCAGCCTGTCCAGGTCTCTCTGAATGGCAGCACAGCCTTCAGGTGTGTCAGCCATTCCTCCCAGTTTAGTGTCATCAGCAAACTTGCTGACCGTGCACTCTATTCCCTCATCCACGTCATTGATGAATATGTTGAACAATACTGGTCCCAGTACCGACCCTTGAGGGACTCCACTGGATACAGGCCTCCAACTGGACTCTGTCCCATTGACCACTACTTTCTGGCTTCTATCCTTCAGCCAGTTCGCAATCCACCTCACTACCCGATCATCCGGACCACACTTCCTCAGTTTAGCTGTGAGGATGCCGTGGGAGACTGTGTCAAATGCTTTACTGAAGCACTGCTCTACCATCATCCACCGACTGGGTGATGTCCTCACAAAAGGCTATCAGGTTTGTCAAGCACGACTTCCCCTTAGTGAAGCCATGTTGACTGCCCCTAATGACCCTCTTATCCTTGATACGCCTAGACACAGCACCAAGGATAAGTATCTTTCCGGGGATGGAGGTGAGGCTGACTGGTCCATAGTTACCTGGGTCTTCCTTCTTGCCCTTTTTGAAGACCAGAGTGACATTTGCTTTCCTCCAGTCCTCAGGCACCTCTCCCATTCCCCATAATTTAACAAAGATGATGGAGAGCGGCCCGGCAATGACATCCACCAGCTCCCTCAGCACCCGTGGGTACAACCCATCAGGACCCATGGATTTATGGATGGCCAGGTTGCTTAACTGGTCCCTAACCAAGTCCTCATCAGACAGGGTAGACTCCTCCTCTATCCTGACTTTCTCAGGAGCCTCAGGGTTCCAGGGCTCATCAGGATAGGCTCCAGCAGTATAGACTGAGGCAAAGAAGGCATTCAGTAACTCTGATTTCTTATTATCCTCTGTCACCAGGGCACCCTCCTAATTCACCAGTGGGCCTAAATTGCCTCTAGTGTTAGTTTTATCTGCAATGTATTTGAAGAAGCCCTTTCTGTTGTCCTTGACCTTTCTTGCAAGGTTTAATTCCAAGGAGATCTTAGCTTTCCTAGTTGCCTCCCTACATCCTCTGACAGCAGACCTATATTCCTGCCAAGTGGCCTGCCCCTCCTTCCATGATCTGTACACTCTCTTTTTCCACTTGAGTTTGCCCAACAGTTCCCCATTTAACCATGCAGGTCTCTTGGTACCCTTTCTTGACTTCCTACCTGTTGGGATGCACAGGTCTTGAGCTTGGAAGAAGAGGTCCTTGAAGGCTAACCAACTATCTTGGGCCCCTTTACCTGCTAGTACTCTGTCCCATGAGATTTCTCCTAGCAGTTTTGTGCTGTCATTGTTCTTTTCTGTGTTTGTTTTTAAGATTTTCCAACCCAGATACAGGGATATTTTTTTCTCTTTATTCATAGGCATAAATTCAGGAGCTTCAGGAGCACTAAGCAACATATATTAGGTGATGAATCAATGCAGTCTTGGAAAGCCTCATGTGTCATAGCAGAGGCAATCAATAGGAGAATCTGTACCTGTAGTTCTGTAATGAATTGCTTTCCAGGTCCTGAGTCCTTCTTGTATGTAACCACTTCGTTATGTCTTCCCGTAATAGTACAGGGTATGTGCCTACACTGTCTCATAGGCTGTATTTGTGCTAAAAATTACAGACTGAATGCGGGTAATTCAATGGCCTCTTGAAGTCCATGGCAAGATTTGCACAAACTTCTGTGGGACCAAGGCTTGGTGCAGGATGGTGAATATATATCAGCGCACAGCAGAAACACAAATTACTATGCAGAAAATCATGGTTCTTTGCCACATATGGAAACTCGTCTGCATCATGATGACATCCCCATGTAACTGAACTTGCTGTGAGCCAGTGTAGACATAGAAATTCAAGGGAGAAAAGAGAGTCCTGGATGATGAAGATATCCATATCATGTGAGTCTGTTCAGTAATGTAGCAGGTCATTTCCCCGATTAGCCCTAAATGTTCAGGGCTAGCAACAACTGAATCCCACAGAGACAAGAAGCAAGCACAGAAACTCAGAATGGCACAATGCATTTTTCTGGAATAATTGTTTTTCTAATCTTTCAAAATCCAAAAATGAAAATTCATATCCCATCTTAAATAAGTTTCCAGTTGTTCCAGGGGCACACTAGGCTTGGAGACCAAACAACAGCTCTCTTGTCCCTAAGATTTCTGGTCTTTCTTTAGTCAAGAACAATGAAAGATACTAGAAACACATAAAGACCAGTTGAAACAGGAAGCCTCTTCAGCAGCAGTAGCACTTCAAATGATAAATGACTCCACTGGCATTTGGAAAGGCAACTTCAAAGTTAGTGACGTGTTTACCTGGCTCGATCCGCTGTAGTTCCTTCCTCCCATCCTTGCTGTGTTTCTATTTGTGAGCAGGAAGGGTAAAACCATGCCCTGAGTCATGGTCATGCAACAATGTTGAAGTCAATGACCAGTTTCGCTTCATTAAAACCGTAATGAGCGTTGCTGGTCCTGGAAATGTTGGTGACTGCCTTGTGGCAAAGCTGTGTACATCCTTTCAGGGCGACTGGCCACAGCAGAGCCAGCGTGAGTGTGTGGCCACCTTTGATCTTTTGACCACAGTCTTAGCAAAATAACTGCCATGTTCCAGGGTAAATCAAGGAGGAACCTCTGAAGTCAGGGCTCTAGCAGCACAGCAAAGTGTTCTGATGTAGACAGCTACCAACCTGCTGCAGCTGGGGAGCATGATTCATACAACTTTCAAATGCGGATGAATAGGGCCTTGTAATAAGGATTCACTTCAGTCTTAGGCTTTTCAAATTATTAAACTATATAGAAAATGCAGATTCTTTGTTGTTCCCTTTGCTACTACGTGCCCACAAAATCACAGAATCACAGAATGTTAGGGATTGGAAGGGACCTCAAAGAATCATCTAGTCCAATCCCCCTACCGGAGCAGGACCACCTAGATCAGATCACACAAGAACGCGTGCAGGTGGGTTTTGAACATCTCCAGAGAAGGACACTCCACAACCTCTCTGGGCAGCCTGTTCCAGTGTTCTGTTACCCTTACTGAGAAGAAGTTCTTCCTCATGTTTAAGTGGAACCTCCTATGTTCCAGCTTATATCCGTTTCCCCTTGTCCTATCATTGGATGCCAGTGAGAAGAGCCTGGCTCCATCCTCATGACAGTCGCCCAGTTACATATAATTCCAGTCAGCCTAACTGTTTTCATCTGTCTTCTTAAAAAATTCAGGTTGTTAGGACCCATTTCGTATTTATTTCAGAACATCTTTTTAATATCGTGCATGCTTCAAGTATGCTTTTCAACTGCAGCTTTATGTTCTTATGGGCGAGAACTGTCACCTAGGTGGGTTTAAGAGCAGTACTTCGCCACGTTTGTCACTTTGTATCCACAAGGTCTTTCCAGGGCAGTTTGTGCAGCCCCAGACAGGAGCAGGGTGGTGGAGGGTATACTCCTTTCCCAACTGGAGCACTTGCCACTGCTTCTGCTGCGGTCCGTGGGCCGGGGAAGCAGGTCCACCCCTCCAGGCCCAGGAGCAAGCAGCACATCCTGATGGGCTTGCCAAGAGTTAAAGGGCTGAAGCAGAACCCGAGAACTGGGTCGTTGTCACTGCAGACTCCAGATGGGAGGGATCTTTGGCAGCATTCCTGGGTCTCTGCGAGAAGGCGAAGGGAGCCAATTACTAGCTAAATGAAATTATATATTCAGTCGAAGTTCAGACAAGATGGAGTAACTGATTGCATTCCTTGGGAGACTTGAATAAAAACACCTCTCAAAAGAGCTCTTACTCCAAAGCGAGGGCTGTTTGCCCAAGTACATTTTCCTTCTGGCCGATGTAAATCTAGCGCCTTTTTTTGTCCCCGTGCACCGTTAAATATTCTCATCCTTTCAGAATCAAAGTGACTTCAGACTTGTTTGCTTTCCCTTTACTTTTTCCTGGCTCGCTTTCCCGTGTTCGCAGAGTGGCCCAGGGTGTCCAGCGCCACTTCCAAGCGGGTCGTTCCCCCGAATCCCTGCTAGCAGGGCTCCCGCTCCCCTCCGGCCCCTGCCGCGGGTGGCCCACGCACCGCCGGGGACCGGCCGGGCGAGCACCGCGGCCCGGGGAAACATTCCGGCAACCGGCGGCAGTTTTTCCCCTCATCTACCACGGGAGGGAGCCCTTGGCCAGCCCACCGCCGCTGCCGCCGCCCGGGACCGGGACCGGGACCGGGACCGGGACCGGGACCGGGTCGAGGCTTCCCACGCCAGTGTAACCGAGGCGCTTGCGGGCTGAAGCGGTTGTTCTCGGTCGTTTCTGTCCGTCCCCGCAGAACTGTGCTTTCCCACTCGAAACTATTTCAAATAAAAGAGGAAAACACGATCGGAGGGATTGGGGGGGTTTTGAAGCGTTTTTGTACTTCAGAGGCTGGGGCGCACACAGGCAGGTTTGCTGCTTTCATCCTCCAGCCCGATCACCCCTTTCTCCTACTATTTGACGAAGCCTTTCACGCAGCAACAGGGAGGTTAAAAAAAAAAAAAAAAAAAAAAAAAAGAAGAAGAAGAAATAAACAGAAAAACATCATTTCGAGTCCAATCCTATATTTTACAGCCCATTCTATCATTATTTCCATGGGAAATGACATATTCTCCTGCAATGACCATTATCAGTTTTATTGCAGAAATTTTCTGCATTCCTCAGGATTCAGCTGCAGTTGAGCCCATCCGCAGGCTGCCCAGAGGAAAGCAAACACCTGCACATGGCTCTGCACACTGGAGCTGGGGCTGGGGATCAGCAGCTAACTAAGAGATTAGTTTTCATGTCCGGGCACTAGGGCGTTCACAGCACTTGCTACTCGAACCAGCCTCTGTGGCTGGGCCTAGAGGAGTGTCTCAATGCAGAGGTCAAGCCAAAAAGCAGGTAAACTAGCCCCCACCTTGTCGTGGCCATACCTGGGAGCCCTGTCAGCTGGCTTCAATCTCTGTCTCTGCTTCAGCAGTCAAACCCAACATGGGAGCTCACTGGTGCGAGCAGAGCAACAAAGATGCTTTCTAGCAGGACGGCTTAGCCCAAGCAGAGCTGTGCGTGAACCTGGCTGCTACTGTTTCCTTTGCCTCGGAGTAGCACAGTCAGAACTGACTTGGCATCATGCTGTGCAGATGTAGCTTGATGGAAGAGCCTGTGTTGACCAGATCTTCATATGGCAAGAAACTGAAATGTAGTGAAACAGAAATGTAGTGAAACTGATATGTACCTGGCCAGTAAAGAGTGGAAATGACCTTTGAGGTGATTTATAAAGGAAGACTGAAAAGGGATGTGAAGCCAAATCCTTCACCCATCAGCTGAGATGCCACAAAATTATGCAGTGCTTGCAGAGCACACAAATGCTTTTGAGAGACATCTTTCATCACACAAACGCATTTGAGAATGAACAAAAGATGTTCCCTAAAGCGAGGGCTGTTGGCGTGTGTAGAGAACTTTTATTGTCTCCTTGCTGTCTGTGTGAAGAGTCCGAGGTGGAGAGCTGGGGGGAGAGTTACCGTACACAGTTGTTTGCACTGGAAAATGGAAAAGCAACTTGTTCAAAAGAGAAACTGCATCTCCACACAGCTTGAGGGACTTCATGCTTGGAGAAATAGAAGTCAGTGTGAATACTCAAACTGAGAAGGCTGTAAGGGGAGAAGTGAAAGAAAGTGCTGCAGTCAGGTAGAGACTGAGGAATATAGGTTCCTGGCATACTGGTTAACAACTGTCTGTTTTCAGGCAAGACTCAATCCGAAGATGGATTGAAATAACAGACCATCCAATTCGATTGTAGCAGGAGATGAGAGACACAGAAAAGCAGACAAGGAGATCTATTATAGCTCAGCCAGTGTAGAAGAAAATACTGAGACCTCCTTCATCAGGTGGGATGTTTCTTGTCCCAGATAGAAAGCCTCTACCTCTGGCATTAAACCTGAAAGATCCAGAAACACCCAGCTGCTGAAGTCAAAGCAGCTAAGCTGAGGTTAAAGAGCTAGCAGAGATGCTCAATTGGAGCAGAGGTGGCAGCCAGGGTAGTAATACTCATACACTTGGGCAGATTTGCCTTTTCTTCCATTTAATCAGTGACTCTGTCTGCTTCGTTTTATGTTGCTCAGCAGCTGTAGCACTGAATTTCCATGCCGGGCAGCTGAGGAGCAAGAAATACAGTGGACTCCTTCATGCCTTAGCAGGAGCAAGACCTTACCCTGTCATGTGTTCCTTCCTCTCTGCCATCTTTAACACACTTCCTCTCTTTCCAGCTTAATGTACCATCTTCTTTTGCCATGCTCCTCTTCCTCTTCTTTATACTTGATCCCAATATTTAAAGCATCTTGAATTTAAATTGCCCTTCCACTCTCTCTAGAAACAGCTTTTCTCAGTCCCCTCATTTGTGGGCCTGTGGGTCAACTCCAAGGAGGACTCAAGATGAACTCTTTGGTTGCTTTCCATGGCTCTTGTACAGTAAGGAAGCATTCAGTATACACGTGTATTGTGCTCAGTGTAAAAAAAAGGTCTCTTTCATCAGAAGCCAGCTCCGTGGCTTTTATTGTATGGCGTAGCGGAGGGATGGATGCAAGCAGATAGATGTGAAAGCAGGTTCCATGGATTTTCAGCTGTGAAAATATATCAGCCATCTCCCCCGAGCCCAGGAAGACTGAGTACAGCTGTGGAGCGAGTTCTCTTCATGCGGGTGAAACCCCTCGACAGATACTGTGTGCGCTGCCTAAAGCTGTTCTGTCATCTGTTTGTAAGGGTCCGAATTACAGCAGGGTTGGATCCCTGCAGTGCTTAAGGCCCGTGGAGCAACTGCTATAACAAAAAACTTCTTGTTCCGGATTGCAGTATTAATGAACAAATCTGCACATGAAAGTGGTCTGCCTGCTTCCCCCACAGCTGCAGATGAGCCTGCACTCAGAAACATGAGGCTCTTTATCACAAACGCTACGTCTGATTTAAAGTTCTGTGCTGCCTACCAGCCCAGCAGATAGCGTCAGAGGCTGAGGCACAGGGTACCTTGCAGACTGCAGCATCAAGCCCTTCCCCTGCCGTTTGCACATTGTTCATTTGCAGCGCTGGAAGCTGCGGGATGGCACAGGTCTGGCTGCATCTGTCTGTGCCGGCTGGTGATCAGCCTGCTGAGCGCTGCTGAAACCCAGCTGCAAGAGCACCTTCCAGCCAGGGCAGCTCACTGCTGAGCCCCGTGTGTGGTGATGTGTCCTGCTTTCTGACCCTCTTTGTCCTCACCCCCCTTTCCATTTTTAGTGGATAGTGAGGAAGCTGCTCCTCTGCATGAAGAAGCCACAATGACCATTGAGGAGCGTCTCACACATTATAGACAAAACTGCACCAAGAACCTCAAAACCAAGTCTTTAGCTCCAGTTGGGGAGAGCGCTGCGGAGGAGACAGGCAAGCAGCATGATGGGGAGTCAAATATGAATGGAGAGGCTGATCCAGGGAAGCTTACTGACCACAAGGAGAGGAAGAATGGGAAGCCAGATGAAGAAATCTCGGGTATTTCCTCCACCTCAGACAAAGTCAGCACTGGAGGCAACAGCCCTGCTCTGCAGAAGCCTGAACTAGGCAAAGGTGATGAGGCCGTCACCTCTTCTGCTGGGGAGGCCGGGTCCTCCTGCTCCTCTACGGGAAAGCCCCAGTGCACAACCAAATCCAAATTTTTTGAGGACAATGAGAATGAGTTGGATGAGGTTGAGGAAGAGGAGGAAGACAGTAAGGTGGGAAACAGCACTGGGACAGAGTGGCCTTCTGGCTGGGCAGAATGCGTTGCTTACTGTGGTACTTGAGCTATGAGCCTCTGGCTCATCCTAGGTGTGTTCTAGGAGTAGCTTTTTCAAGCTGATACTTTTAAGACCATCTCATGGGAGTGTCATGGATTGTTTAGATAACCCTGAAGGGAATATACCCTCATCTGTGCAGCGGCCATAACAGATAGCCCCTGGTCTTGCTGCATGCACCATCCCTCCATTTGCTGTGTTAGATGAAACTTAGCTGCTCTGATTGTAGACATTATATGAGGGGGAAACGTACCAGGTCATCTCACTCTTCTGGGGCGAAATTATCATCTGTCCCCAGGACGGAGGGACCAGCTGTCTGGGGAGGGCAGCCGGTGTTGTCTGATGCCATGTGCTGTTGGCCCGGTGTTGCCTCAGAAATTGGGGAGGTGGCACTGTGGGGTGAAGAGACTCTGAACTATCAAAGGAACTCTTTCTTGTTGTTTAGTAACAGCACGTTGGGCTTGCCAAAGCTGATGCCTTGGATACATGGCAGATTTCTCTGTCTGATGCACCCATAGCCTGATCTGCTCTGGCTGTGGGAGCACTTGCTCTGATTCCGCTGGGGTTGCCCTTTGGCAGGGCAGTGTTTCTCACTGTTTGGGGGCAGGCAGCATTGCCAGGGTCCAGCAAAAATCGATCCTCCTCTCCACCACAGGTGATCACTTTTACAAGCGGAACAAGAATCTGCCTCCAGAAGAACAGAAGATCTCTACCTTGCTTGACATCAAAGTGCTGACAATAAATGACAACCACGACTTCATGGTCATTGACTGTGTTTGAATCTGGTGAGTAATGAGGGAGAAGTTGTGCCTCTTGGGCATCACTACTCTGGTCTTTCTCTGGAGCTGGGCTTCAGGAAGGCCCAAGGGCCCTGGGTGCTCATCAGCCCTTTTTCCCCCGTGGCCTCAGAGAGTTAAGTTGGACCCCTGGGAGCCGTTCTCAGCTGGAGGGACATCAGAGTGCACTGAGCTCTGAACCCTCCTGTTCCTTATTGCACAGCCGTGTTCCCATCAGCTCCCTGACACAGTGGGGTTCTCAGGACGCTATGGCATGACTGCTCCCTTTGCTTGCCCTTTTGACCTCTCCACTCTGCAGGAATGTGATGAGCAGCCAAGAAGTGGTGGATTTCATCCAGCCCAAGATCACCCAAGAGGATGAGAATGGAGTCCTGAGGCCACTCTCCTCCATTGTAGAAGAGGTAAGGCCCGGAGCTTCACTATCCCTTCAGCACTCAGTGTTTCTGCATCCCAGCCTGGTGCCTGACTCTGCCCTTCCTCTCCATCAGACTGGTTTGTTCAGCACTTGGGGTGTCTGGTAGTCCTGGGGCAGCAGTGCTGGCTGGAACAGGAGCAGAGACGCCTCTGAACTGGGACCCAGCTGATGTGGCACCCTGACCAGTGCTTCTGATCTCTAGGTTGCTGTCAAGCCGAAGGAGTTTCTGTCCACTTTCAGAAAGCCAGGGCTGCTGAGGCTGTTTCTGTCCCGTGTCTGGTTGGGAAGAGCATTGGAGCCCAGCTCTCACCGTTCTGGCCTGGCAGCCCCAAAGCCACTGGCAGTTGCTGGAACGGGCCCAATGTCTCAGGTTATTCGTAGTGCTGTGTCCGTGCTCTCTGCTAACCTGTCCTGTCCTGTTCTGTCCCTTCTCAGCTGCTGGATCAGTGTTTGGCTCCAGACACCTCAGGGGATGGCACCAGCTGCGATAACATGACCTGCATCATTATCAGTTTCAAACCCCGTAACACACACCCACCTGCTGAAAGTGGGAAGCGGGAACTGGAGGACGTGGCAGCACCGTTGGCACCAGCAGAAGAGAACGGCGGTGGTAACAAGAAGAAGGCCAAGCTGGAATAGCAGACCCCGCACAGGGATTTTGCCGTGCGCTCACCAGACTCGTTTCTTAGATACGCTGAACTCAAGATTCCAAAGTCTTGTCCTTTTTTTAGCCTTAGCAGAGGCCTTGTTTGTCCGTGTCCTGGTTGGGGGGTGGGGGGGTGGGTCTGGTTAGCGAGGGCATGTCGCACCGTTCATCTGTCACCATTCCAAAGAGGGAGTCGAGGGCAGAGCTGCATGTGGGAGCAGCCGCCAGCCACAGCGCGGGAGCCGGCCGCAGCCTGTGAGGACAGAGCCCTGTGGTTAGAAGGATGTCCCCTCATTGTCGCAATGTGGTTGTTGCCATTTCTGTGCCTGGGAATTTCTCTTCAGAGGGAAGAACTTTTTCACTGTTGAGGTTTTTTTAATCTGCACCCCATTATTTAAGGCCCTTTCTGTTTTTATTTGTGAAACAATCTGGCTGTGGTGCTGCTGCCACACCTCATTCTGTTGTACACTTTCGATGGATACTTTTTTCAAACTAAAAGCCCAGAAAACCTAGCTGTACTTTTGGTCCTTGGTTCTTTCCTGGAGGTGGGGGGTGCGGAAGGTGGGATGGAGAGGAGAACGTCTGTCCCTGGTGTCTCAGGGTGCTGTAGGGGTGCATCTGCAGCTCACAAGAAGCAGCTGGCTTCTGCTGCAGAGCACCAGCCCGAGCTGCAGTGTCTGGGCCCACTGCCTCTCCGTTACCCTGAGATGGCTGCACTGAGGACAGTCTGTGGCACACAGAGCAGCAGACAAGTCTCTGGAGAGAGTTTGTGTCTGTGGAAGGGACAGGGGTACCAGTCACCCTCCCGAGCCAACTTGCCCACAGCGTGCACCCCATCCAGCTGCACGCTCTCTTCGAGGTGTGACAAGAGGCAGCTCCCACCTGGTGTGCTGGATGGCGTAAAGCTTGTGCAATGGGCGTTGACACTGCAGTTGCTCCCACGGGAGTGAAGTTGCTGGGCTGTAAACCACTGATGGACACTGCTGCTCCCTGATGCTGTGCCCCTGTGCCTTCTCCCTGGCACGGCTCAGGAGCACAGCGAAGCGCAGATGAGGTTTGCAGGCCAGGTCACCAGCATGGCTTCCTCCGGCTGCTCTGGGGCTCCTGTCCCAGGTCAGTGCCTTTGGCGATGCCTTACACTGCAAGTCTTTCTCTTCGAAGGTGAGGTCCACCCTCCTGGTCCTGGCCTGTTGTCTCAGCTCCTGCAGCTCAGTCAGCCCATGCCACACCTGCCTGGATGAGCGCACTTCGTGTCATCCTGGAGCCCTTCCCTGGTGGCCCTGAGATTCTGCCCCTCTGTCTGTTGGCTCTCAGGGGTGACGTGTCCTGCCCCAAACTGTTTTGGTCCCGGGATCATCCAGGCTGGGCTCTGGCGGCCCTGCTCAGGGTTGGGACTTGGAGCCACAGACACCCACAGGTGCTGCAGTCAGACGCGCTGCTTGGCTGTTTCAGTGCTCGGGAACTTTCTGGATGAGCTGATGTGTTCCCCTGGAACAGTGCTGCCTGACCAAAGCACCCAAGGAGAGGATTTTTTTCCTCTGCAAAAGTGGGTTTCTTCTCAGGGCATCTTTTGTTTGCCACCCAGTGGGTTTGTCTCAGGACAGCTCTGGCCAAGGGGCAGCTCAGGCAGAACCTGGTGCTGCCTCCCAGCTATGAATGTGCTGGGCGAGTCACCCTCACGTTTTGAATACACAGACTGAATCGTCACAGGAATGAGCAGAGTTATTTTCTCCAGTCCTTAAAACCATTTGTTACTTCTGGAGTCCCTCTAGTTTCCACATGTCTTTTTTAGAGTGGGGACAGTAGCGATGCTTGTGGAGTCTCGCGCAGAAGGGTGAATCCCGGCTCCGGACAGAGACCTGGAGCTGCAGTGCCCCCGGAGGCTGAGCCCAGAGGCAGCTTCACTCAGTGGAATTAAAAACACTTTGATTTGTCGTGTGCCTGCTGTCTTGTTCCTGCTGCAAGGCACCAGTCCCGAGAGGGTTTGGTTTTAAACTTTCTTCCTGGTCGTAAAGAAAGCTTTTGATACAGGAGTTCGCACCAGGCCCTGTGGAGTCCTCCGAAGTGACTCTGGTCAGTGGTGATGGCGCATTTACTATGTGCTCTACTGATGTTTTATCACACCAGGTTTTTAATCGAAATGCTTTGCGGTACGTCGTGTGCCATATCAAAGGCCCTTATATCTACAGTTGCTTTAATGAGCTGCAGCAGCGAGTCAAAGAACAGAAGCGGGAGTTTTGTGGAGGCTGCCCGGCAGGTTGTGTGATGACAGCTTATCTCCACAGATGCAAAGGAGCCAAGAGGCTGTGCCGGGGGGTTCCTGGTGACCTCTCCGGAGCTAGCGGGGGCCCTGATGGACGGTCAGATCCAGAGCTGCCTGAGGTCCACAGGGGTCCGTGGGAGATAACCCTTGGCAGTGACAGGGGCTGCTGCCCACAGACTCACTGCAGGATGCTGGGGCAGGGGACACATGGGGCAGTCAGGCTGGTTGGGGGGGAAGGAACAAACAGGCATAAAAGGGGTCTGTTGTGTGTGGGGAAAAAACAACGGATCACCACAAAGTGATCTTCTTCTCCAGCTGTTTTCCTGGGCGTGTGGGCTCCTTCTACTGCAGGGGGTAGCGGGTCTGAGAGCCAACAAAGGAAAAGACCAGCGTGTTGGGGAGGAACACATAGCCCAATGCGTACTCGCCAGCAAACATCACGCCTCACTCGCTGGTGAGCAGCTGCAGAGGTTTGGGAGATGGGTTGTGGTGTGGCCTGGGACAGGCGGTGGAGAGACCACAGATCTGGCAGTTGGATACTGTCGTGGGTTAGGTTGAACCACCCCACACACACACAGCCGGTCACTACCCCTCCCCCACCCCCAGGAATGAGGGAGAGAATTAAAGGATAAACGTGAAACCCGTGGGTTGAGATAAGAGTGATTTAATACAGATGATTTAATACAATGTAGGTGCTCACCACTCCCTCGTATGCGAAGCCCGTCTCGTCCCGAAAACTGCAAATCCCGGACGAACGCGAGGCCCCGAAATAGAGAGGGGCAGAGAGGGAGAGATAGTACTCCGAGAGTGGGAGTACTGGGAGAGAGAGAGAAGAAAGGAAAAAAAGAAAAGCAATAGAGCGAAAAAAAACCACAGCAAGCGCAAAAGAGCAAAAGCGGCAAAAGCGCAAAAGCCAAAGCGCAAAAGCCCTTCTTCCCATCTGACCCTCGCTTTTATACTGGGCATGACGCTGCATGATATGGAATACTAATTGGCCAGTTTGGCCCTCAGTCTTAAGTTCCACACAAATCACAAGGGGAATCGTGTCCCCCTTGTCCCATCTATGCTCCCCCCTTATCCCGCCGTGCTTCTGCACTCCGGCACACTGAAAAGTCCTTGGCAGCTTGTTATCAGTGTTCTTCTCAGAGTGAGCCTCTGAGTAAAACCAAAACATGGAGCTTTTCTAGCTGTTAAAAAAAAACAAACCCCTCTGTCCCAGCTAAAACTAGGACAGATACTGAGGGCAAGAGGAAGCCCGGGCCGAGGAGGGGTGCGACAGGCTCAGCTGCAGACACAGGCGGCACAGAGAAACCACCGCAGGAGCTGTCATCTGGCAACAACCTGACCCAGCTACGCCCAGGTCAGCAGGAGAGAAGCACCAGCCCCTCTAAGGCCAATGCCTAAAAGTCCAGAAGGACAAAGCAGTACGAGAGCAGGTAGGGGGCCCCAAATCACAGTTCCCCCCCACCCCTCCCAGGGCTGTCCCAGGAGAACAATCACCTTCCTGGTCCGGGCACGAAACTCATGACCGGCCTCACCAGGAGCTCTCCAGGTCACCTGGTGGGCACAGAAGGGCAGCTGCCTGGGGGTGTAGGACACATTACGGGATGCAGGGAGAGAGCATTTGGGAATAGGACAGGATTTATTATGGGGTGTTCAGGGGAGAAGCCAAAGGCAGGAAAAGGGAAGGATTTAGGAAATTGGGGAGGAACAAGTGTGGGAAATACAGGGATAAGGGAATAAAAGGGTCTATTTGCATGTAGGCAGGGACAAGGCAGTACACCACTGGCCATGCCCTGAGCCTGACCACCACAGTCTGTCCCGTCACCTTATTAAAATCCACCTTCAACTACTTCGTTTCCTCAGGTGGGCACCAGGTGATGGGTCTCGGGAGCAGGGAGAGAGCAGGTCTGCAAGGGCAGCTGTGAGTGCGGCAGCACAGAGCACTGGCTGAGGGTGGCTGTGGGGCAATGGCACAGGCATCGCCCACCACCCCCATCAGTGCCAGTCCCTGCAGCTGTGCTGTAAGGTGCTGCTGGACTCTGCTAAGTCCACAGCAAAAGTTAAGCAGCAAAATGTTCAGAAGGAGCTTTTTCTTCCAAGGATGCTGCAGGGGAGTCAGACAAGTCGTAGGCAGGATCCCACCTGTCTGAGACTGCACAGCCTGGAGGGCTCAGGGTCCCCACCTCCAGCTGCTGACCTGGCTGCAGGATGGATCCCTGGTGGGGATCAGGACCTGCAACCTTGAGCCACTCAGCTCCAGCAGCTTTGGGATGGGACAGCTGCCCCAACCCTGCAGCCCGTCCAGGGCATTCCTCAGGGTGGCCTGGCTGCCTGCAGGCAGGGTGGGAGGCCACAGCCACCCCTTCGCACAGAGGCACAGGGGTGCAGGGCCATGTGAGGCCTTGTAATCCCGGTGCCACCAGGGACGGGAGCAGCGGTGGGAGCCCAGGTGCTGCAGGCAGCCTAACCGCTGGGGCCTCCTCCACCTGGGAGAAGCCACAGGACCTTCAGCACAGGTTTCTCTCCTGCTTTGGAGCAGGTGCCCATCACAACCCTGCCACACCCCACATGCTAAAGCATTAACCACAGCTGGCCCAGGGTACAGCCCTCCTCTCCAACAGCCCTGGGACCTCTTCACACGTTGCCGGAGCATCCAGGGACACAGATACACAGGCACAGATCATCAGTGAGGGCTGTGTGCCCTGCCTCATGCAGTGCATGGCTGCCCACCCTCAGGGGCTTCTCTGGGCCCCAGCTGCAGCCATCCTGCACCACACTCGAGGTCTGTCAGCCAGAAGCCATGTGCTGCTCCCAGGAAGGTAGCTGGGGGCACACAGGATCCACGGGCGCCCAGAGCACCCATGGGTGCCACTCACACTGTGCAGCAGGGGCCGAGGCAGGGCTCAGCCCCCACCCAAGTCGCTCAGTTTGCTGGTGCTGCCTGAGGCTCTGCAGGAACAGCCCATCCTTCAGCTGTGTGCTGGTCCTGCACCCGCAGCGCTGTTTGTTGGAGTGTTTGCACAGGGGAATATCCCTACCCTTCCCCTGCTCCTTGGCCCCACTTCTTCCCCCTTCCTGCACCTGTGTGGGTCTGAGCCCACTCCACCCCACCTGCTTGGCTACCTGCAGCACCTGCTGGGGACACACACCACCAATTAGAGCCCACAGGCACGGGGGCTGTGCTGCTGGAGGGGGCTGCACCACAGGAGACAGACAGACCCTCAGAGAGCAGTTTTATTTCCCAGCAGTGCCGATGCTCCAGCGGTGCCTTCAGGGAAGGGGCAGATGGGGCTGTCACAGGGCACAGGCAGCACGGGCAGGGCCACCCAGCCTGGGGTGGCAGGAAATGCTTCATGGGGCTGGTGGTGCCCTGCAGCGGGTGACCAGCTCTGCCACTGCAGGACACAGGATCTTTGGCAGGTGGGAGCCCAAGTCGGGGCTCTGTGGATTGAGGGTCTCCCCGCTCAGTGCTGCACAGCCGCCCTCACTCTGCAGGGACGCCCACAGTGCTGCACCTCTCACTGGTGCTGCCCAGGGAGTCCCCAGAGAGACTGTGCCCTGACAGCGCACTGCACAGGCTCTGCTCCCGGGCAGGATGCGGCACCGCTTCGATCGACACCTCCACCTCGATGTTGACGCCTTCCCTGCAGACAAACACAGCAGCCCACAGGGGATGTCACCACATCCTGGGCTGAGGGACGGGACTGACAGCGGGCGGAGGGGAAGGCTGTTAGGAAGGGGATGTGCCAGTCCCCCCCGCCGCCCGGGCACAGCAGCCCCAGCTCACCTGCAGGACATGTCCTGGCCCTCGCTCAGCATGCTCCCCGCGAGGGCTGCCGTGCTGGCTGACCGGCTGTCCTGCTCCTTCCCCACTGTCCCGGGGCGTGGGCTATGGCTGCTGCTGGGTAAGGAGGTGGTTGTGTCTGGGACTCCGTCCTCACCGCCCCTGGGACTGGGCAGCACCGACCACAGCTCATTCACTGGCAGAGGGAGAGACAGCACTGAGCATCCCTTTCACAAGGACCGCTCCTCTTCAGAGCAGGGAACAGAATGGCTCACCCGGCTCCTGGCAGGGGGTGCAAATGAGCTGGTCCCAGACTGCTTTGGGAAGCACCCACCTCCCCCAGGACAGCAGCTTACAGCCTCCCTGAAGGGACAGGGGTGAGCATGGTACCACCCGGGGCAGAACTAGCACAGGCTACAGGCAGCCCCTGGCTCTGGAGGTGTCATAGCCAGAGAGCCGCGAGGCAGGACCAGGGTCTATGCCAACGGAGGGCACAGGCCAGCAGACAGATGGCAGCGCAGGACTCACACTTGGTCAGGTTCTCCAGCTCCACCACGCCAAGATCTCGGGGCTGGCTGCGGCCACCCCCACAGCCCCAGCGGCTCCGGCACAGCGACAGCACCACCACCCCGTAGATGTAGGTGAGCAGCAGGGGCACGCCGACTCCTGCAGGCAGACAAGTAGCTATTGCCCAGCCCCACCAGCCACTCCACCCGCTTGGGTGAAGTCCTGAAGCCCCAGGTCTCAGACACTGGCCCCAGAGACACTCTGCTGCAGTGGCCCCCAGCCCCTCTCTCCAGCCCCGGCCCCACACACTCACCCACGGTGACAGCTGTTATGATGGGGGACACAAAGACGGAGAGGAGGACGCTGCTAGTGACAGAGAGGCACTGCTGGCACCCTGACAGGCTGCTCCTCCGGCTCTGGCCCAGCACCTCAAGGAGAAGTGAGACAGGTGAAGGGCTCCGCAGGGATCTCAGCACACAGGCCCCAGGGACGGGGCCCCTTCCCAGCCCTGGCAGAGCTCTAGCCATAGCTGCAGGGACACCCCCTCCACCTCCTCAGGGACAGGTGGCCACAACAGTGCCACCACCACAACTCAGTTGTCCCTGGAAAACACCACGGACACCCAGATCCCTTCCTCCTTTTGCTCACCCCAACCCCCACCTCTCCAGGCTGAGAGTACCCTCACTGGTGGTGGCTGTTGGGGTGGGCAGCAGAAGGCGTCCCTGCATGGAGGGGCTGTGGGGAGTCAGGGGTGGCACAGGGACACGCTGTGGGCAGTGGTGAGGTCCGCATGCCTGTCCAGGCCTGAGGCCATGGGCTGCCAGGCTCAGGGGGAGTGGGACCATGGGGACTCCAGAGCCCCCCACCAGTACCTTCCTACCCATGTAGATGGGGATCCCAATGGTAACGACAGGGACAGCGATGCCCGCGACGAGGGAGATCACCATAGGTGCCCCCAGCACCATGCCCAGCTGCCACAGGATCTTGCGGGTCCGTGACCACGGCCTCTTCCCCCAGAAGGTGCAGCCGGAGGGGCTGTGAGGACAGAGAAGGGCTGGGTCAGCGGTTCCTGCCCTGGGCAGGCAAACACCAGCACAGCCGGCCCTCGCACTGGGGGGAGAGAAAGCCAGACTTCCCCCATCCCAGTCCTGAGCTCCAGCTGCCACCTGGGACCCTGCCTGCAGGGTGCCACCAGCCAGCCCCAGGCCCCCAGCCCTGCCAGCCCCAGCAGCACAGACCCCTCTGCTCCCCTCCAGCGAGCCTCGCAGCCCAGCCAGCCCCAAACCTGGCTGCGCACGGCTGTGGCTCTCAGCAGGGCCCCGCTGCCGCCAGCCCAGCCCCACAGCTCCCAGCAGGGACCCAGCGCCGGCCCAGCACCACAGCATCCCCAGCTCAGCCCAAAAGCAGCCCGTTCGACCACCCCTCGGCTACCAGCAGCCCCTCCACCCCAGCCCCCCAGCATGCCCTGTGGCTCCCTGTGGCCCCGGAGCCCCACGCTGACCTCAGGAAGTGCACGTCAGAGATCTCCTGCAGGCAGAGCCAGCAGAAGAGGCAGCCACAAACCGTGCAGTTCATGCGGTTGCAGCTCCCATCATTGATCTTCATGATGAAGGCGCTGCAGCGGGGACAGACCTTGATGTCCTCAGCTTCAGCTGTAGGGGGAAGGAGATGAGATGAGACCGGGGGGAGCAGAACAGGACAGTGCAGGTCCACGCCCACACTCTTGTCTCAGGATTGCAGCTCATCCCATGGGCGTCAGGGTGAATGAGGCACAGCAAGGTCCCACTCCACACCGCTCAAGCAACTGGCACAAGGTCTACATGCCTCCAGGCAGAGGCAGCCAGTGGGGACCACTAGGTCCTGGCTCCAGGATCCTCAAAGCCCAGAAGGTGCAAATGCATCTGACTGTGCCACTCAGCCATGCCAAATCCCTGTCCCGCTTGCTCCCGCCCTGGGCCAGCATCTCACCACCAGCCGAGTCCTCCGGATGGACCAGCTGTGCTGCAGGGTTGACCAGGCTGGGGGCCGGCGGCACTGGCATACACGGGCCATCGGGGTGCCAAGGCTGCCGGCAGTGGTAGCAGAACTCGGTGCCACAGCCCTCGCGCCCGCAGGTGAGGCGGGGACACTCGGCGCAGCCGTAGGCGATGACAGCATAGCTGTGGGGAGAAGGCAGTGAGTGTTGGGGGCCCCAGCGGTGCCCACAGCCCTCCCTGCGTCCCCTCACAGCACGCAGCCGTTCGCCTCCCGGGCACGGCCAGGCCGTGCAGTGGCACACCCCAGCTCTGCGCTGAGCTACAGCTGCAGCCTCTGCTCAGGAGAGCCAGGAGCCACTCTCACCAGCTCAGACTGCAGCACAGCCTTCCCCATCCACCACCCACCCAGCTCCCCTGGGGCCTCGCAGGCTGGACCAGCATGGCCAACAGCACCAGCCCTGCCAGAGACACGCAGCTGCCCAGGCTCTGCAGCCAGGACAAGGATCAGGACATTTCTCCGAGTAGCCCCAAACCCACACAGGACCAAGCCACAGGGAGATCAAGCCTGGAAAAGACCCACAGGACGCAGGCGCAGTCGAGTACGCAGCAGCTCCCAGCTGGGGAAGCCCGTCACCTCCACTGGTGCGGGACGGGAGCACCCACACCGCTCCCCTGCTCCCAGCCCCGCACAAGGGGCCAACCAGTCACCTGCAGTCGGGCGCAGGGCACCAGCGGGTGCCGGGGTCGGCTGCCAGCAGCCGTCGCAGGAGGAACTCCTCGTATTTGTCACGGAGGGCAGGCTCGGCCAGGAGGCGGTGGACGTCAGCAGGCTGGAGCACAGCAGGGCAATGCGGGCAGGCCACCTGCACGCGGCTCTCGCTGACTGCAAGGTGCAGGTACTGCTCCAGGCAGCCCCGGCACGAGCGGTGGTGGCAGGAGGCCAGGGTGGGAAAGGCCTGGGGAGGCTGGGGCAGCAGGCACAGGGGACATTCCACCAGCTCCTCGCCCTCACCCAGGGGCAGCACAATGCACGTCTCCTCAGGTTCCTCTGGCTGTGGTTCTGGTGGCGTCTCTCCTCCGACTGCCTGTGGCTTCCGCCCAAAGAAGCCCAGGAGGCGGAGGGGCCCAGCCGCCGGCATGTGCTGCTCCATGGTGGCCCGTCAGGGCGGCAACCAGCTGCTGTCGGGCTATGGAGGGCTGCAGGGAGGTGCCAGCCTCGGCACAGCCCCCATGGCCAGGCTCCTACCTGGGCCTCAGTGCTGGCATCCTCTCTGCAGGCAATGGCTGAATCATCTCCAGCTGCAGCTGGCACCGTTCAGCCTGCGAAGGAACCGCACGTGAGAGTGAGCTCTGGGCCCCCGACATGGGAACGGGCCCTCAGTACCCACAAGACCCACTACCACTACCACCCTGCCGACAGGCCCTGCTGCCCTGCCAGATCCCAGGGCCATCCACCAGCCACTCCACGGAAAACACCCTGGCAGCTCAGGGACACACTTGCAGCGCTCCTGGCAGCCCTCAGGCCAGCCCAGTCCCAGCCATCCATCCTTGTGGCCCCAGGGCAGCAAGGCTGGCACTGCCAGTGGTGCCCTGACCCGGCACGAGCCCTGCAGCATGGAGACCTTGGCCCCCTGCCCCAACTGGGGCTCATCCAGACCCTCCCGCCTCCGGCGAGTCACAGCCCACGGCCAAGGCCGGGTGCTCGGCTATCTCTGCTCCTGTATCTGCCTTCTCCTTCACCGAGCAGCTCCCAGCGCTGCGCACCAGCCCAGCATGAGGAGCAGCCTGCCCTGAACCAGCAAGCATGCCACAGCTGCTGGCAGAGGCTGCCCAGGACACTGCACACCTCCTGCACCCCCAGCACTGTGCCAGGACCGCGTGGCAGCACAGCCATCCCTAAACCGAGCACGCGGCCGGACCCTGTCCTTGCTCGACAACTCCAGTCTGTCCCACCGTGCCACAGGCAAGAACAAAAACACTCGACCTTGAGCTCCCACAATCACACCTTGCCTCATCAGTGCGACCATGGTGGCCCCCAGCTGTTACATCCAGCGCCATCCCCACGTTGGCCCAAAGGCCCCAAGTGACAATGCCACAGCTGACCAGCCCCACAGCTGACCCGTCCCACAGCTGACCGGCCCCATGCTGAGCTTGGGCAATGCAACCACAGCCCGTCTCCAGCCACCCATGTGCCACTGAGCCAGCTCTGTTCTGCCCCATCCTGTCTCCTTCAGTTCAGCATCAAAGCCCAGAGACACCAGACCTCCCAGTTTCCCCGAGGTGAAGAAGACAGTGGTCTTTGCAGTGGCAAACACTGTAACAACCAGTTTGTACCCAGGGCTGTACAGTAATCACACCCCTCACCATCTCGAGTCTCCGTGGCTCTCCTTTCCAAGGAGAGACATGGCTGAAGCTCTGACTTTCCACTGGAGTTCAAGTGTCCAAGAGCCACAGACTTGCTCCTGCTGGATGCCAGTGCTTGCTGCTGCAGGCACCAGCTCCTTAGCCCAGCCAGCATCGGGAAGCTCCTAGCAATGGCTAACTGGAGGGAGCCCAGAGGAAAAGTCGGCACAAACCAAAACTGCCATCACTCACTACTCCTTTGAGGAGTTAGCTCACAGGAGAGCAGGGAACGTCTCACTGCCACAGGAAAGATCCTCCATAAATGCTGGATCCCGAACTGTCCTGGGAAGAGAGAGCTCCTCCACGTGCCCTGCAACCTAGGGCAGCAGCACCTGAAGCCTCATGGGGAGCAGCCACTTCTGACCAGTGTTTCCCCACATCCCAAGTGCTGCACTAAAACCTGCATCACTTAAAGCTGTTGCTGAGTTTGTAGGAGAGAAAACCCAGCCAAGGGACACAAGAGCCAGTCAATTAAGTGACCAGAAACCAAGTGATTACAGGAGAGACGAGGTAAATCTGTCAGTTTTCCCTTAGTTAGAGCTGACACGAGTCCAGGGCCACAGCACAATCCCTCATGACAATAAGGTCAATCTCTCCACTGTTTTTCCTGCTCTTTCCTTATCTATACCAAAAAAGTTGCACCCTACACTTTACACCTCCACAGCACTGCTGCATCCCTCCACCTCCAACAGCCTCTAATGGTTCTTCCGTTTGAGCACAGCTAGAACAGCAGAAGCGCTGGCATGGGAAGAGGCGGATATTAGTGACAGCTCAGGAAAGAGCCTGCTCTGCTGGGAATGAGCAAGGTGCTACATCGTGTCACCTCAGGTCACAAAATGATTTCCAGCGAGATAGTAACTGAAGAGCTCATGGAAACTTGGCTGAGATTGGATTTAAACAGTTGTTAGAGAGAAGAAGGTACCACAGGAGGAGAGCAGGAAGGAACATGCTCAAACACGGGGGAGGGCAGTGGGACCACTGTCTCGGGTGACTGATGCCATCACCACGGACTCTGTTCAGCAGAAGTGCAGGAGCCAGTACCAGAGCAGCTGCAACGGCTGCGCTGACACCGCGCACATCAGCCACCCAACCAGGGGGCCAGGCTGCCAGGAGACATGCCGTGTCCGTGTGGCTCCTGCACCGGGACTGCAACACCTCGACTACACGGCCGGGGCTGCACAACGCAAGTGAAGAAGCACCAGCAGGGACCTAAGTGGCCCCGTCCTCTGGCCCCGAAGTACCTGTCGGCGGGGAATCATTGCTGATGACATGGCATGGCCACGGCTCCCCTGGAACCGCCACAAAGTCCAGCACGTTCAACTCCCCTCAGGGACCTGCAAATAAACAAAAACTATCTGTGACGAGGCTCAGCAGCAGCAGCTGACACACCCAGAGTTGCCTGGACACGTCAGACAGTTCTGTTAACGGAGCTACAGAAAAGGCAGAATGAGTCCTGCAGATGGGGACCACATCCAGGGCAGGGACATAGGCATCAGAGAGGACGAGTACAAGGAACGGCTGAGCCAGAGCAGGGCTTCTGCCCCCAAGACACACAGCCGAGCTGCACACTGGCCATATCTGGAGAAGGGCCGAACCACAGTGTGGCCAAACAAGTCGCTGAGCAGGGTAACCAGAGGCCTTTATAGAATCATAGAACGGTTTGGGCTGGAAGGGACCTTAAAGATCATCCAGTTCCAACCCCCCTGCCATGGGCAGGGACACCTTCCACTACACCAGGTTGCCCAAAGCCTCATCCAACCTGGCCTTGAACACTTCCAGGGATGGGGCAGCCACAGCTTCTCTGGACAACCTGGTCCAGTGCCTCACCACCCTCCTTGTAAAAAATCTCTTGCCTTAATCTAAATCTCCCCTCTTTCAGTTTAAAGCCATTGCCCCGTGTCCTATCACTACACGCCGTTGTAAAAAGTCCCTCTCCAGCTTTTCTGTAGGCCCCCTTTAAGTACTGGAAGGCTGCTATAAGATCTCCTTGGAGCTTTCTCTTCCCTAGGCTGTTCTTCTCTTTCTCCCCAAGAAGCAGGACACAAAGCCCTGGATGTCCCCAGTCTGCACAATGCTGGGACACCAAAGACAGAAGCTGCAGGAAATGTGACAGCATCAGACCGTGGAGCTCCCCTGGGAGCAGAGGTGTGACTGGGCTGCACAAGGAGCCACCACAGCATCCCTGGGGCTCAGCAGGCTCCTTGCCTGGCAGGGTCAGAGCACATCTGAGTGTCTGGGAGCTGAGCCATGCAACTGGGGGAGATTTTCTGGGAAGGGGAGTTAGGAACCACAGGGACATGTCAGGTGAAATAAGGAGCTCTATCACATGAGGGCCTGTTGCCCACATATGCTCCTGGGAGAAGCAGGGAATAGGGCTCAGCTCTGTGGTCTTTGACAGAGCCATGCCCATGGGGATAGGACTGGCAGAGGTAATGGCCACAGAGGAGCCATGGCACTGCCATGGTGCCCCAACACTGAGACCACTCCTGAGTTTGTCCTGCAGCTGCCTCTCCTCTCACGTCTGGCTGTAGGGAGCTGGGATCCCTTTCCTCTGCAGCCGTTTCCCACGGGAGTCACCACAATCACAGGATAATTCAGGTGGAAAGGGACCTCAAAAGGTCTCCACTCCACCTTCCTGCCCAAATCAGGATCAGCACGGTGGTTAAGGGCTTTATGGCAGTTGGGTCCTGAAAACTTCCAAGGACAGAGACCGCACAACCTTTCTGGGTAACCTGACCCATGACTAGACTTATTCCACTCCTCAGGACAGTGTAAGGGAGCAGGACCCCAGTGGACATCTCCTCCAAAGGACGGTTCCAGTCGCCTCTGGAGAGCAGACCATGGGCAAGACTGTGAGTCCCTCTCTACAGTTCCAAAAGCCCCAGATCCCTCATCCAGGCTGAAAGGATCTCAGCGCTGGAAGCATGAGGATGCAGGAAGCCTGGAGCACTGCCACTCACCGCTACCCAAGAGCCCTCCTGCATCCCCCAGCCCGTCTGCCCCTCGCCCCCCACCCTAGGGCAGCGCGGGCTCTGCACTGCCCAGCCCCGCTCTGCCGCGATCCCCGGAGCCTCCGCAGCGCCACCGGCCCGTCTGTGCCACAGGCGGAAAAGCCGCTCCAGCCCTCTGCCTCCGGCGCTCGTTCCCACCCTCTCCTGCAGCCGCCGTTCCCGGACGCCGCGTTCCTTCACCCCGCCCCTCCGGCAGGGCCACACAGCGCGCCCACCCACCGCGGCGGCCGCCACCTGCCCCGCTCCCCGCTGCCCGGGACGGGCTCCCGCGACCCCCGCCCCGAGACCTCCGCCCCTCCCGGGACTCCGCTCCCGCCCGACGGGACTCAGCGCAGCGCAGCGCAGCGCAGCGCAGCGCGGCGCGGCCCTCCCGCCCTGCCCCGCCCCCGCCTGCCTCTCCTGCGGCGCGGCCCGGGTCCCCCCGCCGCATGCTGGAGCCGCCGGCGCGGTGCCAGGAAGCGGGCAGGCGGCGGCGGCGGCGGCGGTCCCGGCGCACGCTTCCGGGCGCCCGGTCCGCTTCCGGGGCGCCGCGCCCGCTTCCGGTGCTGGCCCCGCCCCGCGGCGGCCGGAAGCGGAAGTGCCCGGTCGAGGCGGGGCGGCGGTGGCCGCCCCGGGCTGGCGGGGGCGGCTGGCGGGCCGCGGGCGGGCGGGCCGCGGGCGGGCGGGCGGCGGTGCCGGGGCCGGCCACGATGCCCCGGCGGAAGCAGAGCCACCCGCAGCCGGTGAAGGGTGAGTGCGCGGCGGGGCCGGGGGGCGGCAGCGGCGGCGGCCCGGCGGTGACCCGCGGCGCTCGGTGTGTTGCAGCGGACGCCGAGGACGGCCCCGAAGAGACGGCGGGAGCGGCGCTGGTGCTGCCCGGCGACCTGCTGCTGGGCCGTGGCCTGGCCTTCGAGAAGGGACCGCCAGGTGCGTGCCGCCGTCCGGGCCCGGCCCTCCTGGGCGCCCCCGCTCCGGGAGCGCCGCCGGGCGGGGACGCGGCCCGTCCCTGCCGGTACCGGCCCCCCGCTGGCGTCCCCCTGCGCTTGGCCCCATCCGGTAGCCGCCCTCCCCGGGAGCGGTCCCGCCCGGCGGCTGCTCCGTCCCCAGGAGCGTTCCCCCGTGGGGCAGTTCCTGTCCCCGGCACGGACCCGCGCCGGTGGTCTCTGCCCGCCCGGCACCGGTCCCCGGCACCGACCCCCTGAGCGCTTTCTCCCCTTAAGCCCCCACCAGGCACACCGCACCCCCGCGGGGACACCGGGGCCGGCAGGCCGCCCCGCCGCCGCCGGGCTCATCCCCAGAGCCGCCCGCAGCGCTCTGTCCGGGAGCCGCCGGTTCCCCGAGCCGCCAGAGCACGGCGGGAGCCGGGGCCTCGGCCCCACAGGGTGCTGCTCCGCCGCCGTCCCCCGGCGGGGCTGGGGTGGTCTCCCCGCTGCTCACCTGCCCTGCTGTGCCAGCAGCACACCGCGCTCCGGCCAGCCTGCGGCACAAGGCAACCGGAGGAGCGGACGCTGCTCCGGCTCCGTTCAGGTGCCTCGCAAGGGCCGGCAGGATTGTCGCTCCCTGCCCTCGATGGTGCGTGGTGAATAACGTGAGGGGGCACAGAACGCCCGACCCCTGCAACTGCCTGTGCCCGTGCTGCCCACGAGGGCTGTGTCCCGGTCCCTGTGCTCGGTGGCCACACCGGGCTGTGCCGGCAGCTCTCGTGCCGAGGCGTGGTCCCAACCGCCTGGCAGACAGGGTTCTGCTTCCAGGGCCGCACTTCCCCATAGCCTGTGCTCAGAGCCTAGCATGGGGACTAAGTCACCCCAGCAGCTCCGGGAGCCAGACGCTGTTAGGGCCCAAAGCCGCTCTCTGCACCAGACTGTCCTCAGAAATACTGTCCCTCCTGCTCCCAGCTGGAGAGCAGGACTAAGCACCTCTGGGCCTACTGAGGAGGTCAGGGGAGCCATCACCAGCTGTGTCTGCATCCTCGTCCTCACCCTGTTGGCCATGCTGTCCCACCTGGGCAGCACCAACACACGGACCATGCTCCAGGGATGCTGTGGCACTGCTGGCTGCAGGCCCGAGCAGAGGAGTCAGTGGAGTCCCTCTGGGTGGGGCTTGGCAGGGCTGAGGGTTCCCGTGGCAATAGCCAGGCCCTCGCAGGTTGCCCAGGTCTGGCATGTGCATTTCAAGCAGTGCCTGTGGAAGGGGACTGGAGGGGCCGTCCCATCCTGCAGCATGGGAGCAGCCTCCCCGCTGCACCTGTCTGGGGCTCTGGCAGTTGGACACAGCTGGGTGAGCAGCAGCCAACTGAATGGCCCAGGCTGCTTCCGAGGGCAGCGGGCAGCCGTGGGTCTCCCAGGCCCGGGGGCTCCAGGTCAGGGACAGCTGGGCATGGCTTGAGGCTGCAAGGCTTTGGATGCGTGGCACTGCCCTGGCCCTGAGCACCAGCCTGAGGGCACACCTGGGGCACGGGGCAGGCCAGGCCGGCACCGCTGCAGGGCAGTGGGCTCCGTTCCCGTCAACCCTTCCTGGGGCACAGGCGCTACCCAGGGGCTGCAGGATGGGCCTGCGCCCAGCTGGGAAGCAGAAGTGCCCTCTAAGTGCCTGGCACAGACTTCCTGTCACTGTGTGGGGCTGGGGAAGGTCTGTTTTCTTGCGTGACGAAGTGGGGCTGGTGGTGGAGCCCCATGGTGTCAGCTCTGGGAGCAGGACCAGCTGCCATCCCCGGCGCTGGGGCAGCGGCATAGACGAGGGGGCGCACAGAGCAAGGTTTGGGGGCACCCAACTTTCCTGCCCAGGTCAGGCTGTGCTCAACACCTTCTCACACTGCAGCTTCCTACCAGCTGGGCCCAGCAGCACCAGTGGGTGCCAGCTACCCGCCCCACCCCTCTGCCCCTCACCGCCCACCCTTCCTGGTGCTGGGGGTCTGCCTGTGAGCTGACCGGCCACAATGGAGGCGACAGGGTTTCCTGAGGTGCCCAGGGCAGGCCCTGCAGCAGGGTGTCGGGGCAGGCCGTGCCCGTGAGGCTCCTCTTCACCTCGCTGTGCGCAGCGTGGTGGGCTCCTGCAGGCTCCTTGGTGCTGCTGGGGTGGGTGCAGCTGCCTGGCCCTTTCTGGCTGCAGTCCCCTCTCTGGGACAGGCCGTGCTGGGACTGGTGGCGGTAAGCGGAGGGGCCGTGCCTGGGTGAGCCGGGCTCCTGATGCCGGCCCATCCCCATGGTCTTCTCAGCAGACACCCTGGTGGGGAAGATCGCCATCCCAGCATACGCGCTGAGCGACGACGACTGCTCCTCTGGGTGCCAGCAGCTGAGCGTGGAGAGCGACCCCGAGGAGGGCGGCGAGCCCAGCCCCGCAGCGCTGCCCTGCCGCCAGTGCGGGCTGCAGCTGGCTGCCAGCCTGGGGCAGAGCTGCCTGCAGTGCACCGGCACCGAGGGGGGCCGCAGCCAGCGCATCGTGTACTCCTGCCAGCTCTGTCCCTTCGCCTCCCAGTACTCCAGCCACCTCAAGCGCCACATGAAGACACACAACGGGGAGAAGCCGTTCGCTTGCCCGCAGTGTGCCTACGCCTCTGCCCAGCTGGTGAACCTGACCCGACACCTGCGCACGCACACCGGGGAGAAGCCGTACCACTGCACCTGCTGCAGCTTCGCCTGCAGCAGCCTGGGCAACCTCAAACGCCACGAGAGGGTCCACAGCCAGGACAAGCCCTTCCAGTGCGCTGCCTGCGACTATCGCTGCAACCAGAGCCGCAACCTGAAGCGGCACATGCTCAGCCACCGCCTGCCCGAAGGCGAGGGGCCGCACCGGCAGGACAAGGACCCAGGTAAAGAGGGGGGAGAGCCGCTGAGGGGGAGCCCCACAGCACAGCCCCAGGGCTGGGGAAGGGACGAGGCAAGCGTCCTGCCGTCGACCCGTGCCAGGCCTGGTGCTATGTGGCACCAGCCTCGGCTGGGGCACCGTCACCCCCAGGCCTGGGGTTCCCTGCAGAGCTGAGCCCTGCCAGCACTGTGCTGCCACGCTCACAGCCCTGCTTGTTTTTGTCCCACAGAGCCGCTGCTGCCAGAGCTGGGCCTGCACGTGGGCAGCGGCAGCGGCCCCTTCCTGCCCGGCTGCGCTCGGCTGCGGGGCGAGGAGGCGGCTGCACTGCCCGAACTGCTCTTCCCCTTCACGTGCCGCATGTGCGGGCTGGTGCTGGACGACGGGTTCGCGCAGGATGAGGGCCTGGCTGAGCAGGTCTGCGGGCGCTGCAGCCTGGCGGTGCTGGGCACCGAGCCGGGTGCCAGCCCCCGCAAGGGCACCGGGGACAAAGGCTTCGCCTGCAGCCTCTGCTCCTTCGTCACCCACTACCCCAACCACTTGGCGCGGCACATGAAGACGCACAGTGGGGAGAAGCCGTTCGTCTGCCCGCTCTGCCCCTACGCCTCTGCCCACCTCGACAACCTGAAGCGGCACCAGCGAGTGCACACAGGCGAGAAGCCCTACAAGTGCCAGCTCTGCGACTACGCCTGCGGCAACCTGGCCAACCTCAAGCGTCACGGGCGCATCCACTCGGGCGACAAGCCCTTCCAGTGCAGCCTCTGCAGCTACAGCTGCAACCAGAGCATGAACCTGAAGCGGCACATGCTGCGGCACACGGGCGAGAAGCCCTTCCAGTGCCGGAACTGCACCTACACCACTGGCCACTGGGACAACTACAAGCGCCACCAGAAGATCCACGGCCACTCAGCTGAGAGCTGGGTGAACCCGCGCAATGCCAAAGCCCTCTTGGCCCCTCCAGCCGTGGGCACGGCCCTGCCCTGAGACAGCACTTAGCCCAGCTGCAGGGGTGCCCGGCCCTGCGGTGGGCCCAGGGTGCCCCGGCCCGGGGGCACCCCGGCTGCTTGCCAGCCACAGCCCCTGCCCTCCCTGGGGGAGGGAGGGGCAGCAGACTCCATGGGGGCTCAGGGCTGCCTTACACGGGGCCCGTGGGTGCAGCGGGCTCTCCAGCAGCCCTGTCCTGCCCGGGCAGGGGGAAGCAGCTGCGACCCATGGCTCGGGTGCCTGCCCCAGCGGCAGTGGTGCCATGCCCCCCAGGCACCCCTGGGGGCAGCCCCTGCCCGTTGGAGCCTTCCTTGGAGCCTTCCTCTGCCGGAGTTTGTGGAAAAGGGGGGGGGGGAACAGGACTGGTTCCGTGGCTGTCGCCACGCCAGTCAGTGTAATTTATATTGTGTATAAAAGCATTAAACAGTCAGTTTTGTTATCTGCTGTTCTCCCCGGGGGCTTGTTCTGCGTCAGGAGAGGAGAGCGCAGGGCTGGCGAGGTGTGCGGGGAGGGGAGGACAGCAGCCACCCCCCAGCAGACAGCCCAGTACCAATCAGGATCCGTTTTAATCATCATTGCAGTGTGTAAACATCGGTTACTGTCCATTAATGCTCCGGTGGGTCTGAGCAGCAGGAGATACGTGGTTACAAGCCTAGATTATGCTGGAGTCTATGAGCGGGTTAGAGCAGGGGCTCTGCGCAGACCCCCCTGGAGACAGTTTACTGCAGTCTGTCTCTGAGCAGAAACCTAAACGCTAATTTGGCCTTGCGGAGCCTCATGGTGCCACCAGGCTGCTGCTGCCAAGCCGCTGCCGCGGCCATCCAGGGCAGCCACCCTCCGGCGCTCCGGCCAGGCCCTCCCGGCTGGGGAGGGGGCAGCTCTGCCCCCCGGCGCTGGGCCAGGCTCTGCGACACCGCTCCAGAGCTCGGCCTGGGCACGCTGCTCAGGTCGGGCTGGTGCCGCCCCGGGAACAAGCCCTCTCCCAGCTGGAGCCAGCAGCAGGAGGAGTTCAGCTGCCCCCGCCCCGAAGGCAACGGTGGGCTGGGGGTGAGCTCCCGGCCCAGGGGAGTGGGGAAGGTGGATGTAGCAGGTGAGAGGCACGTTGATTGCAACCTGTCTGCAGGTCGTACATTCCTCAGCGAAGGTCCTCAGCCGGTGCTGTCCTGGGAAGGGGGCACTACAGATCCTCATCGCCGATGCCCTCAAAGGCATAATTGCCGTGGAAGTCATTGGCGCCCACGTCATTAGCAGAGCTGGAGTGGCTGATGCCTCGGAGGCTGACAGAGGTGAGCTTGCTCTGCGGAGAGGGAAGATGTCAGAGAAGACCCCCGCTTCCCCCTGCTCCGTCCAAGGGTGATGGCGCCGGTGCACCCACGCGCAACTCACCGAGAGTTTGGCCATCGGCTCCCGGGAGGCATCGGGTGAGTCCTGCGGGAACAGCGCGGTCAGGCAGTGCTGAGGCAGCAGGACTTGCCACCTGCCCCTCTCCCTGCCCTCCGCCACCACTGACCCTCCCAAAATGAAGCCAGGCCACCATCCCTTTCCTCCCTCAGGGAGTCCAGCTCCCAGTGACGGGTCCAGGACCCCTTTCTCATCCCAAGTCTATGGGAGTGGGGTGCCACGGCCCGGCTGTCCTCAGGGCTTGCCCCAGCCCTGCCGAGAGGACAGCAGCGCCTCAAGGCGTGGTGGATCCTGGTGCCTGACACCGGGAAGCCCACGGTCGCGCTCGTCTCCCCTACCAGGGCTGCAGGGTCCCACTCACCAGCAGCGGGGGCGATTTCACAGCTTGCTGGCTGTCCGAGCGCCGCAGAGCCCCGTTCACGCGCCGGCGAAACATCTGCAGGGGAGGAGCTTGCCTCAGCTGTGGGGTCCCCATGGGCAGCTCCAGAGGTTAAGGTGGCCCCTAGGGGCCCTCCAGCTGGCGCTGTCCCGAAGAGGGCAGGCAGGGCCTGGCCCAGGCCCCAAGGAGCCACAGGGGCAGGATGCGATTCCCACTCCAGAGACCACATCCAGCCCAACCCTCACCTTGCGGATGCTGCCTCCAGACTTTTTCACCATCAGCTCATCCACCATGGACTGCAGGCAGATGCTCAGCATGATGGCCTGCGAGGGAGAGGCGTCACGAGGCCAGCAGTGCCCGGCTCCACACTGAGCCCAGACTGGCCCTCGCACCAACACTACCCCCTTGCTCCTGTCCTCGCCTACCACCAGCCTGGCATGCAGGCAGCCCTACCTGTGGACTGGTGATGGTGACCCACTGCAGCCGGTCCTTGCTCATTAGATACTCGAAAGCCAACTCCAGCTTCACCTCGGACTTCCCCGGGCTGCTCCCCCCGGGACCATTGCTCATGGGCACCTGCAAGGGCACGAGCTGAGGCTGGCAGCCTCCGGAGGGAAAGCGGCCAGCTTCCCCAGCCCCTGCGCTGGCAGAGAGCAGCCCCCAGCCAGGTGCCAGACACCCTGCCCAGCTCCCACTCGCCTTCAGCCACCATCGGGTCCCCTCACAGCAGCAGCCCCCTCAAACGTCCTTGGACCAGCGATCCCCTCGGCCCCAAAGCACGACTTGGACCCTCCCCAGGCCAGCTGGGCTCGAAGCTGGCAGCACAGCCAGCACCTTTTGCAGGCAGAGCTGCCAGAGCAGCCTGGCACAGCCGGATCCCCCCAGGCCCCACGGAGCCTGCTCTGCTCCCCAGGGCCCTGCAAGTGGCACTCACCGAGGACGTGACCCGCCAGCACCGCATGCGCGTGACCTTGAAGCTGCCTTCCTTGATCTGCTCGCTCGGCAGCCGCACCTGGAAGTTGAGCTCGTTGTTGCCAGCGCTGACGACGACATGGCATCCCTTCTCGGGGAAGTCCGTGACGCAGGGGTCGAACTTGAGATAGCCGTAGTACTTCAGGGTCTGCGCCAGGCGGATGAACTGCAGGCAGAGCCAGGGGAGCTCAGCAAAGACGGCTGCCCTCCCACCACACCTCCTGGGCCAGGAACAGGCACCGAGCTCGGCACCACGCATCCGCATGGGAGCAGTGCCAGTCCAGTGCTGGGACTGCTCCAGTCACAGCATCGTGCCCTCCCCTACCTCCTTCTTGGAGACTTTTTCCTGCAGGGACTTCAGCTGCCTGTGCTGTTCCTTGTTGACAAGGATCCATCCGTGCTCGATGTCCGACACCGTCTACCACGCAGCAGAGGCTGGTTAGCAGCTGGGCCCACAGCCACCCAAGACCCCACACAGCTGTAGCTGAGGGGCACAGCGCCCCTCCCCACCCGGCTGGGCTGCACTGACCCTCACCTGCGCATACAGCAAGTTCAACCCCACACGATGCTCCATTACATCGTCATCATAGGAGGAGTCCCAGTAGCTAGAAGGGAACCACATGGGTCAACCTATTCCCTAGCTCCTAACAGCTATGGGGAGAAAAACCACTCCCCACGCTGGGACAAGGCACCAGGCTGGCACTCTGGCCAGCTCCCCCAATAGCCATCGGTTGCCATGCCCAACTGCCCCTCTCAAGCAGCTGGCAGAGGTGGGAAGGGCCATGTCTGGGAAAGCAGAAACAGGGACCAAGCCCAGCAGGGCAGCCCGGCTACTGGAGTCACTGCTGGGGACACCCAGGTGTGTTCCCAGGGGCCAAGGCACTCCAGAGGCAGCGACAGCAGGAGGGGAGGTGTCCCTCTGCAGAGCAGAGAGCCCCAGACACCACCCCACTGCCTCAGCAATCACTGCCCCGCCAGCCCTCCACTCACCTCTTGCGCAGGATGATCCTGAACTCAGGGTTGTGCAGGCTGGTGACAGACACGTACGGCAGCTCAAACTCCTGCAGCTTCCGCACGACTGCAGGGAAACAGCAGCTCAGCAGAGGCTCAGGACAGCGGCAGCCCACCGGACACCCCGCCAGACCGGGTGCCCTGGGGGAGCCCACTGGAATCCCCCACCTGGGGCAGGGCCATGGAGTCCAAGCACACAGCTCTCGCTCTGGGACAAGGCACCACTTATGCTCTCCCAGGGCAGACATCCCACCGCAGCCCCCGAGGGGCTGCCCCCAGCATGCTCTACTCACAGGAGAAAGCTCCGTCCTTGGTCTCTCTCACTAGGAAGAGACTGAAGTAGCCAACCAGGTCATCCGGCAGATCCAGCTTGGAGGCCACAGCCTGGGAGCAAGAGCAGGAGGTCACCACTTCCCGCAGAGAGGCAGCACTTCCATGTCCCTGCCCCGCAGCAGGATTCAGCCTGTGCGCGTTCTGGGGCCGCCCAAGAGCAGGAAGGCAGCACCTCTGCTGAGCTGCGGCAGGGCAGAGGGGATCACTGCCACCATGAAACAGCTGCCTGTCGGGCCTCCCGACATCAGCCTGGCCCCAGAGAGGAGCATGGGCACATCAGCACACCCATCCCAGCTCCACTGCTCTTCAGCCTCCCGAGACAACCCTGCTCCAGGGGAAGGGATGTGGCAGGGAGGGCTAAGGGGCTGCCGAGCCGAGGGAACGCCTCCATGTGTGGGAAACCAGATAGCTCAACAGGAGGGGCTGGTCCTGCCCAGCACAAGAGCTTTGGCACCTCAAGGACATCCTCCGTCTGGTCCGAGGTAAGGATGGTGACCTTGACCTTCTGGCCATTGGAGAGCAGCACTTCCAGCACCACCTCCTCTGTGGGGATCTGCTGCGTCTCCTGGAGAGAGAAACAGGGTTGGTACCCGGCGCGTCTGCCACCCACCAGCCTCGCGCCACTCAGACCACCCCAGAGCCTGCGGACCCGGCACTCGGCACTCACCCCATGCAGGCGCCCCAGCAGCCCCCTGCAGCCCACAGCTCTGCCCCTCACCTGCTGGGCCTTGCGCAGGAAGCTGTTGAAGGTCTCGCTGCCTCCCAGCGTCGCGTCCTGCCGCACTGGGGGTGGACGACGAGCAATGGGTCAGGCATTACATAAGGAGGGGCAGGGATCCACACCGGTGCCCACCCACCCTGCAGACCCTCAGAGCTTGCACTCAGGCTAAGCGTGTGCTGCATGTAGGGTGTGCACTGGGCAGTCCTGGACTGCCCGTGGGTCGGGGCACCAGCAGGTCCCCACCTCTGCCAGTGCAGGGAAGGAGAAGGGGCAGAGGAACAGCCCTAGTGGCACCACTTCGCACTGGCTGACATCCAGTGGACACGGCTAAAACCAGAGCAAGGCTGGGAGCATCAGGGAGGGCCACAGCAAACCGAGCAGTGAGGGAAGGAAAACACGGGAAGTACCCAGTGCCCTGAGCAACCGAGCCAAGGGCAGCCAGCCCTGAGCCGCAGCACAGGGCAGACCCACTTACCAGCCTGCATGTATTTCTCCAGCTGTTCCCGTCGTTGCTCTACCTCTGCCGGGGTGAGTGTGAAGATCTTCTTTGGGGGAAAGGCTGGGACCACGTTAGCGCCATACTCTTTCCTTAACTGGGAAGAGAGCAGAGTGCTGCAAGAGCCTCCAGGGAGATCATGGCTGCTCTGAACCCCCCACCCCAGCTGATTTCCAGGGCCCTGGCAAAGGGAGCAGAGAGTTCGCCGCTGTTCCTCATCCAAACGGGCAACCACCAGCTTGCGAGAACCCAGCCAGGACACCACAGAGCAGGAGAGGAGGCCTGCACCCAACTCCACAGAACAGAAAGCAGCACCCTGGCCAGCCCTGCAGGCAGTACTGGGCAGCAGGCATCTGCCCGCAGCCAAGGCAGCGCCCAACACTCCGGCTCCGCAGCAGCATACACCGCCTTCCCGCAGCGCCTGACAGCAGCACGTGGGGCCCGGCACCCTGCCCACCACCACACTGCCCGGCGGGAGCAGGGGCCAGTGGGCAGCAGCTCCCACCGCCTCCAGGCACGGCTGCCTACCTGCTCGTGCAGCCCCAGGAGCTGGCTGTAGCGCACTCGGCAGTGCAACACCCCGTTCACATGGATATTGTAGGCCTGCAGGGAGAGACGCCAGTCAGACCCGGTGCTGGGATCAGGGCCCAACCAGCTGGGGACACCTGAGCCGCCCCAGAGGAGCCTCTGCAGAGTCCCGCCCCACCATAGCCTGGGAAGAGGTGATGCTCCCGAAGACTCCGACAAGGGGGAGACCTCAGCCCCTGCACCGGGAAGAACCAGGACCCTACGGGCACCACCACATGCCCCGTGCTGGGCTGGGCACCACTGCAGGAGCTGGGTATGGTTTGCAGGCACTGGCCGCAGCCGAGAGGCACCGATCCCTGGCAGCACGCTGCCCAGACCCCTTCCAGGAGCTGCCCTGGAGCACACAGCTCCGCAGAGCCTCCCCCGCGGGGCCCAAGGCCCTGTGCAGCTCTCAGGGGCAGCATCCCCAGCAGCCTGGAGAGGGGCAGAGCCCCCATGCCCCAAGGCTGCCCATGGAGGCCGACGCAGGTGACAAGCGGCCCCAGGCAGGCACAGCCACAGCCCCCAGCACAGCCAGGACCTGGAGGGGCTGCGGTCAGCAGCCAAGGGCGACACGTTAGCAAGTGAGGACGGATCAAACACACGGGACTCGCACAGGTGAGCGCAATAACGGCACTGATGGGTTTCTGTGTGCTGCTCCTCTAAAGACACGTCAGTGTCAGCACAGACCTGCAGCCAAGCGGATATGGTCAAAACTGCTCAGGAAGTAAAAGCACATCCACAGGATGCATCCGATGGACATCAGGAAGGCATAATCCTGCAGCTGCCCAGCCATGGGGAGAGTACGGAGCCTTGTTGCAGCTCCATGGACATGGGTGTCCCCAAGTCAGTGGGCAAGGACACCCCTCTCCACTCCCTGCAGCGAGGAGAGGCAGCAGCTAGCAGCTGCTCTCCATCCTGCAGACCCCACAACACATTCAGAGAAGCAAGCGCAGCAGCCAGCATGGTGACGCGGGCTGTGCTCAGGCCAGCAGAGCGGAACCCTGGTATCCAGCCATGGAGAGCTGCATGACTGGGAAGTCCCCATCACCAAAGGCTGCAGGCCTGGGCTCACTCCACTGCCTCCTGGGTGCATGGCCACAGCCTGCCCACCCCAGGGCCACCACAACATGCCCAGCACTACTAGGGTGCTGGTTCCTTGAAAGCACAAGGGTTTCTGCAGAGAGCCCAGCAGGACATGCCCCGGCTCCAGCCCCAGCCCCAGCCCAGCGGGGGCTCGCTTGTCCCACAGCTCAGAGGGAGCCCTGCAGAGACAGGGAGGCGAATGCCCCTGCTGCAGGGGATCCCGCAGAGCTGGTGCCTGGCTGCCACCCCCAGTGCAGCCCCACCCAGGCTCAGCTCCCTGCTGATGCCGCAGAGAGAGCACAGTTATGACTGCACAGTGCATGGGCTGGTGGCTCCATGGCCCAGCTCCCAGGCACCCTGCTGCACCCTGACTCCTCCCGAGGGTCAGCACTGTCCTTTCTGTGCCAGAGCAGCTCCTGCTGTCCCCACGAGAGCTGGCGACATGCCTCCAGCCAGCAATCGCAGCCCAGGCAGGTACCTCCCGCAGCCGTTTTGCTCACCGGAAGCCCCAAGTGCCTTCCTGCCCCCGAGAGCTGGGGCTGCCTGCATTCGGAAGAGGCACCTGGCTGGACCACGCTGGCCCTGCGCACACTGGAGCTCACAGTAGCTTCTCACACCATTTTCTAACCCAGAGGGAACAGCCCTGCTGCGCGGAGGGCCCAGGGGACCCCGACAATCATCGGGTGGCCCAGGCAGCACTTGCGCTTGCCCTATGTCAGTTCAGGGGCCGGCACCAGCCGAGCTTTCTGTGGGGTCACCAGCCCAGACTCAGGCTGCAAAAGACTTCTCCTACAACACTGGGGATGAGGTCTTCCCCCTCGAGGAGCCATCGCGGCACCAGAGGGCAAAGTGCACAGGGAGCCACGGGGCCAAACACATCCTGGGCGCTGGCTTCTCCGGCCCCTGTGCGACCGCAGCTGCCGGTGGGTCACCGAGTCCCTTCAGAGCCCTTCCTGCAGCTCACAGCTGCCGTCCCGCTGCCTCGTGCTTCTGAGGGGAACAGGGAGATCCCCCAGAGAGGGGTGCCCGTGGCAGCAGGCACGGAGCGGCGGGCTGCCAGCGCACGGAGCTTCCCGCAGGGCCGGAGCCGAAGGGGCTGTGGAGCCCAGAGCCGGGAGCAGAGGGGGGCACAGGCTCGGACCCGCTGCGGCCACGCCACCGCCTCCGCACAGCGAGGCCCCGCTCCGTGGGCAGCGATGCCGCCGCCGGCCCCACCGGGAAGGAGGCTCCCGGCACCCGGGAAGCATCGGTACCCGCTCCCGGAGGAGGTGCCAGGCCAGAGGGCGTTCACGGCGCGCCGAGCAAAACAGGAAGCCGGGAAGGACGGATGGGCTGGCTGGCCAGGATGCACTGGGCCCCCGGGACGGAACGAGGCCCCCGCCCGCTGTCCCCCCCCGCTGCCCGCGGCACACCGGACCAGCCGCCCCCCGGCGCAGGGCCCGGGCACTCTCCGAGCGGCGCCCACGGTGCCGCATCCCGGGGACTCCCCGAGCCCGCCGGGGGCTGGCCTGGGCTGCGGGACCCAGCCCCGTCCCTCCCAGCCCCGGGGCGGCGCGGCCCGACCCGCTCGGCCCGGGTGCGGAGCGCCGGCCGAGGATGGCGACCGGCCGGGGGCTACCCGCCTCGCCCAGCCCCGGCCGCGGCCCGCGCAGGCCGCCCACGATCGCCGCCGGGGCCGCGGGCCCGCAGCACCTCACCGGCCGGGCGGGACCGGGACCAGGACAGCGCCCGCCCCGGGACGCCGGACCCGGACGGCGCTGCCGCCGCGGGGCCCGCCGGAACCGGGCCGCGGGACCGCTTCGCCCCGCTCCGGCCCCGCTCACCACGTAGGCGGCGCCGCCGTCACCGGCGCGGGTCTCGGTCTCGGGGATGGAGAAGTGCATGGCGGGGCCGGGCCGGGCCGTACCGTGCCGGGTCGCGCGCCCCCGCTACCTGCCGCGCGCCGCCATGTCGGGCCGGGCGCTCCCCGGCGCCGCCCCGCGGGGCCCCCGCGATGGCGCGGCCAGCGGAACCGCCCGCCGGGGCCGGCCCGGCCGCCCGCCCCGCCCCGCTCCGCCCCGCCTGCGGGCCCGGCGCCGGGACAAACCGGCGGGGAGCCGCACGGCCCGCGGCGGCAGAACCTCGCCGTCCCGGTGACACCCTGCCTCCCCGCCTCAGGAGTCCGCCGCAGCCCCGGGGCAGCCCCGTGCCCAGTGAGGGCCTCCGCCGAGGCGGCCGGCAGCGTCCCGGCGACACCCGGCCGTGCGGCAGCCCTGACCGCTGCGCCCGGTGCTGAGCGCAGGCTCGGAGCGGCGGGCCGTGGCCACGGGGAGCCCGGGAGGAGCCGGGCCCGGAGAGCTGCGGGCAGCGCGAGCAGAGACACCCCGGGAAAGGGAACGGCCCCCGTCCCGGGCACGAGAGTGGCGTCATCGCTCGTCATGCGGAGGGCCGCTGACGTCAGGGCAGGTCACGCAGAGCCCGCGGGCGGCGCCGCCCTCCGGCCGGCAGGGGGCGCTGGGGGCCGGGCAGGCGCTATGGCGGAGCGGAGCACGGCGGGCGGTGAGTGCGGCGCCGCGCCGGGACGAGAGCCGCGCCGGCGGCGGAACTCGGCCCGCGGCACCGGCTGGAGCCCCGTTCCCGCCCCGCCGCTCGGCATCCGCCCGTCCTCCCCGCACCGGTATCTCCCCGCTCCTGCCGCCGGTGCCGCCCGGCCCCTCTGACGCTACCACTCGTTGCAGGTGCGGGCCCCGAAGCAGACGTGCCAGTGCCGGCGGGACCGCAGGTGAGCGGGGCTGGGAAACGGCGCAGGGCTAGGAGCCGGGCCGGGGGCCGGCGTGGGGCCGGGGACTGCCTGACGGTCTGTGCCCGCAGGCCCCGGAGCTCTCCCAGGAGGAGAAGCTGCAGCTGCGGAAGGAGAAGAAACAGCAGAAGAAGAAGAAGAGGAGCGAGAAGGGGCCGGCGGCCGAGCCCCCGGAGCTGGGGACGCCCTCCGACCCAGGACAGCCCCGGGGTGAGGACCTGCTACCCGCCGCGGCAGCCCTCGAGCCTGAAGAGCCCCGCGCCACGCCTCCCCAGCACCCGGCCAGGGGCAGCCCCATGGCGAGGCTCCGGTGGTTCCTGGCCTGGGAACGTCCCTCGGGATGGAGCAGCCCTGAGCCTGGAGCCTCCTCCAGGCCGCAGTGGGGCCTCCGGGGCATCCCACCTCTCTAAACCCGAGTCCTGGCACCTCGAGGGCCCACATCTTGTGGGGGCTGACATGCGGGGAGGCCCATCGTCTCCCCACCTGGACACAGGGCTGAGCTGGTCGTCCCCATGCCGGCTGCGTGGGGTGGAGAATGGGGGGGGCTTAGTCCCACCTGCCCCTCCAAAGGCAGCCCCTTGCACAGAGGAGGGTCTACGTGCCATGGGCTGCCCCCCACTTACTGGTCTGCACCTCCCAGTGAGGGCAGCTGGGCACGGACCTCCCCCTCCATCTCCTGCAGTAGCTGCTCACCCTGTGTCCCACCCAGCCTTGGCCGACGGCCCCAACAATGGTGAGAAGCCCGCAGGGGGCAAGAGCAAAGCTGAGCTGCGAGCAGAGCGCCGGGCCAAGCAGGAAGCCGAGCGGGCCCAGAAGCAGGCCAAGAAAGCAGAGCTGAGCCAGGCAGCCACAGCAGCCAAGCCCAGGCTGACCCCCACCGAGCCTCAGTCTGGTAAAGCAGAGTGGGTGAGCAGGGAGGGAGGGGGGCCGGGGTGGGCACCTGTGGGGGCTACCTATCCCATCCTTCCGTGAGGCCCTGGGTGCTGCCGTGCCATGTGTTTCCTGAGGCTTGGGGCAGCGTGGCTGGGGCTGGGGGCTGCACCAGGGCAGTACTGCCTTGTGCTGCCCTCCTCACTGTCCTCACAGTGGTAAAGCGGTTGCCAGAGCACGTGCAGGTGGATGACCCTGCCGCCCAGAGGAAACTGGCTAAGAAGCTGGAGCGGCAGCAGGTAGGAGGAGGGATGCATAGCGTGCTTCAGGGTGGTCGTGCTGCGGGTGTGCGTGGTGGGACTGGGGCCTGCCCTCTGCTGGGCAGAGGTACCTCTGGTGTGCCACAAGTGAGTGCTGGGTGTGACTGGTGGCACAGGAGTGAGCAGGGCTGTATGGCGGCCTTGGGTAAATCATCATTAACCCTGTTTGGCTACAGGTACCTCTGAGGCAGGACTATGGCACCAAGGTCAACCTGTTCTCCCACTTGCACCAGTACAGCCGGAAGAAGCCACTGACACAGCAGATGAGGTATGTGGCCTCCTCGTCCCAGGCCCCTGGCAATCATTTGGCTGTGCTTTGCCTGGCCTGGCTGCAAAACGACCCTAGTGCAGGGGTGTCTTGGTCTGATGAGTGGGATGGGTGTGATGGAGTGGAAGGGGGCCCCTTCACTTGCTCTGGGTGAGGAGAGCTGCCCTCGGATGGTACAGGGCCACAGGACAGGGGGCTGTGGGGTTAGCCTGACTCCTTGAGTCACAGAGCAAGTGGGGGCCAGACTGATAACTCCCTTCTTGGGCCATCCCTCAGAGTGTTTGGCTGGGGGCCTGGCAAGGGGTTGGGTTGTTCCTGGGCTGTAGAGGGACAGTGCTGACCACTGTCTCATGGTTGTCCCTGCAGCATCCCCTCCACGGTAATTCACCCAGCTGTGGTGCGCCTTGGCCTCCAGTACTCCCAGGGCATCATCAATGGCTCCAATGCCCGTTGCATTGCCCTGCTGGAAGTCTTCAAACAGGTATGTGAGCAGCTACCCATGCCCACCAGGCAGCAGAGGTGTTGCGTCAGACACAAGCATCCCTTCCTGTTCCCGGACTACTGGGACTGTATCTGTGCTCAGTCATCTTCAGTCTCTTCCTTCTGACTGTGCCTGGGGCTGGGCCCTGCTGAGATCCTGTTCTGGCACTGCCAGTGCAGATTCGAGTTCCTGGAGCACCCCTTTGCCTCCCCTGTGAAACCGTGTCAGCTGTGGGGTGCACACTCGTGCCTGGTCTGCAGCCTTTTGGGCGCAGGTGGTCGCGTGCGGTGCCTGGCCAGAAGGGACAGGTGCCCTGAACTCATGTTCTCTTCCTTCTTGTTTCAGCTGATCCGGGATTACTCAACTCCCCCCAACGAGGAGCTGTCACGGGACCTGGTGGCCAAGCTGAAGCCACACATCAGGTGAGGGTTACTGGTGCCGGAGCAGAGGGACTGAAGTTCTACTGAGTGTGGTCCGTCAGTCGTCTCTCTGGGTTGGTGTCCACCAAACTTGGGCTGACTTTCCTGGGGCTCTGGGTTCTGCCTCCTTGCCCACCATCCCCAGCCCAGCTGCGCCTTCCGTCTTCCTGTCCCTCCCCTCCAGGGACAGGGCGGCTCTGGAGCAAAGCTCGTTTCTTCTCTGCAGCTTCCTGAACCAGTGCCGTCCCCTCTCAGCCAGCATGGGCAATGCTATTAAGTTCCTCAAGAAGGAGATTTCGTGCCTACCTGACACTCTGAGAGAGGAGGAGGTGAGTGGCCTCACACCAGCACCAGGCTCCAGCCCTCTGCCTGCAGGCACCAGACAGGAAGGACAGCCCTGGCACAGGCCGAGCAGGCGGAGGTGATGACATGCAGCCTGGGAGCAGTGTTGCAGGAAAACTAGAAGACTGGGGCTGTCAGCATCACGAGGCACGGCCTGAGCAGGGACTGCGGCCAGAGCTGCTCCCCCTCTGCCACCAGGCACAGCCAAGCAGGACCCGAAGGAGCCGGGGTGCGCTGCAGCAAGTGCTGGGCTGGTAGTGTTGCCAGGCTGGTGGGACTGGAGCTTGTCAGGAGCAGGGATGTAAAATGGGAGAAGCTGCAGCAGACATGCATGGAACACGGCACTGCACCACAGGCCTTGCCAGCAACCAGCATTGCACCTGCACTGAGAAGTGACTCCTGAGTGGCCAGAGGGCTGGCAGGCTGGTCCAGCTGGTGCCACGCGCTGCAGGATGGCCACAAAGGCCACAGCAGCTGGGCACCGTGAGCTGCCCTCGCCCACCAGGACTGCCTGTGAGGGCGTTGTTTGTCGGCATCAGTGAAGTCGCAGATGAAGAAGAACATGTTTTTTCAGTGCTCAGCTAAGTCCCTTGCAGAAAGCTCCACATGAGCCCATTGGCTGTGAAGCAAGGAGCAGGGTGGTGGTACACGTCAGCAGGACCCCTAAGGCTGAGTGGCAGGTGGACTGAGGGGAGTCCAGCTGGAGAGCCCGAGCATTAAAATCTCCATGGGATGACCAGAGCAACTGGCCCAGGAGATGTGGGGGAGATATGAGCAGAGCTGGAGAGGGCCTGGTGGCAGCTCGAACACATGGTGAGGCACCGCGGCCGTGCAGGAGGCTTGTGCTGGGACAGGAGTGGCCCTGTGTGTCCTGCAGAGCCCCTGTCCCAGGGTATCATGCCGTTTGGCAGACAGGCTGGTTGGGAGCAGGACAGGACTCTCCACTTGGAGGCAGAGCTGAGCCCACAGCCCTGCCAGGCTGCAAGGGACAGCAGGGTGTCTGCAGTGTGGCACGGCCACGCTGTACATGATGGCACTGTCTCCCCAGGCAAAGGAGAAGCTGCAGGACACTATCGACAAATATCTGCGGGAGAAGATTCTTTTGGCAGCTGAAGCCATTTCGAGGTCTGCCTTTGAGAAGATAAATGACAACGATGTGATCCTGGTGTACGGATGGTAAGAGGAGAGCTGGGGCAACCAGGCTAGCGGATGGAAAAAGTAAAGGGAGCAGTTGAGTCAACACGGGAAGCTCTTGCAAAAGCAGTTTTTCAATGGTGGGAAAGTCAGCATTGCCCAAGGGGGAGGAAGGGGTTGTGGCTCTGGGTCCAGCAGCTACAAATAAAACAAGTGGGATGGGGCAGTCCCAGGGCACCAGCCAGAGCTTGGCCGTGGTGGGCAACTGGTAAATAAAGGCATAAGGAAGAAGTCTGTGACCAGCAGAGCGGGACAGAGCAGTGGATGTATGAGGGTGTCAGGACTGAGCAGAGCATGGCCCTGGGATTGGTATTGCCGACTGGGGGTGGGAGTATTATCAGTGCTTCAGAAAAGGCAGAGAGCTCGTTAGGATTCTTGTCCCATCCTGGGAGACAGACAGGCTAATGAACTTGCACAGGCTGATGAGTTTGCGTCAGGAGGTGGTGGCAGAGCACTTTCTGCCAGGCAGCTGCCGAGGGGACTAAACGGTGTCCGCGGAGCACTGCGGTCAGCGCTGGCAGCCCTGGCTGGGAGCAGGCATCCCCGGAGGGCCCTGCTGCCGAGGACTGTGTCCTGCGGATGTTGCTTCCGATTTCTCTGCACGCTGGGACAGGCCAGATGCTGGAAGCAGTGGAACCCTTGGACCAGTAGAGGAGTGAACAGGAGGGTCTGATCAAGTAGCCTAATAACAGCGTATCCTGATTAATGCAGTTGCGTCGGCACCTCAGGCTCAGCTTGTGAGTGCCTGAGTTTGCCATTCCGACTCACCCGGACTTGTAGTCCCGCCAGCCCATAGTGTTACAGTGCTGGGCAACACGTCGGCTGGGCTGGCAAGTGCTTGGCAGAGCCCTAAAGCCACGACTGTCAGTGAAGCCTGTGCTGAAGACTCGTCCTCGGGACTTTGCTTTTCCTGTTCGGGGCTCGACACTGCCCTCTGTGTGCACGTGTCTGGAGTTAGTCTCAGTTAGGAACCGAGATTCACTGCTTCTTCCATACAGGGCATTTACAGAGCAGCCCGGGCTGTTTACTGGCATTTTAAACAAACTGCAGCAAAGTCAAGCGTCAGGAAGCAAAACTACGGAAGCTCGTTCTTCCTTCAAGAGACTGTCCCAGAATGTAGACGTGGGAAAAGGAGCCTGAGACCACTGTGGCAAAACAGAGTCCAAGTGTGCTGTGCCTCCTGGGTGATGCGTGGAGGAAGGAGCTGGGGCAGGAGGCCAGTGCGAGGCAGGAGCATTATGAGAAGGAAACTTGGAGAGGTTTGGAGTCAGTCTCTCACTGTGGTTGCGGACAGGTGGAGGTCAGTGCTGCTCCCAGGAAGGACTGAGACGCAGCTTTTCCCAGGGGGTGATTCTTTGTGCAAGGAAAGGGAGAGGGGGCCCTGGGAGCAAACGTAGCCAGAGTGTCTGGAAGGGGCAGCGGTTGTAACAGCGAGCACGTACATCAGCTCTGCCTGGACTCATCTCTGGGCAGCACTAGCCCATCGGGGTCTCGATGGGAGCCTGACTCCCATCCTGGGCAAGAGAGGCATTGCTCGGTTCAGGCTGGGTGTGCCCAGGGAGCTGCCATGGCAGCTGGTGCCTGGCAGTGCTAGCTCTGCTGCACAGCCTGCCCCGCCGTCGGGTGCGTGTCAGGGCTGTCCCCTGGGCAGGACCCCATGCAAACGCTCCGAAAACCTCCTGCCTAGTTAGTCCCACAGTGGAGCCAGTGCCAAGTAAAGTCTGACTGGGGCTCGTGTCTGGGCGATGCTGGCGGCGGGGCAGCCACACGTGTCATGTGAGAGCCTGGTGGGATGGGGCAGCCTCCTAACTGGTGCCCACCAGCTCTTCCCTCGTGAACCGTACGCTGTGCGACGCCCATGTGAAGAAGGGCCAGGCCTTCCGTGTGATCGTGGTGGACAGCCGGCCGCGGCTGGAGGGCCGGGAGACACTGCGCCGGCTGGTGCGTAAGGGCATTCACTGCACCTACGTGATGATCAACGCCATTTCTTACGTGCTGCCGGAGGTAAGGAGCGGAGCGGGGCTGTGCTGGGGGCGGTGGCGAGCATGGGGGAGGCTGCAGCATGATAAAAGGTGCCAAGGGATCCCTGCCCTTCCCTGACAGGTGTCCAAAGTGCTGCTGGGAGCCCACGCGCTCCTGGCCAATGGCTCCGTCATGTCCCGGGTGGGGACGTCCCAGATAGCGCTGGTCTCCAAGGCCTACAATGTGCCCGTCCTGGTGTGCTGTGAGACCTACAAGTTCTGCGAGCGAGTGCAGACAGACTCTTTTGTCTCCAACGAGCTGGGTATGGCTTCTGTCCCCTTCCTCCCACCTGGGACCTGCTCCCTCTTACCTGCTGCTCCCAGGACGGACGGATCTGCCTTGCCATTCCCCTTCCTGGCCTAGGGGCCACCACTCGCAGGAAGGGTGGCCATTGGGCCAGGCAGGCAGCAGGGCAGGATGGAGAGGTGCTGTCCCTCTCCCTGATCCTGCTGGCTGCTCCTCTCTCCACAGATGACCCCGATGACCTGATCGTGCTCCGGAAGGGCCAGGCCCAGCTGGGTGGCTGGGCAGAGAACAAGTCCTTGCGCCTCCTCAACCTGGTCTACGACGTGACACCACCTGACCTGGTGGATCTGGTCATCACGGACTTGGGCATGATCCCTTGCACCTCAGTGCCTGTTGTCCTGCGTGTCAAGAATGTGGATCAGTAGCAGGGGCAGCTGCACAGACGCCAATAAACCAGGCCCCACGATACACCTCGTCTGCCTTCTGTGGTGTGGCAGGAGCCCTGGCACCCCGTGGCACCGCAGGCTCAGCTCTGCACTCTCCTTGAGCGTGCTGGCACTTCTGCCCAGCGCTACCCAGCCCCTGTCCTCCCACTCCAGGCTGCAGTGGGGAAGGACCTTCCCTGCCTCCAGACCTCTCCTTTGGAACCTGGGGGCAATGGTGGCACTGTGTCAGTGGCTCCTGGCCCCTGCCGCCTCTGGCTGTGGTTCTGGAGCTGGTCTGGCTGGGCTTGTGTGGGAGAGCCCGGCACCTCTGAGCCTGCAGCACCCTGGGGGTGCCAGGGCTGCTCCCAGCATGAGCTGCTCCCGCAAGAGGGGCCTGGTGCAGGGTCCAGACTGAGCATAGGCTTCCGTGCTCTGTGAAGGGGGTGTCCTTTGTTCTGCAGCATTCCTGTCCCTTTCTGATGCACATCCCAGCTCCTGGTAGGCATTGCTGTGGGCTGGCTGTGCTTCCCCCTGAGCCCTGTTGCCCCCGCTGTGTTCCCAGCTCTGAGGGAGAGCAGGGAAGCGATGGAAGGGTGCCCATTATCCTGGCCTCTGCCCGAAAAGGGATGTTTTTATACATGAGTCTCACCTGTACCTGTCGTCGCTGCTGTGTGCAGAGATGAGGTTGGAAGGGGGAGCCCTGTGGCCCTGGCCCTGGCCTTGGCCTGGAGCGGGATGGGGAAGGTGAGGCACTAATGGGGCTCGGGAGCTGGTGCTGGGCTGTGGATGGTGCTGGGCTGCGAGATGTCCCTCTGTCGCTCCTACCACCAGCTGTGCTGCTGGTTGCTCTCCCTGTGCGCATTAGGAGACGTGGACGGGGCCAGGGAACCGAGTACCTCCCACCGTGCTCCTCTGGCACCAGCCCAGTGTCAGCCAGTGTCACGTTAAGACCCGATGTTGGGTCAATGGAGGACAGGGGTGGGGGCGAGTACCTCGAGCCCTTCTCAATTTGACCAGTCTACCAGTTTCCGAAGAAAGATAAGACCCTTGTACCCGACCCGCCTACCGCACCCCGTTTAAGGAGAAAGAGGGTCACCTCGAACCCTTTACAATTTGGCCAGTCTGTCAGGCTCACTCTGACAGTGTCACTGGGACAAATCCCTCTGGACAGCCTGCTAAGTTGGAGGGGGATCGTCTGACCGATTCAGGGACCTTCACGGGCTTCGCACCAGGCCAAATCCTTTCTATCCCCTGTATCTGTTGTTGCAGTTTCCAGAAACTTGTGTTTATATACGACAAATTTTATTACATGCACTCATGACAGGATGCAGGTTCAAAGACAGGCGGTGATAGGGACTGACTGCGAAAACGGGTTTGGAACAATGCACAAACAGAGCTGATCAGTGGTAGTTCTAAATAGCCAGCAAGGTGTTAGTAACCGAGAGCGCCTAACACTGAGTTCTGACCTGATAGGCATCCCGATGGGGGGAGAAGAGAGGTCCAGCCCGTCAACTGATCCCAGACGTTCTGATGGAGGTCTTCCTCCAACACCCGCTATATGTATAAAATACTGGTTTTTTACTCTCAGGTGGAGCTTGAGTGGCTCCAGTCATACATACCATTGTTAGGATTGGGGTCAATTTTCCTCGCTTTGGTTTAAAGGTATAGACTAGCAGAATTTCAGGGCATGTGCTGAGCGAGGGGTGGTCGCAGCTTGGAGGCGGGTAGCTTTGGAGATGGAGGTGTGTTATGGTATTATAATGACATTGTAATGAGCAAAATTCAGCTTTAGGACAGGATCTCACCATCACTGCTGAGGCAGCAGTTGTGATCCATCTTCCTTGATAGCAGCCAAGCGGTTATCCTCACCGGTCATCTATCCCTGATAACCGGGACAAGCCATGGTACCTCCATCCCACTCTACTCCCCATTCCAAGGATATTGTACATTCTGGCCTTGTCCATGCCAACCGCATCACGTTCCTGGGAGCAGCTGCTCTAATGTTACAGCTCACGTGAAGACGTCAGCTGAACTTTGGGGAACGATGTTCTCCCATTTCCCTCAATTTCTGGTATTTTTCCACAGCCGGAGCACACGGGGAGCCCCGAGCCGAGGCCTTCCCGCGGGGTCGGGGGCAGGGGCAGACAGTGCCCCGCCGTGCGGGGCTCTGGGCTCCGGCCGGGCCGCTGTGGCCCGTGGGGCACCGGGCATCCCGCGGGGCCGGGGCCCGGGGCCCGGGCTCGCGCCACGGGGCCGCAGGGGGCGTGGCCACGCGGATCGCGCCGCCGCCGCGGAGCCGCTCCGCGCCGTTGGGGGCGGGGCCTCGCGGAAGAGGGCGGGAACATGTAGATCGACCGGAGACACCCGCGCCACGACACGGCCGGCGGCGGCGGCAACGCAGCGCGGGATGGGGCGTGGGAGTGGGCGAGCGCGGGGGCGTGATGAGGCTCTCCGTGTGCTGGTCGTGCGTGCGGCGGTCACGGGACGGGGTGGGGGGAGAGTGTTTCGCTTCTCCGGGAGAGGAGACACAATCCTCAGGCAGGTGGTTTTCTCCGGGATCGGTTCGTCCCCAGCGATTTCCCCAAATGGGAGAAATTTGGGGGTGGGGGGCTGCGTTCGCGCTGTCCGCTGGGACGGGAACAAACTAGTGGGTGGTGGTGAAGTGGCGGGGGCCGTCTGGGTACGGAAGCTGCTGCTGCTACGGTGGTGTCAACGAGGGGGATGGGATGCTCTGCACCCGTTGCGGGGGTGTCCGGGCTCCACCGCGCGTGCAGGGAAGGGTCACCCGGTAGGTTCCTGGAACGGCCCGGCCCGCGGAGCGCTGGAGCCATCGCGTCGGGAGCCAGACAAGGTGAACTCCGGCGGGGAGATTCATTGTTGTGCCCGTTACTGCTTCCGGTCCTCGTTCTCAAAAACATGGAAAAACCCCGGCTACTGCGGGGACCCCGGCACCACAGCCTCGCCGCTGCTCCCCGCCCGCAACATTGTGGAAGATCGTGCCCAGGGCCTAAGCGGCCCTTTGTGCCTCGCGGCTCGGCGTTCCCACAGAGACATCCGGCCCCCGCGCGCCTCAAAAGCCGCCTGGGTCAGCCACGGGCTGGAACAGCGGCAGGAGAAACCACACTGCCACAAGTTTTCCGCTTAACTGAGTAAACAATAGTCTGTTTTTGCAACCACTTTGCCAGGGGAGAGCGCGAACGCAGTCCCCCACTACCACAAATTATGCAGTCGAGTTTCCCGCATTTGGGGAAATCGCAGGGGTCAGCACACCCGGAGTGCAAGGGATGAGCCTCGCCCTGGGAAAACCACCTGCCTGATCATGGTGTCTCCCCTGCCAGGTAAGTATGAGATAAACTTCTGCCGCCCGCCGCCCCAGGACGCCGCACAGACACTCACCGCACGGGCACCCCCGAGCAAACCCCACGCACATCCCATCCCACCCCACCCCTCATCCCACGCCCCACGCTTTGCCGCCGGCAGCGCCCACGCAGCGCCCGCGCATCTCGCCCCCGGCGGGATCTCGGTGCGGGGAGTTTCCCGTCATGCCTCGCGGTGCCCGATCTGCATGGCCACGCCCCTCGCCAAGGCCACGCCCCCGACGGCTCGGGGCGGCTCTGATGGCACCGTCGGGAGGGCGGGCGCGGAGCGGGGCCCGGAGGAGCCGAGCGGGGTCTCCGCAGCACCGGGGTCGGCAAATAACGGGCAGCGTGTTGACTGACTTCCCCTGATTCCAGGTAAAAAAAAAAAACAAACCAAACCAAAAAAAACAACGACAATTTAATTGAGCGGTGCATCGGTAGGAGCAGCTGGAGCTGGTGCCTCTGCAGAGGGACCCTGAGCACAGCACTCCCTGGGCGTTTATACCCTCAGTCTGTGCTCCCGTTCTCCATGTGCTGTTCATGTGCCTCTGCATCCAATGGGAATTTTTGGTCTGGGGTCTTCTTTGTTCCGTATCAGATCCCTTCTCTGTCTCCAGGCAGGCTGTTGGCTGTTTTATCAGGACGAGCTGCAGCTCCTGCTGACGGTCGTGGCCCCCGTGTCTCGCGACTTGCCCTGGTCTCAGGGCCTCCCTTTGTGCCGCCAGGCAACAGTTCCAGGTGAGTTCGACTTTCCTCAGAGGTAGTTCCCAGGTGCAGCCTGAGGCTTCAGCAAATTTAGCTGCTGGTGCTAAACATGGCTGTTAATGCTAACGATTCCCAACAGTGCTGGGTGAGACTGTTCAGACAAAAGACTGCAGGTGAAGGAACTCAGTTAGCCAAACTTAATCTGGAACGGTGAGAGGGCGGTCAGACCCTGGAACAGGCTTCCTGGAGAGGTGCTTGATGCTCCCGGCACCTCTGTGTTTAAGAGGCGTTTGGACAGTGCCCTTAATGCCGTGCGTTAACTTTTGGTCAGCCCTGAGGAGCTCCGGTGGTTGGACCAGATGATCCCTGTAGGTCCCTTCCAGTGGAACTGTCCTATCAAAGGGGATGTTCTAATCGTAACTGCTCAGCTGTGGTATTTTGTGACCAGGAAATGCTCTGGCATGGAGGGCAAGAGAGCCCAACTGCCAGGAGGAGTTAAACTGGCTGGAAGCAGGAATGCCAGAGACAGAAGGACTCTTTGCAAGGGAGTGATGTTTCCCTTAGTGACAAGGAACAGCCTCGGCACCATCTCACAGCCGTCCTGCAATGGCAGCACTCAGGGCCCAAGCTCAGGGGCTGACTGTGGGAAGCAGAGCTGGGCTGAGGTGCCTCACGCAACTGCTCTCGGGATTGGTGCCAGTGCCAGAGGATATAAGGAATCTGCTTGCGACACATCTTCGCAGAGTCCATGTAGAACCGTGTGTTACGGCAAGACTCTGCCCAATGCATCGTTCACGAATTTTTCCTTTATATATAAGCACAAATGTGTGTTTAACTCACCTCGAGGAGTACTACAAAAATTCCCTACGCTCTCCTCTCCTGTCCTTCCCTGTTATCTCTGAGCAGGACAGCACGTGGTGTGCTACACCCTGGGGTCGGCTGTGCCAGCTGGGTCCCCCCAGCCCCTTGCCCATCCCAGCTGCTGCCCAGGTATGCAGAGGATACCCTGGCACGGTGCCAGCACTGCACAGAAGCTGCTGAGGCATGGGGTGTCACCAGCCCTGTGCCAGCCGCACGTGGGCAGAGGGCGGCACCACCGGGGCTGCTGTGCCAAAAGGTGACTCCATCGCGGTCGCGCCGGGCACATGATCAGCTGTGCCTTGAGATACACAGACACTTTACTGATGTGGTCATGACCTCGGTGGCTTCATAAAAGCTCTCCCTTGCCCTCATCCACTCCAGATTAACACTGGGAATAGATAATAACTGGGCGATAGCCGCAGAAGAGACACTTGGAGCAAAGCAATCCTGCTGCCGCCCCTCCGACTGGGGAGGGCTCTGCAGGGCATGGGAGTGGGGTGGCCACACCTGGAGCCGTGTGCTGGTGGTGGAGGGAGCTGAGCATCGATGGCCAGGTCTGCTGCTGGGGGTTCTGCTCCCAGTGGTTGGGGTATGATGAGTGTGATGGGTGGAGGGAGCTACAGCCTGATCGGGGGAGAAGTTTTCCAAGCAGTGGGAGCATCTCCCCTGCCTCACCTTTACTGTCGTCCCAGGACATAGAGTCATGGAATCATAGAAAGGTTTGTGTTGGAAGGGACCTTTAAAGGCTGTCTCGTCCAACTCCCCTGCAGTGAGCAGGGACATCCTGTGATGGGTTGATGTAAAGGGGTTCTGGTGGCAGGAGAGGGGACTTGCTCCCTGTGACTTCCCTGGTTTCAGAACCAGGTCAGACCTGAATCTGGCCACCAGATTGGACTCCCATCCCCTCGGGCCGGGATTGAGCCAATTGGCCTCTGCGAATTGCCCTATTTAAGCTAGGACAAAGGAACCAGAAAAGGTGCTTTGCCTGGGAGTGAAAAGAGAAGGGAGAAGGGCACTGCCCCCACTCCCCAGCTCCCAGCCGGGGCTGCCCGCGCTGGGCTGGCGCCACTCGCTGAGGATGGCCATGGCAGAGCCGCCTGGGGAACTCAGGGAGCGCCCCACTCCCAGGATGCCCGCTGGGCCGAGTTCACCCAGAGAGGACTAAGATCTGAGAGAAACGGCCACACAGACACCAGGTCAATGAAGATGGAACGGGACGAGGTGTGCTGGAGCTGAGTTTCCCCTGCAACTGGTGGCGAGACAGCAGCGGCCCCCCTGCAGCCAGGATGGACTTGGTGGAGCAGAGACCCACTCACAGCCCCTGGAGAAGCCCATGTTAGAGAAGAGATGCCTGAGCCTGAGAGAGGTTGTGAAGCATGGGGCACACAACAAGGTAGAGATGCATCTAGAGTCTGTGGGACGACCCACGCTGGAGCGAGTGGCAACAACTCCCTAAGAATCCGTGACTGTGGTAAAAGCCCGCACTGGAGCAATCCGATGGGGAAGGATTGCATCTCGTGGGTAGGACTCATGCTGCAGAAGTCTGTGTATTTTACTTGTGAGCAGGGGATCCACTGGAGCAAGGGAAAAAGGGCGTAAGGACTCCTCCTCCTTTAAGAATAGGAGCGGCAGTAACAACATGGGATGAACTAACCTGCACTCCCCCATTCCCTGTCCCCCCTCATCCTCTGCTGCTGGGGGAGGAGGTTGATCAAGGGAAGAAAGGAAAGCAGGGAAAGATGTTGTTTTTAAAGATCTGGCTTTGTTTCTTTTTATCCTCTCAAGTTACTACTTTTGTTTCTTTTTATCCTCTCAAGTAACTGTTAATGTTTCTTTATATCCTTTCAAGTAACTGTTAATAAATTGTTTCAGTTTATTCCAAGCCAGTCTGTTTGCCTGGGACCATGGTTGGTGGGGGCTCCTTCTCTGTTCTTGTCTCGACCCTCAGTCCTTTCATTACATTTTTCTCCTCTCCACTTCACTGAGGGGAGAGGTGAGAGAGCGGCTGTGTGGAGTTAAGTTGCCGGATCGGGTTAACCACCACACATCCCCAACCAGACCAGGTTGCTCAAGAGCCCCGTCCAGCCTCAGCTTGAATGTTTTCAGGAATGGGGCATCGACCACCTCCCTGGGCAACCTGTGCCAGTGTCTCACCTCCCTCAGCATAAACATTTATTCATTTATCTAGTCTGAATCTCCCCTCTTTTTAAAACCATTAACCCTCGTCCTGCCGCTACAGGCCCTGCTAAAAAGGCTGTCACCATCTCACAAGCCCCTTTAGGTACTGGAAGGCTGCTCGAAGGTCTCCCCGGAGACTCCTCAGTGGTGGGTGAGTAGTTAATTTGGAGCACAGTCAGTGTGGGCAGAGGCCGATAAAGCGGAGCTTCTGCGGGGAGCGAGATGGGTGTCTCTTGCTCTGGGGGAGTCTGGGTGCCATCTCAGCCCCTTCCCCTGCTACCACTGCAATGCCTTCAGCGCTTCAGTTCAAGGTGGGGAGGTCCTGCAGGACGGCACCGAACCCATCCCTGTCCCTGTGCCCGGACCGCCAGTGTTCCCAAGGGCAGAGGCTTTTAAGGTCCCCAGAAGGGACCCCGCTCCAGTGAGAAATCCTCCCCCTCAGCCAAGGAGGGACGTGTCCGCCCGTCCTCGGGCCCCAGGATCACTGACAGCACCACCGGTTGGAATGTTCGACCCCGTGTTGTCCTGCCCGGCCACGGACGTGCCCGACGGCCCAGGGCAGGAGCCCCGAGGACCGACGTTTCCTCCAGCCCCACGTTTAGGGGAAGGGAGGTTGGTTCCTTGGTTCCCCCCGACCCCCTTTCTGGGGCCACGCTCGCTCCACTGCTCGGCTCCGCCGGGCGCAGATCTCCGGGCACAGAGGCCGTTCGGCGGCAGCTGCGCATTTCCCGTCCTCCGGCCGGTTCTTCCACACGGGAGAATCCTGACCCTGTCCCGGGTCCGGCTGCCCACGGGGGAGGTGCGGGGCCTTGCGTGAAGGGGCGTGGCCATGCAGATCGGGCACAGCGAGGCATGACGGGAAACTCCCCGCACCGAGATCCCGCCGGGGGCGAGATGCGCGGGCGCTCGTGGGCGCTGCCGACGGCAAAGCGTGGGGCGTGGGATGAGGGGTGGGGTGGGATGGGATGTGCGTGGGGTTTGCTCGGGGGTGCCCGTGCGGTGAGTGTCTGTGCGGCGTCCCGGGCCGGTGGGCGGCAGAAGTTTATCTCATACTTACCTGGCAGGGGAGACACCATGATCAGGCAGGTGGTTTTCCCAGGGCGAGGCTCATCCCTTGCACTCCGGGTGTGCTGACCCCTGCGATTTCCCCAAATGCGGGAAACTCGACTGCATAATTTGTGGTAGTGGGGGACTGCGTTCGCGCTCTCCCCTGGCAAAGTGGTTGCAAAAACAGACTATTATCCTTTAAGGGCTTGTAATTTCTGTGTTGTCTAGATCTCATATTGTCACGATAGTGCTGCTGTAGTCCTTCAGCACCGCTGAATCCATCTCGGTACCGGCTGCGCTCCACCGTTCCCCCGCAGCCCCCGGGGGACCAAGCTCGAGTGGGGGGGCGGTGACATGGTGGGGCCGACCGGGATCCGGTGCGGGTAAAGGCCCCATGGTGGGACATCAGGGTGGACAGAGTCGCTCCGGGTGGGGCCAGTGCAGGCAGCAACACTGGAGCCATCACATCAGGAACCGGACAAGATGTCCCCAGGCACCAAAATTCATTGTTTTGCCCATTACTGCTTAGTTCTGATCCTCGTTTTGAAAACCCCAGATATCCCCTGGCTCCTGTGGGGAACCACTGCACCATGGTCCGGCCTCTGCTGCCCACCTTGCTCCCACCGGTGAGATCACAGGGCTTTGAGGACAGGCCACGACTGCACAGTCCTTCAGCTCTTTATGTTTCCACCATGGGAACCAGGTCGTGCGCCACAGGACTGACCTCGCACTCTGCTCCAACCCTGGCCCAAGCTCTGCTGACACTCTTGGGAAGGTTATCATCCTCCACAAGTCCATATGTGGTGTGGTGGACACTCTAGAGGGAAGGGATGCCATCCCCAGGGACTTTGACAGGCTGGAGAGCCGGGACTGTGTGAACCTCATGAAGTTCAATAAGGCCAAGGGCAAGGTCCTGCACGTGGGTCGGGGCAATCCCATGCACAGGTACAGGCTGGGCAGAGAATGGATTGAGAGCATCCCTGAGGAGAAGGACTTGGGGGTACTGGTCAACGAGAAGCTCACCATGAGCCATCAATGTGCGCTGGCAGCCCAGAAAGCCATCCGTGTCCTGGGCTGCATCCAAAGCAGTGTGGGCAGCAGGTTGAGGGAGGGGATTTTACCCCTCTGCTCTGCTCTTGTGAGACCCCCCTGCAGTGCTGCGTTCAGCTCTGGGGTCCCCAACATCAGAAGGACATGGAGCTGCTGGAGCAGGTCCAGAGGAGGCCACAGAGATGATCCGAGCGCTGGAGCACCTCTGCTATGGAGGCAGGCGGAGAGAGTTGGGGTTGTTCAGCCTGGAGAAGAAAAGGTTCCAGGGAGACCTTCCAGCAGCCTTCCAGTACCTATAGGGGCTACAAGAAAGCTGGAGAGGGGCTTTGGACAGGGGTGTGTAGTGACAGGACAAGAGGCAATGGCTTTAAACTGAAAGAGGGGAGATTTAGATGAGATCTAAAGAAGAAATTCTTCCATCCTGGTGGTGGGGCACTAGACCAGGTTGCCTAGAGAAGCTGTGGCTGCCCCATTCCTGGAAGTGTTCAAGGCCAGATTGGTTGAGAATCTGAGCAACTTAACACTAGCGACAATCATCCCTACCCATGTCACAGCCGCTTAGAGTAAATTGTAATGATAACACCCCGCAGCTCTTGATCTACTTTTGTAACCGCTTTGCCAGGGGAGAGCGCGAACGCAGTCCCCCACTACCACAAATTATGCAGTCGAGTTTCCCGCATTTGGGGAAATCGCAGGGGTCAGCACACCCGGAGTGCAAGGGATGAGCCTCGCCCTGGGAAAACCACCTGCCTGATCATGGTGTCTCCCCTGCCAGGTAAGTATGAGATAAACTTCTGCCGCCCGCCGGCCCAGGCCGCCGCACAGACACTCACCGCACGGGCACCCCCGAGCAAACCCCACGCACATCCCATCCCACCCCACGCCTCATCCCGCGCCCCACGCTTTGCCGTCGGCAGCGCCCACGCAGCGCCCGCGCATCTCGCCCCCGGCGGGATCTCGGTGCGGGGAGTTTCCCGTCATGCCGCGCGGTGCTCGATCTGCATGGCCACGCCCCCCTCAGGGAAGGCCCCGCCTTCTCGCCCCGTGTGCCGGCCCGTGCGCCTGTGGCACTGGGGGACGTGGTTTAGAGGTGGGCCTGGCGCTGTCAGTTTTACCGTTGCACTCGATGATCTTAAAGGGTTTTTCCTGTTACCCAACAATAAAGGGGTTAAAGTTTATGCGTAAGAGTTCCATGAAGGGTTTAGTCGGCGGTAGGTGTTTCACGCATACCTAAAGAAACTAACGAGATGACCATCCTTGAAGCTGTCAGGAGTGACTAAAAAGGAGACTTTTTATCAAGAATTGTCTGCCCTTGGAGGGAACATCCCAAAAACTGCATAAACTTCATTATCATGTTTTTCTGAGCTGTGAACATGCAGTGACTTGGGGGAAAAAGTAATTCCGGCAGGGGGAGATCGTGAACACCGACTCACGGACCACCTACCCTAAGTACACCCCAGACCCAAAAGAAAGGGGCAGAGAACTGAGCATGCAAAGTAATTTACATGTAAAGCGAGAGAAAATTAACCAATTGTTTCAGAATATGTCAATATGTTGTGAATACGCATGACTGTAGTGTATAACTAATTTTTGTCCAGAAGCCGAGTGTGCACACTAGGGGGAGAAATCTCCTGTGCATCCGGCACTGTAATAAAGAATGCCTGCTTTCTAAAACTCCAAAACGAGTCTTGGAAAGTTCAGTTTCCTTTTCAGGTATCAGATTTGGCACCCAAGATGGGACCCTCTCTGTTCGGCTGCAGGACCCACTGAGAACCGGACTCCCTTGGGCGCCCCCGGGGATTTCTCTGGAGGGACTCCTCGCCTCAGTTGGATCACTGCAGGAACAGGCAAGGACCATCTTAGAAAAGGTGTTCTTTCTGGGTTGGGGACCAGTCCTTTAGGGTAGCTCTCCGTAAGCCATGAGGCTTGCGCAGGACAGCGTATACCGGGCAGTCAGTGCCTTAAAAGTGCACTTTGGTTATTTAAGCGACTACAATTGTGGGCTCCAGTCCCACCGGAAACCATCTGGAATCTGAAATATTAATGATTGAATCCTGTGTGATCGTTTGTATGATTCTAAGAGTTGTATTAGTTGTTTGTATGGTCGGATATTTTTGTGGTTGTAAAACTTGTTTTCGTCCTGTTTGCGTGTGTGTGACTGAGACGTACTTTTAGTACGAAGCAAGTGTGGATTCTTGATCCGCGGTTCCGTCCTCCCACGAGGGAAACAGCCGGAGATAGACGAAGCGATTGAAAATAAGAGTGAACAAGTTATTTCAATGATAATTAGTTATATCTAGGAGGCGTGATTTTAATTTTAGTTGTTTGTTTGGTAGCAACAGGATTGGGATAATAATAGTCCAGTAAATAATGGGTAACCAACAGAGCAGGGAAATTTTAAAAAAGAGTCCATTAGGATATGTCTTGGCACATTGGAAAGATATTGGGGGTCCCCTGGGAGGAAATGTAAATAAGAAAACTTTAGTTAAATACTATAACCAGTGGTGGCCGTTATATAAATTGGAAGATGGGGAAAAATGGCCAAATAATGGAACTATGAATTATAATACTCTATTGCAATTGATGCTGTTTCTCAGAAGAAATTAAAAACGGGATGAGGTGGTATATGCTGATATGTTTTTCACTTTAAGAGATCATCCTGAGTGGCGAAAGAAACACGGTATAAATTTAGTCCCTCAGGAACCCCTTGTTTTAGCACTAAAGAAAGATAAAAAGAAGGAACGAGGAAAGCTGAAGCGATTTTGTTCAGCATGTAGTATTGGAGAAAGATGTTTGAAAGCAAAAGACCGGGAAGGTGAGGAAAGGATTGAAGATTCCATATCACCACCTCCTGCATTACCCATGGGGTTTCCAGATGGGAACAATGGGAACAGTAACTCAGGAGGAGGGGCAGTGGGGGGATCAACCCCGATTACTGCCCGAAGGCGTAGTAAAACAGGACCAACTCTCCAGGCACCACTTAGAGAAGCTATGGGACTGGCAGGACCGATGAGAATTAAAGTCCCTTTTAATATGGGAGATTTGGATGCCTGGAGGGAAGTGGTTAAAAATCATAGAGAAGATCCATTAGGAATTGCCAAAAGATTTGAATTCATATTAAAAATCAAGACCCAGACTGGAAAGATATAGATATAATGTTAGATGCAATGACTGAAACTGAGAAACAGTTAATTCTAAGAACAGCCCGAACTCGTGTGCAGGCTCAAACAACAGCCGGAACGCTGGCAGGGGGAGTCGATCAGTATGTTCCCCTGACTGACCCGCATTGGGATCCGAATGATAATACAGACTATCGCACATTAAAGCAATATCAAAACTGGATACAATTTGGATTAGAGAACGTGATTCCAAAGGCTGTAAATTGGTCAGCACTCTACGCTGTAAAGCAAGGGCAAATCGAAACCGCCACGGAACTCTTAAACAGATTACGATTGGCGATGCGTAAATATACCACCTTAGACCCCTCATCTGATATAGGGCGGCAACAATTGGTATCGTAGATTTTGGGCCAGTCATCAGAAGATATTAGAAGAAAACTCCAAAAACTAAAAGTCTGAAGTGTGGGATTTAGAAAAATTAATTGAAGCAGCATGGAGGATGTATAGGAACAGAGAAAGCAATGACAGAACAATAGCCACAGCAACAATCACGGTGTTAGAACAACGAAGTGTGGGACCCCAGGGACCCCCTGGAGGCAGAGGAGGGCCTCCTCAGGGATCTCAAGGGGTTTCCAAACAACATTACGATGAGACCAGTGTGCCTCCTGTGGAAAATGAGAGCATTGGAGAAAGGAATGCCCTAAATTAAAGCCTGAGGTGGTTGCTGAAGCTAAATGACGGGGACCAGGGGAATCTACCTTGGCAGATCCACTGGTTAAATTAAAGCTAGGGAATCAGAATGGGGAAGTAGAATTTTTAATAGATACGGGTGCCTCATATTCTGTATTACATCAAGAACTAATACCCGTAGGTCATGATTTCATAACTGTAATAGGAGCCACTGGCCAGCAGAAAAAGTCTTTCTTTCTCCAGCCAATTAAATTTCAGATTGGAAAACAAACAGGGATTCACCAATTCCTTTATTTACCAGAATCTCCAAAACCTTTACTTGGATGGGACCTATCAGAGCAATTGGAGGCACAAATAATTTTTGAAAAGGGTAAAGTAGAATTCAAAGTAAGAGATGATCGATTAATCGTAAGTCTCAAGTTTGGCTATGATCCAAAGTGAAAAACAAACTGAAGATACCTCAGAGATTGAAGAAATCCTTGCTCAAGTGTATCCAGGGGTATGGGCTTCTGAGACTCCAGGTAAAGCAAAGAACGCTGCACCAATAACAGTAGAAGTAAAACCTGGTTCTGGTACGGTCAGAATAAAACAATACCTTTTAAGGTTGGAAGACCGAAGGGGCATAAAAGAAACAACTGAAAAAATCCAAAAGTTTGGGTTACTGGTTGAATGTGAATATCAGTAAAGAAACCAGATGGGAAATATAGAATAGTACAAGATTTAAGGGCGGTAAACAGCATTGTGGAGGATCTGCATCCAGTAGTAGCAAACCCGCACTCCTTGTTAACCAGCCTGAAAGAAACATGAATAGTTCACAGCATTGGATTTGAAGGATGCATTCTTTTGCCTCACCTTGGCCCCTGAAAGCCGTAATCTTTTTGCTTTTGAATAGGAAAACCCCAATTTGGGACATAAAACTCAACTCACTTGGACAGTGTTACCCCAAGGGTTTAAAAATAGCCCTACAATTTTTGGAAACCAATTAGCAAGGGAATTGGAACTTTGGGAAAGTCCTCCAGGAAATGGCATTCTTTTACAATATGTGGATGGCATTTTGATAGCTACAGAAAAGAGAGAAGAGGGTAAAGAATGGACTGTGAGTTTATTGAACTTCCTTGGATGAAGTGGTTATCAAGCGTTATTACAGAAAGCCCAAATCCTGCAGAAGGAAGTGGTCTACTTAGGATACCTGATTTCCAAAGGACAACAACAGCTCGGAAATGAAAGGAAAGAGGCCATCTGCAAGACTCCAGAACCGATTATGGTAAAGGAACTTCCAACTTTTCTGGGAATGACAGGTTGGTGTCATTCATAGATTCATAGTTACGGACTGTTAGTGAAACCTTTATAGGAATTACTAAAAGACAATCAGAAACAATTAATCTGGACTGATGAGGCCAAAAGAGCATTCAAAGAATTAAAATTAGAATTTATGAGAGCCCCTGCTTTGGGCTTGCCAGATGTGACTAAACTTTTTTGGCTGTATGCATATGAAAAACGAGGAGTGGCCCTGGGAATTTTAGCCCAAAGGCTGGGACCCTACAAGCGAGCAGTAGCGTATTTTTCCAAACAATTGGACGAAGTCAGCAAAGGATGGCCAGGATGCCTCCGGGCAGTGGCAGCTGTCGTCATAATCATTCCAGAGGCTCGCAAATTTACCCTGGGGCTGAAAATGATCATTTATACTTCCCATGCAGTAATTTCTGGTTTAGAACAGAAAGGCGGACATTGGTTATCACCGTCAAGATTTTTAAAATATCCGGCAGTCCTGATAGAGCAGGATGATGTGGAAATTGTCACATCTACAATAGCTAACCCTGCCTCTTTCCTGAGTGATAAACAGGAAACTGACCCCATCGTACATGACAGCATAGAAACAATGGAAACTGTCTATGTGAGCAGACCGGACCTGAAAGAAGAATCATCGGAAGAGGCCGATCATACCTGTTATACAGATGGGAGCAGCTTTGCGAAGAATGGAGTCTGAATGGCCGGGTATGTGGTGACAACAACTGACCAGGTAATAGAAGCAAGATCCCTCCCAAAAGGTACGTCGGCACGGAGGGCAGAGATAATTGCCTTGGTGAGAGCACTGGAGCTGAAGGACTGTGAGTAAATACATAGACAGATTCAAACTCTGCCTTTGGTGTAGTACATGCTCATGGAGCGATCCGGAAAGAACGAGGACTTTTAACCACACAAGGAAAAGGTATTAAACATGCAGATATGGTATTACCTTCTGACAGCTGTGGCCATCATGCATTGTAAAGGACACCAAAAAGGTAACACTGACAAGGAGATGGGTAATGAATTGGCTGATCATAAGGTGAGGCAAGCAGCGGAAAAAGGTGAGGTATTAAGTTTGATTCCTGAAAAATCTTTATCACTACCTGAAAAGGTAAAATATGATGAAAAAGATAAAAAGCTTATCAAAGATTTAAAAGCTAAGGTTAATCCATCAGTATGGGCAACAGTAGTGGACAATCGAGTAATAGTTCCCTTTAGAATACTATGGATGCTGATAAAAACTGAGCATGGCAAAACTCATTGGGGAACAGAAGCTTTATAAAATTCTCTCTCTAAGCAAATAATAGCCTGAAGTTTATTTCAAACTGTGAAAAATATGGTTAGTGGATGTGAAACCTGTTTAAAGAATAATACAAAGATAGAGAACTGAATGAACCGAGTAAAGTTTGGAAACATTGGCAAGGGATGTGTTCCAGACCAAAACTGGCAAATAGACTTCTAGGAATTGCCTAGAAAATGGGGGTATAGATATCTGTTAGTATTAACAGATAGATATTCCGCATGGCCTGAAGCATTTCCCTGTCGGACTAACCAAGCCTGAGAAGTGACTAAAGTTTTGTTAAGGGAAATCATCCCTCGGTTTGGAGTCCCTGAAGTAATCTCTTCAGCCAGGGGGCTGCACTTTGTGTCACAAGTAGTACAATCTGTTAGTAAATTTTTAGAAATCGACTGGAAATTGCATACGCCTTATCACCCCAAAGCAAGTGGGCAGGTGGAGAAAATGAATAACTTAATAAAAACACAATTAAGCAAAATTTGTTAAGAAACCAACTTGAGATGGGATCAGGCCCTTCCAATTGCCTCATTAAGGCTTCAAACTAAACCAAGAGCTAAGGAACTAAACCAAGATTTCAGGTCAGCCCCTTGAGGAAAAGTGGAATGGACCATTCGAGATATTGCTGACAACCTACACGGTGATCAGGATCAGAGAACGACCTGGTTGGATTCATTACTCCCGGGTCAAGAAAGCACCTGAGGAACAATGGACAGCAGAAGCCACAGGACCAACTACTGTAAGACTGACCCAGTGTTAATTGTCGCAATTCTGATAAGTATGATGAACAATATGAACTTATGCAAAAGAATTCCCAAGGATAAAGAAAAGGGGGAAATTGTTACCCAACAATAAAGGGGTTAAAGTTTTTGTGTAAGAGTTTCATGAAGAGTTTAGTTGGCAGTAGGTGACTTACACACGCCTAAAGAAACTAACAAGATGACCATCCTTGAAGCTGTCAGGAGTGATTAAAAAGGAGACTCTTTATCAAGAACTGTCTGCCCTTGGAGGGAACATCCCAGAAACTGCATAAACTTTGTTATCATGTTTTTCTGAGCTGTGAACATGCAGTCACTTGGGGGAAAAGGTAATTCTGGCAGGGAGAGATCGTGAACACTGACTCACGGACCACCTACCCTAAATACATCCCAGACCCAAAAGAAAGGGGCGGAGGAAGAGAACTGAGCATGTGAAGTAATTTACATGTAAAGCAAGAGAAAATTAACCAAATGTTTAAGAATATGTAAATATGTTATGAATTATGCACGACTGTAGTGTATAACTAATTTTCTGTCCAGAAGCCAGGTGTGCATGTTAGGAGGAGATATCGTCCGTGCACCCAGCGCTGCAATAAGGAATGCTGCTTTCTAAAACTCCAAAACGAGTCTTGGAAAGTTTGATTTCCTTTTCAGGCTTCATTCTAGCCCAAAGCGTTCTGTGATGCTCTGATTCTTCTTTCCACATACTTCACCCCTTCATTGATTAAATCTCCCCGACTCGACGAGGCCCTTGGGCCATGCTGGCACCTATTGCCTGACTGTGGTGGCCTGAAAAGGCCTAGGAAGCGTTCCCTGCTTCACTTCCATGTCACCCCGCTGAGGCGTACGGACTCACACCACCTTTCTCTCAAAGTCGAGAGTTTCGGCAGAAGGGCCACCGACGCCCCAGGAGCTCAGGAGCTGTCACTGCTGGGTCCCTGCTGTCCCGTCACCGGCTCTTGCTGCCCCAGGCAGTTTCCTCACCCATCCGTCCATGCTGGTGGGCAGCCATCCGCACCGGTCAAAAGTTTTTTCTCTGAGTATTTCATGCAGCATCTGAAGTTTATCCCAAATTTCAGGTACAGCATTTCTATTCTCTGACCTTGTTCTGCACATGTACAGCACATGCTGCTGTCCTGTACAGCCCAGCCCGGGAGCAGCTGGCATGGACCCGAGAGCCGCTCCAGTCTGTGGGTGCCAGGGCTGGCATCACCGCGACTGTGAGGCTGGAATGGCACTACTTGCAGCACCCACCCCCCTCCCACAGTGTGGCTGCAGCAGAGAGGACTGAGATCCAAGAGAAACAGCCATGCGGACACCAAGGCCAGTGAAGCTGGAGCGGGAGGAGGTGCCGAAGCTGAGACTCTCTGCAGCCCATGATGAGGCAGCAGCGGCCCTCCTGCCGCCGTGAGAGACATGGTGGAGCAGAGACCCACCCGCAGACAGGGAGGGCCCCACGGTGGAGCACAGATGCCTGTGCCTAAAGGATTTCATAGAGGACGGTCTCCGTGGGAAGGACCCCCACACTGCTGGAGGCTGACGACGAAGCAGAGACGCATCTGGAGTGCGTGGAGAACCCTACGCTGGAGTGGGTGGCTGCGCCCTAAGAAGGCCTATATCAATTAGATATAAGGAAGAAATTTTTCCCTCTGAGGGTGGTGAGGCACTGGAATAAGTTGCCCAGAGAAGCTGTGGCTGCCCCATCCCTGGGAGTGTTCAAAGCCAGGTTGGATGAGGCTTTGAGCAACCTGGTGTAGTGGAGGGTGTCCCCGCCCATGGCAGGGGGGTTGGAACTAGATGATCTTTGAGGTCCCTTCCAACCCAAATCATTCTATGATTCTATGATTCTATGATTCTATGATTCTATGATTCTAAGCCATGACTCCATGGGAAAAGCCTGTGTCAGAGCAATCCAATGTTGGAGAAGTCTGTGGACTCTTTTTCCAGTGAGGAGGGGCCCAACAAAGCAGGGGAAGAGCGTAAGGAGTCTTCCTGCTTTAAGAAAGGAGGGGCAGAAACAGCGTGTGATGAACGGATCTGCAACCCCCCATTCCCCCTCCCCCTACACTGCCAGGGTGGGGAGGTAGAGCTGGGAAGAAGGGAGGGGTGGGGGGAAGGTGTTTTTAAGACCTAGTTTTGTTTGTCCTTATCTTCTCTGAATGAACTGGTAATGAATTAAATTGTTTTGTCCTCCAGCCCAGTCTGTTTTCCCCGGGGCCATGGTCAGTGGGTGCTTCCCCCCTGTTCTTGTCTCCACTCTCAGGCCTTTTGTCACGTTTTTCTCCTCTCCACCCCACGGAGGGGAAGGAATCAGCGAGCAGAAGGAATCAGTGAGTAGCTGCCTGGTGACTTCGCTGCCAGCTGGGCTGAACCCGGGCACTCACACAGATAGGGGAAGCTGCATGCATGGGACATCGGCCACTTTGTTTCTTTGGTTAAGTTTATTTGTCCAGTGGGTGTGTGAAACATGAGCACGGACGTTTTTGGCTCCAAAGGCACCGGGATAAAACCCTGAGTGGTGGGGTGAGGTTCATAAGCCCAACCAGAAACACCCAGACAGCAGGAGAGGGCTTAGAGGACAGGTTTGCCTTTGCCAAGGAGTGCAAGGGCCCACAGGGTTACGGGTTTGGATCGCTGGAGCTGGTGGGTCTGGGGTGCTGCGAGTGGGGGCATTTGCCAGCCCCTCGCCGCCCCCATGGAAGGTACGTGGGGGTTTCAGGGCACCGTGTGCCCACAAGCCACCTCCTCTACGGGTGTCTACTCCGGCTGCTGCCAGTGACCAGACCCCCACGGCCCCATCGGCACCGGGTGTCACCGGGCTGCAAAGGCTTCTGTCCGTGGGCCTTGTAGGTGCCGCCAGGTTGGCCTGTCGAAGCCCGGCACAAAGCAGCACCACTCAGCAGGGCCCTGCCCGGCCGCTGGAGCCCAGCCCGGTGCCCGGTGCCCGGGGTCCCTGCCCCGGCTGCGGGACGCGGCTCCTGCTCTGCCCTGTGCAGGTTCAGCCGGCGGCGGAGCTGAGCCCGTGTCCCTGAGACACCCCCGCACAGCCCAGGACACAGCGCCCGGGCACCGCCGGCGTTCCCGCCGGAGGACAGCGGCCCGGGCGGTCACCCCGGCAGCCGCAGCACCGGCGCTGCCCCACGGGTCCCCTCCCGCCGCCGGCGCTGCGGCTCCAGCCCGGTCCCGCTCGGCTCTGGCAGATGGAGCCCGCGCAGCACCGGGCGGACCCGGACCCGGTCCCAGATCCGGTCCCTGTCCCGGTGTGGGCCCGCACCGGACCCGCCGGGGAACCCCGAGTGAGCGGGGCGAGGTCGCCAGGGGCGGGGCCTTGCTGGCGCGGCATTGCCGTGCAGATGGCGCCGCGGCCGGCAGAGGCGCTCCGAGCCGACGGGGGCGGGGCCTTGAGGAAGGGGCGTGGCCATGCAGATCGGGCACCGCGAGGCATGACGGGAAACTCCCCGCACCGAAACCCCGCCGGGGGCGAGATGCGCGGGCGCTGCGTGGGCGCTGCCGGCGGCAAAGCGTGGGGCGCGGGATGAGGCATGGGGTGGGATGGGATGTGTGTGGGGTTTGCTCGGGGGTGCCCGTGCGGTGAGTGTCTGTGCGGCGTCCCGGGCCGGCGGGCGGCAGAAGTTTATCTCATACTTACCTGGCAGGGGAGACACCATGATCAGGCAGGTGGTTTTCCCAGGGCGAGGCTCATCCCTTGCACTCCGGGTGTGCTGACCCCTGCGATTTCCCCAAATGCGGGAAACTCGACTGCATAATTTGTGGTAGTGGGGGACTGCGTTCGCGCTCTCCCCTGGCAGAGACAGTGCAAGAACAGATTGTTTTTGTTTGGAGTATAATACTTCGGGGATACTTGTGTGTCGCCCGGTGCGGGACTCGCCGAAGGTCACCGGTACAGTTGCCTGGCCGTACTGCTGGGGTCGGGATGGAGCTCGAGGCTCCCTGTGATACGGCTTCTGCCCTCAGGATCCTCTGTCGGCTGCGCTCCGCCGTTCCCCGGCGGCCACGCGATCGCGCCCCGGACCGCCGCAGGCGGCGGAGCCCGCGCCCCTGGCTCGGCGCTCCCCTGCGGCGGCCCCGTCCGCCGGGCGGCCGCCGGACCAGATGCTGCGGTCAGACCGCCGCGTGCCGCCCCGCCCCGGGGGGCTGTCCCGGGAAGCCCCGCCCCGGATACTCCCGCCTCCGCCGCCGCCGCTCTGCACGCGCCTCGATCGGTAGCCGCCGCGGAGTCGCCGGAGTGCACGTGGAGCCGCCATGGGCTGCCTGGTGCTGCAGGACGGGTCGGTGTTGCGCGGCCGCCCCTTCGGGGCCAGCGGGACCGTCGCTGCCGGGGAAGTGGGTGAGTGCGGCGGGCGGGGCTGGACCGGGTCCAGGTCCGGGACGGCAGCGGATGTCGGGGGGCGGCCCAAGCCCGGCGAGCGGAGCGGGCCCCCCCCCCGTCTGCTCGGCGCCCCGCCGTGGGGCCGGAGCGGGGGCTGGCCTGGGGCGCTGGCCGACCGTGTCGGCCGTACCCGGAGCTCGGGTCCCTCCGCCGGCGGGATGAGGGGCGGCCGGGATGCTCCGTCCCAGCCTCCCCCGGCCCCTCTCCCTGCGCTCGCAGTTTTCCAGACTGGAATGGTAGGATACCCCGAGGCCCTCACCGATCCCTCCTACAAGGCGCAGATCCTGGTGCTCACCTACCCGCTCGTCGGCAACTACGGGGTCCCCCGGGAAGAGACCGACCCCTTCGGCCTCAGCAGGGTGAGTGAGAGGGGACGGGGGTGCAGGCGGCGGGGCAGCGGGTCCCTGCGGCGGTGCCGGTGCCGCACACGGAGCTGCCAGACCCGCTCGCTGCCCGCTGGCCGGCGGGTGCGTGGCTGGGCGGGCCGGTGCAGGGTGCCAGGGCGGGGGAGCGCCGGGCTCCGGTGCGGCACGCGGCGACGGGCGGAGGTTCGGCCCTGATGCCGCGGGCCCGGAGCCAGCAGCGGGACGCAGGGCGCTCCAGCTCAGACTGGTGGCGGGGGGGGACTCGCCAGAGCACCGGGACTGAGGTGCTCTCGCAGCACACGGGGCCGGTGTGTCCGTCCCCGACGCGGCTCCGTTGCCGCATGGGGGTCGCAGCCCTCCAGGGCGAGGCGCGGCCGGGGGAGGGCAGAGCCGCCCCTGCTGCCTGCTCGCGGCCTCGGCCCCCTCCCAGCCCCTCGGCCCCCGCCCTGCCTGTCCCAGAGCCGCCCCTGCCCCGGGGCAGAGTCCAGGCCCGCTGCGGCAGCGCCGTGTCGGCCTCCCCGTGCTGACCCCGGGGGTCTGTCCTGCCCAGCCCCGTCCTGCGCTGGAGGGCCAGGAGCCCCTCGCCCCGCTGTTGCTGTCAGCAATCCCCTCTGGGCCGGGGGCGTGTGCGTCACTGCTGCGGCTCCACAGGCCCTGCTCCTGGGAGCCAGAGCCCATATCCCATGGGACAGGACACACTGATGTGTTTGGGGCCCTCCGGTGAGGCTGTGGCCAGAGGGAGCGGTGCTTGCCTGCGTGCTGGTGCATGCTGCGGCTGTGCCGAGCTGAGGGGTCCCGAGGTGTGGGGGCTGCGGTTCAGCAGCACCAGGGGCCTGGGCACCCTGTCCTTCCGCTCCCAGAGCTGGGGGCTCAGCTGGACCAAGGTGTGGTGAGGTGGGGGTGGCAACAGCCCAGCACACTCTGTGGGGTGGCAGTGGGGGCTGGTCCTGTTCCCTTGGGCCGGGGATGAGGTCCCTGTCCCATGGGACTCTCCCAGCCCTGGGCTGTAGCCATCCTCTTATGCCCCATGGGGATGCCAGGCTGGGCACCTGAGGGGTTCATGGGGTTTCTTCTGGAGTGGCAGTCCCGCACCCAGCTGTTCTCACTCCCCACCCCCGCAGTGGTTCGAGTCCAGCAGGATCCACGTGGCTGCACTGGTGGTGGGCGAGTGCTCGGAGACCCCCAGCCACTGGAGCGCGTCCCGCTCCCTTGACCAGTGGCTGAAGGAGCAGAACATCCCTGGGCTGGAAGGTGGGACTGGGCAGATGGTGGGGTGGGAGCTGGAGGGTGACTGGGGGGCAGCTGGGGGACTGTGGTCCAGGGGGCCATGAATTCTGGACGAAACCTGTCTCTGCATTGGGGTTTGCCCCCCCCATGTGGGTCAACCCGGTGTTGGTGGTTGGGGATGACAATGTTGCCGGAATGCGGGGTCAAGCTTAAGGTGGGATGGGGCCATGGGGTCGTGTCTCACGGCCATCCGCAGGCGTGGATACTCGGGCCTTAACGAAGAAGATCCGCGAGAAGGGGACACTGCTGGGGAAGCTGGTGCCGGATGGGACCCCCGAGAAGAGCCTCTCCTTTGAGGACCCCAACAAGCGACACTTGGTGCAGGAGGTGTCGCTTAAGGTAGAGCTGGGAGGGCTGGTGCTGATGGAGGAGCCTGGGGGATGGCTGGAGAGCATGGATGGGGATGGTGAGGGGGCCGGGGGGTGGCCGAGGGGTCTGGCAGTAGACTGGGGGGCATTGCTAAGGATGGCTGAGGGTACTGGCACTGGGCTGGAGGTCGTGGGGGCTGGCTATGGGGGGCAGCTGGGGCTGCAGAGGTCCTTGCCATGGAGGGCTGGTCTCAGCCTGGAGGGCCAGGGCGATCCATGCTCACCCTCCCACAGACACCCTGTGTGTTCAACCCCGGCGGATCGCTGCGCATCACAGCGGTTGACTGCGGCCTCAAGTACAACCAGGTTCGGTGCCTGTGCGAGCGGGGGGCGGCTGTCACCGTGGTGCCCTGGGACCATCCACTGGACACTGCAGGTGGGTTGGCAGTGGCTGGGGGTGTCCCGGGGCCCTGCCAAGGGGTAGGGGTACGAGGCCTGGAGCAGGGGCCGTCTCCTTGGCTGGTGCTGGGGGCAGTGGGGAACCACATCCTGCTCTATGCTGTAGGATCGGGGAGCCTTGATGTCATCCTTCCTGGGGACTCAGGGCTCTTGGCATGATCTTGTGGGGATGGGGGGCTCTGGACCATGGCGTCAGGGTCCCTAAATGTGACCCTGCAGGGGCCATGGGGGTGTGTTGGACTGGGGAGCCTGTTGCCACTGGGATGGGGATTGTGGGGTCAGGGCACCTTGGTACGACCCTGCTGCATTGTCAGTGGGCTGCGGGCTTGGGGTACCTCGCTGCTGGGACCCTGGGGGGCTGGAGGGCCCTGCTCTGACTCCGCTGCTGTCTTGGCACAGACTTCGACGGACTGTTCGTCAGCAATGGCCCTGGGGACCCACAGCTCTGCCAGGAGACGGTGGCCAGCCTGCGCCAGGTGCTGGATGCGCCCCAGCCCAAGCCCGTCTTCGGGATTTGCCTGGGTCACCAGCTGCTCTCCCTGGCCCTCGGCGCCCATACCTACAAGATGAAGTGAGTGAGGGTCCAGGGTGAGGGTCACCACAGGATCCTGGCTGCCTGGGGCTGCCTGACACCCGTCCCACCACTCCAGGTACGGGAACCGTGGGCACAACCAGCCGTGCCTGCACGAGGACACACGGCGCTGCTTCATCACGGCGCAGAACCACGGCTTCGCGGTGGAGGCAGGCAGCTTGCCGCCTGGCTGGGTCCCGCTCTTCACCAATGCCAACGATGGCTCCAACGAAGGCCTTGTCCATGAGCACAAGCCCTTCTTTAGGTGGGCACAGGGTTGTGGGGGCTGGGGGGGTGCGGGGCAGTGACCGGAGGGGTGCAGGGCCGTGCCCTGCCTGACCCCCTCCGCAGTGTCCAGTTTCACCCTGAGCACCGCGCCGGACCCACGGACCTGGAGGGGCTCTTTGACATCTTTGTGGAGACGGCACGGGACCTGCAGAGCGGAGACGGCAGCACCCGGACAGGTGTGTGCGAGGCAGGAGGGGGTGGCTGGGCCCTCGGCACTGGGGCCGTGCGTGGGGGCTGTGTGGGGGCCATGTGCAGGACTGGGGTCAGGGGCTGTCGGTGGCGCACAGGGCTGCGTGCGGTCCTGGGCCCAGCGTCTCTGTCCACCCCAGTGCGGGAGCGTCTGCGGGACTGGCTGAGCTACGAGAAGGTGCCAGTGGGGGGACAGGACATGGCGCGGCCCCGCAAGGTGCTGATCCTAGGCTCTGGCGGCCTCTCCATCGGGCAGGCGGGCGAGTTCGACTACTCGGGGTCACAGGTGAGCACCCACCCTGGGGGCACGGGGGGCGGCCGGGGTCACTGGAGGGATGGGAGCCTGGGGCCGTCAGCCGTGACCCGTCTGCTCCTTGTAAGGCCATCAAAGCGCTGAAGGAGGAAAACATCCAGACGGTGCTGATCAACCCCAACATTGCCACGGTGCAGACCTCCAAGGGGCTGGCGGACAAGGTCTACTTCCTCCCCATCACCCCTGAGTATGTCACCCAGGTGAGCACCCTGGGCGCCAGCTGGGAGAGAGGCGGTGCGAGGATGCGGGGATGGCAGCATGGGGGCTGCCTGGAGGGCACAAGGGTGTCTGGGGGGCTGTGGGGTGGCAGAGGGGTGCTTGGGAGGTGGCACAGGGCGTGTTCTGTGGAGCCACCGCAGGTCGCTGCCCCACTGCCCTGTGCTCCCCAGGTGATCCGGAACGAGCGCCCCGATGGGGTGCTGCTGACCTTCGGGGGGCAGACGGCCCTCAACTGCGGTGTGGAGCTCACCAAGGCGGGTGTACTGGAGCGGTACCACGTGCGGGTGCTGGGCACCCCCGTTGCTTCCGTCGAGATGACGGAGGATCGCAAGGTCTTCGTGGAGAAGATGGAGGAGATCGGGGAGCACGTGGCGCCCAGCGAGGCTGCTTCCTCCTGGAGCAGGTCTGGGCGTGGGATGGGGGTGGTGGTGGGGCAGGATGGGGAGCAGCTCCGGCAGAGTGCTGCCCACCCCGCTCCTGTGGTGACCCCGTTGCTCTCTACAGGCGCAGGCAGCGGCTGAGCGGTTGGGGTACCCGGTGCTGGTGCGCTCTGCGTATGCCCTCGGGGGCCTGGGTTCCGGCTTTGCCAACAGCCGGGAGGAGCTGGTGGCACTGGTGAGCCAGGCCTTCACCCACACCTCCCAGGTCCTGGTGGACAAGTCCCTGAAGGGCTGGAAGGAGATCGAGTACGAGGTGGTGCGGGACGCCTACAACAACTGCGTCACGGTATGGGACAGGGGAGACCTCCCCGAGCTCTGCTGGGAGGAACTGATGGTGGGGCTGGTGCTGGGGGTGCAGGTCAGGGGCTCCCGCAGGACCCTGTCCCCAGGGACATCTCCCCAGCCCCTTCCGTGGTGCCAGCATGGCTGCTGGGAGCCGTGCCCGTGAGCCGTGCCAGCATGTGCCCCGTGAGCCCAGACCCTCTGCACCCCCTGCTCTGGAGGGGCTGCAGCACACAGTGTTGCTCATGTTCTAGCCCTGGGCGGGCAGGGCAGCGCCCGTCAGTGCCCTGGGTGTGGGGAGGCGGTGGGAGCCAGGAGGGACCCACCTGGAGCAGCAGCACTGGGACTGTGCGTGGGCGGTGGGGAGGGGGTCAGGACCCCCACGGCTGGTGGTGACACCCCCCTCCCGATGCCAGGTGTGCAACATGGAGAACCTGGACCCTCTGGGGATCCACACGGGCGAGTCCATCGTGGTGGCACCCAGCCAGACCCTCAACGACACCGAGTACTTCATGCTGCGGCGCACGGCTGTGAAGGTGGTGCAGCACCTGGGCATCGTGGGCGAGTGCAACATCCAGTTTGCCCTGAACCCTGAGTCGGAGCAGGTGAGCGTGGCCCTTCCCTGGCCCAGCTGCCCTCGCATTTGGCTCCTGTTGCTCTTTGTGCCCTCCCTGTGTTGGTGGCCCTTTGGCGCCAGCTGAGCACCAGGCAGCAGGGAGCTGTGCGGCTGGTGCCCAGCCTCATGCCGCAGGGTCTACATCCTATGCCGCCCGCTAACCTGCCCGCATGCTGCCCGCAGTACTACATCATCGAGGTGAATGCCCGGCTCTCCCGCAGCTCCGCCCTGGCCAGCAAAGCCACCGGCTACCCCCTGGCCTACGTGGCGGCCAAGCTGGCACTGGGCATCCCGCTGCCCCTCCTCAGGTAACGGCACCGGCGCTGTTCTGGCTGGCCTTGCGCCCCCGCCCCAGCAGTACAGCCCCATCCACTGATCCTTGTCCTCTTCCCAGGAACTCCGTCACCAACTCCACCACGGCCAACTTCGAGCCCAGCCTGGACTACTGCGTGGTGAAGATCCCGCGCTGGGACCTCAGCAAGTTCCTGCGTGTCAGTACCAAGATTGGCAGCTCCATGAAGAGCGTGGGTGAGTGCAGGGTGGGCGGGCAGCGCTGGGGGGCAGCGTGGCAGGTGCGGAGTCCGGCCACTTACCACCCTGTCCGCAGGGGAGGTCATGGCCATTGGGAGGACCTTCGAGGAGGCTTTCCAGAAGGCATTGAGGATGGTGGACGAGAACTGCGTGGGCTTTGACCACACTGTGAAGCCGGCCTCGGACGTGGTGAGCGCTGGAAGTCTGGGGTGGGGGTCCGTGCTGCCAGTGCAGTCCTGGGGGGTGAGGCTGCTGTTTGCCTGTTGCCTGGCCCTGCTCACCCTCCCTGGCCTGGCAGGAACTGGAGACGCCAACAGACAAGCGGATCTTTGTACTGGCGGCCGCGCTGCGGGCTGGCTACTCCATTGAGCGGCTCTACGAGCTGACCAAGATCGACCGCTGGTTCCTACACAAGATGAAGAACATCACAGACCATGCGGTGCTGCTGGAGTCGTACCGCGAGGAGCAGAGCACCATGCCACCCGCCGTGCTCGAGCGGGCCAAGCAGCTTGGCTTCTCCGACAAGCAGGTGGCCTTGGCCGTGCTCAGGTAAGGTGGGGAGGGGCAGCCCCGCTCCGCGCCCCGGCTCGGCCCCGACACTCACCCTGCCCACTGCAGCACCGAGCTGGCCGTGCGGAAGATGCGGCGCGACCTGAAGATCCTGCCGGTGGTGAAGCAGATTGACACCGTGGCGGCGGAGTGGCCAGCCCAAACCAACTACCTGTACCTGACCTACAACGGCACCGAGCACGACCTGGCCTTCCGCGAGCCCCATGTCATGGTCATTGGCTCCGGCGTCTACCGCATCGGCAGCAGCGTTGAGTTCGACTGGTGCGCCGTCGGCTGCATCCAGGAGTTGCGCAAGGTCAGCCGGGCCCTGGCACCCCGCAGGGTTGCGACTGGGTGTTCCCGGTCAGGGGGTGGGGCCGGGGAGGAGCGGGGGGCACTTGGCCTCACCCCCTCCGCTCACTGGGCAGATGGGCTTCAAGACGATCATGGTGAACTACAACCCTGAGACGGTGAGCACCGACTACGACATGTGCGACCGCCTCTACTTCGACGAGATCTCCTTTGAGGTGAGCGGGGCTGAGGGCCCTGCCTGCTGCGAGGCCGGGGCAGGGGGAGTTCCGCGGTGGCCCCCGTCTCAGCCACCCCCCTGCCCCACGCGGTGCTGCAGGTGGTGATGGACATCTACGAGCTGGAGAACCCCGAGGGCGTGATCCTGTCCATGGGCGGGCAGTTGCCCAACAACATCGCCATGGCGCTGCACCGGCAGCAGTGCCGCATCCTGGGCACCTCTCCGGAGGCCATTGACTCGGCCGAGAACCGCTTCAAGTTCTCCCGCCTGCTTGACTCCATCGGCATCAGCCAGCCCCTCTGGAAGGAGCTCTCTGACATGGAGGTGGGGGCTGACGAGGGCAACGGGGTTGCCCCGGGGGGACTGGCCCTGGGCACGTCCCCTGAGGGTGCTGGCTCTCCTGCAGTCGGCCAAGCACTTCTGCTGTAAAGTGGGGTACCCTTGCGTCGTGCGCCCCTCCTATGTGCTGAGCGGTGCAGCCATGAACGTGGCCTACTCGGACAGCGACCTGGAGAAGTTCCTGAGCAATGCCGTGGCCGTGTCCAAGGAGCAGCCCGTTGTCATCTCCAAGTTCATCCAGGAGGCCAAGGTCCATCCAGGAGGCTACTCTGGCCCCGGGGTGCCCTGCTCCCTACAAGAGCCCCTGCCCCCGGAGCCAGCACAGGCTGTGACCGTGTTTCCTGCTCACAGGAGATCGATGTGGATGCGGTGGCCTGTGATGGTGTGGTGGTGGCCATTGCCATCTCGGAGCATGTGGAGAATGCCGGGGTGCACTCAGGCGACGCCACGCTGGTGACGCCCCCCCAGGACATCACCCCTAAGACGCTGGAGCGCATCAAGGCCATCGTCCACGCCATCGGGCAGGAGCTGCAGGTCACCGGGCCCTTCAACCTGCAGCTCATCGCCAAGGTACTCCGGCTGAGGACCCTGTGCGGGGCTGGCACGGCACGGTGCCAGTGGGATGACACCCTGCAGCCCCGGGCGAGCCTCATGCCGTCCCCTCTGCCCTAGGACGACCAGCTGAAGGTGATCGAGTGCAATGTCCGTGTCTCCCGCTCCTTTCCCTTCGTCTCCAAGACCCTGGGGGTGGACCTGGTGGCTCTGGCCAGCCAGGTGATCATGGGTGAGGACGTGGAGCCAGTGGGGCTGATGACGGGCACGGGCATTGTAGGCGTGAAGGTGAGCGGGGCCGTGGGGGCTGGGCTGGGGCACGTGGCCGGGCGGCCGCTGAGCCCCTCCTGCCCCCAGGTGCCCCAGTTCTCCTTCTCGCGCCTGGCGGGCGCCGATGTGGTGCTGGGCGTGGAGATGACGAGCACAGGCGAGGTGGCGTGCTTCGGGGAGAACCGCTGCGAGGCTTACCTGAAGGCCATGCTCAGCACTGGCTTCAAGATCCCCAAGAAGAACATCCTGCTGACCATCGGCAGCTACAAGGTGCGTGGGGCAGGGTCGGGGGCCGGGGTGGAAGCTGGGGTGGGGGCCGGGGCCCCTCTCCGTGCTCTGACCAACCTTGGGGCCGTTGCAGAACAAGAGCGAGCTGCTGCCCACAGTGCGCACCCTGGAGAGCCTGGGCTACAAGCTGTACGCCAGCCTCGGCACCGCCGACTTCTACACCGAGCACGGCATCAAGGTCAGGGCTGGGGAGCCGGTGGGGGCGGGGCACCTGTGGGTGGAGGTGCGGGGCCCTGATGGGCGTCGCTGCGGACAGGTGATGGCCGTGGACTGGCACTTCGAGGAGGCGGACAGCAGCGAGGCCGGCGCCCGGGAGACCCAGCGCAGCATCCTGGACTACTTGGCCGAGAACCACTTTGAGATGGTCATCAATCTCTCCATGCGCAACTCGGGGGGCCGCCGGCTCTCTTCCTTCGTCACCAAGGGGTACCGCACCCGGCGCCTGGCTGTCGACTACTCTGTGCCACTCATCATCGACATCAAGTGCACCAAGCTCTTCGTGGAGGTGGGCCGTGGCACACGGGGGCCTGAGGGAGGTGGGCGCAGGTGGGGGAGCGGAGCAAGGGGCTGGGGTAGGGAAGTCCTGTTGTGGATAGCGTGGGGCGGGCGACGTATGTGGGCACTGCTGTGGGAGGGTCGATTCTGGGGTGCGACTGGGGCGGACATCCTCATCCTGGCCCTCCTCTGAGCTCTGGCCCCACGTGCCCCTGCTCAGCGGGTCCTGCCTCACAGCTGCTGTTCCTGCAGGCGCTGGGCCAGATCGGGGCTGCCCCCCCGCTGAAGATGCACGTGGACTGCATGACGTCTCAGAAACTCATCCGCCTGCCGGGTAGGTGGGACTGGGGCCGTGATGGGGTCAGGGGCTCTGAGGGCACAGCATGGAGCCAGGGCAGCGCTGGGGGCTCTAGGGGTGCTGCAGGGAGAGGAGACGTTTCCCTGCGCTGCCAGAGTGTCCTGCGTCCTGCACAGCTGGGTGCCACCTGCGCTCATGCCGTCCTGCTCCCCAGGCCTGATCGACGTCCACGTCCACCTCCGCGAGCCGGGCGGCACCCACAAGGAGGACTTTGCGTCGGGCACAGCAGCTGCCCTGGCGGGGGGCGTCACCATGGTGTGCGCCATGCCCAACACCAGGCCCGCCATCACTGATGCCACCTCCTTCGCCCTGGCACAGAAGGTGAGGGACTGCCGCTGTCCAGCCCGATGCCTGTGTCCCCTGCATGGGTGCCAAGGTGCCAGCTGCAGTGCGCTCGCTGCCCGCGGCGGGGCTGGCCCCAGCACCCACTGCCTGTCGCCCCCGCAGCTGGCCGAGGCTGGGGCGCGCTGCGACTTCGCCCTCTTCCTGGGCGCTTCCTCGGAGAACGCCGGCTCGCTGGGCCCCGTGGCCGGAGCGGCTGCCGGGCTCAAGATGTACCTGAACGACACCTTCTCCAGCCTGCGAATGGATGACGTGTCACTGTGGATGGAGGTGAGCCATGGCGGGCGGGGGGCATGGGGCCGGACCCAGCGCCAGCGCCCACTAACCCCTTCCCACCCCTCAGCACTTCGAGCGGTGGCCGCGGCACCTTCCCATCGTGGCGCATGCGGAGCGGCAGACGGTGGCCGCCGTGCTGATGGTGGCCCAGCTGTACCGGCGCCCCGTGCACATCTGCCACGTGGCCCGCAGGGAGGAGGTGAGCACGGGGGGACCGCGGGACGGGGCCTGGGGCCATTCTGGGCTTCCCCTCACCGTGGCTTCCCCTGCACCGTGGCTCCCCCAGATCCTGCTCATCAAGGCAGCAAAGCAGAAGGGGATCCCGGTGACCTGTGAGGTGGCCCCCCACCACCTCTTCCTGTGCCGGGATGACCTGGGCCGCCTCGGGGAGGGCCGCGCCACGGTGCAGCCGGTGCTGGGCACACGCCAGGACACAGAGGCGCTCTGGGAGAACATGGACACCATTGATTGCTTTGCCACAGACCACGGTGAGCCCTGGGGAAGGCGGCTGCGGGGTGGGAGCACAGTGTAGGGACAGCAGCGGGTCCCACGGTGACTGGCCCTGCCCCGCAGCCCCCCACACGCTGGAGGAGAAGCAGGGGCAGGAGCCGCCCCCCGGCTACCCTGGCCTGGAGACAATGCTGCCACTGCTGCTGACGGCTGTCTCTGAGGGGCGACTCACTGTGGAGGACATCATCCAGCGCCTCTATGAGAACCCTCGCAAGATCTTCGGGCTGCCGGCGCAAGAGGACACCTACGTGGAGGTGGGTGCCCTTCCGCCCACCCCAGGTCCAGCCCCAGCCCTGGCTCTGCTACTTTTGACCCGCTGTTCTGGCAGGTGGACTTGGAGCATGAGTGGATCATTCCCAGCTGCACGGTCTTCTCCAAGGCTGGCTGGACGCCCTTCGAGGGCATGAAGGTGAAGGGGACGGTGCGGAGGGTCGTCCTGCGTGGGGAGGTCGCCTACATTGATGGGCAGGTAAGTACCCGTCCCCCTGCACCTAGTGGGTCCCCCATTCCCCCCTGGGGTCCCCCCAGCCCCAAGGTTCCCCATCGACCCTGTCCCTCCCATGGCTGCAGGTGCTGGTGCCCCCCGGCTACGGGCAGGATGTGAAGAAGTGGCCCTCGGGAGCTGTGCTGGCACCGCACGCAGCCCCTGCCAAGGAGAGCACAAAGGTACTGGGGTGCGCGGGGCTGGGAGGGGGGTGTCCCTGCCGCACCCCGGCTCCAGCGTGGCCTCTCCTTGCAGACCCCCGAGCGGCCCCGGCACGCAGTGGCCGGTGAGACGCTGCGTGGCCGAGCCTCCAGCCCCCGCCGCGCTGGCTCCGGGGGCGACGGGCGCTTCCACCTGCCACCTCGCATCCACCGGGCCTCGGACCCTGGGCTGCCAGGTAGGGGGGTGGGCAGCACAGCACGGTGGCGTGTGGCAAGTGGGCAGCAGGGCGGCGAGCGTGCCGCCCAGGGCCGGGTCTGGGGCCGTGGCCGGGCGGCCCCGCTGACCCCGGCCCTTGTGTCCCGTTCAGCGTTCCGGAGGCTGGGAGCCGCACACCGCCCGGGCGCCCGAGGCACCGGTAATGTCGGGGGGGACACTCACTCAGACAATGAGACGCAGCCGTACTAATGGCACTAACCGCAGCCGATGAGTGCATCCCCTCCCCCAGGTGCCGTGCTGGCCCCAGGCTGCCTGCGCCTCCCCGGCATGGGCCCCTTTCTGCACCATGTGCCGGGGCCGGGCACCACGGGCCGCGGCATGGCTGTGCCTGCCTGCTCCCCGCCTGCCCTGGCTGGCACGGCACCTCGGGGACCCCTCGCCTGCCAGTGTGATTTGGGTTGCGTCTGATCGGGTACAGGGGCAGATTGTGGGGACAGGGGCGCAGCACTACATTGGGGCTTGGCCCACCCAACTCTCGCTTTCGCCCGGTGCTGCTGAGTGCCGCGAGGGCTGTGCCACGCCGGCAGCACCCCGGGAGAGCAGAGCCCGGGGTGCCATGGTTCTCTGCACCCTCTTAACGCCATTGCTCCCCTCTCCCACCCCAGCTGAGGACGCCCGTGAAAAGTCTGTCAGGAAGGCGGTGGAGGCGGGTGAGTGCGATGGGGGTCCGGGCGCCTGTGGTGGGCTGGGCTGGGAGCTGCAGGACCACCCATGCGGGCTCACCGGCTGCTCTTGGTGCTGCAGATCCAGCTGCAATCCAGGACAGCTACTTCTACCCGCTGGGCCCCCTCCCGCGCCAGGCATCCCCCCAGGGTGCACCCCACTTCCAGACCTCCCCGCTGCTGCACCCCCTTGTCGGGCAGCACATCCTCTCCGTCCAGCAGTTCTCCAAGGAGCAGGTGCCGGGAGGGGTGGCGGGCGCTGGGGCCGGTGGCGGGTGCTGGGGCTGTGGGCACCCGAAGGAGTAGGGGGGATGTGGTGCCTCACGCACCCCAGCCAAGTCCTGGCGCTGTGTGCGCCCTGGCTGAGCCACTCTCCCCACAGATGTCACACCTGTTCAACGTGGCACACACCCTGCGCATGCTGGTGCAGAAGGAGCGGAACCTGGACATCCTCAAGGTGAGCCGGGCACGGGGCAGCTGCCCAGCCCCAGGCACCCAGAGTGGGGCTGAGGGAGCCCTGTGCCAGGCATGGGCACCCCTGGGCTCCCCACGGTGACAGCGTGGCCCCGCAGGGCAAGGTGATGGCGTCCATGTTCTATGAGGCGAGCACGCGGACCAGCAGCTCCTTCGCGGCAGCCATGAGCCGGCTGGGCGGCTCCGTCCTGTCCTTCTCAGAGGCCACCTCCTCGGTGCAGAAGGGCGAGTCGCTGGCAGACTCGGTGCAGACCATGTGCTGCTACGCCGATGTGCTGGTGCTGCGGCACCCGCAGCCGGGTGCTGTTGAGGTGAGCGGGGCCGGGGACTGCGTCCTGCCTGCGGTGGGGCTGGGGGGCTGCGTCCTGCACGCGGCGGGGCCAGGGGGCGGCCGTGTCCTGTCTGGCAGCGCGGGGGCTCCTACCCTGATGTGAGGATGGCAGCAACCCACGCCGCGGGGCAGGGCCGCGCTCGCCAGCGGGCCAGTGTCGCTGAGGATAGCTGGGCACCGGCTCCGCGGGGCTGGGGGTCGCGTGCTGCCGTGCTCAGCCCTGCCCGTGTGCCCAGCTGGCTGCCAAGCACTGCCGGAAGCCCGTCATCAATGCCGGGGACGGGGTGGGGGAGCACCCCACGCAGGCGCTGCTGGACATCTTCACCATCCGCGAGGAGCTGGGCACCGTCAATGGCATGACGGTACGGGGCCGGGGGCTGCAGGGGGGACGGTGGCTGCCCCTGCGGCGGTGCGGTGGAACCGCAGGGCGCTGCCGGGGGGCCGTCGGGCACGGTGGCCGTGCTGACTGCTCCCCTCAGATCACCATGGTGGGCGACCTGAAGCACGGGCGCACGGTGCACTCGCTGGCCCGCCTGCTCACGCAGTACCGTGTCAACCTGCGCTACGTCACCCCCCCCGGGCTGCGCATGCCCCCCGACATCACCAGCTTCGTGGCCTCCAGAGGCATCAAGCAGGTGGGCAGCGGGGCAGGGGGGCACGGCTGTGTCCCCAGGCCCCGCTGACGCTGTCGCCTCAGGAGGAGTTTGGGACCATCGAGGAGGCGCTGCCGGACACCGATGTGCTCTACATGACACGCATCCAGAAGGAGCGCTTCCACCTGCCCGAGGAGTATGAGGCTGTGAGTGGGGGGGTGGGAGGGGACCCTGGTGTCGCCCCGTCGGGGGAGCGGCAGCCGTCTGCCCTCCACGCGGGGAGGGGGGGGTTTGCCCGCTCGAGCTCAGGGCTGTGCCCCCCACAGTGCTTCGGGCAGTTCATCCTCACGCCCCACATCATGACCCGCGCCAAGGAGAGGATGGTGGTGATGCACCCCCTGCCCCGCGTCAACGAGATCAGGTGTGGGGGTCGGGGGGGGTGGAGCTCGGGGGTCAGGGGGTGTCTGTGGTGTGCTGGGGGGAGCGGGGGCTGAAGGTGCTGGGGAGGCGGTGGCTTGGGGGGGTCTCTGGGGGGCCGGGGGCTGCGGCATGTGGTGGCGGGTGTCTGTGGGGTGGGGGCGTTCTGGGGAGCTGGGGGCTGCGGGAGGGACGGGGTGTCTGTGGTGTGCTGGGGGGGGTGTCTGGGGCGGGGGGGGAGTCTGGTGGGGGGGGCTCTGGGGGCCGAGGGCTGCGGTGTGCGGAGGGGCTTTGGGGCGGCGGTGCCGCCGGGCGGGGCCCGGAGAGGTCCCCCTGGGGCTCTCGGGAGTCCCGGCGGCGGTGCCCGCGACTGACGTCTCTTCCGCAGCGTGGAGGTGGACTCCGACCCGCGCGCCGCGTACTTCCGTCAGGCGGAGAACGGGATGTACATGCGGATGGCGCTGCTGGCAACCGTGCTGGGGCGCTACTGACCCAATAAACGCGTCACTCGGCTGCGCCCGACGTCATCTCTCCGCGCCGCGCGGGGCGGGCCATGGCCATGGCGGCGCTGCGGAGGGGCTGCGGGCGGCTGCTGGCGCGGCGGCCCCGGGCGGCGCAGGCGCTCACCGCCGGTAAGGGCCGGGGCGGGCGGGCGGCGGGCCGGGCACTGCCCCCGCAGTGCCGGGGCTGCCCAGCGGGGCTGCCGCCCTGCGGCCGGGCACGCTGCGTGTCCCCCACCCCCGGCTCGGGGCCCGTCCCCCTGCCCGGTGCACATCGCTCCTGCCGCCCCATGCACAGCCCCCGCCCTGCCCCCCCGGGGCACACAGCCCCTCCCCTGCCCCCCCCCGGGGCACATAGCCCCCCTCCCCGACACAGCCCCTCCCCAACACAGCCCCTCCCCACCCAACACCGGGCCCCGCTGTCCGGACACCCGCGGTGTGAAGCAGAGCAGGAGCCTCACGGGTGTTGTGGGGGTTCCCGGTGCCTCCGGGGGCCATGCTCAGGGGGAGGAGGTGCTGTCGTTCCCTCGGGCTCGGCATGGAGCCGGCGCCACCGTGTGTCCCGTCGGGGGAAGGGCTTTGCCCCGCTCCAGGCTCAGATCTGTGTCGGGCCTGCGCTGGAGGCGGGAGGGTCGACGGGGCTGTAAGGGGGTGCAGCCCCAGAGAGACCCCCCACACCTCGAGGACTGACCCCCAAACTCTGGGGGGAGGCTGTTTTGGGATGGGTGCGGGGACGTGACACTGGGGGGTTCAGTGGGCTGCAGCCTCCACCCTCTGCCAGCGCAGCACAGGGCTGAGCTGCCTGGACGTGGGCTGCCAGTGCACGATGGCAAAGGCTTTGACTTGGTCCTGCGTGCTCCCGCCTGCACCCTGTGCCTGCAGCCTCCCCTGCCGTCACTGCTCTGCTGCTGTTGTGGCTGCCCTGCCAGCCGTGCTGATTGCCCAGCGTGCTGGAAGAGCATAGCCATGGGGTGTGGGTGGCAGTGGGGCTCCCCTCTGTGCAGCTGCTGGCCCTCCTCCCTGCTGCCCGCAGGGCTGGTGGCACGTTGCCCAGCCTGCTAGGCTGCTGGGGTCCTGCCAGGCCACCTCACTCTTCCCACTGTTATTTTTATCTGAGTTGATGAAGTCTATTGCCTGGCACCTGCTGTACCGTGCGCTGCGCATCCCCCCTTGATTCCTGGAGGGAGGCCAAAGCAGAGTGGGGAGGGCTGCCCGGGACCAGTCCTCGCCCTCCCTGGCAGCCCATGCCTGCTGCTGTAGCCAGCTCGATGCAGTCCCAGGCTGGCTTCAGGCTCCAGCTCTACCTGTTGCTTCTCCTCCGCCTTGGCACTGGCTCTGCTGTGCTGGGGCACAGCCCCGCAGTTCCCGGGGGCCCTGGCAGTCCTGGGGAAGTGCTGAGCCATGCCTGGGGGGTGCACGGCTGCTCAACGCGAGTGATTGGCCCAGCGCTGGATGCAGCTCCTGCAGTTGGGAAGAGGCTCTACCGCCGGGATGTCTCCCTGCCTGCGGTGGGGCCAGCCCCTGTGCCACGGGGTGGGGCTGTGATGATGGGAGCGCAGCCATTCCTCTGGGACAGGGGCAGCACTGCTGGAGACTGAACCTTCCTGCTCTCCTTGTAGCTTCAGCGAGTAACTCTGCCTGAGGCCAGGCTTGGCCCCTCACTGCCAGCCGTGCTGTGGTCCATGTGGAGGAGCCAGGCGCCCCCAGGCCCTGTGCCCTGCGCTGGGCAGCCATAGGAGGGCTGGGTGAATTCCAGCCCTGCCTTCACTCGCGGCTTGCGGAGCCGCTGGTGCTGCTGTTCCCCTGCGTGGGGCAGAGCTGCCACCTGGGGCCAGGCCAAGGAGGTTTGCTGGCAGTCGGCTGTGCCCGCCGGGTCCAGCCACTCTTGACTGCCGAATCCCTGTCCCGCCCAGCAGTGAGAGCTGCAGGGTCAGGCAGGGCTTTGCCTCCTGCATCCCAGGCCCCGGGCCAGGATGCCAGCAGAGCCTGGGCACAGCGGGCAGCAGCACGTGCCCACGGCAGTGACCTTGCTGTCCCTGCCTGCGGAGAGCAGCCCTGCCCTCCTGTGGTGGTGATACAGGCTCCAGATGCCAGCCTGCGCGGCCCGTGGGGGCCACAGACGGTGTGTCCTACTTAGGCTTGGGCCTGTTTCAGCGTCCTCTGTCTGCGGGAGCAGCAGCCTGGCAGGGTCGGGCAGGCACCTCCCAGGTGCCAGGCTCAGCCTGGCTGGGGGCCGTGCAGTGCTGCTGCCTCCTACCTCCACAACCCTGCTCTGCTCTGAGCAGGTGAGACAGTGTCTCCTTGCGCTTGGGCGTCCAGGAGCTGGGGAGCCCTCGCCCTTCTCGACGGCTGTGTCCAGCGCTCCTGAGTGGGTGCGGTGCTGCCGTGCACGTCAGCTCTTCCCAGTCCGAGGCAGGGTGTCGCACCAGCAGCAGGGCCCGGCAGAGCTTGGCAGAGCCCCCTAGTTGACCAGGGGCTGGTCCCTGTCTTCGTGGCGTGGGGCACAGCTGGATTGCAGGGCCATGCCAGTGTTGCCCCGGGGCAGTGTGGGTGGCGAGCAGCACTGGTGCCAGCCTGGGTGAGCCAAGTCCTTGCAAGGGGCTCGATCCAGCCGTGCTCCCAGGCCCAGGCAGGGCTGCACAGACAGGCATGTCCCCCCTGGCAGCCCTGGTGTTGCTTCGTCACCGCCGGGCACTGCGCCCGGAGCCTTCGGCACTGAATGAGTAACGCCGGTGCTGTCGGCTGCGCTCTCTCAATGAGCACCGCACTGGGGGAGCCTGCCTGTGCCCGGTGGGACGGCTGCCCGCAGGCAGCAGGCAGCCAGCTCTCCTGCCGTGCTGGCCTGAGCTCCCTTGCCTGCCACCGCGCCCTGCCCTTGCGCTGCCTCGGCCCACAGGCACTGACTGGGTCTGCTCTGCCGTCGCAGAGGGCTGCGTTGGTGAGGGGTGGGAGATGGAGCCAGCGACATGCGGCAGGAGGTGCTACCAGGAGCGCAGCAGCTCCGTGGGCTGCAAAGGCTGGACCAGCCCTGCCGGGGCACATCCAGCTTGGCTGGCCTCGGCTGGGGCCCTGGCTCCCACCTGGCCTCCCAGGCTGCCTCCGGGCTCTGTCAGCCATTGCAGCCATGCTGGACCAGGTCCAGCCCCTGCCCACAGGCCCTTGGGGGCCACGCTGCAGTCCTGGTCTGTGTGGCCGAGGTGAGGGGCTGAGGAGCCAAGTCCGTGCCTCCACTTGCATGTGCTGGCTGGGGACGGTGCCCACAGGAAGGCACGGTCTGGCGCTGGGCACTGGGGAGGCAGTGGGCAATGCTCCCCGATGCAACCCAGGGGCTACAACCCTTCGGCTGGGACCCGCTCCCTGCAGCTCTGCCGGGGCAGTCGTGGGGCAATCGATGGCCCTGGGAGGGAAGGAGCAAGCAGGGGAGCGGGGCCAGGCGCTGCTGGGGGCACACCCGCGGCTCTGCCACCCTGAGCATGCTGGGTCTGCCACGCAGTGTGTGGCAGTTGCGGAGACTGTGTGGGCAGGGCTGGCCCGGAGCCGGTGGCACCGTCAGCGCTGCCGGGAGGAGGGGGACGCTGAGGTCGCCGCTCCCCGAGACAAGAGCTCGCTGGGTTCAGGGTTTCCAAGAACAGAGCAGAATCGCAGCAGGGCTGGAGACCTGCCCAGGAACCATCCTGGGAGGAGCAGGGGAGTAAGCAGGGAGCCGCGAAGGCCAGAGGACGGAGTGCTGGGCCAGCCGAGTTGCGTCGAAGAGGTCAGGGGTGTAGGATGGAGGGGAGCTGCCAGAGGCCCAGCTGGGCAGCACCCCGCAGGGATACGCACAGCAGAAGGGCCTCCATACTGGTATGGAAACAAGGCAAGGAGCCGTGCCAGGGGCGGGCAGGGGTGAGGAGCCGGGGCTGGCCCTGGCACCCAGTGAGCCTCACCTGGCTGCCCTGGCTGCTGGTAGCAGTGGAGCTGCTGGGCAGGAGCGACACAGCCAGAAAGCGGCTTTCCGAGGAAGGGGACCAAAGTCGGCAGAATTTGCACGGTGCCTGGGGAGGGATTTTGGGAAGCACAAGGTGTGGGCTCAGGCAGCAGCTGGGTGGGCTCTGCCCCAAAAGCCCGGGGCACCACGGGCCCTGGGTGAGGGATCAGCCCCACGTCAGGGGCGTGGGAAGACGGCGCAGCCAGGCACCGTTCTGGCCAGAGACGCTTGGCCGCTGTGGAAGAGCCTGTGCCGCAGGGTGGGCACGGGCAGGTTGGGCATAGGGCGATGGGGGAGCTGCATGCCAGGACAGACCCGGCGGGGCTGGAGCGGGCTCAGCCCTTCCCGGGGGCAGCAGGACTGCAGGCAGGGGAGGCAGTGCCTGGCAGGAGGACACAGCTGTCGGCAGAGTGCTCCAGGGTCTCGTCCTGCCCCAGTGCGGCAGCTGCCTGAGTGGGCTGTGCTGTTCGCAGGGGCCCTCATGGGAGTGGGCGACGTGATCGCGCAGCAGCTGGTGGAGCGGCGGGGGCTGCATGGGCACCAGGGCCCCCGGACCCTGAAGATGATGGCGATTGGTTTTTGCTTCGTGGTGAGTGCCAGTGCACGGTGGGCACCCCGGCCCTGCCCTGTCCTTGTAGCACATGTCGTGGGGTGGGACGGAGGGCTGTTTTGGCAGAGCAGACTATGGTGCCCAGGTGTGGGCTGGGCTGTCCTGGTGCCACCTCCAGCAGCCGCGGGCAGAGCTGGGTCCCCTCGAGAAGTGCCCTGTCCCTGTGTCCAGCTGTGAGTGCGGGCACCTCTGGCTGCACCATGGGGTGGGATGAGGCCAGCCGCCTCTGTCTGTGCAGCCTGGGCACCCATGCCCATCCCTGCTGCTGGTGCTGGCCCCCAGGGAGGTGTTGCTTGGCAGGAGGGCAGCTCCGCACTCCAGGGTGCAAATGTGCTTTGCTCGGCTGTGCGTGGCGAGGCTGGATCCTGACCCATCAGCTCCTGGGGAGGGTGTTGGGCCCAGTGCCCTGCAGCACCCTGCACCAGTGGCTCGGACAGGGAGGGTCCTGGGTGGTGCTGGCACAGCCAGGGTCCGCCTGCCCCGGAGCCCTGCCCGGTGCAGGTGCGTGAAGCCCCGTGGCAGCCCCACCGGAGCAGGACCTTGGCTGCCCCATGCTGGTGCTGCCTGGCGGAGTGCAGAGGGTTGGGGGGCTGTGGGCATGCCTGCTTCCACCCTAGGCAGGGGGCTGCCCCATGGTGGCACGGGGCCCAGCAGGGGAGACGGGACAGGCCCCAGCCCCTGTGTCCTGGGGTGGGGGCAGAACTACGTAACCAGCTCTGCAGACCCCCAGCCCTGGCACCTCGTGGCCCAGGAGAGGAGGATGCTGCCCCTCACCACCCGGCTTCTGCAGGGCCCTGTCGTGGGCGGCTGGTACAAGATCCTGGATCAACTCATCCCAGGGGCCACAAAAGTCGTGGCCGTGAAGAAGATGGTCCTGGACCAGGTCAGTGCCACGCGGGTGAGGGTGCTGCGCGGGGCTGGAGCGGCAGGACGGGCGGTAGGCACGGCCATGCGCGGGCAGGTTTCTGTCCCACTCCAAAGCCCCAGCTCAGTGCAGCAGGTGCTGAGCAGGAGATGGTGCCCAGCACCTACTTGGTGGAGTTTCTGAGCTGAACATCGCAGCTCCTGGGCCACTGGGCAGTGCGCCCGGCCCACCAGCTGTGCTGTGGGAGCTGTGGGAGCCATGCCTTACCCCTGCTGTAGCTGTCCCAAGGCTGTTCAGAGCCACCCCCTCCCTCTGAAGCAGAGCGCAGAGACCAGGCAGTGCTGTCCCTGGTGTTCCTGCTGTGGTGTGGGGTCCCGGGAATGGGCACCCCGTGTTGCCCTGGTCCCTGCCCTCCTCCTGAGGCCGTGGCCAGGCCGGTGCGGCAGAGGCTGGGGCAGATGGGATCGTGGAGGGGCCGCCCTTGGCCTGGTCTTGGACTGTTCCAGAGGCCCTGTGGTGGTGCCCATCCCTCCGCCTGGCTCTGCGCTGGGCAGCCCTGGGCCGAGTACCCCCAGGGCATAGGGTGAGCTCGGCCTGCAATCCCCAGCCTGCCCCATGCTGCCAGCCTGGCTCCAAGCACCATGGGCTCCTCAGCATCAGCCCCCAGCTCCTCTCTTGCAGGGTGGCTTTGCACCGTGTTTCCTCGGCTGCTTCCTCGCCATCACGGGGGCGATGAACGGTCTGTCGGCGGAGGAGAACTGGTCCAAGATCCAGCAGGTACGTGCTGCTTTCCTGGGGCGGCGCGGGGCTGTCGGCAGCTGGGGCACCTTGGCAGCTTCTCCTGGTGCCCCAGTGCTGCTGGCTGCCCCCGTCTGTGGTCGTGCCTGTCCCAGCACTCACTCTGCCCCTGCCTCTGCCATCGTGCTTCTGTCTTCAGCCTGGCCGCAGCTCTGTTGTGCCCCGGGGCCCCAGGCGTGGAGCCGGCTCTGCAGGTGCCCCACGGCCAGGGTGGGGAGCGTCCGCCCCGCTGCTGCAAGACACGGAGCAGCTCTCCGCCTGGATGGGGCCCGGGGGTGCAGGGGCCGGTTCTACTGGGCTCAGCGCTGGGTGCCAGGGCCCTGGAGGCATCAGGTGCCTGGTGCTGCCAGTCCTTTGGGTGCTGGTGTCAGAGATGCTCCTGTGGCACCACTCTGGGGTCCCGCCTGGGCCTGGGCGGCCACGTGCCTGGTGCCATGCAGCTCCCTGCACGTCTGGCCCCTCTTCTGGCTGCATCTCCGGAGCCATTACCGAGATGGCTCCTATTAGTAGCAATTGCTGGAAACCGGGGCAAAAGCTGAGTCAGCGTGTCCGGAGCGTGAGTCACCGGAGAGTGGGTGACCACCGGCCGCGGGATGAGTTGCACCTGGGATGGTTGTGTGGCTGCGTGTGACGGGCACAGCCTTTCCTGCCCTGTATCCTGCCCTGGAGCACAGGGAGCAAAGCAGGGGGGAGCACTGAGTTACCTCTTCTTTCCCCTGGCAAGAGCTGCAGCCAGGCTGCGAGGCGTTTTGAGACACCCAAGGCACACGGAGACGGCCCGTGGCACAGGCAGCACCCATCTGCTCCGGCTGCATCTCAGCTGGGTCAATGCTGTGTGTCTTGCCTTGTCTCCCCCAGGGAAAGCTGCTGGGGCCTGAGCACAGTGCTGGGCGACTCCTGCAAGCCACGAGTCCCAGACAGTGGCCCTGGGAGGAGGCTGGGCTGGGGGCCAGGCAGCGGTGGCTGGCAGCCACCTTCACCTCTGTCTTGGGGTGCATCCGTCTCTCCCCACGCAGAGGAAGCGTCAGCAGAGCATCCATCACCCCTGCGCCCGCTCTCCTCGTCCTGGGCTGCCAGCCAGCACCGGGAGGAGACCGGACTCCCAGCTGAGTCACAGCCAGGCTGGACGAGGGACTCGTCCTGCTGCCGTGGGGCAGGGCTGCGGCACAGACGCAGGTGCAGTGTGAGGACAGGGCAACCTGTCAGGCTCCCAGGGCGGCTGCCCTGGTTCCATGGCTTCTCTGTCCCCGCCCCACAGTGCCTGAGATGGGGGCTTGGGGGACGTGGGGTCAGACAGGGGCTCACAGCCTGTGCCAAGGAGAGGAGCGGCTGCATCTGCCTTGCCCGCTCTGCCTGAGCCCGCTGTAGGTGGCCCTGCTCACCTCCTGCCCACTCAGCACCTTATCTTGCCCCACACCCGCCCCTGCTCTCCTCCCTGGCTTAGGGATGGAGCAGTTATGGCCGCCCTCTCCATGCCACCCCACGCTCTGTGCCACCCGATGCTCACCCCATGTGGGCACGGCGCTGGGAAGGGTGCAGGCAGGCAGGCGGGGGCTGTGGAGGGCAGAGATGTGCCCCATGCCCAGCTGGAGTGGGTGTGTCGGAGGGATCGCAGCAGGGCACGGCGGCCCTCTGTGTGCCCCCAGCCCCTGCCTCCACTTCGGGGTGTGGGCATCTCTTTGGAGACGCTCCTGCGCCGTCCGTGCCAGTGCCAGCTGTGGGCCCTGCTGCTGGAGCTGGCCACCCTCGGCAGCCCCAGCCTCTGCCCGCAGCAGCTGGGGCCTCCCCAGTCCTGTGCAGGCAGCTGCTCCTGCTGTGGCCGCGGCCGGCTGCGTGGCAGGGCTGGGCACTGGCAATGGCTGGGTGGCAGCGGGGCTGTGCCATGTGCTCACGGCCTCCCTTCTCCCCCAGGACTACCTGGATGCCCTGCTGACCAACTACTGCGTAAGTGCTGGTGGCACCCGGGCTCCTCCACGCCCGTCCCCTGCCTAGGGGGCTGCCATGGGCTAGGTGGGACACCCTGAATGCCTGGGCAGAGGTGGGCACGGGATGGAGTTACCAGCAGGGCCCCTTCACCGCCATCTCCTTCTCTGCCCAGATCTGGCCACCGGTGCAAGTTGCAAACTTCTACTTCGTACCCCTGCAGCACAGGTAGTACTGTGACCGCGGCACCGGCTCCCCAGCTCCCGAGGCCGCGCCTGTGGACCCTGTCCCCTCTGTCCCCAGGCTGGCCCTTGTCCAGTGCGTTGCCATCGTCTGGAACTGCTACCTCTCCTGGAAAGCAAATCGGATGTGAGGGGGGAAGCCGTGTCGCCTCCCTACCCGTCCTGCCTGCGTGCTGCCTGACTGCCATGCCTCTGGAGCCCTCGGAACAGGCGCCCATGGCCACGGATTGGGCCAAGACAGTCAGGGTGCTGGCAGCACCTGTCCTGCTCTCTCCTCAGGGAACCGCCGTTGCCTGCAGCTGCTCGCAGGGATGCACCGAGAAGATGGAGCCTGGCCCGCCCCGAAATGGGCTGGTGCCTCGGACTGCTCTGGGTCTGGTAACGTGCTGTGGGGCAGCTCTGCCCCTCAACACACTTTACCATCCATGTTCACTCCTCTCCCGGCCCCACATGAGGGATGTTCCTGCCCCAGCGTTGGTCTGTCCTTCCCCAGTGTGGATCTCGAGGAGAGCGAGGAGCCGGAGCAGCACAGTTCTGGTGCACTTTCCCCGAAAATGGGGTTTTCTGTAACTCTGCTGCGGACAGTTGGAGCGCCCAATAAATGGTGGTTTTCCCTCTTGATTCTCGTGACACTTGAGCTGGTGGCTCCCTGTCCCACGCTGGGGGCTGTGCAGAAGCAGTTTCAGGCCAATCATTCCAGTCCTTGCAGAGCTGCTGGCAGCCCTCCCGTCCCGTCGGTGCTGTGGGGACGCAGCGCTGCTCTTGTAGCCCGCAGGTAGGTGAGTGAGGCTTTGGGGCAGGGACAGAGCGACGGCTCCGCTCTCTGCCTGTTCCCCGAGGATACGAGTGCATGGCCATGGTGCCGGCATGGCGTGGGGCTGGGGCACCGCAACCGTGTGTGGTGCAGGTTGCTGGGGGTGGGCTACCCTGGCTGTGTGAGGGGAAGGGGGTCTGGCAGAGGGTGGATGGTAACTTTGCAGAGGGTTCACCAGGTCCCACTGTGGCTGTTTTATGGGATGTGATGTTGCTTCCACTACTGCTGGATGGTGGGACAGGGTGGGCTGCACCCAGGGGACACAGGCGCTGGGCCACATCTAGCCGTGCCTTATCCAATATGAGCCTGCCTGTCCTGCCTGTGAGGAGTCCCACGATGCTGCCACCTGCCTGCCTTGCTCCTTCCCGGAGACGTGCATCCAGCGTCATCCTACACCGGCACTGAGCAGACCCCATCCAGCTCATGCAGTGCCCTGCCCGGCACATCCTGGCCAGGGTCTCCAAAGCAGAGCTGGATGGACCACGCTGGTTAATCTGGCCCAGGATCTGAGCCCCGGCCCCCTCAGCTGCACTGCTGCAGCCCCGAGCAGCCGGACGGAGCCGTCCCTGTGCGCTGCCAGCACCGCGCTGGGTGCTGACAACCAGCCGCTGTTGTGGCAGTTGCTGAGGAGGATGCACTGTCCTTCCTCCTTCCACCCCGCACAGAGCTGGCATCCCTGCCAGCCTGTGCTCTGGCCCCAGGTGTGGGTGCAGTTCCAGGCAGATGGGTACAACCCAAAGCATGAGGGAGCCGAAACCTGTGCAGGACCCCAGTGCACCCCACCAGGGATGGAGCCCCAGAGCCTGCCCAGCTGACTGGGCCTCAGCACCCTATGAATGGGAAGGGGCTGCAGCTGCAGCCACCCGACAGCACCGCGGAGCAGCTCTGGGCTGCGGGACGGGGCCATGCAACGTGGCTCTGCGCAGATGGCACCGGGGCTTCAGGAGGCTGGGCCCAGCCTGGCCTCGGGCACCGTGCAGGCTGCGGGGCTCGGCCCAGGCTATCCCCAGCCCACAGGGCTGGTGCTGTTGGTCAGAGGCTGTGGACAACAGGAGCCTCTTGCAGCTCCATCTGAGGGTGCGGAAAGTCCTGGTGTGTCAGCAGCAAGTGAACTGTGAGCGTGGCACAAGCTGAGCACTTGTCCGTGGGAGCAACCGGCCCTGCGGTGTGGGGGCTGCCAGGGCTGCGGTGGGGTGAGCCCAGCCCCTGCCGAGGGCTCTGCCCCAGAGCTGAGGGGAGGTGGTGCCGGGTGCCAGCCTTCACACCAGATCCGTGTCACGGGTGCATGGCACCGTGTGCTGCCTTGCTGTGGGCAGAGCTGCGCCCCACCAGCCCTGTGCAGCCCGTGTGGGACACACTGCGAGGGTCCAGCTGAACCTGTCCCCAGGCTCTGCCCAAGGCCAGCACCATGGAAAGAGCCCACCCCGGGCTCGTCTTGGCACCTGTGCCATTGTCGGCACTGGGTGTCAGCTCCTGGGTTTCCCTCCACCCCCAGGTACAGGCAGGGAAACCGTTACTGGGAGGGTTCTGCGGGCAGGGCCGCAGCGCTGCCGGGAGGGGGGGTCTGCAGGCAGCAGTGTGGTGCACCAGCAGCTACCTCACCTTCTGGCAGCGGTGGCCGGTGGCCTGGGCTGGAACATCGTGCATGCAGCACAGCGCTGTCGGCTTCGGTGCCTTCGCTCCATGAGTCACGGAATTTGGCTGCTGGTGCCTCGCTGCCGCTCAGGGCTGTCCGCAGCGCCCGGCCCTGGTGCGAGCGGCGGTTTGACCTCGGCATTGCCATCCCTGCCCCGGGCACGGTGCCGCCAGGCCCCGCCACAGCCGGTTGTGCGTGACCACCCGTGCACGTCCTGTGCCAGAAGGGGCTGGTGGCCGGGGTTTCCCCCCGCCCGAGCAGCCCCGCTGCTACTGCCGGTGCCTGCCCAGGACGTCGCTGCTGGACGCGGCCGCTGGGCCCGGCCCGCCCGGAGGGTCCCACACGGAGGAGCCGCGGGTCAGCCCGCTCCGTCGGCCCGGCGCAGCTCACCGGCACACGGGGCTGGGGCCGGCACCGAGGGCCTGCCCGCCGCGGGGGCAGCCGGCCCGTCCGTGTCGAGGTGCCCCGGCCCGAGCCCTCCTGGTGCGTCCCGGCCCTTCAGCACCGCGGACAGCGGCGCCGCTGGCACCGGGCCCGGGCCCGGGCGGCGCTCGGTGAACGGGGCCGGGAGGGGCGGGGGCAGCGCCGGGAGGTGGAACGGGGCGAGCCGGGGGTGCCGGGGGCACTCGGGGGACCGGGAGACGGCACTCCCGGCGACTGCCGGCTCAGGCCACCTGCTGGCACCGGCCCCGCCGCACCCCTCCGGGTGGACGCCGGGACAGAACGGGCGTCGCGGCCCCCGAGACCGGGAATACCAGGGCCTGCCCCGCTGCCCCGCCGTCCCGCAGCCCCACTTCCCCGCCGTCCCGGCGCTCACTCCCGCTGCCGGGTATCCCGCACCCCGCCGCCGTCCCGGTGCCCCTCCCGCCCCCGCCCCCCCGCCGGTCGGTGCGTGCCCGGCGCTGACGTCAGCCCGAGCTCCCGGACCTATATAACCACCGGCCGCGCCGCCGGCTCAGCTCCCGCGGGACGGATCGAGCTCCGCTCCAGGCCAGCGCATCGGCAGGGGACAGCGCACCGGGTACGGGACGGTGCAAGGGTACGGGGCGGCGCATGGGTACGGGGCGGCGGACGGGACGAGGGCAGCGCCGCGGGCAGGGTCCGCCTAAGGGACGGTGCGGGCGGCCGGGGAGGTGGCACCGCGCCCGGGACATCCCCACGGTGGGCTGGGGCCCGCGCTGCCGGTTCCCCTCTTGCCGCCGGGTGCGCGATTCCCCTCGGGTCCCCCGGTCCCTGGAGCCGCCCCGGCGCCCCGGTCTCTCCCCGTTGCACTGAGCCCCCGGCCCCGCAGGTGCGGACGGAGCCGAGGATGCGGCGGGCGCTGCTCACCCTCCTGCTGCTGCTCGCCCGCCCGCCGCCCGCCGCCGCCCGCCCCGCGCGCCCCGACGGCTCCGTCCCGGCGGCCGCGGCCGGGGCCGAGTCGCGGGACCGCCCGCTCTGGCCGCCGCTGGCGCCGCCGACCCGGAGCCGTGGCGGGTGCGGCGGGACGAGCCGCCGCTCTCCATCGACCTCACCTTCCACCTCCTGCGGCACCTCCTGCTGCTCGCCCGCGCCCAGAGCCAGCGCGCCCGCGCCGACAGCAACCGCCTCATCCTCGACGCCGTCGGGCGCTGAGCGCCGTCCCGCGACCCCCGGGGCCGCTCCGGGGTCCGGCCACCGCCTCAGCCCCCACGCCGCGGGCCGCTCGGCGCTGCACCGGCAAACACCGGCGCCGGCACCAGACTGCGCCTGAGGCACCCGCCTCATCCTCGGCGCTGGGGCAGGCGGGCGCGGTACCGGCCCCGTCCCAGCCCCGCGCCGGTTTTGTAATAAAACGTGGAAACTCGAGCCGTGAGCGAGTGCGGGCCGGGGAGGGCGGCCGGGGCTGCGCGGGACCGGGAGGGACGGGCTCACCGGGACCGGGGAACGGGCTGAGCAGAGCTGGGACGGGGTCGTGGGCGGGCAGCACCAGGACTGGGGACGGGGCTGCGTGTGTCCTTGGGTCGGGGGTGGGGGAACACGTACCGTGGGGGAAGGAGCTCGCCGCCCCTGAGGGGAGGCAGCTGTGGGCGCGGTGGGAGGCGAAGGGCACAGAGCGATGGGACCAGCGGGTGCCTTGCCACCAGCGAGCAGGGCAAAGGGGTGCTGCACCCAAATGCGGGCAGCCGAGGAGGTGAGTCGAGCTCTGCATGTGGCAACACCCCGGATCTGCTGTCAGAGCATTGCAACAGGGTGGGACGGCTGGGGGGTCGGATACAGGAGCTTCAGGAGGGGCACGGCCACCCCATGCAGGAGCACTGCGGGGGGGGAGACTCCTCTGTGGGACACACGGTGCTGTTGAGCGCTGACAGGTCAGGACCGGAGCAGAGGACAGGAAGGGGGATACTGAAGTGAAGCATGTTTCAGAATCCCAATTTGGGGAGGGGGGCATGGATGAAGCCTTCCTGAGACAGCTGTGGGAGGTTCAGCCTCCTCATGGGTGGCCCTGGTCCTCCAGGAGGCTTGACCCTCCCTGACACCTGCTAAAGGACTGGAGCAGCGAAGGGGGTTCTGGAGGTGTTTGGGGATGTGACAGTGGCAGTGTTGGGGCAGCACCCACAGTGCAGGCAGCAGGGCGCAGCACTGGTAGGTGGGGTCTGGCAGGAGGCAGTGCCAAAGGATGAAGGAGCTGAGGCAAGCTGGAAGGGTTTGTGGAATGAGCTCAAGAGTGGTCACAGGGTGCCAGGATAGCTGAGGTGGGGAAGAGGCCTTGGGAGATTTCCCGCTCCAACCCTCTGCTCAGGGCAGGGGCAGCTGGAGCTGGTTGCTCAAGGCCGTGTTCATCTGGGCTTTGAAAGAGGAAATTCCATCTGAACGTGAGGAACCTGGAACTGTCAAGAAAGATGGCACTGGAACAGTTTCCCCAGAGTATCTCCCTCCTTGAAGATCTTCAAAACCAACTGGACATGGACCTGAACAACCCACTCCAGCTGACCCTGGCTGAGCAGGAGCTGGGACCAGGGGAGCTCCAGAGGCTTTTCGCCCCTCAGGGACTCACTCCATGGGTAGCTTCATGGCTGGAGGGGCCACAACCTCTCTGGGCAGCCTGTTCCAGGCAACCTGTTTGATCAGCCTCACTGTTAAAAAAAAAAAAGGGGGAGAGTTTGAGGAAGAAAAACAAAACACTTTGGAAATAAGTCTTGGTGGAATCTCCCACATTTCACTTTGTGCTCATTGCCTCTGGTCCTGTCACTGGACCTGCCTCCCTGTTCATTCCCTCCCATCAGGCATGTGTACACTTGGAGTCAATCCCCCTGAGACTTCTCTGCTCCAGACTGAGCAGTCCCCGACCCTCCTCACGTGGCAGATGCTCAAGTCCCTTCAGCATCCCTGTGGCCCTTTTCTGGACTCCAGAGGTTACATCCTCCTCGCACTGAGGAGCTCCAACCTGGCCAGGGCTCTGCAGACACGACTTCCCCTGATGCTGCATGGAGCAGAGGGCTCGTCCCCCACAGCCCAGGCTGCTGTTGGCCCCCACTGCTGGGACGTCACATTGCTGCCTCCTCTCCAGCTCAGTGTCCACCAGAGAGGTGGGGTTTTTTTGTTGTTTTTTTTTGTTGTTGCTGTTGCCCTTCATGTCCCTCAACAGATTCTCCTGCAGATGGGGCCACCAGAGCTGGGCAGTAACTCTCAGCACATGCAGGCTCCCGGGTCAGTGCCTGCAGAGATGCACAGCACAGACGTCCACTGGGACCTGAGAGAGACACAGATTTACCAGGGGATGGCCTGGAGACACTGGGATCCCCACAGTGGGGGTCCAGCATGGGGGTGGGGATGGGGCATGAACACATGGAGGGATAGACAACAAAGGAGGAATTTTCAAACCTTGCCTGGGTGCACAGGGAGGTGCCAGGCAGCCAGAGAGCAGCCAGAGCAGGGACATGCAAGGTCAAGGAGAGCATCCACCCCACCCCGGGTGGTCAGCGGTTGTCCAAGGGACAGGCTGGGGTTGGGGAGCGCAGAGGCAGGTGACGAGGACCTGGAGAATCGGACTCAAGGAGGAATACTGCCTGAAATGAAGGCAAACCAAGCTGGGGCTCTCCTGAGACACCCCAGCCTCTGAAGGGCAGCACCCAAGGGTGCTCATGGGCTGCCGAGGCCCTTGTGAGCCCCTTGCTGTTGCATCTGGAGGATGATGGGGACAGGGAGACATCCCTGAGGGGGGGAGAAAGGCAAATGTCACATCCCCGAATGGCTGATGGAGGGACGGAGAGGCTGCCCCCAGGCTCCCTGGGGGCCACGTGAGCCTTCCCAGGGTGCATTTCTGGCACATGAGGGAGCAGACGGTGACTGGGCACAGCCAGGTTGGGGCTGTGGGGTTGATCCTTGCCCCAGTCGACTGTCTCTGCTGTGAGCGATGGCTCAGCGATGCAGGACAGCAGAGATGTCCCTTAGCCCAGCGCTGGCCAGGGCTGAGCGCACGTGCCCATGCCAGAACATGGGGTCTGGCGGGCGGGTGACCCAGGGAGCTGCTGGGGGCTGGCAGCCGGTGAGTGCCACAAGGCACTGAACCGGGGTCACCTGACTGGCCAGGCAGCCGGGTGGCACTCTCAGGTTCATAGATAGCATCAAATGTGGAGGGGACCTGTCACACTGCTCGAGGGCAGAGCTGCCGCCAGCAGGACGGAGGAGAGGGCCAGCGGGACCTTGGAAGGACAAAGGCTAAGTCCTGCCGTGGGCAGGCAGAGCCTACATCTACAGCTGGGGCGAGCTCAGCACCGGCCAAGAGGAGGGAGCTGTGCGGGGCTGTGTTGTGCTGTATCCCACGGTGAGCTCAGCTGAGACACTGCCCCGGCTCACACACCCCCCCGCCCCGTCCCCCATTCCCCCCCCCGCCCGCCCCAAGCAGGGTCCATGCTGGGAACAGCTGGAGCTGTGCCGGCCTCCCCAGCCCCTCTTGAAGACTTGTCGTGCTCTTGGGAGGAGTTTTTCCTGGTATCCAATGGGAATTTCCTCTGCTCTAGCTTCTGTTGCCAGCTCCTGTGCTGTCCTTGTGCCCTGGGGGGGTTCTGGCTCCAGCTTCCCCACTCCAGGAGGCAGCTGAGGGGTCTCCTCTCCCCTGGCTGCACAAGCCTGGATCCTGTCCCCACTGTGTCCCCTGCCCAACTGGGTGTCCCTGCCCATCTGCTCCTGGGGACCCAGACTGGGCCAGGAGGCAGCCGGCAGCAGGGGAAGGGTCCAGCTGGCACAGCCTGGGCACAGGGGTCTCCCTGGCCTCGCAGACACCCCACTGGGGCTCAGCTTCTGCCCCCAGGATCACCAGGACCTGCCACATGCCAGTGTTTCGCTTCCCTGGCTCCTGTGGGTCTGTCCTGGCCCATCGTGTGGATTCCTGCACCCCAGCCCCTGGCCAGCTTGCTGTGGGATGCCCAGTCTGCTGGGTAGGGGAGGTGGCAGCACAGGACACCCCCGCAGTGCCCCAGACGCAGGGGACCTGGCTAGCCCCAGCCTCAGCCCCACCAGGAGCCCCATGCCATATGCATCATCCGCTGCATCAGCCGTGACGCCACGGTGGCGTGGGACAAGGTGGGTGACGCAGCGGTCCTCCCAGGGGGCCTGGCCAGCGGGGTGGGGGGCACGGGCCCCGACGCGGCGCTGGTGGCGGCGCTCCCGGCTGTGTACTCAGCCAGCTCATCCCAGCACTGTTTGCTCGGTGCGCCCAGGGACAGTGCTGCCGAGATGGCATCCGGCCCAGCGGGGGGGCTGGGGGGCCAGACACTGATCCTCGCCCCCAGGTAGGGGCTGCGGGGGGGGGGCAGAGCCCCAATCCCGGGGGACTGAGGTGTGAAGCTCCTGGCTGCGGTCCTGCCCTGGGCTGCACCGGGGCTCCCTGGGGACACAGCTCCTTGGATGGGGTTCCAGAGGCACCGCTGGGATGGCGGGCACAGAGCTGGGGGGATGGCACACACACTGCACCAGAGACAACATTCTCACACACGCTTTAATGTCAGAGAGGGGCAGCGCCAGCATTTGGGGGATTGCAGCGGCAGGGCTGGAGCTCTGGGACAGCGATGAGCCAGACGGTGCCGATGCTGCCCATGGCGCCGGCTCAGTGCTGACCTGTGCAGGAAACTGCCCTCAGCATCATGCAACGGGGATCCCGGCACGCCCACCCTGGCCCCTGTAGGTGGGGAGACAGGGAGGGGGCCTGGGGGGCCCTGAGGTATGACCTCTCCCCCTCTGCATCCCCATCTCCACACCCATCTGTCCCAGGAGGTGCCTCCTCTGCCCCACGGCACCCCATGGTCTGGCTCATCCCTCCCCGCCTCAGCCCCAGCGAGGGTCTCACCATGGGGGGAGCTCACCGGCTTCTGCCTCAGCCCCACATCTGCAGGGGGAAAATGGGGGACAAGCTGGAGAGAGGGACACCCCGGAACGCCACAGAACCTGTGCAGCCACACACAGGCCACAGCACAGCCACACAGACACGGCACTGGCCACAGCACATTCCTCCCTCCATTGCCGCTGCAGCCCCAGCCACCCCACTGCCCCCAACCACCCCCACAGCCCTGGGGCCAAGCACAGCAGCCAGGCATGGCACAGCATGGCACAGCACCATGGAGACTCACCGTCCGTGGCTTCAGGCACCTCCAGGCTGTCCAGCCGGTCCTCCTCTGCTGCGGCCTCGCTGCCGTCCCCAGGTCCGTCTGGCTCATCCTCGCCTAGTGGCTCTGCAGGACAGGGGGACAGGTCAGTCAGGGCCCTCCCTCCCCAGGGCACAGGCAGCCTGGGGACACCCCGGGGGGTACATGATGCAGCAGCCCACGAGCCAGAGGGGTCATGGTGCAGGTCCGACCCTGCAGGATCCCTGGGCAGCGGCCGAGGGGCCACATCTCCCCATTCCTGTGCACGAGGGGGTGCGTTCCAGGCACGGCATGAGGTGGTGGGGGACTCTGCACATGCACAGCAGCATCTGTCCCAGCCCCAGCACCTGTCTGGAACTCAATTGTCCTCAGCATCTCTGCCACATAGTCCACATTGATGGAGAAGTGGTCCATGTTCTCGTAGCCGGGCTCCGGGCGGCTGCTCATTGACACCTTGGACATATCCGTGATCCTGCAGGGCAGGCAGACCCCTGGGAGCTGCCACGGTCCAGCACCCACAGAGCCCCCATGCCCCAACCATGGCCCAGCCACTGCCATGCCCCTTGCTCCACCCCCGCCCCCAGTGCCCCCAGCCCTGTGTCCCTCACTTTGCCCCTGCTCCCAGTGCCCCCAGCCCGACTCACTTTTTCAGGAGCTCCTTGGAGTGCTGTGGAGGAAAGTGGGGGGGGTGTCAATGTCTCCCCAGAGCAATGAGACCTGAGACCCCGGGAACTAGATGACCCCTGCCACAGCCCGACCCCACCCCACTCCAGGGGCACCCGCAGACCCTTTGGAGTGACCACGGCACATTCCTCCCCCAGTCCTAGGGCAGCCCCAGACCCCCTGGAGCGACCTGGGCCCCCAGTTTCCCAGCACAGCCTGGGGGCAGCCCCAGCCCCCTCAGAGCGTTCTGGCCCCCTGCACCTCCGCAGCCCCTGCCCACACAGACCTGCAGGTACACAGCCATCTGGGGCTCCTCCATGGCCTGGATGGCTGACTCCACCAGCTTGGAGGAGGCCTCCAGGTGGTCGCCGTACTGGCGGATGAGGCCCCGCACGCGCTGCACCTTCGTCTCCTGCTCCCGCGCGATGCTCTGCAGCAGCTCCTTCTTCCGCTCCTCCAGGATGCTGTACAGCGAGTCAAAACGCAGCCCCAGGTGCTGCTTCTGCCGCCGGCTGTTCTCCTGCAGGAGCGCCAGGCTTGAGGGCTGTCCTGGTCTCACAGTGTCCCCACCGTGGGCATGGCCCCAGGGCTGTGCGCAGTACCCAGGGACACCCCCATGGCCCCACCTCGATAGTGTGGCAGATCTCCTCCATCTGGGTGATGATGGCCTGGATGCGGTCGTTCCCCGCCACCAGCATGGCAATGCCGTCGCTGAGCTCACTCTGGGATGGAATGGGACAGGTGTGAAGGCTGGCTGGGCAGGCAGCCCCCAGGTCCCCACCACTTGTTACCCACCTTCTGGCGTTGGTAGACGGCGGGCAGTGGTGCGACCTCACAGTCCTTGTGCGCCCCAAAGACCTTGCAGAGGGAGCAGGTGGGCGCCTCGCAGCGCAGGCAGTAGATGTTGATCCGCTCGTCCTCGTGCTCCTCACACATGAGGTGCTGCTCGGCCTTGGCGTGCAGGGGCCTGCGGGCAGGGGGCCGGGCACCGCTGCCCACCGGTGGGCCCCGGCCCCCAGGGACACCTCCGATCCCCGGGACACCCCCGACCCCACGTGGGCTCTGTCACCCCCCCAGCCCTGTGCCCGCAGCCCTCCCCGCGTGGGCTCCCTTTCGCCCACGGGGCTCGCTCCCCCGTGGGGCCCCCAGTGCCCCCGTGGGCTGCCCGCACCTGGCCGACTCCTGCTTGTAGATGTCGATGATGTTCTCCACCAGCAGGTTCCGCTGCAGCCCGTACACCCCGTGCCGGTCCAGCACCACCTCGTGGCGGCACGATGGGCACCGGAACCGGCCGCCCGACGGCACCGCGCTGGAGCCCCGCGACTGCCACAGCGGGTTGGAGGCCTGGGGGACGGCGGGTCACGGCCGTGGCACCCCCCGCAGCCTCCGGCAGCCCCCTCCCGGGCTCTGCCGCCGAGAGCGAAACCCTGCGAAGCCCGGCCCCCCCACCCCGGGCCGTGTGCCCCCCATCCCCTGCGCGGGCACGGGCACGGCCCCAGCTCCCCGCGCACCGACGCGACCGGGCCGTCCCCTCCGGGCCGGTAGCGGCCCCCAGTGCGGCCCGGCCGAGGGTCCCGGCGGCTCGTCCCGGGGCCAGGCCCGGTCCCAGTCCCCCCGCCCGCTGGAGTCCGGTCCGGGCGCACCTGGAAGACGTCGTTGGCGCATTTGCGGCAGAGGTTGTGCTGGCAGGGCAGGATGACTACGGGCTTGGTGAACATCTCCAGGCAGATGGGGCAGATGAGCTGCTTCTCCAGGCTCTCCATGCTCCGCGCCTCCGCCAGCAGCGGCTTCAGCCCCACCGCGAAGTTCATCGCCGCGGTCCCGGTCCGGCCCGGCTCTGCCTACCACGGCCCCACTCCGGCCCCGGCCGCCCGGTGCCCGCTCTGCCCCGGCCCCAGGCCCGCTGAGCGCGGCGCTAATTTTAGCCGCCCCCGCCCCGCCGGGGCCGCCGCAGCTGTCGGCGGCGTCGGGTGACACTGAGTCACGGCGCCGCGGCGGGGCCCCACCGGCGCGCCCGGCCCCGTGCCCCGGCCCGGCTGACCCCGGGGACCGGCTGACCTACCGGGATCGGCGGGCCCACAGGCACCGGCAGCCCGGGCGGCCTCGGGGAGGCAGCCGGGGCAGCGGATCCCGTGCCGCACACCCTCTCGCCCCGGACAGACCTCCCCGCCGTGCCCGACCCACCCCAACCCAGCCCTGAGCCCTCGGCAGGACGAGGGGCTGGGGCCGGTCCCGCCCGGCGCCGGGTGCCCGGGGCAGGCTGGCGCGGGGTGCGCACACCGGGCAGGGAGCAGGGCCCGGGAGGTGCGCGCTCCCCCCGCAGGCAGCGAGGCCGGGCTGCCCCAGGCTCCACGGACCCCGTCCGAACAGTAGCGTGGAAGGGCGCCCGGGAGGGCCGGTGCCAGGAACACCCCCGTCCCGCCGCTCGCCCGGACACTCCGGCTATATTTAGGGGGTGAGACAAAGCCCGTGCGGCCGCGGGCGGAGGCTGCTGCCTTCGGGAGCGGGAGCGAAGGGCCAAGGGCTCGCTCTGTCCCCGCTGGCCCCTCGCCCCGCTCAGCAGGGACGCAGCTCCCGAGAGAGCAGGGCAGGAGCCGGCCAGCCGGGCCGGGCAGGGAGCCGGGCTCCGGGCTCCGGGCTCCGGGCCGTCAGCGGCACACGCGGCGGAAAGAGCCCCAGGGCCCAGAGCTGCCCCCAGAGCGGGGCCAGCCCAAGCCACTCCACCGCAGCACCGCTGCTCCTGCCCAGGGCAGCCAGCTCCCGCGGGGCCGCAGGGAGACAGGGATGGGGCCGCACAGCTCGTCAGTGGCGGTAGGAACCGGGACAGTCCCCACCGGCGCCCCGGTGGGACCTGGGTGCCTGGCCAGGCTGCTGCGGCCCTGTGCGCCCGGCAGTGCGGAGCAGGAAGGTGCAGCCTCGGGGGAGCTGGCATCGGCTGGGGGGCATGGAGCTGTCCCAGGAGCGTGAGAAGAGACAGGGGTGACGATTAGCCCTGCGAGAACGCAACACTTGGGACATGACCCACCTACGCCGCACCCGGCTCAGCCCACCATCCCCACAGGACCCACAGCCACAGCCCCCCGCACAGAGCAACGAACGATCGCACTGCGGAAAGTTCAGGCAGTCCCGACGAGACAGAGACCACACAGAAACGTGCTCCCCTCCTGTCAGTCTTTAATGGTGCCCATAAAATCTATACAAACCCAAGGAAAGTGCCTGTGTGGGGCCCAGCCCTGCAGGGAGCCTGCCAGCAGCGGCGACCACAGGGTGCAGCCAGTGCCCCGGGGCCGTGGCAGGGCAGAGAGGAAAAGGGGTACAGAAGGTGGCACCCCAACCCCACGAGCAGCATTTGGCACCCAGCAGCCCTCAGGAGGGTCCCCATGAGGGCATGTAGTGGGCTCAGCCCAGCCCCAGAGGTTACAGTGCTAACGGTCTCAGACACGCTCGGCCACTGCTCGTAAGCTCCGGAACCCGGCACAGAGAGGTCTCCGCTCGTGGCTGCTTGGGCCAGCGGCCGGCACCCAGGGCCAGACAGGGCCACAGCAGCAGGCGAGGCACTGGGGATGGGGTGCAGCGGGGCGGGCGCCGGGCCACCTCTGCTGCCAGTGCTGGGAGACAGGGGCATTGCCCTGGAGCTCGAGCAGGGGCCGGAGAGCCTCTGCATTGATGCTGGCCAAATTAACCTGAGATTCTAGCCACCCTGAGGCTGGAGAGCCACCCCGGGTGGCGTGACCAGGGTCCCGGAAAGTGACAGTCCCAAAGGAAGATCCCTGCCTGGAGCCCTGGGGGAGCCGGTGGGACTGAGGCCAGCCTCAGGCATCAGTCGTGGTGCTGGCAGCCGGCGAGGGGTCGGCGCTGGCAGGCGGGGGCTGCGCCACAACAGGTATCTGCGGATCTGGAAAAGAAGAGCTGCAGATCATCAGCTGAGCCCCATCCCGTTGCGACAGAGAGCAGGCATCTGGGACCTCTCAACACCCTCACAAAAGCTCCCAAACCTGTAGCCAGCGCACAGCCATGAAGCAGTGACCCCCGCCCCACAGAAACCCACAAAAGTGATCAGTGGCAATCCCTGTAGACACCAAGATGGCCAGTGCCCAGGAAATGAAGCCAGCCTAGAGCACGGCTGCTTTCCCCATGCCCCTTCCCCAGCAGGGCATGGGCCCGAGTGTCTCTCAGCCACAGACCTGTGCAGGGGCTTCAGGGAGCCCTTGCCCAGGGGAAAACGGGGAAGGAGAAGGCATCCCCCCATGGCCTGTGTGGCGGTTCCCTCCACTGCTGGCACCAGCCCCGGTCCAGACAGGAAGTTCTGGACAGAATCACAGGCTGGCAGTCAAGCAAGAGATGCAGCTAAGGCTGACCTGATCCTCAAGCTCCAACCCCCATGTAAGATGGAATCACAGAATTGTTTAGGTTGAAAGAGACCTTGGAGATTATGAGTCCAACCGTTAACCTAACACAGCCAAGTCCACCACTAAAACATGTCCTTCAGCACCACATATACACATCTTTTAAATAGCTCCAGGGATGGTGACTCCACCACTTCCCTAGACAGCCTGTTCCAATGCCTGACAACCCTTTTGGTGAAGAAATTTTTCCTCATATCCAGTCTAAACCTCTCCTGGCACAACTTGAGGCCACTTCCTCGTGTCCTATCACTTGTTACTCAAGAGAAGAGACTGACCCCCACCTCGCTATAACCTCCTTTCAGGTAGTTGTAGAGAGCGAGAAGGTCTCCCCTGAGCCTTCTTCTCTCCAGGCGGAACAACCCCAGTTTCCTCAGTCGCTCCTCATGAGACTCGTGCTCCAGACCCTTTGCCAGCTTCGTTGAGATGGGGGAAGACCTCCAGAGCCCCACACAAGAGAAAGCCAGGTGGTCTCAGCCACTGGGGCTCAAGACAGACGCAGACAGCCCGACTCACCGCCATCCTCCGCACGCATCTGTGCCTCCAGGTCCTTGGGGTCGACATACTTGTAGGACTCGTCCTCCTTCGGCGGGCAGCACGTCCCGCAGCAGAAGAAGCAGCAACAGCAGCAGCAGCAGCAGGTGAGCACGCCGCAGCACAGGGCCAGGGCCTGCAGAAGAGGGGATGGCAGCCCCCGTGAGATCACCCGAGGCCCGCCGAGCCCCCGCGGCGGCAGCCCCGGCGATGCCCCGCGCTGCGGCTGGGCTGGGCCGGGCTCACCTGGAACCACCACTTGGACATGAGGAAGTAGTGTTTGACGGCATCATCCCCGAACTGCTCGGCTACGTAGAGCCCCAGGGAGCCGTACTGGTCGTAGAGCCGGCGCTTGTCCGCGTCGCTCAGCGTGGCGTGGGCGCTGTTGATCTCCTTGAAGCGCTCGGCCGCCGCCGGGTCATCGGGGTTCTTGTCCGGGTGGTACTTGAGCGCCAACTTCCTGCGGGGCGCGGCGGTGAGACGGGCCCGGGGCGGCCCCCGCACGCGCGGCCCCGCCGGGACGGGCCCCCCCCGGCCCTCACCGCCAGCACGGGCCCCCCGGGGCCACTCCCCCAGCCTCACCCCCCCCCGGCCGGTCCTGGCACCGCCTCGGCCCCGGGACGGTCCCCCCCGCCCGGCCGGTCCCCGCACTGCCCCGGCCCCGGGCCGCTCCCCCCGGCCCCACCGCCTCGCTCCCGGGCCGGGCCGTGCCCCGCCGTACCGGTACGCCTTCTTAATCTCCTCGGGGGAGCTGCCCTTCTGCAGGCCTAGGACGCGGTAGAGGCTCTCCCCGACGCGGGACAGCTTCCGCTGCTGCCGCCCGGGCTCCTCCATGGCGCCCGCGGTCCGGCGGGGGACACAGGGACAGGGACAGCGACACCAACCGCCCCGGCCCCGCGCCCGCCGCCGCTTCCGCCCGCGCCCGCCGCCGCTCTGCGCAGGCGCCGCCCCCGCGGTGCCGCTCCCGGTACAGCCCGGCACCGCCACACCGACACCCCCGCACGGTGACACCGCCCCCGCCGCCCCCGGCACACAGCGACACCCCCGCGCAGGCGGGAGGTGGGAAGCAGAGCCCGGGGGTCGCGCTGCTCCTTTATTGGGGTACAAAACGAAGGCGGACGGGGCAGCGGGGAGGGGGCAGCGCCCCGGGGCTGGGGGACAGCAGGGCCTCTCCATCAGCGAAGCCGGGGCGGGGGCCGAGCCCCGGGCCCCCGGCCCCGACCCCGCGCCGGAGCCCTTCCCGCTGCCGCCCTTTCGAAGAAGAACCTGAGCAACGCGGGCGGCGGCGACCGGGGCTGGGCACGGTACGGCGGCCCCCGGGACACCGGGCACGGCGGTGGCTGCGGGGCGGGGCTGGGCCCCGGGGACGGCCCCCGCGGAGCCGGACAGCCCCGGGGCCGAGACGGCAGCGGGAAGGCGCGTGAGTATCAAACTCTGGCACCGGCACGAGGCCGAAGGCAGCCCCTGCTCTGCTGGCACCACCGGCCAGCGGGCAGGGAGGGATGGAGTGTCAGATCGGTGGGGACGAGGTCGTTCCTGGAGGAGATCCCCCATCCCTGATATTTTTCAAGTAGCTGGCCGGCCCTGCTGGAGAGCCAGCTGGGCAGCGGCTCAAAATAAATAGAAATAAATACAGATTCCAGCAAGGGAGCCTGCCCCGCACCCAGACAGGGCCTGGAGGAAGCCTCGAGGGGTCAGGATTCCCTCCTCCTTCTCCCCCGGGAAAAGGGTGACCGCCCCCCCAGGCACAGGCTGCAGGGAGCCCACCGCTCCCTCCCCCAGGCATAGCTGGCCTGGGGTACAAAGGCAGGTCTCGGGGGGGGGGGGGGGGGGGGGGGGGAAGGGGAAGGAAGACTCCATCTCCCCATGGGCCGGAGGAGCCACTGTCCCTCCCTCCTTGGAAGGGAGGATCAGCCCCACGAGAGGCTGCTGCTGCAGGGTGGAGGAAGAGACTGGTGGCAAGGGGCTCATCCTGCAGGGCAGGAGAGCCGGGTGCTGGCGGGCCGTACTGCAGGCGGGTGGGCACAGGCTGGCAGCTTGGAGCCCCTCCTGGGGGCAGAGGTGGGGGGCTGGCCCCATGGCCAGCCCCGCTGGTGGCCCGGTGGCCAGCCAGCTCAGCAGTCCATGCCATCGCTCTCGCACCAGGCAGAGGGGCCGTCAGTGCCGAAGTATCTGTCCCCAAAGTTACCTGAAGGACAAGGCGACAGAGTGAGACAGTGGCAGCCCTGGCCCCATGGCATTCCCTGCTCCGGGCTCCCTCAGCAGGGCCAAGGGCTGTGACACACAGCCTCCCCTTGTCCGCCCTCACCGATGCCCGGGATGATGTGGAACTCCTCGTTGATCCTCTTGTCCACAGCAGTGGTGATGATGTGGACGTGGGGAAAGGCGTAGGCCACGGAGTGCACCCCCATCTCTGCCATCAGCAGTGACAGCAGGAAGATCCTGTCCTCCTGCACGTCATGATCCTGTGGCACATGGAGCCATGAGAGCCCAGCCGCTGCCAGGAAGGCCACACCCCCCACCACCCCACCACCCCCGGCCCCTCACCAGCAGCACACGCACTGCCATCATGGCCGCAGCTCCCGTGGACACAGTGCTGTCCATGAGGATGACATAGTCCTCGCTGATCTCCTTGGGAAGGCGCAGGTAGTGGAGCTGCGGAGCAAAGGAGAGGCGGTCACCCACCCCGCGGTGCTGGGTGGCTCTGCGCCAGGGTGGTGGGCGCCACTCACCTCGGGCTCCCCCGTGTCGTGGTTGGTCTGGATGAGGATCTTGCCCAGGCGGATGTCCTTGCACACCGCGGTCAGCGCCTGCTCCATCGTCTCCCCGGCTCGCAGGATGGACACGCCTGTGATCTGGGGAAGGGACAAGAATGCGTGTGTCCGGCGCTGCGCAGGGGAAACAGCCGCTCTGCTGAGCTCCTGCAGCTCTGGCACCACGGGAGAGGGGAACAAGCCCTGCCAAGCACAGAGACGGACCCCAGGAGCTACCAGGTTTTCCCAGTCTCTGCCGACTCGAGACGGGGCAGCTGCACGCTTGTGGGGAGAAAGGGTTTGGGACAACGTCTCACCCTCTGCCTGTGGAACCGCTTTCCTTCATACGTTGTCCCCTGGGGCGTCTCCACAGTGACCGACTGCAGAAAGGGGAGAAGAGAGTGTGCATGAAGCCGGGTGCCTGCGTGGCCCAAGGGCTCAGGAGGGAGAGACGTGGCCACAGCCGCACCCGAGGAGCCATCGCTCACCTTCAGTGGCAGGAAGGAGAGGGCATGTTCAATCAAGAGTCTCATCAGGCGCTTGGAGTAGAAGATGAATTCATCCCTGGTCGTATCCTTGTTCCTGTTGAGGGAGGACACCCACGTGAGATGAGAGCAGAGTCCCTGCTCCGCTCTGCAGCCAGCACAGCCAGAGCGCCGTCCATGGGTACCTGGAAGCTCTCAGGGATGAGACACAGTCGCTGCTCATTAATATTTCAGGGCTTGCTGAAGACCGAGCATAACATGAGCAGCCAGGTGCAGAGGTACACCCTGACCCTCAACAGAGATGAGAAGCGAGCGTGGAGGCGCAGCATCACTCGCTCCGAGCACCACCTCTGACTGCTGCTCAATCTCTGCTGGGGTGTTTGCAGAGCTGGAGATTTAGCATGTAACTGATGGCCATGTGGAAAGAGCCAGGAGCAGAACGGCGGGTGGGAGCAGCAGAACGTCAGGCAGCACCAGCGGTCCTTAGGGCAACAGCGAGGCAGGAGCAAGCAGCGAGTGTTTCGCATGGGCCCTGTCAGGGCAGCACACCCAGGACGGACGACGGCATAGCAGGACAGCCGCTCCAGGAGCACCTCAGGGTGGAAGAGACCAGACTGCACCATGGCCAAGAGCAGCTGGGTTACCCAGCACCAGTAACGGGAAAATGTCTGACATATTCTCAACTCCTCTCCGTTTATTTACCATGTTAGAGATAAACTACTGCCAGGAATCGGACAGATTTTGAAATCCCTGGCATGACCTCATCATGACACTGAAGTGCTGAGGGCAGCAAGAAATAAGATAAATAGAAAACAGAATAAAACCACGATGTGCTTGTAATTCACAGGAAACCTTCTCTTCTCCCCCCCAGGAGTAAAGCCATCCATACGCTGGCCAACAAGCCGAGCCCGGGGCAGAGGGGAGAGGCCGGCTCTTCCACGGGAGCATTTTGGCCATCAGCACACGCGTGTTACAGTCTAACTCGTTCCTCACACACAAGGAACTGCGGCACGAAACCTGGCGCTGCCTGTGACACACGGCGCTGGAAGCACAGTCACACAGGCAGGCACAGCACTTCCCTCTGGGCAGGACCATCCCAGCCCCACGTCACTCTGAGGGCCATTTCCAGGACAGCGGAACAGCTCCTCCACCAGCACCGTCAGGGTCAAGTGCCTGAAGGCAAAGTACCTAGAGCAAGAAGTCACTCGGCAGGAAAAGGAGATTCTGAGATTTGCTAGTGTAAAACGTGACCATAAAGAATCCGCCCATGTCTCGCTATACCCCTCGCAGTCTACAGCTGCTTTGGCAAAAGAATAAGCAGCAGGTTGTAAAATTTAAGTGCCATTTTACTGGAGAAACATCAAGAACAAACTTCTGGCTCCCTGGCTGAAGGACAACTCGGAGGCGGATGACACCGAAGGACTGGGCTTAACAAGACGTGGGTGAAGTCTGTTTTCTCATCTGAAACCAGTGTCTAAAGCACCACAGCCTGCAAACACCCCTGGTATTTTCTGGAGAACCTAAGGAACAAAAGAACCCTACAGACATTTGCCAGTTACCAGATGGAAGAGGTGGAACTGGCAACAGTCCAGAAGAGGCAGAAGGATATAGAATATTTTTACTCTGTATTTTAGGACATCATCTGCCACTTCTCGCATCACCCCACGATGACAGACAGCCCACCCAACAGTGCTCAGGAGAAGGATAAACAGTCGCTACTATCCCAAGATATTTTTGCAGCCAGACCTGAGTATCTCACAACTGAGACATCCGCAGTGACCAGAAAATCCAACTGACATGGACACTTCCAACAAGCCCGGGGACAACGGGAGACTCCCAAAGAAGCCAGAAAATCAACTGTGGTCTGGAAGAAACAGGCGCTCTGCCTACATGCTCTCCAGCGCGGGCTGTCGGAACGCACACTCCCCACAGGTGGGCTTCACCCACACGCTCGCCCATGGCAGCTCAAGAAGCACGGCCTGAGCTCCAGGTGCACAAGCCTGCAGCAGCCCTGCCTCCACGAGCATCTCTCCCAGCTGCCACCTGTGACAAGCCCCGCACCTGCCATCGGTGCCGGCCGGGCAGTCGGCCACCCCGGCCAGCCCCTGACCTGAGGGGGGACAGGCCTGTCGGTGCTGCTGCAGAGGCAGGTTCCTCCGCAGCACCCAAAAGGCACCCCAGGGATGGAGGAGCACCCTTGGCCCCTGCGACCTGAAGGCCCCAGCGTGCCTCCTTTTTCATGCAGGGGTGAAGGCATCCAAGCGACTTCTCACCCAGGGGACAAGCACCCGCTGACGATGCAAGAGGAAAGGGGGGTGCTGCGAGGGAGGGCAGCCCTGACATCCCCTGGCAGCAGCAGAGGACCCCCCCGCGGTGGTGAGAGCGGGATCGCTCCTGCCAATGCCTCCGTGTCAAGCGCGTTCCTCTCTTCAGCTGGCAGAGCGGTCCCAAAGGGGACACTGCACACCCCACTGCACCACAGTGTGGGCTTGGACTCTCCTGCCATTGCCCAGGTAAAGCCCGAGGGCACACGCCACTCCAGGCACTGCCCACCCCCTCAGCACAGGGGAAGTCAAACTGCGAGCCAGGAGCCCACCACTGGGCATAGCAGCGCTGCAGCCAGCGGCTCCCGAGGACCTCCATCCTCCCTGGCACTCTCAGCAGGAGAGCACTGGGTGGCCTGATGGGGACCAGCAAGCGTCCAGCAGGGAGCCTGAATGCGGTGTTGGCTTAGCCCAGGAACAGGAGCGTCCGTAGCTGGAAGCCAGCCATTGTGTTCAGTCCCCTGGGAAAATTGTATATGGACAGTTTTCATGTTTGAACCACCTTCTCTGGCGCTGGCAACTTCCTGGCACACAAGGAAAAGGTTTCTTTGCCCCTCACTGAAGCTCCAAGAGACACACACGTCTCAAGGGCAGCTCCAGCGCAGGGCAACGTGTCCTCCCAGAGCACAAAGTCCAAAGGCCCAGGCCAGAGCACAGGCTGTGCTGTAGGGGATGTCCCAGAGCCTTCCCACAAACATGTGGATACTCGGATGCAGAAAGAAAATGCCATTCTCCTGCAGCAGAGAGAGCCCGAGATGCTTCAGGGCTGTTGGGGGGGCAGAAAGGACTGTCCAGGTGCCGCAGAGTCCTGACGCGTGGCACCAAACACTCCCACTGACTCTGGTGATCTGGACCCAATACTGAAGCATCTCCTAAGTTGGAAGATGTGACTCATACCCTTATTACACCGTCCATCCTCAGCTTGATCATGAATAAAATCATTCAGCCACTGTAGTGCAGGACTATTTTTCAGTTTCCACCTCTCCACAATAACAGAAAATCGCTCTGGAAACCACTTGTCCCCGAGATGCCAAGCCTAAATTTGCCATGACTATACTCAGTGAGCTGCTCATCTGCTGCCACAACGTCATCTTCCAGGAGGGCCCTCGGAGACAGCAGGCTGGAGCACAGAGGAGCCTCCAGTGTTGAACAACAGGGGAACTATGTTGGCCGGCAGCAGCCTGGCAAGCCAAGACCAACAGGCTGTCTCCAAGGGAGCCACACTGGGAAAGGCAGGACGGAAAAAGGGAGGCTGAAGGGAAATCTTCATTCACAGCTCTCCGGTGCATCCGCGGACAGCAGGTTTGGCATGCCAAGGCGCTCCAAAAGACACTACTGGTGGGAGCACTGGCACTCCATGAGGGCTGCCGCTGTGGAAAGGGGCTGACAACACCGCGGCAGCCGGAACAAAGACGAGAGGTCAGATTTGCCAAGACACAGTAACTCCACGCACTGAGGTGCGGGAAGCTTGGCAAAAGGCATGCACTTGACCCCCTGCCAGCCTGGACCCCTCTAGGGAGCCCAGAAGAACGTCGCAGGGGGGGAGTAGCACCTCCGGAGTAGAGGGAAGCCTAGAGGGTCATGCACGAGGACCATGAACAATTCCACACCATGCTGAAGTCACGCAGAAGCAAACGAGCGCTGCCAAGTATCACCTACAAGTACGGAAACACAAGCTGCCTCGCTGCCGCCGAATAAAGGCACTCTTTACCAGAAGGGCTCCTCAGCCTAGAGAGGGATCTTAGTAACAGCACTGCCTCGGCTTTCCCTGCTTTCTTGGGCTGCGGCAGGATTCGAGGGGGTGGCTGACAGGCCAACGCCCCTCATAAATGTGGTATTTTTCATTTACCATCTGGAAGAGGCAAAGTCCGCCTTCCCGCAGCCCTGCTGCTTGCACCGGCCAGCTCCGGCAGCGCAGCGCCACTACGGTAACTTGAGACCAGCAACGCTGCTGGACTCCAGCCGCAGCCCGCACGGGTCTGATCCCCTCCCTCCCCAGGACAGCTGAACAAACTCCTAAGTCTAAGCAGATTAAGGTTATTAGACGCTTGTGGCATAAAGGCGGAGGCACAAGGGACCGTTCCCAGCAAGGTGAAAGGACGCAGGCTTCAAGGAGGAAGATGGGAAGTACAGCTACAGATGAGAGCGGATTCAGTGCCTGCGGTGCTATGCCTTCTGGACCAGGGCTGGTCAGACCTGCCCCTTGGCACTGCTAAGGGCTAAGCCCAGGCTCACGTTCGTCTGGGAGCAGCACACCCTGGCGTTGTGCTGTTGGCTCTCCCGAAAGAACAGGAGGAGCCATAGGTAAGAGGTCTGTGCCAGAGCCTGGGAACAGGAAGGCTGGAGACGGGGTACGCTGCCGCACAAAGACTTGCGTTCTTCTCTCCCTACATGACCTCGGGTGAGGGAAAACTGTTCCTTTGCAAGGAAACCACATTCAGCCTCTAGAGCTGCTGTTCCCCCAGGATCTCCCTTCCACCTCCGTCTACCGCTGAGTGCACAGATAGCGGATGAGTTCGAGAAATCAGCTCCGGCCATGAAGAAGCCACCACCAGAGCACTGGAGCAAGAAGATGCCAGAGGGACACAGTCAGACCTGCTCCAAAGTTCCCTTCGCTGGACCTGAACTCAGAACTACTAGAAGTCTGCAGCCCAGGAGTGAGGTACGTGGGCTTTGGACACTGGCACAGGTCTCTGCCCGGTGCACCTGTGGTGCTGCGTCGCCTGGCGAGGCACATCACCCAGATTTTTACTTCTGTGAACTGCCTTTGGAGCCTGCACTTCGACAGGGAGGAGTCACCAGAGCAGCCTAAGAAGGAACACCTTGCTTCCTACAAGGAGATGCTCAGCCTGCATGCGGTCATGAGGTTACATTCTCCAGTCTCCGTCTCAACACGCGGGTGCTGGCAGCCAGCCACAGCGCCAGCAGGGCAGGACAAGAGCCCTGCTGACCTCAGCATCCCCTTTGTGTTTTACAGCCCAGCGATAGAAACGCTGCAAGCTTCTGCAACCGCAGGAATAAGGAACGTCTCAGTGGCCCCACGGGATTCGGCTCTTGACCCTACACTAACGCTACCGTCACCTGGAAAAAAGGAGCATCGGTGGTGAACACAAAGACCAAGCGAGCAGCAAAGTCACGGAAGCGGCAGCCTGGGTCCCTTCTGTAAGCCGGCTCTAAATCCAAGTGCCTCAGGAGAGGGGCAGCAAGGGCACCCCACCCCAAGCCCCCAGCTGCCAGGCCTGTGCTCCAGCTAGGAAAGAGCTAACCCGTCTCCTCTCTTGGTAAGAAAAGCCTGCCCATGGCTCAAAAGTCACCCCAGGGCAGATGTGCCAAGGCCTTGTCAACAAAAAAGCGTCTGTAGGCTGGAGCCAGCTCCGTTCAGCAGTTCTGCTCCAAGAAAACACCCACGTCCGAAGCCCGAAAGGCAGAGGAGGGAAAACACACCAGGTTTTGTAGCGTGATCCTACAGAACAGCCCTTCTTTGAGGGACGCGGAAGAAATCCCGAGGGAGGCAGGGACCCACCTGATGATGGTGTGCATGCCTCGCACCTGCGGCGTGTTCTCCAGGACGCTCAGCGTCTTTGGCAGGGGCTGCCCTTGGTGGGCAGAGGCCAGAGCTGCCCTGCAACAAGGAAGCAGTGATCAGAGCTGCACAGCACACACACACAGAGCCATCGTGCCGGATCCCCTCGGAGTGGGATACAGCCCCCAACTGAAGGGAGGCTCCTCTTGGAGAACCCGTCGCACAGGCTGGATGCCAGAGAGCGCTTGGCCTTCCTGCCCTCATCCCTAGAAAAGCCCATGTGGTACCAGATACAAGATTTCAAAGCAGTGCCACCCCGTAGAACGGCAGTCTCCGCATACAAGCCTCTGCCAGCACCTGGGGGGTGGGAGCAGCAGCTCTGCATGGGTAAGACCTTCCTAGGCACCTTGGGACAGGGCTGCCCGGGTCACGGGTACGAGGACTGTCCCACTGAGGCTGCCTACACTGTGTCCCAGAGAACAGGGACTGTCCAGGGTGCTTCTCCCACAGAAGGGACAATCCAACATTCAGGGCAGGAACCACACTCTGGAAAATGACAGGAGCAGCGCAGGGAGCCAGTCACACAACCGAGCATAGCTGCTGTGGGATGGGCTACACAGGAGCCTGCAGCCACAGCGAGACAACCCCAAAGAAGCTGCAACACAGGGCAGTCAAAGAAGAGCAGCTACGCTTGGGTATCTCTGCAAAGCTTTTGTCAGCAGGGACAGAGAAGACGCAGGACTCGGAGAAGAGCAGGTGCCAGCAGCCCTCCACCCCAGCCCAGGAACCGGCCCCTCTGCGGCTGGCAGGGTCCCCACGTACCTGACAGTGATCTCGCGCTGGGTGGGAGAGCAGAGTCATCCAGCGTGGCAAAAGCGGAAAGAAAGGATACCCAGTCACTGCTCCGGCCAGGCACAGGCACCGGGCAGCCCCCACCCACCTCCCACCCCTTCTCCTGGGGCTAAACCAAGAGCAGGAAAACCACCACTGGCACAGCCGGGAGGCAAGGGTGTGCAGCCGGGGCGCAGCCAGGGGCGAGTGAGGTAGGAACCGCCGAGATCAGAAAAGCTGACTGGCAATCAAGGGGGACGGCAGGGAAATGAGGCCAGGGCAAACCGCAGCTGCCAGGCGTCACTGCTGGGGTGGGCGCTGTGCCCAGACCCGTCTCCATTTCCCCAGCCTCCATGTCGCAGCTCTGTCTGCCCCAAGAGCTGTGCTAAGACCTTTTGTAAAGAGAGAGGCGACACTGAGACCCTCTGTGTGCTCCAGGAGCACAGGGCTGTGAGCAGCCACATCCTCCCTCTCACATGCAGAATCCTCCTCCTCCTCGCCCACACTAGCAGCAATCCACCAGCCCACACCTCACCTTCTCCAGCTGGCTGTGCACATGCTGCACAATGAGGTCCAGGGCCACAAAGTTCTCCCCACCTGACAGGAGAGTGGGGAAGCCGGGTCAGACACACGCTGACCCAACCCCATCCCAGAACACCGTCTCCCGATGCTCGGTCAGGTCCGGCAAACACAGCGCAGCCTCACCCCTGGGCACCACGATGTCGGCGACCTGCACAGTGGGTTCGATGTACTGCTCGAAGGCTGGCTTCACAAACTTGTTGTATTGCTTGATGACACCCACGATGTCGCGCCCACGTTCCATGATGTCGCGTTGCAGCCGCCGCACCAGCCGGATGTCAGAGTCCGTGTCCACAAACACTTTCATGTCCAGGAGCTGGAAAACTGGGAGGGGTGAGCACCCCCTATGCAGCCCCCCATCAGACCTGCCTCGATCCCCTTGCCCACAGCCCAGCCAGGTCTGACCCCCCCCCAGCAACGGCATCCAGCGCTGCCTCCCCTGAAGCCTCTGACATGGAGGTGCTCTGCCAGCAAGTGGTGGGTGACCTCTCCCTCCGTAGGCCCCAGCCACCACCCTGCCCCAGCGGCACCAAGGGCTGGGCCACGACAGCACCCGTCCCACCCGCAGCACACCGCCGCACACCGCCTGCCCCACCACGCACCGAGATGGGCCACCAGCCACATCAGGCAGCGATACCTTCAGCAACTCCTTGTTCGCAAAAGCCAGTATCCCTTCAAACACGATGACGTTGGCCCCGTACACCGTTTTCTGTGGGCAGATAAGAGCCAAACTCATCCTGCCCACTCACACACACTGCAGGAACACCCACACTCGGCACAGTCAGCACCTCAGCCCCTGACCCACGCTGGGCTCTCACCACCTGTGGGTGGGACTCACCATAACCGTCCTACACCACCCAACCCTCAATGGCGCATACTCTCACTCCTGCACTCAATACCCCAGCCCTGCCTTCACTCAGAACCCAGAGTCTTGCTCCAGAATCCCACACCTCTGCCTAACGCCTTCCCGCAGCCTCCATCCTTCCCGCACTCCTCCTCCATGCTCTGCACTGCAGTCTCTCCCCAGACTCTGCACTGGCCCCTGTTTCCACGTCCATCTTTGTGCTCCCTCCCTGTCCCCACACCCCGATCCCCTCCCAAGTGACTCTCCCGCACCTGCTGGCCCCCTGCGCCTCTCTGGCCCCACAGCCCCCACACACCCTGCTCCTGCCCCATAGGTGTCCCCCGCTTCCCAGGGGCTCTCCCTGAAGCATCCAGCCCTCCCGGGGTCTGTCCCGGCTGCCCTGTAACACCTACCCACTCGCGACGGCGGCTGTGCGTGGTGAAGTCGTAGACGGGCACCTTCACACTCTTGCCCTTCTTGAGCTTACGGAGGACGCTGATGAGCAGCTCGAAGTCGAAGGCATCGGGGTGGTCAAAGTTGTAGTCGCTGCGGGCCGCCAGCGCCTGCTGCCCCTCGTCCAGCACCTGCGGGCACCGTCCCCGCTCAGCACCGCACCAGCCCACCCCGCGCCACCGGCCGGTCGCTGCTCAGCACCGCGCCGGCCCCGGCCCTCACCTTGTAGAAGGAGTCCATGGAGAGCAGCACGACCCAGGGCACGTCCAGCGCTTCTATGATCCGTGTCGCCACCGTCGTCTTGCCCGAGGCGCTGCCGCCGCACAGGCCTGCGGGCAGGCGGGTGGTGGCACCACGGCAGCCCCGGCTCCATCCCTTCCCCAGCCCGAGCCCCGGCCCCGGCTCCATCCCTTCCCCGGCCCGGCCCCCGCTCCATCCCCTCCCCGGCCCGGCCCCGGCTCCATCCCCTTCCCGGCCGGCCCCGGCTCCATCCCCTTCCCGGCCCGGCCCCGGCTCCATCCCCTCCCCGGCCCGGCCCCGGCTCCATCCCCTCCCCGGCCCGGCCCCGGCTCCATCCCCTCCCCGGCCCGGCCCCGGCTCCATCCCCTCCCCGGCCCGGCCCCGGCTCCATTCCCTCCCCGGCTCGGCCGCGCCCTGGCCCGCCGCTCACCGATGACGAAGGCCTCGTCCACGGGCGCCCCGGTCTCGCTGTACCAGGGCGGCCGCCCGGCCGTGTAGATGGTCCGCTTGCTGGTGCGAAGCAGCGGCGGCTCCGGCTGGCACTGGCTGGCGGTCCGCCGCCGCGGGGCCGGCGCCAGCGGCAGCCGGCTCAGGAGGGAGCCCAGCGGGCCGGGGCCGCGCTCGGGGCCCGCCGCGCCCCACGCGCCGCGCCGCTCCTCCGCGCCCGCCGCCGCCATCTCCCCGCGCCGCCACGGGCCGGGCCGGGCCGCGGGGGCTGCCGGGACGGGCCGCGGCAGCACGCGACTCCCGGCGGCCCCCTGCGGCCCCGCCCCGCGCGATCCCCGCGCCGCGGGCAGCGGCTCCGCGGGTGCGGCGGCGCCTCGCACCGGCCCCCGTGGGCCGCCCGCCCGGCTCCGGCGAGGTCACCGGGCCCTTCCCGACACCCGCTGACCGGTGGAGGCCGGGCCCCGCCGGGGTCCCCCCGCGCAGCCCCCCGCTCCGGCCCGGCCACCCGGAGCCGCTGCCCAGGACCACGACCAGAGTCTCCAGGGTCGGAGAGCCCGTCCCCTCCCCGGGCAGCTGGTGCCCGTGTCACCCTGACACTAAGGAGCGTGTCCCCGGGTTCAGAGGGACCCTCCCGGGGCCCAGTCTGCGCCCACGGCACTGGGCAGTGCTGGCAGAGCCACCTCCGGCCTCTCGGCACCTCCCCCGGGTACTTACAGCCACGGATTCCAACCCCCTGAGCCTCCTCTGCTCCAGGCTGAGCAGTCCCAGCTGCCGCAGCCCTTCCTCACGGGAGATGCTCCGGTCCTGGCCTGGGCTCTCTCCAGTCTGCTCACGTCTCTCTCGTACCAGGGAGCCCAGACCGGACCCAGCACTCCTGGGGCAGCCTCACCGGCACTGAGCAGAGGGGAAGCTGCCTCCACCAGCAGCGCTTTGCCCCACGCAGCCCAGGGCACCGTTCGCCCTTTGCACAAGGGCACGTCGCTGGTTCACCACCAACTCGGTGTCCACCAGGACCCCCGGGGCCTTCCCTGCTGAGCTGCTTTCCAGCCGGGCAGCCCCAGCATGTTGTGGTGCTGCGGGGCTGTTCCTCCCCAGGGGCAGGACCTTACACTTGGCCTTGCTGAACCTCAGCAGGCTCCTGCCAGCCCAACTCCCAGCCTGCCCGGAGCCCTCTGCATGACGGAGCAGCACGACCTTCTGCTGCACAGCTGCTCTCCCAGCTTGGCGTCACCTGCAGACTTGCTGAGGGTACGCTCTGCCTGATCCTCCACATCGCTAATGAAGACATTGAACAGGACTGGAGCCAGTGCTGACCTCCGGGGTACGCTGGTCCTGACTGGCCTCCAGCTGGACTTTGAACCACTGATCACCACCCTCCGGGCCTGGCCGTGCAGCCAGTTGTCCATGCACCTCCCTGTCTGCTCATCCAGCCCATACTTCCACAGCTTCTCTAGGAGGGTCCTATGGGACACGGAGTCACCAGGCTTCCTGAGGTCTGGGCAGCCAATGTCACTGTGCTCCCCTTGCCTACCAGGCCCACCATCTCGTTCCAGAGGGTGGTCAGGCTGGCCAGGCACAACCTCCCCCTGGTGAAGCCATGCTGACTTCTCCGGATGACTTTCTTGTCTGTCACATGCTCAGAAATGATTCCCAGGATTAGCTGTGCCATCGCCTTCCCCGGGACAGGGGTGAGGCAGACCCCCTGTACCTAAACTGTCCTCCCCACACCCAAACACGCCCCCGTATAAAAGCAGCCTCCCTTACACAAACAGTTCCAAGCCCCGTACGCACACAGCCCTCCCTTATCCCAGCAGCTCCCCTATACCTGAGCAACCCCCTTCCCTGAACAGCTCCCCCCATACCCGATCAGACCCCCCACCCCATCAGCCCCTCACTACTAGTTAACCAGGGCGCCCCGCGCTGCCCTGGCTCCTGGCACAGCTCCGGCACCCCCCGCAGAGCTGGCGCTGCTGCCCGGTGCCTTCCCGGGGCCCCGTGGGGCCGAGCTCCGGTGCAGCGTCCTGCAGCTGGACCCGCGGAGTCTCCCCCCGCGCCCCCCGTGCCCTCGGCTGGTGTCTCGGGGCGGGGGCCGCGGGCGGGGCCCGCCCCGGTCGCTCCCCCGCCGCCGGGGCCGGTGGCACCGCCGGGTGAGACCCTTCTGCCCCGGAGAGGGGCCGCGCTGACGGCGCTGCCCCGGGGCACAGCCGCGGACCCCGGGGGGTGCCGGCCCCTCCCGCCCCCCGACTCTCGTGCTGCGCGTGGCCTGGGAGAGGGGCGAGGCCAAGCGGCGGGGGCGTGGCCCGAGCCCCGGCTCCACTCTCCCTCCGGCCTGTGGGTCTGTGTGGGCGGTGCTGCGGCAGGGGGCGGGCCCTCGGCGGGGGGCGGGGCCGCGGCAGTCCCGGCGGCGGGTGCCCGCGGTGCTGCTCGCCCCCGGCATGGAGTCCCCAACTGGCACCGAGAGCGCCCGCCTGGTCAGCCCGCGGAGCGGCCCCGCCGACGGCAGCCTGCGCCTCAAGAGGTACCGTCGGCACCGGCACCCCATCGCTCCGGCACCCCCTCACCCCCGGCACCGGCACCCTCATCACCCCATCGCCCCCGGCACCAGCACCCCATCGCTCCGGCACCCCCTCACCCCCGGCACCGGCACCCTCATCACCCCATCGCCCCCGGCACCAGCACCTCCTTCACAGGAACCCCCATTGCCCCGGCACCCTCAGCACTTCCATCTCCGGCACCTCCGGCACTCCCATCACCGCGGCACCTCCAGCACCCTTGGCACCCCTGGCACCCCTGGCACAGCACCGCCACCCCCAGCACCCCATCACTCCCTGCCAGCGCCACCTCCCAGTGCCCCCGGCAACCCTGAGCACCGCCACCTTCATCATTCCCTGTCCCTGCATCTGCAACACTCGATCCCCTCGCACTCGCGCTGCGAGCACCGGCTCCCCGTCGCCGCCGGGATCTCCATCACCCCACATCACCCTCGGTTCGCCCAGCCCAACACCCGCACTCCCCGGCAGCCCCCGGCAGCACCAGCTCCCACCCCCCGGGACCCACAAGCCCGCGGCACGTCACGCACTGCCCAGCTCCCACGCCTCCCACTCCCCCGACACCGGCACCCCCGGCACGTCCGTACCCCCCGCCCCCCCCCGCGCCTTCATCCATCTAGCACGGACATCAGCACCTCCGCAGACCCCGAGCCATCCCTGACCGTCCGTGCACCGGCACCCGCACGCCCGCACCCCTGACACCGGCACCCATCCCCTCCCTGATACCGGCACCTCCACTCAAGCGTAACCAGCATCCCCACTCGTGCGCCAGCCCCGCTGCCCCTCGGGTGTCCGTCCGGCTGCTACCGGCGCCCAAACGTCACTTTCCCGCACCGGTACCGTCCATCCCTTCTCCCGCACTGCTGCCCCATGCATCAGCGCCCTGAGCCCCGGAACTAGCCCCCCGCCGCCCCGCTTCCCACGCCTCACGTCCCCGCACCGGCGCCCCGTCCAGCAGCCCGGCCCCAGACGCGACATCTCGGTCCCTCCGGCCCCGCCACCTCCGCCACAGGCACTCGCTCCCGCCCCGCTCCCAACCCCGGCCCCGCCACCCCCCGCCACCGTCTGGGCTCCCCTCGGCCCCGCTGAGCAGCCGGGCTGAGGCGGGCAGCTCCGGCCATGCGGGGCCGGGGCCGGGGGTGGACTGTCCCCGAGCATCGCCCCGGCCCCGCCGGGAGCCCCGCAACGCCTCCTGCCGCTGTCGGCGACCCCGTGGCTGCCCGTCCCGACGGGGGCTCTCGGCCGCCGCGGGCCCGGCTTCCTCGTACCCTCCCGGTGCCCCGTCGGCGGCCCGGGGCTGGCGCACAGCCCGCGGGGGCTGCAGCCGCCGGTTTTGTTACTGGCGGGGCCGGGGGCGGCAGGGCTCGGGCGGGCGCACGACACGGCCCCCCGGGACCGGCCCCGGGACCCCGGCCGGCGTCGCATGGGCCGGGACCGGGATCGGGGCCGCGGCCAAGACTGGGACCGGGGCCGCGGCTGGGAAAGGTGGCACCGTGTGCCCGGCACTTTGGAGCGGCCCGGCCAGCGGGAGTCCAGGGGATGAGGGGCAGGGGCACCGGGAGCCGGTGCAGAGGGCAGTGACCCCCGCCCCCAGTCTGTTTGCAGGCCCTCAGGATGCCCTGGCACCGCCGGCCCCCCCAACCCTGGCTCCCCGCTGCCACTGCAGTCCCCTCGCCCCCAGCCTGGGCCCGGGGAGGCTCCAGGCCCGCCGGCAGCTGAGCGTCGCCTGCACCGTCTGCTGCATCTTCATGGTCGGGGAGGTGATAGGTAATGGCAGGACTGGGTTGGGGTCAGGGGGCTGCCCCCGTGGGGCACTGGGTGCCAGCTGCTCTGCACCCACAGGTGGGTACCTGGCTCACAGCCTGGCCATCATGACGGATGCAGCCCACCTGCTGACGGACGTGGGCAGCATGTCTGTCAGCCTCTTCTCCCTCTGGGTCTCCACCCGCCCACCGACCAAGACCATGAGCTTCGGCTGGCACCGCTCAGGTGAGCCTGGGGGGCACAGCTCCACGGGAGCCCTGTGGCTAGGGTGGGTGCTGATGGCTCCTGTCCCGCAGAGACGCTGGGTGCGCTGGCCTCTGTCCTCTCCATCTGGGTTGTGACCGGGGCCCTCGTCTACCTGGCAGCCGCTCGCATCGTCAGCAACGACTACGAGATTGAGGCACGAGCCATGCTGGCCACGTCTGCCAGTGCCGTTGGCGTCAACCTGATGTACGTCCCACACAGGGATACACACACCCATGTCTCCTGCCCTGCCCCACATCCCCCCACACCCCCAGCCTGGGCCCTGGCCTCCCCTCCTGTGCCCCTGCCCCATGTGTGCTCCAAAACCTCCAGCCCCCAGGTCACCTTCTGTCCCTGTGTGCCAACCTCACCTCCCCAAGCGCTGCCTCCCTCTATTCCCTGTCCCCTAGATGCTCCCTGCTTCCAGCCTGTGTATGTACACCCCCTGGCACCCCACAAACAGCACCCCACCTCGGCTCTGCCCCCAGGCCCGAATCCCTGTCCTGCCCTGGCCCCACGTGTGCCCTGGCCCCACACACCCCTCTGCAGTGCAGCAGCTGCCCCGTCGCTGCTGTGCCTCCAGCCCTGCCCCATGGTAGGATTCTGCCCCACACCTCTCCACCCTCCTAGAGCCTTGGTGTGCCTGCCTGTGCCCTCTCTGCCTTGTGCTGCCCAGGCTCCGCTGCCTGCATGCAGGTGCCAGCAGGGCCAGTGAGGCCCCCACACCCTGCCCAGTGCAGCGCTGAGCCAGCCCTGCTCTCCCCAGCATGGCCTACATCCTGCATCAGTCCCCTGCCGGCCACGGCCACAGCCACAGCACAGGTGGCTACGAGCAGCTGGAGAGCACCGGTGGCTGCCTGCCTGGCCATGCACCCCTGCCCGGCAGCACCAGCGTCCGTGCAGCCTTCGTCCATGTGGTGGGTGACCTGCTGCAGAGCGTTGGTGTCCTCGTGGCTGCCACCATCATCTACTTCAAGGTGCCGGGCTGGACTCCCCTCTGCAGCCTGCGGGAATGACTCCCTCAGCCTCACACAGGGTGCCGTGGGGCACTGGGGCTCTGGCACCCCCATACCTGGGTGCTCAGCCCAGCTCTACCCACCCCAGCCCCACGTTGTGCCCCAGCCCTGTAGCCTCACGCAGCCCCTGCTCTCTGCAGCCCCAGTACAAGATCGCAGACCCCATCAGCACCCTCTTCTTTTCGGTCTTCGTCGTCGGCTCCACCTTCACCATCCTCAGGGATGTCTTCAGAGTCCTCATGGAAGGTGAGCAGCAGGCAAGGAGGGTGCAGGACCCCGGGTGCAAGGGGCTGGCAGGGCGCAGGGGAGGTGTGGGAGCTCCTCAGGGCTGCAGCTGCTGTGGCCCCTTACGCACTGGGCAGCTCACCCCCTCGCAAGCCCTGCTCCCACCCAGGCACCCCTCTGCCCTTCCCTTGCCCCCCTGAGCCTCCTGAGCCCATCCCTGCCTCACCCCAGAGCCGCCATCCCCAGCCTGGTCACAGCCTGGGGAAGCCCCCATCTCCGGCTGCCCCCACCACAAGCCCTGACCCTGGCGAGGACCAGGGTGGGGGGCCGGGGCCAGCCCCCCCGTGACCAGGTGCTGCTGGCAGGGGCGCCGCGGGGCATCAAGTTCGAGGCAGTGAAGGAGGTGCTGCTGGGGGTGCACGGGGTGAAGGGCACCCATGACCTGCACCTCTGGGCCCTGACGCTGAGCCACCACGCAGTGTCAGTGCACGTGGCCATCGGTGAGTGCCTCGTGCGCGGCCCCCATGACGCGGCCGGGGGTACCCGCTGGGTGCCCACACACCAGGGCTGAGCTGCACTGCCCCGCTGTCCCCAGATACTGGCACCGACCCCGAGACGGTGCTGCGGGACGCCACCTCCCGGCTGCAGAACACCTTCGGCTTCTCCTCGTGCACGGTGCAGGTGGAGCAGTACCGGGAGGAGATGGCAGCCTGCCAGCACTGCCAGGACCCCCGCGCCTGAGACCCTCACCCGCTGCACAGCTGAGCCAAGCCTGGCCCTGGTCCCCCACCCCACGGGTGTGAGCCACCCCAGGAGGGAGCGGCACAGGAGCAGGGGCAGCTCCCGGGCCCCCGTCCCTGCCCTGCATTGCCCCCACTGCTGCGGAGCCCCAGGGTGGGACAGTGACCCCAGAGCACACGGGGCCCGGGGGCAGCACAGGGCTCCCCCCAGGAACCCCCACCCCGAGCCGTGCTGGGACTGGGCCTGCCCCACTGCACATCCCCCCACGGAGCCCCGTTGTCCCCCACCCTGAAGGGGACAGGAGGAGGCCACTGCAGCTGCCAAAGGGCCCAGGGAAAGGGCTGGGGGTCTCCAGGGAGGAGCCCAGCCCTGGCCTTGGCCCCGACACTCCACTGCCCCCATGGCCATGGGGGACTGGGGAAGCTGCTCCTGCACCGGCATCTATGGAGACGGGACAGCCAGAGCCCAGAGCTCAGCCCCAGCGCTGCCTGCTCTGGCCAGGGCCGGATTCTGCCGTGCCTCCGCCTGATCCATTCCCACGTCGTGAGTCGTGTCTGCTGCACCTGTGTCTGTCTGTCTATCTGTCTGTCTGTTCGTCCGTCCCTTTGTGCAAGGAGTCCAGCAGCAGTGGCGGAGCCCGCGGCCACCAATAAACTTGTTGGAGAGCAGCGGCGGCCACGAGGGGACTGGGGAGGGGGGATGGCTGCGACCCCCCGCGAGGGGCAGAGCGCGGCCATGCAACGCGCCCCGTCCTGCACCACGACCAGCCATTACAAAACAAACCACCTTTACTGCACAGCTGAACACAGGCTCAATGTGAGCGACTTCACTGCTGCCGGCACCTCTGCCGGCCCCATCCACCCTGCCCGGCACACGGCAGTGCCCGCCGCCCCTGCCTCCGCCCACACGGGGCGCTCAGCCGGGGACGGGTGGCAGGAGGCAAAAGCAAGCACAGCCCCACACAGGTGGGGCCCCCCCGAGACCCACAGCTCAACCCGGGGACACGCATCGGTCCCACCGCCCTCCCCGCACCAGCTCAGATCAAACAGCGAAAAGGATCCTTCTGGGCCCGGAGCACGAGCGTCCCGAGCATTCCAGGGGATGGCCAGGGGCAGCCGTACTTCCCCGAGGTGGGGGCCCAGAGGGTAAGAAGCACCGAGAAGGGGAACGCGGCCCCCCGGACAGCACAGCCTGCCCCTGCCCTGAGCTCCCGCCCGGGGCAGTGTGTGGTGGCAGCATGACGGATCTGCCGCGCTACTCTGCCGGCGGCGGCGAAAGCTCGGTGGGGCTGGGGCTGCTGGGCTCGTCCCCATAGAGGGAACTGAAGCGGGCACGGCGCTCCGGGAGCAGCTGGTGACCCACGCCGGAGGCCAGCCCCGCCAGGCAGTGCACCCGCACGATGCCTGCCTGCCCGCCCGACGCCAGCCAGCTGTGCGAGTCCAGGTTGGGGCTGAAGCGCACCTGTGGGAGGAGAAGGGGGTCGGGAGGGAGGGGGCCAAGGCGCCAGGACCCCGGCACCCTGCGGCAGCCTCCTGGCCACGCCCGGCCAGGCCACACAGGGCTGTGGGCACAGGTGGCCCCTCACCTTGTGCAGGGACTCCAGCTGCAGGCGGTCGAGGCTCAGCTCTGCCTTCACCTCCTGTGTGTGCATCCTGCGCATGGGCTCCCGGCTCGGGAAGTTCTTAAAGCTGCGCTGTGAAGTGACAGCACTGTGATGGGCAGCGTGCCCCAAGCACAGTGGTCCTGGCAGCACCAGGACCACGGCACGGGCAGATGGTGCTTGGCCAGGGGACATGTGTTGCCCTCAGGGTCACCCACGGCGAAGGGCAGGAGCCAGACCCCCGGGGAGCACCAGGCAGGGCAGCTGGAACGTGGCAGACCCCACCTCACCACCCCGGTGCTGCTCCTACAGCTCTGACCCAGACTTGCTCCCCCTAAGGGGTCCACAGGGGTGGGGGAGTGGGGGCCCAGGCAGCCTGTGACACCCCCAGCTCCTTCCCAGGGCTGGGCACTCTGGTCCGCTGCCGCAACCAGGACACCAGGAGCTGCTCTGCCCGGAGCTGACTCACGCAGCCGTGATCCCCGCTGCCCCGTGTCCAGGCAGCCGTGCCCAGGCCAGCGGACAGCCAGGCCCAGCCTCGGCATGGCTGGGCAGAGTATCCCCACGCTCCCGGGGCAGCCAGCCAGGGCTCTGCCAGAGGCGAGGGGCTGCGGCGACGTCAGAACAGCGTCTCCTTGCCCTGCTGTTCCTGCCACCCGGCCGCAAACCCGCAGCCCTGGCCCTGCTCTCACCGCTCCCACCTGCGGTCAGGACCACCCAGCCCTGTGCCTGCCCCCTGCTCTCCTACCAGGTCCGTGTCCCGGAATCGGATGTAGCTCTTGGTCACCATCTCGCTGTAGAGTCTGGTCCTGGGCAGCGCCTGCTCACTGTCCTCTGCCCCAGCAGGGCTATGGGGCAGCAGGTCGGCTTTGTAGACTGGCTGCGGGTGAGATGGGGCTCAGGGCAGAGTAAGGGGGGGGGGGGGGTCCACCTGTCTGACCACCAGGGACCCTCAGGAGCTCTGCCCGGCCCCACAGCACAGTGGGTCTGGGGCTGGGGGAGGAAGGAGGTGCCCGCGTAAGGGCTGGAGACAGGCAGGGCCAGGGCTGCCCCATGCCTGAGCCTCACCCCGAGTCCCATCCCCGGGCCTCCCCCACCACGCAGCCCCTGCCAGGGTGAAGGGCACAACACACGATTCCCTCCCCGTGCGCCCCACGGATGGGCATGGCTGAGCACAGCGGCCTCTTACAAATCTGCGGTCCGAGGACCGCTTGACGTTGAGGGGGTTGACAGCCAGGTCGGGCAGCACCGCAGCCACCAGCTCGCCGGTGATGTCTCCTGCAGCGACCGTGTTCAGCCAGTCCGAGCCAGAGATGCTCTGGAGGAAGAGAGGGCTTTGGGGCACAGCGTCTGACGGGCTCGGAAGCGCGGCCAGCTCGGATACGGGCGGGGACACCGCCTCACCCAGCTGCCACGGTCCCGCGTCCGAGGGGCAGAGGATGATGCCAAGTGCCAGGGCCCCACACAGCCGGGCAGCGTCACCCCTACCCGCCAGCAGTGCGGCGCAGCTGGCACCAGGTCTGAGGCAGGTGCTCACCCCTCCGCCTGCCCCACACCAGCCTCTTACCCACACAGTGCCCTTGCGCGGGGCCACAAAGTACGCCTTGAAGCCCAAGTACCCGGCATCGATGTAGTGGATCCCGCAGAGACCGTAACTGCAACAGAAAGGGAAGGGATGAGGATGGAGCTCCACGCTGCCGCCCCGAGACAGCAAGTGCCAGGCAGCAGCCCCCCTCCCCACAGCCCCCGGCGCGCAAGCGGGTGCGGGGACTCTCCTCGCTCGAGCAGCGTGTCGCAGCATTGCGAGGCAGCTCAGGGCAGCTCCCCAAAGCTGAGCACGCATCAAAACCCCAGAACCCTTCTGCCGACTTGTGTCAGCCTGGGGCTAGGCAGGAGCCCTCCTGCCCAGCCCCATCCTTCCCCGTGCCCACCTCACTCGTGCCCCAGGACAGCAGCCCCCCGGCTGCACCAACGCGTGCCTACTCACGAGGCGTAGCAGTTGTCCTGGGCCACGGTGACACCATTGTAGGGCAGCAGCCAGGCCACCTCGGTGCTGAGGAACCGCTTAATGCTGTTGATGGGCTCGTAGAGCCGCCGCAGGTCCCAGAACTTGATCTTTCGGTCGCTCCCTGCCGTGACCAGGAAGTTGCTGAGAACCAGGAGAAAGGCAGCACTGAGTGCCCGGCGCAGAGCCGTGCCCCGTCCCTGCGGCCCGGGTCAACTGGCCCCGGTCCCGCGGCACAGCGCTGCTCCCGCAAGCAGTGGCCCAACACCCCTCACCCCGGAGAGCCCAACTTCGGTGCCTCAGAGGGTCAAGTGCCACTAGCACCGAGTCCTCCTAAGCCCATCCCAGCAGAGAAGCCTCATCTGCGGGAGGGAGCCTGCTCTCCCAGGCCGCGCCTGCACCAGTGCCAGCTCCACTGCCCTCACCCGTCGGCCTTGCACCATTCAATGCTCCGGACTGCGTGGTCATGCGCCAGGAAGCAGCGGAAAGGGTAGAGCTTGAGGGTGCCGTTGGGCTGGTGCACACACTGCAGCAGGGACTTGGTCAGCAGGTTCCAGATGGCCACGGTGCCTGTGGGAATGAGACCCGTGCTTGTGAGGAGCTGCCCTGCGACTGCGCCAGCGCTGGGGGCAACGGTGCTGGGGCTGCAGAAGGTGCCCGGCGCTGCAGCGTGGGACCCAAGGCAGTGCAGGGCTGGGGCGCTGCCAGCGGTGCCGCAGGGGCGGCAGGAGCTGCAGGGCACAGCCGGGGCTGCAGCTGTGGACCAGGGCTTGGGGCAGGACAGGAGGGCTCGGGTACAGCAGCTCCTGGCAGCGCAGCACACAAAACCAGGCACAGAACGGCATCCAGGGAAGTTGGACAGATGTGGATTAAGCCAGAGCCACATCCTGGAGCCGACAGGTACGTGAGGGTGCCTGTGGCCAGCCCACTGTAAGCCGTCCCCCGTCCCCAGGATGGGTAGAGAGGTTCCTGCACGACGTCTGCCACGTTCTGCAGCTCACTCCGACGCTGCCCTGTACTCCACTGTCAGGCTCCCCCATGTCCTGCCCCAGCCGAGGCCAAAGGAGCATAGTGCTCCAGGTGTGTCCCTGCCCACTGCAGGGTGAGGGCTGTTCCCTAGAGGCTCTGCCACAGGACGCAGCTCCTCCCTGTGCGGGAGGGGACTCACCGTCATAAAAACCAGCTGCAAGGTGATGATGGGGCTTGGATGGCATCCAGGAGAGGCTGAAGCACTGGCCGCACTCGGATGCGTTCCCAGCCTGGATGGAGCCCACCTGGAGTGTGGCAATACACTGCACCTGGAGGCCAAAGCACAGGCATCAGTCACAGCCCCAGGCTGGTGCCACCTGCATCCCAAGAGCTGGAGACACCCAGGTTTGGGAGCATAGGTTTCACCACCCGGGGCCGGTGAGCTCTGCAGGCATCCTGACCCCCTCCCCAGCTCTCCCACCTGCACCAGCCTGAAGACTTGCTGGGTGCCAGCCCTGATGGGGGACCGTGGCGGTAGAGGACACTGACCTTGCAGATAACGTGCTTGTGGAAGGACCCATCTAGAAGAGAGCAGAGGGTCAGGACAGGCACCAGAAGCCGCTCTCCTAGAAGCTCCCGGCAGCAGCAGGTGCTCAGCAGCCCAGAGCCTGGCTTGGTGCTCCCCTCGTCCCTGGCCAGAGCTGACAGTCTTTGTCCTGCCACCCATCTGGACCAGCGTCCCCACCGCAGATGAGCACACCCAGCAACAGAAGAGTACAGGAGCAGCAAATCCAAGGGCAGGCAGCAGCAGGACCCCCAGGATCCAGACCTGCCTGTGCTGGAGGAAGCGGCACCCCGCAAGGTGCCGCAGGTAGAGATGGAGCTGGGCTGATGGTCCCCCACCCCAGCGATCTTCACCCCACCACGACCAGCTGCCTGCCTTGCTGGAAGACATCTCCACCAAACTCAACGGGACTCAGAGACACACAGGAGCCAGACTGGACTGTGATGGCTCCAGAGAGGAAAGGAACAGCCATGCGGGACAGCACGGTGGCCACATCGACCAGGGCAGCTGGTGACGGGGGCTGGAGCAGCCTGGGCAGCCGCTCCAGGGAAGAGCAGACTGTGCAGAGACCCCCGTGCCCAAACGGCTCATGCCAAGGTGCCCACAGGACCCCCCACGCACCAGCGACACACAAGTGCTGCGGGGCCCTTGTCCCACAGCCCTCCGGCCAGAAGGGCCCCCAGTCCCCCAGCGCGGAGCCGTCCCTGGGCACAGCGAGCACCAGACGAGCACGTCTGCACCCTAGAGCACGGCTGCCGCAGGCGGAGGCGGTGTCGTGCAGAGACACGGAGGAGCCATGCATCTTCTCTGGCACCTCCGTGACAGCTGGGGCACAGCACGGAGAGCAGCCCCAGGCTCCATCAGGCGGAATCACCAGGTGCGGGTACCTGGAGCCTCAGGGAAAGCCAGCAGAGCCACGCCGACCCAGGAGCTGCCAGCAGTGCCCTGGCACGCCGCAGTCTGGCACTGGTCCTGCGGCTCCAAACCAGCACTGCCATCCTGGCTGCGAGGCACGAGGACAGTACGTGCAGCCGCAGCTGGGCTGAGGCGACGTGACAGGACCCGGCCTGTCCGCAGGAGCGTTGCGGGCTGGGAAGGATCCGTGCCTGCCGCAAGCTGCCCACGTGGGGGCTGCGGCAGCCGGCGCAAACCACCCAGAGCCGGCATCGTGAGAGGGGGTGAGAAAGGCAGTGCCGCTGGCTGACGCGGGTGGCAGCACGACGTGCCGACGGGGGTCGGCAGCTACGCTCAGGTGTGGGGAACCCATTTCCCATCGTTAGCCATGGATGCGTGGGCTGTTGGTCACGGCTGAAGGACCACGAGCAGCACGCACCGGCCATCAATCTCGCTCGGCGCCCAGCAGACGAGACTATTACACGCACCATTAGCCTGCGCCAGCCGAGCGCTCGCAGCCCCATATCCCTGCCATGACAAACAGCTCGAGCCGGGCTGGAATAAGCAGCTCTGCCACAACAGGACACGCTTCCAGCAGCAGGCAGGGAGGTGGGGAAAGGCTCGGGAACACACTGCCGCAGCCATGCCGTGCCCTGCAAGCCCACCCCGGCCATAGCCGCGCTGCCGACAGCACCCTCCCAGCGCACACAGCTCCAGGCAGGGCTGTACCAGGAGCTGTGCCCTGGCCAGGCTGCAGCAGTGTCCCCCAGGGACTGGACCTGCCTCTGGGTCAGCGGCGCTCGACATCCTCCGACACCGAAAAGCAGCCTCGCTCCCCTCCCCTGCTGCGTCTCTCTCTGCCAGAAGCTGGACCAGGGGCGGCAGCTGGTCCTGAGCACGGAGGTGTGCCAGGGCTTGCCGCCCCACCGGATACAGCTCCTGGGAATGGTCCTGCCACAGCCAGCAACTGGGGCCTGCCTCACCGTGCCCCAGCCCACCCCTCAGCACAGCATGCTCCATCCTGCGTGGGCAGGGGGTCCCAGCCCCGAGGTTCACATACCACCCACCCCGAGCAGCGCGGCTCTTCCTACCTTTTACCTGGGTTTTCTTGGAGCGCTGCAGGGCCCCGGGGTGTGGGAGGGAGTACAGCACCACTCTGCCGTCCGAGAAGGCCACGGCCAGCAAGCCCAGACGGCTCATCTGCGGGTGCTGCGGAACAACATGTGGGCTCAGCCCCAGGGTCACCGTCCCCCACCTGGGAAGGTACAGCTTCAGCGAGGGCACGGACTTGGGAACACCAGGGGAAGCCAAAGGTGCCCCCTCCGGCAGCACACCCACCTTCCTGGCAGCGGTGGGCGGCTCCCAGGCACCGCTGGGGCAGAACTTCATGTCCCAGACGCAGCCGTGGTCGGCAGCGATGGCATACGCCAGCCCAGCTCTGTTGGCGGAGCTGCAGGCATGGGTTAAGCGACGAGGAACGCGGGAGCTGGTGCCCGGTGGCTCCAGCACATGCTGGCAGCACAGCTGGCCACCGGCACAGCCCCCATGGGGTTCGGGACATGGCTGGCAGCTCTGGCAGAGGACGAACCTCACCACCCACTCAGCCGCGGAGGGACGAGAGGAACAGCCGTGCCCCAGCCCTCGGTGCTGGGCAGCCCCTGCCAGGCCACTCACCCCTGCTCCTGCTGCAGCGTGCCCAGGCCCCAGAGCTGCAGCAGCGCGGGGCCCGCATGCAGCCCGGCCACGCTGTGCGTTTCCTCCATGCTCCCATGGCAGTAGACAGCCACGTACTGCGGGGCTGCGGAGCCCTCCGGGGACGGGCACCACTCCATCGCCCACACGGGGCCACCCACGAAGAAGGACATGTCCAGACGCTCCTCGTGGGGCCGCAGCGAGCTGAACCTGCCAGCGGGGGGCAGGTGAGGGCACGAGGCAGGAGCGGTGCCACTGTGGGGTGGGAGCGCTGGCGCAGCGCCCCGGCACGGGGCCAGGCAGCCATGGGACCCCAGGCACGCCGCACAGCACGGCCGCTCGGCCCACCGGTGGTCCTGCTGCTCTGGGGCGGCTGCCCGGCCCTCGGACCTGCTGGCACCACGGCGCCAGGGCTTACTGCCCGTCCCAGGCACGACAGCCAGTGCCCTGTCACGGACCTGTTTACCCTGTACAGGACACCGTCGTCTTCAATGCCCTCCCGCTGGATGGAGAAGAGGGGAGACTTCTCCTCTGCCGGCACGTATGGGGCAGCTTCGCTGGAGAGGCAGAAGAAGGTGAGAGGACGTCTCCCCACTGCTGCCCCTTGCCCGGCCACCCCTCCACACAGCACCGTGCCCCAGCACCCATCCTGCATGTCCCGCTGCCAGCCACCCCAAGGGCCACTAAGACTCCACAGCCAAATCCACAAGACCCCCAAAGAAAGACCACCAGGAAAGTCCCATCCTTTCTGCTGGGGCCTGATTGTGCCAGAGGGATGGGGAGCACAGCACCCACCGTGCCCTTGTTTTCCCCAGCCCCGATGGCAGGGGCTGCCCGCTCTCCCCACCCCAACATCTGTGCCACGTGCCCCTCCCAGACCCTCCCTTCCTGCACCGCTCTGACGGTACCTTTCAGAGAGACACGTCCACTTGTGCACCAAAGGGATCCAGTCGGGAAACTCCCACTGCGAGTACTTCTGATCCCGCCTGCAGCAGATGTGCCAGACCTCAGCAACAGCCCCACTTCCCACCCCGCCTGCAGCACAGGCAGCCCCATGCCAAGGGCTCTCAGCCCCTGCCCTTCCCCACACCTTCCGCTCAGCCCTCTGCTCCGCCACCCCGTTCTCAGCAGCTGCCAGCAGAACCTGGATGTTCCCATAGCACAGGCTCCTTTCTGCCCGCACTTGTGACACTGATGGTACCCAGGGCACCAACAGCCATGGCTACCTGTAGCCTACTCCAAACCCCCCCACAGCACCCCGAGCCCCCACTCACAGGCTGCAGGTGAGGCTGGAGCACTTCTCCACTGGGGCCATGATGGAGTTGTGGAAGCCGTTGGGAGCGAGGCCTCGGCACTGGGGCTTGGATCTCTGGGCACAAGAGCAGACTCAGAGCAGGACCTGGCCAAGAGACCGGGTCTGGGTGGCCTCCGCCTGCCCAAATGCTCCCATGAGCCCCTGAGGGCACCCGCCGGTCTTAAAAGGCACCAATGCAGCCCACAAGTGCTGAGCTCTCCCCCAGCCTCAGCAGCAGTGGTCACCAAGACTTTGTCACATTGGGCTAAAGACATAAAGTCCCATTCAGGGGACTTCCACGAACTACAGGAGAGCCTCCAGGACCCTGCCCTTACCTCCTGTCAGCTTCAGCAGGAGCCTAAGAACCCCTGCACCCTATCCCAGGAGTACGTGTCACCCTGTCCCCATCCACCCTCACTCGGAGCTGCCTCTGCCCGCAGTTAAGCCCAAAGAGCTCATGCCTGGATTCACGGCGGACAGGCACTGACATGCCATCCCTGACCATGTCCTGTTTCAGGGCTATCCTGCCCCAAACAGTGCTCAGATGCTTTGTGCTGTTCAGGCTGGACCAAAGGTAGGAAGCAGCCACGGCAGAGACCCTGCCCTTACCCCTGCAGATGACGTCTTCCCACCGTGTCCTCGGAGCGTCTCCAGCTCTGGCTCCGACACCTCACTGAGCGGTGCGTCGCTCCCCTCCTCCTCCTCCTCTGCCTGCAGCAACACCTCCTTTGAAGGCACAAAGTCAGCATCTCGTGCAGGATCATCACTGTCTGTTTCCTCCTCCTTCCTCCTCCGGCTCCGACGCTTCTTCTGGAGAGGCTCTGGCTCTGGCTCCTGGACACCCTCGGTGGGAGCCGGAGGTTGGCACGCAGACGTCAGCTCCTCTGCCAGCTCCTGCAGGTACAGCAAAGCCCTGGGACACCAAAGGCATTGCCCCGAGGTGAGCGGAGGGAGCGCACAGGGACCGGCCAGCCCTCCCTCCAGGACCCAGCAGACATGTCCCTCCAGCTTGCGGTCTGGGCGAGCAATTTGCTCCAGCCCTGCCTGGCCAGGCTGCGGCAGAGCCCATGGATGCGCTGCCAGCCTCCAGGCCACTCATGCGGACAGCCAGTGTCCCCTGCCCATCCCCAGCGAACACCAGCCTCCCCGGGGCTCTGGCAGCGGGCAGGGGAACCGTGCCCAGTGGGCAGAGCTGCGCATGGCCCTTTGCCAGCCAGCGAGCAGGAAATCCAGAGATCTTCCCATGAGCTCTCTCAGCAAAGGGAGCTCCAGCACCCGGCACCCCGCCGCAGGCACCGCGCCCTTCCTCTGCAGCAGGGTGATGGCACAGGGGCACCATGACCCCGTCAGTTCTGCCCCTCAAACCCAAGGGTCGCGCCAGCACTCGGCGAGAGGCCCCTGAGCAGAGGGGCTCCCTCAGGACCCCCCTTTTATGAGCACGGGGTTGGCACAGCTTGCTCTGCCCCCCCACCCCCAGACAAGCCCCTTCCTGGCTTTATCTGGGACCAAGGGAAGCTCTTCCCCGCCGCAGACAGCCCGCTGCCGCCAAATGCCCACGGCACGCGAGCTCATCTACAGCCCCCACACTCCTGGATCCCAACATTCTCCTAAAGCAGAAAAAACACCGTTCCGTGGGGAATCAGCATGTCCCACGTCAGGAAAGACATCAAGACCCCTTCTCAGGCACAGATCTCGAGAAACCGCTCCGAGTGCAGCATCTGCCTGTCCTTCCAAACCCCCCCAGGGCACCCAGCACCCCCCCATCTGCTGCCCCCGCTTACACTTTGGCCGCGCGCCTTTTGGGGCGCCCGCCCGGGGGGGTCTCCGGGCCTTCCGCCGCCTCGCTGCCCCCCAGCACCTTCTGCACGCTGACGGGCTCCGGGGCCGGGCACTCCAGGTCCCGAGACAGTTTCAGCAGCAGCATCTCCGTCTTGCCCTTCCGCCCGCGCTTCCCGGCGGCGGGCACGGAACCGTTCTCCGACGTCCTCGAGGGCTCGCCGTGCCCCGGGCTCTCCGCAGGGGCAGAGCCATCGGGATCGCCGGGATTACTTTTCGTTTTTTGCTTTCGGGTAGTTTTTTTCTGGGATTTAGTGGCTTCTACGCCTTCCTCGGAGCGGGTCGAAGCATCCGGATCCCCGTGCGGCGACAGCCCGCCTGCCCAAAAACAGCCGGAGTCAGCAGGAGAACACCGGGGACCTTCTTACCCACCGGCCTCAGCCCGTGCCGACCGGAGCTCCGTGATCCGCAGCACCGGGACCGGGTATTCCACCGGGGGGCACGATGCGGTGCCCCCCGTGGAGCGACCCCGGCCACCGCCCGCCTCCCAGTACGTACGGAGCGCTCGGGGTTCACCCTCCCGCACCCGGCTGCGGCTCCGGTTGCGCCCGGTAGGCGCCGATCCCCGTCCCGAGCGGCCCCGGCGGCTCCGCTCCCGGCAGCGCGGCCCGCGGGCGGCACTGGACGCCATCCAGGCGGATCCCCACCGACTGGCTCCCGGAGCCGCCGCCGCCCCGGTACGGGCCGCGCCGCCAGCACGGAACCGGATCCGGAAGCCGCAGGGCGGCGCGGAGAGATGGCGTCACGCTGGGAACGTCATTACCGAAACGATCCGCGGCGCGCTGCCCCATTCCCGCTCTCCGCGCATGGCTCCGGATCAGCGGACGGGGATTCCCCGGGACCCCCAAACTCGAGAGGACACCCGGGGTAGAACGTGACGGAACCGGGACGTGTGAGATGATGAAGCGCAACCGCAGAGCGGTGACGCAGTTACGCGTCTTCTGACGGCAGCATGCGCAGCGCAGACCGGGGGACGGCGGACACCCCCGCGACGGGCCCGGGGCCCCACCTACACCGCGCCCCGGCGGGTCCGGTGCGGGCCCACACCGGGACAGGGACCGGATCTGGAACCGGGTCCGGGTCCGCCCGGTGCTGCGCGGGCTCCATCTGCCAGAGCCGAGCGGGACCGGGCTGGAGCCGCAGCGCCGGCAGCGGGAGGGGACCCGTGGGGCAGCGCCGGGGCTGCGGCTGCCGGGGTGACCGCCCGGGCCGCTGTCCTGCGGCGGGAACGCCGGCGGTGTCCGGGCGCTGTGTCCTGGGCTGTGCGGGGGTGTCTCAGGGACACGGGCTCAGCTCCGCCGCCGGCTGAACCTGCACAGGGCAGAGCAGGAGCCGCGTCCCGCAGCCGGGGCAGAGACCCCGGACGCTGCCTGGGGTAGCAAGAGCCGGTGACGGGACAGCAGGGACCCAGCAGTGATGGCTCCTGAGCTCCCGGGGCGTCTCTCGACTTTGAGAGAAAGGTGGTGTGAGTCCATACGCCTCAGCGGGGTGACGTGTAAGTGAAGTAGGGAACGCTTCCTAGGCCTTTTCTGGCCGCCGCAGTCAGGCAGTAGGTGCCAGCATGGCCCAAGGGCCTCGTCGAGTCGGGGAGATGTAATTAACGGAGGGCTGAAGTATGTGGAAAGAAGAATCAGAGCATCACGGAATGCTTTGGGCTGGAAAAGACCTTTGAGATCGTGGAGTGAAACGGTAAAGCTGGCAGCGCCAAGCCCACCACTAAACCACGTGCCCCAGTGCCACAGGCGCACGGGCCAGCGCCGGTGGGAGCCTCCCGGTCGGCCCGGGCACAGCTGCCTGTGTGAGACAACGGGGCTGTTACCGCTGACGGTGGTTCACCCGCGGCCGCGGGGAGCCGAGGGCTGCCGGGAGCCGGGTCCTGCCCGCAGCTCGGCCCCGGATCCCACCGGCACCGCTCCCCGCACAGCGCGTCCTTCCCCCGGCCGGGGCGGCGCCGGGCGGGCCCGGGAGCCCAGCGGGGCCGCGGGGGCGGGGCCATGCAGATCGATCACCGCGAGGCATGACGGGAAACTCCCCGCACGAAGCAGCCGTCGGCGCGGGCGTTCGCGGGCGCTGCCGGCGGCAAAGCGTGGGGCGTGGGATGAGGCGGGCGTGGGATGAGGCATGGAGTGGGATGTGCGTGGGGGTTTGCTCGGGGGTGCCCGTGCGGTGAGTGTCTGTGCGGCGGCCCGGGGCGGCGGGCGGCAGAGATTTGTCTCATACTTACCTGGCAGGGGAGACACCATGATCAGGCAGGTGGTTTTCCCAGGGCGAGGCTCATCCCTTGCACTCCAGGTGTGCTGACCCCTGCGATTTCCCCAAATGCGGGAAACTCGACTGCATAATTTGTGGTAGTGGGGGACTGCGTTCGCGCTCTCCCCTGGCAAAGCGGTTACAAAAGTAGATCAAGAGTTGCGGGGTGTTATCATTACAATTTACTCTAAGTGCCTGTGATGTGGGTAGGGATGATTGTCGCTAGTTCAAGTTGCTCAAATTCTCAACCAATCTGGCCTTGAACACTTCCAGGAATGGGGCAGCCAGTTTCTCTAGGCAACCTGGTCTAGTGCCCCACCACCAAGATGGAAGAATTTCTTCTTTAGATCTCATCTAAATCTCCCCTCTTTCAGTTTAAAGCCATTGCCTCTTGTCCTGTCACTACACACCCCTGTCCAAAGCCCCTCTCCAGCTTTCTTGTAGCCCCTATAGGTACTGGAAGGCTGCTGGAAGGTCTCCCTAGAACCTTTTCTTCTCCAGGCTGAACAACCCCAACTCTCTCCGCCTGTCTCCATACCAGAGGTGCTCCAGCCCTCGCATCATCTCTGTGGCCTCCTCTGGACCCGCTCCAACAGCTTCATGTCCTTCTGATGTTGGAGACCCCAGAGCTAACGCAGCACTGCAGGGGGGTCTCACGAGAGCAGAGCAGAGGGGTAAAATCCCCTCCCTCAACCTGCTGCCCACACTGCTTTGGATGCAGCCCAGGACAGGGATGGCTTTCTGGGCTGCCAGCGCACATTGATGGCTCATGGTGAGCTTCTCATTGACCAGTACCCCCAAGTCCTTCTCCTCAGGGCTGCTCTCAATCCATTCTCTGCCCAGCCTGTACCTGTGCATGGGATTGCCCCGACCCACGTGCAGGACCTTGCCCTTGCCCTTATTGAACTTCATGAGGTTCACACAGTCCCACCTCTCCAGCCTGTCAAAGTCCCTGGGGATGGCATCCCTTCCCTCTAGCGTGTCCACCACACCACATATGGACTTGTGGAGGATGATAACCTTCCCAAGAGTGTCAGCAGAGCTTGGGCCAGGGTTGGAGCAGAGCACGAGGTCAGTCCTGTGGCGCACGACCTGGTTCCCATGGTGGAAACATAAAGGGCTGAAGGACTGTGCAGTCATGACCTGTCCTCAAAGCCCTGTGATCTCACCGGTGGGAGCAAGGTGGGCAGCAGAGGCCGGACCATGGTGCGGTGGTTCCCCACAAGAGCCAGGGGATATCTGGGGTTTTCAAAACGAGGATCAGAACTAAGCAGTAATGGGCAAAACAATGAATTTTGCTGCCTGGGGACATCTTGTCCGGTTCCTGATGTGATGGCTCCAGTGTTGCTGTCTGCACTGGCCCCACCCGGAGCGACTCTGTCCACCCTGATGTCCCACCATGGGGCCTTTACCCGCACCGGATCCCGGTCGGCCCCACCATGTCACCGCCCCCCCACTCGAGCTTGGTCCCCCGGGGGCCGCGGGGGAACGGTGGAGCACGGCCGGTACCGAGATGGATTCAGAGGTGCAAGAGGACTACAGTAGCACTATCGTGACAATATGAGATCTAGACGACACAAAAATTACAAGCCCTTAAAGGATAACAGTCTGTTTTTGCAACCACTTTGCCAGGGGAGAGCGCGAACGCAGTCCCCCACTACCACAAATTATGCAGTCGAGTTTCCCGCATTTGGGGAAATCGCAGGGGTCAGCACACCCGGAGTGCAAGGGATGAGCCTCGCCCTGGGAAAACCACCTGCCTGATCATGGTGTCTCCCCTGCCAGGTAAGTATGAGACAAATCTCCGCCGCCCACCGCCCCGGGACGCCGCACAGACACTCACCGCACGGGCACCCCCGAGCAAACCCCACGCACATCCCATCCCACCCCACGCCTCATCCCACGCCCCACGCTTTGCCGCCGGCAGCGCCCACGCAGCGCCCGCGCATCTCGCCCCCGGCGGGATCTCGGTGCGGGGAGTTTCCCGTCATGCCGCGCGGTGCCCGATCTGCATGGCCACGCCCCTTCACGCAAGGCCCCGCACCTCCCCCGTGGGCAGCCGGACCCGGGACAGGGTCAGGATTCTCCCGTGTGGAAGAACCGGCCGGAGGACGGGAAATGCGCAGCTGCCGCCGAACGGCCTCTGTGCCCGGAGATCTGCACCCAGTGGAGCCGAGCAGTAGAGCGAGCGTGGCCCCGGAAAGGGGGTCGGAGGGAACCAAGGAACCAACCTCCCTTCCCCTAAACGTGGGGCTGGAGGAAACGTCGGTACTCGGGGCTCCTGCCCTGGGCCGTCGGGCACGTCAGTGGCCGGGCAGGACAACACGGGGTCGGACGCTCCAACCGGTGGTGCTGTCAGTGATCCTGGGGCCCGAGGACGGGCGGACACGTCCCTCCTTGGCTGAGGGGGAGGATTTCTCACTGGAGCGGGGTCCCTTCTGGGGACCTTAAAAGCCTCTGCCCTTGGGAACACTGGCGGTCCGGGCACAGGGACAGGGATGCGTTCGGTGCCGTCCTGCAGGACCTCCCCACCTTGAACTGAAGCGCTGAAGGCATTGCAGTGGCAGCAGGGGAAGGGGCTGAGATGGCACCCAGACTCCCCCAGAGCAAGAGACACCCATCTCGCTCCCTGCAGAAGCTCCGCTTTATCGGCCTCTGCCCACACTGACTGTGCTCCAAATTAACTACTCACCCACCACTGAGGAGTCTCCGGGGAGACCTTCGAGCAGCCTTCCAGTACCTAAAGGGGCTTGTGAGATAGTGACAGCCTTTTTAGCAGGGCCTGTAGCGGCAGGACGAGGGTTAATGGTTTTAAAAAGAGGGGAGATTCAGACTAGATAAATGAATAAATGTTTATGCTGAGGGAGGTGAGACACTGGCACAGGTTGCCCAGGGAGGTGGTCGATGCCCCATTCCTGAAAACATTCAAGCTGAGGCTGGACGGGGCTCTTGAGCAACCTGGTCTGGTTGGGGATGTGTGGTGGTTAACCCGATCCGGCAACTTAACTCCACACAGCCTCTCTCTCACCTCTCCCCTCAGTGAAGTGGAGAGGAGAAAAATGTAATGAAAGGACTGAGGGTCGAGACAAGAACAGAGAAGGAGCCCCCACCAACCATGGTCCCAGGCAAACAGACTGGCTTGGAATAAACTGAAACAATTTATTAACAGTTACTTGAAAGGATATAAAGAAACATTAACAGTTACTTGAGAGGATAAAAAGAAACAAAAGTAGTAACTTGAGAGGATAAAAAGAAACAAAGCCAGATCTTTAAAAACAACATCTTTCCCTGCTTTCCTTTCTTCCCTTGATCAACCTCCTCCCCCAGCAGCAGAGGATGAGGGGGGACAGGGAATGGGGGAGTGCAGGTTAGTTCATCCCATGTTGTTACTGTCGCTCCTATTCTTAAAGGAGGAGGAGTCCTTACACCCTTTTTCCCTTGCTCCAGTGGATCCCCTATTCACAAGGAAAATACACAGACTTCTCCAGTATGAGTCCTACCCACGGGATGCAATCCTTCCCCATCGAATTGCTCCAGTGCGGGCTTTTACCACAGTCACGGATTCTTAGGGAGTTGTTGCCACTCGCTCCAGTGTGGAACATCCCACAGACTCTAGATGCGTCTCTACCTTGTCGTGTGCCCCATGCTTCACAACCTCTCTCAGGCTCAGGCATCTCTTCTCCAACATGGGCTTCTCCAGGGGCTGTGAATGGGTCTCTGCTCCACCGAGTCCATCCTGGCTGCAGGGGTGCCGCTGCTGTCTCACCACCAGTTGCAGGGGAAACTCAGCTCTGGCACACCTCATCCCCTTCCATCTTCATTGACCTGGTGTCGGTGTGGCCGTTTCTCTCAGATCTTAGTCCTCTCTGGGTGAACTCGGCCCAGCAGGCACCCTGGGAGAGTGGTGCTCCCTGAGTTCCCCAAGCAGCTCCGCCACAGCCATCCTCAGCGAGTGGCACCAGCCCAGCACGGGCAGCCCCGGCTGGGAGCTGGGGAGTGGGGGCAGTGCCCTCCTCCCTTCTCTCCTCACTCCCAGGCAAAGCACCTTTTCTGGTTCCTTTGTCCTAGCTTAAATAGGGCAATTCGCAGAGGCCGATTGGCTCAATCCTGGCCCGAGGGGATGGGAATCCAATCTGGTGGCCAGATTCAGGTCTGACCTGGTTCCGAAACCAGGGAAGTCACAGGGAGCAAATCCCCTCTCCTGCCACCAGAACCCCTTTACATCAACCCATCACAGGATGTCCCTGCTCACTGCAGGGGAGTTGGATGAGACAGCCTTTAAAGGTCCCTTCCAACACAAACCTTTCCACGATTCCATGATTCTATGTCCTGGGATGACAGTAAAGGTGAGGCAGGGGAGATGCTCCCACTGCTTGGAAAACTTCTCCCCCGATCAGGCTGTAGCTCCCTCCACCCATCACAGTCATCATACCCCAACCGCTGGGAGCAGAACTCCCGGCAGTGGACCTGGCCATCGATGCTCAGCTCCCTCCACTGCCAGCACACGGCTCCGGGTGTGGCCACCCCACTCCCATGCCCTGCAGAGCCCTCCCCAGTCAAAGGGGCGGCAGCAGGATTGCTTTGCTCCAAGTGTCTCTTCTGCGGCTATCGCCCAGTTATTATCTATTCCCAGTGTTAATCTGGAGTGGATGAGGGCAAGGGAGAGCTTTTATGAAGCCACCGAGGTCATGACCACATCAGTAAAGTGTCTGTGTATCTCAAGGCACAGCTGGTCGTGTGCCCGGCGCGACCACGACGGAGTCACCTTTTGGCACAGCAGCCCCGGTGGTGCCGCCCTCTGCCCACGTGCAGTTGGCACAGGGCTGGTGACACCCCACGCCTCGGCGACTGCTGTGCAGTGCCGGCACCGTGCCAGGGTATCCTCTGCATCCCTGGGCAGCAGCTGGGATGGGCAAGGGACCGGGGGGACCCAGCTGGCACAGCCGACCCCAGGGGTGTTGCACACCACGTGCTGTCCTGCTCAGGGATAACAGGGAAGGACAGGAGAGGAGAACGTAGGGAATTTTTGTAGTACTCCTCGAGGTGAGTTAAACACACATTTGTGCTTATATATAAAGGAAAAATTAATGAACGGTGCATTGGGCAGAGTCTTGCCGTAACACACGGTTCTACATGGACTCTGCGAAGATGTGTCACAAGCAGATTCCTTATATCCTCTGGCACTGGCACCAATCCCGAGAGCAGCTGCGTGGGGCACCTCAGCCCAGCTCTGCTTCCCACAGTCAGCCCCTGAGCTTGGGCCCTGAGTGCTGCCATTGCAGGACGGCTGTGAGATGGTGCCGAGGCTGTTCCATGTCACTAGGGGAAACATCACTCCCTTGCAAAGAGTCCTTCTGTCTCTGTCATTCCTGCTTCCAGCCAGTTTAACTCCTCCTGGCAGTTGGGCTCTCTTGCCCTCCATGCCAGAGCATTTCCTGGTCACAAAGTACCACAGCTGAGCAGTTACGATTAGAACATCCCCTTTGATAGGACAGTTCCACTGGAAGGGACCTACAGGGATCATCTGGTCCAACCACCGGAGCTCCTCAGGGCTGACCAAAAGTTAACGCACGGCATTAAGGGCACTGTCCAAACGCCTCTTAAACACAGACGGGCCGGGAGCATCAAGCACCTCTCCAGGAAGCCTGTTCCAGGGTCTGACCGCCCTCTCACCGTTCCAGATGAAGTTTGGCTAACTGAGTTCCTTCACCTGCAGTCTTTTGTCTGAACAGTCTCACCCAGCACTGTTGGGAATCGTTAGCATTAACAGCCATGTTTAGCACCAGCAGCTAAATTTGCTGAAGCCTCAGGCTGCACCTGGGAACTACCTCTGAGGAAAGTCGAACTCACCTGGAACTGTTGCCTGGCGGCACAAAGGGAGGCCCTGAGACCAGGGCAAGCCGCGAGACACGGGGGCCACGACCGTCAGCAGGAGCTGCAGCTCGTCCTGATAAAACAGCCAACAGCGTGCCTGGAGACAGAGAAGGGATCTGATACGGAACAAAGAAGACCCCAGACCAAAAATTCCCATTGGATGCAGAGGCACATGAACAGCACATGGAGAACGGGAGCACAGACTGAGGGTATAAACGCCCAGGGAGTGCTGTGCTCAGGGTCCCTCTGCAGAGGCACCACCTCCAGCTGCTCCTACCGATGCACTGCTCAGTTAAATTGTCGTTGTTTTTTTTGGTTTGGTTTGTTTTACCTGGAATCAGGGGAAGTCGGTCAACGCGCTGCCCGTTATTTGCCGACCCCGGTGCTGCGGAGACCCCGCTCGGCTCCTCCGGGCCCCGCTCCGCGCCCGCCCTCCCGACGGTGCCATCAGAGCCGCCCCGAGCCATCGGGGGCGTGGCCTTGGCGAGGGGCGTGGCCATGCAGATCGGGCACCGCGAGGCATGACGGGAAACTCCCCGCACCGAGATCCCGCCGGGGGCGAGATGCGCGGGCGCTGCGTGGGCGCTGCCGGCGGCAAAGCGTGGGGCGTGGGATGAGGCGTGGGGTGGGATGGGATGTGCGTGGGGTTTGCTCGGGGGTGCCCGTGCGGTGAGTGTCTGTGCGGCGGCCCGGGGCGGCGGGCGGCAGATATTTGTCTCATACTTACCTGGCAGGGGAGACACCATGATCAGGCAGGTGGTTTTCCCAGGGCGAGGCTCATCCCTTGCACTCCGGGTGTGCTGACCCCTGCGATTTCCCCAAATGCGGGAAACTCGACTGCATAATTTGTGGTAGTGGGGGACTGCGTTCGCGCTCTCCCCTGACACGGCTGGTGCAAAAGCAGAAGCAGATGTTGGTACTCGCTGGTCTAGGCTGATGACCACGGCTGCTGCGGGTTCCCTGTCCCGCGCCCGCTTTTCGGTACCGGCGGTTCGTGGCCTTCGCCTGCTCCCGTCGGGCCGCGCTCGGTTTGTCACGGGTGTCAGTGCCTACCGCCGCTTCACCCCTCCCATCGCCTCGGCCACGGCTGGAGCGGAACGGGAACCGGCGCGGCTGACGGCAGCGGGAGATGAAGAGCCCCGCGCTGAACGGTAACGGGCTGCGCATGTCCTTGTGGAAAGGGACACTGCGAAGGACATCGGCAGAGGAGGAGGTAAAACCTCAGGTGCGAGGGGCCGATCCCCGCGGGGTTTGTAACTGTTGGAAAGGGCAGGGGCAAGTACAGCGCACTCCCGTTCCCGGTACGAGGCTCGGGCACTCTGCAGCCCTCGCTACCAGAATGGAGACCACCTGCTCGGGAGCTCCTGGGGCCGAGCCGGCTGCCTGCGCTTCAGGGCACTTTGGATCCAAGACCTGTTGCACAATCTGAAGGGGATTTGGACTGCCTGGTCGCGGGTTCGGTGGTGCAGCTTCAGGGAGATGAGAGAGAACAGAGCAGGCACAGCAGAAACTTCCTTCTGTAGCAGGGGGCCCCAGCGGGCAGGGGCTGCGCCCAAAAGGCACCTCCTGACAGGAGACAGGCTCTGTGGGAATCAGGACCCTTCCTGGCTAGTGAGTGCCACTGGGCCTCAGGACAACATCCTCACAGGTCTTCCTGTGCCACAGGGCCTACATCAAAAGCATGGCTGATGACCAAACCAGCTGTGCTCAATCCCAAAGCTGTGGGACTGGCCCAGGGAATAGCCAGGGGTCCTTGGTCATCCCGGGGCATCCTCTTTGAACATGCACTACCAATGCCCAGAAGATGTCGTCTACATTTCCTGCTGGAATTGGTCATCAGATCCCTAAAGCAAGGCTCCAGTCGTTCAGGCCCGAAACTTGGATGGAATCTGCCCCATCACATAACAAAATGCAAGCCAAGGTAAATAATCCACAGTAACAGACTGGAGTAGGTCTGTCTTGTGAAGGAGCACATAGAGATGCCAGCCAGGCCTCCGTCAGCATCCCTTTTACCCCTGGTTAGATCCATAAATTCAGTCAGACTTCAAGAAGGGAGGACTTTGACCCTTCATTGTCCAAATCTGAATCAGACAACGTATTTCCACTATTTTCATCCCTGGCTGCTGGGCCAATACGTGGAGTTTCCTGTAAAGCCAAGTCTCGTCCTATGTTGCTCACCAGCCTGGGCTGCGGCACCAAGGACGCTGTTGCATCCTCCGCAGCCAGGAGGAAATGGTCTGCCTCTTGTAGGCAGGATCAGTACCTTGAGTTGATTAGAGTAATTTGATTAGTAATTAGTTCATTATCTCAACTCAGTCCAGCTGGGTAAGAATGACTGGATGCCATAATTCCCCCTTTTTGTTTTACAATTTTTTGTTTTCACAAAGGCTTTATGGGTGAGCAGAGACCCGGCCCATTCATCCAACTCCAGCACGCTTCCCTCCCACAAATACCACGTCAGGGCTTGCGGCTTTACCTTCTTCTCCAAAGGACTCTCGCTCGAGCTCCCGGCTCCAGCTCTTTTGGCTCGGGCTCTCGGCTTGGTGAGGGAGTCAGGGCTTCCCAGGGTCTCACGGATGTATCACGTCGGGTCACCAGTTGTTGCTCACCAGCCTGGGCTGCAGCACCAAGGACACTGTTACATCCTCCACAGCCAGGAGGAAATGGCCTGCCTCTTGTAGGCAGGATCGGTACCTTGAGTTGATTAGTAATTAGTTAATTAGTTCATTATCTCAACTCAGTCCAGCTGGGTAAGAATGATTGGTGCCATAGTCCTACACCACAGCCTGGGCGCGCGGTTGGGCTTGAGCTCTCTCCTGTCGTGGGGAGACGACTCGGGATTTGGCCGCATCCAGACACCTGCTCAGCAGCGGTAAGAGTGAGGTGAGAGAAGCAGAGTGGGCACCGGTCCCTCGGAGGTTTTGCCTCTGACTTCGTGGAGCGGAAGGAGCCGGGAAAGGGACCGGGTGGATCCTTCCCTCGGGGACCGCCGTGCGGGGCGGTGCCCCAAAGAACCCGCTGCAGTTCCACAAGGGCCGGGCTGGTCCCCGCGTCGTGCAGCGCGCCCCGCTGCTGCCCGAGCGAGAAAGAGGAGCGACAGCCCCGGGGACAATCCTGGGGACCAGCACTGCGGGGCAGTAACAAACTTCAGCGACATCCCACTACCTGCCGTTATTACAGCTTCTATTGTTGTACCAGCCATGCCAGGGGAGAGCGCGAACGCAGTCCCCCACTACCACAAATTATGCAGTCGAGTTTCCCGCATTTGGGGAAATCGCAGGGGTCAGCACACCCGGAGTGCAAGGGATGAGCCTCGCCCTGGGAAAACCACCTGCCTGATCATGGTGTCTCCCCTGCCAGGTAAGTATGAGACAAATCTCTGCCGCCCGCCGCCCCGGGCCGCCGCACAGACGCTCACCGCACGGGCACCCCGGAGCAAACCCCCACGCACATCCCACTCCATGCCTCATCCCACGCCCGCCTCATCCCACGCCCCACGCTTTGCCGCCGGCAGCGCCCACGCAGCGCCCGCGCATCTCGCCCCCGGCGGGATCTCGGTGCGGGGAGTTTCCCGTCATGCCTCGCGGTTCCCGATCTGCATGGCCACGCCCCCAGCGCCTCAAGGCCCGGCTCCTAAAGGATCCCAGCCCCTCTGCCAGTCGCGGCGCGATCTGCACGGCCCCGCCCCGCGCATCACGATCCCGCCCCCCGCGGTCCCGGGGCTGAGGCCCCGCCGCACTCCCCCCACTCCCCGCCGACCCCGGCACAGCGCGGGTTCGGGAACGGGGCGGTGGACGCGGTTTCCGAGCAGGACGGGGCGGAGCGCGGGGGGGGGGGGGGAGGAGGTGGCGCCCCCAGCCCCGCCTCCCCAAACCGGCCCGGAGGCTCCCGCGCTGCCCCCGCGCAGCTGCCTGCACCGCCCCTGCCTGCAGCCGGCTGCCCCTGCAAGGCAGGAGGATCACAAGCTCGTAGGGACAGTTCGAGGGGACCTCAGGAGACCCTTCCCAAGCTGAACTATTTTGTGAGGGGCACAGTCGGACACACACGCCGGGAGGCTGCTGCGGGCTTTATTCACCCCCAGTCCCCACATGGCACGGCACACCCCAGGGCACAGAGCCCCCAGGGACATAGAGCCCCCAGAGCCCCCCGACCCTGCCCCTGGCTTCAGCAGAGGCACTGGCGCAGAGACCCCCCCCTCCCCGCTCAGGGGGTCTTGGCCTTCCGGCGCTGGGTGCCCCACAGCAGCAGGGACAGGCCGAGGGTGATGGCTCCCAGGATCCCACAGAAGAGCAACATGGGGAACGTGCCCTGTGAGGAAGCAGCAGTGAGAGGTGGTGGCCCCCCCAGCCCATGCTGCTCCAGCTCCAGCCAAGGCTGCCGGGCACTCAGAGACAGGATCCCGTCCTGCGGGTGCTCACCTCACGCAGGCACTTGTAGCCGTGGAAGGGGCCATCACAGAGGCACTGGAAGAGGCCGGGGCCATCTGGGGCACAGGCAGCGTTCTCAGGGCACGGCCAGGCTGGTGGAGCAGAGCAGGGGGTCAAGGGACCAGGCCAGGGCCAGCCCCCACCTGTCAGCCCCACGGTGCCCAGTACCAGGGACACGGCACCCTGGCACACTGCCATACCGAGCTCCCTGGAGCCGTTGCATGGGTTCCTCTGTCCCTGGCAGAGCCGGCTGCTCCCATGCGTCGTCACCTCTTCCCAGGCACTGCTCCCACCCGGGCACTCCAGCGCCAGTGGCACCGCGCTGGGGAGCAGAGCTCAGCACTCAGCATCGTGGTGGCCCCCACTTCCCCCCCCCCAATACTCACAGGCGCTGCAGGTGGGTAAAGCCCAGGAAGGAGCCGTTGGGGAGGGTGGTCAGGGGGTTCTCCGTCAGGTCCCTGCAAACACACACCGGACGCCATGGACCCCCACCTGCCACTGCCCCAGGTGCCCACAAACAGCACTGGCCCCAGCACGGCCCTGGGGTGCCCCTGCACAGCACAGGCGAGGGCTGCAGAACAGGGTGGAGGTCCCCTCTCTGCACTGTGTCACCAGTCAGGGCCAGGCTGCTCCCCAGCAGGGACACTGGTCCCAAGGAAGGGACAAGGTACCTCTGGGATGTGCCACAGGGTCACAGAGTGGTTTAGGTTGGGAAGGACCTTCAAGATCATCTAGTTCCAACCCCCCTGCCATGGGCAGGGACACCTTCTGCTACACCAGGTTGCTCTAAGCCCCATCCAACTGGGCCTTGAACACTTCCAGGGATGGGGCAGCCACAGCTTCTCTGGGCAATCTGTGCCAGTGCCCCACCACCCTCAGAGGGAAGAATTTCTGCCTTAGATCTCATCCAAATCTCCCCTCTTTCAGTTTAAAGCCATCACCCCTTGTCCTGTCATTACACACCTCTCTCCAGCTTTCTTATAGTACCCTTTAGGTACTGGAAGGCTGCTGGAAGGTCTCCCTGGAACCTTCTCTTCTCCAGGCTGAACAATCCCAACTCTCTCAGCCTGTCTCCATAGCAGAGGTGCTCCAGCCCTCGCATCATCTCTGTGGCCTCCTCTGGACCCGCTCCAACAGCTCCATGTCCTTCTGATGTTGGGGACCCCAGAGCTAACGCAGCACTGCAGGGGGGTCTCACGAGAGCAGAGTAGAGGGGCAGAATCCCCCACCTCGACCTGCTGCCCACACTGCTTTGGATGCAGCCCAGGACACGGATGGCTTTCTGGGCTGCCAGCACACGTTGCCGGCTCATGCCCACCTTTCCATCCCCTAGTACCCCCAACTGCTTCCCTGCAAGGCTGCTCTCCATCCCTTCCTCCTCCAGCCTGTGTTGATAACAGGGACTGTTCTGACCAATGTGCAGGACCTTGCACTTGGCCTTGCTGGACCTCAGGAGGTTCCCATGCGCCCAAACCCCCAAGCCTGCCCAGGTCCCTGAGGATGCCAGCCCCACCCTCCAGTGAATCAACTGCAGCATGCAGCTTGATGCCACCCGCAGACCTGCTGAGGGTGCCCTCGGTCCCGCTGTGTCATTAGTAAAGACACTGAACAGCACCAGTCCCAACATGGACCCCTGAGGGACACCACTTGGACACTGAGCCATTTGTCGACTGCAACTCTTTGGACGTGGCCATCCAGCCAGTTCCTTATCCATGGAATAGTCCATCCGCCAGACCCATCTCTCTCCAATGTAGTGACAAGGATGTTGTGTGAGACCATGTCAAAAGCGTTACAGAAGTCAAGACAGATGACATCAGTTGCTCTTCCCTTATGCACCAGCACAGTCCCTCCACTGTGGAAGGGCACCAGGTTGGTCTGCTTCCTGCCCTTCACTGATCTGCCCTCGGTGAAGCCGTGCCGGGTGTCTCATCACCTCCCTGCCATCCACATGCCTTGATAGAGCTTCCAGGAGGATCTGCCCCGTGCTCTGACCAGGCACAGAGGTGAGGCTGCCTGGTCGGTGGTTCCCAGGGTCCCCCTTTTTACTCCTTTTAAAAACGGGGAGGGGGATGTTCTCCCTTTCCAGTCACTGGGGACTCCCCCTGACTGCCGCCACTGCTCAAACAGGACAGGGAGGGGCTGGTGTTCCCAGTGCAGCGGGGTGCCTTGGGGCCTGGGGACAGCACGGGTGGTGATGGGGACCAGCAAGGCAGGGCTGTGCTAGCCCAGGGGTCCATCAGGGGGGTGTCCCACCAGACCCACTCCAGGCCATCCCCCCTGCCTGGCCCAGCCCCTCGTGGGGAGCAGGAGGGGGCACGAGGGGGCATGCGGACTCACAAGACGACAACGGCAGCGGCCTCGGCCAGCCCCGGTGGGAGGCTGCGCAGGGAACAGTCGCTCAGGTCCAGCCTGGGAGGGGGCAGTCGTCAGGAGAGGGAGGTCAGCGTGATGGCACCCCCCACCCTCTGCACCCCTCACCCCTGCACCCCCACCCTGCGCACTCCCCACCCCTGCATTCCCCTGACCCACCTGTATCCCCCGACGCCCACCCTGTCACCTCCCGCACCCGAGTGCCTCCATCCCGTGCACCGCTCCGCACCCCCCGGCGCACGCTGCCTCCCACCCACCCCGTGCACCCCCACCGAACACGCCGTCCCCGCCGGTTCCCCCCCCCCTCCCCCTCCCCGCCGCCGCCACCCCGTACCCGAGCAGGCGCTCCGGACGGGCGCCCCGTTCCCGGCAGCAGCGTCCCTCGCTCTCGGTGCCGGCCCGGGACGCGCAGTACCGGGCCACGACGGAGTCGTTCCGCAGCGGCCCCGGGCAGCTCTCGCACACCTGGGGCGGGGGCGTTCGGAGGGGCACGGGCATCGCCCGCACCGACACGGGCACCCCCCGGCACTCGCGTCCCGGGTATCCCCCGACCCCTAGGGCACCCCTTGACTCCCGCAGCCCCCCGACTCGACCACCTCCGACCCAAACATCCCCTACACACCCGATTTGGGCACCCTCCGACCGGGCACTCGCCGACCTCCAGGTCCGCCCCGGAGCCCCTCTAACCGGGCACCTCCGACCCCGGGCATCTCTGTCCCGGGCGCTCCCCGACCCCTCGGCACACCCGACCCAGGCACTCCTCGACTCCTGGCACCCCCGGAGCCCCCTGCCCCGGGCACCCCTCGACCCCCGGCACCCCCTGCCCCGGGCATCCCTCGACCCCCGGCACCCCCGGCGCCCCCTGCCCCAGGCATCCCTCGACCCCCGGCACCCCCGGCGCCCCCTGCCCCAGGCATCCCTCGACCCCCGGAGCCCCCGAGCCGCGGACACCCTCGAGCCTCGGCGCCCCCCGTGCCCCGCCGCTCACCGCCGCGCCGGCGGCGGACCAGGGCAACAGCAGCAGCCACAGCAGCACGAAGACGCCCATAGCCCCGGCCGAGCCCGGGCACCCCCGCCCCGCTTTCGCCTCCACCCCCGTGGGCTCTTCCGGGACCGCCCCGGCCCCGCCCCGTCCGAGGGCGCCCCCGGCGGGGAGCACCGGGCAGCACTATCCCGAGAGATCGAGGGACGGGGACAGAACCGGGTCGCTCACGGCCACCGGGCAGCGACGGGGCGCCGTGCTCACGCCTCGGCCCTGCCCGGGGCGCTCCCGGCGTGCTGCGGTAGCCGCTCCCCGGGCAGGGTCGAGGCGTGGGCACGGCGCCCAGCCCCGACGGGAGCTGCGGGGCCGCGACCGGGCCCTTCACCGGGGGTGCCCCGGGCCCGGCGGGAGGCCGCGGGGCGGTCGGGCGGCAGCGGAGCGGGACCGTGCCGGCCCCCCGGGCCGAGCGCCCTCTGGACCCCGCACCTCGGGGGTGCCGGGGCGCGGTGACCCGCCCGAGGCAGCGGACTGGGGCCGGGGGCCGTGGCGGCACCGCCGGTGCTACGTGAGGGCTCTTTGGTGGCGGCCGCTGACGCCATCACGGCGCGCCGGGAGGGGGCGGTGGGGCGGTGCGGGCGTCATCGGGGCGCGCCGGCGGCCGCATGTGGCGCGGCGGACGAGTCGTGCCGTGCCGGTTGTCGCCGCCGCCGCCGGTGAGTGTCGCAGCGGGGCCGCTCAAGGTCACTGCCCGCCCCCGGCTCCGGAGCGGCCCCGCCGGGCTCGGGCCGTGCCCGTGCCCGGGACTCGTCTTGCGGTTGCCCGCCTCGCCTCGCCCTCGGCCGGCACCGGCGGCGCCGGGGCTCCGGGGGAGCCGCGCTTGGGGCCGGGCTCGCTAGAGACAGCGGGGGCGAGGGAGGCCGGTCCTCGGGCTGGCGGCACGGAGTACACCGAGGGGGCCATGGGTCGGGCTGGACACACCGGAGACCCCGGGAAGGGGAGCGGACACGAGGCCCGGGGGCACCGGGAGTGGGCAGTGGCACCTTGAGTGAGGTCACCGAGGACACGGGGAAACAAGGAACGGGAGGCGGGGGCAGGAGGGCCGGGCCGCAGGCGGGGTCACGGGGGACACAGCCCCGGGACTCGGGGCGCCCCGGGGCCGGGGACGCTGCGGTTTGGGGGTTGGGGACCGCAGGGGAGGGGGCAGCGGGGCCGCGGGCGGGGCCACCGCGGGAGGGGGAGTGGGGCCTCGGCCCGGGGACGCCGAGGCTGGAGGCAGTGGAGCCTCAGGGACACCGAGGGGCCTCCGGGGTACAGGGGAGCCTTGGGCCGGGGACGCCCGGGGCAGCGGCTGGGGAAGGCGGCACTGCCCGCGGCACCGCCCGCCCCGTGTTTAGTCTCCGCGGTGGAATGCTGTGGGTCGACCTTGGACCCTGCTGGGGAGCCGCACCGCGTGGGGTGGTGTCCCGAACAGGGATGGTGGTGTGCGAGGCGGGAGGCGCTGCCCTCTCACCCCCTTCCTGCCGCACTGGTGCTGCCACACGGCCCTGTGCCAGCACGGCCGTGCCAGTCCCCCAGCCCCCGCAGCGGGCAGGCCCAGGCTGTGCCAGGGTGCCAAGTGGGGCCCAGCCTAATCTCCCCAAGCATATCCCGGGCAGGCATTCCTTCGAGGATCATGGCAGGCACAGCGCCAGCCCCCCTGCCTGCCCCCCGCCACCGGCAGCCCAGCTTCATCCCCCATGTGCCCCGTGCTGCCTCGTGGTAGCCCCGAACGCTGCCCCACCAGTACAGTGGCATGGGGTCCCTCCACATCCTGCACCCCTTGCCCCACCAGCACCCACCATTACCCTGGCACTCGCCACTCCTGGCTCCCAGGTTCCCACAGCCCCATGCCTGCTGGCAGAGGCAGAGTAGGGGTCTTTGCTCATGCCCCTTCCCTGCCCCACTCCTGGGGCTGCCCGTCCACCCCCTCCTGCTCTGCAAGGGCTGGAGCTGGGGGTAGGGGCAGAGGTGCAGCAGGGACCCCAGGGGTGCCAGTGGGGCAGGGGTGTGCCAGAGCCAGCAGTGGCTCAGGTGTCTGCTCCATCTGTCTGGCCTCCCCGGCCCTGTCTGTCCGTGGGTCCTGTGGGGCCGGGGGCTGCTGGTGGGGCCGATCCTGCCAGGTGGGCCAGCATGGGGACAGCTGCTCCAGTGCTGGCTGGGCTGTGCTGGCGCCAGGGCTGGGGCGGCTGTGCTGGGCTTGGCTGGGCTCTCGCACCGGGGGCGGCTCTGCCGGGCTTGGCAGGGCTGCGCAATGCCGGCGCGGTTGGGTTGTGTTGTGTTTGGCTGCGCCGGGTGGTGCCAAAACAGCACCGGTGCTGCCGGGCTTGGCGGGGCTGTCCCGCTCTGGGGGCGGCTGTGTTGGGGCTGGTTCTGCCGGGCTCGGCAGGGCCGTGTGGGGCTGGCAGAGCCGGTGCTGCCGCGGTCCTGGGTGGGACTAGTTTTGCAACTGTGGCCTCGGTGCTCTTTGGAAGAAGCGCCTGTTTTTCTTGGCGGGGGGAAGGTCAGACACCCCAGGGGTGGGCGCCGCGATGCCGAGCCCAGCCCAGAGGAAGGAGGAGGGTTAAGGGGACGTTCCTCTTCCAGCCTGGCCCCCCTGCGCCGAGTCCTTAAGGCTGAGACACAGGAGTGAGCAAAGGTCTCTGCCGCGTCTGGTGCAGCTCCTGGTGTGGCCCACCTGGCACTGACGCCCATCTCACCTCCTGCAGCTCCAAGTGCCGGGGAGATGCCTGCCAGGACCTGCTACTGGGGCGGCTGCCGGGGCTCGGCGTGCCCATGAGGCCTGTGGGGTGCAGCCAGGGTGGGTGGCCAGGAAGCGGCGGCTCCAGTGGGGCGGCAGCGGCAACAGGAGACGTTCACCATGGAGTTCACAGTGATCGACTACAGCATCTTCGCACTGCTGCTGGTGCTGTCGTCAGCCATCGGGCTCTTCTACGCGCTGAGCGGGGACAGGCAGCGCACGGTGCAGGAGTTCCTCCTGGCCAACCGCAACATGAGCTTCCTGCCCGTCGCCCTCTCCCTGCTGGCCACCTTTCAGTCGGCCGTGGCCATCCTGGGCGTGCCAGCTGAGATCTACAACTTTGGCACCGAGTACTGGTTCCTCGGCTGCTCCTACTTCCTGGGGCTGGTCATCCCGGCCCACGTCTTCATCCCCGTCTTTTACCGCCTGCGCATCACCAGCACCTATGAGGTGAGCGGGGTCGTCCCCACGGGGACGGAGGGGGCACGTATGGAGCCCAGTGCCTGGCGGGACACGCGGGTGGGCACGTGACCTCGGGGGACGAGCTGACGGTGCCCGGCGGGGGTGTCGGCTCCCAGTCCCTCGGGCCCCGGCGGACACAGCCCTTCCCCACAGACGGGGCTCCCACCGAGCTTGTCCAGCACCCAGTCCCCCGCGCCAGGTAGCACTGGCTGGCCCCGTTGTGTCTGCAGCACGGCTGCCCCCTGCGGCTTCCCCACCACCGCGGAGGGGGCACATGAGGGATGGGGGGACGTGGGGTCTCCCTGACCCGTCTCCCCTGCAGTACCTGGAGCTGCGCTTCAACAAGACGGTGCGGATCTTCGGCACCGTCACCTTCATCTTCCAGATGGTGAGTGGGGTGGGGAGGAAGCGGGGGACACGGGGGCTGCGTAGGCCGTGCACGGCTGCAGCGCTGCTCTCCCCACAGGTCATCTACATGGGGGTGGTGCTCTACGCGCCCGCACTGGCCCTCAACGCGGGTAAGGGGGGACGGGAGCCAGGAGGTGATGCTGGAAGCCCTGTCCTGCGTGGGCGGGAAGCCGCCTCCCCACTCATTAACAGCCTCTGCCACTTCCAGTGACGGGCTTTGACCTCTGGAGCGCGGTGCTGACCATAGGGCTGGTCTGCACACTCTACACCACGCTGGTGAGTCCCTGCATGTCACACCACGGCGGGGCCGGCCGCTGCCTGGCCGCGGGGTGCCCAATGCCCCTGCTGGGCTGCGGTGACAGGCGTCGTGCCTCTGCAGGGCGGACTGAAGGCTGTCATCTGGACAGACGTCTTCCAGACGCTGGTGATGTTCGCGGGGCAGCTGGCCGTCATTGTGGTGGGTGCCCGGCGGGTGGGCGGCATGGCCCACGTCTGGCACCTGGCGGAGCAGGAGGGCAAGATCTCCGGCATCGAGTGAGCAGCCCGACGCCTCTGTGCTGGGACGTCTTCACTCACCCGGGGCTGGGCACGTGGGGCAGCTGGGAACGGGCCGGGGTGGGGGAGAGGGACCCTGGCACGGCATGGGGAGCCATTCCTGCCTCCTCCCCTTTCCCGTGCCGTGGGGTGCAGGGTGCCAGTGAGGACCTGGTGCCATGACCCTGCGCCGCGGCGCCTCTCCGCAGCCTGAACCCCGACCCGTTCGAGCGGCACACCTTCTGGACACTGGCCGTCGGGGGCGTCTTCATGATGCTGTCGCTGTATGGGGTGAACCAGGCGCAGGTGCAGCGGTACCTCAGTGCCCGCAGCGAGCGGGAGGCCAAGCTGTGAGTGGGGCTGGGGACGGGGGTCCCGTGGCTGGGACGGGCCCCCCACCTCTGACACTTGCCTGGTGCCCACAGCTCCTGCTACGCTGTCTTCCCCTGCCAGCAGATCGTCCTCTGCCTCAGCTGCCTCACTGGTCTCGTCATGTTCGTCTACAACCAGGAACACCCGCTGGCACCGGCCCAGCGATCCACCTCCTCTGACCAGGTGAGTGGCCGGGCCCGCCCCTCGTCCTGCAGCCCGTGGGTCCAGACCCTGCTCCCCCCAGCCCCGCAGGCACTGACCCCCTTCCCCAGCTGGTGCTGTACTTCGTGATGGACGTGCTGCAGGACCTGCCGGGGCTGCCCGGGCTCTTCGTTGCCTGCCTCTTCAGCGGGTCCCTCAGGTGAGTGGGTGGCCCGGCAGCTGGCGGGGCTGGGGCGGTCCCGGCCAAGCCCCCTCCCACTCTCTCTCCTCCCCAGCACCATCTCCTCCGCCTTCAACTCGCTGGCCACGGTGACGATGGAGGACCTGGTGCGGCCCCACTGCCCAGGACTGTCAGAATCGCGAGCCACACTGCTCTCCAAGGGGCTGGGTGAGTGGGGGGGCTGCGTGGGGGGGGGCTGACACTGGCGTTGGGGGTCCCCAGCGCCACAGTGACTCCCCTCTCCTCTCCCCAGCTCTTGGTTATGGATTGCTCTGCCTGGGGATGGCCTACGTGTCCTCCATGCTGGGCCCAGTGCTGCAGGTAGGAGTGGGGGCCTGGGGCCCCCCAGCTCTGGCACCCAGCGCTGGCTGCGGGCCAGGGTGAGGGGCTGGTGCTGAGGGTAGTATCCCCACAGGCGGCCATCAGCATCTTCGGCATGGTGGGGGGCCCGCTCCTGGGGCTCTTCTGCCTGGGCATGTTCTTCCCCTGCGCCAACCCCACGGTGAGTGTCCCCCCTGCCCACCCGGGGGCACGGACCCCGTGGGGGGCAGTGCCGGGGGGCCAGAGTGCCCCGAGCCTGGCCAGGGGTCAGCGCCCTCCCTTTCCATGGGCGCAGGGTGCTGTCGTGGGACTGCTGGTGGGCCTGGCCATGGCATTCTGGGTGGGCATCGGCAGCCTGCTGCGCAGCACGGGGGCAGCCGGGGGGGACTCCCTCCTCAACAGCACCGCGCTCCCCTCTACGGACAACCTCACCACTGTCATCACCACCACCCTGCTGGCCTCCACGCCGGCCCCCCAGAGGTTAGCGAGACCGGGGGTTCGGCGCTGGGGTGCTGTGGCTGCGGGACGGGGCGGTGCAGGAGTGCTGCTCCGTGCCCCCCGCCCCACCTCCTCCCCCCCTGACCCCATCTTCCCCAGCCCTACAGGGCTGCAGAAGTTCTACAGCCTGTCCTACATGTGGTACAGCGCCCACAACTCCACCACTGTCATCCTGGTGGGGCTCCTGGTCAGCCTGCTCACCGGTGAGTGTGGGGGGACAGGGAAGCCAGTGGCAGCTTCCCCCCGCTCACCCGCTGCTCTGCCCCCCAGGCCCCACGCCAGCAGCGGCTGTGGACCCCCGCACCATCTACCCAGTGCTGCCCCGCCTGCTCTGCTGCCTTCCCCACAAGTACCGTCAGAAGCTCTGCTGTGGGGTGGCCGTCCCTGCCCAGGTGAGGGGCACAGACCCCAGCACCCGGGGAGGGAGACGGGACGCACGATCCCCCTGTGCTCCTGCTGCCCTTCCTCTGTCCCCCCAGGACACTAACTTTGCAGACACGACGGAGAAGAGCAACGGCGTGGCCAACGGCCTGGGCCCCCCCAGCCTAGAGCGGCAGGAGGAAGAGGGTCAGGGCTACATCCGCGCCCCTGCAGCCCCAGCCTATTCCCTGCAGGAGACTTCCTTCTGAGCTCCTCCGTGGGGGGTCCTGGCTGCTCCCCGTGCCCCCCCAGTGCCCACCCAGTCCGGGGGTATGGACCCCCGCGGGGTGTCTGCACGCAGCTGGGGAGCACCGAATAACCCGGGGGGGCTGTCGGGGCTGCACCCCCCCCCGCGGGCAGCGCCAGGGCTCTCTGCCCGCACCCGCACTGGGCTGGCCCCGGGCCCTCCGGCTGCCCGCACCGGGGCCGCTGCCAGTGCCCGCGCCAGCCCCTGCCTCCCCCGCCGAGGGGGCTCTGGGACCACGGGGGTGGGGGCGAGTCGGAGCGATGCCCTCGCCCCGCCCCGGGCCAGGCCGCTGCCCGGTGCCCCCGGCCTGGCCCCGTGCCTTACCGCAGCGCTCCCGGGCCGGAGGCTGCCCCCTTCCCCCCCTCTCCCCCAGCCCCCCATCACCCGTTTCTATTCGTTCTTCCCCCAATAAACGGTTCTGGAGCGCAGGTGTCGGAGGAGCCCCGGGACCTGCCGCGCACGCCGCCCCCTCCCCGCCGATCCCCGAGACCCCCCAGTCTCCCGCAGCCGGGGGGCCGTGCTGTGCCCGCGGGCGGGAGCCTCCCCAGCCCGCGGAGGTTTGTGGCGGCAGCCTCGGCCCTGGCCCCCTCCCCGTGGCGGGGGGGCAGCTGCTCCACGGCGGGGGGTGCGGGGCCCCCGTCTCCCTGTCCTCTGGGCACGGCCAGGGTGAGGGTTCCGGGGGGCCGGTCCCGCGGTTCCCGGCGCAGCCGCGGCGGGAGGCAGACGGCGGGTGCTCGGTGCAGGTTTATTGCTGCGGGTGGGGCCAGGCGCCCCCGGCCCTCGTGGGCAGGGTGGGGTGTGCGCCCCGCCCCCTCCCACATGCCCACCCTGAGTGTCTCCGGGGTCCTGGCCGACGTCCTGCCCCGCCGCGGCTGTGGGCAGGGGGAGGGCAGGGAGCCCGGGCATCCCGCTGCCCACCCTGTGCCCGACCCCCGTGCACGGTAGGGGTGTGGATCCCGGTGGCACCGGCCTCCCCCGGCGGCTGCCCCCGATCCCCACCCTGGGGCATGGCCGCGCTGTGCTGCGGGGGGAGAGCAGATGTGGGCATGGCCCTGGGCACCCCGGGGGTCAGGGGAGGCAGTTCCCCGTTGCCAGCCTGCTGTCCCCCGGGCCTGCCTGCTCGTGGCTCCTGGTGGCTGCGGCTGCCCCGGGGGGGTCAGGACCGGGTGCCCCCCAGGGACTGGCATAGAGGCAGGTGCGCATCGACCACTTCTGCAAGAAAGGGAGAGGGGTCGGGGCTGAGAGGGCGGCCCCTTGTCCTTCATTGTCCCCACCTGGGGACGGGGGGGTCCCAGGGACCAGCCCCCGGTGTGCACGGGGCACGCTGGGGACCCCAGGCACCACCCCGTGCTGTGTACGGTGCACGCTGGAGACCCCGGTGTGGGGGGGCTGCAAGCCAAGACAATGGGTGCTGGTGTGCACTGGGGACCCCAGGGACCCACTGCATCGTGATCTGGGGGGCTGCCACTGGTGTGCACAGGGGATAGTGGGGGACCCCAGGGACCTGGACCCTGAGGCAGGGGTCTCACCTTCATGGGGTGCAGGAGCGGGTGTCTGTGGAGCAGGCAAGAGGGCACGGGTGGGGGTGGCCCACAGCCCAGCGCGTGGCTGAGGTGGGCAATGTAGCTGGTGGCCAGGACCAGGACGTCCAGCTTGGAGAGCTTGGTGCCGGGGGGCACGGCGGGCAGGGCAGCCTGCAGTGACAGGAAGGCCCGGCACAGTGCCCGCACATGGCTTCACTCCTGTGCTGTGTTCTGGGGGCACGGTGGCTCCGCAGGGCCCTGCGGTGAGCAGGAGGCTGAGAGGGCGCAGCGTGTGCAGCACCCAACAGGGATGGGGACAGCATCCATCCCCCATGGTGCCACCTGCCCCTGGGGAGTTGGGTGCCCCTAGGACCCACGGAGTGTCTGTGCACCCAGGGCTGCATCCCACCCACCCACATGCCGTGGGGCAGCCCGCGCCCCCCTGCCCGCACCCCACTGGGCTCAGTCCTGCCCATGACCTGCAGCTGAGTGGGGCAGGCTGGCACTGCCTGCCGCACACCCCCTCCCCACAGCTCCCTGGAGCAGCCCCCCAGCAGCCCCCTGGGGCCCTCAGCACCAGCTGGCTCCGGTGCAGCGACGCGAGGGATGGCAGGCGCGTTCCCGGGGCTCCCTGCCGCCACCACGTGTGGGGTCCCACTCCCACGCTCAGCCAGCTCCTTACCTGTCCTGCTTCCAGGGGGCTCACTGGCTCGCTGGGGTGGGCAGATGAGAGCCCCGGGGTCCTGCCTATGCCCACTCCCCAGCAGCGCCGGCCGGCTCGTGCGGGGCTGTGGGCACCTCTCCTCCCCTGGGAGCCAGGGGCAGCGGTGGCCAGGGGGCAGCTGCGCATGGCAGCCGGCCCTGCTCTACACCCCACACCGCCGCCTGCCCCCGCACTCTCGGCCATGCTGGGCCCCACCAGGCAGCCCCTGCCCACGCTCCCGCCTGCGCCTCGGCCCTGCAAAGCACTGGTGGGTCGGGGCACCCTGGGGAGTGCGGCTGCGTCCCCCTTGCCGCCTCCCAGCACGGCTCAGCCCACGGCCTCATCTGGGCGGGTGTCTCACCTCCCCCTCCTTGGCACCGTGGGATTAGCAGGATACAGTCTGTCCCAGCCGGAGCCTCCCCCAGCCTGCGGCCGCCCACGGAGCCCCACTTGCCCCGCGGCTCATCCTCGGCCCCATGGGAGCCTCACGGCAGCCACCGCAGGCACAGGCTGTGCACCGGGCAGGGCACCCATGTGGGGTCACACTGTGCCCTGGCCCCGTGTTGCAGCCTGTGCACCCAAGGCTCTGCCCATGGGGTGGCAATCCGGTGCTGGTGCGGCATAGGGGGCAGGCAGCGATGCACTGGTGGGCTGAGGGGTCCCTCGGGGGCTGCATCATCCCCACCGCAGCCCGTTGTTCCCTTGGCTCCAGCCCTGGCACACCTGGAACCTGGGACACCCCAGCACCTGCATCCCCTGTGGAGCAGCAGGGTGGGAACCCCCAAGGGGCTGGAGTGCCGGCCTGGCCGGTGGTAGGTCAGCGTGGGAGGGGGGAGGTGCAGCGAGGCAGCCGGGGGACACAGGGCTGGGGGTACCGGGGTCTGGGGGCAGACGGGCTGGGGGGACCCATGGGAACCCAGGCAGCCCCTCACCACAGCGTGCTGCCCTGTGCAGCTCTGGGGGTGGGGGCTGTGGGGCTGAGCAGGGACCATGGGATCTCCCAGCCCCCGCGGGAGGCAGTGCACGGGACCCCCGTCCTGGGCACCTCTCAGGCTGCAGAGATGCTCCCTCGCGGGGGGCAGGGGGCGCCTCGCTGCGCAATGACGGGGTGCACGAGGGGGGTCCTCAACCGGGCTGCAGGCGGGGCGGCCCCCGGCCCTCCCTGGGGGGCACAGGGGGGTCCCCCGTGGCCTCGCGCGGGTGCTGCCCCACTGCAGAGGGATGTGCGTGGGGTGGGGGACAGGGCAGGACCCTCCCCGCGGTGCAACCCCTCCCCCTCCTCACCCCGGGGTAGGAGCACGGGACCGCTGCGGCCGCGGTGCCCGCGCGATGTCCCGCCGCACGACGGGGTGCACGCGCGATACCGGCCGCGTCGGGGGGGCGGCGGGTCCGCTGAAGGCGCCGCTGTGCGCACACGGTGCCCCACGGCCCGGGGGCTGTGCGTGCGGGGCGCTGCGGGCGGCGTTCCGGCGCGGCGGGGTACCCCCGCCGCTCCCATCCTCTCCCACCGCTCCCGCTTCCCGCCGCCCGCCCGCCCCTCCTTCCTTCCTTCCTTCCTTCCCGCCGCTCGCCCCCAAAACCGCCCTTCCCGCCGCCCTGCGCATGCGCCAAGCGGGGGCGGGGGGCGGGGCGGTTCGGACGTGGCGGCGGCGCGGTGACGGAGCGACGCGCCGACGTGTGCGGCGCAGCCATGGCGCCGCGGCGGCCGGTGGAGCTGTACCGGGCGCCCTTCCCGCTCTACACCGTCCGCCTCCACCCGCGGCGGCCGCTCGCCATCACCGCCGGCGGCGGCGGCGCCGCCAAGACCGGCATCCGCAATGGCGTGGTGCGGCTTGGCCGGGGGCGCGGGTGGGCGGCGGGCCCGTGGGCTGCAGCGGGTGGGCGAGGAGGCCCGGGGGGCTGCGGAGGGGCGGGGGGAGGCCCGGCTCGGCGGCGGGTCAAGGCGGCGGCAGCAGCCGGGTGCTGCGGAGGTGGCCCCGGGGGGGACACGGGGGACGGGGCCCCGCTGCGGGCCCGGGGGGCTGCCGGGCGCGGGGGGCCGCGGCCGGCGGGGTCTGAGGCCGAGCCGCGTCCCGCAGCACTTCCTGCAGCTGGAGCAGATCGGGGGGCGGCTCAGCGCCTCCCTGCTGCACTCCCACGACACCGAGACCCGCGCCACCATGAGCATGGCGCTGGCCGACGACTTCATCGCCGCGGGGCAGGACGCGAGCTGCCACATCCTCCGCTTCAGTCTGCAGGCGCCCGCGGCCAAGGGCGGCTCAGCCGGCCGGAACGGTGAGGCCCCGCTGTCCCCGGGGGTCGGTGTGACGGCACCTGTTTGGGGTGCCGTGGGGCAGGGCACGGGGGGCTGCGGAGCGCTTCGGAGGTGGGACGGTGCTGAGGGGGTCGCCTGCCTGCACCAGACCCATTGGCTCAGCCCGCCGGCCGGCAGAGAGCTGTGTCAGGGCTCAATATCGTCTGCCCTGCCGCAGGCAGCGGGGAGAAGGGGCCGCGGAAGCGGAAGGGTCCCAGTCCGGCGGGGCAGGGCGACACACAGAGCCAGGCAAGCGAGGTGACGGTGGAGAGCCTGCACAGTGTCCGCACGGATTTCAGCCCTGACGCACTGCAGAAGGCCGTCCGCTTCAATGCTGACTGCTCTCTGCTCGTCACCGGTGGTGCCGATGGCTTCCTCCGCCTCTGGGAGGTAGGCACAGGGGCAGCTGAGGCTGGGCATCCCCATGCTGGTGGCAGCATGTGTCTGGTGGGGAAGGCCAAGCTCTGATGGTGTCACATCATCAGCGCCTGCGGTTCTGTAAGGCTGCATCTTCCCGACACCTTCCCTGAGTGACTGAGGGGGCCTGGTGCTGCCGCGGGGCCCTGGCCCGTGGGGCACGGCTCCATCACCTGCTCTGCCCTCGCAGTTCCCCAGCATGAAGAAGACACTGGAGTTCAAAGCCCACGATGGGGAGATCGAAGATATCACGCTGGGCCCTGACAACAAGGTGGGTGTTGAGCAGCTCCCCAGCCCCGCAAGGAGAGCTGTCCTTTGACACCCATGATCTCTGCGCACAGGTGGTCACGGCGGGACGGGACTTCCAGTGCTGCGTGTGGCAGCAGGACCAGCTGGTGACTGGACTGCACTGGAACGAGAACCTGCCTGGCATCCCCGACAAGGCTTACCGCTACCAGGCCTGCCGGTGAGGGCAGAGGGCTGGGAAGGGATCACCTCCACAGCTGCTGCTCCAGACTGAACGTGCAAACGCGTAGTCTGGGGCATGGCAAGCCTTGTCCCAGGCTCTGCCGCATCTGTGGGGAGAGGCTCAACCGGGCTGGGGGAAGGAGCTGCTCTGCTGCGTGCTTTAGCCGGGTGGGGTCTGGGTCCACGTTTGGGCTTGAGAGGGGAGTTGAGGGGGTGCTCTGGGCACCAGGAGAGCCATAGGTGCAGTGGGCCCCCCCTTGCAGCTGTGGGTGGAGGGTGACGGCAGTGCTGGCTGTAGGGACCGATGGACCCCGTGCTCTCCTGGGGCAGGTTTGGGGCTGTAGAGGACAATGCTGGGGCACTGCGGCTCTACACAGTGCAGGTGCCCCACAAGCGGGAGCGCCGCCCCCCGCCCTGCTACCTGACCAAATGGGACGGGAAGAGCTTCCTGCCGCTGCTGACTCGGCCCTGCGGCAGCGAGGTCATCTCCTGCCTTTCCATCAGGTACCCCGGGGCCGGGAGGGTGCGGGGCTGGGGGCCACACCAGCTGTACTCACTGTCCTCCTCCTTGCAGTGACTCGGGCACCTTCCTGGGGCTGGGCACAGTGACAGGCTCTGTCGCCATCCACATCGCCTTCTCGCTGCAGGTGAGCTGCGGGGCAGCCGCCTGGGCAGGGAGGGATGTGGGGGCAGCCCCAGTGCCCCCCTGGATGCCAGCCTACCTCCAGCTACCCCTGCTCCTGCCCTGCAGAGGCTGTACTATGTGAAGGAGGCACATGGCATCGTGGTGACGGACGTGGCCTTCATCCCAGAGAGCCAGCGTGGGCGAGAGTTGCTGGCAGGGAATGAGGCCGCCCTGCTCAGCGTGGCCGTCGACAGCCGCTGCAAGCTGCACCTGCTCCCCAGCCGACGTAGGTGCCAGGGAGGCGGGGCTGCCTCGGGGGCTGTCGCAGGTGCTGGGGAGGCCAGTGTTGCTCCCCAGCCCAGGCCTGGGCTGCTTCTGCCCGTCCTTAAGCATGTGTGTGGGTCTGGGGGCTGCAGCGCCTGTCCTCACCCCTCTCTCCTCCACAGGCTCCCTCCCCATCTGGCTACTGCTGCTGCTCTGCGCCGGACTCATCGTGGCCACCATCCTGCTGCTGCAGTTTGCCTTCCCGGGGTTCCTGTAGGGCCCCAGAACCCCCAGCGCCAGGACGGACCCCGCAGGCTGGCCAGCCTTGCCATGCCTCAGCTCACCCCAAGCAGACTGTGAAGCAGATGAGGGACCAGGCCCACCCCCGCCATCCCCGCTGGCACTCGGGGAGCGGGCAAGGGGCCCATGAGCTGCACGGGGCCCCAGCCCAGCGGGACTGTGGTGGCTGCGGTGTGGCACAGGGCTGGCCCTGGGGAGGAGGGGGTCCCTCGAGCCTTCTGCTGTCATTAAAATGAGCGGGAAGGCACCGCTGTCCTGTCTGCTCTGGCTGGAAAGGGAGGGGCTGTTCTGGGCCCAGGCCACACCCTCCCTGCCCAGCCCACTGATGCGTGGCTGCAGCTGTGGGGGTTTATTGTGGGGTCAGGCAGCACTTTGCACCGCAGCCCCCTCCTCAGCACTGTCCCCATCCCCCTCCAGCTGCTGCAGCTCCTCCCCATGCTCGAAGACAGCGGTGATGAACTGGGCGAAGAGTCGCTCCATGTAGGTGCCAGGGCGGGGGCACAGTCCCTCCAGGAAGCCGATGTGTCCCCCGTGGGCCGTCACCAGCAGTGCCACGTGGGACAGGCGCCAGGCGGCCTCCACGGGGATGGCTGGACAAGCATGGCAGGAGGGGGTCAGCCACCGGCCTGCCCCACCATGGGGCTGTGCCCAGAGATGCGCCCCACCCCCCACAGGCCCCTGCTCACCATGCAGGGGGGAGAAGGGGTCATCAGAGGCATTGAGGCAGAGCACGGGCACGCGGATGCGGTGCAGCTGGCGCGTGGGGCTGGCTGCCTGGTAGTACTCGTGGCAGGAACGGTAGCCGAAGGCATGGGCCGTGTAGCGCTCATCAAACTCCCGGATGGTGCGTGCCTGTGGGAGGGTGGTCATGGGGGGGCTTGGCCTCCAAGGCTGGGGTGGGGGCTGGGTCATACCTGCAGCACGTGCTCCACATCCACCTTGTCCCCGATGGCTGCCCTGTGCCTGTACCAGGTTTGGGGTCAGTGTTGGGCAATACCAGCGGCCCGAGGCCAGGTGCGTGGCCTCCCGTGCCCCCCACTCACGTGCTGACGAGGCGGCAGAGGCCAGCGGCGAGGTAGTGGTTGAAGAGCAGGGCGTTGAGGGGCTGCTCCAGCGACGCAGTCGTGGCAATGGGGTCCCAGCTGGGGGAGAAGGCCATGGCCGCCGCCAGCCCCGCCGCCTGGCCCCGCCGCCCCAGGTAGTTCAGCACCTGCATCCTGTGGTGCAGCCAGTCAGGGGCAGCTGAGCCACCATCCCGGCCTAGCCCCAGTGTGGTGGCTGCCCCTACCCGCCCAGTGAGACGCCCACGGCCACCAGTGGGGCCTGTGGGTACTGGCGCTTTATGTAGGTGATGGCTGTCTCCAGGTCCTCGGTGTTGCTGGCGCAGAAGGTCCGGGGGGTCTGAGGGGGAAGCGGAGCTGGGGGCGGGCAGTGGCCCACCGCCCCCGTACCGGGCTGTCCCGGCTCTGCCCTGGGATGGGGGTGGGATTTGCAGGTCTCACCCACCAGCAGCTCCTCACCCCGGCAGCCCCGGTGGTTGAGCACGACGGACCTGGGGGAGAGGGAGGTGTGAGGGGCTGGCGGGGCTGTGCCCGGCCCGTCCCCGGGGCTCACCTGTAGCCGGCACGGCTGGCCCGGTGCACCAGGCAGAGCAGGTAACCGGTCTGGCTGCTGCCGGTAAGGCCCGGGAGCAGCAGGACGGTGGGGCAAGCGGGGGCTTCTGGGTGCCGGTGGCCGTCGGCGTCCTCGGCCCAGTCGAGGATGAGCTGCCCGCCGTCGGGGGCGCGGATGGCCTCACTGTGGGCAGAGCGTCAGGTCGGCAGGGCGGCAGAGGAACCAGAACGGGGCCGGGGCCTCGGACTCACCTGCGGTAGGAGACGGGCGGGCGGGCCGGGAGCAGCGCACCCAGCAGGGTCTGTAGGCGGCCCTCGAAGCACCAGGGCGTAGGGCAGAAGGTCTCGCCCACGGCGGGGCACCGACGCTCCAGGAAGACGCGGAGCCGCGGGCCGGCGGCGAGCAGCGGCCGCTGCGGGGGGGCGGGAGCGTGTCAGCGGAGCGGGGCAGCGCCGGGCTGGGTCGACCCTGTCCCGGCCCGGCCCGGCCCGGCTCGCACTCACCCGCGGCACTCGCGCCCAGTAGTAGCCGAAGAGGGCGGCGGCGGAGGCCGCCAGCAGCAGCGGGAGTGGGGACAGCGCCGGGACCGGCACTACTGGCACCTCCGCGCCCATCGCCGCCACCGCCGCCTGCTCGGATGGCTCCGCCCCCGCAGCGTGGCCCCGCCTCGAGGGATGGCCCGATCGATATTGGCCCGGGCCCCGGAACGGCTCCGCCCACCACGGCCCCGCCCGGAGCGGGCGCGTGTCGCGCTGGCGGCCATGGTTGAGGCTGGCAGAGGCGCCGGGTGCCGGTTAACCCCTGTGCTGCCGGCGGACGCGGCCGGAGTCGCCCCGGGGCGTCGCGGGTGGGGGCTGAACCCCCCCCGAGCAGGGAAGGACCCGGCGAGCTGGCGGGGAGGGTCCTTGCGGGGCGGGTCTCGGGCACTGCCGGTGCCGGTACCGCTGCCGGTGCTGGTGCCGGTGCCGGTGCCTGTGCGGGGGAACGTGTCGGCTACGTGGCCCGGGGCGGGGCGGGCGGCACCGAGCGGCGCCGAGACGTGAGACCGGGACGGGGTGAGCGGGCAGCGGGTCACCGGGCTGCCGGGGGGGGTTGTTTGGGGGGGTGCACTGTGCGCGCATCAGGGCGGGTCGCTGCGCCCTGCGGGGTCCGTGTGCGATGTGTGCCGCGAGCGCGTGTGTGCGCTGCGCGAGCCGCGTGAACAGCGCTTGCGGCGTGTTCGTGAGTGTGCAGCGTGAGCAGTGCGAGCAGCATGCACGCTGCATGCAGTGTGTGCAGTGCGAGCAGCATGTCTGTGCGTGGGCAGCGTGAGCGGTGTGTGCAGTGTGTCCGTGCGTGTGCAGTGAGCAGCGTCTGTGTGTGAGCAGCGTGAGGAGCGTGAGCAGTGTGAGCAGTGTGCACAGTGCATGCAGTGTGTGCAGTGCGAGCAGCATGTCTGTGCGTGGGCAGCGTGAGTGGTGTGTGCAGTGTGTCCGTGCGTGTGCAGCGAGCAGCATCTGTGTGTGTGCAGTGTGAGCAATGTGAGCGGTGTGCACAGTGCACAGTGCGTGCAGTGTGCGCAGCGTGTCCGTGCGTGGGCAGCGTGAGCAGTGTGTGCAATGACCAGTGCGAGCAGTGTGCAGTGCCCGCAGCACCCTCAGCGTGCCACCCTCCAGCGCGCTCCTCCCGTGCAGCGCAGCCGTCCCGGCGGTGCCAGCGTGTCCCCGTCGCGCTGGAGCCAGTGGACGCTGCCTGGAGCTTCTCGCCACCCCCGGGGCTGCTGCTCCCGCGCGGGGCCCGGAGCGGATAGGGGGCGGGGGGAGCCTGGGGAGCTGCCGCGGGCGGGGGCTGCGGGCCGGGTTGCCGGGGGAGCAGAGCCCGAACGGGATGGGAGGGCTCCGGGACGGGTGGCCGGCGCCGTGAGTGTGGAAGCGCTTGGGGCAGAGCCCCCTCCATCCCCGCCCCTCTCCAAATGCCGGATTCCCACGGCCCCCACACACTCCCACCGTGGCTGGGCACAGCCCCCATGTCGTCGCCCCCCACGCAGCCATGGGTGCCCACCCTTCTGCTCTCCCCTGGCTGCAGCCTGGGGTCGCAGGATGAGGAACCCACTGCCGGTGCTGCTGCTGCTGGTCCCAGCAGCGTGGGCTGCCCCCAAGGCGGGGGGGCACAGGTACGGGGGCACAGGTGTGAGTGGGGTACATGGGTGTGGGTGGGGTACATGGGTACCAGTGGGGCGTGGGTGTGGTTTGGGTGCACAGGTGCAGATGGGCACCCGGGCATGGGAGGGGTGCACGGGTGCAGATGGGGTGCATGGGGGTGGCTGGGGCACATGGCTGCAGGTGCGTGGATCCTGGGGTGCACGGTCAGAGACAGGGTACAGGAGTGCACAGAGGGCTGCGGGGCTGTGGGTGGAGGGGATGCAGTGCAGGTGTGGGGCATTGGGGGATGTCAGGCCAGGCTGGGGTGGGCAGCCCCCCCCTGCTGCCCCCCGCCCCAGGGGCATGGGTAACCCCCTTCCCCCACCCTGGCCAGGACTGAGGACCGCACAGCCACGAGGCCAAATCCTGATCCCAATCCACTGAGCCTGGAGCTGCCCACGCTGCTGTGAGTCCCTGTCCCTTTGGGGAAGCCCACAGCACCTGGCCTGGGGGCTGCACATTGGGGAGTCACCCAGCGAGGGGACGGGGGGCTATATGGGGAGAGGCATGGGCAGTGCCCAGCTGGCTGTGGGGCAGGGCAGCCCTGGGGCTGGCTGTGGGGCAGGAGGTGTGTGCCCCCCCCAGCCCCGCTGCCCCCAGGCTGCTGCAGAGCGCGGTGAGGAGCCTGGGGCTGCCGGAGAGGGATGCGGAGGCCATGACGCAGGAGCAGGGTAAGGCTGTGTGGCAGTAGGGAAGCTGGGGGTCCTGGGGCGGGGCAGGGACACAGCCCCAGCCCCACGGCACCCATGCCCCACAGCCCTGCTCTACCTCTTTGTGCTGCACGACCACGACCGGAGTGGGCACCTGGATGGGCTGGAGCTGTTGCAGCTGCTGAGAGTGGTGCTGGCACAGCAGAATGGGGGGCAGCTGGACCCCAACGCGGTAGGTCCCACAGGGAGACAGCCCCTCGCACCCCACGGAGCCCCCAGGCTGTGCCCTCACCCTGTTGTGTCCCCCCCGCAGGTGGTCGTGCTGGTGGACCGAGTCCTGGAGAAGCAGGACCTGAGTGGGGATGGGCTGCTCGACCCCCCTGAGCTGCTGCTCTGGCCCCCCTGGGGCCAGGGACCCCCGGGGCAGCTGCTGGTGGGGGCTGAGGCTGCACCAGAGGAGGACATGGGGACCCCTGGGAGGGACACGTGGGTGACAATCTCAGGGCATGGCCCAGCAGAGGGGCAGGCAGCCCCCCGGGCTGAAGCCCCCGATGCTGGAGCTGTGGAGGCAGAGGAAGCCCCCCAGGATGGAGCCCCTGAGGGGGAGGCAGCCCCAGTTTGGGCAGACCCTGAGGAGGGGTAGGTGGTGGGGGGCTCAGGGCAGGGCTGTGCCAGCCACACAGCAGCTGTGGGGTGCAGTGCCTTTGGCTGCTCCCCTGTCTTGCTCAGGCCACGTGGTAGTAGGGCGGGTCCCTGTACCCCCCTTGGCCTCTGTTGGGGTTGGGGAGGACGGCGGGACCGGAACCATGCGGTTGCCCCTGTAACGTGGTGGGATGCAGAAATACAGACACTGCTGCCGGTGCTCAGCTGGGCCGTGGTCGGTGCAGCCCCCGCAGTCTGTGCCGCCCCCGGCTGGGGAGAGGGGCTGGGCACAGCCATGGGGCGCAGAAGGCAGCGGTGGGGCACGCGGGCCTTTATTGGCAGCAGGGCAGGGGGGTGCTGGGTGCTGCGGGGGTGCTGTGGGGTGCCCTGAGAGCAGGGAGGGGGTCTCCTGGCACGGGGTGCCCAGCTCAGACGATGCCGTCGAAGCCCTGGATCCCACATTTCCTGCCCGCAATCTGGCAGCCGAAGGTGAGGGCGTCCTGCAGGCTCTTCCCTGGGGAAGGGGCACCTCGTCAGCCCCTGCTGGGCCGTGGCCATGCCGTGCTGTGGCCATGCCGTGCCGTGGCTGACCTGTGCCACGGCCGTGCTGCGGCCATGCCGTGGCCATGCTGTGGCTGTGCAGAGGCTGTGCTGTGGCCGTGCCGTGGCCGTGCCCACCTGCCGAGAGTGCGAAGATGACGGCAGCGTTGAAGGTGTCCCCGGCCCCCAGCGTGTCCACGAGGGTCTCTGGGGGGAAGGCGTCCGAGTGCACCAGCTCCCCATCGGGCCCCATAGCATCAGCCCCCTCCTCGGCCCAGGCACAGATCAGCGTGGCCCTGGGGGAGGGGAAGTGTGGGGGGTGGGCTGGTGGGTTTGGGGCACAGCCGTGCGCCCCCCAACCGCGCGGCGCCCCTCACGCGCCCCGTCCTACCCCGGCTGCACGCGGCTGCGCAGCCCCCGCAGCGCCTCGGGGGCCGACCGGTACCCGAAGTGCTGGGCCAGGTCCTTGCTGATGAACACCTGCGGGGGAGCGGCTGGCACAGGGGCGGCACCCCCCGCCGCGCCGTGCCCCCGCGCCCCAGCTGCCCCCACCCCCGGCCCCAACCACACACTGCTATGCCCCCCCCGCACCCCAGTGCTCCAGCTGCACCGCCGGTACCCCACTCCCCACCCCTGGAGCCCCGACTCGCGCTCCCGCTGCCCCTCGACACCCGGCTCCGGCCCCCGACCCCGCCCACGCTCGGGAACCACGCCCCCAAACCCGCCCCCTCCCCACACTGCGGCTCGGCTCCTGGCTCCGCCCATGCCCGCTAGCCCCGCCCACAGGCCAAATCCCCGCCCTTCCCAGAGCGCCACAGCCCATGGCCCCGCCCCCAAGTCTCCGCCCCTTCAGTAGCCCCGCCCCCTCCGGGCACCCCGCCTCGCTCTCTGGCTCCGCCCCCGGCCGGTAGCTCCGCCCCCTCCGTGGCGCCAGCACCTCGCGACGGCCCGGCCCGGCCCCTGGCCCCGCCCCCGGCCTGTAGCCCCGCCCCCGAGGAGGCCCCGCCCCGCACCACGTGGCCCAGGCCCATCAGCGCCAGCAGCTCCTCCCGCGGCTTCTCCACCTCCACCGAGGTGCGGACCCGCTCTGCCGGCGGCCGGGCCTGGTTGTGCCGCTCCACCCGCCGGATCATCGCCGCCTGCTCCGCCGCGTTCCGGGCCTGCGGGCGCACACCGCATGGCACCGGCACCGGCGGCCCCGCGGGCGGCTCCTGCCCCACCCTGGGATCACCCCCGTGGCCCAGGGCACCCCGGGCTCACCCCTGCCCCGGGCTCACCTCCCAGTGGATCCACTTGTACTGGGAGAGGTCGACCCGCTCGAAGTCGCGGGCCGTCACGTCAGGCGTGTTCCTGCGGGGCGGGGGTCAGGCAGGGCGGGGTGGGGGGGGATCCCCAGCCGCAGCGTGGGGCGGCCCCGGGTGACCCCAGCCTGGCAGCCCGCTAGGGGCGAAGGGCAATGCCGGGGGCTGCGGAGGGCTCAGCGCCACCCGGGGCAGAGGTCCTCGTGGGGGTGGCACCAGCCGGGTGAATTATTAATGATGGCCCAGCGGGACCCTGGGACCGACTCAAAGGGCAGCAATGGTGGCAGCCAAGCTGGAGCTGCCAGAGCTGGAGGGGCTGGCGATGCCAAACAGCCCCTTCCACCATCAACCCACGTGAGTGCAGCTGGCCATCTGCCAGGGCGAGGACAACGGCTGCCCTGCCAGCACCGGCATGGTTGAGGGAGCACTGTCCCGGGCACCGGGCAGCTGCCGTGTGCAGTGCTGGGTGTCCCCACAGGGGCCGTGCTGCCTGTTCCGCGCATCAGCGCGCATGGGCACGCAGGGATGCCGCCGCCAATCACGGCTGCGACACGGGGGGGAGATTAGGGCCTGCAGGGATGATTGGCAGCAATTGTGTGTGCAGAATTACGGGGAATCACTCGATCTGGCAGGCGGGACCCCCCAGCAGGCAGTGCTGGGCTGGCACTGGTGGACTCTCTGCCAGGGGCTGTGTGCTGTGAGACCCCCAGAGTGCAGGGGGTGGCCCGGGTGCCTGGCTCAGCCAGGGCAAAGGCAGAGAGGGGGCCGCAGCCCTGAGCCGGCCTGGCCGAGCGCTGCCCGCCGGGCGATTTGGGCCAGGGCTGGCGCCCTTACGTGTCATAGAGCACGATGGTCCGGGAGCCGCTGGCGGCACTGACGACACAGCAGGCGCAGGGCACATTCCCGCTGGGCTGCCAGGCCACATTTGTCACATCCACACCCCGGCGTTGGAAATCCGCCACAATGAAACTTGGGGGACAGAGAGCGGGGTGAGGGGCGCCACGCACCCACGGGCGTGCAGGATGGTGCGGGTGCCCCGGCTGGCGCTGGCGATGACGACGGAGGTGGGCAGGCAGCCGGCGGGCTGCAGCACCGCGTGGCACACGTCCACCCCGTGGCGCCGCAGGTCGGCCAGGACGAAGCTGCCGGCGGGAGAGATGCGGCGGGGCCGGCGGGAGAGTCAGGGCGCGGGGGCGGCCGCGGGACCCCCGCCGGCAGCCCGGGTCCCTCCGCGCCCCACTTACTCGGCGGCGTGCCCGGGGACCAGCGAGCCCATGAAGGCGCAGGGGGCTCCCAGCAGCGACAGCACCGTGCAGGAGTTGGAGGCGTTCCCGCCTCGCTGCCACCGCTGCGACACGCACCTGCAATGCAGCGGGCCGTGGGCGCCGGGCCGGCCCCGGGAGCAGCACCGGCAGCGCCCGGCGGAGCTGCTCCCCCGGCCCGGCGGTACCTGGTCTCCGAGTCCTCGGCGGGGTAGGCCTCTACCACGCTGATGATGTCCAGGCACGCCAGCCCCAGGCACAGGATCCGCTTCTCCCCCACGGGGCCGGGGCCGGGGTCCCGCCGGGCGGCCGCCCCCGCTGCCATGCCGGGCCGGGCTGCGCGGGACTGCGCTCGCTCCGCCACCGGCGCCGGCACCGGCACCTCCCGCCCCGCCCCGCCCCGCCTCGCCGCCGCCAATCAGGGAACGCCCCGCGGCACGCCCCTCGCGGCGCGGCCAATCAGAGCCCGTCGCCGCGCTTCTCCCTCCGCGGGCTGGACGAGGGAGGGGCGCGGCCACGCAGGAGCCGCCCCCGAGGCCGCGCCCCTCCACCGCACCTCGCGCATGCGCACCAGGGGCGCGTGCCGCGACGTTGCGCAGGCGGGCGAAGCGTGCGCCTCCGCACGCGCTCCCCGCACACGCGCCCCGCCGCCCTCCCCCCCCGCGCTTTCCCCCCTATGCCGCCCCGCGCGGGCGCGCGCTGCCCGGGCTCACGGCCCGTTACACACGAACTGCGCACGCGGGCGCTTTGCGCGTGCACGGTGTTTACACACGTACCCCGTGCTCGCACCCACGTGCACAGCCCGCCGCGCGCACGCCCCCCCCGTGCACGCACACCCCTCCTGCGCACCCCCCCTGCGCACGCACCCCACTGGCCCCCCCCCACCCCCGTGCCCAGCGGGTGCAGCCCCCAGGCCGCCGCCGAGGCCGGCCCGGCACGGTGGCCCCTGCGCGGAGGCAGCGGGTCCCAGCGTGGGGCCAGGCTGGGGGCAGCCGCACAGCGAGGACAGGGCTGGGGTGTCCGCGGGGGGTGGCTGCCAGCCCCAGGGCTGCACTTTGCCCGGGGGCACCCACTGGACCGAGCCTGGTGCTGCCGGAGGGCGCTGGGCCCCCACCCCCTCCACCCTGCCGCCGTCGCCGAGCACGGGGAGAGGATCTGGGTGCAGGCTGGGGTGCGGGGCTGGGTGCAGGTTGGGGTGCAGCGGGGTGAGCAGGCGCAGGTGTGGCACGTGCTGGGCGGGGGTGCTCGGAAGGCCGCGGAAGCGCCACTGGGCAGGTTAATGTGTCACTGGGATGGGATGAGGCGGCAGCGCGGGCGGGAGGGGATGGCGGCGGCAGCGGGAGTGGCGGCGCAGGTAGGCTGCCGGGTACGAGACGGGGAGTGGGGCTGAGCCCCCTGGCACCAGCAGCAGCCGCAGCCCCGGGGGGGATGGGACGGGTTGCTGCGTCCTCGTGCTGTGCCATGCCGTGCCAGGGGCTGTGCCGAGGCCCCTCCAGCCTTCCTCCTGCCGGCGGCACAACCTTTGCACGGGGCAGAGAGCGCCTGGGCACAGTGCCTGTGGGAGCCTGCACCCACCTGGGGCCGGGGCCGGGGCCGGGGCTGACCCCGCCAGCGGCCATGTGGGGCTGGGGACCCTCAGAGCTGCTGGTGCCAAGGATTTGTGGTGCTGGACGTCTCACCTGTGCCATGCTGTGCCAGGCAGTGCCGAGCCAAGGCTGGCAGCACTGTGCTGGGCTGGGCTGTGCCTCCGTGTCCCAGGGAGCATCTCCCCTCTGTGCCCTGACGGGTGTGGGTGGCTCTGCAGCCAGGGGCTGGTGCCGTGGCAGGGTGCTGCCACACTGCCATGCTGCCCGCTGCCTGCCCACCTGCACCTGCAGGACGCTGGGACCAGTTGCAGCAGCACAGGGATGGACAAGCAGCTGCGGGAGCTGCGGCTGCAGGAGGAGCGGAGCTTCCTTCAGAGTGTGGTGCGGGATGAGGCTGTGGAGCAGCCCCCTGGCTGGCAGGACAGCCGGGCACCGGCCATCGTCCCTGAGCCCCTCACCAGCGATGCCACCCTTCGCGTACTCGACAGCCCCAAGTCTCCCAGGTAGCCAGTGGAGTAGGGAGGCCGCAGGGCCGGGGCCAGAGGTCCAGTGCTGCCCTGCCCGTGTCCCCACACCCCCAGGGACCTCACCTTGATCATGGAGGCAGCGGGACGCAGCGAGTTCCTGAGGCGTCTTGGAGAGGGGTGCCTGGAGGCACTGGCCCAGAGCTTCACCCCCGTCTGCCACGGCCCCGGTGACACCGTGCTGGCCGAGGGCACCGAGGGCACCGCCATGTACATTGTGGCAGGTGAGACCGCGGGGCCGGCACGTGGGGGGGTGCCACATGTGTGCAGGTGTGCAGGCGTCCGTGCCCGTGCAGGGATGTGCATCAGGGTGAGCTCATCTGCTTCGTCTGCCATGGATGCCCATGCGTGTTGGGCTGCAGCACATGCGTGCACCTGCGCACACCCATGGGTGTGCACACATGCACCTACACGAGGCCACCTGCTGCAGGGCGCTGCCATGTGCACGTGTGTGTGCATATGTGTGCGTGTCCACACGCGTGTGCGGTGCTGCCCGCTGCAGCCGTGTCTCTCTGCAGAGGGGCAGCTCAGCGTGAGCCAGCGGGGCCGGCAGCTCCGCACGCTGGGGCCGGGGGACGTGTTCGGGGAACTGGCCATCCTCTACCACTGCAAGCGCACGGCCACCGTGCGGGGTAAGGGCAGCCCCCCACCCCACAGGCCCCGCAGCCCCACGGCCCCCCCTGACACCCCTGTGCCACAGCGCTGGGCCCCGTGCGCCTCTGGGCCATCGACCGGCAGTGGTACCGCACCATCGCCACCAACAACGCCAAGCAGAGACGAGCTGAGCTGCTGGGCTCCCTGCGGACGTGAGTGGGGCCTGGCACCCACCAGCACTGCCCTGCGGCACCCACTGCTCCGGGCCTCACGCCTGGACCCCCTTGGGGGTGCCGGCCCCTCCATCCAATCCCCATCCCATCCCCATTCCTATTCCCATCTGATCCCCATTCCCATCCCCATCCCATTTCATCCCATCCCATCCTCATCCTGGTTCCCATCTGATCCCTGTTCCCATGCTCCACCTCTGCCACATCCCCATCACTAACCTTGTCCCATCCCCAACCCCATCCTATCCCCGTCCCCATCCTCAATCTCCATCCCCATCCCCATCTCCTCCTCGGCCTCTCCATTCCCTTCCCCATCCCTGCCTTGCCCACCGGCTCTGCTGGGCTCCAGCCTGCAGGAGCCCAGGCAGGGCAGGGTGCAGGCAGAGGGTGCAGGCAGGGTGCAGGCAGGAGGCAGGCAGGGTGCAGGAGCCCAGCCGATCCCTCTCCCTCGCAGGGTGCAGTGGCTGCAGGACCTCTCTGACAGCCACCTCTGCAAGCTGCTGGACGCCATGGAGGAGGTGGGTGGGTGCCCGGGAAGGGACCTCCGCCCGGCCCCCAGCGGCGCGCCCTGGGGGGCTGGGTCACGTCCCTATGGGGGGGTCGGGGATGCCTGCCCCCCACCTGCCCACCTGCCTGCCCCCTTGCCCACCCCATCCCACCCCCTCAGTGCACCTTCGCGCCCGGACACGTCATCATCCACGAAGGGGACGAGGGAGAAAACTTCTACATCATTCTGAAGGGAGAGGTGGGTGCAACACCCTGACGCACCCACCCACCCCCCTTGCCGCTCTGGGACCCCCGGCCCCGCTCAGCCTGTCCTGCTGCCACAGGTGCGGGTGAGCCGTCGGGCAGGAGGGCGAGAGGAGCTGATCCGCGTCCTGGGCCCCGGGGAGCACTTCGGGGAGCTGGCCCTGCTGCGGTACGTGCCCCCCGCACCCCCGGCGGTGACACGTTCCCCCCGCAGTGACACCACCCCTCAGTGACACCCTGCCCACTGCCTGTGGGATCCCCAGGGCATCCCTGGTGCTCTAGGGTAGGGCACGTGCCAGCCCCCTGGCACCAGCTCCCCGTGCACCCCCTCTCCCCATGCACCCTCTCCCCTCCGTACACATCCCCCTGCACATCCCTTCTCCCGTGCACACCTCCCCCCATGCGCACACCCCACCCCGTACGCACCTCCCCGCACACCCATTCTACTGTGCACACCTCCCCCCCACGCATCTCCCCCCATGAACTCCCTCCATGCACCCCCTCTATGCACACCCCCCCCCTTGCAGCTCCATGCACACACCCATGCGCTCCCCCCATGCATCCCCTCCATGCAACCCTCCCCCCATGCACACTTCCCAAGCACTGCCCCATGCATCCCCCCTATTCCCCCCCCATCCCCATGCCCCTCTCCATCTCACGCCTCCCCCCTGCCCCGTGACCCCCGCCTCTGCGCAGGAACACCCCACGGACGGCGTCGTGCCAGGCCCAGGGACACGTCACCTGCGTCACCGTGGCCAAGGAGTGGGTGTCCCCACATCCCCCTCGCTCCTGCCCCTGCGGGTATACGGCTGAGACCCCCCCGCGACACCTCCTCTGCCCCACAGGGACTTCCTGGAGATCAGCCCCTTCTGCCCACAGCAGCCCCTGGAGCCGTGAGTGTCCCTGGAACCCCCAGGACCTCCAACCCCTTGGGGGACCCCAGGGCAGTACTGGGATCCATGGGCCCTGGGGAGATTCCTCGCATGGGGGAGCTTTGCTCCAGCCGCGCATCTCGTGTCCTGCGGGGGGGAGGCAGAGAGATGGGGGAGGTCGGGGCCTGGGGGTGTCTGGGGTGGGGAGACCCAGGGCGATGGGTGCTGCAGGGTGGGCGGGGGCAATGGTCTTGGCAAGGGGGGGTGTGGTGTGGCCCCCCCCCCGCTCGCTCTCTTATCCCCCGCCCCTCGGCCGCCCCCCCCCAGGCAGCCCCTCCCTGGCCCCTCACATGGATCTGGGTTCCCCCGCACCCTGTGCTTGTCCCTGGGGGCTGTGGGGAGGGGAGCGTGGGGAGGGGGCTGCGCAGATGCCCGAGGCTGAGCGGGTACCGGTTCTTCTGTGCCCCTCGGGTTCCCGCCACCCCAGAAACGCGTCTGAGACAGAGAGGCCGGTGTCCAAGGATGCGGGGCGGTGAGTGGGGAATGGGGGGTGTGTGGGGTGGGATGGGGATTGGATGGGGACGGGGGAGGGTTGGAGATGGGGGTGGGATGGGGGTGAGGTGGAATGGGATGGGGATGAGATGGGGATGGAATGGGATGGGCACAGGGACAGGGCCACCCTGCCCTGGGACCGGGCTCCCTGGCCTCAGGGCACGGATGTAGGTGGCAGTGGAGGGGTCAGACAGCAGCGAGTCGGCCAAGGCCCAGCCCCGTGCTAGGGGTCCAGCTGGTCGACACGGGGTCCTGGAGGTCCCTCTGGGTGCTGTACTGTCCCCATGGCCTAGCCTGACAGTACCGGGGTCCCCAGGGTCCCGCCTGGTGCTGGGGGTTCCCAAAGTCCGACCCAGTGCCGTCCCCGGGGAGCAGCTGGGGGTCTCACACCCCGGCAGGGTTGGGGGTCAGCAGCCCCACGGCACTGGTGCGGGTGCTGCAGGGCTGTGGCCTGCACCCACAGGGGCTGGGAGTCCCCGAGCCTGCAGCAGCCCCTGGCACCCGTGCGGCTGGAGGACCTGGCAGCTGTGCGCTACGAGGAGGGGCAGCGGCAGGGCCAGCGTGTTGTCCTGGGCACTGGAGGCTTCGGCAGGGTCGAGCTGGTGAGAGCCAGACCCCGCACCCCAGCCAGCCCCCGGCCTCCTGACCTGTCCCGTGGCAGCCAGCAGTGCTTGTCCCGGTGCCCATGGCGGTGCCCGTCCTGGTGCCCACAGCCACCCATGCCCAGGTGCGGTGCCAGGAGCGGCTCTTTGCACTGAAACGCATCCGCAAGGACTGGGTGGTGCGGACACAGCAGCAGGAGCACGTGCGCACGGAGCGGCGGGTGCTGGAGCGCAGCCGCAGCCCCTTTGTTGTGGGGTGAGAGGGGGGGGCTGTGGGGTGGGGGGCAGCCGTGCCAGGGTTGGGGTGGTGCGGCCGCTGGCTGTGCCGAGGGCCCGCTGACCCCTTGCTGCCGGCAGGTTTTTCGGCACCTTCCGGGACGGGCAGTACGTTTACCTGCTGCTGGAGTTCTGCCAGGGTGGTGAGCTGTGGACCAAACTACGTGAGATGTACGGAGCTTGGGCGAGTGCGGGGCTGCGGCCGCAGTGCCGTGCTGTGCCGTGACATCCGATTGCCGGTCCCTTCCATACAGGCGCTTCTTCGAGGAGCCGCTAGCTGTGTTCTGCTGTGCCTGCGTGGTGCAGGGCCTCGAGTACCTGCACGGCCATGGCATCGTCTACCGTGACCTGAAGCCCGAGAACCTCATGCTGGACCAGCGTGGCTACGTCAAGCTGGTACCGGAGCGAGCGTCCCAGACAAAGAGGGGATGGCGGGGGCCGGGGGCATGGGGGGCTGACAGTGCCAGTGCCTGCAGGTTGACTTCGGCTTCGCCAAGGAGCTGGAGCGGGGAGAGAAGACTTACTCCTTCTGCGGGACCCCCGAGTACCTGGCGCCTGAGATGCTGCGCCAGGAGGGCCACGACTTTGCCGTCGACTTCTGGATGCTGGGCATCCTCGCCTTCGAGCTGCTGGTGGGCAGGTGAGTGGGCACCCCTGGGGCCGGCCGAGACCCCTGCCGCCTGCGCCGAGATCCCACCCGCCCATGCCCTGCAGGCCCCCCTTCCACAGCGCCGACCCCCAGCAGATCTACAGCCGCATCCTGGACGGTGTCTTCTCCTTCCCCGCGTTCCTTGGCGAGGCCGCCTGCTCCCTCATTGGCAAACTCTGCAGGTGCCCAGGGCGCCCAGCGTGGGGTCCGGCGAGGGTGGGGGGACACAGGGGGTGCTGGGTGCAGCAGGGTGCCTGGACAGGGTCGAGGTGCACATGGGTGCACCCTGGCACCCTGGCGTGCACACAGCGGTGCCCCGGGTTCATGGTTGCACCCCAGTGTGCATGCCCTGGTGCGTGGGGGTGCCCCCCCTGCCCAGCCCCTGCCCCACTCATGCCCTTGCAGGCGCCGTCCGGGGCAGCGCCTGGGGAACACGGCCAGTGGCATCCATGGCATCAAAAAGCACAGGTGAGGGTGGGGGACGGGAAACGGGACCCCGTGCCCCCCCACGGCCCCTCCTGCATCTCTCCCCCACCCCCAGGTGGTTCGGGGCCCTGAAGTGGCGGAAGCTCTCGCTGCGGCAGCTGGAGGCACCGACTCTTCGCCTGCTCAAGCAGGTGAGGGGGGGGGGGCCTCGGATGGGTGCTGCTGGTGGGCAAAAAGGGCTGGCTCTGACCCCAGCCCCCTCCAGGGACCCCCCTACGTCAACTTCAAGCGTTTCTCGGTTGACTGGACGCCAGCGGAGGACGAGTTCTCGGGCTGGGACGAGGATTTCTGACAGCAGCAGGAATCCTGGGACCATGCTGGGACCCCCAGACTGGGCCAGCTGCGCCCCCTCCCTGCCGCACCCCCAGGGCAATAAATCGCATCCCACAGCCGGGCGCAGGAAGGAGCCAGAGCCACGGGTACAAAACCCGGTGCCGCGTCTTTATTTCGTGGGGGGCAGTGGGGGGCCGGGGTGGACGGTGTGGGGATGTGGGGCTGGGGCGCGTGGCAGTGGGGGAATGAGGGGTGAGGGGTGCTGATAAATAACGGGGCAGGTGGAGGAGGGGGGGTGTCCTGCCGGGGTGTGGGGACCCCCCGGCCCGGCCATGCCCCCAGGCGGCCGGCAGCCCCGTGCCGGGGGGCAGCTGGAGGGTGCAGCAGCTCTAGGGCTCGTCGGCGTCGTAGAGCAGCGCCCCGCTGAAGACGGTGAGGGGCTCGTCGGGCGCGTGGGCCAGGCGCCCCGACACCAGGTCCACGCAGAGCGTCTCGCCGGCGGCCAGCGGCAACAGGAGGCTGAAGACGCCGAGCGTGCCGGGGCTGGGCTGCAGCGCCGCCACCGGCTCCTTCTCCAGCCCCTCGGGCTGGAAACCGGCCGAGTCCAGGCGGGCGATGCCCTGGTTGGAGCGCGACAGCACGGCCTCCAGCTTCTCGCCCTTGTGCCCCGTCAGCACCGCGCTCACCAGGTACCGCCCGCTCACTGGTGCTGTGAAGGTGCCTGCGGCGGGGGGTGGTGGGCATCAGTGCCGGCAGCCGCCGTGTCCCGAGCGCCACCAGGACGGGCTGGGCACCTCGAGGACCCTGTGTGCTGTGGTCGCATCACACCCCAGGACAGCGCTTTGCCTGTGGCCACACAGCTCCCAGCCGCCCCATACCCAGCAGTGCCACGCGGGTGCTCACCCGTCTCGGGGTCGTAGGCACCGCCGTCGTTGAGCAGGACCTGGTCGAAGGGAACGGTGCCCGGCTCCGTGCGCTGGGTGCTCAGTGCGGCCGAGAAGGCGATGCGGGGCACAGAGCCTGGCTCCCCTACCTCGCCTGGGCACCGCGTCAGGACGGAGCACCCTGACCCGGCACCCTCCCCCTCCCCCAGGCACCCTCAGCCCCTGACCCCCCCCATACCTGCCCCATTGCTGCGTCCGTGCCCCCTCCCACAACCACATCCCCCAGCTCCTCTGTCCCCAGCTGCACCCATCGCTGCCCTGCCCAGTGCCTTGTGCCCCTCCCGCTTTCACCACCCGCTCACCTTGTCCCAGCCCACCTCCCCCAGCTGCCATCACAGCCCCCCCACCCCACGCCCTCTTGCCTCCCAGGCTCCAGCCCCCCATGCCCCCCGGCCCTACCTCTTTCTCCTGGCAGCCCTAGGAGGGAAGGGGAGGAGGGGGCTGCAGGGCTGGCATGGGACGGGACCCCAGAGCACAGGGTCCGGCCACACCAGTGCTGCCCTGCTGTGTGGGACGGGGCATGGGGGGGCTGCTCCTTACCGGGGGGGCCCATGGGGCCTTCTTCTCCATCCTTGCCTGGGGGCCCAGCGGGTCCGGGGGGGCCCATCTCGCCCATGGGGCCGGCGGGTCCAGGGGGGCCGGGGGGGCCTGAAGGGATGATGGGGTCAGGGCCGCCTCGGCCCCACACCCCCTGCCCTCACCCCACAGCCCCCACACCTTGCACCCCCGTGTCCCCACACCTCGCGTCCCCATGTCCCATGGTTTGTGTCCCCCCTGTCCCCACAGCTTGTGTCGCCATGGCTCAAGCCCCCACACCCCAAGGACCTGCACTGCCGCGTCCCCATGGCTTGTGTCTCCGTGTCCCCCTGACTTGCATCCCCATGTCCCTGCATCCCACAGGCCCATGTCCCCATGGCTTGCGTCCCCATGGCTTGCATCCCCATGTCTCGATCCCCCACAGTCCCATATCCCACAGCCCCATGTCCCTGTGGCCGGAGTCCGCACATCCCCATGACTTGCATCCCCATGTCTTGTGTCCCCATGACTTGCGTCCCCATGTCCCCACAGCCCCATAGCTTGCTTCTCCATGACTTGCATCTCCACCACCCCACGTCCCCATGTCTTGTGTCCCCACATCCCCCGGCCCCCTCCGCCCCCCCGCGGGACCTGCACCCCCCCGGCCCGCGCCCCCCGCGCACCGGCGCGCTCGACGCGGAGCAGCTCCCGCCGCACGTGCTCCACGCTGCCGTTGAGGGCGCCGAGGCGGCGCGGGAGGGGCTCGAGCGTCTGCAGCGCCTTCTCGAGCAGCGCCGCCCGCTGGCGCGCGGTGCCGTTCAGCTCGCGCACGGCGCCCCACAGCGCCGCCACGTGCCGGCCCAGCCCCTCGCGCACGTCGCGCAGCGACCCCGCCACCCCGTCCAGCTGCTCGCACACGCGCTCCAGCCCGGCCACGCGCGCCTCGAGCCCCGCCCCCGCGCACGCCGCCCCGCCCCCGCCGCGCGCCAGCTCCCCCGCCAGCCGCTCCAGCTGCTCCTCGCGCTCGGCGTCGCGCGCCGCCGCCGCCGCCGCCGCTCCGTCCAGCTCCGCCACCACGCGGTCGGTGATGGCGCCCAGCTGCCGCTGCCGCCCGTCCAGCCGCTCCAGCTCGGCCTGCAGCCCGTGCACGGTGCCGTTCAGCCCGCCCAGCCCCAGCAGCGCCGCCGCCAGCTCGGCCCGCAGCGCCCGCAGCTCCGAGGGCGACGGGCCGCCGAAGACGCCGAACCCCTCCAGCGGCGCCTCTTCCTCCTCCTCCTCCTCCTCCTCCTCACCCGCCGCCGGGGCGGTGGGGCCGGGCTGCGGCGGGCGGCAGGCGGCGGTGCAGGCGTCCACCTCGGCCCGCAGCCGCTCCAGCTCCCGCGGCGGCAGCGAGGCGCAGCCCCCGGGGCAGGGGCCGCCGCCGGGACCCCCCAGCTCGGCCTCCAGCCGCGCCGTCCGGTTGCGGAGCTCCGCCAGCTCCTCCGCCAGCGCCGCCCCCGCCTCCCCCCGCAGCCCCCCGGCCCGCAGCCGCCCCTCGGTGTCCTGCAGCCGCCGCTCCAGCTGCCGCAGGAGGGGGCCGAGCGGCTCGTCCCGCCCGCCCGCCGTCGGGGCCGGGGGCTCGAGGCAGGGCTGGCCGCAGCGGGCCAGCAGCCCCTCCAGCTCGGCCAGGCGGGCTCCGCGCTGCGCCCCGCTGGCCGCCAGCCCCTCCACCGCCCGGCTCAGGTTGGCCAGGCGGCCCGGCAGCTCGCCCTGCCGCCCCTCCGCCTCCGGGGGCGGCCACGGACCGGCCCGCGTCGCGTTCAGCCGCCCCTCCAGCTCCGCCAGCCGCCGGGCCAACACCGGCCCCTGCCCGCCCGGCCCCGCCGCCGCCGCCGCCGGGGGCAGCCCCTCCAGGCGCCGCTCCAGCTCCGCCAGCCGCCGGTGCAGCTCGTCTGGTGGCGGGGCGGCGGCGGCGGGGGGCGCGGGGGCCAGGCGGCTGCTGAGGCTGCTGATGTGCCGCTGCACCGACTCCACCGCGTCCCGGTTGCGCTGGTCCACCGAGCCCACCAGCTTCTCCAGCTCCCGCATGCGCTCCCGGTCTTCCGCCGCCTGCCGCCGCAGCCCCTCGGTACCAGCCGCGCAGGCGGCACAGGTCTCCTGCAGCCGTTGCTCCAGCTCGTGCAGCGCCGCGGCCGCTCCCGGCTCCCCCGCCACCACTGGGACCTGGCGGCCGCTCTCCTGGCGATGCAGGCGGTTCTCCAGCTCCTCCAGCCGCCGCTGGACATGGCTCAGCACCTCCCGCACCTCAGCCGGGGCCGCCGCGTCAGCTGGCTGCTCGCCCTCGAGGCCGCCGGCTGCCGCTCGGCGTGGGTGCTCGGGTGGCGTCTCCTGCCCGGCGCGCAGCTCCTCCACCTGCTCGCTCAGCCGCCGCACCTGCTCCTCCAGCCGCCGCACCTTCTCCGCGTCCGCGCCACCTGCCGCCGCACCTCACCGTCAGCATCACGGCCGCGCCCGGGCCGCCCTGCCGGCATGTCAGCCTCCTGCCCGCCAGCGCTACCTTCGCCCCCCAGTCCACTCAGGGGGTTGCCGAAGCCGGAGAGCGTGGGGCGGCCGGGCCGGGGCCGGGGGCGGCTGGTGGGCTGGGGGGATGCTGGCGCTGGCCCCTCGGCACAGTCCTCGCCCGAATAGCCCTGGCAGCAGCGCCAGGCCAGCTCCGACACCGTTCTCTGCGCCACTTTGTAGCGGGGCCGCAGGAAACTGCGGTACCTGTGGGCACAGGAGACCCTGAAGTCCCTGGCCGAGCAGCATGGGCAGACAAAAGGGAGCACTGGGTGGGGGTCTGGGGCATGGGGAGCTGGACTGGTCCGGAGTCAGCAGGGGTCGGGGGGGGAGAGCCCTCAGCCCCTGGCTCCTGCTGGCACTCTGCTCCCTGGTCTCAGGTCACGCCAAGGGCTGCCAGCCCCGTGCGTGCGGAGGTGTCGGGCAGCGGCGTGGGGCTGGGCAGTGCGAGCAAAACCACACTCGGGCCATGGTCACGGCATGGCTGGGCCCCCGCCGACACCCAACCTCTTGCTCAACCGCCAGCGGCCGGGGGGGCTGTCCCTGCCCAGCCCTGCCATGCACTGGCATCACCCCGCGCTGCCCACCCCGCCACCGAGCACCGGCCTGGAGATGTGGCCCGGGCGCAGGGTGCACAGGAGGTCCCCGTGTGCGCCTCGTGGGGGCTGCCGGCCGGGCGGGCACAGGGGCCGGTCACTCACCCACCCAGCACCGCTTGAGGCTGCCCAGCTCTTGCGAAAAAGTAAACATGACCCGGGGTGGATAAACACCGGTGGCGGTGGCGAGGGGGGGGCACGGGACCGTGGCCAGACCTGTCTCTGGCTCGGCTCCAAGGCCCCCCAACCCCCTGAACCCCTAGCCCCACTCACGCCAGGACGCGGGGGCACTGGAGCTGCCCCCAGCCGCAGGGCTGGTAATCTGGCTTCACGAAGCTCTCAACGCCATCCTCCACCACGCAGGTCACGCTGCGCGTCACCACATAGGCACACCAGTTCCTGCGGGAAGGGGTCAGGGTGCCCATCCAGCACACGCCCGGCATCGTTCTGGCACCACCGGGCATTGTCCCACCACTCGCCCAGCATCGCCCACCAACACACCAGGCATCCCCCTGGCACGCACTGAGCCCCTCCCAGCATGTGCCTGTGCTCACCCTGCCGGCCCCACCGGTAGCTGCTGTCGTGACTAACCCAGTGCCGTGAGGTTAATGGGCCGGATCCTGCCCCATGCCGGAGCTCTCTCATCTCTGCTCTGCCCAGCAGCCCAGAGCACCAGGGCCCTCTGCCAAACCACGGCAGGGGCCGGTGGCACCGCAGGAGTGGCCACAGCCCCCGGCCATGGGGCAGCCGCTGGGGAGCCCAGTGGGGACGGGGGCTCCGCCTGTGGGGTTCAGGGCGGCCAGGCAGGGTTTGAGGTTCCAGGCACCCCATCACACTGTGCTGTGGCCCCACATCCTGCCCCATTGCTGCCCCACATGTCCCCGGTCCTCTCTGCACTGGTGGTGCAGGGGCAGCCAAGGCCCAGCCCCGCCATGTCCATTGCACCCTCCAAACCAGGAGTCTGCAAGCGGGTCGGGGTCAAGTCCCCCCGAGCCAGAGTGGATGGTGGGGGCAGGGGGACGGCAACCTTGTGGGCGCACTGCTCCCCCCAGCCACATCGGGGACAGACCCTGGCCCCACAGCACGGGACCCCAGCCCAGCCCCACAGGCTGCAGGGACCCCAGCCCCACGGCGTGAGACCCCAGCCCAGCCTCACAAGCTGCAGGGACCCCGGCGCAGCCTTATATGGTGCGAGCCCGGAGCCCGGGGCCCAGCCCCGACCCAGCACCCCCAGCCCCACACACAGCAGCCCCCGGACAGCCCCCCGGGGCGCGACCCCGGGCCCCCGGCCCCCCGCGGCGAAAGCCAGGCTGCGCTGCGGTGGGGGGCCCGCGGAGCCGCGGCCGGTTCCCGTCAGCCCGGCTGGCTCCCCTCAGGCCCCGGCTGGATTCCAGCTCCTCCCCGGGGGCCGACGGGAATTCCTGCGCCGACCGACGGCCCCCCCTCGCCTCCCTCCTCCCTTTCCCGGCCCCCTCAGCCCCACACCCGTGGGACCCTGCGACACCCCAGCCCACCCTGGGGCTGCTCTCAGCGCCCGGGACCGGGGAAGTCCATATCCCGCGGATGGGATGGGGATGGGATGGGACGAGAGCCCCTCCTGAAAGGGCAGGGGGTGGGGACGGGCCACTGTGCCCCTCACCCAGGCACAGAGAGGGGCTGCTGCACCCCCTAAGCCATGGGGATGGGTCGCTGCGCCCCTCAACCCGTGAGGAGCCCCTGCTGCGCCCCCAAAGCCGCAGGTAAACGCTCAGCTTCGTCCGTGCCCCGCCAGGGCGCTGTGGGGCTGGGCTGGGGGTCCTGACCCACGTCCTCCCCTTTCCAGGCAGCCCCACGCCCGCAGCCGGTCCTGCCACCCTTCCCGGGGCGGCCACGGGGCCGTGCCGGTGCAGCTCCACCCCATATGGCCACGCTGATGTGGCCACGGGGCGCCTGTGACCCCCACCCTGGCGTGGGGCCGCCTCCAGCGCCCCTCGACCCACGGGCACAAGGTGCTCCGCGCCAGGCCCCGGCCCGGCCCGGGCAGGGATGCGGACGGGGACACACGGTGGGCCCCTCCGGGCCCCTCCAACCTTCCCCATCCCCGACGGCGCAGGAGCAGCCCCGGGATCCCCGGTCGGCACGGCTGCCGCCACCGCGCCCAGCGCCCGAGCCGCTGACGGCACCTGCCCCCGGCCCCCGCCCTCCACGTGCAGCCACCGGGCACCGGCACTGGGGACGGTAGGTGAGCGAGGGGCGGGGGCGGCCCCTCCGCCAGCTCCCAGCGCCGTCCCCGACACCCGGCCCGGCGGCGCCCGCCGGTGACCGGGCCCGGCGCCCCGACGCCCCCGGGACCGGCCGGTTCGTTCCTGGGGGCTCCGCGGCGTCGGGGCGGACGGCTGCGCCCCTGCTCCCCACCCCCGCTATTCCCCTCCGGTGCTCCCGCTCAGTAGGGGTCCCCTCCCGGCGCCCCCGGCTCCTACCTGTGCCGGCCGGCGGTCCGGGCAGCGCTGGGGGCGGCGGCGGGGCCCTGCGGGGCGGCGGCCGGGACGGAGCCGAGCGGGGCGGCCCCGCCGGTGTAGAGGCTGTACCTGGGGGGAAAGTTGGCGGCCAGGGCCTGGGCGGCCAGGAGGCACGGCCAGAGCCAGGGGGCCATGACGGACGGGCGGGCGGCTCGGCCCGCTTCGGCGCGGCTCAGGAGCGCTCGGCGCGTCCCGTCGCGGCTCCGTCCCTCCCGGCTCTGCGCGGCTCGGCTCTGCCCTCCCCTCCCCTCGGCCGCGCCTCGGCCGGCCCCTCGCCGCCAGAGCCGCCCCGGCGCTGCCCGCCGACGGGGTCCCCGGGGCCCCCCGCTTCCTGCCCGCCGCGGCCCCCGGCGCTGCCCCGGCCTCCGCCGGGCACCGCGGCCCCCGCCCCCGCCGCCCGCACATCTGCTTCTCATTAGGCCGGGACGCCGGCGGGGACGGGAAGGAGGGACGGGGGAAGCCAGAGGAGCCGGGCAGGGGGCCAGGGCTGCAGGCAGCCGCCGCGGCCGGTGATACCGCCACGGGTTCCCCCGCTCCGCTTCGCTCGGCACTGCCACGGCCTCGCAGGGCCACGATCTCCAGTGGCACTCCAGCCCTTGCACAGCCACGATCTCCATCCAGCGGCACCCGAGCCCTTCCACAGCCACAGTCTTGCACGGCTCCCCACATCTCACGTGGCCACGGCCATGGCCTCCCGCAGCGCCCTGCTCCTCATCTGTGCGAGGTTCCCCCCACTGCACACCCTCTGCCCCACGCGGGACACGGCTGCCCGTGCACGGCCAGGGTCTGTGCTCGCGGTTCCCCAGCTTAGGGCTGCCGGTGCAGCGGCCCCTGGAACGGGCACAGCTGGGGCAGGTCCCTGCCCGCAGCCAGGCCTGGTGCCGCTGGTGGCTTCCTGCAGCCCAGCGCACAGCAGCCACGCAGCCAGCACACAGCTCCAACCCCACCACATCCCTGTGTGCCCACAGCACCGTGTCTTTGTGCTGGAGTGCCACATGCCCATGGCAGCATTGGTGCCCTGTGACGGGTGCTGGTCCAGAGCTGGCCGCAGCCCCACACCCCTGGCCCCACCCTGACACTGCCGCATCGCGCTGGGGACGGTGGGATCACTGGGGCAGCAGGAACGGTGACCCGGCAGGGAGCAGGTGGTGACACCGCGGCCACCCTGGGCCTGCGGTGGGGTCATGGCCGCCCCGGCCATGGGCCTGCCGTGACACCATGGCATGCCCGGGCCACGCAGTGATGCAATGGCTTCCTGCTGACATCACACTTTGGCTCCGGCCCGAGGATGACATCACACCTGGCGCAGCAGCGCGGGAACCCGCCGCTATCAGGGGCGCATCGAATATGGGTTAAGCACAAACAGCTGCCGGCAGCTGGGCGGGGGAGGGGAGGGGGATGGGGTGAGGAGGGGGCCGAGGGGTTGGGGACCCAGCCCGGGTGGCCCCGGGGGGATGGTGCCACCGCCGCCTGTGCTCTCGGGGGCCGGGGGGGGCCGGGCAGGGGCTGCGGGCAGCGCTGGTGGGTACAGGGCACGGGCACTCCGCGGGGTGGGGGCGGGGGCGGGGCAGGACCCCCCCCGGCCCCGGCGCGGCCCCATCCCGCAGCCACAATCTATAATTAGCCGCGGCCGCTCCGGGGCTGCCCCGCCCCCGGCCCCGCCCCCTGCGGGAGCCCCGCCCCCAACCCCGCGCCCTTTCCCGCGCCCGGCCTTGTATGGAGACGGCGACGGCCGGGGGGGCGGGGGTCCCGTGGCGACGGGGCCGCTGGCGGGGCCGGGGGCGGGGGGGCCGCGGGGCGGGGGCGCACAGCCGGGGGGGCCGTTCCCCAGGGCCGGGCAGGGCCCGCCCCCCGCCCAACTCCGCCCCTGCCCGGGGCCTCGGGGTGAGCCAGGCCGCGACGTCACTGAGGGTCTGGGGGCCAGGGGCTGTGACGTCACTGCAGCCTGGGGCTGTGATGTCACTGCGCGCGCGTGCGAGGAGAGCCTTGAGGCGACGGTCCGGCCGGGGCCCCGCAGCCGTGATGTCACCGCGGGGCCATGACCAGGCCGTGACTTCACCGCGGAGCCTGAGGCGGGCGTGACGTCACCTCCCCAGCCGGGCCGCGCTCCCGAGGCCCCGTCCCGTTGCCACGGCGCCCCCGCCCCGCCCCGGAAGTCGCGCGGTGCCCTCGCCCGGAAGTCGCGCGCGGCGCAGGGAGACGTGTCCGTGGCAGCGGCGGGACCGGCAGCGCGTGAGCACGGCGGGGGGGGGGGCGCCGCGGGCGTGGTCCGGGGTGTGCCCCGCGCGGGGGGCGCGGCCCTGCCCGGGGGTTCTTCTGGGGCTACCGGGGGGTGGGGGACCAGGCGAGGCCCGGGGGGGGTCCCCCAGCCCCCGAGGGTCCCGTCGGGGGCGGGCTCAGGGCCCTGTCCCGGGGGACCCAGGCTGGAAAGGGAAAGGGATTCGGGGGATCCTGTCCCGGGGACGGGTCCCAGTCGGGCTCGGGGGTCCCAGCGGGGTGGGGGGCGGTCCTGCCCCGGGAGTCCCGGTGGAGTGGGGGTTGTCCTGCCCCGGGGATTCTGCCGAGGGGGGTGTCCTGCGCGGGGGTCCCGGCGGGGGTGGCAGCCCGTCCCTCGGCAGGATGATCACGGATGTGCAGCTCGCCATCTTCGCCAACATGCTGGGCGTGTCGCTCTTCCTCCTCGTCGTCCTCTACCACTACGTGGCCGTCAACAACCCCAAGAAGCAGGAGTGAGCGACCCGCGGTGAGACACCGACACCGGCACCGGCCCGACACCGGCACCGGCCCAGCACTGGCACCGGCTCGGCACCGGCACCGCTCAACCCACTCCCTCCCGCAGGGCTGCGTCGTGCCGCGCCATGGTGGTGGTCACGGAGGAGCAGGGCCCGGCTGAACGCGGCCCCTCGCCTGGCGGTGCCCGCCGCGGTGTCGTGGCGAGGCGGGAGGCTGTGCTTCTTCCAAACAAACTTTAACGGAAACACGATAATACAAGACAAAACCGTGTGTTGTAAAAACATCTCCCACCCGCGCCGGGTCCCTCTACCGGTCCCGCCGGGAGGAGCGGGGCTGTCCCGGGGTGGGAGCCAGCCATCACCGTGGGACGGGGTTGGTGCGGCAAGCCGCGGTGAGCCACGTGAGCCGGCCTCAGCACCCCGGGTGGTGATGGCCACAGCTGGGTGCAAGCCTGGCACTGGGCAAGCCGGCGGCCACAGCAGTCCCGGAGCCCGGCACGGAGAGGGGCGAGCAGCAGAGCAGGTCCAGGGCCCTTGGTGCTGCCGCGGCCCCCGCTCTCCGCCTCCGCTGGTGCAGCTTTGGTCTGGACGGGGCCCACAGTGGCTGTGGGGGTGTGACAGCCCTGTGCCACGTACAGGTGCAGACTGTGGTGCAGGCTGGTGGCAGGGGGCCCGGCGAGTGGCGTAGCGGTGCCGGTGGCTGCAGTCAGGCCTCAGTGCAGAAGGAGAGGAGCTGCCGGTAGGAGCTGAGCGAGGGGGGGCCTGTGGCCGGGCGCTGCGGTGGGGGAGAGTGGGATGGAGAGGGGCCACGGCCATGGCAGCGACAGAGGGGCCAGAGCCCCCTCCCCAGTGCCACGGCCGCTGACCAGGCCCTGCCGGCATGGCAGAGCAGGGCTGGGGTCCCCCTGCCCACACCGCAGTCCCCCAACGCTGCGGGGCCGTACCTGGAGGTTCAGGCCCTTGCCCTGGCACAGGAGGAGCCCCTTGGCGCTCTGCACCTCCCCGGGGGGCACGGGGGCTTCTGGGTGGAGCCCTGTAGGGACAGAGACTGGTGTCAGCCGCCAGCACAGCACGGGCACCGGTGCTGCGCCTGCACCCCCCATGCTTGGCAGGGTCCTGGGGTCCCTCTGCCTGTTGCAGCACGTCAGGGGCTCAGCCGGTGCCGGGGTGGGTGGGGCTGGATACAAAACGGGTGCTGCCGCCCCCCAGCCCTGTGCCAGGCCCTGCTGGAGCAGGTACCGTGGCAGCCCCGGTGCCAGGGCTGTGCCGTGTTGTACCTGGCGGAGGCTGCAGGGCCCTGGGCCCGCCCTGGCTGTGCTTCCCGGTCCGCTGGGCTGCGGCGCTGGTGGTGTGGAGTCCCAGCGGGCTCTGGCCAGTCGCTGCCCCCTTCCTCCGCACGGGGATCCTGCTGGGGCGTGGGGGGTGCCCCCCAGGGCTGCGGAGAACCACATGCTGCTCCTGAGGCGGCTGCTGGGAGCGGGGATTGCAGCCCCCCTTGGGGCTGGTGGGTGCCTCTGCCCAGCACCCCACGCAGCACCAGCCCCGCTGCCCAGCAGGGGCTTTGCTCAGGGCTCCCACTGCCCTGGCGTCGGCATGGACTCTGGCCTGGCTGGGGGATGAGTCCATGCCATGGCACAGCCTCACACCGCGGCCGATGCTGGCACCTACCCAGGCTGCTCCGGGGCTCTCCTGGCATCCAGCTTCTTTGGGAAAACCTGCGGAGAGGGGAGAGTCGGTGCCTGGGAGCAGTGTTTGTCCCTGGTCTCGCAGGAGCCCCTGTGGCTGCCGGAGCACTGATGGCTGCCGGAGCCCTGCCCCTGGGGTGTCTGCATGGCTCACAAAAAAATGCATGTGGCGCAAAAACTCCTGGCAGAGCCCCACAGTCAGGGGATCTCTGAGCCCGTTGGGCAGCCCCCTGCCAGCCTGGGCGGTTGGTGCGCAGTGCCCACCACCCAGAGGGGCGTCCAACAGCTCCCAGCACAGCCCCAGCATGGTGTGCCCCTGGTATTCCCCAGCCCCACATCCCCTGGGCCTGGCTGGCAGATCCATGGGGCACTGCCCTCCCAAGGCTCAGGGAGTGCTGGAGTGGGGGTGCGGGGGGGTGGTGCTGGGACCCCCCAGGCTCCCCTCCCCACCCCAGGCCCCGCCAGCACCCAGCGGTACCTGCAGCAGTGCTGTGCCATGGGCAGCTGCTGGCTCTCCCATGCTGCGCTGGGCCTCCCGTGGTCCATGGCTGGTGCCGGTATTCGGCGCTGCCTGGGCACCTGCTGGCACGGTCCCTGTGTGACAAACGAGACAGAGCTCAGCCCGTGCCAGGGATGTGCTGGGGTCGGTGAGCAGGGCTGCGGGCCGTGGCGGTGGCACCGGCTGCCTGCCCCGGGCATACAGAGCTGCTGCGGTGCCGATCGGTACAGCCTGGCCAAACGCTGAGTGCTGCCGTGGTCAGAAGTGCCAGGACTGGTGCAGAGAGCCCTCACCGAGCTGCGCCACACTGGGCAGCTGCCTGTCCCATGCCCTGGCAGACCGGGCATGGGCACGACTGGCACTGCTCAGGCAGGATGTTCCCCACGCTGCCAGCACACAGGAGGGGCCGGGGCCTGGCACGGCACAAGACGGAGCAGGTACATGGACACCCACGCGCTGGTGGTGCCGGCAGCATGACTGAGCTGGTGCAGTGCTGGCAGGAGAGGCCAGGACCCTGGTGGCCACACCAGCCTGTGGTGGCCATCAGGGCCCGATGCGCCTGGGGCGCAGGCTGGTGTGTGCTCGGGGCAGCAGTGCCCCGCCGGCATTAGGGAGCTGGGCTGGCACAGCCCCCATGCCAGCACCGTCCCCCGCAGCTGCAGCAGCCAAGCTCCAAGCTCCCCTGCCCCACGGGGCGGCTGTTTCTCCTTTTATCCAGGAGAGCCAGGACGGAGCTGCCCCACAGCCGAAGAGCGAGAGGATCCGCGTTGGCAACTGCCAAAGAGCTGGCAGGGAGGACCGCAGCAGGCACTCAACAGCTCAGCATGGGACCGGGGCTGCTGGTGGGAACCAGAGCCGGAGCCAGCGGCAGCAGCAGCACCACCAGCCACGCGGCTCAGTCGCCGCAGGACAAGGCTGTGGCCAAGGGCCGGGCGTCGTGCCCACGCTGGCGCTTGGCAGCGGTGCGGGAGGCGGGCAGGACCAGGCAGGGCTGCTCACCGGGACGGGCAGCACCATGCAGCAGGAGTAACCGATGTCGCGAGCCCTTCATCGGTGGGGCTGCGCGGGCTGCCGAGACGGGGCAAGAGAAGCCTCCGGCAGCTCAACGGCAAACACAGAGCCCTGCACCCGGAGAGAGCAGCCCTGGGACCGGAGATGGCTGGGCAGCACTGACACGGGGCCGGCAGCACTGACACGGGGAGGAAGCAGCTGGGAGGGGGACGCGTCTCGGACACTCATCATGGCCCCAGCCAGGACAGGACATCCGTCGCACAACCCAGCCATCTCCAGGGACAGCTGACCCCATGGAGCAAGGGACACCCCAGAGCACGGGATGTCCCGCTCGCCAATAAATGCTGGGGAAGGAGCGGGAAGGGGGGACGCTAGGAGCGATGGCATTCGCTGTCCCCGGTCACCGTTTGTTGTGACAGAGCCCGGCTTTCCCGGGGACGGCCGAACACCGGCCCGCGATGCGACGCGGCACAGGAGCGCCTGCAGTGGCTTTGCTTTCCTCATTCAACTGCCTTTGTCTCGGCCCAGGAGTTTTCTTGCTTTTACCCTTCCCGTTCCCTGCCCACCCTGCCAGCGGAGCGAGTGGCTGCCAGGGTTGGAACCAGGCAAGCGTCCCCTGGGGAAAGGACAACACGAAAAACGCCTGAGCGAGCCACGAGCAACAGTGGACGCCATGGCAAACGAGCCCCCTGCCAGCAGGAGCCAGAGCTAGGCACAGCCTGTGCCGGGGCAGGTCCGCGGTGCGCAGAAGCGCAATCTCTGGGCAGTGGCTTTTCGGGTGACAGCGGATGGTACCGGTGAGCGACAACTTGTAACCTCGGATCTGTCGCAACTGAAATGGCACAACTCGGTAATGGACTCCAGCCAGTTGCAGTCGAGAGGGTCACCAGCAGGTCCTGCAGAGACCCACCCCCTTCCCAGCACTCAGGAGGCCACAGGCAGAGCACAGGTCCGGTGTGGGCTCCCTGGCACTCGGCTGACGCCGACAAGCTGGAGTGGGAGCTGTGGAGAGGATCGGGGCTGGAGCACGCGGTGTCTGAGGAGAACCCGACAGAGCAGCCCGCTGGGAAAGGGGCTCCAGTGGCAGCACCACACAGGCACAGGCTGTGCCCTCTCCTCCTGCACTTGCACAGAGATCTGCCCATCCCCTTCCTGGCTCCTCAGACATGGCACCTGCAGCGCCTGCCGCTCTGCTGACCATAGGTGAGGGCGGCACCGCCGTGGCCGCCTGGATGAACTTCCCATCACGTCCGCAGGGACACTGGTCCCGGCCGCAGCTGGGGCTTGCTGGCTGGCCCAGCCGAGAGGCAGCAGGGCAGGGCCATGCCATGCCGGAGGGCTGTGGCTGCAGCTCGCCGGGAAGGGGGTCCCTTCCTGCAAGGGTCAGAGGAAGCAGCTGGGAGGGGGATGTGTCTCTGATGCCCGTCACGGCCCTGGCCAGGACATGACAGCCACCACACAACTCGGCCATCTCCAGAGACAGCTGTCCCACAGGGCCATGGCCAAAGAGCAGCCTCCCCTGGCCCACGGACACGGCTGGTCCCTACCCCGACGTCCCACCTGCGGGGATGGGCTCCTGCCCCTTCCACCCGGGCAAAGATCTCAGCAGCGTGCGCGCAGGAAGGGGAAGGATGGGACACGACCAGGGCATGGTGTCTTCCTCCCTTGCCATCTAACCACTGCCTTGTCTCACCGGGCTGTTGGCACCAGGGCTGCAGGCAGGATCTGAGCGTTCCTGTTTCCTTCCCAGCTCCCTGGGGAAGGCAGAGTCGGTGACAGCATCCCAGCACCACCCCAGGATGGGATAGCCAGCAGGAGGGCAGCAGCATGGGGCTCATAAGGCAAAGCCACGGGGTCAAAGCATCGCCAGGTCGCGTTTCGCTGTGCTGATGTGGCAGTGCCGGCACTGCCAGGGCCCTCGTGCTCGGAGAGTGGCAGCACCACTGGCTGAGCCAGCGGGAAGAGCTGCCAGCAGCCAGAGCAGGGGTTCCTGGTGTGCCAGCTAGAGCGGGCACACAGAGGGTCAAGTGCTGGGTGATGCCAGGGCAGGGCGGGAAGAGCCACGTCCCAGTGCCAGGCAGCCAGGGCTCTGCCGAGGGTGCAGCATCCCACCAGGCACTTGGCTCTGCTGGTCGCAGCTCCCCTTGCTGTGGGAGGAGGCTGTGCAGACAGCACCCGCCGGCACAGCAGCCGGCAAGCGGTGAGCGCAGGTTTGGGAGGCAGAATGACGCTGATCCATCCTCTCAGGACAGGCTCTTTCCGTCCAGCCCCGCAAGGTCTGTTCCTGCTCACATGCCTGGCTCTCACTGACGGCTGGCAGCCGGGGACCGGGCCAGCGGGCTGCTCCCGCGGGCTCCAGGCTGGGCCAAGCACGCATGGCAGAAGGAACAGACGTTACAACGTGCCCACGAGGACATAAACCTTTTATTTCCTCCCCACCATGTTCTCATAGCAGATGAGAAACGATCACTACAAAGTGCTGGACAGCGAACACGGAGGACAAAGGGACGCGAGAAACAACAGGCGGAGCACGAGAAACAAGGTGACCATCGGAAACTCGGCGATCCCTCCCAAGAGCAGCCCCAGGACACGGAGGCTTGACACAACAACAGCTTCAGAATCACACCCAGAGTCACGCAGGCAGCCCCCTCCGCCCCGAAAGCGGACCCTCGCTCGCACACCTCCCCTCTCTGGGCACCGGGATGCTTCTGAGCACGGTGCTCGCTGAGGCCCAAAGACCCACAGCAGACTGGGGCTCCCAGTCCAGCTCGCGGAACAGCACGGGGCACCAGGGATTCCCCCACCAGCAGCCGCTGCAGCACCAAACTCTGGAAGGGCCCAGAACAGCGCTGAGCCCCCTGCCCGGTGCCGAGGAAGCCAGCATGGGGGGCACAGCCAGCACCTTGCCTTGCTTTGGCACCTCCAACCATTGCTAGAGCACGGTGCAGCCACAGGGCTCACCATGTGCTGGCAGCAGAGCGGTAAGCTGATGCCTTTCTCCCAGCCGTGTAGGCAACTTGGCAGCGGGGTGCTGCGAGTTGGCCCCCACTGGAAAAGACTCGCCGCGTGTTCAAAGCCCCCAGTGACTAATTACAGCTCTGCCCCCCTGCCACGCCATGACCGGAGTCACGTGCCACAATCGACTGTGGCTCAGCAGGTGCCTGGGAGGGAAGAAGGCACTTTGGTGTATCCCTGCAGGCCTCAGGAACGGTTTGGGAGCAGCTGAGGCCGAGGGCAGTTGAGCGGAGGTTTTCCGTGCTGGCTTCTCCACAAGCCCAGGGCCCCTGCCCCACAGCGGACAGAGGGATGAGCCTCCTCGGTTCCCGGCAGAAGCCGGGCTGGAGAAGCCACGGGTCTCACCGTGCGGTGTCTGTCCTGACCCAGCCGGGGCCGCTCCGCTCGGGATGGAGTGCAGAGCTGAGCGCGGCATCCAGGACCCTTCTGAGGGGATGAGGCGGCGGTTCACACGCGCTTCTTCCACACGCGCTTCTTCCACACGCACAAACCACTTTCACGATGTCAAAGCACACGTGACGCTGGCACAGAGCAATCCTCAGGGCTGCGGCTTCGCGCAGCAGCTCGACAGGTACCGGATCAAGCGCACGAGAGGCCCCCGGCCCAGCTTACCTCTGCCCGGCACCGGGGCACCGGCGCTGCTCTGTGGAGGACTCTGGCTGGCAGCAGCCGGAACCGAGGGCCCGCTGCAACTGAAGGTGATGCTGGGGGAGGCTTTGATCTGCGGTGAGTCCTGCTGGGTGCTGCTGCTCCCGCTGGTGCCATTGCTGAAGCTCCTCATGCGGGACAGGGCGTTATCGGAAGCCGAAGTGGGGAGCCCGCTGGAAGGGGACGAGAAACAGGAGGCTCAGCATGGCTCCATGGAGAGGGGGCCCCCCCCGTCCTTCCCAGCAGCTCTGCCCCCTAGCCCAGGCACTGAGCGTCAGCTGCTGCTGCCGAGACACCGCGTCCCTTGGAGCCCTGGGCTTTTTCCCAGCAGCTGGCAAGCGTCTGGGGACAGGAACGGAGCCCATGTCATGTGGGGCTGTCCTCCAGTAGCAGCAGCCCCCAGCCCCCCACGCTCTGCATAGCTGTCCCGGTGCAGCAGCATAGTCTCAGAGTTCCTGCTCCCTCGCCCCTAGACCCAAATCCATCCCCGTCCGGCACCAGCCCGGCCTGGGGAGAGCGAGAAGCAGAATTGACACTGGTTCTCTCTGCAGGCGGATAGTCGCTCCCCAGTTACAGGGGCAGGTGGGGCCCAAACAGCTTCACCTGTACAGGCCCTCTTCCCACCAAGCACACAGTGCTGAGGGACACCCGTGGTCACAAAGCCAACTCCAACTCCGGGGGACGAGCACGGGCCCCGGCAAGGGGGGAAGCAAGCAAATGAACCTCAGCTTCGTTAGCTGCAGGGTAACTCACTTGGAGTACATTTATCATCGCTAACTGGCGTTATCCTGCAGCTCCTGAACACTCAACCCGACAGGCCCTTACGTGGAGCTCCTGGGGGGGGTCCTGGCACCTCCTCTCCTCCGCGGGCCCCCGCCTGCGCCCTTCATGCCACGCACGTGCTTCAGCATCCAGGCGCGCAGGTTGCTGAGGCAGCTGTGCTCCGAGAGGACAATCCGGGGCCAGGGGTTGCACTCTGCCATGTCCAACGCCGCCACGGCCAAAGCCCTCCCGACCTGCCCGGGTGAGGGGCAACCATGAGAAAGGCCTTGAGCACGAGCAGCAGCTCTCTGCAACTCCAGGCAGGAAAACAAAGGAAAGAAAACCCAGCCCCGAATCCCAGGCAACCTCCCTGAGCTTGTTGCTGCCCACGTGTGCACAGGGCAGGGCAGGGCAGGGCTGCACACCTCGCCGCCCCGCTGCCGGGGATCCGCTCACCTGTTCAAACAGCTCCACGGTGTATTTGGAGGGGAAGGCGGGGGGCGGCGGGGGGCTGGCCCGCCCGTTGTCGTGACAGGCCACAGGGATGCTGTTCACCGAGCGCCCCGTGTTGTAGTTGCATTCCAGCGTGTAGCTGCGAAGCACAAGGAAACTCATGTTACCTGACGGATCCGCACCCGCCCCGGCACAGCGGCACGGCTGCTGCCTCTTGGATGACAGAGCTGGGGTCAGCCCGCTGGCGTCTCGGTGCCCCGAGCCCCGGACAGGGGGGCTGTGGGGAGAGTCTGGGGAGAAGACGCAGCTCCTGCCATCGAGCCACAGCTCTTGCTGTGACCTGCTTCACGTGCGCTGCGTTTTCTCATCTGCCGCAGTGGGAAGAAAGATGGGGAAAAGCAGCAGCTGCCTGTCAGGTGGAAGGCAGAGTGTGCCGAGGACAGGAAAGGCACCAGTGACATGGGACCCAGGGAACCAGGCTCTGAAATCAACGGCAAAGGGCTGCCCGTGGAGCAGCTGAAGAGCAGGAGCAGCCAGCGGTTGCTGAGCACAGAGCTCCTGAAGTGCCAAAGTACCCACTTCTCACCTTAAATCAACACTGGAGGCACCCACAGCTGCTTGAGACACCCCAACTGCCTTTCAGGGTGAAGCAGCTACCAACAACTGTTCTCCGGTTATCCTAAAACCTAAAAGGGTCCGCAGTTGCCTGGGCACGTTCCCGCTAAGGATCGGGCAAGAGATTGACATGGGGCACAGGAGAACAGATGGCACATCGCTCGCCAGCAGCAAAGCCTCACGCTGTACCGATCTTCTGGCAATGAGACGCTGGACCACCAATGCGGCACTGACCGCGGGACTTCAGGGGAAGGGCAAGAGAGCCGCAGAGCCGCCCTGTCTCTCCGCTACCAGGGGAAAGCCCCAAGAGGAGTCACCAGGATGGAGCGGTGGGTGTGACACCAAAGACCTGCACTGGCGAGCCCCAGGCGGTGGACCAGGGGCAGGAGATCAGCAGCGAAGAAGGGGAGGGAGGCGAGGGCTCGGAGGTGCCGTGCGGCCAACGCGTGGAGCCAAGGCGTTTGCAAGAACACGTACGGGCAGGATGCACGTGCTGACACTTTGCACACCGATGGCAGGAGCGCGGGTGACGAGCAAGGGGAGCTGGGGGCTCACTCACCAAATCCAATAAACCAGCACAGCTGGAGCCTTGTGGGGAGACTGGTGCGAAGGGGTATCCTGCCAGGGGAAGGCCTGCTGCCCAGCCTGCTGATGGAGAAACCCGCCTTCATTTGCTGCGGCGTGCCGACGCTATCTCGGCACCCATAAGGCTGACTGCTGTGGCACTGACCACTGCGGCACTGACTGCCGTGGCACTGACCGCCATGGCACCGCAACAGCCCCACCAGCAGCACGACGGAACGCAGCCCAGCAGCCCCAGAAGGCTGAGGGGATCACCCCCTTTCCAGCTATTGCCATGAGGCCAGGCCCTTCCCCGCGTGCCGGAGAAGGGGCCCTGGGTCACCCTCTCCTGAGACAGAGGGTCCTGCAGCCCAGCCCAGCCCCCTGCGCTGCCTGCCAGGAGGGAGGGGAGACCGACAGACGGACAGATTGACAGCCTCCCCCAGCTGCCAGGGCAGAGGGGCCAGGCAGGGACGGGGGGCTGAGCCTTGTTAAACCGAGACGGCAAAAGATCGGTGCCTGGGAGCCATGACACAGCAGTGACGTCGACCTTGCCTGTTAGCGACAACAATGACCCACTTACAAAGTGCCATGTCCCAAGCGCCCACCCAGCAGGACGGCTGGGCTGCCAGGGCAGCTACGGACAAACCAACCCACTGGCTGGCAATGCCAGTGGGCCCAGACTTGCCCACCTTCCCTGGGTGGGAGCCGGGAACGCACACCGATCTGCCGAGGAACCCACCCCCTGCGCAGCGACTGTGCCACAGGAGAGCTCAGCAGCCTGAGAGACAGGAACAAGGCAAAAAGCAGGATCACAGCCCAGGACTTCTTGCCTTTTCAGGGATCTGCTTGGAGGAGTCCCCTGGGACAGGGCTCTGGCGAGCCGATTCCATTTCAGGGATCACCGACTCCACCTCCAGAACAGTCCACCCAGATAAGTGGGAAGTCAAGCAAAGGCGGGAGGGAGGAGTCCTCCAGTGTGGGGAAAAACACTAACGGCTGTTGAGATACGTGACAAACTCCTGCACGCAGCTCCTCGTCACTCTGTGTGTCTCCGCCGCACCGTGAGGGGTGCTGGAAATTCACCTGTGCTCAACAGCAATAAGGAAAAAAAAAAAGTCTCGACAGAAATATCCATTAAATGCTGCTTCTATTCCCAGAAAGTCCTGGAGTTGCCAGATTTCTGGAAGGTGTTGGGGAATAACTTCCCAATAAAGGGGTTTGGATGCTGGATGGGCACCCAAGGGTGGATCAAGACAAGGAGGAACTCGTTAGCCAGGGACACGATAACGAACGGCAGCTTTGTCTGCAGTGACTGTGAAACAGTGGAGAGGCCGATCCCGAGGGGAGCAGCAGAGCACAAGCCCCGGGTCCCAGAAGAGCAACTGCAGCTAATTCAGGGCACCGGTAAGGGGGATCCTGCTGGAGACAGCTCTGAAGGACAAAGGAGACGAGGAAAAGCAGCAGGTTTTTGAGGACAGCATCTTCCGATTGCAGGAATGGCCCGTTCTGGTACTCAGGGAGAGGCACAGATGCACCAGGAGACCTCATGGTGAGGCTCCAGCGCAGGACGCAGTGGGTTGGGGTGAATCGCTCAGCCTGGACACGGGGCTGCCGGAGGAGAATGACCAGAAACGGCGGATAATCGAGTTGGGCGTCTCCTGAGAAACACGACCCGTGTGAGCCCACGGGGCCCGAGGGGCAGCACCCAAGGGTGCCAAGGTCCTTGTGGGGCTCCTCTTGGTTGTCTCCAGAAGGTGAGGGGGAGTGTGGGGGTGGTCCCTGATGAGTGGAGAAAGGCAGATGTTGCATCTGTTGTTAAGAAAGACCACCCAGGGACCGAGGCGCCGGTCTGCCTCACCTTGGTCCCCAGGATATCATTGAGCAGGCGCTGCCAGAGCACGTTTCCAGAGATGTGAAGGAGAAGAGGGTCACGGGGAGCTGTTGGCCAGGGTCGCTGCCAGCACCTGCCCAGGTGCTCAGAGACAATTCTAACCCCGCAGAAAACCAGCAAGTCTCCCTCCTCATCCCTCTCACGTGCCCATGCTGCACAGCACCGGCACCAAGAGCACTCCCAGCACCAGCTGAACGGCCACCACCTTTTGGGATGTCGCCATTGGATTAACCATGGGCTGTTCCCCGCCAGCCACAGCGAACAGCCGTAGAGCAACCTACACCCACCACCCGAGCCCAGAAAACTCCTGTTCGTTAGTGCAGGGCTGGCTTTAGCTGGTCAGCGGAGACCAGCTGCTCCCCGGAGAAGGGGCGCAGGGGTTGCTGGGGGAAGCCCGGGGCTGGGTAGAGACCCGGCGTCGCTTCCACGTTTCCTCAAAGCACAGATTGCCGGGAAAGGTGGCATCTACCAAAGCAGCATTACACGCTTCTCGCACCCTTCCCTTGGCATCTGCCACCGGCCACCTCAGGACAGCACAGGGTCAGACAGGGCTGTCGGTCTGATCATTTCAGCCGTATTTATGTTCCCAGAAACCACAACAGAAACGGTCCCAAACCATCCCATCTGATGTTGGAGAGAGGCACAGGGTTGCTACGGATCACACAAACATCCTCAACTCCTAGAATCATGGACTGGTTGAAGCTGGAATCTCACATGGCAATCTCGCATGTGAGGTCTGGGGAAGCTGCGCCCCTTACAACTAAACAGGTTTTAATTACAGCTCGATACAAATATAAACATCAGGGAAAGAGGAGAATTCCTGGAAAGCTGTGCACAAGCAGCTCTGCCACAGCTGTGCACAAGCAGCCAGAGCAGCTGCGGGAGAGACGTGAAGGGGCAGGAGGTACAAGAGTAAAAAGGAGCCGGGCTGTGGTGCAGAACAACGCTTGCAGCTCAGGAATGCAGCAGCACCCAGCATGGCCACGTCCCGGCCTCTGCCGGCACTGAGTGCTTGATGCTCTTCTTGGCCAGTTCCAACCCCACTGGAGAGCCCCGCGAGACACAGCTGCCCCCACAGAAGTGGTTTCAACTCTCCTTAACATCCTGCGTCTGGCAGGACCACCCCTTCGCGGGCCGGAGGAGAGCAGGGCCGGAGGTTAGCCTACCTGTGGATGATCCCCAAGGCTTTGTAGATGGCTACGCGCCCACTGCCCTCCTTCGACTGCCCATCCCGCTTGTCCCTGGCGTACATGTTCTTCTCCGAGAAGTTACAGCCCGTGAAGTCAAAGTGAGGCGAGTTCAAGGAGATGAGTTTTGGGAAGAGCATGTTCTCCACCTGCAACACACGGGGAGGGATGTGGGTGACTTTGGGGGACCCTTTGGCTGCTTGTCCCGCTCCAGCACCACCAGCACCAAGCTCTGGGTGCACTGAGGCTAGGCCCGCTCAGCCCCGTTCCAGCGTCTCACATGTCCCCTCTGCCCAGGGGACACTGCCCATCCCTGCCCATTGCCAGTGGAGAGGCAGCAGCTGGACTCTCCCGACAGCCTGCTCAAGGTGGAGGAAGGATCCCAGCTGCACAGCTCTCCCCGACCCTCTTGTCCCTTAGGAGGAGGGGCACCTCTGCTGTCCGCCCCATGGCAGCTCCCAGGGGAACGCTGAGACCTGCTGCTGCTGTCCTGGACACAGGCCTGGGAGAGGAGAGGGAGAGGGGGAGGAGAGCAAACCCCACCAAGCGCAGAAAGTGGGGAAGGCAGCCAGCCCCGCGCCCCCTCCGCGGGCACCAGCCCCGTCCGACAGGGAGCTCCCACCCCCTCTCCTAGCAGTGGGAGGGAGCATTCGGGATGCTGGGGAGGGGGCAGAGCAGTGAGAGGGTCCCAGCCGCCTCCAGCCCCTCCGCACTCCTACCCCGTGCCCTCACCTGATCGTTCTCGTCACTGAGACTGTTGCCGTACATGAAGCAGCCGCGCTTGGAGGCGTGCCCGTGCAGATCGACGTAGTAGGCCAGCCCGCTGTCCTGGGGCAGGATGGTTTCAGGGAGAGGTGCTGGCAGAGGCCTCCTGCCTTCCTCCTCACTGCACTCTGCAGGGCGGCTGGAAGGGAGGATCCAGACAGCCCGGTCCTTGCTGCCCAGATCAGTGGCGGGCGCTCCCGAGAGGCGAGATTCCTGAGAAGGGCTGAGGTACGTGCTGGCACGCCAGGTGCTGGGCAAGTTGCGGAGGTTATTGGTTTTCTCCAGCTCTGACAGAGTCGACTCCGGGGACGGGGCGCTGCTGCAGACGGAATGATTGGAAGATTTTGTGCTTAGTGAGCTGGTGCTGAGCGGGGAGACGTATGTCCTCCAGTCGGGAGAGCCCGGCAGGACGCGGCTGTGAACGTGGTGGTAGAGGAGGACAGCTTTGGCGCCATACACCGCAGGGTGCAGCTCGGCGTCAGGGTTAAGATACTGGCGGTTCAGGTTTACCCCACGGGAGTCAGTTCTGCAGAGACAGCAGAGGAGACGTGAGGTCCTTCGCACAGCACCACCGTCCGTTCCGCAAAGGCGGACCCAACCTCCCCTCGTAACGGTCGAGGTGTTGGGCTCCATCCCGGAGGGGCAGCTGGTCAAATCATCCCCTCGCGAGCATAGCCGCTTGCCCCGGCGCAGCACAGAACCTCTCTCCTGTGCGGCACTCGCCTCAGTGAGACAGAGCTCCGAGCGATCTCCCTCTCTCCTCCCTGAAGCTAGCCCAGCTCTGACACCCAGGGAGAGTGAGGACAGGACAGGACAGTGTCCGAGCGCCTCAATGGCACAGGGCAGCGCTTCTTGCCCAAGCTAGAAAGCCCTGATCCGGGAGACAACCTACACCTGCAGCCCCGAGCCCTCGCTGTGGATCCAAGCGGGTGGCAGGGGGGCCCGCGGGCCTCGGCTCCCTCTGCTACCGGTGCAGGACCTTGGGATCATTCTTCCCAGGCACCATGAAATGCACAGCAGGCTCCAAACCAGGAAAGAACGGCCCCACTTGGACCCCGATGAAGCCGCAGCTGCGGCCTGTGCTCGCTCACCGATAGTGGCCTCGCACCACCCCATCGGGGTTCAGCATGGGAATGAGCTTAAAGACGAACATCCGCCGCAGCATCTGGGCGCGAGGGTCCTCCTCCCGCAGGATGAAGTCCAGGAAGCCGTTGAAGACAAAGCTGGAGGGTGTTTCTCCTGGGTGGACTCTGCTGCTCAGGAAGAACACCTGGGGGCAAACCGACAGGGACGATGGGCAGGGTCCTGCCTGCCCCGAGGCGCTGCCGTGGTTTAGCCGAGGGGCCAAATCGAGGGGCCAAACACGCACCCCTTGCACCGCAGCCAGGCACCGCGCTGCCCGAGATGGAGCTAAGGCCTTTGCACGGAGCAGACAACTAGATACTGGCTACGGAGTTCTGGGTGGCTGCTTTGCCCAGTGCCTCTCCTAGGTCCTGCTTGGAATAAGGCTGGTTATCCCTGCGTGAGGCCAAGGGGACAGAAATCCCACTACCAAGAGAAACCAGAGCAGGGGCGGCAGAGCCGTGGGAGCGCCCCAGGGAGAAGGACCGAGCAATCCCGCAGAACGGGGAACGAGCCTGACTGCAACAACGATGTGAAGCACCTCCTGAAGGGCCCTTCTCCTGGTGGGAGCTTTCCGTGAGACGTGCACGCAGTCCCCCAGCCGCCCGGTCTGGCTCTGTGCAGCCGCAGAGGGAGCTCCGGGCCCATCCCCAGCAGGCAGGGTCCCCTCAGGGCAGCAGGGGCTGACACCCCAAACACAGCACTTCGAGCAGTTTCTTCACAGCTTAACACAGTGGCAGCAACAAGAGGACAGAACAAAACCCCTCGGAAATGAGACGCTAATTTTTGCTCTTAGGAACATGTGTGTGGTGCTACCAGGGGGCATTTCACGGTGCCGAGCAGATGTGCTGGGGCTCCTGCCAGGCTCCCAATTCCTGCGCCTTGATGGGGATCTCACGGACTCTCTACTCCCCACGCTCCACCCAGTCCAATGCTCTGGCCCTCCGGGACACGACACTCTCAAGTCAGAGACATGAGGGGCCCCAACACACGGACCGTCGCGCAGTCCGCTGTCCGCCTTCGCCGGCCCCGGCATGGCCGCAGAGCCGGCGCAGCAGCTCACCCTCTTCCCTGCGAAGCGGCGTGGCCGGGGAGTGGCAGTGTCTGGAAAGAGCTTGTCCAGCCGGGGCTCCCGCTTCTCCAACATGCCATGGCACGAGGGTGACAGTGAGCAGATCCACTCGCAGCTTGTCCAGGGAGTGGCAGAGCAGCTCCCGGTGGTAATAGACTGAGTCGAGGGGGCTGTGGGGCAAGGAGAGACCCTCAGCAGCCGCCCCGGTCACTGGCAATGTGCCAGCCAGAGCCTCCCTGTCCAGGGAAGCGAGCAGCTTGGCTGGGGCAGCTGCCGCCCTGGCTGAGCGTGCTGCTGGGCCGGGGACTGAGGGACAGGGCACCGAGCTGCACCCTGGCAGCTGCCAGAGATGTGCTTAAGGAGCAAAGGGGGCTCCCAGCTGGGCAGGGGATGTTCTCCGCACCTACAGCCCTGAGCTCAGCCTCTAGCTGCTCCTCCGGCACCGCATCCATGCTTGCTCTGCTCCCTGGGATCAAAACAGCCCCAGCCTGACCAGAACCACCAAACCCTCTCCCGCTGCCTGCAGCCGAGCTGCTCGCTGCTCCTCCCCTCGGGGTCTGTGAGGAACATGAGTGATCCCAAGCAGCAGCTCACTGGGAGGGAAGAGGGGGCCCAGGCCCTGGGGGTCACACTGCCCGGCCCCCCAGCTGCGGGGAACGGTGGGCGAGCGGCTCCTGCACAGCCAGGCCGGTGGAGGTGCCTGCGGCTGTCGGTCGGTCAGGTCATCCCACCGGGACCGGTCAGGTGGGGAAATCAACCCTGGCTGGCAGAAGGGTGTCAGCCAGGGGGGCAGCAGCCCCTGGTCCTTTGGGAGCCCACCGCGGCCAAGGCAGCGCCGAGCAAGGTGTGTGCAAGGTCACCAACAGCCCGGGAGCTGCTGCAGGACCGGCCTCCAGCCTGGGACTCGGGGTCTCTGTGCAACGACTGCGCACAGAGGGGAGGGCGATCCCCCCGCACTGTGCAGAGATCCCCCCTCAGCTGACGGCCCCAGCCAGGCCCCCGGCGGCTCCTGCTGTGCCGAGGGAGCTGGGGCCTCCTGCGGAAGGGTTTGATCAGGACAACCCAGCCCTGCTGCAATCCCAAGGGGCACAGGGGTCTCACGTCAGCAGGTGAGTTTGACCTACAGAGATGATGATATGCTGCCAGAGCCTTCCCGACCAGCTGCCAGCTTCAAAATTGTCAGAACTCTCCATCGTGTGACAATTTAAGACCAAACACCTTCCAATAAACCATTGCTTGCCCTTTGTCTAGGAAAAGGTATTTATAACCCCGTAAAGCCTCTAGGGCCAGGAGGGGCTGCAGGACAGAGCTGCCCAGAGACACCTGGATACCGGCTCTGTCCTCCTCCCCTCAGCCAAGCGTTAAGTTCTCCTGTTGAGATCAGAGGAACTTCCTAGCACGATCCACAGAGCCCGGCACTAAGGCTGGCTCTTGGCGGCAAGATCTCCTTCTGCAACAGCAGCCGGAGAGGAAGGGAGCAGCCAGAGAGCAATGCCCCGACGTTCCCACAGCTGGGAGGGGAAAGCAAACAAGGTCTTGGCCTCTGAGAAGCCCCTCTCCTTAAACTGAGGGCTGCAGCTCCATTACAGTCTCTCCTCAGCCTCTTCCGCCTGATGGGAACCTGCCCTTGGGAATGCCAGGGGGTTCTGGCCCAAAGCTCTGACGGACCCTCTGGAAACGCATGCCTGGAGCTTGGGGGGAGCTTGTGCAGAGCTGGGGCCCAGAGCAGTGAGCACCAGGCAGCTACTGGGGGGCACAGAGACCCCCCTCCACCCTGCTGCAGCCAGAGCAGGACAGCACCGCGGTTCTGCAGGGGGGCAAAGCCAAGTGGGCGAGGGCCGGGAGGTGCGCACCTGCTGGGGGACATATGCCTGCACTCCTGGAAGCGGCCGTCCAGCTGCGCCAGCATCTCCTGGCACTCGGTGTAGGAGAAGGGGTAGCAGAAGGCAAAGTAGGTGGTGGCGCCGCGGTGCTCCAGGAAGCGGTGCACGAAGGACAGCACAAACTGCGTCTCCACCATCTGGGACAGACACAAAGCAGAGGCTGAACGGAGGCACAGCCCCAGGAGCCACCGGCGAGGCCATGCAGAGCCACCTCCCAGGCACAGGCCAGGCAGCACAGCCACCGCAGGCCCCTGCGGTTCCCCTCCGGCACCACCACAACGGTTCCCTCATGCATCAGGTGGTGCCTGCAGCTGCTCACCCTCTCTAACCGCATGGGAATCAAAGCTGCGCTCCCAGCAGATCTCAGCCCACCTCGCTTAGGTCCCCAAAACATCAGGCTGTTTCCTACAAAGCCTTTGGCTTGCTGCTCGCCCTGCCACACGGCACTTGGGCCCTCAGAGGGACACCAAAGCCTCGCTACATGCCTGGCTCTACAGCAGAGCTCTCTGGGAAACCCAGAGGGCTCCTTCTCGTCCTCATGCCCACCTGACAGTGGTCAGACACTCAACCACCAGTACTCTTTTTTGGCATGTTGTGCAGTTAACAAGTGCTGCAAAGCTCTCCCTGGTGCTGGCACAGGCTAAATGGAGCATTGGCTTGTCCTGACTTAGCAGATAGGGTATTCCCTCTAGCCCCTGTTCCGTGGGGTGAAAGGGAAGGGCATGCTGGGGGTGTCACTGCCTCCCCACAGCAGCGTGCACAGAGGACCCAGAGCACCCACAAGCGGCTCTTTCCCCCCGGCAGCTCCTGCCAGACTGAAGACAGAAAACGCCGGGACCAGTAAACTCCTGGGTTTGGCCCAAATGGCTTAACTGGGCTGCAAGAGCCAACCTGCTGCTGCACTCATTCCTGCTGACTTTGGTTCCCCAGGCTCTCCCCACTGCTCTGTAGCCTGTGCCGCTCCCCTCGTAGGGATGTCAGCACTCTCCTGACCTCGTGGGGATGACAGCACTGACTCCTTCAGCCTCACTGTGAAGAGCTGTTTACCGGCTGCTTTGACAACAGACAAAGGGGAAGGGAAGCCCCAGGTGTGCTCTGAGAGCAGTTCCACGGTGCCGCTGCCACACAAAGGGCAATCACCCAGTGAGAGCCCGCGCCCCAGCCTGAGCTGGCCAGCAGAGCAGGGAGCTGCTGGGTCCTCCTCTCCCGATCGCTTGGCCCTGGGAAGGGGCTTTATCATTAACCCCCCACTCTCTCCCTCGGGGCTGCCAACGTACAAACCAGCTGCTCGCCCACCCCATCCCGCCCTGCCACAGAAGGCTAGAGGTCACCCCGGCGCAGTGAGCAAGGGGTGTTTGTGCCCCCAGAGCTGCCCCCACGCTGAACGCAGGGTCCCTCCCTGCCCGTTACTGCAATGCAGCTGAAGCCCTCGGCCCCGGCCCCCCATCTGTACCTCGAAGCTGGGCCGCTCGCGGATGCGCTCCCAGCGGGGCCGCATGGGCAGGGTCCGCACGAAGGGGGACATGCCCTGGGAGTACAGCCGGCTCTGCTTGTTCATGTTAAGGATGTGCAGCTTGATCAGCTTCCCTGGAGCACCCCCCCGTACGCTGAAGTAGAACCAGGACCTGGGGAGGGTCAGCAGCGCCAGCTCAGCCCCCACCTGGGGACCCTCAGCCCACTAGGCCCCCCTCCCTGGGCAGCCCCCCGCCCGGCCCTGTCGGTGCCCTGCCCCGCGAAGAGCCTGTCAGATCCCCGGGGGGCACAGACCCCGTGAGCCCCCCCACACACCAGGGCACACCTGACCCTGCTAGCTACTCCCCCTCCAGTCCCTCCCTACAGCCCCCCGGGTCCCCTTCTTGGGTTCCCCGCCCCCCACCAGCCGCCCCCTCTGAGACCCCGCCAACCCCCTTCTCCGGGGGACCCTCAACCCCGCGGCCGCCCCGTCCCCGCCGCGCCGTTACCTGTTGCCGTTCTCATACTCGGTGTGGGCGCAGTCCGGGCGCGTCCAGACGTTGAACTCGTAGTCGGCGGCGGGCAGCGCGGTGCCCCAGGCCGCGGGGCCGCCCCCCGCCCCGGGCGGCCCCACCTGCTCCACGTGCGCCAGGTTGCCCGAGTCGAAGCGGGAGCTGAAGAGCAGCCCGCCGCAGCGGATCTCCATGGCTGCCGGGCCGCCGCGGCCCGCTCATCGCCCCGCACCGCCCGGGCCCGGCCCGCCGCGCCGCCCGGCAACAGCAACGCGATCGCCCATTGGCCCGCCGCTCCCTAGCAACGCATCCGCCCGTTGGACACCGCCCCGTCAACGGGCCGCTGTGCCGCGCGTGCCCCTCCCCGGCTGGGACCACGCCCCCTTGTTGGTCACGCCCATCTTCTGGGCCACGCCCCCCCCTTTCCAAGAGCCCCTTGCCACTCGCGGACAGCGCGCGGGGACACGCACATGGGCACGCACACAGCTACGTAGGAGCACATGTACGCGCACACGTGTACGCGCACGTATACACTTACACACGTGCATGCAAACACATCCACGTACGGGCACGCACACATGCACACGTGTATGCACACACACATTGTGCACACGCGCGTGCGCATATCCATCTATAGCTACACAGGTAGCCTGCACAGCCTGCACATAAGCACACACATAAAAGCACACACGTGCATAAAAATGCACGCATATGCACACAGACATGTCTATAGGTGCACGCCCACACAGGTATGCCGGCACCTACACACGCACATCTACACATACACACGTTCGTACACGTGTATATACACAACTGTACACATGCGCATGCACACATACATACATGCACGCAAGTGTGTAAACACATGCATGTGCACACACATCTGTGTACGCATTCACAGCGCACACACGTGTGTGCATGTCCATATACGCACATATGTGCACACAGATGTACATTAAACACGTACATATGCGCACACACGTCTCTACATACACACACCCCACATCCCAACAGGCGAAAACTGGAGGAGGCCGGTATCGAACCTCCGACTTGCCACATGCCAAGCGGACGCTCTACTGCCTGAGCCAAACCCTGGGGTGGCACCCAAACCCCTCAGGTGGTGCCGCCGCTTGCCAGCGCCCCCCATATACCTCCCAAAGGGGTGTTGTCCCCCTCCCACTGTGTGCCGGGCCAGCACCGGCGCAGGACGCGGGGAGGGGAGGGGGGAACCCCAGCACCATCCCAGCCCCCCACTCCACCGAAATCTTCAATAAGAAAAATAGTGAAAAAAACACTAAAAAAAAAAAATATCAAGTTTGGTTCATTGAGTCAGGAACCCATGGAAAAGGGGTTGGGGGGCATGGGTGGGATGTCGGGGTATCCACACCTCATGCTCTGACGCTTCAGGGTAGACGCGCTTGCACAAGGGTCGAGGGGAATCGCTTCACCCAGAGAAGGGGCAGCGGGACAGGGAGAGTCAAAGGTGAGGAAAACCTGGGAAAAGTCCCAAAACTTCCCCCGTAAGCCCCGACTTGAGCCCAAAGTCCCCCTGCGCATCTCCCTCAGCATCTCCGTCCCGCGGCCAACATGAGTCGCGCCGGAGACGCTCCTCGGTGGCTGGAATGTCGGGACCACGTCCCTGCTCCTCCAGAAAGCAGATTCAGTGTCCGGAAATCATGGCCAAGGCCCAGTTTTTGACAGCGAGGGTTGTGTTTTGCAGGTAAATCCAGGAGGAATATGTAAAGCTCATCAGGTGTTCCCTCACACAGTCCCACGACACTTCTCCACTGCAAAACAAAGAGAACGGGTACAGTAGCACGGGGCCTCCTGTCTGGAGGTGCCAAGGTGGTGGCTGGGCAAGCCAGCCAGCAGCTGGGCAACGATAGTCCCTCTCCAGCACCGCCCAGTCCTCCCTGAATCTGGCTGCGAAGCCCAAGCGCTGTGGAAACAGGTCCCCAATCACCTTCCGACAGCCCTGCCCAGGAACAGCAGCTCCGGCTCCCAGCTCCGCCATCTCCCACCCTCTCTGCCAGGAGCAGCACAGAGCCGGTTCTGCCATCAGTCCCACCAGCCGCGGTGCCGTATCCCAGCCCCTCTGCCAGAGCAGCACCAGGAGCCACTCCCAGCCAGGACACGGAGAGACGCCGCTGCTGTGCTGTTGGACCGACTCCCCACAGCCACAGGGCCAGCCAGGCAAGCATTCCAGGGGGGGACAGAGCCCAACCGGAAGCCTGTGGCACAGGGGCTGGAGGAGGGCAGGGACGCTCACCTTGCAGGAGTCCACCCAGTGCTTCCAGACGCGCTCCAGCGCAGTGGCCACGCACTCCAGCAGCGGCAGGAGGCAGCTCCGCACCAGGAACAGCAGCAGCTCCCTGACACACTCGGCGAAGTGCAGCAGCGACTCCGGCACCCGGGACTGGAGCTGCAGGGGCAGAGAGAGACGGCGCGGGTTTAACGACAACCTCCCCACCGGGCACGCGCTGGGTTCGGCTACCCTGAGGAGCCCGGCGTCCCGGTCACCCGTGAAGGAGGCTGCCAAACCAGGCTGTCCCACAGTCGGCCGGGCATCACCCCCTCCCCCTGCTCTGCCGTCACCAAGCCCTCCCCATGTTCACCGCTTGGCTCGCGCACGGCGCGGCAGAGACGTGGCACCCGCACTGCTGGCTCCGTGGGATGCTACTGTCACCCCTCTTCCACCAAACTGCTAATTTTCAGGAAACTAGCGCGTTATCTTTGAGACCTCTCCTTTTCAGACACAATGTGGTCGTTGCCACAGCCACAGAGGCACAACGGCATCGGAGACCGGCTGCGGTGCCTCCCTCTCCTCAGACCCACCAGCACCAGTGGGCTCGCAGCCGATGGCCGAGTCAGGAGCCACAACAGAGACGTCACCCGCTCCCCCCACCTCCCATCCTCGGCGTTGCCACCTGGCAGGAACCCCCAGTGCCGGCTCTTCAGCCTCGTGAGTCCCTGTGGGCTGCGGCTACACTGGCGTTCCTGCATTCCTCGTCTCTTCCAGCAGCCGGGATGCCCTTCTTACCCACTCAAGGAACCAGGGCAGGCTGCGGCAGGTCCAGGACAGCGCAGCAGAGCACCGCTCGGACACATACAGGGCCACCTCGCCGCTCTTCGCCCAGAGCAGCTCCAGCTGCGGCTGCAGGATGGCCACCGCTTGGGAGCCATAGACAGGCAGGCTCCGCTCCAGCCACCTGGAAGAGAGCGAGTGCTGGCTGAGGGCAGCACCGGCTGCCCCGGCACCACTGGCAGAGCCACAGGGGCACATGGGTACCTGGAGCTGCTCCTTTTCCCTTGGCCCGCAGCAGAACAAGAGCTGAGCTGGAAGCACTTCCAGGCAGAGCTGGGGAACAGCCCCTCAGCAAAACGGGCTCCCTACGGAGTCACTTTGTGCCACGTCGGCACCTTCGCACCCTCCCAGACACCCAGTGCTGGTGCCACTGACCTGTACCCTTCGAGGCAGCAGTGGGAGACCTTCTGCCAGGTCTGCTGCCAGGCCGGCAGGACGCCAGAGGAACGAAGCAGGCGAGCAGAGGAGGAAGCTGGAAGAGAGAAGAACCATTCCCTGAGCAACCCTTTGGCTCGGTGTGCCGGAGCTGCACGCCCAGCCTGTGCCTGGGGCCTCTCTCCGCACAGATTGAGCTGCTCTGCAAAACGTCCTGGAAACTACTCTGAGACAGGAGAAAAACTCCGGAGCAGAGGAAACCCGGGTTTGGGCAGGGAAAACCCTCCCGAGAGGCGGCAGGCAGGGGTTCCGTCTGCAGCAGGCCAAGAACGTCTGGCCCCACACAGCCCACGCACCCGCCGAGCACACCCCGTACGAAGACAGTCCGATGGGGCCGCACTGCCCCGGGGCAGCCAGTGGCAGATTCGGAATGAAGGCAGCGGCATGGAGGGGCTTCACTCTGGACAACGGCGAAGTTGCTGCTCCTCAGGGGCGTTCCTCCGCACCTCCTTGCACGCAAAGCCACGAGCAGAGCCAGCGCCTTACCCTGGAAGGAGCCGGACGTCCGGACGTCGTGCAGGAGGAAGCCGGCCGCAAAGACCAGGAGGACGAGCAGCAGCCGCGACCAGGGGAAGCCCCGGCCCTTCATCTTGCGTAGCAGCTCCTGGGCAGGCGGGAAGACGAGGCCCTGTCACTGTGCAGCTCCAAAGGCCACGGAGGTTCTGGCACGGCCACACCACCCTCCGACAGCACACCACTGCACTCGCGGCTGCTCTCACCACCCACCCCCAGCTTCCCAGTGGAAATCAGTGTCATCTGCCGAGCAGCTGGGACGATGGACAAGGGCCAGCACCATCTGTCCCTGACATGTCCTGCAGATGCGCCGCTGCGGGGCCCCTGGCCCGGCGCGTGCCAGCAGAAGGAGAGGCTGACCGCAATCCCAGCATGGAGCTGAAATCTGGCCACCAGCTGGCACTAGGACAGTGGGCACCACCCGGCCTCGGGCTCACCTTGCAGGCGGCATCGCAAGCGGCCACGTCCTGGCCGCTGCTGGGCCCTCTTGCCACCAGCTCCTCGTTCGTTACTTTGAAGGAGCGAACCGTTTCCTGCAGCGACTGACGCACCTTGGGGAAAGCAAGAGCTGCGTCATGGCACTGAGCACGCCGAGCCGGCGGCACCGCGCGCCCACGCGACCCCCAGGATGGATCGGGCTGCCGGGACACCTCCGAGGCTCCTGCACTGAGACCAAGTGCCTTGGCCGACCCAGCCTGCCACCGCTCTGGAGCTGTGCTGCTCCCTGGAGGATGCTGAGCCGCAGCCAGCACAACTCCCCCCCTCATCACAGCACCAGAAGAGTGAGACCCAACGGGGCTGAATCCAGACTATCTGAGTCCCAACACAGCACATTGAGGGAATGGGTCTCTCCTCTCCCTCAGTGAGCAAGTAAGCACCCTGCCTGTGTGCAGCGTGCCTCCAGGACAAAGCGCTGACTCTCAAGCCTGGCAGGCACGTACCCGCGCCAGTGGCATGCTGGAGCAGCAATGGGTGGGCACACACGGGTCCCACGGGGACGTTGCTCATAGAGGGATACCCTGCAGCAGCACAGGTACGTTACCCTCCCTGCCCCTGGTAATCCCCGATTCCCACCGCTTGCTCCTACCTTCCTGCTGCCGCTGTCCCAGGACTCCAGCAGATGGTTCAGAAGCAAACTATGGGGGGAAAGAGAACGCGGGGCTGGGTCAGGAGCTCTGAGAAGCCGTTTAACATGCTGCTGAAGGCCAGTGGGGCAGGCGGGCAGCAGGCAGAAACCGACCTGGACTGAGAGAGGTGCTTGGTGTACAGCTGCCTCCAGACGCTGAAGCTCAGGGGGTCCAGGCTCAGGCACTGGCTCATGGAGGTCAGGAGCTGGGAAGAAAGCGCACCACAGGTCGTCACACCCGACCCTCGCCCCCGGCACGACACGCATCACTTGGTTTGGCGCATCAGACATGCCATCCCCTGAGATGCACGCCAGCGCAGCCGACCACCCCCAAACCCGCCGGCTCACCGCTCTCGTCCCAGCCAGCTCCCGGGGCACTGAACTGGCGGGTCCGGCATCCCCAGACCCCAGGTGCAGGCGGCAGGAACATCGGCCCACAATCGCCGTCCTTGCCTTGTGACAGCACACATGCCAGCCTGCCGCCGCTCCGCAGGCCCTCCCCACGCCTCCCCCCCTCCGGCAGCTGCAGGACCACCAAACCCAACCCATCCTCCAGTGCCTCACAGGCCGGTTGGGCTGGATGTGCTGACCTGACGCTCGCCAATCCCAGGAAGGTCCCACTCCCTCCCTTACCAGGACACGCTCCCATGGCAATGTCGCACTCATGCCAGTACCTGCCTGACCTGCTGCTGGTTCAGCCTCTGACATGGCAGAGCCAAGCCTGTGCAAGAGGCGGCCAGTGCCCAGCTGTGCCGGGGAGCCGGGCTGGTGGACAGCAGAGCCCTGCGCCCACTGCAGCGGGTAGGGGAGGGAGGACTGGAGCCGCTCGGCTGCATCTCCTCGCTGGCGCAGCTGGGCTGCCCCAAGACACATGGTGACACGCTGGGACCGGGGGTCGTGCGGAGTCGGCGGCTGCGCACTCCGCGCTCAGGGCTCACCTCTTTTTTCATGTCGGGAGGGCAGCTCGGTGTAGCTCGGGAGAGGAAGGAGGGGAAGTAGGTGTGCAGCATCGTCTCAGGCTTCGCGCCGAATGCCAGCACCTTCAGGCGAGGGTAGAGCCGCCGCAGCTGCTCCTGCAGGCTGAGGGAAGACGGGACCAGGGTGGTGCAGAGCGGCTAGTGAGGCGACCGCGGCATTTGCCCTGCAGTGTAGCCCGCGCTGGGGGGAACTGGGGGGTTGCTGGCATACCTGGGCGGCAGTGAGTTGTTGGGCATGAAGGCAAAGTCCAGGAGGGGGAAGAAATCCTTGGGTCCGATCATGCCAAAGCCTTTGGTCAGGTTGGGGTGCATCCTGTGCCACAGAAACAAACCCCGTCAGCCATGACAGACGTGCTGGCAGCCGAACGCAGCCCCCCAGCTCCCTCAGTGCTGCCACGCACCCACTGTGGCCCCGTCGCCAAAGCGCATGGAGGAAAAAAGGGGTTTGCGAGAGCCCCTGGCAGTGACCGGAGCGAGGGGCGGCATTTGCACCCACTGCCAGGCATGGGGGTTCATGGGCTTTTTCCTCGCCGGCCCCTTGAGGCTGCAGACACCGAGGTCCAGCCTGTGACCGGGGTTGTTGGTAAATGAAATGCGGTCAGAGAAGAGGAACCAGGCTGTAGAAAACTAATTAAAGGTTCAGAAAGGTCAGGGGGCACCGTGGAGTCTGGCTCAATGAACCTCCACAAAATCCTCTGGCAAAACCAAACGCAACATTCCTGTTACTGTGGAGTAGGAAAAAAAACCCTTAAATAAAACGTCCCAAACCCTTTGGGAGGGCGGTGGACGTTCCTCAGTGTCCACCATGAAGCTGTTCCCGACCTCCCCCAGTACCAACAACCTGCGCTGTGCGGCACCAGCCTTTCTTCCCCCGGATGCTGGTGTCGCCGCAGTAATGCCCAGCGCCCTTACACTGTGCCGAGGTGGCAACGCCAAAGACGGCGGCTGCCCTAACCGATGCAAAGGCCGGCAGAGCTGTCTGTCCCAACCTTCTCCCATAGCCTCAAGCTGTGGCATCAGAGCAGCCGGTCCTGCCACCCAACCAGAGCCGATGGGCAGCTCAGCCACTCGCCTGCCTCAGGGAGGTCTCTGGGGCCAGCTGGGAAAGGGCTCTGCTCCCCCTCCGCCACCAGCATCGACCTCCACTGTTTTAGGAAAGGCACCAGCAGCAGCAGAGAGGAAATCTGGGCAGGATCCCAACATTTCTGCAGAGCCACAGTGGAACCAGCAGTCATCGAGGCACCAGAGGTGGTCGGGGGGCACCGCGAATGCCGTCTGACACCCGACACAACAGGCAGCCACCAAAGATCGGGGACAAGCTAACCTGCAGGGCGAGCCCACCGCCGCCAGCTCTGTGGGATTCCCACATCCACTCGCTCGCCCTCTCCCACACCCACGCTCAGGTTTTCTCCACCAGCACCACGCAGACACAGTCATGCTGCACCCAGCAGCCCGGGCAGGCGACCACTCCTCTTAACAAGGATACCCCAATAATGAAGGCAAGGCGTAACTCACATCAGCAGACGGTCCAGGTAGGAAACAGCATACGGGGAGAGAGACTTGATCCCAAGCACCGGGAGCATCACGCCGAGCCACACTGCAAGAGAGAGGCAGCAGTCAGCGGTGAGCAGCAGGGGCCCAGCCGTGCCCCCAGGCTCAGGCGACACTGAGCGCTCCCCACCTCCGCAAGCAGCAACCGAAAAGCAGAGGAACACTTGCGTGCCAGGACCACAGCTACATTTGAACCCAGAACAGAGCCACCACCACCCTGTTTCCCCACCCAAAACGCCCGGCAGGTGACCAGACAGACAGATCCCTCGGGAAGGGCTCCAGGGCGGCTGCGCTGCCTGGCCTGCTCTGCTTGCAGAGGAACGGTGGAGCAGCACGCTCCCTGTCCTTCCAGGCATGACTGTTCCTCCTGGGATCCAGCGATTTCGCTGTCCCAGCCAGGAGAAGGTGTTCCCCAGAGACGTGATGCCATAAGGGCGGTTTCTGCGGTGGCAGAGGGGCTGCCGGGGCTGGACAGGAGATCTGAGCTCACCCCTCTGCAACCAATGTGCTTCTTGTGACACCTCCAGCTCCCCAGAAAACAATTAACTGCTTCACACAGCTCTACGTCGCCGCTCTAAACACAGAGTACTTGTGCCTCTATAGACACACTTCGCTCCTTCTGTGCCGGTGACGGATGTTAACACGTATGGCCGAGGAACAAGGGCACGGACGAGGCGTGACAAGCAGTCAGAGAGAGCGAGCAGAGTCACACCGGGCACAGAAGCCCAATCCAGCCCCACCGCAGCGCGGGGCAGTGGGATGACACGTTTCGAAGCAGATCCCACACCTGAGCAGTAACACCAGCGGGAGCGGAGACCCGTGGGGCCACCCCGGCTCTCCTCCCGCTGCCCAGGGGAGGGGGCGCACCCTCGGCAGGGACGGGCGCCCAGCCTGCCGCTGCCGGCTCTCACCTTTCAGGCCCTCGTGGAGGTCCGTGAACCCAGCCTGTCCCAGCGCCCAGAGGACAGTGAGGCACTTCGCTGGCCTGTTCTGCTGGGACCGCAGCACCTCCAAGTACTGGGGCCAAGACGGGGACATGTTAGTGAAAAAGAGTCTCAGCCCGTCCCACCCCAACGCTGCCACAGACAAGTCCAGAGCCACGTCGCCTCACTGCCAGTGCTGCAGGACCGTGGCGGCTGCAGTGGGCCCTGAGCTGCCTGGCCTGGCAGGGAGCAGCCCTCGGAGCAGGGCAGAGCCCACGGGTCCCCAGAAAGGACCCTTAGCAGCAGACAAGGTCAGGAGCTGTGCTAGCTGGGGCAGGCAGAACCTCAAATCCCATCCCTGGGGAAGCGGAGCTGCCGGCACCGCACAGTGCTGGATGGCAGCCAAACCGCAGATGTCACCCACTCGGGTGCTTGCTTTGAAGGAGCAGGACCCCAGAAACCTCCGATCCTGTCCCACAGTTCCTGACCGCTGAACACAGCCACAGGCGGACGCATCCCACCCCATCCAAGAGCGGCAAAGCAGGGAACGGGTGGTGGAGAGGGAGCGAAAGTTTGGACATGGCCTTTAAAGAACAGACACCACAGGACACTGGTGCTCACAGCAGCTCCAGCACATCTCTGGAGCAGGGGAGATATTGGAGATCCCAGTCCCCGGTCCCGATCCCGAAGCGTGGGCTCTGTGCGTGGGACAATCACGAGAGCTCCCAAGGACCCCCGGTTAAGGGGAACAGATGCTCATCGCCTAGGAGCTTGGAGGGACCCTTGGGGAGGGAGGAGGAGGATCGGCACCACCAGGTTTACTGCATCCGCCCGGAAAGCGCCTGTGGGGCCCGGAACGCAGCTTACCTTGCCCAGGTTCATTGTGGCGATCTTGGGCCTGTCCAGAAGCACTGCCTGGATGCAGATCCTGTACCCGTGCAAAGATTCCCCTGAAATGGAGCACAGAAGGGGCTGCTCAGCCACGGCAAACACCTCCCTCCCCCTGCGACAGCCCGAAGGTGAGGTGGGGGTGACGACCACTCCACGCAGACCTGCACTGCTCTCCGGCTAACGAGATCCGGGAACGAGCCCCACCACAGCAGCATGGCTTCTGTTCCCTCCTCAGGTGCCCCCCACCCATCCTGCCTGGACCCCCCTGCTGCAGGGCTCCAGCCCAGGAGACCCCACAGACCCTCGGAAACCCTTCAGCAGCTTCCTAGAGCCCCCCCCAGCCCCATTCTGCCTTCTATAGCAGCAGCAGGCAGGCAGGCACAGTCACGGCCCCAAGTCCAGGGGCTTCCGAGGACTTGCCTCCTCCTTGTTCATGTTCAAAAGAGAAGGCGGGTTCAGGGGAACCCCGTCGTTCTCAGGCAACATCCAGTGACCCCCCTCCAGCTCTACTGGCCCCCGGGATGGTCGGTGTGGCCATGGCAGCGGCTGGCTGCCTTCTGGGCCGGTCCTGCTCTCCGGCACGGTCCCGCTGCTGCCATGACCCTCCCGCAGCAGCCCACAACGCAGTGGGGCCGATGTGACGGCAGTAGTGGCAGCAGACGAGGCCAGTGCAGCTGCAGCACCCAGCAGAGTCCCTCGGTCCTCCCCACTGCAGACCCACCCCACAGCAACTCTGCTGACAGCCAAGCGACGTGAATTCCTGAATTATATACGGACGTGAGTCCCGAAGTAAAGCAGCACCTCAACTGTTTGCTAACCACCATTTTGTCCTATTCCTGTCCCACTGTTTTGATCAGTCAGGTGGGATTCGTAATGGAAACCAAATGCGTGCGGGACTTCCGGCCACTGAGCGCAGGAGGCAGGAGAGCCAGGGGCTGGGGACAGGCAGTATCCGGGTGTTCCTGCCAAAGCTGTCGGCGTGGCAGGGTGGTACAGAAACAGGGGGTTGGGACTCGTATCTCATAGAATGGTTTGGGTTAGAAGGGACCTCAAAGATCATCCAGTTCCAACCCCCCTGCCATGGGCAGGGACACCTTCTGCTACACCAGGTTGCTCAAAGCCTCATCCAACCTGGCCTGAACACTTCCAGGAATGGGGCAGCCACAATTTCTCTGGGCAGCCTGTGCCAGTGCCTCACCACCCTCAGAGGGAACGATTTCTTCCTTTGATCTAATGGAAATCTCCCCTCTTTCAGTTTAAAGCCATTTGCCCTTGTCCTGTCACTACACACCCTTGTCCAAAGCCCCTCTCCAGCTTTCTTGTAGCCCCTTTAGGTACTGGAAGGCTGCTGGAAGGTCTCTCCGGAGCCTTCTGTTCTCCAGGCTGAACAGCCCCAACTCTCTCAGCCTCTCTCCGTAGCCGAGGTGCTCCAGCCCTCTCACCCCCCACTACACCCGCACTGGTTCCTCCAGCCCAATACCCCACGGCCTCAGCAGTGTTTTGCATCACACTGATGAGCTGCCCAGGCAGGAACAGCCCCTCACTGCACACAAGACATGCAGGAGTTTCCCCCCTCACTTTCTCCACAGAGGAATTCAGAAGAGCTCCTAAAACAGGCAATGAGGAGCAGCAGCATCCCCACAGTCAGAAAACCTCAGCACCACACCATCTTGCAGAAGAACCACCGCACTATCAGAGCACAATGGGTGTGTCGGTGCCCCGGACCCGCACCGACCGCATCTTACCCGGGGTTTTGTCCAGCTCCTGTAGCATTGTATAAATACAGTGGTCGAAGAAGAGCTCCAGCACGCTGGACGACCTTCCCAGCAGGGATCTGATGATGTTCCTCAGCTCCTTGCTCACGAGGCAGTATGGATAGTCTGGAGCCAACACAGGAGCAGGAAGAGTTTTTAGTGAGCACCAGTTTGCGAGACTTTTAGCTGCGGTGCAGGGAGAAGCCAGCCCAGTGCGCGAGGCGGTCGCAGAGAAGCGCCTTGTCCTCAGACACCACACGGTCAACAAAGTGACTTCTTCCAATCATTCTACGTTAGATGCGTTTAATTCAGCAGTAAAGGATCGCTTCTTGTTCAACGTCGATGCCACAGGACACGCAGGGGCTTTGAGGAGATATTCTGCTCTTTTACCCGTTGCCACCCCTAGCACCGCGCACTCAAAGCAAACGCACAGCAACGGGTCACGCGTAAGGGAAATCCAGCCAGAACATCCTTTTCAAAGACGAGCGTGGATGCCTGCCAGCAGATTCCCGAATTCCACAATAGTAGCTACAGGTCGCAGGTCCTTACGGAGAAGGGGTGACTGGGGCAAGTCCCTAATTTGCCAGCTGTACACACAATTTCATTGCCTTCGTAGTCACGGAAAGTAAACTGCAGCGGTACCACAGGATCAAGCAGATAACTCCCATCTCACTTGCTGAATAAAGAACAGAGCCTTCTGCCTTTTCTATCACCAAGTTTCCCAAGACAGTTTTGGCACAAAAATAAAACTGGAGGGAGGGAGAGGTTTCCCAAACATCCAAACCCAACCAAAGCCCAAACGTCCCAGTTTGCAGGGAACAAGCCCGGACTGCGGGACAGGCTCGACCCCATTTGCCTCATGTGAAACCAGGAGATTTTTTCCTTTCACAACCGTGACTGTTCCGGTCCTGTCCGCTCCAGTGTTTCTGAAAACTGCCTCATCAGCCCTTTTTAACCTGTGCTCTTAAACCTGCGCAAAATAAACCCGGCAAAGAACACGGCACTGAGCTCCTCCCAGTCCTGCTGGGACCGAGACAGTTGGACTCAATGACCTTAAGGGTCTCGTCCAACCTAACTGGTTCAGTAAGATTGCCTGGGGGACACGGCTGCTTCTTCCCGGGCGCCATCCCGAGTCGCTCCCTGTTCCCAGTCAGCCCGTCACCCCACTGCCTGGCTCCACATGGGAGCCCAGCGCCTGCCCTCTGTGCCCCATGGCTCCGCACACCTCCAGGAAGCACAAAACCGCCCACTCCAGAGCGAAGCCCCCCGGCACTGGGGGCAGGTTGAATGCCACTGACCGTGGGGGTGCTGGCTGAGCATGGGGTCGCTCCTGGGTGCCTGCAGCTTGTAGTTGAGATATCCGGCCAGGTCCTTCACCCAGACGGAGGGGTTCTCAGGGAACACACTCTGGCTTTTATCCAGCTCCTTCTGCAGGTCCGCCAAGTCGAGCTGGAAGCGACAGACAGATAAATTCAACCCAGGATGTACAGAATCAGTCAAAAAACATGGAAAGAAGAAAGTTAACTCCAGCTCCTAAGGGGCTACTGTGCACAGAGAGAAACGCTCCCCACCTTCACGCTGAGAACACTGCCCTTCCCGCACGGAAAATCCCGGCCGCCTAGTGCCACCGTGCAGCACCCACCACTAATCTACCACCTACTAACGCAAACAGGAGCTCTCACCCGGAAACAGCAGTTACATTTTGTAGTGGAAACACGTTTTCTTCAGATTAGCAAAGGTTGCTACCGAGGAGCAACAAAACCCACGCCAGGAGCTGCAGAAAGCCCCAGCGCCAAAGAGACATCAGAAGGACGGGCTGTGCTGGCACGGCTGCAGGAACAAGCTCTCCTCCCTCCTCGGAGCCACGCAGGGAGGTTTTCCTTGCCCCATGCTCCACCTCCCCGCCAGCACTGGCACATCAGCCAGGGCTCTGCCGCTCTGCGCTCCCGCGAGCCCCGTGGAGAGTGTCACCCGGGACCAGTGAGCTCCGGGCAAACCACCGGGCAGCACAGCCACATCACCAAAGGCTCGCTCAGGGCAGGAGACAGCTCGAGGCTGCAGCTCTGTGGGGATCAGCCCTACGTCGCCGGCTCCTGTCAGCACCACCACACCACTCCGCACCCAGAGCCCTCAAAGGAGAGAACAGCCAAGATCATCGAGACGCACCCAGTTAACAACCTGCAACCGACAAACCACGAGCACGGGCAGCGCACGCGCTCACGTCCCCTCACCTTCCTCCTCCTGCGCTATCTGTCACGAAACACGCTTATCACCAGCTTTTAAACTCAGATTATCTGCTGGCTCGCAGGGACAGATACCCTGTCTTCACTTCAGGGAGTTCAGGAGACGCAGCAAGACCGAGATGGCTGTTCGAAGCTTTCCAGAGTCTAACGCTTCCGTACGCAGTGGATTTCAGCCACAGCATGTTACTGAATCTCAGTCGAGTATCCTTTCGTTGCACGTTTATTTCAACAACCGTTTTGACAAAAGGAGTGAGAAAATAAAATAGCTGCTGCTACATCAAAAAACTAAATGTCGCTGACAGAGCAACCGTCGTGCAGCGGCATTTGTCGCTGCTGAGCTGTGCAGAGCAGTTACAGGGCAACCACGCTTCAGCCCCGGCCGCCCTCTCTGAGGACAATCTGCCCGGACACACACAGAAATAACACGTTAATTCTGCTCCGAGCTGTCTCTACATGTGGTAGCTGGATGTGGAGAAACGCTTGACCCCAGCGGAGCAGAGGAACCCCCCATCCCTGCGGCAGGGGGGATCAGAGGCGCTCAGGGCACGAGCAAGACACGACATCCAGGTGAAGGCAAGGAGCGGGACGGGCAACTGCTGCGGGAGAGCCCTGCCAGGTGGCTGCTTTCCCAGCAGACTCACTACCTCAACAGAGTTAATTTGGGGCTCGTTCTCAAAACCCGTCTGTGCTCAGACACCATGAGAATGGGTGGGACAAAGACAAACGAGTTCTACAGATTCATCTGACACGCCGGGAACAGGAGCTGCAGAAACACTCCTCCAGGACCTCAGCTGGTAAGACAGGAAGGAGGTTTCACAGACCAGGTTTTCTCAGGATTCCTCCCAGACAGCAGACAGGGAGTGGGTGAAGAGAGAAACCAGAAATTCCCTCCCAGCCACCTCCTGCTGCTCTGTCTCCTGCCTGCAGCAGAAGTACAACTTCAAGCACGAGACAGCGAGATCTCCCAGGCCAGCCCAGTGCTCGCCACAGCATCGAGCACCGTCTGTTCCACTCCCACAGGGAACGCAGCATCCCTGGGCTGCAGCCAGGAGCGCTCATCCCTGTGCATTAACGAGCCCGGGGCTCTCCCAACACAGAGGGGCTGGGGTGCAGGAGCCAGCTGCCTCCCACTGACGCACGACGAACCGTGCGGTAAGGCTGAACCAAATCAGGGCACCGCGCTCTTTGTGCTGCTCCCTTCAACAGGATTTAAAAACACCCCGAGCGCTCAGGCACGCACTCCTGAAGCGGCAGAGAGAACAAGCTGCCAGAACACCAGCTGGCCTTGGTGAGGGCCGAGGAACAGCGGCACCTGGAGCTTCAGCTCCGCCACCTTAGTGCCAGTTGGGAGCGACCTGGGTGCCCTCAGAACTGCAGGAATGGGGCAGGCTGGGGACGATCGGCCCGCAGACAGGCACAGGCAGGGCACCCACAGGGGAACAGCCCAGCCAGGCACACTCACAGCTCTCAGGGCTTCCTCCAGCGAGCGGCATTTTCCTGGCTTGGCGCTGGCGTCGTTCGCCGATGTCTTCTTTGCGTTCTTCCCCGTGTGCTGCCTCCGGTGCAGCTGCTCGGGCGCTGAGGCAGGCGGGACCTGCTCCTTGTTCTGCTTCTTCAGCGCCTTCTCGAAACCCAGCTCGAAGATGGTGTCGGAAGTAGCGATGGGAGCTGGAACCCAGGGAAAAGAGAGAAGGTGGCTGGGCGCTCCACAGGGAGCCCTGAGAGCTCCAACGTGCAGTGTGGCGGGGTACGGGGACGCTGCCCGGGCCCAACAGGCGAACCGGGCCTGAGCGCTGGCGTGGGGGGTCACTGGGCCGGGCCCACCGCGGGCCCCACAGCTGGGGGGAGCCCACGGCCCCGCTGCCGCCGGCCCCAGGCTCCGCGGGACACACCCACGGCCGCACCGCGCCCCGGGCCCCGCGAGACGGGCAGCGCAGGGCCCCGCATCCCCGACCGGTCCGGGGCTGACCGGCCGCCCCACGCGAGACCACCCCACCCCACCCCACGAAGACCCTTCCGGGAAACACGGGGCCCACGCGAGACGCCCACCGCACCCCCCGCAAAGCCGCCCCGGGGCGGTGACACCCCACGCGCGGCCCCGCCGGCCCACGCGGGTCCCCCCCGGGGGCGCGAGCCCGCCGCGCTCACCGGCCAAAGGCAGCACGCGGCCGGCGTTGGCCTCGCCCAGAGCCCGGCGGCTGCCGGGGCCGCCCGCGGGCCGCCGGCCCTTGCGCACCACCTCCCAGCGGCCACCGCCGCCGGCCGGGCCCGCCGCCGCCATCGCCGCCGAGCGCAGGGGAGCGGGAGGCGGCGGCGCCCAGCGAAGCGCATGCGCCCGCCGCCCGCGCCGATTGGCTGCAGCCGCGCACACGGGCCCCGCGCCGCGGGTGCCACGTCTCCGCCCCGCCCCGCCACGTGACCGGGCAGCCGCGGTCCCGCCTCGGCCGGGGCGGGACGGACGCGCCCCGCCCCCAGGGTTGCCCCGCCCCCACAGCGGCCCCGCTCGAGGGCCCCCGAAGAGCTGCCGCCGCTGTGGCGTCTCGGACACGCGCCCCGCAGCGCCCGGGCACTGCCCGTGTTGACTAAGCCGCTCGCTGACCCGGGCCGCAGCACGGTCGACCAGCGGGCATCCCCGCACCGGAGGCGGCCCCGCCCCGCCTTCTCCGCGGGCCCCGGGCGCGGCACGACCCGAGAGAGGGTGGGCCTGAGGCGGAGGGGAGGGCGGAGCCTGCAGGGCGGGGCAGGGCTATGCAGATGAAGCCCCGGCCGGCCGATGCGCTGGGGGCGTGTCCATGCAGATCGGGCACTGCGAGGCATGACGGGAAACTCCCCGCACCAAAACCGCCGCCGCGCGCGGGCGATCGCGGCGTTGCGTGGGCGCTGCCGGCGGCAAAGCGTGGGATGAGGCGTGGGGTGGGATGGGATGTGCGTGGGGTTTGCTCGGGGGTGCCCGTGCGGTGAGTGTCTGTGCGGCGTCCCGGGGCGGCGGGCGGCAGAAGTTTATCTCATACTTACCTGGCAGGGGAGACACCATGATCAGGCAGGTGGTTTTCCCAGGGCGAGGCTCATCCCTTGCACTCCGGGTGTGCTGACCCCTGCGATTTCCCCAAATGCGGGAAACTCGACTGCATAATTTGTGGTAGTGGGGGACTGCGTTCGCGCTCTCCCCTGGCATAGCTGGTGCAAAGACAGATGTTGAGACAACAATAGACAGGTGGTGACGCTGACGGTGCCCTTACGCGGGCTTGTCCCAGGGGCTGTTGTTCCCCGTTGTTAGTCGGGCAGCAGTGGGACACGCTGCACGACGCAGGGACCAGCCCAGTCCTTACGGAACCGCAGCGGGTTCTTTGGGGCACCGCCCCGCCCCGCACGGCGGCCCCCGAGGGAGGGATCTGCCCGGTCTCTTTCCCGGCTCCTTCCATTTCACGAAGTCAGAGAGGCAAAACCTCCGAGGGACCGGTGCCCACTCTGCTTCTCTCACCTCGCTCTTACCGCTGCTGAGACGCGTCTGGACGTGGCCGAATCCCGAGTCGTCTCCCCGACGAAAGGAGAGAGCTCGAGCCCAACTGCACGCCCAGGCTGCGGTGGAGGACGAGACTCGGCTTTACAGGAAACTCCATGTATTGGCCCAGCAGCCAGGGATGAAAATAGTGGAAATACTTTGTCTGATTCAGATTTGGACAATGAAGGGTCAAAGTCCTCCCTTCTTGAAGCCTAACTGAATTTATGGATCTAACCAGGGGTAAAGGGGATGCTGACGGAGGCCTGGCTGGCATATCTACGTGCTCCTTCACAAGACAGACCTACTCCAGTCTGTTACTGTGGATTATTTACCTCGGCTTGCATTTTGTTATGTGATGGGGCAGATTCCATCCGGAAGACCGGAGCCTTGCTTTAGGGATCTGATGACCAATTCCAGCAGGAAACATAGACAACATCTTCTGGGCATTGGTAACGCATGTTCAAAGAGGATGCCCCGGGATGACCAAGGACCCCTGGCTATTCCCTGGGCCAGTCCCACAGCTTTGGGATTGAGCACAGCTGGTTTGGTCGTCAGCCATGCTTTTGATGTAGGCCCCATGGCACAGGAAGATCTGTGGGGATGTTGTCCTGAGGCCCAGTGGCACTCGCCAGCCAGAAGGGTCCTGGCCCCCGTGGAGCCTGTCTCTTGTCAGGAGGTGCCTTTCGGGCGCAGCCCCTGCCCGCCAGGGCCCCCCTGCTACAGAAGGAAGTTTCTGCTGTGCCTGCTCTGTTCTCTATCGTCTCCCTGAAGCTGCACCACCGAACCCGCGACCAGGCAGTCCAAATCCCCTTCAGATTGTGCAACAGGTCTTGGATCTAAAGTGCCCTGAAGCGCAGGCAGCCGGCTTGGCCCCTGGAGCTCCCGAGCAGGTGGTCTCCATTCCGGTAGCGAGGGCTGCAGAGTGCCTGAGCCTCGTACCGGGAACAGGAGTGCGCTGTATTTGCCACCGCCCCTGCCCCTTCCGACAGTCACAAACCCCGCGGGGATCGGCCCCTCGCACCTGAGGTTTTACCTCCTTCTCTGCCGACGTCCTTTGCAACGTCCCTTTCCACAAGGGCATGCGCAGCCCGTTACCGTTCAGCGCGGGGCTCTTCATCTCCCGCTGCTGTCGGCCGCGCCGGTTCCCGTACCGCTCCAGCCGTGGCCGAGGCGATGGGAAGGGTGAAGCGGTGGTGGGCACTGACACCCGTGACAAACCGAGCGCGGCCCGACGGGAGCAGGCGAAGGCCACGAACCGCCGGCCCGTAAAGTGGGCGCGGGACACGGAACCTGCAGGAGCTGGAGTGATCAGCCTGGACCACCGAGCACTAACATAACATCTGTTTCTGCTTTTGCACCAGCCGTGTCAGGGGAGAGCGCGAACGCAGTCCCCCACTACCACAAATTATGCAGTCGAGTTTCCCGCATTTGGGGAAATCGCAGGGGTCAGCACACCCGGAGTGCAAGGGATGAGCCTCGCCCTGGGAAAACCACCTGCCTGATCATGGTGTCTCCCCTGCCAGGTAAGTATGAGACAAATCTCTGCCGCCCGCCGGCCCAGGCCGCCGCACAGACACTCACCGCACGGGCACCCCCGAGCAAACCCCACGCACATCCCATCCCACTCCACGCCTCATCCCACGCCCCACGCTTTGCCGCCAGCAGCGCCCGCGAGCGCCCGCGCCCGGCGGCGGTTTTGGTGCGGGGAGTTTCCCGTCATGCCTCGCGGTGCCCGATCTGCATGGCCACGCTCCTTCCTCAAGACCCCGCCCCCTCCGTCCCTGCTTATTCCCGGCTGGAGCCGGGGTGCTCAGGGGCGGTGCAGGTTGGGTTCGGTCGGGGACAGCGCGGAAGGGACTGCTTCCCGGCTCCCCCCCACCAGCTCCCCCGCGGTGCCACTGTCCCACCAACCCCAGCCGGGACCCTCGTGCGACCCCGGTACCGCTCCCGCGGCGCGGCAGCCCCTCGGTCAGCGCCGCAGCGAGCTCCCCTCCCGGCCGCCGTCCTCGCCCTGGGCCGGGGGCTGCCCCTGCGGCTCCGGCCCCCCGCCCCGTGCTGGATCAGCCGTCTGCCGCCGGCGTCCCCCGCGGACCCGGCGCTCCCTCCAGGCCTCGCGGGCCTCGACGCGGCTCTCGGGCTCGGCTGCTCCCGCGCTGGGACCGCTGCGCATGGCACCGGGTCATATTCGCCTTCCTGTGGCTCACGGGCTCCCCTGCCATCACCGTGGTTGATCACAGGTGTTAAAGAAATTCTTTATGCTCGGTTTACCCGCCGCAGAGTCTCAAATTTACGATTCCAGGTTAAAAAATTACTAATTTAATTGAGGGGTGCATCGACAGGAGCAGCTGGAGCTGGTGCCTCTGCAGAGGGACCCTGAGCACAGCACTCCCTGGGCGTTCATACCCTCAGTCTGTGCTCCCATTCTCCATGTGCTGTTCATGTGCCTCTGCATCCAATCGGAATTTTTGGTCTGGGGTCTTCTTTGTTCCGTATCAGATCCCTTCTCTGTCTCCAGGCAGGCTGTTGGCTGTTTTATCAGGACGAGCTGCAGCTCCTGCTGACGGTCGTGGCCCCCGTGTCTCGCGGCTTGCCCTGGTCTCAGGGCCTCCCTTTGTGCCACCAGGCAATAGTTCCAGGTGAGTTCGACTTTCCTCAGAGGTAGTTCCCAGGTGCAGCCTGAGGCTTCAGCAAATTTAGCTGCTGGTGCTAAACATGGCTGTTAATGCTAACGATTCCCAACAGTGCTGGGTGAGACAAAAATAATATAGTAATAACTCTGGAGTACTGCATTTAGCTCTGGAGTCCCCACCATCAGAAAGACATGGAGCTGTTCAAGCAGGTGCAGAGGAGGCCATGGAGATGATCTGAGGACTGGAGCACCTCTGCTATGGAGACAGGCTGAGAGAGTTGGGGCTGTTCAGCCTGGAGAAGAGAAGGTTCCAGGGAGACCTTCCAGCAGCCTTCCAGTACCTAAAAGGGCTACAAGAAAGATGGAGCCGGGCTTTGGACAAGGGTGTGTAGTGACAGGACATGGGGCAATGGCTTTGAACTGAAAGAGGGGAGATTTCTATGAGATCTAAGGAAGAAATTGTTCCCTCTGAGGGTGGTGAGGCACTGGCACAGGTTGACCAGAGAAGCTGTGGCTGCCCCATCCCTGGAAGTGTTCAAGGCCCGGTTGGATGAGGCTTTGAGCAACCTGGTGTAGTGGAAGGTGTCCCTGCCCATGGTAGGGGAGTTGGAACTGGATGACCTTTAAAGTCCCTTCAATCCAAACCATTCTATGATTCTGAAAGAATTTGGCATCCTGTCGTGGCCGGGGACTCGTGTACATCCAGGCTGCTGCAGCGTCCCGGGGGGTTCCATCGTGGCTGCACCCTCTGTGCGCTCCCAGCCTGCCCCGCGGGGCTCCCGGTGATGTGGCCTGGGTTGGGTGGGCGACCACGGGGAGCTGTCACGACTATTGCCCCCGCGGCGGTGAGCGGAGGGAGCGCCCTTTGACGTGGCTGCGTGAAAGGGCGCTTCCCCGCCCACCGCCGCGGGAGCGATAATGACCCGATGCGGGGCCACGCATATCGTGACAGTGCCGGATGATGCGCACTGAGGCGCCGGGGGCGGGGCGATGCGGGGGGAGGGGCGTGTCCATGCAGATCAGGCACCGCGAGGCATGACGGGAAACTCCCCGCACCAAAACCGCCGCCGGGCGCGGGCGATCGCGGGCGCTGCGTGGGCGCTGCCGGCGGCAAAGCGTGGGGCGTGGGATGAGGCGTGGAGTGGGATGGGATGTGCGTGGGGTTTGCTCGGGGGTGCCCGTGCGGTGAGTGTCTGTGCGGCGGCCCGGGCCGGCGGGCGGCAGAGATTTGTCTCATACTTACCTGGCAGGGGAGACACCATGATCAGGCAGGTGGTTTTCCCAGGGCGAGGCTCATCCCTTGCACTCCGGGTGTGCTGACCCCTGCGATTTCCCCAAATGCGGGAAACTCGACTGCATAATTTGTGGTAGTGGGGGACTGCGTTCGCGCTCTCCCCTAGCGTGGCTGGTGAAAAAACAGGCTGGAGTGGTTCTTAGTGCTGCGGTATCACGCAGGAAACATCCCCATTTCTAGGACCGCAGCCGCGATCTCGGCAGGGAGCGCGGTCCGGGCAGTACCGCGGCTCTTCCATCTCACATTCTCATGCAGAGGCCCAACCCAGCGACCCCCGCCGCAGCAGCGCCCACTGTCGCCCCGTGATTCTCCACTGCCCCCTCCCTGGCCGTGCCCCGGCACTGGGACAGCCGCACCCGGCTCCCCACACGCTGCCGGCAGCCCCCCCCCCCGCGGCGCGCGGGGCCCGCAGCCGGGCCAGAGACGGCGGGACAAACGTTTTACCACACGAGTTTATTTTAAATAAAACTTAACACAGATGCAGGCTTTGCGACCGGAGTGACGGACCAGACAAGCGATGCAACAGGGAAGATGATGGCCGGGGCGGGCACAGCGTGCCACTCTCGGCAAACCCACCCCAGTGCCCCACAGGGGGTCCTCGGTGGCAACGGGAGAGGGGAGGGGGTCCCACAGTGGGGAGAGGGGTGCCGCCGTCCCCACGCCGCAGAGGGGACAGACAGGCTCCCGCTCCGGGCTCTTCCATCCTGGCCTGTGGTTTTCTCTTCATCTTCCCAGGCAGCTGAAGCGACACCTCCCTCCTCTGAGCCAGGTCCTCCCCGCTCGCCCACAAGCTGCTGGGTGGGCACCGACCCCCCGTGCCGGTGGTCCCAGGGCCGCTGGCTCCAGCCCCTCTCCCTGGGCTGGCAGGGCGCAGGCAGCACATGAGCATGCTGCACCCCGGGGGAACACCCCAAGGATTTGGTCTTTCCCTCTCGCTTTCACAGCAGGGCAGACGGGGGGGCACCGGGTGGCTGCAGCACTCACACCGGAGAGGACAATGGAAATAAATATGGGGTGGGGATGATGCGGGCCGGATCCCAGGCGCAGCAGCCAGAGCCCGTACCCACCCTCCAGCCCCCGGCATAGGTACAGTCGTGCTCCTGGCGGTATGGACATCTATTTATTACGGAGACAGCGGCTTCCCACCAGAGCTGCTGGATGCCAAGGCCGCGGGCTCGGCTGCCGGAGACCGTGATGGCATGTGACAGTGCAGGGTGAGGCGCACGGGCTCAGACCTCGAATGTCTATGGTGGGGGAACGGCGCAGGGCGGCGCGGGGCGTGGGAGCGTGCCGGGGCTAGTACTCGTCCTGGTCCTCTGGCTGCTGCTCCTCCAGCTCATCGTCCTCTGGTGGGGCGAAGCCCTCCTGGCAGGGGGACATGGGTGGCCGTCAGCCCAGGAGCCACGTGGGGTGGGGGCTCCTGCTCCCAGCCGGCTCCCACCTCATCCCCATGGCCCCTCCCGGCACAGCACAAGGGCTTCGGCAAAGTCCAAACCCCCTCCCCAGGCACCCCAGGGAGTAAATGAAGCCAGAGGCTGGGAGCAGCTGCAGGTAATGGGGTCTTGTCCCAGGGCAGCCCGGAGCACAGGAAGCAGGGGGGTTGGGAGTCCCGCGGTGGGGGGCGGCGGTGCCCAGCCCTCACCTCCGTGGCATAGAGGACACTGACGATGCCGGTGATGATGGGGCTGTTCTCATTCTCATGCTCCTGGCAGATCAGCTCGATGTCCCGCAGTTTGCTGAAGTAGAAATCCCGCTCCTTCTCCAGCCCGTCCACTGTCAGCTTCAGGTCCATTAGCTGGGGAGGGGGGCGGGTAACGAAGCCTTCAGCCCGAGGCCGGGAGGGGGCTCGGCACCCTCCTCTCCCTCTGATGCCGGGGTGCCCCCAGCACAGCAGGCGCAGGCAGCAGCGAGCAGGGGCCCTGCCTACCTGCTGGTTGAGCTCCAGGATCTGCGCATCGGCCTCGGTGCCCCCGTTGCGGGCAGCGGGGGAGTTTTTCCGGAGGATGCTGCTGGGGACGTTGCTGAGCCGGGCTGGGTTCGGCGTGTTCTTGGGGCCGGTGGGAGAGGTCCTCTGGGGGACTTGACAGCAGACAGGGACCAACGGGTTAATGCCAGCCCGGGGGGCTGCCAGGCGGGGAACCCTCCTGCACCGTGCGAGGTGGCAGGGGCCAGGAGGCAGCAGCAGGCAGCGAGGGCAGGCAGAGCGCTTGGGGGCTGAGCCGCGGCTCCAGGCTGGCCTGCCCTGAGCCTCCCCGCCCTGCCTCAGTTTCCCCAGGCAGATCTTGAGCCCCCCCCCAGGCCCCTCGACGGGTGCTCGTGGCCTGGCAGAGGTTTGCCGTAGGATGGGGTGGTCCAGCCCTTGAGATGCTCCTGCAGGGTTGGCACAGGAGGCATACGATGCCCATGGAGCATCGCCTACGGCTGAGAGCGGCCCGGCTGCACAGTGGCACGGCATGGGGGCGTGGCACCACCAGAGGGGCCTGGGGGGGACCAACCGTCACCAGACCCGGGATGAGTGGTAGATAGAGGCAGCTGAGCCCTGCCCAGCTCCTCGTGGGCCCCTCCGCCGTCCCCTCTGTCCCGGGCGTCCCCGCAGACCCGCTGGGCCCCCCCGGTTGCAGGCAGGCAGGCAGCAGAGCGGGGCGCAGGCAGGGGCGGAGGCGCGGAGCTGGGGGAGCCCCGGCTGCGGCTGGAGCAACAAGGGGTGCAGGAGGCCGGGCGGGAGGGCGGGGGTCAGCGCTCGCCGGGGGACCCGGACATTACCTGCGGTGCCAATGGGTTTCTTGGGTTTGTTGAAGATGTGATCACCTGGGTTTGGGGGGGGCGCGACGTCCTGGCCCTGCCGCGCCAGCAGCGGGTTGTACTCCTTCCCGTCGTAGTTGGCGTCGAAGAATTTCTTGAACCACTGGATGAACTCAAAGTTGTCCTGGAACTTGCCCTTCACCAGCCTCTCCACTGCGATGATCTAGGGAGGGGGACGATGCGGGGCAGAGGGGCTCAGCTGGTGGGGGGCTGCCCTCCCGCCATGGCCCCCACCCTGCCACGACCCCCGCACCACCGACCTACCTTATCCACACCCATCTTCTTGAAGGCGGCCTGCAGCACCTTGAAATTGTGGATGTACTCATGCTCCAGCTTTGCCTGGAACTTCACCTTCCGCAGGTGGACGCAGCCGGGGAACAGCATGTCCATGAACTGGCAATAGGCAGCCCCTGCGCCGGGCACACACTGCGGCATCAGCAGGGGCCAGCAGCGCCCCGCCACCGTCCCCGCTGCGGCTGTGCGTCCCCCCGCCCCGGGACCCATGTCCCACCTGAGCAGAGCTGCTCGATCTTGGTGTAGTTGAGCTGGAGGGAGTCGTTGACCCAGGCCAGCATGTCGTGGCGGCTCAGGTTCTCGCTGGTCACCGACGTCGAGTAGACATTGACGGCCATGCCCCAGCTGCCAAGAGACAGGCGTCACGCCAGCGCCGCCATCCTGCTGTGCCACCCCCAGAGGTGGCAGGACTCGGGGTGCCTGGTCCCACCTGGGCTCCAGCATCGCGGGACACCAGGGCCAGGCTGCCACGGTGCAGCCCGCGGGACCCCCCACCCCGCCAGCGATGGTGCTGGCAGTCCCGTGGTTCTGCCTGGCCAGGCATACCCCTACCCTGAACAGGGGCACCCGGGGAAGCCGGGTCGTGGAGTGCCACTGGGAGCGGGACCCACAGCGGGACACGGATGTGGTGCAGGATGTGGCTCACAGGCAGGGGGTGCCAGGGAGACACAGGCACCACCGAGGGCACTGCTCCCACGCCAGGGCACAGATCCTTCCCTGCACGTGGCCATGGGGCTCCTGGGGGCTGGGGGCCCTGATGGCCCATAAGCAGCTTAGGGCCCCCCCTCCAGCCCCCGCTGGCACCTAATCTGCTGGGGCTGGGATCGGAGTTCGTTAGAGCTGGGCTTAGAGGGGCAACATCTGCCGGCGGGCACGGCTGTAGACCCACTCCCAGATGGCGGAGGGCTCTGCCCCGGCACCACGGGAGCTGAGACCCCAGAGCTGCGACCCTGGCATGGCAGAGCACTGGGGAGCTGTGCCACAGAGCGGGGGAGGGGGCACTGGGACACCTGCTCCCGCCAAACGCTTTAGAGTGAGAACCAGCCCCACGGCAAGAGCGGGGGTCCTCGTCCCACTGCCCCCTCCCTGACAGCAGGGGGGGTCCCTGACCCTCTGCCCCCCTGCACAGCAGCAGCAGCGGCGGCAGCGTTAATCCGCTTCCCCTCCCCCCAACAAGGGGGATCATGGGGCTCAGGCCCAGCTGCCAGCGGGGGCTCCGGGGGGGCAGACCCCCCTCCCCCATCCCCTCTCAGCCCCCTTCCCCCCCCACTCCTGCTGCCACCACCCTGGGTGTCATGTCGGACCAGCGAGGGGGGGAATTGCCAGCACTCCAGGCCTGGGAGGGGGGACAGCCCCGTGCAGGAGCCCCTGCCCCCCAGCAGACGGGGGCCATGGGTGCAATGGTGGGGTGGCCGTGGGGTGCTGTCACCTCCCTGGCTGCCAACTTGCGATGGGGGGAAGGTGCCGGTGGCTGCAGCCCCCCCACCCCACAGCCTCGGCACTGTCATGACTCAGCGCCGGCGATGCCAGCCCTGGTACAGCCACACGCCCCGAACGACTGAACCGCCACCGGGACTCCCAGCACCCCATCCTGTCCCCCTCCACACAGTGCCGTGCCGCCGGCACGCAGCTGGGGGTGTCGGTATTTTTAGCCACCAGAGCAGCTGGAAACAAGGCCCCTGCAGCCATCGCCAGCCCCCGGCACAGTGTGGTGGGCACCGTCACACTCCCCAGCAGCCGGCGAGGACCAAAGCCACCCATGGTGCCAGCCACGTTGCCCGTCCAAACAGCCTAATGGGGTCCTCCCCCCTATCCAGCAGCGCCAAGCTGAGTCATGCGCGGCGCAGAGCCAGAGCCACGCGCACTGCGGTGCGGCCGCCGTGGTGCAGCCGGGAAAGCGGTCGCATTTGCCCACGGCTGGGGTGGGCAGGGAGGTGGGGGGGCTGCTGCAGGGGAGGGGGCTGCCTGCCTGCCCCGGCGAGGAGCCAGCGGCCAGCTGACCCCCCCACCCCCCACCATCGCTGCCCTTTCCCGAAATAGCTGGGAGCAGCTGCCAGCTGCTGGGCGACGGAGCCGGCCACCGCAGCGAGCCATGGGGCCAGGTCTCACCATGCTCGAGCCGGGGGATGCACCGTGCCCGGACCCGGCACCACAGCCCCCAGCGCTCTCCCAGCACCCTGCCATGGGGCACAGGCAGCGACCGGGGCACACGCCGTGGGCTGGGGCAGGTGCAACGGCCGCAGCTGTCACAGCAGGGAAAGTGCCCCAGCCCCACACTGGGGAGCCCTGGTGCCCCCCTGAAACTGTCTGATGGGGGGACAGGACACGGGGGGGCTGGCACACCCCAGACCCTTGATTAGTGGAAGGGATGTGGGACCACACCAGCGCTCCCCACCGGCACAGGCAAACAGCCCCCACAGCCGGCATAGGGAGCCGCCACACTGCCGGCACCCCAAACCTGGCACCCACTGCCCGTGCTGGACCAGTCAAGCCCCACAAGCGAGACCCCCAGGCTGCGGGACGCCCTGCACGGCGGGGACTCTCCCCACACCGCAGCGGGGGCCAGGCAGGCAGCCCCCCACCAGGGACGCTACTGGGATGGTGAGGCAGTGCAGAGCCTGGAGCGCACTCCTGGAGTGGGGCTGGCACGAGGACGCCGTCCCAGCACGACTCTAGGCGCGGTGCGGCCCTCAACGCCATCCCAGCGCCAGCACCAGCAAGGTGCAGCTCCAGCAGAATCCACGGCCCCATCGAGTGAGGGATGAAGTCGGCACCTTCCTCAACCTCTCGCCCCAGTGCGGAACCCGCAAAGGACAGGCCAGGGCCAAGCGGGAGGGGTCATTCCCACACGGCTCCCCATGGACAGGCCACGCACCCACGCCCCCACCTCTTGTCACCCGGGATTTCCACCGCGCTTCCCGGCGGGCTGCTGGCGTCAGTGCCCTGTGCCCCAGTGCGGCCGTGGCTTCCCCTTTGCCAAAGCAAGCTGAGGCCCGCGCCGGCAGCCGCAGGGACAGGTTTCACAGCGAGATGAACTCAGGCGTCACCGTGTCAGCCACTCCCTGGCGTGCCGCCGCCAGCCGCACCCCAACTCCTGTGCGCGTCGCCACGCGTGCAAGCCCGGCGGGAAGCACCCTGACCCAGCTCCGGCACGTGGCACCACTGAGCACTGGCAGGTCCCGGCCCCGAGTGGCTGGTGGCAAGGCGGGGTAGCCAGAGCCACTGGCACTGCAAGGGGACGCTTGCTGGGGCACGTGGTGCCACCCGGCTCATTTCCACCCTCCGAAACACCGTGCTGAGCTTCAAAGCTGCAGCACCGAGCACACCCTGGCGTAATAACAGGGAAGCCAATGCTTGCGCCAGCCCGCTGGCAGGAGCTCGCCACGCTGCCCGCCACAGCCCCGACGCTGGGTGATGGACGCGCCCCAGGCAGGGAGCCTCCGGCCCGGCCGGTTTGCACGCCGCCTCTGCCACTGGCTTTTGCAAAACAAATAGGAAAAATAAGGATTTAGCCCAAATTCCCCACAAGCTGTGGGGAGAGGAGCCAGTGCAGGGCTCGGCACGTGGCTGCCTTGGTGCTGGGGGGTCCCCGGGGAGCGGCGGCTGACTCGGCACTGGCAGGTCGCGGTCAATGGCGGTGTGGGGGGACATGGGGTGCCAGGGCACAGCCCCCCGCCGCACACAGCAGCCCCCCCGGTGCGTGGCCCTGTGCCCGGCCGGCCGCGCTGACGGGGCAGGGGGGACGCTTACCGCTGCATTTTAATTGTCTGGCCGCCGAGCTGCTAATCGAGGCCCAACGGCGAACAAAATGCTGGGGCGCGTGTCTCTGCCCCGTCCCGCCGGCACTGCCGGGGCGCGGAGAGGTCGTCCAGCCTGGCTCCTCGCACCAACGCTGCCGGGGCGGTGGCGGCGGGCACCGGCGTCCCACGCCGCAGCCCTCACTGGGCCGGCATGCTCTAGCCAAACAAAGCGGGAGGAGAATGAGGCCGGCGGCCGTGCCGGACGTGTTTGCTCAGCACCGAGGCGGCGGTGCCAGCGCTGGTTGCCAAGGCCAGGCACTGACTGCGCACTGCTGCGGCTGCGGGTCAGTGCCGGACCCTCGCTGCCTGTGCCGGCCCAGCAGCACCCCTGTGCTGGGGCGAGCTGGGCTGGTGCGACTCACGGCTTCTATTTTGGGAGCCGTCCCGGTGGCTGCTCAAGTGACAAATACGCGAGGGGGGTGGCAGACAACGCAGCGGGGGCTGAGCACGGCGCAGAGCTGCTGCGGCGCTGAGCTGGTAGCTGGCAGGCAGCGGGCAGGGTCACCCAGGTGCTGGCAGGGGTGGCTGCTCACCCCTGCCCCCCCCAGCCATCACAGACATCCCCCTCAGCACTGCGTCCCCTGACCCCACAAAGCATCCCCATGCCATGCCGTGCCATGCCACGCCGGAGCCTGTGCGTGGCAGATGGCTTTGCCCAAGTGCAGGCAGCACCCAGCTCCTCGCCGCGTCTATCCCCCGGCACCTTCCCCGGCTCTTTAGCAGGCGGCAGCGCCTGTCCCACCCCGCAGCGAGGGAAACCGGCAGCTCACGCGCTGGCAGCCCGCGGCAGTTGACGGTGGTGCTCGGCGAGGCCACAGCACCTGGACGCTCAGTGCCCAGCTGATGGTGATGCGGGGGAGGGCGGGCAGGGTGGCCAGGCCTCGTGGGTCCCCTGTCTGCTCAGCTCTCGCTAACCTAAATAACTGGGAACAGCAGCGGCAGGAGCATGTGCAGAGCGCGGTGCCGGCGGCTGCACCGCCCTCCGTGCCTGCTCCCCCCTCGCCTGCTCCAGCATCTCAATCCTGCGCAGCATCCCTGAAATATTAACGCCAGGCGCCTTGCGACGATCCAAACCCGGGGGTTGCCAGAGCCGCTTGCCAGCACGCCACGGCAGGCATAGGGGCAGGGGACGGCCCATTGCCCACCCATGTCACAGCACAGCGTCCCTCAGCCTGGGAAGCCCCTTGAGCGGAGGCCCCCCCCCGCCATGCTGTGGCCACACCGGCACACGTCACCGGCGGTGCTCACCGGGGCAGCCACTCTCTGCTGCGAGGGACCCGCCATGGCGGCATGCGACAGCCCCGGGGAGCCCCGGCCTGGCACCCTACGGCTCAGACACGCTGAGGGGGTCTGCACACCTGCGTACCCCACACCGCGGCCTCGGGGACCTGCTCATCCCCACGCGGCGGGAAGGTCATTGGCGGGAAATGAGGTTGAATGTCTCCGGGGGATGGCGGAGGTGGGGGAGCACCGGGAAGGGCACCATACCCCCCATCCCGGAGCGCACCAGAACCGGCACCGTTTGATGCCTGTGCTGCCGAGCTGCCCGCGTCCCGTGTGACACCGTGCCGGAGCCGCCATCGCCGTGCCAGAGCCACTGCCACCGTGAGGACGAGGGCGCGTCATGGCACCGGCTGCCCCGGACCACTCTGGTCCAGCTGGTGCCGCGGAGTCTCTGCCCGCCCGCCCCGGGATCATCGCCCCGCGCCCGCCCCGGGGGCAGCGGCACCGGCCCCGGCCTTGCCTGCCCAGCACAAACCCCACACCTAGCGGTGACCTGGGCCCGGCAGGACCCCCCGAGCACGGACGTCTCCCCGGGTGATGCCCGGTAACCGGCGGTGATGCCCGGACACCGGCGCTGCGCGGTGCCGGGACTACAGCTCCCGGCGTGCCGTGCCGGGGCCACGGCCCGGGGGGACACGCAGCCCGGGGCGCACGGGCGGCCGCCGCTGAGTCAGGCCGGACCCCGCCGCCACCGGCACCGCGGTACCTGGCAGTCCCCGGCCTCACGTCTCCATTCCCTGCCCGGTTCCCGCCGCCGCAGCCACGGTCGCTCCATCCCCGGGGGCCGCGGCCGGCAGGGCCGCTCCATCCCCGAGCCCCCCCACCTGTCACGGCCGCTCCATCCCCGGGGGCACCGGACGGACACCCCCAGCCCGCCAGGGCCGCTCCATCCCCCGGTACCCCCCCCGCCCGCGCGGCCGCTCCATCACCCGAGGCCCCGGCGGCCCCCCCGCCCGGTCCCGGGGGGCGGCGCGCGCCGGTGCCGGGATGCGGGCGATGGCGGCGGCCCGGTGCGGTGCCGTCCCGTCCCGTCCAGTCCAGTCCTGCCCCGCTCCGCCCCGCGGTGCCGGCTCGCACTCACCGCGCTCGGGCCGCGGCCGCTCCGGCCGCCGCTCCGCTCCCTCCGCACCGCGCCGGGCTCGCCGGGACCGGGCCGGGACCGCACGAGCCGCCCGCGCATGCGCCGCCGCCGCCACTTCCCCTCCCCTCCCCGCGGGCGGGACCGGCCCTCGCTCCGCCCCGCCCCCCGCCGCCATGGCAACGGGCCGAGGCCCCGCCCCTCCCGTCGCCCTGGCAACGCCGGCCGCGGCCCCGCCTCTGCCACAGCGCCCCCTGCGGGCGGGCGGCGGCAGCCTCCGCAGCGCCGGGACCCGCCCGGGGCTCCCTGGAGCCCCAGAGCGTCCCGGGACACTTGTGGCCCCCCTCCCCACCCCGGAGACTCCCCGAGCCCCTGGATGAGCCTGAGAGACCTCAGCGGCTCCCGGGACCTCCCCAGGGATCCCCGGGATCCCCAGAGACCCCGAGACAGTGGGACCAGTGCAGGGCCCCCCCTGGGACTTTTCACACCCCCTACACCCCCCCCACCCCCCCGTCACCCCATCCCCGCCCTACAGACCCCCACCCTGCAGCCCCCTGCGCTCCCATGTGTCCGCACAGACGAGCAGCGGGTGTGCACGCGTGTGCGTGTGCCCTCGCCCTCCCGCCGCAGAGGCGCATGACCGGCATGGCCAGCTGCGGTGGTGCTGCCGGGGCGGCCTCAGCCACGTGGCGGCAAGGGCCGGCTCTGTGTTCCTGCATGTGTCCCTGTGTCCCTGCAGCCTGTGTGTCCCCCTGTCCCCGCAGCCTGTGTGCCCTGTATTCCCATGTCCACACACTCCGTGTGTCCCGTGTCTCCATACCCTGTGTATCCCGTGTCCCTGTGTCCCTGCAGCCCCATGTGTCCCGTGTTGCCACGGCCCCGTGTGTCCCATGTCCCCACACCCCATGTGTCACGTGTCTCCATGTCTCCACACCCTGTGTGTCCCATGTCCCCACACTCCATGTGTCCCCGTGGCGGGGCTGGGGATGCTCCCAGCAGCCTCCTGGGCCCTGCTTGCCCCCAGTGCTGTATCCGTAGGGTCCCGGCCCAGTGGCTGCACACTGGACCCGGTGCTGCCGTGGTGGCGTTGTGCCAGTGGCTCAGCCCGGGATGTCGAGCCGTGGTTGGGGTTGACCTGGCATGTCTGTGCCCGCCCACGCGTGTGCCAGCTGCACGTTGCTCCCTGCAGGGATGGGAGTCCTGTCTCTCTCGCCCCGCTCCCCGCCCCAGACAGCACCTGGCCACGTTCAGGGGTGTCTGAACCCCCCTGGGGGGCGGCGTGTCAGGGGCCAACGGGGGGACGTGCAGAGGGACGTGGGGCAGAGCCCACTGCCGTCCTCACTCCAGCCCGGACCCCCAGCCCCCCCCCGAAACAGGCGTCGAGGCAGGCACTGTGAGAACGGTCTTTAATGAGCAAACGAACGCACTGCAGGGTCCTAAAACGGCCAACACGCAACTACCGGGGGCGGACGGGACCCCCGGCCCGGGGCTGCGCCCACCTGCCCTCCCACACCTACAGGGACCGGGGTGGGGGGACGGGGCACAGGGGACAACAGACATTGGGCACCCCCCGGGGATGGCGGGGAAGGGGCGCGGGGATGGGGCGCCCGCTGATAGCACCAGTGCGCGGCCGGGGGTGACGGGGACCCCGCGCTCCACCGGCACCCACCGTGGCAGCCCACCGAGGGGCGGGGGCGAAGGGTGCTCCTGGCACGGCGTGAGATGGGCAGCCGCTGCGGAGCTCACGTGCGCACACGTGTGTGCAACGGACATCTCCCAGAGCCGGCACACGGTGCCACGGTGCCACGTTGCCTGCCGGCACTCTGCATGGAGGGACGCACGCGTGTGCACACGTGTGTGCGACAAACATCTCGCTGAGACCATGCGTGGTGTGACACGTGTGCACGCACACACAGCAGTGAGGAGCTTGCCGGAACTTCACGTGGAGGGATGCACGCGTGTGCGCACATGTGGGCGATGAACATCTCACCGACACCACACGCGGTGTTACACACGCGTGTGCACGCACACACGGCAGCGGGGAGCCTGCCGGCACATGGCGCGGAGGGATTCATGCGTGTGCGCACGTGTGTGCTGGTGGGCGGCCGCCGGCCCCACGCTCGTGCAGGCGTGTGCGTGCTGTGACGCCGCTGGCTGCCGGTGCCGGGCTCACGCGTCGCGCATGGGGCTGGGGTGGGAGAGGAGGTGGGGGCCGGCGGGGGTGCAGGGGTGGGTGCAGGGGTGGGGGGTCCCTGACGCTCCCTAACGCTAGTGACACAAACCACTCAGAGCATTTCCACGTGATGCACAAACAAGTCAAAAACTCACGGATCCAAACCCAACGTGCAAACAGAAAAGGGCCGGGGTGGGACCCCCCCCCTGCCGCCCCCGGCCCCTCCCGCCAGCCGGGACCCCCTGGCCCCCGCGCACGGCCTCCGGCTCACGCTGCGGCGCGGCCCCCAGTGCGCGGGGAGCCCTGCCGGAGCCGGGGTCCCAGGGTGGGGGGGGCGGCGTGGGGCTGGCGCCCGGTCCTCAGTTGGGGGACAGGTCCCCGGCTCTACCAAATGCCGCTCGACCGGCCCCCGGGGGGAGCGAGAATCCGGGCCGAAGCTCGCTTTGGAACGTGGTCATCGATCTGAGAACCTGCCGGACAGACGGATGGACAGGCGTCAAGGGCCACCGGCACCCCCAGTGCGGGATCCCGGCGCTCCGCTGGCACCGTGGGGACAGCGGGTGCTCCGCATCCCCCCGGCTCTCCCGCTGCCCTGCTCCTGCCCCAGCTGTGCCGTGTGTGCTGGGCAAGCACCACAGCACCAGTGCCTCGTGCAGCACTGGCCGTGCTGACACTGGTGCTCGTGACCCCCCAGGCCTCAGCGTCCTGCTCCGGGGTGTCAGAGCAGCCCCAGCCCCACCGGAGCACAGAGTGGGCTGCCAGCAGGGAGCATTGCCCAAGGCCTGGCACGGCCAGTGCTGAGCAGCGGTGAGCGTGGGCAGCACCGAGTGCCGCAGCCGAGGGAGTGGGATGCAGCTGGTCCCACTCCTGCCCGACCATGGCACACGGTGGCGGCTCTGGCGCAGGGCAGTGCTGTGGCGGCTGCACGGTGGGACGGCGGGTGCCAGCAGAGGTGTGGGGATGCCCCCATCCCTCCGGTCCCGCTTCCGGCGACAAAGGCGCCCACCGGGGCCAAACATGACGCGTGTGCCGGCACAGGCCTGCCCATCCCAGCCCCCCGCCCACTCCCTGCCCGGCACAGTCCCCGCCAGGCGCGGCCACATCATGGACGGTGCACGGAGGGATGGGGAAGGGCTGGAGGGGCTGCGGAGCTGGGCTGGGGTCTGGTCCCTGCTTGGCCTCGGGAGCACGGGGGCGGCACGGTCCCCTGCTCGGGGGAAGGGGGGTGGCACCCTGAGTTAGGGGTGGTGGGGGTGGGGACACCCTGGTTTGGCCAGTGCCAGAGAGCCACCAAATGCGGGGTTGCCGGCGAGCCCCGCGGGGGGCTGGGTGTGAGGCCAGGGCTGCTGGGACCCCCGCTGCGGCCCCGCTCTTACCGGACAGGCTGAAGCTGGACTCGTGGAGGTCCCTCATGCCCCCGTGCCGCGTGGCGGGCCGTGTGGGCGTATCGGCCAGTGGCGTTCCCGGCTCTTTTTTCCCGGCATGCACAACCACGGCCACGTCCCCCAGGTACGGGGTGCGATCCACACCCCGCAACTTCAGGCTCTGCCGGAGGGAAAGAAAGAGCAGAGGGAGCGTCAGGGCGGGCAGGGGGCTGTGGGGGGAGCACGGGGTGCCCTGTGGCACCGGCAGTGTCAGGGGTGCCGCTGCCTTGCAGCAGGGTGTGGATCAGCTGGGGGTGGGGGCAGGAAGGGGGCTGGGGCACACTGGGGTGGGGAAGGTGGGCACGGGAGCCAGACTGAGGGATGGCAGTGCGGAGCGGTGCCGGGGCAGGAGCCAGGGCTGGAGGAGGCAGGTGACCCCGGTGGCGCAGCCCCTCGCCTCCGTCCCCCCGGCGATGCTAAGCCACCCCCGCCGAGTGATGCCAGCAGCAGGACCCCACCCCATGTGCCTGGGTGCTGCCCCCGGCCACACACGGCTCCAGCCAGGCACCTCGGCACTGGGCATCGGTCCCCTTCTGCCTCCGCCACGCATGTGTCTGCCCCGGTGCACACAGGGTCACCATGAGCCGAGGGACCACCTTCAGGGGCTGAGAGCCTGGGACAGGGGCATGGGGGTCCCTGACGCTTGGCACACGCCTGACGCACCGCAGGCCACAGCGGCGCACAGGGCAGCTGTCCCCAAACCCTTGGCACCGCCGGCACGAGGGCAAGGACCCAGGGAAGGGTAGGATCTGGGGAGTCCCTCCACTGTACACCCACCCACAGGGACCCCACTGCTGGTGCTTCACCCCAACCAAGCACTGCTACTGCCCTGGCATGAGGCACGCTGCGCTCCTGCCACGCCATGCTCCAGGGTAGTACTGACCGCGGCACGGCGCAGCACTGGGGTGGCACGGACCTGTCCTGCCAGCACCGGCAACACTGACCCACGCTGCGGGAACCACCGTGGCCATCACTTCCCTTGCCCGCTCGGGCAGCCAGGTACGGCACAGCCCTGCCCCACGGCACAGTGCAGTGCTGGCACGGCCCCCGCCACCCCTTTACCTTCTCCCGCTGCACCAGCTTCTTGTAGACAGAGTCAGGGAAGGAGCGGAGCGGGCAGAACTTGCCGGTGCCCTCGGCACACATGAAGACGCCGTTCTCGTAGACCACGCGCCCGCGGCTGATGGTGACCAGGGGCACCCCGTGGCACCGCATGTTCTCGTACAGGTTGATGTCCCCTCCCTGCACCTGGGTGCTGGCAGAGATGGTCCTGGGCAGGGGGACAGGGTGGTGAGCGGGTGCCGGCGGCATGGGGAGCCCTCTCCCTGCCCCTCCCCCCACCGGCAGCACCTACTTGGTGGCCTCGGGGTCCCAGACCACGACGTCGGCGTCAGCGCCGGGGATGATGCGGCCCTTGCGGGGGTACAGGTTGTGGATCTTGGCAGCGTTGGAGCTGGTGACGGCCACGAAGCGGTTCTCATCCATCTTACCCCCGACCTGCCGCCGGAACGGGGTGTGTGGGGGGTGAGGATGTGCTGGGCCGTGTCCCGCACCAGCCCCCGGGCGCTTGTGCCCCGTCCCTCGCACCCTGTGCCACCCACCCCAACCCCCCTGAACCCCTCGGGGGCTGTGCCCCTCTCTGGCACCCACGGGGGAGCCCCGCGCCCGCCTCCATGCTGAAGGGCAAACCCGCCACGGGATGCCCCGGTGGGGGGGAGCCGGGGAGCAGGAGGGTGCGAGGCCGTACCACGCCACGCTCCCAGATGATGTTCATGCGGTCCTGCACCCCGCTGACACCGTGGGGGATCTTGGTGAAGTCCTCCTTGCCCATGGCCTTCTGCTTGGTGCTGAAGGGCCGGTGGTCCGAGGCCACGATGTTCAGTGTGTCGCTGCAAGAGGACGGGGCAGCACTGCCAACGGCACCGCCACGGCCACAGCCATGGCTGCAGCCACGGCCAGCTGGCGGTGGGGCAGACAGCCAGGAGCAGGGTGCCTGGGGGGCTCAGCGCCCAAAGAATGGGGCACTCACGTCGAGGGGTGCCTGGGGAGTTCAGGGATTGGGGTGCTAAGGGAATGGGGCATCCACATAGTGGGGTGTCAGGGAGTGGGGTGCCCAGGGGCTCAGCACCCAAAGAATGGGGCACCCATGCCGTGGAGTGCCGGGGGAGCTCAGTGCCCAGGGATTGGGGTGCTTAGGGAGCTCAGAGCCTGGGGAGTGGGGTGCTCAGGGATTGGGGCACCCATGCAGTGGGGTGCCTGGGCAGCTCAGCACCCAAAGGATGGGGAACCCAGGGAGTGAGGTGCTCAGGGAATGGGGCACCCATGCTGTGGGGCACCTGGGGAGATCAGCACCCGGGTAGTGGGGTGCCTGGGGAGTGGAGCACCCACACATGGGGTGCTCGGGAGCTCAGCACCCAGGGAGTGGGATGCTCAGGGATTGGGGCATCCATGCAGTGGAGTGCCTGGGCAGCTCGGCACCCAAAGAATGGGGCACCCAGGGAGCGGGGCACCCAGGGAGCTCAGCATGCGGGTAGAGAGGTGCTCAGCGAATGGGGCACCCATGCTGTGGGGTGCCTGGGGACCTCAGCACCTGGGGAGTGGGGTGCCCAGGGAGCTTGTTGCTCGGGGAGCATAGTGCCTGGGGAGCATGGTGCCTGGGGAGCATGGTGCCCGAGGAGCTCAGCACCCAGGGATTGGGGTGCTCAGAGATTGGAGCATCCATGCAGTGATGTGCCAGGGAGTGCGGTGCCCGGGGAGTGGGCTGCTCAGGGAGCTCAGCGCCCAGGGAGTGGGGCGCTTGGGGAGCTTGGTGCCCAGGGAGCGGAGTGCCTGAGGAGCATGATGCCCAGGGAGTGGGGTGCCTGAGGAGCTCAGTGTCCAGGGAATGGGTCCTCAAGGATTGGGGCAACCATGCAGTGAGGCGCCTAGGGAGCTTGGTGCTCGGGGAGCACGGTGTCTGGGGAGCATGGTGCCCGGGGAGCATGGTGCCCGGGGATCGGGTTGCCCGGGGACCTCAGTGCCCATGGAATGGCGTGCTCAGGGAATGGGGCATCCATGCAGTGGGGTGTCAGGGAGTGGGGTGCCCAGGGAGCTCAGCACCCAGGGATTGGGGTGCCCAGGGAACAGGGTGCCTGGGAAGTGGGGCATCCAGCATGCAGGGTGCTCAATGAGTGCTCGGGAAGCGCAGCACCCACAGAGTGAGGCCCTGGGGGAAGCGAGGTGCCAGGGATGTGGGGTACCTAGGGGCTGACCCAAGGAGGGGGGGTGCCTGAAGTATGGGGTGCCTGGAGAGCGCAGCACCAGGAGAGCAGTGTGCCAGAACAGGTGGTGCCGGGGCAGCCAGACAGCGTGGCACCTGCCAGCAGGATGCTTGGGATACACCGGGGATGCCCAGGGAGCACCAGCGGGCGTGGGGAGGGGGTGTGGGGAAGCATGGCTCGTGAGGAGGGGTACCCGGAGTGCCTCACTTGGCAAGCAGACTCATGAGGTAGGCGGAGGTGTTGGTGTCCAGGCGCAGTGGCGGCACAGTGACGTAGGCGGCGGCGTGGAACCAGTCCTGGTGGTAGTAGTGCAGCCCGGTGAGCGTGGCGTGCGCCGTAGTTGTCTCCGCGTACACCACCTTCCCTGCCGGGGCGGAGGCACATGCGTGGGGCTGGGAGCAATGGGGCAGTGGAGGGGCACACGTCCCACCCCACCACCCATCCGTACTCCCCTACCTTGCATCTTGGCAGCGGCGATGACGTCCCCTGCGGACATGCTGGAGACATTCACCAGGTAGACAGGGCAGTGGGTCTGTGGAGAGGGCGGTCAGTGCCATCGCCCCACGGCACCCCGGTTCCACAGGGGAGTGCCTGTGCCCCTACTGTGGTGCGGGGACTTCCCTGTGGAGCCAGGGTGCCCCACAGCAATGCCCACTGCCCAGCTCAGGACCACTCACCCTGTTGGCAATGGTGATGACGCGATGCGTGGCTTCGGCTTCCAGCTGTGGAGAGAGCGGCAGTGAGACACGCGGCGTGGCATGGCATGGCACGACACGGCATGGCATGGCATGGCGAAACACCCCAGCTGGGTGGCACTGACAATGCCACAGAGCATCCCAGCCACACTGTGAGGCATCGATTGTGCTGGGACCCAGCGACTCCGGCAGTCACCTACCTCTTCGGGCCGGCTGATCTCAATGCCCTCCGGCCCCGTGATGCCCAGGTCCAGTGCCTCCTTTGCTCCCTGGGGAATGGGGGGGAGGAAGTCAGGGTGGGGGTGACACATGAGGGGCTCTGTCACATGGATACCGGGTCCCCGGTGGGCACCGTTCCGGCCCCAGTGCTCACCTCAGCCACCAGCTCGCCGTTCTCAGCGTGGACGCGGGCGATGGCGCCGAAGTCGCGGCACGCTCGGAAGACCTGGTAGAGCTCGCTGTCCCGCAGCATGTACAGGTCCTTGTAGGTCATGAACATCTGGAAGGAGTTCACCCCCTTCTCCCGCACCAGTGTCTCCATCTCTGCCTTCACCTGTGCCGGGACAGGGGGGTCAGCACGGTGCTGGGGACTTGCTCCCCACCCCAACTGTGGGACACAGTACCCCCCGCCATGGGACAGGGATCGACGCTTCCCTCCGAGGACGTGGGACACTGGATTTGTGGGTGCCCCGGGGTGATCTGGGGAGCGACAGATGCTGGGGGGGAGCGGGGAGGGATTTTGCTCGCCGCGCCATGATCTGGCCCTGGCCTGGCTGGCTCCCTGGTGTGTCGGTGCTGGGATGTACCGGGGGGGGAACCCACGCCATCCCTGGCTCTGTCCCCATCCGGCCGAGCACGGGGTACACCGGGTGGGGTCTCCCTGCAGTGTGGCCAGGAGCAGCCCAGCTCAAGCCAGGCCTGATCCTGCTCCGGCAGCTTTGGCAGGGGTGGCGGGGGCTGAGTGCGCTGTGGGACGGGGTCCAGGCACTGAGCAGGGTCAGCCCCCGCAGAGGTCATGCCGCAGGACGGGGTCCCCCCAGGCTCCGCTGTGGCCTCGTCCCCTCCGCAGAGGGGCAGCATCTCCCCCACCATGGCGAGGGGCTGAGCCCCGCGGGGACCCGCTGAGCCTGGCTCAGGGCAGCTCAAAAGGCTCCATGGGGGCTCAGTCCACCCCACTGGGCACCTAATGGGATCAGCGGGGCTGGGAATTAGCTGCGGCCGCAGCAGCTGCTTGCGGGCACTGGTCGTGCTGGGAACTGGAGCGACACTGCACCGGCGTGGCTGGTCTCACCTTGGGTGCCCACCAAGTGATGCCCATGTGCAGGGCATAGTCACAGCAGACCTTGGGGTCGGCCAGGCTGCGGCACTTCTCGTAGGCATCCAGCAGCGAGGTCTCCTTGTCTGGCAGAACGTGGCCGATGACCATCGTCGTCCCCCCCACCAGGGCCGCCTGCGGGCGACAGGGACAGCGGTGTTGGGGGGCACAATTCGCCCCACCGGGGAACGGCCCCTGGCACCCGCCCTGCTGCCCATGGGGTGGGGGCCCCGTCACAGGCAGGGATCTCCCCGTGTCACCCTGGGGTACAACTGCCCCCCACGGCGCCCTGGCCCTGCCCATGGCCGCCCAGTGCCAGCAGCACATGTGGGCACACGACACATCTGGAAGGCTCCGTTGTGCCGCCTGCTGGGGTGCCAACTGCCCCCCTCAGCACTGACCGCTGGATTTGGAGTGTCGGGGGACGCCCTGCCCCTGCTGCCCGTGGGCCTGGGCACCGCAGCCCCCGCAGCCCCCCAGCTGCACTCCGGCATGGGGCCAGATCCGGGACGGGGCTGCCCAGCCTGGGGGCCACAGGGAGACCTCCCCCGCGGTGGCAGCGGGGGCAGCAGGGCAGGTGCTACACCCGCAGTGTCCCCAGCTCACCCAGCCCGGCTAATCTCCAAAGCTTCTTTACCAACCGGCCCTAGCGAGCCGGCGTGGGCCAGTGGTGCCGGCACAGCACCACGAGGCAGCCTGCGGGGACGGGGAGTGGGCACAGCACGGGGTGCCTGTGGTCCCTGCACCAGCCCCCTGCCCTCTGGTGTTTCGCGAGGCCCCTCACAGTGCCACAGCACGGGGCCTGCCCTGGCCCCCCAACCCCTTTGCTGTGGCAGCCGTGGCAGAGCCGAGCCCCCCGCCCAGGAACGCCGGGCACCCTGGGGCCAGGCACGGCCAGCACTGGCCTGGCACAATGGCAGCTCTGTGCGGGATGCTGGCGACAGCCAGCCCCAGCACTGCCCGGGACAAGCCTGTGCCGGCCCCTTGACACACACAGGCAGCGGCACCCGGCACACAGCACTGCCGGCCTGTGGCTGCACAGCAGGTGCCCCAAACCGCGCTGGCACTGTGGAGCGTGCCCATGGCAGCCTCGCTGCTACAGGAGCCAGGTGCCCCTGGCCTCGGCTTGCCATGGGGAAGAGGGACGAGCATTCCCCCCCGGCAGAGTTTGCGGGGCACCGAGTGGTCCCCGCATGGCAGAAGGAGCCTTTGCTGGGGTCAGGGGTGCCACGTCTTTTCCCCTGTGCCAGCTTGCGGGGGGCACGGCCAGCGGCGAGCCGCAGGAGCAGAGGGGTCCCTGTGCTGGCACAGGGTGCCACGGCCCCAGTAAGGGAGAAGGACACTCATAGCAAGGGGATGCGATGGATGGGCCATGGCGCCAGGTGGTGCCAGGGCAGACTGCCGGGGATGCCGCAGCCGCACCGTACCTTGGTGCCATGGTAGAAGTCGTCCACGCAGGTGGCGTTCATGAAGGTCTGGTGGAAGTGGGTGCTGGTGTCGATGCCACCCGGGATGACGAGCTTGCCGGTGGCGTCGATGACCTTGGCGCCGCCGGGGATCATCAGCTCGCGGCCCACTTGCTGGATGATGCCGTTCTCGATGTAGACGTCCGCCTCCAGCGTGCAGTCGTCATTCACCACCTTCCCTCCCTTGATGAGGATCCGCATGGTGGCCGCCGTGGCGAGCATGGCGCTGCGAGGGCAGGCGTCAGCCCCGGGGCGGCCGACGGGTGCCCCCGTCCCGCACGGACCCCCCCGGGGACAGGCACCGCCTTCACCCCCCTGGCAGCGAGGGGTCCCCAGCCACGATCTATAATTCATTTGGTAGTTGAAGGTCAAATGCCATCGACCCGTCTGAGCGGGGACGGCACGCAACAGCTGCGACAGTGCCCCAGGAGCCCTGGGGGCACAAGGTGGGCTGGGACTCCACCAGAACCCCTGCCCCAGGGACTCCCAGGGACCCCCGCAGTGCTGCATCCCCTTCCTCCAGGCAAAGGCCGTGGCACATGGGCAGCACGGCACCGCAGCCTCACCGGCACAACCACGGGGCAGAGCCCACAGCAGTGCCGGCTGTGGCTGGTTGGCACCAAGCAGCCGTGGTGTGAGCGGGGCCCCGGCGCCCACCCGACTCCAGTGTCCCCAGGTCCCCAGACAACCATGGCACACACTGTCCCTGCCACGATGCTGGGGCCAGCGCCGAGCCATGGGGCAGAGGGTGCTGCTGGCAGAGGCACGGTCTGGCGTGGCAAGGGGCTGGCCTCGTGTCCTCGCAGCCCTGCCGTCGCTCCGCATGGATGTCGGAGCCGGGGCACCGCTCCGAAGGGACTGTCCCGAGCACGTGCCAGCGATTCCCAACTGCTCGGCAAAACACCGGCTTGGCAGCAAATGGCTTCCCCGGGCGTCGGATCTGGTGGTGGGGCCGAGCTGGGCCCTGCCAGCAGCTGAGCATTCTCGGCACCGCGGGAAGGAGCAGCTGCCCGGGGAGGGCAAGTGGCTGTGCCCACCACAGGGCCACCACCGTGCCAGGGCTGGGGATACCGAAAGCCCTCCCTGGGCCGGCTCCCGCCCCGGGGCTCCGCCATAGCGGTGCCATTAGTGCCATGGATGAGCCCGGTGCGAGTCCATGCCTCGTCCCGCTGCTCTCACCCTGGCACAACCGCAGGCAGCACCTGCTGGGGTCCCGCAGGCAGCCCCCCTGCTGCAGGGATTGTTCCTGGAACAGGCAGCCCCGTCCCGCCAGGAATGCCACCACTGCGCACAGCTGCACCCGCTGCTGAGGGGTGGCAGAGGGAAAGGGGTCCAGAGGGGCCAAGGTGGGATGGCAGTGACCTTCCTGCCAGCTACCACAGCACCCCGGGCACTGGCACCCCAGCCCCGGGCTCTGCTCCAGGCACCCAGGGAAGCTGCTGCCCCGGGCAAGGGCCATGCTGGGGGGCACCGGAGCCACGGCTGCACCGTCGGCCCCAGAGGAATGAGGGGGACAGACAGACCCTGCGGGGACCTGCTGAGCCCGTGCAGCCAGGAAGGGGTGAGACATTGGGGCAGAGACTGACCCAGGGCAGGGGTGAGCTGGGCAGAATGGTGCCAGTGCGGCACAGGACTGGGGCACGGGAGGGCGGTGGCACATGGCACCCCGGGATAAAAGCAAGATGCTGTGATGGATGGATCTGGAGCATGGCAGCATGCGGGGAGGCACCTGCGCCAGCTCCCAGCGGTGCCGCAGCACCTCCCGGCCATGTGGCGTGGGTAGGGCCCCCCGACATGGGTGGGACAGGGGGAGAAGGCACCCTCTATGCCCAGTGCTGCACAGATGGTGACGGCACCTGACCCACCGCAGAGTCCTGCACACCGTGGGGCCGTGCAGGCAGGATCACGCTGCCGGACACGGCCCAGCGGTCACCCGGATCCGGGAGGTCCAGCACAGCAGGCGGGTGGGCTCTGTGGCACCACAGCCCGGCCCCACAGGTGAGGTGGGGAGAGGGTGGCTGCCATGGGTGTGCTGGAAGGTAGTGAGCGCGGTGGAGCGCCGCAAGGCACAGGCTGCGGGGACGGGGCATCGCTTGGTGATGTGGGTGAGGGCAAGCCTGGCGTGGGCTGGACACGATGCACAGAAGAGGACTGGCAGCACAACACGCTGCCCATGGCCTTGGACATCGCAGAGCCACCCACACCACTGCCACCGCGGTCCCCCCGGCATGCCAGTCCTCCCCAGTTCACATCCAGTCCGCCCCCCCCTCCATGTTCACACCAAGCATTCCCAGGGACTCAGCCTCTTTGACCCCCAGCTCGGCGGCAGTGCCAGCATAGCACAGCCCTCCCCAGGAGCACAACGGCTTTTGCCCGTGCCCCGGTGAGCCACTGTGGCGCGGTAGCACAGCTGGCATCAGGCAGCAGAGGCTGCTTGCTGAGGCAGGATGTTTCCGCCAGACAACAGGTTCCCTGGGCAGGGCAGAACCGCAGCGTCAGCGCCGGGGGGGCTGCCAGCCTCCTCGGGGACCCCCTCATGCAGCCCCGCCACTACAGCCAGCACCTCCGCACCGCAGGCCCCGGCTCGGCAGTCCTCGGGTGCTGTCAGCAGCCTGGCCGAGGCAGGGGGGACGCGGCGGCGCTTCCCAACACACAAAGCAGCGCGGCTGTCTCGGGGGGCTCGCGGCCCCCCCTGCGCCCACCGGCTGCTCCGCCAGCCCTGAGCTGCAGGGCTGGTGGGGCGGGGGCGTGGGGACAGCTGTGACCCCGGCAGGACAAAAGGACCCCTGCCCCGGCAGGGGCTGCCAAAGGGGCACCTGTTAGGGCTGGGGCAGCCGCTGGCCCCGGTCTTTGTGCCGGGACGGTGGGGGCTGCGGCGTGGCGGCACACAGAGCCGCATTGTGCGGCGAGGCGAGGCCAGGGGCTGCTCCTGCAACCGGCCTGCCGCAGCCCCTCTGCTGCCCCTCGCTTTTGTGTGTGCCAGTGGGAACCCCGGCACCCACCCTCCCAGCACCCACCATCCTGGCACCCACTGTCCCGCCTGGGCCCTGTCCAGGACCCCCCTTTGTCAGGGCCAGGGTGACCGTCCTCTCCCGGGCAGGATCAGTCCCACCGGTGACACCAAACCACGACCACCACCTGTCCCCGGCTGACGGCGGCAGGTGGATGGGCATCGCCCTCCACCCCAGAGATGCCTTCCGGGGGGCCACAACTGCCACGTCCCCCCAGCTCTGGCCATTCCCAGCTCTGTTTCGGGCACAGCCAGGCCGGGAGCCAGTGTCCTGCTCCCATGCCGTGTGTGAGGCCCAGGCTGGGCTGGGGTCCTGGTGACCCAGCCCCGGTCAGGATGAGCTCCAGTGCCAAGGTGACCGAGCCACCGCCCTGGCAGGGACAGAGAGACCCGGGCTGGCCCATGGTGATGGGGGGACCGTGACCCACTGGTGAAGGGCCAGGGATGCCGGTGCCATGGAGCCTGGGATGCTGCGGGTGTGTGAGCAGCCCGTCCTAGTTGCTGCAGGCACCTTGGCACAGCACACGCCACGGCACGCTCCACAGCACACGCCACGGCACACCACGGCACGGCCACACCCGAGCGAGCACGGGGCGCGCTGCCACGGCGGAGGGGTGCTGGGTGATGGGCAGGACCCCCTGCCCCGTTACGGGGTGCCCACGGTCGTGAACCCCAGGGTGTGCCCAGAGCGTCGCAGCCGGCACTGCGGCAAGGCCGGCGGCATGGCAGGCACCGACCGCAGCGGGGTCTGGGGTCCTGTCAGCCCCCGCGGGGCCCGGCCCGAGGCTGCGGGGGGGCCCCGGGCTGAGGGTCGAGGATGCCGGGGTTGCCCCGGGCAGAGAGCCGGGGCTGCCCGCCGCCGGCGCGGGGTGCTGGGCAGGGCGCAGCCCCGGTGCAGAGCCCGGTGCCGGGCAAGGTGCGGGGGCGCCGGGGCGCGGCGTGGCCCGGGCAGAGGGGCGGCCGCGGGGATGCCGCGGCGGGGCCCCGGTGGCCGAGTCGCGGTGGCGCGGCCGGGTCCCGGCCCCGCCAGCCCCGGGGCGGCCCCGCAGACAAAGCCCGGTGCCGCCCAGCACAAAGGATGCTCCGAGCCGGGGCGGGGCCGCCCGGGAGCCCCAGCGGAACAATGGGCCGGGCCCGGCGGGACCCCCGCCCGCTCCCGCCGCCCCCCCCCGCCGCGTACCGGCCGCCTCGCCCCGGGGGCCCCGGGGCCCCGCTCCTCCGCGCCCCGCGCACCTGCTGCTCCGCACCCGGTCGCGACACGGCGCCGACGAGGGAGCCGGGCCCGTTCGGGTGGGGCGATTCCGTCGCCACACCCCGCCGAAGCAAGCCGCTCGCGCTGTCGCGACACCGTCGCCGTGTCGCGACAGGTGACTCTCTGTACGTGGGCGGGGGCCACACTCAACCTGTCTGTCCCGCGATACCGCGTGAGGCGCGCCACGCGGGCACTCTCTCTCCCCGCCTGTCGCGACACCCCGCCTGTCGCGATACATGCACCTGTCGCGATTGTCCCACCCATCGCGATACGGCCGCGACAAATCAGATCTCGCCGGTGCGGGAACGTGCGGAAACATCCCGAAAAATTCCAGCCCATCCTACTCCGCCCCGCCCGGCCCCGCCGGCACCGGTACCTCCCGCTCCTTTTGCGCTCCCGCTCCGGCTGCGCCCGCCGCGCTCCCCGTCCCCGATCGCCTCTCACCCGAACCTGCGCGGCGGGGGCGGGGCCTACCCGAGGACTCGGCCAATGGCCGCTCGCCATCCGCCGTCGGGGGCGGGGTCAGCCCCTCAGCAGGGTGGGCTGCGCGCGGCCTGACTGACAGGAGCAGGGGGCGGGGCCGGCGCCCAGGACCCCGCCCAGCGGCGGCCACCTGCCCGCGCGGTTGCCATGGTGACGGAGCCGGCACAAAGGCGCGCAGGGGCGGCCCCGAGTAACCCCGGAGCCCCCCGACGCCTCCATGGGCTGCCCCGGGCCCGCCATGACACCCCTATAGACCTCACGCACAACCCCTCCTGACCACCCATTTCCCGCCCAGTGTAACGCCTCATGACCTCCCCCATGTCCCCCCTCATGGCACCCAGTGACTTCTCCCATGGCACCTAGCGGTCCCCCCATGGCATCACATCACTCCTCCACGGCTCTCCATAACACCCCCATAAAGCCCACCCAGCATCCCCATAGCCTCCACCTGGTAGCCACTGGCACAGCACACCACGGTGGCCTCAGGCTCCCAGCATGTGGGGTTGGACATGGGAGGACACGATGGTGCCCGGGGCAAGATTTGCTGTTTGTCCTCGCAGGGTTCCCGCGGGGGTGTTCCTCCAGCCTGGAGAGGTCCCGCCGGTGGCAGCTCTGCCCTTGAGCAGAGAGACCAGTCCTGGCACATCTGGTCGTCATGGGATGGTTTGGGTGGGAAGGGGCCCTAAAGGTCATCTGCTTCCACCCCCCCCCCCCCCGCCATGTGCAGGGACACCCTCCACTACATCAGGTTGCTCAAAGCCTCATCCAACCTGGCCTTCCAACACTTCCAGGGATGGGGCAGACACAGCTTCTCTGGGCAACCTGTGCCAGTGCCTCACCACCCTCAGAGGGAAGAATTTCTGCCTTAGATCTCATCGAAATCTCCCCTTTCAGTTCAAAGCCATTGCCCCTTGTCCTGTCACTACACACTCTTGTCCAAAGCCCCTCTCCAGCTTTCTTGTAGCCCCTTCAGGTACTGGAAGGCTGCTGGAAGGTAACCCCAGAGCCTTCTCTTCTCCAGGCTGAACAGCCCCAACTCTCTCAGCCTGACTCCATAGCAGAGGTGCTCCAGCCCTTGCATCGTCTCCTTGGCCTCCTCTGCAGCCGCTCCAACAGCTCCATGTCCTTCTGATGTTGGGGACCCCAGAGCTGAATGCAGCACTGCAGGGGAGTTCTCCTGAGAGCAGAGCAGAGGGGCAGAATCCCCTCCCTCGACCTGCTGCCCATGCTGCTTTGGATGCAGCCCAGGACACAGTTGGATTTCTGGGCTGCCAACATGCATTGCCGGCTCATGGTGAGCTTCTCATCAACCAGCATCCCCAACTCCTTCCCTGCAGGGCTGCTCTTTCTCCCTTCCTCCCCCAACCTGTATTAATACCAAGGACTGCTCTGACCCATGTGCAGGACCTTGCACTTGGTCTTGTTGGACCTCAGGAGGTTCCCCCATGCCCACCCCCAGCCTGCCCCGGTCCCTGGGGATACCCCTTCCCCATCCCCCCCAGTATATTGACCATGTGTCACCTAGAAACCCCAGCGAGTGCTGCCCGGCCGCCCCCCCAGCCTGGGGTTCCCAGCGTGGTGCCCTGCAGCACCCACTCCCCAAACCCCTATGGCACCCACTGCTTGCCCACCCACCAGCCCCTGGGTCCCAGCATGGGTGGACACCCTCAGCACCGGCCGTTTGGGGAGATGGCATTCTCCCTTCTCCACCCCTCAGGGATGTCCCCCTGTCCCCATCCCCTTCCAGACAGAAGGGCAAGGGGCTCACAAGGACCCCGGCAGCCCCTGGGCACCCTCAGGTGCTGCCCTGGGAGTCAGGGTGTCTCAGGGGAGCCCCTGCCTGGTTCTCCTCCATTTTGGGCAGTTTTCCTTCTCCAGCCCCATCTCCGGGTGCTCGTCACCCGTCCCTGCTCTCCTGCCCCAGCCAGTCCCCTGGGCAGTCCCCCACCCCAGGGGTGAGTGCTCTCCCTGGCCCCAGGGTCCCTTGATGCCTCAGCCTCGGCTGAGCTCTGCTGTCCCCACGTGCTCCCGCAGCCCGTCCCAGCCACCACCCTGTCCCCTTGCCCCCACCAGCCCTTCTGGGCTCTGTCCCACCAGGGGGTCCCCTGGGCCACACTCAAGATCCTGTTATCCCAGGGTCCGGCACAGGGACTGGAGGGTCCCCAGGAGTCTTGCCACCCACCCGGTGCTGCCCAGCAGGAGGGAAACTGAGGCAGAAGCTGCACAAGGCAGTTTCCTGACCCACAGCTTGGGGGGCAGAAACATGGGGGTCCCACTCTGCTGGGGGCTCTGCACCCCCATACCCCGGTGCTGCGTGAGCAAAGCCCCCAGTGACCTGCCCTGGGGCTGGGCTCAGCCCACAGCACCCAGGACCAGGACCCCACCCCTCACTGGGACCCCAGTCACCAGGATCCTCCTGAGACCCCACTACCTGCACTGGGACTCCACTGCCCCCCAGGCTTCCCCCCAAGAGCCCACTACCCACACTGAGACCCCTCCACCCACTTGTAATCCAACATCACCAGGACCTCCCCCACCCACCAGGAACTCACCAGAAACCCACTGGGACCCCACTGTCCACCAGCACCGCAGTGCCCACTGAGACCCCACAGTCACCTGGATCCCCACACCTGCTGGGACTTCATCTGAAGAGCCCCCACCCACTGGAACCCCACTGCCCACCAGGACCACCCTGAGACCCCACTACCTGCATTGGAATCCCACTGCCCACTGAGACTCCCCCACCCACCGGGATCCCACTGCCCACCAGGACCCCACAGTCCACCAGCACCCCAGTGCCCACTGAGGCCCCACGGTCACCTGGATGCCCTCACCCCCTGGGACCCCATTGGGAACCCCCAACCCAACCCGCTGGGACCGCCCCCCGCCAACGGCCGCAGGAGCACACAGAGCACAGGATCGCACGGAGCTGGTTTTTGTTGTTTTTTTTTTTTTCTTTTTTTTTCTTTTTTTCCTCTTTTTTTCTCTTTTTTTTTCTTGCACAAAAACAGTACATTTATTCAAGTGTTCTCCAGCACAAGTACATTAGAAAGGAGCTCGTCTGTATGATAACTCTTCTGGGCACCAAAGAAAAAATAAAAAGGAGGATGGGATGGAAGCGGAACGGACAGACTTTCTACATCTGCTGCACGCATTGACCTTTAATTAGTTCAGAACAGCTATGTCACGAGCAATACTTACACAGATACAACAGTGCCGGGCGAGCCCGCGGCCAGAACCATACGGTGAAATGCACAGTATTCAGCGGCAATAAATAGAGAAGCGACCCTAAAAAAACAAACCGACAAAAAAACAGAAGGAACGAACCGAGAGAGAGAGAGAGAGAGAGAAAAGTAGAAAATAAAAGGTTGGGGAGGGGTGGGGGGGGGGGGGAGGAAGAGCAGCGGGGGGCCGCGGGGCCGGGGTGGCCGCGGTGCCACCGGCGCTGCCGGGAATGTGGTGGTGGGGCGCGGGCTGAGCCAAATCATAGGGAGGGTACCGAACTCTACGCGTTTGTCCTCGGCAGGAGTACAGGGTTCCCCACACACAGTTAAGCGTCAGCTACTTCAATGTCTAGGCTAAAACACATGAAATCTCTCGTTTAGTTTTCAAGTACAAAGTTAAAATGCCTTTTTTGTTTTTCATGTTTTTTTTTTTTACTTTTTTTTAATAATAATATATAAGAGTAAAATAATAGTGCTCTTTGAAACTCCACTACAAGAGAACAAAACAAACAGTCATTGTCCAGACAGCAGACTTAATTTAACAATATATATTTTTAATAAAATGTTTTAGCACCGTGTTTGTCACCTACTCCCTCGGCAGATCTTAAGGAATTTAGGCTTTTTTTTATTTTTACGTTTTTACTGTTTCGTCTCGGGCTGTGCAACAAAATTTGTCTGTTTGTTTTAAAAAAAGATGAGTCGGGTACGTTAAAAACTGAACTCTTTCCCCAGGCGTCCCCACGGTCCCCACCACCGCCAGCAGCTGCCGCGGAGCTGCCGATGTGCCCCTGGCACCACCGAGCTGATCCCGGCGCCTTTCCAGTTGTGCCGCCATGGGAACCTGCTTCCTGCTGGCACCGGTTCCGGCACCAGCCCGGGCGTCCCAGCCGTGGGCGCCCGGGGTGGGTGCAGGAGCCGCCTGGGATGCACCAACACTGCACCGAGATGCGCCGAAGTGGCACCAGGACGCGCCAACACCGCACCGGTATGCACCAATGCTGCACCAGGCTGGCACTCCACTCCACAGCACCGGCTGGGACCTGGTCCACCAAAGGTGCCGTGGAGCCAAGAAGGTCCCAGGGAAGCGCTGCAGGGCTGTGCCAGGCTGGCACGGTGCGGTGGGTTCTGCCAGGATCCCCAAACGCTGTTGCGCAGCCGTGTGAGGCTTGGTGACCCACGGTAGGATTTGCACCCGGCGCCGCGGGGCCATGCAGCGCTTGCAAACGGTGCTGCAGGGATGTGCAGCACTAGCACCTAGCGCTGCAGGGCTGCGCGGCACCGGTACCCGGTGCTGGGCAACCGTGCAGGACCCGCAAGCAGCACGGCAGGGCCACGCAGGACTCAATGTGTGATGCTGCGGGGCCGCGCCGCCCTCGCGCCTGCGGCCACGCAGCACCTGCCGACAGCGCAGCGGCTATGTGCTGAACTTGCCCTGGTGCTGAGCGGAACTCGGCCCCGGGGTCCAGGCAGAGCCCGTGGCCGTGGCTCAGCACCCGGGGCCGGGGGGCCGCATCCCGCCTCGCCTCCTTTACCACCCGGCAAAGCGGGGTCCCGCGGTGCCCCCAGCCACGGCTGCCCGGCACCGGCTCCGTCCCCCGTGCCGCCCGCACCGCCAGAGAGGCCTCCAAACCCCCGGTAGCACCAGGCACGGTGGGGAAGTGGGGGGGCCCCAGGGCCGCCCCTTGCGTGCCCCCCGCCGCCGTCGGTCCCAGCACCTCTCAGCACCCTGGGGCCGCCGGCGCGGCTCGCTGCCAAATAGCCAGCACCCTGCACTGAGCGGCCGGTGGCCCCTGCCCGCCAGCGGACCCCCAGCACCTTTCACAGTTAGAGAAGAGACGGCGATGGGGCCACAGCCCCTCAGGGGCGTCCCCCGCGCCGTAGCACCAGTCCCTGTCCCCGCCGGAGCCCCTCCGCTCCAGCACCATGCCCAGGATCCGGCCACCCCGGCGGGCACCGGGCAATGCCCCCGCGCTGAGCCGGACCCACCGGCCTCCTGTGGCACCCACAGCTGCCAGACAAGTAGCACCATCCACAGCAATGTCAGCACCTGCCCGCACCCTGCCTGCACCCCGCCTGCGTGCAGCACAGCTCCCCTCTGCACCGCCAACGCCATTGCGACTCCCGGCCCGCTGCGGCCGGAGCTGCCTGCTCTTGACGCCAACACCGACACCGTCACCGACACTGTCACCGACACCGCTGCTCCCGCGTCCACCGCACAACTCACTGGCACCCGCCACTCTGTAAAGGGGGTATGGGGCCACTCCTGGCACGGGGCACCAATGGGACGCAGCAGCTCCAAACCCGTGCTCCCCCAGGGGAGTGATGCCCCGAGCTGCCTGCTGCAAGAGGCTACGCCACAGGCAGCACCAGGGTCCTGTCCCAGCTCCTCGTGGCATCGCCCTCCTGCCGACCAGCCCGGCCTCGTGGATGTAGCACCAGGGTCTGGGGACCCGCAGCTGTCCCTGTCCTGTGCCGAAAGCGCCCCAGCCACGCTCCGGCACCGCTCCAGCACCGCTCTGTCCTGTGCTCCCTTCCTGCCTGCCTCCGGCCCTGCCCGCGCAGCACCACCACAGCACTCAGCACCAGCCCGGTCCGCAGCACCCGCGCCCTGGCAGCGAGCGGCGGGCAGGAGTGGGCAGGAGCACCCCGCCGCTGCCGCCGGGTCGGGGTGGCTGGACCACCGGCACCAGCCCGGCCGGGGACGCCACGTACGCAGAAAAGCACCAGTACGTTTGTGCGTGGCACGGGCCGCGCGGGCAGGACCGGGCGAGGGCGGCCGCCGCCACCGCCGAGGGAGGCGCTTCCTTTTAGGCCAGAAAAAGGTTATTGCATGACTCGGGATGGAGACGCTTCCCGCCCGGCCGCTGCCCCGGCCCGCTCCCGCGCCGCTCGCTCGGAAAGGCCCGGCACGTAAGGCAACATGGAAGCTGATGTCTCGACTCACCCCGCTGTTTAAAAGCACCATTATGAAGTCAGGTTGTACAGTAGTAACAGTACCTTTTATATATATATATATCTATATCTCATATCTATCATATATATATAAACTGTAAACAAGAGGTAACAGCGGCTTCTAGGATTTGCTTTCTCCAAGGTCTCCGTGTGGTAGGCACCCAAAATACTGTAGAAAAGGTGTGTGTTGTGGTGTGTGTGTTCTCGGCTTCCCTGCCACCGGGGCTGGCTCCGCACCACCGGTACCGGTGCTGGTGGACAAGAGTGAGGCCGGGTCGCTGGGTGTCGCGGAGCCGGCCGGGCACCTCCCTGCCGCCGGGCGCCTGCCCCGAGCTGGGGGCTGCCGGCTCGCCCGCGCGCGGGGCGCGGACGCAGCGGGTCTCCCTTCGCCTCCGCCTCTCCCGGGCTGGGGGTTCCCGCTGCCCGTTTCCCCTCCTCCGCGAGCAGAGCTGGCGATGGACGGCACCTCGGCTCGCCCGCCGCAACGAGAAGCGGAAACCGAACCAACAGGAAAACCCAGCCAGAAAAAGAGCGGAAAATTAAAAGGTTACCCCTAAAAAAAATGATTTGGTTTTTTGTTTGCTTTTTTTTTTTCCTTTTCGTTTTGTTTGCGTTTTTTTTTTCTTTTCGGTTTTTGTTGTTTTCGTTGGTGGTTTTTTTTTGTGGTTTTTCGTTTTTGTTTTTTTTTAAATAGGCTAAAAGCTGAACATTGGAAATTCAGGAGAGGACACCGAACCCTTTCGCTCGGGGAGACGTGTGCCGGGTTCCTGTCGGGCTGCGAAATCCCGTCTCTCTTCTGGGTGCTGACTCTTCTCTCACTCCGTGTTGTCACTTTTCTTGCGGTGGATGGTTTTGTTTCTGACTCGCTCCGTGTGACCGGTTCCCGTCTGTCGCTCTTAAACGCAGGCGAAGTATTCCTTCAGGGGAGCGAAGAGGTGGCGGATCACCGGCACGCTCCAGGACCTGCCAAGCAGTCTCTGCCGGGCCAGGCGGCTCATGTTGGACACATCCGTGTAATGCACCGGGAAGCCGAAGACCCTGCGGGGACACAGAGGGGGGGATGCGACAGGGAGTGGGTCAGGGGGGTACCAGACCCGAGGGACGTGGCACCACCGGACCTGCCCCGCGCCGCGCGCAGGCAGCCCCACAGAGAGCCCTCAGCCAGCCGCGGTACCTCTCCATCTCCGTGCACCACAGGATGTCCTCCTTCTCGTTCATGAAGACAGGGAAGTGCTGGTCCTTGCCCTGCTTGATGGAGTTGGAGCGAGTGGTGATGGTTCGCACTTTGCTGAACTGCAAGAAGCACAGGCCGGTCATGCCGGCGGTGGGATGGACCCCCCGCGCGCCAGCCGCGGGCAGGCACGGCGCTTGCCCCGACCCGACTGCTGGAGCCGCTGCCACAGCCCTGATCCACCCTCATGGGACCCCCCGCTCTGCGGCCCAAGGGGTCCGGGATCGCCGCGGACGGCCACGGGACCCCACCGCCCCCTCGGCCACGCTCCCGCTGGCATGTCCCGGGGCTGACCTTGGCTATCCTGCCGTGCTCCAGGCACTCCTGCAGCTCCAGCTTATCATTGACTGTGGACGCGAGTGGCCTAGGGAGAGAGACGGGGTGGGCATGGGGCAGCAGCACCACATCCCCATGCAGGCATGGGGCAGCTCTCCGGCCAGGGTTTGGGGGGGCATCAGGCAGCCAAGGCTGTTCTAGGGGGCTGTGGCAGGCGATGGTGAGAAGCAGTCGATCCCGGTGGGAGCCTGCCCGTGGCCATCAGCCGAGTGCCACCATGGCTGCCGGCCAGGAGGTACACAGAGGGCAGCTCCGTGTCACCGCACGAGCACAGGGGAGCAAGGACAGGCCCAGCCCCCTCTGTGGGGGCCACCACTCTGGGTTTTTGGGGTCACCTGGCACCGCTTTGTGATCCCCCCAGCACCGGCTGGGGCAGGGGACCCCCAGAGCCACATCCAGGCTGGGGGAGGACCTAGGGGTCTGGCCCCTTCTGCAGCCCTCAGCAGCGCCCTCCCTCCTGGTGCCAGAGCCGGCACTGCTGGCCACCCCAGCCCAGCAGCAGGCAGGGTGACAGGCGGGCAGCCGTCACACCACAGGCAGGCTCCCAACGCGGTTCCCAGCTCCCGGCGCGGTTTCCGGCACTCTCACCTACCTGTTCATCCCAGGAAGGTTCCCCCAGAAGTACCGTGCCCTGTGCGCTGCAGACACTTCTTTGGCATCAATCATGACGGGGTTGGACTGTGTGGAGAGGCGGGTCGGGGTGTCAGTGGGATCCTTGGGGATCCTCAGGGTTCCCCAGGGGCCAGCGATCCCCCAGCACTCACCTCCAGGAAGCGGGAGATGTCCCTCTTGTCGCTCACCCCCATGGCCACCACGTTTTCGAAGAGCCAGAAGAAGGGCCGGTCATCGCCCTCCTTGGGCCGGGCTTCGTGCAGCAGGCGGTAAAACTCGAAGAAGAGTCGCCCGGTGCCCTCTGGGCAGGAGAGAGCGAGAGGGGCCAGTGTCAGCAGCGGGGGCCGGTGGTGGGTGCCAGCCCCTGCCCGGCGGAGGGGACACACCTACCGTAGAGCCCCTTCCGGGCTGGGTTGACGATGGAGAGGTCGTTGCAGGGGCTCCCCCCAATCACCAGGTCAAAGGGGCCCCACTCCTGTATCTGCAAGAGGAAGAGCCCCTGGTGAGTTGGGTGCCGGGGGACGCCCGGATACACGGGGGAATAAGGGCGGCCGAGGTCCCTGGCGGGATGGCAAGGCTGCGCCAGTGAAGCCCAGCGCATGGGGAGACGCAGGACAAGGGACTTGTCCCATGGTGGGGACACGTGGCTGAGCACCGGGATGCTCTGGGGAGGGGAGAGCGGCGGGGGTGCCGGCTGGCTGGACCTACGTGTTTCTGGGTGACATTCCGGACGTCCCCGACGTACATGATCTTGCCCTGGTGCCTCACCATGCCCACAGTGATGGAGTCCTCGCACACCTCGGAGGCGATGTACCGGTCCACCTGGATGCCCAGGTCCTTCAGCACCAGCAGGCCTGTGGGGAGCGGGGCTGGGGTGGGCGGCACGCGGACCGTAGCCCCCTGTGCACGGTGGCCCCCCACCCCGGCAGCACCACCATCCCTGTGCCATCCCCCTCGCCTGCTGCCCGCCATCACGGACCCTCCCAGGGCTGAGGAGACGGTGGGGGCTGCCCATGGGAACACCAGGTGGGGGTCCTGCCATTGACACAGGTCCGTCCACCCACTGCGGATCCCCGGATGGGGCAGTACCCCCCTGCCTCGAGGCCGGACAGCAGTGGGGTGCAGGCAGGCTGCTTACCCCACTCCCTTCTACCTTGCTGGGTCCCAAAGACGCCCCAAGGAGGGTCCCTGCAGAGACTGCCAGGCTGGGGACCCCCACCCACCTGTGGCGATGCCATCAAAGAGCGAGAGCACCCGGATGGGCTTCCTCTTCTCAGCTGGCACCGGCGGGTACACCTTCGGCGGGTCCTGAAAGCCACGGGCGGGTGTCAGCAGGGCCACGGGGCAGCAGAGCGGGGGGCTGGGGGGGGCAGCGGGGAGCCCAGCCAGGGCCGGGGGGTCCTGCCACAGGGACACTCACAAACTCCTGGTCGTGGTTGTTGGCGAAGAACATCTGGAGGCGCGAAGGCCAGTCCTCTCGCCGCCGCAGCAGCCCATAGATGCCCTTATGGCCGCACATGTAGCAGTTCCAGGGGTCCTCCTTGATGGCCGCCTGTGCCGCCCCCGGCCCCACCAGCAGGTCCACGCACTCCACGCAGAAGCACCTGGCAGCGCCGGGAGCCGGTGTCAGTGGCAGGGCTGGGGCCGGTGCCCCCTGGGACGTGTGGGAGAGAGCACAGGCGCGGTGGGGGATGGTGCCCCCTGGAACGGCTGTGCTGTCTCAGCCGGTTCCGGCTGTGCCCCTTGAAGGCTGCGGCAGGGGGGCATGCTGGGACCCACAACCCCACACTGGGACCTGGCGCACCACCCAAACCTCTGCCAACCCCATACAAAGACCTGCAGCCGAGACCTGCAGCATCACTGAAACCTCCCAGCCCCACGCCGGGACTGGGGCATCACCAAAACCTTCCCAGCCCCACGCCACAACTGGGGCATCACCAAAAGCTCCACATTAGAACTGTGGTACGACCAAGACCTTCCCAGCTCCATACCAGGACCAGGACATCACCAAAACCTCCTGTAGTTCTGTAGTCAGGACTACAGCATCACCAAAAAAATCTCAGCTGCAAGCCAGTATCACCAAATTCCCATGCCAAGACTGGGGCATCACCAAAATCTCAACAGTGGAACTCTGGTACCACCAAAACCTTCCCAGTCCCCTGCCAGGACTGGGACACCACCAAAACCTCCCAGACCTATACCAAGGCTATGGCATCACTGAAACATCTCTGTCCCACACACCAGGACTGGCATCACCAAAACCTCCCCAGCCCCATGCCAGGACTGTGGCATCACCAAAACATCTCAGTTGCAAACCAGGACTGGTACCACCAAATTCCCATGCCACAACTGGGGCTCCACCAAAACCTCCCCAGCCCCTTGCCCAGACTGTGGCATCACCAAAACTTCCCATCCCCGCACTGGGGCTGGGGCATCACCGAAACCTCCCCCCAGCCCCACACCAGTACCAGGGCATCACCGAAACCTCTGCAACCCCACGGCAGCCCCAGACCTGCAGCAGTTGTTGTTGCCGCACATGAGCACCTCGCGGCCGCCGCAGCAGATGGTGCAGTAGGACTGGTAGCCGTCATCGTCGTACTGGTACGCGCACTCCAAGAAGCAGTTCTGGGGGAGAGCAAAGGCGTCAGCGCAGCACAGCCTGGGGATGCCGGGATGCCGCCGCGGGGCCAGTGGGGTGGCTCCTGGCAGAGGGGCCCGGCAGGGAGACCTCCAGGACAGGGCATTTGGGGGGACATGGCCGTGCCCGCCTGGCACCGCGGCTGCCTGTGCCGTGCCATGCCGTACCTTGCAGTTTTGGCACATTCCTCCGATAAATAGAGGGTGCTCCAGGGTCACGTTGAGGCTCCCGCAGGAGATGCAGATGTCTGGGGGGTGGGAGGGGAGATGTCACCCCCCCGGCTCTGCCACCCACCCCGGCTCTGCCACCCCCAGCACCCTGCACTGGGACTGGGCCGCTTGTGACTGCCTGCCTGGGCCAAGCCCAGCGCCCAGGGAGCAGCCTGGCCCTGACCCATGTCCCGCTGCCACCCCGGACAAACGCCCACGCCCCGTGTCTGGGGCACATTGGCTTTGACCTCCAAGCTGGGGAGCAGCAGAGCTCCCCCCTCCAGCTCCTAAGTGCCAGCACCACCGGGACAGCTGCCACCGTGCGAAGGGGACCAGCTGCACGGCGAGCCTCCCACTGCTGCCCCCAGCAGTGCCCCCCCAGCCCTGCTGCACTCTGCACTCACGCTCAGCCTTTGGTGACCCCGGCCCCGGGGAACTGTCCCCGTCACCGTCTGGGGTGGCCATGGCTGCTGTCTCTGCTGCCAGCCGGGCTGAAGGATGGGACAAGCCCATCCTGCGGACCCCCGGAGCCCCCTCTGCCTCCCAGCTCTGCAGCCAGGATTGGTGCCCCCCAGGGAGGGAGGGACCCTGATCCCCCACAGCCCTGTCCCCAGGGGCACGACGGGTACCCGGCCCAGAGCCAGGCACTGCCCCACGCTCACCTTCGATGTTCCTGCATTTCTGCCGCACCTCGTAAACGAGTCGCTCTGGGGAGGGAGAGGGGTGTCAGGCTGGGGGGTCCCCCCCATGCAGCCCCTGCAGCGGGGCGAAGGGAGGGGACCCTGGGGACGAACGGTCCCCAACAGAGAAGGGGACCCAGCCCTGAGCCGCTTTTGCCCCCTGGCCTCCCGGCACAGCCCTCCCAGCACCGGCACCAAGACCTGGCAAGGTCACCGCCAAGCCAACCCTGCGGAGGCTGGGTGGGTGTGGGGGCACCCCTGATCCCTTGGGCGGTACCTCGGGTGCGCTCGTCGATGATCTCCTTGACCTTGGGCTTCTCTGTTGTGCTTTTCCTGGGTTTTTTGGCGGGTGGGGGCGGTGCGTAGGCGGCTGCTTCTGGCTCTACCCACATCTCCGTGTAAACTTCTTTGTAAGGGTTTCGCTCCTCTGCAAGGGGTGTGCGTGGTCCCATCAGCGGGGTCCCATCATCAGCCCCACAGCACCCTGGCGATGCCGGAGCCAGTGCCCAGCTCCCCTGGCGCTCACCTTCGGGGGGCTCCAGGCCCTTGGGGCCGGAAGGCTGGAAGCCGCCCAGGGCCCACTCGATCATCTGCTTGTTCTGGATCTCCACCACCTTGGAGGTGTCTGTCTCGTCGTTCTCAGGGCACGCTGGGAAGATCTTCCCTGCTCTGCTGCTCGCCACCTGCCAGCGGAGCCCAGGCCCAGCTGTCACCCACTCACCCACCCAGCCAAGGGGGTCACCAGCCCCCCTAGCTGCTCCAGATGCTGCCCACCCCAAAGGGACCTACATGGCCAGACCTCCCCATCACACCACAAGAAACCCCCAGCACCCCCCAGCACCACCAGGAGCCTCCCAGAGAGCCAGGACCCCCCAGCATCACCCCACAGGGACTTCAGCAGCTCCCCAGAGATCTCCCCCCAGCTTCCCAGACCTCCAGACACCCCCAGCTGGGACAAAAGACCCCCAAAACCTCCTCAAGGAGTCCCTTAGACCCCCCACCCTTCGAAGAGATGTCCCGTGTCCCCCCAGCTCAGCGCTGGGTGCAGGAGGAAAGCCAGGGCCAGATCCTAGTGGGGCGGGGGGGCAGCTGCCTGCCCCCACCCACCCTGCCTGAGGCCAGCAGGACCCCATGTGCCCCCAATCTCCTGGGGTTGGGGTGCTGGTGGCACTTTGCAGTCGGTGCCACCCTGCAGCCGCTGGCGCTCACCTGCAGCACCTCGTAGATGGCTTTGCGGTACATGGGCTGCTTGTTGTAGGTGGCCTGGTGGAAGGCGCTGGCAAAGGAGCTGAGCGGCAGGAGCTTCTCCACGCAGACCTGGGGGATGGCAGGCAGCCGTGAGGTGGGGTGGGGAGATGCCCGGGGATCTGTGGGCTGCCCGGACCCCCCATGGGTGCCACTTACCACCGAGAACTTGCCGTCCCCGAACCACATGACCCAGCGGGTGCCCTCGGCTGCTCGGCTCCGGCCCGTCATCCACCAGGAGACGATGCGCCCGGGCCACCAAGAGAAGCCGCGCAGCTTGCCCCACACCAGCTCGCCGATGCCAAAGCCCCGGCCGTCCTGCGCCAGGAGAGGAGACGGGGGGATGTCAGAGGCTGGTTGGGAGGGGGTGCCCACCAATCCCCCCTTCCCCAGCCAGCCCTGCCCTCACCTCGTACTCGGGCTCGTCGTCGGCTGACTTGGAGGTGTTCTTGTCTATGGCATCGGCCACCACTGGCTCAGGTGTGGTGGCCACGTTGGGTGAGGCGGGGTCGGTGGGCTGCTGCGAGGCAGGGGGGCTGGCCTCCTCCTCTTTCTGGGGCTCTGCCCGCGGCGTCTCCTCCACCACGTTCATCACGGCGATCACCTTCGCCTTCTTCTCCGCCTGGAGAGGGGAGAGACACTGGTCAGGGCCGGGCTGCGGGGTGTTGCTCACCCCGCACCCCGAGATGCGAGTGGGAAGCCCTGGGCCAGCCTGGCTCGGGGGGCCACACTCGGCAGCACCACACAGACCCTGGCAAGGGCCTGGCAGCCCCCCTGGGCATTGCAGCTGCTTCTCTGGGCACACCTGGAACCCCCTGTCCTGCCCCACCACCCCCCTGCCCATGCACAGCTTGGGATGCTCCCCATCCTTCCCATGCCTCAGTTTCCCTCTGTGGTCAGGGGGGGAAACGGCCCGGGAGCATACACAAAGCTGCTGGGGTGGCTCTGGGGGAAAGGGATGGCAGCCCCCACCCTCCCCCGGAGACTGCCCCCGCTCCCAGCCTGGCTCCCTCAGGACACGGCCCTCGGCCCCCAGCGATACCGGAGGAGCGATGGCACTGGTCCTGGAGCCCTGCGCACCACCTCCCCCAGCCCCATCCCGGTTTGGGGGCTGGCCTGCCCCCGCCGCCCCCCTCACCTCCCTTCCCTGCAGCCCAGGCTCCCCCCTTCCAGACTGTCGCTCGCCCCCAGCACCTGCCCCAGGGCAGACTCCCGGCACCTACCCCGGGACACAGCCCCGGGGCACCCGCTGCACCCCCCGCACCCGTGTCACCGCCTCCGGGGCGCCCCGTGTTCCCTCCGGCATCCCCCGGCGCGGGCACCCGCTGTCCCCGGGCCGGTGTGCTGAACTGCGCGGGCCGGGCCGGGTCCCGGGGCCCAGCCGGGACACCGAGCTCCGCCGGGCAGGGAAGTGCCGGGTTCGGCCGGACTGAGCCGAGCCGAGCCGAGCCGAGCCGAGCCGCCATCCCCGCGCTGGCCACCTACCCATGCGGGCTGGGCGCCGCGGCGGGCCGGGCGCAACTGAGCCGAGCCGAACTAAGCCGGGCCGGGCCGGGCCGGACTGAGCCGAGCCGAGCCGGGCCGAGTCGAGTCGAGCCGAGCCGAGCCGAGCCGGGCCGAGCCGGGCCGGGCCGAGCCGAGCCGAGCCGAGCCGAGCCGAGCCGAGCCGAGCCGAGCCGGGCCAGTCCGGGCCGCGGGGGCAGAGCCGGCGGTTCTTTGTCTGGGATCCCCGGGTCACATGGTGCCTCCCGGCCCGGCTGGTTGGCTGCGGCGGGGAGGGGCCGCGCACCGCCGAGGGGACAGCCCGGCTCGGCCCCCCCGCTCGCGCCTCGGCCCTGCTCGGCAACTCGGCCCTGCTCGGCTCGGCTCCACTCGGCTCGGCTCGGCAACTCGGCCCTGCTCGGCTCCGCTCGGGTCGTGTCGGGTCGGGTCGGCTACTCGGCTCCGCTCGGCTCTCCCACCGTGGCCTGGTCCCGCTCGGCTCCGGTGCCTCCCAGCGGCCCGGTCCCGTACAGTCCGGCCAGGCCCCCCGGCACGGCCCGGACCGACGCACCTCGGCCCCTTCTCCGCTCCACACAGCCCGCCCCCGCGATCGAGCGGCAGCAGAGGGCCGGGGGGGTCCCCGGTCACCCGGGCCGGGCCCCACGGTACTCACCGGCCCGGCGGCAGCGATCCCGTCCGGACTGGGCTGGGGCGGCCTCCCCGCCGCGGGGCTGCTCCGCGCCGCCTTTTGTCCCGGGGCCGCGGCCCCCCGGCCTCTTTGTGCTGCTGAGCGGCGGGGCGGGTTGGGGGGGCGGGCGGCAGCGCCCCGGGGGGCCTCGCCCTGGCACGGCAGGAATCCGCCCGCGGGGCTCCGGGCCCGCCGCGCCGGCACCGGGCGGGCCCCACCGGCACAGTCCGCGCCGGTGGGACACCCGCTGGGCACCGGCCGGCTGCTCCAGGCGAGCACCGGCCCCGCCGCCCCGGTTCAGCCCGGTACGGCCGCCAGTGTGGGAGCAGCCGGCCCAGCTCGGCCCAGCGGCTCCGGCTGCGAAAGGCTGGGGCTGGCACCGCTCTGCACGCACCCACACGGTCTGGGACCACAGCACCATTTCAGCCCATAGGCACACGCTGCCACGGCACTGGACTGGGACCCCATCACCCAGTTCAGCCCATTGGTACACACTGACATGGCACTGGTCTGGAACCGTACCGCCCAGCCCAGACCCACACGGCCTGTATCACCCAGTTCAGCCCATCGCCACACATCCACACGGCGCTGGTTTGGGACCACATTGCCAAGTTCAGCCTGTTGGTACACACCAACATGGCACTGGTTTGGGACGGTGTCACCCAGTTCAGCCCATCAGCACGCACCAACACGGCACTGGACCAGTCTAGACCCTGCACCCCAGCTCACGCCTGTCCACAGGCTGCACACCAGCGGCATCCCCAGCCCCGGGGCCCCCCCCAGCAGCGGGACATCCCCCGCACATCCCCACAGAGCCAGATGTCCCCGCACATGGGAGCTGGCACACCCTAAACTGCGTCCCCCAACTCCAGACCCCCGAAGTCACAGCCTGAACAGCCGGCTGTGCCACGAGGATGGTGGCGAGGCCGAAGCACCGGCTGCCCCAGCAGCAGCCCGTCACCTGCAGGCACCACCGTGTCCCCTCTCTGTCCCCATTGCAGGTGGGGCAGGGTCCCGTGGGACCCCTGGGCCAGGGCTGCGTGACTGAGCAGCGGCACAGCTGCCATGGGGTGCCGGTGCTGCCATCCGGCATGTCGTGGGGTTCAGGGAGCCGGTATTTCACCGGCGCCGAGCAGTGCAAGCCCCGGGCTGCGAGGCGACATGGTCGGGGTGCCCGGCACCCCTGGACGGGCCCTGCCGCCCCCACTGCCCACTCCCCGGGAACCCCAGGCAGGTGCTGTCCTGGTGGCTCCGGAGCTCCGGGACCCCTTTGTGCTGCAGAGCCGAGGGGGGGAGGGGGACGGCACGACAAAGGGGCAGATGGCCGTGACCCCCGGGCATGGGGCTGCCCCCCCGGGGGGAGGGCTGGGGGGTGTAGCAGAGCCCTTGAGACCCTCAATGCCAGCCCAGGGTACCTCGTCCCCCCCAGCACCCCCCGGCGCTGCTGGAGCCACAAAACAGACCCGGACACGAATCCCACCCCCGGCCGGGGGCAGGGGGGTGACGAGCCCCGGTTTTGTGTGGGGACAAAGGTGCTGATTCCCGCGGGGGGTGGGGAGGGTGGGCGTTCTGCTTTGTCCGCGGCGAGAGGCCAGAGGGAGGAAATGCCCCATCCCCGGGTCGTTAGAGTGGAGATAAGCGGCACCTCCAGGGATGGGCACATCCAGACAATGGGGCCAGCCTCGGCCCTTGCCCCCGGGCAGCTCTGCTCCTGCCCCTGCCCCTGCACCATCCTCAGCCCACCCCACCTCCATCCCCTGCTCCATCCTCAGCCCCATTCCCATCCCCTCCCCCCCCCCCCCCCAATTCCCTGTCCTTGCCCCATCCCCCTCCTCATCTCCATCTTCATCCCATCCCCATCCCACCCCATCCTCATCTCCATCTTCATCCCACCCCCATCCTCGTCTCCATCTTCATCCCATCCTCATCCCACTCCCTCCTCATCTCCATCTCCATCCCATCCCCATCTCCATCCACTGTCACAGCCTCATCTCCATCCCATCCCCATCCTCATCTCCATCCCATCCCCATCTCCATCCACTGTCTCTTGCCCCATCCCCATCCTACCCCCATCCTCATCTCCATCCACTGTCCTTGCCCCATGCCATGCCATGCCATGCCATTCCATCCCCATCCTCATCTCCATCCCATCCCCTGCTCCAACCCCATCATCTTCATCCTATCTCCATCCACTGTCTCTTGCCCCATCCCCATCCTACCTCCATCCTCATCCCCATCTCCCTCCCATCCCTTGCCCCATGCCCATCCTCATCTCCATCTTCACCTTCATTCCATTCCCACCTCCGTCCACTGTCCCATCCCCATCCCCATTCCCATCTCCATCCCATCTCCGTCCTCTGCCCGGTCCCAGCCCTGCCTCACTCCTGGCACAGCGTGAGGGGTGCAGAGCCAACACCAGGGTCTGGCTGATGGTGTCCTGGCACAGGCGGGCCAGGGCTGGTGCCCAGAGCTGCCCTGGGTCTGGCAAGCGGCAGCAATGGCCCTCCGGGGCTGTGGAGTGAGGAAGAGGAAGGACAGCTGGAGGGGACCAGGCTGTCCCTGACCCCACTGAGCCGCCGGGACCCTGCCAGGCAGCCTCTGCCCCCTGACCCGCTGGGGGCACAGGCAGCGGGTGTCCGGCATGGGACTGCGCCCGGCACACGGCAAGAGAAGCCCCGGCATTGTCCGGCGCTGAGGAGAGGCTGTGCCCGGCCAGCGGGATGCCGGCAGCTCACTCCGCTGGCTAAAAATATGCCCCAGTGGTGACTGATTACAGGTTTGGGGACCTCTGCAGCGTGGAAATAGCCGGTGCCGAAGGGCTTCAGTTTGGCGAGACAAGGCAGGGCTGGCGCTGGGCAGGTTTGCCAGGCACAGGGGACTGTGCCATGGGGGTCTCTTCCCAGCAAGGAGTTCCTGTCCCCCAGCCCTCTGTGTCCCTGGCACCCCCAAAGGAGCAAAGCCCTCTGGGGCACGGCCAGTGCCGCATTGGGGCATGGCCAGCACCGTGTCCGGCATGGGGAGCTCACTGGAGGGAGAGAAGGGGCAAGGGTCCCGCCAGGACCCAGCCACGTGGGCTGTGGGTGGCACATCCCGTTCCCCATCCCTGGGGACGGCGTCACCAACACCACCACCACCAAGTGACAACTGGCACTGGGCATGCTGGGCACACTGGGCACGCTGCTCGCAGGCGGCTGCCAGCCCAGATCTGGGGAAAAAGGGCCGATCTGGCCTGAAAATGGTTCAGGCTTTGACCCGTAATGAAAAGAAAACACTAATTCTCATTAGGAAAAGAATGGGATGAAACGCGGCTGAATCCAGCGGCGTTTCACTGAGACTCCTCAGAAGAAGCGCGTGGATTTTTTTTAGTGTTTTCTCCCGATTATTTTTGGCCGACAAGTGGTTCTGGCTGACCTGAATCCGCAGTTGTTTTGGCGAGAACCATGTGTTGGAAAACTGTTACACGGCGGCTGCAACCACCAACCTCCCCGGCTGTGCCGAGCTGCGGTTTGCCCCATCTGCTTGGCATGGCACTGCCCAGCATGGCACAGTCCGGCATGGCAGCCCACCACCAACCCATGGCCAGAGCCCACGGCACAGGGGCCTGGCCGTGGCTCCGCTGGCAGCAGCTGCATTGCTGCTGGCAGCCAGAGCACAGCTGCACTGGGAGGTGCGCTGCTTGGGCAAAACGCCTGCATTGCTGGTGCCCCTGTGCTGGGGCAGGGGCAGCAAACCACCACCACCATGCAGTTGGCAAATCTCTCTCTGGGCACGCAGCCCACTCGCACCCAGGGGTGCCTGTCCCAGCTGGGAGACCCTCCAAGACACCTCTGGGCCCTGGCACCCCCAGTGCCCCCAGCTGCCAGCCCCTCAGTGCAGCACTGGGATGCCCCCGTGCCCACGCCAGCCGCCCCAGCAGGAGCCGAATCATGAGACCCCCAGCACAGACATCACTGACCGTGCCAGCCCTATGCCCCATGGGGACACTGTGGCCGTGCCCAGCTATGCCCTGCACCCCACTGGGATGCCCCAGCCATGCCAGCCTCCCCCAGATCCCCAGCATGACGGTGCTCGGCACTGTGGGGCTATAAATAGTGCTGGTGATGGCAGTGGTGCATGGGGACCTGTTGCCAAGGAGACCCGCTGGCAGCGGGGGTGACGCAGAGAACGAGGCGAGGGGGGGCACCATGGCACCCCCAAGCGGCCGTCGGCACCGCGGCCTGCCCGCAGCCCTGCGCTGCAGCCGCAGCCGGGGCTCCCGCCGCTGCCCTTGGCTTGGCCGATTTCGGCTGCGTCACGGCGTGCGCTGGTTCCCCGGGAAACCGACAGGAATGGCACATCCCGTGGCACATCCCGCAGGAAGAGGAAGGGCCCTGTGCTGCCCGCACCAGCGGCTGCGCACACGGGGCCACCGGCAGCCCCATGGAACACAGACACAAGAAGCGAAGCCACCCGCTCTGGTCACGGCACAGAACCCGGCTGCAGGCGTGGCGGCGGCACTGCCGCAGCCACCAGCCCCACGGCACGGCATGAGTCGGGATGCCCGCGGCGAGGCCACGCGCTCGAGCCCCCACCCCATGCTGACCACCCCTCATGTGGCTGGTCGCCCTGGCACTGCCGGTGCCCAGCTGAGTGCTCCATGCACGCCCCACTTTGCTGGAGCTCATCATGGGCGACACTGCGTTAGCCGGAGAGATGGCCACGTGCCACGGGGCTGCCGGTGCTCAGCCCAAGCGGTGCCACGTAGCCCACCCCGTCCTGCCACCACCTCAGTGCTGCAGAGCCAAGAGCCCCCCCTTCCCCACAGCTCTGTCACGGGCGGCTCTTACCTCCCTCTTCCAGCGTGCCAGCCACTCATCCCGCTTCCGCTTGCTGATGTAGTAGGGGTCCCCAGCCTGGAAGGTGTGCCGCTGCATGGGTCGCTGCCGCAGGCTCGACTCCCAGCCCAGGCCGCCGCGCAGCCGCCCACGGGAGCCCTGCGCCAGAGGGAGAGAGAGGAGGCTGACGGCTGTGGCTCCGGCGCTGCCGCAGGCATCGGGAACAGCAGCACCGGGGGAGCTCTGGGGGGCTGGAGGTGGGCACCCCGTTGTGCATGCCAGGGTCACCGCCTGCCGGGGCACGCACACGTGCACACACACGTGCACACACACACGCTCTGGCCCACATCTGCACCAGGACCGGGATGCAACAGGGCTGGGCACGGTGCCGTGGCTGGCTGCACCGTGACGGGCACCACTGGCACAGTCCTGGGCATGGATCTGCCTCCCGGCACACAGGGCAGGTGCGGGAGCAAGCACTGTCCCACAAGGAGGGCTGCATGGAGGGGGCTTCATCGACCTGGCCGCGGCTTGGAGCCGCCTGGTGCCTGGCTGTGTCGAGGCACAGGAGCCCAGGATCCCCGTCCCGCCAGGGACCCTGCCCTGCAGCTGCCCTGCGGCCGCTGGCACCAAGGGACCAAGAGGGGCAGTGGGCTGCAGGGCCATGCCTGGCTCCTGTGGGCATCATGGTGCTGCTGCCGGCAGGGCCGGGGCCCAGCCCCGGGACATACTTGCCTCCATTTTCAAGGTGTCAAAGTTGTTCTCCTCCTTCTCGTCCTTGCCTGCACAGAACAGAGAGGGGCCGTCAGCTGGAGCACGGCCCCCGCGGGCAGATGGGGCCGCCAGGGACCCCCCAGCCCGGCTGGCAACCAGCCCCGGGCACCCATCGCCACCGTGCCGGGCCTGGGCCAGGCTTCCGGGGATGCCGGCTGCCAGGGTGTGAGCCGGCTGCTCCCGTACCCCTCCCCGCTTTGCGGGTCCGAGGGGTCTGGGGGTTCCGGGGAACCGAAGCGGACAGGGGAAGCGCGTGGAGCCCTGCCGGCTTCCTGTGCTATCGGCACATCTTGCGCGTCGCAGGTACGCGCCGAGCTGCTGCCGGGAAAGCAGCTAAAAATAACCCCGACCGTTTCTGGGGCCGCGAACCTCCGTGCGCTCCGAGCTGCCGGCTCGGAGTGTGGGGCGCGCCGGTGTGCAAGTGTCGGGGCACCCACCTGCCCATGCCTCGCCACGGGCAGCGCTGGGCCCGCTGGGTCCCTGTGCCGGGGGGTACCTCCCTCCTGGGTGCCGGTGTCCCTCGCGCTTTGCCCTGGCCGATGGGCACTGGGTGCCCTGGCACAGACCTGGGCTGTGGGGGGGAGCTCGGCCGGGACACGTGCCGTGTTTTGCTGCTGGGCCCAGCGTCCCACCAGCCCTTGGGATGTGCTGCAGCCAAAGCCCCCCCCGCACCCACCCCGCTCTGCCTGACACTCGGACACCTTAGAGCAGGCGCATGGGGACCCAGCCCCCCCGGCAGCAGGACCCAGAAGCAGCAAGGCCTGAGCAGGAGAGCAGGCGAAAGCCGTGCTCTGCGTGCCGGGCAGTGCCGGGGGGGTGCCTGGGGACATCCAGGGGCACCGGGGAACAGGAGCTTTCTGGCTCCCTGCTGGGGGTAGGAGTGGGCGTGTGTCCGGGCATGCCAGGGTGACCTGTCCTCCCCGTCCTGCCCACAGGCACTGGGATCTCAGGTGGGGAAACTGAGGCATGGGTGAGGGAGGGGCCCTGGCCAGTTCGGAGAGGCTGTCCCCTCCTCTCCTCCTTTACTTGGTCCCTCAACCCAGGCACTGGGACTGGCCAAACTGGGGGGCACCAACTGAGCCAGGGGGCTTGTGGCTGGCGATCCCCTATCCCTCTGCGCCCTGCCTGCCATGTGGCCATGGGGCGCAGGGCCCAGCGCTGCTTCTGGTGCCGGAGCTGCTGCAGCGCCTTCCCACCATGGGCCACGGCAGCTCTGTGGCTGCAGCTCCCGCCGGAGCATCTGGCACATGCCTGGCACGGCTGGGGCTCGGCAAAGCCCCTGGCCTCGGCTCCTGCCCATCCCAGCACCCCGAGGGAGCGCTGTGCCCCGCGCTCTCTGCTGGCTCACTGTGCTGACAGGCCAGGATGCCGAGACCTTCCCCCACCAGGGATTTTGGGATGGTAATGGGGGGGACAGCGCGGGGCGGCCGGTCAGTCGTGCCTGGGCAGTGCCGGAAGAGCAGCACGTGGTGCCATGCCAGGTCAGAGCGGCAGCCAGAGGTGAAAAGCTGGAGTGCAAGGGAGGAACTAGCAATGGGCGCAGGAGCGGGGGATGAGGGTGAGGGGCACTCGAGAGAGCCCCCAGCAGTCGGCACAAGGCAGCAGAGGATCTGGCAGGAGCCAAACCTGTGGCGGGACGGCGACGATGCCACCGCTAACCTCGGCACAGATGTGGCTGAAGCGCTGCAAATGGCTTCTAGAGAAGGGAGCGAGCTGCCCTGGCCAGCCTCGAGGCACCACCACGTACCGCTCCGACACCATCCCCAGGGCACCACCATGTACTGCTCCGGCACCATCCCTGAGGCAGGTGGCATGTGGCCGCAGATGCTGGCTGCATTTGCAGGAAAGTGCTGGAGAATCGGGGAGGGCAGGGAAGAGCCTCTGGAGCATCGGGAAGTGCCTGCCTGGCAGGAATGCGGGCAACTGCTGCTCTGCCTGCGCACTGAGAAGAGCAGGAGCAAGGCGAGTGTGGTGACACTGGGGAGGAAGGGCCCTGTAGTGCCGTGGGGACAGGGCTGAGTGCTCAGCCAGGGCTGGAAGGTGGAACCTGACCTGCTCATGGCACCCACATCCATGGCACCCACGTCCATGGCACTGTGCTCATGTTCCTGCTGGTCCCTGCCGCCATCAGCTGCTGCATCCAGAGAGCTGCGGTGCACGGGATTGGCGGCAGGGCAGCGCCGGGGTGCCCTGACCCTGCTCCACACTGGTCCCTGCATCAGGGCCTGCTGCTCTGAGCTGTCCGGTCCAGCTCTCCTTGGCCACCGCTGTCAGCCTGGCACTGAGGCTGTGCCATGACCCGTGCCCGACCAGGGCGTCCCCAGCACAGTGACCTCCCGCTGCCTGCCCATATCATGGTGCCAGCAATGACTTTCTCCGCTCCCTGAGCGTGGCTCCACGCGATGTGACACAGCAGCACCTGGTGCTGCCACCCCCGCAGCCTGTGCCGGAGCCAGGAGTCCCTCTGCTGTGCCCATGGTGCTGCGGTGGCTCACACCTGCCAAGGCAGGAGCACGGGCATGGCTGGGCCGTGCGCAGGGCTGGCTGAGCCGGGGAGCGGGTGTCCTGTGTCCGTGGCGCGGGGGTCTGCAGGGGAGCCGAGGGTCTCACAGCGGTGGGGGCAGGGATGGGAGCCCTCCCTGAGCTGCACGCACGGATTTGCACTGGTGCCCACAGGCATGGCACACCCATGGACCGCGGGCAGCTCCCCGCTCCGGCCGGGCCACCTGGAGCTGCTGCCCAGGACCACAACCAGAGTCTCCAGGGACGGAGAGCCCGTCCCCTCCCCGGGCAGCTGGTGCCCGTGTCACCCTCACACTGATAAGCGTGTCCCCAGGTTCAGAGGGACCCTCCCGAGGTCCAGTCTGTGCCCACGGTCTCTGGTCCCGGCACTGGGTACTGCTGGCAGAGCCACCTCCGGCCTCTTGGCACCTCCCCAGGCTACTTACAGCCACGGATTCCAACCCCCTGAGCCTCCTCTGCTCCAGGCTGAGCAGTCCCAGCTGCCACAGCCCTTCCTCATGGGAGATGCTCCAGTCCTGCCCTGGGCTCTCTCCAGTCTGCTCACGTCTCTCTCGTACCAGTGAGCCCACACCGGACTCAGCCTTTGGCACCCGCCGGCACCCCTGGCCCTCGTCTGCCTTTGCTGCTCTCCGGCCCGTCGGTCCCCAGCACATGCTGGTGCCCAGTGCCGACCCCCAGTGTGGCGCTGAGCCCACCGCCTTGTGTGCTTCGTGCAACGCCAGAGCAGTGCCAGCACCAGCACCAGCACCTCCTCGGCACCGGGGCTCCACGGCCGCACTGTGCATGTGCCTCCTGCTCTGCTGCCGGCACATGCCGGGCTGCCATGCAAAGCGGCACAAGCGCTGCCGGCAGCGGGAACGCTCTGGGGCACATCTGTGCTGCAGATCACTCATATGGGCTGAGCCGGTGGGACAAGGACCGATGTCCCCTCCAGCGCCAAGGACCCCTCCTGCCTGCCCTGGGCAGCGGAGCCCGGCAGGGTGCCAGCATGAGCACGCAAGGGCAGCTCCCACCCCAAATCCCGCGTGGCACGGAGGGACTCAGCCCTTCCTCCACCTCCTCCTCCTCCTCCAGCAGCGCTGCCCAGCCGGGGCGCCGCAACAGCCCAGAGCCCTCCCGGGGCCGGCACGGCAGGCAGGCCGGTGGGGGCCGGGGGTGTGCGGGCAGAGCCGCGGCCCCGTCGCGGGGAGCCCCCAACGCCAACGTCTTACTTTTCTCTGCGGCCTCCAGGAGTTTCCTCCTCCCGCGTTTCTTCTGGGGGTCGGAAGGGGCCAGCTCACCCTCATCGCCCGGCGCGTCCAGGCCCTCCCTGGGGGTGCAGCGGCCGTTCTCCAGCGCCCGGCCCGTCTCGCCGTCCGGCAGGCTCTCCGTCTCGTCCTCCTCGGGGCGGCTGCCCTTGGGGCTTGCACCGCCCTCCTCTGCGCCCTTCCACTGGGCACCGTCCCCCTCCGTGTCCCCGTTAGGCAGCGGCTCGGCAGGGCTGGCCTCCGGGCAGGGCGGGGGGCACTTGGGGACGGCTGCTGTGTCTTTGGGGGTGTCGCTGCTTTCCACCTGCCGAGAAGGAGAGGGAAAGGAGCTGCGACGGGTGCTGGCGGGGGGGCACAGCCCTGCGCGCGCCCACACCACACCCCACCGGCCCCCACGGCGGGAGCCCTTGCGCCGCCCCGGTGCAACCATCCCCGTCTGGTCCCCGTCCCCGTCCCCATCGCCGTCCCCACCACAGGCATCGCAGCACAAGGGGTGTCTTTGGGACCACGGCCCACGCCCCTAGAGATGCGGCTCCACGATGTGGTGATTTGGCTGTGTCAAAAGGACCGAGTTCCACCTCCTGCAGGTGGGGCGCGCAGGGCAGGGGCTGGTGGGGTGCCCAGGGGCGGGACGAGGCTCCGGCAGCATCCTCAGGGCCAAGACACGTGGCCACGAAACCCTCAGGACATGGACGTGGAGTCATGACACCATGAGGACCACCACACAGTGCCATGGCACCTGTGGGACCAGGAGATATGGACGTGACATCACCAGGAACAGGACACGCTGCTGTGACACCCTCAGGATGACGACATGCTGCCATGGCACTGTCAGGACTGAGACACACTGCCATGGCACCCTCAGGATGAGGACATGGTGCGACAACACCCTCAGAACCAGGACACGCAGCCATGGCACCCCCAGGACCACACCACTCTGCCATGGACACCTCAGGATCAGGACAGAAGGCCATGGCACCATCATGGCCCAAGACATGCTGCCATGACACCCTCAGGACCAGGACACATGGCCATGGCACCTTCAGCACCAGGACATACTGCTGTGGCACTCTCAGCACCAGGACACGCTGCAGTGATATTGTCAGGACAAGGACACATGGCCATGACATACTCAGGACCAGAACATAATGCCACAGCACTGTCAGGACGAAGACACACAGACATGACATCATCAGTACCAGGACACCCAGCCATGGCAGACTCAGGACAAAGACACCCAGCCATGGCACACTCAGGATAAGCATACACTGTCATGGCACCTTCAGGTCCAGGATACAAAGCCATGACACCCCCAGGACCAGCACAAGTGGTCATGACACCCCCAGTACCAGGACACGCTGTCATGACACCCTCAGGACCAGGACACAATGCCATGAAACCCTCAAGAGCCAGATGTGCTGTCATGACACCCTTAGGACCAGGACATATGGTGGCACGACACCCTCAGGGGCCACAACATCGTGCCATGGTAGCCCCAGGACCAGGATACATGGCCATGGCACCTGCGGGAGCAGGACACAAAGCCATAGCACCCTCAGGAGCTGGTTGCAATGACACCCTCAGGTCCAGGACGTGCTGCCATGACACCCTCAGGACAAGGACATGGTGCCACAAAATCCTCGGGATCAGGAAAAACTGCCACGGCACCCTCAGGACCAGGACACATAGGCAAGACACCCTCAGGACCAAGACAAACGGAGGTGACGCCATGAGGACCAGGGCACTCAGGACCAGGACACACTGCACGACAGCTTCAAGTCCAGGACAAGTGGCCAAGACACCCTCAGAACAAAGACATGTTGCAGTGACACACTCAGGAACAGGACACAATGGCACAGTATCCTCGGAACAACACCACACTCCCATGGCACCCTCAGGAGCTGGACACATGGACAGGACAGCCTCGGGACCAGGACATGGAGCCATGGCATCCTCAGGGCCTGGACATACTACCATGACAATCTTAGGATCAGGGAAAACTGCCACGGCACCCGCAGGACCTGGGCACATGTACATCATAGAGTCATGGAATGGGTTGGGTTGGAAAGGACCTCAAAGATCATCCAGTTCCAACCCCCCTGCCATGGGCAGGGACACCTTCCACTACACCAGGTTGCTCAAAGCCTCATCCAACCTGGCCTTGAACACTTCCAGGGACGGGGCAGCCACAGCTTCTCTGGGCAACCTGGTCCAGTGCCTCACCACCCTCAGAGGGAAGAATTTCTTCCTTAGATCTCATTGAAATCTTCCCTCTGCCAGTTCAAAGCCATTGCCCCGTGTCCTGTCGCTACAGGCCCCAGTAAAAACCCTTTCTCCATTTTTCTTGTAAGCCCCTTTAAGTATTGAAAAGCCACAACGAGGTCTCCCCAGAAACAGGACACACAACGCACAGCACCCTCTGGATGAGGACACAAAGATGTGACACTACGTGGACCTGGATACACTGCCATGACACCTTTGGGACCAGGACACAGCGTCATGGCATCCTCAGTACCAGAAGACATGGACATGACGCCCTCAGGACAAGGACACAATGGCACAGCACCCTCATGACAAGGGGACACAGCCAGAGAATCACAGAACCGTTTAGGTGGGAAGAGACTTTTAAGGTCATCAAGTGCAACTGTTGATCCAACACTGACAAGTCACCACTAAACCATGTCCCTGAGCACCACATCTACACGGCTTTTAAGTATCTCCAGGGATGGTGACTCCACCACTGCCCTAGGCAGTCTGTTCCAACACTTGACCGCCCTTTCAGGGAAGAAATTTTTCCTAAGATCCAATCTAAACCTTCCCTGGTGCAACTTGAAGCTGTTTCCTCCTGTCCTATCGCTGTTACTTGAGAGAAGAGACTGACCACCATCTCACTACAACCTCCTTTCAGGTAGATGTAGAGAGTGAGAAGGTCTCCCCTGAGCCTCCTTCTCTCCAGACTAAACACCCCCAGTTCCCTCAGCCACCCCTCATAACACTTGTGCCCCAGACCCTTCACCAGCTCCATTGCTCTTCTCTGGACACCCTCCAGCACCTCAATGTCTGTCTTATAGTGAGGGGCACAAAACTGAACACAGGATTCGAGGTGCGAATGGCACCTTCAGGACCAGGACACAATGTCATGTCACCCACAGAAACAGGACCTGGAGCCATGGACTCCCCAGCACCAGCACACACAGCCGCAGCGCCCTCCAGACCAAGATACACAACCATGGCACCCTCAGGAGCAGGACGCACTGCCATGGCACCCTCATAACCAAGACACGATGCCATGATATCCTCAGGACTAGGGCATGGTGCCATGAGATACTCAGAAGCAGGACACAACGCCACGACAACCTCAGGACGACACATAGCGATGAGACCCTGAGGAGCAGTATATACTGCTGTGGCACCTTCAGGAGAAAGACACAATGCCATGATGCTTTCATGGCCAGGACACGTGCATGTGACACCAGGAGGATCAGGAAATACTGCCATGGCACCTTCAGGACCAGGATAGTTTGCCATGGCAACCTCAGCACCAAGACCCTCAACCATGTCAATCTCAGGACAAGGACACAGTGCCAGGGCACCCTCAGGACAAGGACACAGCGCCAGGACACCCTCAGGACCAAGACAAAACAAGGTGACACCATAAGGACCAGGACATGGGGCCATGGCTCTCTCAGGTCCAGGACACGCTGCTTTGAAATCCTCAGGAGCAGGTCACATGGCAATAACACCCCATGGCACAATGACATGGCAACCTCAGGACCTGGGATATGACACCCACAGAACCAGGACGGAAGCAGGTGACACCGTGAGGACCTGGATACACCGCCATGGCATCTTCAGGACCAGGACACACCTCCATGGCACGCTCAGGACCAAGAGTCACTGCCATGACACTCTGAGGAGCACGTCGTTTCGCAGTGAACACTCTCAGGAGCAGGACACAAGGGATGACACCATGAGGACCTGGATACGCTGCCATGACACCTTCAGGGCCAGCACAAGTGTCCACGAAACCCTCAGGACTGAGACACACGGCCAGGACACCCATAGGAAGACGTCACATGGCCATGGTGCCCTCAGGACCAGGACGTGGTGCCATGGTGCCATCAGGACTGGGACACACTGGGATGTCACCCGGCCACTCCTGTCCCTATTGGTGAGGACAGCCTCTGTGCAGAGGGGACACCCACGCTGCTCGTCTCACCCGGCTCGTCCGTGCCGCGGCATCGCGGTGCGAGGCCAGTGCTGGCTCTGTCAGGGATGTGGAGCGGCGCTGCCCAGGACAGGGGTGCATGTTCATGCTTGTGCAAGAAACAGGTAGAGCCTGGGGCTGTGATGGCTGCACATGCGTGTGCGCCAGGCGGTGCCAGCGTGTGCGCCAGGCAGGTGTGCGTGTGTGCCAGGTGGCGCTGGCGCCTGCAAGAAATGTGCCGCCAGCCCTGGCTGGCAAGTGCAGCGATGCAGTGGCGAGCGTGTGCGAGCGTGAGACACGGAGGAGGACGGGCTGTGTCGGCACTCACTGGCACGCTGGCGTGAGCACGTGCCCGCCTGGCAAACGGTGCCGACGTGAGCGTGGCAGACAGCGGTGCCGAGCGTGTGAGCAAGGCTGCGGCGCTGGAGATGGCATCGCGGGTCCCCTGCCATGCTGCCAGCTCTGGGGAGCCACATGGCGTGGCACGGCACGGCACGAGCCGGCAGTGGTGGGAGCGGGAGTGGAGTCAGAGCGAGAGGAGCAGCCCGGCTCGGCGGTTTCCGTGGCGAAGGAGAGTGAAAGTGCTGCTGCGTCACTGCGACAGCCAGTGCCGGACGCGCGGCGCAGCCGTGGCAGGGTGGGCTCTGCCGCCGCCACTCGCCCCGGCCCTGCTGCCAGGGAGCCCTCAGTCCCCTCATGGGTGCTTGCAGGGGGCACAGGCGCACCCCACACCAGCCCCCACAGCACAGGGAGTCCTGTCCCTGGGGCTTGGCCCTCACCGGCACGGCATGGCGGAGCCATTTGGGTATCGGCATCATCCTCCCTGGAGACCCCGTACGTTGCCCACAGGCGTGGAGTGCCCATCCTGGCCTCACCGCGGCTCCCCCGGCTCCAGCGGCCAAACACACCACAGACAGACACCCACGGGCACTGCTGGTGCTGCCCTGTGCTGGGAGCTGAGGAGGTGACACCCGGTGCTGTTTCCTGTGTGTCGTGCTCGCCTCCGCGAGCTTCTGCACCCGCCGTTCCCCACCTTTGCCCCGGCCCTCTTGGCTCCTGCGGCACAGGAGGGCACGGGGTGCTGGGGCCATGGTGCGGGGCTGGCGCAGTGCCAGGGTGGCAGGGAGGGGAGCCAGCTACAGGGACCCTCCTGCCCGTGCCTGGCGAACCACGCATCCCGGGAGGCACCGTGGGGCGGCGGGTGCCAGGGAGCAAACACCGAGCTGCCATCCCAGCTTGGTGTAAGCCAGAGTGCCCGCGGTGCCGCCCACCCTCCCCTGCCCTGGGGCTGCTGGGAAGGGGCCGGGGGGACACGCCGAGGCCTTGGGGAGGGTAGCAGGTGCCAGGGGGGCTTTGCTCCTTTGCTCTCCAGGGCTCCCCAGCGTCGCACCACGGCCACCGCTGCTGCCCACTCCCCACGGGGCGCAGGACCCCCTCCTCGGGCGTGCCTGGCGGCAGTGGGGGTGCGTGCTGCTTACCATGGTGCATCCCCTGCGGCCGGCGTGCAGACCCTCGTCCGGCTGCCGCCCGCTCCCGCGCAGGCGCCTCCTCACCGTGCTGGCAGCTGCGGCCCCGCGGCAGCAGGCGCTTCCTGCTCGGCTCGGCCGCCCCGGCTCACTGGCAGAGTCACTTCCTCCGCTCGCTCGCTGGCCCCAGCCCTGGCGTGCTGGGGGTCGGGGGGCTGCCGTGCTGAGGGGCCGCGAGCAGAGCCAGGAAGGAGGAGAACGAGGCACTTTGAGACCCCTGTGGGGTGTCCAGTGGTGCCGGCGAGGAGCCACGGCAATGCCGGTGCAATGCCTGGTCACCCGTGGGGACGCAGGGAACCGCTCCCAAACGCCCTCCCGCTGCGCCGGGCTGGCACTGTGCAGCCACCGCCGCAGCACCGTGGTGTTACCCGTGTCAGGGATGTCCACGCACCGGTGTGGGGGACACTGCACACTCGCCCACCAGGGACACGTGAGCTGCCACTGCAGCCCTGGAGGTGCCCAGCAGCCTCTCCCCATGCTGGACAGCATCCTGGCTCCGGCTGGCGGCACAGCCTGGTCCCCGTGGAGGGTATGGCCCAGCCAAGTGGCCGCTGTTGCCATCGGGAGGGCGGAGGTGTCGTGCCAGGCTGCCACGCCGGAGCTGCTGGCAGTGAATGAGGGTGCGTGCAGGGGGACAGAGGCTGAAGGACAAACCTCAGCGTGCCAGGCCGACGGACGCCACAATCCTGGGAGGCTCGGACGCCGGCCACGGCAGTGGGACGTGCTGTGGGGCCGCCGCGGTGCACTTGGACACGGCCCTGGAGCAGCGCAGGCAGCCAGCGCGGGTGACGAGATAGATGGCAGGGAGCAAAGTCCCCGGCTGGCGGAGGGGAGGGACGTGCCAGTGCCCGGCCACAGCCTCGCACCGGCTCTGGAAGCGGTTGTGCGGCGCATGCTCTGCCGGTCCCCGCTTGCCACTGGCGCCTCGACCCAGCTCCGACCAAGGGGGGGCCGAGCAGGAGGGGACTTGCTTCCCGCTGCGTCCCCCCCGTGCCCTCCATGCCAGCGTCCCCCAGTTCCCGGCTTGCCCCGAGCTGCCGCAGGAGCTGCCCTCCCTGGGGGTCCCTGGCTGCCGCCCCCCAGCGCAGTGCTGGGGCCGGACTGCAGCTCGTGGCGGGGGCCCAGTCGCCCCCAGCCCCGCACCCGCCTCCCGCTCAGGGCCACATCCTGGACACCATGTCGAAAACAATCGCAGGGGCTGCGTGGGCTTCCCGAGAGGAAACGGGAAGGCCGCAACATGCTCTGGATTAGGCGGCCGCGAGGGCTGGTGGAGGCGCGGCTGTGGGGCGCCAGCAGACCCCGGCCCGCCGTGTTGTCAGAAGACAGGCAGCACTGCGTGTCGGCCGTGGCCCCCACCAGCGTGGCACCCGCTTGGCTGCAGTGCCAGGGAGCCGTGCCAGTGGGACCCTCCACATCACGGCGGGACGGGGGCACGTGGGAGGTTAACTGCCGGACGGGACAGGCACCGCGCCCCCTCGCACGACTGCCTGGGACAGGGCCACGCGGCCCACCCAGCACCGTGCTGGCACGCCCTGGCATGGCACACATCCGAATCCGGCCTCCCTCGCGCCTCCAGCCCCTCCAGAGCCACCGCCCCAACCAAATCTGCCGCCCCGGTTCCAGCCCTGCTGCCGCTTCCCCACCTGGGTCGGAACCAGAGCCTGACTCACTGAGCCCCCTGTGTCAGCGGCCCGTCCTGGTGCTGCCGGTCGGACGCTGCTGCTGGTCCGGCGCAGCGGAAGGGGGGCCAGGACCCACGCCAGGGCCGTGCCCCTCCCTGGCTGCTCCGTCCCTGGCGGCGGGGCTGCCTTCCTGCCCACCCACCCACTTCCTCCGCGCAGGATGGGCCCTGGGAACAAGCGCAGCCTTTCTCCCGCTCCCCTCCCCTCTGCTGGGCCCCCGCCAAGGACGCCGCTCCGCTGGGAGCCCGCCGCGATGGATGGCCCCGTGCCGGCCCCGCCGCCTTGCTCACTGCTGGGGGGATGCTGGCGGGGCCTCGGCTGCGGGGCAGGGGCCGGCCGTGCCGGGGCGACACGTGCTGACACCAGGGATTGGTCCCTGTGGGGGGTGAGGGACAGCCCCGATGCGCCACGGTCCCTGGGGAGCCTCACATCGAGCCCAGTGCTGGAGCACTGGTGGCAGCTCCAAACCCGCTGAGTCCCTGCCTGGGCCTGAGGAGCTGCCGGCGGTGGAACATGGGATGGGGCGGCCGCTGGGCTGTGCCCCCTTTGCCAAGGGGAAGGTGCTGGGACAGTCGCTGCTGTCCACAGCACTGACGATGGAGCCACTGGCTGAGGGGATGTCCCGCTGCTGAGCCCCGGCCTGGCCTGGCCCGGCTGCTCTTGGAGCCAAGGCACGGTTTGGCATGGCACGGTTCAACACAGCACAGCACGGCTCGGCACCGCATGGCACAGCACAGCTCATCATGGCACAGCACACCACAGGATGGAACGTCGCAGTACAGCACGGCTCGGCGCAGCTCAGAATGGCACAGCTCGGCGTGGCGCGGCACAGCTCACTGATACCGTGATACTTGTCGGCATCTCCTCCTCCTGCCTGTCCCCTGCCCCCACTGAGCCCCCTGTGGGTCCCGGTGCTGACGGGAGGCCCGGGGCCGAGCTCCCACCCCATGGACGCACGAGGAAGAGATGGCAGCAGCCGCACGGGTCCCGGGTACCGAGAGCCCCGCCAGTGCCCGTGGAGCCCCCTGTGCCGGTGAGCTCCGTCCCTGCGCAGGGTGCATAACCCTGCCCCGGCATGGACTGAGGCCGGCACTCAGCACCCTCCTGCCGTGCATCCACTGGGGTCCCTGTGAGTGGGGTCCTGGGGACCCTCGGCCAGTGCCATGGAGCCGGTGCACTTGCCCAGGGTCCCCATGCTGGACTGGCTTCCCTCCACCCCACTCTGGTGCTCTTGGCCAAGGATCGCTCCGGCAGGTGCCGGCACCGTGGGCTCTCCAGCGGGGAGGATATTTTTAGCCACTCACACCCGGCCGGGGCTTTCCCGGCCTCCTGGCAGTGCCCACGGGGCCGTGGGGTTTGCCAGCTCTGCTTGCTTGGCAGCAGGAGCTGCTGGCCGGGCTGGTGCTGTACGCGGGGCAGATGTGGCGTGTCAGAGCACGCAGCGGGCGCATGTGGGCCGGGCACCCGCCATGGGCTGGCCAGCTCTTCTGCGGGAGGTGCCCAGCATTGTGGCACTGCTGCCGTCCGTCCGCCGTGCTCTGGACCCGTCGTGGCGTACGGGGCAGCCAGGGCCCCCTGCTCAGCTGGCCAGAGACCTCCTGGTTCCCAGGCTCCGTCTGCTCCTGACGACTTTCCCCAGTTGTTCCCGTGCCAGCATTGTTCTTCCACCAAAGCGACTCCCCCCACCCCGGCACGTACCTCCCGCCCCGCCGGATTTACAGCCAGCATTTGGAGCGCGGCCGCCCGCTCCCCGCCAGCTCCCGGCCCCTCGGCCCATCACACCCCACCGCATCCCCACCCACCCCGGCGATACAGTCCTGGCCTCCCCAACCCACAGATCCAACTGCGACCGGGACAGCGATCGTGGATCGGACACGTCCAAGCGCAGCACTGATACTCTCTGCAGCTGGAAACCCCTTTCATTTTGTGACCTTCTGGCAGTGATGGCGCACGGCCCCACTCACCCCCCGGCAGCTTGGCCCCTCTGGCGGGGCTGCGGACGCTGCTGAGCCCGTCCATGCCGGCACCCACGGTGACGATGTGCACCTCGACGTGCCCCTTCCCTCGTTGGCTTCAGCAGCCAGAGGAGCCTCTGCTCCTCCTGTAAATGCCAGATCCATGGTAGCACCGGCAGCGGATGGCACGGCACCCGGCCAGCCGGCACGGAGGAAGCCACTATGGCTCCCCAACCGGCACCACGACCCATCTTGGCCTCGGAAAGGCCAAGCCGCCGACTCCACGAGTCCCACCAGCACCTGCCCCTCGGCCGGCGGCACCACTGCAGCCCCGCGAGCCGCTCCCTGGGACGAGCTGTTTCAGCCGCAGTGGCTGGTGAGCTGGTGGCGTGCCGAGCCCCGCACGCTTCAGAGTGGCATCGCCTGCGTGGCAGGAGCCGGCTGGTGGGGGGCTCGGCCCCCCCACTCATGTCTGCCTCATTACTGCAGCCACTGGTGCGAGCCTGAGCGCCAAGTGTCATCGCCTGGGGAACCAGGGGCTCCGCCGCCCACGCCCGACCGGCCCCAGCAGCCGGAGGAGGCCTGAGCGGCTTGGTGGCGGGGGGCACAGGGGTGCCAGCCCCCAGCAGGGAGCGAACGCACGGCGGGGCCCGGACTGCAGCAGCATTGAGCGGAGTGTGGCCGCCGCCGGGCACGGCGGGGGGGGCTCGCCTGGGGCCAGAGGGGGGCGACGTGCCCTGCCTGCCGCTCTGCCACCCCTGGGCTCTGCTCCCATCCGGAGGCTGCCGGGGCCGCAAGTGAGCGACCGCTTGCCCTGGCATGCAGGGGAGGCAGGCTGCCCCGCAGCCCACTGGGAGCCGTAGTCTCTGGCCAGCGTGGCGCGTGTGCTGGGTGGCGGGGCAGGACGGCCCCATGGGGGCACGCCGCGCCGCCCCTCACCTGGCCCCCGCGCCCGGCGCCCGCTGGCTCACCTGGGCATGCTTGCGCTTCCGCCCGGGCCGCCCGGCTTTCCTCATGGGCGTCCCCGGCTCCTGCTTCTCCTCCTTGCTCTGGTTCTCCTCGGGCTCCTCTTCCCCCTGCGAGCCGGAGACAGAGAGGACGGTTATGCCGCCAGCCCCGGGGCCGGGCAGCCCGAGGTCCTCGGCACGGCTCCGTGCCCGCTCGGTGCTGGGGTTGCCGGCACCACAGATGCACCGCGGAGGGCTGGGCATCTAGCAGGCGAGGTAGGAGCGCTGCCGGCAGCACCAGGCCGGTGGCTCCCAGACACCACTAGTTGGGCAATAATGGCTCCTGCCAGGGCTTGGGCTGCGGCACGGGCTGTCACGGGGCCGGGCGCCTTCCCCGGGTGAGCCTTCCTGCGCTGTGCACCTGTGCCATGGCTGGATTGTGAGTACCTGCCTGCTCCTGTGACCCACTGGAGCTCGCGCATGTGGCTCTGGGGGCTCCTGCACCATGGCACGGCATGGCATGGCACAGCGGGCCTGCAGGGATTGGTGCAGCTCCCTGGGGCCAAGGGCGGGCAGCAGGAGCCACAGTGCCCTCGGAGCAGCTGCCTGCTTCACTGCGCCATCCCCAGCGCGGCACTTCACCGAGTCGCACGCCCCTCTCCACACTCTGCCCCGAAGCAGCTGCCACCACCCCGCTGCTCTGTCCCTCGCTCTCTGGCACCGTGCCCCATTCCCGCCCGGGCAGCGGAGCGGGAATGCGGCCCCAGGAAATGAACCTGCTCTCCACACCGGGGCGGCAGCAGCCACCCGAGGACTGCGGTGTGCTGGGGGCCCCGCTCTCTACTCTGGGGGCCAGCACGCGGTGCTGTGGCACGGCGGGGGGACCTGTGTGCGGGGCGGGCGACGGCGGTGCGGGGTTCCCGGCGTGTCCAGCGGTGGCGGGGCCGGTTCCACCTGAGCCCCAGAAGATCCTGGCGGCAGCGGCCAAGGCAGGAAGAGGCCAGGGAGGGGGGAGCAGGGAAGGAGGAGAGGCCGGCGGGGGGCTGGCGAGGGAGAGGCCGGGGAGGGGATGGGGCTGGCAGCCAGACAGCGCCGGCATCCAACTGCACTCGCGCGGCCCCGCAGCCGTGGCGGGCGCCAGGCCCGGCTGCCTTCCCGCTCGCGCTGCCATCCTTCCCCTGGGCCGTGGCGGTCACAGCACCGCCAGGCTGCGGCTGGCACGTACCCGATGGGGTCCAGCCCAAAGGTCCTGCGGGGTCGGGACACGTTGTGCCCCATGGCCACGGTGCTCCATGGCCGCGGTGCCCTTGGGCACACCCACCCACTCAACCCCAGCCTTCCTCCGTGCTCCTCGCTGCCCGTCTGCCCCTGCCTGGGGCCACGTGTGTGGGATCGTGCGGGAGCCACACGCCAGTTCACCCCAGTCGCGACGGTGGCCTGCTGACACCATGCTCACCCCAGCTCCATTACTGTGTGCCACTCGCCTGCGTGTGGGGCAGGGCAGCCCCCAGTCCCTGCCAGCCCCACAGTGACTGTGTCCAGGCCTGGTACCCACCGGCACCGCACCGCGGGTTGGGATGCTGGGGCCGAGCAAGGAGAGGCGGCACCTTGGCATGCGGGGGCTCAGCCCCGGCCCCGCTCCCCACACGGTGCTGGGTGGACGGTTTTGGGACGGGTCCAAGGACAACGTCAGGATCATGGTTCCAGCCTCATCCCAGCGCAGGAGCCGAACAGGGTCCCTAGGGGGGATTCCTGGGAGATCCCTGTCCCGCAGCCCCACTGCACCTCCGCAGGGACCTGTGTTGCTAACCCGCATGGTGCTGCGTTTCACCCCCGCTGGAGCCGTCCCGGGCACGCGGCCCCCGTCCCGCAGCGCCGAGGCAGCCCGGCAGCCTGTCCCTGCTGTGAGGCCGGGCTGCATCCAGCTCCATGGGGAAACGAGCAGCTCCTGCCACTGCCGCCAGCGCCAGGGCACCCGGCAGCGCCAAGGAGCCCGGGGGGCTCAGCCCAGCCCCGTCCTGGCAACGGGAGCACCGTGGCAGAGGTGAGCCCCCTGACACCCATCCATGTCCCTGGCACGCAGCTCCAGCCAGCCGATCCCCACCATGCAGTGGCTGCGGCCAGGCCCCGGCGGCGTTTGCAGTGCTCATGCCGGGTGTAAAGGAAAGGTACGGCAGGGTGCCGAGTGCGCGGTGCTGGCACACAGGCCAGGCCAGGAGCCCAGCCCTCCCACGGCCGGGAAGCACCAGGTGGGTGTCGGTGAGGCGAGGGGCGCTTCGGGGGGGCTCCGCAGGGTCCCTGGGCGATGTCGTTTCTCTGAGGGGCTGCAGTCCCCTGGCGGGGGCCCGGAGTTCCCCCAGTGCTCCTCTGGCACAGGCCCGTGGTTCGGCCCGCCCAGTTGGTGTTGAGCTGCGCTGGCAGCGCGGGCAGGGGCCGGGGATCCATCCCGCTCCCCACACTGCCGCGCATGAAACGCCGGCACAGCAGCCGGCTCGAGGGATGCCGCGCGGAGGTGGGGCAGTGGGCGTCCCTGTGGCAGGGACAAGGGGTGACCCCAGCGTGGGGATGGGGACAGACCCCCACCGGCCGTCCCCACATCGCAAACCCAGGGCAGCCCCGGTGCACGGCCAGCACCCCAAAACAAGGGCGGGTGCCAGAGGAGCCAGGCCACAGGGGGATCCGCTGTCCCAGCCTGGTGCAGAGGTACTGGTGCCACAGCCCCTCGTTGCCCACAGCCACTCAGAGCTGCGTTGCTTCCCGTTAAATCCCCCTGCGCCCCTCGTCCCCAGCGCTGGGCCAGGCACGGAGCTGCGTGGCGCGTCCCTGATGCGCCGTGCTCCTGTGCCGCTGCCAAGCAACGACCCAGAGGGAAACCTCCGCCGAGGAGGAGCTGCTGCATGACGCAGTGCTGGCTGTGCGGCCGCGGCACCGCGGCCCAGCTCCTGGCTGCACCGGGCTGGTGGCAGGGCGGGAGCAGGGAGCCCTTGGCAGCGGGGGGAGCCCAGGCCGGGGGGCAGAGACACCCCCTCGTGCAGGCGCCGGAGCTCAGCCTTGCCGGGGCGGTGCCGCAAGTGGCTGGCATAGCACGACCCACGGTGCCGTGGGCATCTGGGGATGGCCTCATCCTGCCAGTGCCGCCGGCAGGGCGCGTCCCTTCGGCAGAGGTGACCCCGTGCACAGCTGCGGGGGAGGCGATGCTGCGTCCTGGTGGGGTCAGGCCAGGACAGCGCTCAGCCGGGCACGCTTGCAGCGCGCTCGCTGCCAGCCCTTGTGGGTCACTGGCATGCCGGGACCAGCACCAGTCCCACTTTCGAGGGCGAGCCGGGCTGCACTGAGGGTGCCGGTTTCTCCCATGGCTCTTCCCTGCAGCCCCCCCGTGCTGCGATCCCATGCCCCGCTCACTGAGTCGGCTCTGCTGTGCATCTCCAGAACCGCACCAGAGCACGGGTGGGCTGCCCCGCCGCCTCGCTTGCGCTCCTGGTGCTGACAACCGGGCTTGGCCACATGCACCTGCTCCAGCAAAACCCACCACAGGGGAAAGCACCGGACCGGACCGACTCACCCCTGCGTTACTCATCCCCCCCAGCCATACCGAGAACGTGCCAGCCACTTCCCAACAGACACACAGCTTGGCCCCTCCAGCAGCCAGGAGCGATGGCCAGAGGACGGGGAGCACCGGCGGGGCCTGACCCAGCGTGGCCAAGCCAGCCTGGAGGAACTTGGATGACCCTGACCCGGCGCTGCCTGCAGTGGGACAGTGTCCAGCTGGCGCTGGCCCCAGTCCCCACGCCTTGACCAGGGCAGCGCCTGCCCCTGCACCCGCCACAACGCTTCTCCTCTCCGCGGGAAGAGTGATGCCTTTGCCGGCACTGGCACCGCGAGCAGTCGCACCGGCCCAGCGTGTCCTTATGTGCCAGGGACGCCAGGGAGCCCTGGAGACACGGTCAGAGCCACCCCCCACACACCCAGCACAGCCCCTGTCCAGCCCCGCGCCGTCCCGCAGCAGGAGGGTAGTTGGGGGGCAGTCCCCCACCAGAGCCACGCTCCAGCTGGAGAAGCTGGGGGGACACGTACTGGTGCTGGGGCTGTCTGCCGGGGCCACGGCCCCCTCGCCTGCCACCGTCTGGCACAGGAGTGGTTCCCCCTCAAGTGCTGGGGGTGGGGAGCAAGAGGAGGCACAGGGTCCTCTGAGTCCCCGCAGCGGGGGGGACACCCAGGAGAGGGGACCAGGACGGGCACGAGGGCTTGGGCCCAGCTGCGGTGAGGCCACGGTGCCGCCTCTCGATGGACACCCCACGTCCCCTCCAGCTGCCTCCCAGCCCCAGGGACGCACCCCCCACCCCAGGGCTACCCCCAAGCCCCGGGGACGCCCTCAACCCCTCTGTCATCACGGTGGCCCCCTCCTCACAGCTGGGCTGCCCCGGTGCCGGCCGCGGCAGGAGGTGACAGCAGGTCCCCGCTTCCCCGTGCCCCTCCCGCGCTCCCCACCGCCAGGAATAGCTCAATCCGTGCTAATCCTGGCATGGCCCAGGGCTCCCCCCGCCTGCCTCTGCACTCCCCACCACGGCAAGGAGGGAGCGGGGCTGGCGCATGCCATGGGGAGCCCCGTGCCCCCTTTTCCTGCGCACTTGCCAGCCAGCACTGACCAGGAGTGAGCTGGACCCCCGAGTCCCCCGCTGCCCTGCACCGTGCCGGGGTGGCCACAGCACGAGCAGGGCCCCCCAGCAGCCCCCGCTCACCGAGCGCCAGCAGAGCCGTGGCGGGCTCCTACCTTGTGCGTGTCGAGCGCCTCGCGGTCCGGAGCGGGGCTGCTGGCGTCGAGGGTCCCGCTGGATGGCATGGTGGGAGCGAGGCGGAGGCCTGGCACCGTCGCCTCTTCAGCACCAATGCGGACCCTGCCGCTGCGGCGCTCCGGCTCTCTGCGCTGAGGAGGGGGTCCGGGAGCCGTCGCTCGCCGCAGCGGCCAGCCCCTGCGTCCCGCCGCCTGCCTGGATCCTCCTGCCCCTGCGGAGAGCGGAGAGGGCCGTGGTGAGGGGGGGGTGCCGGCCTGGCCGCCCCCTGCCCCATGCCGCACCGCACCCTGGCCCCGCCAATTATTAACAAGCCATAACCTTGACTCAGCCGGGTGGGCCCTTGGCCGCGGCAGCGCCCCATCGGGCGGCCGAGCCCCGGCCCGTGCGCGGTGTGGGGTGCATGATGTAGGGTGCAGCGATGCAGGCTGCAACAGTGCAAGGTGCATGGTGCGGGGTGCATGGTGCAGTGTGTGGTGCCCAGTGTGCAGTGCGGGGTGCCCGGTGCAGTGTGGGTGTGTGATGCATGGTGTGGGGGACAGGGTGCAGCAGTGCAGGATGCCCAGTGCATGGTGCAGTGTGTGGTGCACAGCACAGTGCAGTGTGTGGTACATGGGGTGCAGTGTGGGTATGGGGTGCATGGTGTGGGGTGCGGGGTGCAGGGTGCACGGTGTGGTGTGTGGTGCACGGCGTGCAGTGTGGGGTGCATGGTGTGGGGTGCAGCAGTGCAGGATGCCCAGTGCACGGTGCACGGTGTGGGGTGCAGGGTGCATGGTGCACAGTGTGCGGTGTGGGGTGTGCGGTGCAGGGTGTGCGGTGCGGGCACAGCAGTGCAGGATGCTCAGTGCGTGGTGGGTGTGGGGTGCTTGGTGTGGGGTGCAAGGTTTGGGTGCAAGGTTTGGGCGCAAGGCTTGGGGTGCGGGCAGAAGGGTGTGGGGTGCAGTGTGTGGTGCACAGTGTGGGGTGCACGGTGTGGGGTGCGCAGCGTAGTGCATGGAGTGAAGTGCGGGGTGCAGGGTGCATGATGTGAGGTGAAGGGTGCAGCAGTGCAGGATGCCCAGCGTGGTGCATGGTGCACGGTGTGTGGTGCAAGGTGCGTGGTATGGGGTGCAGGGTGCGGGGTGCAGCAGTGCAGGATGCCCGGTGCAGTGTGTGGTGTCTGGTGGGGGTGCAGGGTGCACGGTGTGCATGGTGCAGGATGCACAGCGCACGGTGCAGCGTGTGTCAGTGCAGGGTGCGCGGTGCCCAGTGGGGTTCACCCTGCACGGGGTGCAACGCACCAAGCAGCTGGTGCACGGCACAGGGTGCCTGGTATAGCGCGTGGCACGCACAGGAGGGGGGGTGCCCGGCACGGGACGCGGGGATACGGTGGGGGCCCCGCGAGGCTGCGGCGAAGGCGGCAGCCGCGGCACCTGTTGCTATGGCAAACGCTGCATTAGCCATGGCCGAGGCTGCTGTTGCCTTTGGCACCGGAGCTGCGATTTGTTTCTAGAGCTTTCCAGCCGCAGCCCGTTCCCAGCCGCCGGGGCGGGGGGCTGCCGGGCGGGCAGGGCCGCCGCTGCCAGAACACGAAACTCCAAAATCCAGCACGTTCCTCCCGTCTTCGCTGCCGCATGCACCCGGTGGGGCTGGGGGCGGGGGTGGGGGGGGGGCGGCGAGGGTGGCCTCTGCTGGGGCATGCCCCGGCGGGGGCCACCCTCGCCGCCTCCCCTACCCCCCAGCCCCGCTGGGTACCAAGATGGGACCAGGGGGTGCGGTTGACCTCCCCCCATGCACAGCCTGGTGCTGGACGGAGACGCTTCCGGCACCTATCTCTGCCACTAGTGCTGTTGCATGCTCCTGGGCATGGTGTGGTACACCACGGCCCTCCCTGCCAGCTGTGCCAGTGTCAGTGGTGCTCCCGGTGTCGCCCGTGCCCCCCCAGCCCTGCCATGGCAAAGCCCCTGGCTGCAGGTACAGGGGGACACATATGTTTTGCCAGGAAGCAAGCGGGGACACGCTGGCTGCACCCAGGCACCTCCGCGTTGGGGGGTCCTGGACCCCTCCAGCCCAAAGGTGCTGGCGGTGCTGGTGTCCCTGGCACCCCCTGCCCGCGACGTGGCTGCCAGCGTCAGCCCCTGACCCTCCAGCCCTGCCTCACCACCACTCCGGAGTCCCTCCGGTAACCCCAGGATGGGGCGAACCCCCCACCCCGGCATCGGCAGTGCCCGGAGAGCGTGCGGCAGCGAGCCACCCCGCTTGGCGCTGCTGGGCTTTGATTCGCTTCCAGCAAACATGGTCTCTGAACGCACTAAAAATAGTTGGGCTGTGCACAAACCCCGCCGCAGCCCCGGGCCGGCGGCCGCCGAACAAAGACGGGGAGAAGCCGGCGGCACCGGCTGCCTCTCGCTCCCCCAACCCCACCAGCAGCAACACGGGGCGAGCGTGGCCCCGCCAGCACAGCACCCGTGGGTCCCGCCACGACTCCCGCCACCGTCACCGCGCTCCCCCCCGCGCTCTTACCCGGCTGAGGTTCGCCTGCCGTGGCACGATGGCACAGCCACGGTGCCGGACCCCCGTGCTAGGCCGCCGAGACCCTCCTGCCGCAGCACCGCGGCATCCCCTCGCTGCTGCGGCGGCTCAGTGGTGTGCAGGGGGGAGAACGGCCCCTCGTCCGGACGCTCGCCGCCGCCGCTGAAGCGCGGGGAAGGACTCGCCGCCTTCCCTCCTGCCTCCCTATTTAATCGCGCAGGCTGACCTTACGGCTGACGGCGAGCGGGGGAACCGGCAACCCCAACCCGCGCCGTGCCGCTCCCGCACGCCGGGGCCCCGGCGAGTCACGCTCACCGCTCGGCAGAGGCGTTTCAAAGTAGGTTACCTGCGACGGATGGATGAGACACACAGCATCGGCCAAAAAACTCAAAAAAAACCCCCCAAAATAAAAAAAAAAAAAAGACTTTTTTTTTTTAATATTTAGGGACCTTGCCGGTGCTCACCGTTGCCGAGCCGCAGCCGGGAACCTGCAGGAACCCAAACGGCCATTTTAGGTGATGGGCAAGACGGGTCCCCCGACAGCCCCTTGTGCCGGTGGCGGGTGACACCTTCGCTGCAGTGTCCCCCCCGCCTCTCCGTGTCCTAACGTGACCTCGCGTGCGGCATCCCCCGGCGTGGTGGCACTCAACGGGTTTGGACGGGGTCCCTCGTGCGTCCCCATGAGGGACCCCGTCCAAACGCCTCTCCCGTGACAAGTGCCGCAGCGTATTATTATTATTGTTGTCACTTTGAGTCACCACCGTGCTCCTCCTCCTCCTCCTCCTCCTCCTCCTCTTCATCCCCAGCGCTGGGGAAGAAGTTCAGAATTGACTCACGAGGGGCCGCGGCAGCCGCGGCCGTGAGTCACCCCACACCTGACTCATGGTGGGGTGCTCCCCCCCACCCAAATCTCCCCCTCTTTGCGGCGTGGGTGCTGCCGGCGGGGGCGAGTGGGGACGTGGTGGGCGTCCATCCCCCCCACACACCACCACCCCCGAAGTCTAAGCTGTCGCTGCTCGCCCCCGACAGACGGTTGCGCCGAAATTGCCGTCACGGGCAGAGTGTTGACCTCGTCGCCCATAATTATAACTTACGAGGGAAATATTTGGCAGGGGTGCACGTGGCGGCTGCCCGCCTGGCCACACGGGCTGCGGCGCCTGGCCTTGCCACCGGCTCCTGCTGGGGTTGCAGCGGGACAAGGCGCTGGCAGCGGGTGCTGCTCTGCTCCCAAAAATAGACGGGGCACAGAGCAGAGACCCCAGCTGGGTTAGCACCATCAAACCAGCCCCACGTCCCGGCTAGGGACACGCTGCCCTGTGCCGCTATGCCACACCATCAGCTAACTGAAACACCGGCCGCAGCCGTAACCAGAGCTAGATCCTGCAGAGCAAGAGCACTATGGGGGCAGACGAACTGTCTGTGGGACAGGACGGGTACGTGTGTGGGAGACCCCAGCACTGAGACCCCAGTACCGGGACGTGGTGCCGTTCTGCAGGTGGAACAGTGCAAACCTGGGGAGGTTCACGCAGGAGCCGTGGCCAAGCTCACTGGGAATGCCTCACCATGGAGCTTGGCATGCTCAGCTTATTGGGTCGGGGGGGGAAAAGTGCCGAGAGATGATGCGATGATGGTGAGCAAGTGCCACGGTGAGAGCCACGGGCACCACGGAAGCCCTCCAGCTGGCAGTGGAGCAGGGCCGGGAGCTGAGCCGGGGTGATTCAAACCAGCAATTGGGGATGGGCTTTGAACTGGGAAGGGCGGTTAACCGCGGGAACAGGCCCAACCAGCACCGGCGCGTTCCCGCGCGTGCCGAGCCCTGCGGCGGGAGCGCGGTGGGGAAGCGGGATGGTGGCTCTGCTCCTGGCCCCAGCTGCCAGGTCGGACGAGTTTGCTCGGCGCGGCCCCACGAGTCGCTGCCCCACGCCGGGACAGCGGCACCGGTGGGAGTCCCACTCCACAGGTCGGCTTCGCTGCCGTCAAAAACCCAAGGCAACGCGCGGCCTCGAGGGCGAGTGGGTACCTGCCACAGAACGGAGAGCAGGCGACATCTCCATCCCCGCAAAACCGCACCCTCAAACACCGCCGGCTTCTCCTGCGCAGCCGGAGCCGCCGGGGCAGGCGTGCACCTGGCACACGTGTGTCCTGGGCACACGCACACACGTGCCAGCGGTTACCTGGCAAGCCCACGCACTTTCCCCTCCGGGTGCTGCCAGGTGCCGCACGCTCGCCAACAGCCCGGTGTGCCCGGGGCAGGCAGGCAGTGGCGCAGGCAGTGGCGTGGGCAGGGCAGCACTGTGGGAAGACGTCGGGCAGGGCCACGCAGATGCGCGCTCCTAAAAATACCCGTACAAAAACCACCACCTGAAGGTCCCTGAGCGGCCGCCCTGGCATGGCCCGGGAGAGCGGTGTGGTGGTTTCGTGGCAGCCACCACCATATTTCAGGCGCGGACATTGCTCACGCCCGGCGGTCACGTAGGCAGCTGGGGAAAACACACGGGCCGCGGTGTCGCCAGCCGGCAAGCGGCACAGCCACCGGCATCTCGCCTTTCCTCGAGAGGCGGCGGGCGCTGCGTGGCACGGAAAGAGGCTCCCGCTAGGAAGTTTCGAGCTGAGTCAGCGCCAAAGGCCAGTGCAGGCACGGAAGCTGCTGGGAGCCACCGCCAGCTACGGCGACATCCACTCCCTCCGGTTCCCCGCCGCTGCCGGCATCAAGGGCTTCGCTCAGGGCCGGTCAGGGTCCCGCCAGCAGGTCGGGCGAGGGGTGCAGGCGGGCGGGACGTGGGCGCCTGCTGTCGTGGCCGAGCTCCCGCCACCGCGCGCTCGGTGCGGCACGGCACGGCACGGCGAGAACCGCACGCCAATCCCGTGGTGACACCGTCTACGTCACACAAAGGGAAGAAACGAAGAAAGAGGAACTGAGCGAAGAGGAAAATTTCATTTGCCCGCAGGTTCGCGCACACGAACCCCTCAGGGCGGGGGGGGGCCGAAAGGCGAGAGGGCCGGGGTGGTGGGGGGGCAGTGGGCACCGGGCGGGCAGCACCAGCGCCCTGCCAGGCCCTCGTCCCGCGCCGCCCCCTCCCCGCCCGGGGACCCGTTTTGGTGCAAAAATCCCCCAAAACTTTCCGCGGGCGCCCGCCAGCCCCGGACCCCCCGCCCCTCCCGGCGCAACTCCGCTGCCGCCCCGGGGAGGGCAGCGCCGGGCCGGGGGCTGCGCGCAGGGCCGCCCCGGCCCCTCCGGCCCCGGGGGTCGCGGCTGGCGGGCGGTGGGACGGGGCCGGTGGGACTCACGTCCGGCGGTGACAGCCCCCCCTCCCACCCCCCCTCCGCCCCGGGCGGCCCCGCAGCCCCGGAGCGCGGAGCGGGAGCGGGCCGGGGCCCCGCGCTGCCCTTCAGCCGCCCGGCGCGGCGCTCAAGGACACGGCGGCGGCGCCGCGGGACGCGGAGGTCGGGCCCGCCGGGCCGCGCCGCCGCCACCCCCGCCCGCCGCGCGGGGCCGGGCCGGGCCGGGAGCGGGGGCGGCCGCGGGGGGCCGGGGGGTGTGGGGGGGGCGGCGACGCGGGCCCGGCCCGGCGGGTGGCGGCCCGGCCGCTGCCATGTTTTCCTGCTCGGCGCTGCGCCCCCGGCCCGGCCCGGCCCTGCCGCAGCCCCCGCCCGCCGCCGCGACACCCCCGGCCCGGGGTGGGGGGGGTGGGGGGGAGTGCCGGGGCGCGGGTGTCCGCAGGGGGTGCAAGGGCGCCCCGGCGGGCCGCGCCGAGCCCAGCCGAACCGAGCCGAGGTGAGCCGAACCGAGCCGAACGGAGCCGAACCGAACCGAACCGAACCGAGCCGAGTCGTGCCGAACCGAGCCGAGTCTCGCCGAGCCGAGCCGAAGCGGGGAGTGCCGAGCGTGGGGGTGCCCCGTCGCGGGGCTCTGCGGGGGCCACCCGTGTCCGCGCCGCCGCGGGGCCGTTACCTGGGCCGGTGCGGGCCCGGCGCGCCGTGCCGAGCCGTGCCGAGCCGCCGCCGCCGCTGCGCTGCCCGGCGAGGCCTCCTCCCGCAGCGCCGCCGCCTCCACTGCAGCACCGAGCCGCGCCGCCCGCCGCCCGCCAGCCGCGCGGTCCTAGCGCCCGCCGGGCCGCGCCGAGCGCAGTCCAGCCCAGCCGGGCCGGGCCCAGCCCCGCCGGGCCGAGCCGAGCCGAACCGGGCCGGGCTGAAACAGCCGCGGGTAGTGCCGGGCTGGGCCAGGGTGCTCGGGGCTCGGCTGGGCAGTGCCGGGCCGTGCCGACCCGTGCCGTGCCAAGCCAGACCGTGCCGGGCTGAGCCGAGCCAAGCCCGGGCAGGCCGAGCCAAGTGTAGTCAAGGGCTGGGCAGTGTCAAGCCGAGCCAGGCTGGACTGGGCCAAGCTGAGCAAAGCCGAGGCAGGCTGGGTGATGCCGCACCAAGCTGAGCCGAGCCGGACCAAGTTGGGCCAGAGTGGGTCGAGCCAACACAGGCCATGCAGTGCCAAGGCAGGCTGGACCGTGGTGAGCCAACCCACGCCGGACCAGGCCAAGCTGAGCCAAACTGACCTGCATCACGTCATGTTGGGCCAGAGTGGGCTGGGCCGAGCTGAGCAGAGCCCAGCAGTCCTGTGTGGTACTGGGCCAAAGCTGGGCTGAGCCCAGCACAATGCCAGCCTATGCAGAGCAGTGCCATGCTGAGCCAAGCAGTGCCAGGCCATGCCAAGCAGTGCCATGTTGAGCCGACCAGTGCCAGGCCACGCGGTGCTTGCAGTGCTGAGCCAAGCAGTGCCCAGATGAGGAGCACTAGGATGTGCCACACCAAACTGTGCCACGCAGTGCCAGGCTGTGCAGTGCCAAGCTGTGCAGTGCCAAGCTGGGCCATGCAGGCTGGCCAGGTGTGCCGAGCTGAGCCGTGCCATGCAATGCCGTGCTATAAAGACTGTTGCCGAGCCAAATGGTTTCATGCCATATTGGGCTGTGGAGGACCATGCAGTGCCGTGCAGTGTCAACTCGTGCTGTGCAGTGCCAGGCCAAGCAGTGCCGTGCACTGCCGTGCAGGGTTGAGCCGTGCAGTGCTAGGCTGTGCCAAGCAGTGCCAGGGCAAGCGGGGCCGTGCAGTGCTGGGCTGTGCAGCACAGTGTTGGGCTGTGCTGTACAAGGCTAAGCCATGCTGAGCTGTGCGGAGCCAAACTCCGCAGCATAGCACCACGCAGTGCAGGTCTGAGCTGTGCCGTGCCAAGCCATGCCATGCTGAGCTGTGTCCCACCGTTGTGAACCACACCAAGCCATGCAACGCCATGCCACAGCCAGCCACGCTGCACAGTGGTGAGCTGGGCCATGCAGCACTGAGTTGAGTTGTGCAGTGCCAAATCATGCATTTCCACGCCAAGCCGTGCCAGCTGTGTGCCGCAGTGCCAAGCCGAGACGTGCAGTGTGGAGCCAGGCACGCAATGCTGAGGCATGCTGTGCTGTGCTGTGCCAGACTGCCCTGTGCAGTGCTGATCCACACCATGCAGTGCCGATCCACACCATGCAGTGCCGAGCCGTGCCATACAGTGCCGATCCACGCCGTGCAGTGCCAAGCTGTGCCATGCAGTGCTGTGGGGACCTTCCCTATGGTTTTTGCTGTGCATCCTGCAGTGTTCGGCTGCGGAGACCACCCCACAGTGACCCATGGCGCTGCGCCACGGCGGGGACTCCCCTGCACCCTCCCGCGGTGCCCCCACGGCAAGCCTGGTGCTCCCACCAGGTTGGGTCCCACATCCCTCTGCCCAGCCCAGGCACCTCCTGGCCCCGGACTTTGCTCTGGCCCTTCACTCATGCTCGTGCCAGCCCTGTCCCCAAGTCCCTGGTGCCAGCAAGTCCTGACCTGCAGGAGACACTGCCGGGCACCCTGAGACATCTCCAGAAGCTTCTGGTCTCTGAGCCCCTTGCCCCACACCCCGGCATCCTACACCGGCCCTGTGCTGGTGGGACACCCCCCATTCCTCTCCGGCCAGCAGCTGCCAGAGGGATGCCAGGGCCGAGCGGGGACCGGAGTGTCCGTGGGGCACCTGCCCCACGAGGCATTTGCGTGGCAATGCCCGGAGTTGCTCAAAGCCCGATGGCGGGCACGGACGCACCACGCCGGCTCGGAGGCAGCCAATGAAAGGAAGGCTGCAGAGCTGGAGTGCCTCCGAGCCTCCTGATGTGTAAACACACCTGAGGCTTGCCAGGGGCTCGTTCATGTTCCTGCGGCATTGGTGGTAAGACCGACACTGCTGGGACTGACCCACCGACTGGCAGCAGCTGGGAAGGGGAGCCAGGCTCTGCTCTGCACTGGCACAGAAGCACCTGGAGGTTGGGAGCTCAGGGCTGGGCTACCAGGAGCACCGGAGACCTTGGAAGAGCTGTGGGCCAGCGCTGAGTGGGACCTGGGGGCTGCGGGGAGCTGGGGGGGAGGTTGCTGGGTCCCCCCTACCATGGTGGGCACGTGGGGATGCTCATGCTGCTGCCCCTAGCGCCACACACACTGGGCATGGGCTGCACCACCAAAGCCTCTGCTTGACTGGGGTTGCACACCAGAGCCAGCACAGGCAGGTGCCGAGGATGGAGTGACCCTGGGGGGAGCACACTGCCCCAGGGAACAACTGGTCATCCCCTGAACCAGTGCCCAGGGTCCCAGGCTGGCGTTGATGGACACCCCAGGGCACCCTCTGGCAGCGCCTGGCTGTGCTTCTGCAGCCCTGCTCCTGCCCCCGGCTGTGCCGTGTGCTGTGCTCCATCGAGAGGGACCCTTCCTGGCAGGGACCCCGGCTCGCCCTCGGTGCTGGAAGGCGCCTAGTGCACATGGGGGCACTGTAAAATAAGGCATTAATTAATAATAATAATTGATGCTGCAGTCCCCTGGCTCTAGGCTGCCGCCATCGCTGCTGCAGGAGCCAGCGGCTCTGTCCCTCCATCCTTCTGTCCCTCCATCCCGCTGCCATGAGGCTCTCGCAGGACCCCTCCAGCTCTGCCAGTGCTCCAGGCTGGAAAGGGGCAGGTGCCTGCTGGCCCAAGCCACAGGGAAGGCTGCCCGGCCCCACCACTACCTCCCCGTGTGCAGCTGGCGGCAGCACCCATGGTGCCTGCTCTGCGCCGGCAGCAGCAGACCCAGCACGTATGTTTGAGGCAGCACCTGGCTGCTCACCGGGCTGAGATCGGCGACTCCAAAGCACATGGGCAGGGTCCCGCCAGGTTGGCGGCAGTGCCGGCTGCTGATGGCCACGTCCACCCTGGCGAGGCCTCGGCGCTGCCTTGGGCATCGCCCTGCGGTGCTGCTGGAGCACGGCTTGGGTGCAGTGGGCAGTGGCGTGTTATTGCCCAAGCGTGTGAGATAAGGGCTCTGCCTGGCTCCCTGTCGCACGAGCACAGCCGGGGCCTGGCGATAGCACGGTGTGCGGGATCCCTGGGGTGGGCAGCCCCAGCCTGCTGGTGTGGTGCGCCCGGCCAGCTGCGCCTCGGCGCTGGGCTGTGCCAGGACGGCATCATTGGCTGGTTAAACCCTGTCACCCCGGCTGCCCCTGGATGCAGGTGAAGAGCCTCGCCCGCGCTCTCCCTGTGCCCTCCCTGTGAACGCTGCTGCGGCTGTTCCCCAGCAAACCCCATTTCTCCAGTTGCTGAAGGCACCCAAGGCTGCCAGGCGCTGATCTCGCAGGAGCAGCGTGTGCCCCGGTGACAGTGGCTGCCATCGCTCGCTGCCGGCAGGTCCCGTCCTGCGTGCCGCCAGGTCCAGCCGCAGAGCCTTCGCTCCCCCGCAGCCGGAGCAGCTGCATCCCGGTGCCCCGAGCCACCGTGCACGAGACGGCTCTCCCCAGTCATGCCGTGCTGGATGCTATTTTGGGATGCTGGCACCGGCGGCGGCTGCAGTAACCGCATGCCTGCAGCTGAACTCGGGCGGGCTGAGCCTGGCTGTGCCACCCTGCATCCCTCCTTGATGGGCACCCCACTGTACCCCGGCTGTGGCGTGGGCTGCGCCAGGGCTGCCAGGGCTTCCGCAGCCGGCTCCCGCGGCCGCGGTGATGGGTATTGGCAATGCCAGCATTAGCACCCTGCTCGGGTTTGCTGCAGCTGCTGGATGTGCACGCCCGTTCCTGCTCCCGGCTTCGGCAAAGTCTGCTGTGCTGCAGGAATTTTTTTCCATATCCTGGAGCCACAGCCCTCGTGCCCTGGCACACCCGCAGCTCCCTGCGCTTCATGCCACAGCGCTGCAGGTGACTGCCAGCCCGGCAGCAGCCTGGGCACGCATGGCTCCCGTGCAGCACGCACTGCTGGTGCTGCTCCAACAGGCAGCGGTGCCCATGGCATGGAGTGCAGGCAGCAATGCTGCAGAGCCCCACCGCAGTGCTGGCACTGTGAGTTGGTGCGTCATAGAACCACAGAATGGTTTGGGTTGGAGGGGACCTCAAAGATCATCCAGTTCCAACCCCCCTGCCATGGGCAGGGACACTTTCCACTACACCAGGTTGCTCAAAGCCTCATCCAACCTGGCCTGGGATGGTTCCAGGGATGAGGCATTGATCAACTCTCTGGGCAACCACTTCCAGTGTTTCACCATCCTCAGAGGGAAAAATTTCTTCCGTATATCTAATGGAAATCTCCCCTCTTTCCGTTCAAAGCCATTGCCCCTTGTCCTGTCACTACACGCCCTTGTCCAAGGCCCCTCTCCAGCTTTCTTGCAGCCCTTTTAGGTACCGGAAGGCTGCTGGAAGGTTTCCCTGGAGCCTTCTCTTCTCCAGGCTGAACAGCCCCAACTCTATCAGACTGTCTCCATAGCAGAGGTGCTCCAGCCCTCAGATCATCTCTGTGGTCTCCTCTACACCCGCTCCAACAGCTCCATGTCCTTCTTATGTTGGGACCCCAGAGCTGAATGCAGCACTGCAAGGGGGGGTCTCATGAGAGCAGAGCAGAGGGGCAGAATCCCCTCCCTCGATCTGCTGCCCACGCTGCTTTGGATGCAGCCCAGGACACAGTTGGATTTCTGGGCTGCCAGCGCACGTTGCTGGCTCATGGTGAGCTTCTCATCCACCAGCACTCCCAAGTCCTTCTCCTCAGGGCTGCTCTCAATCCATTCTCTGCCCAGCCTGTACTTATGCTTGGGATTGCCCTGACCCATGTGCAGGATCTTGCACTTGGCCTTGTTGAACTTCATTAGGTTCTCACAGGCCCACCTCTCCAGCCTGTCCAGGTCCCTCTGGATGGCATCCCTTCCCTCCAGCACGTCCACAACACCACACAGCTTGGTGTCATCAGCAAACTTGCTGAGGGTGCACTTGATCCCACTGTCCATGTCTCCAACAAAGACGTTAAACAGCACTGGCCCCAGTACTGGCCCCTGAGGAACACCACTCGTCACTGGCCTCCACTTCGACATTGAGCCGTTGACCACAACTCTTTGAGTGCGACCATCCAGCCAATGGCTGGGACGGCTATGACTGTGGGTGGGTTCATGGCAGCGCCCGGGAGGGGTGAGGGTCCTGTACCACTCCCTCCTGCTGGAGCAGCGCATGGCCCCAGCTCAGCAGCTAGTGATGCCCTGGGGGGACACCCAGCTGGGATGTCCCTGGGCTGCGGGCACAGCCTCGTGCAGTGCTGCTCCCCAGAGAGCCGTCGCGGGGACCGATGGGGACAGGCGCAGCCATGGTGAGGAGTGCCACGGGTGGGGCAGCACGTGGCACCAGCTGCACCGCAGCACCAGCTGCACCATGGCAGCAGCTGCACCACAGCTCGGGCTCTCCTGCAGCCGCTGCCCGAGCAGGGCCATCCCCCAACATCTCAACCATGGTGTCACTGGGGAGTTTCAGTTACAGGATGGATCAACAGCCGGCTGGGTTTGTGTTTTTGACGTGTTTCCTGAGAGAACGACTGCACCGTGACCACCCGGAGCACCTCAACCTGCACTAGGCCAGGCTCTGCTCTGGGTGAGTCTTTCTTCTGTCTCAGCAGGGGATGCAGTGCTGGTTATGGCGGTGTTTAGTACTGCCGTGCTCCCGCCTGGCGCAGGGTGCGGGGGGGGGCGGATGTCTCCCTTGGGACGATGACCCGCATGTTCGCGCCGCAGAAATGCCATGCTGAGGGGAGTGCTGGCGCTGGCGGCAATGTGGGCAAGTGGAGGGGCGGCTGCCCCGGCGTCTGTCCGTCCGTCTGGCATGGTGGCGGGACGCTTCCCATCACGGCACTTCCCATAGCGCTCTGCTCACACACTGGAGCTTTTGCCCTCACGTCTGCTGCTGCCGACAGCTGCGGGGATGGGGAAAAGCGACTCGTGCCAAAACCAGACAGGAGTGTTTCCCGCTTTTCCTTTGAAACCCCCACTGGAAAGAAGTCACTCTGAAGAAGCATCTGTGGGGTTTTGTCTCCACATCCCGCCAAGGGGCTGGGCTGGGGCTGGGGTGGGTGGGGGGATGCCATGCTGCTGTGCCGGTGGCACCCCCAGTGTCCCCACCGTGTCGTCCCTGCTGCTCCTGGCAGTACCCCACACCATCCCGGTGCTCTGGGCATCATTCCCTGTGCTGTCCCTGTCGCTCCCGGCGCTATCCCCACTGCTCCTGGCACCACTCCCGTCACCCCGCGCTGGGGGACACACACTGGGGAGGGGCTTTGTGCCCCCACCCAGAGCCCCACCGTCAGCCCCACTATGATGATTTCCGCTGTGCCAGCCCGGCACCACGTGCCCCTGCCATGTGCCGACACTCCTCTCTAATGAGGCATCGCCGAGCTGGCTCCGCCACCATTCCGGTGTTTGTCGGGCTGCGCTCTTGGTGATGGGAAGGCTCCGGTGGCGCGCACTCGCGCGTGCCGCCTCTCGTGGCAGCGCTGCCGGCGGGGCTGTGGCGCACATCCTGTTATCGCCACTCAGGTGCCGCACCCGCACCACTGATGGCTGCCGGGAAGGAGGAAACAGGCAGGGCTGGCGTTGGGGCACCGGGGACAGGCGGCCCCTGTACACTGCAGGACCTGCTGGACCGTGGCTGCTGGTGCAGACCCAACCCCGTCACCTTCCTTGGGGCTGCCCGGGCATAGAAGCACAGTGGGTTCACTGGGGGAAGGAAGGTGGTTTTAGCGACAGAGGGGAAGCGACGTTTCCCAGTGGGAGAGGGAGGCTGTGCCCCGGAACAAGTCCAGTCCTGGCAGAGACATGGGACTGTCCCTGGGTAATGCCGTGGGCAGAAGCGACGTGGCCAGTGAGCTCTTCTGCTCTGGCAAGAGGTGGGAGTCCCCAGGGTTCCCCGCACTGAACAGCCGCGCAACCCATTGCGCCGCCCAGCCCCAGCAGCTTGGCCGTGTCACCGGGAGGAGTCGCGGCACCACGTCCCGGTGAGTGGTGCCAATTTGGGAGGCAGCTCAGGCATGGGGATTGGATTAATTAATCTCTCCAAGAGAACGGGTGCCAAACTAAGCCGATGACACACGGTCAGCCGGTCAGTCAGTGCTGCCACGGAGGGAGCGGGGCGTGAGGAGCACGGCTATGGGCACGCAGCCGTGATGCCACTGTGGCCGGAGGGACCCCTGTGCTTTCAGCACTGCCATGGCTGAGCGGGGCTGGTGTGGCTGTGCCGTGTCCCGGTGCTGTTCCCGGTGTGTGGCTCCCGCTGCTGCAGCCTTGTGAGGGCGAGCAGCCACCGGCTGCTCTTTCCCACTGCCCTCCTGGCTCCCCCGGCCACCATCGCCGCCGCCGTCCCGCCTGACCTCGTTTCCCGGACCAGTGGCTCCTCGTTATGTAATTGCCACTGAATTTCTGCACGAGCCTGCGGAAGCGGCCGATGGTCCTGGCATCCCAGAGCGTGGCAGGAAGTGGCTGGGATGGAAGGATGCTGGAAGGGGCTCGGAGACCCTCTGTGCCATGTCCCCAAGTGCCACTGGGGCTCGTGCCACCTCCTGACACGCCACAGCCCCTGCCGGGGCAGGGTGGCAGGTGAGGGGTGCAGGGTGCCGGGGGAGGATGTGCGGGTGCAGTGAGGACCAGGACTCCCGGGAGCAGGCAGGCACTGTGCCGGGCTCCCCAGCACCCACGGCCGCACCCTGCGTCCTGCCCCAGTGCAGTGTTTGGCTGGCGATTGCCCACTGATAACCACGCTCCACGCTCCCCTTCCTCCCGCATAAATCATGGGTGGGGTGCGGGCCAGGGAGGAGGACGAGGAGGAGGATGGGAGAGGAAGGGCCCAGGTCACACCGACAGCTTGTAGCAGAGCGGAGGAACCAGTTCCCTGGTAATGGATGGAGTCAGAGTGGCCGCTGCTGCTCAGGGTGGCCGTTACATGGTGCAAAGGAGGAGCAGCCCCAGCCCAGGGGGTGGGTGCCGCCACCGAGATCCCCGACCCTGCGCATGGGGTGCCAGGTGCCCCCAGCCCTGCCCCGCATCCTGGGGCGCTGCCCCGGGGAGGGGGCTGCAGTGGCTGAGCCGCACAGCCATGGGGCTGGCCATGCCTCCCAGCTCCAGCACCCGTGGGACCCCTGCCCACCCCGGGCTCCAGGCAGGAAGGGAAAAGGGGGGACGGAGAGGGAGGGGAGGGGAGGGGACTATTGCACCCTGCTGTTGTGTGCCTGAGCAGGGCCCAGAGGGGTCCCGTGGTGGGGACGGGAGCTTGGACCCCAGCCCTGGCCTTGCCCACCGTAGGGTGTTGGGTGCCCACAGGGCCATTGCTGGGTGGGGGCCCATGGGCTGTGCTGCAGTGCTGGAGCATGACACTGGGTGGGCACTGCAGTGCTGGCTGGGGCCTTTCCCAGTGATGGATGGGGGGGCTGGCAAAGGGCACCCAGGTCTGAGCCTGGCTGCAGGGCTCACGGGGTCCCTGGGGTCTCCATGGGGGTCAGGGGGTCCCTGGTGTCTCCATGGGGCTCACAGAGTGGGCACGGCCCGGGGCGGTGGTGGCCACGGCAGGGCAGGACCCCTGCCAGGGGCGATGCCCACGCCGAGGACAGGCAGAGCCTGGCAGTGTGCCGATGCCGTGGTGGCAGAGCTAGGCATGCAGCGGCACTTGGACTGTGCTTCAGCAAAGCCGGGCCGGGCTCTCCGGGGATTCTGGCTCCCGCTTCTGCCTTGTGCTGGGCTGAGGGGAGCACGAAGCTGCCCCCGGGACCCCCAGCTATGGGAACGCTCTGTGTCTTTCCCACCAAGTCGCCTAATCCCTGACACTAATGAGCGCCTGGGGCCGGGCAGCGCCGTGCCAAATGGAGGCCGGGAAGCTGAGGGGATGGATCTGCGCCCATCGAGCCACGGATTCCTGGGGGTAAGGTTTCCTTCCTGCCAGTGGAGCCTGGCCCCCGGTGCCGGTGGCTCTGCTGGGGGTCTGCAGGAACCAGGGACCCCTCGGCAGCAGCCGCGCGAGGGTCCAGGTGTGGGCACGATGCTTTGCTCCAGCTCTGGCAGTGGCAGCCGGGCATCCCCGTGGGAGAGCGGGTGCTGGCTACGAGCCACGGCCGGCCCAGCGCACCGGGGCTGGATGGGGCACCAGCCCCGCTCTGTCACTGGCCTCGTGTCTGGGGTAGTGGCGGAGACTGGGGCATTGCCGGGGGTCTGGCACTCACCACCCAAAGCCTCGGCATGGATTTTAGGGCTGCGCTGGGAGGGGACGGAGGGTCCTGTGTGGATGCCCCACCTCGGTGCCCACCTGTCCCCCAAGCCCTCACCCCTTCCACTGCCACCAGCTGTGCTTGCCGGCGCAGGGGCTGTGGGGGGGGAACATCTGGTGGGGTGCAGGCGGCTGTGCCAGTATGCCAGCGCCGTGCTGATGGCACACATGCGGTGGGCGCCGCGGCCCCATACACAGACGGCTCTGTCTGCTGCCTGTGACCCGCGGCCATGACCAATGCGGGAAATCTCCCGGCTTGGCCGCCCCATACGACCCCCTGGCAAACGCGCTGGCAGCTGCTCTCATGCCACGCTGCTTTGGAGCAGTCGTTTCCCATTAAAAACCCTTTTTTCCCCCTTTTTCATGAACATCTTGGCTGCTTTCACGTGGTGAAGGGACAAACACCTCTGAGGGATGAGATGAATTTATTCAATGTTTGGCAGGTGACAGAACATGGCTTCCAGTCTACAGGTCGCTGTTAGAGACACCCCCCTCACTTACGGCACCGCTTATGGCATTGGTTCTGGCGCGGCTTTGCCAACTGCTCCCAGAGATGCTCCCGGTCGCTCCCGCAGTTGCGCTCCTGCCGTGCCAGGAACAGGGAACAGCACTGAAACCTGGGATGGTCTCCGACCCCCGCCCGCCGGGCTGCGCCGCCGGGGATACTTCAACTGCACGGGCATGGCTGGGGCTCAGGGAGCCGCCAGGCACATGTGTGCCAAGGGATTGCACAAGTGGCCAAAGCCGCCACCATCCTTTTGCACGTCACCGACAGAGCAGCCGTGTCCGGCACACACCGCACGGCACCGGCCCTGTTCCCTACCCCATGAAAACTGGGGATTTCCCAGTCCTGGCATCAACCCCCAGCACCGGAGCACTGGCTGGGGATGCCAAGGCAGGGATGTGGCTCTGTCCAGGGAACGGAAAAACATTTTTAGGTGGTGTTTTTGCTTTTTCATTCAGGGTTTGGCCCTGGAAAACTGCGACATTCCGTTGCAATCCGAACTTGATGGGTGCTGGCGGCCGGCTCTGCCGGGGTGATGAGGTGCTGCGAGCCTCGTGGCTCAGCCCCTGTGGCAATTAAGAAGGGGCTTAATTACAGCTGCTGTGGCTATGCTGCAGCGCCAGTGTGCCCTCCCGCCACTGCCGAGGCCCCGGGTCTGCACTGGGGACCTGCCGTCCCTCGAGAGCGGAGCAGCCTCCCAGGAAAACCGGGGTGACTGGGCGAGGGAGTGGTGCCCAACGCAGCAGTTCCACAGGCTGCTTGGGATGCTGGCGGTCGGTTTGGTCAGGATTGGCCAGGATTGGCGAGGGCATCAGAGCACAGATGGGGCGAAGTCACCTGAAATAATCAGCAGCTGTCCCCACAGCCTGTCCCACCGCACCGGCCCGGCATTCGGCAGCAATGCCCAATGCCGCAACCCCTGCCCTTCCCGGCTCTGGCAGCGCTGCGCCCAGCTGGGCTCCGCGTGGGACCGTGCTGTCCTCCCTGGGCTCTGGATTGGGCCCTACTCTTTGCTGGGGAATTCCCTTACCAGCTCCTGGCAAAAATCGACTGTCTGCTCTCGTAAAATAAACTCCCAGATTTAAAAGAAAACAACCATATCTGTGATTATCGACCGGCTGTCTCCACGGGGCTGGGCAGGGAGGCACCGGGTGGCACGCTTGGGTCCAGCCAGCTCCCAAGAGCAGCTCCGGCACATGACATGCTGCCAGCAGTGCACGCGGGCGCTCACACACGCATGTGCACACACACACGTACACAAGTGCACACACACACGTGCACACACACATGGCTCCGATCTCACTGCTGCCGCTGCTGCAGCTCGCCGGTGCCATGGAGCAGATTTATCCAGCTGCCTCCGGGACGTGGCATCCCGGGCACTGAACAAGGACTGGGGCGAGTGGCTGGGGCAAGCCTGGTCCCGCTGGCATGGTGCCCACGGGCTCGGGAACCGCACACACGCCGGGGCCGGGGGGTTAAGGTGATCACTCCGAAGGCAGATGACAACTCCTGTACGGGTCGGTGTCCGCCACCGGCGAGCCGGGCTGGCGGCTGGTTCTTCCCCTACGCAGCGTCCCAGCGTGTCACCATGGGAGGTGCCTGGCATCACTGGGGTGGGCCCTGGGGGGACCCTGCGGATCAATCCCGTCACCCCGAGGCGATGGTGGTGATGCCACCGGCAGTGGGCTGACCGGGACACACACCCACAGGCTTAGGCCTTGGTGACCCCGTGCACAGCAGCAGCCGGGACCCGGCTTGCAGTTCCCCCACCCTCTGTCACTGCTGGCGCCCGGTGGCTCTCACTGCTGCAGGATGCACGGCACCAGAGCCGTGCCCGCAGTACCTGGCCTTGCCGGGAGCTGTCAGATTGGGTTGGCAAACGCCATCCTCCTGGCAGCGGGCGGCACCGCCCGGTGGTCCCAACCTTGCTGTGACATAAAGCATCTGCTGAAAGGCTTTGCTGGCTGAAATAAATGGCGTGGTGGGAGAGGGAATGCAGAGCTGTGGCACCGGGCACGTCTGACGTACACAGACAACATCCCGCCTGTGCAAAACCCGTTGATCCCATTGGGTTTTCCAAACAAATCCCAGATGCCTGAGCTCTCCTGGCTGTCACCGTCCCGGTGACCGGCAATGCTCGGCGGGGCAGGAGAAGCACGAGCACCTCCCTGCCGTACTGGGCTTGTGCCAGCGCATGCAGCGATGGTGTCCCCGGTGTCTTCCCTGCGAATGCCTGGGCAGCCGGTGGTGGCAGGTCCCAGCGGTGCCACCTGTACCTCCTCCAGCGCAGCTGGACCGCAGGCTCGGATAGATGCTGGCGGCGGCCGTGGCGGCTGTGGCCAGAGGCTTCGTCTCCCAGCAATCGTGGCAGCAAAAGTGAGAAGGGAAAGTCGTGGGGTGAGTAATAACAGGAAAGAAGCAGCAGACGTGATGCTCGCCGGTGATCCAGGCCGTACGCCCAGCGCGCATCCCTGACAGCTACGGAGACGTCTCCTCCCGTCCTGTGCCACCGTCTGGGCCCTGGCACCACCTCGCCATCCCGCACGCTGCCAGGGGCTCTCCCACCACCGCCTCGGGATGCCGCCGGTGCAGCCCCCAGCCTCCAGCACTGCCGCCAGTGCCGCCCTCAGCCTCCCGCACTGCTGCTGGTGCAGATGCTCAGTCCTTGGAAGATGCCTGTGGCCCTGACACCGGACCCGGTGGGGCTCAACTGGGAACCCCCATGCTCTCGCCTGCACGTGGTGCCAGGAGATGCCGCTGGCATGATGTGAACTCCTCAGCCCCTCGTGCCTCTGCTCAGCAGGAGGAAGACGCCGGTGCCTGCGCAGCCGTAACGTCTCCAGCCGCCGCTGGCCTTTGCCACCCCAGCGGGTCCCTGTGCGCAGCCCATCAGCGAAACGCTCTCGTTTTTGGTGCTTGAAGCCGCCCACTGCGGCAGCTGAAGCCGAAAGTGCCCAAAGCATCACGCAGCCTTCCCCGTCCCGGTGTGTGCCACTTGACAGGGGGCAGCTGAGCCAACGGGCTGCGCCAGGTTATCGTCACTCTCCTTTCCTTCTTGACAGCTCCTTCACAATATTTACACTCCGCTCAATCTGCGGCCACCGCGGGTGTTTATTTCCTCCCTCCCTATGGCTGCAGGTACCCGCCGAGCGCTCTCTGCCCGGAGCTGGGGCCGCTGCTTGGTGTGGGCAGAAGCCGCGGGCTGACTGCAGTGCTTATCGCTCCTCACCATTCATCACCCTCCATAAATATTTATAGATGCATTGGGGCACTCAGCTCCTTCCACTAAAAATAACATTCCTAAGCACTGAGTGAAGAAAAAAAATACTGAAATCCCGAGTGATGGGAGCTGATTACAATGTTTTCCAGGCGGCACTGGCAGAAAAGCCCAGCGAGGCACTGTGAGCCACCAGCCACACAGCTCCCTGAGTTCTCTGTGTTTTAAACCAAACTGAACTCGACTCCTCAAAACAAATGCCACGATGCCAACCCGAGCCCAGCGATGATTGCCCCTGAACCCCCACTCGGGAAGAGAAACTTTTTAAGAGTCTGGAGACAAGTGGAGCCGGGAAGGTGGGAGGTGGGTGGTCCCTTGCTGCTCCCCCTAACCCGTGCTGTGCCGTGCCGCACCATGCTGCGTGCTCCTGGGACGACGCGGGACAACACGCACAATGGCAGCCGGATGCTGGCGGGCAGCGGTGCTCGGGGAAGGTGGGGTTTTGGAAGGCAGAATCCCCTTTGTGTCAGGCTGAGGGCAGCTGGGGGGCTCTGCGGTCGTTTCCCCGCGCGTACCGAGGGGCAGGAGGTGAGAGGGAGTAGCGGCGCATGGCGCAATGGTGACACCGTTCTGGAGGCAACCAAAGAACATCAGGACACTTGACAGGAGCGGGGAGGATGAGCTCTCCTTTTGTTTTGTGTTTTTAAAGCTCCCCATAAATTGCCGAGTCCGACGGGGCATCGTCCGATCACAGTTAGTGACGACGCGGAGGGAACGGTGCATGCAATGACCCGAGAGGCGGTGCCGGTGGGGGAGGCGCTCCAGGGGATTTAGAGAAAGCTGCTTTCATCAGCAGGTGGTGGAGATCGGTCACAGTTGCACAATGGTGGATGTATCAGCTGAAACGTGCCTCTTCCAAAGGACAGGGAGACGTTTCTCCATCGTAGGTGTAACCCTCCGTGCCTGCATCATCGGAAACACACAATGCACCATCAGCACCTGCCCAGAGCAGAGCTGGTCGTGGCGTTGGGGATCCTGCACGGGGGCTGAGCTCCTGTGCTGGGACCTCCTGAACCTTCTGCTCGGGGCTGCACATCTCTGGGGTCACCTGCAGTGAGCTCTGAGCAGACCGGAGGTGCAGCACACACCATGACCGAGTGTCCTGCTGACCCCAGAGCTCCCCACCTGGGACCCCAGACTGCCTGGGAAGCAGAGGAGACCTGAGCTTTCGGGTCAATGACACCAGGACACCAGGAGCATGGTGCCGCGGCAGGTCCCAAGGTCCTGCGAGCGCGGGCCCATGAGCTGACATGCTGGACTTTGCAAGCCAAGGTGAGGTTGGTGCTGGGCGTTTGTCCTCCAGAACAGCCAAAATCTGTTAACAGAGAGCCCCTAACAATGCTGCCCATCCCACCCCCTCCATCGTTGATGGGCAACCAGAGCCAAAGGGTGGTCGGAGCCACTGGTCCGGCTTGGCCAAACCCTGCCACCAGCAAGGTTCTGGAGGACCCATCCCAGGTCTTGGCACCACAAACAGGAACACAAGGAACTTAAAGAACTACCATGATTTAAAGGATTTTTTTCTTTCACTGACACAGAATCATAGCATCACAGAATGGTTTGGGTTGGAAGGGACCTCAGAGATCATCCAGTTCCAACCCCCCTGCCATGGGCAGGGACACCTTCCACTACACCAGGTTGCTCAAAGCCTCATCCAACCTGGCCTTGAACACTTCCAGGGATGGGGCAGCCACAGCTTCTCTGGGCAACCTGTGCCTTACGACCCTCAATGTAAAAATATTCTTCCTTACATCTAACCAAAATCTCCCCACTTTCTGGAGGATAAAGAAACCTGAAAGTAGCTTCTCTCTCTTATATTTTCAATTTTCTCTAATTTAGCACCCATCAGCGCCGGCCCCAGTGTTGCTGGAGTCACTGCCTGGCTGCTCAGGGCTCCGGCTTCTCATCTGCACACCGGCGGCTCAGGGGTGACCGGAGTTGGAGCCGTCCTCCTCTCCAAAGCCATTAGACCAGGAGGGACATTAAGACAAAGCCACACACAGCCAGTACAAAGAGCTCTCCACTGCCGGCTTCCTGTCTAATGGTATAATTTCACTCCTTCTTGAGTTACCAGATTGTTTCCCAGATGAGGCAGGACTTGAATTTCTAATGTAAGAACTACCAGAAACACTCTCCAGCCACTTTCGGGTTATCTCCACCCCCACTCGAATGGCACGGAGGCAGAAAGGGCAAAACTCTTTTTTTCTCCTTTGCAAATTACCTTCAGCGCACAACCGTGGTGGCTTTGTCATGCAAAATTGTGTTTGGGATCCATCATGACTAATTCCTCAGGCCCACTCCCACCGTGGGCTGGGCCTGAACCGGGAAGCGAAAGGGAAAAGACTTTATCCTCTTGGGTTCCTACAGCTCATCAACCCTCAGCATAAAGGACCTGGAAGGAAGGTCACCTACGCCGCTGGTCCCCATCCCCTTCCGGCTAATTCCATGTGCCTCCACACTACATTCTTCTGCCAGAAGAACCCTCCTCCTTCCCCCCGGAATGCTGCAGGACGGGCAACATGGCTGGGGCGAATACCCAGCGAGCGCGTGGGGAGCGCGGAAACCCGATCACATGCCCTCCTACCGGTTTTTTGGAGGGGGAAGATAGGGATCAAATTGAGGTCCTGCAGAGGCATTGTCACCATGGGGGTTGGCCTCTCTCCCTTACCGCACTCTTGTGCTCTCCCACCACCTGTTTGCCTCTCCATCTGTTGTGCCTTATTATAACTTCAAGCTCTTTGAGGGCAGAGATTGTATTTTTAGTACATCTGGAGAGCGTCCATCACAACAGGGTCCTATTTCCTGGCTGGGGCCTCTCAGCAGAGAAGTGATCCTAATAAAATAGGAAATAATGCTGTTTCCGCTGGAGTTAAAGACGTTTTGCCACCGTCTGTGGCAGGAGCAGTGCTGGGTCTCAACAAGATAAAACTCAAAACCCTTTTGAGCGGTTGCGGGGACCTTCCTCGCCTTGTGTGGAAATAGGAGCTAAAGGACACGGGCAGGAGGTGACAGGGGACTTGGTCCTGTGCAACGGTGCTGCTGGGGGCGGGAATTAAAGAATACATCTGTCCTTACCTGAGTTACTGCACAGCCCTCAGTCGTCCATCTAACCTGCAACACAGGGAAAGGCACGTTCAGAAAGTGGGAAATGCTATTTCTTGTCCAATGAAAAATCCACTCTCCCCGTCTCTTACTGCTCTGATGGATAACACTTCTCAGGACCGCAGACAGCCTTATGAACGCGGGGACAAGTCCTCTGCAATATGCAATAGGTAGAAAAGTGCTCCTGGTCTTACCGAACCAGAAATCCCAGCATGGTTGGAACCAGAAACCCCCCCACTCCAAGCTGGGTGCTTGAGACCTTGACCCAACAAGGTTTGAGTCCCTCTGAGGATGGAGACCTCACAATCCCTCTGGGAAACCTGTGCCCGTGTTTGACCAGCCTCACGGTCAAGAAGTATTTTTTATGTTTTCACAGAATTCCCTTTGCCTCACGCAGCCCAGGACACCATTCACTTTCATTGCACAAGGGCATGTTGCTGGTTCACAGTCAACTTGGTGTCCGCCAGGACCGCCAGGTTCTTCCCTGAAGAAGCTGCATGGAGGTGGCCTCCAGCCCGTCCCAGTGCCCGGGGTTGTTCCCAGCACTTCCCCTGCCCAGAGAAGCTGTGGCTGCTCCATCCCTGGAAGTGCTCAAGGCCAGATTGGATGAGGCTTTGAGCAACCTGGTGTAGTGGAGGGTGTCCCTGCTTATGGCAGGGGGGTTGGAACTGGATGATCCTGAAGGTCCCTCTCAACCCAAACCGTTCTATGATTCTATGTTTTTGCACCTCTCCTTGTTGAACTCCATAAAGTTCCTGGGATGGGTCTCTCTGGATGGCAGCACGACCCCACAGGGTAGCAGCCGCTCATCCCAGTTTGGGGTCATCTGCAAACCTGCTGAGGATGGACCCTGTGCTGTCCCCCAGGAGCACATGGCTGTGTGGGCTCCAGTTTTGATCAGTATGAGTAGCTGTACTTCAAATTGGGTGTTTTTGGCCAATAAATTTTACGAGGCTGCACACCATGCGCTCCCTTCCAGCTGTATGACAGAGCAGACGGCAGCTCTTCAGCCCCTTCCCTTGCGCTGCGGGGGTTCTAAAACCCAACTGGCCAACACACGAAGGGACCCGCTGATGGAGAGTCTCGTTTCAGGTGATATTGTCATGGTTCACCTCCTGGTCGCCATCCGGAGTGTGCTGTCTTGGAGAGAGGTAGCAGGACCACGGCACGCAGTGACTGTGGGACAGCCCCAGCTGAGCGGGCGTCTCACCTGGAGTAACATCTGGCACATGTGCAATGTAGGGATACGTATGCCAGGGTTGAGGAAGGGGTAAGAAGGAGAGTGCCGAGGCTGGCTGAAGCACTGCGAGGTAACGTCTAATGCAACTGGATGGACGTGGCTTTGCCAGCTCCTGATCGTGCTCTTCTGTGCCTGGAAACCCATGTAGACATCTCCGCAGACTCTGTTTAATTTGTAGTCCCAACCACAAAAGACGCAGCCAACTTGGAGCCTTCCTGAGTGATTTCATCCTGCTGAAGCTGTACTGCGCCACTGCTGTATCGAGCGTATGAACATTCTGAGGTTGATTAACTGGGACGCAGAGAAACATGAAATAACTTGGTGAAGGAACTTGTGAGGAAGCCCAAGGGCGATGGTGCCGCAGGAAACACATCGCGGTGGCGACCCCGCGGAGTCTGGTGTCTCCCTGGTGCAGAAGTTGGGGAATACACGAGCCACAAGTGATTTTCCTTCTGGTCTGTTCAGGACGGGAGGCAGAAATGCAAGAGCTCTGCTGAGGCCGGGATGCACGCGGAGCCGCCGCGTAAAGAGAAGTTGGGGCAGGTGGAGCTCAGTGTGGGCAAGCGGTTGGTCGGACCGGGCAGCGTCCAGCCGCGGGTCCCTGTAGGTAACACAGGGCTGAGCACAGGCGCTTTCGTGACGCCCGTCCTCGATGCAGCCGGCACAGCCCCACAGCCTGATGCCCCGTGGCCAACGTACTGCGGTGCCAGAGCAGCTTCCACGGCGTGCGTGCTCCGCATCAGGACTGCAGCTCATGTATCGATCGTTCCGTGATTTTTCTGCCAGATTTGGATCTCACTGACTCTGTGACACGAGAAATCAGTTCCTCGCTGGCAGGGATGATATTTACATTCCACGCAAAGGCTTTTGGAGCAAGTTCTGCTTTTGGTTACACATCTCCGTTCCCAACCTGACTCCAGTGCTGCTGCAATGAGTAGCAGCACTGAATGTGTCGTACTACATCTCCACTACCATACATCATATTTCAGCTCCTCAAAATCCCCCGTTCCCTACTTCCCATGCAAGACACAATGCACATTTGGGAAAAAGCAGCAGGTCACCTGCTGAGCATCTAAAATATGTAACTGAGGAGAGACGTTCTGGGGCAGAGCCCTGTGATTCAGAGCCAACACGATTCTGCTTTGAGAACTTCTGTTTCAGCTAAAACCGGACTTACTTCACTGCTTCCTACCAACTCCCGATGTCTGACAGTGACGGACAAACCATCAGGAAGCATCTCTGAACACCTGAACGCTTTGCAGAACTCACTGGGCAGGAAAACTCCGGAGATCCAGTTCTTTGGGTGAGGAATGTGAGCCCCGTGACTTCGACTCAGCCGGGAGGAAATTGTGCATACGGCAGAAAAAGGAGAAACACTTCCAGTTTGTTGATGCTGAAATTTGGTTTGGCTCCAGTAAGACAGAAACGCTCAGGCTGATCCAAACCTCTCCGAGTTCGTTTCTCACGTTTTGGTTTAAAACGTAGGAAGCAAAAGTAGAAGGAGCCGCAAGCAGGGTCCTTTCCCAAGGCGGCGCTGGGACGTGCTCTTCCGTTGGCTCGTGGTGCGTGCGATGAGGAGCCACTCTACCGCAGACTCCTCTGACCCAATGGTAGGACGCACGGCTGTTTGTGAGCTCTGGGGCCGCACTCCACGCCTGCCATGATCGCTGCTAGCCCCGCGGATAACTCGGCTAATGTGCTGTGGATGCTTTCGCATCACAGGAAGACGTGGTCTGGGGAGGATTTAGCATCTGGACCTGCAATCCAGGGATGGCAGACATGGAGGAGACCTCCTCTGAAACCCCACTCAGCTGACGGCACTACCCACACTGCCCACAGAGTCATTCCGAACACTTGTCCAGCCAAGCTCATAGGAGGCAGCGGTTTGGCAGATGATGATCCCACCACCCAGGAACTTCCCTGGTGACCAGCCCACGCTTGCATCTGTTTCTGAACCAGATTTCTCACAGGGTCGCGGGTGCTCCTCCTCCTCTCATGCACTGCAAAGATCCATGCACGACCTTTGCTGAAAGAAAAGCAGCCTCAGAAGCTGAATGCGCATGCTGAAGACACCCTGGCCGTGATGTTGCCTCTAGCTAGGGCAGATGTTGGAGGGAGCGACCTGTCAGCGTGGCAATAACGAGCAGGTGGATAAACCACGTGCTGTGTCTGCCGGCAGTGTGATGGCAGCGGCAGCAACGTGGGCACCGTCCACCCAGAGCCATCCGCGCTCAGAACCCCGTCCTGGGGCTCCCGACGGAGATGGCCAACTGACCCCTGCAGAACCGCCAACCAGAAAGTGCTTTGTGGTGCAGAGAGCACCGTTGGTCTCCCCCTTACCTCGGTCCTTCCCATTCTTACCTCGGTCCTTCCCATTCTGCATTTTGTCCGGTTCTTCTTCATCTTCTTCCTCTGCTTCAAAAACAAAACAAAACAAAACAAAAAAAAAAAAAGAAAAAAGGGCACATGAGACAAGTAGGTGAGAGAGCATAGACTTGGGGGACTTTTTGGCAGCACAGAACTGTCTTATCAGGCAGGAGGGGAAGGAGGACGGGGGTTCAGGCTCCCGAGGAGAACATGGATGGAAGCATCACCACCCTTTCCATGGCACAGTGCCTGTTCGCTGCTGGGGGCAAAACAGTCCCCGCTCCACCCCCATCGGATGATTAGAGACTGGACGCTGGAAGCAGCGTCTACATTGTCCCAAAGAATGGACAACTAGTGGGCTACTGCCTGGCCCAGGTGCACGCTTGCGCATGCTTGTGCACGCTCATTTTAGCACCGTGAGAAATGATACACACCGTGGGAAGGAAGTCACGACTTTTAGGCTGAGGTCAAATTAAGGAAGAAAAACAAACATGGTTCATGGTGAGGCGGACACTTGGGAGGGTCGCTGCTGGCGCTGCCCATGCACGGTGTTGGGTGACACCAATGCTCGCACTGGGGCAAAGCCCCGGCACCAGTACCAGGCTGTGGCCCCAGAAACGGGCACTTGTTTGACGTCCAAGCTGGTGGTTCATGATATTTAACTGGTTAAGTTGAAAAGAATTTATGGCCAGGCTCATATTTGTGCAGCAGAGAGTGGGAGCAGAAGGTCACATTCTTCTGCAGATGGTGGCAACATCTCAATGAGACCTGTGTAAACAGGTGATGGCTGTTAGGAGCAGCGATATCACCTCTGCCTGCTCCCCGTGCTGCACAGCGGGGGAGAAAATCCCGCAATAAAAGGCACAATCCGAAAAATCAAAGGATTTTGAATCGATCTGATCAAAGGGGATCATATAAACATTTGCTCTCTGTTCAACAGTGAGACCAAGGAGACACCTGGGAGCCATGCAGCCCCTGCCGGCTCAGGGGTCCTTCACACGAGTGCAGAAGAGACCACGGACAAAACCAAACGAGTTTTTAATAACGAGAGATGTGACCTGAAGCTCAGCAGCTGATTTGGGTCCGGAGCTTGTCTCCTGTTCAGCAGCGCCACGGGGCAGGGGCTGAGGAGCTCTGGCAGCCCCACGCCTGGTCCCGGGCCACCAACCCTGGGTGCCTTTTTGAGCTCAGTTGGATTAAAAACGGCATCGGGGTTCCCTCGGCAACACTGGGAGTGTTACGGCCATCGGCACAGCAGACAGCAGCGGGGGGACAGCTCAGGCGTCTCTGGAAGCCCATCCAGGATGGGGTGACGCTGAGTGGCCTTTCCTTCCCGAAGGGATCTGCTTCCCGAGCTGGCACTGAGGCAGGCAGAGGTGGATGGAGGCGTGGGCGGTGCACGCACCGCTGCCACACAAAACCCGCAAAACACAATGGGCACAGCCAGCTTGGGCGAGCCCGTGGCTGAGGAGGTGCCTGTGCTCCCACCTCACCCCCAGCACAATGGGCGTCAAGTCCCACTGGCTCCCATCAGCTGAGGATCACTCACGCTCTTCCCCATTTAACCAAACCGACTGGTTTCAGATACTTTCCCAGGAGTCTTCTCTCCTGTCTGCACACCCTCCAGCAGGAGACTGTAATTAATTGGGTTTTCACTCCCTTGTGAGCCATAGCTGCTTTGCGTGGTCCCCCCGAAAGGGCTGTTGATGGCGCAGAGCCGGGCTGCTTGCACTTGCTGGGCTCCCGGGGATTTCAGAGGAGGGCAGGAGAGCTGCGGGTCCAGCCGACCTTCAGCTCTGCCACCAGCCCCCTGGAGCAGACCCTGTGCTCCGCTGCACTGCCCCAAACCCGCTCTTCTATTAAAAGCGAAAAGATAAATCGCTGCAGATGTGTTCCAGGCAGAGGGTTCGTTCCCACATTTCAGGCGAGAAGGAAGAGAGCTGTGTGTCTCGAGCACGGTGAATTAGTGGAGAAATACACGGCCCTTTGCTGCGACGGCACTGGCGATGCCGCTGTCGTATGTGAAAGACTTTATTAACTCACAGCTGCCTTTGCAGCCAAGACACGGGGTTTACAATGGGTGAATTTACTGCTTCAGCAGTAAAATATCAACCCGGTTTATAACTGCGACTTCTCCATTAAGGGCAGTGGGAACAGAAAGCCCAACTGGTTTTAATACGGAGCTCGGAAAGTTTATTGGGGGATTACGTGATGCAACTGCCAGATACAGAAAGGGGCTGGGGGAGGCATGGAACAGAAACTGTGAGGCTCAGTTGGAATGCAGAATGCTTCACTGCTTTCCTAGAAGAGAAGGCAGCCTGCAAGTGAGCGGCTGGCGTGCTGACGGGTCACATTGACCATTGCTGGTGGGGCCTGAGTGCTGCGGGATGCATCCTGGCGCTACCGCAGGAGCCTGACTCTCAGTGACAAAACCCCTAGGAAGCCTGTCCAGGGGGTGTCTGGAGTTCTCAGTGCTGTTAGCTGTAAAAATTTGTTTTCATTTTATCACTGGGAAGATGAATGCATAATCTCACGTTACCCCTCAAATAGCTTTTATAAAAAATGAATCTCAAGACCAATCTCCAACCTGTGGCTCTGAGCTCTCCTGTCCTGCTGCACGTACGTGCCACCGAATCAACCCTTACCTGAGTGGAGTTCCTTCACCAGCGACGACACGGTGTTGGTGATGGAATCGGCTGCTACCAGCAGGTCGTTGCGGAGGTTCCTCCTTGTACCTGCAAGCAGAGCAGACAGTCAAACAGCGGGAATGGCATGTGCCGTGCCGTGTTGCCCACCGTGCCATGATGCTCGGCTGTGCATCCCTCACTGGTCCCCACCAGCATCCCCCCATCGAGCCAGAGCTCGGCCGCTGCGGTGTACGGCATGGCTCGGCACGGCATATGGCAGGGCTCGGAGCTGCGTACGGCAGGGCTCGGTGCAGCCACAGACAGCCATTTGTTCTGCAACAGCCCAGTTCCGCTCGGCCGCTCGACAGCCTGTTTGGCTGATCAGCCGTCCCACCGCGCTGCTCCGCGGCACGAACAATGCTGGTGGGGCAGGTGCTGCGCTCCACAGAAGCGGAGTCGCCAGGTGCTGCCCTGGCACAGCCCATCCACACTCTTTCCTTCTGCGGAGTCATTATCGCTGCTGGCTTCTGGGCTGCTATCGCTGAGGTTTGAGCGGAATAAAAGACAACCGAATTCTCACCCTCTTGCATCGCTGGAGGACACAATTGTACTCCTCGGCGCGCCGCACAGCTGGGGCAATAGCACCGACCTGCCCAGTGCCAGGCTGGATGCTCGCCTTGTGCCATTCTCTGCCCCGGGGACCCATCAGCAGCTCGAACATCTGCCACAGCTCCGCAAGGATGACCAGGAGCAGCTAGGGGCCATGGTCTACAAAGGAACGTCCGACTGGCTGCTGTCCGTGGAAGAAATGAGCGAGGATGGCAGGAGCTGCCGCATGTTGGGGATGATGATCATGGCTGACACTGGGATGACAACGATCTCATTTGCCGTCTATTCTGGGTCCCCTCTGGCAGAGCCACCCCTATTCTCGTGGCGGAGCATCCTGCCGACCGCAGCCCAATTCTGTAGCACTCACAGATATGACTCCCTGTCCTCGCTGAGGCCCCTTTCCTCCGGCACCTCCCTGCGCTGTGCTGCTCCGGTTTTATTTGGAGGCTTTGACAGTGTGGGGTCATGTTTTCTGCCGTGGCAGGTGGTCTGTAGCGGCGGTTTCTCAGGTTGCAGAGCCGATGGCCCTGAGCTGAAGCTTTGCTGGGAGCAGGTCCCCATAACGGTTCCCTGGTCTCACCTCGGCTGTCCTGGTGCTTTAACTGCTCCCAGAAAACGGCTCGAGGCGGTCTGTTATCCCACACGGGCACCAGATGTTCGCACCAGCGCAGCCGCTTTGATGCTGAGGGTCTGACAGTGCTCTCAGATCTCCAGGGCTGGGATCTGTCCTGCCATCGGCTCCAGCCACGGCACGCAGACGACACGCGTGGAATCACCGTGTTTGATGTGATGCTTCGCAGCTGTACCCAACGTCAGTGACAACAGCTGTACGTTACACGTGGGCTCACGTTTGCAGCCGGGTGCCTCCTTCCCTGCAGACGCGCTGCTTTAACCTCCCAAACGCTGCGCAGGCTCTTCCTCTGCCCTCGGCCATGCTGCCGGCACAACGCCTGCTCCCACACTTTGCCTACGAATCTGAGCACTGTTTTGAGCGCTGCTGGGGCACGCTGCTGAGCTGCCGTGCTCTCCACCAGCATTCCTCTACTCCAAGTTTGGTTGCCAGCTGACCGGCATCCCTCCTGAGGCAGCAGCGAGGCACCGGGTATTACGGGACGTGCATGGGCAGTGTGCAATTCTTGGGAGAAAATGCAGATTATGGCCAACAATGCTGAGACCTGTGACTTAGGGGACTCCTCTGCACCTCTTACATGATGGAGGCTACTTTATCCAGGTCTTTAGAGGTCCTGAGTCCTGTCACTGCATGGGGATGGGGAAGCACGGCCACCCCCTGCCCGGCGTTACCAGAATAGGTTGCCCAGAGAAGCTGTGGCTGCCCCATCCCTGGAAGTGTTCAAGGCCAGGTTGGATGAGGCCTTGAGCAACCTGGTGTAGTGGGGGGTGTCCCTGCCCATGGCAGGGAGTTTGGAACTGGATGATCCTGAAGATCCCTCCCAACCCAAACCGTTCTATGGTTCTATGACTCTACTTTTGGGAATAAGAGGTTGTAAAACACCAGCCTGTCTCCCCTGGGAAACGAATGAACAATGTTAATGAGCCCGTCTGGACATTTATGTGCAGAAGCCACTTGAAGCCCCCCTGGCTGGTGCCATTCAGTTATTTTATTATGTGAAAACATAGAAATTTTATCCGGTTTCCTGTGTTCTCCGCTTGCCTTGAATTTGCCTGATTTTGCAGGATTAATATGAAATAGCACTAATTGCGCAGATTGCCCTTCCGGAAGGATCATTCCAGGAAACTTATTATGGAGTCTGTTGACCATTTTTTTCTTGCAGGAGTTTTTCTAGTAGCTGAATAAGTCACCACTGTGGTGATCACGAGAGGAACTTCCACCTTTCTGCTGGCAGCGGCCGATCGTCTTTGCATCTGAGAAATCCTAAGGGACTGTCTTCTTCTCTTTCAAGACGATAAACAGCAGCATCAGTTTTCTCATTAGGTGGTGGCCTCTGTACCTGAATATTTCAATCAGAACACCATCAGGGCATGTTATTCGAATACTGCAGTACTGTGTTTTCCCTCTGGCCGGGTGGAAGATCAAGAGATCACCTACAGAGGAAACTTATCTCATCTGAAGACTCCATGATCAAGATCACTGAGATTCAATTTGTCAAAGGTTTCCTTCTCCAGACCTTCCCACACTGACGGGGGAGCTCACAGAAGACTTGTGCCCTGGGAGGGAAGACAAGACGTTGGCATTCCTTCCCGCCCCTTGGTCCCAGCAGCAAGAGGTGGACCAGCACTGAGATCTTCACTCCCTCCTTCTCCTCTCTCCCACTGTGACATTTATAAGAATCTAGTGGATATGCAAAAGTCCGCGAAAATAATTTAAATGTTTCTATTAAAAAAAAACAACCATAAAATAAGCGTACTGCAGGCATTGCCTATGGATTTTTACTTCCTGGGGAGCTGTCCCTACTGCTGGCATCACGCTGTTGTGCTGTGGCTGCTGCATGAGCCCTTAGCTCAGCCCTGAATGGTTTTATGCAACACCCAGTTCGTTGCAACATATATTTGAGATGCTGTCAGGTGTTAAAAACCTGGAAAAACCAACAAGGTTTCACTTCGGGCAATATCGACAGGTCCTGACGAAGACGATTCCCTTATGAACCAGTCATCCAGGTGAAGGCATGAATGAGCCCTTGATTCATTACGTCAGCTTCTGCTGGAGCCAGGAGTTTGAGGAAGGCAGCTCTGGTGATTGTAAACTGTGCAGGGAGATGTTTGCTTTGTCATGGCTTTTGCCTGTATCCCCGAAGGAAAAAGCAGATGGATAGAGACCGAGTTTGGGTGCCAAAGCAATACTGCGAAATGAAAAAAAAATCCAGTAGGGCAGTTAACGTACTACTGTAATCATGTGCTCGTTGCTCCTAGCAGCAGAACAGAGATCGTTTCATCTCTTTGTGTTTTCCTAATTAGAAAAGGAAAAGGGAAAATGATGAAGCAGATAGAGCAGATTTTCCCGGTGCCTGGTAGGACTCATCCCGCTGCTTGTTCCACTTCACGCAGCCGGAAAAAGAAAACCGCTCTGCAGCGGGGGGAGGAGAGGCAGCTGCCAAAGGCATCAGTGGAGAGCTCTCGGCTGCACCATCAAACTTGTCGTGGAGATGAAGAGGAGGCGACCGGACCACCCACAGCACCAGATGGAGAGTTGCGCCTCTGGTATTTGGCGTTCTGCCTCCCTGGAAGTGCCTGCTCCTGCTCGCCTCTCTGGGAGTGTCTGGAGAGATGAGGAGCTCGTTCCTGCTGAGGGGACAGGAAAACGGCGTCTCCTTCTCACGGATGAGCTGTGGCTACTCGGGGTTTTCAGACGGATGTCCTCCGTCACCTGACCTGTTCACCAGCTGAAGTTCTGGAGAAGCAGTAAGAGCAATTCCCTCTGCTGAGCACGGCGGGCTGAGGGCTCACAGTCCTGGCTGAGCGCTCCAGGTGTTAAATACTGACTGAAAGTATTCACTGATACTTCCTGCTCCTCTGCTACTGTCCTGTAGCCTCTTTCCTCACCTTCTCCTGGCAGCAGGTTATTTAGGAAAGGCAGATGGTTCTGGAAGGATCTTTCCAATGGTCAGGTGATAAATGCAAATTGTTATCTGTTTGGTTTTGAGATATAGCACCAGTTCTGAGAAGTTTGTTTTCATGTTTTCTTTGTTTTGAAAAGGAGACTGTCCATCTGACAAAGGTATTTGACACTAATACTCACGATCTTCCCTACCTGGGATGAGAAAACACCACCTCCACTTTTACGACTCCTCGTGATCCAATTGTCATCTTCTACAGAACCAAACGACTCAGCCTCTGCAGCAAGTTGGGAGCTCGTGTTCACTGCCAAGGCCCAACACACAAGAGGGGCTGCTGCACCAGGGCACTGTGGGCTCTGATGTCCAATACCCAGTGGGATTTTCCATGGAGCACCAAGAGGTCCATGTGAAGAGTTGCTGCCCATTGGTTGTCTCTGCCTGCAGACAGCGGCAGCCCTTGCTGGTGCATTCGGGAGAGGTGGATCTGCTGTCCTTTTTTCCTTTGCTGTCAGTAAGATGACTAAAAAATAGGAGTGTCCATCTCCAGAAACGTAGATCATGTTCAGGAGCAACCTCTGAGCCTGCCAGAAGAACCCGTGAGACCAGGTCCTGCTGCTGCTTTTCACAGAGTTCTACATCTTGGGATGCTTCTGGAGGACTAAAGATAAGGAGTTCTGTACCAAAACAGGCAAAACAGAAGAAAAGAGCAAATAAAACCCGAATGACACCACTCCTGAGAAACACAGCCCCCATTCCTGCTGGGAATGGTCTCCTTCACCGTGAGCACAGCTGTAGTAGGTAGGACTGAAGAATAACTAATCTCCCCTTGCTCTGCAGTGAGATGGTCCCTGAAGGTAAAAAAAATATTTGCCAAGTTTCTTGACACCAGAGTGACAGCCACATCTTTGCTTTGCCCCCTCCGGCATCGCTGGATGGCCGAGTCTCTGCAGTGTCTGAGGAAGAGGCAGTGGTCTGCGTTGAGCTGAGCAAGCTTCCACTTCCATCTGGTTGCCTTCAAATTCTGGAGCCCTTCTTGAGCCGACAATGGCTTTGACATGGAAAAGTGCAACTTTTTTAAAGGCTTGACTGTAAAACTTTTTTTCTTTTTAAGAAGAAAAGCAACAGCAGCTAAGCATAAATTCACATGACCTACAGAAGTCGAGGAATAAAAATATGTGTGTCAACTGCTGCCCTGGTTTTCTACAAAGCGCGATAAGCTGTATTATTCACAAATGGACAGTTCACCCATTTGGTCCAATCATACCGGTTTTACCAAAAAACTGGAAGACAAAGTGGACAGAAAGGGATACAGCTGAAACCACCTGATAATCCAGCACTTCTATGTCTGCTTCTGGAGCAGTTGGCAGCAATGAGTTGGGGCCAGGATGTGGTATTTTTTTCAAATGCAGAGAGGATAACATGTAGAAAAGGTGCAAAAGAAGGAGCTCTGACTGTTGGAGCAAGAAAAAGTTCATTGTCTTGTGTGTCTTTCTGTTTCTTTGTTATGATTCTTCTCTTCTCTTCTCTTCTCTTCTCTTCTCTTCTCTTCTCTTCTCTTCTCTTCTCTTCTCTTCTCTTCTCTTCTCTTCTCTTCTCTTCTCTTCTCTTCTCTTCTCTTCTCTTCTCTTCTCTTCTCTTCTCTTCTCTTCTCTCTTCTCTTCTCTTCTCTTCTCTTCTCTTCTCTTCTCTTCTCTTCTCTTCTCTTCTCTTCATTTCTCCAGTTCAGTACTTTTTTCTTCTTCTCCCCCCAGGGCTGCTGCACGTCTCCAGCAGAGCGAACAGCCATTCCGCAGATGTGCACGCCAGCCAACCGCTCCGTTAGGAACAGCCTCCACTGAGCTGTTATGCAATTTTGCTGTTATGCAAAATTTCAGCTTCCTTTTTGCCATATAGCCAGCGGAGATGTGAGGAGTTGTCAGCTACACACAGTGGATAACAGGGCTGCTTCTTTTCCTACTTTTGGCCATTAAACTGCTTTTTCCTCTTGCAAATCATAGCACAGTTCAACCACCAGATTTGTCAATGATGTGACCAGTTTTTAATGTCTAACTGTTACATTACTTGTGGGCGTAACTTTCTGGGAGGGAAGATCCCTTCCCCACAGAAATAATTTCATTAAGTTGTAAAGATTAAAAATGTGCCCCCAGTCTCTTTGGTCTAGAGCACAGGAAAGGCATTTGTAATTATTGTCTTGACATTGGTGAGTTACGCTCCTGTTGTACATAGAATCACGGAATCACAGGATGGTTTGGGTGGAAAGGAACCATAAAAGGTCATCTCATCCAAACCCCCTGCCATGAGCAGGGACATCTTCAAGCACATCAGGTCGCTCAGAGCCCCGTCTGATCTGATCTTGGATAGTTCCAGGGATGGGGCATCTACCACCTCTCTGGGCAACCTGGGCCAGTGTCTCACCACCCTTGGCGTAAACCATTTCTTCCTTTACCTAGTCTGAATCTCCCCTCTGTTACCTGCCGCTGGCAGGATTGCCACCAGCTGTGGTTCTGCACCGTGTGATACTTACCGTGCGTGAAAGCCTCCTGAACGTCTCCCCCGACACCTGCCAGCGAGTCCTGCGGGACATGTGTTGGGGTGGAGCCGGCGGAGGTGGATCTGACGGGCATGGGCATGGGGCGGCTGGCTCCGTGGGTGGGCGAGGAGTGTGCCGAGCCTGCTGCCTGCGCCTGCACGGGAGACACAAGACACAGGTTCCAAATTTTTAACGTTTTTTTTTGGGTCGATGTCTAAAAATAATTCTGTAAAAAAAAATTAAAAAATGCATAAGGAAAGACGCTCCACCAAAACACTCTCAATTTGAGTAATACGTGACGCATGATGGGTGGGTGCTGTGGGAGGACCCTGCGGCAGCAGCATGCGTCGGGCTGCAGCACCGAGGTTGGCGGTACTCACTATGCTGCCTCCAGCGCAGGATCTGACCTGCGGCCTCCGTACCAGGTGCTTATCGCGGCACCGTCAAACGTTGATTGGAAAAACCCTGGGAAGGTACAGAGCAACCTCAGCCGGGCGCTCCAGACGGACCTGTCAACTGCTTTGCATCAGCTCATCCTTCCCGCAGGCTGCAGTGTGTCATGGGTTAGGCCGCTCTGGCAACCAAACCCTACGCAGTCGCTCACTCCCCCACCCTCAGGGATGAGGGAGAGAATCAAAGAAGAAAAAGAAAAGAGACCGGTGGGTTGAGATAAGAAAAATTTACTACTACTGCTACCAATATATGTATGTACAAATATGTACAAGGATAAACATATACAAACGAGTGATGTACGGTGTAATTGCTCACCACCCCTTGACCGAGGCCCGTCTCTTCCCAAAGCTGCAATCCTGAAATAGATAAATCCCGATACCGCAATCCCAGATGAATGGGAGGCCCAAAACAGAGAGCGAGAGAGAGAGAAAGCACACCGAGAGTCCGAAAGTGAGAGTCCCGGAAGGGCAAAAGCCCTTCTTTCCGGCTGACCCTCACTCTTATACTGGGCATGACGCTGCATGATATGGAATACTAATTGGCCAGTTTGGCCCTCAGTCTTAAGTTCAAGTACAAATCGTAAGGAGAGTTGTGGACCCCTTGTCCTGGCCATGCTCCCCCCTTATCCTGTTGTGCTCCTGCACACTGGCAAGAACACGGCAGCTGAAAAGTCCTTGAGACCTCAGTGCCAACTACAAACATCAGTGCACTATCAGCATTCTTCTCAGAGCGAGCCTCTGAGTAAAACCAAAACATGGAGCTCTTCTAGCTGCTAAAAAGAAGAGCTAACTCTGTCCCAGGACAGAGTGAGACCCCAGAGCTCCGTGGTGCTGCCGGGGCTCTGCTGAAGGTCCATCCCTTTTCTAATTTATTTTTATATATGTCATATATTTTTAATATATTCTATATATTTTTATTTATTACTAAAATAGTGATTTTTTTAGAAGTTTTTTTTTTTATTTTACATTTTCTTCCATCTCTGTCGTGCCACTCCAAGACCCTCATGAGCAGCTTTGCATCGCGGGTGCTGGTGCCTTCCCAGGGAAAACTTTTGGAGCTCCCCTGCAGCCCTCCATGGACGGCAAGAGATGGTCCCACGGGTCCCTCAGGTACTACCTACACGTTCAAACTCTGCTGAATTCCACAGCAAATCACGAACAAATAGAGAATAATTTTTCCTCTGTGGTTTGAAGTATTGGAGAAAACTGTTGGAATATTCACTGAGGCAAAACCCTCTCTGGCTTCAAAGAAGATGTCGCCCCAGTGAACCCTCCGGAGTGCAGGCACCGGAGCGATGAGCGGGGGAAGGAGGGGGGCTGATGAACGTGTGAGGAGGAGATAATTACGGGAGGCTGCTGACATGCATTTATTGGCTCCGTGTCTTCAAAAAAACCATCTTCAGTCCTCGGTGCATGGTGCCAGCAGGGGAGTGAGCCAGCAGGCACCCATCAAGCCGTGCACCTCACTCAATGTTTAAGGACATCTCGGGTCCTCACCTCCCTCCTCCTCTGGCCGTTGGTGGCAGAGGGTCTCCCAGCCCGGAGCCGCTCCCTCACGTCCACCCATCCCCACTGTCTGGGCGGCAAAGACATCGCCCATTCCCGGACCGTCAGCCAGCACTTGCGAGCGCTTTGAATGTGCCCAGAACTACTTTATGGGTAATAATCTGGTTATTTTCCGCAGCCACTTGTGGCTTTCGACACCCTCTGAGCCCTCTTGCTCAACTCCAAAGCTGTTGGCCATCCGCGTTGCCCAGCTGTGCCGGCGCAGGTTTACGACCTGCGACGGTATTTATATTTAGGCACAGTCCCCGCGCTGCCAGCGATGAAAGGAAATCTGCTTGTAAATAACGACACCCGAAGGGCATTTGAACGGCACAACCTCTCAGAGCAAACATCTGGTGCGTTTGTGAAGTTTGCTTTGTCGTCTTTTTTTAAGCCTCTTCATCGTCCTTTGACGTGTGGCAGTTACCGGGGCAACCCGGCCGGCACGGTGGTGATGCCGCACGGTGACTCTATCAGCGCCCCGTTCAACGGTGATGCCACCAGCACCCGGCGAGCTGCTGCAGCATCCGTCACGTTTCGCCCGTGCTCACGTCGGATCCAGCCCTGCTGCGAGGTCCTGCTTCCCACTGGAGTGCCATGGGACGGGATGCTGCTCCGGACCGCGGGGCGACGGCTGCGGCCCCGGCTAATCCTCGTCTCCTTGCCAGCCCAAAGCTGATGTTCTTATTAACGTGACAACCTGGTCATGTGTAAAATTGTCATTTTGAAACTGTATGAATAATAAGGGGATGAAGAGAAGTGAGTAAAACGTTGGGGTGACAGCGGCGCCTGCAGGGCAGAGGGCTGCTGGAGGGGAACGACGTCTTTCGAAGGTAAAATCATTAGAAAACGCATGTGCAGCACCAGCAGCTTCACTTCCCCCTGCCAAAACCTCAAACAAAACCTTGAAGAAAAAGACCCAAAAATGCACAGAAACAGGCAGGAGTGTCTGAATTTGCATAAATCTGGGGCAAAAGACACCTGTCCACTCCTCAGCGCCAAGCAGGGTCATTCCTGGGACCAGGGAGGGACCTCAAGCCCCAGGAATGCCTGCACTGCTGGGCTGGCTGTGGAAGCAGCTCCCAGACACCCTCCATGCACACGGAGACTCCAGCCCTGGGTGTGGAGAAAACCTTTTAATCACTGTCATTCATCTTTGGGACACACTGTCTACGTTTACTTTCTTAGAACAAGTGCCCGAGCACTTGAAATTAGTTGGTTTTTTTTTAATGGTTGTGCACGCAGATGGGCTGTGCCAATTTGCATACTGCAGCCACCAGAGCAGAGGGACTGGAACATCCCTCATCCGCATGATGATGCAGTTCCTGGAAACCATAGCGATTCCGAGAATGGCTCGTGAGGCCGCATGCAGACAACGCATCTCGACCGGGAGCAGGTACAGGGCAGAGCCGCGCATCCCTGCTACCCCCGACCCTCGGTGCGCTCGCACAGCCACGCTTGGCCGCCCTAGGCGATGCACCCCACGGCACTGTGGAGCTGAAGGAGGATCTGAAAGTTTTCAGTTCAGTGGAGACATGAAAATCACCTTCACGAGAAACACGCCTGGGCTGTCCCAGCTCACCTGCTGGAGATGCGGCTGCGGCGCGGGACTGCGGGGCTGTGGATCCCTGGCTGCTGGTGCTCCCAGAGCTGCACCAGGACCCCATAGGCTCCAGTACCTGCACTGGGACCCCATGGTCTCCGGTACCTGCACTGAGACCTCATGGTCTCCAGTAGCTGCATCAGAACCCCACTGGCCCCAGTAGCTGCACCAGGACCTCATGGTCTCCAGTAGGTGCACCAGAACTCCACTGGCCCCAGTAGCTGCACCAGGACACCATAGGCTCCAGTACCTGCACTGGGACCCCATGGTCTCCGGTACCTGCACTGAGACCTCATGGTCTCCAGTAGCTGCATCAGAACCCCACTGGCCCCAGTAGCTGCACCAGGACCTCATGGTCTCCAGTAGGTGCACCAGAACTCCACTGGCCCCAGTAGCTGCACCAGGACCTCATGGTCTCCAGTAGCTGCACCAGGACCTCATGGCTTCCAAAAGCTGCACCAGGACCCCACTGGCCCCAGTAGCTGCACTGGGACCCCATGGTCTCCAGAAGCTGCACCAGGACCCTGCTGGCCCCAGTACCTGCATTGGTGGGTTGGCCCCAGCCAGCGACTAAGCACCCACCAGCCACTTGTGCTCCCCACCAGTGGGATGGAGAAGAGAAGTGGAAAAACCAACGCAAGAAAAAACTCATGGTTGGAGCTTGGATGGACTCTGTAGCCGAGGACAGACACGTCTCTCACTCCTGACCTAGAAGAGGAATGAAAAAGCAACTCTTGGCCACCACCGACACTAAACCTTCTTGTGTGGCATCTACTACAAGACAGGTGGGAAATGCCGTGGTTTGAGCTATGCCTGTGCATGCGCTGCATGGGCAACCTTGCAGAGGCTGCTGCAGCCCTCCAAGTTTGTGTCTCCAGGAGGAAATCATAGAATCACAGAACGGTTTGGGTTGGAAGGGATCTCAAAGATTGTCTAGTCCCAACCCCCCTGCCATGGGCAGGGACACCTTCCACTACACCAGGTTGCTCAAAGCCTCATCCAACCTGGCCTTGAACACTTCCAGGGATGGGGCAGCCACAGTTTCTCTGGGCAACCTGTGCCAGTGCCTCACCACCCTCATGGAGAACAATTTCTGCCTTAGATCTCATCAAAATCTTCCCTCTTTCAGTTCAAAGCCATTGCCCCTTGTCCTGTCACTACACGCCCTTGTCCAAAGCCCCTCTCCAGCTTTCTTGTAGCCCCTTTAGGTACCGGAAGGCTGCTGGAAGGTCTCCCTGGAGCCTTCTCTTCCCTGAACAGATCCAACTTTCTCAGCCTGTCTCCATAGCAGAGGTGCTCCAGCCCTCACATCATCTTTGTGGGGGGTTCACTGCTGCGCACGGTTCGAGTGAGACTTTCTGAACACGCTCTGCAGGTAACGCTGAAGCAAAAAAATACTGTTGTCCCAGTGGGTAGATGTACTCCCGGGAGGAGCATATGCATAAACAAACATCTGCAGGAGAGCGAAGGGTTGCATGTGGTTCTCGAGCATCTGGTAATATCTCTTTTTGTCTAATTTCAGACAAAACAAAACAAAACAATAAAATAAAGTAAAATAAAATATCTATTTTACATATTGATCTCTCTCTTCTTGTACTTTGTACAGCGCATGGAGTCTTTAAACGCTGATGTGTTTTCTCTCTACACGGACTGATGAGTCCTGTGGAAACATGATGCCTGTGGGAAAACGGCGTAGGACCTCCAATTGTGATGCACATACATCGAGAAAGCAGAACTCAGACCGCTTGAGCTGGCATTTCCCAACTGTTAACACCCATGGCCCGTGGCTCTTGGGCACCACGTTGCCCGTGGGACCCAATGGCATCTGTGGCCAGAGGAACTCAAGAGGCTGACCCAAAGGAGGCTGCTCAAGGACACGGATAAAAGCTATGGACATCGATGGCCACAACCAGCCTCGCCCAGTTGGGCTCACCCTGCACCAACCCCGCCCTGTCCTGGAAAGCACTTCCTCTACCAAGAAAGCATGACTGACACCTGGGGCGGATGCAGAGGGAGCGGCACAGAGCCCCTGCAGGCAACGGCAGCCACCGCCGCATGACCCACGGCTGCTACAGTGTGGTGCCAGGGCTTGGCCTGGGGCAAAGGAAGGCGTGGGAGGACGCAGCAGGTGTAAGCGTGTGCCTGCAGACGTGGGAAGTGAACCAGGACAGCCCGGCAGCAGCACATGACCGTTGACGGGTACACTCGGGGACGGCTCCTGAGGCTGAACGAGAAGGTGTTGCTGGGGGGTGTGTGTCAATAAATCATTCTCACAACCTTCCTTCTCCAACGGCTGAAAGCAAAGGAATGATGTAAAGTCCAATAAATGCTGGAGTTAAGGTTACCCTGCTGTTTTTGAAGGTGCTGATGGGGCTGTGCTGGGGCTGTGGCTTCAGTGTCTCTGTTCCCCAGCACAGGTAAGTGCTTCCACAGCTTTGCCTGGTGAAGAGAGATCGGTGTAGCTGGGAGCCATGCATGGCTCTGCTCCTCCATGGCCACCACCGCAGACCTCACGGGATGGGAAACTCCGGGACGCCTTTTGTAAACAGAGCAGAGGCAGATCTGAATGGGTTTGTAAACTCCTCTCTTGTCTCTGTTGGACTTGCAGCCTTAGAAAATCCTGGGAATTATTGGCTCGTTGCATGTTCTTCCTGGAAACGGCACCAGGAAGGACACAGAAGATGGATTTCAATTTAGAAAAAACAACGAAGGAAACCTCTGACCCAGCTCCTGAAATGTTTGGGAGCTGACTTTGATTTATCGGCCCCGGCTTATCAAGTCCTGTACACAAGAGTTCTGAGGTTTAACTTAAAAACCCCTCAGTGTTTCCTGAAGAAAAGAGGCAGAGCTCTGGTTTGAGCATCAAAACCAGTTGAAGGGAGGCACAGGAAGCAGCGACCACAATAGCTTCCAGCAGGTATACAATATACTGTTCACCATCACCTCCCTCCTCCCAGCAGCTCAGCTGGAGGTCCCCCAGCTCTTTGGTGACCTGCTGCCAAATTTTCCATTTTCCATGACGGTGAAGAGTTTTAAAGGAGAACAGAACGAAAGAAGTATTGAAAAATTCTGTTCGGGAGTGTCCAGTCTGACCTCCTCTACTGAGAAAGATCAACTTCAAAGCATTGCTCAGGACCTTCTTCAGCTGATCTTTGAGAATCCTCCAAAAGGGAGATCTCACCACCCCTCTGGGCAGCCTGCTCCAGAGTTTAACCACTCTCATGGGAATTTCTTCCCCACACTCAGCCCGAACGCCCTGGTCAATGTGAGACCATCTCCTCTTGCTTTCTCCATGCACCTCCAAGAAGGCTCTGGCTTCACTTTTAAGTCGATTGCTCATTAAGACACAAAAGATTACAGCTGGATTTCCCTTTTGCTCATCTTCTCCAGGCTGAACACAACCAGCTCATATATCACTCTGACCAGAGCATTTTGTAGGGCATGGACATTATGAGAAAATTCTCCATGGGAAGGCTGTCAGAGAGGTAAGGGTCCTCCATCCTTAGAGGTTTCCAAAGCTTGCCTACATGAAGCCAGAACTAACTCCATGTAGTGCCAGCAGCAGTCCTGCTTCAAGTGGAAAGTCAAGCTAAAGATCATAGAATTACAGAACAGTTTGCGTTGGAAGGGACCTCAAAGATCATGCAGTTCCGATCCCCCTGCCATGGGCAGGGACACCTTCCACTACAGCAGGCTGCTCAAAGCCTCAATCCCCAGAAGTCCCTACATCTCTACGATGTACAGATGTTTCCTGAGCAACTAAGAAATCTTGCTTTGCAAGAAATACACATTGATTTTAATGTGTTTTATTATGCAGCATATTCCTATGAATAGATTAAAATAAAAGAGATCTTATATACATAGGAAAACACAGAGCTAACAGCTTTTAGGTAAGTGATTCAGACAAGTAAACATCTCATCACGCCCCAGATAACTAACTCTAGAAAACACGGCAGAAGCAGAGCGACGACAGGAGTATGAGCACATGGCCCACAACTCTCATTTCTCGCTCTGTGTCCTTCCTGTGGGAGATAACGCAAGTCTGGGGATGTCAGAGGGCATCCAAGGAGAAGCAGGGTCTCCCTTAGGAAGTCAAATGGCAGCGGGTTTTCCATCTGCGTATCACGCACGTTCAACATCTAATTCACATTTACCATCCTCTCCTTTGTCTTCGCTCGAGAAGGATGAGATGGCTCTTGAGCCCGGCTGCCTCACGTTGAGTACCGCGGGGCTCAGGCTGAAGAGCTTTTATAATTTTCACTGTAAGTAATCGGAGCTCTCCTCCCTGCTGCAGGGGCTTTCTTGGAAACAAAGGGCCCTCTCTTCTGGCCCAGGTGTTCTCCGCGTGTCGAGGGCTGGGGGCACACCGAACCGAGCCCCCCGAGCTGACGTTGCCCGTGGCCTTCTTGGCAGCTCTCCTCTTGCTCAGCCCCTCAGGCCCTCTCCATCCTGTTTTCAAACAACATTGACACCACCTCGCTTGAACGGGCAGAGTAACCTCTGCTGATGTTACCGCAAGTGCTGTCACAACAAAACATCATCTAGCAGGGAAGAAAAAAATACGCTTTCTGTGTATTTCACAAAAAAACCCTGCCAAGTGGGAAATCAAGTTATCCCTCCCATGGATGTCTAGGTCATCTGTCTAGCCTGCGTCACCTGTGTTTAAATTTCATGCATATACACAACCCAAAGGCTGCGGTGCCATTGCATTCCTCTGCTCGTTTTGGGGCTGAGCCAACTCAGTAAATAGCTCCGAGGAGCCTGAAAAATGATGAGCTGAGACACTCCTCGTGCTGAGGTTAATCCTGTTGAGAGACGCCCTGAAATATTGGGGAGTCCTGAAGAGTGCAAATGTTTTACTGAGCAGAACATGACGGCGTGCTGCGATCCTCAGCCGGTGACCACTCAAGCAAACCAACAAACCGCGACGGTTTTAATGACGAGGAATAAATGACAGAAACGCAGCGGATGTTGGACAGTGGGTTTTGCTGAAAACAGACCCCGCCAAATAATACTTGATTTCCTTTCTTGAGAAGATTATGAGTTTTATTGACAAGGATAATTATGGAGGAGTAATATCCTTCATAAGGCATTTGATTTAGTAACGTGGGACTTTCTGACGAAAAAAGTGAGCAGTAGGCAGCAGTGGCAAACAAGTGCACTCTGCGCAGCGTAAGGAAAAGATGAGTGTCAAGAAATGTACCGCCGACGGGCACGTCCCATCAAAGCGGTTTGGGTCAGGTCTTCAGAGCTTTGCGTCACCCAAGTCCTGCCTGACTCCCCTGGCACAGTCCCATGCTGTGCATCTGCTCCTTCATCCTGACCACTTGTTGGCATCATTTTCCCCATTTTTTTTTCCCAGTTTTCATGCACACTTCAATGTCCTGCCTGTTGCTACCACTGGAGCAAGAGCAAGCCCTTTGTGTGCATGGACATCCCCAACAGGGACACAGAGCTCCTCTTTCCCAATGTCAGAAGGACATGGAGCTGTTGGAGTGGGTCCAGAGGAGGCCATGAAGACAATCCAAGGGCTGGAGCACCTCTGCTATGGAGACAGGCTGAGAGAGTTGTGGTTGTTTAGCCTGGAAAAGAGGAGGCTCTGGGGAGACCTTCCAGCAGCCTTCCAGTACCTAAAGGGGCTACAAGAAAGCTGGAGAGGGGCTTTGGACAAGGGCATGTAGTGACAGGACATGGGGCAACGGCTTTGAACTCAAAGAGGGGAGATTTTGATGAGATCTAAGGAAGAAATTCTTCCCTCTGAGGGTGGTGAGGCACTGGACCAGGTTGCCCAGAGAAGTTGTGGCTGCCCCATCCTTGGAAGTGTTCAAGGCCAGGTTGGATGAGGCTTTGAGCAACCTGGTGTAGTGGAAGGTGTCCCTGCCCATGGCAGGGGGGTTGGAACTGGATGGTCTTGAAGGTGCCTTCCAACCCAAACCATTCTGCGATTCTGTGATTCCATTAGTCTATCACAGAACCAACATGCTGGAGAGCTACAGAAAACTTTGCGACTATTGTCCCAGAAATAACAAAAATAACTTGCGTTTACTGTAATGTCAGGTATTTTTTCTGCAGTCAAGGATTATGGAAGCTGCTGTTTACAAAGGTGAGCTGCAGCGAAAGAACATTATTTGCTGACACAGACATGAACAGAATCACAGGAAAATGGAGCTATAAGAAAACACCTGGTTCACCCCCGCGCACCACAGCTGGATCCGCTCTTCATAATCCCCTCCTGACACATGTTTATCCTTCATGCTCTTAAAAACCTCTCCATTCAGATTTTCTAAAAATCTAAATGAAACTCCTAAATGAAGTTTTCAGCAAGCGGAGCATGGCATGGCCCAGTGCTGTGGGCACGGACAGCAGCTCTTCCCTCCTCCCTGCAATGATCTTTTCTGTGCCTGAAGCCTCCTAATCCTGTCCTCCGTCCTCTCTACTCCAGGTGAACAACTCTGGTCCTCCAGCCTTGCTGGGTGAACCAGCGGTTCAGCCAGGATGAGCTTCCTCACCGACCTCCTCGGGACTCACTGGAGCCCAGGAGTGGCCCTCCTGCTCCAGGTGGGACACAGTGAGGGGTGGTGGGGAGGGAGGCTGCTTTGTGGGTCTAGTGAACCCCAAAGTCATCTCTAGTCTTTCTGGGTTTTTTTATTACCATGAGAGAATTGATCCATGTTTGGCTTGTGATCCACCACGGCCCCAGGTGCTCCTCTGCAGAACGGCTCTCCTTGCTCTGGATTTTGTATTTGCGTAGCTGATTATCCTGCACACACACCGCATACATTCACAGCATCATGGAACTGTTTGGGTTGGAAGGGGACCTTCAAGACCATCCAGTTCCAACCCCCCTGCCATGGGCAAGGACACCTTCCACTACACCAGGTTGCTCAAAGCCTCATCCAACCAGGCCTTGAACATATCCCTTTGTACATATTGAAATCCAATTAATTTTTTTCCTCCAAACATTCCTGCGATTTTTCAGGATAATTTTGAATTCTCAAACTCTTCTCCAAAGCCCCAGCAACCTCCTCCTGCTTGATGTCAAGAGCAAATCCGAGTCCCTCACAGGAAGGCTGAATAGTAATTAATTCAGGACAGAAATAATGAATTATAGAGGAATTTCAATTTACACGTCTTTCTATTTTAACAGAAAACCTTTGACAACTGCTCTGGGAGAAAACTTTCCCACCCAAATTTATAACTGCTTTGCAGGAGGCTCATCCAGCCTACGCTGCTCCAGCTCCTTGGGAGGAAAAGAGGAGTCTGCTCTGGAGTAGGTCTGTGAAGGAGAATTACAAAGGGGATACTTGCCGCTTGCTGCTTTCTCCTAGCACACGTTTATTTGAATTGCTTTAACCTGTGATTAAAATCGGAATGTCGTTAAGCCGGTTTGGCGTGAGATGGTTCGGTCTTGTCCCTGCAGCTCTCGCGGAGGAGCGGGCTGGTGCTGCAAGCACCACCATGGCAGCGCAGGACAACCGCCGCAGCTCGCAGCGACCAAATCCTACTTTCTCGGGACGGCGCCAAATCCATCCTCCCGCTCCTACTTCGCAGCCCCTCGTGTGATTGAGCATCACGACAGCAGTCATTGGGGCTGTAAACTCCCCGACAGGTGTTTCTCCAGAATTCGGGTCTGTGTCACCATTTGTGGTTTTCCTTTTTATCAGTCACTAAAAAAATTATTTACATTACTCAGAAATGGAGGAGAAAAATCCTTTCAGTGCTGCAAATGAAACCATTGCTGCCTCTGCCTGAGTAATTCCAGCACGATCGAAGCGCGTGCTAAAAATAATTCAGCCCCCTCTCCGCAAATACTCTTGCAGGAAAATATTTAAAACGGAAAATAAGGTCACTAAATCAGAGCCTCCACCAATCGGTCCTGTTAACCTTATTCTTGCAGGAAAATTGAGTTTTACCGTCCTCCGTGGCACACCAGCCAGGGCTATTGGCTCCAACGGGCCTCGCGCTGCCTGATGCCCTTCACCGGGAACAACCACGTCAAGGAATACATGACAGGCTGATCAGGCGGGTGGGCTGATAACCTTCCCGAAGTGTTAATAAAATCCCCCAACTCGAACCTAATGCGGGGCTGTTTCCATGGCAACGGAGAGTGTGATGCTGGCTCCCCTGGACCCCCCCGCTCCCCTGGACCCTCCAGTCCCCCCAGTGCAGGGCGGTCCTGGTCCCGGACCTCCATCCCACCACACCCGTTTGGACGCATCGCGCTCCCTATCTGCAGAGGCATGTGCTGCTCCAAACACGGCGCGAGCAAAGCGCTCTGCCCGGACCGAGTGTGCTGCCCGCACCCCGACACCGGTCCCTGCACCACGGCACCCAGCTACACCAAATAAACATACATATTCTATAGAGAGGGCTTGGATGGGTGTGCGCGGGGGAATGCATGACACATACATGAACACCAGCCCCCGACCCAAGGCTGCTTTGGGTCCCTGCTGACGCTGAGCCAGCGATGGTAACTGCTCAACCCGGTGGTGCAGAGCCAACGGGGTTATTAGACAGCACGTTGCCTGTCGCACTGTAAGGTTTGCATTTAATTGTTCAGAATCACATAATTAGATTAGATACGCAAAGGCACCCGGCAATAGCGCGTGGGCTGAGACGGGCAATCAGTGGGAGGCTGAGCGTGCCGGGGGACACGTGGAGCGGAGGAGAGGGGGCCAAGGCTGCGCCTGCAGCAGCTTTGTTTTTTAAATCACAATGTTAATTAACTGCTAGTTCGCTTGGGGAGAAGGCGGCTCTCCCCTCCTGACCGCGGCTCAGCGCTCGCAACCAGTGAGAGCCATGCGCCGGGCTGGGGGCTCGGACAGGCTGGCGAGAGCCCATTATCGCCCAGCTGCTGCGCCGCGGAGACCGACACCGCTGGGCTGCAGCACGGCTATGATCGGCAGTGCTCAATGAAAACGCTTCGCTGGAGTGCCGGCTTCCTGCGCCAAGGGCAGGGCCCCGCGGCCATTGCCTCCGTCCAGGCAGAGCCGGCAGCGGCGTGAGCAGCAAACCCTGCGGCAGTTGGGCAGGACTCGGTGCATCCTTCTGCCAAAGCGGGAGACACGTAGCCTCAGCGCTGTTCCCGCTGCTGTTCTGGCAGCCGCCTTCCGTTACTCAGCTCTTTTTACAATTTGCTTTTTCAGCTCTGTTCCTAACGCATGGATAACCCGACTTCGGGGCGGCTGTTCGGCACAACGCCGCTGCCACCACTGCGGGAAGTGAGGGTTTTCAAGCCGTCTGCCCACAGAAGTGTCTTATAGAGGAGCAGAGCGGCGAGGATGATTCTCCCTGAATGAGGATAGAGAAAAGGGGGAGAAAGACGGCAAAGCTCCATCTGACTTGTCCATTGCTCACATTTGGAAGAACCCATGTTTTCCAGCCATTAAAATTGATTGGTACGATGAAGCAGAAGATGTGATCGCTGCTGGCAGCTCCGGCCTTTTCCATGGCAGTTACCATCCTGAGGATGCCCTCCCTATTCTTTGCTATCATTTGGCTTTTTCTAGGGGAAAAAAAACAACCGAAAAGCAGCGTTCTGCTGCGCAGCTGCCGAGAGCCCAACGACGGCTCCGAGACCCCCCCGGCAGCGGCTCTGCTCCCCCCCAGCCCTGCCGTGCGCGAGATCGCTGTTTGAACTCCTCCATTCATGAGACGCTGTTTGTTTTCATTCCTCCTGATCCCCCCAGCTGTGGGATACAGAGCAGGGATCAGGAAACAATCAAATCTTGGTTACCACACAGAATGCCTCCTTTTTCCTCGCCCCTTTCAAAGACTGACATTTTTGCTTTCATCCGCCATTTCCACCGTCCTGCGGCATGTGCCGCCCGCCCTCTCTGCAGGGCCTCCCGCGGTGATGCCGTAACTGTGCTCCATCCGTACCAGATCGCTCCCCCCCAGCATCCAGTGGCGCCCCTCGCCCCACTGCTCCGTGCTCACAGCCGTTCCCAGGACTCCTACAGTTTCAGTTCCCATATGATTCTCCGACCAACTTGTGTTACAAAGACTAAGAGCAAGTGTTATCTTTCAAAATCATCCCAGTTTTGTTTTCAGGCTTCTCAGTTGGCACTTTTATCCCGTTAACTCTTCAGCATCACTGATGTGGCTGGAAAGCTGCACCCGGGAAGGCGGTGTGGAGGAGCCTCCCTGGGCCCCATCTGGCTGCACCAGGTCAGAGCGAAACGTCCTTGTTCTGGGAGCACCTGGACAAAGCACCGGAGGCCATTGTCTGCCGCAGTGGGGCCGGGATTTCCCTGTTCCGCAGACATTACTGGGGGACACGTGAAGTGTCCGACTCCCCTACTGTTAAACAAACAGCCAGAGAAGTTGACCCACGCTGAGAAGGCAGATCGGCAGTACCAGGGGTATGGAGGTGACCCGTAACCCCGTTCAGCTTTCAGCGTGGTTATATGATGGCAGCAGTGCAGCTGGAGCACACTCAGTACGGCCCTTTGGACATGGAGAGACACCACCTCCCCCAGGAACCACCAAAGGCTTCTATTGGGAATTCGTGCTCAACGGAGCAGCTGTTGAGCGCACACCTCTTGCAACTCTGGCTCCACACGGGTCTCTCCACGAACACGTAGCCTGACCGAAGTGTCTCTCGTCATTCGTGGCTACCTATGGGCAAGTGGCCAAGGACCAGCCCAACTGCTCCGACACACTGCGTCACCGCCGAGCAGCGGGAAGGAACAAATGTAGAGGCTACAATAATCGGCGTGTCATAGCACAACACTCATCTCCAACATCTCGCTTCCCAAGATCGAGTTCCTTCTCCCTCCATGCAAGCAGAACTGCTCCTAAGGAGAGAGAAAGATTGCTCGTGGTGGCTCCCGGGTGGGATACAGGTGTTACGATGACGGAAGGCAACCAATTAAAAAGCTTAAGAGGTAAGAACCAGAACTAATGGGTCTATGAACAGATTCAGCTTTTAGAGTCACTGATTAAATTCTTCCTTGGCAATAAGAGCATGAAGCTAAAAAGACGGTATACAAACAAGTTTGCACATGAGCTCCTGAGCAGGCAAGGGCACGTGGCTCGCAAGAGAGTTGGACACAAACCATAGCTCCGTCTGAATGCATGACAGATATTGACAACAAAGAGGCACCTCTGTAATCCTGGATGAGCTGCGCTCCCTTTCATAGACCAGAAAAAAGCCTTCCAAAGCTTGCAGCTTCTGGGGGCCACACCAGACAAAAAGACATGCGAGCAGAAGCATACGCTTAACCACCGCATCCAAAGGATGAAGGCGTTTTGGTTAGCCCGACGTGATAACCATTGCCAAAGCCACAACAAAGAGAAAGATAAGGGAAACGAGCGTGTGAGGAGCTGAAAAGATGGATTGTGGACTTAGGGCCATGAGACAGAAGCGTGAAATCTTCAAGCAGGAACACAGTGTCGTTAGAGGATGCTCAGAAAGCGAAGCACCGAGGAATCTGCCCCAGGCACCGCGCAATAACAGGCTACAGGAGATAAACCGCGTGTTTGGTTTCGCTCTCTGAAAGAATTGTCAACATGGGTCAACCAGCAAGGCAGGGCTGTGATTTGTGGCTTTGCATCACCGTAACAGTGACAAGAAAATGGGTTCTGCTGAAAGACAACCTGCAGGCTGGAGGATACAGGAGGAATTCCTCCGAGATTCATCTATTTAATATTCTAATTACGTGCACAAAAATAACCGCACTCTAATGAAACTTCCTGATGACATAAAGGTTGGGATGAATCATTAATACTGAGGCAGAGCACAATATTACACATGAGGTGGAGGCTCAGAAGAATAGAAACGGCGTGGGGTATGCTCACACGCAGCAGAGCAAGGGCGTGTGACGCCTGGGCACACGGATGCCCACGGGATAGGAACTGGTGATGGGTCACCAGGCAAGTATGGGTTACCAGTTACTAATTCCAACATAAGTATTAGTTACCAGAACAGCATAGTCATGTACATAGCCCCAGGGCACACTCTGAAGGTACTGCCATGAATACATCCTCACCTCTCTTCTAACACCCACAACACCAACAAGACACTCCATGCAACCACGCGCATGGTCCGGTTAGTCCTGTTCCAGAAAGAGGGATTGGAAATGGGAAAGGAGGAAGGGGGAGACAAAGATGAAATAATTGATGCCGGGGAAACTCGTCGCTGTTCTACGATCAGATTTTATGACTTGATTGCAGCTTGATATTTCAGTACTCAGCACACTGTTCTCTGAAGATATTTATTTTTAAAGGCAGCAGCACGGATAACTTGAACCTAAGAGTCCCTGAAGAGTTGTTTGAAGAGTTTTTTGGCCTACTGGTATCCATTTCTAATAAATCTTGAAGTAACAGGGAAATTCCTGATGGCATATTAGCATTTTCCTGGATAATATTAAGAAGGTAAAGCAGAATGATTGGGTCACTAAGACCAGTTAGCCTAACGTTAAAACCAGGCAAAATAATAGAAAATGCTGGTAGGAGATAATAATAAGACAAAATTAAAGGATTCTAACTGATGATCATCTACATACACTGGGGGGTTGGAACTAGATGATCTTGAAGGTCCCTTCCAACCCAAACCATTCAATGATTCAATGATTCTATGATTCAGGTTGCCCAGAGAAGTTGTGGCTGCCCCATCCCTGGAAGTGTTCAAGGCCAGGTTGGATGAGGCTTTGAGCAACCTGGTGTAGTGGAAGGTGTTCCTGCCCACAGCAGGGGGGTTGGAACTAGATGATCTTTGAGGTCCCTTCCAACCCAAACCATTCTATGATTCTATGATCATAGCAGGAGCTTTCAGTTGGCTGCTGCAGCAAAAGAAAAGCAGAGCCAATAAGCACCAAGGGTGCTAATGGTGATGATACTGGAATACCTGAGCAAAATACTTTAGACACCACATTGTAAAACAGGGAGTGAGGAGGAGGAGGTGCTCACAAGAAAAAACAGCCAAACAGAGGCATTAGTTAAAGATTTGAAAAGACCAGGAGACATCAACCTTCTGAGGTTATCCAAAAGGTAATTAAGAGCTGGCTTTATCCCTGTAGGTGGGTACATTCACAGGATGAAAATACAGAACACCAGAGATGCTTAGTCTAGTGAGGATAGGTGAAATCAAAACCAGCTGAGGCCAGATACGTACATCCTGGGATGGAGACAACGTGTGTTTCAACAACGTGTGATGCAGCAGTGGGATAACTTGCAATGCAAAGTAACGGATCCTTTGCCTTGTCATGTTTTCACAATAACATCAGAGACACTTCTGACCCCACAATGTAATGCAGAACAGAATTTTACTGGATTCAAAACCTGAATTTACCAGGTGAAATGTCCTGTGATAAAAAGGACGTCAAGCTAGCTGGGTCAAATGGTCACACGCCTTCAGGAGTCCATGACCCACTCAGACTAGTTTCCAAGATGGACATCCGGACTTTTGGGCAAGACGCCCAAGTGACATGAGGGAGCCTGGAAGGGTCCGTGCCAGTCGGAGAAGCAAGCCAAGAGACACCACCATCACCCCTTCCCTGAGGAGCAGTCACACAGTATAGCCAGAACACCAAGGGTCTTCTGGATGGGGATCTCAGGGACCTCAGTGCACCGAAAAGCTTTGCCTGTCCTCCACCTTCCTGGGGGTTGGCACAGCTCAGGACCAGCTCCAGCACAGTGCAGCTGCGCAGGTGGTCACCCATTCTGGTGAGCGTGGGCTTGGGAAGGGGAGAGCTCAACGCATAAGCAAACTCTGCTCTCACACGTGTTGGGTGTCACGTATTGCCCATGGTCTGAGCCTCAGCAACAGGTGTAGTGCGTTACTCGAAGAGCACCGTGAAATCCGTACACGCAACATAATTTTGACATTTCTGAATATTTTAGAACTTTTGCTATGCAAATGTAAATGTCTTCTGAACATAAACATACTCACTGAGAAGTGAAGTTCCTGGCCTTGGGGACTTTTTTAAACAAAAAACCTCCACGTTTTCTACATTTAGACAGCATAAACTTGGAGGAGCCCATAAAACACAGCGGTAGGGGAAAGTAGTCTTTCTGAGGAATTGAAATGTTTCAGTCACTTAAAACAAGGCTGCTTTGAGCAAAAACCACCTGCTTCATGGAAAAGATAAACGATAAAAATGCATTAACAGAATATTGTTACTTACAAAAGAGAAAACGGTTTCTTACAGTACCACGCAATTACCAAAAAATCTGATTTCTCTGAGCTTGCAACTCTTGCGTTATTCAATAAGGCTTGAAGGAAGCCATCCAGAAAGGAGACTTCTCAAGTCAAAACTCTTCCTTTACTTCCAATAAACACCTACATTTGCTTCATGGTTTGCATCAGACTTTATCCGACCAGTCCTGACAACAGCATGAGATACCTCATGCTTAAGAGCAATACATCTCTCCAGGAAGGCATGTTCCTCTTGATGCATGCAAGGTGCCCAACCACGAGAAGGCTGTTCCTCCTGGGCTATTTGTTACACTGTCCTCGTTTCATATATTACTCATCACAGAGTAATGCTATGTTGAGTCAATGAACGTATTCGCCATAGGGGAAGAAGTCCAAAGCTGGGCTCCCAGCCTCCCTGGCACGTTGCTCCTGCCCATCCTCGCTGCAGAAGGCACAAGCCAAGCCCCATGGATGAGGAGCTGCCAATGTGCCTTTGCAGCAAAGGCCAACCACCTCCTGGGGTGTGTCAACAGTGAGCAGAGCTGGGAAAAGGAGCCCTCCTCCCTGCTCAGTACGCATGGATAGAGCAACCTCCTCCAGCTGGACCTGCTCCGGGCAGGAGGTTGGACTGGGGACCTCCAGAGATCCCTCCCACCTACAGGAGAATCATCCAGAGGAGATCTTCAGAGCCAGCTCATGAGTCAGGAGAAAGGACCCATCAGCAACTTGCAACAGGGATCTTCACTTGCCAGGAGGACTACGTAACTGCTGCAAGTCATGGGTGTAAATGCTCGTAAAGGGACCCACAGTGGCAACCGGGTGAAGGAGAAGAACGGTAATTCTGGTTCCAAATTGAGCCCTTGAGACTTTACTGACGTATGCCGAGGAAAAAAGGTATAGAGTCGTCCCAGGGGAAGACTGATGGGGGGTGGTGATGGAACCAATTACTAACTGTGCCTGAGAATTAATCATTAATTAATGATACGGCTTCAGACACTGAAAAGTGAGAAAACACTGGATAGATTTACAAGGTTGTTCATCTGTTGTTTAAATCTGTGGTTGTCATGTCAGAGAGGAAGTGTAAAAGCAACAGAGCACTCAGGCTTTTGCAGGACCTTAAAAAATGTGGCTCTAGGTTGGAGTTTGTTGGCAAAAACGAGAGGAAGCCCATGAAGACAGAATGTGGGCGAGGACAGAAAACTCAGGAAAATATTTAAATTCTTCATGGCTTCCATCATTTCCTGGAACACTCTCTCAATATTTTATGCAGTCCTCAACGACACTGGAGACTGTGCTTGGGAAGTTCCGCGTTGGTGATTAACACGGCCAAGGCAGGTGTTGCTGTGGCCCAACCTGCTGCCAGAAGAGCACAGTCCTGCGTTGTGCCATGGAAATGGCTGGAACAGGCAGGATGAATTTAGAAATAACGTCTGTAGCCACACATATGTGTCCCAGTGTTGGCCCTGGGACAGAAGCTCTGGGGCTAGCACGAGTGTGGAGCAGAGAGAGGCCACGCAATACGCTGCTTTAGGGCAGGGACGAGGAGTTGCCTGGAACATGAAAAAAATCCTGCATTATTCACGAGAGAGATGAGCACTCGGTCTGCAACCAACAGTGATGACAAACTGCAGAGACTCTCCAGGAGCCCAATGGGGAAGGTCACTATGTCTACTGGGGCTCCAAAAATCAAGACACAAAATAATGAAAGGTGACCCCCCTCTGGCTGTCTGTCCCCAGCTGAATCTGTGAATGGTCCTCAAATCTGACCTTTCTGGGCTTTCCGTGAAGTTTTATGCAATCAAAACTGCAAGAAGTTCATGCTGGTGGAGTAGCCACGGAGTCTCCACGTTGCTTCATGCAACTGAAGCCCAGTCGTCACTATCAGGGTCGGGAGATGACTTCTACAGAGCCCACGAACGGTGACTAAGAAAAACCATGTGCTCCTGTGGTGTTCCCAAGAACCACGCACAAAGTTTTTTTTCCTTTTCATCCACTCTTCCTTCGAAAAATTTTCTTGTGCCGAAAATCAAAAAGAGGGATGAAAAACTACTCGTCAACAGACTAAGAACAGAAACTATGCTGAGAGGTGGAGGAAGCAGGGCTTTTTGTGAAGGCAAGCTTCACTTAGTGGGACCTGAGGTCATGCTGCAGTCAACAGTGGGAGGGACGGCATCCTCCAGAAAGTGATTCAGAGCAGGAGGCTGGTTCAGCCCCTGACTTGCTCTTCGGATGACCATGGACTGCAGAGAGACAGTCATAGAATCATTGAATCATGGCATGGTTTGGGTGGGAAGGGACCGTTAAAGGCCATCTCTTTCAAACCCCTGCCATAAGCAGGGATATCTTCAACCAGATCAGGTTGCTCAAAGCCCTGTCCAACCTGACTGTGGATGTTTGCAGGGATTGGGCATCGACCACCTCTCTGGGCACCCATGCCAGTGTCTCACCACCCTCACTGTGAATGATTTCTTTCTTAGATCTAGTCTGAATCTCCCCTCTTTCAGTTTAAAACCATTACCCCTACAGGCCCTGCTAAAAACACTATCCCTTCCATCTTTCTTGTAGCCCCTTCAGGCACTGGAAGGCTGCTCAAAGGTCTCCCCGGAGCCTTCTGTTCTCCAGGCTGAACAGCCACAACTCTCTCAGCCTGTCTCCAGAGCAGAGGTGCTCCAGCCCTCGGGTCATCTTCGTGGCCTCCTCTGGACCTGCTCCAACAACTCCATGTCCTTCTGAAGTTGGGGACCCCTGACCCACTGCAGGGGGGGTCTCACGACAGCAGAGCAGAGGGGCAGAATCCCCTCCCTCAACCTGCTGCCCATGCTGCTTTGGATGCAGCCCAGGACACGGTTGGCTTTCTGGGCTGCCAGCGCACATTGCCGGCTCACGTCCAGCTTTTCATCCACCAAGAGAGCCATGAACACCAGCTTCACCAGCTGCACTCAGCGGCTGGGAACACAGCTTGTGTTCTTTGAGAAGGACGAGCACCATTGCTGTGAGAAATGTGGAAATTCTCAACTTCCACAGTCTCTGGTGGTTTCAGTGTTGGTGCTGAGCTGTGTTCGAAGTCAGATGCAGAACCTCCTCTGCACCTTCTCACCCTGAGCTTTTCCCAATCTAAAGATCTTCATCCTCAGAGAGTCATGCTCCGGGTCCAATTTTCAGCTGTGAAAATGAGTATAGATGGCAAAACTTATTCCTCTCTCCCAGTTAAAATGCTTTAGTCGTGCTCACGGTGCTGTTCTCCCTGGGTAATGAGAACACAGTAAGGACCAACCTGCGCTTCTCCCAGATATGGCCAGGAATGGGCTGCACCGAGACCAAATGACAAATCTTACAGGAGAGGATCAAGGGCCGAGAAATTGCCAGATGCTGCCTTATCAGTCCTACGCTCCTTCTCCTGCAATGCCTCAGACGGTTCGACCACCCGGGAAAACCCCACAGATGCTCTGGGTGATGCTCCTGTGGTCCGGCACAAGGACTTGCTCTGAAGGCATGTCAGCAGGACCAGGAATTGCTCCGTCCCAAGGAGTTTGGCAGGAAGAGGACCCTATGGCGCTCAGACACTGCCGCTGCCATCGACAAGGGCCCTGAGCCCTTTTCCAGACTCTTTTTATTCTGTCTTGTTCCTAGAGGAAGATTTGTCCCTTTTTCTCTACTGTCCATTCCTAAACACTCCTCCTGAAAGACAAGGGTCAAACGTGGAGCTTACACGCCACAAAAACATACGGAAACCTCTCTGGCCATGAACTCTTTCAGAAAACATTACTTCTATGAAGACAGTGACCATGACAAAAACCGAACCAGTGTAAGGCCCCATGTGTTCGGGTTGTGCTCAGCACCACTGGAGCCAACACCATCGGTCTCACTCTTCCAGCAAGACTGCCTCGAGTCTTTGCCTTCTCCTTCGAAATGGCGTAAGTTTGCTAAATGTTGGTGATGTACATGTACAGCTGACGTACACAGCCAAGGCACTAAAAAGAAAGATTATTAGGAAGATGTATCTTTCACTGACCACAGAGTAGCATAATAAATCCAGGCTTGACAAGGACATAGAAATGCATGTTTTACCCTCAATAAACCCAAGTCTAACCACTGAATAACAAAAAATGTCCACAGTTTGATTTCTGTATCTAAACATTTTCTCTGAATAGCTGTAAAGTGGTTAAAATAGATTAAAAGATAAATGAAGTGTTGGATGAGAAGGATACATCTCAACGAGGAACAGTTTAAGGAAAGCATATCTCATTGCTCATGTAACATTACGGATTTCTGTAGAGACTGATCAAAGTGCACTTTTTAAACCCACTTCAGGAAGACTGTGATTATGAATAAATATTTATTTTGGGCCTGAGAAAAATTGCTGTGCTATGATGAAATTTGTAGTCCTTTTGGCTAAATATATCTATAACTTCTGCAGAAAATGGAAGGCCTACAGCAAGTGCCTTTAACTAGTCATTTCCACACTCTTTGAAGCCACGGCCTTATAAATTTTCATAGGTAAAAGTAGCAGTTACTTAGCTGGTTACTAAGCAACTTTCACTACTCCTCTGAAGTGTGTTACCTATAAAATTCTCAAGGATTTGTCATCCTTTTTTAACATACTTGGCTCTTAAAAGGAGCAGTAACAAATGCAGATTAGTTGTCTGTAAGGCTTGTCGTGTACCGATGTTGCAAACACTTTACAAATGAGTAACTGCATCCATTTGAGTAATCAAATGATGTGCGGGTGAAGCTACTCCTCGGCGTATGCCTCCACAGGCAATGGCCTACACAAAGAGGAGGAAAGCATAAGGAGATGACATACTCTGCTCTCATGAGATGCCCCCTGCAGTGCTGTGTTCAGCTCTGGGATCCCCAACATCATAGAATCATAGAATCATAGAATCATAGAATCATAGAATCATAGAATCATAGAATCATAGAATCATAGAATGGTTTGGGTTGGAAGGGACCTTAAAGATCATGCAGTTCCAATCCCCCTGCCATGGGCAGAGAAATTCTCCACTACACCAGGTTGCCCAAAGCCTCATCTAACCTGGCCTTGAACACTTCCAGGGATGGGGCATGCACAACTTCTCTGGGCAACCTGTTCCAGTGCCTCACCACCCTCAATGTAAAAAATTTCTTCCTTGTATCTAATAGAAATCTCCCCTCTTTCAGTTTAAATCCATTGCCCCTTGTCCTATCACTACACACCCTTGTAAAAAGTCCCTCTCCAGCTTTCCTGTAGGCCCCCTTTAGGTACTGGAAAGCTGCTATAAGATCACCCCAGAGCCTTCTCTTCTCCAGGCTGAACAGTGCCAACTGTCTCAGCCTGTCTTCATAGCAGAGGTGCTCCAGCCCTTGCATGATCTTCGTGGCCCTCCTCTGGACTCGCTCCAGTAGCTCCATGTCCTTCTTGTGTTGGGGACTCCAGAGCTGAACACCGTATTCTAGGTGGGGTCTCACAAGAGCTGAGTAGAGGGGCAGAATCACTTCCCTCAACCTGCTGGCCACACTTCTTTTGATATAGCCCAGGATATGATTTGCTTTCTGGGCTGCCAGTGCACATTGCCGGCTCATGTTGAGCTTCTCATCTACCAGCACTCCCAAGTCCTTTTCCTCAGGGCTGCTCTCAATCCATTCTCCTCCCAGCCTGTACTTGTGCTTGGGATTGCCCCGACCCACGTGCAGGACCTTGCACTTGGCCTTGTTGATCTTCATTAGGTTCTCACAGGCCCACCTCTCCAGCCTGTCCAGGTCCCTCTGGATGGCATCCCTTCCCTCCAGCGTGTCCACCACACCACACAACTTGGTGTCATCAGCAAACTTGCTGAGGGTGCACTTGATCCCACTGTCCATGTCTCCAACAAAGATGTTAAATAGCACTGGTCCCAGTACTGATCCCTGAGGAACACCACTCGTCACAGGCCTCCACGTGGACATTGAACCGTTGACCACAACTCTTTGAGTGCAACCATCCAGTCAATTCCTTATCCACCAAGTGGTCCATCCATCAAAACCATGTCTTTCCAGTTTAGAGACAAGGATGTCATGTGGGACAGTATCAAATGCTTTGGATAAGTCCAGGTAGACAATGCCAGTTGCTCTTCCCCTACCCATCAATGCTGTAACCTTTATGTAACCTGTAATCATAGAAGGGCACCCAATTAGTCAGGCAGGATTTGCCCTTAGTGAAGCCATGTTGGCTGTCAACAATCACCTCCTTATTTTCTATGTGCCTTAGCATAGTCGCCAGGAGGATCTGCTCCATGATCTTGCCGGGCACAAGGTGAGACTGACTGGCCTGTAGTTCCCTGGGTCTTCTTTTTTCCCCTTTTTAAAGATGGGGGCTATATTTCCCCTTTTCCAGTCATTGGGAACTTCACCAGATTGTCACGACTTCTGAAATATGATGGATAGTGGCTTAGCAACTTCATCTGCCAGTTCCCTCAGGACCCGCGGATGCATCTCGTCTGGTCCCATGGACTTGTCCACCTTCAGGTTCTTAAGATGGTCTTGGACCTGATCTTCTCCTGCAGTGGGCGGTTCTACATGGAGCTGTTGGAGTGGGTCCAGAGGAGGCCACGGAGATGATCTGAGGGCTGGAAGCACCTCTGCTCTGGAGACAGGCTGAGAGAGTTGGGGTTGTTCAGCCTGGAGAACGGAAGGCTCCGGGGAGACCTTTCAGCAGCCTTCCAGTACCTAGAGGGGCTACAAGAAAGCTGGAGAGGGGCTTTGGACAAGTGTGTGTAGTGACAGGACAAGGGGTAATGGCTTTGAACTGAAAGAGGGGAGATTTTGATGAGATCAAAGGAAGAAATTCTTCCCTTTGAGGGTGGTGAGGCACTGACACAGGTTGCCCAGAGAGGTTGTGGCTGCTCCATCCCTGGAAGTGTTCAAGGCCAGGTTGGATGAGGCTTTGAGCAACCTGGTGTAGTGGTAGGTGTCCCTGCCCACGGCAGCGGGGTTGGAACTGGATGATCTTTGAGGTCAACCCAAACCGTTCTATGAGTCTTTGACATGGAGAAGAGTCAGTAGAGCTGCCAGTTCCTCTGCGCCTGTGGTACGGCGCTTGACTTCTCCTCCTCCTCCCCCCTGCCCACCACCATCGATGGTGCTCAGAGGCTTGGCAAGGACAGCCAGATGAAGAAAAGAGGATGGATATTCACCTGCCGAAAGTGCCGCTTTGAGCCCGGCTGTCGGGGTGGGTGTTCAGGCACCTCTCGTTCACCAGACAGGAGGAACCTTCTCTGGCACGGGGCAGGTGCCTGCGTTAGCTGTGGGCTTAGAAAACGAGCAATGGGAAGGATGCTCGTGAGATTCACGCGGTCAACAGGCCCTGTGAGGACAAGATAAGCACCGGCTCCTTCCTTCTGAGTGCATGGGAGAGTGAATCCCATGAATGTGCTTTCCTGGACCCACAAAAAGCCAACTGGACCTACACCTTTAGAGAAAGGTGAAAGATCTACCAGATTTAAGAGCACTCTGAGGAAGCAGAACCCACTCTAGATGGACAGGAGAAGCAGGAGCTGCTATGTGGATCTGAGGTTGAAGACCTGCTCTCCCCAAGCTTGCGGAGCCCCAAGCCAAGGTTCGCGCGTTAGCAGGAGGCTGTAGGCTGCTCTGTTGCCTTACAGCTGCTGGAGGCATGTTTTTAAGAGGAAGCTCCTCGTGTCCTGGTGAAGCTCCTTTGATCTTTGGAAAGAGTGGCTCATGAGCTAATTAATAACACACGGACATGGAGCACGATGCGTCACGAGAACCTCCGATGTGACGCTGTGGTCTTTCAGTGAGCTGCAAATAGCCACGAGGAGGAAGGGAGACAATCTGGAAGGCTGAGTCCTGTCACTGGAAGAGAGTGGAGCCTAAGTGATGGCCTGTACAGCTCGTCTCCTCCCTCTCAAGGCTATGTTTTCTGATGGAAAACTCCCAGGCTGATTATTTAGCTGACCACACCAAGCGTGATGTGCATGCTGGGGTACCACCTTGTGCCCCATGCACAGAACAAACACTGATGACAGAGGTCAAATTTAAGTGTTGTGCTTCTCATAGAGGAAATTTCTTGCTGATCGAGACTAGACAAGTCTGTGTAGATTTTGTTCCCTGGGATGATACTGTGAGTTGTTCCTTATATTTTCTGGGAGCCTACATAGGAAAGTAAGAACTGGGCATACTCTGCCCTCATATGACTTCCGAGCTGGAGCACCTCTGCTACAGAGACAGGCTGAGAGAGTTGGGGTTGTTCAGCCTGGAAAAGAGAAGGCTCCGGGGAGACCTTCCAGCAGCCTTCCAGTACCTAAAGGGGCTACAAGAAAGCTGGAGACGGGCTTTGGACAAGGGCATGTAGTGACAGGACACGGGGCAATGGCTTTGAACTGAAAGAGGGGAGATTTCCATGAGATCTAAGGAAGAAATTCTTCCCTCTGAGGCAGATGAGGCACTGGTACAGGTTGCCCAGAGAAGATGTGGCTGCCTCATCCCTGAAAGTGTTCAAAGCCAGGTTGGATGAGGCTTTGAGCAACCTGGTGAAGTGGAAGGTGTCCCTGCCCATTGCAGGGGAGTTGGAACCAGATGATCTTTGAAGTCCCTTCTAACCCAACCCATTGTGTGATTCTATGACAGTAAGACAAAAAGCAAACATGACCATCCTGAACCTAAGACAGAGGCATCTTTTTTTTTGCATCTTCTTGGGTCAAGCATCAGGAAAAAAAAAGCTCTCCTTCTTTGAATGAAAATACTGCCCAGAATACAAACTGTCGTTAGCTCCTATCTACAGCAACAAGTGTGTGCTGTTCTGTAACAAGTTCACAGAAGAAGCATCACGTGAGAGAAGAAGGATCAGAGAAGCACAGCCTGGCACCCAAATGGGTACGGGAGGCACAGGCAACGGCTTCTGCCCCTTCGTGCCTGATGCTACGGGCAGTGACATTTCCTAAATTTCATGCTCCCTCCTCCTCAGAGAGTTCACAAAACCAGCATCATGTCGGCAGAGCTGCCGGCGGCACAGCAGGCACCGCTGCGGATGCCACGGGCTGATGGTCTCTGCTGTAGTTTGCGAGTTTTCCCCGTGGGCAGAGCAACAGTTGCCTACGGTGCTGTGAGAGCGACTGCTGCCGCAGCAGAGCTAATGGCTGTGAGGCTCGTGGTGGGAGCCAAGACACCAGGCAGACAGCACACCATGCACGCAGTCCACGATAAACACCAGGTCCTTCAAGATCCAGACTTTTCCCCTTATTCCCTCATTTCTAGGGAAACCCAGTACCTGTGACCTTGATGTACTGGCTTGAAGGCCAGTACAGCAGTGTGGATGAACATCATTCACTTTATCAAATCTTTTAAGAGGTTTCACCGATGATGACCAGGGCCATTATCAATAGAGTCTCTAAAACTCATCAATTCTTCTAATAATCTCCAGTCACCCGCTGCTTTTTAGGGTAGTACAGAGCTGGGAAAGACTTTCTACAAAGACATCAAGCCTGATCTCCTCTTATGACACAGAACCACATCAAGTAATTGTGCTATAAAGCTATCAAGAGCTTTGGCAATGGCTTCCCTGGTAGGACGTGATCATGCTCAGAGCTCCAGCCTGCTTCCTCCTGACAGAAAGGCTACTCCTGTGCTCAACGGAGATGATGATCACAGAATGGTTTGAGTTGGAAGGGATCTTAAGATCATCTTGTTCTAAGCCCCTTGCCATAGGCAGGGACACCTTCCACTAAACCAGGTTGCTCAAAGCCTCATCTAACCTGGCCTTGAACACTTCCAGGGATGGGGCATCCACAACTTCTCTGGGATCCCATGAGGGATCTCCTGATGTCACAGGTGACATACTGTCTGCAATCATTCTTGACAATGAAAGGAAGACTTTGGATCTGAAACTGAAGATTCTTGATATCCCTGATATCAAAATGACAAAGTTCTTGATATCCCCTTGATTCAGGGACCAGAGGTTTCCAGTCTCCTACACTGAGGAAGAGGGATGTGTAAAGGGATATCTGGAGATACAGGCCAGGCTAGAGTGACCCTGACTGTCAGCACCCAGCTCAAACAGGTCAAAGTCAACAACTCAGGCCGTACATCGGTGGATGAGAAAGACTGCAGAAATCTTTGAGAGAAATAATTGGAGCTAAGAACTTGGCCATTCGATCTTGCCGAGAGGGCAGTACTGACCGAGGCCGCCACGACCGCTCCGACCACGCGGAGACAGGGTGTACCTGACACCTGGACGCGCAGCAATGTCCTACTACTGCTTTCACATGCTACTGCTTTCACATGCATGAGGGCCAAGAGCAATTGTAACAGTGTAAACCAACTTACAAGATGTAGATCTCCTGGAATTCTGTATTTCATTTAATCTGATGAACTCATTAATGCTGTCAGAAACACAGGATGAAACTGCCAATGATCTGGAGAACTGAGGCCGCCAGAAGCAAACATGCAATATTTTCCAATAAGTATAGACCATGGGGTTTGACTGTTCCAAGGCCACTGGAATTCAGATCTCTCTTAAAGCAAGCATCCCCCTCACCTCCACTCGGGGAATTTATGTCAACAGAGAAAGGTTCAGAGAAAAGACAATTAATTGTCACGTTAGCAGAGTTTTCCCTAAACTACATTAGTTAAAATACTGACATTTTCTATTTCGCTGTTGTTTTAATTCTTTGTGGATTTAAGCACATCTGCTTTAGGCTTGCAAAATTGTAGGGCTGTTTACAGTAGCCAGACTAAATCATAAATACAATACAAGCATTTCTTTTTAAACCCAATTTGGATTACACGACAATTTTAGTAGTTAGAGCAACTTTCATTTCACTTTGATAAATAAAACCCCCAAGAGGTTTCAGTCTGAAAGCATCATGAAAGGCCAAAGCTACAGCTGGAACAGATATTACATGTGATCAGGCTCTTAGGTAAGACTATTTTGATCTAACACTAAGGAGAAATTGATTCCAGGTATGAGGTTATTTTTCATTTCTGTCGTACAGTGTAATATTTACACCAGTGTTTGACTCTGTGAAGTATTTGGCTTTTTTGATAGCCGGGTTGTAAATACGTGTTGTCGCAGTGCAGCAGCCATCGCTGTACAAGAGGAAGCTATCGCTATAATAGCTAACATCACATCTGAGCAAGCAAATATCGAACCTCAGCATTTCCAACGTCTTGAATTCATAATATTTCTTTAATACTAAACAGTGCTGCATCTGTATCTTCTAGGTTTCTTTATCTTACTTCTAGCACGCTTCAGATCAGCTATAACTACCAAAAAAAAGAAAATAAAAAAAGCAAAGCAAAACGCACAGCTCAAAGGTTTTAGCCTTTCAGGAGCATCACACATCATCCCATTTGGCAATCAGCTCCGTGGCCAGCTGGGCGGACACGCAGCCACCTTCCAGCCAACCTACGACCAAGCCGGAGGCCAGGGCAACCTGTACGAAGATCTCTCGGCTGCTCAACCTGGGACGCTTTTCAAGGATAACGGAACCAACAACAACGTGAGAACAGAGAGGCAGACACCGAAATGCAAATCCTTTCTATCGGTGTTACGCGCTCGTTGAAGCCACCAGGCTCGCTGGCACGCAGCTCACGGGGTGCACCACTGAATTAGACTTCAGCGCCACGAGCGCTGGTTTGAGATGGCGCGTCGTGTCGACAGTGAGGGGGTTGTGTCTTCTCATAGCTCTTCCCTTTGCTCAAAGTCAGAGTGCAAAAGTGTATTCGTGGGCTGGGGAAATAAAGAACGAATTGGAGAGAGGCCAACAGCCCAGAAGAAACTACCAACTTCAAAAAGATAAAAGTTTACAACACAGTTAGTAAAAGAGTGATTTATGCTCAAAGGGATTATTTTGTTGTATGAGACCATACCTAAACCCTTGTGCTGCATATAACATGCTTTAACAAGATGTTTCAGGACTCCCTTTGAAAAAGACAACCCTTATAAAGAGATGAGGTGGAAAAAGGGATAGCTTCTTACAAAGGAAAGGGCCAAACCAGAGCAATAAAGTCTGTGTAACAGATGATGAAACGAGCCCCAAATTGCTGCCATCTGTTAGCAACCTTTGCCCAGTGAAATGAATCTCATGTGAGGTCAAGAAATCCCAAACTGCTATTTCCTCATTACTATTAATAAGGGCCAGGTGCCACATAAACCAACTCTGGATCCAGATGTCCGTCATATGCCTTTCATTACCCTCCCAGGCTCGGATAATGATAGGAGGGAAAGTACTACAGATGCACACACAGAAACACGTTTAATATTAATTTCTCGTCAATCGAATTACTGGGCATTAACAGCATTATCCACCTTCCACCCTACCCAACGCCAGCAGGTCAGCTCTGCGGACGGCAGTCCCACAGTGCGCGCAGCTCACAGCGTCTCCAGGTCCAACACGGACTTCTGCCACATTTGTCACAACTGTGTGCGAGAAGTAATCCTTTCTACAAGTGACAGCCAAGGCACAGGCAACAGCTCTCATTTGAATTTCATCAGCATCTTGTTGGATAGTCTAGAGTGTCTAGAGAAGTATTGGTTTTCCCTGTCTCTGAAATGGACACACTCAATTTAACGCAGAAAGATGTGAAAACGTACAGTGATGTGGTTGGGTTAAGATTAAAATGCTGTGGAAAAGCTAAGCATACCCACGAGTTATGGCATCGATCGGTCGTATTCAGGTGCCAACCCAGCATGACAGCACAGCAGGAGGAACTAGTAAATGCAGAGAAGTAAGCATTACAGTGGATCATATCTTGAAGGATGAGTGTGCAGGCACTGTCGGCGCTTACTTCATAAAATCATAGAACGGTTTGGGTTAGAAGGGACCTCAAAGATCATCCAGTTCCAACCCCCCTGCCATGGGCCAGGACACCTGCCACTGCACCACTTAGGCTTATTTACCTACTAGAGCAGGTCCTTGACTACAAAGTGAAGAAAAACTTGTTTCAGAAGAGTCAGCGTGGCTATGACATTCCGTAGGGAAGCAATAAATATTTCACATCCTGGACTCTACAAGGATAATCATTTAACCATTTCCAACCCATGCTCAAAGAAAATACAGTAAAAGAAATTATTCCATAATTCTGTCTTCTGGCTTTCAGTCTCGCCAAACTCATCATCAGCATCACGTTTTTGAGGGACTAAACAAACATCAAGTGAAATCAGATCTTGCCAAAACAAATGCAAATCCTTGTCGTACATCTCTCCAGTTGTCTTAACGATACCTCCACAACAGAAACACAACATCTACAGGCTCATGAATATCTATCTCCAAATGCGGCAACAAATGCTTTGGTGGAAACATCTATGTGAAATGAAAAATAGCACCAACGCACCACAGCGAGTTCTCATGAATGAGCGACAAAGGACAGAAACACCCACATAGTGGGAGAGTATCTTCGACAAAACCTCCCACTCTGGCCTCGCATATGAGATCTTTAATGGTGACCAATGAAGTATTCCTATAGAATAAGCCTAAGCACTGAATTAATGGTTTTAAATGATCACTGGCTCTGGACAGACAATGCTTGTCAGCCTTTGTAACCTTCTTTCTCATCTGCCATCACACAAACTATCCTTTTCTCTTCCTGCTCCAAAGGGGAGAGAAGGAGACATACCTCACCATGTCCCTGCTGGTATGCCTGCCCTCACCCACGGCTGCTCCCTACCTATTTTCTGCCATGGAGTTCAAGTGATCGCCACAAAAATATCAATCTCAGGAACTGCATCCAGCCTCTTCCAGTCTGGATCGGTATTTCTGGAAGACCTGATGCAAGGTGAACGAAGGTGTCGTTCCAAGAACTTCCGGCTTCATCTTTTTTCCAGGAATGCTTTTTTTAAGTAGGACAATTTCAGTGCTCTGATTTGTACCACGGCCCCTCAAAAACTGCACGAACACAATTGCTGGAGCCATGAATATTGGCACAGGGAAAGGAATGTTTCAAGCTGGCTTTGCTCTCAAAGACAGCTTATTGTAAAGCTGAACCCTGGGCGTCTGACAGACACATCTGGGTATTTGAAATATAGTTACTAAACTGCCAAGAGGCAAAATTTCTCGTATAAGTGACTTGTGGAATAAAGCTGTTGTTAGTGCCCCCCAAACTGACGGCCCATACTTGGACACCTCTCAGACACTGTTCTTACTCTGTGGTCTCTGGGGCTTCATAGAATCACTGAATGGTTTGGGTTGGGAGGGACCTCAAAGCTCATCCAGTTCCAACCCCCCTGCCGTGGGCAGGAACACCTTCCACTACACCAGGTTGCTCAAAGCCTCATCCAACCGGGCCTTGAACACTTCCAGGGAGGGGGCAGCCACAACTTCTCTGGGCAACCTGTGCCAGTGCCTCACCACCCTCAAAGGGAAGAATTCCTTCCTTTGATCTCATCAAAATCTCCCCTCTTTCAGTTCAAAGCCATCGCCCCTTGTCCTGTCACTACACGCCCTTGTCCAAAGCCCCTCTCCAGCTTTCTTGTAGCCCCTTTAGGTACTGGAAGGCTGCTCGAAGATCACCCCAGAGCCTTCTCTTCTCCAGGCTGAACAGCCTCAACTCCTGGATGTATTTAACTGAAGAAACCTACAAAACAGGCGCCACGTTATATATTCCATACGGCTTTCACGCACTTTCCTACCTAGAATCTCCCTCTAAAGCTGTGCCCCTCGCCCCTGCCGCACAGGGCAGAGGGTCTCTTGGGGTGGGATGTCCCTGAGCTTTCTGCAACCACCCAGGAGCCGGCAGGCAGGAACTGTGTGTGAACTGGAGCCTCAGCCCTTCCACCCGAGCGAAACGTTATCTCAACGCCTTTCCCTCTGCGACAGCCGTTTGGTGGCACGGCTGGCCAACAGCAGGGCCACACGCTTGGCACACGACCAAGCCCTGACCTTCCTTATAACTGCCCACAACAAATCTGTAGGAACTGCTGCGTGCAAGTACTGTGTGTCATGGTATAAACGCTCCAACATCGTTGCATTTCTAATCCTCCTCTCACAAACAACGTGCATTAAACCGAAAATGTATACAAATAAACAGAAACCCCTAGAAGATAAAAATTGAAAAATTTTCACGTTGGGCAGCTCCTTGACAGAGGATCTGTTCAGAAAATGAACCCACCCCCTTGGGCTCGTTTTGAAGTACATCAGGAGGGACACGCGTATTTTCCCCCGAGTCCGAAGTACGCGCGGTTGCAATGCTCCTGCACAGGGCTTTGTTATAAATGGTAGTGGCTGAGAAGTTGGAACTTGGCACGCGTGTCCCTCCCAGCGAAGGCAGGACTTGGAAGACAAGAAACTGAACAAACTCCTGCCTGTTTCCAGCCGTGAGATCCAAAACGTGATTAAGTACAGAGGAATGCGATTCAGGGACGGCATGAATGGAGCGGGCGCTCTGCAGAACCCCTTCTGCGTTACGGCTCTTACCTCCTCACGGGACAGCAAGAGCAGAGGCACAATCGCACTTCTCCCTGACAACTTTCCCAACTGCTATTTTGGAAAGTATCTCTGGTTACTACAACTCGGGATTAAAAACATGCAAGTGCTCTCTGCTGCTTCAGTTCGCCTCGTGCGTTCGGCAGCACTTACTCACTCGTGCTGTTTGTGCACCCTCTGAAACGAGACAGAATGACAAGATCCCGCCGGGACCGAAAGCAGCCGCCCATTGAGTCTCCAGTGGAGCATCAGGAGAGGCCCTCGCACCTCGTCACTGCTCCCTTCCAGCGGCAGGTTTACGCCAAGCCACCGGACCCAACCACTGCCGGTCCGCATTTCTTTGGGAGGGCTCCAGCAGACTTCCATAGCGCTTATCCTCCACCATAGAATCACAGAACGGTTTGGGTTGGAAGGGACCTTCAAGAACATCCAGTTCCAACCCCTCTGCCACAGGCAGAGACACCTTCCACTACACCAGGTTGCTCAAAGCCTCATCCAACCTAGCCTTGTACACTTCCAGGTATTGGGCAGCCACAACTTCTTTGGGGTCATCCACAACCATCCACTAGACACAACATTACAAAGAAACGCAGCAACCCACGTTCCTCGGCCACTGACTGAGCCACGCTCAATCCTCTCAGCTCTGCCCGCTGAGCTCAGCACAGACGGCAAAAGGCAGCAGGGGAGGGCTGAGTGAGCCTGGAGAAACTGGCTAATGCTCTGCTAGTGTGAGGAGAGGGATTTTCTCTCCTTCAGATAGAAACCAGGTCTTCTGCAGACATCAGCTCTGCACTTTGGGCTACTTTTTACTGCATCCACCCCATCACAACAGGAAGCACCACCATGTTATTCAGGGATTTGTCTCTTACCTGACAGTCACCATGGAACAGTGCAATTCACCAGAGCAAACAGACTTCCAAGAAAGCCATCCTGATGCACAGCCATGGCCATGCCTGCCAAGCATGGGTAAGGTCGTCTTCACGTCCTATATCTGACGTCAGCACAGACCCAGCCTTCCTTTCTGAAATACCTACTGACAGATGAACTCCATAGGTATGGAGGTCTGGTTCCCTACATGACTTTAGAACATCTAAACGACTCTCTCAGGAGCCTTTCTAGGTCTGACATGCTCCAGGAGGCCCATGAACGTGGCTCTGAGTGTGGAGGCACCAACTCAAAGCTTATTCTAAAGCAATGTCTGTCTACATTAGTGAGTTGAACCATACTCAGGTGTGTTTCTGGCATTGGAACAAGATAATTTACAGTATCCAAGTGCCAGAGTGCTGCCTGGCAGGGCTCTGACACATTTCATCCAGCCTGTGCCCCGGCACACCATTCCCAACACTGCGTGCAGCCACCAGCTCTTGGAGGCTAAGAAAACCTGCTACCACGGAGGCAGGCGTCTTCATGCCAGCTGCCCTCAGTGTCAGGGAAATCCTCCATGTGCATTTACCAGCACAGACACAGCCTTCATGCTACAACGCTTGTCAGCTTAACCAGAGAAGGCCTTTAAGGGTGCTAGCATGGTGGGTAACCAGATGTGGTTCTTTCCTTAAATTTAACTCGAATAGGCAGTTTGGTCTTATTCTACATTATGCTACTTGGGTGGTTCACACCGGCCCTCCCGAAGGTGGTCTTGCTTTTATTTCAGAGAAGTTCTCTGGTTATGAGTATAAATGAATGTCATTCAGGCAAGTTGGGTCACATCAGCTACACAGCTGGCAGACGTAACTGTCAGTCCTGAGAGTTTGCTGACCATGCAGAGAGCCCCAAGGCGTGCTCTGCGGATGGTCAGGGCCATGCCACGTACGGCGGCAGCTGGCTTGCGGTGTAGAGGCGTTAGGAGGAATTCTTCACAGTTTTGTTCAAATGCATCAGTACGTGACAGTGGGAGTCACCCGGACGTGCACCAGTGATCCGCTTCAGAGAGGCGCACTGGACCTTTGGCTGACGCAAAACTGGATGAAGAACTGAAGAGCAGTCTCAGAGTCAGACATCAACATGATGAGATGTCTTCAGCTCAGGGCTCTTCAGGGTCAGGAATGCTCCACTCAAAAGTTTCCACATCTCTTGGGAAAGGTCGCAGATATCACTCCAGCCCTTCTGGAGTGATACCCACTCCTGGCTCAGCTTTGCTACGGCCATCGGTTAAGAAGGTTGACCTCATTAAAGGTATGTGTACAGCTGCCCTTGCACTTCTTGAGGTATCATCTATACACTCTAGATCTGAACGGTGGGAGGAAAATGGGAACTCCTGACTCCCTCTCCATGGGGTTAAGAAGCAACTCTCCCACAATTTCCATGACTTCACGAAGATTGTTGGGTGAGAGCGCGTCCACTTTTCCTGATTGATAACATAACCATGAAACTCATGAGCCCGATCTGCTCTGCTACGTCACATGGTTCCCACCATCTTCTGAGAGGAAAAGATTTCCATTCCCGTGTTTAAACACTCCCATGTGAGCTTCTCTGCTGTGAGGCCACTTCTGTGCCTGTTTGGCATTAGAGAAGTTCTCTTGTGTTGGAGTACGAGCGCTTGATGCTCTTCTGCATTTGTTGTACGAATTGTACTACACGCCAAAGACATCGTACATGTGATGTACATCTTTGTGAATTCCTTTAACGTTCTTCTGAATATTGAACAGCACAGCTCCAATGACTGCTCATTTGACTATAAAACAAAGAGGTTTTAATATTTAGCAGATCATCCAAGCCTCTCACCAGCTGTGACATGAAAATGGTCCTGTTGTAAATTAGGATCTACTCTTCATGAGTTGGGACACAACAATCTTAGCAGTAGCAGAGAATAGCGTGGTGGACTATGAATACCATGTGGCTTAATGCTCCATTACTGGAATAGTATCGCTACACAATGCACTGTTTCTCAAGGGTGTGACCAGGACCAGCCCCATTGATTCCAAGGAACAGTGTGGCAAAGGGCAAGACAGTAAAGAAACTTTCAAAATCTTGATTGGAGACCAACTTGCAGCCCAGAAAGCCAACCGTGTCCTGGGCTGCATCCAAAGCAGCGTGGGCAGCAGATCGAGGGAGGGGATTCTGCCCCTCTGCTCTGCTCTAATGAGAGCCCCCCTGCAGTGCTGCGTTCAGGTCTGGGGTCCCCAACATCAGAAGGACATGGAGCTGTTGGAGCGGGTCCAGAGGAGGTCACGGAGATGATGCGAGGGCTGGAGCACCTCTGCTACAGAGACAGGCTGAGAGAGTTGGGGTTGTTCAGCCTGGAGAACAGAAGGCTCCAGGGAGACCTTCCAGCAGCCTTCCAGTACCTAAAGGGGCTACAAGAAAGCTGGAGAGGAGCTTTGGACAAGGGCATGTAGTGACAGGACATGGGGCAACGGCTTTAAACTGAAAGAGGGGAGATTTCGATGAGATCTAAGGCAGAAATTCTTCCCTCTGAGGGTGGTGAGGCACTGGCACAGGTTGCCCAGAGAGGCTGTGGCTGCCCCCTCCCTAGAAGTGTTCAAGGCCAGGCTGGATGAGGTGTTGAGCAAGCTGGTGTAGTGGAAGGTGTCCCTGCCCATGGCAGGGGGTTGGAACTGGATGATCTTGAAGGTTTCTTCCAACCCAAATCACTCTATGATTCTATATTTCCATTCTGTTGCCTCTGCTCCTTTCAGTGGATACCACTGAGAAGGTCAGTTTTCTTTCCTTTCTTCCATTAGAGACCTGTATGTGTTGATGAGGTCCCCCTGAACCTTCTCTTCTTGAAGCTAAACAGGCTCAGCTCCTTAAGCCTCTCCTCCTATGGCGGATACACTGGTTCCTTAATCATTTTTTTGACTCTTCCTTGGACTTGCTCCAGTCTTGCTCCAAAATCTTTCCTGTACTATGCCTCAGCATAGTTGCCAGGAGCTTCTGCTCCATGATCTTTCCGGGCACAGAGGTGAGACTGGCTGGCCTGTAGTTCCCCGGATCTTCCTGTTTTCCCCTTTTTAAAAAGGAGGGTTATGTTTCTCCTTTTCCAGCCAGTGGGAACTTCACCAGACTGCCATGACTTCTCAAATATGATGGATAGCATCTTAGCAACTTCACCCACCAGTTCCCTCAGGACCTGCAGATGCACCTCATCAGGTCCCATGGACTTGTGCACCTTCAGGTTCTTTAGATGGTCTCGAACCTGGTCTCCTACAGTGGGCGGTTCTTCATTCTCCCAGTCCCTGCCTTTGCCTTCTGTGACTTGGGCTGTGCAGCTGGAGCTCTTGCCAGTGAAGACTGAGGCAAAGAAGTCATTGAGTACCTCAGCCTTCTCCATATCCTGGGTAGCCAGGTCCCCTGTTTCCTTCCGGAGAGGGGCTATGTTTTCCCTAGATCTCTTTTTGTCACTGACATATCTACAGAAGTTTTTCTTGTTGCCCTTGATGTCCCTGACAAGATTTAACTCTATCAGGGCTTTAGCTTTCCTATCCTGATCTCTAGTTGCTCAGACAATTTCTCTGTATTCTTCCCAGGCTACCTGTCCTTGTTTCCACCCTCTGTAGGCCTTCTTTTTGCGTCTGAGTTGGTCCACGAGCTCCTTGTTCATTCAAGCAGGCCTGCTGGTGTTCCTACCTGACTTTCTTTTTGCTGGGATGCACCGCTCCTGAGCTTGGAGGAGGTGATCCTTGAATATTATCCAGCCCTTCTTCCCTCCAGGGCTTCATCCCATTGTACTCTACCAAGGAGATCCCTGAAGAGGCTGAAGTCTGCTCTCCTGAAATCCAGGGTAGTGAGCTTGCTGCGCACCCTCCTTGTCTCCCTAAGAATCTTGAATTCTACCATTTCATGGTCACTGCAGCCAAGGCTGCCCTTGAGCATCACGTTCCCCACCAGCCCCTCTTTGTTGGTAAGAACAAGGTCCAGCAAAGCATCTCTCCTCGTTGGTTCCTCTACCACTTGGAGAAGGAAGTTATCATCCATGCATTCCAGGAACCTCCTGGATTGCCTATGCCCTGCTGTGTTGTCCCTCCAACGGATATCAGGGTGGCTAAAGTCCCCAGTGAGGACATGGGCTTGTGAACATGAGGCTGCTCCTATCTGCCTATAGAGGGCCTTATCCATTCGATCCTCCTGGTCAGGTGGTCTGTAGCAGACCCCTACTACTATGTCCCCTGTCCCTGCTCTCCCTTTAATCCTGACACATAAGCTCTCAGTTGGGACCTCATCCGTCCCCAGGTGCAGCTCCATGCACTCCAGCTGGTCTTTGACATAGAGGGCAACACCTCCTCCTCTTCTCCCCTGCCTATCCTTCCTAAAGAGCTTGTATCCTTCCATTCTGACACTCCAGTCACAGGATTCATCCCACCATGTCTCCGTGATGCCAATAAGATCATATTCCAACAGGGGCACACACACTTCTAACTCCTCTTGCTTGTTCCCCATGCTGCACGCATTGGCATAGAAGCATTTAAGTTGGACCCCAGATGAATCTGACTTCCTGGCTGAAGCGGCTGTAATTCCTTTCTGCTGCTCTTCAGGTGCTTCCAGCATATCTTTATCAATCTTGATATTACCCCTCTCCCTCTTCGAATCTAGTTTAAAGCCCTGTCAATGAGCCCTGCTAGCTGTTGTGCCAAGACCCTTGTTCCCCTCTGAGAAAGGCAAGTCCCATCTGGTGCCAGTAGGCCTGGTGCCATGTGGCCCATCCCATTATCGAAAAAGCTGAAATTGTGGCGATGACACCAGCCACAGAGCCACATATTAATCGACTGGATGCATTTGCTTCTTCCAGTGTCACTGCTTGCAACTGGAAGGATAGAAGAAAAGACAACCTGTGCCCCAGATCCTCTTACCAGCTTTCTCAGGGCCCTGAAGTCTCTGTTGATCGACCTTAGACTCCGTGTTTCAGCTTCATCACCTCCCACATGGAAGAGCAATAATGGGTAGTAATCCGAGGGCCGTACCAGGCTAGGAAGTTTCCCAGCGACGTCTTTAACCCGGGCTCCAGGGAGGCAGCAGACTTCCCTCTGAGCAGGGTCAGCCCGGCATATTGGACCTTCTGTCCCCCTCAGATGGGAGTTGCCTGTAACTATTACCTGTCTTTTCTTCTCTGTAGAGGCAGTCTTGATACTGGGGGTTGTCCTCTCTGACCCTGGTGACTCCTCCAGTGCAGATGGACCCTCAGCCACAGCATCCATCGATGGGCCTTCCACCTCCAGAGCTTCATACCTGTTGTGCAGAGACACCGGGGAGGGGAGGTGGGCAAGGAGGGGGGTCACCTGTTGCCCCGAGCATGGATTGGCTGCCATTCTTGGCTTCCCTTTGAGCTACTGTCTTCTGCCTTGTGGGTTGGGGATACAGAATCCGCTTCATCTTGGGGTTCTTTTTATGGCTCTTTGTGTTTTTTCCTTCTTTGTCTTGCCAATGGAAGGATGTAAAGCTTCAATTCCTATGGATCAGCAATGTGTCCTTTGTTTGGTCAAAATCTGCCTTCTTGAGTTTCAGATCGGTTTTGGTTCATCATTGGTTTCAACAGAATGGGACTGGACAGAATGTCAATGTGTTGACATTATTTTAACAGTCAGTTTTGCCTCTCTTATTCTCCTCCTAACGTAGTGTTCCAGGGAAAGAAGGGAGGTAAAATTGGGCAAATTCTTCCTTTGATCTCATATTTACCCTTTTTAAAAATCCATAATCCAGATGAGCAGCAGAGGAAAAGTGAGCTAATAGAAGGCTGCATTTCCATGCAGATGATTATTCCCAGCAATGACGCTGGCTCAGAGAATGACACATGATACAGCATTCCACTTGCACGGTTGGAAGTTGGACAACAGGGATGGTGGTGTCTTGGTTGTCCTCCTTCCTCCAGGAAATTCCTTGAAGATCGCTGCCACATGCTGCGATCTGCTCCCTTCATGAAGCCAAAGACCTTCTGCAAGGTGCCTCAGCAAACCCGGGGATAGATCTTCACTGGCAGCACCAGCTGAAGAAGAACTGGGCTCCCACAGAAGACGCACACTTACCACCATTTTCTTTTTAAATTGATGGCAGAACTTCAATAAAAGGCCATCCAGGGGTCATCAAAAGCCAACTTCAGCACATTAGAACTGAAGTGTTTTCAGCAACAGAAGTTACCCAGAAATACACATTACCTTACAAAAAACGAGTCACCAGAATTTCCAATTCATGCATCAAATATCCAATTTGCGTATCTGACAAACAACACATAAAAAAACCCCAACAATGGGCAACACAGGATTAATCTTCATTAAAGCTTTGTGTATAAAGAAAACCACGTTTGAAAATGCTGAAAATTTGTTCTGCTGGAGAAAAGACGTTGAACATCTGGCTCTTTCCCAGGAAAGCAAAAGGGCTCCCTCTGGAGTGGATTCCGAAATTAACACAGGATTCACATTTTAATGGGTGGGCAGAGAAAATGAAAATCAGTAACAAAGCAAATGCGTTCTTGTCTCTCGTTAGTTTACTCATCCTGTTTACAATGAGCACACTGGGAGTAATTCAAGGAGACTGTATCCTGACTGAATGATATGGATCCATGCCCAGAATATTAAGTCATTAATTAGTTTTCATGCATGGACTTGTATGTGGCAGGGAGGCAAATTAAAGGATTCCTGAAGAGACAGGAAAGCTTTCTTAGCATGTAAGACACTGCAAAGAATCCCCAACAAAACACATTATGAAGCCAGGTGAGAATCAACATTTTCAACCCTGGATGATCATGCACGATTCTATAAAAGCCTAATGAACACAGCCACCGGTTGTGTACCCACCGCAATAAACTTGACTTGAAAAGGAGAGAGGAATAACTTCAAGGACATACACAAAAACATGCTCTACTGGAAGCTGATGAAGGCTGTTTGCAAATTTACCAGTTCGAAAGACCCTCCATTCCCATGGTTTATTCGTATACAAGCCAATCAACAGAAGAAAGTTTTCATGCAGAAAGAGAAAAGAGTGAGATCACCTACAAACTGAGGTCAACTTACTGCCTGCTTTTGCTCTTCTTCCTACAACCGTTGGCAAAAGAAAAAGGTGAAAAGAGAAACAGGAGAGATTAATTATCATATGAAAAGGAAACAACAAACACACAAAATACACAACAGAACCCAAAGAAAGAACACAACAGGGAGAAACATCTGCAGACACCAAAGGAAACAAGGACCTCCAAGGTAACAGCTGTGGTAGGAAAGCAAAGGTGACATTTGTTCCATTCTCAAAAGAAGACTCCTGCCTAAAACGGCCTTCAGTGCCGGTGAAAGTTGAACACGCGGAACGGGTGTCAGCACGGACATCTTGGCTATGGGACAGGATATCCAACTGGTGTCTTTTCTTTTACGCAGAACCTTTACTGGCTTCTCTTCTTGCCCCGGGCTCAGAAATGCCTCTCCAGCTGCCTCCAAGCCAGGAGACACCAGACTGCCATCCTCTAAAGTTTGGAAATGCCATCCAGGGCACATACCCGCTGCATGGCACTCAGTTCCCTGCGTGCAACAATCTGTCATCGCAGGCCCAAACTGTCAGAGTCTGAGCGCCAAAACAACTCCTTTTTGGTCAGAGAGCACCCGTCACCACCGGGTCTGCAGTGACCATGGCACATGGGCCTCAAAAGAGCACATTAACGAGCAGCAAACAATCAGTCTGGAATGGGAGGGGAAGAACTGAGAGGCAGGAGCTCCCAAAACTAGGAGTAAGGGAAAAGATGCCGAGAAAACCATTCCTTTGCAGTGCAACGTCTGTCAATAGGAATCACTACTAATTTGAAAGACCAAAAAAGGTGAAATATGGATGAATTTAATAGAATCACAGATAGGTTTGGGTTGAAAGAGACCTCAAAGATCATCCAGTTCCAACCCCCCTGCCATGGGCAGGGACATACCACTACACCAGGTTGCTCAAAGCCTCATCCAACCTGGCCTTGAACACTTCCAGGGCTGGGGCAGCCACAACTTCAACTCTTAACCTAGAGCAGCTTCTTCTCACTGGCCACTGTCGTCAATGGTGTTTTCCTGAGTGCGGTGAGGGCACCACACAGATATCTGAAGGGAATTCCACTTTTCTGAGCAGATACTTTTGTTTGCTTGTCCCAAGACTCAGGGTTCTTTCAGGCGTGTGTTCCAGCTCTGACATAGCAGATGTTGGGTACGGCTCAACACTAGCTGCCCTCCCCATGCTCCCACATGTTTCCAGTTGTTCCTCCTACCAGTGCTGGGACTCACAGGACCAGATGGTGAGCCAGGTCAGGGAAAAGATCTTAAAATGATCTCCACTCTACAAAAAAAGTTGTTAGTTTGAAAAATGAGGCTTTAGCATTAACTACAGATGTGAAAAAAAAACCTCTGGAGGCGCGGAGCTTTGCTGGAAGGACTGAGCTGTTACGAGATAAATCATCAGATCGGCTCGTGAGGAAATTACCGTTGAGGAAATGGAAAAAGTGAAATGGGATACGTCTGCTGAGTATCCGTGTAGCTGAGAGCAAAAGTCCTGCAAGAAGGCAGACGATCATTGCTGTGGACCACTTATGAGGAGGGTGCCCGCTAGCGGCACTGGGTGTATTCCAGGACACTTCAGGAAAAAAGGAAAAGTGAAGCCAATGGCCTGGATGAGGAAAAGGAGTTTAAAAAATACTGGAAGAAAGTCAGTGAGGACGGTGCTGACGGGTTGTGGCCACTGATGAGCCCAGACAGACAGGCTGCCTCTCACATGTGAGGGGTTGATCTGCTTAACCAAAGCCTGGCTGGGGTGGGCAAGGGGACACAAGATCGGCAAGCCAGCGCGAGCCCTGTGGTGGTCACAGCAGCAGCCCTGTGGGCTTGGAGGCTACAGCATTCAGTGAAATTGTGCAAGAGCCTGTTCTCTGGCATGATCTGCACACGTCCATGATGTTAAATCCCTTATCGCCCTGACTGGGGTGGCCCTAACCAAACTATCTCCTGGGAACGGGTCCGGGCACCCGATAACCTCTCGGTGGTGGTTGGAGCTGGTTTGGGAAAGCGCTGGTAGCTCTGATCCGAAGGCACATCAGCGACCGCACCACCAGCAGAGCAGGTAAGCAAGTTCCTGTCCAAGGAACGCTGTTTGGCACTAATGAGCTCACCCGGACAGGTACAGCTGAGGTCCCTGCCAGGATGACGCAGCAGAAGATACCAATGACAGCACCCAGTGAAGAGCTGAAGGGCCAGAACTTCTCCTTCGGAGAAAACCACCAACAAATTCCTGCAACTGAAACCTCCTAACAGGAGTGTCCACACGCATTGGCAACAAGATATGGAAGGACACTCGATGCAAAAACCAACCTTAACTCTAAATTGCAACGCTGTGGGCAGGTCAGTGTGTGGGCTAATAAACATCAGAGCAGGACACTAACAGTGGGGTTTTGATGACCTCTGCACTAGCGACCAAAATCACAGAATCACAGAATGGTTTGGGTTGGAAGGAATCTTCAAGATCATCTAGTTCCAACCCCCCTGCCATGGGCAGGGACAATAAATAGTCGAGGGCCTTTCTCTGCTCTGAGGTCAACTACCGCAGCACAGCTCGCCACAGGACAAATGGACCAACCTCCAGAGAACAAATACAGTGGCATGTAGTGATAGGACACAGGGCAATGGCTTTAAACTGACAGAGAGGAGATTTCGATGAGATCTAAGGCAGAAATTCTTCACTATGAGGGTGGTGAGGCAGTGGAACAAGTTGCCCAAAGGAGTTGTGTCTGCCCCATCCCTGGAAGTGTTCAAGGCCAGGCTGGATGAGGCTTTGAGCAACCTGATGTAGTGGAAGGTGTCCCTGCCCATGGCAGGGGGGTGGGAACTGGATGATCTTTGAGGTCCCTTCCAACCCAAACCATTCTGTGATTCTATGGAACACACAGAGAATTTCCTCTCTCTCCTTTCACAGAGGGAGCTGCGGTACCGAACTGTCAGATAACCAGCGGTAGGTACGCTGAATCCAGCTCTAAATGGTGAAACGAAGGCAGCAGTAAAAATGCAAAAAATGCTGCATCATAAAATGGAAAAAAACATAAAAGCTTAACAGCTGATGTGAATTATAAATGAAAATTTGCGAAGTGCACCAAATGATGAGAAGCTAAAACCTCGCGGGAAAAATTCGTGTCTGGCGGAGCTAAAACCACCAGAAAGGAGACTGTGAAACGAAAACAAGTATCAGGAACAAAACAAAGCCTTGAGGTGGTGTCTCTGCTTCTTACCAGTCACGGTAAAATTCTTAATACGGGAATTAGTATTTCTATTCTGTATTTGACTAACAGGACTTTCCCCGTGTAGTTTCTACCAGCGAACAGTGAAGCTCTTTCCACTAATAATGAGAAAAGGTGTTAAATAGCATTTACTAGAAATAATATTTTAGATCAGCAGGCCTGGGTGGCTTGCAGTTGGGATTCTGAAAATAATTACATGAGGAGTTATCCGGTCCAGTGACGGTAATTTTTAAAAAATCTTGGAATAGGCAGGACTGGAATGTGCTATGTTGCACTGATATTCAAAAGGGAGGTAAGACATCTTAAATAAGCATAAACATCTTACCCTGTCATTAATTTACTCAAAACAACAGAAATGCTGATACAAGACTAAACTAATGAGTAATATACAAAGTGTTATAACTTCATGGAAAAGAGATCTTGCCAAATAAACCGGATTTTGTTACTTGAATGCATTACAAGTTTTGCTTCCAAAGGAACTGCACAGATGTAACATATTTTCACATCTGCAGTTCCTTTAGAGGCTAAACTTGCAACACGCTGTCATTAACCAGTTAGCACTACACGAAATAAATACAGCATTTTACACGGAGTGAGATCTGGATAGCTGACAGCTTTCAAAAGGCACTCCCTGGTGCAGAAAGGCACAAAAAGGAAAATAGTGTCGAAGAGCAGTGAATCTCCTCCTGTAACTCTCTGCACAATGTTGCTAAGATTCAGGGAAGAATTCAACATATAGTTTGTTTTTTTTCCAATTTAAAAATTATATTAAAAATCTGGAGAAGGCAAAGAAATCAACCATAAAAAATACTGAAGCACAGTATTGCGAGAAGCTCAGAAAAGCTCTACCTGTTTAACTGATTTAAAAAGAAAGATTGAGAAGTGCCTTCGCTGAGATGAGTAAGTATCTGCGTAGGAAAAAAGCCCAGGGTGCTGAAGTACTCCTTAATGTGATGAAGAACCACATGTACCAAAGCCAATGGGTGTAAGCTGAAGCTACATACATTAAAACTGAAAATGAGGCATAAATTTTCAACTGTGCGAGTAAATTTGCATTGGCAGCGAGTTTTCCATTTCTGATTTCTTCAGTTCGAGAACAGATGTCTTTCTGGAAGATGCTTTAATCAAAGCGGAGCTGCCCGGCTCCAGAGAAAGCAAAGAAGGGGAAATGCAAAGAACCGTGTTATGCAACACGTAGACCAAATAATTACAACAGTCACAGGCTCGTAGGATAATTCAGGTCGGAAGGGACCTCAGGCGGTCTCAGGTCCAGCTCCTACTCAGAACAAGGTCAAGTTAATCTCAGAGCAGGTTGTCCAGAGCCCCCCTGTCTTGTTGGGTCTTGAAAACCTCCAAGGATGGAGACGGCATAGCCTCCACTGCTCCACTGCTTGAGCATCCTCATGGGGAAGAAGTTTCTCCTTATATCCAGTTCTATTTGCCCTTATAGTTTTTAAACAATTTGGGGAACTGGGGGTGTTAATTAAAAGATACTAGATTTAGAAATGAAAAGTCTAGTCAGAGGCAGCTTCTAAACTAACCTTCTCTGTAATACGGCCTAGAAGATGTCATTGGGTGGTGAGGGCGGTAACGGTGGTGAAGGCAGTGAGGCACTGGACCAAGTTGCCCAGACAAGTTGTGGCTGCCCCATCATGGGAAGTGTTCAAGGCCAGGCTGGACGAGGCTTTGAGCAACCTGGTGTAGTGGAAGGTGTCCCTGCCCATGGCAGGAGGGTTGGAACCGGATGAACTCGAAGGTCCCTTCCAACCCAAACTGTTCTATGATTCTATGATTAAAGTCCCTGTCAAGCTCATAATTGAACTGCATGATTCCACTTGGCAAATGAGTCCTGAAAACATAAGTTTATCACATGTGAGTCAGTCATGGTTCCACTCCTTCTGCTCTAATCCTCCTTCCTCCCTCCTGCATCTCCCCAACTGCAGCTTGTGCTTGTGCCATATCCCGCAGTCCCCTCCGTGCTCTCCTCATCCACATGTTGTTGACACTGATATCCTCTGCTACTCCACACAACGCCACATCCATGTGTCCAACCCATCGGGCAAGAGGAAATGCCGACTGTTTGGGCAGTTGGGAGATGAGAGTGTGATGGCCACGTGGGCAGAAGAGTCCAGTGTGCTGCCTGCCTGGCGGGCGGGCAAAGGTCTGCAGGTTGCTCTGGAGCTGGTGTGCTAGATGGCTTTGGAGCAGCACATCTGAGAAAGACAGTCCATCTGGCCTTCAAGGCTTGCCGGGTGGAAGAGCAGAACGTCAAGCCAGCCGACAGAACAGCCGGTCACCCTCATGAGATGACGGCACGTACATCAGGTCGTGTCTTGTGAAGGCTCACCAGTGCTTTGAAGATAACAGTGTCTACAGAAAAACTCCCATCAGAGCTTGTCACCATGTTAAAGCAGATACCCAAACTGACCTTGTTATGAAGAGGCTCCTCAAACATGCACAAGAAAAGAGCTCAGACTGTGGTCACCCGAACTACAAAGAATCAAACTGTTCCTGATGCAACAACTTTTCGTGCTTCTCGAAATCTGTAATTCAGTTTTTGATGCCCATTTTTAGAGATATCACATTTCAACTTACAAAGGTTTAGGGTCTGAAGAAATCCCGGTGAATCTAGCAAGTGATTGTCTTCAGTATTTTTAGAAGACAGACACTAACAGGCTGAACAGGAAAAAACGACAGCGTGCAGAACCACTGACTTGAAAAAAAAATTACTGCCCAAATATGATACTATGTGCTCATCTGCACAGGGAAAGGAAATACAACAGGTGCCTCTGCAGAGCACCAGATCACAGCCGCTGCTGTTCCAGAGCATGAGCCTCATCTAAGAGTGATGGCACTTCAGATTTACAGATGATGTGAATTCATTATCACTTTCAAGTGCAGACAAGCTCTGAATTTCTCTGGAGCTCTGAGGATGTGCTAATCCATAAACCCTGCACTGCTCCTCTCGCTGCCGTCGCTGCCGTCTCTCTCCCACCTCTTCTGTCACCTGTGGTATCTTTGTTGCATCTCATCTTAGATCAAAAAATCTTTGAGTAGGGACAGTGTTTTGCCATTCACTTTAGAGAGAGCCTCTGGTCCAATTTAAAGAAGGGAAAGAATAAATTCATAATATTTCAGACTATTGTCATCAACTATGAGCTGAATGCAAAATAATAACAGACCCTCATGAGGAATTCAAATGACAACAGATACTACAGATCAGAGCCAATGCCATCAGTTGGAAGAACAGAACTGGTACACGGCACGCAGTCCATTACCAAAACTAATACTTCATTAAAGCCTTCCAAATCTTACAGGTTCTCAATATTTTAACCAAAGCAGCAGCATACGAAGCTGAAAACCCATTAACCATCCGCACCAACACGCAGAGCCAGCACGGAGACAGCTTTTTTGCAAATCCCTTCTATGCCTCATGAAGTATTTATAAGGGTAGGACAGAGCAGCAACAGGGAATTCCTGACCCGGGGAAGAGGACACATGGCATTGCCGACGGGAGATGCCTTACTTTGAGCAGTTTCATTAGCCCTTCGAGCTGCACCATCAGTTCTCTTCGGCTTTCTTGAAGTGCAGACATCCTCTGTTCTAACTCATCCTTTCTCTGTCTGTTCAAATCACAAGAAAGAAAGAGTCAGAAAATAAACTCTGGGTATTTCAAAACCACTTCAGGAAATTCACCCATTTAACTGTGTCTGGTTTTCATCGCTTCCCCCTGCTTCCAAATGAAAAAAAATAGAGCAAAGCACAGTACTATGACCACAAAACCTGTACGTAACAACCACGCTTTTCACATAAAATCCAATCTACACTCAGCACCTTGGCAGTAGAAAGCCCTTTTCAAGAGCACTGCATTTGCAGAAAAAAAAGCCCGCTTTTTCCTTCCTGTTAAGAACCTTCTCAACGTCAGACCCAGGCATCCTGCAGAGCTTTCAGACAAGTGAGAATGAACCATGGGAGGAAAGACAGAGAGAAAAAAAAAAAAAGAGGAGAAAAGGCTGCAGATGTCTGGAAAGGAAAAGTGATCACCTGTCTGGAAGGAGACTTGGCAGAGCTATTTCTGTCCACCAATGTGACGTATAATCTCTGACATATTTGCTGTACCAGAACCCAGGTAACGAGAAAAGGAGATAATAAGTGACCTTCCCTTTCCTTGGCATCAGAAACCCACTGTATTTCTACAGATATCTGTGAGGTATTTAAGGAAACATGACTGTATGGTTTTATTTTATACTTAAATCAGAGTCTGGAAAAGAAACTGGCCGTCTACTTAGGCCGAACAAATGCGTTGAGTACGGCTTGTGTGCATCACAGCGACGGTGAGAGTGGCACACCGTAAGCGTTCAGCCCAACCAGAAAACTAAAGACTACCTCACAGAATTCACTTGTTTCTGTGCTGGTTATTAACAAGGCAGGAGACCACAAAGTGTTAATCATCCTGGGTATTTCTTTCAACAACTTTTTGTATTTTGAAGAATATCATTATTAAGCACCGAAACATATCACAAAAATAAGGCAATAAAGAGATGATTACACACGTCTGGTCACCCAGGACGTGCTAAAAACCCACCACAGACAGAGCTTCATCTGTCTGTACGCTCCTTTGTCTCTCTCCAGGTCAGTGCAGTCTGTGGCTTTCATTCTATAGCTGTTCAATATCACATTCTGGTTAACAACTACAAATAACATAAAAATCAACATATTAAACAAGTATAGCTCTGCAAATGTAGTTGTTAATGAAGAATTGACATCAATGCGTACGTCTGCTTTTGGTTGATGTTACTCAATTTCTTTTTCAATGACCTTCAGTGAAGAAAGAAGCTGTTTGTCAATGACAAAAGGTGTTAAATGAGTAAAAACCAGCCTCTAGAGACAACTGGGGAGACGCAGCGTGGCCTAGAGGTCCTCACGGGCCTCCTGCCCACTCACAAGCAGAAGAAACCCGGCACGTGTGCCAGAGCAGGCAGGGAGCGGCCAGGATACCGGATCCAGCCTGGTGTCACCAGGGCTGCGCTCAGCAGCAGCGCGGCAGAGCCGGCGCACCTTCTGCACTGGGCTCTCTGCGGAGTTTTACACCCGGGACAGGTCCATTTTCCATGGATTGATTTTTCCTTGCTTTCACAGCCTGAACTCCACACAGCAACTGAGATGATTTGGTAATGTGCGCTTCCACTGATTAGTCGGCATGGTCAGCACCTTCCGCTCGCTGGCCCCCTCCTCAGCTGGGACTGTCACATCACCAGTCACTGGCTCATTGTGAACTTCCACTGTGATGTCATGCAGCCAAGAAAACAAGTGTGCACTTTGAATTTATTAATGAGAGTGACATTCGGTGGTCAGAAAGCTGAGCCCAGCTCATCGATAGCAGCAGTGAGACAACTGACTTGGTATGGCAGCAGCCGTGCCATCCGTGCCGGAGGGATCCAATAGACATAGGGAGAACCTGCCAGAAGCTAAAGGGATGGCTGGAGATCTGGGAAACCTGCTTTAGAGAAGGAAACTGAAGAAGTTCAAGCTGTTTAGATGAGGTTGAGAGGGGAGGGAATGAAAATCTCTAAATACTCACACACAGAGAGGAATATGGCAAAAGGTCTTTTTAGAGCCTCAGATTTTGCAGTGTGGGGCTGGGTTGTACCTTGCAGCCGCTGCCCGCAGCCACTCCGGCCCTTCGGTGAAAACCTGGAACCAGCCCTGGGGAGAGCGAGAGCTGCGGCGCTCCTACGAGGGCAGGAAAAGTCCACCCCAGCGAACAAAAGACAGTGCAGTTTGCAAAGAGCTGCTGCTGCCAAGAGCTTAAACTTTAGAACCTACTTGAGGTTACAGATGGCGTTTTCGAAGGTTGAGCTCTGAATTAACTCGTAAGAGAAGATGAAATAAAACAGGGCCAGAGAATGCCCCGGTGACTGCCCGAACCATGAAACACTTTGTTCTACAAATACTGACATTTTTTCCCTGTCACTCCAAAACGCAAACTCAATCAAAGAGGCTTTGAAGATTATTCTCTGCTTCGGATGCGCGTCTGACTGCACGTAGGGATGAACATTGAGAGTTCCACTGACTAATCACATAACTGACACTCATCTTCAGCTCCACTCCTTTGGATAAGGAGTGAGAAGCACCAATGCCATTTTGGCTACTTTTTTCCTATTGGTTTCTCCTTTGCAGTTTTCTGAACTATACAAACAGAATTCATTTTAAGAGACGTTTTTGTTTGCTCCTAAATCCCCTTAAACCCAAGCAAATTGCAGTGTGCTGTCACCTGTCAGAGTCCACCAGTTTAAACTGACTTTTAGGTCACTGAAGATACGCTGGTGTCACCCCTTCCCCAGGAGCAGCTGGTGCTCTGGAGCAGCCCCCACGGCCTCACTGGCCGCAGCACCGATCACACACGAGCTTTAGGTATTTCTTTTACCGTAGAAGCCTGAGCTCAGCCAACAGCGTCGGGTTCTGCTGTGCCTTCTCCGGGGTGGGCTGAGAGGCTTGTTCGTGTTCCAGCCTGAGACGCTGAATTTCCTGGAGTATCTCCCTACAGAAACAACAAAGGGAAGATTAAAGAAGAAAAAGGTCAGCCTCTGCGCTGCTCCTGAACACCCTCCCAGCCCTTCAAGGGCTCTTCTGTCAGTCTCCGGCCCAAGAACAGTGATTTTGCTCGTGTGTGAGTGGCACAGAGTCGAACCCACGACAGGCTGCCCAGAGAAGTTGTGGCTGCCCCATCCCTGGAAGTGTTCAAGGCCAGGCTGGATGGGGCTTTGAGCAACCTGGTGTAGTGGAGGGTGTCCCTACCCATGGCAGGGGGGTTGGAACTAGATGGTCTTTGAGGTCCCTTCCAACCCAAACCATTCTATGATTCTATAATACACAGAGCACGTCACTTCAGTAATAAGAGTACGGAACCACTCCTGTGCCGCGTGCTGGCGATGTCTCTCCAAATCCTTTCCTGTGGAACGAGAAGAGCCTCTTCTAAGAGGAAAAAGTTCTGTTTTCAGTGTAACCTGTGCTGCAGGAAGGGCTCTGAAGCGGCACTGCCTGCAGCTGCAGCCGTGCTGGCACCACTGAGCTTCCTGCCCACCTTTCCCAGGGCTCCGGGCAGGTCATTTGGAATAAGGAAAACAACAGCTCACAGCGACAGAGACAAAGCCCCAAGGGCTCACAGCGGCAAGGTGATGGCAACTGGCCAGGAGCCCGTTTGAAGCCGCTGCGCTCTGCATAGCTGGAGGTGGGGGAATGTGGCCCCGATGGCCACCAACTCGCTTATTAAAATGGAAATTAAATCCTTCCAAGAGTGCAGATTATCATCTCTGATTCTCTCCCTCCTGCTCTTTTTAGAACCGTGAAGTTTCACCTCAGCACTGACTGAGATCTCCCTTATCTGTGATCTCGACCAACAATTTCAAATCCCCGCAAGGTCTCTCGGAGCAGGAGCGTACTGAAGCGATGATGCTTATGGGCTGCAAGGCTGGAGCTGCTCCCGAGCTCTCCAGGAACTGTTTCTCCTCCAAACTAACCTGGAGAAGTACTTTGACCCGGTGTGCCAAGGGTGCCTTGGCAAGGGGCTGTGCAGGCAGCAAGCTCACGCACGCCGGCAAGGTGCAGTCAGAGCGCGGGGAGACCCGAGCACGGCTCCGAGCCCAGCACATCATCGGGCACCCGGAGAGGCTCTGGAGGGAACCCATGGGCTGCCTGTGCCGTACTGCGCACGGAGTTTGCAATGGCCCAGCAGTTTGCTCTTCAGTGCAGCACCCTCTTAGCTCCTCTCAGTCAGAGAAACATGAACTCGAATGTGGGTGCAGAAGAAGCAGCTGAGTGCAAATGCAATACTGGGATAAAACCAGAGTGATCCCTTCTTCACAGTCCCTCTGGAGCAAGAATGATCAAATCATTGAATCACAGAATGGTTTGGATGGGAAGGGACCGTTAAAGGCCATCTTGTCCAAACCCCTGCCATGGGCAGGGACATCTTCAACCAGATCAGGTTGCTCTGAGCCTCATCCAATCTGGCCTTGGATGGTTCCAGGGACGGGGCATTGATCACCTCTCTGGGCAACCCATTCCAGTGCCTCACCACTCTCATTATAAAAAATTTCTTCCTTCAGTATTGCTGGGGGAGGGGGAGCACAGTTCAGCCCACCGCTGTCAGCATGGCGCCAGTGCCAGCACCGAGGGTCCAGAGGCTGAGGAAGGATCACAGGTATGTTCAAATGAACTTATGCTGCCACCCAAGAGAACCCCTGTCGCTCCAGCCAGCGAGTCGGCTTTGTCGGGAGCCCAGCTAAAGTGTATGTACACCAACGCACGCAGCATGGGAAATAAACAGGATGAGCTGGAGATGCGTGCACATGAGCAGGGCTACGACCTTATTGGCATCACGGAGACGTGGTGGGACGACTTCTATGACTGGAGTGTCAACATGGAGGGGTATAAGCTTTTTAGAAAGGACAGGAAGGGGAGACGAGGAGGGGGTGTCGCTCTCTACGTCAGCAACTGGCTGGAGTGCATGGAGCTTCGCCTGGGGTCGGAGGACGAGCTGACAGAGAGCTTATGGGTCAAGATTAGAGGATGGGGATGGATAGGGGATGTTACGGTAGGGGTCTGTTACAGGCCACCTGGCCAGGAGGACAGAGCAGATGAGGCGCTTTATAGTCAGATAGGAGCAGCCTCGCGGTCACAAGCCCTGGTCCTCATGGGGGACTTCAACCACCCTGACATCTGTTGGAGAGACAATACGGCAGGGCACAGGCAGTCCAGGAGGTTCCTGGAATGCGTGGATGACAATTTCCTCCTGCAGGTGATGGAGGAGCCGACAAGGAGGGGTGCCATACTTGACCTTGTGCTCACCAACAGGGAGGGACTGGTGGGCGATGTGAAACTTAAGGACAGCCTTGGCTGCAGTGACCACGACACGGTGGAGTTCAAGATCCATGGGGCAGCAAGGAAACCATTCAGCAAGCTCTGTACCCTAGACTTCAAGAAGGCGGACTTCGGCCTCTTCAAGGACCTGATGGGCAAAGTGCTGTGGGAGGCGGCCCTGGAGGGACGAGGGGCCCAGGAAAGTTGGTCCACATTCAGGGAGCACCTCCTCCAAGCTCAGCAGAGGTGCATCCCGACGAAGAACAAGTCGGGCAAAAAGACCAGGAGGCCTGCGTGGATGAGCAAGGAGCTCCTGGACCAACTGAAAATGAAGAGGTTAGCCTATAGAGGGTGGAAGCGGAGACAGATAGCCTGGGAGGAATACACAGAAGCTGTACGAGTGACCAGGGGTCAAGTGAGGAAGGCTAAAGCCCTGAAGGAATTGAATTTGGCAAGGGATATAAAAAGCAATAAGAAATGCTTCTATAGGTATGTGGGGGACAAAAGGAAGTCCAAAGAGAATGTAGGCCCCCTCCGGAAGGATACTGGTGCTCTGGTTACCCGGGACATAGAGAAGGCTGAGGTACTCAATGAATTTTTTGCCTCAGTCTTCACTGATAAAGCCTCTTGTCTTACCACCCAAGCTGTGGAAAGAACTAGCAGGGACTGTGAGGATGAACCACCGCCCACTGTACTTGAAGAGCAGGTTCGGGAACATCTGAGGAACTTGAAGGTGCACAAGTCCATGGGACCTGATGAGATCCATCCGCGGGTCCTGAAGGAACTGGCGGATGAAGTTGCCAAGCCACTGGCCATTGTATTTGAGAAGTCGTGGCGGTCTGGCGAGGTCCCCGATGACTGGAAGAGAGGGAACATAACCCCCATTTTTAAAAAGGGGAACAAGGAGGACCCGGGCAACTACAGGCTGGTCAGCCTCACCTTTGTGCTTGGCAAGGTCATGGAGCAGATTCTCCTGGGAACCATGCTAAGGCACATGGAGAGCAAGGAAGTGGTGGGTGACAGCCAACATGGCTTCACCAAAGGCAGATCGTGCCTGACCAACTTGGTGGTCTTTTACGATGGGGTGACAGCATCGGTGGACAAGGGTCGACCAACGGATGTCATTTACCTGGACTTGTGCAAAGCTTTTGACACTGTCCCGCACGACATTCTTCTCTCTAAACTAGAGAGGCATGGGTTTGATGGATGGACCACTCGGTGGATAAGGAATTGGCTCAATGGCCGCACTCAGAGAGTAGTGGTCAACGGCTCGATGTCCAAGTGGAGACCGGTCACGAGTGGCGTCCCTCAGGGGTCCGTGTTGGGCCCGGCCCTCTTCAACATCTTTGTCGGTGACGTGGACAGTGGCATGGAGTGCACCCTCAGCAAGTTCGTCGATGACACCAAGCTGTGTGGTGCCATCGACGCGCTGGAAGGGAGGGATGCCATCCAGAGGGACCTCGACAGGCTGGAGAGGTGGGCCCGTACCAACCTCATGAAGTTTAACCAGGCCAAGTGCAAGGTCCTACATCTGGGTCGTGGCAATCCCAGGCACAAATACAGACTGGGCGGAGAATGGATCGAGAGCAGCCCTGAGGAGAAGGACTTGGGAGTACTGGTGGACGAGAAGCTCAATATGAGCCAGCAATGTGCTCTTGCGGCCCAGAAGGCCAACCGCGTCCTGGGCTGCATCAAGAGGAGCGTGGCCAGCAGGTCGAGGGAGGTGATTCTCCCCCTCTACTCTGCCCTCGTGAGACCTCACTTGGAGTATTGCGTCCAGTTCTGGAGTCCCCAACATAAGAAGGACATGGACCAGTTGGAGAGGGTCCAGAGGAGGGCCACGAAGATGATAAGAGGGCTGGAGCACCTTTCCTATGAGGACAGGCTGAAAGAGTTGGGGCTGTTCAGCCTGGAGAAGAGGAGGCTCCGGGGTGACCTTATAGCGGTCTTCCAGTACCTCAAGGGGGCCTACAAGAAAGATGGGGAGAGGCTGTTCAGGAGGGCCAGTTGTGATAGGACAAGGGGTAATGGTTCTAAAATAGAGGGAGGTAGATTCAGGTTGGATATTAGGAAAAAATTTTTTACCATGAGAGTTGTAGAACACTGGAACAGGTTGCCCAGAGAGGTGGTGGATGCTCCATCCCTGGAGACATTCAAGGCCAGGTTGGATGAGGCCCTGAGCAACCTGATCTAGTTGGAGATATCCCTGTTCCTTGCAGGGGGGTTGGACTAGATGACCTTTGAAGGTCCCTTCCAGCCCTAACAATTCTATGATTCTATGATTCAGTCTAGTCTAAATCTCCCCTCTTTCAGTTTAAAGCCATTGCCCCATGTCCTGTCACTACACGCCCTTGTCCAAAGCCCCTCCCCAGCTTTCTTGCAGCCCCTTTAGGTACTGGAAGGCTGCTCAAAGTGCTCCCCGGAGCCTTCTCTTCTCCAGGCTGAACAGCCCCAACTCTCTCAGCCTGTCTCCATAGCACAGGTGCTCCAGCCCTCGCATCATCTTTGTGGCCTCCTCTGGACCCGCTCCAACAGCTCCATGTCCTTCTGATGCTGGGGACCCCAGAGCTGAATGCAGCACTGTAGGGGAGGTCTCCCGAGAGCAGAGGAGAGGGGCAGAATCCCCTCCCTCAACCTGCCGCCCACACTGCTTCGGATAAAGCCCAGGACACGGCTGGCTTTCGGGGCTGCCAGCGCATGTTACTGGCTCACGTCCAGAAGAAGAAAACCATCTCCTACAGCCCATCTCCTATTTCTTCCAGGACTCCCACCTTCTTCAAACTTTTTGTCTTCCAGCAAAAGGTAAAACCTACTGGCTCTTCTCAAGCTGACTGTACCCACCCCAACCTTCTGACCTGCTCACTCCACCACAACGCAGCCGGTTTCTTTTCCTGCTGCCACCGGAGTGGCTTCCCCTGCTTCCCAGAGTCTGCTGGGTTTGCAGACAGCGACACGAGACAGCAATGGAGCTCCTGCCTAAGCCAGATGATTTTAAGAAGATCAGTGAAGAAGATCAACCTGCTCCCCGGGGAACATGGGCACCACGGCTGCAGCCACGCTGAGCTAATTGGTTAATGAGGCAGCTGCGCCTTTCAACAAAAGATCTGGGAAACAATCTGGTTAACGTAATACAAAAGGTTAAAAGCAAAGCGGAAGGACTGGAGGCTTCTCTCTCCTCCAACATTGCTCCTAACCCAACCCTGACCAAAGTTGGCTTTTACCTGTTCTTGTTTTCCAGCTCAGCTATCAGCTGCCTTTGTTGTTTGTTGGCATCGAAGCTGAACCCCAGGTCTGTCGGTGGGCGAGGCTGGTGGATGAGGAACAGAGAAAAATCAGACAAAATATTCATTACCTGTTACCACATGACACAGCTTGGGTCCAGCCCCGTGTTTCCAGAATGCTGTGGCACGCTTCCAGCGCAGCTGGAAAACTACGAAAACCGCTGCACTGAGATGGACTACGGGAGCACGTGGAGAGGTGGCTTCACAGGGGCTTGGTCTGATCTCAGGGTGCGCTGCCCAAAGCGGGACCTGGCCCCTCGTCCTCACTATCCCTCTGAAGAATTCATTTGCCTTTTTTCTTAAAGACCTTCAGAAAAAAAGAACACCGTACCCACCTGAGCCTGAAGCACCAAGAGGCTTCCTGGGAAGAGAGGCAGTTACACCTGGTATTGGAAAGTCTGTTAGTGAAACATTGACCTTCCATAGGTCACTGGGGAAGAAAAGTTAGAATAACTTAGAGCTCACGAACAGGATTATTCACAGACGTTAAACTTAAGCATGGTCACTGCCTCTGGACAGGCTACTTCTTCTCAACCCCTCAGAAGAATCAACTGAAGGGAGATTGCTGAATAAACGCATTTTCCCAGTGAGTCCCAACCTTTGCGATCCCGGGCTTTGGCACTTTGCACCAGCAGCCATCACCACTACTGAGAAAAGGACTGGGCAACTGCACAAGAATCTGCGGTTTCTAGAAGAACCTCTTGGCAGCTGGGCTGGATGGTGAAGCAGCCACTTTTGTGGACCAACAAGAGAGACAGAGGAGAATTACAGGGTCTTGTACTGGTTCAGTCCATTTTTCCAGTGGAATCCTAAGATGCTGCTGTGGAAGTCTAGAACAACTCAGAACTGTCCTTCCGGCCATCAGACACGAAGTTGTCTGCTCGGGGCTGGGCAGACATCTTTTATCATGGACAGGTCTCCCTGGCTAAGAAATGCCTGAGGAACGAGATGGTACATAGGGTCTGCTTCTGCCACCAGGGCTTTACAGAATCACAGAATGGTTGAGGTTGGAAGGGACCTCTGGAGGTCACCTGCTCGAGCAGGGCCACCCAGAGCCAGTTGCCCAGGACTCAGGACTTTGGAGATACTCAGATGAGCATCTCCAAAGCGTGAGACTCCACAGCCTTCCCAGGCAACCTGTGCCAGTGCTCAGGTACCCTCACACCAAGAGGTGTTTCCTGATGTTCATAGGAACCCTCCTGAGGTCCAGTTTGTGCCCATGGCCTCTGGTCCTGGCTCTGGGCACTGCTGGGAAGAGCATGGCTCCGTCCACTTTGCACCATCCCTGTAGGTATTCGTGGACAGTGATGAGATCCCCCTGAGCCCTCTCTGCTCCCGACGGAGCAATCCCAGCTCCTGCAGCCTCAGTTCCCACAGCCTCTCCTCAGAGCAGGGATGCTCCAGACTTCAAATTAGATTTTCTTATCCTGGTAGTCTTTGGGTCCTGCACAGAGAGGGTGTGTTCATACTGGTACTGCAGATGATTCAGGCCATGGTGCCTCTGCCCTTCACTGTGTACTTCAGAAACATGTTTTCAGAAGGACCTCTGATTGAGATCCCGGTTTGAGAAGACACTTTTGCAATAATTTTCAGAAACTATCTGGGGAGAAAAACAGCAGTTGGATGGAAGGGCTTGGTACCCATCGGAGCTCTCGGAGACAGGGAGAAGAGTGACAGACAGAGGATGATGGGGACAGTCACCGCCAGGCTTTCGGTTTTGTTTCACTGTGGGTATCTGCAGCCAGCCCCGGTTGGATTGAGGCTTGAATGGCAGGTAGCACTTCTCTTCGTTGGGCAAAACCCGCACGGCGGGTGGGCTCGCACGTGGTAAATGAGTCTTGCTTGAAAGACATGCCCACAAGCTGGTCCTCTGTGTCCTCCTGGGCGATCTGATGGATGCACCAGGAGTCTCCTCATGATGCAGAAATCGTCTGAGTAAAAACCGCTTGGTCCCAGGTGAGAAGAAAAAAAAACGTTTTGGGAGTTAAAACAAACAGTGTGAAAAATAAAAATAAATCAACCCAAAAACTGAAGTGCAGGAACACAGTTCGCTGCAGCAGGGTCAGAAAGCGCCCCCTGCCCCCGGGCAGCGGGAGGAGCTGACGGCACAGGGTGGGCTCTGCTCTCCCACCAAGGAACAGGACTGGTGCGGGTGAGGAGCTGGGACGGACCTGCCGATACAACCAGGGCAAAACCCCATGTCCCATCTCTCATCTCTCATTTCCCATCTCCCGTTCAGAGCACTTACACCATGAGAAAGTTTTTCCTTCTCTTTAAATGGAAGTGAGCCAGCGCCCATCGCCTCTTGTTCTTTCATAGGGTGCCACTGAAGAGAGTCTGGCTCCATCATCTTACTTGCCACCATTACGTACTAATACACAAGAAGACCCCCACAAGTCTTCTCATGGCTAAACAAGCCCAGGCTGCTGATTCTCCACCAGCATCTAAACTTTCCAGGTTCTGACACTTCGAAGACATCTGATGCTCACCCTGAAAGCTAGTAAAGGAGGATGCCTGCGCTGGTGAAATCAAAAGCACCAAGCAGAGCTACTGGAATTCGATCACCCATATTGTTAGATATTTTGTAGGGCTCCTGCCTTAATTTTCGCCCCGACTAACTAGTGCTCTCAAGCAATTCTCAGTGTGGTTTAGGATTTCATAGAATCATAGGATGGTTTGGGTTGGAAGGGACCTCAAAGATCATCCAGTTCCAACCCCCCTGCCATGGGCAGGGACACCCTCCACTACATCAGGTTGCTCAAAGCCTCATCCAATCTGGCCTTGAACACTTCCAGGGATGGGGCAGCCACAACTTCTCTGGGCAACCTAGTCCAATGCCTCACCACCCTCGAAGTAAAAAATTTCTTCCTTATATTGACTGCTATAGACAAAGCTGAGGTGTCTATCGTACACTCAGCTACTGAGAAATAGCACTTATATCTCACCTGATCTATTCTACAATGTGGACTCCGGAGGAGAGGTACCTAAAGCCCTCCACAGCCAAAAGCCTCAGAGAATTATCTGAGACACCACTGAGCCTGTCTGAAAATAAACAGAAGGATGTGTCTAATTGCCGGTGCACTTGTCCAGAAAATATCTGACACCAGTTCTAGATACATCCGACCTTGGATGGGTACCAAGACATGGCTCGCGTGCCATACGGCCCAGCAAACAGCGGGCTCCGTCCTTCCTGCCAAGGGTCAGGAGGCAGCCCTGAGATGCTGGTTCCTGCTCTCTGGGTTAGGTTTCATTAAAAAAAAAAAATCCAATGGTGGTCTAATATTAAAAAACATTAACTGTCTAGGACATGGAATTTACAGCCTTGGGGTAAAAAGTCAGGTTAGAAAAGAGAAAACAGTCCGAAGACAACAGAGACAGATGTTCCAAGAAGCCAGGGCTGAGGAGATTCATCAGATGTTGGTACTTGAATAAACCTGAGGCCATCTCAGAACTCTTGTGTTCATCTCTGAAAGCACTAAGTTTTATGAAGTGACACTCCAGACGCTGGAAGAGGCGATCCATAATGCTGACACCTAGAAACTACGTCAGAAGGAACTAACAGCTATAGACCAGTCAGCTTAACCTCAGTTCTCGAGAAAAGAAACACAAAACAAACCCACTTGTAAATCCTTAGAAGACAGGCTAAGTAACAGTCTACATGGAGTTCTAAAGAACAAACCATGCCAAACCAAACAGCTGTCTTTCCATAGTAAAAAATTAAATCTTCTGTATAGGAGAGAAGCTATGAACACAATATGCTTTCACCTTAGCAATGCTTTTGACAACCTCTCATGGGGTTTTATAGCTTTTCTCTTAGATTTTAGTACCATTCAATATTTGCATGAATATGACGGACGATGGAATAAAGTATTTCCTTCCTACATCTGCAGAGCCCACAGTGGCAAGCTCCTACAGGACACGACAAAACAGAAAACTTAAAATTATAAAATTATTTGATAAATTGGAGAAATGGGTTTGAAAAAGTAGGTTGTATTCTATGAAGACAAGTGAAAACTCTCATATTTACTTTTGACGTGTTGACTGCACAAGCACCCAGCAGACGAGGCAGCAGCTCTGTAGATGAGTTTAGTTCACAGCCCAGCCGTGAGTCCATGCACTCCCACTGTTGCAGAGTGCCAGGAGGGGCTGTTTGAAGTAGGGGATGCTACGGACCACCCATCAGGACTTAGCCCTGGTCTCTGATTCAGGTGAACCACTGTTCCCAGCCTGAGCACCACTACTTAAAAAAAAGCTAAGGGTCAAGTGGAGAAAGTGGGTGAATCACGGTCTATAAATCACGACAATGAGGAAAGACTGAAAAAATGAAGAGAACAAAAGAATGAGACGATGTAAGAAACTTCAAACATGCAAAGAGGAAAGTAATATATTACTTTCCATATCCCTCGAGGTAGGAGAACAAGCAGTGGGCTCAAACCAAGCAAGGAAGCGCTACGTTAGGATTCAGGGAAAACTTTTTATTGGTAGATGAATTCACATATGGGAACAAACCTCCTCAATGGACTCCATCTGGAGCGGGCTCCATCCACTGAGGTTTTTTAAAATAATTTGGATAAGCTTCTACCCAAGAATGGTTCCTGCACTGCTGAGCTGACCTACAGCAGAAAACATAGGTAGGTCCTTGCTGGCCTCTCATTATTCAGACACAGGAAGCCACTGAGCTGACAGGACACTCCAGCTGTGACAATGCTGCATGCAGGGTGCGTACACTGACACCCATCTACTACTTGCAAAGAGATAAGGTATAGGATCGAACGTTCAAAAGTGATGGTAAACTTTAACTGCTGAGAGCAACATTGGTTGGTTGGCCATCTCCAGCCTCTGCAGAGTCCTCTCATCTCACTGTTCCCTTCCAAAGAACCTAAGGGAGAACCCTCCCCTCCCCTACCCTCAACCAACGTTCAGTAGCTTTCTTCTCTCTACTTAGATCTAGTTTGGAAACGTGTCATCTTCTGGTTCCAAAGCTGAAACTTTTCCTGAGCACTGTTTCCTGTGGTATGGCAAACAGGGACATCTCAGATCATTTTCCCCCATACATATGAACAATAATAATAATAATCCTATTTTTAAAAAAGTCAACTTTCCTCTAAAATACCCCAGAATGTCCTATAACTGATATTTCTATCAAATCTACAGATATTAGAGATCTTCACAATCTCAGGCTTGTGAACTAGACCCCTAGTGACTTGAATCAACAGCTTCCCATCTCTTTTGTTTTGATTCAAGTCATTTTTCCCTCTGTCCTTTGAAGCCCAAAAAATCTGACTCCCAGGCACTTTCTGCTCCCATCACTTCTCAAGCTCTTTGAAGAGGTTTTCTCTATCATTCTTCCTTTTTTCTCTTTTAGCATTCTTGTTACTGGTCTTCATTCACATTGCTTTACAACCTCTAGAGACCTGTGAGAAAACTCACATTATTTCACAGAAACTAATGGAGTAACTGACCACCACATTCTCAGTAACAAAGAACTAAGACTAACCAAGATCTCTTTTTTTTTTTTCTTTTCAGATCTTTCTTGATGGGAAGTCGTCTTTGTGTTAACAGTGCGTTTTGGGGTGGCTTTTCTAGTAGCTCAAGCATTGCATTTATTTCAGACTTTTTTTCTCCATAGTCCTATGCAGCACGATTGTGCAGCATTTGCAAAAAATCTGACATTCTGTCCCCAAAACTACACCTGAGCTCCAGGCATCCAGCATGCTGGCCATCTGTATTCACTTCTTCTCACAAACGGGGAGTCATTTAAGAAACTGAAAATTTCTTATCAGTTACTTTGCTCACAGGATCAGTAGCCTTAATCTGTTCTTGATTGATCATTGAGCAATAATCCCACAAGTAGCTTTACAACCCAGCTGTGAGATGTAACTGTCTTATCCACGACAGGCAAGTACCTTGCTGTAGCCTGCATAAAAATAAAACGTCAAAATGAAAGAGTTTACAATGGACACTTGGATTTGAAAAAGTTTGTCGCTACCTTTCTCAGGCCTAGATGATTCCAGGCTGTTTTATTGAGTAGGCAGTTTAATGAACCCTGGTTCATCCTTTGCAGCCATCTCAGGATGCCCTTAGTCTCCTGAGAATGTCAGGTTTCATGGGTGAGAGGAGTATTACTCAGGGTAAAAGGATTCTGAAGAATAACTGAGAAGCTGGTGGACATGATGTGGGACCTGTTATTGATCTAAGGCTTTCAAATTTAATTCACAGGGGTATGGCATTACCTCTGGTGGATGCCAGTATTTCAAATGCATCTTCTAAATGCCTTTCCCTCAGGGGTCCGTGTTGGGCCCGGCCCTCTTCAACATCTTTGTCGGTGACGTGGACAGTGGCATGGAGTGCACCCTCAGCAAGTTCGCCAATGACACCAAGCTGTGTGGTGCCGTCGACATGCTGGAAGGGAGGGATGCCATCCAGAGGGACCTCGACAGGCTGGAGAGGTGGGCCCGTACCAACCTCATGAAGTTTAACCAGGCCAAGTGCAAGGTCCTACATCTGGGTCATGGCAATCCCAGGCACAAATACAGACTGGGCAGAGAATGGATCGAGAGCAGCCCTGAGGAGAAGGACTTGGGAAGTACTGGTGGATGAGAAGCTCAATATGAGCCGGCAATGTGCTCTTGCGGCCCAGAAGGCCAACCGCATCCTGGGCTGCATCAGGAGGAGCGTGGCCAGCAGGTCAAGGGAGGTGATTCTCCCCCTCTACTCTGCCCTCGTGAGACCTCACTTGGAGTATTGCGTCCAGTTCTGGAGTCCCCCAACATAAGAAGGACATGGACCAGTTGGAGAGGGTCCAGAGGAGGGCCACAAAGATGATAAGAGGGCTGGAGCACCCTTCCTATGAGGACAGGCTGAAAGAGTTGGGGCTGTTCAGCCTGGAGAAGAGGAGGCTCCGGGGTGACCTTATAGCGGTCTTCCAGTACCTCAAGGGGGCCTACAAGAAAGATGGGGAGAGGCTGTTCAGGAGGGCCAGTTGTGATAGGACAAGGGGTAATGGTTTTAAAATAGAGGGAGGTAGATTCAGGTTGGATATTAGGAAAAAAATTTTTACCATGAGAGTTGTAGAACACTGGAACAGGTTGCCCAGAGAGGTGGTGGATGCTCCATCCCTGGAGACGTTCAAGGCCCGGTTGGATGAGGCCCTGAGCAACCTGATCTAGTTGGAGATATCCCTGTTCCTTGCAGGGGGGTTGGACTAGATGACCTTTGAAGGTCCCTTCCAGCCCTAACGATTCTATGATTCTATGATTCTATGAAATGTGACTATTAAGAGAGAATTATAAAGTATGAGTGTCCTGGTTTTAGCTGGGACAGAGTTAGCTCTTCTTTTTAGCAGCTAGAAGAGCTCCGTGTTTTGGTTTTACTCAGAGGCTCTCTCTGAGAAGAATGTTGATAGCAAGTTGATATTTGTGGTTGGAAGTGAAACTTCAAGGACTTTTCAGTGTGCACGGTGGGATAAGGGGGGAGCATAGCCGGGACAAGGGGGCCACGATTCCTCTTGTGATTTGTGGTCGAAGGGTCAAACTGGCCAATTAGTCTTCCATATCATGCAGCGTCACGCCCAGTATAAAGGTGAGGGACAGTCAGAAAGAAGGGCTTTTCTGCGCTTTGGCTCTTTCGCTGCTTCTGCTCTTTTGAGCTTGCTGCGCTTTTGCTCTATTGCTTTTTTCCTCTCTCTCCCAGTATTCCCACTCTGAGTACTATCTCTCTCTCCCTCTCTCTATTTTCGGGGCCTCACGTTCGTCTGGGATTGCAGCTTCGGGATGAGATGGGCTGCGGATAAGAGGGAGTGGTGAGCATCTACACTGTGTATTAAATCATCTGTATTAAATTGTTCTTATCTCAACCCACGGGTTTCCCGTTTATCCTTTAATTCTCTCCCTCATCCCTGGGGCTGAGGGAGGGTGAGTGAACGACTGTGGGGGGGTTTGGTTGCCGGAGCGGCCTAACCCACGACAACGAGGTGTCATTCAAAGGTACAAACACCATTCAAGGCTTCAGGTTGGACATTGCTGCTCCAATCAGCTCCTATTCCTTCAGGGAATGAACTCCTCTGGAAGACAGGGAAGGAAATCGAACTGTAGTCGCTGCTCTCATTTCTGCCCAGCGTTTTATTAACACCGAATTCTTACTGTCTTCGCCTTTGGAAGAGTTCTGGGTATATGGTATACGATTGTGATGGCAAACGCTATTCTTCTCGTAAATCCAGGGAGACAGAATTCATCAGAGCATTTGCATGCTACTGTTTACCTTGGTGAGAGGTACCTGTCCTCGCTGTGAAGTTATATGTGGTTCTAAAAACCTTTGTGCTGGAAAGAAAAAAAACAAACAAACAAGCCAAAACATTCTTTTCCTAGTCAGCACTCTTACAGTCGCACTCCATCTTACTGGACAGGTATGAACGACTTGTGTCTTCCACGATTTATTACTGTAATTCCTTTCTCTAAAAAGCCCAGCAGTTTCAGCTCCCCACCTGCTCAGCACCACTGAACACCAGGGACACGTCCTCTCTCTACTCAACTCTTGCAAGGGCTTTCTGCTACAAACAGAGAGCAAAGACCTGGTGGGAGCCAACACCACGAGATGTACGGCCTTCAAAATTACTACAATAAAAACACCACTCAAACCCCATTTTCACACATTCATGAGAGAATGAACAGGGTTTAGATTATTTTGTCCTCTGTAGCTTTCCTTCTCAGTAAGGAATAAATATCTCAGGAAGAGAATATTCCTATTATGGCACAGAAGCAATATGGAGATCTTTTCTTGGCCCTATTGGATGCAGCTCCCAATTTTCTGACAATAACGTAGTATGACCAAACCCCAAAACATTATAGATCCCTACTGAAACCATCTAGAGAGATTACTGAGGGTAAAGGATTTTGAAGGATGGTGGAGCTTGAAAAGAGGAAAAAGACTTTCTGACACTGTGACACAGGTCTCTTGTTTTACGCCCAAACAGCAGCAAGACCAAAGCCAAAGCTTTTCAAAGTGAGGACTAACATTTTAAAAGTTACAACATTAAAAAAAGTTGAAAAGCTAAGCAAACTCCCAATATGGCTCAAGGTGCGATTGCCATTGTCTTCTGCTTTACCAGTGGCTCAGCAGCAATGCTGAAGCCTCAAGTCTGAGAAAGCAAGCCCCATCCTCTCTCAGTAAGAAAATTCAGAGGACGATGACCATAAAATCTACTTAAAATCCTAATATCACCCAGGAACAGTAAAATCTTCTAGCACTGTAAATGAGTTTTCCTATGAAGAGGCCAATAATCTTGAGAGCGCGTCATGCTGTAACTTCGTCAGGCCGGTATTTGTAATATGGAGCATTCAGACCTCACCTACAAGATACTTTTTTTTTTTCTGAGTGATAGCAGAGGATTTAACAACAGTTTAACCAAGCCTCTAAAATGCACTTTTGCAAGCAGCTGCACTCCTCCATTATCCTGATTTGGAAGAAACTGTCAAAGAACAGTAAAGCTTGTGTCTCATGGGCATCACATTCCAGGTTCCTTGGTGCAAGGACCTCGTGGTGTCATGGAAAGCTTGAACCAGTACTTCACCTGCCCAACACTGTGCTATCATAGTCTTCTTTATGATCAACAGACAAAGAAGAAGAGGAAACAAATAACAAAAATGGTTCAAATAAGTGGTGTATCCAGGAGAAGAAGAAATGATCCAAGAACCAAGCTGCAGATTTATCCTTCAAAGATGTACAACAGGAAACCTGGTTTACCTGTTCTTTGTTTAAAAAGTATTTATTAAATAATGCCTAATGCCTAAAAGAAAAGTTACATGAAGGGAATACTACAAATATTATTTAGGTTGTAGGTACAGTAGCTTTAATTAGATGAGATGATGATAGGCTTTTAGCAGTGGTTGCTGTAAAGGGAAGAAGAGCAACCACATGCTCTTTTTTGAAAGGAGCAACATGGGCAAGAACCTAATTATCGTATCTCATCCACATAACTCAACCTAATTATCCACTCGTCCATAATTGAGTATTATGTCATATTTATTAGGTGCTCATGCTTTCCCTAGCAGCAAAGCTGCGCAGGTCAGCAGAGTCCTGCCCAGATGGTCCCTGTGGACCTCTGCTCCTGCCCAGTGCCACAGGCTGCTGCCCGCCATGGTGGGTCACCCTCCATCAGAAGTCATTGGGAAGAAGCAGGAATATCTGGCCCGCAGACCAGACACTGACCCGTGCTTGTACAAACCCACCTGCCCAGGAACATCAGCAGAAGTTCGGGAGGACCTGGCAGCATGCCAACAGCAGAAAATGGGGAACAAAAGAGCTGAGGTAGAGCAGGTGGAAGAGGAGACGAAGGAGGCATTGGCTTGGAGAAAGGGAGGTGTCGTGTAGGACACCGATAACAGAGGGCCCAGGGCTGCTTTCTATACATGGCTGTATATACATCTATTCACCTCAAACACGTCATCGCCCCTTCTCTTAGAAGTATTCCGTCACCTTATATGCAGGATCACCTGTGTACATGTAACGGGGCAGCACTGAGGGGGGTCTGACGTGTACGTGGAAGGGATTTTGTACAGGAAAGTAAGGAAGGGGGTCGGGGACACAGGAGATCACCTTCAGCCCCTGCCTCTATCGAAAAGACAGCACTTGATAGGAAACACCAGATTATTTTTTATTCTTACCTCAGACTGATAATCTGAACAGATCAGCAGAGGGAGACAAATAGATGAAGCTGTGACCTCGAAAGATGTGATTTAAATGAAGTTTGGCTTGCTTTCCAATCATTTCTTCGCTTTGTTCACCTAGTCACCTTCTGTCTGTGCCGCTCTTGCTGTCAAGCCAACCAGCCCATGGAGCCACCCAACAGTCATTGTCATGTGCCGCACTCGGCTGTGACCGAACCGGCACGCCAAGCACAGCCCCGAGCGACTCAAACTCAATAAAAGGGATTTCGTCTTCTGAAGACGGGCTTAAAGAAAACAAGAGTCGCCCAGTCAGAGCTCGTTTGAGTGAGCACAGACTCTGCTGCTGTCAGAGGAGCGGGATTGCACTGTTCACATGCCATCAGCCGCGCTGGCACTACGGAGCAATCGCACGTACCGAGTGACAAATGATGCATTCTCCTTTCTTCTCCTCCCTCCCCACTTATTTTTCTTCCTAAGAAGGAACAGACTTGGGTTTCAAGAATTAACTCTGAGATCTGCCTCAAATTATTTCGTCCCAGTAAGACTTCCAGCAAAGGCATTTCCCCCTAAAAATGTTAATGAATGTATTTGCATTCATACAGCAAGTGACATTTATTACAGTAACGAGCCTGCAGAAGGCAGTTCTAACATTTCATCTAATTTGAGAAAAAGCAGAAACTGATGGACTGAGTCAGATCTGTTGCCACATAGTCCAATGTACCATTTTCAGTACTGACCACTGCCAACTACGTAAAAAAAAAAAGTAAGAAACTTTGCGTTAGGCTGTTGCAGAATGAACAGTCTGTGTCTGGGATCTTCTTCACTTCTGGCAGTTGGAGCATGTTAACAAATAAAGCCTATTGCATCTGAGAGGTAGAGCTGAAAGGACATCAAGAAATAATTTTGTTCACATCAACCTCTCCCAAGTATTCCCAGCAGATACTGGTCTAGCTTGTCTTTAAAATCTTCATTAACAAATATTCTGTCATTCCTTTACGGTGGTTTGTTTCCATTCTCTACTTGCATTAAGGTCCTGATTCATAGGAAAATATGGGAAGGAACTTCTGGAGGTTTCTAGTCCATGCGCCTCTCAAAGCAGGGCCAATTCACAGCAGGCTGCTCGAGAACTTGTCTAGTTGAGCTCTGAACGCCTCCAAGGAAGATTCCAGTTCTTCTCTGGACAACCTCTTGGACAAAAATATTTCACCATTATCACAGTGAAAAAGTTTTTCGTAATATATCGTTGGAATTTCCCTTCTGGCAACTTCTTGTCTGTTGCTTCTTGTCCTTTCACTGTGCACCTTCGGGGCGGGTTGACCTTGGCTGGCTGATGTCCCCGTGTGTCTGGCTCATCAGGTAGCTGCACACAGCACTAAGATCCTCCTCTGTGTTCTCTTCTCCATCCTGAACCCACCCAGCTCTCAGCTTCTCCTCATACGTCACGTACTATAGCCACCAACCATCCGAGTGGTCTCTGCTGGGCTTGCTCCGATACGTCTGTGTCTTCCTTGCACCGTGGAGCCCCAAACCAGACACTGCACTGCTGATGTGGCCTCATCACCACTGAACAGAGGGGGAAGGTCACCTTCCTCAGCCAGCAACCCTCACTCTCCTGGCTGCACCACGCCGGTGCTGGGCTGCTGTGCTGCATGGCCGCGCTCCTGACTCCGGTGCACCGGGACTCCCAAGTCTTCTTTTGCAAATCTCCTTCCAGCCCGTGGGCTGTGTTGAACTTCATTGCAGTTGTCACCTCAGTTCTCCAGCCAGCCAAGCTAACGCCAGGCAGCTGCAGTGACCCACTGCCTCGTGTCACCCGTTATAAAAGTTCCTGTAGATTCACTTTGGACCGATCTGACTCCTCCAACTCATCTGTGAGAAAGAACATGTTACACGACGCACCTTCAGCAGTAAAGGCTGATGCAAACAACTCACTGGGCTTCTTTGCTACGGTCTTTTCACTCCTGACTGCTCTTTTGTACATCCTGCTCATCAAAAAGTCTCACTGATTCCCCAGTTAGATAAACTACTAGATTCAATACCTTCTGATTGTATTGAAAATTGACTTGTGAAATGCTCTTCAAATTCTCTTCCTGTCTCTCAATTTCCTGTTAACGTTTAACCAGTCACGTTTCTTCGCTTTCTTCTTCTTTCCATTTGGGCAAGCCCTCCATTTCTTCAATGCCATCCTTTCCCTGGGACATCCATCCTCCTTGCCTTTCTCAATGACTCTTCAAGAGAGTTTTTGTACGGTTTTGTTTTCTTTTTTAATTTTCACACACAGACTTCCTGAGCTTCTACTACAGGATTTCTCACAGCCTCCAGGCAGCTTACAGGCATTCATTTTTGGACTGATCCTTTTAGGATTTTTTTCTAAGAGTTTCATTTTTCCACAGTTCCCTTCCTTGAAACCAAGTATCTGCATACTGGATTTCCTTGGTGCGCTCTCTCCTGCTGTTAAAGCCACGTGTGTGACGGTTACTGTTACGGATCAGCTGTCACAGTCAGCATCACTTGAACTTGGCCTGGTGCCCCACTCAGGGCCAAATCCAGGAGGGCAGCTTCTTGTGGATTCTAAAACTAGTTGCTCAAAGAAGCATCGTTTACTGCATTCCAAAGCGTTTCCGCGTCTCCCTCCGAAAAGGCTCTGATTTTGTCTCTGTGTGGGCAGCTGAAATCTCCCACCGTTACTCACCTGTCCTAAATTCCCAGCTTGACCTGTCTCACTTAACATTTCCTGATCCCCACCATCAGCTAATCAGGGGGTCAGTATTTCTTTTCTATTATGAAGAATTTGAAATTTCAACCCTTGAAGATTCTGTAGTTCTTCTCTTCTTCTGTGATGCTGTTATGCTGTCACACTGTGTATTTCCTTCACCTACCGCACCATCCCCGTGCCCGCACACCCTGCTGCATCGCTCCTGCAGCCATATACTCCGTGATCATCTTTCTCTTACCAGATCTCTGAGATGTTCATTATTTGGGGTTGTCATTTGATGTTCCCCATTTTAATTCCACACAGGAAGAAAAAATTATTCCTTTTTATTGGGTTTAGAATTATTTCCCAGCCTCTAATTTACTCCTGCCTCTCTGTTTACATGCTATAAGGAGAGTATTACAAAAAAAAAAAAGGCCTGTGGCTGACAAATCTCAGCTATCTCACTTCCCACAAACATCAAATCCTCAGGAGTGAGCCCCATGGACACGGCACACCGTCCCACAGCTCGGCAGGACGCTCCTCCACCACGTTGCGATGGCCAACATGGACACTGGTCACACGAAGGTCTGCCAAGGGAAGGGGCATCTCCTGTTGGCAGGGAATAATTAGAACCTGCCATGAAGCAGAGCATTGTGAAGATGGCCTTTAGACTCGGATTCCTTCAGAATATAAAAATAGGTCCATTTCAGCTGACTGTATTTCTGGTCTGTGAATAACAGCGGCCCCAGTAAATAACCTTTAGATTCCCTGCTGCTAAGCCTCGGTTGCAATGGAAACACACTGTTGTTGCTCTTACATCCTTTCTCCACCACGCTTCAACCCCCGGCAGCGCTTTGACATCTACTCAACGATGCAGCTTATTTGGATGAAAAGAAAGCAGGAATTTGTCATAGGTCTTTGAAAAGTCTCAGTAAACTCTAAACGCTGTCTTCTTCACATCCAAACAAGTTGCTTCGTTTTCGACCCCCTTCAGAGCTCCAAAGTACACAGAAACAAGTTGAGGTGATTTACAGATTTTTAAACGATCAGGTTCTTTCAGAACCAATATCGTGACTCTTTAGTTTTCATCATACTTCTTTATGACTACCAGAAAAAGTCAACTCATAAGTAAGAATTCCTCCACCATCTTCCAGAGTGACTGATTCAGCACTTACTGTCTCAACAACTTCAATTTTATATGAATATTACAGAGAAATCACCTCCTTTTCCACCTAAACCAGAAAGCTGGCACAGTATTGCTTTAAAATTTCAACATGAACATAGTCCTAGTGAACTGAAGGACTTCAGAAATACAAATACACCATTTGATGGAAGTTATAGGAGCTGACAGTTAAAAATGTTTAAAGAGCATAGTTCTTTCTTATTAAAGTTTTACAAAAGGGAAATACCTGGTCACATCCATCTGACAAAGTCCGATTATTGCAGAAAATTATGAGGAGGCATAAGCCCCCCTTGCTGGAAAGGACTCGAAAGCATTGATATGACAATAGGTAATGAAAAGGGGAATGAGACACTGCCGTTGAGATGCTTCTCCAGCCACGCTAACGTGTGCCAGGACACACCCGGCCGTGGTGGTATGACGCTCAGGAGAGGTCATTGCTGCTGCTGCTGCTGCAGGCTGTGGGAGACAAGGGCTGCGTCTGATGGGGTGTGTGGGTAGTGACGGGTTCTGGAGCTCCCAAGCCAGGCTGCTCCAAGCAGCATCTGCAGTGGACGTGTAAAACGGCAGCCATAGCTTGAGGGAGATCCACCGCTGCTCAGTAACGTGGATGATCGTTCCTGAAATGCTGTCTCGCGCACAGATGAAAGAGCAAAGACAGAAATGTCCTCGTCCAGCTATGTTACAATGACTCCATGGAATTTCAGTAAATTCTTAATTGCCACGACCTCCTACAGCACTCTTCTGTTAAAGCAGTATTTATTTTTACCAGTTTAAAATTGGTTGGGTGTCTCCTTTAGTTTCTTCTGTTATTAAGAGACTGCAAACATAAAAAATACCTTCCTATCTCTCTCAGGCTCCTGCCCCCTGGAACAAATACATTCTATAATGTTGTTCCATGACTTGTTTTCCTCAGGTATCTACGCATTTATCTCTTCTCCAGACTAAGTAGGACTAATCTGCTTATTCTCTTGTCTCCTCTGACCTCATTTCGAATAATTTGTGCTGCTGTTTCCCTGCTCTTCCCCCGCTGCCCGAGAACGCAGCATTTCTGCTGAAAACGAGGAAAGCGTTATTGCGCTTTCGCATCAGCTGGTTAACCAAAAAATGACAATTTCACACAGCTATTAGCGTTAAAGCCACTAATCAGACACTGAAAACCCTTCCCTGTTCCATGGCCGGTAAAGAGGGATGAATGGTCACTTACTGCATTTCCAGCTTCAGCAGCCAGCCGGGCGGCGTACCGGGCGATCAGACGGTGCTCCTCGTCCAGTCTGCCGGGGCTGTCCAGGGCGCTGCCGGGAAAAGCCAGAACACCCCGTCAGTATCCACCGCCCCACGACGGTGCTCGCGCGGGGACGACAGAGACAAGGGTGTATTGTTGCAAAGCGATAGTGATGGGAAACGGAAGAATCACACTGGGAATAATCTATATCATTCCCTTCTTCATTCCTCTTCCGAAGGGGCGTCTGCTCCCATGACTTTGGCCCAGTAGTGCTTCCTCAGGATTCACAAACTCTGGCTTTAAATGATTAAAATAATTTGTTTCCAACAATTCATATATTAGAATCACAGAATGGTTTAGGTTGGAAGGGACCTCAAAGATCATCCAGTTTCAAGCCCCCTGCCATGGGCAGGGACACCTTCCACTACACCAGGTTGCTCAAAGCCTCATCCAACCTGACCTTGAACACTTCCAGGGATGAGGCAGCCACAGCTTCTCTGGGCAACAATATTCACACTGTTAGGAAAAATTTGTTCCTACGGAGCTTTTCTGCAAACGTTTTTGGTTTACTCAAGGTAAATTCAAGAGTGGTGAATATGCTGATTGATGAAAGAGAAAAGCATTGTCCTCAGGAGATGGAGGATGACAAGTGTCAAAGTCAGGAGGATTCCCAGGAGGAAGCACTAGGGGCACCATGCTGACCCGAGAACGGCCTCTGTCACTGAACAACATCAACTGAAATGCAAACAGCTCTTTGGAAGTCAGCCTGACACCCGAATGTATGGAACAGGGCGATCTGTACAGAACAGGGTCATCTCGGACTTGGTCCTTCCCACCCCAGCAGGCAGGGGGTGAACCCACTGAAGCTGCCTCCTGTCGCCCCACGCAGACAGGTCATACCCGTCTCTGAAACGCTGCTGAAAGAGGTATTAAAAAATATTTCCAATGATCATCAGCAACAGTGCCAGCACTGTAGAGGGAGAGAAGAAAGGGACATTGCGTTGTGAAAAAGGGAAAGTGGAGACAGCAAAGGTGACAGATTGGCAGGAGGAGGAAGTGAAGGCAGCCCCTGGGTCCTGCTCGCATGGAATACCATCATCCCCCCGTCCGTGCGCATCGTTAGCACGATTAATCTTGTCTGGTGATCCAGTCAGAGCCTGGAGCCCTAAGCCAGTTTCTGGCGCTCACAAATAATTGTCTTTTAAACTATAAACACACGGGGGAGGGGGGCAGATGATGACTTTCAAGCCGTATTAACTGAAACCAGCTGGCATTAAGCTCTGTTGCCAGCTCAGTTTCGGTGGCACAGTGGCCTCGCTGCGAAGAATCGGCAGAGGAAAGCGAGAAGGAGCAACTTCTAAAGCCAACATCCAACTCAACCATTCAACAGCTGCTCATTGTCTCGCTGTGGCGCAACGATTCCTCCTCACAGTCTCCCTTTAAAAGGGAAACACTAAATTAGTTACACAAACCAAACTTTTATCAACCAAACCCAACCAGGATTAACTTGGAAAGGAGCAACATGCTTCCTGTTGCCAGGCAGCCTTCCCAAGGCTGTCCTGGGTGGTTCTCGTGGGACTGCGGACACCAGCCTGGCTGCTGCGGTGTCGCAAGGATGGGCAGCATCCAAGTCAAACCCCGGCAGCAGCACAGAAAGGGACACGCACCTGGTGCGCAGCCAAAGCTGCTTTCAGTCCACACTACCACTTCTCGAGACAATTTATATTTCTTTAAGCTTAATTTCACAGATTTATGTTCACATTTAAATTTCACAGATTTACTTTTACCTTATTTAAAGAACCAAATCTACATTGCATATGTTATGTTTATTTAAAAATGTAGATATGATTTCTTTTTTGCAACACCACATTTAACACTTTGATCTCTTTCGAGACTCTGAAAGTCTACCAGATGCTGTGCTCGAGATGGCACAGAACCGCTGGGCCGAATTTAATAGAGGAATGACTACAATTTACACAATGGGGCTGCAATGATGCTATAGATCGCAGGATTATGCCTCTGTGGTTGTGCTGCTGGTAACAACCAGAAGACATTCTACCAAACAGCGCAAAGGAAGGAGCTGGCAAAAGGTGAGCTAAAACGGTGAGAAAACAGGTTGAAGAGAGGAAAAAACAGTCTCTACACTGGGCTTGATGAACTTCTCCCAGGCCTTCGTGCTAATTTTTTTTTTTTTGAAGAGGAAGAACCATCTTTCCCATCCCACTTTCCGACTTCGATACTGTTTTTGTTTCACTTTCCTCTGCAATTTTGTCTCTATAAGTTTTTTCTGCTTTCACAGGAACGCAGCTCATTCCATCCCTTTCACCCTTCCCATAATTTGGTATCTCCCAGTTCCAGGAACTATTTTCTCTTCTCATCTAAATGAACTAGAAAATAGTTATTGATAATTTCTTAATTTCTTGAAGAAAACCTGTAACTTAAAAAAAAAAAAATCCTTTCGTGTTTGCTTTTAGAAATGGTTTACATATGGAGAGGAAGCGGAGCTGAAGCCTATCTCCTGACCCTCCTGCATGTGTTCTTTGCTATGAGCCCCAGTCTGAAGAAGTGGAAGCAGGAGGCACATCCAACCCCTACTGCAACCAACAGCTCCGTCGGATTGACCGGGAGGGCACAGAACACACCCACAAAACACCACTGAATCCTTTACATCGCTTCATGATGGAAAACTCAGTTCCTTGTAGTTTCGTCTTCTGTGGAGACGTTGCAAAGGATTCTTGCCCTGAAAACCCTCTCGACAGGCATCATGTGGAGCTCCGGGTCCTGCGGGACAGCACCGCACCGTCAACTTTCCCCCTCTGCACCAGTCCCATGGGAATCCAGCGCAGTCTAGAGGACAGTGGCTCAGGAAGACCAGGGAAGGCAGCGGAGGGGAGGGCTAAACCCAGCCTAAGCCCAGAGCTCAGAGGGGAGGAGGGTGCACGAGTGAGAGCTCAGAGATTGTCGCAGTGGCAGGATTTCAGAAAGGCAGCAGTACAGATGTCCCCACCCTAAAAACACTGTGCCAGGTTGTTCGGTCTATTTTGATGTCATCAAGCTACTTATACAGCATGGATCAGTCCATCTGTGAGTTCTCCCACTGTTTCCTTTAAAGGTGCAGGGGGTGGTTGGAATGTTGGTAACGCATGGAAAGGTCTGACTCGGGAGGCTTTGACATGTCCAAGGAAGTGTCACCCTGGGAACAGCCCAGCTCTGTCACAGAAGGACCAGGACAGTCAGACAGAATCAAACCGATTGGAGCATTCAGCTCTAGGGTCCCCTACACAAAAAGGACATGGAGCTCTGGAGCGAGTCCAGAGGAGGCAACGAAGATGATCTGAGGGCTGGAGCACCTCTGCTCTGGAGACAGGCTGAGAGAGTTGGGGTTGTTCAGCCTGGAGAAAAGAAGGCTCCCGGCAGACCTTCCAGCAGCCTTCCAGTACCTAAAGGGGCTAAAAGAAAGCTGGAGAGGGGCTTTGGACAAGGGTGTGTAGTGGCAGGACAAGGGGCAATGGCTTTAAACTGGAAGAAGGGAGATTTCAATGAGATCTAAGGTGGAAATCTTTTACAATGAGGGTGGTGAGACACTGGAACAGGTTGCCCAGGGAGGTGGTTGATGCCCCATCCCTGGAACCATCCAAGGTCAGGCTGGACGGGGCTCTGAGTGACCTGATCTGGTTGAAGATGTCCCTGCTCATGGCAGGAGGGTTGGATGAGATGGCCTTTAACAGTCCCTTCCCACCCAAACCATCCTGTGATTATAAGGAGGGAAGAGGGAGAGGGAGGGGAGAGAAGAGAGACTATTTCAGTTGGAAGGGACCCACAACTCTCATCTAGTCCGACTGCCTGATCACTTCAGGGCTGACCAAAAGCCAAAGCATGTTGTTAAGGGCGTTGTCCAAACGCCTGGAGACTGGTGCGAGATTGGTGTGAGATGACAGGGAAGATGCTCTAATGGTCTAATGGTCTCTTCTGGCCCCGAGGGCTACGCTGCCCTGGCAGGAGAGGGGCTGTGAAGAGCATAAGAACAGCTGGGCCAGAGCAGCAGTCCTGGACCTCGTCTCCAACAGCAGCCAAGAGCTGACTTGGAAGATGCTCTCATGCACAATGAAACCAGGATTTAAATTATTTTCTCCATGTTTGGCTCTTTCTAGGAGTATACTGTCACTCTGGTAACAGTACTGAGTGATTTTTTTTTTAAATTTAAAGACGTAAAAGATTGAGAACCTCTGCTCCAACTGGTTCTAATGCGGCAGTGATGAGCTACACACAATATTTCAATCTGTCATATACTCTTCAAGATGCACACCTTTGCATCTCAAAATCCTACGGTTACAGTAACTGAGTGAAGGCCAGAGTCTGAAATTCCTTGGGTTTATTGTCTTGTGAAACGTATTATGGGCTTTCAGTTCATAGCAGGTGACAGCAGACAACAGTGATTCACTACCACGAAAACCTGACTTTCCCCAGAGACCCAGGCAGCCGGGACGCACCTCATCAATACGGCAGTGGAATACAAATTTCTACATGACAGTGATGAAATATGTCTCTAAAAATATTACCCAGAGGATAACAACATGGATGAAGCAAGGCCTTTACCTAGAGCCTTTAGATCACTAAACCTCCTTCTCCTTTCCAGCACAGCTCTGGCTCTGTAAAGGCATAATTTAATTAGGTCCAAAAGCGGAATATGGAAAACCTCTCGGTTATGTCTGCGATGAACCAGCAGAGCTACGTTTTGGGGCTTTAGGGTAAAATTTCGCTGCACAGACACAGATATGAAATATAAATGTGCACAAATACTAAAGCTGAGATAAAAGAAATTAATTCTTCAAAGCATTAAAGTTTTGTAAAGGCACAGATAGAAACAGTCATATCAAGTAGGTCATGTTGATAGGACTGAAAGAGCTGACATGTTTAGTCCCAGTAACAGAGACGGTGAGAGGACAGGACATCTGTCTGCGACTGCGTTTGGGTGGAGAGGTAAAAGCAGAAAGGAGAAGGAAGAACAGCTGGAGTTACAGGACAACGCTAGCATGAAAGCTAAGGGGCACGAGCTGGCTGTGAAAAGCTTTGAGGCAGAAATTAGTTCCCTACTGGTGAAAGACGAAATTCCAGAATGGGCACAGAGAGAAAAATTATCGAACCTGTTTGGGACAATGTTCCTCAGCTCATATAAGGGATTCCCCAACACAGTGAGCACAAGAGGGTGGGAATGGACACACGTTCACCCCTTCCTCTCCCACATTTTGTGTGTGTGTGCGCATATGTATTTGTGCATTTCCAGAAGATTTTGGAGAATAATAAACACATTTCCCTCCGTTTGCCACTCGAGGCCAAATACCTTTTATTGGAACATGAGTCCCCAGAGGAAGCAGCATTCTTGTACCCGTCCCTGCTCCAGGAACGCTTCCCTAACACTAACTGTGCCCCGCGCTGCAGCCGGCTGACGTAGGCTGCGATCAGTGCGTGCTCGTCGGCTGAACGGCTGCCGGCGTCCGCGCTGCACTGTAACCTGGGAGCGATGGAGGCAAAAGAGAGCAAACAAAACACAACATAAATACAAAGCAAATAATTACGAATGTGAATGAAAACAAACAGTTAAAAATGAAAAACAAACAGATGAGCAATTAAAAATGTAAATATGTTTCTGCAAGTCACGTGAAAAGGTTACCTCCTGCAGTTAAAGAGTTAAAGGCAGATGAGAGTGACGGTTGAGTCCCTAACTACGCAATGACTACGGTGGATGGCTACGGTGGTGGAGCTTCCTCGCACCTGTCGTTGTCGCCCTGGCAGAGCAGGACCGTCCTCAGCAACCACCGAAAGCGTCCGGCAGCCTCTGGTGGCGGTGCCGTTGGCAGCGGGACCAGAGTGCTGAGCATTGCTGGAGCCGCCGCACCGGCGAAGACTGGAGCCTCCAGCCCCACCGAACTCACCCTTCTGCTGCCAAATGGCTCCAAACATACCCCAAACCACGTTGGGTTGAGCGTTTATCACTATGTCTAAAATCAGAACTGAACGTGTCCAGTCTCCTCTCTTTGCCTCGTAATAGAGGTCCGCTGAACAAAAACATGAGGAAAGTGATAAAACCCCAAAAAATCAGTGGTTGGTGTCAACAGAACTACCCTCTACCAGGGATTCATTAAATGACGCAGTGGTTTTTGTTTGTTTTGAGGACTCACAAAAAGAAAGCGACTGCAGTTTTGAACATTCCTATGAATAGAGACTCAACACAAATATTTGCTGGACGTCATCCCACATCAATAACTGTTTGTTTGTATGGCCCAACTAACGCGTGCTGGGTTAACCCGTGCTGGCGACAGCAGCAGCTCAAAAACCCTGAGAGAACATGGGAAAATGGTTCTTTTTTTTACCCCAGGCACCACACAACAGGTTAGTGACATTTCCTCCTCTGGTGTGGAAGAGCGGCACAGCATCTCTGCTGTGCTGGAATCTCTCCATGTCCACGGAGGCTTTGCCCCTGGGACTCCCTGGGCTGCTGCACCACACCAAATGGGGCATGTGCAGAGAACACACCGCTCGGCACTGCAAGATGAAAAGTCCTGTACAGATAGGAGACCAGATGGTTACCTAAAAAGTGATTCCTGAACATAGATCACTATTATTTTAGCACAATATGCATTTCTTTCTAAAATATGAGTGTTCGAGAAATCCCATTTTTCATTTCTCTGTCAGGTATTCAAGTTGCTCTTTCAATTTATAAACTGCAGTTAATTCCTCTTCCATGCATGTCCAAGACGTATTTGTTTCAGAAGCTTCTATAAACACGGCATTTATTGCTTTCAGCCTCAATATACTGATACTGTGAAAACAGAATTCACATTTTTTAGACATACAAACTCTTTCCTTCCCTGTTATGTGCAGCAACATGTTGCAGAAGTCTGCCAGAAGCAGAAAAAGACCTTATAAAAAAGAGGCAAAATGGAATCACCCATGTCAACCCCTCCAGGCGATGAGCAACCTTTGTTATAACGGGTTTGTCATGAGAAAGAGACTCAACGTTAACCACTGCACAGAATTTTTAAGCGACCCACCCTTTGTGAAGCCTGACTGCTGGCAAGTGCTCCAAAGCTTTACTTTAGATACACTTTATAGCAGACACACTGCTGCAACTGCAACAGTTCTGATCCTGAGACCTCTTCCATTATAACCTGTGTCGTGGTTTTAGGCTGATCCAGCAACTAAAACTCACACAGTCTCTCCTTCTCCAGTAAAGTAGAGAGGAGAGAAAAAAAACAACAAAGGGACTGAGGGTTGAGACAAGAACAGAGGGAGCACCCACCAACCATGGTCCTGGGCAAAACAGGCAGAGCTTTTCTCAAAGCAAAACAGTTTATTAATGATTACTTAGAAGGACAAAGGGAAACAAAACCGATTACTTGAGAGGACAGAAAGAAACAAAACCAGATCTTAAAACCGACACCTTCCCCCCGCCCCACCTTCCTTTTCCTCCCGGCTCTACCTCCTCCCCCCAGCAGCACAGGGGGCAGGGACTGGGGGAGTGCAGGTCAGTTCATTCCGTGCTGTTACTGCTGCTTCTTTCTTAAAGGAGAAGGAGTCCTTACACCCTTTTCCCCTGCTCCAATGGATCCCCTACCCACGAGGAAAAATCCACAAACTTCTCCAACGTGAGTCCAGCCCACTGGAAACAATCCTTCCCCACAGATTGCTCCGGTGTGGGCTTTACCACAGTCTCGGGTACTTAGGGAGCTGTGGCCACTCGCTCCGGCGTGGGTCGTCATGCAGACTCCAGATGCCGCTCTGCCTTGTCGTGCACCCCAACACGACCATCCTCAGGCTCAGGCATCTTCTCCCCACGGGCTGCGAGTGGGTCTCTGCTCCACCGAGGCCGTCCTGGTTGCAGGGGGACCGCCTGCTATCTCACCATCAGCCGCAGGGGAAACTCGGCTCCGGCACACCTCCTCCCGCTCCATCCTCACTGACCTGCTGTCGATGCGGCTGTTTCTCTCAGATCTCAGTCCTCTCCAGGTGAACTCAGCCCAGTGGGCACCCCGGGAGTGGGGTGCCCCCAAGTTCCCCAGCTGGCTCCGCCGCCGCCATTCTCCGTGGGCGGCGCCGGCCCGACGCAGGCAGCTGCCCGGCTGGGAGCCAGGGAGCGGGGGCAGTGCCCTCCTCCCTTCTCTGCTCGATCCTGGGCGAAGCACCTTTTCCGGTTCCTTTGTCCTGACTTAAATAGGGCAATTCGCAGAGGCGCCCTATTGGCTCACCCCGAGGGGGATGGCAGTCTGATCTGGTGGCCAGAACTAAGCCTAACCCGGATCCAAAACCAGGGAGGTCGCAGGGAGCAAAACCCCTCTCCTGCCACCAGAACCACCCCCCCCTCCACATCAAACCATGACAACCTGTTACACATGCGCTTGTGAAAAGGAGAAAGCCCAGCAGCAATGAGCACATTTTTAACTCAAAATGGCAACAGCTTTAACAATGATGGTTTTGGAAGAAAAAGAATCATAGAATGGTTTGGGTTGTAAAGGACCATCATTCAGTTCCCACCCCCCTGCCATGGGCAGGGACACCCTCCACTACACCAGGATGCTCTATGCCCTGTACCCTGCCCTGAAACAGATGCACAGGACTTAACGAACCTCTAGACCCACAGTTTCTGCTGCTCACCTGAAACCTCCACTGCTGAGAATTGGATCTGATGCGTCTCCTCCCCCCACTCCCCAGGTGGACACCGAGTCCTTTCCCCAACCCCTTGCCCATGAAGAAGGCTATAGGAGCCCTGCCAAAGCCGAAGGCTCCCCTTGGCTGGAAGGTCAAGCCCTTGATACCATCAGCTGCTTCTGGACCTGCAATGCCTCTGACCCCTTCTTCACATCTGCTGTCCAAAAGTCGACACAGCACATGAGGTGGAAGCCACTGCCACAGAATCATTCCCTGGGCTGTCCCAGATATGGTGCTCCTGTGACTACAAACCCCAATCACATCATCATCTGCTTTTTCCTGGGAATTTTGTTGATTTGCATCCAGCTCCTAACCCTCTACCACTCCCCGGGCACTTTTCAGCAGTGGGCCTGTCTTGTCAGTCATCTCTACTTCTTATCCATGCATTTAATTTCATTTTCTGTCACTTGAAGCTGTCTTTATTAATTTCATCTTATTGATCTTCAGGGCCATTCTGAATTAGAGGCTTCCCCTCCGAGGAACCTCCAGTACCTGCCTTGCACAGTGTGGGTATGAAATCCATGTACACACATTCCCTATTTTGTTGTTCAAGCTGCCGAGGAACAAAGTGAGTAACGTGGAACTGGGAACGGACTCCGTGGGATCTCACCCGACACGTGCTCCCTCTTTGGTAGGAAAATATTGATATTTTCTTTCTCTGACTGTAATTCTTCTACTGGTGTTGCACCCACATAACAGCACTTCCAACCAGCCCACATTTACCTACTTTATTTATGAAAATACCATCTGGGATAGCGTCACAAAGCTGGATGAGTCAATATGTTTTAAATTAGTACTTCCCCCTCCCTGACGAGGCCGCCCACCCAGGCACAACCGCCCGACTCCCAGCCTTTGACACGATTTGTTCTTCACACAGATATATCAGCTGGTTTTACTCCATACTCCTCTACGTGGGTACGGACCGATTGTTTTACAAGGCGTTCAGGGATCCGAAGGTATCCCTTCGACTCTCAGACATGTATTTTAGAGGGAGGTAGATTTAGATTGGATATTAGGAAAACATTTTTTACCACGAGAGTTGTAGAACACTGGAACAGGTTGCCCAGAGAGGTGGTGGATGCTCCATCCCTGGAGATGTTCAAGGCCAGGTTGGACGAGGCCCTGAGCAACCTGATCTAGTTGGAGATATCCCTGTTCCTTGCAGGGGGGTTGGACTAGATGACCTTTGAAGGTCCCTTCCAGCCCTAACCATTCTATGATTCTATTTCAGCAAAAATACTTCTTCATATAGCCTGGGAGCACGAGAAATGGCAACGTTGTCTCTTGACATCACGCTGCTGCCCCGTCTCCTTTTTCCGTTTATTTCATAATTCAAACACAAGTGTCTCTGTTCCTCCTCTGTACAGAAAAGGGCCTGCGGTGCCCTTTGGAAAGCACAGCCGGACGGCGGGGACACGGACACCGCGGGAGGTTCTGCTGGATTTGCACCTCTCTGAAAATGCCTTTAAAACCTGAAGCCTGGGAAAGTTTACTGTTGGAAAAAAAACACCTTTAGAAAGTAACTTTCTATTTATCCAGCACTTTGAGGTCATGTCGACATCCAAGAAAATATTTCGATATCTCAGCTGGCCCTGAACGTGGCCTGGATTGGGCCAATATCAGACATGCTGCTCAGGGCTTGTTTTGTTGGGCTTTTTGAAAAAAATGAATATATTCCTGGTAGAGAAACTCAGAACTATACCATAGTCATTGAATCTTTTAGTTTTCAGAAGATGGTACCAAAGACAAAATACCACCTCCTCTCCCCAGGTTAGCCGCATGCTGTAACTGAACTCTTCAAAGCAGCACTAAAATGTCATTTTGCAGTATGTTTCCCACACTTTTTCTACAACAACAGCCACCGTACGCAAAAACATGTCACACCGTGCAAAGCCATAGACAAAAGACAGCAAGAAATGACGTTAACCAGGCTCCTGCTGAAGGAAGAAGGGAAGCAGTGTTACATGGGAAGAGAAAAACAAGGAGCAACCTGGTGTAGTGGAAGGTGTCCCTGCCCACGGCAGGGGGGTTGGAACTAGATGGTCTCAAAGGTCCCTTCCAACCCAAACCATTCTGTGATTCTATGAATCACACTGCTCCTTCTCCTGCTCCTGGGGTGACAGCTGCAGGTTTGGGTCCGAGTGCTCAGTCATGCCTGGGGCTCGAACGTGTAACTGCATGTCAACAAGAATGGGGTTTGAAAGATTCGTTGGCTCCTGCCCCAAATCCTACACACTAAGACTTGGCTCTGCAGCTTTATAAGCAACTCAATAAACTATCAAGGTATTTAAATGGTGCTTTTGGCATCTTAAATTAATTTTTGTTCTGAAAATCTACCAGCAAAGCCAAGTAAAACAGACAATTTATTTTAAATCCCATAATTTACAGCAAGAAATCCCTGCAAATTTCCGTTACGTTGGCTCACAAGTTTGTAAACCCTAACGAAATTGCACAGTGCTGCTCTGGCTGCAGAGAAGGGAAAGAGCTTTTGAAGGAGCTGCCAGGATGTAATCTAAAGGGATCTCCTGTTTTCTGTCGCACTGCTTTCCCCTGTGATTGATTTAAATAGATGTTAAGGTCAGAAAGGATAATTACCACCATTCTCTACATAACACAGATGATGAAATTTAGCACAGCAGTTTCTGACCCAAAGCCATGCGTCCAGCTGACCTGCAGCACCCTGCTCAGACAGGGTATGTAATCTGGCTTAAAGGTTTCAAGTCATGGGGAAGCCACTATGTTCCTCGAACACCATAAACAACCTTTTAATTTCTTATGACTCCCCCCTACAGCTATCACATGCAGATTAGCTGACGGGGTGTACATCCAAGCTGGAAATCACACAGCGTAATAACACAGGGAAACGTAATGCAGTCCAATACAGCAGCATCCGGATGGTCATCAGTAAAGTAGAGAACAGAGGGAAAAAACATGATCATGTAACACTTGAATTTAAGACAGATAGAGGACAGGGAGGAACAAAGAGCAGCAAAGCGGCTGCAGAAGGAGAGCAGTGATAGAAACTGTTTGGGTGTGTACGCGGCTGTTCACAGACTTGGGGGAAAAAAAATCAAAATCTTAATCGGGAAACTTCTACCAAACACAGGGAAGAACATGTGGAAGCATAAAAACAGATGATTTGAACAAAAATGAAAGTATCAGCATCATAGTGTCACCAGGAGGTAGAGGGAGGGATCCTGCCCCTCTGCTCAGCACCGGTGAGGCTCCCCTGGAGTGCTGGGTCCAGTGCTGGGCTCCCCAGAGCCAGAGGGACATGGACAGACCGGATCCAGGAAAGAAGCTGAAGGGTCTGGAGCATCTCTGCTACAGGGAAAGGCTGAGGGAGCTGGGACGGCTCAGCCAGGAGCAGAGAAGACTCAGGGGAACCTTATCTGTGCATAGGAATACCCGTAAGGGAGGGAATGAAGAAGAGGGAGCCAGGTTCTTCCCAGTGGTGCCCCGTGCCTGGACCAGAGGCCATGGGCACAAAATAAGAAATCCTATCGGAATACAAACCTCCACTTTTTCACCGTGAGGGTCATCGAACGCTGGCATAGCTGCCCAGGGGCTGCAGAGTCTCCGTCTGTGCAGATGTTCAAAATCCAACTGGACATGGCTCTGGGTACCCTCCTCTGTCTGACCCTGCCTGAGCCCGGGCCGGACCAGATCATCTCTATCAGTCTGTGACTTCTGTGACTTTGTAATATAAACCCCGAGGTGAACCACGCTGACAAACCTCAGAGCAGACCAAGGTGATGCAGCCAGAATAACAAAAAGTGAAGGCAAAATGGAGTGAAAAAGAACTGAAGAAGAAACCAAGTGTTGGAATGTGATGAGAAAGGTGGTAGAGACCAAATCCAAACCCTCCGAGTGCAGTACTCTGGGTCCACTCTGCCCACAGGGTGCTGCAGCCGGACCGTCCTGCTCCCCATTCCCTTCCCTCTGGCACAGCATTTCAACAACCGCAGCTCTCCTCGGCCCAACAGCCCTGTGACAGCAGCTGCATTGTGCTACTGTCACTGGGAAACCCAGCATGAACCAGAGGGAGGAAGAACTCGAACAAATGGGAAATATAACTTCAGTAGCAGCAGACAAGATAAACTGAGACAGCACAACCAGAGAAAGGAGAGGAGCAGTGTGTAAACATCCCAACTACTCCCCTCCCCTTGCTGATGCTTTCTGACTGTTTCTCCCTCCCCATCAAACTCTCCATGCTCTCACCTAACGCATCTTCCTCAACTCACATCCCACAGACTTGCCGTTGCACCCAGAGGATTTTAAACCACAGGTTAAAAAAAAGTACCTCCTATAGGCATTCAGCTATCAGTTTAAATAACGAGTACAGAAACACAGATGTTTTGTTTGAAATCATCAGGCCGATTCATTCTGCTGACCCTTGTCCTCACCCTTCCTTCCTCCTTCCCATCCCTTTCTCTTTCATCTTGTTGTGCTGTCACATCGTCATTGCGTGAGGTGACATGTGAGCTGGGATCCCCCTTGTCAAACAAAGAGATATTTTTATCTCTTTTATAGAAAGTACGCCTATTTTCCCATTATGTAGGCGTATATAAGGTGGCACGGTGCAAATGTGCTGGACCACCCCGCCATACCTACAACAGCAACTGCCGCCCCGGCTTATGCTGTTGAACGCTCTTTCCCAAAACCTCTGTGTGGCTGAACTACAGCTAAAATGGATCTGGGGTCTCCAGAAGTCACACAGGTCTAAGAAGTGGAACATAAGAAAACGAATGTACTCCACCTGTGTCAAAGAAAAAGAGCAGAGCGGACAATAACAGTAGTCCCAGTGACTTTCAGGTGGAACTGGTGACTGGACAGCCAGAAGGGAACGTCAGAGAGATGAATGCAGACATGGGAACACAGGAGAAAAAAAGGCACATTGGAAATTGTCAGAAGACAAATTAAGCTGAGCAAATAAAACCTCTCTGGGTTACAGAACTTAAAAAAAACAAGGGACAGCATCAACGACACAGATACGAAACATGTCAACGCATAGCTGAAGGCAGAGGAAAGTTTCTGCAGGTCTGATCAAAAAGCTGGAAACTACCCAGGCAGACATCCGTTTGTGAACCCAGAGAAGGACAGAACTCAGGGTGGGAGATCACAGACAGCAAAGCTAAACAGGGACAAACAATAATAAAGGCAGGAAGAGCACGAGGGACCAGGAAGAGCAGTAATCAGTGACCTTAGGAGCAGAAGACTTGGAAAAAAATCCAAGTTAGAGTTAGTGGAAATAAAACATCTCAGATAGGAAAAAAAAAAGGCTTCTGACTATTGTCTCGGCAGGTGACATCATGCCCCTTTCAGCTTCGGTTCTTGAGTTGCAAACGATTTTGTTTTTAGGCTGTAAGAACATGTTTTACCTGACCAAATGCAATGTCTAGAGTCTCCAGGCTCCTTAGAAATCAGAAAAGAATGCAGTATTTTGTTGTATTACAGGTAGCAAATACGGTGACTACTTTCATAGGCAAGGTTGTTGAGAAGGTCTTCTCTTTTAAAGACACTTCTCAGTCCAAGGGAGAAACTTTTGCCTCCCTGAACACACATTACTAAAATCATGGAATGGTATGGGTTGTAAGGGACCTTCAAGATCATCCAGTTCCAATCCCCCTGCCATGGGCAGGGACACCTTCCACTACACCAGGTTGCTCAAAGCCTCATCCAACCTGGCCTTGAACACTTCCAGGGATCGGGCAGCCACAACTTCTCTGGGCAACCTGGTCCAGTGCCTCACCACCCTCAGAGGGAAAAATTTCTGCCTTAGATGTAGAGGCAGAAATACTAGAGGCTTCTTAGCATGAGCTAGCTGTCTGCACTCCCGTTACGGTCAACAGGAAAGAAAATCGGCATTGCCAGACTGTTCTCATCTTGAAGAGGATATCTGAATTAGGTCTGCTCTGCCACACTCCCGAAGAGTTTATTTGTCCACCTAAACTGTGCAGGGAGCCTACGGCGGGTAGGGTAGGGAGAAAAGTGTCTGCTGTAGACCACTGAGCAGCTGAGATGATTGTCATCTTACACATTTATAGGACCCATAATGAAAATAGAGACATTTTTTCCTTTTAGGAAAAAACAGAGAATGATCCATCCATCTTTTCACATGGTACATACACTGACAAGACTGTAATAAGAGGCATTTAAATCCTGACACAGATCTGCAATGTAAAAGTTGCTGCATAACCTACAGACTGACCACGGCTGCTGAGAAAACGAATGATGCAGAAGGGTATCTGAAGAGGGAAACACACGTCATTCACCAAACTGAGGACAGGTTGTCTTTGGGAACAGAATTACTGAAAGAAGAATAGTGCGCATTGACCACAACAGCAGGAAAAAAAATAAACCTATTCCTGTAGCAATTTAAAATAAATTAGCCAAAACAAATAACATTTAATGGGCTTGGCCTAGTCTTACAGAAGAGGCTTAATCATCTCCATTCATTTAGAAAGGCTTGTTGGCCGTAAAGATCAGAGAAATACTGTTTTGTTGCATCATAGGTAACAAACACAGGCAAGGGTGCATTAAAATTTCCCCTTTGTAAATGTCTCAACAAATGCACGGAACATCTGTCTCCCACATCGATACAACACTATCAAATATAAACACACCACTGAATCAATTGGCTTTTTAATTTGGAATATTTTTTTTTTAATTTGGAAACCTACATTTTGCAAGATGAAAAAATATCAAAATTTTAATGTTACATATGTAAACGTGAAAAAATTCCACAGCGGAGTGTGGCCACAGCCACACTTCTGTTCCCAGAACTCCCCACTTACCAGAAAAACTTCCCTGACCTCATTCTATCTGCAGCGTCTCAGAGACGGCAGAGAGGTCCGGCCTCGTGTGAAACACAGCTATTGAAACGGTGGGATCCGGAGAGCTCATTGCCCCTCTGGGTATGTTCCCACTGAAAGCAGAGGATGAGGAGGTTGGAAATGACAGAGGTTCCTCTGAGGGACGAGCAGGGATGCAGCGTAGGACAGATGAGGGCTCCTCTCGTTTGCTCATTTTTCACTTTTTAGTTCGCAAAACAAGTGAGCTCAGGCATTAAAATCCTCTTCTTTCAGCTCAGTCTTATCCCCAACAGAACAGCTGTCAAAGGGAGGTTATTTTCATGTTTTCAGCAGCAGCAAATCACAAAAAGAGGTTTCCATCCTGCCCTGCTGCAGAACAGTGGCATTCACTGTGCCCGGGGAGCGCAAGGAGCTCCACAGTGCAGCCGGTCCCGGCAATTTCTTCAGCAGCCCTCTGACATGGACGGATGGAACCATCACAAGGATCATGGAATCACCAAATCATAGAACGGTTTGGGTTGGAAGGAACCTTCAAGATCACCCAGTTCCAACCTCCCTGTCATGGGCAGGGGACACCTTCCACTACACCAGGTTGCTCAAAGCCCCATCCAACCTGGCCTTGAACACTTCCAGGGATGGGGCAGCCACAGCTTCTCTGGGCAACCTGTGCCAGTGCCTCACCACCCTCAGAGGGAAGAATTTCTGCCTTAGATCTCATCAAAATCTCCCCTCTTTCAGTTTAAAGCCATTGCCCCATGTCCTGTCACTACACACCCTTGTCCAAAGCCCCTTTCCAGCTTTCCTGTAGCCCCTTTAGGTACTGGAAGGCTGCTGGAAGGTCTTCCCAGAGCCTTCTCTTCTCCAGGCTGAACAGTCCCAACTCTCTCAGCCTGTCTCCATAGCAGAGGTGCTCCACCCCTCGCATCATCTCTGTGGCCTCCTCTGGACCCGCTCCAACAGCTCCATGTCCTTCTGATGTTGGGGAACCCCTAAGCTGAACGCGCTGCTGCAGGGGGGTCTCTCCAGGTTGGCCGCAGCCTTCCTCCCCAGGGAGACCCTGCCCTGAGCACTGCCTGCGTTGCCTTAGGTCACCAAACTGGTGCCTCGGTTTCTCGAGGTGGGAGCTGTGAAGCACAAGCTCAAGAAGTCTCTCATTCTCCCACAGCAAGAGCTACTGATTTCAGCCTCTCTTCCAGGGGTGATAATGTATTTTCAGGATGCAGACTGGCTTAATGCTTTCTCAAGGAGGTCAGGACGGAGGAGTGTGGCACACCACCGAGCTCTGTGCCGGCTCTGGTCGTGGAGGAGCCCAGGGATGATGCAGAAATCCAATGTGGCTCCTAGAGAGACCCAAACCCTCCACGTGTGCATCTGCAATGAACAGACTAAAACTGGATCGAGACCAGTTTTCAGAAACAATTTAGTGCAATAATCATAATTATGACTAAATTCCTTCTCATTAAAAACATTACTAGGAAGCACATGAAAAAGGCTTTTCAAGCTATATACGATAAACGGTATCGACTTCCACTGAGGTTCTGTGTTAGCTGTATCTACCCAGACACCTCTATCTGTATCTACAGGAAACCCCGTGAACAGGAACTTCTTAATAGCATGGGGATGCAATTAAAAAAATTGCAGAAGCAGTTCTCTTTTTCTAACAAAATCACGTGTAGGTATCCCTTCACTACTCCTTCCAACTTTGCATTCAAATAAATTGATGTGTATTTGCTCCATTTTTGGGGGAAAGAAAGCAAAGCATCTCAAAAAACCTCACTCTTGGATCAGCCTGGTGGAAGCTGGAATATATTAGCGTGATGGACCAAAGTTTGATGAAGGTATAAACAAATGTAAAACGTTCTTCAGAATGGGAAAGATTTGGGCAGGATACGACCTTTTGCTCATACTATAATATCACCATCACAGAAATTGAATCTATTTCTAGCAAATACTGTTGTGCTTGGCTGGTGCCCTTTCATTTTTTTTCAGCACTGAGGACATCCAAAGCCTGGCTGAGCCCCATCCTTCCTGTTTTCAGGATGAATTTTGTGTTCCCAGACAGGCAAACATGTAACTTCTAACATTTTCATCCATCATTTATTCCAGGTATATAAGATGCAGACAATTTTAGGAACAAATTTGGCTTTCAGAAGGAAGCCAAGCCATGGAAAAGTGGCCAGTCTGAACAGCCTCAGCACATTAATAGGAGGACCCGAACCTCACTCGGCTCACACACAGCAACCCCAGTGGCCCCGCTGCTGTCATTCCATGCTGCCAAGAGGTGACAGTGCCTCCAGCCAGGGAAACGAGGCCCCTGGTTCTAGTGATGACCTTCTACATCCCAGATTAACCCAGAGCAACAGTAACCGTAATAAATCTTGGGGAAAACATTGCAATCAGACATACATGAACCAACAAAAGAGAAATACAAGATATTTTCCATGGGGGAACACCCCGTTTCTCCTCCTCCCCTTGCTCTGGTATTAACTCCTGACACCTGTGCGTTTTCCAGGTTTAAAGGAAGGGAGGACACAAAGACAACACAGACGTGCTGCTACAAACCAGACGTCAGAGGAGCCAATATCACTTCAACACACTCAGCGGCTCAGCCAGCACACTAAAAGTCTCAAAATACTCAAAAATGTTACACCGTACAGGGATGGGATGGGCATCTGCCGAGATAAACACAGAGGCTCTTCCAAGCTGAGGCAAGAACCACCTATTTCAGCTTTCACACTTCCTACTAACCCCCCATGATTCTGTAACCAGCTAGTTTGGCCGTACGCAGAAGTTATGCAGAAGTCAGCGGACCGTGACATGCCCCTCTGTGCGAGGCTGAAACCCCCGTACTGGGTATGTTTCCATCTATAAATACCTGTAACCAAGCAATCAACTCACACCACTGCCTTCCTTAATGAACTAAACAGATGACACTCCGTTAGCATCACATTTCCAGCTTTTAGATATTTCTCTAGCTCTTTTAATTAATTTTGCAGTGTTTACATTTTCCTTTTGAAATGTGTGTACTTAGAACCATAGAATCACAGAATGGTTGGGTTGGAAGGGACCTCAAAGATCATCCAGTTCCAACCCCCCTGCCATGGGCAGGGGACATCTTCCACTACACCAGGTTGCTCAAAGACTCATCCAACCCGGCCTTGAACACTTCCAGGGATGGGGCAGCCACAGCTTCGCCGGGCAACCTGGTCCAGTGCCTCACCACCCTCAAAGGGAAGAATCTCTTCCTTAGATCTCATTGAAATCTCCCCTCTTTCAGTCCAAAGCCATTGCCCCGTGTCCTGTCACTACACGCCCTTGTCCAAAGCCCCTCTCCAGCTTTCTTGTACCTTTAGGTACTGGAAGGCTGCTGGAAGGTCTCCCCAGAGACCTTGTTTTCTCCAGGATCAACAGCCCCAACTCTCTCAGCCTGTCTCCATAGCAGAGGTGCTCCAGCTCTTGGATCGTCTCCGTGGCCTCCTCTGGACCCACTCCAACAGCTCCATGTCCTTCTGATGTTGGGGACCCCAGAGCTGAACGTGGTGCTGCAGGGGGGTTCTCACGAAAGCAGAGCAGAGGGGCAGAATCCCCTCCCTCGACCTGCTGCCCACGCTGCTTTGGATGCAGCCCAGGACACGGGTGGCTTTCTGGGCTGCCAGAGCACATTACACAGCATACTTGACCCGAGCCAAAGTTTTAGCAGTATCAAGTAAAACCTGGTAAGCTGTGTTTCTTAGGTCAGTGTGGACACAGCCTGATACAGGTAATCTATGCTATTTTAAAGTGCTTTTCATCGTGGTTCACCTCGGTAACAGCAGCAGGCATGCCTTGCAGGGATGGAAACAGTTTGGATCATACAAATGCTATAATCTGAAACAGCTTTCACTGATTTCTCTTTGTAGAACCTCAGCTGGACCAATAGAGAAGCTCTGACAAAGACCTGTATTTCTCACTATTGTGTGATTAAAACCAATCCAACCCTGATTAGACTTGGGCAGGTGTACGTAGTCACCACAACTAGATACTTTGCAAAGAACAAAGGCACTGCGCAGAGTCTGAACAACAATACCTGTCGAGAGATGTGTTTGGGTCCCACTGCGAGCCCCAAGTACCCAGGGTCTTGTTGAGTGATTGTGGAGAAGTATGTGTTCTGCAAGTGGAGAGCCTGAGGAGCTGGAATGACGGAGGTCCAGGAAGATATAAATACCCCATTCCTTCCCTGGAATAAGCAAGTATAGAGAGAAGAAGCCTCTTCCCATGAACTCTTGTAAAATCTGCTAGATGAAGTAACCTTTCGTAACAGGACTCTGAAAGTGGGATCCTTGAAGAGGGATGAGCCAGGACCTCGGTAAGAGGCAGGTACTAATATGGGTATGGTGACCACAGATGATGACATCTACCGTAATTGCTGCCCAAGAGTTCTCGTGGTGCCTGACAAAAGATAACACTTGAAAGTAAGATGATTTCAGCTTTCTAAAGACACGTTCTGGACTGTTCTAGTGTTATTCCACACTTCTGCGACCACCTCGCCTCTCAGGAAAAGCAAACTGTGCACAAAGGATGACAACAAGGATCATTTTGCAGCACTGGATCATTTCTTTGGTGTTTATTCCAATTTCTTTTCTTAGTCTTTGCTGGAGATGGTATCTGTAAAGAATAGAGGTCTTCATTCTCAATTACCTCAGTGTAGCCTTTGAATCACTAATGGAATGACATATTTACCAGCATACAGAAAAGTTCTGTGCTTGTGAATGGGCAGTCACCTATAGTTACTTGTGTGCTTTCCAAAATATGAGCTGCTTGCAACCAGCTGGTGCGTTATTCAGTAATAAGTGTGATCAAGGATCATCCCCAATGGCTGAAGGAGCTCATTTTGACATTTTTGTTACCATCCAGTCTTTTTTGATGATCTCACTTGGCTCCCTTCTACAGATGTACAAGGCCTGAGTTAGCAAATGAGAACTGATTCTCTTGAGGAAGTGTCTAAACCATCCTTGGTAGCTGGCAATTTCAGGGTGTGTAGAGGCAGATGACAAGTCATAGGTCTGATTTCTCAAAGTCTTTATTTCTGAATTTTCTTTGGTCTATATGGTCTTGTCTTGGACAACAGACAGCAACAGAGACCTTGCTCCTTTATAAACACAAAAATGCTCCAAGCCAAAGGGTGTTGCTGATTCTAAAGACCTGTTGCTGATTCTGTCACCTCCTCATTAGTCAAAATACTAATCTTGGTAGCACTGTTGAAAAACTATTTAAGTTTCCTTGAGCACTGCAGTGTCTACATCTAGTATTTCTGGGATTCTTGTGATCAAATCCAGATCTGTGCATATCCTTGCCCACATCAGAGAAGAGAAAGGTTTCTTTAGTTGCGTGCCTTTGGGTCAGTCTCTGCTCACAAGAGGTGTGCGCATCCCTGCAATACACACAAGCAGAAGAACATGGGACTGGAACCCCAAAGTCGGCTCAGATTTGACTATTTGGTGCAGTTCTGGTCATCCCACATGAAGAAATGTTGAAAAGAAGAAGAGGTACTGAGTACTGAGGTACTTAAAAAGGGAAAAAAAGAAGACCCAGGGAACTACAGGCCAGTCAGTCTCACCTCTGTGCCCGGCAAGATCATGGAGCAGATTCTCCTGGCGACTATGCTAAGGCACACAGAAAACAAGGAGGTGATTGGTGACAGGCAACATGGCTTCACTAAGGGCAAATCCTGCCTGACTAATTTGGTGGCCTTCTATGATGAGGTTACAGCATTGATGGATAGGGGAAGAGCAACTGACATTGTCTACCTGGACTTATCCAAAGCATTTGATACTGTCCCACATGACATCCTTGTCTCTAAACTGGAAAGACAAGGTTTTGATGGACGGATCACTCGGTGGATAAGGAATTGGTTGGATGGCCGCACTCAAAGAGTTGTGGTCAACGGTTCAATGTCCAAGTGGAGATCAGTGACGAGTGGTGTTCCTCAGGGGTTAGTACTGGGACCAGTGCTATTTAACATCTTTGTTGGAGACATGGACAGTGGGATCGAGTGCACCCTCAGCAAGTTTGCAGATGACACCAAGTTGTGTGTTGTGATGGATACACTGGAGGGAAGGGATGCCATCCAGAGGGACCTGGACAGGCTGGAGAGGTGGGCCTGTGAGAACCTCATGAAGTTCAACAAGGCCAAGTGCAAGGTCCTGCACGTGGGTCGGGGCAATCCCAAGCACAAGTACAGGCTGGGCGGAGAATGGATTGAGAGCAGCCCTGAGGAAAAGGACTTGGGAGTGCTGGTAGATGAGAAGCTCAACATGAGCCGGCAATGTGCACTGGCAGCCCAGAAAGCAAATCGTATCCTGGGCTGTATCAAAAGAAGTGTGGCCAGCAGGTTGAGGGAAGTGATTCTGCCCCTCTACTCAGCTCTTGTGAGACCCCACCTAGAATACGGTGTTCAGCTCTGGAGTCCCCAACACAAGAAGGACATGGAGCTACTGGAGCGAGTCCAGAGGAGGGCCACGAAGATGATGCAAGGGCTGGAGCACCTCTGCTATGAAGACAGGCTGAGACAGTTGGCACTGTTCAGCCTGAATAAGAGAAGGCTCTGGGGTGATCTTATAGCAGCCTTCCAGTACTTAAAGGGGGCCTACAGGAAAGCTGGAGAGGGACTTTTTACAAGAGCGTGTAGTGATAGTACAAGGGGCAATGGATTTAAACTGAAAGAGGGCAGATTTAGATTAGATATAAGGCAGAAATTTTTCACTCAGAGGGTGGTGAGGCACTGGAACAGGGTGCCCAGAGAAGTTGTGCATGCCCCATTGCCCCATCCCTGGAAGTGTTCAAGGCCAGGTTGGATGAGGCTTTGGGCAACCTGGTGTAGTGGAGAGTTTCCCTGCCCATGGCAGAGGGGTTGGAACTAGATGATCTTTGAGGTCCCTTCCAACCCTAACCATTCTATGATTCTATGAAAAGAATAATGATCGTGATCCGAGTTACAGATTACTGTCTGTGCAAGGAAGAATTAATTGGACAAGGACTCTTAGGCTAGAAGCAGGTGGAATAAATACAACTTTCAATAGCACAAGGAAGATTAACAGGTGAATTCTACAAAAAAAAAAGAAAGGAAGAGTTTTGACTTAATGACTTGCTGCTTATAATCTTACCTAAACATCTGCTACTTGTCATCACGGGTGGCAGGATACAGTATCAGCATGAAATTCTTGTACTCTTAAAACCCCTGACAATGTAGAGATCTTATCATAATCTAATTAGTGTTTACCTTAAACACTACTTGACCAACTAATACCTACTTACCATAAGCTGTTGATTTTCTTCCCTTCGTTATCCCATACACAAACTCTGTTCCACTATTCCTTATCTCAGCCGTGTACTGTAAGGTCTACATGGCCAAGAAAACAAGTTGAAGGGTCAGGTCATAATATCCAGCCCTCTTCTTATTTTGGATTTGTGTCTGATATGGTATTCTCCTAGCATTTTCTGTGGTGTCCTCACTCTCAGATTAAAGGAAGAGGTAGGCCGGGACCTGCCCACGGAGGAACAGGAGCACAGCTGGTAGACGATGTATGGATCATCCGGCTCACAAATCCAAATCAAATTTCTCAGCAATGCCCAGCGCACAGGTGACACAGTGGGGTTGTGGAAGCAACCCAGCTTTGTATTGCCTTGAGGCAGAGACGACCCACGACCCACGGGGAGCTGTGTAGATAGCTCAGCCCTGAGTTGTCTGATGAGTCAGTGCTGCATTATACAAAGAACCAAAACTTGATTTGAGCCTTGAAATCCCTCAACAAAGAACATGCCCTGAGTCTCATTTCAACCATTGTCCAGTTGCCTGAGATAAGGTATTCAGGCACAATCGATAAGGGGAAGCTCCCTGTCACATCCTTAAAGACCCTTAAAGACCTTTGAAGACTCTTGAAGACCCTCAAAGACAACCCCCCCCCCCCCCCGCCCCCAGGCAGAATCGATAAGGGGAAGCTCCCTGTCACACCCTTAAAGACCCTCCTTAGGCACGGTACCTACACAGTCACATACATCAGGGGATAAAAGCCCTACGATTTGGGTTGGAAATTGGGAGTTGCTTCTCCAACTACACAGCCAGTCTGTGAGGAGATTCTTTTCCCCTTTGATCGGAGTGCCGGTCAAGGTAACTTCCCTGGAATTGAGAGTCCTTACCTGAGAGGGTAAGTGATTTCTTTTTTTTTTTCTCTTTTTAGCATGCCTTAAGTCTAGTGAGCTTGTGTGTTCTCTCGCTCTTGTGTGTAATAGTGCATTCTGTGACTCTGCTGTGCGGCAACAGTACATTCTGCGACTCTCTTGTGTGCTGTGATAGTGTATTGCAACAGTGTATATTTTGGGTTTAAATTGCAAGAGAGCATTCCTCCGTTGTATCTATAAGAACCTGTAATAGTGGCGCATTGAATCTGCAAGTGCAGTTCAGGTAAATTGTTGCAGTATCTCGGACCTTACAGTTAAACCTGTAAGTGCAGTCCGAATAAATCGTTTGCTTGGACCTTGTAGTCGAATGAATCTGCAAGTGCACTTCAAGTAGATTGTTATCTTGGACCTTGCAGTTAAGCCTGCAAGTGCAGTCCAAGTAGAAGTTGTTACCTTGGACCTTGCAGTTAAACCTGCAAGTGCAGTCCAGGTAGATCGTTTGCTTGAACCTTGTAGTCGAGTCTCTTTTCGTCACAGACGATCACAGGAGATACATATCCTGAACGAGTTTCTGGATGTCGACATGCAAAAATTAAAAAAAAAAGGAAAAAAAAACCCAGAAGTGTTTCCTCAGGTAAAACATACTTTAGGATCGATACTGGTACTTGGCAATAAAGCCAATACAGGTACCTTCTCATTTGCTTTTTTCATTATAAAGTATTTGTTCCTGTGTAACAGAACTAAATCGGCAACTGAAAAGCATACCTGAAAATCGCTTCACCTCCTCCACCACAGATCATCCTCTAGAACATTCAGTGGTAAGCTTGTATTTTGTACAAGTCTATCTCCTGGTATTTTGGAAAGCAAGAAACACTCACTCTGGATAATCTTGACTCAAGTTTCACTCTCCTCTTCTCCAGATCAGACATGATTTTTATAGCTAAGACAGTAAATGCAATCTGAGAAAGGAAGAAATCTCTGAGTAGAAAGAAGCAGAGGAATGAATGGTTCCTGGGACTACGAAATGGTTCCTGGGACCACCTTATTCCCCGAGACAAAAAGGCACCTATCATGTCCACTGACCAGCACAGAAACTTGCACTGGAAAGAGGTGAAAAGCTGGTGAGCCAGAAGACAAAGGATGGCATAAGGAAGCTCTCCCTACCAGACAGGTGAGATAGTCTTGATGACTGTGGAATTAGAGATTTTTTAAATGTGAATTGTTCAGTTTGGATTAAGAAAATGGGAAAAGGTGGTTAAACAAAGAAATGGAAATTAAGGAAGTAGGTGATCACTACCCAGATTAACTGTTGCTCCCGAGGCAGAACTGACAAGAGGGTTATACCCTTCCATTCTGTAAGACCTTTTCTGTCAGAGGATGCGGAGGCTGCAGGAGCACCTGGCAGACATTGCCACTCGGGAAGTGTTTCAAGCTTGTGTGCACAGAGGACACATGTACCTTGAGCACGATCTTCTCTCATAGAGATCTGAAGACGATGATTGCTGTTTGCACTACATTGAACAAACGTGGACCCCAAAGAGACTAAAAGCAGAGACAATGTGAGACACCTTGCCCACGTGGTTGAGTGAAACCCAATAAATGAGGAGATGTTATGGGTCACGTTGCTTAAGGACTGCCTACATAAATACTCTGTAAAGCACTGGCTCTGGGAATCGTCCGCTCTCAGCTTCTTCCCTTTTATTTCAGCAAAAGGTGTATTTCATAGAATAACAGAACAGCTCAGGTTGGAAGGGACCTCACCGGATCATCTGGTGCAGCCTTTTGTGGGAAGGAGAGCCCAGATGAGATTATCTAACACCTTGTCCAACTGCATCCGGAAAACCTCCAGTGATGGGGACTCTATCACATTCCATACTTGAAGCCACACAGTGTCCTGCACCTTGTGCCGTGTTTGCGGACACCACACGGAATGATTTACAGACAGATTCTGAAATAGTTCTAACATAGCCAGTCCAAAGCTGCATATACAACTGCCTGACTTCATCAAGGAAAGCAGAAGGGAAGTACGTGGGTCTTTGCTGAGGGATCTGCCTCTCAAGTCCCTCCTGGTCACTAAGATAGTGACAGTTCGGTTTCTCATTCCCTGCAGGGAATTCATTCACAGCTTTGGACGAGTGAAGTCTCCAGCGAACCACCTTGCTGTTCTCCCCAGCATACCTTAACCAGAAAGAAAAGTGCAAATACAGGACTCAGCCAGTTTTTTGCACGTTTACATACATACAACCATACAATAATTTACATATGTGCTACTAAGTAAATGTAAACCTGAATCTAACTCAAACCTAAATGCCTCTAGTAGACATAGGCAACTCAGAATAACTTTGGCAGCTCAGCTGTGTTTGACACGGAGAAGGATCGGTTAACCATGGCCACCAAGTACACTCGTTATGTGAAACGTCTCCAGCAGAACACAACAACCGTTCGCAGGCAGAGGAGTCTACGACACAAGATCAGCCCTCCTCAGAACAGCTTTGGCAGTAATGCTCTGTTCAAAAACAACAATCTCTGCAGCGCTCTCCAGATATTTCTTTGGTCACACTCATACCATAACACCTATTCCAACAAAAGACAATCACTCTTCAGAGAGAACAAAATGAAGCACTGCAAACAATTGCTCATACCACAAATACCGCACACACGTTTTGAAGTGGTCGTGTTACCCGAAATGTATCAGAAGAGTCCCAGTGATAAAATCCCTACTCCGTATTTTTTTACCTCTCACAGAAATAAAGAACCAATCTTGCAGGGTACACGTACCTTTTTGTCGGTGTTGGTGCTCCGGAGGACATGTGGGTCACCATGGTGTCGTTCATGTTAGCCAGAGGCCGAGGAGGACTACAATAGAAATATTTATTCCAGTTAGTGAGTTAAAAAAAAAATAACAGAAGGAAACAAAACCAACACCAGGGAAGAGAACGTCACTGTGCCCTGCGACAGCGTCGGCTCAACGAGCAGCAGCAGAAACCACTTCGCACAAAGGTACCTGAAGGGTTGGGTCTGCTCTGCTCTAACAGCTCTTCACTAAGACGAAGATAAAACTAACGTTTGTGATCACATAACTGACCTCTGGCATTGTCTGGTAGTTCGAGCAAATGTAGGAACCATTCAAGTTAGGGCAATTATTTGAAATGTTTAAAGAAATTAAGCAAAGATTTATTCTAACAAGAAATCATTTCTACAACAACCACATACACGTTCTGTTTGGTTCTTATTTTCGTAAGTTATAGTTGAAAAACCCCCAAATTGATAGTCTCATGTTCCTTACTGCCCTATAAAACACAACCACGGACTGATGCTCCCATTATTTATGTTTTTAGACCCTGGAAGTTCCCCGTGCCACGGTGCCGTGGCCACTGAGGGTCCGTGTGCTTGTGGCTGCACAGAAGGTGGGAGGACATGAAGAGCCCCGTAGGATGTCCCCAACAGCTCTGCCCGCAAATTCCAGCTGGTGGGAGAGAATAACTGCAGCAGGTGCTATTGTAGAATCAGTATCCAGTGACATCCAAAGACATCCATCAGCCTTTAAAACAAGACTGGGGAGAACACACAGGGTTGTTTGTGCACAGATAAAAGCTCAATTTGCCCATTGGACAACACTGCACCCGTGCAGATCCCCACAAGGAAAACTGTTGCACTGTCCTGTATGGTGCACAGATTGAATTCTCCACAGGTTTGTATCCACCAACATCTCAGCGTTTGCCTTCAGTCGGATCTACTGCAGATAACACTGAAATTAATTCTTGCCACCTTCAGCCTTCTGCAGCACTCTGGTGCTGAAGGCGTTGGACCCGACAGCATTCGCAGTTTCTGCCTTCCCTGATGTTCCCAGTGCCGCTGCACGGAGCCGGCTCCTCATTCCCATGTGTGAACACAAGGATCTGCCTTAAGACTCACCAGCTTATTTCATTCAACAATTTTCAGAACCCAGTAACCTGAAGAATCTAACAACCATTAAAGAAAAAGCACCTGGATGTCAAACATATAAAATCATGAAGAATATATTCCCGGTATGTGTTACTGCATTCCTGCTCCAGGTAGGATCTGAGCGCAGAAGCACTTCAGTTCTCAGTCCTCGCTCAGGACAGATTTGCCCAGAAATAATCATGCTGCACGTTTAATGTTAACGTTACTCTAAATATAACACTAGATCAAGAAATTAGTTGGTCACAAGATATTTAATGAATGTGCTCCTTTGGAAAAGGAACTTCTTACTGTACAAAAAAGGGGAAATGGGATTATTACGGACTGGAAAGCTGACAGATGTGTCACACCACGGTATGTATGGAAGCCATTCACTTTGCTAGTGAACCTACGGATACGTCCTGCAGTAACGAGCTGTTAATGAACAGGGCTTTGCCTCCGCCCCTCCAGCTCCCTGCTTGCTCCTTCCTGACCGAAGGCAAGGAACATGCTGTCCGCACCCACACTGCAAAATCCCGGGACAAAGGAACCGGAAAGGTGTGCCTTTGCCGAGGAGGGGCGGGGGTGTGTGTGCTGCTGCCCCCACTCCCCGGCACTTGGCTGGGCGGCGGTCCACGCTGGGCCGGTGCCACCCGCTGAGGATGGCCGCGGTGGAGCCGCTTGGGGAACTTGGGGAGCACACCGCTCCCAGGGTGCCCACTGGGCTGAGTTCACCCAGAGAGGACTGAGATCTGAGAGAAACGGCCACACAGACACCAGGTCAGTGAAGATGGAATGGGACGAGGTGTGCCGGAGCTGAGTTTCCCCTGCAACTGGTGGCGAGACGGCAGGCGGCCCCCCTGCAGCCAAAGGCGGTCCCGGTGGAGCAGAGACCCACTCGCATCCCATGAACCCACGTCAAGAAGAGATGCCTGGGCCTGAGGACGGTACGCATCTAGAGTCCATGGGACGACCCCTCATCGGTGGGGAGATGTTTTGTTTAAAGGAGATGCCTGAGCCTGAGGACAGTGGGGAAGCATGGGCACAGGTAGAGACACATTTACGCATTTAAAGTCTCTATGATGACGTATTTAGAGTCCATATGACGACCCACGCCAGAGCGAGTGGCAACAACTCCCTAAGAATCTGAGACTGTGGTAAAGCCTGCGCCAGAGCAATCCTGCGGGTAGGACTCACGCTGGAGAAGTTTGTGGATTTTCCTCCTGAGCAGGGGATCCACTGGAGCAAGGGAAAATGGTGTAAGGACTCCTCCTTTAAGAGAGGAGTGGCAGTAACAACATGGATGAACTGACCTGCACTCCCCATTCCCTGTCCCCCTGCGCTGCTGAGGGGAGGAGGTAGAGCCAGGAAGAAAAGGAAAGGGGGTTGGAGAGGTGTTGTTTTTTAAGATCTGGCCTTGTTTTCTTTTTATCCTTTTAAGTAACTGGTTTTGCTTGTCTTTATTCTTTTAAGTAGCTGTTAATAAATTGTTTTGCTTTAAGAAAGCCAAGTCTGTTTTGCCTGGGACCATGGTTGGTGGGTGCTCCCTCTGTTCCTGTCTCAACCCTCAGTCCCTTTATCATTTTTTTTTTTCCTCCTCTCCACTTTACTGGAGTGAGAGAGCGGCTGCGTGGAGTTTAGTTGCCGGACCAGCCTAAACCACGACACACGTACACCACAGAATCACAGAATGGTCTGGGTTGGAAGGGACCTCAAAGATCATCTAGTTCCAAGTCCCCTGCCATGGGCAGGGACACCCTCCACTACACCAGGTTGCTCAAAGCCCCATACAACCTGGCCTTGAACACTTCCAGGTATGGGGCAAAAAAACTACTATCATAAAACTACACGTGCAGCTGTGAGAGAAATAACTACAATGAGCAATAGCTTCTGCAACCAAAACTGTGTTTTTCAGCATCAACTCTTGCTCCGCAGCTCCCGTGTGCATCGGCCGTTTTTTTCCTTCATGAGGGACAAACGGTTTCCTTAACCACCGTGCTCTTGGACACATAAATCCAGTATTCCCGATTGTTTCAGGGGAAGTGAATTCCCCCACGTGGCACTGCATTCCAGTGGAGGTGACACGGGAAGCTCACTGCAGAGCATGTCCGGGACATGGCAGCCCAGACCGCAGCGACCCACCAGCCCTTCCTGATGGCACGGCGGGATACGGAGCCTATAGAGCAAAGAGGACAGCGCGCACATACTTACCGTCCACGAGACGCATACAGCAGACAGCACGAGTTTTCACAGAATTCATTTTACTTTAAATAACAGATTTTACATGAGGCACGTTTTCCATTACCCCACAGAAGCTCCTCTATGCGGTTCTGCTATTCTGAGTGAAGGATAATTCTTTATTTTATTACAATATTGTTTCTATACGACTCTTCTAATAAGAAAGTGGATGTAATTCACCGTTTGTAATCTTGTTTTAGTATCACTATGAGAAAATTTCACAGGTTCATTCCAGTTCTGTAAATACCAGTGTCCTCAATTTTCCAGCTAAATCCTCGCTCACAGTGATAAAGGCAAAGAAAAAAATTAAATACGAACATCTGGGTAAAAGATTTCTAACTGCACAATTCTGTCTTCTTTAGTACGTGCAATAAAGACTTTCCCAGGCAGAGAATTTCTTGAGGCCATTTATACATTTTTAGGGAATATTTTTTCAAAAAACTGTACTCTGTCAAGATGGCACTATATTTTCTTGTGTAACTGTGACAAAAAATCATATTGTTCATGAAATCAGGAGGATGCTGTAATCGTGTACATGATACCATTGGAGTGGTAAGAGCTGCTTTTATGAACCTGGGACTTTCTGTGCAGGTCAACCTTATTTTATCAGAACTTCTAGTTCAAAAGGAACATAAATAATTCCCCTTCCGAGATGCTCATGATAGTTGCCATCTGCTACAGTCTATCAAAATAATAGAAAAAAAGACAAATATTCTTGAATAAGCTACTAAGGAGAGATTTTTCTGCCTCCATAATCTCAGCTGAGACAGGAGAAATCCCCAAACCATCGCTGGCACAGAAACGCAGAAGATGCACCCAGAAGAAGTGACTTCTCTCCCATCCACAATGCAGCTGAGGTATTAAAACAACTACAGGATTTCAATGTATATCAAGAACAGGTGACAACTTACTTTCAAAACCTCTTCTGTTTGGTCAGGTTAAATTTTTGAGATTTAACTTATCCAGCATTTACAGTGTATTTAAGCAGCTCAGGGTGCTCTTGGGAAGAAAAGCACCTAAAAATAAGCAGTGAAATTCGAGAAATCCTTCAGGTACCTGGGAGCTGGGACAAACGTGGCAGCTGTAGAAGCTGAGACATCAAACTCCTTAAATTCTCTTTTTCCATGATGCTTGTAAGAAGTGACCTCAGCCAAGCAGCCAGGGGATCAGAGACCAGCCTGTGCCCCAGAGCAGAAATAAGACATCAGCAATCTTTATTCCCATTCCACATGTGAGGTCCAAGCTGTATACCACAGAAAGTTCCAGTAGCCTGAAGAACATGGCAATATCCTTGGCAAAACTAGAACACTTGTTTTACTCAGGACATTGCTGGTGAGCGCTGAAGTAGGTGTCACCTACTGGAACGCTATCCCGACTCATTTAGGCCTGGAAATAACTGAGGAAATAAGAGCGTTGTAGGCTCAAAGGCAGGAGAAGGACGCATCCTGACACTTGCACTGGTGAGAAGCATCTCATGATGGAGTGCTCCTCTGGCCAGGGACACGAAGAAGAAAACACATGACTTTGTGTCTTCTGCTAACCTTGGCTTTGGTTTGTTCAGACTCTGAACGGGCACTGTGCACGTTCACATCCCGAAGCACCGCACAGCAGTGGCAGATGCCATCAGAACACAATAGTAGAGACTTGCAGAGATCATGAGGGTCCTCTGCGTTCGGCATGTATTTGGGAAGGAAGGAGTAAAGGCTTGATAGAACAACACATCAGGAGCTGAAGGTGTGCCATCACTTGGAAGCCCTTTTAAAGAACTTACTCACCCACAATTTTTTTTTTTTTTACACAAATGTCAAAGTTAATTCTGAAGCTAAAACACCTTAAATCATCTTTATAGAAGGTATCACAAGTTCAAGCTTTCCAGTCCTAGCACCTGTTTATCTTCCTTTATTTTTCCAAAACATATTTATGAATACTACTCCTGTCTCTTCTGTCCTAACCAACTCCCTCTCTACGTGTCCAGTTTTGGCTACCACTGGAAAGAAGATATTGGACTAAACAGCTTTTTTGGTCAAACCCAGGATGGATGATATTCTATTCTTAGATTTCCCCATCATCTTCTAAACATGCCAACAAGCTTTTATGGGTAATTGCCATAATTCTAATAAATTCAGCAAATATCTTGACTTCTCTCTACCACTAGCATTTACTCTTATTAACTACTCCCTCCTACCTGTAGTAAAGCCTATGAGATCCAGATGTAACTGAAGTTGCTGCTACATCTATTCTCAGCAATCTTGTCTAAATATGAAAGTAATCTTCTCTAAAAATGAGAAATAAACAAACAGATTAGTCACTGCTATTTTGTGTCAACAGTTTTCCTAAGTAGGAAAATCAATCATTATGCATTCAGAAGAAACGCGCAATTAAGCCCAGGTCTAACTTCTCCCTTGTCTTCCTTCAGACTTGGTTGATGAAGGTCCAGAACAAATTCTGAACAATTCTGAGACCTCAGAAGTCTAAAAACTCAATAAATAAAAGGAATTAAGTCTTGAGACTTTGCTGTGCTGAACAATCGCTCTGTAAAGGGACCTTTACAAAAGAGCAACGGTAAACAACATTCACCAGACTGCCTTCCACTCTGAACAGTTCTCCCATCCGGGATTGCTGAAGGGCAGCAAAGCAACACTATTTATTTGCTTCCATCAGAGTACAGAGACTTGGAAAATGCAAGGCTCAGGAAAAGCAATCTATATTTGAGGGTTATGGGCTGTCACAGCAGCTAGTTAGGAAAAAAAAAAGAGAGAGAGAAAAAGAGAAAAAAAAGGGGTGAAAAAGAGGGGGGGGAAAGAGAGGGGGGAAGAGGGGGAGAAAGAGGGGGGAAAGGGGGGGAAAGAGGGGGGAAGGGGGGAAGAGAGGGGGAAAGAGGGGGGAAAAGAGGGGGGAAAGAAGGTGGGAAAGGGGAGGAAGGGGGGGGAAGAGAGGGAAAAGAGAGGGGGGAGAGGGGGGAAAGAGGGGAGAAAAGGGGGGGAAGAGGGGGGAAAAGAGAGGGGGGAAAAGAGAGGGGGGAAAAGAGAGGGGGGAAAGGGGGGAAAAGAGGGGGGGAAGAGGGGGGAAAAGAGAGGGGGGAAAAGAGAGGGGGGAAAGAGAGGGGGGAAAAGGGGGGAAAAGAGGGGGGGAAAGGGGGGGAAAGGGGAGGGAAAGAGCGGGGGGAAGAAGGGAGAAAATTTGAAAAGCAAGCACACTCTGTCAGTCAGATGTGGAATTGCTGAGTCTGAAGCTGATAACTGACACCTGAAATTCTGACATTTGAAGATTTCTGGAAGGACAATGAAGTCGGTCTGAAGGGCCCCAGGGCAGGGAAGGGTTTCCAGCAGCTGAAGCCAAAAGCGTATCCATGTCAAAACCAGAAGGGATAACATCTCCAGTCTCTATTCCAGGATAACATCTCCCGTCTCTATTCCAGGATAACATTCTCCTGTCTCTATTCCAGGATAACATTCTCCTGTCTTTATTCCAGGTTTGGGTGTAGGAACCAGCATGTATACCGCACGTAACAAAAAAAGTCAGGACTTTTCAGGTGCACTGATTACACTGTAATAAATGTCAGTACTTGTTTAATCATCATAAAATAATGCCTGGAATTGCGCTACTTTTCAATTAGGGATGGAATTAATGGGGATGACAGAATAGTTTGGGTGGGAAGAGACCTGCAAAGGTCATCTACTCCAACCCCTGTCATGCGCAGGGACATCCTCACCCAGATGGTACCTACGGCAGTCCCACCTGCCAGGGAGAAGTGCTGCCTGGTTCTCCCAGAAGGACCAACGTCATGATGGTTTGAGGTGATGGAAGCAAGGCCGTGTCCCCAGACACCTGTTCTTTCTCTCCTGTGACAACAGCTGACTGAATCAGATCATCATCTCTCCGTTGCTGCTCTTAGACGACATGGCTGTTGCTGGTAGGTGTAGCTGGTAACTCCACGTGCAAGGTTTGCATTATCCAAACTTAAGGCTGCAAACCCATATTTTGCTCAACACACACATGAATACAGGACATACATCACAGAAACCATGACTCAAACCACGCTGCTTTTCTTCCCTCAGCTCTCTACGTGCTCTGGCAATCTGTGCATCCCTGCGGTCAAACCACTCCTGCTGTTTACTCATGGAACACTGCTGGGCTGTGGACGGAAGCACCCGCTGGCTCCCAAACTCACGAGCCAACAACTGCATCCACGTGTGAGGCCACATCACTGAGATGATCATATTGACAAGATCTCTGGCCAAAAATCAATAATCCTATTACCTGCTGCTATCACAGCCTCCTTCCCTTCCAACAACGTCGGGAGCCCAGCTAAAGTGTCTGTACACCAACGCACGCAGCATGGGAAATAAACAGGATGAACTAGAGATGCATGTACATGAGCAGGGCTACGACCTTATTGGCATCACGGAGACATGGTGGGACGACTCCTATGACTGGAGTGTCAACATGGAGGGGTATATGCTTTTTAGAAAGGACAGGAAGGGGAGACGAGGAGGGGGTGTTGCTCTCTACGTCAGCAACCGGCTGGAATGCGTGGAGCTTCACCTGGGGTCGGAGGAGGAGCTGACAGAGAGCTTATGGGTCAAGATTAGAGGACGGGGACGGATAGGGGATGTTACGGTAGGAGTCTGTTACAGGCCACCTGGCCAGGAGGACAGAGCAGATGAGGCGCTTTATAGCCAGATAGGAGCAGCCTCGCGGTCACAAGCCCTGGTCCTCATGGGGGACTTCAACCACCCTGACGTCTGTTGGAGAGACAATACGGCAGGGCACGGGCAGTCCAGGAGGTTCCTGGAATGCGTGGATGACAACTTCCTCCTGCAGATGATAGAGGAGCCGACAAGGAGGGGTGCCATGCTTGACCTTGTGCTCACCAACAGGGAGGGACTGGTGGGTGATGTGAAACTTAAGGATAGCCTTGGCTGCAGTGACCACGACACAGTGGAGTTCAAGATCCATGGGGCAGCAAGGAAACCATTCAGCAAGCTCTGTACCCTAGACTTCAAGAAGGCGGACTTCGGCCTCTTGAAGCACCTGATGGGCAAAGTGCCGTGGGAGGTGGCCCTGGAGGGACAAGGGGCCCAGGAAAGTTGGTCCACATTCAAGGAGCACCTTCTCCAAGCTCAGCAGAGGTGCATCCCGACGAAGAACAAGTCGGGCAAAAAGACCAAGAGGCCGGCGTGGATGAGCAAGGAGCTCCTGGACCAACTGAAAATGAAGAGGTTAGCCTACAGAGGGTGGAAGCGGAGACAGATAGCCTGGGAGGAATACAGAGAAGCTGTAAGAGTGACCAGGGATCAAGTGAGGAAGGCTAAAGCCCTGAAGGAATTGAATTTGGCAAGGGATATAAAAAGCAACAAGAAATGCTTCTATAGGTATGTAGGGGACAAAAGGAAGTCCAAAGAGAATGTAGGCCCCCTCCGGAAGGATACTGGTGCTCTGGTTACCCGGGACATAGAGAAGGCTGAGGTACTCAATGAATTTTTTGCCTCAGTCTTCAATGGTAAAGCCTCTTGTCTTACCACCCAAGCTGTGGAAAGAACTAGCAGGGACTGTGAGGATGAACCACCGCCCACTGTACTTGAAGACCAGGTTCGAGAACATCTGAGGAACTTGAAGGTGCACAAGTCCATGGGACCTGATGAGATCCATCCGCGGGTCCTGAAGGAACTGGCGGATGAAGTTGCCAAGCCACTGGCTATTGTATTCGAGAAGTCGTGGCGGTCTGGCGAGGTCCCTGATGACTGGAAGAGAGGGAACATAACCCCCATTTTTAAAAAGGGGAACAAGGAGGACCCGGGCAACTACAGACCGGTCAGCCTCACCTCTGTGCCTGGCAAGGTCATGGAGCAGATTCTCCTGGGAACCATGCTAAGGCACATGGAGAGCAAGGAGGTGGTGGGTGACAGCCAACATGGCTTCACCAAAGGCAGATCGTGCCTGACCAACTTGGTGGCCTTTTACGATGGGGTGACAGCATCGGTGGACAAGGGTCGACCAATGGATGTCATCTACCTGGACTTGTGCAAAGCTTTTGACACTGTCCCGCACGACATTCTTCTCTCTAAATTAGAGAGTCATGGGTTTGATGGATGGACCACTCGGTGGATAAGGAATTGGCTCAATGGCCGCACTCAGAGAGTAGTGGTCAACGGCTCGATGTCCAAGTGGAGACCGGTCACGAGTGGCGTCCCTCAGGGGTCCGTGTTGGGCCCGGCCCTCTTCAACATCTTTGTCGGTGACGTGGACAGTGGCATGGAGTGCACCCTCAGCAAGTTCGCCGATGACACCAAGCTGTGTGGTGCCGTCGACACGCTGGAAGGGAGGGATGCCATCCAGAGGGACCTTGACAGGCTGGAGAGGTGGGCCCGTACCAACCTCATGAAGTTTAACCAGGCCAAATGCAAGGCCCTACATCTGGGTCGTGGCAATCCCAGGCATAAATACAGACTGGGTGGTGATCGGATCGAGAGCAGCCCTGAGGAGAAGGACTTGGGAGTACTGGTGGACGAGAAGCTCAATATGAGCCGGCAATGTGCTCTTGCGGCCCAGAAGGCCAACCGCGTCCTGGGCTGCATCAAGAGGAGCGTGGCCAGCAGGTCGAGGGAGGTGATTCTCCCCCTCTACTCTGCCCTCATGAGACCTCACTTGGAGTATTGCGTCCAGTTCTGGAGTCCCCAACATAAGAAGGACATGGACCAGTTGGAGAGGGTCCAGAGGAGGGCCACGAAGATGATAAGAGGGCTGGAGCACCTTTCCTATGAGGACAGGCTGAAAGAGTTGGGGCTGTTCAGCCTGGAGAAGAGGAGGCTCCGGGGTGACCTTATAGCGGTTTTCCAGTACCTCAAGGGGGCCTACAGGAATGATGGGGAGAGGCTGTTCAGGAGGGCCAGTTATGATAGGACAAGGGGTAATGGTTTTAAAATAGAGGGAGGTAGGTTCAGGTTGGATATTAGGAAAAAATTTTTTACTATGAGAGTGGTAGAACACTGGAACAGGTTGCCCAGAGAGGTGGTGGATGCTCCATCCCTGGAGACGTTCAAGGCCAGGTTGGACAAGGCCCTGAGCAACCTGATCTAGTTGGAGATATCCCTGTTCCTTGCAGGGGGGTTGGACTAGATGACCTTTGAAGGTCCCTTCCAGCCCTAACCATTCTATGATTCTATGATTCTATGATTCTATGAACCCCTGTCATGCGCAGGGACATCCTCACCCAGATGGTACCTACGGCAGTCCCACCTGCCAGGGAGAAGTGCTGCCTGGTTCTCCCAGAAGGACCAACGTCATGATGGTTTGAGGTGATGGAAGCAAGGCCGTGTCCCCAGACACCTGTTCTTTCTCTCCTGTGACAACAGCTGACTGAATCAGATCATCATCTCTCCGTTGCTGCTCTTAGACGACATGGCTGTTGCTGGTAGGCGTAGCTGGTAACTCCACGTGCAAGGTTTGCATTATCCAAACTTAAGGCTGCAAACCCATATTTTGCTCAACACACACATGAATACAGGACATACATCACAGAAACCATGACTCAAACCACGCTGCTTTTCTTCCCTCAGCTCTCTACGTGCTCTGGCAATCTGTGCATCCCTGCGGTCAAACCACTCCTGCTGTTTACTCATGGAACACTGCTGGGCTGTGGACGGAAGCACCCGCTGGCTCCCAAACTCACGAGCCAACAACTGCATCCACGTGTGAGGCCACATCACTGAGATGATCATATTGACAAGATCTCTGGCCAAAAATCAATAATCCTATTACCTGCTGCTATCACAGCCTCCTTCCCTTCCAACAACCTGAACGCCGTGGGTATGAGCACACGGTGGTACCCTACACCCAGGACTGTGTGCACTTGAAATTATTATTTTTCCCACAAATATTGCCTGGACACTCAGCCCACAGACATGGACAGAGCCTGTTCCCCTGCCCCTGTCTCCATCCCTTATTTTGCAAGCTTAGTGCTAGCACTGATGGGAACGTACATCGCTGTTCTTACGGTGTCACCATCTCCAGCCGCACTAGGACTTGTGCTACAGCACACAACCGCAGAACACGCTCGTCCTCCATGGGATCCACTGCAGTGCTGCTCTTCGCTTGCCAGCACACTGGGCTGGGGAACTTCAGGAGCACCTGAAGGTGCTCCTCACCCATATCTGCTTCACATGATGCCAAGCCACAGATGACCCAGCACTGCCTGTTCTCACTTAGTGATGGAACTGCTGTTGCAGGACTGAGAAAAGACTCAGCGATGTGATGAACAGTACTTCTGCAGCAATTTTGGTCATTGGCAGGCAGGGATGGCTCCTGAAGGTGAGTTTGTGGGATGGAGACATGTATTACAGCTGCAGTTACCTTGGGTTTGTGCATGAGGACCAGCAGTTCTAGAGCAGGATAACTAGAAGGGACTGTCTAATGTGGAAGAACCCATTGTGACACCAACCTGGAAGAGGCAATGGTGATTCTGGTATCTTCACAACGAGAGAGAGCACTTTACAGAGATGTATAAACAGATTGTCTTGCCCCCTCGTTATCTGGATACAAACAAGGACGAGGCAATATCACTCCTAATGCAGGCTGACATTACCATCGGGAGGTGGCTGTTGTATTGCTGCTACCTTGTGAGGCATCAGTGTGGTGACGGCATCTCAGCTGATGCTGGGACAGTACTGATTTGTGAGAAACAGTAATCTTTTTACAGATGGTAACTAGTCCATCTAACAAAACAGACAACGTGGTTCTGATCCTCAGACTTGCTGGTTTGTCTGACAGAAGGTACACGTGCACATCTCACTCCGAAAGGCTGCTGCCCCATCATTCCGCACAGACCGGCAGGTTCACCAACACCAGCACAAGCATTACTATGCTCGACGCTGGGATGATACGTCATTTATTTTACCGGGACACACGGACATTATTCACACCGAAGATGATGAGTGGGCTGCCTGGGCTTCCTGTTATTCTGGCAGGTTTTGTTTATCTTTAAGATGATGAAGTACAGGCTCTATTGCTACTGTTTTGTTTTTAAGCTTCCTTTCTGGCCGATTCAACTCTACAATAGTCCAAAAGCCAAAGGAAGACAGGTTCTTCCAGGCGAGCACATAAAGGACATCGATTCTTTGTTCTGCGAGTTGACTGAAGACCCCACCGAGCAGTGGCAAAGGAAGACAGATACAGAGACAAACACTTGAAATGCACTTGGCCTGAGAATCTCAGCATTTATACAGAACTTCTCCTGTCCAGAATCTTCCCATCTGTCACAAATAAGACAAGATTTGGTACACGTTCGAAGCAGTAGAAGGACGCTGGGTTGCTCTAAGGGGAACAGAGTCTTTCCCCTACCTGGTATGATGCAGACACTGCAACAGGACAAAAAGGCACAGGACATGACCGTGAAAAGAAAGTGTATCCAGGGCTAAGTATATGTATCAAGGGCTAGGGCTAGCAACTGCACAAGTCTATTCACTCTAGCAAAGTGATGGTTGGATCTAAATAACCAAAATAAAGGGTGGAGTGGGGGAAGAAGGTTCAAGGGAGCACGGAAAAGGTTAGTCTCCTCCCTCAGTGAAAGAGGATATAGCCATTTCACTGTATGCAAAACTCTCTATATCGATAATGCAATTGAAATCTTCCCCCCTTGCATCGCAAATTCCCCAAAAATAATAATAAAAATGGGAGATACCATTTACCGAGTTAAAGATTCAGCGCCCCCTCCAGCATGCCTCATTTCCGAACTGTTCCTACAGCGTACGTCCCACAAATCTTCAAGAACGTAGTTTGATGGTCTGATCTGGAGCCAGTTTAGCCCCACTTACATTAGTAAATGGAACAGTGCCAGGGAGTCTTCCAAGATCCTGGAATGGCATCATCTGCACGCCTGAGTTGTTAGCAGAGCCTCGCTCAGTTTTGGCCTGAGTCATATAGCTCTGTCCCAAACAATTTCTGGGAGCAGGCTGAGAGTTAGCAGAAGGCAGGAAGGACTCCCAGTAAGCAGTTCAGATGTGGCCAGGCTCTTCTGGAAGGTAAGAAAGATTAATAGCGTGGATGTGAGGGTTCAGAGCCAGCTGGCTTCACTGGCAAAGAATGGTCCCAGGCACATTCAAATCAACAGCACACACAGCACTATGACTTGATCGAGGGCTTATTCCTTTGGCTTTGCATCTTCAACTTTCCTCTGGTATCAAAGCTGCACAGCATTTAATCAGAAATCTGCCAGAGGATGGTGTTTGATCAGCAGCAACAATCAGGCAAACCCCTCGCACCAGTGGCAGCAGACAGGGAACTGACCATGGCGAGTTAACCGATGAGTTCTGGCACTGCTTGACCGCTCTGTCCCCAGTGTCTTGAAGCTGGTTCCTGCAATTGGGTATTTTACATGACAGAATCGTTGAGTTTGGAAGGAATCTCTTGAGGTCACCTAGTCCGACCTCCCTGCCCAAGCTGGATCAGCCAGAGCAGGTTGCCAAGTCAGGTTCCTAGTATCTCCAAGGATGGAGACTCCACCACCCCTCCGAGCAACCCACACCCGTGTTAACTACCCTCACATACTTCATCCAAAATCAGGCAGCCTTTCCTTTTAACATCAGAGGTTTAGATCTGTCTGATCTGGGATGATATGCAGAAACAGAGCAGTCTGCACCAAGGCAGTCACTGACGTCAAAGGAGTTGGACTCGATGATCCCCACAGGTCCCTTCCAACTTGAGATGTTCTACAATTATAAACCTACACATGCTTAGGAGGCAAGTGGTGAGCCAGCACCTGGGAAGACCAGAACAGATGAGGCTGATGCACTTCATATGGCCTTTCAGGCCTGTCTTTACCCAAGCACTGGCTGTTATCGATCCAAAATAGATACAGGCTAAAGAACATCTAGAAGTGAATGCTCTAACCCACACTAGGCAAGACGACATAGTTTCCAAGAACCCATTGACAGGTATTTCAGAGCTTTATGTGCAAATGGCAAGGGCTCTGGGGCGGACTGTGTACACAACATGGGCTAACAGTGCAATATAGACATGCATCACATTAAAAGGGGAGGGCTGACAGGAGCAGACAGGGATATTATGGAATGCTGCAGGACACTGAAGCTTCAAATAGCTTCAGCAGTAGTCCACAGAGTCACCTTTAAATAAGATTGGGTGAAAATGGTTTCAGACTTCTCCCTTAAACATTGCCCTCGCTGTTCCACTCTATGTGCCTGAAGAGTCCAACAATTACCTGAAACACTTCTGGAAGTTAATTGTGTCACATAACTACTTGCTTTGAAATTCATCAGCTCTGACATTAGTAGGTCACACATTTGACAACAGTGAGCACGAGATGGGTGAATCTTCTGTCCAACATTCCCTCTACTGAACAACTCTGTTCTACTATTTAAGAGCGTAATTCTCTTATCGTTATTTGCTGTATCAACTCTTACTCTCTAATTACTCAAAAACTATCATTAAGTAGGTGGAAATTAAAGAATGTTTTCTTTTGTACAGTGTGTTGTATATAACCAAAACCATAAATCAGGCCCATTATCTATTATTCAGATCTAAATAATGATCTCCTGCTGTCTTTTGCCTCTGACTACACGCTTGAGTAAGTAGAATATGAGATCAATACACCTGCTCAACGGGAGGCACTGAAGGCAGACCCCGGAGAAAAGGAAAACCTATTTAAAAATGCGATAGTGATAATGAAAAGTAAAAGTTTGCAACAGAAAGCAAAGGAGGGGTTGCTGGAATTACCTTTTCACAGAATTAAAAGACCAGGGACAGACAGACTCATCTCAGGAAAATGACTGGCAAGGGCAGGAAGGTTCACGGCCATCAGCTATCCTCGGTGCTGTCTCTAGGCAAATCAAGGATAAAAGGGTCATTAGGGCCAGTCAACATGACTTCACTAAGGGGAAGTCGTGCTTGACAAACCTGATGATAGCCTTTTATGAGGACATCACCCAATGGGTGGATGATGGTAGAGCAGTGGATGTGGTCTATCTTGACTTCAGTAAAGCATTTGACACAGTCTCCCACGGCATCCTCACAGCTAAACTGAGGAAGTGCGGTCTGGATGATCGGGTAGTGAGGTGGATTGTGAACTGGCTGAAGGATAGAAGCCAGAGAGTAGTGGTCAATGTGACAGAGTCCAGTTGGAGGCCTGTATCCAGTGGAGTCCGTCAAGGGTCGGTACTGGGACCAGTATTGTTCAACATATTCATCGATGACTTGGATGAGGGAATAGAGTGCACAGTCAGCAAGTTTGCTGATGACACTAAACTGGGAGCAGTGGCTGACACACCTGAAGGCTGTGCTGCCATTCAGAGAGACCTGGACAGGCTGGAGAGTTGGGTGGGGAGAAATTTAATGAAACACAACAAGGGCAAGTGTAGAGTCTTGCATTTGGGTAAGAACAACCCCATGTACCAGTACAAGTTGGGGACTGAACTGTTGGGGAACAGCACAGAGGAAAGGGACCTGGGGGTCCTGGTGGACAGCAGGATGACCATGAGCCAGCAATGTGCCCTTGTGGCCAAGAAGGCCAATGGCATCCTGGGATGTATAAGAAGGGGTGTGGTTAGTAGGTCAAGAGAGGTTCTCCTCCCCTTCTACTCTGCCCTGGTGAGGCTGCATCTGGAATATTGTGTCCAGTTCTGGGCCCCTCAGTTCAAGAAGGACAAGGAACTGCTTGAAAGAGTCCAGCGCAGGGCCACAAAGATGATTAAGGGAGTGGAGCATCTCCCTTATCAGGAAAGGCTGAGGGAGCTGGGTCTCTTTAGCTTGGAGGAGTCCGAGGGGGGACCTCATGAATGTTTATAAATATGTAAAGGGTGACTGTCATGAGGATGGAGCCAGGCTCTTCTCAGTGGCATCCAATGACAGGACAAGGGGAAATGGATATAAGCTGGAACATAGGAGGTTCCGCTTAAACATGAGGAAGAACTTCTTCCCAGTAAGGATAACAGAACACTGGAACAGGCTGCCCAGAGAGGTTGTGGAGTCTCCTTCTCCGGAGATGTTCAAAACCCCCCTGGACGCATTCTTGTGTGATCTGATCTAGGTGGTCCTGCTCTGGCAGGGGGATTGGACTAGATGATCCTTTGAGGTCCCTTCCAATTCCTAACATTCTGTGATTCAGGTAAACCGGCATCTCCATGGGACGTGGAGCAAACGGCCGAACGCAGTAACCACATACCAAAGCAGGAGAGCAGTTTCTGGGAACTGAGAGGCTTCTGTCACGTTTGGCTCTAAGAATGCTGATAGAATTACACCCAGTTTTAGGAACCAGGATTCCAGAGGGAGGCTGAGAAGCAGGGATGGCTCCGTGAAGAAACAGGAACAAGGACAAGCTGGAAAACATGCTTTTCACAGAGAGAATCCTCCTTCCAAACCTCCTACTTAGCAGACAATTATGTGGTGATTTGATGGCAACCTACATATAAATTTGATTTATTTCTAATAAAACCGAACCGCAGCACACAAGTAGAGACAAAACAAAATGCAAAAAGCAGAAACTGCAACAAACAAAGCACCTGAACTACTCCCGCGGCTCTTCATGTTGGGAAATTTAATGTGTTTTATAAAACAGCTGATTTTTTGTTGGCATTTTCTACTTTGTACAGGAAGTAATTCAAAGAAAGCTTCTGATCTCTGTTGTATTGTGGTTGAGGTTAAACGTCTGTGATGATTCACTTGGACTCCATGAACTCGAAATAACAGCAGTAACAGCTGTGTATGTGCTCGGAGCTCTTTTGCCCCAAAATGTGAGGGAAAAACTCCACAGCAGGAAAAGTTTTGGAAACTTTTGTTTGCCATATACCTGTGTGATTTCTTACAATGACAGAAGACAAATCTATGACACAAGAAAACCCATCAGACACAAACGTACGAATCACCAGCCAAACTGAAGAGGCGAAATATGCAAACTCAAACTGCCGCCTTGGCAGGGAGTGGGGCCCCTGTCCTCATCGGCTAACAACCACCCGGGACACGTTGTGAGGGAGCAGGTACCTTCAAAACACACATCAACACCACACACCGTTTGCTGTTCTCCTGCTACATTGTACTTTCGCTTCATGCAATATACTGCACGATAAAAATCTCAGAAAGGCTGAATTTGCACAGTCACAAACTAAGGTTGGAACTCTGCGGTGGGAAGACGCTGCCAAGCACCCAAACCAGACCTCAGAAATAAAATCACTGTATTTTAAGATCTTTTTCTTTTGGGCTTTTCCTTCCTTTTCCCCATCTCTACATCAACACCCCAGGCCAGCTCTGCAGCCGCGCTCGCAGCAGCTTTGTCACCCCCCAGAGCAGCCCCGGCTGTGGTTGTGCAGCCCGAAGGTCCTGCCCCGCGCATGGCTCGGCAGGACTCGAGGATCAAACCCAAGGGTTCTGATTTCTCCTGGCAGGAGGACTTCGGAGGCAATATTTCAAAATGCTGCCTGCGCTCCAGAACGAAGCTGGAACACTATTTACATCTGCAAAACAGAGGAGGGTTTCTGGTTACTTTTGTAGGAGAATATTTGATAATACTCAATTATTTTTTTTTTTAGAGCCACTATGCACAAACCAGAAACATATTAAATCTCTCCTTAATGGGTTTTGCCTTTTTTTAAAAAATCTTGGCTAGGAGTTTGGATTAAGAAACAAGAAACTACCTCCTGTCTCCTTATAAAGGAGGGAAGGAGGTGAAGGATAGAAGGTAACAAGCAATAGGACAAGAGGAAACTGGCTTCAAGTTGCACCAGGGGAGGTTTAGATTGGTATCAGGAAAAACCTCTTCCCTGAAAGGGTTGTCAAACACTGGAACAGGCTGCCCAGGGAGGTGGTGGAGTCACCACCCCTGGCAGTATTTAAAAGCCATGTAGATGTGGTGCTCAGGGACATGGTTTAGTGGGGACTTGGCCGTGCTGGGTTAACAGTTGGACTTGATGATCTTCAAGGTCTCTTCCAACCTAAATGATTCTATTTGTCGACCACACCAAGCTGTGTGGTGGACACATTGGAGTGAGGGGATGCCATCCAGAGAGACCTGGACAGGCTGGAGAGGTGGGCCTGTGAGAACCTCATGAAGTTCAACAAGGCCAAGTGCAAGGTCCTGCAATGGGTAGGGGCAATCCCAAGCACAAGTACAGGCTGGGTGGAGAATGGATTGAGAGCAGCCCTGAGGAGAAGGACTTGGGGGTGTTGGTTGATGAGAAGCTCAACATGAGCCGACAATGTGCGCTGGCAGCCCAGAAATCCAACCGTGTCCTGGGCTGCATCCAAAGCAGCGTGGGCAGCAGGTTGAGGGAGGGGATTCTGCCCCTCTGCTCTGCTCTCAGGAAAGAGTGCAGTGCTCCCTGCCCATGGCAGGGGCGTTGGAACTGGATGATCTCTAAAATCCCTTCCAATCCAAACTGTTCTATGATTCTATAGTTTAAAAGTTGTACTCTGCTTTACATCAAGAAACCTTGATAATTATAATATGCTGCTACAATGAGAAAATTTTAGAGAGAGTTGAATTGTTGGAGTTCTATTTCTATCCTGAAACTACTTCAGATTAGACTTCTCCAATTTCAAGTAAAAAGGGTGTTCTGCTGCAGAGGCAGATTGGACTTGGGACCAAAACATCTCAGTTTTGTCCGATTTGTGCTCTCGCACAGAGGCCAACTCTACTCGTAGTACCAGTGGCACAACTGTCTTCTCCAGTGAGTGTGTGCAACTGCTGCACTCTTAGTGATGCATGAGCCACAACAGAACATGACTCACTCTTCTGCAAAAGTACTGGCTGCATCCCACTAACGGCAGTAAAAGGCTACGAACACTTATTTTTTGCAGTGAATAGATACAGCTGTACCGCCACTGGAAGCTGTGGATACATCAATGGAGGAACAAAGCTGAAGGCACAGTCTCGGAGTACGCAACGTTGTGTTATCTACATGGAAATGAGCAGGTCGTGCATAGGAAACGTCAGAAAGACTGCGCTGGAAAACACATTTGAAAGTGCAACAAATTTAGCTCTGCTTCATCCACAGGAAACTTGCTGCTGTTGAAAGAGAGGTAAATTGCACTTGGGGATTGCATGACGCAGCTTTTCAAAAAATCAGTTGACTTGACTTTGCTACAGGTGAACCGGTCCGTGACACCGCATCCTCAGGAGCAGCCCAGAGCAAGTGCCGAGGTTTTATACAGCTGCACTGGAGGTGGAACGGCTCCACCTTGGCGCACGGCTCCCAGACACGTGGACACGGCCACAGGGCAACGAAAAATCCGTATCGCTTCTTACCTCATCTCTATTCTACTGAAGGGCTTATTTCATCTCACTGGGGACCAGGGAGAGCAGTTACTCGAGTTCAGTCTTGAGGTTTGAGATCTCCCAATAAAATACCAAAAAACTCCAGCAAAAAGTGGGAAATTGTTACCTGTTATTTCTACTGTTAAATAAAAAAGAAAGTCCGTTTAAAGTCAAAGTGCGCTTTCACTGAAGAAAAGACATCAAAGCTTCTGGTAGTTACTCAGTTTCTTTTCTGAGCAGGGAACAAAAAAAACCCAACGAGGGGTAACTGGAATGTACAGGACACGCAAACCAATTAATCGTGCAGGTGAAACAAACTTGAGAATGGAAACGCATTTGGGGCTGTCCCCGAGCGGCAGAGAACCAGATGCAAAACGGCCCGTAGCCCTTTAGCTGTTCCTTAAACCACCCGGATTATAGCATTGTTTAAATATTTCTAAAGAATTATTGCATTGTCATTAAAATAATGCACATGACTGCAGCTTCAGGAAGGTATTGAACACTTACTCTGCACAACCTTTTGTAAAACTCCAAGCACAAGATGACTGTCAGCAGCTCCTCATTGTAACCTACTACTTTCTGACAGTGCTTTTATAAGAAAAAATTAGGAATTGTTTAAAAATAGCTGCTAACGCTTCTCCAATGAGAGCACCAAGGGCAAAGATATCCCTGGATATGATGAGCCAACATTCTTTTTCCAATAAAAAGGGAACGATTGTAGTATTAAATTCGATCTCATCACCCCATTCTGGTGCAAATCATGGGAGCAACTTTAAAGAAAATTTGCATGTACATCTTGATACAAATGCAGATTAATTACTCCTTTGCTCTCTTTGTTATTTTAAACAGGAGAAAACAGCCCATTCTCATTCTTACACTATTCAACAGTGGTTTTTTATTTGTAGACTAGGAACAAGAAACGGGGTCTCTGCTTCCCTTTAAAATCTTGAGCTAAATTTTCTACATGCCTTTACGGAGCTTTTCTATCTGTTTTAGAACTGTGACTGATTTTCCTAATGTCACTTAGCAGCAAACCAGCCAAAAGCTCTCTTGACGCAAAGGACGGAAGAAAAAATAATTAACAATGTATAATCCAACAACAATTTAGGTTAAAAATGTACAATCCAAAAATAGCAGCCTAAATACTCGCCAAAGGGAAACATGTTAAATGTGTTTGGATACAACAACGTTGCACCACCTGACTCATTACCGGAGCTGGGATAATGACTGCCTGTGGTCCAGCCCGGCTTTGCCTTACCCTGTGCCCAGTGAGAGGCTCAAAGATTCCATCTTTTTCTCTGTCCTCTGGAAAATAGCACATTTAGATTATTTTAGCAGCAGGAACGATGAACAGACTGATTTTAGAGGTTTTGTAGCAATTTTAAAAAACAGTATGGGCATATACTGCTGTTAAGATGACCAGAATCAAATGAAACACGTGAAGAAGTTAAAAACTAACTAGAAACTTGAAAATATATACAGATATTTGAGATTTTACAAAAAGATGAGTACTGAGGAAAATAAACCCCTGAGTGCTATAACAACACCTGGTGAAAATATAAACAATGTATTGCTGCTGAGCAATTTTAAAATGAAGCCTCGGCTGGTTTTTTATGTAACAGTCAATTTATTTGTATGCAACATCTCTAACAAAAACATTAAAGAGCATTCTTCCACTGGCTGCTGCCTCGAGCATGTAAATGGAGTAGTAGTAACTGCTCAGAGATGCTGAGTTTGTTATTATGCCTATTTATTTCCAGCAATTCGCAATACTCCTATCACTTATTATGACAAAACGTCACAGTAAGTTCTGTTGTTTTCCAGCAAAACGTCACAAGAGTAAGAATGATCCATTAATAACAACTCTCATTGTAAACATGGCATCGAGTGAGGTATTACTTCACAAGGACTTTGTTCTTGCCCTGTTCCAAAATGACTAACAGGAAAGATGGTACCAAAGCATTCGGCAAGTGACCCCTCTCCCAGCTGCCGGGTCCGACAGCCACGCCACGTCCCCCTCCCCGCTGCTCCTACAACCTCTGTACAACAGCCAGGAACAAATAAAGCCTGACAGCATGGTCACGCTCCTGCTCCCCCCAGCATCCCTCTCCCCACTCCGTAACAGCTCCCGCAAACCACCATGGAAAGACCACGGTTACGTTCTCAACGGCGTTCCAAGAAGTTAACTCTGGCAGAACAACGCGCCCCTGTATCCCAAAGACCTGCCCAACATTTTCATGCTAAAGCAGCACAAGGGCGAGGAATGCAAATCCGGCAAACCTTTGTGGCGGTGGTGAGCAGCTCTCCGGTGGTGCTCTGGCGCGCTGGCATCCCGACGCGGCATCCCGGTGCGCGGCACGGCGCCGTCGCTCAGGAAACGGGAGCCGCCACGTGACCCAACATCTCCCGGGCACACGGCACGTTATCCCACAAAATGTTCTTAGATTGGGTAAGGCGGTCAGGGATGAATTGTGCAGCTACAAAGGACTGGGGATCTTTTTTTTTTTCTTTTTTTTTTTTCTTTTTTTTTTTTTTTTTGTAAATCTAACCCATTTCAGTTTGTCTGAAGGCGCAGGGACAGACACGCTGCCCTGTCAGCCAGAATCCGCACATTGGCGCGTATGTGAAGTTTTTTAACAAACAACACTTCCTATTTCACTATATTCCTCCCCTTGAATAAATTACTACAAAAGCGCAAAGCTCACTCTTCAAAAGCCAGTATTCATCAGGAGAAACACAACACAACAAAGGACACGCCACCCTGAGACGACACTGACGGCGTTTAGAGGAAGAACACTGGCGCAGCTCTGCCGCAGCTGCTCCGGCCACCTCCACAGATCACAGCCAGCGCAGAAGAGTTCCTCTCCTGTGTAAAATTCCAAGTCCCTGGTTATTCGCCATACAGATATTGGGGATTTTTAAGTCTTCACTGATCAGACTTATTCCTATTCCAACAGAATCCCGGGCGTCAGCACCATGAGTAAATCCATGACTTCAATACTTGCAGCCTCAGTGACCGCCCGCGGCCCGTAGAGAACGGGGCACAGAGGAGCCGCCGACACCGCGTGCGCTGCCACGGCTCTGCGATGGTGGGGAGCTCCGGGCGTTCCAAAGGCAGGAAGGAGGGACGGAAGGAAAGAGCAGCAGAGAGGAAGGAACAGAAAGAAAGACCGACTAGAATATAAGCATGGATCTAACCAACACACACACTGAAATGCAAACTCCTGTACAGTTTGAACTAAAAGAAAAATTAATGTATGAAAATTGTAAGTATAACAGAGATTATTCCACTGTGTAATCTGACCTCCTGAGTATAAAAAAACAAACTAAAAAACCCCCCAAAATTAAATTTTACCCTCTTACTCCTGCATTGAGATGAGTTATTTAGGTTTGTCTAAAGCCTAATTTCAACAAGTTTGGACCTAAGGCATTGAAAAGAAAAAGTCACAACAACTTCCATTGGTTGTTTATTCCATTACTATCTTGATTATAAAAAGGAAATTCTTAACTGAAATTTCTTTGGCTTCAGCATCAGTAGCTTAAGGATTAAAAAGAAGTCTCAGCTCCTTTTTCAACTATAAAAGGAATTATAACTTAATGCTCCATATTCTGTTCCAGAATAATGGCATTATTTCCAGACCATGACTATGAACACAAGTATTTTAAGGTGTTAAATTAATATTAAATAAATATTGACAATATCCCATTAACTTGATGACATAATATAGTACTTTGATACTATTGCATTGTCAAGGAACAGGTGAGAGCTGCTTACTAATACTGTAAAAAGATCATTACAAGATTGATGTACCATATGAATAAGAAAGAATTCAAAATAAAACCCCAGAATTATAATTCCACCACTTGGAAGTTCCTATTAATTTTGCTGGATAATATAATTGTAACCTCCTACCAGCCTGAAATCAAGAGATTTCTCTCAGCCAGCAAAAGCCACGTGTAATCGCAGCCCACCATGGAAACAAACACAAAGAATTCAAAATAAATAAAAATTTTCTTCTGTCATAGGGAATAAGAACAGCTGCAGTCAAGAAGAGCACATCATCCAGCCTTTCTACTCTGAACTTTTCAATTCTAGCAGTGGCCAAAATGCTCCAGGAAAAAAGGGGCCACAGGGCTGCAGGGTATGCTGGTCCCCAGGGTCAGGGGCTGCTCCGACTCACTGCGGCTCAACACGTTGCCTGCGTAGAGCAGCACATTTATGGATGGAACATTAGGAAACTGCCCTGGTCTGCTGGAACAGCTTGCTCTCGAGTGTGGAGATATCTAAAACCACCTTAATTCTGAAGAAGCAACGATCAAGACGACTAGGGAAGATACAGGAACACGAAAGGAAGGCCAAGGAAACGTAGCAGGTGGGGCATTCAAATGCAAAACGTAACAGAATACCAAAATCAAGTAAAAGACGCATTTCAAACATGTCTAACTTCATAATCCTTTTATAAAAAAATATGTCATCTCTCTTCTGTTAAACATATTTACATTTTTTAGACGTGTATTTATATAATTTTGGTAGAAAATGCTTATAACATGACAGGAGCAGGCACCGTTCCTCGGCAGTGACAGAATGAGCATGGAAGTTAAAAATAAGCCATCATATTCCAGAGAAATAAATTCATACCAAAAGCCTGTGCAGATCTTAGGAAAATAGAGCAATTTTCAAAAAAACGCAAACAGATAAAACCAACAGGACGCCGAGACCTCACAGCTGTGTGCATGGATCTAATCAACGACAGTAATTAAGACACGTTTTCCAGTGTCTCCCATCAGTGGGCTGCCGGGGAGCGCGCTCGGCCGCAGCGGAGGAGCTTCCAGCTCCCCAACACGACGGGCGTCAACACGTGACTCTGCGCTTGGAGGGCAGCCGGTGGGTGCCGGTAGCCACACAGACCAGCGGGAACGGCAGCCATGGAGGACGGGGACCAGAGTCGCTTCCAGTACAAAAATTCAGCGGCAAAAAAGAAAGCTGGCAACAGAGTTGTGAATTTGTACACTCCTCCGCCCCAGACTCACCTATGCATGAGCAACAGAGGGATGAGAAAACCTCGAAGCTGCCAATGCAGAAAGTTAAAGTTTCTCTTGGCTATTCCTGACCATGACCAGAGCCAACGGTGCACCCCAAGGCCTTAGTGCTTTCCTTCACGTCACTCCTGTTTCAGATGGGAGCAAGCTGTCCCAGAAAGCCAATCGTGTCCTGGGCTGCATCCAAAGCAGTGTGGGCAGCAGGTCGAGGGAGGGGATTCTGCCCCTCTGCTCTCCTGAGACCTCCCCTGCAGTGCTGTGTTCAGCTCTGGGGTCCCCAACATCAGAAGGACATGGAGCTGTTGAAGTGGGTCCAGAGGAGGCCACAGAGATGATGCAAGGGCTGGAGCACCTCTGCTATGGAGACAGGCTGAGAGAGTTGGGACTGTTCAGCCTGGAGAAGAGAAGGCTCCGGGGAGACCTTCCAGCAGCCTTCCAGTACCTAAAGGGGCTACAAGAAAGCTGGAGAGGGGCTTTAGACAAGGGCGTGTAGTGACAGGACATGGGGCAATGGCTTTAAACTGAAAGAGGGGAGATTTCAATGAGATCTAAGGAAGGAATTCTTCCCTTTGAGGGTGGTGAGGCACTGGCACCCATTGCCCAGAGAAGTTGTGGCTGCCCCATCCCTGGAAGTGTTCAAGGCCAGGTTGGATGAGGCTTTGAGCAACCTGGAGTAGTGGAAGGTGTCCCTGCCCAGGGCAGGGGGTTGGAACTGGATGATCTTTGAGGTCCCTTCCAACCCAAACCATTCTATGATTCTATAATTACCCAGTTTATCTTTTTCTCATCCGTTAAGCACAGAAAGGTAACAAGTTGTCCTCCCTCCCATTCCTGGTAATCAAAGGGAATTGTCTGCGTTCAGGACATTGCACCATGTACAAGAGGAAGCTCCTAGTCCTCCTCACTCCGGCCAAGGAGGAACCCGTGTCTGTCTGTTCCCACTGCACCCAGGGATGTGGGCTGCTACCACATCCCCAAACACGCTGCCCTGGCACCCCGAGGGAGATGGGGGGTATGGACAGGCGAGTGGGTGCTCCCACAGCCCCGACCCACCGAGTCCGTGCAGGAGGGAGCCCCCTCCCCCCCCCCTTGCTCCCTGTCCCTGCGCGATGCCTGCAGGAAGCGTGTGGGACATCTCCCTTCCGTGGCCAGAGCACCATCACGGCTCTGCTAAGAGGCTGGAGCACTACAGAGAGGGCATCCACACTTCCAGCTTCCTCTTCTAACGGAAAAACGTTCTAAACCCCAGAGAACGCTATAGCACCAATAGCTGTTCTGTCCCGGCCGTGACAATCTCCTGGAGCATCCGCCGGGAGATGGCAAGGGCACCGCGTCAGACAGCCCAGAGCCCACGCTGGGGAGGCGGCTGTGGAGCAGAGTGAGCTCCGGCTGCTTCGCTCGACGCCGGAGGCTTCGACAGCTCCTTAGTGCAGCTTCAGGGCTCGGATGCTGCAGCAACGGTGTCCACCTCTCTCTGCCCACCGCGAGCCCTGGCGTTACGAACCGCCTTTCACCGCCACCATGGTACTGCTAACCACCGCCGCGGGAATTCGCCATAAAGCTCGTAGCTTACTGCTACAAAACTGAAAATACGAACTGCGTAATATCAGCAAAGTCTTTTTAAATGGATTAAGATCTGTTACATCTCAAAAACATCTGTCTGTTTGTAATCTGGGAAATTAAATGATCTTCGTGAGTTTTTACAGCTACTCTAAAAGATTTAAGACTTTTAATTACAGATTCAAAGTAGACAGAAAATTAGCCTTTGTAAACTGCATTTTAATACTTTGTTTTAATATTATACTGTATATAAATAAGGCCAATGTAAAATTATACATCTGTGACATGAAAATGCAGACTGGATTCAGAGAACAGCGCTCTATTTCCTAAAGCAGGGACTACAAAAAAGGATTATAGACCACAGTAGACAGGTAAGGCAACCGGTTAGAAGGAGATCTAATCTGATCCTTGAACATATATAGATTTATATATATCTTTTTTATATATGTGCATATATATAACACACACAAAAACATATATATAGAAAACATATAAATAAAAACATAAATATATATATATGGAAATGTATTAGTGTTTAGGTAGAGAAACAAAAACAAAACAACAGCTGGAAATAGAACATAGTTTAAGAGTTAAAAATGGAAACAAACCACGAAAGTTAAACAGGAAGGAAGGGAGAATATTGATTCAAACCAACTACTATTTGAGAAATTGGGCATTTATAACCTCTGGAAATTGAATGAGTGCCTTTATGGAGGGTAACCCTTCTCAAATACAAATTACTGGGCTCAGTACAGAAGGAAGGTGGTGACATTTAATGACCAACGAGATAGAGGAGGTCAGACTGGCTGGTTTAATGTTTTCTGACCTTAACTTCTGTAAAAAGTCATCTTCGATGTATGTTTGCAATAAATACTGGCAACCTAAGCATATTTCTTCTCCTTTTCCTTTGTGTTCAACTAGATTTTACTTAACATATTTAAGCCGACGATTTGGATGAGCAACCCTTGACTCTAAGAGAAAGGATCTATGTTTTCTTGGAGGTTCTGGAGACCACAAAGCTTTTATAGGAAGGTTTTCCAGAAAACTTTCCTAACTGGAAGAAAAGCTGTGATTTATTTGCAGTTATCACTAACGTTCGACAGTCAGACAGACAAACCTCCTATCAAGGATGAAGGAATACAAAAACATTCATAATCTAATCCTGATCCTAATCTGATCAGTCTCTGCTCCGACCCAGAGCGAGGTGGTTTGAGCAGCAAAGTGGTTTGTACCGTTTCATAGAACCGCTCTCCAGAAGACATCTGCCCTGCTCTACCGACAGAGGGGCCATCCCCACCCAAGCCCTTTAGGATCAGCTCACAGACCCCGGAACTGACCCTCCTCCACACGGAAAATTGACTATTAACCTCCAGCTTTTGCTTCCCTAACCTTCAACTCTTTTCAGTACATCAAAAGACCTTTTTTCCAATCCCATGGTGACTTCTTTTCTTTGATAGCCTTTGACAAATTATCCTTTCAAAGGCTTTTTGAAAATCCAAATACACAAAATCCACTGGATTCCCTCTATCCATCGAGGACTCTCACAGAAGTCCAGTCATGGAGTTGGATTGGTTTGTCTTAGAGGGGCTGGAAACCCTCAGTAATCACAACTGTCATACATAAAATTTATTATAAAATAGAGTGGGGTTGGGCTCCTGAGGGTTTCCACGCAGGAAACAATAGCCAAACATTTTGTTTTGCTCTACAATTTATTGCAATGGGCATGTCTGGCAGTTATGTACACTTAATCAAAATTCAACGGGACATTATTTTTCTTGCTAGAAGTATTGTTTTTTGAGATATTTACAACAGAGCAGTTTAAATGGAGGAACAGATGCAGAGTAATCTTATAGGAGTCTTCCAGTACCTAAAGGGGCTACAAGAAAGCTGGAGAGGGGCTTTGGACAAGGGCGTGTAGTGACAGGACATGGGGCAATGGCTTTAAACTGAAAGAGGGGAGATTTAGATTAGATCTAAGGAAGAGATTTTTTACAATGAGGGTGTTGAGGCACTGGCACAGGTTGCCCAGAGAAGTTGTGGCTGCCCCATCCCTGGAAGTGTTCAAGGCCAGGTTGGATGGGGCTTTGAGCAACCTGGTGTAGTGGAAGGTGTCCCTGCGCATGGCAGGGGGGTTGGAACTGGATGATCTTTAAGATCCCTTCCAAACAAACCATTTTATGATTCCATATATAATGTGCAAGTTAAGACATTAACTTGATAGCCAAAGATCACGCAGTAGCCACCGCCGAACGATGCCAGGGACAGGGGCCGAGGCACTCGAGATGCAGCGACCACCATCACCGAGGTCCATTCCTCTCCCTTCTCTCTCCTGGGGAAAGGGCACCAGGGCAGCTCACGAGAACACCTCCTTGGAGCCACGTGAGCATCTATGTTGTGCCATACTCCAGACACTGAGGTGTCTCGGCACCTCTAAACCTCAGAGCTTTTTGGCAACTGCGAGAAAAAGAAATAACTTCCACCAAAAGCAGACTCACTAAATTAGCTAATGATGTTTTAGCCCCCCGGTTAAGCACTGCAGAGGCAATAGGCAGCCCGGGCTAAGAAACAGGCAGTTTTTGGTTTCCACTGCGATCCACATTTTTCAGTTTTTCAGTAGAGCTGTCCATGGCAGTAGATAAAGGGATATGATTTTTGACAGGTCATTGCTCCCTCCAGGGTTCTGAGCAGAGGCAATGACAGAGACCCGAATCATCGCTGCCTCAGAAAGTGTTTGTGGGGGAAAAAAAAAAAAGAACAGTCAATAAATGGGTTTTGAACTGTAAAACATGATAAAACTCCTGACCACATTAATGTGATGGTCCAGAAGCATCTTTGTAAGCTGCGAACCAGTATTCTTACCATAACTCTTGACAAGTATCTTACAAAATCTATTTTAATGTGCAAGGGCAAACCTTTCACATATTATCACTGCAAAATCTTGGAGAGGAAATATATTCAGTGTCAAACTCGAGTCTCTTCCCAAATCGGTCGTACCACTGCTGGCAGAGAACAAAAAGGTCACTGTGATTTCTCATGGGATGCAGGCGGTGCAGAACCGTGCTCTGTTCTAAATTCAGCCCCTTCTGCCTTTCTCAAAGAGTTAAACCTATTGTCTCGGTCTTTTGAACTCTGGTAAATCTATCAAGTGCCATTTTGCCAGAAACAAGCTCTAATTCACATTCTAACTTAATGTGACACGTAAATAAACCATAACGGGGAAGAACAAGAAGCCAGTCCGCAGGCAGTCTGCCCATTCAGACCCCACTGCCACACTGCTCTTTCATCATAAAGAGAAATTTTATGGCTCTCAACAGCCAGGGCACGGCTACAGTGCACGGTATGCAACACATACAATGTATTCGGTGGCTGGAACGTGTCAGCCACATCTTTGCAGACAGAGCAGAGTATTTCCCCCCTCTTCACTGTATTGAAGTAAACATTAGCGATAACAGTAAATATTACCGATATCATTACACATTCGCCCATTACCAGGCAGCTCTCTGAAGGGCTGAGCCTACACCTGACCACAGCATCCAGGTCCAGACTTGCTGGTGGGAATCTCGAGGTGGCCTTGGAACTGCTCTGCCCCGACAGCAGCAAAGCCCTGAGCACCAGGTGAGTGCTGCTGAACTGGCTGGGGATGGCAAAGGCTCACACAAGGGACCTAGCTATGGCTAGAGTCATGAAATGGGTTGGGTTGGAAGGGACCTTGAAGGTCATCCAGTTCCAACCCCCTTGCCATGGGCAGGGACACCTTCCACTACACCAGGTTGCTCAAAGTCTCATCCAACCTGGCCTTGAACGCTTCCAGGGATGGGGCAGCCACAACTTCTCTGGGCAACCGCTGCCAGTGCCTCACCACCCTCAGAGGGAAGAATTTCTGCCTTAGATCTCATTGAAATCTCCCCTCTTTCAGTTTAAAGCCATTGCCCCATGTCCTGTCACTACATGCCCTTGTCCAAAGCCCCTCTCCAGCTTTCTTGTAGCCCCTTTAGGTACTGGAAGGCTGCTGGAAGGTCTTCCAGGAGCCTTCTCTTTTCCAGGCTGAACAGCCCCAACTCTCTCAGCCTGTCTCCATAGCAGAGATGCTCCAGCCCTTGCGTCGTCTTTGTGGCCTCCTCTGGACCTGCCCCAACAGTTCCATGTCCTTCTGATGTTGGGGACTCCAGAGCTGGAGTACTCCCGGTACTGCAGGTGGGGTCTCAGGAGCGCAGAGTCCGCAGCCTGAGCATCCTGCTGTGGTTTGCAGCAGCTTGTAGCTATGGGGCTTGCCAGCTGAGCTGGGGCCATCAACAAAATTCATATGTCCTCAGCTCCCCTTCCAGGTGGGCAACTTTGACACACCAGAGATGGTTATTCTCTTGCAACACCAGCCTTGGCTGAGCACCTGGCGGGCACAGTAACATATGCACAACGCGGCCCTTAACTTACTTGTCGTCAGCCCTGCCAGGAGGAGCACGAACACTTTGTGAACCCCTACAAATGTCTCCTCATTGCATTTTCACTTATCTGCTGAAGGCTTAAAGAAGCATCTCCGGTCCTCTAACAGCAGAAAGCTGATGTGACGCAATCCATTGCCCTTTATCTCTCCGTGGCTTCCGTAGCAGATAGACTCCCGGCAAGCCACCGGCGAGGGACATACGATTCCTCTTCGGCTGCCACTGACCACTGCGCAACTCATGAGCACCGACACACCTTCGCTACCGTGGTGCCGAATTGCTGCAAGCGGTGATGTGGAACAGCTGTGGAGGGGACATGTGCCACGTTCTGCTGCCTCCCCCATGAAGACAAGGATTTCTCGCAGCCAGGAGGGAGCAGCAGCTCGGGGCGGCAGCACTGGCTGCCGTAGCCAAGCGTGACGCAGTCCATCTGTCACCGCCATGCCAGCCGCCGTGCCGAGTCCCGGTGTTCGGCAGCAGCGCAGGAACACCCGAGCGCTGTCGTGTTTACTGCAGGACGGTACCGGCAGTGGCAGCTTCTGCTGGCGTAGTTATTTTGGTTAAAATCGGTGATTTTTCACGTCCTGTGCAACAGGATTATGTCACTGAAAGGATCCATCAAACAATATTTTAAAATAAAGGCTTTAATGGGAGGAGTTTGCATTTGATGGATCTGGAGACAGAGGAAATGATCAAGTGATAACCTGAAAAACCACTGCAGTGAAGGACAACTTCAAGTGATTTCTCCCAGGAAAACTGATCCATGTCAAATGCAATCTCTGCTTTATCAAATATAAACTAAGAAGAGTTTTTGAATGCTTTTTCTTTTTTTTTTGATCATATAGGCTGTAATTCCTTAAAAAAGGAGGAGCCTTTGGAGCCTGTGGGATCCAGCAATCACACTCAGAAAGCCAACAACTGTAAAAGAGTATGATTCATGCAGAATTACTCTATAGCAGCCCGGAAACTCCCACCTAAACAGAGCTCACAATCTGGGGGAGGATGCAGGGAGAGAGCTAAGGGGAAGAGAAGCAGAATGCACCAAAATAGCAGAATTTCCATTTTTATACTATCGATCCAGCACGGCTGCAGGAATGCTGGTAATGAGAGGCAGAGGTAGTTTCAGAAACACTCACTTATTTTTGGAAATGTGAGTAAAGCAAATCCGGAATTGCTTTACGGAGCATATATATGGTGCTGTAGCAGTGGATTCTGTAAAATTCCTGACTCTGAGACTACATTAAAATTTTTGTACGCATTTTTCATATCTCATAAAGCTCTAAGGAAACACTAATAACTGAGCTTCTGTCAAACACAGAACATAAGACTGAGTAGATTCCTTACTTGATTTAAAAACACTCTTCTCTTGGTTTTAAAGTTTCGGTGGTGGAAATTCCATCACCACTTTTGATTTTGGTAATCTTTTCTAACAATTATTTCCTTACATTCACCAATAAAAACATATTTCTTAGTTTTATTCTGAATTTCTTCAACCTCTGGTCTGTGCCTTTTAAGCCTATCTGCTAAAGCTCGCTGGGATTATATTTCATTTCTTTAGGATAGATATTTTTAGAAATCTCAATGCATTCCTTAACCCCTGTGTGTTTAACTTACATTACTTGAGTCTTTGGATGTAAAGTTATGTATCTTCCCCTATCTATTTCCAGTCCTGTAATCATTTCATTGACCTTTTCAAACCCTTCGGTTTTTCAACATTTGTCTGGATTGAGGGTGCTGAGTTTTCCGACAAGGATCCTGCCATTGCCAAGCACAAAGGGTAAACTCTCCTGTTTGCACTCTCAGATCCTGGTAGCATCCTTGGTTACAAAGTCGCCCTGAAAATGCACATTCAGCCAACTGCTTACCATGACCTCCAAAAATTGGGTTTGATTCCTTCTGCCCAGTATACTGTCCTTTTAGTCTTCTTCATTCCTCCAATATTTTTTCCTCATTTGACTATCCGGCCTATCAGTAGCGATTCTACACATTCTTCTCCTGGTCATGAAAATGACTGTGAACAGCACAGAGCCAGGCTTGATCTCTGCAGGACTCCGCTGAAAACACGCCATATTCAGCAATCTTTTTTTGTGGTTATATTGAGGACAATGAGCTAAACAATTTTTTTTTCCAACCTGCTGCATATGTACTGTATGCATTATTGTTTCCTAAATTATTCAATGCTCATGGTAAGTGTATTATGCCAACAATATCACTTTATTAATCAAAATTCATCTCAAAAAAAGTATACACTGTCTGACTACACTAAATCCCAAAAGCCTATGTTTGATTGGCATGAGTTACCTTTTCATTTACTGATCAACAAAACAGCTTATCTACTCCTTAATTACTGTATTCACCATCAAAGTCATGTTGGTAAACATAAGGTGTCAGAGATTGCCCTGTTTGACTTCATTCCCCACCCCCCACCCCCTTGAAAAAAGAAATGAGATCATATGAATTTTCTTCCAGTGCTCTGGGAACTTTCCAGTGCTCCAAGACATATCCACAATCAGCAGTAAGTATCCAAATTAAGAAATTCTTTCAAAATGCAGTTTGGAATGAAAACAGACTGTGCAATTCAACATCCTTTCGGATTCTCTCCAGAAGGTACACATCTCACCATCAGCATATTGCACAACTGCAGCCCCCCACCAAACTACAACCTGAAAACTATTCTCCAATAACTTTTAAACCACTAGTTCACATTCTTTGTTATCAATTTTTGTCTTTTCTCCTTCCGTTAACAAGTATAGCTGTTTTTTCTTCCCTTCCAAGTCTTGTTTTCCCTGGAACATTTGGCCAAGTATTCATAAACTGTTCCCAGTTATTAATATTTTTTACATTCACATTGTTTACTCAGCTGAAGTTGATTTTAGGTCTAAAAAAGTTTCCCCTAAAGCATTTGTTAGATGCTGATGTGCACCTCATTCACATGAAAAAAGTGTAATCAAGTCATGATCACTGACACCTAAATAATGACTCATTGTGGCCCTGAGCAATTCCTCTTTACAAGTGAGTTCTGTCAAAGAATCTCCTCTGGCTATGTCACTTTTCACACTTAAAAACTGTGGGTTTTTTTTTCTGTGCTTTTTAATTTATTTTTTTTTATTTCTATTATTTCAGTGGTACCACTTATAGAGAAAACCCCAAATGTCTTATACTATTTATACAAAAAATGCAGTAGGTCTTTTCAGTCCTATGTTCATTTTATTTTCATGTGATTTAGTGTTTGACATAAATCACCTACTTATATTATTTTTACACCAGACCACTCTCTGTTGTTCCTGCAGTGGCCCTTCCTTGCAGTATCAGGCAGCATTTCCCAATACTTTGGCTTCTTAGGGTACACTTTTTTTTTTTAAATTAAAGCTGGCAGCACAGAGCAGATGTCTTGGATCTGTCTTGCTGCTGGGCAGCAGTCCCGGCTGCCACAGAAGGTGCTGTGCTAGACCCCCACCTGTGTGCCCCCCACCCATGTGTCCCCCACCCCTGCCAGGCTCCCTTGAGCACCCTCCTGCCCATCTCCTGGCAGCATCTCCCCAGCAGGCTCCCACCATGGACGCGGCTGCCACATGCCTCTGCCCGGGCTCAGGACAAAGGCAGTGTCGTGTCTGCAAGTCGAGGTACGTACGATGGTCTGTCGCTGCCTGGAAGCAAAAAGCAAGCGGGGAGGCACTGCTCTACCAGCATCTTCCACAGGTCATGCATTAAAAACACCAACCACAAAAGTAAGCCACCTTTGCCCTCACCATTCCTTGTCCAGCTGAGGACTGAAACTTGTTTGATCTGTGAACAAACTAACGAGTCCTTGCAAAAGAAAGGAGGAATTCCCCAAACTTGGTAATCCGTGCCAGAAGTGAAACTTTGGCTTGTAGCTTTGGGGTGGGTTTCTGCAGCCTTCCTTCATGCAGGCAGTCACAAAACCGTCGTAGTAATTATTTTCATACACTGTACTTATGCAGCTACATATTCTTTTATTTCCTGTAGAAGCATTATATTGTAAACTACTAATTTTCTCTTGTGAATATTAGTGAGTTTCAACATGGCAGCAGCACAGAGAAAAACCTAAAGAGAAAAACATGAATAGATTCATGATCTGATAATATTTTAAACACAAAATTGTTCTCTATGAGGCTGAGCAGCACCCTTACCACAGAAAATGCAGATTTAGAAGCAAAGCAACGAGCTCCACAACACATCCCGGCCAAGGCACGGAGCCAATTCCACGGACAATGTACAACCCTGTCCCTGTGGGTCTGACGAGCCGTTCATTCAGGAGAACACAGACTTCAGCTCCAAATTGAACAGCAGCATAACAGAATTTTTTTCTTTAAATTTGAGTGTAATTTCACAGAAAGAAATCAGCACAATTATATTCCATTAGATCAGATCAACTTCCCTCACCACACCGGACCAAAGCAAGCACTATAAAAGCTGGTAAATAATCAGTGATGCAAGAACTGGAGAAAACAATCACACAGCTAAGCAGAAATCGGTAAAGCTGAAAACTATATCGTTAAGGAGTTTGTCATCGCAACTACTTTTCCATGTCAAGTTATGGATATTCTGTGCTTTCCACAAAAGAAAGCCACGCAGCGTTCACCACATTGTGATACGCTGTACAGGTCTCACCTTCCCGACATTCTGACAAGCTCAGCCTCCAGCTTTTCCTTAACGATCGCCACAGCTGTCAAAAGGAGCGTACGGAAGAGCCCGTCAACCAAAACCATGCGGCACCAGGAGAGGCCAAAGCAGCACATCCTGACATTGAACTCTCAGAGTTTATACAACATTCAGATTTGAACTTGGTTCTCCATTCAGAAATTGTGACACAAAAAAACAGTTCACGAAGAAACCAGTATTTATGACAATGTCAAAAGAAAACCAGAAGAACATCAACTCCACTTACGCTGAGAACCGAAAACTACCCAATGCTCCTGAAAATGGGAGGCCCCCGTTTTACGTAAACTATATCCCTTTGCTTTGCTCCTCTCTCCTCACTCTTCTCTACATTAAACTCAGACACATGAAAAGACCGAGACTTCTCCTCAAGATGCTGTAGGACATCAAACCAGCCCTATTTGGAGGTTTAGTTTATTACACAGATACAGTAACAGAATTTGAGGGTTTTTTGCCTCGAGTTTCACTTTTGACGTGAAAACTGGCGAACTGGGGAAGCAAACTGATTTCAAGTCTGTTCAAACCAACACCAGTACAAGAGTATTTCAGCAAAATCATTCCATTGGTTTGACAATAAGGTCGGAATGAAAAGGGTAACAACAAAGCCATTGAGCAGAACAACACAACAACCTCTCAGTGAGACAAAGAAGAATGTAAAGCCAATGCTCCCGGACAGCAGCAAGAAGCTAAAACCCCTGCTGCCAGGCAACATTCACTTGCAAGTAAACGTGGCATTTATTTAACATTGTTTCATTCATATAATTTTAATCTACAATAAATGAAAAAATGGAGTCTGATCCAATATGGTGATGTGCAAATGGTAAGATTGATTGGTACTCTGAAATGCTAACAGATGCAAGTAGAATATACAGTCAGGCTTTAATCTAACTGCACATGTTCCATATCTCTGCTTGTTAACAAGATATTCTTAATAGAACACTACGTTACAAATAATTTTTTCATAGAAACACTTCTAACAGTTATAGCATTGCAACTTTGGAATTCTAATCTAAGAGCTCCTTTCTGTTAGCCAACTCCGAAGATCAAACACCACCACAACTACCTTGCTTTAAATCACTGATTAAGTGAAAAATAGACTAAAACAGATACTCACACTATATGTGCAAGATCAAGTGGCTTTTCTGGCTGCTCAGGAAATACAGGGCGCGGTGGTTCTCTGCTTGGTACGCAACCAAGTGATTTACTAATTGCATGGCTCAGCTTCTTTGCAGGTGATTTCTGTTTTTGAAAAGAATGACAAAAATGAGTTGATCATTACAAAGACCAGAGTAATATGTGCAATCAGATAAGTGTAAAAAAAAAATGCATGGTACCAGAATATTCAGAAATATCCATTTACATTATACAATACCGGAAAAATTAGTAGAATCATAGAATCATTTGGTTGGAAGAGACCCTCAAGATCATCGAGTCAAACCATTCACCCTGCATTGTCAGGGTCCCTAAAACATGTTCCTCAACACCAAATCCACACGGTTTTTAAACACCCCCAGGGATGGGGACTCCACCACCTCCCTGGGCAGCCTGTTCCAATACTTCACAACCCTCTCTGTAAAGAAATTTTTCCTGATATCTACAGACAATATGGAGGTGAACAAGTTTCGTGGTTGGTTTTTTTTTTTTGTGCCATAATATTGAAAAATGAAAGTAGTTTAACAAAATTATGTAAGATCAAGAAATAAACCAATTGTCTGGTGTTCCTATCAGGAATTAAATGAACGGGCAATTATATCCAGTGAAGGGATTTCTCACACTTACTCCCACGGTCTTCTGAACATGGGCGTTGTGTTTTGAAAGGAGGGCAGGGAAGAACAAAGGACTTGGTGGAGGAGCAGTACACAACCTGCACGCACAGACTCACCAACTGCTGGCACCACTTCCACCCCCAGCTACCGGAGTCAACAGAAAGTTGGGGCTATGCCCCTCCCTCTGCCCTTTGCGAGGATGACTTCCACATCTTCTGTTCACGATGGGCAAAGCCAAGGTGAAACACAGTAATAAGATAGATATGAACGATTTGTTTCTTTAATTTCTTCCACAAATTCACTTGGTTGTGCTAAATAATCTCCCAGGGGCAGCTACCCCGGGATCATTGAGGGGAGACCGAGAGGCTGGTTGCCAAGCACACGAGAATGGGTGGCTGGCCTGAGTCATGTGCTCAAAATGCGGTTTAAGTCCCATGTTGACTTACAAAATTAAGCCTTGAAACATTATTACATCCGCTTAACTCAGGCCAGTGATGTGGGAGGCCAGATAATGCTTTTATGAGAACTCAGAAGTAACCTGGCAGTTCAGTTTTTCTGATCTAACTCACTAACAGTCCATGTATGTGTAACCTAGTGGTTAGTTACTCCTATGTAATTTATTTACTACTCCTGTAAGACTTTCCAAAGTGGAATTAGGACCAATTCTCAAGGCACATTCAAATTAAAATTCAGATTAACACTGATTTAAATAGGAGGCAAGGCTACCCAGGACAGGAGTTACACATACAGTTACAGTCAACATAAATTAGTAACTAGCAATTACTAACAATTACTAATATTTACTAATGAGATAAACACTTAGTAATGAGTAAACCAGTGAGAATCTTTGACTTTGAGCCTTTTGGCTTTAGCAATATAAAACAGGCAATAAAGGTTTGTTTGAGTGGATAACCTATGCGTGAGGAAGTTGTGCCCTCTGTGGATGTAGATAGTTTGTAGTAGACTGAGATGCATTTTAAGTAAAACATTAACATCAACTGGAAAACAAAAAAGGAGAAAAATTCCTTTAAATTAGAATAGAAAGATGAGCTGGATGTCTCTGAGAATATATTAGGATAGCTGGTTCTTCACTGAAGATTCATTATCCTCCTTCAATTACCTTATAACTCAAAGTCAACGGTAACTGAGAACTCCAAAAACCATGAATTTGTGATGAATGCAATCTTGGGGAAAAAAAAAAAAACCCTACTCATGAACATATTCTTCCCTGGAGTACATGTCAGAGAAGACTCAAGTGGTAGCTACAGTCAAATTCCAGTCACGTGCCTCCACCAGCATCTAACGCTGCTTTACAACATGTTCTTCGGCCTGATTACCATACTGAGACCACACTGTTTCACAAATTAAACCAACTATTCAATATGTTGCAGTCAAATTCCATTTAGATTCTGGAATTTTTATTCGTCAGCCCACAGATCCAACCTGTGAAGCAGCAGAATGCATGCAGGCCAGGGAGGGCAAGCCATCTAAGAACCAGGTGAAATGGGCAACTGATCCTCCCAATACACTACCTTCGGCTTTTGCAGACAGAAAGTCTGGGCCCTATCGAAGCACCACTGCAAAAATTTTATGATGGGTATAAGATTCTTATCTCCTCTCACCAAGAAGGGCTTCAGCAGGAAGGATGTCAAGATAATTAACTGCTTCAGGTGAGTCTCCTATAGGGAGCTCTGTAAAACAGCATGTTCAGAAGCACTTCACCTTACTGATTCACTGAGTGGCAAGTGCTAAAAAGACATATTGATGGTAAGTTGATGTGTTTCTTTTTTCATTTTTTTTTAATGTGTTGAGAAAACCTGGAAGATTGCAATCAATGGATGATCCTTGCAAACAGCGTTGAAGTGCATGGCACTCTCACTATGAAAGGTTCTACAGATGATCATCAGCCTTTAATTATTTTGAAACCCTATGAAAACCACAATCCAATCTTTTTATTACTTCTCACTAAGTCCACAGTAAAACTTAAATTACGCACACAAATGTGATGATACCAAAAGGAAAATTCTAGTTTTCCTACATTAATTCTCCTACATGTTGGAAATTGCCACATTTGTTTCCCTTTCAATTTCTTCTCCGCTTCTTCTCCTTTTAGAGTACATCCTGCTTTACTCTTTACCCTGCTCATCTTCTGGTTTCTGCACAGACCATCTATTCTCAGCGTGCTTTTTCTGTGACCTCCTCTTTGCAGTATTTTTAGGCTATTTTAAAGTTTTTTTCCCATCGTGGTAACAAACACTATATCCTACTGTGCTACCCCACCATTTATTTTGTCAAACAAACACAGGGCTGTCTAGAATGCCGGACAATCGAGCCACTACTGCAGCTTCACTTTCTGAAAATTATAGGGGAAAGATAATTTCCATTGATCCCAACTTTTTGATAACGCTTCTCAGGGCAGCTGACAGTGAAAAGAGCACAGCAGGCTGAACGAGCATGCTGTTTCACAGGCAAGGACACCTCTGCTGGGTAGCTTGTTTCCCTGAGAAATAGCTGTTTTTTCTTTCAATTAGCTGAGCTCTACTTCAGAAATTTCTAATAAAAACCACCTTTCTCTCACTGTAGCTAATCTTGACCTCGTCTGTAAGTACCTTTGCATTCTGTAAAGATAGGATACTCTCCACTTCAAAAAAGCAGACCACAGAAATGGAAAGCCCCAAACTAACATCATCCTCTCATTCACCACCACTGCAAACCTGCAAATTACACAATCCCCTTCCTCATCACTGACACCACCACTGCAAACTTCCCCAGATCACAGAATGGTTTGGGTTGGAAGGGACCTTCAAGATCATCCAGTTCCAACCCGCCTGCCATGGGCAGGGACACCTTCCACTACACCAGGTTGCTCAAAGCCTCATCCAACCTGGCCTGGAACACCTGCAGGGACGGGGCAGCCACAACTTCTTGGGGCAACCTGCTCCATGGTTCTTCACTCTCAGAGTGAGGAAGCATCATCCACAAGATAACACCATGCACTTGCCCATCACTAGCACTACTGCATTTTTACCATCATCTTCCTCCCCGGATGTTCATCCTGTTTCTTCTTGATTTTAATCTATATTTGTAAATAACTGGGGGCAAACTGTGTTTTATGAAGTATCTGTAACGTTTGTCACAACAGGATCTCAGTCAGTTTGGAACTTGGATTACTAGTGCAAAATCCCCAATATCAATAAATTTCAACTCTGAATTAGTAGTTAAAACTAACAAAGAATTTCAGACTTTGAAAAAGGTTTCACACATCCTAGAGTCCAATTTACGGTCTTATTTATCTTCAGCTTTAGATGGGAAAACAGTCTGGTGTGCCTTTATTTCCAGAGGCTTTTAACCACTTAACATTTCCTTCTGCCACAGAAGTGTAACTGTAGAAACCAGCTGACAAGGCACTGATTTACCTTCAGCTTCCCCCACGTGCTCTCCTGGGAAGGGCTGGCAGGCAATCCATTTTGGCTTGCTTCCTAAATGGGCATGGTACGTGACTCAGTGGGATTTGCACAGCTGTAGCCATTATATCTGTCTGATGGTAAGTACGGCTGATGATTCAAAAAAAAAGTCAGGCACATAAATGAAATATGTGCTCTTTATCTGGACATAATGTTTCAGCAACCTTCCTGGACCCAGGTATTCATGGTTTTGGTTTTCCTCCAAACTGTCAAGTCATACAGCAATTTTCTTTCCCCTTTTACGATCATCTAATTGCCAAGGCATTCATGAAAGGTTTCTGCTCCACGGTATTCCAAAAGGCTCACGAGATGCAGGTGTCAGTTTGGCTCTAGCAATATGCCAGTCGCACTTTGCAGTTGAGTGCATTAGCAAGGAACAACTACAGCACTTCTTGTGCAACTCCTGCTTTTCAGCACAACAAATCTGTTTAAATTTTACAGTCTTTCTCAGATTCCTTCTTCAGTCTTTTACATATCTAGACCTCTATCCTCCATATCCAAATGTATCTATCCTCTAGTGGAAGATATTTACCTTCTTCCCAAGTCTATCAATAAATACTCAAACAGTTTCTGCTGTTCTATCACATATAGAAGAATAAAACTTGTGAGAAACGTTTGCCAACAGTTACCACAAGTGTTTAAAGAATCAGTGAATTCTCTAAATAGTTACAATTCAGTCTGCAGTTACTGGACGTCCCGGTGGACCCCCTTCCTTTTGAGCTGGTTATCTGAGATACACGTTTTTGGGTTTCCTGTCTTCTGAAACACCTATGAAGTTTGGAGTCGGAGGCTGACTACTGAATTATGCATGAATCCAGATTCCCAGAACTGTTTCTATAACACCACTTCCACCACCACTTTCTAGATGACACATTTTAATAAATTTTTCAACTGAGCAAGAAATTGAGGTCTGAACAGCTCAGGTGGATATCATAAAAGTTGTCTCTCTCCAGCCACAGCGCTGGCTGGGACGCACGCTTTTGGCAGCGCTAAGCTGCAAAACCGCATTCCTCAGCAGTGCTACTGAAGTTGGTAAGCAGCAGCAGTGAAACACAGTTTTCATCATCCAAAACGGTGTCTACCTACCAGCAAGCACATCTGGCTTCTCCAGGCTCCAGAGAAAGCTCAAAAAAAGTAAAATAAATACTTCTGAGAGGCTGGAATGTTTGTTCTCTTTTGTAACTCTTGTAGAAAGTTGAAGGAGACCCTGTCTCTGCACTGTACAGTCTTCAGGCGACTTCACGTTCCACTCCCATAGCCACAGGGGAAGGTTAAAATACCTTTCCAATTAACCATTGAATCACTCTCCCTAAGGCAGTCATCCCCAGCTGGAATCAAATGCAAACCAAGCACTCGGCGGTTCGATACATCAGCCAAGGACTGTCCTGGATTCTACATTTTTATTTAATAAACAATCACATTTTTATCCAACTTATATTTTGTTCACGCTTTATTTATAGCTATGTAGTGACGCCTGCGTAAGTGTGCAAGTAGCCTTAAATAAAAGTCATTTTAAGTACTAGGACAACTATTCAACTAATTTTTCCCAGAGACCCAGAAGGCAGATGCTGGCACGGAGCTGCACTGTGCGGGCTCTGGCTCTGCTCGACCAGTGAGACGCACACTGCTCGCAGCTGGAAACCCTGCTCCGCAGCTGCCTTCTGACAGCGGGGACACAGCTCCCTGTCCTGGGAGAGCAGGAAAATGCTAGGAAGGGACATGGCAAGTGCTGACAGCATCCATTCTTAACCGAGTTTAGACAAGGCTGAGCTGCGCCTGCATCCGGATACGCGTTACCCTCGGAGCTGCCCAGATCTGCACAAACACACACGGCTGAGCTACGTGCATCGAATGCAAATGGACTGACCACTTTCTGCTGGGAAAACTAGTACATTATCGACAGATACCACTGAAAAACTATGCTAGATGTGCAAAAGGTGTGAGAAACTATCAGTAAAACACATCTGTGATGTTCCATGTGTTTGAAAACCCATTGTATCTGTATTGCTTGTTGCCAGATCCTTTTCATTTCACAATGGTTTGTAGATCCTGTCTCTGTCCACCTGCCTTCCTATCAAAGGCTAACCTGTCAAAAAAAAAAAACCCAACACACCAAAAAACTTCCATCACAGAATTAAAGAAGTGGAAGCTACAAACTACACTACTAAAAATTGTCTTTCTACCTCCTAAATACCTCTGTTATCTCTATATAAAATCACATTCACCTTAGAAAATTATGGGCAATAAAAACTGAATTTGAAACTTGGCTGGCAAGAACACTTATTTTAAAATTGTTTTAAAGTTATCCCTTTCTCTTTCTCTCCCCTTCACCCCCCTCCAATATCTGCCTCATTTAACCGATATTACTCGTAATATCACAACTGTAAACTCCCAGGATGCAAACATGAAGTAAGGCGGCATGTCCACCCTTCTTCTACACTTAAAAGGGCTAAGCAAGAAAAAAAACTTTGAAATTCAGTGCACAGAGAGCTTTCCCTCTTCTCCCGGCAGAGGAACTGCGCTGAGCAGGCACGTGGATGAAGCAGAAAGAAGCCAACACGGTAAGCGAAGTATAACGCCTATGCGGCCGTGTCCGCAGCGAAGGCAGAGGGTCACCCCGACATCCCGGCCAGTGGGTGCGTGAGGGCATCGTGCCCTCTGCTGGGAATGGCTGACTGGGAAGGGAGGGTTTTATTCCCGTCGTTGGAAGCAGGAGCCCGCGTGACGGTGGAAGTCCACACGCAGACGGCAACGTGACAGGGATGCAGAGCACAGCCTTTAATACCGTGCTGCCTCTCGGCTTGTTTCTGGGGGACTGAATAAAAACAGCTTCAAAAATTTTTAATAACTTTAAGGTAGTCTAAATGGGAAATTAAATGAACCAGAAACATAAGAGACGTAATTTCGAGCGCAAAACCTCATTAACAGCCACTTACGGTATCGCTAGACGTTAACTCGGGAGATAAAAGGGTCTGTCTTTTGGTTTAGATTTGATTAGTTGCTGGTATAATGACTTCCCAACGGAAGCCATAGATATTATCACTATAGAAACAAGCAAACATTTGTTTGGGTTGTTGATACATATGCCAAAGCCACCATGTTAAGGGTGGTTATAAATAAACAAACATTCCATTATTTACAGCAGGAAGAGCATTCTAACTCAACTACAGTTGATAATAAGCCACCAAAACTCATACCCTAGGGTATCAGCCTTTAGAGTAACGTGGCTATTTTAGCATTTTACCTGAAATTAGAGATGACAGAGACTGTTAAGTTTAGCAGAGTAAACAAAAAAATAAACAAACAGAACGAACAATGACTAATCTATACGCTTTCAAAATGAACAATTTGATTTCCAGTTCTGCTGTGCATACATAACTAAATGAATCACTGTTTAAGGCTATTTAATAAAAGCAAAATTGAAATAGCTCAGAAGGAAAAATTTGGAAAGCGTTTGAAGTTTCCCCCTCACCCCAAACAGGCCCTAACAAGCAATGTGTTCATGCAGGAAACCTCTCTTTCAAAAAAAGGTTTCTACCTGAATTTATATATATATAAAATAAATATATGTATATATATATTGTATATATATAAATATATATTACCTATTTTACACATATATATATTTAAAAAATCACTATACGATGTGATTTATAGTATTAAAAAATTATGAAAAGCACTTCAGAATTTCAGGAAAAAGAACCCTATGAAAATACTTACTACTAATGCTTATTCTGGGTCTTAGGGCCCCAAAACTCTGAAAATACACCATACAAGACTGAACTAGATCTGGCTGGATTGAAAATCTAGGAAAAATATTTTTGGTTTTAATTGTAACAGAGTACCAGCTAATCTCTGCAGATCTGGTCAGCAGGATTCTTTGTGTCTTCATTTGAGAAATTATTGTTGAGTAAACACACAAGTAGGTCGTGCTTCTTCAGCTGAGCAGAACGAAAGAGTTACAGTGCGCATTTTGCAGTCACATCTTCCTTTCTAGACATCACTGTGGTGTTTTCACAAGCGTCTGACATGGCTGATGCACGTTGGTTCAGTTAATCATCAACCGTTTTCCCCAAACTGCCTTCTGCAGAGCTGCTCCCCAGCCACGCGTCCTGCATGAAGCTTTGCGGCTGTTTGTCCCACTTAAGAACTTTGCAATTTTCTGTCCTGAACCGCATCTTTTTTTTAAATCTAAGTGATCTAGAATAGACACCTCAAATTCATTCCCTTTGCTGGATGTTCTTCACCTTTTTATCAGGTTCAGCTTTGTCCCTTAACCAGCAGCACCAGTCACCTGCTAATGAAGGCACAAGTGTCCTACTGAAGACTGACGTGAAAAAGACACTTCAGATTCCCTGACCTCACCAATTGCTGCATTTCATTGTCTGTCATTTAACTGGCAATACAGGCAAAATCCAAAACTAAGATCTATTTTTTCAAATTAAAAAAGACTAATTTTCAATTTTCATAAAATTACAACACAAGACTTGCACAAGTTAAAAAAAGATTAAAAGAAACAAAAAAAGTAAGAGACGTCTCAAAAGATCCCTCTTCCATGCTCAGTTAATGAGACAATCCAGTCTGTAGTAGTATTTTAATATATCCCTGAATTTTTTTAGTCCATTTAAAACACTTTGTTGCTTAAAAAACCCAGCCAATGTCTAAAAAGGCTCAGAAATAAGTTTCTGGAGCTAGACCCAGAAAGATAACTTCAGACTACAGGAACATAAATGCTCCTTATGATTGCCTTACTGTTTACTGAAATCCCTCAAATTTCTCCATTTTTCTCCTTGATTTCCATCTGGTGTCTTTGCTTCAACTTTAGACAACCTCTAGCCTCTTAATTTCATCTGTCTTTGATTTGGATTCTGACTATGCGGAAAAAGAAATGTAAGTATCTCCGTCACTCTTCATGCCTTTTATCCTTTTGGCTCACGTCCAGGCATGACTCCATAGTTGCACCATACAAACCTCCCACAAACAGATGTACATAGCACACCTTTTAAAAGTGTAACTTCCATTTCACCTACGGCTGCCATTTCTTACTAGTATGAGCTACATCTGGTTTCCGTGCAAGACAGCCAAATTTGCTGCTGCTAAAACTCCTTGTACAGACTTCTGGACCAATTGTTTTTATGTATCAATGTTCTCATTAGGTAAAATATTAAAATCCGGTTTCTTTCAAGGTTCCCATCTACCACTATTTTCTTTCATATATTCTTTCCTTTTGTTCTGCAAAAACTCTGTTTCCCAGTATCTTCTGCTGTTTCCAGTAATCTTCTACTTCCAGTTCTGTGCCTTTAGTGTTTCTTCTGTATGTGCAATTCCCTCTTCTCCTTCTACACGAAGAATACAGAAGGAAACAGTTCCAGGGCCGCTACCTGGTCCTGATGGCAGATAACTGGAATTCTTGATCTCCAAAGGAAGGCGGCTGCATCCAGGTTGTCTAGTGGGTACAGTTCCTCATCTGACTCAACTCCCAAATCTTACCCTTAGGAACTGCTTGGGCGAGTGCTGCTTGGTCCAGACCAAAGCAGGGATTGTTCTGACAGTCCTGCAGTTCTGATCACACAACCGCCTCCACCGTTTCATTTACCTGGTAGTCTGAATATCTTCCTTTTCCATTGATATAACTTCCCACTACTCCAATTCACACTACTGTCTCTAAAATCAACTTACTCTGTACAGCCTAATTAGAATCAAATGCCTCAAAAGTTAATACTGAACCAAAACAGGATGACAGACTCGCAGATCGTAGTACCAGAACGGGGCACAATCCATCTAACCTGACTCACTGCAAACAAACTTCAGAAGGAAATATCTACATTAGAGTTAGAGCTACTGTTTAGATATGTCTTTGTATTAAAAGATTCAGACTGGATTTATACACGTCAGGAGATGATAATCTACTGGTAGTTCAGATTAGACATTCCAAGAAGTTTATTACCCACATAGTTAAAAAAAGAGTAAGATTTAAGACTGAATTTTTCTATCTTCACATTCCAACTACTGAATGGTATTAAGCCCCAATTTTCTAAATTAAACAGTAATATTATAATGACTCTTCCTTATGAAGATAATTACTAATTATAATCCAATCATCATTTGAATTTCTCTTTGAATAAGTAAAAGGTTGGGCTTAATCTTTTGCCATAAAGTAGGTTTTTATATCTAAAATTGTCTACTATTTCTTGAGATCTTATAGTCATCTAATAGAATGTTATTTCTCATATAATTTCTTTAAGGCTTTTTAGTTAAGAGTTTTTAATGCATATATTTACAATAATATATTTTTCTCTTAAAAAAATAATATCTTTAAAGATGCTGCTTGGATAAAGTTCCCCTCTAGGGACAGCATTCATGCTAACCAGTTTACCTTTCTGGGGAGGAAAGGTATTGCAACCTTTAAGTCTTGCCAAGCTAGAAGAGAGGAAAATATAAGAAAAGTAGGACTGATGTGAAGAGGGGAAGAAAACACATGTGTTAAGGCCTTGAGAAGGATGGTGCTGTCCTGTGTGCTTTAAATAAATAAACTGAGTGCAATGACAACCATCAATAAATTAACAGCATTGCTTGTCATAAAACAGTACAGTTTACGTATTTATACGCTTTTGCTATGTGAAAATCTTTAAAAGCCCTACCATGCAGTTCTACTACAAAAACTTTAACTTTCAGAATAAATTAGTACAGAGGTGGTTGTTTCAGCATGAAAAACAAAGGCAAGTTACCCAAGAGGAATGCTCCTTCATCTGATGCTGGTTGCTATGAGGACCATTCGCATGGCCACGCCAAAAACAGTTTTGACAGAGCTGGTAGTTGTGGCACTGCTGGCATCGGTACCGGAAACCCATCATGCTCTCACACCGGCAGTACGAACATTCCACAGGATGGAAGACTTGGTGGAGACAGGGGAGGAGGAGAGAAGAAAAAGAAAAAAAAAAGTGATAAGCGAACTTTAAGAAAACCTTGACCATCACATTTCATTGGAGTTTCCAAAACCGACCCTCAGGTTCTTAACCACTAAACCAACTTGTTATTCTGGACAAGTCATGGATTTTGAGTGCAAAGCACATCATTTTGGTAAGATTAACCATAAATCTATACGATGATAATGTATCAGTTCCATCTGACAAGTTCCATGTTTCTTTTTCAGATTTCTTCCTTGGATTCATGGAGACTTCTGGGTCTGAGTGTAAGTCCAACAACACTGAGAATACATAGGAGTGGACAGGGGAAGCAGAAAGGTTATCTTCACGAAGGTTAATTTCTGCCTAAGGATATCACTTCACCCTAGAGTCAGCTGGAAGAGCTTTTCACAGAAGAGGCAAATTTGGAGTTCCATGATGGGCTTCTGCTCCGAATCCCCTCTCACCGAGGAACTTCCCTCGCTCTTCCCCAACTGTGAGCTGCCTCTTGTAGCTGTAGCTCTATAGTTTAAACTGAAGAAATCCTCAACGCATCTCTAAATCTTAACATCTCAAGAACTGAAAAATTAAATTAGGTATGACATGCAGAGCCACCATCAGAAGCAGGCTAAAAATAAATAAAGAAATGCTGCTTCTCTGTTCTTCTATCCATCCATAGACAAACAATCACAGACTTGCTCTGTTTAAGAGATAAGTCTTCAGAACAAACACAAGAGGAACGTGAGAAAGAGGTAAAGGTAAAGGAGATATCTTATTATGTCAAGTGCATCTTAAAAGGTAAGGCACAGGAAACGGCGTGGAATGGCGAAGGTGAATTACAGAAGCAAACGGTTTAGCCTTGCTGTGGGTCCCGAGCAGAGTAGTTACAGACAGGTATGGAGTGCTACATGCTGTAACAGTGCTATGGAGAAGACCACAGCAGCTCACCAGCCAGTCAAATGAAATTCTTTGATATGACTATTATAAACTGCTGAAAGATGTAAGAGAAATAATTAGAAAGAGCCTGAAGTTTTGATCTATGATAAAAATTCTGACTTAGCTGTTCTGAGCCTTGGTGCAACACTGCACAGGGCAATAATGTTAATGTAGAGAGATAGAGCTTCTAAGGAAATTTGGCTCATAAAACAGTACAGAAGTGCCTGTTACCTCAAGAGTGCATGCATATGTCATGACAACTGAAAACACACAGATAACAATTAAAGCAAAGAAAACTTGAGCGTCGACCTGGTCAGCAATGCCAGGGATAATTAAGTCAAGATAATCAGGTGGATGACGCTTTATTGCAGCACATAGCAACAGTGATCAAAGAACGAACTTGATCATGGTACTGATTTCAGTACACAAATGTCCATTGGGAATGGACTGTAGAAGAACTGGTGACTTTTTTTTTTAAATACAAAAGGTAGAGAGAGTAATGAAAAGAAAGACTTCCAGATTTGTATCAAATAGCAGAAAAGAACTGGTTGAAAAAGAAGATAAGTGACCTTAATTTAACATGCCAACGGAGTAATTTTGTGTATTTTAGGAAGCAGAGGAGAGAGAACATGACTTTGATGCAGCATATTTCAGTAAACTCATGAGAATTAGTAGGTAAGTTACAGGAAGAAACAATTCAACAAGAAAACTGAGTTAGAAGAACTGTCAGTTCCTTAAAGAAATGACGCTAAAGAAACAAGCATAAACTATCTCAGTGCAAAGAGCAGACTGTAGCAAAAGACCAATGTGGCTAAAATTAAGAGCTCCTCAACAACCTAAGATTCAAAAGGAAGCCTACAGAAGCAAAAACTGGGACAAATTATTAATGAGGGTTAAAAGAATAACTCAAATATTCAGACACAAAGTCAGAAAAACAGAATGAGAGAAAAATAGCAGGGGATTTAAAAGGGACATTCCCAGAATTGTAATTAGGATCCTTAAAAGGGTGTGAAATTATACATATGTAACTACTGACTTCTCATGTTATTTTAACTTGTAGAATACATACTGGAACAAATAATAAAGCAAAATACTGTAAGGACATGAAAAATAACAGAGAAATGAGCCATGGACAGTATTTGCCAAGTCAACCTAATGTCTTTCCACAACAGAATAATTGATCTTGAAAATAGGAAACAGGCATCAAGTGTCATTGAGTTTGCATTTTGCTTTGGTAGTTCTTACAAAATTGGTCTCCCATGATATTCTCATGACGAGGGAAACACACAAGAGATGAAAGGACTGTAACTTGGATGTGAATCTCACTGGAAAAAGACCAGAGAGCAATTAATTTTTGAAATGGAAAGATCCAAAAAGCAAAGGGCTTTATTCCAAGTCATGCACAGGTCAAAATTTTTCACAAACATATTGTACGATCATCAGAACTGTCCGATTTGGGGCATCACATTTCAAGGAAGTTGTGGGTTAATTATATGTACGAGACAAAGCCATAGAATAGTCTGAACAACATCTAGTAGACATCTCAGCCAGGAGCAGACTGTGAGAAGGTATCCTCGAACACACAAGAGGTACTTACAAAAATAGCAATACATTCTCCAGAGCCAGTGGCCAAAACTCAAGTACTTAAGGGTTTAAACTGCAATAAGAAAAAACTCATGCTAGAACAGGAGGAAAAAGCTTTCTCACTCTAAGAATATCTAAACAATCACCCCAGCTTCAAGTCCAAGGAGCTGTTGAAACTTTTTGGTAAAGGATTTTTAAAAAGCAGTGAGGCAAATCTTTCAAGAACATTCATACACATTCACTTGAGTTTGCCTTTGGAAAGGGAGATACTAAGTCACAGGTTCCCAAACCGGTTTTTTGCACCCACTCCTCCCCCCCTCCCACAACATCCCTTCTGCCTGTGGCAGGGTTACTGTCTCCTGCTAAGTCAGAGCATTAGGTCACCACCTTAACGAAATATAGTGACATCAGCAGCATGTTCTGTCCACCTCTGTGTATCGCTTGATCTTGTCTCCTCTTTCCCACCTTTTCAAAAAGGTCTCTTATCTTCTCTGACTCTATGCATTTAGGAGAGATTATGGTTGATGAAAAGGGGACAAAAGTACTACAGAGTCCTGAACCAAAGAATCAAAAACGTGAAACTGATATGCTTGATTTAGGAAAGCAATAACAACATTCTGAGAAAATAAAACATGAAGCAAAGGAATAATGGTGACAGTACTCAATGTACCACAAAAAGCATGCTCTAAAAATTATTGGTGAAGAAAACATTGGAACGATCAGTATCAGAGATTATTAGATCATGGGCAAGGTATCTGGCCATCAAGACAGAAACCAGAGAGGTGCACTTTTTGGTATGTCTGTGGTTTTTGTTTTGTTTTGTTCTGTTTGGGGTTTTTTGTGTGTGTTTTTTCCTTTTTTGTTTTCTGGAAGTGACAAAGTTGAACTATGATGGGAAACCAATAAATGGAGTGGAACAGCACTCTTATCCTATTTTTTTTGTTAATTTCTGAATGGCATGAAATATGGTCTTGCAGACTTTACTTCTCTTCTCTCCTGCTCAGATGGCTTTCCCTGCTCCCATCTGCATAAATCCAACTGGACTGAAATTGCCATGAAGTTTTTCACATCATTGGCATGCCCAGCTCCATGTCACACTCGGACCACCATAACTCCTCCTACCTATGGATGTAAGAGTCCACCTCATATCCCAGTCCATTTTCCCTCTCTCCTTCCTACTCTTCCTTTCCTGCCTCTAAAACACTTGTTCTATCAAATTTCATTTTTTCTGCCTCAGCGATCTGAACTCTTTTGTTACTGTTGACATCTTCTCTTTTGTAAGTGTCCCTGTACCTGAGGCTCCCTGCCACATATGGCAGTGGGAGTTCTAAGCTTCCTTCCATTTTTCACTGCATCCAAGTCTTCCGTCTTTACCTTTTCTGGCTGTCAGCACTCCAGACTCAAACTTCCTACTGGGTTTTTCTTGACAGAGACAACATCCTCCTTCTTCCCTTCCCTCCTGCCAGGAGACCAGTTCCCTATGGAAGGTGCGGGAAGGGCAGGGGAGGGAAGCAGCTACAGAGATTGGACCAGGAACTCAATTCTCATGTCTGGCTTTTCCTTACTCCAGATCACACATCTGTATGCAGCAAGTTTTGCTTTCCCTCCTTTTTCTTCAACTGATACAGCCAGTGACAGTCACGGTAGCTCAATTCCCTCCCAAGTGCTCTGCCTCGCACTGTGGGACACATCCTTCTACTTCCCATCCCATCACAATGTTCAGGCTCCTGAACAGGCATTGCAAAGTGTCTTCAAAAAATCTCATCACAAAACTAACCTCACCCATCAAAGCTTGGAAATTCTTCCAAAAGAAAACTGGAAGAATGTGATGTGTCATTTCTCCTTTTCTTCCCTCCTCTATCACACAGATACTTCTCATTTGCTTTATTCTAAAAACACCTAATTTATTCAAACATGTTGTGCCATCTTGTAATTTACCTCTGACTCCTCACAGCCTTTCCTTCTTTTTTATTAGTTTCTTTGCTCTGTTCTCTTGACTCTCCATCATCAAAATATACACACGATTTAGGTTTTCAGATTCCAAAGACAAAAAATTTGACCATATTTTCTTCTCTAATCCCAAGTTCCTTTTGTCTCTAAGCTTACTGAATGCACATTTACTGTCTGATGTCCCTCTCCTTCAGTTCTGATTTTAAGAAATCCTTCTGCCTCTCACATTTCCACAGAAGCACTCTGGTCAGAACCCCTTATTACTGCTTCCCATGGAAACGTAGGTATTGTTACTCCGCTACCAATTTTTGAGTTGCAAACCCTAAAACCTATCTTCCTCCTTATCTTGAAATCTCCATATACTGCCCTAGCTCCACGTATTCATCTTTTATTTTATATTTTGACTGGTGATGCCAAAAAACAGTCTTTGCTCTGTCTGGACAATGCTTTTCCCATGGGAGCATACAATTAGGACTTCCCAAGTATGATAATAATAAAAATGACAGATTTCTTCATTATTTCATTTTAGCACAGTTTCAGAGGAAAATTGTGCATCTGTATTTTGGATCTGTTGTTTCAAATTACCCTAATTTTAAAGATACACAAGAGAGTTGAGAGATGCAGGACTGAAAGATCAGAGACCGGTCTGGGACTGAGAAGCATATCCATGTAGTCTGCCTACACATGACAGTATTTCTGCAGGAAGAACAGTATCGATAACAATGCAAATAGAACTAAGTAGGGGAAAAGAACAGAGCCTTTATTAAATTGTGTAGGAGAAATTCCCAAAGACACTAAAAAAACCTAGCAGGCAAAGAAAAATGAAAGTATGACAGCTGCAAAATACAAGAAAAGAAATCAAAGAGGAGATAATAAAAGCAGGAAGCTAAAGCATGATGAAGATGTAATAATACAACATTTTCAAGGAAAACCTGGAAAAAACCCCACTGTTCAAAACTCTGGCCAAGACAGAATTAATGTTGGAGGAGAAACGCTTTGAAGAACTTGCCATGACTATAAATACCAACTTTTATTATACTATTCTTCTACATGTGGTACTAATAGCTCCATCTGTAAACAAGACATACTGCCACAAGATTTTGCTTTGTTCTAGTGGACACAGGCCAGCAATATCAATGTGTACATCCATAACTTTCCAATTCTACCACTCCCATGTAGAATACATACTAACGATACTGTTAGCTATGAGATAAAAATGCAATCATCTGCTTAATTGAGCAATACATACCCCAAAAAGCCTATTACTCCAAATACTGCGTTCCTTCTAAAGCTGTATGTGATTTTACCACAGAAATCACGTCTAGTATATAATTCACATGCCAAGCTCCACGTTTCAAGTCTGACTTTCAGATTTTTCCATGGAAACTATTTGAACGAGCGGAAAAAGAACTCTTCCAGGAGATGAACATCTTCATCTAAAAATCAATGAACAGAGGGCTGCTTAGGTGGCAGTTTAGAGCAGGAATCTATACCTTCCGATTGACTAAAGCAGGAACCTGACCTGCTTGGTCTAAATTAACAGCTATGAATACACTCAAACACTCTCTGGTCCTGCAGTCTGCTGCCAAACCTCTAAAATAAAACCTAATCTCTGGGACTAAACACGTTCTGCTCCACTCATCGTAGTCGGACACTGCTTCATAACCTGTGGTCTAATGACCACACGGATCTGATGGACTACTTCCACGGCATCAGCAGGTTACGAAGAACAGAAGCAATCTGGCATGTGCTGTACATCAGCCTATGCAGAAGAACCTTTTAAAATAACATAAATTCCACTGGAAAGCTTAGGAACCAGTGAAGCAGAAAAGACTGAAGTGCACTGTGGAATTTTAACCCAGGAAAGAAATGATAGGCTTAAAAACTCACAGAATACCATGAGTGAGATACACTCTGAGGTGCCAAGTCAGATGATGGCTTTCCAGGGCATAGAAAACCGCGAGTGTATCACAAGACTCAGCCTAAGTTGTACAAAGATTCTGCTGAGCAGCAGCTTAACACCCTCCTGTACTCTGTAAAAATGCTGCACAGCATCACTGACTTACGCTCCCCAAGTTATCGCAGTCAGGAGTTAACGTAGCAGGGCAGCATCTGCTGAAATATCTTTGCAGAGGCTTCTTTTGGAAATGTGTTTCCAGATGTTTGTTATCACTCGTATGTACAAGTGACACTGTACCTCTTGTGGGGTTATCGGTCTTCCTAATTATAATGACGTCTACAGCAGTTTGTAGCTTCCTTTTCCTTTCTTTAAGGCAATCATCTGGAAAACCTAAACAGTTTACTACTTGTCCTTGAGGGCAAGAGTTCACATTCAGAAGAGTCTTCCTTAATGACAACGTACAATTCAGGCAGTGCAGGAAATCACTTATGGCTGGTACAAATTCTAATGCTACATTTTTCCTATTAAGCTGTTCTGTTTTTTTTTTTTTACCTACTGACAACCCAAGGACAATGCAGACCTCCAGGAAAACGTCCAGATCCTCTAAAGCAAAAACTGAAAAAAAAATCTAGCTTCTAAGTAATCCTAAGAACATTGTGCCAAAATTACAATACAGAAAAGACATTGGTTTCTCGAAGGATGTCAGCAATGCATTCAGAGCGGCAAAGGACAGACTGAACTGAATACACGAGTTTCTGTCACTGGAACTCCTTTACCACCATCAGGATAATTCTGAGTATGTCTGTAAACTTAAATGATCATAGAATCACAGAATAGTTTGGGTTGGAAGGGAGCTTCAAGATCATCTAGTTCCAACACCCCTGCCATGGGCAGGGACACCTTCCACTACACCAGGTTGCTCAAAGCCTCCTCCAACCTAGCCTTGAACACTTATATTTTACATTTACAACATTACATTTCTTACTGGAAGCTAGAATTCACGGAAACCTGGGGAAGCACAGAAAGAGAGAAAAATGAGAAAAGAAGGCAATTCTACTTTGGGAAAGGCAGCTTCCCCTATGCTTCAGCAAAGGCAGAGAAACGGCAATGCAACCCGTCCAGGCACTGAAAATACGGCTCGGCGCTGACCTGCCCGTCTGGGAGCAAGGAGGGGAAGAAAGGGAAAGTGGGTAGAGATGGGACACAGAGCACCAAGGGGTGTGAGAGCTCCGCCACAACGAGCGTGAGCTCGGTCAGCCTCCGCGCGCCCTCCCGCGAGGGGAGCAACATTCTTACGGAGACGTTTAAAGGTGTACTTCAACACCCCTGTCAAAACACCAGTGGCTGGCCTATCTTCCTGGGAAATCACCTTCCTCCTTTCAAGAAATGTGAAAAAGTCAAAAAAAAAAAAAAAAAAAAGGCATCATCACCGCAGTTCTGTGGGTTTTTTAGCTCTTTTTCTTCTTTATTTTTTCTTTTTCCTTTTTCCCTTTTTTCAAAGGAAAGTCGAAAACTAATTCCACTGCAAGGCTCTGCCTTTCCTTGTGAAAAGTAAGATATTTACCCCAGCTAAGGCTGCTTAGCAGCTGCGAAACACAAATTTTGTCATTTTAGGAAAGGCAGAAATTCTCAATCCCATTTAGAAATTATTTTGATCTTCTGGGAAGGTTAAAGATTTATTTGTCACAGAAGGTGGCTGAAACTTCAGTTATAATACCTGACTGAAAAACAATGCAATATGGTTAAAAAAATGTTATGGAACGTTTTTTAATTGCAAACTCCTAAACAGAAACTGCATTCTCCCGACCATATTTGTTTTTTTTTTAAATTGTTGTATTTCAGGCAAGATACAATGCTTACTCTAGAGAGTCTAGGAGCTGGCAAAGTATTTCTACAATTGTCAATACAAGCTTAAGATAACAGCCACAGGCAAGTTTAAAAGCTAGAGAGTCTTTTCTGTATTTCCCCTTTGTTATAAAGGGAGAGGAAAAACCACATAGCCTGGAGACTTCTCCCACTTCCATTTACAAAGGATCCTATTTCTACAAAAGGTAACTAATCAGATCAGAACATACTGCTATTATGCTGCATATTAGCATGCAAATTGAGATGATGGCTCTCAAAAATAACACGCGCTCCTGTTTGTTCAGATCAATACTGGCAATCCATGGGGTTTATCTGATGCCTTGAGAAAGAAGATATGTTGTGTTTTCCCTGTAAATGTTATTGCTCCAATAAAACAAGCTCAGTTCAGAGCTTAATTGCCTTTCACTTGTATCAGAGTTGAGAAGACAACCAAGGAAATTGCAGGATTATTTTTTTTTCTTTTTTAATAGGTGTCAACTGAGGTGTTCACGTGCCTCTGAGGTAACTCGGTGATTGTCAGAGTAATTAATGAGAATACTTACAAGCTGCAGAGGAGATAAACATCTGGTTGGGAGGAAAGGTGACGGAACAAAAGCACTACAGTAGGACAAAGTGCAATCCAGAGAAAACTAACCTGCAGTGGAATTAACAACTGACTCCAGAACAAGCCTACTACTAAACACTATAAGGAAACACGTTCAAGATAGCAGTAGCGAAGACACAAACTCAAAGGATGGATCTTTACGGATGTAGCCCATTTTATCAGATAAATATTGTTTATAAACTAGTGATGGAAGAGGAGAACTTCAGGGAATGATTTAATGGGGGTTTCATTGCAATCATACCTAGAATCACAAAATCACTGAACGGCTGAGGCTGGAAGGGACCTCTGGAGATCTGCTCAAAGCAGGGGCATCCAGAGCAGGCAGCTCAGGCCATGATCCAGCTGGGTTCTGAGTATCTCCAAGGATGGAGCTCCGCAACCTGGGCAACCTGATGCAGAGTTTGACCACTCTCACACAACAACAAAAAATATTCTTATGTTCAAATAAAATTTCCTGTATTTCCATCTGTGCCCATTGCCTCTCGTCCTGCCACTGGGTACCACTGAGGAGACTGTAGCTGTATCTTCTTCACTGCTTCCCATCAGTTACTTGCACACACTGCTAAGGTGCCCCTGAGCCCTCTCCTCTGGAAGCTAAGTAGTCCCACCTCTCTGAGCCTGTCCTCGTACCACACATGCTCCAGTCCCTTCACCATCTTTGTGGCCCTTGGCCGGACTCACTCCAGTAAGTCCACATCTCCCTCGTACTGGAGAGCCCAGCGCTGGACACAGTATTCCGGATTTGGTCTCACCAGTGCTGAACAGAGGGCAATAAACATCTCCCTCGACCTGCTAACTGTGCTTTCCTAGCAGCCCAGGACACTGTCGGCCTTTTTTGCTTCAAGATGGCACTGCTGGCTGACGTTCAACCTGGTATCCACCAGGACCTCCAGCTCCTTCTCTGCCAAATTGCTTTCCAGCGGGTCAGCCCCCAGTGTGCACTGGTGCATGGGGTTATCTCTTCTCAGGTGCTGGACTTCGTACTTCCCAGTGTTGAACTTCGTGAAGCTCATGAGGAAAGACATAGGCAAAATTATTTTTAAGACCTCACATTCTCGTGAATCTGCACTTGGAGAATCATATGATACACATCAGAATTCCCAACTTACAGCCTTGCAAATTTATTCCAAAGATCTCAGCATCTCTAGTAAAGCACCTGCAGTAAAAAAAAAAAAAAACCAACACACAAAAACCAAACAAAACACCTATGTAACACTACAGAGTGAAGTTTACCCTGAGCAGGGAGGTTATTTATCACGAGCTGCCCTTTTGTCCAAGTTTTGCCTCTGAACCTGAAGGACCTGCCCTTATAATTTCCACTAGCTAAGGTGGAAAAGTTCCACAGCACTCACAAGTTCCAGTATCAGATCCCAACATAACAGAGGTTCATCAGCCAGAGAGACCTTTGGTAGCAACCCTAGTAGAGCCAGCTCCATCTGGGTGGAGATTGGAGTTACTCTCCCGACTGTGACTGCTGTTGATTTTAGTTGATACTGGATGTGAGAACCTGTCTCTAAGAAATGGCATTGTGCTGAAGCACAGGTGTCAGCTGTAGCTTAAAATTTAAAAACTGACTGTACTAAATTCATTAAGGGCCTAAATCAACACCTGAAACTTAAGCCCTTTTAATAATTGTGGAGCACTACGAAACAACTCCAGTATTTTGTCTGGGTACATAATGTCTCAGATTTCAGCTCCAGGAGATGCCAATTCCTACCATATCCAGTGCTGAAGTTACCACCGTGCCAGTCCTGGAACAGAGCAGTCCTACACACAGCACTCAACGACAGGTTAGGATTAGAAGTGGAGGCAACGTCTCAAAGAAGTACGTACCTGGGGCAGTAGCCCATCATCAACTGATGGATGAAGACTAGAGAAACTGTGTGGCCAACTCCTCCAAATCAGAGGACTGGTTCTGGCTGGCTTGTAAGGGTGACAAAACTCTGATTGAAGGCACCAGTACAACATACCACCACACTCAAGTAAAAGATGATCTTGTTTTTAAAACAGCATTGATTTATGTTTCTTTAATGTTTTTGACTATGTTATGGAAAAGTTTTCAAGTGAAAGGAGACAGGCATTCCTGTAGCCTCCTACAAGCATTCATTTCAACAAAATTTGTGGTTCTTTAATATATGCCAATATTAAAACATATACAACCCTCACAAAGTAACTTTATGTTAATTTAGTCACAGAATCCACAGCAGTAGCCACCATTGTGAGCACAAGCTTCACATCTTCCATCTTTTGCTTTTTAAACACCGAAAATGACCATTTAATAGGAGATATTCAATCCAGTTCCATAGCAACAATGAACTTTTGCACAATGTCCTGTCCCAGACTTTAAACTATAAAAGCTTCTGGCTCTTTCCTAAGTGGGCACATCTCTAACTGGAACTGTGTCTTCCCTCAACATTTCTTTTCCTACCACATGTCTCAGTAATCCAAGCTCATTCCTTCTACTGTCTCTATCCTTCAAATTTGCTACTCTTACCTTCCCACAGTCAGACCCCCAGCACCAAGCCTCCCTTAACTTCCTTTTCTGTAGGGACATACTCCAGACTTGATCTCCCCCACCTGCCAAGCCTGCTGTGACTTGCCACATACCTCTGGATGTCAGCTGCAACGATTTCTCATTAACACTTTTAAGCAGAGAAACTGCTGTCTGACTCAGGAGCAAAAATACCACTTGCAAACAGAATAAAAGTTTCTGAGGAAAAAAAATTGCAGTAACAGAGGACAAGAACACGGGCACAAATTATCGATGGTAACATCAGTCAGCAAGCATCTTGGGAGGGAGCTGCAGAAGGGGCTGATAAGGATTAGAAACATAATTTTAATGCCACAAACATTGAAAGTTATCCTAGCAAGTTATCTGAATGCTAAACCTATGTGCAACAAGACTCCTATGTGTAACATTTTACCCTTACCTAAGCTCTCTGCAATTCTATCCTGACCTGTAATTCACAGAAGTGTTTTTACTGCCTATTTCCTTACCATATTTCTTCCACTCTGTGTGCTTTTCTTGAAGTACAAGTTCACAAGGATAAGAGGCAGAAAAGCAAGAAGCCGCTGCTGCCCTTCTGTTAATGCAACCTGTTACATAAGGATGGGAAAGACACTGCAGTACTTTGCAGATTTGTCTCCATGAAATTGCTCCACTCAAAATTCTTTTAAAAATCAGTTTTTGTAATGAGAGCCACAGGAAACATCTGAAAACATATAGAGCAATTGGGAAATTCACCTTCTCTTCTGTTGCAATAAAGAAGGCCCACTGAGCATTGCAACTCAAATCTTGTTCACTGCTGAACAAATGCAGATTAAATTCACAACCAGATACCCTTTTCAAGAGGATCAAGAGAAGACAATGAAACATGCCAAAAAGCAGCATATCGAAATCACAGCACTGCTTAACCATGTCACAGGCATAAACATCAAGAAACAGAGACTGGAATATAAATAATGACAACTTCACTAGAGACAGACTGCCAAGTTGTGCCTGTGAACGGCTCGGCAAAAACCAGAATCTTGAGTTTATCTACCAGTGTCTTAAAATAAAAGTCCATACACCTTGAAATGTCTATAAATGCACTAAGTAGAAGAGGTAACAGCTAGTAGGGCAGGGGCTTTGAAGGATGATAACATGATTTTACTCTGTGGGGAAGGAAACAAAAGCTGAAGTTTAGTTTATAGTGAAGAAAAATAAAAGTTGGATTTTTTTTCTAGAATTCACATACAAAACATCATACATATATACTGCATGTAACTGTTCAATAAGTTAAACACATCACCTTTTTGGCCACTAAACCAACAAATAGTTTTAAAACATCTGCACAACCTTCTGCAGGAAACCTTTTTGCTTCCCTGAACTCCATAAAGCCCTCTCAGCCAGATAACTCTCTCATCACTCTTTCTCACTGTTCATCTTCAGTTTTCCATCCCTTATTGCTCCTTAAATACTTTCCATAGGGAGGAAACTCAGGAAATTTTGGCTAAGAAAAGGTCTGGAAGTGAGAGGAGCTCAGCATTTACCTCCCATAGTGAGTATGGAGTGACTCATGTGCTCAAATGCTACTCAAGACAGACGTTTGAACCAGTACCAAAATCTTTGGGAGTTAGCACTTGAACGCGTATGTTAAAGCATACATCAAGTGGAGTTTTTTATAAAGTTTCAGAATAAACATGAACATTTGGAGAGTATCGTTTTTCTGCTGCTTGTTTTTTCATCTTACACTACTAACGATGCTGGAACTCTTAAGTTGTTTTGCGTTGTTGCTGATGATTTCATAAAGAATAAGTCTTCATCCCAGAAGTGTTTTCACTCTACTGGCCTTAAATGCTCCGGGACTCAGACCGTGACAGTGGGAACGATGAAGGCTTTAAGTTCTTCGTTACGTGAGAGAGGACAGCATATTTACATATGTGGACCAGAAACCCTGCTCTGACCAGATGTTTCAAACAAGAAAATATTCCATTTACCATTTTCAACATGAGCAAGTCTGTGCATGAGAGGCAGCCACACAAGGCACTGAGGAGGTGGATCAGCCATCAATGTGTCTAAAAACATGTTTAGCATGATCTTTTTCTGCAAAGAAAAGAGAAACATAACTTAATTATAAGAAAAATATTTTTATATACCAAAAACTACTTCAGCCTTAAAAATCTCTCTATGACTCAACTTCTGTCTACCAGGAATATTTCATATGCTATAAAGACATGACAACTTTGCTCAGGGCTTTTCAATCTATATTAAGCAAACAGTAACACCACAAAGAAGGTATTAGTATAGACACCATATAATCATACAAAAATAAATGATAAACAGATAAACAGAAAACTCCAAGAAATAGAAGACTAATCAGTCAGGATTAGTTCCTGAGTTGCAGTTAAAGATTCTTATTTTGAAGAGGAATACAACAAATGTGAGTGGAGGTTATTCAACAATGTAGAAAACAGTATTTCAAACATACAGACAGCACTAAAAAAAGTAGACACACATAGAAGAGTAATTACAGCTAATACTCACACACCATCCACAGGGTAAATGATTTTTTTTTTAAAGGCAAAATTAGAAAAAAGGAGGCAAGGAGAAGATGAGGCTAAGATTTTAAAATACTGTGAATAAAAGTGACATTGAAATGGAACCATTAGGAGAAGGAAGTCAGGCATGTTAAGAGTAATACGTTCTAAGGTTTCAAATTCAAGTGAGCAAGAGAAAATTTCTGCTGCAAATACAAACAGATGGAGATAACTGGTAAGAAAAACAGCTAAGAATGTTATGGATACAAAGAAAGAATATATTGGCTTTTGCACACAATAAGCTAGACGCTTCAGAACTCCTCCGGGCAGAAGAGCAGCTGGTCGATGGCACTTCCCTCTCACCTTAGCATATGGCAGCGCTACTCCAAGAAGAATCCACAACAGGGAGGGTAAGCAGAGCCGGAGGAAAAGCCAGTCTGGTTTTCCAGGAGCTGTGAAACTAACTGTAGCTTTCACTTGCAGCTATCGTACCAAAATTAAAGTGGGTTTTGTTTGTTTTTTTTTTGTTGTTGTTGTTGTGGGTTGTTTGGGTTTTTGTTGTTTGGGTTTTTTTTTAATTAAAGAGAAGGTTTATATTTAAAGCATCAATATTTTCGTGATTAGTGGCAAATATACCCATTAGCAACCACACTCATTTTTAGAAAGTGTAAAAAGGAGGACCCTGGGAACTACCAGTCAGCCTCACTCCCAAGCCTGTTAAGATCATGGAGCAGATCCTCCTGGAAAACATGTTGAAACATATGGAAGTCAGGGAGGTGACTGGAGACAGCCAGCATGGCTTAGTGAAGTGCAAATATACACAAATATACACATCCAATACCTCTGCAGCTAACTACCCAGGAGAGATAATACGGAATTATAATTATCTGTCCCAGTTACCATTAAGGAAAATTCTATGAAATACTTAATCTTACTTCTTCCAACGTTTTTAAGGTGTCCTTGTTCCAGTCTCTGCTTAGTAAATGACAAGCTCTTCCTGAATATTTAACTGCTGCTACAAGAGAGTCCAAGAATTTCCTTTGCCAGATATGACATCAGACACACTACCTGGAAAAGAACGAGCGCCTGGATCCTGCCTGGCAATTCCAGCCTTCCCTCCTCCGCAATGCCGAGTCATCCCTCGGGCTATTAATAACAACACACAGTCAACCAGCCTCCTCCTCTCTTTGGGGGTGAAGAAATCCAACATCTTTTAACAAATGCACATCCTGGTAAGGCCATGAAGCACTCTAAACATGCTGAACGAAGCCTTCGGATAGAAGGAGAGCTACAGGTTTTAACTTGGAATTAACTGATTGTGGAATGGGATGTCTGAGAGCAGATGGGGCTGTTCGCGTCACCAGGAACCACTGTGCTAATGATGCTCAATGGCAGCACCGTCTGTGACCGATGTGCAGATTGTACGTTTCAAACCTTACCATGATTTCCTAGTTGCTTACTCATATCCATATTGTACAGCTTCATCAACGTGCCTCCACAGTTCCCGATTTTGACTCGGCTCTCATCTCTCATACTGTTTCACACAAGAGTATGAAGGGTACTCCAATTAACAAATACTGCTCAGACAGACAAGTTTTCTGGAGACAAGACTCAGGACCCATTAGCAACCACACTCATTTTTAGAAAGTGTAAAAAGGAGGACCCTGGGAACTACCAGTCAGCCTCACTCCCAAGCCTGTTAAGATCATGGAGCAGATCCTCCTGGAAAACATGTTGAAACATATGGAAGTCAGGGAGGTGACTGGAGACAGCCAGCATGGCTTAGTGAAGTGCAACTCATGCCTGACTAATGTAGTGGCCTTCTATGATGTGACTGCATCACTAGGCAAGAGAAAAGCTATGGACATCATGTGCCTGGACTTCTGTAAGGCCTTTTATACAGTCCATCACAACATTCTGGCCGCTAAACTGGAGAGATACGAGTTTGATGGATAGATTGTTAGATGGATAAGGAATTGACTGAATGGGCACATCCAAAGAGTTACAGTCCATGGTTCAGTGTCCAAGTGGAAACCAGTAATGAGTGGTGTCTCCAAGGGTTTGTACTGGGACAAACACTATTTAGTATCTTCATCAATGACATGGACAGTGGGATCCAGTGCGCCCTCAGCAAGTTTGCAGATGACACCAAGCTGAGTGGTGCAGTTGACTTGCTGGAAGGAAAGGATGCCATCCAGAGGGACTTTGACAGGCTTGAGGCGTGGGCCAATGTGAACCTCATGAAGTTCAACAAAGTCAATTGTAAGGTCCTGCTCCTGGGTCAGGGCAACCTCCACTATCAATACAGGCTGGGGATGAAGGAATTGAGAGCAGCCCTGCAGAGAAGGACTTGGGAGTACTGGTGGACAAAAAAAATTGGACGTGAGCCAGCAAAGCGTGCTCACAGCCCAGGAAAGCCAACCATATCCTGGGCTGCAGCATCGTGGGCAGCAGGTCAAGGAAGGGGTTTCTGCCCCTCTGCTCCACTCTGGCAAGATCCCACCTGCAGTGCTGCGTTCAGCTCTGGGGTCCTCAGCACAGGAATGACAGGGACTTGTTGGAGCAGGGACAACAGTCAGAGGGATGGACCTGTCCTATGGAGAAAGTTTGGGTTGTTCAGCTTGGAGAAAAAGTGGTTCTGGGGAGATTATATTATGGCCTTTCAATATGTAAAGGGGGCTTATAAGACAGAGGAAGGTTTTTTACCAGGCCCTGTAAGTGACAGGACAAGGGGCAATGGTTTTAAACCAGGGTAGGTTTAGACTGGACATAAGGAAGAAATTTTGTTATGGTAAGGGTGCTAAGACACTGGAACAGGTTGCCCACAGAAGTTGTGGATGCCCCATCCCTGGAAGTGTTCAAGGTCAGGTTTAATAGGACTTTGAGCAGCCTGATCTAGTGAAAGATGTCCTTACTTAGGGCAACAGGGTTGGACTAGACGATCTTCAAAAGGTCCCTTCCAACCTAAACAATTCTATGACTCTCCGATTAGACAGTGATATGTGAAACACGCAGTGGCAGAAGAATCTAAACCCAGCAGGAGAGCTTCTTTCTGCTATAGATAAGGATGCTCCTCAAAAGAAAAAAAAAATGGTTCCTTTTAAGCAGTGAGCACCTTATGAGCTGTCAAAGCCTGTGCATGGAGTGATGCAACTTCCACGTACTTCACAAGAGGGCAGCAGGGACACAGGCTTCGGGTTTTCCCATCCATACAGGTAGGATATTTAGCAACCAATTGACCAAAAAGAATCACACAGCCTTATCAGTACTAAATCTTGTCTGGATGGGCACAGGCATCCCCACTGATGGTAGAGCTGACAGGAAAGCAAATAGCAGTCTCCTTCTCTTGGAAATAATGAATGTGTTGGAGAAGGAGCACAGATAAAGCCTCTCCTTGTAGCTGATCTAACATTTCCTACTGGGTTCAGAACCCAACTATGGAGCAACCACAAAAACATCTCTCAGTCACCATTTGTGATGCAAAACCAATCAAATAATCTGCCAGCGGGTTCCAAACTCTAAGAATATAAACTGAAAATTAGTAAACGTGAAGGCACAACCAGTCCTGAGGGTCAAATGCTCCCCAGAACAAATGCATTTCTGCATAGATGCTTTCTGTAATCACCGGCTTACTCTCTACGTTGTTTTAATTATTGTTTTGACCAATTGCTGTTCGCATACCTACTTGTCTCAATAGCCCTGTAGTCTCAGACCTTCCTGCAGGTGGGTGCAGTGGCAGGTTATATCAATGCTATTCTTATATGCAGAAGAATACCATAGGCTTGCTTTAACAGCAAAAACCCAGCCAGTTTTATTGTTATACTGCCAACACGCTTGTTCCGACACAATGTTAATGCCTATATTTCCCCACAAAATACTGGCAAAAAACCCACATCCTCAGAGCCAACACAAAGATATGTGATTTTTAACTCTACAGGAATCAGAACAAGATATACTGATTCAAGCAGCTGTGTATTAGACCCCACCTGTGTCTCTAGCTGTCTCACATCTTGTGCTTAAACTGCAACTCTATCAGAGGATGCTTACACCATCCTTCATACACAAGACCATCCTGTTCTTAACAAATATATCCCTATTACTCGCTTTAACAAGACTGCACACCCTGACTATCCTTCTGACGCTCCGAAGCAGTCAGTTCCATTATCAGCCATACCATCCACGAGGCCCAAGTCAGCCGATGCTATAGCAAAGCTTCCACATGAGCAAGGTATGGACAAATCAACACCTCCCCAGGGCTGCCTGTACAGCCTGTGCTGCTGAGTTCCAACAGAATAACGCACTGTGTGACTGTACAGAAGCCTAGCTCCTGGCTCCCAAGTCTCTGAAGCAAACTTCTCAGCTCAGTAAAAACACTAATTTATTTCTCATTTACAAAGCAGTTTAAGTGGACTCAAGACTACAGTGACAGGCCAGGCTGGGCCACAAACACAGAGAGATTCTGACCGGGCCAGGGAATGTCGCGGTGATACATCTCTATGACAAATAGAGGGACTGTAGCCAAGTGGACAAAAATCTTAAGAAAGTATGACATGGTATCTTACATCTGTGGAAGCCCCCACTTGACCTAGAATACTAAATTATTACTGGAAGCTCTTTATACACCTGGAAGCCCTCAGAAAGAATGCAGCTCTTGCCAAAAGCATCCCAATAAACTCCATTTTCTGTGGGCAATAAGTTTGACTTATTTCATCTCTGACCCAAGAAATGAAACAGTTGTGGAGCACAGGCAACCACTGACACTTCTTTGCCTGTCTGTCCTTTCACCACTCAGACAGCAGTACATTATCAGTCTCTTGCACCTCACGGAAGTATATCCCAGAACTAGGACCTCCAGGAACATCCAGGAACCACAGCTGGCCAGGAAGGCTTTGTCTCTTGGTAGTTTAAGTAACACCAGGGAACTAAAATTCAATCGTGCATGCTTTCATGTTATTAAACCTGTGCTTGGTTTAACCACTCACTCTCCCAAATGATTCCGGCATCCAGATCAGGTGTTAGTAACAGTTAGGAATCATTTTTAACAAACAGTTTCCATGTAACCACCCTGCTTGAGGGAGTAATAAAGTTTAATAGCACGGAAGCGGTTAGACCATTTCAGTTGGCCTTAGGACTACAGAACAGCTCCTGGCACTGTTTAGTGAACTAGTACAGATGTAGCTTCTATGTCCGTCATGTAAATGCCAAAGTCTGAAACCCCACAGCTTTACCAATGCCATCTGGAGAGAATTTGAGCAATAGGATAGGCTGTAACAAGAGAACATCACAGAAATACCTCTGGAAAGCTTATTCTCAAACCTGGGAGGCATAAGAAAATGAAATTAAATCTAAGACAGATTATTCTCCTACTTCCCAGGGCCCGTTTGTTTCAATGTTTTCAAATAACTGAAAGAATCATCTTGGAGTACAGTGTATATTTGGATTAATTAAAAAAACATTACCGCTCTCAACAAACCTGTCCTTACACTAGGGATTTTGTTTTGCTGAATAAAATTAGAGCAAAGGAATTTCTGAAAGTGAATCAATACAAAGAATTAGCCTTCTTGTTCATGGGAGCCAACATGAAAGAGCGTTCAGAGCCGCTGCAGGCAAGCAACGTGCAAAGGGGCCACTACTGTGCCTCATGTGGCTGCCGTGGCGAGATCTGCATCAAGTATCTTAGAAATGTCAGTCAACTGCCAAAGCCTAGCTAGCTACACCAGCCTCTCTTCATGGGTGAGAGAGAAATGGTCACTTCCAGAGCGGAGGCTTCCAAACAAAACAAAATCCCCATCCCCATTCCTTTCACAGCCAATGGAAAGGGCACATAGAGCTTCGGATCCAAGCTCTGCCTTTCACAGCTCCGAAGTCAGGCTGAGGTTTTACAGCCAACAGTAGTGCCACTTATGTGGAATTTGATTTGATAGGATCAGTTTCCCTGAGTGCATAAACGGCTGGCACTGATGTGCATGTTGGTCACAAACGCCTCAGCCAGCACGGAAACAGAAAAACATTTGTAAATTACACTATTAGTAAAATAAAACTCTGTCCTCAGTAACTCACAGATGAGCTGGAGCCCTCGTTGTTTCCTAAATCAAAGGCTGTTTCCTGCCGTATTATATTTCAAATTTATTAATTGCTAATTAACTTAAATTTAGCAAAAGTGAGTCTAAATTATAAACTTAAATACTTCAGAAATATTTCTTCCAGAACATAATCATGACCAGAGTCTAAACATTTAATTTTAGGCCTAAGATTATCTAGGTTCATGTTTACAGTTGATTTAAGTATTATTTATGCTATTTGCATTATCTCAAACTAGAAACAAATCCTTGGAACAATTAAGTTACAACTAAAATATATAAAGAAATAAAAAGCTCTTTTAAGATTATTACTACAACATCTACTCCAAATATTATATGTAATGGAAATATTCTGGGAAAAACAGTTATACTAATAAGCACAACAGTGAAATGGATTTAAAAATACACTACGTGTACACAATGTCTTTATTTGGTACAGACCCAACCAACCACCAAGTGATTTGGTAAAACTAATACCCTTAATACATTGAGAAAGATTTTAAAAAAATAATCAAGGGAACATAGTAAAAATGCTGTTTCATGTTTTAGAAAATAAGTCAGTCATTCTTGCTGTTCTTCTGATGGGGAACAGAAGTGTTGCTTTAAGGAGAGAGAACAAACTAAAATGGTGCAAGTTCCTTTAATTGCTTAAGACCCAGGTGTACTATTTTAAATTATTCAGACTTTCTTACCACCGCTTAGGTTATATGGTGTATATTACCAAACCCCCTCCCTCCGAACCCCATACAAGCTACAACCAAAGCAGCCAGTGGACTTCAAGAGAAAGCACGGTATTAACAAGCAATACAAAAACCCTGTGTCGTTAACTCTTACTTGTTGTGGGAAACAGGTCCGTACGGAATGCTCCGTGTATCCAAAAGAAGGCCCCTCAAACACAGCTGTTGGAAGTTTTAGAACTTCTTTCAAAAACTGATCAAACTTTGTAAATATCATTAGTCCATTTGAATCTGATATTTGAGAGAAAATATCTGTAAGAAAATATAATAAAACCCTACAGTAAATACGTGCTTACTACAGAAAAGAAAAAAATAATTTCAACTCATTTAAATCCCGAGAAATTTCTGCTTTTTGTTTTATTCTGAACATAATTTCTTATTACTTGGTATCAAGATAAAATGTATAAATTAATGTATTTGAACATGCTGTGATATAAATCTTCCCGTTTCCTCCATTCTACCGCACCCAGTCTCAAGAAAAGATTCTGCCAGTGCATTAACTGTAACAGCAAGAAAGCAGAAGCCAGGAGGTGTTATAAAAGTTACATCTTCATGTTTACGCCTTCAAAATAAAACCACATATAATCCTTCGAGAAGCCTCCTAGAATTAAAAAAGTTCTAAGAATCACAAAGTCAAAACTGGCAAAACTGGTAATTCTGGTGCACGTCAACGGCACGTTGAATTCAAGTAACACAGCGTTAGAAGAGTGCGTCAGACGCAAAGCAGTCAGGATCTGGGGCACAATGACCTCCATTTCCATGGCTGAAACACGTGAGTGGAAGGGGAAGAGGAAATCTGATCTAATTTTCCATCAGGGATGTTGTGGAGACCGAAGAGTTAGAATAGGAAGTTCTGTCCTTACACAAGAAAAATGTTTATCGTGAGACGAGGTATGCTTTTAATTAGCTATGTGGGGCTAAATATATTTCTGAAGCCAAAAAGATGATCAAGCAAGATGTTCAGTGATCTTGTGCGTATATGCAAAAAGAAAGGGAGGGAGGGTCCCAGGAGGGAGGAGGGCAGTTTTGCGGGAATTTTCACTCCCACGCCATGCTCATAGCTATGGGTGTGTGGATGGAAGGATGTCTCCGGAGCCTCCTGCTCTGGAGACCCTCTGCACCCTCACTGCGCAGAGCTCAGCTCCTCCGACCCCTCTGCTCCAGCCATTCCACGTGACCGACCTGAACCTCCCAGCTCTGGCGTCTCAGGAAAGTAAAAATATAGGAGATGATGTGTAGATAGCATTTTAAGAAAATGATGTCATAAAACATTAAGAGAGCTGCAGACAGATAAAGAACCACCGTCCTGGGACCAAAAATCTGTTTGGAAAAGAAAAATCTCTCCAACAGCAAAACTAGGTCTCAGACTCTTGCAGAGTCAGATTACTCTATAAAGGAAGATTTCTCTAATAAGATCACTAATATTAGTAAGAGCTAAAATTTTCCCAGATGTGACAGATACCAGAATTCTTCTCTAAACAGTCACTGAATTATCTATGAGGTTATTTAAGACACCATCAGTAATTAAACATCAAAAAGTATATGTTGACAGAAATTAAGTTTAAGATATCAAAACTAGGTCTGTAAAAAAAAAAACAAAACTATTTCAGAAAGGCATATTTCTAGTAAACTAGAGAAATTGTTCCAATCTCCTGAATGAATGAGCTCATGAAGAAGCTTACAATATCTAAGTTAAGGGTGGTAAAGTCATATGGAATTTGTAGCATTGGCTAAACAGACAAGCTTGAAGTGAAGGTCTGAAGCCCCTGCTGAATAATCTTATAAGGCATATTAGGAATAATGGCAGGGAAAAAAGGGGGGAAAAAAAGAAAAAAGAAAGTGAAATGAGGGTCGAGGGGAATGCTGTATTTTAGAAAATTAAGCCAAGCAGGAAAATTAAATGTAACCTGAAAATTTAATGCGAAAGAAAAGTCAGGATCAAAACACACAAATGAAACTATGGAAACAACTAAAACTAATTAGAGTCAAAATTTCAGAATCCTAACTAACCCATTCTAGATCAGAATCACTCCAGAACTGGCACATGCACAAAAACTGAAGGTCTAGTAATAAATCTGTCAAGGTAGAACATGAGTGGAACATGGCAGTACTTGTATTTAAAAAAAGGACAAAATCTTCTGGGTAAATACAGCCTATTAATCTGAACTCAACAGTATGCAAGACTTTAACGACTTTAAGGAGAAAGTAATTAAAGCTACAGAAATAAATTGAAAATGAAATAAAAATAGAACAGGCTAAATCAAGGGTAAATTAAAAGCCCCCACTAGCTATCTCACTGCCATAAAAGAGTACTTTTACAGTCAAAGTGACATTGAATTCATTTACTCGGGAAACTTCCACATGGGAATTACCAGTGAAATTGGAAAAGATAAAGATCAGTGGGATAAATGAGAGTCATCTGCCCTTTTAAAGGGCAGTAAGTTACCCTCAAATAGAAAACCTCAAGCAAAACAGAGGCTAAGCGTGTCGTAATTTCTCAAGAGCTCATCTCAGGGTCACAACAGGCATGTGCTGATAAAGTCTCCTGGTGACCAGCTATTATACTTTAATTTTCATGGAAAATTTCAGTTCAGTGTTACTATGCTATAAGCGTTTTTCTTTTTAAACCAGAATAAAAAAAAAAATTAGAACTACAAAAACCACTGCTCAGTCCCTAAAGTACCATGGTAAAACAGTACTTGTGCAACTCCTGAGTTCCTGTCCTCAAATGTTTGTAGTAAAACTTTTACATGAATAACAGAGCTTGTAACACCATTTGTTACACTGCCCAACAGTTCCCTTCAGAGCCTCTTCTCAGTTGCTCACAACTGCCAAAATTGACTGTGCTGTGTTTTCCAATCAAGGCGTTTGCCTGATGCTTTGTAGTTCCAGCTGAAGGCTCCACCATATCTCTAAGTTAAAACCAAAGCAACAAGAACCTGGCACCCCCATTTGGCCTTGAGTGTATCCTGCGCCTCACAATTCCTATGAACTCATCAACTTTTATTGTACAAATTCCTACAATATTTGTTAAATACTAGGTTTAATACCAATAAAAGTCAAGAAAATAAAATTAATGGATGAATTAGTTTGACCGTGCTTTGGTGCGCGTGTGCATGCAGGCTTTTCGGCATTAACCCAAAGCGCGTATTAAGGTCAAAAGGACAACCCAAGGAAACACAGGCCAGACAGCCCCACTTGGGTTCCTGAGAAAATCATGGAGCAAGTCTTTTTGGCACACATTCCTGGGCACACGAAAGAACAGCTGTCTGTGATCCGGCAATACGGATGCACCTGACCCGCCTGATTGTGTGCTGTGAAGAGACGACTGAATTTGTAGGTGTCGTTCACCTCAACTCGAGCAAGGCTTGTTTACTGTTTTATTTCCCCCCATGATATTCCAAGGTCCAAGGGATGTCACAGTCTGGGTGGGTGAACAACCAGAGGGGCAAGTAGCTGGTTGGATGATCAGGCTTGGAGGGTAGCAGATGATGGGTCAAACTCTTCATGGAGACCAATAACAAGTGGACTACTGCTGGAATCTGTCCTGGCACGTCCTGCTTGACATATCTATCCATGATCTGGGAGGGGTGCCAGAGTGTGCTCTTGTCCAGTTTGCAGATGATGCCAAACTGGGGGGACCAGGTGACATCTTTGAGGGCAAGGGCTGCCGTCTGGCAGGACCCAGACCGGCTGGAGGAACGGGCCGGCAGGAACTGTATGAAATTCAAAAAGGACAAATGCCAAGTCCTGCCCTTGGGAACGAAGAGGCTCTGGCAGCGATCCAGGCTGGGACTGCCTGGATGAAGAGCAGCTCTGCTGGAAAGGTCCTTGTGGGGTTTGCGGTCACAAGCTGAACATGATCCAGCAGGGCGCTCTGGCAGCAAAGGTGTCCAACAGCATCCTGGGCTGCACGAACAGGAGCTCAGATAATAGAGAGAAGTGATTATCCTCCTCCACTCAGCACTTTTTAGACCTCCTCTAGGTACTGTGTCCAGTTTTGGGATCTCCCAGAATCAGAGAATTGTTGAGAATCACAGAATATGAAAGACAAACTGAAGTGAGCTCTGTAGAGGATGGTCGGCACGCTGGAGAGCTTATCCTGTGAAGACACGCTGGGGAAATAGCAATTTCATAGATTTCATAGATTTCTAGGTTGGAAAAGACCTTAGAGATCATCGAGTCCAACCATCCCCAATCCCCATTAAACCATATCGCTAAGTAGATCATCCACGCTATTCTTAAACACATCCAGGGATGGGGACTCAACCACCTCCCTGGGCAGCCTATTCCAGTGGCTGACAACCCTTTCAGAGAAGAAATACTTCCTAACATCCAACCTGAATCTCCCCTGACTAAGCTTATACCCATTTCCTCTTGTTCTATCACCCAACACTAATGTAAAGAGCCCTTCCCCTACCTCCCCACCATCTTTTCTCAAGTATTTGTAGGCTGTAATCAGGTCTCCCCTCAGCCTCCTCTTCTCCAGGCTAAACAGTCCCAACTCCCTCAGCCGCTCCCCATAAGTTTTATTTTCCAGCCCCTTGACCAGTTTAGTCACCCTTCTTTGGACTCGCTCCAGGAGCTCAATATCTCTCTTAAAGCGAGGGGCCCAAAACTGGACACAATATTCCAGGTGCGGCCTCACCAGTGCCGAGTACAGGGGCAGGATCACTTCCCTATTCCTGCTGGTTACTCTATTCTTGATACACGCCAGTATCCCATTGGCCTTTTTGGCCACCTGGGCACACTGCTGGCTCATATCAAGCCGGTAGTCAACCAACACCCCCACGTCCTTCTCCGCCAGGCAGCTTGGAGAAGATAAGACACTGAGAAGACCTAATAGCACCACCTAAGCATCTACAAGGAGATTAAGATGCTTTTGGAGGAAAATTCAGTGATTAGGTATTAGGATTCAGTTTAAGATTTAGGTATCAGAGAGGCCACAAGTCTGGGACAGATACTGGAGAGACCAGAGGATCTAAGAGGCTCCAAGGACCAGCTACTAGAGAGCTGAGCATCTAAGGCCAGTCACTGGAGGGATCCATATCATAGAGGCATGTGCATATATGTATAGATTTGTGCCACTAACAGACTTTCATCCTGATCAGGCTGAGGGGAACAGAATGAGGTCACTGGTACTGTTGGTGCTCACATGGATATTTTCTGTCTGTGTCGATCCAGGAACGCACGCCCACCCTCACCACTGGTGGCCTGGGGACTTGACACTGCAGCAGCCCTACCTCTATCACATCAGTGGATGTGGCAACTCCTAACACTTGCTACAAACAAAAGAGATGTAAGAAAGCCTGTATAAAACCACACACCGAGCTTGTGCAGTTGGAATAGATGGGACACCACAACTAACCACACATTATTATTGCTACTACTTTGGTCCCCTGATTAGGGCCAAAACAAATAACTTCCTTTTCACCCCTACTCCTCCAAAAAACAAAGTACTCTCTCCCCCAGGTCAAAACCCCACAATCGGGCTAATTCATCAACAGCAGATTAACTTTCAGAGCCCTTATTATGCGAAACCTACTATTTAGTGTACATTATTGTATGAATTTTTAGGCTAAACTTCAGTCAGCACTAAAGGCTTATCAGAGCCAGATGGTGAGAGGATAAAAGGAGCAAGTGAGAAGTCGGACAGCCCCTAAAATGAGCAGAGCAGAGTCTTGATTAACTTGAAGTTCTGTTTCCAATTCACTTGCAGAAATCACATGGAAAGAAGCACTAATTAGTTCACAATGAATCTACTTGAATGCTAAAATTAAGTCATTTGGATCCACAAAATTTGACATTTTTATATTGCATTTCTCTGGCTTAAAAAGCTATGACAAAGTCCATAGCAGTGGGCTGGGTTTACAACTCCTGCCTCGCACACCACACAGAGGAAGTCCTCTGCAAGGAGTGTCATGTCCCAGGAAATACTCTTTTCCAGAGACAGAAAAGTGGTACCATTGAACAACTCCCATTTCATATGTGCTGTCAGAGACTGTACGGACTGAAAACCACTCCATTTGTTCACGTTTTCAGAAATAAAAAAAATAAGCCTGTACATATGCAAGTACAGAGACCAAGTTACTATTATTTGTATAAATTACGAGATGAGGGGAAAAAAAATATGTACAACTTGCAGGATTTCCAGACAGCCTTGTGTTCCGGTGGAGCTGGAGCTGACGCCTGCTCAGGACAGGGAGCACAGGCGGTGCAGGGGCGGAATCAGGGGAATAAGTAAACTGGAAACAGAAGTAGTTCAGTGATGAAAGGGGTCAGTAATCAGAGAGGCAGGTGGGAAACACAGGAAAGGGAAAAAACAAGACAGCATATTCATAATGATCAGAAGAAGAAATAAAGACTATGAGAACAGCTGAGGCAGATCAGAAGTGTGTTCATCCCCACAGCAGATGGCTCAGGCGAGCACATTCCCCAGAATATTCCTCACTCACTGAGAGTATCTTGGCATTCCACAAGCTTTGATGAATTTGCCTTCAGAGAAAACGGTTCAAGGAATAATCGGGTTGTGTAAGTGTTTGATAGGGACTTTGGTAAAGTTTAAAGAAATATTGTTTTTCGTTGTTTCAGTCTGTCACTGCTGATTTCAGTTACTGCCCTTTAGTTATGGTGTTGGAAAGGGAAAGGAAGAGCGGTTTTTTCCTATTCACCACTAACACACTGCTCATGATTTTACAGAACGCTATCCTTTCGCTACCATTTTTCTCTCCAGGTCGAAGAATTCTGCTCTATCTGTTCTTTGCACAGAAAGCTTTCTCTGCCTTTGATGATCTTTTTGTCCTCCTCAGAAGAGATGCATCAGAACTGGAAAGGGCAGAGTACCAGACGGGGGTACTGGAGCAGCGCTCATTCAAAGCATAAAGACACATAAAGGACTTATACAGTGCCTCTACCTCTCCACTTTGTTCTTCACCTCCTTCCCCTCCGCAACCTTTCTTGGGTTTTAGCCATTACTAAACAGAGCGTCGACATCTTCACAGAAGTACAGCTCCAAGATCTCTCATCTAGCAACAAGAACAACTTTCTTAGCTCACCTTTCTGTGCATCACATTGGGATCACACTTCACTCCTCCAGTAGGCACCACTTTACACGTACTCACACTGAATTCACCTACCATTTTATTTCACAGTTACTCAGCCTTGTTAGATGATACTACAACTCTTCAGTATATTTCAGCTTTTACTACATTGATTTACTTTGTATCAAATTGTCATCAGTTTAGGTGACAGTTTATATCCAGCAATCTCAAAGCAAAAAGGATCTTTATTGCTCTTTATTTGGTTCCTTTTAGCCAACCTTCTACCTTTGCAAAGACCCCACCTTTCATCCCTTTCATCAAACTTAAATGTCTTCAAGCATTTAAGCATTTGCTAAGGGACCTTCCCCGAATGCCTTTCAAAAATCCAAGAAGTCTGTATCAGCTAGAACTCCTTTGTCCATCATTTTTTTTGCCTCCTTTAACAAACTCTTACGGTTTTATACAGTGTACTTTCACAAAAGCCATTTCCCCAACAATAAAATCTCATTTTCCCATGCGTCAATTAATTCTATTCTCTACTACAAGCAGCTGGTCCACTGTCAGGCCTGCAGCTCCCCACATCTCCCCTCCTAAACTTCACATGACATTTTCTTCTTACCATTCCCTTTACCCCTGGTAAGTTTTCAGAAAGACAGGTCACCAACAGTTAATAGTTTTGAGTTCTGGTGATACTCAGAAACTTATTCTGCTAACAATACGACATTTCCTCTCTTCTCCTCTGCCCTCAGAAGGTTTATAAGATCCTACTATCCTGAATCTCGGATTTTCTCCCATATTCCACAGAAAGCTGTCCTAGGGCCTCGTCTGAAAAGCCAACACCCTTTGGCTTTCTTAACCAATTCTATCCCGGTTAAGAGGAAGCTTTTCTCCTGCACAGATTTCCCATAGTCCTAAAATCTCAATTACAAATTAGCCAAAATCCTCTTTTCCTGGATGATTTTGTGGTTAATTGCCTTTTCTGCTAAAAGGTCACATTGACATTTTTTTTATGTGTTTCAGTATTGTCTTGCTAATTCTAGAAATAATGCTCCTTTTCTGTCCCAGGCCCATGCTGAACTACTCATCTACTGTAACCTCCTCAAATCTTATCCTAATTAAATCCCAAAATGTAATCTCTTACTGAGGATGTAGCCTCTTTTCCCCCCAGTACTTGATCTTGCATATTTTATAGAGGTAATGCATTTGCTAAATGCTTAAGAAGTCTTAAATATCCTCTGTCGTACATGCCTGTCCCCTTTATTTAACACTAATCTTTAGTCACCTGCAGCTTTGTTCTTAATCGGAACATTTTATAGTTAATGCCAGGTAAAACCCGGCATTTCCTGGTACTGAAACACGCGCAGCCTTAATATTAATATGTGTATGCAATGACTTCTCACTATCTATTTTCAGAGCTTGTCATGTAGTTTAATTCAGCACACTGGTATTTCACAATGGTAGTTTTAAAACAAATATAATACAGAAGCTTAATGATGTTGAAAAGTCTAATGAATTATTTACAGTGAATGACAATCATGGAGATTAGGAGGAATGAATTATTACAAGATAACTTTCCTAAAGGAAATTTAAGGAGAGGTGAAAAGGACAAGACTTGAACAGTAAAATCTGGCACTAATAAGACAACTAACTTTCCAACTTTTCAGGGTGGAAAAGAAAAGAAAAGAAAACACACCCGTAAAAGCAGTACGCCTTGCACCTTGAGAAAGATAGAAGAACAAGAATCCCTACTAAAGGACAAAACCAATGTTTATGGATATCATGGATTCTCTACTGATACAGCAGAAGGCTCATGGAAACAAGAAAAAAATAAATTAAGATTGAAAAGAATAAAAAGGAGTAAAAAGTAAGAACTGAGAAGCTGGAATTACAGAATGAAAAGATGCAGAGAGTGCCTCAGATGAAGTTGAAGATGTACAGAAGCCCCACAACACCCTCAAAATAGAAGAAATAGCAACAAATTTGACATTCCTACCAGAAAAATCAGACCTGAAATTTTACATTTAAAGAAGTGCACCCTCAGCAAGTTCGCCGATGACACCAAGCTGTGTGGTGCTATCGACACGCTGGAAGGGAGGGATGCCATCCAGAGGGACCTCGACAGGCTGGAGAGGTGGGCCCGTACCAACCTCAGGAAGTTCAACCAGGCCAAATGCAAGGTCCTACATCTGGGTCGTGGCAATCCCAGGCACAAATACAGACTGGGCGGAGAATGGATCGAGAGCAGCCCTGAGGAGAAGGACTTGGGAGTACTGGTGGACGAGAAGCTCAATATGAGCCGGCAATGTGCTCTTGCGGCCCAGAAGGCCAACCGCGTCCTGGGCTGCATCAAGAGGAGCGTGGCCAGTAGGTCGAGAGAGGTGATTCTTCCCCTCTACTCTGCCCTCGTGAGACCTCACCTGGAGTACTGCGTCCAGTTCTGGAGCCCCCAACATAAGAAGGACATGGACCAGTTGGAGAGGGTCCAGAGGAGGGCCACGAAGATGATAAGAGGGCTGGAGCACCTTTCCTATGAGGACAGGCTGAAAGAGTTGGGGCTGTTCAGCCTGGAGAAGAGGAGGCTCCGGGGTGACCTTATAGCGGTCTTCCAGTACCTCAAGGGGGCCTACAGGAAAGATGGGGAGAGGCTGTTCAGGAGGGCCTGTTGTGATAGGACAAGGGGTAATGGTTTTAAAATAGAGGGAGGTAGATTCAGATTGGATATTAGGAAAAAATTTTTTACCATGAGAGTTGTAGAACACTGGAACAGGTTGCCCAGAGAGGTGGTGGATGCTCCATCCCTGGAGACGTTCAAGGCCAGGTTGGACGAGGCCCTGAGCAACCTGATCTAGTTGGAGATATCCCTGTTCCTTGCAGGGGGGTTGGACTAGATGACCTTTGAAGGTCCCTTCCAGCCCTAACCATTCTATGATTCTATGATTCTAAGTGCCTAAGCATTTCAAACTAAACAAAAGTACTTGTAAAGCCTACTCAGTTCCAGACTCAGTCGGTGTTATGGCCAGCAGATGGCATGTGAACACAAACATTGATAGAGCAAGCTTCAGTTCAGAGTAAAGATCACTGTGTAAGCAAAAAAGTTACCTGTCAGAACGTAATACAATAAAACACAAGTGGCAAATAACGGAAACCCAATATTTCATAAAACGGTTTGATTTGCTTGAAAATACTTACATCTCAGTTTGTCCAGTATTTTACCGCCACACATTGTTGCTAACATAGCTTTCACTGAAAACACCGTCAACTTCCCATTGCCCTCACTGTGAAAAAAAATATTACACGGTAAGTTAATTACTACATAGAACAATAAGCAACAAAAATACTTGAGGCTTAAGAAGGAGATGCATAAATGCCTTCCATTAATTACTAAGATCTGCCACAACTATTTAATTTAGCATTAAAACAGTGATAGCGCTAGTATTTTTATAATACTGGAAGACGTGTCTAATCACAAATAAAATTTTCTTGCAGAATTATGCAAATGCACAGATAAAGAAGAGACTACCACTTGTCTTGGTCATCCCGTAACTGCCCTATTAAAAAGTAACATGTTAATTTATTTTTTCCATTAAAATACATTTGTTCACTTTAAAACATGTCATTTTTTCCTCTGCTACCCTTTGTGAGTTGCTTTAATTTTTTACTCCTTGATATAAACTCTGATGTTCAAATATATTTAAATATATTCAAATACATTTAATTCTAAAAACAGTACAGCAATTGACAGCTAATAGAGAAGTTGTACGATATCCTGAATATACTACATAGAACAGGAATAATGTGAACAACGTTTTATTCTAACTTAATGAAGCTGCTGTGCTGTCAGAACAGATGGCACATTTGGGGAATAATTTTCTAATACCAGCAAGCGAAAATGAAACTGTCTTTATGGCAAGCAGGAAAAAGCCCATTCAGCACAGTATGATATATGGAAACAGCTATGTGTATTATTCCTGCCACCAGAAGGAAAGATATGGATGAAATGATGAGGGAAGCAAGTCACCAGAACACAGAACAAGCTTGCTGGGTTAAAGCGCAGCACAGGTGATACCAGTAAGAGTTTCTCCCAGCTCAGTGCTGGCCCAGAAGGCACATATCCCCCTCCCTGCCTCCTCATTGCTTTCTCTTTCATAGTAATAAAGACAGGAGTCAGAGAACCTCTGATGTATGACATTGGACAGCCACAGTGTGGCTATCTCAGCATAAATCCACTGTTACTGTGAAGTGGGTTGAACGTTGGTTTAGTGGTGCGTACAGCAAAAGAAACGTGTGTAAATACGGGTAATAGCTGCCGGAATTTGGAGCAACTTCTTGCCAAACAGAAACTTACTGAGTCATTATCCTTAACTATAAACAGCAACAGTGGTACAGACTGACACACCACCGAGAAATTTGAAGTCACATATAAAAGGAGAAAAAGAATTAAAACATGTTCAAGTAACTGTAATTAAATGTACTGGACAGATAATTTGTACTATCATGGGAAAAATAATGATGGGGATAATACATGACAAGTGCTAGATCTAGGAAAATCTCTAGAATGTTTCTCAATGGAAATGAGATGGGTATTTAACATTTGCTCTTTGACAACTAGCACTTGGAAAGTGTTAAGAGTAAAATTATTTGAAATAAATATTGGCTCATGGTATTGAAGTAATGACAAAGTCTAATGTCAGTGACAGACAAGCAACCAGATGGAGACATCAGGAAGTAAGCAAACAAGTTTTTTTCCCCTTTCACACTCAGAGTTAATATTCAAACACTATCTTCTGGCAGCATTTCACGCTCTGCAGTAAGGTAAAGGCTCTCAACCTTTCTCAGGGTGAGAAGTACCTGAAATACAACATGCTATTTCTCTACTACAGACTCGGAGTATCTTTCAAATATTCCCTCTACAGAGGAAAGGCAGAATCTCCCAGAGCTATAGCTGCAGGAAGATCTGTGAAGAGTAACGACGATTCAAAGGCCATCACTTGGTCTTTTGATATCCAGTATCCTTTTAACTGCTGTTTAAAGAAACTAAACAAACGGAGCAAAGCAAATACATTAGATGTTTATTTCAAGCTCTACAAGGCTATACAGTTATCAACAAGGTAAAGATCTCAGCTATCCTACTTTGTTTCTTTGTTTTCTCTTAAATAGCTTTCTCAAAGGAGTAAGTTGGCACTCTGTGTAAAAAAAAAAAAAACGACAAAAAAAAAGACTATGTCAGAAACCAGTTGTGTGAAAAGTTCATCCTCAAGCCTTGACCTCCACTTTTATCTGAGCAAATCTTACCAGCTAATTTAAACTTCCTTAAGCTATAGTCTCAGCCCCGCTCCCTCTTTTCTTTTTAATAGACAGACATTCATTTTCTCTCAAAAGAGAGTCCAGCCTTGAATTAATTTACATGAAAAAGAAGTGACTAAAGCCATCAATATCTCACAGGACACAAACTTATCCTTGCAAAGGTATCTTATAGTGCCTTCAGATATTAGGCTGCTTCTGCTGCCATTCTGTTTATCAATAAAGAAAAAAACCAAACTCTTTCCCCTGCAAACTGGTAGAAATGTAGTTATTAAACAACTCACCAAAATTGATTTTTGTACCAATGCTATTCAATCTGCTGAATTCCTTATGAAAAGCAAAAACGGGAAAACTTTCAATACTATTTTGAAACTCCTATAAGAATCAGTAGAAATTCTTCCCTCTGAGGGTGGTGAGGCACTGGAACAGGTTGCCCAGAGAAGCTGTGGCTGCCCCATCCCTGGAAGTGTTCAAGGCCAGGTTGGACGAGGCTTTGAGCAACCTGGTGTAGTGGAAGGTGTCCCCTGCCCATGGCAGGGGGGTTGGAACTAGATGATCTTTGAGGTCCCTTCCAACCTGTGATTCTATGATTGGAAACAAAACTGGGGGACTTGTTTAAAAAAAAGATTGGACCTGTGCATATGAGGCTTCTTCCGGCTGCCTCTATGTCTCCCTGATGGGGCAGTCTGTCGCAGACACCCACGGCAATGATGCCCACGTCAGGCTGCCTGCTAATCCCGACCCAAAGCCCCAGCTCGCTCCTCAGCCATCCCAGGCAGAGCACCAGCACTCCAGCCCCTTTCTCACACAAAGGGCGGCCCCCACCCTCGTCTGTCCCTCCCAGAGAGCCCACTGCAGCACTCCACTTGAGTCAGCTCTCCCACAACCTCCTCTTGGAAGATCAGACCTCTAATGCCTCCCATTTGCTCCCCATGCTGCACGCAGCACTGCACGGCCACTTCGGAGAGGCACCTGGTCATGCACGAGAGCTTTCTGCACAATGCTGATCTGTAGGCGTTTCCTTACGTGTATGTATATGCTCGAAGTGAGCCCCTTCCAGCTCTGCCATGCTGGTTACAAGGTTCCTCCTAATCACATCACTCCACACTGCTTCCCAACTCACTTCCTCACTTATTTGTTGGTCATCCTCTCCCTCCCCCTTGTTGCTCATGGCTTTATTACCAGCCTACAGTGTGGTTTGATACCTACAACTTAAGAAGAAAAAAGAAGCTGGAGCACCTAAATCCACTGTCAAATTAAATGATTTCTAGAAATCATGAGATAAAAAGCTGACTGCTCTGAAACAGCCAAATGGGGTCAGGGGATGAGCCATACTTTGGGGTTCCCAAAATGTCAGGGACTTTGGAAAGCCAGGAGAGACTATTGGGAAAACAGCTGAGGAATGATCTGTCAAACACCCAGGCAAAGCTCTGTGGCAGAAAGCAGTGAAGAACATCATACCACAGCTGTTCCTCCTCACAACTCACCACTGATGCAGTATGAGCCATCATTTCTGCACCATGATCAGGGCTGTCCTATGAGTCCCAGGCAAGTGTTCATTGTGATCGTATTTCAAACTTAGCTAACATAAGCTCTAACTTAAATATTCCCACAGGGAGGACGCTAGTCAAGTCTTTGATCCCTGTACCTGTCTCATGGAATGTTAATGACTCTGTGATGTTACCACCAGCACCATATTGTAAGAAGCTACTGCACTATGTGCATTCATACAACCACACAGCTACCCCAACGATGCAATTCCAGTGCACATGTGGACTTTTTTTTTTAATAAATGTCTGCCATGTTGATGAACTCCTGGAGAGGGAGCCTCAGCCTTGCCTCTCCTCTTCTTAGTTCTCCCACCACACAACACAGCACAGCATCCCAGCTTCTCTCTCAATGCCACGCTGCAGAGAGAGGAAGCTAAAGAGAAGCTGTTGGACTGTGCTTGGGTTCCAGAAGAGGTAGAACTTGCAAGGTTGGAGGCAGAAAAACATATGGAGGAGAAAAACATATCTCTAACTAAAGCCTCAATCTTTTGAGCCATCTCCCCAAAACATGATCACTTCTACTTTTAAATTCTATACTTTCTAGTGTGATCTGTCTCAGAATAACTAAAACCATCAGCTAACCCTTACAACTGGTCTCACAACTAATACCACATCAGAACTAAACAGAAAAATACATGTTTGATCCTGTTGTCATAGCAGTCTTCCTGCTCTGAGCTTTGCATTGTTTTTATCTGTTCTTAGTGAGACAGGGATTCTTCTGAAGTCTTGGACTTTTTTGGAGGGGAAACCTAGTTTTTGTTTGGTGACAATAAGAAGTTGTCACATTAGGAAATGATCAATGTCTGGACACTACAAACAGAATAACTATTTGGCATATTCAGCGCTGCAGATCATATTGAGTAAAACTCCTCAGTCTCTGTGACAGCATCCTGGTCACAGGCAATTCTCCACTGCTAGGAGAGGGAAAACGCAGAAGAAAGATAAGAACAAAATAATAGCTAACCGTGAGAAAGATAAGACAAAAAGTAGGAGGTGCTAAACAACAGTGAAAGATTTGCAGTTACTACTCAGAGAACCCAGAGACACCTCTATTCAAGAAGATTAACAGATCAAACCCTGAAGAAAGAAGCTGCGAAAGAAACTTATAAAACTGGACACAAGGAAATGCCTAGACAGTACCCTGAGCAAGAAATCAAGCTTCTTTGAGGGTGGTGAGGCACTGGAACAGGTTGCCCAGAGAAGCTGTGGCTGCCCCATCCCTGGAAGTGTTCAAGGCCAGGTTGGATGAGGCTTTGAGCAACCTGGTCTGGTGGAAGGTGTCCCTGCCCATGGCAGGGGGGTTGGAACTGGATGATCTTGAAGGTCCCTTCCAACCCAAACCATTCTATGATTCCAGCCAAGAAATGAGAATTAGCCTTTATGGGGTCACAGCGTGTTAGGATGAGATGCAAGCTGACTGTCAAAACAGGGTAGCATTATAAAATGGTCTTGTTGATCAAGATTCAATAAAACACTTTCACTTTTTAAAACAGTGCTATACCACCATGAAATTAATATTATGTTCCATCAGTCTGCAGAACACAATTTCACTTCATCTTCGGTTCAGATACACAGCTTACAACAGTCTGCAAGTTCCAGAACACACTAACTCATCTTTCTTAAGAATCCGATTTTTAAGACAAAGCACTGCTGCTGTGGCAATGTAAATCTCTGCAGGCACTACTATGATATTAAATATAGGAGTGTGTATGTGCAACACACAATTCAATGAATTTGAGAAATAGCATGCGGACAGTTTGCCAGAGACTCATGCAGTTGTCGGCTGCAGTCATCTAACTAAAGAGAAAATTAGTTTAAGAATACAACTAGAGGAGTTACTAGCCTGTCATATGCTGCTATCATGAAGTTGAGGAGGAGGCTGATGGATTGCTCTACACTGATTTGGTGAGTAGAAGGAAGGCGTTTGTTTAGCTGGTAGTAGATGGATGAAATGATTGTTTCTAGTCGAGACACGTTGATCTCTGTGTTATGATCCAAAGTGTTAAGGCCATTATCTCGGAAGGCTTCAATCATATTCCAGATATCAACAAGATGAACTAAAAATAAAGGAAAAAAAATTAACTTCTATTCTGTAATGCATGCAAGCTTACTTTTACAGTACTGTTTCTGAATGCTATGTTAGCTTTTATTTTGGAATGAATAGTTACTTATTCGTATTCAAAGTGAGAGACAGACTCTTGGTATTCACACCCACAGTTCATGTCAACTAGCTTAAAGTAACAGAGCAGTGCCCAGACATCCTGTGTGCCTTTTATTCCACTCTTCAACATCTGGGTGCTCTGACAGAGAAACTTCATAAAGGAGAAAAGCGATATTCCATCATTATGCAGTGTGTTTTAGCAGAGTTAGATATTTTCAGTTGAGAAAGATATCAGCCATATTCTAAATCCACTATGAACAGGTTACAATAATTTTGAACATCCTCATGCAGACTAGTAGTTCAGTATTGAAGATCAAACTTGATGTTCCAGTTAAACTATGACTGTTTCCAGTTGATCCAGTTGCCAAATCCAGAGTATAATACTTTGTAAACATAGGTTTAGAACTCCAAAGCATTTCTCTAATTTACCCTGTTGTATCTCAGCGCATATCTACGAAGTATTAATAAAATGGCTTTCCAAATCCACAGTAAGTGATCTGAAGAACCACATCAAATAATATTTTTAAAAGTTTCAAAGCTTGAAAGGTATGCATGATAGTGGAGGAAGACATCTAAGGATCAACAGTAATCTGTCAGCCCAAACCGAACATGATCCAGCAGTTACAAAGGACTGCCTCATTTGCTAACTTCACAACTTTTGTTATCTTCCTTAACCTATAAAAAAGAGCCTGAATTAAGTGTGTGACCTATAACATTTCTTACATAAAACTCATCTTTATATTTCTCACACAAAAAACACCCAACAATAAAAGCCAAGCTACCGACTCACACCAAGCATATGCTCCTGAATCATCCTGTGCTCCAGACAAAGATCATAAATGCACAGCCTCACCTATGCACACACGTATGGTAAAGGCTACTCAAGGCATGTGCATGGCATCAGTGAATTTGGCCCACAGTGTGCAATGTACTATAATTAGCATTTCTTAATATCTCTCTACTGATTAAGGGAGATTTTTAATTCAGAGGCATGAGTTACAGACAAGAACTAACGCTTTTCCACAGGAATGAAAAAGTTGCAAGCCATCCATCAAACTAAAGGCACTGTGGGCACTGCCACAACAGCCCCGAGACACACGCGCCCCAGGGTCAGGTGCACTATGGAGGAGCTACAATTTGCAGTGTGTAGTTGCACATGTCCTCTACAGGACTCCTCAGCTGTGCTCCTGCCCTCTTCCACACCAGACACACACTAATTCCTCTTCGCTGGGAGGAGGGACCTACTCCTGTGTACATGAATCTGTTCCGCTTTTTCCTTTGTCCAATTCAATGCTAGTTTTGCAAAGTGCAAAGGAGTATCACCTATTCACTCCTTTGCTTCGGTGAGCTATCCAAGGCCAAAGGACCATGGAAGAGAATGAGGAAATTCATGCTGACTAGCATGGTATGAATTCACAGAATTCTTCGTGGTTGCTACATGACACATATGCCACCACGGTCAGATCCAGACACTTTCACGCTACTGCATTATGCACCACTGAACTCACACCCATGCCTCGCTCTCAGGTGGTCTGCAGTACACCACGATGGAACGGGAGCTCAAATAGCTTGAGACTGCCTACATCCAATGCTTAGGGCAACTGAAATCAGTCAAGCTGGTCCATATATTTTAAATTTTAGAAACATTAAATAATAAACCTGAAGATACTAAAGAGTATTGGACAAAGATAATTGCCTCTTTTTAATTATTTAATCTCTGTTTAGTTTAAGTAAAAACTATCACTATCTGATAAAATACTTGTTTCTCTTCTATACTCAAATTCGCATGGCTAAAATATTTGAAACAATCATGCATGAGAAATTGGTGAAGATAAAGAGTAATTATAACTTACGATTACATCTTTTTTGTACAAACCGCAGTTTACAGGCTGTTCGGTACGTTGAAAGTCTGATGACATCAAAATTCTGTGCTCCTATGAATAAAAAAAAGTTTGTGTTTTGCTTTCCTCAATAACATTCAGCTTATCTGAAAAAATTACTTCAAAAATGGTATGAGTGTTTTTTCACATACATCATCTTTGTCATATGAAAATGACAAAGATTTTTATTAGTTATGTCATGGTAAAGTGATTTTCAGCAGTGTGTTATAAACTGACCTGCGTTTGAGACTGATACGAGTACCTTAAAAGGAAGCAAGAATTAAGTGGTGAGTGGGTAAGGAAGAGGATTGCACTGATGCTGGTAGAGATGCACACAAAAGAGAAGAGACAAAGAAAAGGGAGGTGGGTACTCCTCCCCTCCCCTGCACTGTGGCCCCATCAGGAGCATGCTTTTGGTCTCCCAAAGAGATCCAAATAGGTAAGAAGCAGAAGAAAAAGCACAGAAGAAAAAGATATCTCATCTTCACCAACACTCTCCCACTCCAAGATGTGTAAGTGTTATACCTTCAAACAATGCAACATCACAAAAGATTTGATTGCCATTATCTATCACCAGTCTGTATCAAATCTACCAGTTCCATCAATTCCTCTGAAGATTACAAACTCAAGCCATTTTAGAAAGTTGTGTTAACCCTCTGCCAAACAGATCTGTGTACGTCCTATACTGATCAAATAAGATAAGTGATGCAGGGATGATCAATAATACTGGTTTAAAGTCTGGTATTGATCATTTCTAATTTGGAAGCAGCCAACAAGTCAAGTCTTGAAAATCCCATTAATCATAAACCAAAATGTCTATTAAATGGCTCTCATTTCGACAGCATAGTGGCTACATCCTATAATCAATATAGCTTTAAGGTGTAGTCTGAAACAATCTGGGCAATGGCATGGATGCACATGGCTCCTGCGCCCTGTGTGTTCTCACGGGAGTGCACAAGAGCAGGATCCGCTGCAGTCTTTTATACTTCTCTCAAAAGCCAGAGCCTAGAAGGGTAGAGAACTGAGAAACAGGGATAACCATGACTTACAGAATCCAGACTTCTAAAAGATATTTAAAAACAAAAAAACAAACCCACATCCTCCTGAAGAAGGCATCCAATTGCTGTATCAGGGGTCTTGCTCAAAGGTGGTGAAGTTATTTCCTCCTACATTCTGAATTCAGAAACCAAGTTGCAAATACCTCATTTGAATTACCTTTGTGTATACACTCACTGACTCACAGATGCAAATTTAAGAAAGAAAGTATTCTTGTCTTTTAGATACTTCATCACAATTTTGCAGATACAACGCCAAAGCATCTGCACATATGTCAAAGCATCTGCTCGTTCTTAGAAACCCATGTATTGTGTCTTGAAAATGACACACAAGGATTATTTCCCTTCATCACTGACATGGAACATGAGGTGACAAGACTCTGCTAAGATCAGCGAAGAGGCTGACCAATTTCCCAATCCAAGGCTTCCCAGGACAGCTTACCCAAGAGCAGCATTAGACTGGCCAACATCTGAGAGGCCTTCTGCTGGGCAGTATGGTGCAACTAACTTAAGTGGCTTATTTTACAGTATCATCTTTAGAAAACTAATCTCTGATATATTTCAGGAGAGGATTTGGCCAGGTGACATTAGCTGGAGTATTCAGATTCAAGGCTATGACAAAATAGCTCATTTTGTATTTTCTATGCAATATTCTTTCAGTTCTCTCAATTCGGGTGCATTCAATTATCTTTCAAATGACAGAAAGCACTTCCACAGACCACGAGTCTTCACAAAATACTTTGTCTATATAAAAAATATATATATAAGTGTATATAAAACATATGTATGTGTGCATATAAATATAAAAGGTCATTTAACAGCTACATTAAAAACAAAACTAAGAAGTCATCCATTTTCTGTTCTTGTCTTTCTGTGTCACATTCCCACAAAATCTTACCAGATCACCCTTCAACAGGGTCATTCTTCCAAACTACCTGAAGATAAACTGGGATGTGTTTTCAAGAGAGTCTATATAGCTCAGCATCACAGACTAGTTGAGGCTGGAAGAGAGTGCTGGAGATCATCTAGTCCCACCACCCTGCTCAAGCAGTGTCAGCTACAGCAATTTGCCCACGACCGTGTTCAGTCGAATTTTGAACATCTACAAGGACAGAAACTCCACAACTTTGCTCGTTAACCTCTCCCAGTGCTCAGCCACCTTCAGGGTAAAAATGTGGGGTTTTTTTTTCTCACATTCAGAGGGAATTTGCTGTGTTTCAGTTTGTGCCCATTGCCCTGTACCCTGCCACTGGGGTGAGAAAAGTCTGGCTCCATCTTCTTTATGCCCTTCCATAAGACAAACTCCCTGTGTATTCTGCAGCTCAGAGAAATTAGAACAGCTTGCACACAATTCTTGCCGGTCAGACAGCTCCGTAAGTACCACAAAACCAACACACACATCCGTGGGTAGCATGTCCAACGTGGGTGAATGCCAAGGTCTACTCTTGCCTCACATGGGCAACCATCTAAACACTTCAGCAAATTTGTATGTGGACCAAAAAAACTGGTCACCAAAAGCATTGATTTTACCCATTGCACATCTACTCTGTAGGAAGCTTACCTAGAACAGAAAACTTCACAGTGAAACACTCCACTACAGGACAGGTGAAGCTTGAAGATTATGTACTTCAGATTTCTCATACCAATGTGCTAAAGAGCCTTGCAGAGAAAGGCAGTTCAGAATGTCTATACACCAGTGCTTTCACTGATCACAAACAAGAACCACAGCTGCAAAAAGAGACACCTTGTATAAAGATAATCAGACGAATTCTGAGTATTTTTAACAATTTAGCCAAAGTTAAGAACTAGCACGTACATTTCTGCAGTAAATAATTACAAGATGACTACAACACTGCAAAGTGACAAGATAAATGGAATACTCTGATGCACCAGCCAAAGCATTTCTAGCGTCATTTTACAAAGTTCTAATGAGATTTCATCCAGGACATCCCATACAATTCAGTCATCTTTGCTCAAGTCAAACTGAACAGAGTCAGGGAAGAACAGGAGATGAGATGTACAGCAGGGAGACTACGGGAGTCAGCTTGTGCCGTGTGTCAAACAAGCCAAAAAGGGACACGACCATAAACTTAAATGCAAAGCAAGCTGGAAAGGTGGGGAGAAATACTACTCAAGATAGGTCTCAGATGAAAGGAAGCAGATAGAAATTACGCAGGAATGAAACTGTTCCTGAAATTATAAGACAATTATAACCACAGTTAAGAACATTACTCTGGAATTCCTCCAACAAAATAGCACAAATATACTATTTGTTTTAAGACAGACCTTCATCAGTCTATAATTGGCATTACAGGACACGGCTGCCTAACCCAGGAGTGTCATTCAGTCCCGTGTTCCCATAGGAAAGTAAAACAACATGATGACATGCAAACATACAATCTTTTACTTCTAACTGCACATATCTTTTCAAAAGGCTATGTCTCATTTCTTTAAATTATATTATGTATGGACAGGAATTTGATTTCTAGTAACAATTACAGCCTCTCTTTCAGAGAATGGTCCTGTACAAAAAACAACCCCTCAAACTCCTCTTCCGAGTCACACTAGCATTGTGGTGCTTTTTTTAAAAACAAAGGTAAAAGGCGATCTGTCTGTTGTGATTATTTATTTTAATAGTTGTCCACAAACTTCAGATATTGCCATATATGAGAAATGTGAATGTTCATATTCACAAAAGGAGCTTCACAAAAATCTAGAAATAAATGACCTTTTGGCAATTGTGACCCACCTCCTTCATCCTCCTCCTGAGCAGCACCCAGGAGCACCCAGGATGTTTTTCACTAGATGAGGCAAAGGTCTTGTGGAAACAAGGTGTAAACGATCTGGTAAAACTATCAAAGCCATGCTCTCAGTAAAGAATAAATGACATTATGTCTCCAAATTTCTTACTTACTCATCTCCATGAACAGCTGTCTCTTCTCTGCCATTGTCCTCCTCTTCTTCCCACTCTCCTCAATCATCCTGAAGACAAAAACGGCAAACACTGTTTGTGTGAGAATTTCTGTTACAGGAGCAGCTTACTGTGAACAACATTATTTTATCCCTCAACTGAAACAGTCAATTATATTTGGTAAACGAAAAGACCAGTAGAAAGACAGACATCTCTTCATAACGATCACATTCCATAACAGAGAGCTACACTTGAGACTTGTTAATAATACCTTTTAAAGTGGTGCACAGTACAGAAAACATTAATTCTAACATTTTAGCTGCTAATCTTACATTTGCAAAACTCAGACCTGCATATACAATATATAGCAATGTCATGTAAAGAATTCCTTTCTGTTCAAAGAGATTTTGTTTGAAAAATACAAAGCACGCAAGACCTCTCCATGAGCAGCTGAGCCAAGGAAGTGCAGAGCCCTATGGATTTCCATGACACTTCGGTGTTCAAAAGGAGAATGCATATGACATTCCTTTCCCTGGCTGACAGATTAGTAGCACCCCTCTTCCCTGCCCAGGTTTTTGGGGTGATGTTTGTTTTGAGGGTGGAGGGTTGTGTCATCTTTAAACAAAACTTGTAAGAATTCACTTAACTTTGAAACCTGATGCCTGAGGTCAAACAATATTTGTCAGGGAAGTAAAGATCTTAGATATAATTAAGGTGGAAAGAAAAAAACCCAAAACATATAGCTTGGTCTTAGGAAAACAGACGGAACAAGTGACAGCAACACAGTGGAACTTACACCCCGAGGTAAGGGGGCATAGGGACAATTTAATACCTCTTAACGGCTTACTCCACTATGTAGTCCTAAAAGACAGATGCTACATTTCAGTCAACCCCAGCAAGAAAAAAGCAACTTAATTCAGTATCAGTGTAAAATTTCACGTAAAATTACATTATATTATTCTTTTGTTACCAGATTCACTAACCAATTAAATATGTTTTTAAATGTCAGCCAAAAAACAAAAAAAAAGTGAAAATACCAAACAATTTTTCTACAATTACACCAGACTAACTCTAAGGGAGTCAGTCAGCTCACCCTCACATGCAACACAGCAGGACAGAGTTCATTAGGCTAAAATGTCAACCAAGGAAAAGAAAGTTGTGTCTTGGCACTTAATGCACGCTCTCCGATCAACAGTTTCCCTCAGCATTTGTCCATTGTCTGTTAATTATTATCTGGTAAAGATCTCACAACATATATTCATCTCAAAAGCCACCAAAACCTTTTTCCTTACCTGTTCATAAGAGGAGAATAAACGTATGGTGGTATAAAGTAATCTCCAAATATATTTTATTTCCCTATTTTTCCTAGTTTAGAAAACCACAGACTCAGAACCAACGTGCTTCTGTATTTATTTTTTTTTTTAAAAAAGGAAAACACCTCAATGGCATTTTTGCAGACATGTAAAAGCTTTTTTTTTTTCAGCTTCCTAAAATAAATTCATTTTATTAATTAAACGAATATACGCAAAAGGAGCATCTTATCTTCTCAACCAAGGTTCTTCACAATGCATTATCTTGAGCTGTACTTCACTGCAGACTGAAGCAGGTGTTCAGAGCTGGACAACTGGGAAAACTAGCCCACGCGATGCATTTTTGGAGCACCCACAAGCTCCAGCTATCCTCATACATTGCCCCAAGCTGAAGAGTTTTTGGAACTAACTACTATTCTCTATTTCCTCAGCACATAAAACACACATGCCATCTTGAAGAACGCCCGTTACAGCATCAGCAATTCGCTTTATTTCAGGTACTAGTGTCTCTCTGAATTCCACAACAGATGGGCTCCGAGAGGTAGACTTAGTTATTTGATCTTTTAAAATGTTTTCAGTAGAGACAACTTTATCAAGACATGAAGGACAATACCATTTAAATCTGCTGCAATGCCAAAAAAAATAATCAGGATAACATTAGATCTTCTGGTCCTTGGGCTTCGAGTATGCGTGTCCCTCATTTTGCACCCTCCTAACCCCCCATCTCCAAGCCAAAGTCATTTTTCTGCAAAGCTGGAAACAGTCCCTGGGGAACTTGTGTTCACACTGGAGTGGCAAGATAGAGAGATACCAGAGACCACAGGTTCCGGCTGAACCCATGCGTCAGCTTCCGAGCGTGCTGCCACAGAAGGCACGGAGATGCGCTACGAACCCGCAAGAAAAGGCATATGGCAACACCAGACGCTGCCGTTCACCGCCACCGCTCGAGAGGCTGCGCATGGAGCACTCGGGGCTCAGGAAAGTGCTAAGGCGGCGATGAAGCAGGGTATGAGATAATTAAGTATATGAAGGGCTGCTATTAATTTTGCTGCTGCTTGGTAACATGTACGTTTAAAGTCATGATAGTGACATGACATCAAACTCTTTTCCTAAAGACACTTTATTGCTTCGCAGGAGCCAGGATTTGGGCTTTTTAAGAGGCTGTTCAAGCTGCATGGACCGTGGTCATAGAATACTATCATACATAATTCACAGGTAAATAGGTTAGATTGACCAAGATCTACACTTTTAAATTTTTAAAGGAGGTAGCATTATCCTTCCTGCTCTCTGCAAAGCAAATGAGTGAATTATCTGTTCGGCAGTGTCCTTGAAGTGAGACTTGAATAAATGAACTGGTCTCTCCATGGTTATGATGTGCTGCAGGGACACATCGAAGCTTGATCAACCCATAGCTCAGGAATTATCTTGTACAGATTTTTCAGGTATGGCCTCAGGAAAATCATGTCCTAAGGAATGCTGTCTCAGGACCTTGTCCAAGTCTCTTGACTTTCTTCAAGGGAGCAAAAGATTTGAAATTTCCATTAGGTGAACAGCTCAGCAATCTGTACCTCCTCGCAAAAAAAAAAAAGTTAGTATTTAGATTGCCAAGCTGTCCTTGCTGATTCTTTCCTGCTATTATCTGTCAGGAGGCAAACACTCAAACATGTAGGAAATGATCTTTCTGGGCCAGAGAGTTACACATTTTAAAGACAAATAGCCAGCGTGGAGAGAGAAGAGACATCGGCAGATACAAGGAAAAGTTGTGGAAATTACATTAATCATATGAGATCTATTAGAATAATTAACAAACCCATTTTCAAAGCCTGAACAATCAGCCACAGACGGATTCCTTACTGATGAAGCTGGAAAGAAGAAAGATGGAAAGTCTATACTCATCTTCGCATTTTAAACCCATCTCAAGTTCAAAACAGGAATGAACTAAAACCAGAACAACTGTGATTATGCTGAGGATGCATATTACAGCGCTCAGTATCACTAAGCAAGAAAGGCAAACTGCAGTTTGTTCTGCTCTGGTTTTTGGTTTGGTTGTTTCTGTTTGAAGGGAGTGGAGAGTGTTTGGGTTTTCGGTGGGGATTTTTCGGTGGTGTTTTTGTTTGGTTGTGCGTTGTTTGTTTTTTTTAACATTTGTGGCACAACACATGACAAAAGCGCTAAGAAACATGCATGGATGGAAAAGACAAGGCAGACAAATTCTCAGGATGGATGCTCACCTTACAATGGATGTACGTGGAGAAAAAACACTCAAATATATTTATGTACCAACAATACATGTGCAGGACAACGTGAATGCACTGGGCATTCTCCAGTATCACTCCACATGCTTAAACACATACTTATGAGAGGGTTTTGTCATCCAGTTTTGCCCTCCTCATTTTGTGATGAGCTGCTTCTAAACACTGGGTATCTACCTCATCATTCTTCACAACCCTGACAGATCAGCAGTGATCAGCAATGCTTGGGATAAGTGATACACATAGACCAACATGTATCTTAGAGCTCTGCGTTTTTGAGTTCTCTTTAGCATATGCTCCCATTTCAGTATGTACTACAGAGCATACACTGTATGATCACTCTGTGCTGAAGAAGTCCCAAGCCCAGGCCTACAGTAACCAGGCATATACTGCTACAAAAAGGACAGCAGCAACATGCATCCGAAACTCAATACTTTACACTGTCAACAGAAGAAAGTTCTTAGACATTGACAAAACGTCAGCTTTGGACCTGAAGATTTCCGGAACAGTAACCCAGATCAAGTTTGTTGGACTTGAGTCTTAAAAAGAACTTGGATAAAATGCTAAAGAGGGATTTAGAAGAAGAAACCTGCTTAGTCGTGCTTAAAACCCTTAATTATTTTATTGTACAGTTCTACTAAGAGAGTAACAGCATGTCACTGGGCCAAACCCAGCTTGCCAATGCAGTATCATGTCTCCAAAAGGAACCCAAAGCAGACGTGCAGGGGAGAATACAAGAATGGGGCAAGCATACAGTAAATCTTCGAGAACTTCTTTTCAAGTTCCAAAAGTCTGCAGAGCCAAAGTGATTCTTCATATTTAGTAACCATCAACAGCTTTTTCGCCTACAAGCCTGTGTATTTGTCCCATTACCACCCATAAACCTTTGACATTCACAACACTGCAGCAAGAATTCCCAAGAATGAAACTCACAGCTCAGCAAATCACCTCCCTGGAATTTGTGTCTGCTTCCTCCTATCAGATTCACAAGCCTTCCAGTTCTTCTACCAAGAGATATAGAACAATTAAAGAATCATGGAATGGTTTGGGTGGGAAGAGACCTTAAAGATCATCCAGTTACAAACCCCCTGCCATGGGCAGGGACACCTTCCACTACACCAGGTTGCTCAAAGCCTCATCCAACCTGGCCTTGAACACTTCCAGGGATGGGGCATCTACAACTCCTCTGGGTAACCTGTGCCAGTGACTCACCACCCTCATTGTATAAAACTTCTTCCTTAGATCTCATCCAAATCTCCTCTCTTTCAGTTCAAAGCCATTGCCTCGTGTCCTGTCACTACACGCCCTTGTCCAAAGGCCCTCTCCAGCTTTCTTGTACTGGAAGGCTGCTGGAAGGTCTCCCCAGAGCCTTCTGTTCTCCAGGCTGAACAGCCCCAACTCTCTCAGCCTGTCTCCAGAGCAGAGGTGCTCCAGCCCTTGCATCATCTCCTTGGCCTCCTCTGGACCTGCTCCAACAGCTCCGTGTCCTTCTGATGTTGGGGACCCCAGAGCTGAACACTGCACTGCAGGGGGGGGGTCTCACAAGAGCAGAGCAGAGGGGCAGAATCCCCTCCCTCGACCCACTGCCCATGCTGCTTTGGATGCAGCCCAGGACACGGTTGGCTTTCTGGGCTGCCAGCGCACATTGCTGGCTCATGATGAGCTTCTCATCAACCAGCACCCCCAAATCAATCGGTATCCAATCTCTCCACGACATTCATGATCTTACAGATCTCCAACATACTTTCTCACCAGCTGCCTCTCTTCCACATTGGGGGATCTCAGCTTATTTTGTTATTTCTTGTACTGAAAGCACTTGGTGTTCCTATGAGTCCAAACCAACACACATATCAAGAAAGCTGAGCAGCCAAGGAAAGGCCAAATAAAGAGGGGTGACTAAAGCACTTCATGCACATGTAACTAGGAAGAGCACAGGACGGAAAATCGCAATAGACCAAACAAGGAGGTGAGAAATAAAGATGAGCAGGCATCACGGCTTTGTACAGGAATGACTGGAATGGCCATGAGCAGCAGAGCAGAACGCACAGAACGTTATTTGATTTGGACAAACTGAAAGATGAGAGGTAAAGATCAAAATTGCAAAATTGCTACAGACAAAAAAAAGCTTTTCCAAAATACAGTAACTGTGAATTTAATTTTTTCTCTATCCATGAAATACAATAATAAAATGCATTTCATCCTCCTGTAGCTTTCAGTACACATAGCTACATGCCACCTTAAGGTGCAAATGCCTATGAACACTAGAACTGCCAGATGAAGGATCCATGCAGGAATCAATACGGCTTCAGAAGATGAAATTAGGAGGGAGTATTTAATTAATACTTAAACTACCTTAAGTATTAATCAAACTTTCATAAAAACAACAGCAAACACTGTATCTTAGTGCACATATTTGAAAGGCAATGGCTGAGACTGAAAGGGAAATGTTAAATCCTAACTTTGGCGTTTCTTTAAGCGTAGTCTTCAACTGCACACACGAAACCCATAAATGCCAGATAGCGCTCTGTGCTTTTGGTCGCAGTACAAAACGCCTGACCTTCAACCAGTTCCAAGAGCTGCTAAACAATCCAGACCGTACAATTGTTTTCTACAGACTGGGCCCAGTGATTTCTTATTTCTCCCCTTGTGCCTCCAGCCATCTCCCCTTCGAGTGCTTCAACGGTAAAGTTCATCAAAAGGAGCCTACACTTTAAGATATAAAGATTTGGGATTACTAGTGTTTAATCAAAGCATCTGCTTTCTTCCTTCCCCAACTTTAAACCACCACTGAACCTCAAAATAGGTACACAGGAAAGCGAAGTTCCCCGAAAGGTCCTGGCAGCAAAAAAAGTCTCGCTTGCTAGCAGATACTTAAACTTCTTGAAAGCCAAGCACTTTGAGATCCACACAAAACTTCTTGCTATTTATGTAAAGCTACAAATCAAAACCCCCTGAATTTCACACAGAAAATTCTAAAAAATATTTCTAATTAGGTTCAGTGATGTTGTGCTTAAATTGTTCTGAAAAGGCTGGATTTTGCTTTAAAGGTCAGGGTTAAAATTGTAGTAATGAGTCCTGTCTTCTCTATGGTTCTTCTGTATGCTCAAGAAACTGGTAAAATTCCATTCTGCACTCTTGGAAATTTGTAGGGGTGTGGGTTTTGTTTATTTTGAATAGAAACATAAGAATGACCATAGGGTGTCATACCGAAAGTATGGTTTCTCATCATCTTTCTGCTTCTTTAAAACTCATTACTGGCTCGTTCCTTTTTATGCTTCCTCCTGCCTCCACCCATTTCTGCATCGGACAAGACATGAACAATCCTTAGACATTCTCTCTTCTCTGAGCAGAGGATTCTGGAGAAGAGCTGTTTCTTGCACAGAAATCACTCATGAGTGATCTTTATCATCTTCTACCATCCCTTTTCGTGTTCCATCATCTGCCTTCAGAGATGAAGGAGAAACAGCACATTCAACATGTAGGTACATCACTGCTTTATACAGCAGCAATAATAACATTCTTGTCTTCTTTTTAAAAAGACGCTGAATATTTTTAATAGAGCATTAAGAATATTTTTTTTAAGAATATTTATTAAGTTGGTTTGGTTTTTTTGGACCATGACTGACTGTTGGTCTGAAGCTGCAACAGAACTACACTAACACATCAGGATATCTTTCCTGAGGGACATATAAACCTAGGACTGCCTGTTGATCTTCTTCCTTCTCTGAATTCTTTATTTGCATAACTTTACATGCCTCTACACTGGACAATAAAAGAGGAGATGAAATTAAATTGCTAACAGTCCCTCTAAACATCTTAATAATTGGCTGGCATTTTTAATGTGATTTCCTTCAGCAGACACTGCACTGTCCACCCATCATTTGCAATTATACACTGTGGTTTATGACAGTGACAGAGTTGACCTGGGGATGGTGAGACTACAAGGAATTGATCTCTGACTCTTCAGCTATATTTATCTTCTGCTCAAAAATGTAACCCTGCTCTCAGAAAGATACGTTTTTCTTACCTCTACCCTATACTGAGGCATTCTTAGCAGTAAGATAATGTCTTAGATTTTGTTTTGCTTCCCCTTTCCTCACCTTAGCGTTTTCCAAATTAGAAATCTATATTGTGTGATACAAAACAAACCTACTTTCCCTCTCTTGCTGCTAAAAAGACACAGAAGTCATGGCCAAAGTAAATACTATACTCACAACTGAATCGAAAGAAAAACCAGAAGCCTACAGGTTGTTTCAAGTGCTAAGTTAAACTAGCAGATTTTCAAAACATATAGAATACTGAAGAATAACACTGGAATTAAATTGCTTTAGCTTTGATAACACTCAGTTCAACCAAAGGCTGAAACTTCCAGTGCTTAAAGAAATATGCCTGGACACAAACCATCTGTATCACCACCAGTGTCTTTCAAGGGCAAAATCTGAAATCTGATAGAAGACGTGAATTTCACACTCAGAGGTGTTTCATGATAAACATCCTGTTTTGCTTTTGCTCTTCTAGCACAAGCAGTATCATCAAACAACTCACTCTGCTTCCAGTCATAGTGATGTGACAGTGAGTCTACATGCTCTGTCCTTGATGATTTCCACAGGTATTTCTTCCTCAAAAGCTTTTTGTAACCTTCAGTGATCCGGAGAGGACTCGAGCATTGTGACAGCTCTTGCTTCACTTAAGAAAAAGGACTAAGAGTAGGTTCAACCTACTGCACTTTTCCTTAAAGGCTCTTAAAACCAGCTGCATGCCTGAGCCAATCTCTTCTGGCTGAATGTCTCTCCAAGTTTTAAGGATTCTGACAAGCATGGAGAGCTGGGAGTAAAAGTCAGTTCCACAGGTTTTGGTCTTCCCATCAGTTCTTGCTCTGACAGCACATGCTAGCTTCACACCAGCCACCGAAGGCAGAAGTACAGAAAACTTGCAAGAGAGCACACAAGTGCTCTGCTCAAGCCTGACTCAGTGAAACACAGAATTCCCTCCCTGCAGTGGTAGAACAATGCTTGAATTTAAAGTAACAACGGTGCTAGTTCCACAGAACATGGATCTGCTTTACGTCAAGAGGCAGCAACTTTGTTTAAGAAAGAAAATCTGAAATCAGTTAAGATGAACCCACCATTGTCAGAGAGTTTATCTTTCATGTGCCTGAGAAGTCAGCGTAGGTCCTGACTGCAGTCTGAAGTATGCTCAAGCTGAAATCAGAAACGGAAGTTTAAGAGCTGAAGTTACTGCTGCAGCCAACATCTGATAGCGTGCAGGTTGAGTGTGCTGATTTAACTCCAGAGACATTAAAAGTCAGCCGCCACCTGCTCCCATTTCAGCTAGTTCTGCCATAATGCACGTGCCCAACTCACTTCCAAGTATTCGGATGTCCTCGTTTTAGCTGGGACAGAGTTAGCTCTTCTTTTTAGCTCCGTGTTTTGGTTTTACTCAGAGGCTCGCTCTGAGAAGAATGCTGATAGTGCACTGATGTTTGTAGTTGGCACTGAGGTCTCAAGGACTTTTCAGCTGCCGTGTTCTTGCTAGTGTGCAGGAGCACAACAGGATAGGGGGGGAGCATGGCCAGGACGGGGAGTCCACGACTCTCCTTACGATTTGTACTTGGACTTAGGATTGAGGGTCAAACTGGCCAATTAGTATTCCATATGTATAGGGTTTGGTTGCCGGAGTGGCCTAACCCATGACATCAGATTAGAGATTGAGGCTGTCAAAAATTAGAGACATTGTAACATTATAATGATAATTTATTTTTACTTCTACATAAGTGTGTGTATATATCTGTATGTCTATATACACATACAAAAGCATTTTTTTTTTTTTACTGCAACGGGAAGACCAGCCGCAAATCCCATGGGAGGTTTTAGTTCAAGACGTCTATTATTTAAATTCAGAATGTTGAGAATCAGCAGGGAATTATCTGCATTGCAGTAAAATAGTCACTAAAACATAGCTTAATTATTAAATAATATTAGAAAAAAACATTAAATGTTAACAGTATTTGCATATACTTGTTGCAAAGTAATGTTCACCTTAAAGCTCAAAAATTGTGTAAAATACAGTACTCTACAAAACTACAGTTGAGTATGTTTGATGCAAACCTTCAAAAAGTTTACTACCTCCCTTTATCCATTCACCTTCTCCCTCTACCAATAGCTTCACCACCACTGTTGGATTGCTTCATGAGTAACCTCTGGGACAGAGTCAATATAAAAGCTGATTTATAAAAAATTCCATGCCAACAAACAGAGAGAATTCTACAATCAGTCACCATCTACAATATCTCCAATAGCACCATAAATTCAAACATCTAATTTTTTTTATTTGTTTGTTTTTTTTCCTTTTCCTGTTTGGATTTGATTCTTCTGTTTCTCTCCCTTTTCCTTACCTTTAAAAACCCTCTCCCACAGCCACAGCACATGCACGCGTTATATATACACCCACCTGGCGGGATAAAACCCAACGATATCAAGAAAAAGTAAAACCTAATAACTGTTTTCCCCTTGACTTGCTCTAACAGGTTCAGCCACTGATGACGCTGGACCACACGTTTTTGTGGTTCTCGATCACACTTGCAGCTTGAGCACAAGCAAAGCCACTCTGGAGGTTGTTAGGCCAATACTACAGGACCTATCTTAAAAGGTTTCGCTCTTCTTGGAGCTCATCAGCTGTAGGTAACGGCCTAAATAAGCAGCTTTTCCTCTTCAAATTGAAGGGAGGGAGACGGGATATTGTAATGAATTTCAGCTAATACAGCAGCCTTTATGTTCTTGCACTATCTACAGCCACCATCTCTGAAGTCACACTTCTATTCTTCCCTAATTGATATTCTATTGACTTCCTGCTACGTTAGAGACTATAAACTTCAACTTTGTCATTCAGGTGCTATATCTCCAATTCCAGGTGCTTCCTCACTGCTTTTTGATTAGTTAATTAACTAATTTAGTGACTAAATTAGAGAGATTTATTTCTTTCCCCTTTTAATAGTTAATTTTGCTATATACAGTGAAGGAAGTTTAGTGACTTTCTGCCAATTCTCTAAATGAGACAGAATGCATCTTCACAGGTGCTTTAAGGAAAAGTTGGTTTAGTAATTCAGTCATTTGTTTGGGGCTTCTAAACTTGTATAGCTTCAACTTCATTTGATTTAAACAATTTTTAATTACTTCTAAATTTTCATAAATGTTTTGTTAATTAATTTATATACTTCATCCCTGGAAGTGCTCAAGGCCAGGTTGGATGAGGCTTTGAGCAACCTGGTCTGGTGGAAGGTGTCCCTGCCCATGGCAGGGGGGTTGGAACTGGATGATCTTTGAGGTTCCTTCCAACCCAAACCGTTCTATGATTTACAATATAAAGGTGCTTACGTTTATTCATCTTAGATTGATTTCAGCAAAAAAAACGCTGAAGTATTTTTACTTTTTCTTTACTAAGAATTTGAACAAAAATCCCACAAAGATTGATTTCACTCCCTCATCTCCCTCTCTGTCTAACCAAAATATCTGATGCTGTCTTACTAATTTCTTTGTTCTTCATCCTCTCTTTGTTCATATTCTGGTCTCCCTTTTATCAGCAGTCAAACATGAATATATGTAATTGATTAAAAGTATTCCTTCATTCTCCTATGCCTCTCACTAGGAAAAAGAAGGAAATCTACAAGTTATTCCAGGGCCACACATCTAAAACACTTAGACCAAACCCCAGGAAGACAAAAACCTTTTATGCTTCTGCAAGTAGCCTGGCAACATCTTCTTTTAAAGCACATTTTAACTATTTCTGATAATTCTTCTAGCTTAACGTAAAATTTCAAACTCTGTTCCCATCACTGTATGGAAGTAATTGAAGCATAAGCAATTGTGCACAATAGTATTAAAAATACTTGAAAATGCTACTTGTGTATCTACAGGAACAGGAGTAATAGAGCATTTTTGAGAAATAACACGCATCTTCTAGGAGCATGGTTTTCCAAAAACTCAAAGGTCTGGATCTCTCACAGATTTTTAAGATAAAGATGCCTTACAAGTACTGGACTCAAATGTCTGTGTAAGATCTTTACAAGTTAAAACTGACTTCCGTCTAGAAGAAGGGCATGAGTATAAAAAACCCCATTAGACTGAAACCAAGAGAATGGATTGTAACTTTGCAGTGAAATTCTATTCAAGTCAATGGTTGTTTGTTTTTTTTTTTTTTTTAAAAAAAAACAGACAGTGGATCAAAAGCTCTTGAAGAAGATTTTGCAAAAACATACACATATTATACCATAAACTTTCTTGAAAATGAATGGGTAATCAAGTAGTTTAGGAAAGAAAATAAGTACTAAGAACTAAACATTTCCCTACTCCATGCCTTGCCATTTCTGTTTAAACTGTACGATTTTTTGAAGGCATACAATGCCATCTGGTTTGTTTGTACAGGACATCACATGCAGCAACAGATCCTCAGCCAGTCCTTACTGCCTTAACTTACTGTTACGGAAAACCACCACAGCATTGGTCTATGCCCCAGTATAGGACCAGCAATCTTATCTTCCCATCTAGTAAGAAACTGATAAAGATTTTACTAGACACAAGTTAAAGATGGGACAAATAACAATATTTAATTATGTATTTCTTTCAAAAGCTTTTAATACTATTTTAAAAAGACGCTCCAGATTACCTCAAGACAAAATAGAAATAATTCAAATCCAAGTAGAGTTCTAAACCATTTGAATTACTGTAACACAGCAAGATCTCAGTTCATGTAGGTAACTATTTGTCCAATGCCCAGAACATAAACAAATACCTGCCCTAAAGAATTTACAGGTCAGGTGCAAGACTACAGCCTGGTTGAGAAGACTGACAGTAGGCACTGTATGTTAGTAGCCTACTTCTTGTGAAGCTTAAGACACAAAAACAAAGAAAGCTTTAAAAGAACACTAAAAGGTATTTTAGGTACATAGCAATATATATTCGTTTTTAGTAAATAGAGAATTGTTAAGTATGGGGAACAGGAAAACTGCAAGCTATTAAGGATAACACTGCATGTTTAAACAGATACTGCACAGTCAGATCTGTTTTCTAACAAACTAAAGAAAAGATGCCCAGAAGTCACGACACAAAGCACCTAGAATACAAAAACGCTTTTCTTGAATAATCAGAGAGCCAAACTCTTATTTTCCTTTATTGCCGAAAAGCCTGAGGAACAGAAATAGGTTTTTACAGCCTACCCTGTTGATTTTGAGGCTGAAGTTAAAAGTAATAGCTACACAGTAGATTTACCATGAGCCTGAAAAAAAGAGCAAATTCAGCAGTTAAATTTTTTTCCTTAAAATAAAACAGTGTTAGTGTTCAATAAGATAAATGAAATAATACACCATGATTTTCACACAGTAAGAAGCTGGAAACATCCTAATTAACAGCTTACCTCTCCCTCTCAGGAAGGGAAGGCTCATTGCCTTTACCACACTGGAGGGGATTTCCGTGCAGTCTGTGCTGCCCAGCTTTTCCAACATCAATTTTACAAATCCCTTTCTAACCATTTTAGTCTGCAGGCTCCCAGAACCACTTACTAGAGCACAAGAGAGAATTCTAAGATTGCCTCTGCACCTAAATGAAATATTTATTAGGAAACATTTTGCGTCACATTTTTGCCCTTTTCCCTATTAACCCAGACTAGCAGATGGAGCACGAACAGAGCACGGACCGCACCACCAGGAAAGTAACGTACATACATTAACACCGCCAGAACGCAAACTAATCCGGATCTTGAGCTGGCAGACAATAGTATAAACACTACTCTCTTCCCATTCCATCCACATCAGCAGAAGATAATACCATTTGCAGTATCTGTCATCACCTTCAGTTCTCTATCACCTGCTACCATCTTCATCAATCCATAGTGACCCACACAAGACCTTCCCTTCCCACCTCACTTCACATGTCATCACTTTAGACCAAAAGTTTCAGCACATCAGAAAAAGTCCACACAAACTGCTCCTTTGGCACACCTGTAGAGATGGTAAATTCCAGTCAAAGGGGTTGTGACCAACACCTGGAAACATGAACTACTTTCACTATCACAACTGAATTAGGAAAAAAAGCATACCCAAGCTTAATTCTTTACATAATGATAATTTTATTTCCTACATTGATTTAAAAAGTAAAAACATCCTCACCAACTTCACCAGCCTACAAAGTTATCCCTTTTTGGGGGAAAAGTGTTGAAAGATATTAAAAGAGTGTAAGAGTATAGAATAAGGAATTTACATTAATCTAAACTTGAAAGTATATCTGCCATTTGTCACAATAAATGGGAAAGTGCATATATGTGTAGTCCCAGGTACAACAAAACCTTCATTTTTCCTGAGCTGCCGGAAAGGTACAATACCTCCTTCAAAAATTTGGCTGCACCCAAACTAGTTGTCAAAACCACCAGTGCCGCCCTACTGCCTCAGCATTTCCTTTGATGTGATCATTCTATTAAAATATAAATAAATAAAAGGGTAACAGACAATAATTAAAAGATAAGATTCCACAAGCACTGCAAAAAAAGGTAATATAAATAAACAAGCCCAAAGAATACTGTTGTGCTTTCTACGCAGTGTTCTGCCTGTCCCCGAGGCACCTCTCTCCCTGGGTGTAACTCTGCCGTGCCCACACAGCTGCGTCGCTCCACTCTGCAATCCTCGTTAAGCCTCTCAAGACTTGCAGGCTGCCTCATATTCCAAGGTATTTAAAAAACCCCAAGCCATAATTTGGTTGCATCCACTAGGTAACCAGGGCAAGAAACATTTCAATCTGCATACTTCATAGCACACCTACTTCCAACTGATTTGCTGTCTGCTCTGCTATACAACTTGTAGGATCACAATCCTATAGCAAGGTACCTGATACTACTGCTCAGTCAAGCTTTCTTAATGTTTACTGTTACCAGAAGTTTCTTCTCATAGGCTGTTCAGCTGGTACAAAAAACTGACCCAAAAGCATTAAGATAGGACATCTGGAAACTGCATCCCTTCCCTGCCTCCCATCAAACTGCTCCTTGCAATCTATATTCAAAAAATCCCTTTTAGAATTTTCAGTCCTTAACATTCAGCTCTACATGGTCTTCCATCGCTGTTCCCACATACACGTCTTAACACATGCAGAACTGGCTTCATTAGCTTCTTTTCTAATCATCTATGACTGAATATTCCAAATACCTGAACAACTGGGGACACAAATAAAGTTTTTTTTTTCTTTAAGAAAGGAAAAACAAAACAAGCCAATTGTAAAACTTCACTTTAATTGATCATGCTTGCCATTGTCTTTTGTAAAACTAAGAGCTTTTATCCCTTAGCTTTGTCACTTTTGCTGTTTTTAAAGAAATTTAAATTAGGGACCAGTGTCCCTCACTGTTTGCTTTAGGGCAGAACACCCTCTTCACTCCCCCAACTTCTTAAATGAAGCAAAACGCTGCACTTGACAGCAGCGAGACCAATAAAGACTAAAAAATACCTCACACTTGCAGTCAGTAACTATTTACAGTAGAGTTGTTATGATTTTAAGTGACTGAAGTACACACTTTATACACCCAATCTTTTCAAAATTTAGATATTAATTGGTACCTGCTATCATAATTCCATTAATTTTCAAAGAGATACAACTGGCCAAATAAAATCCCACAACAGATATCACATTATAAGGTCTCCTACCATTTCTTCCAGATTTCGGTTGCCTGAAAATCTTCATTGGTGTAAGTATTTTTATAAATCTGTATTACTTAAGCCCAGCTAAGAAGTTAAAATACTCTCATTCCTTCTAGTAGTCCTTGAAAGCCCACAGGACTGGAAAAAAAAAACATGAAACTTTAAATTTAGCCACAGTTTATCAGTAGAAACCTGTTTAAACACTAAACCAAACATACACAATACAATCATGACTTCTCCCTGGTACTCAAAGAAAAAAAAAAAAGACATATTAACTTAATACAAATATTAAAAATTCAAATCCTTATCACCAGGTAACATAACCCTGAAACCACAAAGTAAAAAAACAGCAGCAGTCACAGATAGTGGTAAGAGACTGAGGCTGTGCTGTGAGCGGAATGCTGAAAACCAGCCCTCCGCACCCACTGGGAAATTGTCTTCGTTTCCACGTGGTGACATATTCTGCAGCTACAAGGGTAGCGTTGACACTGCACACTACCATGTCCAATCTAAGATAACTGTTTACCTTCCCTTTTAAAAGAAGTTCTAGGAAATCATTTGCAAAAAGTGCTTTATCTGACTACATCGTTTGGGTTCCATGGGAGCCGGTAACAGAGCAGCCACACGAAGCCAGACTGCAGCACGCAGGCAGCGTGCTGTGCGCTCTGGTTAACGTGCCAATGAATCCCCAAGTCGTCGGTTTAAACTTCAAGATCTGATTTTCTCCCTCTTCAAAAACTGTCAGCTTGCACAACATACAATAGGTAGCATACGACCACAGCTACAAAGAATTTTAAGTTGTCACTCCTAATGCCACCCTGTGGTACTCAATGTATAATATAATTAAACTGATGGAACAATGATGCCTTTATGACAGATAATGCAAAAGTCCTTGTTCTTGCATTACAGCATCTTCCTAAGTTTTCTATACTATTCATCACTTAACTTCTTAAAATTTATATTATTATTGAAACATCTAGGCTCTGTGATAAACCAGAAGCCTGAACGTATTAGCTGCAACACAGACAACATATAAAGGAATTGACTGTTCTAAATAACCTACAGCCTATGACAAGAACCAATCTGCTGCAAACAAACAGGGGGTCTGAGACAATACTGATCAGCCTGCCAGCAGTCTGAGCAGCCTCACAGCTTCTGTATTCATCACAACAAAACCTTTAATGAACGCTGAGGAGGAGGGAGTCACAAGGCACTTACATGGAGGTCTACTCTTAAACGTAAGATCATGTAACAAGTAGACAATAAATTCTGGCATCTAAAACACCAGAGTGGGGAGCTGTCTTCTTGGCACTGAACATCACCTCAGTGGCACATTGGGGATACCCCATCAAACAGCTGCAAAGCAAAGACAAGAATCCTACGTATGATAATCATAAGAAGCAGAAACCCAAAGAGGATTTAAATAGGACAACACAGTCAAGGCAATGGCCTAAGCGAGCTACCTCTGGAGTAGCACCCTGAACAGATGGAAGCATAGCAAAAATTTAAGAGTCAAAGGAATGATGTTGCTGGTAAAATGACGTGAATTGACTAGTCTGGAAAAGAACTTCTGAAAAGACTGTAGCATAGGCCATGGACAGCCTTCGCAAAGTGTACATGTTCTGATGAGAGAGGTTACTGCTCAGTCTGCCCTGTGCTGTCTATAGTGATTAATTCTCCTCTTTCCAGCTTCCCTAAAAAGGAAGTCTTCAGGTCAGTAGCACCTCAGCTCTTTTATCCAAATTCACCATCAATCCAAAATATCCTCTGGAGAAGAGGAAACACAAAAAGCAACAGTCTTAAACCAATGCTTTTGGGTTACCTCCTTTCCTTTGGGTGTACTCTATGGTATCGTCTAGCAGTAAAGGATCATACACGCTTACCAGGGAAAAGAAAACAAGCGTGGGAGGAAACGATTCTTCAGTCCAGCATTTCCCAACTTTTCAGACCTGGAACTGAGACTTCTGACTTTTTGAACCTCTGGTTCAGGCACTCAGAATGTTTTGTCACAAGGCAGCCACATCAGACCGAGCATCAGACTACACGGGCAGTTTTAGGAACCAGAGTAAGAAAAGAAAACTGAAAGTACACAGCATTTTTAAAGGGCACTAATGCACAATTACAGACCAAATTCTAAGTTTAATAACTCAGATTCTATCAGACATGCATTTTCAAGTGGCACAGAAACAACTTCCAAAGTATCCTTGAGCTATCCAGCCTGTTCTCGGTGGCTCACCAATCCCCTGTGAAAGAAGAAAGTACCACATTGGTGCTCTGCATACCACTAAGGGTCTCCTAGGTCTCCATAAAAATATCCATCAGCTTCACCTTCCCTAGCTAAGGGATCTGTTGCACAAGAATGTAATTGTGTGTTTGTTTGGGTTTTTTTTAAACACAGAGTTGTATCTCACATAGGAATATTTTCACACATCCAATACCTCATGTAAACCACAGAAATCACTACTTCATACCAGAAGTCTGTCATAAACGAAGAACTTCAACATAAGTTACATGAGTGTGACAAACAGGCAACTGAAATCAGTTACATAAACCAAGTTTTTAAGCCCAATACCACAGAGAGTCACAACAGATCACATTACCTGAATCACACAGTAAAGCCTCTCACTCCTCTTCCACTTTCCCAGGCTCAGTTCCTTCTTCAAACATTTAAAGACAATCTAAAAAGATAGGGGAAAAAAAACCACGAAGTTTTTTCCCACGAAGGACATGTTTTTTCCACAGAAAAATGACATCTCCCTCCCTGCTGTGCAGTTACAACTATGATTATGCTACTTTTGTCCTGATTGTGTCTCCTGTTAATCACAGAAAAGTGAAGCCTGCAGATTCTGCGTCTACACGAGCATCCGTCTGCTACAAGACGAAACAAGACACAGTCCGAATCACCCGGGTGCAGGACCGTTCCCGCCGCCAGCCCACAGGCTGCACAAGGAGAGCAGCGAAGACGGAGCGCGGGGCAGGTACACCCGCGATGCTCTCTCCCAGGGCACCCGAGGCCCGTTTAGCAGCACCCGACGCGGCAGCGCAGCTCTCCTCCCTCCCAGGCCTCCTGCAGGGCGCTCTGCTCGGCGCTTCCTTCGCGCCAGGCCCGGAACGCGGCAAACCCGCCAGCGCACCCGCAGCTCCCGGGCTGAGGCGAGGGGCTCCAGCTTGGCGCTGCTGCCCAGACCCTGCAGACAGGACAGACGCGCCCCGGGCCCGCCCGCCCCTTCCCCTGCCCGGGCAGCGGCGGCGCAGCGGCACTCTCCTCCTCCCCACCAGGCCCCGCACCTCCCGCCCCGCGGGTGGCAGCGGTGCTCACGGCGGGCCCGCCCCGACCCGGTAGCGCCTGCCTCCATCCCGCTGAGCACGCACCTCCCCCGGGGGCGGCGGCCGGGGGGTCCCGGGGCTGCCCGGGCGCGGGACGCACCGTCCGGGTGGGCTCCGGCCGCCGCTTGCCGCCGCCGGCTCCACAGGCACAGGCTGCCGAACGCCTCAGCCTCCCCGCTCCAACGGTCCCCAGCCGCCTCGCGGCACCCAGCCAATCCGAGCACGCCTCCGCAGAGGCGCGCGCACTCTCGCCAATCTGAGCCCGCACCCACCTCGCCCCCTCCGCCGCCGCCAGCCAATCGGCAGCCGAGCCCGCCAGCCCCGCCCTCCCGGCCCGCGCGACGTCTCCTGGCCGCCAATCACGGCCAGGAGACAGACGAGTCTAGATGAGACGGACGTGCGTGCACTCACCTCGCGCGCTCCCCCTTTCCCCCAGCCAATCGGCAGCCGAGGCTGTGCGCCACCAGCGCGCGCTCTCCTCGCGCCAACGGGCCCCTGGAGCGCTCGTGCTCTCCAGCCAATCAGTGGCCAGCGCCGCCCCGCGCGCTCCCGTCTCTGCCACGGCGCGCGCCGCTGGCTCGTCGGAGCGCCACCACTCAGGGCGCATCGGCGGCGCGCAGGCGCAGTGCGCGCCGCTGAGGAGACGGCCCGGCCGCGGCCTCGGGTCGCCCTGACGGGATCAGGGGCGGGGCTGGGGCCGGGGCCGCCCGTGGTGCATTAGAGCCGTGGGTAGCGGAGAGGCGGCCTCATAAAGCCATTTAAACGTTTGGAGGTAAATGTGGAAACGCTGTGCTGAGCCCGACGGCGGCCTGTCAGTGGGACCGGGGGGCCTGGCACGGGGAGTTCTGGTGGAGCGCTCCGTGGTGTCGGTGTGACTCCAGAAGGCACAGTGACAGCACGGGGTGGTCTGTGTGCGTTTGCCTGTATGTATGTGTATCTCTATCTGTATATCAAAGCCCCACGGAGCCGGTCAGTCTGGTGCCACTCGGCAGGTGCTGTGTGCTGAGCTTGTGGCCCGCTTTTGCCCAGAGGGCCACTGGTGAGTTCCAGGGTTGGGCTGGGGGCTGCGTCAGGGTCAGGGAGGGAGGTGAGGGTGCGGGATGGCACCTGCCACAATCAGCCTACAGCCAGCCCGCAGCCACCCCCTCAGCAGACATCGCCAAAGCAGTCTGCAGGGCCCCCCACTGAAGGTCACTCACTGCTAGTGTAGTGCCTCAGCTCTGTCAGTATGTCTTGCTGTGATTGTACCCTCAACAGCCCTCGGAGGGCAGCTTTGGCTTGTAAGGAGCTGTACACGTCAAGGATGTGTCACTTGTACACCAAGGGAGTCTTCTAAAAGCACCCTGCTGCGTCTCACAGCTTCCCCCACCAGAGGAGCCACAAGTTTTTCAAATGACAATCTCCCTGCTCCGTTCTTTGACCATCTGTGTCTGGCTGGATAATGCTATTGCATAGCAATCAACTATATTGCAGCTTGGCTTGCTGGCAACCGATCACAGTACAAACAGTCACAGCAGAGTGTTTTCCAAGGAAGATTGGACAGGATGGGCATCTGTTCCAGGCTGTGTGTGCAGTCTCCCCCTGATCCGTCTCCCTGTGTGGAAATGCCATGGTTCCTTCTGCAAAATGTTTTCTGTGCCTGTGGGAAAGGAACAGGATTCTTACGCTGTGTGTGGAGAGGAGGGACTACTAACATTTTGTGTGTGTGGGAGGGAGATACTTTGTCATGAGGGAATAGGAAAATGAGAGGAAAAAAGTGCTGCTTAGGCCTTCTAGCTAGTGCTGCATTAATATTTATTCTGAGCTATAGATGTGCAAATTATAGTACATGGATTTTTTCCTTGCATCGTGGAGTCAGGCCCAGTAGTAGCAGTGGAACTAGATTAGGCAGAGGTGGTGTGGAGGGTTGCTTCTGCTGGCTGCATCTATGCTAGTAAATTAAGTAGCAGCAGGATATAGGCACTGGCACTGGAATTTGATGGCACTGTTTAGCCGTTGAAACAATTAAGCAACCAATGTATTTTAGTGTGCATATATAAGCACCAGCTCAATTACTACTCTCCCAAACATCCTCCAGGCAATTCTGGGCATCTTGCATGGGATAGCGGCCATTCCTGGTAGGCAGTTTGGATAGAATGACCGTTCTGTGCAGTCTGACAGGTTTTAGTAGCATGGCCGCAGCCCATTCTGTGCCATACAGTCTCATGCCTGTGAATAACCCTCGGGCAGGCTTCACACCCTCATCTAAATGCAGCTGCCAAATTCACTCAGTATGGAGTAGCTTACCTGAGGCTTTTTGCAGGGTGTGCAGCACAGCGCTCGTAACCTCTCCTTCTATGACAATGCCTTAATTATTTCTGTGGCTTTTCACTGATGCTAATAAGTTGTTGCAGAAAGAGCGATGCACTTCTCTCGCAAGAGAGAAGCAGCAGTGTATTTTATTGATAGAAGACAGTAAGTTAGCTACATTCAATGGTAAACGTGACAGTGGTTTAACAAGATTCAGTGGCAAGATACACTTGATTATTTGCTGCATAGAGGACAAGGTAAGACAAAACTGTCAGGCAGACCCTGCTGTTGAGTCACGAGGTTCAGAGAGGACCCCCTTGCACTTTGAACTCCTTCTCAGAGAGGAGTCTTGGTGTGGCTGGACCCAGACTTAGTCCCAGACTTGGTCAACAGTTTACGTCTAAAGGATTGTATATGCACAATCATCAATCCTTTGTATCGCTTAGCTAAGATTACAAAGTTTCAGCACACTTATTCCTGATTCAGTTACCGAGTATCTGACGTGATAAGGGTTCGCTCAGCCTCGAGGAATAACCTTGGGACTAATAACCTTGAGACGTGTCCCTACGCAGGGGGAGATCCTGCCATGCAGGAGAGCTCAATGGGCTCTGGGCTGTCCACTATTTATGGAGTAAGGTGAGTGACTTATGGTCATATTTGCCTACCAGCTGTATTTCGGTTGGTGCATGCCCAGCTAGCCCTCAGCTGTTGAGCAAGATGTCTGGGTCACTGCACCAGGCAGCCCTTGGCTACTGTGCTGCCATCCAGCTCCCCAAAGTCCAACTTAAGCCAGGTGCAGCCATCACACCCACCACTGGGGATTAATTGCTTAAGCGGGGCTGGGGGAGCACACCACCGCATAAGTCCAGGTCTTTCTTGTACTGGGGAACCCAGAGCTGAGCATCTTATGCCAGCTGTGACCTCACCAGTGCTGAGAGAGGGGAAGGATCGCCTCCCTCAATCTGCTGGTGACACTGCTCAATGCAGCCCAGCGTGCGGTTGATCTCCTTTGTCCAAAGGGCATGCTGCTGGTCTCCAGGACCCCAGGGCCTTTTCTGTCAAGTTGTCTTCCACCCAGTTGTCCATCAGCCCATACTGGTACATGAGGTTGTTCCTCCTGAGTGTGGGACTTGGCATTTCCCTTTGAACTTGACGAGGTTCTCCCATGCCCATTTTTCCAGCCTATTGAGGCCCCTCTAAAAGGCGGTACAGTCATCTGGAGTATCAACCACTCCTCCCAGTTCTGTATCCTCTGCAGACTCTCTGAGGTTATACACTGTTCCATTGTCTAGATCATGAATGAAGGTGTTAAACATCTGGACCCAGTACCAAGCCCCAGGGAACACCACTCGTGACTGGCCTCCAACTGGATTTTGTGCCTCTGATGATGACCCACTGAGCCTGGCAGTTCAGCCAGTGTTCAGTCCACCTCACTGTCCTCTTATCTAGTTTGTACTTCATCAGTTTCTCTATGAGTATATTATGGGAGAGTTTGAAAAGCTGTGCTAAAGTCCTGGTAAACATTCACTGCTCTTCCCTCACCGTAGATGGCCATCAGGTTGGGCATTTCACTGCAGAAGGCTGTAATGTTGGTCGGGCAGGATTTTGTCTTCACTGACTACTCCTAATCACCTTCTTGCCCTTCATATATTTCAAAACAGTTTCTCCTCATGGGAATAAAGTTTTTTCCTTGTGTGCCAGCTGATTGAAACCCATTTTCTCTCATCCTTGTGTGATGCACCACTGTGACAAACCTAGCTACATCCTCCTGACAGCCTCAGCGGTGGCTACCAGGTCCCCCTCAGCCTTTTCTTCTCCAGCCTGAACAAGCCCTGGTCCCTCAGCCTCTCCTCACAGGGCAAGTGCTGCAGTCTCCTGTGCATCCAGAGGTTCTGGTTTATTTAAGTTACAGATTTAAATTTAAAACTTGAATTAAACTAATATAAAAGGGGAGCAGCTGTTTATAATGTTTGTCACTCTTCAGCGTTTTGTTGGAAAATGATCATGTCTCTTTTGGCTGATGGATTTTTTTTTCTTTAAAAACCCCTTCTGGCATCTTTCAATCATAAAGCAATTTGGTCATCTATTCATTCGTGTTGAAGGAGATGTTTCCCAGAGACATATCTTTCTGTTTCATGTTCTTATAATGAAATCTAATTTCCTGCTTCCTTAGGAAATAAAAGGAACAGGAACATATTCCCATTTTTAAGTATAGTGCCAGAAAATTAGACTAATTTGTTAGTTCCGAGTAGTGACATAATATATAGTATGTGTATCTTTGCCACGTCTGGGGAGGTAGCCTCAGCGTGTGCAGAATCTGCCCCATGCAAACGTGTAGGAGTTAAGTACAGATGTGTTTCCTTGTTTTTCTCTATGAAAGGTGCTGGCAACCCGGAGTAAGTGAAATTTAGCGTTACCATTTATGCTTAGTGAAATATGCTTAAAAACATCCTACATGGCTGAGAATTAAATTTATCATCACCAATGTAAAATTCATGATTTTTCAGTAAATTGCTTTTTCCTGATGCTGCTACTTTGCTTTCTGGACCAGAGATAACAAGTATTTGGAGAACCTGTTTGCCTCACATCGATGTAGTAGCTTACTGGTCCGAATTCGTGAGACACAGAAAATGCCACGCTCAGGAAATAAAGATGAAGAACGTACCAGTGCTTAGAAACGCCCCACTGCGACTTTCAACTGCTTCCCATTGTTACAGCAGAAAATACCTCATATAGAAGGTAGATATTAAAATAAAATTATTCTTCCTTCAGTTTGTGTACATACAAATTTTCTTTGCGTTTGTGGGCAGCAGGTGTGGGCATCAAGAGGGGAGTAAAACCCTACAGATACTTCATAATTCAAAGTGTCATTTTCTTTAAATGCTGAATAAGTGGATTGGAGCTGGTGATACCAAACAGCTCTTGCAAGCTCACAAAGTTCCTCTTTTGGATGCAGAAACAGCTACATAAAAAAGCAGAAGAGGCTGAAGACATTCTTTTGTAGGAGGGTGCTTTCATGACACAATTCTGACAGAAGTTTTTGTCAGAAGAATGTTCTTAGCATTCCAGAGTAGTGGAACTAGTTTAAAAATAACATCAAATTTGGCATAGGAAATATTTTCATTCTTGTTCAGATCTTCAGCTTCAGTGTCATCATACGTCATGTCACCCAATTGTGAACAAAAATAAAAGGAAACCTCAGATGATGTCACCTCAGATCTGAGCACAAGATTGAATTTGCATTTTGGGGCTGTCACAAAGACATTGAGAGGAAAAAAAGCAAACCAAAAAGTAGATGATTGTCGATGTAGAAGGTTTATAGTATTCTTTAATTTTGTTTTCTAGTAGAAGAGCAGCCTACTTGCTTGGAATATAGTGTTCGTGGTGCACAGAAGGTAAGGAATTCTTTCTGTCCTGTGGAAAGACAGAGACATGCCCATCACGTTTGTCTCGTCACGTGGAACCTGTGCCCAGAACACACGCTTGTCAAACCTGGCTGGAAACACTGCTGGCAGTGGGAAATTCACGATCTCCGTAAGCCATCTACTGCAGCGTGAAGTGAGCCGTACTGTGAGAGAGCTGCTTCTGCCACTACTCTTTGTCCTTCCTCCATGGGGTATTGAACATCTTGACTCCCTTCATCTTCATAGTTATTTCTAGATTCCTGTGATGTTCCTTAAGCTTTCTCTTCTCACATTTTAACAGCAGCCCTCCTTGGAGGGCATGTTTTCAATGCAGAAGGATGCAGCTGCCCTTCTCTTGTCCAGTTGGCCCATTCATCCTTGAACAAGATACCGTACTCCAGGTCAGTGCCATCCTGATATCGTGCTCAGGCAGGAACCACTTCACCAGACTGACAAATAACACTTCTTTTCATGCAGCCCAGTATTATGATTTCCTTTTTCTCAAGTAGGATGCATGAAACAACTCCTACATCTTCTCACACAGCATTGCCGCCTGCCGTGTCCCGCTGCTGTATGTATGCAGTTGGTTGATTGTACAAACGTGCATTTGTCTGTGCTTACTGCTGCTACTACTGCACTTTTCCTACTATTCCTTTTAAAACTGCTCAGCACAGATCTGAAGGGGAATCAGAATATAAAATATATAGAATCATAGAATGGTTTGGGTGGGAAGGGATCTTCAAGATCATCTAGTTCCAACTCTCCTGCCATGGGCAGGGACACCTGCCACTACACCAGGTTGCCCAAAGCCTCATCCAGCCTGGCCTTGAACCTTTCCAGGGATGGGGCAGCCACAACTTCTCTGGGAAACCTGTGCCAGTGCTGCACCACCCTCAGAGGGAAGAATTTTCTTCATCAAAATCTCCCCTCTTTCAGTTCAAAGCCATTGCCCCTTGTCCTGTCACTACACGCCCTTGTCCAAAGCCCCTCTCCAGCTTTCTTGTAGCCCCTTCAGGTACTGGAATGCTGCTGGAAGGTCTCCCCAGAGCCTTCTCTTCTCCAGGATGAACAGCCTCAACTCTCTTACAGGAGAGGTACCTCTCCTATGCAATAGGTACAGCATGAATTTGAATAAAGAGGTGTATCAGTACCTCTTTGCTTAAATACAGTGTCCCAGCACATTTTGGAACACTACCATAACTTCAGTTTACAAGTCTCTGTATTCAGAGACCTCCAGCAGAGAATCAGCTGTTCAATTTATTTGCCATTACTAAATATTCAGCACTAAATTGAATGTTAAAAACAAAATACCTATTAGGACTATTCAACTCAGTTTTCATACACTTAGAATTTAAGAAGCTGTAGTTTGGACCACCTTCGGGCAAGAGACGAAAAGCGTTTTGATGGGCATGATGGGAGCGGGCTAAACCAAATTTAGTAGAGGTGAAAAAGAAGTGAAGCACTGGAGTTGGTTAAGCTTTGTATGGAGAAGGGTGAAGGATTTGCAACGCCAGTAGTAATAGAAGTTGTATAGCAATGTAAATAGCTTACTTTTTCCATTATTCTGAAGTAAAAAGAAGTATTTTCCACAGGCTATATTTGTCTTCTGTGTGGTTTTTCTCCACAGTACAAGAGTATTAAGGCTTCTGTCTAAAAGAACCACAAAGAAACAAGACAAGGGGGCAAGTAGGAGCTGCCTGCTACAACACCGTGAGTAATCAGCAGTGAAAGCCCAACTAATGCTGAGGCAGCAGACTCTAACCAGAGTCATGTCAAGGGCAAATGTTTTCTCAAAGATAAATTGTGCAAAATATGGAAAAATATGGGGGCGGGGGAAGAGACAGTGGCACCATCTTTTCTGTCCTTCCCCTTTTCCAACTGTTGCTTTCTTAGCAAAGTGGCAAAATGTGGCAAAATTTGCTTAAAATTCATCTGCAGCTTCTCATGTCTTGAAACAGAGATAAGATGTTTCAGAAGATAACCAGTGAATTTAAGATCTTCAGCAGACCCTGGGGTTTGGTCCAATCATTGTGATTGACTGAAAATTGCCTTTCTGTTAAACTTGTGGTGAAGAAAGATGTTGGTAAGGGGTGACTCAAAAGCAGCACATTGCACCACTGGGTGAGTTGGACCCTTTTATTTATGTGACACCTTCGAATGTGACATACTGCACAACGTTTATTTAATGATAGAAATGTAGAATTGGAAAGAATCTCTTAGATCATCAAGAACAGCTCCGTGATGTCGCTAGCAATGTGTCTGTTATTCACTTCATACATTTATAAGGTTTAAAAACTATTGGATTTTCTACCGGCCCATCTGTTGGAAGATGTTCCAAAATCCTACTTTTGTGCAGATGGAAGCCATTTTCTCACTTTCGTTCAGATTTATTCACTGTTCAGAGCACTCCAGTCCTATGACAGTGTTTCTTTAGTTCCAGTATTTTTTTAATCTCGCCTTTTTTTTTGTTTATGAAGAGCAATAAAATGTATCTTAATTCTGGTTTAATTTCTGTCAATGGCAGAGTCTCTGTTCCCCTGGTCAGATTACAAAGCTTTCGTGGGCCCCGTTGCACTGTGACTTCACTGTTCTTGGTTGTGGCTGACCAGGGCTCTGCACTGCCCTCTGCACAGATACGTTTAAATGAACTAGTACTAGTTACGTTTATTTATTTATAGTTATTTATGTCAAAAATTCCAAAAATTAAACTTACTGATGGCTCATGTCTGTCTCATTCTATAGGTTTTTATAATAAAGCCTCTGCAAGTCAGGAGCTCTGAGTCGTTTTTTCTGTCATCCACAGATTTGATAGTGCTGAGCTTAATTCTTCTTCCAGATGGCTTAAGCCAACCTTTTCTCAGGTTCATTTTTCTTTATTCTCTATTTTAAAACAGATGCACCACCGAGAACACTATAAACGTGTATAGCATCCTGGCTTGCCAGTTTGCTGGTACGTGCCAAATCAGTGGCTTTTTTGAGTTAATGTGGTGATTACTGAGTAATTATAAGCTCTTAAGCATCAACAAGGGGCTCAGTGCTCTCGCAAGCCGGGAGACACAGCCCTCATTCCCCAGGACTATGTGAGCACAGCCTCTGCCAAGTCCAGCTGACGGTTCGGATGCTCGATTGACCACGGCCTGTTAGAACACCCGGTGAATGTATGGCATTGCCTACTCAGCATACTCGGGTCCTCATTTTTGGCATACTTCTGAGGTGGTAACTGCCTGCCAGCTGATTATGTCTCCTTCCATTAATCATAAAATCGTGGAATCACAGAATGGTTTGGGTTGGAAGGGACCTCAAAGATCATTCAGTTCCAGCCCCCCTGCCATGGGCAGGGACACCTTCCACTACACCAGGTTGCTCAAAGCCTCATCCAACCTGGACTTGAACACTTCCAGGGACACTTCCATTGAACGCTTCCATTGCCCCTTGTCCTGTCACTACACACCCTTGTTCAAAGTCCCTCTCCAGCTTTCCTGTAGGCCCCTTTAAGTACTGGAAGGCTGCAAGAAGATCACCCTGGAGCCTTCTCTAAGTACCAAAGAAGGTCCTTATAGCCCTTGTATACATGTGTCTCCAGCTAAGCTGGCTCAGCAACCAGTATTTGTTGTTATGCAGTTACCTGTGAGGTGGAAGAGCAGCTTGTGATACGCAGTTATTCATAGGAGCCAGCGTGGTAACTGAGATAAGGCAGAAGCTGAGCTCAGGAGAGAGAAACAATCTCCTTTTTTGTTACTCTTCAGTGTGACAACATAATTACTTCGCTGCAGCCATAAGCGTGCTCCTTATATATATATTTAGGAATAGATTCTGCAGCTTTTAAGTTTTTTTCTAATTGCAATTTGGCAGAGAATAAAACAAGCCAGCTGGTAATTGTAAAACTGAAGCAGATTCTGTTAAAATACAGGTGAAATGTCTTAACAGGGCATCCTTTGTATGGCACCCTCCCAGGGCACAGAACTTATCACAGCAGACTCTTACCGAAGAGGTGTTTGGAGAGCTGAAAGAAAACAGACATGGGAAGGTACAGGGCTCTTAGGATGTAAATACTCATTGGATATAACCAGCTAGGAGTGATAGTAGGGAGGTTTTCACTGCAACTGGGCATTCCTCTGCATGCCAACACAAGCCTGCCGTGCCAAGTGTTTGTTCTGCATTAGGGAGAGGATAATGGCAGAGCCTCACAGCACTGTTAGATGGACCTTTGAAAACTGCCTCTTCCCCACGAAGATGGAGAAACTGAGACAGCATTGTAAGTAAGGAGTGTTTACTTCTGTGTCTTTCCATAGTGGGAAGAGAGCAGCCCTGTGGAGGAGAGCTTGGGGATACTGGGGAATAAGAAGCTGGACATAACCCAGCAATGTGCGCTGGCAGCCCAGAAAGCCAACTGTATCCTGGGCTGCATCCAAAGCAGCGTGGGCAGCAGGTTGAGGGAGGGGATTCTGCCCCTCCGCTCTGCTCTCATGAGACCCCCCCTGCAGTGCTGCCTTCAGCTCTGGGGTCCCCAACATCAGAAAGACATGGAGCTGTTGGAGCGGGTCCAGAGGAGGCCACAAAGATGATGTGAGGGCTGGAGCACCTCTGCTATGGAGACAGGCTGAGAGAGTTGGGGTTTCTAACACACACTTACGCATGCACATACTACGAGGAAGCACTGCCTGTTACATGCTCGCACCAGCTCAATCCCTACAGGATGGGGAGTACTTAATGCAACATGGAATTACAGATAAGTTGCATTATCTGCCGATGAGGAACTGACATTGCTGCTGGAAATAAAAAATAGTCTGTTTCCTGGTTGGGGAGAGCCAGTCGTTCGGTGGCTGCACAGAGATGGGTAACACACAGAGAGCTGTTGATTGCACAGTGTTTCAGGAACACTGCATTTCAGCAACGTATGCTGAGGCACCTTAAGATGAGGAACAGAATATGAGTGCATGGGAGCCATTGTTCACCTTTACAACACGTGACTGGTGGGACTGGGATGGAACAGTAATAATGTGATACAACCACCTTTAACGAATAGAACAAAATAAATGAAAAAGCATTCCCAAGGACATAACATCACTTTTAACATAGAAGTGACAATGAAAGGAGTAATTTAAATTATTCATAAAAATTACTGTGCTCTAAAATCAAGTGTTTTATTCAAGAACATTATCTGGACATTACTGTTGAAGTGAAAAAAAAAAAATCAAGTCTTATTTTGGAAAACAGGACCGTTGAGGGTATCCTAGAAAGTTACGCTGAACACTTTTAATAGAGACATACCATCCCTGTAACTTATTTCACGTATCCTCTTCTGGTTTATATTTTGTTAAATACCAACTTTCTTCTGATTTCTAAACAACGTTTACCCACAGTGAACGCGCACCCATTTGTTCTTGTACCAGTGCTGAGTAGCTGGTTTTGCCCCTGAATGTTTATCCAGGCGAGAGCCTTTCACCTTTTGTTTTCTGACTTAAACTTTTGGGCTTCCTACCGCATCAGAGCCCCTCCCTTCCTGGATGCTAAGAATTCTTTTGGTGCACTTGCTGCAGTCTGAGTGAGTTTTTCTTGCCTGCAGGTGAGTAGAACCACACGTAGGACCTTACTGCCTTGTGCGATTCATGCTCATTCATTGCTACTGGCAGTAGCCAGACTGGGCTTTCGGGATGGCTTTTCCTTCCCATGGCTAAATCGGACTGACAGCTTATAGTCACGGGGTACGATTAACTAATATAGCTGGGGCCTTCTCATCCTCTTTGCAGTTGCTATACACCCACTCCTCGTGCAGAAGGTTGTGTTACTTGTCCCTAAATACCTTGTGACAACAGTGTCTACGGCTGAATTTCACTTAACAGCTCTTTCCTGAGTTACAGTTCCAGTTTTGTCCGTATGCACATATATCCCAAGTTTGTGTCATCAGGTCATTTTGCTGGGATACTCTGAACTTTTGGTGCTGGTATCACTGATGAAATATCTTTAAAAGATGTGTCCAGACTGACCCTGGAGGAATTTCAGAAGACCTCTCCATCTAAACTGATTTCCTAATTTTAGGACTAACTGTTAAGCCCATTTGAATCAGTTCTTTTACTTGATATTTACTTTCTTTATCTTCATCTTCCCAAGTTTTGTTACTGATTTCCCACGTTAACAGTTTCTTGTATCATTTTTATTACTGAAGAGATATTTTATCTCATGAGAAACAATTTATCAAGAATACAGTGAACTAATCTGCAAGTACCTTTGGCAGGATTGTGTTGCTTTCTCTCCCATTTATTAGTATGTCTTCAGTTAGTCTTTACATCAGAACTTCCAGAGCCTTGTGTATGAATGATGTCATTTTCTCTTAAGTACAGACAGAACTGTGCTGCACAGCTTACCAGAGTTCTCTTGATAAACCACAAAATGTGTTACCTGAACTACAGCTTTTTGTGGCAGCTCTTTCAAAAAACTGGCATCTGGTTGCAGTGGTATCTGTAACATCAGAGGAAGAATATTACTTTTGTTTTGGGTGGTTTTTGGGCCACGTCTGAAGACTATCTTGAATCACTCTCTTTTCTTCTTTTCCTCTTTTTGTGGTCTTTCTGTACATGAGGTGGTAGAATTTGGGGCTTTTTTGCTAATGGTTACAAACTTGAACTCAGCTGGACCTCTTGTATTTGCTCTTTGCTCTGCAGGACACAAACTTCTTTACGGATCTTCCCTTGTCCGTTTTGTGTTCACTCTTTACACTCTTGAAGTGATTATTGACATTAGTAGGTTCGCAGCCCCTTCACGGTACCTTTCCGTAGGGATTGTTGATACTTTTAATGTATTCAGTAAAAGAATTCCCAGGCTTCCTATGCATTCCCAGGTGCCTCGGTCCTACTGATTTCAGTAAGTTAGGTGCATTCAAAGCTACCTGACAGAAATCAAGAAAGTTGGTTACAGATCTATTTCTCTGAATCCCTCCATTTAAGAGAAATCAAGTTGTGACCGTTTGATACAGGTTTCTTCCTGTTTCTTTTTCCCAAATCTACAGTTCAATGTTCCTGAAGTGTTTCGGGACCCCAAGTAGTGAGGCCTGAGGGAACTGCAGAGCGTTTATTAAGGCTTAGTATTAAACCAAAGTTTTCCCCTTGAAACATGCTGAAAAAATGTTCCAGATGTCCACAGTTTATAAAGCCAGAAAAATGTAGGTCGCTATCGTTCTCAGGGTCCCTTGGAAGACAAAAGGTAATCATCAGGAAATCAACATCAGCAGTACTAACGACCATAAAATCATATGCTTTTTATTCAACATAAAATGAAACATTAAGATAAAATACACATTTGTCCATGTGCTGAAGAACTACTGTATTTTACATTCATTTATAAAGCAGGTAGTTTTACATGACGAAAATAAGTGAGAGGAAGAGGAACAGAATCCGCAGTAAGACGTAAGCCACGGGGCAGGCTTCTGCTTGTCAAAGTGCTATCTCCTACGGGCACACAGACCTTCGAGTGACAGGTTAGAAACAGGCTGTTCTGAGCACTCCTCAGATCCCTCTTAATGCTGGTGAGAAGCTAAGGTGGAATCTTACACAGCAAAATGAGTGAAAGCTCGTGGACAAAACCACCTTTGCCAAAATGCATAGCTGCAGCACGATGCACCGCGCTCGTCCCTGACGTATTGCTCTGCTGCTGGAACCGCCCGTCTGGTTTTTAAACACCTACAAGTTACATTACTGAACTACAGTTGCTTTCTCCCGTGCAAACCTCGCCACATTCCTTACTTAAACTTGACTTTGCCAACAGACTGTGATAGGGTGCGCGCTTACAACCGCACAGATTTGCAGCCGTGGAAGGCGCTGCAAGTGCAGAGAAGTCGGCCGTTTGTGGGTGTATCCCTGGTACACCTCCAGACACAAGACAAAAAAACTCTTCCTGAAACCTCGGTCCCGGAGGTTTGAGGTAGTGCCTGTCCCGTCTCAACTACAGGTGGGCAAAAAGCATCTGCACACAGGACGGTTAAACTCGTGTCAGCTGGAAACAGTCCGGTAGTAAAGCTGCAGTAGCTGCATCGGGTTCCACGCCTGCATTGCCCGTTGGGTCACGCTCCTGGCGCTGGCCCTGGAGTCGGGCCGGGAGCACCCTGGAGGCAAAGGCCTCCAGAAGTTAAATGCCTGGCCCAGCTCTTCCCGTATCAAACAGAATGCAGCATCAGCGAAGTCTTAACTGAAAGGTACGAGAGACCAATTGGGTTTAGGTTTTAAATTCAGAGAGGAAGGGATCGGAGATGCAGCAGTACCAGGGGAATAAGGAATGTTTTTTTCAAAAGTGCAGCAGATCAAAACACATTGCTATTACATATTTTGTCTAACCCATATATCTTAAATACGAAAACAAATATAAAAGCCGTAATTCCGCCTCAGGTCCGTGGTAACCTTGCAAGGTGTGGCGTCACCAGAAGACTGAGATGAAGCTGGTCTTACGATCCACACTGAGCTAAAATGTAGCCGTGTGTACATATGAATGTGTGCCCAGGCACCTGCACAGCCCCCCCCTCCCCCCTGACTCCATGTATAGACACCCCCCCAAGCAGGGGGGCTTCCTTATAGTGCAACTTATAGAGTGAAAGCCCCTCCATGTGTTGACAGCAAGCTTGGACAAAGCATTGGGTGCCACATCATGTTTTTTCAAGAGATTCCAATAATAATTGAAGCAGTATAAAAATATCCGTTGCCTGCCTTTTCGGGTTTCACATTTGTACTTCTAAAACTTGACTTGTTAATGCTTCTTCTCCCATGTTTGGTTTCCTTCCCTGTAAGTCCTGGGGACAGAGAATTGCTGTAAACACCTCCAATTTGTATACAGGATTTCGGCAATTGTTTGGTGGAGTAAATGGAATAGCGTAAATCTAATTTGAGATTTATCTAAGCCAAAATGGGCATCATAGAAAAGGGGATGAGGTCAGTACGCGGTGCCTCCTGAGCTGTGGAGCCACTTCCACCGTGCTCTCAGCAGAGATCTGTGCTCTCTATATACGCAGAACTGGGGCCAGCAATTACAGGGGCTGTAGAGCTCCTGGTCCTTCAGAAACGGCTCTATCCAGAACAAGCACTATTTGCTCTTTACTCTAGTAAATAGTTCCAGGAAGCAGTACTGGGAGGCACAGGGAAGTGTGACACACACACATGGCGCTGTGTCTCAGCTTAATCCCGACAGCGCCGTGACATCCCTTCGCTGTCTGACCTGCTCTGCAGCTGCTCTTGGTGGTGTCTATCGGGTAACTGCTGCTCAGGAGGAGCATCTCCAGGGTCCCATTCCTGATGAGAGTTCTCTCCGTTTCTAATAGCTGCAAAGATGTGTCATCCTCTACAGTGAGATTTTCACCAAAATTCCTACAAAGTAAGAAAAAATAAAGACTGCTTTGATAGTGCTTCCTTGGAATCATTGGACTTTTGGTGTATTGGTTGGATTCCCCATAAGCACCGTAAGATGCTCACACAAGAAATCCAGCTATTTATGACAATTTCAGTGGCACAGCAAAACCAAGTAGCTTCCGGTTTTGTTTTGGTTGAGTAGCTCCTGTACCAGTTCGTCTCTTTGGCTCTAAAGGCAGCATTGCTTGTATAAAAGATCCACCTCAACTTCTGGTCTTCTCACCATGGATTATTCTGGGTGGTTACAAGGCGACATGAACGAATAGTAACGGAAACACAAACAGGACGCAGGACTGAAAAATGTTCTTTATGCTCTATCTAAAATGCTAAACTCTTCCAAAATTCATCTGCTCCTGAACGTCTGGTTCCTCTGCTACCCCGTAGTTGCCAACAGCAGCTCCTGCAATGGTGCAGCACTTGCATCCTCTCTCCCTCTTTTCTTCTTTTCCTTTTTTTTTTATCCCAAACATTATTACATGCTCAAATCCAACCATCTCAAATACTTTTTAATACATTGAAAATGTAAAATAAAGAATATATGAAGTACATACAGTATATATATACATATTTCAAATACTTAAAATTCTTATGTAAAATATGATTTTTCTATATTATTTGTGTAAAAATACATTTTAAAATGGTGTCAACTTGATTTTTCTGTACATACCCTCTATTCCAATTTAAGTCCCTTTTAAAAAGGCAAAATTTAAGTCCCTTTTAAAAAGGTAAAAGACAGACAAAGGTTTAGTATCTTCTACACTGTGTTTACAGGCCTGTTGTCAGAACGAGAAAAGCACATGGTAAACAGTATTGGATTTCTTTTTAAGAATTCCCATTTTTATTGCATTAATGGAAAAAACTAAATCTTTTCTGTTCTCCTGCTTGTAAAACTATCCATGACCTTGCTGAGAAACTGCGTACTCCCCATACCCTGTTGATCTAGTTCATAAATCAGCCTTTGTCAAATTTTTTTACAGATACTAAAATATATATTACTTAAAATATATTACTGTAAGCTCTTAAAATCGATCTTCAGTTATATCAAATGTATAGCATTAAAAAAAACAACCTAGGTAACACAGAAAAGTCTGGATGTCCTCATCCTAGAAACGCTCCAGCTGTTCTCCCTGCAAGACACTGTTGGCAAACAGGCCAGACATTGGCAAGAAGGAACTCGCCCACCGCGATCACCGCACGCAGCACATGAGCTGAGGGCGCTCCTCCACACCGCGCCATGCCCGAAGCAGCGATGGCCTGGGAATGATCTTCTCCCCCACCGCAGCAATCAATCCCTGCTAATTGCCAGAGCACGCACCTGCCATCCTCTCCCTCCTGCCGCTGCTGCAGCCATTTTCAGACATGGAGTTTTGGAAGGGGAAACCAGCGCCAGCCCAGCCAGCCCTGGCCAGGAAGAGCTGAGCACCCTCTGCCGCTGATGCCCAGACCAGCAGAGCCCTGCGGCGCAGCCGGGCGCTGACGGCCTGGGGTGGCTTTCAAACACCCGAGCCTAAGCGACGCTCCCAAATCAGACAGAACAGTTTCCCCTGGGCTTCCAGCATCCCTGGTGAGACAGTTCCCACGAGGAAAGCTGGGGTCCTTTCAGCAGAGCAAACCCCAACTCAGTTCTTTCCTCCGAGCCGTAGTACTTTCGGTTGGCATGAGCAGTCTGCACCAGCGCAGCAGTGGGCTCTGCCTCCGGCCCCACCACAGCCCACACGCTCCGACCGCCTCTCGCGCGGCTGCCACCATCATGTGGCTGCGCAGTGCCGGACGGACCGCATCCAGAGAAGGTGGGAGGGCACTGGGGCAGAGCCGGTGCTCCTCACCCTTCCTGGAGCCTCCCACGTTCAAGTGGTTCAAATGAACCATCAGACTGAGCCTCCTCAGAGCAGAGAAGCCCAAGTCCCGCTTCCAGCCTACCACTGCGTGCAGCCAGGTGGGAACCAGTCCTGGGATGGCCTTTGCTGCCTCTGCAGCAGCATGAACGACACCTGTCAGAAGTGACGACCTGAGGATACCTCCTGGCTGTGAATGACCTGACCAGGAACTCGTTTCCCCACCAGCTCTTTCTTACTATTATAAAAAAAGAGACACTCTGCTGACCAACATTAACTGTTAAGCATCTTGGTCTTTCCTTTTGATTTAAGAAGGGACATTAAAATCTCACACAGTTCCTTCCCTGTGCTGCCAATCCATCTCACAACCTTAACTCATTTACAGACCTGCGTTCGCTCCTCCATTCCAACAACTCGTATGTGGGGTTTTTTGCACTGGAAAGTTAAATTCCACTGATCAGTTTGCATTTCTGGTTCTTACACTGCAGGACTTGGATGTGGCCCGGAAGGGAAAATTTGAATCCGAGTATCTTTTCTTACTCAAGTCGCTTTTACTGCCACAAACATAGTTTGACATGAGGCTTTGAAAACATTTTATCTAAGTTTTTTATGACGGCATTTACTACAGTGCTATGATTTTAATACCTGGGGAACCAAAGTCTGATGCTTTAGGCTATGTCACGACATCCCTTTTATTTGTAAATCCAGTGTGAAGGCAGGTTTATTACCTCGCTGGAAGGAACAGCGGGAAGGTCAGATGATGGGAAGAGAGGAAACTGCCGGGAGGAGCCTCGGCAGTAAGGCAGCAGCAGGCTGATCCCGCGGAGGGAATGCTCCTATATGGGCTGCAGGATCTCCCCCTTCTAAAATACATTATTCAGTAACCAGCACCGTAACACACGCGAAGCTTTCAAGATTTCACATCAACCTGTACTTACAGTGGTTATTACACTGAGCTCCATTCCTAGTGATTTCCTAACTATCTTAATGCCCTCTTGCAAACCTGTGGAGATCGTTCCATCAAGTTGCACCTAGTAGTAGCTCATAGTATATGTTAAAATCAAAGACATGCAGTTAAAAGAATTTATTTTCTTAAAAAAGAATAGAATAAAAGTAGCCCAAGAAAAGTGCTGATCCATTAAAATAACTAAGGCACTGAACAGAGTTGTAAACTTCCAAGGCAGACTCACGCTTGATGCCTACACTGTCCAAGTCTGGAGCCATAGAGATTGCCGTGGTCATGGTATATCCCAGCCTGGGACAGTGATGGCCAAGCGGGCACGCTCCCTGCGGACTATGCGTGAAACAGGAGCTTCTCGCACATCCAAGGCAGACTCACGAGAGATGTCTGTGGCATAGGGAACCGAACCCACGCACAACGGAGGACGCTTGCAAAATCCAAAGGGAGGAACAAGCTGGAACCACAACCAAGGGTGGTGACTAGTTGAGGAGCAATGGACCGGCCTTCCCAAGCAGCAGCTGCAGCAGGTTGAGAAGCCTGTGAGTGCCGAGATCACAGCCTGCCGCTCCCCCATCATCTTCTCCTTCCCCCTCTCAAGCAGCCTTGTCAGCCCAGGAAAATGACACCCATCAAAGTCAAGGTGTGACCAGAATTGATCCAATTATGCCAGCAAAACCTCTTTGCTTTCATTTGAGGCAAGAATGACTTTTTCAGTTGAGTTTGAACCTAGCAACAATCTTTAAATTGGATTATCCTGGGGAATCTGTTTTAGATGGGAATGAACATGTCTGTCTGAGGATTACACTGCTGTAACTTCTTTCATGTCTAGACAAGGCTTGAGTTAGTAAGGGACAGACGGACGGACTCTGCTCCGTACTGGACTCCCCAGGGCATGCAGCTTCAAACCATTCTACACTGCATCCCCAGATTTTAAAAAAACAGCAGAAATTCCCCTTTGAGAACAAGAGATGGAAGCCGGCAGCAATGGGTGCTGTCCAAACTGGTGCCCATGTACAAGTCAACCCAGAAAACGAGGAGATTATCCCTGTTAGTGTCTGGGGTTGCAACGGGGGAAGCCAACCTCCATTTGCCCTTCTGCACGTGCACGCGCGCAGATGGCAGTGGGGGCATACGCAGACCGGGGGCATTTCTTGGGCTACAACCACCGCCAACACATGTTCAGTGTGATGGAGGAGCTGGGAATAATTTTTGTGTAGCTTTTTTTTTTTTTTTTGAGATTTCAGTTAGTTATAGATTTAAAAATGGACTTTATTTTTAATACTTAAATCCTCTTCACCACTGGATGCCTGAGCAGTGATGTGTAATTAGAAAGCCGGAGCCACTGCTCCCCAGTAAATTTAATATCAGCAAGAGGGAGACCAAGATCTGCTGCAGCTCTTGCTGACACACGCACGCTAATCCTGCTCTGCAGGATGCCGTGCTGTGCTGGACAGGGAAGGAAACGTTTCTGTTACGCCTCGATTAAGTCTGCAACTCTCTTTTCTTTATCAGCACCCAGTAAAGTGCCACCTGCTCCTTGGAAAATCACACTGCTTCACAGGTAATTCCTTCTGATCCTTACCAACAGCACACCAGGCTCCCCCGGTGAGGGAGAGGGGAGAGGGAAAGCAGTAGTATAGCCAAAGGGAGAGAAGAAAGAAAGGCTGAGGACCTCCCTCACAAACCAGCTGCCCCACCTACTCTGTTAATATTGCTTCATCTTAAAAAGGCCTTTGGATTAAAAGTGAATTCAGTGCTTTTCCATCAAAAAAGAGACATAGATCTGTTACCTGACCAAGATGCAGTATGGCCCCCCCTCCCCTTCCCGCCCTGGACAGTGACAACATGGGACTGGACGTGACTACTGAACCTGATGTTCTTTGTTTCAGAAGAGAAACGACACACAGATCCTCGGTGTGATGTGGACGTGTTGCAGTACATCAAAACACAGATGGGCGTGTGCTCCGTTAGCCAGCCCGGCGTCAGTTCTTCTCGTTGGGAACGGAGTACCATTTCGTAACTGCTTTCATTTCCATTAATCAAAGTGAGTGAATGCGTGAACACCGCAAGTGAGGATGAGCATCACCAGCCGTGTCCCACGATCGGGTACGAGGGGTGCGGTGCAGCCCCCTTCCCCAGCCCCCCACCCCCCACCAGTCTCCCCCAGCCCCAACACAACCCCACACCTCAACTGAGCGACACCCAAGCTGAGTCAAGCCTGATTTGGTATTTTAAAACACAAAGAGACACCCACAGCGGGCAAACGGTGACGCCCAACAAGACACTCCGTTTTCCTTTCCCTATACTTAGCTAAATATAAAATCTTCCATAGAAATGAGAGACGCCCGACTACGGGGGAGGTTCGAACAAGCACAGTAAGCTTCCTAGCAAAGAGCAGGACCGAGGGGGACACTTAGTGCACGTCACTACAGCGTGTGCTGTGGCAGCTGATGGTTGGTAACTGTGTGACGGCGCTTCCCGGCTCACTCGAAATGCCTGATACAAATGCAGGTTTCTGCTGAGTCCCGACAGTCCAGAAATAAAATGCAGTTCAGCACAAATTTGTGATCTCTGCTTTAAATGGTTCCTGGGATTACCGATAATCACAGCTACTGAGTTGTTTTAGTGATTTAAATGCTTAAATCCTATGGTTAGTACAGTTGCCTTTTTCGGTATTTGCCAGTAGCAAATCAAGACACTTCCTTCCTTAAAACGAGGTTACTGCAACTGACTCCTCGGAGAGGAGGGGATATGCAAATCAGAAACACCAGCCGGTATTGCACAACCCAGTATGCCTTCTGGAAACAGCCTGGTCACACGTGAAAGGCAATTACTCGAAAGGCTGGTACAACGTTAACGCCTTCCAATTCGGAAAAACTGGAACTAAAATTTAGAGCAACAAAGTGAGCCCCCTCGGGGGTGCCTGCTTCGGTGCTCTGGGATCAGTCAGCACAAACGGTTCATTTCTCGATTATCCCGTTCTTCTCTTTGTCCGGAGAAGACCAACAGGCTACGGTTTTGCCGGGGGTTTGTCCCCCCCACCTAGAGCAGAGCTCAGCAAACATGCTGGAGAGCAGGCTGGGGTTAATGAAACTGCAGTACAAGTCAAACACTAGCTCCTAAAAGATTGAAAAAATATTTTTAAACAAAATAATGTGACATATTTACATAATTCCTTAAGTGCAAACTCTTGTCACAATTCACGTAGTTGAGCTCAATTTAGACTCACTGTACAAGAAGGTGCTCTTTCTTTAATGAAAGAAGAACTCTACTCTGTATTCCTGATTCAGTAACGTGTCTCTTGTGCAAGGCAGTAAATTTCCTGTTTCTTCCCAATGTACTTCCAAAAGCAAACCCAAAATTGAGCCATCCTCCTCCCCGCTTCCCGTCCCGGTTACCGCACAACGAGGCAGGAGACACAGAGCTTAGAGGGGCCAATGCAATCGTCATGGCAGAAGGCACCACAGCCCTTGCACATGATCATGGCTTTCAACCTGCAGTAACATTTGGAAGGGGAATCCTCCAGGCTGTTGTCTTCAGCGAAGGCTTGAACGGGGATGGTCTGACTGTGGTTGCCAGAGTTCATAGCTTGGCTGGTGGGAATGGTGGTTACAGTCACGGAAAAGGACATGACGTTCCCCATGCTACTGGACAACTGATTGCATTCTGACAGCCCCGTCATGAGAGACCCTTGGTTCACGTCTGGGGAGGTGGAGACGTTTATTGTGCCACTGTAACTGGGCCCAATGAGCTGTGCTGCCGCGTTTCCAGAGAGCTTTGGAGGGTGCGAAGGAGAAAGCAGCGGAGGCTGCTGCTGTGCAGAGTCCGAGGACGGTACAGAAGCACTGAAAAGCTCCGTGTTGCCGTGCATTTTCCCCCTCATTGCGTGTGCCATTTGCTCTTGAGCGGCTTGAATAAAATCTCGTGCCAGTGTCGCTCCATCAAGCACCTGAACGTTCTCCTTGTTGCCTGCTGCTTGCTGAGGTGTGGCCGCGTTGGTCTTTACACCCTTTTTTGCAACAGTGCTGTAATCTGAAGAATTTATGCCATGTGCTACCTGCTCTTTTTCACACTGAGCAGAAGCCTGGGCAGCCCGGGGCTCCTCTTTGACACCGATGCGTTCCTGTTCATCGCCAGTACTCTCATCATCTGCATCTCCTTCATCACTGCTGCTGCCATGGCCAGCTGTCTCCTCACATTCCCCAAATTCTGGTTTTGGAGCATCAGCAGGACTGTTCAGACACAAGCGGTTTTCAGGGTTCAAGGAGAAGCCTCTCCTCAAACTCTCTGAACCACGACCATAGGTGGAAATGTTGAGCAGATAATGACCAGACATGGCAGGCTTGGACGTCCTTCTGCCCATGAAACCCAGCACAAATCTCTGGCTGCTGGAGCTGTTTTCTAACTGGAAACCTGAGTGCGTGAGGTTCAGTTGTGAAGGCTGAAGGACTGGCAACAAGTTCTGCCTCTGGACTCTCTTGATAAGAGTCTGAAGGATCTGTTCTTGGGTTGTTTTGCTGAGCGCCTCGTGGCACTGGTGCTGGTCAGGACTGGGGTCCTTTCCCGAGGGGAATGGAAAGGGCCTTGGAACGTGAGGCAGAGTCCTGTTCTGGCAAAAGATCTTCCCAAGCTGTTGTGTGGGTAAACTCGATTGCCTGTCACCACCCTCGGCTCCAGCGCCGCTCCCTGCTACACTTGTAGCTCTGGCTGCTGCTGCTGCCCCTTTTTCTTCATGAGAAGCCAACGGGACAGTTTTCATCTCTGCTTTGGTGAGAGGCTTCGGCAGGATTTTTTCCAGGGGTACATTCTTGCCTTGAAGCAGCTGAGTCACCAAAGGGTTGTTGGCAGGAATACTGGAGCTTGGTTTTGGGAGGGCCCCACTTGAGCTTGAACTTGGGTGAGTTTTAAGGCTAGGTGCTACTGACAAAGTGTTCGAGGGCGGGACAGATGTAGCAGATGTGATCACACCTCCAGCCTGGGCTTCTGAGCTCGGGGATGTCAGTGAAGACACCAGAGGGGAAGGAGATTTGCTTTTAGAAACATCTGAGCTGGTCCCTCCTAAGGCTGTAGGTGCTACCTTAGTTACGCTTGTGTTGGTATCTGCTGTGGTTACAGTGACACGGACTGTGCCATCCCTGACGGCTGGTGCCCCCCAGGCCTGGCCTGGACCTGCCGGAGCAGAAGGTGCTTTCTCTTGTTTGTCACTGCTACCAGCACACGGGGAGCCTGAAACCTGATTTACAGTCATGCTGGGGGGGCTCTCTTTTATTCTGTTGATTTTCTCCAATGCTGATAGCGCTGAGGAGGAGGAGCTGGTGCCCGTATTGCTGCCTGGAGTTCTGGATTGCAGTGTGGAAGTTTGCTGTAGTTGTGCTCCAGAAGGACTGTGCTCTGCGGCCTGGGTCTCCATTTGGGTATGGGTCCCCGGACAACGGGGAAGAAACCTTCTCGAACCTCCCCCGCTTCCAGTTCCTGCCAGTTCCAGTGCATTTCCTTGAATTCCAGTTTCGTTGGTTCCACTTGTTGCTGCGTTACTCTTCTCTCCTCCACCCCCCGGTGGGCCCCCACCACCGCCCGGCCCAGGCCCTGGCACAGCCCCCCCCGTCGAGGCGGCGGCGGCGGCAGCGGCGGCGGCGGCGGCAGCTGCCCTCTGAGCCTTGGCTTGCTGGGCCTTCGCCTTGATGTCTGCCAAAGTTCTGGCCCCTGTTCTTCCCGGACTGGTGAGTGCGATTGGGAAACGTGCCCTGGGAGAGACCTGGCCCGCAGGAAATGGCATCGGGGAGATTCTGGAAACAGGGATCTGAAACAGAGCAGGAGAAAAGCACAACTGAGATAAGGGGAACATTTAACCCACATATTTAAGCATCTACAGTTGCAGTCCAAGAGCAATAGTTGCAGTTTTGGAGAAATCCCTTTGGAGAAATCCCATACCTCCCTCACCTGAGATAAATCCTAACAGTTGTGTACGATCTTTTGATGTCTGGCACCTATGTTAAGTCCATCACAACCGCGGTGACTCCGGCTGGGAGCTCACCCCTGGCAGCTGCAGGCTAGTGCCTCGTACACCATTACGCAAAAGCCTGTCACGCTCCCTCTGGAAAAACGGTAAGGTTTTTCCAGAACTCAACACCTGTCATCCCTTATTCTAAGCTTCATATTCTATTCATGTGTAATTTATGTCCTTTTAAAGGTTTGTGTCAACGTCCTGCTTGACTTTGCATTACTCTCCTACCTCTGTGTGTTTACACTGGTCTCCTCAGTGTCTTCACACAAAGCAGTAATAACCTGTCTATCTGCAGATAAAATGCCAATGTTTTAGTCCTTTCTTCTAAAACAGCTTCTCCACGCCCCTCATCATTCCAGTTTATCTCCCGTAAGTTTGTTCTTTCTGGAACAGAAGTGACGAGAACTGTGCACTGATGCTAGTGCTCTTCTGCCGCTGTTGCAAAGATTTAAGATTCACAGTTCCATTTGTTTTCCTGTATCTGCAGTACCTCACTGCCTCCCGCCCATCTTCTGATTGACCAGTTCACCACTTTTGTCTTTTCTGAGGAATGACATGTCTTCTGCCTTATTTCAATATTTTCAATTGCCCTTACGTTCACTCTATCACTAAATTAAATCCCATGTCTATTACACTGGAAGGTCAGGTCTTCCTGTATGGTATTTCAGATCTCTTTTATTGACACTTTTCCTCCAATTTTCTGTCACTAACACATTTTATTACTGCTTTCCCACCTTTGCACTGTACTTATTAACGTAGTGTGAATAATGAACCGTGTGTAAAAATTTGAGTTTGTTTACTTCCTCGTATAAAAGAATCTTAATAGGAGAATTCTTAGGACATGCAGAAATACAGTAATTAAGCAGTTTTCCACTTCCAACTTCTGCCCAAGGCCCCAAACCAGCGAGCTGAACTTAAACCACAGCAAAGTCTGATAGAAAAAGCATAGGCCCTATTCTATAGAAACCAAACTGTTCCATTCACAGTCACACATGACTGTAAAGATTTTTTTCTGTGCTGGTTTCACCCATTTACTATCTACTGCTGAGTGGAACATCACTGAAGAAAGAATCAGTGTCACCTGCACACGTGGAATCTTGTCATCGTTTTCTGAAAGTGTATCAAATGTCTGAATCCGGAGTGTTTACTCCTTACCAGTGGGGTATTTCCTGGCAGTTTGGCAGTAGGTGTGTGGTCCTACGACCCGGGTCTCAAACACACGAGAACTGCATTGTCCAGGACAAAGTCTGGAACGTTTGTTTCACGCTTCCTTTCCATCTGCCCTATCCCCACTGGTGATTTACTGCCTCTTTCCTTTCCTATGTAGGTTCTTGCTAAGACTCAGCAGCTAAAGGGCTTTTGGAATTGAGATGTTCCCTGAAATGGCCTTTCCCTGCCTAGTCTGGCACTACACTGCATTCAGCTGGTATGAGTGAGAACTGCATTATTTCCAGATAGTCTTTTTTCAAACACAGGTAAATAATTTAGTTTCTGGACTTGATGTAATAGAGGAAGCTGCTGATAGCATTCTGTACTGCTGGGGGTACTCGCACGTCTGCAAAGTGCTGTGCACTCCTGGGCTACAACGTGCTGTGTTGCTACACTCTTGCAGTTCCTCTGCAGTTTCCACCGCAAACTACATACAGAACTCCCTGTTACACTCAGTCTTGGACTTTTGCACAATTGTTCAAGCTTCTGCCCGAGAGATATTTTAACAGATGCATGTGTTAAGAGATACTTAGCTGCAGTGAGGTTGTTTAGCCAGCCAGCAGATTCCCTTTAGCAAACAGCTAAGCTTTTTTTCACATTTTTGCATCAAATATTTCCATCACTAAAATAAGCAGGTAACATAATTTACATCCCTAACTAGAACTGACAAAGCACTTCTGTGAGAGCCACCAGCTGAATCGACCCATGTAAGGCCACTCTGTGCATCTGTCTTCATTTCTCTTTACCTTGAGTGGGGGTACCCGCGGCACCGCGGTCCCCGCTGCAGGAAAGGACTGTGCCTGGGTCTGAAACGCCTGGTGGTGCTGACAGTTCTCCATGATGCGTGGCTTTTTTTCAGGAGTGGTTAGAGCTTCTTCACGACTCTCTGACTTCCTCTTAGGGGCTTCAACACTGACTTCCATTTCTTCATTTACAGGGGACTTCTTTTCTGGTGTTTCTGGAGTAATCACAGGACTTTTCACGCTTGCTACTACTTCACCTGCTTCGGGGCTCTTTGGTTTGCTTGGGGCCAAAGCTGAGGTACTGATCGTCTCTGCCACTAGCACCTCCTTTGATGCAGCATGCTTTCTCTCTTCTTCTGGCTTTCGACCAACAGCAGTTTGGGGTTTCTCCTGAACGGATTCTCCTTGGACTCTCTCTTTTGTAGGGAGAGAACGGTCGCTAGGCTTCACTGCACACCCAGCCGGGGAAACCGAGGCCTCTGTGGGTCTGGCTGGTTTGGGCTGCATGTCCTCTCTTCTTTCCTCTCCTCCTTTTTTCACTGCTGGTGCTTCCTGGACTGTGTATGCTTTAGACTCTGATGGAGGAGCAAGCTCCTCTTTGAGTGGTGCCAGAGAGGCTGATGTGTGTTCTGGCTGTTCAGCTGCTGGATTTGCAGTCTCCGTCTCAGCAGGGCTGGTGTTTGCTGTCAGTCTCTTGGACTCTTCAGGACTTAGTCCAGAACTGTCAATAAAACCAGAATTTTAATTTTGTAAAACATTCTTGCAAAAAGCATACTATCTCTCATGAAAACAGAGAGGATTCTCTATGTACCACACCCTAAATAAATATGTCTCACACACCTAATTCTATGCCATGATCTTTGAAAACCTTCTGTACTGTTGGTACTTCCACGTGAAACAGAACCTAATAGCAAAGTTTAAAACCAATTAAATGAAATACATGAAACACAGGCTAGATCCAGTCCTCCACCCAGATATCAATTTCCCAGGCTGCAAATCAAAAGAATTTGGCCAACAGTAAGCATTCCCTTTATTAGCCACCACAGACATATCTCTACAGCATGCAGACAACCCCAGACAGCCTCCATCTGACTTAAGCTCATACGGTGACATTTGTGGAAAAGGACACTGAAAAGCATCCCACCATTTTTTCCAGAGGAACGTGGCTACAGCCAGAGCCACTGATGTACCCTTAGCTTAGAACTGACACTGCTGCCCTTCTCCATCATCAAAAAGCTGTGAGTAGTTCCCTGTATTATTCATCCATCTTTATTTGTGAAAGAAATGAACAATATGGAAATCTAATTCCCAGAGCGACGTCTGACTTAGGATTAACTTTATCCATCCCTCTTAACAAAATAGCAAATTTGGGGTTTTTGCCCAAACATGAACCCATAAAGTCTGATGAAGCCAGTCTGATGAATCTATGGGACTGATTTCTACCAGACAAGCTCTTAGGACCTGGAGAGAACTAAAGTCCTGCTGTTGTGCAAGACACCTCCGTGCTGTCCTGTTGTCGTCCTAAAACTTCAAGAACACTACTTTCACATTTTGTCTTCCAGTACAGAGCTCCATGCGTGTTTACACCCTGGTTTTCAATGCTGGGAGAACTGGGTGAGTTAGCTGAGTAAAGCTCTTTGCTAATGCCACGAGATGACTTGCGTTCTCAGCGTGGTGTATTCCTCTACGCGGTACTGCAGCCTGCCGTGTGTGCATGCACACTCAGCCCTGAAACCCCAAACTATCAGACCACGGAATGATAAAAATAGAGCTTGCAATAATCCAAATGCTCTAGAGGGTTAAAACATCATACATCAACGGGAGGGAAACTGGCTGACAAGTCCAAGGACGAGCATAAAAGCTAACTGTCGAGATGCAGGACAAGAAATTCCTTATTAGTTATTTATATGCATCTGTTTGTTTTCAAGTTTCTTAGTATAGTTACTCACTCAGAAACCTGAAATCCTCTCCACAGCCCAAAGGGACAGGAAAATCTTGAAGCACAGAATAAAAGACTCGCAGACTTGTGAGTTTAACCAAATAAACATCTGATTGCAGATGTGGAGAAATACACAAGATTTTACGTGGTGGGGGACATACTGCCTGGACAGGCAACGCTGGGGTAAAGACAACAGCTGAATGTCTTACCTCTGACCATAGTAGCTCTCAAAAAAACGTTCCTTCCACAGCTCCACCTTCTTTTCCTTTTCTATTTCTTGCCGTATTCTTAGCTGCATTTCTGGTGTAAACTCACCTGCAAAACGCAATAAAGGATATCTTCAAGAAAAGCTATGGATAAATGGATCAGGATAACCACGGAAGCCCTCATGCTTGCAGGTGGGAGCGCTATGGCATAGAAGTCCTCTTCCCTCCCTGTGGCACTGCAGCCCTGCCTGTGGTACGTCGGTGCTCCTCCTGAGCTGCGATGCCTTTCTCTGCTGCCTGCTCCTTGCAGCAGGTGGGCAACAGCTTTATATGCCCGACAGTCACAACTCCCGTCCCTGCCAGCGGCCGCTCTGGCTGTCCACAGATGCTTCATGTGAAATGGTGAATGCAAATCCATACGCAAACGTTATGTGTGCATGTGCTGCACAACTGCTGCTTTCTGAAGGATCTGAAGGCACTGCCTATGCGGATGGCAAAGTGACACGGCACCTTGAGACGACAGCCGTGGGCGGCTGTGGTGAAACATGCACGCGGGAACATCACAGACTTCTTGTCCAGCACGAATGACAGAAAATGGTTCTGGCAGCGGCCGCTATTCTGTTGCAGGCAGGGGGGACACAAAGCAACCCTCTCGCACGTCTGAAGCGCACATTTCACACATACAGGTACTGCGGCTTGTGACAAACGTTTCCTAGTATCAAGTCTGAACTTTCCCAGACACAGCTTTGAGCCGTTAAGGCTTGTAAGACGTTTTGTTAATATTTTAAGGGTTCGTCACTAGACAATAAGAAAGTTTGGGTTTTTGACATAACTGCAGTGCTTTGGTAACAGACGTGACCTTGAGACTTAAGACTTCATTTATTCTCAAGGTTTATTGAGCTCACGCATCATTTTGTTTGTGCTCTTTAGCACTGGAGGAAACAGCTACTAGAAACGGATCTTTTCCAACACCACAGTTACCAAACAGAGGGGATTCTTTAAAGAGATTAACAGAAATCGGATACTTTCATCACTGCACAGTTTGTTTCTCAGTAATTTTCTCCTGTCAAGTAAGTGGATCATAAGAAATTCTTGCTGCGTTTGTTCTTCATGCAGTTATCAAAATACGTCCGAAGGAAACTAAGAGTGTGTCCCTTTTTAGCACACTGTTACTTGTCAGTATTAAATCAGGACAGCCATCTTTTTACCGCAGGGAGCACAGAGGGCCCAAACCAGAATCTCTGGTACATGAACTTCCTTTTCTATTTTTGTATTAACGTGGTCAGGTAATACAAAGTCTGTTGCATCAAAACCAGTGGAATTCCTGCCTTTCATAGAATCATGGAATGGTTTCGGTTGGAAGGGACCTCAAAGATCATACAGTTCCAACCCCCCTGCCATGGGCAGGGACACCCTCCACTACACCAGGTTGCTCAAAGCCCCATCCAACCCAGCCTCGAAAACTTCCAGGGATGGGGCAGCCACAGCTTCTCTGGGCAACCTGTGCCAGTGCCTCACCACCCTCAGAGGGAGGAATTTCTGCCTTAGATCTCATCGAAATCTCCCCTCTTTCAGTTCAAAGCCATCGCCCCGTGTCCTGTCAGTACACGCTCTCGTCCAAAGCCCCTCTCCAGCTTTCTTGTAGCCCTTTCAGGTACTGGAAGGTCTCCCTGGAGCCTTCTCTTCTCCAGGCTGAACAGCCCCAACTCTCTCAGCCTGTCTCCATAGCAGAGGTGGTCCAGCCCTCACACCATCTTTGTGGCCTCCTCTGGACCCACTCCAACAGCTCCATGTCCCTCTTGTGTTGGGCACCCCAGAGCTGAACACGGTAGCAGAGTAGAGGGGCAAAGTAATTTAGCAACAGGGTACAAAATCCATTCATGCAAAATAGTCTCTGCTGTAACAGTGAATTCTTGGATTTTCACTGCTTTAGTTATGACAACTTTTGTCTCCCAGTTGGGAGATTTCAACTAAAAGCGTACGTCTGCGTCAGCCTGGGCTTGCACTGAGCACAGAGCACAGTGATATCCTACGTGGTAGTTTGCAGTCAAGTGGAAGTAACTTTAGTTATGAACGTCTGCCTGAAGGTTGATGGGGACCTCGGGAGGTCTCTTCAGTCCAGCCTCCAGCTCACAGCAGGGTCAGTGTGGCCTTTGCCAGCTCGCTCAGGTCTTTGAAAACCTCCAAGGATGGAGGTAGCACAACCTCTCTGGGCCCCCGCTACACTGCTAGACTGGTCCTCAGGGGGAAAAAGCTTTTCCCTACGTCCCATCTGACTCGTGCCCATTTTCTCTGGTCCTCCTGCCACGCACCACTGTAACAAACCTGGAATAAGGACACATTTTCTATGGAAAACCCTCTTAAGAGAAATCATCTGGGCATGAGTAAATTATATTCCCTTCTTCTTAAAGTGAGTCATGATTGGCGCTGTAGTCTTCATGAAAACTCTGGTGACAGGCTGCATGGCTGAATTCCGCAGACGAAGTGGTGGCTGCCCGCAAAGAGCAAGTGCACTTCTGATGATGTGATTTGATCAAATTATGGAATTAAGCACCTTTAAGTTCGAGATGCAAATGTGTGCTGAAGGTGCAGGAGTCCTACAGCTGACTTGGTTATATAAAAAATTATGGCTCAAAGGACTGAACACACCAACTGTGGCTAGATGACTTCACTGATGACAAAGTGCTCTACTCTGGGAATAAAATTTACCTTCTCTACTGAGCTTAGCAGCAGGCTGTATTTAGCTACTACAACTTGAGAGTAACACAGCTCTACTGTCATTTTGACAAGATTTTAAGCGCATTTTTCCCTCTTTTCTCATTTCTTCCAGAGACCTGCTTGTTTTCCCACATGTGAAATTCAAACAAGAACTCCTCACTGCAGCCCCCTCTATGATCTTGAGGTTAGCTAGTTCCAGGCTTGCATTTGCTCTCACGGGCTCTACTGACTACAGCTACCTTCACCTAGTACGTCACTCCAGTGCTTCAACTTCTCCATAAAACATCTTTTACACATTCCTCAAAACATTCACTGGCTGAAAGCCTTTGAGCGTTCTGCTTCATTGTTTGGGGAAGTTTTACCTTCTGACAATCTCTCCTTCCAGCCCTGGGCAGCTGACGTGAAGAACTCGTTGTTGAGCGCAGAGCCACTCAGCTTCATCAAACCATCCGCCCCAACCTGGAACACACAACAAAACAAACAGTATTAACTAGTGAAAAGATAAATGTCACGTGTTGTCATACGGGATCGGAAAACAGAGCAAGAGTCCCAATGATGCCACAGATTTCTCTGGAATCTGCCTTTTAACTCTCTTGGAAGAAAATAAACAGCCTTCTTAAGGCTGTGCTTAGCCAAGTCTGGGATCCAGGAGGCTGTGGTAAATTTTTCTCCTCCTTGCTTCAGCTCAATCCTCTCTAGTCCTGCTGCTGCACAAATACACGTGAGCAGCAGATGGTACAGGTGGCAAAGAGAAGCACGGGAAAACAGAACAGCACAGCCTCTGAGCAGCTCCTGCAGATGCCCTTTCCTCTGCAAAACAAATGCAAGATATCGCCTGAACTACCATCCAAAGCAATAGCTCTGCTGTCTTCTGGTGAACAGAAAAAAGTGCACAAAGGAAAAGCAAGGACATAAAAGCTATCATATAAAAGTAACTTTGAAACGTGTATCATCATAATCGTGCATGAGTCAGGACAAACAGGGACAAACGAAGCTCAAAACCTGTTCTGTCTTCAAAATATGGTTAAGTGAACAGGGCAAGCAAGCTATAGAGTAGGACATAAATGAGAAAGCATGAGGCTATAACTGGAACATAGCATGATGGGAAATGATAACCAGGGTAATAAAACATAGATGAGGTTTGCTTTTGCTCTTTATCCCACAGAAGTAAACGTGGAATTTCTCTACCAGAAACACAAAAACACATGTATCATTCAGTAAGCTGCAAAAACTTGCAGTGGGCAAATCTGATGTGTTTCTATTTCTTGCATATATAATAAATCAGAAAGAAGCAAAATCCAACTGTTCAAACGTAGGACGCACCTGATTACACTGGGAGATCTGTGCAGCAAACGTTCAACAGTGCAGGATGTGATAAAGAGCAACACTGCTTTTCCTGAGGCAGCATTTGTGATGCAGGTCATTACAATAATGGAAGTGACCTCACAGAAGGTTTTGTAGGTAAGATTGAGTTTCAAATTAGGAGCAGCTATTGTAGGGATTCCAAAAGCAGAGATTCCTTTTCCTGTCCAAACCTCTACTGATCGACTACAGGGAGCAAAAATCACAAGACTTATCCTCCACGGCACATGCGGTGTTGCCTGTTCCTTGTGCTGGAGGACAGACAGCGACCGCAGAGCTGCCTGGGTCGTGCCTCAGAAATCACCCACTTTCTCTGCTGCAGAAGCAGCAGCTGCAACAGCTCAGACCGAATCTCTGCCAAGCAAAACACAGCAGAGAGGTGACCTTTCACAACTGGCATGTCCAACGCCTTCACCTCTTCTCCTGTTTACTACAGCAAAGGCTGACGTTTTTTAAAGCACACGTCACCACTGGATGTGGTGGGCTACTCTAGGAGATCTACTACAGCGAAATGTAAAATTTGTCCTCTCTGGAGCCAAGCAATATTAGTTAGTCAAAATTTGTTCTCCGTCAAATTCTAATTCGATTTAAGGACAATTAAACTTAAAAGTCAGGACAGAAACGTCTTGCCATCTGCTGTGAGGTTCTTGCCAGTAAACTCCAGCTGCAAACTCCATCACATCGTATTTTGACACATACCTAATGATTACAAAGGCCGCAGGACTTACAAAACAATTCCTTCAAATATTTATTGGATCAGCCTTGGACTAACAAGTCCCCGATGAATGCTGATTGAAGATGAGAATCTATGAGACAACATGAAACGTTTGAATTCCTCCCAACTCCAAATGACCACTATCTGTTCAGCAAAGCGTCCCCTGTAAAGCAGAGCACAGTGCTGCTGCCAGACCCGTACGCGTTTTTAACTTTCCGTGAGAACCAGAAGAGCAGCACAGCTGTGAGGGTGGATGTAACTTCACTAAACACGGATGTCTGTGCCATGAGTGACTACGTCTAAGCTGGTGTCCCTTTCATGCTGAGTGAGTCAACTGAGTGTACGGAGGTCGGCACTCAGTCCATCTCTTTCTGAGGCAGATCGCTGTATTTGGTCCCAGGCTCTTTATTGTACCAATGGGATTTCCAGTTTCTGTAAAAGGAACCCGAGTAATGAGCCGAGACATAGACTCCTGGGAGGTGACTGCGGTGCGTAAACACAGGCACCTGGTACTAATCCGAACGCCACACAGACAAGTATCTTCAAGAGACTTGCGGATCTGAGACAGGACATACAGAAGATTTCCATCTGGAGTGGGATCTTGAAGCCAGCTTTGATATCTGTAACTGCTTTTTACAAGTACCTGAAAAGGAGGTTGTAGTGTGGTGGGGGTCGGTGTCCCAAGTAACAAGCGATAGGACAAGAGGAAATGCCCTCAAGTTGCGACAGGGGAGCTTTAGACTGGATATTAAGAAAAATTTCTTCCCTGAAAGGGTTGTCAAGCACGGAAACAGGCTCCCCAGGGAAGTGGTGAAGTCACCATCCCTGGAGGTATTTAAAAGACGTGTAGATGTGGTGCTCAGGGACATGGTTTAGTGGTGACTTGTCAGTGCTGGGTTAACAGTTGGACTTGATCTTAAAGGTCTTTCCCAACCCAAATGATTCTGTGATTCTATCTAAAGAATACTTAGAATGGCTCTAGGCACATACATTAAGGCATATGAATTAACACCTCTACAACTGGAGCAGAAACATAGCACAAAATCCCTTTTGCTCTGAAGCTCCCAGCCATTTGGAGTGGGAATGCTGGAGACAACAACACAGGAATAAGGTAAAAGGTCTGTCTACAACTTCTCTGGTATTGAGAATAAACAGGCTGGACTTCACCTTCTCAACTCATTGTTTTTCTGCTGTAACGGTGAGATGGCTTCAGGCAGTTCTTTTGTGTACCCCTGAGGATGAAATTCATCAGATCCAGCTGAGCTGAAAATTCAACTGTCTTATCAAAAGATTCTCTTAGCTGTTCTTTCAATACTGAAGGCTGAGTTCTTACCCCCTTGTCATTAGTGTTAATTGTTCCACTTATCACCAACTGTTTAGTGAAGAGCTCAGTGAAAACCTTCACTGTTTCTTCTGTGCCACTCCCAGAGCAAATGAACCCATTCCTCCCCATTGAGTACTCTTCTGCTTTCTCACACTCCTCTCTTCCAGCACAAAGAGGTCTTGGACAGACAATCCACAAAAATAAACTGCCTTCAAGGCTGACTCGTGCTGCCTGTTTGGTACCTCTAATCCAGTGCGTGTTTCAGGTCAGGACACAAGCTCTTTGGAGCAGCTCAGGCGTACTCTGCACTCTGGACAGCATGAACATGCAATAGAAAACTCATTCCGTTTTCACTTTACTCAATTCAGAATTGGACAGCAGTGACACAAGGCAATGAGAAATGAGAATGGTGGAACCAAATGGCCGCATCTGTTCAGGTATTCTGTGGGAAGGCACCAGTCTACAAGGCTGCAGGGTTCATCCTGTATTGAAGAGTCTGGGAGAGGACAGGAGAGAGGAAGATGCTGAATCCATTGCATTCCCACCATTCCTGGCCCTCTTCAAGTCCAAAGTAACAGAAACACTACTCTTGCTGCAGCTGTGAATAAGGAGCCGATTAAACAGAATTAAGCCACAGTTTTATCAAACCTGAATTCTTTTTTTTTTTGGTTCTGAAGCAACGAATAGCCAAATGAATCGCTGAAGAATTTGCCGTGGTTTTTTTTTTTTTTTTTTACACTGTGCACAGAAGAAAACGTCTGTCCCATTAGAGATAAACCAGTGTTTGGACATCTAGCCTGAATTACTTCTGGAGATGCTCCCTCCTGACACCCACGAGCCCTGCGTTCTCACCACGGCGTACCTGCCTGTCCACCTCGGGCAGCAGCAGCAGCAGGCGCTGCTGGCATTCTGTGGGCAGAACGGAGAACGTGTGCTTGTTGATCAGTGCCCGCAGGTTTGTGTTCACGAGGATGGAGTCAGGAGTTTCCACATCAATTTCAGCACACTTGGTTCTCTTCAGCTGCCCTGAAACGAACCACAAAGAGGTAAGAATCATCCTACCTAAGAGAGGACTAAAGGCTCCTTTGGAGTTCACTGTACCTCTGATTTTCTAAATGCCACCTTAGTAATCCGCTACAAACCTCGACTTGAAATATATGTTTTACCTTTGCACATAACTGTTAAAAACAAAATGTGGGAGGTCCCTTCCAGCACAGAAAATTTCCATACCTAATAGACTGTAGCTTGCGTCAGTTCACCTACCTTCTTCAGGAATCCTGGCTATCTGGGGACTAGCCAGGAGTCTTTTTCAGGAAGGTTTCTAGAACTGCTTTTAGCTGCAACGATTTTCCATTTCAAGCTTCTACTTAAGGTCGGTTTGTTCCTTGAGATTTCTTCTTTGACTACTTTGGTCTCAGCAAAAGCACTTCAGAAAAATTCATCAGCATATTGCGCTTGTGCAGAAACCACACCAGTAGACAAAGCCCTAAAAACATGTGACTATTCTCTTCCCTTTCCTGCGTTTGAAAGGCAGCAAGTCCAGCGTGAGCCTTACGCTGCAGCCAGCAGCTGTTCCACAACACACAAACGCCGCGGGGGCTGGTTTCACTGGTGGACATTTGCTCTACTAAAAGTCATTCAGAAAGGGGCTCTGCAGGTTTATAATCTACTTAAATTGCAGAGTTTCCTAATTACAGGGGACAAACGAAACACGCCCTGAAAAGTGCCTGTTCTCATCAGTGATAAAGGAAACCAAGGATGATTAGCATAGATATTCTTAAGTTCCCTGAGGTCAATTCCACCATCGGTCAGTGTGCAAGAGACCACAGAAGGGCAGTAGGGGTGAGAAAGACCTCACCTCAATGAACAGGAAAGGAAGCCAAGTAACAGTGGGGTCTGAAGTACAAAGATCTGGGAAGGAATTTCCTTTTAATGTTATCGAAGTGTCTCAAGTACATTAAAAAGCCTGCTGAATAAAGCAAGTCCTTTTTTGCTTCTCAAACAACAAGCTGCAAATTCACAGGTAGAAACCCCTGATGATAAGAAAAGGTTTATTTGCATATGTAAGGTTTGAATTATTTATCCTAATTCACACAGCCTACTCACAGTACCTTCCAGAGTTGTCTAGAAGTCACTTTAACAATGGAATTAATAACACGTTTTACTCAGTTTTGCTATTTAGGCTTCTGTCATCAGAGCAACCAAATCTCTGTAAGCTGAAAAATAATTCTTACTTGCATGGAGCCTGTCAGATCTCTGGAACGGTTTCTTCCCCAACCCTGGCAAGGAGTTATCAAGCTTGACGGAGGGAGAGGAGCTGGAGGTGGAGTTCTGAGGGCTGCTTGACTGTCCATCTGACTGCTTTCCTTCCCAAGCTGCACAGGAAATTGAAACATTTAAACACAGGGATGTACAAAGAAATATTACATGAGACATCTGTTTGGATTGAAATAAAAATTTTTCAATGTGCATATCCTAATCCCAGCAGCTCTGGGACAAGCACTTCGAGGATGCTTACATTCCTTTGTTCTTGTAGCACTTACTTCCTAACAGGCTGAAAGTAGAAGACCCCCATGTAGCTGTCAGACTATCACAAAATATAGGGATGGGCGCCCATTTAATTCACAGTTTGAGCCTGCTTCCCAGTTACTCCCATCTTATTTCCTGCCTATATCCAATCCAGCAATGATCTTGTTAAAACTTCCTTTCAGAGGCAGCTTTAGTTTCTGTTCACTGTCAGGAAAAATCTCTTCATACTTTATGTGTACTTTCTAAATTTTAACTTACTGTTGTAGCTTTTGTTCTTTTAGGCCACCCTCAGTAATTCCTCCTCCTCTTTCACATACGCAAGAGATATTTTCATGTCCTCCTCCAAAGTCACTACTTAGCCAAACTGGACAGATTTCACTACTATTTCTCCTCACAAATCACTGCCACCCACGTTCTCTTTTGTACAGCAGTATTTCTTCTGCTGGTGGGAGGAGCATCTTCCCCAGATTCTCCCTTTCTCTCCTCTTCCTAAGTGAGATGAATTAAGAACATGAGATGGTCTTCCCTTTGCTCCCTTGAGGTTTATTTGTAATAACAGGTACTCACTTATGTATGGAAAGGTACTCAAGTCCCAGAACTCGAAAGAGAAACTCCACAACACACGTGATTAAGTGACAAACTAAACGAACGCTGGCTCTGATTAATGACTTGTGCCAATCAATTCCTTCACTCGCTCTGTGTCAGTTTTGTTCCCCATCTGCCTCTCTTACTCTTCTCTGCTGGTTCCTTTCCCCTTCCTTCTCTTCCTTACACTAGCTGTCCCAGTCCTGACTAAATGCATCCCTGAATTGTGGAATTAGTGTGTTGCTTTCTATCAGAATATTGTTCTCACTCCACTTGTATGTTTAATTTACTTCTCCATCTCAATATTTCCCCCCTGTCCCGGCTGTGAGCTTTTTCTATGTACTATCACGTGGATAGGAAGCGAAAAAAGGACTCTGTGGGTGCTGATGAAAAACACACAACCACCACTCGTGTTGCAGCAACAAGGCTTTATAGTGATAAATGTTCAGTCTAACTGGGGGCTGCATAAACATTTACTGTTCTTACCTTAAACCAGTCAACAAGGCCATAGCAAAAGCTGAGGAATATGGCTTTGCTGAGACCACAAGTGAAATGACTTTGATCCTTAACTTCTTTTTGTCCTTCTGTTGTGGTTCAGCCTGGCCTGCAACTAAATGCCACAGGGCCACTTGCCCACCCCTCCCCACCCCCAGGGGATGGGGAAAAGAATTAAAGGGGAAAAGGGAAGGAGAGTCGTGGGTTGAGATAATCATAGAATCATAGAATGGTTTGGGTTGGAAGGGACCTCAAAGATCATCCAGTTCCAACCCCCCTGCCACAGGCAGGGACACCTTCCACTACACCAGGTTGCTCAAAGCCTCATCCAACCGGGCCTTGAACACTTCCAGGGATGGGGCAGCCACAATTTCTCTGGTCAACCTGGTCCAGTGCCTCACCACCGTCAGAGGGAAGTATTTCTTCCTTAGATTTCATCAAAATCTCCCCTCTTTCAGTTTAAAGCCATTGCCCTGTGTCCTGTCACTACACACCCTTGCAAAAAGTCAAGAAAACAAACAAACAAACAAATCAATAAATAAAATAAAAAATAACATTAAAAATAATATTAAAAATAAAACAAAACAATTTAATAATAATAATAGACAACAACGATTAAAGTAATAATGTCCAAAATAATATAAGAATATATATATTATGATAATACTATACACAAACAAGTGATGCACAGTGTAATTGCTCACCACCCGGTGAACCCATGCCTGTCCCATTCTGGTAAATGATTCCAAAACAGGTAAATCCCAACACCACAATCCCAGACAAGTAAGAAGCTCGAAAAGAGAATGAGAGCAAGACTGCACTCTGAGACAGCCCTCCCAAGAGAGCCCCCGGAAGAGCCAAGGCCATTCTTTCTGGTCAACCCTCACATATACACCGGGCATGATGTTGCATGATATGGAATACTCCATTGGCCGATTTGGCCCTCGATCCTAAGCCTAAGCTCAAATCATAAGAGGAGTTGGGGGCCCTTTTTCCTGGCCATGCTCCCCACCAGCCTGTTGTTCTCCTGCACACTGGCAAAAACATGGGAAGCTGAAAAGTGCTTGATGGCTCAAGCACCAACTATAAACATCAATGCGCTGTCAGCATTCTTCTCATAACGAATCCCAGACTAAATCCAAAACACAGAGCTCTTCTGGCTGCTAAAATGAAAAACTCTGTCCCAGCCAAAACCAGGACACCCTCACAATCTTTAAAGGTAGGAAAGTTTGCATGGCTGGATGCCGGCATGCATAGATATCAACTCTTCAGGAAAGACAGGCAAGGAAGATGAGTCAAGAAGGTTGTTTCTACCCATACAAGCCTGTGGGACAACATGAGTTGAATCAAAGAGTCCTGGGGCAGCCCTCCAGTGTCCTCACAAGGCAGCTCTTTACCATCTTTGAAAAGAAATTAAGATCGTGGGAGATTCCCCACAACTAAGAAAGGCAAATGTCATGCCCACCTTCAAAAGGGCCAGATAGACAACGTGAGAACAGACAGACTCGTTAGCCTCGCTTTTCTCCCTGGGAAAATCATGAAGTGACCTCTCTTGGAGCATGTTTCTGGGCACAAAGCGGAGATAATGGTGACTGGACAGAGTCAGCATGGACTTACCATGGGTAAAATCATGGTAAATCACCAGCCTGATACGCTCTGTGATCAAATTACTGGATTTGTGGATGAGAGAAGAGAGGTAGATGCCATTTACCTCAACTTCATCAAGGCATTTAGCTTTGTCCCCCACAATGCTGTATGTGAGCTGGGACATCTAGGGTCTGGATAGGCGGACGATGAGATGGGCAAGCAGCAGGTGAGGTGGCCAGGCCTGGAGAGCCATGCTCCACACTCTCTCTGGAGGCTGGCAACGAGTGAGTGCCTCGGGGCACCGCTCCTGGCTCATGTTTTTATTTGGGGGAGGCAACAGAGCACTTGCTTAAGTTTGCAGATAACTCCAAATTTGCGGGGACCAGTCACTCTGCTCGAGGGCAGAGCTGCCAACAGCGGGACTGAGTCAGGCTGGAGGAACACCCCCGCAGGAACCTTGCAAGGACCAAGGACAAATGCCAAATCCTGCCCTGGGCAGGCAGAGCCCCTGTCAGCGACACAGACTGAGGGCAGAGCCGCTGAAAGGGACATGGGGGTCCTGGCAGACACAACCCGAACTTGTGCCCCAGCACCAAAGGCCAAGAGCAGCCTGGGCTGTAGGACCACAGCCAGCAGAGTGAGGGAAGTGATTACCTCTCTCTGCTCAGCGCTCGTTAGACCACACCTTGATTCTGTGTCCTGTCCCAGGGCCTCTAACACAAGGAAGACATCAAGACCCAGGAGCAAGCTTGGCTGAGGGTCACCAAGATGCTCAGGGGACTGCAGCGCTTGCCCTGTGAGGAGGGGCTGAGGGACCAGGGCTTGTTCAGGCTGGAGAAGAAAAAAGGTTGAGGGAAACCTAGTAGTCACCACCGTGCTGCTACTGGGAGGCCATCAGGGAGATGGAGGCAGGCGTGAAACACCAGTGCATGGCAGGAGCACGAGAAAAAAGAGGCAAGAGTCAGCCAGGATATAAGGAAAAATTTTATCCCCTGAGGACAGTCCAGCAGCGGAGGGGGAGCCCAGAGAGACTGTGCTATCTCCACACTAGGGCTCTGAGCAGCCTGGTGGAGGGCACGCTGACGCTGCTCTGAGCTGCAGGCTGGACTGCAGACCTCTTTGAAGTCTCTACCAACATGAACACTCTTATGATTCTAACATATTTTCAGCGTAGTACTGGAAAGGCCGGACAAGTTTATGTGCAGAATGCACAATTCCTTGCAAGTGTAATGTAGCAGCAAATTATGAGAAAGCCAGAGATAGAAAAAAAAAGGGGGGGGAAAAAAACAGTAACAAAGATTAAATAGAGACGCTGGAAGAAAATAGTTCACCCATGATGGAAATGGATGTGGCAATAGTTTGGGAAGTGTGAAACCAAAATAAGGAGAGAAACTGCTATGCTGTGACCTCCTGCCCCGGAGTCCTGAAATGCAGTGCCTGGGAGGGGCAGAGCACAGGCCTCCAGCAGCAGGATCCTGGCCATACCCAGGAAAGGCAAAAGCATCATTAGAATCATAAAAAATAAAGACATCAAACAACATTTTCAGTATTCTAACTGAGTTGGATTACTTACTCCCTTAGTCTATTTTAATAACTACTCTGTGTTAGCTAACAATCTAACAAAACATCCTACCTGTTCCAGTCTCTCTTAGGTCTCCCCTGTCCCTACTTCCCTAAGTGAAGATGCAGTTCCTCCTGGGGCAGAGAGCTCAGGAGATGGGGTCCTTCAGGAACAGTCTCGGCCTGTTGTGCTAATGAACCATTCACATTTATTCCTAGTTAGCAGAGAAATTGCAAAAGGCTTTTAAACTATTGTTTTATGCTAAAGACTTCACGCACCTGGCACTGCATTTTCTCAATTCTGTGATGGGAAAGGTGTAATTTTCTACTGGATTAATTCTGGCTTCCTTCTCAGGCCACAGCAGCCGAGGTGTAAAGGGCAGGAGCACAGCTTAGGGCTGAATTTCACCCAAGCAAGATGATATTAACCTTCTTCCCCTTAACCTTTTCAAAAGGATCTGAACTACAAAGCTGCCTGGGAACAACGGGCAACCTCATCAACTGTTAAATACTGACTCTGCTGTGAACTGATGCATGGAGCACAGCTGATAAACACGCCTGTTCCCTTCAGATGGAGATACGGCGCATAGCCGCAACCTTGCTGAACAGATGTTATGAGGAACACTCCAGCAGTATACAACCAAGCCACAACAGATCGGTCTAGTTTTGGTTTGGATTTGTTTAGAGCCATTTGGAAAGGGAGAATAAACACACTAAAACACAGAAAGAATTTCATACTAAAGAAAATCAGCATGAGATGAGGAAACATCTCCAATTATGTAAAAGGTGGTAGGGAGAAGAAAGCAAATAACTTGCACTCTGTGTCCATTGTAGATAGGACAGGAAATCTTGAGTTTAAAGGAAGCGAGAAAAGATTCTGATTAGAGGCTAAGAAAAACATTTTAGGGATAAAGTTAACACAGCAGGAAGGGTGAGACTTGCTGGGAGATTTTGGTCTTTGCATCAATGGCATCTCTCAGAACAGACTGAAGAAAACATCTGCCAGGAATGCATCATAGCTCCTGCCCTGAGGAAAGGACATGGACTAGACGAGCTCTCAAGAGAACTCCTAGGCCTACCTTCTGATGGCTCCATGAAACTTCTTAACCTGACTACTTAATTTCAGCTAAACATTCACATAATTACACCAAGAATATCCAAGAGCAAAATGTTTTTCATGCTAATATTACCTTGTTGCTGTTGTATAATCCTCTCTGGCTACTTCTACACCAGTAAACAGAACGGTGACATGGAGCACTCCCCTGGCCCTAAGAACAACTGGCACAAACCCGCCATGTTCACATCCGTACACCTCCTGTCTCCCCCAAGCAGGGCTGATCACATTCAAATTGCCTGTCAGGAAAGCTGTCTGGCCTGTGCTGACCCCGAGCCGTGCCAAGGACTGCCCAGGAGGCTGCTTGCTTGTCCTGAGCCAAAGCTACATCAGGGAATTGAGCAGAACGGATTGACCGAGTTCCAGTTCTTGTGCCCCGTACTTCAGCAATGATTAACTCAGCAGCAGAGATGCAGCTTCTCTCTTTCCACATGCAGTTTTTTCTTGTTCTAGGCACAGACTTGTTGGCTGAAGGACTGACAGTTTGGAAGAGGAAGGAGTTTCAGGACTTGAATCAGGTTAACAGGTGCTGTAAGAAGAATGAAGTCACGGCTTTGTTCTGTAGCAGTTTGGTACTACCCATGTTATCAGGCTTGACCAAAAAGTACTTTTTAAGAAGACTGAAAATAGTTTAGGATTTGGGATTGGAGATGTAATTTTGTTCTGATCCGACTGCTTTCTTTCCCCTTTTTGGGGGCAAGTTTCATGACTGCCAGTCTCAGCCATTCCATCTATGAGAGAACGCCTGACAGAAGTCTTTCAGAGCGAGAGGTCTTGCTTTGTCTTCCTCAACGGTTACGCTTTCACAATCATCTTTCTGAGATGAATCAAGACCAGTCAAGTAAATCAAGGGTGAAGGATGGAAAAACAGGGTAATTATTGAAGGGGAGGGAATTTCCATCTCATAGAAGTGCCTGTGTTTGACAGACAGCACAGCATTTTACCCCCATAACGAGATGGGGTATAAAGGCAGGGACTTTGGCAGTACCCGCAGCTTAAACAGACAGGGACTGCGTATGTGTTGCAGAAGACAGTGGAGCAGGACTGTGAAGCAGAGGAGATCATTGCTTTCTGGAAGAGATCTCAGCCTCAAAAAGTCAGTCCTCTTTTCCTCACGTATACAATGCTGCTGATTCTGCTCCTGCCTCTTCCTGCTCCATACCACATGTAGTAACCCTGTGCACCTAAATTCTGTTTATTTCTTAGTTCTCAAACCACTCCCCTCCCCATTTCTGCTGCAGAAGGACTTCATGACAATGAATGGCTGAGTGATAGAACAGATAATGATTCACTGTACAGAAACATGAAACAATGTACGAAAAGAAGAACTCCCCTAACCTTACATACATACTGTTGGGTCCTAAAATAGAAAACGACAATTCAAGAAAGAGTCTCAGAATCTCAACAGTTCTAGGAAAATGCCTGCCTTTGGCAGGGTCAAGAAAAGCAAACTGAATGCTAGCAATTGTTAAAAAAAGATGAACAAAATATAGAATACCAAAACAATGTTATTCAGATTCAGAATGCATCTGCACCCTGGATACTGTGTACGAGTTCATTCTCTGTTGCAAAAAGCATACAGCTTTTCATGTATGCAGGAATGAGAAAACACAGTAGGACTCTTCACACTGAAAAAGAGATGTCTACAAAAGTTGTGAGTGGCAAGAAGTTGCTGAATTAGCCATAGTTGTTTATTGCCTGTTTGATAATTAGAAGGAATCAAATAAAGGTATAAGGAGCTTGGCTCAAAGCAAACAAAAATGAGTAGTTTTTACAGTGTGGTGTTTGCCACAAGGTGTTTACAAAGTCCACATTCCACTCCCCAGGTTAGGCAAAGCCACTGGAGAAAATCCCTCCCAGAAAATACAAAGACATCTCCTCTTGCTTTGGAGACCCCTGGGCACAACACGCTCAACTCTGGGAGAGGGCTATACATGCCTACCCTGCTTTGTCACACCTCCTCACGCACACGCTCTCAGCAGTGACGGACACAGGTCACCAGGCCAAACGTGTTCGATTTGACAGACCTGCTGTTCTGATTTCTGCCACAAGTGTGAACAAAAGCAACTTGGTGCTCAGTGATCTGGGAGATTGTATAGAGCCGCTACTGGTAATGTTTACAGATGGCTTGACAAATGGTGGATTGATAAAATAATGACAGCACTCCTCTATGAAATCATTTACTTGTACAACGTGAAAATCAGTCTATACAAACACAGAGGCATTTCTTGCACCTAAAAGAAAACAGCATGGAGTCATGCTTACGGAACTATGTGCTTATGGTGGAAATCAGTTACACTGACAAGAATTTAGAGAAAACTAGCTACAAGTAACTACCAAGAATTTATGGTAAGCAGTGAAATGCTGCTGCTGGTGAGGGAGCTAATGCACTGTTGAACGAACAAGAGAGGAGCGGTCATCTCATTAATTTCTACTGCAGTGTAAATGCTGGAAACTGCTTGGGGATCCTTCAGCTCAGAACGTACTTCTTTGGAACAAGACATGAAAGCCACTCTGTAAAATGAGAAGCCACTTTGGAAAAAAATAAATACTGCGAGGAACACCACCTAATTTGGTTAGTTACGAGAAGTACCTGACCACAGTCTTCAGGCAACTATAGGGGAAGATATCGATCACGGAAAGCAGCTTTTTAACCAGACAGCGGCACAATAAGATCTATTCAAGATCTATTCTTAACTGAATGCATTCCTCATAAAATCAAAGCCAGGGAGATAGAAGCTGGACAATTTCAGAAACAAAAAGAACACCATATGAAAAGAGCATTTTCTTCTCTCATCCCCTAAGAACAAGAAAAGGCAAGTTATAGAGACCCGACAGTAAAAGAAAACACAGAAGCATCACGGCACGTACCAGATTTTGCCGGTGTGGAGTCAGTGGCTGCCTTGACAGCCTTCAGAAGGACATGCTGATTAGATGACACGGGCATGCCTGCTCTGCATTGCTGCTGCTGTTGCTTTTGCTGCTGCTGTTTCAAGGCCTGAGGGAAGAGGACGGAAGAACATGACCAAAGAGAAATTCAAAATATTCTTAGAAATCATAAGCATCCAGTACAAACTGCTTGTTTTACAGTGACCGATAGCTGAGTTCTGATTCTAATCACGTGAAACGTTCAAAATGACTTCTGAAACACATTCAGTTTGCATCAGACACTGATACTGGCTATTTAAATACACTACTACAAGTAGACGGACTTCCTACCTTTGCATCTAAAGCAAAAAGTTAAAGGTTGCAGAACATCTTAAGTTGTGTTGTTTCATGAAAAAAAAAAAGATCTCTAGAGAATGCAAAGAGAAAAGATTCCAAGTCTGGAGCTGGTTCAAGAAGTGATTATACAAATAACTTCAAAGTAAAAGTACCATTGTGTAATTCGTTTGTGTCTCCTAGAGAAGCAAGTAGCAACTTACTAAAAACTTTCAACAGAGACGCTACCCACTAGGAAAAACTTTTTTAATTAGGAGAGTAACAAAGACTAAAATGTCAAAGGGAAGAAAACAAAATCCTTTGTTTCCAAAAAGACTGTTAATGCAACCATAATACAGCCTAAAAGGCACAAATGACTAAGACAAGGAAGTAAGAAGGCATTTGGTTAAACTGCAGCGTTTACCCAAACCAAAGTGTCTGTTTTCAAAAAAAAAAAGAAATCCAAACACAAATAAACTTAACAGCAGAATAAATTAAACAGATCAAACATACAATGGAATTTCAAAATAGGAAGTAATGGGAAATATGTTGCATATATACATATGAGTGGGACTGCTAACTAGAGATCATCACTATCTTAAAAACAAAACAAAACTGAAACAATAATAGCAACAATAATAACACAGTTAGATCTAGGAAAGAGAATAAAAATATGCAGAAACCTGCAGAATCTGCCATATGAGAAAAAAAAAGACAGACTGACTTTCAGTTTGTAAAGACACAAATGAAGGAGACTGACAACAAAAAGATACAGATAATGAACCGACAGGGTAGATTCCTATTTTCCAATTTATTAAACAGTTCCTGTTTAGCCACTTCTACCACAGGTTAAAAAAAACATTTAGCCAAACTGAAACACAGCAGAATTGAAAATCAGTAAGAGGAAGTATCCTCTGCAATGCACAATTAACCTCCTGTTATTGAGGTCAAAAGGCTTTTTTAAAAAAGAAAGACAAAAGAGAGACCTGGCATTCATATGAGTAACAAAAACCCATAAACGAGTTCAAGAGAGCTTTTTCAAATTCTTCTCTGGTTTGAAGATGAACTGCAGACAACAGTGAATGACAAGAAAGTACTAGACTATGAAGACCATTGGTACGTTCCGGGGGTTGTGTGAATCCCATACGTCCATTACGCACATCACTTCAAATATTTAAGGTTCTGTGTATTCAGTTCACCTATTCTGTATGCTATTTAATTGCTGCATTTTCTCGGCTTAGGTAAAACAATTCTGCTTTTGTTCATTCTGTCACCTCAGTTCTAGGTCATGCAGCGCCTGAGGTGCCCACGCCAAGGTGTGTGTGGGACGGGGAGGAAACAATTATTCATTAGATACCTCTTTTTAAATTCCATGTCAGCTTCGCACTCATGCTTTCTGTTACAAACGTTTGCGGGTTTCTTCAATCTATCTAAATTTATATTGAGTCCTGTCACAATCACAGAGTAATTCTGGAAAGAAAGGACCTCAGGAGGTCTCTTCAGTCCAGCCTCCAGCTCAGAGCAGGGTCAGTGCCAGCCTCTGCCAGCTCGCTCAGGGCTCTGCCCAGTCTGGCCTTGGAAACCTCCGAGGATGGAGGTGGCACAACCTCTCTGGGCCCCCGCTTCCACTGCTGGACTGTGCTCAGGGGGAAAAAGCTTTTCCTTATGTCCTGTTTTTCCTTATGCCATTCAACTTATGCCTGCTGTTTCTTGTTGTCCCACTTCTTTCACCGTATTGTGATGAGCCAAGTTCTGTCTTCTCAAGAATCTCCTTGGATGTACTTGGGGGGATAGAGGGGTGGCAAGAGGACAGGCCCAGCTCCCCCAGAACACCCAACACCAGGCAGAACTCCCCCGTAACACCGGATAACAGGTCCAGCTCCCTCATAATTGTTCAAGACCAAGTTGGATGGGGCTTTGAGCAACCTGGTGTAGTGGAAGGTGTCCCTGCCCATGGCAGGGGGGTTGAAACTGGATGGTCTTGAAGGTCTCTTCCAACCCAAACCATTCCATGATTCTATAATACCCCACCCCGAGCCCCGCTCCCCATGACACCCCCCAACTGGCCCCAAACCGGCACAGGTGTGTTTGCACAAAGGGCAGCTCTGAGGTAACGCACTCCCCCACTCCACACTGCCGAGGGCAGAAACCACCACTTTATTCTACAGCGTTGAAAAAGAGCGTAATTCAAAATGGTGCCATTCAGTCAGTATCACCAGCACCTCATGTAATTGTCACTTAATCCAAGACCCTATGTCAGCAGCACGCTCCCCATCAGCTCTGCGGTGGGTGCCGGCGCTGCCAGCAGCAGCACCCACCTCTCGCTCTGCATCTGCCTACGGTCTTGATGACGATGGTAAAAACCCACTGGGACGCTCCTAATGGGGAAAAATGTGTACTGTACCGCTCAAAAAGTGACGGTATTCAGTGACCAGAGAACTTTTGTAGGGTGTAGCCCAACCCCGTACCAGCCCTACTCAGACCACGTATGTGGCAACAACAGATAAAAGTGTAATGGATAAAGGTGAAAACCCACGGTATAAATCTTAGAGCAGAGGGTGTGATTTCTAATCTTAAAACACCATGGTGAGATCTGGATCAAGGGAGGGATCCTGCCCCTCTGCTCAGCACCGGTGAGGCTCCCCTGGAGCGCTGGGTCCAGTGCTGGGCTCCCCAGAGCCAGAAGGACATGGACAGACCGGATCCAGGGAAGAAGCTGAAGGGTCTGGAGCATCTCCGCTATGGAGAAAGGCTGAGGGAGCTGGGATGGCTCAGCTGGGAGCAGAGAAGGCTCACGGGGATCTTATCTGTGCATAGGAATACCCGTAAGGGAGGAAATGAAGAAGAGGGAGCCAGGTTCTTCCCAGCGGTGCCCCGCACCTGGACCAGAGGCCATGGGCACAAAATATGAAATCCCATCGGAATATAAGATATGCTTTATTATGAGGGTGCCTGAGTCCTGGCACAAGTTGCTCAGAGAAGTGGTGGAGCCTCTCTCCATGGAGAGATTCAGAAGCTGCCTGGACAGAGTCCTGCGCAACCAGCTCTGACCCCACTGGAGCAGTGGGGTTGGACTAGAGAGACCCAGAGGTCCCTTCCAACCCCAGCCAGTCTGGGTTTCTGTGAAACCTGGTGGCACTGGGATTCCACTTAAGCTAGGTAAGGATGAGATGATGTCAGTGGATGGGAGAGAATCAGAGGAAAGGATGAGAGCAGTACCTGCCTTTCCAGCAATGGGTGAGAAACCACCCGTCTTTCTGGATCTGGACTATACATTTTAGAGTCTCAATGCAGCAGTTTTTTTGTATCAGCACACACTCACTGCAAAGGGGGTTTCTCCCCATGGCTGTTTCATCTCTCCAGCACTGACATGTCTCTGCCAATTTAGATTCAGGTATTGCAAACCTCTAACTCAAGATTTTTCCCAACAATTTAAAGGAAAGCAGCCATCTGCTTACTTACGACCAGTTTTAACTCTGATGTGTTTATGAACTAAAACCTGATCCTTATTTCTTAAAGGACGTGATACTTATTGCCAGTATAGCGGCAGCGTGGTGTTCCAGGGTTAAAAGTTCTCGCTTGGAAATCATCTCTCTCTTCCCTCCAGTAATATTATAATTACTGAGCGCTTAAGACAGGAGGGCTGCATCCAGCCAGCTGTCTTCTGCAGGGCACACTGGCAAATAATCTGGGTTGCAGACATAATTAAAAATATGAAAGCTTTCTTGAATTCTTGCTTCACTCAATATGTTTTTCCTACTACTCTCCTCATAACACTGCTGTCTCCTTCCTGCTATCTGTATTTGCCCATTCTATCTGTTTTTTATAACTTTTCCTGCCTACGGCGGCAACCATGTTTAGGAAGAGGGGGAAGATGGGATATTTGATCAAAATGCCAGAATTCCACTGGAACCAAAACGAAGCAATGGATAGGGCATGCAATGTTCTTAATTTGATCCAAAGCTAGAGCAAACCATAGGCAGGTGAGTAAGAATGACTAAACTGTTACGGTGTTCTTTGGCAACACCTTATTCTCCTGTGTGCCTAGAAGGCAACTTATTCCCTGTGCTACAATTTGATGCCGCAAGAGTTGAGTTCAGGGAGGAGAGCTGTTGCGGTGGAAGATGATGACCATCAGAAACAGCTTTTTGTCCTGCAGACAGCTGCCGAACTGTTAAGCACAAACAGGTAAGCTATGCAGACATCAAGGCCTCCGTGTGGTTCCCTGTTTCTCTTTCGGGGTTTCTGATTTTTTTCCCCAAACCAATGAGATTAACAGAGAAACTGAGAACACTGTCTCAATTTTGGAACTCGCTAGCTCTGACGTATTTCATTACATTCAGAGACAGCACTGGAAGAAGGACGCTCAGTAAGTAGACATGTCAGAATAAGAAAGCTGAGGGGTGGAGGAAGGAGAGAGCAGAGACAGAGGGGAGTGAATATAAAAGTGGGGGAATGCTGGTGGGGAAGGCTGGTGGGAGCATGAGCATGGGGAATTCAGAGATGAAGAGCAGAAAATTATTAGGCATGTAAAGACAGAGGCTGGGAAGAGAGGAGAAAAGTAGATGGAGTGTAGGTTTGGAAATAGTGTATGGCTGGAAATGGAGGATCAGCTTGCCCAGAGTTCCCTTCCAATTTGTGATTCTGTGAAACAGGGACCTACAGACCAGAGAAAAAGAAGAACTGCTGAGCACAAGAGGAGGAAAGAGGAATGTTTCTAACAACCCCTGAGTGTTTGCTCACTCTCTTAAAAGAGAAAAGCCTTTGCAGATGTTGGAGAGAAACGATTGCCAGCCAGGCTTAAAGAGGGATGAGGAAGGGAAAGCAGAGTATAATTAATATCTTGCTGAATTAGTGAGAAGCAATTTTCTAAGGATTCAAATGAAAGTGGAAGCTTGACTCTGAACTTCAGAAGAAAATCTGCCTAAAGTGACAACACAATCTTGCTTCTTTATTGCCAGCTATCAGCAGCAAGAAACATGGCAGTAACACTGAGGCTTCTGTTGAGAAACAGCCAAGAGGAAAAAGAAAGAAGAGAGAAGATTCCCTAAAGCTGGCATCTCATTTTGACATCAACTTGACTTTGTCTTTGCTGGAAATAAAGCTCCAGTTTATACAGTCTTATCTTACCCTGTAATATTCTCCTCAATAAGACGCCCTAATTACATCCTTCTCGCTCGCTGCAGATCCTTTCCCAGGGCCACAGGCGCCCCTCTTAGCTGAACACCATCCTGAGTGTTGCTTATCAGCTGGAAAAAGTCAGGAAAAGAGGCTGGGCTGGAAAAGGTAAATCCTATCTGGAACACATCATGATTTCATCTGTCTGTGACAAGCGTTCGTAATCCCTGGACTAGCACCTCCTCTGCAACTTGATTCATAAATCCTTGCAGATTTTTACTTTACTAAGGAGTAAATCTAACCCTGATAAAGCATTTCCTTTCTAAGGATCATGGAAAACTAAACAATGCAGCTGAGGAAACACCTGCAAATAAGCCACTCAGGGAACTACTTCATCTTGCATTTTCATTAGGAGAAATAAATCAAGTGAAGTACAAACACTTACCCATTCCAAACCTGAGTGCACACAATTAACACCATCTACACAACAATCACTCCCCAAGCATGGAAAATAATCAGTCCTCTTTCTCTCCCAACACCCAGCAGAGGTGCAGCACAAAGTCAGTGTGCTCTCCTTCCCCTTCTTCCCTCCACTGTACCCACAGAATTCCTTGGAAGGGAGCGTATTGGCCCTAATTAGGGGAAGAAGTTGGTGGATTTAATTATTTTGCTTAAAAGACCTTCCATTTACTAAAACAGACTGTAGAAAGCTAATCACACTCATCGAAGGGTTAGGTGAAAAGAAACAACAGCTTATATCCATCCTCTAAAATAATAATTGAAAAAAGTCCAGATGCTTATTTAGGGACGAAGCAAAAGCACTAAATAGCACAATAATTTGAATCACCTTTAGGAGAGAGGGATGTTTACTATGAGACAGCCAGGAAGTCCTGAATTACTTCCCTGCAGAGTGCAGTTTCAATGAGAAAGATGATTTACCAGAGAAATCAAATTACTGCAACAATCCCTAAAACAAGTTCCAGATTATGCTACTTACCTGTTTGAGAGCCTTCTTGCTGTGCTTCTGGGATGAGGAGATGACTTTGCCTGTCTGGATGGAAGGTGACGGACAGCCCGACTGAGGAGAGGACGTCTGTGACAGTCTAGATGACACTACAAGAAAAAAAAGATATATATACACATAATCTGACCTTTTATATTTGCCTGCAGCACGTTAGCCAGTCCTCACCGTTTCAGATCATCTCAGGAGGCTCATGAAAACTGCACCTTTAGCCAATGTTACTTTTGCACGGAGAATCATTTCTATTCCCTCCCCACCACCAAGGCAGCTTCTTTCCTCTGAAAGCCAACAGCAATTCCTACAACCAACTTCTGATTTTTAATCTCTTTTTTATTGATCTTGTAAATAGCTGCTATCAAACAATGCTGCAGCTTGAGAAAAAGCTTCAGGTTCACCCAAGTTTAGCTAATTCAAATCTAAACCAAAATACAGGCAATGGTTGTCTTCATCTGGAACGACCTGTGGTCAGACACCTAATTGGCAGCAGTTTCTGACCAGATTAAGTCTGAATTCCATGCAAGAACCAGAAGATAAATGACATGCAAATGAAGCGGAATTTGATTATCACTTGCTCTTTTTCAAAAAGAAATATGGGAATATACAGGATATTCCAGTAAATGGACGCATATTCTCAGTGGAGGAGCCTAGATGCTTAAAGAAATCTAGTCCTACCCACGGGGAGTCCTAAAAGCAAGGCTTCGAGTTTCAGGGGATTTAGGCTTTTAAATGGTCTCATTACAACCAATAAACCAGCGACAGGAATTAAGTAACGGCTGGGCACATGGCCTAAATATACCTGTTCGGCACAGGACACTCAAACTGCTCTGCTCTGGCGGCAGTGGGGTGATGGATCCACAGCCAGGCAGGGAAAACATTCGGTCCCAGTCTCTCATAATCATGGTTTTGCCTCGTATTGTCTTGGCAAATGCATATTGTACTGGCCAGCGGCCAAGGTTGACCCACCACACACACATACACGAAGGCAGGTAACAAGCACACTGTTCAGCTGCCGGGACTGAAAGAATTCAACAAAAAACCACAAAAGCCAAGTGACATTAACTGGAATGCTTTACGTTGCGCGATGGCCTTAACAAATCAAACATTACGTACGCATAGCCAACAACGTCCATGAGACACAGGGGCACCTGCAAGGAACTCTAAAGGTAAATCTGTGAGACTGGGTACGGAGGCAGCCAGTTAGAAAGAAAACAACAGAAGTTGGCAAATTCTTGGTCTGTAGATATACCTGGACACGTATTTGTACAGATGCTGCTGCCCACTGTAAGATCAAGGAAACAAAACGAAGAGTAAAAGAATGTTTGATCCCAGGGGATTGACCACTACCATAAAGGATGATAAACAGGTTCACATGTAAACTATTTAAATTATTGCTTTCTGAAGCAATAATACATGAGGCTAACCTGGTATCCTTCTGCAACAGAAAGGAGTTAAGAGATAATGACAGCAGCTCTTTGTTAACGATAGTCGCAGTGGGATCTCACTCAGTATCCACAGAGAAGCGAAGCTCCCGAGAACAATGCAGTGACAGTAAGCATCAGAAAGCAACTTTTCAATAAAATGCATAGAACTAGTAACAACAAACTATAAAAAGTAAAATTCTCACATGTGGCACAGATATTAAATGAAAAGAGCAAGTTTTTTTAGAAGGCATACACAATAGAGATGAGGTAATATCAGGCTCTGAAATGTCATGAGAAACAACAACAACAAAAAGGCATAATAAGAAACCGTTAATTTAAAAATCACTAACAAGATTATGATACTCAGACAATATATGCACGACAAAGATGACACAGTGGCACAACAAGCAGAATTACCACTTGAAAGGCAAAAAAAACCCCAACGACCTCCGATATTATACCAAGACTTGGAAAGCAAAGGTTACATCTATACTTCGAAAGAGCAGTAAGAATGTTTGTAAACTGGCGCTTGCCTCTCAATATGGCTGAAACTGCAGTTCAAGAAGGTGATGCTGGTGCTGGAAAGGTCATAGTCTGATCAGCACCTGGAGAGGAAAAGCTGATCTCACAAACCCATTGGAATTCTTTGAACGTGTCGATAAAGAGAACAGGAAGAAAAGAAAGTTTGGTGCTGAGAGTTCACTCACGCTTCCAGAGATTTGCAACAAAAGGCTTCTACAAATTATTCGGCTATTGTTTAAAAACCAAAGAACTGGCATTACTCTGATGCTGCGTGAGACAGAAGGCAAAGAACAGAATCAAATGGTAATCAGGCAAGAAAACAGCAAAAATTCTGCAAAGTCACGTACTCCATAGGGAGCATTTAGTGCTTAGTGATAGACTGGATGGCAGGAAACAATAATATATAAAATATTTAATTGAGTCTAGGTCAGAGAGAGTTGTGTGGAAATTCAGAGAACTATAACCCAGAGAACAAAAGACCAAAAATACAAAGTAAAACATTAAAAAAGAAGCAAGCAGATTTTTGGAGGGAAAAAAACCAAGATACTCACAGAACCTGTAGTAATCTAAATGAACTGTGTCATCTCAGGAAATTACTGCTGACAGGTGCATGAAAATGGCCAGCAAGATGATGCTACGTGTAAGGATGGAACGACGAAGCATGGAAAAGTCTTACGGTGAATTCACATTGACTGCTTCACTCACATACTGTAGTGCTGATCACACAACATCAACAAAACTCAATGGGATTCAGGAAAGTAAAGAAAACTGTCAAGGACATAGGGAAAAGCCTGGGAAACTGAGCTATTCTATATTATTCTCAAAGGAAGGACCATGAGCGAAGCATACAAAATGAAATGATGTAGCTCCGTGTCTGGGCTCCCTGTTTGTGCGGGGAAAGCACCGTGCTCTCAGCCCAGGAGCCCGGGCACAGCCGAGCCATCGGCATCGCTCCTACACTGCCCGGGTACGTTCCCAGTCCACCGCTGCTGCAAACACAGCCCTCGACTGGACAAATGCTGCACTCTCGTACTTGTTGAACTGATCCATGCTTTGTCGTTGTTAAATGTGAAGAAAACACGACTTTGGTTTAACATTTAAAACCCATGCACAGAAACAGATTGACTTACTGGTTTCAAGACATTTGCATAGCAGAAACATAAACCACATCCTCTTTGAAGCCTATCACTGCTGAAGCTACAAGTTCTGCACGAAATAGAAACATTAAGCCAAATACAGACTACTCTTCTCCAGCCTCATATTCTATTCACATTTTAATTTTTATGCTGTCTTTGAATAAAGAAAAATACCTACAAGAAAGCTGGAGAGGAGCTTTGGATGAGGGCGTGTAGTGACAGGACAAGGGGCAATGGCTTTAAACTGAAAGAGGGGAGATTTCGATGAGATCTAAGGAAAAAATGCTTCCCTCTGAGGGTGGTGAGGCACTGGAACAGGTTGCCCAGAAAAGTTGTGGCTGCCCCATCCCTGGAAGTGTTCAAGGCCAGACTGGATGAGGCTTTGAGCAACCTGGTATAGTGGAGGGTGTCCCTGCCCATGGCAGGGGGTTGGAACTGGATGATCTTTGAGGTCCCTTCCAACCGAAACCATTCTATGATTTTAAACCAGGAAAGGCAGCACAGACTAAACTCCACACCTGGGAGGACAACTCATCCCTGCAGCAGGCACAACAAAGCTGCATTATGATATTTTGTGTGTCCTCTGACAGTATAAAAGCCCCGCGTGCCCCAACGGCCGCCGTGTTGGACTGACAGCTGTAACCGCAACACATTCTCAAGAACAAACAGGAGAACTTGAGAAAGCCAACCAAGCCAGAGCTCCCCGGGCTCAGCTGCGGGCCCCCCCAGCAAAGGGGGGTGGATGGGAGGATAAACCTGTGAGAGTACACCCCTGGGTCCTCAGACCCAAAAACTCTGAGAAAGGTTACATCCTTTTAAGAACTTTGCACGCAGCCAAGCAGAGGTGTAACACAAAGAATATTTTTCTGCACGTGCACATCTGTCTCCCACAAGGACGAGGCTTGACAAGCTGAGCTGCTTTCCATTAGGTTTAAAAAGAATTGCAGTACAGCGAGTTCTGTCTTCACTTCAGGCTTTCTAATAATTTGAAAAATATGTGGAGCTGAGATTATACCTCTTAATGCCCTTAAATCCTAAGAGCACTTTTGGAGCGGAGCTGCAGAAATAATTACAGGATGTAAAGCAACACCCAGGAAAGCAGTGTGTCCAGTAAGCCACTCTGATTTTAAAACACTCGATGAGTTGCTTCGTGCTGTTTCTATGTAAATAAGGATCTCTCCTTGATTAGCTAAAGATTAGGGAAGACTGTGGTCCAGTATCGGACAGAAATGAATTTCAGTAGATTTTGTGAATTAGAAACACTGAACAGAATCCCCTCATCCCAAGGAGGCACAGGAGAGATGGGATGGAGACGTCCCCTTGATAATGAGCAGCAAGGACAGAAACGTGACTAAAGGGCAGTGACAAAAAACCCTCAGGTACTGGAGAGTGCTGCTTGGAGAAGCAATTAAACATAGGCATCCTGAGCCAGGATAGCTTCAAAACGAGTGACTCTGTGCCCTCGGCCCGCAGTCACCGTGCCAGCTGGTTCATTCATGAGCTTTCAGTGCTTCCTGCTGTTGGTCTGGCTGGGAAAGGAGTTTGCCAGGTGAAACGTTAACGGTTCTCAGATTAAAGTAGATGAGATAAAGTGGAACATGTGTCAGCCAAACCTCACGAACCCTGAGCTGTGAGATAAACTAAGAATGGATCCAATACAGTCCCACATCCCAGCTGCAAGAAGAAATACTGGAGGAAGATCCATCTGCACTCAATTACAGCTGTAATTTGTGGGACAGAGGCTCCTTTACACTTCAGACTTCTTACTTGAAATGTCATTGACTCAGGGCATTTCTTCTAAGAAATTAAATTATAACAGAACTTTAATTATGTTAAAGGTCAATTAAATTAGAAATTTCAGTCTGGGAAGATCTGATGACATTTTACAAGGTATTGGGTTCCCTTAAGATTTGCAAACCCTAAACCATCGGTCAATCAGTTCTCTCATATACATTCGTAAAGAAACTGTGCTAACTGTGCCAAGGGAAGTAGTAAGATTTATTTGTCAATAGTTTATTGAAGCAGGTGAGTGCTTAATTCTTTTAGAAAAATTGCAGTAAATTGCTGCAAATACTGACGGCAGGACGTAGTCTAGGGACCCCTTCTAATAGAAACGGTAAGACTGAACAGTTTCATCAAGACGCTGTCGCATGTCTTTCCCTTCAGAGCCCCAATTCAGTTAACGCCAAGGACTTTCTGTTTGACCCTCTTGGATGAGGGAATGCATTGATCGACCACAGCCTCAAACTAGGCAACTGAAGCAGGTTTAACCACACATCCATTTAACAGAGTGCCACTAAGCACAGACTCATAGCTCTCATCTGGTGCTTGGTACCAGTGCAGTTCCGTACACTGCATGAGACTGAAAATAACAGAAAGACGAAGATGCTCAAAATATTTCAAAATATTTTTACTTTTTTTTTTTCCTCTTCTTGGATGTCTCATCTTGCACAGGTTATTCACCTCGTAGAGTGTGAAACGTAGCGGGATATTTGTTTGAAATCCTATTGGCTTCCAGTGCACATCTGCTCACTTGCCTATGACGACATTTTATAATAATATTCTGGCTAATGTTTTGTCTTTCACAAATGGTGTCAGGCAAACAACAATGAGAAAATACGCAGGCATAGCTGATCCTGCTTTGGGGCAGCAAAATTGACTGTACAGCTGTAATGTCCCTTTAAGCTCGACAAGTCTATTAGACGCAACTATAGAGATCTTTGCTCACTCAGCCAATAATTTACTTTTTGATTTACTGCTGTATCCTCCCTTGTAACTGCATGGAGCGCAGCCGGCCGCAGGACTGGGCTATTCGGAGCACAGTGGTTAAAGCCAGTGCAGCAAAACACCTGGAGCAGCGCTGAGCCAGAGAGGAGGGAAGAGAAGAGCAGAAGGAGATCTTAGAGTGAAACCACAGCAATGATGACAGGACTCTAACTTTTTTGGCAGGCACTCAGGCAATTCCTAAATCAAGATTAAGATTTTCTTAAACTGATGTAGCAGAAATGAGTGCTGGGTTTCTCAGGCTTGTTTCAGAAGAGATGCAGAGGACACCGCTGAAGAAAGCAAGAATAAAGAATGACCTTGTGTTTATACTACAGTCTTAGAATCATAGAATAGAATAGAATCATAGAATCGTTAGGGTTGGAAGGGACCTTAAAGATCATCTAGTTACAACCCCCCCTGCCAAGGGCAGGGAAACCCTCCACTACACCAGGTTGCCCAAAGCCTCATCCAACCTGGCCTTGAACACTTCCAGGGATGGGGCATCTACAACTTCTCTGGGCAACCTGTTCCAGTGCATCACCACCCTCAGAGGGAAAAATTTCTTTCTTATATCTAATCTAAATCTGCCCTCTTTCAGTTTAAATCCATTGCCCCTTGTCCTATCACTACACACCCTTGTAAAAAGTCCCTCTCCAGCTTTCTTGTAGGCCCCGTTTAGGTACTGGAAAGCTGCTATAAGATCACCCTGGAGCCTTCTCTTCTCCAGGCTGAACAGCCCCAACTCTCTCAGCCTGTCTTCATAGCAGAGGTGCTCCAGCCCTCGGATCATCTTCGTGGCCCTCCTCTGGACTCGTTCCAGTCTTACTTTAGTGGCTCCAAAAGAAAATCACTCTTTGGGTCACTCGGCTTAAGGTCAACCTCGGCAGTTTGCTTTACCAAACACCGGCATATGGGTGTCTTGACCAATGTGCTAACTGCTTAACAGCACAGAACAAGATAAAACCATTAAAAATGTGCTAGAAGTAAAGGAAAAATACATCTGCAATTGTTGGGAGAATTTGGGAGTCAAAATACTTTCACATCAGAAGGAAAAAAGATAGAACAGTTTGTGAAACAAAAATTAATCTGACAAGAGTCTTTTGCTTGAGCTACGGCTGCAGACAACCAAAACCCACCTACCCGAATACTACTCACGTAAAAACACCGCACAGACCCCATATTTTGACATTTCACAGGCTCAGCGATGTCAGCAAAGGGCACAGTCTTCTGAGCCGCTCGCACGACGGTTCCTGGAACTGTGGGGTTTTACTGGATCTCTCATCCCTTATCTTTTACAGATCAGAGCTAATTATAGTTTCAAATACACTACGCAATAAAAGAAACTCTCATCTTTAGGTAAGAGGAAACCAACTGTTTTTGAACAATGAAATCGTTCTGCTAAATTTATACTCGGAGCAGTAGATAAAAAAATCTACCAGGGATAAAAAGCCTTTTGCTGGATAACTGCTTCATGAGCATCACCTAACAAACTGCTCTGGCTGCATGTGCAGCAGCAATCAATGCCCTCTTGTGAATGGGCAACGCATCCTGATAATTCATTACACCTATTAGGAGTCTGAAAACTGTAATTCCGCTGCCAGCATAAATTCCATTTATTATTTGGCACAGAAGCAGCGCTCTTCTGTACAGTCTTCGGGAATGAGATACTTACTTTCTGCCTTTAAAAGGACCAAAATCCAGCAGGATTTAGACACAAAACATGTCTCATCAGCAGAGCTCGGTGCAAAGCCACATGGGCACATGGACTAAGTACTCACCTCTGCATCCCAGCTGGAGCTCAGAAGTAGGAGCTCTACGGGGGTTTTGTCTCTGATTTTGTTTGGGCTTGGGAAAGTACAATATGAAAAATAAATTAAAATAGTAGATCCAAAGTTCCCGCTCAAGGGGTTGCACGCATTTCCATGGGGTTATCTCCCTCGAAATCGACACGTTCAGAAAGGAAAGTTTGCACTTCACTCATTTGGAAAGAAAGCACAGTCAAGCCAAACTAAAAATACGATACCCCCCCCCCCCTTCAACTATGTGCAGTCATAAGCTTAAAATAACCCAATTTTAAACAGCTAATGGGATCCAGATGTATAACATGAAAAAATTCTGGTTGAAAGCCATTGAAACATGTTTTGAGAAGCACACAAATGTCTCTGGTTAATCCAATGCCCTTCTTTCCTACAGGTATGCAGCTCACAGAATGAGAATGGGAACTCGACCTTGAATTCGTACCAAAACAATATCATACTTACAAGTGAGACAACCATTTTAAAAGAGTTCTCCCTCACATGACTGTTCCCTGCTAAAATGAAGGAAGAAATAATGCCCAAAAATACTGTCCAATGGCGACTTCCCAGAACTCCCCCTCCTGCACTTACCCTGGGTAAGGCTGAAACTCGTACTGCTCCGATGAGGATTACACATTCCTGTTATCAGATTATGTTTTTGTAAACATAAAAAAGATCAACTGTTTGCTTCATCCAGAGAGACTGGAGTGTATCTTCCACTGGCAGCTCTGAGAAACAAACTAAGTACTCAACAAGTCTGTGTCTGATCACTCATACGTTTCCATGCTCCGGTCATCCCACCTAACCTCTCTGCCCTTTTCTTTTTGCCTCATTTAAAGCTTTCTTAAGAGTAAATTTATTCATATACATGCTTTCTTGATTATGCTGGGTAATTCCTCCGCTCCAGGAAAGGACATCAATTAAATACTAACAAACACCTTAAGAAAGAGGAGGAAAGAGAAAAGGAAAGATCCAGCTCTACAGCTCTCTCCTCTAGTGAAGAAATAAAGCTGGCACCAAGTGGCTCTCACTAAGGAGCTTTACATCACAAAGAGTATAGTATTGGATCACTTAGAGAAAGGTCTGACAACCGAGCAGCCAAACATCCTACATCAAATACTCAAGACACCACCACCAAAACCAACTCTCTGTGTCCATGACGGCTCTTCACCAGAGGGACGGGTCAATGTGGAGCTCTTTGGGATGCAGGACCAAGCACAGCCCTTCAGACTGGCTGCAGTACTCACCACCCCAGGCCAGGAACATCCAGCAGCATTATAAACCTTTCAGACAACATCTCTGTCGCAAAGCCCTATCAGTGACAGGGATCTCCCAATTAACAAACCCCAGGCTTACCTAAATGACACAGAAGTAGTTCTGGTTTCAGCCCAGGCATGGGGCGGGCACACGAGTACGTTTATTATTCACGGCATGCAGCACATCTAGGAACACCAGTGGCAGACTGTTAGACCATGCTGCAGACAGCATGCGTGCGAAAGGAATGAGAAGTCCCCAACCCAGCAGGCTCAGAATCTAATTATAAAACAAATGAAACTAAAAGAAACAGTAAAAAGAACCGCTTGGTGGTTTGTACCCCTACCACTTCCTAAGCTTAAGCATTTTCAAGTTTTCTGGAGGACACATGGCAATGACAAAGGCAAAGGCACAGCTCTCTGGTGTTCAGAAAAGTCAAATCATTATCATCAAAATGTTCTGAACTTAGAGATATTTTTTGATCCAAACAACATTCCAGCTGTACTGGAAGGAAGAAGAAAAAGTATTTTACATAGATGTGTTAAAAAATTACATCTGTAAGTGCTAATTGCCTCAGCTGACATCAAATCAGCCAACATCAATGAGTTGTTCTGTTGTTGAGATTTTCTTTTTTGTTGAAAAACAAACATTACAGCAGATGTATGCCTTTAGGAAAAAGTCAAGATTGTAAAGGTGCATGATAAATCTGAGTTATTCACGACATGCACAAAGGCAGCCCAGGTAGCTGACAGAAGCAGTCATTTATTCTCACTGTTGATGAACACCCAATGGTCACTGAAAGTCATTTGACAACCGACCTTAGCAGATGCCCTTCTGGTCTCAGTACATTACTGCAAAGATTTCAGTGTTTGCTTTTTACTTTACCTAAAATACAAGCTGCCATGTCAAGAAGACTTCTCTCTTCCCTAAAAAATACCTTTAGATTCATAGATTCATAGATTCATAGATTCATAGATTTCTAGGTTGGAAAAGACCTTAGAGATCATCGAGTCCAACCATCCCTAATCCCCATTAAACCATATCCTCAAGTAGCTCATCCACCCTATTCTTAAACACATCCAGGGATGGGGACTCAACCACTTCCCTGGGCAGCCTATTCCAGTGGCTGACAACCCTTTCAGAGAAGAAATACTTCCTAACATCCAACCTGAATCTCCCCTGACTAAGCTTATGCCCATTTCCTCTTGTTCTATCTCCCATCACTAATGTAAAGAGCCCTTCCCCTAACTCCCCACCGTCTTTTCTCAAGTATTTATAGGCCATAATCAGGTCTCCCCTCAGCCTCCTCTTCTCCAGGCTAAACAGCCCCAACTCCCTCAGCCACTCCTCATAAGTTTTATTTTCCAGCCCCTTGACCAGTTTAGTCGCCCTTCTTTGGACTCGCTCCAGGAGCTCAATATCTCTCTTAAAGCGAGGGCCCAAAACTGGACACAATATTCCAGGTGCGGCCTCACCAGTGCCGAGTACAGGGGCAGGATCACTTCCCTGCTCCTGCTGGTCACACTATTCTTGATACATGCCAGTATCCCATTGGCCTTTTTGGCCACCTGGGCACACTGCTGGCTCATATCAAGCCGGTAGTCAACCAACACCCTCAGGTCCTTTTCCGCCAGGCAGCTCTCCAGCCACTCCTCCCCGAGCCTATAGCGATGTTTGGGGTTTTTATACCCCAAGTGAAGGACTCTGCACTTGGCCTTATTAAAGCTCATGCCATTGGCCTCAGCCCAACGATCCAGTCTGTTCAAATCCCTCTGAAGGGCCTCCCTACCCTCGAGCAGATCGACACAGCCTCCCAGCTTGGTGTCGTCCGCAAATTTACTGAGGGTACATTCAATCCCCTCATCCAGGTCATTGATAAAGATGTTAAACAGAACATCTAGAGCTCCAAGAACTCGGCAGTTCACATAAACTTCTCTCCTCTTGCATGCTGAGAAGCAGAAGTGAAATCATTCAGGTCAAGGCCAGTTGTGTAAAACCAAGAATTGAATCTCACAGTCCATCTTGCCAACACTTGCTGCCATAGAAAATCCAGGCGCTCGTGTTTCTGGTGACAGCACACTTGTACTTCAGGTCTGTTCCTGCAGGTCCCCCAGAGGCAGTGGAGAAAACCCATCCCAAATTCACAAGCGATACTGCTTCATGATCAGACCAAAAGATGGAAACACAGGCTGCGAATAACAGCACTGACAAAGAGTTACCCTGGCACAGTGGAAGAGCTGTCATCTTCACAGCCACCCACCTGATGACCAATGGCAGCCAAGTGACTCCTGCGTCAGGCTGGTGCAACGAGGGATCACAGAGGGATGTCGGCACTCTGTGAGTGCACTGGATACCAACGGCAGATGATGGCCTTGAAAGGGAGAGTGAGGAGGATGTGTTGCCCCACAAGGAAAAAATCTTCTTACATGGATGGTTTTATATGATGATATAAAAGTGGGGAGGAACGTCTCTGCTAAAGTGAGGGAAGACAGAAAAATCTTCCTCTGAGCATACCAGCATAAGAATTATTTTGAAAAAGGCCAATATTTTATGCTTTCACACCAGAAAAGCTTCTAGCACTAACATTCAACTACTAAAGGAGCCGGTTTTGACGTGACTGATACTCAACTGACAGCGTTCACTTTCCTGGTATCCTTTTGTTGCTCAGTTTGAACACGGCACCTGCTTCCAGGAGCCTCTACAACGGCCCTTGTCATTCCTTGCAGGAGTTCTCTCTCTCTGGATCTCAGATGATGTGCAATAGCCAGAGAATAGCTGTTATTTCAAGAGGTTGTTCCTCGAGTTCCAAGTCCTTTAGGAGGAAAATTTACAACCTACAGAATAGGCATACAAGTTGAGCAACTGCAGGTCAGGCTGGATGTGGACCTTGCTGTGCCAGCACCTCGGCTGTCGGGCAGGGCAGAAGCAGCAGCGCATCTCTCCTCCCTCACTTTTCAGGCGTTCGATTGAAAATGCAGCATGAAAGGTATTTCTGTATCACACGTGTGAAGAAGGAGAGAGATTAATGGCGCGACAGTACGCCCGCTCAGCGGGTTCGCTTTGGCCGCCACGGCCTGCGAGAGGAAACGCGGGCAGGTCACGGCCACCTCTGGCGTTCGGCAGCTCTACAGACACAGTCGCTCAAAACCCACCATCCTGTGCACACAGGATACAGCCTGCAGTCAGACTTCTTCCGAGACATACGCAAAAGCAGGGATATGGACTTAAGCACAGTGTCAGAAAGGCACTGCGGAAACAGAAACGGGGGCAGATCTACTGAGAAGCAAGAGGCAGCACAAACGCAGAACTTTTCTTTCTCTCTCTCCTGAAACACTCACCTTAAACACAGTTCAACAGTTTGGTTCAGCCACAGCAACATCAAATTAACGCCAAGAGAAAACAGAGAAACTCATTTGCTCATATGAAACACTGTACCGGTGCATTTGCACAGGTTAGTCACTGCATGCCCAGGAATGCCTGGTTTATAAAAAACGCTAAAAATTGCATCACACACACAAAAGGCACCAACGGCACTTGCTGTTGAGTACCTTTTCAAGCAGTGCCACCTCCCTGAAGACCTTGTCAGAACCCAAAGCTTTACCTCACGGTGTCAAAATGTGAGACACCCACAAAGCTCCAGGGAGCTTCTATTGACTGTCGTGACTGATATCATTGTATTTTTAGTAACCATTTATTTTTAAGAGAATCCAGTCGCTATGTAACTCATTCTGTATGGGAGTATTTGCTCTGAAGAAGCAACACACCTGCAAACAAAACACTCCCCCCTTACAACTTTGTTCCTTGTAAAGCAACCCTCTTTGGGCAGCATATGGTTGTGAAGAAACCCCCGTAAGTTATCGTGGAGATTCTTCTTATGCTTCCTTACAGAATCCTTCAGTGAAATATCTTCTTTTTTGAGTATTACTTGCGACTGCCTACTAATACCACGGCATACTGAAGACACATGCATTCCTGAGCCAGAATGACGTATCTGGAGCATAGCAAGTTTAAGGTACGCAAGCAACTGGACTGATCTAATGGTTTGCTGTCATCAAAAGGAGGTCTTACACCTACCCCTCAACATGAGCAGCTCTGTGCCTTCCCTTGGACTGTCCCAGCGTGCATCAGGTCCCTCCATGAGCTGATTCAAATTGCTAATCAGGCTAATTGCTGCCAGTCCTTTCGTCGCTAGGTTCGTCTTTGTAGGGCTACCAAGGCGTGCTGGCTTACAGTGGGGTCCCCACCGCTGCCCAAGTCTACCCAAGGTCAGTAAAGAGAGGGCACGGACCAGAGTCCTGGGCAGAGAGTCTTCTGAGCAGCTCAAATGACCCTCAGCATCTCTTTACAGCAGACATTTAGAGGTCAACTAATGCAGGACCATATGCTTCGGATGCTTGTTTTGGGGTAACGACATGTTTCTAGGTTGCTGACTCAAATGCGGGGCAGATTAGAGGTGGCCAAACACTGCACGGGAAGCTAATGTGGGTGTTCGAAGAGGGGAAGATGTGGTCATGTTTCTTTGAACTCCCCTCCGGGCTCCTGCATCACAGATCACCTCGGCGCGACTGCATGGGGGGAGCACAGCTGCTCTTCTCCTCCAGTGTGAAGAGCTACTGTTAGCTCTCAGGTCTCTGATCACTGTTACTGCAGCTTGTCTCTGCCAATGTACATGTTAATAAGAGAAGACAAGCCATTTAAAAATCTCGTATCTTGATTATGGAAGATCTCCAACCCCGGTTACAAAGCGGCACGACCTGGAACCTGCAAAGGTTTGCACATTGCTGTCCCAGCTCCCACCTCACCCGTGCCTGCAAGGTGTCTCACCGACTAATCCACTTAATGAGGGCTTATTGCCAAGACACACCAGCCTGAAAACAAGCTCCAAGGACAGCACAAGTGCCTGCGAGAGGATTATTTGCTGATTGCATGTGACAAGCAGTTATGCCTGGACCATAGCAGCAGTGATGCCAATGCATTTATTGCTGAGACAGCACTAGCACCAGTGTTTAATTTTTGGGAGAAGAGCCATGAATTACCCACTGCACTGAAGCTTCCTGATTTTCACCCCATGAAGTAGCGTTTTTCTTCATTGGTGAAACCACACAGCTGACCTGGAAACAGTTAGTTTAGGCAATTTAGGAATTCTCCAAACAACTTTTACACAGAAAAACCAATGAAGATGATGCTGATGATCATATTCAACACCAGCTCCAGGGTACTTAGCTGAAATACAGGCCTGTGGCTCCAACTCCTAAATTAGGGGTCAAAATATAGCCAGTCTGGATGAACTTAAACTGCTTCCCTGGATTCCTTCCTCTGCTTTTACCTACTGTCACTTAAGTGACATGACTGCAAATTCCCTGGGGCAGGAATCTTGCACACAGCACCCACAACAGCCTCTGATCCAGGAGCCATGCTAAAACAGGGTTGCAACTTGTCCAGCTAAGGGTTTGCTATCAAAAAACAAGAAACTTAGCCAAGATTAAATTAAGTTTCTTCTCCGCTGCTGAGAGACCAGTTTCGAGACACCACTGTCAAAAAATATCAAACCGAAGCTATCGCAGCTCTTCCTCACACAGTTGTTTGTGATTAACTCTTCCCGATTCACTCCATCTGGGAACAATCGCTCAGGAACAGCAAGGTCCACATGTGGAATTCATTGTCAGCAGCACTTCCAGCTCACACCCCAAACCTCATTTTCATTAATTTGCAAACATACATGAAAAACAACCGAGAAACACTCAATCTTGTCGGCTGCGCCCCGAGTGCGCGCAGGGCCCGTCAGCAGCTGGGGCAGTGGCTGCAGCCCGGCTGCCTGAGGGCCAAAAAAGCAGCTCCTGAGTTTCCAGAATGGATTCCACAACTCTGAGCTGAAAATGGAGAAGAAGCCGAGCTGAGATACTCACGGTTCTGGTGAAAAACGACGAGCAATTAAGAATTTCCCTCTCCGTCGATGCCAAGACTGCACTCCCTGTTCCTCTTGTTCTGACCTGTGCCCTTGCCCGTGGCTGCAACCGGCCAAACCGAGAGCCTCAGCCACTCAGAAGTGCAGGCACGATGTCGTGGAAACAAAAAATTGTTGGTCTCGTGTTTTTGGTTTTTTTTGGGTTTGTTTGTTTTTTTTCCAGCAAGAAACTACGCAGTCAAATTTAAAGTCCTGGGCTGAGGCACTGCCATGGTAAAATAAGGCTTTTAAAGTGGACAAAAAAATCAATTTCCCTACACTTTATACTCAGCAGCAGCTGAAGAGATCCTGCTGATGTTAAAAGACACTCCTCCTTTCCCAGACAGACAGACAACCAAGCCCTAAAATTAAAGTTTGGCAAGTGAAAAAGGTCTTTAAAAGCAGATTGCTGGACAGCCTTAGCTACAGGCACTCCCCTTCCATTGCCTCCCAACGGCACTGGGGAGAACGTGCTGCTTGTGGAAGGAGCGGGCAAGTCTCCCTGCGCCCATCCGCCTGTCCCGGCGCAGCCAGGACAGCGCAGGGAGGGCAGACGGAGGGGCTGGGAAAGCATCCTCGGCACATGCGGCCTCCGCTTCCCACTCACCGAGACCATTTTCTTCTGAGTTATCAGCTGCTGGTGAATCAATGGGGGAACCTGCGGGGTCAATCTCGTGCATCTGTGATGTATGGAAAGAAACTGCACAGTCTTACAGCTCCTGCAGCCTTATGAGACCGTCAGCAAAAGCTTTAACACTTCCAAAAACTATGACATTAACTGTGGGCTGTGTTTTGAGGGGAAAAGAATTAACTACTGCACTCGAAGATGGCGAATTGCTGAGGGCACAGAGAGCATGGCCGTGTCGTCGTCAGTGAGGACAGGGACAGTCTGGAGCACTAATACACGTACTTCATTTTAAAAGATCTCATTGCCCACAAGTGACGGAAACACGAGCAGATCTGACTGGTAAGAAAACCACTGCCAAGAAAGTGCAACTGAAAACTGTGGATCATTACAGAGATGTTCATTAGACCATCAGCAATCACAGGTAACTGCATTCCCTGTCAGAACTACGGGACAGGAAAATTCTTCTCCTAGAGGAGGAGCGAAGGAAGCAATTAAAATAAAAACCATATTATATATTGCTATGAGTGCTTCACAGCTGAAGATGACTACCAAGCAGGCAGTAATCACTGCGAGTTAGATGCTGAAAATACGAAGTGGCAGTTACGTGGCCAAGACTTATTTGCAAAGCAAAGTGCAGGAGAAACGTCAGTTCCTCTGCGGTGGGCACAGGGCAGTGCTACCTGCCAGGACTTTCAGAATACATGTTATCAATTTCTTAAAAACTAGATTTCAGTAAGGCTAAAACCATTTTTATTCTCTGTTGGATGTTTTCGGTCACTCAAGGCAAACATTGTACAACAACGGTGATGAAGATTCCTCACATCCTTACATTTCAATACTCTGTGTGTGCATATAGATATATTTTATACACAGTTGGACAGGAAATTCAACCAAATTCAGTGCACTTCTGACAAACACCATAATGTGGTCAAGTCCTGTTAGAGACACATAATTTGCATGGAGCTGGTGCTGCTACCAACGCATGACGTGCTGCGGCAGCACGCTGCCCTGTAAAGCCCAACCACTCTCAGCTGCCTGAACCACACCTCGCTCCCTGTAAATAAACAGAGCTCTCAAAGGGTGGCATGTTCTGCCCCAAACACAGGACAGCGTGACTGCTCTGTCAATGTGGTTTTCACAGGCACAAGCAATTTTACTGTGTGAGATGATCCATCTCCTTGAAAGACTGACCTGAGAAAAATAACACTATACTCAGCCCACTAATCACTCACATGGAGTTTTAACCTGGTTTCCCTCCAGCATTTCCGCGTTACACAGTGACACATTTCCTTAGCACGTCTCTCTGGAAGCTTTTTTTTTTTTTTTTGTAATGGTTTCTGCAATAGTGAAAGAAGGAAGCAGAGCGTGAAGCTGTCACGGTCAGCCGGCCTGGCTGGATGCCACCAGACCCAACTGCTGCGGACTGCACATCCTGGCTGCTCCTCTTAGGACCTGTTCGGCAGCCACGTATTACACGTGTAGAGCAAAGATGTATCTGACAGCAAAGAACATCAGGATAGTCAAGATAGTCAAGTATCGTATTCACAAATTGTGTGGAGAAATAAGCAAATAGCAGAGTGGCAAAGTTTGCTGGTGGTACCAAGTTATTCAAGGAAAAACACATGGGCAGATGGCCAAGTTGTAGGAGAGGGGACAATGACCACAGAGGAATGTTATCTTAGTATAGTAATAAACACTTGTACTCAGGTCAACAGTGGTCAAAGCAAGCAGAATGACAGGAATTACCAGAAAAGAAATACAGAATGGAAACAAGACATACACACAACTACTTCTTGAAGACTGTGTGCCATTTTCATATTGGCTCTAAACACACCTAAGGTGAGCTAGAAAAGCCCAACGAGGATGGAATGGCCCCTAAATGCAGAACAAGAAGGGTCACTCAGCCTGGAAGAGGTAACTGGCAAGCAATATAAGAATCTGTAAAATCCTGAGTGGCATGGTAAAGTGTTGGACTCAAACACTAAGAGCTGGAGATCATGAAGTGAACTTAGACGACACTAGGTTTCAAAAGCCAGACCAAGCAAAAGGAGATACTTCTTTGCACAGCACATCGAGCAAAGGAAATCCTTACTGCAGGGCAGTGCCAATGCTGAAACGGTACAACAGCTCAAAGACGGATTGGACCAACCCATGGACAGGCATCAAGTGAAAGACAAACTCTTTGTGCTCAAAGTCCCAGAGCCACAGACCAATGGGTGACGTGAAACCACACTTGTCATGTTCTTGTGCTCTTCTTGCACCTTCTCTCTGGGTTACTGCTGTTGATCGATGCTGGAGCAGACTACCAGGCTACGTGGGCCTGTGATCGGACTCACGATTGCTGTTCTTGAGCACACCGAGCTCCAATGAGCCCATCTGAGACTGAGCTGCAGTTTTCATTCCTAAGACCTTGAGCTGTCAGACTGCCAGTGCTGAGGACCATTATTTCTGGTTTCAAAAAAACCCAACCCAACAAACCAAACCAAAAAACCAAACAACCCTTCCTAGAAAGGTTTCTTCTGCATGAAGACATGGAAGACACGCAACCTCAGTATCACACTACGCATAGTTCAAAGAAAACACAGTATTGATTCAATACAGAACAAGTTTAAGATTAAAGGGAGTAATGAAAAAATAGATGTAGAGAGGTTAAAGGAGGATCCCATCATGTCAGTGACACAAAAAATTCTGACTTTACTCAGAAATGGTTTCACATGTAGAGAGATAAACATCTCCTGAATGTGCATTGTGCTTTGAAGAACGAAGCAGGTTCTCAGCTGGCAGGACCAGCACCGAGGTGCCAACCACACAAGCACTGTGGGCTGGGAGGCCAGGAGCCCTTCAGCCCATCACTCTCAGAGGAGGAATTCCTGCTGCGTTTTCCCAGCAAGTGGCCTCCGAACCTCTCCGATGATGTGACAGCGAAGGGTGCATCTGCTCTACACAGATGCCGAGCTCCCTAGATGCTTTCCAGAGATCCACAGAAACACCCAAGTTGGCAGTGACCTCGAAAGATCACCCGGTCCAACCTTTTGTGGGAAAGGCAGCCCAGATGAGATTATCTAGCACCTTGTCCAATTGCATCTTGAAAACCTCCAGCAATGGGGACTCCACTGCATCCCTGGGGAGGTTGTTCCAGTGAATGATCGCCCTTACTGTAAAAAATTTCTCATGTCAAAATGAAATCTCTCCTGGTGCAACTTGTACTCGTCGCCCCTTGTCCTCTCCCTGTGGCTCCTTGTGAAGAGAAGGTTGTATTTTCAAGTTCATATTCCCTTTTGTCCTATGACACAGAGCTCAGAGGAGCAGCGGGTCACAGATGACCTTTCTTCTAGAGAGCAAAGGCACCCAGCATATGTTTTTGTGGGTAAAAATTGAACACGACACGGTACGTGAGGCTGAATGGCAAAGCCACTGAGATTTTGTTTGACACAGAACGACAGAACAAACTGCAAAAATCTCAAAGGCAAGTCAGGGAAGCTGAAGCAACGAAGGAAAAAAAACCCACCCCAGATGAGAAAGCTGATTCACAAAGCAGACCCTGCCCTCAGACAGGGCTGCACATGCTTTGCTTCTGCACCCGTGTACCACTGGTGACTGAAGGTGGGACGTGAGCCTGTCTTCTGTGGGTACCGCATGGCAAAACCTTCTCTGCTCCGCATGAAAGCTCCTACAACTGACTTCTGTATGTCCTCACAGACCAGAGGAGACTTTCTCTCTCTGAACAAGAGCATTTCCATCGCTTTAGGGCTCCTGAGGTGGGAGCCGGCTGCCCCTCAAAGCCTGTTGGCGTTCATCTCCCATCAGCTGGAGACCAACTGAGCACAGAGAAACGCCTGGACATGTTCCTGCCCCGTCCCTCACCGCAGAGCCCGCTGTCAGCCTTGGCACCAAAACTATTTCTAATTGTAATGCTATATAGTTGGAAAGGCTGAATTAAACGGAGTGATGTATCAATACTAGCTCAGGATTGAGATAGAAGTGGTTTGACTGCTCCTCTGCTCGCACTGCACAGCTGCAGCCACACACAACAGCTCCCAATTCCTCTTTGCTCTCAAACCCCAGCTCTTGGAAACATTCTGGTTCATCATGCCTCCAACGCGAGTGGATGTCCCTGAGGGCACGGGGACAGCGCTGAGCACGGGGGCCACGGCTCAGAGGACCACGCACCTTTCCCAGCTACCACACACAAGCGGCTGAGCTTCCGCAGGACCCAATGGAGCCATGGGGCAGATGGCGCCCTCCCAAACAGGGCCAAACATCCCTGAGGGGATGAGAATCCTCGAGAAAACTGGCTTTTTTCTGAAAAAAGCCATATTAAGTGGCTGCCCAGTCTTCAGTTTCCTGTGAAACAAATTTGAGACTTACAAATCACATTTCCTTACGTTTCAGTGGAAATATTTTGAGGCCATACAGTACCTTGGAAATACTGTGCTTGTGGGAATAACCACTCCAAAACGGCTGTGTGTCCCCCGGCATCAGTTGAGGACACAAGGCCGGAGCAATCTCCAGTTCACGCACCAAAGAGCAGTACGATGCCACCGGCTCCAAACAATGTGACAGTAACTTCTGGCTGGCTCTTCTCCTTCCAGAAGAGCAGCAGGAGCCGGGATGCGCCCTGCAGCGAGCAGCGGGCCGGCCCGTGGGATGGCTCCGAGCGCAGTTTGGTCAGGCCGAGACCGTCAGCACGGAGTTCGGCGCTGGGAAAAGGATCAGAAAAATTCACTCGGTAAAAGCATGGAGCGATGGTGTCCTGCAGAAAACCGACCTGTCGTTCCTTCAGCAAACCTTTGGGCTTTTAGTTGCTGAGGAAAATTCATGCATGAGAATCCATGCAAAAAAATCTTCTACTGTAGATTTTAAGTTTAGAACCCATTTTTCTACACATCTGAAGTGCTTACCAGAGGTAGAGCCATGTGTAAGTGCCTGTGACCGCAGCCTAATGACTGCTGCTCACGCAACTTAAAAAAACATAGTGCTTGTTGTGAAGCTTAATGGCAGCAGAACTTCTCGATGGCTCAACAGTAAGCCCTGGGACGCTGCACAGCCCGTTATGAAACACTACAGCTCACTCAAAACATGGGTACTCTGCTATGGAAGCCTAAATAGAAGATAGACAAACCTAAATAAAGGAGAAAAGGAACATTTTTGGCTTCACGTCTGCAGATTCCTTGGCATGTTACATAACGTGATCCTCGGGAAACAGCTTCCCCATGAGTCACAAGCACAAGCAGGAATTGGCTGTACTTAGAAAAGCTGATATTTCTACCAAATCTTTAGCAGGAAGAAACAAAATGACATAACCCAAACAGAATTCTTTTTTTAAGTTATCTCTGGCAGCTGTTAGGGGCACACGGCAGCGAAGCGCGTTCTGAAGGCAGTGCCCTGATCAGGCCACGGGTGTTAATTGAGGACACCGAGAGCCACCCTCGCAGCGAAACTCATGGTAAAAGCTGGTCACGTCCTTCAACTGCGAACCGGTATTTCTGTGTGTCCGGACTCCCAAGGTTTTCCTCTATACTAAAAGATTACACACAAAATTTCAGGTATAGAACAGCATTTTATTTCTTATTCCTGTTTTCCTAAGTATGGGCCATTGGCAGCGAACATAGCATAGAAGTTTAATTACTCCAAATATTTTCCTTCACCACCCTATTTAAGAAGCGTTTATGGTGAAATTATATTTTAACTTTACTAAAATCTTCTAATCTCTTTTCAGCAAATCACATTTTGCCAAATATAGTTACTTTTCCCTTTGAACACCAATCTGGTTGAACAAAATTCTGACTGCCTGAGAGCCACGGGGGACCCACCAGTGCCTGTCTGCGGTATAAAAACGCACAACAAGCTGCTTGTTGGCTAATGGAGAAAGATTATTGATAATCCTTCTGATTTTTATTGATAATTATTGATTATTTATTTGTATTGATAATTATTGCCCAGTTTGTTTTCCCTTAAAGGTCACTTTACCATCTGATTTTTTTCCCCCCTTTTTTTTCCTTTTCAATACAGCAAGTTTAGGTTGGGTTTTGTCAGAGGAGACCTGTTACTGCGATGGCTCTCACAGAAGGTGTCAGTCATAGAAACTAAACAAGATCCTTCTCTTTCAGGATGACTCAGATCAGAAAGGGTACACCAGGGACACGGCAGAAATAATAGCAAAATCCAATTTTGACAGCCATTTTCCTTGTCGGAAGCCATGAAAGTCTGGACAGCTCTACATGGGAACCAAACGCTTTTTCTCTCTCTGTTCAGGCTGTGCAAGAGCTGAGCACGGTTCCCCTCCCGCCAACCGCAGCCTTGCAGCTGCTCACAGAAACACCACTAAGTTCTACAGGTTTTATTTCCAGACACGAGAAGAACAGACTGTATGGGTCACCTTGAGCTCAGCACAACCGCAGGTGTACAACGAGGCGCACAGACAATGATGCTGAGCAGCTGTACCTCACGTTCATGGAGGGCATTGCCACAAACCCCTTCAAGTTGTCCTACAAAACATATTCTAGCAAAACAGTGATAAAAGCATCCGGAACTGAGGCACTTACACTTGAAGTTTCAGGATGACTTAAAACCACCCAGAACCCAGGGAGTGTTGGCAGCATCCTTTTTCAAGTGCCGTAGCCAAAATCAGCTTTGTTTTCATCATCAAACTCCAAAGCCCACAGCCCAGCAGCTGCTGCCAGGCCAAAGAAAAGGTGTCTGGGTCACCTCTGGTCAGCACAGAGGGACCCCGGCCAGAAAAGCACCCGCATCCTTCCTGCAAGCGCAAACCTGCTGAAACGACCGCGTCTTACCTTCATGGGGAATTGCACGAAGCTGCTCTGTGAACATCGCTGCTGCTTCTCCAGCTCCGCAGTCGGTGCTGCTCCAGGCTCCCTCCTGCTCACGCACAGATGTATGGGCAGTAGCACATGGGGGAACTTGTCTGCAAACTTCTCCCCCTGTGCTCCTGCCCGGGCCCGTGTAATGCCCATGCGGGTCTACACACGCACAAAGGTTTCTATCCTTCCGAAAATCAAAGTGTCAGTTTTGCTGCTGTCAGAGCACTTTATTTTTGTACATATAAGGAAGTGGCTGTTGATGTTATCTGAATGCGCTTCCTGTTTTATATGTATATGAGCAAAAATAATGTCACGTTAAGCTAAACTGCAGCCTCCAAGAGCTCGAGTCAAAGCCTCAAAGCAAAAGAACAGGAGCATAGCTCATCTGAGCGCTGCCTACCCCCGTCTGCATTCACTACACTGATTTTTATTACAATTCTGTATTCTCACAACAAAAGCTATCCTCCCCAATCCTTGGGAAAAAAAAAAAACAAACAAAAGCAGCTGTACGCTGCACCAGCGCTGCTTCCAACCGAGACTCTCGGGATCGGCAGAATCACAAAGGGCTCGGTGGACACTGACAACCCGACCTCAAACATCACACAGGTGGAGACGTGGCTCAGCCGAGTAATGCCATGAGGCAATTCTGGCTGAGATTTGGGCTGGTCTTGAATTTGGGTAAGTAAATTATTTTTATTTTTTTTTTAAAGGAGGAAGGAGGCTGTTGTGTGTTTCATGTACGGGCGGACAGCCCAGGAAGCGGCCGTGTAGGAGTGCTGCATTCCAGAGCTGATGTTACACAGCTCGACACTGAAGGAATCTTTCTAATTGGAATTTAATGGTTATTTTAAAGAAGAGCAAACAAACATGCCAACTAAAAATAAAACTCATTTTTAAGTAGAAACTCTTCTCCTCTTGTAGAAGGCAACGGCAGTAGAAGGCAGGGAGGCATCAGGGAGGAGAGCTGCTGAGCTGCTGGCATCAACACCACGCTGTCCCACCCCCCGAGCCAGAACTGCCATGGGCAGGAGGTCCTGCAAGGTGCCGATTTGTTCACGTCCACTTTTAAACGCTGCTGATTGCAGAACTTGGAAATGAGCTGCGTCGGGAGTGCACTCAAGCGCTTTCTGCTTTCCTTATGCTTTTCACAGCAACTTAAACACAAGTTAGTTTTATATCTAACAAGACTGTGAAACATCGAGTTTTGCTGGAGGAAATCAAAAGAATCTTTTCAGATTCATAAAGTAAATGAAATATTAGAAAGAAAAGAATATTTTCTTCTTGTGGACTTCATGTCACAACTCTGTTATATTTGTCTCAGATACTGTCGGCTCTCCGAGCACAGCTGGTCTGCACTTTGAGAAACTTCAACTGATGGAAGTGTGGGTTCCACTTAGGGAAAATTACTGTCTCTAAAAGAACAGTGAGTTATAGTGTGTGATCTAAGAAAGATGCCTTACACATACTAGAATTTTAAAATGTTTCAGACAAATTTTTTTTTTAACCATTTACCATCATATTATCTTATTTTATCTCATTAAACAGTTTGGGATCATTTAATTTTGGTGCAAAGTTACGTTACAGCCAAGAAACACGGTTGGGAAGATAAACCAGGCATCCTACTTAGCGACCAACAACTGAGAGCTATCGCAGCACAATTCAGTAAGGAGTCCTCGAACCAGCGAAGTCCAGTTTGCTGCACATTCGCGCCCCAGCATCGATTGACCTGAACGTCAGCAAAGAGGCAAGCTTCAGAAGTTTCTCCTGCAGCAGGGACAGTTGTATCGCCCTCATGTATTCTCACACGTCTGCTAAAGCACAAGATCAAGTAAAGCCTTCTGCACCGCCGCAGCAGCTGTGGTGCTCCTGTCCCTTCCCAGTCCCTGACTGCTGCAAAAAGCAGGAATGCAATGATGCCTGTAACCCCTCCAGCTATTCATTTAAGTTTGGATTAAATTTGCTTTAAAAGCTACAGTTCAAAACCAGACCAAAATCAAGAGCCAAGCCTTGCTTTCAAACCTAAAAGAAGACAGTATAATCGGTGCACCCAACTCTGGACACGCTGTGACCAGCTCGGTGGAAGAATGTGAGTTTCTGTAGCTAATCACAGAAGATGATGCAATCAGCCTCACGTTCAGCCACGATTAATTTCCCAGAACAAACGAGCAGGTTCCCGTTCGCTGCCTGATCAGGGATGGCTTTTACTGAGAAGCCCTAAAAAGGGCTCAAACTTCAGGTGTCTTCACAGCTCCTCCACACACCAAACAAGCTTCCTGAGAAAGGAGGAATCAATCCAGGTACTAATTTAAATCTGCAGCTACTGAGCATCCTTCAGGAGCTGACTATTTCCCTACAGCAGCCTCCCAGCACCAAACTCTGCTATGAAAGCCTCCAACTCTGCCGTTAACAGGGAAGCCTTGACTCTGCCCGTGCCTCCGCTTCCAGAGTCACACTCTCAAGGGAAAACACCACCATAAATCCGTAGGAATTTGGAAGGCTTCTGGGGAACTACAGGCCTGTCAGTTTGACCTCGGTGATGGGCAAAGTCATGGAACAGGTTATCTTGAGTGCTATTAATGAGCACATACAGGTTAACCGGGTGATCAGGCCCAGTCAACATGGGTTTATGAAAGGCAGGTCTTGCCAATCAAACCTGATCACCTTCTATGACAAGGTGACCCGCCTGGTTGACGAGGGAAGGGCTGTGGATGTAGTTTTCCTTGACCTCAGTAAAGCCTTTGATACAGTTTCTCATAGTGTTCTGGTTGAGAAACTGATAACTGCTGGCCTGGATAGGCACACCCTCCTTTGGGTTAAAAACTGGCTGGATAGCCGGGCCCAAAGAGTGGTGGTAAATGGGGCTAAATCCGGCTGGAGGCCGGTCACCAGTGGGGTTCCCCAGGGCTCAGTGCTGGGTCCAGTTCTGTTTAACATCTTTATCAATGACCTGGATGAGGGGATTGAATGCACCCTCAGTAAATTTGCGGACGACACCAAGCTGGGAGGCTGTGTCGATCTGCTCGAGGGTAGGGAGGCCCTTCAGAGGGATTTGAACAGACTGGATCGTTGGGCTGAGGCCAATGGCATGAGCTTTAATAAGGCCAAGTGCAGAGTCCTTCACTTGGGGTATAAAAACCCCAAGCATCGCTATAGACTCGGGGAAGAGTGGCTGGAGAGCTGCCTGGCAGAGAAGGACCTGAGGGTGTTGGTTGACTACCGGCTTGATATGAGCCAGCAGTGTGCCCAGGTGGCCAAAAAGGCCAATGGGATACTGGCGTGTATCAAGAATAGTGTAACCAGCAGGAATAGGGAAGTGATCCTGCCCCTGTACTCGGCACTGGTGAGGCCGCACCTGGAATATTGTGTCCAGTTTTGGGCCCCTCGCTCTAAGAGAGATATTGAGCTCCTGGAGCGAGTCCAAAGAAGGGCGACTAAACTGGTCAAGGGGCTGGAAAATAAAACTTATGAGGAGCGGCTGAGGGAGTTGGGGCTGTTTAGCCTGGAGAAGAGGAGGCTGAGGGGAGACCTGATTACAGCCTACAAATACTTGAGAAGGGATGGTGGGGAGGTAGGGGAGGGGCTCTTTACATGAGTGATGGGTGATAAGACAAGAGGAAATGGGTATAGGCTTAGTCAGGGGAGATTCAGGTTGGATGTTAGGAAGTATTTCTTCTCTGAAAGGGTTGTCAGCCACTGGAATAGGCTGCCCAGGGAGGTGGTTGAGTCCCCATCCCTGGCTGTGTTTAAGAATAGGGTGGATGATCTACTTAGCGATATGGTTTAATGGGGAAGAGGGACGGTTGGACTCGATGATCTCTAAGGTCTTTTCCAACCTAGAAATCTATGAAATCTATGTATCTTTTTTTAAAGACATTTTTAGCAAAGAGGTCTCTTTTGTTTATGTCCTTCATTACATACTTCTGCAATCCCTCATGAAAAACAGAGTCTGACACAGACCTGTAACATCCAACAAGTGTTTCACACCAAGTGGTCAGGGTACCATCTATTCAAAATTAATCCCATCCCTGGAAGTGTTCAAGGCCAGGCTGGATGAGGCTTTGAGCCACCTGGTGTAGTGGAAGGTGTCCCTGCCCATGGCAGGGCGTTTGGAACTGGATGATCTTGAAGGTCCTTTCCAACCCAAACCATTCTATGATCCTATGAAAATGAGCATAGGACATCTGACAGCATTTATTTATTTGAGTGTACCAAATATGCCGAATTCTTTCAGCTTTTGTGCTTTCATTTTAAATCTCTGAAGAAAACCTGTCACAGGAAAAAAAACCCGAACAAACAAAAAAGAGATTGAGAAGATATTCTAACAGGCAGCTGAATGTGACTCAGCAGTGTGCCTAGGTGGCCAAGAAGGCCAACAGTATCCTGCCTTGTATCAGAAACAGTGTGGCCAGCAGGATCAGGGCAGGGATCACGTCCCTGTGCTTGGCACTGGTGAGGCCACATCTCAAATGCTGTGTTCAGTTTTGGGCCCCTCACTACAAGAAAGACATTGAGGTGCTGGAGGGTGTCCAGAGAAGGACAACAGAGCTGGTGAAGGATCTGGAGCACACGTGTTATGAGGAGCGGCTGAGGGAACTGAGGTTGTTTAGCCTGGAGAAAAGGGGGCTCAGGGGAGGCCTTATCACTCTCTCCAACTACCTGAAAGGAGGTTGTAGGGAGGTGGGTGTCAGTCTCTTCTCTCAAGTAACAGCGACAGGACAAGAAGAAATGGCCTCAAGTTGCACCAAGGGAGGTTTAGACTGGATATTAAGAAAAATTTCTTCAGCGAAGGAGTTGTCAAGCACAAGAATAGACTGCTCAGGGAAGTGGTGGAGTCACCATCCCCAGAGGTATTGAAAAGCCGTGTAGATGTGGTGCCCACGGACATGATTTAGTGGTGGACTTGGCCATGGCTGGGTTAACAGTTGGACTCAATGACCTTAAAGGTCTCTTCCGACCTAAATGATTCTGTGATCCTGGAGCTTTTGGAAAGGTGCTCATCAGACATGCTTTGAAGTACTGGAGCTTAATGGGCACTTGAGTGGCAGCAAGTCTATGCTATCTAGCTTACAAAAAAACACTACCAAAAACTGCCATCTTCTTGGATACCTAAACAACATGCTCTTCGGCAAGAAGCACTGCAGCAGTCCCCAGGGATCTTGGAAGAGCTGGGAGCCTCCCATGGAGTGGGGTGGCAGAGGTGGCACCTGGGGACAGTCAAAGCGGCACAGCACTGCTGCTCTCCAGCCTCACTGCCACAGCCGACGGAGCGAGACAAGAAAGAGGAAAGGCAGAATAACAACGAAAGGAAGTACGAGCTGCACAACAAAAACTCAAGAAACGGCTAGCACAGCAAAAAGCCCTCAGGGAAAGCCCCCGCTGCGGTCACTCCCTTCCGACAGCAAATCACTGACACAGCAACATCCACGGGCACTCAAACAGGGCAAGTTTGCCAGCGTGGGTGAATTTGCCCCATGCAGAGGGATAGTGCACAGCCACCCCACAGACCCCATCCACTGCAGCAGCCTCACCCCAGTCCCACTGGGCTCCGACCCGCAACAGGAGGAGGGGTGCCCGGAACTGGCAGGATTGAAACTTTTCTTGGTGAAAGGGACTCTTGGTGGAGAGAGACTTTTGACAAGGGCGTGTAGTGACAGGACAAGGGGCGATGGCTTTGAACTGAAAAAGGGGAGATTTTGATGACATCTAAGGCACAAATTCTTCCCTCTGAGGGTGGTGATGCACTGGCACAGGTGGCCCAGAGAAGTCGTGGCTGCCCCATCCCTGGAAGTGTTCAAGGCCAGATTGGATGAGGCTTTGAGCAACCTGGTGTAGTGGAAGGTGTCCCTCTGCCCATGGCAGGGGGGTTGGAACTGGATGATCTTTGAGGTTCCTTTCCAACCTAAACTATTCTGTGATTCTGTGAAATTCAGCTAATATCCCACACCAAAATCCAAGCTCTGCATGTGTGTAATGCAAAACCAGCCATCCACAGCTTAAGAGAAACAAGAGATTGTCTTTTAGATGAGAGCAGCTCACTTAGCTACGGTCTGTGCAAAGAAGTGCACATACGTATTCCTGTCCTGCCCACCACAAAGCAAAACCTCAATATTCTCACGTATCTGAAGGTCGCGCTGGAATCCATGAGCCGAGATTTCCGTGGGACAGTGCATCACTTCCTACAACACTCCAATAAAAGCAAAAGGTTACCTAGCTCCTCTCATGATATAATCGTACATTATCATACATGAGCCAGCAATGTGCCCTTGAGGCCAAGAAGGCCAATGGCATCCTGGGGTGTATTAGAAGGGGTGTGGTTAGCAGGTCGAGAGAGGTTCTCCTCCCCGTCTACTCTGCCCTGGTGAGGCCGCATCTGGAATATTGTGTCCAGTTCTGGGCCCCTCAGTTCAAGAAGGACAAGGAACTGCTTGAGAGAGTCCAGCGCAGGGCCACAAAGATGATGAAGGGAGTGGAGCATCTCCCTTATCAGGAAAGGCTGAGGGAGCTGGGTCTCTTTAGCTTGGAGAAGAGGAGACTGAGGGGGGACCTCATAAATGTTTATAAATATGTAAAGGGTGACTGTCATGAGGATGGAGCCAGGCTCTTCTCAGTGGCATCCAATGACAGGACAAGGGGAAACGGATATAAGCTGGAACATAGGAGGTTCCACTTAAACACGAGGAAGAACTTCTTCCCAGTAAGGGTAACAGAACACTGGAACAGGCTGCCCAGAGAGGTTGTGGAGTCTCCTTCTCTGGAGATGTTCAAAACCCGCCTGGACGCGTTCTTGTGTGATCTGATCTAGCAGTTCCTGCTCCAGCAGGGGGATTGGAGTAGATGATCATTTGAGGTCCCTTCCAATCCCTAACATTCTGTGATTCTATGATCATAACTTCAGTGTTACTCAAACCTCTCAAAAAACCCAAACCCTCCATATCAAAATCTTTTAAAGCACAAAAGTATCAGGTAACTCATTTATGCCTTTGAATGTACTTTTGTGTAATATAGGCCAGAAAACGTTATTCCTGCATGAAGCTTCTGATTTGTAGCTAAACTAAGTGATTTGGGGGTTTTGGTTTTTGCTTTTAAATAAATAAAACATTTAGATCTACAAGGAAATTTCTAACGAATGTCATATGCAGTGTCCCAGCAAATATTCAACTTCATAAAAAGGAGAACCACACTGAAACAAGTTAAAAAGAAATTAAAAGGAGCATCTGAAAGGGTAAAACAGGTGCCAGTGGCAAAGACCTCATTTAAATAAAGTGTAATAGATTCTTTGAGAAAGCAGTTAAACATATCAAATATGACTCAAGAGTTGGAAATAAAGTTGTCTGGTTTAGGAACAGAGTAAAGGAGACTACTTTAAGTCCTACAGATCTTTAAATCCAGCAGATTAACTGATTAATATATATCCTGCAGATAACTGATTAAGTTTAACAGGAGGCAGAACCAGTCCAGTCCCCCCGCGGCGAGAGGTACCGGTGGGGTGCCCAAGGAAGCGTGCTACCGCCCACGCTGTCCACCTGGACGTGGTCTACACTGAGACACAGCTCTGCAGGCAGAAGTTATTCCGCATAACAAGAGATGAAACCTGACTGCAAAGAACCCACGTGAAGGGGAACTCACACAGCAGAGACAGCTCAGTGACAATAGAAGGCATGGTAAAAGTCATGACCACAGGGAAGAACAACTCTGAAACAGTTACCATGGATGAAAACATCAACTCAATGCTCATCAACAGCCAAAAAAGTGAACACTTATAAAATATGACAGAAAAGAATAAGCAAAAACATTGTCAAGAGTTGTTAGAAGATGAAATAATGGAGAGGACAGACACCATCCCGTGCATTCACAGAACATGTGTGTTTTGAACTGTATGGGCACTTCCACCCACCGATCTCAGAAAAGATACAGAAGAACTGAAAAAGATTCCGCAAATGAAAGAAGGATAACCAAGACCATGTCTGAGAGCCTCGCGCTAATTCTCCCGCGGGTCTCCCCACGGGCCCGGCTAAACTCCCTCGCTGCACTAAGGCTGTATCACTCTGGAACAAGGTCTCCTTAAGTTGTTTCCTTTAGGAAAAGATCCCTATTTTCAACACAGTCACGACTGCAGCTTTTAAAAGCAATTCACACAGCTTAAATAAGAGAAGCGTCACGGCTATTAACGGAGTCGGGTTTGTTCTACAATGCGAGGCACATCCTGCTCTGCTACCTACCAACCAGAACACTTATTTTATTGTCACCTTCTAGATAGCCTCGGTAGACCCCAAGGAAAAAAAAAGGAAAAATCAAGGTAACGCTCAAAGAATAAGCAACATAGTACATGGTACTATATGAAGACATGTCGTACTTTCCATCATGTTCTTCTTGTTCAGGATGGCCTCTACCACTTGGTATTTAAAAGAAAGCACTTTGTTTTAATACGGAAAAGCGAGGACTTCGACTGCAAAGAAAAGGGGTTTCATCTCAGCTCTAATAATCAGCATTCAAATAAATCCTGTATTCTTTCCCTCTTGGTCAGTTTAGTTTGTTACTCGTAAGAGAAGTATCAGAAACGCTCAGCACATCACCCAAGCTACGTTGAGGAGGAGTCAGTTATTACACATCTCTCATCCGCACCTTCCAAAGGGTGCAAACATGGTGTTTTGCCTGGAAAAGGCAGCAGTGGGGCAGCACATTAATACATTAAGAAAAATTTTACTAAGGAACAGTCAGTGCAAAACAACTTATGGTTGATTTATGTTCTGAAGAATGAAATTCATGTTTGTCATCTTAGGCAACTGACCTCTGAGACCTGAATACATCCATAGAATCATCGAATGGTTTGGGTTGGAAGGGACCTCAAAGATCATCTAGTTCCAACCCTCCTGCCATGAGCAGGGACACCTTCCACTACACCAGGTGGCTCAAGGCCTCATCCAGCCTGGCCTTGAACACTTCCAGGGATGGGGCAGCCACAGCTCCACTGGGCAACCTGTGCCAGTGCCTCACCACCCTCAGAGGGAAGAATTTCTTCCTCAGATCTCATCGAAATCTCCCCTCTTAATGAAGTGGTATGTTCATTAATAATGAAGGGTTGCTCACACAAAGGAACACAAAATCCTCGAGGCAGGACATCTGAACAGAAGGAAAACACTCAGTATCACTTCTGACCAGAATTACTTTTTCAATTTACTGATCATTTATAGTTTACTAATCACTGGAAGTTCATGACTTTTGGTGCCTTAAAACCTATGAAAATACGACCTTTGTGCTAAAAGTCAAAATGCCACTCTTACGAAAAATCTCTAGTACCAGACAACAAAGAGGAGCAGAATTCCTTTTTTGTGTTTATACTGAAACCACTATTTTCCCATCCCCTGCTTTTGAGTTTGGGGTACCTTTTGCCAGCCCTTTCAGGGTGAGACTTCCCTTCCTCCTCACCTGGGTGCCCAAACCACATGTCCTCCCGCTTTGTCAGCCCCTGGGTAACGTAGCGTACACAAGGCTTTTCTATAAAATGTACACATGCATTTCTACATAAAGATCTCTCTAAAAGGTCCATAAGTTCCCTTGCAGGTTTTTACATAACATGATAACATTGGAGGTGTAGGCAAAGTAGCCAAAAAAAATCCCTTACTGATCAAGCATTTTGAGAGGAATTGTTAGAAACTAAGATATTTTGGGTGGACTTCCTATAGCTTTTCTTTCGAAGGATGAATTTGGAGTCAGGTTTTACTTCTAAGTGTTTTTACCGATTTGCTCTTTCACAGTGCTTTAAAAGCTTAAAATTCTATGTAATACGTCTACTTTTGTGATTTGCATTGTGACTCCAGGGAAAGCTCCAGGCAGGGCCTGGTCCACGCGAGCCTCACGCATCCGCACATTCTCACTGGATGACTCCCCACCAACGAGGTTTCGGCAGAACCCACTGGCGTTAGACTCCACAAGCATTAGCAAGTCTGTAACCATTTTAGAAAACCTCTCTTGTGCTTCCACTCAGGTATCCTATTGCATTGGAAAGAAGTTTTAAACAATGTTTCATTTCAGCCAAGAAATTCTGTGCATGATTGAGGAGAAAAGGAAAAACAAAAGGACTGGAATGAAAGGTGAAGTCACAGCATCAGCAGCTGCATGAGCCGGCACTGTGCACTGGCAGCCCAGAAAGCCACCTGTGTCCTGGGCTGCATCCAAAGCAGTGTGGGCAGCACGACGAGGGAGGGGATTGTGTCCCTCTGCTCTGCTCTTGTGAGAACCCCCCTGCAGTGCTGCGTTCTGCTGTGGGGTCCCCAACACAAGAAAGACATGGAGCTGTTGGAGCGGGTCCAGAGGAGGCCACAAAGATGATCCCAGGACTAGAGCACCTCTGCTATGGAGACAGGCTGAGACAGTTGGGGCTGTTCGGTCTGGAGAAGAGAAGGCTCCAGGGAGATCTTCTAGCAGCCTTCCAGTACCTAAAAGGGGCTACAAGAAAGCTGGAGAGGGGCTTTGGACGAGGGTGTGTAGTGACAGGTCACGGGGCAATGGCTTTAAACTGAAAGAGGGGAGATTTCGATGAGATGTAAAGGAAGAAATTCTTCACCATGAGGGTGGTGAGGCACTGGACCAGGTTGCCCAGAGAAGTTGTGGCTGCCTCATCCCTGGAAGTGTTCAAGGCCAGGTTGGATGAGGCTTTGAGCAACCTGGTGTAGTGGAAGGTGTCCCTGCCCATGGCAGGGGGGGGTTGGACTAGATGATCTTTGAGGTCCCTTCCAACCCAAACCGTTCTATGATTCTATGAATACCCAGAGCTGCTGCCTCTGCCAAAAGGGAGGACTTCACGTTTCTTCCTAAAGCCGTGAGTTACAAAGCATTATTTTCTAATGGAGAGAATAATGACACTACAGCGAACAGGCTCTCCCCAACTCAGAGAACAACGTACGTCGCATCCTCACGTTTTATTACAGCTTTTTTTTTATTAATTCACTTCATAGCATTTAAGCAGAGAAGCAGATACCTGAGCGGAATTTTGGAGGAGGAAAGAAAGTTCAGACAACACTGGTCAAATGAATGGGTGCTGAAGGCAGAGGTGGGCAAGACGGGCAGTTCAGTTCATTGCTAACACAGGATGTAAATATCATAATGCGTTGGCTGAGAGGTGCCAATTTCCGCTGTTCCTGAAACAGTAAGGCAGCATGATATGGTAACAAACATCGCCTCCTCAGAGTGGGAAAGATGTCAGGATTCAAAACAGAGAGTGAAAGCCATTATTTCCCCAGCTTGGTATCCTTGCACTACTGCTGGAGAAAATCCAGCATCCACATGTCTTAGAAATGTCACTGAACCATCCAACTTCAGCAACCACCCAGGCACAGGGGTGGAGCAAAACCCAGTGCTTTACTGTATTAGCTAAGGTTGTAAATAATTTGATATTCAACATTATTGAACATGTAAATACTGCCCGGTTATGAGGGAATGGAGTCCCAAACAGGACAGAAAAGACCGCAGTGGCTTGAGCCCTACGTGACCCATCAGGTTGCACAACAGGCTTTAACCTCCGAGTTCTGTGCTCATTCCTAGTCAGTGTTGCATCCAAAAAGCATCAAAACAGGCCAGAAGTAAAAGGTGTGACCTTCTTGGGAAGGCAGGCGGGTGGCAGAGAAAACCTGGAAGAAATAGATTCCCTGTTCCTGGGTGTGCAGCATGTTGTGCTGGTCTGTGACTTGTGGCGGAGCCTTAAATACGCTTAATTACAGGTACCTTCTTCCCCTGCGTTCCCACAACAGTAAATCAGCACTTGTGTCTCGAGTTCAATCCGAAAGCACAAATGGTAACGGCAGATTTTAGGCCACCGTAACAGTTTGTCTCTACAAGGCAACAGATGTGATGGAAAAAGACCTAAAGTCCTTCACAGACACAGATCACGTTAAAATCATCGCTCCTGAAAAAGCAAATTACCTTTCCTTTTCCATCTGCTTTTCTTGCCATCTTTGTTACTGCACCCGTCGCTGCTGCTGCTGCTGCTGCTGTTCTCGGAGCTCTGAGAGTCAGACTGGGCATCGCTGCTCTCCTCTGAGCCATCCGAGAGCTCCTTCAACCCGTCTGGAACATCCTTCTGCAAATGGAAAAAAACCAATATAGTTACCCACTCCACAGAAGTTTTTCCCAGTTAATAAAATTCTTAAAAGTAGCGGTTTTCTTTATTTACCAAGCACTGATTGGGGATTCTTTGATACGCTGCAGAGCAATGTCAGAACTGCTTAGGCACTGGCCTCAAACACTCACACTGCCTTCTACGAGCCCAGATGAATATTTAACACGACCCCAACTGGCACATCTTTTACACCACCCTCGTCACCACTCCGCAGGTATGCCCTTCCCTACGCACCCGCTGTAGTTGTCTTCTCCACCCCTCATCACCAGCTCCAACGCACTCCCACTTTACGGGAAATCCAGCCAATCTCTGAACTTCGTAACTGAAGAGAAGCAGTTTGACGGCTCAGTGTCCCACGGGCCCAGGGAACGTTGTTTTTCCAATCAGGTCCACAGCAGCCCCTGGCCACCGGCACCAGTCCTTGTGAAAATGGAGCAGGTTGGGATGAAGGCTGCAGCGGTGGGTTCCCATCCCTCCACCGCCGTGGTGTGAGGCTGGTGACAGCAGAGAGAACCCACTGCGGTTCCAGCTCGTCCACACCTAAACCCAGGCTGCCCTCTAGTGATGGCCCCGCAGGATCCACATCTTAACCAACATCTAGACTAGTGCTAATTTGTGACAATGAACTTGCTTTCTGCTGATGAGGTCTTCAGTTGCGGTTGTCAACGTGACCACTGTCCAACCACCCAGAACCTCTCTGGGTGCCTGAGCCGAGAAGGGCAGTGCAGCGGCTGGAGGCACCTGCTTATCACCAGTCCTCCACTCCTCTCCCATCGCCTTGGCCAAGTCATACGACATACCTGAAACTATGCTATCGTCCCAAATTTCTCGTTAGTAATGTAACTGAAAGTTCCATGTTTACTGGACAAGGCAAACAGGACAGTGGTGGTAACAGCAGGACAATCAAACAGGTCTGTGCGCATCCGACGGCAAAAAATCCTTCTAATACCCACTGGAAAGAGCAAATCAGAACACCTCTCCCTTTAACTGGAGCCAATTGATTTCTTTTCCTTTCTCTGAAATTAGAGCTATGACTAATTTCCACATGTAAGGCCAAAAAGTATTTAAGACAATACAAGTGTTACCAAGTCAATTAATTCCAGATTTCTTCCATCAGCAAGGTGAACTAAGGAACTAATACTAGGTTCAGACTTTCAATTGTATTTTCATCCTGCACTTCAGAAATAAATTTCTTCTAACTGCAAATTAGAAGTTACTTGTAAACCACAGCAGATGAGAAGATGTTACCAAAAGCACGGAAAAAACCTATCAAGCATCACCAATCTTGCATATACCTAATGCCAACGCCCCCTTCGTTAAATCTCCTTTATAGCTTAACCTTGGGAAAGATCATTTGCTCACCGAGACACACCAAGTACCCATTTCTCTATTTCAGCTTTTTCAAGATGTGTCTTTCAAAGTCTCCTCCTGAGAGGAGAGGAAGCCGCAGCGTGAGGGCTTCACCTTCTGCCAGGTCAGGCGGAACATGCGCAGCTGCAAAGCCTGGACTTCTTGGCTTTTGCTGACTTGGCACTTCTGGTGGGAGGGGGTGAAGACGACAGAGACAGACTCTTCTCGGTGGTGCCCAGAGAAAGGGCGAGAGGCAACAGGCACAAACTAAAATACAGAAATTCCATTTCCACATAAGGAAAAACTTCTTTATGCAAGAATGATGAAACACTGGAACAGGTTCCCAGAGAAGCTGGGGGTCTCCATCCTTGTAGAAATTAAAAACTAGACCATGACTGAACGTTGAGCTGAGCTATGTGCTCTAGGTGACCCTGCATTAAACAGTGGGTTGTCTAGATTATCTCCAGAGGTCCCTTTCCACCACCACCACCCTGCAATTCCAACCTTCCCTTGCTTCTGCAGGCAGCAGCCCCATAAGCTCAGAAAGGCCGTACAATGTCCGTGGCTCTTCTTCCAGCTGGGCCTCTTCTTACCAGTGAGAGGCTTTCACCAGTATCTTCTGATGTGGTGTTCAGTCCGCACTGCCGACCCTGCGCTCTCTTGAAATTTCCATGCAAGACGTCAGTGTAAGATCTCCATGAAAATCAACTCCTGCACACACCACAGCTCACCTTACTGTCAGTTCTGCTTTCGAAGCAGAAATGAATTCTCAAACACAAAACTGTCTTCTCTACACTATATTTGTTCTTCTTACTTGCCAACTGTATCCTGGGCTGCATCCAAAGCAGTGTGGGCAGCACGACGAGGGAGGGGATTGTGTCCCTCTGCTCTGCTCTTGTGAGACCCTCCCTGCAGTGCTGCATTCAGCTCTGGGGTTCCCAACACAAGAAGGACATGGAGCTGCTGGAGCAGGTGCAGAGGAGGCCACAAAGATGATCCGAGGACTGGAGCACCTCTGCTATGGAGACAGGCTGAGACAGCTGGGGCTGTTCGGCCTGGAGAAGAGAAGGCTCCAGGGAGACCTTCCAGCAGCCTTCCAGTACCTAAAAGGGCTACAAGAAAGCTGGAGAGGGGCTTTGGACAAGGGTGTGTAGTGACAGGACAAGGGGCAATGGCTTTGATCTGAAAGAGGGGAGATTTCGATGAGATCTAAGGAAGAAATTCTTCCCTCTGAGGGTGGTGAGGCACTGGCATAGGTTGCCCAGAGAAGTTGTGGCTGCTTCATCCCTGGAAGTGTTCAAGGCCAGGTTGGATGAGGCTTTGAGCAACCTGGTGTAGTAGAAGGTGCCCCTGCTCATAGCAGGGGGGCTGGAACTGGTTGATCTTGAAGGTCCCTTCCCACTCAAACCATTCTACGATTCTTTCAATAAGTGAACTTATTCCTTTTAGTGAACCACACTCAATAATCAAATAAAATTTGGTTTCTTAGCTATCAGTCCTACAAACGCATCTGGTAAGATACCGTGCACTGGTTTTAGTATCTGTGGTAAAAGTTGAGCTGGTCAAACTTCTCCAAATATCATGTTAAAAATATTCCTCCAGACTGGAACCTTCCAGGCTGCTGGTGAACAGAAAATCCACTGCATAGCATGGAAAAATTCAAAGGTTAATGCACAAGGGCAGAACTACATCACAATCACCAAACAGGGACAGAGGGTATTTTGCATTCGACGTTAGCAATGAATTTGGGCCCAAGAGACGTGCAGATGGCAGGTAGAAACACACTTGGAAATCATCAAGCATAAAAACACACCTGGGAGATGACAAGTCCATGTGAAGGTCAACGGATCAACGTACTGGATTTCCAACCAACGTGCCTTGCAGCAACTCGGCACCGCTCATGGTCACCGGGATAAAAGCAGACCTCAGTGCAAGCAGGGGCCGCGTGGCTGCTGCCGTGCTGTGGGATGGGAGCTCACGGGCTGCTCTGAGAGCACAGCTGAAGGAGGGGCACAGAGAGCATCTGCAGCCACTCCGCGTCCCTCCTCAGGCAACGACACTCCCAGCATTCCCACCTCAATGGCAGTGACATAGAGGGATCCAAGAGAGAAACAAGGGCATCCAGAAGTGAAAAAAGTCTGAGACAAATACACACAATGCGTGTGCGCCTCACGTACCAGTTTTGTTCAGATTTTTCTGTTTTACTTTTTTACTCCTTTGATCTTTCTTTCTCAGTCTCCTGCCAAAATGACTCCTGTTTCTTAGTGTCAGCCCATCAACTTCCAGTCTAAATCCTGCAAGTGTCCATGGAAGCTGAGAGCGTTGGCCATGCTAACATTACCCAGGCATTGGTCTTCTCCATGCAGAGCACACGGGGAAGCAATAAACACAAACAGACACACAAACCAGTAAGGCAGAGGGTACCAGAGAGAATGCTGAAGACTAAAGGCTCTAGTCAGTCTGGTGGGAGCCTCCAGCATAGCTCTGAAAAGGGCCAACATGAACTTTGTGAGTAATACGATAGGGAAAGGGAGAAAAATGAGGATTTGGGATACTGGGGGTGTGAGGTGAGCTGAGAGATGATACAAACCTTATAAAGGAAAGTTTAGGGGAAGGGGGTGGGGGAGGATTCAAGTGAGGAAATGAAACAAAAATCACCTCCCTAAAGCTCAACCCGCACACGCGGCCTTCGCAAACCATGAAAAATACCACGTTACAAGAAACTCAAACAGCAGAAGTTACCAGAAATTTAAATACAAGTATTTAAAAGTCACGGTAATTTGTTTTATTCTGTAGTAATGCCCCATCCTTGGAAGTGTTCAAGGCCACATTGGATGAGGCTTTGAGCAACCTGGTGTAGTGGAAGGTGTCCCTGCTCATAGCAGGGGGGTTGGAACTAGATGACCTTGAAGGTCCCTTCCAACCCAAACCATTCTATGACTCAGGAGTACTTGGAGTTAATTGTCATTTTGGGATTCAATTTGCTGTTTCATAGAATCATAGAATGGTTTGGGTTGGAAAGGACCTCAAAGATCATCTAGTTTGTATCATTACTGTCAAGCATGAGTGTCCGAAGTTGTATGCCCCCCCGACACCCATCCTGCTTGCTGCTGCCAAAACCACGCAAAGGAAGATCCCAGGAGCCTACCGGTCTCCTTACTACTAAGTTCAACGACACCATAGTCCAGCTCAGTGAGCCAGGAAAACCACAAGTGTTACTTCACTTCACTCACCAAGTATTTTATGATAAGATTTCTCTTCTAGGAAGTGTGATTTACTGGACACCTGGCTCTCCTTCTCTCCACTGTGGTGTAACAACACATCGCTTGGGGAACATCAGCCCTGTTCCTCAAAGCTTCTTATTTCTAATTGCTACCTGAGCCATCATGTTTTGTTAATCATGTATCCTTCAAAGGATTTCTCACTCAACATGTCATCCCAGCCATCACAATACCCAGGCTCCTCCTGGCACTGTGCTGGAACTAGACTTGGCAAACAGGACCTGGGACTGGTGCTGCAGGGCTCAACATCTCCCTCTTTCCTGGCATTCTGGGTTTCCTGCTGCTCCACAGAAGTTACCATAGAATCATAAAATGGTTTGGGTTAGAAGGGACCTTCAAGGTCATCCAGTTCCAACTCCCCTGCCATGGGCAGGGACACTTTCCACTACACCAGGCTGCTCAAAGCCTCATCCAACCTGGCCTTGAACACTTCCAGGGAAGGGGCAGCCACAACTTCTCTAGGCAACCTGGTCCAGTGCCACATCACCCTCATTGTAAACAATTTCTTCCTTAGATCTAATCTAAATCTCCCCTCTTTCAGTTCAAAGCCATTGCCCTGTCACTACACACCCTTGTCCAAAGCCCCTCTCAAAGGACCCTCCCTCCTACTGCTGCCAGACTATACAGCCCCAATGAAGGAAAGATGACAACAAAACTGACATGTCTTCAGATACACAGGACACAATATGCCTTTGGAACAACTCAGCAGCTAGTCTAGCCTCCTAATTAATACAAATCATTAATCCACTTACTCCTACACTGAGTTAAATAATACTGGAGTTTTGCTGAAGGTTAACGTTAGGAAATACAATCAGTCTTAACTTGCAGATCTCATGGGCAAAACAAACCAAACTACCCCAGTAACTCGGACAGTCTGTTTTGCTGCTCAAATGCATACTTAAACTTGACTTTGCTTACATTTAATCTGTAGACGTTGAGTTTGCCTCTGATCTACCCCACTAAAGGGATTTTTTTTTTTTTTTCATCTTGATTTATTTTGTTCTTCTCTGAAACTTTTCGGTACAGCTTTGCCACATCATGACACAGAATTCACTGACAATGACTGAATTACTTGTCTACTACCAGATCTAAATCTTTTCCCGAGTCATAATGTTCCGACAAGACACTGTTTTCCCAGTCCGGATTTAGGGTCTGCATTCTTTATTTGTAAAACGTAAAACATTATACTTTTCTGTAATGAGACAAATTATGTAAGAATTAGCCCAGTGTATCAGCAAACAGCTGACGACCTTCCCTCCACTGTTGGTTACATCCCTGGTAGTCCTTACCTTAAACGTACGGGTTACCAAAACGGTGTTTCATGCACTTTCACTTAGAGGCACTGAAACCAGGTCAACCTCTGCTTGGCAAAGCAATGTCCAAAGAGAGAAGTTTGGCGGATGTCTCACAATGGCTTTTCTGGAAGCTCTGAAGATGTCTTACTCTGATGGCACGTCAGCACCAATGCACGGCACCCAAAGGATGTCCTCCCTTGTCATATGTACAAGTGTTCAAGGAATAATGTGCTTTCCCAGTTTACAGGGTGGAGGGAGGAGACAGAGAGAATGGGATTCAACTTAGCTAAATTTTGGACAACGAGGACATCTTTTTCTAGGTAATTCTTAGTCAATTCCCTCGGTAATCTAACTGGCACTAGTTCTCAAATATTTTGAATATTTTAGTATGGGATGAAGCTCATCTTAGAAGTTATTATTTCTCTATTGAGCATGGAGTGAGACAAGGAAAGGGGATCCAGCGGAAACACCTACACTGGAGAGGCCTACATGTAGGGAGAGGAATCCTGTCTTACAGCACAGTCTTCAGATTCAAATTTACAGAAAATCAAGAACAGTGCGAGCTGGCTTCCTTCTAGTCGTTTAACTGGGGAAAAAGATTTCAAATAAAGATTATTTTTAAAGATGCTAATCAGATAAATCAAGGAATCCACACCTTTCCCCTACAAATGCTCTCTGCTTACTATAAACAGACTGAGGATAAGGTAATTTTTCATTTATAGATAGTTGTTGAGGTCAGTGAAGACGAAGTTACCCTTTTAGGGTTGAAATGTCATTACAATTTTAATTACTCTTTTATTCTCGGCACAGCAATTAATAACAGCAAACTACACCACTGTGAACAAAACCAGCCCCTTCAGCTGTACTCTCAGCACCCAGGTGCCCACTACCAAGCACGGAGAGCTGTTGTTTGCATTTGGAGAGAAAATCCATGCTACAATTCATGCTGCTGAGGAATAGTTCCCTCTTCAGGATTATCCTAATCCAGCGTATTTCTGAATGGATAGAAGCTACTTGAGCATTCAAACAAAATTCCCCAGCCGAGTCACTTACCTTCAGAGTGTAGACACCCATGCGCCCTGGGACCTTATAGAAAATGCCCTCTTCCCCTCGGGAGTTGGTGTGTAACATCGCATTCAGGCATGCCAGAGGAGAAGTCCCACTGAAAACAAAACCACAAGGTTAATGTTTGAAGGTATTTGGTCACTGTTAATCTTCTGCTGGCAGAAAATCACGGCCCCTCACCTGACCATCACACATGCAGAGACAGAAACATTCCAGATTCAACTTCTATTCCCAAGGAGAATACAAGTTGAAGCTGCTGTAATAAGCAACAGTGAAACCAGTCCATGTACCCACACTCCAATTCCAGGAAAAAAACAAACAAAGAAAACCCCAAGTTCAGGCTCCTCAATACTTTTTTTGCAGAACGTCAAAACAGTCACACGTTTTTAGAGCTCTTGATACTCAGTGTTGCTCATCTGAGACTCAGAGCAGATTTGTCGTGAGCCAACTACTAACTGCAAAGATATTTAAAGTTGTGTTGTGGGTTTTTATCCAAAAAAAAAAACCCAGTGTCATACTGAAATGAGGGTTGTGGGATAAAGAATGGGAACCAATCATGCACCTTGCCCTGAAAACAGTGGAGATCTTCGATCTCAGCCAGGAGAACCGAGACAGAAGATCCATCTTTTCACCGGTGCTGGTGGGGGTTTCTTTGTTTGGTTTTTCAAACCCATCCCGCTATAGACAGAAGCAAAATCAGGTGGACACGGCAAGATAGGCGACTTCTGTTCCCACTGCTGAGTCAGGCTGATCACACCTTTTACTAAATAGGTGTCCTTGCTCCTAAAGCATACTGGTATCAAGCACAACCCCTGCACAGAAATCAAGTGAGAAGTTTTCGCCTCCCAACACTCTGTCACAAAGGCTGGAACAAGAACCATCAAATTGACTGAAATCCTAAATTTGTGACTGATTAACTGAAATCCCCGAGCAGGAGCTACAGCTTGGATGTCTAGTCCAAGGAGAAGCCAACATCCTGAACCAGCTCTGCTCCTTTGCCCTGGTGCGTATGAGTTCAGAGGCAGAAGACCCTACAGAGGCTGACAGGCAGGAGGCTCCCCACGGAACAGCGGCCGGGAATGGCGGCTCACGCAACGCACGACAAACACCGGTATGAAATGAGGGCTGGCGTTTCTCTTGCTGGACCCCATCCTATCCGTGCTGACTGCTATGCAAGCACGCAGCAAGGCACCGGCCCTGCTGGAGAGACCACCGCCGCTGGCGGGGAGCTGGCAGGGCACCATCCCGGGTCCCCCTGCCCATGCCACCACAAATCGGGCATCCCGCAGGCTGCTCACCCCTCTGGCCAAGAAATGGGCTCCGGGAAGCACTCAACTTCTGCGGGAGCTCTGCGGTCGTACTGGGACACCAGACACCTGGGGGCTCAGGTATGAGCCTGAGCAGGGCTCCACAGCTGTCCCCCACCAGCAGAGACCTCTGTGGGGTTGGAGTCCACAGTCAGAGCAGGTGACCTCCTTCAAACCTACGTTATTCCATGCAAAGGGTCAGAAAACACCCCTACAGCATCTCTGCTCTGCAGGACCTCGTGCTTTTTTTGCCAGCATCATTTGTTAATCAATGTTGTTGAAAATGGTGATGAGGAGGGAATTCCCTACACCCCAGCCCAAAGCTCACCTGACCACCTTAGAAGACGGCTCAGCCCGATGTTCAAGCCAAAACAAGCAGTGCTAGAGGAAGCAGCTGAGCCTCAGGCATGCCAGGGACCTCCCACCCATCCTGGTGTGCTTCTTCCATGGCAAACCTCCGTTTCATTCAGGTCCTCTTACACTGACCCAGTGATTCCCCTGGCCAACATATGTCTTTCGGAGAGACGGCCAACCGTGATACAACAGAGAAATCAATAACTCGAGCACCTTGCTTTGATCCCTGCCGAGAGCTTGTGTCCGTCTTCAGACATGGCGTATGTAGGTTGACATCCCAGCCAGGATCCCTGTCACTGAATACAAGCTTCTCATGAAGACATTTGCACACAGTAGACAACCTCTCCTCATCACCTCCTTGACTCTCCACTAACACCAGCTCTCTGCTCATCACTCCCTGCCACTCCCACGGCTTGTCTGTGCACCTTCCCGAACAGGGCAGCAACCTATAAACATAAGCACCACAACTGGAAGCAACTCTTCTCACACTAGCTCCACCAAGGTCATGGGCTAGTTCCACCAAGCCTAATCCTCTTCTCCAGAAAGCCACAGGCTCTCCATGGAAGCTGTAATTCAGTGTGACTTCCTACAGCAAACCCAATTCTTTCCAAAGGCATTGCTCCTCCGGGTATATCCTTCCCCTCTTCACGTCTTTGCTCCTGGATGTGATTTCTGCATGCAAGAACTGCACACAAGTATATTTTATAAAGATCCAGTTGTATCTGGCAGTATAAACAATATATCTGTCCTCCTCCCATCAATGTTCATCACCATCCCTCCTATCACTGCATCTAGAAAAAACATCATTTTATACTTCTTTCCCGATCACTAACACCATGTCGAGTAGCACTGAACAGCCCGAAGCATCTCCATGTTCAGGCAGCTCTGAGGCAGTGAGAGCTCTGCCACGTCCCTGACCCTTAGCTCACAGAGAACACGCTTTTTAAAAACTGTGTTGGAGCAGAATATCAGCGTTAAGCCAAGTGTTTCACAGGAGTCTAGGCAGAGCTGTGCTTTGGAAGCTCACCAAGGAATGAAGCCTTGGCAGGACCTATCTTTACAAAAGCTATACTGGTCCAGCATCTGCACTGCTCCTACTGAATTGATTCCATTGTTCAACAGCTTATCCACTATTTTTGCTTTCTTTTTTTCCTTGTGTTTACCCATCTATAGTTACGTGCCTTTCTCTACAGGCTCTTCCAGAAAGCTGGCACAAACATAACACTATTCTGGCCTTTCATAAAGCTTACTGTGAACATTTCAGAAGTTAAAGATCAGCTGACAAATCCCGTCTCTTTTTTTTTTTTTTTTAAAAAAAGGTTTGATTTGGGTATGAGTTGCGGTTTTTCAGCCTGGAGAAGAGAAGGCTCCAGGGAGACCTTCCAGCAGCCTTCCAGTACCTAAAGGGGCTACAAGAAAGCTGGAGAGGGGCTTTGGACAAGGGCATGTAGTGACAGGACAAGGGGCAATGGCTTTGAACTGAAAGAGGGGAGATTTCCATTAGATGTAAGGAAGAAATTTTATACAGTGAGGGTGGTGAGGCACTGGCACAGGTTGCCCAGAGTAGTTGTAGATGCCCCATCCCTGAAAGTGTTCAAGGCCAGGTTGGAGGAGACTTTGAGCAACCTGGTGTAGTAGAAGGTGTCCCTGCCCATGGCAGGGGGGCTGGAACTAGATGATCTTAGAGGTCCCTTCCAACCCAAACCATTCTATGACTCTATAAGATGCATGGTCTTCATGTCATATCACATCCTTTCTGCCTCTGCGAGTGAGTACTCATGAGCACTCGAACCCTTTCTACAGCAACCATCTGTTTTCCATGACTATCATCAGTTTAAGCTACCACCCTGGGTGCAGGGTGGCCATTCACCCTTCTGAACAGGTTCCTCAACGTAGCTACAGAACTGGAGAGCGGCTGCTGCAGGGTTACGTGAGCCGCCCAACCTGCAGCTTCCAACTTCACTGATTTGGATCCCAACTTGACATACAAATCCCCTACCATTACTTACTACTTTTTCCAGCTACCTGTGTTTTGCACCCAGCCTACCTTTCATTACTTTAAATGCAACAGCTATCTAAAAATAGCCGTAGGAACCAGATGTTATGCCATTTATTTCATTGCTTTTTTTTTTTTTTTTTTTTTAGCAACAAAGGCCATCTCCTCCCTTTGCCAGGAACACAGACTGCATCACTAGCCGCGTCTGGCAGTTCCCACCATTCCACCTCCAAACTAGTACTTCGAGAAGCAGATGAAGTGAAAGACAAGTTCATCACTACCCACTATTTCACTTCAGTCTCTCCCATCCCACCCACACCTGCACTGCTCTCCAATACTGCTGACCATCAGCCTCCGTTAACGGGACTGCTAACGGACCAGCCCTTTTGGAGGTCTCAAAACAGCATTTGTCCTTCAGAAAAGACTAAGTGGAGCTCAGCAAGACTACGATGTGATTAGTTCGTAACTGCCGTTATGGGAAGCTGTATCGGATCTGTCAGACATCAGGCCCCTGACTTGATTTCTAAAGCTTCTGAATGGAAACATTCCCCAGCTTTGTGGTCATGGCCATCAGTCACCCTGGGCTCTCAATCACAGAATGGTTAGGGTTGGAAGGGACGTCAAAGATCATCTAAATAAGCTCAAGTTGTGATTCTTGGCTTGAACATCAGGGGTTTGAGGTGCAGATGCACAAACCATCTCTGTTCGGAGAGGCATCACTGCTTTTGAGGACAGTCTCATTTCTGGCTCCTGTTCTACCAGTTCTCTGCAGCAAACTGGCTCACCAGCTCATTGCAGCTTGGATGAACAGTGTGGGCACAGCTGTGACGGGAGGAGAAAGGAAAAAAAAAAAGGCATATCCACACTCATTAACACCAAATTCTCCCAAAGGAACCTGAACAAACATCATCCCTTCCACGAGCTCCCTCTACCACCTTCCCACAGATAACGCCCACGGAGCCCAGGGGCTGCTTTGCCCCTCCTGCCCCCTTTCCACGTAGGGCTGTTAACATAGATTATTTGATTAAGAATCTTCCAAAATGAGCTAAGACCAATTATTACTTTGCCCATTGTGTTAAACTTCTGTATTCTCCTGCTCTCACAAGCTGCCCTGTTTTCACCCAACATTAACGACCGACAGAGGCAGCAAATGGATCTCACTCTCATGGTTAAACTTAAAATTAAAATATTTGTCCACATGATGGCAGTTCAGTGCCAATGGCTGTAAGAAAAGCACAGCCCTTTCCTACCCCAGCATTTGGGAACAGAGGTTGGATTTCAAGGGAAGCAGCACCTGCAGCACCTACAACTCTCCTTCGATACCGCAACACAGCGTGCGGGTTCAGGGGGTTCGGTTTGGTTTTGGAAACAAGAGAAGGGTTAGGAATCAAAATGACATTTTCTTGCACTAACTCAGTTTGCGACGTTCTCATCCTGCACGTGACGCGTGCTGCTGAAGAAAGCAGCGGGAACAACTCCAAACTCAGTTTTACAGCACCCGGCCAGGTTTTTATATAAACCGATGCACTTGAATTGAGATGCTCCATCTCGGCAGAGCACACTGCGGGTTTCGCCAAACTGCTGGGGTTTCCCCCAAGAGCTAGTTACTGTAGGGAGAGTTAGACATAATGTTTTATTAAAACATTACATCACACCCTATATTTTAATAGCTAATTAAGCAGAGTCCCAGTGCTTATTCCGGCAAGTTTTTCAACCCAGATAAATACTTTTACATCACATGTACTAACAAATACCATGAAAAACACATTACTTCCCTTTAGGTTTATGCATAACTGAGAAGTAGGGGAAGAATTACTGAGCTGGCAGGTTTTGTGAAGAGCTGGTGGAGGGTTCACAGCTCAGTCTCTGCCTGGAGAAAGCTTCCCTTGGAGCTGCTCCTGCTGCTGGCGTGCTGGGGAGAAGCTGTCAGCTCCTGCTTTATTCTGTGTTTCAAGGAGGGGAAGAGCAAAACTCCAGTGTTCTAGCCCCTGCCCTCCCTTGTAAATCAGCTCGTGCCAATCCCAGAGGGGCTCCTTTCTGTGCCAGCTACATCTACCCTGGCTATCTTCATTCTGAATCTCATTTATGCAGTGGAAATAGATGACATGCACAGTCAAGATACTGCAACTTTATCCAACTGTCAAGTAACACCAGCCCTTTTCAAATATATCCAGGTATTTCAGTAGTTTATGTTAGTAACGTGCCTCTGTTTCACCAGGCCACCTTCCCGACAACAAAAGCATTTTCCTGATGAAAATAGGAAAATCCCCGATAAAGAAAACAATAGGCTCAGACATTCTCCACCTCCAGAAAGCTACTGGCGTCTCATCTAACATTTGTAACAGTGATTTTTGGCAAAAACTTCAGCAGAAGCATTCCTATCGCAGTTCAGCACAATGGCAAGAACGCCGCTCCAAATACAACTTGGGGAGGGACAATCTTGGAAGGTCCCTTCCGACTCAACCCGTTCTCTGACTCTACAACCTGGTGTTAAGGCATCCAGCCTCCAAGGGCAGCAGCACGCTGCCACTGCTTCTATGCAAGTGTTTTCCAGAATTTTACATTTTTAGGTGCACACACACAAGCTGCGTTCATGCTCTGCAAATGGAAGGATTTTTAGCTGTATTTTATTTAGGTCCCCACAGCAGTGTACTATTGACACTTTTTATTCCAGTAGAGATTAGTTTGTTTGCTGACAGCTACAGCAAAAGGGCAAACCTATTTTAACTACTGGGATAACAAACGGGATGCTCATCTTTAGCAACTGTCCAGCACTCAATGCCAGCCCACTGATAAATGGGAAAACCACAAAAAACATCCCCTTGTTCACACTGCATCACATCTCAGCTGAGCAATACTTGTTGGGATGGTTTGGATCAGAACAGAGTTGCTTGGGCTGATAAATTCAGCTGAAGCAAACAATCAGCTGTGGGCTTTGTTCATTGAAATGAGCTGGCATTACAGTAAAAAAAAAAAATTGCAACAGTTTAGAAGATGCAAAGGTAACTATAACAACCTTTACCGGGATTAATTCAGTTTCCATGGCGTTATGAGAGCATAGTGAAACTTCCCAGTCCTTACTTCTCAAGAAGCTAAAAATAGCACAGCCTTGCTGAGAATCTGCCAGAACACGGGCAGCAAACTTGGCACAAATGGGACTGGTGCAAGGGCTGTGATCCCAGCTCCTGTGCCCAGGTCCAGGGTCTTCTTCAGAAGAACTGGGAACGTCCATTTGTTCGCTGTCTGAGGTTTTAGTTCATTTTATGTTCCCATACCTTATGCACTACCCTCACTCACAGTGCATGTCAGCTGGAGAAAAAACAGGAAGCAACACATCCACCCCTGCAAAGCTGCCTTTATTGGAAGCTGAAGAAATGGTTTAAGTGCTCATACAGGTTTTAAACCACAGCATCCAGAATATTTTCACTTACAGGTGCAGTTTAAGGGAGAGGTCTGGTACAAGCGAGTACCCAGCGATACCTACCAGGTGAGCAAATACCTGTGCTTGAGTAATTATTGCCTTCTAACACTGACCTCCCAGTTAAAAACAACCAATTTAACAGATTTACTGGAATTGTTTATACTTACAAACCTATGACTGCTACGCAAACTATATTTTTTACACTGCAGACTAAATAAGGGGCTCTGGTAGCTTCTAAATATCTATTCTATTTTGAAAATTGTCATCTTTCATACCTGCACTTCCCTTTCGTTAATAAATCAGAACAAACTGATCTCAAAGTGATCAACAGCAAGCGACAGTCCCTCTGCCTGCGGAACAGGCACATTCTTTACCTGTTCTACTGCATTGCTGAAAGAGCTAAAACGGTGTAATAGTCATTTTTGTAGTTAAGAGGTAGTTGCAAGGCCAGTAAATGGCAGAAGAAGAAATACATATTCTGAGCTCTCGCCCCTCTGAGTATTTCTATATGATGCCCCATCCCTGGCAGTGTTCAAGGCCAGGTTGGATGCGGCTTTGAGCAACCTGGTGTAGTGGAAGGTGTCCCTGCCCATAGCAGGCAGGTTGGAACTAGATGGTCTTGAAGGTCTCTTCCAACCCAAACCATTCCATGATTCTCTAAGCTACTCGGTGTTTCAGACAGACACGTACATACCAAATTTTCCTTCTGAGAACAGCCAAATTTAAGCCATCCTTAAATCATGGCATTTTAAACTCCACATTAAATTCAAAGCTTCTTCAGACTGAGCAGGAGAAAACGGTTTGGAGAGCCGTAAATGCACACATGGTTAAGGTGAGGACTCTCTACTCCGAGCAGCTGTCTATTGAAGGGGAGGAAGGAGGTGGAACATTTCTTCCCACAGTTTGAATCCCGCTGCAGCAGCCCTTCCCATCAGCCCGGCTCCTGGGAGCTCAGAGAGTGAGCGACTCGTTCTGATTTGAAAACAAAACATCACCAAATCGGTTTGTTCGGTCACATGTGATTGAAATTTTTCAACTGTGATGTATTTGAATTTAAAACCCTTGCCCTCAGAGCACCAAGATAACCCTTGCCTATCGAAAGGTTACTTTGTATTAAAGCTCCATTTTTAATTTGGTTAGCAGAGTTTACAGTATTTCTCCATGTCTGCACAACAGCAGAGCCTTCAGCGTGGGACCCAGCAGATCTCCTACCGCAGGACCCCCCTGCAGAGCAGGACCGGCCCCTCAGGGCTCCAGGGGGTCCTGCAGACAGAGGAGCTGACGCTGCTGGGCATGGAAACGCCACTCGGAATTCACCGGTTCCACACCAGCAACCTCAACACCAGGGAAAAGTTAATTATTGCCTTCTGCTCTAAATGGAAGCTCAATAGAAAGTGCACCCAGCAGCGAGTGTCTTCATTTCATATCGTCACTGCACGTTGACATAACCGGATAAAAACGCCCAAATAGGACTGGACCGGGTTTCAGCCTGAGGGTTTTCCCCATTCTGTCCTTTTGAGCATCTCCTTCTTCCCCACCTTTGGTTTGAATCAGACATTCGCACAAATAGCTTTTATTTTATTAGTATATTAAAATACAACAGTTTTAAACCCCAGCAGTTTCAGATCTAGGGAAGTGTCAGAGCAGAGAGGCATTGTGAGCAGACACCACTGTCCCAACCTCAAGCTTGTTAAACACACTCACAATTTAGAAAAGCAGCTTATTATACGTGTTAATTTTTGCTCCTCCCGACAGGCAGCGCCAAACGTCCCCAAGACAAGAGATGCACAAAACCCCACCATGCAAACCGAGCACCCCCTCCCCGCGCGCGGAAGGTCGTAGACAGCAGCGTTAGTTCGTTAACAACACGGAGCGTTCACATGCCGTTAGCCCCACGTTTTCCACAGACTTTACAAACAGGAGGAGCCGAGGTTTGCATTGCACTGGAGCACTAATGCAAACAGCATGCGGGGAGGGCAGACGAGGCAGAAGCGTTTACACCAGATATGCTACCAGCACTCGGTTTCTAAGTCTGCGTGAAACAAGCAGTTGCTCTTTTAATCAAGGCTTTTGCAGCTTGCGTTAATAGAGAGGAGTAGCTTTAGAACAATCAGCAGTGGTTCTTACCTTCTGGAGTTGGAGTGCAACCCAAAAAAAGGAGAGAAACACCCCTTTAAAAACTTGAGCAAAACAATTGTCTGATCATTAATATGAACCCTCCCCCCCCCGATCCACCAGAACCAAATTATAAACGTTTCGGGCACATCTGCAGTAATACTAACACCAGGTTACATCAAACCGACACGGAGGAGAAAGACGTAGACCTGGCAGATTTTTTCAGTGTATTCTCAAAGAGGCTGCCGTGCAGCTGCCAACCCCACGCTCCTCATTTTCAACTTTCACCTGTTAATGAACTTTTAAGAGAAGTCAGGTGGACCCTTTGGAAATCTCACACGCAGACAGACAGCAGTACAGGAATTTACTTCTCATTCTTTCACACACCCTCAGCACTACTCGCAGCTTACAACTCTGGGTAAAACAGCAGCCCTGCAACCCAGAGGAGCGAGATAGATCGCTAGCAGTTTAATGGAGCCAAGAGTTATGGTGCAGGAACGAGCAGGTCCTGCTTCATCACCTCCATGGGCAATCCACGGCCTTGCCAAGTCATTAATAATGCAAATTAATACACCAGCGGCCTCATTTAAATATTTCCACAGTAGTGGGGCTGGGGGCAGGTAAAGCGTTTCCTGCTGCAAACCAATTTTAAGACACCAGCACTTGAAGTTCATGGAAATTTGTGCAGGATGAAAACAAGGCGAGCGCAGCTGGTGATCCCAGCAAGTTCAGATGGAGCCGCACTCAGACCACAATGTAGCAGAGGGCTTGGGAGGCACCCGAGGATGAAGATCAGCCTGAAGGACACCATAAAGTTCTTCTAGGGACACAGTGACATTGGACTTTATCTATAGGTTTAATTAATGGTGTATCATGACAATTGAATCTGACCTGCAGGAACATCAGTAGACACTGATACTACTTGCTGAGTCCTGGGTAAGATTAAAAGCCCTTGTAGATGTCGTCTGACTTAGACATTGTTTACAATGCAAGCACTACCTTCAGGTTCACAGCACCCCATTAGCTTCACCGTACCCAGTGTCCACCACTAAGCTCCTTGGCTGCATGCTGTTTGCATCCCTGAGCGACTACACAGAAATCAGCATTCTCTGACTTTAAAGGAGGAATCCAGAAAGTACCACCTTCCTCGAAGGCTTCTGGAGCACAGAGATCAAATTTCAAAGTTTTTGGGGTTTCCCCCCCTTTCTATTTCTGCTGCAGAACCACAAGCCAGTTCATACTGAAGATAAATCCTAAATCCAGGTATATTTTGAGACCTCGGCTCTAGTGTCTTCCAGAAAAGTGAGCCCACCCATTCGATTCCTGCCGTGTTAGTACTCTATCACTAGTGTTTATCACTAGAGTACTAGACCCCACCTGTCTCCTTGGAACAACTATTAACACTTCACGTGTTGAAAACCAACATGTCATTTGATATTGAGGAGAGCAAAACCTGTTCCCACTGCAGTGTCAGTAAGGACCAGAGAAGCAGTATACTTTGATAGTGGGTTTGATACCTTTATATAAGGGATATGGACAAAGTCACCTTGTCAGAGGGTCTCCTACGTGTAACAAATGCATTTAACACTCCCTGCTAATGGTAACAACATGGTCTTTCTCTATCACCATTCTCTTTGAACTACACCTCATCCCTGGAAGTGTTCAAGGCCAGGTTGGATGAGGCTTTGAGCAATGGGATCTAGTGGAAAGTGTCCCTGCCCATGGCAGAGGGGTTGGAACTAGACGATCTTTGAGGTCCCTTCCAACCCAAACCATTCTATGGTTCTATTATTTTCCAAACCAACATTTTCCCCTACATGTAGCATTTATGGCACCCACTAACTTACCTCCATGCTTCTGCACAGACACCGTGTGGTACCGAAACCTATGCCTACTTCAACTTTTAGTTGAATTAATGCTAATGAAGCAAAAAAGACACATGCCCTTTGAGGGTGTGGCAAACCTGTGGTGTCCCTCAAGATCAGCTTCTCATTTTGTGGTCTACAGGGAAACCAACCAAGCTCCTCATGAAGTATGGGCACTATCTGCAGCCAAAGGTTCGTGTCACTAGACCCAGAAGACAAGGTGGCCTGGAGCTCGTGGTGTCCAAGGGGCAGAGGTTGCATCTCCAACTTTCCCTCGCTTCAGGAAAAGCCCTGGCAGGGAGCCCTTGCCTGGGTCAGAGCAGAAAATACTGAACAACAGGACAGTCACAAGTGTCCAGAAGAGACACCCACCGAACATACCATTAACCTCATTAAACATTAATCTGTAACTGTCACTATGACTAATATTTGACAGCCACACCAAAAATAGCTTTAACCTGTACTTTACGCCAGAGACCTTACACACAAATTCCACTTAAAGTCATCATGAAGGTCTCAAATCAAATACCAAGTTCTGGTGGTCTTCAGTTAAAAATGGAAGTTGATAACTGTTTATCTTCTCCAGAAAAAGCCAAATCCAACTTTCAGTTGACTAAAGGAAAAACATTGCAAAAACTTAACTGCATCAGTATTTATTGGCCTCTGCTGCTGCCAGCCCCATCTCCTAAAGGCTGACAGTAACTAACAGAGCAAAGCTCAAGAAGAGTCTTGCAATTAAAACGTGCGTGCCTGTAAGGCTGGCCCTAAGGCACCTGCTTCCAAAAAATTCCCTTTTCCCAGCAGTCAAACATTAGGAAAGAGCCCCAGAATCCCAGCTGTGCGTAGAAAGTCCTGGGTCAGTAATACTTTTATGAACATTTTATAATACCCATCTTCTAGTAGAATGGAAAAAAAAAATAACTAGAGAGAAAGACTTGAGGTAACTCAACCCTGGTTATTCTTCAATAAGAAGCATGGATGTCCCTGTCCTATCCACTCGCCCTCATACACACTCAACATTATCAATATCAAATCCATGAGATGAACTCAAGGTGTTCCAGCTCATTTGAAGTTATCTTTAAAGAAGCTGTGGATTAAAGAACGTGGAAAGTTATCTAAACCTTTGTCAGCTGATGGCTTTGGCTAGTTACAGTGCCTTCCAAGCCAGGTCAGAATTGCACCTTCCCACCATCAGAGAGGGAAAACCAAAGCTGGTTTTGTACTAGAAGAGTTAAGACTCCCAGCAACCCTTGTAACTGCACTCCCTGTCCACAAATACACCTATTAAGGCTTTGGGATACCACAGCGACTCACAATCTGACAAGAGGCACTGAAGCCAAAAGGCACTTTGCTGAGGAACACAAGGCTGGGGGCCATGGCTTCGAGTCATTTAGATGGGGAGGGACCTCTGGAGGTCACCAGTCCAATCTCCAGCTCAAAGCAGGAGCAACTACATCAGGTGCCTCAGGGCTTTGTCCAGTCCAACCCTAAATATCTCCAGAAGTGGGGACCATACAACCCCCGTAGTCTTGCTATAGTGTTTTATCACCCTTACGGTGGAAAAAAAATTTCCCCTCATAGAACAGTTTGGGTTGGAAGAGACCTTCAAGATCATCCACTTCCAAACCCCCTGCCATGGGCAGGGACACCCTCCACTACACCAGGTTGTTCAAAGCTCCATCCAACCTGGCCTTGAACACTTCCAGGGATGAAGCAGCCACAGTTTCTCTGGGCCACCTGTGCCAGTGCCTCACTACTCTCAGAGGGAAGAATTTCTTCCTTAGATCTCATCGAAATCTCCCCTCTTTCAGTTTAAAGCCATTGCCCCGTGTCCTGTCACTCCACGCCCTTGTCCAAAGCCCCTCTCCAGCTTTCTTGTAGCCCCTTTAGGTACTGGAAGGCTGCTGGAAGGTCTCCCTGGAGCCTTCTCTTCTCTAGGCCGAACAGCCCCAACTCTCTCAGCCTGTCTCCATAGCAGAGGTGCTCCAGCCCTCGCATCATCTTCATGGCCTCCTCTGACCCGCTCCGACAGCTCCATGTCCTTCTGATGTTGGGGGCCCCAAAGCTGAATGGGGGAGTCGTATCTAACCAGAATTTTCCATCGCACAGTTTGCGTTCATGGCCTCTGTTCAGACCTGCGTACCTCCATGAAGAGTCTGACTCCGTTTTGCAGAAGCTATTGATAGAAGCGAACGCTCACCAGAAACACCAACCACCAGATTACAAAAAGCAGTTTTGGATGTAGCAGCTTTTAAATGTTCTGTCGTACAAAGAGCTCAAGCAGACGTTTCCTGGTGTGGTTAACTACGGACTGCCAAAGAAATGAATAGTTCCAAACACTCCACACAAGCCTACATAGAAAGGTGGGTTTTTTGGCAACGTGGTGGTACTTGACCTCCCCGCTGTGGAATGTCACAGCTATCGCCAGGTGAATTTGACCACGCATTTTTTTAAGAAGTTGAAAAGCTTTATTTGAATAAATTCACACTGTAAACAAACCAAGTGTGGCAAATCCACTGCCTGCCAACCTTCGATGGTGAACTCCTTCCAGCATCCCCTTCTGACAGAGTCCTGCAGCACAGGGCAGGTGAGGGGCTGCAATGCCAAGGGGTCAGCTGCTGGCACCAAATTAATCCACCGGATGCAGAGGCTGTTCGGGAAGGCTATACGGGCACAGCGGTGTGAGCTGAAAGGAGTCCCCAGGCAGAATTCTCCCTGCAGTTCCCTTGAGGACAAGTCCCACCACGTCTTGTGCTTGCTGCTCACACCTCCGAACACCTCCCGTGCAGAGCACTCATCAAGCCGACGCACAAAACCCCGCTCCCAACAGGAAGATGCTGCATGTTACAGTCTTTGCTACCAGAAAAAATTCATTGGTGTTTTTAATTTGTATTCACAAAGCTGCGGTTAGCCAAGGTCAGGGAACACTACAGAAACACAAGTGTCCTCTTGAGGATGCTTTGCTGTAGGGCCATCCTGAAGCACTTCTGGCCGGTCCTCCCAGCCGTCATCACCTCCTCTACCCCACTCCTGTCAGACTCCCCATATAGCAGTGTCAGGAAAATAAACTTCAAATTAGCTTTCTAGCTTCAACACATTACCTTCCTGTTTCCCAGCTTCCTGCTGTTGCAAGGAATCAGGAGGCAGCACAAACAAACAGAAGAAGCAAGGCTGCAGCAGGTTCCATCACTACCTCAAGACCCTTCCTCTCTCGGGTCCTGCCTGACCAGGTATTTTTCAGTCACCAGCTCAGATGATCAGAGGACACTGAGGAAACAATATGCATTGGCAGCCCAGAAAGCCAACCGTGTCCTGGGCTGCATCCAAAGGAACGTGGGCAGTAGGTCGAGGGAGGGGATTCTGCCCCTCTGCTCTGCTCTTGGGAGACTCCACCTGCAGTACTGCGTTCAGCTCTGGGGCCCCCAACATCAGAAGGACATGGAGCTGTTGGAGCAGGTCCAGAGGAGGCCACGAAGATGATGCAAGGGCTGGAACACCTCCGCTATGGAGACAGGCTGAGAGAGTTGGGGTTGTTCAGCCTGGAGAGAGAAGGCTCCAGGGAGACCTTCCAGCACCTAAAGGGGCTACAAGAAAGCTGGAGAGGGGCTTTGGACAAGGGCGTGGAGTGACAGGACAAGGGGCAATGGCTTTGAACTGAAAGAGGGGAGATTTCCATTAGATGTAAGGAAGAAATTTTATACAACGAGGGTGGTGAGGCACTGGACCAGGTTGCCCACAGAAGTTGTAGATGCCCCATCCCTGGAAGTGTTCAAGGCCAGGTTGGATGAGACTTTGAGCAACCTGGTGTAGTGAAAGGTGTCCCTGTCCATGGCAGGGGAGTTGGAACTGGATGATCTTTGAGGTCCCCTCCAACCCAAACCATTCTATGAGTCTAGATGATATTTTTCCCCTGGGAGAGTCTTTTACTGTAGGCTCATCACGGCTTTAAAGAGCAGCTTTTACAAAGAGAAAGTCTAACAGTTTTGGTAGGGTTAGCTTTTAACAGAGGTAACTCTCTGTAAGAGAGAACCTATCCTCACACCAGTGTCAATGGGATCCAACAGGAACTTTATCCTTTTCAAAATAATTTAAGAGCTCAGCATCCTTTTGAAAGCCCTACTTTCACCCTTACCTGTGTGCAGGGGAGTGGGTTTGTTCATTTTTTGGAGGGGAGTTATGTTGGTGGAAGAACTTCCTAGCATCAAGGTGTTGAAGGAACAACCGCCTCGATAATCCAGGCATGGAGCAGCATGCAACTCCGCTCCCCCAACCCCACCTTATATCCCAGCTCTGCAACAGAAGATCAGGAAATCAAAGTACTGGAGAGCAGCTGGGAAGTATTTCAGTGGCAAAGTGTTCTGCCAAGAATGAAGAGAGATCAATTTTTTGGTCCTTAACTCAATCTGAGATGCAAGAGTATCCTCCAGCAGTAGGCAGCTTCCCTCTTCCTACAGTTATGAGCCAAGTCCAGACTCCAGCCTGACCTTTGCCCGTATTTCTGAGACTATTTTCCTTTTAAGCTCATCCTCTGTCCTCTTGCAAGAGAGTGACCAAGTATAGAGTTTTTCCCCACTCAGGCAAGATCCTCATTTTGTAATACCCAAGTTACTGGAGGACACTGTTATGAACCACACAGAAGCTGAACGCCCTGTGTTTTCTTTTGAGATGAGGGCAATCATCATCCCTGTAGTCTTCCTCATCACTCAGGAGGACAGACTGTTCGCATTACAAGACCCATAGAGGACAAACCAACCAAAAAAATACAGCAGGCTTCTCGTTTTCAGCCACTGAGAGAGGAGAAATATAGGAAACTGATTAAGAAGCCTTATGGAAGCCTGAAGTTACAGTGCTGGTGGCTCATTTATACAAGTGTCGGACTGAGCAGCTCCAACCCTCTTCACATAACCATCTCCTTGTCTGGAAGGAAGTTTCCTCCCTAGGGTGTGCATCTGGAGATGCTGGATGCTCAGAGCACCTTGCAAGGAATTTGGAAGGACCCATCTGCCAATGAGAAGCATAAATCAGCCACTGCCTGGAGGGCAGCTAAAACTCGAAGCCAAACCATCCGTGACACACTTATCTAGTCCAAATACGACTGGTGAAAAGGAGACTTTGGCTTCTGTACTCCCCCCCCGAAATGGTTTAAGAGTTTGGTTTAGTTTATGTTAGAAATTCCATGAATACTTGAAATAAAAGCAGCCAGAGCACCATGTCTGTTTTCATTTTCACTGAGATTGAGCTGGAGTTTAGGTGTATCTCCTTGCTTAATGAGTATTTGGGCAAAAAAGTCACCATGTTTGGACAGAGGTTCACAAGCTAGTATTCTACAGAGTCCCCTACAAAAATCCAAGGAAAACAAAACTTTCATGGCTATTAAAAGGCTGCCAAAGATACCTTTCAAAGATGCTAACGCTTTCGATACTGTTACATCGATTTTAACATATCCAAGGAGATTAATGAAATCCAATGACAAGTTAACAATTTTCATTTAAAAAGCTACTTATCAAAAAAATGTGATTCTCTGTCACTAACTCATGGTGCCCGTCTATCCCATGCACTCAAGTTTAGGGAACTTTCACAGCTGGTGTTGCTTGGGTTAACACCGTTATCCCATGCATCTTCAAAGCCTTGTTTCAAAGTATAAGCGTTACAACATGCTCAGGCTTCCCCAAGCCACGTTGCCAAAAGAGATAAGGCAATGTAGGATCTTGGACAAATCTTAGAGCCAGATATGGTTACGCTGCCAATTCATCGAGTGTTCCTCCACGTGTATTTTATTTTTGCAGTTTGCAAGCAGTGACCTGTAGGTAGGAAAGGATCTCCCAGAATTAGGGCAGTGTCAAAACAGGCAAATCAAGAAAATCAGGATGATAGATCATGCAAAAAGTGTAGTTCTAGCTTTCATATGCCTTAGGTCTCCAAAACCGACACCTCAGAGTACTGATCCTTTAAAAATCTCATTATTAAAATTACTTGAGAACTAGGATAAAATTATAAATCCAGGTACGAATCAGCCAGTATAACCCCAGGTTTCTACATTGCTACAAAAACCCCCTCCATCTTATGAAAGACCTAGTCTTGGCCAAAAAATAGCCAAATTGTCCTGCAGAAATCACTATTCCTGGGTTTTCCACACTCACCTCAACTGCCACCCTTCTTCCCTGCAATTCCAAATCCCCTACAACGGTACCAGCATCCTCTAAACTCTTTCAACACGCCCCTCAGCTTCCTCCCAAGCAGCTGGTCAAGTGGCTGCATGTGCCAGGAATCATCAGAGCAAACGGGAGGTGGACTGGCTGCATGGTCAAACCAAAAAGCAACTGCTGGACACTAGTTGGGCTCTCCGTTCTCTCTGCCTCACTTCAGCGTATCTGTAGGAAAGTTATTTGTCACTTCTAAAATTATTTCCTTCTGGAAATCGGAGATTTTAAAAAGTGAGATACATCTAAGGACGTGAGGCAGTAGATGCTGAATTATAAAACAAAAACAACCAGACACTGCAGTCTAAACTGATGGTTTAAAGACTGTGTAGTTTGTGGAAATAGTTTACTACCAAAGATATTTACAATTTTCTTTATTAAAAGCAAATTGCATTGAGAAACAATTAAAAAACCCAAGTGCCTTGATGCACACGCTAACAGGAGAGCCCGTGTCCTGCCTGCAGCCTTACCCACCGTTTGACCAGTCCAGCAGCCGCCGGCTGTCTCACGGGAACCGCCTACAGGGATCTGCCATACCCCCTGGCAAAGGCTGTGCCGTGGTCTCCTGCCAGAACCTCCACATAAGAGGACTCAAAATCTGATGAGCTCAACATCCTCATCTGACAGCTTTTATATCTTCTGTAATGTGATTTTTTCCCCTAATAAATGCTGATCCGTGTTAAGCCCATCTTGTCACAGGCTATGACTTAATTGGAAGCCAAATCCAGCCACAAACACATTACTGGCACTAACTGGAATTGAACTGCTTAAGAACTGGCAATCTTTTAGGTCTTAACCTCAATAAAGCTTATTACATCAGCCTAACATTTAAGGGGAAGACCACTCCCCAGTGTCCCCGCATGGCTAAGTCGGTAATGTGGACAGCTGAACTACAGAAACTGCGTTTCACCTCCGACTGCTCCCACAAACATCTTTTGGGATTTAAGATACTGAGGAGTTTGTGCTGTCCTGATGCTCAGCAGCAGCTCTTTTGGAGAGGAAAACAAAACAACTTACTATCAGCTCAAGCTAAATCCCCAGATCAACTCTAAAAGAAGGACTTGAGGTTGAGAAGAATTATATGGCACCATGACATTTCTGTTCTGCTTCTTTTGACTGTTTAGTCCAAAATTTGGCCTGGCCAGCCAGAGACTGGATCTTTCACACCACATCTGAGCTCCTGCCTAAGGCTCTGCCCCAGAAAGAGCACTCTGAAATGCTAAAAAGGTTCACCACATCCAAGAGCCTGGACGTTTGCTGGACTTGTGCTCTGCCACCAGCAAGACCACCAGTACAGACAACTGCATTTCTACCCCTGGGAGCACGCGAGGGGCTGGCAAGCACGGTCAGTGCTTGCAGACCTGCCTTTGATGGATTAACAGTATTTAACACGATGCTGAAGCCACTCTAAGGCTGGTAAACCTTTGATCTCACTGAACGTAGTCCTGCCCCAGAGCGAAGTGCATGGTCAGGGCAGGAACTAAGCCCCACTTTCATCACCTCCCTAAGAGCTAAAAGGGTCTGTTTGGTTCCCTTACTTTTAGATAAGCTGACATTTCCAAAAAGCAAACCGCCTTTGTTTTGTCCACAAATGGAGTGGAAGGCCTTGTTATCAATAGCAGGATTTCTGCACTTGGGCCCTTGAATATTTCAGGCAAAGCAGATGGATTGCTGCATTAAACTGGCAAAATGGAACGGAGAACATAATTCAGGATGGTTATTTCATTCCAAGATAGATGAACTGGCACATCCAATCATCTTCCCCTCCTGCTGCTTCTTTGCTCCTCAAAAACAGAAGTATAAATACTTTCTACTTCATGTGGATAGTTGTTCCCTATCTCAGCAAATAAATCTGTCCGTCTCTGGGAAACATATGTGACTGAAGAATTCAGCTACGGTAACAGCAGTTCCAGAGCTGTCATCTCAGTTGTTCCGCTTCCAGTTGGTGCCTCCTTTGCCCACCACACCAAACACTCAGTCTGCTCCTGGAGGGGGGGACAGGAAGATCTAAAGCAGAACCACACACTACTCCAGACAATGCTAAAGAAAATAGCTTGAGGCATGAAGTTTTCTAAACAAAGATTTGTAACTGAGACTGCTTTTTTACTTCCTGGATAGCTTTAAGTTTTGGTTTAGGTCATTTCTATTGAACGACTCTTCACTATGTTTTTTTAAAGATTAAATAAAAAGTGCTTCAGTTGACTTCAGTACCTGGAGCCTGAACTACCTGGTCAGGTCTAGTTTATCTCATACAAGAGCTGCAGACCAGAGGCACGCGGCTCATCCCGGGAAGCTAAGTATGACCTATCTAACTTTCTTGGTGAAAGGTACCAGTGACTTGAGAGCTTATTTGCAAACGGGACCTGGACTCCAGTTCTGCAGGTATTTAACATTTCATTCCCAAAAATACTTAGGAGATAGGGGTTAACAGTAAACTGAAGTAAGTTGGAACCAAAGAATAAATGCGTTTCACTGGAATGGGTACTTAACTCACCTGATTTCTTTAAGTCCTTCTTTCTGGATAACTTGAAGGATCTCTTTATGGCTCATAGGTGTATTAGGATATTTCTCCAGGACCTGGCAAGCAAAAGTAGATTGAGAGGAAGTTACTCCTTTGCGTTTTCACTTTAATGTTTGACTGCACAGAAAACTACATTGAATGGTTTGGACATCTCCAAGGATACAACTGAGAAAGAACTATTGGCTTTCTCACTTCCCATGACCACCCTTTCCAGGAGAGGAACAGAAAGCGCAAAGAGACTGCATTAGACTGTCCAAAGAATTCATTTTCACGGGATTCCCAAATTCCATTTCAAACGCGCTGCCCCAAGATAACACTTCTTGAAAAGGATTAAATGCTCCGCAGTAACAGGGTGGATTCACAACCATCATCTTCCCTTGTGAATGCTTCAGGAACTGTCAGGGTACCTCAGATTTAAAACTTTCGAAACCCAAATCCTTAAGGTTTGCAACACTGAAACAACTACTGATGAGTTTGGTTGTAAGTATTAAAGAAGTTTAAGTATTAAACACCAAATTTCCTGTTAGGGTTGTCTGAAAAATCTCTGCACACAATTCAGGCTTAAAGTTCATAACTGCGGTCTATGAAAACGCTTCTTCCATTACATCCTCTGCTATGCTCTTCCCCTTCCCCGCCCCCCCTCAGCACAACCCGGTGCCTCGGCATCACCCACCTCCCTTCCAAGAGGGCCAAGATGCAAGAGCATAATTCACAACAGCGAGATGGTAAGACTTCTGAAGGAAGATGCCAGTTTCTGCACGTCATTTGGATATTTTAAGCAAAATTTGTGCTGGGGGGATGGGCAGGAAATGCCTCGTTTCCTTCTTAATCATCCGCCTCTGCCCCATGCCCAGCACATCAACCCCTGGGTTCCAACAGAAAACAAACCATCAGTATGTTAAGCACAAAAAACCACAAGTGACTTTGCAGGAGGGAATTACCAGTTCTAATTTCCCTGTCCAACAGCTGTGCAGAACACACGGCTCCTCCAAAACCCCTGTGCCTCATTCCCGAACACTTAAGCTGTCCTGATGGCTGCGGACGTCAGGAGGACGTTCCTGTCTCTGGAAAGGACTTGGAATAGACCTTGCTGAACTGCAGCATCTCCCTGCTTAGAGAAACCAAGCCCTATGTGGTGCACCAGCTCCAGCTCCAGAAGCCCTTGGTGATGTCCTCAGCATGTGGAAGTCTCTTGTTAAGTTACGTTAAAGCCTGACTTTCACAGCAACCGCAGCTATTCCCAAACCTGGAGCATGACATTCACCCAGGCTGGCTGCAGGGAAGCACCCCCTGAAGCACAGTACTTCCTCCGTCACCTCTTGAATAGCAGAGTAGCACATATATATATATATATATATAAAAAAAGAGAGTTTAAAACCTATTTAAGTGGGATTTGTTTACACTCACTCTGTAGCAGCCTCAGTGACTCATTCCGTTTCTGGCTGTGACATAACCAGGGATGCCCACAGCCAAAGGATATGAAATTAAGGTGGTTGAGGAGTGATTTAAGTCAGATTGCTGCAGGTTTCAGATCTGTATCAGCTCCTAATTGATGTTGGCTCAGCACTGCCAAGGAGTCGGGATGCTTTTATACCAGTAACTTGGAACAAAACCCGAAAGCTCCTTCTGCACAGTGTGCTGGGATCCCACGGAGAGCAAGAAGAGCTAAGACCATCTCAATTTCCATCTGCGGTGTCAACTTTTTCACTGCAGCTAGCAAAATAAATTAAAAGACTAAAGTAGTGCTATGATTCTGTTAACAAGGAACTTTGGGACATCTGCCATTTCTCACACTCAAAAATATAAGGGTGCATTTTTCTTCATGGACACTGTATTTTCCTCTTGACTTTCATTACATGGACGTGCTCTTGACAAGTCTCACCTCGCTCATCCCTAGAGCGGCAACACCACATTTCATTAATTTCTCACTAGGCACAACCACAATGGAAGCTAATACTGTGTTCAACCAGAGAACCTCATCATTAAGAGCAGAAAGGAAGAAAAACTTCTAATTATATCCTGGCATGCCCGCAGGGTGCTTCTGTGTATTTCTCCCACATAACCTGTCCCCACATCTTCCTTCCATCAGACCTTTTCCTGTAGTTGAGCTCAGCAAGATGGGCCTTCTGGCCTCCTACCACACCTGCTTGACTTCCTGCAAATCATGATGGACCGCTCTTGTGCTCCTAGAAGGTTGTTCTTGAAGATCAGCCAGCTCTCCTGGTTCCTCCTCTCTACAGGAGAGATTCCCGTAGGGTCTCATCTATGGGTTCTCTGAACAAGCCAAAGCCAGGCATTTTTATCCTTCTACTCACTTTTTCACTTCCCATAGGATCTTAAAACTCTCATTTCACTGTCACTGAAACCAAAAGGTGCCACTGTGCCCCACTGTTCATATTCCAGATCAGCTCCCTTCACTCTGCTAGATCTCGTCTAGCCAGTTTGTCCAGCACCCGTTTAAAAGGTTGTCTTCACACAATTCCACACGTCTCCCAGACTGTTTGTGCACTCTATCACCTTGCCCTTCCAGCAGATGCTGGGGCAGAGTCAGAACCAATGCTCTATTAACAAGGCTTTTCCAGCTGTCTAAAGAGGGTTCATCCGCTTTCTCTTCTTGATCTGCCAGCCTGCAGCAAACACCCACCAAGACTTCCCCTTTGCCACCCTCTCCCCTCTGAACTTAAAATCATAGAATACTTTAGGTTCAAAAAGACCTTTGAGATCACTGAGTCCAACCATTGACCCAACACTGCCAAGCCCACCACTAAACCATATCCCTCAGCACCACATCTACATGTCTTTTGAGTACCTCCAAGGACGGTGACTCCACCACTTCCCTGGGCAGCCTGTTCCAACACTTGACAACCCTTTCAGGGAAGAAATTTTTCATAATATCCAGTCTAGAGCTCCTTTGGTGCAACTTGAGGCTATTTCCTCTTGTCCTATCACTTGTTACTTGGGAGAAGAGACTGACACCTGCCTCACTACAACCTCCTTTCATGCAGCTGTAGAGAGCGAGAAGGTCTCCCCTCTGCCTCCTTCCTCCAGACTAAACAATCCCAGTTCCCTCAGCCACTCCTCATAAAACTTGTGCTCTACACCATAAAATTAACTGATAAGCTCCCAGCTGAGTCACCACCAGTCCTACAGCACAGCTCTGCGTGTTCTAAAGCTGCTCTTTAGCATAGAAGGCAAACTCTTCTTCATTTTCCATGTGTTCCCTTCCACACAAACCACTGCAAGCATCCATCCCTCCATGAGCTTAATCTCATCAACACTGTGGCTCTGCATGTAACGAGAACTGACCAAGAGGGAACTAAATTATCAGTACCAATACCGCACACAGGCCTCATTCCCTTATGTCCCATTCCCAATGCATTTACAAACAAGCATTTCGGACCGGCCCAGAGGTGTACTGAGAAGCTGCAAGAGCTTCTCTGGAGAAGTGGAAGAAGCTTCCTTGTCACAGTCCCCCAGGTACCTCCCTTCAGCCTACATTGCTCTCTTGGTTTCAGTCCCTGTCCCACAACAAACTTAGTTGATAGCCCACACACACCATTAGCAACCATGTTGGCAAAGATGCCCCTGCCCCTCTTCAGCACATGGACCCTATCTCCTGCCATTAGTCTTTGTTCCTTAAGGAGTTCCATGCTCAAATAAACAACCTGACTAATAAGCGCTAACTGTGCAGGCAGAAGCTGATACTCAGAAGATACCTGCTTCCTGCCTAAGGCTTTCCCATTCACCAGCAGGATCTAGGAGACCACCTGGGCTCCCAGATCTCTCAAGCTTCCTTCCAAGACCTGGCAATGACCTTAAATCTGCTTAAGGTCTCCTTTGGGAGATCATCTTCTTTTTCTAATACAGGGACAAAGTTGATAAATTGGGAGGAAGAGGGATAAAGGAATGGTAATTTTAGTAGTAAGCCCCCTGAGATGCTCGGGGGCCAGACCACTTTCCCTGTAAGACAAAGCTATGAGGTAGAGGACTTCTTCAGCTGGGATGCTGAAGAAAGCTGAAAGAAAAAAAAAAAGGCTGAGGGTAAGACATCATAATAGCACTCCAGTACCTATGAGAAGATTATAAAAACGGAGCCAGACTCTTCGTCATGGCGCCTAGAGGAAGGACAAGAGACATGGAGTAAAAGCTGAAAATAAGAGTTGTGACAACTGGAGTATAAAGAATAACATTCTCATGATGAGGACAGTCAAGAAACAGAACAGGCTGCACTATTTCCATCCTCGGAGGTTTTCATCAAGACCTGACTCAATAAAGCCCCAAACAACACGGTCTGACCTCAAGCTGGCCCAGCTTTGAGCAGAACATTGGACTACAGCCTCCTGAGGTCTCTTCCAACCTTGATCCTATAGGTGCCCATAGCAGTAGTAGTGGTAGCAGTCCACAAACCAGAAGAACTTTACCAACTTCTCTGCAACATTCTGGATCCAACCTCCTGGCAAGCAAACTTCCCAAGACAGCAAGTCTGCTCCAGGCACAACCAGCCCAAAATTTGCCAGTCTGTCAGAACTGAGTGCTCCTCTTATGTGGTCAAAACCCCACATTTGCTCTCCACCCAAACATCTGCAAGACAAAGGAAGTCTTTTTGCTGCTGAAAGTAACCAACACTTCCATCTTCAACACTGCCCCTGACACTGGAATGCAGCTTTTTTATCGTTTCCTGAGCAGCGTGGGGCTTGGGCTATTGCCCTGCAGTATCTCTGCAAATAACCAGTTCATCTCCCATTTGTCCTCCCTAGTGCTGCACCATCTACTCAACCCCTCCCCAGGGGTGGTGCACTCAGCAACTCAAGCAGAGCCCATGTTCCACTGGTGAAGCTGCCATCCTCTTCGGCCCTGTTCTCCCAGAGGAGCACCAGGCACTCCATGCAGTCATGGACCTGGGTGGTGCACCCTCCTCCGTGCTGTCTGGGACAAGACTTCTCACCTATGGGCAGTGAGGTGTTCAGTCAGTGCAGGGACCGACATCCTATAGTGTCACCACCATTGCTGTGCCAGCTGAAGAAGTGAAGCAGTCTGCTATGAGTAGTAGAGACTTTTGCTAGCTCAGCTTGATGGTGTCAAAGGTCCTGGTGTCAAGGTGAACCTTCTTTTGTAAGACTACACCAAAGAAAAAAAGACAGGTTGGGAAGACGACAGATTAGAAATAAAACTGATTGGAGGTGCCCCAGTAGTAAGGAGAGCCACAGTGGGTTTTCTTCTTGCCTACAGTCACCCATCGTCAAGAATACGCACAAGAACCTGGGCAACACTGGGCTGCAACAAAGACAGCACTGAATGCAAGACGACTGATCCAAGGGGTGGCACAGCCATGAGCACCCCTGAAGCAAGCTAACAATGGATCTGAGCTGCCTGTTTTCTCTCCCCAGCGTGAACACGCTCTTTCTGAACAGAAAGCCTAGAAGAGCAACAAACACGGCAACAGAATTGTCAAAAGGCAACATGTTGTTGGTCTTGCAAAGGAAGTTTATATCTCTGCACGGTTAACGACAGAATAACATAATACATCCAATAGATTTTATTGACTTAATTCATCTGACAATCTGCTCAGAGATGCCTTATAAATTCTTACCCATCAGTATCCTTGAAAGACAGTTTTACCCACCAGATCACAGCGCAAACTCCGATTTATTTTCCATTGGGCTGATGTACAATAATATTCATCTGAGGACATGACTCTCAGGTGGATTCTAAGTACAGAACTGCGGCATTTTGCTGGAGCTGCTGATGTGGTGCCACAAGTCTGGGTACTGCAAAAACAGATCCATACAAAATGGCCTGTTCTCAAACGTACGAGAAAGCGTTTGTAACTCCATGTTAACCATCAACGCTGACTTCACGCAAATCTGTATCTCAAGACACTGGCTCAGGAACACACAAGTGGCTGAAAAGGCTGCCTGTCCACTGGGAGAGACCGAGCTCCCAACATCTAGACCCTTCATTGACTCTTGACCCCAGACGGTCAACAGATGGATGAGAAACTTTTCTTTGTCCGTCTCCCACCTCACAATACACCAATAAGATGAACTGCATGAAATTATTGCTGCTAGTGAAATAGCTTAAGACTTTTAAGGTGTGCTTTGCTTAACAAAACCAAGCAAAACTCTGGGCACCTCTACTGAGTAAAGACTATTATAAAGTCTTCATAGACACAATTATCTGCTATCAGGCAATAAGTAGTTAAAAAAAAAAAACAAAACAAAACACAAAAAAAAACCCAACAACAACAAAAACAAACAAACCACAACCAACCTTGAAAACATTGGAGCTGGTACTGGGTCCAAGACTTTTCCATTAACAACCAGATGACAGACCAGAGTGCACCCTCAGCAAGTTCACAAACACTACAGAACCAGGAGGAACAGCTGATGCACAAGGCGGCTGCACAGCCATTCTGAGGGACCTTGAGAGACTGGAGAAACAGGCAGATAAAACCTCATCTCAGGTTCACAGGGAAATGCCAAGTCCTGCACCTGGGGAGGCACAAGCCCTTGTTGACCACGAGCCAGCAGCATGCACTTGAGGCATGAGAAGTCACCAGCACTTTGGGCTGCAGGAGGCAGAACGTTGAGACAGCGGGTTGAGGGAGGTGGTTTTTCCCCTCTGCTCAGCACTGGTGAGGGTTATCTGAAGCGCTGTGCCCAGTTCTGGGCTCCCCAGTTCAAGATAGACTGGAGAAAGCCCAAAAAAGGGCAACAACGATCATTTTAAGGGACTGGAGCATCTTTTTTATGAGGAGAGGCTGAGAAAGCTGGGACTGTTCAGCCTGGAGAAGACAAGGCCCAAGGGGATCTTATCAATGTGTATAAGCACCTGATAGGAGGCTGTAAATAAAACCAAGCCAGACTCTTCAGCGGTATCCCTTGAATGGACATGAGGTAACAAGCACAAGTTGAGTGTGGTGGTGTTTAGTTTTTTTATTGTTAATAATTATTATTATTATTGTTCTGTCAGTGGTCAACTGCTGAAAAAGGTTTCCTACGGTGGTGATGAAGCCTCCACCCTTGGACTGGACACTGCCCTAGGAACACTGCTTGCAGCAGAGTACCTGCACTAGACAATCTCCAGAGGTCCCCTTCAACCCCAGTTATTCTGTGATTCTATGATACAGACCTTCCTCAAATGATCAAAAGCAGCTCATTTAGTCTCTAAAGGACTGAGGTGAAGCATCACCATACGATTTGATGTTCCCTGTGCCTTCTGGCTGACCAGGTTACATCCACAGAGGGTATTTCCCCAGCCAGGCTGTGAACCACTTTCCACAGACTCTTGTGAGCACCAAACACCACACAGCAAAGAACTGTGATCTCGCAGATGTTAATACAAGGTCAACACCTTCCATTTAGGAACTTCACTCAAACACAGCTGGGGAATATTTTGAGGCGGGGGGGGAATACAACAAAACAAGAATCACTCTACACTTGCCTTTTTTAAAAATATAAAAAAGAGTTTTCCTTAACCATTTGCTATTTTTAGCAGGGCCTGTAGCAATAGGACAAGGGGTAATGATTTTAAAATGAAAGAGAGGAGATTCAGACTAGACAGAAGGAAGAAATTATTCCCTCTAAGAGTGGTGAGACACTAGCCCAGGTTGCCCAGAGAGGTGGTCAATGCCTCATCCCTGGAAATATTCAAGGCCAGGTTGGACAGGGCTCTGAGCAATCTGATCTGGTTGAAGATGTCCCTGCTCATGGCAGGGGGGTTGGAGGAGATGGCCTTTAACGATCCCTTCCCACCCAAATCATCCCGTGATTCAATGATCTATTCTCAAGACAATACTGTGATAGATGAACTTGATTAGATAATACAGACATTCTTAAAACAATAGAAACAGCCTTCAGAAAGTAGTGATCCATGTAACCTGACCAGTTTCCCAACAAGAAGGGATCTCAGACTTCCACTTAGGATAACTGAGAACATGGTGAGGAGGGAGAAAAGGATGCAAAAGCATGCAAAAGGGGAAAAAACATTCAAAAAGCTCAGCGTTCTCATGCTGCCTTCATCTCAAAATACTGTGAAAAGTAACATAAAGTTGCAAGTCTAATACAAAATAAAGTCAGGAAGAAAAGTACAAATTTTACAGATTTTAGTCTTGAATCTGTAACTTTGACATGCAACGCACAACTGCAGAAAAGGGTCTTCACAGATTCATTATTCCTATCCCATAAAATGGGCATTGAAAACCCTTTCACCATCCAGATGATCTTCAAGAAGACATCTACCGAGAAAAAATAAAACGCCACCACTATTGTGAAAGCAACAATAGGAACATTTCATTGTCAAAAGGCTTCTGGATCACTGAAAATATTTTACCCATAAATATCAAGCAATTAGGTATGGTTTAAGTAGAACAAAATCACAAGAAGGGTTCAAGATTTGGGAAACACGCCCAATACTTAAACTCATTCTAGACAAGCTCATCTGGAAAAACAACTTTTCTGGCTGAGCAGCCACGGCTTCTAACAGCAGAAAGTTTGCATGAGAATTTAGAGACTTGTTTACAGTGGTCAGATGCTTCCCAGAAACCTCAAAGCACACACATCTCCTATGCAACCCGACCCCCCCCCACTAGACCTAAGGACAAACCAGAAATGAAGACGTTGGACAAACCACCCCTGAAAGCAGTCAGGGGGCTGAGTCACCAGTCCCATCTTTTCTGAAAGCACAAAGCCCATCAAAAACCTTGAAGCAGCATGCCAAGCTCTGCAAGTATCCCACATAGGGGTAATGAGCATTTAAATCTGCACGAGCCACCCCACCGCCGTCGGAACACGACTGGCATGCTTTTATCCATAGCTGCCTTTAAGGAAGGGGTCAAGAACCACCAACAGCCCACGGCTGTCTTGGCTCGCTTTGCCAACTTTAGCTCCTACTGCACTGTAGGATCAAAGTTTCTTGTGTTGGGCAACCGCCACCACCACATGTGGAAAGGATAAAATGACCAGCTTTGGCTACACAGGACCAAGATTAATTCGCACTACATCCCCATAACTTGTCATCTCACGCTCTCCAAGAAACTTGTTTAATACTAACTCTCAGCCTACTTAGATAAGCAAAGCAGTTCACACCTTCAGATGCATTAACAACTCTGCGCTGCTTTACAAGCTCATCCAGAAGAACCAGGTATGAGGAGATCAAAGAGACTCTTAAAAAAAAAATAGATACACGTTAAGTAGTTTCCTCTCTCTCTCTCTCTTCTGCCCCTTTTATCCTGTATCAGACCTTTCACTTGAGTTCTTTTTTACTTACTATGTGTAAATAAATAAAAATTACTACTACTATCTGCCACAAAACAGAATTTGAGAGGCCTTTCAAAATTAAGAGTCGGTATTTATAAACTGCCTTTGTACCAAGCTCAGCATTAGCCAAGATGAACCCAGAGAACAAACCAGTAAGTGCCAACACTGGGTACTGGAAGAGCCTCGTTATTTGAGCCCAACTATTAATACTGAAAAGCATCAGCGTTCAACACAAGTGAAGTTGTACCCATGAGACAGTGTCGCCGACGCTCAAATTATGCTGTCTTAGGTGATGGAATATTCCAGTTGGCTCACCTAAAAACCATTAATAATCTATTTTATAGTATGCATTGCTTTGCATCCTGAAGCCGTCCTGGTTTCTGCAAAGGTTTCCAAGAAAACAGGATCATTAGAAGAAACAACATTTCCTAATTTCATACCATGGAAGGAGGCAGCTTTCTTCTCTTACAGTATTCACGGTGTGAAAAATTTATTCACACCACCTGCAATTAAATTCAAAGCATTCCATTTCAGGAGTGAGGTAGGTGGTTGGGTCAAGTGGACCCAGAAAAGTGAGAGGGTCTCCTACGAGCACCCGCCTATCACACCCGAACAAAGTCTCCAACAAAACACATTAAAAACCTCTGCTCTTCAGAGCAGCTCAGTTTTCCCACGTTTTCCAGATGTCACTGATTTACAACCACTGGCAAGAGGGGAGGATTGTGTCACACCTCTAATGTACAGCAGAATAAGCAAACCCGCGTCTTACTCGGGCTGTTTACAGAACCAAACAGTGAGCTTGGATTCACACCCTAACTGCTGGGGCAGATGTCTGACATGTTTCTTCAGCTATGGGGAGAGAACCAAGGGGCGGTTTGGGTGTACCAGAGATTGAACACAAGCAATGGAGCAAGAGTTGGGGCTCATGCTGCATGAAATCCTTGTCATTACCCTTTAAAACAGAAGGGAGATTCTGAAATGTGTGATAAAACAGGGAAACACTTCAGTGGAAGATGTTTCAAGGCAAGAGGTACTATAAAAGGAACGCAAATTTGACAATAGGAATTACTTCAAGGCTCGTATCGCTTATTATGATTTTGCTGAACCCAAGCTCAAAGTCCATATTCCGCTCCCAGGTTGAGCTATCACAACACGATCCAGAGGAACCCTCAGCTCTGGCCGTGCTGCCGGCCAGCATTCCCAACTGAGAACAAAACACAAAGAGTCACAGATTGCTGACACACAAAGCTGTATTTCCAGAGCCTCCTACACAACAAGGATTTGCCCATAAGCAAGTGTCCTCTTAACCTTAAAGGAAAATATTTCTACTACGAATCTGAAGACGCTGCTCAAATCAGTGACGAGGACATCCAGGTGCCAACCAGGAGGACAGGGGAGGAGGAAGGGTGGGGATGAGGAGAAGGATAGGGTTGAAAGTGCACAAGAAGCAGGGGGATGCCAGCACACATCTTCTCACAGGTGGCTCAGCCTCCACCACAGTTGGTGAATCTCAGAGAGGACCTTCGGTGACCGGCAGCGACACTTTCAGAAAGGCTGGCAACCCCAGTGCTACGGCACGGAGCTACAGAACAGAAACCCTCAAAATCAAAAGAGCTCACGTAATAAGAGTTTACAACCATCAGCGTGCCGATGCATCAGTGTTAAGTGCAGAGAGGAGAGGTTTAAAGGTTAAAACCAAACCAACCAACCTCTAAACATGATTACCCAGGGCTGGCTGCTTTGGGAGTAGTTTGGCACACATCTTCCAGCATCGTTAACTCCAAAACCAAAACAATCTCATCTCTACATCAAAGTTTTCACCTCATTTTTAGAAATCTTTTTAAATGAAATCAACAACTCTTCTCGCTCTGAGCCCCACGTAACAGCAGTCTGTTCTCAACAGGAGCTCCCCGAAGCTACAGCAATTCCCATGTGCCGCGCCAGCCAAGCTGCAACACACACTTGGAAGAAAAGGAGAGACAGGCTGAACAAGAGGGATGACTGTCCACATAATTAAACTTTAGTGCTGGACTTTGATACAGCCACGGTTTCACTCTGAAACACAACAAACACTGACGCATCATGGACGCAAACAGACCAACATTACCAACATTACTTAAATGAACGCAATAAAGAGAAATCTCAGTGTCTTGGGCCGCTGTATCAGCAAAGGGTGGGACATTTATCTCCTCTGAACTGCAGCCCAAGTCTCTCTACTGAGTAGAAATCTTTGATTACACAAAGTTACATCTTTGGTTTAACAGAGTTAAAACTGTCACAATACCTTCTCATGCCATACAAGCAGACCAGATAACCTACCCATTTCAGATTTTATTCCTTTCGTCAGCCCTTTGACAGAAGATGAGGAGGGAAACCACAGGAAGATAATCTTAAAGCACAAGAACAAGAGAAAGGGCTAAGATTGTAATGACCAACCAACGACTAAATGAAAACAGCTTAGGAAGAAAAGAATAAGAACCTCAACTCCTTTGTGTTTAGTCTACAGTTGTCAGAACCAGTAAGAGCAAGGGTGTTAACTTGGAGATGGAGTTGGAAGCTGAAAATTCACTCCTAGTTTAGGAAGGATTTCCACATACACTATTTCATCTAAATTCTTTCTAGAAAGAAGCAGACATTTACGGTTCATTACATTCATTGTTCTCCTATAGCTTCTTACACGGAAAAGTAAAATTACTCTTCCTTTAGAGCTTATAAAGACACTGCAGTGAACTTCCTTGTGCTAACAAGAGATGAGAATTAACTAAGCCCACCACTGCTCTTCCCCCTTCCAGATCCACCCACCCACCCTCAGCTCTAACTGCTCAACGAGTCTGGAGGAGGTCATGAAGATGATGCGAGGGCTGGCGCACCTCTGCTATGGAGACAGGCTGAGAGAGTTGGGGTTGTTCAGCCTGGAGAAGAGAAGACTCCGGGGAGACCTTCCAGTACCTAAAGGGGCTACAAAAAAGCTGGAGAGGAGCTTTGGACAAGGGCATGGAGTGACAGGACACGGGGCAATGGATTTAAACTGAAAGAGGGGAGATTTCGATGAGATCTAAGGAAGAAATTTTATACAATGAGGGTGGTGAGGCACTGGCACAGGTTGCCCAGAGGAGTTGTGGCTGCCCCATCCCTGGAAGTGTTCAAGGCCAGGTTGGATGAAGCTTTGAGCAACCCGGTGTAGTGGAAGGTGTCCCTGCCCATGGCAGGGGGGATGGAACTGGATGATCTTTGAGGTCCCTTCCAACCCAAACCATTCTACGATTCTAACATGAACATAACTCTGGTTAGTGGGGATTTCCATCTGGAGAGCTGGACGGTCACGTAGTCACTAACACTCTGCTCTCCTGACATTACAGTACACTACATAACAATCCAAATAAGACCAAGTTGTTGGGAATCGGCCACTTCTTTCCAGTAAAATACTGGAATATGTTACTTGTCTGTGTATCCCTGAGCATTACCACCAACAGATGCTTCTCAAACATTTATCCCCAGTACGACTATCAAAAGACAGCTCACCACCAAACACATATCTGCTGCCAAGACTAAGTGCAAGTGAGCCTGAGTGACCCAACACAAATCCGTACGGTATGGCCTTCCGTCTCCTAAAACAGGGCTAGTGCGGAAGGAAGGACAGAAGTAGTAACCCAACTTTTAAGAATAGAGAGAAGATGTTCTAACTGAATTCATAAAACAACTCAGCTGTGATAAAGTTACTAGCTTATTACAACTTGCACTATTCAACAGGATGTATTATCCTGAGCATCTTCTGGTCATATTTCTAGAGAGGACAAGTTACTGTCTGACAGCTTTGTAACTCCGAGATAAAGAACTGACTATTCAGAGGCAGGAAGACTTTTAGATGGTAAAAGCTGCAAAATTAATTTAAATGAGTGTGTGTGAAAACACAGAGAACCAAGTCTACTTGAAACAGGAGGTAAGACAGGATCCCCATCTCCTAAGTGGCTCTGGATTTCTTCAGCTGGAAAGATTTCAGAGTCTCAGCACCAGCAGCAGTCTCTGTGCTGGATGACAAATACGGAGAGGAAGAGTTGCATCTTACTCCCTTCCCCACTCTGTGGCTACCACCTTGGGAACCCCTGAAGCTCTTCTACTTGTTTTGAGCCCAACGCTTGTTTCCATAGTCAAAGTGCAGGTCTTAAGTTTCCTGCAGGCAGTCAGGAGCTGGTTAGAAAGATGGTGTTACTGCTGCACCAAGCCTGTGTTTGATAAGCTTGCCAAACATCCAAGCAAAGATTAGACACTCTCATAACACATGGAGCTTCTGATGTTCCTTCACCCAGCATACGCGACATTTCCTGGCTTACTTCATGCAGATGCAGACAATGCAACACTATTTAGTTTTTCATCCTACCTGCACACCTGATGGAGATCAAAGGGCAGAAAATATAGTTCCTAGGTACACCCCACCTATATTCATCTCACCTCTTATCTCCATAGATAAGAAATTATAGAACACCAGGTTGGAAGGGACCTAAAAGATCATCTGGTTCAACCTCTCTTGGGAAAAGCACGCTCTACACAAGATGGCCCAGCACCCTGTCCAGACAAATCTTAAAAGTGTCCAATGTTGGGGAATCCATCGTTTCCCTGGGGAGGTTATTCCAATGGCTGATTGTTCTCATGGTGAAAAATTTGTCTCGTGTCCAATCAGAATCTCCCCAGGAGTAACTTGTGCCCATCACTCTTGGTCTTTTCTGTGGGACTCCTTGTAAAAAGGCAGTATCCATCATCTTTGGAGCCATGCTTTAAATACTGGAACATGGTGATAAGGTCTCCCCTGAGCCACCTTCTCTCAACACTGGACAAACCCAGCTCTCTCAGCTCATACAGTAGGCTTCCCAGTCCTTGGATCATCTTCGTGGCCCTTCTCTGGGCCCACTTCAGCCTGTCCACATCTGGTTTGTATAGCGGGGACCAAAACTGAACACAGTATTCCAGGTGTGGCCTGACAAGCACTGAGTGGAGTGGGATAATGACTCTGTCTCTGCTGGAGACGCCCTTGTTGATGCAAACCACCACCTTGTTGGCTTGCTTTGCTGCAGCAGCAGTACACTGTTTGCTCCTATGGAGCTTGGTGTCCACCAGGACCCCCAGGGCCCTTTCCACAGAGCTGCTCCCAGCCAGATAGACTCAGCCTGTGCTGTACTCCTGGATTATGTTTTCCCAGGTGCGAGACCTTACACTTGTCCTTGTTGAACTTCATAGGGTTCTTGTTAGCTCACTCTTCCAGCCTAGCCAGGTCTTTGTCTCTCCCTTCCAAAGTGTCCGTTTTCCCACTCAGTCTGGTATCATCGGCAGACTCCATCAGGACACACTTGATCCCATCCTCCAGGTCACTTATGAAGATATTAAACAGCGTTGGGCCCAATAGCGATCCCTGGGTGACTCCACTTGTGACAGGTTGTCAGTTTGTAAAGGAGCCATTGACCTCAGAGTGCTGCCTGTCAGTCAGTTCCCCACCCACTGCAAAGACCACTTGACTAGACTGTAACCCCTCAGTTTCTCTAGGACAAGACTGTGGGAAATTGTATCAAAAGCTTTGAAGAAATCCAGGTAGAGAATGTCCACTGCTCACCCCATGTTAACCAACCACATTACCTTGTCATAGAAGGTGATCAGGTCTGCCAAGCGTAGTTTGCCTTTGTTGAATCCACACTGGCTTTTCCCAATCACATGTTCAACATAATCAGAGTACCTTAGGGATATCCACATAGCAAAGTCTTGCATCTTGCAATGCATTGGCCAGCGTTTAGGCCTATCTCCTTGTGGCGCATCGCTTGCAGAAAGTTCTATCAAGAAGCCCTATTCCCATATCAACACTCTTTCATTATTAGTATTTCCAACAGTTAAGTGAAACTATAAAAAAAAAAAAGAAAAACCACACACCTATCTGTATCACTCAACTCCGCTTCCACCGTCAGTGCTCCAGCAAAGTGCCATCGCACCGCCGCGTCACTGCCAAGGCACTGGGAACTCGCCGGAGGCCACGCTTTCCTGGTGCCAACTGCCCACTCACTCTTCTACAGCTGCCAGATTGTAATTAGGCTAAACCCGAATCAGAAGCAACCTATGATTCCTAATAACCTCTTACTGTTTCACACTGCAAGCCCCTAAATTTTACTGAGAATAAAAGTGTAGCATCTGGTGATATGGAGAATAACACTTAGTCGGGCATTGCAACACAGCAAATAGTTTAGCAAAATACTGAAGCTCTGTTGCAAGCAAGAACCCTATAGATAAGTAGCCATCTAAAGCCATAAAGGTAACAGGAACTGTTACCGGAACCCTATTGTCTGTGGGTAACGACCTTAGAAGGAGCAGAGAAGACAATGGGAACTGTTAACGACCATTCTACGATCCGGTGATGAGTCATGTATGCATTTACATTATAAATTGGTTCTTGTTTTGCCATACAGTGTGCACGTTCGTGGTGGAGCGATCCCCCGTGCACCTATGCATAATAAACATACCTACTTTACAGCTTTCCCAGTTGTGGAGTCTATTTCCGCACGTCACTGGGAATCTGACCATCCACTGGCAGAGCAAAGGAAAAAAAAGCAATTCTGGCAAAGTCATTTCAATTTCCTCTCTCAGCAACATTTCCCCTTTGCCTTTTCATGTCCCTGCTGCCCTGCCTACCTATTTGTGGCTCTCCAAAGTTGGAAGAATAGGATTTTCTCAGTTCAGCTCAGCTTTCCACGCTCTTCTGTACAAAGAATTTCTACAGTTCTCGTTACGGTCTGGTATTTTACCAACAAAACAGAAACGTGAAGTTTCAGAAGGACTAACAGCATCCCTAGTAAGTTTTGTTGAAGCAGCACAAGACTGTTTCCCCCACCCCAGTAGTGCCACACCACCAAGTTATCTGTGTCTCCATTACATCGCTATCTTTCCATCTTTAAATACCAAAATTTAACAGGAATAACTGGAATTTAAAATATACTGTTAGAAAGTACAAGCTGGAAATAAGGCTTTGGACACTTCCACTGCTGTGTCTTTTCCAGCAGATCACATCAGGAATGAGCTCCTTCCAGTTTCAACTCCAGGCCTCCAGGAAATTTAGCAATTGCTGAACAAAACTGAACATTTAGTGCTATTACCAGGTGAAGAAGGATGAACCCACTCCATTTATCACCTGAAATGAATCAACACCTTCATTCCTACGTACCAAGGTTCAAGGCCAATTAATGGCTCGAAGCACACTCAAGGCAGGGAATTAGCATGCCCCTCACTCAAATGCAATTCCACCACAGGCAAGCAGCTCCTTAGAAGGCTGCAATGAATCATTCATGAACATAGGATCTGAAACTGTCGTTAAGGGAATTAAAAAAAGACACCCCCTCCCCCAGACCTGTCCAGCACAAAACAACTCTTAATGGGTGACACTGTCAAGTTTTCTTTTACAGCGAATCCTTTGCCAGAAGACATCCTTTGCCAAACTTTTCAATTTAAGAAAGCTCTAAGTGATCAGAACAAGTTCTGCCCATGTAACTATGACAGTGTATCATGCCAGTATTTAAAATGACAAAAGCCTCATGGAAACTTGTGTTTGAAGTGGTTGGGGTTCTTTTGCTTTTGTGTTCAGGGTTTTTTTTTACAGCAAACTGTCCATCAAGGTTTAAGCAAGAGATTCTCCAAGACTAGATATGAAAGAGCACCTCAGTCCAGTAACGTTTTCAGCAAGCTTTGGTAAAAATGCACTATAGAGTTCTCATTATTGATTATTTCCTTATACAAAGGGGGAATTAAGATCAGGCAACCTAATGCCATAAGTGTAACCATCACTCACACTTGGGCTTCTTCCTGGAAGTACAATTTAGACTTCATAAAAGCTATGAATCCGCAGCAACTGGAAGAGTTATTAGCTCAGTCCCCTGCATGCTCTGGCGGTCCAGGCAGCAATACCTGCTCATGAGGTTACATCTCAACCTCATACCTAACATGGACCTCTTCCCTCTTGGCCATTCCTTTCCAGGAGGAGAATTCCAGCTGCAGAAGCCAGCAACAGCTGCGGATTTCCTTATACACTCCTTCAGCAAGAAATAATCTTTACACAATGCAAACCTTTTACAGAGAAGTGGGTCAGATATAAAAAAAAAAAATAAAAATACCACAACACCAAAGTGTATATGAAATTCCTTCTGAGTCAGTCACTCCAGAAGAGTGTGCCAGGCAGGGGCTGCACACAGAACACCGCTGCACTGAGCAGTCACGAGAGGGGGAAGAGAGGAACTGAAGGGCTTGACCTAGATTGCAGTGTCTCTTCTACTCATCCCATTAGCCAAATGCTATTCAAGGCTTTAACCAGAAATTAGGTCCCGAAGGAACGGACGGCTCCACCTTATTAGACACCATGTGCCGTGAAATGCCAGCACGTGTTATCGGGTTTATGCAGCATTTAAGACTACAGTGTGTCACACCATTTTTAAATGTGTTTCAACAGATGCGTGAAGAGGAGAGATCCGAGAGTCGTGTTTCACCTCGAGGACCAGTTAGCGACTGCTCAACTCGGAGCACAACATGAACCCGGAGGAGGACACCAGGCTACGCTGTTGCGGCTGCTCCATGGATGCTCATTGCTTGTTTCTGCTAAGGTAAGTCACTGGAGACGTGAGGTAGAACAGGGACACAGGTCTGAAGTTGTACACTGCTACTCAGTGGAGTCAGGAACAAAAATCATCTGTATTTGTGACCGTTTTGTTTCAAGGATATGGCCAAGAGGAAATTGAAGTGCTGCTTCACAGAAACCGTTTCTGGATCTGTGAAACACTCATCCGAGGAAAGACAACATGACCATTCTGCAGACCACCCTGTGCTCCCACCAACTTCCAAAACTCTCACCCAGATGCTTGATAAGCTCAGCCTTAAGTGGAAAACAGTTTGAAAGAAGCTTGACAGGATTATATCAACTTCAAGAGGGTCGATGTCTAAGATAGATTTTTGTGGGGATAACCCAAAAGTGACCATTCCTACACAACAACGCAAAGCTTCTGGACTTGGAGCTTACATCCCTGAATTCAGGGAACATAAACAAAGTGGAATTACACCTCCAAGGCGAGGGCTTGTGCGTAATACGTCTTCAACAACAACGTGTGTATGAGATGGGAGAAGGGCAGAAGTCTGTCAATGGGGAATAAAAGAGCGGCCTTTTCCAAAAAAAACAAACCTCTGTGTTATCTCTCATGGTTTGAGAAGGCAGAGAAGAGATACAGTAGTGATCTAAAAGTGACATGAGAAGGTGACAATTATTAGCAAGAGACAATTATTAAGCAAGACTTGCTGAACTGCTCCTGGCTGTACATTCTGGCTCCCACAAACAGTGCAAGAGTTCAGGATTTGGATGTAAAATACTATAAAGGTGTAATTTTTGTACATATATACTTCATTCAAGTATAAAAAGTCTTAAGCTCCCAGTAAGTCTGTGGCAGTGGGGTTGGAACTGGATGATTTTTAAGGTCCCTTCCAATCCAAACCATTCTGTGATTCTATGATTGGTGGAAACGAAATCAATACTTGAGTTTAAGCGCAGTAGTAGCACCTACACCCAGTTAGTGAAAGGAGAGCATGGGACAGGCAGCAAGTTAGTGCAGGTCACCCAACAAGAAAATAAATGGCACCGCATTTGGAGAGCAAACACCAAAGAGGTCAGAGTCCCAGAACCTGTGCGTAGCAGCACAAGGAAGTCTCAAAAATAAACTGTGCTCAGACAGCCACCCCGCACGGGGCAAAGGGCTAAAGTGAAATTGGCTCCTGCTTGGACCAGGCAGCACATCCAGACTACGCGGAGGAGTGCTCAGTATCTGCATATGAAAGCGTGGGCACTTTAAAACCAACACGACCACCTACCAAACTTAGACAAGTTGTTTTACTTAACTTACTGCCAAGAAACCGCATTCATCTCAAATGACTGAATGTCTATTAAAACCCCAAAGTCCCGTGAGCTGAAGAGTCCATGCTGATGCTGAGAGATGGTCCTGCGCCTTTGGCACATCTCCCTTCCTCCAGGGTGCACAGCCACGTGTGCTGGCAAAGTGGTAAACAAGATCAGGGATCTAATCTGAGCTAAAAATAATTTTACCTTTTTTTTTTTTTTATTAAAAAACAGCTTTACGATTAAGTTTGCCCAGCAGCTTCACAGATCATGTGGCACTAGAAAAGGAGGTCAGGGCAAGGGCAGAGCTGACACACATCTCCTCATCTGGCAGCTGCAGCAGCTTGAACAGTTGTAAACCAGCCTTTGACTTGCAAACATCAGAAGGGACCTGCAGGATGCAGGTAACGACATCTCCTGCGGGCACCCGCTGGGATCCTGCCCAGAGTCATCCTTCTCCTAAGGTAAGGAGAGTCCAAAAAAGAGAGTAAGAAACAAACATCCATGACAGCATGTGGAACAGACAAAATCATCACGTTTCATGGTGTAGACTTAAGGATTTGTTAACCTTTACTTAGAATACTATACTTTTCTTTAAGCTTTACCATTTGATGCAATGAGGTTTGAATGCAAAATCACTATTCAGTATTGTACACACATGAAGGCTGTTTTCCACAGGCAAGGAGCACGCTGCCAGCCAAAGCCACTGCAGCTATTTTTATCTCACACATTAGACCTTGGGTGCCTGTGCTGCAATGCGTGGAGTCAACAAGTCCATGTTAAAGATGATCTGGAAATATCAACTTGATTTGCACTCTTCCAGAGGTGAGAGACACAGACTTTCATAGAATCATAGAATGGTTAGGGCTGGAAGGGACCTTCAAAGGTCATCTAGTCCAACCCCCCTGCAAGGAACAGGGATATCTCCAACTAGATCAGGTTGCTCAGGGCCTTGTCCAACCTGGCCTTGAACGTCTCCAGGGATGGAGCATCCACCACCTCTCTGGGCAACCTGTTCCAGTGTTCTACCACTCTCATAGTAAAAAATTTTTTCCTAATATCCAACCTGAACCTACCTCCCTCTATTTTAAAACCATTACCCCTTGTCCTATCATAACTGGCCCTCCTGAACAGCCTCTCCCCATCTTTCCTGTAGGCCCCCTTGAGGTACTGGAAGACCACTATAAGGTCACCCCGGAGCCTCCTCTTCTCCAGGCTGAACAGCCCCAACTCTTTCAGCCTGTCCTCATAGGAAAGGTGCTCCAGCCCTCTTATCATCTTCGTGGCCCTCCTCTGGACCCTCTCCAACTGGTCCATGTCCTTCTTATGTTGGGGGCTCCAGAACTGGACGCAGTACTCCAAGTGAGGTCTTTCAGCAACATCACTGACAAAAGACATCATAGGTTATTCCTGCTGGACAGGTATTTACAGAATCTCCAACTGAAAAGCATCTTTATGCACGAACATCATTTCACCAACAAGATTCAGGGTTGTTTAAAAGCACCAGCTTAACTGAAGACACCAAAACATGCCCCAACTGAATAATAATTATTACCAAAAATGAGAAAACACTTTATTTAAAACATCATTTCAGAACTCCACCTTGTTCTAATGTATATAATAATAAAAAATGTATCAAATGACCAGAAAATATATATCAAATAAATTTCAATTAGATACAATGAAGAGGGTGGTGAGGCACTGGAACAGGTTTGCCCAGAGAAAATGTGGCTGCCCCATCCCTGGAAGTGTTCAAGGCCAGGCTGGATGAGGCTTTGAGCAACCTCAGTGTAGTGAAAGGTGTCCCTGCCCATGGCAGGGGGGTTGGAACTGAATGATCTTGAAGGTCTCTTCCAACTCAAACCATTCTATGATTCTAAATGATCATAGAATGGTTTGGGTTGGAAGGGACCTCAGAAATCATCTAGTTCCAACCCCCCTGCCATGGGCAAGGAAACCCTCCACTACACCAGGTAGTGTAAAATATCAATGCTACTTCAACTTCTAAAATTTGTCCTCCAATAATTAAGAGCCAGAAAAGCATTGTCAACCTTTCCTCCTGTAGTAAAACAGTTACCACCTTTTATTTCACCCTTGCTGAGAAAAGAGGATTCTCTTTCCTATTGCAGCTTTCACATTAGTCGGGAAGCCGAGGCAGAAACACAGTGGGAAATTCATTGCCTACTGACCTGCAGTGAGAACTAACACTACAGACCTGCACTTGAGTTGGAAGTTGGTGATGAAGCCATTCATCTAGTTAATCTTCTCTTCTGAAGAGAAATCTCTCAGACCAGAAGCTCTACAGCTCTTCACAATCTCATTCAAATACAGTTTGATAGACCTTGAAATGCAAAAAAAATCTCTCATTACCATAAGAGAGAGAGCTGTTAAGTGGTGGCAAGATATTCACACGCCACCTGGCAGAAAATCTCAGTGGCTGCTCCGAAGTCAGTGCTCAGGCATGTCTATCTTACCTCAGAACCACTCCTGTGTACCTTCCCATCCAGGTGGGAGAGCCAGCAACAGGAGAGGGTTAGGCTGCTGAACTACACTTCAGTTTTTTGGTTAGTTCCAAACATTGTGACCAAGGCTTCGCATTTCACTTCATCCGCTTTGCTCCTGGCAGAGAAGGCAAGCAGCACAGATGCTTTCCACCAAATCCTACGTCGGCACTGGCAAGCACTCTTTGAAAGAAGTTGGAAGTTTAAATACAGCTTAAAAAAAACCAAAAGTAGGTGTACAGCAGGTAGCAGCAAAGTTCTGAAACTGTCAGCACAGGAGGTGGTTTCTTCTCCGTTTAATAACTCCCAGTTCCAATAAGTCATGAACTTGGCGTTTTTATAAAGTCACTAGTCAAAGCTGCCAAACAAAGTGATATGGTTGATACCAATAATTGCATCTCTCCCACCTTTCCGTTCATAGAGCTGTTGGAGCAGGTGCAGAGGAGGCCACGGAGATGATCCAAGAGCTGGAGCACCTCTGCTATGAAGACAGGCTGAGAGAGTTGGGGTTGTTCAGCCTGGAGAACAGAAGGCTCTGGAGGGACCTTCCAGGACCTAAAGGGGCTACAAGAAAGCTGGAGTGGGGCTTTGGACAAGGGCGTGTAGTGACAGGACAAGGGGCAATGACTTGAACTGAAAGAGGGAAGATTTCAATGAGATCTAAGGAGGAAATTCTTCACCATGAGGGTGGTGAGGCACGGGAACAGGTTGCCCAGAGAAGTTGTGGCTGCCCCATCCTTGGAAGTGTTCAAGGCCAGGTTGGATGAGGCTTTGAGCAAGCTGGTGTAGGGGGAAGGTGTCCCTGCCCATGGCAGGGGGGTTGGAACTGGATGATCTTTGAGGTTCCTTCCAACTCAAACCGTTCTATGATTCCATATATAAAAAGAGTTTCTCACTGGAGTTAAGTGCTCATCTACAACTCAAAAACTTTGTCAGAAAAAATAATCTTCTTTTGCTGTGCAAATATAGATTCTGCAAGTGCTGAGAGCCTCCAGCAGAAAGTAAGGTAAGGTAATCCCCTGCAAACACTTCAGCATAGGGAAGGTTAGGAAAAACAACGTTTTAAGCACGTTTCAAGTGGCACTCAAAGATTTAGAACAGCCTCCAATAACAACCAGGGCTCTACATGTGCCTGGCCACCTGGTCTGCAGGTTGTTAATTCACTGTGTCCCAAAGCAAGAAGGTCAAATGCAAAGATGTGGATGTTTTTCACTTCAGCTGCCTTTCCAAAACAGATGTTTAGCGGAAGAAAACCCATCCAAGTTCAGGCATGAATGAAAATCTTCCTGATTAAGGATAAACCCATTACTGCAATGACACTGCTGATACGAGACGATTTTCTTTGCCGTTTTCTGAACAACTCTGGTGTTCAGCGTTCCAATGAGAACCGAGACCTGCAAGTTCATACGGAAAGAGCTGCAAGGAGCCAAGCGAAGAGACCCTGCAGACCATAGCTGCTTTTTAAAGATTTTACATGAGAGAGAAGTAGACTTTTCAAGTGACAGTGTGTCTTAATACTTTAAAACAGAGATTATCTCGCTGAGCAAGACTTTAATCTTGGCTGAAACCTTTAAACCTTCTATTCTAATGGCAGACAGTCGTTCACACAACCTGCACCAGAAGCATTTTGTGTTTCCTGCTCACTGGCTGCCAAAAGATAATGTAAGTGATATTATGACAGTACCATGAAACAAACACTGACTTTCTCATGGCAGAAAGGATGGATCTAACCTTCAATGGGGTGAAGGAAAGCTGAATTATTTCTGGCTGATGCACTGATGGGTACACCTGGGAGAGGGCAAAGACTGTGCCATTTCATTTCCATGACAAAGTGCATAAGAAGTTATCTGCTGACCCTCTGCCATCAGAAGAGCTATGTCCATATTACATAAAGACAAAGTAAACTTGAAATTCAGCATTTCCAGAAATATTGATATTTAATAAGACTGTATAGGAGAAAGTGGAACTACATTTATACTGCATATATTTTTAAAGGACTGCTACAGAAGCCCCTCAACACCCACTCAGTACCACCATGGGTTGGTAAGAAGGATGAAATGCTGAAGACAGATGCAAGTTTAACACCAACAACTGAGGTGGACATACTACAAACTGCAGTGTCTTTCAAAGTATTTGCACCATTCACTAAGTACTTGGCTGGAGTTGACTCTGAAGGAATTCTGCTTAAACGCCCGTGAGCTCTCAAGACAACAGTGCTTAGCTGTTTTCAACCCTTCACCTTGCTCCGCAAATTATTTCTGCAGAAGCAAGTAGCAGTCTCTCCTACGGAAAAAGGCTGAGTGAGTTGGGTTGTTCACTTTGGAAAAGAGAAGGCTCTGGAGAGACCTTCCAATACCTGAAGGGGCTACAACAAAGCTGGAGAGGGGCTTTGGACAAGGGTGTGTAGTGACAGGACAAGGGGCAATGGCTTTGAACTGAAAAAGGGGAGATTTCAATGACATCTGAGGAAGAAATTCTTCACCATGAGGGTGCTGAGTCACTGGCACAGCTGGCCCAGAGAAGTTGTGGCTGCCCCATCCCTGGAAGTGTTCAAGGCCAGGTTGGATGAGGCTTTGAGCAACCTGGTGTAGGTGTCCTGTAGGAAGGCGTCCCTGCTCATGGCAGTGGGGTTGGAACTGGATAATCTTGAAGGTCCCTTCCAACCCAAACCATTCTATGGGTTCTAAGTTACTGGAAGGAGCTATAATACAGAGTTGTGGTGATGCCCAGATCAAGGAGGGCTTGTTCCAAGTGCAGCTCAGGAATCACAGGCTCTAGAGCTGCAGTCCCAGGTGACAGCAGAGCAAACCCCTCAGAGGTGTATGGGGACACGGTCTTCCACTGGGCGGACAGTGCACAAGCCCAGCTCGTGCTCCGAGCTACAGCAGACAGCCTCCATCCCTCCGAAGCACCATCTGCTAGCTTTGCTAAAAGCTTCATGTTTAAAACGCTCTTTAATAAAGAATCAACTGTCATTTTCCAGTAGGATTCTACTGAAGCATCCACCACCTGCCACAGGAAAAGAGGATCAGTGTAGTCAGTGCTCTGCAAGTATCACTGACCATTTACTCCCTAAAGTCTTCTGAGATGGCACAAGCCACTGCTGCCAGTAACACCAGCTACCGCAGCTTTTCAGTGGCCACAAATCTTCCAACGTGCTCTGTTTGTGCATCGTGTGCCAGAAAGCACAGGGGAAAAGACAAGTAAACAGGTTTTGTTGATCTTGTAGGATGATGTATGGAGTCAGTGTAGACTGAGCTCAGAAGAAGTTTCCAAACAGCAAAACTGGAAGCCCTAAGAGACAACATTTATTACTGTATCTTGTAAGAGGCTTAAGAGCGAATTCGGATTTCCCCACCTGGAAAGTGAGGAAGAAGGAATTCTTCCCAGCAGAACACAAATTGCATGACTTGCTGGAAAAAGAATAGGGACGTTTTTACAAAGTGATCTTATCAAATGGATTTTGAATTCAGAATCCAGTGAAAGACAAGTAAGTGTACCCAGACTCCAGCAGAGCCGGTGCAGTTATTAGAAGGAAAGAGAGTGTTTAATATCTATAAAGTCACTGAAAACAGTTTTAGGAGAACATACAGTTACCAGCAGTGGCACTGCAGTATTTTGTGGTCTTAAAAATAAAGTTTTCATCTGCTCCAAAGAGACAAGTTCAGAAGTTCAGTTCCTGCCCCAAAGTTGCATCACTGCAATGACATCAGCAGGGCTGCCTGGCTGGGAGTAACCAGCAGCCACACCAGTTTGGCCTAGAGTGAACAAAAATCCATTTAAGCAAGGATTCCCTTGGATGTTCTTACATGGAATTACTGCAGAACCACATACAACCAAAGCATTGTCCATATGTGAGGCGGAGTTTCTGCTGACGTCGTAGCATCACACACAGGTATGGTTGCTGCAGGTATGGTTTGACTGAGCTCTCAAATGCTCTCAGGTTCTTCCAGTAAAATTTACCTGAAGATAAAAGCACATGAACCTACCAGACAGCTGGCAAACAGACCCTAATCCTGTTGCTACTGATTTTTTTTATATATACTTGAGTAAAAAAAAAAATTCTTAGGATTTAAACAAAACTCATGTAAGCACATAACCCAGCTGGCAGAATATTTTCATGCATGTTTCTGAAGCTGCGGGGTCCATAAGTATATGATTGGTTTTAAACACACAAATAAATTCACCCTAATTCGAGAAGAATCAGGAAGTTTATCATGCACCTTTATAATCATACCATACACTTCTTTAGAGGATTCACTTCAATATTACAAAATTAAATTGCATTTCAATATCTAAAAAAATACCCACCTCCTAAACAATTGCCTTGACGGGGCTGTCATTTCCCTATAAAGGAATATGATAGTGACAGGACAAGAGGCCATGGCTTTGAACAGAAAGAGGGGAGATTTCGATGACATCCGAGGAATTCTTCACCACGAGGGTGCTGAGGCACTGGCACAGGTGGCCCAGAGAAGTTGTGGCTGCCCCATCCCTGGAAGTGTTCAAGGCCAGGTTGGATGAGGCTTTGACCAACCTGGTGTAGTGAAAGGTGTCCCTGCCTGTCGCAGGGGGGTTGGAACCGGATGACCTTTAAGGTCCCTTCCAACCCAAACCATGCTATGATAAAGTCCAGCCACTACACAAGCATTTAAATGTGTTACACTATGGCTACAAGAGACAACACAGAAATACTTCTGCAGGAGAACAGCAATCCAAACCACACTTAGCAACACAGCACACACTACTTTCCTGCTTTGGTCTAAAAGCAGAGGAAGGACAACAAACTTGACCACCCACAGCCAGTTATCTAAGTCACCAAGCCCTGGTGACCAACGTATTAGTGTTCCAGCCATTCCAACAGGAACCTTTGGTGCACATCCCAACACCAACACAAAGCATCAGCTCAGTATATAGTCTCAGCACCAAAATCTGAGGACCACCGCTCACAAGCAGTAGCCAGAGGACTTTTGCATGGCTGCTTAGACCTTGGGCTCTGGCTGTCCAGTCAGTTCAGCATCAACCTTGTCACCTGCTTATCCAGCCTGTGTCTCACCAGCTTGGGTACACGGATACTATGGGAAAAATTACACCAAAAGCCGTGCTAAAGGTGAGGTAAACGCCATCCACTGCTCTACCATCCTCCACAGAGCCAGCCATCTCATCACCTTCTTCAGTAACACCCTGCCTTTGGCAAATCCACACTGGCTGTCCCCCAAAAAGCCCCATTATTCTCCTACACGCACAAGGACACAGCCTCCAGGAGCCTTTGTTCCACACCTTCTCAAGGGCCCAGATAAGGATCACCAGGCTCATTTCCCACATCCTTTTTCTCACCCTTTTGAAGATGATCCTGATATTTTCCCTCTTCCACTCACATGGAGCTTTCCCCAGTCACCACAGCCCTTTCAGGACAATAAAGACTCAGCTTGTTACCGTGTTGGCCAGGTCCTTCAGCACACCAGAAAAATCTTTTGTTTACACAGAAAAGCAAGAGACCATTCTAGTGGCCTGAAGTTGAACTAAATACTTAAACATCAATGCATACAGGGCCACACCAGGGCTTGATGGACCTTCTGTGCAACTATGTAGCACCCCAACTGCCCAGGAGGCTGCTCTCCCATCCTCCACGCTGCCTGGGACTTCCAGAATAAGAGATGTTTCCAGGTATTTAGCAACCTGCAACACCTTTCCACAAGCCCGTGCAAGCCTTGAGCACCCACAACGTCCTGCAAAAGCAAGTTCCACAGCTTATGTCGCCTCCCGCACTCTCCGAACACAAGGCTGGCAGACAGCACTTGCCACCCCCCAGCTTCTGCACTGAAACTGAGTGAGCACTCCATCATTGGAGGCTTCTTCTATTAAAAAAAAAAATGTATAATCCTACTGCTACAGCTATCAAGCTAAACTCACATGCTTAGTCCTCCAAATTTTCATCTCTACTCAACTCCCCAACAGTAATTCTGCTCTGTAAAGCAGAGTTTCATAGCATCTGCACACTATAAGTGATAGGTATGATTATCCCATTTCCCACATTTTATTCGAAAGGCTATTCACCAACTGTGGAAGTATTTTCAATACGTCCTACTGAAGTTGCCTCATTCAGGACATGAATTCAGATCAGACGTCTGAGAAGATCCCACAGCTGGTGACAGCAGCAAATTTGAGAGACACAGGGAGAATTAGACCAAATGTCTTGGCTGTTCTTGGCCCTCTATTTTTATTCCCCAAACGGTGTAAGCTAACCACATAAGCAGAGAACCTGACAAACATAGACAAAAAACAGCTATATCAAGCATGCGCTGCTGATGTGGTTTAAGATGCACTGTGGGCAATGGACACACATGCAGAATTGAACCAAAAAGCCAAGGGATGATCTTCATTCAGCATTGGCATATTTGGGCAATAACATCCACCTGTCATGTCCATGTTATTAGAGTTTTAACTCCGAGCAGGAGAGCAGTCATGATGTCATCTCTCCATTGTCTGCACTTCCTGGGCTTCAGCCCACTTTCCAGAGCAGCTAGTGGAGAAGGCAACAGATTCCCTCCGGATGAAGGCAGAGGAGCACCTTCCAGCTCAGAGCACATCCAGTATGCAATGGGCAGTAGCTAAAATTCAGCCTTGTGGGTCAGACCAGAGCTACCCCAATGCAAAAGAAGCATGCTGCTTCGAAAGAAGTGTACATCAAAAGGCTGCATCAGCAGCAGCGTGGGCAGCAGGTTGAGGGAGGGGATTCTGCCCCTCTGCTCTGCTCTCGTGAGAGCCCCCCTTCAGCTCTGGAGTCTCCAACATCAGAAGGACATGGAGCTGTTTGAGCAAGTCCAGAGAAGGCCACGAAGATGATCTGAGGGCTGGAGCACCTCCGCTATGAAGACAGGCTGAGAGAGTTGGGGCTGTTCAGCCTGGAGAAGAGAAGGTTCCGGGGAGACCTTCCAGCAGCCTTCCAGTACCTAAAGGGGCTACAAGAAAGCTGGAGAGGGGCTTTGGACAAGGGCATGGAGTGACAGGACAAGGGGCAATGGCTTTAAACTGGAAGAGGGGAGATTTCGATGAGATCTGAGGAAGAAATTCTTCCCTCTGAGGGTGGTGGGGCACTGGCACAGGTTGCCCAGAGAAGTTGTGGCTGCCCCATCCCTGGAAGTGTTCAAGGCCAGGCTGGATGGGGCTTTGAGCAACCTGGTGTAGGGGGAAGGTGTCCCTGCCCATGGCAGGGAGGTTGGAACTGGATGACCTTTAAGGTCCCTTCCAACCCAAACCATTCTGTGATTCTGTTAAAAACCCTACAGCAGACATAGCGCTGATATCAGCTCCTCCTCACCACCAATTTCCCTCCACAGGGCGATTTTTATCACTTCATGGTACGCGCTAATGCAAATAGCACTTGGTGCACAAAAAACACAGACTGTGAATTGCAGCTTTTAAACACTAAGTATTTGAATTTCCTTCTTTTTGTAGAAAAAGTTTACGTGATACCCAGAACCCATCTACATTTTAGTAAAAGATGATTCTTCCATTACTTTAGGACACCAGACAATTCTGGTTGCTACACAATTGTTGGGTTCATTTTAACCATCTTCTGCAGATGCTGCAAAGATTATATCCAGGAAGCAAAACTGGCTTCTGTTCTCAAACATTCGGAAAAGCCTTGCACAAAAAATGCTAGAGACATCCTTGCACATCTGCATATCTCAGCTGGTTCAAAAGGAGACCACAACTTTTGCAGAAAAGCCATTTCAACGGACTTGCAGCTTTAGAGACGAGCTCCCTCAAGGAAGCCTGCATGATATCTTTAAACCCTTCCATGCTAAAATAAAGGTAACGAGAGATCAAGCAAAAGCACATCTAAGTTCCATATTACAATTAACATCTAAACTGCATTTATTGTTTTAATTAAGAATAGAAAGAAAGAAAATACGTTCAAGATCCTTCAGTACCACCGAAGTTTCCTGCAGGAATACAGGATGAGATGAGCAGCTGCCCAAACCTCCGACCTTGAGCCAGCCGTGAGAGGCACTGGCGGCAGGACTGCCGTGCTCTGCAGGTGGCGGGGATTCCCCGCCTGGCACTGCCGCTCTCCGCTTCCTCTTCCGCACCGCGCTGCTGAGCCGGGTGCTGGCACACCTGTCTCCACCCTGCTTTGCAGGAGGGAATAACACTCCAGAATTCTACCAAGCGCATTGATGCTTTGGGACAGATGGACTCCACCGCCCTCAAGCCAAGAGTCAGCCCCCTCAGGTATCTTCTACAAAAAAAAAAAAAAAAAGAGTTCTAATAATAATAATGAAGTTAACCATACTTTAGCACAGCATTGCATCGTCAACCCCGTCGATCAGCTCAAAGCTGGCAAATAGGTTCACTCAACTCCAGCCAGAGCAGGCACAACCGCACACCAAAAGCAGCAGGTCTGTGTATGTGTAACAACTCATGGGGATTTTGACACCTTTAAGAGGTTAAAGTTACCCAGCAGGAACATAAGCAAGGAGTAGAAATTAAATTTTTTAATGGCAAGCAAATAATTGGATTACTGTGATTGGAGGAAGGGCAGATTCTGTAGTCCACCAGCTTGCTACAGCAATTAAAGCGGATTACTCTTCCACCTCACCCTTTCCAATTTCTAATGCCACATCAGAACTAATTTTTCAAGCCTCCATTTGTCTGTTACAGATTCCCAAGAGGAGTTAAAGGCAACTTTCAGTTCACTAGAAGTTCCAGCATCCAGAAGAGCAGATATCAGAAGATACAACCCATGCTGGGCCAAAACAGAGTTCACATTTGCAGAGCAATCGCTGACTTTCCCCGAAAGTCCTTAAAAAAAAAAACCACACACCTTGAAAAACGCAGGAAAAAAACGTCCAAGTGCTGTGGTCAGTAAGAGACACGTATGAGTAAGTAGCGAAGAAAACAGCCGTTCACTATTAACACATGACAAAGTTTGTGCCAACTTTTGTTCAGTCCTGTGCAGCCACGAGTATTTCTCTGGAAAAGCTGCCAAGCTATTTTCCTGGCTGGGAGACACGTAGATACATCACGTGGCACAAGGACGCCGTACCACAGCTTGGTCACCAGAGCAGTGGCTACCAAGGGCACTACGCCTGTGCCACAGAAGTCTCTGCAAAAGCATTTAATGGACATAAGAGACTGACCTGAGCCACCACTTCTTGTCCTCAGTGGAAAGAGATCTTGTACCTGGACACAGACCCAGAACAGGCAAGGAAGCTGTGATAATACTTAGGGGATTAAAAAAAAAAACACACCAAAACAGCCACCACCAAAACAAACCTAACATACAGCAACAAATAACATCCTCGAAATAAAAAAAAAACCACACCACAAAACAAAACAAGAAATGTCCCCAGCTTCAACTATCAGTTCATCTCACAAGCTCTGATTAATCGTTTAACCACTTACAGTGCTGCCTCGTTCAGTGCCTCGCTGAAAAGCAAAGAGCCAGTTCTCAGATTCACCAGGAAGGGTCTGCTGAGCTCCAAACCAGCCTCCAGATCTTTTCTGATTGAGCAACCGGGCCTCTGAAGGACTGGTGAAATGCAGAAATCTATCTCGGACATCACGTGCGTTTTGTACCCAGTGAAGCCGAGTCCTGCTCTTCCCTCAAAGAATGACCTGAAGCACATACAATTCAGCTCCGCCAGCCTACACACTCACCAAAAAGCTGCAGTTGGGCACTTGAAATACGTAGCAGTAAAAAAAAAAAACCACAAAACCAGCATCATCTACTAGGCTGATCAGTCCCAGAAATTTATGATCTGCAGAATCCTCTGAATTTCTGCATATTTTTGCAATGCTCTTGGAACCGTTGCAGATTTTCAAGTTTCTCTATACAGCTGAGCAAATGGACTCAGGTACACATAGACAAACGGGTAACTTCTACAATTTGGATCCTTCCACCCGCTCTTCTGCGTGTACCTTTTAACCGAAAGCAGGGAAAAACCAGCATCCCTCAGACACCTTAATCCCTCACCTCCCAGAAAATGCACCTTAATGAAAAGGACGGTCTTCATTAATAAAGTCCACTTGCAAAAGCATGTAGTTTGTTTCCCCAACAAATAAGCTTTCTACTTGATTCCACCTTTCGACCTTACTACATTGTCTTCTGCTTGACATAGAAGATGGGCCCACCAACACCAGATCAGATCATATGTTCTGCGCTATCAGCTTCAGAGACGGCACGTCTTTTCATTTTAATTCTTCAGCTGACAGAAGTGACACAAACAAACCTCTACAGCAAGAGAGAAACCAGGTTTGCATCACAAGAGCTGTGTGGTAACTGCCAGCACCGTGACAGGACTCACACTTGGACATCTACACCTTCAGAGATGCCTATCACCACATGTTCAGGCTCTGCCTGCTTTCCCAAAGGCGATCTTGCACTGGATTTCCACCCTCCCAAGTCAGTTTGACCCAAGAGGCAGCCAGCACACAGGGAAAAACATGGATGCAGCAGCTCCCGCGCACAAACCGGTAGCGTAAAAGATCACATTTTGTGTTCCTGGATGACCCAGCCAAGGAGTATTTAGAGAGACCATCTCCAGCCCACGTTCACACACTCCTAAGCCTCAGTACTCAGAGGCTGTACAGCAGAAAACTATTTTGTCAGGTCACACACGGGGACTTCCCAAGAAAAACAAACACCAAATTTCTTCAGACTTGGCATGTGGCAGCATACCCTTTCCTCCACGCAAACAAAGCACAAAGACAGCCTGTTTGTGGCTTCTGTCCAGCAATAGGACTTCTTGTCTGGATCTAAGCAGTTCGCTCAGTGCTCCATCACACAGCAGAGCAGAGGACAGCAGCGGGAAGATGCGTTCGGCTGTTCTCTGGTCCCTCTCTGTTTTGGAAAGCTGCATCACAAGGACTGTGTTAAACATAAGCAAGAGGAGCAGCAACAAATCTGAGGCCTGAGCAGCCAAAACAAAGCACAGAACTTCTCTGCTGCACAACCAAAGTCCCACTGCCACACCCAACACGGTGCCCGCACTGGTGAATCCCAGCCCCTCCGAATACCAACTCATTACTGCAACGATAACGCTTACCCAAATCACACCAAAGCAAGTATCGCTGGGTATTTGTTCTCATCTGCCTGCACCAGCTTCACAGGCATCAGTTACAGTTTTGTGACAACCTCCAGATTGCCACAGTCGTATGCTGCTCAGCCTCAGCAGGGCACTGCACAGGCACCGACCCGGCTGCCTGCATCGTTAGGTTAGTCCCAGTCCCTGGCACACATCTGTCTGCAGGACTACAAATTGAGCCTGGACACCAGTTTAGGGTTCAGCTGAAGAATCAGCACAGGCCAGCCTGCCAAATGCAGCGCGGACACAGTCATCCAGTCCAAAGGATGGACGTTCAGCGGTGCAGATACACATCAATTCTGCGAGGTGGCCTTGGAGCCAGAAAACAAGCCCTAAAACTCGAGTTTACCAGTACAGATGTAATCTGCCTGTTCTAGTCTTCAGCAAAATAGATAAATCGCCTCTTTTCTTCAGGCACGCTGACCCACTGGTGTGCCTCTCCAGTTTGGTTGCTCCACCACAGGACTGTGTCTGAAGAGAGTACTCCAGGTTAGACACATATACGGTGTATCTACCTTAAACCTGTGTACTATTATCTGAAACTTGTGTACTATAAAGCATCGGCTTCTTACCTTGATGAAGCTTTTTTACTTTAACTGCAGGGACATCCAGCCATTGTCCCAAGAAAAGTCATAAGTTAACAGTCATCTGCAGCTGCAAAGTTACTGAATGAGACAGGAAATAAGAAAAAGGTTGTTTATCAACAGTAACTTCCTCCCTGAAGGCGCTGCCTGCGCAGGCACCCTTTCCTTGCTTCACACTGTAATTCTGCTCCAATTAACAGCCCTGTACAGCACAGTTTGAGTCCCACTGAATCCACTTTATCCATACACCTACCCGAGGTCCTTCAATCAAACAGAAAGGCCACGCTTCCGTTACCACCTTGTTTCCAGCTAACACAAAACCACTAGAACAGACCAAGCTAATTCATGTAGATACTACCTCAGCGCTCTCCCTCCCCACGTTCCCATTGCCTCCCTTGCACTGGAGGACACCTGATCCCAAATACCTGGGTTAGGAAGACTACGCTGGCACGAAGCCAGATCAGCAGCATAACAACAACAACGGGGTTTTTTGCTGGTTTACCTCCCTGAATTATCGATGAGCACTAGCAGTGAGGGGACAGGGAGTGAGGAGGCAGCGAGGGGACAGAATGGCCACAGCAACGTCATCTGTGATGACTTCACACCGCTGTGCAGGGACCATAGCAGGGCAGCATGCCAAGACACACGGCCTCCAGCCAGCTGCCACCAAAACCCGCCACCCCAAGCCCCTTCCCCTTCCTCCACACCGACCTATAACTATTGGAGCTCGCTCCACCCCACATACAGTGGAGAACTAACTCCACAAAAAAGCACAGAGATGCCACGCTACACTGAAGACAAAATGGAAGGTTTCTCAAACTTGAGGAAAATTTTATGTTACCTTTCATGAGCAGAAGAATAGGGTACCCAAGAGCTGCCGCATTTCTTCATGCGGTTTTACAATATACCCTATGAACCTCAACCACTGGCAGCTGAAAGCCAATATGAGCACACAAGCTAAGACAAGAATCAAAAGACATTATTTCAAACCAAAAACGCAGGGAAACCTTCTGAAGATTGCAATTGGAGTTTGACCAGAATATTTTAACATTCCTGCTGAATACACAAATAGAAATATTTGCCAAAAGCGAGGTTCTGGCAAGCATTTACTCATTTTTTTCCTAGTTTTGGCTGCCTCTGCTATGAATCTAGGTATACAACCCAGCAAAACGTGTAACCTTCAGTTTTGGTAGTTTTCAGCACAGCTTTTCTAAATACTGTTTTAGCCTTTAAGTGGATTCTGGAAGAGATCAGTGGATGAACAGCAGCACACATAGGCTGAAAAAGATCCAGTCCCACTTATACCCCACACTGGAGATCCTTCCACTCTTTTTTTCAAAAATAATTGTTGAAAGAACATATACAGAGAAACCAAAGTGTCCACCCGTGGGATAGCATCTTGTATTCTTATAATAGTTAACTGCATCATATCTCCCGAAAGAAAAGCAGCTATTTTGATGCCCTTCAGTCTGTAAATTCAAGGTCCAAATAAATTACTATTTATGAAAATAGCGCTTGCAAGACTCAGATGCCTATTTACGAAAATAGTGCTTGCAAGTCTCAGATGCCTATTTACATTTGCTTTCCAGACAGATTTTTCAAGTCTTGTTTTAACAGATACCTCTTTCAGAATGGTTAGGATAGCACCTGAACTCCTCCCCCTCTCCATTAGGCAGATTTGAATCCGCACTGCAAATACACATATCTTCGAAGCATGTGCTGTACTTTCACAATTCAACACTTCTGTTCAGCTCCTGCAGGTCGCACTTGTTTAGTTTCCTCTCTGTCATGCCTGTCCCCCAACTCAACTTCCCTTTTCTTTTTTCCACCCTCTAACATGCCTGTCCCACACAGAGGCTACAGTAAGTCCACCTTGAAAACAGCACAGTAGCAAAGACCGTCAGGCTGGGAAATTAGAAGATAAAAATTCTCCTTTTAGGGCTCATATCTCACTACCTGACCTGAAGCAATTCAGTAGCTCCTACTGCAACAAGTTCTGCTGCACGACACATTGATACACTGAGAATACCGAAAAAATAAAAAACCCACTGCACGTCACTTGTTCACTAATATTATTTACATTCTGGTTATTCGCAGCATTTTACAAACACGAAGAGGCAATCTCTCTCCCACAAAAGCTTCCCATAAAAATTTGTGCCTAGAAACATTAAGCAACCGGAAAACAAGCCAAAATAAAAAAAAAAAACAAAACCACACGCACACAACTGCCTGTGCAAGTGCACAGCACTGGGACAAAGTTGCAGGAAGAGCCGGGCCAGCAGCTCGCACGGGCCGCGCAGCACTTCGCCCCTCCGCGCCTCACCCGCTGCCGCCCCGCACGCAGCCACCGACCCGACCCGACCCGCCGCCCCCGGGGCTGCCCGCCGCGCCGGCAGCGGCCGTCCCCCACGGGAGGCAGCCCGTGTGACCCGGAGCGCCCGGGAGGCCTCTGCCCGGCGCCGGCCCCCGCCCCGCCGCCCCCCGCCGGCCTCGCCTACCGTCCGGGCGGCCTCTGCCCAGGTCCTGCCCTTCTTCCTGCGGCCCTTCTCCCTCATGGCGGACGCGACGGGGCGCGGCTGACTCCGGGGTACCCTGAGGGCTCCGTCCGTCCGGGAGGGGCGGCGGGGGGAAGCGCGGCAGGAGCCGGAGCGGACGGCGGCGGCCCTAAGCGCGGACAGCGCCGACCCCGACAGCCCCCTCGCCCGCCGCCGCTGCCATATTGGGCTCCTACTGTAAAGGGCCGCGGTCATGTGACCCCCGCCCGCGTGACTCCACCTACTGTACGGCTCGCGGGGGGCGGAGCCGCTGGGCGGAGAGCCCCGCCCCCTCGGGGCCCGCGCACGCGCACTCCGCGCCCCGCGGCGGCTGCCAAAGGGCGCGGCCGCCCTCCCGGCCCCGGTGCCGCCTCTCGGCGCTGCAGGCGGCGGCGGCTCCTCCTCATCCTCCTCCTTCTCTTCTTCCTCTTCAGGGCCGCCAGCCGCGCCCCTTCCGCGGGTGGCGCCGCGGCCTCCACGGTGGCAGCGGCCGAGGCTGCTCACCTCCCCACCCCCGCAGCCTCCCGGTCCCAACGGGTACTGGGCGCCGCGGAACGTCCCTCCGAGCGCCGGCACCGGCCCCAGCTCACGGCCGGGACCGCCGAGCGCGGCCCCCGTCAGCCATGGCTCCGCAGCGGCGGCACCGGCTGCTCGTGTACCGTCCCCGCCTCAGCACCCCTGCCCTGCGCCCCGGCCCGCGGGGCTGCCGCGCGTACCCGCTCACCCCCCGCCCTGCAGCCGTCCGCCACCGGATAGCTATCGTATTCCTCTCCCCGGCACCTGGAGTCGGACCTGCTGCCCCGTCCCTGGCATCATAGAGCCATGGAACGGTTTGGGTTGGAAGGGACCTCAAAGATCATCCAGTTCCAACCCCCCTGCCATGGGCAGGGACACCTTCCACTACACCAGGTTGCTCAAAGCCTCATCCAACCTGGCCTGGAACACTTCCAGGGATGGGGCAGACACAACTTCTCTGGGCAACCTGTGCCAGTGCCCCACCACCCTCAGAGGGAAGAATTTCTTCCTTAGATCTCACTGAAATTGTTACCCAACAATAAAGGGGTTAAAGTTTTGTGTAGCAGTTTCATGAAGGGTTCAGTCGGCAGTAGGTGATTTACACATACCTAAAGAAACTAACAAGACGTTCATCCTTGAAGCTGCCAGCAGTGATTAAAACAGAGACTCTTTATCAAGAACTGTCTGCCCTTGGAGGGAACATCCCAGAAACTGCAGAAACTGCATAAACTTTGTTATCATGTTTTTCTAAACTGTGAACATGCAGTGACTTGGGGGAAAAGGTAATTCCGGCAGGGGGAGATCGCGACCACCGACTCACGGACCACCTACCCTAATTACACCCCAGACCCAAAAGAAAGGGGCGGAGGAGGAAAACTGAGCATGCGAAGTGATTTACATGAAAAGCGAGAGAAAATTAACCAATTGTTTAAGAATATGTAAATATGTTATGAATTATGCATGATTGTAGTGTATAACTAATTTTCTGTCCAGAAGCCGGTGTGCACGCTAGGAGGAGAAATCCCCCGTGCACCCAGCGCTGCAATAAAGAATACCTGCTTTCTAAAACTTTAAAACAAGTCTTGGAAAGTTCAGTTTCCTTTTCAGGTATCAGATTTGGCGACCCAGATGGGACTCTCTCTGTTCGGCTGCAGGACCCGCTGAGAACAGGACTCCCTTGGGTACCCCCGGGGATTTCCCCGGAGGGACTCCTCGCCTCAATCGGATCGCTGCGGGAACAGACAAGGACCATCTTCCATCTTAGAGAAGGTATTAAGGTATTCTTTTGATTCTTTTGGTTTGGGGACCGGTCCATTAAGGTAGCTCTCTGTAAGCCGTACGCAAGATAGCGTATACCGGGCAGCTAGCGCCTCAAAGGTATACTTTGGTTATAGTTGTGGGAGCAATTACAGTTGTGGGTTCCAGTCCCACTCGGGGTAGCTTTCCGTAAGCCGTAAGCTGAGACTTGCGCAGGACAGCGTATACCGGGCAGCCAGTGCCTTAAAGGTATACTTTGGTTACAATTGTGGGTTCCAGTCCCACCAAAGGCGCCTTAAGAACAACAAAAAAAAAACCACACTTAAGTGACTACAATTGTGGGTTCCAGTCCCACCGGAAACCATCTGGAAGCTGAAATATTAATCCTGTATTGAATTCTATGTGTTTGTTTGTGTGATTCTAAGAGTTGTATTAATTGTATGGTTGGATTTTTTTGTGGTTGCAATTGTAAGACTTGTTTTTGTTCTGTGTGTGTGTGACTGAAATGTACTTTTAGTACAAAGCGAGTGCGGAGTCTTGATCCGTGGTTCTGTCCTCCCGCAGGGGAAACAGCCGGAGATAGACGAAGCAATAGAAAATAAGAGTGAACGTGTTATTTTAATTTTAATTCCAGTTGTTTGTTTGGTAACAACAGGATTGGGATAATAATAACCAACAAATAATGGGTAACCAACAGAGCGGGGAAATTTTAAAAAAGAGTCCGTTAGGATGCGTCTTAGCACATTGGAAAGATATTGGGGGTCCCCCAGGAGGAAACGTAAATAAGAAAACTTTAGTTAAATACTGTAACCAGTGGTGGCCGTTATATAAATTGGAAGAAGGGGAAAAATGGCCAAATAATGGAACTTTGAATTATAATACTCTATTGCAACTGATGCTGTTTCTCAGAAGAAATGAAAAATGGGATGAGGTGTTATATGCTGATATGTTTTTCACTTTAAGAGATCATCCTGAGTGGCAAAAGGAATGTGGTATAAATTTAGTCCCTAAAGACCCCTTTGTTTTGGCACTAGAGAAAGATAAAAAGAAAGAACAAGGAAAGCTGAAACGATGTTGTTCAGCATGTAGTATTGGAGAAAGGTGTTTGAAAGCAAAAGATCGGGAAAGTGAGGAAAGGATTGAAGATTATATATCACCACCTCCTGCATTACCCATGGGGTTTCCTGATGGGAACAATGGGAACAGTAACTCAGGAGGGGGAGCAGTGGGGGGATCACCACCAACATCACCCCCTGCAGCAGCAGCACCACCATCACCTCCTGCAGCAGAGGAGGAATCAACTCCGATTACTGCCCGAACGCGTAGTAAAACAGGACCAATTCTCCAGGCACCACTTAGAGAAGCTATGGGGCCGGCAGGACCGATGACAATTAAGGTCCCTTTTTATATGGGAGATTTGGACACCTGGAGGGAAGAGGTTAAAAATTACAGAGATGATCCATTAAGAATTACCAAAAGATTTGAATTCATAGTTAAAAATCAAAACCCAGACTGGAAAGATATAGACATACTGTTAGATGCAATGACTGAAACTGAGAAACAGTTAATTCTAAAAACAGCCCGAACTCAAGTGCAGGCTCAAATTACAGCCGGAACGATGGCAGGGGGAGTCGATCAGTATGTTCCCCTGATTGACCCACACTGGGATCCGAATGATAATACAGACCAGCGCACATTAAGGCAATATCAAAATTGGATAAAATTTGGATTAGAAAACGCGATCCCAAAGGCTGTAAACTGGTCAGCACTTTATGCTGTAAAACAAGGGCAAACCGAAACCCCCACGGAATTCTTAGACAGATTACGATTGGCGATGCGTAAATATACTACTTTAGACCCCTCATCTGAAATAGGGCAGCAACAATTGGTATCGTTATTTTTGGGTCAGTCATCAGACGATATTAGAAGAAAACTCCAAAAACTAAAAGAGCCTGAAGTGCGGAATTTAGAAAAATTAATTGAAGAGGCATGGAGGGTGTACAGGAACAGAGAAAGCAATGAAAGGAGAAAATTAAGTAGAGCATTAGCCACAGCAACAATCTCGGCATTACAACAACAAAGTGCAGGACCCCAAGGATCCCCTGGAAGTAGAGGCAGAGGCAGAGGCAGAGGAGGGCCTCGCCGGGGATCTCGAGGGAGTTTCCAAACAACGTTACGATCAAATCAGTGTGCTTACTGTGGAAAACAAGGGCATTGGAAAAAGGAATGCCCTAAATTAAAGCCTGAGGTGGTTGCTGAAGCTAAATGACGGGGACCTGGGGAATCTACCCTGGCGGATCCACTGGTTAAATTAAAGCTAGGGAACCAGAATGAGGAGGTGGAATTTTTAATAGATACGGGTGCCTCATATTCTGTATTGAATCAAGAACTAATACCTGTAGATCATGATTTTGTAACTGTAATAGGAGCCACTGGCCAGCAGAAAAAGGCTTTTTTTCTACAGCCAATTAAATTTCAGATTGGAAAACAAGTAGGGATTCACCAATTCCTTTATTTACCAGAATCTCCGAAACCTTTACTTGGACGGGACCTATTAGAGCAATTGGAAGCACAAATAATTTTCGAAAAGGGTAAGGTAGAATTCAAAGTAAAAGATGATCGATTAATTGAAGTTTTAAGTTTGGCTATGATCCAAATTGAAAAACCAACTGAAGGTACCTCAGAGATTGAAGAAATCCTAGATCAAGTGTATCCAGGGGTATGGGCTTCTGAGATTCCAGGTAAAGCAAAGAATGCTGCACCGATAAAGGTGGAAGTAAAACCTGGTTCTGGTGCAGTTAGAATAAAACAATATCCTTTAAGGTTGGAAGACCGAAGGGGCATAAAAGAAACAATTGAAAAATTCCAAAAATTTGGGTTACTGATTGAATGTGAGTCAGAATATAATACCCCAATTTTACCAGTAAAGAAACCAGATGGGAAATACAGAATAGTACAAGATTTAAGAGCAATAAACAGAATTGTGGAGGATCTGTATCCAGTAGTAGCAAACCCGTACACTTTGTTAACCAGTCTGAAGGAAACGTATGAATGGTTCACAGTTCTGGATTTAAAGGATGCATTCTTTTGCCTCACCTTGGCCCCTGAAAGCCGTAATTTATTTGCTTTTGAATGGGAAAACCCCGATTCGGGACGTAAAACTCAACTCGCTTGGACAGTGTTACCTCAAGGATTTAAAAACAGCCCTACAATTTTTGGGAACCAATTAGCAAGGGAATTGGAACTTTGGGAAAGGCCTCCAGGTAATGGCATTCTTTTACAATATGTGGATGATATTTTGATAGCTACAGAAAAGAGAGAAGAGTGTAAAGAATGGACTGTGAACTTACTGAACTTTCTTGGATTAAGTGGTTATCGAGTGTCATTACAGAAAGCCCAAGTCCTGCAGAGGGAAGTGATCTATTTGGGATACCTGATTTCCAAAGGACAACGACAGCTCGGAAATGAAAGGAAGGAGGCCATCTGCAAGACTCCAGAACCAACTACGGTAAAGGAACTTCGAACTTTTCTGGGAATGACAGGTTGGTGTCGTTTATGGATTCATAATTATGGACTGTTAGTTAAACCTTTATATGAACTACTGAAAGACAATCAGAAACAATTAATTTGGACTGATGAGGCCAAAAGAGCCTTCAAAGAATTAAAATTAGAACTGATGAGAGCCCCTGCTTTGGGCTTACCAGACGTGACAAAACTTTTTTGGCTGTTTGCATATGAAAAACGAGGAGTGGCCCTGGGAATTTTAGCCCAAAAGCTGGGACCCTACAAGCGAGCAGTAGCATATTTTTCCAAACAATTGGACGAAGTCAGCAAAGGATGGCCAGGATGCCTCCGGGCAGTGGCGGCTGTCGTCGTAATCATTCAAGAGGCTCGCAAGTTTACCCTAGGGCAGAAAATGATCGTTTATACTTCCCACGCAGTAATTTCTGTCTTAGAACAGAAAGGTGGACATTGGTTATCACCGTCAAGATTCTTAAAATATCAGGCGATCCTGATGGAGCAGGATGATGTGGAAATCGTTACATCTACAATAGTTAACCCTGCGTCTTTCCTGAGTGATAAACAGGAAACTGACCCCATCGTACATGACTGCATAGAGACAATTGAAACTGTCTATGCAAGTAGACCGGACTTGAAAGAAGAACCACTGGAAGAGGCCGATCATACCTGGTACACAGACGGGAGCAGCTTTGTGAAGAATGGAGTCCGAATGGCCGGGTATGCGGTAACAACAACTGAGCAGGTAATAGAAGCAAGATCTCTCCCAAAAGGTACGTCTGCACAGAGGGCAGAAATAATTGCCTTGGTGAGAGCGCTGGAGCTCGCTGAAGGGCTGCGAGTAAATATATGGACAGATTCAAGGTATGCCTTTGGTGTAGTACATGCTCATGGAGCGATCTGGAAAGAACGAGGACTTTTAACCACACAAGGAAAAGGTATTAAACATGCCGATATGATACTGCGACTTTTAGAAGCAGTTCAGCTTCCAGCAGCTGTGGCCATCATGCATTGTAAAGATCATCAAAAAGGTAACACTGACAAGGAGGTGGGTAACGAATTGGCTGATCGTAAAGCGAGGCAAGCAGCAGAACAAGGTGAGGTATTAAGTTTGATCCCAGAAAAATCCTTATCGCTACCTGAAAAGGTAGAATATGATGAAAAAGATAAAAAGCTTATCAAAGATTTAAAAGCTAAGGTTAATCCATCAGGATGGGCAACAGTAGAGGACAATCGAATAATAGTTCCCTTTAGAATACTATGGATGTTGATAAAAACTGAACATGGCAAAACTCATTGGGGAACAGAAGCTTTATACAATTCTCTCTCTAAGCAAATAATAGCACGAAGTTTATTTCAAACTGTAAAAAATGTGGTTAGTAGATGTGAAACCTGTTTAAAGAATAACTCAAAGGCAGACAACCGGGTAAAGTTTGGAAACATTGACAAAGGATGTGTTCCAGGTCAGAATTGGCAAATAGACTTCTCGGAATTGCCTAGAAAAGGCGGGTATAGATATCTGTTAGTATTAACAGATACCTATTCCGGATGGCCTGAAGCATTTCCCTGTCGAACTAACAAAGCTCGAGAAGTGACTAAAGTTTTGCTAAGGGAAATCATCCCTCGGTTTGGAGTCCCTGAAGTAATTTCTTCAGACAGGGGGCCGCATTTTGTATCACAAGTAGTGCAATCTGTTAGTAAATTTTTAGAAATTGACTGGAAATTGCATACACCTTATCGACCCCAAGCAAGCGGGCAGGTGGAGAAAATGAATCACTTAATAAAAACACAATTAAGCAAGATTTGTCAAGAAACCAACTTGAGATGGGATCAGGCCCTTCCAATTGCCTTATTAAGGCTTCGAACTAAACCAAGAACTAAGGAAAAATTGAGTCCCTTCGAAATCTTATATGGGAAACCATTTCAAACTAGGTATCAAGGGCAAGATCTCAGTCAAGTTGGAGAAATGGGCTTACAACAATATCTGATAGCATTAGGAAAACAATTGGAGGAAGTAAACAAAGTAGTAATGTCCACTAGGGCACAGGGATTAGATTCTCCAGTGCATACATTCAAACCTGGAGATTGGGTTTATGTTAAAACTATTTCAGGTCACCCCCTTGAGGAGAAGTGGAATGGACCGTTCCAGATATTGCTGACAACCTACACGGCGATCAAGATCAGAGAACGACCTGCTTGGATTCATTACTCCCGGGTGAAGAAAGCACCTGAGGAACAATGGACAGCAGAAGCCACAGGACCAACAACAATAAGACTGACCCGATGTTAATTGTCACCATTCTGATAAGTATGATTGAAATGGTAAACACTTCCACTCCAAGTTGGCCATGGTCTCACGCCTACCTTAAGTCCACAGGAAGTATGGGACCATCTTTGAACTTAAATTTAGCTACTGTGGTTATGCATGGAATGCAAATATACTCAGAACATGAGTGGGGCTGGGACAAGGACAGTGAGGCTCCCCTCTTGATGGGAACAATTGGAGAAGGGATCCAAATAGGTTGCCGAATGACCAATGGAACCATCCATGAGAAAGCAACTCAAATTACTGTAGAAGGAACTAATAATTCTGTGCTCACAAAGAATCTTTGTGCCCTCGAAAATGAAAAACTAGAATGCTGGAGCAATTTTACATTAACCCAGCCTGTCTTTATCATTGCATTAGGATTAAATCACAATGGGACTACACTGTATCCCTTGGAACACAGAGTGTGGGCACGAAAGAGTGAGAATAAATGGCAAACAATTGACATTAGCACATGCATTGTGCAAGGGCAACAAGGATTCATTTGTGAAAGCAATACCATCAGAGCTCAAGACATCTGTCTTGACACTGAACAGAATGTTTGTCACTTTGAGATACATCCTGACGAAAAACCTAAAACTGTACTTGTATATATAGGTAATGGCTGTGTTTGCCTAAGAACTTCCTGTAATTCCATTTTGGTAGATAACATTACTAGAAATATGAATGATCACTCTAACCTTTGTATCTGTAATTTTGTAACTATCACAGGATGCGATTTTACTTATTTAGCTCCCATCACATCTTATCAATTACTAAAATCTAACTATACATTGTATCATGACCTGCGGCCTACCCCTATTGGAATGAACTCAGCGTTGCTGAAAAGACTGGTGCAACATGAAGACTTAAGACGACTGCTGAAGCAAGTCCGAGAAGATGGACAAAAAACTCTGATAACTGTCCATCACGACGCTGAAGAAATACACCACGTCCTGGAACGAGTGAAGAAAGATGGAGAACATCATTGGTGGAATATTTTTATAGGGTATTCACCATCAGCAACTAGAGTGCTGCACTTATTAATACATCCTTTGCTTGTAGTATTAGTAGCAGTAACAATACTAACAATTGTAAACTTTATGTTCTGGTACCAATTAACCAAGTTGACTAGGAGAGTTTGGGTACTACTCACAATTCTTAAACATGAACAATATGAAATTTGCGAAAGAATTCGCAAGGATAAAGAAAAGGGGGGAATTGTTACCCAACAATAAAGGGGTTAAAGTTTTGTGTAGCAGTTTCATGAAGGGTTCAGTCGGCAGTAGGTGATTTACACATACCTAAAGAAACTAACAAGACGTTCATCCTTGAAGCTGCCAGCAGTGATTAAAACAGAGACTCTTTATCAAGAACTGTCTGCCCTTGGAGGGAACATCCCAGAAACTGCAGAAACTGCATAAACTTTGTTATCATGTTTTTCTAAACTGTGAACATGCAGTGACTTGGGGGAAAAGGTAATTCCGGCAGGGGGAGATCGCGACCACCGACTCACGGACCACCTACCCTAATTACACCCCAGACCCAAAAGAAAGGGGCGGAGGAGGAAAACTGAGCATGCGAAGTGATTTACATGAAAAGCGAGAGAAAATTAACCAATTGTTTAAGAATATGTAAATATGTTATGAATTATGCATGATTGTAGTGTATAACTAATTTTCTGTCCAGAAGCCGGTGTGCACGCTAGGAGGAGAAATCCCCCGTGCACCCAGCGCTGCAATAAAGAATACCTGCTTTCTAAAACTTTAAAACAAGTCTTGGAAAGTTCAGTTTCCTTTTCAGGTATCAAAATCTCCCCTCTTTCATTTTAAAGCCATTGCCCCGTGTCCTGTCACTGTATACCCTCGTCCAAAGCCCCTCTCCACCAGCTCCCTCCACTCGGTGGCGTTTAACCACCATCCCCAGTGCCATCTTCCTCTGTCAGCACCTCCGTCCTGCATGTGTCCACACAGCTGCTGCCCCGAGCTGATGCTCCCTTTGCTCCTTGTCCCATCACGCAGCTCGCTGCCCACCTTCTCCCTCACCAACACCGTTGCCTGCTCCCACCTGCAAGCAGCAAGAACCAACATCCCAGCTGTTAGCCGTTCTCCTGCAGTGCTGCTCTGTAAGCTCCCGGTCTCCATTTCAGCACAGCTGTCCCCTCATCCCACCTCACCCTCTAGACTTGTAATCCACTCCCATATTCTGTCAACTGAAAGCCACTTACAGAATTGTAGAATGGTTTGGGTTGGATGAGACCTTCCAGATCATCCAGTTCCAACCCCCTTGCCATGGGCAGGGACACCTTTCCCTAGAGCAGGCTGCTCAAAGCCCTGTCCAACCTGACTTTGAACGCTTCCCCAGGAGCTCCCAGGTGATGTTCCCACCCACCCAGACCTGTCATTTTATTTCCATCTTCTCTCCTGTTAAAGGAGGGATATCACTGACTGGATAGAAAAACTAATTATCACCCTATTCGAAAGCCAGCCTTTGTTACCTGCCTGCAAAGGACGACGTACGTCTATGCAGCATCTCAGGTGGTTGCTCTTTCTCTATCACGGTTTCACAGAAAATGAGCAGCTTTTCACAATGTGCAGCATCATATGTTCCTGTTTTATGGGAAGAGAGCACGGAAAATCGTAGTTTGTGCCAGTGTGGGACAGCCACCGTCAGTGGACACTCTGCCAGGAGCAAAAGAAAGGCCAAGTGTCCTCAAAGGTGTTTGTACACCTTAATTCTCGTAACACCTTCAGTGGGTCACAAGCTTGTGTACAACGGTCAGACAACGAAGCCAAAAGAGAGTAATGGGCATAAATCTACAGCCTGAATGGTTGTACTAGACAATGTTGAACTGCGCATCAAGGGAAAGGAATAAGTTCTCATTACGAATTAGTCTTTGGAAAAAATGCCTCACCAAAGCCATGAGAGAGGTAAGCTGGTCCAGGATCGAGGATTAAAGAGCACTTCTCCACCTCCTAAGTGAGTCTCACACTGACTCCCAGAATCACAGCTTGCTTATTTTACTAAAATGTAACGTGGTACATGCTCCAACCCACGATGTTAGAGTGGCCCTCAGGAATTACGTTGTGTGTCATAAATTCATAGAGGCGTTGGCTGGAAGGGACGCATCAGGAGGTCTCTGGTTCAGTCTCACCTAAAGCACTGCTGTCAGCAGCGTTAGGCTGGGTTAACTGTGGCTCTGCCTGGCCGTGTCCTGAAATCATCCAAGCCTGGAGATTCCCCCACCTATGCCCACCTACGCCTTCTGGAGGAGTTTTTCCTGCTCAAAGCTGTGGTTTGAGTCACTGCCCCTCGTTACACCGCAGTACCAGGAGCAGTTTGGCTCCGTTCTCTTCACAGCAGTCCTTTACCCATTAGTTGTTGCTCAAGGTGCCTCCTTTTCACCCAGCCATACGAGCCCTGCTGCTCCAGCCTCTCCTCGTGCGTTGGGTGCCCAAGGACCTCGAGCATCTTGGCAGCCCTGTGCTGACTCTCTCCAGTTTCTCCCCATCCCTCTTAAACTGGAAGGTTCCCAGATTAAAACTTTGTTCCACGTGGGGCTCCAATGGTGCCAAATACAGGGGGAACAGTAATACCCCAGATACGTAAAAAGAATTTTTAAATCTTTATCAAAGAGGTTTTGTTGTGACCACTATATTCATTCTACAAATCAGTAGCTGAGAACTGAGAAGCAGAGGTTATCTTTGTTAGTTTTAGATGTTCTGCCCTCTTTTTCGTGGATTAATAACAAAAATTCTTGCAGATCCTTAGATTCTGTAGCAAACCACCTGGCAATTAGAGCATACAAGTGAGGTTCAGGCAACAAAATGCCTTTCAAAAACACAACTAAATTGCAGGCCTTTCAGAGCTTTCTCTGCTCGGAGGAAGAGGCCAGATTCAGTTAACAGGTGGAAGTTAACTCCAGTCCCATCTCCACATTGCCTTGACTTAGACAACATCTTTAAGTACAGAGCATTCTGGTCCAAGCCAACCTCCTGTCATCCTATCCTCCTATCTCCTGAAAACAGACCAAAGATACAAGATGAGATGTGTGGTCAATGCATAGAAACAAATAGTGAGATCATATTTTCATAAATATTTACTCAAACAAATCAGACAAGTGGTAATTCATTTACTTAGGTATAGTTGACATATGTCATCGTTTTTGTGAATTACTTTTATTTAACTTAAACAACTAGTTAATCAATTTTTTTAAAAAACAATGAAACACAACCTGCGTGCTTCAAAAGCCCAACACACCAGTTTTTATAACTCTGTCTTTTGGAAGTACCCCCAATGTTTCCAATCCATAGTGAGGCTGGCTGCAGCTATTCAGAAAACTATTCGACAGTCTTGGGCAAGTGTCTTGTATCTGGCTAAAAATGCTGGAGAAATTAGGTCCAGTGACAAAGTGTCCTTTGCAACTGACTGTGTCCTTGAATTCAGTATGTCTGGGGAGCTGATCCCCCTACACTACCCAGTTCTTCAAGTAAAGTACATCAGCCAGGACAGCCATCCTTGCAACAGGTTGAATCTGTACGTCACGCTGGAACACAGAGATCCGGCCTGAATTCTCCCCTCCTCCTTCAAATTCTGCTCAGGGCAACCTTTTACAAGTTCAAAAACAGCTTCTGAGAAGAAGAAAGTTTAATTTGCACCTTTGATGTAAGCACCCGCTGATGCAGAGAACTTATATCAGCAGATTCTAAGCATGGCAGAACTATGCCATGGAATATACTACCTTCATCAGGAAGGATGGTAGCAGGTGTGTAAAATATCTGATATAACAGCTTTACTCTCAATCAAATAGAAATCTCATCCAGGCTGTCACATACCATACCTCAGTTACTGTGGGATCCTTCCCTGGGGCCTTGACTGATGCAGTCATGCCCTGGTTATATCCATCCGTTTTTGCTTCATCATTTTCTAATCCAGAATTACTCTTCCCCATGTAGCTCTTCACTGGCTCTTAGCATGTTAAAAATGAGATCCCTCTTCATTATCAAAAGTTTCCACATCCTTCCCTGCTTATCATGTAACATTCAATGGTATTCCCAAATCTACTCACCTTGTAATGCCCAGCCGCCACTGTCCTCTTGGCTGATTTTCCAACCAGTGTATTTCTATGCCTTAAAATGTCACCTTCGTCTCCTACAGCTTCTGTTGTCTCTTCTTTTATGCTTAGATAGTCTTTGCCTCCTGCTCGCATGCTGCATTTCTGAGGTCACGGAGCAATTCTGCTCGATGACTAAGAGGTCTGAATTCTACAAAGTGAGTAGCAAATATTTATCGTTTGAGATTGAGTCCTTAGAAAACCAGCCCTTAGATCGTGTTTCTGACAGCACTGAGTTGCCATGTCCAGCACAGTCATCTCCCGATTTTCAGCCAGCTGGAAGTTGGACGCTGCTGAGCCAGGACTTTGGCGATTTCCTTCCGCAGTTCTGGTTCCAAAGCAGGTCCATGAAGGTCACAGGATCTCCCTTCATCCTAATCAGTTCCTGTGATGGAACAAGTCTACATTTATCAAACTAGGACAGACGTGATTCGGCATCAAAATTCCTTTCAGAAGACTCTATTTCTGCTCAGAAATCATAAAAGCACAACTCCTACAGCCGTTGTCTACCACTTTATTCCTTTTGAATTATAAAATCAAGGATAAGCTTATATGTTGCCCCGTTTTTATCTCCTCACCTAGTGATTCATCAGAGGCAAAGCAAAGCTGGAATTGAAGATGATTCTCCAGCCTTGTATCTGAACATATTGTATTGTGAATGTATCTCCAGGAAGAGAAGTCACTGTAACACTCAAGTAGCCATGGCCTGTGTTGCCCTCTGGAGCCTGGAAACTCATCTTCCAAAGTGAAAATAAACAGGCATGACTCACCAAGGCACATATTTTATTATTATTACTGCTACATCTACTGTACCACAGTTTCCTTGTTCAGAGGAGCATCTAAAGCACATCAAGCCAAGGCACATAAAGCTGGTTTTAGAAGTAAAGCCAGTAGCTGTTAATGAGGAGGTAAAGTAAAAACCAAACAAGCAAAACCCCAAACAAACCTCCTAGTCATCAAGCAAAGAGGGAGGTTGCTGCCCAGGAAGTCTCGGTGCATTGTCAGGGCAGAAGAGCTCTCTGCGCTTCCCAGGGAGCATCTACAGCTGCAGCGAGGACCTCCTGCTCCGCTGCCTGTGCAGAAGTGTCGGTTCACAGCTGAGACCAAGTGCTGTCAGTAGCAAAATGGGTCTGCTTTTCAAATACCTCCACTGAGGCTTGAATAAAACTACCCAAGCCTTTCCTGGGGAGAATATTTTTCTCCACAGGCTTTCTTAGCAGTGAAGACCTCTCTCGCTCCTCCCACTCAGAAGAAATTAAAACAGGCATTTGTAGGAAAAAAACCCAAGAGGGCTAGAAGAAATGGTGCGTTGCTTCAACTTGGAGCCTGTTAGATAAAATTCTGTCCCCAAGGTATCTTGAGGGAGGCTTGATATTTACCATCTCTTATGGCTTCATCAACAGGACAACACATTCTAGCGTTCACCATTCCTCTTCTCTTTTGTACCCCGTTAATTTGCTCTAAGGCCGTGGTGAAAAACACCAATTTTATCCCTTGCAAGGAAATCTGCTTAGGGCATGACCTTATTCAACCGGGTGTGTCATGGTTTAATCCGGCCAGCAACTAAATGCCATGCAGCCGCTTGTTCACCCTCCTGCACCCACGGGGAGAAGGGGAAGAGAATAAAAGGGGAAAAGGGAAGGGGACTTGTCAGTGGAGATAACAATTTAATAATAATATAAAATCAAAGTGATAATGATAAAATAATATTAATAAAATAATAAAAATATATTAATATATAAAGATGATAGTATATACAAAAAAGTGATGGACAGTGTAATTGCTCACCACGCAGTGACCAATGCCCATCCTGTCCTGACAAATGATCCCAAAACAGGTAAGTTCCAACACCACAATCCTGGATGAGCTAGAGGCCCAAAAATAGAGTGTGAGAGGGAGAGAGAGAGAGAACTCCAAGAGACCAAGAGTCTGAGAGAGCCCTCAGCAGAAAATGAGAGAGAACCTTTTCCCAGTCAATCCTCACTTACATACTGGGCATGACATTGTATGATATAGACTACTCCATTGGCCAATTTAGTCCTCAATCCTAAGTCTAAGTTCAAATCATAAGGGGAGTTGGGGGCCCTTTGTCCTGGCCGTGCTCCCCCCTATCCTGTTGTGCTCCTGCACACTGGCAAAAACATGGGGAGATGAAAAGTCCTTGAGCAGTTCATCCTGAGTGTGCTCACAGGTCATGTGCAGGACAATCAGGGGATCAGGCCCAGCCAGCGTGGCTGCATGAAAGGCAGGTCCTGCTTGACCAACCTGATCTCCTTCTATGACCAGGTGACTCACCTAGTGGATGAGGGAAAGGCTGTGGCTGTTGTCTACCTGGACTTCAGTAAGGCTTTTGACACCTTGTCCCACATCATTCTCCTCAAGAAGCTGGTGGCCCATGGCTTAGACAGGTGTCCTCTTTGCTGAGTAAAAAACTGGCTGGATGGCTGAGCCCAGAGAGTTGTGGTGAATGGAGTCAAGTCCACTTGGCGGCCAGTCACAAGTGGTGTTCCCCAGGGCTTGAGTCTGGAGCCAGTCTTGTTTAACATCTTTATCAGTGATCTGGATAAGGGGATCGAGTTGTGCCCTCAGTAAGTTTGCAGACGACACCAAGTTGGGTGGGAGCATTGATCTGCTTGAGGGTAGGAAGGCTCTGCAGAGGGATCTGGACAGGCTGGATCGATGGGCCAATTGCATGAGGTTCAACAAGGCCGAGTGCCAGATCCTGCACTTGGGTCACCACAATCCGATATGACGCTAAGGCTTGGGGGAGAGTGGCTAGAAAGCTGCCTGGCAGAGAATGACCCAGGGGTGTTGGTCAACAGCCAGCTGAACATGACCCAGCAGTACGCCCAAGTGCCCAGGAAGGCCAATGGCAACCTGGCTTGTATCAGAAACAGTGTGGCCAGCAGGACCAGGGCAAGGATCATGCCCCTGTACTTGGCACTGGTGAGGCAACACCTCAAATACTGTGTTCAGTTTTGGGCCACTCTCTACAAGAAGGACATGGAAGTGCTGGAGCGTGTCCAGAGAAGGACAATGGAGCTGGTCTGGAGCACAAGTGTGATGAGGAGCGGCTGAGGGAACTGGGGTTGTTCAGCCTGGAGAGAAGGAGGCTGAGGGGAGACCTTATCGCTCTCTGCTACTACCTGAAAGGAGGTCGTAGCAAGGTGGGTGTTGGTCCCTTCTCGCAGATAGCTAGTGATAGGATGAGAGGAAATGGCCTAAGGGGCACTGGGGAGGTTTAGATTAGATATTGGGAAAAAATTTCTTTACTGAGAGTGGTCAAACATCAGAACAGGCTGCCCAGGGAAGTGATGGACTCACCACGCCTGGAAGTGTTCAAAAAATGTGCAGATGTAGCATTTCAGGACATGGTTTAGTGGGCATGGTGGTGTTGGGTTGACAGTTAGACTTGATGATCTTAGAGGTCTTTTCCAACCTTAATGATTCTATGGTTCTATATTTCAGCACCAACGATAAACATCAGTGCACCATCAACATTCTTCTCACAACGAATTCCAGACTAAATCCAAAACACAGAGCTCTTTGGGCTGCCAAAAAGAAAAACTAACTCTGTCCCAGCCGAAACCAGGACAGGTAGAAGATCGGCATGAGCTGGGCACTGGGAGCCCAGTGGCAGTCGGAAGGAGACCGTAATTTCCAGCCAGCTGAAAGCTGCCTTTGCTTTCGTCTAACGCTCAAAACAGGCTCAGAACCCCCGAACCTGCAAATTCTGTTCCAAATGATTTTGTTTCTCTTTGCTCCTGCCCAAAGATGAGTGTCGCGTTTCCCTGGTGGTTCACTGCAGCACGAGGCAGCACGTGCGGGTCAGCAGGACGCCCGACTTTAGTGCTGCATTCCAGAGAACTGACGCAAGTCATTTTGGCTTTTTTTACCTAGAACGGCTGAGCTCTGCAGTTCGCCAGTGTGCCCTGTGCAGGACAGCTGTGCCCGCAGGCCCTCCCAGGAGCAGCCACAATCTTCATCCAAATTGCTTTTCTTCTAATATGTTATCTGACTTCCACCTGCTTGTATTGACATGCACACGGGTGGCTTTAGCTCTACCTGTTACAAAAGGCCTCTCCGATGGCAGTCGTTAATAACTTTGAATATGACGCTTGCATTAGAAGGTTTGACTTGTCCTGAATTTGCACCTGTGCCAAGCTGAGTGTAAACCACTTCCAATCAAGATTTTGCCTTGTTAGAGACATGTGTTACACCAGCAGGGCTATCTGCAAAAATCCAACAACAAACGAACAGCAGCCTGCTGAAAATGAAACAAAGCTAGTATTTATTGTTGGGGAAGATTTAGGATGTGCTTTGGGCATTTTTCAACTTTGTTTCTATTATTTCATGGGCTAGAAAATTATTTCCATACAAGAAATTAAAATATTAAAGCTCAAATTATTCTTCTTGATCATGGATTTTAAGAGTATATCTAAATGTCGTAAGACTTAGAAGCAGGTTGGGACGTCAGCAAATCAACATTAATTTTTAGAAGTGACAAGAGCTAACGAAAGGCAGTAGAAATCATGAATCCTTTTTGCTTCTTATCCATTTTTCCTTGCTTCTGCTTACTTATCAGAGGGCCTAATGTCATGGTTTGATGTGGAGGGGGGGGTGGTTCTGGTGGCAGGAGAGGGATTTTGCTCCCTGCGACCTCCCCGGTTTTGGATCCGGGTTAGGCTTAGTTCTGGCCACCAGATCAGACTGCCATCCCCCTCGGGGTTGAGCCAATAGGGCGCCTCTGCGAATTGCCCTATTTAAGTCAGGACAAGGGAACCGGAAAAGGTGCTTCGCCCAGGATCGACCAGAGAAGGGAGGAGGGCACTGCCCCCGCTCCCTGGCTCCCGGCCGGGCGGCTGCCTGCGTCGGGCCAGCACCGCCCACGGAGAATGGCGGCGGCGGAGCCAGCTGGGGAACTCGGGGGCACCCCACTCCCAGGGTGCCCACTGGGCTGAGTTCACCTGGAGAGGACTGAGATCTGAGAGAAACAGCTGCATCGACAGCAGGTCAGTGAGGATGGAGCGGGAGGAGGTGTGCCGGAGCCGAGTTTCCCCTGCGGCTGATGGTGAGATAGCAGGCAGCCCCCCTGCAACCAGGACGGCCTCGGTGGAGCAGCGACCCACTCGCAGCCCGTGGGGAGAAGATGCCTGAGCCCGAGGATGGTCGTGTTGGGGGCACGACAAGGCAGAGAGGCATCTGGAGTCTTCGTGACGACCCACGCCGGAGCGAGTGGCTACAGCTCCCTAAGTACCCGAGACTGTGGTATAGCCCACACCGGAGCAATCTGTGGGGAAGGATTGTTTCCAGTGGGCTGGACTCACGTTGGAGAAATTTGTGGATTTTTCCTCGTGGGTAGGGGATCCATTGGAGCAGGGGAAAAGGGTGTAAGGACTCCTTCTCCTTTAAGAAAGAAGCAGCAGTAACAGCACGGAATGAACTGACCTGCACTCCCCCAGTCCCTGCCCCCTGTGCTGCTGGGGGGAGGAGGTAGAGCCGGGAGGAAAAGGAAGGTGGGGGGGGGGAAAGGTGTCGGTTTTAAGATCTGGTTTTGTTTCTTTCTGTCCTCTCAAGTAATCGGTTTTTATTTCCCTTTGTCCTTCTAAGTAATCATTAATAAACTGTTTTGCTTTGAGAAAAGCGCTGCCTGTTTTGCCCAGGACCATGGTTGGTGGGTGCTCCCTCTGTTCTTGCCTCAACCCTCAGTCCTTTTGTTTGTTTTTTTTTCTCTCCTCTCTACTTTATTGGAGAAGGAGAGACTGTGTGAGTTTTAGTTGCTGGATCAGCCTAAAACCACGACACCTGCAGAGGGACTGATTCGCTAACATACTGCCCTGCTGCGTGATTATACCCACAGAAGCAACAGTAAGGTGGTGGTGACTCAAAGTTCAGAAGACATTGAGTACATTCTTGGAGATTTTTGCTTACTTTTCCCTGTAGGGACAAAAGGAGTTTGACAATAAAGGTCTCCTGCAAAAGGACAGCCCTGTACTCCATCTGCCCAAAGGTACTGAAGTTCGACCCGAGCACAGACTTGCTGCGTGAGCTGTGCTGGTAGTGCAGGTGTGGTGCTGTGCTGAAAAGACTCTCCAGTTCCAAACCCAACACGGTAATTGGGAGGTCAGGGAACGCTGCATCACATCTCTTTGTGCACTACAGACATATCTGAAAGCCTCTTGGAGACCTGTGCAGGTCCTTACCAGAAAAAGGCAGGTTTCTTCCCAAGCACCACTACAGGTTGGGCAGAGAATGAATTGAGAGCAGCCCTGAGGAGAAGAACTTGAGGGTGCTGGTTGATGAGAAGCTCACCATGAGCCGGCAACGTGCACTGGCAGCCCAGAAAGCCAACCGCATCCTGGGCTGCATCCAAAGCAGTGTGGGCAGCAGGTCAAGGGAGGGGATTCTGCCCCTCTACTCTGCTCTCGTGAGACCCCCCCCCCTGCAGTTCTGCGTTCAGCTCTGGGGTCCCCAACATCAGAAGGACATGGAGCTGTTGGAGCGGGTCCAGAGGAGGCCACAAAGATGATCTGAGGGCTGGAGCACCTCTGCTATGGAGACAGGCTGAGGGAGTTGGGGCTGTTCAGCCTGGAGAAGAAAAGAATCCGGGGGGACCTTCCAGCAGCCTTCCAGTGTCTAAAGGGGCTACAGGAAAGCTGGAGAGGGACTGTGTTCAAGGCCAGGTTGGATGAGGCTTTGAACAACCTGGTGCAGTGGAAGGTGTCCCTGCCCACGGCAGGGGGATTGGAACTGGATGATCTTGAAGATCCGTTCCAACCCCAACCATTCTGTGATTCTATGATTCTTTGTGCTGTTTCCAATAGTCTCACCCAATATTCTTCTTCCTGCACCTGGGGAGCCCTATGCAGAGAAGTCCCTACGTGGCAGATAGTGCTGAAGCCCAGCTAGGAGTTTTATCTGTCTAGTGTAAGGGCTTTTTTCCAGTCCTGGCATGTCAGGAAATGGAGCAAAGCCCTCAAAGACAAGCAGAAACTACACTCAACTGGATGCTTCTGGAGAGGACCCGCTGCCCTGCATGCCAGCAGCCCTAAGGACCTGCGCCCTGGACCGCTCTGTCTTTCAAAAGCATCTGCACAAGCCACAGAATTGAACTGTTGGTATTTAAGTCAAAAAATATCCCTCGATCCTCTTTCAATTTGGCATTTATCTAGCTCCCAGTGTGGCAGCAAGTCCAATGGCTGAAGTACAAATTGCAGCTTGTTAGAGATGGTCCAGAGCAAGTGGCTGGACTGGCCAGCTGCTCTCCAGGTCATTCTCCTCAGATCCAATTTTATCCCTTGAAGCTGTACGGGAGGAAGTGAAGCACAGCTTATTGTAAGGGGATCGATTCATCCCTGAAGGAAAAAGGAAAGACTGTCATTGCAGATGAGCCCAGCACCATCCCGCTTTGTAAAAATCAGGAGCAAGGTTCTTAGAATCATTTTACTTTAAGCTTAAATTAAGTTATTAACCAGCAGAATTGGTAAATTTGTTTAAATCCTATTTCTAAACTCAGATTCAAAGCAGGGGGTGAGCTGGTTGCGGGTTGATACTTCCAGCCAGGAAAAAGAACATGCAAATGTCAGATTGTGGAGCTGAAACAACGAGCAGATGGCCTTTCTCGTGGGGGAGGGTCAGGGGGCTGCAGCTTCAAGGTAATTATTTTAAGTTCTGAAAGTGATACCAAAACCAGGAGCCCAAATCTTTGTGCAGTTCAACAAATGCAACCTTGAAAGAAAATGAGAAATATAACATGGGTGCTTCACGACAGAGTGATGTGTTGTCGTCCTGACTCTTGTTATCCGTCGGCAGGACGTCTGGGCTGCCAGGAGTGCAGACACCTGCCTGGGGTTGTGCAGAGCTGGCTCAGGTCCAGCAGGACCTTGGTCAGGCAAAGCACTATCCCCACAAAATCCAAGCAGGCGTGTTGCAGAATCAGCTCAGAAATCTCCACATGCACCTCAACAGTTGTGTTATTAAATCTGATATAAGTGTGATTGGATGAACCACATTGCTTCAGTCCATGTACAGCTTCTGGACTTGAGCTGACACTTTCTATTTTCTGGAAAATGAAACAGTAGGGAATGTGGTGCAGTGGCAATCAAGCTAAATATTTAGGAGCCAGTTTTGCTGCAGGAGAAGTAACAGTCACATGACTCAGGATTTTTCACTGTTCATACACTTACCTTCCATTACTTCTGATGGTGGAGAACAGATTGTTCTTCTCAGGCTCAATGAAAAATTTCTGGCAGCATTTCTCTGTTGGTCAGTGCCAAGAGTGGGGATGACTTCTTACCGATACGATGTATGCCTGCAGCCCATATGCCATTTGTACCAGGGCAGGGCAAAAGACAAGCTCCTGAAGCCTGGACCTTCCTCACCACATTTGGCTTGCTCAGGGAATCCCAGACCATCATGTTGGCATGTATGGCCAGCTCTGATGCTGCCTTGAGGGCACCCCCTTTAGTGCCCATGTTCAGTCCAGTGAGACTTTTCATAGAACCAATCATAGAACCATAGATTGGTTTGGAACCTCAAAGATCATCCAGTTCCAAACCCCCTGCCATGGGCAGGGACAACTTCCACTACACCAGGTTGCTCAAAGCCTCATCCAACCTGGCCTTGAACACTTCCAGGGATGGGCCAGCCACAACTTCTCTGGGCAACCTGTGCCAGTGCCTCACCACCCTCAGAGGGAAGAATTTCTTCCTCAGATCTCATCGCAATCTCCCCTCTTTCAGTTCAAAGTCATTGCCCCTTGTCCTGTCACTACACACCCTTGTCCAAAGCCCCTCTCCAGCTTTCTTGTAGCTCCTTTAGGTACTGGAGGGCTGCTAGAAGGTCTCCCTGGAGCCTTCCGTTCTCCAGGCTGAACAACCCCAACTCTCTCAGCCTGTCTCCATAGCAGAGGTGCTCCAGCCCTTGGATCATCTTTGTGGCCTTCTCTGGACCCACTCCAGCAGCTCCATGTCCTTCTTGTGTTGGAGGCCCCAGAGCTGAACACAGCACGGCAGGGGGGGTCTCACGAGAGCAGAGCAGAGGGGCAGAATACCCTCCCTCGACCTGCTGGCCACGCTTCTTTTGATGCAGCCCATGACGCGGTTGGCTTTCTGGGCTGCCAGCGCACATTGCTGGCTCATGTTGAGCTTCTCATCAACTGACACCCCCAAGACCTTCTCCTCAGGGCTGCTCTCAATCCATTCTCTGCCCAGCCTGTACTGGTGCTTGGGATTGCCCTGACCCATGTGCAGGACCTTGCACTTGGCCTTGTTGAACTTCATGAGGTTCTCACAGGTCCACCTCTCCAGCCTGTCCAGGTCCCTCTGGATGGCATCCCTTCCCTCCAGCATGTCCACCTCACCACACAGCTTGGTGTCATCAGCAAACTTGCTGAGGGTGCACAAGGGTGCTCAGGGTCATGATGGTGAGCATATTATGGAGATTGGTAATGGGAATCACGTTTGTGTTGCAATCAAACGCTATACTGAAAGTGCTGTTTTCTGCTGTCCTTTGTACCTGTATTGTGATGTCAGGTCATTGCTGTTTCACTCTGCTTAATCAAAATCTCATGTAACATCAAGTATCTTCAAATAAGTAAATTTGGTATTAAACGTTAAACCCTTCGTGTGTGAAACATCTCTAAGATCCTGTTCAGACAGTATTGGACTCTCAGGCTATAGGTGAAAAAGTTGGCTTGGGAGTCCCGAGTCATTGAACTGCCTGTAACCATATCATTCCTTGTGACAGAGGAATCTCCACAAGTTTTCCTCTATTTAGCGTAATTGTCTAAATATCATTTAGTGACCATGTGCTCTTCCAGACACCACAACTGTCTTTGCTGAGGGCAAGTCTAGAACGCGATGTGCAACAGAATGACTTTCCATGTGCTTACATGATGCGAAAGGACAGTGACATATGCCTTAACACTTGGGTGGGAGATAATTGCCAACAGAGTTGGTGACCTCACCTGTAAGACAAGATGCATCAGGACCCTCGAAACCAGGGTGCCATGGGAGCAGGTCTGGCGTTCCACTCATGCACACGAGATGGTCACGCACGATAATGAACAATAAGATCACTTTGTTCTATTTCCACAAAAAGGATGCAAACTTCATTTCCCTTTCCTTGGGAAGTGATGCATGAAGCACCAGGTGTGACTTTCCGCCGTCTGGAGCCTGGAATATGCCAGTGGATGGGTCGTTTCATGCAGCTGGATTATGAGACCCGTCTTCTGCAGCTGGAGCTTTCCTGTCCGCCTTGGCCGCGCACACGGAGAGGAAGGGCAGCCTCCAGAGCCGGGATCTGCGGCCTCTTGGGGGGACTGGTTCTTCCTTTGTAGGGGAAGCTGAGGAACTGCTTTTCTCTTCTGTTCCAAATTTAGCTGAAGGATGAGGCAAGGAGCTACGTGACTTATCGTTTTGGTCTCTGATGGTCTGACATTGTCGCTGCACCAGGAACTCCACTAACTGGCTGCTCATCTTGTCGCTCTTCGTTCAGCTACATCAGCCAAAAGCTCACAGAAGGGTGCTGCATGCTTTTTTGAGCAGAAAACATTCCAGTGGACGTCTAACCAAAGGGGCTGGAATTATTTCTTGATGAATGTCCACCCCAGTGGCCTCCATTCTATTTATTCCACCTAACGTTTTAGGTTACTGCTGGGGCTAGAAGTACTCTTGAGATCTCCCCTAGCCTCCTGTGAAGCATTTGGTGGCTGTATCTGCCCCCCACTCCCAGGAAGAACATTCCTGACTTTTTTTCCAGGCTTACAAGTTTGATATTCCTTTCAAGGTTTCCCTGGAAAGGGAAAGGTTCCCCTGGAGAGGGGCTTTTTACAAGAGTGTGTAGTGACAGGACAAGGGGCAATGGCTTTAAACTGAAAGAGGAGAGATTTTTATGAGATCTAAGGAAGAAATTCTTCCCTCTGAGGGTGGTGAGGCACTGGCATAGGTTGCCCAGAGAAGTTGTGGCTGCCTCATCCCTGGAAGTGTTCGAGGCCAGGTTGGATGGAGCTTTGAGCAACCTGGTGTAGTGGAAGGTGTCCCTGCCCATGGCAGGGGGGTTGGAACTGAATGGTCTTTGAGGTCCCTTCCAACCCAAACCATTCTATGATTCCTCTCATCACACACAAAATACCTTGGTGATATTTGAGCCCAATCTCATTTCCTCAGTGGGGCTGTCATGCCAGCCTTCGGCTATCAACTGTCTTCATCTTTCTATAAAGAGAGACTTTCTGGTGGCTATCATTGCTGACAAGCTGAAGGGGATAATTAAAATCTGTAAGGTTGACTCTTCTTCTGTTGCTATCATTTGGGACAACACTACTGATAAAATTCAACCTAAGTTTTCATCCAAGGTTTAGTCTGAATCTCACCTTGTCAGAATATCGGCTGTTCTTTCCACCGTGTACACCAGGGTTGCTGTTTTTCCTGCATGTTGTGCAGGTGTCTCTAGTCTGTAGCATGGCCACCTCAAGCTTTGTCCGCATGTTAATTGAGCCTAATACTCTTCCTGAGGTCTCCAGGCATGTTGTTGTTGTTGGAAGGATGATCCTAATACTTTGCCACTGAAAACTCTGATGGTCTCTTCCAGTTATTTCATGGGTTTTGGGTGGTTCTGCTTGCATTTATAGAATCATAGAATCATAGAATGGTTAGAGTTGGAAGGGACCTTAAAGATCATCTAGTTCCAACCCCCGTGCCATGGGCAGAGAAATCCTCCACTACACCAGGTTGCCCAAAGCCTCATCCAACCTGGCCTTGAACACTTCTAGGGATGGGGCATCCACAACTTCTCTGGGCAACCTGTTCCAGTGCCCAGAGAAGAGCACTGGAATTATAGTGTGAATTCAAATGGAATGAGCACTCAGAGGAGAAGGAAAGTTTAGTTCTTGCTTCTTCCCTTCCTTTAGTATTTCTTCTGAGACTGAGGTGAGTGAAGGTGGAAAGTACTTCTGATCTACAGACAAGTGTGAAATGGTGTGGGCAGCCAGTGGCTGCGGTGTGCCCCCACCAACATCGCTCTTCAAGGATCAGTGCTTGATTGTGACTATACCCACAACGTGAATGAGCATATAGGCAACACATTTTAAGGCAAAGCAGTTACAAATAATTAATATATGCTTCTGCTGGCATGGAAGTGGGGACTGAGGGGATGAAGGACAAGTATAATCTGCCAGACAGAGTCCAAACCTGGGGAAACTCATTGTGGAGGAGGTCTTGAATCACCCTGGTCCCAGCAGAAGGATCACTTGGAACATCAGAAACCTGCTGCTGCATTTCAAGATGTGTCGTGGCACGTGCTTGCTCATGGAAAGGTCTGCGTCGCTCCACCACCTCGTTGCAAAACAACAAGTGTTAGCAAGACAGCAACGCACAGGAACAGTACGTGCCAAATAGCATCAGTGACGTGGTGGCTGTGCTCAAAGCCAGCAAAGGCTGAGTTAATGGCCTGAAGGGAAAAGTCACTGGAGAAAAACGTAGGGAAGTGGAGTAGAAGAGCCATCGGGGAGAAAAAGAATGAGATTCTTGGGTCTTTGCACAGCTACAGTAGTACAGGGAAAAGTCCACAGGGTGTCATCAGAGCATCAAGAAACCGCAGAAAACCCAAAAAACCCAACCCCAAAACCCCCTTCTGCAATAAAGGCTCCCTGCACAGCTTTGGGAAGTCTTGGGAAGCCCACGCAGCATATTTACAGTGGCTTTAGTCACCTTCGTGCTGAAATACTTTGAAATCTACTCAGTAGCGAAAACATTTCACTCTTTTGCAAGTTTTTATAAAGAGTAAATCTCAAAGCACCTGACAAGGAGACAATAAGCTTTAGCACTGTTTTGGCAATAGGAAACCCGGGATTCAGAGAAGCTCATCGAGACTCAGGATCGGGTCAGGAGAGATGAGCTCTCCTGAGATCCAGGAGTCCTGGTGGTCTCTGTCTCCCCTCTGCACGTGCTGCTGGGGCAGGCATGAGAGCAGCAGAACCTCCGCCACCACCACCAAGAGTGGCAGGGCAGGACTGAGAGAGCAGCAGGGCTCAGCAATGGAAAATATCACTCGTTTTCTTGAATGAGACTGAGATATAAAACATTTGGTAAACTTTGCTTTGAACGACCCTTGCATATCTTAACCACACCTCTACATGTTTCAGAGACACATCATGACGTGGGTGGCTCGTTCTTCGCAGACAGGAGAGGAAAGCAAGAAGAGGAACCAGCAGCTGTGTAAATTTTCCCTGAACATACCTGTCTGTCCTCGGCACGGGAGATGGAGGGGTGGCCGTGTCACTCTCCCTGCCTGTCCCAGTGCGGATGTTGTTTTGATGACTGTGGCTCTAACACCCAGTCCCACTTCAGACAGAGAGTCATAAATTCACGTCACTGACCACACGAACATCGTTGCTCTAAGAGTAAATCTGGAGAGCAGCACTACCAGAAACTGCTCTGCAACCATCCATTTCCAGCAGTTGCTGGCCATGGGGTAACCCAATGCGTTCCTTGCAGAGAGCCCCACTCCAAACCTCCCACCCTTGTCTTACACCACAGAGAGCAGCTATGGCTCTGCAATCAATTACTCCTGCCCAGCGGGTCTTGGCCCACTAAAACCATCTTGTAACTGTTTGAAAGCAGAGCTGAATGCTCTTCAGGGAGATGTAATTACTTGAAGGCTGTGGACCTTGCCTTGATAGCCATCTGCCTTCATCCACCACGCCCCACCTCTGTTAGAGACACACGAGCTTGTTGCTGGTTCTTCTGCAACTCTTTCAACCTGTGTCTTGGAAGAGATTTCCATCTCCAAGAGAATCTGAACACTGGGGGTTATGTCAGGATTTGTTTTAATTATAAACGGCTACTCCTGTGGGTCCCTGATTTTCACCACAACAACTGGTCACCCCAGTGTATACAGCATAGAATCATAGAATCGTTTAGGTGGGAAAAGACCTTGAAGACCATCAAGTCCAACCATTAACCCAACACTGCCAAGTCCACCACTAAACTGTGTCCCTGAGCACCACATCTACGCGTCTTTTAAATACTTCCAGGGATGGTGACTCCACCACTTCCTGGGGCAGCCTGGTCCAAGGCTTGACAACCCTTTTGGGCAAGAAATTTTTCCTAATATCCAATCTAAACGTCCCCTGGTGCAATTTGAGGCCATTTCCTCTTGTCCTATGGCAACGTATGTCCTTGGCATATGTTACGTCTTTGCCGGTTCAGCTTCTACATCTCTTGAGCCTTAAGTTTGTACCAAGCTTGTGGCTCTTTGGCCCCCCGCACTTGTACTTTTCTATGTTGCACCTGGACACAGCAGTCACAGAGGGGCAACAAGCCTCCATGGGTGTTTTTATTCAAAGGTGGGTGTAGATGTTTGGCTCCTTTAAAATTTTCACTTATGTTCATCATTGAGAATGTCAATATTGGCATACAGAGCCATACAAATCTTGAACATGAATTTTAGATTTATGGCAGAAAGAGTCCTATGAATTGTAGTAAGAAAGAAGCCAAAATTGTTATAGTGAATTTACCCTAAATTTTCTATATTTCAGTAAAAAATTTATAATCTTTTCTGTAGTAGATGGAACATAGCTCTTCAAGTCGTATTTCTATAACCTGGTTCAATGTTCTCATAAAAACTGTAGGGTTCTGTGTAATCCTGTAGGATGGTAACGGATGGCTGTTCCAGGGAAGCAAAGAGATCTTGAACCTGAGAAAAGATTCTCCTTGCTGCTAAATCCAGTGAATATTGTCATCAAAGAAATTGCAGCAGACTTTGGTAAGAAGACAAACCAACCCCAAAGAACAAGCAAACTGTCCTAGTTTCAGCCTAAACAACGACACAAAAACATCACAAAACAAAATCAAGCTAAGCTGGAAAACATAGACACTCCTGGGTATTTTCTGCATTGCAAATGATAGGAACGTGGATCATCAATATTCATGAGATGCAGGAGCTGAGGGCATCCAAGCGCAGCACGAGCCCTGAGCACGCTCCCCTGGCTCTCTTGCCCTCCTGCCATTGCCTGGGTGAGGGGCAAACAAAGACGGAGCAAACGTTCGTGTCTGTTCAGCCAAAGCAGCGGCCGCTCTTCTGGCTGATGCTCTGCCGCCGCTGTAGAGAAAATCCAACAGCCCCAAGACCGTAACGTCATTAACTAGATGCTGCAGAATTTGCGAGGAAAGAGTATTGTCGGTGACCGGAGCATTTTACCATCCTGAAGTCACCTTCTCGTCCCGTGGGACGTATCGTGTGCATTGCCAGAGCTGACATTTCAGAAGGGTTTTGGCAGTTCTGCTTGGCATGGAAAAATGCTTTGCCCTTCTCTGAACCTTCCATGCACGATTTCTCAACTGCTTTGGAATAAGTAGAGCTCCTGAACGCACGGCCATGCTTATAATTTGATGTTTCCCCCCTTCTATTCCCTCTGCATTCCCTAGGGACCTTTGCTCTCTGCTCTGCTCGCAGGCTGCCCTGGCTGGCAGTGGAGAGATAAATTGAACATGGCATGGCCTGACTGCCTCCCTCCCTTGTCTCATCCCCTCTGTGGCTCTCCCAGCTCTGCCCAGGGTCCGGTTGTCCTCCCAGGCGCCCAGGCTGCAGCCTCCCAGTAATTTCAAATCACGGAATCATAGAAAATAGGATTGGACGAGATGGTCAGGGGTTGTCCCCTCATCCTTTGCCCTCCAGTGTGATCAACTGACTGTTGACAGCTGTCAGTCTGATCTGCTCTTAAAAACCTGCAGTGGAAGCGATTCTGCACCATACACGTGTAAACTACTCTAGTGCTGTGTTATCCATGGGGGCTTACAACAAGTTTCCTAAAATCTAATCTAAATCTTTCTTGCTGTGTTTTAAGACCAGAAATTCTCATCCCTTCTCCTTTTGATACCTGAAGCAGGATAATCCCATCCTTTCACAGCAGTCCGTTTCAGTATTTAAAGATCATGATTACCTCCCTCCACAGTCTTCTAGCCCTGGGTGGAAGCCACCCTGTTTCTTTCAGTCTTTCATGTTTTCACATCATTCCTGTTGATTTCTTGTAAAATCATTGCAGGTGGTCCCGCTTTTGGTTGCAAAGCGGTGCCTGGGTGGGTCACCCAGGGAAGTGCTGGGCTGAAGGAGAACAAATCACATTCCTGTCTCAAAAAACATTACTAAAGTTTCTCAGTATGATATAGGTCGTGCTCCCCTGTATCTGCAAGGTCTCTTACTCTTAAAATTAGGTTGGTTTGATGTGATTTGCTTCAGATGAAACCCCGTTGGCCGTTACTTTTCTCTTTGTTCTCCTCTCAATGCTCACAGATGAATTCTGTTGACACACCTTTGCAGGAGTTGAAGTTAGGTTGAGTATATAACCACCTCAGTCCTCCTTTCCCATATTTTAATGATATTATAGAATCATGGAATGGTTTCATTCCTCATGTTTGCCCTATTTGTACATAGTGCTTGTTCCTTACAAGTTCTCAAACGCTTTCATGTGCAGCTCTGAGATTGCCTTAACCAACTTCCCTGTGTACGTCAATATGAATTATATCACACTCAGCTGACCTGGAAACATCCAGCATATATAAAAAAATCTTTAACCTATCATTCTCTCATTTTAGCTTGAGTTCTCAGCCCTTTTTCACTGACATTTATTGCTATCCATCTGATCACAACTGACCTTTTAAATGGTGACTGAAGCAAAAAAAATATGACTGCATGCTTAATTTTTTCCTCTGATATTATCATTCATCCCCCCCTGTGCATAGTGAATCGCAGAATCACGGAATGGTTTGGGCAGGAAGAGACCCTAAAGGTCATCTGCTTTCAACCCCCCTGCCATGGGCAGGGACACCTTCCACTACACCAGGATGCCCAAAGCCTCATCCAACCTGGCCTTGAACACTTCCAGGGATGGAGCAGCCACAGCTTCTCCGGGCAACCTGTGCCAGTGCCTCACCACCCTCTGTAAAAAATTTCTTCCCTCTTTCATTTTTCTCTTACTACTGATGCACCTCTGGATTGCCGCCTTGCTCCCTTTCCTTTTCCCTCTCATTGTGTGCCTTATCCCTAACTTTGGCCACGTCCTTGCCCCTGTGCCCACAAACATCCAGACGAGCGTACAGAGGCAGCTCCCAAGGAAGGGCCGGTGTTAAACCACACCAGGGAACAAAGGAGCTGTGACAGCACTGCGAGTGATACACAGCATCAGCAGTGCCCTGCGGGTGCTGGGATGGGTCAAACTGCCGAGGTTGATCTCGAAGCTCGGGAATTCAGTGCCTTCATGGTGTTTTCTTAGTAAGAGCTTCGTTAATGCGTAAGACATGGGAATTTTCCCATTTTCTGATGGCATGGGCAAAACGTAGTGGCACCTGGGAGGAGAGAGGACCAGCCTCCTCCCTGCTCACTATTGCTGCTCCCTTTTCGCTGCCTCAGCTACCAAAAATCCCATTTGCATCGGTGGTTTTGATTCCCTTCAATACCTGTGGGTCCTCCCTTGCTCTTCCCGTGGGCTGTAACTGTCCCCATTTCTCTTCCTTTGCTCTTACCCCCGGGCTCTTTGCTCCTTCCTCTGCAAGAACTGCACTCCCCATGCGTGTGCCCTGGGTGCTCCTGGCCAGCCCCCCGCCCACCTCCAGCCTCTCCCTCTGCCAACCTGCCCTGCCCTGCCCGACACAGGTGCAGACCTCATTGAATCGATGCCGATACACCAGACCGTGCCAGGGCCTGTTCCTGGTGTCATTACTGCTAAGCTGGAAGGAACTCAGTGAGCACGTAAAACAAAATCCTCCCAAAATCAATTTACCGATTTTACATGTGTCTCTGCACTCTTAGAGCTCGTACATTGACTTTTATATAAAGAGAGAGTGTTCATACCTGGAAAAACCAGCTTTTGCTGCTTAGACCTTGTCCTAGTAAAGCTTCCTGCAAATTACAGTTGCTTTAGTACAAATGGAGCTGTTGGAGTGAGTCCAGAGGAGGCCACAAAGATGATGTGAGAGCTGGAGCACCTCTGCTATAGAGACAGGCTGAGAGAGTTGAGGTAGTTCAGCCTGGAGAAGAGAAGGCTCTGGGGAGACCTTCTAGCAGCCTTCCAGTACCTAAAAGGAGCCCCTTTTAGGAGGCTAAAAAGAAAGCTGGAAAACAAGAAAGCTAAACAAGAAAGCTGGAGAGGGGCTTCGGACAAGGGTGTGTAGTGACAGGACAAGGGGCAATGGCTTTAAACTGAAAGAGGGGAGATTTCAATGAGATCTAAGGAAGAAATTTAGATTTAGATTAGATATAAGGAAGAAATTTTTCCCTCTGAGGGTTGTGAGGCACTGAACCAGGTTGCCCAGAGAAGCTGTGGCTGCCCCATCCCTCGAAGTGTTCAAGGCCAGGTTGGATGAGGCTTTGAGCAACCTGGTGTAGTGGAAGGTGTCCCTGCCCATGGCAGGGCAGTTGGAACTGGATGACCTTCAAGGTCCCTTCCAACCCAAACTGTTCTATGGTTCTATGACCGATTCTATGAAATGCTCTATCTTACACAAAACAGGACAAACACGGAGGAATCCAGGCAGACAGGCATCAGTGCCCCCATTTGTGCAGCAGCAGGAGCCCAAATCCCAAATCCTTGGCTCTAAACACCCAGAGCCCACAAGGTCCTCCCGTGTGATGTGGAGCTATGCTGAGACGGCCGTGCCGGCTGCGGCACCGCACCAGCAGCGAGTTCCAGCCAGCCGGAGTTGTGGATGAACGAGGCTGCAGACGCCCTTTGCAATGATGCTCATTCCTTTATTGGTGTCATCGCCAGTTTTCCGAAGGGTGCTGGCGCGTTCCCATCCTTCCCAGCACTGGGTCAAAGCTACATTACAGCCTATTGAAGAGGTGTCCATCCAAAGCCAAGGGGGTGCGAGATTAATGACCTCTCTCCATACAGTATGTATAATATATATATATTTATAGTATGTCCTGTATATTCATATGTATAGAGTGACAAGGATGGGCCACCATACAGTAAACTTTTGATTTCTAAATAAACCACCAGAGCAACAGGCACGAAAATTTGGTCCTAATCGAGGCCCTCACCTTGCCAATCAATCCGAAACAGACCCCAACCCACCCCCTCGCCAAAAAAAAAACCCCTGTCCAAACCTGAAACCCAAAATAACTAAACAAACAACTGAACGACAACAAAAAGCCCCTCCCCAGCCCAGCCCAGTCCCCCCCTCCCCCAGATTTGCCCCCTGTACAGTCCCTCACATTGACGGTAAATAGATCCCTCGGCTACTCGCACGCACCCACGCACACTGACACGCGTCCATACGTAAATACACACGCACCGACACACGGAGACGGGAGAACATTACGAATATACAGCTGAGGCTGCTGCGGCGGCTTGGGGGCTGCGCAGCCACCCGAGGCGGAGGGAAAACACGCCATGAGCCGCCCGGCCTCGGCTCGGATCACTGGCATCCACTTCCAGCCTTCCCCGGGTTTGTGCTGAGGAGGTCGGCAGCAGCGGCGGTGGTGGCCGGATCCATGCGCACGACCAGATGCGTGACAAACGGCACTTGGATGTTGGAAGCAGCTCAGCCCGTCCCTGCATGGGGTGCTGGTGCACCTGTCCTGTGCTCTGCTGGAAGGGCTTCCACGTGGATCCCACCGTGACCACAGTCCTGCTGGATCTGGACCTGTCCTTTGCCATGACACAGATAAGGACCGATGCGTGCCATGGGAGACGGTGTGGGCCACATCCACCCTTCGACGTGACGCTCCATGGCTGGGTCAAGCCAAGGAGGATGAGAGGACACCATCAACTCTTGAGCTTTGTTTGCTGTGCTCTGGGTAGAGAACGGAGCTAACGGAGAATGTCACGGGTTCACCACCTCAGGGCTCCACGAGCTGCTGATCCGGCTGAAGATGAACTTGGGGCAATTAGAAAACAAGGAAGGGAGGAGCTTTTGAGCAACCTGGTGTAGTGGAAGGTGTCCCTGCCCATGGCAGGGGGCATTGGAACAAGATGATCTTGAAGGTCCCTTCCGACTCAAACCAGTCTGTGATTCTATATTCCTGCAGGCCACCCTGCAGACAGCTTCTCCGCGTTCTGAGGTCTGTGCTTCCTGACCCCGACTCCCAGATGCCATTCTGAAAACCAACTGAAGAACTATGTCTCCCGCCCACTGCGTTTCACGGCGCCACAGCCAGCTTGCTCCAGCAGATGCACATGGACAAGCCCCTGGCTGCTGGTGGTACCTGCGGACAGGCGCTCACCCAAGCCATGGAAGGGACCCATCTCTCACTCCCAAAACGCCAGTCCTCCTGCACCCTTCTCCCCAGGCTGACAGACGAGACCTGGCTGCTGCTTGAAGGGACTGAGCTCAGTCCTGGAAGCTACCTACAGCTTCCAAAAATCGCCTACAAGCCAACAGCTGGGTGGGGGAGAGGGGATAAAGATCTAAGAGGCAGAAGGTGTTATGGGGCACAGGGGAGGGGAGGGGAGATGGTGGCAGAGGGCAACGATCAAGAACATAAGGCAGGACCATGTTAGAAGGGATGGGGAGAAGACACCCTGCGGCAGAGCAGGGGATGTGTCAGAAGACCAGTAGGAAGGTCTGTGGATGCCCCAGCCCAGCAACATGGAGCATATTGGTGGGACACTCCTGTTGGTGGGACTGGCACTGCTCTGAAGCAGATCAACCGATGTCTGTGTCTGTGCCTCGTTCCTTCTCCCTTCCCCACCCCAGGTCCTGCATGCAGGAGTCATCGGGGCGAGCAGTGACCAGTCCTCTAGTGGCAGAAACCCTCTTCATTGCCACCAGACACAGTCCCTACCTGCCATCTTCTCAGATCTGCCTTCCCAGGGACTGGCCTCAGCTTTCAAGCCTCTGAAGACCCCTATCCTCCCACGTGGACCTGGGGGCTGCTCTCTCATCCATTAGGATCTTGTAAAGCAAACGGATCTCCCCCACCTCTGTGCATCTGGAAGCCATCCCAGGGAAACCACAGCTGCTGGCCTGGCACTGCCAGGGAGGGTCTTCAACAAGGACCCACTGTCCCTTAGTCGAACTGCTGATCTCTCAGGAACACCAAGTGATGTCCCGGCATGTGCGTGTGTTGCTGCCCAGGATGGGTTTCAGATCGCCAGAGGGGCCCTATGGCTCCATCCCTCTTAACCTTGTTACTCGTGTCACCTCCATCCCTCCACGACCCAATGCAATCATCAGGAAACTTCTCCCAATACGAGGTGACCTCCACACAGTGTTACCCAGCCCAGAGGAGAGCAATGTTGACATCACTTCTCTGGCCACCAGAGCAGATGATGAAGATCCGTCTTCTCCTGTAGTTCTCCATGGCCTTTAGTTGCCGGGATGGTGAATGCTCTCACCTCTGGTTTCACATAGGAAGCATGGCTCCCAGACTGTGTGTCCTTGGGAGGGGTGGTGGAAGGGGATGGAGATTTCCATCTCCTGTTCTTGCTTGAAGGAGTTAAACACCCACTTAGGCAGCGTCGGGAGCAAGCCGGGTGTCAGGGAACGGCATGGCACAGGACCAGCCATCTCCAGAGCGTGGCACAGGTGAACCAAGTCCCAGCACCACTGGGACTGGCTTGGTTTGGATCATTGCAAACCCTTTCTGTGGATGGAGCTGGCATTCCCGGAGCGACAGCCGTGCCCAGAAGTCAATGAGATGTCATTGCTGCCACCAGTCTTGATGCAGGTTGGAGAGTCCCTCTGGGCTTCTGACAAGCCCAGTGCAAGGTGCTGCCACCACGAAGTCCCCAAATCCTTGTAGAAATCACCAAATTCCCTGCGATCCAACAAAGCAAAGGCAGCACTGTAGTCCAGGGCTGCCTCACCTTCTGCCAAAGCCACTGCAGATGGGCACGTGCCCTCTCCTGCCTGCAGTACGCCAGTGGTGCCCACCCAGGCAGTGTCCCCGTGCCCCAGCCCTGCGCGGGGGCTGCGGTGGCGGCGTGGGGCGAGCTGGGGGCTGAGCGGCCCCGAGGAGCGGTCGGCGTGGTGCCCGCTGCCAGCCTTGGGTGTCCTCCAGTCTGAATGCGCCTCCTGACTCCTCGCATCACCCACTCCATAAATAAATACTTTAAATAAATAAAGTGACAGATCCGGATCGACGGGGGGGGTTGGGGGCAGAAGGAAGGAGGGGGCAGCCCCTCTCACCTCGGGGGCTGTTCGTGGGCGTCTCACACAAACACACGCGCACACACAGTAGCTGAAGACAAAAGATGAACTGGGACCGGTGGTGGAGATGATGCCGGCCGGGCCCCTTCCTTGGCCACCGGGAGGGCAGAGTCCTCGCCCGGGGTGGTGCAGGGGATGGGGGGGGTCCAGGACGTCACTCCTGAGCCGACGTCGTGGCGGTGCACGGGGAGCCGGAGGTGAGGGAGACATGCGTGGTTGAGGATGGCAATGACCGCGGCGTCTGGCACCTGGAGGAAGGGACGAACAAAGAAAACATGGTTTCCTTCCCCTTCCTCTGCCTCCTGCTCTCCCCTGCACCCTGAAATCTAGCCGTTTTCCCAGCTGTTTGCTACATGAGGAGCACCAACGGAACCTCGGCGTTGTGCAGGACAGTACCGTGTGTGTTACCATCTGAGATACACGTGTATCATCACATCATGGGGTGGTTTGGGTGGGAAGGGATCGTTAAAGGCCATCTCGTCCAACCTCCCTGCCATGAGCAGAGACACCTTCAACCAGATCAGGTTGCTCAGAGCCCCATCCAACCTGGCCTTGAACACTTCCAGGGATGGGGCATCTACTACCTCTGGGCAACCTGTTCCAGTGCATCACCATCCTCAGAGGGAAGAAGTTCTTGCTCAGATCTCATCGCAATCTCCCCTCTTTCAGTTTAAAGCCATTGCCCCTTGTCCTGTCACTACACGCCCTTGTCCAAAGCCCCTCTCCAGCTTTCTTGTAGCCCCTTTAGGCACTGGAAGGCTGCTGGAAGGTCTCCCCGGAGCCTTCTGTTCTCCAGGCTGAACAGCCCCAACTCTCTCAGCCTGTCTCCATAGCAGAGGTGTTCCAGCCCTCGCATCATCTTTGTGGCCTCCTCTGGACCCACTCCAAGGGGTCCATGTTTTTCCTGTGCTGAGATGTATCATATATGACATCATCACCCTGTTTTAATACTCATCCAACAGCCGTTACCAAAGCAATATCAGCCGTACTTTTAAATCTGATCACACATGAACAACTCAGGACCAGTTTCAGCCCCAAAAGGAATAGGGGTCTTGCAGCTCTGCTGTGACTCCTCCACCTGCCCCGGGCCCACGCGCTGTCCCGCATGGAGCATCCTGGCCATGCTGCAGCCCCCATGTGTACCTCCTGCCCGCCAGCACTCACCAGGAGCGGGACTTCCTCACCCGGGAGGCTGCCGGCCGCTCCAGGAGGCTGTCCAGGTGCATCAGCCTCTCCAGGTGGAGAGCCCGGGGGTCCTGCTCCGCCGGGTCCCTGCTCCGCTCAAACTCGAAGATGGCTGGAGGGGAGAGGTCCAACTCCAAGAACATGATGTTCTCAGCCTGCAGCAGGACAGGGCAAAGAGAAAGCCAACACGAGGAGTCACTGCATGGCAAAACACAGCACTGGCTCTGGGAAGCCCACACAGCCGAGGGAAGCTATGGACCTATCCATCCACTCATCTATCTACCCATCCATCCATGCACCGACCCATCCACCCACCCACCCCATTTATCCAATGACTCCTTGTCCCCCCAGCACACACCAGTGCCCTCTCGCTTACCCGGTACCGAGGATGAGAACCCATGGCCATGGCCACGCGAGCGTACTGGCTGATGGGTCTCTTGTACCCCACTGCAGAGGTAGGCCGCTTCTTCATTTGGTTGCTGTTCCTAAGAAATAGATTAAGACAAGAACATTTATTAGAGAACATAAATTCCCACTAAAAACGCATCCAAGCAGTGATGAATGGAGCTCATCTACGGCGAGCGAAGGGTGGCCCTTCCTGGTGGGGCTTGGCTTGGAGAGGACTTGCACCTGTAGGCACCTGCAAGCATCCCGGGGTCCCCGCTGTCCCCCCCAGTCCCGGGACATCCCTGCCCCCCAGGCCGAGGCTTTGCGCCCGCGGGTTGGCAGTGCTGGGGCAGAGCATGGGTTGGGGCTGGGGACATACCCTCCAGTGGGCACCAGCGGCTGGAATTTCCACTGGTCCTCCTCACCGTCGAAGTACAGGCGGTTCATGATCTTGTTCTTCTCTTCTGGTGGGATGAAGTTCTCGATGATCAAGTACCTGAGCAAGCGACCGGCCAAAAGAGAGATGGAGTGGGAGCAAGGGGTCGGGGGGGAGCAGGAGAAGAGGGAGTTAACATGCCAAGTGACAGAAAATCAGTGGGAAAGGGATGTCAGGGAGAGGGGATGGGAAAACATCACGAAGATGGAACGATGGAAACGGAGAGGTTGACACGGTACATCCAGGTGAGAGAGGGAGGGCAGAGGAGGACGGTCATCGGGAGCATGAAGGCACTGAGGCAGCTCTGCGAGCCTTCCTCTGGGTAGGAGCCCTCCTCCTCTTCCTCCTCCTCACGGGACCCCTCTGCCCCCCCGCTGCCCCACCAGAAAACAAGGAAAAGCTCAATAACACAAAATGGACCCCAAAGGGAATCTTTTTCTTTCCTCCCCACTGTTTTTTGGGCAAATTGAGCAGCTGCAGAAAATTGTTTTGAATCAATGAGCTGCTTCATTCAAAAGTTTGAGTCACGTCCGAAGGGGAAGGCAGCGAAATTTGAGCTGAAATTTTGTTTCTAGTAAAAGCATAAATATTTTACCTTGAAAATGCCAAAATAGATATATATATACCTATCCAGGTGGGATTTTGTTAAGATATTCAGTAAAATAATTGCTCCAGGTGAAAACAAACGCACTGCAGATGGTGGAGCAGCAGCTGCATCTCCTGCAGGGAGGTTCCTGCAGGGGAAGCACTGCCCGAATTGCCCGCTGCCCCCGGTTTTGCCCGGTGCCACAGTCATGCCGGCAGCTCCCGTGGGGCTGAGGCTCACCCCACTTTGCCCTGAAGCCACTCTCCCTCTGCCGACCGTGCTGGGGCCAGAGCCGGTCTCCGGGTGCCCTCGGGAGACACCCCACTGCCCTGTCCTGCCCCGTAAGAGCCGCAGCCCGCGCTGCCGCTGGGCTGTTGCTTCTGCTTGTGCATTTCCTGGCTTTTCATGTTTCTCAGCAACTTTTTAACACTGCTGAGATGTTAACACTGCTGTGAACGTGTGAGTCACACTGCTCCGCAGGGTTAAATACCTTTTACACCTTCTATCACTGCTTTGCTCTGCACACCTCAGCTCTGCTCTGAGCACGCCAGCTCTGCTCCGTGCACACCTCAGATCTAATCTGAGCACTCCCGCTATGCTCTGCACACCCCAGCTCTGCTCTGAGCACCCCAGCTCTGGTCTGTGCACACCCCAGCTCTGTTCTGTGCACACCCCAGCTCTGCTCTGTGCACACTCCAGCTCTGCTCTGCGAACCCCAGCTCTGTTGTTCTGTGCACAGCCCAGCTCTCCTCTGAGCACCCCAATTCTGCCTTGCACACTCCTGCTTGGCTGCGCCCGGGCATGGGGGACACATAACCACCTACTTGAGCTTCAGCTCCCGCGTCTGCTCGTTCTGTGCCTCCTCCAGGTCCTGGCGCACGCGGATGTACTCGTCGTGCTGGTCCTGGATCTCCGCCTTCACGGCCTGCAGCTTGGCGTACAGCTGCAGAGAGGGGCAGCCCCTCAGCGTGCAGCTCGGGGGCTACAAGCCCTGGGGCTCCAGTGGCCACAGGGCCGGTCGTCCCGACCTGCCACACTCTCACCTTCTTCAGCTTCTTGGTTTTGATCTCCACCTCCTGCTGCAGCGAGGTGTAAGTCTCCCGCAGCTCCATGGTCTCCTCGTCCCGCAGCAACATCTCCTGCTGCATCTCCCGCTCCCGGCGTTTCTGCAGCATAGGGGGGAGGAACGCTCAGAGCCGTGAGGGGGAACCAGCCCCTTAGGACACCTCCATTGCCCGCCTATGCTGGGCCGGGCCCCCACGCCGTTACCTGCTCGGCTATCTCCTGCCGCTTCAGCTCCAGCATCTTCTGCTGCTCATTGGTGTGGTCCACAATGGTCCTGCCACCGATGAGCAGCTTGCTCTCCATCGCCTGGGAGGGGAACAAAGTGGGAAGGGGGGTCAGAGCACAGCCCCATGGGGATGACCCCCAGCCATCCTCACCCGGGGTCACCTCCGTCCCCCACCCTGGGCTCCCTGTGCTCAGCCCTGGCTGCGGGGAGGTGGGAGCTTTCGGCGCAGCACAAGCTCCGGTCCCCAGCTGGTGGGGAGGGGGCTGCGCACAGACATGCTGAGCTCAAGGCCGGCTCAGCACCGTGAGTGCCTCTGCGGGGACATGGTGTGGGGCCGCTGGCACCAAGCCCAGGCTGTTTCGGGTCCCACTTCCTTCCGCACAGCTGCGAGCCCGTGGGACACTGCCAGTGTGCAGCAGCTGTTGGCAGCAGGGACTCGGCACCAGCCGAGCCGTGCCGAGCTGTGTCAAGTTGTGCCGAGCTGTGGAGCTGGGTAGGGGGGCTCTGCCCTGAGCCCCCTGGGACCCACTGGGGGAGATGCTGCCGGGAAACCACCCGCAGCTCTGGGGCTATGGGTGCCCATCCTGTCCCGTCCCATCCCATCACATCCCATCCCCCTCATGCCATCCTGCCTCACTCCACCCGCGCTTCCCTTTGCCTCCCCGGGGGGAAAGGGGCCTCCCCTGCCCATGGCCACCCTTACACACACACACATGTATCGGTGCACGCGCACACCCCTACACGTGCACACGCCTGTGCAGTCACACCCCCTGCATACACACACACACACGCACGTGAACATGCACATTCCTACACACGCACCCAAGCGTGCGGGTGTTTAGGCTCACAGGTGTGCACAGTCTCCTTTGCCCCCCGCACGCACACGCTTGTGCACAGCCCCCGTGCACGCACACGTGAGTACACTCATGCACACCCCCCGCACGCCCACACACACACATTAGTACACTCACACGTGCCCACGTGTGCGCAGGGCAGGTACCTGCACACACACGCACCTGTGTGCGCACAAGCACCGGGGGCCTGTGCACACCGGTGCAGAGCTGAGCACACCCCACGCAGCTGGTGCCTGCACACCCGTGCAAGATGTGTGTGCACCTGTGCACAGGGTGCGTGCACGCCGGGAGCCATGTCACTGTGCCAGGCGTCAGTGGGACAGTGCAGGTGGCACCGGTGGGGCCAGGGGGGGTCACCCTGTGTCCCCCACAGCTGTGGCTCAGGGGCACGAGTGGGGCTGGATCCAGACCCCCCGGTGCCACCACACGCGGCTTTAAAAATTAATCTCCCAGACAGTGCCGGCAGCAGTACCGCCCATTGCTGTCCCTGGGGTGTCCCACCAGCCGATAACCACCACCGCGCTGGCACGCACCTACCCCGCCCAGCCCCCTGACCCTGCTGCACTCCCCAGACCCCACTCTGGGGATTCCTCCTTCCTCCCGGCCCTGTCGCCTTCAGTTGGGTGCCACCGGCCGGGCATTTTGCCAGGAAGCCACCAGTTTGTCATGGGGGGCTTAGACCCCCGACGGCAGCCCCCGCACCTGATGACATGCCATCCCCTCCCAGGGCTCCGCGAAGCAGCCAGGCTGGGGGCACTGGGGTGCTACGGGCCCCTCATACACCCTCCAAAGCCTCAGTCCTAATGGCACTCTGTGATGGTGAGTGTCCCCTGCACCCTGCTGGGGTGCCAGAAGGGGACCAGGGTGGGATCATGTGGGTACTGGGATAGTGCTTGGCCAGGGCACGGTGCTACCAGCCCTCCCCGCAGGGTGAACCGCCAGCGCCACAGGATTAAGGGGTTTCTTGGCGCTGCTGTTTCCTCCCTGCCAAAGCCTTTATTCCCTCTAACGAAGACAACTCCCAATCTTCTTTAGCACGTGGGGCAGATCGAACACTAAGCCTCTTGCCGGAACTCATTTCCGGCACCCAAAGAACTTCCCCAGCACTTTCCTGCCCACTGACCCTGGCCTCGGCACAGCCATCGGGCGAGCGGCCCAGGGTGCTGTCCGGGCGCCACAGTGCACATCTGGGTACCATGCTGCACATCTGGGTGCCACGGTGCACATCTGGGTGCCGCCCCTCCGGGCTTGATGCTGCCCACGTGTCCCAGTCGGACGGTGGGGTCGGGCCGTGGCTGTGCCAGACAGCAGAGGCAGAGCCCATGTCTGCAAGCGTGATGGCGAGACGGGGGCAAGTGTCAGTCACCCGTGTGTGTGGGGGGCATCCTGTGTACCCCTGGTCACCACGGCTGCCTTTGCCACAGTCACAGTGGAGCCGTTAAACACGTGAGCAGGACACGGGGCTCCTCTCACGCCGGTGCCTTCTTGCCTGGCCCTGCTGCACGACAGTGGCAGCCGGTGTCCCCCACGGTGTCCCCCCAGGCAGGTCCCTGGGGTGAGCATCGCGGCAGGATCTGCCCCTCCATCACTGGCATGGGGGGGATTTTTGCCCCCTGGGGCGATAGCCCACTGGTGTGACTGTACCATATCCCCCTGCCCGGATGGTCCCAGCATGGAGAGCGGCTCCAAAGGTCACCAAAGGGGATGCAGCATCATCTCGCCTCCGGCCCTGCCTCGTTACTCAGCAGTTACAGGACACGTCGTGGCCCTAAGCCAGCCCCGCTGCGCCACGCCGGACGATGAGACCGCACGGGACGACAGCCAGTGGTACCCTGTGCTCCACCGCGGTGTGGGGCACCGGCTGCAGGGAGCCCACCTCCACGCTGAGCATCCTGCTCTGCTGGGACACCTGTCATGAGACACCCATGCCAGCCAGTGACCGGTGTTGCCGCCACGGCTCTGCCCCAGCAGCACATCCCAGTGTGAGCCTGTGGGTCTCTATGCATTCACCAGGCACAGCCACGGATCCCTGGGCATGACCATAAAATCATAGAATAATTAAGGTTGGAAGGGACCTCAAAGATCATCTAGTTCCAACCCCCCTGCCATGGGCAGGGAAATCCTCCACTACACCAGCTTGCCCAAAGCCTCATCTAACCTGGCCTTGAACACTTCCAGGGATGGGGCATCTACAACTTCTCTGGGCAACCTGTTCCAGGACCTCACCACCCTCTGAGTGAAAAATTTCTTCCTTAGATCTAATCTAAATCTGCCCTCTTTCAATTTAAAGCCATTGCCCCTTGTCCTGTCACCACATGCCCTTGTAAAAAGTCCCTCTCCAGCTTTCCTGTAGGCCCCCCTTAAGTACTGGAAGGCTGCAATAAGATCACCCCGGAGCCTTCTCTTTTCCAGGCTGAACAGCCCCAACTCTCTCAGCCTGTCTTCATAGCAGAGGTGTTCCAGCCCTCGGATCATCTTCGTGGCCCTCCCTGGGCATGGCCACGCATCCCTGGGCACTGCCGTGTGTCCCTGGGGGCTACCATGTGTCCCTGGATATGGCCATGCATCCCTAGGCACGGCCACACGTCCCTGGGGCCGCACCAAACACGGCTCTAGCCATGGAGGAGTGTACGAGTGCATCCCCCTGCTCAGCCCCCAAATTCCCAGGCAGGGACGGGCACCCCGGGTATCTCCTCGCCTCGAGGACTCTGTGCCAGGTCTCCAGCCTGGCCACCACATCCGGGCCACCATGGTGATGAAGGGGCCATGCCGGAGCGTGATGCGGTGGGTCAGGGTGCCGGGGGTTCCTTCCCCACCGCTGTCACCATCATCCCAGCCCCTCACTCACGCCGGCCCCGCAGCAGCCCCCAGGCAGGTGGGGGGGGGTCAGGACCTCCAGCCTCACCGGAGACAGGAGCAGGACTGGGTTGGGAGGGGGCAGTGGTGCATCCCAGACCCCTGGCATGGCCGCCCAGGGCTGCTGCGGCCCCTCTTGTGCTCAGCCCCTTATCCCTGAGCATCCCTGGCCCATCCACCCACCCCACTCTGGCCATGGGGTGCCAGGAAGGATTTGAGGTGGGGAGAGGGACAGGGATCCCTGCAGAGCTGCCAGGCCCTGTCCATCCAGGGCTGGTCAGGACTAGGGGGCAGGCGGTGCCATGTCCCCAGCCCCAGCCCTAGGCGTGTTCCCGGGGCCACCAGGGACGAATCTGCAGCATCACTTCCCCAGCCCGCCACAAGCTGCTTTGTTGTGCCGAGAGGGACAGGAGCTGAGCACAGCAAACTCATGCCACCAGTGATCCACTGCCCCATGGCCCTTCCCACACCACACAAGGTCATCACACAGGTCATGTCTGAGGGCAACCCTGGCCTACCACTGCACAGGAGCATGGGTCTGCCCTTGGGCACCCTGCCTGGGAGCCCACCTTCCTTGGGAGCCATTCAAGCACCCCACGAGGGGCTGGAGGCAAAGCAGGTCTTCCCCCAGCATCGCTCATAATGGCAGGTGGCAACACATACCTTGTACTTAGTGGCCAGCAGCTCGGTGGCCTCCTGCTCCTTTCGCAGATCTTCTATCATCTTCTCCTTCTCCTGCAGCAGCTTCTGCTTCTCCTCACTCACCAGGCTGTGGTCATCCTGGATAGCGGCTTTCTCCTCTTCCAGTCTCTCCTTCTGCTCCTTCAAGTAGTTCTCCATGTTCTTCTCCAGGCCGTCCTCGTTGTCATCCTCCCCTTCGTTCTCCGTGGCACCTTCTCCATCCAGCGCTTTCTTCCTCCGGCTGCTCCTTCTCCTCTTCTTCCCCAGCATGCCACGTTTCTCCAGCTGGGCTTTCAGCCGGACAATCTCCTCCTGAAACTCCCGCAGCAAGGTGTCCTTGGGGTCCTCGTTCACTCGGGGCTTGTTCTTGATGTTCTTGGCCCTGTTGGCGAACCTGAGGGTGGAGAGGCTCTCCTCATAGCTGTGAGAGGCCGGGCCCAAGGTGGCCACCATGATTGTCTTGGCGTTGCCCCCGAGGGAGTCCTGCAGCAGGCGGGTCAGCTTGGAGTCCCGGTAGGGGATGTGCGTGCTCTTGCCATCCACCAGAGCGGAGATAACGTTGCCCAGGGCGGAGAGGGAGAGGTTGATCTTGGATGCCTCCTTGGGGCGCTCCCCGTGGGCCCCCATTTTGCTCTGGCGCTCGCTGCCGGCCAGGTCCACCAGGTTGAGCTTGCCCACGCGGATGTGCTCCTCGCCGTCCGGCCCTGTCTCGCTGCACTCGACGGTGATGAGGAAGATAGCGTGGGAGCGGGAGCTGCGCTCATTCATGTTGGTGCTGCCCACTGCCCGCGCCTGGCTGCCCAGGTTCATCACGTGCTCAATCTCCTTGACATTCTTGGTGACGAAGGAGGAGAGGTCCTTGATGTACACCCCCGTCTCAGGGTTCTCCTTCAGCTCCAGCTTCTTGCTCTGGTCCTTGGCCAGCAGGTCCCTGATCTCCTCCTGGTAGATCTCCAGGTAGGAGGCCCTCACCAGGTACCGTTGGTCCTGCGAGCGGGAGATGTGGGTGAAGATGTGCTCGAAGGCGCTGGGGATGACGCCGCGCTGCTCCGGCTCCGCCCAGGCACCCTGCATGGTGTAGGTCTTGCCGGTGCCCGTCTGCCCGTAGGCGAGCACGGTGCCGTTGAAGCCCCGCAGCACCGAGTCGACGAGCGGCCGCACCGTCTCGTCGTACAGGTCGGCCTGGCGGGAGCTGCCGTCGTACACGGCGTCGAAGGTGAAGGTCTTGGGCAGCTCGCCGGGCGCGGCGCGGGGGTTGCGGATGCTCACCCGGCCCAGCGCCACGTCCAGCTCCAGGACGCGCTCGCAGCCCGCCGCCTCCTCCCTGCGGCTCATGGGCCGGCAGCGGGCCACCACCCGCAGCGCCTCGCAGCCGCTGCGCGCCTTACCGGCCATGGCGGCGGCGGGCGCGGCGGCGGTGGCGGGGGGGTGTGCGGGGAGGTTGCGCTCAGCCGCGCCGCCCCCGCAGCATCGCCGGGGCCGGGGCCGGGCGGGGGCCGCGGGCGCGGCGGAGGGCGCGGGCGGGCGGGGGGCAGCGGGGCGGCCCCGCCGGGCGCTCGCTCATGGCAGCGCGGCCGCTGCGCCCCGCCCGTGCGCGGGGAGGGGCGGGGCCGGGGGGGCGGGCTGGGGGGGCGGGGCCGGGGGCGGGCGGCGCGGCTGATTGGCTGTCGCCCGGCACACACACACGCGCGCACACACACACGCACACGCGCGCGCAGACGCGCAGGCAGAGGCGCAGCGGCGAGGCGGGGCGGGGCGCGTGCGCTGCCGGCCCCGCCCTCCGCCGGCCCCGCCCCCCGCGCGGGCACGCCGGGAGCTGTAGTGCGGCCTTTGTGCGCGCCGGAGGCGGCGAGGGGAGATTGGGATTGGGATTGGGATGCTGGGCTGGGGTGCGGAATGCGGGGTGCAGGGTCTGGATGCAGGGTCGCATGCGGAACGCAGGGTGGGAGATGTGGGATGCAAGACTGGGATGCAGGATACGGAATGCAGGATTGGGATGCAGGGCTGGGATATGCGATGCAGGATACAGAATGCAGGATTGGGATGCAGGGCTGGGATGCAAGATATAGGGTGCAGGATGTGGGATGCAGTATTGAGATGCGGGATGCAGGTGCAGGATGTGAGATGCAGGATACAGGGTGCAGGACGTGGGATATAGAATGCAGGATTGGAATGCAGGGCTGAGTTGTGGGATATGAGGTGCAAGATGTGGGATGCAGGACTGAGATGCAAGGCTGGGATGCGGGGTGTGGGATGTGAGATGCAGGACTGGGATGCAGGGTAAAGGATGCAGGATTGGCATGCAAGGTACAGGGTGCAGGATGCCAGATGCCCAGTGGAAGGGATATGAGTTCGGGACCGGGACGCAGGATGCAGGGCTGGGATGTGGGCTGCAGGGTACAGGACGTGGGCTGCAGGATGTAGGACTGGGATGTGGGATGCAGGACGCAGGGTGCAGGGTACATGATGCGGGATGTGGGATGCAGGATGCAGGATTGGGATGCAGGATTGGGATGTGGGATGCAGGATGCAGGACACAGGATGCAGGATTGGGATGCAGGGCTGGGATGCAAGATATAGGGTGCAGGATGCAGGATTGAGATGCAGGATGCAAGTGCAGGATGTGAGATTGGGGTGCAGGGCTGGGATGTGGGATGCAGGATTTGTATGCAGGACACTGATTTTGTGGGATGCAGGATTGGGATGCGGGATGCAGGGCACGTGATGTTGGATGCAGGATGTGAACTGGGATGTGGAGTGGAGAATATAGCACGTGGGATGTAGGTTCAGGACTGGGATGCGGGATGCAGGGTACAGGACATGGGCTGCAGGATGCAGGACTGGGATGCAGGACACGGGATGCAGGACACAGGGTACATGATGCGGGATGTGGGATGCAGGACTGGGATGCAGGATGCAGGATGGAGGACAGGAGAGGCAGGAGGGGGCAGGGGGAGCTACCCAGCCCCAGCACTCAGGCAGGGACGAAGCTCTTTCCTCGGGCCTGACAGCGGAACAGGGATACCTCTCCCTCCTTGCGGGGCCAGGGCAGCGTTTTGGGGACACTGGGCTGCCCCAGGCCACTGCCCCTCACCACAGCAAAGCCGATCCCGGTCCCCATTCCTGTCCCTCTGCCACGGTCCTGCACGGGCTCGCTCGCGGCCCTGTGGGAATAACCCCTGGCACGTCCCGGGGGAGGCACCCAGGGCCTCGGTGAGGGATTAAACATTCTCATGGTTAATTGAGTCTGAGCAGCCACCCGTGCCCCGGAACCAGAGATTATCCCATAATTAATTAATTAGGGTATTTGCTGCCATATGCAGGACTGCCCGGTGCAATCCAGCCCTCTGTCTCCAGGAGGAGCTTTCGGGGGCGGGACAGAACCCCTCCCCAGAGGCACAGCCCCAGCGATGGAGGGGACGGAGGGGACAAAAGAGGGTGTGATGGGGGTGGGTGGAAGGAGGATGCAGTAGGGATGGAGGGGAGATGGAAATTGGATGGGGAGGATAATGGAGGGGAGATGGGGGGATGACAGAGGTGGGTGTGGGGATGGAGAAGATGATGGGGAGGAAGATGGAGGGGGATGGAGCGACAGTAAAGGGCACAATGAGGGGGGTGGAAGGGGGGGATGCAGCAGCAGGGAGGAAGGGATGGAAGGGGGATAGGAGGGATTATGTAGGGGACTGTGGGAGGGGCGAAGATGATGGGGAGGGTGGAGGGGGATGGAGGGGGCAATAGAGGGAGATGGAAGTGGGATAGGGGATGGATGGAGGGGGCGATGGGTGGATGGAGGGGGGGATTCTGGGGCCTGGGCTGCCCCAGTCCCAGTGCTGGAGGACAATGACAAGGCGCTGCAGGACTGGGGCTCATCTCACACCAGGCACATGCACAGCCTCATGGCACTGCCCCATGGCACTGCCCCACGGCACTGCTGCAGCCTCTGGGGACAAGGCAGGATGGCCGTCGAGTGGGGGTCAGTCCCTCGATGGATGGTCCCATCTCTGCTGCAGCCCCCATGCTCTGGCTCCCTCCCAAATCCCTGTGCTGTGGGGCAGGGACCCCGGTGCTGCCTGTGACACTGGCCCGGCGTCCCCAAGGTGACAGGTTCAAGGGTGCTGTAGCCCTGCGCCCCCCGCAGCCCCCGGCCACGGTGCCCCTGCCCCAAGTTCCCCGCAGCTGCAGTAACAATAGGGGTGATGCGTAGGAAAGGAGCAATGTTTCGGCAGGGCATGATGTAAGGTCAGAGTGACAGAGGGACAGGGTGACATGTGGAGAGGGGGTGACATGTCAGGAGAGGGTGACCTATACGGACATGGTGACATAGGGGTGGGGTGACACGTAGGGCAGGGTGACACGTAGGGCAGGGTGCCATGGAGGGCAGGGTGACACGTAGGGCAGGGTGCCATGGAGGGACAGTCCCTCGCCCGCAGGTGTCAGCACTGGCCCCGGAGCGAGCTGCTGGTCGATGGTGGCTGGTGGCCTGGCCTCAGGGCTCACCTTTAGGGCAGCCCAGGGCTGTCCTCGGGGCGGTGGGGCTGGGGGGACACCAGACCCTCATTGTACCCCTCCTGGACCAGCCTGGGGTGTGCAGGCAGGGGCACTGCTTTGGGGGCCACCCACCCCACAGCAGCCCCCAATGCAGCTGGGGCAGAGCCCTGAGCGCCCCCCTCACTTCGCCCCCCTTTACTCCATGGGGGGATACGATGCAGATGGGAGCCACACCGTGGGCCCCTGGGAACTCCCGTCACCGTCATCGGCTTTATCCCACCCATGCACAAGGACACGGTGCGGGTTGGGGGGCCGTGGGGCAGCCCTGACTGGGTGGGGGTCCCGATGGCGCGGTTGGTGACGTCCCAGCACGGCCGGTGGCGCAGGATGGTAAGTGGGCAGCCGGGCACCCATGGGGGTGGATTACCAGGTCCTGAGTCACAGGGTGGGGTGCGGGACATGTTCCAGGAGGAGGGGGCTGCGTGGTGACTCACGGCCCCGCTGGGACACAGCTCAGCTCCCACCCAGACCCCAGGACACGGGGGTCTCCATGGCCCCCAGGGACGCTGCCCCCTCCCTTGTTCGCTGTGGGTACCGCACTGGTGTCAGTGCCACAGCTGAGGTGGGAATGAGCATCCTGGGGTGCCGTTGGGCTGGTGGGGACAGGGCACACAATTCGGGTGCCGTGGAGGGGTGAGATGCCATCCGAAGCATGATCGTGGGTCTGGGTCAGCCCCAAAACGCTGCTGCTGCTGCAGGGGGGCTGAGGGCTCCTGGTTCCCGTGGCCTCGGCTTTCCTGTTCCTCCCCATCCTGTGTCCCCGTGTCCCACGGCCACCCTGGGGACATCATAACCACCCCTGAGCTACCACAGCCACCCCTGGGCCACCAAGGCTGGGTTCCTTCCCACCCCACTGCTTCCTGGGTCCCCCCTGGCCCTGCCTGTGCCAGATCTCCGGTGCTGCAGTGGGGTGAGGCGGGGGCTGCCCATGCAGCCGGTGGCAGGGACCCTGGCACAGGTGGCTGTTGCCCTCGCTCTGTCCATGCCAGGGGGCCGTGCCGGAGGTTGGCATGGGATGGGATGGGATGGGATGGGATGGGATGGGATGGGATGGGATGGGAAGGGGCTGCGGCCTCCTGAGGTCCCCTGCTCCCATGGAAATACAGCCAAGCTCTGCTCCAGAGAGATGTTCCGCACTGGAAAAAATGCTGGAAAACACAAAATCAGCCAATTCCCAGCCCTCGCGGATGGCTGGGAGGAGCCAGAGGGGCGGGAATGTGGCTCCGTATCCTGCTGGGACACCCAACACCCTCTGTCCCAGGGCAGCTCCCCAGGGTGAGGTGTCTCCCCGGGGGTCCGGGGCTGCCCAGGCTTGGCAACGCCAGGGGCCAGAGGCATTAAGGAATGAATGCTCTTGGCCTTCCCTGGCCACCTGGGAAGCGACGTCAGCCAGAGCCAGGCAGCCGCGGGAGGGAAGGGACGCCCAGTGCCGCGCGGGTGGTGACGCTCTGCCAGCTCCCTCCTCCCCAAACCCATGTCCGAGGTTGTCTCAAAGCCACTCCGGACGCAGCCTCAACTCAGGACTGGGATGCAGAACAGGGCTGACAGCACTTGGCCTCTGCTTCCTCCCGCTTGGCTCCTCATCATCCTCACGGTCCCTCGCCCCCAGGTCCTGGTGCCGTTTGTCGTGGCTCGCTGCTGCTGCCCAGCCCTGTTGCGCCTTCGCTTTGTTTAAACCAAGGCTGGAGCAGGAGCCCTCCCAGGCTCCCAGAGTCCTGCTGCCCATGAGAAACATGGTGCTGGGGCTCAGCGAGCATCGTCTGGGCAGAGCCAGGAGCAGGGACGTGGGTTGGGAGCAGGGACACGGGCTGGGAGCAGGGACAATGATCTCTGTGCTGGCAGCAATGGGTTGACATTCCTTAGGCTTTTTCTTGGTGTTGGCTGAAGCAGCCCTGGAGAAAAGCCCATCCTCCCTGATGGGGAAAGGATATGGCCTGGCGTGACGCTGTTTCTGGCTCCGGCAGCAGCTGAGAGGCTGGATCCTCTTGCTTGCCCCTCACCACTGCCCTTCCTGCTCTCAGCTTTATTCTCTCGGCTTCTACTGCCAGGACCTGGGGATCTGGCAGGCATTTGGCTGCTTTACTCCAAAACCAGCTCACCAGCATTCCCAGAGCTCCGCCAGATTTTTTTCCCCATTTCCCTCCTCTGTGGCAGTTTTGTGGTTCGGTTTGGCCGTATCCTTGTCCACTCATGTCGCTCCTCATCTGTCACGCGCTCCCGAATTCCCTCCCGCTGTCCCCGTTCCGTCATGCCGGCTCACTGGCGGGACAGTTTGTGAAGCGGCAGAGTCTCTCCAGCTGCTCCTCTCTTCCCGGCACTGCCAGGGAGTGTGGAGGGTGCCTGAGGAGCCGCCCATCCCAAACCCTGGGGTGAGCCCTGTCCCACGGACAAGCAGCCAAAGCCAGGGGGAGCTCGGCTGTTTGCCCAAGAGCTGCCTGGTGCTTGAGCTGGCTGATGTTTGCCAGGTCTCTGCTCCTCAGGACCTGGAGCTGCTCCGGCTGCCCATCATAGTCTGTCTAAGAGCAAAGGCCATCTCACTTTGGCGTCCCCCTGCTGCCACTGCCGGCACGTCCCCCCTTTTCGGCATGGGACCCCTTTTGTTCTTCTATGACTTGAGAGATGTGTCCTACCACGCCACTTCTGTGAAAAATATCTGGGAATGAGCCTCCAGCTTCTGCTAAATCCTCCTGACCCACCCAGCAAACGCCTCTCTCCCTCCCCAGACACCCCGTACCCAGCAAGCCAGGCTCCCTGAGCAGGGCTTGGAGGAAGAAACGGCTCCTGGTCATTCCCTCTGGACTCTGTGGGCAGGACCAGGGTGCCTCCACCTCCCGGCTATGACACCTATGGAAAGAGGCAGCGCAAGCAGCAGGGTAGGTGCAGGGAGGGCTGGGGGAGACAGGGGCAGGGCAAGGCATGCTCAGCTGATGGGGACCATAGGCGACTGCCATCAGCGTCTTCGGTGTTCACCAGCCGCCACCTTGGGCTCCAGCCACCTCTTGGGCTTGGATCAGAGGTTTTCTGGCTTTTTAGGTCTGTAGAGCAGCAGAGACTGCTTGGGCACGGCATGAGAGGGCAGGAAAAGGGGAGCTCCCACCCACAGCCACCTGGGAAGGCAGCAAGGGAATGGCCCTGGTGGAAGATTCACCCCATATTGAACGGGGGGGGGGAGTTGGAGGGGTAAGTGCAGCTCACGCTAAGCCTGGATTTAGGCTGGATCAGTTTGCCGGCAGCTGACTCCTCTATAATTAGATGGTGGCGGCGGTACAGGAGGCACCTCAGGGCGCGGGGCTCCAACATCTTCCTGTCCGCAGGAGTGTTGTTAAAGGCAACTGCCTGTTTTCCAAATGACCCTCAGCCACTTAAAACAGCCATGTGAGCGATGAGCTGCAGCTCTGGACAGAACAGGAGAAGAGGAACAAAAGCTCCTGTGCAAAGTGCTACCTCTTCTGCAGGCCCCTGGGGCTGCCCTCGAGGAGAAGACCCTCGGACCCAGAGGATGAATCCCCTTGGGATGAGAAGCTGGATAGCTTAGCGGTATCTTGTGCCACTTTGCCGATCATCGGCCATGCTAACGTGCGGCTGGAAGGAGCTGCAGCCCTGCCTGGCTTCGGGGGCTGCAGGCTGGGACCCTACCTGTGCCTGATGCCCCCTGCCTGCAGCCCCCGAGCCGCATCTGGCTCTGCCCCAACTCCTGCGGGACCTGGGGAAACACCATGGCTGCTTGCCAAGGTCCCGCAGCCCTGAGCTGTGCCCCATCATCCCTCTTCCCATCTCTGCTGTCATCCCACAGGAGCTGAGAGGGGGGAAAGGGACGGCTGGCCCCCACATGGGAAGCTCCAGGCTTTTATCTTGGATCTGGGTTTTCAACAGATGTGGTGTGAGCAAAGTCTGTAAAGCAACCAGATCAGCATCGCTGCTCAGAGATTAAAGGATTTAATAATCTGCTGGCAAGATGTAATCGGAAGAGGCAGAGCTCTGGTTGTACAGCACTCAACAAAGGCACTGGGGGGTTCCCACGCTCCCCCCGAAGATCCCTGCAAACCCTCCTGTAAACAGAATAAATCCCCAGTGCGTGCAGGGCAGGCTCCAGGGACGGATCCTGCAGGGATCCTGGGACTAACGCTTTGCCTTCCTTTGTAGGTAACTCCTTATTTACCATTAACACGCTTCTCAGGAGCCCTTCGTGCAGTGACCTCAAGCTGCTCCACAAAGAATAAGGAACTGGAGGTGGCGCTGCCTCTGCACTGGGGACACGGCGAGTCCCCGGGTGCTGGGGGTATGCGGTGCTGCCACTTGCCGGAGGTCAAAGCACCATTGAGTGGAGGCGGCGAGCCGTCAACTGCTGCTTCTCAGTCCCTTGTTCTAATGGCTGCTTCACTCCCTGGTGAGAAACCTCGGAAAACCAGGCTGTGACTGGCTCTGCAAAGCACTGCTGACAACAATGCTGAGCTTCTTCCCCTGCTCGCCAGCAGCACGGGACCATGACCCAGCTTAAGCGAGCGATGCTACAGCCAGAAGGCAGAAACTTGTGGCAGCAGACAGAGGGGCAGAACCTTTCGGAGAGGGGCAGATGTCCAGGGGGAGCAGAGTTACAGGAAGACCAAAGTCCTTAAAAATTAAACCTGAGAAGGAGCCCCTGTGAGCGCATGGCCGAGGTCTGCCCTGCCATCTTGCGCAGAGCCAGCCCAGGCAGCAGCAAGAGCAGAAAACTCTTTGGATGCGTCCAAGCATGTTGCCCACTGGCAGGCAGAGCCCTGCTGAGCTGCCCATGCTGGCACTGCCTCGCCAGACACCGAGCTGAGGGAACTGTGCAGAAATCGGAGAGGTGCCCGGCACATCAAGCCCTCTGCCAGTGGCGCGCTGGGCTCTGCCTGACCTTCGCATCCTCCCTGCGCCTGGGAGTGCTGACTGAGTCCTTCTGCTCTCGACGGGGTGGTGCCAGCTGATACAGAAAACAGGGGAGAGGGTCCCCATTTCAGGGATGTGGAGCTGCCTTTCTTGTTCCTCTTATTCTCTGGCTGTCTGCTACAGCCCTGCCTGGGAGACAGACAGATGGGGCAGGAGGCAGGGATGTGTGATCGACGCCGGTGAAAGTCCGACCCCACTGGCAGCGGTGGTAGGAGCTGCTCCAAACACCAGCCCGTGGCCTTTCCGGAAGCTGCTCGGCCTGGCTGCGTGGATCCGCTGGAGGCAGGAGGGTGGCTGGGAAGCCTGGTGAGACCCAACGCCACAAGAGAAAAGAGAAAAACAGTGTGGGCGACCCGCCTTGCACCACTTGTACTCCCCCTTCTCAGGAATTCATCTTTCTGACAAAGCTTATTTCTTATATTGCGTTCTCCAGAGCTGTCTCAAAAAATTCACCCAGCTCCCCGGTACAGTTTGAGATTTATTTATTTAGAGCTCCCTGCCTTGACGACAACAGCAAAATCAAAATCATGTGCCCACAGCAGTGGCTGAAGTTTGGAGCTGCGGGACTCGCAGCATGGACCATGCTGTGCTCACCGCTGCTAAGAGGAACGGTGGCGTAGGGCAGCGGGTAGAGCAACTGCAAACTTTTCTGTACCTCCTCAGACGATGTCCTGAGCACCGGGGGCTGTGACCGCCAGCTCCATTGGGGCTCATCCTTAGGCAAGTTTTGGGTTCCAGTCACTCCTGAACTGGTGGGAGCTGAGGTGAATGGGGGCTGGGAGAGTCTCTGCTGGAGGGCTCCATGGGAGCTCATCCCTCACGGTGAGGAACCGGAGATGTTGGGACCAGAACCTCTTCAGATGGCACGACCCGTGCCTGTGGCAGAGCAGCAGAGCCCCTGTCTCTGCCTTGGCTGGGGGCGGAGCTGGAGAAAACAAAGCTGCTTGTTCCCTGCAGTGGTGGGGCTGCTGATGCTTCCTGGATGACAAAGATCTTTTCCATCCCTGTGCGCACCAAGGGCTGGCCCTGCTTTGTGAGAGGCTCTGAGTAACCAGCAAGCCTAGCATCCGCTCGAGCAAACCGCCCCAAACTTAAATACTGTTGCACAACTCGCTCCTGAGTCACTTTTCCCCTCCCCATGGTGAGATCTGGAGGGCAGCGTCTGCAGCTCTGTGGCGCAACCCACTGTGGCTCAGCTGTTCCTAGCACGCGGGCTCTGACAGCCGGGAAGAGGCTGCCGGGACCTGTGGACTCTCCCCTTCCACCGCATTCCTCCTCGTTTGGTAATTACCCCTCATCACATCAGATCAGTGCCCTCTTGAGACCAGGACAGAAGATCCTTGGGAGGATGTGGTAAGGAGAGCTGTGAGAACCGTTCCACCTCTCCCTGGCCATCCCCAAATCTACCAGCCCTGCAGTGATGGTCTCCTGACCGAGCAACCAGGAGCAAGGGTGTCCTGGTCCTTGGTGGGGTGTCTTCTGCAGGACCGGCTCCCTCAGAGGGTAACATTTAACATCAGACCCAGCCTTAGACGTCAGATGGAAAACACTTTGTCATCGTCGCAGTGGGATATGCAGGGCTTCGTATCGCTTCCTCTCTAGGATCCTAAAAGATCAAACTTCTTTGAAGCCCATTAGCAAACTCTCCAGGACTAAAGGTTATTGTAAACACTGGTGCAAACATCTGGCGATGCACTTTGGGGGACTGAGCGGGAGCTGCCTGCCTGGAGTGCCCAGGCAGTATCTGTAGCAGAGCCTTCGCTGCAGAGCTCTCCACGGATGCTGCCGTTTTCCTCCTTATCTGCTCAGTCGTAGACAGGAAGCGTTTCGTACAGTGCCCTTAAACTGATCCAGCAAAGCGCTAAAAATAAACCTTCTTTGTGAAGCCACAAACTCCTGCACTATCTGCTGTGTCAGCTCCCGGAGAGAACCCGCCGCAGAGTCCAAGGTTTCCAGAGACAGAGGCTTGTACCCCACTGACCGCGGGGTACTGTGCCTGCAAGGAGCCGGGGAGCCCGAGAAATCCAAATACAAGGGAAAAAAAACACAAGTGTCTGTCTTAAGAGCCCTGATAAGCTGCACTTTGGGAGGGATACAACTTGTGTTAAACCTTTTGAACTCATTCTGCAAACAGTGGGAAATCACTGATGGCAGAATACTTATGCAAGCGAATGGCAATTGGCAGAGCGCTGCATCGCAGCGTGGGACAGCTCGGGCTGGAGGGCTGCGAGCGCTTGCTCCTTGGCAAGGGCACCAGGGCCGCACCGGAGCGACGGGGTCTCTGCAGCTCTGCTGACCCTGCACGTCAACTGGCTGCAGTGGCGGCTCTGCAGCTCCGCTCTTCTGGGAGGGTTGGCTCTCCCATTCGCTAAGAGTGGGAGCTGACCGAGTACCCTGAGCGTCCAGGAACTATCGTCGCTTCTGCCAGCGGCGTGACCGTGCAGCCGCCCAGCTCCGCGGCAAACACCACATGCAGCAGGTACCCAGGCTGCCCATGTCAGCCTCCTCCAGCCCGGGGCTTTGTCCGGATTTTGCTTCCCGTTTCCGGCAGAGCCCACACGAGGCGGCCTGGGACGCCTCTCCGCGCAGGGCCTGGCTCCGGCTGTTCACGGGAGCTGCCGGGCCCGCGTACGCCTTCGGTCCCCAGGGAGCGGTGCCACGGTGGTGCCCGTCCCCAGCCGGCGCTGGGCTCAGACCAGTTCCCAACCAGCAGGTGGTTGCTGCGGGGCTGTGCTGACCGCCCCCTGCCTCCCCCGGGGGGTCCGGGGCGCGGGCCCCGTGTACCGGGCCCGGTGGGTGCACCCTGAGCCGGGACTGGCGGGTCCCGGGCCTGGGGACGCCGCCGGCGGCAGCGGCAGGTCCCTGCGGGGGGTGGGGGCCGCGGCGGGGGCGGTGGGGCGTGGGGACACTGCGGAGGGGCTGCAGGCCCGGGGCCCGCGCGGAAGCCCCCTGAGCGCCCTCCGGCCGCCGCTCCCGACCGCGCTCGCGCCCCGCCCCCGTGACATCACCCCCGGCGGGAGGCGAGAGTGGCGGGCGGGCGCGCCCAATGGGAGCCCGGCGAGCACAGCGAGGGGCGGGACCGCCGCCGGCGGCCGGCCGGCTGCGGGATGGGAAGGCGGAGCCACCGCCCCCCTCAGGCCCCGCCCCGCCCCGCCCCGGCGCGCGGCCGCGAGCGCGGGTGGCGTCACCACGCCGGCGTTCTGCGGCTGGCGCGCGCGCGCCCCTCTCTCTCTCCTATCGGCCCCGTTGCCGCCAGGGGCGCGCTCCCGGGTGCGTGCGTGCTGACGTCAGGGGCGTGCGCGCCCCCGCCCGGAGGCCTGCGCGGTTGCCGAGTGGCGCGCGCAGCCTCGGCAGCGCCTGTGAGCAGTCGCCGCCGTCCGGAGCAGCCGTGCCGTGCCGCGCTGGGCCGGGTTGGGCCGAGCCGCGCCGAGCCGAGCCGCGGGGTTATGCGGCCGGGCGCTGCCGCCTCACCGTGACGAGCAGCGGGCCCGTGGCGGCGCGGGGAGCGCGCGAGGCGCCGGGGCCGCCCCACGACAGGAAGCCATTTTGTGGGCCCCCTCCTCCTCCTCCTCCTTCTTCGCCGCCGCCCTCGGGAGCGGCGCGGCCGGTAGTGCCGGCCGGGGTGGGCGGGCGGACCCGCGGCGGGGGCGCCCGGTGAGCGAGGGCGGCGGCGGAGGGAGCGAGCGGGGGGCCGGAGCGGGCGGCGGCGGCCGCCGCGCCTCCCCATGGCGAAGAAAACCTACGACCTGCTCTTCAAGCTGCTCCTCATCGGGGACTCGGGCGTCGGCAAGACCTGCGTGCTCTTCCGCTTCTCCGACGATGCCTTCAACACCACCTTCATCTCCACCATCGGTCAGTGCCTCCGCCGCTCCCCGCGCACGCCCTCGGCTGGGCCCCCTCGAGCCGAGCCCCCAGTGCCCGCGCCCTGGGGCGCTCCTGCAGCCCTCTCCGGGGTCTGTACCCCGGCGCTCTGCCTCCCCTCGCAGCTTTCGGTCAGGTTTGCTCATCTCGTGTCAGCCCCCGGGGATCCCCCGTCCCCCCGCCCTACCTCCAGGGCAGGCGGCCGCTCCGCTCACGCCCGACGCGGCTTCGCCCCCGCCGCGGGCAGGAGCCATTTGGTTTCTTTCCGCAGTTGGGCGCAGCGATTTTCTCGGCCGTCGGTGACCCTGAGCGACCCTCTCTTTCCCCACCGTGGGGGCTGCGTTGGCAGCTCGCCCCCCCCCCCCCCCCCCCACCTCGCTGCCAGCGGGAACCCACCTGGCTCCTTCCGTCACCGGTGAGCCTCCGGCCCCCGCACGCCGGGGGAGGGGGGGCTGCCATCCCTGCACAGTGCCTTCGCCGCTATTGATGTGGCTTAGCAGAAATGATTACACTCGTGGGTGGGGTCTGTTTTCTCACCCAACAAAGCTGTCCTTCCCTCGTTCCTGAGGGAGCCGCCGGGCTTCTGGCAAAGCCGACTTCAGCCCTTTGTTGGTGTGCAGCTCCTGACTGTGGTATTTCCTTCGACATCATGAAGGAGAGCTGTATATTCCATAGGCTTTGCTTTTTCTGTTTAATCTACGGCTGTGAGGCAGGCCTTGTACCTAACATCATTTCTCCCTAGGTTTGTCAGAGAGGTTTGCTTTTCTTCTCCTGAATGCTATCTTGTTTTGCGGATGAAGAGTTCAGGTCAGCAGCTTCTACCCTTCTTAGTGACTGACTCTGGCAATTTAAGAGAATTCATGCCTCCACTCTTTCTTGCAGTACCTGCTGGTGTTAAGGTTTGCAGATACCTACCACGCATCTGGAAAAAAAGAAAATCTCTTTTGGGGGCGTTTGAATTGGATCTGGCTTTTTGTGCTTGATCTAAATCCTTTAAATGATTTACCATACAGCTGTTTGCCAAAGGTGGGAGAACATAAGAGTATCAGCATAAATCTTAGTGATAGGTGTAAGTATACTCCTGTGTACTTCATTGTCAGTGTCAAAATGTCACCCTAAAAATTGCAGCTCAGGCTACAAGACATACAAAGACAGCTCTTAAGCAAGCCTTGGGTAATTTAAAGTGAAAGAAAGTGTATTTGAGACAACTAAATGTCAAGGCACAGTTGTTGCCTAAAAGCTCTTAAGGCCTCAACTCAGGATTTTGCTTAATTGTTTTGGGGGGTGTGTGCGACAGTTGCTTTATCCTGTCTCTTAACATCGCATACCTTGACTATGGAAGGCTGTATTTGTTTTGCTGCCGTGGCTGTAGTGTAATTCTGCGCTGCTTGGCAAATTCTCGCCTGGATCACATGGCATTTGTTGCTTTCTGAGTTCGCTGGGAAGGTTTATTTCAATTCTCAAAGTTAAAAATAGTCCATGTCTTAGTTGAGAAGTCAGGGGATATATGGTGGCTTTTGCTTCGGAGAACTTGTACGTTTAGGGATTGGTGATTTTGGTAATTAGTTCTTGGTCTATATCATGGTAGTTTTTGAGCATTCAAGCAGAATATCGTCGGGTTTAGTAGCAAGTGTGCACGTGCAAAGTTGGGAAGTGTTTCTGAACAGTCAAACCGATTTAGATCAGTAAGTATTTATTTCTAGGGTATATAAAAGAGACTGTTGGTAGTGCATGTGCACTGGAAGGCAAACAAGTTTTATTTCCTAAATTCTGAACTAAATGTCTAGTTATGGTAGCTGTGAACACCGTTTGATGACTGGTTGGTGTGTCAGACTTGCGGCTTCACAGACTTTGGGAGTACAAATAGGTTTTCCATGTGGTGCTAAATTCTGGGTGCTTAACTGCCCAAAGATGACTTAAATGTATTGTTTCCTTAGTTATTCTGTAAGTAATTGGTTAATGAGGAAACCTGGAGGGAAAGCATCCTGTGCAAGCAGTGTCAGTTGACAGAGAAACTGTGTGGTAGTTCCTTTAAGCAGCCCATCCTTGAAGGAAAACTCTTGAACTGGGTTAAAACATCTGTCCATTTAGTTGTTCTCTGCATTATTACAACAAAGCGATTGAGTAATCTGTCTGAAAATAGTAGGTTATTTCTAATTACCACTGGTAACCACAGTTTTTAGACTTAGGTTTTCTGCTGCTGCAGCAATGGCAGCAGCAATGACAATCTGGGAAACGTAACACAGGGCCTGAAAAGGTGCTTTTACCGGTGGTACCTGCTGTGATCAGTTCTCCCACAGTAGCTGCACAACTTGGGCTGGTTTGGCAGCCGGAAGAGGAGAGTTTCAGGAAAAACCTCAGATGGAGTCTTTGACCTGTAGCAACAAGGAAATACTATTTCCAAAGCACTTACGTACACAGCAGATGACATTGAAGGTGACTGACTTATTGGCTGAATCTCTCCTTATATTAAAAAACAAACAAACAAACCAAACAAACTTGGTAGCTTGTTAGCTCTGATTCATGCTTTTGTGTTTACACTGAGCTCCGCCAAGAACCTGAGATAGTCCAGCATGTAAAATGTGTAGTAGTACTGGTGGCTGTGAGCAGGGACTGGTTTGCTCTTCCCAGTCTTTATAGGAAAAGTTGGGTCTCAAAGAATATCGAAACTAGCCCGTGTCTGTAAAAGACAAGGTGGGGGAAGTGTTATAATGCTATAAACCCAAAAGCTTGTCTGCATATATAAGTGAAGATACAATAATAATACATTTCTAACTCACATTAGTAACTTATGTTCACTTATGTCTGTCTTTACCCATTTTAAGGACTGATTAAGCATGCTCTGTGATGGCAGTTCGGATATAATTTACTATATGTGTAATTTGGTATACTCTTTAACATTTGGCTTTGAATCACTTCAATCTAATATTTCCTGCTAAAACAGCAGTTAAGCTTTTGGATGTGATGAGGTGCCTGTGTGAACGATTTCATTGCCCTGTCTCGAGGTACTATAAATAATCCAGATGGCTCTTCTGCAAGAATCCCTAAGTCATCGTAACCTCCCTGGAGAGAGCAGGGGCCTTGTCCTCAAACGCTGTGTCGCTGTTTTCGGGTAGAAAGAATAAATTATAGAAGCCTTAGTCTATCACAGACCATTCTTGTTTATAATAGCTCTTCAGTAATTCTCTGTTGCAAAAATCATTTTTACAGTGTCTTTTTTTCTTTGACAAACTGTGGTGATTTTCAGTTGTGCTGTATGGATTGAGTGAGGTCTGTTGTGGTAGCTGTTCCTCTGGGCAGTGGGTTTCCTCTCTGGTGCTCCTAAGCACTGAAGCTTCTCTTAAATGGACTGCTGTCTGGTCTCCCCTCTCCCCAAATACTGCTAATTTTAGTGCTTCCTCTGCTGCCACTCACGCTGCCAGCAGATTTTCTTTATTTTTAATATCAAAAATGTTATTGTAAGTAGCTTCCAGTCAATGTATAGTTGAGACCTTAATTTTCTTTAGTAATTTTTTATTGGCATTCAGCGTATCAAGCTGATGAGTTTGAAGTGAACCGTCAAAAAATGATCTGTTGGAGCTCTGCGGGTGACGCTGTGTGAAGCTGCTCAGGGTCCGCAGGTGAAGCGCCGGCCTTGGCGGCAGGGGCAGGTAGAGAGGGCTGCTCCTGCAAGGGTGTCTGAACGTTCGAATGTCAAAACTGAACTCAAGCGTATAATTGCTATTGTTTGACTAAGTAAAATGCAAATTAAGATGAGTCACAAAAAATGTTTTCCCATGAAATCTGACCACCTCTAGTAAAGTGCTCAAGAGAATGAAGCGTGTGTAATTATTGTGAGATTCTCTCTAAATGCTACTGATGTAGGTAAAGCTTTCATGGATCTTAGCCCATACTGAACATGCAGCTGTGTGCTGTATTTCTGGTCTTTACTCTCGCTGACTGCAACTCAAATCCAAAGAGAGGGAGAAAAAGCAGTATACTTTTTGAGGTTTGATCACCCCATATTTTTTTCAGAACACAGCAAGGTCTTGATGCCAAGGCTGTGCTAGGAGTGTGCAAAACTGTATTGTTTTAAATGTAAAGGTATATGAAAACTACTTTCTGATTGAATCCTTTTTTTCTCAGTTTTTCTTATTTTTTTTAGCCTTTATTGGAAGTGATTGTTGAGTTGCTAAGCACTTGCTTTGGAATCATTGCCTATTGGTACATTTAAGCAGTGATTTTTTTTTTTTTAAATAAGTCCTCAAGATATCAAAAATAGTAAATATAACAAGTTTATTCATACATCTTGTGAATATTTGTTTGCTCATGATTTTGATGTATTAATATTGGGAAGGAAGGAGTCCCAGATAGAGAATGGGGAAAAACTTGATCGATGGTGGGAAAACAAGCTAGATATTGTTTTGAATTGTGCAGATGTTTTTAGCTGTATGGAGGTTGCAAAGAAGTTGGGAAAATAAGTAGTTTCTGGGGTCCAAAAAAAGAGTATTACCACAGCAGTTGAAAGTACTGGCTTGCTTTTTCCTTATATTCCTTTTCTGTCTTATATCTTTAGCTTGTCAGCTTGTAGGAGCAGCAACTTTTGAGTTTTGTATTGTTTCCAGGCTATGGGTTCAGTCTTTATCTGACTCCTGGCATGGAACAGGTGAATTAGGAAAAATAAAAAAAGCAACCAACAAACCACCCTCCCAACAAAACCCCACCCCGACTCCTATTCAGCCCTTTCCATGACATGGGGTCCAGAAATCATCAGGCAGCACGGGATGCAAAAATAATTTCTACAAATAGGTAATTGAGCTGTAAAACTTGCTGTCACGGGAGGTTTTGGACAGGAAAATACAAATGGATTCAGAATGAAAGTAAAAAATTGAAGTGGCTCCATCGGTGGCTGTTGGACGTGATGCTCTGGATACAGTCTTCGAGCTTGGGAAGCCCCTCAGCTCTTGTTTGCTGGAGGCCGAATGAGGATTTTTCCAGTTCGCCCAGAGCGAACTGGACTTACGGTGCGATTGAGGGCGTTTGTTTTTTTGCTTTTTTTTAATCTAGGGCCATGGGTAACGAGCAGCAGTTTCGCTTGTGCACACCTTGCAGCACTGATGAGAAGCGTGTGGATGGCCATATGGTGAAGAGCTGAGGAACTGAACTGGTTGGAAACTTTTTTTTAAACATAGTTGTTTTTTCAGCTGAGCTGCATCAGTTCCCTGATCTTGTTTCTTGTGTTACCATATAAATCTGTACTGGCGGAGCGCACAGGGCTTCTGGGGACAGGGAAACACTGGAATAGGTGACACTCATACTGAAAATTCACTTTTGGAGTTGCAGTTCCATGACACAAAGCACTTGGCAGCTGCGCCAGTGCCTGGTGCTCCCTCCACCCTGCCCCCAGCATGAAACAAACCCTAAACTGGTCTTGTTCCTTTCCCTGCACTGCTGCTGTCACTGTCTGGGGCCGGAATCAGTTGGTGGAGGGTGAGAATGCTGCTGAGCTCTGTCCTCAGGCACATACCTGAGCGTTGGCAGCACAGGACACACGGCCCCGCTGCTCCTTTTTCTGTTCGTCCTTGCGCTGACACGCTATTAATGTGCAACTGAAACCAATGGGCAGCTGTTACCTAAATGTGCTAAGTATGATCAGAAGACATGGAGACGAATGGGAAGGAGCGTGTGTGAAGGTTGGCCGCTTCGATGAAGCCGGCACCGTGTCCTGCAGGAGGCTGAACTGTTGCTTCAGCAGTGAGTGGCAAAGATAAAAAACGGATGAAGTCACTAAGGTTTTTCTAGGATAAAGCTTGTCTCAGATTCGGGGCGCAGCTGGTAGCTTCTCGTGACAGGCTGTCCGTGTGATCCATGGCCTGCTCTTGAATTTTACAAGACCAAATGAAATGCCTGTTGACGTTGGTAGAAAACTTGCTCAGGAACTGCTAAGCTGGGATGCAGCCTTCATTTTAAGAAACCGAGGACTGGTTTTTAGTGCCTTGTTGAGCAATAAGCACAACTGTGGGGTGCAGAGAACTGACTTCCTCTTGACTTCTTGATTTACCTCTTTAGAAAGAAAAATCTGTTACTCCCCTCTTTTTCCTGCAAAAATGCTTAATCTTTTCTACCCTTTAAAGTTAATACTGATATTTAATTAGAGAATCGGTTGAGTCTATTGATATATGCTTCATCAGGAGGTAGGAAAAAACCTAATCCTGACTCGAAGGAGTGTTTTTAGCTCGTGCTAAGCAGATACTGCTGCCTGTGGTCCAGCGGTGCTGCACGCATGGGGTTTTGCCCTGGCAGGCCCTGCTGGCTCTGCCTGCTCCTGGCAGCCCTCGGGAGCAGGGTGTGCACCACTTCCACCGCTTCGATGGCAGCAGCTTGCCCTTGTCCTCCTCCTTTCTCGAGCTGTGGAAGGGCAGCGTGTTCTTGCTTGTTAGCGGCGGCATGGAGGGAAGAGCAGAAGAATTTTGGGAGGGATAGTGGCTGGGAGCAGGCTGCTTCTGCCAGGAAATTCATCCCACCTGGGATTGAGAAATGCCTGGGAAGGACATTGGATGAGAGCAGGTTGCATGGATTCTCCTGACAGCAGCAGCCGTTGCCTGTTTTGCTATGTGACCTTCTGATGACACATAAAGAAGAATTTCAGCCAGTGTTGATTTTGTGGTAACCCTTGCGAGGGGGTAAGGTACTTCGGAAATGCTTTGTGAAAAACGACCTTGTCAAATTCCTGGTGCTGTGGGAATTCCCTGTCTGGCCCTGGGGAAACAGGGGAGAGACCAGAGCTGCTACTGCAAGCCTGGAGTGTGGAGTGTTTCGGTACGACTGAACTGTGTGGGTTTTTCTTCTCTGCGTGGGTTTAACTAGAAGTCTTGTGTGGGTTTAACTAGAAGTCTCTGCGTGTTTTTGTTCTTTTCTGTAGCTAAAACAACTCAAGGCTTTCTTTCCCACTGGGATTGTGACTTCTACACTGCGTAACCTGGAAAAAATACCCAATGTGTCTTGCATTTCTGAAATCTGACTTAACGATCCTTGAGAGGCCTGCTCACTTGATTGCCATTAAATATGGAATACCTGCACCGACATCCATACCTGTACAGCTTTTTCCTCAAGGATGCTTTTCCAAGTGGTACGTTTTCATATTCAGACTAGTGATTAGCGCTATAGATACCAGATACACTGAAGCGGTTGTTGGACCGGAGGGAGTGCTGGAAACATTCGCTTCCTGATAATGTGGGCCTGGTGTGATGTCTTGCTTTACTTACTGGGAGTTCATAGAATCATAGAATGGTTTGGGTTGGAAGGGACCTCAAAGATCATCCAGTTCCAACCCCCCTGCCATGGGCAGGGACACCCTCCACTAGACCAGGTTGCTCAAAGTCTCATCCGGCCTGGCCTTGAACACTTCCAGGGATGGGTTCCTTTAGTGCTGCAGTCTGACGGGGCTGGGATCAATGTCATCCTCAGTGGGAGGCCGTCTTGGCCCAAGATCTGAGCTCCAGAACCCTTAAAAGACGTGGTTACGCAGATGAGTAGTACTGTGATAACTACAGGTGGCTTTCTATTTTAGGTCAGGGTGCGGTACCACTGACTTGCCTGTCCTTTGATTTATGAGGCTATCAGAAGGTTCATTAAAGCTGATCTTGTCAGGTCGTGTCATCTGTGGCTTATGAGATCAAACTGTTGTGCCTGTTTCGTGGCAACCTTCACTGAACAGCGTGCGCCTGGTGCCCAATAAAAAGCTGTTCTGCCCTCTGAAGTGGTTATATCTTAACTTATGTCTCACCAGCATTTTTAGTCTTCTAGAGTAAGGCTGATCTTACATTTTACTTCAGATATTCGGTTATTAACATCAGGACGCATGAATTAACCTGTTGATGTCTGACGTATTGATGTGCCAGGTGTCATCTCTCCTGCCCTTCTAACCATAGGCGTGTTACCTGTTCTTCCTCACCACCAGATCTCACTGCAGCTGACTTCCCTGTAGGTAACTAACTTGACTGCACTTCTTAAATTGTTTTACTATTGCAGATCTATAGTAGATGTCTGAACTTTGATAATTAAAAAAAGTTGGTAGCAGTATGTAGATGTTTCCAGTTCTTAGCAATCTTAATTTCACACCTTCCAAGGCTTGCTGCAGCCTGCATCTGATCCCCTTCCCTTCCTTTTCTGAAATGGGATTCGTCTAGCATAACTGGTTAAAAGCTGAGCTGTCAGCATGGGCTAGCTGTCTAGGCTCGTTCTGTAGTTGGGATGAAGGAAATAAGGACATTCCATCCATCTGAACGTGGCAGTGTGTACGCACGCCTCTCTGTCACCTTGGAGGAAGCTTAGATGTGTAGCTTAATATAGCTGTCTAATTGTTGATGAAATGAATCCCACCAACGCTTCTGTTTTATTAAGCACACTGTGAAATGCTTTCATCTCAACGTAACTTTTTCATCTTGCCAGTAAACAACAAAATGAATTTTTTTTTTTAACTACTCAAGTTTCTAACAAAACCAAAGATCCTACTGACTAGTTCTTTGGGTTTCGTACTTGCCATTGGTACGTCTGGGACAGGAGGGACCAGAAATGCAAGTTTTCTGGAAAGTCTGGTGCTTCTCATTCTTAATTCAGTGAGCAGGACTGGTGAACTGAAATGCCGGTGTTTTGCATGGAAGAGGGCTCAGAAACTCAGCCTGTAAGTGTTAGACCACTAGTGTCTGCTCAGTCGTGGTGGCCATGTGCCCCAGGACACATGTCCCAGCATGCTTGAAGCCTTGACCCAGCCAGAGAAGCAGGAGGATGTGGCTGCCCGTGTTCAGGTCCCGGGCGTTCACTGCGGTGCTGCCTGAGGCTGCTGCTGAGGACAAGAAGCAGTGGACATGAGTCACAACAGGGAAAACTTGACCTGGGTATTGGGAAAAAATTGTGATGAAGGTGGTCTGCAACTGGAATAGAAATGCAGAGAGATGATGGGATTGCTGTCCATGGGGTAATGGAAATATTCCTAGAAGAGACCTCAGGCAACCTGAGTTGACTTGGCCCTGCTGTGGGGTGTTAGAAGCACAAGCTCCGTGCTCCACAGCCTGCCTTGGTCTCGCTGTTGGTCCTGTGTGCCAGGACAGGACCTGGGTTGAGGGTCCAAATTCCCAGTGTGTGTCAGAGCTGCTAGTGGATCCAATCAAAAGCACTACAGTCTGGAGAGGTTCCACCTGGAAGTGGAATTCCACCCTCTTGTGATCTTCACAATGTTAGATAGTGGCCACCAGCTTTGTAAAGAGCTTCTAACAAAGTAGTTTCCTAAGAGGTAGAAGAGATAACTGATAAAGGAGGGCATGTGATGTCTTGCACAGAGCCATTTCGGGTGCTCCTCATCCAGCTTTTGCAGGAGCTTCAGCGCTGCTGCCGAACTCTGGGCAGGCACCTCTTCGGTCAGAGTTACCATCAGCACTGTGGTTTCTCACCCTGTAACTCATGATGCTGCCGGTCCAGCTATCAATAAAACTCTTGTTTAACCTCAATTCTTTCCGTGTAAATAGTGGTGTCATTTTATAACATAATTCCTTTCAATATCATCAACAGATGCTTTGTTGCAGAATAGGTGTGGGATACAGGGAGCTCGAGCAGGTCCTTTGCTGAGGCCGGACGGCTGACTGTAACCTCTCCTGCCTTCCTGGCAAAGGGAAATGGGTTTATTCCATGAGTATTGAAACCAGGAGTCTCTGTGGTTGCCTTGCAAGTGAGCATCTATTCTAGAGGTGCGATGCCTTTTCGCTAGAGTAGAGGGTTGGCAAGGTGCTAGCTTGAGGCTTTTTTCTTCTGGCAGATGAGGTGTAGCTGACCTTGCTGCAGCATACAGCAGACTAAAGAATCCAAACGAGTCTTACAGCCTCCAGTGCTGCGTTGGGAGAGGCCGATGTTTTGGGGTAGCAAGAACTTTGGATTCTAGGTGAGTTGTGTGACATTCTTCCATTTTATTCCACCCTTTCAAAGGTATATAATGCTGTTTCTCAGGCTCTTTCTGTGAGTTCAATTGTGTGTCATAGTATCAGTAACAGCTAAAAAAGGGAATAAAGCTTACTGATAAATGTGATGCTTCTGGGCTGTATTGTAGCAATAGGCTTTTTTTTTTTACTTCAAGCTTTTTTTCCTGCCGATTAGCTGACAACGCTGCCATTCATCTTCTCACTCACTGGAGAACTTGGAGGTTGGGTAGAGCCATCTGATGTTATAATACTTGATCTCCTCCCAGAGTAGGGAGTTGGAGGAACTTTTATGGTCATGCTGTGCCATGTGGCTTGAGGTGTGGAAATTGTCTTACCAATTCCTAGAACTTGGTGTAAACCAAAGATCCATACCTGCTGCCGTTCTTTGACTCTGAAGTCTCTGCTTCTTCATGCTGAAGCGTTCATAAATTAAAAGTTTTTCTGAAACGTAGGTATTGGAGTGTATGTATAAGCTGATATTTCGTAACTGCAAATATCCTAACCCACATGACAGCTGCTTTAGCTAGATACGCGTGGAATTGTACTGATGCAGTGCAAGCAATGGAGCTTCAGAGTTGAACGTACTAAATTTAATACTGGACACAATGCCGTTCTTTGGAGTCTACGTAGGAAATAATAGATGTGTCCTTAACCAGCAATTCTGTATTAAAATTTTGCACAGAAAGGGCTGGGTCACAGCTTATCTCCAACCCTCTCTTAAATGCAACGATGCTTAGAGAGCATCTTAGACTGCAGTGCTTAGTGCTTTACTAATGTCAATGCGTATCTAATGCCAACAGGGACAGAACTTGCTTCTGTGGTGTAGTCTAGGTAGCTTGACTTAGGACACTTTTATAAATAATGGTAGTATTTTCTGTTTGTAATGAAAGAAACCTCTTCTTCGGGCAATAAGTAGTCACTTACGAGCTCGTGTTCTTTTCAGTGAGTTGGAAAAGGCAACCGGTAGACTGTTTCACCAGAGAAAACATTTATATGTCCAAGTGCAGTAGCTACCTAGTCCTCATAGAGCTGCATTGACTTTGGAAAACTTCAGACATACTGTGAGGTGTGTAAAGCGTTACAAGCTCTCATTTCTCAAATATTGATAGTGACTAAATCGTGCAAACAAACATCAAAAGCTGTTTGGAAAGAATCAGAGAATCTCTGACTCCTCAGTTTTGCTGTTCAAAGTTGGAAATCCCGATGTAGTACCTGTGGTGGGGGTGTTTCAGTGTATTTAGCGTCTGTCTTCTGTGGTGTGGCTGAAACTGGCCTAATAGAGGTCAGTGGGTTCAGCTGAGAGTGTATGTTCAAGCAAGTGGCGTGGTCTGAAAACATACGTGATGGTCTCTCCTTCCTTCCTTTGGTAGCTGTAGCAGTAAGGAGTTTTAATTACTGAAAAAAGAAGTAACTGAATTTCTGCACTGCAGTAAGTCATTGTTACAGAAGCTGGGAAGGCAGAGAGCTGCTGGGCTCTTCTTCAGCTTCCTACTAGTTACAACCAGTTGACTGAACCTTTTTAAGGACCTCCAAGATGCAGTACCTGCCTCTTTGGTAAAGTTAATGTTTTTCCTGAGTGAATCTCCCTCCCTTCGTTTATGTATGGTCTGTCTTGTCAATCTGCTGAGTATAAATTAGCCAGGGTAAGTGTTAACTTGAATTTTATTTTTATGTAATTTGAGGACAGAATTACAGTTAGAGCAAGTAGTGACAAATTTTCTGTTTCACAAATAGAAGCAGTTTATGTGAAAGCAGATTCATGTACCGTATTTATTTTCTAGCTAACAAATATAGCATAAGTAGGCCAGGACATGCATGAAAACTGATTTAAATGGGATGTAGCTGAACTTGAACATACTTAGCGCACATCCTTGGTTGAATTCTCCTCTAAACCAATCAGTTGTGAACTTGTGTGTGGACTGTCAGCTTTCTAGAGTCCAGACCTTTCCCTGCCATGGTTTTTAGGTGTGGGACCTAATGGGCTTTGCTGACAAAGGGATTCACAGGGAGAGGCAGCTGCTTCATGTGACACCCCCTCTAAAAATCCATGTTGGTAAAGGTGGCTGGCAGAACTCTGCTGCACGGGCAAGAAACTTATTGACTATATGAGAAAATGAAAGATGTAATGTCAGAGAATTAAATCAGCCCTTAAACCTGGAATTAACTGACACTGAGCAGAGATTATTGCTGCATGGGAACAACTCTGAAGTAAGTACTGTTTCTTGCTAGAGCTTCATTTCCTTTTTTTTCCCCCCCTTGCTACCTTATGAATAAAAACCTTATTGTTTCTTGGTATGCATAAAGCATCGCTAAAATAGTTCCTTCGTTCATTTTCTTTTGTTTGTGGGAGCCTTGTGTAAGGTTTAGCTGCTGGAATAACAACATGATAAAGTTTCTTTTTTCTGGAAGAAGTAACTGCTTGTGCTGAAGCTCTGCGTGGTCTCACAGACCTATGTGACAGCGTAGGTGGGGTCAACAGGAAGCTTTAGTTTTCTTTCTGAGCAGAGATTTTTTTACATGTAAATTTGAACTGTACTTTCACATGAGTTCTGAAACTCCTTTCAGGGAAGGAATATGGTTAAGTGAAGAGAGATCCTGTGGAACCCTCATGGGTTGTCTGTGTGCTTTCTGTGGCCACCTCGGATCTTCCGATGCTGCATCCTGTATTGAGGACTGTTTAACACATAAACCTCACTAGACAAAAGTCGCGTTAATGCTTACAAATGAGATGAAGGCAGCTGGAGAGGAGAGGATGAGGCGGCTTTGTAACTGATTCATGCCTGAAAAGTGGCTTTTGTCCCTGTCATACGTGACAGGTTACTTGCACCAAAGTGGGACACTCTGAACCTTCGTCATTGTCTGGGATCTCAATTTTAGTCCACTTGACGTGAATGTCAGGTAGGCTCACTGCACCCAAAATTTGTGCAGCTGTGCTTTGAACACCTCTACTGAATTAATGCTTAAGTTAAACATGCAAGATTCTTAACTGTTGGAAACGGCTGTCACTTGGTGTCCAGAACCTTGTGTCTGCATCTGTTTTACTGGGAAATGGTCCTTGCCCTGGTTATCTCCTGAACTTTGCCCAGGCCCTGATATGGAGAGTGCTATCTCTCACATCAAACCCATGAGATCAGAACTGTGTCACGAACACTTAGCCCACTGGGTCAAGTTGTGGTCCTGGGGACTTCTCTTGCCATCAGCTGGCTTGTTGTTGGATGTGGTCATAGCGTGATCTTCTGTGTTCAACACCCTGGAGGGTTCACGGGCAGAGCTGTGGCAGTTAAAGAGCTCGCCCAAAGTCCCAACCCTGTTGCTTTTCCAGAGGTAGAAAACCATGTAGGTCTTGTCTACTGGCTCAGCTCTCCCCCGTCAGTTTAAATTGCCAGTGGTGCATTGGTTTATCACCCAAAAGTGTGGCTTGAATTGCTGAGGCGTGAATGCCTGTGCCATTGTCACTCCCTCTGAACATGGAGGGAGTGGTGCCTCCATGGTGCCTCTCAGGGAAAGGTTACTAGAAACCAGATTGTTTTGAGCTCTTGGAGATTTAGCTTTAGTTCATTAAGACACTTTTCCCTACAGACCTCCAGTCAGGCATCCCTAATTAATGTTTTTAAGCTTATATATCTTAGTTCCTCCCTTGGAGGAGTCATTATCTTCACTTTACAGGAAAGTTGTATCTTCTACTAATCTTTGTGAATAAACTTCATTACTAGATTTTTAGTTTACAGACCAGTATTTAAATGTATGCAGCAGATGGGGTAAGGGAGCCGGAACGTGAGATATGTGTAAAATTTTTAGTTAATCGCTGCCTGTCATTGTTGAACGAGGCAGTGCCATTTTAAAGTGCCTTCCGAGTGGGTACTAGTGGTGGGACCTCAACTACGAGACTGTACTGGATGGTAATGGTGCCCTTCTTACCTTCTGATTGTTTGGATTTGCTGTTTTAATTCCAGATATGGGGATAAACAGCACTTCACGTTGTAATCGATCTATTAAACATCTGAACAATGCTACTTGAGGAGAAGCAGCTTCATGGAATTCTTGACGTGTTGATACTGTTTCCTTCCTTACAGCCCTGTGACTTCTGAGACCTACATGCATGGACATAATCTGTATTTTAAAAAGGAAAAGAAAAGTCTTACTGCTTGTGTTCCAGCTAATATTAAGACGTAACGTCTGCAAATATCCGGTGCATAGTGGCAAGGTCATGGACTTCTCTTTATCAAAGGGGAGTAAAGTGGAACGAAAGAGATATCAAAATGTGTTTCTGAAGATGATTCAGATTGCCCAGAGAAGTTGTGGCTGCCCCATCCCTGGAAGTGTTCAAGGCCAGGCTGGATGGGGCTTTGAGCAACCCTGTGTAGTGGAAGGTGTCCTTGCCCATGGCAGGGGGGGTTGGAACTAGATGATCTTTGAGATCCCTTCCAACCCAAACCATCCTGTGATTATTTTTTTTAATATAGGTGACAAGAACAGTGGAAGGTTGGAAGGTCACAGTTGCTGTGTAGGTGCAGCAACCTTCTGTATGGAGAGGAGACAATTCACAACACCTCTGTCTCCTTGATGGTTATTATTTTTTTTAATACTGCCCCCAAGTGCTCTTAAAGAATTTCTGGTAGCAATATTCACTGCTGTGATGGTTTACTCCAGAGTTACCATGTAGGTCCTAGCTTATGATTTTAATATAAACCTCTAAAGAATGATCGTTGAGGAGGTTTCAGGCGAGGCTAGAAGCGAGAGAAAATTTTGGTGCACTGGAGGGCTGTAGCCTTGACCCAGATTTAACATGCATCCTTGAAACAAACGGATGCACAAAGGAAGCTGGCATGCTTACAGCTCGTCTGTAAGCTGTTCCGCCTGCTTTGAAGGGAAATGGGAACGCTTCAAAAAGAATTTCAAGTTAGGAAAGCGTCCTTCACTCTTGTAGTTCTGAATCTTATAATTCTGAACATCCTTGTTTGTCTCTCAAGTGCCTGGTGGCTGTGGGTGCAAGACATGGCAGGTGGCTCGGAAAGCTGCAGCAAGGCAGCGTGGGTGGGGAGGCAGCAGTGCGGCGTGAGGATCCCCGGTTCCTGCAAACCCTGATGATGGGAATGAGTTCCCAGTACGGGGGCCTTTCCCAGATAAGAGATCAGGATGGATAACAATGGCCTTCTATTGTTCTGGGGGGATTAAGCCAGATATTTGGGGAGGATATAAGGCAGAGTACTGGATTTGTCACCAAAATGAATATTCAGCTGAGTCCCCTGTATCAGTTAGTCAGTGTTGATTTGCATAAATCAAATATCCCTGCAACGCTGAGCTGTGTTTGTTCATGACGTGTGGCAGCATTTGAAAGCACAACAAACGTAGGCATCTGGAATGGAAGAATGTAGGTCACAATAAGAAGCTGCCGTCTCGCAGGATTGTCATCTGCTTCGTTAAGAATAGATTAATTGGTAGGAGATGATCTGGCAACAGTGCTACTGCTCATGTCTCGTGTTCTGCCTTAACATGACCAACTCTGGAATTTATCTGTGTTGATCTGGTATTAGTGAAACTCAGCCTGTAAAGAGAGTTTTACAAAGATACCGTAAAATCATACTGAAAACCTGAAGATTCAGGGAAGAGCTGTGGTCACTAGGAGGGGCTGATAGGACTTGATCAGTCTGTTGAAGAGAATCTCTAGTTTAGCAGATCTTGTGTTAAAAGCTAAAGGTAGTTTGAGAATCTGTGTTCCTAAAAATAGATGCTATATGTAATCAAGTGGTTTATTAAGATACACACTGTCGCATAAGCTGAAGATTCTTAATCAGTGATATATGCTAATCTTTACAGAGAGGTGTTGTCATAATTACTTTTCTTGATACCTGCTCTACAAAAATACCAGTTTTCAGGACCCTTCAGGTCCCGTGCATCCCTAGCAGTCAAAGATACAGCTATTCCCCCAGTAGTTTCTCTGCTTGTGACTACTAACGTTGTTGAGAAAAACAGTTCTGAGTAGCTGTTGCTATATTGAGGCAGTGTGATTTGAGGCTGCTGACCTGGTGATACAGGAGTGAATTCAAGTGATAGTTGATGGGGGCACTAAAACAAAGCACACAATGGGTCGTTTGGGGAATGGGTGGCAAGTAGAGCACTTGGGGAAGGTCCTTCAGGAAAGAAGAGGCTGCTAGGTGACACTCAGTCTGAGGGTAAGAGAATTTAACATGAGCGACTGGATGTGTGGGAGAGAGGAGTGGAAAAAAAATCACTAATCACATCATGATTTGTGGCTAGTGGAATTATAGTAATTAAATCTTGTGTTACTGTTACCATTGCCCTCCCATGTGTAGCTCGATCAAAACCAGGCTCTCCAACAGGACACTTCCCTTCATGGATATTTCCTTTTAACCAGTTGTGGAACTTAGACTACTGGAATGAACTAAGTGTACATTTCCTAAGGTTTTGTGTAAGGTATGTGTTACTTTAGTTAGGTGCAGCTTTATGTGCTCTGTAAATGCTGAGTTGTTAGGACTTGAAACCTTGCAGAGCAGGAAGAGTGAGTTTGTGTGGCTGCTCTAGTTTGCATGCCCTGCACTAGGAAAATCTTAGTGCAGAGAAGATGAAACACTGAAACACATGAATTCATTGACTTTCTATTTTACAACTGCACAAATCCATAGTCTGATCATATCTGGAGTACTTCATTACGCTTCTGGTCACTGAATGTCAAAAATGATGGAATTAAAGGTTTAGAAGAGGACAGCAAAGACAGCCAAGAGACCGTTTCAGCAGCACCTGCTCTGTGATTCCTGATACCCTCTGTGTTGGTCCTGGGGAACTGCTGCTGGTTCTCCCCATAGCCTTCTCCGGGCACTGGCTCAGACAGTCCCGCACTGCCTCAGTTCATTTTTGTGGCCCCTTTGCTCCGACGTCTGAGGCTCTGCTCACTGCTCCTGGTGCTGGGCTGCTTCATCGGAACAAGTTCTGCCAGGTGCTCCCTAGCCTGCAGCAGAGTGGGAGTCCTGAGTCATTGTGACTTTGGAGACTGCAAGGAAACTCTCATGTAAGTTTGTATCATGAACCATTGTAGTCTTTTTTTTTTTTTTTTTTGAGGGGAAGGGTGGGTAAACCTTAAAGCATTTACTTTCGGTCTGGTGTGATAGTAGAGCCTCGAGTTAAAATGAATGGGAATTTGTGACATGGTCTAACGTAACCACTAAGTGGTGCCTGTCATCTGTGTGCAGCAGGTACCCTACGTTATTCATAACTTTGCTTTGCAGCAGTTGGTCAGGAGTTACCTCGCGCTGACAGCAGCAATCGGATTGCCCGGCTCTGTGTGTTCAGCTGGCGAGAGATACCTGTTTGCCTCCTCTGTTCTCCATCCACATCTGGCTGTGCTCTTCTGATGAGCACTGCTGAACTTAAAGTTTGGGAAAGCAACTTACAAGCTTCTCGCTGTGTCAGGATATGCAGTTTTGTTTTTGCAGAAGTACTAAAATTGCCTTCAGAGTACACCAATAACTCGGTCACTGACTGATGGTTGCTGCCTGGTACGGTTTTCTCCTTTTGTTTTTCTTCTCTCACCTGATCCCCTGTGCTAACCAGAACAGGCACGTTCAGTAACATCTTGTTAGTTTTTAAAAAAACTTATATTAATATATTAATTATTAAATTTATTAGTAATTTTCTTTTATATAGGTGCCTGATTTTTGCTTTGTCTTACAGCAGTGTTTGCTTGTAGCGGATAATGTCCCTTCAGCTTTTGGAGTCACCTGCAGTACTTGGGGCACTTGCAGGTTTTATTGTGTGGTCAAGAAAACTAAGACAAAAGCAGAAGTCTTGCTGGAGAGTGTAGCTTGCTCCACATGCCAGTCTTGAGCTGTTGCCTTGGCTGTTTTTATTGAAATGGAGATGATAACATGGACTTGAGACACGTAAGAAACTTGCTCTGGTTTTTGTAGTGGAAGGAGCTGCTGCTGGGGTTGCCATTATAACAGTACTAACCAGAACTTGTGTGTCTATCTGGGTAGAGCTTTGCTTCTGGCCACGCACTCCTTCCTTTCACCCCATGCTCTTCCCCAGCTCCCCACCTGACGGTGGAGAACACAGCACAGGCAAGCACTGGGGTAGAACCTGAGGTACCTGCCCTGAAATGATCTGCCTGAAGATAGCCTGGTCCTGAGACTGCTGCAGCCCACATGGGCTGTCTGACCTGATCTGTATCCTGGGGTAGGTTAGCGTTGTGGTGGATGATCCATGACTGACTACGGCTCTGGGGGAGCTACAGAAGAGGTTGGTGGGTCTGAGACACTGAGGGAGGGGATTCGGAGGACTTGCGTTCTGTCATCTTGGTTTTCACCTTTTCAAAGCAAAAGGGGAGATGTTTGTTTTGCATGGATGTTTGTATTAAACAATACTGTGTTTTTTCTATTTCTTCAAAGAATTCATTGCCACACACAAATGTAGAAAAGATACATACGAGTACTGATATACATAGAAGTACATATATGTGGGAGGCTGAAGATCCGTCTGTGTTGTATGTATGTGTACACATACACAAAAGAATATCAGCAGATAAGCACGTGTGTGAAGTGAGCTTTCTCCTGAAAGAGGAAGACTAGCTATCTCATTTACTTAGTTACTATCTTGTTTACTCATAAGATTAAATGTACTTGGAAGCTGGAGAGAGTGGATCAGTACTGTAAAACCGAGGGGTGTGGAGCTGCCATAACTTTTTGTACATCCTCCTACAAAGGCATGAGCAAAATTAGTATTGCCCGCTAGGTTTAAACTAAGAGCACTGCATGTTTGCATCTCATCAGGCTCTAAAGCGTTGACAGGCTTCTTTTTTTGATTCGATCACTCATTTTTTGTTGTTGGTGACATTGGCTTTTCCTCTTCTCAAGTAGCTGACTGTGGTACACGTGATTGAGGATAAAGACAAGAAAGAGTTCAAATGCAGTGTAATCCCTTACTCCTGGTGAATAAATGTCGTGTTAGAGAAAGTAGTTATGGCCTAAAGAATCAGTTCCTCTTCTGAATCTACAGTTTCTCAGTACTGCTTAAAAGAAGCCAAGTAGGGCGAGTTTTTGGGTTTCCTTGTTGTCTCAGTCTCTGTCATAATCTCATTAAGACTTGCTTCAGTCTCAACAAGAGTTTGAGACTTTGCCTAGTGATGCCTTTTATTGTTTTATTGCAGTTTTCTCCTGAGAAAAAAGATTTGACAAAGAATTAATAGCCACAGAGATCCACCTCTTAATTAGAGAAGTTCATGCGAGATGTAAGCCACAAGCAATAGGGGAGGATGATGTGAGTTCCAGCTCCTTTTAGAGACCAGTTATTAAGAGTTTTCTCCTCTGTAGCTGAATGCCATTCTTCTTGCCAAAGGTAGCAATTCTATATTTCAGAAAGAATTGCCATGGCTGCAGAGGCCTGTCCCAGCTAGCCTAAAGCTTCCTCCTATTCCTTACTGCGTCAGCTCGATTTTGCTCTCTGATGAAACTTGTGCTTTCACTCCATCTTTTGCCAAAGGTTGAGTCTGTGAACAGCTTGAGTTTCTCTTCCAGAACAGTCTGAATGGGGATTAGTTTGCCGACTTGCAGAGTATTCCTAAATGCTCTATTAAAAAGTTGTACATCTTATAAGTGGCGCTTTGTGATGGATGCCTCTTCCTTTCTTATCTCTTATGGGCAAGTGAAAGGAGACGTCACACCAAATGTGAATCATTGTCTCAGCAAAGTCCCAGGTCCCAGTATTGGTGTGACACCTGGAGAACCTAGCGTTGAGGATTTGTTCTCTGCTGAAGGTGTGAAGAAGGCAGAGAAACTTTAGAAATCCAATTCATATAAAGCCTCTGAAGAATAGTATTTGTATTTAAAATGTTGAGTGTGGTTGGGAATGTTGTATATTCACCCTGTGTAAGTATGAATACCTTGTAGAATAAATACTTTGAAAGACCTAAGTAGTAACTGAGATCATTAAGATCTTAGTTAAAACCTGAACTCTTATTTCTTGCTTGTGTTTGGCTTTGGAAGGAGACAGTATGTTCACATCCAAAGCTTTTTTACAAAATACATGATCTTAACTACTTCCTTGATAACAAATGTTAATGTCTGAGTGTTCTTAGTAAAATAACATTTTGAAGTATTAAAGCTTGGTTGAAAGACTTACGTTGACTTCGAAGAGTTTACAGTTCTGAACTTGAAGTATCTGGGAAGGTTGTTGTTGGGAGGGCTTGGAGGAATCAAGTTTTTATTAGTGTTATGCTCTAGAGATTAATAAAATTGATAAAGCAGTATCTGGCTTAGGAGTTTGTTTTAGAAGTCATCTTCTGCATTAAGGTGTTAAGGAAGTCTTAACAGTATTATAAATCTGTCTCGCGAATTGAGGGATCTTATAATCAGGTAGTTGTATAAAAAGACTAGGCAAAGATCTGCAGAGATCTCTGCCTTGAAGTTAATTTTGTAGTTTTAAAAGCTTCCAGGCTTAGTTATTGCTGTATCTTCCTGCTGTTGATAAGTTTTCTTTTATTGCATTTTTGCTTTTTTAAATAAAAAAATTTAGGGCTGTTTATTGGGCCCTGCTGTAGGCTGAAAACATATCTGAAGGATACAGATTTTTGTCTGCTTCGTGATGGTGTTCTTGTGCTGACTAGGTGTGTCACTGTGTTTACTCTTTGTGTTAATGTACCACAAGTCGTGAGGCCGTGTTCCTTCTGACTTGGTGAATTTGAAAGTTGTTGATTCAAAGAAAGGCAGCAGATGGATTTCTTTCTACCTGGTCAGTCTCTTTCTTTACTTGACGCTGGAATTTCTAAAAAGTTAGGCTGTAAAGATAAGATGTATATTCTTTTGTGGCTGCCCCATCTCTGGAGCTGTTCAAGGCCAGGTTGGATGAGGCTTTAAGCAACCTGGTGTAGTGGAAGGTGTCCCTGCCCATGGCAGGGGGGTTGGAACTGGATGATCTTGAAGGTCCCTTCCAACCCAAACCATTCTGTGATTCTATGATTCTATTAGAGCACTTGCAAGAGCTGGACCTTGCTTCAGTTGTTTGGCATGGATTAGTGTGGGGCATATCCAGGTGTGCCTCCAAACCCTTGAAGAATGTGCTGTAGCTGAAGCTCTGAACCGTACCTTCTTCAGGATTACTGCCCACTGGTAGGGGGGCAGGTGAAAAGGGCCATCCAGGTGGCTCTGGCACTTACTGGGAAATGTGAACGTGGTCCAAGTTCTGCTGTGTTAATTTGGATGTTGATAGCTGCAGTTTAATTACACTGTTCAAAGTACTTGCTGTTGGCAGAGCCTGTAGCACAAAGGTGGACAGCTTCAAGACACAAGATTTTAGTGTGAATTTGTGCACTTTTCCTTTTCTCTCCTGAGTTGAAAATGCCTAATAGTGTTACAGTGTATTTGCAAAGCAATGGCTAAGAAACGAGGTACAAAATGCACTTATTTCTATGCTGCTTACCGTTTGCCTGCCGTTGATGGGGGTTTGACGTGCAGGTTGGCCGTCAGCTGCCAGTGCTGCAGTGATGCCCCTCTCTTGCCCTACATTCCGCTTCCTACCGCCCAGCGTCCTCCCCGCGCTGAATGCTGCCTTTGTTTGCAAAGAATGCACACAAAATTTGTGCTGCCTGAAAAGGGCTAGCTCATCGTTTGTAGCTCTGAAATGGGCTGGAAAATAACTTTTTCTCTCTCCCTCTTGTGCTGATGGCATTCTATCTTTTGCTTTTCAAGTTGGTTTGTGATTTACCAACAGAAGAGTGATCTTTACAAAAGCTTGGCAGGGGCTTGAGGAGGTGTAAGGTGATATATAACTGTTTGGATGCAGTGATTATGGATTTAAAACATGCTGTTCTGCTGACGCAAGTCCTGGGTCTTCATTAATGTCTTTGAGAGCAATGGAAATGCAAAACCTTCAAGCAAATAGTTCTGTATTCACCAAGACAGATATTTAAACTTACACAAATAAAGCCAGAATGCTTCGTCCGGAGTTGTTGGCAATAACCTCTGCTGATGTAGGGACAGCAGAGCTTGGCTTCAGTGGCCTGATGCACCAGTCTGACCTTCCAGCTTCGGAGCTCCTCTTGCTCTCCGTGTTTACAGTGACTGGGCAGAAAGGACGTTCAATATTTGTGTAAGGGCAGATCTTGTTTGCACATACCATCAGATCAACTAATGGTACTTCTTAAGCCTTAGTACTCAAAGACCAGTAACCTAAAGAATCCGTAAATAGCTTCAGTCTTTTTTTTAAAGCTGTGAGTTCAGTTTTTGATCAGACCTGGGCCTGTATATTGCTATAAGCAGCTGGTACAAGGCTTGAATTTGGAAGGAAATCCAAAAGTGAGCCAGAAACCTGGGAGGATCTGCCTGTAAGGAGACTTCGTTGTTAAACTGCACAAGCCATGCTGAAGCGTAACAAACATTTCCAAGTTTTTATTTGAAAGTATGGAGTTCTGTTAAGTGCTTAATAGGCTGGCAGTGTACTTCTAGGTTTTTCTGTGAATTCCAGTTTGTCTTGTTGAAGCTGATGAATATCTTATCTACACTTAATAAGGGAGTAATTTCATGCTTATCTTTAATTCATTAGTTCTGTCATTATCCTCCTGTGATGGTAATATGTCTGTTCTGCATGCTGTTCAATTTTTATACCCGTTACCCTCTTAAGCTCTTTCCCGAACTTAATGTTGCTGGAAACTCCCCATACCTGTAATCTCTTCTCTCTGAAGCCTTTGTGTTTCTGCTGGCGTAGTGTCACTGACAACTTCCTTGGAAAGACCCAGAAGTGAATGGGCATTATAGTGATGCAGAAGTTAAGTTTTTCCAGTCAGTTAAAACTACTTTGGAAGTATCTGGAGGTGAATAGTCATTACTATTTATAACAATCTTTCTGTTATGAAGGCTGAACTAGTATTATATTGTAATTGGAGTGGAAGCTGAGTATAACATGGGATTAGAGATTTATTTTATCCCCAAATACTAGAGTTAGCTAAATCTCTCTCAGTGCAGAGAAGAGTTAATTTCTTTGGCGGGGTTAATAGCTTACTTTATCTTAATGCGTAAGAAGTGTCTGTCAAACATCCTGCCTTATCTGGGCAGAACCTTAAAAGTGTTGCTGTAGAAAATACTTTTATTTATGATCTTTTGGCAAATGCTGTGGAGCACTACATCATAACAAACGACTAAACGCTATAAAATGTGGGGATAGTTAGGTGTATTTGGGGCAATTTCGTGTGTTGGCTATTAATCGTTCAGCAGATTTGTTTTTCAGACCACGTGCGTATGGTATGAGCTATATCGATTCATAAATTTAACTTAATGTGAGTGAAGAAGTACTGCTTTGGCTAATTGGAAAAAAATGGAGCACTGACCTGAAACTGAGCTCTGAAGGTCCCAAGCTGATGTTCTAGAATTAGTGGACGACCTCAGCGTTTAGCCACTGTACTGCTTTAAATCTTTAGAAATGAGGAATTTATACTCTGGTTCATGTTTATTAAATACTTGGTACCATAAGAGGCTCCATGAGGGGCTGCATTTGATATTTGTTTAAGGGTTATTCCCTGTTTTCGTTTTTGACTGCATATGTGGTAGGTGTCCATCTAGCAAGCGCCGTCCCTGTTTCTGCCCATGCATGATGCAGGGCTGTGCGGAGGGCGAGTCGTCTTCCCCCCCAGCATCTAAAATTGTGCAGCCTTTCCCAGGGAGGCTCTGGTATCCTGATTTTTATGTGAAAAGATTTTTATAATTTAATATTTCAACGTTAAAATGACGTTGAGTGTGCAGTATAGAGAGCTACAAGGAGTTGGACTTGGTGGAGTTTAAAGCAGGCCTCCCATGTAGACTTCTTACGTAATAGTGTGTTTCATAAATTCTGTTTAATCTTACTTGTTATAAAATGACCTTGTAGATTTAGGAGGGAAGTTTGTGATTGCAGCTGCTGCCTTTTAAAAGTCTAAATATAAACATTTTTTTGAAAGCATGAAAAATTATCTGCAGTGTTTCTCTGATTTGAATTGAAAGTCAGAGCTCTGGCATCTAATTACTGTCAGAGCATTTTTGAGAAGATGGCTTGTAGTGTTCCTGCTCCACTGGATGTATAGTCTATGCTAATAATTTTTGCAGGCAATTTTGGGAAGAGAAGGTTGAAACAAGATGTGGTCCTCAGTCATGCCTCTTCTGCTATGGAGGTGCTGGTGGAGGGGATGCTCATCCTGGCTTATCTGGCGTAGGCATCCGTTTTGGTCTGACTCCATCTCTTCTGGGGAAGAGCGATTTCACATTGCACAAATGAGGTTTCACCAAGGTCTTACACAACGGTGTTCGTATTTCCCTGCCTCAGATGGAAATTTCTCACCAGGTGCCTGCAAGACCATATTTGCTTATTCTAGGGTTGCCTCTCCACTGGATTATAGTTACTCTGTGCAAGTAAAATGGTGAATCTCTCAGCCTTCAGTCTGTCGTCTTTGTCGTGTGAAAACAGCTGCTGGTTCACAGAAGAAATTCTTAGGTAACAGGCATGTAATGTTGCATTTTGTACTGCTGACACCCATCCCTTCTTTTGATTCTCTCTTCAAGATTATCAGTTTCTTATTTTAATTGTTTTGTACAGTGCCTCTCACTTTTGTAAGCAGTAGGCTTCAAATAGGACGAGTTATTACACCAGAATGAATAATGAAAATGTTAAATACTGGTTGCAGTGTTGATCTCCGCTAATTATCTGTCTTTGGTTTGATAGTTTCTTCTTTCCTGAGTCTTCTCTGGACAGCTTTATCTCCTCTGTCCTTGCACATCCCATAGTTAACTAACTTCCTTGCAAATACCATTTCAGCTTTTGCCACAAATTAGCGTGTGAATTATTTTGTATTAGTAAGTAGTTGTATTTGTGTTAACAGTAGAACCTTACTCATTCTCTGTCAAGATGGTCTCCACTTACTCTGTGTTTTGAGGGTCCTGGTTAGGCACTTCTGTCAAGTCTCAACTCGGCTTGTACCACGTCAGAGGTTGGAGCAGGGATGGACATGAACGAAGAGACGCGGCAGTTGGGTGCCAGCTTAGGCCGATAACTTGCCTTTTATTGCTGGTTGAAAGCTTCGTGTTGCTTAAACCCTTCTGCTTACATTACTGGAGCTTGAGGTTGGCGGTCTATAAACCATGCGCGCATGTGTTTAGCTCGAGAGACAATTTAGGGCTTCTGCTGCTCGTTTCAACAGTGTAAAAAGCAAGATGACTGTTTTTAATAGTCTGGAGCCTTGTCCCATGCTCTGGTGTAGGCTCTTGCACTGACCTCTTGGAGTTATGTTAAACACATAACAAGCATTAAGATTTCTGTAGTTAATGTTACTCTGACAAGTAGATTACTGGAACAAGATTAACGAAAGGAGAATCTTGGGCGGGGAGAAGGGCAGGTTTTTTGAGAGGATTCTGAATTGGTGGCATCACAAGGATTAGACATAAAAGTTGAACAAAAATTTGCAATATTTCAGGTAGTTTTTCTGCGTATGCAAAATATCGTGGTTGAATCATTTGCAGGGTGGGGGGAAGTCTTTTTAGAAAACAAGAGGAGAGCTTGCCATTTTGTCTAGGATGTTTACATTTATACCCAAAATCACAGATTTCTTCTTTTTGGAAGTTCTCCAGAAAAATTGCAAAAACCTGATACTTTTCTTTCTTAAAAATAAGCAAGAATTTAAAAACTTTCACAAGCCAGATTGTCTTAACAGTGTTACCTGAAGGTGTCCATTGACCGATTGTAGACCCTTTGAGGCCCTGCCTGTGTTGATAGCTGTGCTCCTCCTGCAGTCTGGCTTACTCCGACGTTCTTGTTTTACCTGGTGATTCCATAAAAGAAGAAAAAAAGCTGCTGCTCTATCTGCAGTAATTCCGAGTTGATGTGGAATTGTTCTTTTTTGTAAGTTAATACTAATTACTTATTTATGTGTTTGTTTATTTTAGGGATAGACTTCAAGATTAAAACTGTTGAATTACAAGGAAAGAAGATCAAGCTACAGATATGGTGAGTAATATACCCAAGAAGCTACAGCGTGGCATCCTTCCGGATGGCTTCATTCAGAAGCAGGTTTTCATGAGAAAAGTTTAATCTTTCTGAGATTACATTCAGGTATCTAATTTTATAACTGTGTTTTGTATTTTCAGTAGCAGTAAAGCTCCATGTGTATTCCCCTAAACTATTTTTAAGAACTGAGGAAGAGATCTGTGCGTTGTGTTCATAACCACTGTTACTGACTGCTCCCTCGGACAGGCTGTTGGCAGATCTCCTGTTTGGGAGGACAGGATCCTCGCAGTCTGTGATTTAGTGGGAAGTGTTTTAAAACTGGAATTTGTAAATGAGGAGTTGCCTCCAGTCTGTGACTATAAATTGCCTAGTAGCCTTGCCTTGTGGCACCAGGAAAGTGTAATCCACGTCTGCACTTATTTATATTTTTCTGTGGTGAACTGTGAAGAGTTGCTCAGCTGGCTGAAACAGGGCTGCTTTTCTGTAGCAAAGTCTAACATAAGACAAAACTAGAACTGTTTCCTTTTAGCATGCTATGCATGTCTTACTAGAGATGTTTCTTCTATTTCAATAGGCCTGTAAGAAGTTGGGTCAGGAAGGCTAATGGCTTTCCCTGGCCAGTATGTTCAGACTCCCTCCTCAGCCACGTACACGTGTGACTGGTGCATTCTCCAGCTCTACTGAGAGTTCAGAACTTTGTTTAGAACTTGAATTTGTCCATCTTGTCCCCCACTAATAAAAATCTATGGCTTGATAATGTTGACATTTGTAGATGCAGATGGTTGGGTTCCAGTTAGAAGGAGGCACCAGTCTTCTGTCTGGGCAGTTGTTCCAACACTGTAGGACCATCTGAATGATTATCCTTCCCAACACATATTCTGAATCCTTCTTGATACTACCACTCTGAGGGTCCACCTTGTCTCCTAGTTGGTTCTCATATCCCATTCTGCGAGCAGCTCCTCAGCAACAGTTGGACAACTTACTTATTTTGCTTTGTGCCCTGCAAGGGAAAGAGTTGTGGAATTTTGTTTTGTTGTATAAACTGCGTAGCTGGTCGATAAGGAAGCGTTTGGATGATGAAGTAACTCAGAGTGCTGGAATGCTTCAACAGGGAGCCACAAAGGGTAACTGTCTTGGTAAGGGCAGTGTTTTAGATGGAGCTCTCTGAGGAAGGATTGGTATAGATCATCATCATATGATGGTTCTATATCATCATATCATACTATGTTCAGTTTTGGCCACTCGCTATGAGAAAGACATTGAGGTGCTGGAGCTTGTCCAGAGAAGGAAAACGGAGCTGGTAAAAGGTCTGAAGCGCAAGTGTTATGAGGAGTGGCTGAGGAAACTGGGGTTGTTTAGCCTGAAGAGAAGGAGGCTTAGGGCAGACCGTATCACTCTCTACAACTACCTGAAAGGAGATTGTAGCGAGGTGGGGGTCAGTCCCTTCTCCCAAGTAACAAACAATAGGACAAGAGGAAATGGCCTCAAGTTGCACAAGGGGAGATTTAGACTGGATATTAGGGAAAAATTTCTTCACCAAAAGGATTGTCAGGCATTGGAACAGGTGGTGGAGTCACCATCCATGGACGTATTTAAAAGCCGTGTAGATGTGGTGCTCAGGGACATGGTTTAGTGGTGGATTTGGCGATACTAGGCTAGTGGTTGGATTTGGTGATCTTCAAGGTCTTTTCCAACCTAAATGATTCCATGATCAGCTGGGAACTGAAAGCAGAGCAGTGGAAAGGAAGGGACCGAGAGTGTTAGCTAAAGAGGTGTTGAGGTGTGATGCAGCTTCATTGATTGACTCGCTGCACAGCTCTTGCTGTATGAGTTCACCACTCGTTCAGATTTTCAACCCGGATCAGACCATAACTTCCAACAATTGTTTTGTGTTGTACTTTTTACCACAACAGGTAGGTGCTGTGAATGACCGTGGATTAGAAGGGTAGAGCAAAAGCACTGGAATGACTTAAAATGAAGTGTTAGATTAAACATAGGAAAAAGCCATCCTTAAATGTAAAAGCTGAAAACACGGCATACTGAGGACGTATAATGTGTGTGTAGGCAAAGCAGCAAGCCCTAATGAGCTGTACCTGTTGTGGGTTTTAGTGGCTTAGAGATGCCGAGAGGGGTTTGGGTGAGCTGAGGTTTTTGTGAAGTTGCAACTTCTAAATGTTGCAAAGTGAGGACGTTGTGTTCCTGCCTGTTTAAAATGTCACCTTCGAAATGAAACTTGGAAAGTGGAAAATGAAGTTCCTATGGCACACATTTTTGATGAGGGGAGAAAAAACAATAACATCTAGGCTTTGTAGTTTCCAACTTTTCCTGTACAGGGAGGTTTGCCCAGCAGTGGTTTGGTGGCTACGGCAGCAGCGTCTTTTAGTGAGGATATTTTGTGCACTGCATCTATATTTACCCACCGCTTCCTGTATTTAAACTCACCCTGTACTTCCAGGAGTTGTGTAACGTATTTCCAGAATTACACTTCACTCCCGCTGCAGCAGTTTAGTAGGAATGGGATGCAGTGGAACGCTTCCCTGATAAACCTGAGGCTGTTCTTGTAGCTTTTCTTGCGCCCAGATTATGGGTCGTGCTTTTATAACCGAAGTAAATGCACAGGAGCTGATGGAGCTGAATCAACAGAATGTGTCTTCTGAGTGGTAGGTGACACTTCCACTGGGACATAGCTCCGCACTTGATGAACCTGTTCAGAAGGTAACAAAAGATGGATGGTGAAGAGCAAACAGACTTCCAGTTAAGGACAGGAGATGAGAACCTTGGCGGTTTTGTGCTTTCAGTTAGTATTGCCTCGCAGATGTGCTTGTATTAATGCAGCATATCCACCCTCAGAGTTTAGAGGAGGAATGACGGCGATTTCGTTTGTGGGTTCCCTCCATCTGAAAACTATCGTCCCGTTTGTGAGACCGCCTGTCCGTTTACCATGTTTCTTGTACACACGTCTGAGCTGCTGCTGGTCTCTTAGAGATGAGATACCGGGTGCCGTGACATTGGCCCAGTCCACCCACGGCTCTCCAAAGTGCCACCATACCTTTGTTTAGCCTTTCGTAATGCTATTTTCTTGCTTCCTAACAGTCCCTTTTGTTGTTAGAAGCAAAGACAGTTTTGTCTTGTCACTGATGTTATTATCATCATCATTATTATTATTATTGGTGCCTGTTCAGATTGAAACCTCTTTCTTTGTGGGTTTTTTTTTTCCAGAATAGTGACATTCAGCTGTTTATGAAAGGACAGATGGTGACAGAATTTTATACCTCGAAGAACTTAGTATGTGTTAGCCATTTCCCAGATATGACAGAGTTTCTTTACGTAGAGTTGCTCAGTGTTTATGAAGGAGCTGTGTTCAATGATCCATCACTGGAAAAGCGATGGCAGAACAGACCTGTCACAGAATAAGGTTTCTCCATCAGTGGAGTGATAAACTGTTTGATTATGTAGCATTTGTTATTTACATAGGTGAAAAGCGTATTTCTTTTCACATACAGAAAGCAATAGAAATAAACTGTTACTCTTTTTAAAATTACTATATTGACTTGCCTCTTGCTGATCCATATAATTCTCCATCACCCACATATTAAATCTTCCTCATGCTGTTCTCCTGGTATAGGAGTTGCTCTCTGGCTGCCTGCAAAGCTGTGTCACTGTGTTTTACCGTGGCTGGTACTGGCTTTTGTACTCCTTGGGGTGGGGGCATCAACTCAACGGGCAGTTGGTTTTACAGAAAACTCCACTTTCTAATACAGCTCTGCCCCTTTCCTACAGTGTGGGATAGCTACCTGCCTCTTCCTGGCGACGGAAAATGAGCAGACGTGGCAGTTATGAGTCATGCCTTGACCTCTAAAATTATATATAGGAGTAAAGCAAGCATACAAAGGTCAAGCTGAGTTAAACCTTGCCAAAAGTGATAAGCAACTTGATACTTCATAGCTATTAAAAAGTGGGGTTGCTGTTCAGTAAGGATCAAGCTAGGATTAAAGCGTTTTCGTGTCGCTCCAAATGTAAAGGTGCCTGTTGCAAAATAATGTTGAAATGGGGAAAGGGGAGGTTGGGGCTACAAGTGGTAGAGAACAGTGGGACTGGGTAGCAAGTGAGACTGTGTCTGTGTGCAGGAGAGCCTTGGCTAGGCTGGGCATCCTGTTGTGGTGCATGGGCTGCTAGCAAGGAGGAGGGTGGGATGCAGCTCTCGGGACTGGCTTTCTGAAGGAATGAGCTGTTCAGGGCAGATCCATAGAATCATAGAATGATTAGAGTTGGAAGGGACCTCAAAGATCATCTAGTTCCAACCCCCCCTGCCATGGGCAGGGAAACTCTCCACTACACCAGGTTGCCCAAAGCCTCATCCAACCTGGCCTTGAACACTTCCAGGGATGGGGCATCTACAGCTTCTCTGGGCAACCTGTTCCAGTGCCTTACCACCCTCAGAGGGAAAAATTTCTTCTTTAGATTTAATCTAAATCTCCCCTCTTTAGTTTAAATCCATTGCCCCTTGTCCTGTCACTACACGCCCTTGTAAAAAGTCCCTCTCCAGCTTTCCTGTAGGCCCCCTTTAAGTACTGGAAGACTGCAATAAGATGACCCTGGAGCCCTCTCTTCTCCAGGCTGAACAGCCCCAACTCTCTCAGCCTGTCTTCATAGCAGAGGTACTCCAGCCCTCGGATCATCTTCGCGGCCCTCCTCTGGACCCACTCCAGCAGCTCCATGTCCTTGTTGTGCTGGGGACTCCAGAGCTGAACACAGTATTCCAGGTGAGGTCTCACAAGAGCAGAGTAGAGGGGCAGAATACCCTCCCTTGACCTGCTGCCCATGCTGCTTTGGATGCAGCCCAGGATACGGTTGGCTTTCTGGGCCGCCAGCGCACATTGCCGGCTCATGTTGAGCTTCTCATCCACCAGCACTCCCAAGTCCTTTTCCTCAGGGCTGCTCTCAATCCATTCTCTGCCCAGCCTGTACTTGTGCTTGGGATTGTCCCGACCCACATGCAGGACCTTGCACTTGGCCTTGTTGAACTTCATGAGGTTCTCACAGGTCCACCTCTCCAGCCTGTCAGAGTCCCTCTAGATGGCATCCCTTCCCTCCAGCATGTCCACAACACCACACAGTTGGTGTCATCTGCAAACTTGCTGAGGATGCACTCAATCCCACTGTCCATGTCACCAGCAAAGTTGTGAAGTAGCACTGGCCCCAGTACTGACCCCTGAGGAACACCTCCATCGGGAGGACCACTGGTATGTCCAATTCTGGGTGGAAACACATAGAAGAATTGAATATCTTCTTGTTTAGGTTACTGTAATTCTTTGTTCATAAAAATTGTTGGTCTGATATATGATCCATATAATATGATGCCATACGGAAAGTCATCAGTGGTGGGCTTAATACAGGATTTAGGCAAAAGGAATTAGAGTGAAGATTTGGGAGTAGAAATACTTATGAAGGGTGGGACCTGGAGGGATTGACACTGATGAATGTCTTTAAAAATATTAATATTTTCCATAATCATTGTAGTACAGAGAAGGGAGAGATAATAAAAGAAGAAAAAAATTACTGCTCTAGGAAAAGATGGTGTTATCATGGCAAAAGAGTTGAAATGCTTTTGGGGAATAGAGTAGTAGAGCTAAAAATTCGACTATGAAAGAGTGCATTATCATACACTCCAGAAACTTGGATAGAATTGCTTTGAAAAGGAAACTGAAAGGCTTAGACATCCTGTAACTCACTGAACTTCTTAGCGTAATGCAGCAATAGAAAAAATTAAATGTGATTTTTCTGATGAAGTGGGTGTGATCACTTCCAGTGGGCAGGGAAGTGTCACAGTCTAACATAATATGCAATTTTGATTAGCATGCCCTGGAAAGGAAGGGGTGAATAGGGTGATCAGGGGGATGTAATAGCTGTTTTATAGAATCATGGAATGGTTTGAGTTGGAAGGGCCTCAAAGATCATCTAGTTCCAGACCCCCTGCCTTGGGCAGGGACACCTTCCACTACACCAGGTTGCTCAAAGCCTCATCCAACCTGGCCTTGAACACTTCCAGGGATGGGGCAGCCACAGCTTCTCTGGGCAACCTGTGCCAGTGCCTCACCACCCTCAATGTAAAAAATTTCTTCCTTAGATCTAATTGAGATCTCCCCTCTTTCAGTTTAAAGCCATTGCCCCATGTCCTGTCGCTACAATAGTTTAGGAATAAAACTGGAAAGATGAGGATTCTTCAGGATGTCAAGTGACCAAAGTGCTTTTTTATAATCATGAGTATACTGGAAAAGGTGGATAGAGATTGATACAACTCGTTGCCTTTTCCGGTACCAGAACGCTGGTTCTGGCATAAGGCTGGAAGGTGGCACTGGTGAAGCACAAGGAAATGAAGTGAAGCTGTGAAACTCCTCATCACAAGGTGTTGTGGTAGCTGCAGATGTATGCGAGTTCACAGGGATTTCACAGAGGAAGGGTCTGTTTTGGACTGTTAAATATATGGATGTGATCTCTGACTCCAGAAGTCTTTGAACTACAGAGAAGTGGAAGCTGGAAAAGCTCTGGCCTGACCAGGCACAGCAGTCAGATTGAGGTTCTTCATCCTGTTGAAGGCTGAAAGGAAACACTACTGTCATCTAAAAAAATACATAGTGGTAGCAGACACAGAAGAGAAGGAAAGACCCTTTAAGGCCAAGGACAGTGGAAGTCTAAGTTGCTGGAAATCCACCAGCAGGGGCGGGAGACTCTGGGAGAAACTCTAGTTCAGCTTAATGGAAATGGAGAAAGTGGAACGTGGAGGGGAAAAAAAATCCCAGATCATCCAGGCGTTTCAGAATAGAGCTTGACAAATACGAGGATCATGATGTATCTTGTTCTGCTATTGCAGAAGAACTTTCCTCAGGAGCCCTCTTTCCATATATTCAAGAATATTATGTGAAAATTGGTTGCAGAAAATGCAGCCACATTCTGGTCTTTCTGTTCACAGACTCTGCAGCCTGGAGAGACAACTCAGAACTGTAAGAGGTGACCCTGAAGGTGGATTTACACAGGATGTTGATATTGGGAGAGTGAACCCGAAACAGAAACCTCTTAACACCCTGATGCTAACTGGAATGATGAAGGGATGGGGTAGGGCAGAAAGCCATTCAAGAAATGACTGTAGTATTTAGGAACAGCTTTCTAGGGGTTATGAACAGAGTGGGGTTATGTGGGCAGTGGTGAGTGATTAGCGTTTTCAAGAGGTCCCTATTTGCTTTTCCAAGTCCTAGTAGTAAGTAATTCCAGATTTCCTTACGCAGCCACACGGTGTATTCACATCTAGTCTTAAACTGATCTTAAGGAGTGAGTGAAATATACGGATAGACCTGTATGAATAGGTAGTTTCACAGCGGTTCATGGAGACTAACAACTGTTGATTCCTCACTTGTGAATTTTCCATGTGCCAGTTTTCATGCCGATTGCTTTCCCGGCAGCCCATCAGTGCGTATCGTCAAGCCAGAACAAAGAGCTGTGATAGACTGAGGTGAATGACAGCAGGTACAAGTTATCCAAGTGTGTGATTCTTGTGCGCCTGGGACAGGCTTGTTTGCAGAACCGCTGCCCCTGGAGCATCTGTGCAGGCTCATTGCAAGGTGGTGACTTGCATCGTTAAGGCCAGAAAGTTGAGACCTAAAAGGTGAGATCCTGAAGAGCTTCCAGAGCTGGGTAAGGCAAATGGTCCATTCTTCTTCAACAGAGTATGAAACAGTCACACTTGATTGTGTTGTGTTAGTATGGAAGCAGTAGAGAGACAAAATTCCTTCTGCAGTAAACTGAAAAACACTTAACTCAGAGCTTTGAAGACATCTAAGTTTTTTTCTTTTTCTCCTACTTAGCTGCTACTCTGACCCCCCTGTCTTTACATAAAATCTGCATGTCAGCCTATTTTCCTACAGTCTTGTTCACTGATTTTAAATTTTAGAAACAGCTTTCATTTTTTTAGTACGCAGTTCTTAACTGCGTAGAAGACTGTGAAGTAACACTTGTCTGTCAGTGCATCTTTGCTGGGATCACTTTTACATGGCTAGAAAAGTGTCCTCAGAATTTTGTTTTATCCAGCAATCAGCCCGTTGCTAAAATATCATCTGACCTGGGACACCTGTCCCAGCCAAAGAAATGTGCAGCAGCATAGCTATCTGAATAGCTCCACATGTGGAAATTCCCTGTTACACGCAAATTCTTGCCTTGAGTAAGTCTGGTGGTGAACAGCCAAAGCTGCAGACAGCACCACTAACGAGGGTACGACCAGTCTCATTAATTTTTGCAATTACCCCAGGAACACCTAAAAGTTAACTCTTGCTGCTGAGAGATTTTTGACTCTTCACCATGTGCATAGCTCAAAGTGGAGGAGACTCTTTTGGCACATCAGTCTGACTTCCTATAAAGCAATTAGATACCTCACTAGCTATAGATTTATCTGTTTATTTCCTGGTTGAATATTTTTCAGAAAAGCTGAAATTTGCTGGTCTTGAAGTATCTTACAGATGTTCCTTTGTGTCGCTAAAGCTTCCAGAGTGCCCGGTGTCGGCAGTGCACTTTCTTCAATGCAGTATTCTGCTGCGTAGTTTTAAAAATATTATAAGAAAAAATAGTGGGACAATAATAAAATTCTTAGGATTATTTTGCTAGGAATTATTTGGTTTAATATGTTGAAGACCTTTATTTCAAGCTATGTGGACTGGAAGGATCTTCACAGATCATCAAATACAATCTCTTCTTGTTGCATCCATGTAAATATTTCATAAACAAATCATAGTACGTTTCAAGGTTTCTTTAGTCTCTGCTAGGTCAACCGGAAGGCTGTCCTAGAAATTCCTTTCTCTGTAGGTTAAACCTTTGATATGGTATAGCTTATGCATACTTCAATGTTGACATGAGAATAATTTAAATAGATTTTTAGCTTTCCTGGTGCTTCTCCTTTCCCTGGTCCCACAGGACGACCTTCTTTGTCTCCATTTTGGAGCTAAACAAACCCAAGTTCTCTCAGTTTCCCTTTGTGCAGTAGGGCCTCATTTTCCTTGGCTATCTTACTAGTTCTTGTCTACATCTATTTCAGCTCAGAGAGCTTCCACAAGTGTTTTTTCCTACGTCAAGGATTTATTGCACGCCCATAGCTTTAGAGCATATTCTTACATCCTCGAGGTTTGAACAAAGGAACGGAAAGCCAGGGCGGTAAAAAAGAGCTGCGGTCTCCGGTTGTCTTGTGCCATTTGCTCAGGGTGGATTCGTCAGTCATGGGCAGTTGAAAACCATAACTCACTTCCTCTGTTTGCTTCAGTCTGTTCTCTAATCTCGTATCCATTAAGAGTCATCTCTGAATAATGAATGGAGAATCCATTAAGAAGGGGAAAGGGCAAATATAGTACGTACTTTAAAAAAAAAAAGACAAAACCAAAAACCAACAGGGGAAGCACTCCAGGTTCTTTGCTTTTTGCCTCCCCAGCTTTCTTTTCATCCATTAGCTTAGCTTCAGTTGCCAGAAAAAAAACACCGGAGGAGTTAACTAAGCAAGTTAGTTGTAGGTGCATAGGACGTGACAAGCAATGAGAAACAACTAAGTGTTGCCAAGTTGTGTTAAATCAATCTGAATTTTTACTGTAACAGCTGCTGGCCTTGTTGGAAGGGGCGAAATCGCATATGGCGTATGTCTTGGTGTTTTTGGTAAGGCTTTTCTGACACTGTCCTGCTTGATCTGAGCAAGTTAGGAGGAAACGACTTAGGTAAAGACGCTATGGAGTGGATGCAAAACTCATGAGCAGAGAAGATAAATGATGTGTAAGTAAGAGTTCTGGTGAGATATTTTGCAAGAGTCTGTCCTGTGTTTCAGGATAAGCAACGTTATCTTTAATGGTTGAGATAAGAGAATAGAGAGTATAGTTATTGTATTTAAGCTAAGCAGGAAAAGATGAAGTTGCAAAATGTAGATTGCATAGAGGACTAGATTATAATTCAGGTTGCTTTTGACTGATTGGAGAACTATCGTTGAAAGAAGTCCTATGAAATTCAGTAGAGACAAATGCAAAATTATCAAGTTCAGTACGTGTAATCTATTACTCGAGTGTCAGAAAAATCTGTTTAATCATAGGGAAAGGGAGTGGGATGTGTAAACAGGCATGCCAAGGTCCTCTAGAAGATATTCCTGTATGAGGCTGATAAGACTCTTCAGCTGGAGTAGTGTGCTGGTTTTTGCTTAGACATGGGCAAATTGGAGGGAGTCCAGAGAGAGTAATAGGTGAGGCTGCGTATCTTAGAGCTTTGGCCGGTGAGTAAGGTCTAAAGAGCTTGAGGTGGCTTGAGAAAAATCAGGGAAGGTGCAAGAGCTGTGTTTATATACGTAAAAGATAATTGTAGAAAGAAGGGAAATGAACTCCTCTAGTTACCTGTGAAAAGTAAGACAAGGATTGACAGCCTTAATTTGCACTAAGAAAGACCCAAGTGTGCCATCAGAAGAAACTTCCAAATGGGACAGAAAGGAAATGAGAGAAGGGAATTCAAGCCAGCATTCATTAGAGGTCTCCAGCAGAACATCAGGCGTCCTTGAGAAATGATGTGGGTATCCCTCAATGTTTTGTAGAGCCAGGGAATGGACTAGATTGCCTCTCTAGGCTACTGGCAGCAAGCTAGACCTCTGCACAGCATGGCGTGTTAGAATGTCTCTGGACAAAGTGGTGCTCAGGTTTAGGACCTGCCACTATTCCTCCTCCTTTGCTCTTTGGCCTCTTCCTAGTGTTTATGATTTCCTAGGGGGAGATAAAAGATTGGGAACAGTCAGCCTCAAAACTGTGATCTGGAGTCTGAGCTAAACAGAGCTGCTAAGACTCTTTGAGAAGAAACTCTGTAGAGCATTTCCCCTGCATCTCAGGAACTCATCCTCCATGGCATCTTCAGATTTAGGGGCTTTTCATTTACTCCCCATGTGCCAGCTGATACTTGGCCAGAAATCTGACGTGTGCTTAAACAAATTCATTTGGCAGCTACAGGCAGTGTTTGCTGATCAACTGTAGGTGATGGGACAGTGGGGAGAGCTGAGTTTTCACCAGTCTCAGTGCCTGGTGGTGTCCATGTTCTGCCAAGGCATTTCCTCTGACCTCAGGAGCGGTTGAGAGGGAAATGGGTTGAACTAGTTCAACTGCAGTCCATCATCTTTTCTGGGGTTACTGGTTTGTGAGCAAGGAAATGTGGGTCTGTAGGTCAAGGGGGGAACACTGTGCCTTTCTGAAGATGGTTAGGAAACGTGTAATCTCAATTTAGACCAGGTTAAATTTAGAGACACCTTTGATTCTACTTTGTCATAGAATCATCAAATCGCATAATAATTTGGGTGGGAAGGAACCGTTAAAGGCCATCTCGGCCAACCCGAGCTCCAGCCCTCGGATCGTTTCTGTGGCCAGCTCTGGACCTGCTCCACCAGGCCTATCCCTTTCTTATGTCAGTAGTGTCACTGAAAAGTGTCTGTGAACGTGCAATCTGTTGGGTTTATGTCCTCTGAAAGACACTGTGGAATGTGCAGGTAACTCCTAATTCTCAACTTAATGGCACGCAGGTTTGTTTAACCAAATGTCATGCATTCTGTCAAAGATCTCGGAATGAGATGGGGAAAGGCAAGATCACTGGCAGTATGTATGATCAACTTTCAGCATATTGCTTATAGAAATCAACAGTTTAATGTTACAGTATATCTCCTGGATTTATTTTTCATACGCTTTGATCTAAAATTTCAAGAATATACATTTGTAAGATAAAGCTTCATAAAACTTACCTGAAAACAAAATTCCTCTCAGTGGTAAGTCTGACTTCCAGAAAATGTTGAGTGACTGTCTTCATGACTGCTCAGCAGCTGCTGAAGCTGAAAGGGATCTTCTCTCGCTTTGTGGTGGTGTCACCTGGATAGTTGGGGCAGGTCATTGCTGCTCACAGTTCCAGTCTCTCCTGACTTTGACAGCAGCACTGGTAAACAACCTGCAACGTTTTGGGAACTCCCTACAGAAACTTGAGTACAAAGTCAGCTGGGTTTGTGCCGTTTCTAATCAAGCTGGTCAGTGGTTATGGTATGTAACTTAAAAATTGTAGATAAAGTTTTAAAGTGGCTTATTTTTATGTTCATTTGGGAAGAACTGATCTGGGACAGGAGAGAGCGTCTGGGACAATGACTTTTCTGGGGTTGTTCAGATACTCCCACTGCTGGAGTTCACGGACCTGTTGAAGTGTTGGTAGAGCATTTATTGCTCCTGTTTTCATGCTGTCTGCTACTGGCTTCCCCCAAGGCTCAGAAGTCTCTGAGACACTTCCCTAAAATAATATATTTGCCAATAAAAGTTTCTCCTTCTGGGTGTAATTTTCAAGTTGTCAATAAAAAGACAAAGTTTAACATTAACAAATTTCTGCCATAACTTGATACTGAGTTTATTTATTATGGTAATATATGAGAAGACTGACTGCAACCTGCCACTTTGCTGTTCAACAGATAGCTTCATTTTCTGCCACCTTAATCGTGTAAGCCCAGTTAAGCAGTCCAGTGTCTTTTGTCTCTGTCATAGTTGACTGAAAGATGGTTTTAAAGTAAAATCCAAAAGAGAAACTTCAAACCCTAAGTTTCTGTACCCTCACGAGCCTGGCTTCCTGAAGTTTGCTCTTTTGTTCTCTGAATGTTCACCTACATGTGGGAGGGAGTGGGCCTTCCTCGAAGCTGCTGCTGATGCACATTGGAGTGTGTCCTACCACTCTTTGAAAACATTGCACATCCCTCAGCAGAGGTGCCATAGAGCACGTACCGGGCCGTGCACGCTGGTCTAATGGATACACCATGCTGGTTTCTTTAGAGCTCGCCTCTGATATATACTCTTGTCTGTTTTCCGCAGGGACACAGCAGGGCAAGAACGATTTCACACCATCACCACCTCCTATTACAGAGGTGCCATGGGGATCATGCTAGTATATGACATCACCAATGCCAAGAGCTTTGAAAACATCAGCAAGTGGCTCAGAAACATAGATGAGGTGAGTAATGTTTGTAAGATCCCGGAACTGAGCCATTTGGTGTCATCCATAGAGTGTGTGATGAGTCCCACAGAACTCAGTTTCTGGATTGTGGCTTCTACCCTGGCAAAAGGTGTAAATGAACACCTGGCTTTGGGTGCTGTTCTTCAGCTGTCCTGTGTTCCCTCCATCAACTCTTCCTTCAACAATAGCGTGAAGGGTTGCAACACTGCACAGGAGCTAGTGGTGTCCCAAAATGTCAAATTCATACCTGAGAAAACTTTGCTTCCTGCTGGAGAGTACTTAGAGGTAAGGAGTATGTCTTTCAGTAACTGGGAGTTGCCGTTTCCAGGAGGAGCTGCCTACCACAAGGTGGTGTGTGGAGGAGGAGCGCTCAGCTGTAAGCTGTGGAGTAGCTATAGAGTATGTCACTTCTAGTACTCACCTGTTTTATAACAGTGACTCAAATCCTCGAAGACAGTTAAATATGATCACCTCCACTCCCTGAAAATGGATGTCATGAACTACTCGCATGTTGATCGTGACGGTTAGCGGTAGCATGGCAGGCTGCTGTTGTCAAATGTTAGCCAACTGCTCAAACCTCCGTGGTTGATTTTGTCCTCGTTGGAGGAGTGCACCCAACAGGGAGGCTGGTACCATCTCAAGTGAGGTCAAGTGGAGCAGAAGAAACTAATGTGAAAAACTTCACTGCCTGGATCCTCAAGAGTTCATTCTCCGGGAGCTCTGAGATGTTAGAGAGCAGCACAACTGTTAGTTCTTGCTTTCATTACGCTGTTCCCAAATGGAATAAATGTTTGGATTTTCCAGCTTCATGTTTTCCTAGAAAGTGTGAAGACGGCCCTGTGGAACTGGGTGTCGGCAGGTGGGTGCTGTCAGGCAACGCTGGTTGGACCACTGAGACTGGTGAAAGATTCTTACAGAGCAAAAATGTAATACTGGGACTTTAATGGGAAACTGTACTGTTTACGGAAAGGTGCCCGTTTTGGAGGGTGCAGAGTGTGTGTGGGAGTAAGGCAGCACCGGAAGAGACTCAGCGGTGAGCTGGATGTAGACTCGAAACCAAAGCCTTTAGATTCTGCGGTTGCTTTTGTTTAAAAAATTCAGTAGTTTCCAGGAAGTTGAGTAATGGATGTCATTCATACCTTTGTGTCTGAGAAGCGTTTTTGCTGACCTCATGGTTTTCAAGTGTGTCACACACAAACCTCCGCAGCTTCGGGTGCGTTGTGAAGGCTGCGTGGTTGCTGCAGTTTTTGTAAGGGATGTTGGACATCTCAGGAAGCTTTTTTTTATTACAGAAGCAGCTCACTAAGGGAGTGCGTGTGCAGAAATGAGGGATGGAGTCATTCTCTGAGGTTCCAGGTGCAGTGTTGAGGCTTCTTGGTGAGATGGGTGGCAGGTGTTACCCACTCATGTACAGTATTACTGCAAATGGTAGTTGTGAATGAAGTGACAAAGCGCTTTGATTTTTACAAGGAGTCAACGTTGCCAAGGATATTTTCTCAAGGAGGAGAATTTTCAACAAGTGAAGCTGCTGTTCTGCATTGCTGCTCTGTGCAAGCAGGTGCTCCTACAGGGTACTTAAGCCGTGATTTAGAAATAGCCAGGAAACCTAGAGGTGTTACATCTTCGTCCTTGCTAAATACCAAATTATTTAAAGTCCACATGTTCTCTAGAGGCGTGCTATGCCATGTGCTTCTGCTTTGGGCTCGTAAGAATTTGTTGAGTTGCTCGAGTGCACAGTTTTGTACGTTGAGGCTGGCCGTATTTGAAAGAAATCTGTTGCTGTGTAAGCAGTTTTGTGTACGTACACAAAAAATTAACATTTTCAGAGACTTATTCTACATGATATCTTAATCTGCCTTTGCTGTCTGGTTGTTCTTCCTCCTTGTGACGTGAAGGAAAAAATCTGGGGGTGATTCTTCTGAGGAACGTGCAGTGGGTTATTATTGTAAGCAGGAGTAGTGGGTAGGTGGATCTCTTGCCTCCGTAGTTCTATTAGTCCTGCTACCGTAAAGTAGCATTAAGATTGTTGGAGTGAAAGTAAATTCAGATTAGACTTTCCAAGAAGCTTCTCATGGCAGGTTTCAGAGTACTTCAATTATCCACTTAAGTGATGCTTTGTGCTGCGGCTGCTGGAACTTTTCTGCTGGTCTGGTGGTTGTCTTTGGCGTGTTCTTTCCTTACTATGATGGATATTGGCAGGACTTCAGTAACTGAACAGCCAAGGTGTTTTTGCTCATTCAGTTTTCCCTGCGAAAGCATTGGCATTCGCTTTTGCCTTACAGAGGTGGTTCCCTGTGTATGTGGTCCTGCTTTTCTTTGGACGCTGAGCGTTAGCATGGTGCTCACTTCAGTTTTCCCTTTGTGAAGTCCTGTTTTGTATTTGCTTGGTATATACTCTGCGTGCTGCTTCACTGCATGAGTTTCTCGACTTCTGTGTGAAGTACTTAGAGCTAAAGCACAAAGCTGACAGATGGTCTTGCTCTGATGATTGTGACATCAGAGGAACAGCGTGATGCTACAGATCTGTAATTTCGCTTTGTTAGTTAACTCAGTAACTCTTAAAAAAAAATTACAGACGAAAGGGTTTTTTTTTTACGAATTTCCTGGTTATTTGTCTTTGTGGTGGTTTAAAGCAGAGTTGCAGTTGTTAAGGAAACGTACCTGTCTACAGTGAAACTATGCGAAGGATGCTTCAGACACCAAGAAAGCAGTAGCACCAGCTGGAGCCATTCCAGTGCACGAAGCTTGATTGTTGGCAGCTACAGACGTGAGGTTCTTTATCTCCTGTAAGGTTTTGTAGCCTCATTTCTCTAAATGTGCTCGTGTAGCACACACACAACCTGACACCTCCAAGTGCCAGGCAGGAAGTAGATTCTTTTCCCATGCCATTGAATGCAAAGGAACGAAGATTTGGTAGGCTGGTGTCATTAACTAGAAGGGAAGACTTCACACTTAAACTATAGAAATAAAGAGGAAGGTGGAAAATAACAGGCATTGGGATGGTGATAGAGCTGTTTCAAACCTGTAGCTGTTGTCATGTTCCACTTCCAGGGTATTTGAGGAATTTAGTCTACAGGCACTGCCTGAAGAATGATTTCTAGCAGTCTTTGTTACAGCTCAGGAAAGTGGAGGACAGCGAGACCTGTAAATGTTAGCCTGGACTTCAAACAGTCTGGAAGTACAAAAGCGAGGTAGTTATTTACTGATTGCTGGGGAACCCATGTAAACCTGTCTCTTGTCTTGTTTTAGCATGCCAATGAAGATGTGGAGAGGATGCTGTTAGGAAACAAGTGTGACATGGAAGATAAAAGAGTTGTCCCTAAAGCAAAAGGCGAACAGGTAAGTGTGGGACAAAAACGTGCTTATCAAAGTAGGCAAGTCGGTGCCAAGACTGCCCTGCCACGGGCTGTGCCAGGGAATGAAGGTAGCTGGGTTTGCTGGTGCTTTGTGAGTCTGGGGAGGGTTTTCTCAGAAGCTGCATTGCAAAGAACTGCAATGAATGGAATGAGTTCAGCTGCAGTTTCTGCTTTCTTTGACAACTCAAATTTTTCAGGCATCCTTTGAGTTACTTATCACGAGAGGTTTGTGTGTTACCTGTGGCCTTATGTTCAGACGTTGACTTGTGATTTAATACACTTTAGTTGCCGTTTCTGAATCATTAAGTTCTGAATCTTCTTTTGGGACACTGTGTCTAGCTAGTACTTCTGATGCCTCCTACAGCTGAAAGACTATTGCATGCTTATAAATGCTGCTGATTCCGAAGTTGCACCAATTGACTACTTCACGGTGATGCTAACCACCTTCTTTCTTTTTTGGTTTAGATTGCTAGGGAGCATGGTATTAGGTTTTTCGAAACTAGTGCAAAAGCAAATATAAACATTGAGAAGGCATTCCTCACATTAGCAGAAGACATTCTTCGAAAGGTAGGTGCTTACAGGATTTGTTTGAAGAAAAATACCCTAAAATTTCAGCTCCCACCGCTTTTGATATTTACCTGAATTGTTGCAGCTTTTGGCTTTGGCATGCTGAGACAAGCGAGTCCCTGAAGGAGGACTCTTGTACATCTGAAACATCTAAGCTTCTAAAGCTTGTTTGATGTTTCATTATTGTAGGAGTACTTTGTAGAGGGAGTTGTATACACCAAAGAGCCAAAGAACTCCTGGCTGTTCAGCTCATAAACTCATGGTTGTGTCATACACGTGCTTGGAGTTAAAACATTTTAGTTGGCCTGGAAGAGAATTGTCCTTTCCCTGCCACCATCTCCATCGATACACAACACCGTCTAAAAACTCAGAAGTGCCTTTTGGGAAGAGTTTATGTGTGGTTGATGGAACAAATGAACGAGATCTGTCACTTCCTACCTTGTTTCCAATGATTAACCCTCTCAGCTTCCACATTTCATTGGAGGTTTTATTGGAAGATTATAATGCAACTGAGAGAACATGGATCACCGGTTCCTACTGGTTGACTCCCCCTCCTGAAACATACAGCATACCACAAAGATGACTATCTTTACTGTGGCCTGCACCCAAATCTTTGTATGCCCAGAGCTACGAGATACCGCTGTTCTTGCATCCCTGATGTCTTTCATGAGTAGAAAACACATCATCTTCTAGTAGCTGCCACTATTTTGTTGCAGGATTGAGCTGGGCTGGATGCTTGGCTGGCTCCAGGGCTGGCTTCAGTTAGTTGATATGTTCCCATCGCCAAGGGCTTGGTTTACATTCCCCTTACCATCAAGTCATGCCTCTCCAGCACCGAAACTGTGGAGCTCAGGAGATACAGGTTGGCCAACTCCAGCATGTGTGCTTAGCTCCCAAGTGGTTGACCCTACGTGTTTTTCCCGTGGACAGCTTAGCGGTAGGGACTGGTGCGTGTCGAGGCTGCCTTCCTCACTGGCTTCCACCGCTCTCCTGCGTGAACGCTATTGATAACGTCATCTGAGTTAATTGATTAGGAGTTCGGTGCAAGGTCAATGCTGGATGTTTTCGCAACCCTGTTAAACGCGTGTCTGCTCAGCGATGTCTGGTTCGCCATTGTGGTCCTGAGTTGTTTCTTTATCAGTTTTTGATGAACTTTACGTGAGAAAATGGACGAAAATCCCCTGGCCTTTGGTAAACAGGAGGTCAGGCTAGTGAGTCTCGCTGACCCTTTGGAACTTCAATTTTTTATTTTGGGCCTCAATGCATTTATCTGAAGAACGGGGGGATTTGCTTTTGCAAGGCTGTGCCAAAGAGAATAAGAAAAGGGATGTAGAGACAAAACTGCAGTATTCTGATGAGTGTTTCTAAGCAGCTGAAAGTAGACCTTAGTGTCTGATCAAAGCCACTTGACTTTGATTTTTGCTTTAGTTTGACCAAGTTTACATCCCGTGACACAGATGAGCCTGTTTTGTCCGCTGCCTCGGAAACTGGTGTCCTGGTTAACTGGAAGGCAGATGGTTTTGAACAACCCCTCTTTATCCATAAATTACTCTGTGGTTTTTTAAGGTCATTAGTTCACATAATTGAACTTCAGCTCGTGTTAGTTGTACACTGTGATTTACTTACTCCACCAAAGTTCAACTGTCAGTTCTAAGAGCAGGATCTAGAAATAGTTTCCTTTGGGGTGGTCCAAGTCCAAAAGTGGTGGGTTTTTTTTCCCTAGCTTTCCAGTTGTTGTTTATTTAAAACAAAATAAAAAAAAATAAAATCCCTTAAATTGGTTTTTCATACTCTTGCTGGCGAGGAGAGGAGGGTTCCCTGCAGTTCTGTGGAGCTCTTTGTCTGTAGCTTACTCATAATATTATTTGGTGGTGTGAGTCTTTTTGTAAACCGCAGTCCCTTCAGCTCTGAATACTTTATTTCAGAATGCCTCCAGAGTTACCTAACCTTTTTTGCTTGTTTCCTTGCAGACCCCTGTAAAAGAGCCCAACAGTGAAAATGTAGATATCAGCAGCGGAGGTGGGGTGACAGGCTGGAAGAGCAAGTGTTGCTGAGCGTTCTCCTATATCACCAATCGCCATCCACCGCCCCTTTTTTCTCGCTGCAAAACAAACCACTCTGCCCGTTTTTAACCTTAAAACAATGTTTTGTTCCTCATCTTAACAAGCTCTGTCTCCCTTTGTTGTTCTGTTTAGGACAGCTTGCGTACTATAATTTTTCTCAACAACATGTATAGGAAAATCATCTCCGTGACTTCATTTTATTTTTTTTTAATGTACCTGCTCAACTTACCACTACATTTTGGTTGTATTATAGTCCCGTTCCTCCTGATATTAAAACATATAGCAATCATATTCAACTCGATTCTGCAAATTGTATAAGAATAAAAGTTAGAATTAACAATTTATTTTGTACAACAGTGGAATTCTCTGTCATGGATCATGTGCTTGAATCACCATATTCTCTAGATGCATCAGCAGAAGAGCCAGGAAAACACTCATTTTCGCCTTGAGTCTGTGAACGGGGTTTATTTTGTCCTGTGCCTTATGTGGAAAGGAACTTTTGTTTTCACTGTTTGGTTTGTTGTTTTTTTTCTTTTCTTCTGGTGGAAGCATGTGCAGGAGACATATACCATCCGTACGTGACCATTTTAAAATACTGAACTCTTGTGATTGCTTTCTGTGATTGTTGGTGTAATGCATCGAGGACAAAGGGTGGTGCAAAAAAGAAAAAACAACAAAAAAAACAAACTCACATTTACTCTGCTGTGTCTCCTTTTTGGTGATCTTCCCATTCAGAACTTGTTCCTGCTGCCGTTTTTTTTTTTCTTTCACTCGCAGCTCTTTCCTTTTGCCTGCATGCTGCTTTTATTTGCATTTCTTCATGGTGTGACGTGTTAATTAAAAGGATGGCAACGTGGTATGTTTGCCAAAAATTTAATACAAAGCACTGATTTAGCTTTCAAGGTAAAAAAATGTTGAAGATACCTACTAATGTCCCTCTAGCCGATGTCAGTCCACTAGTATATCTCCTCTCTCCTCCTGCATAGCCGTTGGGTTTTATGATATGGAAGAGTTATTTGCATGCACTAGTTTCCTATGGAGGGTGATGTGGTTGTCTACTTTGTGTGTATGAATATAACATGCGATTCCCAAACTGACAGCAGTTAACTTGAACTGTAAGTTCTCTCTTACCGTTAGCCGCTCCGACGAGTCATTTGGGAGCCTCAAAAAGGCTGAGCGAAACCAGATTTTTTTTTTTTTTTTTTTAAAATAATACATCAAGTTGGCAGTTTAATTTATTACCTCCCTGAAAACTTTCCATTTTCCAGTGTTAGAAGCTGAGTCATTGGTCCTCGGGTCAGTCTTGCTCTCACTGCCGCTCTGTGGGAACGCGGCGGGCGATCCCAGCAGGGCTGCCGAGCCCCCTGCTCCGTGATTTCACTCGCTTTTCCAGCTCGTCTTCCCACTTTTGCCCTCTGGGCACTGCCCTGGCCGGGCTCCGGTGTCGCTGATGGCTTCGGCATTTTGGAAAGGCAGGGGGCTGAGCGCTGCCAGTCCGACTCGCTCGGCCGCTCCAGCTGAGCCCAGCACCCTGTCTGCGGGAGCATCTGTCCCTCCGCTTTGCCTTTCAAACGCCACGCAGGAGAGCTGCTCCGGCCCACGGATGAACAGATACTTTAAATAGACACTTCTTCCTCCCCGAGCCTCGCCTTCTCCTTTAAAGTTGGACAAGCTTGTGCCTCGCTCTTGTCCACTCGGGTTTTGGACTGTCTCTGGTGAATAATTAAAGTAGTCAATAACGCCAATTTAATTTTAATGAAATGATGGTGTTTTAACTTTGAACTTCTAGTTTCGAATGGCTTCCCGTGTAGCGACCTGACCGAGGTGTCTCCCCCTTCCTCTGTATTTTGGCATTTTTGTCTCCGTGTGTGTTAACCCTTCCCAGTCGAGTGGCTCTTGGGGCCGGGCAGGACGCTGGGGCTGGCGGATAAATGGGCGCCATTCCCATTCTCACGCCCCGTGCCTGCCCGTCAGCATTGTAAATAGAGTACGGCTACCTTGTGGTTAAACCTGCACTTTCTGACGATATCAAAAAGGGAAAAACGGAGAAATATACATCAAGGGTTTGTGGTTTCTTTTTTTGTATAATCCTTGCTTTAAACATGAGCCTTTTATTTGCTTCCAGGGGCTTGGCTCCCTCTGTGTAAATCCCTCGGGATCGCTTGTAGGCGCTGTGTTCGTTGCAAGCCAACAGGTAGAGAACAGGCCACTCGCTGGTACTACTGGCTGCCACCTCTGGTTCGTACTCTCCTTACCGAGTTAATAAACTGAAGTATTTCTAGACAGTCTACTTCTGTTCCTATAAAAACCATGGATTTTAGCCGCGTGGTTTGGCGGTGTAGTGTGGTGTGGAGTGCAAGGCCCAGCCGAGGCGGAGTGAGCAGCGAGAGTCGATGCAGACGCTAAAATTAAAAAAAAAAAAAATAATAATGTTGGAGGAATTTGCGGTAACTTTATTTGTGCCGGTATCTTAAACTCCCTGCTAGCTAGCAAACTAACTGCTTGGGAAGCCTCTACTTGGAAGACCCCCGCCCCTCCCCAGCCCCCTGCGTGGAATGAAGCCTCAGTCCAGCCTAGAACAGGGTGTGACAGCAGCTCTCCCCGTGCCCGCTGCCCGGCTGTGCCCGGTGCCCGCGGTGCTGCTGCAGTGGGGGCTTTAGCCGACCCGCTCTGTGGAGGAAGGCTCAGCGCTACCTTTTTGTCAGGAAAAAAAAAAAAAAGTAACTTGATTAAATTAGTCATGATACACCAAAAGCTGAGGTTTAATCTGTCCGACAAGGGTGGTGCCCCTTCTCCTGGGTGCTGCGGCGCTGCCCCGGGGAGCTGCCGGCGCGGGGCAGGGGTGAAAGCGGCGCTTCGTGCTCTTGGACTCAGATGGTGGAAAAACAGCATCAACTTAAGGTCTAGGATTAATTCCCATGCCTACAATTTTTTACTTAATCTTTTAATATTTTTGCTACTCCACTCTGGCTTTTTATTTAAAACACATTCTTTTGTACCACTTACTGTATCAAAATTGTATAAAGAATCACTGTCCCATTCTTGGTCATACCAAGAGCAAATAAAAGCTTTTATAAACTTGCAATGGTTCCTTCCTGGGCCCCAGTAAATTCTCTTCTGCTGAGCCCCGGCCAGGGCACGGGTGGCCCCCGCATGCCGGGGGAGAGGCTGCCTGGGCAGGTGCATGCTGGGGCTGCGATGGGACCCCCACCCTGAGCCTTCAGGCCAAAGCAAAGCTCTGTAGCTGCCCTTAGACCCGGCAGCTGCCACTGCTTGGACATACTGACGAAATCTGGAAAGCGGGAGCTGATCTCTGCTTTAGGGGGTGGTTTGGCTGTGGGGTAGGGCTGTTACTTTCTGGCTTTTCCATAGAAAAGCTTTAGGGTGTTACTTTTCTGGGGCTGTGAGGCGCAACGGTGTGTTGGGGGCTGCTAGCCTTGGCCGGGGTACCCCGTGGGTGGGAGCACCCCCACTGTCTCTGGCTTCTTGGAGAGGACCTTCGCCAACACGTTTAAGGAATGGGGCTGTTTCAGCCCATCCCTCTGCACATCCTCCCCATGGGTCCTGGTGTGGATATGAACTACGGGAGGTGGTCTCTAGCTCTCCCAGACCCACCCCTGCACTGTGCCAACAGCCAGCTGTATGGATGGCTGGGCCGATGTCTTTTGCCATGGAGCAGGATCCGTTCATCCTCGCCAGCCCCTTCTCCACCAGCTCTCCTGCCCATGGGGAGCCTTTGGGCACTTGGGGTCAGGGATGTCACCCCCCCCGCGGCGGCGGAGCCGGGACGTGCTTCTCCTTTGCTGCCGCTGACGGGGTGTCAGTAACCGGGACAGGGTGGTTTGGTGCTGCTGTTGGTGATGAGGCTGTGGCTGTCACAACTGTGGCCCCTGTGGCTCCTCGCAGCAGGACGAGGCCGTGGGGATCCTGAATCCTCCCCATGGCCGGGGACTCGTCAGCATTTTGCGGTGGGGAGGGAAGAGGATTCAGGGCCTCGCGCACAGCAGCAGGGCCGGGGGCTCCTGGCGTGGCGGCCCTGCGCAGCCATTGCCATTGCGGGTGGTGGTTGTGCGAGGGGTTTCCCGGGGGGCTCGGAGAGGGGACCTGGAGGGACTTTCCTCCACAGACAGCATCTGGCAGGTTTGGGCGTCCCACTCGGCAGTGTTGTCCCCGTCAGTGAGTCCTGAGTCTTTCCTTGTCCTCCTGCCACTGTATCAGCCCTGCTCCTTCCCCATCCCTGCTCCATCCCCATCCCTGCTCATTCCCCATCCCTGCTCCATCCCCATCCCTACTCCTTCCCCATCCCTCATCCTTCCCCATCCCTGCTCCTTCCCCATCCGTGCTCCATCCCCATCCCTGCTCCTTCCCCATCCCTGCTCATTCCCCATCCCCGCTCCATCCTCATCCCTGTTCCATCCCCGTCCCTGCTCCCGCCCCATCACTGCTGCATCCCCGTCCGTGCTTCTTTCGGGAAGTTTTTTCTGTGTCCCAACACATTCGGGCTCTGCCTTGCAGGACCCCGCAGCGGCTCCCATGGCACCTTTGGATCCCCCCCACAAACCCCTCCAGGACCTCCCACCCTGCGCCGAATCAGGCCCTCGAGGAGGGGTCCGGGTCCCCGGCACCCCCCGCCGAGGGGCTCCAGCAGCCCCTGCGCTTTGCCGGGGGGGATCCCCGCTCCGTGTGCCAGTGCCGCACGTGCCTCGGGGTGTGCGGCGCACTGGGTGCGGGGGGGTCCCTGCCAGGGGATCGGGGTGTGGGGCTGGCATCGAGCCCCTCCGCCTGTCCCGGACCTTCCGTACCGCCTGGCCCCTCCCGACCCCCCTCCACCTCTCGGCCCCTCCAGCCCTGGTGTCTCCTAGGGTGGGTCCCAGCGGCTCCGCTGCACTGAGGTTCGATCCGGCAGCCGGGGGGGCGGCGGGGGAGTGCCGGGCACCGGGTCACCCCTCGCCCCCTTTCCTCGGCAGCCAAAGGAGCTGAGCCCCCCCCCCCCGGTACACCCGGAGGGACCAGGGCTGGCGGGGCTGAGCCCCCCGGTACCCTCGGGCGAGCGACGATTCCTCCGGACGGCGCGGGCGGAGCCGCCCCCATCCCCGGGGGCCGCGTCCCCCTCCCCGGAGCACCCCCGGGAGCAGCCCCCGCCTCGGGGGGTTCCCGCCGCCGCCGCCACTTTCCCCCGCCCCCGGCGCGGTTGGCGGCGGGGGGGTCCCGCCTGTCGGGGCGGGCGGGCAGGAGGGGCCGGGGGCGGGCGGGGGGCGGCTCCCGGCTGCCCCGCTCCCCGCCGCCCCCCGCCCCCCGGCCCCGCCGCTGCCCCGGCCCGGCGGCGGCGATGGAGCCCGACGCGGCCGCCGCCACCGCCCCCCCCCGCGTCGCGGGGCCGTTCTGAGCCGCGATGCGATGGAGAAGCTGGCGGCGGGGCTGGCCCGGCTCCGCTGGAGCCCCGCGGCGCTGCCCCTCGACGCCATCGTCAGCCAGTGCCGGCTGCCCACCCTCGTGTGCCTGGGGCAGGGTGAGCGGGGCCGGGGGGGTACGCGGGGGGAGACGGAGGCTGGAGCGACGAGGAGGAGGAGGGAGGAAGGCTGGGAGGGAGCGGGAGGAGGGAGGAGGAAGGCTGGAGGGAGCGGGAGGAGGGAGGAAGAGAGGCTGGAGGGATGGGGGAGGAGGAGGCGGAGGGAAGGAGGAAGGCTGGAGGGACGAAGAGGAGGGAGGAAGGGAGGATGGAGACATGAGGAGGAGGGAAGGAGGAAGGCTGGAGGGACGAGGAGGAGGAGGGAGGTTGGAGTGATGGAGAGGAGGAAAGGAGGAAGGCTGGAGGGACGAGGAGGAGGGAGGAGGAAGGCTGGAGGGACCAGAAGAAGGAGGGAAAGGAGGAAGGCTGGAGGGACGAGGAGGAGGGAGGAGGTTGGAGTGATGGAGAGGAGGGAGGGAAGAAGGCTGGAGTGATGGGGAGGGGGAGAAGGAGGGAAGGAGGAAGGCTGGAGGGACGAAGAGGAGGGAAAGAGGTTGGAGGGATGAGGAGGGAGGGAAGAAGGGCTGGAGTGATGGGAGGGGGAGAAGGAGGGAAGGAGGAAGGCTGGAGGGGACGAAGAGGAGGGAAAGAGGTTGGAGGGATGAGGAGGGAGGGAGGGAGGCTGGAGGGACGAAGAGGAGGGAGGAAGGATGGAGAGATGAGGAGGAGGGAAGGAGGATGGAGTGATGAGGACAGAGGGAGGAAGGCTAGAGGGTGGAGGGACGGGGAGGAGGGAGGAAGGGTTGAGAGTGAGGAGGAGGAGGAGGGGAGGAAGGCTGGCGCAAGGGATGGAGGGTGGAGGGACAAGGAGGGAGATAGGTGAGGAGGAGGAGAGAGGGATGGAGAGGAGGGAGAAAAGGGTAGAGGGATGAGGAGGACGGAGAGGGGAAGATTGGAGGGGTGAGGAGGAGGAGGAGGAAGGAAGGCTGGATGGGTGAGGAGGAGGAGGGATGAAGGCTGGAGGGCTGAGAAGGAGGAAGACCAGAGGCACGAGGAGAAGGGAAGAAGGTTGGAGTGAGGAGGAGGAGGGAGGGAGGGAGGAAGGCTGGAGGGCAGGTGACACATGGCCAAACTGCTGTGCGGCGTCCGGGACTGCCCTCGCCGGGCTGAGGAGGGCTGAGGGGGGGCGGGGGGGGTGTGTGGGGCCCAGGCTGCCCCCAGCCCCCAGGCAGGGGTGCAGGGGAGTGGGGGTCCCCCCCCCTCCGCAGCAGGGTCGGTCCCTGCGGAGCGGGGGGTGCCGGGGGAGGGTGGGGGGTGCTGGGGGGGTGGGGGCCCCCGCGCCGGCCGCAGCTCAATAAACTTCTTGTTTGCGGCGGCTGCGGCTTTTCAGGGGGGACAAGAAATTGTTTCCCGGGCAACTGGCGGCTCTTGGCAGCGGGCACCCGCCCGGCCCTCCGTCCGTCTGTCCGTCCCCCGGGCTGCCACCCCTGGGTGCCCGGGGGTGGTGGGGGTGCCTGGGGAGGAAGGAGGGGGGAGGATGTGCCCGGGGGTGGTGGGGGTGCCCGGGGAGGGGGGGGTGCCCGAGGTGGTGCCAGCCCTGTGCCCGCAGGTGAGCGCGTGGAGGGGGTGAGCGCGCAGGACGTGCTGCTGCTGCACTCGTGCCGGCAGTGGACCACGGTGACGGCGCACAGCCTGGAGGAAGGGCACTACGTGGTGGGGCCCAAGATCGACATCCCGCTCCAGTACCCAGGTGGGGCGGCGGTTGTCCCCCGGGGCATCGGGGCTGGGACCTCCCTGCACCGCCGGTGGCTGAACTGCGGAGGGCACGGGCTGGCCCAGTCTGGGGAGGGAGATGCTCTGGTTTGGGGGTTGCTCGATGCCCCTCCCGCCCTGCCAGAGCCCAGCCCAAAACTGGGGGCGGGGGAGGGGCTGGCAGGGATGGGATGGGGGTGCTATGAGGACAGGGGTGGGAGAGGGATGAGAATGGGATTGGGACAAGAACAAGGATGAAGATGGGATGGGAGTGAGATAAGGATGAAGATGAGGATGATGACAGGGATGTGATGAGGACATGAGTGGGAGAGGGATGGGGATGGGATGGGAACAAAACCAGGGATGAAGATGGGATGGGGCTGAGATAAGGATGAGGATGAGGACAGGGATGTGATGAGGACAGGGGTGGGGATGGGATGGGGACAAGGACAGGGACAGGAACAGGGATGGGATGGGGTGGGATGAGGACAAGGATAGGGACAGGGATGCCGTGAGGACAGGGGTGGGAGAGGGATGAGGATGCAATAGGGACAAGGACAGGGATGAGGATGGGATGAGGATGGGGACGGGATGGGGACAACAACAGGCATGGGATGGGGATGAAGATGAGGATGGGGACAGGCTGGGCCCAGGGATGCAGACGAAGGTGCTGAGATGCCGGCAGCCGCCGTAGTGAGTGCCTTAATGCCCACTCTAAGTGCTTGCCATGGCGGTAATGAGTCCTGCTAATAAATAAATAATGGGAAGTGGAGCGGGGGAGGGGCTCATTGCCTGTCCCAAGTGGGGGGCCGAGCAGGGGATGCTGGGCAGCCTATTAACTGGCTTCGGGGGGCTCAGCCGTGCCCTCCCCAGCTGCAGGGCTGCCCCCGGCTCCAGCCTCCACCAGCTCCCATGTCCACAGTGCCGTGGCCGTGGCTGGGCCCCTGTCCGGCGATGTGCCGTAGGCCCTGGCACAGCTCGGCGTGGGGCTGGCAGCGGTGCAGCTGCTGGTGCGGGGGTGGCTGAGGATTAATATTCCCCTCAGGTCTGTCCCCGCCACCGATGCCAACGGCGGCAATTTTGCTGCCGGCTGCAGCGCCCGCTCCCACTGCCAAGCCCCTCAGTCCCCCCAGCCCCGGCCCCCTCTCCAGTGACTCTCCCACCCACGGCATGGGGTGAGGGGGGTGCGGGGATTGGGGGTCCCAGTGGGGCTGGGGCCGGACTCTGGAGGGTAATGAGGCTCCCCACAATTCCGGCTGCTCCTCTGGCCCTGCTCCAGGCGAGTTCCTCCATCCACGGGGCATTTTCGAGGCCATTTTAGGGTGGTCCCTGCAGCTCCAGGGGTGCTGTCGTGGCATTGCCAAGACACCCCACGTGTCCGGGGCTTTGTGCTTTATCCCACCCAGAACCCGCCCTTGATGCTGCATGTTGGGAGGATGGGGGATGCTCTGGTGTCCCCTTGCAGCACTTGGAGACACTGAGTGAAGCCCACAGAGATGTCTTCAAAAATGCGATGGAGACCCCCCAAGTCAGTCTTGAGGCCCCCCCCTAAAGGGCCATGCTGGTCCTGAGGTGGGTGACAGCAGGTCCCTGCGGCCAGGACCTGGGGACGGGCCCCTCTCACCACCGTGGGTCTGGCTGTCCCCCACAGGGAAGTTTAAGCTGCTGGACCAGGACCGGGACATCCGTGAGCCCGTGCAGTACTTCAACAGTGTGGAGGAGGTGGCCAGCATCTTCCCAGACCGTGTCTTTGTCATGGAGGCCATCACCTTCAGCGTGAAGGTTGGTAGAGGCTGGTGCTGGGACAGCAGGGGACACTGTTAGGGCAGCAGGGAATGGTGGTGGGATGTCAGGGGACAGTGGTGGGACAGCAGGTGAATGTCAAGGAGTGGTGGTGAAGCAGCAGGGGTTAGTGGTGGGACTTCATGGGTAGGTGGTAGGAATCGGGGGGGTGGTGGGACATCGAGGGGTGGGATTCAGCCTGGAGAGGAGAAGGCTCCAGAGAGACCTTCCAGTACCTGAAGGGGCTACAAGAAAGCTGGAGAGGGGCTTTGGACAAGGGGCAAATGGCTTTAAACTGAAAGAGGGGAGATTTTGATTAGATCTAAGGAAGAAATTTTTTCCAATGAGGGTGGTGAGGCACTGGCACAGGTTGCCCAGAGAAGCTGTGGCTGCCCCATCCCTGGAAGTGTTCAAGGCCAGGTTGGATGAGGCTTTGAGCAACCTGGTGTAGTGGAAGGTGTCCCTGCCCATGGCAGGGGTGTTGGGACTGGATGATCTTGAAGGTCCCTTCCAACACAAACCAGTCTGTGATTCTATGGTCGGACATCAGGGGTTGGTTCTGGGACACCAGGGTATGGTGGTGGGACACTGAGGTTAGTAGTGGGACATCAGAGACAGGTGATGAGAATAAGGCAGGGGAGACATAATGGAGGTTACTGGTGGGACATTAGGAGAGGACAATGGGACAGGACACAGGAAGAGATGTGGTGGGAATCAGGGGGTGGTGGTGGGACATTGAGCGTCAGTGGTGGGACATCAGGAGACAACAGTGGGCAGTGGAGGGAGTGGGGCGGGGGACATCAAGCGTGGTTGGTGGGGCATCAAGGGTTGCTGGTCAGGCATCAGGGCTTGGTGGTAGGGCAACAAGGGTTGTTGGTGGGGCATTACAGGTGGTGGTGGGACATTAGGGGACAGTGCCAGGACAGCGTGTCCCACGGCGGGGCTGTCCTGGGGCAGGTGGTGTCGGGGGAGTTCAGCGAGGACAGCGAGGTGTACAACTTCACGCTGCACGCCGGGGACGAGCTGACGCTGATGGGCCAAGCGGAGATCCTGTGCGCCAAGACAGTGAAGGAGAAGTCGCGCTTCAACACCATCCTGCGGAAGCTGGGCAAGGCGGCGCCGGTGGCGGGGGCCCGGCAGGTGAAAGGCAAGATGCCCTGCTTGATCTGCATGAACCACCGCACCAACGAGAGCCTCAGCCTGCCCTTCCAGTGCCGAGGCCGCTTCAGCACCCGCAGCCCCCTCGAGCTGCGGCTGCAGGAGGGCGAGCACACCATCCGCAGCATCATCGAGAAGGTGCGGCTGCCCGTCAACGTGGCGGTGCCCAGCCGCCCCGCACGCAACCCCTACGACCTGCACGTTATCCGCGAGGGCCACTGCTACAAGCTGGTCGGCATCATCTCCAAGACGGTGGTGCTGTGCTGCATCCTCCGCCGCGACCAGCTGGTCCCTTTCCACTTCCTCCTGCTGACCGACATGCCCCGCTTCCAGCTGCCCGAGGGGCTGCTGGCTGGGGACCCCCAGCTGGAGAAGCTGCTGCGGGACAGTGCCGCGTACTGCCGCGACCGCTTCAACCCCGATGAGTACTCGCGGGCCGTGCGTGAGGCCAAACCCGACTTTTCGGAGGAGTGCGCCAGCCCTCGGCGCCTGCGGCTCTGCCTGCCCGCCTGCGCCCGCGAGGAGCTCAGCCAGCCCCTCCAGCGCCTCGCCCTTTGCTCCTGCAGCACGGCCCGGGAGCCTGGCGCCCGCTGCCAGGGACCGCGAGGCACTGGGGGCAGCACCCCACGCCCACCACTGCCTGACTTCCCGGACCCCGACCGGGAGTACGTGACGCCCGACTGGGCTGAACCCGAGTTCAGGACTCAGGAGCCGCTGGAAATTCCCTACGAGGAGCTTTGGAGCAACCCAGCCTGGAGGGGTGCTGTGAGCCGGGCAGTGGCACTGGCACCGGCCGGCAGGACCTCATCTCCTTAGTGGCTGGCACCCCCCTGGGCTCCCCGCACCGCCCCGGTGTGCCCGGGGATGAGCCCCGTGGGGACACCCCACCGCCTGTGCCGCCCAAGTCAGAGGCGGTAAGAGCTGCCGTCCTGTCCCCCGTCCCGGGAATGGGGAACAACGCCCCGGAGGTCCCACCGGCCGCCCTGGCTGGGGCAATGCACCGGGACAGCTGGGCAGTGGGTGAGCCCCAGCATGGCCCTGCCGGAAGCCCTGGGCAGGGGGTGCAGAGCCTGGGGCTGTGCCAGCACCCCATGGCACGACCAGACTCACCCACTCTGGGTGCTGTGGGGCTCTGGGCTGGGAGCTGCTGTCCCCTGGTCCGGGGTCCCTCCCCGGCTCTGTTTGGTCACCCAGATCCTCTGGCCTCCCCGGCACCATGGGGTCCCCAGGGCTCCCCATCACCAGGGGGTACCTGAATCTCAGGACACCCTTGTTCCATGGGGTCCCTGGTTCCCCAAGGCTCTCTGCACCACGAGGTGCCTGAATCTCTTGGGCTTTCCAGCACTGTGAGGCACTCAAACCCTCTGGGCTCCCCTGCACCATAGGGTACCTAAATTTTTGGGGCTCCCTGTGCCATAGGGTACCCAGTCCCCTGGGGCTCCCTGTTAGTACCCTGAGCCTCGTGGCTCGATTGGGGGCTGCCCCTGAGTCTCACATACCCCTCGAGCCCCACATTCCCCCCTCTAGCCGTGGGGTCCCGGGGGCAGATCCCCCAGCACTGGGCTCTGACAGCTTCACCCCTTCCCTCCAGGTGAAGGAGGAGTGCCGGCTGCTGAACGCACCCCCGTGCCGCCCCGGGGCAGCCGCCCCCCCGCACCCTGCAGCCCCCCAGCACCCCTGCGCTGCCCGAAGCTGGCACCCGCTCCCTCACCCAGCCCCAGCCTCTCCTACTACTCCTCGGGACTCCATGATGGGTGAGTGTCCCCAGGGACACGGGGGTGACGTGGTTGGGGACAGGGTGGCGGGTTGGCGTTCTGGGTGGGGTGTCCCTGTGGCGTGGGGTTGGGGCTAGGGGACGCAGCCCTGGGGTGATGGCGGTGCTCCCCTTCCTCCGGCAGGTTGGTCCCGCAGAGCGGCAGCGGCTCGCCCTCGCCCGACGCCTACTCCCTCTACTGCTACCCTGCACCTGGGGCGACTGTAAAGCCGGGGAGACCCCCGGGCGCCCGCCGCCCCCCGCCACGCTGCCCCCCACCACCCAGCCCGCCCCCACCTCCTGGTCGGACCCCTGGGCGTACGCTGAGGCGGGCGCTGGGGCGGGCAGCGGCTGCTCGACGCCGCTGCCGGGGGCTGAGGCCCCCTGAAGCCCTACCACAGCTGCCCCCGCCTCAAACCCCCGCACCTCCAAAAACGTTTCGCTCCCTTTGGGGCACTCAACCCCTTCGCCGGCCCGGCCTGAATGGCCGGAGAGTCTGGAGTGGCCCAAGCCGCCTTCGGCCCCGGCCGCCCCCTCCTCCTCCTCCTCGCCAGAGCCTCTTGCCCCCAGTGAGGAGCCAGCACCCCCCCCTCGCCCACCCAAGGGCTTCGAGGGGGATGGCATCGTCATCCGTGGGGCGGCCCCGCTCTCGCCCGCCGTCCTGCGCGGGGCCGAGGGCGGCGTTGCCCGAGTCTACCTGGCACAGGGTGTCATCGAGGTGCCACCGGCGGTGCGGGGCGATGGGGGGGCCCCGCTGGCCGCCCCCCGTCCCAGTGGGGATGGCTCGCCCTGGCTGCCCCCCGCCGACCTTTCGGCCCTCTCGCTGGAGGAGGTCTCCAAGTGCCTGCGCTTCATCGGCCTCTCCGAGGACGTGGTCAGCTTCTTCGCCCGCGAGCGCATTGACGGCAGCATCTTCGTGCAGCTCAGTGAGGAGATCCTGGCCGACGACTTCCGCCTCACCAAGCTCCAGGTGAAGAAGATCATGCAGTTCATCAAGGGCTGGCGCCCCAAGATCTAGCCGCACCTTGGGGACCCCTGGACTAGGGCCTGGGGGGCTCCCAACCCCTGGACCATAGCTCTGGCTCTCCCCACTCCTGTCCCCTGCCTCGATGTGGCAGTGCCCACCAGCTGCAGGTGTTCCTCCTCCTCCCCGGCAGCTCAGCCCTATCACCCTCCCGCTTTCTGTTTTAACACTGGACAGTAATTTTGGCCTAAATGGGCTGGAAATACTGGAGTTTGCATTGACTGGTTTAACTTAATCCTTGTGGATTAGTGTAATAAACGTATGGGAGAAAAATGAGGGACTGAAGAAGCCCCTTGCTCGGGGAGGAGGGGGGAAGGGGCCCTTGGTGGGGAAGGAGGCTCTGGGCATTGCTCCCATTCCCACACACCCTTCCCAAGAGCTGGGAAGGGATCTGTGTCCCCTCTGTGAGGGAAGACATTGCTCTTGGAGTTGCTCTGGGCTGCCTGCACCCCAGGGCGATTCCACAACCTGGAAGGAATCTCCTCTGCCTGACAGACACAGCTGGGCGCTGGAAGGGGAGGCAGAGACCTGCCCGCAGGGCTGCGTCCACCACCCCCCAGCACCCCACTCGCTCAAGGTGCACAGTGGGGTGCCCCACAGCCCCTCGAGCCCCACAGGGTCACAGTAACAGGAGAGTGTGGGGCCAGATCTCCCCAGCCCCAACTCCAGCCCCTTGGCCACACAGGAGGAGCAGGGCTGCCCCAGAGCCCCGAGCAGGAGGGATTGGAACTAGATGATCTTTGAGGTCCCTTCCAACCCAAACCATTCCAAGATCGTACAATAAGCACAGCCCTCGTCGCAGCACCAACCCAGGCCCTGCTCCTGGAGCAGGGGGCAGGTCCCGGGGGGCTGCTGCCTCCCCCAGGGAGGGCTGACGGCCAGTTACCAGCTCCGCAGGCAGCCCAGTGCCCACCCCAGGAGGCAGCAGAGGCAGGATGGAATGATATCTCAGCCCGATTGCCTACTGGTGGCTTTGAGAAATGAGCACAAACGCAACATGAAAAGAGCAGCACCACCCAGCTCCAGGAAAAAGGCTGGAGGCCCAGGGAGGCACTGCTCCGCAGCAAGGCGGAGGCCGGGCCAGCTCTGAAATCGGTGACAGGTGCACAGAGATTTAAAGCCTTTTAGTTTAAACTGAGCTCTCCCCACAGGGGACCCTTCTGGCCTTTGGCTGCTTGGTTTGCAATTACAGGCGGCTCCATCTGCCAGGATAGCCCCGGCAGCAGCGCTCGGGGCCAGACAAAAGAGCCAGAGGCTCCTCACAGACTCTGATTGATGGCAGAGGTGACAGAGCCGGTCTTTGTTCCGCACTGCCGCCATCCCCTGCCTCTCTCCTCGTCCTCCCGGCAACTGCCGGCAGTCCCTTTGTGGGTCTCGCAGCCGGAAAGCATGGAGAGGATCCCAGGGGATTGCCTCAACGCTTTATTTCCAACTTGAGCAGTTCTCTTCCTTGGTGCCGAGAGGCTGCTGTCCCAGCAAGATGGGAGGAACAGCAGGCATGGAGTCCAAACCCAGGACATGGGGATTTATTTTTATTTTGTTGGAGGTTTAGGGAAAGGCAAAGCCTCAGGGCCAGCCATGTGCTGGATGCTGCCTGTTGAACCAGGAGTTCTGGAAGTGGCAGGATGGAGGTGGAAGCAGAAGAGATTCGCTCTCCCAGGAAGGAGCCACGAGGCCCACATTGTCAGGGGATGGACGTATGTGCCCAACTCACAGTAGCTGATAAGGCACTTGAAATGACTACAAGCCATGAGGCAACCTGCTGCCACCCTCCTTCCTTCCCTGCTGCCCCCGGGTGCTTCGCAAGTTGACCTACAGAGAACGAGGTGTTGCTGGAGAGCTGGTGGCCCTGGCTCAAGCTGTCAGCGCAGCATGCGCGGGCGGTGTTGGGCCACGCTCACTGGTGGAATTTCTTGCTCGGGCTGTTGGCATAGTCCAGCAGCAGCTGGCATGGCGTGAAGTGGCTGCCGTAGACGGCCTCGTACTTGCGCAGCTTGTCCACCAGCTGCTTGGCTCCGTACGAGTCCGCGTACCTGAAGGGACCTGCCGGGGACAGGGGGACACACCTGCGTCAGGGAAGCGAGAAGCACCAGGGGGCATGGAGAGGTGACAGCACTGGATTCGGCCCCTCCATCCTTCCCCAGAAAAGACCCCCAAGTCTCTGGGCAGGGCAATGGGGGACACTGCCTCCACTCAGTGCAGAAGAGCAGGCGGGGAGCAGCCTGGACTGCTGGGGACAAGCTGGGACAGAGATGGGACTCCTTCCCTAGTCTGAGCTTGTCTCAAGGAGGGAAAGTGCCAGGTACTTGGCAGCAGCACTGCCTCAAGCCCGTGAGACCTTCAGTTGTGACCCAAACCTCAGCTCGTGTTTCGTCCACTGCCCAGACCATGGCAGAGCCACCCAGCCAGGCTGCAGGTGGGTCCAGGAGCACTTTGCCCAATCTTAGCCAGGCCCACCAAGCACCTTGGCCTGAGAATTGCTGTGCACCACGGCTGAGGTTATCCACTCAGCTCTATCTGTGCAGCGTGAGAGTGTGGGCAGAATGGTGCGTCCCTGGGAACCGTTTCCCAGCTGGGTGTGCAGCATAGGACCAGGTTTCCAGAAGCACTGCAAGACACCTGCCTGCCCACCCAGGTGAGTAGCAGTGGCAAGAGATGAGATACCAGAGCCTCGTTTTTCACTGAGCACCATACAGCTACACAAAACCCAGGGATTTCTTAAAAACGTAAGGTTTTTAAGAGATTTGCAAATCTCCCAGCCCACCTACATCCCCATGACTATCAGGCGTGGCAAGAGCTCTTCCTTTGGAGTTATGGGAAGTGCTGATGAGGCTGGGGCCAGCATGGCTCTGCTGCCTTGTTCAAACCTGAAGACACAGCAAATCGCCTGGTTAAAGTCCCTTCACCCTCACCAGATGCAGCCCTGCGAAACAGCTGCACCAGCAAAGGAATCCCACAGTGTCCTGGCAGAAACGTCTTACAGCAGCTCTCAACCTCACTGCCACCTCTCGTGGGGTGGGAACACTGGAGCAACGTCTCTGGCTCAGGCTTTATGTGGGATAAGGACACTCTTAAGGATAAGGCTTGTCAAATTGCAGCTCAAATCTGGCCTTAGCAGCTGACCCACCTCTGATGTTTAAGGCCCACTAGACAAGCCCACTACGAAGCTTTCAAGCCCAGCCCAAACCCCAGCTGAAACCACCTACCTCCCAGGTATGGCGGGAAGCCTAAGCCGAACACAGCACCAATATCTCCCTCCACGGGGTTGCTGAGGATCCCTTCCTGCAGGCACATGACTGCCTCGTTCACAAACTTTGTCACCAAGCGCATCTGGATGTCCTCATCAGTGCAGCTGCAAAGAAAAGAGTCTGTAAGGGCTGCGCAGGTAAGGCAGCAGCTGGATGGAGGAGCACATGAAGCCAGCACAGACCAGGGAGAGAGCCAGCCCTGAGCGAGGGGAGAGAACAGTTTCTCACTGAGATTGTCCCTCTCTGTGAGAGGATAAGGACTAAGTTCTGAAGCAGGCACGTGAGAATGGCAAAGGCTCAATCAGGCCAGGTGGGAACTGCTTCAGGAGACGTTTCAGTGGCAGGTTGTAGAACAGGTCCGATGCCAGGGAGGTCACGGCAGGGGCTGCACTGACCTGCTCGCCCGAACAAGCCCCACCACTGAAAAGCTTTCTGCAAAGGTGCCCAAGCAAACACTGATAAATTTGAGGATGCCCCATTCCTGCAAGCACAGGCTGTCCAGAGCCAACAGCCCGCGCCGCCACACACCAGCTGGAACGGCCAAACACCATCTGGAGTGACTCCGTGTTCAGCAATGTCATCCCGTGCTGCTGCTCAGAGGCAGAAGGAGCTGGGCAGGGGCGAGAGCCCGCCCGCACCAGCGCCCCGCGCGCAGCTACTCACACTTCAGGTTTGGCCGGCACTTTGAACCGCGCCAAGATCTCCTCCATGCCTGAATTCACGCTCCTGTTCTTCACCCCCTCCTGGTAAACATAGAAGCCTTTCCCTGCCTTGCGACCTGCCAAGGATAAAGAGAGACGGTCACATCCTGCTACGCGTCCTGTGTGCTTGTGACATCTTCGCCTCTTATCCCGTGCCTCCTGCTTTTGTTAGCATGAGCAGACTCTCCCAGTGCAGGCAGCGTCTCCGCACTTCAGAGCGCGCCCGTTTGCTGCCCTACCAGGGACACAGGGAAGGGGGCACACATCCAGCTGAATCCTCAGCAAGATGCTGCCACTGTGCCAGGCCCCTAACGCCTTCACTAGGTCCAGAGGACAGTCAAATAACGCCACTGTTTTTGCAGCCACAACAGCAAAAAGACAGTCCTCAAGGATAAGGGACAGAGATGACAAGATCTCCCAAACAACCCTCGCTGCCAGGGGCCTGGTCCCAGCAAGGGGCATCGGAGGGTGAGAGCTGTGGCGGCCCGCACCAATGTGTGCTGCTCCGCCCTGGCGTGCTCAGAGCCACAGCTGCCTCTGGCACCCAGTGCCACCAGGGCTTCTAACGAAGGGACAGGACAATTTTTCTTTGCACAGAGCTTCTAAACCTCAGCTCAGGGCTTCTTTCCCTTGAGCATATGTATTTCCAGCCACTTGCTCCCTACATCCCAGAGCACTTGTTCAGGTTTAACAAAGGGGCCGGACAGAGGTTCATGAGATCTTGTCTGCTGCCTTTGCTCTGGGCAGCATCTTTGCCTGGTGCTGCCGTTTCTGCAAAGGAAGTTCTGGCAGCAGTCAAAGGTCTACCCAGGGTACAGCTGGGAGGGATTCTCCACCCATCCCCAGGGACCGTTCTCTGCTGTCACCTGAGCCCGAACAGGCTGATGGATGCTAGTGCTTTTCCTTGAACAAAGGGGAAACGTGTTAAATTAGAACAGCCTAGTGTCTCACCTAAAAAGCCTTTTTCAACCATGACCTTGAAGAACTCGATGCCACTCCCTCCAAAGCGCTCGCCAAAGGCCTTGCTGAGGTCCTCAGCCACGTGCGCGGCCACATCCACACCCACCTCGTCGATCAGCGTGGCAGCACCAACAGGAAAGCCGAAGGCCGTAGAGATGGTGTCTATTTTCTTTGGGTCAATGCCCTCCTGCAGGAACAGAAGGGAAAGCAATGGTGTATCTGGTTGAGGGTCCTGGAAACCCAGCATGGGGTCACAAAGCCGTTGCTCATCTGAAACCACAGACTGTGACCAGCCCCATTAGCCATTTGATTACGGACAGGAGTGGTGTAATCGTGCCGGCACCACTCCTGACTTTCCCTCGGTGCCACGTGGAGAGGAAAAAGCCTCACCACTGCCTGTGCCAGGTCTCATCAGACCACAGCTCAGCCAAGAGCAGGCTGGCCACAACCACGGGCACCAGGGCTGGTTACCCACCTCCCTTCTTGGCCAGAGCTGGGGTCAGCCTGGTCAGGGGACAAGGAAGAAGCAGAGTTTACGTGACTATTTGGTAGATGCTCGGTAGCTGATGGGATACACACCTGGAGAACTCGGACCACTTCTGCCAGCATCGGCCCCAGGCACCTGGTGGTGTAGAAGCCAGGCCCGTCCTAGGGAAGAGGGGTGCAGCAGGAATGCAGGTGAGTACAAACTGCAGGAACACGGCCTCTCTCGGCAGCACAAGAACTGAGCTGCACAGCCCAGGCTGCAGTTCAGGCACTGACACGCAGGGCAGACACACTGAATTGTGTTTCTAACGGTGTGTTACCAACTGCTAGAATAGCTTTTTCCTGTAGGGCTCAGCAGTGTTTGAAGACTTCCATGAACTTACTCCCTGGAAGTTCCCACCAGAGTGTTTTTCATTTGACACAGCGCCTGGAAGTCCCCAGCAGGCTGCAGAAGTCCCCTTGCTCCACCAAGGCCCAGCAGGCTGATGGAGGAAAGGGGGCTCAGCACAAGTGGAAGAGGGATAAACCGGTTGTTTCACCTCTGATACTGCTCACAAAGTCAGGGAGCAATAGATTAGCTGCAAACTGCCATTGAGGGAAGCATTTGATGTGGGGATGAGGGTTGGAGCACTGTACCTCCATTGGCCTTCAGAGGTGCCCAGAGCACTTTCAGACAAGCCAGTTTTCCCAGCGCCACAAGAGAGACCTGCTCAGCACTGCTGGCAACCTCACACACCAATCCAAAACCACACTCCAACTGCCCCAAGTCTACCAGCTGAGCCTCCCACACAGCGGGAACAGCATAGCTGGTGCTTTCTACTACAGAGCACGAGACCAGCTCTCTTTGGAGGATGGTGTGCTCACCAGCAGCCACCAGCCGAACACATCACTCAACAGCCCACGGCTCTTCTGAGGCTCCACTGCCTCTTCCCACAGCTCACAGCAGTTTGTTCTCAACTCCTGCCCCAGTGTACTGTGCTCAGTCTTCTCCCTCTGCGTGGCATGGCTCTTTCCCTACACTTTCATGTGTATTTCTGCCCCCTCTCATGAAAGATTTAATCCAGAAAAAGCAGGGTTACTGCTCGCAGGCCCCCCTGTCCTTGCAGCTTGCCAAGGAGAAGAGGTGGTGAGGGTCCTGCCCAGACTCTGCTCCATCTCAGGTGCCACTGTGGATTTCACCCTCCTGGAAGCTGTGTGCAGCAGGACCGCCAGCATCTCATCCTGGCTGATCAGACTGCTCCTGTGCCTTCTGGCCTTCCACGGCTGCTCCAAAGGACACCTGAGGGATCACTTGGGCACCTGCCTTCTTCCAACCTCCATTTTTACTTCTCAGCATGAGTAGCTAATGCCAGCGTACTCACAGCCATGTTTCAGCCTCCCCTCAGCGCACAAGTCTGCTCTTATTTATTATGCCAGCTCATATTTTGTGCAGCATCCCCTCACCTTTACCACGATGACGACCTTGCCCTGCTTGAGGCCGACAGCAACAGCAGAAGCAGCTGTGTCCTGGGATGTTTTGTCTGTGGTGATGATTTCCAGCAGCTGCATTTTGTCCACGGGGGAGAAGTAGTGCATCCCGATCACCTGGGCAGAAGGAAGAGCTCACAGGGTTAAGACAGACTTTGGCTCCCAGAGGAATCTGCTGGGTAAGTCAAGTGCCCAAGTGCAGAAGGACACAGGCCAGCACGGGCTGCAGGACCCACTGCCACAGTAGAATCAAATAGAATCATAGAACAGTTTGAGTTGGAAGGGACCTCAAAGATCATCTATTTCCAACGCCCCTGCCATGGGCAGGGACACCTTCCACTACATCAGGTTGCTCAAAGCCTCATCCAACCTGGCCTTGAAGACTTCCAGGGATGGGGCAGCCACAGCTTCTCTGGGCAACCTGGTCCAGTGTCTCACCATCCTCAGAGGGAAGAATTTCTTTCTTACATCTGATTGAAATTTCCCCTCTTTCAGTTTAAAGCTATTGCCCCTTGTCTTATCATTGTATCCCTCTCTGACAGGAATGCTCTCCAACTCCTTTCTCTCCTTGGCTTTCCCGAGGGCGCAGCACAGGCCCCACAGCTCTTGCCTCAGTGAGAATTTAGGTGTAACGCTTACAGGAGCAAGAGTGCTGCTCAGTGCTCTCCATCCTTGTAATGGTCTGGCAGCAAAACCAGAGAATCTTGGCTGAGCTCAGTCCCCAGGTGAACCACAGGCCCTGCGTAATCTGCAGGTACCATCTGAGCTGGCAGAACAGCCACTCACCTGGGTGGTGCTTCTTCTGCACCATGAGAGTGGAACAGCAGTCACAGAGACAGATGTTGAGCGAAAGTCCCTGTGTTCTGCTTGTGAATGTTTTTGATTTGGGTTGTTTGGGCTTTTTTGGTGATGAAGTGAATCTAAGGACAGGAAGGCATGTTTCCAGAAACTAATTACAGAAGTAAGTGCAGCCTTCCTCTGGGAAAAGCATTTACCTGGAGATTATTTGGTTGTCTGCCTTACTTTCTTAACGCAACCACGCAATCAGCATGTCACCTTCGTGCCTCCTGGAAGGACTAAGATCTGTATAAGTCAGAGGCACCTTGCAGGACAGTTGCAGACTGCAAAACTAATTAAAGACAATACACTAATTAGTCAACCGATTTTCTATTAGTTTCCCCAAAAAGAGCCATTACACAGGCAATTGATACAGTGAGAGGATGTTATCTGCAAGTCTGAACAAATAAGACCCAGTCTGCATTTCCAATGCAACTAAGGTCTGACAGCAGACCAGGGAGAGGCTCATGAAAGTCACAGGAACCTCCAAGAGCAGAGACACACTCTGTCACTCTATGGACTTCACAGATGCCCGCAGAACATCTGCGGGAAGACAAGCAGCAGAGGCAACGCACTGCCTTGGGCAGGCTTGAGACCCTTGTAGGAGTTTAGGGAACCAGCCAAGGGTACCTGTGCTTCTGCATTTGTGTAATGCTTTCCAACTGAGCTGGAGAGCTTTCCTCTCCTTCTCCCCAAGCTGCTATTGCCTCCCTGTCCCACCTGTTTTACAGAGGGAGATGGATTATCTCACAGGAGAATTGCTGGCTCTTCCCTGAGTCTTCTGCAGCTCCAGGTAGGCAAAGCAGATTCCTCAAATGAGGGGAAAGCGTTTCCCCCCTTTTTCTATCAAGGCTACCCTAAAGCAATGCTTAGTCCTCGGGAGGTGACTCCACCTGATCACGCAGATTCCTCACGCAATTTCAGACACGGCAGTGTCACGTCTGGTCTCCTGCTGCTTCTCCCTGAAGAGTGCAGGTGTCGCACAGGGCCAGTGCCAGACGTGCCAGCGGCACACCAGCAGGTACCACAGGTACCCTCGGCAGTCACAGATGGCAACGATGCCAGCACAGCGCACAGCCGACTCCTGCCAATGCAGCACATCCACACCCCTCAGATGGTAACGCCACCAGGCAGGTCCCGCAGGGCAGGCTGCTCCCCATGAAGCACTGCTCCTGCTCAGCTGTGCTTGCCTGGGCTGAGGGGGGTGGATGCAGTCACTCTATGCGCTGTTCAGACTTCAAGCAAAAGGATGAAGAAGTCCTCTGCTCCAAACCTCTGCCACAAGCTGCTATGTTGCTCTTGGTATCCTGTTCGCACGGATCATTTGGAGCTGGAGAGAAAAGCCCACCACCCCGTCAGGAGCCAATCCCATGGCTGACCACGGCTTCAGTTTCAGCACCTCCGAGTTCAGCTTCCAGCCACTGACTTTTCTTCCCTTTTTGCTGCTAGGTTAGCACCTTCCCCAAGGAGAAGGCGGCATTTGCCCATCATGGCAAGTCACTCCTACATCTACTCAGTTTATCAAAATGACTGAAGTCTTCTTGGTCAGAATTCTCTCAGCTTGAGTCCTTCCACAGCTCCTCTGCCTCCATTAATGTTTCCTGAAGAGCACTGACCTCCCTACTGCACCCTGTCCTGCCAACATCACGCTTGGGGTGATTCCACCTTCAACCCCTCCCTACCTGTCCAAGGACCACAAGCTCTGTGTTCAACGCTTGCACTGGGGCAGAGGATGAGCTGTTTCATGTTCTGAGGAGGAAGCAGAAGATTCCAGCGTTCACCTGCAGCAAAGCCAGTTTGCCTCTAACAGGCAGCTCAACGCAGAGCACGCTCGTAGCAGGCACGCAGCACTGGGTACTCACCTTCTCCGGCCTCTTGCTAACAGCAGCAATTTGGCTGATCGGGAGGGCAGATGTGTTACTGGCGAAGATGCAGTGAGCAGGGATCACCTGTGGCAAGGAGCAGAAGAGACAGTGTAAACGCACAGACTCCAGAGTCAGATCCAACGCGTGACGTACAGAGCCCTGAGATAACAGCACCAGCACCTGGTAACCCTGATGAACAAGGCAAACCTGCTTCTTCTCTGCCAGGGCAGACAGCATTACAACCTAATTCTAAAGCAGCAGCCCAAGTCAGCCAGATCTGAATTCCTCTGAACTCTCCACTCTCCCCAGGTCTGCAGTATCAGTCTCAGAGCCTCCATGCTTCTGCCAGACCATTGCAACCACATCAAACGCAGCAGGGAGGGAATTCAGAAAGGTGCACACAGCAGCTCCCTGACCACCCAGTGATTTCCCCAAGCACCAAACGGCAGCACAAAGGAGATGTGACAAACCCAGCAGGATGGGACACTTCGAGTCTCCACCATACACGGCCCACATCTAGCAAGAGCTACTCAGAACCGATACTCACGGCCTCCACCTCCTTCAGCACTTTGTGCTTGATGTTAATGTCCTCAAACACAGCCTCGATCACCATGTCTGCCTTCTCAAAGCCCTTGTAGTCCAGCTGGCCCGTCAGGTTGCTGAGAATGGAGTCCCTCTCAAACGACGTCAGACTCTTCTTCTTCACCTTGCTGTTCAGCCTAGGGAAGGACAGCTGTCACAGCTCCTGGGCAGGACAGCCCAGACTGCTAGAGGTGCACCACAACACCAAGGGCATCCCTCCCTCCTGGAGCTGGGACCTAAAACACCATCTCCACTGCAGCAGGACTGTCTCTCTGCCTACTGGCCCCTCCTTCCATTTAGGAAAAGGAGAGCCATGCTCACACGACTCAGACGGTGCATTAGCCTGAAGGTAAATCACTTTCCTGATGATGCACCGCTGAGCACTGTTACTGCTGAGCCAGGAGGACAGGAGAAAGAAATCCAGCTTTTCAGAAGTGTGACTCCATGCCTCCCCTTGACATGGGCCTCTAGGGAGCCAGGACTGCTCCCTCCCTCCTTAGCTCTATAAGCTACTGCTGCTAAATCTAAAAGCTAAAACAATCATCTGTAAGGTCATCTACCTAAGGAATCACAGAACGGTTTCGGTTGGAAGGGATCTTCAAGATCATCTAGTTCCAACCCCCCTGCCGTGGGCAGGGACACCTTCCACTACACCAGGTTGCTCAAAGCCTCATCCAACCTGGCCTTGAACACTTCCAGGGATGGGGCAGCCACAGCTTCTCTGGGCAACCTGTGCCAGTGCCTCACCACCCTCAGAGGGAAGAATTTCTTCTTTAGATCTAATCAAAATCTCCCCTCTTTCAGTTTAAAGCCATTGCCCCTTGTCCTGTCACTACAAGCCCTTGTCAGAAGCCCCTCTCCAGCTTTCTTGCAGCCCCTTTAGGTACTGGAAGGCTGTTAGAAGGTCTCCCCAGAGCCTTCTCTTCTCCAGGCTGAATAGCCTCAACTCTCTCAGCCTGTCTCCATAGCAAAGGTGCTCCAGCCCTCGGATCATCTTCGTGGCCCTTTGCTGGACTCACTCCAACAGCTCTATGTCCTTCTTGTGTTGGGGACCCCAGAGCTGAACACAGCACTGCAGGGGGGTCTCATGAGAGCAGAGTAGAGGGCCAAAATCCCCTCCCTCAACCTGCTGTCTGAATACACCGCCTATTTCATAGCGATATCCCAGCACGCTGCACAGGGCAACCTTAAAATAAAGCGTTTCTGTGACGTCTGATGATAGAAGACTCCGAAGGATACCAAGATGTCTCAGGAGTTCCTGACTGCCTGACAGCAGAGGAGTATTTTGACTAAAGGCAGCCCCATCCCATTCCGAGCAAATTCCACGTACCCCTTGAAGACCTGCTGCTGTCCTCTGTCCAAGCCTTGCTGTGCTGCATCCTTCAGGATGGTCTTCAGTCCCTTATCCACTGAGACCTGTGCGATCCCAGCTCCCATGAGCCCTGCTCCCAGCACTGCCAGGGTCCTGCACAAAAAAAGACCAAGGGACAAGTTCAGTGCTAGAAATAGCTGAATTTCCATTGCTGCTGTCAGACTCGCACAGATCCTGCCCACTCAGGCACTACTTTTTTGTGAGGTCATGCAAGAAGATGTCACTTGTGGGTGAGACCTCCAAACTGCAGAGGATTTGCCTTCTGGAAGCTGGAAATCTCTCTGCTCCGCTACACTGCTTTTCAGGACTCTAGGCCACTTGGTCCCAAGAGCCTTTTTGCAGAGGTCATCCAACTGCTCCTCTGGCATCCCATGCTTGCACTTACTTGACCTCTCGCTGAGGTGTTCCAAACTTGTTCTTCTTGCAGTGCACCTGCCCGTGGTAGAGTCCCATCAGCGCCTTGGACTCCTTAGTCGCTGCGAGTTGGCCAAAGCTCTGGAAGAAAGGGAGGCAGAGAGTTTGGCATTTAACAGCTGTCTCACTTCCAGCAGGCACACATCAAAAACATGGTGAGGGGAAAGCACAGCCACCCGTGTAGCGGCACAGACTAGTAAACTGGTTGGAAAAGGAAGAACGGACAGGGCATACGTATCCTCTGCCCAGAGGCACCTTCTGTACTAAGCACAGCCCACTCCGCACCACTGCCTCCCACGTGGGCTGCCAGAAAGCAGTAGGAAACTGCTTGTTCAACGTCCCTTGCCATAAACAATATAATTTAAAGCATCTGAAAGAGTGTGTACCTATAACACTGGTGTCTGGAGGGGCAGGGGTTCTGCCAGGGAACAAGAGCAGCCACAGTATTTCCATATCCGTCTCCTTCCTATCTACTGAATCATTCCCCGCTCATTTCCCCCTCCCTGGCAGTCCACCGGTGCGATGGTGAGCCAGGATCGACCCTGCTGCCTCTGCCAGCACCTGCGGGGTCCCATGAAATCAACGCAGGAGCCGTTTCTACTTCCCCAGGGGCAGGACTGAATTTCACTGGCACAGGACCCGCTCTCCCCGACACGCATCCTGTACTAGCTGAGGCCATTGCCCCAGGGGCTTCCAGGTGAAAGGCCCCTGACCTGCTCTCAGGCTTTGAGAAAATAAAAAATACTAAAAAAAAAATCTTTAAACAGGCCAGTTCTCAGTGACAGCAGTAGCCTGATACTATTTTTGGAGGATCATAGACAGGCACCAAAATCAAAGGCCTACAAAACCTCCCAGCACTCAGCATGAAACGGGAAAGCAGTCAGGAAGACAAAAGACATCGCAGGGTGACAGAAAACTAAAGTTGTCAGAGCCAAGTCTGCTCAGGAAAGCTGTCAGCGCAGTGTACTACTTTAGAGCAGGTTGTATCTTCCTTCACCACTGTCCTGTGAGTTTGAGGCTCCCTAAAATATCAGAACACATGGAAGAGAATCCACAAGTCTTCTGTCCTCGGCAAAAGAGGGAGGCATTAAAAAAGACACGACACTGACACTTACTATTCTTTAGAGGGTTCTGGGAAGATCTCCATCCTGCTATTATTCTCAGGAAAAAAACATTCATTCTTTTCTGTAAGGAACAGAGTACCCCAAGCCTTTTATTCAGCACCAGACCAAACGTGGGTGGAATACATAACCAGAACAGACGGGGTATACCCAGGAGGTCACTGTTAAGGTAGGAGGCAGACAGCTACATCTCAGACCAGGACCTTGTCACCAGAAGAGAACAAAAGGAGCTGCTAAGCATGGCAGGAAAGACTGCGGGATGTGACAGAGAGCAGCGTGAGAAGCTGGTGAAAGTTACAGATTTGTGGGGCACGGATGGATTTCACCGGCAGTTAAGGGGCAACGATGTGAGAGATGACACAAATGCAGAAATAATCGGATGAGAGTGTTGTGGTTCGGGGCAGTCAGGTCTTGCAGAGGCAGCAGTGCCCAGGTAACCGCACCAGAGACACTGCACACAGCCAGAATTACCTCTTCAGTATCAGAAATAACAAATTTGGGTACGGATGTAGCAAAACTGGGACTCCTGAGGAAAAACTAATTTAGGAGTAGTTGTTTATTAGGGCAGAGAAAAGGAGGGATGAAGATGGCTGAGATGAACAAGCATGGCAAAATAAAGACTCTGTGTGTGTGTGTGTCTATCTGTGCAGGGAAAAGAAGGGCCAGGCATAAGCAAGCTGCTGGTGAGTACAAGTGCCTGCTCAAGCCCTGGACCTGCCCAACACAGCCTGTCCTATCTCCATATCAAATTCGACTTCTATTTTCCTGAGTGTGTCACCAGCAAACCCCAAGCAGGACTGGATGGCGTTTAGGACATGAGGTCCACGTGCCAGCAGCTGGTCAGACCAGGCCCTACAGCCAATTAACATCTATGGCTACTAAAGGGAGGTGGGTGTTTGCACATGCGCTTCTTGCCGCACATGAGCTTCGATTCTGACCAGCCAGCCCAGAGGAACAGCATCAACCACTGACCATGCCTGTGAGCACTTTGTGTTTACGTGGGTTGTCACCAGTGTCCCGGTTTCGGCTGGGACAGAGTTAGTTTTTCTTTTCAGCAGCCAGAAGGGCTCTGTGTTTTGGATTTAGCCTGGGATTCATTATGAGAATGCTGACAGCGCACTGATGTTGATAGTTCGTGCTGAGTCATCAAGGATCTTTCAGCTTCCCATGTTTTGCCAGTGTGCAGGAGCACAACAGGCTGGGGGGGGAGCATGGCTGGGGCAAAGGGCCCCCGACTCCTCTTAAGATTTGAGCTTAGACTTAGGATCAAGGGCTAAATTGGCCAACGGAGTATTCCACATCATGCAACATCATGCCCAGTGTATAGGTGAAGGTTGATTGGGAAGTTGGGATTCTTGTCTTAGGGCACTCTTGGACTCTCAGTCTCTCAGAGTTCTACTTCTCTCTCGCTCTCTTTTCAGGCCACTCGCTCACCCAGGATTGCTGTGTGAGGACTCATCTGTTTCAGAACTGTTTGCCATGACAGGACAGGCATTGGTCACCAGGTGGTGAGTAATTACACTGTGCATCACTTGTTTTTATATATTATTATCATTATAGATGTATATTTTCATATACAATTCTTATTTTATAATTATTACTTCTAATTTCATATTATTGCTATTAAATTGTTCTTATCTCAACCAATGAGTCTCCCTTCCCTTTTCCCCTTTAATTCTCCTCTCTGTTTCCCAGGGGTGGGGAAGGGTGAGCAAGTGGTAGCGTGGTGTTTAGTTGCCAGCCGGGTTAAACCACAACCACCAGTGAAGGCACCGCGCTGCCTGTGCAGCCAGCTGTGCGCGTGCTCTGTGACTGTGAACGTGTGTGTGTACCTACACCTCTGCAGCACCTGCTCAGCCTCCCCACCAGCTGGACCTAGGAAGGGGAACAGCAGCAAGCAGAACAGGAGGTGAAGTCTCCTGGGCTTTCAAATGCAAAAGACTTGACTACCCTTAACAGTTGATATTGGTGCTAAACTCAATGTGCCAGGATACAAAACAATTGAAGGGAAAGGAAGAATGAAATAGAGGCTTATTTCACGGAACCACTGATGAGGTGACATTGGAAGAGACCTGTAAAGATTGTCTTGTCCCACCCCATCGCTCAAAGCACGATCAACTAGAGCAGGCTGCTTTGGCCTGCTCCCACTTGGGTTTTGAGTATCATCATGGAGGGACACTTCACAGCCTCTCTGGGCAACCTGTTCCAGCATTCAATCACATTTACAGTAAAAAAAAGTTGGTTTGCATATTTAAGAGGAATTTCCTATGTCAGTTTGTGGCTATTACCTCTTATTCTGCCACCAGATATGCTCTTCTGAGAACAGAATGGCTATGCCTTCTTTACTGCTTCCTACCAGGTATTTATACACATTGATAAGATCTCTCCAAGCCTTCTCTCTTCTACAGGCTGAACACTGCCACATTTCCCAGCCTCTCCTTGTGTGCCAGATGCTTCTGGCCTTTAATTATCCTTATGGCCCTTTGCTGGATTCTCTCCAAGAGTCAGCAGGCCCCCAGCCTGTACTAGTGCATGGGGTTGTTCCTCCCCAGGGGCAGCACTTGGCATTTCCCTTTGCTGAACTTCATGAGGTTCCTGTCTGCTCGGTTTTCCACTGTTGAGGACTCCCTGAATGGCCAGTAGTAGCCAGTACGTTGATTGGAGTGGCTACTAAATAGGTAAGTTTGACCAAGGGATAGAAGAAGTCTCATTCTGGGTGAGCAACTACTACTGAAAAAAAATCACCTAATTTTCAGAAGCACCCAAAATTACCAATGGGTGAAAAAGGACCAGCACAAAGTATCTGGACTATAAACTAGGAAAAACAGCAAAACAAGAGTAATGGAGAATCAGCACCCTGAACAAAGATGACGGTGAAAAAAGGTGACAGAGTAAACAGAACACTGGTAAAAATGAAAGTTAATTCTTGGAGGAAATTACTTGTTTGCCCCAAATTGCCTGGAAACATTGATGAGACAGAGCACTACACCCACACCTCCACGTTACCCGGCCCACGTGGCAATCGGAAATAACAATCTGTGCTCAGGCACACAGAGAAACCAAAGTCCTGTTATGTGAAACCTGGACCGATGAACCCCATTGGGTTATTCCCCACTCAAAACGATAACACAGACAGGAACGAGAAAAGGCACAAACTGTTTTCACAGATGAAGGATCCCGACAAACAGTTCTGTTGTTCAAGACAGGCCTTTTTCACAGCCCCACTGCCAGAAGAAGGGGCAGGGAGCAAGACACCATTTTGAGCAGCCTCTGATGAATATTGTTCTTTGTGCGTGATTAAATCAAAGAATCTTGCCCCCACCAGCTCCACAACTCACTGACAACCTTGGATCTCATCTCCTTACCTGGGATTCAACGAGGTATCCAGCGTCATGCCCCTGATCAAGGCCAGTCTTTACAGCCTAGTCAAAGAACAATAAAGACACGTCACTGTTGAGTCATGTCTGCCAACAGCTACGCTTTAATGACATTACATGTTTAGCAGCACCTTCTGCTTTCACCCCATCTCAATATTCCAGGCACACTTCAGACTCTCTGGGTCCTGTCCATCCTGTTCAAAGTGGAGCTATGAATCACCTTGTCCTTCTGGCACAGAGCAGCTCCAGTGGCAAGGAATTTTCTGTCAGGCTAATTTTATTTTTTTTTTTTTTTTTTTTTTTTCACACAAAAATTCTCGTTTCAGGAACTTTTTTGAAGTAGGGCTGTGCTCCTGTAATGTCATTGCTCCCAGAGTCAGAGGGGCATTCACAGGTTTACAGAAGTCTTGGCAACAACTTAAATAGTGATGTCATTTTAAAATAAGGATTCAACCATGGGCACTGTCTGTAAGTAATACAATGTCTGTGTAACTCGGGGGATGAACTTTTAAAGTATTTTGTCGTTAGCACTATGAAAACAGCGATTTATATTTTCCTAGCTTCAAACAGGTTAACCTAACTCTTTAGAAACTGCACAGGAAACCTGGTAAAACTGCAGCTGAACGTTTAATGGACAAAGTATTCCAGCCAAGCCTCTCCTTGATTGGGATTCTTGATTTTCCCTTTACTGGTACTGGTACCACACAAATTGGTGATCATATTCTGGGAAGCTATTCTGAATTTCACCACGCTTGCTCAATACACCACACAGCTAGCACTCATCAAGACTGATATGCTGTGATGATCAGGATGTACGGCTTGACTCAGAGGAAGGAACCACCTTCTGTCTGTTGCCATACGATCCCACAGATCCACCTTCACTGTAGTTTCTTGGGCCTCACAGTGGGAGTTACCTCAATGATCTTCAGTGGAGCAGGGTAGAGTCCTTTGGTTTGCTTCTGAACTTTGGTCTCCACTGTCTTGTAGACTTGCTGCCTCACAAATGGAAGAGCCATAGCATAGTCTGTTATCTCTGCAAGACAGGACAAAATATGGCTCAGCACGGTGCTATATGCACAATCAGCCTTGAAGAGATTAACCCGAAAGTTAAAGAGTATAGATGTGAATGCTGCATATCTGCAATAGAAACGTGCACCTGAAACTCAGCCACAGGTAGTATGGTCTGCTCAGAAGTGTTTCTATGGCTCCTTCCACAGATAAGTCTCATAAGACCCGAAGTATCCTCCTAATACAGCCAGTGACAGACTGAGCTCTGAAGTAGAGCTCACAGAGACGTCATCATTCCTGGGCTCTGCTAACTGCATAAGGGTGCTTCTAAAGAGGATTAGTACAGAGCAGACCCACGTGCCTCTTCCCACTTGATTACACAAATCTGGTATAGAGCTTGCTCAGAAAATTCTGAAGACGGATAGTCCTCTGGAGGTAGCTGCTGCTGTCTCCCTGAGGCCCAGCTCCCTTCTAAACTGCTTCAGGAGCCACCACGTGCACCTCTGGCAACATCACTTGAAGATCAGATCTGCACAGCAATGTTTTCTCTACTAACTCACCTGGCTCAAGAGAGGATTACAAAATGAAATAACTTTTGTTCTGAAAACAGAATTAAGAAGGAGCACAAACACATCCCTGAGAAGCAAAGCTGGATTTTACTCACTACAGTCCCTTGGGATTGGCTATCCCACAGACTTACTCCGTACTAGCCCTTTCGATCTCTTGGCAGACACAGTCTTGTTGGCTAGTCCTCTGGCAAAGCCAACTGCTACCTCCTCCAAGTACTCAATCGTCCGTGCTTCTGGAGCTTTCAAACCTGGCCCTGTGAACAAAAGAGACGTCTTGAGGAAACGCAGCAGAAGTTATCACTGATGGATGATGATGCAGAAAAGCAAGGATGAGACAGCAACATGATGTTCCTTTGAATTGCTGCTGCTCTATACCCCCTTGCCTGTTGGACTTTTCTTGATTATGAACAATGAGGGGAAACGCTCAAGAGGCAACAATATATATAGTTCATATGCATGTATATATACATACATGAAGGCCCTAAGGCATTTAATATCCATGGCACTATACAGAAATGCCAAAATACCGACTCCCAATGGGAGCAGACAGCAGTACACCACTTAAACATCAACACTACTTTCACAGAGCCATGGAATAGCTTTGGTTGGAAAAGGACATGGGAGGCCATCTGATCTGACCTGCTGGATCAAAGCAGGGCCAAGTTCAAAGTTAAATCCAACTCTAGAATTAGATCAGGTTACTCAGGGCCGTGTTCTGCCAGTCTCTGAACATCTCCAAGGATGGAGGTCCCATCACCTCTTCGGTCCTCTGTTTCAGTGCCTGACCATCTTGTGGCAAATTGTGCCCTTTATTCCTCAAACTTTTACTCTGCATAATTGCAGGCACCTCTGTATCTCAATAGAAGTGTCCTGCCTTCCCTCCCTCTTGTTGCACCTCTCCTTTCTCATGTGGTACAGAAAGCCTGCACAACTAAGTTGTACCAACACTATTGCTATTAAACATACAGACAACAGTTACGGAGCACCGTGTTCCTGAAAATTACCCATACTGGAGCTGATGTCCAATGAAACTTCAACCATTGACCTCAGGTGCTGGAGATCTCTCACTTGGCTTTACCTAGTGCCACCCACAGCAACATCTCGCCAGGCTCCAAGTGGTCTGCCATCCACCCTGTGGCCCACCCTGTGCTCACCTAAAGCTGCCCCACAAACAATGAAGCAAGCCACCACAAAACGAGTTTTAGCAGTCTCTGAGGGCGGGTTGCAAAATCTGCAAGCACAGGACTTGTATCATCAGCACAGGAGGATGGAGCACAGGGCTGAAACTGCAGTTGCGTAAAGTTGCCGGAGGTGAAGACAATGAGTCACTAACGAAAGAGTAATGCCCAGCGATTCTGTGCAGGGCCACCATCTAAACGTGCAGCCTTGGGGTGCTCCTGAACTAGTGATTCTGTGCAGGGCCACCACCTAAACATGCAGCCTTGGGCTGCTCCTGAACTAGCAGAACGAACCTGATGAGGTTACAACTCTATCCTTACAGCCAGGCAACATCATAAACCTTCACTATAAACTACTCCAACCACACCCAGCTGCTGCATAAAGCCCTCAGATCTAAGGAACCAGCACAGCAACTACTCCCTGACATAGGAGATAGTTAAGAACAAAAACAAAATCGAAAATCCTTCCTTTTTCACTTCCCATTACCCTCTCCCTTTAACAAAAACTGAGGTCTTCAAGGTTTCTCCTCTCTTCGCATAAAGACTCAAGAGTGTGTACTGAGCAGACCCCAGATGCTGTTGCTGGCTGGAGGGTCTCACCAAGAGGCAAATAAAAAAGCATGGACATTTTGACCAGATCATGAAAGCTCACTGTTAGGAAGTCCCACTCGTACCCTGTCAGTATGTCAGAGCCAGTCTAGAGGAAAACAGTCCAAACAAAACAACGTGTTTCATTTTAACTTAACCCTGAGCTGCTCCATAATCTACACTTCAGCAATGCCCAGTGAATTTTAGAAAATTTGTTGGAAATTTGACAGCATTTGGGATTCCTGAGCTCAAACCTTACCAGCTTCCAAATTCTCTTCCCACCACTTCAAGGCAACACGTCTGAGACGTTCAGAGCTTTAGTGACCTGATGTGCTGCAAGATGCGAATACCTGATTTCCCCCTTCTGCAAGTTTGGGTGTTGCGACATCAACAAGTGCCGGACTTTGATAGTACAGCTGAAGAAAAAGGGCTGATAAGAACTATTCAGGCAAGGTGGTCAAACCCACCTATACGTATGTGGGTGTACTTCACTTGCAATTACCTCTCAACATTTTGTACTGTCCTAACCCAGGAGCTCCAAGCTGTCGACTCACATCTACTTTCTTATATAAAAGGCACACGCTAGAATTAGACCCAGGCACAGCAGTAAATAGACCAAGAGAATGCTGTAGAGCTCCCTACTGAAGAACTGATTGCACCCCATCAAATCACCTCCTGATTAATGCTGTCTCTCTCCTTCAAAGCTTTCTATAATCAGTTAAAGCATCACCCTGGTTAAAGCTGCTTTTGCCCAGGCGTAGGAAACGAACATGAGAACACTCAGCAGAAAGCCTTCTGGCACTGGCTGCTATGTCAATGAACAAGGAACGCCCCTAATGCCTGCATATAATTTGGTTTTAGCGTTCCTCCTACGTGCTTATCTGGTCTGAGCTAGGATTCCAAACAGCTCTTCAGAAAGTTCAGGTCTCCTTTAAGCAAGTGTAATCACTGGTATAAAAAAGCCACGTTTGCTGGCTCTTATAAGCCAATTCACATTTCAGCAAGTACACAGGGGTAAACTTTATTCAGGCGATTTTAACTCAAGCCTGGGTACCACTGATCCATTTTGTAAGCAAGAATACAGCTAAGGACATCTCATCCAGCTGGCATGTGAGACAGAACAGACACAAGGGTTTCCCTTGCATTTCTCAGCGTAGGTAGAAGCACCTTTTCTTTTTGTTTATTTTCTTTTCTTCAAATTCAGGAGCTAAGGGCCACCAGGGTACTCTGGCCATGCTCTGCCTGGGGGAACCAAGCTCAGCACGCTGCAACTGTGTGGCTGTACCAGCTGGCACAGCAGTTCCCATTCAAACTCCTGGCTGCAGCTGCTCAGACCTTTCGTAGGAGGCTGTCGAGGGTTTTCCCTTCCATTCCACCTTCCGTTTCCCTTCCATTTCCACCTTCCAAGAAAGCCCCGCTAGCACAGGAACAGCAGAAACAAGAAATTATTCACTAACCCACTCAGCACTTGGAAGTGCAACTTGGTCTACAGTTGCAAGGAGTTTCTGCATCCAGTTTAAAGTCATTTGGCAATTCAGAGCGCCTACGCTGTGGGGGTTGGCTTCTTCTCAAGATCTTCTCATAGAGATTAACATCTGCAGGCTGCATAAATGCAGGCATTGGTCATCTATTCTCCTTTCAATTATGGGTTGTAATCTGTCCCTCTGACATGATAAATGAGGAACGCAGGTTATCTGTATAATTAGCTCATGCAAGAGAGCCAGCAGGCCTGCCCTCTACACTAACCTTTCCCTACTCACTGAGCTTTAGCAGGAGCCTGATGTTTCAAGGTCTCTGTGTGCATACCTCTAAGGTGGGAATGGAGATTGCACTGCAGAGCATGGTAAGGACTTTGCAGTCCATATGCTTTGCCCTCACTAGACTGCTGACTGTATCAATGGCTTCTCCACCCGTTCCAGTAAGGTCGAGAGGTTAACTAACAGGCAGGAGATCAAGCAACTGAGAGGCGTCATGTCTGACCTAGTGGGTCCACCAGCTGGTCAACTAGACCCATCTTCTTTGCTCTGTCAGCACGGATGTTCCTTCCAGTCAGCATCATATCAAAGGCAGCAGGAAGTCCCACCTGGAAAGGCAGAAAGGCAATTTCAGAATGGGAACATGCCACACAGCAGAAGAGGCAGGCTATCAAGTACAGTTTTTCTCCAACTTACTATCTTTGGCAGCCTCTGAGTACCCCCAGCGCCTGGCAGGAGACCCAGTAACACTTCAGGTGTTCCCAAGACTGTTTTCTTGTCCTTTGTCGCTATTCTGTAGTGACAGGCAAGGGCAACCTTAAAAAAAGGAAAAGAAAACTAAAGGTTTCCCTGTGAAAGACACCAGAAGAACCGGGCATTCATCACAAAGGTCTCTTCTACACACTGCCTCGGCTTTCCTCTCAACCCTACCCCAATTCCCTAATTCAACCGTCTCCAAACTTCCTCTGTGCTCATTGATGGCTTCTTCCAGCAAGAGGAGCAGATGACACCAAGCAGATGACAGCAAGCAGCTATGACATGCACACGAAACCAACAAACTGAGCTAAGCCATTTTTAAATCTCACCTAGAGGATCAAGGGCTGAATTCATTCACTACACCGAAAGCATGGTCCCATTTACAGATGAGCCATGATACCTGGTTCATCACTGGATCACAAAGTATATATCTGTCACCACAGTGCTTGTAGAAAGCTGACACTACTTGAGAAATCAGTACGGAACTGAAGAGACTCCATTCCCACAGTTACTCTGTTTTAGTAACAACTTTGCTCCAGGAATTACCACAGTCTTTCAGTTTACAAAACCCTAAATGGACATGACAAGGCAAATACTGCACCCAGCCGAAGTGGCAAGCGACGGTGTAGAGCACGTAGTCCAGGGTGAAGCCTGGCCAGGTTCCCCACACTCATCCCTCTCACAACAACCTTTAAAAGAACAGAAGTTGCTGGGATACGAGACTCAGTTCATCTGAAAAGCAGAAATTTCCAGCCTGGATTCTGCCAGCAGCATTCATCCAGATCCAATGCCCGCTGGAAACAGCCAGTTTTCCCTGCGACACTATCATCTAAACATTAGCCTGGCCTACATGGATTCATATTCGATCTGCTGTCTTTCAACAGAAGCAAAAAACGAGCATGGCAGAACCCTGAGCACAACTTAGCCATTAAATTGCCACAAACTCATCTGAATGGATGTAACGAACCCATGTCAGGTCTCAAATCCCTCTCATAGTAAGCAGTCCTGCGGGCATCCTTTGGATAGTTTAGAGAACCAGTGCTATCAACTCCCACTGCTGCTTATCAGACCCAGAATTGCTCAATACCTCCAGTCCTCCTCCCAGGCAGGTGCCACTGATGGCAGCAACTATGGGTTTTGGAGACCGCTCAATTTTTTCTAGCATCTGCTGTCCTTCCCGAGAGAGCTGAGTCACTTCCTGCGAAGTCTTGCAGGCTTCAATCATGCTGCAAGGAGGCAGAAAGGCTGATCAGAATTGGAAAAGCACAGAGAAAACAGCAGTGAAATGAGCGCGCTTCAAGGAGTTTGTTCCCCTTTTCCCACAAAGCTCCACTGACTGATAGACAGGCAGGAGCTATTGAGTCCCCCAGTCTCAGATGAACAGACAACGCAGGAAGACTACTAAATTCCATGGGTTCAGTCACTGCACGCTGACGCTGGTCTGCGCCTGCAGGCACTGAATGAGTTTCCTTGTGTCAGAGCTTTGAAAGCCTTTCGGGGGCAGAGGAGGAAGCGTCATAGGAAGCCTCGAAGCACTTGCCAGGAAGGGTGGAGGGGAGAGCCCAGGATCAGTTTTTAAAAGAGCAGATGGCCAGTGCTCTGATGTTGCTCTCCGCCAATTAGAGCCTCCCTGTGCCAATTATTCTCATAGAGGCTGGCAGCGTTTGCCAGGCAGGAGCGATCCGGGAGGCTCGTAGCGTTGAGACCAGCAGACACCTCCTAAATGCAGCCTGTCCTTTTGCTCTGCTTACCAGCTCTAGCTACTGCCTCTCTCCCTCCCACCACAACATATATCAAGTCTCTGCTCCTGAATACAGCCAGCCAAAAAAAAATAAGGTTTTGCAGGGCCTTCATTTGTAATTCACCTTCTTTCCTCAGAGCTTTCCGGCTTTTAATGAGTTTAAACAACTATCCTGTCTTGCCCAATGTCAGGACTAGGAGGCAATGGCACTCCAGGACCCAGTGGGAGCATCCACAGGGGTCCTCCCGCACTCTGCAAGGGTTACCCACGCTGAATCGCCTGGTAGGCTGCTTGGATGCTCCACATGGAAGAGTGCCAAATCCTGCCTAATCAAGGGGCCATGCTGGCAGAGCACCAGGCACTCAAATCCAGCTTAAATCAAGTCCTGCATGCAAATTTATCTGCTCTTGTTGCATTCCGGACCAAAGGACAATGCTCACCCCGGAGCCAGGAAGGGTTTTCTTGGCTGCGCCCCAGCACGCAGGAAGGAGTGACTGAGTGTTACAGCCAAATGGGGTTTAACAACTAGCCACGTTCCTCTTTAATCTAACTTCATTTGAGCTAGTTAGGGACCCTCTGCACACGGATTTCATTCCCAGCCTCTGCCTCACCCTTGGGGAGACGTCAGAGACAAATCGCTCAAACTTCACAGTGCACCAGACCACTGGCCCTGGATGCTGGACTTCAGGGACAGCTCCATCAGCTTAACTTGCAAGGTCCCCATACTTACTTGATATCTGCTCCAGCAATGAAAGAGCCTGGCTTTGCAGAGATGAGGACGGCACTTTTGACGGCTTCATTGGCCCAGATCTCATTCATTACCTCCCTAAGCTCTGCGTCCAATTGTCTGGACAGAGTGTTCACCTGAAAGCAGCAAATAAGCATTGTAAATAGGGAGCCCAGGAGACAGTGGAGTTTAACTTCTGATTTAGTACTGAACTCAATCATCACATCATAAGAAAACCTGCAGACAGACTGACAACAAAAAGTCAAAGCCAATGGTAGGTCTGAACGGATTTTCCAAGCCAGCAGGAGCAGCAGCTCTACAGCCTTTCAAGATTTGTCTTCTCAAAAAAAAAAGGACTAGACCATCCAGGAATTTGCTCAACAGGCAGACCATTGCCTGGCACAATTATAACATTTTTGGGGTGCTCAAATAGAGCCCAGATTTGCTATAAAAGTTAGTTCATCCCATGTCATAATACAGTGAGAAAAAAAAATCCCAAGACGAAACACTACAGCAGGTCATCAAGTAATCTGTTATTAAGAAATTCCTCCTCACCTTCACCAACAGTGAGTTTGTGACCTCAAACATAGATTTTTATGAGCTTGTAAGCTGTTTGTTTTCTATATAACAGACACTCTCCTCAGCCATTTTGAATCCAAGAACTTAATACAGTTTAGCAGTATCTTGTGCCAGTGAGAGAGACAAGTTAGCTCAGTACACACAAAATACTACCCATGAGGCATTTTCAGATTCCTCATTAAAAACTCAAGTGCTCGTTTTCCTATTTCTACTTTGCTCACAACTTTGAAAGGCTGCAGGTTAGGAAAGTTCTTTAGAATTTTCAATGTCTTCTCCATACGACCGCTATTCCTGCCATTTCCACCAACGTGCCTGTTAATCACAGCTGGCTAAAACAGTACCTTTGAGTCTGGTGTGTTGAAGCGTACAACAGCAACATCTCCTTGGATATCACAGCTAACGTGGGTTCTAGCTGGAAACAAACAGAAGCGTGTTCTGACCTTATGCTCAGTGGATTTTAAGAAAGAAAATGAGCTCACATAGAAAAGCTTTACACTTACTCTGAAGAGCGGTGGAGGTAGAGATGTTACGGCAGGCATAACCTAGAGAAAAGGCATTGCAGATGTCAAAGGAATTCTCAGGTCTTAGTTTAACTCTCCTTTATTAACACATCCTCCCAGCTCCCCATATCTGCCGAGTACAGCGTTTCAGAAAATCCCGAGTATGAGCCAGTTCCTCCTCTTACGGCTCAACCTGTGCGGAGCCACCACCAGAGTTCAGCAGACTCCACGCTATCCAAGTGACCTTCACAGCACAGATTCCACACCGCAGCTTCTGAAACCAGCAATGCCACACTGAGGGCAAAAAAAAATAAAAATCAAAGCCTTCTTCCCAAAGAGCTGACAAGAGACGAAGCAGGCTGCACGCAGGAGTATTTTGCCTTTAGTATGCACAGTTTAACATTTCTTCACACACTAAACCAAAGACCTTGCTGCACTTTGGAGAGTTTCAAGTCTGAAAATTAACTCCTCCACAAATCAGACATGATTGCCCTAAAATATTTCTGCAAAAACACACTCTTGTTCCAGTGAACAGTGTTACCCTGAGTATGACTTCACAGATCCCAGGATACATACCTGGTGAGCCACACAAAGAGCACACAAAATATTTATTCTCCCCCCATCTATCAAGAAAATACTTGATCCATCTCTACTAACTACACATGGAAGCACCTAGACAAACTTGTCTTGTTTCAAAGCACTCATAAAACCTGGACCACAGTATGAACAAGTTCTGTCCACACGTGAAATGCCACTTTTCTGACTCAAATCCCAGCTCTCCTTTTTCTGCTGAGAAATTGTATTTGGCCTGATGCTCTCTCGCTACACGAACGAATCTCTGCTCTGTTCAAGTGACCTCGATCTTGTCCGAAAGGATCCTCTCAGGCAGATCTAGGCTGAATCTGTGCCGAGTCTGAAATGGAGTAAAAGCATTACTTCTTAAGTAATAGGCACATCCATCGACTGGAATGCAGCCATTTATCTGGGGGAGGTTTACTGCTCAGTGTTGTTAAAACGTTCAGGAATGAAACATCTTCATGCCCAGCAGCAAGGTGGCAAAGTCAGCACAGGGAAAACAAGCTCAAAACCTCAGCCTGCACCTTTCCAAGGGGTGCTGCCCTCTCCCTGCGGCCCCGTGACACTTGGGCTCCGCTGAACTTTGGCCCTGTTTCCACTTTGTCTCGGGTGCTGGCAGCAGGGACTGACCTTTGTGCTCCATTCCACAGCGTGAAGCTGCTGGATGGAAATTCGCGTCAGGTGAGTTTGTGCACGCGCGTGTGTGCCATGTGCCCACAACATCGGTTCATAAACAAAGAGCAAACTGGTTTCCACTCCAAAGCCACTTTAAACTAATTTTGACTAGGACAATACCCAGATTGTGATCACTGTAGCCAACATTAATTTCCCTAAATTTTCTGTGCGCTAAAGTCAAGTAATCCTGAAACTCAAAGCCACTGCTCATTTTCCGCAAAACTGAGTGTGGTCTGACAACAACGTCTCTGCTGACAGATCACAGAATGGTTTGGGTTGGAAGGGACCTTCAAGATCATCCAGTTCCAACACCTTCCACTACACCAGGTTGATCAAAGCCTCATCCAACCTGGCCTGGAACACTTCCAGGGATGGGCCAGCCACAGCTTCTCTGGGCAACCTGTGCCAGTGCCTCACCACCCTCATTGTAAAGAAATTCTGCCTTAGATCTCATCTAAATCTCCCCTCTTTCAGTTCAAAGCCCTTGCCCCATGTCCTGTCACTACATGCCCTTGTCCAAAGCCCCTCTCCAGCTTTCTTGTAGCCCCTTTAGGTACTAGAAGGCTGCTAGGAGGTCTCCCTGGAGCCTTCTCTTCTCCAGGCTGAACTCATGTTCCTCAGCAGAATATAATGCGCTTTCAATGGCAGTATTTTAACCCGATAAAACTCACACAGCCTTACTTTCAAAAGAAAGCAAGGACTGAACTGTCTCACTGAATTCATTCACTTCAATCCTGTATCAGCACATATGGAAGGAGAATTCGACTAGACAAATCTCGGCTGCAAGGCAAGCAATAGCATTTTGCTCCCACACCCTCCGGCAGGCATCTGCTGAGGCTGGGATGTGGGAAGGTCAGCAGCACGTCGCTCTCCAATGCTCATTACGAGCAAGACACTGACTATCTAGCAAAAACTCTACCGCATGCAAAACACACAGTGTCAATTAAAAAGGGAAAAGGTTGATTTTTTTTTTTCCTCTTTCTATGGTCTAACATGTTTTTGTCTATCAGTTTCTAAACAGACTGCTTCCATGAATACCTTAAATTCCACTTTGCCTTTCTGTTCTAGCAAAACAAAAGATATGAAGTAGGAAATATCAAGGGCACGACTGAACAAATCCCACTACAAACTCTTTTGGGAAAGGTACCGTCATCAGAGTAACAGTTGCTTAACAGTTGAGTGAGGTTTCTTTAGCCTGACGGTAGTTACTTTAGAGCCCAGAATACTTTAGGAAAACATCTTCCATGTCTAAAACTAAAAGCACATTTACTTGGTCAGAGTCACAGCACATCTGCTTTAGGCATTGATTCATTCAGCAGCACAGTGGTAAATTGCCAAGATCGGAGCCAGAAAAATCTTCCTTCACAACGCTGAAGGAAACAGCAGCAGGACAGACGCATGCTTCCACCGCTTCACTCACATTCACTCAGGAATTAAGGGCCTTGAACATCAATTCCACTTTCACTGTTTCGCTCACTCCAACTAAAAGACTGTCTAGAGATGGGAACTCCAACACTTCAGCCAGCTGCTCTCAGGACTTGGCCGAGAACTTGGATGCAGAGGAGAACGAAGAACACCCCTTTCATACAGTCCGGCCGCGACCTGTTTCTTCCCACTTTCTCTTTTCTCTGTCATTTCCTCAGCTGATTCCCTGTCCCTGTTCTTCCCCTTCTTGCCCTTCCACTCACCCGGACGCAGCATGCCACTTGAAGTGGGAACAGCCTCCATGGATGGCTCAGCAGACAAGCCTTCTCGCACTCCAGGACCAAGCCAAGCACCAGCAGATGAACCAGCTGACGCTCAGGACACCCGCCCACGCCTTCAGCCCGTACCTGCAAGCCGATGGCACAGGGCACCGAGCTGTGAGACAGGAAACTTCGGACAAACTGAGCTTTCCTGTCCTCTCTGGGAACCTGTTGGCACATGGCATGTGGCTCAGCAGGTCAGGCCAGCTCTCAGGCTCACTGTCTTCTCTCTGCTTGCTGCCTCCTGTATGCTTTCTAGCCTGCCCTGGCGAGGTTTGCATCCAATTTAACAAATGCTTTGTTAGGGCAGAACGACGCTATTAATTACAGTGAGTGACAGTGTCCTCATAGCACCTCCTGGACTGTTTGTGATGAAGAATATTGCCAGTTAGAACAAGGAATCCAACCGACGACAGCCTGAGCACTAGAGACCCCAGTTCTGTTGGTTATCAAACCGCAGCACCCTGCTCCTGGAGTAACCAGCTCACACACAAGCTCACCCCAACCCTGCATGGAAGACAGGTATTTGGTGCAAACGAAACGCTCCGAGGTTTCAGGTTGACATCAGACCCTGAGGCCCTCTGAAGCACAGAAATAAGAACTGAGCCTTGCCCTTTGGCCTTCCCAGGGGCACCTGGTGACTCCCTGCTCCAGCAGCTCCACGAGGAAGCACCACGACCAGCAGAGCGCCAAGCCCCTGCCCAGCAGGTCACACGGCAGCGTTAGCCCCTGGCTGAAGATGCCTACCAAAACACAGACAGATCGTGGGCACCTGGAGATGCAAACAAACACACCTGGGGGTATTGTCCCCACCCACCCAGTGACACCCCCAATTCCACAGATACACCTGCGTGCCTGGAGGGCAGCTCCAGGGATCCAGACAGCCGAGGACACGGACACATCCCCCCAGGAACGCACACACATGCGTGTAAGGACACGCGGGCACTCTCTCCCCGTGCATCAGGTCACCTACTGAGCACGATCCTGCCTGGAGAGCCTCCCCACCCCACGCAGGGTCACAGGGACCCCTCAGAGCCACACACAGATTCCCAAAACACGAGCAGGGGGAGACGCTGGCAGAGCAGTGGGGGCACCCCCCGTGGGGGCACAGCCGCGCACCTCGACTGCCAGTGGGCCGCCCGGACACGGGGGCACAGACTCCCGCCCGAGGGAAGCCCCAGGGCGGCGCGGGGACGCGCCGGGACCCCCCCGCCCCCGATCCACGGGCCGTGGGGACGACACCCTCGCACGGGACACCCCCACGGCGGCCCCGGGGCCACGCGCGCCGGGAACGGCCCCCGCCTGGCTCCTCAGAGACCCCTCCCCGATCACAGCCCGTTCCGCGCAGCCCCCCCGCCGCCACCCGCGACCCCCCGCCCCGACAACGCCCTCACGCGTGGGCGCAACGCCCGGGAGGCGCTGACGCGCGGAGCCCCCGCCCCGAGAGACCGCGCCCGTTCCCCCTCCGGCGCAGGAGGCAGCGGCCGCCGCCGCGGAGGCCCGGGCTCACCCGCGGGCGGCGGCGGGCGGCGGGACGGGCCGTACTTGGCGGCGGCCGCGAAGCGCCCCAGGCTGCCGATCGCGCGCACCGCGGCCGCCATCTTCGCTGCGCGCGAGGTCGAATGAGGGAGAGGCGGTGCGGGGGCTTGGCCACTTCAGCCCCGCCCGCCCCGCCCCGCCCAGCCGGCGGCTGCCCGCGGCGCTGCCTGTCCACCGTGCGGCCGCCGGCTCCCGCCTCTCTCGCTCGTCTCCGCGCTCCGCGGGGGCTCGGGTATTTCGTGTTCTTCTCCGAGGGGGAGCGGCGGGCGGGAGAGCGGGAGGGCGGGAGAAGCGGCTGCGGGGCCAGCGGCGTCCCTCAGGCGGGCGGTGCAGCAGCCCGGCGGGCGGGGCGGGCGCGGGTCCTTTCCTGAGTGGCGGCGCGGCGTGTGGTGGCGGTGGCAGTGCGCGGCGGTGCGGAGTGCGGGCGGAGGTACCAGGGCGGCTTGGGGGGCGGCGGAGGGGCCGTGGGGCAGTGGGGGCTGTTGAGGGTGACGGGGGCGGCGGCGGCGGGGGTGGTCCATCGGTCCCGGGTGGAGGAAGGGCGGCGAGTGAGGGCGGGCGGTGAGTTTGTGGGGGTGTTGCTCAATATTTGGGAGAAGGGGGGGGGTCTGGGGCGTGCGGGCGGGCCCGTGAGCGTGTGCCTGAGGCGGGGGTTGTGTGTGTGTGTGCGGCCGAGGAGTAGGTGCGTCGTGGCTCTGGGCTGTGTGTGGGGTGAGGAGCGGATGTGGAGTTTGGGGAGTGTCTGGAGAGATGTGAGGGAACCGAGCGTGTTGAGGGGGGTGTGTGTGTGGACAGAGAAAGCGCAGTAGGAGCTGTTGTGAAGCGGGACGGATGCTGTAGGCTCCGGAAGGGTCTGTGTGTGGGTAGGGCTTTTCAGGGGAGCAGCTGATTATTGAAAACGGGGGGGATAGTGCATTTTGGGGGTGGGGGGGTGAGGTCAGTGGGTGTGTTGTGAGGAGGGTGGCTGTGCAGCGCACAGGGCATGGGTCTGGTTGCGGTACCTGGAGAGGAGCTGCTTTGTCAGTCGGGCTGGAGGATCTGGGGAAAAGCGTCAGTCAGGTGTGGGGAGGAAGCTCAGCGCAGATGGAGGTAGAGCTCTCCTGCAGAGACATGATACAGAGAAGGATGCCAGGCAGGAGGACGGCTGTTTTCTGGACTGTTACTGACGCCAGGAGCCTGGGTTTGGTTTGTGGGATGCCAGTGGAGCGGGAGCGGGCTGGGGAACGAGGACAGCTGCGTGGCACAGCGCGGAGCTGTAGAGCATGAGATGTAAAAGTGGAAGGGGGTGGCTGGCACCTCACTCTGAGTTTTGAGAATACCTAGCTGGGCTTGAGGCTGCAGGGCTTTCCCTGACCCACCAGGGAAAGTATGCTTATGTGGGGGAGAGTGCTCTTAGCTTGAACGCTAAAAGTGTGACAGTGAGGTCAACGTTGCTGTGAAGCAACTGAAGAACTGGAGCCTCGAGGACCATTTTTTGCCCTGGGCAATAAAAATTGCAGACGAGGATTTGTTTGTAGGGAAACCCTCTTTTGGAATGAGCTTTGGGAAAGCTACAGAGGAAGTTTTTGGGGTAATGGATGCCAACTTGTTCTTCTTCCCATGGGGATACACAATGGAAATTATTGAGATTAACATCAACAGTTAAAATGAGGGGTAGTGGCATGAAATTGAGCCAGGGAGAGTGCGTCAGGAGAGTCACGCTGGCAGCGAGGTTGGCTGGGCGCTGGGACAATTTTCCAGTGGGAAAGTGGTGGCACAGTGATTGGGAGGGGAATCGAAAACTGTGCTGGCTGCTGTTAGTGCAGTGCCGGGTCACTGGGTGGATGAGTATTTATTTACAGGAACATTTGCAGGGCACAGTCATAAGCCAGATTCCTCGTGTGTTAGATGCTGTTCAAAAAGTGTAACAGGAAGTAATTCTCTGTGCTGCTGCCCTTGGAGTGTCTTTATTTTTTTTACTTATTTGTCTGTGTGTGAAGCAGGCAGATCTTTACCTTGAAATTGTTCTGAGTAGACCAAATTGGACTAACATCAGTCTTTCTCTAGATATCAAAATGAGTTCCATGCTGACCCATGCCATCAGAAACCTTCCTGCTTCCTCAGCATGGGCTGCCAGGGTCTGTAAGTATCTTTACATTTATTAAAAGATTGAATTGGAAGGTCATAAAGTTCTGGTTTAAGTGTTGGGTTTGGAATGGATGCTTGTATGTGAATTTCTGTTCTGTTGTCATCTTAAAAAATGACAATTTTTTTTTTTTTTTAAATAACTAATTCCATTGTTGCCATATTTGTCCTTTCCCACATCAGATGTGGGAGGAATCTCAGGTTAATGGGTAATATAAACTGTGTCGTTGTTATGAACACAGTAAACTAAAAGTGTCTCACTGATGCTCAGGTGCAGTTGTGTTACTATGACGTTATCTTACTTTTTTAACAGTTCTTATGGAAACTAGAAATGTTTATAACATTTCAGGTTTGGCAGACTCTATTTTTTCCTGTCTTGTTTTTCAGTTGCTCGATCACTTAGCTGCTCTTCACAGCTACAAGCCGCAGGTAAAGTGAAAACACCAGGAATCTGTGCTAGACAAGACTATTTTTGAAGCCACTTCCATTTCCCAGAGTCTCGTTTGCTATAAATCTCAGAAACGTGGTGCAGACTGCCTTAGTTCGAGTGCTCCTCAAAAGTTGCAAACTAGTAAAACTACTGTCAGCTACTGTCTACTGTAGAACTGCTGCAGCAGAGTCCTCTCAGCCTCTGAATGCCCCTCGCTCGCAGCAGCTATGCCCAGTCCAGAGCTCACACCCCGTCGTCACCTAATAGATTACTATTTCTAGAATCTAATCAGAGAGGCTAAGCTTGGGGTTTATAAACTGCCTGAGTGCAACCAGATGCTTGCCCAGAGGGGAAGGGTTTGTCCCTGACAAGGAGAATCTTCTAGAATTAGCTGTGAAGTCCAGCGAGACCAGTAAGAGGCTCAGGTCTCAGTGGAGCTGCTGAGCACACACAGTTATGTGGGGTTTTGGCTGTGGCCCTTAGTGTGCAGTGGGGGTGACCTGCTGTTCTGGGATTCATTGCTCGGGTGACTGTAATGCTTTGAGCTGCCTGGATTTTGGAAATGGGCCTAGACAGCAGCTCCCCCTCATCTCCTTGGCTGAGTGCGGAGAGCCTTGTTTAACCCAGGAACAGTGCTGGGTTTTCACCCTGGTGCTTGCACTTGCTTGAGCACAGTATTTAGCTGGCCTTAATCTGCTTTTACAAGTGTTTGCCCTTTTCTGGCTGTAAAAGGAGCTGCCCCGTGCTGCTGTATATGCTCATTAAGATTTGCAGGCCTGGTTCCATTAGGAAATTCTCATCACTCCAGAAAAGCTCTGGCAGTGGCCTGTTGAACAATACTGTATCATGACATGCTTTGTCTTGAACCCGAGACACTCGCACACCTTACGGAGAAGGTAGCCAGTTACCCACAGCAACTGTGTGCACTCTTCTTGCTACTGCTTTCCTATGGGAGTGAACGGTAGCTGACTTGAGCTGTGTTTTGGTTTACCTGGAATTGTCTCACCTTTACTCTGCAGTAAGAGCACGTGTATAGGCAGTTACTGTGGAAGGTGGGTTGCTGTGGACAGTCCTTGCTGCTCCCCAAGTGCGAGATCTCACTCAGGCTTTGAATTTGGTCTGCCTGGTTCGTGACGTATGCTGCTCAGCGTTCTCACAGCTGTCTCCTCCTGCAGTATTCTTGTCAGTGGTAACAGAGACTGGGTGTTACGTGCCTTTGTTCTCAGCTCTACCATTGCTGCAGAGTAGCTATAGCTGTGTCTCTCTGCAGATGGGGATGTGCTGAATTGTTACGTCGTTTTTCCACAGGTCACATAATTAGCCAGAGACAAGATTACAGCCCAGATGTCCTACCTACTCTGCTTTTGACTTAGGCACCAAAGAAGAATTTCTCTAGTCTTCTAGTAGTTTTTACAGGGCCTTACTCTAAGCTTGCTGGTGTTCTTGTTAATAGTCACTTCTGTCTTAGCAGTTCAGCCTAAGAGTAAAAAGACTTTAGCCAAAAGTGGTGTGAAGAACATCGTTGTGGTAGAAGGCGTCCGTATTCCGTTTTTGCAGTCTGGCACCTCGTAAGTATAAGAAGAAAATACATTCTAACTTGGCGGGCGGGGGGGAAGTTGACTTACTTGTTCATTTTAATGTAGTTATTTTGATGCCTAAAAGTACTGAAATGACAGTGAGCAAGACTGCTACAGTTATTCCAGCTTACTGTATGAAAAAGCATGTTTTGAAGAAGATTGCCCATGTATATGAATTCTAAGGAGAATGAGGATTTATGCTGCACGTCTGGAAGAAGCTGGTGGTGAATCTGTAGCAAATAAAGCAATGAGTTTCACAGAAACTAGCTGGACAGGTGCAGAGAATCTGCTGTAGGTTCTTCTTGCTACCACCAAATTCGCAGGTCTTAGTTAGGATGGATAGGGGAAGTCTTTATTCTGTTACTGCTGCTGCTTTTCATTTCTTTTAGTAAAGCGATTGTGTGCTGGCCTATATACAGATAGTTTTTGCCACCTGGCTTATGAAATGTTTGACTATAAATGCAGTGGAGCATTTCTGGTGTGTCACCAGTTCTTTGCTGCTGATGTGCTGCGCTTACAGTGATGACACAGACGTCTGTTTCAATTTCTGACATCCCTAACTTTCTACCTCTCTTCTTCATCTTCCAGATATGTGGATCTTATGCCACATGACTTAGCAAGAGCAGCACTGCAGTAAGTAAATTGAATACTAGAAGGGGCCAGAAACTGCTGGGGTCCCCATGTCGGTACGGTGGCTTCAACAGATTTGCAAGCCAAGGCCCTTGCTTTATGTCTGAACAATACGATCCAGGTGCTTCGTTTTTCATGGTCCTCCACCACCTTAGTAGGTGGCTTAAGCAGTAGGGTTTATGACAGGCTTGTGTCAAAGTGTACTGTTACAAAGAGATGGTGTTGCTGTCCTGCTTGTCCAATTTTAGTTAATTTGAATCCTGACTGCATGTAGTTTTCCTAAACACAGAGGTCATAGCTACTGTTGAGGTGCACTTACAATTCAAGGGGAAAATAATTTAGACAATTCAGAGAAAACTAATAATAACGAGCAAATTCTGTTATCTTGCCTCTCCCTTCCATTCAGTGGTGGTTTGACGAAAGCCATAGGACATTAGCAGTGGGTTTGTTTCGTTCAGAAGCAGGGCAAAGTGCTGCTGAGAAGGGAGAAGGCTTTACCGGGGGGAAAGGAGATTTCAAGGCCCAAGGAAGGATCGTGAGGTCACACCAAATCTGAACACTGCGTTTAGCCAAGACAGGCTAATTTGGTTGATGGGCAGCGTGAGGGCTGTCTCCTGGACCTTGAGGGGGTTTTAGTGTGCTGCTGGAGAGAAGTTACTGATTGAGGTGCCTTTAGTTTTATTTTTATTTGGTGCTTTGTAGTGAATGAAACTGCATTTGGATCCCAGTGGCCTTAGTCACTGCCTCCAGTGGGATTTGCTGTTTCGGTGCGTTTGTCAAGATGTTCTGGCAAATGATACAGTATGTTTTCTAATGAACTGTGAAAACGCACTGCTCATTTTCTGTGTGCCTTTATCAAAGTTTTACATGTTCCTACACCAAAAGTTGCCTTTTAAGGCCTTCTTCCTTTAATTCTGATGTCAGAATACTCCAAACTGGAGAAGATACTAACAACCACTTCAGGGAGGTGGGGATGTGGAGTAGTTGCTTTCATGAGATTGTGTAATCATTTATAGTGATGTTATCACCATAATTATTTGCTGTCTGTAGTCAGTTACACTCTTCGTTAAGTACATATGCACACAAGATTTCTTCTGAACCAGGGGCAGAAGATGTAGCTCCGTTGTTGCCTTGCTCTCCAGCCAAGCTGGTGGAAAGGGGGTGTTTGAGGACAGTGGCAAGGTTATTGCTTACATGGTGCAAATTCTGTTTGTTTTGATCTTCTCCATAGGGGGTTGCTGAACAGGACCAGTGTCCCAAGGGATGTTGTTGATTACATCGTTTATGGCACAGTTATCCAGGAGGTGAAAACAAGTAACGTTGCCAGAGAGGTGGGTTACGTGCAGCATTTCCCCAGGGAGACTGATTTCTGCAGATAGAATGAAAATGACAACCATTTGCAAAAAAAATATTCCAGTATTATGGTTTATTTAAACATGATTTGGGAGTACGAACTAGTTCTGTGGGGTTGTCTGTCAAGTAACTGTATGGGAGTTGGCCTCCTGTTGAAATCTGCCATAGATCAAGTGTGTTTTAATTCTGTGAAGCCTCTGCTTGATTATTCCCTGAAAGGGGGAAGCTTTTGTTAACGATTGCTGATTGCTCAGCTTTATCAGTTGGACTCAAATGCTGGCTTGTCCAAAGTACTTGAGAGGACCAGAGCATGCTGCGATAGATTGCTTTACTGTGGTATTTATTTATTTTAGTTGGCTGATCAGATGCAGCTTGTGAATGATTTGAAATGGCAGCTTAGCTGCCCTTTTTTCTGGCAGTCAGAAAACACAGTTCGCATATTATACACGGAAAGCAGCCGGTCCACTGAGTAATGTTACGGAGGCAGCATGTGATTTGCTATAATCTGGGGCCTCTGCTGTTGTTCTCTGCAACTGGGCAAAACTGTGACGTAATCTGAGCTGGAAAGACCGCGGAGGTTGTGAGTCTTCAGTTCCATCAGCAGTTTTAGCCTTGCGTATGCAAATACTTGCTTTGGTCACCTGCCAGTCAGATGAGGCCACCATGTAATTTTAACTCGGGAGCGACTGTTGAACTTTAAACTAGTTGGCCACGTCTCAACTAGGGAAGGTCTTGCCGCGAGCAGCTCTGCTGTGATCGGAGCCCGTGCTGTCAGCTGGGTCAGATGAGACGCTGCGTTCTGAACGGCAGGAAATGTTTTCTGTTCTGTGCAAAGCGAGTCACAGTGCCTTGTACTGAGGGGTCTAAATAATTCCTTTCACGTGTTGCCTTTGCAAATAAGGGGAAGCAAAGGTGATGTCAAGTAGTTGGAGGCTCTTTTGAAATTGTGAGGGGTGTGGTTAGTTTGTCCCTTTACTAATGGAAGGGCCAATGACCGTGCGTGTAATGTGATTGAGAACCCTGGCACCTGGGCAGCTGCTGTCTCCTCCCGTTTCCAGAGTCCGGGGAGGAGAAGAGCTGCAGCAGTAGCTGGCTGAATGAAAACTCGACATACTTGTTTTCAGCTTAGACCACAAAGGTGTGTTGCTGGGCAGTAGCTCTGACCCTGTGGAGCAAGAAGCGTAGGTTTTAACAGTCATTCTTTGTTGCTCGTAGGCTGCCTTAGGAGCAGGTTTCTCTGACAAAACTCCAGCCCATACAGTCACCATGGCTTGCATTTCTTCAAACCAGGCTATGACCACAGGTATGTTGGCTGGGAGAACAAGCTGTGGGTTTGAGAAGGAGCTTAGCAACTCCTCTACATCCCTCATCTGACTTGCGCCACTTAGTGAATGTAAGGAAACATCTGAAGAAATTCTGGAATGGAAGGAAAGTGTTCAAACCAACAAAACAGAATATGAACAGAGTGTCTGCTGAAGACCTGCCAGCAGCTGGACACCCTTTGCATTCAGTGGTAGTCTCTGCTCAGTGTCCACGTTAGCTTGGGAGGTAAAGTCTGCATCTTGATAAGGAAGTTGCTGTCTTTCAGGCTGCTTTCACCTTTGACTTAGCCTAAACAGAGCAAAAAAAATTGAGACCCGGTTACTGTCCTGAATCACTGGGAATATTCTCCCAACTGCTGTCTGTGACAAAGAGAAGTGGAAGCAAAGTTACCAAACTAGTATGATTCAGAAAGTGTCTGTTGAACCTACTCAGTCTGTATTAAGCCAAAGCCAGAGGCTGGAGAAGGAAATAAAATGTAGTAGTATCCGAGGCACTAACGGGCGTCACTGCTCTCCGCGGCTCTCATGGGAAACTCTGTCTTGTTCTGCAGGCGTGGGTATGATTGCGGCTGGACAGTGCGACGTTGTCGTAGCGGGAGGCGTGGAGTTCATGTCAGACATTCCCATTCGTCACAGTAGGAAGATGAGGAAAACTCTGCTCACTCTTAACCGAGCCAAGACCTTGGGCCAAAAGCTGTCCCTGGTTTCCAAAATCCGCCCTGACTACTTTGCTCCTGAGGTATTCTTTTTCAAGCATTTAGATATTTAAGCTAAACTGTTGTATAAAGAAGTATAAAACAAGTTGGCTTAGGTAATTTTTTTAGCATCCATGGAAAGTATTTAAAAAGGGAGAGCTGGCTGGCTGTGGCTCACCTTTATTGGATCCCTGTCCTGTGCTTTTGGTTAAAACTGCAGTTGATTAATACATCTCATAGCATTCGTGACTCTCTGCTTTGTCTTCTCACACATTGGTCTTCAGTGAACCTCACTTATTTCAAAACTGCCCTCTCCTTCTGCAGCTCCTGGACAAACTTTGTGGGAAACTACAAAGTAGAAGCTTTTCTGCATCGATATGAAACTTATGCAAGGGTCCTAAAGGGTCAGAAGGATTTTTGTTTCCTAGATAATAGAAGTAATGTGCTTAATATCAGAGAGGAATATCCTCAGTATAGTAATATAATTGTTGTTTGATTAATGCATCTTAAATATATGCCTTATGATTACTGCTCCAGCCAAATCCTGTCGAGTGCTGAAAGCGTTCAGCTCCCATGTTTGGGCCCTGATGAGAATTGACATTCTGCTGGTTAATGTCAGGAGTCTGCTGCAGAGGGAGCCACTCTTATGTCTTAGAGGTCATGGGAGAGGTGAATTACCACATGGTGGAGAGGGGAAGGAGAAGCACTTCCCTCCTTACCACCTCTGAGCTCTTCACGAGAGAACTCTGTCCGTGCTGCTGCTGGCTGCCTTCAGCGTGAGCGCAGCGAAGCACAACGTACATGTAGCAGAGATGAGACCCAAAGTCCAAATAAGGTATGAAAATTGTAGACTTAAATGCATTCAGGGATTTCCTGTGCACTACTGGAAGAAAAAAAGCTAAGCTGAACTCACTTGTCTGTCTCTGGTTTACTTGAGGAGGTGTTTGACAAGGAGTCTTAAGGTCCCAGGATGTGTTGTTTCACCTTGGCCCAAAAGGTCTGGTCACCCTGCACAGGGGATTCCTTGTGAAGTGCACAAGGCAGCTGCTCTTTGTTTGCACGTGCAAATGCGATATAGTTCTTGAACCCCTGGAGCAAGCAGCAGTCTGCGTCTCGTTTATATCTGTTTTATCTAAAGTGATGGTTCCTCTAACGCATCTGGCCGAGTCACCTCTGGTATGGTTACCGTGTGCCAGTTGCATGGCTCTGGTATTAACTGCTCTGCTTCCGTTTGTAAACGGAAGGGCCTCACTGGCTGGCTGTGCAGGGCTTAACCAACTTCCCAACTTGATGTAACTGCCCAGGGACAGGTGATTCTGTGTGCTGACCTTTATTTTTCTGGTTTGTAGCTCCCAGGTGTGACAGAGTTCTCCACCAATGAGACTATGGGGCACTCTGCTGATCGTTTGGCTGCTGCCTTCGCCGTTTCCCGCTTGGAGCAAGATGAGTATGCCCTCCGTTCACACACGCTAGCCAAGAAAGCCCAGGACGAAGGCTTGCTACTCGACGTGGTACCCTTCAAAGTGCCAGGTAAAAGTGCACGTGTTTCATTGCTACCGTGTGCTAGTTGAATAAAGAAATATTTTATTTAGAAAAGAAGGGGAAGCACTGGGACCAGATTTGTTGTGTTCTGTGTATCTTATACAAATTTTTAGCTCTGACGTGCTGTCTGTTTCTCCTTGAAAAACTACTGACATAGGAGCACGTTTCTAAACATGCATATCTGAATATATAAACATATCTTTACGTGTAAATTTTGTGGTACCCACCTGGTATGTCTGCTAATGGGGTGATGGAGCAAGGAAAATCAGAACAGTTGGACCAAGAATCCCCCTGCTCTTTCAGTCAGGCAAGAGAACCCGTCTTTATACCCCAAGCTATTAACAACAAATAGAAAGCCTAATAAAATCCTGGTCTGATAAATCAGGTGCTGGATAGGAAGAGGTGAAATGTGTTCCGCGTGGCAGACTCCAGTTCACCAGGGCTCCCAGTCACTGCTCAGATATGAAACAGTTTGGGGAGAAGCTTTAAGCTCTTTTCTGTGGCCTGATTTCCACCCTCATCCTCCCTCAGCCAGGGGGGGCGCTTTGGTGTAATACCTGTTCATTTTGGGCACTTTTACTCTGTAGTTAGTTTCTTAGAGAGACCTTGCTTTTGTAGATCCACAGTTACATGTGGTCTTTTTACTAAAATTGGTAGTTTTTGTTAACTGGCTTATTTAAGCAGTTGGTGTGGATGCATATATTTGGTTCTTTACAATACTCTTGCTTCCTCAAAACTTGGCCCATAAATGTATATTGATTTAGGCTCTGTTCTCTAATTTAGCCTTTATAATTGGAATTTAAATTCTTTATCAACTGGGTTTTCATATGGTAGTTTTTTCTTACAGTAAATAGACCACAGCGCTTCATTTTTGCAGTCTTCAGAGAGGAAGTAACGTAGCTTCAATTTTTAAGTGTTATTTTTAGCCATGTTTAGTATCCTGACAACATGAATGGATTTTTCCTTTTTTTTTCCTCCTCCCACTTGTCATAAAAAACACGGTTTTCTGATATTATTATTATTTTTTCCTCCTGATGTGCAAATTTTTATACGCTGCTGACTTTCGTAGTTTAAGTATGCTTTTTCATCGACAGGCAAAGATACAGTCACCAAAGATAATGGATCCGCCCTTCCTCAATGGAGCAGATGGGCAAGCTGAAACCGGCTTTTGTCAAACCCTACGGAACCGTCACAGCCGCCAACTCCTCCTTCTTGGTAAAGCACCTTCCCATCACCCAGTGAGCCAGAGGGGAACACTGTCCGGTTTGCCCTCTGCCTCCCATGGGCACGTAGGTCAAGCTGGTGTAATCTGTGAGAACGAGTTGTCTCCTTTGTGGTATCTATCACCTGCTTTGGGATTTTTCAAGGGTGACTTTGAACTGTATTATGATCTGGTGAAGCTGGTACTGGATTGTTTAATTTAAAATGGAGAACGAAACCCTTGAAGTTTTGGGTTGTCTTACCTGTTTGCTCTTCAAGAGGCAGCTACAGGGAAGCACAGGGGGTTGATCATTCAAAGGCACACGTAGAAATTCTGCCCCAGGATGGGATTGATCACGTTGTAAGTCTAGAAGTTAGTAGTTTTAGACTAAATGTATCACTTTAAGGCTTATGCAGTACTCCACAGCGTGGAAGGAGATTTCTCTAGCGCATCTATGATGAGCTGTCTTCTGCACGTGCTGCTTTTTCTCCCTCTCCAGCACTTGTAAAGGATGCTCTTTTAGATGCTGAAGTCTGAGGTAGTTGTGTAAATTCGGTGAAGTGTATCTGAGCCCCCAGTTCCTGAGGCTGGTAGGATAGGAGGTGATGGTCACTGACAATCTCCGCAGAGGGCTCAAGGTGACTGTCGTGTTCCCGCATGCAGCCCTGACAGACACTCGAGTGTTCCAAGGCTGTTTCACTGTTTGCGATGAGCACTTCCAAGGAAGCAACTGACTACTTGCAGCAGCGATGATAGCTACTCCTTAGCGTTCTTGGGGACTTACAAAAGACTTACAAAAGCCTGGTAGTGCCACAGCCTTGGTGTTAGAACAGCTGAAATGCTGTTGGGGAGCTCTATGCCGCAGGTCTGTCGGCCGGCGGAGGCTGTTACCCCAGAAACGAGCGGTCATGCGCCAAAGCCATGATGTTCGTTTTGGCACCGTGGTGAGGCTGTGGCTTGTGTCATCCCAGAATCAGAGTCCAGTTTTGGGATGGAGCTGAGCGGACAGGTGAGTGTCTAGGGTACCCAGTTTGTCCTCAGCACTGGCAGGGTGGTGAGGCACCTCTGTCCTTTTGAAACCCAGGGGAGCTGTGGATCTGGACTATAAGGAAGTGCTTCAGCAACGCACGTGCTAACGTCATTTGGAGGTCCTCCATCCATCAGCTCCATCACTCAGGACTGGTTTTTGTCCCATGTCCTTGAGGGATGTCCTGGAAGCCCTGGTTGTGTCCGGGTCCTCTCTTGCCCCCCTGCAGGAGGGCTGTCAGGCTCATTTGGGGCACAGGTGCCCCAGCTCCTTGGGCAGTGACCTCACCAGATTTGTCTGCCTGTTTCAGACAGACGGTGCTTCAGCGATTCTGCTCATGTCTGAGGAGAAGGCTCTGGCAATGGGATACAAACCAAAGGCCTACCTGAGGTAAAAAGGGACGGCTCTACGTGGGCTCTGAAGTCTCCTCCCGCTTCCTCCTTCTCCTCTTTCTGTTACTAATAGCATTTCTCCCATGCAGGGACTTTACGTACGTGTCCCAGGATCCAAAGGACCAACTGCTGCTGGGGTAGGTGGTGACGATCCAGAGCATCCCCTAACAGTCCGTACCAGCACACCAGCCTTGACTTACCTGTACACGTTTGTCTTTTGGGGAGTATCTCATGAGATGTTACATCTCTTCAGGCCTTCTTGCCGCGGTGCTGGAGCCCGTGTGTTGGGTGTGACTCAGCAGGGGAGGTGGCTAACATGGGGGAGCAGCTGTGGCTGAAACACCCACCCTGGTTTGCTGGGGGGAATCTCAGAGTGTTTCCACGAGCAGTAGTTACTTGAGGTTGTGTTTCCTTTGGAGTGGGACAGGCAGGGAGCTGTACCACGCATCCTGGAGAGAAGGAATGTAACGTGGGTCGCTGTGGAAAAAGGGGACAATGATGTTGAGGAAACACATTCATGGAAGACTTCTGTTTCTTAACTCTTCCTCAGTCCGACATACGCTACTCCCAAAGTGCTGGAGAAGGCTGGTCTGACCTTGGCTGATATCGATGTGTTTGAATTCCACGAAGCTTTTGCTGTGAGTACTCTGAGCACCAAGGATGCCTCCGGCTGTGAAGTGCCATTCTGTAGACATCTGTTTTCATGTTGGTGAAGCTCCTTGTTAAGACCTTCACTAAATGTCGACAGGTGTAATTCTACATTTATGTCTAAATATGAACACTGTGTATATTTTAAACATGTAACACTTTTACATTGACACTATACATGCTAAGAGTGGCTTATGTTGCTTGAAGTCACCAAAGGAATACAGATTCTTCTAAAATAATGCATATTAAAAAATATCAATCTTACTTTCCCAAGGCCCTTGAATGAAAGAAACTGCTTCTGCACATCATCTACTAATTGTGTTGGGGATACGTGTTGCTATGGCAAGGTGGCTCGTTACCTGGACAGCATCTGTTTCTGGCTGAGGTTGAGCTAACGGGCTGGTCCTGTAAAATACTTTTTTCAATCAGATGTATTGGTTTTGTGGCTGTAGCTACTCTCCAGATACCTCCCGTTTGCTCGCGCTGTCCATAGGCTTTCCTCGAAGTCTGCCGTTATCCCTGTTAACATTGCCCTCCCCTCCCTTTCAGGGGCAGATACTGGCTAACCTGAAAGCCATGGATTCGGACTGGTTTGCACAAAACTACATGGGCAGAAAGTCAAAGGTAAGACACCATCAGGACGCTTTTATCTTTAGCTTAGTTAAACTTTAGGATTAATTGAATTCCTCGTTGCAGAGGGGCATGCTGGTGCTGCGGAGCAGGGCTTTTGGTGTGTTCTGTGAGGAGAAGCAGTGTTTCTTGAACTCTGACTTAGCAAATCCCAACGGGAGCAGTTTCTCTGGGAATGATGCCATTCCCACTGTCATTAGGGGGTGGAGGTCTTGAGCCAGAATAGTAATTGTTGGAGAAGAGGGAATTAATGGGAGGCGCTCAGTCCTGCATGCTCTCTGCCAGCACAGAGCATACCTGTCTGGCTGCAGGTGAAGCAGCGAAGCCTTTGTCACGGTTTTGTGCTGGCATCAGGCGCTCGTAGGTGCCAAAGAACACTTCGCAGCGGTCCAGGCTGGCCACATAGATTTGCTGTTGTCGTGGTGAGGCTGGTCACCCTCCAGACAGCTGACCCTGTGTGTCCGTGTGTGTGTTGGTGCAGGTCGGAGCCCCTCCTCTGGAGAAGTTCAATAACTGGGGCGGTTCCCTCTCACTGGGACATCCTTTCGCCGCCACAGGCTGCCGCCTGGTAATCACTGCTGCCCATCGACTGAAGAAGGAGGGAGGGCAGTACGCCCTGGTTGCTGCCTGTGCTGCAGGAGGGCAGGTAATGGTGCTTATGGGCGGCACCGTTCCCTCTGAAGAGGGGCAGTAGGGATGTTTCTGCTCCTGTCGGTGCTGTGAAATCCTGCCCGGTTACATCATGTGTGAGGGCACCTCTGAAGTCCCGTGGCACTGGGTGTTGGGAACACCACCCAGCTCGGCTGTCTGCCTCCTTATCGCAGCTCGGTTCGCTGAGCTCCCTCCGCCTTGTCCGCTTCAGAGACTCTCCAGCCCTGTCTCAGAACTGTCTGTGGACATTGGCAACTGCGGCCCGTCACTGCCTGCGGGATGCAAAAGAAGAGGAGAGATTTCTGTTGTGTTCTGAGGGTTTTGTTTGGTGACTCTCAAAGACTGCCCAAACCACGGCTTGCGAGTGTCATTTTTCCAATCCTAGGAAGAAAGACCTTTACAGGAAAAATGGGGTGAGAGCCTTCCCACAGCTCTTGAGGCTGCAGATGGGAGCCCTGGCTCATACTGCAGTGACAGGGATGGTTCTGCAGGGCCCCAGCTCAGCTGGCCCTCTGTAACCCGGAGGTGCTGCTCCCAGCACTGCCTTCACCCTGAGCTCCCGGTCCGGCCCCCAGGAGAGCCCGACGTGCTGCTCAGGGTGGGCTGTGCGGCCGTGGGCAGCCTGGAGCACATCTGTGCCGTCCCACAGGCTGCAAACCAGGTCTGCAGAACCCACTTAGTGAATCAGCCCTGGATTTTTTTCTCCCCTTTTGTTTTAAGATGGCTGGGAGATGGGCATGTCCTGTCGAGTGCGTGTCTGTAATAATTAGTCCCTTCTGTGACTGTTCTCTCTCTCTCTCTCTCTCTCCTTGCCAGGGGCACGCGATGATAGTGGAGCTTTACCCTCAGTAACGGGACGAGGGACTGCTGAGCGGCTGTTGGTATGCCCTGTGCCTGGCAGTGCCATTTCAATGCACTAATAAAAACGTACATCCAATTCTTCTCGGAAAGGATTCTTGGTGGCCTTTGCAAATACCTTTTAGCTACTCAGCTGGTAATTTTCAACTAATGAACACGCTTTAGGAAATATTCCACTTGCAGGAGAATAAAAGTTAACGTGCCTTTTAGTCTCTCCTGGGTCCTTGTAACCTGTTTTATTTCTACCGTAACTCTTCAATAAGCAGGAGAAGAGGAATGATTCCAAAGCTGTGTACAGAGAATGAAGTTTGGAAGCAAGGAGAACGTAAAGTACTGGAGGTCAGTGGGCTGAGATGCGAGTTAATGTGTCCTTTAAGGAGTAACAACTGTTTTCAGAAATGGATTCAAAGTGAATTCGCTGACCTGGTTTGTAAGGAGGAATTTTGCTGCACGATGTCCCAGTGGCGTTGGAATTAGCAAATTGCTTCTGACAAACAAGTGTTGCTGATGTTTGCCTCAATAAATCAGGAAAAAAAAATATGGTCTAGCTTTTTTTCTTTGCCTCCCCTTGCCTGAAGTGTGCTGGGGACTGTTTCTGTGGTGTTTGCCCTGGGGGCTGTGTGCTCTGAGGTGGCACTGGATATCTGCTGTCTGAGATGGGAGACGGCTGCTCTGAAACCTGCCCAGAACCCACCTTGAGCTCCAGAGCCCAAATGAATCACCAAAATCGGTGCTTTTTAGACTATTTTCGTAACTCCTGCTTCTCTGTGGCACCTTGATGACACAATTCTGGTGTCTGGTGTTTTGAAAATTGAGAGATGGGGGCAGTGGAATGCTTACTTGGCCTCAAGCCATAGAACCATTTAGGTTGGAAAAGTAGTCGTTGGTAGACTTCAGGTGTGCAGACTTGGGGGTCCTCCTTCCACGATTTTGGGAAGGCGAGTCTGTTGTTCCTGCCCTTTTGGTTAACGTTCTGGGTTATTTTCCTCGCTCCTCTGGTTGTGTTGGCCGGGCATGACGTGTGTTACCTGCCAGGAAACAGAGGTTCTTCTAAAAGAACGGGCAAAAACCTTCCAGTCCTTCATACGAAAGAAACCTCCGAGTCCTTTGTTTGCTTCTGCACCCACCAGCTGCTGTACGTCTCGCAGTTCGGGAGGAGGGACGGGTGTGACCACGGGTGGTTCTTGTTGATTTCCGGTTGGAAATCTTGTGCGATGATCTGCGTGGTTGGGAACGAGGGTGGGAGTGGGAACCGCCTGGGTGAGGGGAGAAGGAGCCTGTTCTGTTTTTTGTGTGACTTTAGAGATAATGTTGCACCACTGAACAAAAACGTGTGGCCACTTGCTTTTGCCATGAGGCTTTGTCGATGCCGCCTGTGTGGGCATGGAGTGTCTGCAGCCATGGATGGATGTGGGGGAACAGGCACCCCTGCTGCCAGCTTGGGGAGGGAGGGATGTTGTGCTGGGGGAAAGGCTGTGGCTGGGAATCGCTGCAGGGACCGGAGCGAGCCGAAGCTTGTGTGCTGCTTGGTGCTGGCGTGGTTGGAGCTGGGGAGATGGTGTGTGTGCTCCGGCAGCTTCTCTGTACCGGGAGCCGAGCCGGTAACGGCTTGAGATACTTCTGTGGCTCAGGTGGAAGCATGTGGCCGGTGTCCTGGGGCAGCCCTTGCAGCCCCACCGCCCTCTTGTGCCGTTCTTGGCCTGCCTGGTCCATGGGGGCTGGTTTTTGCAGTTGTTTGGGGGTTTAATCCCCCTACAGGGTCTTGAGGTGCAGAGCAGCGCCGGGGGCTGTGGCAGGTGGTGGCCGGGTCCCTGCATGCTCAGCAGGGCAGGGCTGCAGCGCTTCGGGATGTGACTCATCCTCCAGGCTCATCCCGCTCCTTCGCCTGCCCTGCCTGTACCTCTGCCACGTCCCCGCCGGGACTTTCGCTGCCGGTGAAGGTGCTGCAGTGCGACCTGTGCCCATCTGTGCAGGGAAGGTGCTCGGGGCGAACGGGGCGGGTGGGCTGCAGTGGAGCGGGATGGGAGATGACGGAGCCTCCCGGAGCTCCTCCACTGGCCGTGGTTACCGTCAGAGCCTGGCTCTACTCCTCCTGACCCTCGGCTCTCCAGAATGGGGGGTGGGAGGGGTCCCTCGCAGCCCAGCAGAGCTGTTTGCTGGGGCGTTGGGGCGTGCCCAGGGCTGTGCCCGTGGAGGCAGGGCTGGGGCAAAGGTTTTCGGTTGGACTCAGTGATCTTAAAGGTCTTTCTCAACCTGAAGATTCTGTGATTCTTCCCCCTGTCCCAGCGTTTGGCACTGGCCCCGGGGCAGAGGGGTGGGGAGGAGGGGCTCAGGCCGGGTAAGTGGTGCTGTGCCAGTGTGTCCCCCCCAGCCCTGGGCTCAGGGAGGTGGCGGGCACGAGGGAGCCGGGGCTGATCTCACTTCCCGGGTGTGTCAGGCTCTGTGCGCCCAGGTGGCAGGACGGGCGATGGGGCCTTGCTGCGGCCCCCGGCTCGGTGCCCCGGTGAGCAGCCCCTGTCTGCAGGGGGAACTGGGGCAAACAGACCCGATGGCATCGGGGAGGATGGCCACCTCCACCTGCATCCACCCGGGGAGGCGGTGGCGGGCACGGACCACGGGATGGGGTGCTTTGCCATGGTGGGGGGCTGTGGGGGTTATTTGCCTGGTAGAGCATGGGGGGCTGGTCCGGGGTGGAGCTGTGGTTCCCTGGATGATGAAGCCCCGTTTGCAGAAAGCCTGAGCTGCCTCCGTGCCCCCCATGGACACTCGGCTGCGGGATGGGGCTGAGGCACTGCTGGAGAGATGCCCAACGGCTGAGGTGAGTGTGGGCACGGGTTTGGGGGCTGGAGACACCCCCCAGATAACTGGGGCTGGGGGACCCCCATGGGTGGACGATGGGGGACTGACATGGGGACATGGGCGCAGCCACCAGCATCAGAGAAGTTGTGGCTGCCCCATCCCTGGAAGTGTTCAAGGCCAGGTTGGATGGGGCTTTGAGCAACCTGGTGTAGTGGAAGGTGTCCCTGCCCATGCCAAGGGGGGTTGGAACTGGATGATCTTTTAAGGTCCCTTCCAACCCAAACCGTTCTGTGATTGTACCAGCGCAGGGATGGGACCGAGGGTCATGTTCAGGCTGGGCAGGGGAGGACTGTGGCATGGAGGAGCCAGCCTGACCCTGTCACTTCCATGGGGCTGGAGGGACAGGCTGGGGATGAGGGGACATCCCAGTGACCCTTCTGCTGGTGCAGGTGTCCGACGGGGCCCGATGGGAGCAGCGCCCAGCGGGGCAGTGGTCGGTGGCGGAGGTGGGTGCGTGGCTGGCAGCGCGCTGTGGGGCCGGGGAGCTGGCGGAGCTGGCGAGCGAGCACGCGGTGTCGGGCCGGGTCCTGCTGCGGCTGACAGAGGGGACCCTGCGGCGCATGGGGGTGGCCCCGCGGAGCCGACGCCGGGAGCTGCTGCGGGAGCTGCTGCGGCTGCGACTGCAGCAGGAGCTGGAGGAGCTGCTGAGCATCTTTGAGGGTGAGCATCGTGGGTCCAGGGTGGGCACAGGCCGGGAGGATGCCGGGGCACCGTGCCCCCAGGTGGTCACCATCCCCTCTCTCCCTAGAGTGAAGATGCTGTCCCTATGGATGCCCCAGACCCACCGGACGGGAGGTGACGCCACAGGAGGACGAAGCAACTGGAACTGAGCACCCGAGGCAGGAACGATGCCAGAGGGACCCTAAGGTCACCGTGTGCCCCATGAAGAAGCCCAAACCTGGACGGTGCTGGTGGACGAAGCAGGGAGAGGTGGCACAAGCTGTTGGCGGCTGCCCCTCACGCCGCTGCCAGCTCCCGCGGGGTCCCACTGGCTCTGGCGAGTTAGGGGGAGCCCTACCAGCCCCACAGCCCCCTGGCATCCTGCTGCAACCCCTGGGCAGCCCGACCCCAGGAGTAACCCTCCAGCAGCCTCTCCGTCCATCCGTCAGTAAGGCCAGTGTCGGGGAACAAGTTCCCAAATTGCTGCGTTGGGGAGATCCATCGCCCCAGTGCCGGGGGCTGGTGGGAGCAGCATGGTGCAGAGCGGAGCTGGCCTCAATAAACACCTTCTGGTAACGACAGAGGGGTCCCTGCTCCCAAATTTCGTGTATTAACACCTGCCTGTGAGCGGGGAAAGCTCTTTAGCAATAATTGCCCCTGGCCCCCCAGGCAGCACAGTTGGGGTACGGGGGCTTTGCTCTGACCTCGGGACCTTGACCAGAGGCGGGTGGGTGCTCCCCGCCCCCTCCTCGCCCCCAGTACTTTCCTGCCGCTGTATAGCACTGTTGAGACGGCCATGACAGACACAGGTTCAAGTAGAATTCATCAGTGTAAGCCTTTTTTGCAAGTTTTACGTACCTTTTTATACAATTTCTAACAGTGCATGCAACAGAAGTAGTTGGGTGATTGGTTAACTATAGCTATTCACTTGCCTTAGCTTAATATGCGATTGGTGAATGTTTGGTGATCACGCGTTCTATATACTCCAAGCCAAATTCATTACAGTATGCAGTTAGTGCAAAAACTAGTCCAAGGCCTTATCTTACGCTTCCTTTTTATCTTACGGTTTCCTGACTTTCCCAGCGCCCGCAAGTTGTTTCTGTTTCTTCTGTTCAGGGAGTATCCAGCTCTCAGGGAGTATTCAGCCCTTCAGGGGTACACAGCAATCTGTCCAAGGTCAATCTCTTCTTCTGTCCTGGGAAGGGCAGGTCTGGGATCCGCAGGCCTGTCGTAGTTCCCCACACTTTCCCAGTGGGAGCACTGGCCACCTGTGCAGGCTTCCCAGTGGCTGTGGGCTGCACGGGCAGGATCTGTCCCTGGGAACCAGTTCCTCACAGGGAAGGGAGGTGAGCGCTCCCCACCCCTGCGACACCCTCCTGCGCTGCCCTGAGCATCGTGTGGTCCTGTCCCCCCCCAAGGAAGGAGGGGTCCGGGAGGTGGAGGAGCCCCCATGCCTTTGGGATCCCCCTGAGACAGCCCCGGATCAGCTTCCCGAAGTGGGAGAACCGGGCGTCCCCCTCCCAGCACCGGCCCCATCCCACAGCAGGGAGAGGTTATCCTGGATGTGGGACCCCTGGGGCAGTTTGCACGGAGGCTGTGGGAGTGTGTTTTGGTTGTGCGGATGTGTTGAGGGCGCTAGGGGGGATTGGGGGCTGAGCCCCAGCCCCCGGGATGCTGGATGGAGACGGCATTTTGGGAGGCAGAGGGTCAACAGCCTGTGTCAGTCCTGGGGCCAAAGGCTGGTGGGAGACTGGTCTGGGAGGCCAAAGGGGTTGGGAGACCGGATTTTACTCATGGGCTTTGCTTTGGCTTCTGTTGTGGGTTAGGCCGCTCCAGCAACCAGACTGCCCCCCTCCCCCCCAGTTGTTGACTCACCCTTCCCCAGCCCCAGGGATGAGAGAGAGAATTAAAGGATAAATGGGATACCTGTGGGTTGAGATAAGAACATTTAATACAGATGATTTAATACACAGTGTAGATGCTCACCACCCCCTCGTATGCGAAGCCCGTCTCGTCCCGAAGCTGCAATCCCGGACGAACGCGAGGCCCCAAAATAGAGAGGGGCAGAGAGAGAGAGAGAGAGAGACAGTACTCCGAGAGTGGGAGTACTGGGAGAGAGAGGGGAAAAAAAAGCAATAGAGCAAAAGCGCAGCAAGCGCAAAAGAGCAGAAGCGGCGAAAGAGCCAAAGCACAAAAGCCCTTCTCTCCGGCTGACCCTCACCTTTATACTGGGCATGACGCTGCATGATATGGAATACTAATTGGCCAGTTTGGCCCTCAATCTTAAGTTCCACCACAAATCACAAGGGGAATCGTGTCCCCCTTGTCCCAACTATGCTCCCCCCTTATCCCGCCGTGCTTCTGCGTTCCGACACACTGAAAAGTCCTTGGAGTCTCACGTCCAACCACAAATACCAACTTGCTATCAGCATTCTTCTCAGAGTGAGCCTCTGAGTAAAACCAAAATATGGAGCTCTTCTAGCTGCTAAAAAGAAGAGCTAACTCTGTCCCAGCCAGAACCAGGACAGCTTCACACATGGTTCCATGAAAACCCATCGCTTCTCTCCTGGCGCTCACCGAGAGCGCAGATGGGGGACCGATGTGGGACCCCTGGGGCAGTTTGCACAGAGGCTGTGGGAGTATTTCGGTTGTGCCGATGTGTTGAGGGCGCTGGGGGGGATTGGAGGCTCAGCCCCAGCCCCCGGGATGCTGGATGGAGACAGTGTTTTGGGAGGCAAAGGGTCACCAGCCTGTGTTGGTCCTGGCGGCAAAGGCTGGTGGGAGACTGGTCTGGGAGGCCAAAGGGGTTGGGAGACCGGATTTTACTCATGGGCTTTGCTTTGACTTCACACATGGTTCCATGAAAACCCATCGCTTCTCTCCTGATACTCACCGAGAGCAGTCCAGCCACCACGATGAGGGGCTGGAAGCAACTTCCTCTGGGCCGGGATATCCCTAAGGTGGCTGGGAGAAGCATCTGTCCCTCATCCAGTCTCCCGGGGGAATGTGTGTGCACACACATGTGCCTCTGTATGTGTGCCATGTGTGTGGGTACATGCATGTGTGTGCAAGTGGGTGGGTGTTTGTGTGTGCAGACATGCATGTGCACCTGCGTGTGCATTTATGTGCAGGCATGTGTGCATACACGTGTGCACACGTGTGCACATATGTTCATATGTGCATGTCCACACATGCAGGTACATGCGTGTGTGTGTACATTCATGTGCGCATCTGCACGTGTCACAACAAGGTACGACGTTGGGTCAGTGAGGAGAGAGATTTCCTCAAGCCCTTTGCAGTTTGTCCATCCTGCCTGTTTCCCAGAAAGACGAGACCCTCGTACCCGACCTGCCACCCCCCAGTTAAGGAGAAGGGGGGTTTCCTCGAGCCCTTTGCAATTTGACCAGTCTGTCAGGCTCATGCTGACAGCGTCACCGGGACAAGTCCCTCTGGACAGCCCGGCAGGTCGGAGGGTAATCGCCTGACCTACTGAGGGACCTTCACGGGCAGTGGCACCAGGACAAATCTCATATATCCCTGGTGTCAGTTACTGAAGTGTTGTGGGTTAGGCTGCTCCAGCAACCGAACCCACACAGCCAGTCACTCACCCTCCCCCACCCCCAGGAATGAGGGAGAGAATTAAAGGAGAAATGGGAAACCCGTGGGTTGAGATAAGAACAATTTAATACAGATAAGTAATACACAGTGTAGATGCTCACCGCCCCCTCTTATCCGCAGCCCGTCTCGTCCCGAAGCTGCAATCCCGGACGAACGCGAGGCCCCGAAATAGAGAGGGGCAGAGAGATAGTACTCCAAGAGTGGGAGTACTGGAAGAGAGAGGGGAAAAAAAAGGCAATAGAGCAAAAGCGCAGCAAGCGCAAAAGAGCAGAAGCAGCGAAAGAGCCAAAGCGCAAAAGCCCTTCTGTCCGTCTGACCCTCACTTTTATACTGGGCATGACGCTGCATGATATGGAATACTAATTGGCCAGTTTGGCCCTCAATCTTAAGTTCCACCACAAATCACAAGGGGAATCATGGCCCCCTTGTCCTGGCTATGCTCCCCTCTTATCCTGTTGTGCTCCTGCACACTGGCAAGAACCCGGCAAGCTGAAAAGTCCTTGAGACCTCATTGCCAACTACAAACATCAGCTTGCTATCAGCATTCTTCTCAGAGCGAGCCTCTGAGTAAAACCAAAACACGGAGCTCTTCTAGCTGCTAAAAAGAAGAGCTAACTCTGTCCCAGCTAAAACCAGGACATGAAGTTTCCAGAAACTTACAGACGACAAATTTATTCAATATGTTTGTGACAGGACACAGGTTGCGGACAGCCGGTGAGAGACACTGACTGCGGAAACAGATTGGGAACAATATACAGATAGAACTGACCAGGGATGATTTTCCGTCACCAGCAAGATGTTAGTAACTAAACGCACATAACACAGAGCTTGTACCCTGTGGGTGTCCCTGCGGCGGGAGAAGTGTGGACCAGCCCATCGTTGGTCCCAGATGTCCCAATGAAGGTCTAATCCCAACACCCCCTTCTCTTAAGCCATTTTTATACTTTTAGGTGGAGTTTGAGTGACTCTAGTCGTGCATATCTGTGTCAGGATTGGGGTAAATTTTCCTTGCTTTGATTTAAAGGTATAGACTTCTATACTAAAGGTGTTGACTGGGGCCTACAAGAGAGCTGGAGAGGGGCTTTGGACAAGGACGTGTAGTGACAGGACACGGGGCAATGGCTTTAAACTGAAAGAGGGGAGATTTCGATGAGATCTAAGGAAGAAATTTTTTACATTGAGGGTGGTGAGGCACTGGCACAGATTGCCCAGAGAAGCTGTGGCTGCCTCATCCCTGGAAGTGTTCAAGGCCAGACTGGATGAGGCTTTGAGCAACTTGGTGTAGTGGAAGGTGACCCTGCCCATGGCAGGAGGGTTGGAACTCGGTGGTCTTTGAGGTCCTTTCCAACCAAAACCGTTTTGCGATTCTATGATTCAAAGCTACTTTAATATTACAGCTTGTGACCAGATGCAAAATGAACTTTGGGGAAGAGTCTTCTTCCATTCCCCCCATTTTGTTATTTTTCTACATCAAAATAGTCTCAAAAGCACCGATTTTGGTGATTCATTTGGGCTCTGGAGCTCAAGGTGGGTTCTGGGCAGGTCTCAGAGCAGCTGTCTCCCATCTCAGACAGCAGACACCCAGTGCCACCTCAGAGCACACAGCCCCCACAACAAACACCACAGAAACCGTCCCCAACACACTTCAGGCAAGGGGAGGCAAAACAAAAAGGGTGTGTCGTGACAGGACATGGGGCAATGGCTTTGAACTGGAAGACAGGCGATTTCGATGAGATCTAAGGAGGAAATTTTTTACATTGAAGGTGGTGAGGCACTGGCCCAGGTTGCCCAGAGAAGTTGTGGCTGCCCCATCCCTGGAAGTGTTCAAGGCCAGGTTGGATGAGGCTTTGAGCAACCTAGTGTAGTGGAAGGTGTCCCTGCCCATGGCAGAGGGCTTGGAACTAGGTGATGTTGAAGGTCCCTTTCCACCCAAACCATTCTGTGATTCTGTGCTGTGGGTTGGTGGCCAGCAGCGCAGGCTGTCGTGGACCTAGCCAGAGTGCCTGCGGGCAAAACGGAGTGTACAAATCCGTCTTTGCTTGCTCTCCTCCCCCAGCCCACCCTGGATCCCTTCGGGTGTCTGACAGCGGTGCGCCCAGGGCCCCTGTGCAACGTTTGGTCTGCCGCTGGCTTCTGGTAACCAGATTACTTAAAAGCAGCATTGTTTTTCTGGACAGGAAGGCTATTAGTAGAATCTGGGCTATAAATCTGTATTTTTTCCCTCCTTGGACACATAATTGGATCTTCCAGCAATGTCCTGGTTGGATGATTAATGTTGGTTTTAAGCTGTGTGAGCCATTTGCGTTTTTAAATCCCCTCACAGTGCAGTCTGCTGCGCTGGCGATGGCACTGCGGCAGCCGGGACCATCCACTGGCTCTTGGGGTGCCCTGTGGCAGCTGGGGGGGTGGCTGGATGGATGGAGTGAGCAGGGGGTGCTGAGTGGTCCTGTGGTGGTCCTGGCACTGACAGGGCACGGGGGAGCTGCTGCTGCTGGGTGCGAGTGACGGGCTCGTTGTTGCCGAGTTGGCTCTGCTCTGTTCTTAGGAAGTTTAAAACCAAATCCTGAGGGATCTGCCTGGGCTGGTTTGGCCCCTTCCTGCGATCGTAAGGAGAAGCGCTGTCCGCACACATGGTGTGATTTTTAGAGCAGGACCCGTTACAAATGCCTGTTTGCTTTGAGCAGGAGGCTCTGGGGTGTACGGAATTCCTTCTGTACACTCACACTTTTCATTTGACCTTCTCTCCCTGAGAAGAAGGGAGAAATCAGAATCCGAGCTGGTGGTGGTCACTGGCTGTGATAGAAGAATGACTTGGAGAAGGATGGTCATCACATGACACTGTCCACATCTTTGTTGGCAACACGAACAGTGGGATCGAGTGCACCCTCAGCAAGTTTGCAGATGACACCAAGCTGTGTGGTGTTGTGGACATGCTGGAGGGAAGGGATGCCATCCAGAGGGACCTGGACAGGCTGGAGAGGTGGGCCTGAGAGAACCTCATGAAGTTCAACAAGGCCAAGTGCAAGGTCCTGCACATGGGTCGGGCAATCCCAAGCACAAGTACAGGCTGGGTGGAGAATGAATTGAGAGCAGCCCTGAGGAGGACTTGTGGGTGTTGATTGATGAGAAGCTCTACATGAGCTGGGAATGTGTGCTGGCAGACCAGAAAGCCAACCGTATCCTGGGCTGCATCCAAAGCAGTGTGGGCAGCAGGTCAAGGGAGGGGATTCTGCCCCTCTGCTCTGCTCTCAGGAGACCCCACCTGGAATACGGTGTTCAGCTCTGGAGTCCCCAGCACAAGAAGGACATGGAGCTGTTGGAGCAGGTCCAGACGATGGCCATGAAGATGATCTGAGGGCTGGAGCACCTCTCCTGTGAAGACAGGCTGAGAGAGTTGGGCCTGTTCAGCCTGCAGAAGAGAAGGCTTTGGAGTGATCTTATTGCAGCCTTCCCGTACTCAAAGGGGCCTAGAGGAAAGCTGGAGAGGGACTTTTTACAAGGATATATAGTGATAAGACAAGTGGCAATGGCTTTAAACTGAAAGAGGGTAGATTTAGATTAGATATAAGAAAGAAATTTTTTACATTGTGAGTGGTGAGGCACTGGAACAGGTTGCCTGGAAAAGTTGTGGATTTCCCATCCCTAGAAGTGTTCAAGGCCAGGTTGGATGAGGCTTTGAGCAATCTGGTGTAGTGGAAAGTGTCAGGGGGGTTGGAACTAGATGATCTTTGAATCCCCTTCCAACCCTAACCATTCTGTGATTCTATGATTCTACGATTCTTTGTCTTTCCCTTGAGCTGAGCCTGACTCTTAGCTCGGTCCTCTGCGTCAGGCAGACAGTGTATGAAATCTTGCCGCAAGTCTCCTCCAAGGAGAGGAGTCTCCTCCTCCAACCTTGCCGCAAGGCTCTCCTCCAAAAGTTATTATCTTCTAAGAACGACTTAAGGTCATGCCAAGGTAAAGATGGACTAAGATATAGTGTCACATACATCTAACAGGTTAGTATGAGGCTTCTTTCTTCAGAAAGCAGTATTAAAGTATCCCTCTTGCCAGTCTTCCTCTCAGTCTTTACCCAGTCTTTTATACTTCACTATGCAACGTGTGGAAAAGTGTATTTTGGTTAACTCAAGAGTTTTGTTGTGAAGTGCATTCAGTTCTCAACACAGTTCTGCTGCTCTGCTAAAATGGCAACATCTCAAGATCAAAGTTGCAGCGAGCCCCCCAGACCTCCGACCAACAGCTAACGCCTCTCGGAATCTGCCCTTCACACCAAAACATCTCCTTTCTAGAATGCGTTCCTGTTGCTGTTTCCATTAAAAGTCCTCTGAAACAGCTGAGTAAAACAAACAGTATTTATTCATATTAGGAATTATGCCTTAAAACATAGTCTAAAAATCACTTCAACTGTCAAATTTTTGAACCAGATTCAATTTAGTGAATATAGGGAATTTTTAATCGGGTTGGAAAGGTTGTGTTGTCCTTCCTGCATCTTGTTTCTGGAATTTGCAAGTGTAGCATCTTTGGATTTCCCAGTTGAAAATTTTAATTTCAATTTAGATTTTTTTTTGTCAATTGAAGTACTTGCTTCATCTCTTTCTCGTCTCTACGTATCATTCTCCTTTTCCATTCACTGCCGTGTCTTCTTGGCTCTGTTTTCAAAAGAGACGTACAGAATGTTTAGTGCACGATCTATTAGAGTAAAACTATCTGCTCTTTCAGAAAGATTTTAAGAATAAAACTTCCAGGGTAAGACACAAGACAGAGTTTCTAATCTCTGCTTTCAAGACAGCTGTAAAATGTATTAACAGTCCTTAGGGCGTCTCGTGACTGTTTTGTATCCGGAGTCCTTGTATGAAGCTGGACCTCAGCTGGTCGTCGTTCGGCTGTTGCCGATGCCTCGTCAGTGGTCCAGCAGAGCGACAGAGAGATGACCCTGCTGTAGTCCCTGCTGGGCTGTGCCCAGTGCTACAAGCCAAAACCCGCTTCTTGTAGCTCCTCGCTTTAAAGGCAGGCACGTCCTTTGCTTTCATGTCAGCAATATTGTGACTAATTAGAAATCACAGGCTGGTTATACGGCCAAAATTACGTGTCTGCAAGCAAAACTATTAACAGCTCTTTCGGAGCACTCGGCATTGCTAAGAATCTTGTGGGTTTTGGCAGGGGAAGTTGTAAGAGCACTTTTACATTTTCTAGGTGGGGAGAGACATGCCACTTTTACTAAAAAGACTGAATTGTAGAACTTTCTGTCAAACACTTACCTGAGTGGTTGTTTTCAACTTAGGGAATGTTTTTGCATGTGGGTTTCTTTTCCTCCAAGTTGGTGCATTTTAAGATCCTGAAGTACATTTGTCTATAGAAAAAACATACATGGTTTTTCAGTTTCAGCTACGATTTCAGGACAGACTCTCTTACTCTATGACATTTGCTGAAATATCAATGAAGGTATCAGGTGAATCATAGATCATCCCTGAAATCCAAGCGAATATGAAATACAGACTTTCCCTCTAGTACTCTCAAGATCATTTGGAATCTTGCAGCTTCTCCCTCAGGCTCACAGGATCTTCCAAATGAGGCAATTCTGCCAGGGGCATCCTTAACTTGAACAAAGCCAGTGTTCCCCTGTTGGAAATTTTCCCAAAGGCGTCAATTGCTTTTCGATTAAACGAATCCATACTCCAGTCTCCTGCTTTATCCCTGTTGTGACAGCACTAGATGCAAGGCAATAGGATGGGTTTGTGCTAGACAATTGATTTTGCATCTGAGTGTGCTGCCCAACAACTAAGCATTTTGTGTCAAACTTGGTTATAACTCATTAATATGAAAACTCTGGTTTTCTATTCATTCCAGCTTAATTCCATGAACTCAAATCATTAATTCCACAAGAATCCTAAATTTTCCAGTTTATGCACTACATGTAAGTCTTAACCGTATTTTCTGTTTGGGTCCAAAGTCTCCTGTTTGTGTCAAGCTGATTCTTTTCTTTGGAGCATTTCCCACCATATGGCTCTGGTACAGCTAAAAAGAAAGGTGGTGAAAATGGTCATGGTCGTTCTTATGACAAAATGCTGATTATCCTTTCTTTTAAATGCTCTATCCTTTTTTAACTTGGAAATTTGAGAAGATGTATTCCTCACGTTAAGAAGGTTCTCGCTGGAATCTCTATACCAATCTGTCCACCTTTAATCAAAGCAAATGTTCACAGCAAAAAGAAAAAACCCACAACTAATCTTTCCCGAAACAAAGCAGCGATGTTGGGATAATTTCTGTCATAATCCAGTAAAAATCCAGTTGTGTAAAATCGCGAAGCAAGTTTCATTGAGAGGAAATGGAAATTCTACCACAAAACTATTTCTACTTCTACTGCTATCAATAGTTAGAGTAAAAAGAGACATTAAAAGTGGACTATTCTGAGGTTTATTAAATATTTCCACAGAATAAATGACATAAAAGATGCTGTAAATAGTGGGAGTCAGTATACTCGTGCACTACATCACATCACTGCATTCATTCCTCTTTCTTGGGCACAGAAACAAACTCCTGCTAGGAAGGCGGCTATGTTCTTGTTGATGAACGTTCTATCTGCCGTATTGTACAGCTTCCTGAAGCTTTACATTCCTGTCTATGGATCCTGTTGCAATCTACTTGTGAAAATGCTGCTGGATCAAATTTACTCTTGCCCATATTTAGGCATAAATAACATATTAGTCACTTGCAGGATTAAAATCAAAAGCAGCACAACACAGACAGGCTCAAGCAGGAACCCACCTGTAGATCCCTTGAACTTTGGTTCTTGTTTGATGGTGGCAGTCCGGTAGACTACATGTGCCGATCTTCGAGGTTCTAGAGGGTTGAAATTAGTCTTTCTTCCAGTTTCTCTCACATAAGGAAGAGAAGAAGCAGTTTCGTCATCCATCTTTTGACCTCTTTGTTTGTAACTTGGTTTTACTCTGGGGACCGAAATGTGACTTCCTGAAAGTGAAAAAACAAAGCAATATGTTTAAAAATTTGATCTGTTGCAGGAGATCGGAGGCTATAAATCAAGATTTAAGAAATGTTCCTTCTGGATAGCCAAATGAAAATATATTTATTTTCTTTTCCAGAAGATTTTCAGCAATGAGATGCCAACTTTAAAGTATATTACCTCCATTTTCAAAGAATCTGCAATCTGTTCTGGGAATACTCTTGGTTGGTCCTCTCCTTCCTGAACCTTCTCCTTCTCTTTTTGTAGGAATTGTATTCTCAACACCTGGAAAGGCAACAGAAAGAACGTTTTAGCCACTTGTCAGTAAGCACAGTGTATAGACACTCTCTATACACATATATGGGGGAAAAATGAATGAAATATTTTTATGCTCTTTGAAACATGCTGTCTTTTATTGTCAGTAGATTGAAAAAGAGGAGAGGAGGGGCATCCTATGTAACAGTTTCTCCCTGTAGCAGTAATTTTGAAAGTTGCAAACATTGTCCAAGAAGATGCTAAGTACTTGCCTTTCTGCAAGCCTCGCTCGGTAGCTTCCAAGGGTAACAGCTCCTTTTCCCGAGGTGAAGACACAGGTTTTGTTGATTGGAGTTCGGGAGGGTGCTGAATCCTGTAATACTCTCCTAAACATAGCCCTGGAGGGAAAAAAACCCACAAGTTTACTATAGTGGCAGCATTGCTGTTTAGGAAAGAGTGACTGAATTCATATTTACCAGATTTGTAGCATATTTCCTTTATTGCTCTTTCCTCTTCAAGATCTGCAGCAGTTGTAGGCACCCAGTTAGAAACAGCTGGCAGAAATATTTTTCAAAGATTACAAGGTATGTATATAAAGACCTTCAACAATTCTTAAGAGTCAAATACCATCATGAATTTCATTTCAGTCACAAGGGTTTTTTTCCTGACTGCAACCTCTGGTTCTGCATGGAAAGATAATTCCTTAATTCTAGGTGTTTCCAAGTTCAATGGAAGTGACTCTTCTGTAATGTCTGCCGGCAGAGCTGGTGAAGTGAGTGCTCCTTCTCTGTCTCAGTTAAGGCTGCTGAGATGAGCAAAGCCCTGCTTTTCATATTGTTTAAATTCATGTGCCTTACTCAGACGGCAACCGAATGAGGAAGCACTAACAGGCCACCCTGCCTGCCAACCTGAAGGGCAGGGGGAAAGTGAAAAGCAGCTTGCGGCTACCTGAGAGCTGGCACAGCAATTTGCGGGGTGCACGCATGCAAGTAGGTCTTGTGCTGGATGCAGAATCTGTTCTTTGACACCCTGTTGCAATGGGACATCTGCAGAAAAGAACCTTACATTTAGTTTACTAAATGTCAAATCCAGCTTCAGACCAGCAGATATAGTTTTGAAATCATTGTCGTTTTGAAGGAATCGTTAAATCGAGAGATTGTGCCTTTTGGGCAAAATCTTCTGCAGAGGTTGGCAGAGGAGCATCTTCTTTCTGCAGAACGTATGAAAAAACACGGGTACTGGCTCCTCGGAACAGACAGAGGACAGACCCTTTTGAAAAGAGGAACATTTTGATCATTCTACGCTAGGTAAAAAAGGCTGGATATCTCTTCCAGCTGGTGGATTTCAGTCCGTAAGATTCTTTTTTGCAGTCCCTTTTAAGGCATTGACAACATAGGGAAACGGGATTTGTTAATACCTGGCCTGAAGTGAGTACATGAGTTTAGGACGCCAACTGGGAAAATATTTTAAGCATGCTGGATAATAGGCAGGCCTGTATCACTCCCCATGGCATCCACTGTGGAGAATTTAGCAGTGTTAAGCACCGGACTACACATGTTCAGCTTGTAGACTTTTTTTTTTCCTATCAAAACGTTCTGAATCCCAACTCTCTTTACTAAGTACAAAATGTAGATTTTGAGAAAGACTAGGAAGTTCATGAGAATCATTTACACTGAATTAGAAGAAAATCATACAAGATCTTCTTTTCTTTCGGAATTTATATCTGCCCCTGATGTTTGCAGCAAAACTATTTCAGTACTGGGACGGCGTTTTCTGAGAGCCAGGAAATGCAACTGACTGAAAAGAAAAATGATGAAAAACGATGAGTCTGTTTGCATTGTTCAAGCTGACCACTTTGCAACTAGAGATACAATCAGGATTCTGTGCATCCTCTAAAAAATACTGCAGTTGGATACGTTTCCCAGTTTAAAAGCAGTAAGAGGAAACATGGGCATTTTCTTTTATTCCAGTTGTTGTTGCTGGAAGGACGTTTTCGTGGGTTTACTTACTCTAATGTACAAATTGCTAAGAAAATATTTTTACACACTACTACTAGGAGGTAAGAAAAGTCCATTTATAGTGCGAGGTTTGCTCTGAAGGCACACGTGATCCTCACACAGCCTGATGGTCGTGTTTCCCAGAAACAGGGGATGTTGCCATACTTCTGCTGCAGGAGAAAACAGTTTTCAGCTATTGTAAAGGGAACCAAAAAAAGGACTAAATGGATTAGTACACAGTACGCTCCTGCGAACATATGACTAAGAGGACCACGCTCTGGTATTTTAGAACATTTAAAGTTCCCTTCAAAGTTCTCTTAAGCTCAGTGGAGCTTTCATGATGTGAAGCTGTTCCTAGGTGAGAATAGGAGTAAAGCAGTCTGCTTACTGTCCTGCAGACTTTTCACAATGTGCTGGGAAGACAAAATGTCTAGGAGTCACTTAATTGTCCTGTGGCTGAGTCTCCTTGCCTGCACCATGGGCTAGTCAGGTCAATCTCAAAGGAAATCTGCTGTGCGAGTGCAAATCTTACACTCATACTCTCTTACAGTTAAAGGACATGGGTCTATGAGGTTTATAATCACTGGAGGGTGAATTGGTAGTAGAATATTCTCTGGATTTTGGAGTGATTTTTGACGATGGGCTGGATGCAGACTCCCTTCTGGGACATCCTGTTGCAATGGTGCATCTGCGGAAGAAAGAAGTGTGACCAGTGCCGAAAGCTGTCCAGACAGGGGCTCTTTGTAGCTGTATAGCTGTGCCTAAGTGAGGCACAGAAGGTACGGTCGGGAAGAATTATTTCTGTGTTGGGTTTGCATGGCAAAGTTTTTGTAGCAGGGAGGCTACAGGGGTGGCTTCTGTGAGAAGCTGCTAGAAGCTTCCTCCATGTCCAACAGAGCCCGTGCCGGCCGCCTCCAAGAGGGACCTGCTGCTGGCCAAGGCTGAGCTCATCAGTGACAGTGGTAGAAGATCTGTGACAACATTTTAAGAGGGGGAAAAAACTGCTGGGCAACAGCAGCTGGGAGAGGGGAGTGAGAATATGTGGGAGAAAACACTCTGCAGACACCAAGGTGGCGGGACCCCACACTGGAGCCGAGGAAGCATGTGAGGAGGAAGGAGCAACAGAGACAATGTGTGATGAACTGACCGCAACCCCCATTCCCCATCCCCCAGCACCGCTTGAGGGGAGGAGGTAGAGGAAAATTAGGAGAGAAGTTGAGCCTGGAAAGAAGGGAGGGGTTGAGGGAAGGTGTCTCGAGATTCAGCTTTTATTTCCAATTACTCTACGCAGATTTGATTGGTGATAATCTAATTTTCCCCAAGTCGAGTCTGTTCTGCCTGTTAGAGTGTGGAAAAACAACAGGAATTGGGCGGAATGGGAGAACATTGTCCCCCAAAGTTCAGCTTACATCTTAACATAAGCTGTAATATTAGAGCAGCTTTGAGGCCAGATATAGTTGCTGCTCCCAGGAACGTGATGCGGTTGGCATGGACAAGGCCTGCTCAGGTGGAGCAGAATGTACAATATCCTTGGAATGAGGAGTAGAGTGGTACGGAGGTACCATGGCTCGTCCCTGTTATCAGGGATAGAGAGCGACTGGTGAAGATAAACGCATAGCTGCTATCAAGGAAGATGGATTGCAACTGCCGTCTCAGCAGTGATGGTGAAATCATGTCCTGAAGCTGAGCTTTGCTCATTGTAATGCCATTCTGATACCAAAACACACCGCCATCTCCAAAGCTGCTCGCCTCTGGGTTGCGACCACTCCTCGCTGAGCATGCGCTCTGGAATTCTAGCCTATACCTTTCAACCAAAGCGAGGAGAGTTTACACCAATCCTAACAGAGGTACGTATGACCAGAGTCACTCAAGCTCCACCTGAAAGTAAAAAACAGTATAAAAATGGCTAAAGAGAAGGGAGTGTTGTTGGAGGAAGACCTCCATCGGAATGTCTGGGATCAGTTGACGGGCTGGACCTCTCTTCTCGCCCCCACAGGGACGCCTGTTGGGTAAGAGCTCTGCATTAGGTGCTCTTGGTTACTAACACGTCGTGAGCTGTTTGGGATGATCACTGATCAGCTCTGTTTGTGCATTGTTGCAAGTCTGTTTCCGCAGCCAGTACCGATGAGCGGCTGTCTTTGAACCTGCGTCCTGTCACGAGCATATGGAATAAAATTTGCCATCTGTAAACATAAGTTTCTGGTAACTTCAACAACTGGTACAGGAGATATAAGGGATTTGTCTTTGTGTCGCTGCCCGTGAGGGTCCCTGAATCGGGCAGACGATCCGCCTCTGACATAGCGGGCAGCCCAGAGGGATTTGTCCTGGTGACGCTGTCAGCGTGAGCCTGACAGACCGGCCAAATTGTAAAGGGTTCCAGGTGATCCCCTTTCTCCTTAAACAGGGTGCGGAAGGCAGGTCAGGTACGCGGGTCTCGTTTTTCTTAGGAAACTGGTAGACTGGTCAAATTGAGAAGGGCTGGAGGTTGTGCCCTTCTCTGTCCTCCAGTGACCTGACATCGCGTCTTGGCGTGACAGAGAGTGGTGAGTGAGTGGTGGCTCTCTGTCCTTATGCGGGCCCAGAAGCCGCCGGTTGTATTTTCCCTGCCCTGCCCGGCTGAGGAGGGAGTGACAGAGCGAGCGGCTTTGGCGGGCAGCGGGCGCCCGGCCGGGCCGAAGCCCGCCCAGCTCCGGAGGCCGCCCCCCGGGGCAGGGCCCGGGTGAGACCAGGAGGCGGCTGTCCTGAGGGAGGCGAACCCGGCCCCAGAGAGGTGCCCGCACCGCGCACGGCGGGAGCCGCCGCTGTGGAAAGCGGAGCTGCCGCGGGGCGGCGGAGAGCGGCGGAGCCGACGCCTCGCTGAGGGATGCCGGGGAGCGCCGCCCCGGTGAGTCGCGGGGCTCCGGGCGGCGCCGGACGGCGTCTCCCGTGGGCATGGCGCAGGCGCCGTTGGGGCCGGGCGCGGGGCGGGCGGCCGCGGCGATGGGGCGGTGGCGCGCGCTGCCGCGGAAGGCGCCATGTCTGCGCGTGACCGCCGTGAAGGAGGAGCCGTCGGCCAAGCGGGAGCGCCGGGTGGCCGGGGCGGCTCGGGGGCGGGCGGGAGGCAGGCAGGAGGGGCTGCAGTCCCCGCGGCGGGGCCGGGGCCGGGGCCGGGGCCGGGGCCGGGGCCGGGACTGGGGCCGGGCCCAGGAGGAGTCGCTGGGCCGCGGTCGGCGGCGCCGCGCGGCGGGGCAGAGCTTGGGCCACCGGGCAGCGGCACCGACCGGCCCGGCCCGGCCCGGCTGCGCGGAGGGAACGGGCGAGCGGTCGGGGTTGGGCGGCAGCTCGTGAGCGAACGGCCGGTGGAGGTGTCGGTCGGGCTCCCCCGTTTAAACGCGGGACGGGCCGGTCGTTTGGTGCCGTTTCAGCTCTGTCCCACTCTTTCCCTGCCAGGGGCATCCAGATGTTCAGCCGGTGTCGTGTTGCTTTTTCTAAGCGTAGGGAACAGTCATGGCAAGGGGTGAGGCCGCTCCAGCATGACTGTGCTGGGAGCTCGTGTCAAACCATCCTGCCGTGTCCCCTGTGAGCCTTGTGGGGAAAAATGAGCTTTATGTCTTTTTTTCTTACTTTTTTTTTGTGATCAAAGGATTGTCAGGCTCTGACAGAAGAATTCGTTTGAGGCTGTAAGATGTGGGATAGTTACCAAGGGGAAAGTAAAGGAGCCCAGTCAAAGTAATTTCTTCCCGAGATGTAAAAAGGCAGTGTCGGGACAGATTGGGGTGGCATTCCCTCCTAGAAATTTGGACTAGTTGTGATTGGATATTTGTTTCAGAGCCCCGAATCACTTATTTCTTTGCTATTTTAAGTGGAAGAGTGTGTAGTTGGCAGCACTGATACTGAGTGTTTAACACCGGGATGCTTTTGCCCCTTTGCTTTCCACTGGTCAGTGTGTTGCACTAACGTGGTGCTGTTGACTTTCAGCTCTGAACTGCAAGCTCGGAGCAGATGATCATGATGGATTTCTACTGCCGTCCTAATACAGGAAGGCACATCTCAAAATTTCAATAGGATTAGTGATAAGCAATATAATGTGTAATACTAGCCTTGCAGAGGCGAGCTGTAAGGAGCAAGCATCCCTGGGAGGACAAGGCAGGGGAGCAGGACGGTCCCGGGGCGGGCAGCTGGGGCAGCCGAGAGCCCAGAGGGATGAGCAAGTGCCTGGTGAGGTGGCAGCTCTGAGGACAAGCCAGGAAAGTCAGGCCGGGCCAGGGTTCAGGCCCAGTGGTGGCAAGCAGGGTCAGACGCAGGCCCCATGGGCGGGCCAAGGGCAGGCTGGAAAGGCAGCCGGTGGGCTGGGGTCCAGAGAAGCGAGGTCTGTGGCCAGGCACAGCCACCGCTGACACAGAAATGGAGACGGGGACACTGTGACAGCTCAGGCAGGGAGGCCTCTGCCTACACCTCAGCAGGACTCCAGGGCCCATGGGCTGGAGGCTCCAGGGACCTGGGGTGGGACTGGAGGCCCCAGCTCATCCTGCTGAGGCTCATTTGTGCCACAGAGAGGTTGTGGAGTCTCCGTGCTTGGAGATGCTCCAAACAAGACGTGGCCTTGCGAGACCTGCCCTGGCTGGCCCTGCAGACAAGAGATGGACGAGATGAGGCCCTTTCCAGCCTCAACAATGCTGTGCTTTCAAGGAACAAACATCTCCAGTGAGCCGGAAATTTCACACCGCACGCCTGCTTTTATTCGACTAGATCTCTTACCCGCTTTAATGAGCCTTTTGCCCGAGTCTGACCTTATCTGGGTGAGGGGATAGAGTGCACCCTTAGCAAGTTTGCAGATGACACTAAATTGGGAGGTAGTGTTGGTCTGCCTGAGGGTCAGGAGGCTCTACAGAGGGACCTGGACAGACTGGATCCATGGGCCGAGGCCAACTGTATGAAATTCAAGAAGAGCAAGTGCCGGGCCCTGCACTTGGGCCACAACAACCCCCTGCAGCGTTACAGGCTTGGGGAAGTGTGGCTGGAAAGCTGCGCAGCAGAGAAGGACCTGGGGATGCTGGTCGACAGCCGATTGAACATGAGCCAGCGGTGTGCCCAAGCAGCCAAGAAAGCCAACGGAATCCTGGCATGTATCAGAAACAGCGTGACCAGCAGGAGCAGGGAAGTGATTGTCTCCCTATACTCAGCACTGGTGAGGCCACACCTGGAGTACTGTGTTCAGTTTTGGGCCCCTCACTTCAAGAAGGATGTTGAGGTGCTGGGGTGGGTTCAGAGAAGGGCAACAAAACTAGTGAAGGGTTTAGAGAACTTGTCCTATGAGGAGCGGCTGCGGGAGCTGGAACTGTTTAGTCTGGAGAAGAGGAGGCTCAGGGGGACCTTATCGCTCTCTGCAATTACCTGAAAGGAAGTTGTAGGGAGATGGGGGTCGGTCTCTTCTCCCATGTTATGAATGACAGGACGAGAGGGAATGGCCTCAAGTTACACCAGGGGAAATTTAGGTTAGATATCAGGAAGAATTACTTTACCGAGAGGGTTGTGAAGTATGGGAACAGGCTGCCCAGGGAGGTGGTGGAGTCCCCATCATCATCCTGGAGGTGTTTAAAAACCGTGTGGATTTGGTGTTGAGGAACATGGTTTCGGGATCCTGACAGTGCAGGGTGAATGGTTGGACTTGATGATCTTGAGGCTCTCTTCCAACCAGACGGTTCTATGATTCTCTGATTCTAATTTAAATTACGCAGATCATTTCTGAAGGTCCAAGGGAAGTGCTGTCCAGCGTGCGGCTTCCAGCTGCAGATGGACATGGTGGGTGTGCGCAGTCCAGTTCAGAGGACTGCATCTAATTCCCTGGCACCCGCCTCCGCCACCCCAAGCGGGAAGCCCGGGGCTCTCCCCGCTGTTTCCGACGAGCTGGCAGGAACAGGCGGTTTCAGCGGGTTGGTGCCCGAGCAGCCACGGCTCCCGCCACTCACGCAGCACTAGTGGGAGCGGTGGGACAGGGCGAAGCTTTGCTACACGTTCAGCCGTTTGTCAGCAGCCCTGTCCGTGGCCACACATGCCGCATTTTAGAATCATAGAATCATAGAATGGTTAGGGTTGGAAGGGACCTCAAAGATCATCTAGTTCCAACCCCCCTGCCATGGGCAGGGAAATCCTCCACTACACCAGGTTGCCCAAAGCCTCATCCAACCTGGCCTTGAACACTGCCAGGGATGGGGCATTCACAACTTCTCTGGGCAACCTGTTCCAGTACCTCACCACCCTCGATGTAAAGAATTTCTTTCTTATATCTAACCTAAATCTGCCCTCTTTCAGTTTAAATCCGTTGCCCCTTGTCCTATCACTACACACCTTTGTGCGTAGTGATTTTGCTTCAAAACCCAGAGGGACGCGTCCTTCAAGGTTCTAACACGGGGACAAACAGGGCTCTCCAACAGCAGCTGTGCAAACAGCACATTTTCAAAGGCATTTTCCGGCCACCCAGAGCCCAGCACCACCACCGGGCCGCCCTGACGGCGAAGGCAGAGCCCTCCCGGCCCGGGCCGCCGGCCCCCGCCCCCTATGACGCCTCCGCCACCCCCCTCTGTGACGCCCCCAGCGCGCTCGACGCGACCCCTTGTCCAGCGCCCCGCGAGGACCGCCGCTCCAGTGTCGGTCTCCCAGCGGAACCGGCAGCATCTCCCTGGCTCGGAGCGTCGGGGCTGCGAGCCGCGGTCGTCGCTCGTCGCTCGGCTCTCGCCTCTCCCCGTCTCGTCCCTCTCCCCGCCCGGGGCTCGGCTCTCGCCTCTCCCCGTCTCGTCCCTCTCCCCGCCTCGTCCCTCTCCCCGCCCGGGGCTCGGCTCTCGCCTCTCCCCGTCTCCTCCCTCGCCCCGCCGGGGCTCCGCAGAGCCCGCCGGGCGCCTCCTGCGGCTGCCAACCCCGGGGCGGGCCGTGTCCTCGTCCTCGTCCTCGTCCTCGTCCCCGCCGCAGCATGCAGCGGCTCCTCGGGCTCCTCCGCAGGGTGCGGGAGCGGCCGCTGTTCGGCAGCGCTCCCGCGCCCGGCGCGGCCAAAGCCCCCGAGCGCCGGTCCGGGCAGCGCGGGGCGGCCGCCAGCGGCGATGTGCCCCGGCCGCAGCGGCGCCGGTGGCGGTTGAGACTCCCCGTCAGCGGGTGGTTGGCGAAACAGCGGTAAGGGGCGGGCAGTGCCCGTAGCAAACCCTCCACCCAGCCTGGCTGCCAGAGCCGGCAAAGCCCGGCACGGTTGCAAGCACCTGAGGAGCAGGGCCGGCTCCTTACCTAAGTGCTGAGCTTCCCGGGGGCCTGCCGAAGCTGAGACAGGAGCTGGCGGATGCTCCGCTCTGCCCTGCCAGCCTGCTCCCCATAGTGAATCTCCTGTGGAGCTCAGCAGGCCTTCGTCCAAGCAGAGACAGCTCCCTTCCTGTTGCCAGACTGAGCAGCTTGCTCGAGCAGGGCACGTATTTGCAGAAAGCCATGGCATAGCACTCCCATTGCTGTTAGAAGTCCCATCCCCTCTGCCTCCAGGACGCGTCTGGCACAGGACCGCTGGCGGGAATAGCCAGGAGCTTACACACAGGCTTCACAGACTTACGTAGCCTCCATAGACTCCAGGCTGCCAAGACGCGGTCTCCTTTGCTGTGCTGGGTGGTCCTGCTGGAGACAGGGACCAGTGCCTGGGCATAGGAATCTGTTTGTGCAGCTTCATTTACACAGCTGAGGAGACGCCTCCTGACCCAACGCGTGTGTTGGGGAGTTTTCCTAGCCAGCCCCAGGCTTTGGGTGTGCAACTAGTGCCACCAGCTCTGGAACAAGAAAGCTTGCTTTCGGCTTGTCTTTTGCCACGTGAGGCTTGTGGCCCTATGCCACAGGCAGGTACCACAGCCTGCAACGATGTCTTCAGCTGTCTGTCTGTGTTAACCGAAGGGTATGTAATTTCCAGGACGCCTCTGCTGCATCTTCCCTGTGAGAGCGACCACACAGATGTTCGATTTCTAACGGGAAACACATGCCAGCTGACACGTGACAGCTTTGACAGATCGCCGCTGATGAAGGTATGCGCAACGTGCGATATTCTTGTACGTTGGGCTTATCGATTGTGCCTTGAGCTGTACGTACCTTGCATGATTCTTTACATAGGCCTGCGTAGAAGCAGGTCAGGTGCAGTCAGCAGACAAGGGGCGTACGTTGCCCCATCTTTGAAGACACTCATACTTTTCAGAGTTGGTAAGACACAGGAGTTCTGACAGAGAGAAACGGAGATGCTGGAAGTTACTCTTCCTTTGTGTCTTGTTTCCAGGCGGTAGAGCAGCAGCACGCAGACTGTGCGGCTATTCTACTGGAGCACGGTGCCAACCCTGACTTCAAAGATGTTTGCGGCAACACTGCGCTTCACCTGGCTGCCGAAATTCCTGGCACATCTCTGGTGGAGCTGTTACTTGAGCATAATGCTGATATTGATGCTCAGAATAGGGTGAGCTTGGCCTTCAGGGAAGGCTTCTCTTCCCAAAACTTGCTTGACTTTTCTGTGTGATTCTAAAGGAGATGATTTCTCCTTTCAGTTGGGATACACTCCGCTTACTATTGCGATCATTGAGCACTGTGAAGAGATGGTCGAGTTCCTTCTTCAAAAAGGAGCTGACGTGCATGTTCGAGACCGGCGTAAAAGGTGAAGGGTTTGTCAAAAGTGCGCGTGGGGCTCCTTAGCACTGTTCAAGTCGGATTCACGGGGGGGCACAGGAATGAGCTTTGAAAAAGAACCAAGAGCTGCCCAGAAGTAGCTCCTTCTGTGTGACTTGTGAAAGCCCACCCGCACTCAGCTGCTGTCTTGCCTCGGGAGGATTTCCGCTCTGAGGACTGCAAGGAAGCGTTGGCTGTGGTGCCACACCCACAGACACACACACAGACCCCCCCGCCACACACCCCGAGTCTGGGCGGGTGGTTGGCCTGGAGTCCTCCTGAGGTCCCGCCAACCTGAATTCTCTGACGCTTCCACGTGTTTGGCTGTGCTTTCCCTCTGCCCGTAGCAGAGGGGAAGTGAATTGTGTGGGGAGCAAAGAGGGGCTGAAGTAATGGCAATGCAGCATCTGCGGAAGCTGATGGATTTCCTGTCCTCTCTTGGATGCTCTAGGACCACTCTTATGATTGCTGTTCATGCTGGGCATATGGATGTGATACAAATTCTCCTTCGGCATGGTGCTGATCTTTCTGCTAAAGACCGTCGTGGCCGCACAGCTGTGTATTACGCTATGCTGTCTGGACACCTGGAGTAAGTGTTTTATAGCCTTGTCAGTGCAGTTGCATAATAAGAATGTCCGGCCCTTTCTCGTAACATCCCAGGGTTTTCATGAGGTGTGGACACCTTTGTTGTCTTTTCCTGTTTGTTTGTTTGAGGTTTTTTGTTTTGTTTTTAGTTCTGCTGATGAAGCAAACCTGAAAGGGGTCTCTCTCTGGAGGCCCAGCTGAGCCTCTGCCGAGGCTGCTAGAAGATACCACCTATGCAATGTTGTTAACCCCTGCAGTGCTTGGAATGCAACCGCCATCTTTGTTGGCCTCTTGATAGCCCACTTAGGAGTTCTCTAAACTCTCAGGTCCTCAGGCTAACCACAGGAGTTTCTGAAGCCCTTCAAAGTCAGGTTTGAGAAGACGTTACCCCGGCTTGACATGAAGAGTTGGTGCAGCATTAGTACAGCATCCCACTGAGGCAGAAGCCTTGTAGTTAGATGTCAGTCTGCCAGGGCACTTGTTAGTCTCGCTGGCCCTTGAAATGGAGACTGTAGCCAACAGGGATGAGTTACTCCATATACAGGAATAAGCATCTCTAGAGTGAACATGCCTGTAGCGAGTATTTCAGTCTACAGCAGTAGTGAAGTAGGTTGTCCATATGTGTTACCCTTTGCCAGCTGGCAATGAATACGGGTAGGATGGCTCATGAATGGCTGTTGCTCTTCCAGGAGAGAGTGTGGGCCAGTGTGTGGGTGTTTTTACTGAAAGCATTTCCTTCCTTTCTCTATCTAGTATTGCAAATCAACTGGAGAAATACAAGAGCTGTGCAGGGAAAGAAGAATGTTCTGCAGCAGGTACAGAAGGCCCAGCAGTACTTGACAGCTCTAGCCCAGGGACCACTACTGACTTACCCTTGGATGCACTTGCACAGCCCAGAACAGGTAAGATCCTTCGCCGCAGAGACGGTGATGAGGACAAATGGCTGTTGCCAGAGGAGAATGAAAAACAGTCCTTTCAACAGAGGGATTGAGTAATAGGGAAAAGCAGAGTGAAATCAGCACTCACAGCAGCATTGCGCTTCTTTCGTCTTTTATAGGTGACTCACCAGCAGCAGGAGCAGAACAAGAGGAAGATGTCGTCTTCTCTTTTAATTCTGAGGTACAATCATAGAATCATTAGGTCGGAAAGGACCTTAAAGATCATTAAGTCCAAATGTAAACCTAACACTGCCAAGTCCACCCCTAAAACATGTACTTAAGTGCCACGTCTACAAGTCATCAAAATAGCTCCTATGTCCTGGGACAGTGACTCAACCCTTCTCTGGTCAGCCTGTTCCATGCTTGACAACCCTTTTGGTGAAGAAATTTTTCCCAATAGCCGCTCTAAACCTCTCCTGGTGCAACTCGAGGCCTTTTCCTCTTGTGATATTACTTGCTACTTGGGAAAAGAGGTCGACCCCCACCTCACTAAAACCTCCTTTCAGGTAGTTGTAGAGAGAGATGAGGTCTCCTGTCAGCCTCCTTTTCTCTGAGCTAAACAACCCCAGTTCCCTCAGCCACTCCTCATAGGACTTGTACTCTACACCCTTCACCAGCTCCCTTGCTCTTCTCTGGACGCTCTCCAGCACCTCAACATCTTTCTGGTAGTGAGGGGCTCAAAACAGAGCAGTGTTTGACATGTGGCCACACCAGTGCCAAGTACAAAGGGACAATCACCTCCCTAGTCCTGCTGGCCACACTATTTCTGATACAAGCCAGGATGCTTGGGGCCTTTTTGGCCACCTGGGCACACTGACGACTCATATTCAGCCACAAGTCGACCAATGCCCCCGGGTCCTCTTCCAAAAGGCAGCTTTCCGGCCACTCTTCCCCTCCCCTGAAGGAGGCACTGTGGCCCCACTGGCCTCGCTTGCTTTTGGGCTCATTTCCCTCTGCTGCTGCTTCCACCACATGCTCCTAACTGGGATCTTGACATGCTGGTGCTGCAGGCAAGCTGTTCAGTTAGGACTGGGTCAGAGTGAGGTCAAGCTAATGATTCAGGTCGCCTTCTGGTGTACTTCTGCCCCTTTTGAAAGCGCGGCTCAACAGAGATGCTCCACACACTGGTGGTGTTTCCCTTTCGTTCTTTCCGTCACCTGGTACCATGTTACGCACGTTGCCTCGAGCGGGAGCTTTGTGCATGGAAAGGGGTCGAGGAGGAGTCTGTGCCAGTTCTCACGCATGTCTTTTAAATTACGCAGATGGATTGTCAAGTTCCAAGGGAAGTGTTGGCCGATGTGCACCTTCCAGTTGCAGACGGACATGAAGCTTGCGCGCGGTCCAGTGCAGAGGAGTGTGACAATGGTAATTTTCTTGACGGACTAAACGGTTACCTTTGTGTGCTTCCCTGGAGTGAAGCAGATGAGGAGAAGCAGGGTGAACTCAGCACTCACAGCATCGTTGTGTTTCTTACCTCCTTTACAGGTGTCCTGCCAGCAGCAGGAGCAGAGGAACAGGAAGACTTTGACTTCCCTTTTGAATCTGAGGTACAATCATAGAATCATTAAGTCGGAAAGGACCCTAAAGATCATTAAGTCCAAATGTAAACCTAACACTGCCAAGTCCACCCCTAAACCATGTCCCTAAGTGCCATGTCTACAAGTCTTTTAGATAGCTTCAGGGACGGTGACTCAACCCTTCTCTGGTCAGCCTGTTCCATGTTTGACAACCCTTTTGGTGAAGAAATTTTTCCCAATAGCCGCTCTAAACCTCTCCTGGTGCAACTCGAGGCCTTTTCCTCTTGTGATATTACTTGCTACTTGGGAAAAGAGGTCGACCCCCACCTCACTAAAACCTCCTTTCAGGTAGTTGTAGAGAGAGATGAGGTCTCCTGTCAGCCTCCTTTTCTCTGAGCTAAACAACCCCAGTTCCCTCAGCCACTCCTCATAGGACTTGTACTCTACACCCTTTGACAGCTTCCTTGCTCTTCTCTGGACGCTCTCCAGCACCTCAACATCTTTCTGGTAGTGAGGGGCTCAAAACAGAGCAGTGTTTGACATGTGGCCACACCAGTGCCAAGTACAAAGGGACAATCACCTCCCTAGTCCTGCTGGCCACACTATTTCTGATACAAGCCAGGATGCTTGGGGCCTTTTTGGCCACCTGGGCACACTGACGACTCATATTCAGCCACAAGTCGACCAATGCCCCCGGGTCCTCTTCCAAAAGGCAGCTTTCCGGCCACTCTTCCCCTCCTCTGAAGGAGGCACTGTGGCCCCACTGGCCTCGCTTGCTTTTGGGCTCATTTCCCTGTGCTGCTGCTTCCACCACATGCTCCTAACTGGGATCTTGACATGCTGGTGCTGCAGGCAAGCTGTTCAGTTAGGACTGGGACGGAGTGAGGTCAAGCTAATGATTCAGGTCTCCTTCTGGTGTACTTCTGCCCCTTTTGAAAGCGCAGCTCAACAGAGATGCTCCACACACTGGTGGTGTTTCCCTTTCGTTCTTTCCGTCACCTGGTACCATGTTACGCACGTTGCCTCGAGCGGGAGCTTTGTGCATGGAAAGGGGTCGAGGAGGAGTCTGTGCCAGTTCTCACGCATGTCTTTTGAATTACGCAGATGGATTGTCAAGTTCCAAGGGAAGTGTTGGCCGATGTGCACCTTCCTGTTGCAGACGGACATGAAGCTTGCGCGCGGTCCAGTGCAGAGGAGTGTGACAATGGTAATTTTCTTGACGGACTAAACGGTTACCTTTGTGTGCTTCCCTGGAGTGAAGCAGATGAGGAGAAGCAGGGTGAACTCAGCACTCACAGCATCGTTGTGTTTCTTACCTCCTTTACAGGTGTCCTGCCAGCAGCAGGAGCAGAAGAACAGGAAGACTTTGACTTCCCTTTTGAATCTGAGGTACAATCATAGAATCATTAAGTCGGAAAGGACCCTAAAGATCATTAAGTCCAAATGTAAACCTAACACTGCCAAGTCCACCCCTAAACCTTGTCCCTAAGTGCCATGTCTACAAGTCTTTTAGATAGCTTCAGGGACGGTGACTCAACCCTTCTCTGGTCAGCCTGTTCCACTACTTGACAACCCTTTTGGTGAAGAAATATTTCCCAATTGCCACTCTAAACCTCTCCTGGCAGAACCTGAGGCCTTTTTCCTCTTGTGCTACTACTTGCTACTTGGGAAAAGACGTCAACACCCACCTCGCTACAACCTCCTCTCAGGTGGTTGTAGAGAGAGATGAGGTCTCCTGTCAGCCTCCTTTTCTCTGGGCTAAACAACCCCGGTTTCCTCAGCCACTCCTCATAGAACTTGTACTCTACACCCTTTGACAGCTTCCTTGCTCTTCTTTGGACCCTCTCCAGCACCTCACCGTCTTTCAGGTTGTGAACAGTGTTTGACGTGTGACCTCACCCATGCCAAGTACACAGGAACAATCACTTTCCTAGCCGTGCTGGCCACACTATTTCTGATACAAGCCAGGATGCTCAGGGCCTTTTTGGCCACCTGGGCACACTGACTGCTCATATTCAGCCACAAGTCATCTAACGCCCCCAGATCTTCTTCCAAAAGGCAGCTTTCCAGCCACTCTTCCCCTCCTCTGAAGGAGGCACTGGGTCTCCACTGACCTCGCTTGCTTTTGGGCTCGTTTCCCTCTGCTGCTGCTTCCAACACATGCACAGTAACGGAGCTTTGACATGCTGGTGCTGCAGGCAAGCTGTTCAGTTAGGACTGGGTCAGAGTGAGGTCAAGCTAATGATTCAGGTCTCCTTCTGGTGTACTTCTGCCCCTTTTGAGAGCGCTGCTCAACAGAGATGCTCCACACGCTGGCGGTGTTTCCCTTTTCGTTCTTTCCGTCACCTGGTACCACGTTACACATGTTGCCTCGAGCGGGAGCTTTGTGCGTGGAAAGGGGTCGAGGAGGAGTCTGTGCCAGTTCTCACGCATGTCTTTTAAATTATGCAGATGGATTGTGAAGGTCCAAGGGAAGTGTCGTCCAGCGTGCGGCTTTCAGCTTCGGATGGACAAGGAGGGTGCACGCAGTCCATTGCGGAGGAGAGCAGCAATGGTAATTTCCTGATGGACTGAACGGTTACCTTTGTGAGCTTCCCTGGAGCGAAGCGGATGATGAAGAGCAGAGTGAAATCAGCACTCACTGCATCGTTGTGCTTCTTGCCTCCTTTGTAGGTGTCTTTCCAGCAGCCGGAGCAGAACAAAAGGAAGATTTTGCCTGCTCTTTTCAGAATGATACACTTTTCCTTCTGGAGGTAATGCGTTACCTGCAGGTGAAGTCATGCTTCTCTTGCCCCAGGGCTGAAATGTAGCGTGATGTAGTAGTGTTGCTGAGGATTCCTTTCTCTGCTGTCGTGTTGTCTTCTTACCGATTTCTCTATGCTCATGTCACACCATTTCTTTAGAGATGGATTAACCAGCTACAGCAGGAGCTTACCGACGCTCTTGAAAAGAGCTCCCTGGTAGAAGCTTCACAAGAAGCGAAGAAGCACTACAGCAGGGACCAGCAGGACCAGAAACTGCAGTTGCAGAAGGAACTGGAGAGGTGTAAAGCTAAGGTATGGAGAAAGCCTGTCTTTTGTCTCTTGGCAGGGGCCCAGGCTTTTTTTGTCACAAACCAGAGCGGGGAACGGGTCCTTTCTTGGGGGTTTTGTGTAACCCAGGGTGGTTCAGTGTGCGGCTAGCTGTGATGAGGGGGCTGGGAGGAAACAGCACTGGTGCCTTGGGTGGCTGCCTGTTTGCACCGCTTGAAGTTACGGTGGAGAGCTGCGCTCAGGTGGTCTTAGTGCACTAGACAACTTTGCGACAGGAGTAGATTGAGTGACCTGTGAATGACAACCAGTTTTGGGCAACCTGGTGTAGTGGAGGGTTTCCCTGCCCATGGCAGTGGGGTTGCAACTAGATGATCCTTGAGGTCCCTTCCAACCCAAACCATTCTATGATTCTATGACTCGCCTGGTGGGTCCGATTAGAAGGGTCACTAACCGTGAACTCACTTAGTCTTTAATCGGAGAAGGGTGTGTGTATTCCTTTCAAAAAGCTGCTTCTCAAGTTTCACGGAGCACCTCTGTTTGCTTCTTCTCTTGGGTTTGGCAAAACAGAGTGTGTGCTGACGCAGAAAGGGTAGTAGGCATGCTGGAGTGTTGCGCTGGTGCTTTTTTGGAATCCCTCATCCCCTCGGCATTGTTACGGCATTGCAAAGTCACTTGAGGAGGAGGAGGAGCTTCTAACCCTGCTGGAGTAGCCTACAAGTGGCTCAAAGAGCGTTCGGAGTCCTTGAGAGAGGAGGAGGAGGAGGAGTGTTGTGGGAACGTTTAGGAAACGCTGCGGGAGATGGATGTAGATGTAGGAGAGGGGCCAGTATAAAAGATGAAGACGTAAGATGGGTTTGGGGAGTTGAAGTGAGAGTCAAAGCAACCCACTCCTTTTTATCAAACGTAAGCTGACTACTGGGGATTCTTGTTGTGCTTTGGCAGCTGCAGGGATTGAAAGAATGGCGGCGTATCCGGACTGAGTGTTATGCCGAGTGCCTGAAGAACGCCATAAAGGACAAGGAGGAGGACCTAATCACCTCCAGGAACCTGCAGGGTTTTCTGGCCACGGCTTGTGGAACTGTGGCTACTGCAGGGCTAGAAGAACGCCTGCAACCGTAAGGAAGTAACACACCGGAGCAAGGCTTCGTTTTTTGCGGTTGGGAGAAAACAACAGCACTGTCTTCTTGCATCACAGCGAGATACTAATAAATGATTTTCAAAGACACTTCTGTTTTAGATGAGGTTCTTGCACATTCTACTTTCGGGATTGGTGCTCTTGTGGACTGGTGCGATAAGGCCTGTACTTCTTTTTCAGGCTTCAAGTTGGAAAGGCCAAGCTGGAAGCCGCAGCCCAGCGACAAGCCAAGACCATGGAAGCCCTTCAGAAAGACCTGAAAGTCTCAGTAAGCCGGCCAGAGCTCTCCCTTTTCATGAGCTACACAGCCTAGAACCGTATTCACATGGGGAAACTTTCAGATGAGAGAGCCTAGGAGAGATGACTTCCTCTGTTCTGCTGACTATCGGCTGCTCTGAAAGTCCTGCTGGCCCATTCCCCAGCTTTCTGGCTTTGAGCTGACCCATGAGACTACAGGAAGTCAACGCTCTCTTTGTTAAGGAGTTTACAGGAATGCACTGGCTTAAGTGTTTTCTGCTTAGAGCAGTCATGAAGTTGAGACCTTTGATGGGTAGGCTGTGTGCTGTGGTCAGGATGGAGATCTGTGGTTGAGAGCTGCGAGAGGAGACTGGACTTGGGAGATCAGTGTTACCTTCTTTGTGGAGAACACCGTCTGCTCGTTCTGCATACGGATCCTACCTACTCTTGTGCTCTGAGTGTGATGCCTCTTTTCTATTTTGAAAGCCTGGGAGCGAAAGCAAGGAAGTGAAGAAGCTGGCCGAGATGAAGCACCAATCAGAAGCGTGTGAGACGTAACGCAGGGAAGAAACATCGCACTGAAGGAAAAGCATACCAGGCACGGCTTTTTCATGCTTTAGAGAAATAGCACATTGAGTAGAAGTCGAGCTTTACTGAACTCTAAGGTAAAAGCATGAACATAACCGTTTGTGAGCAAATTCAAGCCTTGCATTCGATCTTGCAAGGTGCTTCTGTGCATGAGCCTATGGTTTCAAAAAGCTACAAAAGGCCTCGCAAATGCAGGCTGCCTGCAGTCCTCCTGAGAGGGAAGGAAGTCTTTTCTTCCTCTGTTCAGGTAAACTTTGGGCCCTTCAAACGATGTGTCGCACTGGAGGGTTGGCTGTTCTCGGGAATTCCTGGCCTTGAGGCAGGAGTCCCAGCAGGGCTGCTTAGGTCACTGGCCACGCCGAGCAGGACGCAGTTCCAGGGGCTCCTGGGAGAAGAGCGGAGCTGGTCACCATATATCTGGATTTTAATACATTTTAATACTCTGTCAGCAGGTGAGAAGTGCAGTCTCGATGGTCCCCCACGTTATGGATTTCCACAGAAGTGAGTAGCTTCGGAGCTCTCTCTTTGGCTTCCTTTTGTTTTGCTGCCTACAAGTTCGTTCTTTCCGTCACCTGGTACTGCGTTACGCACGTTGCCTCGAGCGGGAGCTTTGTGCATGGAAAGGGGTCGAGGAGGAGTCTGTGCCAGTTCTCACACATGTCTTTTAAATTACGCAGATAATTTCTGAAGGTCCAAGGGAAGTGTCAGACGGCGTGCGGCTTCCAGCTGCTGGTGAGTCTAACTGGGAATGAGTGGCCAACGCACCGTGTTGTGACTGGCCCAGAGGCCCCGTGCATCCTGGGCGTAGACTACCTCAGGAGGGGGTATTTCAGGGACCCAAAAGGGTATAGGTGGGCTTTCGGAGGAGGAAATTGGACAGTTGTCTGTCTTGCCTGGTCTCTCAGAGATCCCTTCTGTTGTGGGATTGCTGAGTGTGATGGTTTGATGTGGGGGAGGGGGTTCTGGTGGCAGGAGGGGGGATTTGCTCCCTGTGCCACCAGATCGGTCTCCCATCCCCCTCGGGGTTGAGCCAATCGGCGCCTCTGCGAATTGCCCTATTTAAGTTGGGACAAAGGGACGGGAAAAGGTGCTTTTGCCCAGGAGCAAGGAGAGGGGAGGAGGGCTCTGCCCTCGCTCCCTGGCCCCCAGCGGGGCGGCTGCCCACGCCGGGCCGGTGCCACCCGCTCAAGATGGTGGCAACGGAGCCACTTGGGGAACTCGGGGAGCACCCCGTTCCCGGGGTACCCACTGGGCCAAGTTCTCCCAGACAGGACTAAGACCTGAGAGAAAGAGCCACACAGACACCAGGTCAGTGAAGACGGAACGGGACGAGGTGTGCCGGAGGTGAGTTTCCCTTGCAACCGGTGGCGAGACGGCAGGCAGCCCCCCTGCAGCCACGACAGACTTGGTGGAGCTGAGACCCACGCGCAGCCCGTGGAGAAGCCCACGTTGGGGAAAAGATGCCTGGGCTTGAGGACGGTCATGAAGCATGGGCACGACAAGGTAGAGACATTTTAGACGGGTTTAGAGTCCGTGGGACGACCCACGCCGGAGTGAGTGGCAACAACTCCCGAAGAATCTGAGACTGTGGTAAAGCCTGCACTGGAGCTATCTGATGGGGAAGGATTGCGTCCTGTGGGTAGGACTCACGCTGGGGAAGTTTGTGGATTTTCCTTGTGAGTAGGGGATCCACTGGAGCAAGAGAAAATGGTGTAAGGACTCCTCCTCCTTTAAGAAAGGAGTGGCAGTAACAACATGGATGAACTGATCTGCACTCCCTCATTCCCTGTCCCCCTGTGCCACTGGGGGGAGGTAGAGCTGGGAACAAAAGGAAAGGGGAGTGGGGAGGTGTTGTTTTTAAGATCTGGCCTTGTTTTCTCTCTATCCTCTCAAGTAACCGGTTTTGTTTCCCTTTGTCTTTTTTAAGCAACTGTTAATAAATTGTTTTGTTTTAAGAAATCCGAGTCTGTTTTGCCTGAGACCATGGTTGGTGGGTGCTCCCTCTCTGTTCTTGTCTCGACCCTCAGTCCTTTTATTAGCGGTCGCGTGGAGTTTAGTTGCCGGATCGGCCTAAACCACGACACTGAGGGTTGAAGAGCTACAGGTGCCAATTGATACTACGATGGTGCACCGGCAGCGATACAGCACCAACTGAGACTCTCTGGTCCCCATCCATGAACTGATCTGTCAACTGGATGGGTGCACTGTGCACCCTTGTGCTGAGCCTAGGACATGATTTGGGCGGCTGGTGCGGGTGCGCGGGGGCTGCTGCTGCCATCTGAGCTGCCTGGCTCAGCTCCAGCGCAGGCAGCAGAGGCCAAGTTCCACTTTCCCACTCTGGAATGGGAAATGGCGTCATTTCCAGGAAGACCCAAGTCATCCTCTAATGCTGAGTGCTTAATGCACTCAACACTAAGCTGAGTGCTATGGCTGACACACCTGAGGGATGGGACGTCACCCAGAAGGACCTGGAGAAGCTCAAGAAATGGGGCTGTGAGAACCTCATGAGGTTCAACAAGGCCAAGTGCAAGGTCCTGCACGTGGGTCGGGGCAATCCCAAGCACAAGTACAGACTGGGCGGAGAATGGATTGGGAGCAGCCCTGAGAAGAAGAACTTGGGGGTGCTGGTCGATGAGAAGCTCAACATGAGCCAACAACGTGCACTGGCAGCCCAGAAAGCCAACCGTGTCCTGGGCTGCATCCAAAGCAGCGTGGGCAGCAGGTCGAGGGAGGGGATTCTGTCCCTCTACTCTGCTTTCATGAGACCCCCCTGTAGTGCTGCGTTCAGCTCTGGGGTCACCAACAGTGGAAGGACATGGAACTGTTGGAGCAGGTCCAGACGAGGCCATGAAGATGATGTGAGGGCTGGAGCACCTCTGCTATGGAAACAGGCTGAGAGAGTTGGAGCTGTTCAGCCTGGAGAAGAGACTCCAGGGAGACCTTCCAGCAGCCTTCCAGTACCTAAAGGGGCTGCAAGAAAGCTGAAGAGGGGCTTAGCTCCAGCACAGGCAGCAGATGCCAAGTTTCGCTTTCACGCTTTGTTGTAGGAAATGGCCTCATTTCCAGGAAGACCCACGTCATCCTTGTGGCCTCTGTAAACGGGAAAGACCAGCACACATAAGAGACGGAGGGTACATAAACGGAGAGGCCAGGCTGGGCTCACACCAGCCTGGGAGCTGCTGAGCACTGGAGTGAGACAGTAAGACCTTGCTGATGGGCTCTGGGCTGGGAGGGAGCAGATCAGCACAGAGCAGGGACCTCTTCTGTCTTCTGCTTTGAATTTCATGCGTTTTCCCATCATTTGAGAGATGCCAAGGAAGGAGAGGAGTTTAGGGCAGCAGGTGAACGGTCTCTGCTCTGAGCACGGGGTGGAGGGAGCAGCCTTTGCTCATCAGCCTGTTTGAAGAAGCTCAGGGGTCCTGCATGTGCTGCAAGGGTTGAAATGGAAGGGCAGGAAGGAGGCGAGGGGATCAGAGCGGGAACAGATGGGGGACGAGGAGAAATCTGGAGTGGGATTCAGAGGCAGACTGATATCTGCAGAGGTGGAAAGCCTGGCTTCAAGAGCTGTCAGCAGGGCTGGAAAGGCTGGGACTTGCTGTCTGCTCCAGGGACAGACCCCTTGCAGAGCCCCTTCCCTGCTGCCAAGCCGTGCCTGGGCTGGGAACACTTCCGCCAAGGAGGGTCAGGATGGGTGCGCTGGCCTGAAGCCCAGCCATGCTGGGGTCCGGTGTGGAGCTGTGCATGCTCCTGCATCCTGATGCCATTTACTTTCCTGCTCCGGGGACAGGGCTGTGTCAGGGACTGGGCTGGAACGTCTCAGAGCGGGACTGCAGTGTGAAGGGGGTGGAAGGCAGCCCTGGGGGTGCTCCCGCAGCCTCAGAAGCTGAAATGGATGATTTGGGGAACATGGTTGATAATTACCTTTTCTGTGGCACGCTCTGTCAGCATTAACGGGGGTGCAGAAGCGACGGGTGCCGGGGCGCAGCCGTCGGGCCGGCGGCGCAGGCAGCTCGGGTGGCGGTGCCTGCCTCCCGCGCCGCTCCTTAGGGAGCGTGGCAGCACGGGGGTGATGAGCGGCACTCGTGGGACACCCTGTGCTGTCCCCGAGCCTGGGGGTCTTGTCCAAAATCCTGGGGTTCATTCACCTGCTGTGCAATACGTCTATCAGCACACGGAGTGGAGGTATTGCCTTTTTTTACATATAGACATACATGTTAGCAAAACTGTTAGCAGTCGGGAAGAAAATTCATCTACACAAGGTAGATAAACAGGCACGCCTTTATTCCAGCACTGGGGACACAGGGGATAGCTCTGTCCAAGCGTGTCTGCCTCAGCATTAAAATCCATAGGTTTTTATACACTCATTTTCTTGAGTCATCGTTACATAAGTTCTTTTACATAAAATTGCATATTATTCTCACTCTTAAATTTGACCTTTAAAGTGATTGGTTTCACTTGTTATATACTTTTATCAATATTCTTATTCTATAACAATCACTGATTACTTTTACTTAACTCTACTGATTGGAATCCTTGATATTTAAATCAAGATGGGAAGGGGTAAGGGAGTTTCCAAGCAGCATACTGGTGTCTGTGATGGTTTCCTTAGTTTCTTAAAACAAAACATAGAAAAATGCAGTAGCTGGGTGATGAGGTATCCATGGTCCCTTGGTTTAAAACAATACGTAGAAAGATCTAGTAGTTTCCTAGTGAGGTCTCTATAGTTACTTATTAAACTTAACAATCCTAACTTATACCTTATGCTTTTCAGTTTGCTACCTAATTTTTCTACTTGATTTAATCTTGGTTATTTTGTCAAAGTTTTGTAACATTTCCCTGCTTTGAAAGTTTTGAAAATCATTTCAATACTTTAATCCTAATGCTAAAAGTTGAATATTCTTTATAGTACCTTATTAGTGCTTTATTCACTATGTGCTGGTGGGAGCCAAAAAGATTATTATCAAGACAATTGCAGTACTAATTAGTGATTTTATCCAAGAACTCAAATTTCATTCTAATCCATTAAAATTTTTATCTATCCAGCTTTCTTGCATGTTCTGCTGAAGTTCTTGAGTGTTTTCTTCCACCTTCTCTAGTAAGTCTAAGTCATGTTCTACATCTTGAGTTGCATTCGGAATGTGTACACAACAATGGCCAATTCTATCTTTCAGGTATCCCCAGGCACCACGCTCTTTGAGTAAGAGCATGTCTAAAGCCATTCTATTTTGTAAAGTCATTCTTGAAGTGGCTTGTAATTGTATATTTAAATCCTTAAATCCCTTTCTGGTCACATTCGCCAGCTTCTCTACCTGACCTGTTAGTCAATATATTCATTCTCTGTTCTTATATATTGCTGAAAGAGTTAATAAGGATTGCAGCTCTCAACTAATTTTTATCCCTGATGAAGGTTCATTTCGTTTTTCAATTATTTCTGATCTTTTTGTTTGTTCCAATTTCAAATTTTCTAAAGTTCCTCTGAAAGGAGCTTTTTCCCAGATTGGCCATAATGTTGGCATGCCTAAAGTTATTTGCTTTACTTTGCCATCTAGAGGTAAATGCGTTGTCCAGGTCCCATCACTCATTGCCCAACCAAGTGTCCTGGACTCTGAATTGGAGATTTTTTATAACTAAATATTGTTCCTCTTTTAGGAGGACATGTTTCAGTCAAGACGAGGCTATTCTTAAGACCTCGACAAAGACATCCATATTTTAAAACAGCAGCTAGAGGGGGAATATCCTGGATTATTCTGTCAACAGTGCTGCAATTATATATCTATTCCCATTTCCACCATGACACTGGTTTTTCCTTCTCTCATGTGGAGCTTCCTTTATCTTGTACCAATGGTCAAGTTGCAAAAATTGACCTGTCCCAAGTAAAACACCAAGTAGCCTTTGCCATGTAATGAAATTGTGATAAAATGGTCATTGATCAGACAGAGTCCTAACTTGTCACCATATTCGATGTTTGATTAGTTTCATTGCATTTCCATTCCATGATCATTTGGCTTACATTTTTCTTTATTGGTTGATCAAAAGAACACCACCCTACATTCCAAAACCTTCCTATCTTGGTAAAAACATGATTTAGTAGTTTTTCACAATCAGCTTGATTTCCTGGAGATTTCTAGTGTTTTCTAACAGTTTCCACTTTTTCTTGCCATTTAATAACTGTTTTTTGTTCACATTGTGTAGTTTCACTTTCATGTTCTAATTTAGTCAAATTCATGGTTAGAATTCCCCATGGAATTGATTCACCTACTGCTCTCGGTATGGGTAAACAAGCCGTGATTTTTGACACGTTTTGCAATTTGGCAAATTCCTTGATCAATCCTAACATTATATTTTCTTCTTGAGTTTCTCTTGGGTGGTATATTAATTGTTCTGCTTCTATTTCTCTTTTATTTCTTATCATTTTTTCCTTTGTGACTTGTGTAGGGACCTGGGGTTTTATTGTAGAGATTTTATAATCCGATTCTCCATATCCTGACCAACAACAATATTGACTTTCATTTTTCACGGTAATGTTAATCACCTTTAGTATGCTCCTTCCATTTTGTTCGTGCACTTCATCTCTATTTTTATAGTCAGGGTGCACTATTGCTTTATTTACTGCATCTAACATTAAATATAATTCATTCTTTTTATCTTTTTCCCAATTCACCTGCAATTTGTCAAGATTGAAGTCTGGAATTTGAGTAAAATTACATCTGTTTTAATTGATTTTCATATTTCACTGATACGTGTTGTTGTTCAATTTTTACCTCGAACCAGGCTCCCACTAACATTCCTAACATCCCTATTCACAATTCTCCACGACGGTGGGGTTTTCTTTACCCTTGTGTCATGTATCCAAGCATCCGATTCAGCAACCTCGATGGCGGTGAAGGTAGTCAGCGATACTTGAAAAGGTCCCTTCCAACGTTCCTGAAGAGGTTCAGAAGTCCACATGTTTATATAGACATAATCTCCTGGTTGGAAGTCGTGCACTGCATTCTCCAAAGACAGAGGTTTGTTCTGTACAACCGCACCCTGAAGCGCAGTTAGAATCTTTCCTAAAGAAAGCAGATAGTTCTATACATCTTGTTTTCTTTGCAAATGCGTATTCAAATTTGGCTCAGGAGACTCCTAAGGCTTTCCATAAAATAACTCATATGGACTGACTAATGTTCTGCTTTTTGGTTGATCTCAAATTCGTAAAAGGGCTAGTGGGAGTGCCTGAGGTCATCTCAAATTAGTTTCCTGACATATTTTACTAATTTGTTTTTTCAATGTTTGATTCATTCTTTTTACCTTCCTGCTGGATTGTGGTCTCCCAGGTGTGTGTAAATCCCAAGTAATTCCCAAAATCTTATTAACACCCTGTACTACCTCTGCAATGAAATGTCAACCTTTATCCGAGGAAATTCCAATGGGTATCCCGAATCTCAGGATAATTTATTGCAGTAGCCATTTAATGACTTCCTTTTCTTGATTGGTTCGACAGTGTAAAGCTTTCGGCCGTCCTGTAAAAGTGTCACCCCCTACTAGAATGTATCAATACCCATGTTGCTGGGGTAATTCTGAAAAATCTGCTTGCCAGTAATCTCCTGGTTCCATTCCTGATTTTAATATTCCCATTTAGAATCATAGAATCATAGAATAGTTAGGGTTGGAAGGGACCTCAAAGATCATCTAGTTCCAACTAGATGATCCAATTTGAACTTTTCTTTTTATAACTGGATTGTTTTTCAAACATATCTCGCATTTTGCAGTTGTCATTTTAGCTGTTTCTAGCATCATTTTCACCGAGACTATGTGTCTCCTTAGGAGAGCTGCTAATGCTTCTGCTCCCCAACGACATTCCTTATGTTTTGTTTGTATTATTTCCTTCATTAAAAGTGGTGGGATTACTACTTGACCTGTTCTTGTCACCCACCATCCTGCCAAATTCTTCTTTGCATTTAGTAACTTTCCTAGTTTTTCATCTTCCTCTGAGTATTTAGGTTTATCTCTCGGTAGTGTAACCATTTTAGTAGGAATTAATGCCATTTGTAAAGCATGCATTTTTGCAATTTCCCTTGCAGTTCTATCTGCCAAATTATTTCCTGTGATTGTTTTGGTATCTCCTGACTGGTGTGCTTTTCAGTGCCTGATCGCTATCTTAGTCGGTTTCTGGACTGCTTGTATTAATTGTAAAATTTCATCTTTATATTTGATGTTTGTTCCTTGAGATGCTAGTAATCCTCTTTCTTTCCACAGGATTCCATGGATATGTACCACACCAAAGGTGTATTTCGAATCAGTCCAAATATTCACTTTCTTTTTCTTGCTTAGTTCTAATGCTCTGGTCAAGGCTATCAGCTCTGCCTTTTAGGCTGAAGTTGTGCAAGGTAAATCAGACTGTAACTCATTATCCAGAGTTGGCACCACCTAGCCATTCCCAAGAAGACTCTCAGTTCATGAACATTTCTTGGCTCAGAGATACTACATATTGTTTCTTTACAGTCTGTTCCCAGCTGTCGTCCTTTGGAGATTTCAAAGCCCGAATAATTGCAGTCTGATTCGCTATCTGAGCTTTATCTGTAGACACTTTATACCTATTTAATCCAAGAAAATTTAAAAGGTCTATTGTTACCTTTATACAGGTTGGTCTTTCTTTGGTAGCAATTAGGATGTTGTCTACATATTGCAGAAGCAGATGTCCAGGTTTAGGGTCTGTGTCATTTTGTTTCCATTGTTCAAGTTCCTTTGCCAGTTGGTTTCCGAAAATTGTTGGACTATTCTTGAATCCTTGTGGTAGTCTTGTCCATGTTAACTGCATTTTTCATCCAGCCTGTGGATTTTCCCACTCAAACGCAAACAGTTTCCGACTTTCCTTCTCCAAGGGTATACAAAAGAAAGCATCTTTTAAATCAAGCACTCTAAACCACTGGTGGTTTTCTCTCAATGCTGTTAAAAGTGTATATGGATTTGCAACTACAGGATGTATGTCTTTAACTATTTGATTTATGGCCCTTAAGTCCTGAATCAATCTATATTCTCCTGAGGGTTTCCTTACTGGTAAAATTGGAGTATTATATTCTGATTCACATTCTTCAAAAACCCCATATTCCAAAAATGTATTAATTAATTTCTGAACTCCTTGTCTGATCTCAGGCTTAATTGGATATTGTTTGATTCTTACTAGCTCTGCCTGTTCTTTCAATTCTATTTTTACAGACTGTGCTGTCTTTGATTTACCAGGTATGTCTGTGTTCCAAACTATAGGTACGACAGCCTCACCTATTTCTTGTGGTATTTGTCCCTTGATTTTCTCTTGTATCATCAATATTTCTCGTTTTGAGTTCTGGAATTTTCAAAAGCATTTCTCCTTATTCGAAAACTATTTGTGCATTTAATTTGGATAACACATCTCGTCCCAACAAAGGTATTGGACATTGTGGCACGTACAAACACTCATGTGTCATCACTTTATTTCCGAATTTTAAATCTAGGTGTTGGTATGGGCCAATGGGCGAGAAGTTGGGAGGGGACAGAGCTGGGACAGGCGGCCCCAGCAGACCGCACCGCTCGACGTTGTGCTCAGCAATCAAAGCCAGGGGGAAGGAGAGGAAGGAGTTGGTGGCTGCAGCATTTGCCTTCCTATGGTGAGGCTCTGCTTCCCAGGGAGCAGCTGGACATCTATTCGCTGATGGGAAGCAATGAATAAATAACCTAATCACAGAATGTTAGAGATTGGAAGGGACCTCAAAGGATCATCTAGTCCAATCCCCCTGCCGGAGCAGGACCACCTACATCAGATCACACAAGAACGTGTCCAGGCGGGTTTTGAACATCTCCAGAGAAGGAGACTCCACAACCTCTCTGGGCAGCTTGTTCCAGTGTTCTGTTACCCTCACTGTGAAGAAGTTCTTCCTCATGTTTAAGTGGAACCTCCTATGTTCTGGCTTATATCCATTTCCTCTTGTCCTATCATTGGATGCCACTGAGAAGAGCCTGGCTCCATCGTCATGAAAGTCACCCCTTACGTATTTCATAGATTCATAGATTTCTAGGTTGGAAAAGACCTTAGAGATCATCGAGTCCAACCATCCCTAATCCCCATTAAACCATATCCTCAAGTAGCTCATCCACCCTATTCTTAAACACATCCAGGGATGGGGACTCAACCACTTCCCTGGGCAGCCTATTCCAGTGGCTGACAACCCTTACAGAGAAGAAATAAAAACATTTATAAACATTCATGATGTCTCCCCTCAGTCTCCTCTTCTACAAGCTAAAGAGACCCAGCTCCATCAGCCTTTCCTTGTAAGGGAGATGCTCCACTCCCTTAATCATCTTTGTGGCCCTGCGCTGGACTCTCTCAAGCAGTTCCTTGTCCTTCTTGAACTGAGGCGCCCAGAACTGGCCATAATATTCCAGATGCGGCCTCACCAGGGCAGAGTAGAGGGAGAGTAGAACCTCCCTCGACCTACTAACCACACCCCTTCTAATACACCCCAGGATGCCATTGGCCTTCTTGGCCACAAGGGCACATTGCTGGCGCATGGTCATCCTGCTGTCCACCAGGACCCCCAGGTCCCTTTCTCCTGTGCTGTTCCCCAACAGTTCAGTCCCCAACTTCTACTGGTACATGGGGTTGTTCTTACCCAAATGCAAGACTCTACGCTTGTCCTTGTTTTCAAGGACATTTGAAATTTTTCATTAAATTTCTCCCAGCCCAACTCTCTCTGAATGGCAGCACAGCCTTCAGGTGTGTCAGCCACTGCTCCCAGTTTAGTGTCATCAGCAAACTTGCTGACTGTGCACTCTATTCCCTCATCCAAGTCATTGATGAATATGTTGAACAATACTGGCCCCAGTACCGACCCTTGAGGGACTCCACTGGATACAGGCCTCCAACTGGACTCTGTCCCATTGACCACTCCTCTCTGGCTTCTATCCTTCAGCCAGTTCGCAATCCACCTCACTACCCGATCATCCAGACCACACTTCCTCAGTTTAGCTGTGAGGATGCCGTGGGAGACTGTGTCAAATGCTTTACTGAAATCAAGATACACCACATCCACTGCTTTACCATCATCCACCCACTGGGTGATGTCCTCATAAAAGGCTATCAAAAAAGACTAACCTACTTTCCTTTGCGGGCACATGCAGCTTTCCTTCGCTTGTTGAACTCCCCTTACCTTAGAATAACAGAATCACAGAATGGTTTGGGTTGGAAGGGACCTTCTAGATCTTCTAAAAAGCTTTTGCTTTCCACTTCTCTCCCTGTCTCACTGGCAGGAACACCTGAGGTTTTGGTGGGCTGGTGGGGGCCAAACCCTGCAGAGATGGATGACCTGGCCAGTGGTGGGACAGGGCACATGCTGCCACATTGTCAGTGGTGGTCCTCTGGGCTCTGTCGTGTCCAGACTTTCTCTTGAGGCTGGCTTGAGCTTGACTGGGGAGCACAGATGTCAACTGGACAGCTGTGTATCTGGAGCTGGGACTTTTCCGCAGGTTTCTAGGCTTTGCTTTCAGAGACCAGCATACTCTCTGGCCTTCAACCTGCTGACCATCCTTCCATGTCTTCTCCCCTCGAGAAAGCGAGCATGAGCCCTGCACCCTCCCTTGCTGGTGGCTGCATGGGTGGCAGTAAGGCCGATATTGGAGAGCGCAGCAGGTAGTTGAGTGCAGGGGGAGGACCCCTGCACTGGGGGATCCTTTTTAAAGTACAGTCAGATTGAGCTTGGACTTCATGACCAGGCTTGGTCTTCCTCCCCGTGACGCTGCTATGGTGTGCAGACATTCAGCCCAGGCCTGAGTCACTCCTGGGCACCTTTCGCTGTGTGCAGAGGTGGCTCTGAAAGCGGAGGTCTGTACTTCTCAAACGGTCCCTGGGCTCATGTACACAATGGGTACGTGGGTTTAGGTCCTAGGTGAAATTCTAGTCTGGTTGTCACCCCAAAAAGGCCCTGATGAGTCTTTGCTGGCTGGGCAATCATCACTGGTAGAGAAGGGGTGGCCTGCACTGCTTGCCAGAATGAATTCTCTGCATTGATGGATTGCCATCTCCTGACTGTCTGATCTTTTCCTTTAGGATTTTGGGCCTTTCCTTCCCGACGTTTCTCCTCCTGAACTGTTGAGGTGGTTCCCATCTTCTTCTTAACAGCCCAGCCCTGTCTACCAGGCCTGCCGTGTGACGGTGTCCTGTCTCAGCTGAGCTGGGGACCTTGGCTGCCTGTGTTCTCTGGAAAGTCAAGCATGTGATCCAAAGGAGCATCTGCTGTGAGGTGAGATGAATCAGACCCCACATCCATTGAGCCTATTGCCTAAATCTTCACTGATTTTAAAGGAAAAGCTGACACTAAAGGCTCTGAAAGGGTCCAAGAGCCTGGTCACAAGCCCCTCGGATCATATGTCTGTTGGTAAGAGACTTGTGTTGTTGGTGGGAGGAGAGTAGAATGCACAGGAAGGTTTTGTGCACTGAGCAAGTCTCTTCAGTATCCAACTGAACTGAGACCGTGGCAACTATCAGGTTTGTATGACAGTGTTAAAAAAACAGGTGTATAGACACGTGGACAGCGAGAGCGTCAGCTCCCTTAATGTATGCAGTGGACCTTTGTAATGACTGGGGATAATAAGTGGAGGGGGAAATGATAAACAAAACCACACAGGGACACAAAATGGGTAGACAGGGGGTTCTGGAGACATGGCCAAAGACCTGAATTCTCCATTCATAGAATCATAGAATCACATAATGGTTTGGGTTGGAAGAGACCTTCAAGATCATCCAGTTCCAACCTCCCTGCCATGGGCAGGGACACCTTCCACTACATCAGGTTGCTCAAAGCCCCATCCAACCTGGCCTTGAACAATTCCAGGGATGGGGCAGCCACAGCTTCTCTGGGCAACCCATGCCAGTGCCTCACTACCCTCAGAGGGAAGAATTTCTGCCTTATATCTTACCTAAATCTCCCCTTTTTCAGTTTAAAGCCCTGTGTCCTGTTACTACATGCCCTTGTCCAAAGCCCCTCTCCAGCTTTCTTGTAGCCCCTTTAGGTACTGGAAGGCTGCTAGAAGTCTCCCCAGAGCTTTCCATTCACCTGGCTGAACAGCCCCAACTCTCTCAGCCTGTCTCCATAGCAGAGATGCTCCAGCCCTCAGATCATCTTTGTGGCTTCCTCTGGACCTGCTCCAACAGCTCCATGTCCTTCTTGTGTTGGTGACCCCAGAGCTGAATGCAGCACTGCAGGGGGGTCTCACGAGAGCAGAGCAGAAGAATCCCAGGACACGGTTGGCTTTCTGGTCTGCCAGCACACGTTGCCGGCTCATGTTGAGCTTCTCATCCACCAGCACTCCCAAGTCCTTTTCCTTAGGGCTGCTCTCAATCCATTCTCCACCCAGCCTGTACTTGTGCTTGGGACTGCCCCGACCCATGTGCAGGACTTTGCACTTGGCCTTGTTGAACTTCTTGAGGTTTGCACAGGCCCAGCTCTGGATGACATCCAGCCCACCCAGGTCCCTCTGGATGGCATCCCTTCCTTCCAACATGTCCTCCACACCACACGGCTTGGTGTTGTCAGCAAACTTGCTGAGGGTGCACTTCATCCCACTGTCCATGTCCTGGGGGAAACGGGGATGAGTGAGGGGCTCTGCAATGGCAGCTGGAGTGAGATCACAGGTCACAGCCCGTGTACCTGGCACTTGGTATTCAGGGTGAGCATGGGGTACCCATGAGATGAATGTGTGTGTGCCTCTGCTGATGAGTGGCAAGCTGGGCCAGCCAGCGAGGAGGAGACTCGTGGGGCTGGTAAGAGCGTATGGGATGGAGGCAGGGTGTTTGATGGATAGAGGGGCTGTGCTGGTGCTCGAGGGATCCAGGAATGTGCACGGCTGTCTGTATTTATGTATTTATGAGTCCTGTTGGATGCACGTGGGCGCTGTTGAAGGCAGCACTTTGTCCATGGCAGGTTGCCTCGCTGAGTCAGAATATGCGTGTGTGTGTGTGTTGTCTCCGGGATACACACTCAGCTTCAGAGTTGAACCTGCAAATGGGAAAGCAGCAGGCACATCCATTGTCCTGGGACGGAGACCCTCGGGTCTTGGGGCATCCTAGGCTGGGCTCCAGCAGCCAGGTAGGAGGAATCCCCAGGGCTGGAGCTGCTGGAGAGCCCTCTTATAAGAGGCTGGGGCATCTTACAACATACTTTAAAGAAAAAGTCTGTTTTCTTCTTCCACAGCCATGAGTTCACAGGGAGACATACTAGAGGATGATGAGAAGGCACATCTTGCTCAAAAACTACTGGCAGAAGCATGTGAGAAAGAAGGACTGGATAATCAATATTGGCTCCCCAAACTGTCGAAGATACTGGGAGTCAAGTCCAGAGAAGCCCTGAGACATCTGCAATATGAAGACTACCTTAAGCTGGAGTGCGAAGTACAGTACCCCTGGGAAACCAAAGCGCTCCGAAAACTCCTGGAACTAACAGACGACAAAGCAACTTTGGAGGAGTGCTTGGAGATGACAAAGCAGAGACAAGAAGCAGCCAAGCTAGCCCTGACAGAGCTGAAAGAAATGCACAGCAGCCACAGCCACAGTAAGGATGCTATAAGACGGAACGAGGAGGCTCTGTGGCAAGCCATGGAGATTCCCAGAGAGTCCTGGGCAACACTAGAGAAGTCGTTGGCGGATGTGCTGGAGAGCATGCAGAAGCAGCTGGAGCAGCAGGAGTCATCAGAGGGCAGAGGTGAGAACGTCTGCGACGCAGAGGTCCTGAGGCGGGCCTCGGGGGGACTGGCCCTGCAGGGCATCTACAGAACCAACAGCCTTGCGGATGTGCTGTCAAAGCGAGACCAGCTCCTCAGGGTTCCCAACGGATTCAGGCTTGCCGGTCCAGAGCAAGGGTCGCTGCTTGAGAGGAAGGAGTTCTCCTCCTCTGCAGCAGAAGCCACTTTCACCAAGGCCATGGAGCAGCTGGGGTTCAGCATCAGCGTTTCTGCCAAAGCCGGGTTCTAGGGGTTTAATGTTGAAGCTGGTGTAGATGATAGCAGCTCCTCGGAGTCAGAGGATACCTGCCACTCTCGCTCTGAGCAAAGCTACATTTGCACCACCAAGTACCAGTACATCCCTCTGGCCTCCTGCTACTTCCAAAAGCATCAGCTTCACCTCTCGGATTCGGCCCTGCGGGAGCTGCAAAACATCGAGCATCTTTTGAGCATCACTCAGGAAGCAGACAGGCTCGATATGCTGAAGAGCAGGTGTGCAAGCTTCTTCAGCAGGTTTGGGTCCCACGTAAACCAGGGTCCCGTCCACTTTGGGGGATATTCTGGTGGAAGGCATCTATGGAAGGATTCAAAGCTGAGCAGCAGGAAGAGATGAAGCGACTAACATCTGAAGCATTGAACCGTTATGTCGGGGCCAGCTACAGCGGCTTCGGTGTCAGTGTGGGAGTGGACATGGACATTTCAAAATCCAGCTCACAGGCTTCTTGTCAGGCAAGAGATGGAAGGAGTGCTCACACAGCGGTTCAGCTCTGCATGACTAAGACGGGGGGCCCGTCAGAGACGGATTCTCTTCCTCAGTGGAAGCTGGGGCTTGTAACTAATAAAACAACCTGGTGTGTTATCGACCGAGGCTTTCAGCTGATCCCAGTGTGGGACATTATCCTGTTCAATCATAGCAGTGATTTTAAGTCCATCCATCAAATGAGCAGCAGCCTCAGGGCTGCGTACGAAGCACTGACAAATTGCAGTGTCGGCACCATGTTTGGAGAGGAACTGCTCAGTGCGGTGGAAGAGGCCAGGGCTATCGTGGAAGGTGTGAAGGCCTGGGAGGTGACGGTGGATGAAAGGAAACTGCTTACCCTGATGGATTTCAAACAGAATTTGAAAGAAAAAACCAAAAACCATAGTGTCTGGATCAACGTATGCCTGTCAGACAGAGCACTGCAAGAGTTCCTTGTGAATACCGTTCTGTTTTGCAAGAAGTCATCTCCAGAAAACACCATCTATATCAAGGCTCTGTTGAGGTGCCTCCTGGATCCTCATGTCTATTCTGTCAAGGACTTCCCCAGGTCTTCCTTCATTATGCAATGGATCTTCCAAACTGAGCACATGCTTCCCGAAACTCCCAATGTTTCTGAGCTTGAAGATCTCACCCAGACACTGCTGCAAATGAAGGACTACATCCAGGAAGTCACCTACGCACCAGGAACTTCTGCATCTGCCATTCATGAAGCAAAGATAAAAGCCACCTTGACTGCGAGCCAAGCTGTTTATTTCTTACTCCAGTTTCTCCAGGAAAGGGCACAGAAAGACCTAGAACTCTTGGTGCTCTTAATTACGACCAGCACGGGATACCAGGTGGAAAGGAGCACTTTTCAGTACCTCCTTGGATATCCAGAAATTAGCTTCATGATAAATGAATTGCAAACCGGACATAAGGAGTATCTGAGCCTGAAGGACCAAGATGTTTACAGAGCCCAGGCCTTCCTGCTGCTGATGGGTCTAACCGTAACACCTGAACATAAAGCCGTGTCCTTTCAGCAGAAGAATGAGCGTTTAGTTTTCATGAAAGATCAAATGAAAAACTTATTGTCCTCAGAGATAACAACTCTCCTCGAAAAGCACAGTGCATTCAAAGACTGGGAGATGCTGGAAAGCGACTTGCGGTCCTTTGTCAATGGGTGCTTGGATGATACATATGACGATCTGAAGAAACACAATATAATCAAAGACATGGAAGACACTTTTCAAAGAACAGAGCCTTCCAGTCAGTCCAAACCCAAATCAGACGGCAGCGAACCCAAAGAAAATCGAGCCATTGCAAACCAAGAGTTCCTCCACTTACTTAAGCACCTTGGACTAGAAAGTCACTATCCAAGAAAAATGGGGACAGAAGATTTCCATGTCATATGCAAGACATCTTTGTATGACAGCCAGCCCAGCACGGACAATGAACTGCCGTTTTACTTCTTGCAAAAGCTGTTAACCGTGGATTATCGGGTGAGGTACCTGACTCGCAAGGATGAGACCAACCCAGGACTCACACCTGTGCCAAAAACCACAGAGCAAAAGCAGGAACCCTCGGACTCCTTTGATGACTTTTTTACTGATTTGGAGGAAGAAGCCCCTGAATCTGCAACGGGGGAGAGTTGTATGGACCTCCAGATGGCAATCTTTCATTGCGCCGATGATTTCATGAGACAGTACATTTCAACAAAGCTTGCTTTCTGCCAGTTTGCACTACCTCTCCTGGTACCAAACCCGTGCACTTCACAGATAGAGTTCCCCCTCTGGTCCCTCAGCCAAATCAAAAAGAGCTGGAAAGGGGCTGAGAAGTCGGGAAAGCAGGTCAGAATCAGTAGTTACAAAAACAAACTCATTTATCAGGTAGAGACACCCATCGTGTCCTTCATACGGATCGGCACTTCTCCCTCCTCTTCCAAGTCTCAGATCCTGAATGCTCTGCTCAGCAAACAAAAGCATGACACTTTCTTCCACCGACATTGCAAAGGCAGCACCAAAGATTGTTTGCTGATGAAAGGTGTTGTGGAGATCTCCTGGTACTGTCCCCGGGGCAGTGACGATGACAGCTTTGACTGCTGCATTGCTTTCTGCAACCTGCACGGAGATGCAAGGGATCACGAAAAACAGCTACAGTTTTTACAGGAGATATCTGCTGTGAACGTGGCTCTCGTGTCCCAGTCTGATCAGAGTGACAAGAAAGGGATGAAAATTTTACGGGACCTGTGGCAGTCACAAAGGCCTCTGGTTTGTCTTTTCACTGAGAAAGAGAATGTTGCTGCTGGCCGATCTCGCCAAAACATAAAAATAGGTATCAAGAACAGAAATGAAGCAGAACTAATGAATGAGCTGAAAAAAACAATCAGGCATCTCCTGGAAGGGTCTGACACACTTTTCAGCCTTGATGGCTGCCTAGACAAAGCTCGCAAGCACGGATTCTTAGTCGATGAAGATTCAGACGCATGTGTGACTGCCAAAGAAGAGGCAAAGGCACTGGTGAAGCTTCTGAAGAAAGAGAAGTTGTGTGAGATCAAATCCCAGCTACTGCCTCTCCAAGGAAAACTGTGGTACACGTGGTGCCAAAAAGACAAAGAACTCACTCGCCTGCAGGAAAAGAGGAACAAGAGCATAGAGCATCATCGGAGCCAAATTGAATCAGAGAAGTCAGCAATAAGAAGAAAGCAACTAGACAAAGCGTTCCCCCTCAACAAACTGATGAAATCAGTCCTTGGCTTTCTCCAGTCACAGTCAACAGATACCAAGAAATACTTCCTGCAGTGGATGAAGGTCTTTATGGATGACCTGTCCTCTGATCGCCTTGACGAACTGAAGAGACAATATCACCAGTTATGGTCTAAAATTCTGGCAATGAAAAAAAGCAATGAAAAATACAATCTGAAATCTCAGTTGCTGAATAATTTAGATGCCCTCTCCAATGAAATCAATGATTCGTCCATTGGCCTTGAGCATATTTTGAGAGAAGTAGGGCAGATTTATGAAGCTCTGCAATCGACGAACTCAGAGGATGAATGTTTTGTCAAACTACCTGAAATTGCAGCTGGTCTGATGGTTTCAGGGTATCCCATCGAGCTGATGGATGGTGATGCTTCTTACATACCATTACGATGGGTTGGAGCAATCTTTGACAGATTAATTGAGAAGCTGGGGGACAAACGAGTATTTGTTCTTTCGGTGCTTGGCATCCAGAGCACGGGGAAGTCAACCCTGTTGAATGCCATGTTTGGTCTTCAGTTTAACGTCAGTGCAGGGAGATGCACCCAGGGAGCGTTTATGCAGCTAATTAAAGTGGATGAGAAGCTGCAACAGGATTTGGACTTTGATTACGTGCTAGTTGTTGACACAAAGGGTCTTCGTGCCATAGAGATGGTCAATAAACAGTCCCTTAACCACGACAACGAGCTGGCGACCTTTGTCATTGGCATCGGCAACATGACCCTGATCAATATCTTTGGAGAGAATCCTTCAGAAATGCAAGATGTACTTCAAATTGCTGTGCAGGCTTTTCTGAGGATGAAGCAAGTTAATCTTTCTCCAAGCTGCCTGTTTGTGCACCAAAACGTGGGAGAAATAACTGCCAAGGAACAGAACATGGAAGGACAAAGACGTCTGCAGGAAAAGCTGGATGAAATGACTGTGACAGCCGCCCAGCAGGAATTCTGTGATGTCTCCTGCTTCAGCGATGTCATACGCTTTGACGTAAACACCCATATACATTACTTTGCTCATCTGTGGGAAGGAAACCCCCCAATGGCACCGCCCAATCCCACCTACAGCCAGAACGTCCAGGAATTAAAGAACAAAATTCCCCAAGCTGCCAAGAAGGAGTCGCAGGGCAGAGTTTTGAAGCTCTCGAGTTTGAAAGTTCGTATTAGGGACCTCTGGAACGCTTTGCTGAATGAAAACTTCATTTTCAGCTTCAAGAATTCCGTGGAGATTGCTGTGTACAAGAAACTGGAAACTGCCTTTAGTCAGTGGACCTGGCAGTTGAGGAGTCACATCTTAGACTTGCAAATGAGACTGGACAACAAAATTCACAATGGGAGCTTGCAGAAGGTCACTACAGAACACCTTGAAAACTAGTGCAAGAGAAAAGTGATGCCATCACAAAGGACATGGAAGAGTATTTCAGTGAAGACAGAGACTGTGAGATACTGGTCCAGTGGAAAGGTAGCACAGAAATGAAACTGAAAGAACTAAAAGGGTCTCTTCTTCTTGAAACCAGAAAGAAGTGTGAGAATCTTATTGAACTAAAGAAGAACCACTGTAAACTGGAGGAAAGGAAATCAGACTATGAAAACGAGCTCCTGGAAAGGAGTAGGCAGTTGGCTCTGAGGCTAAAAGGCCAGAGACTAAGTGCAAGTGAACTGAGAAACAACTTTATGTCTCTCTGGGCAGCCTGGATTGCTGAAGTCTCCTCTGCTGCTCCCTCTCCGGAAGAGGTTGATATCGATGTGGAAATAGAAGATGTCCTTCTAGATCACTTTAAGGAACCTAACTTACTTACACAAATACTGACATTTCCCGAACATGGACAATTTTCTGTTGACTTGGAGAAACACATCGCTAAGAAAAAACGTTGGGGCATCTTTACTATGAGTTCTGATGATGTTGATGTGAGCAACATACACCGCATTACAGACAACATCATTGCACGTGTGATGGCAAACATTGACAAGAAGGAAAAGGAGAAAAGGGATTACAGTCGAAGTTTGATTCATGAAATACTAAATGAAGTACAGGAAGGTGTGAACTCTGTCCCTAGCAGTGCAAAATACAGTTTTAATAGCGATTACAGAATAGATCTATCACTGTATCTGTGCAGAAAGGCAGCAGAAAGGTTTAAAGCCATGCATGTAGCATTCCAGAAAGCAAATGATCCAGTCATCTACCTGGAGAGCAAGAAAGAAGATTTCTTTAAATGTTTCCAGATTTCCTGCCAAGGAGCCACTTCTATCACAACATTTGCTGTTTTCCTGTGTGACAAGATTGGCCCAGCTCTTTGCCAGGCGGTCTATGAGAGGACAGCTCTTGCCCTAGCTCGAGAAATGAAGGAGAAAATCCCAAATTTCAATGGCAATAGATCCTTTCTGGAAGTTTGCATACTGAGATACCTGGCACGCGAAGAAGATTTTGAGAAATTCAAGGAGTACCTTAATTGCCCAGGACAGTTTCTACAGAGTTACATTAAGACCCATGTCGAGAGGTACTGTTCAGGTAAGGACAGGAGGCTGGAGAATTGTCTAGATGAATCCCTTACTCACTACTATGAAAGCATCTTGTCAGCTGTTTCTGCATCAACCAAAGTCATCCAAGACAGAAAAGACAGAAATGACAAAATCTCTCTTTGGCTGGATGAATTTTGCAGTGCACTTGAAGAGGTGCTAAGCTTGCCCCGAAGGGACCTGAAGGGCATTGAGCATCAGGAGATACCAGACATGGAGTTCCTGAATAATGCCATGACAGAAGCACTGGCTCCCCTGAAAGCTGGTATCAAGGAAGATTTTGCTAGTGCTGATATGAGCTCATTTGAAAGGCAGCCTGACACAATCCTGGCTGAACAGTTTGCAGGATGCTTGGAGCAGTGTCCCTTTTGTGGGGCTGTTTGCACAAACACCATGCCGAATCATGATGGAAGACATCGGGTTGTCTTCCATCGTCCGGGAGTTTTTATGAGATGGCGGTGGTATAAAACAGACAATCTGGTCATTGGTATTTGTTCTAGTCTTGTTGCAAGTAACTGTAGATTCAGGATTGGTGAAGACACATGGATCCCTTACAAGACATACTGGAATGCAGGACCTCCTTATTCCACTTGGAACATCCTTCCTGATCCATCCATGCAAGCGTACTGGAAATGGTTTGTGTGTCATTTCAAGACAGAGCTAGAAAAAGAGTTCAATGGGAAATTCCATGGCAGAGGAGAAATCCCTGCTCCGTGGTACAAAATTACAAAGGAGGACGCACTTGCTGAACTGGAGAATGTTTAGGCCAAGCCGATACGAAGGAAGAACTGCAACTGCTTTGCATTTCAGAAGAAGATAGTACAAGTCTGTTTCACAAAATATTGTTGTAATGACTATGACCTCAAGCCACGTGAGGGAAACGGTATCCAGTTGCTCACAATGTTGGGTGAAATAAGGGGTGCTACTCCTGCCATTGCTCAGAAATTCCCTTGCTTCATGATAAAGTCAGAATCTTCCTTCCTTCTCGCCATAAACTTTTACCTCTGCTTTGTCTTACAGCAAAACAGAAGAGCATCGCTGCTGCCAGCAGCCATACGGCCAAGATTAAGACCAAGTGCAGATGAAGGGCAAAGGCAGCATTAGAAAGTACCAATTTTATCAGCTGCAATGAGAAAATGAGTGACACTGGCCAAAAATTAGTTTTCCTGCAGCAAGTACTTGTCACGCTTAAAGAAAAGGCTGTGGGATCTGAGAGTGGCTCGGCATTGGCTGCAAGCTGTGCTGTGCTGGTTTGCTTTTTGGGATTGTCATTCCCTTATCAATCCCTTGTCGATAAACGGAGCTAGTACTCAGATCAGTAGTTTTTCTGTCTCCGACGTCATGAAAGCAGTTCACACAACCACCTACGTGGATTCAGACAGTGATTTTGCTCCATGTTCATTAGGTAGACTTCGTACATTAAGGTGAGCTGCTCCAATGCATGTGCCTGGACCCGGTGAACCTTCTCCCAGCTCTTAGCCGTAATAGCGACTGCTCTTGCCATTTGTTCAGCTGTTGAGCAAAAGCCTTTGTATGACTGTCCTGGTTTTAGCTGGGACAGTTTGCTCTTCTTTTTAGCAGCTAGAAGAGCTCCGTGTTTTGGTTTTACTCAGAGGCTTGCTCTGAGAAGAATGTTGATAGCAAGTTGATGTTTGTAGTTGGCCAAGGACTTTTCAGTGTGCCGGAGTGCAGAAGCACGGCGGGATAAGGGGGGAGCATAGCCGGGACAAGGGGGCCACGATTCCCCTTGTGATTTGTGGTGGAACTTAAGATTGAGGGCCAAACTGGCCAATTAGTATTCCATATCATGCAGCGTCATGCCCAGTATAAAAGTGAGGGTCAGACGGACAGAAGGGCTTTTGCGCTTTGGCTCTTTCGCCGCTTCTGCTCTTTTGCGCTTGCTGCGCTTTCGCTCTATTGCTTTTTTTTCCCTCTCTCTTCCAGTACTCCCACTCTCGGAGTACTATCTCTCTCTCTCTCTCCCTGTCTCTATTTCGGGGCCTCGCATTCGTCTGGGATTGCAGCTTCGGGACGAGACGGGCTGTGGATAAGAGGGGGTGGTGAGCATCTACAGTGTGTATTCAATCATCTGTATTAAATTGTTCTTATCTCAACCCATGGGTTTCCCGTTTCTCCTTTAATTCTCTCCCTCAAGCCTGGGGGTGGGGAGGGTGAGTGACTGGCTGTGTGGGGTTCGGTTGCTGGAGCGGCCTAACCCATGACAGTCTTAATTGGCGCCCAACGTGGGGCTCGAGGAATTCGAGATAAGAATAGTGATTGGGAGAGGTAACGGGCAAAACATGGACTCAGCAGTGCTGAAAAACAGAAGGACCTTGGGAAACTTTGTTGTGACTGGTGAAGGGACGAGGGGTGGATTGTTTGTGAAATGTGTGTTCTTCTTCAATGTTGTTGTGATATTGCGTTCTCGTTATGTAACTGAAGTTGTGCCTAAATATGGAATTCGCAGAGGTGAGGGGTGGAATGTCATGGTTTGATGAGGTGGGGGGGAGGTGGGGGTTCTGGTGGCAGAAGAGGGGCTTTGGCTTTGCTCCCTGTGATCTCCCTGGCAGTCTCCCCACTCCTGAGACTGCCTGCTCCTTTCAGGGTGTCCGGTCAAGGACCTTCTTCAGTGTCTCAAGGAATAATTAGAAGGGGAGGAAGCCATAAACAAGAACATCCAGTTAAACAAATCTGACCAACAAACGATAAGGAAGGCAGTGGTGGGAACCACGGCTGGTCAGTCAGACCTAACTGGTGAGTGAGAGGGTGAGAAGGTGTCGTGGGTTAGGCCGATCCAGCAGCTAAACCCCACGCAGCTCTCCCACTCCAGTAAAATGGAGAGGAGAAAAATGTAATAAAATGTAATAAAAGAGCTGAGGGTCGAGACAGGAACAGAGCAGCACCCACCAACCATGGTCCCGGGCAAAAGAGGCTGTTTCTTTAAAGCAAAACTATTTATTAACAGCTACCTACAAAGAGAAAAGCAAACAAAACCAGTTACTTGAGAGGATAACAAGAAAACAAGGCCAGATCTTAAAATCAACACCACTCCCCCCCTTTGCCTTTTCTTCACGGCTCTACCTCCTCCCCCCAGCGGCGCAGGGGGCAGGGAATGGGGAGTGCAGGTCAGTTCATTCCATGTTGTTACTGCCGCTTCTCTTAAAGGAGTCCTTACACCATTGTGCCTTGATCCAGTGGATCCCCTACTCACGGCGAAAGGGTGAATCCTACCCGCTGGGGGGCAAATCTTTACCCCATCGGATTGCCCCAAGTGCGGGCTTTACCAGTATTGGACTTTTAAGGAGCTGTAGCCACTTGCTCTGGCGTGGGTCATCATACAAACTTTAAATGCGCTCCAGCGTGGGTTGTTGACTTTAAATGCATCTCCATACAGACTTAGATGCGTAAATGTGAAAATGCGCTTCGACCTGTGCCCATGATTCACAACAGTCTCAGGCATCTCCTTTAATGAAACACCTCCCCATCGGCAGGGATCATCTCACGGACTCTTGATGCGTACCGTACTCAGGCTCTGGCATCTCTTCTCAACGTGGATCCTCCACGGGCTGCGAGTGGGTCTCTGCTTGCTCCACCGAGGACTGTTTGCAAAGGGGCTGCTTGCAAGGGGGACTCAACCGCGGCACACGTTGTTCTGTTCCATCTTCACTGACCTCTTATCTGTGTGGCCATTTCATAGAATCATAGAATGGTTAGGGCTGGAAGGGACCTTCAAAGGTCATCTAGTCCAACCCCCCTGCAACAAACAGGGATATCTCCAACTAGATCAGGTTGCTCAGGGCCTCGTCCAACCTGGCCTTGAACGTCTCCAGGGATGGAGCATCCACCACCTCTCTGGGCAACCTGTTCCAATGTTCTACAACTCTCATGGTAAAATATTTTTTCCTAATATCCAATCTGAATCTATCTCCCTCTATTTTAAAACCATTACCCCTTGTCCTATCACAACAGGCCCTCCTGAACAGCCTCTCCCCATCTTTCTTGTAGGCCCCCTTGAGGTACTGGAAGACCGCTATAAGGTCACCCCGGAGCCTCCTCTTCTCCAGGCTGAACAGCCCCAACTCTTTCAGCCTGTCCTCATAGGAAAGGTGCTCCAGCCCTCTTATCATCTTTGTGGCCCTCCTCTGGACCCTCTCCAACTGGTCCATGTCCTTCTTATGTTGGGGACTCCAGAACTGGACGCAGTACTCCAGGTGAGGTCTCACGAGGGCAGAGTAGAGGAGGAGAATCACCTCTCTAGACCTGCTGGCCACGCTCCTCTTGATGCAGCCCAGGATGCGGTTGGCCTTCTGGGCCGCAAGAGCACATTGCCGGCTCATATTGAGCTTCTCGTCCACCAGTACTCCCAAGTCCTTCTCCTCAGGGCTGCTCTCGATCCATTCACCACCCAGTCTGTATTTGTGCCTGGGATTGCCACGACCCAGATGTAGGACCTTGCATTTGGCCTGGTTGAACTTCATGAGGTTGACATGGGCCCACCTCTCCAGCCTGTCGAGGTCCCTCTGGATGGCATCCCTCCCTTCCAGCGTGTCCACAGCACCACACAGCTTGGTGTCATCGGCGAACTTGCTGAGGGTGCACTCCATGCCACTGTCCACGTCACCGACAAAGATGTTGAAGAGGGCCGGGCCCAACACGGACCCCTGAGGGACACCACTCGTGACCAGTCTCCACTTGGACATCGAGCCGTTGACCACTACTCTCTGAGTGCGGCCATTGAGCCAATTCCTTATCCACCGAGTGGTCCATCCATCAAACCCATGCCTCTCTAGTTTAGAGAGAAGAATGTCGTGCGTGATTTCTCTTAGATCTCAGTCTTTTCTGGGTGAACTCGGCCCGGTGGGCACCCCGGAAGCGGGGCTCTCCCCGAGTTCCCCAGGCGGCTCTGCCGGGGCCATCCTCGACGGCCTCGAGGCCATCCGGACCCCTCCCTTCTCTTTGCCCGTGGGCACTGGCACACCTTTCCGGTTCCTTTGTCCGACGTAAATAGGGCAATTCGCAGAGGCGCCGATTGGCTCAAGCCCTGAGGGGGATGGGAGTCCGGTGTGATGGACAGCTTCTGCCACTCGGACCTCCCCCCCACTTCAAACCATGACAGAAGGTTTATTCTGGTGACGTTAACTGATCGGCGAGCTGGTCAGCTGAGAAACTACGGGAAAAAAGGGGAACCAAACCCAAAATCTACCAAGACACAGACCTGACAAAACAGATGTGGAGACAATGACAGGAAACAAACCCTACCAGTGCGAGTGTGTGCTGCAAGGACCAAGTGCCAGTTACTGGTGAGACCTGTGTGCGTGTCAGCAGGTTTGGGTCAGCTATTGAAGTCAGACTGGGGGTTTGGGTGCCGCTGGCCTGTGGTGTTAGCTACTGGAGTGAGCAGAGTCCCAATGCAGCTACTGGAGTGAGTGGGGGGGTCTCAGTGCAGTCTTCAACCTCCAGCCACTGGGGTGGGAATGGTGTGTGTCCTGCAAATAAACTGCTTGTGGGGACCAGCGTGAATGAGGTGACTGAAGGGCTGAGCACTGGCAGCTGGAGGAGAACTGTGGCTCACAGCCCACATGCCGGTGCTGGCTGCTGAGTGGGGAGCAAGTGTCTGTATCCCTCAAACCAGATGTGCGTGGGACATGTGTGTGAATTCACCAGCGAACTTCCAGCTGGACTCGCTGTTGAGTGTGGTGGCCTCGCGCAGGGCTGGGTGCCAGGCAGGCAAATGTGCCTTCATAGAATGATAGAATCATAGAATGATAGAATGGTTAGGATTGGAAGGGACCTCAAAGATCATCTAGTTCCAACCCCCCTGCCATGGGCAGGGAAATCCTCCACTACACCAGGTTGCCCAAAGCCTTATCCAACCTGGCCTTGAATATCTCCAGGTATGGGGCATCCACAACTTCTCCGGGCAACCTGTGTCAGTACCTCAAATGACACAGGGATGCAGGAGCTCTCCCTGTCCGCGAGGTTTGTAACTCAGGTTCTCAGTGACACCGACTCGCTGAAAAGAAGTCGTTAGGAAAGGCAAAAGACCTGATGGTGGTAGGATGTGAATGTCACGCTGACCAGGGATGGTGTGCTGGGGGTCTGATGCCTACAGTGGGAAAGATGGAGGCTGGAAAAGGCAGGTGACAGGCCTGGGTGACAGGCTGGGAGGAGGCCAGGATGGTGCTGGAAGTGGAGATGGGGAGATCCAAGTGAATCGACTTTGTCTTCATTTTCTCTTCTCCCCTTCCTTACTTTATCTTCTTCTCCCTTTTCTTGCTGTAGCCTTCCTCTCCCTCCTCCCTGTGTGTACCCCCTCCCCATTCCCCCTTCTCCATGGTATCCCACATACAAACCCCTTGTCCCACCTGCCCCTGGAGCCAGAAGGACACGGACGGGTTCCTCATGGAGCCCACAGGTTCCCCTCACCCTGGCCCTGCCATGAGGTTCTCCCACCAGTCCCGGCTCTCGAGTGCACAGAGCCTGGGATGCTGCCAGTCCGAGCTGCACTGGGAAGGGCTCCCTGTTCTGGCCCCTTTGGACCACCTTTCTCTTTCACTTCCCTTTAGAAGAAAAACGATAAAACTGTAGCAAAATGCTGAAGTGGAGTCCGCAGAGCTCGGACTGGGCAGATGCTCCTGTGAGACGGGAAACTGGGAATGTCGATGGTTTTCTTTCCATTTGTCAGAAAGTCGCTGAACGGCAGCGGGGACGGTGCGTGGGAGAAGATACAGAGAACCGTTTCGTTTGGAAAAGCCCTTTCAGGTCACGGAGTCCCACCGCAAACCTCCCGCTGCCGAGTCCGCCGCTGCCCGTAGGCCCCTCCGCGCAGCCCCGGCCGCCCGCGGCCGCGGCCGCCCCCGCTCCGTCCCCTTCCCCGGGGGGTTCTCTTTGACCGGACACCGCCCCCGCGCGGGGTCAGGGTCAGCAGCCCCGGGACAGCCCGGCTGCGCGGGGTGCCGGCGGCGGGACCCCCCGACGGGCCCTCTCCGGCCGTTATCTCCCGCCAAAGGCGCCTTTGGAGCCGACGACAGCCGCCCGCGGGGAGCGCTCCCGCAGCGCCGCCGCGGCCGCTGCCGCCCGGCCCGGCGCCCTCCCGCCCGGCAGGCGGCGCCCTCCCGCAGGCGGTGGGCGGGGCGCCGTGACGTCACGGCCACGCCGGGTGGGCCGATGCGGCGGCGAGAGGCGGGCTACGGCGGCCGGTGGGGGCCCGGGCGGGCGCGGACGCGGAGCGACCGAGAGCGGGCGGCGGGGCCGTCGTGGAGAACGTGAGCGCCATGGAGTACGTGAGCGCCGAGCAGCTGGCCGGCTTCGGCAAGTACAAGGTACCGGGCGGGGCGCGGGTCCGGCCGTGGGGTCCGGAGCCCGGGGGCGCCCCGGGGCCCGGCGCCGTGAGGGGGGTCTGAGGGGCCGCCGGGCCCGGGCGGGGGCTCTCGGGGGGCGCCGTTTGGGAGGGAAATGCGGGGAGGGGAGGCGGGTCGGCTGCGGCGGGGTCGGTGCCGGGGTCGGGGTCGGTGCTGTGGGGAGGGCGCCGCGGGGGCCGTTTCCGTGGGGCGGGGGGCAGCGGCAGGGGGGTGCGGTGCCGTGGGGCGGGGGTGCCGTGGGGCGGTGGAAGGGTGGTTGTCTGATGTGTGTTTTGCACCCCACGGTGCCCCGCCGCGGGTGCGGTGAGGTCCAGGGCGGTGCGGTGGGTGCTCGGCTCCGTGCAGGGGCCCGTTCCCTCCCACCCCACGCGCAGTGCCTGGGTGGGCCGTGCAATAAAATGCGGTGTAATAAAATGCTCTTCTCCTTCCCCCTTCCCCCCTCCCCTCCAGCTGTTTCACGGTGCGGGGTGCTGGGTGCAGGGAGGACCAGTGCCGTGAAGGTGTGACGGTGTGAGACGTGAGACCCCCTCCTTGTGGGAAGGGACGGGGGGGGCCGTCGTGTGCCCCACGGTGAGTCGAGGGGTGTCCATCTGCAATCTGAGTCCCCCCCGGCTGTTTCCCAGCAAGGATGAGGACGCCGTGTGTGATGCTGCAGGGTACAACGTCCAGTGCAACGCGGTGCGAGTGTATCCCTGTGCCAGGTGGGCACCCCTAGGCTGTTTGCCCCCCTGCCGTGGGGTCCGAGGTGGGGACAGCGGAGCGTGGGGGATGGTAGCATCATTGTATAGTGGCTGTGCACCCCCAGCCGTGCTCCTGGAGTGGAGACGCACCTTCAGGCCCTACAGCGCAGCGCACTGCAACGTTATGGAGTCGGGGGTGATCACGTTCCATGTGTGCCCCCTGCCCCAGGCGGACCCTGGGAGTAGGAGACATTGCTGGAGGCCGTGCAGCTGTGACTGGGAGCAGCGATGTGGCAGCTTGCCCACAGCCTTGCCGGGTTGTGCTGTGGTTGCCCGTGCTATGGAGGGGCTGCGGAGAAGGGAGCTCTGGGTGCATGTGGGTCTTCATTGTGGTGGGAGCATGGCCAACCCAGGGGCTACCCCGCACGTAGCTCAGGACCACGTTGCTCCTGCCCCGTGGCTGCTCCGTGCACAGTCAGACCTTCGGAAGCGTGCCGGAGATCATCTCCGTCTCCTTGTGCAAGTGTGCCCGTCTGTGCCGATTCAGAGCACTGGGGAAACCTTTGCAGGAGCCACTGTAAGTGTGACCAGGCTCTGCTGTGGCCATTTATATCCCTAGGGACTGATTCTGGGCCAAAGCATGTGGGATCTTTAGCATAGAGGAACACTGGGTTGTGTGTTTATGTGGATGGGGAGAGATGTTTGCCATATTTTTTCTTCTCCCACACCAGCAGTGAAGCTAGAAGGGTTCACCTCGCCTTCTCCTTTGCTTTGCTCTTGTTCTAGGATCCATCACATTGGGCCACGTTGCAGTCTTGCAGTCGTCCTTCCAGGGTGGTTCGTGGGGTGTCGTTTAAGCATGCAGGACGGTTAGGACAGGTCTGATGCGTTCAGGGCGCGAAGCAGGTGATGTGCTGTTGTATATAGCTGGGTGGGGCTGTCTGTGTGGGACTGATCTCCCCCTGGAGCAGTCTGTGGGGGCAGGAGTGGCCAGGGCTTGCTCACACTCTCGTTTTACACACTCAGAGCTGATGAGGTGGAGATGAATGGACTTGGTAGAGCGGGTTTGACCAATGGGACGGGTTGCCTGAGGTTCCCTGTAAAAGATGGATTGTATGGGGATTCGGCAGTAAACTTTAAGTATGTTAGAAAGGCAGTGAAAGATAGTGGTTTTGTGTGGGTGCTGGAAACAGGTAAGCAAAACGCATTCAGCCTTGAGACAGGTCTGCCAAGGTGAGTAATTTTGCTCCTGCAAAGACAATGCTTTTGCTTGAAGAGGGAGACGGTTGTGTGCTCAGCCCCTTTCCAGTAGTGCCTGGAGGGGTTTGTGTTATTGCTGCCTTCCCTCCCAGTACTTGTGCAGTGATGAGGGGGTCTCCACCATCTAAAGATGGAGCTGGCAGTTGAGCTTGGGAGGGTCCAGAGAACTGCAGCAACCTTCTCGTTTGTGTAGCAGGCACCAAAGACCTGCTCCTGGGTCATGATCTGTCTGGAGACCCCTCCAATGGAAATGCTGTTGCAGTGAAACTTACGAACGGGGTGCTGATAGCAGACCAGGGTGAGGAGGAAGGTCCCATCTAGTGTCTAAAGCACGGCCTAGGCAGTGTTGGCCACTTACTGTTGCCAGTCACACACTGGTGTTGTGCTTACTGGCCTTGATTTCAAATGGCATAGGGCTGAAACGTGGATGGAGATCTCGCTCCCAGCCTGGCACAGCTGAGCCAACAGGCAGAGGCCCCGTAAAGCTGCACATGCTCTCAGGGCAGGAGTGTGGTCTTAGGGGCAGAAGTAGCTTTGCTTGAGAGATTGTGGTTTCACTGAGTCAATAGGGACTTTGATAAGAGTGGGTGGATTCACACTTAGCGCTCAAAGAGCACCTTCGGGTGCTGGTGGAGTCTGTGCAGCGCTGTCAGACCGAGTACCTGCAGGCGGAAGTGCTTTGCTGGAGGTCACAATAAACTGTATTGAGAAGAGCAATCAGTGCTGACACACTAGACTGCCCTAGAGGGTAACGAAGCCCCCATTGGTCTCTCTGCAGTGCTCTGCTCCTCCGTGTCTTGTTTGCTTGGGAAGCTTTTTTCTCCTTTGCTGTTTTAGCCTTGAGAAAGCAGCTGATCTGGGCACAAATCTCCGATACTGGGTCACCTATTCCAGTCTTGCTTTAGTCGTCGAGACTCATCCTGCTCTGCCCTTGCCTTGGAGGTGTGACTCGAGATCCATCACCGCTCTGTTGATGAAAAGCCGGTTGACCTGCTGGGTGCGACTCGCTCTTCTTGCCCAGAAAACTCCTGCAACAGTGTCCGCTGTCGTCCCAAATGGACAGAGCGAGGAAGGAGCAGTGTGGGATGTGTGTGGATGGCCATGGGAAATAACAGAAGTGTAACTTAGCTGTGGCTGCGCTGCTTTCTCTGCCTTGTCCCCAAAGTGAGGGGATGTACTGGGAGAGGTCAGCGTGTCACAGCAGCACAGGTCACCTGAGAAGGCGGCTCACGCTGTGGAATGGAATACGTACCTGAAGCCGGGGTAGCTGGAAAGCAGCTAGGACAAGTGGCTACTCTGAGGTGGGACCAGCCAAAAAGGTGATGCATGGTCAGAACCAAACCCTCTGCAGGAAGACTCCACCAGTTCCTGCTGGAAATGGCTCTGCAGCCTTTGACTCTGCCTCAGCCTTTAAGCTGTGCCTGGCAGAAGCTCTCCATTCTGCACATGATAGATTTGGAAAAGAGCAATCGGATTCAGGGCAATGTGGAGGAGGCAACATGTGTCGAAGGGAAGAAAGCTGTTCCTGCTCTCGGAGAGGAGCTGGTGTCCCTGGAGCTGGTACAGCAGGAGCAGAAGAGCTTCGTGCAAGATGATCCACAGCTTTCTCCAGCCCTGGCTGGCTTACTCCTCCCGTTGCTGCCAGCAGCACATATGGGAAGCGACGAGTCAGGAGCCCAGATGGTTTCAGCTCTGCAGCGTGCACGTTTCTGCTGGCTGGGGGAGCGGTGGGCGTGTGCTCCTTCTGTCACAGGCTGGCTTGGTGCCACGGGTGGTCAGGGTGCGGGGGGAACTGTCCTTTATCTGCTCTCCAAGGGACACTGAAGAGCTCCTCTGCCTGAGGACGCTGTGCAGCAAAAAGTGCAGCGTTATCGGAGTTTTTAATTGTACCTGCAGTAGGAGACTGGGATTTGGGTGTAACATATGTACCTTTGGAAACAATTTAAGTTAAGCTGACCTAAAATGGGAAGGAAGGGTTTCTCTGCCGGGACAAATACATCCTTTCTAACTAAAGCATTACAGCCCTGCTGGGCAGCAGTGTGCTGAGGCTTCCCCTGAGGAGATGCTGTACACAGCGGTCAGAGGGCCGGGCAAGTCCTAAGGGTGTCTGCTCCAGCACTTCCTCCGGCTCGTCAGCCTGCTGCAAGTGATTGATGCTTCTGGCAGGGCGGAGGTCTTGGTATCAAAACCAAAGCTCCTGTTGTGAGGCTGTAGAGCAGGATGCATGTGTCGACCTTCGGAAGAAATGCAAACCAGACGCTCTGCTGTTGTCGAGTATTGAATGTCCTCTGCCAAAACCAGGCGCTCTCTTACTGTCTTTGCCAAGAAAGATGCAGCCAGGCACTGCTGTCACGGAGCATAAACCCTGCAGTTGGATACCAGAGGTCAGGATCCGCTTCTTAAAAACCTGTTGGCAAATTGCTTTCTGGCAGGTTTCTGGGCAGCCTCCTTCTGTAAATTTACGGGGAGAAGGGAAAATGGGACCGCCTGGAGCATTCACAGAGGTGTCTGCTCCGCCTTTGCTTTTAGAGAAAGACCTACTGCTTTCTTCCCTCCAGACCGCCTCCGAGTCCTGTTCCCACAGAGCCACCCAAACAACTCTCCCTTGTGCAAGTTGTCTCTGCCTTTCCTGAGCGCAGTGCCGGGAGCTGAATGCGGTGTGCAAGCTGGAGCCTCACCAGCATGGCAGAGAAGGGAAGGATGGCTTCGTGTCTTGCATGCAGCACTCGTATTCCTTCTGCTCGGGTGTCTCAATGAGCTGCACGCCACTTGCTGCCGCGTCGTGACTCTCATGCCTCATTTCTATGGGTCGAGGAGGCTGTGCTTGACTACAAGGGAGGGCAGAGTGCTGCAGCTTTGCGTGTCCTGTTAGTTACAGACAGCTTCGATGGTTTGTCACCGTCTTTCGGTGTTCCAGCCACATGCTCTGCGTTTCCTGTGGCCTTTCCTTGCCCAGCATTGTCTGAGCCACTTGTGATTCTACTTTATTCAGCTCTACCCTCTGGGGTCCTGCACTGTACTGGTCTCTTCTGGTGTGACGGAGTCACTGGTGTCTGTTCCTGGGGCATGTCTTACAGCCAGATGTGTGGTTGCTATATGGCTCTTCTGTCCAGCACGTGTAGGAACGAGGAACGCACTGGAGTGATGTGTGTCATGTATGGGGCTCTGGCCACGTGTGTAAGCGGTCTCTGCTTGTGTGTTTTCCTTGTCGGGTGAGCCGGTTGGAAGTGCAGGTGAGGCTGGCTGGACCTCGGGCTTTCCTTAAGGGTGTGTGTTATCCTCAGGAGGAAAAGTTAGGGGGAAACAGTGGTGAAGCAGAACGTGGGAGTGCTGCTCCTTACCTGTGGCATGGGAGGGACTGGACCGTCCTGCAGAAGAAGGCAGTGACAACGTGTCGTGTTTGAGTCCAAAGGTGGGACACGCTGGTGTCTCGCTGCAGAGGCTTTGGGAGCAAGTGTGAGTTCAGTAAGGGGAAAGTGGATTGGGGCTTGGGAAATGCCTTTTATAGCAAAACTACTGCACCGTAAAACCCTTCCGTTTCTGTGTCCTCGCTTCTGAGCAGGAGCTGGTGACACAGCCCATGGGCAGCACGCACCCAACAGCGGCACGGGGTGGGCTGGTGGCTGCCCACTCGCTGGTGGCTCTTGTGAAGAGGTTCTTTGTCTCATTACCTGCGTGGGCAGTAAAATCAAGTCCTCTTGGTATGTGCTGCCGCATGCCTGCCAGGCGGAGGCTTGGGAGCAGCCACCAGTGCTCAAGCGCTAGAAGGAGCCTCCCAACTCGCTGCTCAAACCAGCTTCGCTCTGCAGCGACCCGCGCTTCGCTGTGGGTTTGGCTGGTGATCCGCTGTGAGCTGGTTCCGTTCTCCCGGCGCAGAGCAGGGTACCCCAGAAGGTCCCAGTCTTGCTCTCCTGCTGAGGCATCCAGCGCAGGGCTGCCCGGAGCAGCCACTGCAGGACAGCTGCAGCAGCGAGAGGTGACATCTCTCGCCTTGGGAAAGGAGAGCTCTTCTCCAACTGCGTGTTCCTGAGGGTGGAGAAGGCATCTTGTACTCAGCAGAGCTGTGTGGTTGAGAGCATGCCAGCCCTGTGGTGGGTTCATGCATAGGAGAGATTTTGTTGTGAAGAAGAAAGGTGCTCAGACTCTGTAAGGTTCCATTTCAAATGCTATTATTAGAGCTGACACTATAAGGAGAGAATAGTATAGATAATCAGAGAATCATAGAACGGTTTGGGTTGGAAGGGGCCTTGAAGATCGTCTAGTTTCAACTCCGCTGCCATGGGCATGGACACCTTCCACTACACCATGTTGCTCAAAGCCTCATCCAGTCTGGCTTTGAACACTTCCAGGGATGGGGCAGCCACAACTTCTGAGCAACCTGGTCCAGTGCCTCACCACCCTCAGAGGAAAGAATTTCTTCCTTAGATCTCATCAAAATCTCCCCTCTTTCAGTTGAAAGCCGTTGCCCGTGTCCTGTCACTATATATTCTTGTCCAAAGCCCCTCTCCAGCTTTCTTGTAGCCCCTTTAGGTACTGGAAGGCTGCTAGAAGGTCTCCCTGAAGCCTTCTCTTCTCCAGGCTGAACAGCCCCAACTCTCTCAGCCTGTCTCCATAGCAGAGGTGCTCCAGCCCTCAGATCATCTTTGTGGCCTCCTCTGGACCCGCTCCAACAGCTCTCTTTAGATGGTGGGAACCTCAAGTGGTGTAGCATCAAATGGGCGTCCGATCCAAGTGCAGTGTGCTGGGCAGACCCCCTACATAGAAGATACTTTCCTCATTTTGACTGTTTGAGCTATTGTAGGATTTTCTTACAGGAAAACAACTCTATTCCGCATTTCCAGTGTCAAGATGTTCATGAGAGCTTCTTGCTGCGCTTCTAGATAAAGGCAAGGACATGCAGGTGGCCCAGTCGCTGATGCTGAGTGGGAGCTGCTGCTGTCTCCTCTGCTGCCACAAGCTGGCTGAGTTTATCCTGTTGCTGAGGGATCTGTGCAATGCGGCACAGCCTGGGCACACTGAGGCTGACGGCGGTGTGGGTCACTGAGCCCTGGATGCCCAGCGGTCTCCTGGTCAGGGTCAGTACAGCAGGCTGGGTTTGCAGCGTGTCAAGCACAGTTGTCCTGCAGTGCCGGATGAGACCTTAGCTCTGGAGACCTGGTGCACTGAATGCACCAAAGGGCTGGACATCTAGCTGAAAGAGTTTCTTTTTGTTTCGGAAAGTACTTTCCTTCTGGATGCTCTTCTCCCTTTTCTGCATCCCCCTTTCCAGGTGGGGACCCTTGAGCTCCTGGGCTGTCACCAGCAGCAGACCTGCCAGGTGCTGCAGATCCACCAGCCTCTCACGCTTTGGCTGTTGATTGAACAGTTTCTTAAGCCGGTCTCATGTGGTATCCTCTCTACCCTGAAGAAGAGGGTGCTGTTCCCCTCAACCAGCCCCGAGAAATCCTCTTGCCTTCAGACTTCAAGTGCCGTGGAGAGCAGGGCTGCAGATGCTGCGCTGCGTGAAGCAGATGGCTGGAAGTCATCCCTGGCAGATTATTATGGGCTGCTCTGGAAATACAAGCCCTGAAGAGATATCTGCCGAGCAGAGACGCTGATGTGTGCTGGTGGCAGTTCAGACCAGTGGAACAACAAAGCTGGTAGTGGGAGCAGGAGAAAGGAAAGCTTTTTGCTGCCAGCGATGCGGATGTGAGGCTTGAGGCTGGTCTTCCTCACCTCCAGACAAACAGCTTCTCCTGCAGCAGCCTTAGCAGGAAGGGTGTGAAGGAGGGGAAGCCTTTGAACCCTGTTCTTGAATCACTTAGCTCCTTCCCCAAGGGCTCTTCTAATTACCCTGAGCCTGTGTGTGTCTGCGCCTGCCTTTAATGACGCGCAGCTCCCCGAGGTGCTGTGTGAATGTGCCGTGTCACGGAGGACGCTGTAAGGAGGTCCAGAAGTCCTCGGAGACTGTGGGATTTCCAACATGAGCAGCTGTAAAAGTTAGAGGGGTTGTTCTTCTTTCTTCTCCCATTCTGCAGATAAATTCAGGGTTTTGAACCTGTGCCCAGCTGAGTGTGTCCCGTGCCCCTCTTGTGTTCTGGAAACTGCCGTGGCTGGAGGAGACGGTGGCATGGCTTATAGGTTAACTGGGAATGACCTGGCTCATGAGCCTGGGCCGAGCTTGTGCTCTGTGCTGAGCAGTGAGATGAGGGTAAGGAATTTGTCTTGCTTTCTAGAGATGCTTCTGATGTGTGTTGTAACACTGGTGAGTGATGAGCTAGTTCCACTCCAGGACCTGGTCTGTGTGTGTGTTTACATCTCTTCATCCTCACCAACCCTGGAATTGCTGCTGACAGCTCAGGGTGCTGTTGGCTGCTGGTTTCTGAGTGGTGGCCTTTGCTCTACGGGTTATCAAGATACTGAACCATGTTTTGGTGGGGCATTCCCAGACTCTCCTTTTTAGCTGCACAGTGGCAGTGATGAAGCCCTTTGTGGTCAGGGGCCTACTGCTGCTTCAGTCCACAGTGGGTCCTCCAGGGTTTCCTACGAGGAACCTCAAACCTCTGTGGGTTTTTCGTGAGAAGATGACTCGCCCAGGGTGTGTTGGCTGCCCAGCAGCAGATACATGGCACAGCTGTCGGGCCAGGGCTGCTCTGCTCTTGGTGCTTTGGTTGATGCTCACGGGGTGAGGCTTGTTCTGCTGCAAACCACCTCTCTGCCCACTTCCTCCTGGGGAAGGGAGCTGCCTTCGGCTGCGCACTGCTGTTTGTGTGGGTTTTTTGCTGCCGTCCCTGCCCTGAAAGGTGTGAACTTGGGTGCGTGGGGGATGCAAGTAGTGGAGTCCTCGTCCCGTCCCGCAGCAGGAGCCCTCCCAGCTCTTCTCTTGCTGTGCAGCTGAAGGACACAACTGTTGCTCTGCCCAGCTGGCTGCTGCCCGCACCCCTCTGCATCCTTTGTCTCACCGGAAAGAGAAGATCGCTGTCCTCCGCTGGTGGGTGGGGACATCTGCTAAAACCAGGTGCCTTTCTCATGGGTGTGAGTGCAGTGGAGGAGTCGGAAAGCGCAGCAGCCTTTTGCTCTGCAGGTTCCGTTTAAAAAAAAAAAGGAAAAAAATCTCATGTTTACTCTGCGTCTTTGCTTTGATATTTGATAGAGCTTTGCACACAGCGTCTTCTTTGCTGTCCTGCTTGAAGTCTGCTGTGATTAATGGTTGTATACATCTCCCACACCGTCTCTAGGGAGCAGGCAGGTGGCTGAGTGCACCAGTGCTGCTGGGCTCCCCCAGCCCCGTTACCGCTGTCAGCCCAGAGCCAGTCCCAAGACGGACAACCACAGCGGTTGAGGTGGGTGACGGTGCAAAACGTGCTGGTGTGTTTGGCTGTTTGACCCCTTCCCACGTGCTGGAGGAGCTGCCCTAACCCTCTCGGAGAGGCAGAGGTGGTGTGCGGAGGAGAGCCAGGTTGCAGCTCTGCCTCGAACGCTCACCCGGTGTCGCAAGAGGTGCAAAGCAGTCGCTTACAAAGAGCGCGGACGGCTCGTCAGTCCTCTGGGGTCTCTTTAATTGCACTGAAAGTCTACTGCAGGGTTTGTCGGTGCGTGTTGAATCCTGGCGACGATAAAGTCCGTCGGAAAAGTCACTCTCCGCTAATTGGCGACAAGTATTTGGTTGTTGGGACTGTTTGGAAGGGAACTGGAGTGCATTGTGGAAATTAAAGTATCGCTTCCCATAGCTGGCTCGGAAAACGGCTGCGTTATTAGTGCCTGTATAATTGACCTGACTGGCTGCGCTTCAGGTCTCGCCCCAAGCAGGATGTCAGGGCTTACCAAGTAACGCAGCCTTTTTCTGTTAATTGTGATTTTCCTCCAGATATAGATACATAGAGGTGGAGTGTTGTGTGCTATAGAGGGCTACATGCTTTGGAAAAAAACGTTTTGTTGGCGCCTTTCACGTAGGCCCTGTGGAAACTCGGAGGTAGTCTTCCCCCTCCTTCCCTGCGGTGCCTTGCTTCATCCATAATCATCTCCTGATGCGCGTGGGCTCGTGTTTTCCTTTGATAGTTATACTTAAAAGTTCAACTTGATTTCTTTTTCTAGGGATTGTAACGAATTCTCTTTTCGTGCACTGGCTTATCAGTGGGTCAGCATCAAACCCAACTCTTTCCTGCATTTGTCCCAGTTCTGCCTGGCCTCGTTGTCCTCTGGAGAGGAGACCGGGGCTGTGATCGTGCAAGCATCTGCACCTCCTTGGTGGCTCACGGCCTCCGTGAGGGCCAGCCCAGCCTGGAGGGACCAGTTCACCTCACTAATGCAGCAGGAAACGGGTTTTTGGGATAGTCTACTGGGACTGAATGCCCTTGGGAGAGTGCAGGGTGGACATGGAAGTGTGCCTGGGATTGGGATGACAAGCGGCTGCTGCCTCCTCCCCTGGCCCCTTGCCTGGGTTGCACTGCCACGCTTACTGTGATCCCTTCTGTTCTCCTTGGGCAGCAGGAGCAGGCTTGGAAAACTAGTCTGATCCCCCTCTCGGGTACTTCAGCCCTCTTGTTCGAAGTCTGAAACAGCTCTGGCAGCAGTTGGAAGTTCTTTCAGCTGTTGCAGTGTTATTGTAACAAGTTTCCTGTTTGTGCGTTTTTGCTTCTGCCTTTTCTTCCTCCCCAGGATCGCTGCTCTGATCTCTCAGTTCTGACTCCAGAGGCTCGCCGCTGGCTCATCCTCCTCTTACTGCATCCCTGTCTCAGGCCCCTGAAGGTTCATCTTTCCCACTCCTGTGCTCACCATCTGTGTGTCCCTACTGCAGCTGATCACCTCGAACTGTAGCAGAAGTGTCGATGACCCGTATTCATGAATGTTTAATGCTCCCAAACAGAGAGAGCTCCTGGATGCAGTGGAATTTGGCAGGCTCTTTGCTAAAGCCTGCCATCAACATCCTGTTGCTCCATGTTACGTATCCATGGGGAAATGATTCCCCCCACCCCAGCACGGTGATGGGATGGGGTTGGAACTCAGCAGCAGGGTGATGGGGCTGGCTACCTGCTCCGTCGCACTGTGGGACCTTGGCTTTCCTGCAGCCGATTCCTCCCACCGGAGCGGGACCATTGGTGCCTGCTCCCCAGCCACCCTGCCTGGAGTGCTAAGCGCCTTGCCTGCTCCCTGAGCTGCAGGGAGGAGCGAGCTGCTCCCCCGTGCTGGAGGAGTGATCTCACATCCGTGTTTGTGGAAGGTGGGGGATAATCTCCCAGCTGGGACTGGCAGGAACTGAGGCTGTGAACGTGAGTGTCGGCAGGGCAGAAATCTGTTTTTCTCAATTAATTTGCACACCCTGTGGGGCTTAGGGAGCAGGAAAGAGGCTTCTGCTCCATGCAGTAATTCTTCTTGGAGGAGAGGGGCTCTGACCTTGCTGGGTCTCCTGTGTGCTGTGTTTTAAGGCATCTTTAATTGCTAAATTAAATGCTAAATTGCTATTTAAATGCTAAAACCAGCATAGTGACAAGCAGGTGGGAGGGGGGAAGTGGTGCTGGCGTCGAAGCCCGTGCTGCCGGCAGCTTGGGCACTTGCTGTCCACCATGGGGCGGGTGACCGGGACGTCGCTTGTTTTCTTTGCTGCCCTCTGAGCTGCTGCTTCTCGTGGTGGGGTCACACCCATTGGCTGGCGTGGTGGTTGTGGGTTTACCACTGCCAACGCGCTCCGTTCTTTCACCAGCTGAGAAACGACCTTAGAAATGATAAACAGGACTCAAGTTAATAAGTACCGTTAAAGCACGAAGTGACTTCTCGTGGGTCAGCGGAGTGTGGGCATGGTGGGAGCGTGGCTTGTTTGCCCTGGCATGGCTCTGCTCGGTTACATTTGCCGGGGATTTTTGACTTCGGTGCTTCCTGGTGTATCTTGAGCCCAATGGGAGATGGTTCTTAGCCTCATGCCTCTTCGCACTTAAGGAGATTTATAGGAAACAGCCTTATGGACTTGTTGGAGCTGCTCTGCTGGGGCTCCTGCTGCTCTGCTCCTGCTGCCAGCACAAGAAGTGATATGGGACCTTGACAAGCTGGAGAGGTGGGCCTGTGAGAACCTTGTGAAGTTCAACATGGCCAAGTGCAAGGTTCTGCATGTGGGTTGGGGAAATCCCTGGTATCAATACAGGCTGAGGGATGAAGGGATTGGGAGCAGCCCTAAGGAGAAGGACTTGGGGGTGCTGGTTGATGAGAAGCTCACCATGAGCCAGCAATGTGCGCTGGCAGCCCAGAAAGCCAACCGTATCCTGGGCTGCATCCAAAGCAGCGTGAGCAGCAGGTCGAGGGAGGGGATTCTGCCCCTCTGTTCTTCTCTCGTGAGACCCCCCTGCAGTGCTGCGTTCAGCTCTGGGGTCACCAACACAAGAAGGACATGGAGCTGTTGGAGCAGGTCCAGAGGAGGCTATGAAGATGATGCAAAGGCTGGAGCACCTCTGCTCTGGAGACAGGCTGAGAGAGTTGGGGTTGTTCAGCCTGGAGAAGAGAAGGCTCCGGGGAGACCTTTGAGTAGCCTTCCAGTACCTAAAGGGGCTACAAGAAAGCTGGAGAGGGGCTTTGGACAAGGGCGTGTAGTGACAGGACAAGGGCAATGGCTTTAAACTGAAAGAGGGGAGATTTCAATGACATCTGAGGAAGAAATTCTTCCCTCTGAGGGTGGTGAGGCACTGGCACAGGTTGCCCAGAGAAGTTGTAGCTGCCCCATCCCTGGAAGTGTTCAAGGCCAGGTTGGATGGAGGTTTGAGCAATCTGGTGTAGTGGAAGGTGTCCCTGCACTAGGTGATGTTGAAGGTCCCTTCCCACCCAAACCATTCTGTGATTCTATGCTGTGGGCTGTTGGCCAGCAGCGCAGGCTGTCGTGGACCTGGCCAGAGTGCTTGTGAGCAAAATGGCGTGTACAAATCCGTCTTTCCTTGCTCTCCTCCACCAGCCCACCCTGGATCCCTTCGGGTGTCTGACAGCGGTGCGCCCAGGGCCCCTGTGCAACGTTTGGTCTGCCGCTGGCTTCTGGTAACCAGATTACTTAAAAGCAGCGTTGTTTTTCTGGACAGGAAGGCTATTAGTAGAATCTGGGCTATAAATCTGTATTTTTTCCCTTCTTGGACACATAATTGGATCTTCCAGAAATGTCTTGGTTGGATGATTAATGTTGTTTTTAAGCTGTATGAGCCATTTGTGTCTTTAAATACCCTCACGATGCAATCAGCTCACTGCTGTGCCGGCAATGGCACCACGGCAGCCGGGACCATCCACTGGCTCTTGGGGTGCCCTGTGGCAGCTGGGGGGGTGGCTGGATGGATGGAGTGAGCAGGGGGTGCTGAGTGGTCCTGTGGTGGTCTTGGCACTGACAGGGCATGGGGGAGCTGCTGCTGCCAGGTGTGAGTGACGGGCTCGTTGTTGCCGAGTTGGCTCTGCTCTGTTCTTAGGAAGTTTAAAACCAAATCCTGAGGGATCTGCCTGGGCTGGTTTGGCCCCTTCCTGCGATCGTAAGGACAAGCGCTGTCCGCACGCATGGTGTGATTTTTAGAGCAGGACCCGTTACAAATGCCTGTTTGTTTTGAGCAGGAGGCTCTGGGGTGTATGGAATTCCTTCTGTACACTCAAACTTTTCATTTGACCTTCTCTCCCTGAAAAGGAGGGAGAAATCAGAGTCCGAGCTGGTGGTGGTCACCGGCTGTGATAGAAGAATGACTTGGAGAAGGATGGTCATCGCATGCCACTGTCCACATCTTTGTTGGCAACATGGAGAGTGGGATTGAGTGCACCCTCAGCAAGTTTGCTGATGACACCAAGCTGTGTAGTGTGGTGGACATGCTGGAGGGAAGGGATGCCATTCAGACGGACCTTGACAGGCTTGAGAGGTGGGCCTGTGAGAACCTCATGAAGTTCAACAAGGCTGAGTACAAGGTCCTGCACGTGAGTTGGGGCAATCCCAAGCGCAAGTACAGGCTGGGCCGAGAATGGATTGAGAGCAGCCCTAAGGAGAAGGACTTGGGGGTGCTGGTTGATGAGAAGCTCAACATGAGCTGGGAATGTGCGCTGGCAGCCCAGAAAGTCAACCGTATCCTGGGCTGCATCCAAAGCAGCATGGGCAGCAGGTTGAGGGAGTGGACTCTGCCTCTCTGTTCTTCTCTCGTGAGACCCCCCCCTGCAGTGCTGCGTTTAGCTCTGGGGTCACCAACACAAGAAGGACATGGAGCTGTTGGAGCAGGTCCAGAGGAGGCCACAAAGATGATCTGAGGGCTGGAGCACCTCTGCTCTGGAGACAGGCTGAAAGAGTTGGGGTTGTTCAGCCTGGAGAAGAGAAGGCTTGGGAAGACCTTCCAGTAGCCTTCCAGCACCTAAAGGAGCTACAAGAAAGCTGGAGAGGGGCTTTGAACAAGGGTGTGTAGTGACAGGACAAGGGGCAATGGCTTTGAACTGAAAGAGGGGAGATTTCAATGAGATCTAAGGAAGAATTCTTCCCTCTGAGGGTGGTGAGGCACTGGCACAGGTTGCCCAGAGAAGCTGTGGCTGCCTCATCCCTGGAAGTGTTCAAGGCCAGACTGGATGGAGCTTTGGGCAACGTGGTGTAGTGGATGGTGTCCCTTCCCATGGCAGGGGGGTTGGAACTGGGTGGTCTTGAAGGTCCCTTCTATCCCAAACCATTCTGTGATTCTGTGTGTGAGTCACTAGACCAAGGCATGGAGATCCAAACTGGAAAAGGTGGTGCTAATTTGCAGTGAGGATGAGGTAGGTGAATTACAGAGCTGGTTCGGCGTGTGATGAGCTAAACCACCACAGTGTTTATAGCCTTGAGAGTGTTTCATCATGGCAACCGCAGCAGCTGAGCGGGAGATGAGCTTTGGGGAGTGCGAGCCCCACGCCTCAGCGTGGTGCGCTCGGGGGGCTGTGGGACCCTTTGCTGAGCTTTGCTCCGAGGTGCAGCTGTGCAAGAATGGGCAGATTGAGACCGATATCCCGAGCCTGCATTTCCAGAGAGGCAATGTCAGTCTGCAGAAACGTTGGTCCTGGAGGTCTGATGCAGGGATCAGGAGCCTGGCTCAGAGCTTCCTCCAAGGACAAGCTGCTGCCTTCATCACCAGCGTGCCGTGCGCTGCTCTCTCTTCCCATGGTGTGGGCTGGAGGGTGAGCAGCCAGAGGAGTGAGCTGTGAGTGAACCATCTCTGCAGCTTGCTTTGCTTCTAGCTCAGAGCACGCAGAGGCCCCACACCCAGAGGAGGTGGTGACCGTGCCCATGTTTCCTGTCCTTGTCCCTCTTCTTTTGCCCACTGCCAGTGTCCTCAGCAGCACTGCTGGATTGCTGTCCCCTGCAGAGCAGAGAACTTGCGTGCCATGTGGGTCGGGAACCCCTTCTTGCTGGTGCTGAAAGGTGAAAAGGTGTAATGTCTGTAGGAAGGAAACCAGATCATAGAATCATAAAATGGTTTGGATTAGAAGGGTCCTCAAAGATCATCTAGTTCCAACCCCTCTGCCATGGACAGGGACCCTTCCACTATACCAGGTTGCTCAAAGCCTCATCCAGCCTGGCCTTGAGCACTTCCAGGGATGGGGCAGCTACAACTTCTCTGGGCAACCTGGGCCAGTGCCTCACCACTCCCAGGGGGAAGAATTTCCTCCTTAGATCTCATCAGAATCTCCCCTCTTTCAGTTTAAAGCCATCGCCCCTTGTCCTATCACTACACACCCTTGTCCAAAGCCCCTCTCCAGCTTTCTTGTAGCCCCTTTAGGTACTGGAAGGCTGCTGGAAGGTCTCCCCGGAGCCTTCTCTTCTCCAGGCTGAACAACCCCAACTCTCTTAGCCCGTCTCTATAGCAGAGGTGTTCCAGCTCTCGCATCATCTTCATGGCCTCCTCTGGACTCGATGATGAAAAACAGTTGTGGGGAGGCTGGGTCTGGCAGATGTTTCTGAATTTTGTAGCTGAAGATGCCTGACAGGTTGTTGGTATTCTGGCAGGTGGCTGTCCTGGGCAGGCAGCGTTGTCCTGGCTGCCCAGGAGCACTATCCTTTAGGGTGACAGGCAGCCTGGCACCAGAGCCAGCCCCAGCTCAGTCCCTTTGGTCTGTTGGTGTCCTCTGAGCTGTCAGAGCACCTATCTCCCTTGCTCAGCAGGCAAAGAAATGTCCAGGCAAAGAAATGTCCATCCAGGAGACTAGTTGAAGCTGGGGTGGTTGTGTCATCAAACCTCTGCAAGGCAGCTGCCCTGAGAAATGGGTCATTCCAGGTCTTTGAGTTTTGCAAGCAAGATGGGAACATGTGTGACTGTGGGGAAAAGCTGCTTATTGACTGTGATCCCCAGCCCCCAAACGGAGGAGGAGAGGGGAAAGCTGCTCAGGACATGGGCCTGGGGAAGCTTCCCTGAGGAACTTTACAGACATGAGCTTAGAAACTCCAGAGTGCTTCTCTTGCCTTGCTTGAAATGTTGCGTCTGTTTTCTCCTTCCAGGCTGTTTTGGGGATAACGAGATTTAATCCGTCTCCAGCTCTCCTCCTCCCCTAACCAGTGGTTCAAATCCTATTATCTTGTTAAAGCATTTGGAATTCTGTCCTCCGAAATTGCATTAAGCTGGGATGGAAATTCCTCGCGGCTTAAACCTCGCCTCCTTGTGGCGTGGAGTTTGAGGTTTTGTTGCCACTTGCCCTTCAGCTCCTACAGGCTTGCTGACGTGGGGATGTAAGAGCTGGGGCTAACCCCCAGCAAGACAGACCGATCCGTCACGGAGAGGGCAGGGAAGAGCTTGGGCGGGGTACAGAAGTAATACCTTCATCAGTGATCCGGACGAGGGGATCAGGTGTGCCCTCAGTAAGTTTGTAGATGACATCAAGTTGGGTGGGAGTGTTGATCTGCTCGAGGGTAGGAAGGCTCTGCAGAGGGATCTGGACAGGCTGGATCGGTGGGCCAAGGCCAATTGCATGAGGTTCAACAGAGCCAAGTGCCAGATCCTGCACTGGGGTCACCGCAACCCGATATGACGCTACAGGCTTGGGGCAGAGTGGCTGGAAAGCTGCCTGGCGGAGAATGACCCAGGGGTGTTGGTCAACAGCCAGGTGAACATGACCCAGCAGTGTGCCCAGGTGGCCAAGAAGGCCAATGGGAACCTGGCTTGTATCAGAAATAGCATGGCCAGCAGGACCAGGGCAGGGATCATGCCCCTGTACTCGGCACTGGTAAGGCGACACCTTGAATACTGTGTTCAGTTTTGGGCCACTCTCTACAAGAAGGACACTCAAGTGCTGGAGGGTGTCCAGAGAAGGACAAAGGAGCTGGTGAAGGGTCTGGAGCACAAGTGTGATGAGGAGCGGCTGAGGGAACTGAGGTTGTTTAGCCTGGAGAGAAGGAGGCTCAGGGGAGGCCTTATTGTTCTCTCCAACTACCTGAAAGGAGGTTGTAGTGAGGTGGGAGTCGATCTCTCCTTCTAAGCAACAAGCGATAGGACAAGAGGAAATGGCCTCAAGTAGCACCAGGGGAGGTTTAGATTGGATATTAGGTAAAATTTCTTCACCAAAGGGGTTGTCAAGCCTTGGAACAGGCTGCCCAGGGAAGTGGTGGAGTCACCATCCTTGGAGGTATCAAAAAGACATATAGATGTGACACTCAGGGACATGGCTTAGTGGTGGACTTGGCAGTTGATCAACGGTTGGCCTTGAAGATCTTAAAGATCTTTTCCAACCTAAACAATTCCATGGTTCTAAGAAACGCTTCCCAGGGATGGGATTCACCCAGTTAGGAACAAATGCTGTAAGCTCTTAGCCTCTGTGCTTAGAGCCCAGCGAGACCTGGTGCCCCTTCCTCATGCTGGCATTTGTCTTCTGGGGTGTTGCTTTGTCCTTGCCCACCACTTTCTTCCCAGCGTTTGGAACAGACTATGCCTTTTGCTTCCAGGGAAGGTGGGGTTTCCAGATGAGGAGAGAAGAGCGGAGGGAGGAACAAGCCGTGGGTGCAGAGATGGTGGCTAGTTCAAGGCCGTGGGATGGGTGGGGACCTGGAGCTTCTCTTTGCTGATGGGTTTTCTTCTACCAGCCAAACTCCCCTTATCTCGGGGAGTGCATAGATTAGAATCATAGAATCATAGAATGGTTAGGGCTGGAAGGGACCTTCAAAGGTCATCTAGTCCAACCCCCCTGCAACAAACAGGGATATCTCCAACTAGATCAGGTTGCTCAGGGCCTCGTCCAACCTGGCCTTGAACGTCTCCAGGGATGGAGCATCCACCACCTCTCTGGGCAACCTGTTCCAGTGTTCTACAACTCTCATGGTAAAAAATTTTTTCCTAATATCCAATCTGAATCTACCTCCCTCTATTTTAAAACCATTACCCCTTGTCCTATCACAACAGGCCCTCCTGAACAGCCTCTCCCCATCTTTCTTGTAGGCCCCCTTGAGGTACTGGAAGACCGCTATAAGGTCACCCCGGAGCCTCCTCTTCTCCAGGCTGAACAGCCCCAACTCTTTCAGCCTGTCCTCATAGGAAAGGTGCTCCAGCCCTCTTATCATCTTCGTGGCCCTCCTCTGGACCCTCTCCAACTGGTCCATGACCTTCTTATGTTGGAGGCTCCAGAACTGGACGCAATACTCCAGGTGAGGTCTCACGAGGGCAGAGTAGAGGGGAAGAATCACCTCTCGACCTGCTGGCCACGCTCCTCTTGATGCAGCCCAGGATGCGGTTGGCCTTCTGGGCCGCAAGAGCACATTGCCGGCTCATATTGAGCTTCTCGTCCACCAGTACTCCCAAGTCCTTCTCCTCAGGGCTGCTCTCGATCCATTCACCACCCAGTCTGTATTTGTGCCTATTATGTCCATGGTGGTGGAGGAGAGGTGGAAGCTTTGATTGCTTTCCATGACACTGCTCGTAAATTTGGGATTACTCACGTGGGATGGCAGCGGATGGCGATGCTGGGGAGCCATGGTGGTGGTGTCCCAACCATGGGGACCCAGGGTGGGTGGGCACTGGGAGCTGCCCCACTCGGCACCCAGCATGTGAGTGGAGGAGTTTCATAGCTTATGAAATTTTTCTTGGGATTCTTATTGAAGTGTTACCTGGGGAAGAGGACTTCAGGTGGGGTAATCTTTGCTGGCAGGAGGCTGTGAGCTGGAGAGCAGACACCAGCTCATGGTGCTCTTGAGCCAAATGATGTCAGACTTTAACTTTTGAACTGGAAACTGTTTCATGACTTGTCCAGGTGCTTGATTTTTTTTTTTTATTTCTTCCCCGCTTCCCATTGATGTAAAAGCAGTGAGGTGAGGGGGAAGAGCTCTTCCTCCCCGTTTCCCAAGGGCAGCAGCTGCCTCTGCAGAAATCTCAGCTCCTTCATGAGAGGGGCCCTTCTGATGAACCCGTTGAGACCCCATGGGCCTCCTGGTGTTCACCCACCAATCCTTCCACATTGGAGACATGAACTGCAGCTTGCTGAGCTGGGCGCAGGCAGGGAGCAAGGTGCTGATCCTTCACCAGGTCAGCAGGCAACTGCTTCAAACTGCTCTGCCCTACCTGAACAAGGAGAAACAACATGGGTCCTGCCTCCAGTGAAATCTGTCACCTGTTCTGCAACCATCGCTTTGCTCCCTTTCTGGCCCCGATCTCTGTGCCCACCTCCCCACGTCCTGTGGTGCCCATGGACCATCCCAGGTCACCTGCGTGGCTGTGCCGGGAAGCTGGTGCCTCTGTGCTTCTCTTTCATGCCCAATGACCCTCCATGCCTGAAACTGTGGTGAGATGTGCGGGATTCGGAGATACTTATGGATGCGTCATGACATGGTGGTGCACATGGTGTTTTGAAGTATCTACAGATCGTGCAGGACAAGGGAGGGAGATGAAGACCTTGCTTGTAAATATCTGCTGTCTTTCTGGAAGAAGGAGGTCTTTTCCAAGTGACTGGAGATGGGTTAGACTGATAGCTGCCATCTCAATGGGCTTAGTCCCTGACTGGAGCACACCAGCTCTTGTGCAGGACCTCTGGAGTCAGTCACTGATGGTGTCTGGGTCACTCAGAGCTGTCAGCTCAGAAATGTGTCCCTTGAAGCTCCCTGTTAGTCCCCTGTCTGTCAGAGAAGAGTCTTCTGTGTTGGAGACTCCCCCCAAGGGGGCTCATTGCTGTCCTCCTGCAGCCTTTGGCAAAAGGGGTGCCAGGGTGAGGTGGCAAAGGAGCCTGGAGACCAGCAGGGCTGCGGGAGTGGCCCCAGCTCTCCTGGTTGGTGAGGAAGGCTCCCCCTGCCCCTTCTGCATGGTGCCTTTGGGTGCTGAGCCGAGAAGGTCCCTGCTCCTGCTTGTCTTGTGAGGCAGGACTCTACAGGGTGGCTCAAGCAAGAGGACGCCAAGGTGTCCTTGGCAGGTCGATCTCATGGTGCGAGTGCTTGGGGCCATGGACCGTCGCTTCTCTGGCTGGTGAAGAGTGCCACCAGGGCTGCGGTGCGGCCTTTGGGGTGCGGGGCTCTGGCGGGAGCATCAGCCGCAGAGGAGGTTGTGTGTCCTTGAGTCTCTTCCCCTCTTTCAACCACCGTTGCAGTGGACGTGCCGCCCGCTCTTCTGAGGGGGCTGCTCCCTGCGGAGGGGAGGCACTGGGTGCAGGCACAGGATGTGCACCCGAGAGCTGCCTCTGCGGGTCCGTGGCCAGTGTTGCTGGAGCTGGTGGGTGCTCATTGGGTTGTTTAGCACCGTCCTTGGTGAAACTCCATTCCTGACCTGAGTGTTCTTGCAATGCCACGACTCGGGTAGCAAGTGTCCTCATGGAAAGCTCAATATAGAATCACAGAATGGTTTGAGTTGAGAGGGACCTTCAAGATCATCTAGTTCCAACCCCCCTGCCATGGGCAAGGACACCTTTCACTACACCAGGTTGCTCAAAGCCTCATCCAACCTGGCCTTGAACACTTCCAGGGATGGGGCAGCCACAACTTCTCTGGACTCTCTGATTCGGGTTCTCTGGCTTTTCACAGGTGTTGTTTGAGCCCTAACTGTTGTTTTTTTTGTTTTGCCTTCTCATTCACAGTACAGCGCTGTGGACAGCAACCCCCTGTCTCTCTACGTCATGCATCCCTTCTGGAACACCATAGTGAAGGTGAGACCTTGTCCCGCTCTGAGTGGGACAGCAAAACTCCGGTCAACACAAGGTCTTCTCTGTAAAACTGTCACCTGTAAAGCCCTGCTTCGTTTGTGGTGCAACTAATTACGACGGGTGCTGCCTTCCAGCCTGCCCCGAGCTCACTGCATCGCAGCCTTGAAGCTTCCTGCTGCCCCATGACATGCCAGATGCAACTAAGCAGTGTCGTCTGACGCGTGGATGATTGTAACCAGGTCTCTGCCATGGCTGGAGAGCAGCATGTGGTCCTTATTACATGTTTTAATGAGTTCCTGTGTTCTTTTACTGCTTTCCCATAGATCTTCCCTACCTGGCTGGCCCCAAATTTGATAACGTTTTCTGGCTTCCTGCTGCTTGTCTTCAACTTCTTCCTCATGGCATACTTCGACCCTGACTTTTATGCTTCTGGTAAGGCTGCATGTTCCTGTTTGGATGCGAAGCATCGGAGCGGTGAAATCTGTCACCTCCTCTGCCATGTCTTCTGGTGCTTGTTGATAAGGACCTCTCAGTTTGGGCATTCCCAGGTGGCTGTGCCAGAGGAGGGACAGGATTGAGGGGCTGAACTTGCTGGGCTTCGTAACAAGGGCTTGTCCGAATATGACACCGTGCCGCCGTCTGCTGGGGGGATGTGTGCCTGGCTGGCAGCGTGCGGGCGAGCAGCGGAAATCTTGGGTAGGAATTGGCTCTGCTGAGAGCAGACAAGAACCCAGTGCCCTTATTTTAAAATCTAACAGGGTAACGTGGGGAACTGCTTCCCTGAAGGCAGCAGGTAGAGCCTCGTTCTTTGCATCCCAGCTAATTGCCCTCCTGCCAAAACATGCCAGCACCACGTGCAGACTAACAAACGCAAAAATCCTCATCTCTCAGTCTCACCGTTCTGCATAAGGCGAGGGTAGGCACAACTTTACACCTTTTAACAGTGCCCATGTTCATCTGTTCGTGAGTCCAAAGGTTCAGTTGTGTCCCCTTCATCATGGGAGTGTCCTGGGGAAAAGATTAATACAGCGTGATAGCTCTCAGTCGCTTATCAATAGCTTCCTCTCCGTATTTCTCTCTCCCTTTGCCCCTGCCAAGTTTGGTCTAGATTGCTCAGAGTTTGTCTAGTTCTTCTAAAACTGGGCCCATCATCAAAACACAGTTTAGTGGGGAAGAATAATGGTTTCTTAGAATTGCCTTTATTGGTAGATAGACAAGTACTGTTCTCGATTTGCCAGGCTTTCAAAAGCTCAGGTGACATCAGTGGCTGTTAGCTAAGGCTTGGACTGTGTTTTGATCCATGAGCCGTGAAAACAGAACCACGAAATGGATTGAGTTGGAAGCGACCTCAAAGACCATTCAGTTCCAAACCCCCTGCCATGGGCAGGGACACCGTCCACTACACCAGGTTGCTCAAAGCTCCATCCAATCTGGCCTTGAACACTTCCAGGGATGGGGCAGCACAACTTCTCTGGGCAACCTGAGAAGAAGACCTGACAGTGTCTCAGAGAAGGCGCTCAGTGTGAGAATCCCCAGGACATTAGACATCCAGAAACTTGGCCTCTACCAAAAGGATGGTGAAGCTCATGCTTTGGTACCTTTTTACATACCTGTTATGCATGTCCTGCTTGGAAAGAGAACTTTTCGTTTTGCTGATGAGGCCTCCAGAAGCTTGTGCCGTCCCTCCTCGTTGGATGGTTCTGTAGGCGCCCTCCATTTGCTGCTGAAAAGGTACCATCACGCTGGTCTAAGGAAACAGGAGGTGATGTTTCATGGAATCGTTTTTCCCCATAGGAGACCTTTGTGTGCCCTCCTGCGAGGCTGCTGCCAAGGTGTGCCTCTCCCTCCTTTTTTCAAATGCACCTTTGGGCTCCCCGAGTTGCAGGCAGATAAGCTGGCTGTCTGCCAAAACAGCATTGGAGGAGGTGGAGGTGTTATTAAGGACGAGCTCTGTTTCAGTTGGCAAGATGCAGACTGCAGACTGGGCAAGGAACCCTGACGGGTTTCTGCAGAGGCCTAGCGTCTCCACATCTCAAAGAGGCTCTACTTGATGCTCTGTGAGCAAGTGATTGAGGAGAGTCTGATCTGCACACGCTTCCATGTCCTGCATTTGGTCTACGGTCGCTGGCTGCCATCACCAGTTCTTAGATCTGTGACTTTGGGAACTGGGGACAGAGGACAATTATGTCCTGGAAAGCAAAGTCCTTGGTGACCTGGTGTCATGTGCTGGTGTGGAACAGCTCTGCCATCACATCCTGGAGAGCTAAGATCTCAGTTTCACTGTTTGAGTTTTGTAGGTGCTTTGACTAGGTGAGCTGCCAGTCCTTGTTGCTGTACCTCTTGTGCCAAAACAAACCTGTTGAAAGCGCATAGTGAGCTGTCCTGACTTGAGTCTTTCTGGTCTCTGCAGCTCCTGACCACCAGCATGTTCCAAATGGAGTGTGGGTCATTGTGGGTCTCCTCAACTTCATCGCCTATACGTTAGGTAAGACTTTAGTTGATTGTAGGGGTTTGTGTTTGTCGTCTGTGCTGCGGCTTCATGTCGTCTTATCTCTGAGCCCGTCGAGAAATTTTTGATTCTGGGCTTCTGCTGTGCACCAATCCAACGGCTGCTCAGGCTGCTGGAGCAGCTTCTGGGAGCTGCTTTGCAACATGGAAGAAAGAAGTTGTCCCAGAGCAGCTGATGTGAAAGGAGGGTGCTGGAACTGACTTTGAGACAAGTTGTGAAGTTCTGTCTTCAGTCTGCTGTAAATAAATGTAATCTTATTGGGCTTTATTGGATTTTCCAGTCTCAAGTAGACCAAGGGGGCGGGAAGCACGCTCCTCGTTTGAGGATGGAGGTACTGAAAGATGCTGTTTGCTGCCTGTGTGCACTTTGTCGGCTGCATGCCAGCCCATTGCTTTGTGTGGGGGTGTCCGGCAAAACTCCCTGTTTCTCCTTCTTCTCTTCCCAGACGGTGTTGATGGGAAGCAGGCTCGCCGGACCAACTCCAGCACGCCCCTGGGAGAGCTCTTTGATCACGGCCTGGACAGTTGGGCATGCGTGTACTTTGTTGTTACGGTCTACTCCACCTTTGGACGGGGCTCCACGGGCGTCAGTGTCTTCGTTCTCTACCTCCTCTTATGGGTGGTCTTGTTTTCATTCATCCTCTCCCACTGGGAGAAATATAACACGGGGATCCTCTTCCTGCCCTGGGGATATGACATCAGCCAGGTGGTAAGTCCACGCCGCAGCCACTGCTCGGCTTCAGCAGGAGCTCAATAAACTTCTGGGGTGCAGTAGCGCCTGCTGAGGTGTGCGAGGGCTGCACGCAGCTCTGCTGTGTGTCCAGAGCCTTGCAAACTGCTCGCTGCAATGTTCTCTGGAGGTGGGTGTCTTCAGCCTGTCTCCAGGCGGCGTGGAGGAGGAGAACTTTCCAAGGCTGGTTGCATGACTTTTCTCCATAATTGCTTTAATGAGCCGGGGTCATGTGGCACAAAATGGCTCAAAACCATTAAATCCAAGGAGGTTTGTGCACTGTGGATTTTATTTTGTTCCGAGTAGCTTTTGTAGACGGACTCTCCACAAAAAAACGAGCCTTGAAGAGTGGATGTTGCCTTGTGTTTCCTTTACCTGGTCTCTGCTGTCCTAAGATACATGTTTTGACCACCTAAATTATTGCTCTAGGTAGTTTCCTGCGTTATACCAGCTTGGGTAAATTCAAGTCTAGGAGTCTGGGGTGCCTTTTGGCACTAGCAGGATGTGTGCCAAAATCTAGCAGAGTAATTAATTGGCATGTTAATCTCTGTGCCTGGAGCAAAGATTCCTGGGGAGGTGCCTCTTTGTATGCCCCTTTGTACCGTGGTAACCAGGCAGTGGATGTTGAGGCTGATGGTAGTGGACCCTTTGGTGTGTTGGCATGTCCGTCTTTCGCCAAGGACTTCTCTTCAGGAACCTCTTTCTGAAGGGCTGTCAGAACCAGGAGCAAGCTCTGGGTGATAGAGTTCACCTCTTCAGCTGTCCTCCGAGCCAGGGTGCTGTCCCACTACACCACGCAGCACGCGGTGCTCCTTATCTTCTGGCTTTTATCAGATGCTGGGTAGGAAACACAACAAGTTGGAAGGAGAGTGCAATTAACACAGCTGCATTAATGACAGTGATCATCTCTGCTGGTAAACGGAGACCATAGGTGGTCCCCTCTGGCTGTACTTGACCCCTTTCCCCAAAAGCATTCTTAACCCTAATGCTCTCAGATCTCTGCCTGTTGCAGACAGGCCGGGGGTGGGAAGCTCAGCTGCCTGCAGCAGGCTTCACCCAAACTGAAATATCCCTTGTGAGCTTTTTCCCTGTAATCGCTTCAGCAGACGGATAAGAAAGAGACCCTGCACAAACCCTCCGGGCTCACTGCAACTTGTAGTAGAAAACCTCCCTCTGGTGCTTCGAGCATCTTGTGAGTGCATGCTGCAGGAGGGCGCCTGTGCTCCAGCTGCCCGGAGCAGCTCCTGGCTGTATCCTCAGCAGCTCAGCTGCTGCACTTACTAAACCTGGTCTCATAACACGAGATGTTTGTGGCTTTTTAAAATTTTTCTCCTTCCTGCCGGTGGGGAGAACTTAGCTTAGAGCGTACTTCTGGAGCTGCCTGGCAGCGTTGCGCTGCCGGGCTGGTTGCTGTGCCAGACTTGCCTGCCCGGTCGCTGACGCCTGCTTGTCCTCTGCTTTCTTTCAGACCATTTCCATTGTCTACATAGTGACAGCCATTGTGGGAGTTGAGGCCTGGTATGCACCTTTCCTGTTTAATTTCTTATATAGAGACCTATTCACTGCAATGATTATTGGTAAGAAACTCCATGTTGAAGCCTGTCTTTTAAACTCCACCTTTTTAACGAAACCCAATGTCTTAATTACATGATAATGCTGTTCTGTTTGCTGTAATGAAAGCTCCTGTGGGCTGTTATTGAAGTGACTAATAGAGGGTGTTCTTGCAGCCGGCCCTTTCCCAGGATTTCAAAGTATTGCTGTCTTCTGCAAGTTAACTCCAGTCTGCCTTGGGTCTGTGTTGGCCGAAAGGGCGAGGAAGTGGAGCGCTGTGCTCATGCCTCAGACGTATTTTTATGCCAATCCTGAGGGTTTAGCACGCTGCTGCTTGGGGGGTCAGCCCTGGTGCTGCCCGCCTGGGGCTGAGGGTTTGTGCGGACAGATGTAAAATAGTTCCAGACCTGGAGTGGTGCGGTGGGCAGACGAGAGTGGCTGAGGGATGCAGCTGCTGCTTGGGGCCGGCTGTGCCAGGGTGCTGGGAGGCAGCTGGAGCTGAGCACCAGCCCCTGGATGCTAAACAGGAGAGTCCCTCAGGTCTGAGACCTGTGAGCATGTGAAAACACGTCTCCTCCCAATAGCTGCGTAGCCCGAGTACTGGGGCTGCGGGCACCGCGTTGCCCAGGGAAGCAGAGTCTGTGTTCAGCGAGAGCCATGGGGTTTTTGGTGGATAAAATGCAGCTCAGCGGGGACTCCCTGGCACTCAGGCTGTTTTCAGAGCAAGCTGGGGTGGCTGCCTGGGGCTCCATCTCGCCCCGCAGCACGGCCAGGGCAAGACCTGAAGCCCCTGCGCTGCATGGGAGCCCAGGGCTGCTGCAGGAGAGAGGTTACAGCCACAGAGGTGGGGAAAAGTACTCTGCTGTTTGGAGATCCTGCCCTCCATCCACTCCTCTGAAAATTAAAAAAAAAAAATAAATAAATTAAATAAGAGCCCAGCCTTTTGCTCCAGTGATCAGTCAGAACAAACCACAGTGAACCGGCGAGTAATGCAGGTGCAGCTTAGGTGGGGAGAGCTCTCTTTACTTAATGAAACTTGGCTTATTCAGAAGTTCTTGCTCAGTTTAATTTTTCTTAGTCTGCTTCCTTTAGGTGTTAACAGCAACTACTTAATTTCAAGTCAATATGTCTTCAATTGTTGTGTTAAATCTCGTGCTTGTACTTTTCTTAATCAGGTGGATATTCTGAGCTTTTCTTTTGCAACCGTAGAACTTAACATATGAATGATAAATGCACTTTTGCAGTACGAAAAACAGAGCACAATGCCTATGACGGCTGGACTTGTGCACTTGGATAGGAGTTGGGTTATTATTAGAAGCAGGAATATTTACATGTATAAAATAAAACACCTACTGCTAGATAAACATGGAAGGAGTTGTGATAGACTGTCATGGGGGTGAGTGTAGTGGATGATGTTTCCTATTTGAGGTTTTTCAAAGCTGTTTAGACTCTTTGTACCGTTTGTGAAGTTAAATGACAAGAGCTTTTTTGCACAGTGGGAACTGAAAATGCTTATTCACAGTGGGAGAAATAGCATGTTAGCTTTATTATGAAGACTGAAAACTGTTGTGCACAGCCATGTCACTTGTGGAGTTTGAACTCGCCTCATGTCTCATTAAAGGCAGTGTTTTAATTAAGCTTTGTAGCTGTTTAAAGCATAATACTGGGCTCATCAATGCAACTTTTAAAAATTGAAATGTCCTTAATTTCTAGCAGACCTTAACTTGTAATTACACCTCTTGAACGAGAATTATGAGCACCTACTTTTAAACGTGCCGAGCTATTCTCAGTGCACCTCTGAGCTGTTTTTGTTACAAGCAGCTTAAACCAGAGCACGACCGCCTGCCTGGTCGGGGGGTGCGCGTGATGGTCTCCCTCTGTTACGGGGCAGTAACGTGGCTCTTTCTCTTCCAGCTTGTGCGCTCACTGTGACACTGCCGATGAGCCTCTATAACTTCTACAAGTAAGTTTCTCCGTCCTGGAGTCTCCATCCCTGCACCTTTGCAAGAGCCCCCAAAGCCTCTTGTCAGTTGGTTTCCATAGTAGTTTCCAGATGACTGTCTTCAGGGTGGCAAAGTGGCCCTGACATACCAGAAGGCCCTGGTTCAGAGGGGACACTCGGAGCAGGGGGCTGGCAGCCTGCTCAGAGGGTCTCATAGAAGCGCCCCCAGCTTTTGTAGGCTTGTCCTGTTTGGTCACGACCCGGAGACCAGATGAGCAGGTGCCTCTGTAATTCAGGAGGTTTGGGGGGTTTGGGTTAACGATGAAGGTGTGCGCGTCTTTGTCGGACCGTGGTCGTGACCGATATCGGCAGTTTGGAGTAGCGGAACGGCCAGTGAGATTTTGGCAGGGACCAGGTATTCCTCAGCAGTGGTTCCACGTTATTTTCATTTCTTTGTGTTTCAGGGCCTATAAAAATAACACCTTGAAGCACCACTCTGCGTACGAAATCATGCTGCCACTGGTATCCCCCGTGTTGCTGTTCCTGCTCTGCACCACCTGGATCTTCGTGTCCCCGACAGACATCCTGGAGGTCCATCCCAGGCTCTTCTATTTCATGGTTGGAACAGCCTTTGCTAACATTTCTGTAAGTGGCTTTTGCTTTACGCTCTAGCTCATCCCCAGTGCCAGGACACTTGGGAGCCAAGAAGAGAAAGACCAGCTCAAATGTGAGGAGAGAAGGGAGATGCGAAGACTAACCTAACAGCTTTTCTATTTTGCTATGATTGAAAGAACAAACAGGAAAGTAGACAGGGTTTGGGGTCTGCCGATTTTTGTGCTGCAGCTCTCGCTGTTGAGAAACTGGAGAATTAGTTAAATGGAGTGTGTTTGCACACGCACGCGTGCTCTGTGTCATGAACGGCAAACTGCTCATACGAAAGGAGTTCCTGTTGCTTTGGGGGGGGATAAGCTTAAAATGGGGGGACTAAAGCTTTTGTCAAGTTCCGATTTAGCTGTGTGTTGTGTCTCTGCTTGCTTGAGACCTTCACAAAGGCGCTTGTGCTTGTCACCCCAGACGTGTGTCCATGCCCTGGGTCCAGCAGCTTGCGCTGCTCCTTGGCAGGATTTCCTGATGATGATGCAAACCACGCTGGTAAGGCTCAGTCAGCTCAAGGGAACTCCTTATTCTTTTAAAGATGCCCTTGGTGCCTGTTTCCCTGTTATACGTTCCTGCCCTGTGAGGCTTTGCTCTGTGTGTCCCACCGGAATTCTAATGCAAAGATCCTGAGTGAGAAACTCGTGGGGGGGGGGGGAAACTGCGTGATGGTAGTTGTAAGCACAGACGATTGGCACATGTACATGTGTGACCATCCTCGCTGCGCTGTGGACAGCCCTGGGCTCACAGAGGAAAAGCTCTGACGCCTTTCTCTTCCTTGCAGTGCCAACTGATCGTCTGCCAGATGAGCAGCACGCGCTGCCAGCCACTCAACTGGATGCTGCTGCCTATCGCGGCGGTGCTCTTCCTGGTGGTGTCCGGCTTCGCGCCCAACAGCGAGACACTTCTCCTCTACTCCTTGACTGCTCTGCTCACCCTGGCACACATCCACTACGGGGTGGTCGTGGTAGGTGAACTGGGCACGGAGGCTCCGGGCTTGGCTGCTGTGCTCTGACCACGGGCTTTGCTTGCGTGCTGCTGCTGCTGTTCGGAGCTTTGAAATGGGATGTCAGTGAGAACAACTGGCAGCACCACACTCTCCTCATGCTGTCCGTGACTGTGCAGAACTTGAGCTGACTTCTGGGCGAGAGGCTTGTGCAGGCTGTCGCGTGGGTTCGAAACAAACTTTGTGCAATGTGATGGGGACTGTTGTACCAGAGATGAGTTTGAGATGGATAGTCCCATCTCTGCTGCCATGTTTAACTCATCCTGGCTGCGGCTGCAGCTTGGAGGCCAGCTTGGATGTAAGGCAGTGTGGGTGACCCGCACCCATGGGTGGTGGGAAGGGCGGCTCCAGCAGATACCCAGAGCAGTGGGTGTTGTGTCTTCGTGTTGGGCAGAAGCGCTTAATTTGGGTCTTCGTATAAAAAGTTAAACTGCAGTTGGTGTTACTTTGGCTGATGAGTTCGATCAAGAGTCATAGAATCACAGAATGGTTTGGGTTGGAAGGGACCTTCAAGATCATCCAGTTCCAGCCCCCCTGCCATGGGCGGGGACACCCTCCACTACACCAGGTTGCTCAAAGCCTCATCCAACCTGGCCTTGAACACTCCCAGGAATGGGGCAGCCACAGCTTCTCTGGGCAACCTGGTCCAATGCCTCACCATCCTCAATGTAAAACATTTCTTCCTTAGATCTCATCGAAATCTCCCCTCTTGCAGTTCAAAGCCATTGCCCCTTGTCCTGTCACTACACACCCTTGTCCAATGCTCCTCTCCAATCCAGCGATCTGCGACCTCGCTGCCGTGCCCTGCACTGGAGTTACTGCAGGAGCCGGGATGAAGGGGGAATGTTCCTGCTAGGGAATGTGGGGACACTGCAGCTGCTCTGACTTCTCCCCTGCTGCAAGGGCTGTGCATAGAGGTCCTGGGACCGATTTGCTCCCCTTGCTCTGTGCCAGGTCTGCCTGACTCCTTGAGTTTTGATTAAGAGAGAAAACAAATTCAGAGGAAACCGAGCCCTGTTCAAAATGCCCCAGGAATGCTGCGGAAGGGGGGCGAGGGACTGCGTGTCCCCTGCGGAGCTGGCTGCTGCCTCTGTGTGTGCCCTCCCTGGGCAGCCCTGGCCCCGGGAACCGCAGCTCATGTCAGCCTCCAGATTCACAGTTTGAGCTGTAATTACAGCAAAGCAGTAATAGCCGAGTTGTCTTGTCTTTCCAATTAGTGTAATCAGGCTTCTATGCAAGAAGGATTTGAATAGCTTAGGAGCTTAAATAAATTTGGTCTTGGAATCATAGCTGGAGATGGGGGCTGAGCAGCTCGTGTAATCCTGTCTGCCCAGGCTTGCCCGTGCCCTGCAGTGGGAGCATTGCTCCCCTGGGCTTGTGTTCCCTCCTGTCCCCCCGTGACCCCCCCCCTTCAGCTTTCCAAGGGCCCATCTGTGCGGTCTTCTCTTCCAGGATAAAAGAGCCTTTATTGAGTTGAAGAGCCTTTTAAAGCTCTGGGGCATAATCCCAAACTGCTCTGAATTTGAGAGTAACGGTTGGGAATAAACCCTCTGCCCTGGCCGTGCCCAGGTCAGCCCCCAGTGCTGCTCAGTGCTGCTCATTTTGGTTCTGCAGTGACTGTCAGCAAGTGCTGGTGCCACACCATCCACTTTATCCTTCTGAACCGTGCCTGAAAGCTCGTGTCCTGGGGCAGCTCTGTCCTCTGTGGTTTTCTTATGTCCTCAAAAGAAGTGGTGAAGGCTTCTTCCAAAGGCACCCAATGATCCAAAATCTGGTGTTGGGGTTCCCTACCGCTCTGTAAGCCCTCCTGTGTGTGTTTTCATGGTCAATGCAAAGCACTTGACCCTCAGTTTGAATTACAAATGCATTCAGGGAGCAATTTTTATAGACTTATAGAATGGGTTGGGTTGGAAGGGACCTCAAAGATCATCCACTTCCAACCCCCTTGCCATGGGCAGGGACACCTTCATCTACACCAGGTTGCTCAAAGCCTCATCCAACCTGGCCTTGAACACTTCCAGGGATGGGGCAGCCACAGTTTCTCTGGGCAACCTGGTCCAGTGCCTCACCACCCTCAGAGGGAAGAATTTCTTCCTTAGATCCAATCAAAATCTCCCCTCTTTCAGCTTAAAGCCATTGCCCCATGTCCAGTCACTACACGCCCTTGTCCAAAGCCCCTCTCCAGCTTTCTTGTAGCCCCTATAGGTACTGGAAGGCTGCTATAAGATCACCCAAAAACTGCTATAAGATCACCCCACTTTTTCCGCGTAGATATCTGAAATGATTAATTTATGCAAAATATTAACAATTCTACTGAGAGGGGCAGAGTGGGAGCGGTACCGCAGGGTGAAATCCTGCGTGCTGGGGCTCACGACAGCCATTCCCGACTCCTGTCCATGAGGAGGACAGGATGGAGGTGAGTCTGCTCCCGGACACGCTGGGCTGTTGCTTGGGAAGACGTTGGACGGGAGCACAGCTGCACCTCGCGAGGCCACGCGCCGGCCGGCCCCGCTGTCGGGCTGGCAGGGACAGGGCAGCCCGCCTGGCCCCACAGCACAGGGCAGAGGTGGTGCCCACATCTGCGCCCCTGGGGAGCGTATAGGGTAGGTAAGGTGGTGCAGGAAGGTCTGGTGCTCTGTCTGCGCTTCCTCATCCCTCGGAGCCTGGCTGAGCCAGTCCTGTTGTGTGCCCTGTCCCCAGGTGAGCCAGCTGAGCCGGCATTTCAATATACGGCCCTTCTCGCTGAAGAAGCCCACGCCGGATTGACTAGGAGCAGAGGAAGAGAAAATCGGCTTGCGGTCTGCAGAAGTACTGTAAATAACTGCTGCAAATTACCTGTAAATACTTCAACCATCACCACGGATCTAAACCTATCCTCTGGACAGACATCAAGGCGGAGTACGCACGGTATCCGGTGCAGCCGGGGCAGGACGGGTACCGGGCAGCCCCCGCTGCTGTTCAGCAAACGCAAACTGTCGGTTTTGGGTGAAACTGGCCGAGGAGGGTATCCTTTTCGGGGCGCTATTTCTGTATATTAGACCAGCTGAATGTTCCCAGTGAAGCCTCAAACTCCAGCTCTTGCTCAGGTAAAGCCGGTTGGGGATTCAAATGGCTTTACCTGAGCAAAGCGTCTTGACTTATCCCCAAAACCAATGTAACAGCTGATTTCTGCAAGGTCAGGGGAACATCCTGGTGGTCAGGAGGAGTTTCTGTCTGTCCCTGAACCTGCCAGACAGCCCTTGGCCTGGGCTGGTACGTAGGGAGCAGATGGTGACAGTTCTCCCACATTCTGTCCTGCCTTCCTGCACTCACCTGTTTGGGCAAATACTTGCACCTTTTTTTTTTTTTTTCAGAGGGAAAAATAGAACAACACACAAAGCTCCTGGTAATATTCTACGTGGGGGGGCTTAATTTCCTGTAAAAGTGGGAAGGCGGCTTCTGTCTCCCCCACTTGAGCTGTGAGTACCTGGGACCACGTCTGGACTGTGTTCCTGTCTGTCTGTGTGTGTTCCCCGCCTGGGAGCCAGTCTGGGCTCTCACCGTCAGGAGACAGTGCTTTACACCAAACTGTCTACCGCAGGGCCAAACTCTCCTCCTCTTCCTACCAGTGCGAACGTGCCGTTCCAGGCAGGTGCTGCGAGGTCGTCGCGTGCTGCTGGAGCTGCCTCTCCTGGAGCAGCGCAGCCGCGCTGTCTGCACGTTGCCCTTCCCACCGGACCACCGATGGCAGCAAATCCACCGCTTAGAGAAGCACCTTAATTAAGTGTCGTGTTGGCTGTGTGTGCACTTTTGGAAAGCTCACGGGCGTGTGTGGTGGGGTCCTTTCCAAATATCACTTTGTTTTCAAAACCGTTGTCTCCAGCGGCTGTATGTCTCATCCAGGGATATATTTGTTTACTGTCCGCTCATAAAAGACATGTTTGCATTGATTTATTTTTTTTTTTTTAAAACATGTTTTTGTAATCGAGTTAGAGTGGGGTGGTGAAGACTGAATGCTGATTTTCTTTTCTGTTGGCTTTTATTTAATGAAGACCTGTGCTTGAATGAAGAGTGTAGCTTAAACCCAGGCTCTGGAAAGGCTGCATCCGGAAGCGAACAAGCACGGCAGATTGTGCATATGTAATCTACCATGGGAACAAAGTCGCTTATACACTGATTATTGTGCAACGTGGTTCGTAGAAGCTTGGTCACAGCATTCTCCTGCAGGTGAAGACTCGTCCTGCTTTAGGAGACCTTCGAACCGTAACTACTACTTAATGCTTTTTCTTTCGTAAATTCGAATCGGTGTCACACAGACTGAGACTTGAAATTCCGAGGCGAGCTCAGGCGGTCCCCACGCACAAGGTGGCTCAGTCCCTCTCTGCCCTGCCGGGAGCGCTTGTCCAGGCCGGTGGCGTGGGAGGGCTCCGCCAAATGTTGCTCTGCTCCTGTGTCTGTATGGCTGCGCTGGGTCTGGGAAGGGTGGCTGAGCTGAGAGAGGGGGAAAATGGTTTTCAGAGTTTATTAAATAAAGTAGCTTGCTCCTATATATTTTACTGCTGTTGTACAGGAAAAAAAAACAACAAACTCTAAGTGTACAAATGAATCGGGTTGCACTTGAATTTTTGGCTCTTGCTATTTAATGAAATATGATTCTGAAGTGAGTTAAATTTGTCACGCTCGCACAAGAATTACAGGGAATCTTAAAATGGGACACAGTGCTTATCTGAGGGGCGTGTTCAGATAGCAAACCTGCGCTGGCAGCACTGACAAAAGGCGGAGGTTGGGTGATTTACTTTCCAGTTATGTATTTGCAGGATCAGGGAATGATGTTGAGCTGTTCCCTCAGGCTTTTGGCTGAGCTCCGGGGTCCCAAGGCTGGAGCTTTCCCTTGTCCTGTCTCTTCCCACTGAGGACTGGGCCAGCGCTAACGCTGTGAGAGGTTGTTTGATCTGAAATCTTAGAATGTCGCTTTGTCTCCGTGATGCACTGTTCCTCCACTGTCTCGCCCGGCTGTGAGCTGCTGCGCATTTGCGGCATGTAATATACCCTGAAAACCCCCTTTGGGAAGTGACAAACACGTGGAAGCCGGGCTTCCTCCCGAAAGTCCTGCAAATACATGTCGTGCTGGAGGAGAGAGATCTCTCTTAAAAACTGAAACCACTTCCTATCTGCACAGGCTTTATCTTTGGAGAATCCTGGGTTTTTGGTGCCTTAATGTATTGCACCTTGAAGCTAGAACAGTATCTCCTTAAATCAGCGCTGGCAAACAGGCTCACTCGTCCCGAGTGCTGCTGGGCTCGTAGCAGAGCCAGGAGAGAGCAGACCTGATCTCAGTGCACACGTGACGATGTTCCCGACTCGTGCTGCTGTGAAGCTGGGGTTGAGTTTCTGTTTGGGCTGTTAGAAACTGATTTCTGCTCCCAGATTCTGGGAGGCGAACAGAAACAAATAGAAAAGACCAAACCATCTTGCCGTGGTGAGGTGTGACATGCTGAGAAACAAACTATTTATTAATAATAGTGGTTTTAAGTCTTAAGGCTAAATGCATTCCTGGCTATCAGCATCTGAGGGTAACTGTGTCACGGTGGCGGCTGCTCACCCCACTGGCTCTGTCCTGCAGTGGGATGTGCGCCCGGCGATGGGACAGGGGCATGTGTGGGCTGGGTGCGACGTACGTGTGCTCGCTCCTCAGCTCCTTCTTTCCGAGAGCTCATCCGTGTTTATCTCTTCTTCCAGGGATAGCGTTAATCATATTTCCCTAATTACTGATGGACCTGCTGAGTGGATAATAGGACTGTCTTATGCTCTCCTAAGTCTGTTTTGCACGTTTTATCTTGATACAGAGTATTACCAGGAAAAAAAAACAAACAAACACCTGTTCAAGGAGGGTTGGAGTCCTTCAAGACCCGCTGAGATGTCAGCCTCCCGGTCTCAGGCTCCAGGCAGGTCCTTGTGCAGTGGGAAGAGGTGCCCACCACTGCCAGCTCCTTCTGGCCCTCACCGCGCTGCGGCTGGTCCACCTTCACTCCGCAGCAGGATTTTGTGGGACCGCAGGACATGCCCGTGTGCCAACACAGGACTTGGGTAGCCGGGGCGGAGAGGCAGTCCTGCTCGCAGCCTCCTTCATCTTTGTCCCGCGGTTTGTGCCACAGCTCCTGCCTCTGCGCCCACCTGGGGGCCCAGCACAGGAATTCAGTAGCGGAGCTGGGACTGAGGGGGAAGCGCAGGTTTTCCTGGGATTTGGGCAAAACTGGCTGTCACACTAAGAGCAACGAGTCTGACGAGTGCCAACACCGCAGCCGAGCTGCGGGCGTCGGAACGAGCGCCTCCGCGCTGTGCTTTCAGCTCGCTCCTTCCCTGTGGCGCCGCTGCGCCCCTGTCAACTTCTCTCTGCTGCTGTCGGCCGCCACAGGGTCTTTCCTCTCGTAAACATCAGCTTTGGCAGAGCCGGGGGAGCAGGGTGGTGTAAGAATGAGCTTCTAAGGCTCCGGAGACGTATGTTTAAGCTCCTTAAACAGAGCTGGCCTGGCGTTACCTCCCGGGTGCACTGAGCACCTGCAGTTCAAGTTTTGATCTCGGGTGGGTCAGTTCTAGCAAGATCTCTGAGCTCTCCTCCTCCTCGAGCGTCTGTGCCTGCTTGCAATAGACCTGGAAAGTCTCTGGAGAAGTAGTGCTTTTTGGAAACTAGCTCAGATCGTCTTTTTTTCATACGTGGATCCAAGGGAACAGTTGATTTGTGGGCAAACACAAACCGTAGCTGAGCTCTGCTTACCTTAGTTGATGGCAAAAACTGTGCATGGGATTTCTGTGTCTTTCTGAAACCTGCAGGAACCTTCCCTGAAGCTGTCCCCTTTCCACTTGTCCCTTTTAGCTTAGAGTCCATCGCTTGCTTGAGGAGTGGGAGCCCTTCAGCACCGGCCTTCCCTACACAGCCCCATCCCAGAACCTTTCCATGCAGTGTGTCAGCCACGCTGCAGCCCTGGTGGAGCCCTAGGTCAGCTCAGAAGCTTGTTTGCTCTTTGCTTTTCTAACGTGGATCTGCGGCCCTGGCATGGGGTGGCAAACTTGACCCATCCCACTTTTGCCCCCCACCTGTTCCACCTTGAAGCAGCGGCTGAGGTAATGTGGAGCCTGTTCTCAGTGGGACGCGGTGACGGTGAGTGCTATGCTGACTTCTCTGCTGCTGGAAAAGGTCACTGTTAGTTTGTAGAAGACCCTTTGGCCCATGCAGGTGTAGTCAGACCTGGCTCGAGAGGTCCCCAGGCTGCTCTTCAGGGAAGTGATCAGGGCATTGATGCCCCAGGAGCAGAGGTTCCCAGTGAAACTCACCGCTCGCCCTCCACAGTGCCGTTCATCTCAGCTAGCGACGGTGGTGTGGGCCGTTTGGTAGAAGTTGGTGCTGTGCTTCAGGTTGGAGACCTCCTTAGCTAAAACCTTCCCCCCTGCTTTGTGATCTGATCTAGGTGATCCTGCTCTGGCAGGGGGATTGGACTAGATGATCCTTTGAGGTCCCTTCCAATCCCTAACATTCTGTGATTCCTCCCGGCAGCATTTCAGATTGACCTGCTGCTGTCCCTCCACCTTGTAGCTGAAGTGGATGCTGGTTTAGTCAGTGGTCTGTGTTGCACTGGCACCAGCCCCTCTGGAAGAGGAGGGTGGTGGGTCCCAGGTAGGTTTTGGCCCTGGTCTTCTGAGTGAGTGCTGAATCATCGCTTCTCCAGCTGTAACCCTGTGCCTAAGGGCAAAGCAAGGCAGCAGCATCAAAGCCAGCCGGCAGAGGAGGTGTGAGCTGGGGCATTTCAAACACAACCTGGCCATCCGAGTGGTGTTGCAGACAGTTGCTGCTCTCTGGGCTTCTACCGCTGGGTCCCTGCTGGAAATACAGGACAGAGAACTTCTCCGCAGCCCTTCCGAGCACCTTCAAAGGCCTTTGTCCTGTGGCTGCTCAGTTTTCCTGGGCAGAGTGGGGAAGGAGTTGATGCTGCTCCCTCGTCCTTCTGGATACAAGTTTGGAGGCACTAACTGGACTCTGCAGCTCACTTCTGCCACCGACTCCCTGCGCAGCGGGGCTGGAGAGCCAGTGCTGCTGGCTGCTGTCCTGTTCCTGGAGGTTGTGAAATGATGCAGGGAAAGATGTGTTTGGTGCTGGTGTGGTTTGGTTGAAACCTTCCCTGTTGAACCTTTCTGAGGAGCTGCTGCCAGCAGCGGCCTGGCTCTCCTGGGGCTCTGGGTGCTCTGCTGGGCTCCTCACCAGCACTGAGCGATCTCAGTCCCTCTGCATGAGGTTGCCCCTAACCAGAGCTCAGATGAAGCAGGTGGCTGTGAGCAGTGGTCCCGGCACTGCTGTGGTCCCAGGGACCCCACTGGTTTCCCTGGGGTCCTGTCTGGGAGTTTAGGTACTGCAGTGGGTTTGAATTCCAGTCTGTTAAATGCTATTACTGAAGTATTTGTTGTGTTTAAACCAAACAAAATAACTATTAAAGTTCAGCAAGGAATAAAATTTTCCAAGCCTTTTAACGGTGTTTGTCCTTTTTTTGTTTGTTTTCTGTTTCCTTTCTGCTGAGCAGGCAGCCCGACGTGAGGAGGAACTTTTGGGCAGCAGTGCCTGGGCTGGAGCTGCAGCTCCACTGGGAGCATCTGTTCGTGCTGTGGCATGGCTGGAAAAGCTGCAGGAGTGATGCCTTTTATTCCTCTGCTGTGTCAGGCTGTGGTTGTGGTGCTTTTCAAGGTGCTGCTGAGCAGGGAGGGCGATGGCTGTGTTGCCCTGGGCTGACTCTGCCCCATGGCACCCCCCTGGGTTAGTGGGACCTTCAAAATCATCCAGTTCCAACCTCCCTGCCATGGGCAGGGACACCTTCCACTACACCAGGTTGCTCAAAGCTCCATCCAACCTGGCCTTGAACACTTCCAGGGATGGGGCAGCGAACTGCTCTGGGCAACCTGTGCCAGTGCCTCATCACCCTCAGAGGGAAGAATTTCTTCCTTAGATCTCACTGAAATCTCCCCTCTTTCAGTCTAAAGCCATTGCCCTTGTCCTGTCACTACACGCCCTTGTCCAAAGCCCCTCTCCAGCTTTCTTGTAGCCCCTTTAGGTACTGGAAGGCTGCTCGAAGTCTCCTCGGAGCCTTCTCTCCTGGTTGAACAATCCCAACTCTCTCAGCCTGTCTCCATAGCAGAGGTGCTCCAGCCCTTGCATCATCTTTGTGGCCTCCTCTGGACCCACTCCAGCAGCTCCATGTCCTTCTGATGTTGGGACCCCAGAGCTGAACACAGCACTGCAGGAGGGGTCTCAGGAGAGCAGAGCAGAGGGGCAGAATCCCCTCCCTTGACCTGCTGCCCACGCTGCTTTGGATGCAGCCCAGGACACGTTGGCTTTTTGGGCTGTCAGTGCATGTTGCTGGCTCATGTTGAGCTTCTCATCAACCAACACCCCCAAGTCCTTCTCCTCAAGGATGCTCTTAATCCCTTCTCCGCCCAGCCTATACTTGTGCTTGGCATTGCCCCGACTCGTGTGCTAAAGCTGAGGTGTATTTAAGTGACACCTTGTCCTTTATCAGCCGTCTCGACGGCCGCCCCTAAGAGGATTGTTGCGGTAGGTGTAATATACTTAAGGGATTGTCAATAACAGCAGTATTTCGGCAGCTCACCCTGTGCTGGCGGCACAGGCTGCCATCACCGACTGTTTAGACATCTCAGATTCACAGGATGACATAATCTGTAAATTAACCTTTATGTTATGAGCCTATTAGGAAAGAAAATGAACAAACAAGTGCTCCACCCCCTTTGTACAAACAAGGCTAACACGAGAATTCACTAATTAATGATTTAATTGGAAGGGGAAGGGCTGTATCTGTGGTTGCCACCCATATTTATCCAGCCATGGTCTCCTCCATCTTCCCCCGCCAGTGCACGGTGCCCCGGTGATGGGCACAGTCCCCACTGGCAGCTCCTTGCACATCCTTCTGCTCCCCCTCCCAAACTGGAGGGACCCTTGCACTTTCTCCCAGCTCCTCTAGGGAGGGGGGCTACCTCCCCTTGGGCACCTAAAATCTGGGTGCTGCGATCCAGTCTGGGTGCCCATGGCACTGGACCTGGTCGCGTGGCACATCCGCCCACCTTTGGACTCGGTGGGGAGGGAGGACAAACCTCTCTCTGATAAACACTTGATGTTGCTCCAAGAAACGGAGCCAAACACGCAGCCCCGGAGCCCTGTGTCCTCTGTGCCACGTGACCTGGGTGACGTGCAGGTGCCAGAAAGGGACCGATCCGCACCCAGCTCCCGATTGTGCCCAATTTCAGGAGTCATTTGGTGTGCAGATGGGTCAGGAACAGTGAGAGGCTGGGGAGATGATGGGAGCAGCTGTGAAGGTGACCTGGTTAGAAGGGGAAAATTGCTGAACAGAAAGAAGAAACAGAAGAAAATATCTGCTGAAATAGTGGCAGAGAAGAGACAGCCTGGAGCATCCTTGAGAAACACAGTTGGTACCTCTGGAGTGTGGCTGGGTGCCGAGGAACTGGAGCTGTCCTGAGACACCAGTGGTAAGCGCTGAGACAAGGAACTGTAACAGCAACTTGTGGCCTGAGCAGGTGAAAAATAGTCTGGAAATGGGGGGAAAACATCCTGAGAATGTAAGAAGGGGTAATTGTCACTGGATGTTCTAACTGCAAGCACAAGAAAACAGTCTGGAAAAATAAAAATTGGTCAGAGTGAACAGAAAACATCATCATCTATTGGCTGTTGCAGGTGAAAAATAGGAATTAACAGCATATATCCATGGAATTGTAGAATCACAGATGGGTTTGGGTTGGAAGCGACCTCAAAGATAATCTAGTTCCAACCCCCCTGCCAGGGGCAGGGACACCTTTCACTACACCAGGATGCTCAAAGCCTCATCCAACCTGGCCTTGAACACTTCCAGGGATGGAGCATGGATCATCTTCAAAGTTAAGTCTCTGTTATTCCAGCAATCCTGCTCTGGGCCCCGTGCTGGGGTTGGTTTGGTTTGCCCTGCCACTGCTAGGATGGCTGTGTCCCCTTCTGGGATCTGTCTAATGCGCTTGATATTGCACACAGACGTGTGTGTGTGTGTAAATATATGTATATAAATAATCTATCATAAATGTATCTGGAGTTATGTTATATGTAAGTTTACTTCACTAGTAATAAGACTGTAGTAATCCATAATATTATATATATTTGATTGCTGTTATTGAGTGTTGCTATACTATTGATCACTGATGATAATTTGTAATGGCTCGATACAGATCTATTCATAGAATCACAGAATCATTTAGGTTGGAAAAGACCTTTAAGATCATCGAGTCCAACCATAAACCTCACGCCGCCAAGGCCACCACTACACACAGTGTACACACCAGGGGTAGTTTGTGTGGTATTTGTGCCAATGTGTAAAGAAGTAGAGAAGTTTAGAGTCTGAGCTTCCGTGTCCCTGCGTATTATGGAATCCCATGGACCTTTAGTCACCATGTCTGCACACCCGGAGGACGGGGAACCCTTCATGTTGTGATACGGGTTCAGGCTGGGTTTGGGGTCTGGCAGTGGGACGTGCTGGTCTGGGGCTGCACCTGCGCAGCCTGAGGCCACGTTGCTGCACTGCTCGTGACCCGCGCGCATCTCCGGTGCCACGGGTGATGGGCAACAGCAAAGGCAAAGCTCACGGCGATGGGCACAGCGGCTCTGCTGCCTCCAAAATCGCATGGCTGCTGCCGAAAGCAGCCCAGGACTGACAGGCGCAAGCGTGTGCTGGGGGGGTGATGCAGACTCAGCTGTTGCTGAGTGGAGATGCTGCCGGAGGAAATTTCACCTTTTTTGGGAACCACCCAGATGATGAAAGATGACAAAAGTGCCCCAAAGAGTTTTGCTTGATCTGTCCAGATCCAGGGAACAGGGGCTGGTGCAGCCTGAAGACCAGAGTGCTGGGGAGTGTTGATGGAGAGCGGGGCTGGGGATGGCGGAGAGCCCGGGCCAGTCTGCGGGAGGGGACCGGCCGCTGCCACCCACCTTCCCTCCATGGGCTCACCCACCCCTCGCTCTGTGCCTCATGCTGCGGGGCTGGGCCTGCCCCATGGCCCCGTGTCCCCAGACCCTACCTGACCCAGAGCATCCCTGAGCTGGCAGGGCTGGCTCCTGGGAGCTGGGAGATCGCCCACCTGCTAGGGAGAAGCCAGAGAGAGACTGCTGGGTCTATCCTGTCCCCCAGTAGATACAGTGGCCTGGGAGTGCTGGGATGACGGGGAGAGATGGGATGGCCTCTCGCAAATTTTCCATTTGGACACAGAGGGAACTGCTGGGAGGGAAAGCAGGCGGAGAGGCAGGACCCAGCAGAGCCAGAGAGGCGCAGGGCCCTGATGCATTGAAGAGGCCACATGAGATGAGGATACTGTGGGGCATGCGGAGGGGTTAATGCCAGGGATGCCCGGGAGATGCCCACTGCTCACACACCTCATCTCCTCTTAAGTCTGAGCCCTGTTTGGACTCCAGTGCTGGAGAGAAGCGACTGGGGCTTCCCTGCCCGGCAGCAGCCCCTCTCGGTCCCCGCTGTCCCCAGGACATCGCTGCCTGCCCGCTGCCTGCCTGCGTGGAGGGGACAGCAGGGCCCTGCCTGCTCCGTACCCCTGCGGCTGAGGGATCAGGGCACGGAACTGGGGAGAGGCGGCGGGAAAGGAGACTGTGACTGGAAAGCAGCAGGAGGGAAGGAGGAGAGGGCTCATCTTGACGACCAGCCAGCAACAAACTCTCCTCTCTCCACTAACGCGAGTTCTTGGCGGCGAACCCAGATGTGAAATCCAGATGTGAAATCCAACCTTTAATGACTGATCAAAGCAGTAGTACCCTAAAAACATCCGCGAGATCTCCTCACTGAGGGTCCTGCACACCTGAAGCCGAGAAAGGCAGCTTTCCCACAGCTGAGCCTCGCCATGAGCTGGGGGGAGAGCCCGTCCCTCACGCCCCCGGCAAGACCCCCGCCCCAGCACTGCTCAACCCAAACGAAACCAGCCCAGAGCCCAGGCTGGGGAGAGAACCCGGCTCCCTGCGAGCCCCCGGGGATGTCCCGCCACCACCACCCCTCCTCCATCGGGAACCTCAGGAAGATGTTGGAGGTGCCGGACCCTCCCCCGGGGAGGCAAGGGCCGGGGCTGCCCCCGCCCGGCCCCGGGGCTCTCCGCAGGGCGGTGCCGGGGGGCGGTGCCGGGGGGGTCCCCGGGGTGGGACGGGCCCCTGCGCCGGGGGGCAGCGACCTCCGGGGCTTACGTGTGGGGCAGGGACGGCGCTGGCCGGGGGCACAGGCTGCGTCCCGCTCGGGGGGCGGGCACGGCCCCGGTTCTCCCCGCTCCATCCTTGTTTCCGAACGTGCCTCCGAGGAGCCTTCCGGGAGCGCTCCCGCGGCTCCACCCACGCAGCCCCGGCTCTCGCTCCCCTTCTCCCGGGGCCAGGGTCTCAGCTGCCCGGGAGGGCACCAAAGGGCTCTGAGCCCCCCGCCCTGGGTGCCCCGCAGTAGCCAGGCGGGCACCTCCGCCAGCCCCGGCGAGGGACGCGCACCTCGGGATCGACGCTATCCCCCAGCCCCTTTCTCTGCGCCCAACGCCACGGCCGGGACCCACGGAGGAGGGACGCCGAAGAGCAGGTCTAGCAGCAGCGGGGAGGAGACGTTCCATTCCCCGAAGCTGCTGAGAGCCCACGGGGAGGAGAAGGGCACGGAACCGGGGATGGCGCTGGCACGGGGCTGGGGGCGTGGGGGAGGCTCCCATGCCTCACGCTCCCAGCAGCTTCTTGACCATGTAGCCCGGCATGCTGTAGAGGAAGAGGGCGATCATGATGAGGAGCAGCAGGGCCAGCACGATTTTGATGATGAGCCACTTGTAGCGTGTGCAGATGAGGTATTTGATGGACTTGAGCGGGTTCAGGAACCAGATGAAGGACGTGTCCGGGCGGCTGCAGGGGAAGCAAATACCCATCTTTAACGCCCTGGCCATGGAGAAGGGACACCCAGCTGGCAGCGTGACAGCGGACACGGTGGGCGAAGGGAGGTGCAGGATCCCCTTCCCTGGGTAAGTCTGCACAGAGTGAGAGAGCCCAACCAGGAGGACCAGGAGGGTGGACAAGGGGAGTCAGTATGACACAAGCCAGATGAAGAAATGGAGGTTCCTGAGGGAGCGTGAGGATTCCAGCCAAAGCTGGACTCTGGTGGTGAGGACCAGAAGGGAGGAGGGGGTGCCAGGAGGCCAAGGAAAGGGGATGGAGCCAAGAAGAGAGGCAGAGGAGGAACAGAGTAAGGAAAAGCAGCGGGGCAGTGAGTGGCAAATGGTGGGGAACCATCACAGATGTCTCTGCCCATGACTCTCATTCCTGCATTCCCAGGCGCGACCCCTCCTTGCCACCCCACGAGGAGTGGGGTTTCCTCCTTACTTGGGTTTCTCCAGTGGGTCAGGCTCATTGCGAGCCAGCCCGGCGGGGGATTTCTCTGCCTCCTCTGCTGTCAGAAGGTGTAGCTCAGCCTCGACTTTGCCCTGCCGAGAGCAGAGAGCTGTGCTGGGACCAAGGCCGTGCTCTCCCACCTCAGCCCCTCTCCAAGACACAGTGACAGAGGGGACCTGAGGGAGCAGAGGCAGCTGCGGGATGGGAAGAGGGTGTCTGCATAAAGCGCAGTCCCCAAGATGCCAAATCCCTCCCTTTTCCCCATCCTTACTGTGACCTCCAGCTCATCGTTCTCATCTCTGGCCACGAACGGCCACCATCCCTTAACTCGCTTCTGCTTGAAGATAGAGACCATGGGCAGCTCTGCCTCATTCGTCACCATCTCCAGGCTGCACTGCTTCGATGTCTTGGCTCCCCGGGGGAAGCGGTTCAGGTCCAGCTCGATGGCCCCTGGCAGGAGAAAGGGGAGCACAGATATTGACACCCCCAAAACGCTGAGTCCTTGGCTGGGGGTGAGCTGGGCCAGCATCTCCTGCCCTGCAGAGCAACTCTGAACTAGCTCTGGGAACTAAAAAGCTGACAACTTTGCTACAGGAGCTGCCTTTGAACAGCAGCAGTGGAGATGAGGGCTCTTGTCCTACTCACTCTTACCAGCAGCATCTAAAGGGGTTTGTAGGACGTTGTGGACTTGAGGAGCAAAGCCGCCCTTCTAGGTTCTGTTTTTCTGCAGGCTTTGTCTCATCCCCAACTGCTCCCGTACTTGTCCAGCCATGGGCTCCTGGCTGGCTGCCCCACTGCCCCAGCTCAGCGGACCCCCCACTCACCGAGGAAATCATCGGCCGAGAAGTGGTCGGCGTCCCAGACCTGCAGGGTGAGGCGAGCCGGAATCTTGTACTCAGTCTCATCCCAGGAGAACATGGACTCCTTCTTGGAGATGACGATCTTCTCCTCCGCCATCAGGTAATCAAAGGGGAAGATGTAGCGCCAGTTGAAGTTGCCTTCGCCGGTGAGCGAGTGGTAATGGACATCTGTGTCTTGCTTGTCCTCCTGCTGCCCCTTCAGCCACCTGCAGAGCCCAGAGGGGTGACAGACGTTACAGGAGGGAGGAGAGGGCACAGGATCACCCTGTGCATGTAGCCAGCATGTCTCCAGGACAGACTGGAAGGACCTAAAAGGCGCCAGCAACAGGCTGGGGCTGCTTGCATCCCTGCAGCTGCATCTCCAAGGTCTAGCATAGAGGCAGGAGGGCTTTAGAGGGCGTCAGGGGTCTTTCTCTGGGCAGGGACATGTCAAAGAGGTGGACAGGAGCAAGGAGCATTGCTGGGGAGCCTGGAGCAGAACACGCTGGAAGGATGTCCCCATCTCACACTGGTGGAGAGGACAGATCCAGGAGAGGCTGTAGAGACCTTCTCACTCCACCATGGGGTAGTGAGGTCTCCCCTGATGTCAGTCTGTGCTGGTCACCACAGGCTCTCTGTGTTAGGACACATCTGTCCAAGCCCATCGAAGGTATTTAGGGCTCTGCATGAGGGTGGGGTTGTCTCTGCTGATCCCACCTCCAGCGAAGAGACCTGAAGCACCCAGCTCAGCCCTGCACCGTGGAGACAGTGGGGTCCCAGTCCTGCTGCCCTGGGCAATGGGGTGGCCATGCCCACCTCCACCATTGCATCTGCTTGTGCCACCCCATGTTCTGGCTCCAGTGAGCAGGATTCCTAGGGCAAAAGGGACACAGAGGATGGTCCATACCAGCAAGTCTGCGCCCCGGGGAACGCAGCTTTGTTTTAAAGACCGTGAGAGTCCCCCCATCCCCTTTCTTTGATGAGCCCAGGCATCTCCGCTCCCCAGGGTGCTCTCAGGTTTTTGTGCATCTGTTTGTCCCGAGGGGCTGCAGCCATCAGGGACAAGGCTCCATGCTTAAGCACCCAAAGCAGGTTCTTCTCTAGGCTCCGAGCATGTCCATGCCTTGCTCTGCCCCGCAAAACGCAAAGGTCAAGCGATTCCCCCACCATATAGATGGGGAAGGGCTGGAGCATCTCAGATTCAGAGCTGTTGCAGAAAACCACTAGGCTGGTGGGAGCCAAGATGCTAAACCAGACCCAGTTTCCGAGAGCAGCATGAGATGGAAGCAGTGGAGACCTGGCCTGAGCTGGCGAGGCTGCGGAGGAGGCTCTGAGGAGCCTGGCAGCCTAGTGGGAAACCACTGCGTAGTTGGCCACCAGCCTGAAACGCCATTGTGTTGATCTGAGGTCTTGTAAAGAAGTGGGCTATGGGCAGATGGAGGTCCTTCTCCTCTCTGTATGGGTGAGTTTTGGAAGGTGCTCTCCCCTACTGCCGGGTGAGAGTGAAGCAGAGGTGGGAACAACCTGAAAATTTGGCTCCAGATGTTGGAGCTGGAGGTTGCGGGGATGAAACGCCAAGTGGGGGCATGAAGGGGGAGACAGGACCAAGTGGCGAGGCCTTGACATAGATGTCAGACACCATCTCTTCCACCAGGAAAGCATCATCTTCCAAAACCACCTCATTGGGGTTCCAGATAACAACCGACCCGTTGTGCAGCCGAGAGAGAAAGAGATGGAGAGACAAGAAGACAATGGCAGTGTTGGCGCTATCTGCCCCTGCCCCATAGTCCATGTCCTATCCTCACCACTTCCCCGCTCCAAAACCGCCCCAGGGATCCCTCTACCCCAGGAAGAAGCTGAGGAGGTGGTGCTGGCATGTCACGCTGTACCTACCCCCTGACGAAAATGTCACTGGACTTCTCGCCTGTGAAGTAGTCATCGTCCTCCAGGATGACCTCGTCTGTGTTCCACACTATCACTCTAAGCTCGTATCTGGCAAGAGGAAGGGAGACAAGGAGGCGAGGTGTGGGGGCACGGGGGTGATGCTGCCAGAAACGGGAACTGCTCACAGGGACCGTATCTGAGGGACCCTGAGGGCAGGAACAGGGTGGTGGGATCTCCGCATGAGCTCAGGGCAGCCCGGGCAGGGTTCAGCGTTACCTCTCTCTGCTCTGAACCTCTGCAAGGCTCAAGGGGACAGCCCAGGTTTGGTCTTTGGTCCACTGGTGGCTAAAATGGAGTCTGCAAAACACTCTGAGACTAGCTCTCTCCCTGGTTTCCCCACCTTACTCAGCAGGGCTGTGTCTCCCTCCCCTAAAAATGGGGGGACATTTGTTGCTGCCTTCAGAGTGGCCCCTGCTCCCATGTCCAGGGCAGCTCGTTGGGCATCACCATCCTCCTTAGGACTCTAGAGGGTTCAGAGACTCTTGAGATACTCCCAGCGCTGCCATTTGTGTGCAGCAACTCAGGGTTTCCCCAGCCCCATTCACATTGGTTGGGAATTCTGGTGATGGAGAAAGCAGCTCTGGTGGGAGTGGGTGGGGGAAGAGCCGAGCCAGGTTTCTCGCAGGGCACAGCTGCAATGTGGAAAGGCTGGAGGGAGGCTGGGGGACGGTGGCAGAGACGCAGCCATACTGGCACAGACACATTGCTAGAAGCACCAGGGAGTCCTACTGGTGAGGGGAAGGGGGTTTACAGCCTCCTTACCCCACCTCCTCTGGTATCTCCCTCTGGCAAACCCTGGCTGAGCCCAGCTGTGGGACTTCAGCCCCAGCTCCCTCCTGTCTTCTCCTGTGTGTGGGACCTTCTCCTATGCTGAGCGTCTCCAGCACCTACAGCCAGTGTCAGGTGGTGCCCAGTGCTACCAGCAAAGACAGGGGAGATGGGTTAAACACCAGCCGTAACCGTGCTTGAAACAGCCTCTCTATAGAATCATGGAACGGTTTGGGTTGGAAGGGACCTTCAAGATCATCCAGTTCCAACCATCTTCCATGGGCAGGGACACCTTCCACTACACCAGGTTGCTCAAAGCCTCATCCAGCCTGGCCTTGAACACTTCCAGGGATAGGGCAGCCACAGCTTCTCTGGGAAACCTGTGCCAGTGCCTCACCACCCTCAGAGGGAAGAATTTCTTCCTTAAATCTAATCAAAATCTCCCCTCTTTCAGTTCAAAGCCATTGCCTCTTGTCCTGTCACTACACACCCTTGTCCAAAGCCCCTCTCCAGCTTTCTTGTAGCCCCTTTAGGTACTGGAAGGCTGCTGGAAGTCTCCCAGGAGCCTTCTCTTCTCCAGGCTGAACAGCCCCAACTCTCTCAGCCTGTCTCCCTATAGCAGAGGTGCTCCAGCCCTTGCATCATCTTTGTGGCCTCCTCTGGACCCGCTCCGACAGCTCCGTGTCCTTCTGATGTTGGGGTCCCAGAGCGGAACGCAGTAAACCCTATCCGCAAACCTATCTGCAAAAGAGAGCTTGAGCCAATCAATAGGAATATCTCAGCTCCAGCTCATGGGTCACCACTGAGCACAGCTCTCCTGGGCTGCACTGTAGATATCCCTCTGCTTTTCTAGTCTGTGCCGGTGCCTAGATCTTGCCCTTGGCCTCAGCTTTCCCGCAGCTGCCTGCCCTGCTGTTCAGACCCCAGCTGCAGCCCACTGGCATCAAGGGCCATTCTCTCCATCCAAGGAATCATCTGCTGGGCAGGGGAATGCTAAAGAATCCCCCTGGGATTGCCCAGTGTTGTCCCTGTATCCTGGCCCTGGGGTGGGAAAAGGGGCCCAAGGACATGGTCTGGCAGGGTAAGGCAGGGCTAGGAGGGATGCCGAGGGAAGAAATGTCTGTCTTCTCTCTAAATGATTTGGGAGAGGGCAGGGTGGGAGGGAAGAACTCTTTATTGTACTGCCTGTTGCCTGCTCTGTGCTGCTAGATTGACGAGCTCTGTCCCAGTAACCTTCCCTGCCCTGGTTCTAGCCATCACCTCCTGGAAAGGGTCCTCCAGTCTTGGGATCTCTGGCAATGCCAGTATGGTTGAGGTACCCAGGCAGTGGGCAGGGCAGGAGAGGGGAGAAGCAGGGCTCCATTCCCAGCCTCGAGTTTCCCGGGAGCTGGTTGGCTGGGAGGTTCCTTACTTCTTTGGTTTCCTGGGAGAAATATCAGTGGCAGGGCCAGGCGCTGGCATGTCCATGGGAAACATGTCCACCCACATCTCCAGGCGACCCTGCAAGGTTGAAGAGGTGCAGTCAGCTCCCCTTGTTCCTCCTTGCCCCCCAACCTGGCAGTGTCCCTCCCCCCCAGCTCCTCTCGCTCTTCAACATCAGTCTGGCTGTGCCAGATGTGGGGCAGGGCCTGCTGCACTGAGCTCTGCCAGATATGGGGCAAGGCAGGGCTCCCCTGTGCCACAAGTCCTTTTCCACCCCCTGAAGTCCTTTTCCATCTCCTGGCATGGTGTGGTGTGGAGGTGCACAGGCATGGGGGAATCAAGGGACCAAGGGACTTGGGGGTATGACATGGATGCAGGTTGGGGCAGGACAGGCATTGGAGATATAGTCTGCTTGGGTCAACAGGTGACTGTTAAGGGCTGTTGATGCCCAAGTGCCAACTCTTTGCAGATTGCCTTCCTTGTCTCTGCTGCCCACAACAAGGTGGGTTATGGCTGGTCTGCTCAGCTAATGTCTCTGCTCCCTGTTTGGAGCCCCTGCAGCTGGGACTTTGAGGACCTGCTCGATGCCTGGCTTGTCAGGGTTCAGCAGCGGACGCGTCTCCACGTGCTCGGGGACCAGCTTGCAGCCTGCCCGTGGGATGTCCTCCCAGTGGCGCAGCACAGCCAGGGCCAGGTGTTCATCCGTCTGCTTCTTCTGACCTGTGCGGGCAAAGGGAGGGCTGAGCTCAGAGAACGGGGCAGAGAAACACCAGGGACAGCAAACAACCTTCCTCCTCTACCCTTAATCCAAGGGAGCAGAACTGCCTACTAGATAGTCCTCTCTGCTTCCTTGTGTACACTTTGTCCTTCGGCCAACACTTCCTAACTCCTCTCCTTCTCCTCTCTCTGCCCCTAGTCACCTACAGAAGGTCCAGATCCCCTGCCAGTCTGCATTTTCCCAGGCTCAGCAAGCTCCATATCCATTGACCACGCTCTTCTCCTCTTCTGCACCCCTCCTGGCCTGCCTTCATCTATTTTGAGCACACCTGAGTGCCTTGGGACACCACCATGGCTTGGGGATGCAGTTTCATGGAGAATGGCTTCCCAAACCCTGGAAAGGCCAGGGTGGGCTGTCTTCATTGCTCCTTGGGCATGCACTTCCAGGAGGAAGTTTTCAAAGGCAGCTTTGGTGATGCTATGTCACAGACGTCCATGAGTGATTCTGAGCACAACTCACTGGCCAGGGTGGTCTACAAGACTCCATCTAACTGGTCACGTACTGGAAAGTCCATTTAAGGTGGTGGATGGAGAGTGGTTGCAGTGCCGCTTTGGAGTGATGGGACCACTATATCTTTCTGTGATCCTGAATGAAGAGGGGACACCCCAGACCCCCTGCTCCCCTCCCCTCCACAACCTTCATCCCATGGGGCAGATACCATTTTCATCCTCAATCTCCGTGGGGCCGGTGAAGACCCTGTTGGCAACTTTCACTCTTCCTCCCGGCCCAAAGTGTGGCCCATCCACCTTGCCCTCTTTGCACAGCTTGGAGAGGATCTGGGAGGGCTTCATGGGGTCACGCCAGGCGTTATAGCCATGTCTGTGAACAGGAGGGCAAAGTCAGTGTAGCAGTAGCAAGATTTGGAGGAAAAAGCCATTTTGTTCCCCTCTGCCAGCAAAACAAAGGATTCACAGGGAAAGGATCTGAGGCAGCAAACGTGAAACTTCAGAGCAGACCAGGTCCCTCTGTGGCTCCTCTCTACGCTTTGCTAACACTCTCCCACCCCAGCCCCTTCACTCTGTGCTGACTCAGACCTGAAATTCCCAGTGCACCCCACTTGTCCCCCTGAGGCTCAGCATTGCTCCTTTGGACCTGCTGCTATTTCACTCTGGCCTCACCCCTCTACCCAGTCCCACCAGTGCCCTTCAGTTGCTTCCTCTCTGCCCTGGGCTCCTTAGAAACTGCTCCACCACTGCCCAGCTGTGCTGGTCACAAAACCTGTCTTAAGAGTGAGGGTACAGCACAGACTCCCTCATTATCAGACAATCTATCTCCTGCAGGAGATCTAGGCTTGGTGTGGAAGATGAGACAGGCATGGGTCCAGGCAGAAGGTCGGGCAGGGAAAGCTTTGCTCGTACATAGAGTAAGTCTGTGACACCCCACAAGTAGCTCGATGCTTGCTGTAGTAACGGTTCTCCAGATCAATCTTGGTCTCTCCAATGAGGTCGTCAGTCCCCACCAAGTCCCAGTCGTAGATCGCCACTGTCAGCATGGACTCCATGGGGAAGGTGGCCTCGATGTCAAAGGATCTAGGTGAGAGGAAAGAGAAAAGTTGTTGAAGGGTTTGGTTGCTACTCAAGACAAACACATGGGTGAGATGGGTCTGCTCCCATCTCTGGACAGTGTTTAATTTGTGTCTACCACTGCAGGACATTCAAGGTAGGAGTTTCAAGTAAAGCTGTTTCAGATCCAGCAGCCCTAGACAGGAGGTGGCACAGGGTGCTTGCTTGATCTGGATGTCTCAATAACCTTGAAACTACATTTGCATGTCACTGGAGATCCAGGCCATACCCTCACTGGAGATCCAGGTTATACGCTCACTGGAGATCCAAGCCATACCCTCACTGGAGTTTAGGCCTAATGGTTCCTAAAGCAGGTACATCATCTTGATCAGATATGGATGTTTCTTGAACACCCCTTACTATATTGACCATACCGCTTGGCAAAGAAGGACAGATGGCTGAAACGAGGATGCCCTACACTGCTTGCAAGGACAGTACTGTGTGATGAGTCTCGTCTTTTGAGGCCAAGCAGCAGCTGTGGGACGGCTAGGGTGCTGGTCCAAGGGCTGGCAAGCTTGGCTCAGGCTTGGCTCACCCCTTCCAGGTGCAGACAGGTAACAGGGCTGGGGTAACTCACTTTCCAAAGACAGGGTTCAACTGCTTGGAGATGTAGTTCTCCTTGTCTTTGATGTCCGTCTTCCCCAGCTTGATGGCAATATAGGGGTCAGCCTTCCCATTGATGTCAGCTGGGTGAAGGTCTGTGGCCTGGAGAGAACAGATGAGATATGTCAGTGCCGTCCACAATAGCGAAGAATTCAGGGATGGCCCTGTTCTCCATCCCTGAGACCGTCTGGCCATAGGCATGTGGCAAAGCACTTTGGATCCCCTAAATACAGTGTCTTGGGGATAAATCCTGCCTTGTGTTAATCCCTGTCCCGATTTGGGGAGGGGTAGGGGCTGGCCGTGTCCCCACAGAGAGACATAACCACAGTCTCCTTTGGCATCTCTTTCATCAGTGGAAGGAAATGTGTTTCTCTAAAGAAATACCAGAGTGACAATGTGACCAAGATGTCAAGACAACTGTCCTCTTCCCCTCTTGTTCTCTCCTCTTGCTACATTAGGGCCAAGGGCTCCTGGCTTCTTCCCATAAAGGAGGTGAGTATTCCCAAACTCTCCAGTCCCAATCTCCATCATGGCACACAACAGCAGATGCCCAAGCCAGGACGTATCCAGCCAGTCCTGGCTGGTAGTGGTGTGATCAGGCTGGTGTCAACCATTGCAGCCTCAGTCTGTTGGTGATGGATGGGAGACTTGTTATCCCGCTGGGCAACGGGATATACCATGGATGATCGGGCTAGCAGGAAACGTAGCTGAAAGTAGGTTGCACTTGTAAAACACCAGGACAAGGTGGTGACAAAGAGCAGCCCAAGTGCTTCTAGCAGGACTGAGATCCCTCAGTAGCCTCTCCCTGGCTACAGTACCTCATTCATGTGCTCGGGGACACAAGCATCACTAGTTTAGTGGTCAGGAAAGGATTTTTTTCCAAGAGCACACTCCACATAAAGAAATGCTTCACTTAAGCACTGGGACAGTGCTGGTCCCCCCTGCATACCAGGAGAGAAGTTTCTGGATCTGGCAGGAGCTTGGATCTGTCTTGCTCCCAGCGCTTGGAGCACATGGATATGGAGACACCATTCAAGTCCTCGTCAATCAGCTGCTTCAGTCGTGCTGCATCCTTGGCCCTGATGCAGTAAGCACTAGAACCTGACATCTCCACAGCTTTGGGACCAGCTCCTGGATGCGTGCCGTGGAAGGGAGCGCAAGACCACCCCTTGCCACACCGCACGGTCATACTCACCCGCACAATATAGACTCGGACCAGCACATTGATGGGGTCATTGCTGGGGATCCCCTGGAACATGCCGAAGTTGGGGTCGTATCCTGCTTCCTTGGTGATGTCATCAGGGAGAGGCACTTTGTAGACACACATGGAGCCCTGGTGTGAGGGAACGCACAACCTGATGAGAGTCCAGCTGCCCAGGGGCATGGGGTAAGCAGACCCATCCCAAACTACCCTTCCTGAGGAACCGGCCAATATCCTTGTTTCTAGCCATGTGCTGGAGCAGACAGGCCAGATCTGGAAATTTCCACCACTATGCAAGGACCTCTTCAGGGATTGCAACCATGAGCAGAGAAACAGGTCAAAGAAAAGGAGGTCGGCAGAGGAATCGAGCTAGGAAGGTGATCATGGACAGGGATTTCCAAGAGTAAAAGTGACAGGAGGACAAAAGCAATGGGAATAAAAGCGTTGACAAGGGATGGGCTGGAAAATCTATGAACTACCACATGAAACACTGCTGATTTCTACACTCCCTAAGCATCTGGTCCTAGCTAAGGTGGGGAACTGCCTGCTCATCTCCTCTGCTAAGCAAACAAAGGGCAAAACTGGCATCAACAGGCTTCATCTGGCCTCAAAAAGGTTCTTGTCCAAGAATCTTACAGCTGACAGACGTGCTCCTACGTTGCCTGAGGGACTGGCAATGGCGCAACATGGCCGTGAGCCCAAGTTACTGATATTGGTGAAAAACTGTTCAGAAAGATAACCCAGGGCATGACTCATTTCCACAGTGGGCAAGAAAGAGGAGCTGCTTTTCCCTTGGCCTTCTGTAAGAACCATCAAGGACCTGTCTGCCCGCAGATCACCATCTCGGTGGCTGCGCTCTTTGAAGCCATCTGATTTCTGGGGCTATCTCAGGAGCCTTTCTCTCCCTGCAAGGTGCCTGCAGCTGAGTCAATGCAAATTGGTTTCTATCGCGTCCTGTTGGCAAGGGCTGCCCAAGCTGCCCCTGCACTAGCCCGACTCGGCCACCAAACTCACCTTGAACCTCCCCACTATTCGCTCCTCCTCTGTTGCATTGTCATCGTTGTCCCCGATCTTCCCGCGGAGCAGGTTAAAGGTGTGCAGCCAGTCCTCAAAGTTATCAAACTCTGATTCTAGCTCTTTGTTGAAGACCTGAGATGACAGAAAGTTAAAGGAGGGGAATTAGTTTTAAAAAAAAGAAGAAAAAAAAGTGAGGAAAAGATATAGTGACTACTCAGGTCAACTCAGAGGGAATATGGACACCTCAGCTCCCAATGCCCAATTCTCCAGGGAAGGAAAAGATCTCCAGGGTCATTGGGTTGGATCTTGATGCCACGAGCACCTCCCCAAACTGATAACGTACAAGAGGGAAGCTCAGCTGACAGGACGAGGCGGTTGTCCCCGCTCTGTGCAAGACCCAAGTTCTGAACCCTTCTGAACCCTAGAACCACAGACTATGTTAACCCTAATAAAGACCACGGGCCAGTACGCTGAACCAGAGCCCATCCCTACCCTCAGTCCTGGCTGGGCCGGCCATTGCCAGCCTGGAAAACTCTCCCCCTTCTCTCAAACTATGGAGAGAAGCTGGCAGTCCCAAGGCACGTCTCACCTAGGGTTAGATACCCCTCAGAGAGGCAAGGTGCCTCAAGCAGGGTTGATCCATCCTGCTCTGGTCTCCAGTGGCTTCCAGCCTGCCATTGAGCAGGCAGCGTCTCCTCCTCCCCTGCCAACACACGCACCTTCAGTTCATCAATCTTCTGCTTGTTCTTCTTCTCGGGAAGCTCAGGGGCTGACTGTTGCTTCTTCTTCTTATCGTCTTTGGGTGCTTTGGACTTCTCCTTGTTCTTTGCATGACCCTTGGAGCCTTTCATGAAAGAGTCATCAAGTTTGATATCTGAGCTCGAGGGGAAGCAGCGGGGAGGGAGGAGATGGAAATGAGGGTGAGGAGGGGTGGAGGAGACAGGGAGGGGGGACTTGATCAAAGTCCTTCAAACAGGAGGAGCATGAAAGCTGACAGCTGCAACTGCCTGCAACTCCCACCCAGTCCTCTCCTGCCTTTCCTTGCCTCTGGCCACTGCTGCCCAGCTCACATCTCCAGGAGCCCAGAAGTCTCTGTGCAGGAAGCTTCCAGAGTTGACCTGAGCAGAAGTCATTCAGAGGACTATGAAACATGGACTGAGAGTGCTGGGCTCTGCCTAGCTTCAACAGCAGTGCGAAGACCTGATCCTGCCCACGGCATCTCCTTTTTTTTTCCTTCTACTTGAGATTTTTCCTGCCGTGTGCAGCCTGAAGAGTAAAACCCCAGCCCAGGTATCACGGAGGGGACAATGCTTGACCCTCAGCACCAGATCACAGGCTGCTGCCCTTAAGGAGGTTTTGCCCATTACCTACTGCAATGACACGTTGTTAAGGTCTCTATTCAGAGCAGCCACCAGCCAGGGACATCAACTAACCTGGGAAGAGGCTGCCTGGAAAGGCACACGTTCAAAGAAAACTTCTCCCACCCCTCTAAACCCCCACCCCTCACTGCCTCTGACAACTTTCATGACTGCCGGGATGCAGATGGGGACAGACTGATGACAAAGGCTTAATGCGGAAGAGGAAAAGAGGAAGGAATGGGAATGCCAAGGGGAAATGGATCCTTCTTAGAAAACAGAAAGAAAACAATGAGGGACACAAGACATCCCCTCCAGCAACCCTGCTGTGACAGCAAGCCCAGGAAGAAGCTGCTCAGAGTTGTCTCCAAGCTCAGCAAGACCCAGCCTCATCTTTATCATGATATGAAGACTAGTCTTCCAAATGAAACCAGGCTCTGTATTTTTCTCAGCTAATGGATTTTGCGTTGCCCGGGCATGACAGCAAACTGCTGTCATAGGGACATGGAATATAGGGACAGCACGGGTGAAAGTCTTCAGGGAAACTCCTCCAAGCCCCACTGGTGGGACTGGGCCTCCAGGCTGCAAATGGACAAACTCACCCTTGACCAACATGTCTCGGCTCACCAGTATTCTTAGCCCACATCATAGAATCACAGAATGGTTAGGGTTGGAAGGGACCTTCAAGATCATCCAGTTCCAACCCCTCTGCCATGGGCAGGGACACTTTCCACTATATCAGGTTGCTCAACGCTCCATCCAACCTGGCCTTGAACACTTCCAGGGATGGGGCAGCCACAGCTTCTCTGGGCAACCTGTGCCAGTGCCTCAGCACCCTCAGAGGGAAGAATTTCTTCCTTAGGTCTCATTGAAATCTCCCCTCTTTCAGTTCAAAGCCATTGCCCCTTGTCCTGTCACTACACACCCTTGTCCAAAGCCCCTCTCCAGCTTTCTTGTAGCCCCTTTAGGTACTGGAAAGCTGCTGGAAGGTCTCCCCGGAGCCTTCCCTTCTTCAGGCTGAACAGCCTCAACTCTCTCAGCCTGTCTCCATAACAGAGGTGCTCCAGCCCTCACATCATCTTCATGGCCTCCTCTGGACTCGCTCCACTTGCGGTACAAAATTTGTCTCACCCAACTTTACACATCTGCAACACCCCATCTGAGCTACAGACCCCTGAATTCCTTCAGAGAAAAATGCATTTAGGACACAATTCATCTTATTGTAATATAGTATTGAAAACAGGTCAGAGAACTTGCCCTAAAAATGTATATTTTTCTTCACTGCCTGTGCTAGAACAGCAGGCAAGGAGGACTCTACATGCAGGTAAAAGCAGTCAGATTAGATAAATCCCAGACCTTTTGTCTGGTTGAACCTTTCCTTGTGAAACTGGAGCAAAATAAAAAATAAATTTAAGCCTCCTGGAAAATGAGGATGGAAAACCACATGAAGGTGATGTAGAAGTATCTATTACTTGACATGGGCCATAGACTTCAAGCACACAGCACTACAGCTAACACATCTGCACGGCCAAAGTGACAGGACTTTTGATGACATATGGACTTGTGATTGCACAAAAATGTCCTCAGACAATAACACGGATCCTGGTCACTAGTCTTCATTACTTGCACATTGCTGTCCTTCCAGCACGGAAGGGTTGGAGACTGCCACAATACCATACTCTGATTTGGATTCAACTGGCATTAGCATCTTCTTCCCCCTGACGGTGGTGAGGCACTGGCACAGGTGGCCCAGAGAAGTTGTGGCTGCCCCATCCCTGAAAGTGCTCAAGGCCAGGTTGGATGAGACTTTGAGCAACCTGGTGTAGTGGAAGGTGTCCCTGCCCATGGCAGGGAGGTTGGAACTGGATGATCTTGAAGGTCCCTTCCAATCCAAACTGTTCCATGATTCTGTGTTAACCCAACACAGCTCACACCAGGACTGCATTCACAAAAATGGTGATGGGGATATACAACACACTACGAGCATCTGGTTTGGCAGAAAAGCAGTGATGGACTCCAAAAGGGATGTCCAGACATCAAAAGGAGTCCTGGTCCTACCTTTCCCTGCCAGGCTCCCTCTCTTGTTCGCAGCCTGCTTACCCTCTGTAATCTCCATCTCTTCCTTCTCTTCTGCTTCTGCTGCGGCTGCTTCCTGCTGCCGGAGTTGCTGGGGAAGAAATGAAGCAAACAGGGAGTGGTAGAGGTTTCTGTGCTCACTGGAAACACACGTAACTCAGGGACATGTAACTCAGGACAGGTTGAGGGAGGGGATTCTGCTCCTCTGCTCGGCTCTCGGGAGACCCCCTGCAGTGCTGCGTTCAGCTCTGGGGTCCTCAACATCAGAAGGACACGGAGCTGTTGGAGCGGGTCCAGAGGAGGCCACAAAGATGATGTGAGGGCTGGAGCACCTCTGCTCTGGAGACAGGCTGAGAGAGTTGGGGTTGTTCAGCCTAGAGAAGAGAAGGCTCCAGGGAGACCTTCCAGCAGCCTTCCAGTACCTAAAGGGGCTACAAGAAAGCTGGAGAGGGGCTTTGGACAAGGGTGTGTAGTGACAGGACACGGGACAATGGCTTTAAACTGAAAGAGGGGAGATTTCAATGAGATCTAAGGCAGAAATTCTTCCCTCTGAGGGTGATGAGGCACTGGAATACCTGTGTCTGAATACAAACCAGTCAACCTAGACTGCACCCAAGGAAGAGGAATCCTGCTCAGCTCTGCCTGGTCAAGAAAAAGACTTGCCGGCAGTTGGTCAAGGTTAGCGAGGAAAGTGCCACAGCCTGCAGCCTTTGGAAGTAGCTGGAAATAGGTGAGACCTTACAGGCAGGAAACGTTTTCCTCTTCCATCCTGACATACACCCCTCCTCTGCTCTGCACCCACCTCCTTCATTGTCTCAATTGAAGCAAAATACTTGGACCACCAGTCCAGCATGCTCTCGTCCGGCTCCTCCTCTTCTACTTCCTCTCCTCCTCCTCCTCCTTTCTTCTTCTTTTTCTTTTTCTCCTTCTCTTCCTCAGACTGCAGGGACAAGGGAAGCAAAGACAGAGAAGAAGAGGGATCAGACAAAAGCAAAATGTCTGTTAAGTACAAAGGTGATGGGTGAAGCACTTGAGAAGGCAGAACCTTGTCCTTGCCATGGGTCGGGATGCTATCCAAAGCACAAGTACAGGTTGGGCTGAGAATGGATTAAGAGCAGCCTTGAGGAGAAGGACTTGGGGGTGCTGGTTGATGAGAAGCTCAACATGAGCCGGCAATGTGCGCTGGCAGCCCAGAAAGCCAACTGTGTCCTGGGCTGCATCCAAAGCAGCGTGGGCAGCAGGTTGAGGGAGGGGATTCTGCCTCTCTGCTCTGTTCTCCTGAGAGCCTCCTGCAGTGCTGCATTCAGCTCTGAGGTCTCAACATCAGAAGGACATGGAGCTGTTGGAGTGGGTCCAGAGGAGGCCACAAAGATGATGAGAGGGCTGTAGCACCTCTGCTATAGGGAGACAGGCTGAGAGAGTTGGGGCTGTTCAGCCTGGAGAAGAGAAGGCTCCTGGGAGACTTCCAGCAGCCTTCCAGTACCTAAAGGGGCTACAAGAAGGCTGGAGAGAGGCTTTGGATAATGGTGTGTAGTGACAGAACATGGGGCAATGGCTTTAGACTGAAAGAGGGGAGATTTCAATGAGATTTAAGGAAGAAATTCTTCCCTCTGAGAGTGGTGTGGCACTGGCACAGGTTGCCCAGTGAAGCTGTGGCTGTCCCATCCCTGGAAGTGTTCAAGGCAAGGTTGGATGAGGCTTTGAGCAATCTGGTGTAGTGGAAGGTGTCCCTGCCCATGGCAGGGGCTTGCAACTGGATGATCTTGAAGTTCCCTTCCAATCAACCCATTCTACAAACCTCCAGGCTGAGCGGCCTCCTCACTTTTCCCCATTTACAGCCGCAGACACTGCAACGCAGAGCAGTAGAGGAAGTTGTCTGAGGCTCCAGAGAGACACTGTGTCAGAGTCCTGAGACACCTCCTCCTGCAAATCATCCCATCCATCTATTTCCCAGGCTACAGCACCTGAACCTGACATGGCGGCAATCCTCCCTCTGCTGCCAAAGTGCCCCGGGTCCACTCCGTGGTGCAATTAACCCTTTCGCAGCTGGTACCTGCTTGTGGTGGGAATAACCTGCATCTCTCCCACAGGGTGCTGCCTGCCCAGCTCCTCCTGGGACAATCAGGCTGAGAAGTCCTGGCCCAGAACAGCTTCCCAATCTGCAAAGACCTGGCTACTGCCATATTTATTGATGAGACAATGTTGCTCTGTCTCTGCCTTGGGATGAAGGGGTGCTGGTCCCCACCTATCTTGGGGCTGGTGAAGATGCCTGGTCCGTTAAAAGCCACACAGAAGAGTTGGAAGCAGGGATGAGGAGCAGATCCATCACTTACCACGTCCACCTTCACCACTGCATCGGAGTTCTGCCAGCCGGGGTGGAAGGGAACAGGGAGAGGGAGAGCAGGTTAGTGGCGCAGCCTCAGTCGAGTACACACACACTGGTACATGCATGCACTAGAAGTCAAGGACACCTCCACAGGGATGAAGGAACCGAACACCTTGCAGGAAGAGCCTTGGGGTAAAGCTCTGCATACAGGGCAGATGTCTGCTGTGGAACACCAAACCCATCTTCACGTGGGAGATGTGTCCCTGCTAAGGGAGAACCACAGTCCTAAATAGTGAGACATTGGGTCTGGAGAGACGCTTTGGCTTTCAGCATAGATAACACCTCTCCGCTCTCAGAACTTGTCTATCTAGGAAGGTCTGCAAGCAACTGTGGTAGAATTCAAGCAGCATGATGGTGCTGGGGCGTTCCAGACATACTCATGCACACATATCCTGCCCATGGCAGAGGGGCTGGAACTAGATGATCTTGAATGTCCCTTCTAACCCAAACCATTCTATAGTTCTATGAAATTCCAGTTCTAGGCAACAAAATGGGCAAAGGTACATGTAGTGTGTGAACAAAGCCTGATGCCTCTGGCACACATCATAGAATCATAGAATCATACAATGGCATAGGCTGGAAGGGACCTTAGAGATCATCACCTGTCCGATGCATGCAGTGCCACGCTTTCAGGGCAAGCACAACAGGTCTAAAGAGCTTTGGCTGCCTCAGATGGACTCTGTGTGGCTGGATCAGCTCTATGGCACATGCAACTGCTGTGTCTTGTGTGGCTCAGGCTTGCTGCATGGTGGGTGTGCAGCAACACCATGCTGACCACCCAACCCCATGTTCAGCAGGACAAGGCAGCCTCTCTTTGGGTGGAATCCCTCAGAGACTGGCAATTCAGTGAGGAAAGAGATGTTAAAGTGGTGCTGACATATGGCTACTCACAGCTTCCAGCTTCACCATCGTCTCCATCTTCTTGATGGGAACCTCAGGTTCCATATTGACGACAATCTCCCCTGTGGGGTGAGAGTGATGGGCCCCGTTGGCCATTGCCAGATAGCCGTTGAGATGTTTAGCTGGAGAGAGGACAGAGAAAGAGAAAGAAAAAGAGAGAAGGACAGTGTAAAGGAGAAATTGAGAGCTCAGGTGAGATCCTACAGGATTCATGCAGAAGGGAAGTGCGACTGCCTTGTTGAGAGAAGAAGAGAGGTGGAAATGAGAACAGACCCTTACAGTGTGATTAAAAATCCCTTCCACAGCAATGGAAAGCAGATGATAAGAAAGGCTTGTTATTTTCACCTGCACCAGCCTCCAGAGGAGAAGTAGCAGAGGAGATGATTGCCCCAAAAGTATCAGCTAGCATGGACATGACCACAGGTCCAGACCTCTGGCTGGAACAAGTGGTGGCCCTCGGTAATCCCTTTGGAGACCTCCTGTCTCTGCCCAGCCAAGAGTGCTTCCACTTCCACCAAGGACTGGGAGGAGATGAGCAACTCCTGTGGCTCACCAAGCCCTCAGCTGCTGCGCTGGGTGCAGGGCAAGTGGGTTTGTGATGGTTTTTGCTGTTATAGCAGTGAGACTCCAGAGCAAAAAAAGAAAAAAATCAAAGGGGAATCATGGCTTCACACCATGTGCCTTCTCACCTCCCCTTGACCCAAACCCTGAAGTGCTGCTTGCTTAACCAACAAGGAGGTAATATCCCATAATTCTTACAACCTTCTACTCAACTCCCTATTCTCCGTGCCCCTCAGGTGTACACAATGCCCTAACAACCCATACCAGCCAGGTCCCCATGGCCCAAGCCTGGTACCTGTCATATTCCAGTGCTGGGCTTTCTTATCTGGTGGGCGGTAGATGAACTTCCGCAGGGAGCTGACAGCGTGGGACCCCACCAAGGTGTAACGCCCGAAAGCCCGGCAGTCCACCACCCAGATGTTGAGGGGTGGGTGGAGAAGCTCATTCTCTGGGAGGTCCTGGGAAGCAAAGATGTGCTGGTTATCAAGGGTTGGATGTGGGCTGTGGGATGTCTACTGTGGTGGTTGGAAAGGCCAGTAGGGATTAAAACAGGGATCTTGTTGGAGGAAGGGGTCCGGAGCAGCTCCAGCATGGCTTGGGAGCCCTCAGAGAAAGGCCACCACCAATTTGGCTTGAGCTCGTGTCCTCCATTGCTGTGGGGAAACTGAAGCAAGGGGCTAGGAGCCATGGTTTGGGCTCCAGAAAATCTAGGTTTCAGCTGAGGGCTCAGGGGGAAGAGGAAACACTCACCACTTCAAACCACTTGACCAAAGTGCTGAAATTGGGGTTTTTCTTGTAGTTCTGGATGAGGGCTGACTGGACTCCCTTCCCCGCACACTCAATGTCCACCCGGGGCCGGTCCACCTGGGCCAGGTTCACTCTCTTTAGATCCCTCAGCCCCCAAAACAAGATCTAGGGCAGGAGGAGGGGAAAGAGCACAATTGTGAGAGGGACTGTCCCTGGCTGGAGCTAGGGTGGAGGCAAAGGAACTGGTTCTCCATATCTCCCAGGACCAGGGACCCTACTGTAAACATCATTGCCTGGGCAGTGGTGGATCCCTGAGGTATCTTCTCTTCCTCCACATGGCTCAGGGCTGCAGCACAGTCTCTCTCACTGACACCCCACATAATCCATCCCACGCCTGATCTGCAGAAGCCTAAGATCTCCAACCTGCTGCCCTCAACACTCCTTTTTCTGCCTTTCTAACCTTTTTCTGCCATGGGACTCCACAGAGCTGGACCAGACCAGCTTTGCCCACCCACAGTGGCTCTTGATTCAGCACTAGCATCATTTTGTCAAAACGGTATCAGTATCACCGGGGAAACTTGGCTCTCCCTTCTTAAGGTAACAGATAGCCACTGTAACCAAAAGTTCCCCTAAACTGAGATTTTTCCACCTCCTGATTCCCCATGGCTGTGTCCACCTTGCACATTAGAGGAGAACAATTTATTTAACCAGATGCAAATGTGTGGAAGACCATCAGATAGGATTCTTCTAGAGACCTGGAGATCTGGTCAGCAGCATCTCACCTGAGCAGAGCATCTCAGGCTGCTCAGCATCTCACCTGAGCAGCCCCTTCAACCACAGGTGAACCGTGCACTGAACGTCACTGGCTGTACTGCCTGGATCACCACTGTCCACCAGGACAACCAAGAGAGAGGGACCCTGACTGGATGCAGCACCCTTTAGATATCTACAGATACATGAGAGGCATCCTGCCTTCAATGTCTGAGATGGGTGGGATGCAGCTCATCCAACTGCTGCACTTGCAGATGTATCTCTAACGTGCCCTGCATTGTGTCTCAGCCCAAAAGCCACTCACCACAGGGCTCTGGACTTGCTGTGGTGTCCACATTTAAGACAGCAGGGAGTGATCCAGTCGCCTGTTCTTTTAGGGCAGCTGCAGCCTCGCTCCTTGCGCGGCCAGCACAGGCAGACCCTTACAGTGCAGATATCTGGTCCTAGTGCCCAGATAGTCATCAGAGCCTCAACGATCCCTTCTGGCCTTCAAACACTGATGGACAGGCTCTCCTGCCCCACGCAATGCTGAGCATTACAATTTGGTGCTCCAAGGTGATTACCTCCACTCTGTATCTACTCAACACTGGCCGAATCCCCAGTGGCACTGGCAGGATGGGGCCCCGGTCCATATCTGTGGGGCCGTCGATCGGGGGCAGGTCTGACTTGCCCCCAGGGCCGATCTGGAAGAGATGCAGTGTGGATTACAATCTGTTTGTTGAGCTGGTGCTCAGCTGCTGATCAGTCTCAGCTGTAACTGGCACACCCTGGTCTCACACATTGGGTCTGTGTTGTCTCAGAGGGTGCAGGAGCAACAAGAGTTGCTGAGCATCCAGCTGACCGTACAGCGCAGGTACTCTGACAAAAGGCATATGCATGAGCAGGATGTACGGGGTGGTCCCGTGCTTCCACACAGGACAGACCCAGCAGCAAAGTGAACTTCTCAGCCCACCAACACACCCCAGCCCCAGGGCTAATCCTTTTCTTCCTGCAAGGAGTTGTATCTGCCTGGGCTGGGCGTGAAGAGATGCAGAAATGGTCCGAGAGCTCAGCCCAGGAGCAGGCTTCAGGTCCCATTTCCAACCCAGGGCATGAGGGAGATCAAATATCCCATGTGAGCCATTCCCTAGAGAAACCACCCCACAGCAAGGACAGTTGGGAGGGAAAAAAAAGGGCTTGGATGAGCACCTGCCCTGGCAGGCAAAGGAGAAGGGAAAAGCCCCTTGGGGAGCAGGACAGCAGGCTGCAAAGCTGCCCTGATCTCACCATCGTCATAGGGCATCTGAGGACCTTGCAGAAGGACAGGCATGTAAAGGAAAGTCTCCTTTGAAATAAAGCGGAGACTCAGAGGTGAAGGGATCACCAGCTCCGAGGCACTGCCTGCTGCCGGCACACACAGATGAGACACCAGCCTTGGGACCACTGCCCCTGGCTCGGCTGCATTAGCCGTGCCCAGGGCAGGTCGGTCCTTGCACATCCCAACCCACCAGCACCATGCTGAGTTTGCTGGGGCCTCTCTCTTTTCAGCTGGGACGTCTCATGCCCCCTGCACACCAGGAGACTGCTGAGACACGTCCATACACACACAACAGTTTCAGTGGAGGGGAAAGGAGGCAGGAAAGTGGGAGAGTGGAACTCTGCTACCCCCACAGACTCTGAGGCTAAAATTTCATAGAATGGGTTGGGTTGGAAGGGGCCTTCAAGATCATCTAGTTCCAACCCCCCGAATTTCACCCTATTTCTGGGGTGCTGCTATGAATTCACACCCCTTTTTCTCAAGACCTTCAAATTGGCATCTCCAGGAACACCAGGACTCCCATTGGCATCTCCCATATCCCAGTGATAATGCAGAGTTTGGGCTAACACAACACTTCAGTGGGGTGCCTTGTCCAGCCTGGGACTCACTGCACATCATCTTGACCAGCACAACTGGGCAGGAGCTGCCCTCTCACTGGGTTGGTGGCTGTGTTAAACCCTTCTAGCTTTTCCAGGACCTATGAAATACCCGCTCTCTGCAGCACCTAAGATATATAAGCACAGGTGAAGCCCCGCTCCCTTGCAACCCTCCATCTCATCTTTTCCATCCCTTAGTCTGGGGTGGCTTTGGCCAGCTGGTACCTGGAGCAGCTCGAAGGCAGCCAGCAGGTCACCAGCTGTGGAGTTGCCCCGGTAGATCTGGTAGTACTCCAGCTGCGGGGGGAAGCGTGGCAGGCAGTAGTGCTCGTCTGACATCTTCACCACCGGTTTGGCAAAGGTGCGGCCCATGAAGTCAGCTTTGCCCTGTAGAGGCAGAGAGAGCACTTGGGAGACCTCGCGTTGGGTCAGCAAACCCAAGGCAGCCCCACAGCTCTTCCCCATCAGAACAGGACCAGCCTGGTGGGCCTGGGACACCAAAGCTCAGTGACAGCTTTCACTCCTGGCTTCCTCAAATAAGGTGAAGGAGGTGGCCTAGGGCTGGGACAGCAAGGAGGCCAGGGCTGAGCATTTTTTCTAAAGGGAAAGACTCGGGTAATGTCTCCTTGCCTCCAGCCTCACAAAAGCTCTTGCTTTGCTCTCCAAAAATAAGATATCATTAAGTTAAGTCTGAGATCTAATGAGCAGCAGAGGCTCCTGGTCCATGCCATGGGAGATGTGGAAGATCCATCTTTCAAGGGTCAGGAGAAAAGTTCCTTCTCACATCCTCTTCACCATCTGCCCTTGCCTTTGACTCAGGAGTGATCCCAGCATCTAAATCATTAACGTTTTTCTTCGCTGAGAGTCATCTTACCACCGTGTCCTGGTCGTAGATCTCAATGACAATTATAGGAGGGTCATCCCGCATCTCATGGGCTTCCCCATAGAGCTCCACGTTGTCAAAGACCAGCAGCTGGTCCCAGGTTGGACAAAGAGTCTCATTGAGAACCTGGAAGAACAGGAGAGAAACTTACTGCTCCAGATAAGGGCTAAGGCCCTGCACAAGGGCAGCAGACCAGGCGTTGGTCTCAGCTTCCTGGCAGCACTAGTGGGCTGCTGCACAACTTTTTGGACCAGTGAGGCATGGGGTATCTCCCAAGGACTCCTCTGAGAAAAAACAACAACCACCCAGCAGCAGGCAAGCAGACACAAATTATTCCCAGTGCCCACCAGGCTTGCTAAAGTTTGGTGGCCCTCAGCCCGGGAAGGGAAGACACAAAGACCACTTTAACATAGAATCATATAATAGTTTGGGTTGGTTGGAAGGGACCTTCAAGATCACCTGGTTTCAACCCCCGTGCCATGGGCAGGGACACCTTCCACTACACCAGGATGCTCAAAGCCTCATCCAACCTGGCCTTGAACACTTCCAGGGATGGGGCAGCCACAGCTTCTCTGGGCAACCTGGTCCAGTGCCTCACCACCCTCAGAGGGAAATTTCTTCCTTAGATCTCATCGAAATCTCCCCTCTTTCAGTTTAAATCCATCACTCCTTGTCCTATCACTACATGCCCTTGTAACATTGTGTGTGCATCTTAGGAGAAACATGCTCCAGCTCCTCCTAACCAGGCAGGTGAAACCCACAGGGACATGGGACAGCTGTGCGCTGGTGCGGGGCGACATGTCGTGAAGGTATTCCTGGGGAAGAGCCTTCTGGAGACAGTCAAGCCCCAGTGCCATGACTGTTTTCCCACCCCAGGACCTCATCATCAACCTAATCCATGATCCACTAGCAGTCACGAGACTGGATGAAGATGAAGGATGAAGAGCTGATGGGACCATGCAACCATGCAACACCAGAGCCCAGCCCAGCCTTCCAGGTCAGGAGATGGCCTTTACCTCAGTGCATTGGCTCTGGGAAATGAAGAAGACTCGTGCAAAGGGGTCCGAAAGGCCACTGCTGTCGGCTGCAAATAAGCTCCTGGCTTGATACATATGGGCTCGCAGCTGGAAAACCTGCTTCTCTGCAAGAGAGAGGGGAAGTGAGACAGTTAGACACACAACCCTGGAGCCCCGTTGTGGGGCTGAGCCTGCAGAGAGGTCCCAGGTGCATGCCTTTGCTCAGGACCAGCACTGATGAAGGGCACAGGCTCAAAGCATGAGCCCTGAATGGGTACGGACTTCCTCCATGTCCTGCTCATGGTGTGCAGAACGACAGCTAGGAACAGGGTAGGGAAGAAGGTGCACAGTTCCCACACCCCAGCTCCCCATGGGAGCAGTGGGATCTCAGACTGGGACAACTGGAATTATTTCCCCTCCTAGCTCCTGGAAGCCCTTGGTCCAAATGGCGTCTAGCCAGGCACTCTCCTGCCCTCTCCATGTCCTGTCCTCAGACCCGCTGCAGGCAGGAAGTTCTTACTGGTGTAAAGGAGGCTGATGGGTGGGAAGGATGGCAGGTTTTGGCCTCTGGCGGTCTTCTTCTCCTCGAAGCCACAGGGCAGGCCGCTCAAGAAGTCTTTGCGCTGTTTGTTGAGGCCCAGCCACAAGTACATCTCCATCTTGGCCTGAACTGTCCAGCCAGCAGGTCCAAACCCCCTCTTCCCAGGTAGCTAAGCGCAAAGGAGAGAAGAGTTTACATGGATATAGGGAAGGCCTTGGAGATGGAGAGACCACCTCTTGCAGCATCCAACTCCTTCTGGTGCATCGTTTTTACCGCTGCCGCTTAAAACCAGGGACCCAGCCTTCATCATTTTGGATCATGACACTGCTTTGGCTCATGAATTACCTTCTTCCCACCATGCTGGCTTCCTCTTTCTAAGACAACATCCTCTTTTGTGGCCAGCTGGATCAAACATCTCCTTCCAGACATTTCTCGCTTACTGGACTGGGTAAGATCAGTGGCTCACACTTCCTAGCAGCAGAATTCCACCCCTACCAGTAGAGTATGGGTCTGTTTTGCCTACTATTTAAGCCCCAGCAAAACTGGATACACAACTCTCTCATCTCCATCTCCCATCCTCCCAGTCTGTCCTTCCTCCAGCTCCCTCCTCTTAGCTGCAGTTCCCCCAAGGAAGACAGACCCGCACCTTGAGGAAGATGGTCTTCACTTTGGCGCAGTCTTTGCCCATCTCCTCGTCCACAATGGAGTAGAGGATATCCTTAGAGGGGATGCGGGCGTAGGCAATGCGCTTGTTGTTACTCATCATCCAGATGAAGATGTCGGGAATAGTGTGCTGGGGCTGTGAACATCAGCAAAGAGCCCTGTCAGTGTCTCAGCTCTTTCTGACCACCGAGGCATCAGCAGGGCTGGAGACCTTCTGAAGGCAAATTCAACAGATGCCACAGGAGGTGGGTGTACCTATTGTCACATTAGAGCCATTGAAATGGTTTTGAGCCTCTCACTGTAGAAGCTTTTCTGCTTAAGTCACTCAGAGCTAAGCTCAGCAGGGTGAAGCCTAGCAGGAAAGAAACTGGGATTTACATGTGTTCTAGTTTAAAAAAAAATTAATTTTGGATTAGAAGACTAAAGATGTTCCTCTTCTCTTCAGTCAGTGGCCACGGGGACCATATGGCAGGGGCCATACCTCCATTCCTTACTACGGAAGAGGTTCCCAGTCTGGACAGGTCCCATCACACCTCATAGTCTGGTTTATGTTCTGCTGTGGTGAGTCAAAGCCAAGGAAAGCCTCGCTGTAAGAAGGGACACATGGTCGAGGCTGGGAGCCTGCCATGGGAAATGAGAATGGGAGGTGCAACGACTACAGCTCCCATGGACCAGTAAGCCTCAAAGCTGACCCAGTCCTAAACTGTAAAAACATCAGAAGAATGGTGTAATCTTCTGAAAGAAGAAAAGGATATTTTGCAGCTATTTGGAAAATATTTCCTTTGGAAGTTCTGTGCACAACTCTAATCCATTGGGTTGTTATCTATTACCCATGAGCTGGAGTGAAGAAAGAGTATGCTGCAGCAATAAAAATTAGATGGTTTGAATTCTGCAAGAGGACAGGGCTTCATCCCACAGCCCTTTGAAGAGCCAGTTACTTTAACAACTCCCTACCGAGCCAGGATCCGAGTCAGCTCCCTGCTGCTGACTTCAACGCTGCGTGGACACGTGCCACCTTCCAGTGACTGATCCCCCAGGGAATGGCATGGCCACACAATGGATGAAGATGGCAAAACTGCCTTCGGCTCAGCTGCAGGAGAATCCAGCTCTGTTACTGGCTGGGACAGGCTCTTAAATCTGTTTTAGCATTGACTCGTTCCAACCCAGCTGTGAATGGGCAACCTGGGAGGCATGGGGTGGTGGGTAGACTCGGAGTGGCTCCTTGCACAAGACCCGTGCTACTGGGGACCTCTCCTGCTTAGAGAGCTTGCAGAGAGGTCTCCATCCATCTCAGGCTGCTGTCACCATGTGCTGACCCAGCTAACGCTGTCTCTACATGCAGAGGGACTCACCTCATCCACCAAGAACCGGAGTTTCTGCAGGAAGTTTTGCACCAGCTTCAGCTTGTCTTTCATGGTGTTCTTCTTCACCTGAGACCGCAGAGTGGTGGCTTGCTGCCTCATGTTCTCCTGCAGTTAAAGGGGAGCCAGGACATCACATGAGCAAGAGCAGAAGGGAGCACAGAGAAGGGAGCAGCACCAGGCAGGTCCCTGGCATTCGGGACGGGGTGGTGAGGAGGCAGATGCCTTAATCCCACCATGTGCATCCTGCTGATGGTACTTCTGACACCTGTTCGTTAACCTTGGCACGATGCAGGCAGGGCCCCTGACCGTGCAGAGATGTCTGTCCCAGGAGAAGATGCGCAGGGCAGAGAGGTGTCACCTGTGCTTAGGGTATTTTGGGGTGGCTTCAAGCCTGGTGTTAAGGATGGTCTCTCCCCTTCTGCTGACCCTGCTGTAATTCAGCACCTGACCATTCAGAAAAGGGGATGTAGAGGCTTTTGCACGTTAAATTCACTACTCTGTAGGAAGCAGCTGGCTACTGGAGCCAGTGTCCTTGGCTGTGTCAGCTGGATAAGCCACCTGCTCTTTGTACATCCCTTCTGCACATCTAACTCCTTTGCAAGGAGCTGGGCTACCAGCCCCAAACATCTAGGCCATATCTAGCCCTGGAGCAGCTGTGCTCTGCAGAGCTTCCATAAATTACTCCTTCCCAGTTTGCTCAGCCATTTGACAGCAATGTAGCTCCTCCTCTGCACTCCTGGATTTCTTTACAAGGCAAAGCAGAATGTGGTGGAGGGGAAGCAGCAGCATGGACCCAAGCACCACCTGGAACTCATGCAAGACCCATGTGGTCTTAGGCTCCTCTATTCAGAAATAAACCTCAAACTCTCAATCCAGAGAGACTGGAAATCAGCACAACTATGGACCAAAGCTCCGCACTGCATTGACGACATCCAGTCCCCGCTCATGAACCCTCCTCCCTGCCCGTCTGAATCCCATTTACCAGCTCCCGCATGCAGGACTTGAGCCTCTCCCGGTCCAGCCTCGTGCGGGAAGAGTGGTGCTGGTCCTTGTCAGCCAACGTCACGAAGCGCCTGGTGGAAGAGGTCAGCAGCATGAATCCCATGGGAGTCCACGGGCTCTCCCCAAGGAGCCGTGGCCAGCTGGAGCACCTCACTGGAGGAAATGCCCTTGTTGCCCCCAAGTCTTCAATGCAATAGTGGCCAAGAGGCCTCTTTGCACCCAACGCTGAGTGTCATGCATGGGGTGTAGGTACTGATCAGGTACCCGCCTGAGGAGGCTATAAGATTGAGACTTTCACCACTAGTTTGGAGTCTCTGGGGTACAGATGTGTCACCTCACCCATGCTCCAAGCCAGAAGGCAGCTGACATGGCGCTGTGCCAATGGGATGAAATGCTTGCCTGTCATCTGAGAGGATGAGGCAAGGTGACGTTATGCTCACAACCTTGCCTGTAGCCCCGCAGAGAGCAGGGGTCTGCAACGTGCCACCTTTGCCCATCTTTTACTCACAAGCACCCACTGCTCAGCTCTTCCAGGACTCCTCGGAGCCGGCGCTCTGGGTGTGGCTTCTCAGTCTTGATCATCTCCTGCACGTCATTGAGCCCCTCCTCCTGCAGCATCAATGGGGGACGCAGTGAGGGGGTGGTGGGGCAGATCTCCATGGTCGGGAAAAGTCTCCCCCTGAGGTCCAACCCCGTATAGAGCAGCTCTGTGGGGGCTGCCAGTGGGAAACATCTGCTGCTTCTCCAGACCTGCCAGCCTGAGGGCTCAGGTCTGGCACACATTTGGCTGTGGAGACCTGGCTTTGGGTGATGGGAATGGCTCCACCACCCTTCACGAGACTAGCTGGCCAAGGTCCACACTGTCTCGGCTGGACCTGCCAGGCTCTCCCTTTGCAAATCCTGCTGTGATCCTGCCAACATGCAGCCATCACAAAGGCTCCTTGGGAATTAGCTGAGACTATTAAGGAGACTCTGCCACCCAAGTGGTTCACCCCTCCAGACCAGGGAGACAAAGCCTCCCTGCTCCTGCTCCCTTTGGTGGGCATGCCTGGGTCTGACCCATGGAAACTTCAATCAGCTCCTAGGATTTGGACGTTCAAATTGTGGAGCATTTGGCACTGGGAGATGTTCCCCTTTCTGGCACAAGAGATCTTAGCTGCAGAGTTGACGTGCCCCATGCCAGCCCCATGCCCCAAGCCATCTCCCTCCCTCCCCAGCACGCACTGACCAGCTTGTCCGCAATTTTGTCCATGATGTTGGCGTTATACAGCCTGCGGCGCTGGTCCTGCCACCAGCTCTTGATATAGATGCAGGGCTTCTTCTCAAAGTATGGTAGGTGGAAATAGTTCCTGCAAGAGGAGGTAAAACAGATGCTCAGTGGTGGTAATGCTCCTGGCCAGGAACAGCCCCTGTCCCACACCTCTCCTCTCCATGGAGGCAATGCTGTGATGGGGAGGGGGGGTATAAAGGAGGTCAGGCATGGGAGAGAGGGGGCCAAGGTGAATTGCACCCTGAAGAACAGAAGCTCCAGCTCTCCTAGAACCCTTCTCAATGACAGAACTGGGGTGGATGGGTGCAGTGCCCAGGGATTGCAAATTTACCATCTCAGACCTGGTAGCCCTGAGAGACACTAGAGAAGGTCCCACCTCCGTGACCTCACCCTTAGCCCAGCAGAGAGCAAACCTCTCCAGCGTGGCAGCAGTGTGAGCAGGGAAAGGGAAACTGAGGCATGAACATCCTTTTCTGAATGCTGGTGAGCATATCCCACAGTCCCCTGCCCTTCCCAGCAAGCAGAGCTCTCTGCCCTTTGCAGTGCTGACAGGTTTCCATACTCTGGTGGGACGGAGGGGTAATAGACATGGTAGAGTTAAAGGGAGGACAAGGCTGAAGAACATGTTCATGCTTCTTGGCTGCCTCAGCACCAGACATGAGCTGGAATCCACCCAGTGTAAAGCCACTGCAGATCCCTCTGCACCCTTAGTGAAAAACCAGCTTCAGTTCATCCTTCTGAACCCATTGGGCTGTTTCCAGCCAGCAGATGCCAGCAGAGCCCCACGGGTGAGCATGAGGCTCCTGGTACCAGGAGATGGAGACATGGTGGACAGAGCATGAGAGGCAGAGCCCAGGGGACAGGCTCAAAAACAACATTGGTGCTTCTCCCCTCTGTTCGGCATACACCTTGACAAAGGAGCTGGTGAGCCCCAGGTAGACACGTCTATCTGATGTGCAAATGTCCTCGATTCAGTGTGGTTTGTTTAATTTCCCACTTGAACTAAGTCAGGAAGTTAATTCTATTAACATCTACCTACTGCTATAACACAGTTAAAATCCACTTTAAGCACATCTCATCAGCTTAAATCCAATTAGCTTTCCTTTGTACCAGCCCTTTGTATTCAATCCAGGCTGTGGCTGAAGCCCAGCCCAGACATCCCAGGACATATGTGCTGATCCTGTTCAGGTTGGGGCTTTCTGATCCAGCTGCTTGGGGCAGAAGCACCCACCAGAACCTGGATCTCATCCATATTTTAGGGTGACTGTCACCTGCACATAGAATCACAGAATGGTTTGAGTTGGAAGGGACCTTAAAGATGATCTCATTCCAACCCCCCTGCCATGGGCTGGGACACCTTCCACTACACCAGGTTGCTTGAAGCCTCATCCAACCTGGGCCTTGTAAAGCAGACCAAAAAAAATACTAAATTGTTGTAATTTTATGGCTGGAGGAAGCGAAGCAGAGAGAATAGAAGCGATTTGTCCACTGACAACCAGCTGCTTCTTCCGGCAGACCCAGGGTAGGACCCAGTTCCCCGAGCCCTGGTTCAGCTACCCACCAGAGTGTGGCTGTTGGTGATTGTATGTAATGGTGACAGACAGATTGACCAAAACTAGGGAGACTGAGAGGATTTTGAGTCTTTTACCCCAGTCTCCTGCCTAATACATTCTCAAGAACTTTCTCCAGCAGTTTTTTTGTGTCTCCGGAGAAGAGAAGGCTCCAGGGAGACCTTCGAGCAGCCTTCCAGTACCTAAAGGGGCTACAAGAAAGCTGGAGAGGGGCTTTGGACGATGGCGTGTAGTGACAGGATGTGGGGCAATGGCTTTAAACTGAAAGAGAGGACATTTCCATGAGATCTAAGGAAGAAATTCTTCCCTCTGAGGGTGGTGAGGCACTGGACCAGGTTGCCCAGAGAAGTTGTGGCTGCCCCATCCCTGGAAGTGTTCAAGGCCAGGTTGGATGGGGCTTTGAGCAAACTGGTGTAGTGGAGGGTGTCCCTGCCCATGGCAGGGGGTTGAACTAGATGGTCTTGGAGGTCCCTTCCAACCCAAACCATTCTATGATTCTATGATTCTATGATTCTATGATTCTATGATTCTATGATTCTATGATCTCTGCCCAGTGCACTTCAGTGGCCAGGTGGACATGCTTACCTGTCTGTGACCAGGGGCTTCATGGGTTGAGATGAGGAAACAGAGACCAGCTCTCCATCCTCATCACCTTCATCCTCACTTGAGTTCTGAAGCAGCTCGGACTCCTCCTCGTCCCCATCTCCTCCCTCTTTCTTCCTCCGTAGGATGGGTTTGGTCATGCCATCGATCTGGTTCCCATAGTTACCTCAAGAAAAAAAAAGTGAAATAAAGTCACAGGGTTGTAACTCCCATGGGGCTCAACCTCTTGGCTTTAATTCAGGCTGGACAGAAGTTTTCTGTGCAGGGACCATGAGGGACAGTGGAGTCCAACTCTCTGAAACTAAGCCCAGGAACCACAAATGAGCTATGGGTGTCTGTCCCCTGCTCAGGTCCCCTCTGGAGTCAGTACGAACACACACTGTCCATTTGGTGGTCAGACTCAAGAGGCACAAAGCCAGGGCAAGAGAGGGAGCAGTTCCACTGGCCATAGCACACCCACACCAGATGAGGGGCTCCGTGTAGCTTGTGCTGGTAAAGTAGCCATCACCTTCTCTCTAAACTGAGAGCCCTGCACGCTCTAGCATGTGTTAGCATGGAAAATGGGGAATAAATCCTGCTCTTGGTCTCATCATACCCTGCATTCCCTGCCAAGCATGCTTCAAACCCACCCTCCTCAAAAAAACAGCCAACCTATGGTGACCTCGAAGTTGATGGGTTTGTCACCAATCTTCCTGTCGATCATGGTAGCTTCCAGGAAGGCTCCAAAGAGAAAGAACTCCTCCATCTTCCCAGTGCAGTTCTGCAGGAAAAATCCCAGGGATCAGGGCTGAGCTTGGACAGAGGAACACCTAAGAGGGCAGGTCCTCTCAGGCAGAGGGGTGCATCATTCTGCACCTCTGAGCACCCTTATAAGCTCTGTGAAAGCGAGATGACTGCTGGGGCTTTCAAGAGGACCACAAGGGTCTTCTCTCCCCAAGCCCGAGCCACCTCTAGGCTCACTGCAGAGAGAGTTTAATTTAAGATTTTAGCCTAACTTTTAAATGTGCTGAGATCAGTCATCCCTTGCACATGAGGGACTGTCTACAGGACATTCTGGATCATGAGCCTGAGTTCATTCATAAACTGAATGAATCAAACAACACCAAACCAAACCAAACCAAACCAAACCAAACCAAACCAAACCATCTGCTTGGATGCTCATTCAGAACTGGAATGGCTTTATTCCCAGGTGGCTTCATTTCCCCTGGAGATGAATTAAAGCCACTTCTGAAGGAGAGCTTTCACACAGAGTGTGCACTGCCATCAGACTTCTCCATCTCTATTTCACACCCTTGGCTCATATGAATTGACATATGTGGGCATCCCCAGGTAGGACAAGGCTGGATGTGTCCGTTTATGCAGGCAGCAGCTTTGCAGGCTCTACAAGTCAGGACTAAAGCCGTGGGGCTTCTGTTGTTGGGAAAGAGCCACTCAGTTTCTCTGACCAGTTCCACCTTGCCAGAATTGGTTGGGAAATATATTAGCTCTTGGCTTCTGTTTGAAACCCATCTTCAGTCGGCATTAGGAGATGGGTCTCTTTGTCCTTGTTTAACTCGCAAGTGGAGAAACATCTCAAAGCTTAGGATATTCCCTCACTCAGATATTCCTTCTGCCCATACTCCTAAGAGAGGTGAGCATTTGAACGACCAGAAAATCTGAAATCCTTGCAAGGTTTGTTTTCATTTTGCTGGGGGATCCAGAACATTTAAGTAAATGAATGTAATTTCACTAAATGAAATGATAATCTGAGAGAGTTGGAGTTGTTCAGCCTGGAGACGAGAAGGCTCTGGAGAGACCTTCCAGCAGCCTTCCAGTACCTAAAGGGGCTACAAGAAAGCTGGAGAGGGGCTTTGAACAAGTGTGTAGTGATAGGACAAGGGGCAATGGCTTTAAACTGAAAGAGGGGAGATTCAGACTAGATAAAAGAAGAAACTGTTCCCACTGAGGGTGATGAGACACTGGCCCAGGCTGCCCACAGAAGTTGTGGCTGCCCCATCCCTTGAAGTGTTCAAAGCCAAGTTGGATGAGGCTTTGAGCAACCTGGTGTAGTGGAAGGTGTCCCTGTCCATGGCAGGGGGGTTGGAACTAGATGGTCTTGAAGGTCCCTTCCAACCCAAACCATTTTATGATTCTATGATTAAATCCTCACTTTGTGAGGCCAAAAGATAATTAACAAAGAGGTCTGAGACCCAAAACTCACCACTGGCAGCTATAGGGTTAGGGGCGACTTACATCAGCAACTGATGTGGCCTGCTCGACTTGCACCTCGGTGGAGCTGTTGATCTCCGGGTTGCTGGTGTCCAGGATCTCCACAGCAAGACTCATCAAAAGCCTGGCCCGGAAGGAGACGCCTTCACCCAGACCCTCGTTCAGCTCTTGGTGCTCATCCATCAGGGTGTAGTTCCGAGTGGAACCATACATGTTCACCCACGCGGGGCCAAAGGTGGGCAGGAAGCCTGCAGTAGATTGGACATGCACATAGGGAAGGGGATGTGCAAGGAGGATGGCCTTTGCCTCAGGGTACAAACTCACTCATGGATTGGCATCACTTTCCTGGTCTGTGTATGGTGATGTGTGTGTGCATGGAAAGACACGATTGCAACCATGCATGGAGACATTTCTGCAGTGAAGGAAGTGATAGGGATGTGCAGCTCACCAGCCCAAAGACAGACGTGAGTCTTCCATTGGGTGAGTCTCCCAACATGAGAGTCAAGAAAAAAGAACCCCCCGTTAGTCCCCTTGCTAGGGTCATCTTTGTTTTCACATTGGTCTTGCCTACGCATGCTGGTATGCTCATGTGTGTGTGAATGGAGGAACCTGCCAGATATTCATTGTTCTTGGCAATGAATTTTTTGTTCTTGGGCGTCTTTGCTTTCAAGTATCAGACTGGAGGCTTGTGACGGGGCTTGGTTTTCAAAGAGCATGTGTTCAGTGATCTCAGAAGACCACTGCAGCGAATAAAAGTCTCTCCAGCTGGGCACCAAGAAGCATCTATCTCCAGGAGCAGGGAAGGAGCCTAGGCTACTTTGCTAACTCTCTGCCAAAGGGATGTCTCTCTACCGTGAAGAAGGTAGATCAATCTGGCCCTTGGCTTAGCTTTACCTTTGTCTCCTTCGTTAGAGATCTTCCTCAAGTCAATGAAATGGGTACCAATGGCCACATCATTGACTTTGTCTGAGTCTCGGATCTGGATCTTTATCCGCTTGCACAATGGAGGGAACATTTCCGTGAAGACTATTTGCTCGTTCCAGAGAGGCTCATAGCTGCTCTTTTGTATGGATGTCTTCCCCTGCCGAGTGGGAGGAGACAGACGTTTGATAAGGGTTTGAGCTCCCAAGCCATTCCTCACAACCTGAACTGCTCCCTCGCTAATGCCCACTGAAACACGCATTCTGTCTCATGACTCTCCTCTCCCAAGTAACAAACTCCTTTCCTCAACTGGAGAGTGCTGCAAACCCATCATAGTCTACACAAGAGAGAAGAAACATAGCAAACAAGGTGGCTTCGCCATGCATCTCAGCATCTACGTGCCAGGACAACTGAGATCATCTCTGGCCACCTGTACAATGTCTGGTCCTGCTCACGTTACCTCCCAGGGTCACCCTGGTGCCGCATGCAGCCTGCTCACCTTCTGCCCTGCAAAGACCACCTGCACATAGGGGTCTACCAAGTCCTTGTTCTCCCCAATGAGAGCCTTCTTCACATTGGCCATGATGCTGGTGTTCATTCGGGGTAGCCCCTCTGCTCGATAGATCTTGATGTAGAAACGAGCCCACTGCCTCTCCGGAGGAACCCCATCCGGGAGGAGGAGGTTCCTGCAACATCAACAGGTAGGGTTGAGAACAGGAGCTGGGCTAGCAGGTTTGTCAGGAGAGGTTACCAAAAAGGGAGAAGCTGCCCCACATTCTGAGCACAGGCTCCATGGAGGTGGAAAGATGACCGTTTCTGCAGCGTATGTTTTATTGCTGTTCTGTTTCTGCCCATCCTCCTGTTTTGGGGTAGGGAGTTGTGGTTTTGTAAGAAAAATCTTAGAGGAGCCCCTCGAGGTGTCCCTGGGACAAAGGGCATTGCACTAAAGGGGTATAATTGCTATTGTCAGTGGAGTCTAGGGGACAATTAAACTCAGCCTAACTTAGAAATCTAAAGCAGGCCAGATGAATGAGATACTAGAAGAGCCTTTTTTCTTCATCAAGGTACAAGGGGAGCTCCACCAAATTGTTTTTCTTGGCACATTTGGCTTTCCTCTTCTGGGGGAAGAAACGAGAGCCATGGGGGATGCCATGAACAAAATAATTTTTAGAGGAATTGCTGGAGTTGTCCATGAGAAAGTGGGATATCATCACCAATACATCATGGAATGATGACCCAAAGTTCTTCAGGTGATGCCTCGAGCCCTCAGGTCCCCAGCAAGTCAGGAGAGCTGCACTGGTATTTTGCTACTAGTCTGGGTTTCTGACCATGTGGTCAGAGGCTGAGAGGTAGACTTGAAAGCCTGTGGTTACACTTGGAGATATTGAATTGACTTGAAATGCTTTGGGGCTGGAACTAAGTTTTAAACTCTCCTGATTTTTCTTCCATAGCCTTTTAGATGCTCTTGGGAGTCACAGAGCCCTGCCCACCCACTAACCCTGGGAAACTTCATCCAGACCTCCCTGCTCTGCCTTGGCAGTGAGTGATGAGACCCTATCCCATCCAAGGGCCAACAGGAGCACTGGGTAAACAGTGGGGACACCAGGTTGGTTGACATCAGGCTGGTGTTGGTGTAGAGAGCTCAATAACCAGTAGACGGTCTGACCTCATAAAAATGGCTGGTTTGTTCTTGATATGGCCTGGATTTGCACCAGAAATCTGCCACGTGTTCTCTCTCTGAAAAGCAACTTATTGGTTGCTCTGATTTCATTGCACAAGGTAGGTATGGATACTATAGAAGAGCTGTCAGCCTGATCTGGTAGAGATGCTGTCCTCATTGTACAATCCAAGGTAAAGAGACATCAAAGTGGCTGAGAGAGTTGGGGCTGTTCAGCCTGCAGAAGAGAAGGCTCCGGAGTGATCTTATTGCAGCCTTCCAGTACTTAAAGGGGGCCTACGGGAAAGCTGGAGAGGGACTTTTTAGAAGGATATGTAATGATAGGACAAGGGGCAACGGATTTAAACTGAAAAAGGGTAGATTTAGATTGGATATAAGAAAGAAATTCTTCACTCTGAGAGTGGTGAGGCACTGGACCAGGTTGCCCAGAGAAGTTGTGGCTGCCCCATCCCTGGAAGTGTTCAAGGCCAGGCTGGATGAGGCTTTGGGCAACCTAGTGTAGTGGAGGGTTTCCCTGCCCATGGCAGGAGAGTTGGAACTAGATGATCTTTAAGGTCCCTTCCAACCCTAACCATTCTATAATTCTATGATTCTATGAAAAGTCATTCCCAAGCAAGTCTGTGTGAAGCTGGCTCTGCAGATCCTTACCCTTCAATATCATCCTCGTCCGTCTCATTGGCTTTGTGTGGTGTCTTGATGTTGTCCCCTTTCCCTACCACAGCGATGTCACACTTTAGGTAACCTTTCAGCCCAGCAGTGAGATCCTCAGGGTCGGAAAGGATGGCCCATTTGTGGTAGAACTGGTGCTCTGGAAGCCAGGGGACAAGACAGTCACTCATCAGAATGAGGCACAGCAATTACTGCGGAGACTGGAAATGTAAGAGACATCTTCAGGTGTGAGGAATTCAGATAGAAACCCCTGAAAAATTCATTAGGAAGATGGGTCTCACGTTGAAGGCAGAGAAGCAATGGGGATAAACAGACTGAAGAAGGATGGAGCCTCTCCATCACTGGAAGTCTTTAAGGTCTCAGGTGCCTTTTGGATGGAGTTAGAAAGACTTCATCCTTCTGTGGAGCAGGGAATCAGACTAGATGCTCCCTTAAGGTCCCCCTCATCATTTACTGATGACCCCTGAAGTGCAGACTCTGGGGCTTCATTTACATCTTAGCTCTTGGGGTCAGTGATAGAGGCAGAGTGCTGCAACAGGCATGACATAGGAGCAAGGAAAAAACCCCCAGTGATTTTGGAGGTATCTTTTCTGAAGGGATGTCTATGTGTTCAGCTCTGGCACGCTGCAAGCATCAGGCCCTCAAAGAGGCATTGCTCTTCTGTTTACCATCACTGAGCGACACAACAGCAGCTCTACTCAACCTCTCTTTTTCCGTTGCACACCAGGCATCTTCCTTTCTTGGTTTAAAAGCCAGCGACAGAAGACAAGGTCCATTCCATGACCTTCAGCTATTTGGAAGGCTGATACCTTGCCTAAGCAAGTCACCTTGGGTCTCCTTCCTCAGGAGGTCAGTGGATAGACACCAGCACACCCAGAAGGCATCTCAGCTGTAACATCCTATTTTGGGATGGGATATTTAACCTTTTCCGGAGGTGCTGAGTGCTCCTTCTTGACCATGGAGGGAGCCCAGATGACTTGCATCTAGGACACTAAGCTAGATAAGCATCATCCAAGGACACGAGCACCTGCCCGGTACCTTGCAAGGACATTTATCCAATGGTGCAGGTACTGGTTGCAAACAGTATTTACATACCAGGTTGGGTATAAACTGTTCCAACATCCATCTTGAAGGAGCCTACTAACGTCCCACTGCGCAAGAGGTTTTTTGAGTGGATCACCTGGAAATCAAGAGGGGGGAAAACAGGTCAGACTTTTTTCCATGGCCTGGAAGCCATAAAGCTCTTTGCAGAGGTGTTCAGTGTCAGTTGGGAAAGGAGCTGATGCGTTTCCCTTGGTCTGTACAAGGACACTAAGAGGCACAGTGGGGTTGGCAGCTCTTGTATACTTGGATTGAATAGAAAAAACTGCAAAGAAATCAATCTTTGAAACAAGATGCAGTTTTCCAGGCACTATGGAAACAAACACTGGGACATTGACCTGAAGAAAGGGTCTTTAGGATGCTTGAAATCTATGCTCTGATTCCCTTTGTGAGAGAAATTGTACAGCTGGTCTGCGCATGGGACTATCTCCAGCACATACACAAAATGGGCTGGTATCTTCCAAAAGCCCCGCAAAAAGGACAACACAACCACGCTCACTTACAGACAGCTTGATGATCTTGTCGAACATGACATCTGGGGGGACGTGGAAATCGAAGACGAAGTACTGAAAGGGAAAGAGTGGTCATGAAGACAGGAGAGCCGGGGCGGGTTCTTTTTGGGTTGGAAGGCAGTACTACGGGGCACGCAGCAGCTAGAGAAACTGGGACTGCCTGGAGGAGCATCCTGCAGCACATGACGCGGCAAGGATGCATCCGTGAGAGTCCCAACACTGAGAACCTCTGCAGTCTGGGGAACCAGGAGGAAGCACTAACTTCTTAGAAAAACAGAATAATTCAGCATAGATCAAGTGAATGCACTTTTTACCATTTTTTCGCAAAATACCAGAGGGCAAAGGTTTCATTTCTCCTTCTGCGTGATTCGAGATTTCATCTCATTCTGACAAGAGGTGACAGAAGAAAAAAAAAAGAAAAAACCCCAAGTGACAAGAAATGACATTTAATTGACTAAGGCAAAGTAGACCCTGAGGAGCAGGTAGCTGTGAGCATCACCGGAGGACAGACTCACCTCATTGTAGTAAGGGCAGTTGGTCGACTCCTTCATGGATGTGTATTTCTTTTCCTCTCCAACCTCCACGCAGACCACGGGGTCCATGTTGAGCCCAACCAGCTGCCGGGCCTCGATGATGGTGATGCTGACCTGGGGAGAGGGATTCACACACCTTCAGCTCCTGAGAGCAGTGTCAGATGCCACTCACTGCCTTAACCCCCGTCGCCCCATCTCCCATTTTTTGAGGCATTTTCAGTTCAATGGTGGCAGCTAGCTCTGGGGTCTACTGGTCCCGCTCAAGACACTGGGCAGCTCAGACAAGCCTGAGCATGCTGCAACATGGTGTGGGATGCAGGAGACCTCGGGCATCTCTGTTGCTTCAGCCCCAGAGCATGGGTGGCTTCACACGAGGTGTAAAGTCAAATGGATTTAGCTAAGCTGTGGGAGCTCTGTTGGTGAGACGCCAGTTGACTTCACTTCCTTCAGCTAGAAATCACAAACGGATGATCGTTGTAGGTCCCTTCCAACTAAAATATTCTAGTCGAGTCTAGTCTATTCTATTCTTTATTATTTCTGGAGTATCCCCACCATTTCATGGGTCAACTCTCCTATATGCCTGCATACACACCTGCCATTTTATTGAAATTAAGTACTCCTGTATGTGGTACATGAAAAATAAATTAGGTCCAACAGAATATGAGCAAATCATCCAGATGAAACATTTGCATGTATTTATGACACAGAAGTTTGTAATTCATAATTCAACCCACCTTCTGACATTAAATTAATATTGGGGATTTAGACCATATCTAAAATCCTTCCTTTCAATGTTTAATTAGCATTAGGAATTCCTTCTTAGATTATAACTAAATTTCTTAATTTAAATAAAAAACTAGAGGTATATTTCTATGTAGGTAACAAATCTTTCAATTTCCAGCAACCTTTCTTCCAGAGTCATCTCTTTAAAATCTATTACAAGTTGGTGGTGGGACAGCTAACCTCCAGGTTTCAAAGCACAGAATCATAGAATGGTTTGAGTGGGAAGGGACCTCAAAGATCATCCAGTTACAACCCCCCTGCCATGGGCAGGGACACCTTCCACTACACCAGGTTGCTCAAAGCCTCATCCAACCTGGCCTTGAACACTTCCAGGGATGGGGCAGCCACAACTTCTCTGAATTCTATGATTCTATAAAACTTCTCTGGGCAACCTGTGCCAGTGCCTCACCACCCTCAAAGGGAAGAATTTCTTCCTTAGATCTAATCACAATCTCCCCTCTTTCAGTTTAAAGCCATTGCCCCTTGTCCTGTCACTACATGTCCTTGTTCAAAGCCCCTCTCCAGCTTTCTTGTAGCCCATTTAGGTACTGGAAGGCTGCTGGAAGGTCTCCCCAGAGCCTTCTCTTCTCCAGGCTGAACAACCCCAACTCTCTCAGTCTGTCTCCATAGCAGAGGTGCTCCAGGCCTCGGATCATCTTCGTGGCCTCCTCTGGACCCACTCCAACAGCTCCATGTCCTTCTGATGCTGGGGACACCAGAGCTGAATGCAGCACTGCAGGAGGGTCTCACGAGAGCAGAGCAGAGGGGCAGAATCCCCTCCCTTGACCTGCTGCCCACGCTGCTTTGGATGCAGCCCAGGACACTGCTGGCTTTCTGGGCTGCAAGCGCACATTGCTGGCTCATGGTGAGCTTCTCATCAACCAGCACTCTCAAGTCCTTCTCCTCAGGACTGCCCTCAATCCATTCTGCACCCAACCTGTACTTGTGCTTTGGATAGCATCCCAAACCTTCTAGGGAGGCTTGCAGCCAGGGCCATCTCTGCATAAAGACCTCCTCTCCACCCCTGCCGCGACCCACACCAGCTCCTGGAGATGACTTTCCTGGGCCCCATCCTCTTCATAGTCAGCTGTTCCACAAAAGCCAGTTACCAAAGAAAAGCAGACATAACGGAGGTCAGCCAGGCACCTACCTTGTTCAGGAATGAGCCCAGCACTGCAAATCCGGTTATACTCCAGAAATCAGTCATTTCCGCATCAACACCAACCTAATGATCCTCCTGTTTGCAGTAGCCAAATAAGTGGACCCGGTGGTCCTCTTGCCTCTTGCTTGTAATTTGTTTTGCACCTTCCCCCTCCTCTTTATGTTCTTTATGTTCCCCCCTCCTGAATCAAGCACACTCATTCCCTGTAAGCTTTGCAATTTGGTCCACAGCGGATGCTGCAAATGTTTTGCAATAAATCTCTAACAAAGATCATTATTTGCATCGTTTCAAGATATCCCCAGGAACGTGTTGCTGTGCTGAGAAGAAAGGACATTAAGCTGAATTACTGCTGAACCAGCATGACTTGGGCGTAGTGGTTGATGAGTAGCTCAACATGAGCCAGCAATGTACACTGCAGCCCAGAAAGCCAACCGTGTCCTGGGCTGCATCCAAAGCAGCGTGAGCAGCAGGTCAAGGGAGGGGATTCTGCCCCCCTGTTCTGCTCTCATGAGAACTCCCTGCAGTGCTGTGTTCAGCTCTGAGGTCTCCAACACAAGAAGGACATGGAGCTGTTGGAGCGGGTCCAGAGGAGGCCACAAAGATGATCCAAGGGCTGGAGCACCTCTGCTATGGAAACAGACTAAGCGAGTTGAGGCTGTTCAGCCTGGAGAAGAGAAGGCTTCAGGGAGACCTTTCAGTAGCCTTCCAGTACCTAAAGGGGCTACAAGAAAGCTGGAGAGGGGCTTTGGACAAGGGTGTGTAGTGACAGGACAAGGGGCAATGGCTTTAAACTGAAAGAGGGGAGATTTTGATTAGATTTAAGGAAGAAATTCTTCCCTCCGAGGGTGGCGAGGCACTGGCACAGGTTTCCCAGAGAAGCTGTGGCTGCCCTATCCCTGGAAGTGTTCAAGGCCAGGCTGGATGAGGCTTTGAGCAACCTGGTGTAGTGGAAGGTGTCCCTGCCCATGGCAGGGGGGTTGGAACTGGATGATCTTGGAAGGTCCCTTCCAACCCAAACCATTCTATGATTCTATGACTTGGCGAAAACGAGAAGAGGAGCCAATGTACGAATCATTCTGGCACGAGTAGTAAAAGAAAAGGGAGCAGCATGGATCATCCTAGCCTTGGGAAACTAGATGTATGATTCTTCTAACTCTAGACAAAGTGTCAGGAACAGAGCATCACTGAACAGGGCAAGAGCAGCCACATACCAGCCTGTTTGAGGAAATTCAGTGAGTAACCTATCGCCAGCCTCACCGATCTTGAATACTAAGCAGCATATTGAAAGCTCTTGGGGAGTAAGAGAAATGTATTGGAGACAGCCTGTTTCAGTCACAGGTTAATTTGGGCTTTCTGGGCTTTGTAAAATGAAGAGAAAAAACAGTTAATATTACTTGAGTTTATCACTCAACCGTTTAAATGCCAGCTCTTGGAAAACTGTGTTTTGTGAGAGCAGTGTGTTGAAACTCAGCACAAACTTGTTCCCTGCAAAATGTTTCCCCCCGGGTTGTGACCCCCATGAGCTGAGGTTGAGGGCATTACATTGTCACGTACCTGGTAATCCATTGGCCTCCCAGCACTCGGCTCCATTTTGATGTCAGGCTTGGACCTTTGGAAGGGCAGAAGAAACTCTCAGTCAAACCACAGATGGACACAGGGGTGTTGGAACTGGATGATCTTGAAGGTCCCTTCCAACCCAAACCATTCTGTGATTCTATGAATTAGACCTTCTGCAAGCTGTGACAGAGGATTTGTAGGATCACCCCTCAAAGTTCCTGCCCTCTTTGAATCTGAGGAATATAAACCCTTGGGGGTGTGAAACACCACTGAACATCGGTCCTTTTTGCAGCAGGTCAGATGTTTCCAAAAAATCATCGGCCGCATGGAGCAATGTGGTTTCCATCATACCCCATCTCAGGGGACATGTGGTTGTGGGGTGTCGGCCAATGTGCCTTCACCTCTTGGCTTGAACAAGCTCACATCTGGCTCTCACCTCTTATTTGAGACATTGGTGGTGACAGCTGTGACAGAGGCCAAGGAGATGGTGTCTGGCTCCAGTCCACATCCCTGTCTCATGGCTTTTCGGTCCAGGTCTTCTGCCTCCAAAACAGCAGGTTCATCTGCATAAAGGAGACAAAAGAATGTCTCTTGTTGTTTCCACTCAGTGAATAATTAAAGGCAAAGAGAAAGGTAACCAATACGTCCTGTCAACCTCACCTGATAATACAAAGAACAATGGTCACCAGGTCAGGTCATGGGTAACCTGGTCTAAAAAGGGGTTGAAAAAAAGAGTTTCGCCTGGTGTGACACATTATTCTGCCTGGGCAGCGTGTCTCTATATGGTTTTGTGAAGGCAGAAAGAAAATAGAAAATGAAAAAAACCTCCAGACTTCAAGGGGTGGAACAGCATTTGATTGAGTGTTGCATCTCTAACGGCCAGAAGAGCAGTTGCAAAGACAAAGGACCATCTAGCTTTGGGGTAGAGGTGTGGAAAAAACAGGAGAAAGGGGTCATTTCCCAAAAACAAAAATTGCTGCAGGAAGAGTCAAGACCTCAGATCCCACTGGCACTGAGACACAGCTGTTTCCCTCCGTTCCACGTTTCTACTGGGAGAAGTTGCTGAGATGCTCCTTTCTTGTCCACAATCCTGTGCATGTCGTGTCTGCCCCTCTTACCTTTGCTTTGGTCAAGAAATGACCACAAAGCAGAAATGGTTGGGTTTTTTTTGTCTTTCTGTTGGGCCAGAAACACCAGTACAGCTGTTGGGTCGCTGGTTTGCTTTGGTGGCACTACATCCCTTCATGCAGCACAGACACTGCTCCAGGGAAACACATTCCCTGTCTCTTTACTAGCCTAGGCAGGCTCATAGCTTGCTCCAGGAGACTGGTGTGCTCCAGAAGATCAGAAATCAGGTTTTTCACCATAGTCTGGCCTGGTTTTGTGAGATAACATGGGCTTCAGCTGAAGCAAGGGAAATGTAGGCTGAGTATTAGGTAAAGGTCTCTGCCAGGGTTGAGACACACACACTACTGCAGGTTGGGTGGGGAAAGGGTGTCCTGAACTCAACTGGGAGTTTTGAGATGGAGTCATAGAACCATAGAACGGTTTGGCTTGGAACGGACCTTCAAGACCATCTAGTTCCAACCCTCCCTGCCATGGGCAGGGACACCTTCCACTACACCAGGTTGCTCAAAGCCTCATCCAACCTGGCCTTGAACACTTCCAGAGAGCCACACCAGCTGGGAAGGACCTAAGCAGGTTCGATCCTGCCACATGTGGGTGGGTGGCCAGACTCACACCCTCCTAGCTTGGTTTTCAGTGATTCAGTGGGTCTGCTTGACCTGAGCAGAACCAGCAGTCCATATGGGAGGAAAACAGACCATGGCACCAAGAGGGATGCTGGCTTGGCCAACAGGCAGAGGGTGCAACACATCCACTCCGTCCCATCACCAGTTGGCCAGACCAAGGGTAGGGATCACAACCAAGACAGCACTGAGGCGGAGAGAGGAGAGCCCTGGTGACGTGTGTGGAAGCCAGAAGTAGGTGGATAGCTAGTGAAGAAGTGATTGCTGTGTTAATATCGGCTGCCAGGGAACATGGGGAAGGAGGGAGAAGGTGGAAGAAGGAGCTCCATGGCCCCACTGACCAAACCATGCAACATGGCAGCTGCATTGCAGCAGTTCCCTGACTCCATCTGGGAAGGAATTCTACTATCTGACTGTGCTCCCTACTCCTGCCTTTGCATCCCAGCTGCCTTCCCCATGGTCTTGTGTGAAGCTTCAACCATGAGATGAACGCCCAGGCACCAGGGAGAGAGGGAGGCCACTTACATTTCAATGCCATGACTTCCCACACCCCGCCAGTGTCTCTATTACACTGGTGTCCCAGGCCAAATTCCCCTTTTCCGACCCTCAAATCCATTTGAAAATCAGCAGAGATTGGCCCAGAAACACTACCTAAAGCAATGCTTTGTCTTCACCCGCGTCCCCCCATTTCTTTGCTGCTGAAACCCAATCCTTTGATCTGGATGGAAAGGACGACAAAATTCCAATCGCTGACCCTCTTGAGCGTTTCCAGAAAGGTGTCCCATTTCAGCAGTGCCCAGCCCGGGGAACATGCAGCCCCACCACTGCTGAGCCCTTCTTCTGCTGCTGCACCGCGCAACCAGCAAGGTGCTAGGGTTGAAGCCTGCCTTGCACTGTCACATTTGCAAACCATCCCTTAAATATAAGCCAGAAACCAACTGCATGACTCCCAGGTGTTGCCAGAGTTGCATGTGGTGAGTGATATCTGGCCAGGGCACAGGTTGCCCAGAGAGGTGGTCAATGCTCCATCCCTGGAACCATCCAAGGTCAGGTTGGACGGGGCTTTGAGCAACCTGATCCAGTTGAAGATGTCCCTGCTCATGGCAGGGGGTTGGACGAGATGGCCTTTAACGGTCCCTTCCCACCCAAACCATCCCGTGATTCCATGGGGTCTCCCAGGTGCTTTCTTGAGGTGTGGAGGACAGCCACAAAGCAGCCTCAGAGCAGGGAACAAACCTCCTCCCAGGAACAACCTACCTTGTTTCCGATGGTCATCTTTCAACGGACGTGTCTTACCAAGCTTCATGGCTGAAAAGACTCCTTTCCCGGCTCTGGAAGAAGAGAGGGAAGAAAAAAACACCAACCATCAGTGACTGTATTTTCAGTGCTGTTTTCTGGGACTCAGGGGTGGGAACAGGAGCCTTTCACAGCTCAAAAGTGAGAGAGAAAATATCAGCTAAAAGATTAATCAGGGGCTGCTGCAAACATGCCACAGGGCAGAGTCAAGACAGCAGCTAAACGTGTCGCTTTGTCACCTCAAACCATGAACTGAAAATGAAAACATCCAACCGCTTCCCCTACTACCTTGCTGTGAGAAGAAACATTAAAAAAAAAAAAAAAAGAATAATCTCTTTCTGGATAGATCAGCTGCAAACCTCTGCAGACCCTGAGGTCTTCCTGCAGCCTGTTGCAGCAATGTGATTTTTCTCCTTCCGGCCTGGTAAACAGCAGGTTGGTCTCAGCTCCACGTCTCCCATCTAGACTGAGGTCAGATTCACCCAGGGCAGTTTGGGCTGGACTAGCTGATAAAAATCATGGTTTGCCAGTCGCTTTTCTAAAAATATCCATCATTTCAAGGCCAGTTGAATAAGTGTAACTTCTAGCTCCAAATGCTCCAGCTCAGCAATCAGCCTGTGCGACCACAAGCTCTTCAACAGTTTGGGCTCCTGCGTGACTTGGTGTTTGTGACACACATAAGACAGCAAATACCTACAAATACAGCAGTTGGGAAATAATAGGATTTCTGCACTGTAAACTGGGTTGCTCTCAAACGCAAGCGGGCACAGACTGTTAAAGACAATAAGAGGTATTTTCGGGAGACTGTTCCCTGTTTTTTTTGGAGGTAAGTCCATGCTGCTGTTGCAAAGAGGTCAGAGGTTCTGAGTCACCCTGGTGAAAGTTTAGGGAGGCTGGATGTGATGTGGATTTTTAGCCTGAAGGTTCAGCTGAAAACTTCAGTAGGAAAAAACCTCCACAGGATTTGTGAAACTGAAAGCAGCAAGAAGCAAAAGTCAATAAACGCTCTTCTAGAGAGCAAACAACTGGAGAGAGACTTGAAGGCAACGACCTGTGACTGTTGCAAAAGCAGAAAATGGTAAAGCCAAAGGGAATTGTTTTTTTATCAGAAAATAGAATCATAGAACAGTTTGGGTTGGAAGGGACTTTCAAGACCATCTAGTTCCAACCCCCCCGCCATGGGTAGGGACACCTTCCACTACACCAGATTGCTCAAAGCCTCATCCAACCTGGCCTTGAACACTTCCAGGGATGGGACATCCACAACTTCTTCAGATAACCTGCTGCAGTGTTTCACCACCCTCAAAAATTCCCATTAACAGAAAGCGTTGCTCTTTGCAGAAGCTTTGCAGGTCTGATGGACACGTTCTTGGGCCAGCTTGGAAGCAATGAGGAACCTCATCTCCAGCCTGGACCTCATCTCCAAGCTGGCTGCCAGGGCCAGGGTAGCCGGGGCTCAGCACCAGCCCTGGATGCAGCAGGATGGGGATGTGCTGCCCATGAGCCAGGTGACAGCAGTGAAGCTGTGGGATCCTCCCAGTCTCAGCTTCGATCATCTCTGGCTGGGGCCAAAGGATGAAGTCGCACCCTTTTTTTTTTTCAAAACAAAGAAGTCCTGGCCCTGCAGCCACAGCCTGATGCATCTGTTGTCTTAAATTAACAACTGGGAGTTCACAGGTTGCTGGCAGAGCCAGAGCAAAGAAGAAGAAAATTGAGGGAAATAGGAGGATAATGTACGCACCAGGCGAGGGGGAATCCATTTGGGGCAGAAGGGCAGCATAAGGTACAGGAACTAATCACAGCTGAGGTTTGATGGGGACTAAAGCAATGCTGGGGCCTCAAGGCAGCCCCTGGTAGCTGTGATTGATTCATGGGATGCTCAGTGGAAGGGCAGGTTCTCAATGGACAGAAGGAGGGAAGATGAGGGCTAAGTTTCCACGTCTATAACCCTGCCAGGGAACACCTGCCTCACGGTGCTATGGGGGAAGTAACACTTTTAAGCTATTTACAAACTTTTTTTTTTTTTTTTTTTATGAGCAAATGCTGTAGCAGCTCAGTCTGTGAAACTCCGCTCTGAGACCATTCTCCATCACTGAGTCCTTCCAGCAGCTGCAGGAAATCCAGCAGACACAGAGCCCCCTGTAAGACAACACACTTCCAGGATCGGTTATGTTACAGACCCTTCTTTCCAGATAATTTCTTAAAAATGAAGAAAAAAAACCCAGTAAATCCCACCAGCCATTTGATGAAGGCAATTTGTTTGCAGATGGTTAGTGATAAAATCATGGAATAGTTTGGGCTGGAAGGGACCTTCAAGATCATCCAGTTCCAAACCCCCTGCCATGTGCAGGGACACCTTCCACTACACCAGGTTGCTCAAAGTCTCATCCAACCTGGCCTTGAACACTTCCAGGGATGGGCCATCCACAGCTTCTCTGGGCAACCTGGTCCACTGCCTCACCACCCTCAGTGTAAAATATTTCTTCCTTAGATCTCATAAAAATCTCCCCTCTGTCAGTTTAGAGCCATTGCCCCTTGTCCCATCTGTACCTGTCCCGGGAATTTCTGAGGTTCCTCGGGAACCTCAGAAATCAGGTTCCTCCTCCTTAGAGGAGGCTGAGAGGACACCTGATTACGGCGTACAAGTACTTGAGAAGGGATGGTGGGGAAGTGGGGGAAGGGCTCTTTACGTTAGTGATGGGTGATAGGACAAGAGGAAATGGGTATAAGCTTAGTCAGGGGAGGTTCAGGTTGGATGTTAGAAAGAATTTCTTCTCTGAAAGGGTTGCCAGCCACTGGATTAGGCTGCCCAGGGAAGTGGTTGAGTCCCCATCCCTGGATGTGTTTAAGAAAAGGGTGGATGTACTGCTTAGGGACATGGTTTAATGGGGGATTAGGGACGGTTGGACTGGATGATCTCTAAGGTCTTTTCCAACCTAGAAATTCTATGAAGTAAAACAAAGCAGAAGAGCAACTGGTGATGGAACCAGTGGGACTCTGCAGGGAAGACATTGGCAGCACTGGTCCTCTACCAGGACCCCAAAACAACGAAGTCCTCGCTCGGGACTGAGGTTAGCACAGCATCTGGTGCCCATCAGTAGAACGATGAAGCTGGTTTTGGGCCACGTGGAACAAGATTGGGATTGAGCACCTGGTCCCAGCAGCACTAGCCCAACCCAGATCCTTCCAGAGGGGTGCACGTGGGAGCCGGTGTCACCTCCAGCCCCTCCAGAGCGATGACCCTCACTGTCAGCTGAGCCCCAGTAACCGTGCCGGGGACATGGGCTGCAGGAGCCTCTTGGGGGTCCCAGAAATGATAAATAGCCCAGCAGCCTCTAGCACATCCATGAGATGAGCCTCAGCTCCAGCTGGTTTGGAGAGCGAAGTCCAGCGGGCACAGGGTCCCTTGGTGGCATATAGCTTCCCTGTGCCCGTGCCCTGGGCACATCTCCCCGCTGCTCTTCTCAGCCTGTTACAACATCTGGTGCTGCCTCTTTTCCTTCACCTCTGTCCTTACTGGTACTATCACAGTGGGTGGGAGCCCTGCGGGGGGCAATCATCTGGGAAATGATGGGGTTTAGGGGTCACTCAGGGGAGAAAAGAAAGGAGAATGGGGGGTGAGAAAAAAAAGGAGAATGGGAGGTGAGAAAAAAAAAAAGAAGGAGAATGGGAGGTGAGAAAAAAAAAGAAGGAGAAGCGGGGGGAGCAAAACAAAAGAAGGAGAAGCGGGGGGAGCAAAAAAAGAAGGAAAAAAGATAAAAAGTGGATTTTGGTGGATTTGGGCAGCACTCAGTACATGCTAAGGAAAAGGGAAGCAGCAAGTGAAGGATGAAACGAAGCTGTCCTAGATGCTTTAGAGACAGCTGCCCAGTGGCTCACTCATCCCCCAGACCCATCTGTCACCTTTTCAGAGCCAGATGAGCACCGACACATCCCATCCACCCCCCTCTTCCCCTTCCCATCCCTCGGGGGTACTACCTTCACCCGCAGCTGTCCAGGACTGGCCTTCCCCCAGGAGGAGATGCTGGAAGAGCTCAGCTGAGAGAGGAGAGCAGCCAGCGGTGTGCCTAGGGTGGGGTGGCCATCGCGGTGCCAAGGGCAGTGCCGTGCCCACATGCAGATCGGGGCTGAGCAGGGATGGGGACCGCGGCCAAGGCTCCTCTCCGGGCACAGCAGGGTCTTTGCGGCATTAAGCAAAGGTCGTGCCAACTGCTCTGGCTGCTCCAGCCAGCATCCGACGGCGCGGATGGGAAATCGGGCGCTGGCGGAGAGCTGACACTGTCCCCACATGAATATTACATGAGAACCCGCGAACCTGAGACGCCAACACAGGCTGCGGCAGCACCGAGAGCCCCCTCCATTGCCGAAGCCCGGCTTGAGCCTGGTTTGCTAAAGAACCGAGACACCGGAGAAGATGATAGAATCACAGAACTGTTTCAGTTGGAAGGGACCTCAAAGATCATCCAGTTCCAACCTCCCTGCCATGGGCAGGGACACCTTCCACTACACCAGGTTGCTCAAAGCCTCATCCAACCTGGCCTTGAATACTTCCAGGGATGGGGCAGCCACAACTCCTCTGGGCAACCTGGCCCAGTGCCTCACCACCCAAGATGCTGCTGCCCGCTCCCCTCCAAAATGGTGCAGGCTGCTGGCCCATCACAACCCAGTTTGGCAGCAGGGTCAAGACTGTGTTCCTGCAAGTTTTGGGGTGTAGGATGGAACACCTTGCCTCTGTTCCCAAGCAGGGACAGGCTTCCAAGCAAGCTCAAACCCATATGAGACACCAGAGCATCCACCCAGCCTCCCACCACACTCGCCCCGTGGATTTTCTGATGTTTGATATGGGACCGAGCAGGTGAATGGTCTTCAGTTGATGGTGAAGCACATGTCCTCCATTTAGTTTGCTGTTCCCAGAAGCACTTGGCTTTGCCCTTTAGGGTTCCACCTGTACGACTCTTCGGGACGCGGGCACAAAGGCAGGGTTGGAGGCACAGGCAGGGAGGTGGAAGCAGTCCCTCCCTCCCGGCCAGCTTCTAGTTAAAGATACTGTTACAGGTTACTGGTTAATTATTCATGGCTGAAAAGGACATTTTAATCATTGCATTTTACTGGGGAGTTTGGAACAGGGTTTCCACGGCTCATTTCTTTGCAGGAATTACACCGCCTCCATCGCCCCCATGCTAACAAGACTTCCAGTTCTCCCACCCGTACCAGGGACAGACCCCACAGGATCATCCTACACACACCGCCCTGGAGCCCAGGGAAGACCCCACCCCTCGGACCCACCCTCCTCTCCCCCATCCCTGCACAGCCGGACTGTGGAGGGCGGTCAGTGAGGACCGGGCTGCTCCATGCAGAGAGATCTCTTCCCATCTTGTCTTGAAGACATTTCTCTCCTTTCCCCTCATCTCTTACACCATTAATCAGGAAGGCCCATCAGTAAGATACCGCCATAAACTGATCCTGCAGCTGCAGAGCACTAAATATGAGCCGGAAGAGCCCTCACTGACTGGTAAGTGCCCTGTGGTGGCCGCAGGGATCATCCCCTGGATGCAGGGCACCAGCCTGCGCTGGCAGGAGATCCCAGCTTAGGTTTCAGTAGATCTGCCATACTGGAGAGCTGGAGGATGCTGTTGTTGGGAGAGAGCTCAGACACAACCTGGTCTGGTACCAACAGGAGGGATAAAAGAAAGGCAGAAGCTGAAGAAACTTGTCTACATGGATGATGTGGCAGCCTGATCTGTGGGCACAGGAGCTGCAAAGCTGGTGCCAAGTCCCATTTGCCCAGCCCTGCACTGATGACCTCCACTCAGACCTTCTCCTACCCTGACCCCTGGTCGGGTTGTCCATGTCCAAGCTGGGAAACTCTCCCCCCTGCCAGGACCCATCAGAACCTTATGGGAGCCAGGCTTCTCTCCAGACCTCATGGTTCCTTTCCAGTGCTACCAGGGACCACTCCAAGCCTGTCTTTTACATTTGGCTTTTGCTGTAGATAAATATTCCCTGCAGACATCAAGGTCTCAGGCCACACATCATCCAAGAGATCCAAGCTCCTCCAGAGCTTGCAAGCTCAGCTTTAGAGAAAGGGAGAGCACACCAGGTACCGGATCAGCCACAACACAAACTGGGAAAGCTGGAAACAAGAAGGAGGAGAAGGCGCAGGGAGAGCAAAACCTACTTGTGCTCCTTCGTCTTCTCTTTGCCTTTGCTGGAGCCGGTGGCCACGCATCAGGGGAACAAAAAGCAAACAAGCTTCAGTGCACTTCGAGTGCTTCAAATCAGACCGTAACGTCAGATCAGGCTGCTTTTCCCTTCGCAGCTTCCCTGCTCCTCCCACGTGCTCCCTGTGCCCCAGCCCCAGGCTGTGGTCATAGGCAACCTTCTTCAGCCAGGCTGGCCCCAGACCACCCTGTCCTGCCCACATCTGTAGTTGAGGTGGATCACATTTCTCTGTCACCCTCTGCCAGGCTAGAGGTGATTAGGGGAACCACACCAGGAGCTGGAGGTGATGGGCATTCACTGGATGCCTGTATGGGGCCAGTAAAGCAGCTACAGATGTTCACACATATGAGCAGGTAGATGCACAGATTGGAGATGCTAGCAGAGCTGGAGACAAGGCTGTTTCTCCTTCTTGGTAGATGGGAGTGATCTTCCTCAACCTCCCACAAAAGTATATTCATATCAGCCCTCCAGAGAGGGCTCAGCTGGAGGAGATCATGGAATCACAGAATGGTTTGGGTGGGAAGGGATCTTCAAGGTCATCAAGTTCCAACCCCCCTGCCATGGGCAGGGACACCTTCCACTACACCAGGTTGCTCAAAGCCCCATCCAGCCTGGCCTTGAACACCTCCAGGGATGGGGCAGCCACAATTCCACTGAGCAACCTGTTCCAGTACCTCACCACTCTCAGATGGGCTGGATCTGGGAGTCCTCATCCCTGCCCAGAATGACACTGCATCCTCCCGCCCCAACACCAGGCAGGAAACATTGACTCCTCACCTCCCTTTTTCGCTTTGCAGACCCCTGCTCTGCCTCTGCTTTCTGCCTTTTCAAACCCATTTTCCTTCTCTCATGGTTCCTACATGTCTCTGTTCAGGTCCTGCCTCCCTGGTCCCTCTTTCTTTCCTGGCTAATCTCCCCCTATTAGGCATCAGCAAAGTGGGGAGGAGAAAGCAATTAACCAGCTCTAGAAAGTAATTAGAAGGGCTGCTTTTTAATTACAGCTTGTTACTCTACCCCATGGCCACATCTGTGCTGGGGACATAGGGCAGGAGGGTGGCTTCAGAGCACAGACCTCTGGCTCTCTGTGCACTGAGCTGCTGGAAAACCACCCAGAAAAAAAGACTGTGTTGCTGGATGGGTTTTTAGAGATGTGGAGTCCAGAAGACCCAGCTCCAGCACAAGACAGAGGATCAGGACTCAGCACTGGGTGGGAGCTTGGGAAGAGCAGGGTCCTCTTGTTCAGCCAAGGAAACCCACCTAAGAGCTGCTTCAGATGCACACACTCCTGCCCTCTCCTCACACCGATGCTTGCTCCAAGAGAGAATCTGAAGAAATTATTCCCTTGCCAGCTGAGCTCCTCGTGGGAACAAGCCAAGAGTAATGCCAGCAGCTCCCCTGGTTCATCTGCATTGGAAAAGTTGCCCTAGTGCCCCTGCCCAGGGCCGGGGAGAGGATGTAAACCACTCCATGCTTTCTCTGGCAGCTCGTGGACATGGTCCGAGCTCCCCGTGGAGCCATGGCTCATTGCCATCTCACCTGGCACCGTGGCTGGTTGGTCCGGGTCTCAACATGTGAGCCCTTGGCATGGCTGTAGGGATAAGCATCGCCGGTGCAAGACCCTTCCCTGCCATAGCCAGGCTAGGAAACTCTCCTTTTTCCCCTCGGTGCCGACTCAAACTGCCAGGATGGAGGGCAACACCCTTGGGCAGGTGCGACAGGGCAGCGCCTGAGCCCCTGTCCTGCCTCTGTTCATTTCACTGGTGCAAACGTGGCCTGGATGAGGGATGCGAGAACATATCTGTGGTTGCCCTCTTGCTCCCAGCATCTCCATCCTCTGCTCTCCGGGCTCCCTGTTCCAAACCAGCTCCATGGTGCTGCTGGTCCTGGGCACTCGGATTGTCAGTGCCGGGGTGAATGAACTGACTGCACTGCGTGAGAGGTCCAGAGGTCCTTCTCCAGGGGCGGGGGGAGCAGCTGACACCAGGCCATTCATTCTCCCTCCCTTCTTTTATCCCTTCCCCTCCATCCCTGACTGCTAAAGGTGCCTCTTGGACTCCAGACAGCCCCAGTTTGGGCTCTGGGTGCCTGGAAAAGGGCATGGATTTTCCATCATTTTATGCCTTCACTGGCACAGGTGGGCTCGTGGTCCTGCCCTGCGGCCGTTGTGAGGGGACACTGTGACACTGCTGCAAAGGGCTAAGGGCTGGGGCTGGAGAGGGATGGGGGGATCAGGGTACCTGAAGGGTAACATGAGGTGTCTCTTCTCTCTCCCCTTGGCCTTAGCTCTGCAATCACAACAAGCGATTTGTTCAGGCGTGATTCATCCCACTGTGGCGACAAAGACCCCCGCCTGCCTCCTCCCCCTCGAAAGCCCCATCAGCAACATGCACCGAGGCATCAACCACACCCAGTTCTCAAGGATGTCAGAGGGAGGTCTCGCTGCGACAGGACTTCCTAACCTGCTGGCATCAGGGCGCAGAGATAGTGACAGTGCTGGTGGTGCCAGGATGAGCTGGGAGAGGAGAGGGTGCATGAACAAGACACAGCAATGGAGAGAAAAAGAGCATTGCTTCAGGGTGGAAGGATGCATGGTATGGCTCTGGGATGGCTGGTGTTGTGCATAGATGGATGGACAGGTAGCATCACAGTAGGATGGATGGGTGGGATAGGTGGATAGAATGGTACTGGGATGAATGGACAGACAGATCTGTACTGCAGTGGATAGATGGATGGATGGATGGATGGATGGATGGATGGATGGATGGATGGATGGATGGATGGAAGGATGGACGGATGGACGGATGGACGGACAGATCGTGAGAATTGCAGTGATAGATGGAAAGAAACGCAATGAGGTGGATGGATGCATAGGATTGTCTTGAGATGGACAGAGTGGTGGATGGTAAGAACTGCATTGGGATGGATGGAAGGATGGATGGATGGATGGATGGATGGATGGATGGAATGGCACTGGGATGAATGGACAGATAGATCTTGTACTGCAGTGGATGGATGGATGGATGGATGGATGGATGGATGGATGGATGGATGGATGGATGGTGAGAACTGCAGTGACAGATGGATGGAAAGAAATGCAATGAGGCGGATGGATGCACAGGATTGTCTTGAGATGGACTGATGGACAGATTGGTGGATGGTGAGAACTGCATTGGGATGAATGGGTGGATGGGTGGATTGATGGGTAAATAGCTAGGCAGACAGGCAAATATTACCCTCAAAGGTCCTTTGGAAGGCCCCTGAATAGAAGGAAATGTGTCCTTGCTGGACGTAGGGGACAATAGACCGAATACAAAGAAGCCCTGCTCTTTGGGGAGGAGGGGATGGGGTGAACACAAGAAAGCTCTGCTCCCCATGAAGAAGAGGGCAGGAAGCAGGTAGGATCTTCCCCCAGGTCCAAATGTCATGCAGGGACGGGTATGACAACACATGTCACACACATGCACACACGATGCCCAAATGGCCTGAGCGATGCAGGGGGTCCATGTCCAGTACCTAAGATCTTCAGGGTCTTCGCTGTTTGGAAGAGACACAGCCAGGAGGATGAACATGAGGAAGAAACAAACCCACCCAAAAAGATATACCCCGCCCCCAGCCCGTGGGACCTGGCCATGACAGGGGAAGGGGCTAATGGCTGCCATCCCCTCCACTCCGGGTGGATCCTCCTGGGCTGATGCTGAGAAGGTCTCAGCTGGCACTGCATGGCGAGGAGGCATGGTCCCACAGCTCTTTGCGACCAGCCAGGTCCTGCTTGCCAGTGGCTCTTCTGCAGGTTCCTTCTGCATCCTCTCCACCTCCCCTCAAATACTGAGCAGCAGCAATGAAGAACAGACTTACAGGGATGGGTTGGGGCTGGGATCATGGTCCTGGACTCACTCACACCAGATAAATTTATCAGCTCTTATTCATGGTGCCTTTGGGAGTCCTCTAGCCCTACAGATGGGGTGATCATCATCGTAATTTGCAGGATTTGGCTGTAGACGGACCACAGGACCTGCCTTTCCTTTGCAACGTGACATGGAGGAGGTCTGCAGGTGTGGCTGGGTCCTGCAGAAAACTCCTGGAGCACAGGGCTCATGTTCTACCCTATAGCCCTTCCTTCCTTGCAGGCTTCAGCTCAGCTTCAAGCCCTCACATGCTGTCCTGCACTTACAAGACCCAGCGCTGTGCTGCTGGTACATGAACCATTGGTTCCACCCAGGTCTGGAACATGCATCCCGCTCTCCTGGCTTAAGATTTGGGAATTAATTTGAATTAAGGAAGATTTGGAGCTTAAACCAGATTGTATCTGGCACTGTATCCCAAATCCTGGGTGCATTTATGGCTAGACAGTCACATATTCATGGGACTGGGATGGGCTGGGATGAGAGCAACCTCCCGCCACCCCAAAAAGCCAAGATCTCACCAGTCATGACATTTTGGTACCTTGCTACTGACTTGTATCCATCGTTAAACTTAATCCTGAGTGAGGCACCAAAGAGAAAGAGAGGAAAAAAATAATAATACCAGTGTCAGGCTTCTCGAAACAGCCCATCAGCAGTGAAGGACACATGGACGTTAAGCAACCTGGTGTAGTGGAAGTTGTCCCTGCCCATGGCTGGGGGGTTGGAACTAGATGATCTTTGAGGTCCCTTCCAACCCAAACCATTCTATGATTCTATGGACTTGGTGAGTGCAGGGACATCGCTTCCAAGGAGGGGTGGTGGTGTGTCCAAGCCACAGTTCCCTGTCACAGGGTGCTCAAAGGCAGCTGATGGGTGGTAACTTCAGCCCAGGCTCCTCTGCTCACACTGTCTCCAGGAAAAACTCAGCCAGAGACAGGATCCGCGCTTCTGGCACAGGGCACAAGAGCCGTCACCACCCCAGCAGCTGGCATCATCCGTCGCTCTGGCCAGGTCTGGAAGATCTCCTACACTGGAATGGTTTGGGGTCAATCTAGATCAGCTTCCAGGAAATATGTCAAGATGCTGGAGGCTCTAGAGTCCTTGAGACCTACAGCAGCATCCCGTCCATTGCTTTGAACATCTTTTCCTACGCCTTTTTCCTGCTTTTCAGGGTCCTTGGGATGCATTTTTTCCTAGCAATTTAATGGTGCACTGGAAGGGTTGCAAAAAGGATGGGGGAAACTCGACGGGCTGATTGTCTTTGGGAGATGATTTCACTTTTCTTTGCTCAGGACGAGAAGGACCCTGGACTTGCCCATTTATGCTGATGGAGACCTTGGTCCGGTGTGTGACATCCCTAAGGCATGTGCCCAAATGCCACACTTGAGTTAGCAATTTTGGACTCTCCTTATCTACTTGAAGGTTACGAACTGTCCACACTGGTCTTCCACGATAGCCACAGATGGAGACACACACATCCAAAGGCCAAGTCAGATCCTACATGGGTAAACATCCCTTGGGAGATTCCTCCTTCCTTTGACCTTAGGGGCAACCTAGGAAGATTGGGATCATGGCAAGAGCCTTGCTGAGCTTCCTAGGGCCATGCAGGATGGTGCTGGGATGCACCTCATGCATTACCTGATTTCTACCTCTCTATAGACACAGCAGCTCTGGAAAGCCAGCATAAGCAGCAATAGCACCAAGCAAACATGTCTGTACCATTGACCAGCCCAGGTTGACCAGCAAAGCACTCAGGCCTGACAGAAGAAGGGAGTCCTGCTTCTCCCAGCCTCCCGTCATGGGTATTTTCATCCCCAAGTTCAACTCCAGTGCTTGTTAATGACCCCAGCTCTGGAGCAAGTGACCCATGGGCATAATGAATTGGCAGGCGGAGGGTTGAACTCAACCAGACGTGTTTTGGATCCACTGGGCACGCACAAGAAAAGACATGATCAATAATTCACCGTGACCAGATTGCTTGCGGCTCTGGAGCTCTGTCCTGCCCATGAATATTTCAAGGTCAACAGCTATCAAGTGATGCTTCCTGGGATCTCAGTTTCAAGGTGGTCAGGAGCCGTGACATGCACAGCCCTATCCCACACACATTTTGGCAGTCCAGCATGGTCTCCCCTCTCCCTGAACCACCTCTGGAAGTGCCCATCTCTCTTCACTAGCCACAGAGGCAATCTAAGGACACGTCTGTATCAGGAAATAAACAGGCCAAGGCTCATTCTCTGGCCATGACATGGCTCGTGTCTGTACAGGTAAAGCCCTTTCTCTCCACAAACTGCATCCCAGCTACCTGTTGGAGAGGTCTCTGGTCTACCATAGAACCATAGGACGGTTTGGGTTGGAAGACCCAAGACCATCCAGTTCCAACTTCAAGACCATCCAGTTCCAACCCCCCTGCCATGGGCAGGGACACCTTCCACTACACCAGGTTCCTCAAAGCCTCATCCAACCTGGCCTTGAACACTTCCAGGGATGGGGCAGCCACAACCTCTCTGGGCAACCTGTTCCAGTGCCATCACCACTCTCAGAGGGAGGAATTTCTGCCTTAGATCTCATCTTTCAGTTTAAAGCCATTGCCCCATGTCCTGTCATATTGCAGCCCTGTGCTTTCATCAATATATATTGATGTATATGGAGCCAAAGCCATGCTGGGAACCTTGCTAACGCCCTAACAGCTGGGAAGGTGCTACCCCCTGTGCCCTGGCTTGCTTCATCATATGGATGCTGTAAAGGGTGAGCAGGTCCCTGGCCTGTGAGCCCTGGTGTAATACATAAATCTAGACTAGACAGATCTAAGCCTCCAAGTTTGACATTTAGGCTTGGATTTAAGCAAGACTTTCAACATGTCCCAGCTCTGCAGAGGCAGGATTTCAGGGCTAGTGTCTGAGCAGGGCTGGTGTGGGTATTTACCTAGAGTGCTGCTCTTCTTCCGCGTCATCTCCAAGGCTAGGGCATTTGCAGAGAGAGAAGAAAAAAACAAACCACTGTGATATGAAGATGGAGGGTTCTTCCATTGCGTCAACGTTTTAAAAAACCAGGATGATTCGCTTCAGGAAGAACTTCAGAACATTCCAACACAGCAAACCACTCCATGCAGGAGAACTCATGACTACCCTGCACTGGGCCAATCCTCCCTCCACCACCCCTGGCTGTACCTGTGGGGTCCATGCATGACCCAAGCTGGGTTTTCTGTGGCTATTTGACTGGCTGAGCTCCACACGAGAGTGGAAGTGAACTGGTCCTCTCCACCCCGACCTCCTTCCCACACTTCTCCCTTTTGCTTGGGGTGAATCTGCCTGAGAACGATGCTCTGATGGTTTTAGCAGCACCGGTCCAAAGGCACCTCTGCTCCTGACTCCATTCGAGTTGCCTCCCCTCTCCCCAGAGCAGACCCTGCAGGTGCTGGGGATGAGGCAGAGGTCCCACGCATGGTGATCCATGCTTGGAAAGCTGCTGGGTTGCTCTCAGACGGCTGCTTCAAGCAAAGCACGGGGGTTCTGTTTACACCAGTGACAAAAGTCTCACACTTGGGGCACCTGCTGGGCTGCAGACACACGAGGGTAAAACACTCATAGAGGCGCCCTGCAAAGGAGGGAGAGAGGATGGGGATGACTTCTATCAGGGCAAGGCATCACCCGGGAGCCAGCACTGGCCAAGGAGGACACTCTAATAGGTGTAAGAAATTAAAAATAAAACAAAAAAAAAGGTCTTTTTGTCCCAAGTCTGAGCTGTGTTCGTGGAGACCAGATTGCTCCTGAGGGTAGGAGTCAGAGCCCAGCATGGTGTCTGCAGTTAAGGCTATTTCTCCCCAAACCATGTCACTTGAGCACATTTCAATGTGAGAAACCATCTCTCCAGGGGCTATTTCAGCTGGGGTGCTAATGGTTTTCCTCCTCCTCACTTGTACCAGCTGCTTTCTCCTTGTCTTGTCTCCAACTGGCCACCCAAGACCCACGTGCAAAACAGGGAGGCAGCCCACGTGGGAGAAGATGAGCAGTCAGAACTGGTCAGCAGAGACTTACTGCTGAGTTTCACCTTTGGTGGGGCTTTGATCTGCTGGTAGCACCAAAGCCTAGTCACCTGCATGGTGGGAACCTGGTGCAGAGACATCCACGGGGCTCTGCAGGAGCTGGATCGAATACAATGTGCGGACCCTTTGCTGATGCAGATGAATCTGGCATGAGGTGAAGGCACAACCTTCAAAAGCCTTGATGGAGATTTGCAGGCTGGGGCACTGCTCTGCTCCATGGGAAGGTGGCAGGACTGCCTCAGGCCATGCTGAGGATGGAGAGGGCTGCGCCTCTGCTACCAGACCTGCCAAAGCTGTGTGATCTCTGGACTGAACCATCTCGGGGATGTCTACGACTGAGACATCAAATCATAGAATGGTTTGGGTTGGAAGGGACCTTAAAGACCATCCAGTTCCAACATCCCTGCCATGGGCAGGGACACCTTCCACCACACTAGGTTGCTCAAAGCCTCATCCAACCTGGCCTTGAACACTTCCAGGGATGGGTCAGCCACAGCTTCTCTGGGCAACCTGCTCCAGTACCTCATCACCCATCAGAGGTGCTTCAGCCCTTGCATAATCTTCGTGACCTCCTCTGGACCCGCTCCAACAGCTCCATGTCCTTCTTGTGTTGGGGACCCCAGAGCTGAAAGCAGCACTGCAGGGGGGGTCCTACAAGAGCAGAGTAGAGGAGCAGAATCTCCTCCCTCAACCTGCTGCCCACGCTGCTTTGGATGCAGCCCAGGACACGGTTGGCTTTCTGGGCTGCCAGCGCACACTACCGGCTCATGGCGAGCTTCTTATCACCCAACCGTCCATCAGCAGGCACGAGTTATGCCATAAGGAAGCATGGCTGAGGGCTGTGTTTTAAGAGGAACATTTCCAGCAAGGCAGCAGCCTCCAACAAACTGCTCTCTGCAGGTCTGGTGAGACTGCAGCCGGATTTCTCAGTGCGCTGTTTGTCTCTGCCTGAATCATTACAAAGGTGTTCCGGGCCCTCGGGTACTTTTCTTTGTCACGGAGGAAAAATAGCAAAAATTGCTTTGCATCTGCACTTCCTTGCCAGGAATCCTGCTGGGATTTTATGGGGAGCAAATGGCCATCTGTCCTGGTTTCAGCTGGGGCAGAGTGCGTTTTTCTTTTCAGCAGCCAGAAGAGCTCTGTGTTTTGGTTTAGTCTGGGATTTGCCAGGAGAAGAATGCTGACAGTGCACTGATGTTGATAGTTGGTGCTGAGACATCAAAGACCTTTCAGCCTCCCGTGTTTTGCCACTGTGCAGGAGCACAACAGGCTGGGGGAAGCACGGCTGGGACAAAGGGCTTCCAACTCCCCTTATGATTTCAGCTTAGATTTAGGATTGAGAGAGCTAATTTGGCCAATAAAGTATTCCATATCATGCAACATCATGCCCAGTGTATAGGTGAGGATTGACTGGGAAGTTGGGATTCTCAGGGTCTCTCTCTCCCTCTCTCTCTCTTTCAATCTCTTTTCTGGCCTATTTCCCTTCTGGGATTGTGGTTACATTATTATCATGATATTATCTATATTATCATATTTTAATTAATATTTTAATCATTATTACTTTAATTATTATTATTAAATTGTTCTTATCTCAACCTACAAGTTTCCTTCCCTTTTCCCCTTTAATTCTTTTGCCTGTTCCCCAGGGCTGCGGGAGCGGCTACCTGGTGTTTAATTGCCAGCTGGGCTAAACCACGACACCTTCACTTAAGGCTTTGTTATAGAATCATAGAATCTATGAATCAAATCATAGAATGGTTTGGGTTGGAAGAGACCTTAAAGACCATCCAGTTACAAGGCCACGGGCAGAGATACCTTCCACTACACCAGGTTGCTCAAAGCCCCATCCAACCTGGCCTTGAACACTTCCAGGGATGGGGCAGCCACAACTTCTCTGGGCAACCTGGTCCGGTGCCTCACTACTCCCAGAGGGAAGAATTTCTTCCTTAGATCTCATAGAAATCTCCCCTCTTTCAGTTTAAAGCCATTGCCCCTTGTCCTGTCACTACACGCCCTTGTCCAAAGTCCCTCTCCAGCTTTCTTGCAGCCCCTTTAGGTACTGGAAGGCTGCTCGAAGGTCTCCCCAGAGCCTTCTCTTTTCCAGGCTAAACAGCCCCAACTCTCTCAGCCTGTCTTGTTCCCACAGCTGAGGGTCAGGTGGTCCCTGCACAGCACACGTTGGGACAAAGCTTTCAAGTCTTGTTTTGCTACAGGAGATAAAGCACAGACTGGCAAATAGAGGGCAAACGCATCCCTTGCTCAGCGCTGCCCAACAGCTCAGTGCTGTTATCATCCCAAACATCCCCACCAGCCTTCCCTAGAGCGACGGTTACCTCCTTGGGAGCCCTTGGATGTAAGGACCTCCCCACCTCTAAGCCACCGGAAGCAGGTGACACTAGCCAGGAACCTGGCCAGACCTCCACACCTGACTGCACGCAGGTCTGACCTTCCAGGCAAAAAAGCTAAGTCTGAGCCCAGGCAGAAGTTCAGTGACTTTCAAGGCTACAGGTCAACAGTAAAGGTTTGGAGCCAGCTTGGTGGTCAGTGTGTGGTCCCACTGTGATCCAGTTTTGAAAAACACATTTAAAAAGCCCTGAAGGGGTTATTTATTTACTTCTTGACTTTTTTTAACCAGGTGGATCTGCGCCATGCCCCGGCCGTCGGCTTGGCCAGGCAGGCGGAGGTGTTGACAGTGAAAGCGCAATTCATGGCTGCACTTAAAGGTTTTTTTGCCTTTCACCATCCCAGAGCCCAACCCTCATCTGTGCTTCCATTTGGACCGTTTATTCACCCTGTACAAACTTGTGCCTCCCCTGTCCCATTCCCTCACCCGAGATTTTGCCCAGAAAACAAGAGAATTCACGTCGTGCCAACGTCTCCTATGAACTGAAGTCATTGCTTTGAGCACGGAGGAGCAAACACAATATTTCCACCCACTGCAAGGTCTGTGTCTTCTCCTGACAGCACCGGGACCGAGCCTGGCTGCAAATAACTCCGATATAATCCCCGCTGCTGGCACAGGTTTCCAACACGCATCTCGCCGCATCGCTGACACCTCGATTAGGCTGCATGCGAACGGCCGAGAAGCATTTGGCGAGCTCAGAACTAGTTATGTATTTATTCCTCGTTGCTGCTGCTTTTCCCATTTCAAGGTCTGTTTGCTTCCCCCCCCCTCCCCTTCTGTATCCCCTCAGGAAAGGGAATCAGCTGAATAATGACAATAATGTCCCTAATGAGCCAGGGGAGGAGGTAAACAGCTCTATGATGGAGAGGACATTGACAGAAAGCTTGTAGAAATCCAGGGAGACCTTTCCACTGCCTTCATTCGCATTCAAAGCCCTCCCAGGGGGAAATAGAGGGTGGAAATAGACTGTGAGGACACACAGAATTACAGGCAAAGGGGCTGCCAAGAAGATTTCAAGTTCAACTTCTTCCCCAAACGGCATCAGCTCGCCCCAAGACGGTCCTCAGATGTGCATCCAGCTGGTACTTCAGCATCTCTAGGGACGGAAGCTGGACTCTCTCCCAGTCAGATCTGGGGTTTCTCTCCCCTTATCTCCCTGCTGCCTCGCAGAAATTTGATTTTTGGCTGTTCTGTGCCAAAAATGACAAGCAGCTCATCCTGAACCCAACCTAACCCTTGAAGGCAAGGTGGGAGCTGGACTTGGCTTTGAACTTGGTCACCTTGGTTCGGCCAGGTCTAAAGGTTGGTGTGGCACAGCGGGGATGCCCGCCTCAGTCCCCACTCTGAGCAGTGGCACCCATGGGAGGCTGAAGGCATTGCACAGCAACACCCCATCTAACACACGGAGTGACGACTCCCTCACATCCGGGCTTGGCCCAAGTGGCATGTGAGCTTTTGGGAGACTCCCAGGTACCCACCAGCCTGGTCAGAGCACTCTGACTGCCTGTCTCTCCATTTCCAGGCACCCAGACATCCCAATGCACCTACAGCCTGGGGCATGTGCAGGAACAGATGTGCTTCTGGTGCATCCTGCTCACTGGGCAGGTGCTATAGCCACGTTACATTACGGGTTCAAGGGCACCTTCCCCACCTTTGATGCCAAACTACCTGACATGCATCGCATACATGCTGATGCTTTCCATCCAAAGGAAGGGTTTGACGTGGGCAATCCCTAATCTGCTCTTTGGGACTGGCTCATGGTTGTTGTTGCACTCCTTGTCCCCCTCAACCCTGCCTGGAGATTGTTTGGATCAGTGCTAGGTAGCCAAAACCTTCTCAGAGATTGTCCTAATAATTTACTAAGTTTATGGGCACTTCAGGTGCTTGGCCTGGCAATGTCCAATCAATGAGACTTGACAGAGGTGTCTACCAGTACAGATGTGGCCACAAATTCCCATGACAGAGAGTCAATATCTTCATATTGTTCTTCATATGTTCAAGGCCAGGTTGGATGAGGCTTTGAGAAACCTGGTGTAGTGGAAGATGTCCCTGCCCATGGCAGGAGGGTTGAAACTAGAAGATCTTTGAGGTCCCTTCCAACCCAAATCATTCTATGATTCTATGATTCATGCTAGTGAAGCTTAAGGCACTTGGCGACAGGCTGCATGGGGAGATGCTACAAGGAACAAGCTCCCCAGAAGAGTTGTGGGTAGGAAGAACCACCCTCATGCTTTTTGCCACCGCTGGACCCGCATGAATTGAGGAGTTCCCCATAAAATGCTCCTTTCTCTGCCCGAGCTGCTCTCAGAGGTGTTGGGTCAGTCCCTGGGTTTTATCCGAATTTCTCTTTTTTTGCGTCTCCTCCTCAAACTCTTTCTGGCACACGGTGGAGAACAGCTCACGGCACCGCACTGCGAGAAACGCCACTGCAAACAGAAATCAGATCTTCATGCACATCACAAAGAGTAGCTCCCCATGCACTGGACATGGCTGATCTCTGATTTTGGGGACAGCTGTGCCTGACATGTGGTGGGACCTGGAGAAGGAAGGGGGCCTCAAAGGTGAGGTGCTACCCCACTTGCAGCCTCACCCCAAGGCCCCTTCTTCATCCTGGATCCCAGCACCCCTCCTGAACATCCTTATCCTTTCCAAGGATGCTTTTCCAGCTGCTCCGATGCTTCTCCCCACTAGCTCTCCCCCAGCCAAGAGTTGGGAATCCAGGGGTAACGCTTGTGGGACACCCATAAGGACCAGGCAGGAGCAACACAGCACTGCAAACCCCACTGCCACCAGCACGAGTGGGTGCTGACCGGCTCCCTACCTCGTGTTGAGGGATCCCTGGCTAAGGGTGTCCCCCTCTCCCAAAAGTTCATCTTCGCTGTGGTAGTACATCTCGTCCTCTTCCATCCTGTGAGGGTGGTGACATGGAAAACATCAGCCCTTTGCCTTCCTCGTTATTTGTAGCAGCAGTGGTGGTGATGGCAACGACCGCAGCCCCCGGGGCTAGTAAGGGTGAGTACAGGGCAGCAAGACCCAGCCGAGCCCGACAGCCCTCCTGTGCTCAGAATCATGGAATGGTTTGGGGTGGAAGGGACCTCAAAGATCACCCAGTTCCAACCCCCCTGCCATGGGCAGGGACACCTTCCACTACACCAGGTTGCTCAAAGCCTCATCCAACCTGGCCTTGAACACTTCCAGGGATGGGGCAGTCACAGCTTCTCTGGGCAACCTGTTCCAGTGCTGTGGGACAAGTGCCTATATCAGAGGACATGGAGAAGCTCCTTGGGACAAAAGCAGGAGGTGAAACCCATTTCAGTCCAGCTGTCCACACACAAACTTATTTGGGACAGTGGGACCAGGATGCATTGCTTTTTTGGCATGTCTGCTAAGGGATGCTCTTCCCTCTCCTCCTTTAAAAGAGATGCGTATCAGCTTGTCCAAGGCTGCACAGCCTGCTCCTGGCCATCCAGCCATGGGAAGGAGCTCTAACGGGTTCTCTGGGCAGCACTGGGGCTGATGGGCCACCTGCGGCACTCAGCCTCGCTCAGGATAAGCCCTGTGAACGAAGGGTGTGGTTTTTTTAAAAAGCATTGCAAATCTGAAGGAGAAGCTGAAGCCAGATGTCAAGGGCCTTTCACCAAACTGTGACCACCAGGAATCACGCTCCCACCTGCTAAGAGGTGCTGACCTGTGGGGGAAATGCGTTGGAAGGACCATTGATGGCCATTTCCATTTCCATCGCACACCATTTCCAGATGGCACAGCCAGATTTAACCTCCACGTGGCCCCACTGCCCATCTATAACCATCACGTTTGCTTCAGCTCTCTGACGGGAAGGACTTTTCATCAACTACGTACAAACCAACCTCAACAAGTCCTTCTGCTCAGCACTGCCTGCAGCCAGCGCAGCTCAGCAGCCTTCAGCCGTGACCCATCTTCAGGCACCCAGGCAGGGCTGCTCAGCAAACCACGCACCTTCATTGAAAAACTGCTCCCGGTGGGATCTATTGGACTAAAGGTGCCTGTCCTCACCCTCCAGCTGAGCTGGACATCTTAGATTTACTCTACAGTGCCTGGAGACCTAATCCAGAGCCTCAATTCATCCGACCGCCTGCCGCAGGTCATGCATCAGCCATGCAGTGGTAATTACATCTCCGGTGAGGGTGAAGTCATAGAACCATAGAATTATAGAATCATAGAATATTAGAATCATAGAGTCATAGAATCATAGAATTATAGAATCATAGAAACATAGAATCATAGAATCGTAGCATTATAGAATCATAGAATCATAGAGTCATAGAATTACAGAATCATAGAATCTTGGAATTACAGAATCATAGAATCTTGGAATTATAGAATCATAGAATCTTAGAATTATAGAATCACAGAATCAGAGAATCTTGGAATTATAGAATCATAGAGTCTTAGAATCTTAGAATCTTAGACTCATTGAATCATTGAATCACAGACTCATAGAGTGGTTTGGGTTGGAAGGGACCTTCCAATGTCATGTTCGAACGTGAAGTCACGTTTGCATCACACCACCCGCGTCTCCACAGCCCACGTGGCGCAGGCAAGGATGTCGATTTCCCAACAAACAGGGGCTGACCAATGGGCCAAAACCCCCTCCGCAAGCTGGGCTGTGCCGGGTGCGCTGCCCCACCACCCCCCTTTTTAAATCCTTCAGCATTTTCCCCGCTCAGCAGCGTCATGGTCCACTGAGCTGGGAAACCAATCTGCACTTCCAATTTGCTTGAAAATTGACAGCTTTCAGCCCAATTCACACAGTTAATTAACTGCCTAGGAGTGATGCGAGCGACTGGAGATATCTGCCCTCCGTCTTACACCATGGGGAAAAAGGAATTTTGCCCTTATATGGCCACAATAAAGCGCTAAACCCAGACAGAAACACGATTGCATAAACCCAGCGAGGGGGGATGTATGGCTGCAGCAGTACCTGAGATGTAAATGCTATTAAAAAAGCAGCCAATTTCCAGGAGCATGTTTGGATTCAAACCTCCCAGCTAGGCTCCCAGGCGGATCTGGAAGCCCCAGGGCTGCCCAGGTTTGATCCACCGGCACTTCACAGCTCTCAGACAAGGACTGCGGCAGTCCTGGGAGAGCGGTGGGTGACCTGAGGACTCAGCTCTGCCTGTCCCACTTACACAGTCTCTCTCCTCCACCAGTTCTCTCTTTTTCCATGAGACTTTTAGCAAGTTCAGGACTTTGATGTCTTCGCTCTTCCAACTCAAAGAGGCCAAGGGGTTCAAGAGCTACTGGAGTGGAGACGGACAGACAAAGTGGAAAACCCAACTGCAGTAACTATGCAGAGCTGCCTGAAAATGTGGCTTAGCAGCCCGTGAACATGATATATTTATACACAAGTGGCTTCACACTTGCAAAACTCTGTTGTCTGATGAGCTGGGTGAGGACCTGAGCATGGAGTTCAGCCCTGGAGTTGCTCTGGCCTCAGTGTCCATCCACGCCCTGGCCTCCTGGCTGCATATGAGATAGTGAAAGGGCTGCTCCTCCCAGCCAGGATCGAGCCCTGAACACCCATATGCAACAGCTCATGGTAAAACTGGTCCCAGCTTGCACTTCATCCCAATGGACAGCCAACCACAGTGTCCCCGGTCCTGAGCCCTCTCCACCCACCCCCGGCACCAGGCTGGGTTTGCAACTGGTTTACAGCAGCTCTGTGTCAAGAGTCAGAAGGATACGATCCCTGGATTTGTTTTCATTCAGCATCAGGTCCTGTGAGCTCAGAAAGACACAAGGGTGATGCTAAGGACCCTCAAATGAATAGAAAGCTGGTAACAGCATCTCTTAGAAGAACTGGAGGGGAGGTGTTCCCACCTGCCATCACATGGTGAGGGGTCCCTCAGCTCATCCAAATAGGGGTCACCTGCCCAGGCACTGCCTTCGTAATGGGATTTCATTTAAGCCTGGTGAGGTATGGAGCTCCCAACAGACTGTCATGGAGGGAGCTTTGACGATGTCTTTGGGAAGCCAAGTGCTTGTCTGTCAGAGGGTTAACGCTGCAAGGGCTCATTCTCTCCTCTGTGCCAGAGCATCCCTGGCGTCTCCTTCAGCCTCTGCTGTGCCAACTGCCTTGCCATGCAACGTGCACCCTCATGATGGCCCTTGGCACATGGACACAGGCCAGAGGCACTGTCACTGTCACCATGAGCTGCATTGAGATGCAAGAACCCACACATGACTCTACACCCCCACACATGGCTCTACATCCCACACGTGGCTCTAATCCCATCCAATATGAGCCCCGACCGACCGCCAGACCCTTAATCCTCTCTGAATCTGCACTTAATTACATTCGCTCTCTGGCATCTGCCACGTCCTACAAACCTCAGCATAGAATCATAGAATCATAGCATCTGCTGTAAGGTTCGGCTCTGTGCAGGGCAGGTGTGATGGAGCACCAAGGACCCGCTGGCACCGGTGAGTGGACATTTACAGCCTGTCCTCAACTTGAGCAGTGATAATAGGTTTTCTGAAGACCAGGAGATGTGACGCACCTTACAGGAGCACTGGGGCAATGCTGCCCTTTCATGACAAGCCAAGAAGCCAAGCTCTCCCCATCCCTGCTGTCATCATACATTTCCAAGCGCTGAGAATCACATTACCTCCTGAAGCTCCGTTCCATGGACTGCTGGTTGGATTTACTCGGAGAGATGTCCAAGCCCTGCCGGTGGCCACAGAGGAGGCTGTCTGTCTCTAAGGGGTACCTGCCATCCCCCCCGGAGTGGGCGCTGGGGGTCTCCAGGAACTCCTTGTCGTTCCACATGCCCACTGTCCCATCCAGAGCCTGGTACCTGATCTCTATGGAGATGCTGGTCTGCAATGCACAAGGAAGACGCAATCAGCCCCCAAGGGCAGCAGAGAGAGGAAGGAAGGTCATGCAAAATCTGAAAGGCAGGAAGAGCTGTTGCATCAGCTGGCTTGATCTCTGAGCCTCACTGACCCCAAAGTCTCTTCTTTCCGAGTGCATGAGACAGTTGGGGAGCAGGTCTTTGGCTTCAGGAGGTGGTCTGACCCAGTTCAGGCATGGTGCTGAAGCCTCCCTCCCGCTCAGGGACCTGATTCACTTGGAGCATCCCAGACCAGCTACACCAGATATGAGAGTCACCAAAGGCCCTGAAGAGCAGACAAACCCCTCGAGGACCTGAAGGCACCATGAGGAGACAGAGCCATGCCATGTTGGTGGGTTTTTCTCTGTGGCACATCAGCCCGTTAAGGATTTGTGCCCTGCTGTTAAGTGCTGGGCTGCCAAGCTCCATGGGCACATGGTGCTCCTTCCTGGCCCCAGCCCATCTCCAGGCAGGGCAGGGTTTGGCAGGAGATGGACATCCTTGGGGAGGTTTGGATAGATCTCGGTTTGCGGAGGGTATCTCCTGACCAGGACCAGCCTGGCTGGGGCTTGGGGATGGGAAGGGACTTGGCACTGCATCTGCCCAAGCTTGACCTAAAGCTTCTTCTGGATGAACCAAGTAAGATGCTCTCCCTCTTCTACATGGTCATCCCCCGCTTACCCACCCAAGATTGCATCAGGCTGCTGCTGAAAATTCAGGGTTGGAGCTCCCAAACATTTTTGCCCCCCAAAAAATCCTTCTCTAGATTTAAAACCCCATCAAAAATGTGAAAGTTCACCTTACTGCAAAGAACTGCTGGCACTACCTCTGCTCTGATGCCCAAAGTCCTTCTAAAACCACAGCTTTGGATAAAGAAGCCAGAAAAATATCTCCACAAAAAACATATCTATTTTGAAAGGCAAACAGCTGCTATGAGGATCAAAACAAAAGCAAAAACTGTCCTCCACCTCCATTCAGCTTCCACAGAGAAATTATAAGTTCTATTTGATGTGAAGGCAGAAGGACAGAACAAAAAGGCCAACAAACACTAAATGGGAAAATTTATTCCAAAACATTCCTTTTTTCATTTATATTTAAAAGGAGGGACCGTACCCCGACATGCTTCAACCACAGCTCGTCAAAGGAGTGATGAAAGGCTGGAAGAGACAAGATCCGGCCTGGAAGGATTCTGTGCCTTTAGCAAGTGACAGCTAAGGACTGACTCAAACCCTGCTGGAAACAGAGCTTCGTGGCAGGTTTTGACTGATTTTGTTCTTCGCATGGCAAAACCACAAATTCACGTCAATCAAAATGATTTGCCACACTGTGCTGACCTCACCGAGCTGCTTTGGATTGTTTACAACATCAAACGCAGAGAAGAGACAGAGATCCACGTTGAAACATTGGTTTTTTTCACGTTTTCAAACTGCCTCAACGCTGATGTGAAACACTTGATTTTGAAACCTCATTTTTAAACTATATTTAAAGGTTTTAAAACCCTTTAAAATAAATGAAAAATCATGGGTGTAATAAACTGGAAGATTTTGTGTTGGGCTGAAAAAAAACACACTACTTTGAAGAGAAATTAGAAGGTGTAAGCTAAACCCAAGAGAAATCCACATTGGAAACAAAACTCTCAATTTAACAGTAAAGAAAACAAACGAGCGGAATGATTCGCTAAAGGGCCAGTGGATTGCTCTGTCACTGGACTTTGGAAAATCATTTTAATTTGTTTTGGGTTTTTTCACCACTTGAGATAATAACAAATTCTGAGATGTCCCAGAGCTTCTCTTGTAGGAGGCCGGACGACACGGCCGTCATACCCCTCCCGGCTTTACAATTCCTGACTCTTTCAATCTCTTTGCTAAGGCAAGTCAATAACGTTCTTTGGGCTGGCTGGAGTGGTTTTGCGGTCAGCCCAGAAAAAGGACAACAATTTTCAACCTTTCCTTTGCGTTTGATTACAGAAAGACGAAAGTTTGCCTGGAAAGTGCTTTACAAGAAATGATGGCAGCGAAGAAGCGCCTCTCCCTTTGTCCGGAGCCGGGGCTGATGTTCAGAGCTTCATATCAACATGTCCATGGCACAGCCACCCCCGAGCGGGTTTGGAGGTGGGACAGTTGTGTTGGGGCAGGACCTTGGCGAGAACCTCAGATCACGGTGCCAGCCCAGCATCTTGCAGAAACGGAGCTGCGCGGCGTTACGGCCCCTTGAGCACCGATGCTGTGCACGCCAGAGCCCCACCAGAGAGAATGCAGTGCCGGAATGTGCTTGGGTGCCTTTTGCAGAGGAAACGTGCCTTTAAAACCACAGGTTTTAAGGATTTGAGTGAGGGGAGGTTTGCCGACAGGGGACATACAGAGAGGCTCAGGGGAGACCTTATTGCTCTCTACAACTACCTGAAAGGAGGTTGTAGGAAGGTGGGAATTGGTCTCTTCTCCCAGGTAGCTAGTGATAGAACAAGAGGAAATGGCCTCAAGGTGCATGAGGAGAGGTTTAGATCAGATATTAGGACAAATTTCCTTACTGAGAGTGGTCAAACATTGGAACAGATTGCCAAGGAAGTGGTGGAGTCACCACACCTGGAAGTGTTCAAAAAACGTGTAGATGTAGCACTTCAGGACATGGTTTAGTGGGCATGGTGGTATTGGGTTGACGGTTGGACTTGATGATCTTAGAGGTCCCTTCCAACCTTAATGATTCTATGATTCTATGATTCTACGATTTGTGTTTGAGTTTGCTCAAAGCCAGGAACGTGTTGTTTCTGAGCAAAACCTTTTTCTTTGCTCCTCAAAGGACACGGAGCACAGACAACCAGTTATCCCATCTTGGCTGATGGACAGTGGCTTTCCATACCTGCCCACCTCTGCCTCCTTGATACGTTCGATCATTTTTCAGTCCCTCTCTCCTCCTGCGACAGCCCTCGCTGGCCAGGGGCCACTTCTATGCCTACTAAAAAAAAAAATCCGCATCTTTTGAGTCCGGGATAAAGTGAGTCACCTCTCCAGGAGGGCTGACTCTGCTGCCCATCAGGAATAGAGATTCTATTCCAGATCTATATTTCTACATAATAATCTATTCCAGATTTATACTTCTAATAACATTTCTCCATAACAAATGTCCCAGGTGTTGCCCTCTGGATTCTCTCTTCTCCAGGCTCCCTCACTCCTAATTTATCCTGCTGGAGCAAAGGCTGGGAGCAAGCAGTTTGGAGTGAGAATTTATAGAATCATAGAATCATAGAATGGTTAGGGTTGGAAGAGACCTCAAAGATCACCTAGTTCCAACCCCCCTGCCATGGGCGGGGACACCTTCCATACACCAGAGCCTCATCCAACCTGGTCTTGAACACCTCCAGGAATGGGGCAGCCACAATTTCTCATCACAACTTCTTATGATGCTGAGCTGTCTCTGCACCCCTGAAGTTGCCATGGATACTGCATGGGAGAAGGGATCTGAAATCCTGCCGAAAGCTCGAAACGCAAACGCATCCGCTCACCTCCCGAGTCTGGTTTGAACTGAGGCGACCTGGGGCTAAGAGGATGCCCTGGGAATGCAGGGAAATAGAGACGCAGCATTTCTGCTTACAGCAAGCACTAGAAGTGCATGATTCCTGCACGTGTATCTGTCCGGCTTGCGGCGTGCAGAACACGACGGGATTTATTGTCTTATCCAAGGGAGATCCATACTCCAGTAAAACTTGCCTTGCCCAGGCTGTCCCGGTTTTATAGCAATAGACAACAGTTGGTATTTATGTTTTCTGTGGATACCAACTAAACTCACACCAGCAGAGCTGCCCCGATGCAGAGGAGATGCGGAGATGAGGTCCTCAGAGGGCCGGTGATGACCATGGGTCATCCAGAGCATCAGGCACGGGCTGGGGAAGGTCGTTTCTTCTCCAGGTGCCTCCAGTTAGGAGTACATGGCTTATAAAGAGGCAAAGGGAAGGAGACTATTTGCTTTGACCTACTGTGCAGCTGTTCCAAGCTCCTGGCCAGACTGCAAGGCACTGGGCAACGCAGGTACCTCCTCAGTCCTCCGTTAGGTCATTCTAAAAATGTCATCATTTTGACATCAAGAAGTTGTATGTATTTCATTTTCACCCCTTGGTTTTCCTCTCTCCCCTCTGTGTCACTGAAGGGTCTTAAAAATATGAGATTTTCTTCCTTTGGTGGGTCCCATTATGCAACTTCTCAGCCTGAGAAACCAAAAGAACAGCGGGAATTCTTTTCTCCATCCCTGAAATTATTGTTGCATCCTGGGTCTGCAGCCCCTCTGCTTTTTCTCCTGCCTCAGGACTGTATTCCTCATACTTTTATTGGTTTCATTCCCTCCACCTCCCCAGGAGAAGTCACCTCCTGTCTCCTCCTGATGAAACTGCTTGTCGTTTCATTGCTAATTGCCTGTTGTTAGCGCAGAGGGTTACACGCAATTGCACTTTTCCTTTATGCTGAGCACAGGAAGCAGCTGATAAAGGAATAAGAAAAGGGGAGAGGGGGGAAGCTGAGCTTTCATTTTTTAATGAAAAAATCTGGATTTTGTATACCAAAGAAGATGAGAAGTAGCTGTATTTCAAAGTGTGTTCTAAAACTCAGTCTCCATGGGAAACAGCTCCCGTGGGATGCATTAACTGGGTGGATACGCTCGAAGTGACCCAGCAACTGCTCTGCAGACAGGGAGCCTTCTGCTTGGCATCGGGGGTATGGGACGGTGGGTGCAGACCCACACCGGGGGCATATTCCTTATCCTTATTTTCCCCAGAGGGATATAGAGAACGGGACTTCAGGAGAGCTGCTGCACGAGGTATTCCTCATGTTATATATATGGAGGCCAGCAAGGAGTGGTGTTCCTCAGGGGTCAGTATTGGGGCCGGTGCTGTTTAACATCTTTGTTGGCGACATGGACATAGTGATCGAGCGCACCCTCAGCAAGTTTGCTGACGACACCAAGTGTGTGGTGTGGTGGACACACTGGAGGGAAGGGATGCCATCCAGAGGGACCTGGACAGGCTGGAGAGGTGTGCCTGTGCGAACCTCATGGAGTTCAACAAGGTCAAGTGTAAGATCCTGCATGTGGGTTGGGGCAATCCCAAGCACAAGTATAGAAAGCCAACTATATCTTGGGCTGCATCAAAAGGTTGAGGGAGGGGATTTTGAGGTGCTCCCTGCAGTGCTTTGTTCAGCTCTGAGGTCCCCAACATCAGAAGGACATGGAGCTGTTGAAGCAGGTCCAGAGGAGGCCACGAAGATGATGCGAGGGCTGGAGCACCTCTGCTATGGAGACAGGCTGAGAGAGTTGGGGTTGTTCAGCCTGGAGAAGAGAAGGCTCTGGGGAGACCTTCCAGTACCTAAAGGGGCTACAAGAAAGCTGGAGAGGGGCTTTGGACAAGGGCGTGTAGTGACAGGACACGGGGCAATGGCTTTAAACTGAAAGAGGGGAGATTTTGATGAGATCTAAGGAAGAAATTCTTCCCTCTGAGGGTGGTGAGGCACTGGCACAGGTTTCCCAGAGAAGGTGTAGCTGTTCCATCCCTGGAAGTGTTCAAGGCCAGGATGGATGAGGCTTTGAGCAATTTGGTTTAGTGGAGGGTGTCCCTGCCCACGGTAGGGGGGTTGGAACTGAATGATCTTGAAGGTCCCTTCCAACTCACACCAATCGATGATTCTATAGAGGGGTCAGATAAAAGCAGCGTTCAGGTCAAATACTGTAAATATTGAGCATTTCAAACACCCGGTGCTCATGGTACAGACTAAAGCTGATGCCCTGATGGCCGGGGCAGAGCCAGCATGGGATTGCTCAGGTGCATTAGGGGAGCACTGGGAGCAGAGCTCAGCGTGGGACTGCAGTCGAAGCTGCTGCTTAGCATCTCCGCAGGGATCTGAGGACCTTGCTGTGCTCAGAGGTGCCCAGGAGTCTCCAGCAGCAGGATGTTTTCAGGCTCTTTCTGAGCTGTGCATGAGCAATTACACCCTGTCTGTATGCGGGTTAAACCGATCCCTTCCTGCTTTGCCCTCATCCTAAACTTCTCATGGCGTGCAGAACGACCAGCCTTTGCTGTGCACCCTCAGGATGGTCGCGGCTGCCTCAGTCCTTCAGACCAAGAATAACGGGACGAAGGAAAGGTCAAGGATTGGGGGATTCAGGTGCATAACACAGACTTCTCTGTTCCCTCAGAGTCAGTAGAAATACGGACAGACGGACCAACAACTGAAGGGCAGCAGCAGTTGCTTATTCTTCGTGACCTACCTGAATGGTTGAATTATTGTCATCTATGAGCGTGTCCGTCACCTCTACCTGCCCTTCCTCCACCACCTTTTGCAGGACCATCCGGAAAGTGCCAATGAGCCTATGGAGCAAAGAAGAGAGAAGTCAGGTGAGCTGTGGTGAGCATCCACTAGCATCTGTTTTCAACGGGACAGGGCTTTGCTGGCCAATTTGCACAAGGACATGTGGCTGGTTTCACTTCCCATTTGGTTTAAGAGGAGGTAGATGTCAGATGTAGGATTAGAGCATGGTCAAGGACTCTGGCAGCTGCAGTCAGTGACCCCAGCTCAGTGGAGTTAGTGGGCAAAGGAGAAGCCAGGAGAGAAGCCATTTTGAGGTGACACTGCTGGGACAAGCAGGGAAAGAGACTTTGGGAACATCAGCCATTAACTACTGGGATGAAACAGAACCACAGAATCACAGAATGGTTTGGGTTGGAAGGGACCACCAAGATCATCTAGTCCCAACCCCCCTGCCATGGGCAGGGACACCCTGCACTACACCAGGTTGCTCGAAGCCTCATCCAACCTGGCCTTGAACACTTCCAGGGATGGGCAGACACAGCTTCTCTGAACAACCTGTGCCAGTGCCTCACCACCCTCAGAGAGAAGAATTTCTTCCTTATTTCTAATCGAAATCTCCTCTCTTTCAGTTACAACTAAGGGAACCCAGACTGGTCTTTTCCATCCTGAATGTCTGCAGTTATTTCTGCACTGGTAAATTGAATGAGGTAAGAACCAGGTCACTGTTCCTCACCTATCTGCACCAGGACATTGTCAGCACAGGCCATGGCATGAGGAGGTCCCATGTCAACATGCCTGACCACAGCCTACCCCCCCAGGAGGGATTCACTCAGGGCAGAGCATCCCTGGAGCAGTTTGGATGTACCTGGTTGTGTGTGGGATGAGTGGAATAGCCCAGTCTGGTTGGGTTGGCCCAGAGTTGGAGAACAGGGCTCACGTTGGTTACTTTACTTGGATAGACATAGTCTGAAGGCGCTGTACATGAGTCTGAAAGCTGCTCAGAGGAGAAGATTGACTCTCTTCTGCTAAGGGAGGTCTAATCGTAACCAATGCCTGCAGGCTTATGTCCTTGTCCTAGCCTGCTGTCTTCAAGCAAGTCAGCAGAGACCTAGGGGGGTTAGGCTGTCTACATCCTGGGAGCTTTCACAGAATCACTTAGGTTGGAAAAGACCTTTAAGATCGTTGAGTCCAACCATTAGTTTCAAGACCCAACTGGAAAAAGCGAAGAGCCACCCGGTGTCAGGTCAAGCTGACCCAGTCTTGAGCACAAGGCTGGACCAGAGAGCTCCTGAAAGGCCTTCCAGTCTGAATTATCCTGTGACCCTTTGTTATGATTCTGCGCTCCTTGATCCTACGATTCTTGCTGTGGTCTATAGCGTGTGAGGCAAGCTGCACATCAAAGCTCGGTCCCTGTGTATTTGTCAGAGCAGGCAGGGATGAACGCTGATATGTGAGTGTATAACACCTTCCAACCACCACTACCATTTCTCCCCCAAGCATCTGATCGACACCTAAACTCACAGAAGATGAGGAGGATAAAGGCATCTAATCACCTCTGCTATGGAGACAGGCTGAGAGAGTTGGGGCTGTTCAGCCTGGAGGAGAGAAGGCTCCAGGGAGACCTTCCAGCAGCCTTCCAGTACCTAAAGGGGCTACAAGAAAGCTGGAGAGGGGCTTTGGACAAGGGCATGTAGTGACAGGACACGGGGCAATGGCTTTAAACTGAAAGAGGGGAGATTTTGATGAGATCTAAGGAAGAAATTCTTCCCTCTGAGGGTGGTGAGGCACTGGCACAGGTTGCCTAGAGAAGCTGTGGCTGCCCCATCCCTGGAAGTGTTCAAAGGCCAAGTTGGATGAGGCTTTGAGCAACGTGGTGTAGTGGAGGGTGTCCCTGCCCATGGCAGGGGGATTGGAACTTGATGATCTTGAAGGTCCCTTCCAACCTAAATCATTCTGTGATTTTATGATTCTAACTGCTCTTAGTGACTCCTGCCCAAGCTCACTGCAGCCTCCTGCTCTCACAGCTGGTGAGTGCAGCACCGTCTGCACTAAAAGCAGCCGCGTTTGTTAAATTATGGTTCCAAACAGATACTGCAGAGTGGAGAAGCCTGGCACGCTCTAATAGAAGTCATCACTTATTTGTCAGCTCACAGCTTGTCAAGGAGCTGTGGCTTTATGTTCTTCGTGTTCTGCTGTTGCACCAGAGGGACCTTCCCAGCCGGAGAAGAGTCAGCTATGAATCAATAAGTGACTCCCAACATGGAAAAATCCCTGAAACAGTGAACACAGAGCTGACTTACACCATCTGCATGTCACCTCCAGAGCCGCAATCCCAGCCAACAGCGAAGATATTACATGGCACACCAGGAATACACATGCAGTGTTCTGTCGGCTGGGGCTGGTGAGAAAGCTGCTGCTGATTAAAACACACCCTGGCAAACCTTTAGGGGATCTCTTAGTGTGATGCTGATTTATCAAGATGTGGTTTCAGAGAGGGAAAACAGAACTCCCCATGCTGTGCAGTGGGATATTGAATCATAGAATGGTTTGGGTTGGAAGGGACCTTAAAGACCATCCAGTTCCAACACCCCTGCCATGGGCAGGGACACCTTCCACTACATCAGGTTGCTCAAAGCCTCATCCAACCTGGCCTTGAACACTTCCAGGGATCAGGCAGCCACAGCTTCTCTGGGAAACCTGTGCCAGTGCCTCACCACCCTCAGTGTAAAAAATTTCTGCCTTAGATCTCATTGAAATCTCCCCTCTTTCAGTTTAAAGCCATCGCCCCTTGTCCTGTCATTACATGCCCTTGTCCAAAGCCCTTCTCCAGCTTCCTTGTAGCCCTTTCAGGTACTGGGAGGCTGCTGGAATGTCTCCCTGGAGCCTTCTCTTCTCCAGGCTGAATAACCCCCACTCTCTCAACCCATCTTCATAGGAGAGGTGCTCCAGCCCTCACATCATCTTCGTGGCCTCCTCTGGACCCACTCCAACAGCTCCATGTCCTTCTGATGTTGGGGACCTCAGAGCTGAACACAGCACTGCAGGGGGATCTCACGAGAGCAGAGGGGCAGAATCCCCTCCCTCGACCTGCTGCCCATGCTGCTTTGGATGCAGCCCAGGACATGGTTGGCTTTCTGGCTGGCAGCGCATGTTGCCAGCTCATGGTGAGCTTCTCATCGACCAGCACCCTCAAGTCCTTCTGCTCAGGGCTGCTCTTGATCCATTCTCTGCACTTTCCTTTCCCACAGGGAACGGCCCTTCTTCACACGAGTCCCTGTGTTTCCTTGTGCACATACCTACATGCGTGGGGATCAGACGGTACCATCATGGGCGTTTCTCTGACCAAAGACATCCAACCGTGCTGTGTAGGTATCCAACTGCTCACCACTCATTTAATTACACATTAATAAACCAACCAAGGAAACCAGAAAAACGACCTTACAGTTGCAGCAGCAGCAGGAAGGTCCTGCTTTCCAGCAGACCTCTAACAGGTCCTGCTGTAGGTTGCTGGTGGCATGCGATGCTCCAGGAGCAAAGGAGCGAACTGTGGCAGACCAGGTGTGCTGTGCAGGATGGAGCCCGTCCCTGCAGGACTTTCCCCTCCTCTCCTCAGCTCCCACGTGCTGTACATGGGCAGACCCCAGCACGGAGCTGCTTAACTCCATCTCCAAGGCACCGTGTAGGGCATTGAAGATGAGTACCTTTTCTTCGTGTGCTTTGTAGTGCTTCATGCCTGATGAATAATGCATCATCGCCTCCCATGGAGACCTGCTTCTTCTCTGAGATGGGCTGTTGGGGAGGAATGAAGCTGCCGTACCAGCCCAGGTTTCAGGGTTTGTGAAACAATGTTATTTGCTGTTTGCAAGAGCAGCAGCTCTCTTGCGTTGGAATGGCTTCCTTGGGAGAAGTCTGGGCTGTATTTCCCGGGATTAGAGCACAGGCTCTGTCACAGGGCGCTGGAGGGCTGTGCTCTGCTCGTGGCTGGGTTTGACGTCCCCAGGTCAGCGTGGAGGGACACTCATGTGGCTCGAGCTCTAAACCCAAGTTATTTTAGTGCAGTTGCTCACGAGCCGGGTTTGCCCACGAGGGTTGTCAGGCTCAGCCGGTAATGCATGGCACAGCCCTCGCTCTTATGTGTTTGCAGGTTTTGGTATTATTTAACCTGTTTGCTGACAGCGCAGTGTAACAACGCAGTCCCTTGGAAACGCCCCACAGCTCTATGGCGTGGTGGTGGTGGCTTCTCTTCTCCTCTTAGGTCAAGGTGGATCCAGGTCCCTTCGCTCACAGATGTCTATTGCCCCAGAGCAGCCCAATGAAGGAACAGAAAGCTTCTTGCACGGACAGAGCAATGGCAGATGTGCCTGTAAGTGGGCACATCTCTCGGGCAATGAGGAAAGTCCTTATTAGCGTGGTGGGAAACAGAAAATTACCTGGAACCAGCCTGATCTCCAGAGAACTCACCCCTGGCCTCAGGCTCCCTCCCAGCAACTCTGGTTAACCAAGTTACCCTCAGGGAAGAGACATGGTTTTGAGACAACGGACGTGGTATGATGTCAATGGGACTGAGGAAGAGCGAGGCTTTCGCTCGTCTTTGCAGTAGGCTGTGAGTATATGGAGAGTCTTCAAAGCTCAGCTGTTACGTGGTGGCTTGTTCAGCTACCGTACACCGAGCACGTGTCTGACACCAGATGTGTGTTCACCAGGCTTGGACAGATTGCTGAATTTTCCCGATCAATTTAATACTCTAGAAAAGCTCTTACATGAGACTGCAGGCCACCTTCCACTTCAGCATCCTCAGGGTGATGGAGGATTAGCAACAGTCAGACCACAACACTGCGGCTTGGGGCATTCCTGCTTTCTACTTAGGCTGCAGAGGCTGCTCTGAAATGGTTTCAAGCTGCATTACCTTATTTTGTGATTGCAGGGGGTGGGAAGGTGCCTGTACCCAGTTCTCCCTGCTTGAACATCTCATGGTTCCCCATCCCAAGCCCCTGCTGCATCAGCAGAAAATCAGTGCCAGGCTGAAACTCCTCCCGAGGGATCTGGCAGCAGGCCTCAAAGCTTTTTTATCCAACGGACAGTATGTCTGAATCACAGACTTGTTGTGTGGAAGGGATCTCCTGCACTGAGGAGATCACCAACTCTACAACCAACCAACACCAACTCTAGATGAGTTTGGCCATGGCTCTATCTACCCAAGCCTCAAAAACCTCCATGGATGGAGATCCCCCAGCTCTTTGCTGACCTGTTCAGGCTGCAGCACCCTCCTGGGGAAGATTATTTTCCTGATGTCCAACCTGAACCTCCCAAGCTACAGTCTGTGCTGGTTGCTCCTTGTTATTTCACCTGTCATTGCCATTGTCTCTGTAATTTACCTCCAAATACCTGCAGGCTGCTATTCAGTGGTCCTTCAGTCTCCTCTCCAGCAGACCAACCAAGCTCTGCTCCCTCCACCCCTCCCTGCAGGTTGCATGGACCAGGCACTAGTCAGTTGAGGGTTCATTTATGGTGGTAGTGGTAGATTCAAGGTTCCTCAGGGGTCAGTACTGGGGCCAGTGTTGTTTAACATCTTTGTCGGCAACATGGACAGTGCACCCTCAGCAAGTTTGCTGATGACACCAAGCTGTGTGGTGTGGTGGACACACTGGAGGAAAGGGATGCCATCCAGAGGGACCTTGACAGGCTGGAGAGGTGGGCCTGTGCGAACCTCATGAAGTTCAACAAGGCCAAGTGCAAGGTCCTGCACATGGGTCGGGGCAATCTCAAGCACAAGTATAGGCTGAGCAGAGAATGGATTGAGAGCAGCCCTGAGGAGAAGGACTTGGGGGTGCTGCTTGAGGAGAAGCTCAACATCAGCCGGCAATGTGCACTGGCAGCCCAGAAAGCCAACTATGTCCTGGGCTGCATCCAAAGCAGCGTGGGCAGCAGGTTGAGGGAGGGGATTCTGCCTCTCTGCTCTGCTCTCAGGAGACCCCCCTGCAGTGCTGTGTTCAGATCTGAGGTCCCCAACATCAGAAGGACATGGAGCTGTTGGAGTGGGTCCAGAGGAGGCCACGAAGATGATGTGAGGGCTGGAGCACCTCTCCTATGAAGACGGGCTGAGAGAGTTGGGGTTATTCAGCCTGAAGAAGAGAAGGCTCCAGGGAGACCTTGCAGCAGCCTTCCAGTACCTAAAGGGGCTACAAGAAAGCTGGAGAAGGGCTTTGGACAAGGGTGTGTAGTGACAGGACACGGGGCAATGGCTTTAAACTGAAAGAGGGGAGATTTGGATTAGATATAAGGAAGATATTGTTCCCTCTGAGGGTGGTGAGGCACTGGCACAGGTTTCCCAGAGAAGCTGTGGCTGCCTGATCCCTGGAAGTGTTCAAGGCCAGGTTGGATGAGGCCTTGAGCAACCTGGTGTAGTGGAAGTTGTCCCTGCCCATGGCAGGAGGGTTTGAACTAGATGATCTTGAAGGACCCTTCCAACCCAAACCATCTATGATTCTATGATTCTACATCATGTAATAGCAACGCCACGTTATAAACAGGAGTAGCTGGGGGGTTTCTCTGGTGTAGCAGTTGTCACTTTGCTAGGAGGAGTGTGAGCGCTCTGGCAATCTGGGTGCTGAAGGCTTTATGAAATGGTACTAGCCACACACCTGTACGGTTGTTGTCCCTGAAGTCATCTGGATCTGGCCCTGCCAATGCAAACAGCAAAAAGACTGGGGGGAAAAACCCCAAGCTCAGCAGTCAAACAGGGAGCAAATGTCTTCAAGAAGCATTCCGTGCACAGCCCTCCCATGCTTGCTCAGGAGCATGGCTGTGGGGTGGGGGAAGCTGGGGCTGATGGGGGAGACCCCAGAGTCAGACAACATCTCCGCATGAGAACAGGAGAGCAGAGATGCCCCAGGCAGAGGACATTTCCCATCAGGAGAGCACATGCCCCAGCTGCAGCAGAGAGCCAGGGGTCCCTCCTGGACCCCCCAAACCAACTTGCCAGACCCCTCCTTCTCCTGTGACCTGCTGCGGTGCTGCCTCTGTATGGGGCAAGGCCACTTGGGAGAAGCCAAGAGGCTGGAGCCACATCACATCCATCTCCAGCCTGTCGACACTCTTCCCCAGCCGAGCCACAGTCGAATGCTCACGCTGCCTGTGAGTGCTGGGAATTGCGGGCTGCTGCTACTACGGGAGCGGATAAAAGCAGGTGTGACTGAGCCAGTCCCAATCCTATGGCAGCTCTTCCCCAACCACCATATCCGGATGGCAACAGGCAAAGAACAGATGCTTCCATCTCCTGAGATGATGGTGAGATCGGCCCTTTTGCTGTCCTCTTAGAGCATTTTTGCAACCCTTCCACCCGACTGATGTACTCCTCCGCTGCCCAGCCTTCCCGCAGACCTCAGCCCAGCTCTTCTGCAAGAGCGCAAATTATTGGGAAGATGCATTATTGGGATAATGCGCTCCTTCCTCGGCCCCCTCCCACCCCACCTCCCCCGGAGGGCAGGAGCCGAGTGAGAGGGAATGAAATATTCAGCGCTTGTCGGCGCAGCCTTTCGTTTCCAAGTGTTTCATAATTCATCAAGTGTCCTGCTCCTCTCCCCAGCGTTTCTGCTGATGGAAAAAGAAGGAGTTTTTCTGGGTCACGCATCATTTTATCAGACTGTAGGAAGGTCTCTGGTTTCAGACCCAGCCTGGCTGGTTCAGTGCTTAGAGCTCGCCCAGTGCCTAGGGTCAGCGCGGGCTGGGACCACTGCACGCCCCAGCACACCCCACGCTTTGCTCGTTGCCCATGTGCCATGTGCCGTCTTCCCATGAAGATGACTGGTGCAGTTCAGGAGAGACACGGCTGGGGGTGACGCTGGACCCCACCAGGCATTGCTAGCACTGAAGTCCCCGCTCTGTCCCAGCAAAGGCTCTGAGGCCAAGATGTGCATCTGGCTTTGCTGAGAGCGTCCTCCAGCCCGTGAGGTCCTGTCCCACCCTTCCCTGCTAACTCAACCCTTGGATGCTCATCATCAGATCCTAGGAAGTGACAAAAGGCAAATCGTTGGCTTCTCTCCATCCCTGGAGGTGTTCAAGGCCAGGTTGGATGAGGCTTTGAGCAACCTGGTGTAGCGGAAGGTGTCCCTGCCCATGGCAGGGGGGGTGGAACTGGATGATCTTGAAGGTCCCTTCCAACCCAAACGATTCTATGATTGTATGATGAGCTCCTGTAGATTTGTCAGTTCCCGGAGCGATGGCCACCAAATTCACACTTCTTGGTCCATGCTCAGGCCACCTCTTCCCTTCCTTACTGATAAGCCAAACAGAGAGAGCTGCTGATGGCTTCAGGGTAGGTTTTAACGACTCTAGCTGCTCCTCTCTAACCAACCCCACTCATGGGGAAACACAAACCGCTGCATGACGAGATCTGATCCCTGCAGGGCTCTGCCAGCTACCACCATCCTGGGTGAGGAGTCCCTGCCCGCAGCTCGCATGCCCCACACCTCCAGCACCCGCCATGCCACTTTTCCGCAGAACTTTTCATTTCTCTATCAAAACATTGCGTGACACCGAGTCAAACACTGTGCAGAAGTCTCAGTGTAACCAAATTACCTCTTTAGCAACCAGATCTCTAATCTCATCCCAAATTAGTTACCTGACAGGATACATTTCAATACGACAGGGCTGACTGACACTCATTATCCTATTCCACTTGTCTGCTGCGGTGAAAAGCAAATCCATTTATATTTAATGAGAATTTTTGCAAGAGTTTGCTGGGAAAAAAAAAAATAATTCACTGAAGTAACTTCTAATATCTGGAGGCTGTTGAGCTGGAACTGCTGTTGTGTCCTACATTTCGCCAGCTCATCTGGATGATAACGAAGCGATAATAATCATGTATGGTCGCAAGTGTAAGCTCTGACTCGCCTCCTGCACAGGCTGGGTGCAAAGGGGATAATTAGGAGGGAAGGGATTGAGGAAACTTTAACTTAAAGAGTCAGATGATTACAGGTGAAGCTGCAATTTGGCTGGAGAGCGAAAAAAGCTCTTTATTTTGGTTCCTCGCCTGACCCACGAGAGGAAATGGTTTGTGTTTATCAGCGCTGCCCAACACTGGTTTGTACATAAATGCAAATGCTGCAACTTCCAGCCGTACCATCAGACCCCCCAGTATCCAACAGCAACTCCCTTTCAGCTTGTTTACTTTCAGTTTTTCCAGTCCGAGCTCACAGAGAGCCCCTGCTTCTCCCCCCAGGTACCCCAATGAGCTTTGCAGAGCAAACAGACCCACCCAGCTCCTCATCAGAGCAGCTCCCTGGTTTCTCATCACCCATTTTCGGACCCCTTGCACATCTCTGGTCTCCCAGCCAGTCTTGCCTGGGTGCAAGGCATCGTAGAAGAGAAGGCTCTGGGGAGACTTTCTAGCAGCCTTCCAGTACCTAAAGGGGCTACAAGAAAGCTGGAGAGGGGCTTTGGACAAGGGTGTGTAGTGACAGGACGAGGGCAATGGCTTTGAACTGAAAGAGGAGAGATTTCGATGAGATCTAAGGAAGAAATTCTTCCCTCTGAGGGTGGTGAGGCACTGGACCAGGTTACCCAGAGAAGCTGTGGCTGCCCCATCCCTGGAAGTGTTCAAGGCCAGGTTGGATGAGGCTTTGAGCAACCTGGTGTAGTGGAAGGTGTTGCTGCCCATGGCAGGGGGGTTGAAACCAGGTGATCTTGAAGGTTCCTTCCAACCCAAACCGTTCTATGATTCTATGATTCTCTTCCTCTGCACAGCCTGCACTACATAAGCCACATCATCCCTTGCTGGCCATGTCCAACTTCAGCAGAGCTGGCCGTTGCAGTTACCTTCTCCCTTGCTCACTCTTGGTGAGCCAAGCTGAGGTCTGGACTCTGCTCATCTCCATCTCTGAGGCTTCCCTTCTCCACAGGGTTCAGTATTTCGGCTCTTTTTTCACATGCCAGCCTTGCCTGCAAAACTGGACAAGCTGTACAACATGGAAAGCTGTACGACTCGTAGAAAGGCTGAGCTGATACCTCCGTAGACATCTCAGCTGATTAACTCGCACCTCTGACATGGTGTGGAAACTTCTGCTTTTCCAGGTTCCTGCCCCTGGTGACATCAGTCCTCTCAGGTCATCACCACGATCACCCTGTCCATCTATCTTTTACCTTCCATGGAAGATGATGCCATAAAGTCTTAATGAGACTTCGGACTAGCTTGCTGTAGCCATCCCGTTGCAAGGGGCTTTGTGCAGGAGAAAGATTTCAGGTAGATGATACATCTGCCTGTGGACCAGGCAGCTGTAGGTGTTACCACAGAGACCTGTCCTTAGGGCTGGGAAGCTAAGCTGGGCTTTACAAACCTCAGGCTCTGGAGCACTTGCCACCCACCCTACTTTGTGGAGGGGTATGTGAGAGGAGACCCAGCTCGCTGGACTGGTCCCCACCATACCCATTTTGCATCACCTGGAAAAGAAGCTGGACTAGGACCTTCTGAGGTGAATCTCACAGCTCAAGAAGTGCAATGGACAATGGAGAAGGAAAAAGAGTGTTGATTTAAGAAAAATCATGAAAATAAAGAGTGTAGCTCATGGATCAGGAGGATGGGGGAGCCTGAACTCTCAGGACAACAAATCCATTTGTAATGATAACCCAGATACATCAGGAAGGACCACAGTTCATCAAATCTTGTCGTTCAGAGTATGAGTCTTCTGGCATATGCAAGATGTCCACCTGAGGAGCCCTGGGGCTAGAGGGGATATCTTTGTGTTCAGTAAACTCACACAGCTTTTTCTTCCATGAAGATGTAAAATTCAGTTTCAAACCTATAAACTTTTAGTATCTCATGGTGGGACTCTCCACAGCCCAGCCCACTTCATCCTGAACCTGCTCCCACTATCTTTGTTTTCAACTCTTTCAAGTTTTCCTACTGAAATGGATGATGAATAACTGTTTCCTCCCCAGTTTAACTTTGCGATTATTCATTACGTGCTTGTTTGAATTGGACTAATTTCAAAGAATCATAGAATGGTTTGGGTTGGAAGGGACCTCAAAGATCATCTAGTTCCAACTCCCCTGCCATGGGCAGGGACACCTTCCACTACACCAGGTTGCTCAAAGCCTCATCCAACTTGGCCTTGAACACTTCCAGGGATGGGGCAGCCACAGCTTCACTGGGCAACCTGGTCCAGTGCCTCACCACCCTCAGAGGGAAGAATTTCTGCCTTAGATCTCATCAAAATCTCTCCTCTTTCTTTAAATTTAATTTACAGTTCCTCATATAAAAGCTGTTCCAGATCTTTTATCTGTTCTATTGGATCCCTTTTGCTCCTGCACAGTTAACAACACAAAACCAAAGGACTCTTACAACCAACAGCAGCTGTTGCAAAGACAGCCTGTAACAGTGTTGGAAAGCAACTTTCTGTGTTTCCAGTGCCGAAAGGAATAGTAGAAAAACTTGGTTTAATGATGTTTGAATATTCAAGGTCACTGGATGGCTCCCATCTACTAAGACAACAGGTATAAGATTCCCTCCAAGACACCTTCCCATAATAAAGTTTGGGGATCCAAACCACATGTGAAAATGACAAACATTAACCCTACGTTGTGCAGGTGGTCCCCAAATCCCATAAGATCTTCCCATATGATTTTTTTTTGTCTTGCTGGTGAAATGAGACGGAGCCAAAGGCAAGCCAAGCATGAGGCTGGCGTGAGGCAACCTTATGTAAACATTTTGTCTGGGTTACAAGTGTACTCAGTTTAATTCAAAGAGATTTCATTGTTTCCTGCCTTTTAGCAATTCTCTAGACAAAAATAACATCTTGATGTGCATACCAGAGGCATCACTCATCCTGCGGCCTGGTGAGTCAGACGCAAACCCCTTGATGCCACCTCAGGGATCTTCCTCAGGGATCCCTGGGATCTTCCACACAGAGAGGGAAGAAAATGGGGAGAACTGAATCTTCTGCATCACTGACGATGCTCCAAGGTCTGCAGCTCAGCCCTCGTGATGTATCAGCCAGTCAAGGGCCACCTCTACTTCCAAGATGGCTTTCCAGTACCTAAAGGGGCTACAAGAAAGCTGGAGAAGGGCTTTGGACAAGGGCATGTAGCGACAGGACAAGGGGTACTGGCTTTAAACTGAAAGAGAGGAGATTTCGATGAGATCTGAGGAAGAAATTCTTCCCTCTGAGGGTGGTAAGGCACTGGCACAGGTTTCCCAGAGAAGCTGTGGCTGCCCATCCCTGGAAGTGTTCAAGGCCAGGTTGGATGAGGCTTTGAGCAATCTGATGTAGTGGAAGGTGTCTCTGCCCATGGCAGGGGTGTTGGAACTGGATGATCTTGAAGGTCCTTTCCAACCCAAACCATTCCATGATTCTATGATAATAACTTTTCCACTATGCTCTTTCTCCAGTGACTCTACAGCAGATTGTTTTCTGCAGATGAAACGGTGAGCACCTTGGTTTCTGCAAGTTGCAGGTACTTTCACACAAAGACATGAATTCTGCAAAGATCTTAATTGCTGGAGAAGCCGGAGCACAAAGGACAAAACAAAGGTCTATTTTTATCCCGGAGAGCACAGCACTGTATTAAAAGCCTTTGGTATTAGTCTCTTTGTCTCCCTGTCAGGTAAGGAGACCCAGCTCCTGCCTCTTCCCCAGCGATCAGTTTTCTGTAGGGGCATGTTATATGTACCCCACCCCGGTGGGCTGTCAGGCAGCCGACGGGTTTGCCACGGGGCTTTTGCCCTTTTGGCCAGATCCAGTTAATGCTTCTCGCCCTGGAGAGGCAAACAGTGACGCAGTGGAAGACAAACCACCTCAAAGCTAAAAGCTTTTCGTTTTCCTGCAGCCTTCCTCATGCTTAAGGGATGTGGTCATTTTATGCACAAGGAAGAGTTGTGGCTCAGAAGAGGCTTCTCCAGGCTGTCGCAGCAGGTCAGGAATGAGAGCAGCAGCAGGGACCAGACCTCCTGCCTCAGGGATGATGCTCTGTGGCCACTGCACAGCCATCCTCTCGGATGTCTCACCAGCACGGTGTGCTGCCCCGGCTCCTGCCTCCACTGCTTCTTGCATCTTGCCCTCTCCTGTGCACAGGGTCCTCCACCCCACATCACTCATGCGTGTCTCTCAGATCTTCTCCTGCTCCGACACACTCAAATCCACATCTGGGACCTCACAGCACACCCCTGTCTCCTGCTCATGCCTTCCTTCCAGGGTCCTCACTGTGGTATCACATGCTATGAATTTTCACCCATCTTGAAGGAATTTTGCAGGTCTACCCAATGGACCAGAAGAGAAAGGAAGAGGTGAAACTGAGTTCCAGTAGAAACATGGCATTCCTACCCAGGTCATCCCACCATGCAGCAGTTATTGTCTTCATCACCTGCTTTCCAGGATGAGATGCATGGCATCAGATGAAGCATCTCCCATCTGCGGGATGGGTGTATAGGACCCATGACTATTGGTCCTTCTCTTGTGTGGAGCATTTTCAGTCTCCACCTACATTAGTAAATTAAACCATGGGCAAGGACTGGCCATGTCCCTCACCCATCCCGACCAGGACAGGGCATTCCTGGGGTGGTTTGGATGAGTCTCAGCTGGAGGGGAGAGTTTCCCTGCCTGGGTATGCCCTGCCTGCTCAGGGGCTGGAGTACAGGTTTCTGGGCGGGTGGCACCACTGGTCTCACCCATTTGAGTTGTCCTCACGAACTATCTCCCCAACTCCATGCTCTGCCCCTTTCTTTGGGCATTCCAACTTGCAGAGCCCCAGGGAACAGCTCACAGGGACAGCCACCGTCCCAGAGCCAAGCCCCACCGGAGCCCACAGCTCCTCCGAGGAGCCAGGACTCAATCAGCTGCATAAGGAGGCTGAGGAACATGGCCGTGCCAGCAAAGGATTAGCTTACCAGCTAATTAGCCACGTGCTGATGGCCACTGAGGCAGGAAACAAAAGCAACTCAAGGAACCACACAGCCCCACCTGGGCAACAGCCCCCTCCATTATTCAGGGCAGACCGCATCAGGTGTCACGCCTTTATCTGGGCCTTTGATAAACAGCACTAATCAGCTGCGTGTGAATTATTCACCAAGACCACGGCTCACCTTTCCGAAGCCCAGTACCAGGGCTCTGCTTCTCCTCGCTCCTCTCCATCCTCTTCTTCCAACAAATTTCTGTGCAAGAAGGATGAGCTCTAGTTACAGCACTGGCTTGTGACCCTGGGCTTTAATTTATGCGGGGTTTTTTTGTACCAAAAATTCTCTGCTTTCCCTTGGGGAAAGATCAGCTGCCGGGGGTTGGATAGGGCCATTGGCTGTGTCTTGGCACTAATATCCTGGTGTAGATGTTTCTCATTCCAGCAGGAGAAATGCTGTGAGCCTGAACAGATATCCCTGGGTAATTCCTTTATATTTACAGCTCGGAGCAGTCTGTGCTGCAGGTTGATTCCTGCCACTGATGCTCAGATCTGAAACGTATTCCTTTCTCCGTCAGCTTATGGGGGCGGACTAAGGCTTTCCTGTTGTTGACTCCTTTGGGCTCCTGGTGTCTTCTGCTTCAGGGAAACTTCAGGCTTTTTAGTCCATCCTTCAGCCGCAGCCTGTTCTCAGTTCCTTGTGCCCAACGTACGTCATAGTGGGGCAGAGTATCCTTGATGCTCCTGGCTCTCCCAGATCCACTCTCCAGCATTGGGGGTTCAGCTCCATCCCTAAGCGTCCATATGTGTTGCCATGTAGATGCCCCTGGAGAGTCTGATACAAACAAAGGACCCGGCAGATGCAACTTTGGATCTACAGGAGACATGGGTCCTTCCGAATTTGGATACTCAAATAGCATGGAGACCCCATGTGGGCACTTCCAGAGTGAGATCTAAGTCCCACATGGACATCTATACTGCAGTTGAGAGCAGATGAAGCCTCTTTTGGGATTCTGTTTCCCACTGCTGTCAGAGGAAAGCCAGGGGAGATGTCTTGTTTGGTGTTTTCTGAAGGGCGCTCTTGATCTGTGTGGTAGACACACTGGAGGGAAGGATGCCATCCAGAGGGACCTCAGACAGATGGAGACGGAGACCCCCACAAAACCTCATGAAGTTCAATAAGGCCAAGTGCAAGGTCCTGCACATAGGTTGGGGCAATCCCAAGCACCAGTACAGGCTGGGCGGAGAATGGATTGAGAGCAGCTTCTGAGGCGAAGGACTGGGGGTGCTGGTTGATGAGAACCTTCACCATGAGCCAGCAATGTGCACTGGCAGCCCAGAAAGCCAACCATTCCTGGGCCTGCATCCAAAGCAGTGTGGGCAGTAGGTCGAGGGAAGGGATTCTGCCCCCTGCTCTGGTCTCATGAGAACCCCACTGCAGTGCTGCGTTCAGCTCTGGGGTCCCAACATCAGAAGACATGGAGCTGTTGGAGCGAGTCCAGAGGAGGCCACGAAGATGATGTGATGGGCTGGGAGCACATCTCCTATGACGATGGGCTGAGCGAGTGGAGTTGTTCAGCTGGAGAAGAGAAGATCTGGGGAGACCTTCAGTACCTGAAGGGGCTCCAAGAAAGCTGGAGAGGGGCTTTGGACAAGGTCGTGTAGTGACAGGACACAGGGCAATGGCTTTGAACTGAAAGAGGGGAGATTTCGATGAGATCTAAGGCAGAAATTTTTTAACACTGAGGGTGGTGAGGCACTGGACAGGTTGCCCAGAGAAGCTGTGGCTGCCCCATCCCTGGAAGTGTTCAAGGCCAGGTGGATGAGGCTTTGATAACCTGGTGTAGTGGAAGGTATCCCTGCCCATGGCAGGGGGGTTGAACTAGATGACCCTTGAGTTACCTTCCAACCCAAACTGTTCCATGATCCTCGTGATCCCAGCTCCTTTCCTGGGCTGGGCTGCTCCAGTGGCTGAAAGCAAGGAGAGCACACTGTCTTAGGTACCTATTAATTGCTGAGGGACAGCCTGAACACACAGTGCCACAAACATGCTGTGGGGATCATTTACCACTGTCTGTAAACACCAGCATGAAACTGCTTCTAACCTAAAGGGCTTTTTAATTTAGCAGAGAGGGACGAACAGGCAATTAACTCCAGCAAACGACCACAGGGAGGTGCTGAAGGCTCCACTGCTGCCCTGCCGCAGCTGATCTGATTGCTGCTCTGAAGCAGGGCTGGTGCAGCTGTGTCCCACCGCAGGTCGAGAGCAGACTCTAACCGGGGTCCGGCTGCTGGGGAGGACGAGCTCTGCACTTCGGTACTTAAGGGGACCGATAAAATGGGGACAGACTTTCTATAAGGGCCCATAGTGATAGGACAAAGGGTTATGGTTTTAAGACAAAAGAGGGGAGATTCAGACTTAGATAGAAGGAAGAAATTGTTCATGCTGAGGGGTGGTGAGACACTGGCCCAGGTTGCCCAGAGAAGTGGTTGACTGCCCCATCACTCAAGATCCGGTTGGACAGGGCTCTGAGCAACCTGATCTGGTTGAAGGTGTCCCTGCCCATGGCAGGAGGGTTGGACGAGATGGCCTTTAACGGCCCCTTCCCACCCAAACCATTCTATGATTAGACTACTGTATGATTTCGAGGCAAACACACCCCTGAGACAAGAGCAGCAGCTCCTGTTCCAGCCTGTAAGGACAGAAAACAGGTGAACACACCAGATAAATATTCCTGTTGGCTGCTGTGGGCCAGGGTAGATTGTGGATAATCATCCCAAAAGAACCAGCAGCCTCTGATCCACGACACCAATGTTTAATGAAATTGGAATAATAGAGAAATCCCAGCACTGCAAAGATTTCACATGGGGTGGATGCAGGGAGCTGGGCCAGCCGGCAGCCAGCACGGGAAGGGGTAGGAGAGCTTGAGCAGGATTCAATGAATAAGCCATTAAAAAGCAGAGTGTAATCGTGGACATCCAAGGTAGGTTACGAGGAGATAGAGCCTGCCGAAACAAGGTCGGTTTTGCTTCTTCAGAGTAGTTTGTTTGGGAACTGCACAGAAGGAGCAGGTTCTCACAAAACATTTGGTTTGATGCTGCCTCTTATTAGAGCTACACACCAACAAGAGCAGATTATGGAGAAACTCTAAAAACAACCTCAGGAATCAGCTGAGAATATCTTTGAATGGACAGTGCTATGGTGCAATTTCACTGTTAAGCCCCATGGCTACTACACCGGTAAGTGGGATGTGAAAATAACTTATAATCAAATTTTCAAATAAGTCAACAGTCAACCAGGAGAGAGTGGAGGCAGAGGATGTGCCTGAGCCAAACAATGATTCTATGATTCTATGTGCCCATTGCTCATCAACCTAGTGACCATCACAACTGCCCTACCTCAATGCAGATCATAGATGCTTTGGGTTGGAAGGAACCCTTCAAGATCATCCAGTTCCAAGCCCCCTGCCATGGGCACGGGACACCTTCCACTACACCAGGTTGCTAAAGCCTCATCCAATAGGTACCTATAGGGGGTGGTGTGAATACAACTCAAAAAGTGACTCGTACTAGTATGGCTCCTCTGCCAGAGCTGAGAATCTCCCCACAAGCCCTGGAACCACTCTTCTACCTGTGTCTGCCTCCATTCCCCACCCAACCCATCCCCTGGGCTACTTGCCTTTCTCCTCCCAGACAGCAACTGAATAAAACTAATTTTTTCAACTCTCCTTCTGCTACTCAATCTCCTACTTAAAAGCAAGACAAAGGAGGTAATTTTTTTTCTCAGTTTGTTGTTTTGTGTTTGTTTGGCTCTTTTTTTAAAAACATGTATATTCAGTATGCTGCTCTGCATGCCACCTGTCTGTATTCTCATTTTTTTTTGGCTCTGAAGCAAGCTTTTGCATGCACACATGTCTGGAGATGTTTGGGAGACCCAGCTGAGCTCCAGCTAGGGAAGACACCAGATTTCAGGACAAAAATGTTCATGCAACATCCAACCACAAGCAAGAGCCCTTCCTCAGCTCTCTTCTTCCTTTCCCCTCTTTAATGTCAACGTAAACATTCTGCAGGACAATTCACATATGTCCCTCACATTTTGTGAAACGGTCCTGTATTTTTGCAATGACAGCATGGAGAAACGTAGGAAATATACACTAAGGCAGACAGAAAGGACAAACTTTCCTTGTGTTCATTATTAATGAATAATAAGAGGGCAAAATTGAGACTGTAAGAACTTAAAAAATGTTCATAACATTGCACATGATGCATAAGACATGACGACCACTGTAGTATCCATGTGAGGAAAAACTACAAGAACAAGATAACCTGCAGAATTTGCAGAAGCTGAGCAACTACATTCAGGTATCAACTTCCACCTTAATAATTAACCAACAGATTTCAGTTTCTCTCAAACACATGATAATTGTATTGAACCAAATAACAACACCTTGGGAAAACGGTAGCATAGTCATGGCGCTGACCACCATCTAGTTGCTGGTGGTCAACAGCCTCACTCACTGAGCTGTACACATTGCATATGAGCTTCCTTGCCCTCCCCAGGAGACATGACCAACATCTTCCTCACCCTCCAGTCTCCACACCAATTAGGGATGTGGCTCCAGCTCAAGCAGGAGATCCCTCTTCCCACCAGAGAGGACCTGAAGGGTTGGAGGGAGAGAAGGGTAGACCACACTCTTACCTGTTGGTGAAGACTTTGCTGTAGTTGAACACCTGGATCTCCAGGATCTCATTCCCATCAATATTGCTTGCCACTGGCCAGCGGAAGGTCTACAGAGACAGGACAGGAGGGAGAGGTCAGGCTTGCTTCAGGGAGCAGCAGCAGAGGTAATGAGGGTAGAGCTGAGATGACCATTAAAAAACATTAACGAGCCTAACGAGCCTAACTAGCCAGATGACCATGAAAAAAAAGCCCACTTTGTACTACATTCAGCTCTGGGGCCACCAACACAAGAAGGACATGGCACTGTTGGAGCGGGTCCAGAGGAGGCCTCAAAGATGATGCGAGAGCTGGAGCACCTCTGCTATGGAGACAGGCTGAGAGTTGGGGCTGTTCAGTCCGGAGAAGATAAGGCTCCGGGGAGACCTTCCAGCAGCCTTCCAGTACCTAAAGAGGCTACAAGAAAGCTGGAGAGGGGCTTTTGACAAGGGCATGTAGTGACAGGACAAGGGGAAATGGCTTTGAACTGAAAGAGGGTAGATTTTAGTTATATCTAAGGAAGATATTGTTTCCTCTGAGGGTGGTGAGACACTGGACCAGGATTTCCAGAGAAGCTGTGGCTGCCCCATCCCTGGAAGTGTTCAAGGCCAGGTTGGATGAGGCTTTGAGCAACCTGGTGTAGTGGAAGGTGTCCCTGCCCATGGCAGAGGGGTTGGAACTAGATGATCTTGAAAGTTCCTTCCAACCCAAACCATTCTATGATCCTATGAATATGAAGAAAGCCTAATGAGCCTATCTTTTTCCCAGCAAAAGGGCAGTCAGGTCTGTTTTACAGGGAACTCATGAAAAATGTGCCTTGCTGCCAAATGTTTTATATATATAGTATGAATATTAATACACATTGTATAAATGTGTATATATAGTATATATATACACATACATTTTACATGTACACATCTATACATTTATACATATACAAAAAAATACATCTCTCTATATACAAAAACCACTTTGATTTGTGTTTGTTTTGCTTCCCAAGGCAAGAAGACCCCCTGCCAGGCTCAGCCACCTGAGTTGCCTTGGTTCTCCAAGCCACGGGTCTCTCGTGGCCTCCCAAAGCTGAGCACACCCCGTTGCCAAGCTGCTCTTGGAGTGTCGCAGGATGGGAATGAGACGCCCCAGATGCGGATGCAGCAGGGTTGAGCCCGGCACCACTTACAGTACCTCGTTCAAAGCCTTGAAAGGAAAGTGCTTATCAAGCAACTGCACAGGAAGAAATTAGTGACTCTTCAGAAATATGCCAACACTTATTTTTAAGCTATTTTTCCCCCCTTTTTACATTTCCTGCAGTGAGTCAAGGAAGCAAATGAAAAAAAATCCTGCAATATAACAGAAAACTAGAAACGGCCCCAAGACAGTGATATCATTTTGCTTATGGTCCAGCCTCACACCTCGTTCTGCAGCCGCGTTTACTTTGGTCTCTCCATCATGGGGATGTAACTCAACCCTTCCTTCTACAAAGGAGTGGTGCTGGTTTGGGTTTTTTTCTTCCTTTCTCAGAAATACCATTCCATGTTTGTCCACAGACCAAATTTTGGGGAGGAATGGGGATGAACGGGCATCCCTGCCTCTGTCACTAGCACATTCGGGCAAGTCCCTGTTCCCAACCCTTGGGCTATGGGGTGGAGTCCAGCAGTCAGCCCTTGCTCTCCAGGTACACCCAGCACCAAGCACAGGGAAGTCCTGCTCCACAATTAGGTCCTCTCTAATGAGCAGATCCCAGAGCTCAAGTGTGACTACCAAGGCAAGGCACAGAAATAACGACGTGCAGGCACCCTCCCCACCTTGGTCTGAGGTTTGTCATGAAGCAAAATAACAAATAAGGTCATTTGGAAGCGTGATGGCCTCCCCGGCTCCCCCCCGAATAGCCTTGCTGACAGCTTTCCGCACCAAGAAGCTTGTCCAGGAATGTTGGGCTCAGCAAACCCCAGGGGGCTGCCAGACGATGCACAAGGTGGAGGGGCACGCTTCCGTCTGCTGTGCTCTGCCACATGCCATATGGTCCCGGGAGCACACGTGCACATGCGCCTGCACACGTGCCTGCACACTTCCGGTTCCAGAGGGACCCCCCTGTCTACAGCCACTGATGCAATTTGCTTCAAGCCCTTGGAGTTTTGCCCAAAATCCCAGGGAATGCAACGCGGGGAACCATTTTACACCATCAGAAACAATCCCTTCATGACATATCCCTGGTTTCTCGGGGCTGGGCTTTGGAAAGAGGCTTGGATCCGAATTCTGCTGCAGATCCCCTGGATTTGCCTAAATGCTTCAGGACAGAATCCAGAGCGGATGCTCTCAGTTTGGGGTTTAAGACTCAGGTTTGGGATTTCTCCACCTGTTAGACGCTTAGAGGTCGCCTACCTAAATCAACACCCCTCATCCGGGCTCTCCATCACTGCAGAAACTCTGGCACGTCCCATGTACAAACCGAATCATGGCTTACCTTTGAGAGGGGATCACACTCTCTCTGTCCTTTCTGGACAGACTATCCAGCCATGGCTATATGCCTGAGATTGAAGGAGGGGCACCCTGCTCTAGAAACTGTCTAAAATTCACCTCCTGTCCCCCCCAAAAACTCACTAACCAGACAAGGAATGGGCACTCAGATCCCCAGACCATCAACAAACCTCTGCATCATGGTCCCCAACCCATGATCCATGTTGTCCCAGTCTGCCCAGTCATAGAATCATAGATGAATAGAATGGTTTGGGTTGGGAGGGACCTCAAAGATCATCTCGTTCCAACCCCCCTGCCATGGGCAGGGAAACCCTCCACTACACCAGGTTCCTCAAAGCCTCATCCAACCTGGCCTGGAACACTTCCAGGGATAGGGCAGCCACAACTTCTCTGGGCAACCTGTACCAGTGCTGCTTCACCACCCTCAATGTGAAAAACATCTTATATCTAATAGAAATCTCCCCTTTCAGTTCAAAGCCATTGCCCCGTGTCCTATCCCTGCACGCCCTTGTCCAAAGCTCCTCTCCAGCTTTCTTTCCCCATCTTTCATTGCACCAACGCACTGTCCTGGGCACTAATGAATCCCTGGGCATTGTTCCCCCCCGAGGCTGCTGTAACCTTCTCCAGCCATCATTTGATTTTCAGGATTTTGGAGAGGTGGGTGGTGAATCCGGAGCACCCAGACCACGTTCAGCATCCTGTGGGTGGAGGTCAGGCAGGGAAATGAAAATGCAAGTCTCTGTGCTTATCTCGCTGAGTTACAGCCACCTCAGCCTCAGCAGCCAAAAAAAAACAGCTCAAAAGAGCTGGGTGATATGGTTTCCCCCCTAAGATAGACATTTTTTATTATTATTATCTTTTAAGCCTGGAAAGGATTATTACAGTGGCTCAGCCTGACCTCTTAAACCCAGCCCATGGTTTTTTGTCTTTCACTCAGACACAGATACACCTTGTAGCTCAGTCAGAACATATTGTTAACAGGGAAAAAAGAATAAAGGAAAAAAAAAAAAAAGACATCCCAGAATTCAAGCGACGACATTTAATTACACTGTCAGATAAGCCGTTTCCACAGCTGATGACCTTCAGCGATAAACATTTGAACATTTGCACCACATTTCTGCTTCGAATTTATGGGCTTCAGCTCCCAGCCTTTGCCCCGCGTCCTCCCACCAACCCACAGTGCCCCCTCAACTCTTTAATTTGCCTTTTGAGATGTTGTTCCCCGCTGCCCGCAGAGATGCCCCCAAGGAAACACCCCGGGGCTGAGCTGGTGCTCCCTTTGCAACGCAGAGCGGCAAAGTGATGCCCCAGTCCTGGGAAGGGTACCCTCAGGATGCCCCAGAGAAGAAGACCGGAGACGGGCGCCCTGCTAGAGGCACCCCAGGCAGGGATCGTCTCATTGCCAGTTCCAGCTGCTTTCGCTGGCATCTGGGCAGCTGCAGGGCACCAGGGAGCTGTGGCATGTTCGTGCGGGCTTGGTTCTTTGCAGTCAGATGTTCCTTCCCATGGAGTTGCCCTTTGTGGAAGAGATGAACGAGGGCAAAAGTTTTCGGAGCTGAAGTTTCCTGGGTTTATTTCTAACAGGCCCTGAGGGACAACTTGCCCTTGTCGGTTCAAAGCGCAGGGCTGAAGGGGAACGCTGTGCAGCAGGGAATGTGGGATGAGAGTTAACACAAACCACACCATGGAGGGACTCAGGGGTGGTGGAACCCGGAGCGAGTCCCACATCTGCCTCCCCAAGCTGCTTTCCACCCAGCCACTGACACCCAGCAGCACCAGGGACCGGGATGGACCCTGGAGCGCTCCCAGATGCAGCATGCACAGAAGGCACCTGTCCATCCTCTCAGACCCACCCCGTCCTGGAGAGTCTGACCTTTGCAAGGGGCTGCACTTAACAGCCGCTATTTACTGTGTTTATCCATCACCAGTGTCCTGGGCTGCATCCAAAGCAGCGTGGGCAGCAGGTCGAGGGAGGAGATTCTGCCCCTCTGCTCGGTTCTCATGAGACCCCCCCTGCAGTGCTGCGTTCAGCTCTGGGGTCCCCAACAGCAGAAGGACATGGAGCTGTTGGAGCAGGTCCAGAGGAGGCCACAAAGATGACCCAAGGGTTGGAGCACCTCTGCTATGGAGACAGGCTGAGAGAGTTGGGGTTGTTCAGCCTGGAGAAGAGAAGGCTCCAGGGAGACCTTCCAGCAGCCTTCCAGTACCTAAAGGGGCTACAAGAAAGCTGGAGAGGGGCTTTGGACAAGGGCGTGTAGTGACAGGACACGGGGCAATGGCTTTAAACTGGAAGAGGTGAGATTTCAATGAGATCTAAGGAAGAAATTTTTTACACTGAGGGTGGTGAGGCACTGGCACAGGTTGCCCAGAGAGGTGGTAGATGCCCCAGCCCTGGAAACTTCAAGGCCGGACGGGGCTCTGAGCAACCTGATCTGGTTGAAGATGACCCTGCCTGGGCAGGTTGGGTTGGCTTGCGATCGGCCTTAACAGTACCTTCCCACTCAAACCATCCTGTGATTTGATGATTCCATGAAATTGCTCTTATTTAATGTTTTTGCAGGGAAAGGTATGTGGGGACGTGTGGTGAGAGAAAGCTCAGCGTGTGATGCACCCAATAAAGAGGTGAGAACCCGCAACTGGATGGCAGCTAAGGCTCAGGGAAGCCCAAGAAAGGGGCAAGAAACAAGATCCTGATCTACCAGACACTGCTGTGAGGGAGAGTGTGTGTGCCAGCTGTGTGCAAATGTGGAGAAGGAGAGAGAGGGCGCACAGCTGGAGCAGCATCTCACAGCGCCTGAACCGGGGTTGGTAACCATGTGATAGCAACCAGCTCTCAGGGACTCAGCGCCATCCTGAAACGCCTGTGGGATACTCTCCCTGCTCCCTCCTCGTTAGGAAACTGCGCAGAGCTGGGGCTGCTCCCAAAGGCTTCCCCACTTCCGTCCCCCTGCCGCCTTCTCGGGCTGCTGCCTCTTTATTGTCCTGCTGGTTTTACTGTTAAAAAGCCTTTCTAAAAGCCCTATGCGAACTGAGCCAGCGATACCTGCTGGGTTGATTTATCTGGTTTTATTAAGGAAGGGGGAAAAAAAAAAGGTAGAGGCAGAGAAATGCCTCAGCAGAATGCAGAAGTCAGACGCTTCCAGTGACGATGCTTCCACTCCTGTGAAAAGGAGCCGGGAAAGGGCATCTCTGCAAGGCATGTCACCCCTTTCTAAGCCATGTCACCCCTTTCTAAGCCATGTCACCCCTTTCTAAGCCATGTCTCTCCTTTTTAAGCCACGTCACCCCTTTTTTAGGCCATGTCACCCCTTTTCCTGCAGCACCTGGCAGCCTTGGCTGGATGCTCACCCTGCCTGTTACCTACAAGCCTGATTAACCAGGGGCATTTCCAGATGTTCGGGTCAAGGCTGGAGCTCTGGGTCTCAGCTTTCTTGGCAGCAGTGCTTCACCCTGTCCTGATCCCTTTAGGAGAGACTGAATGGAGGCACGGAAGACTACACAGGACCCATCCACAGCTCTCCATGCCCAGTGCCATCCCGGAGTCCCCTTCCCTCCTGCACCGGGTGCCTGCAGGAGAGCTGCAGGACAAGCCCATCCAAGAAGAAACCCTTTGGGGTGCAGGTTAGGACACAATGCAGCCATTGTTGACTCAGTAGAATGCAGCCGTAGAGCTGTAGCGATCCTCTGGAATAGGCAGAAGCTAATCTTCCCCAGGCTCTGGACAAGCACAGGCTTTGCATAATTCACTAAGCAATGAATAAAAATAATTGCGGGAGAAATCAAGTGAAACCAAACACATGGAAACCACTGGGGCAGCCCAAATTCCAGCCCAAGTAGTGGGTCCTCATGAACGTTAAGTGGTGACAGGGAAGCTGACGTCCTCTTTAGCACTGTCAAAAAACCTTTTTGGCTTTACACAACCCTAATGTGAATTTTCCACTCTGTCCCCAGCTGTGCGATGAGGCAGGGAGCACCCTCCTCATCCTCACCGAGAAAAGCCATCAACCAGCTCAGCTTCAAAAGCCTTCCCTGCACTGGCAATGAGACATCCCCCGCTCCCATCCAAATCACCCTCCAGACACAAAGTCACCATTTCGCCCCATTTCAAGGGGAAAAGCAGGAGGAAATGGGCTCATTTCTGAGGTTTTTCACCACCGCAGGTCCCAGCCTGGCGCTGGGAGCTTCCTGCACCACATTCTGCACTGAAACAGTTGTTCCCGGCGCATCCCACCTTCTCCAGCCGACGGATCTCTCTCGTTCACCGCGTCCTGCCCACCCCGCTGACAGCTCCGCTGCCGAAATTACCATCCAGCTCTCAATGGTGATGGGAAGAGAGGTGATCCGGCACCGAGGGCAGTCCCTTTCACCCGGCAGCTAATGGCAAAATTCTCTCTGCAGGAGAGCTGGCACCTTCCCAGCATGGTTCCAGCCACCAGGGCTCACTGAGAAGGCAGCTCCGTTTTGCGCTCTGCAGGCTTACCAGACAACGTGTGCCCATCAGGTCCCTTCGAGAGCTCCCTGTGGGCAGCCTCAGGCAGGGGAACAGCTGGCGAACAGCTGGGGAACAGCTAGGGGACAGCTGGAGTGTGATGGTGATGTGGTAATGACATTTTATTTGGTAAAATTTGTCAGCCAGGCTTGTCATCGGTGCCGTAATGACTTGCCTCGTGTGTACGCTCAAAAAGAAATATCTGCTTTCCTGAACGACCTCATCAGCTAATTACTCCAAGTATTCCAGAGCACATTCCCTAGCTCACAGCAGGCTACTCCACTGCTACTACTGCTCTTACAGGGCTCTCAGCAACTCACAGAGAAGGACGAGCAGCAGCCTCCCCATTCCCCCCGTACAGGAGGTATGGCCCACTCAGGCTGTCCTTGCAGATGTGGCTCAATTCTCAGCAGAGCTGGGAAGGTGAGCCCAGAACTGTGTGCTTGCCGGCATGTTCTCTGGGTCACCCACCACGTGCCATCAGGACACATTGCACTGTTCTGTTTTGGGTCAGGCGGGGTAGTGTGGGGTCAGATGCCGTGGCAGGACCCAGCATCAGCACACGTTTAGGGAATCAAAAGCCTCCTGGAGCCACTATGCATGTCTGGGCTCATCAGTTAGATGCACCCTCAGCAAGATTGCAGATGATACCAAGTGTGTGGTGTGGCGGACATGCTGGAGGGAAGGGATGCCATCCAGAGAGACCTGGATGGGCTGGAGAGGTGGGCCTGTGACAACCTAATGAAGTTCAACAAGGCCAAGTGTAAGGTCCTGCATGTAGGTTGGGGCAATTCCAAGCACAAATGCAGAAAGCCAACTATATCCTGGGCTGCATCCAAAGCAACGTGGGCAGCAGGTCGAGGGAGGGGATTCTGCACCTCTGCTCTGCTCTTGTGAGACCCCCCTGCAGTGTTTGCATTCAGCTCTGGGGTCCCCAACAGCAGAAGGACATGGAGCAGTTGGAGTGGGTCCAGAGGAGGCCATGAAGATGACGTGAGGGCTGGAGCAACTCTGCTATGGAGACAGGCTGAGAGAGTTGGGACTGTTCAGCCTGGAGAAGATAAGGCTCCGGGGAGACCTTCTAGCAGCCTTCCAGTACCTAAAGGGGCTACAAGAAAGCTGGGAGAGGGACTTTGGACAGGGCATGTAGTGACAGGGCAAGGGGCAATGGCTTTAAACTGAAAGAGGGGAGATGTCAATGAGTTCTAAGGAAGAAATATTCCCTCTGAGGATGGTGAGGCACTGGCACAGGTTTCCCAGAGAGCTGTGGCTACCCCATCCCTGGAAGTGTTCAACACCAGTTGGATGAGGCTTTGAGCAACCTGGTGTAGTGGAAGGTGTCCCCTGCCATGCAGGGGGGTTGGAACTAGAAGATCTTGAAGGTCCCTTCCCACCCAAACTGTTCCATGATTCTATGGTTCTGTGATGCACACTAATGTACAACTATGGCTCAAGGCTCCCTTGTACCTGCTGTCTTTTAAGCTCTTGATCCCTCATCCTCCTGATGTGCACCTGTGCCCATCCTCTCCTGCACACTGCCTGGGGCTCGGGGGCTCAGGGCTTGGCTGGGATGCTGCAGGATCGTTGTAAAGCACCAAGCACTGGGAACAGCAGGCATCTGGCATCCCACCAAGCCTGAGAGAGTGAGTGGAGCCTCCAGCCCTTCCGCCCCAGCAGGGAAGGATCTCCTCATTGAAACCACAGAGTTTTGGGATGTAGGCAGCTCCACCAGTGCACATCTCCATGGTTGTTATCCAAATATTCAAAATTCAGGATGGTGGTTGCATCAAAAGGGCATCTCCAGCAGAGACAGAGTCATTATCCCACTCCACTCAGCACTTGTCAGGCCACACCTGGAATACTGTGTTCAGTTTTGGTCCCTGCTATACAAAACAGATGTGGACAGGCTGGAGAGGGCCCAGAGAAGGGCCACGAAGATGATCCAAGGACTGAGAAGCCTGCTGTATGAGCTGAGAGAGCTGGGTTTGTCCAGCGTTGAGAGAAAGTGGCTCAGGGGAGACCTCATCACCATGTTCCAGTATTTAAAGGGTGGCTCCAAGAAGGTGGAGACTCCCTTCTACAAGGAATCCCATGGAAGAAATGAGGGGTGACAGGCACAAGTTACTCCTGAGGAGATTCCAATTGGACACAAGAGGGAAGTTTTCACCATGAGAATAATCAGCCATCGAAATAATCTCCCAGGGAAGTGGTGGATTCCCCAACATTGGACACTTGTAAGATTTGGCCAGACAGAGAACTGGGCCATCTCGTGCAGAGCGTGCTTTTGCCAAGAAAGGGTGCACCAGAGGAGCCTTGAGATCCTTCCAACCTGATATTTATGCTTCTGTGCTTCAAATCAGTTATTATACTAACAAATTGCTGCGTGCACAGCCATAGAATCTGCATCCTGTTAACACAGCAGCTTTTTCCCCCCTGCCTCGCCGTTGTAGAAGCCTGGGTGGAAACATATCTCCAGCCACCTTTTCGCTGTGCCTCACCAATCCTGTGCCACCCTGCAGCTACCGGGGGCAGACCCCAGCCTGCCCGCACCCTTCTTCTTCGTCTTGTCCTCCTCGGCAGTTCAGGGGAGTCTGAGATCCAGCTCATCCCCTAAAGCCTGGAGTGAGGTCTAACCCGTGCCAGGGGTGCAGAGGGCAGGGGGGAGCTGAGGGTGCTTCTGGCCACGTAAGCTGGAAATACCACGGGAAAAATCACCCCACAAAACCTTCCCGTTGCCTGGAACCAGGATGGAATCTTATTTTCTAAAGGTGGAAAAAGCTTTAGGAAGTGGTAAACAATTTGAAGACATTACTATTCCTCATAGCTTCTCGTATTCTCCAGCCCCTGGGGGATGGGTTATCTTTTGATGAGGAACACCCGAGCAGCCAGAGGAAGCATCCGTTCCCTTTCAAAAGCATAGTTCCATTTTGAATGCGACTCCTCAGCAGCACCTCCATTCCCTGCATGTGTGGGTGACCTTATTTCAATCAGCTCAGAGTATTTTCTTGGCAACCTGCCTAAGAAAAGGCTGTGTTTTAAAACCACGCAGCACTCGCGTTTCAATTCCTTCTCTCCCCCTTGTCAAGTACAAAGCTGAGCACTCAAAGCAGATACAGCACCTGATCTGCACCCAACGAGGATCATAGAATCACGGAATGGTTTGGGTGGGAAGGGAACTTCAAGATCATCAAGTTCCAACTCCCCTGCCACAGGCGGGGACACCTTCCACTACACCAGGTTGTCCAAATCCTCATCCAGCCTGGCCTTGAACATCTCCAGGGATGGGGCAGCCACAGCTTCTCTGGGAAACCTGTGCCAGTGCCTCACCATCCTCAGAGGGAAGAATTTCTTCCTTAGATCTCATCGGAATCTCCTCTCTTTCAGTTAAAAGCCATTATCCCTTGTCCTGTCACTACACACCCTTGTCCAAAGCCCCTCTCCAGCTTTCTTGTAGCCCCTTCAGGTACTGGAAGGCTGCTAGAAGGTCTCCCCGGAGCCTTCTCTTCTCCAGGCTGAACAACCCCAACTCTCTCAGCCTGTCTCCATAGTAGAGGTGCTCCAGCTCTCGCATCATCTTCGTGGCCTCCTCTGGGCCCGCTCCAACAGCTCCATGTCCTTCTGCTGTTGGGGACCCCAGAGCTGAATGCAGCACTGCAGGGGGGTCTCACAAGAGCAGAGCAGAGGGGCAGAATCCCCTCCCTTGACCTGCTGCCCACGCTGCTTTGGATGCAGCCCAGGACACGGTTGGCTTTCTGGGCTGCCAGCGCACATCGCCAGCTCATGTTGAGCTTCTCTTCAACCAACACCCCCAAGTCCTTCTCCTCAGGGCTGCTCTCAGTCCATTCTCTGCTCAACCTGTACTTGTCACCAGCTTGCCACCCAGCATGAAACAAAAGGTGCAGACAGGGTGAGGGAGGCTGGATGATGGGGTTCAGGCTGAGCACCAACAAATGAGGCACCAACAATTTGAAACAAGGAGGAGTTTTTCCCCCTGAGGCAAGGAGAAGGAGACCGAAGAGTCCAGTGGGATTTGCCCAGTGGAGAGGAGCAATTTTTCCAGAAACTTTAGCGCAAACAAGATGAATTCTTCCCTCTGAGGGTGGAAAGGCACTGGAACAGGTTGCCCAGAGAAGTTGTGGCTGCCCCATTCCTGGAAGTGTTCAAGGCCAGGTTGGATGAGGCTTTGAGCAACTTGGCGTAGTGGAAGGTGTCCCTGCCCATGGCAGGGGGGTTGGAACTGGATCATCTTTGAGGTCCCTTCCAACCCAAACCATTTTGTGATTCTACGATTATTACTTTTTTTTCTTAATTAATCGCCCCACGAGGAAATGCTGTAGTGCTGTTCCCACGTCACGGGACACCCCATCACTTCTGCCCCAGCCAGATCACAGCCAAGTGACCCACTTGGTACCTGCCAGAAGAAACCCTGGAGCAGACAACCAAGATGCCAACACACATAAACTGAGGAACGAGGATATTCATCCGGAAAGGGAGATACAGCAAAGCAAATCAGATGTGGGAGACAGATCAGGAGGAAAACACATCATCTCTTACCTCATCAAACCTGGCCTCATCCTCACAGTTCTCAAGCACTCGGGTGTAGAAGGAGAGCCCTGGGGAAGAAAAACAGGTTAGTTGCAGCAAGGCAAGGGGTAGATGTGGGTGGGGCTGCACAGCCCCAGTGGCAGCGGGACCCCAGGGCTGGGGTCTGCGGGGGGTGGGATGGGGGGTGGGGGGGACGCAGCCCACACCAGAGGGTAAATCCAGCTTCAGCTCCCCCATTAAACACCACGTTAACCTGCTTGAAGAGCTAATTAAGAAGAGTTTTTTTCGGGACGGTGCTTAATTGGTGCGTTCAAGCATTCTCTCATCTATTGCTGAGCAAAGGGAATGGAGCAAGCCCCTGGTTGGGGATGGTAGCAGCTTCTGCAGTGGTTTCACATTGCTTCCACGGGAGGATCCTTGAGTGGGATGTGGGTCTACAGCCCCTGGAAGCATCCTTGAAACCCAGGCATGAGATTTAGGACCAACTGCCCCAAAAAACCCACCGCAGCACCTGCACCAAGCAGAGGAGCTGCCCGGTTTGAGTTCAAGCGCATGCCCACCCCCACGGCAGCATCCCTCCGGCCCCAGATCTGCCCCTGGAGCAGGGCCTTGAGGAGAATGAGAAGGTCAGGCTGCTCTGGGCAGACAGAGGAGCCTGGAAAACCCCTGGTCAGCCAGGAGCAGCGATTGGATGGGAAGAGGAGGAGAAGCCCAAGGAGAGCAGCCAAGCGTGGGCATTAGTTCTGGAAATCACAAGGTTTTCCCAATTTGCCCCAGCTCCTCGGTGGCCCAGTGTTTCCAGCCACTCTCTCTTACCCACCCACACCCCTCTTCTGAGTCAATATTTGCAGTTAATATCCACTTTATAACGCCGCTGGAGGAAAACTTATGAAAATGCTAATATTTAATCACAGAATAACATTGAGGCTTTCCCTCCCAGAAAGGAAAACTGTCTCCTGGGTAATTAAAAGCATCTCGGTGCGTGAGGCTGGTCTGAGCCCAGCAGCGCGTGCCAGGGCACCCCTTACTGCCGCAGGGTCAGCTTTTCCTTTGTTTTACCAAAGATTGAGGTATCCGGATGACACGGGGCTCGGCAGGGAACGCTCCATCCCTTTCTGATTTAACTATTACAGAAGGAGAGCCAGAAAATGGTATTTTTCAGGGTTTCTGCTGCCTGCAGCATCCGACCTGGGTAACAGATGCCCGGGAGGTGCACTCTGCATCCCCAACCACCCTCTCAGTTCCCTGTCAGGAATCACTGCACCCACGGATGCATGAGTTTCTTGGGAATAAGGTAGAAAACTGTATTTATCTCACGGCAGGTGACTCTGAGTGAGGCTGGAAGAGATCATGAACCTCCCTGGCTGCCTCCCTCCCAGTGCTAGGAGACCCAGTGCTGCTTCCCTCCTTGCTTTCCATGGGATGGGATGGGAGCTGCAGTGGGATGCAGCCCAGCCTCTCCTCACTCAAGAGAGAGGACCCGGAATGAGAATGGGACCAGTCCTCTGCTGGAATGGAGCCACTAGGAGTAGGGCCATGAAGATGATGTGAGGGCTGGAGCACCTCTGCTATGGAGACAGGCTGAGAGAGTTGGGGTTGTTCAGCCTGGAGAAGAGAAGGCTCTGGGGAGACCTTCCAGCAGCCTTCCAGTACCTAAAGGGGCTACAAGAAAGCTGGAGAGGGGCTTTGGACAAGAGTGGGTAGTGACAGGACACAGGGCAATGGCTTTAAACTGAAAGAGGGGAGATTTCGACGAGATCTAAGGCAGAAATTTTTTCCAATGAGGGTGATTAGGCACTGGCACAGGTTGCCCAGAGAAGCTGTGGCTGCCCCATCCCTGGAAGTATTCAAGGCCAGGTTGGATGAGGCTTTGAGCAACCTGGTGTAGTGGAATGTGTCCCTGCCCATGGCAGGGGGGTTGGAACTAGATGGTCTTGAAGGTCCCTTCCAACCCAAACCATTCTGTGATTCTATGATTCTATTTGCAGAAAACCCCAAATTCACCCATAGTTGAGTTCCACCTACAGAGCAAAGAGGTGGAGAGCTGCGATGGCAATGAATTTGAGGCTCTGGAGCCCTTTCCAGTCAGCCTGGAGCACATACAGGGTGGCTGCTGTGGAGTGCTGGGTGCCTTACAAGTCACTGAAGTTCAAAATCAATCCCAGATCTCCTATAATCAACTGGGAAGGTCATAAAGGCAAGAGATACTGTTGGTTAACACTCCCCACTCCAACCTCCCAGGGCATGAGCATCCACTGGGAGTTTGGTGAGTCAAATCCAACGCCATAGTGGGAGACAAGTCCCTGATGCTCTGGGCTGGGAGTGGATTTTGACCACCCTGCTGGTGTAGGGCCTACCTCTCCCCTCTGCTCCCATCCTAGGAGCTTGATAACCTGGTACTGCTCCCCAGCTGCACCCATAGGTCCAGAAACAGGAGCTCCTCTTTGTGCCTCAATTTCTCCTATTTGCAAAACACAAATAGTGCAGCTACAGCTGCCGGGGGCTACTGGGAGCACAGGGATCCCTGGGAGAAGAGGAGCAGCGTTATTCCACAGTCATCCCACATGGCTGTCAGTCTCAGCCCTGTCTCAGGAACGCTTTTATCGAGGTTGTGATTTATTCATCTCCCACCTGAGCTGAAGTCGAGCAGCGATCCGGAGCACTGCCCACCTGCTGGAACACACACGGCAGCCTGTCACGCCAGAGTCCAACTCCTCCTTTAACGTCTTTTCGTGCAATAATAGATGCTTTTGGCTGAATGAGCGAACACCCACTCGGGAATTCGGCCTGAACCTCCAGGTTGCGCTGGCGGCGGGTGAGGAGGGGGAGGCATTCTGGATGGCAGCTTGACTAGTGAAGAGCATCCGCCTCTGCAACACTCAGTAACTCCAGGAAAACTAGGGTGCTGAGGAGTATCAGCACAAGGCTCAACCTGTGAGCTGCTCTGAGGAGCACCAAGGGATGCCAGGCTGGTGGAGGTCACCTCGCTCCACGCTAAGGGTGTCTAAAGCTCCCTCTGGAGTCACTGGAGAAAGGCAGGAGACTCTTGTCTCTGGTGACCGTGGCACCAAAACCCAGCCACCCACACTGGGATGTTCCCCTGGGTCTGGCTTTGAGGATCCAGGCTAATGTGCCTGGCTCCATCTCATCCTATCCTATTCCATGCCATCCCATCCCCCTCTCGTCTCATCTCGTCTCGTCTCGTCTCGTCCCGTCCCGTCCCGTCCCGCCTTGTCTCATCCCATCGCATCCCATCCCTTCCCATCGCATCCCATTGCATCCCATCGCATCCCATCCCATCCCTTCCCATCCCATCCAATCCCACCCCTTCCCTTCCCATCCCATCCATTCTCATCTCATCCCATCCCATCCCATCCCATCCCATCCCATCCCATCCCATCCCATCTCATCCCATCCCAGGGTAGAGGTTAGCCCAAGACTGAGCAGCCCTGGGGCAGTTTGGATGGGCCCTGGTTGGGGGGAAGCACCGTGTCCAGCCTGGATGGGGATCGGGACAGGGATAGGGCAGCACCATTCAAATCAAATAGCAAAAACACAGCCAGGGTTTCAAGAGCCTGTCAGAGGGGACACAAGTAATGCAGCTTCTCAGCAGCACTGAAATCACCACACCGTGACCCTGCTGCCCATCATTCCCCAGTTCCCATGGGGCAAGGGGACAGCAAAGCACTGTCTGAGCCACACAGACATGAAACACCAGAGGAGCTCTGCCCCATCCATGTGCCAAGTGCCCAAGCACTGGAATGCTTCACGGCCACCTCCAGCGTGGGACCCGGTGGGGAGCAGACTCTGTTCCTAGATCCGGGATGGTGCACCAGCACCGTGGCTGTGCCCTGTTCACCCTAGAAGCAGGAAAACCTTCTGGCAGAAGGCAACGTGGTGCAGTGCCGCGTGTCCTCAGAGCTACCTGCAGGTCAGGGTCCAGCCCCGGTGTCTGCAGGACCTGGCCCTTGCTCCACCAAAGCAATGAACACTCTGGCTCTGCCAAAGCAATGAACAATCCTCGCAAGCACTGTAAGCTCATCAAGGAAAGACCAGGCTTTATGGAGCATCTGAGAGCTCCTACTTTACTATTAACAACGGTTGAGATCCACGGTGCATCAGGAAGACCACCTTTCCATAAGCACCGTACTGCTTAGGTGCCCTCATGATGTAATAGTTCTGGTCCTCTTGTGCAGAACAAGGTCCTGTCCCTGTCCCCCACACCAGGTCCAGTCCTGGGTTCACATCTGGTGTCAGCCAGCACCAGGGGCTCAGTGCTCTCCCGCAACCCAAACCGATGGTGGTACATGTCAAAGAGGTACAGGGGATCCGTCACAGACTCCATGTCCGCAGCGCAGACACAGACCTGACTCCACTCATTCCCCTTTCTGGGACAAGGGGTTTGGCTAAGATGTAGAGACACTTCAGAGCCGGATGTGCTAAACACCAATGTGACGCTTGAAGCTGCTGCTCCTGACCACACATTGAGCAGCACGAAAAGGGAACAAGACCAAAGCCCTCTCCACCCACCATCCCGTCTGAGGGACAGGTCGATCCTAACCCACCTGCCTGCTGCCTCCATCGATCCACCCACGCATGGGATTGCTCCTCAACCCACCTCCACCACCCTTCAGCAACAGGATTTTGCGAGACACAACCTCAGGATCCAGCCCTGCTGGGGCTGCTCACTGGCAGCCTCTCCTCTAGGACTGAGCTTGCAGATGACCACAGCACCGGGTGTCCCGGTCACAAGCTCCATGGCCGCTGGACAAGCAAGAGAAGCAGCATCCCATCCCAGACTGAAGGTATGGGTGACACCTGCCACATTCACAATATGAGACTAAATACCCAAACCCCCATCCAACCATCCTCGAAGATGAAACCCAATTGCTTCCTTGGGAAAGAAATGACCATGAGGAGCACCAGCTCCTCGCGGCTCAGCACTGGGGAAGGAAACACTGCTGGGAAGCAGAGCATCATCCTCCCTGGACGGCATGACAGCGATAGCAACCCTGCACCAAAGAGGAGCTGGCGCATGCCCAGGAGGACGATGGGGATGGGAATATGGAGGGGGGTCCTGGAGAAACACGGACCAGGGGACTGGCGGGAGGAGGTGTGGGTGGATGCCACGGGTGCAGAGCGGGCACAGTGTTGCATCTCAGGGTGGGTGTCACTCCCATCGCTCATCGGATGCACCGCAGGGTCTCCCCGTGGCTCTTACACAAAGACCTTGAGGTGAGGACAGATCTTGCCCATCCAACAGGGACTGTGTGCTGGGCTCAGGACTGGAAACGTGGGTCTTCTTGGGGCTCACTGGGAAAACCCATGGTGGCCTTTGTCCCTCCTGCAGACCCCCCTGGATCCCTGCTCCCCACTGCCTGGGGAGGTGGTGGAGTTGCACCAAGGATGGCTCAGGGCTGGGACCAACCTTCGCTGTCAGCCAGGGATCCGACCTGTCCCCAGAGATGGGATTTAACAGCCCCTGCACCGATGCTGGGAGGGACAGGGAAAGATGGGAGGAACTGGACCTTCTTAACGACTCTACGGTCATTAAGCGAAGGCCGCTCCAGGCAGCGCTGGCCTGACTCCCAGGTGATGACCAAACCCACTCCCTGCTCTCCGGCGACGCATTCCCAGAGAGAAGGGGTGGCTATTCCCAACTCCCATCCCACTGCACCGCCTGCCTGGGGGGGTCCCGCGCAAAGCCCACGACTGTAGAATGGGTCCAGTTTGGCAGATTTGCTGAGGTTATGCACCCCCGAGGAGTTTGTACTCCCATTGGATCTTCCCTTGGAAAGCTCCAGAGGTGGTGTGGATGGATCCCAAGGGAAGGGCCAAAGCTGCAGCACCCTTGGCCGAAGCCCAGGGATGCGCCAGGTGCTGGCACACGGCAAGTTCTGCTCCCGGCCCCTCCAGTACATCTTGGGGGGTGGCACAGCTCCGCCACTGAGCCCCGGGCCCTTTGGCAGGAGCCCCGCTCCCCCCGTCTGGGGGGATTTGCCCCCCCGGGACATTCCCCTGGGCAAATCCCCCTCCCCAGGGGCTTCCCATGGTGGGGGGAAGGTGGGGGCTGCAGTGTGCCAGGCCGGGTGCAGGGGGGCCCAGGAGAGCGGCTCTAGTCGGGGGTGGGGGGCGGAGGTTATGCCCCAGCCGGGGAGGGGTGGGCAGCCCTTAGAGCTGGCAGGCTCGCACCGCGGCCGCGGTGGGGAAACTGAGGCAAGGGTCAGCGGTGGCAGAGGACACTCCCCCCACCCCCCAGACCACTCCCTCCCCCCTACCTCGGAAAGCCGCTTTGGCGATGCGGTCGGCTTTGCCGCGGAGGCCGGAGACGGTGCGGAGCTGCAGCAGCAGAGCCATGGGGCGCGGAGCGGCGCGGAGGGCTGCGGAACGCGGTGCGGAACGCGGTGCGGTGCGCGGTGCGGTACCGGCTGGCCGCGGTGCGATGCGCGGTGCGGTGCGGTGCGGTGCGCGGTGCGGTGCGCGGTGCCGCGCTCGTAGCAGCGCTGCGAAGCGCGGTGCTGTGCGCGGTACGCGAAGCCGCGGAGCGGTGCCCCTCTCAATGCTGAATTATTTAGCAGCGAAACCGCCCGCCCTCCCCTCCTGTCCCCTCCCCTCCTCACCCCTCCCCTCCCCTGCTGTCCCCTCCCCTCCCCGGGGACGGCGGATGTTTCGGGGGATACACGTCCAGGCTGCAGGGAGGTCTCCCTCCAGTTGTGAGCGGGGAAACTGAGGCAGGGATCCCCCAGCACGGTTGGGTGCGCAGCATCTGCAAGCTGGAGCCTCTGGGACAAGAGTGCTTACACCCCCCCTCCCCCCTCCCGCAATGTATCATGGGAGAGAGGAGGTGGGGGATGTCCAGGAAAATCTGAGCTCACCCCCCACCTCCCAGGACTATGAGGAGGGTGCAGGACCTTGCACTTGGCCTTGTTGAACTTCATGAGGTTCGCACAGGCCCACCTCTCCAGCCTGTCAAGGTCCCTCTGGATGGCATCCCTTCCCTCCAGCGCGTCAACCACACCACACAGCTTGGTGTTCTCAGCAAACTTGCTGAGGGTGCACTCGATCCCACTGTCCGTAATATATAGCCACATAAATAATATCTTTACAATCTGGACTTGTGGGCTCAGTTGCAGTGGGTCTTGCCTGTAGGGTTGCGCATGAACATGTTTCTTGAGGTCTTGTCCTTTATTTCAAGGAAGGCGACTAACGCCTGGATTTGGGAAGAGGAAGAGCGTAGACACAAGGTTCTTCCAGCCTCGCACATCTGCTTTTCCTACTTGGGCGTTTCCAAGAAAAATCCATCTGTGGTGAAGCATGAACCCAGGAGAGCTTCAGCATCATTGGAGAGAGAGGAGTGCGGGTGGAACCTTCACAAATGGATAGTAAAGCACTGGAAGTAAGACATGTGTTTCCATCTACCACTGTCAGCTCTGGGTTGCTGTCGTCCTGCCAGCGGAAAAGATCATTATGCTCATTCGTAAGTGCATGAGAGGGAAGAAACTTGAGGGGATTAACGGTGTGTGCCATCTCTCATTAGGTTCGTAATTAGCTCCTGGCAGCACGGCCCAGAGGGGAGGGTGCTGCAGCACAGCGGGAGGAGGTGATGGTGAAGGCAGCAGCATGCTGGGTGCCGACTGGTGCTGATGGCTCAGGGAAAGGCTACAACCCAACCTGCTCATAGCTCAACGCCCTTCTGGATGGTGGAAGATCATAGAATCATAGAACAGTTTGGGTTGGAAGGGATCTCGAAGTCTGAAAATGTCCCGCTGCTGGAGACCCTCAGGCAGCTCCGAGCACAGTGTGGTCCTCAGATCCCCGCAGAGATGCTGAGCAGCGGCTTTGACTGCAGTCCCATGCAGAGCTCTGCTCCCAGTACTCCCCTAATGCACCTGAGCAATCCAAAGCTGGCTCTGTCCCGGCCATCAGGACATCAGCTTTAGTCCGTACCGCAAGCACTGGATGTTTCAAATGCTCAATATTTACAGTATTTGACCTGAACGCTGCTTTTATCTGACCCCTCTATAGAATCACAGAATCATAGAATGGTTTGGGTTGGAAGGGACCTTCAAGATCATCTAGTTCCAGCCCCCCTGCCATGGGCAGGGACACATTCCACGACACCAGGCTGCTCAAAGCCTCATCCAACCTGGCCTTGAACAATTCCAGGGATGGGGCAGCCACAACTTCTCTGGGCAACCTGTGCCAGTGCCTCGCCACCCTCATTGTGAAGAGTTTCTGCCTTAGATTTCATCGAAATCTCCTCTCTTTCAGTTCCAAGCCATTGCCTTGTGTCCTGTCACTACACACTCTTGTCCAAAGCCCCTCTCCAGCTTTCTTGTAGCCCTTTTAGGTACTGGAAGGTCTCCCCAGAGCCTTCTCTTCTCCAGGCTGAACAGCCCCAACTCTCTCAGCCTGTCTCCATAGCAGAGGTGCTCCAGCCCTCAGATCATCTTTGTGGATCTCCACTTGCACCCCTTGTGATTTATCCTCTTTCTTTATTTGGCACATTTATTGCAGTTATGTTACCTAGAAGGAGAACAGTCTTCTTCAGGCCCTGGTACCACAGCCTGGGTCTGCTTGGGTTATTGGGCTCCTGGGGATTTCCCGCGGCAGCCTGGATGGCACAAGAAGAGAAATGTAACACAGGAAAATGTACAGCTCTGTATACATACATGCACACTTACAATACATATTAACACCCCCCGTTAGCACTTAAACATCCCTTGGAGCATCTCCCAGAGATTCCCATGGATGAAAGGGGCCGACATCAGCCCCCGGGTGCGACGCCTTGGTCTGGCTCTCAGGCAACAGAAAAAAAAATAGGAAAAGAAAAACACAACTTTCTGTAATTAATAGACAGGATTTTAGTGGTTTGACAAAAAGGGGAGGCTGATGTGATTTTTCCAAGTGTAGGAGGAGAAGAGCTGGGAGAAAAATAGAGAGAAGGAGTTAAGAGAAAAAATTTCATTAATTTTGGACTTAACGCTCTGTGGCATCATCATAAGACGGTCGCTCTGGAATGTGCGGTCGGATTTATTTTAAAGCGATACTGGTGCTGTGGGAGGCGTGCACAGAGGGACTGGTTAAAGCCTGATCCTGCCACAGCAAACGGTCCTTTCCCCCTTTCCTGTGGTGTAAAGCCGTAGTAAATAGGAGCAATCATCAGTGATTCAGAGGTGGGTGTGTGATTTTATTCACATGCAGCGATGTGGAAATTGCAGAGACACAGTGAAAAACTGAAGTTAATGTTTGTAGAGGTCATTTTCTCATCTTGCTCTGTTAATCACCGGCAGGTCTCTTCTGGCTCTTGAGAGCCAGAGAGAGCATTTTTAATGCACCCCACTTTGACAATCCTTGTGTTTTGTTGACTTGGGTTCCCGTGCTGCTCCTGCTCATCTTCATTATCCAATTTATGGGTAGAATCATAGAATCATGGAATGGTTTGGGTTGGAAAGGACCTTCAAGATCATCTAGTTCCAACCCCCCTGCCATGGACAGAGACACCTTCCACTATACCAGGTTGCTCAAAGCCTCATCCAACCTGACCTTGAACACTTCCAGGGATGAGGCAGCCACAAATCCTCTGGGCAACCTGTTCCAGTGCCTCACCACCACCCTCATTGGAAAAAATTGTGGTGTTTTAATGAAATCAGCAATACGTGGGGTGTTCCTCCTGCCTGATGCGGGCAGGGCTATGGTGCTTTGCTGGAGGTGGAGCTGTTGGGTGTCCCAGCAGATCACCCCGTCGCCTGCTCCGCTCTCCTCCCTGCCTGGAGGGTGCTGGCAGCGGGGGGCAGAGCCCATCGAAGGGGCGAATCAAGCCCCGAGGCGGGTCCTGGTGTCCTGCTGGCATTGAGGACGGTGTGCTTTGGGGACAATGAGATTTGGGGACAATGAGCTTTTGGGGGCAGCCGGCTTTGGACACAGTCTGCAGATTCCCATGCTGGGTCACCGGTGGCTATGTGGTTCCTCTCTCCCGTTGCCAGCTGAAGTCCCAAATCCTGCAGAACAGGAGCAGGGACTGAACCAGCTTTTCCATCAGCATCAGCCTGGGGGGGACTTGGCGTCCAAGGGACTTACTCACAACTGCTGCAATCAGGGCCAAGGAATGAGCAGAAAAGGGCTGGAACCAACCCTCACCCCCTTCATCTTTCATCACTCTGCTCACAGGCTCTGTCTTTCCGATCCCGGCTCTTCCCGACCTTGACTGTGCCAACTGCAAGTCTCCCTCCGTCTGCTGTCGTCCCCCCTGCAGTCAAGTCTCTTTCATTTTAAAGAGTTTCAGGAGTGCAGCTGTCACAAGTGAGGGATGAAGCTGCCTCGTAGCATCATCTATAATTTGGAGCGCTGCGGTGGGCGGCTCCGCGTGTGTGTATCAGGCTCTGGAAACATGGGGGGAAATGCTGTGGAGACAATTTCTGAACAGAAGCAGAAGTGTGGGCAAGGAAGAGGGCTTGCTAAGACAGGGAGAATGCTAAACCCGAGGCAAACGAGTAAACTTTCCTGTGTAAATCAGTGCTTGCAAGGTGTCCTCGTGAGATCTTCTGGACTGAGTGTCCTACCCTGGTGCGGCTGTGCAGGGAATAGGTGTGAGCTCTGCACCCTTCGTGGCAGCAAGTCCTTCTGTCCTACAATTGTTGAGGTTGGAAAAGATCCTTAAGATCATCAAGTCCAACCGTTAACTCAACATGGCCAAGTCCCCACTAAACCATGTCCCTAAGCACCACATCTACACACACGTCTTTTAGATACCTGCAGGGGTGGTGACTCCACCACTTCCCTGGGCAGTCTGTTCCAAGGCTTGACAATCCTTTTGGTGAAGACATTTTTCCTCATATGGAATCTAAATCTCCTCTGGCACAACTTGAAGCCGTTTCCTGGAGTGATGACAAGACCCTCACTCATTTTCAGAGAAAACTGAAACTTCTGCCTGGGGTTCCTTTGCAGAGCTGAGCTGGTTTGTGCATGCGTGGAGAGTCCCAGGATTTTTGATGGTCCTCAGATCTGCAGAGGACTCAGCTGGACTAGGGTTCCCTGGCAGCCTACACAAAAGCATCATTTCCAGGCAGATAAAGAAGACATTGGAGACGCCAAACCTTTGGTAGCTCTGAGACAGCAGCTCCAAGCACCCTGGCACAATGCTCCTCCCAAAAGCAAGCTCCGGTAAAAGACTGAAGGTCCTCAGCAGGTTTGCCATCCTAGTGAAAATGTTGAATACAGAAGGTCCCACCTTTGGTTTCCCAAGAACTTTCCTCCTGGAGCTGCCTCCAGCCTGGCCCCTCTCTCTCCACCACAACCCATCTCCTCTCCCTTAGGAGCTTCTTCACCCCCTTCAAGCCTCCCATGAGATCCCCTCTCCTCCAGCTGCACCAGCTGCCCATCTCCCCCACCCCAGCTGCACTAACCCCAGCTGGAGAAAGTCCAGACTCCTTTCCTGGACGGAAAATCAGTAGTTTTCAAAGCAAGAAATCCTGTCAGCCCAGGAGGGCTGACTTTTGGTAAATCCATTTGGTCTTTTGCATCGTTTTAACCATATAGTCCCCTATCTTTTAGGAGACCTTCCAGCAGCTTTCCAGTACCTAAAGGGGCTACAAGAAAGCTGGAGAGGGGCTTTGAATAAGGGTGTGTAGTGACAGGACACGATGCAATGGCTTTGAACTGAAAGAGGGGAGATTTCAATGAGATCTAAGGAAGAAATTCTTCCCTCTGAGAGTGGTGAGGCACTGGCACAGGTTTCCCACAGAAGTTGTGGCTGCCCCATCCCTGGAAGTATTCAAGGCCAGGTTGGATGACACTTTGAGCAGCCTGGTGTAGTGGAAGGTGTCCCTGCCCATGGCAGGGGGTTTAGAAATGAATGATCTTGAAGGTCCCTTCCCACCCAAACCATTGTATGATTCTATGACTTCAGGAGCTTTTCCCCTCCCTGATAGACCCAAAATATCTCTCAACTAGGTAACCTGTGATGAGTTTTGGCTCATCCTCCCCCTGCCCTCTCAGGTGAGGCGACTTCCCCAGCCCCTTCCCATCACCCCATATTTTCTCCTCCCCCCTTTTCACCTTTTCTTTCATGTCTCCTTTTGTTTCCCATGAGCAAAGATTCGTGCGGCAGCCAGGTCTGGTCCAAACTGCCAGGAGACGCCCTTGCCCAAGGCAGCCCTTGCCCTGGCTGGGCAGTGCCTGTCCCTGCCAGCTTTCCCCGGGTGTAAAGCCAGTCCGGGTGCCAAGGCTGCATGTCCCGAGCACCCAGAAGGTGCATCCGCACCCAAGAGCTCCTCGCTGGTAGCGTTACGTGTGTGTCTGGCACCCATCCCTCTCGCTGCTGCTCTCCGAGCTGCTGGAGTCCATTTTTCGCTTGCAGGCAGAGCTATATTTGTAGGAGATACATATATTTATTTATTTTTTTAATAATATATATAAAAATAAATATAATAAATAAATATTATATATATATATATAAAAAAATTTTTTCTCTCCTGAGACCATCATTTCCAGCCACCCAGCGCTCTGGCTGACAGCTTGCTCCAATTATGCATCTCACTACTTTAACCTCAAAACTGATTTACTGCTGTATCGTCTTTGCCTCTCCTCTCCTCCCGACTGCTCCGGCAAATGGCAAACTGCAGCCACGCTGCAGAGAGAAACACCCCAACATCCAATGCTGCGGGGCCTGATGGACGGTGCTGGGCTCTGCTCTGCCTGCCTGGGGCTGCAGTGATGCTCATGCCCTTAAACCACACCCTGCTTTTGTGACACTTGTAGCTGTTGACACTTCTTTTGATGTACCCTGGGCTGCATCCAAAGCATCATGGGCAGCAGGTCGAGGGAGGGGATTCTGCCCCTCTGCTCTGCTCTCGGGAGACCCCCCTGCAGTGCTGTGTTCAGCTCTGGGTCCCCAACATCAGAAGGACATGGAGCTGTTGGAGTGGGTCCAGAGGAGGCCACGAAGATGATGCAAGGGCTGGAGCACCTCTGCTCTGGAGACAGAGTTGGGGTTGTTCAGCCTGGAGAAGAGAAGACTCCGGAGAGACCTTGCAGCAGCCTTCCAGTACCTAAAGGGGCTACAAGAAAGCTGGAGAGGGGCTTTGGACAAGGGTGTGTAGTGACAGGACAAGGGGCAATGGCTTGGAACTGAAAGAGGTGAGATTTCAACGAGATCTAAGGAAGAAATTCTTCCCTCTGAGAGTGGTGAGGCACTGGCACAGGTTTCCCAGAGAAGCTGTGTCTGCCCCATCCCTGGAGGTATTCAAGGCCAGGTTGGATGAGGCTTTGAGCAGCCTGGTGCAGTGAAAGGTTGGAATTAGTAGTGGCAGGGGGGTTGGAACTAGGTGGTCTTGAAGGTCCCTTCCAACCCAAACCATTCTGTGATTCTATTATTCAGACAAATATTCCCAGCACCATGGAGGATGATTAGCAGTAGAGTTCTTACATAGCAAACATCTTTATTTACTACTTTGCTTTGGATTTGCTGCCCGTTGACACCAACAGAGGTGAAGAGCACTGCAGGGTGTGATGATTTGATGTGGGGGGGGTTCTGGTGGCAGGAGCTGGCCACCAGATCGAACTTCCATCCCCCTCGGGGTTTGGCGCCTCTGCAAATTGCCCTATTTAAGTTGGGACAAAGGAACCGGAAAGGTGTGATTTGCCCAGGAGCGAGGAGAGGGGAGGAGGGCGCTGCCCCAGTGCCACCCACTCAGGACAGCGGCGGCGGAGCCGCCTAGGGAACCTGGGGAGCGCCCCGCTCCCGGGGTGCCCACCGGGCCAAGTTCACCCAGAGAGGACTAAGATCTGAGAGAAGCGGCCACAGAGACACCAGGTCAGTGAAGATGGAGGGGAAGGAGGTGTGCCGGAGCTGAGTTTCCCTTGCAACCAGTGGCGAGATGGCAGGCGGCCCCCTACAGCCAGGAATGGACTCGGTGGAGCAGGGACCCGCTTGCAGCCCGTGGAGGAGTCCCATCAGGGAAGAGATGCCTGAGCCTGAGAGAGGTCGAGGAGCATGGGATGCATGACGAGTAACTGTTAATAATGGAGCATGGGATGCACGACAAGGTAGAGAGGCATCTAGAGTCCGTGGGACGACCCACGCCGAAGTGAGTGGCCACAACTCCCTAAGAATCCTAGACTGTGGTAAAGCCCACACTGGAGCAATCCAATGGGGAAGGATTGTGTCCTGTGGGCAGGAATCACGCTGGAGAAGTTTGTGGATTTTTTCCTTGTGAGTAGGGGAGCCACTGGAGCAAGGGAAAATGGTGTAAGGACTCCTCCTCCTTTAAGAAAGGAGCAGCAGTAACAACATGAATGAACTGACCTGCATTCCCCCATTCCCTGTCCCCCTGCACTACTGGGGAGGAGGTAGAGCCGGGAAGAAAAAGAAAGGGGGTGGGGAGGTGTTGTTCTTAAGATCTGGCCTTGTTTTCTCTCTATCCTCTCAAGTAACCGGTTTTGTTTCCCTTTGTCCTTTTTAAGCAACTGTTAATAAATTGTTTTGTTTTAAGAAAGCCAAGTCTGTTTTGCCCGGGACCATGGTTGGTGGGTGCTCCCTCTCTGTTCTTGTCTCGACCCTCAGTCAGAAATTATATATTTCTCCTCTCCATTTCACTGGAGAAGGAGTGAGAGAGCAGTTGTGTGGAGTTTAGTTGCCAGATCGGCCTAAACCATGACACAGGGCCATGTCACCAGCTGCACATCGTCCTCTTTGTGTCTCCAGAGGCTCAGACAACAGAAATCCTTGTTATTTGGCTGTTAAACCAGAGCTGAGCAGAGGGAATGGGCCAGCACGGCTCCCTCATCACATATGTTGGTGAAAGTGTCTTCGGCCAAAGGCAGAGGATATTTAAATGTGCTGAGCATTAAGTGAAATGAATCATAGCCCATTGTCACTGTGCTGGGTCTGGCCACCCGTAGCCTGATGTCCTTATTGCCCCAGTGGCCATGGCAAGTGGAATCCATTTAACAGGGAGGTCCGGATTAATGAGATTCTCTTGTGAAAAATCATCTGGGTCATTAAACGAGCTGAACCCTGGCACTGAGTCTTGCTCAAATACGAGCAAAGTTTACAGTGTGCAAATCATCATACCTGTTTCAATCTACGCCATGGGAATTGGGCAGGGCCAGGCAGAAATATCTCACATGTAGTGGACTTCCATGGGAAAACCAGGGGTTTTGTGCTGTGTCTGTCCCAGAATGGTGATTGAGATCTTGCTTCCCGGCAGACAGCTGAACCTGTGCTGGTACCTGGGCTCTCTGCTGGGCATTAGTGCTGGCCCTGCAGCAGGGCTGGGCTCAGCACAGGGGGCTGCTGGGGCCACCAAGCTCAGTCTTGGGTGGTGACAGGCAGCAGGATGGTGGTTTCATCCGCATGGACTTGAAAAACAACCACTGCAGCATCCCTGGGGAGGGGCACAAGGCAGAGGACTCAGCCAGCCCCAGGGTCTCATCGACCAGGGGATGCTCTAAGTAGTTTGTCATCGATTTTCACCTTCAATGGCCTCCTTCCTCCAGCAGCTCTGGTTTCTCTGCCCTGGCAGCGAGGGGAAAGGGCTAAATATCCTTCTTTTTCCCTTAGACGTTCCTTTTCCTCTCCTGGCTTTTGCAGAGTGATGCAGCTCAGCGCTCAGAGCCGAGGTCTCCCGCACCAGCTGAAATGCTGGTTTCAGGTTCTAGGCAGCAAAATTAACTCCGACGTGCCTCAGGCGAGTCTGCTTGGCAAAAGGAAGCATTTTCCATCTCCTCCTGTGAAATGCGGCAGTGGCTCAACACGTCGGGCTCAGCAGGAAAGCCGAGGGCTCACGGCCATGGAGAGAAGCTGAAGGGAGAATAACAATGTATTTCCATGCTCTGGGAACACATGGGGAGTCCTAGGAGCTTGCCAGGGTGGCAAAAGGGGCAAAGGCAGGTTATTTTTTTTTTAACCACTCATTATCAGCGATAACTGGATTTTCAGCTCTGAGCAGGCGAAGAGCTCAGGGAACTTCCAAAAAATGGCTTTGTGGGGCAGATGAAACCATAGAAACGAGCCTGTGCTGCCCTCCCCTGCTCTCAGGGCCAGCCAGAGCTGTGTCCTGATGAATTCCTGGCCCCAGCCCTGCCCCATGTTTTGGAAATGGGACATCCGTGGTGCTATTCCCTGATTCAGAGAAGCTCCTGGTTGCTTTATGGAAGATGGCATCACAGGGCCCCTGATTCCATCCCAGCAGAGGATTGGTGCCTCAAGATGCTCTGGCAGCATCTCCACATCCAGCCCTGAGCTGCCTGGTAGGAATGAGTTGAGTTTGGTCCCACGTCCTCAGCCTGAAGCCCTCTGGGCTGCGGGAGGTGAGACCACTGGAGAACAGCTGGCCAAAATGCACGCTGACCTTTCTTGGATGCTGGTGTTCTGCAGGCTTGGGACAAAGGGGTCTCATTCCTTCTCCCTCCTGTTTTTTCTGCCAGAGGAGGGACCAGCTGCTCCCCTTTCCCATTCCTTGGGTGCACGGCCAGTCTCAGCACTGCTGGGGGTGTGCTGAACCCTGCTCCCTGCCTGGGGCACCTGTAAAACACAAAGAAGGATACTTGAAAAGGAAAATGAAAACCAAACATGTCCTGGGCCATGAAGGTCATGAAGGCACTGTTCCCTCCATCACCAGAGTCCCCTGAACAGCGGTTTATCCTCAGGTGCGACGCTGTCCATCAGATGTGTTTCTTGGCCAAAGTGGGGTTGTTTAAGACCAGAGAGGTGGGTTCTGCCTCCCACAGGCGTTTTGCGGAGCCGGGGAGGAGAGCAGAGCTCCCCACTCCCCAAAAGCCCCAGCATGGCCCTGGTGACCACATTTCCCACATAGGCGTTGAAGACACATCCCAAATGCAGCGTTTTCCTTTAGAAACACCCATGGGAACATCACCATGAGATACCCCCAAGGTTCCCAGACCGTGATAGTGTGCCAAGCTGTGGCCGTGCACCCCACCACACACCCACTTCAGCCTGGATGGCAGCCGGTCCCAGGAGCTGAGCAGGTTTTCTACCAGATGAGGACACGGGGACTGTGGAGGGGACCAGGGTGGCCACAGGGTCTTGCTGGAGATAGATGTCCCCTCCTCTGCTGCCTTCGTCTAGTTCCAACCCCCCTGCCATGGGCAGAGACACCTTCCACTACACCAGGTTGCTTCAAGCCTCATCCAACCTGGCCTTGAATACTTCCAGGGATGGGGCAGCCACAGCTTCTCTGGGCAACCTGTTCCAGTGCCTCACCACCCGTGGAAAGGATATGGAGTGGTGCAGATCACAGCCCAAATTCAGGAAGCAGCGAGACTAAACTCCCCCAAAGAGACTTTGCACATGCAAAAGCAATTGAGACCATCTAACTTCACAGCCGTGGGCTGTGCATGATTGGTTGGCATGTTTTGTGGCACAGCCCAACACCTTGTCCCACCAGCCTTCTGGATGGACACCCACGGCACTGACAGCCCCCAGCACCCTGCTCAACCCTCTGAGGACCAGAGGAATCAGAGGAGCGTATCACTCTCAACCAACTTGGGTTACAGCTGGCATCCAAAATTCCCTCTTGCCTTGAGCTCTGAGTGCAACGCTGGCCTCCTGGGATGATTATACTGGGCTGAAATATATATATATATAAAAATAAATATATATTATGGGCTGAAATAATATATATATTTACATATGTATAAAAAATACATATAATGAGCTGAAAATGCACCTACAGCGCTGGCAGCCAGGAGTGGGAGCTGAGGCCAAGCCAGCCGCCAGCAGAAATACGTGAGTGCCCTCTAGTGCTGTGTTCCTGTGGCTCAACGACAGCAAAATCCGGCAAAAAATCCCCTCCGGCCATCTTCGGGCGGCTTCACATAAAACATCTTCGTGTATTTTGCCTTCTGTTTGGCTGGATCTGCCTTCGTTGTAACTTGTGCCCATCTCTGCTCCTGTCACCACGCACCTTAATATTCAGGGTGCATCCTCGAGCCTCCGACATCTGTGCATCCTCTAGATTCTCTCTTCTCTGCCTCCTGCCCTTACAGAGCTGTAGACAATAAGATTCCCCTTTGCCTTCTCATCTTGAGGTTGAACAACTCAGCTCTCTGCCACTCCTTGCATGTAGAATCATTGAATCACAGGATGGTTTGGGTGGGAAGGGACCATTAAAGGCCATCTCGGCCAACCCCCCTGCCATGGGCAGGAACATCTTCAACCAGATCATGTTGCTCAGAGCCCTGTCCGACCCGACCTTTAATGTTTCCAGGGATGGGGTATCTACCACCTCTCTGGGAAACCTGTGCCAGTGCCTCACCACCCTCAGAGGGAAGAATTTCTGCCTTACATCTAATTGAAATCTCTCTTTCAGTTTAAAGCCATTGCCCCTTGTCCTGTCACTACACACCCTTGTCCAAAACCCCTCTCCAGCTTTCTTGTAGCCCCTTTAGATACTGGAAGGCTGCTGGAAGGTCTCCCTGGAGTCTTCTCTTCTCCAGGCTGAACAGCCCCAACTCTCTCAGCCTGTCTCCATAGCAGAGGTGCTGCAGTTCTTGCATCATCTTTGTGGCCTCCTCTGGACCCACTCCAACTTCTCCATGCCCTCCTTATATTGAGGGCCCCAGAGCTGGACGCAGTACTGCAGAAGGGGGTTCACATCATGTGCTACAGCCCATTTTGGTGGCCCTTGCTGCAGTATCTCCATGTCTTCCTTGCACAAGGAAGGCTCCGACCAGACACGGCACTGCAGACACCAACCAGGGGGGCTGGATGCTACCTCTGCCCCATGAACGACCCTCCTGCTTGCAGAGCCCAGGAGGTGACTGGACCCTCTTTGCTGTAAGACAGGAAGTCACAGGGATGCTGTGAGCGATGGCCAGCCCTAGAAGCCCGTGAACCTGCAACGTTTTGTGTGTGGAGCTCAGAAAAGCTGCTTAAATGAGAGGTTAATTGATGGGCACGAAGTGTTTTGTCCTGGTGGCTATCTAGGCTGGCTGACGCCCTCTTATCAACCCTCTGCTGCCCATCAGAAATGAGGAGGAGTAGGGGAGGCTGTCCTTCACCCAGGCCAGGTCTTATGGCAAGGGGGAGAAATGTCTGGGACAAGGAGGGCAGATGGGAGTGAATGGAGTAAAACAGATGTTGTCGGGACTGTGAGATCATCCCCCTCTTCCAGGAGTTTAGCTGGCAGAGGTCAAGGTCAGCCCCTGCGCTGATAAGAGCTGTTGTGAGCAAAGCTAGAGGGGATGGCCAGTGCCTCCCTTCCTTTGGGATCTGTTTTTTAAGGTGCAGATTTTCCACCAGCTCCCACCTTTGCAGCTGTGCCACAACCGGCTCTGTGCCCAGTCTCAGACCTCCTCCACTTCAGCCTGGTCCTGGATCTGGGCTTGATCTCAGACCTGCCTCACTGCTGGGTGTCCCTTGGGCTGTGTCGGACCCCGATCACCGTCTCCAGACCTGATCCTGACCCTGGCTTGCTGTTACGCACCCCTGCTCCTTGTCGCTGAGGACCTCGCTGCTCCCTGACCCATCCCCACAGAAACGTCTTGACTTTCACCAGCTCCTGGAGGGTCAGGCAATGTGTCCTCAAAGGGGCTCAAGCAATGGTGGCCTTGAAAGTAATCTCTACCTACCCTCTGTCCCTTCAAACACTTCCCCATCCCCAGGATCCTTCCTTGTGTAGACGTGTGACTGAACCCATCCAGGTAACACTGATACGCAGAGCTGCTTCTGTATTGATATTTGTGGTCTGGAGATCGTGGGGGGCTTGCAAACAAGAGAGCACCACTTTGCCATGGCACAGATAAAATTATAGAACCACAGAATCCTAGAATTGTTTGGGTTGGAAGCGACCTTCAACATCATCCAGTTCCAAACCCCCTGCCATGGGCAGGGACACCTTCCACTACAGTAGGTTGCTCAAAGCCTCATCCAACCTGGATGAGATTGAACAAGTCTCCGTGGGCGGACAACACTGCGAGCTCGCCTGCTTCTGCAGCTCTGCTGGGGTCAACAGAGCCAAGGCTGTGGATGCCCCAGTGCCCTTGGAGCACACCGCTATGATGTGGGCTGAATCCTGCCTGCACCTCTGGAACCATGCTTGGAGCTCTGCTCCTCCTCAGCCCACCCCTCAGTGTGAACCCTCTCCTCGGCATCTGCTGTGAGCATCACTGGTGAACCTGTGGACCTACCAGACCTTCCCCTTTGAGAAGAGGGTCACCTCCCAGGAGAGAGAGATCCGAGACAGCTTTTTCCAGTACAGAGCCTAAGTGATGGCATCTACCCTGCCCTTGGTGCAAACCTGGTTTCCCAGCTGGGAAAGGAACAATGGGAAAAATAAGGAGTGTCCCTGTCCATGGCAGGGGTTTGGAACTAGATGATCTTGAAGGTCTCTTCCAACCCAAACTATTCTATGATTCTATGAAAAAAGTGGAGAGCAGAGTATCAGGACCCAACGGGCTGTTGTCTTCTCTGCTGCCTGTCTGTGGCATGGCCATTCTGCCTCCAGGAGATGCTGAAGCAGGAGAGGGTTTAGGGAAGGGCATCAGAGCAATTGGAGGTCCACGTGGCATCCCTGCAAGAAACAGCCATGCAAGCCAGAGCCCATCAGCCTGGAAGAGAAAGGGTGGAGAGGACAGGGCAGAGGGTTGGTGGTGTTGGTTGTCCACTGTCGCATCCCGCAGAAGAACTGAACAGGACCACAGGAGGTTACCACCTGTCAGGTTCAAAGCAAACGATCTTCTGAACCACAGGGCTCCCCTTCCCAGGATGCTGCGCACAGCAGAATTTGACGTGGTTTTGAAAAGCCACCAGAGATACTGGTGGAAGAAAATTTCTCTCTGGATGACTGACTACAAGGACGACGAGTCTGGGGTGAGTGTTGTTTGCCAGGAGGAAGAGAAGCTTAATTCCTTCATCCTCCTAGAAGGGCTCATGCTCTCTGGAGAGCACGTTAGGATGGGTTATGGCATGGTCAGGTTGGTAGACAGTGTCCAGGTGTGGGCAAGGGGCAGCACACGGCCTTAGGTCTGCTGAATTTATTTGAGAAGACATATTTTCTATGGTGACTTTGGAAGTGAGTGAAAGAGCAGGGCAAGGACAGAGTGTCGCTGATGCTGATGACCAGGGCTCTGTCCCCCAGGTGCTACCCATCTGTGAGGGGACCTTTGGGCACCCTTGCAAGCTGTGCCTGTGTTTGAGAGACATCTGCTTATCTCTGAAGAGCATTTCCCTGGATGTCAACCTGTGCCATTTGCCCATGGGGCTGGAGAAAGGCCCCTGACCCCTCTTCTGCACTGTCACAGGCAGCACTGCATCCCTTGCCCCATCTTGGAGCTGCTGGGAGGGAGGGCAGAGATTGGAGGTCCAGCTCAGCCCCAGTGCCACTGCCTTGCTAGAGACAGGAGCAGCCTCATGTCCTCGTCTAAGTTCCACCCCAGCCACATCCCCGGGCTCTTTCCTACTCATCTGGTTCATCACCAGCCTCCTGTCCGTTTGTCACCAGCCTCCTGTCCGATTCCCATGCCTGACTGAAGATACTTCAACTGCTACAAAGAGACCTGCAACGAGGGTCTCTTTGTAGCAGCTGTTTTTGAAACCCAGAGGTGGCTTTTTTGGTAGCTTCGCTCCACTCACCAACATCTGAAGTGAAATAACCCTTTTAAACTTATGTCCTCACCGCTCTCCAGCCAGCACATGTCATGTGAGAGCAACCTGGTGGGGACCGACTGCTGCAGCACTTCAAAAGTTGGGGTAAAACGCATGGAGGAAAGTCCTTGTGTATTTTAGTGCATTTCTGAAATCCCTTTGAACTCCTGCCAGGTCATCTTGTGCGATTGAACAGAGCTGGGCACGCTGTTTAGGGCTTCTTCCTCAGCTGAGCTCAATCATGGAGCATTTATGGGGGAGGCAGGACACGTATGACAGCCACAAGGAAGAAACTCGCTTCATGCTGGTGGTGAACACCAAACACCAAGAGGCATCTGTTTATTTGGACTATAAGAAAAAATTCCTTAATGGCATCATTTCCACCTAATTTCATTTGCCTCCTTGGAAGAGCTTTGTGTGTTGACCCTGATGCGGCTGCGGAGGTGTCCTGGGGAGGTCCTTCTCTGGGTGCTCTACCATACGATGGATCTTTGAGTTAAACAAGAGGTTTGAGATCTTTGTTGCGGAGGGCCAGGCTGGGTGGAGGTCAGCAGCTCACAGGGGTGACCCCTCGGAGGTCCAGGGTCTGATGCTGAAATTCGTTTCAGGCACCCAGAGGGATGCTGCAGGAGCGGGAACTGAGCGTCCACCCACCCGCCCGCACAGCAGAGTGGGGCTGTGGGTGTCTCGGCCCTCTCTCCCCTCCCAGGAGCTCTCTGGTGAGTTTGCAGGGGTTACTGGGGTTCATGGAGCACCCCTACCTGCTCCTCCTAGCTCACAGCTCCCACCCCAAGGGTGGCTGAGGCCAAATCCTCCTTCACTGATGGCTCTGGACTGTGGCCAACTCAGAATCTAAGATTTTAGATGCCAAGTGAGGACTTTTTTTGCATTTTTATTGTCTTTCACACCCTTGTGAGCCCCCTCTGCAGCTCCTCACCATCAGCTTGAGCTCCTCAGCATCACCAGCCTCCTCCCCGCAGGTGCTGGAGATGCTCCATGACCCTATGCTTGAAGTGCCCTGGGGCTCCCACACACATCAAAGCCAGTGCTGCAAATAAATCTCTCCTACTTTCTTTGTTCTGGCCAAGACTTCCAAGATGAACTCATCCTTTCAGCCACCCCAGGACGTAGAGAAACCTCTGGTCTTTAATTCATGCAGGACACAACCGAAGCACCAAACCCTACAACGTGATTCCCCATCATGGAGAAACCTCTCCCTCTTCTTCCCCAGTCCATGAAACGCGGTGGCAGCAGACAGGGAGCCCAGAGGTTACCAAACCACGTCCCCGGAAGATGACTCCAAGGAACACCTTGAACTTTCCAGGTGATATTTTGAACAACTGCCTCTGTTTCAGTAGCCCTTTAATGCAAAGAGCAATGGAGATGCTTGCAGCTCAACCCTCCCAAGGGTGCAGACAATCCTTGCCGCGTTTCTGAAGGCCTGTAGCAGGAAATGTTGAAGATAGAGGAAGATGAAAGCCCTTCTGCAGCGTCACCTTGCACAGCCAGAGCATTAGGGTTTAGCCCATCCTCCCTCCCTGGAGCTCTCACACCCGTAGTATCAGCCCAGGAGGATGGAGACATCTCCCCTCGCTCTTCCCAGGCGGCTCAGGTCCAGCAGCAGCCCCGTTTTCTGGTGTTTCTCCCATCACACAGGGCTCTGGGGCTGCTGCAGCAGATGGGTGACTTGCCAGGGTGGCCATCATGGGGGGCTGAGGGATATCACCATCCTGCTGAAGCACATATTTTTTTGGCCACTGGGAGCTGTGCAACTCTCCCCAGAACAAGAAGCAAATAAAAACCACCTCAACTTTATACCCTGAAAGCCTCTCTCAGGCTTTCTGCAGCTTCCTTGTCCTCATCAAGGCTTTGATGATCAGGTCACTGCTCTGCAGCCCCGGCATCTCGGGTGGTACTGCTGGTGGAAGGACCCCTCTCCCCAAACCCATATCTCATTTCCAGAGCAGAAGACATCTGTCTTGCAGCAGGGTGTCTGTTCTGCTGCGACTGGGGACAAGCCTGCTGAGGCTTTTTCCTTTTCCTTCTCCCTTTAGAGGGCACCAGCAGGTTGCAAACCGTGCTCCGTGGTCGCTGACAGCACGGTCAGGCAGAAGGGGGGTTATGGGACACCCCACCCCAGTCCTTTGGGCTGGTTTCCGAGCTGACTGCTTGCATGGACACCGAATTTGCCTCTCTGCATCTCCACTCATGTTTCGTCCCACACTGGTCCCATGGAGGTTGGGGTGGCTGTACCCATCTCCGCAGTGGGACATCAGTGTTTGGCAACGGATGTGCAAGCAATGCAGAGGACAACTGCTTCCCCTGCCTCAGTTTCCCATATCTCCTCCCTTGCCAATTCGGACTATATGACCAGGGACTTTCCTGGGCGTGGAGGGAGCCTGAGGCACCTGGATTCCATGGGGACCATGTCTGCTTGTACGGAGCCTGCACTTGGGTGTCCCTCCTGGTCCCATCACAGGGTCAGGGTGGGCATGGTAGGAATAACACGGTGTCTCCACCCTGGGCAGCAGAGCCGGGACAGGAACAGGATCCATTCTGGCAGGAGAAAGTGCCAAAGTTTGCAAAACCCGTCTGTGTTTTCCAGCTGCTTTGGGTCCAAACCTTCTGAGATGGTGTTGCTTGTCTGCAGGGCCCTCTCCAGGACCCGGACACCTGGGGAGAGGGGAGAGCTACCAACTGGGGACAGGAAGCCCCGTGGGGCTGTCACAGTCTGAGACCTGGGGACTAGAAGAAGAAAGGACTTCCCTGGAAGTGTTCAAGACCAGGCTGGATGAGGCTTTGAGCAACCTGGTGTAGTGGAAGGTGTCCCTGCCCGTGGCAGGGGGGTTGGAACTAGATGATCTTTGAGGTCCCTTCCAACCCAAACCATTCTATGATTCGATGACTAGGATGACTCAGCTCAGCCCTGATAACCCTGAATGTGATGGGGTGATGGATGGGAAGGACAGGAGGTCAGGAGCAGCAGCCAGATTAGAAAGAAGGGGTTTGAGCATCCCCTCTGCAGCACCAGTGAGAGTTCACTGAACCTGAGACACTTGAAAAACAAACCGAAAAACACAGCGCTCCAGGGACTGGCGTTTTCCAAGAGAATTTTACTTTGCTGGAAAAGCTCCAGTCATCAAAAGGATGATGTAGGGATGAAATCCAAAGTGTCAGGGAGGACTATATAAGGCCGTGCGTAGATGGTACGATGTCATCAGTCATTAAGACATGCCAGGGAGCTCTGAGGTGCTCTGCTACGGCAGAAATTTGAGGGTCACCGCCTCAAAGGCTGTGCTGGTGTCACCGGGAGCACTCTGTGACTCACAGGTCCGGGAGCTGCACCACCAGCTGGTGGGAACCTCCATCGGATTCAGGAGGAGGAACATGGACACGGTCACAGCACTGATGGAGAAGAGGTGCCCACCAACAGGGACAGTGCAAGTGTCACCGTCACACCTGGTGTGCAAAGACAACGACATCGCCACTCAACCCAAGGGACGTGCCAAGCACTTTCCTGCAGCTCTGGGAAAGGGGACACCAGGTCCTCCACCCTGCAGGTAAAAGGGAAGGTGCTCCTCTACCAGGAGCAAGGTTGCACGGCAAAGGAGTCCATCCTCGTTGTTGTGGTTTGGGGACCATGCTGTACCTGCCACCGTCCCAGGGTGCTGTTCCTGTGGGCAGCATTGGCCACATTGGAGGGGTGGCTGATCTTGAGCAAGGTGAGGCGAGGAGTTGCTCATCTCAGCTCACCCATCTCGAGCCACTGGTGCTGGACCAGGTCACTGATCTCCGTGTGCCCCTGGGCATCTCACTGGCTCCTCTCATGCTCATTTTGATGTGTCTGTAATATCCAGGGACTGGAGAAGCAACATGCCCAGACATCTTTCCACTTACAAGTGTCCTTTCTGGTCCTAAAAGCAGCCCCAGACAGCGTGAATCAGCTCTGTGGGAACCAGAAGGTTAGAATCCCCCCGTTGGGTCAAGCTCAGGCTCAAGGATGGGTCTAGCCCACAGCAAGGACAGTTTTGTATTTCTCTTCTTCAGATGGCCCTGAGCCTGAAGACCCCACACCCTCCTGAGCTGACCCTTTTTCAAGTGGAAGAGCCCTGCTCTGTCCTTTCCCCCTCCTCGGGCAGCCAAGCCACTCAGCTGACCACTCTGTGCCATCTATCACAGCTTTCCTTGGGACATGCTTTCCAGAGCTGCACAACACTCCCAAACTCATGGTTGGAAGTGATGTCCTCCGTTTACACCCCTAAACTCATGGTTGGAAGTGATGTCCTCCTTAGCTCACTCTTGCCTTCCTGGGAACCCGTAACGTGAGATTTGTCCTGGAGCCCAGGCCCCTCTATGAGCAGCCGTAGCATGTTTAAAGCCCATCACGGTTCCCTTTCCCTTGGGCCTTACTTTACACTCATGAATGTTGAATTTCATGACCCATCTCCTGCCGAGGGAGCCTGTGGTGAGATCTCCTCCTGCACCTTGCCTGTCTGCAGGCTGGGTTTGAGTGTCCCAGTCCTCGTGGTGCCACTATTCCATGTCACCTGAGTGCTGTTGGGCTCAGAGCAGCTCTTCTCCTCTGGGAAGAGGACCTATGCCCACTCCTCCTCACTTTATCTGCTGGCCTCCAAGCAGCTCTAGAGCCACAGCAGGACAACCGAGATCATCCACGTGTCTTTCACAGCCTCTGCTGTGGGTCTTGGTCAAATCTGCCGAGAAAATCTGAGTATACCCTGAATATTAGCAGAGCCTTTCACACAGGCATAGAGAGAAAGCAGGGGGAGAAAGGGAAGGAAAACCCTTAATTCCTTATCTGATTGCCTTCATCCCTTCAATCATTGGTTGCCCAGAGAGGTGGTAGATGTCCCATGCCTGGAAACACTCAAGGTCAGGTTGGACGGGGCTCTGAGCAACCTGATTTGGTTGAAGATGTCCCTGCTCATAGCAGGGAGGTTGGACAAGATGGCCTTTAACGGTCCCTTCCCACCCAAACCATCCTGTGATTCGATGATCCACCGCATCAGAGATGTGAGGGATAAATAACATGGTTGTTTACTGCACTCTTTCACCCTCCAGCATGTCTCGTTAATTAAGTCAGGCTTGGTGTTTTGCAAATGCGGGTTGATTTTATCCAGACCCAGCTTAGCACCAAGCAAGTCCTCTCCTCCTTTTCTGCCCCTGGAAAATCGCCTCTCCCTTTGACCACCATTGCCCCTTCCCCACCTCATATGCTCCCAGATCCTGTCTCAGACCCCTCCTGAAGGTGGGGTCCCCCTTCTCTACCAGCCCAGGCACCGGCTGGCACAACCACCGGCATCATTTCATAGAATCATGGAATGGTTCAGGTTGGAAGAGACCTCAAAGATCATCCAGTTCCAACCCCCCGCCATGGGCAGGGAGACCTTCCACTACACCAGATTGCTCAAAGCCTCATCCAACCTGGCCTTGAACACTTCCAGGGATGGGGCAGCCACAACTTCTCTGGGCAACCTGTTAAAGGTTAACGCACGTCGGCACCAGCCCCAGCTCCCGTCCCGCCACATTTTTAAGACTCTGGAAGCAAGCAGGTGGATGTTTATGACATCGATCTGACGCTCTTTACCATCTTTGACAACTCATTTAATCTTCCAGTGCTTCGGCTCCTCGAGCCACTGACATTTGTTTTTTCCCCCTTTTCCATATCTTGACTCACGCTCGTTGGGACCGGAGATGGGTTTTATTGCCTGTTCACCCGGCTGGCGGCACGCTGTTAGAGACCTGCATAAAACACATGATCCGTAATAACAAAGTGTTTGTTTTCTGACTCCAAATCTGAAAAAAAAACAACAAACCCCAATCCTCTCTGCCCCCAGCTCTGTTCTACGAAGGCAAACCAGAGCTGCTCCCAGACGGTGCCGGGTGCACCCAGCGCCAGGTTATCTGCACTGGCAATTGTGGCAGGCAAGTGGGAGCTGCCGGCTGGAGCCCTCCATCCCCATTTTCCAGGAACACGTGCGCGGTCGTGTCTTCTTTATGGTCTGTTGGGCGGGGGAACGGCTGGCTCGAGCGTTTTATAGCTCTCCTGAAACACAATGTGCTCATCTGAAACCATCCCTGCAGACGCGTGGGGAGGCTCCGACCGCCTCCTGCTCCCCATCACCAGGAGATGCTGCTGAAATAAATAAGAAAGGGGGAGGCTCAGTGGCGATCCTTTTACCTGGAGGGCTGGTTTTCTTTCCCAAAGGGGGAGATTTCTGCTGGGGAGAAGGGAGAGAGCTGCAAGGCATCAGGGCCTGCATCCCAAAGTCCTGCCTGCAGGAAGGAGCCTGCTGCAGATCCAGGAGAAACCCCTCTGGACAAGAGCCTGTTGGGTGGGTGCGATCCTGTACCTCCTCATCATCGTGCCTGTTCCTGGCTCTGCAAAGGGGGATCCTGCTGCTCGGGAGTCTCCCCACCCCATGGAATGGGATCCAGAGCTGAGCAGTGAGGGTGGTGGGAGTGCTGTGCCAGCATGGAGCAGGACCCATCCCCAGCACTGCGATGTCTGTGGTGGGGACGTCCTCATCAGGACTCCTTTTTTGGGTAGGAGTCACATAGATTTGTTCAAGTGGCCACTCCTGGAGGAGGGAAATCATACCCAGAAGATGTCTCTTTGTCCCCAACATCTGGAAAGACACCTAAAGCTGGACTGTCACACTGACCATGCTCCCGGCAGCCTTTGTGAGCCACCTCTCTGCTGCAGCATTCCTGGGTGACTCCCATCCCTTCTGCCTTGCTTATCAGGACAGTGGGATGTTGTCCCAAAGGGACAAAAAACTCTTCAGATGTCCTACTGGCAAGTGGGAGAGAGATTCAGAGTCGCGTTACGGAATATGAGAATCATAGAGTGGTTAGAGTTGGAAGGGGCCTTCAAGATCATCCAGTTCCAACCCCCTTGCCATGGGCAGGGACACCTTCCACTACACCAGGTTGCTCAAAGCCTCATCCAACCTGGCCTTGAACACTTCCAGGGATGGGGCAGCCACAGCTTCTCTGGGCAATCTGTTCCAGTGCCTCACCACCCTCAGTGTAAAAAATTTCTTCCTTATGGGATCTCTGGGTTAGAATAGACCTTCTCAGAGATGTCCTGCTTGGGAAGGTCTGTGCTGAGTGAGACTTTGCAGAGTCCCAGAGAAGCTTTGCTGGGGAGGTGGAAATTTTTCATCAGGTCCAAGGAAACTTTACCCACGGGGAAATTCCCTGTGGGGTACGTGTGTGTGGATTATGTGTATCAGCCACAGCAATGCTAGAGAATGTAGTCCTTGCACTTGGACAAGGAGAAAAGGTGCACCAGGGCAGGCATAAAAGCAGGATTGACCAGGGGATTTTCAGCCTCAAATCGATCCATTGTTTTGTACAAAAACACCTTCACGACTTTGAGATGCCAAGCTCTGTTCAAAGCTCACACAGAGGAGCACAGGTACAAATTTGAGCAACTGGGGGAAGTGTGTTTTTTGAAGGATCTTCTGGTGGTTTGGTTTAGTTGGAGATGTGAAAATTACATAAATAGTTGGTTTGCCATGTTTAAGAGGCAGAGAAGGCAGGCTGTGCTCAGAGATGGGCTCACCCATCCCAATTCTTCCCTCTGAGGGTGGTGAGGCACTGGACCAGGTTGCCCAGAGAAGTTGTGGCTGCCCCATCCCTGGAAGTGTTCAAGGCCAGGTTGGATGAGGCTTTGAGCAACATGGTATAGTGGAAGGTGTCCCTGCCCATGGCAAGGGGGTTGGAACTAGATGATCTTGAAGATCCCTTCCAACCCAAACCATTCCATGATTCTATGATTCTATGAAATTTGCTGTTTGGGGCAAGAATCCCCCTGAGATCAGGGGCTGGTGATGCTCCCACCTGTGGAGGAGGATGCTAGTGGGACCCATGTGCCATTGGGCGGGGGCAGAGGGGAGGCAGCCTGTGTCGAGGGAAGGCACGGCCGTGGTGATGAAGGGAATCTCAGCCGCGTTGTTGAACAGAAAAACGCAGAAAGTCTGCCCCGTGTTTACATAACTCCAAATGTCAAGTGGCGAAGGCGAAAACAGCAGAGAAGGATATTAAAATTCAGGCTAATTAGCATGAGCTCTCTGGCAGTGTGGGGGTGAATGCGGTGACACAGTGCATGGGATGGCTGGCATCTCAGCCCCAAGTAGACCACTCCATGGGTGCTGTCTCTGCCGGCCCAGGTGGGTTTTCGGAGGGGAGGGCAGGGCGGTGATGCTCTCTGCGTCCGCTGCCGGGGTGAAGGAATGTGGGCACCACGCTCAGAGAGTGCAGCTGGGTACTGAGTGCAGCATCCACTGGGGATGTGGGAATGGGGCATCTCCCCAAAGCCTCTGCAAGATATTGAAGGTGAATATCTGCTATGGTGAAGCTCTGCCCAGAGCGGGAGCCCACAGTGTCAAATCTCAATCAATATCCAGAACACAAAAAACCTTCCCAAAACACACTCTCTGTCCCACCCTCCTGCGCACACTGGGTTACAGTGCTCCTCCCATTTTTTGTTCAGTTTTCTTTTAACTTTTAATGCCTCTGAGAGCTCTTTGCTCTGGAAACATTTGTTCCAGGAGCTTGTAAAGTCGAGCCGGGAGATTCGTGCAGCCCGCCATGCGAAGAACTTCAATTAAACATGTGAAAGTCAAACACACTCGCTGCAATTCAGACTGACAGTGTATCTAAATATATTTAGTTGCTGGATTTTAATGAAGTCCTCCAGAGCAATTGTTTGATTCCTTAAGCACAACTCAGTCTTTTTTCTTTTTACTTTTTTTTTTTTTCTGTTCCTTGGGACTGAGGAACATGTTTCCAGCCTGGATCTTTGTATGATTTCACATAATTTAAGTTCCAGGCAGGTGATGGATGCTTGTGACGTCAGGAGGAAACCTGGATGGGTCCCAGCAGAAGGATCTCTCTGTTTGTGGAAAAGGCAAGGTTGCTCATTTTTTACCTTCCGAGAGAAACAACATATTTTCTTTTGAGGTCATAAATATCCCAGAAATGAACCATCAGTGCTGAAAACCCCTGCAGGAACTCGAGAAAGTATTGGGATGCGCCCAAGACAAGCATAAAGGAGACATCTCAGTGCGGTTTGCTTTGGTCCATGGCTGAAGTGGGCTGAGAGGTGGAGAAACTCCCCTGGGGAGGGTCTCCACCCCCCGAAGCCGATTGTCCCCAGATGCTCCTCTCTCACCTCTGAAAGCAAATTTGCGGTATTTAGTGAAATAGTGGTATTAAGTGAGACATATTTCTTACCCTCACATCTGCCCTGCCTTTCTCTAATCAGTGTAATCCCTGTAATTACGTGTGTGGGGCACTAGAAATCAGTGACGGTGGTTGCTAGACCCTCCTCAGGACTTCTTGGGCTCCACGATGGGCTGGTGCCCGACTGTCCCAGGGCTCTGCAGAAGCCTTTTCCAGTGTCTCCCAGTCGGTTCCTGGGGCTGGGGCTTGTTTTGGGAACCCCCACATCCTGCTATGGGCTCGCAGTGAACATCTGTCTCCCACCCCCCTGCCCACGCCATCTGTCCTGTGAACGGGAAGTAATTAAACGAGACTGTTCATTAATATGTCCTTGACGCTACAGTACCCTGGGAAAGGAGAAGCCTCTTCCCTAACAGGGATGTGGCATTGCGGAGTGACACTGAGAGTGGCACAATTCTACGTGTACAGCTCATACAGTCCCATAGGTACAGGTGCAGATAAGAAAACTTTGGAACCATCATTACCATTCTTTTATACCTTTTATTACCATCCTCTGACATTTTTCTCTCCCTCCCAGCTGCTCCCCTTTGTCTGCTCCCCTCTTTTTTGAGGTAGCCCACGTGCATCGTAGCTTTTAGGGACCCTCACGTTGGCTGCAGGTGATGCCAGGTGCAAACCACACATGATACTATCCAGCAGTGAGTGATTTGGGGACCCCATATAATGTTTTTTGGGTTTTTTTGGCAAGCGAGCTCCAGCGCAGCTGTTTACCCATTGCAGGAGTCACCCGGGAGAGCCTGGAGGAAGATCTGCTGGAAAGAACAGAATTGCCCTGGGGTGGGGAACAGGAAAGGCAAGCGACAGCTGAAAATGCAAGGTCAAGATTTAAGCAGGACGATTGGAGCTGGCAGGGGGGAAATAAAGCACAATCCAGGGGCAGTTCTTAAACAAGTAGATGGTATTCTCAGTTTGCATCTTTAACAAACAGCTTTGACAGCCCTTTTCACTACTCCACAGATTTCCTGGAGCTGGAAAAGCTACAAAGCAAGGAAAAAAAAGAAAACAAGAAAAAAAAGAAAAAAGAAAGGAAAGCAGGAGGGAAGATGTGAAAAGAGCTGAGTCTTCAGCATGATTCATTTGTATTTTGAAGAGAGAAAATCCCAGTAAATCCTTTTCTGGGTTCTGCAGATATTTGAGGAACCTGCATGGAGGTGAGGATGGGGCGGCCAAGTTCCCCCACAGGGTTGATTTGGCAGAAGAGGTTTTGGATGAGTTCAGCGCCAATTCCCGGCTCCTCATGGATGTAAAAGCAGGATACCCTCTCTGTGGCTGGGACACAGTAGCTTTGCCTCCTCTGCAGTTGCCCTGGGTCTTGGGGAACTCGCGGTGGGTCTGGCTGCAGAAAGCTAATCTCTGACGTCTTCCCAAGTTGCTGCAGTCAGGAAGGGGATTTGTCCTCAAAAGAAGTTTTGGAAGAAATTCCCAAAGTTGTGTGGCCAGCAGGTCAAGGGAGGGTTTTCTGCCCCTCTTCTCTGCTCTCGTGAGACCCCCCTGCAGTGCTGCGTTCAGCTCTGGGTCCCCAACATCAGAAGGACATGGAGCTGTTGGAGCAGGTCCAGGAGGGTCATGAAGATGATGCGAGGGCTGGAGCACCTCTGCTATGGAGACAGGCTGAGAGAGTTGGGGTTGTTCAGCCTGGAGAAGAGAAGGCTCTGGGGAGACCTTCTAGCAGCCTTCCAGTACCTAAAGGGGCTACAAGAAAGCTTGAGAGAGGCTTTGGACAAGGGCGTGTAGTGACAGGAGAAGGGGCAATGTCTTTGAACTGAAAGAGGGGAGATTTCGATGAGATCTAAGGCAGAAATTCTTTACAACGAGGCTGGTGAGGCACTGGCACAGGTTTCCCAGAGAAGCTGTGGCTGCCCTGTCCCTGAAAGTGTTCAAGGCCAGGTTGGATGAGGCTTTGAGCAACCTGGTGTAGTGGAAGGTGTCACTGCCCATGACAGGGGAGTTGGAACTTGATGATCTTGAAGGTCCCTCCAAACCGAAACCATTCTATGGTTCTATGATCCTATGTCTTCAGAAGGTTTGAGGAAGTTCTTTAAGACCGATGTCACGCACATCAAGCAGGACTGCATCCCCCTCTCTGGAAGTGCTGCTTGGCCTTCAGCCCTGGAAATGGCATATGATGCTCATACAATGGTATCCAAAGGGTTTGCACCCTGCCCAGCCCTAAAGGAACTCGGGCCATGGTTAAGGGACTAAAATGTGGTGCACAGGCCAGGTCCTAGCATGTGTGATCATGGGTGGTGGGGAGAAGATAAGAGGTTGAGAGCTGAGCATAGAGAGCGCTGTGGGTACCAGGAGCATGGCACCAGGCTGGGGACCAGGTCCTAACACCTTCCTCCAGCCTATGCAACATGTCTAGGGTGGTCCAAGCCCTGAAGGAGGGTCAAGAGAGTCACCTCCTGAGCTGACTCCTACAGAGCCGCGTCCATGGTTCATCCTTCAAAGCCTTCAGGGAGGTTTCCTAAGTGAATGCAAAGGCTTCATGTGAATACCCGCGTTCCCAATCCCATTGGAAAGGTCACCCCAAGAAGCTCTGACCTTATTCCTACCTTCATCTTTGCTCACTTCAACTTTAGTCTCCAGCTCTTTCAAACTCGCCTTTGCCTGTTTGATTAAAGACCCTCCAATACCAGCCGCTTTCCCCCAGAACAGGTCATTGTATGCTGCAACAACTTTTCTCCCTCACCTTTATTTTGATGAGCGAAAAATCCTGACCAGGCTGCGGGAAGGGCTTTGCAGACTGAGGATGTTCTGGCGACTCTTAACACTGTGTCTTCATTGTCCCTTGCAGACAGGGATGCTGCTGGGTACGGAGGTGATGCCCATGCCCCCGCCCATCCCTCATCATACACCCGTCACGCCGGCACCCTCGAGCGGAGGGAGATGCTGTGAGGGGCAAAGAGGAAAAAAGAATTTGTTATTTCATCTATCTTAAACTTCACACTGCTTAATCGTCCTCAGAGTGATCCGCCACCACTCTGCATCAGCCGTTATTCTCCCATCCATCATTGTGTCAGAGGCAAAAGCTCTCCGGAAGGATTTGAGGTTGGCTCTGGGCGTATTGAGGGGAATACTGAGCAGATAAATATCTCCGGACAGATAAGGCAGTGGCTTTTCTAAAATTTTAACATGTGGAGTTTCTCTGTTAAGAAAATATCGATGTCATTCTCAGTGCGTGTGGACTGTCAACATCGTGTCATCTCTTTCAGGAATGCGAGACGCGCGTAACGTGAATTTTCTAGCTAGGCATTCAGTCCCTAAAGCGTGCAGAATGATTGAAAAGGGAAAGGACAAAGGGAAAACTTTAAAAAAAAAATTAAAAAAAGAAGACATGGCTGCATGCTGTGTGTGTCTAATCCCTGTCAGATAGAACATAGAGACAGGTTAACACCGGGTACCCGCCTTTTCAGGACTTACTGGGCTGTCTGCACTGAAGATTCTACTCTCTGCGGATGAGGGAAAACACGTTAAAGCCCAGACCCTCACCAAGCAGCTCAAAATGATTTTCAGATCGTGCTCAGAGGGTCTTGCATGTTGTTCTGTTGGCAGGACAGATGTTTTCCCAGGCGGGAGGTGTCTCGAACAAGCTGTGCTCACTCGCTCCTGGACTGCTGCCGTTGCCGGTGTCACCTCACGTGACCTGAGCAGGCGGCTTGGGCAGAGCCCAGTGGTACCCGGGGAGACTCCTAGTGCCTCCAGGTTCTCCGAGACCACCCCGGGAGATGTGCTGCTCTTCTCCAAGAGTGGGGCTCCCAGTGCAACACCCCCCGTGGGACTTGGTGCCAGAGGGGAAAGAGATTTTGTGGTTCACTCCCTGCCTTGTCCCCACACACTGCTGGGGTGCAGCTGAGGGTTGGAAGGGATCATAGAACCACAGAATGGCTTGGGTGGAAAGGGACCTTCAAGACCATCTAGTTCCAACCCCCTGCCATGGGCAGGGACACCTTCCACTACACCAGGTTGCTCAAAGCCCCATCCAGTCTGGCCTTGGATACTTCCAGGAATGGGGCAGACACAACTTCTCTGGGAAACCTGTGCCAGTGCCTCACCACCCTCATTGTAAAGAATTTCTGCCTTAGATCTCATTGAAATCTCCCCTCTTTCAGTCTAAAGCCATTGCCCCTTGTCCTGTCACGGCCTTGTCCAAAGCCCCTCTCCAGCTTCCTTTACGTACTGGAAAGCTGCTAGAAGGTCTCCCCAGAGCCTTCTCTTCTCCAGGCTGAACAGCCCCAACTCTCTCAGCCTGTCTCAATAGCAGAGGTGCTCCAGCCCTCACATCATCCTCGTGACTCTCCTCTGGACCTACTCCAACAGCTCCATGTCCTTCTGCTGTTGGGGACCCCAGAGCTGAATGCAGCACTGCAGGGGGGTCTCAAGAGAGCAGAATAGAGGGGATACAGCTAGCTCTCCAACTTCTTGCACTGCTCTTTGGATAACACAGTAAAACTCCTTATTTTTCCTTTTTCTCCATCTTCGACAACCAGATTATCCCATTGGGAGGCTTAAGAAAATCCAAACCAGAGGATGCTACAAGTACTCTGGCTTAATGGATCTCGTTCACAGAATAACTTGGGGTTCTGACTCCTCAGCTCAGCCACTAAACCAAATTATCCCTTATTTACCCTGCTCTGTTCAGCATCGCTCTTGTTAGCATCCTCCTTTCAATTACGGTGGCTCCAGAGATCAGTGGGTTTCCAAGGGCAATGGATTATATGTGAGTAAAATAACCCCTTTGTTCCCCTCGCGCCCGTCTGCCTGTAGGAGGGAACTAAGAAACAAGGGCAGCAGATCACACTCATTCTACATACAAATCAGTCTGAGCAGTTATGCATGGCGGAATTAAAAGGAGACATCCATTACAGTCATCGCTGGGCCAGAGCCATGGATAAAACAACCCCATTTGACCAGGATCGCTGGGGTTCTGCTGGATTTGCAGGAAAGCTGGAGAGAGGCTTTTGAAAAGGGCATGTAGTGACAGAACAAGGGGTGATGGCTTTGAACTGAAAGAAGGGAGATTTCGATGAGATCTAAGGATGAAATTCTTCCCTCTGAGGGTGGTGAGGCACTGGACCAGGTTGCCCAGAGAAGTTGTGGCTTCCCCATCCCTGGAAGTCTTCAAGGCCGGGCTGGATGGGGCTTTGAGCAACCTGGTGTAGTGGAAGGTGTCCCTGCCCATGGCAGGGGGGTTGGAACTGGATGATCTCGAAGGTCCCTTCCAACCCAAACCATTCTATGTTTCTATGGTTCTTTGATTTTGGGGAGATTAAGAGGTGGGCAGGTGGCTTCGTCTTGAAATCATAAGCTCTGCTTGTGGGAAATGGAGAAGCCCGAGCATTTACCCACTTAAAGAGCTGGAGCCTCGTGACACACAAGGCTGGGGATGGGCACAAAATTCCTTTGCAGCCTCCTCGGAGGACGCCGGCTCTGAGGGGGTGAAGGGAAAAGCGATGCTTGGTCCTTTTCTGTAGTTTGGGTCAAGCAGGGCTTTAGGAAGGGGCTGGCAGCCACAGGGTCACCCAGCCGCCACCTTTGAGCCCGTGCAACTTCGCACCAAAGCCCCATCCCCAGGAGAGCTCTGTGTGATGGGACACTTGACCCCGTTGCCAAGCCCAACACCAAGTCCTGGAGTGAGACCACCCTCCCTGACCCTGCTCCACTGTCTCCACACTGATATCCTGGGGTCCCAGCTTGCTTCGGGGTCCCCAGAAGCAAGACAGACAACCACAGCAAGCAAGATAGACTTCCACAGACATCCTGGCCTCAGATCCTGCTGTTTGCGACCCTCTGAGCACTGCTGGTGCTTCAGAGCTTCTTGGCACCGGGTTGTCTCCTCCAGCGTTGACCCTTGTGCTCTCCCAGCAGGTTGGCAGCTCACCTGTGCCCAGGACTTTGCTCTCCACTGCCTTTGGACACAGCAGAACCACTTCATCCCATGGGGCTTCACGGGTGGCTGGGACACCCAGCACCCTTCAAGGGCAGAGACAGCTTCCCTCCCAGTGATACCTGCTGCCCCATGCCATTAGTTTGGTCTCCACGGTTTCCCTGCTGGGTGTTACCATGGTTACCTGATAGCTTTTCTCATTAGGAGACACAAACTCTGATAGTTCTTGTCTCTGCCACCTCCTTGAGCTCTCAGGGCTCTCGCACAGGCTGGTTAGAGGGAACAGAGTGAACTTTGCCTGGGACAAGGGTGGCAGTGGGACATCTCCAAGAGAATCCATTAACTTGTCTAGGAGGCCATGGGGAGAACTGGAGGCTGTTGGTGGACTTCAAAGACCGTGTTGACCCTCTGCATCTCAGCTGGGGAAAAAAAAAGAATGAAAAGTGAATGCTGTGACCCGGATTTTCTTCCTGCAATTAGTTGGCATTGGGTTGTGCCTGGGGTAAGGAGCATCCTCACTCAGCAGAAGTAAGGCTGTCCCGGTTGAAAGCCTCCCCAGAGGCATGAGCCATCACCAACGTCCCCAGCTCCGAGTCCAGGTGCATCTTTTCTCTCCCTCATCCCCTCTTGTAAACGGTGAACAAGGCAGGAAGACAGATATGCTTTTAGCAAGTGTAAACAGACTTCACCTCACTGCCTCCATTTCCTCCCGGGGCGGCTGGAGGACAGACTGATGGATGGGCAAGTGTGCATGTGTTGACTCATTTCCAGAAAGCGCTTGGAAGCAACAGAGGAGGAATGCTATCAGAGTCTGCCTAAAAAACCTCCTTCTCTGGCTGGGGCCACTCACTGGGGTAGGAATTCTCTCCAAATGTAGGTCCCAAACTGTGTCCTGGCATCTGCACATGTTACTGATGCCTGGCTCCTGTTGAAGCCCACGGAGACCTGACCCAGAGAGCAACCCAGCTCACCTTGGGCTTGGGCAGCTGAATTGCTCCAAGCTCAGTCCCGAAGTCCAGACAGAGGCAGTGGACTCCCCTAAACCCCTCCAGCCCCACGCGAATGCCTCTGATACCCACGGGCACCTCTTCTTGTTATGACATCCCAGCCTCACTCAAATAACGGAGCGTCTGCTGAGGGAAACATCTCCAGCCTGTTCAGCAGGATGGAAGGGTGCTCCTGCCAGCTTTGTCCCAAGCACCCTCCTGAAAGGCTACGTGTGGAAAGCACCAGTAGCCTCAGTAATGCATTGCAAGTGCTATACTTGGAGGAATTAATATCTCTGGGGAACTGGATAGATAATTATGGCCCTTTTAGTGCGTTACTTGGACACGTTGGCACTCCCCAGCCCCCCTGGCTGTGGCGTAGCTTGCCTGCATTCTCTCAATCATCAAACACATTTGGGCGGTGAAATTTCCAAGAAAATGTAATAAACTGGTCCTTAGAGACTCCGTTTCACGTCGCGTCGGAGATGAAAGCTAAGAGGAGCTGGGTCACACAAGAACTCCCTGCACTTACAGACACTGTCTCCGTTTGGAAAATGACTCAGCCTGTCCGCAGTGGAGGACAATGCCAGGCAGAGCTGAATGATGGGAAAAGGCTTGTCAGATCATCCTGTGCAGATGTGGGGATCCGGATATGATCCCCCCACCCCGGGAGAATCACTCTCTGCCATGTGGGCTCCAGAGCAGCACCAGCCACAAGGACCTGGGTGATGCTCTTTGAGCACCAACGTGGGAGTCACTGGTGGAGATGCCAGCAGGTTTAAGGCCAAAATATTCTCCAGGGCTGGAAGAGATGAGCAATGCCCTTTCTATGATGCAAGCCTGGTCCTGGAGTTGCATAAGAAAAGGATTTGGGAGCAACGAGAACAGCTGAGCATCGGTTGTTCTCAACAAGTGCACGGGCTGAGCCTCTCTGTCCCTCCACAACCCGGGAAGGAAAACACCCTCTTGCTTTTCTCCATCTCAAAAAGAGGCTGGAATGAGATAATTTCATGCAACTATTGTCCTCTTCTGTTTTGCTGTTCCTCCATGCGTGAAAGGAAGCGAGGGCTCTCCTAATCAAATTGTCGTTGGGCAGATGTATGAGCCACTGAGGAGTGTAAAAGAACAAAATTAAATAGATCGCAGCTTCCTCAAGATGTTTTCATTCAGGAGGATGAAACTGATCAGGACTCTTATTTTTTCATCCAGTTTTCCTAAAGAAAGAGTTAAACTCCCCTCTCTGTGGAAGTAGAACTCCAGAAGGCAGCAGAGCAAAGATATCATTTCTGCCTGTCGAACAGTAAGTGTAGAAACTGTTGCTGCTTCTCACAGAGGGGAGACATGGAGAGTGAGGGAAAAGGCGGGGGAATGGCACATGCATTTCTTCAGCAGAACAAGCGTTTGGTTCAGAGTTCAGTTTGCTCAGCCAGCTTGGTCCTGCCAGGCAGGAATTACTGGTTCAGCGTGTTTGGCCCATGCGTCATGCAGATGCTTGGGAGAACTGGGACATCCCATCAGGGCGAGGAGTCTTTTCCCTGCTCCAGCTTCTAGGGATTTTATCTCCCGGCAAGTGATGGGTTCTTTGGATGCTGTAGTTTCTGTCTCTTTGGGGGTTTTTGATGAAGAAAGGGATGGATCAATTGGGTCATGCACTCAAGGGCCCTGTGATACCCAACGCCATCTCGTCTCATCACCTTCCTTCTTCCCTCTGAGGGTGGTGAGGCACTGGACCAGGTTGCCCAGAGAAGCTGTGGCTTCCCCATCCCTGGAAGTGTTCAAGGCCGGGTTGGTGAGGCTTTGAGCAGCCTGGTGTAGTGGAAGGTGTCCCTGCCCATGGCAGGGGAGTTGGAACTGGATGATCTTTGAGGTCCCTTCCAATCCAAGCCATTCTATGATTCTAGGATTCTATGATCTCATCCTATCTCCAGAATCTGAACTAATTTAGGCTTAAAAACAGTTTCTTGACCCTTTGCTCCAGAACCACTCTGCCTGAACGAGGAAAACATTTTGTGAAATGGTATGGTGGAAACTGTGAAACAAGCCGGAGGAACCCCTTCACCACCCAGCACCACACACTGATGCAGGCCCTTTGCTCCTGAAAGAGTAAAAATGTTCAAGACAAGAAGAAAATGCCTTTTGAGGGCTCTTGCATTAAAAATGTAGGCATGACTTGTGGTGTGGGAAGATGCGTGATGACCCCTGACCACCGAAGCAGGATGGCTCTCCTGCGCTGTAATGAAGAACAGCAGAACAACTGATGTCCATGTGGCCCAGTTATGTGTTCCTAGCACATCACAGATGTCCAAGAGCTAGGGCAGAGCAATGTTTGTCTGGTGCTTTCACCCACCCTCCACTGAACCATGTTTCAAGGAGCCAGAGATGGAGGGAGCACTAGTCAACACCTTGGTCTTACGTACTTGTCCTGTGCAATCACTGCTGAAATTAAAGAGAACACATTTGGTCAAGATGAGCTTTGCTGCAGGCTGAAAACAGCCGTTCTTAGATTATGAGTCTCTTCTAGTTCACTATTTCTCATTTGCAGCGTGTCTCTCTTTGCTCTTGTTCTGGAGCTTGGACAGCTCACCTCCCTGCTCCCGGTGCTCAGCAGTGCATGTTTATTGCGAGCTCTCCTATCTCAGCTCCTATATCTCTTGCCTTTCTTTTCCTGAAGCTGGTACTTTGGTCCTGATGAATAACCAGACAGATGGATGTCCCACTCTTATCCGGAGTGTTTGGACTTTCAACCTGGGGAGAAGATAACAGGCTCCAAACACAAACAAGGAAGTACTTGGGCACATCGCGTCTGTTGTTAAATGATGTCGAAGAAGTCAAAAATTACACGTGTTCAAAACAGACCCAGACTGGCTCACAGAGGACAGGTCCTCATGGGCGGTGGTCGTGCATGCAACTCCTGACTCAGGGGGACCTTCCTCTGGCTGCCAACACCAGGGGTGTCTGAGCAGAGAAATGATCCATTGTGCGTGTCCTGTCCCAGGCTTCTGCTACCAGTCATGCTTGGAGGCAGCATCCAGAGCAGGAGGATGCCCCTACAGCTGATCTCGCGTTTGTGATGAGGCACGTGGCATCAGCCTCCCCAGAATATCTCAAGTCACATCAGCCAGACTTGCAGCCTCTGGCTCTCAAAGGGTGCTGGCAAACTGCATCCCTTGCCAAGCGAGGTAGAGAATGGATCTGATGACCCAAAATGGGTTTTTTGACAACTCAGCAGAGGCAGGAGAGGCAGACAGCGTCGTTCAAGTTGTATAAACATGACCCCCCTCTTGCTGCCTGCCAGATATTTTGGTTCCTGTTCTCCCAGGGATTAATCTGTTTGTTTCCATTGTCCGCAGCAGAAGCGGGTTGTGCAACATCTCCTGCCTTGTGTTACTGCGATTTCAAAACTCCGTTCCAGATCCCTGGATCCACTTGCTGCCACAAAACTCAATGACATGTCTTGGGCAGATGTCCCTCACTGCTCCTGCCGGAGCATTGATTAAGCTGCTGTTGCTGCTGAGAGTGAGCATTTCGTCCCCCTTCCCCCATGATGAAACAACCTCCTTGTTGCTGTTGGAGCTCTGAGCCCAGTGCTCTGCCCAGGGCAGCTCGGGGTTGGGACTCAGAGTCGTCCACCCTGGCATCCTGCACTGGATGCCCCTCACCAGGTGTCTTTATTTTAGGTGTGCCTTAGCACTGTGTGTGCCTAGCTGTGCTCCCTGGCGGGTGAAAACCCTTTGCAGCTGCACTGGTTGATGGAAACCCGGATCTCCATCACCTCTGCAGAGAACGCAGAAGTTCACCCAAAGGCTGCTGTGCTGAGGCCATCCTCGTACCTTGCGAGGTTCTTCAGAGCTGTCACAGGACCTGAAGCGGCCATGCTGGAAGCTTTTTCTGCCTTTTTACAGCAGAGGGTCCTGATTTGTGATGATGGTGTTCCACCACGGTGGCTGGGGAGAGCTGACACTTCCCAAGATGCTGCCTTATCCTTCCTGCTTCCCTCCTTCTTCCCAGCCCCACTAGGACACGTCATCCTGGCTTTAAGCCCTTGGAGCAGCAGCTGTGCTGCTGTTCCAGGAGAAGAAGGATCCACAGAGGACATCTTCATTGCAATCACTTGCAGACAGTGCCAACCTGTCCTGTGTGTTCAGGAGCTCTGGATGGAGGAAACAGTGTGAAGTGATATCTTACTACTGTCCCCACACTGTTGGCTGCATCCAGACCAGTAAACACCAGTAGCAAATACCATCTGCAGTCAAACAGGTTGGGTAATGGGCAAAGCCCTACTCTGAGCTTGGATAGCTTTGGAAAGTGTTTGTTGTGTGCCAGGCCATATGCTTTGAGCATGCTCCAGTGTGCTAGGAGGGTGTGCAAATAGAAGTGCCAGTAGAAGCAACCAGGTGGGCACCATCCACACCAGTGAGAAGTCTGTGCAGAGGGAAAAAGCCTGCTCTTCCCTCTGTGCTCACCAGGACAAGGCAGGCATGGTGCATCCTGAGCCGTATGGGAGGGTGAGGTTAGGTAACACGGCACGGGAGTGTGAGGTTAGGTGAGGTGGCACAGGAAGGTGAGGCTAGGTGACATGGCACAGGAGGGTGAGGTTAGGTGACATGGTATGGGAAGGTTGAGGTTAGGTGACATGACATGGGAGAGTGAGGTTAGGTGACACAGCATGGGAGGTGGCACAGGAAGGTGAGGTTAGGTGATGTGGTGTAGGAAGGTTGAGGTTAGGTGACGTGGTATGGGAAGGTTGAGGACAGGTGACATGACACGGGAGAGTGAGGTTAGGTGACACAGCATGGGGGGGTGAGATTAGGTGAGGTGGCACAGGAAGGTGAGGTTAGGTGACATGGCATGGGAGGATGAAGTTAGGTGACATGGTATGGAAAGGTCCATGAGGTTAGGTGATGTGAGGTGGGATGATGAGATTAAGCACCGGAAGGACAGTCTCAGATGAGTGAAACTCTGGGTTAGACTGGAAGGGAGTGGAGGCTCCATCCCAGCATGGGCTGAGGATGATTATCACATGTCTATCTGGGATGGCACGTGAAGAGCTGATCCTAACTTGAGGCAGGGCTGCCCTCCCCCAGCCTCACCAGCCTCAGCCCTGCCGACTCTCCCACTGCCCCGGCATGGAGCGTAGGTGCTCCAGGTGACAGGGGGTTGTCGCGTGTCCCGCGGGCTCTGCCGTCACACCGTGCTGCAGTTTTCCAGAGGGACCGGTGTTGGTTTTGGCTGCCTGTTTGCTGCTGCTGCCGCTCAGCAGCCTGCTCCGAGAGCTGGGGGTGTGGAGCTCAGGACTGAAGCTCAAACCATCCTGCCTCGGTAATTGAATTAAGCTCCTTAATAAAGCCAGTTGTTATTTCCTTAATTCCCTGCAGACTCTCTAATGCTATTACCTCGACACAACACTGTTTAAATGGCTTATTATCGATTGGTTTGCAAAGCAAACCTGCCATCAAGTGTGGCACTGGGCACTCGGGAGACCGGATCGAACAGAAGTGGACAATGCTGCCTGCTGTGCAAGAACGCAAAGATGCAATCAAGGGTAAATCCAAAGGTAAAGGCAGCCAGAGGAGACGGCTGGGCCCTGACCAGGATGATGAGGCACAGCCTGGAGCATCTTCTCCAGGTCAGGATCTTCTGCTCTTCAGGTTGCTTATGGAAAAGTGCAAAGATGATGCGAGGGCTGGAGCACCTCTGCTATGGAGACAGGCTGAGAGAGTTGGGGTTGTTCAGCCTGGAGAAGAGAAGGCTCCGGGGAGACCTTCCAGCAGCCATCCAGTACCTAAAGGGGCTACAAGAAAGCTGGAGAGGGGCTTTGGACAAGGGCGTGTAGTGACAGGGCACGGGGCAATGGCTTTAAGCTGAAAGAGGGGAGATTTCGATTAGATCTAAGGAAGAAATTTTTTACGTTAAGGGTGGTGAGGCACTGGCACAGATTGCCCAGAGAAGTTGTAGCTGCCCAATCCCTGGAAGTGGATGCATTCCAAATGCAACATTACAACCTCTGTCCTGCTCCAGGGCCCCAGAGAAGAGGTAAGACTAGTATGACACCAGCTCACGTGTATCCACGTATGCCACCTCTGTGTCCTCACACCTTTCTTTACTGCAAGAAGAGAAAGACACAAAGACACCGCAGCCCACGTGAGGGTTTAATTGCCACTCATGATCTTGCGGCAAGAAATCCTTCCTGTCTCAGAGGCTGCTCTTTGGCTCAGACTCTAAAGCCCCTTGCTCCATGTGGGACAGCTTCTTCTGGCAGGGCAGCTGCCCAGGACAGGAGCTGATGGACCTTCCTCCCTACACTACCAGGGCACTGCCCTGCACAGTCCTGGACCCTCTCACTGCTCTCCTTGGCCCCACAGCCCCCCTGCAACCTTCTCCTCAGGACTTTTTCCAGCTCCAACATCCATTCAGTCCTCACTGACCCGATAACCACAACTGCCCATGGCCTCATCACCTGTTGGGGGACAAAGCTACCTGTGGGGAGGTTGGGGTGAGATTGGGCTCTTCTGTTGGCCCAAAAGCCTGGGAACTACTGGTCTAGTTAACTCCCACAAGCAGTGCCTGAGGACACCTGGGCAAGATAAAACACGTCTATACGTCACCCTAGGTCAGTGACATCAGCTTTTTGGAGGAAGGAGGAGAAAAGGGTTTTTCTAGGAAACGATTTGCCTCACCAAAGGGAGATCAGCTCTTCCTGGAAGAGCTTGTTTCTCTCTCTGTCTGTGCAACAGGAGCACCAGGTGCTTCAAATTCAGGTGGTCATGGAGACTGTTGGACATCTCAGAGTTGAGCAACACCCGCGGTGCCCCACAGTGATTCATTTACCTATTGTCTCATCAATCTGAGCTGTATATTAGATCAGGAGATCAGATTCACTTTCATGTGATGGCTTTACCCTGAAGGACTGCTCATCTAGGGAGTTCAGTCTCTTTTTGCTTTCTGGATGACTCAGCTTTCACTTGGAGCATGGGCTCATGAAAAAGTCTTGTGGAACTCGGGAGCTCGGGCTGCCCTGGGTGTGCATGTGCCAACGGTGCAGAACAAGGCTCTTACCCAGAAAGCCGGGGTGGCCGCGAGCAAAGGAGGGAATCTGGGAGATGACGTTTTCCATTAACTTGTGATTATTATCAGGAATTGTTTTTGGTGACTGACCAAGTATTAAACAGGAATAACATAACCATGGCAATAGGATAGTAAATGTTGACAGAGGACTGACGTAAAATTGAGTGATCTGAGTAGTCTATAAGAACTAAGTATCCCCCAGGGCAAAGCAAATATAGCTCAGAAGTGGCTTAGCAGTCTCTGAGGGCAGAAAGACCTCACCTGGGGCAGTTCCTGGGAGCTGCTGTGGGCAGGAGGTGATTTGTACCAATACATCCTACTCCGATTCCACTCTCCCAAATGAAAAGGGTTAATGATGCCATCAGGACACACATCTGCACCAGAGATATTGTCCCGGATTAACCTTTGCCTTGGCCAGGGATGGCGATGAGCGCGTTGGCCATGATTTGCCCATGCTGATGGACAATGGGCAGTAGCATGCAACAGCTTTGGCCCTTTACAAGGGCCTGTAGCGACAGATAAGGGGCAATGGCTTTAAATTGAAAGAGGGGAGATTTTGGTGAGATCTAAGGAAGAAATTATTCACTCTGAGGGTGGTGAGGCACTGGCACAGGTTGCCCAGAGGAGTTGTGGCTGCCCCATCCCTGGAGGTGTTCAAGGCCAGGTTGGATGAGGCTTTGAGCAACCTGGTGTAGTGGAGGGTGTCCCTACCCATGGCAGGGTAGTTGGAATTGGATGATCTTAAAAGTCCCTTCCAACCCAAATTATTCAATGATTCTGTGATTCAGCAGTAGGGAAGCAAAGTTAACAAGCATCATCACCAAACTAATCCTGTTCTCCTTGCAGCAGTTTGGGGACAGTTTGTCTGGGACCGACCCAACAGAGGAACCAACACTTGCATGGTCTCAACTGCAGCAAAAAGTTGAGTGAACCTGAGTTCCCTTCCCTGGTCTTCGACACAAGCAGCCAATGGTAGTGCCCTCTAGACCCGAGGGGCTAAGTTGAGGTTGTAGCAGCAACCTGAAATCCTGCTGACTTTGGCCTTCAAATATTTATATTTCTCCTTCTATTAATGGCTTTTGGCTCCCACAGCTCTTTCTACCTTCCTGGACTGATTTCTGCAACATGGGCATTATTCTTCCTGTTCAGCCAAATTGGGAGCAGTTATGCTACAAATTGATCCAAACAGACCAGACCAGGTCAGAAATATCATCTTTGTAAGGATCTTATTTAAGCAAGGATTTAGATTCTGCAAGAAGAAAAATGGGGCTCTGTAGAGGAAAGCGGAGTTTAAAAATAAGCCCTTTGATTGCTTCAAAGGCAAAAAATCAATTCCTCATCCTTCTTGGGAGCAGCCAAGAACCTGACACAGAGCAGAGATGCCAATTAGAGCCACAGAGAAAGGGACCGGTGTGCTTCACCGTGAAACACAGCATGAAAAGATGAAGGACCAGAGAATCTTTTACCCAGTGCAGAAAGTCGAGGGGAAAACAGCCAGAGCATGTTTTATGCCCTGATTTTCTTCCATTCAAACCTGTCTACCCCATCCTCTTCCTGCGGCCAGCCGCCTGTTCCCATTTTCCATCTCCATCCCCCTTCTGCAGGTGGAAAAGGGATGTGCAGGATGCAGGAGGGGCTGGAGGAGGGCAGGACGAGGGCAAAGCTGTTCACTCCTCCCAGCCCCCAAACCTGCAACAGAAAGGTATTTATTTCATAGAAATGTAGAATTGTTGAGGTTTGAAAAGACCTTGAAGGTCATCAAGTCCAACTGTTAACCCAGCGCTGCCAAGTCCAACACTAAACCATGTCACTGAGCAACACATCTACACATCTTTTAGATGCCTCCAGGGATGGTGACTCCACTGCTTCCTTGGGCAGCCAGTTCCGATGCCTGACAACCCTTTTGGTGAAGAAATTTTTCCTAATATCCAGTCTAAACCTCCCCTGGTGCAACTTGAGGCCATTTCCTCTTGTTCTATTGTTTGTTACTTGGGAGAAGAGACTGATCCCCACCTCACTACAACCTCCTTTCAGGTAGTTGTAGAGAGTGAGAAGGTCTCCCCACAGCCTCCTTCTCTCCAGGCCAAACAACCCCAGTTCCCTCAGCTGCTCCTCCTGACATTTCAGGCCACCCTGGGACCCAAAACCGGAGGAGGAGGAGGACCCTCCACTGTTATGCTCAGTGGTAGCATCACTCTCTCGACACACATTGCTCTCCGAAGCCACGCCAGGAAACCGAGGCACTTGGACTTTGACTGTTTATCTCCTTCCATCCCGGGTGACCTCCATTCCTCTCCTGCCATCTGCAAGCGGCTCGTAACCAATCTTCGACTGTGTTTGGTTTTTTGCTCTGCCAACTTGCTCGACTGCCACCTAAAACCTCCCTTCCCCTGGCAGAACGTTACCCAGCAGCACCGCGGTGGCATTACCCACGGGGTTTGCCCCAATAGCCGAACCTCACCCTGCAGAGCTGGCGACTTTGTCACTGTTGGAAGCTGCAGCCACCCTGCTGAGCTGGACTTGGCCATTTAAAAGCACTAATTGCATTTCAGGGACCTGTCGCAGAGATCTCTGCTCTCCATCAAACACCTGACTGGTCTCATAAGCCTCCTCTCTTGCACACGTGGTCACTCCCAGCCGTTGGCTTGCCAGGAGATGCTTAACGCCCAGCTCTTGAATCCTCACTGATCCTGGTGCTGGGGATGCTCAGATGCAGCCGGGACCAGCATGACTGGTTCTTGCACCTGCTATTTGGCTCCATGGCTTTATACAACAGCTATTGGGCAGAGTGGAAAATGGCCTGGGATATTGTTCTTAAAGCTACTCACAGGAAGGAGAGAGAGGGATGGGAGGGACCCGAAGGAGGGATGCAGGGACCTTGTGCCATGTGAGGTGCAGGAAGTGTAACATCCCGTATCCCAGGGGGTGTGTGACTTGCACCCCCTCTTAGAATCACAGAGTGGCTTGGGTTGGAAGGGACCCTAAAGATCATCTAGTTCCAACCCCCCTGCCATGGGCAGGGACACCTTCCACTACATCAGGTTGCTCGAAGCCTCATCCAACCTGGCTTTGAACACTTCCAGGGATGAGACAGCCACAACTTCTCTGGGAAACCTGATCCAGTGCCTCACCACCCTCAGAGGGAAAAATTTCTTCCTTAGATCTCATTGAAATCTCCCCTCTTTCAGTTCAAAGCCATTGCCCCGTGTCCTGTCACTACACGCCCTTGTCTAAAGCCCCTCTCCAGCTTTCTTGTAGCCCCTTTAGGTACTGGAAGGCTGCTGGAAGGTCTCCACAGATCCTTCTCTTCTTCAGACTGAACAACTCCAACTGTCTCAGCCTGTCTCCATAGCAGAGGTGCTCCAGCCCTTGCATCATCTTCGTAGCCTCCTCTGGACCTCTGAGAATCACTCTCCTCCATCTTTGGGGACCTCTGTCACTTTCTCTAGGCAGGGACAGGCTGACCTCTTTGGGCTGACTTTTTTTGGGTCGAGGTCTCTGGAAGATGCCTTCCCCATGGACCTCCTTGCCACCTCTCCCTGCTTTCTCTGCTCTACCGCCAGCTCTGGGCAGTGGTGGAGGGGGGTTGAAGATGATCCAAACCCTACTCTGAGCTTCAAGGCAAGACTTTGCTACAGCAGAAATCAGCCAACGAGGACAAAAACTGATCCTCTTCCCATTACATTTGCCCATCATCCAACTGTTATCACTGAGACGCTGAGCAGGGAGGTGGCTATCAGGGTCTTTTTTTTTTAATTAACGTTTTCGTTTCCTTTAGGAAGGCTGCTACCTCGGATTGAGTCTGAAGGGCTGGAGGAGGTTATTAGGAGGAAGGATGGGCTGCATGGCTGGTGGACGGCATCCCCCAGCTTCTGAGGACTATTGAACCACCTCTCATGGGCAGAAACACAGCTCACTGCTCCACTCAGCTGCTCCTACAGCCCGTGGCTCTGGCAAAGCCAGCATGGGCTCTTGATGATAAATGAGGAAGCACAATCCTACTAAATAGGGTCAATAAGATAATGCGCAGCCGGAGGGACCGGCCACATGCAGACACAGACAGACAAATTTAAGCATTACAAGGATAAATGCTGGTGCTCGCCACAGTCTTGTCTGGAAAGACGGATCATTTTCTGTCCCAGGCTCACTGAGAAAAAGGTGCAGAAGGAGTGAAGGGGAACATTTCTGCCTGGAAGGGCTGGGAGGTACTGGGGGATGATGACAGCTCTGGGAAGCAGTGGTGGAGCCATGCAAGGAGCTGTTTGAATGAGGATCAAATGCTTCAGCCGTTTCTTTGCATTAATTAAGATGAAGACATTTTATCTGAGCTACTCCTGTGGCCTAGAAACACAATACTGGGTCCTCCATCTCCATCAGCTAACAGATGCTCCTTAGTCGTATCCCTCGGCAGAAGAGCCTTGAGCTGGTTACAGCCTTTTGAGGGGGTTGAGCCAGCAGATGAGCAGAGTTCAGTCGTCAAAGGCATTCAAAACACAGGACTGGGCCAAATTTCTTTCCCTCCTTGGGCTGCCTGACCAGACTTTCCACTGCTCTCCTCCTCACCTGCAGATTAAATGTACCCGTTGCTCTTCACAGGGTCCACAGGAGAAAACGCAGCCAGAGGGACCGGCCATGTGCTGGCACAGACATATAAATTAAAGCACAAGAAGGATAAACATCAGTGCTTCCCATGATCCTGTTTGAAAAGATGGATCATTTCCTTTGGGAAATGGTTCAAAGCTGCACCAGGGGAGGTTCAGACTAGACATTAGGAGCATTTCTGTACCGAGAGGATGGTCAAATGCTGTAACAGGCTTCCTGGAGATGTGGTTGATGCCCCAAGACTGTCAGTGCTTAAGAGTCATTTGGACAATGCCCTTAATAATATGCTTTAACTTTTGGTCAGCCCTCCCTGGATGTGTTTAAGAATAGGGTGGATGATCTACTTGGGGATATGGTTTAATGGGGATTAGGGATGGTTGGACTCGATGATCTCTAAGGTCTTTTCCAACCTAGAAATCTATGAATCTATGAATCTATGAATCTATGAAGTGGTCAGGCAGTTGGACTAGATGACTGTTGTAGGTCCCTTCCAACTGGGACCAAGGCTATTCTATTCTATTCTAGTCTAGTCTAGTCTAGTCTAGTCTAGTCTATTCCATTCTGATCCGTTCCATTCCATTCGATATTTTCTCTTCCTGAAGAGCATCATTCTTTGCACAGTGCAGAAAGCTAAGTACTTCTCAATGCTGAATTGCCATTATTGGGGCAACAGGATAAAGATAATCCAGTTAATGGGAGAAACAGATAGTTTAGGGAAAGTGCAATGACGAGGAGCCCGGGTGCCTCTGTGGGGACTCAGCTCAGGTCCCGGGGTTTTATTGGCCCTGAGCCAGCCCTGGAAGCCCTGGATACCTCCTGGAGATCCAGGCAGGGTGTTAGCACACAGAGCAGGCTCCCAGGGCAGGTTCTCCCTCAACCCAAATACATTTCCAACCCGTCTCCTATCCCCGAAGGCCAAACAAGTGCAAACTCCAGCCCTAGAGTCCCTCCCTGGGGTGAGACCCCCAAGGCAGCACTGCCGTGCCAGGGCTGCCTGCACAGACCTTTATTCCCAGGCAGGGAACCTGCCAGCTCATCCCCAGCCAGGGGCACACGCTGTGAGTGTCAGTGTCCTGTTTCAGTGGCCGTGACCCTCTTTGTCCCCTGTAGCCAGCGAGACAAACAGCAGCAGCTGGATGAGCCCCCGTGTACGGGGCCCGATGCAGGATTGCTTAAACAATAAAAAAAAAACCTTTGAGCACGCACTGTGCTCCAGCCCTTCCTTTTGGGGCTGTCCAGGGTAAAATTTCTCAAGGACTAAGGGAAAAATCAGGTTTTCATAGGCAGGTAATAGCCAGAGGGCTGCAGCATCCCTGTCCTCCCCCCTGGTTCCTCCTGCTCCCCTGCCCGATGTTGTGGGCAGGGGTCTGCTCATCCCGGAGCGGGGTCTGGCCACTCTCAACTAACAGGATTAACAGCTTTTTGGCTGTTGCGGCCATCCTTGCCGCGAGCCAGGGTGCCCGGCATCGCTGCCCCAGCCCCTCATGGCCCTCTGGCATGCCAGAGCTGGCAGCATCCCATCCACCTCAGGGCAGCTTCCATCCCTTCCCCTCTCTGGCACAGAATAAAGCCTGTTTTTACAGTCCTGACCTGCAGACGGGCCCCAGGGTCACTTCTGCTCTGGTCAAGTGACGGGGACAGGACAGGATGGTCCCTCGGCATGGGACAGATTCCTGCAAAGTGAGTCACGGACACACAGTGGCGGTCAGTCCTGCCCGGGATGGTTTTCCTCCTAAATATTCCATAGCGTTTCCTTTACAAAGGTCTGCAAGCCAAGCCAAGCTAAAACGAGCGTGTGATTCAGGTGGCCAGCCATGGTCTGTGTGTCTTCTGCAAGGGGACAGAGGCGGTCAGGGAAGCGGCGTGTAACAGGGGAACTTCTATAACAAATCCCTGGCCAGGACCCACTCTGCTCTTGACATACCATACTGCAAAAATGATGGAAGGAAAACTGAAAGGGTGGAGTGGAATCATAGAATCACAGAACGGCTTGGGTTGGAAGGGACTTTCAAGATCATCCAGTTCCAACCCACATGCCATGTGCAGGGACACCCTCCACTACACCAGGTTGCTCAAAGCGTCATCCAACCTGGCCTTGAACACTTCCAGGGATAGGGAAGCCACAGCTTCTCTGGGCAACCTGGTCCAGTGCCTCACCACCCTCAGAGGGAAGAATTTCTTCCTTAGATCTCATCAAAACCTCCCCTCTGTCAATTTAAAGCCATTACCCCTTGTCTTGTCATTACACGCTCTTTTCCAAAGACCTTCTACAGCTTTCTTGTAGTCCTTTTAGGCACTGGAAGACTGTTGGAAAGTCTCCCAGGAGCCTTCTCTTCTCCAGGATAAAGAGCCCCAACTCTCTCAGCCTGTCTCCACAGCAGAGGTCTCCAGCCCTCACATAATCTTCTTGACCTCCTCTGGACCCGCTCAAACAGCTCCATGTCCTTCTTGTGTTGGGGGCTCCAGAGCTCAAAGCAGCACTGCAGGGGGGTCTTATGAGAGCAGAGTAGAGGGGCTTTCATGAGACCCACCCTGCAGTACTGCGTTCAGTACTCCAGGGTTACTACTGGGATAGGGAGCATCTGTGGTTGGTGCAAGAGATGCTCCAGAGAGCCTGGAGAAAGTGGGGATTGCTGAGCCCATCCTCACTCACAGGAGTGGTAAATTCAGACTGGAATCACCTCGTTTCAATAACTGGATTCCCCGGCAAGAAGCAGGGGGACTGGCAGACGCCCAGCCCGCAGGTGTTGTCAGAGAGATTTGCTGTGTGGGAGGCAACGGCGTCATCCCCGGCCCTGTGAGCCCAAGTGACGCCATTCAGAAATCACTGATGACACAAAAAAAAAAGAAAAAAAAAATAGAAAAAGCATCTTGAAACAAAGGAAAGGCCAGAATTTTGGTTGCCCGGACAACGCGTGTGGACCCCGTTATCCACACGCCCGATGACTCAAATCCCAGATAACACGACCTGGGATCGGTTTTGCCCACAGAAGCCCCAGCTGAGCCCAGTTCCAGGCCAAGCACGGGCTTCTGCCTGATGACCGAAGGATCACCATGCCAGGGGACACTGGGGACACGGGACCAGAGGCTCCGACTCCTGCAAGAATGCGCAGGGAAGGGGATCTGGGAGGCAGCATCAGTCCCAAGGCTGCATCACTCACCTCTTCCAGAGGTTTGGTTTTCCCTCTACAAGAAAGTCACCAGCAAGATCCACTTGTGACTTTTATTGAAAATCCTGTTGTGCCATAATTTATTTTTTTTTTTAACTTTTTTTTCTTTTACGCTTACCATCTGCCAGCATCCGTTCTCCCCAAACCCTGCTTGGACTGGGGAATAAAAATGCTGGGCAGGGAATAAATAATTCATCGGGCACAGCAACTGAATGCGGCATCTGCAGCCCCCGGCGTGGCAGGTACCGCACGGTCCCACTGCGGCACAGAGCCCACATGACGTCTCTGGCCCCGGCTCTGTCCCGACGCCGGCATCTGCCAGGGCCAGGACCACGATGTACCTGACGCCACTGCCGATACACCGCATCACCCCTAGCCTCTTCATCCTGAGGATTAGGATTCCAGGCAGGGAAAAATAGGATCAGAGGGGCTGGCGAGGCTGCCAGGCTATCCCGGAGTGACCTGCAGCAGAGCCAGGCAGGAGCTGGCAGCGCTGCAGGAAGGACCAGAGCTTGTCTTCACTGCGACTGGTGCTCCGGTTCTCCTTCGTGTTTTGCAGCAAAAGGGAAAAAAATGCCAGCAAGGGTTTTGACTGGTACTCCTATCATCTGACATCATGGGGCTGGGGGAGCTGGGATGGGCAGCGAAGGGCTGGGCACGGGGTACCCTCTCTGGGAGGCAAACTGGAGCATCGCTGTCACCTGTCCTCACCCGAGACGGCACGTAAGAGCTCGCGGGCAGTCTGCCTGCTCACTGCCAGCCCTCCGTGACCGGTGGTGACTCCTCTGGGAGAGGACCACACCAGGGATTGCACTTATGGTGCACATCCAGCTCCATCCTCCCACACCGGCAGCTCTGGGCTTCATCCTGCTGCCCTCACATCCTCCTCTGCCTCCTCTGTGCCCGCGCTGGGAGCAGCTCAGGGCTGGCCAAGACAGAAGCTGCGTCCCTGCCACATCCCTGGGCAGGCTGGGAGCAGGGCAGGGGCTGGGAGTGAGATTGGGAGGTTCCCCCCAGCAGCAGAAGGGAATGGGATCAGACAGGGGTAGGGGGTATGGCCTGAATTTGGGAGCCATGTGTAATTCGAGGGCAGTTTGTTGCTGAATGTCAGGGATGGAGAGAGGCTAGGGATCTGAATCCTCACGCGGATTTTCTTCTCCCCTTGGACTTTTGGGCATGGGAGGCTCGGGCAGGGAAGGACCTGGGTCTCAAGGCTCCTTCGTACCCCTGTGCTCCCCTTGGTGATGGTGCCTCCCCCAAAACACGAGACCCCGAATGCTGCCACAGAGGATGAGCCCCCTTGAAAAGAGGCAGCTGTCCGGGCTCCACACGTGGGGACATCCTGGCCTCCCCTCTTCCTGCAGGCAGGGCTAGGAAAGTGCTGGGGGTGCCAAGGGGCTCCCACTCAAAGGACCTGTGAGGGGCAGGTGCCCTGAAAACGTCAGGGCTTTGACTGCAAATGCTCTCCGTGTCCCAGTGCTGGATGGGGAGGACTGTCCAGGCAGGACCTTCCCGGCATTTGACATAGCCCACAGGGCCAGCAGCTCACAGAGGCTTCTGACCCCAGGAAAGGGCTTTCAGCATCCTCATGTGCAAAGCTTAGCTCAGGCTGCTGCAAAATTTGGGGTCAGGACAGTCTCAGCTGCAAGAGGCTAAATCTCAGGTGGTGGGTGTTGCTCCCCAACCAGCCATGCACGCGTAGGGTTGTGAGGCTGCAGGGAACCTCTTCGTCCTCCCAAGCCCAAATCAACGTCCCCGAGGACGGCTGTCTCCAAGACAGCTCCATGTCACCTGCCTCCTCTCCTGTGTCTCCTCCAGGCTTCTTTGATGGCTTCTGGTGGGGATGTGCCTGACAGTGGGATGTCCGCTCATGTCCTGGAGGAGAGACCACATCCCACAGGCTTCTCGTTGAGCTTGGGGCTCTCCTGCTGTCATTGGGAAAGCCACCCTGAAAGTCAATCTCCATGATCCCACAGACCAGTGCAGCCTTGATGCTCCCAGGGAGCCAACGCTGCAGCTGGAGACATTGTAAATCAGGAGGAGGAGGTTTTAGCTGTCACCGCTCCGAGGCACAGAGGGTATTTTTAGCAGCTTTGCTCTGCAGGCTCACAGTGGCATCGCCCAGGGTGAATGCACCACACTCATCCTCCCAGGGATGGTGGGACAGGGAGGTGTGGGCTCAGGGACGGACACATTTGAATGTGCACCGTGTGCCTCAGGGCTGGCTGAGACATCAGGTCTGACTGATGGTGTCGGGGGATGCTGGAAAATGTTCAGGAGACAACACTGCTCCAGGAGGACCTTCTGGTGTTCTTCATAGAATCATAGAATGGTTTGGGTTGGAAGCGACCTCAAAGATCATCTCGTTCCAACCCCTCTGCCATGGGCAGGGACACCTTCCACTACACCATGTTGATCAAAGCCTCATTCAGCCTGGCCTTAAACACCTCCAGGGATGGGGCAGCCACAACTTCTCTGGGCAACCTCTACCAGTGCCTCACTACCCTCAATGTAAAAAATTTCTTCCTTAGATCTCATCAAAATCTCCCCTCTTTCAGTTTAAAGCCATTGCCCCTTGTCCTGTCACTACACGCCTTTGTCCAAAGCACCTCTCCAGCTCTCTTGTAGCCCCCTTAGGTCTTGGAAGGCTGCTGGAAGGTCTCCCCAGAGCCTTCCCTTCTCCAGGCTGAACAGCCCCAGCTGTCTCAGCCTGTCTCCATAATAGAGGTGCTCCAGCCCTCGGATCATCTTTGTGGCCCTCCTCTACAAATGGTGTAACCCCAGTGAGGATGCTGGTCTCATAGGCACTCAGCCTGGCAAATCTCACGCAGAGTCCTGAGGGCTCCTTGCAAGGTCCCACGGTGTGCCCTTCCTGCAGAGACCCTAAAGGCAAGAAATGGGGATCTCGTCTTCAACAGCAGTCTTGAGTGGGTGCTTGGAGAAGATTGAAAAGCCCAGTGCAAGTGAAAAGAAACCCCAACCCCAGCCAAACCTTCTCCATCCCCTGAAAATGGCCAAGCGCAAATGAACTGCTCTGCCAGGAGAGTCCTGCCCAGCCCTGTGCCATCCCTCAGCAACAAACGTCCCAGGTATCCCGCAGCATCTCCTGTCGAGCCTCTACTCAGCATCACGCTGTAATGCCCCGTGTCCTCCAGCCCCGGTGGGAAACCATCTGCCGACACCGCATGCTGCTGCAGAGCAGGCAGTTGGTCTCTGCACCTTGGGGCTGCCCTCTTTGCTTCTCCCCGAGTGCCTGGAGAGCACCATGGCAAGCTGGACCATGCCAAGGAGGGTGCAGAAAGTCACTGGTTTCACCAGGAGAAGTGGCCGGCCATCCGCAAGAGCAAGGACTGATGTCATGGATGATGGGAAGGGGACAAGGGCACCAGAGAGGTCCCCATTTCCATTCCCAGCACTGTCTGCCATCGATCGTCCACACAACTCTGGAAGAAATGGAGAGCGTCAGCTTCCCCCTCCGCTGACCACAACCCAGCTGCGAGGGCCTCGCAAGTGGAACTCATCAATATTTGATGGCTCTCATCAGCTGTTTTCGCTCTCAAGGTGAAGAAGAGCAGACCCCCTGCGGCTGCCCTGCCTGTGTCCGTGCGCTGCTGGGATGTCACAGAGGGGCCAGTGCCACGTCCTTGCATGCCAGCAGCCTGTCCCCTCCCCAGAAAAAGCACCACCTCAACTCATACAGAGCCACAGTCCATTTCATCCGTCCAGGTGGGATGCAGCAAGGTGGCCGTGATGGTGTGCGGGACCACCAGCCTGGCCACGAATGTCTCCTGCCTGCACCACAGACACAGGGCATGAGGCAAGAGCCGCCGTGTCTCGCGATGGTGACTATCCAAGGAGATGGGTCTGGGAAAACCCTGCGGTATCTGCCTCTGATAGCAAATAGTTTCACCTAAATTGGGCATGGGGCTCGCTTTCAGGAGAAGCCGAGTGCGCCGCCGTGTCGCCACGACGCTTTGGCAGAAATGAGGGCTTTTTTGTGCATTAGGTTGTTCCCCTTAAAATAGCTGTTTGGAGTTTGTTCTTCAGATCCCTCTTTATCGGAATAAGAAAGAAAAAAAGAGGGGAGCAATTCAGCTGGAGTTAAAGTCCACTGATGTATCACCAGCATCATCAAAGGAGGGAGGTGGAGGGCCTTTAATCACCGCCTGACTGGAAAAGTCGGTGTTGGGCATCATCCTGGTGGGGATGCTCCTTCTGCCAGCCGAAGCACAGCCTGGTCCTGAGCATCCAAGGTTGGCCAGATGCGGCTTCCATCCTTCAAAATGTGCTGCTTGAGCCCCAAAAGTGGTTCTGGAGGAGTCGCGGGGGACAACTGGGGAGGGGGTCTCCTGCCCATGGGGGGACTCTCCGGGGTCCAGACATGCTTTGGCACATCAGGGTGGAGGGAAAGGAACGAGGCCAGGAGGGTGGCAGGGTCTCCCTCAGCCTCAGTGAGGCGAGGCCAGCCAGATCCAGCAGATTAGCCAAAATACAGCTTTTCTACATTAATTCACAAGGCTTTCCGTGAGGCAGAAACCTGTTCTGAAAAAGAGAATAATTAGAAGTAGAATGTCTCCAAAGCATCGTGTGCCTGCAGGACCCCAAAGCCGGAGAAAAGGAGCACGAAACTCTCACAGACACAGTTGTCACTTCACCCCTTCTTTGTCTGCAGCCCCAAGTACCCCTGAGACCCTCTCCCTTCCCAGGACCCACTGCAGATGCTCACCTGGTTATGGCATCCAATCATTATTACCCAGCTGGACTGAGTTGAATATAATGAACTAATTAACTAATCAACTCAAGGTACAGACCCTGCGTACAAAAGGCAGGCCATTTCCTCCTGGCTGTGGAAGATGCATCAGTGTCCTTGGTGCCACAGCCTAGGCTGGTGAGCAACAACCTGGAGCTATGAAACACATCACCTGCAAAACCAGGCCTTTCATCTCCATGGAGGAGTGAGAAATCTTCTGCTGGGGATTGAAACCCCCAGGCTCTGAGGGGAAATAGTACTGAGCCAAGGTCTGTGCCAATTGGCTCTGCCCAACCTGATCCTTTCCTACCTCCCAATGCTTTCTCAGGGCTGATGGCAACACCTCCAGGAAGACCCTCCAAGACAAGCTATGAACCCACAGTCCTTTTTCCATCAGAGAAGTGCCTTCATAAAGCAACTTTAACAAGGGGAAGGAGAGATGGTGGGACTGGTGGTGGGACAGAGCCTGGTATCTGCCTCTTTAGCGTCACCAGGCTCATCCTCTGGCAGAAATTTGTCTATATGTCCATCTGCACTGGCTCTGCAAAGGGGAGACCAGTTGGAGAGGTCTCAAGTCAGAAGACGACCCTCCCCAGCCAAACAGCATTCCACTCCATCTCTGCGGCCAGCAACTTGATTTTGGCTGATGTGCAAAAGCTGCCCTGGTCCCCACTGAGGTCCTCACCACCATCATGAGGCCGGGATGGAGCCTGAGCCCATCAGGGCTCATTAACTCCAGCGCAGCCTATCCCCATCCCCTCTGGGTTCCTCTCTGGCTGATCTCAGAGGGGTTGGTAACCATGGGCACTGTGCGCAGCCCCGGGTAATGAGCTGGGCTGGGACCGCAGCCCTTGGGAAGGGTGGAGCGTGCGGCTCTGCCGGCGACGGCTCGTGGTCCTCATGATCTCCAGGGATGGTGACCCCAGGGCTGTGGGACATGCTCTGGTCCCTGTTGGATTGGGTCATGCGCATCGCCTGGAGAAGCGACACTTTCAGGAACGCGCTGTTCCCTACCTACCCTCTGTTCCCTCCCTCCCCTTGCTTGTCAGAGTTTATTTTTGCTCTCTGGTGGAAATTGAATTTTCTCTGATTTCATTCCTCTGCTGTCATGTCAGGTGCTTGCGGCCTTTTTGCCTCCCTCCGCTCCCCGATGCTTCTCTGTTCCTGCTTCAAACGACTCTGGGAGTGACAGCCGAGAGCTCAGTCGCCTTCCTTGTCTTTCATTCCCCTGCGCTCGCTGCCGGAGATGTTCTCCATGCTCTGAGATCCCACCCCTGTGACCTGGTTGCTCCCCGTGGTCCCAAAAACATGACCTGCAACAGCAGTTGGGAGGAACGGGCATTGCTGCAGCGTGGAGAAGACACAGTGCCAGGGAGACCTGACCCTGGTTCTCAAATGCATTAAAAAAATGTATGTCTGCAAATAGGAAGGGACTGACCTGTCTGCAGTGTCCAGGCTCAAAATACAGCAAGGGAGGCGAAAGTGAAGGCGAATCTCTCTAGAAAGATGAGCAAACTGCTGGTCTGGACCATCCAAGGTCAGCGAAGGGAGATTTTCAGGAGCTCCCTCGAGTTCTCCGTCTCCTGATTCAGACACAGGCAGGATGTTTTGGGAAACTACAACTGCCTTCATCGTCACCTGTTCTAATCCAGAACTTCAGAAAGAGCAGAAAGACTGTTTGGAAAGCGACCTCCAAGTTGTACCCTGTGATTCATGCCGCATCCTTGAGTAATCCCTCTCTTCTTCATTTTCCCCTCTTTTTAAAAGGAAAAAAACACACAAAAGTTTGTTTCCTCTTGGCAGATGGTGGCTCCCAGCCCCAGACCTCGGCAGGACAGGTTGATTATGGATTTAAATTCCATATCTGCCCAGATGTGCGTGCCCGCCTCTCATCTGTGCCTCCTCTTGCCCTTTTGCTGCCCAGAACTCCAACTCCGTAAGCGTCCCAGGTGCTGCAGGAGCCCATGCCTGGATTTTGGCTGGAGTGATCTACCTTGGGCATGACTTTCCCTCACTGCCTGTGAGAGGCAAGGCGTTCCTCTTTTCCCAGCCCAACCGTCCCCTTCTCTCTGCTCATTCCCAGGGTTTTTAGCGCAATCCTTGGCCGCCAGAGTGAGGATGAACCGCTGCCAACTGCGTGGACCAATGCCTAGTTTCAGATCGGTTGGAAAAGAGGTGAATTGGGGCTTTGCCCTTCATACCCAGCTAAATACCCGATGTCGGGTGATGCCAGTGCCCAATGGCATGAACCACAGCAGCCAGAAGCCACCGTGTTCCCAGCAAGGGCTCTCACGTAGCTGGGGTGGGAGAAGGGACATGATCCGAGTCACAGCGTTTCATGGATGAGCCATCTGGATCACTGTGCTGGAGATGGGAAGGGGCTGGATCCGGCTCTGCCTGTGCCTGTGGTCCTGGGACACGGGCTCCAAAGCTGGACCAAGGTGGTGGGTGGTCTGTCCGGTGCAGACAGAGACAGCGACAGGGCAGCCCTCAGCTGCAGGAAAAGAAGAAAATGAGGATTTTAGTAGAGCAGCTCCATCCTTTCATCCTTCCCAGCAGCTGTGGAGACACGGTGGTTCCGAAGGCCAATCGATAGCCAAGGTCTGGTTGATCCTGAGAGGAGATGCTGCTTGCTGGCTCCAGAACTGGAGATGCTGGTGTTTGGACAGTGTCTCCCATGATTGGTTGGTTTCTCACCTGCTTCACTCCAAGGTCCTGCTCCAAACAGTTGCCCACGTCATGTGCAGCTCCAGAGACCCAGAGATCCCATGCCCTCTGGCAGTCTGGGCACACTCAGCTCTCAGGAAAGAGAGTCCTTTTAGGAAAACCCAGACAAGAGCCTCAGTGATGGTCCTGGAGCGGTGGCCCCAGCTCTAGCTTTGGGGAAGGGACAATTTCAGCTCAGCCCTCCCAGGGCTGGCTGCCTCCCCAGAGGATTTCCTTGGGTACCTGTGGGGAGGGAGGAGAGGACTTCAGGCCTGTGAAACCACCACCTGGGCTTTTCTCCTTGCCAAGGGCTCTCCGGGGCCCATGACACACCTTTTCCTCTCAGGATTTCCCTCTTCTCTGCAGAACATCCAGCACTTGGATGCTCCCATGAGCAGAAGATTTCATCTCTCCATCACCAGGGCCCCTCCCAGCCCTGGCAGCACCCATCCCAGCCCTGGCAGCACCCATCCAGCCCCGGAGCACCCATTCCAGCCCTGGTAGCACCCATCCCAGCCCTGGTAGCACCCATCCCAACCCTGGAAACATCCATCCTGTGCTCTTTCCTCCAGAAGGTCTCATAATAGTCACCCGGGGCCAGGACCAGCCTGCCAGGGCGAGGGCTTGGTAGAGAAAACTCTGGGAAGGGAACTGAAATCCCATGTTGTCGTGACAACAAACAAAAGGATTTGAGAAATAGGATTAAGATCCTCAGCTCCATGAGCAGCACAATGCATTTTGCTGCTGAGTTTTAGGGGAAGAGGCTGCAGCCTCCTCCTCCTCACTTCCCCATGGACGTCACGGAAGGTCAGGGTGGGCTTTGGTCTTGCAGATGCTCTCCCTGGTATCTCCAGGGAGGTCAAAGAGATCCTAGTGGTGGGATCTCTGCTTCTCCAGAGATAACCGGGACGGGCTTGGCTGTAAGGAGCAACCAGTCTCATCCCATTTTTGTGGCGCTGCCATGTATGCCACCCTTCCTTCTTTTCTCTTCTCTCCTGTCCCCTCACTGCCCTCCAGCTAATGAGAGATCAGTAGTGGGACCAGGATGATGCTCTTCTTCCACTTTGTGGCCAGGGAGCAGCTAGAGGCGATGTCACTTGGCTCATGGGTGGTAGGAGTTTGCTAGGTCTCAGCAAAGGAGGGCTCTTCACATCCAACCAGCCGTCAGTGACCAGCAAACGCCAGCCTGGAACACAGGAGGGGTCTCGTGTGCCTTCACCATCCTTCTCTTCCCAAAACACCTCCAGCCCATCTGAGCCAGCCTTCCTCCACGTCCTTCCTCACCCTCTCCTTAGGCTGGATCCATCCCCGGGCACTCCGCAGCGGTCCTGGTCAGGGACAGCACCACGGGCACCGCTGGGGTCTGCCTGTTCGCCACTTAACATCCTCCTTGTCTGCAACCCGGGACTTCTCCCAAAGCACAGAGATCTTTCTCAACGCACCGGACGGGTGCCAGCAGTGACTCGTGGGCTGAGCCGGGCTTCCGGCAGGTGCCGAAAGCCCGTGTGCTGTGCGCTTGGCAGGGGAACGGGTGGTTGGCAGCGGCTCCCGGCTCGGCTCGACCTCGGCCGGCCAAACAGCCCTGTTGTTATTGCAGCCGGCTCTGCTTTACGTAAGCCTGGCACAGCCCCGGAGAATGCGTTCCGGAGTGGGTGGAGGGAGGCAGAGGGACTCACAGGCGCGAGGGCAGACCCCGAAACATACTGAAGTTGCTGTACCATGCTGAATCCCATCATTTTGGGGTACTGCCGCTATGTCAGAGATCCCAGGGAGGGAGAAGATGCTGCTCTGGAGGGGACGTACAGCCCCTGAGCGATGCTGGGCCGAGGGAGCACAGCAGCTGCCCCCACCCCAAATCCAGAGCCGAGCTCGGGGGGTGCACCATGGGTATAGCCACGGCCAAACCTAGGCAGTGCCTTCTGCTCACCCAGCTGGGAACATGCCGAGCTCCGTCGAACCCCAGTGCCACACGCTGCTGCGGGGCAGCTCAGGACGGGGGTTTGGGGCTGGGGGCCAGGATGTGCCACCACTTATTTTCTGAGCAGGAATGACGCTGTTCTGGCTATGCGGGCAGTGCGCTGTGGGGGGTTCTCTGGCTGCTGCGTCCCCCCGAGCTGCACGCCCAGGGACAGTGCAGAACGGGGTGCGCGCGGCACCAGCAGCGGCGCGGGGGGCACCGGCTTCTCCTAGCTGCCGACAGAAAACAAGAAGCATCCCTGCGGGAGGTGTCCCAACCCCGCGTCCTTTCCTTGCTGAGCACGTGGCACGGCGAGATAGCGGGCTTGAGCTTTCAGACTGAGGAATCGAGATAGGACGTGTCTGTCCTGGAAATGGCACTGTGTTTTGGAGTGGGAAGCTGGATTCCCTGCAGCTGGTGATGCCGCCAAGGCCACCACGAGCCACCCCTCCGACAGGGTTATCGGCCACTCACAAAGCCCTCCCTCGGCACGTGTCCTCTGCGTGTCACTTAAAACCCACAGAAACGCCAAGTTTTTGTTGTTTTGACTGCATTGCTCTATATTTACATTGCTTTGGGTTTATTAGCATTCCTGCTCCTGTCTCTTTGTGACAGCGAAAGTATGTGCTCCGAATGAATCACAACAGGCCTTTGGGAAAGTTTCCTGGTGGCTTCCAGTTCCCCCTCAGTTCAATCTCGCCTCGTGATCCGTCAGCGCCTGTGCTCTTCAAAAAGCACTCGTGACACAGAATTCCTCCGCCGGAGCAGGGAACGTGAAAAAGCCTCAGATCAGCTCTGACGAGTCCTCCCGTGCCCTGTTGTAAGCTGAAAAACTTTGGTTTGCTCGATCTCGTTTACCAACGACAGCCCTGTCATTTCCATTGCCACCTAAAAGTGGTTTACATCTATTTGAAGTCCAGCAGCTTGTCCCCTTCCATCGTCTAGAGGGAGAAACCAGCATCTCAGAGGGTGGTTCCATCTCTCCTCACTTTAAACATGGTGCAGAGGATGTGCTGAATCACTGCCAAGCTCCTTCTGATTGACATGGGTTTGGGAGCTCTCCAAGAGGGTAATAACCTCCTGGAGAAGGGAAGAGTGAAGCAGCTGCTAAAGCAGCGTACACTCTTCCTGGCACCGCTGGATCCAGAAGACAGCGTCTCTCCAAAGCCTCCTTGTTCCTGCAAGGAACCTGGCCTAGAAAGGTCCACAGTGCCCAGAGGGTTGGGTACAGCAGAGCAGCTCCATGATTTAGCAGCAGGGCTCATAAATGAGTGCTGAAGCGTGCAAGCTTGTGCCAGGAAAAAAGTTTTACCTGTCAAACTATTAAAAAACAAAAAAAAGTTTATTACATCTCTGTACTCCTCACACATATGGTCACCTTACCCCAGGGTGGGATCAAGCAGCCTTGACAAGACCCTCTGCCCATAAAAGCATCACTGCAGAAGCCCAGCCAGCACTGCTGGGCTGGAGCAGAGGTCCGCAGGGTGTATTTGTCCCATACGCCCCTGCAAGCAGAGCTCTGCATCATAGAACCATAAAACGGTTTGAGTTGGAAGGGATCTCAAAGATCATCTAGTTCCAACGCCCCTGCCATGGGCAGGGACGCCTTCCACTACACCAGATTGCTCAAAGCCTCATCCAACCTGGCCTTCAACACTTCCAGGGATGGGGCAGTCACAACTTCTCTGGGCAACCTGGTCCAGTGCCTCACCACCCTCAGAGGGAAGAATTTCCTCCTTAGATCTAATCAAAATCTCCCCTCTTTCAGTTTAAAGCCATTGCCCTCTTCCCCCTCAGGTTTCACCCATGCTAGAGGAGGTCAACCCTTCTCTGCTGATGGTCTCCAGCTTCCCAGAGCTCCCAAGGCAGAGCCTGTTGCATGACAGGGTATTGCCTGCATTTTTCAGGCCTGGGAGCAGGACTGGCCTCACTGGCTCCTGCTCCTGCCACACTGCTGGGAACAGCTAATTCCCAGCCTGAGACCCTGAGAAGGACCTAAACCAAACCTGGTGTCTGAAGAATACCTGGATGAAACTGCTTTCCCAAGATTTCCATCACAATGTGGGTATTTCAGCCTGTGCTTTGGGACATCCGAAAACTCCTGGTGCTGGAAGTATTCAGACAGGACAGGGATGCTCTGCTCCTGTCCAGATCTTCGGCTGAGCCCGTTATCCATGAACAGATGGACTTCCCATCCAGTGCTGCTGTCAGGAAGCTTTTCCTTTCCTGTTACTTATAGATGTCCACCCTTAGGCTTCAGGGTTAACAGGTTCCCTCTTCAGCAGAGGCAGCTGCAGGCACTGCCAGAGCAGGGGAGTCTGAGTCTCCTCTGGGCAGGTGAGGTGACTGATATTGGGGAGCAGCACTCCTGGCAGTTTGGGCTCTGGGCAGGTGGGGGTAGCTGATTTGGGGGAGCAGCACTCCTGGCAATTTGGGCTCTGTTGCGGAAACTTTACCACTTCCTTAAGGTAGCTCCTGGTTTGATCTGTCTGTTATTCCTAGTGCTTGGAAATAAGAAATCCAGGCCCTGAATTAACTGGAGTGATGCTTCTCTCTGCTGGTCCCAAGGTCTACTGGCCACGGCCCAAGGGCTGGCAAGCTCTGCTGGCCTCCAGTCCCATGGTAGAGAGCCCTGAGCTCAGCTGGGGCTCCCCAAAACCACCAAGTGCTGGGTGCTGGGGTGCTGCCACTTGCCAGGGCTGGGAGAGAAGCTGGGCTGGAGAACCAAAAAAAAAAATATCCCCAGAAATAAAAAAAAACAGCTCTGCTCCTCTCACTTAGCCCGGGATCAGACCTCTGTGTTCCTGATGGGTGAATAACTTACAGCAAGACGAGGTATTTATAGCAGCTAGCTCATGAGTTTTTAATTAAAATTCCATTTTCTTTTGCTCCAGATGGCACGAGCAACCATTTTGGTGTTTTCATTGGGTTTTTAAGGGATCACGAGGTTCTCGCCGGGCTGGGGTGGTTTTGGGGGTGCGGGGAGGGGTTGTTTTGGGGGCAGGGGAGTATTGGCTGCCCTTATGGATGTGCTGGTGGGCAGCAGAAGGTGGCTGGCTCCCCCCTCACCTCCGCAGACGAGTGTCAGGTCCTCAGGGACTGCATCCATCCAGCCGCCGCGGCGGGAAGAGTGACTTGCAGGGCAGGACCGGCTTCACGTCAGAAAAAATCAGATCAGGAAACCAAAGCATTTACCGGAGCTGAATGGAGCTGACTGGAGAGGCCGATGATGCCTTAGGGAGCAGCAATGTCAACGGGGCCGGGACAGGTGCGCAGTGCCACCCCGGAGCGCGGGGCACCCTCCATCTCTACTGTGATGCCCGACTGGAATGTGGTCAGAGATTCCCATGGTTGCTTTCCACTGGGGATATCCCCTTCACCCACCTGTGCCTGCAGCACCCAGCCATTCCAGGGAGCCTGGAAGACACTCCCTGGGGTCTATCAAGCCCCTCTCTGAAACGTGGGGATGATGGACGGCTCAGGGACTTTCCCTGGGAAACAACCTGCCAAAATAAGGAGCTGGTGGAGGTAAAGTTCCCTCTTAGTGGAGCTGGTGCTGCCAGGCTGGAGGAAGGGCAAAGCCAGGGACACCCAAACCCAGCAGCACAGGGATGTGGCAAGAGGAGAAGACCAAGTTCAGGTCCTTGTTTTGAGTGTCCTCCTTGCGGGAGCCCTTCCTGCAGCCCACAACCCCCCTCAGACCTGGGCTGGTTTGGGTCAAGAGTGACCTGGGCAGCAGGAGGGGGCTGAGCATGCAGGGGGGCAATGCCCTGGCAGCTACGAACCCCAGAGTTAAGCCCTGGCTTGGCTCCTGCTCTCCAAGTCCCTTCCAGGTGCACATGGAGAGCTCGGGATTGCCAGCCTCAGCCCACAGTGAGTTAGGAAGCACCAAGACGACCTTGCATCGTTTCCACCATGTGACTGCTTCTGCATGAACAACAGAGATGTATTGTGGAAACCTTCCAGCTCAATGGCACTATAAAGGTACCCAAGCCCTGCATTTTGTTAGGAAATACACCCGATTATACAACGTGGAGCACAGTTCTGGGACCACCATGTGAACCCTAGCATCAGGAGTGGGGAAAAAACCCAGCAGAAGCTCTGCAGATGATGGAGTGGGGCTGAAGAACCTTTCATCGTGGGAAATAAGGCAGGGTGCACTGGGTGGGGTGTAGGAGTCTGGGTCCCATCTAGCTTCAGAGCCTAAGGTCCTGTGCAGGATATTCCCAGGTCATGACAGTGGTCAAAACACCCAGGACAGCAAAGGAAACCCAAGAAAATCAGATCCAAGGTCAGGGTTAGGCTTGAGCTGTGCAGGAGGGACAGACCACGGCAGACCACAGGGTCCGGCAGTGTCTCGGCTCTTGGAGAGCAGGACCAGCCCAATGCACAGGCCTGGCTCCACCACTCCAGTCATGCCATTGTTCCCCAAGTCCATTTCAGCGCTACTGATGGGAGATGTGCAAGGGACCATCTCTCTGCCCCGGGCTCTCAGAGGACCCTTGGTTATTGCTCTGCCTGGAAAAACCTGCCCATCCCATCCCAGCTCATCCCATCTCAACTCATCCTATCCCATCTCAATTCATCCCATCTCAACTCATCCCATCTCAACCCATCCCAACCCATTCCATCCCAACTCATCCTATCCCATCCCAACCCATCCCATCCCAGCTCAACCCATCCCTTCCCAACAAATCCCAGCCCATCCTAATCCCATCTCATCACATCCCATCCCCATCCCACCCCATGCCACCCTAAAGGCTATTGCTTTCCCAGCCTGCCCAGCCTCTGGTTTGCAGAGGCAGGTGGCTCATGGGAGGTTCTCTGGACATCCAGCTGCAGGAAAGGCAGGGAGGTACCCAGGCTGCTCAGTGTGAACTGTCCGTTGGTGCCAGTCCCCACGCAGGAGACCCAGGGGAGCAAGGGCTGATGGTGTCCCCAGTCACCTGCCCAGACTGTCCTGAGAGAATGAGAAGGGGAGACTTGCAGGGACATGGTGGTTTGGGAGACGCAGGTCAAGCAGCCACCGCCACGATGTCCTTTCCATTGGGCAGTCCCCAATTCGAACCTGTTTCCCTGAGTCCCACTTGCAGAGCTCCTGCCCTGAAACCCTGGTCCATCTCCCAGGATGGGGTGGGAGCTGGTCCCAGAGGAGTTGCTTTGCTTTCCTCCTGAGATCTGAGGATGAGGAATCTGAGCTTGTTTCCCTCCCAACCCCCAAAGATGTAGAATCACAGAATCACAGAATGGTTTGTGTTGGAAGGGACCTTCAAGACCATCTAGTTCCAACCCCCTTGCCATGGGCAGGGACACTTTCCACTACACCAGGTTGCTCAAAGCCCCATCCAACCTGGCCTTGAACACTTCCAGGGATGGGGAAGCCACAGCTTCTCTGGGCAACCTGTGCCAGTGCCTCACCACCCTCAGAGGGAAGAATTTCTGCCTTAGATCTCATCGAAATCTCACCTCTTTCAGTTCAAAGCCATTGCCCCTTGTCCTGTCACTACACGCTCTTTTCCAAAGCCCCTCTCCAGCTTTCTCGTAGCCCCTTTAGGTACTGCAAGGCTGCTGGAGGGTCTCCCCAGAGCCTTCTCTTCTCCAGGCTGAACAACCCCAACTATCTCAGCCTGTCTTCATAGCAGAGGTGCTCCAGCCCTCGGATCATCTTCGTGGCCTCCTCTGGACCTACTCCAACAGCTCCATGTCCTTCTGATGTTGGGGACCCCAGAGCTGAATGCAGCACTGCAGGGGGGTTCTCACAAGAGCAGAGGGGCAGAATCCCCTCCCCCAGACCTACTGCCCATGCTCACACACTTGTACACCCATGTCTCTCAGAGCAGAGGATGTAAAGCCCAAGGGCAGTGGCAGGGGTGGCAAGACTAGGGCACGGATCCTGACTGCAGACAAGGAGGATGGTGCAGCCTGGAGGAGCCCTGGCAGCCCACCCCTTCCCCGTGGGACTCGCTGTCTGGCTGTCGGGGCAGAAATGCATTAGGATCCCACGAAGACAAAATAAAAAGCCTTTTTGGAGCAACTCGGCAGCCCAGCCGGAAGAGAGACAAGGCAGTTTGCTTTTTAGGAGGTCTTGCTGGTTTCTTTTTTTTTATGGTTATTATTATTTTATTTTATTTTTGGCAGCTGCGATGGCAGCAGGGAGGGAGTAAATGGCCTTGTTCGAGCCTGGATGCATTTGTGGCTTTTGAGAGGCAGAAGTGGCTGGAGTTTGAGAGTCTCTGCACTGGGGAGGGCAGGAGTCAGAGCCAGGCAGTGGGGAGGATAGGGGAGAGGGAGAGGGAGGTACTGCAAACCCAGCAGGGTTCTGGGGTGTAGGAATGTGGTGCCGGGGTGGAGGAGCAAGGAGCTGGGATGGAGGAGCGGGGTTGGAGGAGCAGGGTGATGAGATGGAGGAGCACGATGGTGGTATGGAGGAGCAGGGATGGAGAAGCAGGCATGCAGAGATGGAGAAGGAGGATGCTGGGATGGAGGAGCAGGGTGCTGAGGTGGAGCAGTAGGAAGCTGGGATGGAGGAACAAGGTGCTGGGATGGAGGAGCAGGGTGCTGGGATGGAGGAGCAAGGAGCTGGGATGGAGACACAGGAGTGGCTGTCAGGGCAATCCAAGGGCCCGTTGCATGAGCCCTCACTGGTCTGATGCCAGAACTGAAGGTACCTGCTCCCACTCTGCTTGTCCTCCCTCCAGGCGGAGGCAGGCAGGCAGGGCCTGTCTCTGCTTCCTTTCCTCTGGCCCCTTTTAACACCATCCTCTTCCTCTCAGTGGTATCTGGGGGGTCCAGTGATCTGGGAGAGGCCCCTGCTCACTGGGCTCAGTCTGAATAGGGCACCCAAGCTCAGCACCGCCGCTCGCCCACATCTGAAGAGGTCCCAGAGCCAGAGAGAAGGTGCTGGCAGTGGAGAGCGATGACCAGGTATGCTCGCGGGGCTTGGCTCAGGGCTCAGCAGGGAGCAGCCAGGGTTTGGGGTGCTCCCCAGAAGGGGAGGTCGCCTCTGCCTTTTCCGCCGCCCCGCTGGGGCTGCAGTGGTGGGCGATGTGGCAGCTGCCAGCGACAGCTTGTGTTGTGCTCTGTTTGCTCACACCTCCTGCGCCGGCTGGCGAAGAGCAGAGCTTATGTTGGCGAAGCAACAGCACCCTGCCAGCCACAGCACCCACCAGCCACAGCATCCCATGAGCTGCAGCACCCCACCAGCTGCAGCACCCTGTGAGCTACAGCACCCTGTAAACTACAGCACCCCATAGGCTGCAGCACCCCACCGGTTGCAGCACTCCATGAGCTACAGCATCCCATGAACCACTGCACCCCACGAGCTACAGCACCCTGTGAGCTGCAGTATCCCATGAGCTGCAGCACCCCACCAGCCACGGCACCCTGTAAGCTACAACACCCCGTGAGCTGCAGCACCCTGTGAGCCACAGGGCTGGTGAGCAGACCCTTGCACAGCTCCTGTAAATTATTGCTCCAGCTCTCGTTTCCAGATGCAAAGAGAATTCAGAGGGTCACGTGGTCTCCTCCAGCCACCCAGGTCTCACCATCACCCTCCCGGGGCCAGAAGACAATGGCCAGCGCCTGGCAAAGGCTTCTTCCTGTCCCCATGGGCATGATGACACCAGCAGGTCCCCCCACCTGCCCCCACAGTGCTGAGCTGCTCTGGGTGCTGGAATCTCCATCCAGCCTCCTGTAGGAGCCCGCCCAAACCAAGGAGGAAAATTTCCTCCAAAGCCCTTTTGCTTTTCGTGGCCGAGGAACCACCCCACTGGCGGCACAACCCCTCGACTGAGCGTATGTAGGCTGGAAGGATCCGCAGACCTGGGCAGCTGCTGGGGGGCAAAGGAATCACAGCCATTAATTTTCAGCTTTTTCCACATTTCCTAGAAGAATCTTTAGTTTTTCCTCCTTTGGCTTTCAGCAGGTGCAGAACAGACACAAGTCGTCTTCTGGATGAGCTCCATGTGCTCCTGCGCCGTGGGTGAGCGTGTCCTGGTTGCTGCAGCCTGGCCAGGCTGGGGTTCCTCCCTCCCTGCTCCTTGTCACCTGTCCAACCTTAAAACCAAAGAGAAATGTTCCCGGGGGAGAAGAGCCCAGCTGGGAGCCCGGGATGGCACCTGCCACCTCCTGGCATGGGGAGAGGTCCCCCAAGAAGTTCATTTAGTGTCACCATGGAGCACCCTCCTTCCCCATGCCCCACATCTCAGCTGTGACATTAAATAATTCTGATCCCCGCAAGCTCCATCAGCACCGAATCAGGATTTGTCCCTTCTCCCTCAGCTGACCATGATGCAGAGCCAGGAGGCAACAGAGACACTGCCGCGGCCGAGCCTTCAGGGCAGAGCCAGGGACAGGATGTCGGGGTCCCTGCAGCCATGCTGGTACCCCTGGGGACCTCAGGGACCCAGGTGTCCCACCGCGGTGACACGTGTCACTGCTTGCCAGCAGCTCCCTCGAGGTGCAGGAAGAGATCATTCTCTTTTCCCCAGGGCAGGATTCAATTCCTGCTCCCACCCAGGACTTGTGTGTGGGGGGCCTTTCTCCCAAAGATCTCCCTGGCTTCACGCAGCAGGTGCTCGAGGTAGAGCAGGGAATGGTGCCCTGGAAGCACTGGTGCCAGGGCAGCCCTGGGGTGCCAGGGACAGTCCTCATCCCACCAGTTTGGGCAGTTCCACCTCTCTCCCTGCACACAGCATTACAGGACACAGATGCTTTTCCAGGCACATCCCTGCACTGGAGACAGGATGGGATGGGGTCACCCTCCACGTCCCTTGGCGAGAGTGGAGGCCACAGCGATGATGCCAAAGCTCATCCCAAGAGCTCCTATGCTCCAGCCCACCAGAATGCCCACCCGGTGTGGGGTCCGTGTAGCCAAGGCACACGTGTGAAGCATGCAGCCATGCAGCCATGTGCATACATGATGCGCAGCAGAGATGGGGTGTGTGAGCACACGCGTGAGTGTCCATGCAGGGGGGCTGTGGGGCTGTGTGTGATGCGTGAGCGTGTATGAGCGCGTATGTGTGTGTGTAAATATGGGCGTGTGTGTGGCTGTACATGAGTGTGTGTACGTGTGCACGCGTGTTTGCGTACGCACATAAGTGTGTGCCAATCTGGTGAGAGGGTGCACACGGATGTGTACATGTGCGCATGAGCGTGAGCGCGTGTTTGTGTGCACCTATGTGTGCATACGAGTGTGTGTGCATGTCTGTGCACAAGTGTGTCCAAGGGGTGCACACGGGTGTGTATTGTGTGCACGAGCGTGAACACGTATATCTGCGCACCTAGGCGTGCATATGCATGTGTGTGTGCATGTGTGCGTGTGCAAATGTGGCCGAGGGGTGCACATGGTGTGCATGTGTGTGCATGAGTGTGAACATGTACATCTGTGCACCTCTGTGTGCACGTGCATACGAGTGTGTGTGCACATGTACGTGTGCAAGCATGGCCGAGGGGGTGCACACAGGTGCATACGTGTGTGCCTGAGTGTGAGCGTGTGTGCACACAGGGGGTGTGCCTGTGTGTGCACTGGCACAGAATGTGCCAGTACCGGTGTGGGTACTGGTACTGGTGCGGGTGCTGGTCCCAGTCCTGGTGTGGGTGGTGGGGTGAGTACTGGTACTGGTGCAGGTGCTGGTCCCGGTCCCCGTGCGGGTGGCATGGGAAGTACCGGTACCCATGTGGGTGCTGGTGCTGGTACTGGTGCCAATACGGGTGCAGGTGGCAGGGCGGGTACAGGCACCGGTGCGGGTGGCAGGGCGGGTACCGGTGCGAGTCCTGGTGCCAGCCCCGGGGTGGGTGGCCGGGCGAGTCCTGGTCCCGGTGCAGATGGCAGGTGCGGGTGGCGGGGCGGGTACCGGTCCCGGTGCGGGTGGCGGGGTGGGTACCAGTACCGGTCCTGGTCGTGGTGTGGGTGGTGGAGCGTGTCCCAGTGCCAGTGCCGGTGCAGACAGTGGGGCGGGTCCTGGTCCCGGCGCGGGTGGCGGGTGCGGGTGGCAGGGCGGGTACCGGTGCGGGTGCTGGTGCTGGTACCGATGCCGGTACTGATGCAGGTGCCGGGGCAGGTCCCAGCGCCGGGCGCGGCGCGGGCGGCGGGGCGGGTCCCGGTGCCGTTGCCGGTGCGGGCGGCGGGGCGGGCGGCGGGGCGGTGGTGCTGAAGGACAGCTCCGCCCCCGCCCGCCCCCTCCACCGCCTCCCGCCGCCCTCCCGGCTCCTCCACCGCCGCCCGCCGCCCGGGCCGCCGCCGCGCAGCGCCGGGCCCTCCGCCACCGCCGCCACCGCCGCCGCCGCCGCCGCCGCCGCCGCCATGCCCCAGCCGGCCCCTCCGCCGCCGCCCGCCGCCGCCGCCGCCGCACCATGAAGCGGCAGAACGTGCGGACGCTGGCGCTCATCATGTGCACCTTCACCTACCTGCTGGTGGGCGCCGCCGTCTTCGACGCGCTGGAGTCGGAGGAGGAGACGGCGGAGCGGCGGCGGCTGGAGGCCAAGAGCCAGGAGCTGAAGAGCAAGTACAATCTGAGCGCCGAGAGCTACCGCGAGCTCGAGTGGGTCGTTCTCAAGCTCAAGCCGCACAAGGCCGGCGTCCAGTGGAAATTCGCCGGTTCTTTCTACTTCGCCATCACCGTCATCACTACTATAGGTACCGGTTACCCCAGCCCCGGAGCTTCCCGATGTCCCCGGAGAACCTTCTCTGCCGCTCGGTTACGGGATACCGGTCTCTGGGCATCCTCTGGCCCCGACGCTCCCATCCCCGCGGGATCGGGGCCACTTGCCCTCCTGGTTTCTCTGCCACTGGGAAACCCCCGCCCGAACCCCACCCGCGGGATCGAGGTGACCCGCCCGCACTGTTCCTCTGCCACCAAGAAACTGGCACCCGGAGCGCCCTCCCCCCCTTTCGCCCATCCCCGTGGTATCGGGGCGACTCGCTCTCCCGGGCTCCTCCGCCACCAAGAAACCCCCGCTCTCCCCGCAGTGTCGGGGTGACCCGCCCGCCGACTCCCTCTGCCTTCGGGAAAGCCCCGCCGGTACCTTCCCCAAAACGCGCGTCCCCGCAGCGGCAGGTTTACCCGCCTCCGCTACCGGGAAATCCCCGCCCGATCTCCGCCCGTCCCCCCGCTATCGAGGCGACTCTCCCTGACGGCTTTTCACCCAGCCCGGATCCTCCCGAAATCGCCCATCCCCGTAACCTCAGGGCTACCCGACCCGCCCGCAGCTCCACTGCCCTGGGGAAATCCCCCGCCCATCCCCGCGGTATCGGGGTGGCTCACCAGCCCTGTTCCCAAACGCCACAGCCTTGACAGGATCCTCCCCGATCGCGCCCATCCTCGGCTCCTCGTCCTCGCGGAACCCCGACCTGCCCCATCCCCGTCGTCTCTGGGCTCCCCGCTCCCGAGGCACCCCCCCTGCTCCCATCCCCGCAGCCTCTGGGCTCCCCACCGTCACGTGCCCTAGCCTTGGGCACCCCCCACTCCCTCACTCCTATCCCCTTGCAGCTCGGAGGTGTGCGGGGGAGGGGGTGCTCTGGGGAACCCCTTCTCCAGCCCTGCAGGGGGGTTCCTGGGGGGAGTGCAGAGTCCGGCAGGGCTGTGGGGGCAGCGGGTGCTTTTGGGGCGGGGGGTGTCACTGTGGGGCTGTGGGACCAGCGATTTCCTTGGCTGACCCCTTCCCTGGAGAAGGAGGAAGGTCCCCTGGGGACAAGGTTCCCTCGCAGCCCATCTCCTGCCCTTCCCAGCGTGGTGGGACACCCAGCCCAGGCAGGGGGACGGGGATGTGTCCCTGCCTGTACAGGTGCTCTGGCCCTATAAGGAGGGTGTCAGCGCTGCACCCCAGTGCTCAGGGTGGTCTCCCTGCCCCAACCCGACCTGACTCGACCTGATCCGGGTTGTTAGAACCCCTAGTCCCTGGGGAAGCGCTACTGAAGGCTGCTGGGGGCTACCCCACTTTGGGAGAGGGGCTGCAGGAGCTGGTGGTGGGGGCTGCAGGGTCCCCCAGGTTGTGCGTGGACAACCTGTCCATCCTTTGGGTCCCCTTGATGCAGCATCTGGGATGCCCCACCCTTCCCTGGTCCGCAGAATCCCCCACCCCTCAGCACGGGAGGCCTGGAGGGCTGGGGGGGCAGCGGGTGGCTGGTCCAGGGTGGCATGTGGCTGTGGTGGTCCTGGCCAGTGTCCCTGCAGGTACCGTGGCCCGGGTGAGACAGAGGGGTGGGGGGGACATCAGGCTTGAGACACAGGTGGTGGGGTGACTCCTGGTTTTTGGAGCTGAGCTGCAGGTGTTGGGGTGGCTCTGGATTCCCGGGGGGGCCGAGCTATGGGTGTCGGTCTGAGCGGAGGCAGAATCTGGCCTCTCCCGGCTGGCGGGAGCAGCTGGGAAAGGCTTTGGAAGTGAAGCCAAGCGGCTTATGTTTGACGTGAGATGGGAGGAGGAGCGGGCAAGGGGGTGCGCGGGGGGCTGGGGAGAGGAGTGAGAGGGAGGCAAGCGGCATTTTGCCAACACAAAGGATGCTGCAGTGACGGAGGAGTGAGATGAAGCCACCCATGGGCACGGCCCTGGGAGGCCGTGGCTCTGAGCAGCGCTGCGGGCAGGTGTGGGGGTCTCTGCCCTGCCTCCCCTGAGGGCCGCCCAGCCCCCTGACCCTACCAGCTCCAGAGCCTGGGAGGGATGGTGGAGCATAGCTGAGACCTGATGCATTCGTTACACCCCAGCAAAGCATCCTGCCAGCTACAGCTGGGGGTTAAAACCTGAAAACCTCATCTCGGGCTCGATGTTGGAGCTCGAGGTCCACTGCGGAGTTGGGCTGATGACACCCAACCCCCAAAAACTGTGTGTCCAGCCACAGCGGAGCAGGAGGGAAATGCAGAGGAAATGTCCCTAAACCAGGGTTTACTGCTCTGCCCTTCCCTGTCAGCAGCTCCAGCCTCTCCGTGGTGTCCAGGGTGCACAGGGAGAAGGGGCATGGGTATAAATATGTATGGTATTATAGTGTTTATCAAAATCTGATAATTTCGAAGGCTGGCCCGTCATGACAGAGCTGGGGTGCTGCTGAATGGGGCCCGCGCGTACCAGCAAAGAGAACAAAATCATCGAAAGAGGGGAAAGAAAACCCCGTTATTCCCATGAAACAGGATTTTCCAGTGGGGGAAAAAAGGATTTCCAGGAAATCACCAAACAGCCCCCCTTTGTAAAGCTCCTGCTGCAGTCAGGGATCATGAAAAACCAGGCTTCTTGCTGGGCTCCGGAGGCAACCAGGATGCCGGGGCTCCTGCACCGGTCAAGGTCCCTGTGCCGTGGACGGCTTTACAGCAGGAAGGAGGGAAAGCCAGGAGGGCGACCAGTCCTGCTCAGAAAGTTTTTCTTACATTTTGGGGTTGTGGGTGGTTTTTTTTTTCCCTTTGTCTGGGAAAAGAGCCCAGCGCTGCTCTGAAGGTCTGTCTCCCTCCCTCCCTCCTCCTGCCTTGAGCCCTGCACACTGCCAGGGGGGTGCAGCGCCCCCGGGGACCCCTAAAGGACCACGGCGGGCCACTGGGAACATCGATATTTAGGTTTGTTGTTCCCCACTGTCCCCTCTCCCTGCAAAGCCAAGGGTGAAGAGAGGTGCGGCGTGGCCAGGGGGAAGCGCGCTTGGCCTCGCAGCCGGGCAGAGCCAGCCCCGGGGTCCCCCCTGGATGTCACTGGCAGCCAGACACGTCCCCTGTCACCTCGATCCCTGTCCCTGCGCCGGGGGCCTCCATGCTCCAGGGCCGGTTGCGATGGCTCTGGCTGGCTTGCTCCCAAAACCACATCCCCCACGGCCACGTGGGAAGAGGCAGGTGGCAAATGCCACCGCGGTGTCACCATCTGTCACAGCCCCGCTCCCTCTGTTGCTTTATCAAGGGAACAGGACCCCAGGGTGAGACTCGGTTCCCACCGACCCTCTTCTCCCCTCCAGCCACCCTGTCGCCCCCAGTCCCTGAGCTGCCTCCTCTGGTAGCACCGTGCCTGTCCCCAATCCGTCGCGTCGGTGATGGGAAGCTGCTTCCTGCTTACGCCTGCGGGCTTGGCTCGGGGATGGAGAAAGGAGGAAGGACCTGGGGACACCCTGGCACACGCACCCCCAGCCAGCTCTGGTGCCAGCAGTACCAGCACAGCCCTCCCAGTGCTGGCACTGGCAGGATAGGAAGGACCCCAAATTCTCAGGCCTTGCGGGACACAGCACAGGGAAACGTCTCAGGGAAGGCAGCGGAGCTGCCGCCACGGGGACAAGGAAAAGGCTGCAGTAGTTTTGGGGCTACGGTGGGGCTGAGGGCGGGTGGGGGGCAGGGCTGGGGCATTCACTCACTCTGGCCCCTTTGGACATTTCTGTTCCCATCCCACCTGCTAAAAAGGAAAGGAAATCAGTGTTGGCACCTACGAACATGCCTTTGATAGGTTTCAGAGTTAACATGCTGACAGGAAGAATTGTACTGCTCTGCTCCAGGGCTAGGATTCCTCTCCCCGCAGCCCGGACACCTCTGGGAGGTGACACCCAGGCAGCATCTCACCCTCTTCAACCCTGGGGATGTGCAGGGCCTTTCCCAGGAGAGCGGCTCCATCCAGCCCGACAGCTCCTCCGTCTGTGTGGAGGTTTGTATGAGAGGCCCGGCCGTGCTGCTGAGCCGCAGGAGCTGGCAGAGAGTGGCCAGGTTAACACCGCGTTCCTTCCCAATCCAGTTAGACATCAGCCCACCCCCTGCCACCTTCACCTGCACTGTGCTGAGATTGCTGCCTGGGGTGTTCACTCTGAAACCTAATGAGGGCAAATGGGGAGGCTCCAGCTCCTGTGGCGAGGTGGGGTGGGAAGATATTGCCTGTGTCCTCTCCTGCAGGATTCAGCCCAGGGACCCTCCAAACCCAGAGCTCAGTACCACTGGCGGGAACGCTGCCCCTCCACAACCATCCCTCTCCCTCTCCCTCTCCCTCTCCCTCCCCCTCCCCCTCCCCCTGCCCCCTCCCCCTCCCCTCCCCCTCCCCCTCCATCCCTCTCCCACCTCTCCCTCCCTTCCCGCCCAGGCTATAAATTCCCAGCTCCTGGAGTGATAACAGCAATTAATACCCACTCCCTCCCTGCCCCCCCCCCTCTCCCAGCTGATGCCTCATTAAACCCGCCAGCAAAGCCTGACTCAGAGCAAGGCCCAAGCACCCTGCGCCGGGGCAGGGCTGCTCCGAGGCCACATGGCTTCATCGCCCAGGCAAAACCAACCTGATATCTTTGGATTTTGAGGTCTTTTTTTTTTTTCCCCTCCCCAATTCCCAAGCCCTGCCAAGTGCGATGCCATGAGGCCAGAGTGGTGGGAGAGCCCCATGCTGCCGGTGTGTGATTTATGAGCCGACTTAAATACTTCTTAGGCAGCTCTCAGGCTGAAGCGGCTGAGGCGCGGGATTTATAGCAGGCACCGCCACCTCGGATAAATCACGGCTGGGTTGGGTAAATGGAAGGAGCAAGAGTGGAGAGTGCTGCGGTGAGGAGGGAGTCTTGCCTGCCTGGATGCAGAAGGGCTGAGGAGGGTGGCCGTGGGGCAGCGGGGCCCCACTAGTGCTGCACGTGGTGCTGGGTGCTGGTGCACGATGCTGGGCAGTGGTGCACAGTGCTGGTGCATAGTGCTGGTACCTGGTGCTGCATATGATGCTGGGGCACAGTGCTGGGAGCTGGTGCATGATGCTTAGTGCTGGTGCACAGTCCCAGGCACTGGTGCACGGTGCTGAGCACTGTTGCATGGTGCTGGTGCACAGTGCATGGTGCTGGTTACTTGGTGCATGGTGCTGCATATGGTGCTAGGTGCTGGTGCACAGCACTGGGTGCACAGTGCTGGGAGCTGGTGCATGATGCTTAGTGCTGGTGCACAGTCCCAGGCACTGGTGCATGGTGCTGAGCACTGTTGCATGGTGCTGGTGCACAGTGCATGGTGCTGGGTGCTGGTGCACAGTGTTGGATGTTGGTGCCCACCCCCCTCACATCCCTTGCCACCCACACCAGGCCGAGCACCAGGAGGAAGGAGCCGCATCCTGCTCTTCTTGGGGGACACCCTGGCCACGGGACTGAGCAATGGGGAAGCTCCCCCTTCAACCCCCCCCCCCCCAGCCTTTGGCCTCAGCGAAGGCCCCAGCCTCAAAATGGGGGAGAATAATCCCATTCTCTGTAAGGGAGGAGCAGCCCAAGCTCATGCCGGGGCATGGGGGAGCTGAGGGGGGGATCCTTTGGGGTCTGAGTCTTGCACAAGGCTAGGGTCTTTGTCACCACCCCCCCCCCCCCGGGGGTGGCCCCAGGGCGGGGTGGGGGTCACCGCCTCTGCCGGGGTCCCTCTGCCCCGTGATGTGAGCGAGATCGGGCCAAAAATCCCTAAATGACTTTTTATTCCAGCCCCCCCCTGGGGCAGCGGAGATGTCCCCAGCCTGTGCTATCCCATGGGGGTTTGGGGTAACACCCCCCCACCCCCCCTAAAACCAGCCGGACCAGCCTCCCAGCTCAGAGTGCCTGGGAGCGTACAGCCATGCCCATCACCAGGGTATCGGGCCTCGCCTGCCAGCGCAGAGCGCGCCCCCGGGGGGGCTGCATCCCCCTTTTTTGGGAGTCAGGGAGGGGAGGGATGGAGCAGGGGGGCTGGAGGGGGCCGGGAAGGGGCCTGGCGGAGCCCCAGGACTGAGGGAAAAATTGCCAGTTTTGGTGCAAACAGGGCGCTTGGCCGGCGCCGGGATTTTCCATGACAACATCGTGCCCCCCCCTCCCCGGCCCGGCAGAGACCGGCCCCCGCTCGGCAGCAGCTCTGCCCGGGGGGGGGGCACCGGCTGCACCCCAGACCCTCCCGCTCTGCCCCCACCCCGCGTGGAGCAGGGCTGGGGGTGGCCCTGAGCCCCTCGGGGCAGGGGGGGTGACAACCCCCCAAGTGGATAGGTCAGATTGGGGTGTCAGGGTGACGCAGGGAGCTGGGGGTGTCAGGGGAGCAGATGCTGCTGCAGAGGGTGGGAGGGGGTATGGGGAGGGGTTCCCCAGATTTGTGTATTGAGAGGGCCACGGGGGGGTGGGTGGTCCTCAATTCTGTGTATTGAGGAGGTCAGGCAGAGCCCAGTGTTTGGCCCCTACCTCCAGTCCTCCCACCTCGCTGGGGAGGTGATGTCCCGGGGGTGCTTCAACCCAAGGTCCCACCCACCCCACAGAGACACAAGCCCCCAGCCAGGCCCAGCACCCCGTCCCGGGGTGACATTCCCCCCCACAGGGCAACCGCCAGTGCTGTTGGGCCAAGCTGGGGCAGGAGGGCATCAGGGAGTGGTTTGGGGGGATGGGAGTAGGGAGATGGGGGTGAGGGTGGGGGATGGACAGATGGGTGGGTGGATGGGTGGATGGAAGGATGGAAGGATGGATGGATGGATGGATGGAAGGATGGGTGGTTTGGTGGATGGTTGAGTGGATGGATGAATGGATGGTGGATGGATGGGTGGTTTGGTGGATGGTTGAGCAGATGGATGGATGGTGGGTGGATGGATGGATGGATGGATGGATGGATGGATGGATGGATGGAAGGCAGGCAGGCAGGCTGTTGGGATGGCTGCCTGCCCCTTCTCCTGCCCTGGTGAATGCACAGTGAGGACAGTCCGGGCTTCTGGTCCAGGACCCAGCTGGGACAGGTTCAGCCTGGGTGCTGCTGGTCCAAGGCTTACTCCAGCTCTGCATCACCCAAATTCAGCTCATCCCCAGGTCCTCTCCAGCCCTGCCCAGCCCAGGAGGTTTCCCCTGCTCAGGGATGGGGACACGGAGGCGTTGCAGGACATACATGTTCCCGCACAGCACAGGCAGGGCTGTGCCCCGTTGTGACAGGACCGTGTTTGCTCAGGGCCCACATGGTGCCTTTCCCAGCCGCTCTCTGCCTCCTTGTTTGCTCGCCCTGAGCAGACGGGGCGTCTTCCGGGCAGTGCCAAGGGGCACCCCGTGTGCTGGCTGCGTCACCTGGGTCCCCGTCCCCGGCTTGGGGGACGGCCCAGGACCACCCGGCAGAGCTGGATGCAGGGCTGCTAGGATGCTGGTCCTTACTGGAAGCAATGGGGTGGGGGCGATGCAGGGCTGGAGACGTCATGGGAGAAAGATGCTGCACCCCAAGGGGTGTCCACTCACTGCCTCCATCTCTGGGGGACCCCCAAGGGTCTCTCTGGAAGGGTTGGGAGAAGAGGGGTGCCTGGGGCAGGCACCCTGGGGGGCTCAGGGCTGGGTGCTTTGGATGTTGGTTGATTTTGGGTGCTAAAGGGTTTTGGGAGCATGGGGGTCACTGTGTGTCCACCGTCGCGCCAGCTGCAAGCGCGGGGTCTGCTCAGGGAGGGGGGTCTCCACGATGTGGGGGGGGTGACATCTCTGGAGGATGAGGCTTTTTCTCCACCTGGGACACTCCGACTGTGTATTCTTGGGTGTCCATGGGTGCAGTCGGATTGTTCCTTCCTCCCTGAAATGCCTGGGAACGCACTGACCTTGGTGGCTGCAGCTGGACGTGCCAGGAAGTGGGGCAGGAGGGGAAGCAGCACTCTGGGGGCTGGGGGGTCCATGGTCCTGTGAAACCAGGCTCGGAAGGGCCAGACTTGTCTGTCATCCCTCCTGTGGCCTCACAGCCTGGCACCACACAGCGAGAGCTGCAGCAGGTCAGAGACCACAGTGACGGGCTCCAGCATCCCTCTGCAGGCGCCAGGCTACCGCGATGGCCAGAGCCGGCATAGGAGGGGGATGCCAGCCACACATCCACTCAGCAGACACCCAGGGACCCTCTCTCCACCTTCCCAGCCCTGCAAAGTCTCCCCCCCGCCCTTCCCCATCCCCGGCAGCTGCCGCACTAATCCCCACCATCCATCGCTCCCGACAGCCTGGGATTTACTCCGGGCCAAGGGCCAGCCGAGCCCTGCACCTGCTCCCCAGACCCGCCGCCAGATCCGCCCCCGCTCCTCCGCAGCCCTAAAAAGGAGACGAACGGGCCGCGTTCCTTCGGGACGTGTCATATTTTCTCCCCCTGGGGCCACGCTCCCTGCCTGCCTCCGACACCCGGAGCCCCTCGACACTGCCACCCCTTGTCAGCAGCATTCCCAGGAACCCCCCCTTTTGAGGAGCACTCTGGGCTGGGATGGTTTAGGGAGGGAGCTGTGGGAGGGAGGAAGGTGATGGAGAGGAGCAGGGATGCTGAGCATGGCCATGCCGCCACAGTGGAGCACTGTGGCTGTCATTGGATCCGGGAGCTCCCTGTTTTTTGCCTCATTGCGAGGAGCTGAGCCCTCCGCTCCATCTTTCCTTCCTGCGGCGGTTGAAACCGCAGGTGGAAAGGACGTTCAGGGGCATTTCACCCTCTCCATCACCTTCCTGGGGTCCCACTTCTTCCCACCGACTAGATTTCACACCCCAGTGCCCTTCCTGGGATGTGCTGGAGCTCAGGCAGCGCCCGCTAAAGCTGTGGAAAGCGGGGGGGGGTGGGGAGTGGCAGATTGACGATGCTTGGCCGCGCTACGAGAGCTCATAAACTCCCTTCCCTGAGGAACCACGGATAAATATAGCGCGGGTGGCCAGTGCAGTGCGGGGCAGGCGGGAGGGTGCTCGGCGAGGCACCGCTCGAGGCTTGTGTCCTAAAACCCCGTCCCGGTGCGGGAGGATAGGAGATTTGGGCTGTCAGGAGCAGGACGGAGGCGTCTGGCAGGAGCCGAAGGGCAGGAGCCGGCGATCGGGCTGGAGCGAGGGCAGGTGAGCCCGGCTCGGGGCCCCGAGGCCACCTGGGTGGCGTGGCGTGGCCTCCGGGTGCCCTCTGGGGAAGGGGCACTGAGGAGCAGGCTGTGGGGGACACCAAGCAGCAGCCGCTTTTCCAGCAGCGAGGGGACAGGCTGACACCTGGCACTGGTGGGAGCGGGGATGCTCGACAGCGATTCTCAAAGGTGATGCTCCCCAGTGAGTCCCTCCAGCAATGCTTGTTGGTGATGCTCTCCGGTGATGCCTCTGGTGATGCTCTTTGGTGATGCACTTTGGTCATGTTCTCTGGTCACGCTCTGCGGTGATGCTCTCTGGTGATGGTCTCCAGTGATTCCCTCTGGTGATGCTCTCCGGCTCCCTTGGCTGCAGCCCGAACTGGCGGCACTGGCAGCTGGGAGAGGCCACACCAGCTCCCAGGTGGTGACTTGGACAGAGACCTGACCAGCCGTGGTTTTGCTTTGCTCCAATCCGTCTCAATCCTTGGCCTCCTGAGGCAGCCAGGCAAGGGTGGCACTGAGGGTGACAGGGAGAGTGACACCGAGGGATGCCACTTGCCTCCGCCACACTGGGATTAGGCGGAGCCAGGGCAGAATGAGGCTCGAGGGCTGCTGGATCCAGTTTAATTGCCAGGACAGGCCTCAGAGAAGTGGGTGCTGGGGTGGGTGTGCTTGTGCCGGTGCCCCTGGCACTGCCCCAAACACACTCAGTGTCCGGGAGACCTGGGGTCTGAGCGGGGCCGTGCTCAGCATGGGGAAAGGGAAAGGGAAAGGAGATCCATTAGGGATGAATAATGTGCCAGCGCAGATGCTCCTCCAGCCCCCTCTGCAGCCCTGGACAGTGGGCAGTGAGGTCCGGGACATGGGGACGTGGGGATGTGGGACTGGGGTGAGAGAGGGCAGCCACCCCCCCTCAGTTCCTGATTCCTTAAAAATCCCGCTTTTCCCCATCCACCTGCCTGCTCTGAGACGGGCCATCCTGGGATGGGTGTTTCAAGCAAGAGCAGTCTCCAGTTTCCCAAACTCCAAGACTAGGGAATGTCCCCCCACCCCAGCCAGGGTCCACCCAAGCATCTCCCAGCTGCCCCCACCCCACCCCAGGGATGCAGCCCCTTGCCTATCACCCCCCGCCAGCCCCCCAGCTCCTTTTCCCAGGAGCTGAGGACTTTCCCTCTCCTCCAGCTCCTTCCCCTTCATTTTCCTTTGGAGACCCCATCATCTCTGTAGTCACTTCTTGTGTCAGGGGGTGAGGGTGGCAGTGGTCAGGGTTGGGGTCCATCATCGGTGACTCAGTCAGGGAAGGGGTTAGAGGCTCCGGGCACCCTGCACACCCCTTGGCCCACCAAGCTGATCCTGCTCCATGGCTTCGCTCCCCAGGTTACGGCCATGCAGCCCCCAGCACGGATGGGGGGAAGGTCTTCTGCATGGTCTACGCCCTGCTGGGGATCCCCCTCACTCTCGTCATGTTCCAGAGCTTGGGCGAGAGGATCAACACCTTCGTCAAGTACCTCCTCCACCGCATCAAGAAGTGCCTTGGCATGAGGCGGGCGGAGGTCTCCATGGCCAACATGGTCACCATTGGGTTCTTCTCCTGCATCAGCACCCTCTGTATCGGGGCAGCTGCCTTCTCCTACTATGAGCACTGGAGCTTCTTCCACGCCTACTACTACTGCTTCATCACCCTCACCACCATCGGCTTCGGGGACTACGTGGCCCTGCAGAAGGACGAAGCCCTCCAGAACAAGCCCCAGTACGTGGCCTTCAGCTTCGTCTACATCCTGACGGGGTTGACGGTCATCGGGGCTTTCCTCAACCTGGTGGTCCTGCGTTTCATGACCATGAACGCTGAGGATGAGAAGCGGGACGCCGAGCATCGTGCACTGCTCACCCGTAACGGCCAAGCCAGCAGCGTCCATGCCACAGACACCGCCTCGGCCGCGGCACCAGCACCGGCGGCGGCGGGGGGCGGCGGCGGTGGCTTTCGGAACGTCTACGCCGAGGTTCTCCACTTCCAGTCCATGTGCTCGTGCCTGTGGTACAAGAGCCGGGAGAAGCTGCAGTACTCCATCCCCATGATTATCCCCAGGGACCTCTCCACCTCGGACACCTGCGTGGAGCAGAGTCCCTCCTCGCCCGGCCGCTGCCCGCAGACCCCCTCCAACAGATGCTTCTGCAACGCCCGCCGCTCTGCCATCAGCTCCGTCTCCACCGGCCTCCACAGCCTCACGGCTTTCCAGGGGCTCATGAAGCGCCGCAGCTCCGTGTAGCCCCTCTCCTTCTCCCAGACCCAGGGACAGTGGGCCAGGACCCCTGGGAGGGCCATGCTCCTCAGCCGGGACTCAGGAGGGATGCGGGAGCAGTGGTGAGGCTGCTCCAGTCCTCTTGGAAGAGGGAAGAAAGGAGGTGCCGGTTTTATTTTATTTTAATTTAAATTTAAATTTATTTTATTGTATTTTATTTTGGCAAAACCACTCCTCAAAAATGTGAAACTTGGCGAGCTGGAGAGAGTTTTAACCTGATGGCGGTGGGGGGGAGAACACCTGCATCTCCAGCTGTGACACCTCTGTGCAAGTGGCTGGGGACCCCCACGGCCCTGGGGCAGCCCCATGGCAACTGCATGGCAGCCCCATGGCAGCCTCATGGCAGCCCCATGGTAGCTGCATGGCAGCTCCATGCCAGCCCTATTGTAGCCCCATGGCAGCCCCATGGCAGCTCCACAGCAGCCCTATTGTAGCCCCATGGTAGCCACATTATAGGCCCATGGCAGCCCCATGGTAGCTCTTTGGTAGCCTCATGGCAGCCCCATGGCAGGTCCATGGTAGTCCCATGGCAGCCCTATGGCAGACTCATGGTAGCCATTTGGTAACCCCATGGTAACCCCGTGGCAGCCCCATGGCAGCCCCATGGCAATCCCATGGCAGCTCAAGGATGCATATGATGGTGTGGCCATGAGCCACACCAGAGTCCTGGTGAGACATGGGAACAGGAGGACGTGGGGCTCCTGGCACTGACCGCAGGCAGCCGCGGGGTCCCGGCCCCTCCATCCTCATCCTTCCCAGCTGCCCTGGGAAAGACAGTCCCCGCGGCCGTGGGACACGGCAGCGAATGCCGACACGCACCGGTGGGCAAACGAGGCCAAGAGGGGATAAGATGGAGCTTTTCTGACGGCTGCGCACACCAGCCCGGCCCCGCGACCGTGGCAACACGCCGAGAGTCACGTAGACTGCCTGGAACGCCAGCGAGTGCCCCCCCCTCCAGCTTTTGGGGTGATTTCCACACTTTTTGGGTGGGTGTCCCAAGGATTTTGCCGGTGGCGAAGCAGCGGGAAACCTGGAGCCATCCCGAGGAGAGGGGAAAGGCAGCGGGGCCGGAGTCTCCATCCTCCTCTGCTCCAGCGCTGAGGCTGGAGCCATTACCCTCGGGGAGCTTTTTTGGGGGGGACAATCTGAGGCATTATAAGACTTTTTCACACTTCTTCTCCTTCACATCCCCAGATCACACCGCTCCCCTTCCAACCCCCCACCCCTGTCTCACCGTGACACCCTGAGCCCAGAGCAGGAGCTGCCCCCAGGTCCCCCCGCCCAGTCTGAGACCCAGGGCAGCCCCACGGGGAGCACCCCATTGTCCCCAGGACTCCCTAAACCCCTCCAGCAGGGACCCCAGGGGACACCATGACACTCATGGCCCCTCTTTGAGCCCCAGAGGTGCCGGGGGGGCTCTGGGGACGGCTGAGGCACCCACCCCCCTGTTTTTCTCACCTTTTATCAGAAAAAAAACAGTGTATTTCTAATACTTGACCTGTACATACTGTTAGATACCAGAGAGGATATTTATTATAAACGACGCTGTCACCGTATCTATAGAAATCTATAAATATCTATCGGAAAAAGAGTCTTGGAGCGGTAGCGGGGGGAACTCGTCAATGACTCCTGGGGAATTTCTTTTCTCTCTCTCTGCGTCTTTCTCCTCCTGGGGCACCCGCAGGGAACCGCACTCCCGCCGGCGCCATCTCTCTGGTTCTAACTCCAAAGCGTGTTTGTGCTGCTGAGTTACCATCCGCGGAGAGAGAAATAAAGGCTGGTTCAAACCTCGGCACTGCCTCGGCTCCTTCCGTCAGTGGCTGGGGCAGGATGAGGGGTTGGGAGCGGAGGGTCCCCATCCTGTGGGATCTTCCAGTGCTGTGGCTCCATGCCCCGTCGTCTTTGCTCTGTGGGCACTGGGAAGTGGGAGAATTTCATGGAATCACAGAATGGTTTGGCTTGGAAGGGATCTTCAAGATCATTCAGTTCCAAGCCCCCTGCCATGGCCAGGGACACCTTCCACTACACCAAGTTGCTCAAAGGCCCATCCAACCTGGCCTTAAAACACTTCCAGGGGTGGGGCAGCCACAGCTTCTCTGGGCAACCTGGTCCAGTGCCTCACCACCCTCAGAGGAAAGAATTTCTTCCTTATATCTCATCAAAATCTCCCCTCTTTCAGTTTAAAGCCATTGTCCCGTGTCCTGTCACTACATTGTCCCTTGTCCAAAGCCCCTCTCCAGATTTCTTGCAGCCCCTTTAGGTACTGGAAGGCTGCTGGAAGGTCTCCCTGAACCCTCCTCTTCTTCAGGCTGAACAACCCCAGCTCTCTCAGTCTGTCTCCAGAGCAGAGGTGCTCCAGCCCTCGCATCATCTTCATGGCTTCCTCTGGACCCGCTCCAACAGCTCCGTGTTCTTCTTGTGTTGGGGACCCCAGAGCTCAACGCAGCACTGCAGGAGGGATCTCCCGAGAGCAGAGCAGAGGGGCAGAATCCCCTCCCTCGATCTGCTGCCCACACTGCTTTGGATGCAGCCCAGGACACGGTTGGCTTTCTGGGCTGTCAGCGCACGTTGCTGGCTCATGGTGAGCTTCTCATCAACCAGCACCCCCAAGTCCTTCTGCTCAGGGCTGCTCTTGAATTTCTGATCTCAAAATTCCTCAGGATCAGTCTCTGTTTGCCTGTCTCCTGACTTTTCCCATGGATGAGGGAGATGGGGAGAGGAGAGGCTCAGCCCGGAGCTCTGCCTGACCCTCAGTACCCCTTGGTGGGCTCAGCAGGAGAAGGATCTCGGGCTGCCAGGGAGAGCAGAGCCCCTCGGGGCTCCCTGACCCTGACCTGGAAGGTTCTTCCAGCAGCTTTTCCCACCCCAAAGCCTCCCAGAAACCCCCCAAAATGCAGCAGAGCCATATCCCCCCCTGCTCCCACCCGTAGTAGCATCTCTGCAGCCTTCGCTCCGCGGCACAGGCTGGAGATCCCTCTGCTCCATGCCACAGCCAAGAAGCATTCAATGACTGCGAGACAGGGCTGAGCCCCCCCATCTTGGGCTGCGTGGGTAAACTGAGGCACAGACAGGAGATGCACAAAGAGGAGAGCCAGGGGTATCTCAAACAGTGTTGGGCATCAAACCTCCAAGGGGATTTGAGCACTGCTGATGGCCAGGGTGAACCAGGATGGATGGCGACATGCCATTTCCATGGCTGAGGCCACCAGCAGAGCTCTGGGCTGCTCTTCTGCCTTTAAGTGGATAAACTCCTCCCCATCCAAAGCCAGGCCAGAGCCACAGCTTAATCTAATAAAGCTGAGCCTGCAAGGAGCAGATCTGTCTCGGCAGCAGCCAATGAAGAGGGCGGCTCGCCCAAGTAGCAGCTTTCGCCCTTCCCAAGGGTGCACCCACAGGGATGTGTGAGTGGCACAGGACCAGGTGTCTCCCTGGCACCGGGTCCTGCTGTGAACCCTTCCCCCCTGCCCATGGAATGTGGCTGGAGCGGGTGGAAGCATCACTCCATCCTCTGCCTCCATGGGGAAGGCACCATGCTGAGCTAGCTGGAGCTTTGGTCTGGTGCAGTATGGTCACTCTCGGGGTGTACCTTGTCCGTCAGGCTCCCAGCCCTCTGAGGAAGCTGGGGAGAAAGTCACTGATGGGTTGGCGTGGGCCTGCTGAGAGATTGCTAGTGACACTGGTCTGGGAGTAGTGGAGATGCCAGAGGGATCTCGGGAGGATGGAGCAGTCGTCAGAGAGGAACCTCATGAAGTTCAACAAGGAGAAGTGCAAAGTCATAGAACTGTAGAATGGTTTGGGTTGGGAGGGACCTTCAAGACCATCCAGTTCCAACCCCCCTGCCATGAGCAGGAATACCTTCCACTACACCAGGTTCCTCAAAGCCTTATCCAACCTGGCCTTGAACACTTCCAGGGATGGGGCAACCACAGCTTCTCTGGGCAACCTGGTCCAGTGTCTCACCACCCTCATGGTAAAACATTTCTTCCTTGTAGTCCTGTCCCAGGGGAGGAACAACCCCATCCATCAATGGCCACCCAACTGGAAATCACCTTGGCAGAAGAGGCCCTGGGGTTGCTCGTGGACACCAGGTTGACCACGAGCCAAGAACAAGCCCTTGCAGCAAGGAAGGCTGAACGTATTCCAAGCTTCGTTAGGCAAAGTGTTGCCAGTAGGTTGAGGGAGGGGATCTTTCCCCTCTCCTCAGCACTGGTGGGGCCACATCTGGAGTGCTGGGTCCAGTTATGGGCTCCCCAGTCCATTAGAGAGAGAAGAGTCCAATGACAGGCCATGAAGATGGTGAAGTATCTCCTAGGAGGAAAAGCTGAGGGAGCTGGGGAGCAGAGAAGGCTCAGCAGGGTTCTCACCATGGGTATAAATACCTGATGGGGAAGAGGATGGAGCCAGGACCTTCCCAGTGGTGCTCAGAGACAGGACAAAAGCGTTGGTCACCTCTCCCAGCTCCCCCAGCCTCACATCCACTTTGGAAAAACAGCATCCCCAAGGGAGCTGTAGGGATCCACAGGGGCTGGGCCTCTCCAGCCAGACCAGGGCTGCGCCAGCAGGTCCCCAGCGCGGGCAGGGGACCGGGCGGGAACACTGGGAGGAACCCGCGGGCAAGTCCCAAGCGGTTTAGGAGCATCCGAACCACTCACCCCCGCTGCCTCAGCCCCTGCTGAGTATTATTTTTTTCCCCTCTCAAAACGTTTAAATTCTCCTTGTCAGCTGTAGCCCAAATATTTACAGTGCGCTGGAGCAACTTAAAATTCCTTCCCCTCCAGTAGTGAACAGCACGGGCAAGCGGGACTCATCCTGCCACCCCCTGCGAACGAGGAGGAGGAGGAGGAGAGCACAGTGGGGAGCAAAGGCTGCTTGTCCAGCCTAAAAGGGGCCAGGTAGCATGTGGGAAGCAGGTAGAAAATGGGGAAAATGGGGTTTTTAAGGGGGGGGGGGACACAGGGAGAAAAATAAATAAAAACTCACGCTGCTCTGAATTTTAAAGCCATTTTCAGTAAATAGGGGCTTAATTTATAAAAAAATCTGATTAAATGTTTCTGTTTTTCCCTTCCCAGCTGATTAAAACCAGGGAAAAGCTCTGGCAGACACTGCTGGGGAGAGAGGGGACCTTATTTTTGTTACCCCTATCTTTTCCCCACCCTGTCCAATGTGTGGCCCCAGGACTCTATCGCCCTGCACCGGGGTCCTTCGGGGGCTGAGGACATCCCGAGAGTGCTGGGGGATTCGGGACCCCGAGGACGTGCTGGGAGCCACCACTCCCCTTCCCTAAACTGCCCCTTCGGTGCTGCGAATTTGGGGAGGGGGCGTGGGAGAGGTGACCAGGCAGGTGGAGGGAACCTGCTGCAGCTGGTGGCATCTCCGTGGGCATCATTGCGTCATCCCTTGTGGCATGACATCACTCTTGGGTGATGTCACTCCCTTCCTGACCTCACCGGAGCTGCCTCCCGGGCCCCTGCCTGGGATGGGGGAAACCAAACAACCCCAGGAGAGGGTGAACAGGAAGGGATGGGAATGCTCCAGCCGGCAGCCCCGAGCACAGGAGAATTAAGGGCTCTGTTAATGAGGGGATGGGACTCATGGCCTCATTAATTAGGTGGGGTCAGGGTGGGCTTCTGCGGGTGTTGGGGGTTGCACATGCATGGGCAGGAGATGCCACCGTCCCCATGCTGCCACTCATTCCCATTCCTCCTGCTCTCTGGCTGCAGAGTGTCCCGGGGGGGCTGAGCGTCCCTAATGTCCCCTCTCCTCCCCCCTGGCGACCCCAGGCAGCCCCACACGGGTGTCTCTGTGCAGCCAGCACTGGGTGGGCATGGATGTGGGTGTTGTGCGGCACGCAAGGTGCTTTGGCAGTCAGTGGTTCTGCCACCGCTTGCCTGTGTGTCCTTGGAACACTCACCCATCCCAGGGCTGGAGGATGGGACCATCCCAGGACCATCCCCGGCTGTCCAGTTCTCCCAGCCAAGCCCATCTGGCCCAGCCCAAAGCATCCCCATGGGTGACATGGGTGAGCGGTCCCTTCCGTGGGCGAAGGCTGCAGGGAGGGATGGGGGGGCCGAGGGGGGCCGGGGTGTGTTTGTCCTGCTGGCTGGAGTGAGGGGTGGTGAGAAACGGCCGTGCATTGGGTGTCACCAAAGAAGGATAAGGCAGCAGGAGCCGGGAGGAGGAGGCCACATCCAGCTTCCTTCGCCTTTTCCCTTCAGACGAGGCCAAGCGGCTGCCGAGGGGTCCCCACTGGGGGGAATCGGGAATCAGGACACGCTTGGGATGCCGAGGGCACGGGGGCACTGGGTGTCCCGGAGGCAGATCCACAACCTGAACGGCAGTGGGTGCCAGCGGCTGCTGGGCATCCCGATCCTGCGAGTTTCGGGGGAGCTGTCCTACCTTGACCCCGTTTTGGGATGAGCCCCCACCACGAAGCCACCAGAGCCAGCACTCGCTCCCCATCACACCCCTCCCCAGGGCCACGTTTCGGTCGTCCCCCCGGCAACATCCCCGAAGGGCAGCGGGGGCAGGGTGTGATGCCCGCCCCTGTCCTGCCCGTCTGTGCTCCCCACCCCTCCAGCCGCGGGAAGGGTTAACTCCGATCGGCGCAGCCAGCCTTGGCCAAGGCCCTCGGAGTGGGTTTTTCTCCCCCCGCGCCGCCTCCCCCGGGTCACGGCCGCCGGGGCTGACGTCGGATGGAAAAACAATTTATCTCCGGCTGGCGGGGAGGCCCGGAGGGGGGGGGGGCGGCAGCGGCACCCGCTGCCAGGTGCGGAGGGGCCCCCCGACACCCTTCGGTCAGGGCAGGGGGGGATTGGGGATCACGGGTGCGTGGCGAGACCCTGGGGGCCAGGGGTGGCCCCCAATGGGGCTGGGGGGCTGGGGGGGGAATTGCCCCTGAGAACCAGCCCCGCGGGGGGGGAAGACTGCCCTGGAGCTGCATCCCTGAGCGAGGGCCCTGACGCCCAAGGGTGGCCCAGGGATGGCACCCCCCCGCAGCCCCCCAAAGGGTTAATTCGGGCAGGGTTAGTCTGGGCTGGATTTAGCCCGGGATGGGTTTAGGCTGGGCAGGGTAGCCAGGGAAGGTGGGGGTCCGTCGATCCTGCCTGGCCCGGGAAGGGCGGCGGGGCCCGATCCCCGGGAAACATCGGGGAGCCCAACCCCGCACCGCCGGCGCCATCTGCCGGCACCGCCGCGGCGGGGACACGCGTGATACGGCGGCGCAGACGCACGGCCCGCGGGGCCCGCGGCACTGCAAAGCGAGCCCAGCAGCGGGGCACAGAGGGACCGGGGCACTGAGGGACCGGGGCACCGAGGGACCGGGACACCGGGATGCCGGCACGGGGACCGCGGCGGGGGGAACCACAGAGCCACAGCGCGCGGAGCGCGCTCTGCGGGGACCGCGACATGAGGACGGTGGCACGGCGGCAGCGGGGCAGGGCCCACCGGGACAGGCGGCACAGGCGCCGCGCACAGGGGCTGCACCGCGGAGAGCGCGGCGCGGACGCGATGGGCGTGGCCATGCGTCCCGATGGGCGTGGTCATAGAGAGTGGGGCGGGGCCATACAGCCCCGATGGGCGTGGTTAGACAGCGTGGGGCGGGGCCACGCATCCCCGATGGGCGTGGTCATGCACCGTGGGGCGGGGCCATGCGTTCCTGTGGGCGTGGTTCGATGCTGCGGGGCGGAGCGGAGCTGGTCAGGGGCGGGGCGGGACTCGCCAGGGGGCGTGGCCGCGGGACCGGGGCGGGGCGGGAGGGGCGCGGCCGTGCCGGCGGCGGCCCCGGTGCAGGGCGGGAGGCGGCGGCGGCGGCGGGGCCATGGCCTGGTCCCGGTACCAGCTGGGCTTGGCCGCCCTCATGCTGCTCACCGGCTCCATCAACACCTTGGCGGCCAAGTGAGTCCTGCGGCGGCTGAGGGGGACCCACTCCCCCGGGGCTGGGGTCCCGCAGCGGCTGCGACCCCTCTTGGGCCCGAGGCTGGGCCCACCGTCCTGCTCGGGGCCCTCCGGGGCGGCCTGGTCCCCCCCTCAGGCCCTGCGCTCGCCCCGGCGGGGTTGGAGCCCGGTTTTCGGACCCCCGGTCCCCTCCTTCCATCCCAGGGTTGGTCGCCGCCAAGCTCTGGGGTGTCGCACCCCGGGGTGGGCTTCGGGTACCCTCGCGTGGCTTTGAGGGCAGCTGCCCTCGGGCCTCCTCCCCGTGGCACCCCCAGGCCCGCTCAGGGCCCCCGGGGCTGCCCCAGGCCGGGCTGCGGCCCAGGCTGTGTTGGCAGAGCCCCAGGAGCTGCCCTGTGCCCCCCTGGGCGGGCAGCCCCCAGCATGGGGGGCTGCGTTGTGCTGTGGGGGGCAGAGCTGGCATAGGGACCAGGGCCGTTGCTGCTTGGGGCCTGGCTCCTGGAGACTGGGGAGGAAGGGGGGGGGGGGGCGCTGCATAGCCAGGGAAATGGGGGTCTCCAGCCCTCCTGTGGGCACTGCCGAGGGGTGCAGGTCTCCTGCCATGGGTGCTGTGCCCGGTGCTGGGGAGGAGCTGGGTGAGTGCCCCCCAAAACCAGGCTCCCTGTGCCCGCTCCTGCACTCCAGCTCACCCCAAAAGTCAGGCAGGGACTGGATGGAGCCCCTTCCCACGGAGAGCACCCTGGGCTGCTCTCGGCCCTTGCAGCGAGGATGAGGATGGTGTTCCCGAGAGCTGCTCAGGCAAGGCAGACCTACCATCAGGCTCGTCCCGGTGCCGCTGGGCAGACTTGTGGGTGTTGGCGGGGTTTCACGAGCTGGCCAGGTGCTGCTTGCCCCGGTGTCGCAGCAGACCGAGGTTCCCAGATGGGGAAACTGAGGCACAGACTCCCTGTGGGGCAGAGCAGAGCCAGGAGATGGCACCAAGCTCTCAGCCAGCTCTGGAGACTGGCGTGTGGCCCGACAAATCCTCTTGCGAAACACGGACCCGAGCTGGCCCGTGACAGAGGGGCTGCGGTGTGTCAGCCGGGGCTGACTCATGCTGAAATTGCTGGCCTGGCTGAAAAGCCCCTCGCCAAGCAGCAAGGGACAGGCTGGATGTTGCCCCAGCCTCCACTCACCTCGCATTTCCCCGAGCTCAGCAGGTCTGCGGTGCAGCTGCAGCTCAGTGTCAGCAAAAAGCAGGTGGAGGGGAGCTGGGTGCCTGTCTGCTGGTGTCGGGGTACCCTGCTGCGCTGGGGGTGTCCTGGGGGCAGGCAGCCACCCACCCAGGGGCTGGTGTCCCCTCCCCGTGCAGATGATCCCTAAAGAGGGGGGAGATCCTCACCAAAACAGACTGGGGGGGACTTGTGCCACAGCCTGTGCTTATCCAACATTGCCCTCTGTGCTGCTTTGAATACCCAAAGGAGAGGGTTTGTGCCCCAAAACTGTGGCTGGGGGTGTGAGCGGTGGGATCTGCTGCCCCCCAGCCTGTGATCCAGCGTCTTTTATGGGTCCTGTGTCCCTTAGCCCTCAAGGCTTCACGTACAGAAGAGGGGAGGGGTCGGGTTGACCCCCTGCCACGCTGTTGTGGTCTCACCAGTGGGAGATGGTGCTACCCGGCTGGCTCCGGATGGGTGCGGGGACACTGGATCGCAGGGCTGTGCAACACAGTGGTGTCCATTTCCTCTCCTGTCACTCAGGGCTGGGAGCCGGGCCAGGAGCTGCCGGCAGGTCAGGGCAGCTGCTACAGTGTCTCCTTCCCCACGGATGTCCTGTCCCCGGACCTGTCACCTCGGAGGGCTGGTGGTCCAGCGGACAGCCCTGGGCTGGCTCTTAGGGTGTGCTTCGGCTCCCTGTGGCTTCCTGCTCTAACCACCACCCTCTCCTCTGCCTCGTAGGTGGGCCGATAACTTCAGCGCGGCCGGCTGCAGCGGGACGGAGGAGCACGGCTTCCAGCACCCCTTCCTGCAGGTGAGCCCCCTCCCCGAGCAGGACAGGCCTTCCCAGCAGGGCCAGCCCCCCTCACCCCCCTCTCTTGCAGGCCGTGGGCATGTTCCTGGGGGAATTTTCCTGCCTGGGGGTGTTTTACCTGCTGGTGTGGAGGGATCGGTGGAGGCCGGAGCCCAGCATGGCCCCGTCGCAGCCCTTCAGCCCGCTGCTCTTCCTGCCCCCTGCCCTCTGCGACATGACGGGGACCAGCATCATGTACGTGGGTAAGTGCTGAGGACAGGGATTCCACCTCCATCCTCCCTTGCCCCGTGGGGACCTGGCCATCCCTGGAGCCAGACTCGGGTGTTGGGCTGCAGGACTCCATGGTGCATTTGGTTTTGGGGGTGGAATGACCCCGAAACCGGGTGGAGGGGTCTGACAAAACGGTTCCCACCCATGCAGCGAGCTGTGGCAGGGCTCAGTAAGCCGTGTTCCTCAGTGGGCACGGAGTTCCTGTGGAGCACAGACGTGGGGCTGCGTGTTGGCACAAGCCTCTCTGCTGCCAGCTCTAAGTAGAAGTGAGGGGAACAGTGTTGCTGCCTCTTCCTCCAATTAATCACTGATCTGCTTTTAATTACCACAGCAGACCATTAAGCAGAGGGGTTGGTGGCATTAGCCAGCTCCAGCAGCACTCGCAACTCATGGGTCTGTTTCTCCCCACGTAGCCTTGAACATGACTAGTGCCTCCAGCTTCCAGATGCTGCGAGGATCCGTCATCATCTTCACCGGGCTCCTCTCCGTGGCCTTCCTGGGCCGCAAGCTGGAGCTGAGCCAGTGGCTGGGCATCCTGGTCACCATTGTGGGGCTGGTGGTGGTGGGGCTGGCTGACCTGCACAGCTCCCATGACCAAAAACGCAAGCTCAGCGAGGTGATAACCGGTACGTGGTGGCCCTTGAGGGAGGTGGGATGGCCACGGAGGGGGAAATAACCCCCTGAAGGGTGAGTGCCCTGCTCTCTGAGCATGACTCTGCTGTGCTGCCCATCCGGTGGGCAGGGAGATGGTGTCTCAGCCTCCCTTTCCTCCTATCCCCTCCCTCCTCTCTCCTCCCCGCAGGCGACCTGCTCATCATCATGGCACAGGTGATCGTCGCCATCCAGATGGTGCTGGAGGAGAAGTTTGTCTACAAACACGACGTGCATCCGCTGCGGGCCGTCGGCACCGAAGGTCTGTCCCAGTATTGTCCGGGGCGGGCTGAGCGCTCAAGGGGTGCCTGATCCTGCCAACCTCACCTGGCAAGAGCTGCTTTGTGCAGGGCAGGACTACAGGCTGCAAAGGGGGTGCTGCTGGGGGGGTTGGGTCCCACAGGGCAGGGGGTGGTGCTTGGAGCCAGCACCCATCTGACACCTGCTCGCCTCCAGGTTTCTTCGGCTTTGTCATCCTGGCCCTGCTGCTGGTGCCCATGTACTACATCCCGGCGGGCAGCTTCAGTGGGAACCCTCGGCGGACTCTGGAAGACGCCCTTGATGCCTTCTGCCAGATCGGCCACCGGCCCCTCATCGCCCTGGCCCTGCTGGGTAACATCAGCAGCATCGCCTTCTTCAACTTCGCCGGCATCAGCGTCACCAAAGAGATCAGTGCCACCACCCGCATGGTGCTGGACAGCCTCCGCACCCTCGTCATCTGGGCCGTCAGCCTGGCCGTGGGCTGGGAGACCTTCCACGGCCTGGAGATCCTGGGATTTGGAGTGCTGCTGGCGGGCGCTGCACTGTACAATGGCCTGCACCGGCCCCTGCTCTCCCGCTTGCCGCGGCGCACGGAGACCAGTGGGGCAGCCGAGCGGGAGGCTTTGCTGCGTGGCGAGAGCGCGGCCATCAATGGCGAGAGCTGAGCTCCCGCTGCACTGCCCCGTGTCCGGCTCAGCCCCGGGGTTTATTTCCCCGGATAATCTCCCCTCCTCGGGAGGCGTTGGTGTGGTGGTGGTGCTGCCAGCCGCTGTCCTGCTGCTGTTTGCAGGAGAAACCTCCCCCCTGCTCCGCTGCAGGGGTGCCGGAGGCGATGGCAAGGCTGGTTCTGCCCTTCCCAGTGGGAGCAGGTGCCCGGGGGAGGCGGCAGCCCCTACCCCTGGTGCCAGGGGGCTTGAGGGGGTGGTGGGGTTGGGGCTGGCCCCCCTGCTCTCCAACCTGTGTCTCCCCCAAATAAAGCACATCTGCCCCCAGCTTTCTCCCTGGGTGTCTGTGCTGGCTGGGAGGTGATGTGGGGACTCGATGGAGCTGGGGGCTGAGGTCTGTCCCCCAGGCTAGCAGGGGGGTGCTGAGTGCCCCCCATGCCATGTCCCCAGTGGGGCAGCTGTGCAGGACACAGTCCTCTGTGTCCCCAGGGAGAGGACCGGGCATCTGGACCCCTCTCATACAGGGTGTGTGGGAGAAGGCAGCGAGCGCCGGCATCTTGGGGGGGGGGCTTGGGGAGGCCAGGTACTTGCCTTCTCCCCTCCCTCCCCCATTTCACAGTACCCAGTGATCATCCCCAGGTGCTCGCCGTTGCTTTTGGCAGTATTTATTTGCTCGAGGGGACGTGTCCCAAAGAAGCACAGGAGAGCCCAGTCAGGGGGTTTGACTCTACCTTTATTTTCTGTTTCCTGGGGGCCCGTGGTGGGACCCCAGCAGCGGTGGGGGGAGGGGGAGTGGTGCCATTCGACACCCTGACACGGGGACCAGGCATCAGAGGGGGCTTGGTGGGACACTGGGCAGCGTTGCCCCACTACTCTCTGCCAGAGAAAGGATGGGAGGGAGTGAGCCATGGCACTGCCCCCCCTGCCCCAGCCCTGCCGTGGGGATTGGGGGGAGGGTCCCAGACTCACATGGCATTTTGCTTGTAGTGCTGAAGTGCCTGCTCGGCCACCGTCTCCATGAAGCGGGGGTCATCCCAGGAGATGTCCCCCGGCACGGTGAGCGACAGCGGCTCTGAATCGAAGAGCTGCACCGTCACCTGCGTGTCGGGGGGAGCCGAGGGGTCCTCGAGGTTGGGAGTCTTGGAGAGGACCTGGAGGGGAAGGGGGGAGGACAAAGCAGAGCCAGGCTAGCCCCCGCGCTGGCCCCTCACCCTGGCACCCGGCCCTGCCGATGGCTATTGTGCCACAAAGCGCCCAGTCGGGCACACAATCGCCTCTTTCTCCCCCTGACCCACTTTTGGTGGCTGCCGGCCCTGCCCGAGAAGGGGGGGACTGTGGCAGAGGATGGAGGGAAGCGGGGGGCTCCAGCCGTCCGGCTGTGCCGCGGCGCTGGCGGGACTCACCGTGGTGACCTGGAGGAAGCCGTCGGTGCCTTGGGTGAGGTTGGCCAAACGCGAGACCCAGCCGAACTGGCGGTTGAGCTGGTCCAGGAGGCTGGTAGTGTTGAGCATCTCGGCTTGGAACGTGCGGAGGAGGTCATCATAGCGGCGGGTGAAGCGCTCAGCCAGGCGCAGCGCGTCCTCCAGCTGCTCCCGCAGCTGGCTCTGAGCAGGGTCTGTCTGCCCGCAGTCTGGGAAGGGGGGTGGGAGGGGTTGGGGGGTGCCAGGGCTCACCCCCAGCCCCAGTGTATGCACCCCTTTCCATCCCACCACATCTCATGCCTTCAATGTGTCTCTCCTACCCTCCCCAGGTATGGTCCCCGTCCACAGTCCTCCATCCACCATCCCTCATCTACAGGTCCTCCATTCATGGTCCCCCATCCATAGACCCTCATCCATGGTGCCCCCTATCCACGGTCCCCCAATCCATAGACCCCCATCCTCAGTCCCTGGTCCTGCCCCAGCTCACCCACGGAAAGGATTTCCCGACACTTCTCGCACTCATCCCGCATCCGCAGGCAGCCGGCCGAGTTACGCCGGATCTCCCGACACACCATGCGATCGTCGCTGAAGTTACGGGACTCTACGGAAAAGTCCAGCCCGGCCTCAGCACCCCAAACACTGCAGGGTGAGGGCAGGGGGGGTGCAGCACTACAGACCCCCTCAACCCTGCAGCAGAGCTGCTGCCAACACCCCAGGGTGCCATGGGGGGACATAAAAGTGCTTTTCCCAGGGAATTTTGACCCCCCCCAGCTGTTTTTTCCAAAGCAAAGCATTCCCTGCCAACCGTTTCGACATCCCCCTCTTCAGCCGGGGCCGCAGTGGCAGACGGTGACGGCACCGGCAGCTGGGTGCAACCGGTGCTGCCCACCCAAAATAAACACCAGCCTGGGACAGTGGCAGCTCCGGCAGCCAAGATTAAGTGAAGGGGAGGGGACACGGGGGGAACCCAAAAACCCAGCCCAGCTCTGCAAACAGTGGAGCTTGTGATTCCTGCACTCCTGCGGGGATTCTCTGATGTGTCGTAGTAGGGTTGAGCTCATCCTCTAATTAGTCATCCTTAATAAGAAGGGGGGTAAGGGGGGGGCAATTTTCGGGAAGCCCGGCCATAAACCTGCCGCTTCCAGCCAAACTGGGGAGCCCACAACACCCAGCCCACGGCAAGCACCCTACCTGAGCCAAAGGCACCCAGTGGGTGCTCCCAGCCGCCCTGTGCTTCCTCCAGCATCCTCTGCGTCATCTCAAAGAGTGGCTGGAAGAGGTTGTGGAAGCCACGGTGGGGATGCTGGAAAAAGGGATGCAGGTCCCGGGAAAACCTCTGGCTGCGCAGGGGGAGGCGGACGTGCTGGACAGGGGGGCGGAAAGCCTCACGGAAACCGCCAAAGGGTGCTCGGAAGAAGGGGTACACATGGCCGTAGACCTGGGTGCTGTCCTGGAAGATGTCGTCCACTCCATCCTCCAACAACCCGAAACGTTCTTCCAGGTCCTCCAACTGCCGCTCCTGCCGCTGGTCCCGCTCCAGCAGCGAGTCAATGCGCTCACCGTTCACCCAGATGGAGAAGGGCGAGGAACGGTTGAGGAATTCCTCCAGCTGCCAGGCAAGGGAGCAGGATCAGGCCCAAATCCTCCAGCCCGGCAGCACCCAGCTATGGTGGTGGCACCTACTCACCTGCCTCCCCACCAGCCCCGAGCCGCTGTGGCAAGTGCGGGAGTAGAAGCGCATACAGGTGTGCTTGAGGCAGGGCTTGCACTCTTCCCAAAGCGCCAGCATTGTCTCGTTGCACACCTCCTGCTTCGCTGCCAGTTCCTGCTCCTTCTCCCGGGCCAGCTGCACCGCCTCCTGCAAGGCACTCGCGTCCAGCACCCATACTCGGCACCCACATCCAGCCCCAAGCGCATCCTCCCACTCCCCGGAAACACGGACCCCTGGGCACAGCATCCCCAAACCCTTCGGATGCGCCCAGGCTGGCATGGAGGTATCGCAGCCCAGCCGGAGGCTTTGGGTACCGGGGTCGGAGGAGTCACCCTCCTCATCCTCACTCACCTCTTTCCTCCTTTTGGTCTCCTCCAGAGTGTGCAGGATGGCTTGGTGGTCCTTACTGGTCTTGTCCATCAGGGTCTTCATCTGCTTCACCCCGTTGATGGCATTTTCCACCTCCGTGTCAATGTATTTGCTGCCGGCCGCCGACATCTCTGGGGCGGGGGGAGGAAGACGGTGCCCTGGGCTGGCTGCTCCCAAGGCAGCGGTGGGACCCCCGCCAGTGCACCCCAATATTTGTGGGTGCAGAGTCCCGTTTGCTCCCCGATGGCCCCATTCCAGTACACAGAAGCCGGGAAAAGCAATTCAAAATCTTGCCCGGGCTAGCGTGGCATCTCCCTGCCCACCACCTCCAATATTCAGGCAGTGCTGCCTGGGAGTCTTCAGCTGTCCCCCCCGGGAAGGGCCTTGTGCCGAGGTGGCCATCACCACCTGCTCTTGCCGTGCCAGCACTGGCCCAGGGGGATCACCAGGGGCACGATCTTCCTTCCCCCCCTGCCAAAAGCATCCAGCCCCAGCTCTGGGTTCCCATTCCTTCCACGGGACAATGCCATGTCCTCCTCATCCAGACGCCCCATGAAAGGGTTCTGTGCCCCTCTCCCCATCCAGACCCCCATGGGAGGGTGCTGTGGCCCCCCCATCCAGCCCCCTCATGGGAGGGTACTGTGCCCCCCCCCCATCCAGCCCCCCATAGGAGGGTGCGGTGGCCCCCCAACTAGCCCCCCCTAGGACGATGTCATACCCTCCCCCATCCAGCCCGCCCCAGGGATGATGCCATGCTCCCTCCATCCCACCCCCCACAGGAGGATGCTGTGCTCCCCCCACTATCCAGCTCCCCACGGGAGGATGCTGTGCCCCCCCATCCAGCATCCCCCGGATGATGCCATGCCCCCTCCAGCCCTGCCACCCAAGTACCCCACCCCACCCCATCCCACCCCATCCCCGTGGGCACAGCACTCCCCCCACCCCAAACCCACGCCGTTTCCTCTCCCAACCCACAAGAAACAACCACACACCCCCCAAAAAAAAAAATCAACCTGTGCCCCCCCCACCCCGGGAGGTCCTTCATCCTGCCCAACCAGCGCTGTCCTGGGCACGGTGCTGCCAGGCCCCCTGCTTCACCCCCCCAGCACCCACCCGGCATGACCCCCTCCGCACCCCACAGCCCCCCCACTCACGCTTGAGCTCGCTGGGGGGGACGAGGGCCTGGGCCCCCCCCCAGGCGAGCAGGAGGCCGAGCAGCGGGAGCAGCCGCAGCGCCATGGTCCCGTCCCGTCCCCTGCGCGGGCAGAGCTGGCAGGGGGACACACTCAGAGCAGGATCCGGCCCCCCCCCGCACACGGGGCTCTGAGTCAGCAGCGCGGACCAGCCTCCCCCCACCTCTCTTCCCCGCCCCGGGCACGGTTTTGGGGACACAGTGATGGTCGAGCGCGGGAGGAGTCGGGGGCTGCAGCCCGCCCCCGGGCGGGGTGGGAGTCTCTGGGCAGCGGGGTCCCGGGGGGGACCGCGGAGCCCTGGGGTGTGGGGCCTCCCCGCCCCCGCCTGCGGGACAAACAAGCCGCGGGCCCGGGGCCAGGCGGGCGGGTGGCCAAGGCAGTGACCGGGCACGGATTTCGCCCCCCCGCGCCGCGGGGGCCGGCGCTGCCTTTCTTCTCCCCCGGTGGGATGGGGAGGGGCTGGGGGAGGGGTGGGAATTGGGGGGGGAAGGGGGGGGGGGCAAATCCGGGGCAGGGCTGAGCCCCTGCCAGCCGCGGGTAGGGATGGGCACTGCCCGCAGGACCGGCCCGCCCCCCTCTCCCGTGGCACCCCCAGCTCAACCCCCCCTCAACAAAAATAAAAACCCACCCAAAAAACACAATTTGCGCAATGGCCGCTCTGCCGCAGGGCCCCCCTGCCCCCTCCTCCCCCCCCCCCGCAGCACTGGCCCAGTGCCCCGCAGCACCCATTGCAGTACCGGCTGCCGGCACCCCTGCACCGCCCTGCACTACCGCGCCCCCCCCGCCCAGTGCTGCCCCCTAAATACCCCCCCCAGCCCAGTCCAGCCCTGCCCAGCCCCATCCCGCCTGCCCCAGGGCATTGTGGTAAACTCCTGCCGGCTGGGATGAGCATCCCTGGGCTCCGTCACCTCCCCCACGGGGGATGTGGGGGGCACCCCGGGGTGCACAGGTCTATCTCCACTCTACAGCCTCCACCCCCAGAGGTGGCCGAGCCCCCCCACCTTGGCTGACCCCCAAGTGTGACCCATGGCCCCCCAAACCAGGCATGGAGCGCTCCTACCCCAGGGAACACCCCCGGGGGGACCCCTGTGTCAAGGGGGGGGGGGCTGTCAGCACTGGCTGAGATCGGGAAAAGCTCATCACGTGGTGGGGAGGGGAAGGGAAGGGAAGGGAAGGGAAGGGAAGGGAAGGGAAGGGAAGGGAAGGGAAGGGAAGGGAAGGGAAGGGAAGGGAAGGGAAGGGAAGGGAAGGGAAGGGAAGGGAAGGGAAGGGAAGGGAAGGGAAGGGAAGGGAAGGGAAGGGAAGGGAAGGGAAGGGAAGGGAAGGGAAGGGAAGGGAAGGGAAGGGAAGGGAAGGGAAGGGAAGGGAAGGGAAGGGAAGGGAAGGGAAGGGAAGGGAAGGGAAGGGAAGGGAAGGGAAGGGAAGGGAAGGGAAGGGAAGGGAAGGGAAGGGAAGGGAAGGGAAGGGAAGGGAAGGGAAGGGAAGGGAAGGGAAGGGAAGGGAAGGGAAGGGAAGGGAAGGGAAGGGAAGGGAAGGGAAGGGAAGGGAAGGGAAGGGAAGGGAAGGGAAGGGAAGGGAAGGGAAGGGAAGGGAAGGGAAGGGAAGGGAAGGGAAGGAAGGGAAGGGAAGGGAAGGGAAGGGAAGGGAAGGGAAGGGAAGGGAAGGGAAGGGAAGGGAAGGGAAGGGAAGGAAGGGAAGGGAAGGGAAGGGAAGGGAAGGGAAGGGAAGGGAAGGGAAGGGAAGGGAAGGGAAGGGAAGGGAAGGGAAGGGAAGGGAAGGGAAGGGAAGGGAAGGGAAGGGAAGGGAAGGGAAGGGAAGGGAAGGGAAGGGAAGGGAAGGGAAGGGAAGGGAAGGGAAGGGAAGGGAAGGGAAGGGAAGGGAAGCCATACCTGCACCCCAGCCGCCCCGGCGAGCTCCGCCGCGACCGCACGCCCCTGCCCGCCCGTATTTATCCGGCCGCGGCGCTGCGGGTCCGCCCCGCTTCGGCCCCGGAGATTTCTGGAACCGGCGGGACCGGCCCCGGACCGACCCGCCCCCCCCGTGCCCTCCCCCCCCGTCCCGTCCCCCCCCGCCGCCGGTACATGGCGCCCCGACGCCGCGGGGATGGGCGCGGTGCTGCTCGGCAGCGCCTCGCACCTCCCCCCTCCCCTTTTCGGGATAGGCGTTGCCCTCCCAAAACGGGGAGGGAACGACGGGGACCTCGCACCCTTCCCGGGGTCCTTAGGGCACCCCAAATCCGGATGCTGCGATCTGGGGCGGGGGAGGTAAAACCTCGCTGGACACTACCCACCCAGTTACCCCCCGACCACCCCCCTCCCCGGGAACACCTACCCCCCCTCCCCGGGGGATGGGGTGCTGTGGCCGCGGGGGGGTGCGGAGCGAACGGGGCACCCTCTTCCCACCTACCCAGCGGGGGCTGCGTGGGACACACCCCCACCTCTCCTCCCCCGATCTCCAACGTCCCCACCACCACGGGGGAAACTGAGGCACGGCAGCCCGCGGCCCCGCGGGACAGGAGCGGGGGGTTCGGGGGGATGGGGAGTGCAGGCTTTCCCTGGGCTGCATCGGGGACGCGTGGGTGCGTGTTCTCCCGGGGCCGTGGGTGGGACACAGGGTGCGTGTTCTCCCCGGAGCGTTCGGGGCAAGCGGGGAGGGAGGGATGTCTCTCCCCTCCTCCTCCAGCTGCCCCTCGGGAGACCCGGGAGGGATTGGAGTGGGACCGGGGTGGGAGGGGGCAAGCTGTGAGGGTGAGAGGGGGGCTGGTGCTTCATCCAGCCCCCTGCTCCCCGCCCCCAGGGCTTCACATCCCATTCTGCTCCCCAAAGGACCACTGCACATGGGAGGGGGGACACCTCCATGGGAGGGGGGACATCTCTGGAGCAGGGATCATCTTGGCTGTCTGTGATCTTGCTGCCATCCTTGCCCTTGAGAGAGGCCTGACCAACCTTCCCCTTCCTCCCTCAGCTTCCTCTTCCTCACCAGGCACAGAGGAGCCTGTCACCCTTTTGCTGGGGCTCCTGCCGGTGCTGGCATGGACAGACAGACATCCCTGGGTCTCCACTGGAGGAGGAAAGGACCACTGGCTCGTGGGTGGAGGACAAGGGTGCTGCCACCACCCCTCGAGGGGATGGACAGGACTTTAATCTGTTGGCAGTGGGAAGGTGTGGAGAGGAGTGGAGGAGGCAAGTGGGGGAGAAGGTGCGTATGGGAGACATGTCGAGTTGGGAAGGGAGGTCCATGAGAGAGCTGGCAGTCAGGCTGGTGGAGGTGGTCCTGCAGACGGAAACCAACACATACTCTACGGAGACAGGGAGTAAGAGTGACCAGAGCAGGGGCAGGAGTGGGCAAGAGCCAGGGTGGGCAGCTCAGAGAAGGTGAGTGCTTTGGTGGACACCCATGTGGACGTCACCACAGTGCAGCAGTGCACACAGCTGCAGGATCTTGCCATGTACCACGACATCATCATCTCCATCGGTGGGACCGTGTACCGGTGGGATCAGCACCTCTCCAACATGCTGGAGTCGTTTGGGAATGAGCAGATCCGGGAGGACTCTGATGATGACCTGCTGGAGCATGGAGGTCCACCAGCTCTTCCTAGGCCTGCGGCACAGGTCCCTTGTCTCATGGTGTTAGAGGACAGGAGCAAAGAGCAGTAGCAGGAGCCATTCCCGGAGGTGTGAGCACAATACAAGATGGACTGCAGGCTCTTGTCCGGGAAGGAGGAGGTGAGCAAGGCAATGGTGCCTTTGCCCCAAGCTCATTACAAGCCTCAGCCCCCAGAGCAGGCACTTCTCCATGGTGGATCTATCCAACGCCTCCTTCGCCATCCCCTTGACGGAAGGCTCTAGAGCCAGGTTTGCCTTCACCTTGAAGGACCAGCAAGTATCTCTTCACCCAGGGCTTCCACAGCAACCCCTCCATCGGTGGCTCAGATGTGGAACCAGCTGACCCCTGAAGATCAACCCTGGGTTTTTTGGTACATCGATAACATCCTCATTGCCAGGAAACACCGAACAGAAACCAAAGGCTGGCCAAGGGCAGTCCTGCAGCTGAGGGACCACCAAGTCTCCTACCTGCCACAGGAGAAGGGGTGCTTGGCCGCAGTCTGGGCCGTGCAGGTGTTCAGGACCCTCCCGGATCTGGCCCCCCATCCTTATCCGGTTGCCCCATTCCCCTCAGAAGTATCTCCTGTGGGATAAAGCATTGGGGTCCCATGGGATGAATGCCTACTCGCACCTGGAGTGGTGGACTCCGCTGCTGGTGACCGGTGGGGAGAATGGGAGCAAGGATCCGGAGGAGAGGGAGCGGATTTGGGAATCCAAAATTGCGGAACCTTGGAAGCACGAGAAGCGAGAACTGATCACCAGGTGTCACAGCTGGTTGCACGAGGAGGTGGGAGAGACCCTGGCAAGGCTGGGGGGGCGTTGGCAGCAAGGGCCGGGTGAAGGGCCCCCTCCCCTCATCCCGGTGTGGCTCAGATCCATCCGATGAGTGGTGCTGAGCCCTTACCACATTATTTTTGGCTTCCTGGTGCGGTTGCGGTGGGGATGCAAGTTGAGGGGCTGTCCCCAGGACAACGTCCTCCCCTGGCCCAGCCGGCTGCAGGAAGATGAGGAGGAGGGATGGTCCATGGCTGTAGCCCCCCGACTCCTCCATGGGAGTGCTGTCTGGGGTGGGGGAGGGTCGTGGTGTGGGGAGAAAATGGGTGTAATGGGCGGTGGGGGGGCTTTTAGGCAGATCTGGGGCTTTTGGACAGGACTAGGGGGCTTTTAGGCAAGACTGGGGTGGCTTTTAGCCATGGCTTTGGAGCATGGGGAGGGAAGATTCACTGGATAAACTGGCTTTGACTGGGATGGAGGTGGCTGTTTCGGTAGCATCCAGCACAGTGCTGGGCTCTCTGGCTGTGACCCGGGCAGTGGTGGGAGCACCAGGACGGTGTTGCCACCCCAGGCCCCATGGAGCCTCGGTGAGCTGGGCCAGCTTTGGCTTGGGGCTGGGGGAGTGATGACCTCGCCATCCTTTGCATTGCTTCTTTTCTTTCCCTCTTTTCCCACTTCTTTGTTTATTAAACAATTTTTGGATCTTGCCCCACAAGTTCTCTTGTGTTTCCTCTGCTGTTTCATCCTGGGTTTGGCTGGGACAGAGTTAAATTTCTCCGCAGCAGCTTGCGGTTTGGATCTGGTCTGGTGGTGTTGATAACAGGGATGCTTCGGTTATCGCACGACGACGTCAAGGCCATTCCTGCTTCTTCTCCGCTGCCCACGAGGTTCCCCCTCACCAGGGAGGGTCACATATTGAGGCTCCACAGCCTTTGGGAGCGGTGAAGGAGGGAGGAGCCACCTGTGTCCAACATCCGAGTCTCAATCCTCCCCCCCCTCCCCCCCCCCCCCCCCCCCCCCCCCCCCCGTTAGTGACCTCCAGGTGGTCTCCTGATGCTACTCATGGTCTTCAAAGGGTTGTAGGTTCCTTCTCTGTCTCATGATGGTGCTCTGGTTGTAGCTCTCCAAGCCCCTCTGCTACTTAAAATCATTTCATAGAATCATGGAATGGTTTGGGTTGGAAGGGACCTTCAATATCATCTAGTTCCAACCCCCCTGCCATGGGCAGGGACACCCTCCACTACACTAGGTTGCTCAAAGCCTCATCCAACCTGGCCTTTGAACACTTTCAGGGATGGGGCAGCCACAGCTTCTCTGGGCAACCTGGTCCAGTGCCTCACCACCCTCAGCGGGAAGAATTTCTTCCTTGGATCCAATCAAAATCTCCCCTCTTTCTGCTTAAAGCCATTGCCCCTTGTCCTGTCACTACATGCCCTTGTCCAAAGCCCCTCCCCAGCTTTCTTATAGCCCTTTTAGGTACTGGAAGGCTGCTGGAAGGTCTCCCTGGAGCCTTCTCTTCTCCAGGCTGAACCACGCCAACTCTCTCTACCTATCTTCATATAGATTGGAAAACATCCTTAAGATCCTCAAGTCCAGCTGTTAAACCAAACGATGAAGTCAACAGAGGGCGACGACAAACCTTGTGGGTGCACAGACCCTGCGAACCCTGAGCTCCTCTCCGTAAGGTGGTTGAGGCTGCTCCTCGCTGCTGGAGGAGCAGCGAGGTGGAAGCCATGGGCTCACCTGGGGAACCCCAAACAAAGAGCCGCACTTGATGGCAGGGTCCAGGGCATGGCACCTGGTAGCCCCGGGGCTGGTAGCCCAGGGAACCCATCTGCCACTCCAGCAGAAGTCTATTTAGAGCTTCTGTGGCAAGCTGGCAGCCTGAACGTCGAGTCAGCATGGACACAAGAGATGGACCCCGCTGCTGATTTAGCACCAGCGTTTATCCGGCTGGTAAGTCCCGTAGCAAGGCGGCAGTTAAACAGGCTGCAGCCAATGGAAAACCGGGATCAGCTGAGTTGGACATCTCTGGATGGGCTCCACTGGCCGTGAGTCATCAGGGCCGGGCGGAGGAAGAGGATGAGGATGCAGCTGCCGAGGATGAGAATGGTGGGAAGAAGATGTCAGGTGGGACTGAGCATCCTTCGGCAGCCACCTCGTCAACCCCGGGGAGATGCCACGGGCCGGGGGTGTCGCGGGGCACGACCACCGCAAGAGATCTGGAGATTAAAAAATTATCATGATAGGCGTTGGCGCGTTCTCCACTACGAGGTGGTGGGAGAAGGAGGAGGAGGAGGAGGAGGGAGGCCGCGCGGGGAGGAAGGCTGGCCTGGGAGCCCGGCCAGGTCTCGGCAGAGGGCAGCAGCAGCCCGGCACAACAGGCTCGGTGGGGAGGGGAGATCTCGGCAAGGAACCCCCCGGACGTCTCCGACCCAGGCAGGACCCCTGTCCCGTGTCTCTGAACTGGACCCACTGCTCCCAACCAGCAGCCGGGAGCTAGATCACGGCACCCTGGGGCCCAGCCAGGACCCCAGACCGCAGACCCATCGCTCCATGTCCCTGACCCACATCCAGGGGCCCAAAGCAGGAGCCCAGACCCATCTCCTCAAGTCCCTGGCCCACATCCAGAGGCTGTACCCAAGACCCCAGATCCATCTCCCCATGTCCCTGACCCAGCTGCGTGCACCCAAACCCCCAATCCTGACCCCAGCCCCCTCCCCCCTAAAGCCAGACTCCCAAACACCAGGGCCCTTGGCCCAGGACCCCCTCCCCAGCCCAGAGCCCCCTCCCCAGCACCCAGCCCCCCTCCAAACACGACTGAGCGAGGCCGGCCCGGCCCGGCGCGGCGTCGGTCGGACATTTGTTAGTCATTAGGGCTGGAGGGAAGGCGGGCGGGCGCGGGACCAGCCTTTCTTCCCCAGCTCGCCGCCCAGCGCCTCGCCTCGCCGTGGCCGCCGTCCAGCCCCACCGGCCTGCGCCGTCCCCCGTCCCCCGCCGCCGTCCCCGTCCCGCGTGGGCAGCGGCCATGGGCGCGCGGGCGGCCGCGGGGATGCTCCGCCACCGCCATCGCTTTTGAAGGCTTCCCCGGGAAGTTTGGGGAGTGGGGGGGCCGGTGGGGGGTGGGGTGTATAGGGGGGAAGCAGCCCCGGCCGTGCTGGCCGCTCGCTGACGCTCGCCGGGAAGAGCCGTGCCGGGGCAGATGCGGGAAGCGGGGCGGTGAGGTCCGGCTGGGTGCGGGATCGCCCCAACCGCCCCCCACTTTGGGGGCTATGAGAGGTGAGTGGGGGGCAGCCTGGGGTGGGGGTGGGGGGGCTGGAAGCGTGGAGAGACGAGCGGGGCTGGTGGCACCGGGGACAGGAGGGGACGGCTGTGCCGGAGCAGATAGAGGAGTTGGGGGGCAGCCGGCCCCCGGGTGGGTGCATCCCCCGAAGCCCCCCGTGTCCCTGCTCCCCACGGGCAGCATCTCCCGCGGGGCAGGGGGGAGGGGGGGGGCTGAGCCGGCTTCAGCCACGGCCAGAGACCCCCCAACGGTGGCGGGGGGGGAAGAGGAGCTGGGGGGGTGGTCTCCCGGGGCACTTGTTGCCTCTTTGGGGCAGAAAAGCCAGATTTGAGGCAGCCCAAAAGCGAAGGGCAACGCCAGGGAGAACGGAGGGAATCGCCCCCCCTGCCTCCCCCCGCCCCCTCGCCCCCCTCGGGCTTTATAAAGCCGGGGATACCGGTGCCGCGGACACTCCGGTCGTGCCCGGAGCACCCCTGGAACCATCCCCTCGGCTGGAAGAACCCCTTTCTGCCGGGCAGGAGGTGGGCGAGGGCCCGGGCGGAGGGTGACGGGGCTGGGGGGGGCTGCGGGGGGCTTTGGGGAACCGAGGCGGGGGGGCAGGGGGGTTTGCTTTGCCCCCATGGGTTTTGCACGAAGGGGCTGGGAAGCTGCGAAGCCCCTCGGAGCCAGGGGCCGGGAGCCGTCGGCGTCTCCGTCACCCACTTTTTTGGCCGAATTCCCCAAATTTCCCCAAGTTCAAGGTCTTGGGGGTGCAAAGGTGCCAGCCGAGTCCCGCGGAAGCAGGACGTGGAATGAGGACATGGCCCCATGGGCTGGTGCCACTGGGTTTGGGCCGGCTGAGGGTGGCAAGCGGTGGGTCCCGTGTGGCTTCCCGGTTTTCCGGGGACCCCTGCCCAGTGTCCTCGGGGAGCGGCAGGACCCTCAGGGCTGGGCACGGGACGGCGTGGGCATCTCAGTTGCCTCCTGTGTTGGCTTTCAGAAGACGAGCCCGCGGGAGGAGAAGAAGAGGAGATGCCGACCTTCGGCTATGGAGCGAGGGGTAAGGATGTGGCCCGGGGTGGGCACGAGGGTGGTGGCAGGGCCTGATCCTTCCCCCTCTGCACTCAGGTGGGGCACAAAGCAGCTGCAGCCGGTGTCAGAAGAACCTGTCCCTCCAGACAGCCGTCAAAGTCCTCTACGTTTTCTCCATCCTCCTCATCGTGGCCGTGACCGTGCTGGCTGCCTTGGGTGAGCATGGGCAGCGCTGGGGGTCCGGGCTCCCCCAAAGCACCTTCAGCACCCAGGTGTGGAGAGGAGTGTCCGGCTCCTCCTGACCTGCTGTTGGGATGCATGTGGAACCCTGTGCATGATGCCACCTCGCTGGGGGATGGTTTTACCCCCATGGGGACCTCAGGAACCACCCTGGAGCCACCTCCATGGGCAAAGAACAGCCTCCCAGTCTCAGAGGAGGGTCTCACCAGGACCCCTGGAGATGCTTTGTAGACCTTAGCCAAGCCCCAAACCTGAAAGCGTCCCGGGGACACCCACCCTGCAGAGCCAGCACCCACCAGCCACCCAGCCCAGCTCTTCAAGCCCTGGACACCCTCCTCACCAGGGAACGAGCCCAGAGGAAAGGTGTGGAGGATGATGACGTCCCAGCACCTGCCCACCTCCCCTGACCCCCCACCTTTCCTCCACAGTGTTCAAGAGAGTCGACTCCATCTCCAAGGACATCAGCTCAGCCCAGACCTATTATGAGAAGAAGATTGTATCCATCCAGGAGGATCTCCAGGGGCTGGGTGAGTGACCTGTACCTGGACCTGGAGGTCTCCTCCAGGCTTTGGCACCATGTGTCCCTCCAGCTGAGTGGACCTTAGCGCTGCCAGCCAGGGGCCGAAGCATCTCCACTTTTCAGGTCCTGGGATCTCCTCAGAGCCAAACCCTCACTTATCTCCCAGGATTTTGGGGAGGAATGACGGCAAGACCCCGAGGGTGGGAGTTGGTGGTGTTGGGCTTTTTGGAGAACTCGCTGCAGAGAGGTGGCAAGGAGCAGGAGGAGGGTGGGAGCTGATGCAAGCTGGTGGCATCAGGGTTGTCCCAGCTGTGGCTCCATGGTGCCCATCTTCAGGGTCTGTGAGGACAGACCATGGTGAGGCTTCTTCCTTCACTCTGGTCCTCAGTGGGAGGGTCTCCAGGCCCAGCGAGGGACGGGGTAGGGTAACAGACCCCTCTGCCCTTCGTTCAGATGAGAAGACCTCAGGGAACTGCTCCCTCTGCCAGGAGACGGGGCAGCTGGGCCAGGAGATCACCAAGCTGCAGGGCGAGCTGGAGGAGATCCAGAAGATGCTTTTGGTTCAAGAAATTCTGCTCGACCGGACCTCCCAGACCCATGACCAGCTCTCATCCACCAGCAACAGGATCACCAGCGAGGTGGACAACTGCTCCTTCTCCATCCAGCAGGTCAATGAGAGCTTGGGGCAGTTCCTGGCCCAGGTGGGGGGCTGGCAGGTGGTCACCACCCAACTAGACAGTTCTCTCAAGGGATTGGCCCAGGAGCGCTACGATGTCCGAGCAGCCATGCAGCAGATGAACTTCACCCTAGGGCAAACCTCTGACTGGATCCAGGTCATCCAGAGGAAGACGGATGAGGAGACGTTGACGCTGCAGAAGATTGTCACCGAATGGCAGAACTACACCCGCCTCTTTGGTGGGCTGCGGGCCACCTCCTCCAAGACCAGCGAGCTGGTGAAGAGCATCCAAGGCAGCGTTGGGGCGGCAGCTCGGCAGGTCGGCCAGAATTCAGAGAACATGCACGACCTGGTGCTGCAGGTTATGGGGCTGCAGCTGCAGTTGGACAACATCTCCTCCTTCCTGGATGACCATGAGGAGAACATGAATGACTTGCGCTACCACAACAGGTACATGCAGAACCGCACGGCCGAGCGCTTCGAGACCCTGGAAGGTCGCATGACCTCCCATGAGATCGAGATCAGCACCATCTTCGCCAACATCAACGCCACCGACAGCCACGTCCACAGCATGCTGCGCTACCTGGACGACGTGCGGCTCTCCTGCACCCTGGGCTTCCATACCCACGCCGAAGAGCTCTACTACCTGAACAAGTCCCTCAGCCTCGTCCAGGGCACCACGGACCTGCTGCGGGAGCGTTACAGCCTGCTCAGCGCCCGGCTGGACTTTGACATCCGCAACCTGTCCATGGTCATGGAGGAGATGAAGGTGGTGGACGTTCGGCATGGGGAGATGCTGAAAAACATCACTGTCTTACGAGGTGAGGTGCATCCTGGTGGGCACAGCCTAAGCCCTGCCCGGGGTTGGGTTGGGGCCAGGTATGTTGGACAGGCAATTCTGGGGGTTGTTTCTTCTGTGGCTGAGCGTGGTGGGATCTGGGCTCCTTGGGAGCATCCCGCACCATGGAGGACCCAAATCACCATTGCTGAGGCCAAGGCAGTGCTGGAATGTGCATGAAGGCACCCAGACACTTGCACATGGATGCAGAAGGGTCATGGGAACGGAGCTGTGGAGCTGGAGAGGGCATGGCTACCCCAGGGTGAGGGTGCCCAAAGTTTCCCCAGGTGACTCAGGTGGCCTGGGGACATCTCCATCCACCCAGGGGAGCTGCAGGGCTGTCCCAGCTCCAGCACCAGCTCTGTGGAGCTTATCGGCACCCCGGCAGCTTCCCGCTCCACTGTGGACCACCCAGCCTGGAGCCATATGGCCACCACATCTGCATTGTTATGGGGCTGCCCTAATTAGAGAGCCCAGGCCCGTTTCTGGATCTGGTTTTTGGGAGAACCCCACGATGGCCCCGTGGCACTGTGCCCCCGGGCAACTCCAACTGCCCGTGAAGCCCACAGCAAGGGCTGCAGGGCTGGAGGAGCCAGGATTGGTTAATCCCAGTTTTAGTGAGGTCTTGCTGGGCTGGGGAGCCAGGCTCAGCTGATCTTGATCTCAATGAGATCTGCAGGGCTGGAGCATCTCCCTCTCTCCCCCCTTCAGGGTGCTGCCACCCCCAATCTCCCTGTTCACCCCCTCCTCTCCCTCCAGGTGTGCCGGGCCTCCCGGGCCCCCGCGGCCTCAAGGGCGACATGGGCGTCACGGGCCCCCCAGGAAGCGAAGGAGAGAAGGGTGACGTGGGCAGCCTGGGCTCGCCGGGCCCCCAGGGTCCCCCCGGCCCCCCGGGACCCCCTGGCCCTCAGGGTGAAAGGGGTCCCCTGGGCTCGAAAGGATTCCCCGGCCTCAAGGGTGCCAAGGGCAGCTTCGGGCAATCCGGCTCCCGGGGCCCGGGGGGACCCACGGGAGATCCCGGCCCCCCAGGGCCAGCCGGGGTGTCAGGGCCAGTAGGACCCCCCGGCCTGCAGGGCACACCGGGACTCCCCGGGAGCCCCGGGGCGGTGGGCCAGGCTGGCCCCATGGGGCCCAAGGGAGACCCTGGTTTGCGGGGCCCCCCAGGGCCACCGGGCCCCCCCGGCCCTCCAGGACAGTAACCCCCCCTGCTGCCAGCCTGGACAACGGGGTGGCAGAGCTGGCACGGGGACAGGGGGGTCCCCACCTCCGCCCCCCCCGGACCCCTAGAGCAGCCCCCGAGGGGTGTGAGGCAGAGCCTCGCAGGACTGGGTGGGGGCAGAGGGGTCCCAGGGCTCCCCTGGTGTGAAGGGCCAGGGCTGGTCCTCGGCTCTCAGGGATGCTGCCAGCTCCAGGCTCAGCTACCCAGGGGTGGGGGGTCCCTGCGGATGGGGTGCAGCTGGTTTGTGCCCTCCCGCCACTGCTGTCCCCCCCAAACACCCCCCGCTGTGTTCCCAATGTACTCCAGGCTCAATAAAGCTGAATGGGGACAGGCAGCTGCTCCTGCCTCAGAGGATGGGGACGGGGGGACCGGGGTGGGGGGGGGGGTGGGGGGGAGCACCCACAGCCGAACTGGTGCTGGTGGTGGGTGCGAGTGGTGGGGGGAAAGCATGTTGCATCCGTGTGTGTGTGCGCGAGTGAGTGCGTGCGTGTGTGCATGGGTCTGAAAGCATGTGCACGAGTGAGCAGGTACATGTGTGTGCATGAGTGAGGATGTATGTACACGTGTGCATGCATGTACACGTGTGCATGCATGTGCACGTGTGTGCATGTGCACGCACGAGTGAGGATGCGTGTGCACGGGTGGGCCCACGCAAGCACACGGAGGGTGCCTACAGACGTGTTCCCGCAGGCATGTGTGCCGTGTGAGACACGGTCTCTGATGGAGACCCCGCTCCCCCGCCTTGCCCCCCAGCAGAGACCTCCATGAGGACCCTCATGCCCTTGGCAGTGAGAAATGGGGCGCTCGGCTCTCCCCCAAACTGTAGCCGCACCCCTCCCCCCCCACTGCCCTGGGCTGGCCCCCACCACTACCACCGCGAAGGTATGTTGCTGCTCTGCTCCATGCCTCAGTTTCCCAAACCGAGCTGCTCAGCAAGACAGGCCACCAGGCTCGAAGGGAATGATGTCACCTCCGTGAGCCAAACCCAGGGTCCCCAAGGCCTGGCTGTGGGGGACCCCACCGGAACAGAGGGGGTGGCCGGAGGCCCCAGGTACCGGAGCCGGGGCCACGGCGCCAACAGCACCATGGGGCTGGGGAGACCGGCTAGGCCAACTCCAGCCCCCCCCATCGGCCAGTGCCCCTGCTCGGGGAGCCCCGTGCCCTGCCCAGCCCTGCCCGGGGCCCATGATCCGGCCGGGCGGGCGGTTTATTGCTGTTGGCAAAGGGGTTTCCTGTTTTCATGGCAGAAGCAGCCCGTGGCTGGTTATTAACATGGGCAGACACGGCCCAGGCCCCGGATTGGAGCTGCTGTGGCTGCAGAGGGAGAACGGGGCTGGGGGGGCTATGAGTAGGGGGTGGTGAGGGGAGCTGAGACCTGACAAGTTGTTACACAGATGGGGCACAGCCTGGGCCATGCTGCTCCATGCCTCAGTTTCCCCCAACCAGTTAGGACTCTGTGCCATAAGCCCCATCCCGACCTCCTCACCCCTTCCCAAACTCATGCGTCTGCGGAAAGCTGGAGCACATCTGGCTGGGCAGCACCGAGAGCATAATTTTGGGCAGCAGCTGTGCCAGTGTTTGTGGACGGGCAGCTGCCTCCTTCCCCGGGCTGGGAAAAATGTGCAAGGGCAGGGTTCCCCCCAAAAGAGCTGAGCTTTCCGGGTGGTGGCGAGGGTGGGCGATGGGATTTCAGACCTGGGAGCAAAAAGATTAATAAATAAACAAGGAGCGGAGGCGGGGAAGGGCCGGGAGGGAAGTGCTGACGGCAGCTGGGATCGCTCAGAGGTTATCCTCGGGGGGCACGGAGGGCAGCAGGGGCTGCACTTCCCACCATCCATGCCCTTCCTGATGGTTGTCCTAAACAGTGCCGTGACAGGACAACATGGACCCCGCACCTCCTGGCCTGGGCAGCTGTGCACCGGGTGCCCGGGGACCACAGCCCATGGATATGGATGCACAGGGTGCTGGGTACACAGCCCATGGACATGGAAGCACAGGGTGCTGAGGACACGGTCCCATGGACGTGGATGCACAGGGTGCTGGGGGACACACAGCCCATGGACATGGATGCACAGGGTGCTGGGGGACACACAGCCCATGGACATGGATGCGCAGGGTGCTGGGAGGACACGACCCCACAGGCAGCGATGCACAGGGATCACCGCCCATCGATAAAGGCCGGAGGACATGGGAGCCGCTGCGCGGGTGCGGCAGCCAAGCACAACAGCGTGCAGCTGCAGGGCTGCGGCTGCGGGCGTTGCTGATGGCAGCACAGCTTTCAGCACCGGCTTTCAGGTCGCCGGCTCCAGCCAACACCCACGTCCCATGAAAGGGCCCATTCATGCTGGGGAGTAGGGAGGCCTGGCACCTGGGTCCCCCCAGCTCCTTGCCCCCCACCCTGCCCCGCAGAGGCCTCCTGGCTTCTCCCCTGCCTTTGCCAGGGGCAGCTGGGAAGCAGGGGAAGAAAAACAGTTCCTGCACTGTGTCTGTTTCCCCATCAGCCCCAGGGAACCTTGCATGCCAGGTCCTAAAAGAGGTGGGACACTGGGGAGAGTTTGGGGTGGCATTAGCTGAAGCCACCCCAGGTTCAGGTCAGCCCAAGCTGAGACAGCACACAGGCAGCAAGAGGATGCACAGCCCACTATCCTCTTCCTCCCAGCAAGGAACTGGGGCCTGGGCTCCCTCCCCAGGCCCAACCCCAACCCCACACCCTCAAGCCCCACAGGGAAGGGGGTAGGTGCAGGGAAGTGAAAAAAGTCAGTTTAAGTGCATTATTGGGACTTGCCCTTGTAGCAGGGCAGGTTTTTTCTCCTGGAACAATCCAGTAATTCTTTGGTGAGACTGTTAGGATTTCATTTCCTTAAAGTGTACTTCCCTTTTGCCTGTCCCCTCCCAAAAAGTCACCCCCATGCCAGGAGCCATCCTCACTTTGCACTGGGGAGAAGCAAGGCCATAAGTGGAGGATGCTCTTCCCCCATCTCCTACCCCCCCCAAGGCGACGGGGAAGTTGGCAGCATACAGAGCTGCACCCCAAAACCAGACTTCCGTAGGCTGGTGCTGTCCCCCCTCAGCACAGCTTTCCGCTGCCCCAGAAGCTGACCCGCAGACCCTCCCAGCAATGCTCCTTCTCAGAGGCAAGAGCACACCAGGCAACTCTCACCCAGCAGCATGTTTTACCAGCGTGGTATGAATTTAATCATGACATATATACAGGGGCTGTAAAGATTACCACAACCGTTCTGTACAGATTTATGCCCAAAACTAGAGCTCTGGCCTGGACAGGCATAGACATTGAGCAACTCTTCTTCACCAACTTCTCTTTCCAGAGGAACAGCCAGGAATCAAATGTAATTTAAATAAACAACAGCTACACCATAGGACTATTCTCATTCTGTGCTAAAGGCCTGTGGTCATGTGCTCAAGTAGGCTGTGACAACAGCCACGCTCAGTCTTCATCATCGGTAGCTCCGTAATTAATGAGGAGCCACCAGCTTTAGTGCCAGCAAGGGCTAGGGAGGTCTGCAAAGCAGCTGTGACCATATCTGAATTCACATCCCCCTCCATTGCAGAGGGATCCCCCAGCTTTGCTGAGCATCGCCAGTGCGGAGAAGAGTGACGCAGTCAGCAGCGTCGCGTTCCTGTATACACCGAGTTAACAGCGACGGTTTCCGAGTCGCTCCGCTGCCAGGTCAGCAGTGAGACAGCCCCATTTGTTTTCTTTTCATTAAATCTCGTTGGATTAAAAGCTACACCAATCCCTTCCCTAGAATAAATAGCATTGTCTTTGTAGAACTGAAAGTCAAGTCTGCTTCCTTCCACCCACGTCCCTGTGAAATTAAAAAAAAAGAGATGTACGTGCAGATGTATAGATCCTCTCCCTTCAGAAGTCCACGGCACAGAGCTGGTCAGGCCGCTGGAAGAACCAACCAGGCTTTGAAGAAATGGAGTCAGTTGACTTTTTTGGTGTTTTTTTGGCATTCTTAGCGATGGTGACATATTAAGACATCCCAAACCGCCTCATGGTTGTGAAAGGAGAGAGACTTTATTTACATAAAGTCATCTGAATCGTTGCCATCCTGTGGGAAGAAAGACAAATCAGGATCTTTGTGCAGATTAAAACGGAAAATGGTGAAACGGTGCGTTCAGCAGGATTTCAGAACTGCCATTTATTCTGGTTTCCTGCCATTTCAGTACGAATACCGTGAAATCAGACCAAACAGACAAGCAACAGCAGCTCCGGAGCGGGAACAGCCCTGAGCGAGGCTCCGCGTTGTGAAGTGCTGTCCCTGAGATGGATCATTTCCCTGAAACTGCGGCCTGTCTGCTGTGATCTGGGAGGAACCAGAGACCAGCAACCTCGTGGACCATCCCTGTACCACAACCTGAGCTTCTTTACAACTTGGGAGAAGGAAAGCAGTCTGGCATCACGTGGAGGTCAGGTGTTGAGAGGAGGAGACCCCCTGCACCCCATTTCCACTGCCCCTCTCCCTGGCAAGCACCACTAGTTGGGCACAGCCTGCTTGTGCATGTCAGGAGACGCTCACACTTCAACCCAGTTCAAGTTTCAAAGGGGATCTGCACGCCAAGCAGGTGGAAAAATCAAGATTTCTTAAAAAAACCCACACACTCCTCTAAACAGTCAGTCAGGGATTAGGATGCAAAAGGTGGATTTTAAACTGAGGGTCAATCAGAGGAGCTCCAAGATCTCTCTGCCCAAAGTGCCACCAAGGAGGAAGCTGCAGACATGTCAGACCTCAGGCAAAGGACAGGTGCACCCAGTGCACATCAAGACCTCTTCTGAACTTCAGCCCCCAGCCCGCCCTCTTCTCATCCACCTCCTCATTTCCCTCCCGCTGGCCTGCGCTCCGCTCTGCTTTGGCTCCTTTCCCACCACCAGACAGCAGCCATGCTCCAGTCCTGGGCTTGCTCTCTAAAAGCATGTCCCTTCACACTTCCTCTTCTGCCCCTCAGCACCTATGCTCATCCCTCTCCAAACTCTTGTCAGTACACTTCTGGTTTCTTTCTTGTTGAAAAAAAAGTGCATCTTCCCCTTCCCTTGCAGTAACAAGGTGGTACATGCAGGTCGTGGTTGCCAGTAGGGAGCTCATGAGCAGGGTTATGCCCAAACAGCTCACAAGGAGAGTCAAGTCTGGTGCCTCACTTCAAGCTCTACTTCTTCTTTCACTTGAGTGGGAAGGGGACTGGGAGGACTCTGCACACATTTCCAGCAGCACGGGCTCCTCCTGGCTGACACAGAAGCAATAGGGCCCTCTCAGAAAGCGCAGGAGGGTGGCAATGTCCTTCATGGAGAACGGGTGACGGAAATGTGCTCTCATGCAGGAGTCACCAAAACCAGACTGCAATGCGGGAGCTGTACCATCATGACCTCGCATTGAATTTCAGCCTCTGTCTCTGAAAGGTTTCTGTGAGCATCAGCAGGTTCTTACCTGATTGGAGGACATGTTCTCAGCCTTCATTAATGATGAGTAGCTCCTGGAAGGGAAATTACATTATCTTGCATGATATGTTTTCAAAACCCACCAACAGAGACGTGTCTTGATAAAAGAGGACCAAGTACCAGAAAGCCAATTTGTTTTCCATCCTGCCTCAGTTCAGAAAGGAAAAAGTATTTGCTTATCTCATACTCTCTGGCTAATTAAAGCAATCGGAGAAAGCCCAGGTGCTATGCAGACTGCTTCTGCACAGCTTTGGTCAGGAACTACTAGCTAGATCATCCCAGGAGGTCGAGAATCCTTTACTTTGGGGGATGGCCAAGAGGCAGCTCTGGGGCAAGGTTAAATAAGCAGACAGGCCCCTTACTCTGTAGCACAGACATGTCTGCTGGTGACTTCTCCTCAGTTTAATTTGCTTCTCTAAGCCCTCTTTTCTGACCTCTACATGTGTTGAATCACTCAGGAAATCCCAGAGTTTTTCAAATTCTGGTTTCACTGTCATTTACAGATAAACATCACTTACTAAAGCCTAAAACAGAGTTTTTGGGGCCAGCCAGCGGACACATCCAGCGCTGTGTGGGGCCGTCAGTACCAAGGAACAAACTCGCACATGCTGCTGCACGTTTGGTTATCAGACGACAGAAAGGCCGATACCTTTCAAAACACCATCCCTCACTGTGTGACTGGGGATTCACACAAGTTTTAGTTAACGTCAGCAACGCAAGAGGAAGCTGAAGGACCACAGCAAAGGCTCAGTGTTTTCCAAGGCTCGCGCGAAGCTGGAAGCAATTGCTCCCATTCCAACAACGGAGCGAGCCAAGCGGCTTGCCCAATTTCACCCAAGTTAGGGACAGGTTTCAAAAGACCCAATCCTTTCTTTTAACAATGGTTTAGCATTCAGGTTTATTTTAGGAGAAACGGAGAAAACGCATTTATTCTAAAGACAAAGGAAACCACTGGGCCGTGCAGACGTTCACGTGGGAGCAGGTCAGCTGAGCACTGAGTAACGCCGGGCCGACTATTCAACAGAAATTGCTGACCCATGGCTCCCCTCCTAGCACCGATGAAAACTTTAAAAGTTAGAAGTTAGCACTACAATTTTTCACTTACCTAAGTTCTTCCAGCTCTTTTTTCTTCTTCATCTCTTCCTTTTCCTTCCGCTTCATCTCTTGGATCTGGGCTTTTTTCTCATTTCTTTCCTCCCTGTCCCGGGCTTCCTTCTCAGCAGCCAGGTCTGGGAAGCGCTCCACTTTTGTCTTCTCTAGCCGGTTCAGGATCTCATTCACCTTCTTCTCCACTGTCAGCATTTTCACCTTTGGAGTGCAAAGAACTATGATCCTTATAAAAAAAAGTACTTTTACTCTGGCACTTTCTCAACGGAAAGAAAACACTCTATTTTCACTTTACACGTGTCTGAATCCCACAAAAACAGATGCTAAGGAAAATCACTGCCACCGAGGCCCATTCAGCAGGTTGTGTAACAGCAAAGAGAGGCCCACTCCCAGCACTCAGAAGCACATAGCTAATAAGTATGAGCATTGCTAAGCACAGAAGCATTACTAATTTCGTGTCTTGGCACATGCCATGTCTTGGCACAAAAAAGGCCAACAGACAAAAACTGGTCTCTGCCGATTCCTAAAGAGGTGGCAGGAGGTCTCTGCAGACGGTTTTGGGAAGAGAAGCTCACGTGCTCTTTGTTGACTGCAGGGTTTTTAGCATTCCTTGTCCTGGTACAGACCTGGTTTAGTCAAATAACTGCATCTGTAGAGAGCTTTCTCTCCCAGGAACCGAGCTACTTAAGCAAAATTTAAGCATAACATTACGTGTGGACACTAGGTCAGGCTTGGGAATAGCTCAGTACACTGGCTTGGCCCTACACCAAAGCTAAGCAGCTCTGCCTTTTAACAGGTTTAACAAATTCAGAGGCAGCACCAGGGTGAGACAGCTCTCGGGGCAGAGACAGCAGAGCGAACAAGGCAACACACATCTCCAGGACCCCACGCAGCAAGTAAGAGTCTTGAGCCCTTCCAGATGCGTGATTACACCTCTGCCTGTGAGCCAATCCAAAGCGACTGCTCCTGTGCCAGCTCTTCAGCTGGAGCAAAAGATGATTTCAGCGGTGATAAATTCCATCAGGTAGCACAGATCAACGTGCGATACCGCTGGGCATCAGCAAAGACTCATCAGCTACACCGTGCTGCAGGGAACAGGCTGTACAGGCTATACTCTGCTACAGGCTGACACACAATCATGGATTTTCAGGTGGTGTTCAGGCAAGTCCAAACACACCCTCAGGATCTAGTGGAAGGTGTCCCTCCCCATGGCAGGAGGGCTGGAACTAGATGATGCTGAAGGTCCCTTCCAACCCAAACCATTCTGTGATTCTATGATCTCTCTTAGGCTTCAGGAGCAGACAATTCCCTGGCTTTAGGGCAACTGCTGAAGGCAATCCACCCAGCTATTATCACGGAAACGTTAGTCTGCCATCAGGTCACCGTCACTGGCTTGCAGCAAACACTTACATCCTTCTGCCTGTGAAAGCCGATCTGTCCCACATCCATGTCTGCAGTTTTCTTCAGGTTAGTCCACGGCGTGTACACCACGTTGACGTTGTTCATCTTGCAACCTAGGGGAGAAAGAAAGGAGGGAAACGTTTCCGTTCCCTTCCTGCTGAAAAAGGTCTTAAAGTCTTCTGAGCGCATGGAAACCGGCAGTTATTCTCATCACAAACATTACTAGCCAGGCAAGAAAGGAGAAAATGGAGAAGTCCTTCCAGTGTTACAGTGAAAAGGAAGAACACCACGACATCATTTTCTGCAGTAACATGAGTGCCGCAGCAGCGTTAACGAACTCCAGATGGAGATCGTCTTTGCCAGAAGAGTGATTATTATGGAAGGGGGCCCCAAGGTGGCGTTAGGGAAGAGGCTGCACAGCCTCCTTGGCTCCAACAGCAATATCGAGGCACAAACGGGAATTTCATAGATTTAAAATTCCTCCTTACGAAAGTGTAACGGGCAGCCCTGGCAGCTGCAAGCAACATCTGCTTCCCGTAAGACCCGCAGGCACAGGCTTAAGGGAGGAGCAGCGCAGCAGAAACATCACAAATGCTTGATCCAAAACCCACACGCTGGTGTGGACCGGAAACACTCGCCACAAACACCTCGCAGCCATCTCCCGGGAGTCAGTATTACCTTGAATGCTATTCGCCTTCACTAGATGGGCACAGTCTATCAAAACTTCTTTAGGAATGTCATCCACCGTCTGCCCCTGTGACAGAGCAAGGCAATGTCAGCGGCTCGCGGCGGGGAGGCTGCAGGGACTGAGGAGCACACAGAAGCCAGGAAGGAGGGCACGATGCCCTGCAAACACAGCCAGCACCTCTACACTCCACGTTTTACAAGACTGGAGTCTTCTGTGGTGTTTTCAAGGAGAGGTTCGAAGCGCCAGAAGTGGTTTGCACCCTGCTTTTCTCAAAGGTATTCTCCCTGTTTTAGTGACGTGGTGGTTCCTCGACACACGCTTGGTGTCAAGCCAGAAATCAATTGTTCTGTTGGGCCACGTTAAACTTCCCGCTCCTCCCCACATTATTTGGTAATGGAGGCTATAAATTCAGTCTCCCCACGCTCGTGGTTACCCGCACCCTGAGGGAGCCCTGCGGACTGTAACGGTCCACACGAGCAAAGATGGTCTTGTGCGCAGGAATCACTGCAGAACGGGAGCGTGCAGTTCTTACGCGGGTGAATACTGATGTTTTTAAATATACATGTCATGGGGTTACCTTGTGTAACCGAAGGTACACATGCGCAGAAGACAGCTTATCCACGTGAAACCTACAGAGTAAAAAAAGCACATTTAACAGAGGATAAAAGATGTAAGAGATGGTGATCTGTTCTGAAAGATTTACTACCTGACAAGTGACAAAACAGCCACTCTATAGACAATAAAACTACAGAAATGTTAGTGATATACATGTTTAAAAGCAGGCAATGGAGTCAGAGCCTATCCTTCAAGATACGTCAGTCCTCTCAGTTGAAGACTGCAAAAATAAAAACCCTTTCCCCCTTCCTTTTTTTCTTTTAAATGCTATACTGCATGCAGGCAACACTCGCAGGACGAGCCTATCCGTGTTTTGGTCTGTCTATTTATTCTGAAGAGAAACAGTAAACTTGTGAACTCTTCAGCAGGCATTGCGAGTTACACCACTTACATGACTGGTCTCAAGCTCACAGAGCTAAAAAAAACCCAAATCCCAGTTTTTCACTGGTCAGTAGATAGTCCATGGAGCCCTGTGCTCTGCCTCCAACAGTGGGAACAGGCGATGCTTCCTGGGAAGTGCACAGGATTTAGTGGTTTCAGTGGGTACCAGTCCCGATAGGAGCTGAACTTGAACTGAATACCAGTTCTGCACTCACTTTATCCACTGACTCCAAGATTTCATAAGCCTCGATCACCACCCCCACCCCAGCCCTCTCCCCCCGAGACTGAAGAGCACTCTCCTCTCCAGTCTCTCCTTACAGCACGGCTCTTCATCTCCCTGATGACTCCAGTTGCCCTTCTCCAGACCTCTTCTAACTTGACTATGCTTTTACCATCATCACCTATTTTTTAAGCCTCTGTCCTGATGAACACTCACTCCAACCCTGCAAACTTCCAAGGGCAGAGCAGGGGACAATTGATCTCATGTCACCTCCCAACCTTTCCATTTCCTTCTTAACATAACAGGACTTTTCCTTCCTGCTGCAAGACAGAAAACCCTTCAGCACCAACACATGAGCTCTCACTTGTACCTCCTGAGCCTCCTACCCCAATTCCACTGGATCCCTCTTAAGCAGGAGTAAATCTAAAAGATGCCAGACACCATTAAGAGAACAATTCCCAGGAGGCCTCTGCGAGAGGATCTATAATATTTTGTTGAGATGGCACCGGGATATGAAAAAAAATCAACATTGATGATGCTGGTGTGAGCTACAAGATAGGAAAGAGATGGGGAAAGACAACTTTCATGGTTCAGGCAATTTGAGGAGGGATCTCAAGGTCACTCCTAAATAACAGTATAGGCACACCTTAAATTATGTAGTGACAGGACAAACATGAGACAGAAATTGAATGTGATACTGCTACAACAAAGCGTTATTCAGCTGATGCACAATCTCTTCTGCTAGGAAAAAATATTCCCTTGCCAGTTAGCTGACTGCTGACAAAACATCCTCTACAGAGCGTGTTAGATACCACTTACTCAACCTCCAGTTCTACCAAGACACCTCAGCTCATCCTGGCAAAGGCCACCTTGAAGAGTGAGAAGGAGCACAATCCACACAGCGATTCTTGTTAGCAAAGGAGAGGGCAGCAGCTGCGATACATCAGGTCTGTACAATAGTGCCTGAGAACAACCAAACCCCTTCATAAAAATCTCAAAAACCTTATCAGTCTGGAAAATTCATGGACTAATCCAGCCAGGAAAGATGCCACGAATTGCCGCGAAAAGGACTGGTAACTCCCCTTCTCTTTTCTCTTCTGATGGATGAGATCTTAGGAGCTTCTGTCCCCCTGGCCGCAGCTTCAGTGGGTCTGCTTGGAGCAGACACGGCTTTCACCCGGCAGGAATCAAAACGTCAGACTCTTCTGCTCCCGCTCACTGACTCCAACTCCTGAGACAGCAATGTCTGTTTTACAGGACAGGCTGGTACTTGCCCGCAAGACAAGTACACGAAGCACACACAGAGGAAAAGGCACTGGGAGACAACAGACAGTCTTCTCTAGGCACAGTATTTACTGTTGCTCAAAAAACTTCTGGCTCCATCCCCAGGCCCTGTCTGACCACTCCATAATTTCACGTTTGTATCTCCACTCTCCTTGTCCTCTGTTAGTCTTTTGTTTTTGCTGTTTTCGCTTGTCCCTGCACAGGGATATCCAGGAGCTGCTACTCTTGCTTGACTCAGGAGGTGCTCTCTCTCTTACATACCAAGCTGCCCTTCTCCTTTAACTCTGCCCATTTCTCAAACACACTAAGAGCAACAGCAAGCTAGCACTATATTCTGAAACACAAATATCCATGTACTGGGTTATTGCTACTGCAGCACCTCCATGCACAGACAAACCCCAAAAAGCTTCACAAAGGGGCCAGTTCTTGTGATGAACAAAACGGGAGATGGAGGGGGAGATGCAAGGAATGAATTCAGAACCAATGGGGTCCCAACAGCTGCACTCGGGTCTGCTGCAATCCACTTCCACCTTGGGATTGCATTTAAACTGCTGAGTGTTTTGGAAAAAAAGAGACTCTATGGTGTCTGGGAAAGTGAGAGGGTTGTTATGATCATTTGACTCCGTTGCATAATGAAAGGCAACTTGTTTCAGCGAGTTTCAGTACCTACCAGATATCTTCAGGCCAGCCATACTTTATTAGGTCTTCATCTGCAGGAATAAAAGTATCGATAAGCAAAGCCCAGGACCTCATCAACAACAAACCCAACCACCTGACAAGAGCAGGAATCCCCGCTGTCAGTCAGCCACTGCACAGTGATTGAGCAGAAACAGAAATGGGCTTTAACGCTGCACCTGCCTCCTCCCAGGTATGGCAGAAACAGGTATGCCAGGAACAGCTCCACCATGTAATTTTGAAATTATTAAGTGAAAATATGTTTCTTCAAATATCCATCTAATGGGGGAGGGACTTTGTGATAGTTTGATGTGTGTGGGGGTGTTCTGGTGGCAGGGGAGGGGATTTGCTCCCTGTGCCACCAGATCTGAGTCCCATCCCCCCCGGGGGGGGTTGAGCCAAATTGGCGCCTCTGCGAATTGCCCTATTTAAGTCGGGACAAAGGGGCGGGAAAGGTCTTTTCTCTCAGGAGGGAGGAGAGAGCAGGAGGGCGCTGCCCTCGCTCCCGGCTGGGCGGCTGCCCGGGCCCGGGTCGGTGCCATGTGCTCAAGATGGCGCCGGGGGAGCCGCATGGGGGGCTCGGGAAGCGCCCCGCTCCCGGGGTGCCCGCCGGGCCGAGCTCCCCTAAAGAGGATTAATATCTATGAGAAAACAACCACAACGACCGGGTCAGTCAAGATGGAGCAGGAGGAGGTGTACTGGAGCTGAGGCTTCCCTTGCAATCGGTGTGAAGATGGCAGGCGGCCCCCCTGCAGCCAGGGTGCACTCGGCGGAGCAGAGACCCACTCGTGGCCCGTGGAGAAACTCAAGTCGGAAAAGAGATGCCTGAGCCCAGGAGAGGTCATGGAGCAGGGGATGCGCGACCAGATACTGTTAATAATGGGGCATGGAATGCACGACGAGGTCGTGGAGGCATCTGGGATCCGTGGGACGACCCACGCCGATGCGAGTGGCAGCAGCTCCCTAAGAGGCCGAGACTGGTAAAGCCCGAACTGGTACAATCCATGGGGAAGGATTGCAATCCTGCGGGCAGGACTCACGTTGGAAAAGTTTGGGGACTTTTTTTCTTCATGAGTAGGGGATCCACCGAAGCAAGGGAAAAATGGTGTAAAGACTCCTCCTCCTTTAAGAAAGGAGCGGAAGTTAACAACATGGATGAACTGACCTGCACTCCCCATTCCCTGTCCCCCTGCGCCGCCGGGGGGGGTTGAGCCAGGAACGAAAGGAAACGGGGTGGGGAGGTGTTGTTTTAAGATCTGGCCTTGTTTTTCTCTTTTCTCCTCTCAAGTAACCAGTTTCGTTCCCTTGTGTCTCTTGTTTAGTAACTGTTAATAAATTGGTTTGTTTTATGAAGAAAGCCTGAGTCATGTTTTGCCCAGGACCATGGTTGGTGGGTGCTCCCTCTCGGTTCTTGTCTCGACCCTCAGTCCAAAAACCACGACAGACTTTCAGGGTAAGTCTTCAAAACAGCCACACTAACACTTTCCCCTTTGAGTGAGACACGCAGTTTCACATCAATTACTGACGTGGAAACAGGAGGTGCAGCAGAACCGTAACCTTCACCTTGAGGGAAAGGATGGGCATGGGAAACCTACGGAGTATGAGTGCTCACTGGAGAGGGGAAGAATACAGACTGAGCAGGGAAATGGAAGGTTGGTCTGCAAAAAATTATCAGAGGCAGCCCGAAAACCAGTATTTTTCTCTAGACAGATGTTTTTCCAGTTAATTTAGCTTCTATTTATATTTGAAGGCAGTTATTCAGCCTAGAGGACTAACAAAATCTATCTATGCTGACTAAAAGTAACACAGTGGACTTCAGAGGGGTAAGTCAGAATCACTTGCAGGGGTGGACAAGTTTTCAAGCAACACATCAAGTTAACACATACACAGACATTCTTTCAAAATGGCCTTAAATTCCCACTTAAATCTAAACTTAAGCCGTTAGGCATTATTACATTAATGTACTTACTTTCGTACTTATCTTTTCCCATGTAAATGGTGTAAATGGAAGGAACAACTGAGGGATAGAAAGACGAAAACAAATTAAAAAGCGTTTGGACAAACTGTGTGAAGAATGACACACACACACTAGTCTTGGACACAGAAATTAGAATGAAAACAGCTTCGCTCATCCATCCATCCCACTTCCCTCCTGGGGGCCAAAGGAAGATTCTTTTGCGTTTCCTCCAGATTTTGTCCCAAAGGCTTCAAAGGACTTTGTAAAGTGGTGTTTACACCACTTCCCACAGAAGATTATCAAGCAAGGAACAGCTTTCTGAGCAAAACACTCTCAACATCCAGGCGGTTCAGATTGTATCTGTGTAACTGTATAATCTGTTCAATTCAGCACATGTCTGTGAGCAAGAAAGGCTGACATCGTATTTACAGTCTGGGATTAACTCTGCGTGGCCTTGAGTGAAACAACTCATGCTGTCTTGCCCTTGTGTCCCCAAAGTACCAGAAGCCCGATGTGAATCTCCCTTAGGTAGCCTGGGAGGATTAAAATTAAATGGAAAGACTGAAGTTGCATGAACAACAGTTGGTGGCTTGTTTTAAGTGCTCCAAAAAGGCACAGATGAGACAAAAAGTGTCCCTCTCTTCTTTAGGGCTCATTCCGTCATGCAGTAAAGATGCTGCCAATTCTGGGAAACCAAACAAGTATCCCTTCAGCATCTGCACTAAAGGCCAGCACAGCTGGGAGATGGACACAGGGCAGTAAGAGAGTGCTACAGGTAGGGAAGTCCTGTTGAACCACTGAGCAACCTGCTTAAAAAAGAAGCAGATGTTCTGTTCTTGTACATGGCAGCAGGGAAATCCCAATTTCACAGCAACTCTCCTGACCAGTTTGTCACATTTCTATCTCCTACAATTTTTAACAACTACATTGTGAGTGAGCAATTGCTGCAGTCACAGCTGCAAGCACCAGCACTGCACTGAAATGTAGGTGTTCTTCACAAAGACCTACAGCAGCAACAGCATAGGTTTGTATTTTTCATCTACTACTGCAGAACAAACAGAATTCACAGTGGGATTTGTAAAGTCACTCACTGATAGTGCACAAATTAAAGATGAGGAGCAAACAAATGAAGTGCAGGTGACCAAATCTGCTTCCCAAAAGCATTCTTTGAAAATACAGTGTCTAACCTTGTATTTTCAAAGTTGCTAAAATAGGAGACACACTCCATTTACACGCCACAACTCTGGCAGTGCAACGACTTGGATCCCAAATTGCTTACTGACCCAGTCCTTTCTGAGGGCATTTTCATTGGAAACCCAACACCACAAGCACAAAGCCCAGACAACGCTTTCCAATTTAGCAACGAGGTAATAAGAAATGGAAATTCAAAAATAGGATTATATGCCTGTGGGAGTTGAAGACTGGAAAAAATCCACCCTGGACATGTAGGAGAGTCCAGAGAACGTAGGAGATCATGACTACAGGCACTACCCATAAACGTAAAATTAATTGCTGAAAAATAAAGTTGCATTAGCGATGGTTCTGTGAAAACAAAGCCCATCCTGCCAAACAGCAAGGGAACACTAACATAACCAAGCAGATTACTTCAACCCATATGAAGTAACGGGTTACACACACCAGTAACAGTGGAACACATTTCAGGCAAACTGCAGTAGCCTTCTTATTGTAGACCCCTCTCTAGCAGAAAAACTGATTATAGCGTGTCAGAAACCTTCTGTAGAACTATCGTTTAAAAATAAAGGAGATTGTCCACATTATTAGCAGTTAACTGCAGCTTGTCTGCTTCTAGTACCCCCCAAGTTATCCTATACATCTGCCAGGCTCTTTTCTCCGCACAAAATGGCCCACATCCAGGAAACTCTCTGAACTTCTCGCTGGCAGAAAATATTTCCATTTGAGTGTCAGATTAAATGACTAAGACATAATGTCTGTGTATCTATTCACTGGGTCTATAAAGGCCCTCATGTTCCACAAGAGAGGAAAAAAGTTTTAAAGTAAATCCCAAGAACAAAATTATTCAAGGAGTATTCACAAGACTGTTAAGTCTTGCCTTGCCCAAAGAAAAAAATCAAGCAGCCCCTCAAATCCTTGTCATTATGGATCTTCAACTCCAGAACTGATGAAAGCAATGGTATAAAATACAAGCTCGTGGGCAAGGGGTAAAAACTATACTGAAACAAGCGGGTTATACATTGGTGAAATGACCTGGGGCAAACCAAAAAGGAATATTCCTGACTATCCTCTGTATCATCAGCCCATATTGCACCAAACTACAGATTTCTGATGCTTCGGAAGTGGTTAACGTTTTTATACGGGCAAGCAGAAGGGACCTGTACATATTAAAGGGAAAACAATGAGACAATTTATGCATTACGCCTTCCCTCAAACTCCTGACAGCAGTACACTTGAGAAAGCCTTTCAGAAGCCACTCCCCGCTCCTGCTCTTCACTCCATGCTAGCAGCAACCACGACTGAGAGGCTCCTCAGCCCAGAGAACCCCTTAGCTCCTGAAATCGCTTCGAACTGCAGCCGATTCCGTCCCACACCAGGTCCTTTACGCTCAGCCCAGCGCAGGGGCTCGCCGAAAGGCACGGCTATGACTCGTGGAGGTGCCCAGAGGGGCGGGAGGACGCGCCGTTACCGGGCAGCCCCGCTCGCGGAGGAACTGGGCGGGGGCGCGGCCCAACGCTCCCCTCACGACGGCGGGGCCCGGCCTGCCACAGGCCCCCCCCCCCCCCCCAAAAGGGCGCTCAGGCCTCCGGCCGCTCCCCCCTCACCCACTCACCGTTGGAGGTGAAGTAAAACACCATGGCAGCGGCGGCTCCTCAGCCCGCCCGGCCCGTGGCTACCACACGGCCGCCTCCCTCCCGCACCAGCAACGCCTGCCGACGGAGGGGCAGAAGGGAGCACGGCTCCTGCGCACAGAGCGATCCCGCACGCGCAGTGCGGCGCAAACGCTGGTTTCCCTCCTTCTACGCATGCGCCAGCTGCTCGGGCGGCGAAGCCAGGAAGAGCGCTGCGCATGAGCGTAGCCCCGGGGAGGCGACGGCGCAAGGAGTCTTGCGCATGTGCCCGCCGCTCCAGCCGGTCAGGCACTCCATGTTGCGCATGCGGAGCTCTGCAGCGCGCCCTCGCTGTGTGCATGCGCGAAGCTACTCCCGCCCACTGTGTGGGCCCGGGCAGAGTTTATTTTCTTTTATTTATTTTTTTTCTGGATAATCGTAAATGGCCTTCGGATTATGCCTGGAGGCCACGGCAGGACCTCAGCGAAGAGCTTCCACGGAGCCGCCTCCGCCCCGTGACCCGTCACAGGCCCCCTCAGGCGCCTCCCCGAGGGGGGTCGCCGCCGGCATTTTCCGAGGCTCCGGACCGAAGGCAAAGCGCAGGGAAGTGGTTGTCACCGCCCCCTTGACCTTTGCAAACGCCTCTCAGTTCACTCCATCCCTTCACATGCCCGAGTCGCCCGTTTGAGTCTCCCCTTAGAGCCGTTGCCGCGCACGAACTACAACTCCCATCAGCCCCCGCGCGCCCCTCCCGCCCCGAGGCGGTGCTGAACTCGCGAAGCACACTGGGAGTTAGAGTCTCTCTGGGAAGGGGGGGGTGTGGCGAGCTCTGCCATCTGATTGGCTGGAGAACTGGCAGGGCGGGTGCAAAGCGGCGCGGCGCGCCCTAGTTAGGCCAATGACTATGAAATACATGTGAGTGACGAGGCGCTTGGCCAATGGAAAGAAGAGAGCGGGCGGGCGGGAGAACGCGCGCGGGTTCGAAGGCGCGGGAGCGTTGGCGGCGGTGTTGAGGTAAGGGAGGACGGCTAGGCCGGGGGAAGCGGGGCCCGGGGCCGCTCGGGTGGGTGTGGAGGGCGGGAGGTGAGGGTTTGGTGCTGCGTCGAGGTGTAGGGGAGGGGAGGAACGCGGGTGTCAGCGCCTGGTGCGGTGCTGAGGCGCCTGTGTGGGCTGAGGGGGGAGTCGCTGGGCCCGGGGCCTGGCGCGGAGCTGGGGGGGTGTGAGGGCTGTGGGGCCCCGGGCGGGGGGGGGGTCGGTGCAGTGCTGAGGTGCACCAGGCCCCACGCACCGGTGCAGGGGGCCAGGTGGTATGAAAGTGATGGGGGTGGGGAGAGGGCAGCATGTGGCCAGGCTCAGGTGCCGAGTCAGGTGCGGGGCGCTTTGGGTAGGTCCTGGGGGGTGGGGGAAGGTGCAGGGTGCTCCGGTAAGGGGCAGGTGCCCCCACAGGGTGCCTGGGGGGTGTGGGGATGAAGGCCTGACGCAATACCGAGGTGCGGGGCATCTGGGGTGAGGGGCTGGCTGGGAACTGAACTGTGAATATTTTGAGAAGGGCTGTGGGTGGCTGGGGCGGGGGGCGGAAAGCTGCTCTGCAGGAAGCTGTCTATGGCATCCTCAGGGTACCAGTGCAAGTTATAAGGATTGCTCCCTCCACACGTGCACCTTGGCTCTCCTGCCACCAGTCTGTCCGTTCTTATCTTCTCCCTTTCATCTGCACCGGATATCTCATTTCCCAGGTACCTGCAGGCTTGTTATTGCTTCCCTGTGCTTCTAAGGCGTTGCCTGCCCTCTCTCGAAGTTCCCCTCTGCCAGCACTGCTCTGTGCTGAGGTTGTACAACTCATGCTGCAGCTACCCAGCTCCTGGCTCCATCCTCTGCCACCGCTTGTGTCCCTTGGTGTTCCTGGGCTTGACAACAGCTTGTGTGTCTGGGCTGTCATCAGTCACCGCTTCCCCAAAACCAGCAATGCTTTAACGCGGGCAGGTTAGGAGGAACTTCCCCCTGCTGGTGGGTTATTGAATAAATTATTCTTTATATGGCCTTCTAGCAGTTTATGAATATTTATTATTAGTTCTTTTGGATATAGGGTATTTGTTTGTTCTGGGGTTTTGGTTGTGAAATGCCATGTAACAGAAAACACGCTGTTTGTTCTATTGAACTAGAAGAGATGGAACAAACAGCGTTGAGTGCTTTAACTGACTTAAATGGCTACTGTGTTAACGAAGGCTAAAAAAGCGTGTTTTAGGGTTTTGTGCAAGAAGGGAGCTGGGAGAGGAACTCTAAAAGTCTGTTGGGTATAGAGCTGTCCCAGCTGGAAGGTAAATGCCAACAGGAAATCCTCATGGGAATAAATTGGCTGTGAATATAGGCAGGAGCAAGCAGATTTCTAGGAACCTCATTGGTGAGGTCTAGAATGAGCTTTGCGAGAGGAATGTGAGAGGCAATCTAAAACTTGGTTCTGAATTATCTGCCTCTGTTTTAGAAAAGGGACTTAAGGATGTGTTTGTCCGTGATGACAGAACTGGACTTGACCTGTAGGATCCTTTTTGTGGGCACTTATTTTATGGTTTATGCTCAGTTGAAACAGAGCCATGTGTTGTTCTACTGTCTTGTCATGCCTGAACTGCTGCCATTCATTGTTTTCTTCCCAGTCCCCCACCTCCTCTTCCTTCTTTACTAAGTTTTTTTTGTTCAGTTTTGGTTTTTACTGGAAATCTATTTCAAGCTATGAAAAATGTGTTCTTGTAGGTGAAGACATGGCAGCTGTTACCCCACAGAAAAGAAGCCGCAGTTCTACTGATACCGATGGGTATGTTAACTTTTCATAATTTTTTTTTCTGATAAAAACACCTTAGTTGCTGCACATAGAACAAAAGAGGTGTTTAAAATCCTTGAAAGCTTTTAATGTCAAGTGGGAAAAATATTAAGATGGATCTGAGACACAGGTAGCATCACCCCATGGCTATTACTCAATGACTTACAACATTTTATGTCGTACTGAACATCTTGAGAGATTTCATCTAACATGTAGGGAAACTGAAGCTAAAAATGATCTTTGATCTGTAGCATAGCATAGAATTATAAATGAAGTGAAGCCATTACACTGAGCTGATACTTTGCAGGCTCACATTAGTTGGTTGCATTAGGGCATTGTTTTTTTTTTTTATTAAAGTAAGGTATCTTGTTTTGGGAGTCACCTCTGTCACGTGTATCCCTGTACGTAGCATTGACACACAGACCTAGCTCTGAGCAAGTCACGGAACCAGTAGAAACCTAAAAACTGATTGTTTAGAAACTTAAGAAATAAAACCCCTGATGTTTGCATTTCTTTGGGGTAAAACTTTAGTCTTTCTCTTTTGGAAAGACTTTGATACACAGTACAGAAATGCTGAGGTCTGCACAGATTATCTGCATAGTCTTCTAGTGTTAATAGAAAAACAGTTCCTTTGTTATGTATATCTAAAAAATTATAGATTTATTTTTTTCCCCCCTAAATCTAGTGGAGGAGAAGCCGCTGGCCATAAACAAAAAACTGAGCTTTAAATCCAAAAGTGTAGATTGCTTCTTGTTCTTTCATAACTCTACCAGCTGAACAGATTTTTCTCATGCCTCTCCTGTACCTCCTTCTCAAAAACATTTCTCGGAGGGGAGACCAAGAGTGGAGTTTGATTTCTAAATTGGAAGGACAAATTCCTGAGATAAAGCGTAAACACTCACTGAGGAAACACCTTGCTATGTTGCGTGGCAAATGTGTCCCTCCTGTAAATGTATTATCTCCTTTGAGGCAGTAGGTTCAAAAGCTGTTAGTGACTTCCTGATGAGGTTTGAGATACCAAAATAGCTGTTGGAGGGAGATTTCAGGGTGTGCCTTTCTGAAACTGGTATAAAATATTGTGAGATCCCCCCAGCTTTATCAGTCTTACATACGGGGGTGGGGGATGCACGAGTTTTTTCAGCGACACGAATCTGAGATAACAGAGTTGGTCTGAAACAAGTAAAACTTTTTTTTTTTTTTCCCTCCTTACTTATGAATAGCCCTGATCTTGTCAGCAGGAAGTAGAATGACTGTTGTTCCCAGGTGCTTTAACAAGTTCAGGCAGGAAAATAGATTTGCTATTAAAAAAAAAACCCATGGAGATTGGCAAGACAGATTTAGGTAGGTCTTTTGATATTTGTATATTATATTTTGGTATTCAATATTTGTATTTATTACAGGGCATACACCAGTAGAGGCAACTAGGCTGAGTGAAAATAAGTGTTATTTAAGTAAAACAATAACTGAAAAGCTTTCAATCGTGTATGTGATGTTTCATGCTCTGATTATTCCTACAGTTCGTCCTTAGCCTTTGAGACTCCTGTGAAAAAAATGATGACAGGCTTTGCTGAAAGTCTGTCTCCACTCAAGAAATCGAGAAATAATTGGTTTACTCCTCAAATGAAATGGTCATCCAGCTCCAGTGACGAGATGAAAGAAAACGAGGCTGTCCCGGTGAAGCCGGTGCTGTCGAGGAGGCTGGATGTCTCACCCCTTCAGGCAGCCGCTGTTCCCACAGCCGCACGGATGGAGCCCTCAAGGAAATTATCCCCAAAGACTGCTTCCTCCTACAAGCCCCGTGTGCCTGTGGTGACTTTTTATAGCAAGGAAAAGCGATACCTTACTCCTCTTGAGAGGAAACAACTGAACGAGAACCACTCTTTGGGGGAGAGGAACAGGGGTGAAAATCTTCCAGCTGCCAGCAGGATGGAGAAGATGAACATGAACTTGAGCAGGAATATGAGCTCAAAGCCAGCTAAGAAGGCAACCAATTCCAAGCATGGCAAAACTGTCCTCAAAAGGCTTAAGAAGGCAAAGGGAGAGATACCAGCAGGAAAACCCAATGTGGAGAAAGAGAATGTGAATTGCCTGATTAAAAAGAAGATGGATTCGCCCTTCAGAGTCCTAAGCATGACAGTTAAACCAGCCCTGAAACTCCAGCTGGGAGCAGCGTTCTTTTCTGCCAGGAAGAAATCACATTCTAAAAAACCAGCTGTAGACACTAAGTCTCTCCAGGGTCTCCCCAAATCTCTGCAAGAAAACGATCAGCCTGGACCAGCAACGACTCCAAAGCCTAATTCAGCTGATAGGAACAAAATTCTTGAGGCAGGTGGTGTATTGAGAAATATTTCTGTGCCTCAGAAGAAGGAAAATGAAAGCAGGGAGGGCTTTACAAGCTGCATAAATCGAGAGGGAGACTCGGCACACGAAGGGAAAACATCTCCGCAGAAAAGCGGAAGCGGCTCTGATCCGTTTTGTACTTCTGAGCCTGTGGCCACTGGACACAGCGATGGAGAGAAGGTGGTGAGTAGAGGGGTCACCAGTGACACACACGGAGTGGGTTACTGGAAGTAACCCATGCTCCAGTTATTCGGGCATAGGGTGTTTATTTGGACCTATTAGTGGATTTTACCTAGGAAAACTTTCACAGATTTATTCCTGCCTTACCAAGGCATAACACCGTGGTAAACCTCCAGGAATTTCTTGTCAGCATCCCTGTCTGTTGCTCAATGCTGGAGGAAGGAGGTGCTTCTCAAAGAGTTTTGCTGCTATCCTCCTTCAAGCCTTCCTATAGAATCATAGAATGGTTTGGGTTGGAAAGGACCTCAAAGACCATCCAGTTCCAACCTCTCTGCCATGGGCAGGGACACCTTCCACTACACCAGGTTGCTCAAAGCCTCATCCAACCTGGCCTTGAACACTTCCAGGGATGGGGCAGCCACAGCTTCTCTGGGTGACCTGGTCCTTGTTTTTCCACAGCCACATGCTTATCAGCCAGTGAAGTAATGGAAATGAGAAAGCAAAAATTGTTTCTAGAGTGTGTTTATTTAGAGATTTCTCCTGGATCACAAGCTGTTGCTTGCTGGTACAGCCTGTGCTGTAATTCCAGCGGCCCTTGCAGGCTTTGGTCTGCTCTGGGATTATCTTTTTAGCGATTATTTTCTCAGCTGGAGCTATGTGTGCTAGTGCTGCAGCTCCCTCCTCTGAGGAAGCGAGGCTAAGCCCCGGGTTCTCACGCTTTAACAAACTGACGGTGAGTTTGCTGAGCTGGTCTGTGTTTGAAAAACTGTAACCGTTTTGTATATGACTGAAGAAGCGTAAGCAATTTTTCTCTGTTGCTACCTTAGCAGTGAATATACTCCTGGTGATAGAAAAGTGGTGGTTTGGGTGTTTTTTTAAAAACTGCATTCGATTCTTGTGCAAATATGTTTAGCAGTGCTGGAACGGTTAAACTCTGCAATGAGTCTCGCTTATTGCCAGCTCATTAATGCTCGCCAGGCCTTGCTTTTAATTTTATGATTTGCCAGAGAATTGCTTAGCTTGGGATGTGGATTTTGCTTTCGAGTGCAGTGCTCAGGTGTGAAAGGTTGGGGTGGCAATGGAAAGAGTGCAGCACTAAAATACAAATTCAGAACAGGTTCACAAACTATTTCATTGCACTTGCTGTCATATTTTGCTGTTGCGTTCTGGCATCTAAAATATAGGAAAGTAGGAGAAGCCGGTGGAATAATACTGTAGTATTTTACACTGGGCATTGAAGGGAAGCAGTGAACAAGATGGGAAGCTGTTTTTATAGGGTTTGTGTGCTTTATATTCCTGGGTCAGTTTGATGAAGGACAGTTTATTGCCTCCTTTGTTCACCTGCACTGTTTTAGTATCTCTTGCAATCCTGGCTTGAGTATCTGTATGTTTTTGCGACGCAGCGTTAATAAAACACAAATGTTAGCTTGTGCAATCTAATCTTGCACGTGCAGTAAAAAAAACAAAACAAAACTTGAAAACATTTGATTCTGCTGCCATGGCAATTTTTTCTGTTGGCAAACTATCGGTTGTAGGTTAACCAGAAGTGTGGAGTGTTTGAAAAGGGGAATTTAGTGACTTTGTTACTGCAAACTGAATTTTTGTTTGGCCTTGATTTTTGTCTCGGGTTCAGCTGGAGCTGATTGCTAGAGCCAGTTGCCAGTTCTTGATGAGATGGGAAATAATACACTATCATAGACAAAATGAGCAGAGTTCAAGGCAAAAATCAGTTTGGCAAACTTTTGTTTTTATAGAACATTTGCGAGAGGCTTCCGAAAGCTGGGAAGATGCATAGTTGTAGACAGAGAATGAAGCAGAGCAGTTATGATTTACTTAAAAACAAAAGAAAAAGACCACCCATGTTCCACAATAAAACAGAAGTAGGGGCATAGGTGGGTGTTAAGGTGTTGAGAACCAAAATCATGATCGTTGTCATAAACTTGAGTTTGGTCTTACAGTAGTCAAAGGCAGGCAGATGAGAAATGTTGATGATGCACCTCAAGGCTGCAGGAAATGAATTTTTCCTCAGTGCTGGGGTGCAGCGTTTTCAGCAACATTTTCAAATTCAGGTGTAACTTTAGTAACAGTGAGATGTTTTGCATTTCATTCTTGGAAAATACAGCTGTTGGTAGCACTTCATAATGTCAATTAATGCTCGTTGTGAGGGTCACTTGGAACTATACGTGATTCTGTAACTGCTGTCTAAGAACTTAAATTAACTAGAGAGTTTTCTTTTTGCCCTAAAAAAAACCCTGTTTTAATTTATAGGATGTTGATGAAATCAGTTCTTCTGCAACCTGCGAGTCAGATGATTGTGTTGTTCTTTCAAGCCAGTCTCCACGCAAGGTGAATAAAGGAGGTAAGTTTGGTCCTACGTGTCTGGGACTATGACCTTTGTTGCTGTAGGAAAACAAGGCAGAAGAGACTTTGACAATCTCTTTGGTTACCTGCTTTTCCTCAGCAGGATCAACTCTGCTGAATTCCCATCTTGTCCTATCGTTCAGTGTTTAAATAACCTGGACAGTGATGCTGGAGATTCTGCTGTCTCCCTGGCAAATCAGTTTTAATGTTATGCAGTATGTAAATTGTTTTTATCCTGCTGTCTAACCCATCTTTCCTCTTTGCTTTACTGCATAGCCCATTCCCAGTAAGATTTGGAAAATGCTGTATTTGAATCCTATTATTAGCTTTTTTCACCATTCTTTTCTCCCTGGACTGTTACCCCGATTCTTTCGCTTTCTTTTTTAAATCTTGATTTTTAAGTATCTGACTTCATTTATTTGTCTTCTCCAGCCTGAGCCATGCCTTTGCTGGTAGAGTACTCCCAAACAGAACTCAACCTGAGCCTTGCCAGCACTAATTTGCAGGAGAGGAGTAATCCATACATTTCACGTGCAGTGAATGCACACATTTCCGCAGGAAACTTTGAGCTCGCGAGATGCCTTTGCTTTGAGGTAGACAGTAACTCAAGTGTTTCACATGTAGCTGCTGCCCAGAGGGTCGACCTCTATTTCTTATTTTGTCTCAGATTGTTGTTAAGTGTAGGGATTCCCCTTATCCTTATTTCAATCTATTTTTTCCTCACCATTTTCAATGCAAGAATGCTTTTAAAATTAAGCTCTTAATAGGTGTTATATAGGGGCATTTATCTACTAACTCATGAGCATATATTATTGTTTACTCCTGACTGAGGAAACTCCAGCTGATACTTTGCTTTGGCAGTGAATTATTAACAGTCATTATTTGAATATGACAATTTTTTTCCCCCCCCAGTCAATTTTGCCCCTTTTCTTATGGCTGGTTTACAGAAACCATATTTCCCTACTAAGGGAAGGGAATTGTCAGTTATGTATGAATTTTAGGACATTTATTATTTTTTCCTCTTGGGAATAACAAGTGATAATAAAATCTGTTGCTTAAATATTATTTTATTAAGGCAAAATAATGCGTTGGCCTTTACCTGCTGTCTCATCTTCCAAGTATGTACTAACATGTGCCGTATGTTTGCAGAAGTTGAGGTCATGTTATTTTATCCTAATTTCCTGGTTTCTCCATTTTTCCCTTTTAAAAACAGGCAGTGTTGCTATTCCAGCTGCAGCAGCGCTGGGTTAATTCAATTCTTGCTAGTGTGAAGAGGTCTAATTTACCTGAGAGTTCTCTTTACATCTTTCCCCAGCTGTGGAAGTTCATTTCTCCTTTGTGTCTTAATTGCCCTAAGGCTCTCATCACAATTAATTCTTTCAGTGATGACTGAAATAAAAAGGCACTAAATGTTTTGTCGTTTTTTGTTGTAGTTTGTCATCTGGTTTTAGTGTTTCCTTCTCTTTTGGCAGCAGAATCCTTCTGGGTTTTCCCCTTGCTGTTACAGGATGCTTTCCTGGTGCTGTGACCTTCCCAGGTTGAGCTTATTTTGCAATTTGGGATTCCTGCTTTCAGTCCTTCGTGTTGCTGCTCTGCTTTCCCCTGATTTCTATTCCCTTTGTGATTCCTTGAGTTTCCAGTGAGAGGAAAAAGTCATGATTTAGCCGTGTTTGTGTCTCACTCCACTTCTTCCTGGCACATCTGGTCTTAATCTTTTTCTTGAAGAAATTGCCAGCACTCCTGAGCTTTCACACACCCCCCCCCCGCTTTAGTCTTGCTTCACATGGGAACTTATTTATCTACTTTTGGAACGTCGTGAAGTCTGTTTTATTGAAGGTCACCATTTCTCCCTGCCTCCTCCTCTTGTTCTGAGGATTGGCATGCTCTGTGCTGCCAGCCTCTTCTCTTTCTGTATAAAATATTCTTCTTACTGTGTTTTCCACCTGTTTATAAAGCTGTTGCCATCACACTCCCAGATTGCCTGACATTATTTGCCTGCTGGGGCCTTTCCCAAGAAGTGTCTTGGCCCTCTAAGATCCTGCATTTCTAGGAAGCCGTGGGTTTTTTATTGTTTATTATCTTCATGACTCCTCACAATCTTTTCCACTACTGATATTAACAAGAGACTTTTTTTATTGTGTCCTTTTTCCTAGAAACAACTGTTTAATCTTCATGGTATGTTTTTTGGAGACTGTGAGGGCCGTTTTTCTGCTTATGTACTTCGTTTCTGTAATTCCTAAGAAGTCTCTATCTGTTTGTGAAGGCAGTCAAAATACGAGAGCATAAAGCTCTTTAGTACCTAAACTTTTTACACTTGAGGGAAAATATAGTCCTAACAATCTTTTTGGTTTTACTTACCAAAGTCTTTGCTAAATTATCCTGAATCTTGCAGTTGTGTGCTGTATCCTAGTGCTGAGCCCATCGTTTCTCAGCTTCTCTAGGATGAAGAAGCTATAGGTTCGGGCTTCCCCAGCCAAAATAATGTAAAATGGAGAGACCTGAGCTTGATTAACACTCTTAATTAATCGCCAAAGAAACACTAAGCTACTGCAGCAGATGTTTCTGCTTTGTCATTCTGATGTGAGAGGGGAAAGCACCAGATAGCCTGATCAATGTCACTTGAGTGGATTGACGGTAATTATATCTGGATACTGCTCGTGGACGTAACCTTTATATTCTGCAGCATCAACAGCTTCCCGGAACTCCTATAAGCTCTCATCCATAGAGCTCAGTTTCACTGTTGTTTTCCGTTTTGAAGTCTCCTTGGTGTTTGAATTTCTGTCCATGTATCAACGTGTTCTGCAACTAAATCACAGTAACTTCACTCATCTTTTCCAGCATCTCCTTCAAAGGCTGTTGTCTACCCCATATTCAGTGCACCCCCTGCCATCAAGAAAAGGTATGTTAATCTTTGTTCACTCTCTCCAAGAATGACCAAGACTGTCATATCTGCAGAATCATTGTGGGTTTTTTTTAAAAAATATACTAATTCTAAACCAAATAGCTTTCTCCCAATCCTTGTAAGTTTTGAGAGTTGTTTTTATTGAGTTGGCTTTTTTTTGTTTTTTTTTTTTTAAAGGGAAGATGAAAGATGAAAGTTGTGTTGGTTTAGAGGGATACTAACCCATGAATAAGAAAATACTCATTTGCTTACTGTCTGTAGTACATTTTACTTGTGAATTTGTACATATTATTGGGTGTTTTTTTTAACTAAAAAGGAAATAATAGTTTTCTCTTAGCTGTTGCTAATGATAAAATCACTAGAACAAGGGGGACTGTTGCGGGGTATATTCGTCGCAAAGAATGGCACAACCTTGTTGGTGTTTGAGTCCTGTACAGGAGTTTTTACTTATTTCTATTTCTATGTGTTCTGTATCTTTCTATCTGGAGTGTCCATAATGAGCAGTAACTTTCAGTCTTTATGTACTGGTTGCTCCTCAGGGACCTGCACCTCCCACCAGCCAGAGGCCCTCGAGAGCTCTAACTAGGAGTTTGAGTCGGTACCAGAGTTGCCAAAACAAACTGTCTTTAACTCAGTTTGGCACAGGCAGAGGCACAATATAACACTGCTGGCCGTGCAACGGGCAGGGAGGCATCGCTGTCCCTCGCTACAATCTGATCAGTGGTATGGCTTTATGTATGTGCCTTTTAGTCTGCGCTGTAGACAGCAAACACAATGCACGCTCACGAGTTGAGTCCGCCAAGATCACCGGTTGGTATGGCAGTGACACCTCTGATGTGGGCGCTCTTGCCATGTTTGAAGCAATTCTGTGTTGCAAGCGACCTTCTGGGCTGAGTTTGTGTGCAACAGCTACAGCGTGTGAAAATTTGACTCTGTGTTTAAGTGTGCCGGTTGAACTGTGGGTCCCTTGTTGAGTAAGGCTGGAAAGGCTGGTGAGGCAGGTCAGGGACTCTGCTCAGGCCAGGCTGTGGCTCTTGTAGGAACTGGAAGCTTCTCTGTCTCTGTCACACTCGACCTCCTTTACCAATTAAGCCTACAGTGTTTGTTTTTAAACTGTTGAAATGACTCACTTTTTGGGAAGGCATTGGCTTTCTAAAGTTGTCTAAAACTAAAGATTTCAGAAGACTTGTTTACCTGCCTTGTGCTGGTGGTGTAGAATATTTGTGTTATAGAATCATAGAATCACAGAATGGTTTGGGTTTGAAGGGACCTCAAAGATCATCCAGTTCCAACCCTCCCTGCCATGGGCAGGGACACTTTCTACTACACCAGGTTGCTCAAAGCCTCATCCAACCTGGCCTTGAACACTCCCAGGGATGGGGCAGCCACAGCTTCTCTGGGCAACCTGTGCCAGTGCCTCACCACCCTCAATGTAAAACAATTTCTTCCTTAGATCTCGTCGACATCTCCCCTCTTTCAGTTTAAAGCCATTAGTCCTTGTCCTGTCACTACACGCCCTTGTCCAAAGCCCCTTTCCAGCTTTCTTGTAGCCCCTTCGGGTACTGGAAGGCTGCTGGAAGGTCTCCCCAGAGCCTTCTCTTCTCCAGGCTGAACAACCCCACCTCTCTCAGCCTGTCTCCGTAGCAGAGATGCTCCAGCTCTCGGATCATTTTCGTGGCCTCCTCTGGACTCGCTTCAGCAGCTCCATGTCCTTCTGCTGTTGGGGACCCCAGATCTGAATGCAGCACTGCAGGGGGGATCTTATGAGAGCATAGCAGAGGGGCAGCATCCCCTCCCTCAACCTGTTGCCCACGCTGCTTTGGATGCAGCCCAGGACATGGTTGGCTTTCTGTGCTGCCAGTGCACATTGCTGGCCTCATGGTGAGCTTCTCATCAACCAACACCCCCGAGTCCTTCTCCTCAGGGCTGCTCTCAATCCATTCTCCGTCCAGCCTGTATTTGTGCTTGGGATTGCCCCGGCCTACATGCAGGACCTTACACTTGATGTTCTTTAAATGTAGTGTCAAACTGATCTCTGTCTGCCATCAGGTTCTTTGCTTTTTCATAAGTAACTCTTCCTGTGATAAGCTTTTGTAACTACTTCAGTGCCATGGCTAACACTGATCAACACCTTTGCTGTTAGCACTCTGAGGAGTGTGCATGCTATACAGAAATCACCTGATGTGCAAAGATCAGTAACTGCGCTGATCAGCTACTGTGTCTTCTCTTGCACTTTTATTTTTTTAACCTGAGAAATTTTAGTACAGCAGCACTAGGTAGCAGCATGCTCAGGAGTTTTGCTGTAGATCTTGAAGATGAGACAAAAACTGTAATAAAATTGAGTGAAAAGGATTAACAGAAGCACTTGTTTTCCTTCTGCTTTCCCACACTCGCCCAAGTGGGTCTTTTCTAAGTCTGCTGGGCGATGCTTGCTATTCAGTGTGATGAGAATGAAGCACAAGCATGTGAAGTTTTGCTTTTTGACTCTGTAAAAAGCGTGGTCTTGACAATTTACTTGCAAGCCCTGGGACTCTTTACTTGTAAGTTGTAATTGTACTACCTGATAACTGTACTTCTGATTAGTTTATTTCTTCAATTAATTTGCTGTGGTACTTGTAGACCTCTAGTGGAAGAAGACTTTTTTTCCCAACCAAGGACCACTGCTAATCCCTCTCCCACATGGAATCAACTTCTTGACACATTTTGTTAACAATAAAAGCATTCTGAGCCGAGTTTATTGTGAACATTAAAAAAAACAAACTTAAAGTTATTCCTAAAAGAGCCAAAATAAACTTTCCCAAACTTGTGCTACTGGAGTCCTCTGCCACAGAGGTTGTTGAAAGAGAGATCTGATTGCAATATTTGTGTTGCTTCCTCATGTGGCTTTTCAAATACCTTCCGTGGTACAAGTGGAACCCTGGAACGTGTGGAAATCCTGGTGTTTGTGATTAACTGAAAATCAGTCTTGGATTTGCAGTTGTCTCTTGGGAAGCTGATGAGCACAAGCTTTTCCTACATGAAGTCTCTGCTTTGGAAATTCTCCTTAGTATCCAAATCTATAAATTTGTTTGGTGTATCTCTAAATTAGTTCCATTTTTAGGTTTGCTGCACAAATAATTACAATTTCCCATTTAAGAAATGCCACCTTACATACACAGAAAACTAAAGGTAGGTTAGAAAAAAAATGTGCAATTAACACCCTAACAATGTGCTTCTTTGTAGCTGAAGCCCATGTTGTAGACTTAAAAATTGATATTAAGCCTTCCTCTGTGGATCTGAATATGAAAAATTCCTCTTGGCCTTGCTTGAGTCTGCTTCCCGCTTTGGACAGCCGTCCCTGCTAGATGGTAGAGGAGAGCTTAGCCCCTGAACTAAGAGTTTTTCCTGAAATGCTGTCATTCTCCTGGTCTACAGGTGGTATTGGCTAGAGGGGCTGGGATGCGTGGTGGTGAAGCAGCAAGTGAGTGGGGAAGCGGTCTTGGGACCCCAGGGGTAGATGGAGTGAGGGCTTGAGACCAAGCTATGCTGATTCTCAACCGAAACCTTGCACAAGTTCTTGTACACCTTGATCAAATCCTGGAAGAAAAATGGTTTGTAGGTTATTGGAGTTCAATTTGTCATTTTCTTCCTTTTTTTATTCCCCTTGAGGGGAGAACGGTGATGATGTGGTGTGCACTCTATACATAGTCAGCTTTCCTCAACCCTTGAAGCTTTGTAAGAGGATTTCAGATGATGCTACTTCCCCAGCTGTGTCTGGCAGGGTAGGACCCTTATCCTTGCCTCATATCACCCTGTCCAGAAGCCTGGCAAAGATCCCTGAGCTGCCCAGACCAAGCTGTGGTCCCCAACACCTTGAAGGGTGGACGTGCTTTAGGTGTGTGATGATAGCTGAAAGTTTATGCACAAGTTAAACAAGTTAGGAGACTGTTTAGGGGAGACTTTGAGTTTTTTGGATCCCAGTTAGACTCAGGTACAAGATTGCTGGAACTGAGCAGCTTGCTGCCAAAAACTCTGAGCCTGCGCAGGAGCGTTTTAGATGTCTGGATGCACGTAAGCAGCGGTTTGAGGAGGGAGCTGCTGGACTTGAGCGCCTATTTCTTCACCTGCAGTTTACATGCTCCACTAACCTGGCCCTCTGCTGCTCGGTTTGATGTGTATCCCTTTGACTGTTCCAAGGAGCTGCTGAATTTCCAATATCCTGGAAATGGGATGGCTGTGGAAGTGAGAGAGGGGCTTAATCAAGAGTTAAGTGCTGGTGCAATTATGGCTCTTCCTAGAGCTCCTTTCCTCCCCTCCCCACCCCAGCTGCCAAGGAGCTTTGCTGTATCTGGCTCAGTTTGGGGTGTTCTGCCATAAGAGTCACCCTCCCTGCCCTGGTACTCGACGCCTTTGTCTTCAGTGACTAATTTTCATCTCTCTCTGAAACGATTTTCAGGACGCAGCCTGCGCTGGATGAACTGACTTCTCCGTTTGCATCCAGCCCACCTGCGAAAACATCTCACACCTCGCAGAAAAGCAAGAAGGCGAAAGAGCTCTGCAAGCGCTCCAGAGATCAGATGATTATTGTAAGGTTCCCCTCGGGGCGTGCTGGGTCCTTGGGGTGAGGAACCAAGAAATATGTCTTGAGGCTTAACTGATAAGTAGATTTCCTCACATGTTAACCTCAAACCGACCACACAGTGATGACCATAACAGGGCAGTGATTAACGTATTTAGCACTAGATGAAGACAGGGTAGTAGCTGGGAAATACATTCTTATGGTTTCCCTGGGACTAACGCTTTATTACGTTTTGGAATTGAAAAGAGATTTATGGAACATAATACTAAAAAAAAAAAAAAAGAGAGAAACTCAGCCAAGCCTGTATGGATGCTATAGGAGTGAATTTGGCTGGATGACTTTCTTTTTCCCACGGCTTTCTGGCCTGCTGCGAGCAGAGTCAGCAAGGCCCTGCAACCACAGCAGCAAATGTCAGCCAGGGCAGCACGGGAACAGGAATATGTGACTGAGAGCTGAGCCGGAACAGAGCTTGTTCTGTTAATGAGCGGATGCCTCTGTTAGCTCCATGTCTGCCTTCCTGCTGTTGCCCTTCAGCGTGGAGTACTGACTTTGGAGCAGGAGGAGGCCAAACAGCGTTACTGAGGCTCGCATGTCATGCAGCCATCATGAGTATGAGTTTCCAGAAAATACGCCCTCAGTGATGAGTAATTTTTTAGTAAACCATTTGTTCTTGCTTGGTGACATGCGGACTGTTTCAAGGCCGTTTCCTGAGGGAGTGAGGCTTATGTGATCGTTCTTGTCTGCTGATCCGCCCTTTCTAGCACCTTTTGAGTCATTTGGATGATTTCTGTCAAATTTGGGACCTCACAGATAGAAATTTTTTGAGTGTTTTGAAAACCGATCCCTGTGGAAGAGAGAAATCCGTGGCGAGTGACCACGCTGAGCGGAAGGCAGCAGCACGTACCCAGCAGCCAGTGCTACCCTGACACGGCTGGCTGGTGAGCCATGAGTTCCAACCCAGCCTGGCACACCTCGGCTGGGTGTCTGGCTGCTGGGACCCACGAGGGACAGACGGTGGGTGCTGTGACACAAGGGGAAGCCCAAACTGGGATGTGGGCAAGGGAAAGCAGCTGGTGCAGTAGCAGCCTGTGCAGGGAGACGAGTCCTTAATGAACTAGGCTTCACTTCCCCTCGCTACTTAGAGAGCAACCTGCTGCTTGCTTGCACAACTGGTGTTCAGTTCCTTCTGTTCCCCTCCTTGTATGCTGACAGAGATAAAAATGAGGTTATTTTTAGATAACTGATGAAAAGACTATGCAGAATTTTCCTTTGTGTGTTTTTTTGTGGTGCTCTTTTACATTGTTTCCTCAGCAAGGACGTTGCTTAACTATTTCAAGGCTCATTCCAAATAATGCATTTGTTGTGTTCCCTGGATAATTTAATGTTATATAGTTCTGAATGTTGTGGAAGTAACCAAAATCTTGTCCTTCTCTTCACAAATTCAAATCATAGAATAGTTATGGTTGGAAGAGACCTCAAAGGTCATCCAGTTTGAATCCCCCTGCCATGGGCAGGGACACATCCCACTACACCAGGTTGCTCAAAGTCCCATCCAGCCTGGCCTTGAACACTTCCAGGCATGGGGCAGCCACAACTTCTCTGGGAAACCTGTGCCAGTGCCTCACCATCCTCACTGTAAAAAATTTCTTCCTTAGATCTCATTGAAATCTCCCCTCTTTCAGTTCAAAGCCATTGCCCCTTGTCCTGTCATTACACATCCTTGTCCAAAGTCCCTCTCCAGCTTTCTTGTAGCCCCTTTAGATACTGGAAGGCTGCTGGAAGGTCTCCCTGGAGCCTTCTCTTCTCCAGGCTGAACAGCCCCAACTCTATCAGCCTGTCTCCATAGCAGAGGTGCTCCAGCCCTCGCATCATCTTCATGGCCCCCCTTTGGACTCATTCCAGCAGCTCCATGTCCTTAAAAATGACAACAAATACTTGAATCTTTGATGATTGTTACTAGAACCAATTCTCAACCTCATTCCTTAAACCGAACATGGTTTTGAACAGCTTGAGTGATTAACCGGCTTTGTTTCTCACTAGGACGCCGGCCAGAAGCATTTTGGTGCCGTAGTTTGCAAGTCGTGTGGCATGATCTACACAGCCACTAGCCCGGAGGATGAAGCCCAACACATCCAGCACCACGAGAGGTTCCTCGAGGGACTCAGATACGTGGTAAGGAGGCAGCTGCGCTCGCAGCTCGGCTGAGGAAGATGGGGGGTGAAGAGGTGCGTGATATTCAGGTACAAAGTTGAGACAACTGTAAGCAAATGTTTTGTCATCCAGAGGGGAGGTTAAAGTGTAAGTTAGGCCGTTCCAGCAAATGTCGGCCTTCATTGGATTGATAAATGTGACTTGACTCTATTCCTGAAAGCTGAAGTGGTTCAGATTACAGCTTCATCTGCCAGAGTCTTCATTGAATCACTTCCTCTCCCTTGCTAGGCCACTAACTTGTTTGTTTGGGTTTTTTTTTCCCCTCTGTGGCAGGGTTGGAAGAAGGAACGGGTTGTGGCAGAGTTCTGGGATGGGAAAATTGTACTGATTCTTCCAAATGACCCAAAGTATGCTGTCAAGAAGGTACGTGTTTGTTTATTTTGGGGTTTATATTGTAGATTAGCTTTCTGCTGGCTCACCTCCCAGAACTACCTCAGTGTGTGATCATACGTCGCTTGCCAGTGCACAGGGCGAGCGGGAGAGCTGAGTGGGGTTGTGGCAGCGATCTGGGTTGCTGCAGACACCCACCCTGACACGTCTCAACCCTGCTCCCTGCACTGAAGCTCATGTTCTTACGTGGCCAACATAACCTGATCTTTTCTGTCCCAAGGATGGGGGTGAGAGGCAGGTGTCCTCTGCGAGAGGTGTAGTGGGATGAAAACATGAGCGAGAGCCTGTTCTTTAATGTTCTCTACACAGTTAGAGCCTGATCTTGTATAAGCACAGGCTTATTTGGGGGAACGAATCCCCCCTTTCTGACAGCTTTCTCACCAAAGAACACATGTGTTAGTTCCTCCTAATACAGCTCTCTCTGGTTTTGTTTTCTTAGGCAGAAGATGTGCGAGAAATTGTAGATAATGAATTGGGATTTAAGCAAGTTTCTTTGAGCTGCCCAGCCAAGACTAAAATATACTTGTTTGTGTCCAATGAGAAGATGATTGTTGGGTGCTTAGTGGCTGAATCAATCAAGCAGGTATGTATTCTTAGTTGTATGGGGAGGAGGTGGATTTAAACTGAAAGAGGGGAGATTTCAATTAGATCTAAGAAGGAAATTCTTCCCTCTGAGAGTGGTGAGGCACTGGACCAAGTTGCCCAGAGAATTTGTGGTTGCCCCATCCCTGGAAGTGTTCAAGGCCAGGTTGGATGAGGCTTTGAGCAACCTGGTGTAGTGGAAGGTCTCCCTGCCCATGGCAGGGGGTTTGGAACTAGATAATCTTGTCCTTCCCTTCCAACCCAAACCATTCTATATTCTGTGAAAAGCCAGGCTAATAACTGGGGCTGTTTGCGTAAGCCTGTGTATCAGAAATCCTGGCTTTGCACAGGATGGAGGGAAAAGAAAACTAAGGAAGTAAAACACAAACAAAAAAAACTCCCCAAAAAACCAAGGAAAGAAATAAATTAAAGAAAAACTTCTGCTTTTGTCAGAGTGAGATGTTGCCGGCAGGAATCAGCAGAGTTTGCATGGCTGATACTCCACCTGACTGTGTTTGGGCGCTGGTTTCTGTGCTCGTCTGCCCCGAGAGAGACAGCAGAAGGCAAAGCTGGGAGCCTGGGGTCATCCATGGCTCTGTGACCCTTTGGGAAGGAGAAGTTTGACACCTCTGCTCTCATCCTTGCAGGCTTTCCGGGTGCTGTCTGAGCCGGTAGCCGTACCGTCCCCCAGCCAGGACGCCCTGCAGCACCACCGGGCTTGGCGCTGCTCCACGGAGCCGGAACCCGCCATCTGTGGTGTCAGCAGGATCTGGGTGTTCGGCCTGAGGCGCAGGAAGGGGATTGCCCGTCGCATGGTGGACGTGGTCAGGTAGGGAGCTGGGATCTCAGCTGGGGTTTATCTTTGTTGGGAGGAAAACCGATGATTGCAGCAAAAAGTGTTTAGAAGGAACTTATGGAAAGGGATAAACTTGTATCATTCAGTAAGTCTGGAATCCCTGCTTCGTAGTGGAGGGATATCAAATGGACAGATGTTCTGTGTGTATCTAATATTTAAGTAATATTTGTATTTAAAATCTGACAAGCTGTTAAATGCTGGATTGTAACTGGAACACAGAGCTACACGGACTGGATTTTCCAAGAAAAACTGTGCTTTAGGGAAATTACTTTTTTTTTAACTGAACAAGTTGATGAGCCCACACACTTGAGTTTTGCCAGGGAGGAAATTCCGAGCTTTTCAAGCTTGGACTAAACTGGGAGAAAGACTTAACAACTTCCCCTCATCTGTTAATATGGACTGCCTTGAGGGGGAGCTTGGTAGCGCATGAGCCTGTAGTAGCACCTATCTTCTGTGTGTTTTATCTGCTTACTATACGTATATCAAATACAGACATAGAAAGTATAGGAGTATCTGTGTCTATATTTTCATATAGTCATCCATTATTGGATCTGGAGCTTGGTATTCTGAAAATTCATCAGCCAGTGTTTGGTCTCCACTTCCTCCTGTGGTCAGCGTTTGTCGTGTCACCTTCCAAAGCCATGGGACACATGAGCCAGCTGGACCTGGGTGACCTGTGGGTGCCCGTGAGAGTGCTGGTGCTGCCGTTGTGGACCTTGTTTGGGAACTGCTCCAAGATGTTTAACTGAAACCTCTGGGTTTCCGTGTAAAACTGGATTTGAGGGTTTTTATGCCTGGAGAGGGACTTTTTACAAGGGTATATAGTGATAAGACAAGGGGCAATGGCTTTAAAACTGAAAAAGGGGAGATTTCAATGAGATCTAAGGCAGAAATTCTTCCCTCTGAGGGTGGTGAGGCACTGGGCCAGGTTGCCCAGAGAAGCTGTGTCTGCCCCATCCCTGGAAGTGTTCAAGGCCGGGTTGGATGAAGCTTTGAGAACCTGGTATAGTGGAGAGTGTCCCTGCCCATGGCAGGGGGGTTGGAACGAGATGATCTTTGAGGTCCCTTCCAACCCAAACCATTCTATGATTCTATTCGGTCTTATGTTATCCTTCCTGCTAACTTTAAAATGCCTCTTGGTTCCTGATTATGCTGGAATCTGAGAGGGCAAGCTGGCATCTCACAATGATCTTCTCCATTTTGAATGCAAAGTGACAGAGGAAATAACTCCCTGCAGAGGAGGGCTGGGGGAGAAAACATCCCTGTGGTGTGTTTTAGGAGTCGGATAAAGCAGCACACTGATAGCTCTGCTCTCTCTTTCAGGAGCACCTTCATGTACGGCTGTTACCTGAGCACTGATGAAATCGCCTTCTCTGACCCAACGCCGGACGGCAAGCTCTTTGCGATGAAATACTGCCAAACCCCCAACTTCCTAGTTTACAATTTTATCTATAACAACTGATTCGACTTGATTATTGCAAGTTGAGGTTTGCTCAAATCATCTAAAATAATTTGATGTTTAAATTGACACTTAAGTGTTGTTACCTGGCTAAACACTGTTTTCCTGCTGAGCGCTAGTTCTTCCTCCCCCTGTGAGCGAGCTGGGGGAGAGTGTGTCACTTTGTGTACAGAGTTGTGTTGTATTTTAGTGTATGCTGCAGAACCTTGCTTGGAGTTCAGGTAGGTTCGTTTCTTCTGAAACTAAATTTTATTGCAAGTAACTTAATTTCTTGAAAAGGTTTAATTAATATAAAGATACCTGTTTTCTCCCTGATGTGTGAATATGTAACTCTGGGCTCCCTGCAGTACCTTTAGTACCAGCAGTTGCTAAAATTTATTACGCACAGAGTATGAGATGTCTTAAAACGACTGATGGGTGGCAGGATTTCCCTCAGGTTTCAAGCCTGGAATCCTCATGGTGTTGTGCTGCAAGGGAAGCTGTCACAGGGCTCACCTGCTCAATAAAAGGTGTGAAACGCTGCTGCTTGAGCTTGTTTCTGTGCACGGAAGCACTCTCCTCATTTGAGAAGTTCAGAGGAGGAGGTAGCAGTGGCTGTGTGTGGGAGCAGGACAAGTATGTGCTGCAAAATCTTTGTTTCCAGCCAGTGGAGAGCAGGAATTTCCCTAACTCACAGGGTTTTATTTAAAAAAAATCCCCAAGGGACTTTTTGAGACCCTACACCCTCTTTTACCATGGTACAATTCCATGTGACAACTGGTTGTGTCAGGCAACCTTTTTCTTTAACTTGCAGCTGCTCTTCCTTGGTGAAGTTCTCCTATTACCTGGGGGTAACCTCAAGAACACAAATACTTTACGCAAGAGCCCTCAGCAAAGTTTGCACATACCCAGCAGGGACACACACACTCCTTAGGAAAAGAAAAGCACCACTTTCACACAGAAATTAAGAAAACAGAAATTAACTTTTAATATCTCAGTCATAAAACTGTTGTTGAAACCCTTCCCTTAATGTTTGGGTTGAAATAAACCACCTGTAACCTGACAACTAAAAGCAAAAAAAAAAAAATATTGCACAGAGGATGTAGCTTATTTAAAATCTAAGAGGGGGTGGTAGAGGATTGCTCTAAAAACAATCTGTCCTTAAACCAGAAGTTAGCATTTAAACGAGTTTAGGCTCTACTTTTAAGTACAAAGAGCAGGTTTCACATATTAGAGTAGCCTTACTCTTCTAAATTAATCATCTCTGCTCCTGTACCCCTGCCATGGAGCTTAGGGACATCCCTGAGCTCCGTGGTAGGGGTACAGGAGCTTGAAGTGCTTTTACTCCTGGGCCAGACTTGCCTCCAAGGCTTCCACAATGCACGCGGCTGAGGGACGCTTCTTGGGGTCCTCGCTGGTGCAGACAGAGAAGAGGTCGATCATGCACTGGTAGGAAGGGTCCAGTTCCTCCATGTTGAGGGCTGGGCGGGTTCCCAGGGCTGCATAATAGGTTTCCTCATCGAAGCTGTCTTCATCAAAAGACTCGTCTGGATGAGAAGGTGGAAAAGGTGTTGGGAAGGGTGCTGGAAACTGCTCTGCTCCTGTGGGTTGTGGGGATTTGAACCCTGGCTGCACCTCATCCATCACAGAATGGTTTGGGTTGGAAAGGACCTTCAAGATCATCCAGTTCCAGCCCCCCTGCCATGGGCAGGGACAATTTCCACTACACCAGGTTGCTCAAAGCCTCATTCAACCTGGCCTTGAACACTTCCAGGGATGGGGCAGACACAGCTTCTCTGGGCAACCTGGTCCAGTGCCTCACCACCCTCAGAGGGAAGAATTTCTCCCTTAGATCTCATCAAAATCTCCCCTCTTTCAGTTCAAAGCCATTGCCCCTTGTTCTGTCACTACACACCCTTGTCCAAAGCCCCTCTCCAGCTTTCTTGTAGCCCCTTTAAGTACTGGAAGGCTGCTAGAAGGTCTCCCCAGAGCCTTCTCTTCTCCAGGCTGAACAGCCCCAACTCTCTCAGCCTGTCCTTATAGCAGAGGTGTTCCAACCCTCTCATCATCTTTGTGGCCTCCTCTGACCCGCTCCAACAGCTCCATGTCCTCCTTATGTTGAGAGCCCCAGAGCTGAACGCAGCACTGCAGGGGGGGTCTCATGAGAGCAGAGCAGAGGGGCAGAATCCCCTCCCTTGATCTCCTGCTCACACTGCTTTGGATGCAGCCCAGGACATGGTTGGCTTTCTTTCAGCCCAGTGCACATTGCTGGCTCATGGTGAGCTCCTTATCCAGCAGTACCCCTGAGTCCTGCCTTGCAGGGGTATGTGGTGGGATGTGACTTTCATGTCAGCTTCACTATTCCTTTATTAGCTCTAATTACTGCCTGGGCTACATCCTTACTTTCCCTTAGACTTAAATTGCTTATTTTGCCCAGCTGTATCAACCCCAGCAGAATAACTGAGTCACCCCAGCCGGGAAAAAGTTCTGCAGCCAGGAGATGCTGAGAGCAGGAGAGTGAGAAAAATCCCTCCGCTGCCTGGAGACCGATTTAGAAAACAAGAGTCAGCCTGCGGGTCCTCGCCAGCACCACGGCTGCAGCAAGAGGAGTTTTCCCTGCACAGCCGATATGATTTTTAGCTTTATATTGCTCCAAGGTGCAGATCTGCCCGCAGGCAGCTATAAGCACCCCTCTGCCTTGTCTGCTCGCTGGAACTCTGAACGAGGGGGTGGCCAAGAAGGCCAACAGCATCCTGGCTCGTAACAGAAATAGTGTGGCCAGCAGCACGAGGGAAATGAGCACACCTCAAACACTGTGTTCAGTTTCTGGCCCCTCCTGACAAGTTGCTCACCAGTAAGGTATAGAGACAAACCTTCGTCATCGGGGTCACCGTCCAGGTTGAGGTGGGGCACGGAGAGGGTCATCATTTCCCAGAGAGTCAGCCCAAAAGGGAAGATGTCAGCCTTGTCGGTGATCACACTGTCATCCTGCAGAGCTTCCTTGGGCTTCCAGGGCTCGGTGCCGATGTAGTACATCTCCGGGTCGCTCACTGGAAGGAAACAACGTGGCTTGGGTGTCTGCTGGGACTTGCAGATGCAGCGGGACACGGTCACAGCTCACCACACAGCAGGGGTTGAGCCTGTTGGTTAGCTTCGGTGCGCCAAAGCCACAGGGCAGGATCTTTTGGGGGCCTGAACCCATTTTTCTTTCACATCTGTGTAGTCTCAAATCCCCTGTGACCTATGACTTGCTCTGCGAGGAGGTTTCATGGTTAAGTGTCCAAGGTTATGCAGAACACGGACAGAACTGCAGAGCTGTGCCCTGGGGCTTAACCCTGCTATAAGGGGGAGCAATTCCCTGCATTTTACCCAGGTGTTTCCCTTCTTCAGCTTGGCTTCCCCTTGCGGGGCAGGACCAGGGTGACAGGGCAGGGCACCTTCCCCTGACAAAACCAGGGGACGAAGCCAACTCTGGGGCTTACAAGGCTCCATCAGCTTCCACCACAGAATGCCTCCTACCAGCCACAGGGTCCTTCTGTTTTTGTTACTCAAGGACTGCCCTGGTTTAACCTGGCCAGCAACTAAACGCCACACAGCCGCTCGCTGACCATCTCCCACCCCCAGGGTACGGGGAAGAGAATTAAAGGGTAAAAGGGAAGGAGATTGTATCCCTGGAAGTGTTGGTTGGATGGAAGGCCAGGTTGGATGAGGCTTTGAGCAACCTGGTGTAGTGGAAGGTGTCCCTACCCATAGCAGAGGAGTTGGAACTAGGTGGTCTTTGAGGACCCTTCCAACCCAAACCATTCTATGATTCTATGATATGGAATACTCCATTGGCGAATTTGGCCCTCAATCCTAAGTCTAAGTTCAAATCATAAGAGGAGTTGGGGGCCCTTTGTCCTGGCCATGCATTCCCCTAGCCTCTTGTGCTCCTGCACAGTGGCAAAACATGGGAGGCTGAAAGGTCCTTGATGGCTCAGCACCAACTATCAACATCAGTGCGCTGTCAGCATTCTTCTCATAACAAATCCCAGACTAAATCCAAAACACAGAGCTATTCTAGCTGCTAAAAAGAAAAACTAACTCTGTTCCAGTCAAAACCAGGATGAGCCCAAACCAAGTTCTCATCACTTTGTTCAGTTTAATGCCCCTTCGATCTTAATTAGCCCTGGGAAAGTGAAAGCGATCAGCTCTCAGCCTGACGAAGGAAACACCAGCTCTGACTCGATCCCTTATATCCCTCTCCCAATTACAGGCACTGCTCCTAAGCGGAGGGACCACGTTTCTCACCCCGCCCCCAACTCTCCCTAGCAAATTCCCGAGCTGTCAGCAAATCTCAGCTATTTGAGAAACTTTTCTTTTGCAGGGCTGATCTTCAAAGCCCGGCCTGTAACAAGAAGTGAATGCCGAGATCCCTCAAACACTTCATGGGCTGTTGCACTTTAATCCTCGGCGGGCACCCAGCATCCTCGCTGTCGGTGGGTGCTCTTTGTCTCAAGACAACAAGGAAGCAAAGCCAAAATCGGAGCTGGGTGGAGAAGACTTCTTCCTGTTAAATCAGCCCAGAAACTGATACTTTAACCACACTCCTCTCTGGGAGATTACACCGGGGCGCTGCCTCCAGCTCTCTCGCTCCTTATAAAAGGGAACAGCTCCTAATAAAAATGTAATACAACAGCTTTATAAATTACGAGGCTGTCACGGGCCCAAGCGCTGTGTAAAGCGGCAGAGAAGTGCATTCTTGTAATTAACCCAAACGCATTCCTGCTGTTCGCGGCCAAGCCACGACGCCATTAGACATCTGCTTCTCGTTTACACAAGGTCTTTATAACGCCTGCGTTTGGCTCATGCTTCCCTCCAGCCCTACGAGAAAGATTAGTTTACTTCACTCTCTGGCAAGAGCATCTCCTCAACAAGGTCCAGCAGAGCCTGATCCAACGTCCCGCATACAACAGCATTCCTGCCTGCGGTGGCGAAGGTACAAGAAAGGCGTCACAGGTCTCAAGAATTAAAGCTGGACCTTCTGGAGATCTCCTTCACCCAGGCACAGTGCAAACCACCAGCCCATCCTCCCCTCCGGGGACACGGAGGGGTAAGTGCATTCACTCTGCTCTCGGAGCCAAACTCTGGCAGACACCACGTATCGAGGTCCCCTTCCCGGCCGCCTGACCTACCGGTCATGTTCTCATCGAGGGGCAGGGACACTCCCACATCACAGATCTTGATGGCTTCAAAGTCACCTTTAACGACTACATTGGAAGACTTGATATCTCCATGGAGCAGCTTCTTATCATTATGAAGATACTAAGAGGCAGAGAGGAGTTGTTAGCACCAGAGTTACAGATACAGCTATGGAGAGGCAGGAGGAGCCATCGAATTTGGCCAACAAAGCACCAACTTCTTAATATTTAACATATTTAGCCTTAAAACCTCGAGGATGGGTCAACACCTGCCTGAACACTTGGAAAACACAGGACAGGTTGTTCCACCCAGCCTAGTTTTGGGGGCTTAAGGTTGCCTTTTAGTGAAGTGCGGGCGTTAGCTGACAGCCAAGCGTGCATCCGCGTTATCCCGGGAGCTCAGAGCTGCATCTCCTCAGCAGTAACAGCACAGGACTCGCTGCCATGGCCGGGGCAGCCTGTGCTTTACCCTCACAGCTGGCACAGCTGGGCCGAGGCTCCGAAGCTGTACTGTGGTTTAGACAGCACCGCAGAGTCTCCCATTCCCCCTTTTTTTTCCCTAAAAGCAACCTGTCGCAGCAAGAAGGGTGCAAGAGCCAGCAGCCAGCCTCCTTGATGGCTAGCGAGCAGAGACAGCAGGTAGCCCCAGGGGAGGGCAGCAGGACATTCGGGACAAAGCCTTTGTTGCATCACTTTTTATATTACTTCAACCTCAAGCTTCAGGGCTCGGTTTTCACCTGAGTCTGTAGAGCACCCCAGTTAAAAAAAAACACCCCACCCCACCAAGGCCTTAGACGAAGCATCGCAGCATCTGCTCTCCACCTGCCGGCACAGCCTTCGCGCACACCGAATTGATTTATTTTTCCAGCGTCACCGGCGTAGGCGGTTCCGCACAGAACAGCTCTGGTTAACGCTAAACGTACCTTCAGCCCCCTCGCCATGCTCAAGGCAACCTTGAAAATCGTGGCAGCAGGGAAAGGGCCCAAACGCTTTGCACTTCTTTCTTCGATTAAGTCGTTGAGAGATTTTTCTCCTCCGTACTCCATGGCCAGACACATGCTTCCATCGTTGGCCTCGGTAAATGCGCGGTAACCTTCCAACAAAGATGGATTTGTTAGAGAGCCGAAGCGGGCACCAGTGTTCCACTCCTCCAGGAGGGCCCAGGACCGCCCCCCCCCCACCTTGTTGCTGCCCAGGTCAGCTTTGCACCCCGGGCCGGGGCAGGGAGGCCCAGGGAGGTTTATCCCGATCTTTGCAGGGGCAGAGAACCAGGAGAAAGGAGGGAGGAGAGCAGCAGCCAATGTGCAGCACCGACATCCTCATTCGCAAAGATCAGGAGCCGTGAGAGTGAGACAAAGGACAGGGGGACATTTGGGAAAGCGAAGCCCTTGTCTCACGGGGGCATTCCACAAGGTAAGACTAAGGTGCACACGGACTGTCACGACTGTAATCGTTCTTCCTCCGTGTTTTACTCCTGTCTGTAAACAACAGTCTCCAGGAGGTGTTGTAAATGATAAAGTCTTGCATAAGGGCACAGCGAGTGTCTTATCCTGTAAATGATTTACAGCACCTTTTACCAAGAAAGGAGTGAAACGTTTGCAATGTGAAAGGTCGAGGCTATCTTTTGCTCTTAAAATTCCTGCCAGAAGCGAGACATTCCGTTTTAGGGATACAAACAAAGTTCTTTGGTCTCAGTGTTTCTACTCTGAGTGACTGCACTGGGAGAGTTTAAAGCACAAATAAAAGGAAAGTCAAACAAAGCTGCCGTTCTGAACGGGCAGGAGACATTTTAGACAAGATAAGAGCAGAAATTAAACACAGACTAAACAGCTTCTGAAAACATTCCTACCACTGAGAGCCAAGAGCTTGATAGAGCCTCGATTGTCACTCGCAAAGTTGTGTCATCAAGGTGGGACCCGAAGCCTCGTTCCGCACACAGAAGCCATCTCAGATATTGCTAAGATATTACCTGACCTCTGCAAGGTTACGGTGCTCTCCACCTTCCCCGAGGCCATGAGCTAAAGCTGTGGTGCCAGCGCAACCCTGGGGCGGGTGGTGGTTTCTCCAGAACCAGCCTGTGGCTCTCCTTGTGCCGGAGCTGACCCACAGCACGAAGCCGGCAGAGAGGCACCTCTCAGCTCCTGGGGCACCCCAGCACACTGGCCGCTTACGAGTCCCACCTTAACTGCTTCTGCCGGTAACTCACCCAGTAGCCACCTCTCAGCGACTGAGCTGATCTCAACAGATAACGAAGCACCACAGGGCGACTTCTGTCACCACCCGCTGCCCCAGTGTTTCAGGGGCACTTCCGTGTCCCCATTGCGCAGGGCAAGACTGAGTTCATAGAATCATAGAATGGTTAGGCTTGGAAGGGACCTTTAAAGATCATCCAGTTCCAACCGCCCTGCCATGGACAGGGACACCTTCCACTACAGTAGGTTCCAGGGATGGGGCAGCCACAGCTTCTCTGGGCAACCTGGTCCAGTGCCTCACCACCCTCAGAGGGAAGAATTTCTGCCTTAGATCTCATCAAAATCTCCCCTCTTTCAGTTCAAAGCCATCACCCCGTGTCCTGTGACTACACGCCCTTGTCCAAAGCCCCTCTCCAGCTTTCTTGTAGCCCCTTTAGGTCCTGGAAGGTCTACCTGAACAGCCCCAACTCTCTCAGCCTGTCTCCATAACAGAGGTGCTCCAGCCCTCGGATCATCTTGGTGGCCTCCTCTGGACCCACTCCAACAGCTCCATGTCTTTCCTGTGCTGAGGACCCCAAAGCTGGACACAGTGCTCCAGGGAGGAAGTTAATTTATTAAGGTCCACGGTCAGGCTGACCAAAGCCTCAGGCAGCCCAGCAACCCGTCTCCAAACCATAAGGATGGGGGCAAGCATGCAGTGATCCTCCCCTGGGCGTCCTCCCATCAATCACATCCCAGGGCTCCAGTCTTCCAGAGTCAGACGGGGAGGTCTGCAACCCACAGCCCTTGGTGCAAGAGGAGCCCAGAGCTGGGGAGGGCAGAGAAACTCTGCAGCAGCCTCGTCTCACATCAGTGGGCTCCAGAATTGGCTCCCACAGCTCAATTTGCAATTTAAGTGACAAAAGGCTGTGCGGGAAACTTACCCACAATGTTCGGGTGCTGGAGGTTTTTCAAGATCTTGGCTTCTTCGTTCAGTCTCTGCTGGTAGATGCTTTGCTGGCTCCTGTTGCATTTGGAATTAATTTTCTTCACAGCCCATGGGGAGCGAGACAAACCTCTGGGAGATCTGCAACGGAAAACCCAAACATCTCAGAACCACTCCATTTGGAAGCAGCACCGCGGTTGAAGCTTGCACAGGTCACTCATTTTGGAGAGCGTCTGCCTTTATTTTGCAGAGTTAATAAAGAATAATGCTAAAATAAACTAAAGTCTGCTAACGTGCACACTGCAGAGGTGCACAGTAATGCTTTGCCCTGATACAGTGCTCCTCTGTTGAATTTTCAAACATTTTAGAAAAGGAGATTTGGATTGATTCCCATTTTCAGATGGAGGAGCTGGGGCTCGGGGAAGGAAGCAGCTTGCTGCTTGCCCAGCCAGCCACGGCAGAGCCAGGAACCGACCCCAAATGCCTGAATTCCAGGCCAGGAAAAGGCTGACGGGGTTATCCCAAAATGACAAGCTCCTTCCCAGCACTGATACCTCCCGCACACATGGGACAGCTGGAAATCCCACACCCCTTCCTCAGCTCCGTGCCCATTTGGAGGGGACGGGCAGCATTTGGTGGTCGGTGACAGCAGCACTTTCTTGCTCAGAGGTCAATCACTTCCCATCCCCTAAATTATTTTTGGATCAAAAGATGCCAAGCCCCATTCTCGATCCCCACCTCATGCCCGCACTCTCCCATGTACCTTTTCATCAAGTAGACGTTGACCCCAGTGCCGTAGCCAAGCTTCTGCATGAAGGGCGAGGCTGGGATAGTGACGGAGACTGGCCCCCCGTCTATGAAAGAGAAGAACCCCCATCCCCACAAAGGACCCCAAGTGGCAGATCAAACTGCAGCTCCTCACTAGGGGGCTTTGACGCTCTTAATTACAAATCACATTTATGATTCTACCACAAGTGCTGTGCTATGCACAGAATGAGTTGGGATTTTTTAGAAAAGCTCTTTTCCAACCCCCTTTTCCCCCCAACATTTTAATGTCAAACACCAGTCCCACTGAGCTGTTGCTATCATCCTTGTTAGGTTCCTGACCCAGGACAGCATTGTGCAACGTTTTATGTTCAAGCCCGATCTCAGGTGCAGCTTTTTGGTCCTATCTACTCTCTGGGCACAGCAACTGTACGGGGTTTGGCTGGGATGGAGTTATTTTTCTCCACTGCAGCTTGTGTGGGGCTGGGGTTTGGATTTGTGATGAAAATGGTGTTGATAACACAGGGATGATTTAGTCATTGCTGAGCCGTGCTTGCAGAGCATCAAGACCTTTTCTGCTTCTCATCCCACCGCACCGGCGAGGAGGCTGGGGGTGCACAAGTAGCTGGGAGAGGACACGGGTGGGACAGCTGACCCCAACTGATCCAAGGGACATCCCAGACCATATGACATGGTGCTCAGTAATAAAACTGGGGAAAAGGAGGAGGAAGGGGGACATTCAGAGTGACGGGGTTTGTCTTCCCAAGTCACTGCTGCATGAGATGGGGACGGCCAGACACCCGCCTGCTGATGGTGTCCCTCATTGGGCTGGGGAGGGGAACCACGACACCACCACCCCCCATAAAGCCCACAGCAAAGCCTTCCATTTCCCTTCCAGCCCCTCTGGAAACATCGAGGGCTCACACCTGAACGCCACTCACCAGGTTTCTCCTTGGGGGCCAGGTTGTTTGGAGACTTGAAGGCTTCCATCCCTCCGAACCCTCCCAATCCCTACAGCAGAGGAGAGACATTATGACACCTCCACCCCCAAAACGCCAGGGGGAAGCGCTCAGAAGGAGCCGGGAACACAAGCTGCACAGAGCTCAAGCCCTAACCCGTGCAGGGGCATTGCAGGTACTACGACAGTACATTAAAGGGCATAAATTACATTAATTACACTCGTCGGGAGCTCCCAACTGCTAATTTGGCTTCTCCCAGGCTGACAGCTGAAGCAGGGATGTGCTTCCAGCACGCCCAGCTCCGCAGGCTCCCTCCTTTCCCAGAGCCACCACCCTGCGCCCCTCGCAGGGCCCATCGCCCCGGGACTGGCTGGCAGAGGGGGAACAAGCCCCATAACGGGTCTGGGAGTGGCTCTGAAGCCGGGCAAGCCCCGGGACTGCTGCCCGAAGGGAACGGGCAGGCGACGTGGCACCAAGGGAAGGAGCTGGGGGTGGGGGAAGCATCCACCATGGCAGGGCCCCCCTCAGCCCAGCCACCACTGCGGCAGGGCTGGCACTGAGGGTCTCACCTCCGGGGTGAAAGATGGGGTCCCAGTCTGGGGTAGAGGCAGGAGGGGACTCCCAGATCCCATCACGGGAGGTGAGAGGGGGGGTTCCCAGGTGGAGCGGGGGAGGCTGAAGAGGATTGCTGGGTGCCACCTATGGCGAGGGGGTGTGGGGGGACAGCACTCCCAGGTCCTACCTTTGGTGGTGGGGGAGGACTCCAGGGTCCCACCTCTGGGGTAGGGAGGGGAAACTGGGGGGAGGAAGGGAGAAGAAGAGGCCTCCTGGGCCCCACCTCTGGGGGGTGAGGGGGGGAAGGTCTCCCCGGTCCCACCTCGGAGGGGAGGGCCCCAGGCCGGGGGACTGAGGGCATGAGGAGCAGCCGGGGGGAAGCGGGGAAAGGAACGGGAACCCAAGCTCGTCCCGCGTCCGTTACCTGTCGCCGCCGCCGTTTGAATTCCGCGCGCGGGAACTCCGCACCCTCCTCCCCGCTACGGCGGCCGCGGGCGGACAAACGGCGCGGAACGCGGAGGGGGGCGGGGTCAGGGCAGCGGGGGGCGGGGCGGGGCTTGGAGTAATGGCCGAAGCCTTGCGGGCGGAAAGGTCCCCGGGTGCTTTTGGGGGTGTGTGTTGGGGAGTTCCCAAGGCTTTGGGGGGCATCTGCGAGGGGTCCTCGAGGCTTGGGGGGAGGCACTGAGGCCTTGGGGGGGGAGGGTGTCTCTGTGGGATTCCCGAGGTTTTAGGGGCAGTCTGCAGGGGGTCCCCAAGCCTGTGGGGGAGGTCTCTGGGGTCAGTGGGGTCCCCAAGGTCTCGGCGGGGTCTCCATGGCATTGCCAACCCCTTGAGGGGGGTCCCTGTGGGGCCCCCAGGCCATGGGGGGAGCATCTCTGGGGTTCAGCAGGGTTCTCAAGCCCTTGGGGGAGTCTCTGGGGGGACCCCAAGCCTTTGGGAGGGTGTTTCTAGGGGTTCCTAAGCCCCTGGAGGGGTATCTCTTGGGATCCTCAAGCCCTGGGGGGAGAGTGTCTCTGTAGGTGGGCTTGTGGGGGGGCTCAGGCACCCCAGGGTGCTCTGTACCTACCCAGCACACAGGGGCTGCTTGAACCAGGGCTGAGCCAGATCCAGAGTCTGTATTTAACACCCCCACCCCAGACCTCCATGAATCCTCATCACTCTCAGACCACCACCCCTCCTCCCCGCTCTGAGCACGGCTGTGCCAGAACGGTAGAGAATAATAAAAAGGTATTTATTTCTCTAATAATAAAACCATTTCAGGAAGCAGAGGCAAGACCTGCGGGGTGGGCCGAGCCCCCCGCCGCCCCCGAACTCCTGCAGCCAGACTGGGGTGTCCTCCCCCTCCACCGTCATGGCGTCAGGCACTTCACGCCGGCATCCTCGGCGTGGCCACAGTTGGTCTTGCCCCAGCTGGAGAAGCTGCAGCGCAGAAGGGTCTCCTCTGTCCCCTTGCAGGAGACGTCGTCCATCCAGATCCTCCCCGTGCCTGTGAAAACAGCGACTCGGTGAGCAGCACCGGTGGGCACCGGCATCAGCACTGGCACCTTGGTGGATCCCCTCCGACCAAGGGCACGTGCATCACTAGGATAAAGGAGAAATGGTTCAAAAACCTTCATCCCTCATGAAATTTCCCTCCCCTAACTATGGCATTGATCCATCATGAATGGAAAGCAGTCCTGCAGAGAAGGAATGGGGAGTACTGGTGGACAGAAAAATGGGACATGAGCCAGCAATGTGCACTGGCAGCCCAGAAAGCCAACCGTGTCCTGGGCTGCATCCAAAGCAGTGTGGGCAGCAGGTCGAGGGAGGGGATTCTGCCCCTCCGCTCTGCTCTCGTGAAACCCCCCCTGCAGTGCTGTGTTCAGCTCTGGGGTCCCCAACATGAGAAGGACATGGAGCTGTTGGAGCAGGTCCAGAGGAGGCCATGAAGATGATGCGAGGGCTGGAGCACCTCTGCTATGGAGACAGGCTGAGACAGTTCGGGTTGTTCAGTCTGGAGAAGAGAAGGCTCCAGGGAGACCTTCCAGCAGCCTTCCAGTACCTAAAGGGGCTACAAGAAAGCTGGAGAGGGGCTTTGGACAAGGGTGTGTAATAACAGGACAAGGGGCAATGGCTTTGAACTGAAAGAGGGGAGATTTTGATGAGATCTGAGGAAGAAATTCTTCCCTCTGAGAGTGGTGAGGCACTGGCACAGGTTGCCCAGAGAAGTTGTGGCTGCCCCATCCCTGGAAGTGTTCAAGGTCAGGTTGGATGAGGCTTTGAGCAACCTGGAGTAGTGGAAGGTGTCTCTGCCCATGGCAGGGGGGTTGGAACTGGATGATTTTGAAGGTCTCTTCCAACCCAAACCATTCTGTGATTCTCCCCATTCACCCCTGTGGAAACGTGGACCCCAGGTCTGCCTGCACCGGTAATGGGTGCAGCTCAGTCTATGTGGCACATGGCAGTGGAGTAGCCCCAGATTTTGTGGGCTACCAAGCCCCCGAGGATGCACAATCCCTGTCCTGGAGAAAACACCCCCAAGAGAGACACCAGCGACCAGCATGTGGAGGGTTGTGGCCATGGCAAGGTACTGGATGTACCACACTCGATGGGGCATCAATGGGGTTCTCCTGCCCTGTCAAGGATGGCCCAAGGTGGCACTACAGTGTGGCAGGACCTTTGGGGCTGTGCCTCTGCATCTGCTGGGCATCTGCGGGCTGCTGGGCTGGGGGATTCAGTCACTGCCATGCTAAGGGAGTCACGGGAGGAAGAGCAGCAGCTCTTCCCAGTTGGGACACCCCAAGTCAAGCCTATCCCCCAATGCAGGCTCTGGATGACGGTGTGCCAGGAACCCATGTGGCTGTACCAGCTTTGGGAGGTGGTAGAGGAACAGGGTGGGAGAAGCTCAGGAGTGGGCAACCAGGGCACTGGCAGTGAAACAAGCTCTGAGGTCTCCGGAGGCTGGTGTGAAGGACACCAACTCTTGGAGGGGTCCAGAGAAGGTCTGGCCAACCAGCATGTTCATGGCTAGATGATGGTCATGGTGGCTACCTACTTTTGGGATCCATCATCTCCTTGGCAGCCCTGAGCAGTCGGAGAGAAGGCAACTCAAGGAGTTAAAAAAACCTCTGCAGAAAGGGAGCTGGTCTGGGCAGAAACATCCCAGCACAACGGTTTGGGGCCAAAGGCCACCCCTCCGCCCACCGAAGCGTTCCTGACATTTCCCCAATGTTTTTAAAAGCTTTTCCTTTTTTTGTTGTTTTGTTTTTCCTTTCCCCTTTTGTTATTCTAAAAAGAAAAGAGACCTCAAGAAGTTGCATCCGTTCAAAAACAAGGAGCCCAGGGCCGGTTCCGCTGTGCTGAGTCAGCGTGCGGTGGGGCGTGCGCCGGGGGAGCCGGGGCGGCGGAAGGAGCTGCCTGGGCCAGTGCCAGCCGTGTGCTCGCACGCGGCCCCGCGAGCCAACGCCAAAATATTTGCAGGCACCCGGGGCCGGCCATGCTGAATAAACTGCTGCTCGACCAAACTGGAGCTTCTCGGGCTACCACAGCCCCTGTCCTGCTCGTGGGGGACATGCTGGGTGCCTCCAGGCACGTTTTTTGGTTTATTTACGGCTGGCCCCGGGTATCGGTGATTGGTGAGATGGGGGGAAGAGGTGGAAGGGTCTTACCTTGGCCGAAGCGGGCCATGCGGTACACCTCCTCGGCGCCTCGGAAGCCCAGCATCCTGCACACCACGTCTCCATCTTTCTTGTCCCAGCCATCATCGCACACTGTGCCCCAACGCCGGTCATAGAAGACCTCCACCCGGCCCTCGTGGGAGCCGGAGCCATTCACCAGCCGAATCATCCCCTCCTCAGTGGTTGCTGCCAGGAAGAGAGAGGGAGGTCAAATGACAACTCCAAGTGCTGCCCCTTGCCTGCCTTGGACCACCTCCCGTGCCCTCCCCGTGGTGCCCACGGCTGCAGAAAGGACTGGGTGATGCACCTCCAGAAGACCTGGGGACATCCCACCACCATTGGATATGGTGCTGGAGGGGGTCTCATCAAACCCAGCGTTTTGTTGGGGGAGGTTGAGCCTTGCAATGATCACGCCAAGATGGGAGACCTGTCTGCAGCCTAGAAGTGTTGCAGGGAGGGCAGGCACCGAGCAAAGACCCATCCTGAAGCCATCAAGGTGAGACCAAATGGAGACAGCTCAGGCTTGTGATGAGAAGAGATCTGAACAGCCACGCAGGAGAAGGAAGATGCCAGCAAAACTGGGGCACAAAGAGCTTCCAAAAGGGTCTAGAAAGGGTGACCGGGAGCCTCTTCCAGCCTGCCCAGGTGGACCCTGACTTTATGCTTGAGAAGACGGTGAGGGGAAGCCCATGTTGGTCCAAAATGCCAAACTGGGGTGGGGGACAATGTCCTCCTCCTCCTCACTGTGTCTTTTCTCCCTCTGCTCCCAGTTGTCTTTCTGGGACTGGTCAGCCTTCCTCTCCTCATCACCACCCTCCTGCCAGGCCAGACCAGCATGGTGGCCCTTCGTCCTTCAGCCAGGGAGAAGCACGAGAGGCTCAGCACCGAAACCAAACCACAACAGTTCTTCCTCCCCCACAGCTGAGAAAATGCAGCGAAAGGGACACAGCACAAGCCCCGTTATCGGGGATGAGAAAGGGGTCGAATGGAGAAAACCGCTGCCAAGCAGTTGGGCTCACTCCGTGACTCACCACGGGCTGGGACAGCAGCCACGGGTGGAGCTGGACTTCTCCAACCAAGGTTGCATTGCAGCTGCTCGGAGATATTTATTTAAAGACATTTGCTCAAAGCCAGGGTGGTTTTTGTTTTTTTTTTCCCCTATCAAAAAACACATTCCCACTGGAAATGTTCGATGACATTATTTCTCAAATGTGAAGATGAATGAGGTTTGGATTGCTGCGTGAGGCATTTCCAGGCAGGCCAAAGTCTCCTCCTTGATGACCATCAACTCTCCAGCTCATCCTCTGTGCCCAAGGTGGGTCCCAGGTGGAGAAGGGGTTGGGGGGCTGCGGTCTGCTTCCACAACACCGAAACCACAGCCACCACTAAAGTCCCAGCAGCGTAAAATGGAACAAAACTTTCTTATCTTCTGTGATTTTGCCACTGTGTGGACCACAGCAACTCCTCAAGTGATGAACCCAAAAGGTCTCCACACCAAGAGGTGATCGTGGCGGAGGGAGCTGCCAAGAGCTGGGTAAAAAATCTGACGTTGGTTGGACATCTGCTTTAACTTCGTGGTGGTGGTACGTCATGAGCAGCCGTGCTCAGCTGAGGTCTCTTTAGGCACCTTGGCCAACCAAGCTGGTGACCATGAGGTTGGCCAGGGTGGGCCAAGTAGGGTCCCAGCATGCCCCAGGCTCTCGGGGCTGGGAGGTGCTGGGTTAACAGGACGTTTAGAGACCAGAGCAGCGTTTGGGTTCTGCTGCAGAGATGCAGCAGGTCTTGGCACCACCGGCTCCCTGGGACTGGCACAAAAGTTGTTTTTTTTCATGTTTCAGGCTCTGGGTTTTCCCTGGCTTGCTCCCTATGGGAATAGGGCCACCTCCCCCACTGATCTCCAGAAAGCACAGTCCTCGCTTTGCCGTGGCACTGGCCGATCTCCCACTTCCAGGACCTGCATGGGTTCAGGCTCCAGAAGGGGTCTGGAAACCCTGAGCATGTTTTCCTGGATCTGGGCAGAGCGTCGGGTTCATGGAGGAGCCGGGAAACATCTCGTGCTGCCTCTGAACCATCCCGCTGATGCTTCGCACAGCCCTGCCCTGGACCCTGAGGGGTGGCATCACGTCTCAGCTGAGTGGCTCCTTTGGGATGCTGCCGGCTGTCCTCTCCAACCAGTCCTGGTCATGGAACCCAATTGCTCTCCAGGATGGGCTGTCTCCTGCCAGCCATCGAGCAGCTCTGTGGAGGCAGCTGCCTTGGCACACCCCAGGGATGGTGTCATCTGAGGGCTGGATGAAGCGACTTCCAAGTCGAGCACGTGCGCTGGAGCTGTGGACGCTGCCTGGAGCTGCCAGGGGAGCTGCTCCTGCCAAGCCAAGCTTGTGTCGGGTCCAACACTGCTGTCCCCTGCTAGGGAGGCAGCTCAACCTCCCTGCTCCAGGCGAGCAAGCAGAAGGTGGGATGTGGGCAGGGTCTCAGCCAGGAAAGCCAGGGTCTAGCACTTCTCCTCCACCACTCAGGTTGAGGTGGGAAGCCATGCGGCGCCACCTTGTCGGCTCCACGTGGTCTTTGACCCCGGCCACTGGCACTGCAGCACCTGGGCGAGGGGGTCCCCTTGCCTGCCTGCTCTCCCGGTGCCAGGGAATGGTTTTGGCACCGTTGTCCCTCTCGCACCCTGGTGCATGCCAGGACAGGAGATCCCTCCCTGGGTGCTGTCACCTCATGTGTGCAATGGCTACGGGAAAGCAAGAGCTAAACGGGGCATAGAGCCCCCCAGCAGGCGTAATCCCCACCGTCAAATCATTCAAAGCCACCGGCATTTCCTGGTGCCAGGAGAACAGGCAGGTGGCTGACAGTCCAGGACCAGTTCCCTATATCCAACATCAGCTGGTTGCTCATCCTGTCCAGGACCAGCTCCATATCTCCAACCCAAGCCAGCTGCTCATCCCAACGCCCTCATTCCTCCCCCTCCAAGTCCGTCCTTGCCCCGGCTCTTCGCTGGATGCTCATCAGAGCCAGTGCATGCTGGAAGATGACAACTGCTTCCCCAAAGAGGAGAAGAGATGTGCAACCAGGGCACGGATCCAGGCACTACTGGGATGTTCCCATTAATCAGCAGGGTGAGGGCTGCTAATACAGCTGCAGAGCTCACCCGCCTGAGTGCTGGCCACAGCCCTTCCACTTAGCCTCTAACAAGCATTGCTTAGAGGGCTCATAAAAACCTAATAAAACCCAGAAGTCTCCTCCCAAACCAGAGCCTGCTGCCCGTAATGGTCGCTCAGCTCAGCCCAGCTCAGCTCAGCCCAGCCCAGCCCACGGCCATTTTAGCGCCCGCAGGCCCCAAGGACTCTGCAAAAGCCGCAGCTGGAGCTGCACTCGGATCCTGACCCTGAGGAGCCGGTGGAGCGGTCAGGAGATGCCCAGGGACCAAAGTGGGTTGTCCACCTCGTTGTGCTGCAGAAGATTGTCTAGGACCAGGCCTTCCCAGGCTGCAGCTCCAGAGCAGCCCAGGAACATCTCAGCCATGCTGTCTGCCTGCAGGAAACCTCTCCCTACCAAGTGGCCTGGCCTCCTCCACCTCAGACCATCTCCCTGGCCCCTTCCCTCTCCAACATACCCAATAAACCATGAAAGCATCATCCTGTGCGCGTGCATTTGTTTCGTTGCAGCAATTACTTCCAAACCCCTCGGCCTCCCCCCGGCCCAGCCCCCAAAACCAGCAAAACAAGAAAGGAAAAGCTAAAGAGGAGAAATAACTCCCTGTGGCCGAAAAAACAAGGGCCTGATTCTTTGCAGCTGGGCTGAGATATCATCTTCCCCTCCCACCGGTAATGGAGATCATCTGCCCTGGTTCTCCAGGTTCTCCACCGCCCTCTCTCGCTGTCCCTGCTTCGCTCTCGTCCCTTTGGTTTGGGAATACAGATGGAAACATCAAGGTTCCAGGAGGGGAGATGTGGGGTACGCCTATCCCAGGAAATTAAATAGCAATACACCCTGTCATTTGGACTTTGCAGATGGGAACCAGCTGCGCTTGCCCACCAAGCAGTGGCTGCAGAGGTTTGGGGTCCTTGGTCCTTGCTGAGGTGCTGGTGCATCCCGCCGTGGTGGTCCCCAGCCACCTCTTCTGCTGCTCCCCTTCCATCCCTGCCGCATCCTTGCTCTTACTTAGCACTGTTTGGGTGTCGTGGTGGCTGGTGGCAGGGACGTGGAGCCCCTGAATGGGTGCCTGAGACAGGAGGGATGTCCCTGGGGTGGCAGGAGGGATGTCCCCAAGGTGGCAGGCGGGATGTCCCCAAGGAGGGATGTTCTTGAGAAGCAGGAGGTGTCCATGGGGTGCCAGGAGGGATGTTCCCAAGGAGGGATGTCCCTGGAGAGGTAGGAGAGATGTCCCTGAAGAGGCAGGAGAGGTGTCCAAAGCCTGGAGGAAACCATCAGCATCTCCGAGGACGTCAGGGATGAACTCCCTGCGTCGCAGAGCCGTAGCACAGCAGAGGGTGGGCAGGATCCAATCCTGGGCTCATTCCCTGGCATTTCTTGGCTTGCCAGCCCAGAAGGCCAACACTGGGCACCAGTGGGCACATGCTGCTCTTGGCCCCAGGGGAAATCCCAAAGCAACGGCAGCACTGCCGGGCACAGCCCCCATCCAAATGGGCTTTCCTGTCTTCGAGCCTTGGAAAAACGCTTCCTCGGGTCAACCCTGCCATGGGGCACCAGGTGGAAGAGATGTGTCCTTCCAGCCCCTCATTCCTCTCGTTGCCAGCTCCAGGGCTGTCCCTGCATCCGCGATGATGCTGTTTACCAGTAAAACGCCTGCACAGGCGGGCGAGCTCAGCCCTCAGCTCCATCCTGTCTGTTCCCCGGGAAGAAGTGGGAAGAGGAAAGTCCCAACAGGATTTGGGCACCCTCAATCCAGCCCCATCAGGCTGGCTGGGGGCTTGGTACGCCAAGGGCTCCTGGGGCTGCAGAGCAAGGCGGTTCCCCTTGCTCAGATCTGCCTTAACATCACAACCACTTTACTTGAGCATCCTAGGTCCTTGCACGCTGCTGCCATCCCTCTCACCTCCCTGTCGCTCCGGCTTCTCCTTGCCCAGGCAGGAAAACCCAAGCTCGGGGCTCAGCAGCCTTATCCTGGCAGTGACCACCACTTTCCTGCCTGCTTTGCAGCAGATGTTTCTCCTGCAGGCTCCTGACCAGCCCAAACATCAACCAAAACCATGCCGGGGGCACCGGGGAGATGACCACAAGTGAGTGCTTACCTGTGCCGCCACCTCGGTCCCCCTTCTCTCCCTTTGGGCCTCTGTCACCTGGGAAAAGAAAGAGCACAGAGCATAAATCTTGTAAAAATCAGATTTTTACTGATAGGAAGGTTGGATGAGGCTTTGAGCAATCTGATGTAGTGGAGGGTGTCTCTGCCCATGGCAGGGGGGTTGGAACTGGGTGATCTTCAAGGTCCCTTCCAACCCAAACTATTCCATGGTTCTATGAAAAAAGGAAAGCACATCCCGAATCTAGGGCTAAAAAACTGTTATTTAGAGCTAAAAAGGCTTCCTTTTGCAGTGGGCAGGGGCAGGGACGTGGTTTCCCACAGCCTCCACAGAGCATCGCCTCTTCCCATGCCTGGCTGCTCCCCCCTCCCAAGCAGATTTGCTGAACCCAAACACCATATCCATTGAGAAGAAATGATGCTGGGGGGGGGGGGTCAGGCCAGCTGGTATCCAGGCTGCCTTCAAAACCACACTTATTTCCATAGAAAAACAATGAGCTTAATAATTCTGTCTCACAACTCGGCTTTCCCCATGGCTCGCGAGCATGGGCTGCCTCTGCCCGCGTCCCACTGCCTCCCGCAATCCCTCTGGCTTTGCTCCTGGCAAAGTCACTGAGAACACCGGTCCTTGGGCTCAGCTTTTCTGGTCCTGGCTTTGCCCCAGGGCCACGGAGGGAAGGGGCTGCTCCGGCCAGCGATGCTCCGGATGAGCCCCAGCCCTGCAGCATGGCCCTGCTTCAGCGTATCCTCCTCTTTTGTCTCTGTGTGAGAACAACAAACAACACAGAAAATGACTTCTAAAATAAAATAATAATAATAATATTAAAAAAAAAAAAAAAAGAAGAGCAGGCAGGAAATTCTTGCCCTTTAACTTGGAGGCTCTGGGAAGGCAAGATGGGTCCCCCGGGCAGCCGCAGCTGCGGATGGAGGAAAGCTGCCTGCAGCTGCCCTGCTGATGGGAACCAGATGATGAGAGCCCCCCGAGCTGTGGGAGAGAAGCCAGAGATGCTGCTCGCCGGCACGTGATGGGCCAGGGAGGCTGGAGCAGCCCATGCTCTCCACCACCGTCCTTCCCTGGCCCACGGGAAAGGGAGTTGGAAAGCAACAGTTACGGTTTTCTTGTGTTTGTCCCCCAAAATCTGGCTCTTTTGGAGCAGAAGCGCTTTCCCTGTAGGGTCTGAGGTCTATAGGGCATAGAATCATGGAACGGTTTGGGTTGGAAGGGACCTTCAAGATCATCCAGTTCCAACCCCCTGCCACGTGCAGGGACACCTTCCACTACACCAGGTTGCTCAAAGCCTCATCCAACCTGGCCTTGAACACTTCCAGGGATGGGGCAGCCACAACTTCTCTGTTCCAGTGTTTCACCACCCTCAGAGGGAAGAAATCATATAGGACTGATAGAGAGAGGTGCAGGTGGAAAGGTGGAGCTTGAGGGACAGAAAGAAATTCTTTTCAATGAGGGTGGTGAGGCACTGGTTGCCCAGAGAAGCTGTGGCTGCCCCATCCCTGGAAGTGTTCAAGGCCAGGTTGGATGAGGCTTTGAGCAACCTGGTGTAGTAGAGGGTGTCCCTGCCCATGGCACGGGGGTTGGAACTGGGTGATCTTGAAGGTCCCTTCCAACCCAAACCGTTCCATGATTCTGCATCAGCTGGGCTTGGCAGAAAAGTCATGGACCAAAACTCCTGGAGTAGATAACTCAACTGCTGTATCGTTGCCAGTCTCCTTAGGGAGGTGACAGCAACTGGGACAAGTCAGGGACTTCAGGGATGCTGCAGGGGAAGGAAATACTCTAACGATTGGAGACCACAACCATCAGCAATGGTAAGAAGCCTTTAAGAAAAAGACCAAGGAAAAAAAAAACAACATTGGTGTAAATGAAAATCGTAGCGCGGCACTATGAGAGGCATGGCTGGCGGAAGGCAGCGAGGCCAGTGGTAGGACCTCTCCAGCAGCCGGGAATGCCATGGGGGACACCAGGGGCTCTTGGCACAGGGGGAGCAAGATACCCAGCACCACGTCTTCAGGGTCAGATGCTGCTCACCTGGGAACTTTGGGGTGGGTGTCATTAGCCAATGGAGTGCAGCTGGGTCTCCAAAAGGCAGCAGATGGGCTCAGCTTAAGGATCCTGAGCTGTTAAAAATCTATCCGGGGGCTCCTGAGGAGCAGGAACTGGCTACAAGTGGGGAAGTAGGAGTCAGTGCAATGGGAGCTGCTGGAGGAACCAGTGAGGGCAGCCCTGTAGGCAATCCTGAGATCAGCTATGGCCTGGGATGGTGACAGCGTGCATGACACCATGATCTCTGCAGGGCAGCTGGGCCCATTCCAAACATTGCTGGAAACAGCCTGTCATTGGAGCTGATGCTTTGGGATAGGTCAGTGGGTCTGACCAGGAGCGCTCTGTTCTGGGTGTGCTCCTCCTCCCTATCTCTGACCTGTGCTGCTGCGGTAGGGTTATGCCAAGTTGTTTCTTGGTTGAGTTTCTTTTAGCTTCATACTAAAGCAGAGGGAAGACCCTTCAAATGGAAGAAGCACTTAATGGATGACGCCAACAGATTTGTGAAGGTGCTTTAAAATGCATCCCATGCCCTCTGCCTCATCCTTCCCTGTCCACCTTGGCTTTTCCTGTGCAGTACTCCAAGCCCCTTCATGTCATTGCTCTCCTGGAAGGCTTTTCTCCTTCTTTCCTCTTTTTCCCTTCTTTCCGTCTCTCTTTTCTCCACAGAAGCTCTGTGGTGAGCAGAGAGGGCAGCCCCTTTGGTGGCACAGCTTGCTGCTTCTCCCTGGGGTCAAGGCCAGCTCCTCGAGGTGTTGGGGCTGGAGAACATCCGCAGCTGGGGACAAAGCCCCTGTGAACTGGAAAGGAGAAAGCCTGGGGCCTGCAACAGAGCCCACAAGTTCAGGAGAGCCCCTTGCTGGCACCATCGCTGGTCCTACCAGGAGGTCCTGCCTGGTGCCTTCACCCAACGACTGTCAAGGTCTTGCTCGGCCGTTTTCCACCGTGGGTGAATCAGTGCAGCTCAGTCTGTTTTTTCTGGACTGTGCACACAATTTTGGCATGTATGCCATGATAAGCGACTCTCAGTTCTTCCCATGGCAGAAGTTCGGTCCCCACTGATGTCCTGCTCCTGGGCATTGCCTCTGCTCTGAAAATCAGAGCTGCTGAGGGAGGCAGGGCACAAAGTTCATGGGAGAGGACATCACTGGAGAAGGGTGGAAAGAGCTCCTGGGTCTGCAGTGTAAGGTGGACCACCGTGGTCCCAGAGAAAGCCCCAGAAGAAGCTGCCAAACCTCCATCTTCACATGCAGAAACATCTTCTGCCTTCAGCAACGTGCCAAAATCCTCCTACTTGCCTGCACGTGGGGTTTAGGAAGGGGACTTCTTGTATCGCCCTGAATTTTTCTATAAATCAGCGATCCCTACCTTGGCCCATTTATGGCTGTTTCCTCCTGCACGACGTTCTCCATGGAAGAGTGAAGACGACTGATGCACGCTCACTTTCCAGAATAATTTTCCCCATTTGGAAACGAGGAAAATAATCCTCCACTGGGGGTAATTTTGAGGGAAAATACACCCAGGATAGGAAAATACCAACAAGAGACAACACTCAGGACTCTGCTGCGGAGAGGAGAAGCTGTTCCTCAACCAGGTCGGACCATCTCAGCGAGATGGTTTGACTCAGGATTTTTGGGGAGGGGGCTCATCTGTCCCAGATGCCCCCTGCCCCAGGACAGGCTGCATTTCCCAGGATACCGATAGCTCCCCTATGCTCAGAAGAAAGTAATTATAGATGTGTAAGACTAGTGCTGCAGAGAAACAGGTCTTCACTGAAAGCCCGGGCTTGGACCGCTGCCCGGCTCGCTGCCTGTTTTCTATAAATTTCAGAGAATCCCATAAACCGTAGAATTTCAGTGCTTCTGCCAGCAGGGTTTGCTATTTATTGGAGAAGGGGTTGGATGGAACCCCCTTATCTGAGCACCCCTGACCTCCGGGAGGTGGGAAACAGGGGCTGGAGTTTGGGGGTCCCTTGGGAGGGGACGCATCCAAGCCCTGGAGATGACCTCCACTCAGACGTGCCAGCAAGGGGAGGTGGAGGGAGGGACCCCTGTGCTGGTGATGGGCTCTGGTGGGACCTGGGGAAGTCCATCCCCACGGGGGAACACGTGATGGCTTTGCTGCCACAGAGTCATCCTCATCCCAGACCAAAGACACCTCCAAGAAATGCACGAGGAAGGGGCATCAAGGCCACGGCTGGTGGAGCCCTGGAGACAGCTTAACGTTCTTCAAGCCAAGAAGCCTCCTCAGATACAGGGATTACTCTACATCCGTGAAAGGATGATAGCTAGAAGCAAAGACCCGCTGACCCTTCGGCATGCTGTCCGACCCATTGCCTCCCAAAACCAAGAGCAGAAATGCTTCATCTGCCCAGGCAAGGGGGCTTGAGATGCAGATCGGCTTTGGGGGAGGGTCACCAAGCTTGTGAGGGTTGATGCTCTCCTACTGTGGCGTGGCCATTGCTCTTCCTTGGAGGCAGGGGCTGTGCTGGGGGTGGTCTCCACCACCTCCTGGGCTGGTAAGCACTGGAGAAAGGCTTCATCCTCAGTCCTGTGTCTCCAGAGAGCTTGCTGGAGCTGTGATGCCCATCAATACATCTCACCACTGAGCACAGTGGTGAGATAGCTTAATAGCACAGCAGCTATTAACATCTCTGTCTTAGGGGTGAAAACGTGATGCAGGAGCCCATCAACCTCCTCCCTCCAGAAGGGACACGGCCCCCAGGGACGCACTTTGCAGAAAAAATCTGGCATAAGGACTTGGTCCTCTACTGAAGTCCGATCCAGGCTTCTTGGGACAATTTGCTCGTCTAATGAGCGCTTGGCACTGGCCAGTGAGAAAAGCCCACGCTCCTCTGCTCTGGGGAAGGGAAGGAAACCGCAGTCCTGCAGCACGTTACGGTTTCGGTTGGCAGATCCTGGTGCTGGATGCGCTACCGGGAACATCCCGGCACTGATGTCTCCCTCGCGTGAGCACCCATCCCTGCAGCCCTCGAGCCATCGTGAGGCATGTACCGGGGATGAATCCAGGGGTTACTCTGCCCTCCCGCAGCATCGGGCTGGGCATCTCCACTCCGCAGCTCAGATAAAGCCCTGCACCTCCCCAACACCATATTGCAATCCTGCAGGCCACAGTGACCGCCAAAAAACCCAAGAGATAGTGCTGGAAAACAACCATGAAATGCTGGTTTCTTGGTTCTTGCAGCATGCAGGGCTCTGCATCTCGCTGGTGGCCTCTCCCTTGGTGGGAGGATGGAGATTTGTCCCAGCCCCATCAGCCCAGGAACCCTGAGCTTCCAGTTAGATGGGATGGAGTGATGGAAATAGCACCCAGCAGTGTTCTTCAAGACCAGACACCCCCACGAAAATGTCATCTAAGCAGCCATGTGGCCTGGAGAGCCATGTCCAGCAGCTAATGGGCTCCAGGAGGTCACCTTGTGCCCAGACTGGGGTGACTGGGAGAATGTTGGGATGAACAGAGCCATCGTGTCAGTAGGGTTGGTGATCACAGCAGCGATGGCTCGAGAGAGAGAGGACTGGACAGGGGCTAATCCTGCAAGGGACCTTCTTGCCTTGGGCTGCAGCTCTGGGAGCTTCACGCTTCTCCCTTGCTACAGGAGGAAGCCACCAGCAGCAGCTCATCTCCTGCATCTCCTTTCTACCTGGACCTCAAGCTTCCTGGGGCTGCACCAGGAGGCACTGGCACTGAGAGGCAGATGGTATGTCCCTAGGAAAAGTCCTTCTCTTAAAGACACCACAGAGTGAAGAAGGGATGGTAGATGTGCTCCTGTCCCTAGACTGCAAGCGGCTTTCTGGTGGCATGCAAGATACAGGAGATGGCTACTGCACATCATGGATGGGCCACCAGACATGACACGGGGGTCTCATCCCCAACCCCTGCCCACAACCAGAACTTTGGAGGACAGACAAGAAAACTGGACACCAACTCCAGCCAGGTTTGCAAATAGAGCAGAGAGAGGACATCGAAAGAGGACGTCCTCCTTCAGCTGTCACATGTGCCATGCACCCAAGGAGCTTGTTGCATGGAAGCGAGAGCTCGTGAGACCGAAAACACACGGGACCTCCAGAAGAAGTGACGGCAACACCTCCTGCCTGGAGCGCTGCTGGCAGCTCTGTGGCCACAGTTCCAGATCCTGGTGGCCAGCATGGCCATGTCCCAGGTCCGCATCACCCACAAGCACGAGATGAGGGGAACACGCCGCTTTGGGCACCAGTGAGCAGGGCAGCTGGCAGGCAGGGCAGCTCTGCCAGGCTGGGCTCCTTCTGCCTCCCCCTGCCCGAACGGTGTTTTGAGGCAAAAAGAGCATGTTTTGGGATCATCCACCCTGTTTCAGGTTGCAGCATGGAACTTCTTTCAAAAGGTCTCCTGGGACGGATCTGTCCTGCTAAATAGGTGCATGGCCACTTCCGACACCCGCAGCTTCTCCTCGTTCTTTGCTGGGGTGCAGTGAGACATTGTGAAACCACAGTGATCCGGGAAAGGTGACCAGAAGACAAACCCCAGGCTGTTCCTAAAGCCCTGCTGAAGCCAAGCGTGGGAAGGCAGCCTGGCAGGTCGTCATGGGGCTCCAGCGAAGCTTCGGTGCAGCCCGTGCCGAACCCTACTGCATGGCAGGAGCACCGCAAACTCAACTGGTTCACCCTTCTCCCTTCAATCCCTGGACTTTCTCCATCGCGGTGGAAAGGTCTCGGTGCAGAGGTTGTCCACGTACATGCTCCCAGCTCAGCAATATTTCTTCTTCCCCCCAGGAGCTCCAGGTGGGTCCCAAGCCAGGGGACCCACTACTCTCACACCCATGACCAGCATCTCTGTCCCTCATCCCGATGCTCTCCAGAGCCAGTCTGCCACCCAACAAGCCCAGGCAGATTCCATCACCCACCTGGGAGCACGCACAGAGGCTTCTGGTCCTTACCTTTGAACCCCCGCATCCCCACTGGACCTGGAGGGCCAAGGTCTCCTTGGTCCCCTTTCAAGCCACGTGGTCCTGGTGGTCCTCTCTCGCCGGGTAGCCCTGGACCGAGGACAAAGAGGCAAAAATGACCCTGTTGCAGCAGAGACCTACAAAACTCAGATATGCACACACATGCATGTGCATGCGCACGTGTCCTGCTTGCCAGCAGACGTGCCAGATGGTCTCTGGTTCTTTGCCAGGAGCTGGGGACCATCAGGAGACACCTGAGAGTCCAGCCCATCCTCTTTCTGCACCTGCCCCTGGACACAGGATGGGTTTCACCCAGAGATAGGTTGGTGCTAACACAGCTCTGAGTACCTTAGGGCTCAGATGAAGGTAACCAGGCTCCAAAGCTGGAGACCAAGGAGGAAGAGCGAGGAGCCAGGGTGGAGCAGAGGCTCCAAGGAGACATGAGATGACCAGCATGAGCTGCAGGTCCTCTGTGTCCATGCACGCTGACCAGGTGGGTTTGCTGTTTATCGGAGAAGGGTTTGGATGGAACCCCCTTATCTGAGCACCCCTGAACTTCAGGACGTGGGAAACGGGGGCTGTAGTTTGCGACCTTGGGCTCCCTTCATCGGGGATACAATCAAGCCCTGGAGGTGACCTCCACTCACGTGTGCCAGCAAGGGGCGGTGGAAGGAGGGACTCCTGTGCTGGTGATGGGCTCTGGTGGGACCTGAGGATGGTGCCACCAGATTGACCCAGCAGAGGCTCAGCCCCAGCCTGAGCCCGGGCTGGATCCGAAGCTCCTGGAGGTGGAAGCCTTTCAGATGGAGCTCCTCCAGCACCTATGCTCAGCACCCCCTGCCTGGCACCACACTGAGGTATCCACAAATTCCCTTGGCACTGGGCCTCCTGCCCCTCCTGGGCTGGGCTTTTCCAAACTTAGTCAACTATTTTCCTCTGATTTTAAAAAAAACAAAAGCTGTCAGGAGGAATTTGGGCACCAGCTCCAGTGGACATGGTCTGGGGCTTAAGTCTTTCCCTGCTGTGTCTGGCCAACACCTCCCAGGGTGGGATGCCGCATGTCAGGACCTGGCTATGGATTGGGGTGGAGGAGCCGGGGCAGAGGCAGGACGGGAGGTTCTCTGCACAAAAGGGGATGTAGCAGTGATGCTTTACGACTCCTGGCTGCACCTCGACTGGACCTTCTCGCATCCAAAGGGCTGGTGCTATGACTGCATCCAGAAAAGCACCAGGGAAAGCGAGACAGAGAAAGAACTGAAATTCGCGCTCTTTCACCAACTCTTCCCCAAGGTGAATCCTCCAGAAATTGTTTTGTTTTTCTGTTTAAACACCGAAAAAAAAAATAAAGAAATGAAAAAAGCCAGACAATATATTTCTGGTGCTTGTTACACCCAAGAAAAACAGCCGTGAATCTGTCAACACCAAAAAAAACTATAGCCAAGGGTGAGACAAGCACGGGTGGCTGGCGCAGAGAAGGCTTTCAGATAGCAGTTGGGTTTTTCCAAGCTGGCTCTGCCTAATTTGGCTGGTCCTGCCGCCTGCCGGGCAGCCAGAGGAAAGGGGGGACCAAAATATGAGGTTTTAAGCCCAGCCCAGGACCAGCAGCTCAGATGTGCTGAACCTCCCCTGCTCTGACACTGAGAGTCCTCCATGGGTCACGTCTTCAGCAGACAAGGTGAAGCCAGCGCTGGACACCCTGGCTGAAGGAGGAGGTCTATGCCCTAAGCAGTATGGATCCTGTCACCTCAATAGGAAAGAGCCTCTTGAGAATGGAAAATCCTCACCAATGGGGATCCTCCATCACTCCTGTGACATAGAATCATGGAATGGTTTGAGTTGGAAGGGACCTCAAAGATCATTCAGTTCCAACCCCTCTGCCACAGACAGGGACACCTTCCACTACACCAGGTTGCTCAAAGCCTCATCCAGGCTGGCCTTGAACACCTCCAGGGATGGGGCAGCCACTTCTCGGGCAATCTGTGCCAGTGCCTCACCACCCTCAGAGGAAAGAATTTTCTTCCTCAGATCTCATCAAAATCTCTCCTCTTTCAGTTTAAAGCCATTGCCCCATGTCCTGTCACTACACACCCTTGTAAAAAGCCCCTCTCCAGCTTCCCTGTACTGGAAGGCTGCTGGAAGGTCTCCCTGGAGCCTTCTCTTCTCCAGGCTGAACAATCCCAACTCTCTCAGCCTGTCTCCATAGCAGAGGTGCTCCGGCCTTCGGATCCCCAGCTCATGGATGCAAAGCCAGCAGTTCTAGGTCTGCCTTAAAATTACAAACAGGCTCAAGCCAAGTCTTGTTTCTCAGTGTGGGGGGTGTCTTCTGTTGTTTTTTTTAAATTTAATTTCTCTCAAAAACAATGGTTGGAATTAAGAAGGGCAAAAAAGCAAAAATCCGCGTGCTTGACATTGAAAAAGTTGTCCTATGAAAAGCCTCAGAGCTGCAGCTGGTGGCCGAGTCCCCTCTGCCAGGCACGCCGTGTCCCCGTGTGCCGCCGGGGGGGTGTGCGGCAGCGGGACCAGCCCTGGTGCCATGTGAGGGCTTGGGTTTAGCAAGCAGAGGGTGGTGGCCAGTCCCTGCACAAACCCAGGCTGGGTGGCCGTGTCAAAGGAGCCTTGGGGTGATGGACTCTTGCAACTCTCACTGTCTGGGGCCAGCTGGGAGAGGAGAGAGGGTCTTTTTGCCCCTAAAGACCAGCAGTCTGGCAGGAGATGGGGCAGCAGGTTAATTCGATGCTCTTCAAGACTTGTGTGTAGCCAGCAAGGACCCCAGGGACAGGTTGGGAAGTCACCAGGAGGTGTCCTGTTGACTCTATGGGCTTGGGGTGAGGGCTTGAAGGGACATGGGCACCCTGGGAGTATTGTTCCTTACCTCGCAGCCCAGGCAGGCCAGGAAGACCAGGTTCACCCTCCATCCCTTCATTGCCTTGGTCTCCTTTGGGTCCTGGTGGCCCTGAAACACAAGAGGTATTGGAGTGCAGCAGATGTATGAGTGCACGCACCCACCCTTCACCAGCCATTATCATTTATCAGGTGTCCAGGGACCTCTCATAAACATAGAGCCCTGTGGACAGGAGTGAAGTGATGGAGAAGGAGCTTGCCAGCAGTCGTCTTCCATGACCTGTGGATTTAAAAGGCCAAACACGACTCCATCAACCTGTCTCGTGTGCTGGAAAACTTCACCTTGCAGCTCCTGCGGTTCCACCTCGAGTGTGACTCTATGGGAAACTCCACTCTCCTGGAATCTCCTTTTGACCAAAAGTTGTGACATCTCCAATGAAATAACGTTAAGAAAAGAGAAAGTGAAAAGACCAGAAGAGATGCATTTTGGAAACATTGAGATGAACTTTAGGAGAGGATTTGCACCACTGATCTCAGCAGGAACTGGCCGTCGGCGATTGCTTTTTGGGTGTAAACTCTCGTGAGCAAGCAGAGAGCCCAACCCCGTGACAGCATGATGTTCCTCAGCCTGCGAAGGGCCAAGTCCACAAAGCTGAAAACAATTATGAGCTAAATCAATTGGAAGAAAGAATCTGAACAGAAAAAAAAAACCACACTCACAAAAAAAAAAAGACTCGTGGGATGACAGAAAATAGGGCAGGGAGAGGCCTGGAGGGGTCATTTGGTCTTTGTCCTACCACATCAGGATGATGATTGGAAACTGTTAAACGCTGTTTTCCTAGAAACTCCAAAAGCCATAATTTCTCATTGTGTAGCAAGAAAACAACCAGGCAGGGCTACGGGCGATGTGGTAACGCAGAAGGATCAGGAGAGGAAGAGGGGGAAGATGTTTAGCAGTCCTAACGAAGGAGTAACTAGGATTTGCAAATAGTATACAGAAATGAGTGGGTTCCTGAGCAGGAAACGTCCTGAGATGAGATGGGCAGGGGTTAGGAGAGGACCACGGGGAAATACTGCGTTAGCTTGCCCCGGGTCTCCTCTTCCCCAGGTGAGGGACCCCAGACCCTGTGGACAAGTCCTCACTCGTTCTCGGTTGGCACAGCAAACGGATACAAAGAACAATGGACACCCTGGGAGAGCTGAGTACAATGAGGCAGTATTTTTGGGTGGGAACCAAAGGAACCACACGCAGCAGGGACACGGCCTGGCCCGAGTGGGAGAGGGAGCATTCTCCATGATGAAGAAGGTCCAGTGAAGCTCAAGAGCTGCTCTGCAGGAGGACATGGGGCAGGAGCCAGGTGAGGTGTGAGCTGTATGAAGGTGCCGAGATGGCTGGTGAAATAGTTTTTATTTCCAGAGCGTTGAAGAAGGGCGTTACACAACAGCCATTAAATCATCGAATCACAGAACGGTTTGGGTGGGAATGGAGCATTAAACGTCACCTAGTCCAATGCCCCGGCAATGAGCTGGGACATCTTTAACCAGATCAGGTTGCTCAGAGCCCCGTCCAACTTGACCATGGATGGTTCCAGGGATGGGGCATCTACCACCTCTCTGGGCAACCTGGACCAGTGTCTCACCACCTTCATTGTAAAACTACATGTACTTATATCCCTCTCCTTTCCTGCTGGAGTTTGAAAAACTGAACAAATGGGCAAATGAAGAAGCAATGGGAAGCACCTGATTGCATAAAAAATAGATGGTGTTAAATACAGCCACTGATTTTCAGTGCCCCAAAAGAGGAAGACAGAGGTCAAGTCATGCCAGTTTGTTATAACGAGGAATAACGTGGGTGTGTTCAGGCTGCCCCCGATCACCCAGCCCCTTCTGAAATAAAGAAGTAATGGACAATGTATTAAAACACATTCTGGGGTGATCTTACAGCTCCAGGGGGACCTTCTAGCAGCCTTCCAGTTCCTAAAGGGGCTACAGGAAAGCTGGAGAGGGGCTTTGGACAAGGGCATGTAGTGACAGGACAAGGGGTGATGGCTTTAAATTGAAAGAGGGGAGATTTCTATGAGATCTAAGGAAGAAATTCTTTCCTCTGAGGGTGGTGAGGCACTGGCACAGGTTGCCCAGAGAAGCTGTGGCTGTCGCATCCCTGGAAGTGTTCAAGGCCAGGCTGGATGAGGCTTTGAGCAACCTGGTGTAGTGGAAGGTGTCCCTGGCCATGGCAGGAGTGTTGGAACTAGATGATCTGGAAGGTCCCTTCCAACCCAAACCATTATGTGATTCTATGATTCTATGATAAAATAAGTCAATACCATTGATTTCAGCCCACAGGGCGTTACAGAGAGCAGAGTCTGCCAGAGGTCAGTGGCTTTATAGAGGTGATGGTGAGTTTGATGGGCAGCAGTGGGACTGTCAAGGTGAAGGGGTTTTTCTACTGGCATATCTCCTGCCCGAAGGTCCCAGGTGTCCCAGGCTGAGCAGTGAAAACTCTGCATGACCCACCCATGCTCCAACAACTGTTGCTGACCAAAATGTCTTGCTTCCCCCGCACCGGCTCCAGCATGGCTCCTCTGAGGTCCTCTGTGCGGGGGCAGCTCCAAAAACTTCCATCTGCTCTGGTTTTGTAGGCACACTGGGAAATAACCCACATTAGGGCCCCACCTCAGCTCCATTAACCCTCAGAAGGACATGGGAGCTGCCTGCTCAGGGCACCTCTTGGTGGAACAGGGGTTGGAGCTGCCTTTCCTCCTTAAAATCAGCTGCTACAGTGCAGTCCTCTAGTCTTCTGCCATCTTCTCTTCTCTTCTCTTCTCTTCTCTTCTCTTCTCTTCTCTTCTCTTCTCTTTTTTCTCCTTCACCATGTCAGAAGCTAAGCCCATGGACAGGCTAAGAAGGAAACTAAGTTTCATGGAGGAATAGACAATCTTATCTGCTCCGTAAGAGCTGGAGACTGAGAGAACACAGCCAGGGAAGGATATGTTGTCCCTTATTCCCTTTCTCTAATTCCCAGGGTTAGAAACAGGGCTTGGGGACGGGCAGATGCTCAGGCTGATTGTGTTTGCTGGCTCCTAGGCTTTGGCACTCATCCTTCAGAGCTATTCCAGTGAGCTCTGGGGTCCATCAGCCACCAGAACATCTCCGCTTGGCTACATCTAGGCAGCTCTATGAGCAGAGATGGTCCCATCCCCAGGGACAGCCGGTGGGACAGGACACAGCGAGTGGCTGGGGTGGAGGACGGAGGAGCAGTGGGAGGGGTGGTTGGGAGAGGTTGAGCAGCACTGCAGACGCCGTGCCAAGCTGGTCCCCACCCCGCAAAGAAAAACTCTCCAAAACCATCGGGATGACGACTTCCATGACGTGCCAGGTGGGACCGTTGCAATCACCCTCTCAGACCTGCTGCGAGCCAGCACATCCCACCCAGCAAGCTGCGGAAGGTGCTGTGGATCCCAAGCATCCTCCCTCCTGGTGACCAGAGCCCCTCTGCGGCGCAGGGCCAAGCCCTCTCCAAGACACACGAGCTGCTTGGCATGGTCGGCTGCTGGAGACGAGCCTGAGGACCTCCCCAAGCTTCCTTCACCAGGAGCTTGCACTGAGATCTTCTGTGTTTCTTCATGATTTTTCCCCTACCCATGGCCAGTGCATTTGTTTGGGACTGAACGAGCCACTGTGATCAGCCCGGGGCATTTAGCAGCTATGGATGTGTCCCACCTCAATTTGCCCAGCGCCTTTTGGACCCACTTGGGTTTCTGCCTCCACAAAAGTCCTGCAGCAAGGAGCTCCAGCCAGGTGAGATGGTGGCAGGCAGGCAGCGATACAGGGATAGAGGAGATAGGACAAGAGGGAATGGTTTTAGACTAAAAAAGGAGAGATTCAGATTAGAATGTCCCATCCCTGGAAGTGTTGAAGGCCAGGTTGGATGAGGCTTTGAGCAACCTAGTGTAGTGGAAGGTGTCTCTGTCCATGGCAGAGGGGTTGGAACTAGATTATCTGGAAGGCCCCTTCCAACCCAAACCATCCTATGAGTCTATAGGAAACAGCTGGATATTCCTGACATCAGAGAGGACGACATGTCCAAGCAGATGGTTAACCCTGGCCATACGGCTACGCTCATGAGATAACAGTGTGACAAATAGCTGGACTGTGCAGATAATTAAGAAAACGGGAGTAGACGCTTGGCAGACTGAGGGGAAAGTTACCAAGAAAACCATATAAATACCAAAAAATAGGGGACCAGCAGAACTAAGGTCAATGGTCAAGACTCAGCAGGTATGAGTTGTGTATTTCATCACCCTCAGGGTGGTGAGACACTGGCCCAGGTTGTCCAGAGAGGCGGTTGATGCCCCATCCCTGGAAACACTCAAGGTCAGGTTGGACAGGGCTCTGAGCAACCTGATGTGGTTGAAGATGTCCCTGCTCATGGCAGGGGGGTTGGACCACATGGCCTTTAATGGTCCCTTCCCACCCAAACCATCCCGTGATTCTATGATTTGAAGACAGGAGGAGGAAGATGGAGTAAAAAGGATGTAAAGCGAGTGAAGTGATTGATGATGATGGGCAGTAGCTGGTGGGTGCCCTCTGCTCCATCACTGCAGGACGAAGCAGGACAAAACCCCACAGTCTCTGCCGCACTCAGTCTGACTCACTTTCATGGTCAGGAGGGACCTGGCAGAGTTTCCCCAGGCATCGCTGAGAGAACCTTGGGAGCTTTCCACCTAACATGGATGGGGAGCATTTGGAGGGTCCCAACTATGCAGTCCCAGGTGATGGAGACACCTGAACACTGCAGACACCTAAACAGCGGTGTCTGATGGGTTTGATACACCCTGAGACATCCCCACAGGACATCCCCATGCCACAGGGACCGCTTCCACCACCACTCAATGCACTGGGGACACTGCCCCTCCTCACGACAGCTTCCCGCACCCGCGAGGGAGCCACTGACGAGGTTTTTCAGCTTACCCTGTATCATGGAGATGTTCTTCAGCGCAACAGAGTGCTCCCAGTCCTTCAGCCGCAGGTCCTCCGTCACGTTGTTGAGGATGGCCAGCTCATGCTTCAGCTGCTCCTCCATGGCTATGTGGATGAGCCGCATCTGCCGGGCGTCCTCGGTGGCGTTGCTGATCAGCACCTGCAGGTCCTGGATGCGGGTGTGGTGGATGTTCACGTCGTAGGAGAAGGTCCTGTTGATGGTGTCCACGGACCCGCTCATGGCCGTCACCTGGTCGCTCAGGCTCTCCACCCTGCTGCCCAGGTGGCTCAGGAGATGGTCGTGGTGCTGCAGCAGCAGCCGGCTGCTGTTGCCTTCCACAGAGAGCTTGTACATCTCCTGCTGAGCCGCGTCGCTCTGTTGGGTCAAGCTGTCCCAGAGGTTGGCCACTGCCTTGTCAGTTTGGCTGGCCTGGGTCTGCAGGCTCCAGAGAAGCCCTTCCAGCTTCTGCAGTGACCCCGTCATGAGGAACAAGGAGTCCGAGTGGTTCTGCAGGAGGTCCTGGAGCCTCCAGATGTGCTCCAGCACGTCTCCCTTCAGAGGTAGGTGCAGCAGCTTCAGCTGCATGTCCCGAAAGCTCTCGTTGAGGCGGTTGACGTTCCCCATCAGCGCCTTCAGGTCCTCAGGGGATGTCTGTGGCCTGGAGACTGCAAGAGATGGAGAGGAGGGGGCATCAGAAACCACCTCATGGAGTCGGGGACCCTCCTGAGAGGTGGCACCCCATCTCCTCCCAAGGAGTGCTTGGATATCCCTGTTCCCTGGTGCTCAGAGGTGAAAGCCCCACCTCAAACCCCAAAAGGTTCATCCCATCAGTCCCCCTTTGGCCCCCCGTGGCGGGAGAAGGAGGTTGGTTGATGAAGGGCTGGAGAGGTCATCTCGCTCAGGGAGGACAGCAAAGCTCCAGGCTTCGGACTGGCTTTGCCAGGTGGGTCCCAGTGCCACAAAACCTTGTGGCATCTGCTTCCCTTTCCTAAAAACAGCCCTTAAAACCTTCTCCTTCCCCCGCCAAGGTCTTCATTTTCCTTTTAACAACCCAGTTTCCCTTCTGGCCGCTGATCCCAGGCGGAGCTCAGCCCCTCGCTCCATAACGAGGACCATCAGGCTGGCTCGGCAGGGCTCCATGGCTCCGGGCGCGGTTTTTTGCCGCCTGCCAAGCATCACATCCCGCATCCCAGGCTGCCAGGGCTCTTCTCGAGGGAGGAGACCCACCCCAGCTCAGGACCACCCTTCACCCCCCCAGCCCTGCAGCTCCCCACCGCCCAACCCCCTCCCAGCCTTGCACCAGCTCCCGCAGCGCCGAGACAGGGGTTTGGAGACGGAACCGGGGCGTCTGGCAAGCCTGGAAGCACCCAGCCTGGACCCCACCACCCCACTGCACCCCAAACCCCTGAGCTAGGCAGGGGAACGTCATCTTTTCCCTTCGCTTTACACTGTTGTTGGGTCTTGGACACGGCCCGGGGTGGGGGACCCAAAGCCAATCTCATGTGAATAACGAGACGGTTTTTTTCCGTCCCTGCCACCCCGAGAGCGGACAAAGGACAAGGGGAGACCTTGGGAGAAACAGCTGTGGGGCTGGGTGCCGCTGCTGCTGTCGGCGTGGGTGACTCAAGCTGCTCCACCGAGTCTTTCTGGAGCCAGGGTGCAATACACACGTGTGCATGCACGCAAATGTGCACGCACACATGCACACAGTGCACACATGCACACAGGGTGCATCGCCTCGAATGCATCCAGTGCACACACACAAACGCACGCACACACACACAAATGCACACAGCACATGCACAGGCACACACATGTATGCACATGCAAATGCACACGGAACACAAGCATGCACACAGCACACATACACACACAAATGCTTGCACGCATGCATGCATACAGTGTGCACACACAAATGTACACAGCACACACACACATGCATGCACATGGTACACACATGCAGATGCACACAGCACACACGAATGCACACAGAACACACGTGCATTCACATAGTGCACACAGCACACACATATATACATGCATGCATGCACACAGTGCACACGTGCAGACACACACAGCACACACACGCATGCACACAGTGCACACAGCACACAGGCACACATGCCTGAATGCACACAGTGCACACACAAATGTACATGACACACACATGCATGCACATGGTGCACAAGTGCAGATGCACACAGCGCACGCACACACACATGCATGCACACAATGCACAAATGTACACAGCACATGCACACGCATGCATGCACACAGTGCACGTGTGCAGACACACACAGCGCATGCATGCACACAGTGCACACACGCGAATGCACCCAGCACACAGACGTGCACAGATGTGCATTCACACACACGTGCAGCGCAGATGCACACACAAACCCCAGACCCCCTCCCTGCCATGGAGCCCCAGAATGGCGCCCAGCCACGCTGGGGCTGACCCAGGAGTCCCCAAGGGGCTGTGTTTTGGGGCTGCGCCGCCTTCCTGGCTGCGTCTTCCCCCGCGTTTAAGGAGCTAAACTTCTGCAGGAACCCCGCGGTCCTGCCCCAAAACCCCTTCCAGGTCTTTCTGCCGTGATGTCATGCCTTGCATGAGTGCTCACCATTGCACACGTGGGTGTGAGGGTGCTAAAAAGGTACCGAGAGGTGACAAGGGAGAGACGGGGGGTTGCAGGTGGGTGAGGGATGTGCAGGGACAAGGACGCCTTGAGGTTCGTAAACATACATCACACCCTGTGCACATGCATCCTGAGCCATGCATGCACACACGCCCTTGTGCACATGCACAAATCACGGAGCCAGGGGAAAGGGGGAACCAAAATATGAGGTTTTAAGCCCAGCCCAGGACCAGCAGCTCAGATGTGCTGAACCTCCCCTGCTCTGACACTGAGAGTCCTCCGTGGGTCACGTCTTCAGCAGACAAGGTGAAGCCAGCGCTGGACACCCTGGCTGAAGGAGGAGGTCTATGCCCTAAGCAGTATGGATCCTGTCACCTCAATAGGAAAGAGCCTCTTGAGGATGGAAAATCCTCACCAAAGGGGATCCTCCATCACCCCTGTGACATAGAATCATGGAATGGTTTGAGTTGGAAGGGACTTGAAAGATCATTCAGTTCCAACCCCCCTGCCATGGGCAGGGACACCTTCCACTACACCAGGTTGCTCAAAGCCTCATACAACCTGGCCTTGAACACTCCCAGGGATGGGGCAGCCACAGCTTCTCTGGACAACCTGTGCCAGTGCCTCACCACCCTCATGGTGAAGAACTAGTGGAGGGCAAGGACAGCACCAAACGTGATGTTCCTCTTGCAGCACCGTGGCCGGCTCTCCCCAGCCCAAGGAGCAGGTGGGATTAAGTCTATTTCACTAAGTGCTGTCTCCTTCTGTGCATCTTCCTCTCTGACAGGTGACAAGGGACGTTGGGCAGAAGGTCTTGACTCCGACACGCTGGTGCCTAGTCTCCACTAGCACAAAGTGGGATGTTCCATGGGAAAACCAAGCCCTCTGTGGTTAAAGGAGCCCATGAATACCCACTCCTGCTCCTCCGAGGACAATCAGCTCCAACATCAAGTCTTCAGCCTGAAGCTGGAGACCATCAGGTTTGTCTCCATAGGCTGCGCGTGGCTCCCAGCTGGATGGGGGCTCCGGTTAAAGAGCTGCTCTTCACCCTGTTGCAAGACCAGCTTGTGCCTGGGGTTTTCCTCAATGTGGTAAGTCAGCTCCGAGCATGGCTGGCTCCACACCTCGCAACTCAGCTACATCCAGAGCTGGCGGCTTGGCTCAAGTTCCGGACATAAGGAAAGCAACGACGAAAGAGATGATTTCCTGTAGCCTTTTGCTTTTCTCCTCCAAGATTGTGGTCTGCATCTGGGAGGCGAGGTGGTTTTGCTGGGGTCTTCCAGCAAGGCGAAATCCAGCCAGTCACGGGACTCCAGGAGGTGGCACTTTGAAGATGCCCCTGACCACTTGTTATTGCTGGAGCTCAGCCCGGAGCCGAGAGCCTTTCACTGGCCAACAACAACAATGTTAAAACCATGTCGCGCAAGGAATCGGTGGGAGAGGCTTCAAAATTCCAGCAAAAATCCTTCTCTGTCCCTTTCCCAATCCAGGAAAAAACTAAAAGCAGGATGCATCCCACAATTTCCTCTCTCAGATGGCATGGAGAACCCTCCCAAATAGCAAGGTGGTCCCATGCCCACAGCCAGACCCAGTTCTTCGAGCTCCTGCATCACCCCTAAGACCCCAAACTCATCCCTTACCCGCAAGGATGAAGACTCCAACAAGGATGAGGAAGACGAGGAGGTAGAGTCCCACCACAGCGTATTTCAATGCCGCCAAGGAACCCAACCGGCTGCAGCGTCCCACTGCCTTCATCCTCTGCCCAGGACCTGGGGGACAGAGGTGGGTGTCAGGGAGAGCATCGGGCACCGACAAGAGGCCAGCAGTGATACAAGGATGGAGGAGATAGGACAAGGGGGAATGGGTTTAGAGTCAAAAAGAGGAGACTCAGGAGGATATCCCATCCCTGGAAGTGTTCAAGGCCAGGCTGGATGAGGCTTTGAGCAACCTGGTGTAGTGGAAGGTGTCCCTGCCCATGGCAGGTGGGTTGGAACTGGATGATCTTGAAGGTCCCTTCCAACCCAAACCATTCCATGATTCTAGATAGAAGGAAGAAATTGTTCATGGCCAGGGTGGTGAGACACTGGCCCAGGTTGCCCAGAGAGGTGGTAGAACCATCCAAGGTTGGGTTGGATAGAGCTCTGAGTAACCTGGTCTGGTTGAAGATGTCCCTGCCCATGGCAGGGGGATGGCTGAGATGGCCTTTAATGGTCCCTTCCCACACAAACCATCCCATTATTTGATGATTCCAAGACACTTGGGTCCCACCAGCCCCTGCTCGCCCCCTCTGGCACATCTTGGCTCGGTGGGTGGCCCCGTGCTGCCAGGATGGGGTGCCAGGCGCCGGGTCCCCGCGGTTTTATACTGGAGTTTTGCAGAAACACCAAGTTTCTGAGAGTGGCTGAGGACCAACAACTTCCCACCAGGTCAACGAGCACCATGCGAGTTTGGCCCAGGCCGGATCCAAGGTGTCTCCAGGGAGACACCAAGGAAAAAGTGGAGGAAGAGCCCGAAAATTCCCACCCCCCAGCTATGTGGGTGCCTCTGTCCCATCGCACTCTGCCCTAACAGCCCCCATGACCCAGCACCCACTAGCGCCTGCAGGAGGGTCGGAGCAGGGGAAAGGGGGTGGCCCTGGAGCCGAAGCTCCTGGGGAGGAGCCCAGGCTCAGCCCCGGCCACCACCGTCTCTGCCACGACCGTCTCTGCGTCCCTGCGGGGCGTGGGGACCTTCCTGCCATGGGGACACCCCCCAGCCCACCCCACCGTGGGGCAGGAGCTTGGCATCCCGTGGGGCCGAGTCAGTGCTCGGGGTGCCAGGAATGAAGAGGAGGTACAAGGGGTTGGGGGTGTCCCTAGTCTGGCAGGGACCCTTCCCCACCACCCCCTGCCCTTCCCCATTGCCCCCCTCACCCTTCCCCAGCTGACAGCTGTCTGTCCTGCTGGAGGACAGGGAGCTTTGCCGAAGCCTCCAGCCAGCGAAGGGTTACGCTGGGCGTCTGCCTTCACTCAGCCCAATTCTGGGGCTTGGCCACCAAAAGCGCTGAGGTTAGGCTCCCCAGGGGACCTGGCGGGGGTCTCGGGGTGCTCGGGGTGCCCCAGCCCAGGTGCGAACGGCGGTGCCGCTCCCGGGGGAGCCCTCCGCCTTTGAGTCATTACCCGCGGGCGGTCAGAGGCCAAACAGATGGAGCCGAGGGGTTGGGGGGGGGAGGAAGGAGGAGGAGGAGGAGGAGGAGGAGGAGGAGGAGGAGGAGGAGGAGGAGGCGGAGGCGGGAAGCTGCAATATTTTTCTGACATTAACACTTCCATCAGGTCCTGGGGGGCTCTGGGCCGAGCTGGCCCTGCGCCCCGAACCACCCACTCCCCACTGCAGCTGCATGAGCGGGGTTGTCAGAGCAGCCCCCTCCCAGGAGCCCGCGGGCCAGTAACCAAGGGGAAAAGCAAATATTTCTTGCCCCTGCCCATGGCCAGGGCAGCTGGAGCTGTGGCCCACCTGCTCCCCAGGGGTGCAGAAGGTGGGAAGCTGAATGCAGCTGGGATTTGCTGTGCCATGAGCCCTGGTGGGGTCCCGGGCTGCTGGCCCGGGGGTTGTGGCAAGCACAGGCTGTGGAATCGCTCCTCAGCCCCGGTGCCAAGCATTCTCCGTGGGGCCAGAAGGGACTCGAGTGGTCCCATCCTCTGGATGAAGCTCTCAGGGTTGTCCTTGCCCCTGTCCTGGGCAGCTGTGGACCCCCCGCCAGCCTCGCTCCATCAACCTCTCCCATGAGAACGGGGAGGGCGGGGGGGGGGGGGGGCGGGGCGGGGCGGGAGGGGGGCGCGAGTTACGGCCGAGCAGGTTTTGGCCTGAGGGATCCAGGAACCAGCCACAAAAAAAGCCCCAGAGAGACTCTGAACCTTCCCAGCCGATGCCAGCGCCGGGTCTCTGCTGGGAATGGTGGCCTTGGAGCTAGAAGACACCAACTCTTCTTCCCACCCATCTCTTCCAGCACGAATCCCTCCAGGCTCCGACACCCACATTTGCAGCATGGCAGAGGATGGGACAGCCCCTGGGCAGGATCCGTCCCTCTGCTGTGGGAAGGTGGGCAGAGGCAGGTGAAGATGTGGTGCTGAGCGCGGGGGGAACCTTGCAGGGTGACATTGAGTTTGGGGAATGGCATCAAGGCTCGGCTTCCATCTGGATGGGAAATCCACCCTCTGGCCATCAAAGCTGTCCCCATCCCTAGGGCTGGAGAAGACCCCCACAGAGCCTGGCTGCCCTCTGGAAGCACCTAGGGATCTCCACCATGGCCTGGGGATGTCCCACATCCCCAAAACCAGGAAGGTGAGTCCTCCATCACCCCGATGCCCTGCTCGTGGTGGGGACAGCAGTACTGGGAAGCCTGCTCAGAAGACGACCAGTTTCCCCCACTAGCTCCACAGGTCTCTGAGCAAAGGCGACCTCTTATGTCTCTTCTTGAGCACCCAACTCAACCCTGGCCTCTCCCACACAGGTTGCAAAGGTTTGGGGGAAAAATTCCTCAGGGCTGTTTGCTCGGGGACCAAGGCCGGATCTGGTGAAAGGTGTACAGTGTCCCATGGGGCAAGAGCAAAGGAAAAGAGCTCAGCAGGGTCAAGGTGGAGATAGGAGCCACCAAAGACGTGCAGGACCCGCAGTGCCCCAGTGCTGCTGTCCCTGCTGCCTATCTGGACAACAGCACATGGAAGAGGCTTGGAGGAGGGGAAAAAAAAAAACAACCCCCCCTAAATCAACGTTCAGCAGGCAAAGTGACTTTCCCTGGAGCACAACCTTCATCAGTGGCAGAACCAAGTGAGATGGTGGGCACCTCGAGAGGCCCGTGGTGCCCTGGGTCTGCCATCCCGCATTGGACCAGTCAGGGGGACAGGAGAGGAGGCACAGGAACCGCCCTGCAGTTCACTCAGAACGTCCCTGAGCGTTTCTCCCAGCAAGGCCATGCCAGCGGGAGAGGAGAAGTTTCCTGCTCCATTTGGGACACACGCATTTGTCATGGTGCTACTGCCACTGATGCACCAACACCTGCACTCCGGGCACCCTTGTGCCCTGGGCAACCCCCTTCCTGGGGCAGGGATTGCTCCTCTGCTCTGGTTCCCTGGGACCCAAACTGCTGAGCTGCTCCTTGAGCGATCCAAGCTCCCACGTCTCCCCAAGAAGCTCTCCAGATCTCTGCCACCAGGTTCAAAGCCCCCCCCAGACTGAGCCGCGCATGGAGCCCATGCTCACCGTCCTCGCAGAGGTTCAGTTTGGAGAGGTTCCTCCCCTCGAAGGGCTCCTCGAAGACGGAGCTGTTCTCCCTCTCGTTGAAGGTGTGAAGGTACATGGCTTTGTTCTCCATCCTCCCGCTGCTGGTGGAGCAGAAGAGACACATGAGATGTTTCTTGGTGGCTATGGCATATCCTGACATGGCAGGGGGCCCAATCCTGGCTAATCTGGGACCCTGCATGGCTCCAGCACCGTGGCCCAGCGCAACACGCTGTGGGCTGGTGCAGGGGACGTGGACCTGCCATCGAGGGACTCCTCCGCTCTGGCTCGGCAAAGCTGACCACCACATCTCAGCACATGGTTTCTTGACTCACCCACGGCCCAGGCCAGGTGAACACAGGGAGAAGCTGGTGGGTGAGCTCAGCAGGACCATGGGTCCACCACCAGCGTCCTTGCAGCTCAGTGAAACGCTCACCATCAACATGGACCCCACTCTTGTTGGCCAAGTAAGGGCTCCTACCACCCACTCGCACTCCATCACGTGCCCTGCAGATGTCCAGCTGTGGTGGTCACTCCTCAGATGTCCCTCCCTCTGCGGGGCAGGGGAGATAGGGGCTCAGTGTACACATACAAGTTTCTCAGGACCTTTTTTATCCCTAGGGCTTGGGGTACCCCTGCACCCACAAACTACCTCTAGATACCCCAGCACCCCATGGGCCTGATCCTGCTGACACTGCCGCTCCAGTCAGGACACTCAAGTTGGGCTGGTGCCAGTGACAGGTCCCCGAATAGCGGTAGCCCTGGAGACGTGGAGCCTCCACTGCCACCGAAGCTTCATTGCAGCGCCTGGCTGGAGTGGGGGGAATGAGCCCCCAGCCACCAGCGAGGTGCTGGTGTGGAAGGAGTTAGAATCACCCACTGAGTGGGACCTGCCGAGCACCCCCAAACTCATCCCCAGCTCCAGCCGTCCCTCACTGCCAACACATGGGGGCTGGGCTCCGTGGGGACCCTCGGTTCCTGCCGCCCCCCCATCTCCAGTGGGACCTGACTGGGCAGGGACCTCCCCGGCTCCTGCTCCCACTCCCACGGGGGGGGACACCACGCGTGTAACACGGGGCGGGGAGGGGGTGTCTCGATCTTCCCCCCTCCGCTTCCCGGGGCTGGGGGCGCAGCGGCAGCGCCCCACGGTCTCCACGTAGGGATGCTCGGGCAGACACCAGTCCCCCCGCGCCCACCCCACGCAGGGGTGTGAGTGGGTGGGTGGGAGTGCCCACCCCCGCACCCCATCGCGTCCTCCCCCCACCCCCCCGCGCGTCCCCTCTGTCCCCGCCGCGACGCCACTCACCCGGGCGGACCCTCGAGGGACCGAGTCTCCCCGCGGCCCCTTCCCCGCCGCCCCGCTCAGTCCCCGGCCCCCGCCATGGTGGCCGGGCCACGGGGGCGACGACAGCAGCGGCAGCCCCCGAGCGCACCGCCAGCCCCCCGCGGGCGCGCACCGGCCGCCGCTTCCCGCCGGCCTCCCATGGGTGGGGAGGGGTCCCCGGGGGTGGGCGACGCGCGGAGCCGGAGCGGCAGCTGCAGAGCCGAGACGTTGTGAGCAACGAGCGCTCGGCCGGGAGGATTTTGTAGGCGGGGAACGGGAGGGGGGCCGGGCTCCTCATGCCCTCCCCGCCTCCCCCACCTCCTCCTCCTCCTCCGGGGCCGCCCCCACCGCCCATTCGCCCGCCTCGGGCTGCCCCGGCTGCGGGGAGCCGGGTGGGGGCATCCCCGTGGCTCCGGAACTGCAGCATCCCTGGAGGGGCCGGGGCAGGAGCAGCCCCCGCGGGGGGCCGGGGCAAGAGCATTCCCGGGTGCTCTTGGCTTTGTAGGGTGGGCGAGTTCCCCCTGGCCGTCCTGCCCCTGGGCAGGATGGGGGTGCGTGGGGTGGTGCGTGTCCCAGCACCAGGGGGTCTCCAGGCCTTTCGCTTTCCCTTAGCTGCTCGATTCCCGACCAGCTCAGGCCACGCTGGGCAGGAGTAACTGCAGTCCCCAGAGAGGGGAAAGGTGCTTGTGCCCCGCCGCACCCACAGGGAAACTGAGGCACGGAGGACCGGGGGGGAATACACTGAACTGACCCTCTTGGCCTTGGCATGGGCCATGCAGAGTGCTGCAAGACACGCACCCACTATTGTCCATCTCTGGGAGGGGGCAAGGTGGGGGCGAAGTTTTAAGGTGCTGTCATGGGTCATGACAACACACCTTTTTGGAAGCCATAAACATATCGGGACCAAGACCTGGACCTGGAAAAAGGATGGCAAGACCTGGGGGAGAAGGGCAAGCGCTGCTTGCCCAGGGGCATCTCCAGCCATGGCGCCATCCTGAGGACTCACGTTGCCTCTTCCATCAGGAGGAAAGATCTCCAGGGATGTAACCAAATAGTTGCAGGTCTCCTCTCACCACAGTGCAACGTGAGTCCGTGGCAGCTGCTTCCCACCATCACCCTTGACCAAGGCTTCTGCTTGAGATGCCTACCAAGGACACCCTGAAGGTCTGGGGCATGGAAAGACAACACGCATCAGGCCTGACCACCTTGGGGTAGGGCTCTGACCGCTGAGCTGTCTTTCCTCTAAGAAAGGCCAAAAGCATTGTCAAAGAACATTCTGTTCAGAGTTGGCCAAACATCTACAAACGTTGCCCCAGTGGAACCAAAACTACAGCAAATAAAGGCAATTACTGTAGAGTATTCCCAAGGATTCATCTTATAGAATCACAGAATCATAGAATGGTTTGGATTGGAAGGGACCTTCAAGATCATCCAGTTCCAACCTCCCTGCTGTGGGCAGGGACACCTTCCACTACACCAGGTTGCTCAAAGCCTCAAAGAGGAGATTTCAATGAGATCTAAAGAAGAAATTCTTCCCTCTGAGGGTGGTGAGGCACTGGCGCATTTGCCCAGAGAAGCTGTGGCTGCCCCATCCCTGGAAGTGTTCAAGGCCAGGTTGGATGAGGCCTTGAGCAACCTGTTGGCTTTGAGCAGGCTATTGGCTGTAGGGAGATTAGAAGCAATTGAGGGAGAGACAAGCAAGATGCTGAGACACACAAGTCAATTAGAAGCTTTGTGTAAGTAAACAAATAACGGTGAGATATCTTAGTTTGCTCAGTGACTGGACAAAGTCCCGTTGTCTTAGGCCACTTGGAGAGGTAGACCTGAGTGCTTCCCAGACCAGGTTGCGTGCAGATGAGTTTCCAAGATTGGTTTTATGGGGGTATTCGAGAAGAGATTGGGCAAGGTTAGACAACAGTAAACATTTCGCCAGACATGTGGATCACTGAAGGAACAAGATGTACTGGGACACAGAAAGTTCTTCAGAGTTGTTTTATCAAGGATGAGAGTTGGGTCACCTTGTGCTGTCAAGCCAAAAGCATTGGCTTATGAGATTTTTCTCCTTTGTGTTCATTTGGCTTTAGCAAGAGAATTAGCTCATCTGTTGCTTTGCTTCTACTAAAAAATGAGGGATGGCTTAAAAAATTTCAAAATTCCTCCTGGCAATTTTTATGTAACTGCCCAGAAAAACAAACCAAAACAACTCCATTTTCTTCTGATCTTTTATACATCCCATTCTCATCTTTTGTTCCTGGATTCCCAGGTTGTTCCTGCTTGTCTCAATATATGGAAAAGACAGTTAGGAACCCTCTGCTTCTGCTTCTTTCTCCCTGCAGACTCCTTTGGCCACCAGCAGCCTGTCTGAGCTTAAAATAAAGATCTCTGCAGGATAATGCGTCCTGTCCTAAACCAAGTAGAGCTGAAACTACCTCCTGTAGAGCCTCTCCCTTCGCCGGCTCTAGGAGAAACCGAAACCACCAGCTCAGCTCAGACGATGGGTCTCCCATTTGCCCCATGTCCCCAGCCAGTGCCTTAGCAAGAAAGCCAAGCATCCGTCCTGGATAAAACCCAGGCATGGTGGAGCTCACAGAAGAAAATGGCAGGGTTGCCTTCATTTTCATACTTGTCTCCGGCTGAACACCATCTCCTTGAAGAAGATCATGAAGAAGAGCCCATGAAGGGCTGTAGGGGTATGAAATGCCCCTCTCCGACCTCATCCCGGGATTGCAATACTCTTCCTCTCTTTCCAGGAGTCCTGCTGAAGAACAAGTCCTGGAAGAACTTGCTAGTGGGTGGCAGGACATCAGGCTCTGGCCCATGGCATGGCCTCGTTCACCGCCATCCCTGTACAGTGCACTTGGAATATCTTGAGTTGAAAGGGACCCATAAGAGTCATAGAGTCCAACTCCCTGCTCCTCACAGGACTACCTCAAGACTTCCCAGGACCTGGCTAATCCTGCCACCATGTAACTGTGGAGTAACCTTGGGCAGGTCTCTGACCACCTGCTTTAGGCATGGCATTTCTTTAACATCCCTGGGCTTTAGAGGATATCAAAAGCACATTGCTCAGCTAACGTGACACTGAATAGGCAGCAAGAATATACTGTGTCTTGCTCATAGACCTCGAAGAATTTGTCAATGATGTCAATGAATGATAGAAACTAAGCTGATGGTGAAGGCAACTGCAGAAGAGAAAATGAAATCAACTTATCCAGCGTTAGAGAAAGCATAAGGCTTGTGCTGCTCACCAGGAAGATCTTGTCCAGGTTTCTCTTGGGTGCACTTCTTGCAGACTTCACCTCCTTAGAGAGAGTGACTGCTAGCTTAAGAGCACAAGAAAAGGTTCAGCTTTGCCATGTTTGCTAAATAAGTCTTTTGTTCTCTCTCTTTTCTTTTATTTTCCCCCCCGTTCTCCCAGGAACACTGGAAGGACAGAGGTGAGTATTTGCTGCCTTCTTTATGTGGTCAAAACCTTTATTCATAGAATCATAGAATCACAGAATGGTTTGAGTTGGAAGGGACCTTAAAGATCACCTAGTTCCAACGCCCCTGCCATGAACAGGGACACCTCCACTACACCAGTTTGCTCAAAGCCTCATCCAACCCAAACAGACCAAATTCAGCATTACTCACCCAGAGCTTAGTGGGACTCAATGCACAGAGGTGCCAAAAAGCCCAGTGTGGATGGGTCAAAGGCAGACTTGGAGAAGGGGTGCAAGGAGAAATCATAGGATCATCATATCACAGGATGTTTTGGGCTGGAAGGGACCATTAAAGGCCATCTCTTCAAACCCCCTGCTATGAGCAGGGACACCTTCAACCAGATCAATTTGCTCAGAGCCCCGTCCAACCTGACCTTGAATTTTTCCAGGGATGGGGCATCTACCACCTCTCTGGGCACCTTGGGCCAGTGTCTCACCACCCTCGGCATGAAAAATTTCTTCCTTCAATCTAGTCTGAATGCAAACTATGGCAGCAGATGCAAAGACCTGAGGAGTTTCCTCCTTGCTAGACACAATAATTCCGCCACCACCACCTCCCAGAGGAGCTATTTCTACAGCATGACCTCTGCTCTCTGACATCCTTACCCTTCCCTTGTTTCCCTGCTCCAAACCCTGGCTGACCTATTCCAAAGTGGAGAAGTTCCCAAGAAGCCCTGTGGAAGACAGCACACAGCTCTCCGCTCGCTCCTGCCTTCTGTCCCAAGGAGACCCTGTTGGACTTCCCTCCCTTTTGCTGCAAGCTCCAATCCCTCCTCTGGTATTTCCATGGGATCCCAAGAAGGACAGCTAATTTTCCCGAAGACAGGAAGCCATCAGAGAGCCAAAGCTGCTTTACGCACCCTCCTGGATCAATCCACGAAGACAATTCCTGGTTTTACTTTTCTCTCTAGAAACAAGGCTCCGCCAAACCCTCTGAGCAATGCTAAACCTTGGAGTTAGATTGATATTGGATTTATAATGGATTGAGAGCATCCCTGAGGAGAAGGACTTGGGGGTACTGGTCAATGAGAAGCTCACCATGAGCCGGCAATGTGCGCTGGCAGCCCAGAAAGCCAACCGTGTCCTGGCTACATCCAAAGCAGCAGCGTGGGCAGCAGGTCGAGGGAGGGGATTCTGCCCCTCCGCTCTGCTCTCGTGAAACCCCCCCTGCAGTGCTGTGTTCAGCTCTGGGGTCCCTAACATCAGAAGGACATGGAGCTGCTGGAGCAAGTTCAGGGGAGGCCATGAAGATGATGTGAGGACTGGAGCACCTCTGCTATGGAGACAGGCTGAGACAGTTGGGGTTGTTCAGCCTGGAGAAGAGAAGGCTTCAGGGAAACCTTTCAGTAGCCTTCCAGTACCTAAAGGGTACCCTAAAGTCGAAATCCCTCCACTTTGAAAGTCTTTTCCTAGCCAGCTTTCTCTAATCAGCCTTGACACGGACCTGGATTCAGGTCTCTGAAATTCTCTGCCCGAGTGAGGACACTATAGCAAACCTTGGATCTGTCCCAAAGTATAAGCGAGTTTGTTCTGAACTATTTTATTTCACTAGCAAAACCCAAAGTATCCAAAGCAACGTAAGTATGGCAGGTAAATCAGGATACGTTTGGTGTGTAAGCATGGTGGGTTATGGGTTGAAAGGCTTGTCTCCACAATCATGAAGGAGCACAGAGGTGCGATGGCTGGGGGGGACCCCAATAACCTGGTCAAACATGGACACCCTGATCCCTGTCCTCTTAGGAAAGCATTAACTCCATGGTCTGGGGTGATAGGCATCATGAGAGTCAAGGTCAGAGCAACCTTGGGATGAAGGGTCACTGCTGAGGGATGTGGGTCTCATCATGGCATGCAGGGGAAGGGTGCTTGGAGGTTGCACAGTACTCTTACTTATGTGGTATCATAAAATACATACAAAATACCTCAGAAATGCTCTTATAGGGTAAAAAAATCCACCTGAGGTGATTGCTTATGAACCCACGGACTAAAGAGAGCAAGACATCGACATGAGTAACAACTGAATCATCTGAGATGATCTCCACAGCACTCTCTGGCTGAACGCAGGTTCTTGTGAATGGTGTGGGTGAAGGAGAACTCGTTCTGCAAGTCTGTGAAGAAAAGAAGAATCCATTAAAGACAGTTGGTTCGTGGGAAATCGGTCACCTTTCCTTGTTCCTGAAATGATCCACCGTACTCATGGAGTTAATTTCTCTTACAGGGTTTGGTTATTTGGTGGTTAAGGTTTGGGAATTGGAGCACAGCAAGAGAAAGGTGACTTGCATGACAGCAGGCAGCTTTTGGGCAATGCCACAGCTGGGAAATACTCTTCTCCTGTTGTCCTTCCCTGCCATACCTCCAAACAGGGGTGCAGGACCTGGGGCCGCATGCACTGCACGAAACATGCTCCTCCCAAGCTGGTGCACCAGGACCATACCTGGTAGGTCACTGTTGAGTTGGTCCCATGGCAAAGGTGAGGATGAGCATGTTGGAGAAGTCCTTCTTCATCTTCTCGATGTTCTCCACCTGCAGCCATCACACAGCTGAGCATGTGAGCAGGGGAAAGGACTCGGAGCCCCTTGCACCACTGACCACCCAGGCCCCTCCTGTTACTACCTGCTGGGGCTGAGAAGCTCTCAGATGTAGAGGCAGCAGCTCTGAGCTACTCTGAAGCCTGAATAATTATTAATTTGAGCATAGGAGTGATGTAGTTACCAGTTAGGGATGACAACTGCTAGTCGGGTTAGAAGTTTGTGGGCAGACCCTCAAGTACGGGGCTCAGATCCATATCAGTGCCTTGAGCTAAGTTGGATCAATACTGGTGAGCAGCCGTAATGGATTAATGACATTAATAACTCTTCTGGGCACCATTGGATATGACTCCTGCTGCAAAAGCAACGCCAGTGATGGCCTCCCAGTGTACATCAGAGCCTCCTGGTGCCAATATCTCCCAAGGAGATGCCTTCAAGTTACCGCACATGTGTTCACTGGATCCTTTTTTGAGACATTGGCCTAACCCCAAACACTGCCCACGGCTGTAGAGAGGCCTTCAAGGAACAAGAAGGTACACAACTTACCTTCAGCTCCTAGAAGTGGCTTCTTACGCTGTCCTGTGCGTCTTCGAACATTTTCCTTTCCAACTCTCTCTTTTACCCTGGCTAAAGATGGTTTGCATCCTCTTTTATCCTTGCACTCCACTTTGCCTCGTGGCATCTATTGGTAAAATAGTGACTGTCACATTGAGATCCAGACCCAAGATGCCCATGGGGAGGAGAGACAATGGTGTGGTTTGGGAAAGGGAAACGCTCTACACTGCTGTATTGGAGGTGACCCATTTCCAGGACACTGTCCTGCTTATGCTTCGCTAACTGACCTGGCAGTCCATTTTCAGAATTAATCAATCAAGTGATTAAGGTGTCTTCCTAAAGCAAACACGAGTGACTTCTGGATTTTGGGGTTTTAACTTTTTCGTTTTCCATGTATGCCACCTACTGACGGGAAGAATTCCTGAGCTTATTACTTTAGGATGCTAAAGGAGATATAAAGGATGTCCTCCAAAGACAAACGACAATGAATAAATTCTAAAAAAAAAAATCCATAGCTTACAACAATTATCAAGTTAGAGTAATTAGACAGGCAGCTAATTTTCTACATTGAGCATGATCTTCTTTGGACTTTGGAAATGTCTCTGAGTTGATGACCAAGTAATCCTTTTGCCCTGTGGATGTCTTCCTAGCCTTTCAACAGGCAGATTGCAAGCCTGGACTCTTCTTCTGAGCCCGTATTGGGATTATTCTGTAAAAATCAAAAGAAACCTTCAGTATAAAATGAAGAAGAGATGATGGTGACACCTTCAAAGCAGGGCAGCGTTTTTTTTTTTTCGAAGCAGGTAGATTTCTGCTTTCTTCTGGTGCACGTCTTTTTCAGTCTCCCTGATGATGAAGTCTGTCTGCAAGAATAACTTCAAATGCTTGTCATTGTCGCTTCGGTCATGAAAAATTATCTATGTTAACAACCTGATAATAATTATAATCTCATAAAGACAATCTGAATTAAAGCGTGGCAGCCAACAGATGACCAGAACAGTTGGTGCAGGTGGGCATCAGCTGTCCGTTGTGCTCTGACTTAACACAGAAGGTGTCCCTTCCAGCTGAAAATATTCTATTCTATTCTATTCTATTCTATTCTATTCTATTCTATTCTATCTATTCTATTCTATTCTATTCTATTCATCCAGCTGGGAAGTTTTATGCTTGAGTACAAGAATATGTGCATGGACTCCAAGCCTTCCTCAATACCACGCTTACTAAAGACAAAGTGGAAAGTCTCATATCTCCCTTGTCACCTCTACAGGACCTTGAAATAGAGCTAATCACCTCAACAGGTCCTACAAAGACTGTGCTTTCCCCCTGTCCCCTCTTCTAGTGTGGGGGGTGTCAGTCTCTCTCCTGAGTAACAGAGACAGGACAAGAGGAAATGGCCTCAAATTACACCAGGAGAGGTTAGATGGGAGATTAGGAAAAATTCCTTCACCAAAAGGGTTGTCAAGCCTTGGAACAGGCTGCCCAGGGAAATGGTGAAGTCACCATCCCTGGAGGTATTTAAAAGCCATGTAGGTGTGGTGCTTGGGGACATGGTTTAGTGGTGACTTGGCAAGTGCTGAGTTAACATTTGGATTAATGATCTCAAAGGTCTTTTCCAACCTAAACAATTCTATGATTCTATGATTCTTGCCTGCACAGCCCCTCGTGGGTGTCCTCCTTTCCTCCTCGCAAGACGAGCGCACCTCTTGATGAAGGACCTGAGCTTGTATTTATGTCGGCCACCAGGTACTTCACCATGACTTCTGCAGTTGCTGCTGCATGGCATCCTTGAACATACCATTCTGTGATTCTATGATTTCTCATATCTTCCCCTGAATCAACAATCTTATGCATAATTAAGTCTTTCAGTAACTTTTCTTCACATGTTGGTACTGGAATGAATGGACAACCTGTTTTTGGAGGGGAAAGCAGTGAATACCTTGTGCCGGATGAAAGTAAACATAACCCTGCAAGTATCCCTGCAACCAGTGCAACCAGTGCTGTCTCTATTGCCCCACCACTTCCCCAGTCCAGTCCAGGCATATTGCTCAGAAACACCTAGAAAAATCATAGAATCATAGAAGGGTTTGGATGGGAAGGGACCTTCAAGGTCATCTAGGTTCCAACCCTCGTGCCACGGGCAGGGACACCCTCCACTACACCAGGTTGCTCAAAGCCCCATCCAACCTGGCCTTGAACACTTCCAGGATGGGGCAGACACAGCTTCTCTGGGAAACCTGGGTCCAGTGCCTCACCACCCTCGGAGGGAAGATTTCTTCCTTAGATCTGATCTAAATCTCCTCTCTTTCATTTTAAAGGCATTGCCAAGAAAATGTCCCTCTATGTCACCGGGAGCTGGAGAACAGCCTGGGGTGCTGCTTGTTGGTGAAGCCGTAGGAGATGCAGTGAAGCTGAGCTGAATGCAGCTATTTCGGGCAGCAGTGCCTCACTGCATTTGTCAGCCCACTGCAGGATATTTTGCCAGTGGTTTGCATATGTGTCATGCTAGAAACACACAACACAAATTGCCTGCTTAAAGGAGAAAATCCTGCCTGGAGCCATTACTCCAGGGAGGTTGGAACTAGCTGATCTTTAAGGTTCTTTTCAACCCAAAACATTCTGTGATTCTGTGATTACCACCTGCCAAGCAAAGTGAAAATAGAGGTATCCTCTGCAGCTGTCTGGACAACCTGTGCATCTTGGTTGGACTGGAGACTCTGAATCAGTGAGAAAAATGACCAACTGCCAAATTAGTTCCTATAGTTCTTGCATATGCAAAGGAGAATTAGACTGGAGGTGGCTAGGAAGACAGCTTGGACCCAGAGCAAAGGGAGAGTTCAGAGGAATCAGAAGCTGCTAGATAATGACCAGATTTGATGGAGAATTTGTATTAATCATAGAATCATAGAATGGTTAGGGCTGGAAGGGACCTTCAAAGGTCATCTAGTCCAACCCCCCTGCAAGGAACAGGGATATCTACAACTAGATCAGGTTGCTCAGGGCCTCATCCAACCTGGCCTTGAACGTCTCCAGGGATGGAGCATCCACCACCCTCTGGGCAACCTGTTCCAGTGTTCTACAACTCTCATGGTAAAAAACTTTTTTCCTAATATCCAACCTGAATCTACCTCCCTCTATTTTAAAACCATTACCCCTTGTCCTATCACAACAGGCCCTCCTGAACAGCCTCTCCCCATCTTTCCTGTAGGCCCCCTTGAGGTACTGGAAGACCGCTATAAGGTCACCCCGGAGCCTCCTCTTCTCCAGGCTGAAGAGCCCCCAACTCTTTCAGCCTGTCCTCATAGGAAAGGTGCTCCAGCCCTCTTATCATCTTCGTGGCCCTCCTCTGGACCCTCTCCAACTGGTCCATGTCCTTCTTATGTTGGGGGCTCCAGAACTGGACGCAGTACTCCAGGTGAGGTCTCACGAGGGCAGAGTAGAGGGGAAGAATCACCTCTCTCGACCTGCTGGCCACACTCCTCTTGATGCAGCCCAGGACGCGGTTGGCCTTCTGGGCCGCAAGAGCACATTGCCGGCTCATATTGAGCTTCTCGTCCACCAGTACTCCCAAGTCCTTCTCCTCAGGGCTGCTCTCGATCCATTCACCACCCAGTCTGTATTTGTGCTTGGGATTGCCACGACCCAGATGTAGGACCTTGCATTTGGCCTGGTTGAACTTCATGAGGTTGACACGGGCCCACCTCTCCAGCCTGTCGAGGTCCCTCTGGATGGCATCCCTCCCTTCCAGCGTGTCGACAGGCACCACACAGCTTGGTGTCATCGGTGAACTTGCTGAGGGTTGCACTCCATGCCACTGTCCACGTCACCGACAAAGATGTTGAAGAGGGCCGGGCCCAACACGGACCCCTGAGGGACAGCCACTCGTGACCGGTCTCCACTTGGACATCGAGCCGTTGACCACTACTCTCTGAGTGCGGCCATTGAGCCAATTCCTTATTCCACCGAGTGGTCCATCCATCAAACCCATGCCTCTCTAGTTTAGAGAGAAGAATGTCGTGCGGGACAGTGTCAAAAGCTTTGCACAAGTCCAGGTAGATGATATCCATTGGTCGACCCTTGTCCACCGATGCTGTCACCCCATCATAAAAGGCCACCAAGTTGGTCAGGCACGATCTGCCTTTGGTGAAGCCATGTTGGCTGTCACCCACCACCTCCTTGCTCTCCATGTGCCTTAGCATGGTTCCCAGGAGAATCTGCTCCATGACCTTGCCAGGCACAGAGGTGAGGCTGACCGGCCTGTAATTGCAACGGGTCCTCCTGCTCCCCTTTTTAAATATGGGGGTTATGTTCCCTCTCTTCCAGTCATCGGGGACCTCGCCAGACCGCCACGACTTCTCAAATACAATGGCCAGTGGCTTGGCAACTTCATCCGCCAGTTCCTTCAGGACCCGCGGATGGATCTCATCAGGTCCCATGGACTTGTGCACCTTTAAGTTCCTCAGATGTTCTCGAACCTGCTCTTCAAGTACAGTGGGCAGTGGTTCATCCTCACAGTCCCTGCTAGTTCTTTTCCACAGCTTGGGTGGTAAGACAAGAGGCTTAATATACTATCGTAAGAATATTCTAATACAGATGTGTCATCAGATACAGATTCGCAACACCAGCCATTGAGTCAGGGACACTGGGATCCGGGCAGGAGTGTCCGGGGAACAGAGGGACCATGCCGGTGCCCGAGGGACCTGTGGATGTGCGTGTTCCCATGAACCCAGCAAGTGTCCTGTGAGTGTGTCTCTGGGACACATACTCACCTTTGCTGCTGGTTGACTCCGCAAACATGAAAGCATCATCATCATCTTCAGCAGTATCTCTCAGCTGGGGCAGACTCTGTGTCCCTGGGCACCAGGCTGGGCTCCAGCGGTCCCGGGCTGGGTCTGCTGGAGGAGCTGGCCATGCTCCCAGTGTCCTGTGAAATCAGTTCATTTTCTCTTTGTCCTACCATCCTAGAGGCTCATACCAAACTGGGAGTGACCTTAAGCGGGTAGTAGAGTGTTCTCATTCACTGGAAACTAAGGTGTGGCAGATCAGAAGGTGGTGGCTCCAGGAAAAGAAAGTATTGCCAGATCCTCTTGAAGGGGGGAGAAGAGCATAGGCACATTCTTCACTATCTCACTTTGAGAAAGACATCACCGCTACCTCCCCCAGAGTCACAGAAGGATTTTTATGATGTTTTGAATCTCTTCCACATAATTTCCAACCTTAACGATTCCATGATTCTACAATTGTCCCATCCTGGATAAGCTTCTACCCTTATGTGTGCTGCTAATCACAGCAATCCTAGAGATAACAGATAATTATCACTTTAAACCTGGACTATTTAAAAAAAAAAAAGTCTAAAAAGAGTAAATATAATTTGGATTAGGATTATTTGCTTTTCATATCATGTGTCTCTTTCTTTTTTGGTGATTTTGCTTGGCATTTTTTCACCTAAAATCCTTCACGTAGAGCTTGTGGATACTCCAGTGAAAAGATTGTGCAGAGAAAATCGTGAAGAATTTGCAGAGAAAAATATAAAATAGCATCTGCCTTTTTACACCATCAAGTGAAACTCTTGATGCAGCACACCTTTGGTTGAAACCACGAGTTTTGAGACAACGATGTCAGTGTAATTTTCCAAGAGTTTAAAGAGTTTCTTGGATTTGATCTGACCAGAATTTCTCTAAGAAACCAAGTCCAACCAATTTGCAACAGAGGTGCTGAGAGACTTCTTGGAAAGAAATCTTCCCCAAAGTTACTGTCAATAAACAGTGTTAATTAATTAATTAGGCTAAAATCAGAGAGCATGTTATTAGTCAAACTATAGTCATTCAAGCACCAACCACACAGGAATAAGCAGCATCACCACAGAAGAAATCCATTATAAAAGAAACGTGAATTTATCTAAGTTTGTACAACCTCTTAGCTTCAGATCTGCAGAGTTGTCAGAAACTCCTCTTGTACTGCAGGAATGAACTGCAGCAAAATCTGAGGCCGTACAAAAACCCTCCTCCTGGGAAGGTGGTCAGCTAGCTCACTTGAATCTTCACTCTCTTCCTCTCCCACTTTTTAATGATCTTTTTCCAAAACCAGCTGATCTTCCTCTGTAGGTTGCCCTCAGGTTGAGTTTTCAAGACCTTGCATTAATTTGAGAGCTAGAAAACAAAATTGTCGGTGTTTACACCCCACCTGGCTCAAGGGCTGGAGAAAGGGTAAAACCTCATCAAACAGGTAACTTCTGGGAGAAATCACCCAACTTGTCACATGAAATAGCCACCACATCTATTTTTTTTACCCTGAGATGACGTACGTTTTTCCAGCACCTCCTTGTTGGCTCATAAACTCAAACAGTGTCATCAACCATTTGAAACTCGAACGGTTCCTCAACCTGTTTGCTCGGATGTGTCTGGGACACCAGGTTTGTTAGCTGACCTTGGACATGACTCCAGCACCTTGCCTTGAGCGACCTGAGCTCAGTAGGATGGAACGAGCTGTGGCATGTCCACGCCAGTGCCAGCTGAGGGCTCTGAAAGTCAAAGGACATCTGCCCATGAATGGTTTGTCATCATCCATCAGAGTAACCCTAGAGACATCACTTTTGGTGTCCCTCATCCTCCGTCTTGCACCCAGCAATCCCGGCCATGCCAACAGACACCCAGGCCATGGTGCTTGTGAAGCTGTGGGGAGGGACACATGGGGAAACCACAGTAGGAGTGAGCGGGAGGGGGGTCAGACCAACCAGTGTCACAAGTTTTGGGGATAAGCGTCACGCTCCTGTCCCATAAAATCTTGCGCTCACTTCCTGCACAAAGGGCAGGCAGGCTGCATGGCGCTTTGATGGTGTCTCTCTAAAAGCATCGTTGACCCTGCTGTCCATTTGTCCTGGCCATCCTGAGGAATCCTGCAGCTGCTCTCGAGAAAGCCATGGTCTCTTCCCCATCTCTTGGGGATGCAAGCATGGCTTGGACCAGTACCTTTTGGGTTGGTCTAGCAGGGATGGTTTCAAGGAGAGAAGGGACAGGAGAATGAGCATCATGCCGCTGGATCCTGAGGAGCATCTCCTGCAAGATTTGGATGCATGGAGCAGCTGCAGTTTCACCTAGGAGAGGACACAGCCCATCTGCCCATGCATGGCTTCCCAGACACCAACATGAGCCAGGCTGGGGTGGACCTGGCAGGCAGCCTCCTCCTCCCAAAACCTGCCTGCATGCCTCTGCAAGGGGAGATGGCCTGAGCTCAAGGACCTGGATGGTGCCAGCCCCACGCTCTGCAATGGGCTCTGGTCTCCATGTCTGTCCCTGACCCCAGCATTGGGGCTGTGCAGGGACACCTAGCCCCTTCCCCAGTCCCCAGAGTCACCTCCATTGAACTCATGCCCAGGCTGAAGGCACAGGCTCAGAGAAGATCTGCTCAAATTAAAGGTCTTTATTGAAATATTGGCTTGGACAGGAGGCACTTGAGGATGTACAGATCTTGGGGTGACAGGGACATGGTCCCCACTGCTCTGCTGGTTTCCAGGAGAGACTTCCAGGCACCGCAGAGCCTTGTTAGCATCAGATCAGAGAATGTCCCTGCCCCAGTGGCCAGCCCTTGCTGCCTGCTGTCCACGAGCAGGTGAGGGCAGAGCAGGGGGTGCAGCACCTTGGGACCACCACAAGCGTTGGGGTGATCCGAGAATGGTGGATGATGGCTGATTTCTCCTCCATCCCCCACATTGCCCCCATCAGTAAAAACCTTTTCCAGGTAGGCGTTCAGGACATCCCCGTGGGGTCAGCTTCTCCCCGGATGGAGCAGAATTTGGGGAAGGCTGGGTACATCTCTCAAAGTCCTTCCGGGTGCAGCTGTGGGCCTGGAGGAGACAAAGTGTCCGGAGGGGGACTGCCCATCACTGGGGAATGTGTCACTGGACCCCTCCACCCCCTGCTGTGGGAAGCCTCTGTAGAAGTGGTGGAACCTCCATCCCTTATATATGTCCCCAGGGTGGGTAGCAAACAGGGAAGTCATCTCCCAAGGCACATATACCCCTCTGGGAGCCAGCTTGATATGGGAGACCCTTCTCTGACCCTCTCCCCCCTGCAAACTCCCCCTTGCATGATGGAGAAGGGGAAGGACCCCCTTCCACAGACCCTCTCCTCCTAGAGGAGCGGGGCCATTGGTACCTTTGCCCAGTGAGGTCTCCCACCGTGCTTCTTCATGATGCCCTCGTAGGTCAGCCAGTAGTTGAGGCGGGGAACATTCTTCCCGTAGGGCCTGGTGGAGTGGTAATCAGGCAGGGAGGGCATTAGCAGGGGCTGTGGGGGATTTGCACACCCAGAAAACTCTCATCTGAGGAGAAGGACAACCCCAGGGACCCATTATGGGCTCTTTGACCAGTACCAGGAGATGGAAACCCTCTGAGAACCAGTGTGCCACCACCACTTGGCCAGTGAACCCTGATGTAGGACATCATCCTCAAGAAACAGGGGGGTGGCTTGAGGGTGCTCCAAGGCCACCCCATCCCTTCTGGCTTGGTGCCTGCAGATGTCTGAGTGGGGTGAGCAGGCAAAGGTGCAGGAGCTCGTTGGATCCAGGTCTCCAGCGCAAGAGCTGGTGTCAGTGCCTTCGAGCTGGGGAGGAAGAGGAGGAGCCGGGGGCGGAATGGGGATGTGGCTCACCTGTACATGATGATGTTCATGTAGCAGCTGTCCTGCTGGAAGCAGGGACTCAGCCAGATGTCATCCCCCTGGGCGAAGCGCACCTCCACGGGGTAGTGAGCCACCATCTTGGGGTTGTTCTCCAGGGCGGCTTTCAGCTCCAGCAAGGCTTCCTTTGTCTTCTCACTGCCCAGGGGAAGCCCCCAGCCCCGGTTAACACTGGCATGGGGTTTGAACCCCCATCCCACAGCTCCATCCCTGGCCTCAGGCTAGGGCATGGCATGTCCCAGCACACCCCTCCCATTGCTTTGGGCTCACAAACCCCCAAGACACGGTGTGATGTGGCTTTGGTACCCCAGGACAGGGATGCAGAAGGGTCCCCATGCTCAGCTTGCAGGTAGGGACGGTGCCAGGTCCCTTTCTGCATGGCTTTGCTCCTGCTCCAGGCAGCCTGGGCCAGGGCAGGGGATAGCATGTGGTTGGGGCACAGAGCCCAGCTGGGCATGGACAGGGAGGGTCTACAGAGCCATTTACATGGGGATGGCCCAGTCTTGAACATGCTGCTTGAAGCGACACTCGTAGTTGAAGATCTTGTAGCTGATGGCAACGTTCTCCACCCGGGAGCTGAAGAGGAGCCAGAAGAAGAAGCGGTTGATCCAGCACACCAAGCTGGGCACGAAGGTGCTGCGGAGCAGAGAGCAGGAGCTAAGACCGGACCCCAGAGCTGTCAGCCAGGGATTTGCCAAGAGTGGGAGCTGCCATGGCACAAGCCACAGCCCAGGGATGCTGGACAAGGGGATGCCCCTCAAGGGGATGTAGGCAACTAAGCAAAGCTGTAAACCCCAACACCATGGAATGCTGGAGCCCACGGGGATGGGCAGCCTTGCGTGGACCTCGCCTGTGCTCACCCCACCTGATCTTGGACTTGCACCCTTGCCCTCAACTCCCTCCTCTTCCTCATCAGCTTCCCTCCCCTTGAGACCTCAGTGCCTCCCGGGCTGTGCACAGGGCATCTGGCACTGGGGGACCAAGAGCTCCTGGGGACAGGCTGGAGTGCCAGGGTGGAGCCCTTGTCCACAGTCCCTCTTCTCCCTCTTTACGGAGTCCGTCCTGGCTCTCCTCTGCCAGCTGGGTCCTTCTTCCCAGCCTGGCCCCCACGACCTGGCTGGATCTCCTCTCTCCACTCTGGTGCTCAGGACATACTGGCAGCCAACACTGTCCTCCAAAAAGCTCCTTTGCTGCTGGAGCCCACGCTGCTTCGGCGCATGACTCCGTCTCTGTGCACACGAGAGGGCAGTGCAGCCCCAGACATCCATCCTGCTCCAAACCCTCTCCTCCTGCGCAGGAGATTGCTTGGAGGAGAACAAGCAACTCCTTCTTCCCCAGGGATGGGTGTGCTCAGAGTCCCAGTTCTCCCCTGCCATTCCCTGGGATTGAAGCCATCTGGATTATGCCAGCCCTGGAAAAACCCATCCAACCCCACTGATCTCCAGCCCAAAACATGCTTCTACCTGATCCAGAGCAGAAACTCCAGCAATAATAGCCGACAGCGTAATCCCACAACCAGCTGGCGGAGGAAGAGGGGGGCTGCAAAGCCAAACAGAGGAAGACGATGGTCGTTAGGGACCAGCAGGGTTTGCGGCTTTCTTGCCAGTGGGCATGAAGATGGGAGCACGTGCCTGGACCAGAACCAAGGTTGGAGCAGGGGTTTGGAGAAGGGCACCCCAGGACTCCCCACATCTCTCTCCCGTGATGAAACGGGGCCATATCCAGCCCCAAGAAGAGACCAGGCTTTGTCATGAGGATGCTGAGAGCTTGGACAGCCCAAGTTGCATCTATATCCCGGGATCCCCAGATTGTGGAGCGTGGGCAGAGCCCAGCTCTTTTCCCTTGCACTGCAAGCCCATCCTGAAATACCATCTCTGGAGGGCAAACAGCTTTGTGTACGGGTCCTTATCCCTTCACGCACGGAGCCCGGTGGGACCTACCTTGTTGGTGGGGTCCTGGTAGATGACGCTTACATTCTCGCTGTGCGGGAACCACAGGAATCGGAAATATTGGGATCTCTTCAGGTGGTCCTCGAGGTGATCGAGGACCTGCAACAACCAGAGAAACGGGGCTGGTTGGTGGTTGAGTTGGGGGCTCTATGCTGGGGAGTCCCAAAATCCACCTCGTGCTCCAGTGCCAGGGATGCCCTTCCCCATTTTCACAGCCTGGCAGCACAAGCTCTCTGCAGCTCTGGAGCCCGGGGGCAATGGGGGGCGGAGCCGGGATGCGATGTGGGATCTAGCTGGGATGCATTACATGGCCCTGTCCCAGAGATGTCCCCCACTTCAGATGCAGAATTGCCAAATTATTCATAAAGACACAAAAAAGAGCTCTAAGAAAGGCAGCTCCCCAGGATGAGTTGCCTGCCAGCAGCTGAGGACATCCAGGCCCAGGGAGCCCGAGCGGGCAGGAAACAGGCAGGACAATGCCCCGTCACCAGGCTCGAGGAAGTGACCGCAGCCCCAGGACATACTCAGCCTATTCCTAGAGCCACCAGGGTCTTGTCGCAGGGCTACTTGGAGGAAACCCCGCTGCTAGAGGCAGCAGCACCCACAAAACTGATAAGACCCTTTGGCCATCGTCCCTGTTCGTGCAAGAGTAGAGGGACCCTGTGGTCAACCCCTGCACGGTGCTATTTTGGCCGGGCCAGCACCTCTTCTTCTTGCAAACAACCTCCCCAACCAACCACCCCTTGCTCCTCTTGCAGAGATCTCCCATAGCTTTGCAGAAAGGCTTAAAAACCCAGCAGGTCTGCTTGGAAGAGTTTGCTTGACACCAGAGAAGGTGCGATGACCAACAGATATAACCCCAGGAGGGTGGTGGTATCCTTGGCCGTGAAGTTGTTCCTTTCTGCCTGGGTCATTTGAGTTATTCGTCTTAATGAGCTATTAATCACCAGGCTGGGCTGCTTTAGCACCCAGCATCTTGCTGTGACCCCGCCATAAGGTGAGGGTCTTCATGGGGTGGCTCTGCCGTAATGTCAAGGTCCCGTTAGAGCGGGGAGGATGGAAAGACAAATAGAATCATAGAATCACAGAATGGTTTGGGTTGGAAGGGAAAGGGACCTCAAAGATCATCCAGTTCCAACCCCGCTGCCATGGGCAGGGACACCTTCCACTACACCAGGTTGCTCAAAGCCCCATCCAATCTGGCCTTGAACAGCCCTGAAATAGTGTATTGCTGCAATTGGGAAGACTTAATGCTAATGCTGTTGTCATCATCTTCACGTCTGCAGCTCCCAAAGAGCCACAACATCTCTCTAAGATGTTCCTGAACCAGCCTGTTTTCCGGCCAAAGAAGTCCTTACCTTGGAAACAGTTAATGATTGCGCAAGTAGAAGCCAGGCAAGAGCAATGACCCCACATATCCCTTGGTTTGGCTTTGGAACAAATGCACCAAGCGGCTAAAACAAGCAGAGAAAAGAAAGGATGAAGCTTTCCCAAGGTGATCCTGCCAACGTCTGTTTGTCTTCCAGCCGTCGCCTTTGAGCAAGGAAGCAAATTGCCAGCGGGTTGACCTTTTCAATGTGCGCTTTTGATTCCTGCGATACTGCTCGGAGGAAAATAAGCCCCAGACTTTGTAGGATAATTACAGCGCAGTGGGCGGGAGCTGAAGGCAGCAAGCGAGCTGGCTCCGGGAGTCCTTGGGGATGTTGTCAGCTGGCTGAGTGCTGAAGTCAGAGGCAGAGGTCAGACAGTGGAAATCTCGTCGTTGTGACATGGCCAACGCATGCAACGGAGATGACCCTGGAGCATGTGGAGACCTGAGGGGATTTTGCTCATCTTCGATTCCCTCCCAGGAGTCCAGAACAAATCCTTCATAAAGGTTGGGTTGGAAGAAGCCACTCATTGAGCCTGGGGGTCAGGCATTCCCACCTACTGCAATGCCAGTTTGGTTGCTCCAGATGGTCCTCAAGGAAAGGAAAAGGATGGGACGAGGACGGGACAAGGACGAAGCACAAGAAGCCACTAGCACATGTCCTGCAGGTCCATCAGAGCAATGAAGTTAGGGAGCATGGAGAGCTTGTATTTTAGGAGAGACGATGAATGCTCAGTCTTCCTCTCTGCCTGCACGCTGCCTGTGCCTTCCCGCATCCCACTGCATCAGGGGATGGTGTCCGAGCCTTGATTGGAAGAGTCACTTCCATGCACTGAGGTCAAAAACAACATATCTGGCTAAGAGGGACAAGGCCAGGCCCAGCAATGGAGACGGAGTTTAGACACTGGGTGGTCTTGGAGGAGCTGGGCTTGAGGGATCCATTCCAGGTGCCTGGGACATCCCCCAAAGGGTTGGGGTTGGGATTAGGGGTTGGGTTAGCAAGTGGTAGACTTGAAGCAAGACCAAAAGCAGCACTTCTTGCACTGGGTCACTGAGCTGTACAAGTCTGCAGGCGGTTAAAAGTTTGCAGGGGTTCAGAAGCAGATCGGAGACCTTCCTGGAAGAGAAACTCATTGCCTTAGTACATATAGATATTGGGAGTTGGAACTAGATGACCTTTCAGGTCCCCTTCCAACCCAAACCATTCTATGATTCTATATACGAAAACCACCTCCCACTCAGGAAGCCCCAAAGAACACAGGAAGAAATACGGTATCTGAGTCTGACCCATCCTCATCCTCACCAGCCTCCCAGCAGGTCATAGAATCATAGAATGGTTTGGGTTGGAAGAGACCTCAAAAGATCCTCTAGTTCCAACGCCATTGCCATGGGCAGGGACACCTTCCACTACATCAGGTTGCTCAAAGCCTCATCCAACCTGGCCTTGAACACTTCCAGGGATGGGGCAGCCACAACTTCTCTGGCCAACCTGTGCCAGTGCCTCACCACCCTCAGAGAGAAGAATTTCTGCCTTAGATCTGATCAAAATCTCCCCTCTTTCAGCTCAAAGCCATTGCCCCTTGTCCTGTCACTACATGCCCTTGTCCAAAGCCTCTCTCCAGCTTTCTTGTAGCTCCTTTAGGTACTGGAAGGCTGCTGGAAGGTCTCCCTGGAGCCTTCTCTTCTCCAGGCTGAAAAACCCCAACTGTCTCAGCCTGTCTCCATAGCAGAGGTGCTCCAGCCCTCGCATCATCTTCGTGGCCTCCTCTGGACCTGCTCCAACAGCTCCATGTCTATGGGGTGACAGAATGCTGACTCCATCCCTGCCACCATCCAGGGATGCTCGGCAGTTTCTCCGGTGACCTCAGCTCTGCAACGAACCCTCCCGGTCCCGTGCCTTGTTCCTGGTCACAGTCAGCAGTGAGAGCAGCTGAGCTTATCCCAGTGATAAAGACAATCACGAGGCCAGAAAAGAAAGCGTGCAGATCTTACATAACCACCGACCCGTGCCCGGCTCCTCTGACACATATATACCCTCAATGTCTTAGATAACTCCAGCTTAAATATTTCAGGCAACCTGCTCCCTTGCCATTATTCTCTTCCGCCTCGCTGAGCTGCTCGACATGAAAGCCGGAGATCTGGAAGCAGGCAAAGCTGCGGCGATGACTGAGAATTGATAACGGCGTTAATATTTATAGATTCGCCCTCTCAACAGCCTTGAGGGATGGGGAGAAGATTGGCTGAGCTGTGCAAGGCCCAGGCAGATGGTGCTGAGCAGGGTGTCCACTCAGGACAGGTGGGTTATGCTACACAATAGCTGAGGTTTCTTAGCTAAAAGGCAGCTTAGGAGATGTAAAAAATCACTCAACCTGGAAATTCAGGTGAGGAAAGGTGCTAGAGGACGCAGTGAAGGTCTGGCAGGGTGGGTGAGGACTGAGCCATAAGGAGCTGGCAGGGTCCCATCACACTGAAATGTATTTATAGACTCACAGAATGGTTTGGATTGGAAGGGACCTTCAAGATCATCCAGTTCCAACCCCCTGCCATGGGCAGGGACACCTTCCACTACATCAGGTTGCTCAAAGCCTCATCCAACCTGGCCTTGAACACTTCCAGGGATGGGGCAGCCACAACTTCTCTGGCCAACCCGTGCCAGTGCCTCACCACCCTCATTGGAAAAAATTTAAATGCATTTAAAGTGGGGAACTCCCTGCTGCAGGACACCAGGGAAGCAGCGGATCAGGAAGCAAAGAGGCATTTCACTAGCAAAAGATGCTCCTGAGCCATTAGACACAAACTCATCACCTCTGAGCCTGGAGACACCGGTAATGAGCTCACTGCAGGCTGGAGAAATATCTCAGTGGGTTTCCTTCATTCCTCTCTCTTCCCTTCCCACCTCCCAGGAAAAATCAGACCCTGGAAGTGCTCCAGCTCTCGACTGCTCTGGTGCAGCTGGTCTTAGGAGGTCAGACCAGGTCGACACATTAATGGCTCAGGGAACGCATGTGGACCCCTCTGTCCACCTCCCCAGTCGGCCCAGCTGTCCCTGGCATGGCACAAGGACCGCTGGATTGGTTTGCATCAGGGCTTACGAAAAAGATACTGCAAAAGCGCATTAAATTCGCATTGGTAGTGGCGTTCAAGTCACCTCAATGGGGTACTGAATAATGCAGGTCTTGAAAAAATTAAGGACAGTGCTTCTCAGTGCTGCGGTGCTAATCAGTCCTGCAACATATGTCGCTGCTTTGGCCCAAGGACTATTTATTTTTCACGAGCCCAGCTTTAACGAAGGCTTGTACTGTCGTTAGCCAGGCTGGAACTGGACCTGTGAGACTCAAACGCGACAATGGACGAGGACGGTGTCGAGGAGGCACCAGTGGGGACATCAGAACACAGGAGGACAAAGATGACCCATGGCTGAAGCAGCTCCAAGCTTCCGGAGATGTTCCTTTCCACTGCCACTGGTTTCTTTCCTGATGGACCTTGTGCCTCAGTTTCCTCACTCAGAAATCTAACTCCTTCCAGTGACCACAGTGAGTCCACACAGCATTTAGAAAGCCACCAGGTCTTTCAACTTGGAGGTGGCCTCTGGAGGCTTTAGCCTGTGCAGTGCTGTGGCTTCCAGTGACGACACCTGGGACAAGCTCAAGGCAGTAGGTCACATTCTGGTATGACAGCTGTGCCAGGCTGTCCCAGCCATGGAGCATCTGATGGAATGTCTCGCTCCACCTGCCTTCCCGGCACCGTGAGGGTGGGAGGGCTCCAAGGCCAGCTGTTAAAAGGAGTTTATATAACGACAGAGACAGAGAAAGTCAGTTTTGATGTGTTCCCAGGAGAAAGAATTCCTTCAAATCGCTCTGTAGAAACACCCACGGGGCCTTCAAAATGCTTTCAGAGGGAACCGCATCACACCCACCATTGGTCACAGAGCCACGTGGAGACCCAAGCTTGTCAAGCCTGGGAGATGCACTGCCCCAAGAAAGGGCATTTCATGTTTCTTTTGAGGGAAATCAGCCTATTTCAGCCCAGTTCCCACCGAGGACGGAAAGCTCAGCTGGAGGCAACCACTCTCCAGCCCAGTTCCCACCGAGGACGGAAAGCTCAGCTGGAGGCAACCACTCTCCAGCACTGAGCATCTCTGTACCAGCATCCCAGGACACTGTCCCCAGTGCCTCAGCCCTGTACTGAACAAGGACCTACACTTCTCATGCTCTCCATGGCCAACCAAGTGCCCTTTCATGGGATATGTACAAGATGTGGCCTTGAGGAGGGACACGTTCACAAAGAGAGGACAACAGGGAGTGGATGGATGGCAGGACAGCAGGACAACTTGCTGAGAAGACAACATGAGCAACCCTCAGAGTCATACCAGACCCTGATTCCTGATCAGAAACCCTCCTCAGAAATCCATCTCCCTTGGGCATGTCCTCTTGGGCCAGTCACTAGTGCCCTATGCCTTAGTCTGGGTGATTTGGACCTTTGGCAAGATAGAGACAGACAAGTCTAGTAGCAACTTGACAATTGGTTTAAAGGGAGTTTTCCATTACACGACTCAAATGTAGCTCTGGGGTTGGGTCCTGATCAGGGATTTGTTCAGTCTGGTCTTTGACATGTGTCACCTTCTCATCTCCAGCACAGCTCGCCCCAAGTTCAGCTCAAAAATAGAGTTAAACCCAACTTCACACTGGGAGATGGAGAACCCCATCCCTAGAAATATCCAGACCTCACATACAAGAAAGGATCGAGCTATTGTCAAAAGCACGAGATCATAGAATCACAGAATGGTTTGGGTTGGAAGGGTCCTTCAAGATCACCTAGTTCCAACCCCCTGCCATAGACAGGGACAACTTCCACTACACCAGGTTGCTCAAAGCCTCATCCAACCTGGCCTTGAACACCTCCAGGGATGGGGCAGCCACAACTTCTCCGGCCAACCTGTGCCAGTGCCTCACCACCCTCAGAGGGAAGAATTTCTGCCTTAGATCTCACCAAAATCTCCCCTCTTTCAATTCAAAGCCATTGCCCCTTGTCCTGTCTCTACACGCCCTTGTCCAAAGCCCCTCTCCAGCTTTCTTGTAGTCCCTTTAGGCACCGGAAGGCTGCTCGAAGGTCTCCCCAGAGCCTTCTCTTCTCCAGGCTGAACAGCCCCAACTGTCTCAGCCTGTCTCCATAGCAGAGGTGCTCCAGCCCTCAGATGATCTTCGTGGCCTCCTCTGGACCTGCTCCAGCAGCTCCATGTCCTTCTGATGTTGGACACCCCAGAGCTGAACACAGCACTGCAGGAGGGGTCTCATGAGAGCAGAGCAGAGGGGCAGAATCCCCTCCCTTGACCTGCTGCCCACGCTGCTTTGGATGCAGCCCAGGATACAGTTGGCAGAAGATGACAGAAGATGATGTTCCCACCCATGGTAAGTTAAAATGGTATTTGCTAAGAAACATGGCTTTTCCTTCTTCTCCTTTGTCACCCTGGAGAAGTTTCCAGCTCAAAGGACACCACAAAGCATGCTATGAAAATGCACAAAAGGCACAACCTACACACAACCGTGGCACTTTGTACTGGAGCGTAACCACTTCCTAGTTTTTCTCCGGCCACATCACCTCCCCAAGAACTTTGCTTATTCCCAAGAAGGCTTTTTAAAACATGACCCACAACATACCTCGGTGAGGGTGGAGGGGAAGGTCACCTCATGCAGGTGGAACTGGGGCACGCACTGGAAGGTAACTGTGAGCACAACGCCCAGGCAGCCGAGATGCAGGCGGGCAGCCTGGAAGATGTCCGCGTTGATGGATTTGGAGCACTCCAGGATCTCCCCTGAGGCCGTAAGCAGTGTGAGTGCTATGACCTGCCAAGAGGACAGCAAAGCCTCAGCGAGCTTTCAGCGTCTCCTGTCTCCATGCCAAGACCCTGCATCCACCCCAAAACTTAGGACTGGGGGCTAAAGCAGGGAGACCCTCGTACCAGGGCCATCATCACAGGGTGCTTTGTGCTGAGCTTGTCTCCACCAGCCCGTCTCCTTCCACCTTTGATGTGGTGGCATAAAAGGATCCTTCTCTCTATGGGGGATGCTGGGAAAAGCCATCAAATAAGAAGTAAACTTTCCCAAATTACTTCAGTTCTCCATAACCATTGCTGGAATCGCCATACAGGATTTGAGGTAGGATTGGAGGATTTTCACAAATGTCTAGTTAAAAATAGACCAGGGACCTGCAGACATTTGGTTTTGGGAGTCTCCAATGCAAGAAGAGCTGCTTTCCCTTTGAATCCCATATTCATGGGATTAGAAGACCCTAAAGCACAGGGACGCAGGAGTTTGGGGTTGAGTCATGTTTTATCTGGCAGATGAGGAGAATTGAGGGTCCCCATAGCAGCTCCATCCCAGGGAGACAGGACCTCTCCTGCTTGCTGAGTACAGTGTCCTTCCTTACCCCAAGGCTGAGTCTAGCTGGGCACGCTAGACCCAGACCAGGTGATGGGACTCCCCTGAAGCCCTCAAGATGCTGATGTCTGTGCATGGACCTGCTCCCGACTCGTGTCTCACCTGGGGGGGAGGACGCCATGTTTGATCCCGGTGTTGTGCGTCCCTGTTCCGATCACACCGGCCGCTGTCACCTCAGAAATGGCTCCTAAGCTGGAGGTAGATGAAGGGGCTGGGTGAGGACCTGAGTGTGTGGGGCACAGCCCATCTTGTCAGGTGTTACACTGCATGCAGACCCTCCACAGGGACCCCCAGGACATGCTCTCCTGCCCCAACAAGCAGGGTTTCCACCCTTTGGGGTACCCTACAGCAACGGGTGGGTGTGTTGGCCAAGTGTTGCACATCTCCTTGGGACATATCTAACAGGATGTTGCTACAGTCTGTGGGGAGGAAGAGGTGCCTGGTGAGCACAGGTCACCACGGTCAACTCAGCTGCATCCCATCTCACAAGTGCCCATCTCTTCCCATCAGCCTGGAGGGACTCACTGGGGTGGAGACCTACCTCCCGTATGCGTTCAAAGCAAGGGGTGAGGAACCTGGGCTTGCTCCAGAAACATCACTGCGGAGCAGAGCCGGAAGCAGCATCTACAAGCATAAGGTCTGCAGACCGAGGTCCATCCTCCAACCATGGCCAAGGTGGGCACATGAGGATGGTAGAAGGTTACAGAAAACAATGTGCTGTTCCTGCCACTTCCCTCAAATACTCCTCCAGCTTCCAACAGCTGGGGAGCTGCAACCTCCCAAACCAGATGTGGTTCCCATGGCCATTGCAATCCTCAGTGGATTCCTCCTCCATGAAGGAGTCCTGCTCACCCCACCTGCACCGTTGGCCATCTGATCAGGTGGGGCTTATTTCTCTGAACCTTCACCCCAGCCCTGGCCAGGGCTCTGACAAACTCATTGCTTTTATCGACAGAGGAACACAAGATATTGAGCTTGACTGTAATTAAAGAGCAATTTCTTCCCCAAGGTCAGCAAATGAAAGAGATCGAGTGTGAGAAATGCTCTCCGTGGCTATTTCCTTCACAAACACCTATCTGAACGTGGGTCACTCCAAGCCCTTGGCAAGACACTCACTGCAAAGGAGAACCACGTATGTGGATGCCCCATCCCTGGAAGCGTTCAAGGCCAGACTGGATGGGGCTTTGAGCAACCTGGTGTAGTGGAGGGTGTCCCTGCCCATGGCGGGGGGGTGGAACTGATGATCTTGAAGGTCCCTTCCAACCTAAACTGTTCTGTGATTCTGTGTTGGAGGCAGAGGGAGCAGCTGTGATCATCTCGAAGAGCCCCATCCGCTGTCCCCGGATTGGCCTGGACCCCTAGCCCATCACTTCCACCTCCTCTTCTGGGAACACCAGGCATTCCAAAGCAATGCAGAGCAAAGACTCTCCCATGCCTCCTCCTAAGAAATTCCAATGGCCATCAAAAACTCATTTCTAGCCTAATTTGGTCTACCACCAGCTGTCAGCCTCTGTCCCATGCGAGACATCCCTAAGAAGGGTCCTCTCGTCTTTTTAGGGCCAGGGAACGCAGAGTTTTCCTTCGTGACATGGAGAGGGCCAACCTAGTAGGTGCAGTGAGAATAAGAGAGTTGGTGTGGGAATAAAGGCTCCCCTTGTCCAGCCTCCTGCTCCGACTCCATCATGGGGGAGGTTGACCTGCAGTCTGCAGGACTCTAGTGGAAGACCAGATCCGGAAGTAAACAGCCCTATTCTGCAGTAAAAGCCCTTCAAACATCCCTGTTTTGCCACGTGCCAGCACTTGACCTGGGGCACAGACAACACCTTGGAGGACACCCAGGACAGTCCCGCGCACGTGTCCCACTCACTTGGCCAGGGCCAGCCCGTGCTTGCTCAGCTCAACGTTCAGATCCGAGAGGAAAACCCCACCTTCCACTGTCACTTGCTGCTTCTCCTTGTCTACCTGCAAAGGACGGGATGTGAGGGGAAGGTCACACAGCTCGGAGGAGAAACATCCCATGGAAAACACCTCTGCTCCTACCAACATAGTCTACACGAGAGACATGCTCCATCCTGATCTACCACCTCTCTCAGATCTCCTTCCAACCCAAACCTCATCCAACCCAATGATGCCACCAGCTCCTGACCTTGCTCCCCCATAACTTCCCTGAGGTGTTGGTCAATGCAAAGGAGAAGACACTCCCCAGCAAAGCTCTACCTCCAGCAAACCCCTCTGCTCTACAGCTCCCACCTCACTCAGCCAGCTTCCGGTGGAAAAATAGCTTATTACCTTGAGGAGCCATTCATCCCGCTCCTGATGGACAGAGCTGTCAGGGAGAGAGCCGCTCCTTAATTAATTATGCTGTTAATTACAAGTAACGATCCAGCTCAGACTGTGCTGCTAGAGTCAGGATTTTCTTGTCTTCAGCTGCACACGTACACGCACGTGCATGCATATATACGCACAAATGCACGCACGCACATGTGACTAGCATGGACATGTATCTGTGTGCACGCACACGCGGCGCACATGTGCACAGGGGCAGTTCCCTCGCTAGTCCTGCCCCAACATTTTAGGGTCTGGTTTGGGAAAACTCATGGCTGTGAGGACAGGAAAGTCTCTCATCCTCTCATCTCCTACTCTGGGTATGGCAGTGTTGGTCTCCCTGCCCTCGGTGGCTGGACAAACAGGGGTGTCACCATATTTCAGGGCCACCACGCCACCTCTCAGAAGCTGGTCTCACCTTGAGGACCCTGTTCATCTTCCCCATCTGGATCATGAAGTCATCAGTGCAGGCGATGTCCGAAGGAGAGTGGCCGCCCCCCACCACCTTCACCCTCTTGCCCGCTGTCTGGCCATATCCAGGATCTGCAGAGACAATAGCCAGCCGTGAAAATGCAACATCTCCCTCAAAGCTGTGTGCTAAGGGCAGTGGAAGAGGCACCATGAGACATCCCAAGCTAAAATCTCACCCATAGTTGACATCCAGTTGCTTTGATAACTCATCATCTGGGTTAAAACCACCCCCGGAGCCCAGATGCCTCCTAAGACAGCCCTTGGAGTCATCCTTGGGGGATGGACTAGATGACCTTTAAAGGTTCCTTCCAACCCAAACCATTCCATGATCCCAAAAGAGGCAATGCCCACCTGAGACACTCTAGGGTGGTAGAAGTGTCTCTTGAGCGACAAAAGTGACACAGGACTCTCATCCCTCAGCATGGCAGCTGGGGCAGGGAAGGGACCCCAGAAGGATGGCAGATGCTGATGCCCAAGGAACAGAGTCCAACTGGGGCCAGGTGTGCTGGTTTACTGGATCTTTTAGATATTGGACACATGCGCAGCTCAGTAGCATGGGCCATCTCCTGGGGCTGAGGGAAGGACTCGTGCTGTCACCATCTGTGACCTCTCTGACTGAACATGATGGAACATCACAGCCCTTCCCGTCCTTCCTCATCTTCATTTCTAATGAGCTGTCTCCTGAAAGCACTTTCCTTACCTCCCGGATCTCCTCCCCGAGGTGGGCTGGAAGTACAGCTCCGGAGAGGAGCCATAGGTCTTGGCCCAGTTCTGGAACTTGACTCCTCCTTGGCCGTGAACCTGGACCAAAATCAAGAGCTAAAGCAGAAGAAAGCAAGTGCCTCCCTTGCTTTTCCACCCAGCTCCTTCTTCGTCTACTAAGACCACTGTACCAGAGCCAGGATTCCTAAAGGATTAAATATTTATGGATGCTGAGGTTCTCCTCAACCCCTTGAGTCACTACACTCGAGATGTCTCCATGTGAGCAGTCAGCCCAGGCTCCCTTGGCAGTCAGTGGGAAGAAAGAGGAGAATGCCCTGGTGTGTTGGAGACATCTCCCTGGGTACAGCCCATCCCTTCCTCCTACAGCATGATGTGTGCTGGGGTCCTCTGGGTTTGCATGGTCCCTTCTTCTCTGGTCTCCTCTCAGACCTGGTCTTAGCACCCAGACCTACCTCGTGGCCTCATGTCCCAGTGTCCCCAGATGGCCTCATCATGACAGGCTGACTGGGACCAGGTTGGGACCTCCCTCCAACCTCAGCCATCCACCCGGAGATACTGTCCTCAGGCCTAGCACGAGGAGGGGGGGGCACAGCCAAAAGACCCAGCCCCATCCCAACCCCAGGCAGGGGTTAACCCAAGGCAGGACATCCCCAGGGTGCTTTGGTCCTGGCTATGGGGCGAGTTTCTCCTTGCCCATGGCCAGCCCAGCGGCAGCTTGGTCAAGGAAGGACCTGGTTGGGCACCAAGCCCCAGAGGAGATGATGAATCCCACTGCCCCAGGCAGGACCTCTTCCAACACAACATGTGTCCCACCTTGGCTGCAGGGGATGATTTATTCCTTTGCCACCTCCTGTGGTCCTCCTTCCCATTCCCTCCACCCTCTTCTCCATCAGCAAACCCTCCACCCCCCCCCCACCCAGCCTCCCTCCTCTGCCCCCCGCCCCCCCCCTTTCCTTCTCCCCCTCTCTGATGGGTTCAACACCCATCCAAAGAGCAGACCCCCCCAAAAAAACTGATCAAACTTCTCCAGGGGTGCAGAAGGGGCTCTCCCAGGGGTGTCTGCAGCACCCCTCTCCCCTGCCACCCCCTTCCCCCACCAGCCCAGCCCCTCCCAGGCTGATTTAGGGGCCTGGTAAGACAGGAACACTGGATGGCCCATCACCCTGCCCAGGGAGGTGACACTGCCTGGAGCCAGGGCCATCAGGAAGCTATCGCAGATAGCCCAGATAGCAGCAGGGAGCCCTTGGAGCCAGGGGGAGGTGAGGCTGGGGGTGCCCCACAGCATCCCCAGTGGAAGTTAAAACCCGGAGCTGGTATGTGAGCCATGGTACAGCGGGGGAGAAGCAGAAAAAAAAAAAAAACAACCACCCAAAAGAAGAAAATTGTAGATACTGAAACCCCTCCTGCTCAGCAGCCAGAGCCCGACCGGATTTATCCAAGGAATCTGTTGGCTTTGCTTCCTTCTCTCTCTCTTTTCCAAGACACCTTTCCCGTTTCCCATCACAGCCAATTATTAAATCCATATCAAAGGTGGCAATAAAACCGCATCATCTCAACAGCTCTAACCCCAGCGTGTGGCTTCGTGCTGTCCGGACCACCCCTCCCACTCCAAAACTGGATAAACTCCTTGCTTGGCTACATTGACTTTTCCTCACCATCCTGTCAGCCTCTCCACCAGATGCTGTTTGGAGCGAGCAGGACTCTGGCTTCTTCGGCACCGAGGACAAGGGGTGATCCTGGCCAGACCGAGGCTGGTAGAGCTTGTTCCTGCTCTGTGCGTCAACAAGGATCTTCTCTGGGCTGGAAGGATAATGAGTAAAGCCCTTCCCTCGGGATTTGCCTGATTCCCTGGGGGAGGAGAGGGGCTGAGCCCTTGGTTCCTGCCTGGCAGAGCAGAATCTGGGCACGGATTTGAACCTGGGGCCCCGCGTCCTACAGGGATGCTGAAAACTCGGGTGGCTTTGGGGAGCAGATGCTGCAAAGGGTTTTGGGGAGCAGATGCTACAGAAGGTTTTGGAGAGAAGATGCTGCAGAGGGTTTGGGGGGAGAAGATGCTGCAGAAGGTTTTGAGGAGAAGATGCTTCAAAGGGTTTGGGGGAGAAGGTGCTGCAAAGGGTTTTGGGGAGCAGATGCTGCAGAAGGTTTTGGGGAGAAGATGCTGCAGAGGGTTTCAGGGAGAAGATACATCAGGGTATTGGGGGAGAAGGTGCTTTAGGGAGTTTTGGGGAGCAGATGCTGCATAGAGTTTTAGGAAGATGCTGCAGAGGGAGAAGAAATCCTTCAGAGGGTTTTGAGGAGCAGATGCTATAGAAGGTTTTGGGGAGAAGATGCTGTAGAGGGTTTGGGAAGATGCTGCAGGAGGTTTTTGGGGAGAAGCCGTAACCCTTTTGGGGTCTTGGCCCCAGGGTGTGTCCCCTCAACCCACAGCCTTTGCACCAGCCAAGCTGGGCAAAGCAGGGAACAGGGCAAAGGCTCTGCAGGTTGGGGGGACCCGGCAGCAGGTTCACAGCCTCGATGCATCTCATTGCCACATGCAAAATGGGTCCTGGAGGTCTTCACTTCCCGTCTTGCACCACAAACTTGCTCTGGTGTTCCACTGGGAGCAGAAGGGGGGTTACAGGGACAGGATCCGTCCGGGTGACAGCTCTTGTGAGAGTTTGCAGGAGCTCTGTAGCACTCAGTGGCTGCGCCTGGGTGATAAGCGAACCCTCCCTGCTTCTTCGTTAAGAAGGGGACGATAAGGATTTCTCTGAGCCGGATAACTCAGGCGAGGTGACCTCCGGGAGCATCACTCTGAGCTCCGGGCGGGCAGGCAATGGCTGCTCCAAGAACCAGCCTTTCCAGCACAACCACGAACCATGGGGAGGGGGAAAAAATTGGTTCTTAATACCAGAGCACGAGCTGTGCAGCCTGTGAAGGACCTCACGACATCTCCAGTGGCTTCTTTCTTGGGTCTTCTCGTCTGCCTCCAAAGCTCCTTGACCTCCTAACCATCCCGAAACCCTGCTGATGTTTTCCTGCCTGTGCCGTGGTGAATTAATGAAAATCTCACCTTAGATAAGAGGCCAATGGGTCAGACACCGACGCGGCTGCTCTGGGTCCAAGTCTTGGGCAAAGTTCATCAAAAATCTCCAAAAAAAGTCCCATCAAGGGATTATTCATTAACTATGGGGGTGAGGAGGAGGGATGCAGCTCTCCCCCACCACCTCGGTCTCCACCAGCTCTCGGTTGGGTCCCAGAGGGATGTGCCAGCTGGGCTAATTCCATCGATAAAACATTTGGTGGGGAAAACGCCCTGTGGAGTCTCTGCTGGAGGGATCAGTTGGGGAGCAATGGAGATCAGCAAAGCTCAGTTGGGGCAATCCCGCAGCTCCCCGTCTCCCCCGCCCCGGTGGGGGTTCATCCGTCACCGAGACCAGGGCAGGATTCAGTTATTTGGCTCAGCCTCGGGATTGGGAGGCCACGTCGTCACCTGGCTTAAAGCATGGGAGTGTGGCATCAGCGGAGGCTTCAGTTGGGTTTGCCATGGCTGGTGTGCAGTTTGCAGCACTGGGGACCCTGAACACCAGCAGTAATCATAGAATCATGGAATGGTTTGGGAAGGGACCTCAAAGATCATCCAGTTCCAACCCCCTGCCATGGGCAGAGACAACTACACTAGGTTGCTCAAAGCCTCATCCAGCCTGGCTTTGAACACTTCCAGGGATGGGGCAGCCACAACTCTCTGGGCAACCTGTGCCAGTGCCTCACCAGCCTCAGAGAGAAGAATTTCTGCCTTAGATCTGATCAAAATCTCCCTTCTTTCAGTTTAAAGCCATTGCCCCTCGTCCTGTCACTACACGCCCTTGTCCAAAGCCCCTCTCCAGCTTTCTTGTAGCCCCTTTAGGTACGGGAAGGCTGCAATAACACCACCCCGGAGCCTTCTCTTCTTCAGGCCAAACAGCCCCAACTGTCTCAGTCTGTCTCCATAGCAGAGGTGCTCCAGCCCTTGCATCATCTTTGTGGCCTCCTCTGGACCTGCTCCAACAGCTCCATGTCCTTCTAGTGTTGGGGACCCCAGAGCTGAACGCAGCACTGCAGGGGGGTCTCACGGATCTGCATGGCCAGAGCGCCATGGCGGAATCGGCTGTTGTGACCTGGCTGGGGTTGTCCAAAGCAGCCAAACTGGGGACAGGAGCTGGGAGAAGCCCCTCTCCATGCCCCCACTGACACCTCTGCAGATGCTGGCATTGAGCTGGGCCAGCAGCAGGTCCTGCTGGGGATGCCTGCATTTGCAGCTGCTCATCACTGTCACATCTGGGCTGTAAATGGCCCATGCATGCAGATTGCAATGCACTCCCAAATTGCAATGTGTTCCCAAACTGAAACATACTCCCAAACTCCAATGCATTATGAATTGCAACGCACTCCCAATTGCAACGCATTTCCAAATTGCAATGCATTCCTCAATTGCAGTGCATGCCCAGTTTGCAGTGCACCCCTAGGTTGCAGTGCACCCCAGACTGTGGGCACCTGCCTGGCATTGTGCTGGAGGGGCGGTAGCACACGACTGCCTCCAAGCCCCTGCAGGAGGGTGCAGATGGGCTTTGCACCAAAAACCTGCCTTTGGTTGGAGCCTTCCTCCCCATCCCACCATGCTCCTCCCCAGAGCTGCCACCTCCTGTACAGCAGGGGAAACTGAGGCAGAAGTGCTTTGCTGAAGCTCTTTGCATATCAGGACCAGGCAGGAATTGGGGAGGGTTTGGCTATTTTTTTTCTTTTTTTTTTTTTTTCCTTCTTTGTTCTACTTTTAACAAAAAACAGTGGAAATTGAATTCTGGGCGGCTTTTATTCTTTCCTCCTTAATCTCCGAGGGCCTTTTTTCTTCTTCTTCTTTTCTCTTTTCCTACTTAATTGCTTCCCTTCCGATCCGGGGCTGGAGCTGGGGAGGCCGGGACCAGCGCTGGTCCTTTATGGGAGCAGGGACACATTGTCCCTTAATCGCCCCGCGTCCTCCCTGCAGCTCAGCAGCCCTGCTGTCAACACCCATGGGAGCCTTGTGGCCTCCGAGGGAGAAACCAATGAAAAATGGAGGGAAAACAACGTCTTTCCAGGGATTTTTGATCCTGGGGACAGCAGAGCTGGTCCCATCCTGCCACCCGTGCACTGGGTGGGTTTGGGTCCCCGGGGTGGGGAGTTTGAGTTGTGCAAAGGCGTTTGGGCCCCAAAAGGGCCCTTTGCCCTCAGCACCCACCAAATGGGGTGGTTTGGGTCCCACTGGGGCTCAATGATTAACCGAGCGGTGCCGAGGTGAAGCCAAAACTGTCCCAGAGTCCAGACACGGGCTGGGTTGAAATTTAACTGAGTGCCACAGAGCCCGCTAGGCACGAGGGTGGCTGGGTCCCATCTGCCCCCAGATCCTGTGGTGAAAGGGAGCCAGGGACGGGGACAGAGGGTGCTGTGGGTGCTGGAGGGGCAGGATGGGGCCCAGCTCCCCCAACAGCCCCCAGTGCCTACACCTCGTGTCTGCACCCTGCACCCCAGTATCCACACCCTGCACCACATGTGTGCACACTGGTGTCTGCACCCTGCACACGTCTGCACCCTGCACCCCCAGTGCCTGTACCCTGGTGTCTGCACCTTGCACCCCAGTACTCACACCCTGCACCCTATGCATGCACCCTGCACCCATGTGTGCACCTTGTATCTGCACCTTGCATGCTGTGTGTGCACCTTGCACCCCAGTGCCCACACTCTGCACCCCTTGCACGCACCCTGCACCCCAGTGCCTGCACCCCGCACCCATTTGCACACCCTGCACTCCGTGCATGCCATCCAGCACTCCATGTATGCACTCTGCACCCCGGTCCCTGCACCCTGCATTCAATGTCTGCACCCTGCATCCCAGTACCCACACCGTGCACCCCGTGTGTGCACCCTGATTTCTGCACCCTGCACTCTGTGTGTGCACACCTTGTACCATATGTGTGCACCCTGCACCCCAGTGCTCACATTCTGCACTCCCTGTGTGCACCCTGCACCCCAGTCCCCGCACCCTGCACACTGTGTGTGCGCTGTGCACGCCATCCAGCACTCCACGTGTGCATACTAACCCCAGTCCCTGCATTCTGCACCCTGGTGTCTGCACCCTGCACTCTGTGTGTGCACCTTACACCATATGTAATGCACCTGGTGCTCATGCTCTGCACCTCTTGTGTGCACCCTGCACCCTATGTTCACATCCTGCACCCCCAGCGCCTGCACCCTGCAGTACTAACCCCTGCGGAACACCACTCGTCACTGACCTCCACTTGGACATTGAACCGTTGGCCACAACTCTTTGAGTGCGACCATCCAGCCAATACCTTATTCACTGAGTGGTCCATCCGTCAAATCCATGTCTCTCCAGTTTAGAGACAAGGAGTCGTCTGGGACAGTGTCAAACACTTTGGACAAGTCTGGGTAGATGATGTCAGCTGCTTCCCTTATCCCACCACTGTAACCCCATTGTAGACGGCCACCCAACTTGTGGGGCACAACGTGCTCTTAGTGAAGCCATGTTGGCTGTCACCAATCCCCCCTCATTTTCCACCTGTCCAGCAGAGCTCTCTTAAAAAACAAACCCGGCCATTTGCCAGCTGCCCCTAATGCTGATGCTTTGTAGGGGGACAACATCTTCCAAGCCTCTGCCATTGGGATCCGGGGCCTGACACCCACCCTGAGGTTTCCCAGACATTTTTCTTCCTTTTCACACTGCAGAGCTGCGAGAGGAGGATGGAGTCCTGGTGCATCGTCCAGATGGAGCCCGCGTCCATCCCGGGGTGGGGGTTTTGCTGGTTCCAGCTGCAGCATCCCAAGGGATTCGGTTCCCTTCTTTCCACTGCATCCAAGAGCAGCTTTGAGCTGCAGAAAGAAATGGCCTGGAGGAGCTCGGCGCGCAGCCAGACTTATCTCCTCCCTCGGAAGACCATTCATCGTGCTGGGCCTGGGCCCGTGGGTGCCAGTGCCATCCATCATGTTTACAGCTCGAGGATTTCTCCTGGAATAAACCCTTTGAGAGACGGAGTGAGGCCCCAGAGGAAACCGGGGTGGGATTTTGCATCTCTCCAGATGGTGCCTGCATCGCTCTGGCCGTGCCCTCCCAGACCTGCCAGCACCGGAGACCCAGGATATGTGCACCAGGGGAACCAAGGATGCATGCACCCCAGGGATGGAAGATGTATGTACCCAGGGGACTGAGGACGCATGCACCCTGGAGACTGGGGATGCATGCACCCAGGGGACCAGGGACATGTGCACCAGAAGACTGAGGACAGGTGTATCCCAGAGACTGGGGATGCATGCACCAAGGGACTAAGGACACGTGCACCCAGGGGAACTGAGGACATGGAGCCAGGGGACCAAGGACACTTGCACCCCAGGGAGCAAGGACACAAGTACCTTGCAGACCAGAGATGCATGCACCCAGGGGACAGAGGACACATGCACCCCGGGAGCTGAGGATGGATATGGACATGGGGCCGAGGACATACACAGCCAGGGTGGGTGATAGGAGTTGGAGAAGCCAGTCTAGGCTGGGGAGGGGGGGCACGGAGCTGGCATGGGGTGGGAATCTGTGAGAGGGGGGCTGGAGCAGGAGCAATGCCCTGCTGTGGTAATGCAGGGCTGAGGTGGGGGTTACATGGTGTGCGAGGAGGGATGGGGGCTTGGAAACTCTTTGCAGGTCCTCCCTCACCAGATCATTCCCAGGATGTGGGAGAGGGCTGGTGCACGGGGGGTCCATGGGACCTGGGGTGCATCCATGGGTCCTCGCTGCAAGGGAGAACCATGTGTGGGGCTGTCCCATCCCTAGAAGTGTTCAAGGCCAGGGTGGATGAGGCTTTGAGCAACCTGGTGTAGTGGAAGGTGTCCCTGGCCATGGCGGGGAGGTTGGAACTGGATGATCTTTAGGGTCCCTTCCAACCCAAACCGTTCCACAGTTCTACGAACACCCAGTAAACCCACAAACCTGGATGCCAGTGTCACAGGAGAGGCTGTTCTGGCAGCACCCACCAGGCTCTCCAGGACAGGGCTCCGGGGTGGGTGCTCAGATGATGCTCTTGGATTTTACAACTCATTGGCAGAATCCAAAACAGCTCCGAAAACTGCTCCCAAGGGTCCTCCCCCACCAGCAAAGCCAGGCAGGACAAGAGTCAGAGTGATGGAGAATGGGGGCTGGAGGGAACAGGTCTGAACAGGCTGCCCACCCGGGCTGGAGTTTTTAATTTCACAGAATCACAGAATGTTAGGGATTGGAAGGGACCTCAAAGGATCATCTAGTCCAATCCCCCTGCCAGAGCAGGACCACCTACATCAGATCACACAAGAACGTGTCCAGGGGTTTTGAACATTTCCAGAGGAGACTCCACAACCTCTCTGGGCAGCCTGTTCCAGTGTTCTGCTACCCTTACTGGGAAGAAGTTCTTCCTCATGTTTAAGCAGAACCTCCTATGTTCCAGCTTATATCCATTTCCCCTTGTCTACCATTGGATGCCCCTGAGAAGAGCCTGGCTCCATCCTCATGACAGTCACCCTTTACATATTTATAAACAGTAATGAGGTCCCCCTTGGTCTCCTCCAAGCTAAAGAGACCCAGCTCCCTCAGCCTTTCCTCATAAGGGAGATGCTCCACTCCCTTAATCATCTTTGTGGCCCTGCTGGACTCTCTCAAGCAGTTCCTTGTTCTTGAACTGAGGGGCCCAGAACTGGACACAATATTCCAGATGTGGCCTCACCAGGGCAGAGTAGAGGGGGAGGAGAACCTCTCTTGACCTACTAACCACACCCCTTCTAATACATCCCAGGATGCCATTGGCCTTCTTGGCCACAAGGACACATTGCTGGCTCATGGTCATCCTGCTGTCCACCAGGACCCCTGGGTCCCTTTCCCCTGTGCTGTTCCCCAACAGTTCAGTCCCCAACTTGTACTGGTACATGGGGTTGTTCTTACCCAAATGCAAGACTCTACACTTGCCCTTGTTGTATTTCATTAAATTTCTCCCCGCCCAACTCTCCAGCCTGTCCAGGTCTCTCTGAATGGCAGCACAGCCTTCAGGTGTGTCAGCCACTCCTCCCAGTTTAGTGTCATCAGCAAACTTGCTGACTGTGCACTCTATTCCCTCATCCAAGTCATCGATGAATATGTTGAACAATACTGGTCCCAGTACTGACCCTTGACGGACTCCACTGGATACAGGCCTCCAACTGGACTCTGTCCCATTGACCACTACTCTCTGGCTTCTATCCTTCAGCCAGTTCACAATCCACCTCACTACCCGATCATCCAGACCACATTCCTCAGTTTAGCTGTGAGGATGCCGTGGGAGACTGTGTCAAATGCTTTACTGAAGTCAAGATAGACCACATCCACTGCTCTACCATCATCCACCCATTGGGTGATGTCCTCATAAAAGGCTATTTCCCCCTCTATCCCAAATCCACACAACTTTTTCAGGGCTGAATCTGGCTGTGAAACACTGCCATGGGACAGATGCAGACAGACAAACCGCAGCGTTCCTGGCCAAAAATAGCTGAGGGTTGGGCAAGAATTCGGAGCTGGGAGAGCGGAAATACCGAGCATGTTTGCCCAAATCTGCCCGCCCACCTTGGGTATCTGTTTGTAATGTCTTTTGGGGCCAGGAGAAGGGCTGGGAGCTCGGGGAAGGTGGCTGCAGGCAGGGGCTGAGCCCTGACACCATGGGATGGGCCCCGGGGAGAGGCGAGGGGCTCTGCTCACTCGGCATTTGCTTTCTCAACATTCCAAGGCAGGTGGTAATTTCTCAGGCAGCATTAATTATTATTATTAGCAGTAGTAGTGCATTAAAACCTCCACTTCAAAACCAATCACGCCACGACCTGGGGACCTCCAGCCAAGCCCCCTGGGACAGGGTCGGTTGCTGCTGGACAAGTCCAGCCCCAACCATCTCCCAGCAGCCCAAGACCTCCACGAGAACCCACTGGGACCCTTTTAGCTTGAGAAAGCAGGAGTGATGCTTCATGCTACCCTCCCCGGCCAGTCTCAGCTCACCCATCGCTCCCACCCATTGACCCTCAAAAAAAATACAAATTAGGCCCTAAAGAGGTAAAAATCAAACCCTAAAGGCAGAAAAATCAAACCCTAAGGGTAAAAATCAGACCCTAAACGTGAAAAAATCAAACCCTAAAGGTCAAAATCAAACCCTAAGCATAAAAATCAGACCTTAAGGGTAAAAAATCAGATCCTAAGGGTAAAATATCAAACCCTAAAGGTAAAATCAAACCCTAAAGGTCAAAAATCAAACCCTAAAGGTAAAATCAGACCCCAAAGGTAAAATATCAAATCCTAAAAGTAAAACCCAAACCCCCGAGGCAGACGGTGGCCGGGTGGGGGCAGGTCGGGGCAGGGCTGCACCGCTGTGCCTGCTCACAGCCGGGAGATCCCAGGCAGGGGTGGGTCGGGTGGGAGCCCCTCCAGCCACTCCAGGAGGATCCTGTTGAGCGCCGCTGGCCTGCGGGAAGGGCACGGAGCTGGGCTGGGGTCCGGCTCCTTCCGACCTCCCAACCCTGGCCAGGGGCAGCTCAGCCCCTCCGCCTGTACCTCTCCATCTGCGTCCAGTGCCCGCACTCCTCCAGGTGCTCCCGCCGCAGCCGTGGATCTATGGAAGGAAAGGGGTCAGTCTGGGCTGGGATTTGGCACACAGGTGCCAGGCAGGGCAGGGTGGCACCTGCTGCCTCACCCACTGCTCCATGCCCTTGCTCATGCCGGGATGCAGCACCACGTCCTTCCCAGCCGTCACCATCAGCGCCGGCATCGCGATCTGTAAGGTGATGCGGGTGACGAGGTGGGGCCGGGGCCAGGGCCGCCAACACGTCCATGAAGGCACGGCGGGGTGCCCACCTTTCTGCCCTTGGCGGAGAGTGCCCAGCGCCAGGGGTCGCATGTTGCGGTACCAGTTCAGGGGTCCCCTGGGAGAGATGGAGACGAGGTGAAGGTGCTGGGACCCACGGACACCATGGCAGGGACTGGCCCAGCGCCCGTGGCACAGTCCCCCTTCTGCAGGGGTTACCCCACCAGCTCCCCCACTCCACCCTGGGGCTCCTGCTCCTACCTGAAGCCGGATTTCTCAAAGCGCTGGATGTAATATTGCAGCTCGGGGCCGTGCAGGATCTGGCTGGCAGGGGGGTTTTCTGGGAAGCCCACCAGCAGCCCCCTGCGAGGAGAGACATGGCGCTGCCCACCCGCAACATCCCCACCCGTGACGCCCCCACCCATGGCCAGGTGTCCCGTCCACTCCCCTCCCCCTGCCCCCTTACCTCGCTCCTGGACCCCATGGAAGTTGAGCGCAAAGGGCAGCCGGTCCTGTGGGAAGAGGAGAGCAAGGGCAGGCAGGGACCACCCAGGGGACAGACCCAACTTGTGGGGGTGCTCCCAGGCAGACTCGGGGGGCTCCACGTCCCTCATCATTGAGCATCGCCGCATCCCATGGGATGCAGGAATGGAAACGCACAGCCCTGGGTGACAGAGCCCGGAGCAGCGTTCCCAGGGCGCTGTTATTTTAAACCGCAAACGTTTTCAGTCTGAAGCCAGACATTGACGTTTGCAAGGGTCGAGGAAGGGGGAGCAGCAGCCGCTGCCAGGCCGTGCCGAGAGTCACCCCAAAAACTTGCTGTTCCCCAGGCTGGGCTGTCTCTCCCTGGGCACCACAGCTGTCTAGAGGTCTTCTCAATCCCCACTCAGGGTCGGCTTTGAGTCCTAAAGAGGTGTGGGGCTTGCACTGCTGCTCACAAAATGCGTTCACTCTGGTCCCTACTGATGGCTGGCCAAACGCAGCCTTTGCTGCAGACAGGCAGCAAAAGTGGGCAGACATGGGACGAAGCGTGCCTGAGGATCACTGCAGGCAGACAATGCCCTCGCTGAAGCTTTTGGCTCCTGGAAGGAGGAGGTGCTCCCACCCCAGCCCCACACCTGCCCCACCCCTACCTCCTGGCGGGTGGAGCGGATCAGGACCTTCAGGTCCGGCCGATGTCCTTCTCAAGCTCCGCTTCTGCAACACCCTGCATGGGCAAGGGGAGGAAGCACAGATGATGTCAACCCTTCCTGGGACCCACTCCATGGCCCTGGGGCCGCATCCTGCTGCCCATCAGGCTCATGTGGAGGCTGGGGATGGGTTTTTTGCAGTTCAGTGTGGGAACAAGGTCTGGCAAGGGGACCACGACCCATCGGCAGCTGGGGTGACGCCCATCCATGAGCTGGGGACCCTGACATGGGCACGTCCCATTCTCGGGAGGTTTAAGCCCCAAAAGAGGGGAGGAGGATTAAAATTGTGGTTCTGGACTCACCGGCTCCTGGAAGTAGAACTGGTAGTCAAAGGTGGGATAAGATTTCAGCATCTCCACGACATCCACGGCGGGGTCGGCGGGTCGGTACGGGGTGTTCAGCGAGGCCACGGCTCTAGGACATCATGGGGCAGGGGGACATGGTCAGTGTGGCACCTGGATTTGGGGTGTCCCATGCAAGCCGGGTCTTTGCTGTAGGGACAAGCCAGGAGGGGTGCCCTGTTCCCCTGGCAGGGACCCACGGGGGGTCCTCAAGGACCCACCTCACCCTCTCGGGGTAGAACAGAGCCATATTCCAAACCACGGCACCGCCCCAGTCGTGGCCAATCAGCACCGTCTGCGCGATGCCCTGCGGGGAGGGGGGAGCTGTGAGCCCATGCCCCTGTGGCTGCACCCCAAGTCAGCACCCGACAGGTGACCTGCCTTCCCCCTGAGCCCAAAAACATCAGAAACAGCAATATTTTCTCTTTTTTTTATCGTTTTTTTCCACACCCCCCCAAGGAAGAAGCGTGACCTGATTCCCTGGAGCAATTTGCTCCCACTTAATTACCCATTCCAAGTCCCTGGGCCCTCCAGAAGAAATTATTATTTGATATTATCCACCAAAAACACGCCCCACCCCCCCCATTCCTTTTTCTGACCCTCTGGGCACCTCCGAATAAATCCAATTAAAACCCGCGCCTCGCCACAGAGCAGCCTCTTCAGAATTAGCTGATATTTAGAAACATAATTAAAATCCTCTCCCAGCGGACATGGCTCAGTGCCATTTGACAGCATCAAACCACCATCTGAGTCCCCCCTCCAAAAAAAAAGGAGGGCAGAGGGGTTGGCGGGGGGTGTCCCAGCATCTCCCACCTCCGATGTGGGTTTCATCCCACCATCCTTAGCCATCACCTGGACCGCTCTGCATCCCAGACATGGGCTCAAACGTCACCTGAAGCTTCACAAAGTCATTTATCTTCCCCAAAAATACCCCAGGTTGTCCCAGGGAGGGAGGAGGAGCCCCCTGGGAGAAGAGAAGCAGGATGGAGCCCGATGGTAGCAGAGGCTTTTATTTTTTCCCCTTGTTTGAGTTGTTTTTGGTTCCAGCACTGCATTTTTTGAAGGACTCCTTCCCTCAGAAGCCGGTTTTGCCCGGTTAAAAGCCCTGGAGATGCTGGCGTTTGTGGGCTGCGCCTTCTGCTCCTTCACCTCTTGGAAAAAAGGTGCAAAAATCGGCCCCGTTGCTTTGACTGGATGGGAATTAAACCAGGAGAAGGCGGCGCTGAGCTGGAGCCCTTCCCAAAGTTGGGTCATCTAATTGGCAACGGGTTGTAGGAACATCCCCATCCCTAAAAACCCGCCTGTGGGGAATGCGGAGGGGTCATGCTGCCCCGAGGGTTTTGGATCAAAGCACCGGGGAGCTCCGATGTCCCAGTGTGGGATAAAGTTACTGGGGAGCTGAGCCAGGACAGGAGAGGGTGACGGGAAGCCGGGGTGGGGGACACGCGCCCAAACCTCGCCAAGAAGATGGGACCTGTGGCCAGGGGCTCCTCACCAGTTTGTCCAGGAAAACCACCAGGTCCTGTGGAAAAGAGGAGAGAAAAGGGTCAGCTCCTGGCCAGGACCGTGCCCTCCCTGCCCGCGGCCGTGGCCTGCAGCTCCTCACCTTGCAGATCTGCTCCTGGGAATATTCTTTTATATCTGCAGGAAAGACATAATAGCCATCGGTTTAACATCCAGGCAGATTTGAGAATGGATTTCGCGGCTGTCGGAGCTGCCGGAGCTGCAGGAGGAGCGTAACGGCTTCCACCCCGCCCCTACCCCAGGAAAAGGCTCTTCCACTCATCTCCTCCTGCATCTTGACCTTGGGGTGGTCAGCTCTGGCCTCAGCCCCGCCCTCCGCCTCGGCTCACCTGGCGGGGCCGTGGACTCCCCATAGCCCTTCATCTCCAGAGCAATCACCCTGAAGCCGGCGTCGGCCAAAGCTGGGATCTAGAAGGGAAAGCGGCAGCTCCGGAAGGATGCCGAGACCCCCGGACCCTTGCTGCCAGCACCCATCCCGCATCGGGATGGCCCCGGGAGGGCAGGCATGGGTGGGCTGTTGGGGAACACTCCTGGGATCCCCGTGAGCCGTGGTCCACCCTCCATCACCTGGTAGCGCCAGGAGAGCCAGGACTCAGGAAGCCGTGGCAGAGGCAGATGACGGGGCCGTGTCCCATCTCCACGAAGTGCAGCTGGACGCCGGGCTGGAAGGGACAGAGAGGCTCAGTGGCTTGTGGGTCACACAGCTTCACCCCTCAACCCTCCACCCACCGCCAGTCACCGGGCGTGCGAGCCCACCCCCACCACCAGCCAGGCATCCGGAGACACACGAGCATGTTTTGGATGGAGAAGACCTCAATGATGGGGTAGCTCAGTGTCCCCCACTCAGAGCGGCCCAGCCGGAGGGTGGACAACCCAACAAGCCACCCCTCGGCTGGCACATCCTTGCACGGGGCTCAGCACCTACCCACCTGGCCCCACCAAGCCCGGGGACACCTCGTCACCGAGGCAGTCCCCTGCACCCTACCCGGATGGGCACATAGCCGTGGGTCACATTGGATGGTCACAGGCAGTCGGCAGTGGCTTTCTTGGGTGAGAAGCTGCGGGGTGAGAAGCAGGGTGAGGTCCTGAGCAAGCCTGGAGCTCCATGGGACATCCCCAACTACCCTGCGGCTGGTGGGACATCCATGCGTTGAGGTGAACATGGCCTGGCAGGCCAGAGGATGAGGTTTTGGGGGGTGGGCAGGGTTTGCAGGAGATCACAGCCCCCGTTTTGGCGTTTCCAAAGCCACCGCAAGCACTGTACCATGGCAAGACTCAGAAGCCCAAGATCATCCCTCCCGGCTCTCCAGAAGAGCAGAGGACAGAGGGGACCCAACCACCTCTACATGCCTGGATGCCCGAGAGCTCCTCCAGCTCCTTCAGGACGGTTTCGGTGTCCCTGACAAGGATGGTGGCCATGCCCATCTCCCGAGCCGGCTTCAAGTTCTCCCCGATGTCGTCCAGGAAGATGACCTGGAGATACACCAGAGAGCCGGGCTCGGCACTCTGGGGAAGGGCAGCTGCTGGGTTTGGCCAAGGACTTTGGGTGCCCCCTCCGTGCCCTGTTTTTGGGGTGGTGGGCCAGACCTCCTGCGGCTTCGCCTGCAGCGCATCCAGGGCATAGGTGTAGATGTCAGGATCCGGCTTCTGCGCTCCGACGCGGCAGGACTCGATCACCAGGTCAAAGTGACGACGCAGAAGGTTCATCAGTGCGGCCGTGAAGAGCCGCCCACCGCTGTCGTCCACCCAGTTGTTGGTGAGGACACAGGTCTTAAATCCTAGCAAAGGGCAGAGCGCGGAGAGCGCTGGTTTTCCTACTCCAGTTCACCTGAGAACATTTGATTTTCCTCTCCTCCCATTTCTCAGACCTTCCCAGCCTAAAACCTCCCGTTACAAGACTCCGTCCAGACCAGGACCCAGCAGGAGATGAAGGGATGCTCAGCAGCAGCTTATACCCAATCTGTACATCCAGGAAAGCAAGGATCGACCCTCCCAATGCAAGCAGGACATGAGCAGGAGCTCGAGCGCACCGAGATGCAAGGACTGAGCCGATGGACCGGCCACGGCGCGAGGCGCAGGGCTACGGTATTGTGCTAACGGCTGGCTGGGTGAGAATGTGTCTGATGGTGGGACCAACCAGGGACCCCATGGTGAGACCGACCAGGGACCCCATGGTGAGACCGACTGGGACCCCCATGGTGAGATCAACCAGGGACCCCATGGTGAGACCGACTGGGACCCCCATGGTGAGATTGACCAGGGACCCCCGTGGCACCTTCTCAGGAGGGGAGCGGCACCCTTACTCCAGCACCTCTTGTCCAAAAGCCTCTTGGCACCCACTCACCGTTCCTCCGCAGCACCCTGGCTGCCCGCAGAAGGGGGGTATTGAGCCTCCCCTCAGCCACCATCCCCTCGAAGGCTCTGGCAACGGAGAAGGTGGGTGGCAGGGCGATGCCTGAAGTGGAGGCATGCTGCTTGCAGCCCTCTTCCATCTCCAAAAACAGCTGGAAAACACCATTCAATCATTCAATCAACCCCCAGAAATAAAGCACAGCCCCAGCCTGGAGCCTGCTCCCCTCAGCTCCTTCCCGAGCCCCAATCCAGCCTCATCCCAGCCTCAGCCTTATTCCAGCTCCTTCCCAGCCTCATCCCAGCCTCAGCCTCATTCCAGCCCCATCCTCATTCCAGCTCCATCCCAGCCCCATCTCAGCTCAGCACCTTTCCAGCTCCATCCCAGTGCCTTTCCAGCTCCATCCCAGCCCTATCCCAGCCTCAGCCCCATCCCAGCTCCACTGCAGCCTCAGTCCCATTCCAGCCCATCCCAGCTCCATCCAGCCCATTGCAGCCTCAGCCCTATCCCAGCTCCATCCAGCCCCATCCCAGCCTCAGCCCCATCATAGCCCCATCCTAACCCCATCACAGCCCCATCCCAGCCCCTGGTGACACTCCCTGGCTAGTACTCAAGGGCTCACCTGGGACAGGGTGATCTGTCCCTTCATCGCTTTGGCATAAGGACTGTCAGAACCACCAGCAAAATGACATTTCGCAAGAAATTCCTGCCAGGCAAAGGAGAAAAGAGGTCAGTGGGGAGGTGGGGGAACCCCAATACCAGGGGAGTGTGGGGTGCGCTATGGGAGGGGGATGCTCTGGGACGGGGATATGGAGCCCCATCCTCCACCATCCCCCAGGACCGGAGCATCACTTCGTTACAGGACGGGGAGAAATCGCTGCCCATTTATTTCCGCCGGCAGCTTGATTCCTTTGCCCCGCAGGTTGACGAGCAGGGAGTTTCGCCAGAAGGAAGAGAGAAAAAAAAAATAAAATAAGGCAAGAGCGAGGTTTTGTAAGCTGTAACTCAGGGAAAATCATTTGCTGCTGTCACAAGATGGCAAAAGGCCTTCTGGGGCGGCAATAAAACAAGATTAGAGGCGCTGGCGTTAGGACAAATCTCTCTCCCGAGTCGATAAAAACGCAGCTCAGTTAAAAATAAAGCAGCTTTACCTGTTCCAGCAGGATTTTTTTAATATAAAGCGAAGCAAAAATAGTTTGATGGCCTGATAACCTGGGAATTTATTGCTCCATCTGCTCCGTGTCCTCCAGCGTTTAGCTATTTAATATTTCATTTTTTTTTTAACTCCTGGCTTTTTTATTTTTTAACACCCAGGTGCTGGGGAGATCCCGATGGGTTGGGCAATGGAAACAGCCGGAACCTGTTCCAGTTCCGTTTGGGAGCTTTTGGGATGAGTAACCCCCAAACACCTCGTTATTAAATTGGGCAAAGGGTTTGCTAGGACTCGAGGGGCTGTTTGGGACCTGCTCAGGGGTTCAGTGCTTCGGGTTTTGTCAGCTCCATCTCATGCACCGAGTTGTGTCGGGTCTCAGTGCCGGGGCAGGGATGGGCTTCATTAATTATCCAGCTTAATTACTTATTAGTTGCTCTTCCTACTGCTTCTACCAATGTTCCCTGTGGCAATCCTGCCTCCTTAGGAGTTAGTTTTAACCACTGACCTGCACCCCACACCAGTACAGGACCCCCTCCAGCCTACACCCCACACCCGCGCAGGAGGCCACAAGCCTGCACCCCCCATGTACACAGGGACCCCAACTTGCAACCCATGTCCACGACAAGGGGTCCCCAGCTGCACCCCACACCCAGCCCTGTCCCCTGCGGCGGCGGCCCTAGTCGCGCACAACCCGCGCGGGCGGCGACCACACACACAGTATTATCGCCTCGTTTCTATGTGTCCCGGCCGAGCGGCGACTCGCCGAGGCGCGGGCGGACAACTGTCGCCGGGCCGGGCCGTACCTAGGCAGAGCGCAGTCCCGCTCGTAGGAGCCCAGGAAGTGCTGGAGGCCGCGCCCGAAGAGCACACCGACCAGATCGAACACCACGGCCCGCCGCGACATGGCCGCTACCGCCAGACCTCGAACCCGCGGCCCGGTCACCGCCAGCGCTAAGGCCCCGCCCCTGCCCCAGGCCCCGCCCCCGCTGCCTCACCCCGCCCTCTGCCTGGGCGCCGCCCTGGGTCCTAGCGCCGCCGTCCCGCTTCTGTGGGTGGCCGCCTGGCCGCCGCGGTTCCCCGGGGTTTTGCCCACAATCGCGTTTTTTCCCGTTAACGGGGAGCCTGGGACTTCCCTCGGCTCCCGCAGCACACAGGGTGCTGAACGTGGGGAGGGGCAGGGCTGGGCGCATTCTACAGGCGTGCACACGCGTGTGCGCACATGCGTACGCGCACGAGTGCGTGCATGTTCGCATGCACACAGATGCACATGCACGTGCCTGCATACGTGCAGGAACACGTGCGCACATGTATGCACACATATAGCACTTGCATGCACACAGATATGCACTTGTATGCACACATATGTGCACACATGCACACCTACACGAATGCACACATGCATGTGCACATACACAAAATGCATGTGCACAATCATGCACATACACACAGACATGTATGCACACATGCAAACATGTATGCACACATGCATGCACATGCATATGCACATGCTTGCACGCACATGTGTACATATGTGAAACACGTGTGCGTATTGAGCATGTATGCACACCACCAGGCATGCTGCTGAGGTTGTGTGTGCGCTGCTGAACATGTGCGTGCGTCTCGGAGCACATGTGTGGACAATTAGGTTGCGCGTGCACTGCCAGGCATGTGCGTGCATGCTGAGCACGTGTGCACCGCTGAGTGTGGGGGTGCACCACAAGGCGTGTTCCTGCACGCTCAGCACACACCTACATGCCAAGCACATACGTGCACACATGCACACATCGTCCAGCCATTTTGTCCATCCTGAAATCCCCCAGGGGAGCAGCCCCAGGAGGGGACTGTGACCCCCACCCCTGTGCACCCAAACCAGCCCACACACGTCATGTGGCCGCAGCCATACGTGTGCGTGTGCCCCACCTTGGGATGCCACGGGCAGCACTGTGGCGGGACACACGTGTTGCCAAGTAGTGAGCAGGGCAGGGGGAACAGGAGGGCTGGACGGTGCCAGCCCCCTGTCTCAGTTTTCCCACCTGCAAAACAAGCGGTGGGATGCTGGGGGGGGATCCCGTGCTCGCTGGGCTGGCGACCGGGATGGGGGGAGGAGGTATTTTTGCGGGGGGGGGGGGGGGTGTGGAATGAAACCCTGTTCCCTGCCCAGCCCCCCAGTCCCCACGGCTGCCATGCCAAGCCCGGCTTCTCCATGACGAAAAAGTGGGAGAGGGTGGGTTTTTTTTTTGGAGGCGCGGGGTGGAAGGGAAAATGGAAGAATTTTGTGGTGGGAAGAACCAGCCCCGGTGCTACTCGTTTGCTTACAATCCACATGAAGCATTGCAACATACAACAAACTAACAATCCTGACACAAGGATCATAATAAATGCAATAAAGAGTTGCTTTAGCCATGCAAAATTAGGTAACCATGAGGTGAGCTTTTCCCTAAGTTCAGAGAAACCAAATGAAGTATCATCTTGAGCGACTCAGTGTAAAATTTTCTTTTTCTCCCGTATTTTCTGCAAATCCGTTTCTACTCGTTTTTCTTGATTAATATAAGTGCAACGACTTTGATTAATAACTGCACATAATCCTCTGTTTTCAGGCAATAAGAGGTCTAACCGTAGTCGGTGTTGCAGAACCGCTTCACTTAAAGAGCTCACTTTCTCTTGGGCTCCTTGTAGTGTGTCAAGGGTGAGACTTTCCATTTGTTCTAATGTAGCTGAAATGTTAATAATTGCTTTTTCCAATTCACTCACCCCTAACGAAGGAATTAACCATCTCACAAAACCAGGAAACCCAGTACATCGCTCTGCCAGAGGATTTGACACTTTCAGTATATGTCTCCAAGGGGGTGTCCTCCATATACCGATCAATGAATCAGTTTGGTTATGTATTTTTTCTTGGGGTATGAGATAACCCGTCCTTCCCAATATTGGGGCAGGGATTTCCTGGCCCATCTATCTCCACATAGCCACCGCAGTCCGATCGGTATGCGTTCATACAGGAGGCTATGATTTAATCCCAGAATGACTGGACCTGGACACCCCTAGTCTCATTTGGTGTGCATACAGTGCCATTTCATTTTTTAATTTCAGTATCACTAAAGTGTTCTACCTGTTCTGCACTGCTATTGACTCTTTTGATAAAAATTCCCCCGTCATCTATCCCCTGTAAATCAAACCGCATCTTCACATCTGTACAAGTACAATTATGTTTAGGCAGGTGTGGGTGGGGGGCCCTTCTTCCGATTCCCAACACAGGGTTTCCCCAGTAGGAAGCTTGCTCTGCTGGTTACCCTGTGTTACAAAACCTTGACAAAATAATCAAGATTTAATCGAGTAAAAAAAATAGATTTAAAAAAAAAACCTGAAAAGTAAAACGTGTAAGTTAGGATTGTTAAGTTTAATGAGTAACTATAAAGACCTCACTAGGACATTACTGGATCTTTCCATGTATTGTTTCAAACCAAGGAACCATGGATACCTCATCACCCAGCTACTGCATTTTTCTGTGTTTTGTTTTAAGAAGTTAAGGAAACCATCATGGACACCAGTTATGCTGCTTGGAAATCCCTTGCCACTTCCCATCTTAAGGAATCTAATTAGTAAAATTAAGTAGAATAATCAATGATTGTTATAGAATAAGAATATTGATAAGGTAATATAGCTAAAACCAGTCACTTTAAAGGTCAAAATTAAGAGCGAGAATAATATGCTATTTTATGTAAAAGAACTTATGTAACAATGACTCAACAAAGTAAGTGTATAAGAACTTGACAATGTTAGTAACCACTATTTCCACATCATCCTGCTCCATCAGGACAGCTTGATATTTAAGGAACCTTCGTGGCGAGAGCCAGTGCCCTCCCTTCACCTCTAATATTGCTGATACAGTATGAGATATCAGTACCGCAATCTTTTGGCCCAGTGTAAACTTACGTGCTTCTTCGATGTTCAGCACCACTGCTAGGCCAGCCTTTACTTACTTCATCAAGTTGTTTGGAAAAGTATGCCACTGATCTCCGGTATGATCCCAGGTTTTGAGCTAAAATTCTTAGGGCTATTCCCTGCTTCTCATGAGACAACAGCCTGAAGGGCTTAGTAGTATCTGGTAACCCCAAAGCAGGGGCATCCATCAGCTTTTCTTTAGCTGCTGAAATGCTTTATCCGCTTCCTCATTCCAGATGAGTTTTTTTTGGATTAGGTTTCAACAGTTCATAAAGTGGCTTTACCAGGAGACTGTAATTATTATCCATAGGCTAAACCATCCCATCATTCCTAAGAACGTGTGGAGTTCTTTGGCTGTCTGCGGTCGAGGGGTCTGACAAATAGCCTCCTTCAACGTTGTTGTCAGGGTCCGTTGGCCTGCAGTTATCTCGTATCCAAGGTAAGTTATTTGCTGTTGAGCTACTTGGGCCTTCTGTGGAGAGACTAGATAACCATTAAGTCCAAGGAAATTTAACAGACTAATTGTCCACAGTTCTTGGTGGCTACCAACAGATCATCTACATATTACTCCAGTCCCATGTGGTCGCTCCCATTGTTCCAAATCTTTGGCTAATTGGTTTCTTAAAAGAGTGGGGCTATTCTTAAACCCCTGTAGTAACACAGTCCATGTTAGTTGCGTCTTTCTTCCAGAGACTGGGTTTTCCCATTCAAATGCAGCATCTGGCTTTCTGGGCTCAAAGGTAGGCAAAAGAAGGCATCTTTTAGGTCCAATATGGTAAACCAAGCCAATTCAGGTACTAATTTGGTCAATAACGTGTATGGGTCCGCCACGACAGGGTGCAAGTCCTCAACAATTTTATTAATAGCCCTGAGATCCTGTACTATTCGATGACTACCATCCGACTTCTTGACTGGTAAAATAGGAGTGTTATATTCCGATTCACACTGCGTTAATAACCCATACTTGATGAACCGGTTGATTATCGGTCGGATTCCTTCCCATTCTGAGCGAGTATTGTTTAATCCTTACAGCCCGTGCTCCTTGCTTGAGTTTGACTATTATTGGAGAGGCATTTTTCACTTTTCCTGGTATCTCCGAGGCCCATGCTCTCAGATATACTTGGTTTTGGACTTCCTCAGGTACTCCTGAGCAGATAGAAGTGTTTAAGAGGGCTAGACTCAAAATTTCAATTAACTGTTCATTTCCCACTTGGAGTTCTACTTTCCCTTTTTCAAATCTATTTCTGCCTTTAATTGTTCCAATAGGTCTTGCCCTAATAGAGGCCTTGGCGAGCTAGGCATGTATAAAAAATTGTGTATCCCCAATTGTTTCCCTAATTTGAATTTAAGAGGTTTTAGGAAGTACGCCTTTTCCCTCTGGCCAGTAGCCCCCCTTACCATTACAAAGTCATAATCTACAGGTGTCAAAGCTTGATTGAAAACCAAAAATGTTGCCCCAGTGTTGACTAGAAATTCCATGCCCTGTTGTTGTTTCCCCAGCTCTAATATAACCCGAGGATCCGCTCGGGTATATTCCTCAGGTCCTCATCAATCCTCCTTGACATGGGCCTGTATCCTTCCTTTCCCTTTCCGTCTCTCTGGACATTCATTTTTCCAATGTCCCCTCCATCTACACCATGCATATTGGTCCCTTCCCAAAGGCTCTTAGGTCCCACACTTCTGAATCCTCTACTCCCTTGTAACGCGGTTACTATCGCCCACTTGAGTTTCCTTAGATTTTCCTCCTCCCTATTACTAAACAGACTCCATGCTTCATCTAGTAAAATCTCCAAATCTCTACTTTCTGCTGGTCTCAATTTCTGCAGCTTTCTCTGGATATCACGTGCTGATTGCCTGATGAACAGAGACGCTAACTGCTGGATTCCTACCTCCGATCATGGGTCTACAGGAGTGTATATCCTCATAGTGTCCTGTAATTTATCCAAAAATTCCAAGGGGGTTTCCTTTGGGCCTTGCCGAGCGGCATATAGGGCTGACGAATCTTTGGGATAGCCCACTCCGTTCCCCTTACAATCCAGTCCCTGTAAGAATCCAATAATCTCATAGGGGCTTCTCTATTAGGGTCCCAATGTGGGTCCTGTAAGCAAAATGCTCTTTTATATCCTGCCCCATGTTCTGAAGTTGATCACTAGCCAGATCTTGGGCCGTTTTTAATATTAGCTGTTTCTCAGTTTCCTTCATATAGTCTAATAACAATTGAATATCACTCCAATCAGGACTGTGCTGTTTTATCAGAAGCTGGAAATGTTTGGTCACACCTACAGAGTCACTTGGTAGCTTTTTGCCACATTTTTCCATGTTTCAAGACAAAAAGGAAAAGGGAACCTTTATCAAGACAGGAGCTCCCCTTGGTCCCACTGCTTCCCATAGGGGTGCCTGTACTACTACCTTTTTACTTTGGATGCAAGAGGATACTGGACTATCTGGGGGGTCCCCGAATCAGAGTCTTAACTCTCTTCTTGTTGTACCCCACCGGCGGTTTGGAATGTTCTGGCAAGTTTCCCACGCCAGGATCTCTTATGTTCCCCAGCTTTGTACATCTCTGCCCTATGCTGCATGCTGAGCAACATCTCTTCAACTTTCCTTTTCCCTCTTTCTTATATTCCTTTTCTATAGCAAACACCATTGGGTCCGGTGGGATCGTTAATACACAGTCTGTTTGGTACTCGGGTGATTTCGAAGAGTAAAGAACATGTCCGCATACGAGACCTCATCGCACTTCCCTTCTCTCCTCAGAAACAACACCAATTGCAATAAAGTATAATTCAGTATTCCATTAAAGGGTCATTTGTCCCATCGTCTAATTTATACAAAGGCCACCACTGATTACAATACTTTATTAAATCTTCCTCTCCACGCTCCCTGGGTGGTCCTCCTATATGCTTCCAATGAGCCAAAATACAACCTAAAGGGCTCTTTCTCACTATTCCACCGCTTTGCTTGGCTCCAATGATACTTGCTAGTTAAGGGATACTGTCTGAATAAACTGACAACAATAATATCTCACTCAAGGCAGAAGGTGCAGAGGCGTACTTGCCCCACAGTGAATGCACCTAAATTCAAGACAATTATTGAGGTAAAACTCCTCAGAAATAATGGACTTGCAACACGTTAAGAGCACTCAAGGCAATGCTTGAGTTCACCGAGTGCTCAATCCTATCCCAACCAGATCAGTTTCCTGACATGGGACACACAAACTCGCTGCCAAATTGTACCCAAATGTCCTGCTCACAAAGAAAGCACTGAAAACAAAGATCAGATTGCATGAAAAAATCCCAGAGCCCGTATATAGGACACCGAAAATTAATACTCGGTTCGAATAACACCTTTCCAACATCTTGTCGTGCACTTCGTCCATCTCTGGCCACTCTACTTGTGGAGAAACATGA